>NC_138986.1:9481081-14866891 GCF_964341445.2 Mesoplodon mirus
AAAAAAAAAAGTAACCATAATTCCTTAACATCATCAAATATCTGCAGATATTCTGAAGGCAGAACCAGAAGGATCTGTGGACAGACCAGATGTGGGACATGAGAGAAAGACAGGGTTCAAGGATGATGCCAAGTCTTGCTCCCGAACAACTGACAGGACGGCGTGGCCATGACCCCCGGTGTCTGTGAAGACAGACGGGCCAGGTCTCGGAAAGGCACTGGGAGCTCAGTTCAGACAGGCCCCAGATTTTGAGGATGGAGTTATGCCATCTGGAGTTACACAGAGACATCGGCTGAAGATACAAACTGGATGCCCCCAGCAAACAGAAGGTACTTAAAATCATGAGAGTGGGGGAGATGGTCTGGGGAGTGCGTGGAGGGGACAGCATGTTTAAAGGCTGGGGAGACGGAGGAGAAGCCAAAAATGGGCTTCCCTGGTGACGCACGGTTAAGAATCCGCCTGCCAATGCAGGGGACACGGGTTCAAGCCCTGGTCCGGGAAGATCCCACATTCCGCGGAGCAGCTGGGCCTGTGCGCCCCACCTACTGAGCCTGCGTGTCACAAGTACTGAAGCCTGTGCGCCACAACTACTGAGGCCCACACGCCTACGGCCCGTGCTCTGCAACAAGAGAAGCCACCGCAATGAGAAGCGCGCATACCACAATGAAGAGTAGCCCCCGCTCGCTGCAACCAGAGAAAGTCCGCGCACAGCAACGAAGACCCAACGCAGCCAAAAATAAATAAATAAATATTTTTAAAAATCAGTTGTATTAAAAAAAGAAGAAATATAAGAAGCCAAAAAGATATAAGAAAAGCCAGCAGTGTGTGGTGTCAGGAGGCCAGAGGAGAGTGCTGACAGGAGGCACGAAAGGTCAGTGAGGTTGGATGCCGCCCTGAGTCCCGTCCCACCAGGACTGAGCATTCATCACTCTAGGTTCACACAGGTGAGCCAGGAAAGAGCAGTTTCCGGAAAGTTGAGGGACAAAAACCTGAATGGAGAGGAAGAGAAAAAACAGACCGTGAGTAGAGACAATTCCTTGAGGAACTCGTGTGTGTGTGTGTGTGTGTGTCCCGCTATAGAGTGGGAAGTGGGGTCTAAAGATTTCCCTAAGGTTTGCACGCTGGTAGAACTGATTCAAGGGAGGTAACAACTGCTGGAGGAGGAGAGAGAGGGGACCCGCCAGCAGTGCCCTGGACTGGGTCGTGGACCCGACGTATGAATGGGGGCTGCCTTAACACAGGGTCCATCCACGCAACAGGAGAGAAGGAGGACTCAGGGACAGATATGCTGGGTGGGTGAGGTGGAGCTGCAGGGGGAGGTGTGCAGGGGCTGTCTGGGGACGCGGGAGGGTGAAGGGGATATAGGAGCATCACTGAAGGGCCTGGGGACCCTGAAGGGGCAATGAGACCCGGCGGTGTGGTGGTGGGTTGTCTCCAGAAACTTCCAGCCACACAGAGGCAGGTACAGGTGAGGAGAGGAGGGCCTACCCAGTGGTTTACCAGGTGAGTCGTAACGAGCAAGAGAGGGGCAGGGGTGGGAGGGAGAGGGCAAGGGTGGTGTGTGACGGGAGGAGAGGCACGGGGGTCGGGAGGCGACTGGAAGGGGTGGCAGGTTCACCTCCTGCACTGTTGGTGGGAATGTAAGTTGGTGCAGCCACTCTGGAAAACGGTGTGGAGGTTCCTCAAAAGGCTAAAAATAGAGCTACCATATGATCCAGCGATCCCACTCCTGGGCATATATCCAGACAAAACTCTAATTTGAAAAGATATATGCACCCCAATGTTCATAGGGGCACTGTTCGCAATAGCCAAGACATGGAAGCAACCTAAATGTCCATCGACAGATGAATGGATAAAGATGTGGCGCACACACACACACACACACACACACACACACACAAATGGAATACTACTCAGCCATAAAAAGGAATGAAATAATGTCATTTTCAGCAACATGGATTGGGGGTTTGGGGTTAGCAGATGCGAACTATTATATAGAGAACGGTTAAACGACAAGGTCCTACCGTATAGCACAGGGAACTATATCCGATATCCTATGATAAACCACAATGGAAAAGAATAGGAAAAAGAATGCATGTCTATGTAAAAAAGACATTTTAAAAGAGGTGGCAGGTTCACGGGATCGCAGTCCCAGTGGGGTCAAGGTGGCTGGAATTGGGGAAGTGAGGGATGAGCTGGAAAGATGACGGTGGAGGATGAAAAGTGGGATGTCTGACAAGAGGGTGGATGGCATGTCTGGGCCGACAGCGAAGAACGTAAAATCGTCAAGGAACCAGGCGATTTCAGGGAGGGCCAGGAGGCAACGAGGTTCCTTGGTGTGCATGGACAAAGGGTCAACAGAGCCTGCAAGAGAGTCTGACCCTAGATTAACCTCCAAGTCCTGTTTCCCTGGTAACCTGATAAACCCTGTCTACAATACTAGAGGAGATGGCTTATGATAAAAATAGACCTGTCTGTTAGCAGGCGCTGGACCGGGGGAGGAACCACAGGTGACCAGAACAACGATGAGGCCACAGGAGACTCTTGGATGGAGCTGTCCTTTGAGGGAACCTGGAAGCTCAGCTGACCACCGACACCAGATCCTATCGGGGAGTGAGGCTTCTCAGCAAGACAGCCCTGGCATCCACACCTCCCTAGCGTCCACACCCCGTGAGTGACCTTACAGAGCTGCTGTGAGGATGACTCCAGAGAAGAACGCTCTGTGCAGCCCCGCCAGCGAGCTCTGGTTCCTGTCCTGGATGCCAAGTGGGGTGCTGACAGTTTGGATGTTTAGACGGGCCTAGGAAGACCTCCTGGTGGGCGCTGGACATGATATTCCTAGTTGACTGCTTTTATGGTAGAGGGAAGGAGGATGGCCTGGAGGTGGCAAAGAGGAGCCTGGGGGGACACGCGTCCCACCCCCCGGGTCCAGTGGGCCAAGAGGAGTGTTAGAGAAAGGGCTCCGCTGCAGCGGGAACAGTGCTTGCCCCAAAGCAGAGCAAAGCTGACCCGGGATTCTGGATCTCAGGACAGACCTCTGTCATCAGACAGAGCTGGGGCCGCGGCAGGTCTTGTGGGAGCCCCGGGCTGCGGCGAGAGCCTGCCCTGCTCCCGGCCAAGCTGGCCGTGCTCCTGGTCAGCGGGCCAGCAGTCCGGATCAATAATCAAACCAACCACGCGTGCTTCTTTCTTCCATAATATTTTCCACAGTAACACACTTTAAGCAAATTCCATCAACGCCCAGCCCACAGGTCAGAAAAATAAGTAGGTCAATTTAACAACGCAGACGGCCCAAGTCTGAGGCACCATTTGTGGCTGCATTCTTGTGCCTGACATTACACCAGCTTCTTCTATTTCAAGGTCTCAAGAGGACAGAATCATCAAGATCAAGGTCAACGACTTCTTCACGTGCTAATTCTGAGCTCAGCTCAGACTGGCTTGGGGCTGCTCCTTCCAGAGTTATCAGTTAGGAGCTAAAGCAGCTCTCCAGAAAGACAATGGTTTTCCTCGGGCAGCGGGGCTGGTAGACGGAGGCTGCTGCAGGGTTGCTAAGCAACGTGGAAATCAAAACACCGGCCTGAAACAGAAGCTTGAGAGCGCGGACAAAAGCCAACTGGGCAGACACATCAGTCCCGCTAAGAAACCTTCCTGCTCCCCCCACCACCTCTCCCTCTCCCAAAAGTCCAAGCCACGTGAAGGGCGGGTTGGGGAGTGCACCCCAAAAACACACCCTAAGCAGAAGCACTGTCTCCCAGCAAGGCTGTGCATACGTGCGCCACCCAGCCAGAGGAAGTAAGAGGACAATGTATGGTCTCCTGCGGCCACAGCTGGAGAAGCAACTGGATAAACTCCCCTCCCTGCTCCAAGGTCAGCAGTGGCTGAGGTGACCAGCCTGGAAGAGGAGGCCGGCTCCTCGGACAAGACGGCTTGAGCGCTGGGCTGGACACTGAGGCTTTAGAGTTGAGTCTTTTTTTCCCTAAAAAGAAGGGATCCGGGCCTTTAAAACATACTGACACAGTGCTGACTAGGCTTCTGATGGAGCCAGGCAACGGGGGCGGCAGAAGTCCTGGTCAGCAGTGCAGCATGGGTTGGGTCAGGGCACCTGCGGGGCCTCCCACCCAACAGAGAACAAGAATGAGCATCAGGGCTTCCCTGGTGGCGCAGTGGTTGAGAGTCCACCCGCCAATGCAGGGGACACGGGTTCATGCCTCAGTCCGGGAGGATCCCACATGCTGCAGAGCAGCTGGGCCCGTGAGCCATGGCCGCTGAGCCTGCACGTCCGGAGCCTGTGCTCCGCAACGGGAGAGGCCACAACACTGAGAGGCCCGCGTACCGCAAAAAAAAAAAAAAAAAAAAAAAAAATGAGCATCAATTACCCCCTTTTCCACAAATGCGTGCAAGCTATCTTTAGACATGGGGGGGAGGTAGATCCTTCAGGGCAGAGTTCATGGGCTGACCAGAGACCTCACTCCTGGGCCTTTTGTCCCCCTCCCAGGCCCCCACAAGGGACTCCCCCCGGGGCAAGTCCCGACGTGTCCCGCCCTCCCTCCTATAACAAACCCTTCAGCGTGCTTCCCTTGACTAACAACTTAGACCCAAGGCCTGGGCTGGGCGCTGAAGGTCCACTCCCAGCTACTTTCCCAGTTTCTTCTCTGACCAGCCCACCCAGTTGCTGAGTGTTTTCCCCTCTTTTCTTCCTTACTCAGGAAGAAGTACTTCCTTACTCTACCTGAGTGCCCCTCCCAGCCCTGCTACGACCCCATTGGAGTGCCTCGTCCCTCACCGAGAAGCCCTGTTTCCATGCATGCACACGCACACACACACACACACACACACACACACACACACCTTTACCTTTAGAAACCTTGTCGTGTGATCCATACACACCTTCTAACGCTACATGAGGTGCAGGGAGGGAGGGGGAGAGAAGGGGAACGTCACACTCTTTCACACTTCAATCCCATCCCTCAACAAGGACGCTGGATGCCTACTGTGTGCCAGGTGCTGCTCCAGGCACTGGGGGAAGCAGCAGTGAGGCAGGAATATGACCAGGAGGAGAAGCATCCTTCAGGAAGCAGGTGTGATCACCTGGGTGATGGCTACGGGCGACCTGCGTGGGATCCGGCAAGGTAGCCATCTCTGGTGACCCTGATGGAGGGCTTCAGAGTACCAAAGGGCGAGCACCAAAGCCTGGCTGAAACCGTGTCACGGAGAGTGGGAGGAGGGAGAGCGGAGGCGGCCCCCTCACGTGGGGGAACGGAACAGAGAAAGGAGGCGGGGCGTTGGGGTCGAGAGAGGGTGTTTCTAAATAAACATGACCCGTCTGTTGGTGTGCCGGTGGACATCATCCAGCTAGGAGGGGAAGGGAGGAAGCGGGGGAGCAGTCTTCAGAGGCGGGAGGGGTCGGCAGCAGAGCAGGAAGAGAAGGGGCCCAGAGGGCGCGCGCCACGGGGCAGGCGGAGGAGGCGACGGGAGTTGTCAGAGTTCTGTTTTAGTTGCTTTCATTCTCTCAGTGAAACAGGGAGTGAAATCATTAGCGGAGAGGGACAAGGTGTTGAAGCCCTGAGATGAGAAACAGTCATCCCGGAGGGCGGAAGAGAACCCTGGCTAGGCAGATGCAACCAGACCAGCGAACCAGCACTGGAGACCCTTAGGAAGTTGTGACAGACAGATCAGTGTGGTCGGGTTTTCCTCCAGCTGCGTCCAGCAACATGAGGGTGTGCACGTAGTGGGGGGAGAGCACTAACTCAGGGCCAGGGTTTTTTTTGTTTTTGTTTTTTTTGCGGTACGCGGGCCTCTCACTGTTGTGGCCTCTCCCGTTGCGGAGCACAGGCTCCCGACGCGCAGGCTCAGCGGCCATGGCTCACGGGCCCAGCCGCTCCGCGGCATGTGGGAGCTTCCCGGACTGGGGCACGAACCAGTGTCCCCTGCATCGGCAGGCAGACTCTCGACCACTGCGCCACCAGGGAAGCCCAGGGCCAGGGGTTCTGCCTGGCAAGTATGAAGGAGAGAGTGGTTGAAAGAGGGGAGAGCGTGTGCGAGAGGAATGATCAGCGTGGATGGGAATCGAAGCAGGACAAGGAGGCAAGAGAGGATGTGAGGGGAGGGAAGGTGCTGGGAAGGTTCGGGGGCCACAGACTCCAGGTCTGAGTAGGGGCCCTGAGCGGGTGAGGAGGGCAGAAGGTGGCGGAGAGGATGCTCGATGCTGAACTTCCAGGGCGGTGTAACGTCTGGTGATGAGAAGGCCAGCGGCGCGACGTGGGATGGGAGGAAAGACGGCAGCGAGGAGGTGAGAGCAGCTAACGGGCACGGCCACAGCTCGGCCGGGACAGGAGGGGCGGCGGAAGCGCTGCGCGAGCCAGGAGCCCAGCCCGCCCCCCCCCCCCCATGAATGGGAGCGCGGCCAAGAGGCAGGCAGTCTTCCAGGGAGGGGTAAGGACCTGCGGCGGGGGGGGAGCAGCGGTGAGGAGCACAGGCGATGACCCCGCCTCCAGCAAGGCCGCCGGGTTTGGGGGAATGCACGAAGGTGAGGTCGGGACACAGTTCCGGGAGGCTGGGGTGAGAGCTGATCGATCTCCCCACGGTCGATTACTCCTCTCTATTTTTAATCCAGAATCCAGACCACAGTCGATAACTCATTTCCTAGGCTTCTCTGATTTAGAAATTTTTTTGTTTGGTCAGATTCATTGGGGACCTGACAGAGCAGTTTGTTCACCTGTGTTAGATGCTCAGAAACTGTCACCGCGCTGCAGCCACACGCTTTGGGGACCTCTGACAACTCGGGAGCACGCAGGTCCAGGGAAGATGAGGGAAGTTCAACTCAGCGCAGACACGTTATTATCGCTTTATTACCGACACCCCACACATAGCTAATATCTGGGGGCGTAGTTTGTGACAGGTGTGGCCTCTTTCTCCATATACGTCTATTAACTAAACACACCTGCTTACTCACAGAGGCCCCACCCAACATCAACGGGAAGCGGTCACAGTTTTTGGGTTTTTTTTTTAACAAAAGGGCGGAAGAAACCTTCTCCAATGAACCTAGTTACACTGTTTTGTTGATTTGGAAACTGTCTCCTCCAAATTACCCTCCAGCCAAAGGCTTTCTGTACCTGGAATGAGCTCTAGTCTCAAAAACAGAGAAGCCTGTGGCTGGCTCAGAACCTGGCCTTAGAATCTTCATCCCCTCACAGCAGGGATTCCCCAAGTGTACCCTAGGGACACTGGTCACCGTCGGGTGTTGATGTATGTTCTGTGAACTAAAGGTCAAAGGTGTTTGGGGAAGGCAGGGCTGTCTCAGTCGGTGGATTTACTGCAGGGCCTGGCCATCTTTCATATGCTCACTCACGCTGGACACCTCCAAGGGGTCACCGTGTCCAGGCTCCCCCAGTCATCTGCCACAAAATCCTTTCGTTTGGGGAGCCCCTCTCTGGGGAAGTCTGCCTTCACAGAACGCCTCTGAAGCCTGTCCCACACTCCTTCCAGGGGGCCAATTCTGTCGGCCCCAACCCTGGCTTTTTTTGACAGGTGCCATACCTCTCACCAGCCCCAACCTCTGGCCATGGTGGCCGTGTCCTACTTACTGCCACTCCTGGCCCTGCCACAGCTGTTGTTCATCCCAAGCACCTGAGCCCTGCCCTGACGTTCCCAGCACTGAGCTGGGCTGGGACCTGGGCAGGTGTGTCCCCAGAGGACAAGTTAAATCTGGGCTTGTCTGGGAGCCCACGGGGCTGACCTGGGGAGCCAGTCATGAGAACCAAACATCTGCTGGGAGAGGGGTGATCCTAAGGGGACGGACAGGTATGTGGGCACAGCTGCAGGCCAGGGGGGAGGGGTGGATAGGAGGGGTGATGCTGCGGAAGTACATTATCTGTCACCCGGGGCTTCCACTGAATCTCAGGAGGGAGAAGGCAAGAGAAGTGGAGCAAGAGAGAGAAGCACTCATCCATCTAACACGGATGACTGCGCTCCTTAGAGCTGGCAGTGTTGGCTCCACTGCCTGGGCCATTTGTACGTTTCCTCTTGAGAATTACTTAGTATGGCTTTTGCCAATGTTTCTGTTGAATGATTGGTCCTCCTTCTTCGTGATCTGTAGGCGTGTTTTTATAGCATACAGTGATCATCAGTCCTGTATTTGTCCCTGTATATGTTGCAAAGGGCTGTACATACTTTCCTTCCAGCCTGCTGCTTGTCTTTTAACTATATTTATGGTGTCTTTTGATATCCCAGAGTTTAAAATGTTTCTGTAGTCAAATCTATCAGTCTGACACGGGGTAAAGGAGGAGCAGGGGGCCGTAGGGCGCCACCAACGCTGTTTCCAGATCTTCACGCTGGTTATGCGACATGTTCACTTGGTGAAAATTCACGGAACTGTCCACTTAGGATTTGTTCATTTTTCTGTATATGTTATATACTTCAATAAAAAACAGTTCTTGAATCTCTCAGGTTATTTTTTCTTCTACGACTTCTGAGTTTTATGCTTTGCTTAGAAGGGCTTTCTGTACCATTACACTGTGGAAGCTTCTATGTTTTTTTCTAAAACTTTAAAAGTGGGATTTCTTTACATTTAACTCTTAAGTACCTCTGGAATTTACATATGATTTAATGTAGGGCTCTAACTTAATTCGTGTCCAGATGGACTTAACAAAACCTTTTTCTAACTCTCCAGTTCTGGTTTCCTGGGAAACCCATAAAGGTAAAACATAAACCACATCACAAGATAACACTGCTTATGGTCAAAATGAACTTCATGAATGAGGTAGCCCCAATGGGGACACCAGGCTTGGGGCTTCCTTAAGTGTGACAACTTTTGCAGCTGAGCATGTCTCTTTGTGAACCCCGGAAACTTATACCTATGGGGGTTTTATAAGGGATCCTAGCTCCTGCAGGCACAAGGCTGTAAGGTGGCGAGAAGCTAGCCAGCGACAGACAGCTGTGTGAACAGTCACCTGCATGAACTGCGGCAAAGACCACTCACTCCCTGGAAGAGGAAACGCCCGGCATTGACCTGTGGAGCAAGCCCTTCTCCCTTCTGACCAGACAGCCAAGGGGGACCTGTTCTGAAATACTGGCTTCAAAGGAAGCGCCAACAGTGGTTGAGAGTCCGCCTGCCGATGCAGGGGATACGGGTTCGTGCCCCGGTCTGGGAGGATCCCATATGCCGCGGAGCGGCTGGGCCCGTGAGCCATGGCCGCTGGGCCTGCGCATCCGGAGCCTGTGCTCCGCAACGGGAGAGGCCACAACAGTGAGAGGCCCGCATACCGCAAAAAGGAAAAAAAAAAAAAGGAAGCGCCAAGTTGCTCAAACACCCTTGACTGAGCATCCACCTTTCCCCCCAGTGATTTAAATTGTTACCTTAACAATAAACTAAATTACTCTATTTACATGAGTCTGTTTTGTGCCCTCTCTAGTCTATTGATTTTTGCCTATTAAATCATTGTTAAGGCTTTATAGTATGATTTACTGTCTAGTAGAGCAAGACTGTCCTGATCTTTTTAAAAATCTTCTTGGCTATTCTGGCCATTTCTTCATCATTTGGCAGCGTTTCCTGAGCCTCTCCTCACGTCAGTGTTGAGAAGACCCCCCCATTAGTTTCTTGGGGCTGCCGAACAAAATACCACAAGCTGGAGAATTAAAGCAACTTGCACTTGATTAATCAACTGCAAAATCCAGCTGTGGGCAGGGCCAGGCTCCCTCTGGAGGCTCCAGGGAGGATCCATCCTGCCTGTTCGTGCTTCTGGGAGCCCCAGGCATTCCTTGGCTGGTGGGAGCATCATTTCCATCTCCGCCTGTCTTCATGTGACCATCTCCCCTCTGTGTGTGTGTGTCTTCACATGACATTCTCCCCTCTGTAAGTACCTGTCTCTGTGTCTCCTCTTCTTACAAGGACACCAGTCCTACGGGATTAAGGGCCCACCCTACTTCAGGATGACCTCATCTTAATTCACACCTTAATCATGGTGACAAAGACCCTATTTCCAAGTAAGGTGATATTCAGTTAGAGGGGTTAGGACTTGAACATATCTTTTTGGGGCGGACAGTGCAACCTACAGCATCCTGCTCCCAAGGAGCTGGCATGCTCAAGACCCAGCAGATGTTGCAAGCAAATAAATAAGGTAATTGCAGTGACACGTGCTACAGAGACAAGAAAACAGGTGAGGGAACAGAGACAGTTGAGGCGTGGAGGCCATGGGCTGGTTTGGCTAAGGGTGGTCAGGAACGTCTCGCCAAAGTCACCGAGTTAGGCCTGAATGAGGACAAGGTGGCGAGGCAGAGGTCTGGGAGGAGCACCGCGGGCAGAGGGCGCAGCCAGTGCAGAGATGCTGAGGCAGGAACCGGTCGGGGTCACTCAGGAAGAGTGAGCCCGGGAAATGGGGGGGGACAGGCTGGAGAGAGAGCCGGGGCAGAGGGCACAGGCCGTGCAGGCTCGGTCAGGCCGCTGTCTGGGGTCAAGGGGACGGCCCGGGAGTGGCAGCCACGAGGCCACTTAGGAGGTGGCCAAGGGAGAGAAGCAGTGGCTGGCCTGGTACCGTAGCGACTGCAACAGGGGAACCGGTGGAGTCAGACATACTTTGGACGTAGAGTGGTCTGGAGGTCCTGGTGGATTGGACGGAATTGAGGAGAAGATAGGCATCTGGATGACTCGCAGGTTCTGTCCAGAGCGACTGGCCCACCCACGGGGGGCTGCCATTACTCAAAACGGGAGGGTTAAGATAAGCACAAGTTTAAGGGGGGGGAGTCCCAGATATACTTCAAAGTCAGCCTGTTACGTTTTATATCAAACTCCCGTGGGGGCTTCCCTGGTGGCGCAGTGGTTAAGAATCCGCCTGCCAATGCAGGGGGCACGGGTTCGATCCCTGGTACGGGAAGATCCCACATGCCGTGGAGCAACTAAGCCTGTGCACCACAACCACTGAGCCTGCGCTCTAGAGCCCGCAAGCCACAACTATTGAGCCCACGTGCCACAACTACTGAGCCTGCGCTCTAGAGCCCACGTGCCACAACTACTGAGCCTGCGCTCCAGAGCCCGCGAGCCGCAACTACTGAGCCCACGTGCCACAACTACTGAGCCTGTGCTCTAGAGCCCACAAGCCACGACTACTGAGCCCACGTGCCACGACTACTGAGCCCACATGCCACAACTACGGAAGCCTGTGCGCCTAGAGCCCGTGCTCCACAACAAGAGAAGCCACCGCAATGAGAAGCCTGCGCACCACAACAAAGAGTAGCCCCCACTCACCACAACTAGAGAAAGCCCGTGCACAGCAATGAAGACCCAATGCAGCCAAAAAGAAAATACATAAATAAATTTATATTAAAAAAACCCAAACACTCCTGTTGATTGCACTTTACTCATAGGTACTTGCATTTACAGATTTATTGAGAACATTTTTACAATGTTGATGTTCCTTTCCCAAGAATATGCTGTACCTTACCACTTATTCAGTGCGTCCATAAAGTTTTATAGCTTTACATATTTTATTATGTTTATTCCCAGAAACTGTTAATACTGCGAGTGGAATCTGTTTTTCCTATTACATACTCTGACTAAGGATGGTATATGGGAAAACTACCGATTTTCATCTGTTGAGCTTGAAAAGCAGCCAGTTAATTAATTCACTACGTCTAATGAACTCTCACCTGCCTATCACCCAGCTCCAACAGGCATCAACATTTTCCCAATCTTATTTCACCCGCTGTGTCCCCACTGTGTGTGTGCACGTGAGTCCATCTGTTTGTCTCCTAGAGGGCTGCCACACAAGGGCTAGACGTGATATCACTCCACTCACAGAGACTTCAGGGACTGTCTCCTGGATTTCCTAAGTACACAACCTTATCATCCGCACCCAAAGACCTGAGAGTGTTCAGGAGCAGGGAAGACAGAAGCCACAAATGTGACGACTTTCCTGCAAGACCCAGGAGAAAGGTAGGGACCAAACCGAAGTCACAAAGTTCATCCTCTACAGCTCGCAAACTTTCCTCACAGGATCGCTCCTCAAGTTTTCGTTCTGAGTCTATTTTCTCTTGTAAGACAAAGTTCTAATAAGCTCTCAGTAACCTAATTTTCCTAACAGCAAACTAACCCAGAAACCTAAAGGGGGAGCACTGCTGAAGTCAGACACACACCCAGAAACCCCTGAAGTCTGGAGCCATCCGTGTGCAGGCAGTGGTATTTCACTACAATTTCTCACTCCATATATGTGTCTTAGGTCATTTGGTCCAGTTCTGTGGCTGGACTAAAATTTTATCACTACCACACGAGTTAGAAAAGGCCATGATGTGTCCACCTTTTCCAGGGCAGTCTCCAGCTGGTATGGTGCCTTTCTGTGAATTAGCAAAAAGCGTCCCCTCTGGACAGATTCAGACCCACAGTCGCAGCTTGGAAAGCAGGGGAGCTTGGGAGGGGACAGGAGTTCAGCCCGCCCCTCCCAGCCCTCCCACCCCACCACCTCACCCCAGAAGCTGGCACGGAGGCCTGGACCTTCCCCTGTGTTCCCACCCCAGACTCCTGGGGTCTTTGCAAATGTCAATATTCTTAACATCCTAATGGGCATCATACCTTTTTCCCTGTCAACAAACAGCAAAACTTAAAGAATAATAGCAATAAAGTTCTGTTACTTCTGGTTAAAATCAGTTTATACTATCAGACGAAATCTCTGAGTCCTCACTCCAAGCACTGTGTGTCTGGAGAAAGCAGAAAGCAGCCCTTAGAAATGGGAAGTGTATGATTCTGTTTGTCCACTCCAGAGACCTACAGTTTCAACATGGAATTCCATTCCTGCAGCTCTACGGCTGGCCCTCTTGTGTTACCCCCACAGATGTGCTCTGACCATGGCTCTTGCCCCCTTGTCCAGCAGCATAGGGTCCTGGTCCACGGGGTCCTCCCCTCCTGGTCCACAGGTTCCCCCCTCCCTGGTCCACAGGCTCCTCCCCTCCTGGTCCACAGGCTCCTCCTCCCTGGTCCACGGGGTCCTCCCCTCCTGGTCCATAGGCTCCCCCCTCTCCTGGTCCACGGGCTCCTCCCCTCCTGGTCCACAGGTTCCTCCTCCCTGGTCCACGGGGTCCTCCCCTCCTGGTCCACAGGCTCCTCCTCCCTGGTCCACGGGCTCCTCCCCTCCTGGTCCACAGGTTCCTCCTCCCTGGTCCACAGGCTCCTCCCCTCCTGGTCCACAGGCTCCTCCTCCCTGGTCCACGGGCTCCTCCCCTCCTGGTCCACAGGTTCCTCCTCCCTGGTCCACAGGCTCCTCCCCTCCTGGTCCACAGGCTCCTCCTCCCTGGTCCACGGGGTCCTCCCCTCCTCGTGGTCCCAGTGAAAAGAGAAGCAGGTGCCCCTAGGCGGATGGACATTGTTATAAGCGCCTGGCTCAGGCCTGGATGGGTGGCAAGTTACTTCCAGCCCTCGTTTTCCAATATTCCTTTCTCTACCCACACCAGTAAATGAAAACAAACAGGTCCATTGCTGAAACAGGCCGTGAGGCGAGGGTCACCGCTCCGTTAGCCGGAGCCTGCGTACTGCTGCTGCAACTGACAGCCTTCCATCACGCCCCTCCGCCAGCAGGACCCAGCTCAGCTCTGCCTGACCTCAGCTCTGCCTGGCTGGGAAGCAGGAGCGGCAGACGACTATCGCTGCTTAAAGAGTTTTTCCAACAAACAATATTTATCAGCCACGGATAAGATTCACGGTGAAGCTAAGTCCATGCAGTGTATAGGCAATCAACACAGACAAACAAGCCCACTCATCCCCAGACACACAACTTGCCCCACTCCAGTCCATATTGTTAAAAAAATGTTATTCGGGCTTCCCCGGTGGCGCAGTGGTTGGGAGTCCGCCTGCCGATGCAGGGGACACGGGTTCGTGCCCCGGTCCGGGAAGATCCCACATGACGCAGAGCGGCTGGGCCCGTGAGCCATGGCCGCTGAGCCTGTGCGTCCGGAGCCTGTGCTCCGCAACGGGAGAGACCACAGCAGTGGGAGGCCCGCGTACCGCAAAAAAAAAAAAAAAAAAAATGTTATTCAATATGAGGAAAGGTATGATTTTCAGAATGCCAGTGGATATTCATAAGAATCTGCTAAAAGAGCTACTCAATTAGCATAGCATAGTTTAATAAATACTGTATGTTCCTAATTTAAGCTTAAATTCTTATGGCTTAAAAATTTTTTTTGCTGGTTACAGTCAAGGGGCAGAATCAAGGGAGAGAATTGCATGCATTTTAATCAATTCATAAGAGTCTCCAGTAAAAAATGTGTAGCATCAGACTCCTAGGTTTAGCGCAGACTTAGATCTCAGCCATCTTGGATTTTACTCTGCCAGGTCATTTCTCCTAAGATTCAAATTTCTGGGTAGTTTATAATTTTAACTAGGTGTGTAAAGTAGGGGTGTTGCTTATTTGCTTATGCTTAGTGTTTAACTTTTTGGTTTGGTTTGTTTTTTTGAAGACACATGGAATCTGAGAGTAGGGAAGCTGGAATAGGTTGTCATGCATTTGTTTTCAGATTAGGATTCTGAGGCCTGGGGGAATTAACTAAATTCCCCCAGATAAGGAAGAGCTTAAGGAGTCAGGTTTAGAATTCAGGTCTTCTCTCTCCTGACAAGAGGCAGGAAAGGGAACAGATGAAGGGTTTGGAGAACTTATCACTAGAACATTCCAGGGTCAGACCTGAGGAAAGGAGTTTGCTTTTTCTGAGTAGAGATCACTACCACCTGTCAGGAATGTCAGTACAAGTGGAATACAAAAAGGCAGCCGGCCAGCAGAGATAAGCCGTACAGGGTGCTCACCTTAAATCTGGCCATTTTCCTAGCTCTTGATGGGTGACCGGACCACCCCAGTCCTCCGCTGGGTCTGAGCATCAGTCCTGAACACCCTCCCCTCTCCCTACCCCACCCCCAAATCCCACATCAACACGGTAAGTGGGAGAGCATTTGGTGGCCCAAGTTCTGCTCCATGAGACCTCACAGTGCTTTAAAGGGCACAGGAAAAGTCCCTCTTCCTTTCTTACCACCTGTTTTGCCCTCAGACCTCGTCAAAGAGCAGAAGTGGCAGAAGACGATGCCCTGTTCTCAGGGAGGATATGGTTTCAGTGAAACACACAAGAAAGAGTCGGACAGTAGAGCACAAGGGTCCAGCAGGTGGGGCGGGGGGACGGCCCCATCACGCCCCAGCAGCCTGGGGAGGGGAGGAGGCGGGGCGGAAATGGGCACAGATGCAGGAACAGACTTAAGTACCAGCTCCCGTGATGTTACAGAAGCCTCTCCGGGAGAGCCCCATATCCTCAAAAAACTGCCTTAAAATTCAGTTCAGACTTTCGCATTTGTACTTTGGAACTGCTCCCATGAACTGGGCCCCCAGAAGGAACTGCTCTGCCCGCCCTCCACAGCTAATACGCTCAGAGTGAATCCTCCCACCCGGAGTCATTTTCTTTTTTTTTTTTTTTTTTTTTTTTGCGGTATGCGGGCCTCTCACTGCTGTGGCCTCTCCCGTTGCGGAGCACAGGCTCCAGACACGCAGGCTCAGTGGCCATGGCTCACGGGCCCAGCCGCTCCGCGGCATGTGAGATCCTCCCGGCCCAGGGCACGAACCCGTGTCCCCTGCATCGGCAGGCAGACTCCCAACCGCTGCGCCACCAGGGAAGCCCCGGAGTCATTTTCTGAACCAAGAAGCTATATAAGCAAATGGCGACCCTCCAGCTTCATATGCCCCGAGTCCAGACTGCTGCCCCCCAGCACCCGGCCAGATGCATCCAGCCTTCCTGGATGGGGCCCTGTGCTCCACAACAGGTGCCCAGTGCCCACCTTGGGTGCAAAGCAGTCTATCCACCCACGTGGCAGAGCCATCCTCGGGGCCCCAGAACAGGGGACAGGAAGATACAGGACAGGAGGACAGGAAGATACAGGACAGGAGGACAGGAAGACACAGGACAGGAGGACAGGAAGTGTGCAGGGCGCCCAGCACACTCACTCAGGAACCTTTCCCCACTCAAAATCGAGGAGAGGCTCAGGACGACACCAACATGTTATCTGTTTGACTGTCCTCACATTGAGATGCACGTCCTTGGGGAGCCTGGGGTCCACTGCCACCTCTACACCGAGAAACCCAGCACTTCCTTCAGAGCCTTGAGTCCTAACCAGGCTCTGTTCTAGGTGTCGGGACATCCACTCAGAAGGACAAGACCCGGCACAAGCCTCAGCTCTGCTAGAACACAGGACTGAAGCCCACGCACTTCTCTTGAAGATCTCCCCTTTGTAATATCACACGCACTGCTCAGAAAGCGGGTGACTGCTTCCCCAAGCCTGAACACCCTCTACAAACAAGTGTCAGGTGGAAAGCCAGTCACAGTCGGGATGCTATGTGATGCTTACACTCACCAGCAGCCCTTCTCTCCACTGACTACACGTGTGTTTTGAAACCCAAGATACGCAGAGAGACAACAGGATACTGCTAGTGGTTTTCATACACACACTGACAGTTCTTTTTTTCTCAGCACGGGATTTTAGCAAACATACTGCTCTCTGGAGCCTCCTGGACTTGTTCAAATCACAACTCGGCCACTAACTAGAAACAGAACCTCATGCAAGTTCTTATACTTCCCTGTGCCTCAGTTTCTCCAAGTGTAAATGGAGATTATTAGGACCTGCCTTTGTGAGGACTGAATAAGTCAATACGTATAAACCACAAGCAGCGCCTGGTACATGGTAAGCACTCCGTAAGTGTTAGCTACTATTATCAAGTGAACCAAAGTTTACTTGACCAGCTGAAAATTCAAAACACTTTGCAATACATATCCTGGAAGCAAAATGAGTTCATGTGTGTATTTCCTGAGATCGTCTACCCATAGAATACTGGATCAAGGATGGGCATGTTTTTAAGGGTTTCATTAAACTGTCCTCAATAATGCCTTACATTTACATAACAGGGTACCAGGCCTCCCTCCTGCAAGTCCCTGAAACAGGAAATGCCTGTAACTGGGCTGTTTTGTGTTGACTTTCGCTGAGGATCCGCCATCTAGCAAAGCGCCCACTGTAACTGCAGCCTGGAGATGCCAGCGCAGCACTAGGGCCTCGCGTTCAAGCCCTCAGCTTACCTGGGTGCACGCACCTTTGCCAGCCTGGTTTGATTTTCCCCTGGAGATGGGCTGGCCACCACACACACCCTAATAATAAGGACCCCAATCTAATTCCCTGGTCTGAGCCTGGGGCAGTTTGCCAGGGCTCTAAGGACACTTTGAGTGGGGAAAAAAACATCATCCTCAGGTGAAAAGGTGACACAGAACAGAAACTGAGCAGCCAAAAATCACAAAGGGGTGCCTGGGTGCCCAAGGAACGCCCCAGAGTAAGACCCAGGCACACCTGGCTTGACACTTACAGGGTCTGAGCCAGGTACCATTGGAGCCCTGCACCCACTGTGTGGAACTATTTGTAAGGTTTCAATCAAGTTCACAAACTGTTAAGTAAAATATGTTTTATCCTTTTGGCTTGAGAAGAACACCCCCTGGACTAACTGGAAGGCCAGGTCCAGAATGTGCCCAGTAGGGAGAGCCGCCCCCAGCCTGGCTCCCTTTTCTTCCCACCGACCCCAGCCCCCTCTGAGCTTCATACCACCTTGTAGGGGCCTCGTGCACACACCTGAGGACACCCCAGCAAGTGTGCGTCCCCTTCCACTCACACCCTGCACCCTTGCTGTACCCCTCCTCCAGACCTGGGTAGACACACCCACTGCACAGTCTGTCAGGGGCCCCTGGGAGGAGACCAGAGCAGGCTGGATGCAGGCCAGGCACCACTTATGCAGGAGATTCCAGGATCCTGTGTACCTGGACTGTGGCCCAGAGGTACTCAGGGAGAGGGCCACAAACAGCAGGGGAGACGGCCCCTTGGTCCGACTCCTCATTCTGGTGAGAGGCACAGGGCAAGGCCCCCTCTTGCCGTGGTCTAGGGGCAGTGCCTCCACTGGGTCCAGACCATCTCCTTCGAGCCCATCAATGCTGTACCAAGAGGGGGGACACCCGGCTCTTCCAGGCTGTGGTTTACTCTTCCCGTGTGATCACTTCACTCTTAAAAATGTATCTTGGCCAGAATCTCAGAATCAATTCACACCACCATTTCTGTTGTTGGTCACATTTCAATCCATTAAGTAAATCTGAACTTACACACATACAAATGCAAGTCAGGAAGAAGAAAAAAAAAAAAAGCCAAATTAATTAAAACCTTGCTGGCAATAAACCAACTAAATTTTAGGAAATTTATTTTTCATATAAAATACAGGGACGGGTGACATAGAATTGAACTGTACTGATAACCATCCACAGTGAGTGACAGGTACAGCAGATTCATTTTTCCTTCCACTTTTGTGAACATCTGAAAATTTTCACAATTAAAGGTTAAAGGAAAAGTTTTGGAGCCACGCAGCCCAAAAAAGGAGCCTGGCGAGATCTGATATCACATTCCTCCTGGTGAGTTACAAAAAAAGCCAGGCAGAAGCACACTAACTCAGTTTGCCATCTTGGCAATATTACGAGGAGCAAACCTACAACTGGGAAAGGCCTGTTCATGAGCCACGGACACAACAGGCCGCTGCGACCTGGGGTCACCACCCAGGTTTCCCAAGACCGGAGCCCGAAGCCCCCAGCAGTCCCTACCTGCGCTTCAGTCTTTACCCAGGAAGCTTCATTCGACTTTCTGAGATGCCCTTAGGCAGGTCAAACTTCAAGTCACTGACCAAATAAACCCAGGCCACGAAGCCTGACGAAGTGGCCAAGGTGGCAGTTTATACAGAGCCTTGCTCGGCTCCATGGCCACGTCTCCAAGTCAAACAAAACTTGACACTGGGGCTTCCCTGGTGGCGCAGTGGTTGAGACTCCGCCTACCGATGCAGGGGACGTGGGTTCGTGCCCTGGTCCGGGAAGATCCCACATGCCGCGGAGCGGCTGGGCCCATGAGCCGTGGCCGCTGAGCCTGCGCGTCCGGAGCCTGTGCTCCGCAACGGGAGAGGCCACAACAGTGAGAGGCCCACGTACAGCCAAAAAAAAAAAAAAAACTTGACACTGTGGCCTCTCCCACAGCAGCTGGGAGAACCCAGGCCCGTGTTTACACAGGACCTCTTCCCTCAGAAGCTCAAGGTAATTTCGGGACACTCACTAATTAGCTTCATTAAGTCTCACGGAGCCTCCTGCCCACCCCGCTCCCTGCTCCACAACATGCATGGCTGGGGGTGGGAGAGGCAGGGCTGCACGACTCACACCCATGTGTAAACACGCGCACTTGCAGACCACCCTTCCTGGGGGGCTGTCTGGAGAACACTGAACTCTGGAGCATCGCTGCTGGCTCTAAAAATGGACGAAATTCATGAACAGTAGGCACAGTTCCCTTCATCTGGTCTGCATGACGTCTAAAAGCGACAAAGAGAGAGAAGACAGCAAGCGCTTTTTGTCCCAGTACACAAATAAGAGAACATCTGTAGGTTAACTGTGGACGGCAGACCAGGGGAACTGTTACAGGCTCTGGCTTTGTATCTATACTTGAGATGCCTCCTACTGTTGAATCAGGTCATCGAGAAAACTTTGTAAAAACCTTTGAAATTGGTGCCAACCTGTTTGGCTTTTTTGCCTCTGAATTCCTGTTCCCGCTGATCCACATTAAAGATAGATTCTCAACCTAATTCTTTTAGAAGCTGGAACTTGGAAGTATTCCTCCAGCAAACCTCCTGCTGGCAGGCTGGGTGGCCACCTAAGTCACGTTGGAATAGGACTAACCTAGAAATCGGCCAATGAATGATCATCAGTTTTTCCTAAACTCACCACCCAACTCAAGCCCCTATCTCAGCACTGCCTGAAAACACCAAGCAAAGGTGAGCCCCTTTCAGTGGGAAGCCTTTCCAAGTTATGATCCTTACGGGTTGAAATGTGCCTTGAAGAGCTGTGCTTATGCCTGTTGGGCCCACCTAGCTCGCCTGCCAGTCCCCGTAAAAGCAGCAGCGGGCACCTGCCGCAGAGCTGTACAGATTAGGACCACTCAGGGGCCAGGGAGAAACCACTGCCCTCGACAGTGGGAATAAACCCTCGACTTAAGTCTGCTTGACCTCTCATTCCTCACCGGGGAGACCCATCACAGGAAACCACAGCTGACGTGAAAAGTAAGCTGCCCCCAACCTTGAACCTCATGGAATGGCCAGGGTTCCACTGCCAGCTTTGCCAGCTGCCAGAGGTGTACTGCCCCTAGCAAAAGTAGAGACTGCAACCTTCTGGGGGGAAAAGAAAATGAAAGCACTCTTAACCTTATCCAGAAAAGGAAAGCAAAAAGCTAGACCTTTAGAACACAGATGGGAATTTCAAGTTCAGAGCCAGTCTATCCAACTGTGATGTGTTTGGATACTCTAAAAGTCTGGGACAACAGCTTTCTAGTAACAGAAGGCTCCGACAATCCTTCTCTGAACCAGCAACATCACCAAATGCTACAGCTGCCTCTAAAAATAGTTTCACTTGAAGAGACCATTGTTTCCGAGTGCGCGAGGACAGGGGATTCAGAGCACCGCCTAAACAAGCTCCGGAGACGGGCGCGAGCCGCGGCTATCGGCGCGGACCCCAGAGACGGGCATGAGACGCCAAGGCTGCTGCTGCCGCCACCAAGAAGCCTGTGTGCGAGCACAGGTCACTCTCCACACCTCCCCTCCCGGGAGCCTGTGCAGCCCGCCACTGCCAGGGTCCCGGGATCCAGGGACAACTTCCCCGGGAGAACGCACGGCGCGCCTCAGGCTGGTGCGACATGCAGGCTCGCCCCGCCTCCGTACCCCTCCCTCCCACCCGGCCTGAGTGAGCCAGAGCCCCCTAATCAGCTGCTCCTTTAACCCCACCCTGTCTGAGTCAAGAACAGACTCCCGGGGTTTCCCTGGTGGCACAGTGGTTGAGAGTCCGCCTGCCGATGCAGAGGACACGGGTTCGGGCCCCGGTCCGGGAGGATCCCACATGCCGCGGAGCGGCTGGGCCCGTGAGCCATGGCCACTGAGCCTGCGCGTCCGGAGCCTGTGCTCCTCAATGGGAGAGGCCACAACGGTGAGAGGCCCGCGTACCACACACACAAAAAAAAAGAACAGACGCCCTAAGGTGACCTACACACAGAGGCGGGTCCAAATCCAAAGCTGAACCCCAGGAGCCGTGCGAACAAAGAAGAGAAAGGGAAATCTCTCCCAGCAGCCTCAGGAGCAGCGGATTAAATCTCCACAATCAACTTGATGTACCTGCATCTCTGGAATACCTGAATAGAAAACGAATCATCCCAAATTGAGGTGGTGGATTTTGAGAGCAACTGTAGACTTAGGGTTTGCTTTCTGCATCTAATTTGTTTCTGGTTTTATGTTTACCGTAGTTTAGTATTTAGAGTTTATTATAATTGGTAGATTTGTTTATTGATTTGGTTGCTCTCTTCCTTCTTCTTTTAATATATATATATATTTTTTCCCTTTTTCTCTTTTTGTGAGTGTGTATGTGTATGCTTCTGTATGTGATTTTGTCGGTATAGCCTTGCTTTCACCACTTGTCCTAGGGTTCTGTCTGGTTTTTGGGGTTTTTTTAGTATAGTTTTTATCGCTTGTTACCATTGGTGCATTTGTTTTTTGGTTTGGCTGCTCTTCTCTCTTTCTTTCTTTATTTTTAATTACTTTAAAAATTTTTAATTTTTAATAATTTTTTACTTTAATAACTTTATTTATTTATTTTTTTTGTTTTCTCCCTTTTCTTCTGAGCTATGTGGCTGACAGGGTCTTGGTGCTCCAGCCAGGTGTCAGGCCTGTGCCTCTGAGCGGGAGAGCCAAGTTCAGGACACTGGCCCACCAGAGACCTCCCAGCTCCACGTAATATCAAATGGTGAAAGCTCTCCAGAGATCTCCATCTCAATGCTAAGACCCAGCTCCACTAAATGACCAGCAAGCTACAGTGCTGGACACCCTATGCCAAACAACTAGCAAGACAGGAACACAACCCCACCCATTAGCAGAGAGGCTGCCTAAAATCATAATAAGGCCACAAACACCCCAAGACACACCACAGGATGCGGTCCTGCCCACCAGAAAGACAAGATCCAGCGTCATCCACCAGAACACAGGCACCAGTCCCCTAAACCAGGAAGCCTACACAACCCACTGAACCAACCTTAGCCACTGGGGGCAGACACCAAAAACAACGGGAACTACGAACCTGCAGCCTGCGAAAAGGAGGCCCCTAACACAGTAAGTTAAGCAAAATGAGAAGACAGAGAAACACACAGCAGATGAAGCAGCAAGGTAAAAACCCACCAGACCAAACAAATGAAGAGGAAATAGGCAGTCTACCTGAAAAAGAATTCAGAGTAATGATAGTAAAGATGACCCAAATTCTTGGAAACAGAATGGAGAAAATACAAGAAACGTTTAACAAGGTCCTAGAAGAACTAAAGACCAAACAAACAATAATGAACAACACAATAAATGGAATTAAAAATTCTCTAGAAGGAATCAATAGCAGAATAACTGAGGCAGAACGGTAAGTGACGTGGAAGATAAAATAGTGGAAATAACTACCACAGAGCAGAATAAAGAAAAAAAGAATGAAAAGAATTGAGGACAGTCTCAGAGACCTCTGGGACAACATTCGAATTATAGTGGTCCCAGGAGAAGAAGAGAAAAAGAAAGGGACTGACAAAATATTTGAAGAGATTATATTTGAAAACCTCCCTAATATGGGAAAGGAAATAGTCAGTCAAGTCCAGGAAGCACAGAGAGTCCCATACAGGATAAAACCAAGGAGAAACATGCCAAGACACATGTTAATCAAACTATCAAAAATTAAATACAAAGAAAAAATATTAAAAGCAGCAAGAGAAAAACAAAAAAAATAATAACATACAAGGGCATGCCCATAAGGTTAACAGCTGATCTTTCAGCAGAAACTCTACAAGCTAGAAGGGAGTGGCAGAACATATTTAAAGTGATGAAAGGGAAAAACCTACAACCAAGATTACTCTACCCAGCAAGGATCTCAGTCAGATTCGATGGAGAAATTAAAACCTTTACAGACGAGCAAAAGCTAAGAGAATTCAGCACCACCAAACCAGCTTTACAACAAATGCTAAAGGAACTTCTCTAGGCAGGAAACACAAGAAAAGGAAAAGACCTACAATAACAAACCCAAAACAATTAAGAAAATGATAATAGGAACATACATATCGATAACTACCTTAAACATAAATGGATTAAATGCTCCAACCAAAAGACATAGACTGGTTGAACGGATACAAAAACAAGACCTGTGTATATGCTGTTTACAAGAGACCCACTTTAGACCTAGGAACACATACAGACTGAAAGTCAGGGGATGGAAAAAGATACTCCATGCAAATGGAGATCAAAAGAATGCTGGAGTAGCAATTCTCATATCAGACAAAATAGACTTTAAAATAAAGACTATTAGGGCTTCCCTGGTGGCGCAGTGGTTGAGTGTCCGCCTGCCAATGCAGGGGACGCGGGTTCGTGCCCCAGTCAGGGAAGATCCCACATGCCGCGGAGCGGCTGGGCCCATGAGCCATGGCCGCTGGGCCTGCGCGTCCGGAGCCTGTGCTCCACAATGGGAGAGGCCACAGCAGTGAGAGGCCCGCGTACTGCAAAAAAAAATTAATAATAAAAATAAAATAAAATAAAGACTATTACAAGAGACACAGAAGGACACTACATAATGATCAAGGGATCAATCCAAGAAGAAGATATAACAATTGTAAATATTTATGCACCCAGCGTAGGAGCACCTCAATACATAAGGCAAATGCTAACAGCCATAAAAGTAGAAATCGACAGTAACACAATAATAGCAGGGGAATTTAACTCCCCACGTTCACCAATGGACAGATCATTCAAAATGAAAATAAATAAGGAAACACAAGCTCTAAATGATACATTAAACAAGATGGACTTAACTGATATTTATAGGACATTCCATCCAAAAACAACAGAATACACTTTCTTCTCAAGTGCTCATGGGACATTCTCCAGGATAGATCATGTCTTGGGTCACAAATCAAGCCTTGGTAAATTTAAGAAAATTGAAATCGTACCAAGTACCTTTTCCAACCACAACGCTATGCGACTAGATATCAATCACAGGAAAGAATCTGTAAAAACTACAAACACATGGAGGCTAAACAACACCCTACTAAATAACCAAGGAATCACTGAACAAATCAAAGAGGAAATAAAAAAATACCTAGAAACAAATGACAATGAAAACACAATGACCCAAAACCTATGGGATGCAGCAAAAGCAGTTCTAAGAGGGAAGTTTACAGCAATACAATCCTACCTCAAGAAACAAGAAATATCTCAAATAAACAACCTAACCTTATACCTAAAGCAATTAGAGAAAAAAGAACAAAAAAACCCCCAAAGTTAGCAGAAGGAAAGAAATCATAACGATCAGAGCAGAAATAAATGAAAAAGAAATGAAGGAAACGACAGCAAAGATCAATAAAGCTAAAAGCTGGTTCTTTGAGAAGATAAACAAAATTGACAAACCATTAGCCAGACTCATCAAGAAAAAAAGGGAGAAGACTCAAATCAATAGAATTAGAAATGAAAAAGGAGAAGTAACAACTGACACTGCAGAAATACAAAGGATCATGAGAGATTACTACAAGCAACTCTATGCCAATAAAATGGACAACCTGGAAGAAATGGACAAATTCTTAGAAATGCACAACCTGCCAAGACTGAATCAGGAAGAAATAGAAAGTATGAACAGACCAATCACAAGCACTGAAATTGAAACTGTGATGAAAAATCTTCCAACAAACAAAAGCCCAGGACCAGATGGCTTCACAGGTGAATTCTAGCAAACATTTAGAGAAGAGCTAACACCTGTCCTTCTCAAGCTCTTCCAAAATATAGCAGAGGGAGGAACACTCCCAAACTCATTCTACGACGCCACCATCATCCTGATACCAAAACCAGACAAGGATGTCACAAAGAAAGAAAACTACAGGCCAATATCACTGATGAATAAAGATGCAAAAATCCTCAGCAAAATACTAGCAAACAGAATCCAACAGCACATTAAAAGGATCATACACCATGATCAAGTGGGGGTTTATTCCAGGAATGCAAGGATTCTTCAATATATGCAAATCAATCAACGTGATACACCATATTAACAAATTGAAGGAGAAAAACCATATGATCATCTCAATAGATGCAGAGAAAGCTCTCGACAAAATTCAACACCCATTTATGATAAAAACCCTGCAGAAAGTAGGCATAGAGGGAACTTTCCTCAACATAATAAAGGCCATATATGACAAACCCACAGCCAACATTGTCCTCAATGGTGAAAAACTGAAACCATTTCCACTAAGATCAGGAACAAGACAAGGCTGCCCACTCTCACCACTCTTATTCAACTTAGTTTTGGAAGTTTTAGCCACAGCAATCAGAGAAGAAAAGGAAATAAAAGGAATCCAAATTGGAAAAGAAGAAGGAAAGCTGTCACTGTTTGCAGATGACATGATACTATACATAGAGAATCCTAAAGATGCTACCAGAAAACTACTAGAGCTAATCAATGAATTTGGTAAAGTAGCAGGATACAAAATTAATGCACAGAAATCTCTGGCATTCCTGTACACTAATGATGAAATATCTGAAAGAGAAATTCAGGAAACACTCCCATTTACCATTGCAACAAAAAGAATAAAATATCTAGGAATAAACCTACCTAAGGAGACAAAAGACCTGTATGCAGAAAATTATAAGACACTGATGAAAGAAACTAAAGATGATACAAATAGATGGAGAGATATACCATGTTCCTGGATTGGAAGAATCAATATTGTGAAAATGACTCTACTACCCAAAGCAATCTACAGATTCAATGCAATCCCTATCAAACTACCACTGGCATTTTTCACAGAACTAAAACAAAAAATTTTAAAATTTGTTTGGAAAAACAAAAGACCCCGAATAGCCAAAGCAATCTTGAGAACGAAAAACGGAGCTGGAGGAATCAGGCTCCCTGACTTCAGACTATACTACAAAGCTACAGTCATCAAGACAGTGTGGTACTGGCACAAAAACAGAAAGATAGATCAATGGAACAGGATAGAAAGCCCAGAGATAAACCCACGCACATATGGTCAACTTATCTTTGATAAAGGAGGCAGGAATGTACAGTGGAGAAAGGACAGCCTCTTCAATAAGTGGTGCTGGGAAAACTAGACAGGGACATGTAAAAGTATGAGATTAGATCATTCCCTAACACCATACACAAAAATAAGCTCAAAATGGATTAAAGACCTAAATGTAAGGCCAGAAACTATCAAACTCTTAGAAGAAAACATAGGCAGAACACTCTGTGACATAAATCACAGCAAGATCCTTTTGGACCCACCACCTAGAGAAATGGAAATAAAAACAAAGATAAACAAATGGGACCTAATGAAACTTCAAAGCTTTTGCACAGCAAAGGAAACCATAAACAAGACCAAAAGACAACAAATGAAGCAACTGACAAAGGATTAATCTCCAAAATTTATAAACAGCTCATGCAGCTCAATAGCAAAAAAACAAACAACCCAATCCAAAAATGGGCAGAAGACTTAAATAGGCATTTCTCCAAAAAAGATATACAGACTGCCAACAAACACATGAAAGAATGCTCAACATCATTAATCATTAGAGAAATGCAAATCAAAACTACAATGAGGTATCATCTCACACCAGTCAGAATGGCCATCATCAAGAAATCTAGAAACAATAAATGCTGGAGAGGGTGTGGAGAAAAGGGAACACTCTTGCACTGCTGGTGGGAATGTGAATTGGTACAGCCACTATGGAGAACAGTATGGAAGTTCCTTAAAAAACTACAAATAGAACTACCATATGACCCAGCAATCCCACTACTGGGCATATACCCTGAGAAAACCATAATTCAAAAAGAGACATGTACCAAAATGATCATTGCAGCTCTATTCACAATAGCCCGGAGATGGAAACAACCTAAGTGTCCATCATTGGATGAATGGATAAAGAAGATGTGGCACATATATACAATGGAATATTACTCAGCCATAAAAAGAAACGAAACTGAGCTATTTGTAATGAGGTAGACAGACCTAGAGTCTGTCATACAGAGTGAAGTAAGTCAGAAAGAGAAAGACAAATACTGTATGCTAACACATATATATGGAATTTTAAAAAAATGTCATGAAGAACCTAGGGGTAAAACAGGAATAAAGACACAGACCTACTTGAGAATGGACTTGAGGATATGGGGAGGGGGAAGGGTAAGCTGTGACAAAGCGAAAGAGAGGCATGGACATATATACACTACCAAACGTAAGGTAGATAGATAGTGGGAAGCAGCCGCAGAGCACAGGGAGATCAGCTTGGTGCTTTGTGACCGCCTGGAGGGGTGGGATAGGGAGGGTGCGAGGGAGGGAGATGCATGAGGGAAGGGATGTGGGAACAGATGTATATGTATGACTGATTCACTTTGTTATAAAGCAGAAACTAATAAAAAAAAATAAAAATAAAAAATAAAAATAAAAATAGTTTCGCTTAATTTAAGAAGACTTCACAAGTATTCAGCCCTAAGTCTACTGAAAAATGAATGCTAGGTTAAGTGACAAATGCGGACTGCCCATGAGCTGAGGCCCATTCCTGTCATTACACCCTCTGTTCTAGAATCCAGACTACTGTAATCACCAACATAATATACATGATTTCAGCCCAAACCTAATTTCCAACGGAAAATATGCATTGCATTACTTTCATTCATCATTTTAAAATCTTCACTTTTGAAAAAATAAAGTCTTTTTATCCCAGTGGCTTGAAAGGAACTCAAATGTATAGGAACCTTGCTTAAAGCTGTTGTCATCCAACTGAGTAATATTTTAATCTCTTTGATGAAGCAGTAGTTTTGTACCATGCAACTTAATCTCTCAGCTCTGATACACGTGGTATGAAGCAGACATCTAAAATGGAATGGAGATTTTTGTGGTTTTCTTTCAAGACCTTAGCAAATGACCAAACTTGGACTTTTCGAGTCAGAGCACAAATTGGAATAATCTGATAATAATTTTTTTTTTTTTTTTTTTTTTTTTTTTTTTTTTTTTTTGCTGTACGCGGGCCTCTCACTGCTGTGGCCTCTCCCGTTGCGGAGCACAGGCTCCGGACACACAGGCTCCGCGGCCATGGCTCGCGGGCCCAGCCGCTCCGCGGCATGTGGGATCTTCCGGGATCGGGGCACGAACCCGTGTCCCCTGCATCGGCAGGCGGACTCTCAACCACTGCGCCACCAGGGAAGCCCTCTGATAATAATTTAATCCATGATTACTGCACACAATACTGGAGATGTTGTTTTAGTGACCAGGGGGCTGAAAACAAGCCAGATAACTCTATGCTAATGAAATGACTAGGGAAGCAGAAATAGAAGAGATGGTCCTTCCAAGATGTATACAGAAGAATCTAATTGAAGAATTGATGCATACAATCAATCTGAAAAAAAAGATTCAATTATAAAATGTGGTGGGCGTGAGTGCCCAGGTCGTCTACCTAAAGGACTGGTGACCCTCCTCTGAGCTTTGTTTAGCTACAAACAGGGGAGATGCTGGACACCAGTTGTAAGCCTACTCTCTAGTGTTCAGGTTGAAGTTCTAACAATTCTACCTGGTTTCGCTCTCTGTTACCTGGCCTTCCTCATGAATGTTAGCCACAAAACAAGGTGATTCCAAGAAGCCGCACACTGTACAACAATACAGAAATAGTCACTGGAAGTCAGGTAGAGCTGTTTGTCACCTTGGGCAAGCACGTTTCTTAGCCTCTTCAGGCCTCAGTTTACTCCTCTGCAGTATGGGGATAATACTAGTCCTTTTGTAGAATTGTGAAAATTAAATGAGATGGTCTCTAAAGTCCTTGACACAATGTTAGTGTCAAGACTTCCTGGAGCTCACAAGTGAAATACACTGACTTGGCAACTGCCTAATGTCAAATACACCCAGCACAGAGTCACCAGGGGTTTTTGGGGTTTTTTTGTTTTTTGTTTTTTTGCCTCCAAGTTCTATACTTTGCAGTACTGACGCTTCTCAGCCAAGTATTTACATGAGGCAAAGGTGCCATCAGCGCTTTCTCCGGAGTCTATGTTATGGTGCTTTTGTCCCCATCCCCCCGGCAGTGAAGGAGGCCATCCCAAGGGAACGGGCATTCACTGGTTTCATCAACAAGTGCCAAAGAAAAACAGCGGCAGGCACTTGGTCGGGCCGCCTCCTAAGTCACCCCTCTTGGATGGTCTTGAATCTGTAACGGGTCCCGGGGGAGCGCGGGGCAGAAGAGACCAGAGGCGGCTCTCCAAGAACGGACCCCGCCGGCAGGCGCACAGACCACAGACCCCTGTGGGCCGCCTGTGCACCCGGGAGCAGCCACACGTGTCTTCTGGCGTCCCCGGCGTCACTTCATTCAAACTGGCCACCCGCCACCCTGCGCGTGCGACGCCCACGCCTCGGCCACCTCCGCGCCGCCCGGGACTGGTCACCTCGGGGACGGGAGGTGCCCGTTTGTCTAGGTCTCAGCAAGGGCAGGCGACCTTCCCTCCCGGCATCCTCCCCGGGACAAGGGACCAGGGCGCCGCCCGAGCCCCGTTGCCGCTGCGGAGTCGCCGGCCCGGAGCCCCGGGCGGCGCCGCCTGCCGCACTCACCGAGCGTGGCCACCGTGCCGGCCTCGAAGAGCAAGCAGTCCCCGCGGCCGCGCGCCTCCAGCAGGATGCTGCTCTCCCCCGAGGCCTCCAGCCGCCCGAGCAGCCGCAGCCCTTTGCTTAAAGCCATGGGCGCGCGGCCCGCCGCCGCGGCTCCCCGCGCTCCCGCAACTTCCAGGAGTTTCACTTCGCGCCCACGCCGCCGCCCGGCGCAGGCTCCTCCCCGGCTCCTCGGCGGCCTCCGCCCCGCCGCCTCCTCTGCGCCCGCGCGCGCCGCCCCGGGCAGGTGAGGGCGCGCAGTCGCCTCCCCGCCTCCCGGCCGGCTCGGCCGAGGCGCCGCGCTCCCCCCAGCGGCCAGGCAGCGGTGGGAGGCCTCCGGGCTCGCTCGGGGGCTAATCCGGGGTCCGGGTGCGGAGGGGAAGTCCCCCTGCGGTGGGCGGCAGTCAGGAAGGAGGATTCCACGCATTCCTCGGCGCGGAGGAGGCTGCCGTCCGCCGGGCGCCCTAATGCGCCTGAAACGTTACAGGACGCCCGCGGCCTTATATGGGCAGCCGGGGCCTGGCCGGCGCCGCGAGGCTGGAAGCCAGCGCGGCCGGGCCCTCCGTAGTCCACCCGGCCCTCCGCCGTCCTTCCTGGTCCTCCCAGTCCCGCTCACGCCTCCCTCTCTCGTCTACTTTTGCGAACCTGGACGAGTCCCTTGTTCTCTGTGCCTCAGTAGCCCTACGGGTGAAGCGGGATTAGGAACTGTACCTACTTCGTAAAGTTGCGGTGAGGATGGCGTTAGTTAGTGTAAAGGGCTTGGTGAGTGCCTGGCGAGTGGACAGTGTTCCGTTAAGTGTTGCCTTCTACTAGCTTTCTGTACGGAGGGTACTGCAGTCCACTGTCCACCCCCAGGTAGAATTTGGGAGGATCAAAGGTGTGTTTTCTCGGAGAGAACTGAGACCCTGATCTCTAGACCTGCCACTTACCGTGTGACCTTGACTCCTCTGAGCCCGCTTTTCTCCTTTGTCGGATGGTGACCGGCACCTGCCCCACCGGCTTACAGGGTGCGTGTGGAGGAGCCGAACGCTCGGGAGTAACGCGCAGGGCCAACTGTGAGACGCTGATGCGTGTGGGTGCGCCAGTGCGGGGCCCTTCCCTCTCCCTGCCCGCGCCCTTTCCCTCCATCTTGCAACCCCTCCTCCCGCTCTGGTGAGTGTGTACAGTCCTTGACTTAAGGGTAGATACTACAACAAGCCAGTTTGTACTCAGACATGTGGACAGCAGCACAAATCCATGCATCCTCCACTGGAGTACGTGGACCTGGCAGCTAGGCAGGGCCCCTCTTGGCACTGGGTTTTAGCCAGGATGTCGGGACTGGTCTGCAGGGGAGGGGAGAGAGAAGGGAGGAGAGGGCTTCCCTGGACTCGCCCTTCGGGTGGGTTTGGGCGGCCTCGTTTCCTTCCCCTGTAAGGGGTGTGTATGGATGGCCCTGAGACCTCCGTCAGGATGTCCCCAGCAGGCCCCACACCCAGCTGGTTCCTCTCACACCCATTCTGCTCACATGGAGAAGGCTGTGGGTTAAGCCACTTGTCTCTCAGGCAAGTTCCAGACGGAGCAGAGACCCCGGTGGCACGCAGGAGGGTGGCGCCCTTGCAGAACATTCGAGAATGACCAGGAACGCTTCCTGTCTGGGCCAGGGCGCGCGTGGCCCACGCCGAGCGGCCCAGACGCCTCGGCGGCGCCTTCAGGATGACGGAGTGGGAGACAGCTGCACCTGCGGTAGCAAAGACCCCCGCCATCCGGCTCTTCGGGGGGTGGAGCGTCGATGATGTGCGGATCCACGGCATCTCCCCGCGGGACCGCATCGCAGTGAAGGAGAAGTATGCCAAAGACCTGCCCCACAGTGCAGGGCGCTGCACGGCCAAGTGCTTCCACGAGGCGCAGTGCCCCATCGGGGGGCGCCTCACCAACTCCATGGTGATGCGCGGCCGCAACAACGGCAGGAAACTCGTGGCTGTGCGCATCGTCAAGCACGCCTTTGAGATCGTCCAGGTGCTCACAGGCGAGAACCCCCTGCAGGCCCTGGTGAATGCCGTCATCAGCAGTGGCCCCCGGGAGCACTCGCCCCGCACTGGGCGAGCTGGAAGTGCGGCGGCAGGCCGTGGACGTGTCCCCGCTGCGCCGTGTGACTCAGGCCCTCTGGCTGCTGTGCACAGGTGCCCGTGAGGCCACCTTCCGGAACAGCAAGACCACTGCCGAGTGCCTGGCAGACGAGCTCATCAGCGCTGCCAAGGGCTCCTCCAGCTCCTACACTATCAAGAAGAAGGATGAGCTGGAACGTGTGGCCAAGTTCAACTGCTGATTGCCTGGCCACAGCTGCAATAAACCTGTTTGCCCTTTGGGGTGCCCCCCCCAAAAAAGAATGACCAGGAACCACCAGACATTCCATCCTCTGTGGATACCGTCTCAGGGAGTGATTTGGGAAATAAAGGAAATGTGAACAACAGCAGAGATTCACGTCATTCCTGAGCCTACTGCTCCCTTGTCACAAATTCAACGATGTGGTGGATATCCCGGCTATGATGATATACGCTATCCAAACATTTGTAAAACGCAGACATTATTTCCTCCTGAGAACAGTGTGCCCATTAAATGAGGCAGAGTAGCCTTTGGCCCACTTTTTCTTTCCTTTTAGATGCAAAGCTCACTTCTTCCGGGAAGCCTTCCTGGGATGCTGAGGCTCCAGACAACAGTGTTTATGTACCCTCAGATTCACAGGTGTCCACTGCAGCTCTCACCTGCAGCTCTCATATGTTGCTTGAGAAGTGTTTTCAGATTTCTCTTAGCCCTGTTTCACAAATTAGGTCATAAGATCTTAAGAAGGGGACCAAGTCGTTTAAAATTTTCTCTCTCCTCTTCTTTCCTGCCTTTCCTGGTATCACATAATTTACAGCTCTGCACAGTGGCATGCTGAACATATTTTAGAAAATTTCCTATAGTCCAGACCAGCACTTGAGCTTTACAGCTTATGGAGTCTAAGACACAATCAACTGTAAGATGAACCACTATTTTATGTACTACTGAGAAAGAAAAAATGGTGCCAATTAAACCATGTAATTAAATTGTTAGCAATGCCCTGATTTCAGCAATGCTATAACGTGCATCTTAGACACCAATAATGGCTGTTCCCCTACCTCTGAGAATTGGTACCTGCTGTGTTTTCAGGTCATGGTTTGGAGTGGGATGGTCCACAGGGGCAGCAGAGGAAGCCCCATCCTTACATACACACTGCCTTGATAGGCTGAGGGTCACTCGGGCACTGGCACGTTTAGCAGATGGAGAAAGTATCAGATCTTGAGACATTCGAGAAAAAGGTCAGCTCTGATACCTAAACCATGAGTGGAAGCTGGGAAGACCAGTAGACCCATGTGAGTGGGGAAAGCTTGGGCACATCCCACTCCTGAGATGCAGAGCTCTTGGAGGTCTATGATTGGAGGGGGAGGAGGTGAGGCGGCAAGGAAAAGCCAGCTCTGTCACCCCTGGAGTAGACAACGGCAGGAAATGCAACGGGGCTGTGGCCCGGGGAGTCAGTCAGGACCTGGGGAGCCAGGGAGCCCAGCAAGTTATCAAAGCAGAGAGAGAAACGGGAGAGATACACGAAAGGCTGTACTTGGTGCCTATTGCATGAGAGGCAGGACAGCGAGAAGTCAGAAGGGAGCCCAGCGTCGAGAGAATGGGGTGGGGGGTGGCCCCATCGACAGAGACAGGAGAATGAGGGAGGAAGCCAGCGTGACCAGAGACAGGAACGGGGGGTGGGGAAGTGGGCCTGGTCTGGCTTGTGCTGAGTTTAAGATGAGGAGGGTCAGCCAGTGGGAAAGGCCAGAAACGAAGAGTGGAGGCTGTGAGGGGAAGAGCTCTCTGAAAGGGGGTTGGGGGGGTGAAGGCCAGTCTGAGTGTGGGAGGGGCAGGAAGAAAAGACTAGAAAGAAGTGGCCTGAGATTAGGGAAGCCCAGGTGTGGCAGGGGATGCTCTGGGAAGCAGGATGGTCACTGGTTTGAGACCCTCAGAAAGGTCCCTAACAATGAGGGCTCAGGAAAGAGCCTTGGTTTGGTGAGGAGGTCATGGTGACCTCTGAATTAGAGGTTGGGAAAAAAGTCAGCTTGCAAAGAATTAAGGAAGAGGGCTTCCCTGGTGGCGCAGTGGTTAAGAATCCACCTGCCAACGCAGGGGACACGGGTTTGAGCCCTAGACCAGGAAGATCCCACGTGCTCTGGAGCAACTAAGCCCGTGAGCCACAACTACTGAGCCTGCACTCTAGAGCCCACGAGCCACAACTACTGAAGCCCATGTGCCACAACTGCTGAAGCCCACGTGCCTAGAGCCTGTGCTCCACAACAAGAGAAGCCACTGTAATGAGAAGCCTGCGCACCGCCACAAAGAGTATGCCGCAACTAGAGAAAGCCCATACGTAGCAATGAAGACCCAACACGGCCAAAAATAAAAATAAATTAAAAAAAAAAAGAATTAAGGAAGAAATGGGGGCAGTAAGCATAGTCTGCTGACTCTGGAAGCCTGGCTGGGAAAATCACAAAATAAATAGGATGGTGGGCAGAAGGGACAAGAGACCTTTCTAAGATGGACCAGGCCTGCTTAGATGATGTTTATATCAGATCATCCTAGCTGCTGAGTTGAAACTTGAGGGAGCAGTGGCGCCAGAGAGGGGGCGGCTGCGACAACCCGGGGGCGCTGGAGGTACGTGGACAAGAGCGTCGGGAGTGGGGTGGAGAGAAACGGCTGGGTTCTGTATAGGTCTGTGAAGGGTGAGCCCACAGGATTTGCCGTTAGAGCAGATGTGGCATAAGAGGAAAAGGCAGGACTTTGGATGATGCCATGATCTTGGCCAGAGCACCCGGAAGGATGGAACTGCCATCATCTGAGATAAGGGCAGCCGGGGGAGGAGCAGGGGGCTGGGTGGGTGGGCAGATGGGGCACGTTAATTTTGGATGCCCGTTAAAAAGCCAGGTTGAGGTGCCGAGTGGGCAGTAAGTTACGCAAGTCTGGAGTCCAAGGGCGAGGTCTGGGCAGAGAAGTAAATGTGGAAGCTATCAGCATCCCGACGGTGTTTAAAGCCTTGGCCTGGGTGAGCTCACCAAGGGCTGAGTGCTAGTCAGAAAGGGAAGAGTGACGGCTGAGCCCACGGGTGCTCCGATCTGGGGCACTGACGGGGAGGAAGGGGGCCCCAGAGGCTACTCTGGGTCCAGTCGGACGAGGACTGGTCCTTTGAGTTTGGTCACACGGAGGTCGTGGCTGCCCCTTATGAGAGCAGTTTGGGGACATGGGAGGGGGTACAAGTAGTTCTTTTTTACAGCCCATTTCTTCTTGCGTGACCCTCTGTATAGCCAAGGATCTAGGTATTGACTCCAGGTGATTAAAAGCATGCAATACACTTTGAGGCCGTGATTTTGAACCCTCTCAGCTTCTCCCCGTAAAACACTCCACCACTCTAATTACACTTGGACCGTCTTCCAGTTTTCCTGCCTCTGAAAGTGTGGCTCACACCGGACACCATTCTCTAATAGGGCTCTGACTCATGTAATAATTAAGTGACTGACTCACGCATAATTAAGGTGATGAGAATAGGATTTTTCTGGGTTCGTTTCAGTTTCACATACCTTTGAACTTTCTTTAAAAGGGGTTCTTCAAGCTTCCCTGGTGGCGCAGTGGTTGGGAGTCCGCCTACCGATGCGGGGGTCGCGGGTTCGTGCCCCGGTCTGGGAGGATCCCACGTGCCGCGAAGCGGTTGGGCCTGTGAGCCGTGGCCGCTGAGCCTGCACGTCCGGAACCTGTGCTCCGTGGTGGGGGAGGCCACAGCGGTGGGAGGCCCGTGTACCACAAAAAAAAAAAAAAAAAGGGATTCATTAAACGTACAACTAATATGACTTAAATTTGATACCTTAATAAAAGTTTTCAATTAAATGCATTCACAAATTGGAAAATATCCTTTTGTCAGACCACATGCCCTTTTAGGGGTTTCAGCAGGATGTGATCACCGTAAGTATACTGGCAAAGCAAATCAGCCCATCAGCAAAATGAGCTTCACTGACCCCTATGTGTACTGATAGGCTGGCTTTCAAAGATTCTAGCCCTAATTTTTAGTAAAACTTCAAAGTTTTTCAAAGTACTTTTCATATGCAGTATTTCATTAGATATTAATGACACTGAATAGTTAAAGCTAAAAGCTAATATTCTCAAGTCATTAATTAACTAATTCATTCATTTACCCAGACTGCAATCTCCCATAAACTTGTTTAGTGGCCTTTCACTCCCTTAACTCTGAATCCTCAATGTCACCAAAGAAATTGCATAAGCTTGCAGACCGGTGTCATTTTTCTAAACAATAATTATTTAATATCATCAGATATTCTGTTAGTGTTCACATTTCTAACTGTCTTGTAAATGTCATCAATCGCTTTCCATAGTTTGTGTGCATCACACAAGTAATGCTTACGCAATGAGACCGATGTGTCTCTTAGCCTCCTTTAAATGCATAGGCTTCCCTTCCATTTCTTTTTTCCCTTGCAATTTATTTGCTGAGAAAACTAGGTAGCATGCCCAGCAGCCCTCACAGACTGCATTCTGCTGAGTGTCCCTGTGGCATCATTTAGCACGTTCCCTTGCTCTCTGCATGACCTATAATATAGCGCAGTGGTTGGAGACAGAAGCTCTAGCAGATTCTGTCTCCTGGGTGGGTGTGTTCTTCCCGTCAGGAAGCACAGGTCTGATTTTTTCTCTTTGTGATGTAGCAGCCATTGAGCCTCAGTGCCATAGTCCTTGCAAAACAGTCATGCTCTATTCTATCATTTTCTTCATTTGTAGCTAAAATTCTTCTAAAAGAACAGAAAATTCCCATCTACTATTTGTTTACCTGATGGTAACACAAACAAGGGAGGTAGAATAGGATTCTTTTCCTTTATTTACTAGTGTTCAAAATAATGAGTCATTTTGAACTCAGTGAATTGGTCCATTAACATCCTCCAACAGTGACCAATTAGTTTTTTTTATTTTTCACTCTCATTATGAACTCATATTTGAGTTTAAACGGACTTGATGTGTTCCAGTCCATTGCAGTCTTATCTTTATTGATGCTCAAAATGTCCCCTCTTTGGCCAGTGGGAGCATCTTTGAGTTGGTTCCAGGGTCCTCTTGATAGGACCCCAGTTGGTTGGGATTGATTGGTTCCTTGCCTTCTAGGGTGACAATATCAAGCTCATCTTGTACATTTTTTACTCCTAAGATCTGGAATTAATTGTTTCTTCAAGAAGCCCTGATTCTTTTTGGTGGAAAAAGGAATCTCAAGACCACACTTGGTCATTTATAAATTTTAGCCTCACGATCTCAGGACTTAACTACCTGTTAATGCAGAACAGTTTCACCCAGTTAAGCTCATTTCCTCTAAAACAATCGTTTCAACCTTCTCCTCCCTCACACACCCCATCTCCTTCACCCCCTACCCTCAGCAGTTTAGGCCTCAATACTTCCTTGAGAAAGTAGAGCCACGAGAAGAGAATTCCCTCATCTTCCATCACTGAAGCCTCCCCATTGTCTTCTTTCCTGCAGTGACAGGGAGGAAAACTTGAACATTACGTTCTTCTCAATTTTGTGTAAGCTCTGCAGTACGGAAAATATACGAACTTCAAACAGCTGCAAAAATAGTGTCTTGGGGGGAAAATAGAGTTTCTACCTCAATACAAGTCCCTGCTTCCCTCCATGTGCTCAGACCCCATCCACCTTCCCTTCCCAAGGACTCTGTTCCTTCTCTTAGCCCTACTGTTCCACGTCACCCATATCCCCTTCTCTCCTGGATCGTTCCCCGCAGGGTACAAATGCGCTCCAGTGTCTCCCACTGTAAAGAGGAGACCCTCCCTCCACCCCACGTCTCCCTCACCACGGCCCTTTTCAGAGGTCATGAACTTCGAACCGAGAGGAAGAGCAGGCCTCCCAAATGGGCTCCCACTTCAGGATGGGGAGGCCTGTTTCCCCTTCTATCCTTGACTCTTCTCCAGAAATACCCCTTTGCTGAGCAGGTTACTACAGGGGTCCCCGACCCCCGGGGCCGCAGACCGGTAGTGGTCCTAACATGTGCCCCCATCGCTCGCATTACCACCTGGACCATCCCACCCCCCGCCGTCTGTGGAAAAACTGTCTTCCACGAAACCGGTCCCTGGTGCCAAAAAGGCTGGGGACCACTGGTACAAGACCCATTGATGGAGAAAATGCCAAGTGTTTAATAGTAAGACCTGTACATTGTCACTCCAGAGAGCGGAGAAAAAAGTTAGAGGGGTGAGTTTTGGTTCAACATCCAGAAGACCTGTATAGCAATTAGATGTGTGTTATAGGTTTTTTTTGTGTGTGTGTGTTTTTAAAAAGGCTGCCTGTGTAAAAGTAAGCTCCCCATCCTTGGAGGGATGCAGGCAGAGGCTGGATACTGAACCCATCCTGTGGAAGTGTGAGAAAGGAGATACTTTCTTTATGTTTCTATTTTTCTGTATATTTGAAAACTTTCAAAATATAAATTTTTTTTTTTTTTTTCTTTTTGCGGTATGCGGGCCTCTCACTGTTGTGGCCTCTCCCGCCGCGGAGCACAGGCTCCGGACGCGCAGGCCCAGCGGCCATGGCCCACGGGCCCAGCCGCTCCGCGGCATATGGGATCCTCCCAGACCGGGGCACGAACCCGCATCCCCTGCATCGGCAGGCGGACTCTCAACCACTGCGCCACCAGGGAGGCCCCAAAATATAAATTTTTAATGGAATTAAAAATATAATAAAATATAAATTTTAAATAAAATACAAATTTTACAAATAAAATATACATCCTAAATAAACTGTTCTTTCAACTTTTCTGAGTGCTTAAAAATTATCAAAATACAAATTTAAAAAAATTTGCTCTTAAATTTTGCTTTTTTTATATAGTTTTAAAAATTAAAGTGAGGGGCTTCCATGGTGGCGCAGTGGTTGAGAGTCCGCCTGCCGATGCAGGGGACACGGGTTCGTGCCCCGGTCTGGGAGGATCCCACATGCCGCAGAGTGGCTGGGCCCGTGAGCCATGGCTGCTGAGCCTGCGCATCCGGAGCCTGTGCTCTGCAACGGGAGAGGCCACAACAGTGAGAGGCCCGTGTACCGCAAAAAAAAAAAAAAGAGCGAGCCCCTGAGGACTTTGCACAACGATGGCTCGCATTAAAATCCTGTGTCCCGCTCCGACGGCTGACCTGGGTGATCAGCCAGAACCTCGAGGGCTAAGTGGAAACTGCCTCCCGCCCACTTGTGAAATTACTCATCCCTCCCTCTTCAAGACATTCCTTCTGTTCCTGTATTAAAAGAAAAATGAAAGAGAAGGAGAAGCAATTACAAGAAAAAGAACAGGACTCAGCTGATGAAATGTGAGATGAGATTCTGTTTAGGTGAGGAAATTGACTTTGTCTTTAAAGTGAGTCACCTAGACCTTTAAGAATCTGATGAAAGGTGCAATCCTTTTCCCCAGAAAAAATGTAAAATATGCACATAATCTGCCTACAATCGCATGTGATTCATTGACACACGCACCCCAGTAATATATGGACGAAAGGTTAAGAATTCCTCTTTTGGAAGCAAGTTAGAAGAAGCTGCTATCAAAAGTATCTCTTAAAAGTTCTCATCACAAGAAAAATAAAAAACAAATTGGTAACTATGTGAAGTGATGGATGTGAGCTAAACTGTTGTGGTGATGGTTTCACAATATACACATATATCAATCATTCTGCTCTACACCTTAAACTCATACGATGTTATGTGTCAATTATATCTCAATATAACTGGGGGGGAAAGCACCTCTACAGGTGGTTGGGGAGTAAATCTTAACCACGAAGGCATTTCCTCTGGCGCCTGATAAAGGCAAAGCTAACCTCATGTAATAGGAGAGGACAGATGGTGCCTCACAGAAGAATTTCAGTTCACCAGGGTCAAGCCTCCTGTTGTAGACAAATACCTATAGTTTATGCTAATTTGTTTTCCATTCTGTTTAGATTTGTGGCAAGGGAAGTATAAATCCTTCTGAATTACAATGGATTGATCCGTCTGGAAGTGATCTAAACAACATCAACAAAAGAACTCAATCTCAAAAAAATGGTCCGTTTCCTTTTGTAGTTTTGCTTGGTTTTGCTTCCTCTGGCTCCTCATTTTCCGGTGGACTGATAGTTTTCCAAATGGTACATTTTCAAAAACTCCTGCTTCATTAAACCAACATATTTGTAGACACGTGTCTAGGGTCAGGGTGAACGCATACTCCGGCTCAATAAAGAGGGATTATCTCAGGCAGGACAGGCTGGTGTGGTTCATGCTGCACAAAAAACAGCTCCAGACCTCAGTGGCTCAACGTGGCAGGAGTCTCCTCCTGGCTCGTGCAAATTCCGCTGTGGGTCCCAGCCGCTCTCCAGGCCACCTCTCCTGTGTGCTTCAACTCTCCACCCCCCTCATGTCAACACTTACTCTCGCTGTCATCGCGTGACGGAAAAGAGGGGCTGAGAGATGAGCACTAGGAAGTGTATTCGATGCTCCCAACTCTATTTCTGTGACTAAAGCAAGTCACACAGTGATGCCTAATTCTATGGAGATGGGGAAGCGTGATCCCTCAGCGGGCGCAGAGGAAGATGAGAACAAAATGATGATGAAGGTATAACGTGCAGGGACCGCTAGAACATGGCTGAAAATTAAAGTAAGTTTTGAGGAACGTGTGCTGAGATGTTCTCTGTGGATGGGGAACTACCCCCACCTCAGACTTTAAAAATAAATGATAGGTTTTCTACTTCCAGCCTTGATGAAGTAACAGAGGGCAGGTTACCTCTCCTTAAATAGAGAAAAACAGAATATATGAAAAATGGGTCCAGACTTTAGACAACAGGCATCACAGGACTCTGATCACTGAGAGAAGAGAAATAGGTGAGCCCCATTATGGCCCCAAATTCTGCCTGAATGCAGATTCCAGGCTCAGTACAGGGAGGAGGAAACCACATAGAGCTCTGTGGTCTCACTGAGTCGAAGAGACAGATCAGAGCTCTGGGAGATGAAGGCGGCTAGGATTAGATGGGCAGAGTGCAGGAGAGAAGGGAGCTACAGAGAGAGAGACTGTGTTCTGCAGAGCTGCAGAACAGCTGCAGCTGTTAGCTGTCTCTAACCCCTAGAGACAAGGCTTTCGCTGAATATTGATTGCCCCATGCGCCCCTGTGAGGACACCACGTGAGGACAGTGATGCAACCAGCAGAAATCAATGGGCCAAACAATTCCCAGGACTCACACAGGGCTGGGAATAGGTCATAGAGTCAGCAGCTGCAGTGGGATGACATCCTGCTACAGGCATCTGGCAGGGTCCTCAGAAAGGCACCCCCTCAGTAGGGGCTCACGCGCGTCCTCCACGACCAGTCTCCCGTCTGGACTGGAGGGAGAGTCAAAAACGCAAGTCCACTCAGAGCTCTGGTTACTCCGGAAGCAAGGCCAGGATGGTCAGCCCGGAGCCGGGCCATGTGTCGTCCCTCCTGCTCACAGCCTTTCGGTTCTGTGCGTCCAGCCTGCTTTGCCTGCCTGTGGCCTCTCTGCTTGCTGTCACCTTGGCCTGACCGAGGTCCTCTATGGCTAAGGCACAGCATCTCCTTGAGGTCCAGGTGAATCAGTAGTCATAACAGCCAACGTTATTAAATGAAAGAGTGAATTGAATGCAGCCTGAGAAGTTTCTGTATCTGCGTGGGAAGGAGCCGGGGAGAAGGTTGACCCAGACAGAGGGAACATCCTACGTGCAACTCCAGGGGCAGCCCTGAGTCCAAATTTTCCGTTATTAACTGTCCCCCTTGCCCTCTTCACTTGAGAATTAGCTACATCTGATGGCTAAAAAGCAAAATAGAAAGCCACTATTAGCCAAAAACGTATGGGTGCCACTCGGAGAACAGAATCGATTTAAAGAATAATCCAATTAGGCAGCAGGAGTGGGAAGCGGTGAGCTGCCCGGGAGGAGGGATGGGCCCCGCCCCCAGCCCCGGGCTCCATTTCAACAAGGCCCCAGGCCTCACTCTGGGCCTGTCACATGCCTCACATTAGCTTTCCAGCCAAAGAGCATCACATGATATTGGATTTAATGTTCAAATAATAAGCTCACAGTGTCTCCAGGATTCTCTGAGAGACAGTGCTGCTTAGAAGGAAGCTGCTTGCCGAAGTGCCAGCAATAACTTTTAAAGCCTTGGAGACAACCAGTCTCCTCTCCCGTAGCCAAACTAACGCCCACACTAGGAAGTAGAAAGATTACAGAACTCCCTCATTAGTTTAGAGGCTCATCATTTTATGAAGGCTCCGAGTCTGTCAAGGCAAAGGGCACGAGTGAGTGCTGCCTGACGCTCGGAGCTCAGGAAGTGCCTGGCAGGTATGGAGCAGAGGGGGGTCACTCCTGCACGTCAATGTACCCATTTGTGACGACAGTGACAATGACCATTACGGAAGAGAGAATCGACATCTGCACCTCTCCTCACCAACTGCTGTGGAGTGGATTCGCGCTGGCTGACCACTTTGAGATCAAGGTTTGTATGAAAAAAGAGGGTAATCCGACACTCACCCTGGATGCATCTGCTCATGAGCTCACCTCTGTCTCCTGCCAGGTGAGACGTGCCTAGAGCAGCAGGTGGAAGTCGGGGCCAGGTCCTGCTTTTGAATTGGCAGGATTGATGAGTGATGACGTTTGGGACACACGCTGCTCTGCCCTTAAACTCACTGGGACTGGGTCCCAAAGGGTCACTCGGGAGCCAGTCCAGGGGTGGCTGACCCCACTGAAGCCACGGGGTTGTGGGCCCACGCCCACACCCTGCCCTCGTGTGGGCGACTCAAGAAGGGCCCAGGGCTGGGAAGGGCTCTGGGACACATCTGTTCTTAGCCCAGCCACTCCGTGGCTGAGGGGACTAGGGTCCAGAGAGCTCACATGACTTGTTCAAGGTGACAGATGTGTCAGACCTGGGACCACAGCCCAGGGATCCGACTCACAATTCAGACCTCTTTACGTTACCAAGGGTTTCCTTCACCAGGAGGAAGGTCTTCAAAGTTCTGATGGTTCCCACCTCACAAGGCTGAACTGGCAGATGAACCGAGGTCTGTACATAGAGCGAGAATCAGCCTCGTTCTGACGGGTGGTGCTAATAATGCCCAGGAAACGGATGATTTGGGAAACTAGATCATTCCAACAGCTTACAAAAATTTTTTTTAGTAATATCAAATAAATTTTTATTCATTTTCCCGGTTTTATAGGAAAATAATTGATCCACATCACTGTATAAATTTGAAGTGTACAGCCTGATTTACACATATTATGAAATGATTATAATAGGTTCAGCTAACATTCATCATCTCATATGGATACGATAAAAAGAAAACAAGAAAAGAAAAAAGGGAAAAAACTTTCTCCTTGTGATGAGAACTCTCTGGATCTACTCTCGACAGCCTTCCTGTATATTGTACAGCAGTGTTAGCTAGAGCCACCATGTGGTTCACTACATTTTTTTGAATTATAATACAAGATCATTGTTTAAAAACTCAGAAAAATATAATCTTATATAAAGATCACTCATTGTCTTACCCCCAAAGAACCACTGGAGAAGCTCAGTCTTAGCCCATGTGCTCTTCCTGGTTCAGGTTTTGCATTCTCGGCCTTAAAGCCTCTCTGGGCACACTCTATTCCAGCACTACCCTGGGCACTCCTAGATTTTATTGATAATAGGTTTTTATCCTCATCCACATGCATTTGTTGAGTGCCATCTCTGTGTCCTGAAAACGCCTATCGGTCCCAAGGCAAATCACAGTTGTGTCTGCTTTAAAGCAGCATTTCTCAGTTTGGGTACTGTTGACACTTTGGGTGGATAATTTTTCATGGGGGCTGTTCTGTGCATCAGAGGGTGTTCAGCAGTCGCTCTGGCTTCTACCCACCAGATGACAGTCCTCAGTAAATGTCCCCAGGCACTGCCAATGTCTCCCGAGGGCAATATTACCTATGACTGAGAACTGATGCTCTCAGGACAAGTGGCGGGGCTACGTGTTCCCTCTGGGCCCAGGCATCTGACCATGGGCAGCCGCCATGTCCATGCTCACCACCACATGCCCCGACACTGTTTTATACCCAGAGAAGTGCAGGACTCTGGCTTTCTGGTGAACCAACATCATTTTCAGTTATGTCAGTGGCTTTTCTCTGGAATTGATGACTCACCACCAACCCCACCCCCTGGGCCTCCCCATCTTTGCTCCAGGCACCCCCTCTTCAGGGCAGCTCCCAGACATGAGCCAGGTGAGAAGCCCTCACCATTAAAAAAAACCCCAAAACCAAAAACACCAGTGCTTCAAACTTAAAAGCAGTTGGTCGTGCATGGCCCAGGTTCCTGGTTCATGGTACACACATTTCTCTCTCTCTCCCCCACAAAGAGCTCTGAAAATCCTACAAACTGATTGCTTAATTGAATTTTGTAACTTTTTTTTTGGCTTAAGATATGGTTGTGTATTCCCACCTAAAGACCTTTGAACTTACTCTTGACTCAGAAGCTAAAAAATCTCCACAGAGGTTTAATGGCCTTCAGACAACCTCGCCCACTGTTGGCCTTTGAATTGTCAACAGCATTCACACAGCATGGGTACAGTTAAAATACTGTGTTATATATATGAAAGCTATATAAGAGGGTAGATCTTAAAACTTCTCACCTCACACACACAAAATTATAACTGTGAGGTGATCGATGTGTTCACTAACCTTACTAAGCTTGGCAATCATTTGTAAATATATACACGTATCAAATCATGATGTTGTACACCTTAAGCTCACACAAGGTTATATGTCAATTATAGCTCAGTAAAGCTGGGGAAAAAATCTCCTTCTGCTTTGCTAAAACTTTAGTTTGTTCCCAACTGCACCAATTTACATTCCCACCAACAGTGTAGGAGGGTTCCCTTTTCTCCATACCCTCTCCAGCATTTACTATTTGTAGACTTTTTAATGATGGCCATTCTGACCAGAGTGAGGTGATACCTCATTGCAGTTTTGATTTGCATTTCTCTAATGATTAGCGATGATGAACATCTTTTCATGTGCCTATTGGTCATCTACATGTCTTCTTTGGAGAAATGTCTGTTTAGGTCTTTTGCCCACTTTTTGATTGGGTTTCTTATTCTTTGTTTTTAAAAATGTTTTACATTAGTGCAGCCACTATGGAAAACAGTATGGAGGTTCCTCAAAAAGCTAAAAATAGAGTTGCCATATGATCCAGCAATCCCACTCCTGGGCATATATCTGGACAAAACTATAATTCAAAAAGATACATGCACCCCTATGTTCATAGCAGCACTATTCACAATAGTCAAAACATGGAAACAACCTAAATGTCCATCGACAGATGAACGGATAAAGAAGATGTGGTAAATATATACAATGGAATATTACTCAGCCATAAAAAAAGAATGAAATAATGCCATTTGCCGCAACATGGATGGACCCAGAGATGATCATACTAAGTGAAGTCAGAAAGACAAATACCATATGATATCATTTATATGTAGAATCTAAAATATGACACAAATGAACTTATCTACAAAACAGAAACAGACTCACATAGAGAACAGACTTGTGGTTGCCAAGGGGGAGGTGGGTGGGGGAGGGATGGACTGGGGGTTTGGGGTTAGCAGATGCAAACTACTGTATATAAAATATATAAACAAGGTCTTACTGTACAGCACAGGGAACTATACTCAATATTCTGTGATAACCATAATGGAAAAGAATATGAAAAAGAATGTATATAACTGAATCACTTTGCCGTACAGCAGAAATTAACACAACATTGTAAATCAACTATACTTCAATAAATTTAAAAAAAAGTTTTCTTACAGAAGTAACTGCTGGGTCTGGGATTTGATTTTGTTCTATTTACAAGCAAATTAGTTAGTCTGTTGCTGTTTCATGGATGCCCGCAGGAGAATGAAACCCCTGAGTCAGAGACAATGGGTAACTCAATTTCCAGCGGCACAGCCGGCTGGGGAGCTTCAGCTCACAGGCTGGTTCTCCCCTCCCCGCCTTGCAAGTCCATCAGGGGCAACTAGGGGGCGCCCGAGGGATGCCTTCTTGTGGAAAGGAACCTGGAACTTGGGAAACCCACATTTTATAGCAAGCAGTAGGAACACCTGCTCCTTCCTCCTAGAAGACCTTTACCTCATCCACCAAGGCTGTCCGCTGCAAACACTGCTGACAATCAGCCTGGGTAAAAAGCAGTGAGGACTCTGCATTCTTGGCATAGCTGGCAAAGCCAGCTGGAGAGCAAGAGAACCTTGGGAAGGGAACTCAAATTCTTCTTACTTTCTTGGAGAAAAGGATTTTAAATCAAACAGGCTGAAAAAAATTAAGAAACACACATAGGAAAAAACTACCTTCCTCCCTCATTATTGTCATTAGTTCCACTCAGCAATTACTCAGCCATAAACACAGTTACTTGAGTGCTTTTACTACCTTAAATAATGGACATTCCTAGTTTGGATTCCCAACCTTTAAGACAGGATCTCTCGAGCCCTCCACTGAGGATGTGGACCAGGAGTGTGGGGAGAGGCAGTCTCCCTGGCACAGTCTTTCCACTCCTGCATGGCCACGGAAGAGTGAGCCTGGAACATCTCCATACCTGGAGATAAAGAGCCCTCACAGCCTGGGCAAGCCTATCTCTTTACTCAGGAATATCTTACCCTGTTCCGGGCTTGACGTGTGCTTCTTTGTCCTGCTTAATCGCCTGGCCAGTCCCACTGCTCCAGCTGTTCCCAGTGAGGAGGGTTGGAGTCCGTCACCTGCTGCAGGAGAGGGGTGGGTACAGACCATCTCCCACTGGTCATGGGGACCAACGCTCATTACTGAGGCTGGTCTCACTCTGTCTCTTCTTTACATTCCATCCAGAGCCTGTGTGAGTTGTGTGTTTCTTGGTGACCGCAACACTTGCAAACCTTACAGGGGGTTGACGTCCTGGACCTGGTGCTTCTGGGGATGGGCAACCAGTGTCACACGATCGATAAGTGGACTGACCTTTTCCTCCACCATGCCTTTACCTCTCCTCTCCAGACACTTATCTACTAGTTTTACATTGTCAAGATTTATAAAAATTATAAATTATTCTATAATTAAAGCTCGTCTGTGACAGCTAAAGGCCCTGAAGGCTCAAGTCACACGAGGAAGTGGCCAAGTGCCGCGGGAATGGCCCCCACTCCTGCGACACTGCCTTCTCCTCCCAGCCCGCACCTACGGCCTCACGGGGAGCTCCCCGCGGAGTGGCTGGGGAAGAGAAGACGGGGCCTGGGTTCTGCCCGATGTGTGGACACCGCCCCCCAGTGGACAGCTGCAGAGCCACAGCCCCTCCATGGACACCCCTGAAGGACAAGGTGACGGAATTTACACCACAGAATTAAGATATGGAGTATCAAGAGAAGTAAACCTCACGTAAAGAATGAATACACACATCCCGTAGGTGCTGTGTCTCTAGAGAACCCTAACACACTGGGCAGCAGTAAGCAGTGTTCTTACTGCTCTCCAGGTGACTGTGACATGCTTCCCGGGTTGAGAACTCTGATTTAAGGAACTAGCATTATTAATTCATGTCACGAGCAGCAAGTTTTAGGGCAAAACTCATTGCCTGCACTCTTTTCAGCAGCCGGCAACAAGAAACAATTATAAAAAAAAAAAAAAAAAAAAAAACACACGAAAACACCAAAAGTGTTTTGAAAAAGTGCTTGAGAATTTACTGTACAGTTTTTTAACAATTTATTTATATGTTGGCTTCTACATGCTCTTACATTTGTGTAAAACATTTATACATATTCTTTACAATTTGTACATACATTAAATGGCTGTAACATAAACACTGTTCTATGAGATTTTATAAAAGAAAAATCAAGTAGGGAAAATTTCTTATAAAACATTAACAAAAAACCCGTGATATTGAAGAACAAGAAGTTCTCATATTCCTGTTCATTGGATTTCCTCTGGTATTTATTTTTTGGTTTCACTTGATTTGTGCTGGCCCGAAATTTCCATTTTCTATCATGTAACTGTCAGGTCAGAAGAGTGAAAGCAGGGGGAGAGGATGCAGTAAGGCAGCTGTGCAGGACGCCGACATCTGCAGGAGGGAGACCGTGTCTGCGAGTGTCCAGATTTAAAGCTGACACTTTGCAAAGATCCTGTTTGGCTTTATGCCATGAAGGGAAGTACTAGTGATCAGGAAAATTCTGTCTGAAGTTTAGGATACAGTCGGGAACAACATCGCTCTGCGCTTTTTCTCAAACGTAAAAGCTCGGGATGACCGCACATTATGCGGGCTGCCACCCTCCTCAGCCCCTAAACTTCTTCCATTTGGGGGGCCGGGAGAGGTGTGCTAACCTGTGCTTTATCTTTTCGGGTAATTCCCACTGGGCCCGCTAGTCTAAATCAGATCAAGCGGCAAATCTCGCTTTCCCCGGCATTTCTCACAAGGTCTCACTGAACACGGAGACTTAGAAACGAGTGGAAGGCTCACTCGGGAGGTACGTCTACCCACAGGGCCGGCGCTCCCGGGCGCGGGGTCAGCACAGCCGCTCCTTCCCCGGGAGCAGAGGCAGAGTGCGTCCCCAGCTTTCTCGGTGAATTCTTCCAGCCTTACCGGAGCTCGGGAAGAAGCCTGAGGAGGGAGGCGCTCCTCCCAGCAGACGGCACTTCAGGGTAGTGGGCGCAGGGGCTCTGATCCCGGGGTTCGGCCAAGCTTTGTCCTCTGAAGGGACACGTGCGTCACGGGCACATGAGGGGCCGCAGCCCCAGGAGCCCCTCTTTGCTTTCTCTCTCCAGGAAATGTAAGCACTTGAGTCATAAATATCTCAGCGAAAGGCCTGTAGATCTTCCTAAATAGACAGGAATCCCAAAGGGCTGAAAAGAGTTATAAAAATATACAAACATATATATTTTCTACTCTGGCATATTTCATATTTTTAAGAAAGCAATTAGTAATTATCTGACCTTGGGTAAGAACTGGAAGATCGTGGGTGACTCATAAATTACATTTTTATGTAAAGTATCAGCGGGGGAAACCCCTAATTTTCCATTCGAAATTCTGACAACTTTAAGTACTTTCCAAAAATAGACAATTTCCTTCCATTGGTTTAAATAATGGATGTGGAAATGAACAAACGACTATCCCTAAAGAACTGATGCATTCAGGTGCTTAATAAAGGAAATGCAGTTTTTTCCAACTCTATTTCTTTTTGGTTTTCTTTCTTTCTTTCTTTCTTTTTGGAAGATGGAGGGAAAAAATTAAATTGCGTTGCCCCAAGTCAGAAGGAAGCACTTCGGCGTTTCTTCGCGTTCGTTCTGCCTACATCACCGGGAAGCGACCGAGGGCCTGCCTCAGCTTTTCCGCAATCTGGTGAAAAACAGAACAACCGTGAGACATCTCTCCCACCGTGACTTCATGGCCTCTATTATTTCCACGTCTTCTGAGTTAAACATGGCAAAAGTTTCAAATCCTTGAACTGGTCGATGCTCCTAGTCTCGCCAGCACCTACCCAGCCTCCGGGCAGTGGGGAGGCCTTCCTAAACCCCGGCCGTGGTGGTGCCCGGCTTGCAGGAAGCCCCCGCTCCTTCCTTCCCACAGCGCAGCCGCTGCCACGCTGTGCAGCATCGTTCCTAGACCATCCGCCTGTCCTCCAGGGATCCGGTCTCCGTGCTGGCCCAGACTCCCCTGCCCTTGCGGACACCTGTGAACTCCTGAGACTCGGCGGACGAGCGGCTCCCCACGAGGCCCCGCTGCTGCTACACAGTGTGGAGACAGGATGCACCTTCAGCTCGTCTCTGAAACCAACTGTTTCCAACACGCAATGGACAATATGCACAGAGCACATCAGCCACAGCTCCCTTCCAAGAATGACTGTTGGAGAGACACGTGCGGCAGTGTCCACCCACAGATAAGATGACGTGTGCGTGGATGTGGGCCTGGGGCTTGCCTATCATTATCCCTGAACATACATGAGATGACACCATGGAAACAGCGGAAAACTTAGTAAGAAACATGGCAGCCAACACATGGTCACTGTGTAAGTTGCAGTATTTGTCTTCGATGTCTGAGTTTCCATTTATTCAATACATGCTAGATCTTTGTTTTCTGTACACTCTGGTAAATAACAAAATTGCTATGCAGAGGTACAAAAGTTAACATTTTCATTACTGGCTCCTGAGTGAAAATATCTAAGGTTTCACCCTCCCTCTCGTTTTTGTTTTCTTTCTGAAATTCCTCTGGTACACTGCAAAAACCTCACTCACAAACAAAGCCAGTCTGTGCTGTCCTGCATGGTGCCAGGCTCCTTCCCCAGCTGAGAGCCGGCAGGGACAGCAGGGTGACCTCATCTCATTCACAGTGTTCCCTGTGCACAGAGGGGCTGGAGGGAGGGAAAGGGACCACACAATAAGGGCTTCTTGGGGCCTCACCACCAGCATCCAATAATCTTCTTCTTAAAAAATTAAACCCCCTTTTAACCCAGTGTTATTCAAAGGAAAAGGCAGATTTGATTAAAAGAGATGGGAAAAACCCCTGCTCAATATTTAGCCTCCTTTGGTTTATTAGTTAGGGTTAAAAAATACAAGCAGATTAACTTCATAGGGTCAACGTATGTGAGCAGGAACCCTGACCTCCCCGTGTGCACAGAGGCCTGGGAGCAGGGCTGACTCACCGTCTCGTAGAACTGCACCTGCTGCTCCAGGTACAGGCGGATGACGCTGTTGTAGTCATAGATCCGGTTACTGTGGAAGTGATTCATCTCAGCTACAACCAAAACCAAGACATCAGTCAGTGCCCCCCAGACTTCAAACGACCACAACTGGTGTCTCTGCTCGGCTATGATTAATCATCAACCGATTTAATCTGGTTGGCCCGTGACAGTTCCTGACAAAATGCTAGAAAGAGCCTAGAAAAACAATGTGAACAGTTAATGGCAAACAACGCTTTCCCGTAGTTGGACAATTACTGTTGATTGGCATGTTAAATCCTATAAAGCCTAATACAGATAATCACCCAAATGGCACCCACTGTTTGACCAGGAAACCGACTGGTCTCACCGTCTACAGATGACTGCAGTTCAGGACGTCAAGTCTGTTTGCAGTGGACCTAGCGAGGCGCCCGCTGGCTGCCATGTCCCCTCCTGCACAGAGACTGCCCAGGCAGGTCTCCTGAGGGACTCTGAAAAGCTGGGCAGAGGAGTGAGACGTGAGCAAGGCCCTCTTCAGAGTGGAGCCTGGTGCTGCTGAGCACCAGGGCTGCCAGAACTCGGGCTCTCTCCAGGCAGAGGGTCACACGCCCATCCTTCCTGTTTGCGGAATGTACCGATTCAGCAAATGAATCCCATCTCTAACTTTGCCTCTCAGCACCCTCACCCCATCACCAACTCTGGAGACGCCTCCTTATCAGGGCTCCTCATCGCCTACCCCCCCGCACCCCGCCTTTTCCCTTATACTCCACACCTACAAAGCCAACTGCCTGCATAAATTCCTACAAAAAGCTCACTGTTCTGAGTTTTATGTTGTTATCTGAAGTTGTACAAAGCTTCTCGTTTATTTATTTGGATAACCCCAAACACAAGTTCAAAACCAACTTCCCCGTTTAAAACCCTTCAAAGCCCAAAGCTTCAGTCAGGCTTCCCTGTTTACTTCTGGATGCCTTTCACGCATTTTTCCCTTCTCCCACACCTTCCCTAGTCCTGAAGGATGTCCTTTAGAAAAGCCCGCCAATACCCTTCATTCTCTCCCCTAGCACCTCATCTTCTTCGGGTTCTCAAAATCTCAGACGGCAGGAGCCAGGTCTCTGGTCGGGCTGTCCGACTAACGTCAGCCCCCAATTTGCACCCACCCTACCCCGGCCCCGGTCACTAGCAAACCCTTTCCCTTGAGCAGTGCTTTTTTGTTTGTTTCATTTTTCCATCAAAACCTTTTAATGGCTTCTTAATGCCCACAGCAAGTCTAGACTCTTCTGCCTGGCTTTCGAGGCCCTCCACAATCACCAGAATTTTTCCCCTAATACTCTCCAAGTGTGTTTCATTCCCAAAGGCCAGTGACCTAATCTGGTACCGTTATTTTGTGTGCTTTTGTTCATACTGGAACATCCTTCCCCTTCCTCCTTTGCCCACGTATGTTCTATCCAGCCACCAAAAGAGGAAAAATCCATTCACTGCTCCTATCTGCTGGAAAACACTCAAAACATTAATATTTTCTCTTTATTAACAGTCAAACTATGCCCAAAATGCTATGTTCAAACTCCCTTCACATTCTATGGTCTCGGGGCCTGGAGGTTACATGCTGCTGAAAGCTGAACGCTGGAATCTAATCTGGATAGGGGCTGATATTAAAGGTTATGAAAGGAATCTTCAAGGTCTCCAAGAAATAATAAAAATGTACAGGTTTAATCAAGCTGTCACTCATAGTTATGTCACGTAAATGCATGAAAAAGTAAATAAATATTACAGCTTTTCATTAACACTGGGATCCTGCAAACAACAGGCTTATGAAGATACTTTGAATCAGTTCTTATTCGTTGTTTTTTTTTTTTGCGGTACGCGGGCCTCTCACTGTTGTGGCCTCTCCCGTTGCGGAGCACAGGCTCCGGACGCGCAGGCTCAGTGGCCACGGCTCACGGGCCCAGCCGCTCCGCAGCATGTGGGATCCTCCCAGACCGGGGCACGAACCCGTGTCCCCTGCATCGGCAGGCGGACTCTCAACCACTGCACCACCAGGGAAGCCCAGTTCTTATTAATTTAACTGCTGTTCACATCGGAGTTTCTCCCCAGCAAGGAAGATAGAAAATTTGCTGAGAAAAAAACCTCCACTAGTTAGCCACAGACCTTGCCTTCTTACCTTGCAAAGCGTAAGACATTGTCCCAACACGTTTCACCATGTTCTGTTTGTCCTGTGGGGTGATCTTACTGGTTGCAACAAGTTTATCACTTTCTTTCACTTTTTCTATTGCTCCCTGTGAAATACAAAATGCAGTGGTATCAATAAAACGCATCTAAAAAGATCAATTATTAGTTTAAAATATAACAAAGCTAACATATTCTATAATTGACTTGCTACTGAATAGGAAAATGTCCCCACAAAATAAGAACATAAGGTAAGCATCTATATGTAACTTCCTGTAAGTCACTTGGAAACAAAAATGTTGCTATTCTTGCAAAATATAACTTAGCTGAAAGCTACTATTTTATGCTACCACAGAGCAGAAAATTAAACAGCGCTCTCTTTCTGTAATACGTATAAGCCATTGCCATGATACGAGTAGTAGGTGATGGGAAAACAGGCACTGGGTTCAGGAAGTCATCCGATCCAAGTGAGTCTAGCATATGCGCCGGGGCACTGTGTCTCTGTTACAAAGTAGAGTATTTCGTAAGCTGGTGCCTAAGTGCGCTGATCATAAGCTTTACTGTGATTTCTGTAAGAGGAACTAATTTTAAATTAATACTTAGACGGAAACAGGTGTAAAAGTTGCCGAACATTTCCCGCGCCAGTCTCATCGCACTGCTCGCTGGCACTGTCTGCAGAGCATGAATCAGGCTCCCCGCCTAGAACTCGGATGGCAGCACAAACTCCTACAACATGCTAACTGTTCTCAGATTTTTCCTGAGATTTTCATTTTCATTTTATTTATTTTATCCCCCCTCCCCCCACCGCCAGTTTTACTGCAGTATAATTGACAAATAACACTGTATTAGTTTAAGGTGTACAGCATAATGAATTTGATACATAGTTATAATGCAAAATGATTACTATGGTAAGTATGTTAACATCCATCACCTCACTGAGTCACAAACTATTTTCTTTCTTGTGATGAGAATTTTTAAGATCTACTTTCCCAGCAACTCCACTTCTGGGTATATATCCAAAGAAAACAAAATCACTATCTCAAAGAGATATCTTGCACTCCCATGGTCATGGCAGCATTACTCACAATAGCCAAGATATGGGAACAACCTAAGTGTCCGTTGATGAATGAGTGGATAAAGAAGATGTTCTGAGTTCTATACGAAGCTATTTGAAGTTGCACAAAGCTTACTTACCTATGCTACCCCTTCATGATACTTCAATTATAAAGCCAAATGCTAAAATGCCCACTTGCCAGGACTGCTAGGATCACAGCCCGGGCCTTTGTAGAGATTCTCTTAATAAACCCAAGTATATCACAATACTCTAGAGTACTACAGTTGATAAAATACCCACAGTGATGAAGTAGTACACAGATTTTGAAAGAGAGAGAAAAATTAACAAGAATCAAAATCTGAGGACACCCCAATCTTTTATTTAGTTTAAAAAAACCTTTATGATGGGAATTATATAGTTTCCTTTTTATTCATATAAACATATAAAATTGATATTGACCATTTTGATTTTAATCGGGAGACCCTTCGTCAGGCTCGGGGTCAGGCTCGGGGACAGAACAACTTACTTCATCTGGACAGGAAAGGACCTTTGAGGACCAGCACACAGGGTCTCACTGATGAGGGAAAGTACCATTCCTGACACTGACTTGAATACCAAACACCACGATGATTATGCCTGATACCTGACCTAGGTATATCCATAAAGGAGTATTTATCATACTTTAGGTTCTCTCGAAATAATCGTTTTATGGAATAAAAGAAACTAAAAAAACTATCCATGTATCTAAATGTGTTAGGACCTCACTATGTATAAATACTCCAAGCCGTTCCAGCTGGTTCAGAGACCAGCTCCTGACTGGGGGGGCACTGAGGGTCAGGCTCACGCAGGGGGCGGTGCGCCTGGGCTCTCATTCACCCGGGATGTCGTCTGTGAACTTCTATGATCAAGTTACCTTGTGAGCGCCAATAATGTCAGGGAAGCAGCCAAGGAAACCTTTATATTCATGATTACATTCCATCAGGAAATGGAGATCTTTCTTTGGCTGTAACAAGACACAGACTGGTTATTATTGGCAGAGGAATTCAGACAATCAAGGAAGAGAAAACTGTTATATCTGAGGACTGTATCAGCCAAATCCACCAGGCACTACATTAAGTTACTGAGTGTCAAGCATTCAGCCTAGTTTTCCTATAAGAAAATAATCCCCAAGAACTATACTCTCATCATAGGTTGTGAAGAAAATGATAAAACAGAACATTTTTAGGTTGGTTGGTAAAATTAGCTATTTTGAGGTGGCCCAAAATACAACATTGTGAGAAAAAAAAACAAAACTGGTTAATACTGTACATTTACATACAAGCAAATAAGACCTTATATAGTTTAATGTCTAAATTTTAGCAGAGAATAAAAAAATTTATTTAAAATGTGGTAACCATTAAAAGTGGCAACTTTAAATTTTTCTGTTTTTCTAGATTTAATTTTTAATAGTTATGGTATGCACAATTCTAAAAATGTATCTTTTTTTTTTTTTACAAGTATCAGGAGAGTAGTTAATGACCACATGAATGTACATGCATACAAACATATATTTCAAGTCATCATCTGAAAAAAAGGTTTTTAAATTTAGGGATTTGAAACAACCTGGATGGTTATTCCCCTTAAGGAAACTTATTATCTGTTATCTATGAACATAATTGAAATCAGGCTACTAAAAGCTCCAATAAAAGCCATGTGTCTAAAACAAAACCTGCTCCATGCCGGGAACTGCACCAGGGGCTTTCTCTTTATTAGCTGTTGGATCCTGAGATCTTTTCCAGGTAGGTGCTACCATCGCCATTTACCAGACCAGGAAAGGCTCAGATAGGCTGAGCAAGAGTCCGAACAGGGACTTGAGCAAAGCTTTCCTGTACGTTTTAATCCTCTCATGGCTGAGAATGGATTCAAACCATCAACACTGGAAGGTATTTAGGTTTCCTGATAATGAATTTATCCATTACTTTAGCTTAGCCTAAGAAATACTATCACCCAATGTAATTAACAAAGATACATAGGGATAGAAGAGAATAGCCATTTGGAAACTTTGTCTTAAAACAGGTTTTAAATTAAATATGTGGATGAGGTAGCATAAAGTCTTAATTGGAATTGTGTGGTTATGTTAATACCTGTTCTGCCACAAGACTGGCAATTTCTTCGTAAGTCTTTCCTGCTTCTGTTATTGCGTCATTGAGATCTGTTTCACCTGAAAACCATTACAGTTATATGAGTGGTTATAACTTATTTTATTTTAAAAATTTATTATGGAAAACTTCAAACTTTTAAAATCCACAGAATAGTATAACTAGCCCCCATTTACCCATCGCCCGACGTCCCAATTAACGGCTCACGGCCTATCTTTTAGTCTCCTCCCTACCTCTCCCTTTCACTGGTCATTTAACACTTCATCCATACATTTTACCTAAAAGATAAGGACTCTTTAAAAAATAAGGACAATACCAACCTCACACCTAAGAAAAGAAAATTGTTCCTGGTATAAACTGTCCAGCCAGCGTGTAGCTGCTTGGTATCTCCAATCAAGTTGGCTGCTTGAATCAAGATGCAAAGACAGCCCACATGGCATAGAGCTGATGTGTTTCCTACGTAAGTTCTTTCCCCTCCATCCTTTTTTCTTGCGAATTTCTTTTTGGGAGGTGTCTAAACCAGGTCATGTACCTCGGTACCACAGTCTGGGTTTTGCTGACTGAGTCTCGGTGGTGACAACACAATCCTCTCCTCCCTGTATTGTGTAGCTCTTTTATTTTAGTGCAGGTTTGCAAATTGGTGCTATTCTACTTCTATCGCTCCTTTATTAGCTGAAATACTTCTATAAGGAGAAACTTGCCTTTATCAACTTTTTGGTTACCTTGAGGTATAGCAATAGGAAAAGCAGGTTAAATGCTTTTTTCTCTCTACAGTTTTCAGAATAGTAAGTTGATTCTCTCCTATCCTCCAAATGTAACTGAGATTAGCGTTTTAAAAAAGTATCATTGCAAAGTCTGAATTTAAACCTATTTGATATGCTACATTCCACAGCAGTTATTATTTTCAGTAATGCTCAAATTTTCTCTTCATTGGACAGTGGAAGGCTCTTCAAACTGACATCTGAGTGCTTCTGCTAGGAGCTCTCATTTATTTCAGGGGAACATAACGTTTAGAAACCGCCATGTGGGTGGTTGTAGGGGTGCTTCTTGTTACTGGATTGGATAATTGTTTCTAAGCCTTTCCAGTGAACAGAGTCAAGCGTGTATCTGTTAATCCCAAAGTCCTAATTTATCCCCTCACCTCTCCCCTTTGGTAACCGTAAGTTTGATTTCTATGTGTGTGAGTCTGTTTCTGTTTTGTGAATAAGTTCGTTTGTATTGCTTTTTTAGATTCCACATATAAGTGATATCATATGATATTTGTCTTTGTCTGTCTGACTTACTTAGTATGATCATCTCTAGGCCCATCCATGTTGCTGCAAATGGCATTATTTCATTCTTTCTTATGGCTGAGTAATATTCCATTGTATACATGGACCACACCTTCTTTATCCACTTATCTGTCAGTGGACACTCAGGTGGCTTCCATGTCCTGGCTATTGTAAACAGTGCTGCTATGAACACTGGGGTGCATGTATCTTTTTGAATTAGAACTTTCATCTTTTCTGGATATATGCCCAGGAGTGGGATTGCTGGATCATATGGTAGTTCTATTTTTAGTTTTTTAAGGAACCTCCATACTGTTCTCCATAGTGGCTGCACCAATTTACATTCCCACCAACAGTGCAAGAGGGTTCCCTTTTCTCCACACCCTCTTCAGCATTTATTATTTGCAGACTTTTTGATGATGGCCATTCTGACTGGTGTGAGGTGATACCTCATTGTAGTTTTGATTTGCATTTCTCTAATTAGTGATGTTGAACATCTTTTCATGTGCCTGTTGGCCACAAGATGCTTATCTTTCCAGGCCTGGGGTTCCTCATCTCAAAAATGAGGGGCCAGACTACAAATCCTCTAAACTCCCACCCAGACTAAAAGTTCTGATTATAAGACACAATTCAGCCAGGCCAACAAGAAATATTCATATATGGGAGCCCCAGATCTTACATTTTGGTTAGACACTAATTTCTTCTTCCTGAAAATACTCAGACACTGACCTCCAAAGACATGCCTTCCCTGGGTATCAGGATAAACACTATGGTGAAAATACTAAGTCTATCATTTCTGTAAGTGATAGGATGCCCTCAAATTGAACAGGTGCCACTCACCTGGCAAATACTTTTACTTCCTATCTGCTCCACAGGCCAAATTAAGAAAACATAAACCAAAATATAAAAGAAAACAGCTAACTTCTTCTCGTAAGTGTTGTCAATGGAGATGCACGATGAACTCAAAATACCACAAGTAAGACATACGATATGGGATAAGTTGAAAGCAATTATGAGTTATGGAGAGACATAAAGCAACATGAACTTGTTACTCAGTAAAAATTTTTCCTCCAAATACCTTGATAAGATCTGGCTTTTGACAGTCAGACTTGACTTCAGAGTTTGGCAGAGAGATGAAGCAAGGGCAGAGTGTCACATACCACAGTGGCCTGTTTTACTAAAACACAAGAGCTATCTGAGCCCAAGAAAGGCAAAGAAGCTAGCAAGGAAAAACAAATTATAACAACCCACCAACTTTCTCAAAAGTAGTAAGGTGAGGTTGCAGAAGTCCTCAGGGGAGCAGATTAAACTTCACTGACGAGGGTGCTTAACTGCAGTTATTGTTTGTTGACAAGAGCCTGAGGAAGCCGGTCTGTGTGGATAAGACACTCAAGGCCCAAAGAAAAAATAAATAAAGATGTACCTTGATAACCACTAGAGCTGAAGACTGTTGCTAAACTCTGTAAGGCCTTGCCTATCTTCTGATATTCCTTGGGTAATGCTGAAAGAGAAAAAGGAATAAATCATTAACTAGTCCTCTGAGCAAAATGAAATGGATCCAATTATTTTCTAAAAGTACTATCACAATAAAAGAAATTTGAAACGATTCAAAATAGTCTATTTTCTTAACAAAATATTGATGTCAAATGATTGTTTTTCAAAATTAATGATTGTTTCTTCTATTAATGTTTTTGGTTTTAAATTAATCAATTGTTCAATTAATGGTGGGCACTATTATTATGAACACCACCACTACCCACATTCTCATTCACTGAATGAACTCAAAGTGCACCAGGAGCTCACTTAGAAGATGACGTCTAGGTTAGAGTCCTTTCACGTATACTACCCCAACTTGATCGTCACAACAACCCCCTCTACCAACGCAGGTGCACCATCTTCATTTCATGGTTTAGGAGAATAAGGGTCACATGGCTAAATGGTGCATCTGGCACTTGTGATTCCTAATCCATTGCTTTTCCCACTCTGCTATGTACGTATGAATGATTATTTGCAAAACCAAACCAAAACTGAACGCAATGGGGTGTGCAGAAAAATGGCAGTGGCACCTCACAGGATCAGGGAGGAGGGATTTTAGTTTTCTCATCTGTATAATAATAAGATTAAATAAACCACCTCTAAGGCTCTTTCTAGTGCTAAAATTCTAGGCTTCTGGGATCACTTTGGAGAACTTTCTAGAGAAGAGTCTCATATCTTAGGCTACCTTTTTTGCATCTATACATAGTCCCCTGAAACACATCTGCTGCCTTTCAAAAGAAACCATTACTTTCATTTGAAGATAGTGTTATATTAATAAAGAAAAGTGATTCAAATGTTTCTTTAAAAGAATCTAGGCCACAGAAACTTGACATATGGTCTATAAGCTGTAATAATCAGGAAACACAAATTCAAACTATATTAGCTTAATTTTAATAAATTGTTCACCCTTTTGTAACTCAGTTTTTGTCTCTATACCAGGGGTTAAAAATGCTTGTCATGTGCTTCACCATGTAGAGTGTGTGCTAGATTTCTCACTTCACAGATTAGGAATTTAAAAAAATTCTTTTGTGAGAAAAAAGAAATTATGCCTGAATCAAATTCTAAACAAAGTACTTCAACCCCCTTTCCCCGCAAAAGAGAGCAGCCTAGAGTTACTACTATTTCATAAATTTGGCCCATGGATTTTATAGGACATGGAGCTGACCAGATGTTAGACATAAGGGATTTGATTCTTTAAAAGAAGCCATAATCCCAGATTTTTTGTGATCTCCTTAAAAAATCTTATTGTAATATTTGCACTCACTTAAATTTTTCTTAAAAAAAGGGAAACACATTGTAAAGCAATTATACTCCAATAAAGATGTTTAAAAAAAGGGAAACAGCTGAGTTTACAGTTAAAATTATTTAAAAAATTAAATTACTTCATTTACATTTTAGAGAAGTGTCACTCCCCTTTTTGCCCATGCGTTATTCCCTGTGACCAAAGGCTTGAAACGGATTTTGTTTTCTGATGTTGCATTTGTATACGTTATGTTTTCAGGCTCAGTTCTATTTTTAGTATTTCTTTGCCTTGGAAAAGGAGCAACTGTTATTACTCCTGGTGTCTGCCCCTCAAGCATGAACAGCTGGTACACGACAAATGGTTCTGTTGATATAAACTATCATGTGAATGGTGGAGGGCCATTCAGTGTAAGGCCTGGCTTTATCCTCCAAAGGGCCAGATAGGAAATATTTTAGGCTTTGTCAGGGGGCAGGTTTCTGTTGAAAGTACTCAACTCAGCCACCCTCAACATGACAGTAGCCAAGGCCTGATCCCCACAGCTGGACACTTGACTGTGTGTGCTTCTCTCCCGGCCTATCTGACGCCAGGGTGGCGTGGGTTTGGGGAATACAGGAAAACAGGTCAGCAGAATGACGGTCTGCAAACAAAGGGAAGGGAGGGAGGTCAGGAAGTTCTTCAGGATGTAGAACAGCAGGCAGAAAGCAAGGGCGACAGTGCCACGTTCTTCTCAGCAGTGTGCCAGTCTGACCCATGTATGTACGCACTTTCTGCTATCACCTACCACTGGTTTTGCCTAAAAATTAGAGCTTTAGTCAAATATACAACTTACTAATATTCATCCATCTTACCAAACGGATGAATATTAAAAAATAAAATCATGAGATTAAAAATAACCACAGGCACTTTCTAAACATGCAGAAAAGATTAATCTTCCACAGATGACAAACCCCAAATAACTGGAAATATTTAAGTGAACATGGTGTTTGCCACAGGAGTTCTTGAACTGGCTTTGTTTGAGCCAATTTTCTGTCGTTTAACGAGGGTTGGGAAGTGAGGTTCCTCCAAGAGCTGTGGCTATGACATCACTTTGGTTCACTAAGCGCATTTCTGTTTGAGGTGGTTAGGTTCCCCAGGGTGACGAAGGCCATAGCGGAGGCTGCACCACCACCTACAAAAGCCAGCAGCGGCCAGGGATGGCACTCACGTCCTGTGCACCGTTTCCAGTGCTCCTGCCCCACGGTTAGCAGCTCCTTCACACCATCATCCATGGCTTTGGTGAATTTACCAACAGCATCACACTTCTGTTCTCTGTGGGGCAAAAACATGAGGAGGTGGGTCCTTGACTTCACTATCAAACATCCAAACAGTACGAGGTGTAAGGAGAAAAGTCCATGTGGTCAGGGGAGTTCACACCAAACGTGACCACAGGTACTTGTTTCTTGCTTTATAACAACTGCACTTTAACTAAATTAGTCTTAAAAACGGGCTGGATTCGGGTTTTTAAAGAACTACTTCAAAATCTGCCATTTATATTTTAACTCTGCTTCCTTCCCCCCTCAATTCCTTGCGAATTTTAACTAAAATTATTCTAAAGTAAATAAAATCTTCATTTCTTGAATATCTTTCTGAGTGAAATTCAATCACTGCAGGTACCACTGAATCTATAAAAACATAGTACAGGTTGCTAATGGTAGTTGTTCATTCATTCCAACAAGTACTTTAATGAATCAGAGAAAATATCCTAGACGCATAGCATCTAAGTGATACTGAACAGACCAGCTACTTAAGGATGTAAAAAGTTTTCACCAACTTGAAAAAATCATCACAATATACTTTTAAATGAAAAAAGCAGATTATAAAAGAGAATGCATAGTGTGAGGTCACTTTCGTTTAAACAAACAATTTTTCCTTCAGATACAAATGAACAGAGGAAGGTTTGGAAGACCACAGACCTAGGTCAACATATTAGCATTGATTTTTCTCTCTGGGTAGTTATAAGACTATCTATATATTTGGTAACACATAAGCAATGATTTTACATTAAGAAAAAAGCTTCTTAAAATTAAAAAAAAAAGCCTAAGATTTCTTATTAGTCTTTATGCGGCAAAGGAACTACTCCAGATTTTCAACCAAGCCTACGTTAAAAAGAAGATGACAAGATTAAAAACAGGATATGAAAAAAACAGAAAAATCAGGTTTGAGATTGCCCCCTCCAAGGCGATGTTCAGAGAGATTTCTGTCTCGTGGACCATTCTGTGGGTGCCACCCTGTCTCATCATACTTTACCGGAAATAACTACTAACCACAGTGTCAACTATGAAATCACTGACTTCAAGGTAAAAAGGAAGCAGACTTTAACTGATGTTATGGTTAGAGAGACAGTGCTTCTTTCATGTACAAACGATGCTCTCCTGGCATCTGACTACAAACCCCACTCATTTTACGCACTCTAGTCTGACGACTGGCCGAGACCTGTAAGCAAAGGAGGCGGACTCAGCTTGGGGAGAAGGGAAGTTTGGCAGCATCTCTTACATTTCTACTAAGTCCAGGTCAGGTGCCTCTGGTTCCATGGTGGAAAATATCATAACTCCCACCAGCTCATCTTTCTCAGCCTTCCTTTTCCCAGTTTTCCACTCCTGTAAACAGGAACATTATAACGTTACAGTGGAGAGCAGGGCCAAACTGGTCTTTCAAACTCCCTTCCTAGAACCGGCTCACTGCCAGCTTTACCCTTCTAACTTTCAGGAAGCAGCGCCCACACCAGCTCCCTCTGCAAACGCGCCAGGCACCTATGCACCTCCAACGTCATCTCATACGTAAACAGTGTCACTGCACAGAACGGTCCTTATGAACCCAAGTCTTTCCAGAGTGAGGTGACCCGGCACCTTTCCTTTCCCAAGGCCCACCCATATAAACACACCCACGAATGTGACAAAGTGCCTCAAGCTTTTAGGTTGTTTTTTAAAAAAGATTAAAGCTTTTCTAAAATATAAGATAGGAACCAATATTATAAACTATTAAGAAATTATTGCAAGTTATACACACACACACTAAAGTACCCAAAGCAGAAATAATGCAGTGCAACGAATTCTCACAAAGTGAATTCCTGTGTAACTACCACCAAAGCCAAGAAAGCGAAAAGAGCTAACATTTCTGAAGCCCCTGTCATGTCCCTTCCCAATCACTACCCCTTCCCTCCCCTACAAGGGTGACCATGATCCACTCCTTTATGGTTGTCATTTCCTCACTTTATAGAGTTTCACCATCTGAGTCCCTACACCATGATTTTGCTAGTTTTATTAACTAGCTAAGACCCTACCCTAAGCATTCTTTTGTGTCTGGCCTCTTTTGCTCAACCTACACTGAGAAGCTACATTCACACTGTTGTTACACTGTAGTTCATTCATTTCACTGCTGTATAATATTCCATCGAATGACTGTTCCCCGATTTATTTACCCCATTCTACTACTGGTAGCCACCCCCAGTCCTGGCCAAGTTACGGATTAAGCTGCTGTGTACATGTCTCCTGGTGCATATGTGCATGCGTTTCTGTAGGCATTTACCCAGGAGTGGAAAGTTGTTCAAGTTTAAACAGATAATGCCAAACCGTTTTCCAAACTGGTCTCATCAGCTTTCACGCCCACCAGCAGTGTGCCTGAGTCCCAGAAACTCCTCATCTCACCAAGAAGACAATTGGTATAGTCAGTCTTTCTAATTTTAGCCTTCTGGCAAGTGTATTCACTGTGATTTTAATTTGCATTTCTTATTACTCATGAGATTAGGTACTTTTCTATACATTTATTGGTGATTCAGATTCTTTTGTGAGGTACGTTGCCAAATCCCCTATTTTTTCTACTGTTTTACCTTTCTTATCAGTTTGTATGGGTTTGCCCATCTTCTAAAATCCAGCCCTTTGTTCGTTATACATGTTCATATCTTTGACTTGTTTTTCTTTTTTAATGACTTACTGTGATAAACGGAAGTTCCTAATTTTAATGTAGTTTAATTTGTCAATCTCTTCTTGTACGGTTAGTCAGTTTTGTGCCTTATTTCAGAAATCCTTCCCTACACTAGGGGTATGAAGATTTTCTCCTACGTTACCTTCTAGAAGCTCTATTGTGTTGTCTTTCACAGTTGGACTTGTGAACCATCTGGAATTAATTTTTTTTAAACTTAATACAATGGAAACTTTCCAGAAAAAAAGTAGAAAGAAAAGTACTTTAATAAACCCCTAGAGATTCAGCTTCAAAAATTATCAACTTTTTACCAATCTTGTTTTATCTAGTGTCCCCCATCCTTTTTTTCTTGTTTATTTTAATGGAAATCTCAGATATAATATCATTTCACCTGTAAATACTTCATTATATATCTTTAACAGATAAAGCCATGTTTTAAAAACATAACCACAATATCAAACCTAACAACATCAACAGATTGTTGTGAGGTAGTGACCACATTTCATTCTCCCCGGTGATGCCATCCAATTGACTGAGCACCACTGACCGAACAGGCTGAGCAAAAGAGGCCAAACACGAAAGAATGCTTAGGGTAGGGTCTTAGCTAGTTAATAAAACTAGCAAAATCATGGTGTAGGGACTCAGATGGTGAAACTCTATAAAGTGAGGAAATGATAACCATAAAGGAGTGGATCATGGTCACCCTTGTAGGGGAGGGAAGGGGTAGTGATTGGGAAGGGACATGACAGGGGCTTCGGAAATGCTAGATCTTTTCTCTTCCCCCATTGTACTCAGCACCATCTTTGTCATAAATCAAGGGTCCATTCTATTCGGTTCTATTGGTCTGCTTTTAAAATTATTTTAGCTTATGGGCCTCCCTGGTGGCGCAGTGGTTGAGAGTCCGCCTGCCGATGCAGGGGATACGGGTTCGTGCCCCGGTCTGGGAGGATCCCATATGCCGCGGAGCGGCTGGGCCCGTGAGCCATGGCCGCTGAGCCTGCGCGTCCGGAGCCTGTGCTCCGCAGCGGGAGAGGCCACAGCAGTGAGAGGCCCGCGTACGGAAAAAAAAAAAAAAAAAAAAAAAATTATTTTAGCTTTATAATGAGTCTTAATATCCAAAAAAGTCCTCTTCCCACTTCATCCTTTTTTAAGAGTATCTTGGCTATTCTTGGAGCTTTAATTTTCTACATATGACATCTTTTCAGTTCTTCAATCCATGAAACACAGTATTGGAACACGTATTTAGGTCTTCTTTTATTTCTCTCAACAGTGTTTCATAGTTTTTTATGTAGATCTACATTTTCCTGTAGATTCTTTGGGAGTTACCGTTGCCCAGAGAATCACAATTTTTAATAACTTTCTAGTTTTATACTGTCATTTAGCAGACGAGGAAATTGTAGCCCAAAGAAAGTAAATGCTTTGGTCAAGGTCACAGAGGTACTTAGAAGCAAACCCAAGACTAAAACTGAGTGCCCTGGCCCCAAGTTCTTTCTTTCTTCTCTTATATCAAATACACCAAAAAAGGTCTAGATTTATTATTTTTAATAATAATATTCCACATAAAACACAACCTTTAGAAGTGCTTCCTTATCAGAATACTTGACAAATCAATCGAACAAGCCCTTGTTCAAGTGCGATGGGTAAGCAGTAAGGCACCAACTTGGACAGGGCTCCCCGTAGTTCTTGTAACTCTGTTACTTTTTCACGTGTATCATTCACCACGAAATGCAAAAAGACTACAAATGTTTAAGTGGAATGATCTCTAACCTATAAATTACACCAGGCATGACCAAACAAATGATCGCGTACAGTGGAAGACTAAGGTGACACACGGCTATTTCCAAAGCAGATAACAACGGTGAGGTGACAAGCAGCCAATTTCTTGTTGATTTGCAGAAAAGAACAGGTAACTACTGGCAGGACGACTGCCCATGGGGCAGAAGCAGAGCTGGAAAAGCAACGTGGCTCCGAGAACGCTGGCTCAGGTCTGAATCGACCCTTCCCGTCGTTACACTATTCACACCGTAAGGTCAAAATGTGATCATAAGAAATCATTCACACTATTTCCCTGACTTCACGCGGATAATATCCTACACAGTTTGGGGTCTATGCTATTTTTAAAAGCATCTAGGAAAAAGCCCCTTATTCTATCATATCCTTCAGCCCTGCCTTCACTGGGCCAGTCCACTCCCGGGTTGTGGGAAACCATTTTGGCAAGCGCTTCTCTCACGTGCTGTGACTGATTTCCTATTATTTAGAACCAACCAACTAACCAACACAACTTAACTCCTTTTAGACAAAAAATTGGTGTGAATGTGATAATTCTCAATATCCTCTAAGATTATCGTAACAAAATGTCTTACCTTTTCATCTCGGAAATTTAGAAATTGCTGGAAAACCTCACTTTCTGAGATTACTGGGTGACGACACATCCTGGTCATCCACGCCTGAAGTCTCTCCATGCGCATCTTGATAAACTCTTCTTCAAAGCGACCTGCAAGAGACATCCCGAGAGTGATGTGCAACTCTGTCAAAGATGAATCACTGTTACCCCAACTGAAAGACTGTTTATGTAGCTACTGGCCACTTGTAGAGAGTTATTCAGTGAAAGATAAATCATGGTAATTTTTCACTAACCTAAAAACACACAACATAGTGGATGCTCAAAGACCCACAGGAAAGGTAATCAACAAATTTGAAAGAAAATTTTATTTCAATATGAAAACTTTTCTCTTTCTTATAAACTAACAAGCCAGTGCCTATGTGGCCATATGAAGCCTTATAGGCAAGAAAGGGGTGATAAAAACGGAAATTAATAAGCAATTCCTTAACTAATTCACTTTGGTATAAAGCAGAAACTAATACACCATTGTAAAGCAATTATACTCCAATAAAGATGTAAAAAAAAAGCAATTCTTACAAAGTATGTGAAATTTCTATATTTATAAAAATGTGTCTAAATGCAACATAATCTCAGATATACAAATTTAAATTTAGTATTTCTGAAAAGTAACTCAGAATTGTAGGGTTTTTTTTCCTGTTTTGTTTTTTAAACTACTTAAATGAAAAACAGAAAAAGCAATTTTTCCATGAATGCAAAAATGAAAGTGATTCCAGAACTTAATGACCATAGTAAAAACAGAGCTTAATGGGTGATATTTCTGTTCTAAAAGTGGAAAATCGGCTTAACAAACCTGACATACCAAACGTCAAGTGAACAATGAGAATTTTTATAAGCCTAACAAACAAAATCACTATCAGTTAAAAGGCTTCTGGAGGTGGAAATTCTGGCTACAGCTGAGTGCAGAGGAGGGGCAAGACAGGTTCCACCCACTTTCATGAGTTTGATCAAATACTGGACCTACTCAAGGGTAGAGAGAAAAGGCAACTTTCAAAAAGGAGTATATTCGCTACCAAATGTAAAATAGATAGCTAGTGGAAAGCAGCCACACAGGGAGATCAGCTCGGTGCTTTGTGACCACCTAGAGGGGTGGGATAGGGAGGGTGGGAGACGCAAGAGGGAGGGGATATGGGGATATATGTATATGTATAGCTGATTCACTTTGTTATACAGCAGAAACTAACACACCATTGTAAAGCAATTATACTCCAATAAAGATGTTGAAGAAAAAAAAAAAGAGTATATTATTAAATGAGGCGTTTACTACACTCCTTCCTAAGAGCACCAGGGGGGGAACACGTTTTCTAAACTAGATCTAGGAAGTGGAATGTGGAATCAATCCGTCCTCCTCCCCTTAAGGGTTGTCCAATGGTTAATGAATTTAAAAAATGACTAAATGAAAACAAATCCCACACACACTCCCCTGCCCAAAAAAAAAAGGAAAAAAAAAACCCTAGATATCCCAGATTACTCGACAGAGTGGAACCCGGGAACAGCTTCAACAACCCAAATTAGTCTGTTACAGAGTCATCACAAGCATGCCTTGCTTTTAAACAAAATAATAATGATAATAATTTTTTTGAAACAACAAAACAAAAACTAATTTAGCTAATTGCTAAACCTAGTCCCCAGAAGCAACTATAAAGCTGGACAAAATCCACAAAAATAAGGGCTCTGGAAATCAACCAAAGGCAAACAGCCGCGTGAGGAGTGCTTACACTCCCAAACTGCCAGACTTCAGGCCAGAACAGTGGGAATCTGTGGCGTTCTGGCCTGGGGCTGCACCCTCTCCCTCTATTCCATTCTATTCCATTTACAGTAGAACCTTCCCCATGAAATTTTTACATATCAATCTAGGAAAACATGTGCAGAATCTGTATGCTGAAAACTACAAAACCCTATATGAAAATCAAATATGATATATGTATGTTCTTGGATTAGAAGACTGCACATTGTTTTCAATTCTCCCAAAATTGGTCTATAGAATCAATGCAACTCCAATAAAAATCCCAGCATGATTATTTATAGATGTCTGACTAGAAATAATCATGCTGACTCTTAAATTTACATGGAAAGGCAAAAGAAAAAGAACAGCCAAAAACGATTTTGAAATAGAACCAAGTTGGAGGATTTACACTACCTGATTTCAAGACTTACTGCACTATAAAGCTACACTAATCAAGACCGTGTGGTACTGGCAAAAGGACGGACACATATATCATTGGAACAGAGTCCAGAAATAAACCCACACAAATGTGTTCAACTGATTTTCTGACAAAATGCAAAGTAAACTCAATAAAGAAAGGATATGCTCTTCAACAGACAGTGCAAGAACCACTAGATAACCAGACGTATTATAATATATACCTCTACCACCTCACATCTTATACAAACCTTAACTCAAAATGTATCATAGACCTAAAACTACAAAACTTTTAGAAGAAAGTATCAGTGTAAACTTGGGTTAGGCAAAGAGGTCTTAATCATGATACTTAAAGCACAATCCATAAAAGAAACAACTGACACACTGGACTTCGTTAAAATTAAAAGGTGTTGTTATGCAAAAGACACTGTTAAAAGAAAGGCTGCACCTGGGACAAATTATTCGCAAATCACATTATTTGCCAGAGGACATGTTTTCAGAATATATAGAGAATCTTGTTTCAAGATTCAAAGATAAGAAAACAACCTAATAAAAAAATGGGCAAAAGATCTGAAAAGATACTTTACCAGAGAAAATTTATGGAAAGGAAATCAGCAAATGAAAAGACGCTCTACACCGCCAGTCATTCAGGGAATGCAAACTGAAACCATGAGGAGACAACACCACGATATTAGACTATTATACTTACTAAAATAAAGAAAAACAGACACTATCAAAAGTGCAAGTAAGGATGTGGGGCCCCTGACAATCCCATCCATTGCTGGTAGGGATCCCAAAGTGGCACAGCCACTCCGGAAAACAGCCTGGCAATTTCTTAAACATTAAATAGTATATACCTACCATATGACCCAGTCATTCCACTCCTACGAATTTATCCAAGAGAAATAAAAACTTATATTTATACAAAAACTTGTATGTAAATGTTTATAGCAGACTTATAAATGGCCAAAACTGGAAACCCAAACATCCTTCAGAGAGTGAGTAGATAAGTAGACTATGGTATAGCCAATACAGTGAAATACTACTCAGCAATGAAAAGAAACAAACTATTGATACTCACAAGAGATGAATCTCAAATGCATTATACTAAGTGAAAGAAGCCAGACTCAAAAGACCCAAAAGCCCGACGACATACACACTATATGCTTCCATTTATAATGATATTCTAGACAAGGCAAAATTATCGGGACAAAGAACAGATCAGTGTTGCCATGGGTTAGGACTAGGGGGAAGGGTTGAATATAAAGGAACAGCACAAGGAAATTTGGGGGAGGTGATGGAACTTTCTGTACCTTGAATGTAGTGATAGGACTGTGGTGGTACCTGTTAAAACTCTTAGAACTGTACACCAAAAGGAGTGAACTTACTATATATAAGTAACAAAAAAACACAGCCTGGACTTTCCCTAAGAAACTGCAAGTACAAATAGGTACAAGTTTCCTTTAATGAGAAGAGTGTTATAAATCCACATAAATCAAAAACTCCTAAAAAGTGGCCATTGGACAGCTTGATGGGTCTAGACCCTCCTGTATACTAAAACACTTCAAATTCTACACTTACTAGGGGTAGAGATTAAGCACTACAGAAGCATAAGCTGTGCAGAAGATGGCCCATCTCATGGACAGAAAAGACCCTGTAAGTCAGCATGGACCTAAGGGCTATACTGAATTCCCCATTATAAGCAAGTAAATTATACCAAGAGTTTATAACCTACTCATTGGTTGGAATTAATTAATTATTGACTTATTCCTCCTGAAATTTTTTCTGACACAGCTGGTTTATTTACAAACTGTGACTTCAGATGTTACCTTGTGCTTGTCAGGAATTTCCTATCAGGTTCCAGAGAGTTAAAAAAAGGGAGAGGAGGGGATTTTTCCCTGGTGGTGCAGTGGTTAAGAACCCACCTGCCAGTGCAGGGGACACGGGTTTGAGCCCTGGTCCGGGAAGATCCCACATGCCGCAGAGCAACTAAGCCTGCGAGCCACAACTACTGAAGCCTGTGCGCCTAGAGCCCGTGCTCCGCAACAAGAGAAGCCACCGCAATGAGAAGCCCACACACCACAAGGAAGAGTAGCCCCCACTCACTGCAACTAGAGAAAGCCCGCACGCTGCAATGAAAATCCAACGCAGCCAAAAAAAAAAAAAAAAAATCAGTAAAATAAGTAAGTAAATACATAAAAATAAATAAAAAAGGGAGAAGAGGGATTTCCATTTCCCCATTTTCTAGGACCCTTACTTAGGTTTTCACTAAGTATGGGAATGTACCAGTTTGGCAGCCAGAAATAAAACCAGATTCATTCATTATTATTCCACAAAGAACAAAATCTATAACAAATAAAAAATCTTAGCTGTAAGCTTTTCATGGATGGATTATCAAGTCCACAGAAATGTCATGACATCATCTATTTGGTATTCCTTTTTCTTTTCTCCAGGATTTAAATGAGACAGGAACCTATATAATAATGATCCTGTGGGTATCTCAGGCAGGAGGCAAACAAGAGAAGGGGGAAATAAAGTGGCTCCTGAGCTTTTCAGTTTCCTCGGCACACGTCCCAGTCAGTGAATCAAAGCTCAACTTTCTTCAGACTGAGAGCTGTTGCTTCCTTGCTTTTCTATGACATCCTCCTGGCTTCAGGCCTGACCTTTTTTTAAAAAAAAAATACAAACCTTATTATGGGAGAACCATGACTCTATGATGCTTTCATAGTCATGGGTTATTTGATTCCGAATAAACAATGTATTAAAACCTAAAAAATAGGAGAAACCTCTATAACTCTAAGACAGCTCATTAATCCATTTATTTAAACACCATGGGGAACATATTATGCTAATCAAGTTGATAAAGGAGAGCTTAAAATTCAGGAGACAGTCTGAAGTTTGAAAATGTGGAGAAAGGCAGAAGTTAAGTTTTCATGGAAAGAAATCTAAATTTTTAAAAAGAAAGCTGTGACTTAACAATACGGAAGACAGAAAGGAGGGACAGTGAGCATCTGAACTGGGCACAGAACCAGGCGTGGGTGACACATGAGTGGCAGGAAGCAGCCATCTACGCCAACCAGGCCACCCTGACAGGGCTGCCACTCAGCTGCCCCGGCTCCAAGAGGGACTGCCTGGGAGTCTCCCCACCTGAGGGCGAGGATGTGTCTGCCAACCTGGCAACGCAGTCCCCACTCTCCGTTCTGCTACGACAATTTGAAAGTTTTGAAAAGTTTTCTCCCCAAAATCAAAATCAAAACAAGTTCTTTAAAAACAAAGTTCCGGGGCTTCCCTGGTGGTGCAGTTGTTAAGAATCCGCCTGACAATGCAGGGGAAGTGGGTTCGAGCCCTGATCAGGGAAGATCCCACATGCCACGGAGCAACTAAGCTCGTGTGCCACAACTACTGAGACTGCGTGCCACAACTACTGAAGCCCACACGCCTAGAGCCCGTGCTCCACAACAAGAGAATCCACTGCAATGAGAAGCCCATGCACCCCCGCACACCGCAACTAGAGAAAGCCCACGCACAGCAACGAAGACCCAAGGCAGGCAAAAATAAGTAAATAAAATAAATTTATAAAAAAAAAACAAAAAAAACAAAAAAAAACCCGAAGTTCCCAGGGCTTCCCTGGTGGTGCAGTGGTTGAGAGTCCGCCTGCCGATGCAGGGTACGTGGGTTCTTGCCCCGGTCCGGGAAGATCCCACATGCCGCGGAGTGGCTGGGCCCGTGAGCCGTGGCCGCTGGGCCTGCGCGTCCGGAGCCTGTGCTCCGCAACGGGAGAGGCCACAGCAGTGAGAGGCCCGCGTACCGCAAAATAAAAACCACCACCAACAACGAAGTTCCCATCTCCTCAAAAAATTTCAGAGAAACACAAACATAAAACAAAGCAAGCACAAAATGAAGTTTTAAGGAGAATAATTTTCTTATCCTAAGGTTACTAATCCTGGCTGAGGATTAGTTAGTCCACATCTCATCATGTGAGCACAGCAAGCTCTGGAATCACATTCACATCCCTTCTTAGCAGTACTGAACGGGGGCTGGTGCATGTCTCTGAGTTGAAAGAGCACATGTGTGACGTGCCCGGGCACACGTGACGCCTGGCACGTGGGGACAAACTTCACCGCATGCTGGACCGTCTGAGCGGGCGCTGCCATCCGGCTGGTGAGATTCCCAGTCCCTCTCTAAACTATGTATTTCAACTCCTGCTGAGTGAGGACTAAACCCTCTCCGGTCCCCGGCCTCTGGGGAGAGGCCACAACAGTGAGAGGCCCGCGTACCACAAAAAAAAAAAAAAAAGAAAAGAAAAAGGATACATATGTATACAGGAACTGTAACAGAAAATTTTATGACATATTCTTGTTAGGTGTTCAGGTAACTTCCAAATACATGTACTATATATATATATATGTATATGGTTATCTTTAGCTGCTGTTTCCAAACCCCTACATCTTGTTCCACTAGAGGATGGAAAACGCCATTTCTGATTTACATTAGGGTACTCTAACTGGAGTCTTTTTACTTGTCCTGAGTTCAGTGTCGCACACACTCACCTGTGACTTGCTTATCTGGAAGAGAAGGGATTGGAATGGCTGACCCAAACTTTACCAGTAGACGCTCATATAACCAGTCAAAGTGCTTATACCTGTGGTTTACAGATCGATTAGTGTTCTACAAAATAAGGAAAGAGAAAAACGTTACCAATGCCAACTACGGGAAATGAAGAAAAAAGCAAACTGTGACTAGTGATGCAAGCATGATTCTGCTTTGATAACTTGGATACTTACAGTAGGTGTTAACTGATATTCAATGTAGCTCTTCAGACCGTACATTTTGGAGCCCTTCCTGGGATCTGCTACCACACAGTCAAATGTAGAGGTAGGATAAACCCACATTGGGCCATAATCTCCAACCTACACAACATTGCAGGGAGAGTTAATTTTGTTACATGGAAAAATAGTAAGTATAATTGATATAAATCATCAAATGCTTCTTTTTAGGACTAGAAGTCCTTAGGAGGGTCGTTTTTGCTCTTCTTTGAGAAGTTATTTACATAAATGCTCTCTGTTCCTACTAAGGTTATATTTAAAGACACACTTAATGGGAGAAGCCCTTCTGCTCCCACGTGGGCATCGCAGGCCGTGGAGAGATGCCGATCTGCCTTTCCTCTAGAGAGACGGAACACAGTCTCTCTCTAGTCCAGCTGTCTTAGTTATATGTAATGAGGGGCTAGTTTTTAAAAATTTCAAATCTATTGCAGACTAAGAGTTCTGTGAAATATAAAGTTACACACTTGGATGTCTCAGCAATGCCAAATTGCTGTCAAACTTCCTCTACACTTACTCTCATTTTCTGTATACCCTAATTCTTTATATAGTTCTAATTCTTTTTAAAGGGGAAAGGAGAAGAAAGTGAGGTGAGGTATGAAAGTCCAGAGGCTATTAGGTCAGGATGGTAACTGAGGCCCAGAGAATTTTAATAAGGAACTAAAGATCTCTGACGACAAGTTACTATGATTCTCCAAGAGGGAGCCCAGATCCAGAAAACTCTCTTAAAGCTGCAGAGCAGGAATCTTTAAGAGGGGCCTCTTGGGAACTTCCCTTAGTGACTGGGACCAAGAGAGGCGACTCTGATCAACTAGGGCCCAATATCCACAGGGTCACATTTTATTAGTGGGTAGGGTACTGCACCTTAAAAGCAAAGGACCAGGTCTCTACTTTCTCTTGGTTTTCTGAAGGCTCAATGGCTTTCCTCAGCTTCCTTTTCCACACAGGAAGCCCACACAGGCAAGCCTGCCTATGGGCCCAGTTTCACCTAAAACATGTGGGACAACTCAAACACGGGGGTCTTTTAGCTCTGTTCCAGGACTCTCCTGCTTATGACAAAGTCCCCTGTGAGAATCTGAGGGGCAGGGCCATGGGCTCTTAATTCTGTGGAGTTAAAGAAAAAAACTAAAATAATCTCTAACCTAACCACTCAGAAGATAATTATCCCAAGTTTGCTTTGAGGGGAGAAGGAGAAAAGGGCTCTGGGTCACAACCCTTCTCTCTGGAGTTTTCTAGGATTTCAAGCTTTTCAAAGAAGTAGGAACAAGAAATATAAAAAATTCAATATCATTCTTGCAATTTTATCGAGTTTCCCAGGACCCAAAGATTATGGAATAAGACCAGATCTTTCCTCCTTGTTTGAGTCCATGGTGATTATATTCAAGGCCGCTTGCCCTCCTGGCCTGCCCCCAACTTACAGTTACAGGATTAAATCAACAGGGTCAGAAGATAGCTATGGTTCTCTTTGCCAGAATTTCATCTGGAAATATACAGCTAGATAACATTTAGATAGAAAATCTATCAGCAGTCAACATTTAGGTGAAACCACAGAGCCTGTGTCATGTTATGTAATAAGCTAGTCAAAGACAGATATACTTAATGGTGCCATTAACTCTCAGCTTTTATGTCCTAGCTCCTTATCATGACTCGACAGCTGGTTTATTGAAAGAAAACTATTACCAACATAGTGGAAAAGGCAACTTATTCTGATGACACGCATGTACATCGCCAAGGTAGAAACCTAAATATCTGAATTGGGTTTTTTAGCTAAATATGTATGGCTAGTAGAAAAACAGCATGTAAAAGCTACTTCAAGATATTTTAGAAAAATTATTAAAAATACGTATGTACTATGGGTGTTGTCTGTTCAATTACTAACCTTCTGAAAGGTAAAAGTAAAGAATATCTAAACAGTATAATAATGGGCATTAATTCATGCCAATTATTTTTAGTACTGTTAAAATACTAATACACACTGTCAGTTACTTACTTCGAGCATTAAACATGTTTAAAAATACTTTCCAAATGACTAATAACCCTCTTAGCTTTAAGGTATTATAAAAGAGCTTAATCAGAAACAAAGCAAAAAAAAAAAAAGAACAAACTTACAATGATAGGAATTTTCTCTTTGGGTTTTGCTAGTTGCTTGGCCAACAAATACTGTTCCATTCCAGGTTTTGCAAATCCAGGAAATCTAATCATGAGGATAAATGCTTGTGAGTCTTATGCTTTTCCTTATAAGAATTCTACAGCTCTCATCCACATTTACTTAATACGACAGTTTGAACTTGTTCCGTCTTTCAGATGTACTAGAACTAGGAAACTATGGTAAATGAAACCTAATGTAATCAGATTGTTCAATGGCCAATTAGTCATTTAATTAAGCTTTATCTGGTTAAGAGGACAGTTTGACTCCAGAAGGTGTGATATTTATGGGCACTCTATTTGCTTGATCTGAGACACTCTATCACCACATGAAGAGTGACGGGCAGACGAGAAAATGTCCCCCAGGTACAGAGGTAGAAAGTACTGAGCACATCAATTGAGATGACCACGTGGGGTGAAGGCCAGAGCTGCCTTTCAACATTCTCCCTCGGGAGGCCACAATTATCCCAAAGAAACCACCACTGTTCCTAAGTACTTGTGCCATTTTCTTTGGGAACTGCCTTCAGAACCAGTTTATGAGACACACACAAAAAAACAGTCTCCTTAGTAAAGAGACTCTAAACATAATAAACTTGGCTATTTCCAGAAATCAAATCTACATCCGAAGCAAAGTTCTAAAACTGAAGAAAAGCTGGAATAAATGCATGGCCATCCAAAGCGCTACTTCTAAAGAAGACAAGATTAATCTGGGTTTTAGAATTTTTCTTTTTTTTTTAATAAACGGGGAAAAAGTCCTCAGAAAGCAAAATACCTAAAATAGGAAAAGAAATCTTATTTCTACAAAAACCAGCTGTCTTACTTCTGATTTCATACCTATACCAAGTTACAGGCCAATGTGATGCTCTCAGGGGCTCATATCTTTTCCTTCATTCTGGACTGACCTCCCTCCATTCTCTTTTCCCTGGACCTGCTTTAAAACACAGCTCATACAGCAGAGTAAAAGAGGTGTCTAGGAGCTTGATGGCCTTGGGTTTGAATTTCAAGTCCAACACTTAACAGCTATGTGACTTTTAGAGCGTGTCTCCTTATGTGAAGAATGGGACCAATATGACCTACCTTTAAGGTGGTAAGGGAGTTAAATGAAAAGATTTAAATAAAGAGTTATCTGTATAAATCTAAAGGCCCTAGTACGTACTCAGAAATTAAAATGATTTCTAATGACGCCATCAGCTCTTTGGAAGTATTCCCTACAGCCTCAGGTGGAGCTTTCTCTGTGCTGCTCCAGTGTTCTGAGCATACTTTTGCTCTTCAGCTTATCACACTGCAATTGCCATCAGCCATTTGCACATCACAGCAGACTAGAAGTACCTTAGAGAAAGCATTTGTATTTCCAGGACCTAGAGGAATTATGGGAATATACTAAATGCTTAATGAATTAATGGGCTAACCTGGAACACTTTTATTAAAGAACCTACACTTTTGCTAGAAAACGCTGATGGAGAAATTGGGGCATTACACATAGCAACAATTCCTTGACTAGACTGTAAGCTTCTGGGTGCAGAGAGCACATGTCATGCTTCTTTTGGTATCTTAGTGACCACAGCAAAACTCTAGAGCTGACTATGCACGCATTTAATACTTACTGAACAGCAGTGCAATTGATTAATTCTTTCAGTATTATCAAGATGTATTCTTGTAATGCTCAAGTATACTTAAGTGTCTGATCTCTGTTTCTAGCATAAGGTTTATGCTCCATGACTGGAATATAGCTGTTATATAAAATGGATTAACCGCTGAAAAGTGCTAATATTTAAAAAATTTTTACAACTGTTATAAGTAAGTCATTTATACATTAGTCTAGTTAAATAAAAATATGTAGGGTTTAAACGGCTCCCAGCACCACAGAAAGAGAGGGATGCCTCAAAGGTGCAGGTGCATATTAGGACTCCTTCAGTTTGGTTTCAACCTAGACTGAAATTTTAGAGCAGAAAGAATTCTTAATTAAAGCCAATCCTTCACTTTAGAGATGAAGAAAGTTGAGTTTGAAACAGGTCATCCAACTTCCCCACGATCATACAGCCAGCCAGAGGGCAAGCATGGAGCAGTGGAAGCCACAGGGAAGTGGAGCCAGAGGCCTGGCGCAAGGCAGAACCTCATGAACTAGCTACGAAAACTCAAAAATTCAGCTAGACATGTTTGTCTCACAGGTCCTGCTTCCTCATTTTCAAAATGGGGCTGAGGTATACATTATATTAAAATGGGTTTGAAATATACTTTGTATTTAGGTTTAAAGAACAACTGAGGGTAAGGCACGTCACTACAGACCATATTGAGAACTTCAAATCTCACTCTAAGAAATAGGATACAGTCAGGAATGACTGATTGTACTATTCATGCAACTGAGTATGAAAATACACAATGGAAGAAACTGGACAGAAATGCAGGAGAAGTGTGAGCTAAAAGATAACTCATTTAATTACCAGATGGTATTTAAATACAAAGGAGAACTTGCAGGGCTCATTAAACTTACACACATGTACATTGAGACCTAGAAACTTGGTATCTAGATATTTATCAAACATGTTTACAATTTTTTTCCAGACATAGACTTAACATTCCTTGATATCTGCTTGGAATCATGAACTTGGAACAGAGAAAAAGTATGAGTAATTTTAGAAAAACTATTTTAAATATAACTGCTGTAAGAAGAGTACTTGAAGATAAATCATATGGAAGTCACAAACTGCATCTCCTTCAAGCTACACTGGTGTAAACTACAGACTCATCCAGAACTCTCTACTAGGGAATTCCACAGGGCTGTGTCCATATTCACCCCTTCCCACATGCTTTCCTGCTAAGCACTGTTCCTACAAGGACCGTTCAAAACATTAAAAAAAAAAAAAAGAATAATCTAAGTGAAAACAAAGTTCTAAACACATTAAACATAGTAGTTGAGAGTGTGCTCAGGAAGCTGAGGGACTGGACTGGAATCCTGACTACAGATCACTTACCACCTGTGTGAACCTGGGCAGTTACTTAACCTCTCTGGGCTTCATTTTCCCAGAGAAATCAGAGATTATATGTACCACAAAAGGGATATGAGGGTCGCATGAGAGAATATACACAAACTGCTTTGCACAAAGCCTGGCACATGGTAAAAGGTCAATAAACAGTAAAACGTTTAAAAGGAAGCTATCATGATTATTTTTAGCTTTCCTGTGGCATCAGCAATAAAAACCTTAATATGTCATGAGTTAATAAAGGTAAAAAAACAGTATTTAGCAGATTATTAAATGGAACATATATTTCACTTTAAAATGAAAAAAAAAAATTTAAAAAGAAGCTTCCAAGCTAAGAGCCAAATAAAAAATAAACATGATCAAATTGCACCCAAAACTCTGTAGATCACTGAAAAGAGAAAAAGCCTCTTTGTATCTTGTATCTGGTTTCTACAGAGAGTTCACATTGTCCCAACTCCCTTACACCTACTTGTTAAGCGGCAGCTTCATGGAGGAGGTGCCGGCACGGCTGTTTCCTCGCGGGGCACCGCCTGCTTCCGCCGCCTCTGAATCCTTGAAGTAGGCAGAAGACGACTTGGGCTCATCCCAGTCTTCATCCCAGTCGTCATCGTCGCCAGTTGCTGGAGGTGGGCACAGAAGATGGTCAGTAAAGAAAGACAAAAGAAAGAAGGGATGACTTAATCTTCTGGGGGTGGGGGTCAGGATTATAATAAAGATGTGAAGAGTATAGGCTCTATAGTCAGGCAGTGTTGGGGCTTGACGATTCGGCCTTTTAGCACAAAAGACAAGTTAGAAACAATGTAAAGAGGGCTGTTAGTCCAAGTAACTTCAGATAAATGCCAACTATAAAAACACTCTGTGGTATATAGGGAAGGCCTTCTAGAGGCCTATACGTTGATAAATCTAGCTTGATAAACTTGCAAATAAGCAGATCAAATACCCTTTAAGCCAAGAGACTGGGGAGGACAAAAGGGTGATAAGAGTTTTAAAAAGGAATGTTGAACACTAATAATAATACAGGTGAGAGAAGGACAAGGGGGTGGAGGGGAAAGAAACGAGATAAGTAGTAACTGACCAGCATCAGGACCCTAACATTCTAACAACAATCTCTGTGTCAGATGAGATGCTGCCAGCTTTCCTCCCTCCCTCCCTTCTCTTCCACTGTTCTGTGCCTCTGTCTCCCACCTCTGATGGCCTGAGGAGCCCCTTTAACATTAGGCAGGAAACTGCCCTGGGATCTCCGCCCTAAGAGTACCACGACGAGAATCCCAGAGACAAATACCAAAACGAAAAAAAAGATGAGAATAGAAAGTATTAGAAGGATCTGGGCCAAGAGCCCTGGAGCCACGCCACGTTACTACAGAAGCAGATGTCAGCAGTCTAGTCTCAACGTTTCTACCCAGCCCACGACTCCTGGTCCTGCAGCAGCCCAGCTCCTGTCCATGAGTGGGAGCTGGAAACCAGCACCTGTGCCCTTTATGGCTCCTGCATGCAAGTCTCCTGCTGTTTAGCACATTCAGTTCTTGGCAAAATCTGCTCATACAGGGATCATTAAAAAATAACGGGTGGATCTCTTAATTTCAGAACAGACATAAATCGCCTTTCTTGTTTCCTGAATTGTTTCTCCTTTTAGAAATTCCTCTTTTGCCTCAGTATTTCCATTAAGAACCTGGGAGTCAAACAGGGAGTTAAGGAAAAGACAGAACAGCTACGTTAGACGTCACAAACCATGTGACCATAAACCACTTAATGTGGCGATGAACCATATTCAATCCGCACATTTTTTTGGCCCAAACGTGTGTTAGTAGCTAAGATTTTAAAGTGGGAAGATGAGATGAAGATCGAGATTTCTAGTCTCTCTGGAACTGTGGTGGTCCAGGAACACTAGCTCGGTTCTCCAGCAACAGCATCAACCCACCGGCTAGAGCAGAGCTGCCCACCTCCGTCTTCCGTGGCCCCGCCCCACAGGGCTGCGTTGTTGTTCTGCTTTATGAACGTGGGCCCTGCAAGCGTTTGCATTTGTGACTCCTTGACAGGTAACTGAGAGTGGACTAAAGACCATAATTAAAAACTACCACATTTTGACCCAGCAAAATAAGTTTGCTATTAGTGAATAAGAGCGCCTGAGAACAGTTCCTTTGATTAAATCTATTTTAACTCCGATGCCCTTTAAGGGTGGGTGGGCTCCATCACCAGCAGAGCCCTCTTCCTCACCTGGTCCCTGGTAGGCCTGGGGATGACCAAAGGCAGTGTCCCAGTTGTTGGAGGTGCTTCTTTGGGCTGCAGTCCCCTCGGGCTTGGCTCCCCAGCCATCCGAGCTTTCCCAGTTTCCAGATTTGGAAGCATTCCAGGCTGACCAGGGGTCATTGCCACTGCTGACCTGATGCTAGGGGTAAAAAAGGAGAGAGTATTCGTGACTTCTAGAAAGCATTACTCAATTCAGTAGGAATCACATAACAATTGAATTGGGGTGCTGAAAAAACTGATAGAAATTTAAAACAATTTAAAATTTAAATAATAAAATTTTAGAAACATGTAGGGAAGCACATAAGACAGGATAAACCGAATTTTATTGTTAACAGTTTGCCATATTTGCTTAGGAACTTTACAACCAATAACAAAGAGACTCCCTTTCTTTTTCCTTCCCCCAAGTAACTACTTTTCTGAACCTGTTCTCATTCCTGTGCATGTTCTTATACTTCCACTGAGTATGTAATGGAATATGTAACGTATTCATAAATAACAAATGCTTTATATTTTTCAAACTGACCTGAACAACACTGTACTGTATGTATCTCTTTGCAAGCTGTCTTTTTTCTTTCACTTAACATTATGTTTTTGAGCTTATACTTGCTGGTAAGAATATGTATTATTCACTTTAACTGCTTGATAGTCATCAGTTGTATTTTTAACTGTTTTAATTTTTATTTGAAAAGGTAATATGTTCCCAGTAAGAAAAAATTCCGATAGTATAAAAAGATATGAAATTTAAAAAATATTCCTACCACCTTAAAATGCCAGTCATTCTCTCAGAGATAATGACTCCTAACAAATTCCTTGTATATACTTAAACATGCCATGCAGAGAGAGCCTTTTTGCTTTTAAACATATTATGTGAGCCCAAATTATATTTTCTGCTCTGCACTTTTCTTTTGTTTTTCCATTTAATAGCCTAAAACATTCTCCTAGGTACAGCAGCACATGGATGACGTCATTCTTTTACGTGACTCCACAGAATTCCACTGTATTTATTTCCCATCATCTAAACAGCCTATGCTGATGCTCATTTATCTTGTTTGCAGTATTTTGCTACTGTAAATAATGCTGCAATGCACATCCTTGTACATCTTTCCTCACACGTCCAACAGATGTATGTGAAATTCCCAGAAGAAAAATTGCTGGGCTAATACAAGTGTGCACTTAGAATGGATAGATTCTGTCAAACTGCTTTCCAAGGAGATTGTACAGTCACATTCCTACACTTCTACTACACGCCAGTGGGTGGTGTCTTGCATAAAATGGGGCTACCATACTCCAAAACTATTTTTAAAATATTTTCTCCCATTATTCCTTAGCATACTTTTATAGTTTAATTATTAATATTATAAACAAAATTTTGGAATGGGCAATACATGGCACCCAGTATCAAGGAATACTGCAGTAAGAGTACCTGTAACCCACCTCTCACCCCTGGCTCACCCAGCCCTGAGGCAACCAGTTTTTTTTGTTTTTTGTTTCCTTAATTTTTAAATTTTAAATCTTCAACCTGTATGGAATTTACTTCAGTATATGAAATAATATAGGAATCTAGCTTAATTTTTTCCTGTAGTCATTCTGTTGTCCTGACATCACTTAATGAACAATCCATTTTCCTCCACTGATCTGAAATTCACCTTTATCGTATACTGGACTTGGGCCTATTTCTGGATTCTATTCTATCCTAGTAATCTATTCATACTAGTACCAAGCTACTTTGGAGTCCACTAGACAGAATACCGTTAGTACTTTACCATAACATCTTTTTTTTTTTTTTTTTTTGCGGTACGCAGGCCTCTCACTGTTGTGGTCTCTCCAGTTGCGGAGCACAGGCTCCGGATGCACAGGCTCAGCGGCCATGGCTCACGGGCCCAGCCACTCCGCGGCATGTGGGACCTTCCTGGACTGGGGCACGAACCCATGTCCCCTGCATCGGCAGGCGGACTCTCAACCACTGCGCCACCAGGGAAACCCATCATAACATCTTTTATTGGTTTATTTTTACACGTGAACTTTAGCATCAGCTTCACGTTTTAAAACTAAAACAATCTTTAGTTTTAGCATTAGCATGTCAAGTTTAAAAATCATTTGAATCACCTTAAATTTACAGATAAACTCAGGGAAAACAAATAGTGCCTTTAAAAAAAATTTCAGGGCTTCCCTGGTGGCGCAGTGGTTGAGAGTCCGCCTGCCGATGCAGGAGAAACGGGTTCGTGCCCCAGTCCGGGAAGATCCCACATGCCGTGGAGCGGCTGGGCCCGTGAGCCATGGCCCCTGAGCCTGCGCATCCGGAGCCTGTGCTCCGCAACGGGGGAGGCCACAACAGTGAGAGGCCCACATACCGCAAAAAAAAAAAAAAAAAAAAAAAATTTCAATACTGAATCTATTTTTTCAAGAACATGGAAGAGCAAATTTTTCTCTTTACTCAAGTCTTCCTTCTCACATAAAAATTTGGGGGTTAGTGAGAGAGAGAGAGAGAGAGAGATTGAGATTTGTAAGAAAATTACCCAAACTGCCTCAAACACCTCTCTAATGTTTTAGAATGCTGTCATGGTTGATCTCTTTTTCACTCTTCATCAATTGACATACAGGGTGGATAACTGCCTGCCACCTACCAGAAGCATCAAAAACAGTACATGTTTTACAAAAGGAACTATGATTTCATTCTAACATCTCTATACCTTCAAGAAAAATTAATGAAGTTACTAGTGATTCTTCCTGAAGTCAAATATGAATAGCAGAAAGACATTCATCCTCATGACTGTGAATTTCTGGAACGTACGGCTGACGAGGAGCTACTCTCAAGCCACTGCAGTGCCGACTGGAAATGAAGGCTGCCGTGCTGAGGGCCTGACAATCACACTTCATTTAAGAGAACCCTTCCTTCCATAGTTTTCTGTAAGTAGGGGTGTTTCATTCAGCAACATATACTCTGTGCTCTCCAAACTAAACTATGAGGTTTTGTTTTTAGAATTAAAAACTTCAAAAGGTACAGAAATGTTGGATAGTAGGATGACAGTAAGTACAGGCATTCACTGTCTAGCATTTCTATAAACTACTGAGGAAAACGAACAGAAGGGTCATAACTAGAACAACAGGATGAGTACAAGTTCAGAACTGCCATGACAGTAAGATTGTGTTGGCAAACTGTCCAAGAAGGTTTTCATCAATATTGAGGAAGCAATGGGATATGAAATTCATCGCCAAGTAACCTTAAAACATTAAAACTTATTAGGACAGAAACACATAACATGACAGTTCTTTTCTTTTTTTAATTTATTTATTATTTTTTTTGCGGTACGCGGGCCCCTCACTGTTGTGGCCTCTCCCGTTGCGGAGCACAGGCTCCGGACGCACAGGCTCAGCGGCCATGGCTCACGGGCCCAGCTGCTCCGCGGCATGTGGGATCCTCCCAGACCGGAGCACGAACCCACATCCCCTGCATCGGCAGGGGGACTCTCAACCACTGCGCCACCAGGGAAGCCCGACAGTTCTTTTAAAAACTACTTTGTTTGTACGCTGTTTACAATAATTGTTATCTTATTTGGTTACAGGTACGATCTTAGCTCTCTACCTGGGTTATGAAATACTTGTTGGCAAGTCTAATAACTTTGCTTCTCTCTGTTTTTTTCTGGAACATTCCTTCTCTCTTGTTCAACCTGACTCCTACTGATAAATCTTTCAAAACCTGACCAACTGGCAATCTCTCCAGCTTCTATCACTGACTTTTTACGCACTCTCTCTCTCTCAGGTGACCTCCAGGGTCCCTCCTCTAATATCAATAACTAACAACCAGCTGGCAAAGCCTTCACGGTCTGCTTCTCTCTGAAGCCACCCTTCCTGCACTTTGGCCTCTGGCTCCTTTGCTTTCAACTCCCAATACCCCTTCTGCCCCTTAACTGCGGGCATCTGGTCACACAACAGTCCACGCCTCTTTTCTCCTTTCTTCCAGCTCCTTCAATGTCTTCATCCTCTCCTTTCCCCTCCTTTCAGGGCACCAAACCCCTCCCGATTCTATCAACCACGTTAATTAGAAACCGTTCCTTAGACCTCGCTGACCACAGAATAGATTCCAAACTCCTTAGTCCATCAATTAAGATCTTACCTTTTCCTTCCATGACATTCCCCGTCCTCACTACTTGCCACTAACCCTCACTCTGTGCTTCAGCCCGTAGCTTCCCAGACTTCCCTGTGTCCTTGCCTTTGCTCAGGCTCTGCTCTCCATCTGCGTGCAAAGCCTTCTACCTAACCTTCCTAGATTCTGGCCCAGTCCCACCCCACGGAGGGCGCTGGCCTCCGCCTGTTGGCTGACATTCAGTCACATCCTTCCACTTTCTCCCCAAGTTAGTCTTCCGTTAGAGTTACTGGCGTATCGGTGAGTCATTCCCACTAGCAAGTCACAGGCAAACATCTCCCCTAAAAGATTCTCAAAGTGCCTCACATAAAGTGGCGAAGACTCAAATTTTTTATTTTTCTTAAAGTGGCGAACTGTGATCTTCTTGGTCATTTGTATGAAGTAGGTATTATTCTAATAATAATAGATTATTATATCTATTATTCTTTAGATATTCATCTAACCTTCATAACATTACTATTATTTCAAAAAGAGGGAAATCAGATTTTCCTCATGTATACTGACTTGAGTCTCTTCTAGGAAAATAACCAGCTGTGGACGACCACAGAATAAGTGATTTTCAGCACTGCCATGCTCTTAAAATAACAATGCCTTCCCAGTTATAAAAGCTTATCAGTACACTGTAGAAAAGCTGGAAGATACTGACAGGTACAGATGGACAGAGGGATGGACATATGTGTGATAAAGAACAGTAAAATGTTAATGGTAAAATCTAGAAGGCGGGTATATGATTATTCATTCACTATGAAGTTCACTTAACTTTCCTATGCTTTAAGTTTTCGCAAATGTTGGAAAATCCAACAAACAAAACTTGCACATACAAACAGCGTCTTCTGAACTCCATGAGGATGCATGCAAGGGACAAGAGAAGGTCTGTGCCCATCAGGCTCACCAGTGATTTCTTGTTGCCTATGAACATGGGGCCTGCATGTAGTAAGTGCTTAGTAAATTACTTGCTAAATTAAAACACTCACAAACACTCACATGTCTGTCTGGATCTCTATTATGAATGGATTTTCACCTGCCTTGCACTGGAACTGGCTGATTATGCCTGACTTGCCCCCTAACTCCCACTCTAACTAAATTAAATGCTCCCTAATGCCAGAAGTGATGTAGTCAACACATTTGCTGATTTAGCACTCTAAATTTTTTTTTTACATCTTTATTGGAGTGTAATTGCTTTACAATGTTGCGTTAAGTTTGTGCTGTACAACAAAGTGAATCAGCCATATGCATACACATGTATCCATATCCCCTCCCTCTTTCGTTTCCCTCCCACTTTCCCTATCCCACCCCTCTAGGTGGTCACAAAGCACCGAGCTGATCTCCCTGTGCTATGCGGCTGCTTCCCACTAGCCATCCATTTCACATTTGGTAGCGTATGTATGTCAATGCTGCTCTCTCACTTCGTCCCAGCTTACCCTCCCCCCACCGTGTCCTCAAGTCCATTCTCTATGTCTGGCACTCTAAATTTAAAAGCTATCCTAACCTCATAAGACAAAACAAAGAAATACATTTACATTGTCTTTACATCATGAGACAATCTAAATGTATCCGCTGAAAGGAGCCTGTAGAGCAGAAAGACAGAGAACGGAGTCTGAGTGGTCATGGCGGGGTGGGGAGCGAAGGGTGTATTTCTGAGATAATCGTAGCGAAGCTGTGCATCTTACAAATATATAATATGGGGTAAAAGGGGGCAAGGATAAGAACACCGGTCCACTGGTTGAATTTAAATCCCTTATGAAACTGCAGAAATTCAACTGACGTAAATTTCTCATGCGTGCAGCAGTTAAGAGCTAAAAGCTCTAGAGGCTGTCTATCTGGGTTTGAATCCCAGCTTTACCACTTACTAACTGTATGAATTTGGGCAATGTACTCCATCTCTCTTAGTTTCCACTCTTATAGAATGGATATAACATCATAACCTTCCTCATAAGATTTCTGTAGGAATTCAATGACATAATGCGTATAAAGCACCTAACAATATCCGGCACATGGTATGCATTCAGTAGTGGCTACCTTGCTACATGAGGGCTCATCTAGAGTATGCAGAAAAGAATGAAGACTGGTAATCTTTGCGTAAATCCCCATTCCTTTATGCTTTAGAGGAAAAGATCAGTTATATTTCCAAATGGCTTCAATGACAGATCACATTAATGGAGAAACTTTTAATTACATAAGTGATTATAGGCACTTAGGATACTTTCTATTTTAGCCAAAGATCTGTTTCCTTCAGGTACATAAGAGAAAGAGGAAGAAGACAGAACTGTTTTGCCATAAAAGCAACTCATAATTCTTGGGGGACTTGGCACGTTTTCTGTGTGCTAAATGCTGAGCTCTTGCTTTTCTTCAAAGCCTAACCCCTACTGCAACAAACTGAGCTACACAATGATTTGGTTTAATGATCCTTTGGCCTCTGACTTCTTTGCCGTCAATTCCAAGAACGCCTTTTGTCCCTCACCTGCAGACATCTGGTCGCACAATAATGCATTATGTTCCTCCGCTACGGTTTCAAACTCTGAGGGACCTCTCCCATCCTTTTCTCCCAGCCCTCCCTCCTCTCTCCTTTCTACTGAGCAACGGCATCATTCTCTTCTTTCCCCACCTTTTACGGTACCAAAGCCATCCAGACTATGTAAACTCCGTGACTAAAACTCCTTCATTAGACCTTGCTGTCCATGGAGTAAATCCATCAATCGAGTCTCATGAAAAGTCTCCAAAGTATAAATCCCAATTGCCCTTCCAACTCCTATATGTCCCACATTTTATGTTGCCATGCCCCCAAAAAGAGTTTTAGCAAGATACTTTAGCTGAAACAATCACCTCACTTGGGGAAAAAAAGGATTACTTCTAGGGGCTTTAAATGTTTACTTCCTCTTTCATTCAAGTTTGAATTTTACCTTATTTATGGAAGAAGAAGGAGAAGGAGAAGATGAAGAAGGTGGTGATTGGCTGAGACTTTCAATACAACCAATCTGAGCCAAAATATCCACCTTAAAAGAAAAAAAGGTGCTCAGTAAACGAAGGGGGAAAAAAGAGTATACCAAAGCTAACAACAGCAAATGCATAGCAGGGCTAAGTTCACCAGAAAATTCCAGCATGCCACTCATGCACCAAGATTACATGCAAAAAGCAAAGCCCCTAATGTATAGTAGTGGTTTGTCTTCAGTGCATTAGTATATATTCTAAAGACTCTTGCTGTCATAACACAGCATCACTGAAGCACTAAAAATCATTATAAGCAGCACAGAAGGAATGGAACAAATATCATGCAAGTCATACAGCCAATGAAAAAAAACTCCAGAGGAAAAATGTAGCCAAGCTTTTAAAAATGTTAGAATGTTGAACCAGGGCTTTCAAAGCCACCAGACATGTGAGATGAGCAAAGCTTCCTGGAACCACAGAGCCACGGAGAACCTACCAAGACTGGCTAAGAGCACAGAACAGCCTGCGAGGTCGTGAACTCTGTGTGCTCCTGAGCTGACTGGCTTGGTGTGCAGTGTCAACATGAGAAGAGATAACTGATACACCCTGTGGAGCTAGGCAATGGCCAAATCAGCATTGTTATTAGGAGGACAACCTTGGAGCCCAATTTCCAGGCTTTGAATCCCAGCTCCACAACTATCTAGTAGGGAAGTCATTACTATTAACATTTATATAGTGTTACGAGAATGCCCTTTCCATGTACAACCTTCTTGTGAAGAAAGTTGTACCATTTGTAGATGTAAATAAACTTGGGTTTGGAAATCAACTAGTAATACACAAAGAAGACAATCAAGATGGAGTAACTGGGATCCAGTTTACGCTTCCACTTAAAACTAAAAAAGACAAAATATATGAAACTGTCTTCAAATCATTAGACATCAGGCAATAAAGGACCTGCCCTCTGCCTAGAGAAGACTTTCCAGGCCATGGATCAGGGACGGGGAACCCATGCACAGACCACTGGTCTCTGTGAACTAAGAAGACAGAGCTGGGGGTCTGGGGCAGAGTACTGAGAAGCAGAGAGCTGCACAGAGACCTCCGGAGATGCGTGCCGGACGGGACGGGACGGGACCCCAGGCCTTAGGCTGAGTACTGATCAGCGTGTGCACGTGAGAGAGCTGCCATATGAAAGGTCAGGTATCAACCCCTTAGTAGGGCGGTTCTCAGCAGCCAGGACGGAAAACCTCATGATTCATAAGGGTGACAGCAGGTACAGCACTGAAAAGGCTTTTGCCTCCACAGAGAGGCAAAAATATCCCTAGACGGAGCATTGCTCTGGTCCCGCTCTAAAAAGCTTAAACTGAAAGAATTAAACTGTTTCTAAGTAACTTTCTTTTAAAGAAAAACAAAACAAAACAAAACCCTAGTCTGCAACTGCTGACCACAAAACTAATAGGTCTGGTTTTGTTATATTTTGCTACTTTGTTGTTACTTTGCTTCTTATATGACATCCTTGGGCCACCAGGATGAGTAAGAATCAAACTCTTACTTCTGACAATGGGCATCAATGAAAATGCAGTAAGACCTGGGCAAGGGCCTGTTTGGAAACAACAGTTAGATCGACTTGATTCACTGGTTTCCCAGTATGTTCTCCTGGTTTCAGGCGAAATAAGTTCTTCTGGTTTCCCAGTTCTTCAAGACATGGTCTAAGAAGAACTTTCACTGCACACGTCATGAGACAACACTGGGAGAGGCTGGGGGCAGATGGAGAGATGGGCAACAGATGCCTTTATTTCTCTCTCTGCCCACTTGAACTAGTTCAGACTTCAAGGGGGATCTAGGTCTGAGAATTAATGAGAAAGGTAACTTATACTTCATCAAGGTTGCTTTCTGTTTGGTGTTCTACCAAACCAGCAAACAAGAGTACAAAGAATATATAAAGGTTCAAAAGATACTGATGAGTACAGGTAACTGCCTATACTGCCTAACTGGTTCCTTACAGAGGATGCCCAAAGTTCAATACAGGTCACCACGGACCATTCGGTTTGACAAGTCTACCAGGTAAGAAGAGTTGCTAATTACGGGCTCACTACCTTGCATATTATCATCTCGGGGGAAAGGCTCTGGAAGCGTTCGAGGGCCCATCTTACTACCACACAAGGAAATCCTCAGTCACATACATCTACACCCTATCGGTTATGTTGCTATGGCCGATTACACTGCCATACCCTAATATATATGCTTGGAAGGAAAGAAGGAGGGAAGGAACTTCCAGAATAAGACTTTAGCCAGGGATATACAACAAAAATGAATGGAAGGTTACTGGTTTTATGAAAGCTGAGGTTATTATGTTTTTGTTTGTTTGTTTGTTGCAACTTATCTGCATGACTGAGGCATAAATGTCTTTATCTGACATTTCTCCTTCATGAAATGTTTAATAACCATGTGCCAATTGTGTTAGGAAGTGGGACTAGAGAGCAAATAATGTGATTCCGCTATAAACCAAGAACATTTCGTTCAGTTTCTGACAAAGGTTTCTCGTTCTCAAAAAGGCCTACAGAAGGTATAAAATTGTCTTATGTGAAAAGCCTAATTATTTCAGCTCAAATACAGATAGAATTTGTAAAATTTCCTATTTTGTTATTTATAGATCTTTTGCTAAAAGCACATCATCTAATTCTACAGATGAACCTCTACTGATTTCAAAAAAACCCTTATAGAAATATAAAACTTGTACATTCTTTAAAAAATAAGGCTAGATCACAACAACAGATTAAATCAATTTGTAGCCAGTCACATCAATACTACTGACTGGAAATTACTTCCCAAAAAGCTTAAATGACTTAACAGATCCTTTATTAATTCACATTCTGAACCCACAGACGTCAATTCCAGGTATTTATTTTTTAAATAGAGAACACTAAAAGAATAAGATTTGCCTTAAAAAATGGAAAACACTTGTACTAGCTTAGAGAATTTATTTATTTTTTTAGCACGAAGTTTTAAAATAGGTAGCTTTGGGCCTCCCTGGTGGCGCAGTGGTTGAGAGTCCGCCTGCCGATGCAGGGGATACGGGTTCGTGCCCCAGTCTGGGAGGATCCCATATGCCGCGGAGCGGCTGGGCCCGTGAGCCATGGCCGCTGGGCCTGCGCATCCGGAGCCTGTGCTCCACAACGGGAGAGGCCACAACAGTGAGAGGCCCGCAAACCGCAAAAAAAGAAAAAAGAAAAAATAAAAAAAAAAATAAAATAAAATAGGTAGCTTTATGTGCCAAACAGGATGATGCTATAAGTAGCAGAAGACAATTTGATAGATCTGTCTAATAAAGATCGACGTGAAATGGGCTTTTATAGACATTCCTCTGATGATGGGTTGGGCGTATAACAATGCTGACTGGCCCTTCACCAGGGCAGTTATAAGGTAAAAACAAAACAAACCCTTTGCTTTTGTCATTTGTTTCCTGTTAGATAAAGCCAAATAGCAACAAAACATCCTAAAAAATAAATTTCGCCAGTGTGTATTTTTGAATGGGTCCCAGATGCACAAAGCTGTCTTATGTAAGGCAAGGGTCTGGGATCAGGAAAGCATGGAAGGTTAACATCACCAGCCTAATTCAGTTTTGAAGAAAAATGTCAACAAATCCTGTATACAGATGTGCACAACCCTCCTTACAAAGCCCTATAACTGAGTAAAAGGGATTCCTGTGTGGCTGGGAGAGGGGGTGGGGAAATGGAGAGACCCTTTGCAACAGGGGTTTTGTAAAGAGAAAGTCTCAGTAAGCAATTATGAGAAGTCCACAGCATTACAGACCTTATTTGAGATAATGAAATAATAAGCCTTTGTGAAGGTTTCTTTTGCAGATTTATTTTTAAATGGACTACAAAATGGCCTAAAAATTGACTTTTTTTTTGAGAAATGTGAAAGCAAAATGTAGTTCCAACATAAAATTACTATTTCCTTCCTCATTCCTTAATAAATAAAAGTTCCTTCATAACAAATACCATCACACTGAAAATCTCTACATAATAAAAAAGATGTTATGTCCCTAAATACCCACTTAACTTTGAGCATTTGTTTAATATCCAAACTGTTAAAAATAATTAAATCCCTACTAAGTACCACGTATTGTTCTAAACACTTCAGAACTTTCTTCCATTTACTCTTTCCAACAATACTGTGAGGTCTTACAGATGAGGAAACTGAGGCACACAGAAGCTAAGAAGCTCACCGTGAGTCACACAGCAAGTATGAGATCTGGGAGTAAAATCTAGGCAAGGTCTGGGATTAAAACCGAGCGTTTTCCTGCCCTTACACATCTAAAGGATGCAGGACACTCCTATCTATAACTATGGCTCGCAAAGGCACTCAGGGTTTTAAAGTGGAATGAAAAACAGAGCATAGGAAAAAAGCAACATTTCAGAGAAACAGAAATGGGAAAGTCAGGAAGAGAAACTAGATTTGTGGGGAAATAATGAGTGATTCTGTTCATGCAGAGTCTGAGATACAGAGGAGACAGGCAGATAGCGATGCTGAACAAGAAGCTGGACACTGAGCAAACTGAAGAGAAAATTCAACATGGGAGAGAGATTTCTAAGGAAATCTTCTGCACGGTTAGAGAGGGTAGAAGAAGGAGACAGGTTGGAACAAAAAAGGTAAGTGGATTGAGACTGTTCCTTGGAGAGGGAAGAGGTGAAAAAAGAAGGAAATCTTTCTTAAATGTCTTCCGTGAGTCTGACACCACGTTATACCAGTGGCCTGGTCCTCCGACAGTTCAGGAAGCAGCCACGACTCTTACGAAGTGGAGCCAGACTGTCAACCCAGCTCTAACACCAAACGTTACACCAGGCTTCCCACCGCACCATCCCACATGGGGAGGGGGAAGGCTGGGATGAGAAACCGTGAAACAGAAGAACAGAGATATATCCAAGGGCAACTGGGATACAGTGTGATAAAGACAGGAACAAGAATTTTAACAAAAGGAGAAGCAGTTTATTCCAAGTATGTACACCTTTCTAGTTTAAAAAGGATAGAAAAATAAATCCCTTCAGATAAAACATCTAGGTTTATACAGCTTTCAATTAATGATTAAGCCCCATTGTTCTTTTAAGGGTACAAACAAAAACTTCCCATTAATTTCTCAAAAGTAAGTTCTACAAAGAGGCAGTAATCTAAGAGTTTTTAAAAAGATCTATACTGAGAACCTTTTTATAATCAATGATATAATTTAAACACTAATAGCTGGGAGAAAACCCAAATGAGGACAACTATGAACACATGTTTGGTAATAATGTCTGAGATTCAATTCCACCAGCGGGTTAATTCATTCTAGTGGCACAGCTACTAACAGGAAATGCTCCTGAAACTGTAAAATATCAGACATATGACTAATAATGAAACCAGTAATAACCACTGAAAACCATTCTTCTTTTCTAAAGGTACTGCAATAGCTGTCCTCATCCAACTTAAAATCTGTAATAGAAAAAGAAAACAAGAACCTGACTCATTTCTTAGATATCCTTCAATAATTTTTCGACACAATTTGCATCTGTGGTGTGTATATATGTAAACACAATAGAGATAACATTACACTAGTGATATGCCTTTTTAAAAGCCCATTCATCCGTATCTGTATATCTGAAGCTACCCTCATTCTTCTAAACGCAGCCCTGCTCCCCATGGTGTGGCTGTCCTGTAGTCTATGGGACCAGCCCCTACTGATGACGCACACATTCTAGGCTTTGCTGTTACAACAGTGATGCAGGAAACTTCTTCTCCTGCCCAGATGGCTGTGTTCTGAGAGCGGAGCTGTAAGATCAACTCAGAAGTGCTGGGTCAAAGAGTAGATGCACCTCAAATATTAATATATATTATCAAACTGTCCTCCAAAAAGCTTCATCGATTTATCCTATACCAGCTTCATACGAGGATGCCTATTTGAACACGCCTTTCCTCACACTAGGAGTTAAAACATTTTAATTCTCTGCTAATTTGATAGAAGAATTTCAAAATGAGCATTTTCCTATGTTTACTGGCTCTTCGTATTTCTTTTCCAATGAAAAATCTGTTCATATCCGTTGCCCATTTCTTCTGAGTTGTTTACCTTTTTCCTACAGATTTATAAGAGTTCTTTGTATATTAACAGAATCAGCTGACATCTCTGGCATGTTAGAATTTTTTTTCCTAGTTGAATATTACTTAAAAAAAATTTTTTTATTTATTTATTTTTGGCTGTGTTGGGTCTTCGTTGCTGCATGCGGGCTTTCTCTAGTTGCAGCGAGCGGGGGCTACTCTTCGTTGCGGTGTGCAGGCTTCTCATTGCGGTGGCTTCTCGTTGCAGAGCACAGGCTTATAGGCGTGCGGGCTTCAGTAGTTGTGGCATGCGGGCTCAGGAGTTGTGGCTTGCGGGCTTAGTTGCTCCGCGGCATGTGGGATCTTCCCAGACCAGGGCCCGAACCCGTATCCCCTGCACTGGCAGGCGGATTCTTAACCACTGCGCCACCAGGGAAGCCCCTTACTTTTTGACTTAAATATATCAATTCTTTCCTTAATGGCTGCTAGAAATTGTGCTGTGCTTAGAAAGACCTTCTATATTCCAAAGTTAATGAAAAAAAATGTTACCTGTATTTTTTCCAAGTACTTAAAAAAATAAACAGCTCTATCATTTTTCAAATTAAATTGTTCCAACACATTTAAAGAATAATGCATTATATTCCTTTGACATTTACAGTTCTAGTCTATACCTCAGCCAAGTGGCTGCACTGTGTTTTACAGGTAAAGGGTTCCCTTACATACTAGAAAGGAAAGAAAAAGATCATAATGGGGGTTGGGATGATGCATCAACATTATCTACCTCTACACCAGTCACTGCACTTACCTCTGTGATTGCTCAGTAAGAAGCTAGAACCAGAAGGTACCCCAAGCAACCTGAAATCAGGAGTTTTAAGAAAAACAAAAGGAAGTGCTATTTTACATATTAAGCTATAAATAAATGTGTGAACTAATTACTGTGAAATGCAGTACAGCTTAAAAATACAAAGTCAATGAAGACTCAGACAAACTAAAAAATAACAGGCTCAAAATAAGTTATTCAAGAACATCTGCAGATGGATGTAACCTCCTAGAGAGATCTCTCTAAAAAGATATGGTTTAAAAGATACAACAGTCAGAAAGTTGGATAACCAGTAGCTGAATGCGAGGCTTTAACCTGCCTGTGCAGGAAGAAGGCCAAACTGAAAACAAGTGGTGCTGAGGAGACTCAAGGGATACTAATCAGAGAGTGTGCACCGTGTACCGAGCTGAAGGGGGGCCCTGCCTGCCTGACGGCAGAGAGGAGCGGCCTGACTCCTCTGACCCACTTATCTCCACATAAAACTGTCCTCCGGGAGCTAACACAACGCCAGACTAACTAGAAAGGCCCAAGAGGCATATCCCTGGAACAAAAATAGTATTTTCTTACTGACATTCAGAAAATGAAATAACGGGCAAACCTGATGGCCACATTTTTAAAAGCTGCCAATTAATAATGGTATTTATAAAACGTACCACAGTTTTGGCCCATTTAAGTTGTTTTCACATCCCGGATAACTGAGAGCATAGACGGCTGCTGAAAATATTTTTATTCAAATGCTTAAATTAATTCATTATGGTCATGCTTTCTGTATTTTGTTACTCCTTGTTTCGGTTCATTTTTTTCTTTGCTTTCAAAGGATCTGATTAGATTTAATGTCAGATTGGATTAGTAAACCCTAACTTCAAAAAAAAGTCGGTTATATTTTCTTCAAAACAACCTGGAAGAAAAAAATTAGACTTATGCTGATCAGTTTATATGGTTACATTTAAATACTGAGGAGTCTTCTTCATAACATAAAGTTTGAGCCTGATTTTGAATTTGTGTTTATGAGCTAAAGTACTTCAGTCTACCTTGAGATATATGAAACAGGTCCCCGAATTAAAATAAGATGAATATGAATATTCCCATCTTTTGTTTCCTTCACTTGTTCTATGATCATCTCATTATAATTCCACTTTATTGAAATGTCTTTTTTACTTAATGCAAACCCTTTCACTGATGTTTCTGTAAAACTCAGTGACTCTCAGCTGGGTTGACTTTGCCCATTTGGCAACAACTGGAGACCATTTTGGTGACTGGAACCAGGGTTGGGGCGGGGGTGGGGGGAGGCAGGGAGAGCGGTGAGTCCAGGCCGGACACGCTGCTAGTCATCACAGTGAGGAAGCATCAGGCCCCAAACGTTAACAGCTCCCAGGCTAAGAATCCCTGGTAAAACGTCAAGTAAGGGTTACCTACTATTTCTTCACACTTTATCTTAAGTAAACTTTAACTGGCCAATATTCTTAGGTATTACAGATTAACAAAATATAGGAGAATGCTCAACTCTGGTGATAACCTCGCCTCTGAATTTTAAATATCTGAGCCAGACAATGTGTAATTTAGGATGTCCACAAAAGCTATTTAAAAATGTATAAAATCTGCAGTTAACATATGGTAACAGTACTTTGAAAAACTCTCTTAACAAGTTAAGATATAAATATACTGTAAGCAAATAATTATAAGTGATATGATTATTAGGCTTTACCTAATTTAAAGCCTTTATGTAGTTAAAAATGTCAAGAAGTGATATCTCGTAAAGCCCATTCCTTTCTAAAGATGTAGGAGGCAATAACATTTCCACATCCATCTTCTCAATTTCCTTACTGACACTGGCTCTGGATAACCACTTAGCAGTAACTGAACCAGGCAGAGTCACCTAAACTGGTCAAATTCCTTAAAATTACTGTGAACTTGCAGCATCGTTTTCTCAAATTATCCCACTATTCTAAGTTTTCTAGAAGCAGTACCATAACAGTACCAACTGCTGGACCTACAGCCACTTTTACATGCACTGCATCTGCAAGAGGAGGGGACTCGAGCTGAGAGTGCAAGTAATGTGCCAAGGTCACAGAAATCACGTCCTGTTCCAGCCAGAGCTTTGACCCTGACCACTGCGCCTCAGCAGAGGACGCTTTTCCTTCCTTGTCCTCAAGTGAGAGGATATTCGCAATTTATGGGGTCTGTATTCATACCATGCCAGACTTTTACAAGCAACTCTCAATGAACACCCCGCCTTCTAGTTAATCATCAACTCTAAAAACAGTCTTTGTTAAAACCCAGCAAGAAATGCCACACAAATATCTAACAGCTATTTTGTTTACGCTTTCAGGGAATGGCACTAGCTATAATGCAGCACAAGCTTTCACAAACGTGCTTTGCTCTCAGTAAAGCCAGTCGCATCCAGCAGAATGATGGAATAAGATTTACCTGGTTGTTACTGCTGGCAGCTGATGAATTGGCTTGAGCTGTACTTGCTGAGAGGGAATCAAGGAAGGCTTGGTCAGCCACTGAATTTCCACAAGAAAACGGATCTTTTCCATCACTGGGCAAAATCTGAACATTAGAAAGAACCACAGTTATCTTCATAGATTAGAGTTATTTCAGAGTTAGAGCCCCTGAGGGCAAGCAAGAACTGTCAACTAATATGGAAAAGGGATTTCTATTCTTAAAGGGTAAGCAAGCCCAAGAAGATGTCATAATTCCTTTCTGTCAGTATGCGGAATTCTAGAAATGCAACTAATGCCAGTATCAACTTAAATTCTCCCATTTTCCTCATTCTTGTTAATTTTTAGGATCCTGAATGCACAGTGCACAGAGGTCAAACACGACATACACATGAGACAGGTGGACTGGGTTCAGGGGCCTGTGAACCCTCTGAAACTGTCTGGAAAAGGTGGGGTGTGTGCATGTGCATATTTCTGAGATTTCATCAGATTCTCCAGAGTGTTCAAAGCCCCCCCCCCCCCCGCCAACTCTCAGTCAGGAGCAACAGACAGCCTTCCCATTCTGCAGGCAGTGCCCAACACACATCCTCCCAGGGCACTATTTCTCTCTACTGGAGGGGAGCCCAAGGCAATTTTGTTCTTGATCTCACTCCAACTTTATTCACAGGGCTCCAGACAGCCTTAGTTTCTTTCTATCACCCAGGATGAGAGGCAAGCTCACCATGGACCCAGGACTCAGCTCAGTGACCTATGGACAACCAGCAGGGGGTGCCAGGAGGCTGACTCAGAGAGGGTTTGTCAGCTGAGTGGGTGTGTCCCAGGCAGGGAGGGCTCATTCAGGAGCTGGGCACTGTCCTTGGCATCTACCACAACAGCTTAAACCAGCCAATAGCTCACAGCAGCCCATCCAAGACCCTTCGTCCTTGGGAATGGGAGAAGGAACTGAGAGAGATGTCCTAAATCAGCACAGGGAGAAGAAAGCTACTTCAAACAGTCTGCTATTTAAACTTTGTGAATCAATTCTACAGTAAACAGTATTGTAGGCAGCAGCTACTACACAATATTAGCAAAGGGAAAAATAGAGACTTTTATTCAGAATAATTAAAAGTTGCTATCCTTGGGCTTCCCGGGTGACGCAGTGGTTGAGAGTCCGCCTGCCGATGCAGGGGACACGGGTTCGCGCCCCGGTCTGGGAAGATCCCACATGCCGCGGAGCGGCTGAGCCCGTGAGCTATGGCCACTGAGTCTGCGCGTCCGGAGCCTGTGCTCTGCGACGGGAGAGGCCACAGCAGTGAGAGGCCCGCGTACCATAAAAAAAAAAAAAAAAAAAAGTTGTTATCCTTGGAAGGAACTTAATCTAAATATTTGGAGTCACTCTTTGGAGCCTAAGTCTATAGGTAATATTTCTTCTTGGTTCTACTTCAATGTATTTTCTACAGTTTATATAATCAGCATGCATTACTCTTACAATGGAATTTTTTCATTATCTTCCAGTCCTGTCCTTTAAGTTGATAATTCATAAAAAGATGTATGACAACGACCAGGTTTAATTAATAAACGACAGTAAGTTCTTACCTCAACGTAGTCCGTGGGGACAAGCCCTCGCTCTCCTTTGCTGTTTCTTCCTTCCAGCCATCCTCCACCAACATCCTCAAAAAGGTTAAAAAAAAAAAAAAAGATTATAGTTGGAATTTCCTGCAGATATTTTGCTCTGGGAATTCTCATACATATAAAAGTAGGGACTTCCCTGGTGGCGCAGTGGTTAGGAATCCACCTGCCAATGCAGGGGACATGGGTTCAAGCCCTGGTCCGAGGGGATCCCACATGCTGCGGAGCAACTAGGCCCATGCGCCATAGCTACTGAGCCTGCGCCATAGAGCCCGCGGGCCACAACTACTGAAGTCCGCGCGACTGGAGCCCATGCTCCACAACGAGAGGCCAGCACAATGAGAAGCCTGCACACCCCAGTGAGGAGTGGTCCCCGCTCGCTGCAACTAGAGGGGGCCCACACGCAGCAACAAAGACCCAACGCAGCCAAAAATAAATAAATAAATTTATTTTTTTTTAAAGTAATTAACATTAACCTTTTCATTCCTACAGAGCTAACGTTGTTCAAATTTTTTAATTCTTAAGCCTTCTCTTTACATCAGAAAATGATATAATCTAAAAAGAAAACTCAAACTTGAACAACCGATCAAAGATTGAAAAACCGTCTATTAATAGAATGCCATCATTTTGTAGTTCCTTTCTATTTACTGGTCTGTGGTAGATCACAAAAATGGTTTGCAGCTCTAACTGTCAAGAGGTAGAATGCACACCCCTACTTCTAGAATCTGGGCTGTCCCTTGTGACCTCTTTGGCCAACAGAATGAGGTGGAGATAATATGGGGTGAGTTCAGAGCTGGCCTCTAGAAGCTTTGTACACTTCAGCTCACTCTTTTTTCCAAAAGAGCTACTATGAGGATAAATTTGAGTTGCCAGATGATGACAGAGACAAGGCCCAATCTCCCCGTTGCCCCACCCAAAGCCAGCGAACCCCCAGCAGGAGAAATGCCAGACAGATGAGGCCATGTTGGAGTTCTCTGCCCCAGCCCTGCACTGGGTGACTGCAGACCACGGGCGAGCCCAGGTAAGGAGAACCACCCAGCTGACTTGTGGATTCCCGAGCAACAACAATCGATTATTTGTTTAAGCCACTAAGCTTTGGGATTGCCTGTTGTTTAGGAAAACTAACTGGTCCATACTCCCTTAGCTCTCCTAGATAAGAAGTATTAATAAACTAAATATCAATAATAACATACTCTATAACAAGATTCCCATTTTTCAACATTACTTCAGCAAAGTCCTACTTTTTCCCCTTAAAATAGTAAGGGTTATCTTAAATTCATAAGTTATACCTTAATTAGTTAAAACCTACCTGAATCTAGATAACATATTCCTTTTAAAAGTCATTTTAAGCCACAACTTTGTCCATTTCTTGACCACAACAGCAACTTAAATACTATTTTACCAAGAAATGAAGAATGCTTCTTCATTTAAAAAAAAAATCAATAGTAGATAAAAGAATCTTTAATCTCTTCTATGATTAAAAATAGAACCTATTTACTTATAGACACCTGGCATATTATATAAAACTACATATACTTTTTCTAACCAGTAATTTTTTTTTAAACCTAAAACATACAAAATAGGTCTAAAAAAATACTATCAACATTAAGAAACCGCAATCCTCTTGGTCATTCCTTGTTCTCCTTCCTTGGTCTCTGTGCTGCCATAGTCCCCACTCCCTCCCACCTGGTGGAACAGGTGCATCCCTTCCTTCCTCTTCCAGAGTCTCCTTGGCCTTCTGGTACCTTTCTTCACATGCTTGCTCAAAGATGTCCAGGGAGCCGGCCTATGTCCAGCCCTCAGCTCTAGCTCCGCAATTCTATTTCTAAACTGATGCAAAGCTACAGGGCAGGGTTGATTATTTATTAGTCTTTAAACTCAACATTTAAAAAATCAGCTCTTCTTCCTGACTTACATATTTTAATGAATCCATTTGCACCATTCTCTTAGGTGTGAAGGCCAAAAACCTCAGGGATCCTTGACTATTTCTCACCAACAGTATGTAATCAGGCACCAAGTCCTCCTGGTCTGACTCTCCAGAGCCTCCTGCATCCATCTTCTTTCTACTCCCACTGCTACTACCCAAGGTCATGATCCTAGGCCCCAGCCACACCAATTCGTTCGGTACACCTCTGCTAGATTAATTTCCTTCAAGTGCAGGTCTCGTCAGTCACCTCCCTACAATAGCAGCAGCAATAAAACCAAGCAAAACCCCTACATGACTCCACTGCTTCCCAGATGAAATCCAAGGCTGCAGCCCGGCTTCAGGTCCTGTCTGGTTGGGCTCTAAGAGCCTGTTTTCTCAGCCAGTCTCCTACTGGCGTATATATTATACCTGTACTCCTGGGACACTTGTTTACTGGCAGTGTCCCCTGCAGAGAAGAAAAACAGGGCTTAGAGGCCAGCGGATGTGGTTCTGAATCCCGGTTTTGCCACTTACAAGCAGAAGGGTCTCGGGCAAGTTAACCTCTCTAAGGCTCATTACCCTCATCTGTAAAAAGAGACTAAAAATACCTACCTCACACAGTTCACAGAGAAAATACATCAAAAAATATATGCGTAGTACTTAGCCAAACACTTGGCTCACAGGCCATGAATAAATGGTAGCTGAGGCTGCTAAACAACACTGGTCACTTTCTGATCTCTATACCTGTGTCCAGCTGGGATCTGTCCCAGATGTCGCTCCAGTTCTGCCTGAGGGAGCCCACCCAGCTATTTTTAGGGGGTCTTAATTGTTCTCAGTGTTTATATAATAGATTATTATTCAATATCAATACTTCACAAGCAACAGGAAAGAAATTCATGTGGGTCTGAATGATCAACCTGTTAAAAAAATAAAATCTTAAAAATAAGTCCTTAAGGGACCAATTTAAACCTAACAGTTCTCTTACCGGATTTGTAATTGTGATGATTTCTCCTTCATTAACTGTCAGTTCATTATTTCCAGGTTCAGCAGCAAAATCATACATAACCCGAGCCTAATGGAAGTAGAGAAGAAAAGAGGAAGTTACAAATGTAAACGTAACAGTCAAAAAAGAACCACCTATACCGTTCACTTTGTAAGTGTGCTGGTGTGAATAACACATCATGACCATGACTGCAGTTGTTTTGCAAGAAAGGAAGACACAGTACCAAAATGATTCATCAGCCCTATTTGTGAGGAAGAATGAAACCAATGGTGAGAGCCCTGCTCTGCTTTGGAAACAGGGAAGGTTTCTGGTAGCTGCCCACACTGCATTTAGACATCAGTCCCCAGAGAACTGAAAATAAACCCATTTCATCAAGGGGAAAAGAGCATGCCTTTCTTTTAGCAGGTAAGAAGTAGAAATACAGATACTGTTCATTCTGGGAACACTCAGCCTCAGGGCCTGAGGGATCTCCACAGACACACAAATATGTACCCACATCAGATTCATCATCTTCAGATTAATCCCTTGCTATGAAAACTCTCACTGTTCTTTATCTAGGATGAATTTTGATAGTGCAGCATCCCTAGCCAACTAAACGCAGAAATTTAAGATGTGGGCAGCAAGATATATTCATACGCTTCTACTAGAATACTTCCTACTATACGACGACTTACCTAGGGCTCTGGTATAGTGGTCAGGTAACCTGAGCAGCTGTGATTTTCAAACTTCTCCTTGCAATGGAATCTGAATTTCATAGAAAACAGACTAAAGGGAAGCTGTTCTGGTTGATGTGAGGTGGGGTTGCTCTTTCAGGGTCTTCCTCAAGCGGATCCTTGAGGCACCAACCCAGAGATGTGGGTTCCTTGGAATAACTGCCAGGCACGTATTCCAAGAGAGACAACCACTGTTGTAAAAATACAAATACTTTATATATACTTTTATAATATATAATAAACATATTACATATATTTAATCCATTTCAAATTCTAAATAATTGTCTCTCATGGACTATCTTACAGAAGCAAGTCCACATGAACCTAGCTAACATGGTTTGTTTTAAAAGTAATTGTCCTATGAGGCAAAATGAAGTCTGCCTACAGGGCTAGACAAATTAGCCTAATGGAACTGCATTCCTTTAACAAATATTGGCTGCACACCGACCATATGGCAAGAACTGTGCTGGCCCTTTTGCTGGCCAGGGCTCTTTCTCCACACCTGCTTAATGAGCCTGAAATCCTTATAACAGGACTCAAGGATTCACCTCCTGTGATAAAAGATTGGGGGAAAAAAACCCCAATACTAATTTATTTTGAAATACATCAAAAATAATAAGATGAACTGATGGAGGAATATGTGATAAAGCAGGTACAGTAAGTAAAATGTTATTTATAGAATCTACAGTAGATAGGGGATTTACAGTGCCCAACGGAAAATGAGTTCAACTTTTCTACACGCTTGAAATTTTTCATAATAAAATGTTGGAAGGAAACAAATGGTAGTGTACAGTCTGTCAGTCAAGAAATAGCATTAGGGTTTCCCTGGTGGCACAGTGGTTGAGAGTCCGCCTGCCAACGCAGGGGACACAGGTTCGTGCCCCGGTCCGGGAAGATCCCACATGCCACGGAGCGGCTGGGCCCGTGAGCCATGGCCGCTGAGCCTGCGCGTCCGGAGCCTGTGCTCCGCAACAGGAGAGGCCACAACAGTGAGAGGCCCGCGTACCGCAAAAAAAAAAAAAAAAGAAAGAAAAGAAAGAAATAGCATTAGATCCTTTACTGCTATAGGCTGGGAGGCTGGGAAGGGGGACTGAAAGCCAGGCTCAGGGACAGTGAGAATTCTGGAAGCATTCCAATTTTCCTTAGGTCACTACAAAGGAGGACACCAGGCCGACGTATGTTCCTCACACAGTTGCAAAAGTAGATAGAATTCTGCTTGCCACGTTGGGGACTATTTTTTTAAAACATGCCACACCAACCTCAATCCCTCGTGCAATGAGGGCAGATAGGAGATAAACACCTGAGGAGAGAGAGGGGGGTCCCCAGGCCAGGACTCACCCCACAGGACAGCGAGCTTCCCAGGGAGGGGCGGGGCCTGGCAAGCTGACGAGAGCCAGATGAGGAACATGCTTTTTGTTCCTGTTCCTTAAGAATCCTGGCTAACAACTTTTTTGATCCGGTTAAATTCAACTAACCCGCAGACAGAGAAAACCAAAGCCTCTTGTTTACTAAAGCTACAACTTGGTGAAACAGAATGTGAAACAAGCTAAAAATTAAAAAATGGAAACTCCCTTACACATTTAAGTACTACTGAACATTTACCCGTGGAAAATGTCTATAAACACTACAGGTTTATTTAATACGTTGGTTTAGGACTTTTTTTTTTTTAACCTAGAGATGCTTCTTCAGAATTATAACTGAGACTAACTTTGGAGAACAAAAAGATTTAAGGGCTTCCCTAGTGGCGCAGTGGTTGAGAGTCCGCCTGCCGATGCAGGGGACACGGGTTCGTGCCCCGGTCCGGGAAGATCCCACATGCCGTGGAGCGGCTGGGCCCGTGAGCCATGGCCTCTGAGCCTGCGCGTCCGGAGCCTGTGCTCCACAACAGGAGAGGCCACAACAGTGAGAGGCCCGCGTACCGCAAAAAAAAAAAAAAAAACACATTTAAAAAGCACATCCCCAAATGAGCATAAATGTCAAGAGGAAGAAAAAAAAAAGGCCATTCAGCCTAGAAGAGTAACTCTTCTTACAAAGTTTAGGCCAGACTGGAAACCTCCGGCCCCCTCCTATTATCCACTCCTTCTCTCTCCTGTCCCTCCTTGGCTTCCAGGTCTCCTCACCTTCCCACCTTCACCGCCACTACAGGACCCACACAGATAAAGATGCTGACCTCGACCTCAACTGCCAATCTGCCCAACTATTTTCTGATGTGGTCTTTGAAAGAAAAGGTCATTTTTCTACACCGCCTTTTCCAATGTTAGCTGTACATTAAAAAATGACTCCAAGTATATTCAAGAGCTAAATGTCCACACAGTAGATAATACTGTATACAGTAGACTGTATACATACTGTATACAGTCTACTGTATACATACTGTATACGGAATACATACTGTCACCCACAATTAATCTCTTCAACAGCAATTTCAAAAAGTATTACAGAGGAAGCGAATGGCTGGTAGATAGCAATCCTATATATGTTATTTTATCTAGATATAGTAAGATATACATTAGTGGATTCACAGCTTCAAACTAAGTGTTCCAGGCGCTAAGCGTTCCAGAATTCTAAGTGTGCCACATACACCTGTCTGATGTGTGCAGAACCCATCATCCTGAACATACCTCATTCTGTCTGACCCATGCTGTAAACATCTGTTACTTTGTCTGCTCCACATCCCTTCCATTTGGAAACTTCCTGCCTGGCTCCAAATGATTGGTGAGCATATAACCCAAACAGGGAAAATCAGAATGCGACAGGGATGCTGGGAGAGTGGGTCTTTTTCTCTGAAAATGTTGCCAGCGGCTACAAGTCTGAAGAGTGAAGTGGGGGGAATGCAGAATGGAATGAGGAAGAGAAACAGTGTCCTGATGAGAGCACCTGAAGGACGAGCCCAAAGCCACTTCTCCCCTTGTGGACAGTTCACTCACAGTAACGAGTGCATCTCCTTTTGTGCTTACGAGTTCAGACTGTCAGTTGCAATCTAGAGAGTCCAAGTTGATACAAACCAATAATCCCAAACCAAAGAATTTTTTAAGAAAACACCCTAAATAAAAAAAACACTGTACATAAGTTCATTGCTGTATTTCCTATTTTGCAAAACAAAACCTAAAATGTACAATAATAGAGAATTAAACAGTTCCAAATAGCAAAAAAACTGGCAGCAAAAAATTCATATGGGGGTTAGAACACAGAAGACAAGCTCCCATTCTTACACATCTGCTTCTTTCACATAAATCACAATTAAATCTTGGGAAAAAAACAGTAAACCTTCAGCGATGCAGCTCTCCCATCTTTAAAACAGAGACACAATCAAAAAAATGAGTAAAATATGTAAACCTTCAGAAATTCGGGGACTGAAGGATCCCTTATTAATCTGACACCCTTGAGAACTGAAGTTTTGCATGTAGGTGATATTTCTATAAAATTAATTTATCTTTTTAAATGCCAAGCTTGTTTTACTTAAACACACTCGACACTTTTTATAAAATTTACATATTTAATGACTTCCTATATCTTGTCTCTACCTAATCCACAAGATCATCAGAAGAAACAGAACGCACTCTAACAGACCCTGAGAGCATTATTATACCACTGATATATGTAGATGTATTTGGCTTTTTTATAAGTGGTTAAGGCGTAAATGCTTTTCAGTTTCTATCAATCTGTGATTTCAACAGCCAGTGCTAAATCCTGGTCTGTGCTTGTTCACTTGTTATTTTGAATCAAATAAAGAATCTTAAATTATCCCCGTAAAATTTCATCTTGTTAGATTCAACCCATTGCTCCAACCTATTAAGAGTTTTCTGAATTCCTAAACCATCATCCAATTATCCCTTATCCTTTTCTGCTGAGTCATTAGAAAGCCTGAGAAGCATGCTTTCCATAGTTTCACCTGTGCCATCAGTAAAATTGTTAAAATATAGCACGGCTGAGGTCCAAGACAGCTGCACATGACAAAAAAAAAACTCTTTCCAAGGAGACATGGATCAATTAATTATGTTTTGGGCATGTTGCTCTTAAAATTTCCAAGTAAGGAAATAAACTTGGTTTGTTTCCTTAAATGTTTACAAGCAATGTGCTTGATAAGCTATTCAGGATTAGAGTGAAGATGATTGAGTTCTGCGAAGGTTTTATTTTAACAGTTGTTCTAGTAAAAGATCTTTTCCCAGTAGAAGAATTTTCTAAAAGGAACTGGTAGCAGCCATCGAGAATGGCTGAAAATTAATTTTCTTATGTAAAAATTTCAAGAATAAACTACCGGTAAAATCGATATGTGCTTTTAAAAATGTTTTTCCTAAAATGGGTTTATATCTGTCATCCTGAAATATGATGTGGTTAGAGGAATGTTCTAACTGGTTAACCAGACAAGTAGCTTGAGAAACTTCCAAGGCAAAGAGAAATGTAAATAGAAATTCACTGAGTGTAGGAATATGTTCCCAAGAAACATTTCGAATAATCTTAAATCTGTGTGTAACAAAGGGCAATTATACAATCGCAAGGGGGAAGAAATCCTGACTACTTAAAATAAACCAATCAAATTGTACCATCCACTTCCATGTTACTCCTCCCAGCCTCTATTCCACTCATGCACAACGATTCCGGGAATACTTGGACCAAGGAAATCCTCTGAACTGAGGCCATGTTGTAACCAAGCAGCTGGAGGTTGGGATGATTTTAAGAAACTTTCTACCCAAACTCACCCAGATCAAAGCTTCTTTATGTGTTTTATATAAGAACAATCAGAAGAAAGCATTAGTTATTTGATGTGGTGGCATCAAACTGGCCATATCACACATAACATCACTATTACCAAAAATCACTAATATATAAAATATGAACTACAAAAGAATCTTTGCAATTCGTATCACAAAGTTTTAATCTTAAAAAGCATCTAGAACTCAAGAAAAAGATCAGCAACCCATCAGAAAAAATGGGCAGAGGAATACACAGTTCATAGAAAAATATAAATGGCCCTTACACCATTTATGTGTGAAAAAAATGCTCAATTCCACACATAAAGGAAGACAAATTAATTTGGTACATGTAGCCACATTTCCCTCTACTGGGGACTGTACCATTTAAACGTCTGCCAGCAATATATATGAATGTAATGGTTCTCCGCAGTTTCACAAACAGAATCAATTACCCAACTTTTGCATTTCTGCTCATCTTATAAGTGAGAAATTCTACTTCAATACAGTTTTCAAGATACATTTACCCTTAGATCCAGATGTCGCATTTTGCGAATCCATTCTCTACCTGCACCTGTGCAAGTGTGTACAAGGTTATTATTTAGTGCAATATGCAAAAGCAAGGATGATCCTGGATAGTTAATAAATGAAATAAATGAAAAAACAGTAATAGAATTAGAACATCATTTTTCAATCCTTAATAATTTAATGCATCTAAGCACAGTGCATCCAAAAGACAACCAGACATTACTTGCCTTCTGATGGAATACAATGCCAGTCACATACTTGAAAAAAGAATTTGAATCTTATTGACCCTCTAGATCCTAGTATCAATTTACAAGACAGGGCTTCCCTGGTGGTGCAGTGGTTGAGAATCCGCCTGCTAATGCAGGGGACACGGGTTCAAGCCCTGGTCTGGGAAGATCCCACATGCCGCGGAGCAACTGGGCCCGTGAGCCACAACTACTGAGCCTGCGGGTCTGGAGCCTGTGCTCCGCAACGAGAGGCCGCAACAGTGAGAGGCCCGTGCACCGCGATGAAGAAACTGGAGAAAGCCCGCTTGCTGCAACTGGAGAAAGCCCTCGCACAGAAACGAAGACCCAACACAGCCAAAAATAAATAAATAAATTTATTTTAAAATTTACAAGACATACAAAGGAATATACTGCACTCTGCAATGAGGATGCAGTAAGAAAACCCAGATGTAGGAAATCACAGAACCCATTTTCTCTAACAAACAAATCTCAAAGACAAAAACAAGCCCAGGTATGGGGGCAAAGAGGAAGGGAAATGAGGGAACTTATAAATTGAGAGGCTTAGACAATTGATTATGACTGCTATATATACTTCATTTGGACTCTTTTTTTTTAAGTCTATTTCTCTTCATCGTACTCATTTTTTCATTTTTTAAAATTGAAATATAGTTGATTTACAATGTTTCAGGTGTACAGCAAAGTGATTCAGTTATATATATATAGATTCTTTTTCATATTATTTTCCATTATAGGTTATTACAAGATATTAAATATAGTTCCTTATGTTATACAGTGGGTCCTGTTGTTTATTTTATATATGGTGTTGTGTATCTGTTAATCCTAAATTCCTAGTTTGTCCCTCCCCACCTTATTTGGATTCTAAGTCCAACAAAATTCAAAAAATATGATAATATTTGAGACAATTGAAAATTTGAACACTTAAGGGCTCTGAGATTTTTTTTTTTTTTTTTGCGGTATGCGGGCCTCTCACTGTTGTGGCCTCTCCCGTTGTGGAGCACAGGCTCCGGATGCGCAGGCTCAGCGGCCATGGCTCATGGGCCCAGCAGCTCCGCAGCATGTGGGATCCTCCCGGACCGGGGCACGAACCTGTGTCCCCTGCATCGGCAGGTGGACTCTCAACCACTGCGCCACCAGGGAAGCCCAGATTTTTAACATTTTCATCTAGCTCTTTAATACAAACTCAGCATAGTTTCCAAAATGGCACAAAGTACCTTACTTATTTTCCTCCTTAGGTTGAAAGATTAAACTGTCCCATAAAACAAATTCCTGCTTTAGCTATTAGTCTCCTTTTTCTTATGCTAGTGATCACCAGCAAGTACTACTTAGCCCTTTACTACACTGATTACTTTGTACTGAATATTCCAACAATTCCATTTAGAAAAAAATACATTATCTCATAAAAGTTAAGAGAAATAAGTCCTCACAAAGGAATCTATCCAAATATTCTATTATACTCAGTGCTTCAAATGCCTTATGTGGACTGAAATTTCCCCTAAATCTGTATTTTTCAAACAATACAGAGTCTCAGAAAGCTCACTTGTGTGCTGGGGAAAGCACAGGAAGGGGGATCCAAGCTACAGCGCAGTCTTTATTGCTATTTGGAGACCCTGTGGATAAACTGTGAAACACTGAACATATGCAAAATGGCAAAAAATAAACTTGTGCCCTAGAACTTCATCATTTTCCTCGTGTAACCTGAATCAACCGAGGGCCTTTTAGGATAAAACTATTAAAAGGAGGGGTTAAAAAGGCTATAGTACAGACCAACTAAAATAAAAAGAGAAGAGAAAAACTAGAACATAAAAGGAATAAGTGATATATCAAAATCTAGTAGTGAAAGCAACTAATCAAGGGAACTCCCTGGCGGTCCAGTGGTTAGGACTCCATGCTTTCACTGCCAAGGGCCCAGGCTCAAGCCCTGGTCAGGGAGCTAAGATCCCACAAGCCTCACAGCACAGCCAAAACAACAAAGAAAACAACTAATTAAAATCAAAGAGCAAAAGCCACAATGGGGTAACTGGTATTAGACTTGCTCTGTTACCACATACAGACAAAAACCTCTAGGAAACTGGGAAAAATACACAAAATAACAGGTTCCAGATACTGGGCAAAAAGGCCGCACAGGAGAGGGAATGCTGAGAGAAGGGAAACATGAGATGAGCCCCATCAAGGCTCCAGCTTTCTGCCTGGTGGCACTTTCTGACACAAATGCTGGGAGAAGCAGGGAGCTCCAAGCAGAAAGCATAGGTCCTGCTAAGTTGAAGAGACAGAGACCAGAATTCCAGGAGGCTAAGGCAGCTGAAACCTGAGGACAAACTACCAGAAAGGAGCTACTCAGAGCAAAAGCTCTAGAAACCTGCACAAAGGTCTCCTTGAGTCTGCTGATAAATCCTGAACTGCACACAGTTGGACAAACTGCTTGAAGGCTGAGCCAAGAACAACTCCAGGGGAGCTGCAGGCTGAAAAACTTCTCAGAGGTCAGGCAGAACTGCAAGACACCAGAGCTCTGACTAGCCAGAGTGGGGAGATTCCACTGAATACACCCAAAGCATTCAAGGTAGAGACCCCATTCAGGCTGGGGTGGGGCAAAATGTACCTCAGGATAAGGCTACTCCGGACCCATCCTAACAAAACTTAAAAGTAAGTCTTGACAGAATCGAACGGATTCAAAAGTAATTTAATTGCCTACCAAAACACACTTTATCACCCTTTAAAGGGAGACATCAAAATCCAGACACTCAGCAACATGCCAACACAATGTCTAGTGTCAACAAAAAATTAATAGACAAGCCAATAAACAGAAAAATGTAATGCAGGACAAAAATATCAGTCAATAGAAACAAACCAAGAAATGACACACATAAGAAAATCAGCAGACACTTTAGAATAACTATGATAAATATATTCAGGGACTTAAAGGAACACATGATGATAATAAGGAGAAAAATGTATGTTATAAAAATGAACCAAATGGAATGACCAGAATTGTAAACTATGATTTCTCAAATGAAAGAATTTTACTGGAGGGGCTTAACAGATGATTAGATACTCCATAAGAAATGATCAGTGAACTTGAAGATAAAGCAGTTGAAACTATTAGCAGAAAGAAAAGAGGATAAAAACCTGGGCAGCGACCTGTGAGGCAACAGAAACAGTCTAACATACATGCCACCACAGTGCCAGAGGGGTGGGGAGGCAGAACAGAAGAAGTAAAATGGCAGAATGGTTTCAATTTCATGAGAACACAACCCACAGATCCAAGAAGCTGAATAAATCCTACAAAACACAACAAAAAACTACGCCAAGAGATCTAATGAAACTGCAGAACATCAGCGACAAAGAGAAATATCTTAAAAACAGCCACAGGTCGGGGGCGGGAGCTGGCTACATGAACAAAGAATGACTGCAGACTTCTCATCAGAAACAATACAGTCAAAATCCACCTTTAAGGTGGTGAAAAACGGCAAAAATATCCACCTAGAATTCTCCCTCCATCAAAAACAGCCTTCAAAACTAAAGGTGATATAAAGGCATTTTCAGACAAACAGAAGCTGAGAGAACCTGTCACCAGCAAACGGACACGACAAGAAATGTTAAAGGAAGCTCTTTAACCAGAAGGAAAATTATACTAGATAAAAACCTGAATCTACACAAAAGAAAGAAGAGTATCAGGAATGAAAGTATGCGGGCCATATTTTAAAAAATTCTTGTTGTTTAATTTCCCTAAAAGATAACTGACTTTAAAAGGATAACTGACTTTTGAAACAAGAATAACAACAGTGTCTTGTGGGGTTTATAATATTGAGAAATAAAACGCACAACAAAAAAACAGCACAAAGGACAGGAAAGAGATAAATACTGTTACAGAGTTCTTATATGCAAGTGCTGCAACGTTATTTGAAGTCAGAATGTGTTAAGATAACCACTTCAGCCAATGCAGGGAACACGGGTTCGTGCCCCGGTCCGGGAGGATCCCACATGCCGCGGAGCGGCTGGGCCCGTGAGCCATGGCCGCTGGGCCTGCGCATCCGGAGCCTGTGCTCCGCAACGGGAGAGGCCACAACAGTGAGAGGCCCGCGTAATGCCAAAACAAAACAAAACAAAACAAAACAAAGATAACCACTTCATTCGAGGAACCTCAGGGCACTCATAGGAAGGAAGGGAGGGAGAGAGGGAGAGAGGGAGGGAGGGAGGGAGGGAGGGAAGAAATAAACATGTATGTGTAAGCCAATGGTGACGACAAAAAGGAATACTATTAAATAATCTAAAAGAAGGCAAGAAAAAAAAAGGAACTAAGAATAGATGGGGCAAATAAATAAAAAGCAAACAGCAAGAGGGTACACGAACAAAATCAAATCAACAATTATATTAAATGTAGTCTGAACGCTCCAATTAAAAGAGAGATTGTCAACTTGATAAAAAACAAGACCCTGCCTATATGTTATCTATGAGAAATGCACTTTAAGAATAAGGAGATAGAAGACTTAAGAGTAAAGGAATGAAAGGTGAGAACAGATGGCAGTACTACAGCTGGGGCTCTAGCTCACATTAGGATACAGGATGGGGCAGCAGAAGGAAGTGGACGCAGACTTTCCACCAGGACTGAACCACCAGCTGGCAGGGTGACTGCAGCAAATACATGCCTAATAGTAGAACCAAGATTCAGGATGTCTGAACGCCTGCACAGTGGACTCTGGATGTGCGTGGAAGAAGCAGGCAGGTAGATGTCACTACAGAACCACCCCACACGAGAGACAGGAAAGGGTGAGCAGTGAAGACGGAAGAAGGATACTGGAGCCCTTTTTTTCTGAAGATAAGTTGGCCTTTTTCTGGGACCAGTTAACAAAATATATATACTTCAGGAAGTAGACAAAAATTTCATAATAGTGGGCAAAACTACAATGTCAGAAAAAAATGGTACACCAGGTATTGGATATCCTCTCCAACTTCAAATACCTCAAACACTGACCAAAATCTGTGAAACAACAGTTTTCAGGCAATGGACAACAGGTAGCACAGGACAGTGATCCCTGAGAGATGGGGGAAAACCGGGCGAGCCCAAGAACTGCCACAGCTTCCCGAAAGCTCAGGGAAGGGAAACCCAGGCAAAGGCCGTCAACCTCGGCACTGAGGAAGCAAAGATGGGTGTGAGGGGAGGCCCAAGAGGTGAGCGTTCACAAGGTAAGAGTGTGGGAGAGGAGAGAGCTGCACAGACACTGTCCTGGGGATGTGCAGAGGGACCCGCCCTCAGAGACTCCAACTGAGAACTGACCAGCACATGCAGCAAATAAACTGCCCACGGAGGAACCACCAGAGGGAGCAGGTAGGACCATCTCCACGAGTATAATGAAGAAATATTGGGGATAACATTAGCATTTTGCAAAAGAGTTTAGTTTATAAATTCAAGAGATTTATGATTGCCTGTAAAATAGTAAGTTTATGTTATATATATTTTACCATAATTTTTAAAGGTCCATACAAATAAAGAGTACAATTGTGGAAAAAAAAATATTAATGGTACGCTAACTGCACTGGTTTCCTTCTACAGAATTAGCCTTCCGTGGCTGATGGTACACTCAAACATCCACAGCCACCAGAAGCTAGCAGTAATACGGGTTGAAAAGTCAAAGAAACAAAGATATGATCTCAAAAGTGGTCTGCCAGAAGCCTTAAACAAAGTAAAATACTTTAAATATAGACACCAAGCACACAGAGCAGATGTGATGAGCTTCACATTGTAAAACCACTTAAATTTTTTGCTTTAGGGCGCTTTTGGGAGTTACATGTAAGCACATGACCTTGGCTCTAACTTCAAAAAACAAAATAGGAACTTGCCTAGCGGTCCAGTGGTTAGGACTCCAAGCTCTCACTGCTGAGGGCGAGGGTCCAATCCCTGCGGGGGAACTAAGATCCCGCAAGCTGCAGTGTGGCCAAAAAAAAAAAAAAAAAAAAAAAAACAGAGAGAAAGGAGAGGCCAGGAGAAAACTCCCTCAGCAAACTACAAAGATAACCACACCCTACACTGCATACTGGGAGGCTCTCAGCCAGATAACGTTCTAACTGCTCCATGATTTTAAACTTCTCCGCTCTTTCCTTCCCATTAGCATTTAAACCACGCATGTCCATCACATCTTTAAAAAGAAAACATTCCTACCTCAACCCCAAATATTCCTTTGACCAGTGCCTTCTCTTAACATCTCTAAGAAATCTGAATTTTTTTATTACTTCAATTTATTTTATTTTTTTATTGACGTATAGTTGATTTACAATGTTAATTTCTGCTGTACAGCAAAATTCAGTTATACATGATTCAGTTATACATATATATCATTTTTTAATATTCTTTTCCATTATGGCTTATCACAGGATATTGAATAGAGTTCCCTGTGCTATACAGTAGGACCTTGTCGTTTATCCATCCTATATGTAATAGTTTGCATCTGCTAACTCCAAACTCCCAATCCATCCCTCTCCTACCCCTCCACCCGCTTGGCAACTGCAAGTCTGTTCTCTCTGTGAGTCTGTTTCTGTTTTGTAGATAAGTTCATTTGTGTCTTATTTTAGATTCCACATGTAAGTGATAGCATATGGTCTTTGTCTTTCTCTTTCTGACTGACTTCACTTAGTATGATCATCTCTATCCCGACCATCCATGTTGCTGTAACTGGCATTCTTTCTTTCTTTTTCATGGCTGAGTAGTATTCCATTGTATGTATGTATGTACCACATCTCCTTTACCCATTCAAAGGAAATTTAAATGTTAAGAAGCGCTGTCCACATTCACTGTGTCAACCTCATCCGCTACTCACCCTTCACCCCACAGTAACTGAACTTCGCCCGCGTTACCCCACTGGAATGGCTCTGTCGAGGCCCCTAGCAGCCCTCCTGTGGGGGCCAACCCAGTGGACCTACTTGGCCCTCAGCTCACTCCACCTCCTGGCTGCAAAGGACACTGCCATCCACTTCTTCTTGAAACGCTCTTCCCTTTGTTTCGCCACACGTGACCTCTTCTGGTTTTCTGCCTTCTCTCCTTTCTCAGGCTTCTTTTTGGAGACAGGCCACCCTATAAAAGCTTATGTTCCCCAGGATCCTGTGCTCTTCTTACTGGACACCCTCTTCCTGCATGATATTCACCCCGACAACTTCCACTTGCCATCTTTACACTGATGAATCCCAGACCTGTACATACCTTCCCTCTTTCTTCACCTGATCAAATCCTATTCATGTTTCATGCCCCTGAATTCACTTAGATTTCACTTGTGGGAAACATCCTGTGACCTCTGACACTGGCCGTGGATCTCTCCTACAGCCTGCCTTTGGGCCGACGTCGTACTTCCCCATCATTGTGTTTACACGGTGTTATTTTTGCGTGTTTACCTGTGGTGCATTCTCTACTAAACTGTAAGTTCCTTCTCTATCGTGTTCAGCACAGTGCCTGACACGGCAATCACTCAAATGCATATTTGTTAAATGAATGAATTATTAATCCATTTACCACATAGTATGGTATCTACTACCTACTAGGTGTCTGATTGTTCCAGTTAATGAATTCATTGCCATTTCCAAATAAATTTCATCTCACTATTTCAGTTTTGAAATTATAAAAATCATAGTTTTCTTGGGATGAAAAACTTCATTTAGTCTAGGTTTACTGCCCCAGCTAAAGAACCAAAAACCATTTAACAGACAATCATACATCTCTTTTTTTTTTTTTTTTGCGGCACGCGGGCCTCTCACCGCCGTGGCCTCTCCCACTGTGGAGCACAGGCTCCGGACACACAGGCCCAGCAGCCACGGCCCACAGGCCCAGCCGCTGCGCAGCACGTGGGATCCTCCCGGACCGGGGCACGAACCCGCGCCCCCTGCATCGGCAGGCAGACTCCCAACCACTGTGCCACCAGGGAAGCCCCAATCATACATCTCTTAAGTTTATAAACTAAACTCTGTTTTGCAAAATGCCAATGCTTATCCTGAACGTTTCTTAATTATACTTTTCCTAAATCTCTACCATGACTTTGGGGAAGAATTTCCCTCCAGCATCCTAGGTTTTTCTGCTTAAAGCCATCAGAGGCCATGTTTAGAGTCTGCACTCTCCTGGGATGCTCTGTGGTCACTAAAGCTGACGGCCGGATACCAGACCGAAGCTAGGGGGCAGGTACGCATTCATTTTGTTAACAGATATGTAACAGGCAGTTACTACCACTGGGCTCCGTCCTAGGTGGACACAGTGGTGAAAAGCCTAAAGGCGCCTACCTTTCCTCAGAAATGTTTGTTTTAGGAGGAGGAGACAGCCACTCAACACACAAGGTACTTGCAGGTGGTGGCAGGTGCTGGTAAAGAGCTTAGTCAGGTGATGTGATAGAGTAACGGGCTGGTGGAGGTTACTTTAAATGAGGCTGCTGGGGAAGGTCACCTTGAGGAGGCGTCATGGGACCTGAGACCTATGAATGAGGGTGCCAGCTGGTGAAGCACAGGGACCGCGGGAGGACGCAAGGCCAGGTACGATGGGAGGAGCAGCAAGTGCAAAGGCCCAGAGGAAGCACTATGCAAAGCCAAGGGTAAAAGTACAAATCAGAGGTCAAATAATACAAAGGTACATTTACAAAAAGTTTTAAAAATTAACGCTTTGTTTTTAGCAGGGCTTCTCTGCTGTGTCTACGTAAATAAACTAGCATTCAGGAGAAAAAAAAGTATATAATTTATATAACCTATGAATAAAATATACTGAAAAAGTTATAGGAATTAAGCACTACTAAAACCAGGGCAGAAGCCGTGTAGTGTATTATGTACGCTTCCCTCCTTCTCCCTGGGCCCTTGGTACAAATGACTAATCTATCAGCACAGTCTGTACAGGGCCTCAGTCCCTCTCAGCAATGTCCTCCTAGCAGCTTCTGCTTGCCATCTCTGTCCTAAAAGTTCAATAATCAAAATGCATAAAATAAAAAAAAATTTTTTAAGTTAGAAAACTCCTGAAGAATGTATGCCTCGTGGTCCTTCTTTTATAAGTATGATACATTTTCCTGGTTTCAAAAAGATTACACTGAATGTATAATTCATTAAGAACGGTCTTTTCTGAATGACTCAGTCTCCATGCTAACCATGTATTATTGGATAAGATAGAAGACCCTGGATACTTATTTTCTAGTTCTAGGTCTCACCGTTCACACATGAAAAATGACAGGATAACCTGCAAGTCCCTTGGGGCCTATTTAAAGAATTTAAATTAACTATCTTACATTAATCTATTTAAAGGACACTACTATACTTAAGTGAAATGTACATATCTTTAAAATTAAACTCCTCAAAATGATGTTTCCTCTTAAAGTCATCTACATAAACACACATACAACTGGGTTACAGGAGGAACATGGGTGTCTGCTTTTAACTGACACTCAGATGAAGGCCATACTCTTAGCTATGATTTATTTTCATCAGTGGTTCCTCTTCAGGGCAATTTCTCTTCTAAATTCATACAGCTAATATATAACTCACCACAGAACTACAGCTGGTTTTCATCGGATCACAAGTGTAAAGTTAAAGATACAGTAAAGTAAGACTGCCCAGGAGAATTAAGTTAGGGAGATACAATGTAATTTGAAGAGCTGACAGTGTTTATCACACCAAAAAACGGAAGAATGAATCATACTTAGTCAAATGAAGAGATTTAGACTAAGCATCGACCAAGAGATGGGAAAAATGAGGAACGAGGGAGTCATCACATGCGAAAATGGAGAAGCCAGAAACCTCCTAACCAGACACCTTCTGTGACACAGGAAATGTACCTCCAACCAGGTTTTGGCTAGCACCCTCTTTTCTCTTTCTAGGTGGTCCTTCCTGAAACCGAAAAAACACTACAAAAAGAGAAAACCAGGCAGATGAGAAAGGTGAAGTGAGACTAACTGTTTCGAGGCAGGGGGTACTTCACAGATGTCCTTCCTTAATTTTCAAAGCAACCTTCAATGGTGGTATCACTCAGTTTTGCAGGAGAAACAGCAGCTCATACCAATTACATACATCAAGTCACCTGTCTTGAGGTAGAATATGCCCGACAAATGGCAGAGCTGGAGTTTTAACCCAGCACTCTGCCCTGCGCCTTCTGTGATGTCAGTTACCCTGGAGCAGGTCGGATCCGCCCCTTAACGGATCTTCCTGCCACAGTCTTTCCTCTCAGCCAGTCAATCCTGCTCACCCGCTGCCAGAGGCTCTCTCGATAAAACTGGCATCACATGACATATCAAAAAGTCCCAATGACTTCCTGTTCCCTAGGATCAAGTTCAGATCCATGTCCCTGGCGTTCACCATCCTCCATAATCTAACTCCACCCTAAAGAGATAACCCTGTCTCCCACTCTGCAACACCAAACTCGTGCCAGTCAACTCTCTTCTCTCACCAGCTGGGGGGCTAAAAGCCCCCATTTTGTTCCGGTTTTCACCCCTCCCTCTTGTGAGTCGGGTAAGGTAACCCTAGGTCTAGCTCTAGGGACTGATCTAGGCCTGATTAGCTGAAGCCAGTGTTTCTCAACAGCGGTGCAGTTAGCACTGGGGCAAGGGGAGGACAGTTCTTCATATTGGGACTATCCTGCGAGTCATAAAAAGTTTAATATCCCTGCAAGGGATAAGATAGGCTCTGGCGTAATTACAGATGAGGAACCATAGCCCGGAATGGTTAATTTGCTTACAGTCACAGAGCCAGAAAATAGCAGAGCTGGGACTGCACCGGGACTGTCCTTTCCAGGACACCCTGCAGGCTGCCAGCTCTTACTCAAGAAATCATCTACTGAATACCCACTACCAACCACTCCATGAGGATATGAAAACAAGCAAGGAAGAGCCACTGCCCTCAAAGGCTAGTGAGAAACAGCAAGAGTTACCACAGCACGCAGTGTGATAAAGAGGACGCACCAGAAGAACAGAAGCACAGCCAGCAGGGAACCCATCTGTGGGCAGGGAAGGAGGTGCTGGCAGGGAGGCACAAGTCCGAGAAAGCCAGGGAGAGGGTATGCTGAGCCGTAAATGATTTGACCAATATCTTTTATTTCCCCATTGAGTACGTACACTTGTTTCTTAAAATACTAAAACCACAAGGGCCTCAAGAACAGAAGCTCCGTTTGTCTTTACTTCTTTTACATCCTCTATGGTAAACCTAGTTACTTTAGTTGCAGATCATAATAAGCACTGAACATCGGCTAAATTGAAATGCAGAGAAAGATCACGTCCCATTACCACCAGCAGAATAGACTGGTTCAGAAGGATTAAGTCTTCCCTACTTCTAGGGTAGAAGGAAAGATTAACAAAGAAACTGTAACTTTTAAGTTCTCCATTCTTGTAAGATCCTCTAAATCTAAAGAGTTATGATACCATTTTCTTTTGTAAAATAGAAACTGGTACATTACTTCAGTGGACTACATTTTGTTATTTTTTAGATAATTGTCTAACATCCATATTCACTGAAAATGTTACAAAAGTACTCCTGATAATTGTTTAAATCATGATATGGCACTAGGATACTGATTTACTAAAGGCAGCTGACCTAGTTAAAATAGTAAGGAACAAATACTGAATTCATCACCCACCATCAATTCTCCTCAAAGCCAGATGGGTCCATGAGAACCATACTCTAACCTAAGCAATCCCAGGTAACCAGCCACAAATATCAACAGTCTGACTTATTAATAGGAGAGTATCATGCAGCCTGTATTCCACATAACCCATTTGCCAGGTTTACTGACACGCTCTGCGCTCTGTATAAAACACTTGGCATGCTGAATGAACTCCTGCACTGAGCAGGCTACTCCCTAATATAGAGGGGCAGTTCTGATCCCAGAACTGTTGCAGCTGTACTTAACTGCTGTAGCTAAGCAACCGAATTATTACATAAGCCAATGAAACCAGAGTGTGAAAAAATAGTAATGATTTCTAACAAAACTAAATTGAATGTTTTGAGGAGCCTTGATAAAAAAATAAGTTGCTAAAAAGCTTACTGTCAAAGCAGGCGCAGCTGAGACAACAGGTGAGACAAATGGGAAGCAACAAGTTTTTTAAATCTAAGATTTTGTATTCACAGTACTTTGAAATTGTTTTTAAATTGTTTAAACTCTTGAAAAGAAATGGAAACCAGAGACAATGCATTATAGTATACAAGATGGATCACTCTGAACTAGGTACATACTCAAAGAAAAGACCTTGGCTTCCTATCAAAGGATTGATAAATAAATGTATATTTACATATTTTAAGTTAAAATAAGATGTTAGTATTTCCTTTTCAATCTTCATTTTCATCAACTTTTTAACCAACTACAGGTACCACCTGGAGGCTAAAGGCCAGGCATGTCCTCCTCACCTCTGATAAATGCGTACGTAACCCCATTCTTCTCAGCTCTAGTTCTAAGCATCCTCCAATTGCCCACACCAACCACACTACACAGACAGGCTTCAGAAGGGCCTTGTCTGCTGAGGCTTTTGGTTAAGTGTGTAGCTGGCAAGAGGCAAGCAACACACACACATACCCTAAAACCTTTAAGCACGTTAACTGTAGTCGTACTACCTGTGGCAAAATTGTTCTTAAATCAACACTGCAGATTCATACAGATGCCAATTATTAACAGTTTTAAATATCATCAACTAAGCATCTAACTAAACTAGATGGCACTGTCTTTACCTTAATGCACACCAAGCCACATAAATACAGCAAACTATTAATTTATGAAAACGTTTACACTGCATACCATCAGACTGGATATTTCAAGATATTAAAGATTTATTCTGAATTTTTAAGTAGGATAACAGGAATTGTTATGTACTGATATTTTAAAAATCTTGTTTTTGGAGATATATACTGAAACGTTTATCATGAAACAGTATGTCTGGAAGGGGAAAATGGGGAAGGAAGGTCAGAGGCCAGGAGCTGGTAATTGCTGAGGCCGGTGATGGCTACACAGGGGGTTTACTGTACTATTCTTCTTTTGTCTATGTTTGGAATTTTTATAAATAAAAGTTAAAATAAAAAATATTGAATTATGCCAAGCTATCCAGATACTATCTTTAAACCTCCCAGACATGCAGTTTTTAAGCCCAAATAATATGAAATTTCATTAATGTATTTCATACCAAAAAAAATCACAAAAAACAGAAACACTTAACGGAACCAGGAAAAGAATAAAGATTAACTGAATCTCGAAATCCTAGGCCAGGACGATGCCATTTCTTGTAAGCCCCTGAGAACATTCTGACCCAATTCTCAGTGTACCAGTTGCTTTCTTACACTACTGTTCTCAAAATTGCTGAGGCTTCACAAAGTTTACATAAGAAACTGCTTTAGCAAGCAGTGATTCCAGTTAGAAAAGGAATGAAGTTGGCTGTAATTGGTTATGAATATTTTTATACCTGCTTAAAATCTGCCAGTCTGGAACTATTTTACTTAGTCTCTGGGTGAACACTGATCAAGTCAATAGGATGGTGAAAGCCAAACCAACTGCCTTATAGCCCAAAGGGGCAAATGGTCTGACAGGTATATGTATTTACTTTCAGTATAACCAGGGGACAAGACAGAATTGAAAATTCAGTATGTTAGAGACGCTTTAAATTTTATTTAAAAATTATTTTCAAACGACTGGATTGGGATATTCCACATACATATATAAAAGGATAATCTACTGATCCTTTTGTGCACTGATTGGCTTAAGTGGAGCACAGGATTTTCCTAGCATGATTTTAATTAGATAAAATCAATTAAGTTTCAAGAAGGGATCAAATAAGACTTCAGTCCAATGTAAGAGTGAATAGAGCATTAACTCCCTGCAGTTAGCTTTGGCTTAATAAAGGTAAGCTCAACTCAAAAAAAAAAAAAAAAAGAAAAGAAAAGAAAAGAAAGGAAAGGAAGGAAGGAAGGAAGGGAGAGAGAGAGAAAGGAAAGAAAAAAGTCAGTTGCTCTTGGTGTGCTGGAAACCCTCCAGTGGTCTCACATCTCAGAATAAATGCCAAAGCCCTCCTCATCAGGCACACTCAGTGAGTGTGGACCTGAGGGTCCTCGCTACTCCCACAGCTCAGCTGGCCTCGGTGACCTCACTGACCTCCAGGCACACTCTCCCTGAGGGCAATCCTCAGAGATGCAACTTACCAACCTTCCCTCAGGTCTGCACTTGAGGGTCACCTTCTCAGAGGCCTCCTTGGCCACCCCATCTAACACTGTGTGTGCGAGCACATGTGCGCACACACACACATGCACGCGCGCAAACACATGCACACACATGCACGAGCACACATGTGCATGAGCACACACATGCACGTGCGAGCGCACGCACACACACATGCATGCATCCCTTAGCAAGGTCTCTTCTCCCAGCTGTATTTTTCTCCTTATTTTATTTTTCTCCTTAGTGACCTTGTTTACTGCCATCTCCTCCACTAGAATGCAAGGCCCATGAGAGCAGGGATTTTTGTCTGAGGGCACGGATTTAAAATTATTTTCTTTAATGCTGTATTCCTAAAGGTCCAACAGTTTCTGGCCCATGATAGGGGCTCAACGATTTACTGAAGGTAACAAAACAACACAATGATCTACCACATGAGAATCCAATGAGAGGTATTATCTGTGACCTCAGTAAAAAGATCTGCTAAACACATGTAGTGGTTTTATAACATAGACTTTCCTACAACGCTAAGGTGCTTTTTAATTTCATTCTTTTGTCTACGCCTCTAACATTCTGCCTTGTTTTTATCTTGTTTTCATGTATGAAAGGTAATTTACCAGAAGAAACAAGGCACACTGAGGCAATGGCAGAAAGAATCAAACTCAAGTTGCCGGACACCCAGATTTGGAAAAGTAGGTTAACAAAGTTAGGGATAAGTAAGAAGCAGATAGAAAGTTCATCACCTCCACAAGAGTAACTTGAAATTAGAGAAATTTGTTACAACTCCGTGAACACAGTTAAGGTAGACCTTAGATCTTGGGGTCTAACAGATCCCAGTTTATAGTTTATTTTTATAATAATACGAATAACACTATCCAACCATAGCTAGTATCCCCTGTTGTAAAGTCAGACACATTGGTAAGCCCTTTACATAAATTTTTACTTACTCCTTGAGATAATCTGGTAGAGATAATATTTTTGAAATGTTATTTTTTCATCTTTAGGGTTTTTTTTCCCCTTTTCTCCCACCTCCCCAACCCGAACCAGCAGTGCCCACTGTGTCCACTGTCCCAGGAGAGGTTATGACATGAGAGAACACTGTAAAGGGTTCCTGGCTGTGAGTTCCAAAGGCCCTGAGAATGGAGAGAACTCTGGGCTCCAGACAGAAAGCATTGGTGAGAAATACTGCAATGGGGAGACACAGCGTGGCCTCTGTTTCTCCCACCACCACCTCCACTCTCAAAGCCTGGACCAGAGGACCTGAGCTAGGGGAAAAGACAGTGGGAAAAGTGCAGAGTGGAGGCCAGAAGCAATGGCGAGACCTGGAGAGAGCCCTCAGCCCGGTGCCAGAATCCCAGTGAAACAACAAATCGACAGGAGGGGATAGAGCTTGTACTGCATTAGGATGCAAAGTGTCTGGGTTTTGCAGCTTTGTGTCCCACTAGAGCAGGACAACAGCAAAATGGCTCCAGTTCCCTCAGGCACAGCAAGGGAGTGGGACAGAACTCCCCACCTGAGGGTGCAGACTGCAGGAGAGGTGGCTGGAGGGCAAGACACGACCCTCCGCCCAAGGCATTATGTAAGGACCCCCACCTTCAAGTTACACCTAACCCTGGGCACAAGGAGGCGGCGGTGAGCTACAGGTTATAGCTGACTTTCTCAGTAGGATAAGGACATAATTCGTTGTAAATTGTTACAGAAAAATGAAATTCTGTTCTTTTGCCCTACCTGGATTGTGCAATGGAACTCACACCTGAGTTCCTATTATTACTTGTATCTTACATATGAGGAAAACGAAGCATTAAGTAACTTTCCAAAGTGATATAGTTGGATTTGACTGGGATTTGAACCCAGACTCCCAATCTCTCTGCTATTCCACCACTATTGCACTGAAATACATAAATTTAATAATCACACAGAACTAATTTTTTCATTCGTTGCATCTCTAATAGAAGACATGACAAAATTTCTTTTCCAAATGTAAAATTCAAGGCAAATCAAACAGCAATAACGGAAATGTAATAGCTTTTATGTAATAGCTAACTTCAGTCATAGAATGCCAACAACCTCAAGATCAATTCATTATATACATACATATGTCGCCCCACAAACAACAGTAAACATAAAAAAGTACAATTTATTGAGAAATACTTAATGCCAAAGAGGTACTATGAAGTCATTAGCATTTTGAAATGTATCTGTATTTTATTACTAACGAATCTTCATATATTTTAAAAACAGTATTGCAAATGTGAGGAAGATAAACAGTCTGTAACAATGTTTGCTCATGGAGATTTAAAGATCCCCTGAAAACTCACCAGCTGGGAATCTCTAATCTAGAATAAACTCTACGTGTTGCAAGCCAGGCACATGAAACACTCCAAATACTTTAACTGAACTGCTAACAGGGAAATCAAAAGGAGCAGATCGTTTTAACCATTCGCAGACGCTGTGTCCAAGGCCACAGGGATTTAGAAGGAGTCACGTCATAGAAACATGATCTGCATGGCACGTGTTGTTCACTGGTTCCCAAAAGTGGCTTAGTGCCTAGCCCCAGATAAAATTTTATATCACAACTAGGCATACTGGAAATGTATGCCTTCTCTGAAATGTACTTTCTGTCCTGCAAGGGCAGTCACTATGATAAGGAACTGTTTGAAAGACCTCAAACTAAACGTGCCCTCACTTATGTAACACTACTCCCTCATCTCAAGCAGAGAAATGATCTTCTACACTATGACTGACGTACGTCAGAGTAATTAACTAGTTTTTATTTTTCCGTAAGTTTTTCAGACTGTGGCCTCTTTACTGACATAAACTCAGTTTTACTCTTAAGTTTCCAATGACAGTAAGTGCAGCAAAACAGACGAAAGGGTCTCATTTCCAGCCCTAGATTTCTGTGCCATCACTGGACATAGCATGTACTTCTACCACAGCAACGAGAACTCTGAATTGAAGCGATTCAAGTGCCTGTTTCCCCCATTAGACTACAAATTCTTTCAGAGTAGAAAAATGCATGCACTGTTCACTTACAGTATTTATAAGTTCTGGAGAGAGACTGTTGAATGAAAAAACATGCTTTTGATTTTTGGTAGCATACTTAACATTTCCCATAAATAACCCTTGATATTTATGTATAATAATATTCTGATGTTAACCACAGAATGTGAAAATCAAATGTATTCCTTCCATAACTAATAGTGTATGCCATTTATAGACCAACAAAAAGACTCTGAATGGTATAAATGCCAACAAGGATTTCAAAATATTTTTCTGCACTGTTTATATACAGACATACATTAATTCTTATTGATAGTGCATAGGCAAGTTGCATGAATACAGGCTATTTTCTAAAGCACACCCTTGCCTGCATACATGAGTCCTAGATCAACTTAATTATTCAAAGGTAGGTTCTTCTAGGTTAGGGACTATATTCATTGTTTTCTCTGGCTTTAAAAACGTGTGTCATTTTACTTCTTTGAGGCATCTAAGTGGGCAAACAGGAAAGTTTAATCTGGTGAAATTTAAATTCATCGAAATTAAGTATAGGCGCATACCACACAAGTAAGATAAAAAACTGGATTTACACAAATATCATAGATTATCTCAATTACAAAATAATTAAAAAACAGGATTCTTTTACACAGTAATCCCCTCTAGCAAATTAAAACTGTTCTCATTATACAACCACTTTAGGAACATGTGATACAAAGCACGTAAGTCTGGACTGATTACTGTGAACTATAATGATATTCAAAATTGTATGGCATGTTTTCTGGCTCACCAAAAAGCAACAGGAAAAGTAATAACGAGTCACAGTCACCTCACCACTGTAATAATCAGACTCTACTAGATTAAGCCATTTTGCACGTAACGCAAATAACCAATCAATACAACACTAAAAACCACAAGATGAGAAGCTTAACAGTTTTTGAGAATACCAACTTTTAAAATTTTCAGCATTACCTGAACTCAGTTCGATAAGAATACTTTAAGCAAGAATGAAGTATGCACTGCACACAGGGTGTTAGAGCCCACCCATTTTATAATCCACAGATTCCAGAGATGAACCTAGGACCGAACCCGAGTTCTTACTTTCTTTTTCAATCTTCTGCAACATTGGTTCTCAAAGTGTGGTCCCTAGACCGGCAGCCTCAGCATCACCTTGAAACCGGCAGAAATGCATGTTCCGGCCCCACCTCCTGAACTAGAAACTCAGAAATTGCACAGCAATTGTGATTTAACGAGCTCTCCAGGTGGGGGACTGTGATGCAGCTGGGGTACCTCAGCTCTACCATTAATGCCTAAACTCAGGAAACATGATGACCACTCATAAAATAGTTATGCACTTTAGTAAGAGTCCAATTTCTCTCTTAGATGGAAGCTTATTACCATTGCCATCATCTTCTTTATAGCAGAGATTCCTAACGAGTCAGAGAAGAGGGGAGTTTTGGGGAAAATATTTAGTACTCAAATTTTAGAGAACAACCATTTATCACTTGTTAAATACAAACTACAGGAAAAGCATGGGATGTTTTTACTTATCAAAAAGGGGAATGGGTTTTAAAAAACTATAAATATAGTAGTAAAGCCTAGAACCAGAAGTAGCTTTAAATATTAGAATTTTAAAAAACAATCTCCATATTTTTGGTACCATCATGGCTTTAAATGATTAAGATGGATCAATCTGATGTAACTACAGATCTCAGTAGTCTAAAGCCTATTGATTTCCTAGGTTTTTTGGTAATAAGAAATTGAATATACTTACTGGTAATGGCAATCACGAGACAAAGTAAGTCTGACACATTAACAAAAAGGCTGCAAAATCTTAAATTCAACTCCAGACTTTAAAATCTTATGAAGGTGGGGAAAGTACAAGAGTGATGAAACTGCCGCTGACTCACGAAGGAGTCCTCTGAGCTCCTGAGGGAACGAGTGCAGAGAGGCAGGTAGAACATAAATGTATTTAAAAGAGCAATTTTCAAGAACTCCAGGTTCAGTGCTGGTTATTCAGTAAGTTTTCAGGTTTTTTAAAAAGTTTAAGAAGCATACTTTTTCTCCTTTGGAAGAAGAAAATATGGTGCTGAGGGAAGAAAAATAAATTTTAAGTTTCTATTTGTAATACTGAATGCATTAGCATTTTTCTATTAAAGTGCCACTTACTATGTATAAGCACTAATTAAAACCTTTTTTTCAACTTAGCATAATTCAAAACAAGTTAACAGAAGATGGATAAATTTAGGAGTCTGCTTGAGAGGCCTGGCTAATGACAATAAGTTTTTTTTGTTTTTTTTAAGTTTGTTTGTTTGTTTGCGGTACGCGGGCCTCTCACTGTTGTGGCCTCTCCCGTTGCGGAGCACAGGCTCCGGACGCGCAGGCTCAGCGGCCATGGCTCACGGACCCAGCCGCTCTGTGGCATGTGGGATCCTCCCGGACCGGGGCACGAACCCGTGTCCCCTGCATCGGCAGGTGGACTCTCAACCACTGCGCCACCAGGGAAGCCCCAATAGCTCATTAATTTTTGAATGTCTACTCTCTTAGGCAAGGATCCAAATCTTAGCCTTACTTCCAGCATAAGAGAAGCACACAGGAACCGCTAAAACTGTCTGCTGAACTGATTATCTGGGATCCTACAAGACAAAGTCTGGACTTGCAGACTGTTAAGATGCACTATGTATGTATTTTTTAAATGACTGATGTGATCAAATAAGGGTTAAAATTCACTCAATGACTTAAAGAAAAAAATATACATTTCAAGACTCAGCTCCTTGGAAAGCCTTGCTGGCTTCAGAAGCTGCAGCAGGAGGCCCCTGCGCCCTGCAGCAGGCCTACCCTCCGCTAGAACAATAGAGCTTCAGGGTAAGGACAGGCCTTCCAGAGTGACACCCCAACGTGGAGGAGAAGACCCGGCACTGAGCTCATTCATACTCAGATGAAGCAGTCAGTGAATGATGATGGGGAACGGTTCCCAGAACAAACTGCATTTTTCGCCTAGTTAACTAATGTCTAAAGTCACATGTCCCTTTGACTTATATGTCCCCCGTGACACAAACAGGTGACTTCTGAATCCTGACTCTGCAGGTAATACTACTTACTCTATGACTCAGTTTTCAGATACTAAAAATAGCTTAGAAAAATTGAGTCATACTGAATAACATCCTCAAGCACTGTATTTACAGCACCTAAAAATGAATAAGATGGGCTAAATCTATCGTGTGTTTTTGATAATCAAAGGGGGAGAACAAAGAAAAATACCAATTGGAAGCTGAAATGCCCAGCCTGTTATTTTGATGGCTTAAGGTTTGGTTTCAACTAAAATGCTTAACAACTTTGCTTTTCCACCTTTTTCCCTCCAAAAAACAGATGAACACTTTGTGTGCAGATATTCCATTCCTTCACTTTACAGTCTGTTATAAAGATGCTCTGACTTGGATTTTGTTCCGGCACGTGTGGCAGGCTGATACCATGAACCACCACCAGCCTGAAACACTGAAGTGCTGAATAAAATATTAAAAGCAAAGACACACCCAAGCACACAAACACCTTTTAACACACACTGCTGAGTCAGCACAAAAGGAAAGGATCTAGAGAGGTCAGAGGATATGAGAGCAGAAACCCTGGGAGGAAAATGTTCTGAGACAGGATTCCACCCCAGGAGTCTCCTCTATGCCCCGGAGCGTCTGAGTTTGGGTCCTGCTCTGCAGGCTGCCCTGGGGGACGCAGGAGGTGACAGATGAACACTCCGGTATTAAGCTCGAAGCTGGACCCCAAAAGGACCTCCACATAAGGAAAAAGAACCCATTGTACAGAAGGGAACAGCAAGGAAACCTGCCTCATCTTTGACCCAGAGTAAGGGAATAAGGGAGATTTCCCCTGAGATCTGAGGTCCATATTTATGCTATAGAGTATGGCTGGAAAAACATTAAGCCAGGAATTAAAGTTACAGTGATCCCAAGGATGTAGTGTCCCCAAGAGACTGGCATAAGCAAGGACACATTCTCTGTGGACGAATATAACTCAATCTAGGGAGCCAAACCCTTAGATGAAGTTCCAAGGAAAATGAGCAACTCACAGAAATAAAATCACAAAACGCACAAGAAAACAAGGCACCATGAGTGAGAATGAGTGGAAACAACTGCAGAATTAGACCTCAGATATTAGAACTAACAGACACAAACAATGTTTCATATGCTTAAAAGAAGCTTAAAAATATGAGCAATTAGAGAATATAAAGAATGATCAAGCAGATTTGAAACAAAACCAAATAACATAATTTCTAAAAATAGAATACAATTGAAAATTAAATGGATAAAAGAACAGATTAGGCCCAACTAAAGAAAGAACAGTAAACTGAAGGTAGGAGTCAAAGAAATTATCTAGAAGGCAGCACTAAGAAAACACGGCAGGTTGAAAGTTAGGAAGTTAGATATCTGTTGGACCTTTTCATGCTAATTAGGGTTCCAGAAAGAGAGAACAGGGAAGAGGCAATATTCATGAAATACAATCACTGGGAATTTTCTACAGCTGCACTCCCCACTATGATAGCCAGTAGCCACGTGTGACTATTTAAACTAAAATTAAAAACACAGTTCCTCAGTCACGCTAACCACACTGCAAGTTTTCCTTAGCCATGCGTGGCAGGTGGCTACCACACGGACTGCACAGATGTAGGATTACTTCCATTATCACAGGAAGTTTACGGAACTGCACTGGTGCGGAAGTACTGAAACATCCAACCTAAGATCCAAGCTGCCCATAAATCCCAGGCTATATAAATAAAATCCACACATGAACACACTAAGGTGAAACTGTAAAATACTAAAGACACAGGGAGGGTCTTAAAAACAGGCAGAGGAAGTATCAGACTATTCAGGCACAATATTAGATGGCCGACTTCGGAGCAGTAACTCTGAAAGATGGTAGGAAACAGGGGAAATAACAGAACTCCATACCTAGAAAACGATCTTTCAAGCACAGGGCAAAACACATTTTCACACATAAGAGATTTACCAACAAAAAACTCTCCTTAATGGAAATTCCAAAGAATTCATTTCAGGCAAAAGAAAAATTATCCCGGAAAGAACTGAAATGTAAAAAGGAATAGTAAGCAAAGATATGGTAAAAGTTGATTAAATCTAAGTAAGCATTAACTGTATAAAAAACAAAAATAATGTCTAATTTGTGGTAGAAAAGACAGAATGAAAATCCTGGGCAGTAACTGTGTTGGGAGAGATGACTGGAGCCGAGCTTCTTAAGGTCCCTGTAATCCAGGGGGAGGGTAATGATATTGAGGACTTTTGGACTTTAACGTACAAATAGTAACATATACGCTTACAACCAGTTGAAAAAAGCGACATACAGGCATACCTCCTTTTATTTGCTTTGCATTACTGCATTACTTTGCAGACACTGCAATGTTTTCAAATTGAAGGTCTGTGGCCACCCTGAGCAGAGCAAGTCCACTGACACACCATTTTTCCAACAACACCTGCTCACTTCGTGTCTCTGTCACCTTTTGGTAATTCTCCCAATACTACAGACTTTTTCATTTTTATTATATGCGTTATGGTGACCAGCGAACTTCGGTGTTACTACTGTGACTCTTAACATTTTTAGCAATAAAGTACTACTTAATCAAGGTATATACATTGTTTTATAGACATAATGCTATTATTGCACACTTAACAAACTGCCATATAGTGTAAACATCACTTTCAAACACACTGGGGGGCAAAAAGTCCGGGCGATTTGCTTTACTGCAGTAGTCTGGAACCAACCCACAACATCTCCGAGGTATGCCTGTAAGGAACAAACCTTCTAAAAAGTTGAGGGGCGGGGGGTGGGGAATCCTCAGTGAATCTATAAGATGGTAGCCAGAAATCCAAACACATCAAAAAACACAAATAAAGCAAAGAAAACCCTCTAGCCACAAAGATTGCCAAACAAGACGAAAAGGTAAAATTCAGTTACAGGCTTTTATATACCAGGAAAATATTTACCAAAAGAAAGCTAGTGAAACCACGTTAACTTTTTGACAAAACTGTCTTTAAGAAAAAATGCACTATAAAGAGGGTCATTTCATAATGATAAAAAGTTCAATTCACCTGGAAGATAATACTAATCCTAACCTTAGAGAAATTTTTTAAATTCACCATTTTAACATCTCTGTCAAGTAGACCAAAAGACATTAAGATACAACAGATCAAGTAGAATTAGTAAGGATACAGATGGGAACAGCATAGTTAATAAATTTGTATGGACATATACAGAAAATATACATACATTGATTAGGGAATATATATATTCTTTTTATGCACAGGTGGAACATTTATAAAAACTGACTATATAGTGGGTACAAAGTTAGCCTCAACGAATTTTCAGGTATGGTTATTAGTAACAAACAGACTCCCTGATCATGATGAAATTAAGTTTGAAATCATTAACAAAAAGATAAATAGAGGGGCTTCCATGGTGGCGCAGTGGTTGGGAGTCCGCCTGCCAGTGCAGGGGACGCGGGTTCGTGCCCCGGTCCGGGAGGATCCCGCGTGCTGCGGAGCGGCTGGGCCCGTGAGCCGTGGCCGCTGGGCCTGCGCGTCCGGAGCCTGTGCTCTGCAGCGGGAGAGACCACAGCAGTGAGAGGCCCGCGTACCGCAAAAAAAAAAAAAGATAAATAGAAAAACCTTACACTTTGGGAAATTAAACACATTTCTAACAATTCATGGGTTAAAGATAACTCTTTTTATTTTATTTATTTATTTATTTTAAATTTATTTATTTTTGGCTGTGTTGGGTCTTCGTTTCTGTGCGAAGGCTTTCTCTAGTTGTGGCAAGCAGGGGCCACTCTTCATCGCGGTGCACGGGCCTCTCACTGTCGTGGCCTCTCGTTGCGGAGCATAGGCTCCAGACGCGCAAGCTCAGTAGTTGTGGCTCACGGGCCCAGTGGCTCCGCGGCATGTGGGATCTTCCCAGACCAGGGCTCGAACCCGTGTTCCCTGCATTGGCAGGCAGATTCTCAACCACTGCGCCACCAGGGAAGCCCAAAGATAACTCTTTTTAAAATCTCAGAAGTATGAAGTTTTTTCCAATTACCTTAAAACATAACCAATTTCTCATGTAATAATTAGTAAAACTGATTTATTTAAAAAACATTGCCAATAACTGAGCTGTAGATGTCTATTTTCCATTGTGCATGCACACTTTAAAAAATTTTTTACTAAAATGCACAATTAAAAGAAACAAGCTTACAGGTGGAGCTAAATAGTTTTAACAGCCACCTATCTCAATGGAAAATCTTTTTGCTTTTTCAAACTGGAGAGGGAGGAATCGGGACAAGAAAATTCAACATTCATTCACGGAGTAACAGTTTATCAAGAGCCTGGTCTGTGCCTGTCACAGAAGATACACAGAGGAGCAAACACACAGTCCATCCCCCTGGGGCTGACAGCACCCTAAAGGAGACAGCCACTGGGCAGAGAAACACATGTAAAACGGCAGTCTGCATGTATGATGTGACCCTGTAACAGGGGTCGGGGAGATCAGAAAGCTTTCTGTAGGAAGTAATGCTTCGAGCTGAGACATAATGTGTAAAAGAAAGTATGTAGGGGAAAAGGCCAGAGAACAGCATTCCAGAAAAGAGGAACAGCATATGCAAAGTTACGAAGTTTTTGGTGGGCAGTCAGAGTAAAAAACTAATTTTCAGATGGTCAATACAGAAGCAGGGTATAGTAGAAAACTTCGCAAAATGTTTATGCTTTCTCATTTAGTCCTTCTTTAATAAGAAATCGGTTGACGTTCCTACTGTCACAGAACGTTTCTGTGACTACATTCTGTGACTACAGAATGTCTAGATATTCTATTTATGAAGCCACTTTAAAAAAATATTACTGTTATGCTAAACTGAATGGTTACCATTTTCCATACTGTTAAAAAAACTATCAAAAACAACTTAATCTTTAAGACGCTTTAGAAAGATATTTCTACTCTTTTCTTCAATAAACCTCTTCAAAAAAGAGGTTTTTGCTCAGGAGAGACTACAAAGTATGCTTTCTAAACTCTTCTCGCTAATGTATATCATGGAACAGTCCTGAGCAATTCACTCTTTTCCTACCGCTAATTTCAACATTCCACACTCACTTCATTCAACCAGACAAGCACTGTAACACAAATATACAACTTTAGACATTGGAGATGGAAAGAAAAGTTAAAAAAAAAAAAAAGCATCAGGGACTCCTAGAATCTGGTTCTAATGCTTACTCCTAAAAGTGACTACATAAGCACAAGAGGATTTAAATTAGTTACCAAAGGTTAACTGTGACATGGAAATTACAGCTAAATTATATAGCTATGGATTAACTTCGTTAACTAGTTCCTTCACGTCCCTTTTGCTATATCTAGCCCCCCCAAAAAAGAATTCCTTTCCCAAGACTTAATAAATAAATAAATAAATAAATAAATAAATAAATCCTAAGTGCACCATATGACTGTGTAAAAATATAACCTGGCGTTCCTATTAGAAGTCAAGGCTACACACTCATATTAGCCTTTTGTTGTATTTACTAAATGAGACAAGACTGGGGCTCAAAGCGAATTCAGCATTCTCCTGAGTAATGATTAGAAACAAAGAACAGATAATTTCTTTAAAATGTGCAGTTACTGATTAACTTTCTTTGGCAGTGAAGAACTACCTAATTCATTTTTCTTCTAAAAGATAATTTCTTTCTATTGTGAATATACCAGTGCAGTTTTTTTAAAAGGATGATAGTTCAAAGATAACTGCATCTTCAAGAAAATATGTAAGAGCAATACATAAGAAAATTATATCTGAAGAGAACTGAAGGTATTTTCTGGTCAATTCAAAGGGAAACCCAACACTCCCTAAAATATCCAGATATTGTATTTATTTCTTATCACTTAATGCTTGTAGCAGGAGCCCGAGTGCCATAAGAGTCTTCAATTTTAAAGAAAATTAGATGTTATTACTTACTATATGTATATTCTCTCTTACTAAAAAGTACCTACCCGATTAAATTAAAGGAAAGAAAAAACCCCAAACTACTCAGATGTTGGTAAGGGCAGGGATGGGAAGTGGGGGGTGGGTGTGTAACAAAATAAGGACAAATTTACTCTCTGGGAACAATTAAAAAATGAGACTTTGGTTTGATGTAAGAATCATCAGGAAGTAGGAAAAACAGAGAACTGAGGAAGGTTCCTATGTAAGTGCTTCTCTGCTCTTCCTTTTTTTTTAACCAGAAGTGGTTTGTCACAATGTAAACATGGAAAGGAGTCCCGTGTGGAATAGTGATTACAAAGGTGAAAGAAACCAAGACTCAATTACTGGAATTTGCCTTCGGAGGAGTAGACAATAAAGTAGGAAGTGCTTATACATGCTTTAAGGCTTGTGCTTAGTGAGGACAGACGCAATTCAAGTTTAGTACAAGAACTATTCTCCTTTCTAATTTTATAGAAAAACTAAGTTCAGGTTTAAGTATCAGATAAAATTTTCATTACATATACCAGCACTAGTTGCTAATCTGGGTCCCACTTAAAGGACAGTCTAACATGCATCAGTAGATCACGGTGCAAAATACCAAAACGCTGACCACCTCTGAATAGGTATCGACCACAAACAGCTTTTAAGGTTGCAAGATGAGTATAAAATAGGAAGTGTAACTGGTAATTTCTGGAATGTTTGGCAAGAAACCTCAAAATCAAATTTCCTGAGAAATCCCTGGCTTAAGTTTTGTTTTGAAAAAGATCAACACAAAATGATATATGTTAAAAAGGTAGCAAAGTTCTATCACACCTAATAAAACCAAGGAAGAGCGTAGCCAATAATATATTAACAAGAAGGTAATTATTTCAGTAACAGCAGGCAACAGGTTCCCTTAAGAATCTCCATTTTTAAAAAAATAAACACTACACCTAGGCAGATACAGAACACAAAATTTCACGGACTGAAATATCAGTCTGATCTTTCAAAGGGATTTGAAATTTATCAGTTTTCAAAGTTCTCTCTCTACCAAAAACAAAAACCCAATAACAACAATCTAAGGTTTTCACCAACCCAAGAGAAGCTTCGAGGTTTCAAAAGTAAATATGGTAGAGGGTGCTGATGTTTATAAGGGACACTACTAAACTATTTGCAAATATCAATCAAATAAAAAAGTCAACTCAAACCCCATCACTGGCTCGTGGAGGGGAGCGTGGCTTTCCCATTACTAGGTGACATCTAGAACTAAAGAAAACGCCCCAGCCCAGGGAGCGGGAGATGGAGGCTCCTGCAGACTCAGGTGGCAAAGGGTGACCGCTTCCACCGACAATACCGTAAAATAAGCAAATCACCACTCCTGGCCAATTACCAAGCGCGAGTCAAAGTTCCACCACGTAATTCGGGCCTGGACCTTTTTTTAAGCAAACACGTAATTGAAAGCAGAGTCATTTCCCTCTTTGCTTTTTATTCATGCTGGAAATAACATTCAAACCAAAAAGGTAGCAAAACAAAAGAAGAAAACAGGAAAACTGAGGGAAGTTGAGGAGCGGGGCGTTCCACTGGCGTTTTCCCTCCCCGGGAACCCTCGTTCATCGGCCTGGATTTTAAATTCTCAGTCCTCCCCGGCGGGGGTCGGGCCCCCGAAAGCGGCCCGTGGCGCCGGGGTCCCACCCTCTGCGGAAGGAGGAGACGCTGCTCCCGTGGCGGCCGGACGCGCGGGGAGGTGAGGAGTGGACTCCACTCGGGAAAGAGTCGGGGCTCCCGGCGGTCAGGCGGCTCCTCGGAGCGAGCGCCGGGGCTGCGGGAACTTCTCCTCTCTCTCCCGGCGGCCGCGGCCCACGCTCAGGCGCAAACTTTGCAGACGGAGCCGCGAGCGGCCGGGGTCCCGCCCCGAGACCCTCCCGCGCCGCCAGCCGAGTCCCCGGGCGCCCGAGCCCCGGCCACCCGCCCGCTCCGCGTAACCCGAGCCCTGCGGGGGCCGGGTGAGCCCCGGCGCGACCCCTCGGCCTCCCCGGCGGCGCCGCCGCCCGCGCCCCCGCGCCCGACCCTCCCCGCGCAGCTGCTGGGCCGAGCGGCCGGCCGGGCCTGGGCCGCGCGCCCCTCACCTTGGTGGCCATGGCGGGCGGATCCCTGGCCCGGGACGGCCGGCTCCTCTCCCGCGCCGCGTCTGTCGGCCCGAGTCGGCCGGACGAGGGCGAAGGCGGCGACGGCTACGGCTGGGCCCCGGCGCGGCGGCGGCGGCGGCTCCGCCTCGGCCCCGAGTCTCGGCTCTGGGCGACTCCAGCCGCCGCCCGCTCCTCCAGTTCCTGAAACTCCCCGGCTGCGCGGCCCCCGCCCCCGCCGGCCGAGCCTCCCATTTACCGTGGCGTGCGCGGCGCGGCCGGCGGAAGCGCGCCCGGTGCCCTCGGCCGGCCCGGCCTCCTCTCCCACTTTCCGCCCCCGCCCGGAGCCTCCGCCCCGGGCCGCGCCTCCGGGCGCCCTTTGTTCCAGCGCCCCGGGCCGCGTCCGCGAGTGGCGGCCGGGGCCGGGTCACGGCCCCCGGCCGCTCCCCGCCTGGCCGCCCGTGGGGACGGTGAAGGGGACTGGGGACACGCTTTGAGGGAACGCCTGCCCGGGGAGCCGAGTCCCGACCGCCTCCGGCCGTCCACCGCGACTGAAGTTTCGGTGCGAGATGCACGGGGGTGCGACCAGAGCTCTGCGTCCCCCGGCGGGCACGAGTCACCGACGGGATCTTTGTCCCGCGTCGGGATGGCTGTGGGGCCGGTCGAGCTCTGGGCTGAGTGAAGTGAGTGTTCAATAAACCGCCGGCACGGAGCGGAGCAATGGCTTCCTGGTCCGACTGGCCCTCCGAGGAGGATCTGCCTCCAGCCTGCAGTTGACCGCGGGCTGTGGTCCCGGCTGGGGCTCCTGGGCCCGGACGCTTGGGGATTTCGTTCTGAGGCGCCCCATTAACCTCCTTCTGGGCTCTTGATAAATTTAAAAACGTCTCAGGGCCCCAGAGGTTTCGGGGAGACACAACAGGTTTCTCGAAATGGAAACGAGAGGTCTAAAATTTTCCATTTTCTTATCAAAAGGTTTTTCTTCAGAGTTGGATGTATGGGCTTTATTAATAAATGAATGACTTAAATTGAGCAGCAAGATTTTTATCATAAGGAATATATATATATATATATTTTTTAAATAGGCAACTATCAAAAATCAACTTCAGGCCAGGAAAGCGGTATTTAATGTCAAATTGTGTCCTCTCAAAAATACTCTGACTTCCAGAGATTTCACTGGTTATGTTCAACAATGGAGTTTAAAATGGATATGATACTACAATGTTTTCTGTGAATTTTTGTGTTTGCTGAGCTCAGGGCCACAGCTATAATCATCCTAATATTCATAAATAGTTGTCTTTCTAAGTAAAAGTAAAGTTGCAGACTGACATTCATTGACAACCTACTTGCTATGTAGTAGGCTTTTAACATGCCTTAATCTCACTTGATCCTTATAGGACACCTTTGAGAAAGTCGTTGTTGGTCACTATTTACAGACATGAAGAAACCAAGGCTCACTTAAATAACTTGGCTGATTTGGTAATACTTAACAAAATTAGAAATGACCATAACCTTGGAACTAGCAGCTCTACTTCTAGGAATTTATTCTGCCAGCACACTTGTCTAAGTGAGCAAAGGTGCTTTCAGTAAAGCGTTGTTGTGTAATAACCCCAAACAGAAAGTAACCTATGTTTGTTATTCTGACTGTTTCAGTAAATATGGTATATCCATACCAATGAAATACTAGGAAGTCCATAAAAATGCTAACATTTTAAGAGGTATTAATAAAAGTAAAAAGAACATTAGGTATAGTACAATCCATTTGTGTACAAAATATGAAAATACATTGTATATGCCTAGGAAATTGCTGAAAAGATTCACCAGAGGCTAATGTCAGAATTTTTGAATATGTATATGTGTTACTTTATCTTAAAAAACAAGTTTATATTTTAACAACTAAATAGATATCTTCACTAAGAGTACACAGTGGTATGTGGGAAAGCCAAGATGTGAACTTGGGTAATAGTGTAAGTAATGAATTTTCCTTATTCTTTTAAATTTGAAAGCTGGCTACAGCTCCCTGCAGCAGTTCAACAATGCATATTTTGGGCTTCCCTGGTGGCGCAGTGGTTGAGAGTCCGCCTGCCGATGCAGGGGACACGGGTTCGTGCCCCAGTCCGGGAAGATCCCACATGCCGCGGAGCGGCTGGGCCCGTGAGCCATGGCCGCTGAGCCTGCGCGTCCGGAGCCTGTGTTCCGCAGCGGGAGGGGCTACAACAGTGACAGGCCTGCGTAATGCAAAAAAAAAAAACAATGCATATTTTGATAGGAAGGTGCAAAGTCAGGTTCACTCCTGTGACCTATGCCTTTCTGCACGCAAGTTCTAGACAACCAATCAGCCTAGGCACCCAGCACCAAGAAAGCAGGACCAGGGACATCCCTGGCAGTCCAGTGGTTAAAGCTCCGTGCTTCCAATGCAGGGGGCCAGGGTTTGATCCCTGGCTGGGAACTACGATCCCACATGCTGCACGTGAACTACGATCCCACATGCTGCATGTGAACTACGATCCCACATGCTGCACGTCGTATGGCAAAAAGAAAAAGAAAGAAAGCAGGAGCAGAGTCCAAGGCTTCCCTACCTGAACAATTTCTGTAACCCTGGCTTCACGTTTAGAAGTAACCAGGTTGACATCAAACTCAGAATGACCAGTGCAAATTAATATAAGTATTTAAATAAAGGTGCGATCACTACCTGTGTTACTGAGGTGTAGTCCCTGACGTAATCCTCAAGTGAACCTGATCTCCAGCTCCATCTTCTACAACCCTCCTGGGGCTCTGCTCTGACGCACTGGCCTCTCACTTCCTCCTGACTCCTGATCTTCCCACTCCCTTCCACGGAGAGGACCAGGACTGGCTTTGGGGCGTGTGACCTGTGCCGTCTCGCAGGGCCCCGTCCTTGCTTTAATGCTCCGCCTGTGCCATCTTTAAATTCTTAATAGTTTTGAACAAGGGGCTTCACATTTTCATTTTGCACTGGGACTCTCAAATTATGTTGCTGATGTTGTTTCTTTGTCTGAAATACCTGCCACCCATCCACCATCCACAACCCCTCCACCACACCCACACGCCTTGCTAACCTTCCACTCATCCTTCAGAGCTCCCCAGAACTGTCACAGCAGTTAAAATTCGTCAGGGACATCTTCCCTGTCCCAAGTCTAAGTTAAGTTCTGTTGATATAAGTTTTCTGATATAAGTTTTCACGGTACTGGTTTCCTTGCCTTTGGAAACATCTCAGTCTGTAATTCGTTAGAGCGACCATTTGCCCGCCTCCCCCATCAGACTGTAAGTTAAGGAGAGGAGGCCCGGTGCCCCTGTCTTGCACCTGCCTCTAGCATCACAGCAAGCTCAGAGTAAGCCCCCACTAATACTTTGTGAAATGAACGAATAAATGAATGGATGAGAGGGGATGCGAATCACAAATTAAGCAGTATACCATTTGCCTACGTTTACTTTCAAGCAACTCATAGAATTCTGCGAAACATGTTTGAAAACCACTGTCTCTATCATTACCTAAGTTAATGTGAAACATTACACAATACAAGTTTTCTGAAAGTTTTATTACTCGATATCGTGTTTTTTGAAAAAATAGGGCTTCCCTGGTGGCACAGTGGTTAAGAATCCACCTGCCAATGCAGGGGCCACGGGTTCGAGCCCTGGTCCAGCAAGATCACACATGCCCACAGAGCAGCTAAGCCTGTGTGCCACAACTACTGAGCCTGCGCTCTAGAGCCCGCATGCCGCAACTACTGAGCCCCTGCGCTACAACTACTGAAGCCTGTGCGCCTAGAGCCCATGTTCTGCAACGAGAAGCCACTGCAATGAGAAGCCCGCGCACCACAACGAAGAGTAGCCCCCACTCGCCACAACTAGAGAAAGCCCGTGCGCAGCAATGAAGACCCAACATAGCCAAAAATAAAAATAAATAAATTCATTTTAAAAAAAAGAAAAAGAAAAAATACTCTTCAGAAGTGTTAATCCTCTACGACAATGTTTTATGAGGTAATGTTGATTTTGATTGCTATAACTGAAAACGAAAATGTTAAATTAAGTAGTATTTACTGGAGATGGAGTACCCAATTCATTATCTAAAATGCAATAAATAAAGATTAAATTGTATTCAAGATAATATTCTTTAGATACTCTTTAGTGTGACATCATTGAAGTGCACATCTCCTGTGTACTTTCTAGTTATTGCTTGGCATTTGTCTTGGATGTAATTACCACGTACATGAAATGATAAAATGGCAATCCTCTCACTTATGGGTGTAAAAATGAGACCAGGGTGGTTAAATGACTTACCCATGGCCACAGATTAAGCCAGAGCAGAGACAAGAGCCCAATTCTCTTATCACAGGTCTCCAAAACATGTCATTTTCAAATTAAAAATATTTTAGGTAAGAGGTTTGAAGGGCGTTTTGTGACAGTCAAGACAGTCACTGCTAAAAACAGGACAAGGACTCCTGTCCTGAGCTGTGGTAGGAGCCACCCACCCACACTAGAAGGACAGAGGAGGTGTGGCATCCTTTCTTCTCATCTCATGGAGCCCAGCCACCCAGTGGAACAGGGGCTTCTCCCAAACTAGAAAGTTGACTTCACTCAGGATCATCATGAAGAGCCCTGGGCCAAGTTGGGAAGTAGGTGGTTTCCTCTTTTGCTTACCTTGATCACCCATTCATACCTCTTCTCTCCCTTCCTCCTCCCTAGACAGACTTCCTCAGAGGTGGTGCCTTACATCCTGGCCCTCAGATCCCAGAACCCTGGCGTTGAGCTTGGCACAGGCCAAGTTCAGTTATTTCCTTTACTCCTATGGATGAGAACACAATTGATTTGTTAAGAAATTTGATTTGCATCTGCGGACGCTTTCAGTTATAACTAGATTGCACTATCAAAAGAAAAAAGAGCTGTAGCCAGAGCAACAGAGCCGCTCTGTTTGGGCTTTGCACTCTTTTTATTATGCCCAGGAAAAGGGAGTGATAAGTATTCCTAGGAAGCCTGAGCTAGTGACACAGCTGGTGGCGATGGGTTTGTTCAGTAACGGTTGTATGTTATCACTATACACTTAGGAAGTTTGTTTTAACTGCAGAAGATAATATTAATTTCCTTGTTGAAGCTCAGAAACTCTCTAGCCCCAAACTCATTGCTTTTCACACTGAAAGGATCGTTTTTAAAATTCATCTTTCCAGAACGTGAAGTTTCTAAGATACAACTATGATGATTCAGCAAACCACAAGTACAGTCCCCATCCCACTTCCCTTCTCTCTTATTTCCTTAGTAAGACCCCAGACTTTGGTGTCAACAGATCTGGATTCTGTTACTTATATACCATGTGACCTTAGGTACATGACTTAACTTCTCTCAACCTCAGTTTCCTGAACTATAAAATGGGGGTAATAGTAGTACCTACCGCATGGCTTTGTTGTGTGGGTTAAACTAGCTAATGAGCTCATAGGACTTAGCAGAATAAGCTCTCAAGAAATATTAGTTATAATTCTTCTTGTTTCCTTCTTACATCATAATTAGATGGTCCTTATGTTCCAATAACTCAGAGCCCAATTAAGTGCTAGGTCATGTGGAAAGGGAATGTTGCCTGACATTCCAGTAAACAAGGAATGTTACGGCCATCAAGCCTTCAGCCACTGCAGCTGCCCTCACCCCTCCACGGTGCGCCCTGTGGGAACTCAGGATGGAGAACAACAGGAAGCATTCTATGCCCTGGATACTGGCCCTAGATAAGACACATATCTAAGGAGTAATTTCAATCCAGACTCTTGCATCTTCCCATACATAAAGCACTAAAATCATTAACTTGATGAACAGATGTTAATCATTAACACCTGTTATTTGTGATCAGCAGTGATTTTTTTTCCAGTAATCTTTTGATGTTTGACTACATTTTTTTCCCAGCAAAAACTCCTATATATCCTTGTAACCGAACTCAGGTCCAGCTGCTCGCCACTCAAAAATCAATACCTGAGGGACAAATGTTGGTAGAAAGGAAAGTTGCTTTTAATCAGAAAGCCAACAATCTGAGGAGAAGGCAGACTCATGTCCCCCAAAAACCAACTCCGAAGATTCTGCTGAGCCATGAAAGTTTTTAAATGGGAAAGGGGAAGTAATCTCAGTTAATCAGTGAGAGGGGGGATTAAACCCCTAGCCATCTCCCACTGCCTGAGGGCCTGTCCACTCCTCATGATGTTTCTTTAGATGTTATTTTGTTCACACAGTCTGTTGGTGATATTACTGAAGGGGAAGCTAGGGAAGAGATCTGGTCATCTGTTAATTACTTATTCTTCATTTCTACTTCTTTGATCTACGGAAAGAACCAACAGGTTAGGCAAGGTATTATGTGATCATAAGATTTGAAAAGTGTGCTTGGGCCAGAGATGACCAGAGCAGGGGGCGCCTTGTTTGAGGCTAGTTACAATGTAGCTTTGCTGAAGTGACAAGAAAAGGGGTTTCCTTCTGAGAGCGGTTTCCTGCAAAGAGCTGCTTACAAATCCCCCCATCAGCTATCATTCCATTTCTCTGGGATTAGGGATGAAGGTCCATCTTCTGTAACTGCTTCATGCTGAGAAAGAGCGTGGAGGTCTTAGAGTGAGATATAGAAATGGAGTTGAAGCATCTCTTTGCTGACAGTTTTGGTTGCCTGCTTGCTTACAAATACAGGCAGAACAAGCTACAATTATTTTGATGCTCACAAAGAGATTATTACGAGCAATAGTGTTAATCCCATACTCTTTTTTTAAAAATTAATTAATTAATTAATTTTTTGGCTGAGTTGGATCTTCGTTGCTGCGCGCGGGCTTTCTCTAGTTGAGGTGAGCGGGGGCTACTCTTTGTTGTGGTGCGCGGGCTTCTCACTGCAGTGGCTTCTCTTGTTGCGGAGCACGGGCTCTAGGCGTGCGGGCTTCAGTAGTTGTGGCACGTGGGCTCAATAGTTGTGGCTCACGGACTCAGTAGTTGTGGTGCACGGGCTTAGTTGCTCCGCGGCATGTGGGATCTTCCCGGACCAGGGCTCGAACCCGTGTCCCCTGCACTGGCAGGCAGACTTTTAACCACTGCGCCACCAGGGAAGCCCTATCCCATTCTCTTAAGGCCAGTTCTTGGACTTGTGCTACCCATAGACTCAGTACTGCTCAAGATGGAGCAGCTTATGTCATGGCTGCAGTCTGGTCATCATGCAGCTCGTTTTTTTCCTCTGGTGGCAGTTACAGTATCTGTAGAACAGTTCAGGAGTGTGCATCAGACACTGAGTCTGTGACTCTATTTGTCCTAATCATTAGCTGCTTGAGCCCGCTCCTTTGTGACTCAGAGAGGGCTGGGAGGCTTCAGCTTTTCTACAAACAAGAGGCAGGGGACACGGAGGGCCTTTGTACTTGTCGGGGGAGGGGCACAGGGTTCTGCTCAGTTCCGTCCCAGCTCCTCTCTTACCTCTTCCGAGCAGTTCCTCAGATCTATCTGAGAGGCTCTCTTCCAGGCTATTGTCCTCAGTAAGGTCCCAAATAAAACTTAACTCACAACTTTCTGGTTGTGCAATTTTCTTCAGCTGACAGTCAAATAACGGGAAACTAATGTGGGAACATGAAACTGTGAAAAGTAATGTGAACAGGATGGTCACCTACTATCCATGTTGGAGGATGGGAAGAGTGGAGAACAGTACGGACCGCAGGGTCAGCCTGGGTCCGGCACACGGACGGCTATATCTTCTCCCACTTTATGAGTTAAGTAAGGTTGAAGTGAACCTCAGGGGTGGCCTTGAAAATAAACAGCAGAAAGGGGCGTAACAGGTGCTTTTCCAATCACAATAAATGTTTTAAGCCTTCACCTTGTACCCAGCGCTGGGCTGTTACACTGTTACAGATGTTAGAGATAAAAGTCCCTGCTCCCTTAGACCTTACACTCTGCACAGGGTCGGGGAAAACAATAAACTACAAATAAGTATACAACATGTCAGGTGCTTTAGCAAGTCCTCTGAAGAAAAATCAAGCCAGGCAAGGGTATAAAGAGAAGTGGGAGAGGTTGTTTTATATTGATAGAAGGCTTTCCTTTGGCGTTAGGATAGCCCAAGGTATGAATAAAAATGTTGGGGTTTTTGTTTTGGCTGGTTGGCTGATTGGTTGGTTTTAATTTTTGTTTCATTTTGACTGCGTCACTTCTCTCTCTTCACTGTTCGGAAGACTCAATCCATGCTATAATAATGGGACATAGTGTCCAGAACTGAAGATTTAGCGGGAATCGGATTGCTAAGATCTGAGCAGGCAGGAAAGGGCAGGAGGTAATGGCGGGAAGAGGCTGGAGGTCGGTGAGGCTGCACAGATGGCAGGGGTGGCACGGGCAGCCAGGGTTGGGCCTCAGCAGGGACTGTTTGTTTGCTCAGTTTGGGTAGCCCTGATTCCCAGAAGGCAGGTTGGGATAGAAGAATGAAGCCAGGGTAGTAACGATAAGACGGGTGAACCAGTTGGCTTCCCAAATGAGCTCCTAGCCTCCAGGATCAATGGTGTTCCCCAAAACCTTACCGTAAGATGTCGCTTTGATTTTCTGACCTGTTGCGGACGGACTCTGGTGTGAGTCCTCAGAAACGTACTTACACTCAGTGACGGGGCACAAAGTGGACAACAGTGGGAGTAGGAATAGTTGGGTGGCAAAGGACATTGTGCTAGCTCATGTGTCATTGCTCAAGTCACAGGCTATGCAGAGTTACTTTAGAGCTAAAGTGCCACCTAACACACGAGCACACACAAACACACACTCGTATATTCCTTCTTTGTGAAAGGCAATTCTAGAGACAGTGGTTGTGAGATACAAGTGCGGGACATTTGCCACTACTACCCTTATTTAGAGTCGGGTGCTGTGAATCACAGCCTTTGTCCCTTGGAGTCCTGTTCTCCCCCAAGCCTTTGATCAGAAAGGCCACCGCTGCTGAGTGCTGAATGGTGAGCCCATGGCCCTGGACTTGGACAGTCCTTGGCTTGAAGCTCATTTCTGCTGCTCACTAGCTGTGTGAAGTTGAGCAGGTTATTTCATCTTGATCCTGAATTATACTTGATCCTGAATTATACTGTTACTGCCCTATGGCTTACTTAGCAGATTCTGTGAAATAGTTATCAATACCTATGCATTTGGTGGCCTTCACTCCTGGGTGTCAATTTCTTATTGTGGTTCTCAGATCTATAACAAATATTCTAATATGCTGACCCACAATGATTACAGCTGGGGTTTTTTTTGTTTTTTGTTTTTTTGGTGGTACGCGGGCCTCTCACCGTTGTGGCCTCTCCCGTTGCGGAGCACAGGCTCCAGACGCGCAGGCTCAGTGGCCATGGCTCACGGGCCCAGCCACTCCGCGGCATGGGGGATCTTCCCGGACCGGGGCACGAACCCGCGTCCCCTGCATCGGCAGGCGGACGGACTCTCAACCACTGCGCCACCAGGGAAGCCCCTTACAGCTGTTTTATTAGTCACATCCAGTACCTGTCTTTGTCTACTCCTATGGCACTTCTGTCTTCTTTACCTTCCCAGTCATTCTTCTCTTTCTCCAGTATCCTCTTTCTTCATCCTCATTGTGTTTTATTTAGTCATGTGATATATTTAATCTCTTCCCTAGTGTGTCTAGCATCTCTACCCTAGTTTCTCAGAATTTTTACAGGCACCTCAGCAATTTTCTGCTTCTTAAGATCATTAATCTCTGATTAAGTCAGGAAATGTCAAAATGCAAAATATTCTTTTCAGTAAATAAGTACATAGAAAAACTCACAATTCTTATAAGCTCTGCGTTAGTTTCAAAATAAGTAACCAGTTTTATGTTATACTTTGTAGGAATGGAGACATTCCAAGCTTAATTTTTTTAAGGATTAAATAAAGAATTGTTTGGAAACACATGTAGTTCTCATAAACAGTCGCTATCTACCAGTCACCTGTCCATGCCAACATCTGTAGAGTAACGGTGTGGCTTTCAGGGGGCGATTGTCAGGTCGTTGACTGGAGTAATGCACACAAGAGGCCCGGCCCAGTGCATGGCACACGCTAGGTGTTCAAGAAGCAGTGGCTCTTTTTAGAGCTAGTTTGGTCTATTAGCTGCTTTTTATTTCATTCACAAAGTATTTATTGAGAGCTACGTGCAAAGAGCTGTGGTAGATAAACTCAAAGTTATGAAAAATGCATTTTGTGCTCCCCTAGAATTTGAAACACCACAAGGATACACCACAGGAAATAGCACAAATGCTACCACACTCTGAGGCCCTAACACAGTCCCGGCTCTCCATTCACTCTTACTGGACAAATGGCCTCTGTTCCTTCCTAGAAACAATACTCTCATGTTATTGCTGTGAGAACCACTGGGAGAAATGCCTGTGTTTTAGAGAAGCTGTGGTTTCAGAAGTAAAAAGAGGGGAAAAGTTGTGAAAAGCAGAACAATTTAGGGGAGTCGGTCAAACCACACTGCTCCGACCTCAAACCCTAATACTCTCACTCCAGGGCTGGTGTGCTTTGCAATGATCCCCTGTCTCAAATGTCTCCCACTGGGACAGTGACAGACTAATTTAGCACTTTGTTTTGAAAATGTAGTTGTTTGGGGGGAGGATTAAGGAACTATTGGTAACTTGGGTAAAACCAACCTGATAAATACTCAGTAGACAGAATTCATTTAAATGAAGGGGAAGCGAATGATTTTGTAACACAGTTACTAACTCTGCTAGAAATCAGGTATCTGTGCTCTGAGCAGGACTGGGTCACCTGAAACAGGGATCCAAGTTCTTTCTCAGTGGGCACTGTTCTTAGGCCTGGCTACATAATTTGCAGGTCCAAGATCAAAAGGAAAATGTTCAAAAATGATTATGAATTTCAAAAGAGGGACTTCCCTGGCAGTCCAGTGGTTAAGACTCCGCACTTCCAATGCAGGGGGCGCGGGTTCAGTCCCTGGTTGGGGAACTAAAATCCCATAAGCTTTGTGGCATGGCCAAAAAAATAAAATAAAATAAAATAAAGAACAGGGACTATATCAGACTGAAAAGCTCTGTAGAGCCAAGGAAACTACCAACAAAATGAAAAAGGCAACCTATGAAATGGGAGAAAATATTTGCAAACCATATATATCTGATAAGGGGTTAATATTCAAAATACATAAGGAATTTATGCAAGTCAATAGCAAAAAACCAAATAACCTGATTTTAAAATGGACAAAGGGTCTAAATAGACATTTTTCCAAAGAAGACATACAAGTGGCCAACAGGTATATGCAAAGGTGTTCAGCATTGCTAATCATTGGGTAAATTTAAATCAAAACTGCAATGAGATATCGCCTCACACTGTTTAGGGTGGCTATTATCAAAAAGATAAGAAATAACAACTGCTGGTGAAGGTGTAAAGAAAAGGGAACCCTTGTGCACTATTGATGAGAATATAAATTGGTTCAGCCATTATGCGAAACGGTATGGAAGCACCTCGAAAAATTAAAATTAGAACAACCATGTGATCCAGCAATCCCACTTCTGAATATACATTCAAAGGAAATGAAATCACGATCCCAAAGAGATATCTGCACTTCCATGTTCATTGTAGCATTATTCTAAACAGGCAAGATATGAAAACAACCCAAATGTTCTTTGACATGTGAAATGTGATATGAAGGAATATTATTCAGCCATAAAAAAGAAGGAAACCTTGACATGTGCAACAACATGGATGAACTTGGAGGACATTATACTATGTAAAATAAGCTAGACACAGAAAAAAAATACTGTATGATCTCACTTATATGTGGAATCTAACAAATTTGAGCTCATAGAACCACAGAGTAAAATGGTGGTTGCCAGGGGCTGGGGAGGGGTTGGGATGGAGAATGAGGAGATGTTTTAGTTATAAGATGAATGTGTTCTGTTGTGATCTAATGTACAGCATGGTGACTACAGTTAATGATACTGTATTGTATACTTGAAATTTGCTAATAGAGTAGATCTTAAGTGTTCTCAACACACACACAAAAATGGTAACTGTGTGGGGTGATGAATGTGTTAATTAACTTGATTGAAGCACTAATTCACAATGTATACATATATTAAATCATTCTGTTGTACATCCTAAATGTAAATAATTTCTATTTGTCAATTACCCCTCAATAAAGCTGGGAAAAAAATTTTAATTTAAAAATAAAGCTAAAAAAAAGAGCAAATATCTCAACAAAAGCACAGGGTGAAAAACATCAGAAAATTCAGGACAGATTTAAAAGAAAAGTGGGATGTGATTAAAAAGGGAGTAGAGAGAATGTAGAGAGCAATTGATAGTAGAAGTGAAAATCACAAGCATGGTCCAAATTGATGAAAGACATCAATCCACAGATTCAAGTAACTCAGCATCCCCTAAGCAAAGTAAATACACAGGAGACAGTAACAAGCTACACAAACTATGGTCTAAAAACCGAAGATAGCAAGAAGGACTTTAGAGACTACAGAGGGCAAATTAACAAGAAAAAAGCTGATACCTAAGGTCTCAACATAGATAAGACAGCTATCAGTGGAGCGCCATTTTTAAAGTGGCAAAGAAATCTCCTGTTAAACAGAATTCAATACCCATCAGCAATACTGTAGAGTATAATATTTCCATTTTAACTATTTTTACTTGTTTGGTTCAGTGTCATCAATTACATTCACAATGCTGCGCAACCATTACCACTATCTGTTTACAAAACCCTTTCCTAACCCCAAATAGAAACTCTGTGCCCATTAAGCAATCTCTCCACATTTTCTTCTCCCCCTCAGTCCCTTGTAACTGCTTATCTACTTTCTGTCTCTATACATTTGCCTATTCTAGATATTTTATATAAGTGCAGTTATTATACAATATTTGTCCTTTTGTGTCTGGTTTATTTCACTCAGCGTAATATTTTTAAGGTCTGCCCAAGTTATAGTGCGTATCAGAATTTCATTCTTTTTTATGTCTGGATAACATTTTATTGTATGTATATGCCACCACATCATTCCATTTTATCTTTAGAATATACAATGGATGTACTTTCAGAACAATAAATATAGTTCTACAATGATTTTTTTTTTGCCTTTTAAAAATGAGAACCGTGTCAGTATGCAAAAGAGGGAGTATAATATGTATGTGCATTTTAATTTAAAATATTTAAAAAACCTAAAGAGTTATAGAAATGGATGGCAGTGGTGGTTGCACAACAATGTGAATGTGTTTAATAGCACTGAACTGTACAATTAAAAATGGTTAAGACAGCTAATTCTATGTTATGTGTATTTTACCACAATAAAAAAAAGAAAATTAAAAAACGCTTAAAAGCTAACACCATGCAGCTTAAGAACAGAGCGTTCCCAGCACTCTGAAGCTATGTGCTTCATCCCAAGTACATCCTCTGCTTTCTCTCTCTGGGGTGACCACTCTCCTCAATTTTGTAAACATATGTGTGCTTTTTGTAGTCTCACTCTATGTAGGTATCTCTAAACAATATATTGTTTAGTTTTGCCTGGTTTTTGTACTTTAAATAAATGAAATATGTTTTCTAATGTGACTTTATTTTTTTAACATGTTTCTGAAATTCATTCATAGCTATATCTTATTCATTTTCACTACTATATGCTGTTCCATTGAATATACCACAATGTATTTATTAACTTTACTGTGAATGGACAAGGGTTATCTCTAGTTTTTGCTGTAATAAACAGTACTATTTTGAACTTTCTTGTACATGTATATACTTAGGCCTGGTACTGTTGGGTTCCAGAATATGCATATTTTCAATTTTACCAGGAAATATCAATTTTTTTTCCCAAAAGGATTGTATGAGTTCTTATTGCCTCTGACACTTAGTATTGTCCCGTTACTTGATTTTTGTCAATGTGATAGGTATAATACAGTATTATAACTGTGTTTTTAATTTTTCCCTCATACAAATCAGGATAGCCATGTTTTTTATTTGTTTATGGGCCATTCATATTTTCTCTTCTGTGAAATTCCTGTTTATATCTTTGGCCCATTTTTCTGCTGGGATATTTGATTTTTCTTATTGATTCATACTAGATCTTTTTATTCTGGGAATCATCTCTTAGTCACATGTGTTACAGATCTTGATCCAAGGTGGGCTTGTTTCTCACTCTATACCTGTGGTTGAATAAAATTTCTTAATTTTAATGTGCTCCAATTATCTGGCTTTTTCATTTACAGTTTATGATTTTTGTGTCTTGTTTGAGAAATTCTTCCTTACCCTGAGGTCATAATTTGTATTTTCTCCTAAAAGCTTTAAAGTTTTTCCTCTCATATTTGTGTTTGTCAGAGTATCTTATGCTCCACTGTAATAACAAATAAGCCCCAATATTTTAGGCATGTACCACAATAAAAGTTTATGTATTGCTCACCCAAAGCCCAGTGTGAAAGTTCCTGATTGGGTAGCTCTCCAAGGCATATCTGCTCAACGTGTGACTCAGGGACCCAGGCTGCTCTCCTACTGGGGTTTCTCCATCTTGTCGCTTTGAGGTCACTATCATCCATCTAATTGATGGGGAGAACAATTGTTGGGGATGCCCACCAAATACTCAACCATCTTGTTAGGAGTGACGTATTACTTCTGCTCATGTTCCATTGGCCAGAAATAATTATGTGGCCAATCTAATTGCAAGGAGGACTTGGAAAGGTAGATGAGCACACAGATCACTGTGACCCCCTAACAAGCAATAGCTGTGCTAGCATTTAGGTCATTGGGAGATTGCTTTTGTGCATGGTGGCAGGAATTCATTTTCAATTTCTTAGATATGGTTAATCACCATTCACTGACTAGGAGATCATTTCCTCTCTGATCTGCAGTGCCAGCTCCATCACACTACGTGCATGGGTGTGTTTCTGGCTTCTCTTATTCCATTCTCTTGGTGTACTTCCTATCTCTATTTCAATGCCACATTGTCTTAGCTACTCTATTTTTACAATATCATCTCATCTATTGTAGCAAATAACCCCCAAATCTCAGTGGATTAACATAGTTTACTTTCCCCACTCACCAAGATAGGGGTTAGTTGGGAGTTTGGGGCACATCTGCTCTGCATTGTCCGTCAGGGACTCAGGCTCTTCTACTGAGTGGTTTTACCATACCCACTGGGTCCTCTGTATCTGGAGGAGGGAAAACATTTACACCCACGTTATATTGGCCAAATTCAAGCACTTGGCCTCATGTAATTGCAAGCAAGGCTGGAAATGCAGTCTAGCTGTGTGCCCAAGGAAAAAGGAAATGGGTTTGGTAAACTCATAGCCTCTGTCATAATCACATACTGGGACCAAAATAGTATATGCCAAAACTGAATATGTAACCCATCTTACAAAAATTTCTCCCAATTTTACTCCCCTTTCTCTATTTCCTACCTTGTTCATTCATTGAACACATATTCATGGAGAATCCACTAGACCTCTAAAATAGCCCCCAGTGATCCCCTTCTCCTAGTATTCATTCCCCTGTATAATCCCCTCCCCTTGAATGTGGGCTGGATTTATTGATTTGCTTTTACTAAACAGAAGAGGACCAAAGGGATGGATGTCACCACGACAGTTAGGTTATAAAAAGTCTGTGGCTTCCATCTTGGATGCTCTACAGCTCTCTCTCTCTCTTCTGGATTCCAGCTGCTATGTCATGAGGATATCCATGTCTGTGGTGAGTCATTTCCTCCTGTGGTTTATAATTTTTGTTTGTGAGTTCATTTCTTTAAGATTTTGTTTCTAAGGATGTCACATGCATTTTTGACTAAGAAAATGTCCCTGGAGAGTAGTTTGTATTTCTTCTTCTAGGCAACTGGAGATTTAACCAGTCTGAGACTAATTTTCATACTAAAAATTTAGCGTGGAAATTCCCACACAATGGAGGTATTGTAAATTCCAGCTCCACACCCCTGCATGGTGTAGCTTTGGAATTTCAATAGTTCATGGGAGGTGTTTTTCCTCCCAGGACCCTGAGCAGGGTACCCTTTATTGTTGCCTTCTTGAGAAAGCAGGGAGAGACTTTTAGGGCCCCCTTTAATGAAAGAACTGCTCATGCAGGGCCTTAATTTATTTAAGGGTCTAGTTCCAGCTTGTTTTCTCATGTGAGCCCAAGACTGTATCTCCTGCCCTTGCTTGAGTGTTAAAATCCCACCCTAATCTTCAGGGCATGTATCCAGATCAATTCCTGACTTCACAGTATAGTGAGATCTCAAGTTATAAGTTTCCCACTCACTTTGAAACCTGGAGCTTTTGTACCCATTTATGCATTTTAAACATCAGTACTTTTTTGTTATATTGTCTTTAATGGTTGTATGTGTTTGTGGAAGTGAGGTAAGTTGGGAGTGGGGTCTACATCAGCTCAATTTGCTATGTTTCTGGAAACTGAGTTTTAGATCTTTCATCCTTCTGGAATTTACAACTGAAGATTTTAAGCCAGAGAGGGACATGATCAAATTTATTTTACAGTAACTCTGGTAGATCTAAGGATGAATTTTAGAAGAAAGTGATTCATGATAGAGGATCAGTTAGAATGATATTGCAAGAGTCAAGATGTAAAGATGGTGAGGGGTTGCAGGAAGGAGGACCCCTTCCAGGGCCCGAGAGTGGGCTCTTGTCTAACACTCGGAAATGAACTGTTCAAGGAGACACACGTGCTGACAAAGCAAGAGACTTTATGGGGAAGGGGCACCCGAGCAGAGAGCAGTAGGGCCAGGGAACCCAGGAGAACTGCTCTGCCATGTGGGTCGCAGTCTCGGGTTTTATGGTGATGGGGTTAGTTTCCGGGTTGTCTCTGGCCAATCATTCTGACTCAGGGTCCTTCCTGGTGGCGCATGCATGGCTCAGCCAAGATGGATTCCCGTGAGAAGGATTTTGGAAAGGTGGTAGGGGGTGGGGGTGTGGGAAGTTATCAGTTATAAGGGGAATTGATTTCAAGTTGGCTCATTAGTTACCAGAGAAACCAGCAGAGGGGCATGCCCCTCACCACCCCTTTGATAAGCTATCATAGTGGAGATGTTCTGATCTAAAGCTAGAACAATCATTAGCTGGGGCCTGGGGCAAATATGTGAGAAGGTCAGTCATGTGAGTAGGTGTAGGTGAAGTAGGCACTGCTTCGGGCAGGACAGACAGAGAGCAAGAAAACAGCCATCTTGAATAGCCTGACCATACAAGGGGGAAAGCAGGGAGCAGTGGAACATATTTGGAACAACCGTAAAGGAACCTGATTGGAAAGGCTATTTAATTCTCTATAGAAATTCTCATTGTTGGTGATTATTAACAGCATTTTTGCAAACATCGTACTGGGCTCTGCCAGTGCAGAAGACAAAAAGGATGTTTTGTTTAGATTAACATATGAAGGCAATTGGGTCCAAAAATTTAATTGTCCCAGTTTTCAGATCATCCAAATGTTCTGTTGCCATCACAATCGGAGTTTAAATTTCAGAAAGAAAATAAATGTTTGGCAACTGATTCAAATAATCCACTTCAGAATACATCAAAACAAAGTGTTGGTGTGGTTGCCACCAGCTGCCACTTTTAAAGAATATTTAGTATAGGGGCTTCCCTGGTGGCGCAGTGGTTAAGAATCCGGCTGCCAATGCAGAGGACACGGGTTCAAGCCCTGGTCTGGGAAGATCTCACATGCCACAGAGCAACTAAGCACGTGCGCCACAACTACTGAGCCCACGTGCCACAACTACTTAAGCCTGCACACCTAGAGTCCGTGCTTCACAACAAGAGAAGCCACCACAATGAGAAGCCCGCGCACCACAACGTAGAGTAGTCCCCACTCTCCACAACTAGAGAAAGCCTGCATGTAGCAACAAAGGCCCAATGCAGCCATAAATAAATAAATAAAATAGATACAACATTAAAGAAATAAAAAACGTAAAAAAAAAAAAAAAAAAAAGAGGGCTTCCCTGGTGGCGCAGTGGTTAAGAGTCTGGCTGCCAATGCAGGGGACACGGGTTCGAGCCCTGGTCTGGGAAGATCCCACATGGCGCGGAGCAACTAAGCCCGTGCGCCACAACTACTGAGCCTGCGCTCTAGAGCCCGAGCTGCGCAACAAGCCACCGCAATGAGAAGCCCACGCACTGCAGGGAAGGGTGGCCCCCGCTCGCCGCAACTAGAGGGAACCAGCATGCAGCAAAGAAGACCCAATACAGCCAAAACTAAATAAATAAAATAAATAAATTTTAAAAAAGAAACTGACATTGTAAATCGACTAAACCTCAACTAAATAAATATTTTTTTTAAAAAAACAAAGAATATTTTGTAGAGATGGATGTTTGGTTTGCTTTATATTTCCAAAAGGGAGATTGTTGGGTGTCTAAACAGAAACTTGAGGATATTTTCTTTATTTTTCCCTCTAAAAGTCACATAGTCAAGATTATACCCATGGAATAATGTTTCACAAATGTGCTTGTCTCCACAATTATCAGATATTTTGGAGAGCTTGAGTAACGGCTACATCTGTTGAAGACATGTGACTCGGTAACCTAGGGCGTATGTAGAAATGGAGAAATGAAAATAAGGAGACAGAAAAAAGCCTACATGATGGATTTACCACACTGAGCAGAAAAGGAAGCCAAGAGAAAGATGCCTTTTGTTTTTTTCTTTTGAAAATGATGAATAGTTATAGAGTAGCTCAATTTTAGGCCAACACTGTTTTGGCTGTTTATCTGTCTTAATTGTCAGATGAAAGAGATGAACATGCCTTTATTAATTTTGTGTGTGTGGAGTCCCAATAAAATGTTTAAATCACAAATTTCAACTCACAGACTACCAGTGAGCTGGGTTCCTATTACCGCAGACACTTAATAGTCTTACCCCAATACTGATGTATATTCTTTGAATGATGTTTTCAGGAAGGTATGTGATAGTGTAGTTTTTGAGCCTGTGCCTATTTGAGGCCATCTTTGCTACTTTCACATAGGAATGACAAGCTGGCTTGCTCAGAGACGTGTTCTCAAGCTATTAATAGGAACTCCTAATGGAGGTGAGTCAGACCCTCCCCACTTTTTTTCCAGCCACCCCGTTAACTGTGCTGGTTTAGAGGACACAGAGGTGTGATTCAAAGGGGTAATTTTCAACCCAACCTCATCCACGCTGAAGATAGTGGAAATTCTCCCACATCTGGCCATGGTTTTGTCCCTTAATGTCCAGTGGTGTTGCCAGTTCACGTATTTTTGGGTACATTCAGAACGATTCTAGTGGGAAGTTCAGAAAGGGTCTCACAAGAAGGCACTGGGATCTGCCACCATATTGCCCCCAGCTGCTGGCACTGTGTTAGCCAGCTCTTCTGAATGTCTTAGCCTTATTTTCAGAGGCTATTTTAGATTCTTAAGACTTTCTTCATCTGTATTAGTCAAGCTTCTTTGGTTGCAGATAACTAAAACTAACTTGACTTAGCATAAACAAAAAAAAAGGAACGATCATAGAATACAGGAGTTTCATGGAACCCAAGAGTAAAAAGGTAACTGGGTTTTAATACAGAAGCGGAGCATTCTTAGGACTCTCCGTTTCTTATTTCTATTTCTCGATGCAGCGATTCATAAAGATTAATAGAAACTGTTGATGTCTACTGATTATTTAGTCTATGTTACAAGAGCCCTTGGAGAAAGTTATTTTTTATCATCTCCACTATACCTATGAGGAAACTGAGACAGAAGTTAAGTTGTCCCATTGTCACCCCACTTGGGGGTTGCAGGCACAGAATCTGGACCTCAGCAGCCTGGTTCCAGAGCCGATACCCCTAACCTGTACCATACTCAGTCATCCAGATTACGACGATGTCTCAGGGGTCACCCTCGCTATGGCCTCCAGCATCTATGTGAACATCTTCAATGTGGCTGGAGGGGGAAGATGATCCCATTTGGGTAGCCTTAACTAAGCAAATCATTCTGTATATTGGGCTCAAATGTGCCTCTGACAATTTTCCCACTGGTCAGTCTTCTGTCCCCTGCGGCCACCCTGAGCCCATCTAAACCTCAGTCTGCGCAACTACCTTTGATGTATTTGAGGATCCAATGTTGTGGCTGCTTTGGATTAGGCATCCTCAATTCCCTCAACTGTCCCCCCAGCTTTTTAAGTGTCCCCATCATCCTGCTTCCCATCTTAACCATGTGCCTCAGATCGTGTGAGCCATCTTTGATATGACAATCAGTTATTTATGGTAGAGCACAAAATCTGATCTTTATCAGACCCAATACCCACCTCCTTCTCACCACAAATATTTTGTAACACCTCCCCTACTCTCAAGAAATAAAGTTCATATATATATATGTATATATATAATATACAGATGTATATATGAATATATATATGCAGCTATCTACACACATAATTAAAACAAATATAATGTCCTACTTAAATTAAAATTAAGGAGGAATAAAAGGAAAGTAATTTATGAAAAAATAACATGTACATGTTCAGGCATAGCTACATTAGAAGACATAATGAAATGGTTATTCGCACCTCCTTATAATCAGTGTTTGAATTCATAAGGAGTGAGAAGATTAGAAGACCCTCTGCAGAGCAAGTACAGAAAATGAAAAAGTAAAGGGACAGGAATGTATTAGACAGATAAAGGCCAACATTATTTAAATATGATGAAAGAAAGAGGGAAAAGCCTTATTTAAAGTCATGATATATGGCATAAATTATAGACGGGTGAATATGAGGAAGTATGATATTCTCACGGGCAAGCTATGAGTTTGCCTGTAAGTGTACTGTCAAAATAAACTCCTGCTTTTTTTTTTTTTTTGCGGTACGTGGGCCTCTCACTGTTGTGGTCTCTCCTGTTGTGGAGCACAGGCTCCGGACGCGCAGGCTCAGCGGCCATGGCTCACAGGCCCAGCCACTCCGCAGCATGTGGGATCCTCCCAGACCGGGGCACGAACCCATGTCCCCTGCATCGGCAGGCGGACTCAACCACTGCGCCACCAGGGAAGCCCACTCCTGCCTTTTGACATGGGACAGTGAATTGCCAGAAACAAATCTCCTATTTTGATCTCCTTAAATTCACTCTGTAGGACATACAAAGGAAACTTATAGTTACCAAAGGGGAAAGGAGGCAGGAGGGATAAATAAGGACCTTGGGATTAACAGATACACACTACTTTATAAAAAATAGATAAACAAGGTATCCTACTGTATAGCACAGGGATCTATATTCAGTATCTTATAATAACCTGTAATGGAAAAGAATCTGAAAAAGAATATATATATATATATATAGAGAGAGAGATATGTAACTGAATCACTTTGCTGTACACCTAAAACTAACACAACATTGTGAATCAATTATACTTCAAAAAAAATTCACTCTGTAGTAACTGAGCCTTGGAGAACTCACGCTTCAGTAGACAATGGGTAGGGAGACTGGATTGGAAAGAGAAGCAGTAGAGGGGACAGAGAGGCCCTGAGGTAGACCCCTGGGGACAGTGGGAGAGGGAGACTGAAAAATAATGGGCAGCTAAACAATAAATAATCTCAGTATGCAAATTCACATTGTGTTTATTATCACTGAGTGAAAAAGATCAATATACATATGATAAAAATCACTTGAAATATTCTAAAAGAATCCTTTTAGAGAAATTAAACCAGATCTTTGAATTAATGCCTCTAATTTAATAAAGCTTTGGTTGTAAGGCAGTTAAAAGGAGACTCAAGACAGCTCAGTGACATAGCTGCATATGAAAATGGCAAAAGCAGAGTGATGGAGGTGTGTACATTGGCTACTCCAATACCATGGGCAGGCAGCATTGATATAGGTGACCTCATTTTTCCCAAATTGCAAGCAGCTTCTGGGTAAAGTTTCAAACAAAGCATGCACAGTCTTCTCTTAATTTACATGGTGGATGCATTACTGGAAAATTCAGTGAATGTGGAAACTGTGGGGGAAAAGTACTTTGCGTTTATGTGCAAAATGGAGTTCTAGGCTCAGATATTTACAAAAAGCTTTTTTCCCCTCATGAACATCTGGTGGGACACTTGAGATTCACGGAGACATGGGGGCCATTCTTTATTTCAGGGTGTGGTCCCCACATGGCAGGAAGTCTGGCATCTCCAGCCCTCCCTCCTGAATGTCGGTAGTGCACCCCTTTCCCAGTAATAGTGACTACAGAAAAACGTCCCCACAAAATTCCCTCAAGGTCCCCACAAATTCCCCCAAACAGCCCTCAAGGGTGATGCTGCTCCAAGGATAACAACTACGTAGGGTAGTTGATTTAATTCCCTTCTGTAGGACACGGGCAGCACCAGAGTGAACAAATCCTTACAAACACACACACACACACACACACACGTGCAATTTTGGTTTGGAGGACAAACGAGTTCCCAGTGTGTGCCCTGAGCAACCATTTTAGTCTCTATTTTTTTTTTTCCCATATCCCCTCCCTTTTGTGTCTCCCTCCCACCCTCCCTATCCCACCCCTCCAGGCGGTCACAAAGCACCAAGCTGATCTCCCTGTGCTATGCGGCTGCTTCCCACTAGCTATCTACCTTACGTTTGGTAGTGTACATATGTCCATGCCGCTCTTTCACTTTGTCACAGCTTACCCTTCCCCCTCCCCATATCCTCAAGTCCATTCTCTAGTAGGTCTGTGTCTTTATTCCTGTCTTACTCCTATGTTCTTCATGACATTTTTTTTTCTTAAATTCCATATATATGTGTCAGCATACAGTATTTGTCTTTCTCTTTCTGACTTACTTCACTCTGTATGACAGACTCTAGGTCCATCCACCTCATTACAAATAGCTCAATTTCGTTTCTTTTTATGGCTGAGTAATATTCCATTGTATATATGTGCCACATCTTCTTTTCATTTACCATTTTCCTAGCTTTTCTAAAAAATATGATAAAATACATATAACATAAAAGTTACCTGTTGTAAGTGTACAGTTCAAGGGTATTAAGGACATCCACGTTGTTGTGCAACCATCACCACCATCCGTCTCTAGCTCTTTTATATTCGAAATTTATTTAAATTTAAAGAAAAGCTGTAAAAATAGCACAAAGAACTTTTTCTCCTGAACCATTTAAGAGTAAGTTAAGTTGCTGCTATAATATCCTATCACCCCTGAATACTTTGGTGTGAAATTCCTAAGAACATGGACATTCTCCTAAATAACCCCAACACAACCATCAAAATCAGGAGATTGACATTGACCATGCACCAACGTCTAGTCCTTGGACCCCATACAGGTTTCACCAATGGTTCCAATAATATCCTTTATAGAAAAGGACCCAGTCTAGGATGAGTCACTGTGTTTAGTAGGGGCAGAGAAAGTACAAGATGGACCTGGAACGTCTTGTGCCAGAAAGCAGGAAAGGGCAACTTTCTCATCTGTCCATTTAGTCTTGGTCAATCAGTTTCTCAATTTATCCTTGATTTTCGGGATCTTGACATTTTCACAGATTACAAGCCAGTTATTTTCTAGAATGTCCCTCAATTTGTTTGTCCAGTGTTGCCTCACAATGAGATTCAGGCTATGCTTTTTGGCAGCAATATGACAGAAGTGATGATGGATTTTTCTTATTGTACTCTCTCACATGATACATTACAATTTATTTCATTACGGATGGCATTAATTTTGATCATTTGATTAAAATGTTGTCTTCCAGGTTTCTCCAAGGTAGAGTTCTTCTTCTTTCTTTGTAATCAATAAGATTTTTGTGAGGAGATACTTGGAGATTATGAAAATATTCCATTCCTCGTCCAATTTTCACCCACTGGCTTTGGTATCCATTAATGTCCGCTGGCTGCATTAATACTCACTATGTCGTCAAGCAGTGATTTTCTAATCCCATCACTCCTTGTACATTTATTAGTTTGCACTTTACTGTAAGGAAAACTTTTTTTTCCACCCCATTAATTTATTATGTAATTTCATTGTATCAGTATAGACTCATGGATGCCTATTTTTTCAAGGGGCTTATCATCACTTACCATAATTACTTATTTTGAGGCCAAATTGTTTATTTTGTCCTGGATTTATCCAGTGTGAGGTCCACTGAGCTGGTTTCTGTGTCCTTTTAAAATACCCCTATCATGCACTGAGCCCTTCCTGATCTCGTGGCACAAGATATTTTAGGCCCATCTTGTACTTTGCCTGCCGCAATCCTGGAATCAGCCATTTCTCCAAGAATCCTTGATTCCTTTTAGTAGAGAATGGTATTTAGAAACCAGGATCTAGACTCTAGCTGTGCACATTGTTAATGGGGTATCACTGCTTTTAGACAGAGCTAGGACTCTATCTCTATCTACCTATCTATTGTCTATCTATCTATCTACACACACACACACCATGTATATATCAGATATTTACATTTATATATATTTATCTCTATATAATACAAACCATGAGTTCATATGAATACTTCCAATTCCAGATCTAACACCTCAGTTCATTCTAGTTTCTTTTCTATATTTGTAACTTCCTTCTCTCTCAGTGTGAAACCTGGCTCCCATTTTCCTCCAAATGTTTACTTATCGCATCAGTGTTCTCTGTAAGTAACAACTTGCTACCCCCTCCTTCTCTTCTTCATCCTGCCTGGGCTCCAGGCTCCCAGACATGGTGGGCTGCCTTGCCTGCCCCCCATGTAGTGACTTTCATACCAAATCATTCAGGAAGGAAAGCTGGAATGAGATAAACAGAAAGAAGGCTTCCTAACAATTTTAATTCCATTTTTTGTGTTATTTTAAATTATTTAGCTTTCATTAGAAATTATTTATGTGCTTCACACTACGGAGCACCTGCAGTATGCCAGATACTGTGTGCACTTAGACCCAACAGCTCATTTAATCCTTGCAACCATTCTCTGAGGTACATGATATTATTCTTTTATTCATTTTACAAAGGAGGCAACTGAGGCTTAGAGAGTTTCACGGTGGGTGAAACTGCTAGGAGAGAACCTAATGTGTAGCACTCCAAATATCATCCTCGATATTAATTTTTAAAAAGTTAAGTATTTCCAATATATAACACCTTCTAGGTATATGTTGTGAAACAGTCTTATCTCTGTTCTTTGAGTTTATATTTTATATTCTGGTAGCAATAAAAAAAAATGCAGAGCTTACCATCTTCTCAAGATAACAGAATTCCTTCACAGAGTCTAGTCATTTACTTATTTATTTTTTATAATTTTTTTTTAAATCCAAGGATGCTCGAATCCCTTATATAAAGTGGTATAGTATTTGCATATAACCTGTACACATTCTCCTGTGTACTTTATTTATTTATTTATTTTTATTTAATTAATTTATTTATTTATGGCTGTGTTGGGTCTTCGTTTCTGTGCGAGGGCTTTCTCTAGCTGCGGCAAGCGGGGGCCACTCTTCATCGCGGTGCGCGGGCCTCTCACTATCGCAGCCTCTCTTGTTGCAGAGCACAGGCTCCAGACGCGCAGGCTCAGTAATTGTGGCTCACGGGCCCAGCCGCTCCGCGGCATGTGGGATTTTCCCAGACCAGGGCGCGAACCCGCGTCCCCTGCATTGGCAGGCAGACTCCCAACCACTGCGCCACTGGGGAAGCCCATAAATGTTTTAAAATTTTATTTTATTTATTATTTTTTAAAATTTTTGGCTGCTTTGGGTCTTCCTTGCAATGTGCAGGCCTCTCATTGTGGTGGCTTTTCTTTGTTGTGGAGCACGGGCTCTAGGCGCGCGGGCTTCAGTAGTTGTGGCTCGCGGGCTCTAGAGTGCAGGCTCAGTAGTTGTGGCACACAGGCTTAGTTGCTCCGCGGCATGTGGGATCTTCCTGGACCAGGGCTCAAACCCGTGTCCCCTGCATTGGCAGGCAGAGTCTTAACCACTGCACCAGCAGGGAAGTCCCAGGAGTGTAGTCACTTAATTAACTCTCTGAACACCACCAATGCCTAGCATGGTGCCTGCACATAGCAGGTATTCAAGCAGTGGCTTTTGCATGGGTGAATGAACAATCTGTACGACTACGAAGCATGAGTGATAATGAGGTAGAAACAGTGTTCACCGAAACACGGACTCTTTTCCTTCGCTGACATCTAGAAAGCCACCCTCCCCTGCCCCCTTGGAATCTTGTGACCAGTTCTGGTTAAAGGAATGTGAGCAGAAGCGATTGGTAAAAAGCCCCTGTGGTTTGCCCTGGTCACTCTTATCCTGCAGAGGCCAAGTTCCAGATGGCAAAGCTTCAAGGCTGGGAAGCATCTTGCGCCCAGTCTAGCTCCCCTTCACCCCCCACTGCTTTGCTGACCCACAGGAGATCTTTTGTGAGAAATGAACCTTTGAAGCCACTGACATTTTGAGGTTAACTTATTTCTGCAGCATAACCTTGCCTATCCTGACTTATATCTCTCTTTAGTTTCAGAGTTACAATTTAAATAGAAAAAAACGTTATATTGCCAATTTATATTCTCAACGAATAGTTCAAACACAATTGAGTTGTCAGTGTGAGAAAATGCCAGTTGTGAGATTTATTCGTAGAAACACGGTTGCGAGGATATTCACGGAAAAAGGAAGCATTCAGGAGCACAGGAACATTGGTTTAAAAAGAAAAAGAGGGCTGGAATTCCTGAAATTCAAGGTATACCGACAGAGCTACTTGCCTTGTAATCTCCTCTGAATCATTTTTGACAGTGACTTCAGATCTAACTTCCTGTCTTCCTACTACGCCAATCCTCCACGTCACACTTCCCCTTTAAAGAAAATACTGATTTTGTTCATAGTATTATTTTTGTTGTTTTTGTTTTAAGTTCTAACATCTTTTCCACTGAAAGGAAGGTGAGAAGTACAACTTTTGTCCAGCAACCAGTTAGCTTAGTATTTCTACATCAAAGATATTTTCACTTTATGCTAATACAAAAAGTTGTCCCAACACTGAAATGGTATTTAAGGTTTAATTAGGAAGGCGATTTCCTTCATCTAATGTGCTTTTTAACATTATTCATATGAAAACTTATTATAACAATTTTATGTATAAAAGTAGAGAGCATAATATAACAAATTTTCCTAAAACTGTCAGTTCGATTTTGCGATAAACATTTTGTCATACGTGCTTTATTTATTTTTTCCCTTTGCTAAAGTATTTAAAAACCAGTCTCCAAAAAAAAAATGAAACCTTTTTCATCCCCCCAATGTTTCACACTTAAATACTTCTCTGCACATCTCTAAAAAATAACGATATTTTCTTACATGACCATAATGTCACCTAATAATAAATTCCTTCATAATATTTAATACCCAGCCCAAACGCAAATTATCCCAAGTATACCCAAGAAGTATTTTTATATTTCATTTTATATTTAGTTTGATTTGGGATCTAAACTAGGTCACATATTGCATTTGATTGTTCAGCTTCTAGTCTCTGTTAATTTACTTTATTTAAAAATTTATCTTGATTTGTTTCCTTTTACTTTTCTTCTATTTTTTTAATTCTACTTTGCCAAGTCTTTTTTTTTTTTTTTTGGTGGGGGAAGTTTCAGCAAGACAATATTCTCACCTTGCATCTAGGAAAATCTAGCATCTTTTTTAAGTATCTCAATATCCCTGGTCTTTAAATATATATATATACTAGCCAAACACTATTTTTCTACAGTAAATCATTGAAAATAGCTACTATGGAGCTAGAGAGTAAGAGCAAAATTTTGGAGGATGTATGACTTAGTTTTATGTTTTTCATGTTTGCAAAGTTCATCTGGGTCAGAAAAAGAAACTCTCTTTCATTATAAATCTTTAAGTGTAATGGCATTCTCTCAGAATTAAGACTTCTCATTCATTCCTCAGAGAAGTTTTCTCATTAAAAAAAAAAAGGCAAAATTAGATAAAAGTAAAACTGATTTTTCAGAGTAAAATACAAGAAAAGTATTAAGAATTAATTGTAAACAAGTAAGCATAAATTAAAAAAAAATACATAATCAAAGTTAAAAAAAAGGGAGCGAGAGAGAGAAACATATTGTTTGTTTTTAGCAGTCTCTAGAGTGGTAGAAATGTGATAGTGGTAGAAAAAAAAATACTGGCAGAGGTTTAGAGAGGTAGAAGACCTGGGTTTAGTCCCACCTTCACGATGAACTAATGATTTGAGTAAGTACTGTAAGTTCCCTAAGCCATGGTTTCTTTGTAAGAAAGGTTGGCCTAGTTGATAGACAAGCTATACAGGTAACATTCTATCATTTCACAATACAAGGCAACTGAAAAACAACGAAACCCTACTGTCCCTCCAACAAATAGATCAGGTCTCAGGCTGTCCAATGAGGATTGTCTTCAGAGCAGGCCCTTTGGAGCCATGAACTATGTTCCCTGACGCTGCCACTCCTCAAGCATTTTTGTAAATATTTTCAGAATCAGTTTACAAGCCATACAATGAAATAAGCACGACTACCTGATGGCCATATCTCCTCCTTTATTTAGTGAGCATTATTGCAGATTTGCTGCTTACATGAAGGACTCACCTGGGCGCTGGGGTTGCCAAGGCAGCGTGGGGACTAAGATGAATAAAAGTCCTTGCCTGTTAAGAACCAGCATCTGGTTGGAGACGGGGAAACAGGCACAAAACCATCAAAGGGAGTGAATGAGAACTTTGGGGAATGGGAATAGCTTCAGCAAAGCATTAATATCCCTGAAGCTAAGATACATGGGTTTGAGAAAGGGACCTCTTCGGCGTGAAGACCATAACTTAATATGTTGAGGCTGATAAGGCAACTCTTTGATGTTAATCAAAAGTGATACTAGTGTCATCGGGCTAGCGCTGGGTGGAGATACGAACAATAGCTGGAAGTTAAAAAGTTCAGAGCATCCTCTTGGCAAGGTTGAAGCCAAAACAAACACATTCCACACTCAGTAATTTTAAAAAGTAATAAATGCTCTTTTAAGAAGCAGGGACATTGAAGGGTTTATAGCATTAAGGGATTTTGCTACTTTTGTGCTTCCGGATAACCCAAATTAAATAACCTAGTGTTCAGGTGTTTTCAGTTGGGTTAGAGTTCTGTTGGATTATTTTTTCCCAAGACTTTTGTTAAATGATTCCTTCCCAATCAGATCAATAAATATCTCTTAGGTTGACCGGAAATTTTAGTAATTAGTTACTTGTTTTTGTTACTTGGTGCTGACTCCCAGCTAAGACAGTGGGAAGAGAAAAGCCATCACTACCCCATGCAATGCAGGAGCTTGTCCTGCTGGTCATATCAAGTGTTTCCCTGAAGTGGGCTGATAGTTGTGGACTGACTCCCAGCTGTCACCTTACTGATGTATCACCACAGTTTGTGCCAAGAAGAGAGGTGTCACATCGCCAAATGCTGGACAAGTATTTGTTGAGGAAGACAGGCACAGCTTTTCAAAAACATTAATTAGCATAATCATGACTCTCAGTTATTTATTCAAAAAGTTGTTGAAAACCTACCAGGGACCAGGCCTAAGGGCTATGGTTTATGACTATTTCAGGTGTTCTCAGTCAATCCAAACAGGAGACTGATTGCATAGTCCCAGAGGGGACTGGTTGACATTCAAAGACAGAGACTTTCATTTCTTGCTTCACTACTAGGAAAAGCCATTTCCATTGCATGTGCTAAGACTACAAAGATTTCTTCTCAATAAAACAGACAATAGGAATAGAATATTGTTACCAGTAATTTAGACTCACTGAATTAATTTAACCTGCACATGCAGTTTGGGAAGGTGAAGAATTATAGGTGATATCAAAGTAGTTTGGCAGCGTAAGTAAGAACTGATAGATGCTCACTTAAAAAGTCTGTAAACAAAACAAAATGACAGAGAAAAAGAATCTTCCTAAAAAACCCACAATCATGGACCTAAAACGCATCAGAGTGACTCCAATACAATTTGTTCTCATCTTATGGTTTCCCAAAGGGATCCAACAATGGTTATTGAAAGGATTAGGAGCTAGAACCAACGGAGTTTAAACTGATCTAACTACTCCGCCCTTGAAGCACCTAACTCTGCAAGCTGCTGCTGCTGCCGCCACTTAGGGAGTGGAGAGGGAGCCAGAAAGGCAGTTTCCTCCTCACGACCCACCCCCAACTGCCAGTGGACAGGGACGAGGGGGAGGGCAAGGCGGTCTGCGACAGGCGGCACAACTGGCTGGGGGTGGGGTGTGGTTGCAGAGACAAGCCCTGAGTGCACAGTGGAAGCAGAGCTCAGAAGCAGGGCCAGGCCGCTCCTCTGAGATCCAGGCCATTCCCTCGAGTCTCCTCGCTGCAGCCGCAGCCACACCCACTCCTGTGGGTTAGGTCTGGAAGAGAGGACCCGCAGCTGGGGAGATGCCAATGCCTCGATGCCAATGTCTCGTACTCCTTTGTAAATGGTGACAGAGAAGGAAGGCTGTTGGACGTGATTCCTGGGCCCCAACCCTCCCTGTCAACCTCACAACAAGCAGACCACAAACGAACAAAGTCCAGGAAACCACCTATGTGACCTTAGTCTGCCTCTTCTCTTCTTTGTCGTGCTCTTCTTGTTTCAAATTTCCCCTTCTCTATCAGCCACCTTTTTACACTGGCTACGAGGAGATTTTGCTAAATTAAGGCGTTTTATTTTATTTTTAATAATTTTTGAATAGATTTATTTATTTTTGGCTGTGTTGGGTCTTCGTTACTGTGCATGGGCTTTCTCTAGTTGTGGCGAGCAGGGGCTACTCTTCGTTGCAGTGCGCAGGCTTCTCATTGCTGTGGCTTCTCTTGTTGCAGAGCACAGGCTCTAGGTATGCAGGCTTCAGTAGTTGTGGCATGCGGGCTCAGTAGTTGTGGCTTGTGGGCTCTAGAGCACAGGCTCAGTAGTTGTAGCACACGGCCTTAGTTGGTTGCTCCACGGCATGTGGGATCCTCCCGGACCAGGGGTTGAACCCGTGTCCCCTGCATTGGCAGGTGGATTCTTAACCACTGAGCCACCAGGGAAGTCCAAGGGTTTTGATTTTAATATAGCAGGTTCTGGAAAGCACTGTTGTGTTAGAGACCGCTGGCTTTCCCCCATACATGTTTTTTCTCCTTAGTACTAGAACTCCCAGGGGAAACCCAGAATAACGACCACAACTCCCAGCACCCTTGCAGCTCTCTGTGGCCATGTGACTAAGTCCTGGCCAATGGGAAATAAGCAGCAGTGGTGTGCACAACTTCTGGGAAGTATCTCCAAAGGGAGAGAGCATCCCCTTCCTCCCTGCCTTCCTGCTTCCTGCTGGCGGTAATGTGGAATATGGGCAAGATGCTAGAACTCAAGCACCAGTGAGACCAGATGTTGAGGCTGGTGAAGCAACAAGCTAGAAGGAGCCTGGGTCCCTGCCAATTGTGGAGCTGCCCTAGCGACTCTGCCATAATTGACCATAATTGACCAGAGGGTCAAATAAAGTCTCTCTTATTTCAGCCTTTGTCATTTTGGGTTTTCTGTTACTCAGACCTAATCCTAACTGATATATGTGGTGTAACTGGCTTTAAGTTAACAATTAACATTGAGCACTTAGTCTGTTCCAGGCAGGGTTTTAAGAGTTTTACGTTTATTAACTCATTTAATACAACAACCCTATGAAGACGTACTATTATTACTCTCATCTTATGGATGAGGGAATACAGTCACTTGCTCAAGGTCACACAGCTAGTAAATGGCAAAGTCAGAACTTGAACCAAGGCAGTATGGCTCCCAAGCTTGTGCAGTCTTATCTTCTACAACAGAGGTGGCGAACTTCAGCCTGAGGTCAAATCCAGCCCGATGCCTCTTGTTGTAAATATATTTATTGGAACACACACACACACACACACACACACTTTGTGCTACTGTTGAGATAGATATATATAGTGTTACACGTTAACATGAGCCCTGATAATAGATATTTGCGATCTCTTGAAGGCAGGAGCTGAAGACTGTGATGTCTAAATATCATGGTCCTGAGGTGGTGCTACTAAAACACTGTGAACCCTAGGGTTGCCGGATTTAGCCAAAACAAACAAATTAATTAATTAAAACAGGATGTCCAGTCAAATTTGAATTTCAGATAAACAGACAATAATTTTTTAGTATAAGTGTTTTGCTTGTCTTACAACTATTGTATGAAGCGTACTTATACTAAAAAAATTGTATGCCATTGACCTGAAATTTAAGTTTACCTGAGAGTCCTGGCAAACTTAACTGGCAACTCCATGGTCTCCATTCAGTGCTGCCGGACAGGACAGAATTCTGGCCCTGTAAGGCCACACTCATAGGGAAATGGGCCTCCAGCTGTATGCTCACAATCCTGTTCTTGGGAGGAAGAAGCACACCCAGCTGGGAGGCCAAGTTCACGAGCAACCCGGAGAGTCAGCCCCCAGACGCTAGTAAAGAAAATCTTCCTTTTGAAAGTGCCTATAAAAATAATATTTAGGGGCTTCCCTGGTGGTGCAGTGGTTGAGAGTCCGCCTGCCAATGCAGGGGACACGGGTTCGTGCCCTGATCCGGGAAGATCCCACGTGCCGCGGAGCGGCTGGGCCCGTGAGCCGTGGCCACTGAGCCTGCATGTCCGGAGCCTGTGCTCCGCAGCGGGAGGGGCCACAACAGTGAGAGGCCCACGTACCGCAAAATAAATAAATAAATAAAAATAATATTTAGCTTTATCAGGGGCTTTATGTATGAGTGTGCTCTATAATCACTCATTTGTCAATTGCCACAGCACCCTGTTGTGGTTGGTAAATAATTCTACTATCCTCATTTTGCGATGAAGTAAACAGGGACAGAGGGGGAAGCTGACTCACAGGGCAGCCCAGCCAGCCGGGAGAGGCCAGGCAGGAGAGTGCAGGCGGGGCCTGGAGTCTCGTGCTGTGGGTCAGCAGGCAGGCTCACCCACAGCCAGCCCTAGCAACAAGAGAGCCCAAATAAAAATCAGAGAAGAGGAGGAGAGAAGATGCTCTGAAACTCGAGAAAACTCCACATTCTAAACAGCCCCTTTGCTGTTAAATAAAATAGACCAGAACAAAAAGATGTAGAAAGGGAACTGTTGAAGGCAGATTTTTTTCCCCAGAGGAGGGATCCCTTGCCGACCCTTTGTTTCTCCCCAAGCAACTGAATTTTCTTGTCAGTGCCTGGAAAAGGAAGATAATAAGAGAAGCAAAATTGTCCCATCTGTAATAATGAAGAGCATTAACTGAGTATCTCCTATGTCAGGCAGTTTACATATTTGACGGAATTTAATCCTTGCAACAAGTCTGCGTGTACTGACTGTCCCCACTTTATTGACTGCAAGATTTAAGTTCAGAGGGTCCACGAGATTTCGGAGATGCACATTGCTGTTAAGTGGAGGAGGTGAGATTCAAGCGCAGGTTTTGCCTGACTTTAGTGCATGTACCATTTTCTGGGTAGAACTTTCCAGCCACATATGGGGAAAAAAATCAGCACACTCAAGTCTAATTAAATTATTTGACTTTTCTAATACTATTTATTTTTTAATTTTTTTTTTTTTTTTTTTTTTTGCGGTACGTGGGCCTCTCACTGTTGCGGCCTCTCCCGTTGCGAAGCACAGGCTCCGGACGTGCAGGCCCAGCGGCCATAGCTCACGGGCCCAGCCACTCCGCGGCATGTGGGATCCTCCCGGACTGGGGCACGAACCCGTGTCCCCTGCATCGGCAGGCGGACTCTCAACCACTGCGCCACCAGGGAAGCCCTATTTTTTAATTTTTAAAAAAATTAATTAATTTATTTTTGGCTGCTTTGGGTCTTCGTTGCTGCGCGTGGGCTTTCTCTAGTTGTGGCGAGTGGGGGCTGCTCTTCATTGCGGTGTGTGGGCTTCTTATTGCGGTGGCTTCTCTTTCTTGCTGAGCACGGGCTCTAGGTACACGGGCTTCAGTGGTTGTGGCTCGCAGGCTCTAGAGTGCAGGCTCAGTAGTTGTGGCGCACGGGCTTAGTTGCTCTGTGGCATGTGGGATCTTCCTGGACCAGGGCTTGAACCCGTGTCCCCTGCATTGGCAGATGGATTCTCAACCACTGCGACACCAGGAAATTCCCTCTAATACTATTTAAGTTAATTTTTGTCTGTTTTGTCTTTTCGTGAATTCTAAAGCAATCTCAGGGCAAGGGCCACGCACAGCCACCTATAGAATCTTGCCAAGGCTCCTAGCTCTGTAATAATGCTCCCCAAACATTATCCCAGCAGGTCTCCTAACAAAACCAGTGAGCAGGTGTCATTATCTTCCTTTGAGAGATAGGAAGTTTATCTGCAGAAAAATTAAGGGATTTGCCTGATGTCACAAGGGCCAGAGATGGGACCAGAACACCTTTTGACTCTAGCCATGTCCTTGTCAAAAGGTTGAGAAAATTACAGCAATTGTCCCGAATCTGCAATTTGAGTAACACACATTTTTTCTTCACATATGTTTTCTACGCCCTGTCCCATGACAGTTGGAGATAAGACTTCCTGCTAATTCACTTTCGGGGCTCCCTTGTTCTAGAGACTCCTGGTGTGACATGGAAGCCCCCTACCACTCTCCTCTGACCAACCCATCCAGCCTTGTTCCCTACCTTCCCTGCAGGAAGCTCTCATTCAGGCCAGACAGGTGGTGTCCATCCTCTACAAGATGCCCACACAACCCACCTCCATGCTTCCACCCCGCTGTCTCCTCCTAGGTGCCTGGACAGTGCAGTGGACCAGGCTTGAAGCCGGATTGCTTTGTATCAGTTGGACCTGGGTTCCAACTCTCTTTGCCACTGCCCAACTGTGTGACTTTGGGAAAGACACTCTATGTGGAGAATGCATTTTTAAATAGAATGCATTTTCTAACAGTGGGGGATTGGAGATCATGCATTGAAAACACCCAGCACAGTGCCTAGTGCAGAGCAGGTGATCAATAAATTGTTTTATTATTATGTCCTTAGCCTTATCTCTATTTAATTCCTAACCATTCTTCAAAATCCCCTTTATAATTTCTCCTTTATCTCGATTTAAAATGAATTTTATTCCTGTGGCACCCAGTCCTTGCTTCCTTGCATTCTTTTCCGTAAATACAAGACATATTCACTAGGGAGTGTTGTGGGTGGCATTGTGCCCCCGCCCACCCCCCGCAAAATATATGCTCAAGTCTAACCCCTGGTACCTGTAAATGTGACCTTATTTGGAAATAGAATCTGTGCAGATGTAATCAAGTTAAGATGAGGTCATACTGGAATAGATTCTAAGTGGATCCAATGACTGGCGTCCTTATAAGAAGAGGAAATTTGGACACAAACACATAGATACACAGGGAGGACACTACGTGATAACAGAGGAAGACATTGGAGGGATGCATCTTCAAGCCAAGGAGAGCCAAGGACTGCTGACAACCACCAGAAGATACGATGAGTCAAGGAAGGAGTCTCCCTTAGAGCCTTCTGAGAGAACGTGACTCTGATGACACCTTGACTTTGGACTTCTGACCCCCAGAACTGTGCAAGAGTAAATTTCTGTTGTTTGAAGCCATGGAGGTTGTGGTAATTTGTTAGGACAGCAAAAGGAAACTAACACAGGGAGGTGTTTCTTTTATCTCTGCAGCCAGACAACAGGCTCCTTGACTTGGGTAAGGCCTGGCTTCCTCACATGTGGTCGGCGGTTAGCACACCTCCGAACTAGGGTGACACGTGAGCATGACCCTGACAGCTGGGTCCCGGGCTCCACCTCAGCTCTTCTTACCACACTCGAGGCTGCCCTGGGAGCCCATCCCACTTCAGGAGGAGACGGGGTGCTGGCCACCAGAGTGCAGACTCAGAGGGGAGCAGGCCCAAGTCTCACAACATCGGCCCTGGCCTGGAGGAGAAAGATCGGGCCAGTGCAAGCCTGTTTGGGTCCTGATTTTCAAAAAATATCAAGGTGCTACGTGAAGAGACAGAGAGAAACACTCACACTGGAAAAGGCTGTGTGACAATGGAGGCCGAGATTGGAGAGATGCATCGACAAGCCAAGAACCACCAGAGGCTGGGAGAGCGACATGGGACAGCGTCTCCCTCAGGGCCTGCAGAAGGAACCAACTCTGCCGCTACCTTGGCTTCAGACTTCTGGCCTCCAGAACTATGGGAGAGTAAATTTCTGCTGTCGTAAGCCCCCTAGTCTGTGGTGCTTTGTTGCAGAAGCCCCAAGAAGCAAATACAGATGTGGTACAAATAGTATCACTTTACCTGTGAGATACATTTAGGGAAACACTGGCTTACATCAAAGAAAGGCAAACGCATCTTGGTCCTGAAAGACCCATGGGCAGCCCGTTTCTCTGGATGTGTCCCAGGCCGCTTCCCCACCGTGAACCCCTCCGGTGACACCAGGTCACTGGCCCCACTCTCCCTCCCCCGTGCCCCGACCTCGGCCCCTCTCTTCACCTCTTCTCTTCTGAGGGACAGACACCAACTCCTTCACCGTCTGTCATAAGCAGAACAGTGCAGCCGATTCCTAGCCTTGCCCCCTGCCCTCAGAGCCACTTGAGTGACCTATCAAAGGAATTGAGGCTATTTTTAAGGAAATACACAAAGGTTCATGCAGATAACTGCATTTAATCATCCGTTAGCAGCTATTTTAAAAATACAGCTTAGGGGCTTCCCTGGTGGCGCAGTGGTTGAGAGTCCTCCTGCCGATGCAGGAGACACGGGTTCGTGCCCTGGTCCGGAAAGATCCCACATGCCGCGGAGCGGCTGGGCCCATGAGCCATGGCCGCTGGGCCTGCGTGTCCGGAGCCTGTGCTCCACAACGGGAGAGGCCACAGTGAGATGCCCGTGTACCGCAAAAAAAAACCAAAAAAACCAAAACCAGCTTAAAAAAATACAGATTGTTGAATGACAACAACACGAAAATTACAAACAGCAAGTAGGAATTACCTCCTTTTACATGTGGGGAAACTGAGGCTCAGGCAGGTTAAACAACTTTCCCAAGACAGATCCGAGGTTTAAACCGAAACTATCTGACTTCAAAGCCCTTCCTTTTAAGCACATTACTAAGTCAACTTCACAAGATGTAGCCTTGTAAATATTTGGAAGGGCTTGCCAGATTTCTCCTATTCTTCCTGTAATATTAGTATTTTTTAGAAATTTGCTGCTGTAAGTGGATATAAGACACCATAGAAACTCAGAATGGTGATCTATAGCTCAGTTATTCTTAATAGTTTATTTTCTCATTTAATAGTGAAAGTAGAGACTTACCTGGCGGTGCAGTTGTTCAGAATCCGCCTGCCAATGCAGGGGACGTGGGTTTGATTCCTGGTCTGGGAAGATCCCACATACCTCAGAGCAACTAAGCCCATGCGCCACAACTACTGAGCCTGCGCTCTAGAGCCCGCGAGCCACAACTACTGAGCCTGCGTGCCACAACTACTGAAGCCCGCGCACCTAGAACCTGTGCTCTGCAACAAGAGAAGCCACCACAATGAGAAGCCCGTGCACTGCAACCAAGAGTAGCCCCTGCTTGCTGCAACTAGAGAAAGCCCACGCACAGCAACGAAGACCCAAAGCAGCCAAAAATAAATAAAAATTTTAAAAATAGTGAAAAAAAAATAGTGAAAGTAATAATTATTATTTGGTCCAGAGCCTATAAACTCTCATAGCAATTCTATCTGTAGATGGTTCCTTGAATAATCAGTTAAAGGTGTTATACCTTAAATTTTGTAAAGGACTGCCTTTTTCTTTTTCTTGAAGTTCATGCATAGGAATATACATAAATTTCCTTTTAAACCCTTACAATAATAATTTTCTTTTAAGTGCAAATTTTGTGTAGCCTGAGACTTTTAGCCAAATAAAATAATAAACCACTCATTTGAAAAACTGTTTTCTGCCAAATGGTATACCCATTTAGCTTTGGCTTGAACGACAGAATTTTTTAGCTTGAATTACTAAACTAAATGAAACTTGGGTGAGGGAAATTCCTGTTTCACTCAAGCAACAAGCTTATTAAGATGCCCTCCGTCTCCTGACTGTCTCCAAGGCTCGTACACAGTGTGCCTTCTGTCTTCTGGCTCTCATGAACTTTAGCCACAGACTTTTCTTGATGTGCTCGCAGACACAAACTGCACTGACTGGGACCCACCGAGCCTTCTTTAGATTCGTGTCCTGCCTGACGGGATACATCGACAATCTCGATTTGCCTTGGATGGAGTCCAAGTCGCATTAGCCAAGTGAAGACTCTGCATACACATGTGGCAGACATTTAGCCCTCTGTAAGACCGGTGATGTAATTTGAAGGCCTGGTGCAAGATGAAAAGGCAGGGCCCCTTGTGTAAAAATGATTTAAGTATTTCAAGTCAGTGACAGCAGAGCCTTCGACCAAGTGCTGGGCCCTCCCAAGCACAGGCTTGTGCCACTGCACAGGCCACATGCCCACGAAGCCAGCCCCGCCTTAGGGGCTGTCCTTCCAGCTTTCAGACCCTTCCTTCTGCAGCCTACCACCTGGGCCCCCTCATCACCGTATTTATTCAGTCACCAAGTTCTACTGGTTCTGTCACCTAGATGCCTTGCAAACACGCCCATTTCCCCATCTCCCTCTCCAGACGTCTCTTCCCTCCAGTTACCCCCTTCCACACACCCCCGCCCTGCTCTCTGCAGCCCTCCCTGCTCACAGCAGAGGTCCCATCCTGCGCCCATGGACCTCCAGACCTCACCCATTCTGTTCCTGCTCCTTCCCCAGCATCTGTGGCTCATGCCTCGTTGTCCCTGGCCCTGGGTGTTTTAGTCACCTGGCCCTCTCCCCGCTGACCCTCAAATAGGACGCTCCCACTTCTGGCCTTCCCACAGGCTGCCCCCTTCGGCCTGTGTCTTTCCTCCTCTCTGTCTTCACCTGCCTCACTCGTAGATGCCATCGAGTCTTGACTTATGTATAACATCCTTAGGAAGATTTCCCTGCCTCTCAGACAAGAGCGATCCCCTGGCTACCCACTCGCCCGGCACTCTCTCTGCCAGTTGGCATAATTCATTACACTTGCCCAGTGTATTTTCTGTTTGTGAGGGTGTGGGTCCTCCCCTGCCTTGTTCCCAGGGTACCTGCACCGTCGTAGGAACTTTACAAGTATTTGTTGGTGGATGGGTTGATTGATTCAAGGCTCTCACAAATTCAGCATCCTGGAGGAAGGAGACTGTGTACCGTCATCTAGTAATGGGCTTGCTGTTGCTGCTACTGTGTAAAAGGCAGTAGAGGGGAGAACGTCAGAGCAGCTGGTGGCTCTGTTGAATGACAGTGTGACCCACCTGAACAAGTCCTGCTCATTGAAGATGTCCACTGTCTGTGTTGCTCTTCGGCATGTTTTAAAAGGTGACATTCTGGGATTATGTGTGTGTTTTAAATTCCTCCTCTGTTGTTTTTTTCGTTTGTGACAATATGCATGTATTACTTTGATAATCATGATGAACCACCCCTCTCCAGCAAATTTTGCTTTACAAAAAAAGTATCAGGCAAGAGGAATTTCCTTTGGGGGTTCACGTTCTTTGCAAGTCTATTTCCTCTGGTGGGAGAGGGAAGACATCCTTCCTTCTCTGCTCCACACATCACCAAAGAAAGGGTATGAAGAGGAAGTTAACTCTAGTGTCCATGTTGCCAATTAATATTCTTTTAATAAACTGATGTAAAAGTAAGAAAGCAAACACAGCCATAAAGCTAGACCATGAGCGCTTCTGATCACCAGGGATGGTGTTTACTGCTTCTGAGGTCCCGAGCTGTGAGGAAATTGAGGGCGATTCCCTTCTAGTCCAAGGTCATGGCTATATAAGCAATGGTTAATAGCCTCACTGATTATCTGTCCTCAAACACTTTCCCCCTCCTGTTATGTTTGTCTTCTGCTCTACAGAGAAGAAAAAACAAGGAAGAAAATTTAAGAAAAGTCTATGGAACAGATTAGTCAGGGATCAGAATGTCTAGGAAGGCTAAAGGGTTAGATGCATATGAGACAGGTCAGAGCAGCACCTGATGGGGTGACCAACGGTCCTGGTTTGCCCAGGACTGAGGAGTTATCTGGTCCCTGGGCTTAAAACTGAGGTGGCCCTGGACAAAGCAGGATGAGTCGATCACCCTACCACCACCTGATGGCCTGTGGTTCTAGCAGTACCTCTCCCAGGCCCCGCCCACTGTATGATGCCCCCACTGTGATGCCACGTGGCTCAGCATCCTCCCCAGTCTCCACCTGAGGGCCTCACAGCACTGCCACTTTCCGGAGCCACTTTGAGAATCAACTTTGGCCTGAAGTTGGGAACCCAGACCCTAATTTTATCTTTAGCGTGCCATTTGTTTTTTATTTTCTAGAATGAAACCCCTTTAGCTTTGTTTTAAAATGATTTGTGATTAAAGGGAAAACAGGATCCTGGTCTGAACTGAAATTCCAATACATTTGAACTGTCAAAATGGTTCTCTTTAAGTTGCACTGAATGCAAATTTCAGTTCCTAAAAAATCCAAATAATGCAACGCGTATTAAGGGAAGGAGGTCTGATTTATCTATTTTCCTAAAATGATGACCTAATAGGAAAATTGCTGAAAAACACATTGGGGGTCCCTACTAACACAGAGCCACACTGTATGGCCGTCAGAATGATTTTTCTCTTTCTGCTGCTCTAGGTGGAAGATCGGAGAGTTAGGGTAAGTTCTAAGTAAGGACTGTCCTAAAAATAATTTGTGTTGAGTACCACTTCATACCTACTGCCTCCAATGTTTTCAGGATCCCATGGAGCAGATGACATTGTCATTCTGGTTCTACCAAGAAAAAACTCAGAAAGTTAAGTGGCCTGAGGACAGGCATCCAGGCCTGGCCATGTCCAGAGTCAGCAGCATTCCTGCTATTGCCAGGCTGCAGCTCCTCTCCTTGAGAGGGGAAAACATCTATTTCCTTCCTGTTTTCTAGCTCTCGTGCTAGATCAGCCAATCAGAGCTGGGAAGTTATATTGTCAGAAAGCTAAACACCTCTGGCTGAGTAAGAGAGATGTCAGAAACTGCCTTTTATTTCTCAAGAAAGATTCTCTAAGTATACTCTTTCTTTAGGAAATTGTTCTTTGTAGATTATGGAGAATTTTCACATTCATTGGGAAGAAGAAGGAGAGCAGGAGCAGTAATAACAGTAACAGTAATAATAAAAGTGCCTGTTACATAGGACTTGTCTCATGTCAGGTGCATTTATCTTTTTTTTTTTCCTTTTTTTTTTTTTTTTTTGCGGTACACGGGCTTCTCACTGCTGTGGCCTCTCCCGTTGCGGAGCACAGGCTCCGGACGCGCAGGCTCAGCGGCCATGGCTCACGGGCCCAGCCGCTCCGCAGCATGTGGGATCTTCCCGGACCGGGGCTTGAACCCGTGTCCCCTGCATCGGCAGGTGGACACCCAACCACTGCGCCACCAGGGAAGCCCCTTTTCCTAACTTTTAAAACAATCTAATGAGAACACTGAGGCTCTGAGAAGTGACAGAGCTGGGACTTTAACCCGAGAGTCACCTCAAAGCTCAAGTTTTTTGTGCTTTATCACATTATCAACGTTTAGTTAGTTTTTCGCATTTTACAGGTGTGGAAACTAAGCTGCACTGAGGCTAGAAGACTTGCTGAGTTCACATCCTTAGAATGAACAGGCCCAGAACTCATACCCAAGTTGCCAGAAGCCTCTGCACAGAGAACTCAGAGGCAGTGCCTCTGAGATGCTACAAGGCTTTAGATGCAAATCAGCCTGGAGCTCAAAGCCCCATGAAATGATGTGATTCCCAGATAGGAATTTGTACCAGTTAGGAATCATTTTGTTGTGTGGGACAGAAATCACCCAGAGTTAAACAAGCAGGGAAAATGTAAGCTTTCAGGAGTGTCAGAGTCAGGAGTGAGCTCGCAGCTGGGCTTGGGGAGGAAGTGGACGCAAGCCCTGGAGGAAATCAGCGCTTTCTCTCTGGGTTTTGCAGACCGACTTTCCCTGTTCCTCAGTGCACGGGTGGGACATGGTCCCTGGCTGCACCCACGTTTTATACGTTCTAAGTACAGCTAATGGGAAAGATTCCTTTGTTCCATTTCATTTTCCAGGAGAAGGGCCAGTGAGTGAGTGAGCCTATGAGGGGTGGGCACCTCTGGTCCACACTGCTGTGGACAGGGGGCGGGGGACATAGGACAGGCAAGACCAGCCCAACCCCTTGGAAGACAGGGATGAGGGTTACCAGAGAACTGGGCATCGTTGTAAGCTGGACAGATGATCCAGCATGTGTCCAGGTGTCAGAATTCAAACGCAGTTAGGATGAAGCATTATAATAATAACATCTAGACAATTACCGTGGCACTGTTAAATGGTGCCTGAATTACTGACAAGATACTTAATCAACAATTTATTTCATCCAAATCTTCCAGAAAGTATGTACTATAAATATTGTCTTTATTCTTGCCATGAACTGCTTTAAAATTTCCACTCGGGGCTTCCCTGGTGGCGCAGTGGTTGAGAATCTGCCTGCCAATGCAGGGGACACGGGTTTGAGCCCTGGTCTGTGAGGATCCCACATGCCACGGAGCAACTAGGCCTGTGAGCCACAACTACTGAGCCTGTGCTCCGCAACAAGAGAGGCCGCGACAGTGAGAGACCCGCGCACCGTGATGAAGAGTGGCCGCCGCTTGCCACAACTAGAGAAAGCCCGTGCACAGAAACGAAGACCCAACACAGCCATAACCAAACAAACAAATAAATAAATAAACATCCTTAATCACAACTGCAAAGACCCTTTAAAAAAAAAATTTCCACAAACGTTTTGTAATGATAATATAGTGGGGAAATGTGCTAACACAACTCACAATCAGCTATGATGGTGGGCCCAAGACCTTGTGTCAGTTTCTTGGTACAAAGGAGTCTGCTGCTATAGACTTTCCCAGATAAGAGCCGACTTGTTTCCAGAGCTCCCTTGTGAATAAATATTACAGTCTTTTTGCGAGAGAGTCGGGATGGAAGATGAGCAGTTGTGAAATCTTTGACTCCTGATGGATGCTGTCCCATCTACCCCAGATCCTTTCCCGCCAGGAAATTACCAAACTACATTCAAATGATAAATAAATTAGAAAACAAACCTCAAAGCTCCCATGGTTGTAGCTGTGCACCTCAGTTCATTCCTGCAATGGTGGGACGGGGAATATGGGCAAAAATACTTGCCCTGAGGGATTTCAGATCTAATTCTCTGTGGAGAGTAGGGTCAGAGTTGAAGGGTCAGCTGTCGTTGAATGGAGCAGATCGTAAAAGGCTTATTAGCCCTTGGCCTGACTCCTGGCCCCTTTTCAGAGAATCTGTGTCACAGGTTTACACTGAGCCTTTGTTACTATTTTAAGTTGAGTTGGATTATGTCCAAAGTCTCAAAGCATTGGTATCTGTAATTATATTTTGCAAGAGGTTTTAGGCGCCGCCAGTACGTTTTACAGTTTAGTGTTGCAAGGCAGGAGCCGCTGGGTTTTGACACGTGGTTATTTAATTCCATACAGTACAGAGAAAGAGACTTAGTCACGTTTGGCCTCCACAAGGAGGTGCCAGGGTCATTCCACGCCAGCAACACTACTGCTCCACCAGGCACATTTATTCACATTTCGTATCTGCCATGTGATGGCCCCACTGATGTCAACAAATGACTCATTTTCAGCTTGAAGGGAAAAACAGACTGTGTAGGAAGGCGCCATATGGTTTTTTCTGCTGTCTACCGGGGAACCCTGACCTTATTATCACACGTTCGAGGTGGAAATGTGATGTAACTTAACTGATTTACAAAAGCCACATACAGAAACCAGTGTCATTTTTTTAAGCCTCAGTGTGGTTAAGGTTTACTTCCGCTATACATTCATAGCGAAGGCTTTTGGACACGGCTGGGGGAGAGAGCCAGCTTCTGATAGAAGGTCCGTTTTCTGGTTACTGCTTCTGTAATTTACACTTTCCCCTCAGTATCACCAAGGAAGAGTCCTTCTTAGCCTCAGTTAAATGTGAAGGTTGTGTTTCTCTGCATCCATTGGCCACTCCAACTTTGAAAGCCAATGAGCGTGAGCAGAATAATGGTTTGGAAACAGATTCAGAGAGGGCACAGGGATGGGAAATACCACAGCAGATTATTTTAGATCCAGAATATCAGAATTAAAACTATCTTGATTCAGTGCAGCAACTGGCTCAAAATAGACCCAAAAATGCATATGCAAAGCAAGTGTAAATTTGCATCATATACACATGGAGCTTTAAAAGGTAGCCTGGACACGTCAGAGTGCTGATTTTCAGAAAGAGACCAGAGTGAGCTTAATGACCCTTGACACCTGCTTTGTTTTCTTCCTCTGCCGTAAAAATCCTGCCTGGTGAGATTCTGGCATGCTGCATAGATACTACATTTGGAGAACAAGAAGCAGAGTGGCTGGGTTGTTTGTGTAACCCACAAGACCGTGTGAGTCTAGATTTGCTAGTAATTAATTGGGGTACTTGGTCATGTTTCTTACCCTGCAAAGTTTGCCAGGATAAAATTTCATACTACCTCACCTCGGTGTTTTGAGGAATTGCCGATAATACAGATTGTCAGGCCTGTGGGAAATGTAGGCTGTTAACTGGCATGGTGGGCTGGGCTGCTGGAATCAGGCAGGTGGGTAGAGGGGGGTGACTTGTGGAGAAGGCAGGGTTCCACCTGGGAGTGAATCTTATCTGGTGTCTCTCCAGGTAGGAAAAGTGTGTCACTAGTGCCGGGGAGAGGAATGTCCCCCTGTACCCGTCTTGTGTCTGGACTAATAATAAAATTGACACAAGACAGGTTAACAGAAGAAGGAAATAATTTTAATCACATACAAGGAGGTCTCATAGAAATGGGACCTATGGGAATTTCCTGGCGGTCCCCTGGTTAGGACTCTGTGCTTTCACTGCCGGCCCCAGGTTCAATCCCGGGTAAGGGAACTAAGATCCTGCAAGCCGTGCAGTGCAGCAAAAAAAAAAAAAAAAAAAAAAAAAGAAAGAAAGAAAAAGAAAAACAAAAAAAGAAATGGGACCTAAGAAGTAGCCAGAGAAGGAAGCAGGCAGCTTTTATACTTTTCAGACAAACAATAAATTTGTGAGGAATTGACAGGACAAAGAAACTTAGGTTTTGGGTGCTCAATTAGTCAAGAATCTAAACAGAGTTTGGGCTGTGGTAGTAAATTAAAGAAGTAACAGGCTTGTTTATATAGGCTTCTTGGCCTGAATTCCCTATCTTTGGCGATAAGAGTGTCCCTCTACCTCCAGATACAGGGAGAGCACGTTTCACATGAGAGATTTATTTTCTGCTTTCAGGGAGAAAAGAAAGGAAGGTCAGAGTGTCCTTCTTGCGTTGGCCATTTCTTAAGTAACTTTAATTCTAAATAATCAATATGCCATTGAGGCATACTTTGGGGCAGCCTGCCCTGGGTCCCAACACTAGATTCACAGCTCTTGGCCTGACATGCTCCTGGGTCAACCATCTGAAGCCCAGGACTGTCTCAAAGGGTTGTTTCTTCTAATCTGATTTGTCCTGTTCCCTTCTCAGCCTTACCCTGTTTATTAAGCACTAGATAGAAAGGGGAGAGACCCTTTTCTGTCTTTGTCTTTAGTTATTTAAATTCCACGGAGAAGTATTAGAGCTCTGCGTGGAAAAGCTCTTTCATGGTGGGAGGGTCTGACCTGGGAGCACAGGGCAGCTTCTCTGGCCCTCCTCCCTCCCTGTCCTATGGCTAAAGACCCCAGCCCCTGCTCAGCATCAAAGAAGGCAGATGGACCATGCCTGGGAGGGGTGACTGTATATCATCCTTCATCACCGTGCCAACATCAGCACCCTCGGGGGAAAAAACTTTCCATCCCTTTTCAGGTAGTAAAGAAAAAGCCCGTATTTTACATTGCTGCATATAATCTGTGTAGAGTGAGCTGCAAAAGAGGCCCTTTGGGCATTTTGTTTGTTTTCTTTTCCATTTGATTTGGGAGATTTGGTGGGGTTCATAGGATTTCTACCACCCTCCTTTCTAGAAGAACCATCCACGCTTCAAAACTGCAGCCAAGACAATGAAAAGAGAAAAGGCTTCTGGTTCAAATCGAATCTGCCAGTTGGCAAGTGGTGTTGGGACGGCTGCTCCCGGAGCCGCTTCTAGACCTGACTTTTCCTTCCCGACCAGACATCGCAGATCTTGAGCCGGTGTGAGGTGCTGACCTACTACGTGATCACGGCTGTGTGGGGTGAGCCCCACTCCGGGAGAGCCCTGACCTGTCTCCTTTCCCCACTGACCTGTTTTCCCAGTTTCCAAGTTCCAGTTTTCACTGTGATGTCCCCAGACATTTCTGAGCACGCTGTATCTGCAGTGGAAATTGAAGTTGCCGATCTAAACCCCATTTAACCTCCTCAGATAGGCTCACTCTGGGTTCCACGCTCCCGCTTCCTGGATCCTGAGGAACTCAAGCAGCACCAAGCTTTATAAGGTGCATCACCCCTTCCCACACCTGGTCTCACCAGCCCCAGGAAGAAGCTAGTCAGGTACTGTTAACCCCATTTTACAAACAGGAAAACTGAGCCTCAGAGCAATTGAATAGAATACTTCTAAGGTCACACAGTTGAAATGCAACAGAACTTGCTTCTAGGTCATCCCTTCCACATCCTGTTTGCTTATGTCTTTTTAAAAAACCATATTTATGCTTCAAACCTCTTTCTGCTCTGCAGGGCACAATGCTAGAATAATAGGAAAGTGGTGATTCATAACCAACTTCTGACTTATTTTATGGCACATACAAAACAAGGCTGTCTACCGATTCTTCCAAAGACCATATTACATCTTTACGAATGCCCTTAAACTCCAAGCGTAACTGACAGCTCCTCAGGGACCCTTGATATATGTTGGTGTCTGAATGGAAAAACAAGACATGCCTCCAACACTCTAAAAATAAGTGATTCTATGAAACAAACACAGCAAAAAAGGAACTAAAGAAGTATGTGTCAGCTGTTCTAATACAATCAACTGATACATAGAAGGTTCTCAAAAATACATGTGTGGAGGATGCGTGGGAGGAGCCTGCCCCAAAGGAGGTGTATTTTATCACTGCCGTTGTTTAGAATTGCCACATCTGGCGATAATAAAAAGCAGGCCTATTAGTTGGTTTTCCTCTTATTTGTTAATTCTCTACAGACAGTGCACCCCAGTACCCACGGCTCCCCACTCCCTCCCAGTACACCGCCCAGTGTAACCCGTGATTCATGTTACCCATCAGATGGGATTTTTTTCAGAATTATTTTAATTGGTCTTTTTTCCCCTTAAATAAATCTCACTTCCCCCTGCTTGGTTGCCAGATCCTGCCCTCCCTAGTCTGGTTTCCCCCAGCTGCCCTGAGGCTCCTGCCAGGCCTGAGGCAATGAAAACTGAAAAACCCTCAGGGCTGGGGTCATCTGCACCTGAGCACAGTGTGGGTGGCCAGTCGACCATGCGGGCCTCTGCCACCATCCTGGGTTTTTTCTGGCTCTGAAATCCAGCCCTGAGTGTCAGGACAGTTACTGGCACCCCAAACCCTGCCACCTACTTCCTCCCTGCCCCAAATCCTCTGAATCCTCTCTGGCTGGCCCCTATACCAACCTGGAGAGAACTCTCTAGAAAGGTGACACGGGCACCCCCCTGACGCTAAGAACTGTCCTTGTCTAAACACTCTGAGGTCAGCGCCTCCCCTACGCCAGCCTCACTGTAGTGATTGGATCAACGCCACTCCCTGAGGGAGAAGCCCGGGGACAGGCAGCTGCTGGCCCGGTTTCAGTGGCGTGCTGGTAAATGGCAACAAGCAGCTCTCTGGAAGAAAAGAGCCCCGAACTGTAGCATTTGCACCTGGTATAAATACTCCCTCCCACCATGGCCAGTCTCAGGCTATCACCATGGCATCACTGAATGCGGGGTAGGGAAGAGATGTACAGCAGCACGCGGTTATACGGTATTTCTGCCATCCAGATGTCACAGATGTTAATAACCTTGACAGCTGAGAAAACACTAAAATGTAAATAATTAGGAAGTGACGGGTTTTCTGTTTATAACTTTTGTTTTTAGTATAATTTATTCAACTTTCAGGTTTATATAATTTAATTTTTAATAATGGCTATGTTTAATACCAGCTCTCAGAATGCCTGCAAGTGTAACAATTGGTTCGCTTGCTCCTGTCCGGGGTGTGCTGCTGCACAGCACTCCCCCGGGCCTGTGGGCCTCACCCTCCCACGGCTTCAGCTGTGCTTCATCTCACCCTGCCAGCAGTCTGCAGAATCTCAGTGTTCCTTCTAGCCAGGGCCATGTGACTTTTGTTCTCCCGGTTGTTAAATTCAAGGCATAAATTCCAGCTTTTATTCTACTTGGCCTTCCAGGGGCCTGTGACACCCCATCCATCTTGAAATTCTACAACACCATTCTTTTTTGCCATTATTTTTTAAAGCTCTTCTGAGGGATCCTGTTCTTCTGCTGGCCCTTTAACTGTTGATGCTTCCCAGGATCTGACCATGATTCCTTTTGGTCTTCCAGTCTCCTTATTCTGAATGTGAATGTGGATGTTTCCCACATCCATACTTTTTGCCCAGATGTCTCTTTTGAACTCCAGTCTTACAGATGTAAATGTCTGCAGCACGTCTTTATCTGACCATCTCACAAGCATCTCACACTCAACATGTACCATCATTCCAACCCCTCCCCCAAAACTACTTGTTCTTTCTTTATATTCCTCACCCAGGCATTCATGCCATAATTCCTTCCATAAATATTTATTGAACACCTACGACATGCTAGTCACTGTGCCACCTGCTGAATAAGCCACAGTCCTCGTGGAATTTATTCATCTCCATCCACCCAGTGACCTAGGCCAGAACCCTGGAGCCATCTTTGACCCCTGCCTCTCCCACATTACTTATTTACATTCATTTGGTCAGTAAACCTGACCTTTTCTTCCTCCTAAACAAGTCTGGAACCTGTCCTCCTCTGCCATTCCCACCACGGCTGTCTTCTCAGGTCCTTATCATTTCTCTCCTGGATTATGCAGGAAGCTCCTCCCTGGTCTTTCCGTCCAGAGACTTGCTGCATTCGAATCCTTTCTCCATAACGCTGGCCTAACAATACTTCTGAAACCACATTTATGATATGGCCATCGCCCTGTATAACATTCTCCCAAACACCCTCTTAGCCTGCAGAGCAAAGCCTATGCTCCTTGGCATCATGAAAAGGCCATGTGACCTGGGCCCTGTCCACCTCTTGGTCTGCTTGTCCCCGTTCCCCTTGGGACATTTCTCAGACCTTCCCCTGTGCCTGGCACCCCCCCACCCGCCCATGCCACCCCATCCCCAGTCCCCTTGGGACAGTACTCAGACCTTTCCCTGTGCCTGGCACCCCTCCCCCCGCCCATGCCACCCCACCCCCAGTCCCTTCTTTGACCGCCTGCTGTTCCTACTCAGCCTTCAAACTTGCTCCGACGCAAGTGTGCCACTATGGCTGTTCCACAGGGCTGCTCCTGTCACCTCCTCCTGGAGGTGTTCGCTGGCCCTCCCAGGCTGTGTTTGGTGACTCTTCTCTCTGTCAAGTCTGGGTCATGCCATCCGGTAATCATCTGTTTACCAGTCTCCATGCGTCTTTGGAAGCCGAGCTCTTGCCGGAGGACGCTGTGTCTTTTATCTCTGAATTCCTGGCAACGAGGAGTGCGCAGGGCCCCAGTAAGTGATCAGTAACCCCTTGTTGAATGAACGAGTGTGACAGCGTTACCTGGTGAGGTGGCCGAGGGCACGGGACCCCAAGTGAGCCCTGGCGCTGCCTCTCCCGTGTAGAGTGACGGGGGCACAGCGCTCCACAACGTAGCTACTTCAGACCATGAGTGTGAGGCTTATGAGACAAAAGTGGTTGTCAGGCACCCCGCACATAGGTAATCAATGGCAACTATTATAACGACTGAATATTTTCAGGCACTTAAGTAGCTTCTGTGTTGTGCTTTTCAGTTTACTTTTATGGACTCCCTTCATCAGCGTGTTTATCATCATCTTAATCTTCCTGATTTTCACTAGAGAAGTGGCATAATCCTGATGTTACAGGTATTTTTAACTGCTGGCTCTTAGAGTGGGGATGGGGTTGGGGGGTGTGTGTGTATGGGGGCGGGGTTGGATGTAAAAGATCCAAGATTGAGTGTGATGATGTGTGAGGTAATGTAGCATACACACGACAGCTAAAAGCCAAGGGAAAGGCTGTCAAAGCACCTGAATTATCCGGCCATTCCCAAGCCTTAGGGCGTGGAGCCCGGCCTCGTTTGCATATTGGCACCACTTCCTCCATTGCTGAGATGCTCAGCTTCATCTTCGCTGCCCTTTGCTGGCTGCAGCCAGACCTTCCCAATGTGTTTGACTATGTTGCCCCCTTATGGATCAGGCCCAAGTTTCAATAAATATTTCCTTGCTGGCTGGACTATCTCCTACCTGTGTGCTGTTAGAAACTGCAGGGGTACCAAAGTGATTCGTATCCTTAAGGTATGATGTCCATGCTCAAGGAGGTAGGAACTTTGATAATCTTGGAAAAGCATAAATCAGAACCGAAAACTGGAAGAACCCTACCATACAGTTAAGTTATTGTGCCTAGAGAGAGACTGCATGGATCAAAGAATTGTACTTATGCACCACTTTGCAATTAACAGAGAACTGCAGCACATATTTTCTCATTTAACCCTGTCAACCACACCAGTGAGGATGGTATAGATAAAATATCATAGACCCGACATGCTAGCAACAGATGTGGCTACTGACAAGTGTCTTGTCAGTCAGCTGATGTTATATCTCATCGCAAAGGTCACACCTGAGACAGTCTAGTTTCAGAGGAAAAAAAATCCCATGAATATGACTCACCAGCATTATCTTTCTGTAGCACCTGAGATTTCTACCCCGCCTCACCAGTAACGTCTGAGATCAAAGCGTGGGGTGTAGATCGATACAATTACTGGAGAGGTTTCCTGTGGGTGATTTTCAATTTGTGTCTTGCAACCAGGATCCTAGAAATTATGAAAGGGCATTTTCAGGATGAAAAGCACTCAGCTTTGTTTTTTTTCAAAGGAATGGAAAATCAAAATCATTCCGAAGCATTTTTTTGGTTTTTTTTTTAAGATGTAATACAACTTTTTTCAAGCAAGTGCTTTTAAATTCCTCACATTCAAGCTTAAACCACAGTGACATTTGTCACATTATCATCTATCTGAGTGAGTTAAATCGAATAGTGGGGAAAGGTCCTTTTCCTCCTTTAATCTTTGACCAAAAAAAGGCAAACTCCAAAATTATGCCAGTCCGTCAGTAGTCTCTGTTGCTCCACACATTCAAAGAGAAATCTCCACAAAATCAGAGCTGGTGTTTTTCTATCCCAGATGCATTCTCTTCGCTACCAGGAATGACTAACACTCAGGAACATGGTGCCAAGAGAGGCCACTAGGAAAGAGAGACATCTGAGAGAGAGAATTTCCCCCTGGAGACTGTGAGATACTCTTTATTTTCAGGAAAGAAAGCGCCTTTCCCAGGAGCCCCCCAGGTTCCCTTACATCTCAGTGGTTAGGGCTGGGTCACATGTCTATTTCATGTCTATTGCTAAACCACCCAGTGGCGAGGGGAAATGGGTTACCATGAGTGGTGTGGACAATTCTTTTGGGGCAGAATGGATAATGGGGAGTTAACCACCATTTCAGATACCGTATCTGGAAACATTGGTAGCCAGACCAGAAGTTTTTTTGGTTTTAGGCAGATGAGAGCGCTTTCCGCTTCTTATTGAAGGTCTTTGGTAATTAAATGAAAGCAAAAAAAGAGACACAATTACATTCGTACTCCAGATATGAGGAGCAGGACAAACCTGTTATATGCATGTGGACAATTTATGGTCTCGTAAGGAAAATCTTCAATTCCAGGAGCCCTCTGGACAACAAGCAGGAGAGGGAATGCTTGTTGGGTTTCTCTCCATAACATGACTCTCCATAACAGTGGAAAGATCCTCTCAGGGCACCTGGGCAGCCCCTGGGGCTAATAATGATATTGCCCGAATAACTTCAACCCAGTTTTCAACTTGCAGCCAAAATCAAAGTCCTCTGATGTGGGATCAGAAGAACGTTCTAAGTAAGATGAACCTTCTGACCTTACTTTCCAAGGGGCAGCCGCCGAACGCAGGACAATTCGAGTTTGTTTTCTCCAGGATCCATCTGCCTGGAGAGACAAGTGAGGTCCCTGCGGTTCAGAAGAACCAGGCACAGGGCCGCATTTCCTCTCCCTCAGACTCTTACCCTTTCCGGAAATGCCTTAGCCTCCTGAAATAATTTCCCAGAAGGAAGAAGCTGTAACTGGAGAACAGACCAGTGGAGATGTTTAACGCTGGGCAGAAGTGAGGCTTGTCGTGAGCCCAGCTGGGAGATGGGGAAGAAATTCCCTGAGTCTTGCCTCTGGGTCGGTCCTTTCAGTTCCGGTGGTCTTGGGCTTCAGTCTATCAAGGGACGAGCCTTTAAAACAGGCCCCTAGCAGTATGTCCACCTTCTCGGATGGCTGCATGTCTCCTTGCCCCCTTGCACTCTTATTCTGACTACAGCATTTGAAGCTTTGAGGTTCTGAGAGCTGTAGAGTTATGAGGCAGATTTCTCGTTCAGAAATTTTGCTATAGATATTCAAATGCATAGGGCAGAGTTATGCCCGTTTCACACAGTGCTATGTATGTATAGGCCCCGTTTCAAGAAAGCACTTTTGGGCTTCCCTGGTGGCGCAGTGGTTGAGAGTCCGCCTCCCGATGCAGGAGACGCAGGTTCATGCCCCGGTCCGGGAAGCTCCCACATGCCGCGGAGCGGCTGGGCCCGTGAGCCATGGCCGCTGAGCCTGCGCTCCGCAACGGGAGAGGCCACAACAGTGAGAGGCCCGCGTACCGCGATGAGGAGTGGCCCCCACTTGCCGCAACTAGAGAAAGCCTTCGCACAGAAACGAAGAGCCAACACAGCCATAAATAAATAAGTAAATAAATAAATAAATAAATAAAATTTTTTTAAAAAAGCAAAATTCCTTTAAAAAAATAAATTAAAAAAAATAAAAAAATAAAAAACACTCTGTCCTTGTTCTCCTACTGCCCGAGCAAGTCTCTTGATTCTTCTTTGAGGAAGCGTGCTCTGCTTCTATCCTCTCCTTACTGAGATGCCGGTGTTCCCAGGGCTTGATCTTTACTTCTCATGGTCCATGCTCCCCCTGGGCAGTCCATGCATGCATCCCCACTGACTTAACTGCCAACTGACTTTACGTCCCAACACACCCTGCCCCCACCAAATCTCCTCTTTTGCACTGTCCTTAAATTTCCTCCTCAACTCTCAGATGCTGGCTGGCCCATCTCTGCTTTGAAATCAAATTTAATAAGAATACAACTAAATGCCTGAAAAATATAACACTAATTTTTAAAAAAATATTTATTATTTAGGCTGCAATGGGTCTTAGTTGTGGCATGCGGGATCTTTATTTATTTATTATTTTATTTTTTTAATTAATTAATTTATTTATTTTTGGCTGTGTTGGGTCTTCATTGCTGCACACGGGCTTTCTCTAGTTGTGGCGAGCGGAGGCTACTCTTCATTGCAGCGCGCCAGCTTCTCATTGTGGTGGCTTCTCTTGTTGCAGAGCACGGCCTCTCGGCACATGGGCTTCAGTAGTTGTGTCACGTGGGCTCAGTAGTTGTGGCTTGCGGGCTCTAGAGCACAGGCTCAGTAGTTGTGGCACGCAGCCTCAGTAGTTGCGGCTCACAGGCTCTAGAGCGCAGGCTCAGTAGTTGTGGCGCATGGGCTTAGTTGCTCCGCAGCATATGGGATCTTCCCGGACCAGGGCTTGAACCCGTGTCTTCTGCATTGGCAGGCGGATTCTTAATGACTGCACTGCCAGGGAAGCCCTAGATTAACTTTTTTAGTAGTTTAGTGTTTTTGAAACGCTCAGTACATTAGAAAATTAGTTGTGGGTTAATTTTTTTTTTTTTTTTTGCTTTGCAGAAGTTCCTGAGTATCTAGATGATCCTCAAGAAATGACTGCGGACTCTAAATTAAATAACTTGAGCAAAACAAAAACTTTCAAAGTAATATAAAATTCTACTTAAAGTGGGATGTGGGTACATTTCAGTATGTGATGTGGGAAGCTCCAAAACTCAGAGTCTGAGGACCCAGGGTGATCTTAAAATGGCTGGAGCTGTGAGGATTAAGGGCTTTACATATGTGATAAGTGAATTGTAGAAAAATGCATTAACTTCTTAGAAAGATCTACAGAAGAAATGCCACTGACCCCAAAGGCCACCAGCCAGGAACCTCTGGGAACCACGAAATTGGTGCTTCCCAAATCTACCTGATCATTGAAATTGCTGGGGAAGAGAGTGGGGGTGGTGCCTGGGAACGGGTATTTTAACCAGCACTCCAATGATTCTAACAGATGAGATTTGGCAACCACAGGGCTTTAACCAGAGCTCCTCCCCGCTCTCATTTAATTTCATTTTGTCCTTGGTTTGCCCTTTTGGAAAAGAACAGCTGAGTAAATGTCATTTCTTCATGAACTTGACTGCTTTCTCAGCCAGGTAGGGCGAGCCCAATGCCGTTCATAGCAGAGTCAGACGTGGCTTTGTCTCCAGCCCCTTCCCTCTCAAGCCCTCCCAATCCCGAGGAATTTAGGTCCCAACGCGCCCTCCCCCACCAAATCTCCTCTTTTGCGCCGTCCTTCAATTTCCTCCTCGACTCTCAGGTGCTGGCTGGCCCGTCTCTGCTCTTCCGTTCCAAGTCACAGCGTCTGCCATATGTTTTCTATTCTCGTTTTGCAACAACGGGCAGTAGCAGGGATTTCGGGGTAAGAGCTCTATACTTGCTAGAGGTCAAGAGACTGGAAATAGGAAATAAGCAGTGTTATATCCTGAGACCATCCGCAGAGCCAGAGTCGTTGGGGGTGGAGGGGAGGAAGAGGGGGAGGAGAGGTTCGCCTGTGCTCTTCCAGATACTTCACCTTTCCTGGGCAGGAAGCGAACTGGATGGCAGAATTTTAGAGCCAGGTGGGGCCCGACTCTTTACTACTCCAGACCGGAGTTTGGAAGGCGGTTGTCTGCTGGAAATGTGATGCTTGGTTATTTTAGTAAGAGTTTTATTTTGGCTGCAAAGGTCGAGGTGGCTGCCTTTCTCCCCTGGGAGAGGCCTTCCGCCCTCGAGGTCCTTGTGCTTGGTTGATTTGTGCAAAGAGAATGACTCCGGAATTATTCAGCCTTTACCAACAGGCCCGTGGCATACCTCAAAAACTGCAGATTTCATTATTTTTAATGAGATGCAGCTAATGTAATGGAATTATAGGTAGATAATTAAAACTAAGATGAATTTTCTTATTGCGTGAGCTACTCAGCATGCTCAGATTTCGCCTTATAACTGCACAAGGAACACCACCGGCAGTAAGGTGCTGTGCGCAGGTGATTCACGTACATCAGAATCCCCTGCGGTGGTTGTGGAAGATGCAGATTACTGGGCTCAGGTGCCCCTGGAATGTCTGGGGTGTGAGGCCCAGGAATCTGCATGCTTAGCTAGACTTTCAGGTGACTCTTAAGAATTCCAAAGAGTCCTTGACTGAGGACCTATTGCGTGCTAGAGACATTATCTTACTAGAAAAAAAATTTCACAACAATCTTATGAAGTAGATATTATCATCTCCCCTTTTCAACTAAAGCTTAGAGAAGTTGAATAACATTTCGAAGGTCGCATAGCTAGGAAATGGCAAAGTTAGGAGTCAAATCCACGTCCACCTAATTCTAAAGCCTGTGCCCTTTCCAAATTGCCCCCGCATTCCCGCAGAGGTCTCACGCCTGCCAGGCCATTGAAGTGGCCCGTGACATTTGTGGTCACAGAGACAGCATGGAATGGGGGCGGGAGAGCTCCTTCTAACTTTGTGGGACGTTGATGGCAGTTGTGACCTCTCTTCTCCGTATTGTTTTCTGTATTTATTCTCCTTTTAATCGTGGGGCACTCACACCTCCCAGGAGTCCATGCTCCCTACTGGACAGGGTGCTTTAGCTGACCCCGGACACCCGTCTTTCTCAGAAACTCTGACGATTAGAAGCAGAGTGTACAGATGCTATTGGGAACCCCTCCAACCCCGTCTGCTCCCCTCCCAGTGCCGGGTGACCGTGTGCTTCACGGAGGGACAGGGTCCCACCACAGTCCTGGCGCGTCGCTCCTAATTAGCTCAATTACACTGGGAATTCCATCCTGCTTGTCAGTGATTCAGCAGCGGGCAAGTGACCCAGTTCTTGTCAGTGAGAGAGAGAGAAAGCCTGCCGGGAGGTTTCTGAGAGGGATTTCTGATGGCTCCCCTGCCAAAAGCCGTCCAAGCTGCTCCATACGAAGAGGCTGGGCTACTACGTTGCACAACGCTAGGGGGCGCCAGCACACGGGATTCTATGTGGACAGAGCCCCTTGGGATCGCACGAGGGATACTGCTCAGCCCGAAAGCAAGGCGAAGGGCGCCCCCCTGGAGTTGGGCAGCTTGGCTGTGCGTGGAGAGAGGGTTTCCCTGAAACTTGCATCTCCTGGAATTTCCAATCCCAGGTTTACATGTTAACATCAACTGAATGAAGATGTGAAAACACAAACTGCGTAGGCGCGGTAAGTAGGCCTTCTGGTTAAACTGTGTTGCTCTCTATGTAACAACAGCCAAATTCTGGAGTCTCCTGCAGTTAGTTTACCCTGAAGCTCTCATGAGATGATAAACATCTTGCGTCTGGAATCTTTTTGAGGATCAGGCGGGACCTTGGCTGCCCAGCACGGAGCAGTTCCAGGCAGCAAGGCCCAGAAGGGAGCAGCTGGGCCCTCCGACCGGTCCAGCCTCTGAGGGCAGTGAGCTTGGCTTCCGCCCCAGACTTGCAAAGCCCCGGCTCTCCGCTTTCCTCATTTCCCCTTGGCCTTTAATTGTCGGCTTCCTCAAGACGTTCATCTTGAAAAGCCGGCTTCCTTGTCAGGGCAGGAGGTCTGCGAATCTCTGTGCCGCCAAGGAGAGAACCTTCCCTGACCCCCCGACCCTCCACTTCCTGGCAGGCCTCTGCCAGACTGCTGTAGTTTCTCAGCCTGAATCCAGGTTAGAAATTCTTCTGAAAGATGCTGACTGCTTTCCTTGAACATAATACAATGTAGCAAACAATTTTTAAAATGGTTTTTAAAAATACAAATTTCCTCTCCCATTAGTGCCAGTATACATGCTTAATGCAGAGAATGAGCAAATCATCAAAGAGGACCCACACGCAAAAGGGAATCCCAAACCAAAGTAATCCTGACACCCAGAGGGGACGACTGCTGAGTATTTATTCATTTATTTTCCATCTCCTCGGTTTAATATTTTATCACCATTAAGATTGTATGTCATGATTATTTTGACTATTATTGTTATTCATCATTATTTTTATTTATTTTTTTTGCGGTACGCGGGCCTCTCACTGTTGTGGCCTCTCCCGTTGCGGAGCAAAGGCTCCGGATGCGCAGGCTCAGCGGCCATGGCTCCCGGGCCCAGCCGCTCCGCGGCATGTGGGATCTTCCCGGACCGGGGCACGAACCCGTGTCCCCTGCATCGGCAGGCGGACTCTCAACCACTGCGCCACCAGGGAAGCCCTCATCATTATTTTTATTATTATTGTTCTTGTCATAGATAATTAATGAGGTGGTTGTTACACAACACTAGGTAGAGTTTCTCTGTGCAGAAATGGTACCCGATTTAACAAAGATGATTAGGAGGCTTCCCCTAAGACACAGCTACACATCACGGGTCCCTGTCTGTCACTGTACCAACTGGTGTTCTCTCTGAAGGTTGAGACTCCTGAAATATTCCGGGTCCCTCTGGAGAAAGGCCACCTCATGCTTGCAGAAGAGACTTGGGATGCTGTGGCCCTTCCTGAGCCTATGGAAGAATTTAGAAGCCCCCTCTCCTCATGATCCTAGCAACTGTACTGTCAAACAAAACAAAAATACAGGCCCCCAAATGGTACCACTTGTGGTAAAACCCATGATACAAAACCTAGATTTAATCACCTAACTGCAGCTTTGACCTTCACCAGAAATGCACTTACCTAAAAAAGGGTGGATATGCATAACTGACTCACTTTATTGTACAGCAAGGACCAACACAACATTGCAAATCAACTATACTCCAAAGTGAATACATAAATACACAAATAAATAAATAAAACCAATTTCAAAAAAAAAGAAGAAAGAAGGAAGGAAATGTAATCTTAATCAACCAGCGTGGAATTTTCTGGTCGGCGCCAATAGAGCAAGAGGAGGCATCTGCATGGCAAAATCCTTGCTGTCCCGCCCCTACCCTCTGCCCACCCCGCATCCCAACCTAAAAACAACTCTTGTCTTTCCCTAACAGCTCCCTTGCCCCTCCCTTCTTCCCGTAAAAACCTTCCACTTTGCATAATCCCTTGGAGTACCTTCTAGTTGCTAGATGGGATGATGCCCAATTGATTCATGAATCACCTAATAAAGCCAATTAGATCTTCAAATTTACTCGGTTGAACTTTTTTGTTCGCTTGTATTAAACAGAGTATGCAGGCCTACAAGCAAAGAGAGGGCCTCCTAGGACAAATCTTTCCAACACAAAATTCCCAAGTCCACTTGGGGCCCAGGAACTGCTCCTGCAGGTTTGGAGGGGTCGTGAATGGTCCCCTTGGCCCTCCTGAGATTCTGCATTTTTTCTAAATAAGCTTGGAGGCAAAGGAACTGCTATTTATTACCTGGAATAAAGAATATTACCTACCACCAGCGCCTCCAAATATTTTTCTAAGTCAGCTTGGAAGCCTGGGAGCAGCCATTGCCCACAAACGTGCACAGAGGGTGTCTGTTCTAGGACAGCCTGAGTCTTGGGAAACTTTCTAAGTCCCCTCAGGGGGCCAGACAGGGCTGGAGCTGTACTGCAAGACACAGGGAGGACATTGCCCACTTGACCAACCTCAGAACTTTTTAAGTCCTGGAAATTTTTACTTTTTAAATTTTATTTGTCTTTGGCTGTGCTGGGTCTTCATTGCTGCGCGTGGGCTTTCTCTAGTTGCGGCGAGTGGGGGCTACTCTTGGTTGGTCGCAGTGCGCGGGCTTCTCATTGCGGTGGCTTCTCTTGTTGAGGAGCACGGGCTCTAGGTGCGCGGCCTTCAGTAGTTGTGGCACGCGGGCTTAGTTGCTCCGTGGCATGTGGGATCTTCCCAGACCTGGGCTCGAACCCGTGTCCCCTACATTGGCAGGCAGATTCTTAACCACTGAGCAACCAGGGAAGTCCCAAGTCCTGGAATTTTTAAAGGAAAACCTGGAACGAAGGATGGCTGGGAAACACCAAGGACCGTTCCCTCCAGCAGCCCGGGGTGGAGACAGGGGAGCCAAGACGTCCCTCCCAGGAGAGGCCCAGGCAGACCAGATGGCAGCAAGATTTTATTTCAAGAAAGGTTTGTTTCAGAACAGAAGAGCAGTTTCGTCAGCCTCTACAGTGAACACTTCTCTGTTCTTGTTTAACCAGCAATGACGGCCCCTTCTTTTGGAAACAGCACCCCAGGTCCCTTTTGGGCAGCAAGGCCCCGACCCCCTCTCGGAACTAACAGCCTCAGCTGGACAGGCAGCCCAAGCCTCAGTCCCTGAGGATGCTGTAAATACAGTGCAGTATAGAATCTTCGAAGGTGCTAAGTGCTACGAGAACTGCTTTGTGAAGTCCTATATTGCTGCTGAAAGGAACTGGCGACGTTCAGCTGTTGAATATGTGGTGTTTTTGTAGCAATCTGCAACCTGACCTCACTGCTGGAACTTCTAAGTGGCCTCCCTCCCTCCCTGCCTCCAGGCTCACCTGACACCAATCCATCTCTCTACCCAGGAGTCAAGATGGTCTTTTCAAACATAAACAGGACGTCTCTCCTTGAAACCCTTCAGTAGGGCCCTTCTAGCCTAGCTGACAAAGGACAAGGTACACATGTTCACCTTGGCACTCGTGGTGACTGGTGATTGGGGTCCTTCTGTATCTCCACCACACTGTGAGTTCCTCAAGGTCAGGGATCACAGCAGATTAGATTTCCATCCATAGGACTGAGATTTCCATTAGGAAACCTAGTCGGGCTCCCAGCTGGAAGGGCCCAGTTAAACACAGGACATGGGAAGCATATCTCTGTGAGGGAAGGATATCCTTTCTAGAATTTCATAATAGATGTAGCAAAACCTAACATTTAGAAGACGGGTTAAATATAATCCGTGGGATTTAAACTGAACAGGGATCATCCCAGAGTCTAACCACTTGATCTGACCACCAGGGGCATCCCCGGAGGCCCCACTTATACTTCTCATGAGTAGTAACCTATTCTGAGCAAACATCTTCTTACAACATCTTGTAAACTGAACATGGAAATCACTCTAGTTGCATGTAAGAACCATGTTCTTTACATGCTTAAAGAAGCATGTTCTTCAACAAAACGAGAGGGTCGTCCTCAGAACCATGAGCACACTCAGATCAAAGTTCCCACTTCTTGCTTCTTAGGAAAAGAAACTACCTTCCCTCCCCCCTCCCTCCCTCTCAATTAACACCTCTTTATTACAGAAAAATTTTGAAAATACTGATAAGTAAAAGGAAAATGAAAATCATCCATAGTCCTTTACCCAGAGGTAACCACTATTGATAATTTGGTTTATATCCCACCATTAAAAAGAGTTTAATTGGGATATAGTTCATGTACGATGTAGTTGACATTTAAAATGTATAATTCAAATGCTTTTAGTGTATTCAAGAGTTGTGCACCCATCACCACAATCAAATTTAGAATATTTTCGTTACTGCAAAAAGAAACCCTGCACGCCTTAGCCCTCACCTCCCAACTCCCCACTCCCATCCAATTCTAGGCAAATAATAATCTACTTTCTGTCTCTATAGATTTGCCTATTCTGGACATTTCATGTAAAAAAATACATGATGTGCTCGTTTATGACTGTCTTCTCTCACTTAGCTTGATGTGTTTGAGGTTCATCCATATTGTAGCATTGGGGTGGGGTAGTTAGATTATGCCTAGAAAGGCCTTCCTCATTCTCAGTTTATTAAAAGTAGCTATTACATTTTCCTCTAATCCTTTCACTGTTTAATTTTTAGGGTTTAAACCTTTGTTTGACTTAGGAATGCAACTTTGTTTTGATCCATGTAAATATCCATTTTCCTAACATCTTTGATTCTTTTTTTTTTTTCTTTTTTTTTGCGGTACGCGGGCCTCTCACTGTTGTGGCCTCTCCCGTTGCGGAGCACAGGCTCCAGGCGCGCAGGCTCAGCGGCCATGGCTCATGGGCCCAGCCGCTCCGCGGCATGTGGGATCTTCCCGGACCAGGGCACGAACCCGCGTCCCCTGCATTGGCAGGCGGACTCTCAACCACTGCGCCACCAGGGAAGCCCCTCTTTTTTTTTTTTTTTTTTTTTTAATTTATTTATTTTTGGCTGCGTTGGGTCTTTGTTGCTGCGCTAAGGCTTTCTCTAGTTGCAGTGAGCAGGGGCTACTCTTTGTTGCAGTGCGCGGGCTTCTCTTGTTGTGGAGCACGGGCTCTAGGCATGCGGGCTCAGTTGTGGCTCGTGGGCTCTAGAGCACAGGCTCAGTCGTTGTGGCGCACGGGCTTAGCTGTTCTGCAGCATGTGGGATCTTCCCGGACCGGGGCTCAAACCCGTGTCCCCTGCATCAGCAGGTGGACTCTCAACCACTGCGCCACCAGGGAAGCCCTATGCTTAAAGTTTTGAGTGACACTGACTTGTACCTCCATCCCGAGTGTAGTTAGAGACCTAGTATCCCTTTCAGGCTTTTTGAGGAATTCATAGGGTGAGGGCTGTAAGTATTACATTTCCCCTGGTCACCCGCAGCTTTGAAATCCCAATTCCACAAAATCAATTCAGTTTATGAAACATCTCTTCATTCCAACTTGCACCTCACTGCCCTAACTGGCCGTGATTTGGGTAATTTTGTTTTCCAAAATGCCATCGACCAAGGCTGTGTATGTAGCTGACTTTTGCTGACAGTTTGAGGTCACTGAGAGGTTTATATCAGCATCTCAGTCTAAATCTGAAGTCAAATCTGAATTAAATCTAGAACTGAATATCAGATATCCCAGATTTGGTATTTTGTCCATTTCATCAAGAGTTCTATGGGCTGTCTCACCACCCATATTTCTCCCCACTTCTGTGCCCTCACCCTTCCCTGAACTTTTCCCCTTGCTGAATTCACTTCTCTCCACTTTATTCAAAAGTCTCCTAACCTCTTACGCAGGGCACTTTGGCTCTGTTTTTTTTCACTGCCTCTTCCAGATAAACAACTGAAGCCTCACTTCCCAACTAGAGTAAACTATCAAGGTACTTTTGAAAACAAAGGCAATTCTTTTCCTGAGTAGAACTCCGGTGTTAGCTGGTAACTAATGTTTTATTGGATACATGTACAATTCCTGGTAAGAGCAACCTTATGGTATTTCAGAATTTTATTTAACTCCTGTGTTATTTTAAAAATATCATAGTTAAACAGGGAGGTAGGGCCAGGAATAGGCCTGTTCCCATAAGGCACACTAGAAAACCTCATGAGTCAGCTGGGTCTTGCTTCAATAGTGGGGGATAAAGCCCTAGATTAAACATGACCCGAGTCCACCTAACAAATCTTAAAAGCAAGACAGAGAGAATCAAACTGTTTCCAAGTAACTTAACTTGTCTAAGACCAAGTTCAAGAATGTTTACAGGAATACAAAAATATCCAGTATTCAACAAGGTAAAATTCATAATGTCTCACATCCAATAAAAAATTACAGTCGTGCAAAGAAGCATAAATATACCATTTATAATGAGGATATAAATCAGTCAATCAAAACCAACCCATAACTGATGCAGATGTTAGAATTAGCAGACAGGGATATTAAAACAATTACAACAGCTGTATTCCATATGTTCAAAAAATTAAGGGCAGACTTGGAAGATATAAGAAGGACCCATTTAGATATGAAAGCTACATTGTCTGAGATGAAATATACACTGGATGGAATTAACAACCAGAGTAGAAATTATATGAAAAAATTAGTAAACTTCAAGACACCAATAGAAACTATGCAAAAGAAAACACACAGAGAAAGAAAGAATTTAAAAATTAACAGACCACCAGTGAGCAGTGAGGCAACTTTAAGCAGCTTAATCTAAAGTAATTGGAGTCTATGATGGGGAGGAGAGAAAAGGCAGAATAAGTATTTTAAGAAACAATGGTTGAAACATTTCCAACTTGGTTGAAAACTATCAATTCATAGATGCAAGAATTTCAACAAACCTCGAGCACAAAAAAAAAAGAAGAAAATAAGACACACCATAATAAAATTGCTCAAAACCTGTGATAAAGAGAAAATCCTAAAAGCAGCCAGAGAAAAAAGACACACTATGTCCAGAGAAGCAACGATAAGATAAAGTAGATTTCTGGTCAGAAACAATGCAAGTGATCAGTCAATAGGGCAACATCTAAAGTATTAAATGAAAAAAAATCTGTCAACCAGAAATCCTATACCCAGTGAAATATCTTTCAAAAAGGCAGGCAAAACAAAGATTCTTTCAAAGACACAAAAGCTAACAGAACTCATCACCAGTGTACCTGTGCTGTGTCAAAGGGAATCCTCCAGACAGAAGAAAAAAAAAGTACCAGAGGTATATATGAACCTACACAAGAATAAAAGTGTAGGCTCTGGGAATGGAATCTATGTGACAGAATGTAGGGATGGCTCGTCTCTGCTGCATGATGTCTGGGATCCCAGTATGGTAAACTCAAATGGCTGGGGGGCTGGGAATGCTTCTTCACTCATGTCTTACACCTGAGCTGGGAACGCAGAGTCTCGGCTCAGGTGGGGCTGTTGGCTGGAGCTCGTGCATGTGGCTTCTCACGTGGGTCCTCACAGCCTGGCAGCTGGGGTTCCCAAAGGAAGTATCCCTAACGGAAGGGTGCTGAGAGCAAGCATTCTAAGAGAACGAAGGAGAAGCTGCATAGCTGCTTGTATACTAGCCTTGGAAATCATAGTAATACTTCCGGTGACTCCATTGGTTGAAATAGTCAAAAGTCTATTCAGATTCAAGGGACGTAGACCCCACCTCTAATGGGAAGAGTGTCAAATACTTTTGAGGCCATATTCTATCACTGCCACATAACCCCAAACCCACTGTCTTAAAATAACAACTGTTCGTTTCACTAATGATTCTGCTGGGCAGTTTGTGTGGTCTGAGCTGGGCTTGGCAGATGTTAGCTGGACTCACCTGTGCATCTCTGCTCAGCTGGCAGGTTGACTGGGGGTTCGCTGGTGTCTGGTGGCCTTGGTAGGACGGCTGGGACGAGAGGGGCTAGTCTCCAGCACAGTCTCCTGGCCTCAGAGTTCCAAGGCAGCAAGAGGGAAAGCCGCAGTGGGAAAGTGCTTTTCAACCTCTGCTTGCTCTTTATTGCTGTCATCCTATTGGCCAGAGTAAGTCATGTGGCCGGATCCAGAGTCAACGTGGGAGGGTCTGACAAAGAAGCAGGTGCAGGTGTAGGGAGAAGAATCTGTGGTCATTTTTGCAACCTGCTGCAATTTAGTACTGTGATTACCCTCATTTTACAGGGAAGGAATCAGTAGCAGGTTAAATAACTTGCCCAAGATTGCACAGCCAGTAAATGCAGGAGAGAGGATTTAACCCAGGCAATCTGGCTCCAGAGTCTGTGTTTATAATGATTATGCTGAACAAGGGGGTGCGTGCAGGTGACGCTTGGGGAATGTCAACTCAGGCCACTTAGAAGAGGAGATGTGGGATGACCTGGAACGCTGAATACTGGGGAAATGTGTCAAAGATGTTTATCTCTTACTGAATATCTGTGTACTTGGGTCAGTGACTGTGTAGAATCAACCTGTCTCTAGCATCAGGAAATCTATCAACAGTGGTACCATTTATAGATAAAAAAATTTAAAAAAGGACACAAACTAAAAATTTGGTTATACTGTGGAAAAGCAATACCAATTATAGTGATATAAGAGAACCAATCACTATTCTGCTCATTACCATGATCACTTTTCTGGCAAAGACATATTGAGCATGTGCTGTTCGCCAGGTGCCATGCACGTTGCTGTGAATGATAAAAAGAATCTTGTCTTCATGAAGCTTATAGTCCAGTAGAACCAGAAGCATAATAATGATTACACAATCACAATACGGTGTCATTAATTTAAAGTTTTGATTATAACAAGCTCTGATTGAATGTGCTCCAACTTCTTTTACCCCTTTCGCATGATTATCTAATTACTGATTAAAAGGAAATCCTGTTGAGAGTTGATGCGACGTAATGAGTGTGGCATCTACCATCAGCTGGAGATGGTCAGCATCCTGGAAGGCTTCACCCCCTGGGCTCTGACCATCAGGCAGGGTCCTAGCCTCTGTCCCCAAGGGGGGTGTCCCACGGGTACTTGTCCTAGATGCAGTTTGAATCTCCTGAAGGCTACACATGTCCTTGTCATTGGGTTGTACTGGGAGTTAGATCTCCTTTCTCCTTTGCCTTTGAGTCCTTGGGCTCAGTTTATGCAGGGTACTCAGAGGTTTTGCATAAAATATTCATTCAAACCAAAACAGGGAAAGCCTGCCAGGCTCTCAGCAGCCTCTGGAATGCTGGTTTTCTTGGTGCCTGGAGGACACCTCCGAGGCTGAGCCCGAATGATAGACCTGGTACAGGAGACGCAAATGCAGAGTCCGAGGAAATTAAATGACAAGAAACCGAGTTTGCTGCATAGCAGACCTGAAGTTATTAGCTCACAGGGAGACTTTAGCTCTCCCAGGGGATTTTAAACAATGTGATTCTGAACCACTCTTTTAAGAGAATGTGGTTTCGTAAGATTAATTTTTTTTTTCTTTTTTTGCGGTACGTGGGCCTCTCACTGTTGCGGCCCCTCCCGTTGCGGAGCACAGGCTCCGGACGTGCAGGCTCAGCAGCCATGGCTCACGGGCCTAGCCGCTGTGCAGCATGTGGGATCTTCCCGGACCGGGGCACGAACCCGTGTCCCCTGCATCGGCAGGCGGACTCTCAACCACTGCGCCACCAGGGAAGCCCTTAAAAGGGTTTTTGAAGTGGCTTAAAATATTAAAGCATGTATAAAATAGGGCAGTGAAAACAGAGATAAGAAGAAGCTCAGAAGTCAGGGGCTAAGGGCGAGGTGGATGAATTTAGTGCTCGTTCTAGAAGTTACTAATTCGGGACATAAAGGTGTTCGTGACAGATTGTGCAGTTCATATAGCCCGATTAGAGAAAACCTTCAAGAGAGATGCATATTTTCCAGGTACTGAATTTTCTGAGGTTTTGGGGGGGTCTTATTCCTCATATGAGGGGCACTGGAGAGTAGCATGAATAATGTCATTGAAGCCATTTGGTAAAAGGTATAAAAACTTAAAAAGGGCTTCCCCGGAGGCGCAGTGGTTGAGAGTCCGCCTGCCGATGCAGGGGACACGGGTTCGTGCCCCGGTCCGGGAAGATCCCACATGCTGTGCAGCGGCTGGGCCCGTGAGCCATGGCCGCTGAGCCTGCGCGTCCGGAGCCTGTGCTCCGCAATGGGAGAGGCCACAACAGTGAGAGGCCCGCGTACCACAAAAAAAAAAGAAAAAGAAAAAAAAAGAAAACAAACAAACAAACAAAAACTTAAAAAAAGAATAGACGAAGAAAACTTGGGCGAGCGTCGGTGTTAATTTGCAAGATGAACAGATTTTTGCCTTTTCTGAGCCTTTATTCATTCACCCCTGCCAATCTCACAAGGCAAAGAGAAAGCCTTTGCTAAAATTGCTGGATGAGAACAACAAAAAAAGGGCTGCAGTAGGAGCTGACAGTAATCCCTGGAGTTAAGAGAACAAGGAGAGAAAAGTGAATTTGCAACAAGTCATTATAGAGGATGTGAAGCCCTGTTACTCCCAGAATACAGATTTAAGATGGTGACCACAGACTCAGGCAAGACTTAAAAATTTTTTGTCTAGAGAGCTGACACTGATCCCTCTAAAGGAATCCTGGTTAGGGAGCTCATTAGCCAACGGAGATAACACAAATGGTTTTACCTTCACTTACACCAGCCAGGAGAAAGGAGGTAATTATTGGAGAAATAGATTTGACCTCTGGATAACTGAAAGTATAAGAAAAAATTGACCCTTTGCAGCTTAGGTTATAGGAAGAAAACATCACAATACTTTACCTCTTGAGTCTCAAGCATCAGCATCAGATTCGATGGTTGTAAAGGATTTCCACCAGTGCCCTGTTCTCTGCGGGTGAGCCTTTGAAACTGTGGGCTCGCAGGCACTGCTTCCTGGGAGAGGCTGCAAATTTCAGTGCCTGGCATCACAGCCGTACCTGGGGAGAGCTGACCTGTTCTCCTGGAGAACTTGGAAAGGCTCCACTGAACAGGGCAGGGACCACTTTGGTCTCTGAAGTTGGGTCTTCCAGGATTTCTGCCGCTACCTCAGTCTTTGCATTCCTAGGATTCGTTCATTCAATCAGCACATGTGTTTTGAGTATCTCTCTGTGACCAGGCATCGTGCAAGGGGCTCACACCACCAGGAACAAGAACAGACACAGCCCTGCCCACTGTCACCACACTGAAGAGCCAAGAGAAGCGCTAGGAAGGGCAAGAACAGGGTCTACCAAGCTCTACAGCACAGGAGCCGGAACTGGCCGGGGTTGGGGTGGAGGCTGGGGTCGATGGGTAGAATGCCCTGGAGGTGAGGCACTCCGGCAGGAGGGCTGCTGTAGAGTCCAGGAGAGGTAACAGTGGGAGGGACCGCATTCCCTGCCGAGCGTTCACAAAGCCCACAGGGAGGATGGAGAGGATAGACTCCCCACGAGGCTTTAAGGCTTCATCCCAAGAGAAATGGGACACCGTGGCAGTGTTGTAAGCAGGGGAGGGTGTGATCAGATCGGGGTGTTGGAAAGATCACTTTGGCTGAAGTTGGAAGAATGAATTAGAGAAGGGCCTGAATCAGGTTACTGTATTCCTTTGAACAACTCTGATTTTACTTCTTCAAGCTTAGGTGATTTATTTGGATAATGCTATGGTTTTTATCAGTTAGGGTTAGAGTGACCCTGCATCCCAGTTTGCCTACAGCAGTCCCTGTTCAGATCTGTGGTCCTGGTATGATGGTTAAGAGTGACTCTACTAGTCTCAAAAGTGGCTGAGTTTGGGCAACGGATTATATGCTCGTTCTCGGTAGAATGTTTCTAATCGCTCTTACGGAACACCAAACAGACCAGCTTGCCGCCGGCAAGGGTGATTCCTGGCTCTCCTTCCGAGACAGCCAGGGAGAGGGCAGCCGCAGGGTTGGCTGGTAACCTGGCCCCATGGTGTCTTCACCATCCTGTGTCTCTGCCTCGCAGAGGGTGAGCACTGTCCACAGCCTGGCTTCCCTCTGCTGACAATACTGTCACAGCTGTCTCAGAGTCCCATCCACGCAGTACACCATCCAGAGAGACGGTCTCTTCCAGCAAATCTCTGCTTATGTCTCATTAGCCCAAACTGGGTCACAGGCCACTGCTGAACCAATGCCGTGGTTGTCTGAATGCCACTCTCTGTGCCTGAACCCACAACTGTAGGGCGTGAGATAGAATTGTCCCATTCTCTGTCTTAGACTAATCAGGACCCTCCTGATTTGGGGGTCCACCTTTCCCAAAGTCCCTGGGCTGCATGAGGTAGGGGAGGCTACTTGGATGAAAATCTGAATTCCCTTAGCAAAAGCAAAAGGGGAGGACGGATTCCAGATGCGATCAACAAAGGTGGCCCATACAAGACATTAGGACAGGAGGACCCTTCTGTTGTTGGGGGGTCTGGAGGAGCTTGTTTGGAGGTCCTAGCGTCTACTCTGGACACAAGGACAGCCCCTCTCTTTCGGGGAAGGTCATCCTCTGATTGTCTGCTTCAGGAAGAAGCACACGGAGCAGTGGGGGAGGGAAGGGACACTGCAGGCCAGCCAGATCGGCCGAATCCACCCTGGCGACCAACGGGGTGGCAGATGTTGCGGCCAGATTGCCCTCACATCTACTGTAGTGTCTTGGAAGGGGAGAGCTCTTTAAAGGACAACAAAATTCCTCATGATACATCTCATTAGCAAATCTTTGTGAACAGACACACTCAAGAATATTCAAGAACACTCAAGAACCAGGAGACTTAAGTACCGACTCAGATTCATTTTGGAAGCTGAAGTTCACTTCTGAGTTTTCCTTCTATTGCTTTGGCGTCACTGAGCTCCTGACATGGTATATATTTTAGCCCTAATAGTGATTCTGCCTTCACAACATTATCTTCAATGAATTTTCTTCTCTCAGTCCCAGGAGACACTGAGACTGCGTCAGGAAAAGACAAACCTGAATCAGTATCTAAATGTGTTTGCCTCTGCCTTTGAATCCTTGACTTAATTCCAAAATAGAATGTAAGCACTTTAGGATTGACCATTATTTTGTATTTTCTGACTTTCGCCTCTTGTGCATTAATACAATAGCTAACCTCATAATCTGGGGGGAAGAATTAGACAGCTTTACCCTGAGCTTGGAAAAGGTCGAAGGCAATGCTTTTTTCTTGATCCTGGAGCCACTTCTGGAAAATCTTGCCTTATCATCCTTCTAGCTGTGCCCACCTGATGTGAACAGCCAGAGGAGGAGAGGTCAACGCTGGGGTCTCTGCTCTCAGCCAACAGGTGAGCATTTTTGTTGGGTCAAGGGACAACTGGGAGGCAGCCAGACTGGAGCCCTTTTGCTGTTGCTGTGGAAGCAGGAGGCTGCAGGATGTGCCCTGGGGGCAAGGCCTTGAGGGGAGGTCCCCAGTGGGCCAAGCCGGTGGGGGGGCTGGGGGTGAGGAGGCCCTGCAGGACTTCAGAGGAAGCACTGCCACGCAGCAGCCCCAACAGCCAAGGGGCGTTACGATGGCACCTCTGTCTCTTTCCCCTCTTCACAGCTGTTGGAAGAAGACGGGCAAGGCGGCGGGATGGGGTGAGAGCCAGCACTGCCCATCCTCACACCGGATCTCTGAAGCAAGGGCCTTGTCATTACTGGCAAGAAGCAGGTGCAGATGTGAAACAGAAGTGGATCAACTTGGGTCGGACAAGGGAATTCCCTGATGGCCCAGTGGTTAGGACTCTGTGCTCCCAATGCTGGGGGCCGGGGTTCGACCCCTGGATCTCACAAGCCCCCCAACCCCGACCAAAAACAAAAACAAAAAAAACATAGGTTGGACAAGAGTTGTGTTTTTTAAAATAACCCCGTGTGGGGACTTCCCTGGTGGCACAGTCCCCTGCCTGCCAATGCAAGGGACATGGGTTCGAGCCCTGGTCTGGGAAGATCCCACATGCTGTGGAGCAACTAAGCCTGTGTGCCACAACTACTGGGCCTGCTCTCTAGACCCCGCGAGCCACAACTAACGAGCCTGCGTGCCGCAACTACTGAAGCCCAAGTGCCTAGAGCCCGTGCTCCACAAGAAGAGAAGCAACCGCAATGAGAAGCCTGCGCACCGCAACGACGAGTAGCCCCCACTCGCCGCACCTAGAGAAAGCCCATGCGCAGCAACAAAGACCCAACACAGCCAAAAATAAATAAATTAAAAATAAATAAATTAATTAAATAAAATAATCCTGTGTCATCAGAGATATAAGGAATCAGAATAGGATCATTAAAGGACTGGAAATGTATGAGAAAAATAAAGCAATTCAATTTCATATTTGTTTAGTGTTCAATACTAAGTTAAGCTTGTTCAATGAAACAGCTACCCGTGCCTAGTACGAGTGAGGCCAAACCTGTCTAGCTTTTATCGGAAACAGGATTTGAGTTCAAAGAGGCCCGTGAGGGCTTCCCTGGTGGCGCAGTGGTTGAGAGTCCGCCTGCCGATGCAGGGGACACGGGTTTGTGTCCCGGTCCGGGAAGATCCCACATGCCGCGGAGAGGCTAGGCCCGTGAGCCATGGCCACTGAGCCTGCGCGTCCGGAGCCTGTGCTCCGCAACGGGAGAGGCCACAACAGTGAGAGGCCCGCATACCGCAAAAAATAAAAAATAAAATAAAAATAAAAACAAAGAGGCCCGTGACAAACTCAAGTGGCATCTCTGTAGCTAAGGCACACAGCTCCATCCCACTCAGCCTCAATTACTTGCATGTGACCTTTTTTTTTAAATTAATTAATTTTATTTTTGGCTTCATTGGGTCTTCGTTGCCGCATGCAGGCTTTTCTCTAGTTGTGGTGAGCGGGGGCTACTCTTTGTTTCAGTGCGCAGGCTTCTCATTGCGGTGGCTTCTCTTATTGCAGAGCACGGGCTCTAGGTGCATAGGCTTCAGTAGTTGTGGCTCACGGGCTCTAGAGCACAGGCTCAGTAGTTGTGGCACACGGGCTTAGCTGCTCCGCAGCATGTGGGATCTTCCCAGGCCAGGGCTCGAATCCGTGTCCCCTGCATTGGCAGGCAGATTCTTAACCACTGCGCCACCAGGGAAGCCCTGACCTGTTGTTTTAACAAAACATTTATGGAGCACCTACTGTGTGCAAGGCTTCATGTCAGGGGCTGGAGAGGCATGACTGTTCATTGCAAACCTGCTGCCTTCTGGATGTTCCCCATCAAGGGAGCACCAGGCAGTAAATGGAATGACAATGCAAGAATGGAGTGACCACTGAGATCTGTCAGGGGGACAGGGGAGGTGTGGAAGGGGAGAGAAGTGTGTTTCTCCCTCCCCAGGCTGGTGACGGAGAGGAGGGCAGGGCATGCATTTGGACTTAAGGAAGGCCTGCCCTGCAGAGCACAAGCTGCTTTCGCCAAATGAGTAGGAATGATAAAGAGTAACTCCGCTGCTCTGCCTGCCACAACAGGGGTTCAACCCCCTAAGCTCTCCTCTCGTGAACTCAAGAAAGTGGGCTTTAGTGGATGGACCCCGGCTCGAGCCCTGCTGTTGACCATGTACATGATGCCTCAGCTATTCCTGTTCAGTCAATAAAATGCCGAGATGGGCCATGGGAGTGTTGAGCAAGATTCACAAGGATATTGGACGTTGAATTCTTTGCGTTGCTATTTTTTTCCTTCCTTCCAAAAAGAGGCAGTAATGGAAGCATGGCATAAATCACTGACTGGCCAAAGGAGACACATTTCTAACATGGGCTGCAGCACGCAACCAATTTCACACCGAAAGCCGCTCCTCCTAAATGCTAAAAAGCTATAAATCAACAAGCCTAATGGATTTGTCCAGTCTATTCGATATTTTCTAGGGCATTGAATTTAGAATGTAAGGCATCAGCAGGGGGAAACCCCTCCAGCAAAGTGCACAAGCTTTGAACATTTTTGAAGTAAAATCCTCCAAGCTGAGAGCTCTCCGTCCTCCTTGTTAGGAGGCCTTGACCACTTGTCTGCTGGCTGGCCTCCCATCATCAGACTCAGAGCTCACCTACAAGAGCAGCGGAAAGGACACGGCTGCCTTGCAGTGACCCGGCTCTGTCACTTTGGCTGTGGGACCTTGGGCAAATAACATCAGTCTTTGAGCCACAGTTTTCTCATCCATCCAATGGACCTATAAAGGGCAATTGTGATAAATGTGATAAATGAGAAAAGCTTACAAAGGACTTAAGACAGCCCTTTCCTGAAAACATGGCGACCATCATGATGGTTGTTTTTAAATTTAGGTCCCCTGCTCCCTCACCCACTGCTTCCTCTTGTCCGGCTGAGACAACAGGGGCAGCCATTGCTGCCTTATTCTTGCCTTGCCTTCCCTCCTTTCTATGAGAGGGACAAAACCCACGAAGGAATGTCTCTGCTTCATTAAATAACAAAACACATGATGACTTCCTGTCATTTGAGGAGATATTCCCAGCGGGTAGGGGTCCACCCTGCTCTGGTTTCAGTTACGCTTTGGACAGGGGATGGGTTCCCAGCATCCCAGTCGCCTTTTCTGGGAATGGTTGCCTATTCCCTTTGCTGGGTGGGGCTCTTTTCCAGGCTGAAACAGCAGAGGTCCGCCCGTGATGCTCAGAGCCCAGGGTTCTCTCTGCAGGGCCTGGCCAGTTTGGTCATGAGGGTTGTTCTAACTCACTGTTTGGTACACTCAGCTTTGGAAAACAAAGCTGTGTTGCAAGATTTCTTCATTCCTTGGTCACACACTATCAAGTTACTCATAAATTTAATGTAATTGGAGTTTTTCTCACAGATGAGTCACATGGCAGAAACAAAAGAGCTGACCAAAACCAGACAGGATGCTTATTTTTCAGACTTCATCTTGAGTTTTTTCTTCTCTTTATGGGTCATTTATCCCATAGTCTTGACAAAAGAGAATAATAAAAACAGATACAGATAGGGTTGTTTTTTTTTTTATGGCAGTCATACCCTAGGGCTTAGAAAGAGGTTTAATGCAGAAAAGCATTCTTGATACAGACATTGGACATGAGAAAATCATAATGTGGAGAGAACATTTATTCACTGTCACAGTTCCTTCAGTCTTGGCAAGGCTGGTTTCAATGGAAGCCTCTATCCAGCTGGGATATGAGCACCTATTTCCTTTACCTTAGAATGTACAGTGGAGGCCCACTGAAGGTAGCAGGCTAGACCAGGCATATCAAGTTCACGGTATATGCCTTGTTCCTATGCTTTGCTCATGGCAGACATTGCGAATGGCACACAGCACTCTTTCTGGTGCAGCCTCAGAATCCTTCTCAACCCAATCCTCTGGATCATCACCAACAGTCCTTCAGTGTAGACATCAGGGATGAATTTCAGTCACTATCCTGAAGGCCAGACCATCATGTGAGCCTGGATTGATGAGATGTTATCCGCTACCTTGGGGCACAGAATGACCTATTCTTTTCTAAAACACAGACCATCAGCTGCTCTCACATAGCAGTTGACCCAGAAAACCATTTTAGAGAGATGAGTTGATGAAATTGTTTTCTAAAGTCATGCATTCCCAATTAGCTAGGCCACTACAATTCCAAAGATAATACAGGCCAATCAAAGCAAAGCTCATTCAGGTAGGAAGCAGGCATCTGCTGTCATTTGGGATGACGGTGTTGAGGGCTCCCACGGCTGGGCACTCTGTCCTCTGGCACCGTTTTTAGATTGAGGCTGATCTGGTGGAGCCCTTGGCAGGCAGAACTTCTCTCCCAGGGCTGAGCTTTCATACACTATCAGAGGTGAACAGAAGTGTGAATGGGGGGACTACAGGATGAGAGACAGAGAGAGGTGAGTAGGTCCAGGGCACAGCTGATTCCTTGCCCCTCCTGGCACAGCAGGAATTCTGCACAGCACAGCAGCTACGGCTGATGATAATGGGCTTAGTCCCAAGAGTCTGCCAGACCAGTCCCTGACCCTGATATTGCATTCCCTGCCATGCGTGCAAATAACCTGGACCCAACGGCACTTCTCCTGGGTACAGACCACCCCTGCACGAGAGGTCTCTTCTGGTCATCACAAGCCCCTGCTCAGTGGCAGGCAACTCCCTTCAGCTTTGAGGCAGCTTCCATGATTGGGCAGCACACACTGTCAGTCACCTGCCCAACAGCCATGCTCCCTCCCTCCTTCCTAACAGAATCCAGTCTCAGAAGAGGATTCTGATAAACCTAACCAATCATGGTAACCCCATGCTGCTTGTTGGTGAGTGGTCCATCAATCCAGGCTAGCCAATCAGGGTGCACCATCCAGTGAGATGCTCCTCCAGGGAAGGGATGTTTTGGGGTGAGCTATTTTGAGCAAGGTTTCCCCACTACACCTCATACTTGCTTTGTCTCTCTTTCCCCCTCCACCAGTGAGCAAGAAATGGGCACTAGACAACCTCTTTCTGGTTGTCATGGCGTGGGCAGTGTCCGCCGCCACCTAGTCTCAAGGTCTCAGAGGTTCCTTTAGTCTTTTATTTTTTTAAGTTTTATTTTTATTTGTTTATTTTATTTGTTTATTATTTTTGGTTGCGTTGGGTCTTTGTTGCTGTGCGCAGGCTTTCTCTAGTTGCGGGGAGCGGGGGCTACTCTTCGTTGCAGTGTGCGGGCTTCTCATTGCGGTGGCTTCTCTTGTCGTGGAGCACAGGCTCTAGGTGTGCGGGCTTCAGTAGTTGTGGCACGTGGGCTCAGTAGTTGTGGCACGTGGCTCAGTAATTGTGGCTCGCGGGCTCTAGAGCGCAGGCTCAGTAGTTGTGGTGCACGGGCTTCGTTGCTCCATGGCATGTGGGATCTTCCAGGACCAGGGCTTGAACCCGTGTCCCCTGCATTGGCAGGCAGGTTCTTAACCACTGCGCCACCAGGGAAGCACCTCCTTTAGTCTTTTAAACCTGCAGGAGTTAAGGAAACGTTGGGGAGCCCAGCAGAGTTCAGGAAGGAACGAGTAAGAGAAACACCTCCTTCTCCCCCTGGTTACGTCATGTACACGTGATTGCTCGCCAGTGGGGAACCAACAAAGAGCGTCTGAAATGCAAGAAATGGATGAAGCTGGAGAAGCAGCACTTATATGTTGTCTTTGTTTCAATTAGATAACAAACTGTCCCAAAACTTAGTGGCATAAAATAACTATGGTTCATTACATTTCATAATTCTGTGGGTTCGTTGGGCTCATAAGGCAGGTTCTTCTGCTTCAAGTGGTGTTGACTGCCTGTAGCTGGGGCCTCAGTCGGAACTGAAACACCTAAATGGCCTCACTCATGCGTCTGGTACCTTGGCTGGGGGCTGGATTGCTGGGGCTTACTGTGCCTCTCTCTCCATCCGCAAGTCAGTCTCCCACACGGTGGCTCAGGGCTCCAAGAGAACACAAGCAGAGCTGCCAGCCCTCCGAAGTTCAAGGTCTGGAATGGGGCAGTGTCCATTTGGGTGCCTTATGTTGGTTAAAGCAAGTCACAGGGTCAGCTCAGACTCAAGGGGTGGTGCGGAAGACCGTGCCTCTTCTTGGGGGAGCTGCTTGTGTCAACAGAGGGGAGGGGATGTTCACAGACAATCCCACACAAATGTCATCCCAAGGAGTTTGGAATTTGCCCTGTAGATGCCATGGGGAGCCAGTGAAGGGTTTTAGAAGGGGAGGAACATGGTCAGATTTGTGTGCTATGAAATCCATTCCGGCTGTAGTTTGAAGACTAGATTGGAGAGAATACGATTGTGATTAGAAAGGGCCATGAGGAGGTTGCCATCTATGATTTAGGCAGGAGGTGATGCTGTGGGTTGAATTGTGTCCCTCTAAGATATACTGAAGTCCTAACCTCTGGTTCCTGTAAACGTGACCTTATTTGGAAATAGGGTCTTTGCAGATAATTAGAATCAGGGCTTTAGGATGGGCCCTAATCCAACCTGACTGGTGTCCTTATAAGAAGAGGAAGATGCCATGTGAGGGTACAGGCACGCAGGGGAGCACCGAGGGACAACAGAGGCAGAGTCTGAGTGACACAGCTGCAAGCCAAGGAAGGCCAAGGACTGATGGCCCCACCAGAAGCTGGAAGAGCCAAGGAAGGATTCTACCCAGTGTCTCAGAGGGACACGGCCCTGCTGGCACCTTGATTTTGGACTTCTAGTCTCCAGAACTGTGAGCATAAATCTCTGTTGTCTTAAGCCTCTAGGTTTGTGGTACTCACTCACAGCAGCCCTAGGAAATGGATACAGGTGATGAAGGGCTGATTCGGCAGTTGGTGGGGGGTGGGGTGCGGGATGGAGATGGAAGGACAGACAGCAGAGTTATTTCCAAGGCTGAAAGAATTCAGTGGCTGACCGAGTGTGAGGGTCAGGGAGGTAGGTGATGATGCCAGGTTTGGGGCTTGGCTGTTCTGAAGGCTCCTGTTCTTTATTCAGCCACAGTGTCAGTCTTTGCTAGTCCAGGTTAGATTGGTTAAGCTGTGGCATCACTGACGTTTTCTACTCACTAGTATTGCAGCTGTACATAAGGGAGTGCAGGGGACCATTGCTGTTTTGTCTGCCCCACAGGCAGTGACTTTCCTTTGCTGAACCACTCTGAGAGATGGAAAGAGACAGAAAGGTTGAGAAATCAAGTCTTTTTTTTTTTTTTTTTTTTTTTGCGGTACACGGGCCTCTCACTGTTGTGGCCTCTCCCATTGTGGAGCACAGGCTCCGGACGCGCAGGCTCAGCGGCCATGGTTCACAGGCCCAGCTGCTCCGCAGCATGTGGGATCTTCCCGGACCGGGGCATGAACCTGTGTCCCCTGTATCGGCAGGCGGACTCTCAACCACTGCGCCACCAGGGAAGCCCAGAAATCAAGTCTTTATGATGTAAACTGGGCCCTCAGATAAGCTGGTCTGACGCTAGATTATCCCTGTGAAGCAGTAAATCCTTTTATTTTGCTTAAGCAACTCTGCCTTGGGTTTCTGTCAGTTGCAGCCAATGAACCTTAACTTACGTCCTGGCTAATGGGCTCACCTTGCTCATACTTGGAGGGAGAACTGCAAATTCTGGGGACCCTGGGGCTCCAAACTGCTCTTTCGGGTTCTTTTCCATCCCTCTAGTTGTCTTCTGCAGATCCTTGGGGAGGGAGGGGTTCACCCGGAGGAATTTGCTAGAATCACAGTTCACCTTGTAAAGGCCTTGTTTCTTCATCACGATTTTTCTGTTACTCTACACAACCATTTTATCTTCTTTTGAAGTCAGAGACACTGCATTAGAAACTGAGGCACACAGAATGAACGTCCGTCCACACTCGCAGGTGGTGGTGAACGCACGCAGGGCGGGATCCCCGGTGCTTGAGCCCCACTCGCTCTGAGCGTGGTCTTTTCACACCGTTGTGGCCTCTGAGAAGCAGGGACTTTCAGGACACGACGGGGGAAGCACAGCACTGGAGGAAGTCTTACTCCCTTGCTAGGGATTTAGGAAAATCGAGTCATTTGTAGAAGAGAGTGTATTTCTGTACTACGAAGTTTCTAGAAAAACTGTTCTAAGGAGGCCTAAGTTGCAGAGGGGCAGGAAGGCCCTCACTTCCTCGCGGTCTTTGGAGGTCATCACACAGAGAGGCGGGAAGCCTCGGCTCAGTTACTTCTTCCTCTTGGAGCCACAGAGTCGTTACATTTTCCAAACACATTTCCTCTTAAGATGCCCTGAAGTCCTGCTACATCAGGCAGCTGGATGCGCACAAGGCTAAATAGGGCTTTTACTCTGCAAAGGAAACCAAGCGCCAGATAGTGAGCCTGAAATAGCCACAACGCGGGAAATCCTGAGCCAATTTTCCTGACTGCTTGCTTATACGGTGAACATTCGCAGCTCCCCAGAGAGACAGATGGACTTCAACATCCCATCCGCCATCCCATCTTCAGGCAGGAACTAGGTACTAGCCAGGGTGGGGGAGATGGGGCTAATCCATGCGAAACAGAGCCTCTTGGTGCTACTAAGGGCCTGACGCAGGACCGAGGCCATCCGATGGGACTCTCGTACCTGCTGTGACTTTGCGTGGAGAGTCCTTTGCTGGCTCCGTGATTTATCCACTATGTATATATTTGCTTTGATCATTAATAGCCCATCATTAATTTCTTGAAGATGTGGCCAGTGTTTGTCTCTTTTTTGGTTTTTGGTTTTTAATTGCTAGACTTTAATTTTCAGAGCAGTTTTCAGTTCATAGCACAATGGGCAGAAAGTACAGAGATTTTCTGTATCTCTCTGCCCCGACCTCCCCAGCCTCCTCCACTATCAACTTCCAGCCCCAAGTGGTACATTTGTTACAACAGATGAACCTGCACAGACACGTTAGTAACATCCAAAGTCCATAGTTACCTTAGGGTTCACTCTTTATGTTGTATATCCTGTGGGTTTGGACAAATGTATAGTGTCATGTATCCATCATTATAATATCGTACAGAGTATTTTCACTGCCCTAAGACACCTCTGTGTTCTACTTATCCCTTCCTCCCCTCAACCCTTGGGAATCACTGATTCTTTTACTTTCTCTATAATTTTGCCTTTTCCAGAATGTCATATAACTGAAATCATACAGTATGTAGCCCTTTCGGATTGTCTTCTTTCACTTAGTACTGTGCATTTAAGTTTCCTCTTTGTCTTTTCATGGCTTGAAAGCGCATTTCTTTTTAGTGCCAAATAATATTTTGGTAATTGTGAATCAAAATGCTATAAACGTATGTGTACAGGTTTTTCCGTGGACATAAGTTTAAAATTCATTTGGGTAAATACCAAGGAGCGTAACTGATGAATCCTACGGTAAGAGTATGTTTAGTTTTGTAAGAAATCACCAAACTGTTTTCCAGAGCGGCTGCACAATTCTGCCTTCCCACCAGCAATGATAAATGTTCCTGTTGCTCCACATCCTTTCCAGCCTTTGCTGCTGTCAATGTTTTGGATACTGGCCGTCCTAATAGGGATGAAGAGGAGGCCAGTGTTTCCTCTTAATTACATTTTGGGCAATATTTCAGGTTCTGACTTCGGATGCTGCCGTGGGAGCATCTTGAATACAAGTGTAAGAGAACTAACTCAGACGTTCATCATTCACTTACTACTCACATATGGTTCTGAGTGACCTGGCACTGGGGATGCTCAGATCAAGGATGCTTTCTGTGTCCTCACGGAGCTCACAGCCCAGCGGGGGAGAATGACCAGAATGGAGTGACAATCAGCACCTAAGGGGTATGTGGCAGGGGAGTGCTGTACTCTCGGAGGGAAGCCACAAAATGGGGCTATAATCCGAGAAAAGGGGAGGGGACAGGGCGGGCCTGGCAGGAGGCAGCCCAGAGCCTCCGAGGGAGGTTAGTGGCTAGAGGCTGGGGGTTGCTATTTCAGGCCTGTTGGAGTTTCCGGTTCGAGGATGCAGAAGCAAGGATTCAAACAGGGAAGGGACGTGGCTGGGTTTGGTTTTCCGGAGCAAGCAGGCGGGGAACTGTAGGTGTGGAGGGTGAGATCTGCAGATCCACGGGCCCAGCCTTCCTCATCCAAATGCTTACGAAATGCTAGTCCCTGCCCTGGGAGGGCCTCTGGTCTAGCAGCAGATTATCCAAACTCTGGCTTCAGGGACAATTTAGACCTCTTCTCTTTACTCTCAGAGCTTGGCCAAGAGCTGCTGACAAGCTATGTCTAAGAGGCTGGGTTCGGGTTATTGAGTCCACTCTCCTTGACTCACGCTCTGGTGGAGGGTCAATGAGTCATGCAATGGCCATAAGCAGACGAGGGACCCACATGGGGATGATGGCAGGGAGCTTCATCCTGCTTTAGGATGGGAGATGGCCCCCACTGCCTGCTTGTTTTTGTTTTTTAAACTCAAACTAGCAGCATTTACATACCATTAAGCCCAGCAATTATGATGACTGTGCTAAAAATCCACAAAGGAGAGAAATGTAAAATCTTCCCCACAAATGCAGGATATTGGTATTTCTCAAACTCTCCTGAAGTCAGTCGGGAAATTATACATTGATGGGCCTTCTGAAGCCAAGCCGAGGGCAGCGGAACAAACACAGTGAGTGCAGCCTCTGAAGGATGGGCTCTGGGGTCTGTGCTCCTGTGGCTGTGATGTGGCATTTCCTCTATGTGAAGGCCTCTCATCCATTTAAAAACACTGAGCGCCTACTATGTGCCAGGCATTGCTGCGGGCACTGGCAATACAGTAGTGGGCAAGACAGGCCCTGTTTTTATGGAAGTTATGTTCTATTGGGGGAAACAGGATATAAACCACTTCAATATCATATATAACATAATGTCGGGAAGCAAAAACTGCTGTGAACAATTTAAATAGCAAGGTAAGGGGCTGGTGGTTGATGGGGTGGGTGTTTTAGAGACAGTGATTTGAGTTGAGGGGAGTGGGGTCCCAAGCCCAGGGACCAAGGAGGAGAGGCTGGCGTCACCAGAACAAGGCCAGGAGGCAGGAGGTTCGGGCAGGAGCCAGTTCGTCCCTGGGTTGCCCTGCGGCCACTAAGGCAGAACCTCCACGTGGGTGGGAACCAGGCCCCCTCTCTGGGGCAGGTATGGATGCCACAGTCACAAACCGGGGTGTAAGACAGCGAATTTCCAACTTTGAGCCCACAGCGATAACACTAAAAGTACCTTGGGGGCTTCCCTGGTGGCGCAGTGGTTGAGAGTCCGCCTGCCGATGCAGGGGACACGGGTTCGTGCCCCGGTCCGGGAAGATCCCACATGCCGCGGAGTGGCTGGGCCCGTGAGCCATGGCCGCTGAGCCTGTGCGTCCAGAGCCTGTGCTCCGCAACGGGAGAGGCCACAACAGTGAGAGGCCCGCGTATCACAAAAAAAAAAAAAAAAAAAAAAAAAGTACCTTGGGCTCCTCTAGAATCTGCGTGGCGTTAGTCACCGTGACTTTGGGAACAAGCCTCTGCTCCTGGATCATGTCTCTGCAGAGATGTGACCCCCCACCACGAGGCGTCTTTGGCGTCTCCAGCAGCAGTAGTGAGGCTGTGGCTCCTGGCTCCGGCTGTATCGGCTCGCGGTCGCCCCACCTGACCACAGGGAGGGCCACTGCCACCCTAGTGTCACCGTCACACCATAAACATTACAGATCCGTGTGTTTGCTCAGAAGAATCTGTGGCGTATGGCAGTAAAACGCTGTCTTCTTGCAAAACCCAGGTTATCAGTAATTTCCCCAACAGATGGAAGAAATGGGTCTTGAGGGCGTGTTTCCTGATCTATGCATAGGTGCTCCACCTGGCTGGGGGCACAGGCCCCACCCAGCTGCTTCGCTGTGCTCCAGTGGGGCCTTGGAGTGAGGGCATGGGTTTCTCTCTGTCTCTCTGCTTTTGAGGACCTTCTGTGACTTCCGCTAGCTGCTCTTATGCTGGCCGGCAGAGACCAGCTGTCTCCTTAGAGCCGACCCAAGGAGCGAGGTCCCGGTCCCCTCTGCCCTCAGATTCCCCCCAAAGCCATGGACAGACGCAGCTTCCTGCTCTGAGACCCCACCAAGGGTTGCCCTCCACTGCTTGAAAATCTCCTTCCTTCAGTCCAGACAGAATTCTAAACTCTTTTCGTTGTGGTGGAAAAAACTGGCCAGTTGGTATCCTCCTAAACCTTTGTTTATACCTGGACCCAGTGGGTCTTTTTCTTCAAGTTATTGTCTCTGCCTGCCCTTACAAAAGTCTGTGTAGAAGCTCCAGGATAAGAATTGACTTCTGGGGACTTCCCTGGTGGTCCAGTGGTTAAGACTCCGCGCTTCCACGGCAGGGGACGTGGGGTTGATCCCTGGTCGGGGAACTAAGATCCCACATGCTGTGCACAAGGCGTGGCCAAGAAAAAGAAAACAAAATAATTGACTTCTGTCTTCTGGGCTGTGCCAGGATCCCCTGGAGGGACCATGGACACAATGAGTGGAGGGTGGTGGCACGACAAAGAATTGAGAAGAAAACACTTTGTTTTGCACCCTGTAGATCGTCTTTGATCTTGCTGTGAATTCTTCCAGGGATGAGTGGGGCACAAAGACATGACTAGTAAATGTTAAGTCCTGCTCGCCCAGCACTTGTTGACACCTGATTCATGATAACACAATCTCAGCAAACTGGCCGACACCTGGGTGGAAGCCGTGTTGGTGGTGGGTATAAGTGGCTTTGGAGTCCATTCCCTTTGCTCTCCTCTCTCCCGTGGACTCTTCATCGCTCTGATTCCTGGCATCCCTCACCCCTTCCCCAGAAACAGACCAACCAGCCAGACTTCAGCGTAGTGGTTCTCAAAGTGTGGTCCTGAGCCACGGCATTCACATCACCTGGAAACTTACTAGAAATGCACATTCTCAGGCTGCACGCCAGACCCACTGAGTCAGAAACTCTGCGGGTGGGCCCAGCAATCCGTGTTCTATGCAGCTTTCCAGGGGATTCTGGTGCCCCCCGGAACTTTGAGAGGTGCTGCTGTAAAGGGCTATGGCAGCATCTCCGGCTCGGCTTGCTGCCATCGGAGTCGGGCAGAGGGGAGACAGGAAGTGGTTATACAGAGCCAGACCGAGGGAGGTCTCTCCCTCTCCACTACAGGGAGTTCTGAAAACGCCCCGTGCACTCCCGCCTCACCTGCCTTTACCCTCCGTGTGTCCCCCGTTCCTTGTCGTTGGCACGTGACCTTCACAACAGCAGTTTTCAGTTCCCGAAGGAGACCCTTGGAATTAGAAGCGGTTCCCTATGCGAGCGGACCGTACAGGTGACACACAGGTCTTCCCCGTGTGTGTCCTGCAAGGTTCTGGGGCGTCATCCACTGAGTGTGGCCCGGCCGTCAGTTTACAGCCAAGCAAGCTGCCATGTTTTGGAGCAACAAGAGGAAGACAGGTGTGGTTTTCAAAAAGTGGCATCAAGGGAACCGACGTGCGGCCCCGGACTCACGGCTGTGGGCCCACCTCCCTCTGCCCAAGCTCGGGGTCTGCCCGGACACAGGCCCTTCTGCTCTTTCCTCTCAGCTGACATCTTAAAACGCTAAGGCCTGCAACACCTCTTTACATTTCCAACAATCTATTTTTTTAAAGGGGATTTTATCATTTTCTCTAGAAAACTGGGAGGAAAAACCCCAGACAACTGCCTTTATTCCCCTTACTCTTTTATATTTCTAAATATGTCAAACTTGACAGTTGTTAAGAACAAACCAAGGTACATGCAATGTTTTCATGTGGTTTTTTTTAAGCTAACAAATTAGTCTAGGTGTATAAAGGTTTTCAGGGTCAGCATTATGTTTATTTACATTTGCTCTGGGTTTATTTTTTTAATGTTTTTCTTCTCAAAACTCCCAGATTTCTAAAGTCTTACACCTCCAAAAAGTTTATCCTGCCAGACCCTCATTTTCCTACTAAAACCTATTTGCCCTCTGCATCTTGCTCTTTGCCAGTTAATATAATTTAATAAAATGTTTGCTAAAATATTTGTGACTCCTGTCATGGTCAGATAACATATTTGCTCCATGAGAGAGGACATCAGTGTCTGCAACACGAAATTTTACGTGCTATGGCCTGTGTGCGGGGAGATGTGGTAGGTTTGTGGAGTCATTATGGGGCCCATGGTGAGAAAATATCTATATCGATGTACAGGTCCAGTACACCGCTTGTTCTTGTTACAGGAAAAGCAATTTGACACTTCCAGGTCTAATCTTTCTAGTCTCATCCATTCCATCTAAAAAGAATGTGAGTCTGGATCTGTTACTGGACCAGGTTCGTTTTGCCCCATGCACAGCAAGCCCAGCCGCTGAGACGCCGAGGTTTGCAGCAGAGAGACTTTATTCAAAAGGCAGCCAAGTGCCGAGACAGGGAACATATCTCAGATTCACGTCTCTGAAGGCAAGGGGATTGGGATATTTCTGGGATGAAGAACAAAGCAGCAGGGCAATCTGAGGTGTGTGGGGTGCGGGGAGCATGGGGAGTGTAGGGAAAGGTGATTAGAAAAAGGTGCAATAATTGTTATTCTGCACAGGTGTAACTAAGCTATGGGGGCGGGGCTCTGACGTCAAAAGGTCACCAAGCGGACACTCGCGCATGCCCAGTTGGAGGGTCAGTGGTCCCAACCAGTCTTAACCAGCTCAGCTTGAACTAGATGCAGCTGACTCCAAGTTCCTGGGAAAGGACTCAGGCAAACATCTTATTGTTTCGACCACGTGCTGCTTGGAGGACATGCAAATCTTTGCTAGCAACATTTAAAGCGACCTTGATTAGTGCAGGCAGGTTACAGGTGAAATCGATTTACCTGATGCTTCCCCACGGTTGCAGAGCCACTAAACTGATTCGGTGACCTGCTCATGGAACCCAACCCGAGGTGGGAAACACTGCATTAGTTGGTCTTTAAAGTGACTTCCTGCCACCACAGGGCCCTTGAACAAGACTCCCCCGTGTCTGAGCTTGGGGCCAAGTGAACTGAGAAGCGGGAAGTGGCTTTCTCGGGGCTGGCTGGGAGAGCTCTGAGGACTAAGATGCTCGTAGCTGGTTAGCTCTCTCTGACCACACTGCATGGGAATCTTCTTCCTTTACGCTTTAGAACACAAATTAAAAACCCAACCTACCTCAACATAATAAAAGCCATATATGACAAACCCACAGCCAACATCATTCTCAATGGTGAAAAACTGAAAGCATTTCCTCTAAGACCAGGAACAAGACAAGGGTGCCCACTCTCACCACTATTATTCAACATAGTTTTGGAAGTTTTAGCCACGGCAATCAGAGAAGAAGAAGAAATAAAAGGAATCCAAATAGGAAAAGAAGAAGTAAAACTATCACTGTTTGCAGATGACATGATACTATACACAGAAAATCCTAAAGATGCCACCAGAAAACTACTAGAGCTAATCAATGAATTTGGTAAAGTTGCAGGATACAAAATTAATGCACAGAAATCTCTTGCATTCCTATACACTGATGAAATATCTGAAAATGAAATTAAGAAAACACTCCCATTTACCACTGCAACAAAAAGAATAAAATACCTAGAAATAGACATTTCTCCAAAGAAGACATACAGATTGCCAACAAACACATGAAAAGATACTCAGCATCACTAATCATTAGAGAAACGCAAATTAAAAGTACAATGAGGTATCACCTCACCCGGTCAGAATGGCCATCATCAAAAAAATCTAGAAACAATAAATGCTGGAGAGGGTGTGGAGAAAAGGGAACACTCTTGCACTGCTGGTGGGAATGTAAATTGATACAGCCACTATGGAGGACAGTATGGAGGTTCCTTAAAAAACTAAAAATAGAACTACCATATGACCCAGCAATCCCACTACTGGGCATATACCCAGAAAAAACCATAATTCAAAAAGAGACATGTACCAAAATGTTCATAGCAGCTCTATTTACAATAGCCAGGTCATGGAAGCAACCTAAATGCCCATCGACAGATGAATGAATAAAGAAGATGTGGTACATATATACAATGGAATAGTACTCAGCCATAGCCATAGAAAGAAATGAAATTGAGTTATTTGTAGTGAGGTGGATGGACCTAGAGTCTGTCACACAGAGTGAAGTAAGTCAGAAAGAGAAAAACACTGCATGCTAATGCATATATATGGAATGTAAAAACATGGTACTGATGAACCTAGTGGCAGGGCAGAAATAAAGACACAGATGTAGAGAATGGACTTGAGGACACAGGAGGGGAAGGGGAAGCTTGGATGAAGTGAGAGTAGCATTGACACATATACACTACCAAATGGAAAACAGCTAGTGGGAAGCAGCCACATAGCACAGGGAGATCAGCTCGATGCTTTGTGACCACCTAGAGGGGTGGGATAGGGAGGGTGGGAGGGAGATGCAAGAGGGAGGGGATATGGGGATATAGGTATACATATAGCTGATTCATTTTGTTGTGCAGCAGAAACTAACACATTATAAAGCAATTATACTCCAATAAAGATGAAAAAAAATTAAAAACCCAAGATATTCATGTGAGATCTTCACTGTTCATCACCACTGCGTGTGTGTCAGTGACGTCCCAGGTCTGTGAATTGAGAAAACTTATCAACACTTGATTCTCTCCAAGTGTGCACCTGAATCTTACTAAGAAAGGTGTTTTCCACTTGGGATGACTTGAGGGCCTCATCCTTGATTTGTGGGTAACCTAGTCCCCTCAAATGCATTTTCTTCCTTTCTCACCACTGCAAATCACCTCAGAATGGAGTCTATTGTCAAATAGCTTCTGAAGTCTTCTTGTGGATTATCTGTATACTCATGGCTTTTCTATAAAACACTGAGAACTGACACATGCCTAGCAATGGCTTGGGAAGATTAATTTGCCTGGGTCTTATGGGATGGACAAGCAAAGGAAAAGATTTAAGAGTAGGAGACCTCTTGGCAGCCATCATAACATTCTGGGGGTAGTCAGCGAAGGTAGCAATGCAGTGGGAAAGAAAATAGATTTGATGGATATTGTAAAGGAAGAGCTGACAGGACTTGATACCTGATTGGATATGGAAAGTAAGGAAGCGCCAAAGGCCACTCCAGCGTTTGCAGCCTTGGACCCTACTAGGAAAGGAGCAACTAAAATGACTGGTTTGGGGCAAAGACGTTGAATTCAATTTTAGGCATTCTGGGTTTGGGGTGATGATGAGACACGAAGTGGATACCGAGCCGACAACAGCATGGCGACCCAGAAGCAGCTCGTTTACAGATCTGAAAACCAGGCTCAGAGGCTCTACCCCTTGCCCAAGGTTACAGAGCTAGTCGTAGACAAGCTGGAGCCAGAATCACGTCTGAAACTCTCTCTTACCAGGTAGCTGGTTCAGATGTGGGGCTGGTGCTCCGGGGGAGGCGAGATGGAGATGCGGAGTTTGGAATCCACGGCAGAGGCGAGAGCAGAAGGCGTGGCGGCAGGGAAGTCCCTGCAGGGGAATGACGGGAGAAGATCAAAGGGCAAAGGGCAGAGGGCGAGGACCCAGCCTGCCACGCGTCCTCGTTTAGGGGGCGTGAGAAGAAAGCAGAGAGCAAGGAGACGCCAGCTGGAACAAAGGCAGTCCTGTCACCGAGCCAAAGGGCGGGAGCCCCGCGTAGAAGCACAGACGGCTCGCGTGAGAAGGAGCCTTGAGATCCTCCCACCGTGTGCTTGCCTTCCCCGTGCGGTTCACCCACTGATGCCGCGCCGAGGTTCAGGGGCCTCGGAGACATTAGAGAACGCAGACCGAGGCCACTGCATGTGTCTACTGGAGACCACATGTCAGAAGTGGGCCATGCAGGGAAGCTGCGGATGAGGGTCAAGGAAGAGGTTCTTGGGCGTTTTTTGGTTTTTGTTTGTTTTTAAATAAGAGATGATTTGTTGGCGTAGAAAAAGCAACTAATAGAAAGAAATTGAAGATGCAAGAGAGAAGGGGCTGGATCCTGGAGGTCATGGAAGAGAGGGGTCAAGCCTACTTTAGCAAGTAGGAACTCTCTCTAAAGGGAGAGCAGAGTGGATGAAGACAGAGCTCTTTTTGGTGGAGAAGCATTGAGAGAGCTCAAGCTGGAGGGGGAAGCAAGGTTATCTATTATGTGATTATGTAGCAAATACTCATTTCCTCTTCTTCCTTACTAACAGATTTGGGGCAGCAATGTGCCCAGCTGAAAAACCATGTTTCCCAGCCTCTTTTGCAGCCGGGGGTGGTCATGTGACTCAACTTTGGCCATGGGGAAATCAGAGTGGGTTTCTAGTAAAGTTCATTAAAGGGAGCCATCTAAAGTCTCACGTGCCCATTTTGTTCCGCTCCCTCTCTTCTTCTTTCCTTCCTGGAATATGGCTTTGAAGGCTGGAGCTGCAGCAGAAATTCTGTGACCATGAAGTGACCTTGAGGCTGAAAGCCAGTGCTAAGAATGGCCAGACAGAAAGAGAAATAAGTCAGGACACTGATGATCTTGTGGAGCCATTACTCTGACCCTGCATTGCCTACCTCTGGACTTATTTTGCATGACAGGAAAGACATCCTTTTGTCTAAGCCACTGTTATTTGGGGGGTTTTGTTCCTAAGAGCCAAACACGATTCCTATATGGTGAGTTTGAAGGTTGGTGTATGTGTGTGTGTTAGAAGGTGGAACATAGAACAAGTGGATTAGGGGGTTTGAAGTTTGCATCGTTCTAAAGTCATTAGTAAATATAAAAAGTTGAGAATCACAGCAGTAGGAAACCATCTGGATATCCATGATCAGAAAACCCCATTACATGTACTATCCAGATGGATGTCTACACAGTGCAAATTCATTAATGCACGTCAATCCTCCTCTCCCATACACCTTGTTGAATTACCCAGTGTTTATCCTATGAAGACTGAGGTTTACAATTGATGCCATTAGCAGTTTTTATTGAAGGAGGAACTACTTTCTTAATTCATTTCAGGTTTAAGATCAATTCTGCAAACATTGATTAAAACATGAAAGGCATTTAAATAGGCATAATTATCTCCGAAAACATGCAATGTTATGTGTTATGTTGTGTTCAACATTGTTCAGATTTAGGGCTTTGAATCCACTAGAGTTTAAAATGCTTTTTTTTTTTTTCTTCCACGCCAAAATGTTTGACTACTGGGAAATACTAACCTAGAATGCCCTGGGCAAATGATTAGCAAGGCTTCAACTTTTTTTTTTTTTTTTTTAAACTGCAGGCTAAAACCATCTCCATTTATATAGAACCCAGAAAATATATCTCTTTAGATATGCCATACAGCCTCTTGATTTAAAAATCCATCTTAAAATATCAAGGGCAGTTAGAGTTTTTCATTCATATCTCCATAAGCAATACCAAGTACCTTTTAAAAAGTCAACAACTGATGGAAGAAAAGTCTTTGCATTAGCACAAGATGCTCACTTTCCAATCCATTCTGTATGTAACTCCTGGGGTTTACGAGATTGAAAAAATAAAATAATTCCAGTTGAGGCCATTTATCTAGTTGTGCGGCAGCTGCAAATTCGGTTGCTCCGGAAACAATCCAGTCTCCAACCTCCCAATTATTTTTAATCGCTGGATTAATGTACTAACCACTTGTATTTGAAACTCCATCTTGGCTGTATTATCAGGACCATGTACAATGGGCAAGTAGACAGGATTAACCGATTTATGAAACCGTTAGTATCTCTGACAATTTTTGCAAGAAAACAATGCTTCAGCTTATTTAATATTCCAATGATAACTTATTCTTATAAGACTGAGAGAGACATACATTTCAAGAGAACAAATGAGAGGCAGTTTTTTTTTTAACGAGGTAACATGGAAAACAACACACAATGCCATACACATGCCTCCGGGGCAGGTGTAGGGGGACCAGCAGAATTAAGAATTCGTTTGAAAGGCTCTCTCATTTGGACATGAACACGCAAGACTCACAGGAACTTAATAAAAAATGTACACATCGATTTGATTTAGGCTCAGCTTCAAAACACTTGTAAGGCATTAATATATTTAACATTTATTCCCTTTACTCTCTTCTCTTACCTGATCAAGAACTAAACGGGCTAACCAGTGTAGATAAATAAAAGGCAACTAACTTTAGTATATTCCTTATACTATTAACTCAAACCCCTGACGCCTTTCAGCTAACTCAAAAACCATAAGGCAAGGCGGAGAAGCACGGGGTTGCTGGTAAAGAGTATGGTTTCTGGGCTGAGCTCTGGAAGGGAGCAGTTAAGTTACAGAGAAGTGTTTGTCGGGTGGTGCTCTGGGAGGCTCTGAGACCCACAGAGGAGCCCGTCACCACCTCTGCACCCACCAAAGGGCTGCACCAGGGACCCCAAACAGCTCAGGTTCCAGTATTTCCCTGCAGATACCACCACAAGCCCCAGCGCCAAGGACACCACTGCCAATTTTGGCAAACCCATTTCTCTTGCTGTTGAATCAGAAGACCCAGGCCCAGGGCATGAAGCGCTAAGTGCTTTCAAAGCCACAGAAAGGGCCTGACCCTTTCAGCTCTCAGTAGGAACACGGCTCATAATATGGGGTTTGCTTCTCGTTTTGAACCCTGGTCAACATCCTAAACACAACAGGGGAAGATCACAGTGCACTTAGAGGGGTCGGGCAGTGCTCCGAAAAGATCCTTCCTTTGTGCTATTCTGGACCAGAACAGGTATTGGGCATTTTGTTGGCACAGGGTGAAAATGCCCCATCATTCTCACGGGCTGAAATAATTAAATCTGAAAGCTGGAATGAGCATTTTTCGAGTGAGCACAGCACAAATGCTGGGCCGAGTCTCCCGAAGCACAGAGTGACATGTCATCACGCCCTTTCAGATGCAGGCTCTCGGCTGCCCTGATGCTCCGTCCCACAGCCTTTCTAGGGACCAGGGCATTCAGGCTAAATTCAGCCTTCAAGTGCCTGGGAAGCCTGAAGTGCCCGAGCACTCCCAGGAGGTTGGAAGCAGATGAATTTTTAAACAACAAAATGAGAGTGTTTGATAATGGGCTAAGCTTTAATAGCATGGTAATATATCCTATTTTTTCTTATAGCTAGCATGCAATCAATCCGTAACACACTGACAGGATTTAGGAAGATCAAGGTTTATTCAGCCACAACTAGATGGAACCACTCAATATTAAATATATTTATATATAATCAGTTAATGGGAAATGCAGACCTATCACTGGGCAAGTCAGTCTCCTAAGATCAACACTCCATCCATTGGGAAGAAGGAAGTTCCTGGGAGCACGACTGTTCAACCTGTAGAGTCTCCATTCTTTTTCAAGCCACAGAGGAAAGGGCTATGGGTATCTCTCTGCTTTGGGGTTTTAAGAGGTTAATTGTCTTAGCAAATTGGCCCATTCAAATTAATCTTCCTCTTGGACCCTGAATAGCTTTGATTGGTGTCACCAATATCCCTAATCCCCTCTTTGATAAATGACATCAAGTGTGTACAGGGGATGGAGTTGAAGATGGGATAGAGGATTGACAATAAATATTAAGAAAATATTCATTATGTAAAGACAAATGAATGAGGAGCCTTGCTTCTTGGATTTTTTTCACAATGAGGTGGGAAAAGGGCTGGTCATGGGAAATTGCAGTCATTGAATTAGAGAGTGTTAGAGATGGAAAGGCCACTGTCTTTGTCCTCCAGGTGAAGAAGCTGGGAATGGATGTGGCCACATGGGTAGCAGTGAGAACTGAGCCACCTTTCTCTTCTCACCAGGCCCCTTTCTCTCCTTGGGTCCCTGGGGAGCAGATGCAAGGAGGCAAAGAGCAGAGAGAATTTGGGAAGGTGTGGAAGGCACACTGTGCGGCTGTCACTTTTTGCTCACAAGCACTGCCTGCAAGGAGAATCCCTACGTGTTGATGACCGTGAGCCTGCATGTGTGTGGTCGTGTAAGGAGCTCTGTCCGCTTTAGTATAAGTTCCAAGTGGGTACAAGTACTTAGGAGGTCCAGAAAATCAAAACTGGCTGCACATAATTTACCTTTCCCATTTTCTATTCACATATACAGAATGAAACATAAGGATGATTCAAAGATACCATGATGCAAGGCTTCCGCAGTTATTTCCAGCACAAATTATTTTTTTACCTACGAAGAACTGGCCTTATTCCAAATAAGACTTGAAATTGTGCGTTTCTATTTCTTTTATATAAAATGGCAATTCTTTCCCACGAGAAACAGCCTTTTTCCTTAAATGCAAACCATCCCGGGCTTCTGGTATCACCGATCAGTGTCTCCTGCCTTTCACATGGCTGTGAGGAACAGAGCATGATTTCAAACATATGTCGGTTTGGCTGCTGGGTTTATCATCTGGAAGGACAGAAGCCGCTGAGTTCCGGCAGTTGCCTCCCAAGTGACTTACTCCCTAAGTACAGAGCCAGTGAGTTCCCTTCTAGGTGATACATGAACATGGACGAGGCGGTAATTTTCTTAATTCCATTCTGATTAGTGGCTAGGTAAGAATGACAATCTACGTGATCTCTGCCTAAAATAAGCTGGTTTCTCCTCCTCTTTTCTGATACCTTTACCGGGATCCCAAGTCACCCTTGAGCTCTGGCAACACTCAAACACAACGCAGAGCAGACGCTCCAGAGCCCAGCCTCTCCCCGAGCCCTCTCCCTATACAACTCGCCGTACATTCGCTGCCATGGGCCAATCTATAAACGGGGAGTAAATGCCGCTAAGACCGTGTCGAAAAGAGATAACTAAAGAAAAGAAAAAAAAAAAAAAACGGATGGAAAGCTGCTCTTTTACCTAAGAAATCATCCCATTGTTCCCCCACAATTCAAAGATGTGATGTTTTGACTGTTTGGGGACCATTCCTCCCTAGGGATACTTCAATAAAACTGAACTCTCAGGCCATCTGGGTGACGGTGTTGTCATTTCAGCTGTTAAGGATAACTGTACACAGATCCAAAATAACAGAGGACGTCCTTTTATTGGCTGTCCACAGGAGTTTGGTCACACAAGGAGGTGAAGACTGTGGCAGGTGTGGTACAACACAACACCTCGGCTAACTACTAAACAGAAGGTTAACTGATGCTTGAAGGGATAAAACCCCGGCAGCCCTCCGCAGCCCAGGCGCCACCTACCTATGTAGAATTAAGCCGAAGAAGCTGGCGACGGATGGCATGGTCCATTAGTCTTGGTTTGTTGCACTGTCTTCCCATAAAACAGCACTTGAGAATTCACAAAATTAAAAAAAAAAAAAAGAAGAAAGAAAGCAGCAGTTCCCTTTCAATACCATCACTACCGTGAACAGACTGCAGCGTGGCATGCAAGTCCACATCTGGTCATTGTTTCCCTTCAGGTTTTTCTTAAATTAACAAATGGAATGGCATATCTGTTTCAAATATTAGTAGCATAACACTTAAGTGCAATTTCAGTCCGGCCACAAGTGTCATAAACCTTCCGTGTATCTGTCCCAGAACAGCAAGAGGAACCCCCAGGTAGCCTCCTCTCCGCCCAGACGCCGACTGGGGGCCCCCGAGGCTCCTCCCTCCCCACGCCCACCCTCCATATTCCAAACACCTGAAAACAGCTACGTCTCTGTTTCCACCGTTATCAGAATGGTCAGGGTGGGGCAGAAAATTCAAATGGAACCAAGCTGCCAGCCTTTGGGTCCTGCCCGCCTCTGCCATCAGAGGGGGATCCGATTTCTCTCCCAGGGCTCTTCCTGCCTCAGGACCTGGAGTCGTCGTGGCCACCCCGGGCACTGGGTCGCGGGAAGTCGCGGTGGGGCCGTCCGTCCGTCGCTCCTGCTGCCTGCAGCCCCCGGGGCCGGAGCCCCGCGGTCACACGGAGCTGAGCTTCACCAGGCCGCGCACCGAATCCTCGTGCAGAGAGTCCTGGCTGGCGAGGCCCAGGACGTGCATGGTGCGGCTGTGCGCCAGCGGGCTGCCTGCCAGCATCCCGGGCGGCGAGGGCGCTTCCTCCGGGGTCAGGAACTGGTGGCCCACGTGCTCCTCTTTCAGGGGCAGTATGTCTGTGAGCGCGGCCTCGGCGGCGAGGTTGGGCATGGAGGAGGGCGGCGTGGGCTGCCCCAGCGTCAGGCTGGCGCAGGGCGTGCCCAGGCCCGGCTTCCCTGGCAGGTGCAGCTCGTCGCTGGCGAGGCTGGGCTCGCTCTGCAGCAGGGGCGTGGCCGCGGCCTGCAAAACGAATTTGGTGCTCTGAATGCACTGGTCTTGGTCGCACTGGAGAGCGGGAGGGAGCCAGCAAAGAGGAGGCGAGAGGAGTTGGCAAGGGGTGGGGAGGGGAGGGGGCACAGGGGGCAGGGAGGGGCGGGATACAAGAGAGAGAGAAACCCGTTAGTGACACCTGGGTCAGGGAGGGCAGAGAGGGTGCACAGTAGCCCAGTTCCATTTGGAGACACCTAGCTCCTGAACAGCTGCTCAAACTAATAGTCACCCACAGGTGCCCTGGGAGTACCACGCAGCCGCAGGCTTGACGCTCCGGCCCCTGTTCGCAGACAGGACCTAATTTAAAAACACTCCCCTGGACAGAGGCATGGGCCTTGCCACCTGCAGTGGCCTGAGGCCAATGCTACTTCTATGCTGAAAACCACTTTTACCACATTGTTTTAAAAATACGGGGGCCTGTCCACCCATTTCCTAGCAGCATTATTCGCAACAGCCAAAAGGTGCAAGCAAGCATCCATCGAGAGATGGACGGATAAACAAGATGTGGTCTGTACAGACATGGAGTCTTATTCAGCTGTAAAAAGGAAGGATATTGGGCTTCCCTGGTGGCGCAGTGGTTGAGAGTCCGCCTGCCGATGCAGGGGATGTGGGTTTGTGCCCCAGTCCGGGAGGATCCCACATGCCGAGGAGCGGCTGGGCCCATGAGGCATGGACGCTGAGCCTGCGCGTCCGGAGCCTGTGCTCCGCAACGGCAGAGGCCACGGCAGTGAGAGGTCCGCGTACCGCAAAAAAAAAAAAAAAAAAAAAAGAAAGAAAAAAAAGGAAGGATATTCTGACACATGCTGTGGCATGGATGAACCTCGAAGACATCATGCTCAGTGAAATAAGCCAGATACAAAGGAAAAATACTATATGATTCCACTTATATGTGTTACTTAGAGGAGTCAAACTCAAAGACAGAAAGTAGAATGGTGGCTGCCAGGGTCTAGGGGGAGGGGTTGGGGAGTTACCCTTTAACGTATGGAGTTTCATTTTGCATGAAGAAAAGAGTTCTGGAGATGAATAGTAGTGAGGGTTGGATAACAATGTGAATGTGCTTAACGCCACTGAACTGTACACTTAAAAATGGTTAAAATGGTACATTTTATATGTATTGTGCCACACACACACAAAAAGAAAAATACACGGTCAACAGAAGCCCCTGAGGGCCTGATCTGACTATTCGTAAAAGCCTTAGAATTCCTCGCTGCTAAGTTTTCAGCAGCTTCAAGAACCATTAATTGAGCTGTGGATTTTTAATTTGTGAAAGTGAATGCCAACATTTTACAAAATATTTCCTTCTCTTCGAAGTGTTCTTAAATCTTAATCTCGTGTCCTTTGTTTCACTTTACCCGCTGGGCAAAGGAACTAGTGGAAACACATTTCTAGCTGGGGGAATTTGGGTCTCTGATACCTTTGAAACCCTTCCCTTGAGCTGCGGGCAAGTTTCAGAATAGCTAGAAGAGACTTCTTGTGACTCGGAGGTCTTGAACTTGAGTCTGTGCGGTGACCTGTTAGCGAGTTTCAGGAGCAGGTGTGGCTATTAGGGGAGCTTATCCTGACTACGTCTGAGCAATAAGCGAGGCGCTCCACTGTTTCTGAAGAAGTTCTTAGAACAAACACGTTTCCCTTCTTTACAGATGCATCTCGTATGGGTGGGTGCCTTGCTCAAGACCTTACAGATAAAAGTAGGGGATGGATCTGGGATTTGGGACTGGGATTGTCTGACTGCAAACCCCTTTTCACCACCGCACATTTGACAGCTAGTAGGTGCTTAATAAATGTGACTTGTCTATTATCCCCACGCTCTTTTTTCTGGACTCTAGAGTTACCACTGAACCACATACTCATAGCTCTGTGATGGAGGGACTTTGCCATCTTCCTGCCCAGCCGCACACCTAGAACTTCCATTACTCACCCACCTCCAGGCACAGAAGCAAACCAAACCATGCAACGCAGCCTTCAGGGGAAAAGAGAGTTCTCCCGAAGTCACACTTCTTTTACTTCTTTTGCTTCAGTGTGTGTCCTTCCTAGCCACATGGGTTTCTTTCTAAAATCATGAGTAGTGGGCCATCCCCCAGCCGGCCCCCAATCCTCCATGAGGAGGTGGAAGAGACACCGTCTCTAAGGAATTTGCGGGTTTTAGAAGTTCAAAGGCCTTGGTTTCAGACAAGAGTAAAGCTCATGATGGAGCTTTAAAAAGGGAAAGCCAATCCTGGCTTTTCTATCATGGCTTCATTCCAGCCAAGGGAACTTCAAGACGCTGAGAAGCTAGGAGAAGGGTGGGAAGGGGCTGGGGAGTGGGTGGAGGGCTACTCGGATGAGACAAAAATGCCATTAAAAGTGCTTGAAAGGGGCTGATTGTTAGGCATTGACAGTCATTTAGTGTCTGCATTTTCCCAATCGTCACCCGAATCTTTGGCCGCACCAGTACTTATCCAGTGGGCAACTGCGTAGCCTTCTCTGCTCTTGCAGGGAATTTTGGCTCGGGGCAGGGACCCTTGCTGCCAGGGGGTGCTGAACAGCACCGCTGTCGGAGCTGCAGACAGCTCGGGTCCGCTCACGGTCTCCAACGCTGTCAGTTCCGTTCAGCACATCGGCTCAGTCTTGACAGAGCAGAGGCGGAGAAGAGCAACCTTCCTGATTAAACATTCACCTTCTGGAAAGTCTCTCAGGGCTCTGGATATACTGTGCTTTGCAAAGAACATTTTATGAAAATCACCATTTATTGCCCTGGCGTTGCCTCCATTTTCTGTAGCTCAGTGAAGCCTCTGAGCTGCCGCCCCCTGCCCGTGACCCCAGGGCTGAGATGCTGCTCCAGCCAGAGAGCTCCTGCTCTCAAGCCCAGCCCCTTCCTGGATGATGGAATCTTGTTCTCAACTTTTCCTTCTGGAGCCCTCACTCATCCTAATACCTCGGTCCACACAACACGCCCAGCTCTGGGGAAGGATGAAATTGCAAACTAGATTTGCTGGTCTCTGTTGACCAGAAGAAAGCCTTTTTTTTCTTAAATTGAAAACTGACTGGCAAATTCTATTTTAGGGACCAGCCCAAATAATTCTGACTGGCTGGCTCTTCCTGACTCACAGGAAAATACGGGGGCTGGCCCAAAAGTTCATTCGGGTTTCTCCGTAACATCTTCCGAAGACCCCGAATGAACTTTTTGGCCAACTCAATAGATTAGAGCTCAGAGCTGGAGGAGATTCCCAAGGTCAGGTGGCACAAGCATACGGGGGAGAGGAGAGGCGGGCTCCCCACTCTCTTTATCTCTTTCTCCCTCTGTCTCTCCGGTCAACTGTCCTTTCCCCTTCCCTGGTCACGCCTCTCCAGCCATGCCCTGCAGCAGAGCTCACGGGCACCCAGCAGAAAACCCTGGGACAAAAGGGCTGCCAACAGTGCTCTGTTAAGTTCCTTAGAGCTCGTGTTCACCGGGAGGTCGATGTGGAGCTTGAGGGGCCCCCTGAGATTTTGCACTAAAGCATCCCTGTGCTGACTTAAACGAGACACCTGTGAAACAGCACAGCATAAACTGCTTTTGCCTCCTTAACTAGGTTGTTGATTAATCAAGCAAGTTATTTATGGAGACGGCGCTGCGCATGTGCAAGACGGGACCCCATGTCTTCAGGATGAACCCGGAACCAGGAATTTTTCACTTTATGGAACTCAAAAGTTTATGGAACTCAAAGTGCTGCCACTGGAGCCCTTTGGGAAGTAAGAAGTCTTTCAATAAGGAAAACCTGGCTTCCAGCAGCACGAGTAGCTTGTATGGACTGACTCAAGACTAGCCAAGCAGCTTCCAAGTTTGAAATTCCCCTTCAAGTTCGCCTGAAACCTGGATGGAGGAGATGGATCTGAGCCCTGCCTCCTGTCTCCTTGAGAGTCAACCTTGCAATAAAGCTCTTTCTTTCTTCAAAAGCCGGTGCCATAGTCTTGGCTTCTATGCACACTGGGCAGTGAGTGAGCCCTTGCTAGGTAGCACCTGGAGGTGGGTTTACTCTGAAGCTATGAGCTTAAGTTCAGGGACTTTTGTTTGCTTGTTTTCTAAGGCCTTGCTTGTTGTTTTGTCTTGCATATTATTTTCTTTTTCTTTTCTTTTTTTCTTTTGTATAAATTTACTTATTTATTTTTGGCTGTGTTGGGTCTTCATTGCTGAGCGCAGACTTTCTCTAGTTGCGGCAAGCGGGGGCTACTCTTCGTTGTGGTGCACAGGCTTCTCATTGCGGTGGCTTCTCTTGTTGCGGAGCACGGGCTCTAGGTGCGTGGGCTTCAGTAGCTGTGGCAGACGGGCTCAGTAGTTGTGGCTTGCGGGCTCTAGAGTGCAGGCTCAGTAGTTGTGGCGCACGGGCTTAGTTGCTCCGTGGCATGTGGGATCTTCCCGGACCAGGGCTCGAACCCATGTCCCCTGCATTGGCAGGCAGATTCTTAACCACTGCGCCACCAGGGAAGTCCCCCTTTTTTCTTAAAGAGGGCTCCAAATTGCATGACTCAGGCCCCTCCAATCCTGGGTCCACTCCTGCACACACCTATTGGTGCTTTCCTGCAGCCAAACCCACAACACGTTAAAACTGTAGCAAATCTGTCCTCAGCCTCGTGGTCAGGACCCTGTTGAAAACATGCTCCAGTTTCCCAGGAGTAAAGCTTAAGGACTTAAATATGTGAAAGAAAACATTTAGCCTAAGCTATTTAATTTTTTAAAAAATCGAAATGCCACAAATCTTTTCAAAATGACTATTTTGAACAGTGACTTGTATTATCTGACTTTCAGCACCTGTTCTACAGGGATTTGTTTAAATATTTTAAAAGATGACTGAGTATAGTTGTGGACATTTCCATTGTTATAGGGACTGCTTTCATATTAATAATGAACCTACTCTAGCCCCTCCTCCAGTTTACCTTGTGGCAAGATTGTATCAGTGAGAAGATTGCTGGGACCACCATGAACCTAACTGTCTAAATCCTGCTGTAACCCATAGCTTTGAAAATAGTTTGCCACATTTAAACTGATTTCTATTTAGAAGACCATTCCCATTTGGGGTGCCCAGGGACCAGGCTTTCTTCCACAGGATACTGTGTTATAATTTTCCTATTGGTTCACAACAGGACACTAAAATGGGTTCCAATCAAGGAAAGGGCAATTAATTCCACTCTACCCAGTGGAATTTATCATTCTCATGATATTAACTTCGCACGTTTTGGACATCTTTTTAGAAGAAACTCAATGACTAGGGGATATCTGATTAAAAAAAAAAAAGTCCAGCCTCTTCCTCATTTTGCACACTGTCAAAATTCCAAGGAGGATGGGCTGATAAACCATATGAGAACTTCAAGGGACAAAATAGCCAATATTTTCAGGGTTACTGTGAAGATGACCCATGAAAAAATGTCCTTACACCTCTACCTTTTTACCTTTGCTTCTAATCCTTATTTGCCCATTTCTTCTTGATTTTTCTACTAATTTTTTCTCTCTGGCCTAACTCTCTTCTCTTTCCTCTCCATCTTTTCCTTCATTGACTTCCCTCCCTCTTATCCTTTTTCCCTCTTCTCTCTTTCTTCTCCTCCTCCTTTTCTTCCCCACCGCCCCCCCTTTTCTCTTTGACCTTTTTACGCCACCAACCCGCTTTCCTGGCTGTTCATGTGAGGACTCATATCTTCAACCAGTAGGGGGAGACATCACTGCTCACTTTTTTTCTCTCACAACTTGGAACAGGGCTTATATTCCAGCACTAACACCAAGAAGCCATCAGGTACATTTCAATGTATCTAACCAGTTATATAATCTTAAAGAGAAACAACCAAGCAGCCAGAGATTGGACAGTGACAATCCATCACTATGAAGAGGAAATTGAGAAACTCACTGTTTTCATTCCAAAACAACACTTTAACGGTTCATATTTATCAAATATTAGATTGAACCATAGGAAATTGCCATTTTTTAGGCCAAAAGTCATCCAAGTGCTGACTACAAGTAGAATAGAAACCTGACTGCTTTTAAGAATGTCTATAGACAGACCCTTCTGTTGGCAGCATAAAACTAATACTGTCTGGGGTGCCGGAGCATTTGCTGTGCTTGCACTAAGTCACTGGCAGCTGGCTGATTTATTGCCCAAGGGAAGCGCTGGCATTTAACTTGCAAAGAAGTTTATGGTTCAGATGTTTGGATGCCACACACATTATCACTTAATGTTACAGTTTAAAAATACCATAGAGATAAGTTGTTTTTGTTTCTGCAGGTTTTCAAATAAAATTGCTCATGTTGGAATACATTTTAGTTTACTCTAGCTGACTTCTTGTTTGAAATAATCCTAGCATACAGATTAAATGCTGCCAAAACCAAAGCTAGGAGTTTTGTAGATGGTCTTATATACAAATTAAGAATAAATAAAATTATTTACTTCTTTTGCTTCAATTCTGTCAAAAGTATTAGCATTGGGCATCAGTTATTTCTGCTTGGCTGGGAAGCTGTGTTCTGGGTCTTATGAATGCTCATTTACTTTAATAAAAACACTATAAATTTCTAAAATCCACCTAAAATATAGGTTAGGAGGAGTGCTTCCTTTTTATTCTTTTTAAAAACATTATCATTTAAGTTTGCTCCAGTTATTTTTCTATTATATTTGATTTTTCAGACTCTGCATGGAGAGTCCTTCTGTGAAACTAGTTTAATAAATCATGCAACTGCTAGGTTTAATCTTGTTCTGATATTGGATTAAGAGGATTTAAAATGAGGTTAAGTAAATATAGCAAATGATAAAAAAAAATCCAACAATTATGTACTATGTTAGGGTTAGGGTTAGACTATCTTTGTGTTTAGCACGTGACCTCAAAGGATCACAAGTGCCAGCTTTAAACAAACTATGATCCTGATGTCATACAGAACTTAAATTGACAATCAAATGAGATATGCACACTAAAAAGCGGACCATACCTGAATGTCATGACTGTGCATAGACACATTGTCATGGAAAGACCTTCAGTATAAGGTAATAATAAAAGCCAATAATGGGGAAAATAGGAATAACTAAAACATGATCTTCAGTTGGCACTGGGGTTATGGGCACAAAATTCCAGTGTGGATCCTCAGAATTTCATGGGTGTTCAGATGACAAGGGCTATACTGGGGTCACATGCACTATTTCAATACTTTAGATGTCACTTCATTACTTCTCTAACGTTTTCTTTCTTGGGAATCTGTAGTAGAGGGAAGATCACTTAGGTACTAAATAACCATCCCCATCCCCCAATTATGTGAGATGGTAAGTTAACAGTGAATTTTCCCATTTTTCAGATAATAAGACCTCTACGGGTATTTTGATGCCAGCTGTCTATCAATATTTACATAATTTTTCTGTCCTGCAATTATCAGTATGTTTATCTAAGGCTAAAGCCTTTACCTTTATTTCTAAAATAGTGCAGTTTCCCTAGGAGCACTTTTCCTATCATTCGGGAAATGCCTTTCTGATCTAGACTTTAATAATAAAATAATAGGCAAAAATTTGGCCCAAGATACCTAGAATCTCTTTCCCTCCAGCCCTTCCTTTCTCTTCAAATGAACATGCCAAGTCTGGTGCTAAATATAAAGCCTCCAAATGATCCTCCTTTGAGGTGAGCACTAGAAACACTTTTAGGTCAGAGGAATCATGTTCCATGGCTAAATCAGTATTTGCTGCTAGTAGAGTGGGTAGCAAAAATGGGGGAATATGGCAACGTTGGCTGCAAAATGTCCTTTAATCACAGAGATAAGGCTTCTATTCCCAGGAATGGTGGATAACCTATACTGGACTAGTATTGCCTCTGTGTACAAGGACATATATAAAACTGGCCAAAATACGTGAAGCAAAGAGTTTCCAATAGCGCACAACAGACAATGCAAGGTTGCAATCCCTGAGAGGAGGGAAACTCACAGGTGAGCCCCACAGTCAACCAGCCCTTTCCTTGGGAAGAATTTCCCAACCATGGTATAGGCTGAACAGAGCAGAGAAGTTCTTCTGAGTAGAGAAAGCAGAGATCAGAGGGTAAGGAAGCTTAAGTGGTTGGATCTGTATGGCAGGGCATTGCAGAAGAGGATGCTGTGCAGAGCAGGGGGCCAGAAATGCTAGTAGGGGTTTCCCACACAAGTCTGTAGCTGTGCTGTGTATGGGCAGGAAGAGTCCCTTCCCCCTTCATCCCCCCTACACCAGGCTTCTGAGACAACAGCTGTAACGGGGCTGAGAGAGGCATAGAGATACTAGAAGTTGAGAAAAGTAGTGCTGGGGGACATTTATCTCATTAACACCCCCAATACCTTGTTAACATGCCTGGCATCCAGCTAGCACATTAGGAAGGCTATACCTTAGGAGTAAGAATCATGCCCTAAACTAAGACCCTAGACCGGTCTTAACAATGGCTAAATCAAAACCTGACAAGATCTTTGAGGAAGACAGAATTTGGAGGTTGAGCTCCTTCAGATTAGAGGGGCATGAGAAACATCTTGGACTTTCCATAAATCTGTACTAACAAAATATAATACAAGCCTACACAAGTTTAAGATGATTAGCCACTAATTGAACTGCCTGCTAAAACAAGGATCAACACTTCAGAAGATGACAAAATCTAGTCTCTACAAATATATTATCCAAAATATATTCAATAAAATATCAATATACATAGAAATAAATAGAAAAAACTGTAATCTAGAGTTAAGAAAAAAAGTGGTGAAAAGGCACCAAACCCAAGACAGCCCAAATATGCTTAGCAGATAAAGACTTTAAGCAATATAATAATGTTCAAATATTATAGAAAAATATGGCTTCAATGAGTAAATAGATAGGGAATCTCAGTAGAGAAATGAAACTCAGCAGAGAAATTAAATGAACCAAATGAAAATTCTAGAACTAAAAAGTATAACAACCAAAGTGAAAAATTCTCTGGAGTCATTTAACAGTAGATTGGAGAGGGCAGAAGAAAGAATCAGTGAACATGAAGACAGATCAGAAGAAATGATCCAATTTCTGGACCTAGAGTCTGTTATACAGAGTAAAGTAAGTCAGAAAGAGGAAAACAAATACGGTATGCTAACACATATATATGGAATCTAAAAAAATAAAAAGGTTCTGATGAACGTAGGGGCAGGAAGGAATAAAGACACAGACATGGAGAATGGACTTGAGGACACGGGGAGGGGGAAGGGTAAGCTGGGACGAAGTGAGAGAGTAACACTGACATATATACACTACCAAACGTAAAATAGAGAGCTAGTGGGAAGCAGCCGCATAGCACAGGGAGATCAGCTTGGTGCTTTGTGACCACCTAGAGAGCTGGGACAGGGAGGGTGGGAGGGAGACGCAAGAGGGAGGAGATATGGGGATATACGTAAGCATATAGCTGATTTACTTTGTTATACAGCAGAAACTAACACACCATTGTAAAGCAATTATACTCCAATAAAAATGTTTAAAAAAAAAAGAAATTATCCAATTTGAAGAGCTGAGAAAGAAAGTTTGAAGAAAAATGCACAGAGCCTCAGGGACTTATCCTCTGGGGCAATATCAAATGGTTTAACATATGACTAATTGGAGTCCCAGGAGGAGAGAAAATGAGATGAGGCCCCCTTCCCAAAAAATTGAAGACATAATAGCCAAAATGTCCCAATTTGATGAAAAATGATAACTTTCAGATCCAAGAAACTGAGTGAACTCTGAGCAGTTTAATAGTGGAGATCACCCTTGGACTAGGTCAATAATTTACTTGGATACTGATGTTTCCACCTGGACAAACCTTTAACACAGACTAAAGTGCTGCAAAATGGTTTGAGCTTAGGGGAAGCAAGTGAAGAGAAAAAAAGAAGAGTTAATGTGTCATTGGTTAACACTGTCCTTTGTAACAGAGCAGAAACTGACGTTTCATAGATATTTGCTTGGTCCAATTGTAGGTTAGATTATGGAGTGGTTACATTCAGTTCCACCGCTGGTTTTGTGACTGACCACAGCAGATTAATCATCGTTCTGCATGGAAGCCCTGGGTGATGTGATTTCACAGCCCTGGGAGGAGGCTTCATGCCACTCTGCTCCCTAAGACCTTCCCACCTGGGAAACTTTGGGTATATGGTTAAAGAAGAGCACTTTCCTTAGAGTCAGACAGCTAAGGACGAAATCTCAGCTCAGCCACTGGTGAGCTATGTCACAAACTTAGCATCCCTGAATCTCAGTCTCTTCAAAGGGGCAATTAAAATACCCACGTCAGGTGGTTCTGTGAGGATGAATGAGATGATAATGTATGCAAAGCACTTAGCCCAGTGCCTGGCACATGGTCAATTTCTCTCTCTTTCTCTCTTTCCCTCTCTCAGTTAACCAACACTTACCGAGACCAACTACCATAGGAACTGGCCTAGACAATGGGGCTATAGTGCTGAACAAACAGCGTTAAACATTCAGTTATTATTTTATTATTGCCTGAAATGTTTTTAATAGAGGGTAAAAACTTTCATTCACAATTAAAATCCATATATCCTGAAATTCGGCTTAAATTCCCTTTAACGTATAGAGGATTGATAACAGATCTTTTGCAAAGAGCAGATCTTGATAGGAGACAGAGGGTGAGGATAACGGGCTGTGGCGACTGAAAGCATGTGGGAGGGAGTCACTCTACACACAGTCAGTATTCACGGCTACAGCGCAGCAAAGTGTAGGGTTGACAGCAGGGATTGTTGGGGTCAAAGTGTGAAGTTGGAATTGGACAAATTTACTGAAGTTCTCTGTGCCTGTTTTATTGATCTGTAAAATGGGGATAAAATAAGTAGCATCCTCACAGGGTCAGCGTGAGTGATCCACGTAACAGCCTTGGAAGGGCACGTGGTATGCTACGTGCTGGTAAGCTGTGGGATCTGGTAAACGCTACACAGTGGGAACATGAATGGACTGGAGAGAGGGGCTGGGGCGTGGACACGTCCGGCTTCATGGTCTGCTTAGTGCCAGCGCTGCCCGCACAGGACTGTCTCCTCCCCCCGCACTCCTGGTAATATGGTACGAAGCCATAAGAACAACGGAAACAATACAAAGGCTCACGCTCTAGGGCCCGAATGGCCATAAATGCAAGTAGAATGGACCATTATCTGGCACAGTGATGTTGCCCTGCTGACAGTGCTGGTGGCCTGGGTGACAGGCTCTGAGTTGGAAGGAACCCTGAGGGTCAATGTCCAGCCCTCCCGACAGTGCTGACTCCTCTGTCGCCACGTTGCTGGGCGTGCCACCTCCCACAGCCTGAACACCTCTGTGGTGGGGGCTCCCATCTGCCATGAGCTCTGGGTGTTGGACATTTCCCTCTTGGATTGAACACAATCTGCCTCCTGGGCCCACCTTCTGGTCCCAGTTCTGGCCTGTGGGACCATGAAGAACATATCTCATCTTACTTCCCCAAAGAGCTTTCAGCTCCCGCCTCTCCTGAACACGTTCTGACATACTGGGGGGCACTCCCAGCAGTGGGTAGGTGCCTTGGGACCAAAAAGAGTTCCCCCAGACTTAAGCCCAGTGGAAACCTGGGTTTCCCCTAACACAGGCAGCATGGCAAGACAGGAAGCGCAGGGCGTCCCAGGCAGTTAACTTTTAAACTTATCTGTCTACGAGCAACTCACTACTTTATAATTGGTAATGATTTCTCTGTAATCACATGTGTGCTGGGGAATTCTTATAAAGTGAGAAAAACCCAACCTACAAATCATTTCTAAGATGTAATGAAATTTTAATGAAAGCTAAATTTAACAATTAATGAAGTTGACATATTCATGGGTCTCGTAGACATTAAACATTTATTAATTTTGATTTTGCTGTTTTCTTTCATGTTTCAGAGCTTGTAATTTTTTTTCAGGTCTTAAAATTTTTCATAGTCCCCAGAAAAGCACACAGGTGCTTTGCCTGAGGTGTCTAGTGGGTAAAATGACCATGTCCTGTCTCTTGGTCCATGGGTTAATTTCATCCTACCAAGGCCATCACTTCAAGAAGCCACGTTGCCATGCCACTGCGCCAAAGGGAACTCCTTCCCTCTAGTTCCTAGCTCCACATTCAAGGTGGAGCCTTTTGCAGATGTGACAAAATTGGAGGAAGAAAGGAATGAGGAAAGGAAGACAGGAACAAACTAATATTTGTTCAGAACTTCCCTTGAGCAAAAGCCCCTGTGAGGGGAACTTTCAAATACATTCAATTGAATGTTTAACCAGCACCTACTATGTGCCAGGCCCTTTGTTATAAAGTGGTGACGGGAGGGAGGTGAACATCATTATCCCCTTCTTCATTTTACAGTTTAGGAACTTAAGACCCTCGGATTAAGTGACTTGCCAAGGTCACCCAGCCCCGAGTCAGTCACTGCAAGCCCAGGCTCTCTGATCCCACATCCCACGCTCTCTGCCTTTCCCTGCTGTGTTCAGTTGTACTTAAATCTGTCCCTTTGCAAAGCTTTCCCTTCCACTGTCTTTCATAATTATCCTGTTCTATTATCCTCACTTGTAGTATCCAATTAGATAAAGAAACTTGACCTGATGGGGGCAGAATTGGCAGGCATGGGTGGAGAGAAAGTTAGCAAAAGATAATAAATGCTGATTTCAAAAAATAATCTTCCAGCATGTGAGATGAAATCAGATTAATATCTCAGATGACAAACAGGAGCACGTCTTATAGTTTTTTTTTAAATGCTAGACTGACTGGTACTTCTAGGGTAACTAATAAAATTGATTCACATCTCCAGTATTTCAAAGTGAATTTCTACCAGCCATGTCATTCCTTCCCAAGTATGGCGAAGCAAACCTTCCCCGAGCTTTCTATATAGCAACCTGCAGGGCACCTCCCCCTATCCCCAGGCATCCAAGGGTACCCCATTTCTACATATTGAAATCAGCTTCCCCCTAACTGGCACGTCCTTTTATATTTCCTGTTGGTGATGTGTATGGTCATCTTGTCACCAAGCTGAAAGGCAGGAGGCACCCCTGGCTCCCTGCTCCCAGATTTCCACATCAGCTCCATCTCCAAGTCCTGGACTGTCAAAGCCTCTTTTCTGAACCCACTCTGCTGTCCTGGCCTGTTTGTCATGGACTCTGTTGTGGGTGATTCAGGTCTATAGAAAGCAGTGGGCCACAAGACTGGGTCCTTTTCAGAAACACTTCCTCAGGGGAATTTGTTCCTGATAAAGAGAGGCCATTGACTTACAGACCACTGAAGAATTTTAAGGCACTGATGGTCGGGGCCAGCCAGACTGTGAGCTCAGGTGCCCATGGAAAGACTCCGCCCCTGCCCCGTCTCCCAGGTGCAGAGTGAAAACAAAGCAGCCATCCCAAACCTCCACAGAAGCATGACCCAGGGACCTCTCTGGAGAGGCACCAGTCAGTTTTTGCTGTCAATGAATGAACAGCGTGTCTGATTATTTGCACTCAGGTGTGCATGGCTGATCTAAGGTTTTGGCTGAAAGTGGGGAGACCTGGCAGCTGAGTCCACTGCACATTTAAAGAGGGGCTGAGGGAGCGGGTGCAGACTGAGGCAAAGGGACAGCACGGGACTCGGGGACTCTCCAGACAGCCAGCCCTGCTTGGGGCAGCTCTAGCTCACCCCAGACAGCAGCCCAGTTCTGTGTGAGGGGCTTTCCAGAGCAAGCTGCCTCAAGCTGTTTCTGGAAGAGATGTTGTGTAGTTCCCTGACACAAGCCCGAACAAACTGACCACCTGTTGGGCGGGGGGCATAAGCCTTTGGCGGATATCGCCTTAATTTAACGCTTCCTTGCTCTCTCTGAGCCTGCCAGCCCAGGGGTGTCCCGGGAAGCTTTCTAGGCGACTGACTGCTACAGGTCAGTGAACACAGATGTGGGAGAGAAGCCTCTGTGGGGCGCTGCAGGTCCTACCGTATCGCTCTGTGACTGTGTGGCCCCGTACGCGGCCATCCCGTTGGAGGGCGCGGCTGGCCGTGGGGTGTCAGGCTGGATGTACCCTCTTCTGTCAATTAGGCTGCAAGAGAAAACAGAACAATGCAGGGGTCAGAGAGCGAATAAAAAGCCAAAAACACCGACAACGTTCTCTCAATTTCCATCTCGGGGGTCCGTTTTCTGTGACGGGCCCCCAAGGCACTTCAGAATACACCTCTGCTCGCCTTCATGTGTGGTCAGGCTCCAGAGTCTACCACTTCTGCCCTTAGAAACGCCTGGAGCATCTGTTCCCTCCCTGCCACCTGCTGCAGGCCCCACGCTCCCCCCTGCCCCCGTCCTGATCACATCACCCCTCCTGCCTGCACAGCCTCCATCACCTGCCATCGGAGCCCAGACCCCCTTGCTCAGCCTTCAGGCCTCACACAACCTGTCCCCAATCTTCCTCTCCGGCCTCAAATCCACATCTTATCACACATGGCGTTCACAGCTTCATTCCTTCGACAAGCGTGTCTGAGCACCTACTATGTGCCAGTGCTCTGCCCGGGAACAGAAGCCACGTACCCGCTGTGCGTTCTCTGCTTTGTCGTCTCTATTTCTGTTCAGGCTCTGGCTTTTAATTGCCCGAAGTCACTTTCCCTTCCCGTCCGCTGTCCATTCTTCTCCGCCTCCAGCCCCTGCTCTTGGCCCTATATCCGCTTTCTTCCCTCATTTGGCTTCTCTTAGCCCTGCCTGCGATCCTCCCGATGGCACATGCCACTGCTGGCCTGATGTCACAGTGATGTATACGAGTGTCTTCTCTGTCGAGCAGCCCGCAAGCTCCCGAGGCCAGGCTTCATCTCGTCTCCCCCATGGCAACTGTCCCGGAGGAGCTGGCCCCCCTGTCCCGCCCTCGGAGCACCGTGGGCACCGTATCACATCATGCTGGCTCCACCTGTCTCCACGTGCACCTGTCATGGAGCGTAAGCACCACAAGGGCAAAAACGGGGTCTTCTTCGTTTTTTTTTTTTTTTTTTTTTTTTGCGGTACACGGGCCTCTCACTGCTGTGGCCTCTCCCGTTGCGGAGCACAGGCTCCGGACGCACAGGCTCAGTGGCCATGGCTCACGGGCCCAGCCGCTCCGTGGCATGTGGGATCCTCCCGGACCGGGGCACGAACCCGTGTCCCCTGCATCGGCAGGCAGACTCCCAACCACTGCGCCACCAGGGAAGCCCAAAACGGGGTCTTCTTAATCGTCATTATCTCCACAGCTGCCACCCAGCGGGTGCTGAGCAAATGCTTCTGACTGAGCTAGTAAAAACGGGTCCTCGGTCTCCCACCAAGCTTCCTAAACAATGTTTCTGCGTTTACTCTATGGCACTGTTGCCCAGGTAGGAGGTGAGGGTGAAGCTTACTTTGCCATCAAAAGGGTTTTTGCCTATTTCCTCCCTGAGTGAAGACTCCGTGTTGACCTTGGGTCTAAGGACGGAACTGCCAGGGGCAACAGGAGGTTCGGCCACTAAGTGGGGCTCCCGCCCTGGCCTCCCGTGGGGTGGGGCTGGGCCTCTGAGGGACGCCCCAAGCACATCCACATGCCCACTCGCTCCTCCTCCTGGGGGCGGGGCCCGGGCGGCTGAAGGCTGTTCCACGTGTCAGCTTGGCTTTCAGAAGATACGGGTTATCATCACAGCTACCACCTCAGGTCTTCCAGTGACAGACTAAGAAGCCATTAAAAAGTACTTATGACAGGATGTGGAAGTGGGACTCTGCTTCAGTTTCAGTCACATCCCCTGAGGTTTAGAAAAAACAAGAGGCTACAAGAACCTCCATCCTCCAAAGGGGAGGTGTTGGATCCCCACGCAGGACCGTCAAAGGGATTCTCGGACCAAGTCTGCAGCCGCCTTCAAGGGTGTCAAAGAGCGAAGGAAAGGGCACAGAAGGATGTCTTGGGGAGAGGGGCCACCCGCTCCTGCCAACGATGAGATCCAGGGGCGGGGCCGGGCTTGGTCCCTGGGAGACAGCCGGTGTGCAGCTGGCTTGAAGGGGCATGCCGGGGGTCAAACTGTTTGCTCCCAAAGGTATGTTGAAATCCCAGCCCTGGTAGGGATGACGGGGTGGAAAATGTTAACTTTCACTGAACTCTGACGTTCCGGTTCACTGAAATGACACTATTGTGGAGGAAATGAAAGTGCCCCAAGTCCTTTTTTTTTTTTTTTCCTCAACTGACAGGAGAAATTAAGGGACTTGCAGGGGATTTCATCCAGGAGCAGAAAAAGAACTAGGTAATCAAAAGAGTGGGGACAGCAGGGATTATAGAAAAAGTTGTTCTTGGCCTGCTTCCCATGCGTTCAGCCTGTTTAAAGTACCAGCCACGCACCCAAGACTGTGACACTCTGCCCCAAGTCTCCTTCTGGGCCTCAGAATGGCCCTCGAGCCCCTCCTAAGCTCATCTCATCTCTTGCCTTGCCCCCCGGGACCCCCCTCACTCCCCCAGTTCCTCCTCTGACAAGCCGGGCTCTCCTCTCACCTCTGGGCTTTTGCACATGCTGTCCATTCTCTCCTCGCACAATTCCTTTTCCCCAGTTCCTCCGGATCCTTTAGAATGGTTCACACCTTACACCCCCCTCCTCTGGGAAGCCCTGCCAGGTGTCCATGGAACCTGCACCCCGACCCCATCCCAGCCCCTCCCCCTGCGCAGACCTGCCCTGGACAGACCTGTATTGTTGACGTTCTCTCAGGCGCATCCCTGGCCCCCAGCACACAGCGCGTGCTCAGTTGACAGCGGCCAAGTGAATTCTTACGACTGGCTGACCCACAGCACCAGCCCGTAGGGCCTGACCCTGACCACACCTTGGGACTTTCTGTCTTTCCGATCTTCCATTCCTCCTGCCAGACTGGTTATGAGGACCCCCTCCCAAACCTGGCTGTTCCCACCCTGCTGCCCACCCCCCACCTCTGGGGACACTGCAGGGAATGGGACACAGGTCTTTGCCCCCGTGCTCCATGGCTCTCATGGGGAATCTCGAAGACACCCTCTCCCTCCCTCGTGAGTACATCGTTACACTATGCTTTAGAGGCATCCCAGGCACATGACGCTGGGCACACAGGTGGTCCTTAGTCCCTGTCTGAGGCGAGGGACACCGCTCATTCTTCAGGCCCGTCTGGGATGCCTGTGGAAGGCCCTGGTGCTCTTTTAGTGCACAGGGGTTGGGTGAGGCAAGGCAGAGAGAGCAGAGGGCGAGGAAGGTGACAGGAGGGAACAGCGAAGGCAAACACCCTCTCCCTGCCCACTCCTGCCCAGGCCAGCTCTGGGAACATGTGGGCAGGCGAGAGAGGGCAGCGCCCCATCTTCCTGCACAAACCCTCGAGTGGTCAAGCTCTTCCGAGGCGAGGGCCATCCTGAGAAATGCTCCATCCAGAGGGACTTGGATTTTGGAAAGAATACAGCCTCAACTTAGCCAAACCAGCAAATTTAATCCAGTTGCGGAAGAAATAACTTCTCTATGACAAGATTTGATCTATAAACATCACAGAATGGCGCCAAATGCAAATCAAAGACTTGGGAACGGGAAAAGAGATTCAGGCAAAACGTGAGACTTCCACATTCCTTTCCTAGATTCAGGTGCCTATTTCAGAGACGGGGTAAGATGCTTGTTCAGGTCTCTTTTGCCTCTTCTACTCTGTGCTTCATGGCCTGTCCCCACTATCCACAAATAAACACACACCAGGAGGAAACACAAGCTAAATTGTGAAAAAACAAGCATTTCCAGAGGGTTTTTCTGGCCTAAAGAGCCCCAAGAGGGACTCCTGGGTGAGTCTGGAGCTCTGTTGGGGGAGGGGCACCCTCCAGGCATGACGGACGCCCTGGCCTGAGGCAGCCCTTCCGTCCAGAGCCCTGGGCTGTCCCTTCCTGCTGTCCCTCCTCAGAGGAGGCCTGGGAGGGGAAGGTCATGGGCCCCCGAGGGCCGCAAATTCAGGACGAGCGGCACACTGGGCTCCCAACTTTCTAGACCCAAACTGGAAAATGATCAATTTCTAATTACCCAATGGCACCAGGAACTATAATCCAGTACCAATTAATAAATGGCCTTGGAATATGTGTTTGATATTTTTGGGGGCGGGGTGGGGGAGGGAATCACTCTTCCCTCCCTAATGAAGCTTCACTGAGGCTGATGATCAAACCCAGTTTGTGTTCCATGAGCACAAGTCAGTGATGACTGACCGTGCAGCTCTAAGTGCACAGCGGGGCTGCTGTGGACACAAGCCAGTAGCTTTTGTGGTTTCTCTCCATGTACACAGTTAGAGGCCAAAAGCGAGGAAGGCTTGGAAACTCATTCTAGAAACCTGGAAAACTTGCTTAGTAAATAATGTCTGATTTGGCTAATCTGTTGGAAATATTCTACATGGGCGTTAACTCATAAACAATCAAGACTTGGAGGCAGCTTCCACCATTGACACACACAGGTTCTGATGTCAGATGCCTGGGTTTGAGTCCTGACCAGGCAGCATTTACCAGCTGTGTGATCTTGAGCATGTTATTTAACCTCTCTGTGCCTTGGTTTCCTCTTCCATATAATGGGATATAATAGTACCGACCTCATAGGTACAGAGTGAGGTTTTTTTTTTTTTTTTTTTTGCGGTACGTGGGCCTCTCACTGTTGTGGCCTCTCCCGTTGCGGAGCACAGGCTCCGGACGTGCAGGCTCAGCGGCCATGGCTCACGGGCCCAGCCGTTCCGCAGCATGTGGGATCCTCCCGGACTGGGGCACGAACCCGTGTCCCCTGCCTCGGCAGGCAGACTCTCAACCACTGCGCCCCCAGGGAAGCCCCAGAGTGACGTTTTAAAAGTTAATCCATGTAAAGCACTTAAAACAGAGCCTAACACTATTCAGTAAATGTCAGCCACGGCCATTATTAATATGACTGCTGTCTTATCATCACCACAATCTCCACTGCTTCAGCCCACACGGATCTCTCCCTCTGAACTATTTTAGCATCTCTATTCTGCACAGCTCAGCTCTTAGCACTTATTGCTACAGGCTTTCTAATTGCTTCCTACCTTGTGTCCTGCTCCCTCATGACAGTTCCCTGCTCGTCACGGATGTTCAACATCATCTAATAATTCATGGGGTCACATGACTCAGTGTCCTTGTTTTGATCCTGAGGGCATTTTCCCCAAACTTGACACAAATTCAGTAGAAAGTTATGCCAAGCATAACACAAGCCAGATCTCTATTGCGTTAAGGCCACGTCTCCGCAGCACAGAGCGGACTGCTGACCTGGCTGGTGGTCGTTGCTGTGGCCGGGTCACTGCTGCCCGAGGCCTGTGCTAACACACTAGGGTGTGTGCTTCCCCAGGTCTGTTATAGGGGATCGTGCCACTTGAATCTTACCTTGGAGAAATGGGCCCACACAGGGCAACACAGCAATTTGTAAAGATATTTCCGTAGCTGTAGGGGTTGTAATTTTCTTTACCTCTTTTATTTGACCAAGATCCTTTAATCTGAAAGAAAAGGATAGTCAGTGACACAGTATCCATCACACCAATGTCACAGTTCGGGCCGATCAGAAGAAGCCTGTAAAGAATGCAATGATCTTTACTCACTTCTTCAGCAGAAAAACTGAGGTACCTTTCGCAAGGAAAACTGGCATTAAGCCCAAACTTGGAAATATCCCCAAACGGCAGGTCAGATTGGGGAGAAATAACATCCTCTGGGGAAAATCATCTCTTACGTCTACTACATGGTACTTAAAAGGCAGCTCACGTAAGCCAGTGGAGATTTTCTGACGCTACATTTAGTGTGTTAAATAGTAATGAAATGAATGGTAGCAGAGAGGAGTAACACACCTCCCCTAATGGCCCATTTTTTTAAAAAAGATTTTTTGATGTGGACTATTTTTTTTTTTTTAGTCTTTATTGAATTTGTTACAGTGTTGCTTCTGCTTTATATTTTGGGTTTTTTTGGCCACGAGGCATGTGGGATCTTAGCTCCCCGACCAGGGATTGAACGTGCACCCCTTGCATTGGAAGGTGAAGTCTTACCTATTGGACTGCCAGGGAAGTCCTTAATTGCCCACTTATAGCCTGAATTCAGCCTCATCATATTGCAAAATAATTCTGCAGGATGTTTCTAGTGTTCTCAGTTACCATATACAAATAACTGTCTTAATATTCTCGGAACTCATCTATCTCATCAGCACTGATTTTTCTCAAGCCTTTGAGGCAAACTAATTCTGAGACACTTAATTCATGTACTGACAGAGGCTTCTGTCAGAATCCAAATATTCAGAGCAAAAAGGACCTGGCTCACGAAGAAACATTTCCCAGCATTACGTTTTCTGGTTTTATATTTCCTCTCCATCTGCATTAAGTACAGGCAGATAATCCTGGATAAAAAGTTAAACTTTGGGTCAGTGTGATTGCCTCCCAAAATGAAATGGAGCCGTTATCTGATAGAGGCCAGCCTGTGAGGTCTCTCTTCATCGGGGCAGGGTGACAAGTTGCTGATAGAATTATTGCAAAGGAATAGAACAGAATCCCTCCTCGGGCCTTGGAATTGGGGGTCATTCGGCCGATCTTACTATCTAAGTGACGTGGTCAGAGAGCAGGACAGTTTGGAGATTCGCAATAGAGAAATTGGAGACTGATGTCGGAAAATGCTTCCCCTGCAGGCTCTTTGCTCCCAGGGGCTCCCATCTGGAAAGGGAGCCTGGGCCCCTCACCTCTTCTTTCTCTATTTCCCACGAAAGAACATGCCTGCGTCCCACCCCACCAGGAACTTACGTCTTCATTTGTGGTCTGGTTGGAGCTGATCAGGTACGTGTGGAAACCCGAGAGACCCACGATGGACCAGACGGAGAAGAAGCAGACCACGGCCTCCAGCACGGTACCCGGAGTCAAGGAGGTGAACCAGTAGGACCGTGACGTTCTTAGGGCCCCAGGGAGCTGGATGACTGAGATTTGGACAGAAATCGCCCCCAGGCCCTCACTCAGGCCCTTGTGTCCACCTAGCCTGGCATCAGTGGTCTTGTAGCCACAGGAGACCCTCAGGGGCAGGCACGAGGCCACATTCTCCTTCACGGCACAGCATTTGTGCTCAGTTAAGTGATCGGTGGGCTCCCTGAACAGGTCTCGTTCCTTTCTCATGGCTGACAGTTCCTCCGACTGTCCTTCCCGCCAAACCCTGGCCCTTTCCTCGTGACTCACTGTGTAGCCAAAGGCGGCGGCAGCAAAACCAGGAAGCACCCTGGCTGGCGCTGGCAGTGGCCCAGGCCTTTGATGAATGGACCCAATACTGAACATCACTTCAATCACAGGTTCTACCTTTGGCTTCTGAAAGCTGGGACTGTAGCACTGACAGGTTTCTCTCCCGACCTGATTTGAGGCTGTGACAGTCACTTGCAGGGCTGACCTCGGGCGGCTGAGACCAGGCAGGGTTTATCTTCCTGGCTTCCTCTCTCCCTGGATGGCCCTTCCACCCACTGGCTGCCTGCCCCCCACTGTGGATGCACTTCTGATCCGGCGGGGCCATTTCTCAGTGTGGCATCAGGGTCAGTGGTATTTTTTCTTAGGGGACCTTTTCCCAGCCCCTCAGCCAACCCCGACACATATGGCTGTCCTCAGCTATTTGACAGGCAGCTAGAAAACCTGGCTCCACACCAGACGAGTGATGGGGAGTCTCGAGTTCCACAAGATGCACTAAAACCAAAGGAGAAAAAGCCTGGCATTCTTCAACAGACACGATAAATCAGCCAAGAGTGTGGCAATTCGAAAAGAATAGAGAATATTCCTGTCCCACAAATATTTATAAAATTCTATTTACAAGATAAAGATGTTTCTCAGGAAAAAAAAATTCATCATAGGTCTGGGAGTTTAAATATCCATCATGCATCCTCCACTGATAAATTACAGGCCAGAGAAAGTAAATACTCATGCTTTCCTAATGCTTCCAGGGATGGAAGCCATAGATCATGCTGTAATACATCACCATTGATTTTTTTTTCAGGACTGGATATCATTTATCTTCAGAGCAGAGAAATGAATGGATCATCCGGTGCAGCGCCATCATCTGCCAAGTCATGATTAACAAATGCCACTGTCCGGCATGCAGGGCTGCATACAAAGCAGGGGGAATGAATGCGCTTCCTGCTTGTTAACTGACTTTCAGCATCGGGATACACCACTGGGTCTGCTCTTGGAAAAGTGGGAAAATGCTTTTATTTTTCTTTCTAAGGTTTAAATTTCTAGAAACTGCAAGGCCTCAGAAAAGCCCCGCCCAGAAATTAAAAGGACATCTCAAGAGGAGGATGCCCAGCTGGCCAAGGTGAAGACAGCGCAAAGCAGCGGGGTCTTGCAGATCCAACACAGGTGTCCCTGCGGGGTGGGAGTGCTCACGGAGGAAAGAGGTGAACGGGCTGCAGGAGGAGTTGCACCTACCAAGAAAAGGAAGACTAAGGTGGATTCTGAAAAAGGGGATAAGTACGGAGGGGTGGGGAGGAGATGCAGAGAAGCAGGCCCCTCCCCAGGGCTGCCACCAGCCCTTCTTTTCTGCCAGTGTTGTCCAGGGGGACAAATGGTTATGGCAGAGGCCTCGCTGCACATGGGGACACAGGGATGGTGGCCCAGGTAGCAAAGAGGATCTCATTCTCAACCACCTCCTGACAGGTTGGGGCTCACAGACGTCCCCCCTCCCAGCCTCATCTCCCCACCCAAGAGGACACAGATGGGGGAGGCAGCCACGTGGGAGCCCTGCCCGCACTGGCTTGAAAGCAGAGGTGAAGTGGAGCCCAGGGAAAATGATGAGGAAGCAGTGGGAAGCCTGCGTCGGAAGAACTGCGTTGTATAAAGGGGGATGACACTGGCAGTGACTTTGCAGAGGCTGGAAGGAAAAGACAAGAGGCAAAAAGGTCAAAGAGGAGGTGACAAGTGGAATGGAAACAAGGGTACAAAAGAGAATGAAGAACGAACCAAAAGATGTGTTTACTGAATAATACAAGAAGAGCCCAACTTCGGTCTCGGAAATACTTAGATGTCAACAACAGTTTACAATCCAGGCAGAATGATGGTCACGTCAAAACATAGGTAACATCCACACGTGTGAACCATGTAAAAATTGGCATGTGAAAGTGGAGGAGGTCATAGCATCTAACGTGGCTATGTCTCCCTTTGCGGCTCCTGTTCCTTTTGCGGCTGCTGTTCCTTTTGTGATGCCACTTACATGATTACCTCCAAAAGGAGGCGTTATTACCAGTGGATGTGGCGTTTTAAATGTTTAGAGCAACCCCCCAAATACGCAGTGTTCTATATTAATATCTCATGTGCTTGGAAACATTTTATAAATAGCAGAATGCAGTTTCACTGTTAGTTCACAGCTGTGTCCAAATGACGAATTCAAGGTAGGATGCAAGATGCAGCCCCCTCCACCTCTCCCCTTATAGCTGCCACTTCGCCCACAGGACGTCTGAAGGAATAATCATCATCATTCGTAACAATGGCTGGCATCACTGGCTGTGTGTCAGGTCCTGTTCCAAAGGCCTCACGTGTGATGAATTGGGAGATTGGGATTGACATATATACACTAACATGTATAAAGTGGATAACTAGTAAGAACCTGCTGTATAAAAAAATAAAATAAAATTCAAAAATTCAAACAAAACAAGAGCTTCATGTGGATTAACTCACTTAATCCTCAGAGCAACCCAGTGAGAAGTGTGATTCCCACTTAACCGATAGGGAAACCGAGGCAGGAAGTAGTTAAGTAATTTGTTTAAGAAATAGCAGAGCAGGGATTTGAAGCTTGGAAGTCTGGCTCTGCCAGTAGGACAGAAAAGCCACGGGCCGATTCCCTTCTGAATTCTTGCTAAGGGACACGTGGCTCTAGGCTGACCCCAACCACCGCTGGGGGAGACTAGGACCCTCCGTGTCAGGGTTTCTTGAACCTCTGGCACCTTAAGGAGTCCATCCCCCTCAAATTCACTCTCAGACAGAGGTGCGAATATCTGAACAACACATCTTCTCACTGACCCGACAGCGCGATGTTGAAAATATCTATGCCACAGTAAGATTAAGAAACATAAATTTCTTTTTAATGTATCAAAACCCACTTACTGATTTTTTTTTTAAAGAGACATGAGTGGAAACAGGCCAACTCCAGTAGGAGCCAATTTAATCAGCAGCTGGATGTTTATTGCATCAGAGATGGGTTCCAAATCACAGCCATTACCACTGCCAGCCTCCACCTGTCTCCTCTCCAGCCCCCCAAAAAGAAAGGAAGCCCCCTCTGTGGCCAAGAGTATGGCTTTAGATTCCCTGCAGCCGCTAGCTCAAAAGGCTGCACACTGAGGTAACTCGCTAGATGACCACGGAATTGAAACAGACTGAAAAATGCCGGCAGGCAGGCGCCCCTCCCTTGGGTTTCCACGCAATCCCAGAAGTGCCTGCTCTGTGCCTTTCTAGGCACCTGGCCCGGCACTCCGGACAGCAGACGGTTGGGGAAGGTAAGCTCCCCACCCTCGAGGAACAGGGGTCTGCTTGCCTGTAGGAAGGTAAGCAAGGGGAGACGACCTTGCAGAGACATGGAAATAGTATTGCACAGAATGGTGAGGGCACCTCAGTATTTGGAGAATCGTAAAAGGTGAGAGGTATGGAACCAAAGGTTTTTAACCTTATTGGGTTCCTACGCTTTTCTCAGAAAAAATGCATGTAAACACATTTTTTTCCTTATAATTTCAGGAGGCTTAAAAACACCCCCTGACTTCCGGGTAAGATGGCGGAAGAGTAAGACGCGGAGATCACCTTCCTCCCCATGGATACACCAGAAATACAGCTACACGTGGAACAACTCCTACAGAACACCTACTGAACGCTGGCAGAAGACCCCAGACCTCCCAAAAAGCAAGAAACTCCCCACATACCTGGGTAGGGCAAAGCGGAGAGATCCGCACACAGAGGATCGGTGCCGAGCGGCACTCACCAGCCCGAAAGGCTTGTCTGCTCGCCCGCCGGGGCGCGCAGCGCTGGAAGCTGAGGCTCGGGCTTCGGTCAGAGCGCAGGGAGAGGACTGGGGCTGGCGGCGAGAACTCAGCCTGAAGGGGGCTAATGTGCCACAGCTAGCCGGGAGGGAGTCCGGGAAAACTCTGGAGCTGCCGAAGAGGCAAGAGACTTTTTCTCCCCTCTTGGTTTCCTGGTGCGCTAGGAGAGGGGATTAAGAGCGCTGCTTAAAGGGGCTCCACGGACGGGCGCGAGTCGCGACTGAAAGCGCGGAGCCCAGTGACAGGCGTGGGACGCTGGGGCTGCTGCTGCCGCCGCCAAGAAGCCTGTGTGCGAGCGCAGGTCACTGCCCACACCGCCCTTCCGGGAGCCTGTGCAGCCCGCCACTGCCGGGGTCCCGGGATCCAGGGGCGGCTTCCCTGGGAGAACGCACAGCGCGCCTCGGGCTGGTGCAACGTCACGCCGACCTCTGCCGCTGCAGGCTTGCCCCGCACTCCGTGCCCCTCCCTCCCGCCCGGCCTGAGTGAGCCAGAGTCCCCGAAGAGGCTTCTCCTTTAACCCTGTCCTATCTGAGCGAAGAACAGACGCCCTCCAGCGACCTACACGCAGAGGCGGGGCCAAATCCAAAGCTGAGACCCAGGAGCTGTGAGAACAAAGAAGAGAAAGGGAAACCTCTCCCAGCAGCCTCAGAAGCAGCGGATTAAAGCTCCACAATCAACTTGATGTACCCTGCATCTGCGGAATACATGAATAGACAACACATCATCCCAAATTGAGGAGCCCGGAGTCAGTGCTGTGCCTCTGAGGTGGGAGAGCCAACTTCAGGACACTGGTCCACAAGAGACCTCCCAGCTCCACATAATATCAAACGGCGAAAATCTTCCAGAGATCTCCATCTCAACACCAGCACCCAGCTTCACTCAACGACCAGCAGGCTACAGTGCTGGACACCCTGAGCCAAACAACTAGCAAGACAGGAACACAACGCCACCCATTAGCAGAGAGGTGGCCTAAAATCATAAAAAGTCCACAGACACCCCAAAACACACCACCAGACGTGGACCTGCCCACCAGAAAGACAAGATCCAGCCTCATCCACCAGAACACAGGCACTAGTCCCCTCCACCAGGAAGCCTACACAACCCACTAAACCAACCTTAGCCACTGGGGACAGACACCAAAAACAACAGGAACTACGAACCTGCAGCCTGCAAAAAGGAGACCCCAAACACAGTAACATAAGCAAAATGAGAAGACAGAAAAACACACAGCAGGAGAAGGAGCAAGATAAAAACCCACCAGACCTAACAAATGAAGAGGTAATAGGCACTCTACCTGAAAAAGAATTCAGAATAATGATGGTAAAGATGATCCAAGATTCTATTTCCCAGATCCAAAATCTTGGAAATAGAATAGACAAAATGCAAGAAACAGTTAACAAGGACCTAGAAGAACTAAAGATGAATCAAGCATCGATTAAAAACACAATACATGAAATAAAAAATACTCTAGATGGGATCAATAGCAGAATAACTGAGGCAGAAGAACGGATAAGTGAGGTGGAAGATAAAATAGTGGAAATAACTGCTGCAGAGCAAAATAAAGAAAAAAGAATGAAAAGAACAGAGGACAGTCTCAGAGACCTCTGGGACAACATTAAACGCACCAACATTCGAATTATAGGGGTTCCAGAAGAAGAAGAGAAAAAGAAAGGGACTGAGAAAATATTTGAAGAGATTATAGTTGAAAACTTCCCTAATATGGGAAAAGAAATAGTTAATCAAGTCCAGGAGGCACAGAGAGTCCCATACAGAATAAATCCAAGGAGAAATACGCCAAGACACATATTAATCAAACTGTCAAAAATTAAACACAAAGAAATCCTATTAAAAGCAGCAAGGCAAAAACAACAAATAACACACAAGGGAATCCCCATCAGGATAACAGCTGATCTCTCAGCAGAAACTCTACAAGCCAGAAGGGAGTGGCAGGACATACTTAAAGTGATGAAGGAGAAAAACCTGCAACCAAGATTACTCTACCCAGCAAGGATCTCATTCAGATTTGATGGAGAAATTAAAACGTTTACAGACAAGCAAAAGCTGAGAGAGTTCAGCACCACCAAACCAGCTTTACAACAAATGCTAAAGGAACTTATCTAGGCAAGAAACACAACAGAAGTAAAAGACCTACAATAATGAACCCAAAACAATTAAGAAAATGGGAATAGGAACATACATATCGATAATTACCTTAAATGTAAATGGACTAAATGCTCCCACCAAAAGACACAGAGTGGCTGAATGGATACAAAAACAAGACCCATCTATATGCTGTCTACAAGAGACCCACTTCAGACCTAGAGACACATACAGACTGAAAGTAAGGGGATGGAAAAAGATATTCCATGCAAATGGAAACCAAAAGAAAGCTGGAGTAGCAATTCTCATATCAGACAAAATAGACTTTAAAATAAGGACTACTAGAAGAGACAAAGAAGGACACTACATAATGATCAAGGGATCGATCCAAGAAGAAGATATAACAATTGTAAATATTTATGCACCAAACATAGGAGCACCTCAATACATAAGGCAAATACTAACATCCATAAAAGGAGAAATCGACAGTAACACACTCATAGTAGGGGACTTTAACACCCCACTTTCACCAATGGACAGATCATCCAAAATGAAAATAAATAAGGAAACACAAGCTTTAAATGATACATTAAACAAGATGGACTTAATTGACATTTATAGGACATTCCATCCAAAAACAACAGAATACACATTTTTCTCAAGTGCTCATGGAACATTCTCCAGGATAGATCATATCTTGGGTCACAAATCAAGCCTTGGTAAATTTAAGAAAATTGAAATTGTATCAAGTATCTTTTCCGACCACAATGCTATGAGACTAGATATCAATTACAGGAAAAGAGCTGTAAAAAATACAAACACATGGAGGCTAAACAATACACTACTTAATAACGAAGGGATCACTGAAGAAATCAAAGAGGAAATTAAAAAATACCTAGAAACAAATGACAATGGAGACACGACGACCCAAAACCTATGGGATGCAGCAAAAGCAGTTCTAAGAGGGAAGTTTATAGCAATACAATCCCACCTTAAGAAACAGGAAACATCTCAAATAAACAACCTAACCTTGCACCTAAAGCAATTAGAGAAAGAAGAACAAAAACATCCCAAAGTTAGCAGAAGGAAAGAAATCATAAAAATCAGATCAGAAATAAATGAAAAAGAAATGAAGGAAACGATAGCAAAGATCAATAAAACTAAAAGCTGGTTCTTTGAGAAGATAAACAAAATTGATAAACCATTAGCCAGACTCATCAAGAAAAAAAGGGAGAAGACTCAAATCAATAGAATTAGAAATGAAAAAGGAGAAGTAACAACTGACACTACAGAAATACAAAAGATCATGAGAGATTACTATCAGCAACTCTATGCCAATAAAATGGACAACCTGGAAGAAATGGACAAATTCTTAGAAATGCACAACCTGCCAAGACTGAATCAGGAAGAAATAGAAAATATGAACAGACCAATCACAAGCACTGAAATTGAAACTGTGATAAAAAATCTTCCAACAAACAAAAGCCCAGGACCAGATGGCTTCACAGGCGAATTCTATCAAACATTTAGAGAAGAGCTAACACCTATCCTTCTCAAACTCTTCCAAAATATAGCAGAGGGAGGAACACTCCCAAACTCATTCTACGAGGCCACCATCACCTTGATACCAAAACCAGGCAAGGATGTCACAAAGAAAGAAAACTACAGGCCAATATCACTGATGAACATAGATGCAAAAATCCTCAACAAAATACTAGCAAACAGAATCCAACAGCACATTAAAAGGATCATGCACCATGATCAAGTGGGGTTTATTCCAGGAATGCAAGGATTCTTCAATATACGCAAATCAATCAACGTGATACACCATATTAACAAACTGAAGGAGAAAAACCATATGATCATCTCAATAGATGCAGAGAAAGCTTTCGACAAAATTCAACACCCATTTATGATAAAAACCCTGCAGAAAGTAGGCATAGAGGGAACTTTCCTCAACATAATAAAGGCCATATATGACAAACCCACAGCCAGCATCGTCCTCAATGGTGAAAAACTGAAACCATTTCCACTAAGATCAGGAACTAGACAAGGTTGCCCACTTTCACCACTCTTATTCAACCTAGTTTTGGAAGTTTTAGCCACAGCAATCAGAGAAGAAAAGGAAATAAAAGGAATCCAAATTGGAAAAGAAGAAGTAAAGCTGTCACTCTTTGCAGATGACATGATACTATACATAGAGAATCCTAAAGATGCTACCAGAAAACTACTAGAGTTAATCAATGAATTTGGTAAAGTAGCAGGATACAAAATTAATGCACAGAAATCTCTGGCATTCCTATATACTGATGATGAAAAATCTGAAAGTGAAATCAAGGAAACACTCCCATTTACCATTGCAACAAAAAGAATAAAATATCTAGGAATAAACCTACCTAAGGAGACAAAAGACCTGTATGCAGAAAATTATAAGACACTGATGAAAGAAATTAAAGATGATACAAATAGATGGAGAGATGTACCATGTTCTTGGATTGGAAGAATCAACATTGTGAAAATGACTCTACTACCCAAAGCAATCTACAGGTTCAATGCAATCCCTATCAAACTACCACTGGCATTTTTCACAGAACTAGAACAAAAAATTTCACAATTTGTATGGAAACACAAAAGACCCCGAATAGCCAAAGCAATCTTGAGAACGAAAAATGGAGCTGGAGGAATCAGGCTCCCTGACTTCAGACTATACTACAAAGCTACAGTAATCAAGACAGTATGGTACTGGCACAAAAACAGAAAGATAGATCAATGGAACAGGATAGAAAGCCCAGAGTTAAACGCACGGACATATGGTCACCTTATCTTTGATAAAGGAGGCAGGAATGTACAGTGGAGAAAGGACAGTCTCTTCAATAAGTGGTGCCGGGAAAACTGGATAGGGACATGTAAAAGTATGAGATTAGATCACTCCCTAACACCATACACAAAAATAAGCTCAAAATGGATTAAAGACCTAAATGTAAGGCCAGACACTATCAAACTCTTAGAGGAAAACATAGGCAGAACACTCTATGACATAAATCACAGCAAGATCCTTTTTGACCCACCTCCTAGAGAAATGGAAATAAAGACAAAAATAAACACATGGGACCTAATGAAACTTAAAAGCTTTTGCACAGCAAAGGAAACCATAAACAAGACCAAAAGACAACCCTCAGAATGGGAGAAAATATTTGCAAATGAAGCAACTGACAAAGGATTAATCTCCAAAATTTATAAGCAGCTCATGCAGCTCAATAACAAAAAAACAAACAACCCAATCCAAAAATGGGCAGAAGACCTAAATAGACATTTCTCCACAGAAGATATACAGACTGCCAACAAACACATGAAAGGATGCTCAACATCTTTACTCATTAGAGAAATGCAAATCAAAACTACAATGAGATATCATCTCACACCAGTCAGAATGGCCATCATCAAAAAATCTAGAAACAATAAATGCTGGAGAGGGTGTGGAAAAAAGGGAACACTCTTGCACTGCTGGTGGGAATGTGAATTGGTACAGCCCCTATGGAGAACGGTATGGAGGTTCCTTAAAAAATTACAAATAGAACTACCATATGACCCAGCAATCCCACTACTGGGCATATACCCTGAGAAAACCATAATTCAAAAAGAGACATGTACCAAAATGTTCATAGCAGCCCTATTTACAATAGCCCGGAAATGGAAACAACCTAAGTGTCCATCATCGGAAGAATGGATAAAGAAGATGTGGCACATATATACAATGGAATATTACTCAGCCATAAAAAGAAATGAAATTGAGCTATTTGTAATGAGGTGGATAGACCTAGAGTCTGTCATACAGAGTGAAGTAAGTCAGAAAGAGAAAGACAAATACTGTATGCTAACACATATATATGGAATTTAAGAAAAAAAAATGTCATGAAGAACATAGGGGTAAGACAGGAATAAAGACACAGACCTACTAGAGAATGGACTTGAGGATATGGGGAGGGGGAAGGGTAAGCTGTGACAAAGTGAAAGAGCGGCATGGACATATATACACTACCAAACGTGAGGTAGATAGCTAGTGGGAAGCAGCCGCATAGCACAGGGAGATCAGCTCGGTACTTTGTGACTGCCTGGAGGGGTGGGATAGGGAGGGTGGGAGGGAGACGCAAAAGGGAGGGGATATGGAAACATATGTATATGTATAACTGATTAAATTTGTTATAAAGCAAAAAAATAAAATAAATTAAAAAAAAAAAAAAAAAAAAAAAAAAAAAAACACCCCCTGATGCCTCTGCATGGATACACATGGACCCCAAGTTAAAATGTCCTGATTTATTCTAATGCCTTCATTTTACAAATAGGTAAAATTTTATGTAAAATGAAGGGCTAAGGGCCTCCCTGGTGGCGCAGTGGTTGGGAGTCCGCCTGCCGATGCAGGGGATACGGGTTCGTGCCCCGGTCTGGGGGGATCCCATATGCCGCGGAGCGGCTGGGCCCGTGAGCCATGGCCGCTGGGCCTGCGCGTCCGGAGCCTGTGCTCCGCGGCGGGAGAGGCCGCAGCAGTGAGAGGCCCGCATACCGCAAAAAGAAAAAAAAAAAAAAAAAAAAAAAAAAAATGAAGGGCTAAGGCTCAGAGTAGTCAAGCCACTTATAAAAACTCACATCGCACTTCATGGCATAATAGAACTGGAACTTGGTCTTCAGACTTCTAGGAGAGAAAGAACCCTTCCCAAGGCCCCAAGCTACGGAGTGTCACACGACAGGCCCTAACTTTGGAGCCTCAAAGCTCACAACAGCAAGGCTGAGACTGCCCGTGACATCCAACCTTATTCATCAGTCCCACGGCCTTAGAGCCACCCCTGGGTGAAGAACTTGTCTCTGTTAATATGTCATCACCCATCTCCCCACATTCCAGCAATCAGGCTGGCGACAGGCTTTTTTGCCAAGTGCCAAACCCAGATAACAGTTTATTTTAAAAAGTCTGTATTTCACGTGGGGTTCCTCATCGACCAAAATCCCCGGATTCCAGAATGGCCAGGGAATGCCAAGTCCAAGGCTCTGCCCCGGGTGCTTTCCACTCTGAGCACTGGGCGTATGTGGCCAAGGTGCCGCATGGTGCTGAGGGGCCTTTCTCTGTGGGCACCAGCCAGGCACCCCTGGGTCCTCCTGCATCTTATTCTGCTTTAGGTCTCTGTCTGGGGTTCTGATGTTGAAAATATAAGAAACAGATGTTGTTGGTAATCTCTTTCTTTCTTTCTTTTTTTTCCCCCTAAAAATTACAGTAAGTTAGGCAATGCTCACTTACAGGAAGACCTTTGATGGAAGGGCAGATCTCAGCGACAGACCCTTTGTCCTCTAGATGGAGGGTCTAAATCAGCATTTAATGCTTTTAGATATTTAGGTTCAGGAACTTGTCAGTATATTTTCCTCATCAATTAGATGACCCTATAATCCTTAGACGGAGATAAGAAACTACAGCTTGTGCCCCTGTCATGAGAGGGCCCACCACTGTGTCTGGGGTGGAGGCTGATGACTTCCCGATGATTTACACAACAGACACTTCGAAAATCAAGTTACTGGGACCTTTCAGACTGGATCATGGGACCATCGTTCTTCAGTCTCTCAAATCCTTTCTCCTAAACGCTTATGTACCAGGAGATAGAGGTATGTAGTTGTCCCAAATTAATCCTATGAAGTCACTAGAACTCCAATCAAAATTCCAACTGGAATTTTTAAAATGGAATTTGACAAAAGGACTCTAAAATTCATCAGGAAGAGGAAATGTATAAGAACAGGTGAGGAATTTTGAAAAACAACATCAGGGAGGAGGGAGCAGGAGAAAACTTTTTTAGTAAACAAAACAAGGTGAGAACAGTCTAAACAGGCTGTGGGCATGTGGGGTAAAGAGGGCATTTCAAATTAGTGGTAAAGGAATATACCGGTGGTTCTCAAAGTGTGGCCTGTGGAAACTTAGGGTCCCCAAGATCCTTTCAGGGTATCCTCCAGGTCAAAACTATTTTCCTATCATCACCAAAACATTATTTCCCAGCTTCACTCTCATCCTACCACGTGGTGGCTTCTTCTGGAGGCTGTGTGATGCAAGATGATGTCCTCATTCACTCTTATGCATTCTTGTGTTTTAAACATTTCTCAGTTTTAATTTTAAACATGGTATATAGAAATAGATATAATCTACATGAACAGAGGCTCTCTGGGGTCCTCAATAATTTTTAAGACTGTAAAAGAGTCCTGAGACCAAAAAGTTTGAGAACTGCTAGAATAGATTAGTAAGTGGTATTGGGACGGACACTTCACTAAACATTCGGGAAAAATGAAGTTAGAACTTTAGCTCACAACCCACACACAAAATTCTATTACAGATCAATTACTGTGCCAAACTTAAGAAACAACATAGAAAGGTATTAGAAGAAAATAAAGGAAATATTTGCATCATTTTGGGGTGAGGATGTACGGCACAAAACCTAAGAGCCATGTAGGATGAGATTTACAGATTGAATTTGTTAATAAATTATACTTTTTTGTATAAAAAGGTAAAGTTAAAAGGTAAGTGATAGGTTGGGAGAAAAGTATTGGAAAAAGATAGTTATAAGATTATTATTAAGACTATATAGGGCTTCCCTGGTGGCGCAGTGGTTGAGAATCTGCCTGCCAATGCAGGGGACACGGGTTCGAGCCCTGGTCTGGGAAGATCCCACATGCCGTGGAGCAACTAGGCCCGTGAGCCACAACTACTGAGCCTGCGCATCTGGAGCCTGTGCTCCGCAACAAGAGAGGCCGCAATAGTGAGAGGCCCGCGCACCTCGATGAAGAGTGGCCCCCGCTTGCCACAACTAGAGAAAGCTCTCGCACAGAAACGAAGACCCAACACAGCAAAAATACATTAACTCCTACCCCCAACATCTTCTTTAAAAAAAAAAAAAAAGACTATATAAAGAACATGTTAATAGGAAAAGAAGAAACAGCCCAATTGAAAAATGGACAAAGAGTTTGAACTGGCATGTTGAGGTGAGAAAAAAAGGCTAACAATCATGAAAATACGTGGAAGCTGAATATTATCCAGAAAATGGAAATTAAAACCGATTTTTTTCTCCCCATCAAATCGGCAAAAATCACAGCACTGACAACTCCAGTGTGGGTGAAGCTGGGGAGAAATGGAGCATGAATTGGTGTAATATCTTCAGGGGACAATTTGGTACATTAATCTATATTTAAACTACACTTAGCTTTTAACTCAATGACTCCACATCTAGTTGTCAATCCTAGAGAAATACTTACACTTGTACACAAAGAGATACATACAAGAAAGTCCACTACCTCATTTTTTGAGCAGTAATAAAAGAAGTCTAAATATCCATCAATAGAAGAATACACTACGGTTCATCTATACTCTGGAATTCTATAAAACAGTTGAAAAGAGGATGATGTACATCTTTGTGTTGACATGGAAACGTCTTCAGGAAATATCTAAAAATCAAATTGTAGAACAATCCAAAGAGTATGTATGATCCCTTTAGGTAAAGCAGTACCCCCAACTGTACATTTGTGTGTGTGTATGAATGCACACATATATGTATTTAAACTCTGAGAGGATCATCTGTAAAGACCCACAAAACCCGACAAGAATGATGACCAGTCAAGAGCAACGCTTCCTTTTTACCCTGACATTTCTGACTATTTGAAATCTGTTACCGTGAGAATATGTTCTTGTATCACTTGGGTGATTTTAAAAACCAAAAACCTCCTCTCCCACTTTGGGATCTTCTGAGATCTAATCTATGCTTATTCTTCACAGAACTCCTGCAATCCACCTGGCCGGGGGCAGCGGGGAAGACTCTCTATTCCCTGGGTGGAGGGGCTGGGTTCTAGTTCTGGAAACGTCACTGAGTCACTGAGCATGAATCGGGGTCACTTAACCTCTCGGTGAGGTCCTGCTGTGAGACCTCGGGCACTTGTCCTACCTGTCTCCCGGGGGCTCCCTGAGCATCAGCAGACACCAGGACGGACAGGCCCTGAGAGCTGGGCTAGTGAGGGCCCGTCCTGCCTCCATGGATTTTCCATCGGCCCCCAGTGCCCCCTTTCTGACAGCACCCAGGCCGACTCCAAGCCTTCTACCAAATTCCACTAAACCAGAACGATGCCCATTAGGCTGGGGGTGCCTGTCAGACGGTGCCTTGAAATAAGCACAAACTAGGGGCTTAAAAGGCTTTCTGCCCAAAGCCTCCACTGCGTAGAATCAGTTACCGTCTGATGTACCAATGGTCCTTCTCGTTTTGGGAGATCTGAACGATGTCATAATCAGAAATGAGTGTAACCCTTTGAAATGGACGTTAGTGCTGCTCCACTGAAGTGACCGTTAGTGGGCAGGCGTCCCCTCCCCCTGCTGGCCCTGTTCCTCAGGGGCTTCAGCTCCCTGAACCCCAGAAGTCTGCGAGGTGGGCCCGGCCATGTGGCTTCCCTGACTCTGTGTGACCACTGACATTTCCTAAGAGGCTGGAACATTTCACTTCAGGCTCCCGGTTTTTTCCTGCTTCCATATTTCATGCAATAACCACAGGGGACCCTAAAGACAATCCAGGCTGACATGGAGGTTCCGTGTACGACCTCCTAGATTCTGTTTGTAAATGTAGCTCAGACCAAGCTCATTTCTCCCCAAACCAATGCTAGCTGTCTCCCTTCTCTGCTGTGCCCCTTCCCCCGGGTCATCTAAGGCTCGGACCCCCCTTCCTCCCTCTCTCCTCCAGGTCCTATCTGACTGCAGATCTCCCAGCAGATCTGTCCCCTTGTCACCGTTTTCAATTTCAGGGTCCTTCCTTTGCAAACATCTCCTCACTACCTCACTCCACTGTGTTCCTTGCTTCAAGAGGAGTATGCTTAAAAACAAAACAAGAACAAAAAGCAGCTTGATTATGTCGTTCACCTGCCAAAAATCATGGCTGGTTTCCTGGTGTCCAGGGGAGGAAGGCCGCTGGCTCTTTCACTGGTATTCGGTGCTGCTGGGACCTGCTTCCTGGGAGCCATTGGTATTGACCTCCACCCCCAGTCAGGGCTCAGCCATCACAGCACCCTCCCCCATCCCCACCGTGTGTGTGTATGTGTGTGTCCGTAAGAGTATCCGGGTGCTGACACCATTAGGGCTCCCGGCGCACACTCTGCTAACCTTGCCAAGTGAAAGAGTGAACACAAGCCTGGTTCCAGCCCTCCAGACGGCCTGCTCTCCCCTACACACCCGCCAGTCCTCTCCCCTCCGTGTCCCTCTTAGAACTCCACCATTCCAGGCCCTATGCAAATGCCACCTGCCGCCTGTGGAAGCCTCCTGACTTCCCTGCAGGAGATGCAGCCTCCTTTTGGACCCTACCCCTACCTCCAGTGCACGCTATGACATTTTTATGTCACTTAAGACTTATTCAGCTTGTAAGGAACCAGAGTCAGAGCTCAGATCTTGGCATCCACAGATGCTCGTTGAGAAGAATGAGTCACCCTGTCTTTCATCGCTCCTCTGGCTGCTGGCTGATGTGCTTTGAAGCTCAAGGCTGACAGATCGTTCTAGACTTTGTAACGCTGGCACGTTTTGGGCCCAGGTGGTGGGCATTCAGTATAATGATTTTGAAGGAAGCAGAGGCTGAGTGGACCTCCTTCGTTGGACCTGCCTGGCTGGGTGGACTGAAGACCCAGTGCCATCCTTTTTGGAGAAGATTCTCCTTTTGTTTCTTTCCCCGGGGAAGGCCAGGGGGGCCCTTGAAAGCCCGTGCAGCCACCCCACTTCTCACTGAACCCCAGAAGCCCGCACCCTGCTGCCCGTGCTTCTCTGATGCAGAGATGAAAGGGAAGAAGTGGCCACAGTCACGGTGAGCCAGCACAGGAAGTGGGAGGTGGAGACGGGGCAGGAGGAAGAGGATGGAGGATGGTCGAGGGGCTCCGAGGCTGGACGTGCTCTTGCCAAGGGTGACCCCGGTGGCCGAACGTCCTTCCCCTTCCCCACCACAGCCCGGGAAGGGCCTGCTCAGTGCCCGCAAGCGAGCCAGAGCCAGGCGTTCTACCCACAGCCACTTACGACGTTTCCCGCCGCCCCCGCCCGCTCCTTCTCACCTGTGTCTCCTTCCCACCTCCTCCCGGGAAGTCAGTAGAAGGGAAGACATCATAAAGATCAGAGCAGAAATAAAAGAAAGAGAAACGAAGAGAACAATGGCAAAGATCAATGAAGCTAAAAGCTGGTTCTTTGAGAAGATAAACAAAATTGATAAACCTTTAGCCAGACTCATCAAGAAAAAAAGGGAGAGGACTCAGATCAATAAAATTAGAAATGAAGAAGTTACAGCTGACACCGCAGAAATACAAAAGATCATGAGAGACTACTACAAGCAACTCTATGCCAACAAAATGGACAACCTGGAAGAAATGGACAAATTCTTAGAAAGGTACAACCTTCTAAGACTGAACCAGGAAGACATAGAAAACATGAACAGACCAATCACAAGTAATGAAATTGAAACTGTGATTAAAAATCTTCCAACAAACAGAAGTCCAGGACCAGATGGCTGGTCACAGGCGAATTGTATCAAACATTTAGAGAAGAGCCAACACCCAGTCCTCCTCAAACTCTTCCACGCTGGAACTAGACACCATCCCCTGGACACCTGGCTCAGTTCCTGAATGAGCTGGTTGATGCCTTTGTCCTATAAAGTCCTGCTGGTTGCATGTGGGCCTGATGAAGAGCTTTTAGTTTAGCAATGTTCCCATCATTCCTGGCAGTATTTCTGATAAGGAGTCCTGGCTAATTAGCCATTTTTGTTTCTAATCTCTCTCTCATTTCATCAACGACACCTTTTTGAGTTGGATATTTTGCAGATTAAATCCACGGTGAGAAACCTTTGCCCGTGCCCCCATTTGTCATCAAAACCTTTTTGTATTATTGTCAGGAGATCAGATTGGAGGCTACTGAAGCATTTTAAATATATTTTCTTGCCCGAGAACACTCTGCAGGGGTCACTTGCAAAGGCTGCCCTGGACTTTCCTGGGTTTGGGCAATTCAGCCAGAAAACCTCCTCTTGTTTTAAGAACTTGGTACTTTGCAGATTCTTGCACAGACTGCAGGTCTGGAGCGGACGAGCCGTGGGCAGCGCTGCCATCATCAGAGGACGGCTTCTGTGAGTGTGAAACATCACAGATCAGTCTCATCCATCATAAATCGACCACCTCAAAAGAGACTCCCAAACTCTTAGGGCCTCAGCCGCGGAAGGGAGCTTAGAGCTACTGAGTTTAATATTTATCTGAGGCTAGAATCTCCTACCACCCTGACCAGCAGGATGCATCCTCTTTTGGAGTGCCACTGTCCCTGTGACCTGTCCTCCCCTGGCCATACCATTCCTGAGCAGCCCCTGTGGTTAGCGCACCTTTCTCGGGAGCTAAAAGCTGCCCCTTAGAAGCTTCCACGCGGCGATCTCCATGGCGCCTCCAAAGCCACACAGGTGTCCAGAGGAAAAGCAGGAGCCAGAAATACTGAACAGGCATCCTGATGGGACACAACCTTACTTATCACACATGTTATCCCTTATAACCAGAACTCATTTTTTCAAAAATACATCACAACCCAGTAGAAACTAAAGCATACTTTTTCTTCTGGAATATGAATTTATGATAAAGCATCAGAACTCAGCACTTCTTAATAGACTCACTCAATAAGAGGGCATCTTCCCCAAAGCATGTATTTAAACAGAAAACACATGGCCAGAACAGACTGCCTTGGGTCTTCACACCATTGACTGGGGAGAGGTGTTACAGGCACACACAAATGTTTCTGTGCTTTGTAATAAAAAACCCAGCACTTTGCTTTCCTACGGGTGTGTCTGGCATTCCTGAAATTCTCCACTACTTCCAAAAAAAAATACAGGAGATCCGGGTTGGGAGCCTTGCCCAGATCCTCACGTCGCCTCCCTGCTCCTCCCTCCCTACCGGCAGCTTTTCTTCACGTTCCTCCAGAGCCTTGCTCTTGGTTCTGCTCTTTTCCGAGAGAGAAATGGAGTGGTTTTATCAGTGGGTCTCTATGTATGGCTGGGCAGCTCCCTGGAATATTTTGGCTTCAGCTTTAGGTCACCTTTTTCCAGGCAGGAGCCCAGCCTGACAGTGGATCAGGAGGTGCCACAAAACCAAGTGGGGACCAAGTCAGCAGGAGTAAAGTTAGATAATAACTTCATCTATTAAATTGTGAAGGGTTGGCTAATTCAACAAGGACCTCATGGGGCATTCTGTTAGCATTTTCAACCTGAACTCAGGGCAGGAGATATATGTGTGTGTGTATGTATTCTTCTATATGTGTATGTATACACATACATGTGCATATATGTATGTATATATACACCCATATATGTGCATATATGTACATATACACATACGCACATATACATATATGTGTATGTATATTTATGTGTGTGTGTGTATATATATATATATAATATATATATTTTAAAGCCCATCCACTTTTGTCTCCCATCCCCTCTCTCCTAGATTAACAGCAAGGGCAGAAAGGGAAGGGAGGGAATTCACAGTCAACTTAAGAAGTGACCTGGTGACTTCTAGTGAGCTTCCTGGATGGGTTCAGAGAGAGATCCTCTCAAACCCACCTGCACTTGAGTGCCTGATTCCTGGGTACATCCTACCTGAAGGCCTGTGGGGTTGACAGGACAATGGCTTCCCCAAAGATGCCCTAATCCCTAGCAGCTGTGAATACATTATCCACATGGCAAAGGGGAGTCTGTAGATTAAAGGTCATTGGTCTTGAGATGGAGAGATTTTCCTGAATGATCTGGATGAGGCCACTCTTTAAAAGCAGAGAGCCTTTCGGGCTGAGGTCAGAGAGGTGAGCGTTAGAGGCAGGAGAGACTCAGAGCGTGAGAGGAATTTGATCGCCTGTTGCTGGCCTTGAAGAGGAAGGGAGGAGTCAGGGAACGGAGCAAGGAAAGGGGCCCTCAGTCCTACACCCCATGAGTTTAGTCAACTACCTGAATGAGCCGGAAGAGGATTCTCCCCTGAGACTTCAGATAAGAATCCAGGCTGGCGACACCTTGGTTTCAGCCTGGGACCCAGAGAAGAAATCAGCCGAGCCTACTGGACTTCTGACCTACGGAACCGGGTGATAAGAAATTTACGTTGCTTTGAGCCTCTTTTTTTCTGGCTATTTGTTACAACAGCAACAGGAAGCTAATACAGCCAGCACGTGCCAGAGCGGTGCTGGGGAAGGCCCTGGCCCGGATGCGCCAGGGTGCCCTGCAGCTGTGTCCAGAGGCTGTAAGGGGCCTGACATGCGCTCAGAGCAGGCTGTGTTGCCACAGCTGCAGCTGCCAAGCTTCTGAGTGTGGAGGACGTGCCCGGGTAACACCTGTAAAAGGGAAAAATGCCTGGCTGTTGGTTGAGAGGCTCAGCCCTGGATATGGCAGCACTGTTTGGAAAGGCCGTGGCCGAGATTCTTAGGAGCTTTCAAGAACCGCGCCGTAGGAGAAACTCTCTACCTCTACCTGAGAATGATATTTCAAGGGAAGGTAAGTGAAAATTTGCTCTGAACCAAGTAAGAGCATTTCTCTCCTTCGTCCGCTTTCCACACCAACCGCGCAGTTTGCACACCACTGAAACACACTGTCACTCCTTCTCTCAGCGACGCCTGTCTATTCCCCTTACTGGGGAGTGCAATGCTCTTGAGTACACAGACGATGAGCGCGGCCAAACCAGGAGCGCGAGCAGACGCGTGCTCTAGAAGGACGTCCCGGCAGAGCTGCCCGTCGCGTACATGGCCACACGTCGTCCAGCACGGGCCCATGGCCTCAGGAAAGGCACAGGTGCCCGGGACCGGGGAGGGGAGGTGGCTAAGCCTGCCACACTCTTGAGGCTTCAGAAAGCATTCCAGCTGGCAGCCCAGACCTCAATGCCGGTTCTGAGCTGCATTCATAAAACTTAACAAGACCAGCATGTTTTCATGATGGAACCGATTTCCTGAAAGACTTAGACGAGCCTCTTCTTCAGGGAAGAAAAGACAAGGCTTGGCTGTAAGCTATGCCAAAGCAACATGCCTGGAAAACCGAAGGACACACAAGTGATGATGGCGGAGGATGGTTACCCCTGGCAGGGTTGGGGAGGGAAACCAAGGATGGCATTTCCCATGGGACCTGCTTTTAGCAGCCACCGATGCTGAGAATTTCATTACCGGCACAACCTTTCCTTCTGGCCAACTTCTAGCTTCTCAGGTCATTAATAGAAGACAGGACATACCTGTGAAACGTACCCTCCAAGAGCCTTCACACATCTTCATCTGTCTCTGTCCCCTTTTTAAGAGATTAGCAGCTGACTACAGAATCTGTAGTAGCCGCCAAAATTCTGTGCTGCCCACGAACACAGAGGCACCAAAAAGGAGACATTTAATACCACGTGTGTGTGTATGTGTATACATATATGGGACCACGTGTGCTCATCACACACACACCAGCTTCCAGGGACATGGGCTGGTTTACTTTAACAGCTAAATGATGGACATGATATGTATATCTTAGCAGAGCTCTCCATTCTTTAAGAATTCTCTACCACAAGATGAGGATTTCTCCTGGGAGTAACAAGGAGTTCAAGTCCAGTCTAACTGGTTATGTGAAGAAAGAGAGGTGGGTCCAGCTGGCCGACTCTACACTCATTAGTGTCAAACCTAGGGGGACAGGAGAGGGAGTGGGAGCCCATTCAAGCACTTAATGGGTGAAATTTTTCTTTCAAGAACTTCAAAATACCATGCGACACGCCCATATATACGTTTGGGAGGATGGGATGAATCCGAATGACTTGAGCCTGACCATCTTTAATCCATTCAGGGCTATGCAGGGCTATGCAAATAAATAAATAAATACGGGGTTAACCATACTGCCCAGGGGAACACCGAACTGTGCCCCCAGAGAGGACCCACACAGAGGGTCTGAGGATCCCCATGTGGTGACTGCACCAAGACGGGACCCACCCAGGGGCGTCTGTAAATATTCTGTAGGGACCACCTGCTGATGCAAATGAAGTCGGTTGGAACTCAGCCTGACTTCTCCCCAGACCAACCTGATGTAACGCAAATCAGTGTGGGTTTCTGGGGGTGGGCAAGAATTCACACTTAGTTTTCTAGTGAAAGAGCACTTCAATTTAAACAAGGCTAAATGAGTCACTTCGAGGTTCAAGCATTCAGAGGCTGTTACTCACACAAGTGAGTCTGAGGGAGTTCTTTGGATACTTTACAGAAGGAAAGGGAACACAATTTATGAGAAGGAAAGCCAAGGCACAAGATGAACAGGTTATGGAGTAGATGGCCAGTCCAATACTTAACACATTAGCATTGTAAAAAAACAACAGCCAGAAAGGATATCTTGCAGGACTGTCCTTAAGAGCATTTAGGAATCCTGCTTGCTGTGAACCTGTGGGAATGAAAGCAGAATTTAGTATTCAAACATCACCTCCAGAAAACAGCCTTCAGGCTGAAAGCTCTCTCATCTACATAAAAATAATAGGTGTCTAAAGAGCCATTAAATAATTACATTTTGTCGTTCTGTAGAACCCAGTGCACTGATCAGAGATTGAGACTCCACTGAAGTTATTCAACAAGAAAGTGGCAGATTCATAAGCAGACCAAACATCTGCAGGATATTTTTTCAATAAAAGCAGATGGATGTCTGCATACTTTCCCATAAATTATAGTTCTGATTACTCCTTTGTTTTCCTCATTTTAATGGGAAAACAGAATACTGTATGCTATTTTTTTTCTCTTCTTTTATGAAAGACTGTTTTCTCAAAGTTTGTTAACTTTTGACCCTGGGCATCTTGTAAACTAGGCTACGCATAAAAGATGTCTTTCTCTGCATCCCAGAGTAAACAAATTCACAAAGCTGAAGTTTATTACTGATTCCTTCTGGGTTTGAGACATATTAATATGAACTGTCTGCACAAGAAAACATGTCTTCAGGGGCCTGAGTAAAGATGCATCTGACAAGAAGCAATTTTTATTTTACGTATTGGCGTTAAATGCTTTTTAAAAAGAAAAGCCCCCATGGTGGGGGCTTGGTGGTCCCACCTTGGGGTGGCGAGGCTGGGTCCATGTGTTTTGGGGACATAATCTGGCCCTGGGGCGGCTGTGAGATAAGTGGGGAGGACGGATGCCATGGGACCGGTTCTAGACCATTCCGTGGCCTTGTCTGCTGGCGAGGCTGCAATGTGGGAGAGAGAGGCAGGGCCCCAGACTCCTCTGTGTAACTGGAGGCCAGGCTGGCTACTGGGAGGCCAAGGTTGGGACGGCTCCAGTTCTTCCTCGAGCTCCCATCCCCTCTGTGCCCACTGGCCACCGCGGGAGCACGAGGATGTGCCATTTGCTAGGACGCCAACCGGTGGGAGAGCTAACGAGGAAAGGTGTTCTCTTCCATCCCTGCTAAGCCAGGAGGGTGAAGCCAGCACGTGGACAGATCTCAGAGCAAACACAATCTTGAGGCAAAAGGAGGGACGAAAAGAAATGATTTCTCTTTCCCTACTGAACCCAGATTGCATCACTTTCCCAGACTCGGCTTCCAGATGTCACCTTCCCAGCAATCTCTGTGACCGCGGGCTTCCTCCCCGGCCACCCCTCGCTGTCCTGTGTCCCCTCTCAGAGCCCACTTCCTGGCAGGGAGGACTCAGGGGACAGTCCCCCAGCTACTCTCAAACAGCTCTCTGCCTTTGCCAAGGCTTCCAGAATCTTAGGGGGATCACGGAGCCTCGTAAAACCTCTTGCCCTTCCCGAGAGCGAATGGGGGGTCAGGCGGGCTTGTTCGGTGGGGGCTGTAGTGAGGATGCAGAAGCAGGGGGGAGGAAAACCTTTATCTGCTTCTGCCCAAAACAGTCGGGTAACTTGCAGGCAGATAAGCTCAGAATGCTTTTTTTTGTGGAAGGCTGGATTACCAGTACATTAGCATAAACTACAGCAAGCTCCATTTTGCAGAAACCAGGGTGAGTAAAACTCAAGAGGAGATGAAAAATGCCACTGTGGTGGCAGGCGTCGCTGTGTGTGCCTCTGTGTGTGCGTGTGCGCGTGTGCGCGTGTTTGTGTTCCCAGAGTTTATGTGCGAGGCTGAGCAAGTGAAAACTGCTTGATATCCAGAGTGTAGGGGCAAGGCCAAAAATGAACGTGACTACAGATAGATAGGCATTGTGAAGTTGCTAAAGATGATATCAGATGTAGTGTTAAATATACATATATATTTAAGATATAAGATGTTAAAGACTATTTTTCAGTGTCATAAATATGCTGGAATATCAGTACTTCTGTCTTCTCTAGTTGTGTAAGCAATTGCTTCTACTGTCTGTTAACACATACATAGGACCCTAGTTACACTTCTGCCATTTTGAGACTCTGAAAATTGAACAGGTGCCTCGGCAGAGCGCTGCGGCATCCTTCCCAGGTGGTGTGAAGGGGTCTCTAATCAACGTTAAGCCTCTGCTTCCCATCCCACCCAGTTATGGTTCTCAATCATGTATTACAAATTTGTGTCACGTTCAGATAAAAGGATTTCAGTCAGAAAGAATGGGAACTAGGAATTAAAATGCCTAAGAAAGTTTGGGATAGGCCATTCATGTCCAAAATTGACCAATATTTAAAAAGAACTAATGTTAAACTTTCCATACCACCCGCTTTCCCCAGCCCCCGTACAAACCCCACCAAGAGAGCAGCGGGGAGAATGTGCGTGTCTAAGTTCAGCCTTAGCACACTGTGGTTTCAGCACTGCTGCAGGGAAGCAAGTGAAGTGTGTGTCCAGATACTTCCGGAAACATTCCAGAGAGAGGCTCTGTACTTGCTAATGGGTGGGTGTACTTCAGGAATGTGGGCAGAGGCCATGCTGGTCTTTAATGTTGCTAATGGAACTGTAATGGAAGTTTAAGGCTCACATTTATAGGTCAAAGTCAAGTGGCTTCCTTCTCATCACTCCCTATTACAGGGAAGTGAGGGGCCAGGAAATGGAAGAAATTCAAAATTATGACCTTAGGAAGGGTAATGAAAAATGCCATTTGCTTAGGCAAATATATATTAAAGTCATTTATATCCACACTTCATTTTTAATAAAGTTGCTTCCTTCATATGCCAGGGGAAGCTTGCCAATGTTCTGGCAGGTAATTAAACATCTTATCAAATATATATCTTTAACATTTATAGATATGTGTATAAGAAAGCTCAGTCTTTATCCCCATTTTTTTTTTTTTTTTTTTTTTAGGGAGGGTGACTATTCCTGCTTAAGTAGATATCACATTAAAAAAAAAAAAAGCTCTGTTGTTCAATGGGTGTCATTACAGCACATTATCCTTTGTGAAAACGTGGGAGTACTTTTTTCCGGGGATCCATTAGCAGAAGAGAAAGTAAAGTCACGAGGGTGGAATAGGGACCATGTATCAAGGAGAAGGTCTTGTAAGTGAAAGACTCTGATCCAGGGGTGCCCCTGGCAGCTGCTGTGGGAAGGATGGGGATGGGGGGTGGGAGGGAGAGAGGCGGGGTGACAAGGCTGGGAGGGAGGTGAGAAACAAAAAGGGGTCAGGCTGGAAGCGAGGAGGGGGCTAGGGAGAAGGGGAAAGAGAAGAAAGAGAGAGCCCGGAATGACCAAAATATTAAATCAAAATTAAATCAGAAAACTAAAGTCAGGCAAATGGTTACATACGTAATCTGATTTCGCCAGCATACTTACGAAGAATGACGTGGGTGATAACGAATGCAAATATAAAGACTGTCAGAAAAGACAGAGATAAAATAAACATATAAAAAAATCTGTAGTTTCTTTTCCCCACACAGTTGCCTACCCAGGGACAGTGGTGATCAAATCGTTCTGAAATGAGAGGCAGAAAAAAAAAAAAAGGAAATTAATTAATAAAATGTCTTTTTACTTGAGGGAGCTCCCCCCCCAATACTCTAATAATATAACAAAATGGTATCATTGTATGTACGTACTTCCAAATTCACCTCTCAGAGAAATGCTTACCGTTAAGACATTTCAAGAACATAATTATTCTTTCAACAGAGCTCAGCTGTTTTGAAAAAACAAAACGTGTGCATTCTATTGTCATTACAATAGAAAAGCAAAGATTTCCCTCTTTTGTACAAGAAAGTTCTTTGGTTCACAGAACAATCTTCCCTTAAGATGGTACCAACACTCTTGATGGTGATTGCTGGGCTGGGCTGGGCTGGGCTGGGATGGGGCTCAGTCTTTCATGGGTGTGTGGTACTGATTGACCATCTTTCATGGTAAGTGGCCTAGACAGAGGCCACTAGGGGCCTGGGACAGGACAGAGGGACAATCCCTTGTTCTCCCATCCCAGTTATAGCCGTTTTCTAAAAAATTTCTCTGCTATTTCAATAGTCATAGGAGAATTGATAGCATTTAAAAAATGATCTATGACCTTCAAATAATGTAATACACCTGATCTTTTAGTCCACAATTCTCAGCTTCCTTACCTGTAAGACAAGGATACTGTATAGAGTCTTGTGGGGCTAAATACCGTTGGGGAAAGTATTTAAAAAAAAACAGTATGCGGTGCTTTAAGGTTTGTCAAGAGATGTCACGTACATCAATACATTTGGCCTTGATACATTTCTATGAGGAAAATGCTGCTGCTGCTCTATTTTACAGGTGAGCAAACTGAGGCTTAGAAGGGAGACTGCCTGCAGGGGCCATACAGCTCAGAGGCAGTGGAACTAGAATTGAGGCCAGGTCTTTCTCGGGGCTGATCTTGTCTTCCCAAAGCACAGGCTGCCTTGAGCACTTGGTAAATGACTGAGCACTGGCTTTGGGCATTTTTATACTGTTATCCCAAACCTGTGTCGTCTCACCTTAGGGATTTCACACAAAGTCTGCTGGACATTTGTGATTTGTTCTTCCCCTTGCAAGCAATAGCTAAGTGCTTCTCTACTCTTCAGCTGATCTATTCAGAAGGCCTATCCAGACTGTCGTTCTAACACACCCACTCACAGCAGACTGCCTGCCGCAGGTCGGGGAGGAAAATGCTACCCTTTTTCACTGGGGCTCTTATCCAAGCTTAGCTTTTACCCAATTTTCACATCTTATCTGTCTATGTGTGCTTTGAAAACATACAGAGAGGCCTCTGTGAGGTGTGACTCTGTAAACAAAACATCATAAAATTATGCAAGGCAGTGTTTCCTTTCTTTCTGGTCACCTATCATACACCACTCATCTCATATTTTATGTCTAGTGCAAGCTTATTTCTTGAAAAGGGCATGAGGACGCCTGGAGACAGTGGTGGCAGAGGAACTGTAAGATCCACCGTTGTCTGCAAATGACATCAACAAGCAGCAGCCAGTCTGAGCAGAGGACACCCAGGGAGAAATTTCAAAGCTCACCAGCCTGGTGACAATCTGATGGCCTATAAGATGCTGACATTCAAAGGAGAGCAACTCCTATTGGTGTGTCCATGTGAGTGACACATTAACATGTGTTACCAACCCCACACAGCTGGAAAAGTTAATCCCTGCGCAAAAACCACCTCATTTCCCCAAGTCACTGATCTACACAGGCTGTATAATGGAAAGGTCTATATGAAACAGGCAAAAATAAAAAAGAAATCAGAATCAGCAGAATTTTCCTAAGACTTTGAGGCTGTCGAGAAACCTCTTTTCTTCTTAACACACGCCTGTGGAAAGCGAGAATGACAAGTGGAGGCTGGGGAAGCCCAGGTTAGGTTGGCACCTCTGGTTCCAGCTGTGAAAGCTGATCTCCAGATGCCAAGTACGTGGTAGACTGAGCCTCCTAATTAAAGTGAGACTCGCCCACCAGCAGAGGAGACATCAGGGCTTGGGAGGCAGAATTAACACTGCGGATCCCCGCCCCAGGCCAAGTACCAAGGTCTTTATGGCTCCAGGTAATCATTTCTATGGGGGCAGGTGGTAGCTGTGTTTTTAGCTTAGAAAGTTTACTATTAGCTAAGCTGAGATAATGTGCTTTCCTGAGCTGCTAAGGAATGAAAGCAACAGATGAGGCACATGAGACCCTCGGGCATGGGGTCTGCGGGGGCTTCGGAGGAAACTAGTGCTGTCTGAGAATGGGTGTGAACATCCGGCTCTCCGGCAGCCCTGAGCTGGAAGCAGTTTCCATTGGGAAATTTGTCTTACTGAAAACTTTTTCTTGGCTGACGAAATTCCCACTAACGATGTAGGCTTGCGGAGAAATGCTTCCATTTAACGGTTTTCATGTTCTCCTTTGTGATTGTTGTACACGCATTGGTAAATGAGCCTGAGAGCTGGGTGCGCATCTCTGTGGAAGAAGGAAGCTCAGAGCCCAGGGCCGCCTCCCGGACCCCGCTACCCTCCTCCCTCCTCCCTGACTTCGGGGGTGTCGGGGCGGGAGAGGGGCTGCACCCGGGCTGGGCCTGCGCCTCTTCTCTGCGGACTCTCTCTCTCTCTCACCCAGTAACCTCCTCCCCACCGGGGTTCAAATGCCAACTCTACACTGATGACGCCCCAACGGCCGCCGCCGCCTTCATCCACCTTCTCTAAAATCATCTGATTTATTTTTACTTGCTTTTGCCTGCCAGCTCCACTAAGCCTTTAATAAATGTCTGTCAAGGACTGAATAAACCCTCATGCTACCACGAGGACGTCCCGTGAGCAAGCACGTTGCCCAGGGCCGCACGGCTAACAGCAGCCAGGCCGGCCCGGTTCTAGCGGCTTCCAGAACTCTCGCCCACCAAACGCCCAGCCAGCCGGGGTGAGCATCCCCGTGAGCCCCACACTGTATCAAGCGCTGGGACCCCTAAGAAGAGAAACAGCAGCAAAACGAACCCTCCACGGCTTCCAGCAGTTCCCTGTCTTGTCAGAGAGGGCACTAGTTTCACAATCCAGAATATTCCTCAGACCCAAAGAATGAGCCTCTAACAGAGGAAAACCGAATTGAGCGAGAAAACGAGTCTGTTCTCTGACGATGCTGGCAGCACACAGCACCCTCCCTGATGGGTGGAGGAGAGAATCGGGGCGAGGGGCGCTTGCCTGGCCCTCACTGGCTCCATTCGGGAGCCGTCAAGGCCACTGCGAACAGGGAGGCCTGTGTTACTGTTTCCACGAGGGACATCAGACAAGCGCCGGGCACCAGCGGGCACACGGGTGGCTCCCTGGGACTGAGTGAGGCAGTGGCTGGCCGGAGGGAGAACATCTGGAGCCGGGTCACAGCTGGCAACGTGGCCGCATGCAGCCGCACCATCTGAGATGCTTCAAACAACTGTTAGCAGAGGTCAGACTGTGTATGTTCCGTGTGGAAAAACTGGATGGTGTCCTATGCAACAGGGGATGCGAGAGGGGGGTGTGCGATGGCGGTTCTTTAAAAAACCGCTTCGGACTTGCTGCTAAATCCCTCAGCTCTGAAGTCTGGATCCTGCCAGAAAGGAGGGGTTTCTACATTGCAGCCTCTCTGGAGGGTTCTTTTAATCAAATGAGGTGCCGTTCCCTACACCAGGCTGTTGGGTATCTGTGCTCAGCTGTGCTAAGCGGAGGGACAGAGCCTCGGGGGAAGGGAATGGAACATGGGGGGCGGGGATTGGGGGTGATAACCTAGAAATTTCTCTAAAATAATGAGAGGTCTGAGTTTGCCGGCTGGGGTGCCCTGCCCACACCCCAGTTAGCATCACGCTGCCCTGGCATGGCTTATGTACTTATTTTCCTCTCCTTCCCCAGGTGAGGCCTTGCGGCGAGAAATCATTTCCAGTCACCTAATAGCCCTGGCACCTAAGTACCTGGCATGTAGCACACACTCGAAAATATACACTAAGCCAAGGAAAAAATGCCATTAATTGCCTTGGGTAGTTTTCTGAGTGATCCCTGCTCCTGGCTGCCAGGTGGAGAGACTGGAAAATGCTGATGAAAAGATGAGATTTCAGGCATGCGACTACAGGAAAGGGCAGGGGTCCATGAAATTTGAATATGTGCAGAGAAGGTTGAGGGTTGGAAGATGCGGATAGAGGCTGAAAGAGCTGATGGGACAGTTGTTAGTGTGAATCAGCTCACGGAGAAGCAGCCTCTGGCCTGTCTCGCTAATGGTGGGAAGCTGAGGTGGTTTTATTGAAAGCTCCATAGGGTGCCACTGGGAGAGCCCAAGGCTTCCGGTGGAATTCAAGTCAGGGGGAATTCCAGGCAACTTCAAATTCACCAGATCCTAAGCGGGGAAAGAAGGTTCCATTAAGATGGCCAGTGGGAACACAGTTTAGGCGAAGGAGTTATGATCCTATTTTGTTAACCCCAAACTCTAAATACTAATGAAAAGAATATTATCAATGACAACGCTACCATTCACTGAGTGCCTCTTCCATCATTATCTCATTTATCCTTGACCACAGCCCCACGAGGTAGGTACTATCCCCACACTTTTCAGACGAGGGTGCCACTGAACCAGGCAAGGTACCGCAGGTGCTGAGCTGAGGGATTAGCCCACTCCTCTGATTAAAGGAAGATTTGATTTCCTGGAAAGATGGAGTATGAAAAAGAGGCCTTAAAAATAAGTAGAAATGGAGACGTATTAAAATTGGGCAGGGAGAGAAAAATCCACTGAAATATTAAGGGAAATACTAATGGAAACCTATTTGCAAAAGTTGTGTTTGAAGGTTGCCAGAAAAGGAATAAAAGCGTTTGAAAATGTTCAGAATTTGAAATCTCCCAGAAGTCAGGCCCTCAAGAGATAAATAAAATCATATCCTCTGGCCAAGCAATTCTGAGTTTTCCATACAGTGGTCCTGGGCTCTGTGGCCTGCGTCTCCTCTCTGCAAGGGTGTCTTGAGAATCCTGTGAAAACTGCGATGTGAAACTTCTCATTTAAATGTTAATTACATTTAAATTAAGGTAAATGTTTTTTAAAGGTATGAAGGGGAAAATTACTTTTTCTTTAAACCTAGGACTTTTTTACCTCCAACGTTAGAAAAATGTTGCCTCATGAGGTATCTTTTGCCTCTTTAGAATGATGAATGTTGAGATATAGTGGTACGTGTGTTATTACCTGGCCTTTATGGTTCCCACGTAATTGAAAAAATTATGTAATAGGAACATTTAAATATGAAACTAGCTCAAGTATCAGAGGACCATATTCTTAGACACTAAATAATTCATGCTGTTCTAGATCTTTTGGTAAAATCTAATTATAGCCTTGCCACTGTTTTAATGATTTCTGGAGAGCAACCTCATCTGCTAACTCCACTCCTCTTCTCACTTTTAACCAAACTTTATTGAGTCCTTACTATGTGCCAGGCACTGTGCTAAGTATTTCACATGAATTGCGTCACTTAATTCTCACGAAACCTTGTGAGGTTGATGCTATTATGCCCATTTTACAGAAGAGGAACGTGCAGACGGAGGAGTGGGCATTGGAGCCCAGGTGTTAACCTGTACTCTTAACCACCACCTGTTCCCGCCTCCCGTGCCAGCTCCCTGCTGGTCACTGTGCCAGGTGGGCCCTGAGGACCCGGCCCCTCCCTCCTGGGGAAGCACACTTGGGCACCTGCAGCTCCAGGCACAGCACATCAGCAGGAATGGGAACAAGAGTGGACCATGGCCACACCGGGACTGGCAGTTGTGTCGGTGGCCCCTTGGGCTTCTTCTGGTTCAGGGCATCTACCCTCTGGGGGATGTGGAGAAGACCTAGCTCACGTCTGGGTGCTCACCCTCAATCAAGAAGTAACCTAACCTGTTAAAAGATGGCCTCATTCTCAGCAAAGTGATCAGAAGAAGCGAACTTCTTATGGAGACATACAGATTGGAGAAACCTGCTTGCTAAACACTATTTATTGAGATTGTGTGGCTTGGGGGTTATTTGGGGCAAACAGATGTATCAGGGAAGGTTTCTTATGCCCCCCCAACACATCTTTGCTCCTTTTCTGATAATGATTTCTATCTGTTTAATTTTATGGTGCAAGAAAATCAAGAAATCATATTAACTAACTCTGTGGCCTTAAAGTATTAATACATCTCTTCTACACAGGGACCTGGTTTCTTTACATGTAAAAAGTTGGATTAAATAAGCTCCAAGACACCTTTGAGATGTCAAATTAAATGTAAAGCAACTCTGTGTTTTGTTAACACCTGCAGGGATTCTTCTGGTCTTGAGTCCTTGCCAGTGTCCCACAAATTACGATTCTGCAGCTTTTAGCTCCTTTTGCTAAAAAATCTAAAAATTTTCAATGTAAAACCAATTGGTAAATGTAGAATCGCTGTAACCTTTACACTACAATTGAACATAACCTTGGACCATACCCCCTACCCACCCGCATGCTCTCATTTGCCTCTGCCCTGGCTTTGCCACTACCCGGCACAGGGCTGAGTCTCTTTGGGCATCAAATGAGGGGGCTTGACTAACAGACAACTAAGGTCTCTTCAGCTCTTCAAAAGGGCAACTTAATATATTTCTGTTTCCTCTAATTTTCTAGGGTTGTTTACCGTTGTTTTGTACCGCAGGTCTCTCACTGTTGTGGCCTCTCCCGTTGCGGAGCACAGGCTCCGGACACGCAGGCTCAGCAGCCATGGCTCACGGGCCCAGCCGCTCCGCAGCATGTGGGATCTTCCCGGACCGGGGCACGAACCCGTGTCCCCTGCATCGGCAGGCAGACTCTCAACCACTGTGCCACCAGGGAAGCCCTACCGTTTGTTTTTAACTCCTGTTTCCAATGTTGGGGAAATTCTGTGCTTCTAGGAGGAGAGACAAGCATGCATGGGAGATGCATTTTGAAGCAACTTATACCATGAGGTAGATATGCTGATTAGAAACAAACACGAAGCTGTTGAGAAAAGGGGTGGGGGGAAAGGTTTTTACAGGAAGCAAAGAGAAATAGTTGGTATTTCTAAGAAAGTGAGGGAGAAAAGGTTTAGTGTGTGATATAAATAGTTTTCGTAAGGAGATATAAGAAAGTGAATAGAAATGAGGCCATTTAAAAAAGTGAATCAGCCTGTTGTGATGCAGAAGGAAACCCTACAATTCCCAGGAGGGGCATCAAATGAAGAGTAAATTCTAAGGAGGCAGGAGAATTACCTTCCCTTGTCTCCTCCAGCCCCTCCCAGAGCTCTCTGTCTTTATCAGACTCACAACTAGAGCCCCAGCACAGAGGTCTTTGAGCTTCCTGGAATTTAGCTGCTGGATTAGGGCTCTGCATCATTATGATAAAATCAGTATTATAAGCTCCAATTTGTACATCCTCAGGAAAACAGTCCTGGTACATTGGTGGTCCTCAGTAGTTCTCCAGCTGTAACTTGCTAAGTTGTGAAACTCTGAAATAAGCTCCACTATAAGCAAGTGCTTGGATGCTACTGAGTCTCCTTCTGGGGTGGCCACTCCCTGACCCCTCTGGGCCCCTCTCAGCATCAGCTCCACTCCGTCTCTGCGTTTGCAGGGCCAGAAACTATGCCTGGGAGGTCTCCTTAATTCTCCACAGAATAAAACAGTTATCTTCTGAATCTGAAAAACAAGCTCATGCTATCAACCAACACCCCGCTTTCTCTAGAATTCTCTAGTCTCCATTCCTCTCTAGAAATTCCAAGCCTTGACATCAGTATCAACACCACCTTACATCACAATGGCTTAAACACCTGTAGGGCTTTCTGGTTTTCAATACCTGTTCACATTCCTTATCTCACGTGCCCCATACCGAACCTCTAACGTGGGCAGCACAGATTCCCAAGTACAGGTGACATAGAAAGTGAATCTCACACCAAATGCAACGGCCACAGGCCCAGGGCTCCTCCATGCTACATCTGGGTCTAGAGCTGCTTCTAATGTCTACTCTCTGCTTCTCCCACTTACCCACACTCTTTGGACAGGTGTTCTTTCATGGCCAGTTACTATGTTTTTTGAAGCCAGTCAATTTATCCTCAAAGTGAAGGTTTCAGAACTGACTTATGGGTACATTATACACATAAAGCTAGCAATTCTAAGGCTCTTCAAAACCTTTTAATTTGACAATACACAATTGAAAAATTATATTCCGGATGGGCACGCTTTTCCAAAGTAAGCCTGCTTCTGTGATCTTGCAGCAAAGAATCTACATCATCTAAGGTGCAGAGAGCTGTGTCTATGAGCAGGGCACAGCAGCCTAATGGAATTGATGATGTTTCCCTTGAAAAGCAAACTGTGGTATGTCCAAAGTAGTTCTCTTAAAAAAATTGATCCAGAATGAGACCTCTTTGCAAAGCTTCTGAGACACTTCATTTTTCTTAAGTTGAAACTGTAGACCCAACTTCATTATCAGTAGTATTAAAATATAAGGCGAGCTCAAGGAAAGAAACACAGCTATGCATTGTGCCTTATACAAGTGTAATTTCTCATCTGGTAATATAATTATATACGTATTGTGTGTTACAAGATTACGTAATCAGATGTTGGATGGAAGAGTGAGAGGGGCACACCCTCCCCCTCTAACCCTTCTTTTTTTTTTTTTTTTTTTTTTTGCAGTACGCAGGCCTCTCACCATTGTGGCCTCTCCCGTTGCGGAGCACAGGCTCCGACACGCAGGCTCAGCGGCCATGGCTCACGGGCCCAGCCGCTCCGTGGCATGTGGGATCCTCCCGGACTGGGGCACGAACCCATGTCCCCTGCATCGGCAGGCGGACTCTCAACCACTGCGCCACCAGGGAAGCCCTAACCCTTCTTCAGTATATGCTCTGACGGTCACCTGGAGGGCTTATTTTTATGAGGGTGATATTCACGTTTACAATGTTCATAATGGTCCTCAGTTTCCCGTTTCTAAAAGGTGGCTGTGGCCAGAAGACCCTCAGGTGCCCTCCCGGTCCAGCCCTCCCCGAGTCAGGAGTCCCTGGGGCTCAGGCCAGCTCTCTGCGAACAAGCCCTGGCCGCCCCATTGTTGGTACAGAACAGAAGCAGAGCTGGACTCATGAGCAGAAGGGGTGTTTGATGCTCAGAAGTCATCTGTAGGGCCTTCCAAAATCCTCACTGCACACTCACCCTGCCCAGACATTCAGCCCCCTGGAGTACCTGCTTCTCCAGCTGCCTGGGTGGCATTTTAGGGCATGTGCCCGAGATTCCACAATCCTGTGTCCCTTCGGCTCAAGGTTTGGTGATCTACTACAAACATCCAGGCTTGGGAGGGGCCTGTTGGGAGTGGATAACCCCAGTCAGTCCTCTCGAGCACAAGGGTTAGCTTGTGCACCCTTGGGCTTTTATGCTTCTCACCGATGTATCTTCCTCGGGTGAGTTCGTGCCATCTTTCCACTGCCCTCTAGACGTTTCCACCTAACTGTCCCATCGCCACCTCTCATTCAGCGGGTCCTAAGCTGTGTTTATTATGCTCCCTTGTCCTCGCTCCTCACTGGCCCGCCTTTTCTTAGTAAATGGCGCCCCCATGCATCTAGCTGCCCAAGGTAGAAAATGCATTCATTTCTGCCTTTGGCTCTCACCCCTCCCATCCAGCCAGTCAACAGGATTGCCCATTGTATTATTCCTGCTATCTTTTCTATGCTGCTGCTCCCTGTCGCTGAAGGCCATTGCAGCAACCCCGTGACCTCTTTCATGAACCACCGTGAAACCTTTCTGGTTTCCTCACGCTGCTGCTAGAGGGACCACCAAAACAAATAAGACCATGGCAGCCCTTTGCTTGTATTCCCTGGGCAGCTCCAGCAGCCGCAGCCTTGATGTCTGCAGAGCTAATGCATTTCCAAATTGAGCTCCTTGGGTGCTGGAAGGCCCACCTTTCCTTCCCTTTCAACTGGAGCAGACAGATCTGTATCTGTTTTCTATATTGGTTTCCTCATTATATTCTTTTTCTAAAATGGCCCACTGTTTACAACCACCAGAAAAAAAAAAATTACAATCGGCTAGAAAATGTTCACTGTGATTGTTCTAAGTCCCAAGTTAAGTTTCAAATATGTGTGCTATTGCTCTTTTGGTGGTGCATTGTTGAAAGTACATTGGATGCCCAAGTTAAAGGACCTGAAGTCCTAATCCTAAATGCCTATTTTGTGATGTAACCTAGGCAGGTTTCTGGGCCTCAGCAGTTGGATACGTCATTAAGGTTTCTTTCCCCCTCAAATATTAGGATCGTACGGCTAAATCAAACTTTTCAAGAATCGAAGTCCATTGTGTCCACTCTACACAAAATTAGGAAGTGCTGGCAGGCCTCCGCAGTAGAAACTCTATAAATAATTGATAAGAGCTAGCTCTCTTATAGACCCACGTTAGACCCAGAGCTAACTGGTGGCCCTACAGAGACTGCTACGTACTACATAAATACTCCCACCACCAGAATCAGGTCAGCAGACGTCTTAGACTCTAAATATAGTGTGTTGTTTTCTTGTTTGTTGCTGTTGTTTGTACAAACCATGCCAGCACTTCCCTGAGTTACCACAGTCTAGTCAGCGGATTGTTAATTACTTTTCTAAACACAGGCACACAAAAGAACAGGCGAAAGATTCTATCTGATAGTCAGGACTGGCTATGTACTCTGCGGGGCCCACTGCACAAGGAAACTATAGAGCATCCTATTAAACAATTACTCAGAATTTCAAGATGGCCAGAGCAGAGCATTACATCAGCCTTGGTTCCCACATACCCACTGCGCTGCCCTGTTAACTGTTTACGGCTGGCCCGGGAATGTGGTTTTCTGATTTGTGGCAGATTAATGTCTAGAGATTCTATTGGGTTGTCTGAAAAGATTTACAGAGCTGCTAAGAGCAAAGTACAGTGAGGAAATTATGATAATCTAAGAGTTAAGCTTAACAGTAGGCTAAGATCCCATTCGATATGGAGAGCCGTGGGGCAAGCAGCAAAACCCTCCTGGCTGACACTTGCTAGAGCTACAGAGCTCGATCCCCAGGCAGGGCCCAGAGAGCCTCTCAGGGTTCCACTGGCCTGGGTGAGGTGCGATGGGATGAGGGTGATGGAGGAGGACCATGCGACGGAGGACATCTGAGGCAGAGGCAGCAATGCTAATACTGCACACGCTCTCATCTACTGCCTTCCACGAATATCAGAAGCTCTGTTTTTTAACCTCTAGAGCACTGATTCTTAATTTTTTATTTCCTAATGCTTTTTGCAAATCCAATGAAAATGACAGTCCCTCCCACCCTCATGCACTCACACCCAGCCTTTACATACAACTTCCTGCAGCCTGTTCTTAGTGAACAACGGTTGACCTATTGGTTTAGTTTGCTGAAAATGAAGTAGCCAATTTCAACAACTAACTTTCAAGTTGAGTTGTTCTAAGAAGGCGGAAAGGCAGGCGCCTACCTTTGATTGGCTTGCTCAATGTACCCTCTCCTCAGGTCCCAAAGGTACACACCCCAAACCCTAGCCCCACTTGAGGCTGGCACTCTGTTCACCCAGCATAACTGCCAGTCATCAACCACAGGTCGGGAGCCGCTTTACATACAGGAAGGGCCTATGTTTTATTCAGGGTTTTCCAAGCTAAGGGCTGTGATCAAGTAGTGAGTCATAAAATTAGTTTAGTTGGTCATGCCCAACATTAAAAAAAAAAAGAATAAAATAGAAAATATCAAGGCATCTCATATACTCAAGTACGGCTTCATGAAACTTTGAGTATCTGTGTAAATTGAGTCCCAATACAAAATGCATTTCTTACTGTGAGTTGCAGGGGGAAAAAAATTCGAAAGCTACTGCTTTATTCAAATTTGCAGCTGGCACATGATAGGCCCTCAAATACTTGTTGAGTGAATAAATATATGTATAAATTATATCTGTAATTGGCCTAAATCCATTATGAGTCATTTAAATTGTCATTTCCATCCTCCCAGAACTGTATCGGGGTTACTAGTTCCTGATCAGACTTAATTAAAAAAATGATCATTTCTCTTGGAGTCTAAACATTTTCATTTGTATCGCTGGGAGGTCTGAGGGTGTGAGGGTGAGTTTTGTTGAGACTCTGGGGGAAGGAAACGTTTTTGTTCCGGTTGACAACAGTAACCTAGTCACTGAACTAAAAAAGTAATAGGCTTTTTTTTTTTTTTTTAAAGAGAGAAAGGTACCCCGGAAAGATGAAGCAGATGCAGGCAGAGGAGTATCCAGTTCTCTTTCTCTCCTTCCTCCCTCCCTTCTTCAGCAAATGTTAACTGAGCAGCTGCAGGCCAGGGAGGTGCAGGTTGCTGAGAGCACTTGGTGAGGAACAGACAGAGCTGCCCTCTTGGAGCTTACACGTCCACCGGGCAGAGGCTTTCATCAAATAACCGGTCAGAGCTGTGAAGGCCGAGCCCAGAAAACCCAGGGAGGAGCGCGCTTCCCTAGGAACCAGCCCAGAGCCCTCCGTGAGAGGACTTCACAGAGAGGATGTGCCTTTTTCCAGGAACTGAGAGGAGACCCTCAGGGCTGGAGTCCAGGCAGCAAGGCGTGAGGTGCCACCGAGCTGGAGAGGGGGAGGGCACAGATCTGGTGGACCAGGTGAAGGGTGTGGGCCTCCTTCCTATGAGCCACCAGCGGGAAAGCACACTTAAGGAGAGAGGTGGTGTGATCCGATTCTGTTTGGGATGGTAGCGGGTGGACTGGATGGGGAGAGGAGTGGATGGTCGGGGTCCACTAGGAGACCCCCGCGCAGGCAAGGTGAGAGATGATGGTGGCTTGCAGTTGACCATGCTAGCATAAGGGGAGGGAAATGCACCCACCTGGTAAGAAAAAGTACAGGGCCTGGTGGTGTTTAGAAAAGGATGGGAGTGGCAGGAGCCAAATATGAAACATTTGGTGTTTGCCTTGTGCAACCGATGGACGGTGTTGGCACTCAGCGAGCTGGGGGTCCCCGGGAATGCTGATTTGGGGTGTCTCTGGGCTCTCCAAGTGGAGATGCCCAGAAAGCAGATGCATCTGCAAGTCTGGAGCTCTGAGGACAGGCCTGAGCTGGAGACATAAACTTGAGAGACAGAGACAGACTTCGGGAAGGCAAAAGGCAGCGAGACCAGAGATGAGCACACTCACTCCCCAGAGACACGAAGCCAGGAGCCACAGACAAATCAGGGGAGACAGTGAGCCAAAGAGGTACCCATGCCGCGACAGCAAGACAAACAGAAACATACTTTCACGAAGTAATTGCCTGTGGCTTTCTCGGGTATCGAAGAAGTGTTTTTACAACAGAGTTGCCGTTTGACAATTACAGGCAGAAATGAGGCGAGCACTTCTTGGTCAGCTAAAAATAAAACCATGGCCAAAGAGCACTCTTCTCTGGATTAGGTCCAATTTACTTTTGCATTAGAAGTGTGCTGCGCATGGACCTGTGGTTGATTTCATGGCAGCAATCCAGGACTGGCTGAAAATGTGCCTGGACGCCCCAGAGATCCTGTGGTTGAGACTCTTCCTGTTGGTGAAGGATGCACCTTCCAAAATATAGCACCAGACAGTCTCTTTCTTTTGTTGAAAACAGTTTTTAAATACATAAATGCACAGAATAAGAAAAGATGTATGTTTTACAATTTACTTTAAATGCATTGTTTTAAACTAGTAGTCTTCTAACAAAGCATTTTTCTGAAGTATACATGTAGACGGCTCCTGGTCTTACACGAGAATATCTGCCCCAAGTATCCAGAAAGCCGCCCCAGGGCTGGCCATGCACGTTCTGCTTCCCATGATGGTTATACTTCTCATTCTACAATTATACGTTAGCCTTCTGACTATGAATTGGCTGCCCAAGTAGTTGGACCAGTCATAGAGTCCTTTGCTGAAGTTGAACACGTCAGCATCCTGGCTTTGCTGGTTCCGTGTGACAGCTCAGCTAACAGGGCCTGTCCCCAAGGGTGGCTCTGAACTCGACAGGCCAGCAAGCCAGGACCCAAACCTGCGAAGAGCAGGGCTGCTCTGAGAGGGCTCTGGGGGTAGCCCTGCTTCCCAGGGTGTGAGCCAACCTTGCCTGCCATTTCTCATTTATGTGTATCAACGCTCCCTCCACCCCTGCCTCCGAAGGCTGTGGGAAGGCTTCCACGGATGTGAACAGAATTAAGCTCACTGAACCTTCACGGGGGTGGGCAGTTTACTTGATTGTTCTCACTCTAGGTCCAGATTCTTTTTTTTTTTTTATTTTTTTTTTTGCTGTACGCGGGCCTTTCACTGTTGTGGCCTCTCCCATTGCGGAGCACAGGCTCCGGACGCGCAGGCTCAGCGGCCATGGCTCACGGGCCCAGCCGCTCCGTGGCATGTGGGATCTTCCTGGACCGGGGCACGAACCCGTGTCCCCTGCATCGGCAGGCGGACCCTCAACCACTGCGCCACCAGGGAAGCCCTAGGTCCAGATTCTTGACTCAGGTAGGATCTATCCAGTTCAGCCGCTGGTGGATAATGATACTTAAGGGAGGTGGGGTCATCCCTTGGGCCTCTATGATGCCAGCGAAGGACTCTGTTGGGAATGTCTGAGGCTCCCTCTGGGATGAGCAGTATGAGGACTCACCCTACAAAGCCATGGGCAAAAGTTCTCCAAATGCATGTTATGATGTTATCTCTGAGTTTTTCTCTCCAAGGAAATGCTGAAGACTTTCAGCCAGCAAGTCTAGGAGGCTGGACCAGTCCAGCCAGATGCACCTCTGGGGTCCCCTTGCTGTTCCCTGACACCTTGAGGCAAGGCTCTCCTTCCCCCACACTCGGGAAAGCACTCGCCCCGAGTCCAGCCTTTGTCCATGGACGGTCCCTTGTTACCTGCGGTTTCTTGCAGGATTTGCTTTCTCCTCTCGGCACTGTCTCCACCTCCTCCGTTCTCTGTTCTGAGGCCCCAGGAGATGGGGAAAGACACTTTCTGTTTAGGGCAGGACTGAAAATGGACTCCTTGTTAGCAGCAGCCCGAAACATCTTTGGTTAAAGACCATTCAAGAGCCCACCTCACTCACCACAAAGCTCTCAGGGCTCTTCGTGACGTCACCTTGGAAACAGCCGGACAGCAGGGAGGAGGGGTCATGCTGGTGGTGGGGAACGTTCTGGATAAGGGGGCTGCCCCGTGGGCACAGCTGGCGTCCTGAGCAGCTGCGGGGCAGCCCCGAGCCACGTGAGGAGCATCTCCCCTCAGCTCTGCTTCCTCTCAGCCCCCAGGGCTCTCACCCAGCACCTCTGATGCCACTTCCATCTCACTACCTCCCACTTCCTCTGCACGTTCGCCTTTCTTGCTCCCGCCCTCCTGTATTTCTTTTCCTACTATTTTCTAGCACTTCTTTCCTCCCCTTCCCCCCTTCTTTCTTCTCTGTCTCTGACCTCAGACACCAGCCAACCACTCACAGCTGGACACACGTGGTACCCAGTTCCTTGAAGCTGACGACACTGTCTCTGGGTCCTCATGTTTAAGTTGCTGCAGATCCAGTTCTGGACCAAGAGCCAGAGGGTTCCGGTGGTTACACTGAGTTATGTACTTTATGGACTCAGGTCACTGTGTCATGACTGACCGAAAATATGTGCACTTGATTTTTCTTTAAAAGCATTAATTTCCTAATATGGGGAAATAATCATGCGCTCAGGAGACAGAGGGATCAAAAACTCACTCTTCTTTGCCCCAAGTCCGTGAATTTAATGAAGCACTTAGTTCTGTGGCTTCTTCCTCGGGAGGATTTCTGGGATCCATCCACGCCGCCTTTCCATCTCCACGGCTACTTCCCTAGTTATAGGGTAGCTGCAGGCCTCCTACCCATCTCCTTGGCCCTGTCTTATCACCATCCAGTTCACCCTCTGCAATGCAGACAGAGAGCACTTTCTGAAACACACGGTTGATAAGGCCACTCCACTGGCCCTTGCCCTTGGGATAAGACTGAAGCTCCTCAGCGTGGCTTGGAAGGCGTCTTGCCTCTGGCTGCAGCGCTCTCTGCCTGCAGTCTCCACCTTCTCTAGTCCCATGGGTCTGCCCGCCTCCCGCTGCCCTGCGCCTCTGCACAGGTCATCCTCCTATGACCTGTGCATCCATTGGTCTCAGATGGGATGCTCCTTCCTTTGGGTTAGGAAACTCTCCCATATGCTCCCACATGACCCTGTACCACAGGAGTCTGTGAATCTACCTGAGTTCCTCGGTAGGGAAGCTCTGCGGGCAGGGCTGTGCTGATCACCATCACCATCGTCTCCCCAGTGCCTGCCTAGCACAGAGCCTGACACACCAGCGACAGTCAGAGGATATTCCTTAAACAGGTGAGCCAAAGAAGTGCTGACATGGCCATGTGCATAGCCCTAAAGGATTATTAGCCTAGAGGCTCCCCGCTTCCCTGAGCACAGCATTATAATAACCCCAGGCACACATGCTGGCGATTTCCTGTCCTACAGCAAATATTCAGCATGATCAAAGATGAAAAAAATGCATTTTGGGCTCAATTTATTGGACTGAAAAACAAACCCATAAATCAGTAATAGGCAATGGTTTTTCAGGCACAAACAGCTTGATAGAAAACTGGTTACTTCTATCACATGATAAATGGCAGACCACTCTACTGTGATACTGTTGTGAATTGAACGTGTAAGGGCCAAGAGTGCACTCTGTAACACTATCTTGTTTTCGCTAACTTTCAATGAACAGGTATTGATACAAACCATTAAAAACCCATGTGGGGCTTGGAAACAATCTTGGCTTCAAATTTAAAATAATATTGTACTATTTTTTGAGGGAAAATTTAAATTTCTTTATACCAAGGGCTCTTATCTTCCCAGTGTTTCTCAGTAGCATAAACAGACCGAGGCAAGAACAGTGGGAAGGAGTGAATTCTCAGCAATTTTTAAGAAGGCTCCTATTTACCCAAGAACACAGAGGTGGGGAGGAGGAGGCTGGGAAGGGCCAGCGGCACAGTCCTCGTCCTGCCCCTGAGCTTTCTGTTCTCTCCTTTGTCATGAAAGGGTGACACAGATGCTCCCAGCAAACCACCAAGAATCTGTAGCAGGCTGGACACCAGGTTGGCAAGCACCCTGGGTGGGTGGGTGGCCCGGGCCTGACTGCCCAGTGCAGGAAGCTGTGTATGTGTGTGTGTGTGTGTGAGAGAGACAGTGTGTGTGTGTGCGCGCTCTGCACACCTGTGTTTGGGTTAAGAGCGAAAGAGGAAGAAAGAGAGGAAGGAAGAACAAGCCCAGTAAAGTTTTCCTTTTTTCAAAAAAGCAGCTTTTAAAAATGGCATTCTTGAAATAAATGTTACTGCCTATTACTTGAAGAAAATCAACAGCAACCCTCTGGTGGGGTGGAGAGATGTTACCTGTCATCTTAAGCAGTCTATTTTCTAACAACTGCAGAGTCTAAACAAGATTTAACCAGACCTCTTAACTTAGTTTGTGTGCCGTGAACCCTGTTAGCAGTCTCATGAAGCCATGCACCCTTCCACCTTATTAATGTCGAAATCAATAATAAATGTCATTTTCAAAATAGTTTAAAAGTTGTGACACAGTAGGATACAAGCTTATTTATTTATATGCCAAATAACAAGAGCTACAGTTTATCAACTACCGTGGTTTTGAAATAGCAAATGTAAATGATCTATTTTCAATGTCTGTAACGTCATACGAAAAGGTCTGTGGTTTCTAGTGGTGACTAATGCAACTAATGTGGTTTGTTGCCTGTGTTCATAATTGAAAGAAATATTAAATTTCATTTAGAGGTTAGTGACATTAGAGATGTCAGAGTTTTCCATCCAAGCTCTTGGACCCCCTGAATCCCATCCATGGTGCCCAGGGCAGGAATCCCTGCACTAAGCAACCCTGAGAAGCAAGGGTCTCAGCCCCTGGTCAGGCCTGTGGTTGGAGGGGCCCAGGGAGTAGGCTGCACTTTGGCAGTAGGGCCACAGTCCTGCTGTGTGTCCTCACGGCATCTCATTTCTCGCTCTGGGCCTTTTGGGGGAACTTGCTCTGTCCAGGGCATGTGGTCAGTGACTTTCCTCAGGTTTGGGGCTCACTGCTTCCACTCAAGTTGCGGTGTCCCATCAGCTTTCCGGTACCTGCTGATTCATTAAACTCTCCCCTGGGATCTTAAAGACTAACAGGAATGCTGGGGAGGAGGAGGCCTGATCCAAGGTACAGAGAGCCTCTGTTATACAAAAACTAGGACGCTCAGGCAATACAATTTCAGGAGGGGAATATAATCTTCATATGCATCTATGAGAGATTTTTAAAACTTTAAAGTACTTATACATGTATCCTGTCGTGTTAACCTGAGAATCCTGGGGAATAACTAGGAAGTTGAGCTTACTTATGACTTTGCTTGGGCCCGACCAGGTCGTGCCAGACATTTACCTTCCCTACCCTCTCTGCAGCTTTTATAAGACTTTAAAGGCTGGTGACCGTGTGTGATTCAACTTCCTGCTCTCTCTCTGCGTGCTGCACCCCAGCCTGGGCCGGCACAGAGCCTCACTCACGGTGGACACGAACTGCTGGATGATCAGCATTTCTCCCAGGCTGGAGTAGAAATTATTACATTTTCTCATGTGTTTAGGTCTTACTTGTCCACCTGCTGCTGACTTTCAGGCCCAGCTGGGTTTCTCTCTGCTCTAAGTCTGTGGTTTATGAACTTTCACACAGTGGTTAGGAGGTTGCCTTCTGGTTCCAGCTGCTAGAGTCTTGCTGTGTGATCATGGACAGTTCCTGCCCTCTCTGAATTTGAGTTCTGTAGCAAATGGGGGTGATACTCTCTACCTCGACTAATGCCTAGGCTGGTTGTGAGCAGCAAATGAGATAATATACACAGAACTACCTCCAAAAGTCAGAAGCCATACATAAATACATGATGGCATCATAAAATGAAAGTTAGTTTAGTATAAATTGTTCTATGTATCCATTTCACTTCTTTTATCAAAAAAGATAATAATTACATCTCCATAGGTACTAGGTTCTTATATAAGTGATTCTTCTTCCTTTATTCCAATTTCCATTAGTCCTTTATTTAAAATACTTCTCAACATTTAAAAAATAAGATAAAATTTAGTCTGTTCCAACAAACCGAATTATTTTTATAGCTTTTTAAAAACAATTAAACTTTCAAAACTAAAGCATACAGGTTATTATTCTTCACTATTCAAGTTTCCAGCCTTTAACAGCTCAGTCCTGCCCAACTCCTACAAATAGTGGGTGGAATTTGGTGAAACATTTATTGTTTAACACCCAACAGAGAGCAGCTGGATGGGCTGATACAGCCACAAATATCTTGGAAGAAGAAACTTCGGGGCTGGTAAAGTATGTTGCATCCTTAGCCTCCCTAGTTCCCAAATCCGTTGCTGGAGGCCACTTTCAATTCTCAGCAACTCAAGTAAACAATGATTATTGGGCATCTTCTAGAAGGCTCCATCTGCTTTAAAAAGATGAATGAGACACACAACTGCTTCTTAGAAAGTAACTGACCTTTGGCCTTCGAGTCTCCCTGCATGTGACAGGTTGGTGTATCTCAGCAAATACTCAACTACTCCCCTTCTTGAGGGGGCAGTATCCTTCCCGGCCCCACTGACAGGTCCTGGTCCTGGTCACGTGCCTTGTTTGGCTCATGGAGTCTGAGCAGATGTGTCGTAAGCAGAGGCTGTAAGAGATACTGCTTGTTTTGGCCCCCATCGTGTGGTCCAGTGACCACCCCCCCGCCCCGGCCCCAGTGAGGAGAACATGCCTGGCAGTTGCTGTCCCTTCCGCCGGGGTCTCAGAATCAAATCTGAGGAGAAGCCTGAACCTGAGCAATGCCCGGAGCCAAACCCAGAGCTGCCCCAGGAGACCCACAGGCCCATAAGGAAAAGAAAGGCTGTTTGTTCAAAGCCACTGAGATTCTGGAGGGTGTCTGTCATACTGCATCACTGGCCAAGAGCTAACTAAGACATCTCATCAATTCACTTTACACTGATGTGTGAGATCAGACCATCTCAGGTTCCTGCTCGAGCGTGTTGCACCAGTGGCTGAGTCTAGTTCCTGTTTCTCGACAGGCACCCGAGGGCTTCAGTGTGACTGCTATTCAATTTTTCCAGCCTTTCCTCCCATTTCTCCTCTTTATGGGAATTGGTCTAAGATGACCCTCCTAAGATCAGACTAGATATCCTGAGTGCTACAACCTGGTCAAACAGTTTTTTTTTTTTCTTTTTTCTTTTTTGGCTGCGCCGTGTGGCTTGCGGGAGCTCAGTTCCCCGACCAGGGATTGAAACTGGGCCACGGCAGTGAAAGCCCGGAATCCTAACCTCTAGGCCACCAGGGAACTCCCTAAAATATTTCTTTATGATGTTAGTTCACTTTTCATGAGTCGGCAGAAAACTTGTCAAAGGCAGGAAGCCCATCTTAACACTTCTTTGCATTCTACTTGCATATACCAGCCAATGAAGGAATACTTTTGGATGAGTGGTGAATGCCTGCTTTACAGAGCATTCTACAGATATGGCCTGATTCCTCCTCTTGACTCTCAACACCACCCCTGGGCCCTGGCCCAGCCACTCAGCTTGGTGGACTTCACCCGTGTTGTCAGGCCATGTCAATGTCCACCTCAGACACCCAGAGGGACTATGGCCCTAAGGTGAGTTACAGAAGAAGTACTAATACTGATGAACTTCCATTTGTGAAATGATACTTGCAATGTATGGCTTCTAACAGGCTCCAAGGATGGTAGCTATTTTACTAATATTCATTTTTTAAGGGTGCAAATCACCATAGTAGTGCTCTTCTGGAAGTGGCCACCTCCCATAGGAGGCCTCACTGCCGGCCGCTGGTCTCCACGAGAGATGAGCAATTCCCAACACACCCAGATGGCTTGACCTCAATGGTGGATCCCGGAGAGGGTCACAGAAAGTCTGTTCCCATGGCTCTCAACCTTGACCGTGCATGATCCCCACCTCCTTTTACTTTGCTACAATGCAGACTCCCAGGCCTGGGTACTCCATCTTGAGGAATTCACATCTACTTAGATGTACTTACACCTATGACAAACACGTTATGAAGGAAATTCTTCTGAAAGTTGAGAGACTTTGTAGAATTTTATTTTATTTTGGTTATTGCCTCAAAAGCACCTCTAGACTTTCTTGATTTTAATTTTTTTGGAAGAAACTCTTGGTGGCAGAACACAGGGGCTCTCACTGTGGGGAGGACATGTTGAGAAAGAGGAGGGACCAGCTTATCTGGCTGAAACAAAAGGGTGTCTCCAGCGACAGCATGAAGAATCCATGGAGGATGAGAGAGGCCAAGAGAAGAGCTGGGGGACGGCCAAGAAGAGGTTACAGAAGAACCAACAGAGGAACTGTTGGTTCCCAGGAAATGGAAACCAATAGTGAAATACAGGAAATGTGAACTGGTAGGAAGAGACAGAGAAAAGAATGTACTGACAACCAGGAAAGGTTTTAATTTGACATAAGACGAAAAGTCTTCCAGGAAAGAATGTCATTTTATGGTCAAATGAGTCAGGAAGGTTACTTGGAATTCTGCCATCTGTCACTTGAGCTAATAACAACGAATCATTGATAACGAGTGACTTAATTAAAACTCCCATCACTTTCTGAAAAGGACTTGAGTTGCTTATAGGAAAGCCGGGAGTAAGTTAGTGCCAAAAATACACACCCCAAAGTCTTTACATTGTTTAGAGGCTGCTACATTTGGCTCTGAGTTTCTTCATATCAATGAATAAAACCTTTTATGAACAAATGGCAGTCTTCCGCAGACGTGAAATGAATTCTGGCTCTCTCCACAATCTTGCACAGCGTGAGTTACATGACAATGACAGTGATATGCCCTGAAGTTATCTGTCATTTTGCAAGTTTCATTAAACCCTTGGTGCACTACAATAGATTATCTGTGGAAAGAAAAACCTCCCAGTTTGTTTTCAGCTAAAAGATCCCAGGTCTGTATTTATTCATTTCAAGTTGGCGGTGGAGACACAATTACTGCTGGTCTAAGGCAAACAGAAACTCTCCAGAGAGGTCAGTGAATGGGAGAGGGTGGAAACATGATCAATGTCTTGAATCCAAAAGCATTAATTAGGTTGTATGATATATTTTTTAGTTACAGGACCTGTTGCTTAAACCAAAAAGGATAAAACTCCAGACACTAAGAAAAAAACTAAAACAAAGATTAACACAAAGGGGCTGGAAGCCCTCAGGAGGAGAAGAACCCAGCCTGTGTGCCACCACGGAAAGCTTAGGGGCGGCCCTCACATGAACAGTAAACGGTTTCCAAAAATCCAATAATTTCCCCCAAATGGTATTGGTAGTCAAACTGTACATTTTTTATCTTGTCTCCTGCCTCAAATTGCATTAAATTTATACATAAGTTTGTGGAGAGAATGTCTCACTTGAATCTGTTATTTCCACTTTGTTATTTTCCCTCCTTTGGTCTCACCAGAAGTTTATCTTTTTGTTGCTTATTTGTCAAAGAATTAGATCTGTTATCATATTTATTTTTCCGTTTTCTAGGTTACTAATGGTTTTCTTCCTGTTTTCTAAAGTTTATTTTACTATTCTTTTTTCTATCTTCTTGAGATGGCTGCTATGTTCCTCCAGTTGCTTCTAAATTCGGTTTTGTTTTTTGTACTAGACTTCTGAAAACTTCTAATTTCATTGGCCATCCACCAACCAAGTAAGCTTCCTGTTTGTGGAGAATCCCAAAATAGGTGGGAGGTAGGCCCCGCCCTCCACCCGTTACAGAAGCTGAAAGTGGGGCAGCTACCTCCCCCATCTCGCTGGCTGCTTGGGTGTGGAAATGAAACAGGCCCAGGGGCTCCCACCCACCAGATCTCTGAATCCAGAGCCCATGGTCCTTGCAGACAGAGTCACAGTTCCAAGCTGATGGTAGCAGCAGAGTCAGAACTCAGTGGTGGTGTCACAAACATCTTGCTTGTGGTGTTTGCGCCTCCTGGGACATCCTACTGCAGGAATGACTGGCTGCGCACAGCCACCCAGCCTCCCCCGGGCTCTTCCAGGCTGCCGAGCCTGGTTCTGCAGCCTTCTCCTTCCTTTCTATGAGCTACCCAATAGTTTTCCAGATAACTCCTTTTCTGCTTAGGTTAACTGTTTTGTGCGGTTAGAATTTAGAATTCTGACTGGCATGAAGTTTTATTGTGCATTGTTCTTACTGTCATTTTCTAACTATTCCACAAGTGCGATTTTGAAGTCCCTGCCACCCAAGAGCTGATGAAAAGGTTCTTAAAAAACATTATAATTGGTTAGGTTTGTGTATTTATGTTTTTGTGATTGATTTCTAGTTTTATTGTTATGTCATTAGGTGACACAGTCTGTGTAACATCTGCTTTTAGGAAGTTAGGAATTTCTGTGCAGCTAGTATGATTAATTTTGCTAATGTTCCACAATCAGTTAAAAAAGGTAAGTATACTTTGCAGAAACAAAGTTCAGCATATATTTATTAATTATATATGCATTATCTTTTTTTTTTTTTTTTTTTTTTTTTTTCCTTTTTGCGGTATGCGGGCCTCTCACTGTTGTGGCCTCTCCCGTTGCGGAGCACAGGCTCCGGATGCACAGGCCCAGCGGCCATGGCTCACGGGCCCAGCCGCTCCGCGGCACATGGGATCCTCCCAGACCGGGGCACGAACCCGTATCCCCTGCATCGGCAGGCGGACTCTCAACCACTGCGCCACCAGGGAGGCCCTATATGCATTATCTTTTATTTTCTTACTTTTATTTTGCTTACCTGAGCCAATAAAGCCAGGGGTATATTATTGTTTCTCACTAGCATTATGTTATACCAAATTATCCTTGTGTTTTCTAATAATTTTTACTTTATGTATTTTGATGCAATGTTATTTGATGCATATATGTTGACTGAATTTTTAAATGTACTCTTTACTAACATAAAATTACTCTTTTTTTGATCCATGTAATATGATAAATACAATGCTTTCTGGCCTTGAATTCTCTTTGGTCTGTTCTTAAGAATGATTCTTGGGGACTGTATTTTATTTTGATGCATCTAGATACTAGCACAGAGCCTGACACATAGGTGCTCATTAAATGTCAGTAAAAAGCAAGGATACTGGAAACTAGCAGGGGCACAGTAAATCCCTCAGTTGTTCTGGTCCCTGGGAGGCTATAAATGCCAGCTTGCTCCATGCCCTTCAAATGATATGCTTTCCTATGTAAAACTAATACCCGTCTCACCATACCCAAATCGTTTAAAAGAAATTCCAGCGTGCTACCCCACACCAGAAGGCAGCTGTGATTCTAAATCTCAGATATTTCAGACCTCTTGAGTACAACTGTGAAGCAGTAACTGGGCTCAGCAGAGTGTATACGACAGACAAGACATCTGCAGTCTCAGCTCAGAAACCCACATCTCAGAGGAAGCAGCTGGATGGGTGGGGGCGGGGAGGGGGAGACACTGTGGGGTGGAAGGGAGAGCGTAGTACAGTGCCCAGGAGAGGGAGAGCGAGCTTTTGAAGACGACCGTGACGCTCTCCCCAAAACGAGAGTAAGTGGGCACTGAGTCCCTGCAGAGGGTGTCTGGAGGTTCTCTGCGCCATCCACGTCAGAAATGACAGAAGGGGACAGGTGAAAATGGGGCCAGGGCAACCCCCCTAGGAGGGAGGAGGCTGGTGCCGCCGAGAGCTCTGCAGCGGCTGACACAGCTCGAGGGCTTCGTGTGCCACCTTCTCTGCCCTCCAGACATGGCATGGTGGGAGCAGAGGTGGACCAGGCAGCAGGTCTGGGACCCAGGTGTTGCTGCCTCTGGGCTGGTCCAAGTCAGACAGACCCCCGTAGAGCAGGCTTGCAAATGCTTGCAGTGCTCCTTCTTAGTGTTCAGCAAACTTAGTTTAGTTCACAGTGCATGCATAAATTACTTTCAAGTAAATCACACTTTATTACAGGTTTAGGTTGTGTTAAAAATACCCAATGCCAGGGAAAGCTGCTGGCTATTCTGACACTGGGCCAGAGCCTACCAAAGGACAGACTTCCCTGAAAGGGTCCACCCTGGCTGGGGAGATGTGGAAGGGGCTCAGCTGGGGCTGGAACATACTTAGTGAGTCTGAGAAGACCTCACAAGGGTATGTTTTGCTTTCCAGCTCCTTCTGTTACTCTTCCTTTAATGACCTGAGGGGTCCTAAGGGTCTGAGTGAGCAGAGATGGCTCCTTGGTCCCAGCTGTCAGTTGTGTAAAAATATTTTATAACGTCAAAAATTGCCTGGAGGGACTTCCCTGGTGACACAGTGGTTAAGAATCTGCCTGCCAATGCAGGGGACACAGGTTCAATCCGTGGTCTGGGAAGATCCCACTTGCCGCAGCGCAACTAAGCCCGTGCGCCACAACTACTGAGCCTGCACTCTAGAGCTTGCGAGCCACAACTACTGAGCCCAAGTGCCACAACTACTGAAGCCTGTGCGCTTAGAGCCTGTGCTCCACAACAAGAGAAGCCACGACAATGAGAAGCCTGCTCGCCGCAACTAGAGAAAGCCCACACGTAGCAATGAAGACCCGATACAGCCATAAATAAATAAATAAATAAATAAATATAAAAGAAAACTCTGATTAAAAAAAAAAAAAATTGCCTGGAAGAACAAACAACCCCCAATACTCTGTTTCAATGTGCAGAAGCGATTTGATGGCAACACAGAGAGACAATGAGAGAGAAGCAGATAAAAAGAGACAGAGAGAGAGAGGATATATTCAATCCTGCAGCTGCAGATCATCCAAATCCTCCCAGATTACAGGAAAACAAGGGGACTCCCATCATTCTGTGAAGACAGCGTTTGTTCTCCGCAGTTCCCTGGGAGCACCTCGGCATCTCTTCTCCTGTTACGCACTACTAAATCACTGGCAAGCCCTCTGTGAGCCCTTGGTGTGCACCAGGTCTGTGCTTGCTCGGCACTATCTCACTTCATCCTTAAAAGAAACCTACGAGGCAGTACTAGGATCACCCCATTTTACAGATGTGGAAACCCCTGGGGGTGGTCAGATAACCTGCCCGGGTTCCAATATTATCCAAGGACAGGACCAGGATTCAGTTCTGGGTCTGTTCGTCCTTATAGCCATGTCCCAACCGCCTGGCTTTGCTAACCTGTTCTATGTTAGCAACAGAGTTTGCTCCCCAAGAGAGCTCTTCCCTTAGTCCTCAACTCCAAGGACACAGCCCCTACAATTCTGCTCTCATTTCAAACTTTTTTAACACAGAAAAATATGCTTCTGAACTGCCTGGGAAGCTGCATTTTCCTCTCCCCCCTCCCAGTGCAAAGTGGCATTTATTTGTGTGCCTAGGAAGGACCAACCCAAACCCATTCATTACAAGGGAAGGGAAGCCACGTGTGTAGACCCTGGCTTTCAGGACATCATTGTATTCTTTTTTTCCCGTGGCTGCAAAAAGTAGAATTCTTTCAATAAAAACTTTCTATCTAAAAATAAAATAGCAGCAAACTCTGCAGTTATACTTCTCAGTTGGAGACATTTGCTTTCCACTCTCTTTTCCCAAAGGCACAAGGTCCAATTCGCTGGTCAGTTAATGGGTCACACCAAAGGCCCAAATGCAGTGTAATGAACTGGAAAACCAAAAAAACTATGTAGGTTTGAGTCGTTGTGTGGTTGTTCCCCGAGCGCAGTGAGTAGCTTTATTTTACATCAACTGTATGCTGTTTATCTCACCTGTCCTCCACACAGTGGGGCCCTGATCAGGGTTTGCCAACCTCCAGCCCTAGGGCCGTCAAATGATGCTTAGAGGCAGCTGTTGTCAATGCGCTCTTCATCCAGTCTCCTCCTCTGAGCCCACCCAACCTCCCCGCTTCCTCTCCTTTCCCTTTCCTGTTCTGCATCTTCCTATTACAGGACAGCCCCATGCTTGCTTGTGGAGTTCTGGATGAGCATGTGACGTGGATTTATCAGAAAGGTTGCTCAGAACCTATCAGAAGGGCTCCTGGATATTATAGACGGATGGCTCTTATTTTCTCAGCTGGTAGTTTCTATAAGAAAGGGTACTATCTTACACAGTTATACTATAGGAGAAGTACACCATTAACGATGTATATAATTCTGGTAAGACGATTTTACATCTAATTCATCAGGGTTCTTTAAGGAACATGTAAACCTATGTTCACCTATGGGTGATGGAGGGAACAAATGAGGGAATTAGACGAACTTTCAGAAAGTGTTTTACAGTATGATCCGAAGAGAATTTTAAAACACTATGAGATAGAGAGGAACGTTTCATCATGATTAGGAATCTAGCCTAGAGACAGGAGACAGAAGATTGAGACCAACTGACAGTCGGGTGTCTAGTAAACATTGTCTAGGTAAACATTTTTATAAATGATAAAGAGAAGGAGATGCCCCGTAAACTCTTCAGGTTTGTAGGCAACAACTCCCTTCCTATAAATGCCAACTGGAACAAGTCATTAGAGCTCCAGGAGAAGACAAGCAAAAGATTTTATGTGAATGAAAAAATACATATATATTCCATCATATAATATTTCATCATATAATATCAAAATTACAACCCAAGAAAGGGTCCTCTGAATCCCTACAGATTATTCCCCTGAAGACATTTAAGCCACTGTGCTGCTTTGGCTTAAAAGTATGTTCGAGATGGGCATGGGATGGCCACTGGGGCTGCAGTCATCAGGAAGGGTATCCGAAATCACACAAAGGCTGTCATGTGTCCTTGTGGAAACCCTGGTGTGTGTCCTCACATAGAGGACCAGGTATAGTTTTGGTCACCATACCTGTAGAGGGATACAGTAGATCAAGAAATTGGCCAGAGAAAGCCAATCAAAAATGTCAAGGGAGCAGTAGTAATAACAGAATAGCAGCTAACAATCACAGAGCATTTGCCGAAAGCCAGGCACCGGTCTAAGTGCCCTGCATGCGTCAACTCATTTACTCTGTCAACCATCCCATGAGGTAGGCACTCCTATTAACACCATTGTAGAGATGAGAAAACCAAGGCATAGAGAGTTGAGGTTGCTTGTCTAAGTCATGAAGCTAGTATTTGTACCCAGGCCACTGGGTACCAGATTCCAGGCTCTTAACTGGTTCTTACTACTTGGGAAAGACAACAAAATTCCATGCCGTTTTGCTACAGAGACAAAGGCTAAAAGTAATTTTTCCAAGTGAATAATACCAAAAAAAGGCCTGAGAGGGAAAACATGGGCTTTCTACCAAACTGTAGATTATTAAAGTGAGGATAAAGTAAATTTCAGACAAATAAAAGGAAAATGGCTTTGCACAGCAGGAAACATTACATAACCTTTTTTTTTTTTTCTGAAGAATTGAGACTACAAATTCTAATAGGCTCGAAAAGGGTTGACAATTGATAATGTGTTACTAAGGGAAACAAGGTTTGTTCTGAGGCGTTCTATCCTTTCAGGTGTGAGGTTAACAGGATTTCCATGTCTATTCGCCCAGGAAAATCCCTGGTTCTTTCTTTTAGAGGCAGGCTATGGGGCTGAAGAACTGTGGGTCTTCCCCCGTGTGGCAAAGCCTCCGTCCATTTCTCACTACCCTTCCTGTCACTTGCCAACCTCATCTCTGAGAAGCTCCATCCCTGGGGAGAAGATGGTCTGCGGGTGTGGGTAGTAGCTCTCAGTCTGAAGTGACAGGAAGTGCTGCCCAAGTAATTCCAAGGGGCTGGCACCCACATCAGTTGTAAAAATCCTGTGCTGGGGTGGTGGCAGCCTAACAGCAGGGCCAAGTGTTACACTGGAGGACCTCTGTGCTCCACGGTGTTCCCTCTGCCTGTTTCCTAGCCTGTTCTGGAGAAAGCAAGCCGACAGAGAAGGTAAGTGGTCTCTGGGAAGAGTTATGATCCTAACTGTAGGCCCAGAAGTCTCTTGGCTTCTCCCCTCTTCCTCTCCTTGGGCTTCAAATGCCTCCAGCTACCCAAGCACAATGCCCCTCTGAGGAGCTGGGAGAGTCTGGCTATGCATGCAGCCAGCTCCTTGGGCAATGGAGGATCTAGGGGCGAAATGGTTTTATTTTATTTCAAGTGTCTGCCAACCCGGCAGCTCCAGGGCACAAAGAACCCCCACTCTGGTCTTGTGTACCCGGGAGGAGAAGGCCTAGGACGTTCTGCTGTCCGCGTGGTGTTGCAGGATGTGTTGCAGGATGTAAACAGAAAAAAGATTTGGCAACGCTGGGCTTGGTGAACGGGATCGGGGCAGGAGGCTGTTTAGTCCTGAAGGATTAAAGAGACACACATGCTGACTCTCTTTAGCACAGGTCTATTCACGGGAAGTCTCTACTCCATCAGCTACAGACATTTTAGCACAAACATTAGAGGCGGGACGGAGGCAGTTTCTGCTTCTACTCACCTACGCAGTTATCGCAAAGGCTACAATGAGAGGCACGAGGGGGCCGGAAAATCTTGCAGGTGAAACAATATTTAAGTTTCACAGTCTGGCCATTGATGATGACTTCCTTGGTTCTGGGAGGTGGGCGGTACCCCCCTGAACTGGTGCCGTTTGCGACATCTGTGGAGAAAAGAAGACAAGAGCACAGGGGCTTAACATAGCACTTAAGCTCTCTAGTAGGCCTGGAATCTGCATTTCCAAGTGCAGGGCCCACAGCCAGCGCCTTTCTGGGAGGCACCTGACCCCCAGACACACAAATGCGGTAGCACACCGAAGGCTGGCCGTCCCGCAACCTTCGTGCTCCTCGAGGGCTTGGGGCTGCGCTGACAATTCCACACACGCCGCAGTGACCACGTGACTGAGCTCTGCCCAATGGGGTGCAAGTACACGTGGCCCCGCCCGGCAGGTGGGAGCCTCCCCTGAACCCCACCCACTGTTTCCCCCCTTCCGCAGGCCACCTTGGAGACATACACTGCGGCCCCCTGAATGACTATGCACACATGCACGGAGATCCTACACCAGCTGGCGCTGTCCTAATTAATACAGTGGTGATATTTACATCAGGAACATTTCGCTTCTCCGACGCTGGCTCAAGAATCGCCCCACTTTGCGCCTTGGCCTCCTCAAAAATACCAGATATTGGGTGGGGGGGTTTACAGATTTAAACATATATTTAAATAAAATCATTACATGTATATTTAAAAAAACAATTTCTATATTTTATTGTCTGAACAGCATCTTTTATTTTTTAGAACAAGTTTTTTTAAATGTTGAAGAAAATACAAATACATATTTTTTTTTTGTTCAAGCTTCATTTTATCTTATAACCTGGCTCTCATCCCTGAGTTCACATTAGAATCACCCAGGGAGTTTTTCAAACTCGCCTAGTGCAGGGACGCTGCCCCAGACCCGATAAATCAGAATCGCCCAGGGTGATTCTAATGTGCTGTACGGTTGAGAACCCCTGCTCTACAGGAAGATAAAACATTTTATTCTCATCTAGACCCCTCACAGCCACAAAGAATTGAGGTCAGCAAGCTGTGCAACAGGAACGGAAGGCCACGGGTGAATGGAGAACAGCAAGAATCTCTGTGAGGGCTTCAGCTGGGACTCTGCGGCTGATGAACACAGGTTGGGCAGAGCCTGGTGGCTGGAGGAACTCCGGGGAAACTTCATGGTGTTCTTTTAAAACAGAGCTGGTAACATTGAGTTCGTTTTAATTCATACACTATCAGACGGCGACAGCTGCAACATACTTTTGGTAAATTTCCCAAGTGATAGGAATGAGTCCCATCCTCCACTCAGCTCCCCCCACCCCCCTCCCGGCCACGAACTCAACCTGGGCGAGAATTACGTGGCGAGCTTTCAAAACTGCTGATGCTACCGTCCTGCTCTCAGATATTCTGATTTCATTTGTGGGGTGCAGCCTGGCATCAGAGGTTTTAAAAGCTCCCCAGGTATGGGAATCAGGGCCTTGTCACTCTGGTCCATGCAGCATCCGCATCACCCGCGAGCTTGTCAGAGAAGCACATTCTCTCTCAGTCCCGCCCCAGAGCTCCTGAATCAGAATCTGCATTTACGGAGACCACTAGCCCCCTCCACCCCAGCGGGTGTCGTGCACCTTAAAGTTTGAGAACCCTGCTCCCGGATGCCTGTAAACGCCGCCCATCCACACGTCACATGTACCTCTTCCTCTCACGTTCCTCTTTGTCGTGTACCCAGATACACTCACAGGTATGATAGAGAGCTAAACTTAGAGAACACAGAAACTTGGAGAACCTTTGCACACAGGAAGGGGCCGCTTCACAAATCACAGCCAGCCACCCAAGCATTTCCACACGGAGAACCTGGTGATGAGGAACAGCCGATGGAACCTGCAGAGCTGCACCCTCTGTGCCCCCAGGACTGCTCTCACTCCCAGAATTCACAGCTCACAAGTCATGATTTCAGGGGGTGCCCCCTTTACCCCAATCTTCTTTAAGAGGCTCTCTGAGGCCTGAAATCTGCCCTTAGCGCTTTAGCCTAAGGCTTTGATATGTGTGAAGATACCAGCCCCACTGGTAGGGCCAACATTTTGAGTGGTTCCAGGCCATTGACTCTTCATGGAAAATTAAAGTTCCACAAGGAGGGCGTATTAGGAGAGGTCAGAGTTCAGGAACATCGGAGGGAGAGAAGGCAGCATGGAGCAGGGACACGGAGGGTAAGAGCGGCCCTTCAGCTTTACACCTCCGCTGAGGACAGTCATTCCACCTGAATAATTAAACAGCTGTGGCGCCATCCCAAGGACTCTGGGTGGCCTTGCCAAGCAGGACACCCTCTCTTGGCATGTCCCGCACCTGCCTGGCACCCCAAGTGGCTGCCCTACTAAACAGTGCTAAGTTCAGCAGGCATCTGGAGAGGGACCAGCTTCCAAAGCACATACACTGGAAAGAGGGCAGCATCTCGACTGATTCTGTGATAAGAAAACAAAGAGATGAAGTGGCTGCGTACTTCCTGAAGCATCAGGGTAAAAATAACTGGCTTTGAACACATCAAAGATAAGGTCACAACCCTTCCAGTGCCAACTGGATGCCACTGAGGCCTAAATTAATTATGACTTGGTGCCTCGCTAGCCTTATGTCAGCTGTGAAACCCACTGTATCTATTTAGCTCTTGAAAACATGCGTAGGAAAACTAGAAAGTCGGATAGAGGTTTCAAAAGAACAATAACCCAATCAATAATATTTGTGTTCCTTTAACCTGAAAAGTGTAAACAATGATTTGTCAAGAAAAATATTTTAAGAAGCGGGAATGACAAACTTATCCACTAGAGCGACTCCTAAAAAAAGCCACATTCTGAGAAACAATGACTTTAAAACGTGAGTATGTACCCGCACTCCTTAAGACCAACTCTAGTCATCTTGTAGTTCTAAAGTACATTCTTGAAAGATGAAATCATTGATAAAAATTTGAGCTGAAGCTGGAATTCAACAGACATGGTACACCGAAGCTTAAGAATGAAACCAAAACCAAAAACGTTTTGACTAAATATTTGGAGAGCTCTTTATGTAAAAGAATGGAAGAATCAGAGGACCTGGAATCAAGGCCCACCTAGGCCCTGAAAGGACTGAAGGACCACAGAACTAAGGGGAAAAGAAATCAACCGATATTTATGCATTATTTACTTTATGCAAAATACTGCACCGGAGGCAGTGGAGGACCCAGAAATGAGCAGAGATGTCGCGTGGGGAGCGGTCAGCAAGGGGTCCTGCCGGGCTGTTTGATGAGCCCTGGGTCCCCTGACACCCCTGGTCTGCTCTCCTCCCGGCCTTCAGAGCCTGCTTCCTAAGTGCAAGTCTGGCGAAGGAGAAACCCTGGCCTCTGGTGAGGTGCCCCAGGTCGTCCATGTGCCCCGCTCTTGTCTTCCTGCAGCCCGAGCCCGAGGCAGTGGCCTCCTTGCGGCCCCGGAGCAGGCACCGCTGTTCACGCTTCCAAGCATCTCTTCTCCGCTCGGGCCTCCCTGCCCTCCAGATACTCAACCTAGAAGGTCCGGTTCAAGCTTCTCCCGTGGAAATGCCTTGAAAGCTGTGTCACTTCCTTCCTCTCTTGGGCTGTCGCTGCACCTAGCTCGTGCATTTATCCAGTCAATAGATCTGTGCTGGGCTCGTAGGTGCCAGCCCTGTGCTGGCAGCTGGGGATGCAACAGGAACTAAACAGACTTGTCCTCTGCTGGTGGGGTTCACAGGTCCGAGGGACACCCTGGGTCCTCTGCCGGTGTGGTGACCACGAGGATTTAGCTCCGTGTCTTCCCCCAGACGCCGCGGCGCCAGGGCAGGGGCCACGCCCTACTGCTTTCATGTTTCCCCTGTCCTGCACAGGGTCTACACACAGTAGGTCCCCAGGAACTGCCTGCTGAATGGAAGGCCAGTTCTGGCAGGTAGGGAGGAATGATGCTGGGAAGCTTCTCCACGCCCACCGGTCAGAGTCACACAGCCCGGTGACTCGCCCTTCCCCAGGAACACCTCTCGCGGGGTCCTTCTGAAGCTGTTGCTCCTCTTTACGTGTCCTCTTTACAGGCTTTGCTGGCCCAAAGACCCATCTCACAAAGCTAGTCAGTGCCACCTGGGAGGGCCAGGCTATATGGGTAGCTGTCTACCTCAAGGTACCCCCAAATTGTCATTTCTTTCATAAAATACATTCAACAGTCGCCCCAGACCAAAGGCTTTCTGGAATGCCTGCATCCAGGGCAGATGGGAACAACGGAGCCTTGAAACCCAAGGCTTCACACCCACACCTGAGGACAAAAGAAACGCTTCTTCGACATTCAGACTGGCACCAGTGGCCGGTCGTGAAAGGCTTCTCATCCCTGAGGATGACAAGCACCCGTGGCCTGCATCCCGGGGCCCAGAAGGTGGTGTTCCCATCCTAATCCTCAATTACTCTGTGGTTTGGGTTTTGGCTTTTGTTGTTGGCAACAATGGTGTCTCTGCTTCTTAGGGCTGCCCTTTGTGGTTTCAAGTACAGCTGTTGAAAAAGAATAATCAAAGTCTGCAATAGCTAATGGGTAAAGAACACTAGAATTGGGGGAGGAAAACCTCTAACAGTTCTGCAAGCTTATATGAGTCAGTATTTTTCGAGGACATTTTTATACACTAACGTTTTGAAAGAAAACTTAAAAGGTTGAAGTGACCTTCTTCTTCATAAAGTCTCTCCACCTCGCCCCCTCCAAATTGCTGGGAGACGGGCAAAGAATTAGGAGAGCTGGGGAGAGGGGAAGAGCAGCTGTTCCGTGCAAGTTCAGGGACACAAAGCTGCCCGCTCACTGAGTTTTTCACTCAAGGAGAAATCCTGGGCTTGTCAGAGTCTCAGGTAAGCTGTTTGTTAATGTATGCACATTTCAAAGCCACTCTCCAAAAAACAAGTCACCTTTTCTTGGGAGGAATCACAGAGTGCTAACATTCTGAGAGACCCATTTGTCCGCCCCTGAGTTAATCCTGCCCCAAATTCAGGGACAACATTGACGAATTTAACAACTGCTGAAATTCACCATATAAAGTAATGGAACTCTGCTTTTTTAAAAGGCAAAGGGAAAAAAAAATCCCAATTTACAAAAGATGTAGATTAAGATTCTTTTCCTTTATCAAAAGGATGCAGAACAGTGTCATTCCCTGGTGCACTGGTGTTTCACAGACCATTCACCAGCTGACGGCACACCCGCCAGAGCGGGAGGAACCTCTACTAATAGGCATTTAGCCGGAATGAAGATAAAGCATCTCTGCATTAGGATATAAGTCACAGGGAAAGTGTGATTTGCTTTATACTCAAGCCTTCATGACTATATGGATTGAATGTGCTGCAGGACAGCTGTTGGATCCAACAAATCTGAAATGTTCATAAGGCTCTTTTCATTGATGCTCTGAGGCATTTGGGACACAAACTACCCAACCTTGGAAGGGTTGATCTATCGCAAAGGAAGATGGTTATTTTTAGAGCCATTTAAGACAATCTCTCAGCTTACAGTTTGTAAACTTCCAAGTTTATAGGAAAATATTAACAATGACTAAATGTCAGCCAAGTCAACTTCTATTATTTTAAGTGTTTGCAGGAAAAGGTACAGCAAATTCTGGTCTACAGATATTGGTTATTTCCACTCAAGACAGTAAAAATGTGAGTATTTTCTCACGAATACGTTGGGCGGCGGTAGCTTTGCCTCCACAAATGCTTACATACAAAAATGCAGATGAGGGCTCATGGTGGGGGGGGACAGTCCCCTCCAGTTAAAAGCTTTGCCCAGTCACTTTGTCTTCAGTGCTTATCTTCAAGGACTGAAGCTGATGCCTGAGGTGAGGCTCAGGCAGGCAGAGTTTCAAACCTAAGCCACGAGGTGGGTAGACAGGGGGTCTCCTCTGCTTGGGGGAGCTCATCCCAAGGTGGAGCAGAGAGCGTCTGCAAGGCCACAGCAAGAGAACAAGGGAAGCTTGGGGGGAGCCACAGGCGAGGGCAGGCTGGCCGTCGCTGGGACGAGCCCTACGAGGACTGGACGACAGACGACACTCAAGGCCCGGGTACTGTTCCAAATCGTTCGTTCACTCTCTCAACACCGATGGGAGTTGGAGGCACCCTGGTGGGCGACACAGACCTTCGAGGAGATCTGGCCCCTGCCTTCAAGGATTTACAGTCTAGTGGCAGAGACAGACACACGAACGAAATAATCGCACAAGTACGTGCATCATTACGCACAGCGTTGCTGCGAGTCGGAGAGCAGGGGAGGCTGCCTCTTCCCACAGGGTGTGGCATTTGGACCAGAATCTGAAGGACGACTGAGTAGGGCTTCCCCAGGCAACGTGCGTGGGAGCTCCTGCTTGTGTGTGTGTGTGTGTGTGTGTGTGTGTGAGTGTGCACGCACGCCGGGACTGGGAAGCAGGGCATCTCAGGCCGAGGGAGCAACTTGTGTACTGCTCTCGGGACAGCAAGCAGCTGGCATATCCAGGACCGACGGGAGGCCAGTGTGACCAGGATACAGAGTGAACGGGAGACAGGCAGGGAGGAGGAGGGCAGGGGCTAGATCGCTCAGAGCCCTGGAGTCAGGTTTGGGATGTTGGCCTTCAGTCTAAGCGCAAAAGGAAGCTTGATCATTAGTTTCATGTCAACTTGGCTAAGCTCTGTGCCCAGATGTTAGTCAAACACCAGTCTAGCTGTCGCTTCGAAGGTATGTTTAGGTGAGATTAGCACTGAAATCAGCAGACTTTGAGTAAAGCAGACGACCCTCCTTAACATGGGAGGGCCTCAGCCAATCAGTTGCACGCCTTAAGAACAAAGACTGAGGTTCCCCGAAGTAGAAGAAAATTCTCCTCAAGACTGCAATGTAAGAAACCCCGCCTGGGTGTCCAGCCTGCTGCCCTGAGTAACTGGGACTCAAGACTGCGACATCAACTCTTGCCTGACTTTCCAGCTTTCCCAACAAACTTCAAACTTCCCAGCCCCACCAGTGCATGAGCCAGCTCCTTAAAAACAAGGATCTTAAAAGAAAATAAAATTTTTTCTATAATTTCTGTTACCTATAGTTCCTGTCAGTTCTTTTTCTCCAGACAGAGAACCCTAACATAGAAGCCAAGAAGAGTTCCATGCTGTGTAGGAATTAAAAAATATCACACTGACCGCAGGCTCAGAGATGGATTGGGGGAAGGAGGGGGAAGCAAGATGGATTCAGGGCCCGTTAGGAGGGGTTTGGAGTACAAGCTAGAGCTGATGTCAGCCTGAAACATGGCGGTGGCTGTGATGATGTAGCGAGGTAGATACATTCCAGAAACATTAAAATGGCAACATCAATTATTGACAGATGTGGTGAATGAGAGGCAGGTGGGTGAGCGGGATGAGCCTCGGGCTCCGGCTGGTGGCAGGGGAGCACGGTGGCGGCATCCCCCGAGGCAGGGAGCACTGCCCGTTTCGGGGAAGGTGCACTGGGGGCAGGAGGAGGTCTGCTGGTACTGAGTGGGAGGAAACATCACACAGGCAGCTGCGCATACAGAACGGGACCTCAGAGGAAGGGCCGAGGCTGGAGATACAGGTCCGGCAATGACACGGGGAGAGAAGGTAACATCAGAAGGTGTTGGAAGGCGAGAGGGCCAAGGGCTGAGCCTTGAGGTGCTCACTCCTACGTTTAAAGGCAAGGAGTGCCTGAGAGGTGGAAGGAGGGGACGGTGTGGCTGAGTCCCTTAGTGTGTGTCAAACACACTTGGGAAAACCCGAATACTGGATTCCCTCCAGGACACTGACTGAGCATCAGCACAGCAAAGGTGCTGGAAAGGAAACCCAGGGTTTCCCCAGTGTGCTTAGCTCTCCCGCCATCCAAGGGGACGCCCATCCTGTGGGACAAGGAGCATTGTGTGGCACGCCAGCAGGGAAAATGTTGAGGTAAGAGGTGGGAGCTGGCGGGGACATCAGGACCAAGGGGGTGACTTTGTGACAGAGTGGATGCCGGGGTGGAACAGGAAGGAACCGTTCCCTTTGGGCTGAACCGAGAGCACTGGAAACAAAGCCAGGATGGGCGACTGGTGAGAGGGATCAACCCATCGTGCCCAGGATGCTTGGACCACCTGTGTAGAGACAGCAAGAGCGTGGGGCCGGCCACCGTGAGAGGCCACAGATCTGCCCTCCAATGGGTAGAATCACCTAAGGATGCAGAGATGTAGAGAGGGATCCTCATGCAGGGATGGGGGAACCTGCTACAAATTCCTGGCGATGGGGGTCTGCAAGGGGACCTGGCATCTTCCATGTAAACAGACTGGCCTGCCTGCCCCTGCTGGAGGCGTGGGTGGTGGTGGCGGTGTTGGGTACCAGCTTTTTTCCACCGAGGCTCAAACCCGCTCTGGTGGTCCCACCTTCATGAGCAAAGCAGGGCAAGCAAGGCCAGCCATGGAGACCGCAGCTGCCTGTGAAGTCCTCAGGGAGAGGAACTGGATGGGCTGGCACGATGCTTTCTGGCTCTGAGAGGGAGTGACAAGAAGAGGTGAATGGTGCTGATGACGTCCTGACCCGTAGACGAGCCCCCAAGCCCCTCACCAGCATATTAAGAAGATAGAAGGGGTGGGAATGCTTACAGCGGGGGCTCTGACAGGCGCAGAAGGGGGACATGATGAGCGTAAAGGGCAAACCCACGTTTCACAAAGTGGCTCGGCCTTTGGCCTTGGCCCCCAGCGTGTGGTTTTGAGTTGCAGAAGGTAATTTCACTTAGAAACCACAGAGGACTGAGGCTTATTCTAGACTTGGTCCTCAAAAGGCTTGTGGGATGCATCTCCTTTTGGAGAGAACTTTGTCAAGAAAAAGCATTTGTCAGATGAGAACTCTAATAGGCACTTCTTAGCCTCATGAGAACCTGACTACTTAGGACTGTAACAAGGAATTGAGAAAAACACAACGAAAGTATGTGTAGAGAATTGGGCAAAGCAACCTTTTCCTGTCTCCTTAATAGAAAATAGAAAAGGGAGCCTCAAAGAGTGAGCTTCAGGTGCTGCTCAGGGCTGGTTTCGTTCATTCACTCATTTGAATATGTATTAGGTACCTACTATATGCTAAACGGTCTCCCAGGTGCTATGGATACGGTGGGGAATAAGATCAGTCCTCTGTCCTTTTGTGGCTTATACTCTAGGGAGGGCAGATAAACCCAGAGTACGGATTTTTAATAATTTAAGTGTACAAACAAATCTTTTTTTTTTTTTTTTTTTTTGGCCGTACGCGGGCCTCTCACTGTTGTGGCCTCTCCTGCTGCGGAGCACAGGCTCCGGACGCGCAGGCTCAGTGGCCATGGCTCACGGGCCCAGCCGCTCCGCGGCACGTGGGATCTTCCCGGACCGGGGCACGAACCCGTGTCCCCTGCGTCGGCAGGCGGACTCTCAACCACTGCGCCACCAGGGAAGCCCCCAAATCATTTTTAATAATTGATCTTAAACTTGGCTGATGATCAAGATCACCTAGGACAGTGATTCTCAACCTATTTGTGCTGTGGTTCCAGGTGGCACAGATAGAAAAATACCATGACAGACAATAGCTATGGTCTGGAGTGGAAGCCAAGTTCAGGTAAGAAAGGACAATTAAATTAAATTTCATTAAAGGGGAGATTTCGGCCTCCTTTGTGTGTTCTCCTACAGTTAAGGAGATGGCTAGGAGGATGAATTTTAACTGTGACTACGGAGTGGTAAACATCAACCTTCATACTGTTGCAAAAATAATTCCATGACTATAAATCCAATATTCTTCAAAATAACTCTGGGGACTTCCCTGGTGGTCCAGTGGTTAAGACTCCATGCTTCCAACGCAGGGGGCGCAGGTTTGATCCCTGGTCAGGAAATTAAGATCCCACGTGCCACACGGTGCAGCCAAAACAAACAAAAATAAATAAAATAATTCTGAAAGTCTACATTCCAGAAAAAAGGAACATCGAATGGCACTGACGAAGAGAGTGATTTTTTTTTGATCCAGTGGAGAAAATAGGCCTCAGTTTCTCCACATTTAAACTATGATAATTTACCTGTAGTTCAAGGGCATTGTAGTTCATGGAAACACCTTGAACTGTCAAATGCTATGATGTTGATAATTATCAAAATTTCTTTTTGAGAGGCCTGTCCAGATCCTATAGGGCAAAATATCTCTATCTATCTATCTATATAGCTAGCTAGCTAGCTATCATCTATCTATCTGCATATATATGTATATTACTCATTAATGCAATTAAAGGCAGAAGAAAAAGAAAGTGCTTAGTAGCTATGACCTTTTTAGTTTAACTGAGTTAATCCGAAACATGCTCAAAGCAGAATGAAAATTAATGCTACCTTATTTTTTGCCACACTGTTTTTTTCCCACATGAATGCCAAAGCCTTGTCCTTAAACATAAACAAAATAAAGGTGGCTTTGTCCTTGCAAAGTTTTAATTTCCCTCAAATTTGGTCCAAGTTCTCTGAACACACACACACACAAAACTGCTGTGCTGCATAAATGAAAATCAATTCTTCTATTGAAGGCCAGAGCGAGAAACATTTGTGTGTGTTTCTGCTCCACGGGGCACAGTTCCTGCAGTGTCAGAAGCTACTAAATATTGTACAAGGATAGAGATCAGTTTGGGTTGTCAGTGTTTGCAATATTGTAAGACAAGGAGATGAAAACAAAGGTAAAAACTGGGCACTAGAAATCATGCGAGGGCAGGGCAGTGCTTCACCATTATCACCAGGAAAATCTGATGGGCTTTTATTGAAATTTGAGTGGCATTAATACGAGGGCAGTAGCAAGGACCTGAATGCAAGGACTGGCTTATATCTCATTCTGTATAAGATGTTATAAGATTTTATCTTTAGCACTGAGGAAAAGAAAATTAAGTATGCCAGTGTAGAGCTAGTGTATACTATTTATAAATACACTATAATGGAAAAAAATGCCCATCTATTATGATCCTATACTCTTTTCTCTTTAGTCAACACAGACTGGTTAAAATGAATGAGAATCTTGAGTAAGTTGGCTATTATAAATCTATCTATCTACCTGTCTATAAATTTCAGAAGTTTTAAAATATATATTGGCAGTAACCATTTGGAAACTATAAGGGGGTAAAATCCCATTTACAACAGAAAAAATAATCACAAAATTCTAGGAATTAACAAAAAAATGGTAGGTAGGTCTCATATGAAGACAACTATAAAACAATATAGAGAATTTAAGGAGATTTTGAAAAACATGGAGAGACATTCTCTATCCTAGAGCAAAAGATCCAGTATTTTAAATAGATCAGTTCTTCCTAGATGACTTTATGTATCTATTACACTGCTAATCAAAGTCCCAATATGATTTGGGGAAATTTTGACAACGTAGAAAAAAATGATTCTAAGCTTCATCTGGAAGAATACACAGTTGACAATATTTGCAAAAGTAAAATAATGAGGAGAAATAATTGTCCTGGGGGGAAAAAAGAAACATTGAAACAAAATAGAACATTCCCAAATAAATGCAAATTCTATGATTCCGTATTTGATAAATACGGAATTTCAAATCAGTAGGGGAAGCATGGATTATCCAATAAATGGAATTAGGATAAACAGTTAATCTTTTAGGGGGAAAAAATCTAAAGTTGGAGCCATACCTCAAATCTTATACCGAAAAAAAAAAAAATTTATACCAAAGATTTAAATGTAAAAAATTAAAAGGTACAAGAACTAGAAAAATATACATAAACTTAAGACTTGGGGGTTGGGGAAGCCCTTTCTAAATATATGACAAGGCAGCATACATAAAGAAAAGATGGATAGTTCTGAATAGGTAAAATTTTTAAACCTGTATGTCAAAAAATTCCATAAAATGCAAACAATAAAGTAGAAACATATTTGTGTCATATATAAAAAAGGGTAATATCTTTAAAGAGCTCTTACAAATGATTAGGAAAAAGACATATTGCAGTAAGAAAATGGGCAAAAAAGATGAACAGGCAACACACACATAGAAGGAAATATGTCAGTAAATATATTCAGGAAGTTTGTGATTTGCTCCCCCCAGTTTCAAACAAATGAAGTCACAGGTTAGTTTTAAATGATAACATTCAGCATTGGTGAAAGTAGGGAGAATAGGCATCTCATGTACTTTTGATGAGAATATAAATTAATACAACCTTTTGAGGAACAATTTGGCTATATATCTCAAAACCTTAACAGTGTACATATCCTTTGACCCAGCACTCTTAGGCATTTGACCTAAGGAAATTTTCATGCATATTGATTGCAACACTGTTTTTTATTATTAAAAACTGAGAACAACTTAAATGTCAATAGAAGGCATTGGTTAAAAGAACTATGATGGGCTTCCCTGGTGGCGCAGTGGTTGAGAGTCCGCCTGCCGATGCAGGGGACACTGGTTCCTGCCCTGGTCCGGGAAGATCCCACATGCCGCGGAGCGGCTGGGCCCGTGAGCCATGGCCGCTGAGCCTGCGCGTCCAGAGCCTGTGCTCCGCAACGGAAGAGGCCGCCACAGTGAGAGGCCCGCATACCGCAAAAAAAAAAAAAAAAAAAAAAAAAAGAATTATGACATAGGATCATATAACGGACTACCATACACCTATTATAGATGGGGTCAAAAGGTTCATACCATATTAAGAGGGAGAAAAAAATCTGTTTCAAAATAGTAATGTACAATGTGAGCCCACGTTTGTGTAAAAATACAATACGCAGAGAAACAATACTAGAAGGATCATCAAATCTTAGCCATGGATATACCTGATTGGTAGGATTAATGAAATACATTCAATAAATTAAAATCTATTTTTCGGACTTCCCTGGTGGCGCAGTGGTTAAGACTCTGCCTGCCAATGCAGGGGACACGGGTTCGAGCCCTGGTCCGGGAAGATCCCACATGCCGCGGAGCAACTAAGCCCGTGTGCCACAACTACTGAGCCTGTGCTGTAGAGCCCGCGAGCCACTACTACTGAGCCCACGAGCCACAACTACTGAAGCCCGCGCACCTAGAGCCCGTGCTCTGCAACAAGAGAAGCCACCGCAATGAGAAGCCCGCGCACCACAACAAAGAGTAGCCCCTGCTCTCCACAGCTAGAGAAAGCCCATGCGCAGCAACGAAGACCCAGCGCAGCCACACACACACACAAAATCTATTTTTCTTTTTATGCGTTTCAAAGTTTCTGCAATCAACATATATTACTTTGTAAAGAACAAAAATGTTACTTTTAAAACAGAGTTTGGAAAGAGGCATAAAACATTTGTAAAGGGGTTGAGATGGCTTTGGCTCCCTACGTTTCATAAACTGAGATGTCGATGGAATTATCTGCTGCTTTGAAAAACAGTTATGAATTCATAGGTTTCATCAATAATTTTTAAAAGATGTCCTTTCTACCTCTACTAAAGATGGGTTGTAAGACATTTTTTAGATTTTTTTCATTCCTGAAACTCTATGGGAATGAGGTTATTTGACTCATCAGGGGCCACTTGCAGCTCTTAGAATTTTAATTCTCCCCCTGGTCCTCTGGCAGCACAGAGTGCTATATGGGGCCAAGTCACAAAATTAGCTCAATTAGCACAGATTATCTCAGCATAACATTTATCTCTAGGAAGAGTGCTTTTCATGCTACTGGGCATTGCATTCTTTCATCTGCCAAAATAATTGTCCAGATTTGCGCCGTGAGGAAGCAAGGGGAAAAGTGCTTTTTCCTGGGAGTCAGGACACCAAGTTATATTGTCCATGCCCTGCCATCACCAAGTGGCTTAACTTCCCTAGGTTACTCAGATCTGTATAACAGGGGGCTGGAGAGATGACCAGTGAGGTTCCTAACTGTTTTGAGGTGTAGGCCTCAAAGTTGTTCCCCAGCTTTCTGATTCCACTTTGCTTTGTGCTTTTCAACATGCGTGTGGCTGCGTCTGAATAACACTGAATAACTTGCCTGTGTTCTCCATGAACTCATTTTCTGTATTTCTGCTTTAGTCCCACAAGCGGATGGTAAATGGGTTGAAGGCGCACTGTAGGTAAGCACTTAATAAACGCTTGTTAACCTGAATCTAGCCCACCGTGAAACCAATAACCTCAATTAAACACCTTTCCACTTACAGCAATGAAAATAAAATTATTCAAATACTCTTACTCTGGGTTGCATCCTTGAGGACATGATGTGATCCCTTTACCAGTAGGAGCAGCACGAAGAGCTTGCCCACAGAGCGCCAGCATCTTGCTTCTGCTTGGCCTTGATGAGCCCAGAGCACCCCTCAAAGGCCCATACCTATGAGTTCTCCAGAGCCAGGTCTGAAAAAAGGCCAAGCCCACGGCAAGTCAGGCAAGAAGAGCTACAGTTGCCCCTAAGATTGGCAGTAGTGATTCTGCCCTAACTGGTGCTCAACGGTACTTTAATAAAGGACTGTAAATACGGTGAAATAAAAACGTGTAAGAGTGGAACAGAATTCAGGCAAATTAGCTATGAGCAAGCACCTTGTGATCAACGGCAGCATAGTCTAGATTTTGACAAAAAGAAAACAAACACTGTCATTTTTCTGTGTGTTCGCTCCAGTGCTCACTACGTGACTTGCAGCAAAAGTCAACAGCTTACTAAACATCTGTTGGATTGGATTGGATGAGAAGGAAATTGAGCATCCAGTTTTAAAGATTAGCACGTAACGGTCACCAGCTTGTATATATTTTAAAAAATACATACGCATAATATAAAAGACAATTCTTAAAGGCCTACAGTTCTCTCTCCAGCCACAGACATATCAATACCTCTGAATGTGGCTATGTTTTTTTTCCTCCCTTCTAGCAAATCCAGTGACTCGCTCAGGTCCCAAGCTTGGTTGGCATGAAGAGTGAGTTAGAATCTGACTCTATGCCTTTTGCCTCTGATTAACCAAGGGAAGCCCAGCCCCCATTAGCCGACAGTCAGCAGAGGCCAGCTGAGACCACCGCAAAAGAACAGTTTTAACTGTCAAGAATGCGATGTTTGATTTTTATTTTTTAAATTATCTGGTCAGCGGGGTAGCAGTTTCTCAATTCTTTTGTCAATTAGGAAAAAATATGACTGAGAAATTCTTCGAGGTTCCAGCCCAGTTTCATCTCTGCAAGGGCCCTGATAGTCTCAGAGAGAAGCACAGCAGGCTTTTCTGTTCAGTGGCCTTGAGCTGGCCTGCACACTAACGACTTCTCCGCTGGACAGAGCTGCTCAGAAGGGCCCCCTCAGGGGTAACTGGATGCCTGAAGCCCCTTAGCCAACCACAGTACCTTGTGTTTCACTTTTATTCAGGCTTCTAGAAAAGTCCCAGTATTGCAGCGCAGCCCCACAAACTGGACTAGCCCAGAAGCTGGGCTTTCAGAGGTCCTCAGCTGCTTGTTTTTGAAACAGACTGGGTGACCGGTGGTGGACAATCCCCCCATCTGCTGCCCACGCCTCTCCCTGGCATCTGGACCACAGCAGCATCGGGCTGAGCCTCTGTTCCTCCTCAGCACTCAGTTCTGGACAGGCCGGCCAGGCTGCCCCCGCTGGCTAAAGGCAGGTCCAACCCACACTCCCATCTTTTTTTGCATCCAATGGAAAGAAATGGCCACATTCGTTCTGGACATGTACAGTGTTAATAAATGGAGCTGCCTGGCCTGGGCAACTCCTTACCGGGTGTCTGTCTTATAAGCGTCTCTCAAGAACCAGGAACTGGACCTAAGGCAAGAGCACAGGCTCTCCCTTTACACAGAAGAAATTCTGCTGGGGGGTGGGGACATGCCCACCCACGTGGTCAGAGCAGGGCAATGCAAGGACCCACCACTCATCACCCACGATCTCATGTCACCCAGACCTGCCCTGGCTCCTCTTCCCGTTTGGAGCCAGGGATGAGGCCGGTTCTTTCCCAGCCCAGGCTGAGCTGGGGGAGGGTATTCCCAGGAAGTACTCCCAGATGCTGCCATGTTGTTCCTTGGGGGGCAGGGGTTCCTCCGTCCAGGCCTGGGTCAGCTCTCTGCCTTCCCCTCTAGACTCCAGGCTGGCAGTCGGGGCAAGGACTCTGCGCTATTCTCCTAGCAATCCCAGGCTCTGGCCCAGCACGTTGACACCTGGGAGACACTCAGTGGTCTTTGTAGAGCTAGTGGGCCCTGAGACCATGTTTCCTTACACCCGAGTGGTCCAGGCGTCTGCCTGCCTGCCTCATTCTCTTTCACCTCCTGGGCAGCCACCTGCCAGGAATGGAGGAGCTCCTGAGGGGAGCTTGGTCTTTACCCTGACTCGAGGGGTGTGGTGTGTAGGAGGAGGTGGGAGGGGGCAGGAGGCAGCGGATGGGCTTCTCACTTGATGGCGTCCTAGCTGAGATGACCTCCATCCTCTGAGGAGGCATCAAATCCCCAGTGCTGTCTGAGCCTCACACGTGTAAGATGCTCCATGTGCGTTGATGAAAGGCAGTGGATCTCAAGGATTACTGTGTAAAAGGCTCACCTGGGGAATGTGCTAGAAGCAGACTCCCAGGCCATAATCTCCTAGATGCTCTGATCCTTGGGTTCAGGATGAGGCCTGTCGATCTGCATTTCAACGAGCAGCTTAGGTGACCGACCCAGGGGGTCAGCAGACCTCGCGGGGGCAGAAAGCAGCTCAAAGACGCCTCTCCTGCTGTGTATGAGCAGAACGGTTTCCACGGACCCTCTCAGGGGAGCCCCCAGCCCACGTCTCTCTAGAGACACTGCACGGAGAGCCTTAGCAGCAGGTGCTGCTGGCCCCCCGCCCCCCAGGCCCCTAACAGAAAAGTGGGGGCCAGCCCAGCGTGGACGAAGGCGGGCCTCTCCCTGGAAGAGCTGCCAGCCGGGCAGTGTGGGGCCGGGCCTGGGAGCTGTGCTGGCCCTTCTCACAGCTCTCAGGGTGAGAGGAGCCTGGACCTTGCTTCCTTCCCTCGCTGCCCAGACCTCAGGTCTCAGTATCAGTGGTGGATCCGCACGCTCTTTGGCGTGCTCCGCCACACGATTCAGCCTGCAGGTGCGTCATCTGAGGGCCCACGCACCTCTTTTGGACCCCTTCAAACTGAACCTTCTATCCGTTCCCAGTGAAAAGTCCTCTGAGCTGAGGAACTGAGACTATTTTGTTTGGTAAATTATAAGCACCCAGGTTTTTCTCACTTAACCCACAAAACCCTCAGACGCTAAGAGAGATTCCAAGAACCTCTACACATTAAGCATTTACATTATGCATTTACATTTATGCTTTTATGTCCAACTCAACAGTTTGAGAGCTATGTGTCAGAGCACCTACACTGTGCCAGGTGCATGTGTATGGTTTATGTCCCTTAGATTATAAACCGAGGGGAGCTGCTTGGTCATCTGTGTCCCCTAGAGTTTTCCGAGTGTAGGATAGTGGGTCTCACATTTGAGACTTTAAGACATTCATCTGCCTTGTGCGGAACACAACTGGTGAGTCAGGATGTCCAGGGGAAGGTGTTCACGTGTGTATAAATTCATTTTATTATCAAAAAGGAAGACATAGAATAAAGAAATAGCATGTAAAATTGTAAAACCTCTGTGGGGATTCTAATCTAAACCCTTACCCCAGCCAAGTCCTGGCTCAGCAGGTACTGATGAAAACTCAGGCAGTAAAGCCTTCAGGACTTTCTCTCCTTGCCTCCACCGCCGCCTCCAATCCATCTAGGGCATGCCTCCCCCGCCCGCCCCCCTTCCATCTGTGCCACGCTTCTGGTACGCACAGGCATGTTGTTGTGAGAAGCAGAGTAAACATCAATTCAGGAGCAGCTGCAAGACAGAACGGACTCTGAAGCCATTTCCTATAAGGGACCATCCTCGCAGCAGGTGGCTAACACACCCAAGGCTCCGAGGACCTGTCCCACCCGAATGTCTACCTGCTGTGTGCATTCAAGTGCCGGCCATTTTTCAGCTTTAGTTTCTCATGGGTTTTGATTCTAAACATGTCATTATAGCCTTGTTCAGTTTCTTACTTCTTATGTTCTTGTGCATTCAAGTGCCGGCCATTTTTCAGCCTTAGTTTCTCATGGGTTTTGATTCTAAACATGTCATTATAGCCTTGTTCAGTTTCTTACTTCTTATGTTCTTGTGCATTCAAGTGCCGGCCATTTTTCAACTTTAGTTTCTCATGGGTTTTGATTCTAAACATGTCATTATGGCCTTGTTCAGTTTCTTACTTCTTATGTTCTAGCGGATTTGCAATTAGACACAATATCCAACACAAAGCTGCACATTGTGCTTGTATAAGCAGTTGGCTGTTCTCACAGGCTCTTCAGGTTAATACATCCTTTCCTCATAATGCTTCTGTGAGTCAGGCAAGGCCACTGGGTCTCATTCCCGGATGAGGAAATGAAGCCCCAAAAGAAGATCCGTGATTTGCCAAGGTCAGGCAACTAGTCTTAGTAAATGTTTGTTGCAAGGACACCGACTAGAGTTTATGTAATGACATTTACTTTTTTTTCTGATTATAAAAGTAATATATGCTCATCATAGAGAATTTGGAATATCAGAAATACATGAAGAAAAAATTGAAAACTTTTAAAATTAAAAATTTGTGGTCAATCCAACTGCAGAAAACCCTGTTTACATATCTTTCCAGTCATTTTGCTATGCTTACGTACATATTAACGTTGCAGGGGACATACAGTTTTATATTTTGCATATTTTAATTTGACATTGTATCAAGATCATTTTCATTAGTCATTATTTACTTTTGAAATCAATGTTTTAATGACTTCATAAGTCATCATAGAAGCATACAATAATTCATTGATCCATTTTGCTACTATTGTACATTTAAGGTGCTCCTACTTCTTTACACTGGTATAAATAACTCTACAATGAGCATCTTCGTATTAATTTTCAAGTAAGGTTTAAATTTTGCTCGCTGAAACTCCGTGAAGTGGGTCCTAGTTCAATTGCCTTTCAGATTGGGTTTCTTCCATCATCTTACTATTTTGGTCTGCACACTCAACTCTAAAACTTTTTACAATGTGGAAAGACACCTCCCTGTGCTCCTCCTATGAATTCCAGGCCTTTAAAAACTTTTCTTCCAGACTCTTTTCCAGGCAAAACTTTTATAGCCAGTCTGCTACCAAACAGTATCCATGGCAACCTGGAGCTTGACGTGAGGGGACACAAAAGAGTGAAATAAGTGGTTTGAATATGACTTTAACTGAGAAATGAGAAGCACTTTTCTTCCAAGAAGGTGCCTTCTCTGATGCAGGGGGTCCAGCTCTCTCCGACAGACCAAGGGGAGGCGAAGTGTCAGATTCCTCCCCCCAGCACAGGCAGGAACGGCTGCCAAAGCAGGTCGGAATTCAGTGGCCAGTCGCAGCCACGGAAAGAGCTAAGTGGCTGAGTGGGGCTTTCAGTGCTCTTGCTGGGCAGCGAAGCTGTCTTGGAGAAGAAAGCGTCCAAGGGCCAGGCAGCCAACCTCCCCGCATCGGCTGCTCGACACCAACAGCCACTGCACACCTGCTTCAGGAGGTGGCCGGGCAGCCAGGTGCTGGGGCTGAAACCCGCGTGTTGCTTTTGACGGCCAACTGCGTCCCGTGAATCACCTCTGCAATCTGCTTCTGTAATCGTCATCAGGCTCTCTGTGTCCATAATCGCCAAAACGTGCAAACAGTTATCAAAATACTGATGACAGAAAAACAACCACCATTTATCATCCTGGAAGGGCAGTTGTTCACTGCTCTGATCTCGGGAGAGCTTCGTGGGAAGCCCGAGAACCTCTCAATCATCACACTGTATGTTTTGAGCTGTAATAATGCTGCAGTATGATTAGACTCAGAAGGGCTCACTCTCCTTTCTCTCGGAGAGCTGGAGGGGAAATCCAACCTCTGGAGGCTGGGAGCCAGGCCGCCCTCCCTGCAGGTCACATTTCCAGATGTTCTCTCCTCTAGCAAGCTCCTCCCTCTCTGTGCGCTTGGCCAGGAAAGAAAAAGGAGCCTCCAGCAGGGAAGAGAAATCCCCATTCCACATTCTTTGAACTCTGTTATATTGTTTTATATCCCCAGAGTTCACTTGGGATTTTTGCAAAATGTCAACCCAATAATTATGATTTTAGCATTGATGCCCTAGAACCACCCTGTGCGCTGTCAATTGGAAAAATGGAATCGGAAGGACCTGAAATGAGCATCTCAGGCAGAAGAAATAAAACCAAAGACACCATTCTGAGTCTTTCATTGCTTTAGTCTGAAGACCATCTTTATGGATGGGCTGTTGCCTTTCTTATATTTGAAATTCCTTCTTCTCACAAACTTGCATTCCACTTTGGCACCAAAGTTATTAGTTTTGTTTTCCTCTGAAGTTAGTAACGGCTGGATGTCAGCCCTCTGGATGGGCCGCTCTTGTCACTAAATGGCCCATCTGGGGCTCTCAAGGTGATGGATGGCTCTTAAACTCTTTCCCTCTGGCAATGCAAACTAGACGAGGTGGGAAATGAACCACAAACCTGCATTCTTATCCACAGGCATCAGTCAAATGGGAATGAGGGTGATGTGGATGTCACCAAGCTCAGAGTAATTACCAGCCTTTTTCTGGAAAGGCAGCCTTGCAGTTGGGGAATTTGGACCTCTGCTGCACAGCACGGTGGCCTCTGCCACTGTGGCTCTTAAGCACTAAAAATGTGGCTTGTCTCATTGAGATGTGTAAAGTACACACTTGATTAGAAAGATTTACTAAGAAAGCAAGAATGTAAAACATCTCAATGCTCTCTAAATATTGATTACATGTTCAAATGATAATACTGTGAAGAATTGGCTGAAATACAATATCTTATTAAAATTAATCTCACCGTTTCTTTTTACTACTATAAAGTGGCTACCAGAAAATTTTAAATGACACGTGTGGCTTGCATTTGCAGCTCAGAGTATATTTCTATTGGACAGTGCTGGTTTAGGCAGTTAAAACATTCATTGGAAATCAGTGAAAAATCTCTATTTACATTATTTATGAGGGTGGCGATGGGGAGGGCGGCTCCTGACACTCTGCCCAGGTTTGCACGGCACGAGGCTTCACGCGGGTGCGTCGCTTTCGGTCCGTATGCCCTCAGAGTCATCTGTTGTTCGCGCTTTTCTCAGCAGTAAGGGAAGGAAATTGGGAAGTTTGCGGATGGAGATGTGCCCAGCTCCCAAGAGGCACCACAAACCCTTTAAGCGTCTGGATGCTGAAGTTATTGTTAGAGCTAAATTCACAAATAAGAACAACCGAAGTCCTGCCCTTAGAATAAAAATTTGCTTTTATGTCATTCTTCAACCTAACACGATACTGGACACCTAACCACGCGCCTCCACCAAACGTGAAAATCAGCTGTGCAGCCCTGATGATGCTCAATTTCTGTCCATTTAGATAAAGACTGTTATGTACTGGATGACCCACCGGAGAAGAAAATCCCAACATGGCAAAAATCACGGTTCATTACTCTCTTATCAAAGAGGCACTGACGAACTGTAACAGCGCCACGGTTCTCTCTCCCAGAGCCCCTGTCCCGACCAGACCCTCATCCCGTTACTGCCATCCGATGGTGTCCTCGCGTTGGTCTGGCTCCAGCTTCTTCCTCTCCAGCTGACCTCATCACCGTTAGGGCATCTCCCTCTGCTGGACTAGGCCTCACGTGTAGGGCATCTCGTTTAACTGTTCCAATAACCCGCGAGACAGGTTCCAGAGACGTGGGCCCCCAGGCTGGAGGGCTGAGCAATGGGCCTAGATCATCACAGCCGTGAATGGAGGAGCCAGGGTCCAGGCCCACGGCCTTTCCACCACGTGGCCTGTCTCATGGAGCCATCCCTCCACACCCAAGTTCCCCGACACAGGCCCAGCCTCATCTCCAATTCCAGCCTCCTTCTCTCCCCAGCCATCCTTCTAGTTACCCCCGCCTCTTGCTGGCTTCACCATCAGAGTCCAAATTCTTCTTCGGCTCACCTGGGACCTACCTGGGACCCACCTTGGCCCGCCTGCACTCAGTGGCAGCATTGTCTGCCCATCACCCTCCCCCCAGCCCAGGCCTCACCTGTCCTCTCCTGCTCAAAGCCCCGGCTCCAATGTTCACCTTACACTCCCTGTCCCGATTCTTGGGCTAATGGATCAGAGCTATCTGCTTGACTCTGCTTCCCTTGCTTTCCTCTACAATCTGAGCATCTATTTGACCCTTCCAACAAATTCCTGACGTTTTTGAAAACGAGGGTAGGGTTTTTTATTCCTTTCAAACCTCGCTTGACCACCTGGGTTCCAGATCCACTACTGCCATTGGTGAGAACTCCATCACCCAGGAACCACCTGGACTGACCCCTGCCCCAGTGCCATGGGTGAGAGCATGGGCTTAGCGACTGGACAGGGGGGTAAATTGGGGCTCTGCTATGTACTGGCTGAGATTTTTGGAAGTGACTCATTCTTTCCATGCCTCAGTTTCTCCAGCTGTAAAATAGGAATAGTAATAGCGCCTGCCTCCTAGGGCTGCTGAGAGGATTAAACTAACATCTGTGACACAATAAGACAGTGCTCGGCATACAGTGTGTGCTATAAAAGCCTGAGTCATTCTCATTCTTTCCTGGTTCTATTTTCTTGCCTTTTGAAACCTGTATTGAGCGGCTCTTACCCACCACAAACACCAGCCAAATTAATTCATTATTGCCCTTACTCTTACATACCACCCATGCTGGCCAAAGAAATCTTGTTTGCGTTCCTATATGCCCTTTTCGGTCACTACTTTCTAAAATGTCTCCCTTCTCCTCTTCTCTGCCCACTTCCACCCCAGGGGCCATGGCCTCAGGCAATTCTTATCCTCTTGTCTTTTGAGATCCAGCTCAGACCTGCTTTTCCCAGACAACTCCCCGTGATTCATCTCTCTTGATTCTCTCCTAGGTTCATGGTTCCCTCAATCCTCACAAATTCAGTTTCTCCACCTGGGGTGAGTTTACCTCCCAGGGGACTGTCAGAAGACAGTTTTATTCTCACAGCTGGGGCAGGCGGGTGCTCGTGGCATCTAGTGGGTAGAGGGGAGGGATGCTGCTACCCATCCTGCAAACTCAGGACGGCCCTCACCACAGAGAATTCTCTGCCTCAAACTGTGAGCAGCGCAAAGACTGTAAACCCTGCATCACAACCATATGCCCTTAATGATGTTCCTTTGTTTGTTTGTTTGTTTTAAAAAGCCTTCTTGGCCATCGGCAAGCTGAGGACAAGAGGTCTCAGGAGAAACCAGACCAGCCAACACATTGATCTGGGACTTCCAGCCTCCAGACCTGTGAGAAAATAAATGTCTGTTGTTTAAAAAAAGAAGCCTCAGTGTTTTCACTCTGTATGCTAGCCTCCAGCTAGATTTTTGATTCTTCCATAGTTCTTAAGATAGTGCCTGCTTAAAATAGATGAACTGATAATGATTCATTTTCTAACTAAACAACCAGCCGGGAACACTTTTCATTAAGTGTCTGGGATATGTCATCACAAGATAAAAAATAGCCACATAAATGTTTGAAGCATTCTGTGCTCGTTCGGAGAAAAATGCAGTCGTCTCTCTGTAGTCACCCAGCAAAAGTTTGTCCAACTACAGACAGCTTCCTCTCAACACGGGCCACAGTCACACACCCACGTGACCTGTTCTCGAGCGTTTTCATTTCTGGGTTCTTTTCTTAGAACTTGACGTTTTTGTTGGTATTCATGGGATTAATATCATATATGACAGCAAAACCTTCTCATCTGTATCTAAGAGAAAAATGTGTCTTTCTTTTTTCTAGAACGGCAGAGGCGATGAGGAAGGTGCATCAGTGCTAAAATTGATGTAGAGTGGATTAAGGCACAGGTGAACAGCATGCAGGGAAATGAAACACCCAGCAACTGTCTCCTGGTCTGAAAAGATGGTAACGGGGAAGAAAAGACTATCACTCGCACCTCGGTCGGAAGCACCTGTAACTGGATGGGGGTTTCTATAGGGCACAAGTGAGCAAGCCCTTAACCTACACCTGCCCAGGGGAGGAAGCTGAGGACAGCAGGCATCCACAGGCATTCTTGTGTTGCTGCTCTAATAACCTCTCTCTGCAGAGTGGTGACCAGGAAGACAGAGGGGCAGCCCTGTCCCAAATGCCCATGCTTCGCTCACTGGCTTGAAAAGCCTAGAATTCCAGTCCATCAAAGAGTCATGCATACGCTGTGGAATTTATAATACTAATTAGATTATAAGTCTTGGCGAGAGTGTTACGTTGTCCTTTTAGACGAGGCTCAGATGACATTCATGTTCAATAAGATGGGCCTGAACTATGGTGAAACTGCACAAACTAAAACCAAACTAATTGGGACTTCCCTGGTGGTCCAGTGGTTCACCTTCCAATGCAGGGGGTGTGGGTTCGATCCCTGGTTGGGGAGCTAAGAGCCCACCTGCCTCGCAGTCAAAACACCAAAAACATAAGACAGGAGCAATATGGTAATAAATTTAATAAAGACTTCAAAAATCTTAAAAAACAAAACAAAAACCTAATTAAGGATCAGAAGCCACCTTTCAAGTGGGCCTCTTCTCCAAGTAATTTCAAGATTCAAATCAACCATATGATGTAAGGAGTGTTACTAGGATCCAGTTCGAAAGTCCTGGCCTCACTGACACTTGTATGGCCCAACTGTCGCCCTCCCAAATGAATCCATTATACCTGAGTGAGCGCAGAAGAGTTACATCTTGTAAAATAATATATGCCCCACGGGTCCTCCTGCTGGGACTTTTGGCTTTGGAGCAACGCTTGACCACACACACACACACACACACACACACACACACACACACACACACGGAGGACAGTCCCAACACCGAGACAACAGCTCCAGCTGGCTTTAGATAATCAGCAATCCTTTGATAGGAAGTGAAAGACAAACTTCTCCCATGAGGCACCAGAAGTAAAATTTTCAACATCCTTCTGCTAGTACATGGTACTCAGAGGCTTGGATAACCCTGGGATACTCTCACCCCAGCCCATGGGTGAGCTCGGGAAATCTGTGACAACTGTTAAATGACAGCTCCCCAGTCCTGAGGATCCATGCAGAGAGGGGTTAGCTTGGCCATGATCTGTGACACTGGTCCCCAAAGCATAAACACAGCATGCTTCCCTTAGATGAGTCCATACCAGATCATTCAGTCCCCGGGTATTGTTCTTAAATTTCCCATTTGAGTCTCTATATTTGTATCTTAGGAAAAAGACCACAGGAAAGCAAGCCACCCATTCCCCAACTAATCCCTTTGAGATGCATGAGTTCTGTGGTTGTTCAACTCTCCAGAGATGCTTGACTCTGCCTTCAGATATGTATTATGGAATACATAACAGGCGGAGGATCTCAAAGGAGAAATCCAGTGGTTCTCAAAGTGTGGCCTCCAGACCATCATCACCAGCAACTCCTGGGAACTTGTCAGGAATGCAAATTATCGGACCCCACCAGAGACCTACTGACTCAGAAACTCTGGAGATGGGCCCAGGAGTCTGTTTTAATAGGCCCTTCAGGTGATTCTGGGACATGCTCAAGTTTAAGAACCACTGTCCTAACATGGAATTTAACCATATTAGTTAACAATAAAAATGAGTCTATTTAGGTATTTCAGATGATTCTGTTGTTTATAACTTCACAATTACATTGACAGACAAAAACAAACAAAAAAGAAATCTGTTAAGAGTATAATTGGCCATTATCATAGTGCCTAGGACTCAGTAAGCATTCAATAAGTATATGTTGAATGAATGAGTTCTCCTTCAAAAACAAAAAAGTTAAAAATGTTCTCCCCAGCTTTTCTTTCAAATGATCCCAAAACAAGATAAACAATACCAAGCACTCTGAGAGATTCCAATAACTGTTTAGGTCCACTTCTTTGTTCTGTATGTTCATGTTGTCCAATATGGCAGCCACTAGCCACATGCATCTACTGAGCAGGTGGAATGCGGTGCATCGGAATTGCTATGTACTGTAAGTGCGAGATACACACTGAAAGGACTTCACACCAAAAAAACACCAAAATGTAAGGGATTTTGTTGGTACTTTTTTATATTGAATACACGTTGAAATGATAATATTTTGGATATACGGGGCTAAATAAAATATACTATTAAAATTAATTTCACCTATCCCTTTTCACTGTAATGTCACTAGAAAATTTGCAATTACACATGTGGTTTGCATTATATTTCTATTGAACTCAGTATCGCTCCAAGTGTGTTCCATTTAGTTTTGTGAGGGCCACAGGAGATTTTAGCCTATTTCTGTTCTATTGATTTCTATTGAGTGCAAGGAGTAACCCATCCATTCACTCACTCAAGGACCCCTGGACTTCAAGTTTCTACCCTTAAAGGAAAATAAAGAGATTTTGTCAAGTGCACACTCCAGATTCTGATGGTATGTAGTATGGCATTCATCCACTTGGATTTCTGTTTTCTCTTAGAAAGTGTTAATCTACAGTTTCCAAATAAATGGTCTTCACTTCTGTCCACCTACATAAGCCAACTTTTTCCTACAGGAGCCTTGGAAGATAAATCTGGATACATGAAAAATGTGAGGAATTATTTCTGTACCGAACTTGGTGGCAGGAAGAGCCCCACCATTCTGCCAGATAGAACCACCTCAAGCCTTCCCTGTCCTCTTTCATGTACCTTCCAGCCTCTAAGTGCTAATGTCCATCACCAACTTGGACAACACAGCTGATATTAGTCTACTTATATTCTTAGGCAATAAGCCTTAGCCTCAGAACTTATCTACAAGAAACACAACAGTTGAGCTATCTCCCATAACTTAGATTTGAGTTTTCTAGGACACAGGAGGGAAGGGATATAGCATGCCCCAGCCCCCCAAACCAGCTGTAAATCCCCACACTGCAGCATCAAACTCCAAAGAAGGAGGAAGAAAGTTCACTTGGAAAACAACAGTGAGTTGGTTGGATTACATCAAAGTTTCAGAGGGTGATTATTAGGACACAGTTTCATTGATATCACAGACCCCAAAGGTAACAAGCCAACGAAGTTACACATTCACAGAGTATGCGTGTGCATAAATGACACACGGGCATCTGACAGGTGAGGGACAAGGATAAGCAGAGACACTAACGAATGGGTTGCTTGTCAAGAGGCTCTCAGTTAAATTGGATTCCTAAATTTAGACTCCAGCCACAAAACGTGCAGGTGTTTGTTACAAAGCAGTATGTGGGATGACTCCCCGGGCTGTTAAAAGGAAAAAACAAAAAAACAAAGCTCTTCCCAAGAAAACGTCAAGGCAGACCTATTGCTTCTCTGACCACAGCACTCGTTCCTTAAATCATCTCTGCTGCTCAGTGTGGCGGGTAATCCTTTCCTGGACCTGCACCTGCTCGGCCCCTCCCGGCTCCTCCCAGCTGAGCCCCGCCCCACCTCCTTGCCACTCCATTTCCTCTCTCCTCCCAGAGTCCTTTGTTTCCTTTTATTCTCAGCTGCCTTTCATGCTACTCTACACTTGTCATAAGAAAATGCCTCCCACTTCCCAGCACAAAGAGCCTGCTCACTTTTCTGATTAACCTTCTAGGGGGATTTCTCTCCTGAAAGGCCATTCTCGCCTCCCTCCCCCTCCCGCCCAGCGCACACACCAGCGGCGGCATGACCGGATCCCATTTTGCCCAACAGGCCCTGCCTGGATGAAGTGCCTTAGCTTTGACTTCCCTCTAAAACCTATTGACTGGCTGACTCATTCCCTCACTCAGAGAGCTACTGTTTCATCATCCTGCTTCACCCTCCCAAGCATACCAGTTAAAGCAATAATGATAGTAATATTCCAGTGAGTCATTTAAATATCTCGCTTATTTCGCAGCAACTAGAGTTTACTTGTTGAATTTACATGGGTGTCTGTATAGCTTTGCATTCTAAAATTATTAACAGAATATGTCACTGCTGTTTCAGTAGCTGAATAGGCTTAATAACCTTCTAAAGCATTTAGGTTGCCAGATTTTCATGGTCAAGCAAAGGAGGAAGAAGGGTTTATTTCTAGAATCACAGAATAATAACACTAGAATGGATCTTTGCACTTAGTGGATCTATTTTATACGCATCAAAATCAAGGCCCAGAGAAGTTCAAACACTTCTCAGGATTATACAGCGAGTGCAACAGCTGGGATGCAGGCAGGCTCAATCAACTTATTGACAGAGTCGGCGCTCATAGCCACATCCTTTACTGATGATGAAAACAGATGGACTTTGAACTCTGCAAAGCACTATCTAAAGAGAAAATATTTATTGATACAGTTGTCTTAATAAGTAGTAATAAAGAATGTGAAGCACCTACTCAGATTTGCTGCAGGAAGTTGTTACACTGAATGCTCAAAGTAAATGAAGTTGTAGTGTGCCAAACTCCTGAAAATATGATGGTCCCAAGAGGTTAAGAGGAGAGGAAGCAAATACTGACTACTGGAGAGGCCGGTCATAGGTTTGGGCTCCCGTCGCAGGGAGGGAGGTGGAAAGGCTTTAGGGCTGTGCTTCTCAGCTTTCATGTGAATTACCTGCGTCTGGTTTAAATGACAGATGCTGATTCAGCAGGTGGGTTGGGGGCTGAGGTCCTGCAAGTCTACTCAGCTCCCAGGTGATTTTTTAAATATTTATTTATTTATTTATTGGCTGTGTTGGGTCTTTGTTGCTGCGTGCGGGCTTTCTCTAGTTGCGGCGAGCGGGGGCTACTCTTTGTTGCAGTGCACGGGCTACAGGCAGGGGCCACTTGGCTTCTCACTGCGGTGGCTTCTCTTGTTGTGGAGCACGGGCTCTAGGCGTGCGGGCTTCAGTAGTTGCAGCATTTGGGCTCAGTAGTTGTGGCTCCCGGGCTCAGTAGTTGTGGCACACGGGCTTAGTTGCTCCACAACATGTGGGATCTTCCTGGACCAGGGCTCGAACCCGTGTCCCCTGCATTGGCAGGCGGATTCTTAACCACTGCGCCACCAGGGAAGCCCCTCCCAGGTGATGTTGATGTTGCTTTTCCACGGACCTCGCTTTGGTTTGGGACTTAGGGATTCAGTTTCAGAAGCAAAAAAGTCAAAGGAGAGGTATAGTACCTGCACGTGGCGTCAGGACCCCTGGGCTGGAGTCCCAGGTCTGTCTCAGATTCGCTCTGTGTGAGCATTGGCGGATTTGTACCTGTCTCTCTTTGAGACTTGGTTTACTCATCTGTAAACTAAGGGAGTTGTCCAGGACAGTCTCCATGATTGCTGAGGTCCCTTTAAACTGGGACGTCCTATGACTCAGAGCATTGCAATGAACCAGCCTACCTGCAGTCAGGGAGGTGAGTTGAGAAAGCTCCTGTATTACAGCCAGGAGATCCGTGAGTCAGCAGTCTTCTTAGTGCCCCCAGCTGGGTGAGGATGGGCCTCTAATTTCCATTAACAAGCTCCAGACTCTTGCTCTTTCCTTTGGCCATATTCTCGAACCACGTGGTCCCAATTTTCCCATCCCTTTCATGCCACTTGATCCTTTACTTCCCTCCTTGCAGCATCTGGCTTCCGCCGTTCCCTTGAAGTTGACATTCTCCTCACCCTGGTTCTTTCATCATCTTTCCCCTTTTTGTGGCCTTGTATATGAGAAATGGTTACAATCACAGTACTTCTTTTTTTTTAAGTAAAGCATGTCAACATTGCTCTATGTCATCACTTTGCTGATTTAACACAAACTGTTTGAAGACTGTGACATTGATGCAGCGAGAGAGAGAGAGAGAGATTTCCCCTCACCTGAAATGAAGTGACAGCAGTGCTTTTAGGGGGGAGTTCATCAGTTCTATAGAAGATTTTCCAATCTGTACATACATACACGTATATAAGTCAAATCTTCAACTATATTGGGACACACCCAGTAGACTCAGGATGGGGACTACGGAGGTCACTAAAATACCGATGTAGATTTAGGAATTTAGGCTCAGTAAATACATTTGCATCAGAAACTGGCCTCAGTTCCAGCACACAGTACGTTCCCCAAAGTTTGGACTTCAACAGGAAGAAGAAATAACATAGGCTTCAATGAGCATCCTGGTTGAAACACACCCATTCTTCCAAATCCTTCAGTAAAACACAATCTCCAGCTCCTTCCATCCCTCAGAACTAGACCCTTCGGAACCCTGTGGTATTTCCCCAAATACCGTAATTCTGAACTGTGACATCTGGTTTCCAGCTCTCCCAGGCTGGGATTTTTTTTTTTTTGGTGGTATGCGGGCCTCTCACTGTTGTGGCCTCTCCCGTTGTGGAGCACAGGCTCCGGACGCACAGGCTCAGCGGCCATGGCTCACGGGCCCAGCTGCTCCGCGGCATGTGGGATCCTCCCAGACCGGGGCACGAACCCGTGTCCCCTGCATCGGCAGGCGGACTCTCAACCACTGCACCACCAGGGAAGCCCGCTGGGATTTTTTTAAAAAGAGACAATCAGGAATTTTGACATTCTAAGCAACCACTCTGCATTTCTATAGGAGACTCACTACCCTTCCCTGGCATCAGTACACACTAGATGATTCTGGCATTTTCTCCTAAACAAGGAAATGCCTCTTCTAGAAGGTATTTCAGATATGGTAGGACACCCTGCCCCCCCTTCCCTTAACTCCTTCACAAGCATCAGGGAACATCTAGACATCAGCAAGGCAGCTCCAACAGGGCCGTCAGATTGTCTGGAGTTTCCCTGTAGTTCTTCTTTCCCCCCCACTTGGGCTCAGGATTTGAGAACCAGGCCCACTGGCCACAGTGTGCTGGACACGACTCTCTATTTCTGACCGTGGCTATGACAGGGAGACCCAGCCAATGGGCCAGGGAAGTTGGAGGACCAGATGATGCTGACAATCTGGGGCGGGGAGAGAGAGTATAACTTATGGGCAAAGGGAAGTGCTACCCGCTTCAGGGGTCCCAGAAATTTCCCCTTGGGGCAACAAGATGGTGGGCAGTAGCAGGCGGTGGTTAAAAGCACAGGGTGTCATGGCAGATCGACCTGTATTTGACTGCCAGCTCTGGTCAGATGACCTTCAGCAAATCTGAGCACCAGCTTTCTATTACATAAAATAGCAACATGAATAGCATGTAAACATCATGGAGTGGCTGTTGTGAGTCTTAAATGAGACCATACATGGAAAGAGGTTAGCATAATGCCTGGCACGAGAGAAGTACTTAATAAAAATAGCTATTAATACTATTCTACTTTTCCATCATGGACCAATAAACCAATTACTTTACAGGAAAAGGGCAGAGAATATTTCATTTCAGTGGACACAGGTAAATGCTTAAGCTGGTGCATAAAAGAGAAAGTCTAAAAGCTAACGAAGTGGCATCATAATAATGCTGGAAAGAACAGGGCAGAGAACAGGCAGCAGGGGAGAGTGAATGGTAAAGGCAGGAAGGAATCCCAGAGAGGCAGGTGCAGTTCAATTCTAGACAAAGTTCTTGGTCTAGCAGAATGTTCATGAGGTCCTAAATGACCACACTGCAAATAAAAATTACACAAAGGATAAACTGCGGTAATTTTGGAGATGAGTAGGGAGGTGCATATAAGAATAGGAGAAATGGACAGAAAATGTCACCTTCTGAAAAGAAAACTGGCAAAAATCAATCAAATTAACCATCTTTGATGCCTGCCTTTTTTCTTTTTTTCTTCCATATTCAAGTGTGGCTATCTAGTATACAGCATACAACATGACTGCAAAATGTATGGGAAGAGGTCATCACAGATCAATCACAGCCAATAGACTAGTTATAAGGCAAAAAATAAATGAAACCATCAATTTTAAAAGCAATTTTATGGTGAATATTACCAGTAGGAATAACTAACACAAAAAGAAGCCAATTATGGCTTAAAAGATTCACACAGTAAAAAATTAAATCACCAGGAAAATTTGTTGTAGTAGAAATAATAGTTCTATAAGAAAATTTGGGACTTCCCTGGCGGTCCAGTGGTTGAGACACTGCACTTCCAGTACAGGGGGAGTGGGTTCAATCCCTGGTCGGGGAACTGAGATCCCACATGCTGTGGGATGCAACCAAAAAAAAAAAAAAAAAAGGAAAAAATTGGAAAAAAAAAAGAAAATTCATAATGGCAGCTTTCATAATATTAAAAAAAATCTTAGTTATAAATTTTACACAGGAAAGAAATCACTCCAGTAAAAATAATTTTGGTACAATAAAAATGGCAGTGAGAAACAACTGGAAATAGTATATTACAATAGAGAAAATTAAGGTCTTAAATTCGCTTAAGAATGTTCTCCTCAGAAAGTATTTTCTTCAACAAAACTCCATCAGTGTTATTAAAATTCCAATGAAAATGTTCTACTCTTAAACATAGAATTAAGATGTCTTTGGGGAGAAAACTAACAAGTCAGATGGGTGGTGAACACATCCTGTTTCCATAGAGCCCTTGCAGGAATTGCACTCTCTGGGACAGTGTAGACCTGAGCTGCTGACAAGGCCAGTGCCTCCGTGGAGGCAGGAAGCTCACTGCCTGCTTCCTAGACGGCTCCTCTAGAGGATACCCAGCCCAAGGACGGCTTTAGAAGGCAATGAAAGATAAACTCCAGTGTTAGAAATGGTGACTGGTTCTGTGTACTACAAGGAAAATTCTTGGATGATGAGAATTTGACCAAAAGAGTATGGGAGAGAGAGAGAAAGAAGAAGAAAGGAGGAGGGAGAGAAAAGGAGAGAAGGTGGGGGAGAAGGGGGAGGAGAGGAAGCGGAGGGAGAGGAGAGGGGGTCAGAGCAGAGGGAAGGGAGGTGCAAACGTGGGCACTGTCCAGCACAGTGGTACTCTAGCCGGCCAGTAAAAGGCTCAGAGTGGAGACAATAATTCTTCAGATTCTGCCATAGCACAGGTGCATTTTTTAAAGGCCACCTGGCTTCCTTTAATCTGATTCCATCCTCACCAAGCAGCCATTAGATCACTTATTTGGTGTCGGGGTTACTGTGACACAGGGAGAGAGTTTCCTCAATAACTAGCCTTGCTTTTGGAGCCCAATAGGCGGAGTGCATATTTCAGCTCACAGTTGCCGTCCCTGTCTTGGCAACCTCAGGATGGGAAGAGATGCACACGGAACAGAAGGAAGGAGGGAGACCCGCCTCTTTCCCCTATTTTGATCCCTGGAAAGGTCTGTCCCTAATTGAGATGAAATGCTTGGAGCCCGTGAATGTGGTATCGTAATTTTTCTAAGCCCAAATCAGTCGCTTAGTATCTGATCGTCCCTGAGTGAACTGAAAGAACTGAGTTTCCAAAACTAAAAAGTTTCCAAGCAGGACTCCAATGACCCCAGCAGGACCTCCCTGGACTCCTGTTGGCATTCTTGGCTGTCTTTTTAGCTGCAACATGAGTTATTGGGAAGGCTCTTTCAGAAGAAAGAAGTGTAAGGCGTTTCCAGAGACTTGGAACAGACTCTGAGACACACAGCCTCCTCTTCACCACCCACTCCTCTCCAGAAATCTGAAGACAGGGTAGTTGGTCAGATGCTTGGCAAATCTTCAATCAGCTCCTCAGATGGCTGGTTTCAAGTGGCTATTCTGGGCTTCTACATGCAGAGACATACAATGGATAATTGGAATCAATAGCTCTAATAATAAAAAGTTTCCAAATTGCATTTTTCATTTTTCCTTCTTTAGAGAGCATGAAATAAATGTGCTAAGATTTCACGGAAACATCATCTTATTTTCCACAGCCAAGTGATATACGGGAGAACTCCTTATAAAGCATTAGACCAGCTCTGCTGTTTATTTCCATCACAAATCGGGTTGCTTTTTATGAGAATCTGTGTTTATAGAAGGTAAAGAGAGAACCAAGTGGGAAAAGAGGAGAATTTTTCTTAAAAATTTCTACGATTTACTGAGCTAATCCTGACAAGAACCGCACAGGCTCTGGGTCCTTATTCCCATGTTGAAGTTGAGAACATGGTGGGATGAGGTTTAGGAAGTGGACAACTAGCCCGAAGTCCCCCAACCAGAGGACAGGAGAGCCTTCTTCCTTCTCCTCCATCCTCCTCCTCTCTCCTTTCCTCTCTTCCTCCTTTTTATTTTTGACAGCTTTATTGTGGTATAAATTACATTACATAACAGTTATCCATTGTAAGTGCACCATACAATGATTTTAGTAAATGTATTAGATTATGCAACCATCACCACAATCCATTTTACACCATTTTCATCCCTCCAACAAGTTCTCTCACATCCATGTGTGGTCAGCCCTCAGTCCTATCCCCAGCCTGGGCAATCCCTGATTTGCTCTCTTTTCTGAAAGTTTGCCCTTTCTGGACATTTCATATAAATGGAACCACACAATATTTAGTCTTCTGATTTGGCTTCTTTCAACCTGTGTAAACACTTTGCTCCATTTTACTGCTTAATAGTATTCCACTGTGTGGACTGACCACATATTGTACATCAGTTCACCCACCGATGGACATTTCGGCTGTTTCCAGTTTTTGGTTATTAGGTATAATGCACATACAAGCACATGTATTTTCATTTCTCTTGGATATATACGTAGGCGTGGAATTGCTGGGTCATATGGTAACTTTAACTTCTTGAGGACTTTTGAGGAAGTGTTTTCCAAAGTGGCTGCACCATTTTACATTCCCACCTGTAATGCATGAGGGTTCCAATTTCTCCACATCCTCATCAACACTGTCAGTCTTTCTGGTTGGAGCCATTTTAGTGGGTGTCAAGTGGTACTGCACTATGGTTTTGATTTGCATTTCCCTAATAACTAATGATGTTGAGCATCTTTTCATGTGCTTATTGGCCATTCATATATATTCTTTGAAAAAATGTTCAATTCTTTACCCATCTTTTAATTGGGTTGTTTGTCTTATTATTGACTTGTAAGAGATCTTAATATGTTCCAGACACAAGTACGAAATATTTTACCAGATATTCGATTTGTGAATATTTTCTCCCAGTCTGTGGTTTGTCTTTTCATTTTCTTAAATGGTATCTTTTGAAGCGCAAAAGTTTTTAATTTGATGAAATTCAATTTATCATCTTTTTCTTTTACAGATCATGTTTTTGGTGTCATATCTAAGAACTCTGCCTAACACAAGGTCATGAAAATTTTCTCTACGTTTCCTTCAGAAGTTTTATCATTTTAGCTCTTATATGTAGGTCTATGCTTCATTTAAAATTTGTGTATGGTGTGAGGTAAGGGTTCAAATTCATCTTTCTAATATGGACAACCAGTTTCTTTACTTGTTATGTGCTTTTTCAGATTTTTTATTTCTTCCTGAGTCGTTTGTTTTGGTAATTGTGGCTTTCTAAGAATTTGTTCATTTATCTAAGTTGTCTAATTTGTAGCATAAAGTTAAAATCCTTTAAATTTCTGTAAGGTTGATGGTGATGCCCCCGCTTTCATTCCCGATTTTGGTAATTCACATCTTCTCTCTTCTTCTCTGTCTTGTTTTGGAGTGGAGGGTCAGGGGAGTATAGTTACAGGTTTGTCAATTTTGTTGATCTTCTCTAAGGACTAACTTTTGGGCTCACTGATATTCTCTGTTGTTTTCCGTATTCTATTTCATTGATTTCCACTGTCATCTTTAATATTTCCTTACTCCTACTTGCTTCGAGTTCAGCTTGCTCTTCTTTTTCCAGTTTCTTAAGGTGAAAGTTTCAGTTTCTGTTTTTTTCCATGCTCCACTCCAAATCAAGTCAGCCCCTCCGACAGGGATGCTGCTGTTTTTCAGGGCTTGTCCTGTCCAGCTAGAACTTCCTCACCTCTGAATGCAGGTTGGCGATTAGAGCAGCCCCAGGACAGAATGCCATAGACTCCCACTGTTCCTACCCAAAGTTCGTCAGTTTTTCATGAATAACCATTCCTCAAATTCCAGAGTCATGAAATGATTGTTTCTGACTATTTTGTCTAGGCTTATCATTGCCTTTCAGGGAAGGATGTGCCAGCCTACTAATTTCTGCCATGCCAAAGCCCTGTCTCTACAGCCCCTTTTCTCTCCTTCACAGGAAACAAAATTTGGTTTTATCCTTTACCCCATCTAGTTCTCTCACAGAATCTGTGTCTCTGGGGGGCGGAGACATGGGGGCAGAGGTTTTTAAAAATTGCTTAAAAATTGAAAAATACTGCTCTGAGGTTATCAACTTTAAGAAAAAAAACAAAAAACTAAACAAAACAAAAAACTTGCACTTCAGTGAATCATTCAACTTCTTCAATGTTAATGATGGAAAGTCTGTGCCTCTTAGAATCTGCATTCATAATAGAGAATTCCAATGGCACTCTTTATTATCCACTTTGTAAGGAAGGCAAAAAAGAGACCCAGTTCCTGATCTTGCTGATCCTGCAGATGCTCCTAGCACTAATAGGGAGGTGGGAGGGAAAATAGGATCACAGCAGGAAAATGCTTAACGGCCAGTGTGGGGAGCTGGGCTGTCTGCACACTGCTTGAGTAGGAGTTTTGAGCTTGTGCCAATTTGACATGGGCATAGACTACGCAGTTTCTATAGGCCCGGTTCTATTCCTTAAAGGAAACTGGGCCTTCAAGAACAAGAACATCCCTAAAGAACAACGGATGAGACCCAGGAGACCTGGGTTGAAGGCTCTGGCTCTGCCACTTTCTCCCATTTAGCTTTCAATTATGAAATAATACCCTGTGTTCAGATCTCAATATGTGGTGTCAAAGAAAGGGACTGTGTCTCCCCACTTCCCTACCTCAGGACACAAGGAAGCTGCAGCCCAGCAGACAACTCACATACACTCCCATCATCCACTCCTTTACTGCTCCCCTCCCAGGTGACAGGGATGAAGGATGGAAGCAGATGCTCAGAGAAGAACATGGCTGTGCTTCAGCACTTGGGGAGGTGGACCAGAGCAGATGGTGCCTATCAAGACCCACACTTGTACCTCTTTATACTGTGGAAAGTGGGGGTCTTTCATCGGAGTGGGCTGTGAAGGGAAGCCCACTGGGAGAGAACTATTTCTGTCAAATGATTTTTCATGCCTAAACTTTATGTTCACACTGAGTCATCACAGCCCCCTGCCAGGCTTGTCAAATTATCACTGTACCACAGCAAAGCTACACATTCACAAAAGCAAACTTTTAAGAGGAAGCTCTCTTTTTAATTAAAAAAAGGACCTTAAGGTTCTTTGTATGAGGGATTAGGATTGGTCTTAATATCTTTAAAATGGATTGCTGTAAATTTTTAATCCTAGGATTTCCAATATCTAAGGAAAAATAAAGCCATTCACCTCAATATATACCAGAAATATACATCTTTGTTATGCCTTAATAAAGGAAATGCTGGATCCTAGGCTGGATAAATAGGACAGCAGTCTAAGATGTAACATTTCCAGGTTTATATCATGGAAACCAGAGTTCAGCTATGATGATAATAAAAGGGAATAAAGCAGCCACCAGGAACTGCAGCTTTCACAACAGAGGCTCCTTCTCAGAGCGGACTCGGACGCTCGGGTTTCAAAGAGCTCGGTGGCAGTGGCCTGCCTGATGGCACCGCCAGCTTGCCTCCAGTGCACCGGTGCCTCAGCCTTACCTCCGACCACCTTCCATCCCACCTCCTACTCAGGTCATCCTCAGGCCAAGTGAATGAAAACTTCGGGACTCCTCCCCGGGGACTTGGCACTGTCCAGCGCCCAGCCCCTCCTGCACGGGCTCCTCGTCTGTCCTCCCGCACTGGGGCTGAGCACAGGTGGGCAGTGACCAGAGGCTAAGGGCGGACCTTCAGGGTTACCTATTTGCCTTTCCAGGTCGGCGGCTTCATCAGGTGTGGCTCGTGGAAGGACGCCAGGGTCGCTGAAGCTCGTGCGCAGCAGGGTCCCCATCACAAAGAAGAACAGAATGCCACCGACCACGGGGATGGCAGGGGTGATTTTCACTGCTAGATATGGACAGCTGCCAGCAGGTTGGGAAGGCAGGAGGGGAGGGGAGAAAGAAAGGAAATGGAAATACAATGTCAGTAATCAACAGTAATCACTCTGTATTTTCCAAGAAACTAACGGCTTTTTTGGAGAAGCAAAATTGATTTCCATTAAAAATTCATCTGTGTTTTAAGCATTTACATTTGGGGAGGTCTGCAATTCTCTCTTGTGGACAATTTAACCCCCCTTCTCAGCTACAGTAATCCTTTGCTCCCACCGTGGTACTCAGGAAAGACATTGGCAGAAAAATTAAAATAATCCTGCTTGTACAATCAATGTAAGATGCACAGAGCTTGCACCCTTTGTACTGTAAACACAGCACATGATTTATGTGATTCTCCACCCATCCCTGGAATTGCATAACACAGGACGACACCAGCTTGGAACTGTCTTCATCACACCCGGCCTTTCCTCCCTGGGTCAAACAACTCAAGGCCCAGAACGCAGAGAACCACAAGCCACCCTCAAAAGGCAAGAAATCATTTTTTCAATATTTTGCAGCTAATCTATCCAAAAGAGGTTAATGAGCTAAGGAAATGTACTTGCAGGCCGTTTCCGAAGAGGATTAAAAGCATTTAGGCAGCTGGAATATAACAGTCTCATGCTCTTCCAGAAGGCATCTGAGCTACCAACGGATGAACACGGTGCATCTCGGTTCTATGAAACCCCTTCACTGTCCTGCAGTGAATGAACTGACACGCAGCAGGGGCTGTGAGGAGTCAGGGAGAGATGCCCTTGGGACAGACTGACATCTATGCCAGCTGGCTCCAGGGATCCAGGAACCAGGTTTAAGCACCACTCTTGTCCACTGTCATTGCTCCCTGACTCTGCAGAGGCGGTGAGAGGCAGAGTGAAAATTAGCTTGGTGCCTGGAGCTGGGTGAGGGATGGCCCTGCAATGACTATGGTCAGTGTTTTGTCATCACATTCAGTAACCTCATGGGCATCGAGGAACACCACACAGAATCATGGAATTGTAACATCCAGAGTGGAAAGCACCTCCCAGATGGTCTGCCTCACCAGGAGATACTCTTCCAGATACTCAAGGCCACACAAAGAGAGGGAGCTGGAGAAGAAAGGGTTGGAAAGCTTTGCTCAAGAGGTGAGCCAGGGGCCTCATTCCCGGGGTGTTGGGGACAGCACCCCACTCCTGTGCAGTACTTGCAGGGAGGTGGCAAGGTCTCTGATGGGATGGCAAGGGGATGCTGGCAAGCATCCAGGCCTCGGGGACCACAGGCCACGGTCCCCTTTGCTGAGACCAACATCAGGCAAGTTAGAGCATCTCGTTTTCGAGCGGCTGGTGACTCAGACAGGTCTATGTGGAGTGGTTACTGTGAATTAAAGACCAAGGGCCTGTCCTGAATCCCCTGCTCTGCAGAAACCAGAGACTTTCCAGCCACTTTAAGAGGATGGAAGAGTAACCCCAAACATGACTAGGTAAGATTTCCCACCAGACAAGTGGACTGCGGTCTCCAAGAGAATCACCTGATTTAGAGACACAAAATATGTGACATTTCTAACTTCTGTTTCATCTTTCCCACACCAGCTCCCCTGCAGAAACAGAACAGAATGAACGACAGAGAGTATCAGATCACACTTGGGCTGGGTTGCCTGTTGTGACTTCTCTTCACAGGATTCATGGGAAACCATAAAAAACGATTAATTGTCTGTCCTGCATCAACGTCCCCGCCCAAACTCCCAGGCACTTAGAGCCTTTTGGAACATCCTCAGAGATTCTCGTAGGAAAGTGAATTTGGCAAAGAGGACAAGAAGATATACAGAGATTTCTGTGGAAAAAAGGAACACAGGAGTGTCTAAGCGGAAGAAATACCCTTTGTGAAAGCATTCACCTTAATCATGGAAAGGACTTATTTAATCCAATGGATTTTGTTGCGTAAAAAAAGAGTCACTGCTTCTCCTAGAGTGTTTTCAGACAAACACTGACATAATTAAAACTCTTTAGTGGGCTTCCAGTTTTCTTAAAAATTTGATTTTATAATTTTAGGTACTGAAAAGCTTCAAATGAAACACTTTCCTGCAACAGAGATCCATTAGTTCTGAAAATTAGAAAGAAAACATTTAAAAGATGGTGCTGCTTGGGGTGCCTCCTGTTTTTGTTTTTGTTTTGCCTTTGGGAGCCCTCCTTTTATTGGGAAATAAATACAGAGTCAAACAAGTGGGCCAGCCCTACAGCCTAACACAGAACTTGCATTTCAACGTGACACACGTAGAGAATAAAAGTCTTGTCAGGAAATGACCATCTTCCCTTTAAAGATTCAGAATAAAGTGACAATCAAAATCCTATTTAATACTGCCCTGAAATGTTCACATGGCTGCATCCCAGCTCTAGGGTACAGTGCAGTGCCAGGGGCTACAGAAATAGATACCTTTTCAAGGCATGTCTATTATGTTAAATGGAGCACGTTTGGACTGTGACATGGAGCTTTTATGAAGAGCTGGAGATAAATATCAGTTGCTACAAGTCTATTGATTAAATCTCTGACTGTGCTATCCATCAAGTTCATATCAAGGAACTCAAACTCCAAAGAACATTAGAAAGTATTTGTGTCATAAACTATGACATTCTCTTTGTTACTCTTACTGTCATATAAAAAGCAACGTGAAATTGTATTAAGCCTTGAAAATGTGCTGTGTACCACAATCAGAAACAAACACAGTCTATGTTAAAGGCACAAAATTGACCGATACTAATAAATTTCAATTTATATAGATTAGCCTTAAAACTTTTTTTTAGTCCAAAAGAATCTACTCTAGGTGGACCTCTTTTTTTTTTTTTTTTTTTTTTTAACAAAATCATTAGGAAAATGATCAATTGTGTAGAGGAGAATTTTTCCAGAACTTAAATTCATAATTCAACAGAAGAATGCCTGTTTGAACAAAGGCAGAGAATACAACAGGCCAACTTTTTCCTCTTTCTCATTATTAATGAGTTTGAATAAGAAACAACTGGAAGAGTTGTTAAGTGGCTGCACCCAGGTCACAGCTGGACAATATTACCTGGAGAGACCAGCCAGTAGGATGTGATCCACCTTGGGTGTTTAGGGGTGGAATTTATTTAGCTCCATTTGGCTTCTCCAAAGATGGATACTTCATTGCTGTTGGAACCCTCCCGTGGAGTTGATTTAGTAGATCTTAGGTTGTGGTGTATTTGTTTTTCCCTTTTGGTTCTGAAATGTAACTTGGTTGACCTCAGAGTTTACCTGCTCACAGCAAGATGTCGTTAATGAGTAAGCCATGTCCTAAACGGTTTGTTGTTGTCCCAAGTGCACTGTATGTAGAGCTACCCACTGCTCCAGGCTGATGGCTCTGGAGGACTCCCACCACCTCCACCGGCCTCTCCCCACCTCCTGCCAAGGATGTCTGCTGCCCTTGCCAATATCTGATATTCAGAATTAGAGATCAACGTCTTTAACTTTTCTGTCCCCTGCCACATTCTCATGGAGGAGACAAGACCCTGTGATTTAAGTTGTTTGCACCTGAGTGTCAATTAATTTATTCAGCCCTAGTCCGGGAAAGGAGGAAGACGAAGAATCTAGTTGATGGGTAAATGCCCTGTGAAAAACTCAGATGGATCCTGACTTTTCTGGTCATGAGATGAAGGTAACAGAAAGTCCTTCAGTCACTTTAAGTGACAGACAGTCTCATTAACTATTCCAAAGTGTAACAATCCCAATTACCAGTGGAAATTTCTAACTTGGTTTTGTGTTAAACCTCCTCCCCCTCCCCAGCTGGCCAAGTGCCGTTTCTGGCCCCTCTGTGGCTGGAGAAGAAAGGACATGGGGGTAGGACGGGGGCCGGGATTTGGAAGCCCTGCTCAAAATTTGGAAGACGCTGATTTGGAAGCTCTGTTACAAGGCGGCTTTGTGTTCTCTGGGTCTACCAGATGTTTAAACCTGTCCCTCTGGAGTCTGAGTCCTTCAGAAGCCCCCTGGAAGCCTAAGGGCGCTGCCCCAGGGGTACCCGTCTCCTCTCTCCCTCTTCTTGGGTAGAGAGGAGACAGCCCTCCTCCCGCCCTAAGGCCCATCCTTCCACCGCACTGGGGCCCCATTCCCCGCCTCTCATGAACCTCAGGAGTACTGCCCTGAATGCCTCGGCTCTCTGCTTCTCACCTGGGGGACAGCAGAACAGCCATCTCAGCCCTCTGCCTGCCCCACTTCAGGTTACCCCAAACACACCGACACATCTCTGTTCCAAAGCCTGCAATGACTCCCTTTCTCCTGCCAAATCAAGTTCAAGCTCCTTCTCTGGCGTCCATACCCCATGGTGCCTAGTCTCCAGTCTCCCCTTCTCATCTCCTGCTCTACCCCCATTTTCACACATACAGGGACAGCAACCCTGACCTCTGGCCTTCCCAGAAAGGCACCTGCCACCCAGCCCTGGTGTCTGGAACACCCTCACCCCTAACTCAGCTTGTTAAAGCTGCCCCAAATTTCAAGTTCGCATAAGGACTTGGTGAAAAGATTTTCTTGGCTCACCCCGAGCTAAAGTGCTGGCTTCTTTTACTAAACCTCTGTAATATTATATATATATATATATATATATATATATATATTTTTTTTTTTTTTTTTTTTTTTTTTTTTTTTTTTGCGATACGCGGGCCTCTCACTGTTGCGGCCTCTCACGTTGCAGAGCACAGGCTCCGGATGCGCAGGCTCAGCGGCCATGGCTCACGGGCCCAGCCGCTCCGCGGCATGTGGGATCTTCCCAGATCCGGGCACAAACCCGTGTCCCCTGCATCGGCAGGCAGACTCTCAACCACTGCGCCACCAGGGAAGCCCCTCCGTAATATTTTTGTTTGCTTCTCTCGATGGTACTTGTGGCTGTTTGTGGACATGCTTCATGAGCCTCACTGGACTGGAAGTCCTGGAGGGTGAGACTGGGCCCTGGTCAGCGTGTGTCCTTCACAGCACCAGGCACAATGCCTCACACAGGGCAGGTATTTGACAAGTACTTGTTGAGCAATTGAATGAATGAGACCTATTCAATGAATTTTACAGTAACACAGAAAAGAGCAGGAAAGTCAAATCAGCCATATTCTCAACATTGACAATGTACCCTGTGTCTAGAACTTGCTTCTCTAACTTCTAAGCTTGCTAGGTCTTGTAACGTCCTTCAAACAGGTGCTAAGGATCTGCCCTGTTCAGGATGCTTCCACCACCGAGAAAAGGTGGGATTGCACACACTGAGTTTAATGTGTGCCACACACTCTAAAGTTCTAGCAGATGAAGCACCGTGTGTTGGTATCACTTTGCGCAATACTAGGTGCTCTGTGACAGTCACCCATCCTACCAGCCTCTGTATTTCAAAGGACAATGTTGAGTTGCTCATTGAAGTCTTGGACATCGCTCTCTATAAAAGCAGCAGAATTCAGGCCCCCAAGCAAACAATAAGATCAGTGCTGCACAGACACCTTCAAACTGCTGCTCAGAAAAAGCCAAGAGCGTCTGCAGTCCTGCTGGTAAAGACAAGGCAATAAGCAGACGTGGCCCACGACGGCGATAACGAGACCTCCGTAAGGAGGCGAGACTGATGGGAAAATCTCAGCTAACCCCCAGCAACTGGCACGACGTAATAGCTGAAGCGCTTCAAGGGGCAAAGAAAATGCTTAGCCCGAGCTCAGACAACTTGAAAACTGCTCCTTCACATTTCTGAGCAACTGCGGATGGGCTCTCCAATTCTGAGTGCCATCTGTGATGAGGAAGACTCCTTCCCCCCAGGGCCTGGATTTGATACAAGATGATGATGCAGCTGCCAAAGACATAAACACCAAATGAAGTCCTCTTTCGGTCTGAAGAACTGTGACCTACATACAAGCCAGGGCCGAGTGGATAATAGGCTACCAGCACCTTAGTCTTCATAAAGCTCAATGGGAAAGTGACAGGAGGAAAAAAGAAGAATCTGAAAGCACACATTTTCATAACATAAAAGAAATGAGCTAATTTAGCACCAGATGCAACAAATGCTATCGTGATGAAAGCCTGTACAGTAATCCCCTTCCTATCATATACATCAGTGAGGTGTTTGTCTTTATATATGATGATTAAATACCTACTACAGACTGTCAACTCACTGTACTTTAGAGGTAAAGAAAGGTCCTTCCGGGTAATCATTAGAAAATGTAGCATTGCCAAAAGATTAGAGGGAATTTTTTCAGTTCTAATAGTAATCTTCTCAAAACTTTAGGAAAAATAATTATTTGTATTTTGATGTTTATACATGAAGGGTGGAACCATTTTCTGGGTGCTATGTTATCTGAGACTATGCAATTAGTGTATTATGTCATTAATTACGACAAAATTATTTTACCATCAAACAGACACTGACATTCCAGAATCAGCACTCTCATTAATTCTGTATTTCTATTTAGAAACTGGCTCGCAGGTTAGAATTTACTCTCAGTAGAACTGATTCCCTGGATGAAAGTCCTGGGGCTAAATTAATATCTTAAACATTTCAGATAGGAAATCTGGATTTCATTATTGGGTAGCTAAGTCTCTCTTTTTCTCTACAGGACATTCTTTGGGAGAAGATTAACTTGACTTGAAAACCAAAACAAAACAAAACAACATTAAGAAGATGTAGCAGAGGCATTAAGACCAAGTGCCCTTTAGAACACAGAGAATCTTTTGCCATTGATAACAGATGTGTAATCCACCTGCCCACAGGCCATGACTGACCCTTTGAAATGTAGGAAGGTGAGCAGAAAGACATAGCAAACATGTAATAGTAATAATATTACATAACAACAACAAAAGTAGAGAATCTTTTCCCATAGCAGAACAATTTGAGTCATCTTTTAATATTTTGCCTGCAAATGGGTATACATAGAAAAAAAATCCCGTTAATTGTAGCTCATGACCTCTGACTACGGCATGACCTATGTTTGACATTTTTGTTCTGTTCTGTACATATGAAAGCATAAACATGAGAATAACCATTCTTTATACATAGAAATGAGGTACGCAATTAAAGTTGATACTGAGGGGGAGTGGCCTTGCTTTATCGATGCCACACTCCGACGAAGGAGGTTTCTATATTTCAGAAATCACAGAGCTCGGCTATTATTTTAAACGTCAGAGTCCTGATTGCCATGCATTTCAATAATAAATAGTTAAGGCAAATGATCATAAAATGAAATAATCTGAGCCAAAGACTCACACGTCTGAAATAATAACAGAGTAGCACTGTGAGAGTAGTAATAAAAATGATCTTTTTCCTTTTCATCTGAGTCACTGTATAATAAATGTATTTTTCATTTATAGGCAGGAACATAAACACCATTACTTTTATGATTTGTTCCTTAATCACATATTTAGAAATAAATGTACCACTACAGGGCAAAGGTAAGCACATTACTTGGAGACAAATAGAGAAAAAAGTGGACTTGGAAATAACATCCACGCACAACCGTGGAACGGGAAAACCAGACGATTTCATAGAGTGCTACCCCCGCCAGACACCCCACAGCAGCGCCCAGTGCTTGAAAAGCCCCTTCTTAGCAATCACACGGAGTGATGAATCTACCAATGTAGAAGGAGGGAGTTTAAATAAATGGACACGGGGACCAAAGGGGAAGAATATAACAAAAGGACACTGGAAGGAAAAGCTCAAACCCAGAGAGAAAGGACGGGGAGAGGAGAACTCCACGTAGGAATGTACGGACCATGAAGAAGACTCACGGTGTCATCAGAGGCTCTGCATTTCATCTTTTCACCAGGCTACGGCTACTTTCTCATAGAGAGCAGTAGCTTTCGGGCTTACAAAGGGAAGAAAGCTGGTGAAGCTCTCCCTACCCAGGAAAGGATGGTAGCTAAGGACTCCGCTTTCTCCCCGCAGGCCTCCTGGCTAGATGTGGTTACAGCAGGGATGTCTGCACACAGCACAGTCTCGCCTGAAGCCTGTGGAGCTCCTATGTGACAAAATCAGTGTCATTATTCTTAATTCAGGGCCTCCCAGACCACCCAGACAGGTCCAGCTATAGACACAGAACCCGGGAAGCTATAGTTTAAAAACACAGGCTTCAAATCACAGTGTGTAAACAGCCTCATTTCCCCATCTACTATTGAGAATGTGCAAGGGTTTGTTAGGGAAAATTGTGGTGTTTCAAACTTTTTTGGCCAAGTGATTTTGAGTTTGACTTAAAATTCCAGAAGGTCCCATTGTAAAGCAATTATACTCCAGTAAAGATGTTAAAATAAAATAAAATAAAATTCCAGGAGGCCAAAGGCTTCTGGCTAGTGTGTGGATCACGGGGAGGAAAGCCAGCATTTCTCTGCCCCCAAACTGCCTCTTTAATGACCTAACGGGACTACGTAGGCATGGCAACCATACATCCACTATCCATGTACATCCATGGATGTACATGCCATACATCTGTGGCAACCATACAAACAATAACTCACACGATTGTCTGTGTCATTTGCAGGAGTACGGCTGCCAAACTAATTGGCCATAGTAACTCCATCATCTTGCTTTCAGTGCATCCTGGACCCATAAGAAATTAGCCGGGCAGGAGAGGTCCCTGCGGAAAGTTCCCTGCCTCGCGGCACGCTAGGCGTATGTGCTAGGCGAGGCCTCTATACAGAAGGGCCAGAGGAGAAAGCTGGGATTTGCTCCAGCCGTAAACAGAATTCCAAGATATGGTTGCTTCTGACCCCGTTTTACACCTGAAACGGTGTCCACTCTCCTTCCATTTTTGACAACTCTGTCAGGAAAGTCTCAGCGGGACCTCAGCTCTATTCATAATTCCTGATTTCATCAAATCTAAGGTAGCCCAACTTTAAGATGTACCATTAAGGAAGAGTGTACCAAATAAGACAATATTCTCTCATCACTGGAAATCTTTATTTCATACTTACTGAAAGAGCTATTTTAGATGGATTTAGTCACCAATTTTAAAATCATACACCGATGGTACACAGATATTTTTAAAAATGTGAATGAAATAAATTGGTCAAAGGATCCCTAAAACATCTTCATCGTTTTCTGAACCGCTCTTTGACTCAGCAGGCGTCACGGTCTGGGGTTTCTGGCACAGCACCACCCTGATGCATCCAGAGCCATAGCTTCCTGACTCCCCGCCTCGCTTCCAGTCCTGCCCCACAGTCCATCCCATCTCTCATCTTCTGCTCCACCCTCTCACCCACTCATCCCTCCTCACGTCTCTCTGTGGCTCTTGGAACGTTCCAGGTAGCCTCTGCTCAGGGCTTCCGTCTGTGCTGTGCCCTCTGCCTAGAATGCGGTTCCTGAAAAGCCACAAAGCTCCCCCACCTCCTGCAAGTCTCCGCTCAAATATCACTTTCCCCGTAGAGCCTTCTCTGACCTCGTTTTGTAAAACCACAGCCCTCCTCACCAGCACTCCCTGCCCTCTGGGTCCCCTTCCAGGCTTTCCTTTTCCTCCTATCACTTACCCCACCTGGCAGAATGTATACACACTCACCTTCATACTGTCTGACTCTCCCACTAGGAAAAAAAAAAAAAACCCTCCAAACAATGAGGAATTCTGTCCACTTGGTTTGAAGATGTAACCCAGGGTGCCTGGAATTGGGTCCAGCACATAGTGGCCTTCAATAAATATCTGCTGAATGAACTGAAAACACAGGATACCAAGTAGACTCGGGATGATCCCATTTTTGTTTCAAACACACATTTATATTCATAACTGGAAGAATATGCCCTAAAGTATTACCTCATTTTCCATGGTGAAAGGTGTGAGGGTGATTTTGTGCATATGTGCTTTTTGGTAGTTTCCAAACTTTTAATCAAACGTGGCTTATTTTTGCAATGGAAAAATATATGGTTAAAAATAAGTGCATAAATATTCATTAAACTGAAAAAAGTGGGTATTGCCAAAATATTAAAATCTCTCTGTGCTTTTCAAAAATCAACTATCAATAAAAAAGATGCTTGACAATAATTCATGCTCTGGGTTAGATCAAAACATCAGAAGGCTAAAACCCTTGATTTCTGCAGGTTGCCCCTCAACAGATGGGTGTGTTTTGAGGTATGGGGTATCATACATTCAAGGATACAAAACTCAAGTTACCTCTCATCTCAACTTGAGTCTATACACAATTTCTTACAGGAATGGGACTGGAGGAAGTTCTTCTGCCATCACTGTGGATTTCTACCTTAAACTGGACATTTATAGATTAAAGGCAGAGACAGCTATACCCTGTTGTCCCTATGTCACAGTGAAAAACAAAAACCAACCCCAAACAGCCAGACACAGGCTCCCAGCAACCCCTCTGGAGATCCAGGGCCTCAGACTCACTGAAGTTTCCCTTTTCCTTTCCTTGGGTTGGGGGTGAGTCCAAGGGTAGCAGGAAGGGGAAGGGGGTCTTTAGGAATGAGAAGGGACGAAAAGCTACACAATTTCAACCCCTAAACACTGGCAATGTTCTTGGAGCTGAACCGGAAGGCTAGGTATCTCAGTTACAAGCATAGCTGGGGAATGGATCATTCAACCCAGAGACGTTTTCAACTAAATACAAATTAGTTTGATCATTATGTGTTTGAGAAAACCTTTATGGGATGAAGATGCCCTGTCCTGTTTTAGACTGCTCCGTGAACATCAGTGAGCCTTCTCCTGTCCTGAGACCCTCGGGGCATCAGGCTGTCTGCTGGGATGCGGCCCAGGGACGCCCCGGGTGTGGTGCTGCTGGTACCACTCAGCGTATACTTGTTTGTGCGGCCTGTTTCCTCCTCCCTCCTGCTAGCTGTTATTCCCCGGGCTCCAGCTCTCAGCAGCTCCCCCCCAACCAGGGCTTTGGTCGCCCTCCCAAGTTTGGTAAAGCAGTGAACAAGGTTTTACACATTACTGAGGCCTCTGCCATGGAGCGTGCCCCAGCCCTAACCATCACACTGGGCCAAGTCCTCTCCTGCCAGCATCCAGAAGTTACTGTGAAAAGTGGTCTCGGGTATTATGAAGAAGCACGAACTCAGAACATTTTGGTCTTTGTGTGAGTTCTGGAAAGTTTCTACAAAGATGGAGAGGAAGTACAGTGGATACTGTGGATATCCCATGTTGCTGAGCATCTTTCATTCCTTCACTCAATCACTCCACGCACTTTTCTTGAGGACCTACCACACGACACGCCAACACACTGGACCAAATGCTCGGGATGGATACAAGATGAAGACAAGATCGTTGCTCTCAAGCTGCTCACAGTCCAGTAGGAGAGACAGACCCCAAATCAGTAAACTACAAACAAAACAGCAAGTTAGGTGACAGAGATAAAGAGTGTGCACTGAGGGAAGAGTGAAGAGGATCAGCTCAGTGGGCCTGGGTGGAATCAGAGAAGGTTTTCTGGATGGGGTGTTGATGGCTAAGCAGGAGTCAGACCAACAAAGAGGACGGGCATCAGCAAGGACATGGAACCCCCAAAACCCTTCACTGTACTTACTGTTTCCAGACCTTCCATGCTTGACTGACAAGGGGTAAGATGGAGCCTTATCAGACCTACCTGGACCGGACCCCACCGCAGGGGCAATTCAGCAGGAGGGGTCTTTGCAGGTTGTTTAGTCACTGCTGTATCCCCAGCCCCCAGACACTTCCTACTGCAGAGTAGGCCCTCTGCAAACATTTGCTGAGTTGAATTTGATATGATCATCAGAGCAGACCTGAGAGACCTGGGTCCATGCTGTGGGTGGTGAACTGCCAGGTGATTTGTAGCAAAGATGGTTGTGCAGTTGAAAAAAATTAAAGAAAGCATATATGGAGATGAGCAGGCACTCATTTCCGTGCATTCCCCACTCCTGCCGACAGTTCCCTCCTGCTCTGCTAAAGCTCTCCTCACCCCAGCGTCATGGTTAATTTCCCCCCATCCCTGAAAGAGAAAGAGGGCACCTTCTTCCTTTTGCAAAGGAAGAAGAACTACTAAGTAAATTTTCCTTTATAATAGTTCCCTAAGACCGAAGAGTGGTTTTTAACATACCCATCATAACAAACCTCTTAGAAGCAGATAACAGAGGATAAATACAGGTTAGAAAGAGCCAATCATTTAGACAGAGATGCATGTGAGTTTGGATGGTTAAGCTATTTCACTCATAAGCTCATAAAACAATCCTTTTTTCAATAGTAGACAAACCATAATTTGAAAAATAGTACATGATACTTATATAAAATGGAAATACAGTACTTTTGACTAGAGAAGAAAAATGCTATGTATGCAATTTTAAAAAAGGTGTTTCCCTAAAGGACAGAAATGAACACAAAGTAAGGCAAACAGATTAACAAGCCCATGAACATTCTGACACCAGGTTGGAGGCCAGTGGGTTGAGACAGCTTCAGGAGCACATATTTGGCAGGAAAGTGAACAACATGAAATTCACTAGGAGCTGTGGGCTACTGGGTTGCTGCTGGGGGCTGCAGATTTATTCTTACCCTTGTCTACAGGGGCAGCTGACTCACTAACAGATGATTCCTGATTCCCCACCAAAACGCTGCCCGTGGAATGGAATATTTTCCTTTGTAAAGAAAGTGCCTTTGCACTAAAAAATGCATTTCTCTTGCCCAATGGTAGGGAGGACTCCTACCATGTAATTATCCAGCCCATTAGAAGGCAAGGTCAGAACAGACAGACATAGAGGGAAGGTCCGCCCTTGCTAGACACACAGATGTGGTCACACGGTTTCTAAAGTAACAGGCAGCTGGGCAGGGAGACTGCAGGGAAAGGATGAAAATTTCCCATTTTTGATCGAGTACCTGTAATTTCAAATAGTTTCACATATCGTATTTCATGATATTTCATCATATTTCATATTCTTTGCAAAAAGTCTATGACCTTGGTATTTTTGAGACCATTTTACAGATGAGGAAACTAAGCCCTCAAGAGGCTCACTAAGTTGACTGAGGCCATCCAGCTAGTAAATTGCAGGACCGCGTGGCTGTCTTCTAATCCCACGCGCCACGGCACGTTATCTCAATTATACCCCAGTGAGGTCTGCATTTCTGATGTGCACCCTCTACGGTTTCTTGGTAGAATACAGGTTTAAAAAGATTCTACCCCTTGGGCTTCCCTGGTGGCGCAGTGGTTGAGAGTCCGCCTGCCAATGCAGGGGACGCGGGTTTGTGCCCCGGTCCAGGAAGATCCCACATGCCGTGGAGCGGCTGGGCCCGTGAGCCATGGCCGCTGAGCCTGCGCGTCCGGAGCCTGTGCTCCGTGACGGGAGAGGCCACAGCAGTGAGAGGCCCGCGTACTGCAAAAAAAAAAAAAAAGATTCTACCCTTTTATAATGATCTCAGTTACCCTCATTGTATACAATTAAGATGCCTAGAAAACCTGAAACTTGATTTAGCTTGAAGGTGCCTCACCCAGTTCGGGGTGAATGAAGGCTCTGGAGTCGTGGGTGATGGCACCTCTCAGTGATGGATTGCCAGCAGATGGACAAGAAGGGAAACGATTCACTGTCCTGCCAAAGAGACAGCTAAGCACAGGATCCTGACAGCCGTGAGCAGGGGCTGGAGCCCGTCCAAGGAACGGGGTGGGGCAGCTGTGAGGGGTGGAGAGGCATGGCCACTAATGTATGGGACACAAGGGAAGGGGCACAGGACACCTTTTGGTTTCTGCACCTCCAGGGACACACAGGATCTTACACCATTCAGGACGCTCCCTGAGCTTCAGTGAAACTAATGAGGGAGTGACACCTTAGTGCTCCAAGGTCAAGAACGTTTCTTTTGGGTTCTGCTTCCCAATTCCAGTTGCTAAATAACCAGCTCCTTAGTTTCTATGTAGAACAGAGCTTGTATTCCCAGAGTCCCTGTTAACCAGGCTTTGACACTGAATGCTGAAGACTACTCCTGTTATTTCAAAACACAAAGGTAGTACTGGTTAGTTTTGCTTCAACATTGCGGGGTGGGGGGCAGGGGGCGGGGGGGGGCATGGATTCTGATGGATATAACACCAAAGCTAAGTTTTCATTTATCGAAAAAGAGAAGCTTCCTAAAACCTCCAAGTTATGCTCAAGAAGTAACTTGCTTCCTGTGAGAAGAGGGTGGGGCGCAGAAAGTCCAAAGCCCCTCACTTCCAAGAAGCCAGTGTGGAACTGAACATACTGTGATATGAACTCCTGTCAGGCAGGTGAGATGAACCTCAGAAAAATATAGACAGCAGGTGCCAGGTAACACCTGGAAGTCTGAGTATTTTTACTGGATACTACTAAGTACAATGATACACTTTTTATGAAACTCTTTGAACTCATTGGATAAAAACAAAAACACAAACAGAAAAATACCATGTTGCTGTTGGCCAGTTAGTGCCTTAGCCACCCTGCTCACCGAATTGTGCTTTTCCAACGATATTCTTCTGTGGTTAAACTTTCATGTTGTCTCTTGTTTTCTTTTAAGCCGCACACTTCTGAGATAAAAATCTGTTCAGTTCATTTTAAAATAGAACAGGTTCCTGAGGACTGCCCAGTGGCAAACATGACTATTAGTTAATTTTTAAAAAGAGGAGGTCAAAAGGCAGAAAAACATTCATGAGTTCTGCAGAAAATCGTGGAAACAACCTTAAGGGATCTAGTGGAGCCACATCTGGGAAAACCATATTTTATGAGAGATTCCCCAGCAGGGATTCAGGCAAAGGAAATCATGCCTGGCTCTTCCGATGGAATTTTTGGAAGATGTTACTATCGTGAAAGGTACAATAAATTAAGTGACGGTGGCTGCATTCCTTGAATTTTGCCCAGCAGATGGCAAAGCTGGAGAATCAACCGGGAAGCCAGAGAGTGATACAGTGGAGAGGGGAAAGGATCAGAAGGCATCATCTCCCACGGGACTGACTCCTCATTCATCCAGGGCTTGTGGCACACACCGTACAGCTGGTTTAAACAGTCAGTAGAATTAGCAGAGCCCCAAAGAGCTGTCAAGTTCTGAGGATGGTCTTTTAGATTTCCAGAGACACCCGCCTGAGAGGGCTGTCACTTGGTTGCCAGAAAGGCATCACTTCATGCCTTAAGCCCCTGTGAGACTTAATGATGTCAGACAGCAGAGCCCACCAAGCAAAGCCCCGGAAAACAGGGCTCTAAACGCTCCAGCCGTGCCTACGTGCTCAGGGGCAAAATCTCCCAGCTGTAATGCTTATTCTGGCCATTTTCTTGAAGACTTTTTCAACCAGAAGTTTCCGTCAGTTTGGCTTTTGCCTCCTCTCCTTCCCTGAGTGGAATGTGTGCAGCTGGACACATGGAAGGATTGTACTGTTGTCTAAATACAACAGCAGGCTTTGCAAAGACACTTTTTTTTTTTTTTTTTTGCGGTACACGGGCCTCTCACTGTTGTGGCCTCTCCCGTTGCGGAGCACAGGCTCCGGACGCGCAGGCTCAGCGGCCATGGCTCACGGGCCCAGCCGCTCCACAGCATGTGGGATCTTCCCGGACCGGGGCACGAACCCGTGTCCCCTGCATCGGCAGGCGGACTCTCAACCACTGCGCCACCAGGGAAGCCCCGCAAAGACTCTTTTTTTTTGAAGAGAAGCGCTCTTGAACAGGATGTCTGGGTTGCAACTAGGAAAACAGGGAAACTGAGCAAAGGAATATCAGTGGTGGCTGTTCCACAAAGGAGCTGCGAGCTCAGCCCCTCCTTCAGAGGAAGCAGGAGGGGCCGCTGGTCTGGGAAGAGGTGGGGACGCCCAGGCAGCAGCCCCGGTGACGGCGACCGGCTCTCAGCCGAGGCTTCAGCACGGCAGAAGAGGCCGAGCCTTACTCAGGCCACGTCTTCACCCGGAGCTTATGGGCTTCACAGTCTGCAGGGAGAAGAGGCGTGGATTCTCCAAGGGGTTGGTGACCCCCAAAGCTCCTGTTACGGAGGGAGGTAGGCGTGCACCCATCTACCCGTACAGGAGTGCTGAAGATGCTGTCCGGGAGCCTCAGGGTCCCCAGCCTCCGCTCACTGCCCGAGCCCCTCCTGCACGCGCCAGGGGCCTCTCCACGTCCAGCAAATGAAGCTCACGTCTGCCAGGTCGGAGGCCTCCAGCAGTTGTTGAATAACTGGGCCATCAGCTCTGCCTGTAGGTCTTAGGAGTGGAAACCAGCCTCCCCAGCGAAGCCTTGGTGCACACTCATGGGTCCAACCAAAGGTGGGTTCGCACGGTCCTGAAGTATAGGGTGGGAGTGAAGCCCCTTCCTCATCCATAAGCCTGAGGGTGCGCAAGACGCCAAAATGCTGAAACGACTTGTGTGATGAAGAAAAAGAGCCTAAGGCAAACCTGAGCATGTGAAGAAAGTTCTGGAAGAAACTGAGGAGAGCACCATCCCATCCCCAGCCTTGCCTGGAGTCTCAGAACTTCTCCTTGGTGAGACCGGGTCGACTGACAGTTAAGACAAGAACCTGATCCACTTCCACACCAGAACGAGGGGGCGAGTCCAGAGGGCCACCAGGAAAAGTTTCACGGTGTTGTGGGAACGCCTGGGGCCTGGAATCAGACTCACTGGCTTCTGATCCGCAATCTGGCAGCAATTCTGTCAGCTTGACAGAGTGACTTATTCTCCTGAGCCTTCGTTTCCCCACGGGGTTAAACTAGAATAATGTAAATTATAGGTGATGACAGCCCCACTGCAGTTTTGGTTTGAGAGCTGATGAGTTACTGTGTGGAAGACACTGAGCAGAGCCTCTGGGTTTCCATTAGATCCTCCCTAAGTATTATCCCCTTCCTCCTGTGAGAGATCGTCTTGCACTTGGGTGGGTTTCTGGTAATTTTCCACACTTCCCTGCTGTTCCTCATTTTGGTTTAGTCCAGCTGGCTTCCCAGCAGTTTACAGTAAAAGCCTCTGAGAGCTGTATATTTGCTTCAGAGGCCAGTGAGGCTGGGAAGAAGCTAGGCTTCTAAGCTCAGAGAGGAATTCAAGCAGAAAAGCGACGGGTAGCCACTGGAAGAGGGGGTGAGTGGGCCAATTTGCGAGAAGTCTGTGAGAGAGAGAAGTGTGTGGGGAAAAGGGGAGCAGCTTGAAACCAGTCACCTGCCCTGTGGGTTTAGCGGGCAGGAAACTCCATTCCCCACAGCCACTAAACAGTGGTGGGACTGAAAGGGGCAATATGTTCACGCCTTCTGATGCCCAGAATCGTTATAATTGAAACTCCATGGAAAGAAGTCCGTATACAGCAAGGTAAGTAGCCTCTTGGATGACTCGAGTGATCCCTGCCTCCTGGAATTCACACTCCCGTTGAGTGGGGGTGGCCCTAGAGACTTCTAGAAAATAACAGATGTGATGGGGCATCACTTCCAAGATGAGGTTACAAGGTTGCAACTTCCCCTTTGCTCACTGTCTCTTGCTGCTCTCTCTGAGGGAGGCCTGATATCATGCTGTGAGCTGTCCCACGGTGAGGCTCATGGGGCTAAGCTCATGAGGGTGGCCACTGGCCAACAGGCACATGAGTGAGCCTAGAAGCAGACACTCCCCCAGGCAAGCATTAAGATGACAGGAGTCCCAGCGCCATCATGATTTAACCCTGTGGGAACCCTGAGCCAGAGGACACAGCTAAGCTGCTCTGGATTTCTGACCCAGAAACTGTACGTCATGAATGTTTGTTGTTTTAAGCTACTAAATCCTGGGGTAATTTGTTACACAGCAATAGCTCACTAACACACATGGCTCTATCAGGCACAAACTAGATTTGGAAACGACATATCCCAAATACAATGGAATATTCTTCTTTTTACAGTGAGCGAGCAGAATCAGTGAATGAAATAAATCCTGAACATCCTTTCTACCTGTGATTTCCTCTGACTAGCCAAATGGTATACAGGGATTCTTCCAGCTATAAGGATAACTTATAAATTATTCATTTGGGTTCTGTCATTAGTTAACTGAAGTTTCAGTTACCTCTCCATCGTCTAATGGCTGTGCTCAAGGAGATATGAGAATTTTACAGAAACAACGACCAAGAAAATTTGACTTCTTAATATGTAAAAAAAAGATACATATGAGGAACTAATATGGAAAGAGAAAACACGTTTATGCACAACCATATGCCACAGAAAAGACCTTTAGGGAGCAAAAAACTGCTACCTATTAAAAGACTGCGAATAGAAGTGAAGTTAATAATAGAGTGAAAACCAATAAACCATTGTGGCATTTCCTACAGATACTCTTAAATCTCTTTATTTACCCACAGTAGTTCTTTAATCCTGTGCTAGATACCACCAAACATCTCATTTCCTCCCCTCTTTTTATTTCCTAAGAAAATATTTCCATCTTTTGTACCAAAAAGTAAGAGAGAAACATTTACCAGTGAATCTTTGTTTTTTAAAAGAATAGTCTTTCTGGAATCAGGCAATGCCAACTTTTATGCCCCGGTGGTTTGAGATTCTTGTGAGTGGCATAAAAGAAAAGAAGAAGAAAAAAAAAAAAGAAGTCAAGAGTCTTTGTGGTGGGGCTTGCCCAGTGGCTGACTACACAAGTCTGATACCCCTCCGCCCAGCCTCCCACCAGAACCCTCATGATGACACAGAAAGGACAAAACGTCAATAGCAACAAAGTCTGAAGATAAGAGCACACCACAGGCCAAAGTCCAGGGGGGTTCCATTAATGCCCTGTTGATGGCGGAGGGGGGCTGAGAAGGCCATTTTTGGATCACACATCTCAAAGTCCATAAACCGTAAAGCAACAAAGCAGATGCCCGCCAAAGGGCAGGAAAGGGCCTTAACTCAGAAGGAGAAATTAAAATGGCCATCAACCTCCCTAGCAATCAAAGAAAGGGAAATAAAAATACCGCTTGTAGATTTACAATGACAAATGCCCCTAAGGCTTCAGGGTGGGGCATGGGGGTGGTGTCCTCCCTCCTGCGTGGCAGTGTGGTCGGCCATGCAGGCTTTTTAGAAAACAGCATGGAAATCAGTGCCCAGAGCCTGACAGTTTAAGGCCTCTTCTCTTTTAAACCTTTTCTGTGTGGCAAGAAGGAAGGGGGTGGGAGGATGGTGGAGGGAAAGAAAGAGAAGAAAAAAATATTACAGTGAGTAGGCTTCTAAAAAACCATTTAAAAATTACTTTTAAATTACTTTTTAAATAATAAAAAAAATTTTTTTAAATGCTTTTGGTAGCCTTGTGAAAGCAGAAAAGAAATAATTTCCTCAAAATGCATACCATCAAAAATTAGACTACTGGGGCTTCCCTGGTGGCGCAGTGGTTGAGAGTCCGCCTGCTGATGCAGGGGACACGGGTTCGTGCCCCGGTCCAGGAAGATCCCACATGCCACGGAGCGGCTGGGCCCGTGAGCCATGGCCGCTGAGCCTGCGCGTCCGGAGCCTGTGCTCCGCATCGGGAGAGGCCACAACAGTGAGAGGCCCGCGTACCGCAACAACAACAACAAAAAAAACAACCAGACTACTGGACTTCCTTTTCTAGGCCGATATTTCCTATGTTCGTTATTTCTCTAAGGTCACAGAAGCAGAAGAAAACAACACAACAGGGCCCCAAACAAGATCACACCCCTCACAAGTAATGAAAGAGCTGATGTGAAAACCAGTGACACGGTGTCAAATCTATTCCTGTTTGTGAACAGATTTACCAGTTTCTCACTAACATCTGAATTTAATTTGAGATTAGGCATCAAGTCTAAACGCTAATTATCTGATGGTAGAATTTCTTATTTTTAGTTGTTAAAGCCATTTTATCTGTTTGGCTTTTGACAAAATATTTGTTTTTATAAAGGCAAGATCTAATATTTTTAATGAATAGGTCCAGGGACCTGAAACAAAGACTGCACTTAATTTTCACAACAATCCTATGAGTAGGTGTTGTGATCAGTGACGAAACGGTCCCTAAGCAAACTGTCAAAGGTCATCTAGGTAGTAAGTGAAAAGGGCAAATCCAGGACCAACTCATGTCACAGATGGGTATCTTTGTGCAGCCCAGCTTTGTGACTTTTAAAAAAATACAATTTGTTACATAGTCTAGAATTTTCAGGTTAATTAGGTTAATGCAACCATCTCAAATGTTTCCCCTTTATGATGTGGCCTTCGAGTTTCTAAAGCAAAGCACATTCCTTGCTATGGATTGGGAGCATTGATCAGTCAGTCACCAATGGAGGAATGACAGCTCTCCCGGCTCCCAGTAGGGGAGACCTGTGGCAGAGAAGCCAATGGCCCAACCAGGGATTTCAGGTCAGCACCTTCCTTACCCTGTCGTTCCAGGAATCAGAGTAGGCTTTTCTCACACCTAAGACGCCTCCTGCTCTAAAAGTAAGGTTCAGAGTGGAAACCACAGGAGTCCCTTACCCAAGGCTTCTCTCCAGAATTTCCTGAGCCTATGCTCCGGGATGGGCATGGCACTGGATTACTATGACTTCAAACTTTGCTAAAATGCCTGACTCCAAGCCATGAAGCAAAACGAAAAAGATCTGACTCACTGTGTGGGATCTTGATTCTACCTCCCTGGGTGTCCACTTGTTCATCTGTAAATGAAGTTGGACTGACTGCCCCCCACCGTGAGCCCTTGAATTCGAACATTCTGTGGCTTCAAATAGACATCTGCATGTACATTTTGTCTTTCCCTTCTTCTCCAATTCACTTACATACTGGTAAACAGAGTGCAGGTACATGTTATGTGGATTTAAATTGATGTGAATTTGAAAGGTGTATGATTATAAAGGTGTTAATAAAGCTTCATTTGATGTGCAAAAATCCAAATCCCTCTAAATTCGAACAATTATCAAGAACCGTTATCATTTCAAGGTTGGCAGAAAGTGAACTGTCAACTATGTTACACTACTGTCCCCTTTGAAGTACTTGTGTTATCCAGACCAGGACAAGGCTGGGATGGAACCCTGGAAACCCGACACCTCAATCAGACTCAACCTTTCAGATCCAAAGCGACCTTGTTCTGCAAATGCCCCTCCCTTCACCTCAGCTGAAATGTCACCCACTCCAAGAAGTCTTTCCTAAGCAACACTCCCAGCTCCTTAGTGCCCACCCCGGGCCATCAACATCCCCACTGCACTGTAGCTGCTGATTTTCTCATTCCCCTTTCTCATCAGGACTCTGTGAGTTCCCTGGGGGCAGGGACCAGTTGGTTAGTTTTTCATCCCCAGGACCTAGCAAAGTGACATGTTCAACTGGGCACCCTGTAGACGTCAGTCTGATCGATCAAACAGCTGAATCCTTTCCTTTTACAGAGAAAGATCTGAGAGAAGGGCCTTCCCCGGACCACATGGCTCCCAGGGACCAGAGCTGAGACCAGAACCCATGTGTCCTGGCTCCGAGGGCTTCACCTGCTGGTCACCTGGGACACGGATGGTCCTGCACCTTCACTCGATCAGTTTAAGTCACCTCCAGAATCGATGTAAGGCAATTAATAACTCTAGAACAACAAAGAAAGTGCCTTTGAGAAAATTATTAGGCTTCCCTGGTGGCGCAGTGGTTGAGAGTCCGCCTGCCGATGCAGGGGACATGGGTTCGTGCCCCGGTCTGGGAAGATCCCACATGCCGCGGAGTGGCTGGGCCCGTGAGCCATGGCCGCGGAGCCTGTGCGTCCGGAGCCTGTGCTCCGCAACGGGAGAGGCCACAACAGTGAGAGGCCCGTGTACCACCAAAAAAAGAAAAAAAAAAAGAAAATTATCTCTTCCCCATGAGCTCATCCCTCTGGACAAGCAGATAAAAGCTGTTCAGCACATACTTACTGAGCATCTTAAGATAAGGACTCAAATAAGCAAAGTCTCACTTTTTTTCCTTGCAAAGTCCTACTTGCCTTGGTGTTTATTAAAATCAGATATTGTTTCCTACGATTGTTTCAAAGGAAAATTTGTCTCTTTGCTTCTAGCTTGAAGTAAAGACATTATCACAGTTTTAGTATCAGGAATGGAAAAATACAATATAGAAAATAGAACTGAAACTTAGTTGCTACTTTCCCACACTGCAGGGAGGACAACAAGTCTGCCTCCACCCCGTGTCTGAGATGTTGCCAGCTCCTGTTGCCTAGCAGAGCAGGTTCATGGTGAGTCAGCCAACACAACACTAGTTAACACAGGGGAGATGCTGGGTGCTGGAGGCCTCAACAGGGAAGAGCAGGAGTGATGCTCAGGTAGGTGCCCATCACCTGAACAGACCTGCTCACACCGGCTGCTGGGCGGCTTGCAGCCCTCCTCTTGCTCTGTGTGTCCCTGCCGCCCGGGGAAGGGGAGGGCCCCAAACCACAGTGTAAACACTGTGCTGACCTCAGAGCACTGTGATGAATTCTCGGTGGAAATCATCACTGAGACCAGGAGGCGGGGGGCAGGAGGGGGGTCCACAAACGCAAGGGCTCTCTGCTTAAATCCAGGTTCCAGGAGATGCATTTTGAGATGGAGTCTAAAAACCAAAGCAGCCATGTTGGAAAAGACTGAGAACGGGCAAGGTTTCGGGACTGGGAATGGTCTGGGAACAGGGCTGTGTCAGCCGTGGGCCAGGGGCTCTGATGTGACTTACACACAGAAGCAACTGGCGGGTATTTCATCCCCTTTATGTCTTCTGTGAATTGTAACTCATTCCTCATCACAGCTTTCCAGCCTTTACTCTACAAGCACGGAGCCCGGCACCACCTTGGCTTAGGTTGGTTGTGACATGCCCCCCAGCTGCCCGGAGGAGCTGGACGGCCACACACGGGGCCCATAATTGACCACCCTTAGGTACCACTTGCTTGAATCCCAAATGTAACTACTAGTGGCAAACCCATCAACTTGGCTCAAGGAAGATCCAGCAGGAGCCAGTTCTTTACACTGAAGCAGGACAAGACTCCCCGCTGCGGTGAGATTAAAAAGGGAAAGAAAAGCAATGGCAGGTGGGTGGTCTTTGTTCTAGCAGGCCTCCCACGCAGGCAAGGGAACCTCAAACTCCAGGAAAATAAACAAAGCTGCACGTGGCCTGCTGTGTGTACAGAAGCCAACAAGGTCACTGACCCCTGCCTCCCCCCAGCCTCCTGCAGAGGGTGGGTCCGCATCCATGAGCGCTAGGGTGTGCGCACGTGCACACACACACGTGCACACGCACAGACACCTTTTCAAGCTGTCCACAGGTGATGACTTTTCCTACTGATCGGTCTGCTGTCCGTTGCCAGCTCAAGCTGTGGCCAGTATGGGGGCTTTGATGACGAACATAGGCATTGCCTACAGCAGCACTTCAAACAAAATCTATCCTCTCTAGGTGATGACATCATCTTCTTGAAAAATGAAAAAGGAAAAGCAAATGACGGCACTGCTTCTGAAATGCAGTAAGTGCTGAGATGGTAAGCGGCTCTGTGGATGAAGGCTGCAGTGTGAATAGGGCAGGTACCTCCCAATGGACCCTTCGTTCAGGGCTGAGCCTGGCTGATTTCCTCAGGCTCAGAGGTCACTGCTTTGGGTGTGGGTGACAGAGTTTCAAGACGCACTGTGTGGGTGACTGCTTGGGGGGTACTTTAGGGGAGATGGCTCTTTGGGGTACAGCCCTCCCCCATCACACTGCCTAGAAAGCAGCCAGTCCCACTAGGAAAAACAGTTCCCCGTTTTTGGGGAACTGTTCTCGGCTCACGATTTCCTGAGGAAGGGCTCAGTGACATAGTGATCGAGGCAACAAAGGTGCCAAGAAGCCCTGGCCTGCACCCCACGTTCACTTCAGTGCCACTGCCAGATGCCCAGGGATGCCTGCTTCCTGGGTGCAAAGAACCCCTTTGCCCTCCGCTCGGGACTCTCAGAACTCACCCTCACGACGTTGCGGCGGCTTTCAGAAAGGAAAAATAAAAGAGACCTTGCTGTCTCCTTCCCTCCCCAGACGCCACCATGTTGTAGTGTCCGTGCACGGCAGATGGGATGGGTGCGTGGGGACAGGTTTCTTCTGGAAGACGACGGTTGCACCTGCAGTGGTTTGGATATTTATTAACTCGATGCATCTCCCTGTGTCTGGTGACTCACACACTCCCAGGAAGGCCCATAGAGCCTCCGCATCTGCTAGCCTTTCAATTCTCTGGCTTTGCTGCACCTCAAACCTGATCTTCTTTCTTCTTGATTCAGCCTTCCTTGCACAATTCCTCTAGCGTGGTGGGATGTGGCCATAGTAAAACAGAAATTAGCAGCCTTAATTTTCATTTTTCATTGCAGCCCAATATTTCAGGTCCCATTCCCTCATCAAAACATTCATTCAACGAATAATTATAGATTACTTGGTACAGGGGTCCCCAACCCCTGGGCCGCGGACCGCTACCGGTCCACAGCCTGTTAAGAACCGGGCCGCACAGCAGGAGGGGAGCAGCGAGTGGACAAGCGAGCGAAGCTTCGTCTGCCACTCCCCATCACTCGCGTGACCACCTGAACCAAACCCCCCCCCAGAAAAACTGTCTTCCACGAAACCGGTCCCTGGTGCCAAACAGGTTGGGGACCGTCTGGCAGGAGAAGATCGGCCGGGTCCACAAATGGCACCTTGGTATGGCAGTAAGAGCACTGAGAAAGGGCACTTGAGGTCTTGTAGCCTGTCCCCGGGGGTGACAGGAACATACTCCCAGAACTCTGAGACAAAATTACTTTAAGAGCAAACTTAGATAGATTCAAAATATAGTTGCTTTTCCCCAACGACATATACAAGATGTTCATAGCAACACTCTAAGCACATCAATAGTAGGATGTATTCATAAATTATTACTATAATGAATACTATACAGCAATGATATCAATGTACTAATTCCAACAACGCACACATATCTTACAAATATAATGTTGAGCAAAAAGAGTACACTGTGAGTTTCATTTATATAAAGCTCAAAAACAATCAAAATTAAGCCTATGATTTATTAGAGGGGAGGATAGCAGTTCCTCCTGAGAAGGCAGCGGCTTAGGGGGACATGAAGAGGACTCGTGGGGTGCTGACAGTGTTCTCTTTCTTGCTCTGACTGCTGGTTCTATGACGCCAATAACTCTTACTGAGCGGTACTCATAATCTGTACACTTTTCTATATGTATATTGTATATCAATAAAATGTTTACTTAATATACGTACACATATACTCATATTTGCAGTCAGTGCATATAGTAGGCAGCTTTGGAAGGAACACGAGAGACTGAAAATGTGCCGCTACAGAAGCCTGGGATGTTCCCCATTCATCGTGCATGATCTGGCACAAGCTCAGAAAAGAAGGCCTAACTGTGATTATAATCATGCCAGCGAGAGTGCTATCAGTTACCCTGGCTCTGCTCGAAAAACAGTGAAAAAGATTTGGAGACCAAGTTTGCAGTGTTTGTCCCTCACTGTCCATCAGGAGGGCAGGAATATTCTGGTCAGTAGAGATATGCTCAGTGGAGGGGGTCATCAGGTCTCGCCATTCTCGGACGACGTGTCATATAAGGTCATCTCTCCCCTCGCTCTCATCACCCACTTGCCCACCACCTTCCAACACTGCATTCAATGTCCCCAGCCTGGCACACGCTGGAGAGGTGAAAATATTCTGTCACTATAAAATGGCCGCACTGGGCTTCCCTGGTGGCGCATTGGTTGAGAATCTGCCTGCCAATGCAGGGGACACGGGTTCGAGCCCTGGTCTGGGTGGATCCCACATACCGCGGAGCAATTAGGCCCGTGAGCCACAACTACTGAGCCTGCGCATCTGGAGCCTGTGCTCCACAACAGGAGGGGCCGCGACAGTGAGAGGCCCGCGCATGGCGATGAAGAGTGGCCCCCGCTCGCCGCAACTAGAGAAAGCCCTCGCACAGAAACAAAGACCCAACACAGGAAAAATAAATAAATTAATTAATAATCTCCTACCCCCAACATCTTCTAAAAAATAAATAAAGAAAAGAAAATGGCCACACTAAATCGATTGGCATCCTTTTGATACCACAGACACCTGAGAGGCTCCTGATGCAAACACTTCTGAAAACAATGACAAAATGGAGCTCCCGGACCTGCCGGGTCAAGATCCAGACCTTGGACGATGGAGATGCCACCAAAGTGCGGCTCCCCTGAGCCCCCGCCCCAGACACTCCCATCCTCTTGGAACTGGTTACTCAAGGTGTGTTTTCTGTGCCTGTATCATAGGTGGCCACTCCCCACTGCCCTGAAGGAACAGAGGCTGGTCAACCTTCCCAAGGTCAAGGTCAGCGAGACTTTAGTGGTTAAGAGGCTTCAGGGCCCAAACAGCCAGAGTCAGGGATCTGTCCCTTGCCTCAGGGGTTCCTTCAAGTTGTGTGGCATTTGTCATAAATCACTCCTCTCTGTCCCGATGCCCACTAATAAACAGAGAAACTAAGTCCTATATTGGGAATCCCGGGCACCCTGTCCAGTCCGACTTCTCGGTGAGATCCGAATATTAAACAACAACAATCTCACCTGAGGATATTTTTTGCTGTACTGTCCCCTAAAGCAGAGCCCTCCGTCCCTGCCCCTCTACAGGAAGCCCAAAGCCATGGCAGCCACAGCGGGGCATCCGGGGTCTGCTCTTTGCACAGCTGACCGTGAGCACAGGTGAAAGTGACCAGGGGCGTGGCAAGAGGAGGGTTACACCCTGACAGCCTTCTGACCATGGAGATGGAAATCCCTACAGAGGGGACGGCAGGCGGGACCCCCCTGCACAGGGGCAGCGACTCCATCCTGGACCCCAAGAGGGCAGGGCAGCCGCAGTCAGTGCCGGCCTAACAGCCATGAGCTTGCTTGTGTGCTTATTTCCAAAGGAACTGGACAGCCCAGAATCCATTCGTACCCGCTCGCCTTCAATATGTAACATCCCAGCCGTCTTTTAACCTCTGAATCTACATTTCTCACACTTGCTAATGAAAACTCAACTCATTTTGTTCCTATAGACAGAGCCAATTCTGGCGAGGCAGATTCATTCAGGAAGACTGATGTGAGTGATCAGCCACTGTCAGAGAAAGGGCAAGGGTTGTGACGTCAAGTGTCACAGTGGGAAGAGCATGGGGGTCTGAGACCTCCGACATTAGTGAGAACTTGGCCATGCCACTCTTCTCTGAGCCACGACTGCTCGTCCATAAAAGGAAGGGCTGGAAATCCATGCCTCTAAGTTCTCTTCCAGGTGCATGATGGATGGTAAGGAGCCTCATCTTCGGGTTATAAAAGACCTGGATTCTGAGCTCTGATTCCGTCACTAGCTGTGTGACTCAGGCAAGTTACCTAAATTCTCTGAACCTCAGTTTCTTAACTTGTGAAACAAAAGCAATAATATTCATATATAATGATAACATAGTATATAACATACAAATACTATAATGCTATAATAGTAATAATGAAGATTGGATGAAGTAAATATGTATGACATTTAGTGAGGTGCCCCGTACAGTGTAAATAATAAACAGCAAAAGGCAAAAAGAGCCGTGAGTCTGTGTTTCCACTGACAGAATCTCAAATGGGACACAGATGGTAACTGGGAGCAATAACAGTTAAAGTAATGGTGTGAATGTTCAGAAATGGCTGAATTACCGTCAGATCTGACCCTGACTCTTTAAGTGACTGACACTGGCTTCACTGGCAGCTGTGAAACATCTTTTCTATAGGCAATTCCTGAGATTTTAGTGCACATTTATGGAAGCTAATGACACCAAGAGAAGGAGAATTGTGCTGAACAGTCAGTTTGTTTTCATCTTACAGAGAACAGTAAGCTACTAAGAGCAATCTGTGCTTGACAGCAAGATGTAACAAACAAGCTGGGCCATCTCTCCTGGTGTCCTCGGCTCAGGAATCTCCTTAAAAATAACAGCATCCACTATGCCTTATTTAGAAGTGGATACATTATTTAATGACGTACTGGGATAAGCTTTATTTTGGAATACTGATATGACAGTTATACACATGCCTTGGTCAGTGTGCCAAATACTAGGATTTTGTTTCTTTTCTGGGTTCTTTTGAACTTTTTGTCATTGACAATGAAATACTAATTGTATACAAGGGCAGAAACGCAGGCATTTCCTGAGGTGAGGAGAAATATTTAACTGTAAAATATGTAACTCCTCAATAATGACGGTAAGGATGCTTTAAGGATATTTAGTGTTGGGCTTCCCTGGTGGCGCAGAGGTTGAGAGTCTGCCAGCCGATGCAGGGGACATGGGTTCGTGCCCCGGTCCGGGAAGATCCCACATGCCGCAGAGCGGCTGGGCCCGTGAGCCATGGCCGCTGAGCCTGCACGTCCGGAGCCTGTGCTCCGCAACGGGAGAGGCCACAGCAGTGAAAGGCCTGCGTACCGCAAAAAAAAAAGAATATTTAGTGTAGTTGAATCCTATATTCTGATGAGCACAGAAATTAGAAAATACACATGCTGAAAGATATATTTTGGTCTGTTCCAACAAGTTCATCCACTTCAAAATAAGCAATTTATTTATTATTGCTCTCTTTCCCAAAATCAGCCCATGGTGTGTGTCTGAATGTGTTTTGAACCACAGACTGTGTTCTGCATGGTGCAGAAGTGTCAAGCCAAGGTGAACTGTAAAAATCTCAAGGAAACGGCCAAATCCAGAACGGAGCTGCCGATACTCCACAGGGATATGCGGCCCCGAGCTAAGGAGGGGCTCTCTGGTGGGCAAGTTAGTGTGGCAGGGAGCCCACTGGTGGCTGGGTGGCCAGGGGCATGGACCCTGCATCAGGGTAACTGTGTTAAAGTCCTGGCTCCATGCTTACTTGCTACGTGACTTCAAGTTACCTAACTTCCATCTGCTTGAGTTTCCTCAACTCTAAAATGAAGATAATAGGGCTTCCCTGGTGGCGCAGTGGTTGAGAGTCTGCCTGCCGATGCAGGGGACACGGGTTCGTGCCCCGGTCCGGGAAGATCCCACATGCCGCGGAGCGGCTGGGCCCGTGAGCCATGGCCGCTGAGCCTGCGCGTCCGGAGCCTGTGCTCCGCAACGGGAGAGGCCACAACAGTGAGAGGCCCGCATACCGCAAAAAAATAAATAAATTAAAAATAAATTAAAAATTAAAAAAGAATAAAATGAAGATAATAATCGGACCTATGCCGGAGGGAACTGTGTATTACTCAACACGAATAATGTACTTAATGTAGCGCTCGTCACTGTCTTCCTCAATGTAGGTTATTATTACCTTTGAAACATTCTAGTTCATTGTCTCCCCACCTAGAGCATGTTGTCTGTGTATCTGTGTCTAAGAAATCAAGACCACTAACAGGTACAACCGACACCTTCTCTACCAGTTTTCATGAATATGATCAACCACATAGGCATTATTAAAATACCATTTGTTTCTGACATTGTTCTAGTTGCTGCACTAAGCACACATATGGGTCCTTTAGAAATTCACAGCACGTAAAGAAATAAGGGCACTCAACCCATGCACTAAACAAACATGGAAACTAAATCTGCAGGACATTTACAATATTTGCAAGTGGATGTACTATTATATACAAGTTTTCTTCTCCTCTACTCGTTAACCACTAATTCCACTCCACTCCAAGCAGAAAGACTAGCTATGTTTTCTAGACAATGACACCAGGAAGCAAATATATTAAGAGAGAAATATCTGGCCCAGGGTGCCTCCTCTTCTTGCTTTACACCTTAAAATTCCATCTGACCCCAGCAGTAAATGGAACCACCATCCAGGTAGAAATGTGAGGTGAGTAATCCAGGCCATTTTGCCCCACGGTGTGATCTGAATCTTAGAAGCAAATTTAGACAACACCGTATTAAAAGAGGTAAGAGGCCTCGGCTCTGAGGTGAAGCCTGGAGTTGGTGAGCGTGGAGTTGGGGATAGTTACTTTCCATGATTTGACCACAAAGGTCAATGTTGATTAATTTTTTTAATCATTTATAGCGTTCATTTTTTAATACTAAAAGAAGAAAAAAATTTGAAAGGAAATGGCAAAAACATAGGCAGCACGCATAAAGCTGAAACTACTGAAGTGCCAGTGGTTTCCGAGGAAGCGAGACACTGGTGGAAACTGGGGGCCTGGGGGCTGTATCTGGCCCACGTTGAGCACGGCTGCCGGACAGGGCGCTGGGTCACACGGTGGACGTGACGCATGTGTCGTGCCCACTGCTGTCGGCACAGGCACATCGTCCCCCGTGACCCTCTGCTTCCTGCAACACCCATCTGAGTCGGCACGTGCTTCTCCTTTTGTAGACCGCAGAGCAGGCCAGTGGCAGAGCCCCGAAAACAGCAAACAAGCCAAGAAAGAAAAGCGACCATGAAAGAGTAGTCGGGAAGGAGGAGGAGAATCCAAGGGAACAGCAGCAGCATGAAGCCAGGAGGAGGGAGCTCAGGAAGAGGCCACACTGTCAAGTGCTGAGGGGTTAAGTAACATGTGGGTGAGGGAAGACAGCTCACCAGAAAACCAACACACACCGTGTGTGTAACCATGCCTCTCAAGCCTGCAGGGCTTCGGACACTGAAGATTGAGAACCTTTTAAGAGCAGGAAGCTCAGGGCAAACCAGACCTCTACTGTCCTAGTACCACTTCTCAAGGGCCTCATTCCCTCTGGGTCTACAGACACATATGTTTGGGGAGCTTTGTGGAAGCACAGTGGTATCTACTACCCGATATCCAGACAGGTTGTTTTCCTTTGGCGACTGACGATGGTGCACACTGACATTTCCCCTGGACCCGAATAAAGCTCATCTATTGATAAGTTTTGCATAATTGAGCACATGAAGACTCACTAAAATTGATGGGCTTTTTCACACCCCATCTAAGTTCTATATCTAAAATACTCTGGAAGGACTCTGGAAAGGTCTAGTTGTCATTGCTAAGTTTACTGACATTGCGTGGTGCAGGGAGAAGTACCTGGAATATGACTAAAATGAATGAGAAATAATGTTCGCGGGGACTTACAGAGGTCTGTGTCATCTGAAGCACAAATGGCAGTGACAGGACAAGTAAGGTTAGCCTCGTACTGACCCTGGGAGAGGTGGCGTGGGACACGTGTCCCTTGACAAAGAGATTCCCAGAGTCACAGAAGCTTGGATTTCAAAGTGGCCTCAGAACTCATCTAGTTCAGGAGTTTCTCAGTTTTTCTGGGTCTCTCCATGTATACACGTTATTAAACTTTGATTCTTCTCCCGTTTTTTTTTTAAAAAAGGAAATCATCTAGTTCAACCCTTTTCTTTTACTCAAGGGAACATTGAGGGAGAGGCTGACAAAATCACACTTGTCCAATGTAGTCACTTGTGGTTAGACAGTGACTTGAACACGGGCTCAGTCTAGACTTTACGTTGAGTGAGACATGGAAAGTTTCTAGAGGGACGTGGAAAGATTGTGCTGAATGACATCAGAAGGCCCACCTTCATGAGACACAGAACTTGTTATTTAACCATTGAGAGAGTCTAGGATAGAATATTCCATGAGAGGCTAAGTTGGCAGATGAAGCGACAGTGTTTTCCCACCAAGCATCAATGCCTGGGGGGAACTGAACAAGACGTGGAAACCACATCCAGGTGTGCCAGCTACACTAACGCTCACCTGCCCTATTTCTGAGCCAAACGGGCCCTGCTCTTGAGCTTAAAGCTCACCTGCTCAGGGGTTCGCCAGGCTGCACTCAGCGCACCCTCTAACCACGGGATTCTCTTGCCTGTGCATTGCTCTCCCAAATCATTCACTAAAAATATCCTATACAGCAAATATTGACTGGCCGCCACAGAAACGAAAAGCTTACACTTCTAGAGGAAGGCTCGTTTACTCCTCTTTTTTAAAAACGCATTTATTTACTTATTTTTTACTTCTGATCCCTGCCTCCCTATCTGTGAGGAAACATTTCCCCAACCCACAATGATGTCAGGGTTTAATAACTCAAGATAGATAGTCTTTGTATATCTTAACTTATGCTAGTCTTTAATCAAAGGCTTTTTCCAAGGCCTAAACAGATGACAGCCGCTGTTTCTCCCCAACCACATGATTCATCAGACATGGTTTCCTCTTACAAGAATCATGTTACTTTGTCACGCTACTGCAACAAATCACGTTTGCTTAAGAGCTCAGGAGCCTATATACTTTGAAAAGTATTATGTAATATTTGACATGTAGAAATATAGATAGATGGATCGAAACAAAGTCATGAAGCCCCAAATAAAACACCCCAGTTTCTACCACCAGACTAAAGATTAGATCTCATTATCAATGCCATTGGAGATAACCTGATGCTCTTCCTGGACCCCACCTTCCCAACTATCCTTCTCTTGCTTTTAAATATAGTTTTACCACATACAGATGTATCCTAACAATATATTGCTTAAATCTGCTTGCTTTTGAATTTTATAAACATGGTATTTCACTGTAGGTAGTCTTGGGCAACCTGCTTTCTTAAATTAAATGCTAAGTTTTTAAGATACATCCATGTTGCTGCATGCAGCTGTAGTTTCTTCATTTTCCACTGCTACATAATAGTCTTTTGTGAGAATATGCCACAGGGCATTTATTTGTTCTCCAGTTCTGTGACTTTTAGATTGTTTTCAATTTTTTTGCTATTATGAGCAGTATTATAATGAACATTCTCAAACGTGTCTCTTGGAGAAACTGCAAAATTTTTCCTCGTATACCTATAAATGTGTATTTACCTTTGTTAAGTCAACGGGTATATGCATACTCCACTTTACAAGATAGTACAAACTTTTCTCCCAGAGTGATGATGGTACCAGACGACACTCCCACCAGGAGTACATGAGAGGTCCTGTTTCCCCGTGTGCATCATCGCCAACACTTCATATTCTCCGACTTCTTAATATTTGCCAGTTTACGGGAGTACAATAGTATGTCACTGTGATCCTAATGTACATCTCCCTGATTGCTAATGAGGCTGAGCATGTTTTGATGTTTTTAGATTGTCTACCACCTGGCTCCTACTAATTTTAGGCAATTCATTGTGTAGCCCTGCATATCCAACTATTCATTAGCCCAAAATCTTGCCTGGGAGGATGGATAAGAAGACACATACAGAAAACACTGGTGGCTCTGAGTCTTCGTGTAATGGACCTTGTTGACGTTGCAGTCATTCAGCTCCGCCCCTAGTAAGCAGCTGTCTGTGGCTTGGGGATTTGAGCTCAGCTCAAAAGGTAGCCATGCATGATCTAAGGGAATCCCACCCTTCTAGCCATGAAGTGGTTCAGGAATGGAGACATGAAATACGTCTAAGGAGATACAAAGACAGGACTACTGGAGGCTTCTGGGAAAATACTTCCTTACACTTGCAAGCAGCAATGGGAAGCCAGGATCTGTCTGACACTAGATGTGAAAGAGGAGGCATGTGAACCCACCCACTTCCAGCAGCCACCCTGTGCCCAGAAGGCTAACGAATCATAGAAAAAAGTTGTCTATGTGGAAGCAGAGCAGACAGATGCAAACAACCCGAGTCCTTGATCCCATTGCTGAACTGCCAGATGAATCAACACGGAATCAGTCTATCTCTGGGTGCCCATTTATACAAACCAATACGTTTCCCTATTGCTGAAGCTAATTTGAAACTGGCTTTCTATTACTTCAACCAGAAGCATCCTGAAACACGTGATGTGGTTTAAAAACAAACAAAACCAACAAAAAGCTATGAGCCATGAATGGCATTTCTGACACTGGTAGAGAACTGGCCAATACAAAGGTGGACTGATCCCCCACTATTGTCACCAGGTTAGTGGTGGGGATCTGGTGCAGGGATGATATTCAGAAACCTGGGATTGCAGAGCACAAGCTTTATGACTAAGGCAGGCTTTGAAACCTCCTGCAAAAGCTCGTTCAGGATAGTTGTTATTAAGTAAATTCCACTCAAGGCAGCTCCTCGAAGAGCTGACTAATGCCACCGAAGTCTGACTGCTCTCTTCTCCACTCTCCCTCAGCACTTATGTGAAGCAGGCAGCTCATACTCAGTCATGGTGTTCTTGCTTATACAGACTTGTCTTCTTGAAGTTTCATGCAATTACCTCCTGGGTCTTCCCTCCTAGGGTGTATATATCCTAAAGGACAGCATGACGCTGTCTCCACTTGGCTCCTACTTTGCTCTGCTTACTCCTTTCCACCCACTGTGGAGTTGGTCCTGCTGGCAACTCCCTTGGGCCCTAAGAGAGCCATTGACTCTCTCTGAGTTTCATTTTCTTTCTCTGTCACAAGAACAACATTGCAAGAATGTTGGGTGGATTTGCAACAATGCATACAAAGTGGTCAATAAATAGAAGCCACTGTTAATGACTGATGTTGTGTAAGTGCCCAATGTTCATGGTGGCCGTGTGTGGTCAAAAGCTGAGTTTTAGCCTCAGAATCCCTTCCAGCCCAGAACAGAGTCCTGTGTCCTAAAGAGTCTGGAATTTTTTTTCCTCTTTGGGAGAAGTAAAACCTTATTAAATTATCAATAAAGGAGAATCTGAGCAACATATATGTCAGCCGAAGAATGATGATCTTGTTATCAAATCAGATTCATCGTAAAACCAACCATTGATACTCTGTTGCGGGCAAAGTTACCAGCGCCATGAACCAGTAAATGGCTAAATCCATGATCTGTGCATGAGGAAACCAGTCACAGGGGGCTGGTCTTGTCTGTGCATCCCCAAATAAAACAACATTGGCTTTGGCCACCCAGGAGCACTCTGAACATGAATGCACTCTTTCTAACTTCATGTGTTCATGGATACAAAACAAGAGCTGACACAGTTTTAATATCAACATTTAAGTATTGCATTTCATTCAGTGCAATGAAATGTATCTAATAGCAGGCTATAAATGTAATCTTAAAGAACAAAAAAATATTCAATGATACAGCTAATTTAGAGTTGAACAGATTCCTGGGATGATTATTTATTCAGAAAAAGATCAAGAAATGGTTAACACCCCCCCCAAATCACATTATTTCAATTTTTCACTTTTTTTTTTACAAAAGTATCCTAAAGCAATAGCATAGTTGTCTTAGAAAAATTTAGAAACCATATAATGTAGGTTGAATTATTTTTTGTAGGGGAAAAATCTGATAATCAGCCTTGGAGGAAGGAAGGAATAATAACAGAACAAAAGGAAAGGAAACAGGAAATCCAAAATGAGTCCACCCAACTCTGAGTTGAGATTTAAAATTTCACGTGCCAGAACTGAGGAAAGAAAAATCTGAATTTTCATTATTTGCTTTCTTTTCATCATTAACCGTCCTGATTCTGTCTAGGATTCTGATCCGGCAGAAGAAACTGTAAATTAAATTCAGTCTTTCCAATACAATAAATAATGAACTTCTTAATGAGCCCACCATAATGGGTCTCTTCTTCCTGGAAATTGCAATTTACTTTCTTTTTCTAAGGAACATCTGTTGTGGTTTTGAAAGGTTGCTAAGGAAAGGTTTTGTAAAAGGAGATACAAAGCAAGCAAAATCTTTATTCTATTCTTTACCAAAAACCTATCATATTTAAAATTTAAACTTTTATTTAAAAATTCAAAAGCCATTTAAGGCTTTGATCATTCTTCATCTTCATAAAGAGGCCATGGACTCAGCTACCATGGATCACATTCACTCTGGGGCAATGGGGTGGGGTGGGGAGGGGTTAGTGACTGTGGCCCGTGGGCATCACTAACGAGAATAAGAGTAAAACTGTTGCCCTGGTAACCACATCCCACATTCGCCCACCAACAAATCACGTCAACCGTCAAAGTACTCCTCACTCCCACTGCTCCTGTGTCCTCCATCACCAGCCCCAGTCAAGTCCACCCTCATCTCTCCTCTGGAATCTTGCAATGGTTTCTGCACTTCCCTGTCTCCTCTCGTGCTCCCCTACACTCCACTCTCCATACAACTACTAGAGTGATTTTTTTTAAGTGACTTCCCATTATACTCAGAACAGAATCGGAATTACCCTCACCGTGGTCTATAGGGCCCTCCCTGAACTGGCCTCTGGCTATGGCTCTGGCCTCATCTTTATCACTTTCTCCCTCATTCAATGCACTCCAGTCACAATGACCTTCTTACCATTCCCCAAACAGGCCAACTTCATCCCACTCAGGGCCTTTGCACTTGCTGCCCCCTCTCCCTAGAATGCCCTTAACATATTCAAAAGTCTGGATCCCCACTTCTTTCATATTTCTGCTCAGTGTTACCTCTTCAAAGATGCCTTCCCCAACTATTCCATCTGGAACAGCCTGATCTCCCCACGTCATCGTCTACTGTCTTACCCTTCGTAATTTCCACTAACAGTCATCATTATCATGTGATATCACATTACACATCTATCCGTGGATTTGCTGTTACCCATATTAGAACGTAAGCCTACTGAAAGTGGAGACTTTGCCTCCTTCATTGCCAGCACATGGTCCTAGAACAATGTCCAGTCCTCACTAAATATTTGTTGAATGATTGAATGAACCTATTGGTCTCCTAAAAGCTGCAGACCTAAGAGTTGCAAAATGCAAATAAATCTCTACTTCTTAAATACTATATTACACCATAATGGTAAGCAGGTGGTCACTTGTATGCTTAGGATGATCCATGCAGCAAAAACCAGTCAATCATGCGACATGGCACACAGCCTTCAGGCCACTCTTATCCCATGAGCCTCCCGTAACGACGTCCTTAAGGAATGCCAGTAACCGAAGCCTCTGGTGAGCTCAGTCTGGACTGATGGGGTTAGACCAAATGCTGCTCTTTGGCAAAGGACCCCCCAGCAGCGCCCATACACCAAAAGTGTTCTCTGATCCCCAGGGGAAGTTTAACTGCAAGAGTTTTATGAGCTGCAGGAGGCAAATGGTATTAAAACTGGGCAGGTTGTCAGCATTTTCTTTTTTTTTTTTTTTTTCAAGTTCTCAGAACTGAATACATCATCTAACCACAAACAAAAACAGTGTCAAACACAGTTCCACTTTACCAAAGCTATTAAGAACCCATGCGAATCGAATTAACATTGAGCATATGGGGTCAAAATCTGCTTGGCTATCCCTGTGTAACAGCCATTGAAGTCAACGCAAAGTAAACTCAGATAAAAGCAATGGGTAGCTTTAATCTGTGAATAAAGTCCCAAGTTTAAATGAACAGACGTTTGGGCACTATTCTTTGCATATACTACCACCTTTATTTGAATTTTCCACTTTTTATTTTTACGTTTTATACATGCAAAATAAATAAACAAGGATAAGAAGGAGGATGAATAAAGTGCTAACGTCTGTTACAGTAAAAGGCTTTTTCTTACTGCTCAGTGGGGCAGACATTTGCCAAGAGATTCCAGAGATTATGTGCCTTAAAGACCTTTCATAAATAAAAAATAATCAGCTTTGCAATGATGATATCTACAATGGTGCTTTTCTGCCCCAAGTCCCTCACGTCACTTTGACTTGGACTTGACCTCAAATATTGGCTGGAAGAAGCACAGTTAACTCCCCATCCCAGCCAAACTGGTCAATTGATCAAAACACTCCCCAATTCACACTTCCCCAACTCTGCTCATGGTCTTTTGTCCTGGACACCCTCCTCAGCCACAAATGTCTTCTGTCAAAATTATACCCATTACAAAGGCTGCATTCAATCTGCCTCTTGAAGTCTACACCAGTTCCTCACTTCTCTGAATCCCTTACCACTAATAATACTGATATTTCTCCAGTAATAGTGCATTTTATAGCTTTCAAAGCTTTTGCATATCACTAGTGTGGGAGACAAGACAAATATCATGATTCCAGGATACAGATGAGAAAAAGACAAGTTTTCTGAGTCTTCTGGCGTAAGGGATCGACAGAAGGCCCTCTTGCCTTCTGTTGCTCTACTGTCTTCATCAAACAAACTCTGGGAGATTGGCTTTGCCCCTTTGATGAGGTTATAGGCTATGAAAAGAAGAAAGTTGTGTCTCACAGTGCTGGCCACACGGTAATTACTTTAAAATGTTTGTTGACTGGGATGGTAGAAAGAGCCATGAAAATTGGATTCTGGTTCTATTATCAGTGTAACTGGCGGCAAGTCACCGAGATTCAGACTCCTCATCTGCCGAAATGAGGGGGAAAGCTGAAGGCTGGCACTAGCTCTCTGATCCCATAATTCATGAGCAATAAGCTCATACACTGTTTCTCCTTGGCTCATGCCTTCTGGCAGTACCATCATGAGATCTTCACAAATCTCAAATGGTCAAATCCCCAAATTCAAGAACTCCTAAAAAAAACCCCAAAAATCTCCTGTAAATGTGACGGAGGTTCAGGGCTGCCATGGGCCCACTGGAATCTAATCCTCTGACTCCTTCCTTTTGGGATTCACATCATGAATGACACCCATAATTCTGACCACACCACACATGAGGGGGTGTTTTTAGACCCATCACCACTTAGTATAGATATGGCCCTTGGGGAATACTCACAGGAAGGTAAAAACCTCTTAACCCTAATCCATGAATGCCAAAATCCCATCCTCTTTTCAAATAACTGTATATACCTTTCAAGCTCTCTATAACTACTGAACTTCGAGAGACTTGAAAACTCCACCTTTTCCAATTCCTGAAGTTAATAGTGTTGGCAATGGAACCCACAATTTTTCCTAAAATGTAAATTCCTTCCCACTTTTCTCATTACCATCATCATACTCACCCTCCAGGGCAAGGAATAATTTTCAAAACTAGAGAGCCTTGAAGTTCAAAGTCATGAAGTTATTCTGTATTTTGGCCTCAGTCTCCTTCCTTATCCGACTCTACTCTGAGCAGACTCTTGGCTTCTTTCCATGCCTCTCCCACCTGGCTCCCCACCCTCCGAGGCCCCTGGTGCCTGGTCCCCATTGCGGCAGCAGACTTCCAGCAACTCTTCTCCACTTTCCCTCGTCCATCCTACCCACAGCAGAGAGAATAACTCCTGGATTTCTGCTTTGCTACACCGTCCTACCTCTACACCCACAAAATGTTTTATGTCACTGTGTTCACAAGAAGGGCAGATAAGAAGAAGAGATAAAGAGGAAGTGGTGAAGGAAATAATGAGTCTGGTGTCTGTGATCTGTGTCAAAGGAAGCCCTTTGAAGGCTTATACACGTTGGCATGTATGTTAGTTTCCTAGGGCTGCTATAATGAAGTACAACAAACTGGGTGACTTAAAACATCAGAACTTTATTGTCTGGCAGTTCCGGAGGCTAGTAGTCTGAAATTAAGGTGTCGGCAGGGCTGTGCTCTCTCTGAAGGCTCTAGGGGAGAACAGTTCCTTGCCTCTTCTAGCTTCTGGTGTTTGCCAGCGATCCTTGGGGTTGCTTGGCTTGTAGATGTATCACTCTTAGCCACATGGCCATCTTTTCCCTGTGTCTTAGTCTATTCAAGCTGCTATAAAAATATTCCACAAACTGGGTAGCTTGTAAACAATAGAAATTTATTTCTCACAGTTCTGGAGGCTGGGAAGTCCAAGACCAAGGCACCAGCATGGTCACATTCTGGTAGGAGCCCCCTTCCTGGTTCATAGCCAGTCCCTTCGTCCCTTCTCACTGTGTCCTCACGTGGTGGAAGGAATCAGGGACTCTCTGAAGCCTCTTGTATATGGGCACTAATCCTGTTCATGAAGGCTCCACCCTCATGACCTACACACCTCCCAAAGGCTCCACCTTCTAATACCATCACACTGGGCAAGAGAATTTCAATATATGAATTTGGGGGAGGGGTCACATTCAGACTATAGCACCCTGTATGCCTTCACCTGGTCTTCCCTCTGTGAATGTCTGTGTCTGTGTCCAAATTTCCCCTTTTTATAAAGATACCAGTCATTATGGATTGGGGCCCAACCTAACGACCTCATTTTAACTTGATGACCTCGGTAAAAAACCTTATTTCCAAATAAGATCATGTTCGAAGGATTAGGACTTCAACTTATCTTTTTGGGAGGACACAATACAACCCTGACAGCACCGGGGGAGGCAACTTACTCTCCAGCATGGGAGTGGACCAGCCCTTGATGTAACTCCTCCGCTCACATACCCTATGAGCCACACACGATCTACCTACATAGGCCTGGGGACAGTCCTGGGTGAACCGACGTGCCCACCGTGCTTGGCTTGACCTTCCTTCCCTCAGTATGACACTGGGGAGACAGAGCTGGAGTCCCAGACGTTGTGGGGTAACTGGTCTGTGATTCTTGGCTCCAAGAAAGAATACAGCAGGAAAAGAAGTCAGTTTTCCCAGGAGAACAGGCATTCCTGCCCATGAGAGGTATAGACTTGATACAATGGATACAAAGAGATGTGCTGTAGGAGCAAGAAGACCCCAAAGGCTTTTTGATGTGGCCTTGTCTTTGGTCTGGTAGAAGCATTTGCTGTTGCCTTCTTACTAAAGCAGCCCCCTCTGGACTATACCAGCTCCGATTCAGTAGGCATCGTGGTGATCTGTGCAGCTTCGTCCCTTTCACAGGCATTCTGTCGTGAGTGGGAATGTTTAAAACACCCTCCACCCACACGCTGCCTGACGGGTGGGGAACCATCAAAATGGCATTTCATTCTTTTATCTTTTACTGAGAGAGAGAGAGAAAAAAAGAGGCAAGATGAAAGCCCCAAGCTTGTTTTGTCTTCTCAAAGTGCAGCCTTTACGGGCATAAGAATATTATAGATGTTAAATAGTAAGAATGTTAGTTACTTTATTGGCTGAGTTCATGCAAGTTTGCTGAATAATGCTAACAAATGCAATTTGTTCTTAAAGCAAATCTCATATTAAGACAGTAAACATTTATTGCACACTCAAATAAAAATGAAGCCATGTAAACACTGGTGGGTTCATTACAGAACGTTTATAACAATAATGCAAACTTAGAGCTCACACTGAGAAAAACATTTTTAAAAAGTCTCTGATCCCTCCTTGGAAAAAAAAACAAAAAACAGTGGAAAGAAACATAAGCTTATACCTGTCTCAGGACTTTGTCCAGAGTTCCACACACAGCAGCGACACACAAAATGTTGACTTGCTGAAAGCGTGTCTACAAAAATGACTATAGAACTTGAGCATTTTAAATTTAATTCAAAATGTATTTTGAGATTTAGAATGAGAAAATGTAAACGTCTAGCTCGTCGTCATTAGATACATTTTTGAATACATGGTTCATAATGAATAGCAAGGATTCAGGCTTCTCTTTTGTCAGTGTTTTATGTTGAAACCTTTTTTTTTCCTAGTGAACACACTGCTTTAAAATTTTAGAATGCTGTTTTTCAGAAAAGCTTGTCTAGTCTAGCAATCTGTAAGCCCATCCACCACCTAACACACTACAGACTGCTTATCTACCGGCCCTCGAAGTTCATGTGCTGAAACGCAACCCCCAGTGTGATGGTATTTGGAGGCAGTTCCTTTGGGAGGTGCTTAGGTCATGGGGGTGGAGCCTTCATGAATGGGGTTAGTGCCCTTTGAACAGAGACTCCAGACAGCTCTCATCTCTTTAGCCGTGTGAGGACAGAGCAAAAAGAACAAGAAAGTAGACGCTGACCAGACACCAAATCTTCTGTAGCCTTGATCTTGTGCTTCCTAGCCTGCAGAACTGGGAGAAACAGATTTCTCTTGTTTGTAAGCCCGCATTCTGTGGTATTTTTGTTATAGCAGCCTGAACAGACTAAGACACAATGTAAGGAGGACGATGCTAGAGGACAGCACCCTGGGAGGCGCTCCCCGTCCAGCCGGGGCTCCTGGAGCCTCCAGGCTGCCTGTGCCCCCCACCACTGATAAGCCACGCCTTGAATCAGAGGAGAGCCCGAAGCAACACCGTGAGCTGAGTGCCCATGTGGGCAATCGTGGAAGCAGGGGCCAGCAGCCCGAAGGTGATGCAGAGGTGGTCCCTGTCCTAGAAGGCCCATGGGTTAGTGAACACACGGCTGCTGTCTACAGCCTTGGGTCTGCGTGCTCAACCAGGCCTGCACCGTGCAGTGACCCCACATTGCCTCCTCAACCCCTCGGAGCCTTGCAGCTCCCCATCCTGTCCCGTGTTCTCCTTGTCCACATTTCCCCTCTGTTACCTCATCTCTTCTCAACCACACTCCTGGTTACCTAACCTCAGCAGCCCGTTATAGCTGGTTCAGCTGAGTCCCACAGACCCCTCTTCCTCTCCCTTGGGGCTGGTCCCAGCAGCAGAAAACCCATGGCCCAGGCGAGGTTAGGGCTTCAGAACCAAATCTCTCTCACTGATGTTGATTGTTATTCCCCTATTATTTCAAACCCTCCAACTGCTCCCCGCGGCACAGACTCCTTGGCTTTCCTTACACACCAACCTGCTTTCCAGTATTACCCCAGTTAACAATTAAGCTACAGTTATTAACCCAGACTTCTCAGCATTTCCCCCAAATGCTGGCACTGTCCTCCCTCTATACCTTTATTAATGTCATTCTTTTCTGCTTCCTCCTCTTGATAAAGTCCTGCATCGCCCCAGAGGGCATCTCCACTATGCCTCCTTCTCTGAACACTTCAGGGCTCATTCAGCAAAAATATTTGTTAAACAAATGAAACAGGAGAAATTTTCTATTCCAATTTTAGGCTGCTTTAAAACAAAAATCTCATAGTTACCTATGACAACAAAATCAGAGCTTATTTAAATGCTCCAAAATACATAGGTTTGCACTTTGGTGCTCGGCAAGAAATCTACAAGTGGAAGCTTTGGACAGGGTGGCGGAATGTTTGTGAAAACTCCCCATCTCTTGGGGTACACTTTTCCCAAATCCATTTTAAAAGGAAAGAAAAACCTGAAGAGGCACTCTAGGAGGCCCTAACCCCATTTAATAGTGTAACACAGCTATAGAGAAAAGCTGAGATACCACTTCCAAGTTATGTTATTTCTAGGGAAACATGAAATAGGAAAATACAGTCTTTTTGTGGCCAGGAAGACGAGAAGAAACTTTCAGGTTGTCAGTGAGCATATTATCACTTGTGAATTGGTTTGGCTGTTCCTGGTATTATTTAAATGCAGGATATGTATTCAGGATATAAAATACATTTGAGATTACGCACTTAGGAAATGAAACAGATTTGAGACCTTACTGCTTACAAAGTGCAATTTAACATTTTCTCTCTTCAAATTTATTGGATTTTTAAAAAAGTTATTTCCTTTTGAACTTCCTTAATGAAACAAAACAAACTGCTTTGCCACAAATGATTTGACGGGAGTGAGTGTTCTCAAAGTGGCCCCAATCCATAAGGAAAATAAGTGACGTTCCTCTTTATAAAAATCTGCCTACAGTTTTGGGCCTCTTGCGTGGATTTGCAAAGAACTTCAGGAGCCCGGGATTCCAGTCCGCGTGTTGTTTCCTGGCTGCCCTCTCTAATCCTCAGATCATCATCTTTCAAATGAAAGAATAACAAACTCCTGGCCTGCCCCTCCAGACTGAAAGATTCAGGGAGGATAGACCCGCATTATCGTTGTCACAGCCACTGGATGTCTACACAGAGGCCTGCAGAGCCTCCAAGGAGGGTGGGGGCAGAGGAGGGGGGCAGGGGGCGCAGGAGAGGCCAGGGAAGGGACAGGCATCCGGGGACCCTGTGTCTCTTCTGTGGACCAGCTGGAGGGCAGGGCCCAGCGCTTCACAAAGACCATGAGGGTGACCTCCCACGGACTCTGGCCTTTTAAAAATTTAAGGACTTTAAGGTACCTTAGAAATGATTGGGTCCAACCCACTTGTTTTAGAGCTAAAGCAACTGAGGAAATGTCCACAGCCGCTGGAGAGTCGGCACCCTGTCAGGATCCTGTGGGGAGCACACATCTTTACAAACAGAGGTCCACAGAACCATGTGAAAACCCACTGCCTGATTCTGCTCTTTTCAGGCATTAAAGCTTTGATACCTAAGTATGCTGCTGCCGTGGTTTGACGATTAGAACCGCGGACCGCGCCTTAACAAGAGGAGCCGCTGTAGTCGCCCAGGGACGAGACAACTTCCCAAGGCTGGCCAGCTCGAGGACGGGGCGTCTCCCTGTGTGGCAGCCTATCGCCCACACCCGACGGCCAGACCTGGAGCTGCAGACACCGTGGGGGCGTCTCCCTCTGTGGCAGCCTATCGCCCACACCCGACGGCCAGACCTGGAGCTGCAGACACCGTGGGGCCGCCTCCCAGGAGAGGCTCCTGCATCCCAAATGCCCAGAACCCCCAGGATGGCATCCCTGAACTGGGAGGGAAGCCGCCTGGCAGAACTCCACAAATTTCCGGAGCCGCAGACTCGGAACTCCTCCGGGCGGTGGCCCCGGCCCCAGGGTCACGTCCACAGCTCAAGCTTTTCTGTCGTCTGTCACAGCAGCGGGTCCACCAGGGGGAGGGCTTTTATTTGGGTGGCTGTTCTCCTTAGAAAATATGTTTGATCAGCACACTCATGGGAGTTTTGAATCCCCCAGCTGCGGGAGAGGATGGTATCGCTAAGGCACCGGGAACAAAGCCCCCTCCTCTGTGCGTTCTGATGGCCACTGCAGAGCCCCAGCCGGGGTCACAGGCCTGACTTCCATTCTCTCTTGACCTGAGCAGGGCCCCGTGGGGTAGAGCGCCAGCCCCACCTACCCTCCGGTCCACGGGGGATGCAGTTCCTCTGCCGCAGGGCCTGGCACCCACCTCTTGTGGGGTGACCTACACTGTGGGACTGTAACCCCCGCCCTGACCCTGAGCTTCCTGCCGGCCTGCCACCTTCTGTGGGACCCTCGATGGACAGCGGTGTCCATTTCCCCCCAGCTGGGGTGCAGCTGGGCCTGCCCCAGAGGAGGAGAAAGAGGAGAGGCCTCAGGAAGGCTGCCCTCTGTCCTCTACCTACATGGCGGCTGCTTGGAGAGAGGCAAGCAAAGGGAATGGAAGTTTCCACGCGTATGCCCGAAACCCAAACACAGCTGGAAGGTCTAATTTAAGCTACAACCCTGATGGGACACAGAACGCATTTGGCAGATTTCCCAAAAGAAGGGAGCAATCACACGTCACGCGGTGACATAGGAAAACAAACACTTCATCAGGAGGCTTTTCCTGTGTTCCAGAAAGTAACGTGGTGGCAGGGTGAGATGGAAGGGGAGGGAGGGAGGGAGGGACAGCGGGAGAGAAGAGGGGAAAAGGTAGGGGAGACAGAGAGCGAGCACGCACGTTTGAGAGAGGACTGGAAGTGACGGGCAAAGACAAACTCACCCCTGCACTTGGAAATCCCACTGCTGTGCTGCCCCTGAAGCCATCCTGGGTGGGGATGCGGGGAGAGCTCCTGGGGTGAAGAGTGCTGTCCAAAGACACTCACCACCCACGAGATGTGGGCACGTTTCTTAACCTTTCTTTTTTTATTTTTTGCGGTACGCGGGCTTCTCACTGTTGTGGCCTCTCCCGTTGCGGAGCACAGGCTCCGGACGCGCAGGCTCAGCGGCCATGGCTCACGGGCCCAGCCGCTCCGCGGCGTGTGGGATCTTCCCAGACCGGGGCACGAACCCGTGTCCCCTGCATCGGCAGGCGGACTCTCAACCACTGCACCACCAGAGAAGCCCTTAACCTCTCATTCTTAAGCCTCTTTCATCTATTCATTCATTCAAGCGTTTGTTGCAAACCTGCTATGTGCCAAACCCTGTGCCAGGCTGTAGAGGTATAAAGGCCAACACTGAAGGAGGAGGGGCGGAGGAGGAGGAGGAGGAGGGGGAGGAGGAGGGGGAGGAGGAGGGGGAGGGGGATGGAGAAGGGGAGGCAGCTGCTCAGCTCTGACACAGCTCAGTTTGATGAGAGAGACTTAGCCGAGCAGTCACACTAATTAACAGATAAGCAAATACTGACAGAAGTGCCCTGAGGAAAGGGATGTTTCTTTCAGTGTGAAACCAAGAGAGTGACCCAGACTGGAGGCGCAGGGCACTGGGGACCGAGCATGTTCCCTAAGGAGGCACGCTTCACGGGTGAAAGATCACAGGGAAAGGCGCAGAGTAAAATACCCCACGGAATCACCAGCGATCTGCAGCTCCTCTCATCCTCGACTCCACTCCTTCCACACCCACATCCAATCCCTCGGCAAAGCCTGTGGTTCCACCTCAAATCGCACCTCGAGCGGAACCGCCTGCCCTGACTCGGCCCCGCCAGAGCTCCGCCCCCTTTACCTGGACTGTTGCAACAGCACCTCAATAGACGCCTTGCTTCTGCCCTCTCAAGGGCCCGGGAAACCTTTAAAATCCTCCAATGGCTTCCCATCCCGCTTGGAATAAAATCCCAAACTCTAACTCTGACCCACAGGGCTCTATCCTGCCATGATGTCCTTAGGTCCTTTCACTGACCCCCTCCCGCCGTCTTGCTGCTCTGAGAATATGCCAGGCCTTTGCTTTTTTTTTTTTTTCTTTTTGCCTTTGTGCATTATTTTATTTAAATATCAGAAAATGCTGTGGTTCTTCTTGCATTTGCTTAAGTCAAATACGTAATTAAGGCATTCTTTTTTTTAAATTCAGATATAATGGACATACAACATTGTGTAAGTTTAAGGTGTACAGTGTATTGATTTGATACATTTATATGCTGCAATATGATTCCCACTGTAGGGTTAGCTAACGCTTCTATCACCTCACATAATTATCATTTCTTTTTTGTGGTGAGAATATTTCAGATCCAGTCTCTTAGCACCTTTGAAGTTTATAATACAGTATTGTCTGTAATCATCAAGCTGTGCTTTAGATCCTCAGAACTTATTTATCTGCTAGCTGTAAGTCTGTACCCTTAAATAACATTCCCCCATGTCCTCACTGCAAGACCCCTGGTAACCACTCTGTTTCTCTGAGTTTGGCTTCTTAAGATTCCCCATATAAATGATCTCATACAATATTTGCCTGTCTCTGTCTGGCTTATCTCAGCACAATGTCCTCAAGATCCAACCATGTTGTCACAAATGGCAGGATTTCCTTCTTTCTCACGGCTGAATAATATTCCATCATATATATATTTATATCATTATATATGATAAATATATATCACATCTTCTTTATCCATTCATCCATTGGTGAACACTCAGGTTGTACTGCAATAAATATTGGGGTACAGATAGCTCCTTGATATTTTCATTTCTTTTGGATATATACCCAGAAGTGGGATGGATGGATTATATGGTAATTCTATTTTTAATTTTTAAAAGACCCTCCAGGGCTTCCCTGGTGGCGCAGTGGTTGAGAGTCTGCCTGCCGATGCAGGGGACACAGGTTCGTGCCCCAGTCTGGGAAGATCCCACATGCCCCGGAGCGGATGGGCCCGTGAGCCATGGCCGCTGAGCCTGCGTGTCCGGAGCCTGTGCTCCACAAAGGGAGAGGCCACAGCAGTGAGAGGCCCGCGTACAGCAAAAAAAAAAAAAAAAAAAGACCCTCCATACTGTTTTCCACAGTGGCAGAACCAATTTACATTCCCACTAACAGTGCATAAGGGTTCCCTTTTTTCCAAATCCTCTCCAACATTTGTTATTTCTTGTCTTCTTCTTCTTTTTTTTTTAACATCTTTATTGGAGTATAATTGCTTTACAATGGTGTGTTAGTTTCTGCTTTATAACAAAGTGAATCAGTTATACATATACATATGTTCCCATATCCAGGCCTTTGCTTTTAACCACGGGCCCCACCCAGAGCATTCCCTCATTCCACATAGGTCCCTACGCAAGGCCTCCTCCACGCCTTTTCATGGCAACCCTAGCTGAAATGCCCCTCTCCTGACCCCCTACTCGAAAGCACCCCACCGGCTTTAATTTCTTTCGCTCAGCTCCTGCCTGTCCTGTCCTGAATTTATTTCCCTGTTGTCCTAGATTGTAAGGTGCACAAGATTGGGGTCTTTGTTGGGTTCACTGTAATATCCCCAACAGCTACAGCAGGGTCTGTCACATCACAGACACTCAGCATGTGAATTAAATGGGTGAAGAATGGTGCTTCCTTTTATGTATCAGCTGTCCAATCCACACAAGAGCAGACTCTGTCCCCAAGGCTCACTCCCCCACTTCTAGAATTGGTTGCGCCTCCCCCCAGGAAGGGAGAGCTCCTGGCAGGGAACAGGTATACAGGCAGTCAAAGCCCCAAGGCGGGAAGCAGCAGCAAGGTTTCTAGAATAAGAGAAGGGCAGGAACTCAGAGTGAGGGCAGGGAAGGCAGGCCAAGGCAGAGGAGATGGCCCAGACGGGACCCAGCCCCTCTCACGAAGGAGCCACTGCTGGTTCTGAGCAGGGCGGTAACACATGGGGCTTGACTATGGAAAGGACCCACCTGGCTCCAGAGTGGAGGTGGGCAGACCTGTGCTTAGGAGGGAGGTGCTGGTGGTTTTAGATGAAGGTGCTGGGAGAGGAGATACTGAGGGGCTGTTTTTCTTCCCCTGTGAGGGAGGGCCTGCCTGGAGGGATGCTGCCTGGAATAAATGAGGTGACATTTAGCCCAGTGCTCAGTTACGGCCAGTGGTTGATATTAGAGTTAAGCGGAAGGTGGTACCAGCAGGGAGGAGTGCCCTGGCTTCTGCGAGCTCGCCACCCCTCCCGCCGCCCCATGGTAGAAACTGAGGAGCCCCTGCAGTTGCGAAGTGGGTGAGCTCTGAGCGCTTCTGAAAGTGGAAAATCAGCACGAGAGATAATTCGATAATCAAAATAATGAATCCTCAGGATTACAACTGAGATGCTTGCCACTTACAGACGCTGTCATTACAATCACTCTCAGCCTAGCCCACGTCCATTCCAATTCCCTTTTATTCGCCCATTTATGGAGCCAGAGCTGTTAGCGGGGTGACAGCCAAGGGTACTTGTCAATAAAGCGCCTGCCTGTTTCTAGACGAGCCAGATGGAGGGGACCCAAGACCTGGGGACTCCCCACCAAAACGGCTGATTTGTGCCTTTGATTTCTGAGTTGAGAAAATTACATTTTAATATGGAAATTCACATTCAGCTCAGTCACAGAAGTTGATTTATAAAAGTAAAAAGAGGAAACCTATATGATTTCATTATAAATGTATTCATCAAGTCCCATGGTTTTTCCATTTACGAAGCCTTACCATCCTCTCCTTTCTTTCCATTTTCAGGGACACTGACCTAGTCCAATCAATCACCCCATAAATATTTATTGAGTACCCACTGCATGCAAAGCAGTGCGCCAGGTGCTGGGGCCAGGGGCGGGAGAGAACGAATGTGGTTCCTGCCCTCAACTCTGAGAAGAATACAGAAGAAGCTCCAAATGTGGGCTCTATCTTCACCAAAATATAAAATCTCACCAGAAGAGAACGTGCTGGGCCCTTCTGCGTGCCTGGCCTTGCTTAGCACAAGCCTCCTCTCATGTGCACGTCCCCCCTTGCAGGTGGGCACACACCCCTGAATGTGGCGGTGTAGCACAAGGTGACAACTCATCGGGACCACAACTGTGGCCGCTGCACCTCAGACCCTCAGGGGAGGCCCTGCCCCCTCTCTGGTCCTCCTCCCTCACCCACTTCCCCCAGCTCTAACCACTCACAGACCTACTGACCCCACACATCCCTGATTTCTGCCACTCCATCCATCTTTTCACACGGAGCAAGGCAGTTCAGGCAGAAAGTGGTAAAAGACTTTCTGGGAGCGGGCCGTCACTGTAGGGTGATAAAATAGGGCAGGTTCTAGGGAGGTGGATGTGGGGAAATCTGGGTGGGAGCAGGGAGGGTGGGCGCTGCAGGCAGGCCAGTAGCATGAACACAGTTTCAGGGCAGCAGGCTACACTCTGACTGGCACTGAAGGGCCCGGCCAAAGCAGGGTTTGCTCAAGTGACATCACAGAGCACTACCGTGTGCAGGCTCCCTACTGGGTGCTGAAGAGCAGAGGGCGGACACAACTGTGCAGGCACCAGACAGACCAGGTGAGAAACGCTGGATGAAACCAAGAAGAGGGTCACACTGTCAGTACTGCATTGGAACTTGCAATTTAAACGCTGGACAGGCATTTGGAAGGTTTGGGCATTTCTTTTTTTTTTTTTTTTTTTTTAAATTTATTTATTTTTGGCTGCGTTGGGTCTTCGTTGCTGCACGCAGGCTTTCTCTAGGTGCGGCGAGCAGGGGCTACTCTTCTTTGCGGCGCATGGGCTTCTCATTGCCGTGGCTTCTCTTGCTGCGGAGCACGGGCTCTAGGTGCCCAGGCTTCAGTAGGTGTGGCTCGTGGGCTCTAGAGCACAGGCTCAGTAGTTGTGGCACACGGGCTTAGTTGCTCCACGGCATTTGGGATCTTCCCGGACCAGGGTTCAAACCCGTGTCCTCTGCACTGGCAGATGGATTCTTAACCACTGCACCACCAGGGAAGTCCCTGGGCATTTCTATTATAAACAATACTTCAGCGAAACGCCTCGTCCATATCTCATTGCTCACTTGAATTACAGTATTTTCTTGGATAAATTTCTAGAATGGGACGTTTGGGTCAAGGATATACTTTTTTGTCTTTTTACTTTTGATGGACATTGTTGAATACTCACCAAAACAGTTGCACCAATGAATCTACCCAGGAGCAGTGCACATTTCCCCACACTCTCAACACTGGTTGTGATTATATGGTCACCTGTTAACCTTTATTTGATTATTACTAAGGTTAAACAGTTTCTCTCATGTTTATTAGTCATTTGTATTTCTTTTTTGTGTGTGTGAACTGGCCCATACATATTCATACATACCTGTTTTTCTACTAAGTGAATGTTTTTGTCTTATTGGTCTCAGGATATTAATCTTTTGTGTAACAAGTATCTTGCAAATACTTTTCCATCTTTCTTGTCTTTAAACTTAACAAGGTCAGTTTTTACACAAATTTTAAACTTCCTGTAGTAAAATTTACCAAACTTTTTTTTTTTTTTTTGCGTATGCGGGCCTCTCACTGTTGTGGCCTCTCCCGTTGCGGAGCACAGGCTCCGGACGCACAGGCCCAGCGGCCATGGCTCATGGGCCCAGCCACTCCGCGGCATGTGGGATCTTCCCGGACCGGGGCAGGAACCCGTGTCCCCTGCATCGGCAGGCGGACTCTCAACCATTGCGCCACCAGGGAAGCCCTACCAAACTTTTTTGGCTTTCATGTAATACTTGCCTTTTTCACACCCAATATTATATAGTCGCTGCTATTTTTCTACTGCTTTTATATATGTTCTCACTTATTTAAATTAAAATTTTAATCTATCTAGATTTGATGTAAAGTTTATCGTCAACTGGGCTTCCCTGGTGGCGCAGTGGTTGAGAGTCCGCCTGCCGATGCAGGGGACACGGGTTCGTGCCCCGGTCCGGGAAGATCCCACATGCCGCAGAGCGGCTGGGCCCGTGAGCCATGGCTGCAGAGCGTGCGCGTCCAGAGCCTGTGCTCCGCAACGGGAGAGGCCACAACAGTGAGAGGCCCGCTTACCGCAAAAAAAAACAAAACAAACAAACAAAAAAACAACAAAACCAGAATTGGAGAACTGTGAATACACAATGACTCTATCTGTAGAGAGACACGGAAAGTAATTTTTGAGACCCCATAAATCTTCATCTCCCCCCAACACCACCCATCAAAGATCTGTTTCTGCTCCTCCACCAACTTCCCCATTTCAGGAAATGGCATAACCATCCACCGTGTTTCTCTGTCTAGAAACCTACGGGTCACCACTGATCCCTGCCTTTCTCTCACTTCCCCATCCATGCCACTGACATCAGTAGACAGATTCTACCTCCTGGGTCTGTCTACTCCTATTCATTCGCCTCCCCCGCCAGCATCCCGTTAGGTCAGCGTCACCTCTCCCATGACGGCTGCAGCAGCCTTGCAACGTCCCCTGCAGCCCCTCTTCCCATCCAATCCACTCCTCACTCAACAGCCAGAGTGAGCTTTCAAAACCACACGTCTGACCCTACCACTTGCCCACAGAAATCCTTCAGTGGCTTGCCATCCTTCTGGGAGGAAAACCCACATTCCCGAGTTATGTGCTCTGGCTCCAGGCCCGTCTCCCGTGCTGTCTCAGCTGCCACCACATCGCCGCCTACCAGCCATCACCTTGCAGCCCCTGCTCCTGCTTCAGGCCTTTCCTGTTGATTATCTGAGGTCGTTCCCCCCTCCCCCCACCCCCAATATTTGTCTCTATGTCAACGCCATGTGAAGGTTCCTTCTCTCATCGTGTTGTCTTCCTCACTCTCACTCTGTTTCTCACTGGACTGGAAGCTCCATGAGGAAGTGGAGCACGGGGGTCTTGCTCCTACTACCCCCCGCCAGGAGGCAGTCAGTAAATCTCTGTTGAGTGTACGAAGACACTCAAGCTGTGAAAGCTCGTTCTCATGGATCGGGGAGCCTCACAGGGCATTTAGACAGCGGGCTCCTCAGGCTGGGACAGGCCCACTTTCTTTACAGGCATAGTTTCTGGCACATAAAATGCTCAGTGGACGTTTGTGGAATGCATTTAAGAGCGCTAGTGCATCCAAGCCCTGTAACTGACCAGTCTTGGAGGTTTGAGAAAGCCAGTTGGCCTCTTTGAGCCGGAGATTCAGCGCACACAAACAGAGAATACCTGCTCTGACCACCTCGCCAAGGATGTCGTAAGGGCTGAGCAGTAACTGTTCACGACCATGTTTTGAAATACACGTGGCTTTAAACAAGGCAAGGTGTTCTGTCCTGATCCTGAGCGTTTTCAGACTTGCCCCCGTGTGCCGGGCTGGGCCTGCTGTAGTCGGGCAGTGCTCTGGGTTCTAGATTTACCAAATCCAGCCCCTTTCCAAGAATAACCACCACCCCCATTTCAAAATCCAGATGCCACCCACACCGGAATGCCTCAGCAAGATTTACATTCTACCCTGAACACGCTTTAAAAATTTTAAAGTCTAAGAAATGAGAACAATATTACAACATTTTTAAGCCACTCAATGAAAACAGTTAAAAAAAAAGGTGTTTAAAAACACTTGTCCATTTTTGTCTTGCAAATTTCAAAAACTAATACTTCTTGTCAGGGGATTTTCTTTGGTGCTGCTTTAGGCTATTACAGCATTTACAAAGGAAGCAGCTACAACAAGAGTTTGTTTTGTGTATCAGGTTAACATTACAATTTAAGTCTCCAGCCATGTTTTCATTTTCTAAAAATTTCAACTCTGAATAGTCTTTCTTGAGGAAAGCAAGAATAAAAGTAAAATGAGCAATCTGAGATTCCCTCTAGGTTTTCAGAATTAGTTGTGAACAAGATGAGGAGGGCTGCGTACAGCCTCAATCTGTAAACATCTTTACTCTTCTGGACAGAGTTCTGCTGAGAGCTTTCCCACCCCATGGGCGTTTACCAAACACCAGCAAGCGACGATAGTAAACAAACACAGCATAGTGTCAGGTTAGCCTATAAACCCGTTAAAACGAGTAACAATTCTTCCTCATGCTCACAAGACATACATACTCAATTAATTTATGGAAATTAAATAGGTGGCATGACTGCTGCTCAGAATGCAAAGTCCTGGGAGGGGAGAGGCTGCTCTGGGCTTAGCAGATACGACCATCCAGGCAAATGCATGTGCTATTTTTAAAGCACAACCTATATAATGAAAGAAACTCCAAGATGTTTTACCAGGTCCAATCAGCCTTGTGGACAGCCATGCTCTACCTACCTGAAGACAGATAACTGCTACATGGTAGTGAATGCTGAAATGACACGGTGTGACCCGGGGACCGTTCACAGAAGGAGGGCCAAGGAAGATGGGGTTCTCCCCCTGCAAAGCCAGGCTCCACACTGCAATGAAAGAAGTGACTACAGAGGGAGGGAGGGAGGGACAGAGAGAAGTCTGCATGGAGGAAAGAGCTTGAGGATTGGTCTCACAAGACCCAAGTTCAAATTCTGCTCTTTTAACTACTACTTATGTGTCCTTCTGGAAGTTACTCAACCTTTCTAAGTCTCAACATCTTCACTTGCAAAATGACACTCACCCAGTTTATTTAACTCAGCTGAGGCACGCAGTAAACAGCAGCCACTGTAATCCTGATGTCCCAGCCCCACTCCTGCCATTCTCCCACGGTCACCTCATCCTGACGTGGAGGGGCAGCACCCCAGTGCATGTCCTGTCCCCTGAGCCTCACCCGTCCTTTCCATCCCAGCGCTACTTCTCTACCTGATTCAACTGTATTTCTCTTTCAGGATTCCCCTCCAGCATGACCTCCTCTGGGAAGGGTTTCCCTCCAGCTCCCTGAGCATCCCAGGGAGTCAGCCTCACGCTGCTCTCTGGACTGACTGCACTCCCCCATTCCAGAGGCTGGTTTTGTTCCTGTCTTATCCACTGGACTGTGTTCCTTGAGACCACAGCTGCCATCTCCTGCTTCTGGACCCCAGTTCCTAGCACTCTCTGCATGCTTGTTGACGTGAGAATGAAAATTTATATAAATGGTTCAAGGGCTTCCCTTGTGGTGCAGTGGTTAAGAATCCGCCTGCCAATGCTGGGGACACGGGTTCGAGCCCTGGTCTGGGAAGATCCCACGTACCGCGGAGCAACTAAGCGGGTATGCCAGAACGACTGAGCCTGCACTCTAGAGCCTGCGAGCCACAGCTACTGAAGCCCGCGTGCCTAGAGCCCACGCTCTGCAATGAGAAGCCCGGGCACCGCAACAAAGAGTAGCCCCCGCTCGCCTCAACTAGAGAAAGCCCACGCGCAGCAACAAAGACCTAGCGCAGACAATAAAACAATTAAAAAAAAAAAAGGTTCAAGATGTCACCTGGAGAATTAAAGCACACCAAGAAGAGCAAGAATCAGAACTGTAGAATTTCACAGCTGGAAGGAATATGCACACTCATCCTGTCCATCGCCTTCATTTTATGGGAAGATTTGTCAACTGGAGTTTGTCAGCTGTGCAAGATAATAAAGACAGGAGATGCTCGGCCTGGCAAGTTTAACAAGGACACAGAGTTCTCCACTAACAGCTGAGTATCATCGTGTGGCCAGGCTCCGGAGGATACGCTTAGTGACGTCATTGGCTATAATGACCCCCGGCTCTTACACAAGAGAGGAGTCACCGAGAACACACTGGGCGTCAGTAATGCAGAGACCCAGGCCACTCATGTAACTGACAACATCAAACAATAAATACCACTGGCTGGAAAACAGACACAGTCGCCTCATTTCCTAGGTGCCAAAATAGAAAAAGAAATCAAAAATAGGGGAGAGGGTATGGATTTGAAATTATAAGTTTTGAAAGGTTTCGCTTTTTAAGATTTAGTCACTGGAGCTGTGCACATCACAGACAGAGACACAAAATCGGTGTGGGAAAAGCATGTGTTTCAGCTCAGGACAGGCCAGGGAGAGCCAGAAAAGCAGAACAAAAAACAAAAACAAAAACCTAACCACATAAACAAATGGGAACAATCTAAAGAAATAACATTTTGGCTAAGGCTCGGGAAGGAACATTTTAAATACAAGAAAAGATACCAGTAGGACAAGGGAAATTATATTCTAAACTTTCTCCTTCTTAAAAAAATTTATTTATTTATTTATTTATGGCTGCGTTGGGTCTTCGTTGCTGCGCACGGGATTTCTCTAGTTGCGGCGAGAGGGGGTTACTCTTCGTTGTGGTGTGCGGGCTTCTCATTGCAGTGGCTTCTCTTGTGTGGAGCACGGGCTCTAGGAGTGCGGGCTTCAGTAGTTGTGGCTCGCGGGCTCTAGAGTCAGGCTCAGTAGTTGTGGCACACGGGCTTATTTGCTCCGCGGCGTGTGGTATCTTCCCAGACCAGGGCTCAAACTCGTGTCCCCTGCCTTGGCAGGTGGATTCTTAACCACTGAGCCACCAGGGAAGCCCCTATATTCTAAACTTTCTTGCTCATCTTCTTCCTGTGGAAACCTTTCTACAAACAAAACTGCCTCCCTGGGGTGGATCTGGGGAGTTTTATAGTAAGTAAAGCCCCTGCAGGAAGCAGATCACGGGGCCTGCAGCAATACTCCAGTACCGCTCTCTGCCCCAGGCCCAAACCTCTCCACCTATCCAAGGAGCTCCTAACCAGGAGGGCGGGTGGGGAGTGGGGGTGGGGAGGGCTCAAGTTCATTTCTAGGTCTAAGGGGTCTATATTCTAACATCGATATTATTTTAAAAGGAACCAAATCTTCCCACTTCTGTCAGCTTCACTATCCCTGATTATAATGTGGGGAATTTTCAAAGGGAAGGTTCCTAGCCACAGTTTTGTTCCGTTGTGTCTGTGCCCCCCAGATCCTTGGGTGCCTTTGCATTTTTCATTGCACAGAAAGATTTTTAGCAGATAATAGAAATAAAGAGAACACGAAGACAGCATCTCAAAGGCCTCCAAATAAAGCAGCCTGGGCTCCTCGTGGAGCAAGTGGGTCTATACACACAGCAGGGAAGTGAAGTGGGGTGCACAGCCTCCCTTCCTGACCATCTCCTCTTAGACGTACTTCCAGCAGGAACAGTAATCATCGCCCTCCCAGCAGACGGGATTCTAGGACTGGCCGGTAATGACCATGAAATGGTTAAAGGGTGGTACTACATCTCAGTCGAGGACCATCGTTATTATTATTCCTGTGAGCCCACAGTCACTTGGACATCTTCCCACTGTGATTCTGTATAAAAGAAAGCAACTCCCAGTTCAGAAAAAAAAAAAAAAGTTTGAAGAACACATTTCATCCAATTTTAAGGGTTGTTCTCTTATGAAGATGAACTTCATGGACAAACAATGCATGGCCGGAGGCTCCCAGTGAGATGCCGCGTATTAGAACTGCTGTTTTGTTAGGCATAACCTCCTGCAAAGAACAAGGCTTGCCCTGAAATGCTTAACAGAACATCAGCAGGTAGGGAGCCAATATTTCTAAAGAGGAGTTGATTAAGGAAGGGCTAGGATGGCGGGATTTGCTTTGCTTCTGTGCAAAAACACACTGTTTCCGGACAGTCTGGATGCCCTGCAAGAGGATCGGGCTGGAAGGGCTGCCAGAGTGAATGAAGAATGTGATTACAAATGCAATCAGCGTGCTTGCGGCAGCCCAGCTACGGGCTTTCACTCACACCCTGCTTCATCCTGCCTGGATGCACTTTGAGAATCATTAGATGTCATCAAATCTAGACTTGAGAATGGAGCACACTGTTCACACTGAGATCAACAATTCAGGCCAATTAAGCTGGGGCGCTGACGGGCTGTGAAGAGAGTGCTGATTAGCTTGAACGTAGGTAGATTATTTTAGGGGAGAAACAGCACATGAAATACAGACGTTAGAATATTCTACACACTTGTTAGGTGTTCTCACTCTGCTTCAGGCATTCAAGTCAAACATTTCCATTTGGCTACTATCAGAAGCTAAGTTTATATTTTGGCATAATTTCCCAGAAAACCCCAACTCCCAGAATATAAAGATTGTGAAATCACTTTTTTATGAGTGTTCTCTATGGGAAGTAGTATCCGTGGGAATGTCACGTGCCAAGAACTGATCAAGGTATGGAAAAAAAAAAAGGCTGCCTTGCTTAATCAGTTCATTGAGACTCATTCTCTGAACTCTGATCTTCTCTGCCTGCACACATCCTAATACCAGATTCAGGGACATTGGTGATGATGTGGTGAAAAGGGAGTAGTCACTATTAGATGCAGTTTCCATGACACCTCCCTACAATGCCCTCCCTGGCCAGCACCCTCAGTGGGACCAAAACATGAGCATTACAGAAAACAGTTGGTCAACCCCCATTAGGAGGATGCTTCATGGCCAACTCATATATACATTTAGTCTATTAGTATTTATTGAGTTCCAGCCATGTCCCAGGCACAGTTCTAAGGGCTGGCATTGAAGCAACGAATAAGACAGATAAGGTCCTTGACCTCACAGGCTCCAAGAAATAAGCAGTGAACCCAGATTCATTGGACTAGTTCAATTATAATGATGGAGATTATTGGGAATAACCAATGTCTGCAGGGTGAAATTTGAAAGGCAGGAAGAGAATACCATGACCTGGCCAGTCTAACTTGTACAAGCTGCACAAACCTTAGGCAGAGCTTATAAACATAATTCTTTTCACCACTCTAATTTCTAAACAATGAGATAAATTAAAAGCAACTTAAATAGCACCATCAAAATAATACTGTGTTGGGGCTTCCCTGGTGGCGCAGTGGTTGAGAGTCCACCTGCCAATGCAGGGGGACACGGGTTCGTGCCCCGGTCCGGGAAGATCCCACATGCCGCGGAGCGGCTGGGCCCGTGAGTGATGGCCGCTGAGCCTGTGCGTCCGGAGCCCGTGCTCCGCAATGGGAGAGGCCACAACAGTGAGAGGCCCGCGTACCGCAAAAAAAAAAAAAAAAAAAAAAAAAAAATATATATATATATATATATATATACTGTGTTGAAAGACACATCAACATAACAAAGAGCTTCAAGGTCATGCAGAGGTGTATGTATGGTACTTTAGGGAACTGTGGCACCAAGCTCAAGGGCGGAGAACCCCCAAAATGGTTCAGCGTAAGAGGAGGAGGTGTTTTGGCTGGAATGCAAGGTCAGGAAACTAAAGAAAGTACCAAAGTCCCACTGCCTGTCCTGGAGACAGTCACCTCCGTGCTGGCGGCTACTGTCATTACCCAACCAGCCACAATCAACCTTCACAATGTACCCTAAACCCAACTTCTCTCCCTGCATCTCCACTGTCCCTACCCCGCCCCAAACTGCCAACATCTCCCACCTGGGATATTGCAGCAGCCTCCTGCTTGATTTCCTTTCTGCCATTCCTGTCCCCTCTATGGGTCAGGGACCCAAGGGGAAGCATCTGGCACTCAGAAAGGGGTGCTGGGGACAGTTTAACGAAGGGGCTCTTAATTAATGTGTAGGCAGAATTAAGGGACCAACTAGAGAAGGTGAGGGGGCCAGGGCTGGCAATAACAAGAAGCCATTCTAAGCCCTGGGCCAGAGGGGGAACAGAGGACAGGCACTCAGGGACTGGAGGCACAGCGGAGGCCACCTGCCCGGCTGTGGCCTGGGGCAGACATTCAACTACCGCCCAGCTGCTGCCCACAGGGAGAGATGCAGGAATCACTCCCCCGACTTCTCTCTCTTCCTGCGTCCAGTCTACTAGCGGTGCTTCTCACTGGTCCATCCCCCTGAAGCCACAGGACCAGTAGCCCTGGTGACATAGTCACAGAGGCCAGCACAGTGGACCGGGTCCGTGTGACTCGGGAGAGGCAGACAGACAACAGCTCGCACACCCGCCTATAGATTTATTCTCCACACAGCAGCCACAATGATCCTTTCAAAACCATGAGATGGCTTTTCATCCTACTTAAGATAAAATCCAGACTCCCGAGCACAGCCCACACGGCCTTCCCTGACGGGCATCTTCTCCCATGGCCACCACAGGGCTCCGTGCTCCAGCCACGGTCCTCTCATCCCCGTCTGTCCCGGGGGCACGCAGCCGCCCACCCCTGCCTGGAGCTCCACACACAGCCCCTCTCCTCCTTCACACCCAGATTAGATGACATCACCTCCCCAGGAGGACTTCAGGGACTCTTGGAGCCCAGCCCCCCGGGTGTTCTCTTTAGCATCTTGTTACACTTCTTCGTGACTCTTCTCACGAGTTTTAATTACAGCCTGGCCTCCTCGGTTGTTCAGTGACCGCCCCCCTGACCGGAGTGTGAGCACCGTGTGGCTGGGACCCCTGGCCCCTCGCACAGTATTTGGCCTCTTGAAGGGCCTCAGTCTTTCTGGACCACAGCCGTGATCACACCTTTGGTAAAGCTGCTCTGCTCTAGGAAGACCCACAGCAGGTGCCAGCGGAAGAGGAGACACTCCAGGCATCCTCCGGTCCAGTTGCTTTGAACCGGGGGCAGCACCCCTGAACACACGTGCACAACCTGCCCTGGGGCTTGTAGAGCCTGCCAAGCTCCCCCCCCCGCCCTCAGAGCTCAGGGCCACAGGGGGCTCCCGACAGGAGGGAGCCAGAGACTCCACCTGTGGAGGACAGAGCCCCCTGGACTCGCTCAAGGGATGGCTGGGGACCACATCTTACCCAACGTAGGCCATACTGTGGATGAAAATAAATGAATAACCAAGCAAGCAGGAGAGAAGCAAAAGGAATAAAAACTGTTTCCAAACTGATGGATTCATGGGGACTTAATACACTACTCCTTCTACTTTTGTGTATGTTTGAAATTTTCCATAATAAAAAAGTTTTAAAAAAACCCTATCTACAAAGAGGTTCTTTGCAGTACTATTTATAGTAATAATAAAAAAGGAGATAATAAACTTAAGAATTCCAAAGTAATAGAATATTTAACACAATGGAATACCGTGCAGCCAGAAAAAAAAAGAAATGAGACTGATCTTTATGTAATGATGAGGAGAGATTTCCAAACTTACTAAGTAACACAAGGTAGGTGCAGAATAATGTATTTAGTATATACGCCATATATGTGAGGGAAAAGGAGTGCACAAAATAACATACGTATAAGCTTATCTATACATGTATATATGTATATGTTGAGATATGCCTGAAATACAGCTGAAAAAATAAAAACCATAAGAAACTAGAAAGAAACAAAGACAAAAAAAAAAAACAAAAAAACACTGTTTCTTCCTCAACAAGCTGGCTCAGGGCTGTACCTGCAACCTGGGGACTAGTCAGGTATCATGGTGATGAGCGGTCACGGTCAACAGAGCCTAAGACACATCTCAGAAATGAACGTGCTCGTCCAGCTGAACAAACGTAATAATGGAACTGAGGCCGGCTGGGTTCCCGCCGGCTACCAGGAACCATGCTCAGGGCTGTGCAGCCGTGGGCTCTTGAGCTCTTGAAAGCCCAGCTTCCCGGGAGGGCAAATGGCTAGACGCCGAGGCCTTGGCCAGGACCCCAGCCCCTCGCCCAGGGCAGAAGGAGCCCCCCTGGTAGCTGTGGCTGAGAGGCAGGCCCATGGGCGGAGGGGTGCCCTGGCCGGCGTGAAGCTGAGCTGCCCCAAGTGAAAGGCCACTGAGGCTGACACTGACTGGGGATGCCCCAGTCACCCTGGCTCCTTCCTCACACCTGTCTGAGTGCGGCTCCCAACACAGCCTGGCTGGCCCCACGCCCTGTGTGGCCTGAGGGTTCTGCCTGCCTGTCCCCCAGGGTTGATGCAGACTCTGGTGCTTTTACCCGGGATTATAAACCAGAGCAACTCCCTCAAGACCCTCAGACTGGACGCCTGTCTCGGGGCACAGCCCAGTCCCAGCTCCACCCTCTGACCTCAGCCCCACTCTTGAACCAAGGGCATCTCTCTTCAGGACCAAGCCGTGTACCTCGAGTCGTTTATGATTTAATGAGAGAGAGAGAGAGAGATGATTGACAGATGATAGTTAATGGATGACTGATAGATAGCTAACTGATAGATAGATGAGATACAGAGATGTAGACAGATGATAGGTTGAACAGCAATTCCAAGCATTGGGTACTATCAACACTAGAGATGGTGCAAAAGTAGGTAATAATGGAGTATCAAGAATTAATACTCGCTTCCATTTGGAGTGAGCAGGGAGGACTTCCTGGAGGAAGTGACAGTTGTGTTAGGTATAATTACTAAAGGGAAATTTCTACAAGTGCATGTGGTATGGTTTGGGCAGGAGGGGAAAAGGGAAGCAATGGGGGAAACAATTCTAGGTGTAGGACAATGTGAACTACGTGGGAAGGTGTCGGTGTTCACAGCTTGATGACTAGAAGAGCTCCTTAGAGCCCAGGGTCTGCAGAGTACAGGGGGTGAGGCCAGGAAGATGGGCAGGGCCTGCTGTTGACTAGCACTTCACTGTACAACTAGTTACCCCATGTGTGGAGACAATCCACTTATGACCCCTCAAACTCTCTCTTGTTAACTGTCCATTTTCTGTGTAGACTTTAAAGAAAAAGAAAAGTAAGATAAAAACACTACCTTAAGGGACACAAGTTGCTCATCTACATAAAGTATTATCTCATTTCCAGAGATTGTTTAGATGAAACACAATAAAAATATCAACTCTCTACATTTTACATGGGAAAAAATGGTGGGAGTGCTGAAACATGTACGTACACACAGAATGTCAGAGCTGAGAGGGCTCTGTAGCTGACAGAGGTTAGCTCCAGGCTAGAATAGAAAATCATGTTTTCAGTTGAACAGTCCATTGTCAGGGTTTTCCACCAGCCTGTTTCAACCTACACAGACAATTTTATGATTCTCTCTCATAACAGAATAACATAAAAATAAACAATGCAAAACAAATTTTATTTCAAACTCCTATAAAATTTTTATGTTCAAGGCTGGAGAATAAGGAATGTATAATATTTACACCTTTCTTCTCGTAATAAGAAAACTGTCTATTTTATCACATAAAAATGATGGGGAAGCCTGTTCAAACATGTAACTTCTGCATCTGAGCACCTGACGCAGAATTAGGAACACCAAGTGGGTGCTATTTACACTCACAAGAGGGCTAATGTACCCAATGACAGTAAAACTACCCTCGGAGAGGGCTTTTCTTAAAACCACTTTCCTCAGAGGGCCCTTCAAGAGCATCTGATCCAGAGAAACCTCGGGTATCAGAGTGGGGACGGTCGGCCTGGTGCAGCCGTAAGCAGGTTCACCGTCCGAGAGGAATCTGAGGTCAATCCTGAACCAGACTGAAAGCCTCTGCTGCCTGGCACTGCCATAGGCAGGCGATTTGAAACAGCAGCAGTGACAAAACTGTCCCCAGCCTCAGGACCGCTCCAAAGCCCACACTTGGGACACCACGGAACCCAACAGCCCGTCGCTCTTAAAACAGTTCATCTGCTCTTCCAGCAGCCGGTGCCAGAGGCAGAGAAGGAATCACCAGTGAACCCCATGTGAACGAAGCATTAGCTGCAAAATGCTTCCTCTGGATCCCAAAGCAAGTGTAGGAGGCTCCTGCCCTGACTTTTCACTCCACGGGGCTGCCTCTCTGAGGTCAAGTGGAGTCGAGCTCCCGGGAGGGAGGGGACCAGCAGCCTCCGCGCGCACTTCTGGAGGCCTTCCCGCTGCCACCTCTCCTTGCTCCCCGGCCCCTGGGAGCCACGCTGCTCCTGTGCAGGTGGCCCTCCCGCAGCTGCCAGCAAACCAAGCCCCCTCGCTCCCTGGAGAAGGCTGGCCGCTTCTCCTTTTTTCTCCTCCTTTCCTGAGCACAGTCTAACTTGGTAAGGGCCTGTCTACGTCGACTCACAGATGTAGAAAGCCCTTCAAGAAAGAAAAGCAACCTCCTGTGAGCTCAGAAGCCTCAGGCAAAAGCAGTGGCTAAAAATCTATTTAAACTCTGAGAGATTCTTCTGTGAAAGGGCCTGGGGGAAACTTAGAAGGGGCAAAGGAAGAGGGGAACAAATGCCAACCCCTGGAGTCTGGCAGGAGGGCGCTCCCAGGGCCCTGAGAGAGGCCACCTGCGGTACCTGAGAGGAAGATCCCCTCCACCCCTGCTGCTGGGCTGTAAGTGTGAGGAAGCAATTTCCCAAAGATGGTGACAGCCAACTAAAAATATGAACACCGTAAAAAACCTCGTTAGGCACATAAAGTAATAGCAAATCCTTACACTGCACTCAAGATGTGTCAGTCACAGCTCCAAGAGCTTTACATAACTGTACTCATTTAATCCCCCAAACACCCCTATCAGTAGGTACTATAGCCCCATTTCCCATGAGAGGAAACGGGCACAAGGAAGTTAAGTAACTTACCCAAGATCACACAGCTGGTTAGCGACTAAGCCAAGACCTGAACCCAGGAAGTTGGACTCCAGGGTCCATGCTCTTAATCCCAACACCATGCTGCCTTTCTGATGGATGGACTATAGAGGGATTACAGAAGGAGACGTCTCCAACCCAATGCCGTCTCCCCACAGACTACCCACCCCTTGGTGCCACCGGGTTGAAAGAGTCATGGATTTGACTCACTTGTACACCCTTCATAATTCACAGTTTAAAAAAACAGATATAGGGGCTTCCCTGGTGGCACAGTGGTTGAGAGTCCGCCTGCCGATGCAGGGGACACGGGTTCGTGCCCCGGTCCGGGAAGATCCCACGTGCCACGGAGCAGCTGGGCCCCGTGAGCCATGGCCGCTGAGCCTGCGCGTCCGGAGCCTGTGCTCCGTAACGGGAGAGGCCACAACAGTGGGAGGCCCGCGTACCGAAAAAAAAAAAAAAAAAAAACAGATATATGCAGTATATATATTTGACTTCACATGCCCAAACTGATCTTAAATGAAATGGTATTGAAAAGGTCCTCTACCTAAATTTTTTCTATGAGCATGTATTAAATTATTAAATATAATGGACATTTGCTGAGCCTTTACCAAGTCCCAGGCACTATTCTAAATGTTAGGGATACAAAGATAAATTTTCTAGTGCTTCTGATACTCAAGAGAGTTACTAACAGCAGATTTAAGAAATAGGAACTTCACTACAATCTGGACAAAGAGTCTGCTTCATGGAAACTGTCTAGAAATAGGGTACCATTCTTTGTCCATCTTGTGTGTGTACAAGGCTAGTAAAAACCAGTGATCTAGGTGTATATCATCTACTTCGTGGAAAGTCATCTTCAGCAAAATGATTCAGAAGGAGAAGTGAAAAGAAGTCTCAGATCTGAATCTACAATTACCTTCTTTAAAAAAATAAAATAAAATTAGCCTTGTGTTTAACTCTGGGGAAAGGTAAGAGTCTAAGGTTGTGAGGCTGTTGTAAGAGAAGCACAGCATGTTGGTAAATTTCTAGTTCTTAGAGCAGACGGTAGATTTATGAGTGTTCATTTTATTACTTTGCCTCATAACTACATACATGCTATCAAATAATACATAGTAATACAAAACTCCATGATTGTCCAACTTTTCTGAATCATGACTGCTAATGAAGACTTAATATATTGCAAACTCCTGAGCAAAGTCCTCCAAGTTTCATGCAAAGTTGTCCAATGATGTGCTCCTAAATTAGAACCTTTTCATTAATCCATGATGTGGCACTGAACTGTTTTAATTACCTAGGAGCTCTGTGTTAAAGTCAAATTAATGTAAACAGACAGATATATTAACTGAACAGCAAAGGGTATTTAATTAAAGTCTAGTAGGATAAAAATCACAGCACCGAAACACAATAGGAATTGCTAATTATTTTGCCTATGTCAAAAGAAAGTTAGCATCGATTGTACAACAGTTATGATAAAACTCCTAGTACATTCATGAAAAGAGTGGGAAAAGCCCTTCTTCCTTTTTTGTTGCAGCAACATAAATAAATGACAAATATCCCAGAGCCACAAGACAGTATTACAAAGTTCCTAAATGTAAATAAACAGGACAGCTATGTGATCCAGAGTTATGCTGTGGTTCCATATAGGCCTAAAACAGAGAAAAAAATTCAAACAATTATTTGGAATTTTATCTTTACTGGAATCCATCTTTGCTGACATCTGCCTAATATGGACTGTTCAACCAAAACAGTTTTTTCTTATAAGCTTAAAAGAAAAAAATATGTATGTAATGAAAAAATATAAGAAATTTCCCCAACATAGGCCAAGGAAAACAAAACACAAATGGTCTGGGGGAACTGCTACATTTATGGATTCCTGGGAATATATTCAGAAATCAAAAATGAATACAAATCTTAAAATGAGCCATAGATTTTCAAAAGCACCAATCATCTTGTTACCTTTGCTTTTTCAAAGCACAAAACATTAATTTGATTCAGAAAAGCAACACAGCATGACATGGTCCAGCACAGCACCTCCGATCAACGCTGCCAGCTATAAACTTGGCACTTGTTTTGTCTGCACCTAGTTCAATAAATGCTGGAAAACTTGAAAAATTCCTAAGAGCAAAGCCTCCCTTTTATACACCTGTAAGGACCAAGTAAGTGCCTCTCCCATTAGTCCCTTCATCACTTTTCTGTAGCAAGTTTGTGAAATGGCTACCGCCAGAACATGTGTTTCCAATTGTCTTTCCTAGAAAAGCATCATCAAGCAAAGAGGCGGGAATGACAAAAAGAGAAAATCACCTCTAGATTGATTTTTTAAAAATTCACACAGTAAATGTAGATTCTGGCATTAAAACCGTGTTTTCCACCCCCAGAAGCAAGCCTCCACTCCACTTATTTGCTGGGTCAAGCAGGATAGTCTGAGGTCAAAGCAGGAATCGCAGCTCTCGGTCCTGAAGACACACACAATAATTTAATAAACACTTACCACTCTGGGTAAGGCCCGTCACAGCCCCAGATGGATGCTCTACATGCCCAGTTGACGTTATGTTGGTTTTAAGCCTATATTAACTGCCCCAGGTCTCCTCCCAGGCTGACGGGCCAGCGGCCGTGGGGCACACACTTCTGTCCCGTGTCCTCTGCCACACTTTGGCCCCTACCGGTCAGAGGGCTCGGGGGCCCCTCTACCCCTCCAGCCGGCTGCAGACAGGAGCCGCCCTTTGCCGGCGGCAGAGCGGGCCGGGCAGCGATGGGAGTGCTCTTTCTAGGTCTGGGGAGAATGTCTGCACCTTCAGGAATCCCACCTGTGTTCTCTAATCAGGAAAATAACAACGGCTTGGTAAGCTTCGTCTACAGCATTACATTTGACCCACGAGGGTGGCACCCTGACAAAGCCCATTTTACAGATGAGGAAACAGACACAGAGGGGCTCTGAGCATCTTCGAGATCAGCTCCCCTGTGTCCGACCACAAAATGTGCATGGCCCGGGCTCCGAGGGGTCATTTTCCAAGGCTGAAATAATTAAACTTTTGTTTCCTTCCCTCTTCTACGACTTCCAAGACGGGTCTTCTCTCCCCGGGTGCTTTATAACCACTATGTTTAGCAAAACAGGTTCAGCTTCCTGCACAAAAGCAGCCATTTCCCCAGCTATTTTGAGCCCTCAAACTCTTAATTTTAAATAGCTCCCTCCTGAGATAATCTCTCCCTTCTCATATGAGATGGATTTAACCAGCGCAAACCCACTTCTGTGTGTCTGCTGGAATCTCTCCGTGGGGGCCAGTTGTGCAATGTAAACCCCGTGTCCCCGGGGAGCTCCAGGGGAGAAGCAGGTGTGTCTGGGGGGCCAGGTCTTAGGAGGGGGAGGCTTGGAGGCCAAAGGTCCAGCAGACACAGAAATCACCAGGAAAATGCAAGAACCAGAGACCAGCAGACAGCGTTTAGAGCTAAATTCCTCACAAGTCTTATTAGTTTGTTCATCTTGCAAATATATCTCGGAGGCCTTCCTGCTGAGCACAAGCTACAGAGCATCGAAGCAGATTCCTGGACCTCACCCCAGACTTTCCGAGCCAAAATCCTGGGTGTGGGGATGCACAAATCTGAGCTCTAAATTATGAGCTCTAAATTAGCTCTAAATGTGAGAAGCATAGAGCTGCCCTGTGTCAGGTACTGGAACAGACCCGAGAATAACAGAAATGAAAAGGACACATTTCTCACACACACACAAGGCCTTCACGTCTCTGGGGGAGACCCACATGGCAACCCACCAATAATTACCAAAGGCAAGTGATGCCTGTTAACTCAGCTCTCCAGGCAAGGTCTGAAGAGCTTTCCTCGTAAAGAATTTTTCAGGTTGCAAAACTTTACTAGCCCTACTCACATTTGGAAGTCATCATAATCTGTGTGTGCACACCCTTTACTGCCTAAAGATGATGCTCTATTATTTTTGCTTCCTACAACATTTTATTTCATCTCTGGCCCAGTTTCTGCCACTGGGTTTGTTAATAGGAGATAACCTATATAGCACAAGTCTACTGTGGTATCAATGTACCTAACTTTAAATTTTCTTAATAATTTCTCAGTGGATCAATAAATGCATTTAGGATACTCTTCTGAAATTTTTCTGTCTGTAAAAGCCACTGCACAGCTTCCACCAATTATTGCCCCTCAGGCCAAGTGTTGCCAGGTTTTCAGATTTTTTTCAGCAAAAGCCAGAACACTTGAGTTTTAGTTGAAATTTTCCTACTTTGGTTTTCATAACGAATTCAATATTTTTAAAAACCACAGATGTGACTTCTGCCCTTTACTGCTTAGTCAGCAAATACTGCCTGGATAGCTACCGTGTGCTAGGCACAGGCCCAGTCCGGGGATGCACCTGGGATGGTGCCTCAAGGAACAGGCTCTCCTTCTATGTGGACAATGCTATCATGGAACAGATGGCACTGGGCAGTATGCACTGAGCTGTCCCAAGAGTGTGGCATGGCAAACTGAGGCCCTGGGTTGCCATGGGAACCAGTGTTGCTGGCAGAGAGGTTCACACAGGCAGATGGAAGCCAGCAGCCCAGAGGCTGCAGAGGCCCCTGCCCAGTTCTCCCTCAAAGAGGTGTGAGTGGGCTCAGAGGTAGCTGTGGACCAGGCCAGGGCAGAACAAGCCTAAATGCCTAACTCAGGCTTTTGGAGAAAGACTGAGGCACAGACGCGGACCTGCGCTCGGGGATAGAATATCTTAAGTACGTGCGGAGCACAGGCTCCGGACGCACAGGCTCAGCGGACATGGTTCATGGGCCCAGCCGCTCCGCGGCACGTGGGATCCTCCCGGACTGGGACATGAACCCGCGTCCCCTGCATCAGCAGGCGGACTCTCAACCACTGCGCCACCAGGGAAGCCCAAGTACGTTGCATTTTAACGACGGCCTCAGAACACCTCGTGAAAGACCAATCTTGGGAGATTTCCATTTTTCTTACCCTCTCTTGCTAAATAGAACGATGCTAACTCTCCAGATATCGTGGTTCAAAGCAGTTCCTCCCAGAAACAAGGGCTCTGACTAGCCTGTTTTATTTCATTTCACAATGTTCATGGGGGAAATGTGTGATTATGGGGCTGGTTACTGTCTTGATGGGTTTGGACATTTTTATTGCATTCTGCCCCCCAGAAGTTCTGTTCTCAAGGAGGAAATTCTCAGAAAGTTTCTCATAAATAACAGTGAGTCAGGACCTCAGAACTGAGGTGCTGGTGTCAGTTTCAAAGCGGGCACCTAAATGTACTCTACTGGGCTTATGACAGATAATCTAAAAATGCCATAATCTAAAATTTAATGGCGCAATGGGAGAACTGAACATGTGTGTACTTTTCTAAAACAAAAAGTCTCTCTTCATTAATTGGTCCAACCCAATAAGCAATCATTAAAATGTTTTTTTAAAAATGCCACTTTTCACCATGTCATGTGATAGATTAAAGATGGCTGCATTCTTTGCTGCCCCTGCCACTGAGGGATAAAGTGTAACCACTCTCCCCATGAATCTGGGTCCATTTTACTGACTTGCTTGACCAAGAAAATGTGACAGAAGTGCTGATCTGGGATTTCCAAGGCTAATTCATAAGAAGTCTTGCTGCTTCGGCCTTCGTTTCTTAGAATGCTGCCTCTGGAGTCTGATTACCCAAGACCACCAATCTATAAGGAAGCCAAGGCTAGCCACGTGGAGAGGCCACGTGGAAACACAGCCTCCCACTGTTCCAGTCATATCCACACAGGAGTCACACACACACACACACACACACACACGAAGAAGCCATGGGCTTCCAGCCCAGTCAGTTTCAGACTAAAACTGCATGAAACATCCTAATCCCAAAGCAGAATCAGGTCAACCAAAAGAGCCACGAGGTAGTATGACAAAATTTGTTTTGGGCTACTGAGTTCTGGAGTGGTTTATTAAACAATAGTAGATAATTTGATTAGGCAGGAAAAGAGAATGTGATTATTTTTCATAAATCTTCATTCACGGTAAGAGGAAAAAATAGTGGATTTGGACAAATAATAGTTTCACATACATCCACATTCATTTTATGAAGTAAAATCTACTTCATAAGTTATAAATGTAATTTGAAGAGTAGAAGTAATCATTAAATCAGTCAATAATATTTATTGAACACCACTATGTCCAAACTGAGAAGTGGAATATCTAATCTGAAGAAAAATTTAACAATTCCTGGTCTAAATGAACTATCAATATATGTAATCATAGAAGTAGAAGAGGGTAAAGAAATGAATTATTTGAAAGGTGAGAGGAATTACTCAGGATATATATTTAAAGAACAAAGTTACAAAAGTACATTGTTAAAATATACATACAAACTGAATATTCCAGGTTGCAGTCTTATCAAGAGCTGGGAACGATTCTAATCAATCTCTAGAAACTTCAGAACTTCCAGATGAAAGAAAGATTTTCAACATATGTTTGTGGCTGTAATGATGAAATATTTAAGCATGGACTGAATTTCTATTACTGCTTTGAAAAGATCTTGTTTACTGTGATTTTTAATGGTTTATCATTAGTGGGTTTTTTTTATCTGATCAATAATAGTTGTGGAGGGTGAGGGGGAGTGAGACAAAGCTCCAGCAACATCTCCTTGGCTTGAGAATTATTTTACATCTCAGAGCATATCAATCCAAATGGCCATCTTCACCTAGAAGAATCTAGAGTGGGAAAGCTGGATGGATCCATTGGATTATTTCCTTTTTGGATGATTCTCTCTCTAGGATCAATAACTATTTTCTTCTGGTGAGGCGCTGGGCGGGGAGTAGGAAAGCAGTTTAATAAAACATCACTATTAATATTCAATAGTATAAGATCAAGGTTGTGGGCTTGGGAAACAGTTTTCAATGGTCGACATCCCTATTTACGCCATATTCCAAACACCAAAGAGACAACCGTGAGCTGTGACGTTTTCTGTTTTCATATCATCTCAGGTATCCACGTTCCAAACTAAGCATTTCCCACTGAAGGATCTAGTTTCCAGCCATTTCACACGCTCTTGTGCGTGTCTGCATGTCTAATGACTACTATAATAATTAATGTTCTCTCATATAACGTGCATCTACCTACGTGAACTCAGCTGCCACAAGACTCACTCTGGAAAAGACACTGCTACCCAGCATCACTTATCTTCACAGGATTTCAGGAAATTTCGTTAGTAAGGAAACTGAACCGTTTTCTTCTTAGTAATTGTGTGAGGGTCGCAATTAAACTAAGACAGCACCAACTAATCTGTACTGCACAACACATATCTGGCACCTCACAGTGGGTGACTCCAGCTCAAATCTGGAAGCTGACCCCTCCAAAGCACAGCAAAGCTACAGGATACCCAGCCAGGAACTTCAAACAGCAGACATCTAGAGGTAGATTTATAAACACAATCAATTGTTGTTTCTGAGAATTATATTGTGCAGGAAAGCAAGAATACGCTTAACCTTCCAAAGAGGTTCTCAAAGAGAGTTTTAGAAGCCAGTGTATATACAAAACTACAATGAGGTATAACCTCGCACTGGTCAGAATGGACATCATCAAGAAGTCTACAAATAATAAATGCAGGAGAGGGTGTGGAGAAAAGGGAACCCTCTTGCACTGCTGGTGAGAATGTAAATTGGTACAGCCACTATGGAGAACAGTATGGAGGTTCCTTAAAAAACTGAAAATAGAGTCACCATATGATCCTGCAATCCCACTCCTGGGCATATATCCAGAAAATACAAAAAACTCTAATTCAAAAAGATTCATGCACCCCAATATTCATAGCAGCACTATTTACAACGGCCAAGACATGGAAGCAACCTAAGTGTCCATCGACAAATGAATGGATAAAGAAGATGTGATACACACACACACACACACACACACACACACACACAGGAATATTACTCAGCCATTAAAAAAGAATGAAATAATGCCATTTGCAGCAACACGACGGACCTAGAGAACAACATACTAAGTGAAGTAAGCCAGACAGAGAAAGACAAATATCATATGATATCACTTATATGTGGAATCTAAAAAAAAAATACAAATGAATTTATTTACAAAACAGAAAGACTCCCAGACACAGAAAAACTTATGGTTACCAAAAGGGAAGGGCAGGGAGGGATAAATTAGGAGTATGGGATTAACATACACGCATTACTACATATAAAAACGATAAACAACAAGGATTTACTGTATAGCACAGGGAAGCACATTCAATATCTTGTATTAACCTACAATGGAAAATAATCTGAAAAAATATATATAACTGAACTGCCTTGCTACACACCTGAAACTAACAAAATATTATCAATCAATTATACTTCAATAAAAAAATTAAAAAAGAAAGAAGAGAGAATATAAAACTTCTTTCCCCAACCAAAAAGAGCCAGACATTTATAAAAAGTCCTGGGAGTCTGCACCTTGTCAGTAAAAACTCGGAGAACAAAAGACTGCCCTGCTTCATTTCCCTGATGTGGTAGAAGACTGAGTAACAGCAACAAAGAGAAGGAAAAATAAGTCTTCCTTTTAAGTCAGGACATAATACAGGCTTATGGCTTTGAGGTAATTTTGCTGTTGAAATTCTTAAAGGATCCACAACTGTGCACGTAACATTAGAGGTCATCTCACGGAAAGCTACAGTCAACACCAGTAGAAAATATGGTAGGAAAAGCATAGAAAGGGTGAACAGGGCATGCCCACCACCTCTGAAATCACAGAGCTAAGGAGACCACTTTGAAGTGAAGGAGGTAAATTTAAGATACATAAGAGAAAGAGCTGACTTTACATGGTGGTGGAAAAGCCAGGAAACTCATTGCATAGGAGACTGAAGAGGCAGACACTATACATAAGCTCAGAGAAGATTTAAAATCAGGGATCAGACTTCCCTGTTGGTCCAGTGTAAGGACTCGGAGCTTTCACCGCAGTGGCCCAGGTTCAGTCCCTGGTCGGGGAACTAAGATCCCACAAGCCACCTGGTGCGGCAAGAAAGAAAAAGAAAAAGGCAAAGAAAAAAAAATCATGGATTTACAGTGAGTTGTACCTTTTTAACCTGTTTTTTTTTTTGAGTTTTGCTATTTTTTTAAAACTGTGGTAAGAACGCTAACATGAGACCTATTCTCTTAACACATTTTAAGTGTATAATACAGTATTGTTAACCACAGCCCAATGTTGTTCAGCAGATCTCTAGAATTTTTTCATCTTGCATAACTGAAACTTTATACCCATTGAACAGCAATGGGTATAAAGTTTTATGCCCATTTCCCCCTCCTCCCAGCCCCTGGCAACCACCATTCTACTCTCTGCTTCTATGAGTTTGACTATTTGAGATTCCTCATATAACCGGTATCCTGCAGTGTTTGTCCTTCTGTGTCTGGCTTATTTCCCTTAGCATAATGTCCTCCAGGTTCATCCAGGTTGTTGCATATGGCGGGATTTCCTTCTTTTTTAGGCTGAATAATATTCCTTTGTGTGTATATACCACATTAAAAAACCCATTCATCCATCGATGGACATTTAGGTTGTTTCCATATCTTGGCTATAGCGAGCAGGGCTGTGATGTAGGTGGGGGTCATATCAAGGGAAACCAGGCTGCTGATGGGCGCCCCCCTCCCTCCAAAGCTGTCTTTGGTGCCATGTCACCTGCTGGACCAGGATCTAACACAACAAGGCTTTTAAAATTTTTTCTAAAGCATGAAAATTTTCCTAAATTATCCTAATTATCCTAAATTATCCCAAATTATCCTCTGCCTCTGCCCTCTTTACCCATCTTTCACAGCAGGGAGGTATCCAGCTGTGGTCAACATCTCCCTGCCCTGCCCTCAGATCTTGGAAAAGCACTGCCATTGGTATGCACATTCCCAAACTACAACAGATAACCCTGTATTTTTATTTCATATCCAGAAAGAAAGTGTGTCTGTAAGGGTGGGAATGGGGGCATCCAATTTAAAGACCCTAACTCAAAATATAGCTGCTTTTTTGCCTTTGGGGATGCCATGAGCCATGGGACCGGGGCCGGTAATAAATTGCACGTACGATGAGTTCAGGAAGGCAAAGTTTCAAAACCCACAGTGATCTGCCTGACTCCTATGTCTTGCTACAGCTGTATCCTGAGGTCTCTCTTAAGGCTATTTTTAGTAACAGTCATTATTCGACAAGGAAGTAGAGAAATTTATATCAAATATATTCACAGAGGCCCAGGAGACTCTGCCCACGGGTAGCATCTTTCCCCAGATAGATCCCATAGGTTAGAAGCCTGAACCCCCTACAACAGCTTAATGAGATTCAATGAGATAGTGTTTATGGTGGAGGCCACCTGGGACTTTCCCAGGCCCCTGGAATGCGTGTGTTATTTCAGACTCCAAAAACCACCAAAGTGCACGGCAATGACATCAGATGCTCCACTACAAACTGCATGTGCCTTTTAGCCAGCCCTTAACTTGGCTTCTTGCTAAGCCAATCACTGTGGCTGGTAGTCAGGAAAAGGAGCTTTCTTGAGCACATGCACATTTTATTCATTGTCCAAACAGGAGAAAATAGATCCAGGAATTACTCGCCTACCTCCTGTTGTTACCAACCTCTGCGAACAGAGAAACATAACTGAGCAGAAAACCATGGTCCAAAGGTGCATGGCCAGTGCTCCGTGCTGCACTGTGCACACCAGCCATGCTCCTCTGAAACCTTCCCCGCTCAGTTCTCCTAACACCTCCCCAGTCATAAGTAAATGGAATACGCTTATATACGGGCCCGGTTTTAGGCACGTTATTTTCTGCCTCTGTATGACTCAAGTGTGCAAGTAACAACTGGCGATCTTGATTCCAGTTGATCCAGAACTCTTGATTCCAGACTTCTAGGAAGATTCCAGACTTCTAGGAAGGCTTTCTATAGAAGAATTTCTGCACAGGGTGGGAAATTGGATTGAATGACATCTAAATGACTCCTTTCTGATTCAGAGTTTGTATTTTTATTCCTCAAGCGGCAAGCTTCTTCAAAACTCCTCGTCATCGGAATTTAAGAATTGCTCTGGGCTTCCCTGGTGGCGCAGTGGTTGAGAGTCCACCTGCCGATGCAGGGGACACGGGTTCGTGCCCCGGTCCGGGAAGATCCCACATGCCGCGGAGCGGCTGGGCCCGTGAGCCATGGCCGCTGAGCCTGCGCGTCCGGAGCCTGTGCTCCTCAATGGGAGAGGCCACAACAGTGAGAGGCCCGTGTACCGCAAAAAAAAAAAAAAAAAAAAAAAGAATTGCTCTGTGGGTGTCCACAGTGACCTCTGGAGAAGTAGACACAGGAAGACATCTTTTTAAAAGACGTCACAGCTCTATGTTGATGGACTGACCTGCAGGAATGAAGAAGTGGAGGCCTTGCCCATTAGCTGTGCCCCTCTCCTTGCCACCTCTGCATCCGATTTAGGGATGCATAGGCCACCCTCTCTAGGCTTACTCATTCTGGAGATTCCAATCCCAAGGTTCCCTCCAGTTGCCTCTGCCTCAAGCTCCCCAGAAACCCCAACCTTTCCCGCATCAGCTGACGGGCAGCATTCATTAGCGAGTGACTCCCAGGCATGGCAAAAGCCTGGTCAATCTTCCCTGTCAAAGGATGGAAGGTGTCTTATTCTTCTGTAACTCCCATTGCCCCCTTCAACAAAGTTTCCACACTTCCAGTCACCACCAGAGAAACAAGGAATTGTCTCCCCACTAACACTTGGGAAAATCTTAAAAGCTGCTAGGGAAGGGGATCCAGGGAGAAGCCAAGGAGAGACTAACTCATTCTGCTTATAAGGCTTGGGGCCACCATCAAACAGTAATTCAGAGTGCCGTCATTTAGAAACAGCAGGAGCTGTACGGCACGTTTTCTACATTATGAGAAACGTCAATATGTTTTCCAGAAAGTTCTTTCCATAGACAGTTTTGGAGAATTCCTTTATCCTACATATCTCTAGGTTTACATATGGATCAACACGACTCTGGTAAATAGTTCAGAATAGTGGTTCCTGACCATTTCAAGGATAGAAACTGTTTTTTAATGTTAAAAGATTATGTATCTCCCTATGGTAGTAGTTGTATTTTATATCTTTTGATTATTGAGAAAATACACGATTATAGAAGGTGATCATGAATTCACTAATGCTTCGAAATTGAATTGTTTTATTAGTCACAATGGGATCCGCACGCACTTGAAAAAATGTAATAGCACACACACATCCATAGGGTATCTAATTACTGTTTACAGACAACGCTGGATTCTTTTCCCCTTGCAGTAACCCCACCTCCGCCAGCCTCCCCCAGGCTAAGGCCCAGAGACTGAGAACCTCTGTGGTCTATGTACTTTTTTTTTCCCCCCAAGTATATTTATTTATTTATTTATTAGATGTTGGGGTAGGAGTTGATTAATTTATTTATTTTTGCTGTGTTGGGTCTTCGTTTCTGTACGAGGGCTTTCTCTAGTTGTGGCAAGCGGGGGCCACTCTTCATCACGGTGCGTGGGCCTTTCACTGTCGCGGCCTCTCTTGTTGCAGAGCACAGGCTCCAGATGAACAGGCTCAGTAGTTGTGGCTCACGGGCCTAGTCGCCCCTCGGCATGTGGGATCCTCCCAGACCAGAGCTTGAACCCGTGTCCCCTGCATTAGCAGGCAGATTCTCAACCACTGCGCCACCAGGGAAGCCCAGGAAAGAAGACTTTTGTTAGCAATCACACGGAATTACCCTGAGTAACACTCCTTCCATTTATCCCCCCGCAAAAACACTCCTCTAGGCTTTAATATAAATAAATGTCAATAACCAGACTCTCATAAACACTGACTGCAGAAAGAGAAGAAAGAGCCCCAAGTATATGGGGTGGGAGGTGGAGAGACAGACACCAGCTGCTTCATCATCTTTCCCGCAAAATCAGTCTAAGCAGATGTACTCACGAGTGTTTTACGAGTTGGTTTCTTTGGTCTTGTGTTTTAACTTGTCCAAATTTGCTCTTTGTCACCAGGATGGAGACAACCCTAGGCCCCCAACTGTAAAAGCTCAGCATGGAGGTTCAGGCTCTGTCACCGGGCTCCCTCCCTCAAAGGTGCATTGGGCTGGGAGGGAGGAGGAGGGGCTAGGCAGAGACCACTGGATGAGACCCCTCAGAATAACTAAAACCGAAAGCACAGACTCTATGTGGATTCAGATCCCAAAGAGATCCCAGGGCCAAGGGCAATGCACTTCCAAGCACAATCTTTGACATGAATATCACCTACTAGCAGTTAACAGAAAAATCACATTTCTATAATTTCAGGTTTATAAAAAAAAAAAAAAAGAAGCAAAGATATAGCATTTAAATGATTGGTAAGGATTCCGGTGAATACTGTGATAGCTTTACTTAATTCCATGTACTCCTGCTTGCTGACAAAGGCAAAGGCTAAAGGGAGAATAGTGCAAGTTTTATTTCCATTTTAAAACATTATAGGATAGTTCTCCTCTAGAATTCTTAGAGCAAATCACCAATTTCATATTCCAGTTACAGAAAATATCATTCCCAAATGACCTTGACCAACTCAATGTACAAAACAGATTTTATGACACCAACTAATATTCTTGCTCTGAGCTCCAGAAATGGCCCTGGACTCCCTTTATAAAGTTCCATGTGGTTAAAGACACCCGGGGCCCATCACCTTGACCACTGGACACCTCGACCACGGAGCCCCCACCTGTGGTCAGCTCAGCCGCCAACCAAGCGTCGATGACAACTCAGTCTTTTCACTAGCGTAACAGAATTACTCATGACAATGTTATTTCATGATAAGTTAAGGCAGAGGTGGACAGAACCAGAACGGTTAAGTGAACTCTCCAAATAATTGTAAAACTCTTTTTCACCCTCCTCCTTCCCTGGCAAATTTCCAAATTAAAAAAAAAAGTGATGAAAGAGCAGGATGGGGCTCCCCTGGTGGCGCAGTGGTTGAGAGTCCGCCTGCCGATGCAGGGGACACAGGTTCATGCCCCGGTCCAGGAAGATCCCACATGCCGTGGAGCGGCTAGGCCTGTGAGCCATGGCCGCTGAGCCTGCGCGTCCGGAGCCTGTGCTCCTTAACGGGAGAGGCCACAACAGTGAGAGGCCTGCGTACAGCAAAAAAAAAAAAAAAGTAAAAAAAAGAGCAGGATGACTGGATGGATTCCTTCCTCTACCCATACCTGTACTCTGAAGAAGCACAGATGGCCACGGTGGGGGTGACAATGCTTTGCCTTTCTTTAATTCTTTTTTAAATAAATTTATTTATTTATTTAGTTTTGGCTGCGTTGGGTCTTCATTGCTGCGCACGGCCTTTCTCTAGTTGCAGTGAGCGGGGGCTGCTCTTCGTGGCAGTGCACGGGCTTCTCGTTGTGGTGGTTTCTCTTGTTGTGGAGCACAGGGTCTAGGCGCGCGGGCTTCAGTAGTTGTGGCACGTGGGCTCAGTAGTTGTGGCTCGCGGGCTCTAGAGCACAGGCTCAGTAGTTGTGGCGCACGGGCTTAGTTGCTCCGCGGCATGTGGGATCTTCCCGGACCAGGGCTTGAACCCGTGTCCCCTGCCTTGGCAGGCGGATTCTTAACCACTGTGCCACCAGGGATTCTTGAATGGTTTTAAAGTGGTCTCAACTAAATTACGTCATGGCACGTGCTTAGCTACTCTGGGTGCTGCACTGAGCAGATGCCATCCTTTTCCATTTTGTAGAAATCAAGTTTCCACACAGTAGGGGACTCACCCAGTTACATGGCACTGACTCCGGAGAACCAGGCCACTGGCTGGGCCTCCATACCCCATCCAGTGCTCTTTCAAATACAGGATGAGCAAGGGGAAGGCCGCATGGACCACGAACTACAAAATTGGCACCTGCATGAAAGTGAGTCAACTGAAAGTATCAAGAGTATTTTTAGGTCCTTGAGATCGATTTCAAAATCAGAAGGCCGGGCCTCCCTGGTGGCGCAGTGGTTGAGAGTCCGCCTGCCGATGCAGGGGATACGGGTTCGTGCCCCGGTCTGGGAGGATCCCATATGCCGCGGAGCGGCTGGGCCCGTGAGCCATGGCCGCTGGGCCTGCGCGTCCGGAGCCTGTGCTCCGCAACGGGGGAGGCCACAACAGTGAGAGGCCCGCATACCGCAAAAAAAAAAAAAAAAAAAAAAAAAAAAAAAATCAGAAGGCTAACAGAATCGACACACGACTGGACTGGTCTTTGCTCAAGCCCTAACCCAGCACCTCCGTTCAGAATGAAGGGCCACAGGCCTGCGAGGCTTCCTCGGGAAGCAGAAATCAGGAAAAGCTGCCCGCCGGCAGCAGGCCTCCTCCTAAAGCAGAAGAGAATGTGTTTTCACAACAGTGGCAGCCGTCTGCAAACAGCAGTGAACTCTAATGAAACCAAGGCATCGCCAAGACAGCGAAACTCCCATTTCCTCTGTTCCTTCTCTGGTGCCATCCTTCTCCCATTGTCTCTGTTCCTTCTTTTCTTCTCCCCAAGAGTCAGATTAAGGGGGTGGGGACTGGTACGTGGTAGCTATCAAAGAATGTCATTTGACACTTGAGATAAATGCTGGGGAGAGCTCCGCTCAGACACACAATGGGCCAATGTGTTTCTCTGATTCCCCGTCTAAAACTAACTGCTTTATCTGAGGGAAAAGGCTGTGTTCCGCAGTCATTTTCTTTCTAACAAGAGCTGCTTGTATCCCCAGCTGACTGTAAGAAAGATTACATTCTGTTACTCACGAAGCAAATCACAATGGCCCCTACATGGCCCAAGTCCTGCAGAAAAGAGCAGTGGACAAGTGGAGAAGCCACGAGCTCTGACACCCCTGCCCAGGAGCCTGGCACCCTAGCTGCACCTCTGGGAGCTAGAAAACACCACAAAAACAAACGAAAAGCCAGCATCATCGGGGCCTCCGGACTTGAGAAATAGCCTTTGAGGAAAATCAGTCTCTACAAGAAGCCTAGTGGGGATTTCACATGTGATTCACCTGCTTCATTTGGGGGGTGCAGGGCGGTGATAAAAAGGGACGACAGCTCAACATGAACCCCTCCTGCCACCATGACCCTTCAAGGCCCAGATGCTTTCTTTCCCTGCTTTTGTCCTTTTTGGTTCCTGAATCCTCCTCCCCTAGGACACACTCACAGATCACTCTGCCCTCTTTAAGGCATCGCTGGCACACTTCTGCTGCCCTTATAGACGATGCATCTTCGGGAAGATCAAGACTGTCTGCCTCAAGTGGCCGTCAGAACCCCTGTGGTCCTCCTGCAGCCTGCCAGTGCAGACCGGGAACTGCTTTGAGAACTTAGCAAGAAAGTGATACTGCACTAAATACCCAGCTCAGTTCGCTTCTAAAAGCTTTCTGCTGCCTTTCAAAGTGGCCTGTCAGCACCTCCCAGGAAACATTAGGCCACGGACGCGCAGCGAGAAAGACGGCATGGGCAAAGCTCTTCAATCTGTGATAAATAAGATTAAGACGGTGACACCTAAACTGAGGCCTGTTTTCAGCCCAAAGTAACCGAGGGCATCGTTCCCAGGGCCGTCAAAGGCACTCACAAAAGGATGTTTTCTGGTCCGGCTGAAATCAATCTGGTGCTTATGCTGTGGCTTAGGGAGCATTTAACCCTGATGTCAGTATCAAATATAGCATTAGCAAAAGAAGACACCAGCTTGGCCTGCAGGTGACATCAAATAACTCCTGCGTTAATATGGAGAAAACTACCAAAACTTTCAGAGACATTTTAACGTGCTGGAAGAAAAATGGGAGCATTTATTTCTGTATTTGCTTTCAGTTTTGTTAGTTTGTGTTTAAAGATACATTAGAAGCATTTTAAAAATTAGTAATATTATGTTGCATTGTTCTTCTTTCTTTTTTGGATAAACATATCTTACATCTAAGGATCTTCTGGAGTTAAAGAGGGTGACCTGTTACCACAGAGTATTTAGAGAAATGACGGAGAATTACTCTGTGATATTAGAAGAAAAGAACATTCATAAGTAGCAAAGATTGAGAACATGACCGGAAAAATAAGTAGACAGTGCTTTAAAAATGGTTAATGCATATATTTTAACCTTACTTCTTTGACCCGTAACCTTTTGGGTGGCTGAAAAGCAGATGTGATGGCTGGAGCTGGAGCAGCCATCTTGGACTACAAGGAAATCTTGGGAATGTAGGCCAGCTACAGCTAGCAACAACAAGGAGTCTGTGGCCTTGAGGACTCTGCAAAGTAAGTGACATTTTCCTATCGCTCACAAACCTCAAGCTAAGTTATACATCCCACACTTAAAACCCTTGAGATAAGCATAAGGTTTGGAACAACAGCTGTCAACTAATAAGCAGGGCTATTTTCGGAGCCAGAATTGAAAAGAATGCATTGGCCACCAAAATTAAGTAGTAAATATGTGGGTCAACCATGGTCCAAAAACAAAATAAGACAGAACAACAAAAACAATGACCTTAGCATGAATGAAATCTAATAGAAGTTCAAGTGGGCCGGCTAGTCATCCATCTGGTCTTTGAAGGAAAGACGTTGTACCTCTACTACCTAATACTGTGTCTGGGACACAGTAGGTGCTCAATAAACACTTACTGAATGAATGAAGTTGAAGTCAAGGATAGCTAGTCAATCTAAAATCTAAGCGCAGGGGACCAATTATTAGACGATCCCTTTCAGTACAGAACAAAATAATAAAATGTCAAACTCTCAATTTTGTGTGAAAATGTGCCTTAGAATCAAAGCCCTTTGATGGTTCAAGAGTCACCACAGCGGCAGGAGAGAATAGAAGTTAACAGTTCGTGAGAATTTAAAGCTTTATTCTGAGGGGTCTGAGAAGACTGGACCTACAATTGTCAAGGTTTCTGCGAATGGATATCCTGTCATTCTGATTTCATAAAGCTTAAAAATAAAAGAGCAACACACAGTGTCTGAATTGAAAGAACACAGATGAAAAGCAGAGATCCCTTTGGAATTCCTGCCTGAAGAAAATGCCCCTTAGAACCTGGAGATACCAAGATCAACAACACCTGCTGTTATCCTAAATAAATCCAGCTCATAAGAGAAGCTCCGTAGAACAGATTTCTACCATGTAAAAAACTAAATATAACAGATAACTGGGGAGGGGCAGGAGAACAAAGATATTGAGTTTATTACCCTCCTCTAAGGACCAACTGCAGTTTCTTTATTAAAAAGAACACTTCCTACGTTTTAGCAATCTTTTATGAGATATGTCAAACATCTTTATTTCTAATTTAGGTTATAAAATCTAAGCCCATTTCCTTGACAGTACAGAAAATTAAGAAATCACAAATTCTATCAAAAGCAAAGACTGAAATTATAGCATTTAGAAAATGGGGGTACTGTATTTTAAAATTAGCATAAGACCCTGAATCTTTAAAGAAAAATAAAATCCATGATTGTGTTGAGCAATTTCCATATGAGATCATATACAACATACACACACACAAATACTCTTCCAAAAAAAAAATCCTACATCAGAGATATTACTGCTTAGAGACAGAGGAGTTCCGGCAAAGGTGGGATATTTCAGGTTGTAGACTAGTAAACCAGTGTTTCCCAAAGGGTGACTCATAAGCAGATGGTTTTAAGTGATTCATGGACAAAGTCCTTAAGTCCTTTCAAGTGAGTCCGTTTGTAGGGAAATACTAAGCGCATTAGGAAATTAGTAGTACAGGTGGTAGGTAGGCAGTTCACAAATACCAGTAAAATATGTCAGAGGCTGGAAATCTGTCCAGTCCAAGGTCAGGTCTGGGTGGAGGGAGGGGCTCATGGGGCACCCCGACCTCAGCCTCAGAACGCGCTGACCAGGTGTCAATACGGTGCTAAGTCGGCCAGTAGCACTAGGGCCATCCAACCTTCTGGACCCCTCACAAGAGCTCACAGGACCCCAGGACCGTCAGCATACTCTGTGGTCCCCATAGTTCTGGGGACCCCGTTCGCCCCGGGGATCCCAGCAGGCACCTTCTGTTCCCTTACTCTGCTGTTTCGTCTCCCCTTCAAAGTATGTGGCATCTTCAATAACGAATAGCCAAGAAACAAGGCTTCCAAAAAATAACCTGAGATTTTAAAAATTTCTCTCAAATGCTTCTTCTATTACCCTAAAGAAATGAGTTTGGTTTAACCTGAACCAAATGCTCCCTTAAATAATCTTTTTTACTGTAGTCCAGCAATAGATAAATCTATTAGTTCATTATTCCATGTATTCATTTATTAGTAAATGCTCACTGAATGAAGACATATTTATTAAAACAATACAGAGCCTACTACGTGCCAGGCACGGCTGCCGGGACCTGGGGATACACTGCCCTTGTGGAGCTCACAGTCCAACTCATAGAATGACTCTGCTTTCTAGTTCAGGTGCAGGTCTGGACTTCAGCTTTCTCCGTCCAGACAACACGCAGCAGGGAAAATGGACAAGGTGTTTGTTCTTCCATTGGTCACTTCTCCAAATACCTCAAAAATTGTTATTATTTCTGATATTGATTTGTGCTAATTTTATCAAAGGAAGATGTACCAAGGATTAGCATTTGTAAGCTCTGACGAAGGTCAAGATCACAGCAAAGGTTACTTGGTTTCTTTGTAAATCATAAGCATAGGCATTCTAGTTCATCATCTCAACATTCCACGCTGACAGGAGGTCAGATCACACCCGGAAAGAAGAGCACGATCAGCCTCTGCAGACATGCACAAACAGAAGACCAGATTTTTGACATCAAAGTCTCTCCCACAATTGACAATAATTATGAAATAAAAGCACTAGTACGTTTTTGCATGTAGGGATCCATAATACTGTAAGTTAAAATCCGGTAGAATTTTAACTTTGCCTTGAGGAAATCTGACTCAAGAATCTCTGGGGATAATATTTATGAGAAGCACAGGTGCCTTCTACTTTATTGCTATTTGCACACCTGCATTAGCTGACCCGAGTCAGAGGCGAGGTGGGGTGTTGAAATCCAATTGTCAAGAGGTACAAATAGACTTGCAGTAAATATATGACTTCCTTAGAAGCTGGTTTGGTTTTTTTTTATTTATCTCTTGAAGTAATAAGGTTGATCTATTCATGGGCTGGTTAGTTCCAGGCCCTTCAGTTTGCAAAGAAAATAGTCTACAAAAAAAAGAAAGGAGGAGACTATTGAGTGTTTGGGAATTCCTGAAGTTCATGAAACAAGTTGGTGATTTACTTCTTTCTTTAGTTCTTAACTCAAGTGTATTTCATGGACTCGGAACTATTCTTCTTCAAATACATTTATTTGCTAACATTTATAAATATTTACTGAAGTTGTTACCATGTGTCTCGAAAGCATCATCGGATAAGGGTCACGATCTGTTACGGAAAAATCTGCAAATTTGTTTGGCTTGAGAAATACCATAAATGGGTCACTCCCTTAATGACTCATCAGAGGCCTCCAATTAGACAGAAAGCAGATATAAAGGCTGTGTCAAAATAACCATTCTTATGTGTTAATTCTTATGATGTGCCACTTTCTGCTAAGAGCTTTACATGTGAAATCTCATTTGGTTCTCAAAACAATCCTCTGCGGTATATACTATTATTATCCCCATTTAAGAGGTGAAAACACCAGGGCCCAGAGAAATTAAACCTGCTCAAGATCACACGGTTACAAAGTGGAAAAGCTGCAATTTAAACCAAAAATCTGCCTGATGACAAAGCCCATCAGTGCACATGGGAAAATTCAGAGTAGTGGTTTGCCTGAATTTTCCCGGGAATTCAGGAGTGAATTTTCCCGTCCATAAGAAGTCAGGAGGCATAGTGGAGCCTTCTGATTCCACTGGAGAGTAAATCTTAGTTCACGTGCCCCGAAGACTAAGAGACTAAACGTAAAAACAATTAAAAGTGGGCTCAAAGTAAGTAAAAGAAGCCAGACACAAAAGACCATATCTGCTCTGATTCCATTTTCATGGCACTCTAGAAAAGGAAAACTATAGTGATATAGTGAATCTGTGGTCACCAGGGGCCGACAGAGGGACTGACTTCAAAGGAGCCCAAGAGATGACAGACGGACGAGTCTTCATTTTAACTGTGGGGACGTTTTCACAACATCCAACTCATCCAGCTGCACACTTCAAATGGGTGAATTTTATTTTATGTAATTTATACCTCAATAAATATGATTATGTTAAAGTGGGCTTAAAAGGAAATTGAATAATAGTCATATAATATACAAGGTATATTCTTTCTATTCCTTTTTAATCTAACTTTCAAGTAAACCTACCTTTGGTGGGAAACTCTTGAATATATTTGAAGAACCAAAATCTTTCATGGTTTGAAGCTTCCTAATTCTTTATGAACCTAACCTCACTGCACAGGAAATTTACCTTTCTCTGACAAATGTTTATGATTATTTATGATAAGATTGTGGTCCTGCACGCCTGGAAGAGGCAAGGAACATGCAAAGAGGCCTACACTCAAAGTCAGATGACTTTCACTCTTGGCCTGGCCCTCTGAGTCATAGCTGTGTGACCTTGGGCAAGTCACTAAACCTCCCTGGGCCTAAATTTTCTCTTTTATAAAATGGCGATAATAGTGTCTCCCTTTAAGGGTTTATGAGAATGAAATGGGCTAATTATAAATAAAAGCACTTTCATTTTTATTATTTTAATATGTTAATAAGTTCTCACATAAAAAAAAAGGAAAATAATCTCTTCAAGAAACTGACAGTCCACTATAGTCCCAATAGTTGAAGCCATAAAATCTAAAGTCTTATTCAGTTTCTTATTTGTCTTTCATCGTTCCAAGCACGCAACTAGAATCTGAGCAGGGACCTCGTGTATTGTTCACTGGGCCTGACCACATGCTCAGCACGCTTAACACCAACTCCTGGGTAATTAACAATAAACGATGAGAATCGGAGGGGAGGTGGTAGGATCAGTATATGTAAGTAGAGGGGATGCAGTGTAGATGGGAAGAAACAGTTTCTGTTGAAATTAAGTGCATGTGGAGCAAAATGTCTTTTTATTATTTGTGCGGTTACAGTATTCAATGTAGTCATTTAATAGATATAGTGAATTTTATCCCCCTACCACACATACTCCAGACAGGAAAAAATACTCATTTGGTAGAAAAATAAGCTTCATGGTAGAACAAAGTTTCACTCTGCAATTATCCCAAGTGGCGCCTTTCAGTTACTCGAAGGCAGAACTAAGCACCACAATTAAAAGAAATTTTAAAATATTTTTAAACACTGCTGGAAAAAGCTTCTCAGTGTCGTTGGGGAGAAAAGCTCCAACATCCGTGGCGTCTACACGAGAGGCCCGCTCGCCCATGCCTAAAATGCAAACACTACAAAGCAAGGTAAAAACTCAAATGAAATGGCTTGCAGCCTCCTTTCCTGACAAAGGTTCTCCACGTGGACCTGGAAGGCCAAGTTCCGATTTAGGATTCTTGGACTCCCAGGCACTTCTGGCCCAGCTCCCAGCCCTGGCCTCCCTCCCCTCCCCGCCCTTGTAGCCCCATTCCCCGTCCCTTGCGTGGGGACAGCCCAGCCTGCACGTCCAAGCGCTATTCCCCCGACCCACCCTCCCCAAGAGCTACCCTGACCCCCAAGGTCCTGCAGTGACACCCCTGAGCACGGGGAAGAGCCTGCACTGTCTCTGAAAGTGGGTTTGAGACCATTGGATGAGGAATTCCGGGTCCTGAGTACCCAGAGCACGGTCTACAAGAAGGGGGAGGTGTGTCTATCTGGCCCCTCGGGCTCCTGACCCCATGGGGAGACACAGAGCAACAGAAGGGCCTGAGCAGAGACCCCTAAACCCAGAACAGAGGCCTCTATTGCCCACACTGGAGACTAAATACACAAATAAAACCTTCAGCAGGTGAAACTGTATTTTATTCAGACAATATATATTTATAAATGTATATATGTATGTGTGTATGTGTATATTATACATGTGTGTATTATATGCACATACATAATTATATCAGTATATAATCCTGATATAGCAAGTCACGTGATGCAGACAGTACAACAAGGAGTTACAAAGTGAAGCGACATCTGCCAACCGAAGGGTCAGGAAAGACATTTGGGATGATATAGGGATTAAGCTGGGTTTAGGAATGGATAGAATCTGGCTGTGGACAAGGCCTGAGATGGATAAATGGTAACTGCAAAGCTGAGTGTGAACGCAGCGTGTGCATTACGTAATAAAGGATAAGTTTCTGGAGATGGTTATCTAGATAAGAGGGTACCCAGACCCAGGTAAGAACTCAGACACACGCCCCACATATTCCTAACACAATGAATACCACCACATTCAGACTTGGTTGCAGGAAGTAAAAGGGAAGTATGGCCACTCCAAATTCTTTTTGGAATAAGGTTATAAACAGAGGCGTATGATCAAATTAAAAGGTAATCGCTAGAGAGAGGCATGGACATATATACACTACCAAACGTAAGGTAGACAGCTAGTGGGAAGCAGCCGCATAGCGCAGGGAGATCAGCTCGGTGCTTTGTGACCGCCTGGAGGGGTGGGATAGGGAGGGTGGGAGGGAGGGAGACGCAAGAGGGAAGAGATATGGGAACATATGTATAACTGATTCACTTTGTTATAAAGCAGAAACTAACACACCATTGTAAAGCAATTATACTCCAACAAAGATGTAAAAAAAGTTAAATAAATGTTTTCTAATATATGATTAAAAAAAAAAAGGTAATCGCTAAAACCTTCAGTCACCCTCACGCACTCCACGCCACCCACTGACCCAGTCTTCTGGGTCAGCACTGTGTGTGGACCCCGAGCTGGTGAAGGGGCACTGGCCCCAGAGGTGGCTTCGTGCCGGAGCAATTGCTGGGAGAAGGGGATCAAGTCTGATGTCTTGGTTTCATAACTACTAAACTCTAGGCATTTGGAAGCTTTTAGTCTCACACCCTAACCCCACCCCCCTCTCAATCAGGCTTTTTCCAGACTAAAACCATCTTGCCTTCGTTAATTTTTTTTCTGCATCTAAATATAGTTTTTAAAAAACAACAACATTAAAGGCCTGGGATCAAAAAGTGGAAGAGGGATGTTTCACTTTCAGACCAGACTCTATTTTAATAGGCTTCCCAAATAATGTCTCCAGGACATTGGGCGTAAGAGAACTTGTCTCCACCCCACACCTGGTGCCCTGCACTCATGCGGCCCGTTCTCCATCCCAAGGTGGCAGAAGCCGTGAGGGGACACTGGGCCAAAGCCGGGTGCTGCACCCCGGGCACACCCGTGCTGGCCTCTCTAACCCAAGCCCGAAAGCATCCTCTGTCGTTTTAAAAATAGAAACCGTTTTGGCCAGACAACCGCACGAAATGGAGATGTAACAGGAAGACAGGGGCAAGACAAATGAACCAAGGTTTCATCTCTTTCCAGCCCAACTTGATCTTGTTTATTTTTAATAAACTATGATGGCCTTCTCTAATCAAAAATGCTGCAAGAAGCTGGCAGAGGCAAAAGTAACTCTTAGAATCCCTCCTCCCTCTGGGTTATTTATCCCCGTGAATTCGGAGCTATTGTTTTCAACAGTTTTATATGAACTATAGAAATAAACTCTCTGTGTGTCTGTATGTGTGCGCGACCTTTGTAGGAGTCACTGGAAGTGTCTCCTGGGCCCTGCCCCAGGCTCCACCTCTGTCGACCTGCTCAGAATTGCTGCCCTAAACCCCGGTTTCCACAGGGACTCTTCCCACTGGGGACCCTTATTCCCTCTGTGTTGAACCCAGCTCCTGCCTCCGTGTTCCCTTCGGACTTTGCCTTGATCATTGCACTGATCCTCCTGCCTGGCCCTTCTCTGACCACCAGCTCCTCCAACACCTGCTTTGGTCTCATCCTTGTAGGACCGACCAGGCGCTGAAGGGACCCTCAATGGGGAAACGATGGCCCGTGAAGGCCTTTTTACCAAAGGCTGCCCATAAAATGTCTTCTGCAACTGAGATGGGAAAATTTTCACTGACTCTCTTGGATTTAGCAAGAAGAAGTACATCCTCTTACTGGAGTGTCATCTCAGTGTCCTTTTCATTCTCAGAACTGTTTGACTCAACACTGGTTTCCTGGTACCCACAACCAAATCTCCCATCCCGTTACAAGAGTGGAAACAGAGACTAGTGCCCTGAGATTCTGCTGTCAGCCAGGTCGTGCTCACTAATGGTGATTTCATTGTGGATGTAGAGACTGTCCATGATAATATTCTGGAAGTGTGGAATTTGGAATCAGAGAGACAAATTAAAACTTTTATTCTGTCACTTATTCACTGTTTGACTTTGGACCAGTTCCTTGACCTCCTGGTCCTCATTTTCTTCACTTATAAAAAATAAAGCTCATGAGATCATTGTGAGGAATAAATGAAGTATTATATAAAGACAGCACAAAGCTTGGCACACAGAAGACCTTTACAAATGTTAGCTAACTCTGAAAAATAATAAAATAATATGTATTTATTCATGCATGCACATATGCATTCATTCAGTGCATACAATACGCCAGGCATTGTTCTAAAAGTTTTGCCTTTTAATTAACTTTTTAATTAAAAGTTAAGACATTTAATTTCAAACATAATGCTAAAAGGCAGATATCTGCACTTTACAGAAGAGAAGAACTAAGGCCCAGAGAGGTCAGGATGCTACCCAAAGTCACACAGCTAGTAAGAACATTAAGTGGTATTCTAACACTAGCAATCTGGGCAGAGTGTTATGAGGTCAGTAGGAGCCATAAATATCCACAAGCAGCTAATCCATCTTGGCTTGCTGGGTTGGAAAAGTCTCTCAATCATTCATGGTAAAGCTGGATGTGTGTGGATTCTCTTCATGTGGATGGGTTTTGCCATCATTGAGAGCAGCCACTGTGGGTCAGTGAATAGTCCTGGTGGTTCCCTGGCTGCTGTTTTGGTCTTGTTCAAAGCCCACAGCCTGGTTTCTTTTAAGTCCGTGTTCCTCTCCCTGGAATGAACGCTGAGGTTGGGACACGAGGGGCTAGAGCAGAGGGGGTGGGGTTACGGGCAGGATCTGCAGGGCTCTCCCTCACTCTGGCGGTGGGACCCTAATCCGAGTGACCTGTGGACAGTTACCTAAGTTGGCCTCAAACTAGTAACAGAGGAAATGACTCCCTCACTTTTGCCCAATGATGTTTTTGACCAAGTTCTGGATAAATCCTCCTTGAAAAAGTCTTAGAATTGTTGCTTTAAAAAAAAAAAACAAAAAAACAAAAAAACACCAGGAGGCTTGGCAGGGGCAGCGGATGCCTCTAAGAGGGCACCTGCTGAGGACCATCCAGAAAGAGCGGAGTGAAGTCTTCCTCAGGGGTACCTGACTGGAGGGTCTCAGGCTGGGTCGGCTGCAGGCTTCTTCTGCAGGGGCAAACAAAGCGTATTATTTGGTGCCCTCCAGGGAATGCTTTCTACATCCGGATAAAAGAGCCCTGGGCAAAATGCCAGGAAAATGATGTATTGCAAACCTTTTTTTTCCTCTTTAGTTAATGGAAATAATATTTACTTGCCCGTGGACAAACAGGCAACCAGGAGAAAGGGGCTTAGGAACATGTGAGGAGTTTTGAAGGCTGGGGAAAGAGGGCTCTTGTTCTCCCTTTTTTCTAATCTACTCATCTTTCCTCTACCAAACTAATTTTTGATAACAGCCATAGTTCCTGCGTCAGTAATGAATGTAGCATGTGGATGTTTTCAAATAACTTCATGCATTATGTGTGCCTTCCAAAGAGCACTGCTTCCACTATTCTGAGGCTGGACAATAAGTATCACTTCATCAGTTCTACAGTTACTAAGCTGAGGCACCAAGAGGATGAAGGATTTGAGTCGTGTGTTCACTGTAAGGCTAATGCTAAGCTTGAGCACACTCGGTACCTGGACGGCTACTGCCCCTTTTTATAAACTTTGTCTTCTTACATTATTTAACTGGAGAGCAAAGACTTATTTATATTGGCACAAAATACTTTTCCTATAGTATATTGAGTAATAAAATCTTTGTACTGAGAAACAAACAGGTTCAAATGTAACACCTGTTGGAGGATCCAACAGAATGTTTGTAGCGCAATTCACTTTTAATGTAATTTTTATTAACTCCAGTGCCCTGGCTGTGTTTCCCTCCTGGCCAGCACCGCTACCTCCCTTCCCGGGCTCTAGCTCTCTTAGTCCACGGCCACGTGATGCCTCAGCATGCTGTGAGCACACAGTTATCCAAAAACTTGGGCCCCAAGTAGTCTGAAAGTCATGGTCACATGTCACAAGTCAGGACAGTTCTCAGCGCTTCTCATACCAGAGACTGGAGAATCCATCACTTCGCCGTTTCCTACAGTTCCTAAAGCAGCTCCCAAAGCGAGTTCAGATACTGGAAGTGAGGGCAAGGAACTGTGAACTTAGTTGCACGGAGCACATTTACAAATCAAGATCAAATATCTAAACCACGGTGGTGACATCGTGCAGACCTCCCCCCTGACGCGGGCAAAGACAAGGTGCGGACTGGCGGCTTCTCCGGGATAGACCACGCCTTCCACTGTCCCCATCCCCAGGAAGACTGCACACCACATGCCCTTGTCACTCGACCTGCAATGCGTCCTGGTAGCCAGAGTACACCTCCAGCCCCACTGTCCAGACCAGCCATGGAACTTGTTTTGGCCAACAGAATGCAAGCGAATGTGACACTGGCCACCTCAGAAGAGAAGCTTTAAATTCAATGTTGTGGCTCTGTGTGGCACCCCGCTTCTGCCTTGTGCCGTAAGAACAATCTGTCCAGACAAATGCTACTCCTGGAACGAGAAAACCCATGTGGGGACCTGCAACCCGAAGGTCAGCTCTGAGTTACGGGAGCAAGAAATAAACATTCACTCTTGAAAACCACTGGACTTCTGGAACTGTGCGTTACAGTAGCAAAGCTAATACACTGGCCTAAGTCATCAGAGTCACATAACTAGTGGGTTTGATCTTCACCTTCCTTGCACATGTCCTGCTATCATTGGAAGGGCCCAGGGGACCAACAGTGACACTCAACGTGCTTGAACTATTTTCAATCACACAAAAAACTGGATGGTCACCAGGACTAATGATTATCACTAATTGATGGCATTTATTATTAAACAGTTGGATTTGAAATATTCTTTAAACAGGTGCACTGCTGGATTATTTGGGCCAGTTTGTGCTGAGTAGAACTGAATTATCTGAGCTTCGTTTCCAGTTTAACCTGGACATTCTGGTATTCACCACTGTCAAAGCTTGTTCATGAAAAAATTCATTCCATAAGTATTTACTGGGCACCACTGTATGCCAGGAACTGTACTAGGCTAATCTGTTGCTGTAAGCTATGTAAATTTCACTGTAATCAAAGGTTATTTCCATTTTTGGCAAAGTAAATGGTACCCTAGCTGTGTGTGTTTAGGTGTATAGAGTGGTGAAGCAGGCCAGGGAGGAGAGGTGATAAATGCAAAATACTTCCCACATCACTACGTGTCTTTTCCCTACATACTGGGGAAGCAGCGTAGTGCGGTAAGTACGAACACAGCCTCTGAAGTCAGACAGCCAGCTTTGATCACGTAGTGCTATACTACTCAGTGGCTGTACGACCTTGAACAAAGACCTCTCAAGGGACTTCCCTGGTGGCGCAGTGGTTAAGAATCCGCCTGCCGATGCAGGGGACACGGGTGCGAGCCCTGGTCCGGGAAGATCCCACGTGCCGCGGAGCAACTAAGCCCGTGCGCCACAACGACTGAGCCTGCGCTCTAGAGCCCGCGAGCCACAACGACTGAGCCCACGTGCCACAACTACTGAAGCCCGCACGCCTAGAGCCTGTGCTCCGCAACAAGAGAAGCCACCGCAATGAGAAGTCCGCACACCGCAACGAAGAGTAGCCCCCACTTGCCACAACTAGAGAACGCCTGCGTGCAGCAATGAAGACCGGACGCAGCCAAAAAATAAATAATTAAAAAAAAAAAAAAAAACTCTCCAAGCCTCAGTTTCTACATCAGTAAGAGCATCTACCTCACTGGCTTTTCACGAGCAATAAACGAGAAAAGCACATAAAGCTCCAGGCACAGATCCTGGCATTGAGTGCGAATTCAACATATATTATTGACTATTATTAGTTCTGTACCCATGGTCTTCAAGTAGAGCTACTTCATCTTATTTTTCATTTAACAATTTTACTTCTCCCAATGTTCTACATTAATAAACTACTGTGGGTGAGATACTGAGGGACCTTCTCTCCTAATTAAATGCTACATATGAGGGAGAAGGAGATAAAGTGCATACGTGTTTTGAACATAGATTTCCATGAAACATGGGGACTTTTCTGTATGGAAATAACACACACACACATACACACACACACACAAGAATGGAAACGTGTTTTTCTTCTTTTACGCTTTACTTTTTTATACAGGAGGCTGTGTCTCGATTTGCATGTGTGCTTGTCAGAGAGAAATTAACACAGGGACCCCCCCTTCCTCCCCTGCTGCAAAGCCAGAAAGATCCGAGCCATACGTGATCCTTCCAGACAAAATGCTGCATCTATTTTCCACCTCTGCCATGATCTCCACCTTCTAAAAGTTTTGCTAGGCCCCTCTTTCCAACTTCCACTAGCAACTTACTCGAAGACACAAAACTATTCCAGACACACAAAAAAAGGGGCAGAAACAGAAACCCAGGGACTGTGTGTTAGGTTCACTCTGGGTTGGCACTGAAATGGTCAAAGACCCTGGAACCAGAAAAGACTCCAATAAGTCAATGGCCCAGTTCTCTCCCTGCAAACAGGTCAACTTCCCAACCTGGAGACTCTATGCCCTGTTTGCAGGTACCAAATATTCATTGAGGACATACTGCATGCCCGGCAGGGTGCCAGCTTCTGCAGGAGATACAAAAATGGGTGTATCTCATTAATCATCCATGAAGCTGCCTTCAGGGGACTTATACTGATTATGAACAATATTACTAATCATTTACTCAACAAATATTTATTAAGCACCTACTGCATCGAGGTCCCATTCTTGATACTGAAGATTCAGTCGAGAATAAGAGAGATTTTTAAACTTCTGCCCTTGAGAAGCATACATTTTAATGGAGAGAGGTAATAAGATTAAAAAGTAAGGCATATATTATATTAGACAGTGATCAGAAGAAAGGATTCAAAATAAGTAGGGAAGGGGCTAGGAAGTGTAGGGGGATCTCCACTTCAGGCAGGGCAGCCAAGGGGTGGTGATGCAACATGAGGTGACATTTGACTAAACCCCTGAAGGAAGACAGGGAATAAGCCATGTGTACAGCGCTGGGGAAAAGACTTCCCAACGAAGGGAAAAGCAAGTGCCCAGACCCCGAGGGAGAGTGGCTGGGTGCTGGGGAGCAGCTGGGAAGCCAGGGTGGCTGGAACAAATGGGAATGGGAGGGGGTGGGGGGCTGAGGCCTCCTGGGGCAACTCCGTCAGGTAAGCTCACGCAGAACTCCCAGCCACCGTAAGGGCTCTGACGATTCTGAGCAGAGAGGAGACATGATCTGACTTCTGTTTTGAAAGATCACTCTCGTCACTGTGCTGAGAACAGGGCTAGAGATGGGGTCTGGGGAGCGGGGAGACCCATCAGGAGGTAATGATGATAGGGGCCTGGATGCAAGGCAGCTGTGGAGGCTGTGATGATGTCCAGTCGCATTCACACGCATGTTCTCTAATGTAGGATGAAGTAGAAAGAACGCAACAGGGGGAATGCCAAGGGCCATCACTCCCCAGAGCTGGGAATGGAGGACGTCTCAGCGTTAAATCACTGGAAGACAGTGTGGAGAAGGGGGGCCCATCTGGAGTGCACCTGAGAACCCATTTCCACATTTATAAAGCAGGGACAATGATAATAACAGTGATCAGACCTGACGATGACCATTGGGCATTGGTGGACACCACAGGGGCTACTAGAGATGACTCTCTAAGACGACCCAGGTCCTCCACACACAGAACAGCCTGGTCAGCGCCTGAGAAACAAGGAGGCTCTTTCTGAGCCCAAACTTCAGGGTGACTGTACCTCAGCAATAAGATGCTCTTTAAAGAAAAGTTCAAGCCACTAATTGGAAAAGAAGAAACCCTCACACACCTCGAGGAAGAGCAAGCCCGCGGGTCACTGTCTTTTAGGTTCCCCGTTGCCATGGCTACAACAGCCTCCGCAATCACTTTTACTGCTCTGCTCTGGACAATTTCATGTCACCTTTGAAACTGAATAACAAAACTGAACATAATATTCTGATAAGAGCCTGATAATGGCCACAGGGAAGAGAACTCCCCGATCTGGCCTTGTCACGCTGCTATTAATATACCGAGTACATTTGTTTCAAGGAAACCCCACAGTACTTCACTCGCGTCCAACAAGATGGCCCGACCTCTCGGAGCATATCTGTGACCGTGCCAGTCTCTCCCCATCCCATGTAGCAGTTGTATTTGAACTAGTCTCGGTCAAGCCTCTGCTGTTTTGATTAACAATTTCTAATTCATAGTTTTCAAGGCCACTTTGAATTCTACTCTCATCGTTCACAATACTAACAAATCCACCATGGTGTTATATGTAAATGTTATAAACATGCTCACCTTTATTTCATCCAGGTTACCAAAAATATATTAAGTATCACTAGCCATGAGTGCACATTCAAATCCTAGGTCATGCAAAAGGGTTCTCTTCTCCTGCATGAACTACAAACGAAAGAGGCGCACACAGCTCCTGATATCGAGGGCTTCACCACCATCAGAAGACAGGAGGGGCTCTGGGAGAGGCACACAGCACAGTGGCAGATGCCTGGCCTCCGCGGCCGACCACCAGCTCCACCACTCACGTCAGGGTGACCTTGGAAGTGGTCCAAGGGAAGTGGCCCACTCTTTCCTTCACTCAGATTCCCTATCTGCAAAATGGGGGTAACCCCAGGACCTGCACATAGGGGTGTCCTGAGGATGAAATGAGTTAATACGTAGAAAATATTTAGCAGAGTACATCTGAACTCGATAAATGTATATGCATACTCAATAAATTTCTTAGAACTTGTGGACCAAGAACAATGTTAAGTTTTTTGCATGCTTTTCTATTTTTTTAACTTTTTATTTCCAAATAATTATAGATTCACAGGAAGTTGCAAAAATAGTCCAGGGAGGTCCCATGTACTCTTCACCCAGTTTCCCCCCATGGTAACTTCTTACAGAAGCTTCATATCTTTTTTTAATCATCACATTTTATAAGGTAAACATCATTATCAGCCCATTGCACAGATAAGGAAACTAAGGCTTAGGGAAGATAGATAACTTGCCCTGGGTCACACATCTGTCGATCAGGATAATGCTAGAAACCAGACTCTCGCTCACCCAGCACATCACAATGCGTGCAGAGAGGGATAGAGGGAGGCAGGATGACACCGTCTCCCTTACTCTGATGCAGACTGCCTGCTCAGGTAGTTCCTCCTTTGTGCAAATCTGAGGCATGAGGAAATATCCCTCAAGAAATAAAATAACCAATATTTAGCAAATGCGGCATTTGGCGGAGTGAACACTCTATAAATACTCGTGTTGAGATTTCAGAACCCTCAGGGTGACAGCTAGTCTCGTAGGCCCCTCAATCCACGTGGCACAAGCTTTGCAGAGGTTCCCTGGAAGAAGCCCCTGAACCCTGAAGATCAATAAGCTAAACACACTCCTAGCAACAGGCGCCTTAGGTAGGAAGTCAGGATTTCTTTTTTCTTTCTTTTTTTTTTGCGGTACGCGGGCCTCTCACTGTTGTGGCCTCTCCCGTTGCGGAGCACAGGCTCCGGACGCGCAGGCTCAGCGGCCATGGCTCACGGGCCCAGCCGCTCTGCGGCATGTGGGATCTTCCCGGACCGGAGAACGAACCCGTATCCCCTGCATCGGCAGGCGGACTCTCAACCACTGCACCATGAGGGAAGCCCATGCAGTCAGGATTTCTTGATGAACATGATGAGGTTACAAAATAATTATAATTATAGCAAATATTTACATGCTACACGCTGTGACCAGGGCACTTTACATTGATTACCTAATTTAATCCTTCAGTATCCCTCTTAGGTGCGCCCTATTTTTATCTGCATTGAGGTACGCAGTTCACCTGAGGTCACACAGCTGGTAAGTGGTGGGGCTGGGATTTGAACCCAGGCAGCTTGGATGGAGAGCACATGCTCCTCTGTCCTCTCTGAAAACTAAAAGCACCTCGTGAACCCCAAGTAGGTGGCAGCTACTCCCCTTCCCCCACGGCTCTGTTGGATCCCAAGGGGTTTAGCTTTCGTTATTCCACTGGTCAGGCACCACTACTTTGTCTCCTTGTAGGCTCTGTGCGGGACTAGGCAAGAATCCTGCTTTCACCTTCCTGTCCCTTCCGCAGGGCTTAGTCCAGTGAGGAGCGTTTTTCTGAGTGGGGAAGCTCCACGTGTCTCTCCTACGGAGACACTGGGTTAGGCTGGTACCTTCACCTCTTCCTGGAGTCCGGGTGGTTAAGTCTCAGGCCCCTGTGTGCCGATGGCTTACTTATGTAACTTGATGCCTTCCCCAGTAAAGTTAGACCATAAATCAATACCGATGGGGAGTTCTCCTTCTCTTTTTAAAAAGAGATACCTTAGAATCAGTCCCTCTCCAATCTTACAAAGCTTCTTGTATCTCCTACATATTCTTAAAAATAATTTCTAGTGTTCTACAATTGTAGTTGCCATTTTCTTAAGGGCCCTAAGATGTTTCCCAAATGAAGAAAGGAAGAATTTAGCAGGAAATAAGAGGTGTAAATGGCTCCACGTAAATGGGGCAAATGACAAAGTTTCTTTAGATGGGGAACTGTACCAACCCTAAGTGATAGGGTGCTCCGTGACCCTGGTAATTCACTGCGGTGAAGACTCTGTTGGCGATATGATTCTTTGAGAGGTGAAGCAGCTAACTCAGCATGAATGCCCAGTTCTAGATGAATTCAGCTCCTGGAACCCGCTACCGTCTGGACAATATCTTGAATTTATCACTTATAAAATATATTTGGCCAGTGCATCCCCTACTATTCCCCTTAGCCACATACATCCATAAATTCCATAACTTTGGCTCACACTGCTTTTGGAAATAGTATTCCAACTTCCTGATACCAACACCAATATTTTGGCTGCTTCTAATATGACATCCAGACTTTTAGATTTCAAAAACAATGCCTGGGATAAGGGAGGAATATCCGGTGGTAGAGTAGAAGGGAAAATATCATTTTATTACCTGAGAAAGCCCTTTCATAAAGGCACACGCATCTTTTACTAACAATGTTAAAATGTAAAGTTTAATACAGATGTTACTGTGGTGACCCTGACATTTGCAAATTCACATGGGATTTTAGCATTGTGCTGTACTGTGGATAAACGTGAAGATAATTTGTTTACTTCAGCTGATGAAAAATACAGAGATTTCTCTACAGCTGACATATGTTTTCAAGAGTTTCACTGATTTTCCATACTTCCAAATGCAACTCAAAGCCCAGATTTTAATCCTACAATCTCTAAAATTCTCTTCATTTGGCTACCTTAGAGATTTCCTTACTCCTCTGGTTAAAAAAAAAAAAAAAAAAAAAATCATTCCATACAAAAAAACTAATCCTATTTCTAGAATCTTTGAGAACTTCCCATAAGCATTCTTATCTTAATTACTTGCTTTCCTCTTGCCCAGGGAAGTCCAAATTTGTGACATCTTAGCATTCAGTTCAAGAAGTATATTTTTCCAGGTAAATACGTTCTTATACTATTTCCACTTTCTCATATCTTTTTGAAGATTTAGAAATTTTTCACAATAGAATTAATTAAAACTATATGCAATCCTTAATGTCACTGAACTGTACACTTTAAACTGGCTGAAATGGTAAATTTTATGTTACATATATTTTACTTTAATAAATATTATACAATAGTTCAGTACACATAACTTTTAACTAGCTTAATCCCTATTTAGAAAATGAAATAATTTATGAAGTAAAGAGAAACTAGACCTGGCTGTATGTTTTGACTGTACCATCCCATAGAGACACTGAGGTCTATTAATTCAGTCAACTGTGCTTTCCTTCTGCAAAAATCTGGCCTACGTGACCCCATAATTTCATATGGGGAAGAATGAATCATAGCATTCACAGGACTATTTTCGCCAGTTTTCAGTATACAAATTTATTACCCCACTCTAATCAACTATGCAATTGTCTAGAAGAGCTAGGAGCCTTCAATAGTGCATATTTGAATGTATCTTACCCTGACACAGAAGGTCATTCTACTAGTGACAATGAAATGCTGAGACTGAGTCTTTAAGGGAAAGATTCTTAAACTGGGGTCTTCAGGGGCTCCATGAGCCCACTGGATTGACCCAGGCACTGTATATAGGCACAAACAGGAATTTTTCTCGGAGGGGGCTCATTACTTCCTTTTAAAAATATTAAGAACCTAAATCTCACTGCAAAGACAAACCCATTCAAGGCTGGGGCGAGAACGGGATGAAGGCCTGTCCAGGAGGCCCGTGAGCATTGCTCAGCGCACACAACGCCTCCATAAAGAGAATCTAAGTATCCTCTTGAGGGGACATGGCCTCCTTAAGGAAGGAAGAACACACCCATTAGCCTAATTTGGTGTCCCGCATTGTCTGTGTGGATGCCATCTGAAAGTGAAAATGTGCTGTCCAGTGTAAAGCTTCGTGTGACCAGAAAACAATGACCCTTCAGCAAAAGGCACTTGGTGGGGTTCCCGATGCAGCACCCCAGGCTCCCCAGCCCTCTCGCAGGCCACACTGATTATGGGAAAGGCCTGGGTTGCACTGGGAAGACCAGTGGTCATCGGTCGGGGCCACATAAGCAGGGCCAGTTGTTGTCACCATGTCACAGGCACAACCACATCCCTCCGCCCTTTCTCAGCCTCTTCTGCTCCCCCGTCCCTGCCACCTGCCACTCCAGCCCCTTCGCAGGAGCTCAGACCTGTCCTCAGCCCCCCTCTCCATTGGCTCCGTGCAGATGATTTCCCCGTGGACTCACCTGCCCGACCTTCCCTCCAGAGTTCTAGAATGGCATCTACTAACTCTCTGGAACTTCTAGATCTGCAAAGTCCACAGGCACCACGGAACCAACACAACCCAAATGGAACACAACACCTGTCCAAAGCAAACCTGCCTCGCTCCCCTCTTGCCATGAATAGATCGTTATTCCCCTGGGGACCCAGATTCCAACCGTCACCCTTTCCTTCAGTGAGTCACCAAGTCCTGTAGACTCAGCCTCCATGAGGTCTCGGGCACCTGTACCCACCACCACATTCTTCCCAGAACCCCCAGTTCAAGTCCTCATGACACCTCACCTGGGCGGGCCACTCCAGTGCCTAGTAACTCATCTTTGCATCCCTGTGGGGTCTCTGCCTCTACTCCAAACCATCCTACTGCGGCCAGATTTATTTACCTAAAAGCTCAGCCCCTATCACATCACTTCCCCAAAGAAAGCAACACTTTCTCTATGGCTACTGAATTAAGAACAGCAGTCATAGCGAACTGCTGTCAAGCACATACCTTCCTGTGAGTCAGACCTTATGTTACTTAATCTTCCAAACAGTCTCAAGAGGTTGTCCTTCATTATCTCCATTTGACGACTAAGGAAGAAGCGGAGGATTTCTTCCACTGCTAACCAACCCCTGGCAGGGCTCTGAGGACCAGCCTCTAGAGACACTTTAACCCTCGTCCCGCCTCATCAGCTACTCCTTGTACCCTCTCCTCGCCCAAGATACCAGGAAAAATAAACCAGACTCTGTCCCGTTCTTCACACCTGTGCTATTCTCCCTGCCTAAGACACCCTCCACGTCCACATCCATGCCAACTGACCATCACACATGGACCACACACCCGCGTGTGCCAGGCTCTCTGCCACACCACCGGGCCCTTGAGACACAGCGCAGAGAGGGGAAAAAAGGAATGGGGCAGGGGGACTGCCTCCTGAGCTCACGGTCTAATGCCAGAGCCAGACACTGGCCAAGAAAGCACATACCTGTCTATGCCCTTGCCTTTCCCCACGGTTGATCCCAATGTCGCCTACTCCGTGAAAGCTTCTGAAACACCCCCTTCTCTCCCTCTCTCCCTCACATCTCCACATGCGCTAGCATTTCCCCCGATTTACATACTTACCTAATCTCCCTGGATTAGGAGGCAAGCTTCCCACGAACAAGGGGTATGAAGTCACATCCTAGACCTACCTCTTGCTACCTAAGGTGACTTTACAGATCCTTAGCTCCCCCATCTGTAAAGTTCTTAAAAGCAGTATGAGAATTAAGAGGGATAAATGTATAGACCACCTGGAAGACCTGATAGGGCAACTCCTTCCCAGGTGAGCACAAACTTTACAAGCACCAGGGCAGAGATCCTCTGCTCAGAGGATCTGCTCAGAGGATAATGCAGAACAGCTTGCATTATGTCTTTGTGTGACGGTCAAAACAAATAAGCCTCTGGAGAAACCCAGGAAGCTCATGCTCTAAAGGCTTTGCTGGCAGCCCAGGAATGGAAACCCCGAGTAGGTCCCCTCTCCCAAGACTGCAGCCAACCCTGCAGGCCTCTTACGAAACATGTCACAAGGATTCTCTCTGCTGTGGAGCAGGTCCAGTTTCATCAAGCACATGGCTCCAGGGAACTATAAATGAAGGGAGGAGGCCGGAGCCCTTTTTTTTTTTTGGTAACCTGGCTCTTCCCTATGTCATGTAAAGCTTGTTGAACGTATATCTTCATGTGGCCTGATCCACACGGACCAAAATTTGATAAACTGAATAAAACTGGGTGAAAGGGGCCTCCCTGGTGGCGCAGTGGTTGAGAGTCCGCCTGCCGATGCAGGGGATACGGGTTCGTGCCCCGGTCTGGGAGGATCCCATATGCCGCGGAGCGGCTGGGCCCGTGAGCCATGGCCGCTGGGCCTGCGCATCCGGAGCCTGTGCTCCGCAACGGGAGAGGCCACAACAGTGAGAGGCCCGCATACCGCAAAAAGAAAAAAAAAAAAAAAAACTGGGTGAAAGATCCATTTTGAAAGTACCCAGGGGATAGTAAAAGAAAGCCCTATTGCAGCTGTTACTGTAGCCTAAATGATTCATAGAAGTGTGCTTTCAGTGACCCACATACAATGTTTAAGGACACCTAAGAGCATCACAAAGGGAGCTAACAGGAAGTGGCCACCAAGTTGAAATCATTTTATTAGATAAAGTCTTCACAGGGACTTACGGGACAGAAGAAAGGGGAACTCTAGGGCCACTCTGGCTGTGGTTTAGGCTGATATGAAACACCAGCCAGCCCAGCGTAAGCAGGCCTCAGCTCCCGGGGGCCTTCGCCTGGCTTTGCGGGGTGGGGAACAGGGGGGAACAGCCATACCCTGACTCCGCACTCCCCCCACCTCAGTCTACTCAGAGCATCAGAACAGCTCCGTGACCCTGAACTCAAAATATAACAAAGCTACCGTATATTAAAATATATTTTATAAGCTAGCCTCTCTTACTTTTAAATTATCGGCAAATAATTATACATTAGATACAATACTGTTTTCCTTTCCTAGTTTCTTTTTGTTGTTGGAGGTTGTCTAATCTCGGAGGCGGGTTTTTCCAAAATCCTTTAGCACATCTCTGGACAGCGCTGAAAACCACATCCCGAGGCACTGTCTCTCGCATCACAAGGGCCTGAAGCTATATACGATGCGTACACTTGGCTCAGTCACAGACTGATACAATTGCCGGGAACGAAGTGCTAGCGTGGAGGGGAGCGGACCTTTTCTTTTTCCCCAGTCGCTGCTATTTCCTTTACCCACAAGTCCAGTGCTCCCTCGGGAAAGATGCAAGCCGGCCAACTGGAAGATATCAAAGCATCCTCCATTTTCACAGCACATGTCATGTCACAGCTTGTTAATGTCTCCCTCTGAAGGGACACTTGTCAAGGTCACTGAGGACCACCAGCTGTGCTCTGAATCATGAGCGGGTGCATCTATGCACGTGTTTGCACACGCCACTCTGCCCTGCGGCTGTTACCAAAACATGCCCTCCCTGGAAGCACAGTCATGCAACCAGAGAGTCTTTAGAGCCGAAGAGACCCTGGGTCCACTCCCTGCACTGTAACCCGGACAAAATAGTGCCATGGAGGTTAAGTGGCTTGCCCAGAAGTTAGCTGTAGTTAGACAGCTGTTCTCGAATATCTCAGCCCAGGCCAGCCTCTGAGAGCCCTAGGTCTCTGGCTTTGTCTTAGTCACTACTTTTTCAACCTCTTCCTTCCATTATTTACAGAACATCTATGAGTTTCTGCATTTAGGTAAATAAAAAGCATTATTCAAGAGGGGGCTATAATTACTCAAAGAAAACTACCCTCTTTTCATGCTCAGGAAAGACACAATGGTATTTGGCATTTAGTTTGCAAACGTGTGCCCACGTGAAATTAAAATAATTAGGTATAAGGGCCAACTTAATTCAATTATAAATTCTTATTACCCAAATAAGTCTCAAGAAATAGAGTGATCGTGCCAGCAGTGTGCTAGATTTCATGCCCAAATGCAAACTTGCCATCTGCTAAGGCACATGACAGGGTTTTCAAAGAAAAGTGACCTCAGGCCATTTAAAATCTTCATTAGAAACAGACATACTGCCTGTTGGAGGTGAGATGCTACAGCCCCATGACAACAACAGTAGGACTGCCCTCCAAAGTAGATTTTAATGCAGAAGGAAACCTTTTTCTTTACTTCCCACTTGATCAGCAGGGACAGTGCTCGTTTTGGAACAACCATCTGGATTCAAAAACATGAAAATGGTCCCGAGAAACTGCACATGCTTAAATGTCAAGAGTATATGGCAACTTTAAGAAGCGTGGAAAAGATGCTTTTCCTACTACATTTTTCTACATTACTTTATTAGTCACCATGGGTTGAAACACTTGGCTCGTGTCAGTGGCTTAAGTGGCATGAAAGCCATTTTGCCATTCATAAAATCACGTGGAAATAGCTTTAGTTAGATTTCTAGTACAAAATAGGTCTCTCTCCATGTAGTCTTAACACCTTTTATTCTACCTCGCAGGAAGTCAAATTTAAATTAAATTATAGGGACTTCCCTGGTGGTCCAGTGGGTAGGACTCTGTGCTCTCAATGCAGGGGGCCCAGGTCAGATCCCTGGTCGGGGAACTAGATCCCGCATGCATGCTGCAACTAAGAGTCCGCATGCCACAACTAAGAGTCCGCATGCCGCAACTAAGAAGCCCACATGAAGCAATGAAGATCCCACAACTAAGATCCAGCGCAGCCCAAATAAATATTTTTTAAATAAATTAAATTATAATGGAAATTATCCAAGAAACCACCTCCTATTGGAAGGCTACCAGACAAAGAAAATAAATTGTTCAGGAAAGCAGCAACGCAGGCAAATTTCAGTTGACTTATGAACTCTTTCTTAAGCTTTCCACCTTCTACGCAACTACTCACATCCCGAGAAAAAGCACTGGGCAAATACAGCTGCGAGACAGGAAGCTCCTCGAAGTAAGGGCTCTACCCTGTTCTCTTCTGTCCCCCACAGCCTCTTACTTAAATGCTATTTTATTACTAAAGGAACGAATAATGTGATTATTCATGCAACACAGTTGTCGAGCATCCACTCTGTCAAGTACTGGAGATACAAAGATGAGTAGGCCGAGGTTCTTCTGTTTGCCTGAAATGTTTTCCATTTATTTTAAAAATCAAATATATACAGCGCAAGAAGCCTCAAACTCAAATTTCACCACAAACAGAAAGAAACTTCAAGTGAACTCTGCTTCTTCCCATGGCTTCCTGCAAAGCCAACTTGTGAGCCCTTCCAGTAGATTGTTACTGGCTGAGCATTTCCAAGAGTCCAAGGGCAAAAAATTAAAGGAACATTTCTTTTCTTTTCTTTTTTCTTTCTTCTTTTTCTTTCTTTTCTTTTTTTTTTTTGGCTGCACCACGTGGCATGGAGGATCTTAGTTCCCCGACCAGGGATCGAACCCACGCTCCCTGCAGTCTTAACCACTGGACCACCAGGGAAGTCCCTAAAGGAATATTTCTTTAAAAAGCCAAAGGGATAGCTGATTCATTTTGCTGTACAGTAGAAACTAACACAACTTTGTAAAGCAACTATACTCCAATACAAATTAATTTTAAAAAAGCCAAAGGGAAAACGTCAAGTAACTTGTTTGGTTTATTGTGACCACCAGTTCAGACTCAATTTCCTAAGGAGTTGAAGTAACCCTGGATACCCTCAACAGTTAAGAGATTTCAACACAACCCATACTAGTAATGATGTAGAAACTTGCTCCTTAATCCCCATAAAATCTCCTAAGGTCACTGATCCTCAGTCATCAAAACCGATTTCTCACCCACAGAGCAGCTCCTTCACTCTTTCCCATCACTGACACACTACCTTGCGTTGGATATAGATGCTGGTACCATCATCCCCTCTATGGAGGTGCGAAACCTGAGGACACAGTTGACCCAACAAAGAAACATTCCAGTCCAGGGCTAGGAGCCTGGGACTCATCTCCCCTCTCTGTGGTTCCCAAGAGGAGAACTGCAGGGCTGGAACCCAGGCCCTGCCACTGAGACCAGTGGAGTCATCGACTGGATGCATTACTAGTCCCCAGGAGTCTTGCTTGCCTCTTCTCTAAATAGGGACAGTAATGGCACCAACCTCAGACAGCTGTTCTGAAGACTAAACTCAAATGACACTGCTCAGAGCCTGATGCAGGCACTCAGTTACTACTACCCGTACTCACACCCCTTTCACCCTGTGTTCCACACACAGCCTGGCAGATGGGAGTAGGTGAACCAGATGAAGAGGGCTGCTATTTACAATCAACCTCACCGAGTAGATCAGCAATACTATGACAGCTTTGCCAAGTACCACACAAGAGCATCCCACAACCCGGCTGTACAATGAACCCGGCCAAGCCAGCTGTCAGACCAGCCCTTCCCCCGGGACAACTACCCTGCTCTGTATGAATGGAACTATTTAGCACATCCGTGAGATGCTCATGGCACATATGCCCACCCTGACTGTACTCCACATAAATACAAAAGCTTTGGCAGGGGCCACCAATGACTGGCAATCTTAGAATGAACCATATGTGGTAGGCAGAATGATGGCCCCTCCAAGACGTCAGCATCTTAATGCCTGGAACCTGTAAATATGTTAGATTACATGGCAAAGGGGGATTAAGACTGCGGATGGAATAAAGGTTGCTAATCAGCTGATAGGGAGATTATCCTATCTAGTTATATCCTAGATGTAACCTCTGGGTCCTTTAAAGTGGAAGAGAAAATTGGAAAAGAAAACCAGAGAGAAGGCAGCATGAGAAGGACTCAGTCTGATATTGCTGGCTTTGAAAAAAGAGGAAGGGGGGACTTCCCTGGTGGTCCAGTGGTTAAGAATTGGTCTTGCGGGCTTCCCTGGTGGTGCAGTGGTTGAGAGTCCGCCTGCCGATGCAGGGGACACAGGTTCGTGCCCCGGTCCGGGAGGATCCCACATGCCGTGGAGCGGCTGGGCCCGTGAGCCATGGCCGCCGAGCCTGTGCGTCCGGAGCCTATGCTCCGCAATGGGAGAGGCCACAACAGTGAGAGGCCCGCGTACCATAAAAAAAAAAAAAAAAAAAGAATTGGTCTTGCAATGCAGGGGACACCAGTTCGATTCCTGGTAGGGGAACTAAAATCCCACCTGCTACGGGGCAACTAAGCCTGTGAGCTGCAACTACTGAGCCCATGCGCCACAACTAGGGAGGCTGTGCACCGCAACTACTGAGCCCACACGCTCTGGAGCCTGCACACCACAACCAGAGAGAAGCCTGCGCACCATAACAAAGAGCCCGCACACCGCAACTAAGACCTGATGCAGCCAAATAAAATAGAGGAAGGGGCCACAAGCCAAGGAATGTGGCAACCTCCAGACGCTGGAAAAAGCAAGGAAAAGATTCTTCCTTAGGGGTTCCAGGAGGAATGCAGCCTGCCGACACCTTGATTTTAGCCCAGTAAGACCTATTTTGGACTTCTGACTTCTAGAACTGTAAGATAATAAACGTGTGCTGTTTTAAGCCACTACATTTGTGGAAATTTGTTAAAGTAGCAATAGGAACTTAATACACTGTATTCCCCAATCAAGATCTCTTCAGCAGAGATTACATACACCCTCAGCAAGAGCATCTTCTCAGACATTTCCTTTGCCCCTGATGATCCTCTACTATACTGATCTTTGGCTGTTTGGCTTGGAGCTGCTTACCCCTACCCATCCTTATGGAGTCTTCATCGAGTCACTTTCCAGATCACTCAGGAAGTTGTTTTGAAAAAGGAGAAGAGAGATGGTTGCTGACATCTTGGCATGAGCTTAAGGAATGAAGTATGATCCCCCGATCTGCCTTATTCCAGCCCTTCAGGTCTATGAAATCAGAGTTTTCTCCTTTCCTCCTTTTTCCTTCCCCTTCCTTCCTTTCTCCTTTTTTTTTTTTTTTTGAATTTTTGAATTTTATTTTATTTATTTTTTTATACATGTTCTTATTAGCTATCCATTTTATACATATTAGTGTATATATGTCAATCCCAATCTCCCAATTCATCACACCATCACCCCTGCCACTTTCCCCTGCTTGGTGTCCATATGTTTGTTCTCTACATCTGTGTCTCCATTTCTGCCCTGCAAACCAGTTTATCTGTACCATTTTTCTAGGTTCCACATACATGCATTAATATACGATATTTGTTTTTCTCTTTCTGACTTACTTCACTCTGTATGACAGTCTCTAGATCCATCCACGTCTCTACAAATGACCCAATTTCATTCCTTTTTATGGCTGAGTAATATTCCATTGTATCCTTTCTTCCTTTTTCTTCTCTTTCCTTCCCTTCTTTCGTCCACAAATAGCTATCTATCAATACCTAAGTACCTAACATATGCTACATATAGCTAGAGGCAAGGGAATACAAAAATGAATAAATAATCCTCAATCTTTATCCAAAGAACTCATTAAAAACAACAATTCATCTAGAGCAGTGGTTTTCAAACTTTTGGGACCATTAACCATAGCAATAAATGCATTTTTACCTCACAGTCTAAAACACACACACAACTGAAACAAAGTTTTATGAAACAATACTTAACCCTTACCAAAGGAGATGTACTGTATTTTTTTTTTTAGATTTTTTTAATGTGGATCATTTTTAAAGTCTTTATTGAATTTGTTACAACATTGCTTCTGTTTTATGTTTTGGTTTTTTGGCCCCGAGGCATGTGGGATCTTAGCTCCCCGACCAGGGATCGAACCCACACCCCCTGCATTGGAAGGCGAAGTCTTAACCACTGGACCGCCAGGGAAGTCCCTCTATTTTCTGTCCTTTTCTATTCTATTCTATTCTGTTCTATTCTATTCTATTCCATTCTTAATTCTGACCAGCAACTTATTAAATTGATTTCATGACCCAGTTTTGGATTCCAATTCTCAGTTGGAAAAATGTGACCCAGAAGTCTTGATACCAGTGCCTAGGTGTTCATTATCCAGACCCAAGGAAGGCAGCCTCAGAAACCTCCTCAGGGTCTTAGTCAACCCCAGCCCATTCCTTCCCTGCCTACCACCATCCACGCAGGGTGAGATGACTCAGACTTATTTAGATTCCAGTCATTCGACTGTAGCTGTCACCCACCTCTCCCCTCCGGGCTCTCAGGCACACACACAATCTCATCACCCCTTGAAGGGAAGGAATTAAAGGTACCAGACGTGGGAAACCGTGACTCACTGTTCCTGTCACCCAGGTACACGACTATGAGCGTCACTCAAGCACAATGGAAGCCAGGGGCCAGACAATGAAGAACAGCTCCTGAAAAACAAGTGCTGGGCGTGGAGACCTCTGACTGTTGAGACCCAACCAAGGTCAAGACGCAACTAAGGTCAGGAGATGAGACTTGATGTAGGGAGGCACACAGAACATTTGCCAGAACAAATGACTAAAAGGGTGCTGTGATTAACTTCAGGAAGCACCCAGCACCGACGGGAAGGTCACTAGTGAACACGCACCAGATCTGCCCTCCGTCCTCATCCTGGGCAAGCCTGAGCTGAAGGCGGCAAGCGAGGCAGAGGGACCTCTCCCCGCGCTCACCCACTGGGTGCCTCTGGCCCGCAGCTTCAGGGCCCTGCTGTAAAGAGCAGCTGAGAAAGTCCCCCCACCCTTTTCTTTTATGTAAGAGGCCTGATTTGTACAGAGATTTGTTTTTTAATGAGAAATTTCCCTCTCAATTACTTGTTATTCCACCTAATGACACATATTAAAGCTTATCTTTTCACAGGATAATTTTAGACTGATACCAGTTCACAGATCTCTGGTTTTACCCTGCTCTGCAAACCCAGTCCACTCTCCCTGGCAGCTTCCCACCACAGAAGAGCTGGCCAGGCCGGGCCCACCAGAGGGTGTGTGGTGGGCGTGCAGCCCTCTCTCCTTCTGCTCTGTGAGCTGCCGCCCACACGGGGGGAGAAGCCAACCCCATCGTGGCTCTCTCAGTGTCTGGCCATGTTGGAACATTGCCCTTGCAGAGATCTCTTAGTCTTACCAACAGCTGTCCTGGGAGGGCACTGCAAACAGTGCACATCGATGGCAGAACAACCCCCCGGAAAGAACTCAGGGTTCCTCTAATCACATTCCCCCCCGGCAGTGTCTTATTAGATTCACCCTTTATGCTATTACTGAGAAAAGGTGAAGACTAGAGCACCCCCTCCACGTTGTCCTCAGGGCCTATAACAGGATAAACAGGATCTTGATTAAAAGATGTTTCCGGGCTTCCCTGGTGGTGCAGTGGTTAAGAATACACCTGCCAATGCAGGGGACACGGGTTCGAGCCCTGGTCCGGGAAGATCCCACATACCGTGGAGCAACTAAGCCCGTGCGCCACAACTACTGAAGCCTGCGCGCCTGGAGCCCGTGCTCCGCAACAGGAGAAGCCACCGCAATGAGAAGCCCGCGCACCACGACGAAGAGTAGCCCCCGCTCGCCGCAACTAGAGAAAGCCCGCGCGCAGCAACGAAGACCCAATGCAGCCAAAAATAAAATAAATGAAATAAATAAATTAAAAAAAAAAAAAGATGTTTCCACATTCTAATGGAAGGTGGGTCAATTTCATGTCACATTTCTGGTTCTCACTCCTGCAGGATTAATAACCCTGGCACATCTGCTCTCTCTGAAGTACACTCCAATTCGGCTCTCGTTCTGATATCTCAACATACACACTGCCCAGGCCTGTGGATCCCTCTATTCTCCTCACCCCCCTCTGCTGGCCCAGACCACATGCTTCATCACTTTGGTTTCTCTCTTGCCATTGTCTTCGGCTTTCCAGCCTCCCGGTCCTGCATTTTCTCTGCTAAATAGTCCATCCCTGAATGAATCAAACCAACCACCCCCATCTACACAACTCCATGCTCCTAGCCCCTGCCAGGGAAAACCAGAGCAGGGAGGAGATTCCCCAACACGTGAACAGTCTCCAGTCCTAGAGGCCCAGGAATCCTGCCACGCCTTTGGAAAATTCCCTCCCTATTGCACTAAGGGACACTTCCAAACGTGGAACCCTCAACCCTCACAGCTCTTCTCGCTTGGCCTCTGACAACACCGAGAAAGTCAAGGCCATGAGGTGAGAACACCCTCAGCTGCCCTTCCAGCGTCCTCTCTCCTGTCTCCCTTTCCTCCTGTCTCAGCGCAGGGGTGGCCCTCCCCAGACAAGGCTAATACTCCCCACCTCCTGCCTTGGACGCCTTCCTCCCCTCCCTCCATCCTCCCTGGGGCCCCTGCTGTCCAGCTCTTCCCTCCTTCACCCACTTGTTCCAGCTTTTCCTCTAGACTGACTCTGCTACCTTCTCCTCCGGATGCTGTCTGAGCCTCCTCCTGCCGTCGGATGAGCAGGATCTGCAGCGCCCACCTCCCGCCCCTCAGCCCCCAGCTTTTACTCTTCACCCCACAATGACGTCCCCACTTCCACTGAAAATGCTCTTGCTGAGGGTACCGGTGACCTCCAAGCTGCCAGCACAGTGACGCTTCCACCCCTTTCCTCGCTCGCCCCCTCTGTAGGACTTGACTCTGGGCTCCACTTCCTGCTCCATGGACTCCCTCCTCCTGGCTTCCAGGTCCCCAGCCTCTCCGTTTTCCTCTTCCCTCATCATCTTTCCTTCCAGACTCCTTTGCAGGTTCTGCTCCTCCCTCACCTGAACAGTTGTTTTCCTCCAAAATTCTCTGACTGGCTCTATGACATGCTCCTTGGGTTCTCCCCATCCAAACCCACAGCAGATGACACCCCAGCCAAGCCCTCCCCTCAGCTCCAGCCCCACAGACCCAGTGACACGCCTTACTCCTCCCGCCTCGGGTGCCCTACAGGTCCCCCCCCAACTCAGCAGGTCCACAGCTCCGTGTCCGTCATGTCACGTTGAAAACTGAGAGCCTGGCACAGCGCCTGGCACACCGAAGCTGTTCCGTAAATGCTTGCTGGATGAATGTCCAAACCAAATTCACCACTTTTTCTCTCAAACCTGCTCCTCTTTTTGAAATCCCCATCTCAGCACGTGGCATCATCAGATCACGCAAGAGGTGACCTCAGGGCACCCCTAGATGTCCCTTTCCTGTCCCCACCTCTGCCTCCACTCAGTGGTCGAGCCGTAAGCCCTTACCTCCACACCGCCTCTCACGTCTGTTCCCTCCTTCCCACCCCCGGGACCATCACGTGACGCCCAGGTCTCATCACTAGAACGTGAACCCGCGTGATGGCCTCCTCCTGACCTTCTACCCCTGGTCTGGCCACCTGGGACTCACCGCCCGAGGCACCTCATGACCTGACTCCGTCTGGCTCTCCAGGAAGGGGGCAGGGCACTAGGGGGGCATCCACTCTGGCTGAGGAATCAAGGAGGCTTCCCTGGGAGAGTGACTACTGAGACGAGCTCAGAAAGATCCTAGGAGCTGTTCAGGCAAAGACATTTGGGTGAGAGAGGCAAAGCAGTGAGCTTTACGGGCAGAACAAACGGGTATCCGAGGGCCCTAAGTTTGGAAGGGGCGAGGCATTCTCTAGAAGCATCTGGCTCGATGAGGCTGAGGGGCACCAGGCCCTTGGGACACAGGTGAGAATAGTTTCCTCCTCGGAGCAATAAAAAGCAGGGGAGTGACATAATCAGGTCGGAATTTTTAAAACCACTCTGTGAAAACGCTTCATTAATGAAGTAATGATGGATACTCCCCTAACATGATAAAATATAGCTATCGTGACCTGAAACTCCACATTTAGAATGGGAACACTAGTAGCATTTCAATACTCAGGAATAAGACAGAAATGTCCACTGTCACTGGTCTCTGAGGAGCTGGCCAACATACCTGAGTGGGAGAAAGAAATCAGAGATTTAAAAATCAGGAAAAGAGAGGTAAGACTGTCACTATTTGCATGTGATAGTCTCATACAGCTAAAAACCCCGAAGAATCCACTAAGAAACTATTCAAACCATAAGACAGTTCAGTAAGACGGCAGGAGCAAAAGCTTGATTGTCTACAAACAATGACCAGGTAGAAGAGGTACAGGAAGCAAAGGCCTCCTTTTATAATAGGAACCACAGAGTGAAAATCTTAAGAATAAATGTAACAAGAATTGGACAAGATCCATATGAAGGGAATTTAAATTAAGCTGGAAGACACAAAAGAAGACTTGAAAAGTCTATTCCTGGACAGGAAGATTCAACAACACAACTATGTTGATTCTTCCTAAATCAATCTATAAATGTAATGTGATCCCAATAAAAATAATGGCTTCTTTTTTTAAATTAAGAACAATGTGATTTCAGAGTTTAGATGAAAAGATCCCTCTGGCTATAGTGTGGCTAGACCTTAAAGAGTGAAGTGGGTGTGGTTGGTGGGGACGGAAGGGGGTGAGCTGGACTTTGCAGTGGTCCCAGCGAGAGCTGAAGAAAGCTGGGCCTGGGCCCGTGAAATGCAGAGAAAGGGTGTATGTGACAGATATTTACTTGGTGAAATTCACAGGACATGGTGATCGACTGGACCTGGGGGGTTCCCAAGAGATGGCCAATGATGACTACTGGTTTAGGGTTTGCATATTTAATAATTAATCAAATCTCCTACAAATATATCCCCTCTTTACTAAAACTCACTGCTTGTGGTGGTATTTCTGGGCCTTGGGCCTAGAACAGACTTAACAAGGTCCTGCATAAAGGCTTTGTAACTAGCTGTTTGTCCACAGCAGAAATAAAGCACCAGTTTTGCTTTCTGACTCTGTTAATTAGGTGCTCGGCACAGATCTTGGGTGCCTCAGAAAGGCTGCTCACCCTGTTCTTTCCCTGTCTGCCTTTCCTTTTCCCTTGTAATTCAAAATTGTGCTAGAAGAAAATAGGGCAGTGATTATGCTTCAGTTTGACCTCGTTGGACTCAATGTTTACTTTCGCTGGGGCTGGATAACATCTCCACCATATCTTTACCCTTCCTACCCGATAAACAGATAAATCCTTAATGTTCAACAAAAATCCTCACCTCCACTGTCTGTCATTCTGTCAGCGGCAGTCTCCCTTGAAGGTGTGCTTTTTTCCCCTGTTCAGAACTCTTTACAACATATTTTCAGCAGAACAAAGTGAGTTTAAATATATCACACAGTGGTTACCTCTCAAACATCTACAGAAATTATTTCAGTGAATGTGTTGTTTAATATAAAGAAGCATATTTGTTTTCAGCAAAAGACATGTTGTCTGTTAAAACTCAGGTGAAATAAGCCAGTGCCTTGGATGGGACAAGTTCAGACCCAGCTTTCCTCAAAGCTCTGCCAGTTTGGGCTCGAGGTGCCTGGGCTGGCGCTCTGAAACTTGACCTGCATGGAGATTGCTGGACCTGCACACAGATTGCTGGGGGTCTTAGTAAGTGCAGATTCCGAGTCTGCACGTCAGGGTGGGGCCTGAGATTCTGCATTTCTAATGAGCTCCCAGGTGATGCCATCCTGCAAATCCACGGATGGCACTTGGAATACCTAGAGTTTAGACAGGCTCAGCAACTTAGAAGCTATATTTCTCAAAAGTTAACCTGCAGATTGGAAGTCATTCTCCCGATTTACAAAACGGAGACTTTGCCACTGTCCTATGTCAAAGAACCTCAGATAGAACAAGTGAATGCTTTAAAGTCTCTCCAGACTTCCACCAATATTTAAAAGTCAGAATACTCCAACCCAATCTAACCTAGATGTTATATTTGCTAAAAAGAATCATATCTAGGGAACCCTGCAATACTCAGTAAAGCCTCACCCATTTGAATTAAATAAAAGGGAAGCTTTAATTATGTATTTAAAAAATACAATCAGGCTTATTACTTTCAGTTTCAGAGGGTAAGCTAACTTCAGGGGTTTGAAAAGCAGTTTGCTCTTTTAAATATTTCCTATACGTCCCTATGGATCATGTTTGTCCTATTTCATTTACAATCTACAAAACAATGAAATGTCTCAGTCCTCCCAGGCCCCATATGAATGATCACAAATTCTAAATAAAAGGAAATGGAATTTCAAAATCCCTCCTGCATGTAAAATAAAAAGTCTCTAACACTTAATTATCAGTGTCTTCATTAGAAACCATTCCTGTCAGTTGGCTTCATTTAACCCGTTTTTGAGGTGGAAAAACTAAGGCCTACAGTCACAGGAGAGGTCAGTAGAATTCAAGGCCAATGCCATTTTCAGGACCTTATTAAGCTAAGGAATGTCAATGACAATAGATTCTACCTACTCAAGTACCAGCTGCCTTGAGGGAAGGTATGTGTGCCTCTTGACAAACACATAATCTCATAGTCTAGTTGTTTGGCCTTGAAAAACATTTCCTTATCAACTGAAAAGAGGAATGCATAAGAAAGTAAATTAACTGCTTTTTAAAAAGAGGGAGGTAAAGTCAGTAAAGTGCACACATTTAAGTGTGTTTTTCCTAAAACTACACAAAAGGCCACCAGGGTAGTCAGATTATGGAAAGAGCTACTCTGTTTTACAAGGAAATGTGCAAAAGAGGGACTAAAAAAGGTAGAAAATAAAAGAATACAAAATAAAAATACAAAAAAGCACTGAATAGGTCTATGAAATGCCTTATACATACTATTACTATCTTTTCCTCTTCCTGGTTCCCATGAATAGTTTATCCTGCCGTCTCTGATAATGGGGGGTAGGGGGAACCTTAAAAACATGAAACATCTTTAAAAATCGTTAAATGAAAATAGACCACATAGTATGCGCAAATAATAATGAGCCATGAGAAGTTTTTAATTAACTTGGGTTTTATTAAGACTAGTAACCTTCCACTGAACATCTTCCCACCATACAGTCAGATCTAATTGCCTCCCTGGGTGACACGACACCAGAGGCTAAGTGAGATTAACTGCGCAAGAGTGAACCGGCCTCCTACTATTCATTTAAATTTGGGATGGTGGGGATGGAGGTGCAAAATCCAGAAACGGAGATGCAGTTTAAAAAAAAAAAAAATCCTGGAACATGCATTAGACAGGTATGGGAAACATCTGGCAAAGAAAAATACAGTTTGTAGTGCTTCCCCGATGGTAACGCTTGGACGGATATCCACATTCATCTTAACAACATGGAGAGTTTTCTGAGGTTCCACCCTCAACCCACCCTCCTGTGCTACTGTTATCCTTTTAATTAAGAAGGCTGACCTAAGAGTATCCCGAGAAGGGTCTCTAGCTGCCTGAAAAACAGCTTTTCCCACCAGGCTGCAGTGTGGCCTGCTGGAAAGGGCTCTGTACTGAGAACCAGATGCATGGGTTCGAGTGACCCCTTGCGCTCATCCGTTTTCTCACGTCCATAGTGGAGATACATTACCTCCCCCTGAGAGTTGTTATAAGGCTCCTGAAACCTAGAAGGGTTTCAGTAAATGCTGAATGAATGAATGAATGAATGAATGAATGGTCAGATGAGACAATTATGTCAAACACAACCCAAATGTCAGTTATTATTGTTCGTTTAATACTTTTCCTTCAAGCTCTCAAAGCACATAATATTCCATTAATTCACGGTCTACCGAGCAGGCAGTGTACCTTTGCTTGTACCTTGGTTTACAGAAACCTTTTAGACTCCAAGTTCTTTGTACAAGTCTTCCTAACTTCTATCCCAGGCTCGACAATGCCAGCAGCACTGATGATGGGTCGATGCTCAAGTGCAGGTGCTCAAACACTGGCACATTATGCATTTGTCAAAACCCATACAACACTTCAACACAAAGAGGGACCCAGGATATAAACTACGCACTTCAGGTAATAATGATGTATCGAAATGGGTTGATCACTTGATCAAATGTAACAAATGTACCACGCTATCATCACAGACCAAAAACTGGAGGGACAACCCAGGAGGAAGAAGCCAGAAAATTTAAGCTCCTTATTTTTGCTCACCGGGGGGGCCCACCGCCCCAAGAGCAAAGAAACCCTTGAATTTCCAGGCCTATTCCAAGCCTGCAGCTCCACGAAATGGCCTCCAAGCTCTTGAGAGCATTTTAAATTTAGCACAAGGACTACACTATATATGGCATCCTAGAATTTTAGAGTTCAATCACTCAAAGCCCTCAATAGCCCAATGCAGTGACCTAATCACTAAAGCATCCCCCCAGCCCCTCCCAGGACCCCCTACTCAATTCAGTGCTCTTATCTTCGACCACACGTGTGGGGCTCTGACTGGCACAGAAACATACACCTGGTGAATTATTCAAAATGGATATCCTTGAAGAACTCACTAAAATGCTTCTGGAATACTGAACGGAGATGGGGAGAGGGGAGGAGAGCAGGACGGGCACAGTCGTCTGTTTTTCATTGTGCAGTAAAAAGGCACTGAAAGTCATGGAGTATTTCGTATATCAATAATTTAAAGGCCTCTTTCTGCCCTTGAAGTATGAACAAGTCTTGTCCACCCACATGTCCTGTCCTACAGTTTTTAACCTGTCATTTTCCCCCACTGCTTTGGTCATCCTTTCTAGATAAAGGGCACACACCCCTGATAATGAACAGTTAAATAAAAACATGTCAGGTTTCATAGACATGCTACAAAAAGCAAAGTGCAACACTCTTGGCTCTATAAATCACTTCCTGAACAACTGCCTAACCCTGATTTATGCCTAAGAAAGTATAAACTGGGGCCACATCTTCATAAGGCAGTTTGGGAATATACTGCAAAATTTTAAATTTAGCATTAAAATTGCTGAACCCGTAATCCCACTTGTGGGACTTTATCCTTTCAGAGAGTATGAAAGTTGACCTCTCAACATACATTCTCCCTGTGGTTGGTGAGCGCTATAAGAATGGGTAACGGGACCGACTAGGCATCTTCTAGGAAAGGCTTCCCCACCCTGGGAAGGACATGCTGGAATCGACGGTCTCACCGCTCCCCTAGATGTGTCCCCTGGAATCAGTGTGGCTATCCTGGCACCACGCAGAGAGTGAGTGCAGAGGAGGAAAGAGCCTGCGCCCTGAAACATCACGGAGCTTATGGACAAAGATGTCCTGGAGCCTGCATGACCTTGACTTCTTCTTGTGGAGATCACAGATTTCTTTATCACATAAGCCAATGCAAGGCATCATTTTCTGTAACTTGCAGCTGGAGTCATCTGATACAGTCGTATAGATAAAGTCACACCTATGTGCCAATGTGTATGTACAAGAATGTTTACTGCAGCCTAGTTAATAATAGCTTTAAAAACTTGGAAACGGGGCTTCCCTGGTGGCGCAGTGGTTGAGAGTCTGCCTGCCAATGCAGGGGACACGGGTTCGAGCCCTGGTCTGGGGGGATCCCACATGCCGCGGAGCAACTGGCCCCGTGAGCCACAATTACTGAGCCTGTGCGTCTGGAGCCTGTGCTCCGCAACAAGAGAGGCCGCGATAGTGAGAGGCCCGCGCACCGCGATGAGGAGTGGCCCCCACTTGCCGCAACTAGAGAAAGCCCTCACACAGAAACGAAGACCCAACATAGCCATGAATAAATAAATAAAAATTAAAAAAAAAAACAAAAAAAACTTGGAAACCTAGAAGTCCTTTCTGGCTAAGTAAATTATGGTCTATCCCTACTATAGAACTCTATGCAGCCCCTAAAAAGAGAGAGGGGCTCTATATATGGTGAGGAGAAAGATACCCAAAATATATTAGTTGACAAAAAACAAGGTACAGAACAGTATATATGGTATGATCTCATTTGCACAGTATATTTATGTATATACATATATACACATATGCTTTTACATACATGCACACACACACACTTGCATGCACGTTTCTGGAAGGACACTATAAAACTGCTAATGGTTACAAACGGGGGAGAAGCAGCAAAGGTAAGGTGAACTAGTTTTCATTTGATAGCCTCTGGGTTGTTTGAATTTTTTACCATAGCAGGTACTACTCATAATTTCTTAAATCAAGATGAAAAGTGTTTTCAAAGAGACCGAAGGACTCAATCAGACAATCCACAGAAATTCACATGGAAGATATACATATAAAAAATTAGTGCCGGGGGGCTTCCCTGGTGGCACAGTGGTTGAGAGTCCGCCTGCCGAGGCAGGGGACACAAGTTCGTGCCCTGGTCTGGGAAGATCCCACATGCCGCGGAGCGGCTAAGCCCGTGAGCCATGGCCACTGAGCCTGCGCGTCCGGAGCCTGTGCTCCGCAACGGGAGAGGCCACAACAGTGAGAGGCCCGCGTACCGCAATAAATAAACAAACAAATAAATAAATAAAACAGGCTCTGGGAAAAAAAAAAAAATCAGTGCCTAGAAGTTCATCCAAATCAGACGTTACATACACATTCTAAGGTTAGCCACAGAAAAATGTTCATTTTTTTAGCCCTTTTACTACCTGTCCTCAAAAACCTTATAATCTTTCTAGTTACCTGCTGTCAGTATGAATCAGGGAACTACGAACTAATTTTCACATAGCCTACGCAAAATAAAACTTAAAAGATACAGTCCAAATGCCCACAAAGTCCAAAGCCAAATATAACTTTTATCAATGATCCACACCACCGTTACCCTCCGAGAAACGAGAGTGGCCTATAATACTAATGTTAAGACAATCCAGGTTTTACTTGGTTTTCCATATTCATTCTTAGAGCCCAGCTTATATATGGGGCACTTATAACTACCTTTACTCGGCACAGATACCAATTTTGAATTATGCTTCAGTGGAGTTATTATAAAGAAACACAGTGGCTCAGCTCACCACCTTGAAAAGTAGCCCTGCCCCAATGCATAGTAACAGTCAGCGGGGCGGGGGGCTCTGGTCCCCACTTTGCAGGCAGCTTTCCTGACTGAAGCTTCCTCATCAGCTTTCTCATGAGAATTTCCCTCTCTCCTCTGACCGCATGCCTTTCCCGGGGCGTCACCTTCTCCCAGGAGCCTCTCCCCGCCCCCATCTCCAGTCTAGCTCTCTCTAGTTCTGCGCTGTTTGTTTGTCTGCACCTCCCTCCCCTCCTCGACCACCGCACGGCTCCACTGGGGGCCAGGGCTTGTCCTGTTCCCTGGGGTGTCCCCTGAACCCGGCATGGTGTCTGGCACTTTGCAGACAGACAAATCTGCAACGGATTCTGAGCCCACCCCTCACAAGCCCAAGTGACTCTGGATGAGCTCCTTGGTGAATCCGAGCCAGGGTGTCCTCATGTGCCAGACGGAAGCAATCATGTATTGTTCACAGTTGGTCCCAGGGGTGATGGTAGTAGTCGTAAAGGTAATAATGAAGATAATAAGGACAGCTGCCCACTGAAAAAACTCATCTGAATAGCCGCGAAGCTCATACAGTTGGGCTCAACTATCCCACTTCAGCCAGCGGGTCCATCAGATCAACAGGAAGCTCAGTCTAAAGATTCCTTAAACAGATGGTCCTGGCCACGTGAAAGTAACTGACTCACTGTCCAGCCACACCGAAGGGTGTGTAACACGTGGATCTTCCTGCAGAGCTCTGGTCTCAGCCCTCCAAAGCAGTGTGGCCTCTTCAACCATTTTTGGTTTTTCTTTCATTGGTTTTATACTTAAAATCCTGGCTGGCAAGAACTGCTTCTCTAGCCGTCGTCGAAGAAGTGTGTGGGCCTCAAGGAAGCTCTTTTGAAAGCCGAAAGGCATCTTTCCCCCAAACCCCTCCCCTTTCCTACCACACCATCTCCCATCAAAGTGAAATTATTCAATGTATAGGATCTTTAGGAATAGAAGGAACAACTCTTAAGAACTCCACGTGGGTCCTTCTGAGTCAATTACTTCCATAGCAGAGAAGAGGCCGCAGAGCTGTACCCTATATACAAGTGTGACCTACTTTACTGCTTTATATAGGTTCACTGTACAAAGAGCTGACCTGCCTCTTCACAGTAGCTTTCAGTGATCCGAGAAAAATAAACAGTTTTGAAAAGTTGAAAATGTGTGCCTGCAAAAGAAAAAAATCTCCCAAGGAAACAAGACTGATTTGAATGTTAAAGAGGGGAAGAGGAATTGAAGAGTGAAAAGAAATAGCAAAATGCAATTTCTTTTTTTTAACCACAATGTCATCCACTTTGAGGAGGCCTAGAATTTCAGACCCTGCACTCACGGCTTCATGAACCACAGAGGCAAGCTCCCTGAAGCCCAGGGCTCCCTCCTGTCCTGCCATGTCATCGGAATCAACGAGGGACTGAATATCTTGTCTTTGGTATTTTTCAGGTTAGAAAATTATACCTCCCTTGGAGTCCTTTTGGCCACCAACTTTTACTCCATCCTTCTAAAGCCATCCAGGATTTTTAAAAATGGACATCAGATTTCTGGCAAGTTCTTTTCTGCTAAGGTTTCTCTCATGAAGCATATCCTACCTGTTCTATACAAGCCTTAATATGACCCAGTTACCATTCTACATTCAATAAGCGTGTTGGGAGGGTCTGTTCCTTCTTTATTCACCCCTCCCCATCCCTTTCTGCCTCTATCAAGTCACCTGAGAGTGGTGGGTTTTTAACACTTTCCTATCCCTTGCAAAGCTCTTTGATAAACAGGCAATAAAGGCAATATCAATACATTGTTTTGACCATAGTAGAGGCCATTCAGGCATTTTACAGATCAAGAAAGCAAAGCCCAGAGAGGGAAAGGGAGCTGGCCACAGGCACACAGGTGGGCAGCGACAGGGCCAGGACTGGAACCCAGTGGTCTCTCAAGTGTCTGAAGTTGCTTTAGGTTTTATTCTTAGAGAAACAGGCCAAGCACTCAGTGTTCCCTGCCCAGTGCCTGATGTCCCAACTTATGAAGCAATCTCTAGACCTGCTTGCTTACTTTTTTTTCATTGAAGTATAGTTGATTTGCAATGTTGTACTAATTTCTGCTGTACAGCAGTGACTCAGTTGTACACGTATATATACTCTTCTTCATATTCTTTTCCATTATGGTTTATCCAAGGAGGTTGGATATAGTTCCCTGTGCTCTACAGAAGGACCTTGTTGTCTATCCATTCTAAATGTAACAGTTTGCATCTACTAACCCCAAACTCCCAGCCCATCCCTCTGCCTCCCCCCATCCCCCTTGGGAACCACAAGTCTGTTCTCTACTATGTCTGCGTCTGTTTCTGTCTTGCAGCAACATGGATGCAACTAGAGATTATCGTACTCCTTTACTTTTGAAAGGACAAGAAGCACAGCTCAGAGTTCTGTCACGTTAACAAGCCCAGGTCTTTGGTTCCTGGAAATCGATGGGCTGATCAAGGTGGATGAAGTTTCTATCCCAGGTGATGACTTTTCCTCACAGTCAAGTCAGCCCAGGCAAACAAGACAAGCAGCTCAGTTTCCAGCAAGAAGGCCCTCGCCCAAGGCAGACGGGGGTGCCCGGATGCCTCTCTGCAGAACCTGCATGGAATTGATTCACCACAGAAGCTTCCGGCAGGTGTGAGGGCAATTCAGCCTCAGCCCCAGGTTCATTTCAAGCTCAACAGTGGGGCTTCCCTGGTGGCGCAGTGGTTAAGAATCCGCCTGCCAATGCAGGGGACATGGGTTCGAGCCCTGGTCCGGGAAGATCCCACATGCCGTGGAGCAACTAAGCCCGTGTGCCACAACTACTGAGCCCACGAGCCGCAACTACTGAGCCCACGAGCCACAACTACTAAGCACGCATGCCTAGAGCCCGTGCTCCGCTACAAGAGAAGCCACTGCAATGAGAAGCCCGCGCACCGCAACGAAGAGTAGCCCCGGCTCGCCGCAACTAGAGAAGGCCGGCACGCAGCAACGAAGACCCAACGCAGCCAAAAATAAATAAATTAAATAAATAAATTTTAAAAATAATAATTTTTTTAAAAAAAGCTCAACAGTGACCCCCACCCCACCACCTGAAACCAGGCTGGTGGGCAGAAGAACAGTTGGGTGAAAGTGGATGTTTGTATGCGTGTTTATGCTCTCTATTCTGGTCAGTCTGAAACGGTCCACCACGTTCCTTTTCTTCTCCTTCTTTTTCTTACCCCCCTTTCCTTGGTAAACACTATTAACATTTAGTATTTAAAGGTATAGCTGTAGAGTTTAATTTTGTCCAATGCATCCTCACCGATATTAAAAGCTGCAGGCAATACTGCCCCCAAAAGCACAGGATAATTTCCTCATATGCAGTTGGGTCTATGCGCTAAATATGAAACACTGTTATCATCATTCAGGCTAAAGTCCAAGGTAAATGGACCAGGTCAGAGAGGGCATATGAGAACGTCACGGGAATTTTAAAGTAAACCTCTGACCACTGTCAGCTCCATATTTGGAATCTGTCTTCCCCCGAGTCTTCTCTGGCTACACGGAGAAGTGTCCCTCTTCCCAAGGCCAAGCCCTCCACCTGGGCTTTGGGCACCCCCCCCACCCCGCCCTCTCAGGAACCCGCACTGCCAAACAAACCGACTCTTCCTCAGAGTCAACTGGATCCTTGTAAATGTACTTCAGTCTCTACTGTTTAAAAAAGAAAAAAAAAGGCCTTTCTCACCTTCTGAGATGGCCCACACTCTGTCTGTGGAGTGTATTTCTCTTTAAATAAATCCACTTCTTACCTATCACTCTGTCTCTCACTGAATTCTTTCTGCGATGAGACATCAAGAAGCTGAGCTTCATCAAGTCCCGAAACCAGGTGTGACCGTTTATTCCCAACTTATAGCTAGACCAACTCCATCGTCAACACCGCTGGGGATGTCTTCTGTGCCGTTTCTTTGCGAGAACTTTTTGGGCACTAACACCTGATTGGGAGACTATCTTGGAACGGATAGCATCTAAAATCATACTGAAACTCCCACCAGGTGGGAGAAGTTAACTGCATGCTGCCCACAAGCACGTAGACGCCAGACCGGTTGGAACCAGAAGGCTGATGATGCTGACTCCCACTTACCTCCCCACCAACCAGTCAGAAGAAATGTCCACCAGCTGATCATGCCCACCTCTTTGAACCATTACTATAAAACTCCTCACTACCCCCTCCGGGTTGGAACACACAGTTTTGAGGGCATGAGCCCGCTGTGGCCCCCTTCGCCTGGCAAAGAAATAAAGCTATTCTTTTCTACTTCACCCAAAAAAAAAAAAAAAAAAAAAGCCTCTCAGCCTCATCCCCCTTCCAGCTGCAGACCTATTGCTATTCCTCCCTTCGTGGCCCAACTTTTAAAGAGTTGGTTGCTCCCTGTCTCCCACTAATTCCTCAGCCCACTCCAATCTAGTGTCCCCATGTTTGTTCCACCAAAACAGCCCTCATGAAGGCCACCTCCACACTCTCCAAGCAGGTAGTCCTTTCCAGCACAGCACTCAATCTCCTGCCCACCCCTCCTTGAAACAGTCCCTTCCCCTGTCCGTGTCCTACAGCAGCCCCTCCTTACCCTCCGCCTCCCTCTCTGCCACTTCTCAGTATCTGTGACATCCTCCCCTGCTCAACCTCTCACATCCCAGGGGGCCTCACCCACATTTTAAACTTTCTCCTTAGATGCATCACTTCCTGCAAGACACAGATAATTCACAGGTTAGATAAAAGCATCTCAAGCTCAGCAGGTCCAAATGCTTGCTCTCTCTTATGTGTGCACTCTCTTTCTCTCCCTCTCCCAGCCCCTACCACCGCCACTGTCCACCCAATGCTGCAAAGCCAGAACCTGAGAGTCACCCCTGACCCTCAGCCCTATATCCAATCTCAGCACAGTCCACTCTCCCTTCTCCAAGAGGTCATCACCCCTCTCCATCTCCTCTGCCCCACCTGGTCCATGCCCATCTGGTTCTCCTCGACAGCCTCCTAATTCTCTCTCCCACCCCCTCCCCACTCCTCTCCTCTAATCAGCTCCCACACTTAGCCCAGAGTCATCACTGCAAAGTGCCACAAGGAGAGTGCTCCTCCCTCCCCAGTTTTCCTAGTCAACACCTCCGCATTCTTCAGACCTCAGCTCCCTGGGGGAAGCCTGCCCTGGCCCCGCCCCCTTCTCCCCCTCCCCCCCTCCCCCCTGCAGGTTAGATAGACCCAGGGCACTCTCCTAACACTGTATGCTTCTAACAAACACTGTGTGCTTGGCTTTTGTTGGAGTTCACTGCAGCTCTAATTTTACATTTTTTCATGTGTTTTTTTTCATTAATATCTGCCTGTCCCATGGCAGCCTTGAGAAGGCACTTCCCACACAAGGAGCATAATGGACTGAGGAGGGCCCCAGCTGCTGCCCTCGGAAGTCCATCTAGGTGTGGGCATGCTGGGGGCCCAGCTCCTAGGGGGCCGTCCAGTGCGTGACCGGGAGCAGCGAAAATACTAAGACACACCGCATCCTGGGAGACCTGGCATCCCCTCTCCTCTGACTTTGACTCAAAGACTCTCCGACAGCTTTGCCAAACCTCCCTAGACCACACAGGATGCTTCCACACAAGCCTCTCTCCCTCTTGCCTTCACTGGGGTCAGACCGACAGGTCCAAAACCTCTCCCATGTTTCTGGCTCCTTCCTCATTTTCTCCCGTTAGGGCATTTTCCCTAATAAAATCCTTACACTTTTGATCCCTTTGCCTCTGCTTCTCCAAGGACGCAGACTAACACAGCCCTCAAACTCTAAGCCCCACGAGAGCAAGGACCTTGCCTGTTCTGGTTGCTAGTTGACTTCCAGTGCCTCGTGCAAATAACAGCACACGCATACTTGTGGAGGCTCCTAGAATACCAACACCCAAAACCTCCTGTTGACTTTATGCCCTTTACTTAGCGCCACAGGTATCTACACAAAACACTGAGCAAACATGCAAGGCAGTCACTGAGTGAGGGCAAGTTCCCAAGTCACTGGCAGGGAGTCACAGTGGAACCTAATCTGCCTGCCACACTACAATGTGAGCGGTGCATTAGTTTCTACGAACAGTAGACAAGCACAGAAGGAAATGCATCGGGTCACCTTCACGGTGTCCTCCACACCTGCCAGCATGCCCTTGCCTTTCCTGAGGGCAAGGAATACGGTGGCATTTAATAGACAGAAAACTTGTGACCCACAGCAAGCGGAGTGTCCATGAGAAACCACCACTGGTAGAACCCTGAGTACAGGCACAACATTTCTGGAGAAAGAAAAGAATGATTTGGGGGTAGAGAAGAGTTTTGAGGTTCCACGGAGACAGAAAAAGACATTTCAGAAAAAGCATTGTAGAAAGCTCTCCATCACCCACATCCTTCCCACTACGTAGCTGAATATGAGAAGTTTTTGGCTGCCTTCTGACTTGAAAAAAAAAAGCCCTAAAAGAGATACCTTAAAAAGAATTTTAAAAAACATCATTCTGAAAGAACATTGCCTGCTCTTCCAGGTAATTTTAAAGCTATGAAATAAGAATTCCCCCTCCTGAGGCGAGGTGTCTAAGGCAGTGACATCACACCTTTGAGTACTGGTAAAACCGAATCAGGGAAACTGTAAGCACCCACGAGATAAAAATGTTGGGACGTGCAGAGGGGGTGTTCATCAGCGCTCTCTCTGTGCACAGATCTCTGGTAGCATCTCATGAGCAAACCTCTGTATTTTAGAGAGGTGTCGGCCAGGGGATGGATGCAGTGAACACGAAGTCTCGACCTGCTGGCAGGACAATTATGGGGCTGCCCCTCCCCTCCCAGCAGGACCCCATGACCATTGCTTCTACAAAGATTTAATGAGTCTCACTCTATACCAGGCACGGCTCTTGGCATTTTAAACATTTCCAAAGAAGAGGATTCTCTCCCTCCCTCGTTCACTCTCACTTCACTTCTAAGACTTTATTCCCTGAAGCCTCACTTTCATGTCTCTCAGAAGTGTCATCTAATCTCTTTCACTTTGGTGACAATCCCAAACAGCTAGCCCACTGGGCCTCTAAAACACACAGATTTGGGAGCGGTTACGTCTGTAGCCTTTGGGGCAAAAAGTACTCAATTCCATACCCTTTTTCCTTTCCTAGGGACCTCCCTTTGCAAGTCTTCGTGCTCACTGGACTGGCTGAAGGGCTGGCTGTCCTTCAGAGTGACTCCCAGAGCTGCATGTCTACACCTGACATGGGACTCTGCTCGGATTCCAACCTGGGTGTACCAGTTGGGCGCTTTCCACTCCGAGCTCTTCTTCTTCTTATGACCTTTCCTTCTCTAGTCGACCTAAGTCACTTTAGTTGTACCATCATTTTCACCTGAACTTCGAGGGTCATGATCACTCCAACCTAAGACAATTCCCACTGCAGAGCGTATTCCATTACACAGCCATTGTTAACATATTCAACAAACTTCAGATCCAAGACTAATCTTCCTGCCTGTGCCCCCCCTGCACTTCCACACTAATCCACCCGTAGCCACCAAGGGCACACACATCCAGCGGCTGTGGGCTCTAAACCAGGGTTGCACATCAGAGGCACCTGGAAAGTTCTTTTTATTCTGAAATAATTATAGACTCACGAGAAGTTGTAAAAATACTGCACAGTACTCCACCTCTTCATTTCTCTGTTCTTCCTCTTCTTGTTTCCCTGAACCTTCTTTTCTCAGATCTTATTTTCTGTGTAAAAATGTACCCATCACCCAACCTGCCCCGACAGTGACATCTTACAGAACTAAAGGAAGGTGGTCGGCACAGTACTATGAACTGGCCTACGGACTCTACTCAGACTGCGCCATTTTTGCACGCATTCGTTTACTTGATGTGTCTTTGCATATAATTTTATGACATTTTATCACATGTACAGATGAATCAAGATACAGAGCAGTCCTGGCGACACAAAGGAACTCGTCCTGCCGCCCCTCACAGTCACAGCCTCCCTCCCCATCCCGAACCACCTGTCTCTTCATCTCTATAATGCTGTCATAGTAAGAAAGCTGTGGGCTTCCCTGGTGGCGCAGTGGTTGAGAGTCCGCCTGCCGATGCGGGGGACACGGGTTTGTGCCCCGGTCCGGGAAGATCCCACATGCCGCGGAGCGGCTGGGCCTGTGAGCCATGGCCGCTGAGCCTGCGCGTCCGGGGCCTGTGCTCCGCAACAGGAGAGGCCACAACAGTGAGAGGCCCGCGTACCGCAAGAAAAAAAAAAAAAAAAAAGCTGTATAAATGGCATCATACAGTATATAACATTTTGAGACTTTGGAAATAATTTTTGATAGCTTTTAATAAATAGCATCTCCTGAGTTTTATCACTACTCTCACCCTGCCAACCCAAGCCCCAGAATTCTGATTCACTAGGTCTAAGGTGGGACCCAAAAGATGGCATTTTAAAAAGCTTCCTATACACACACTACTATATATAAAATAGATAACTAATAAGGACCTACTGTATAACACAGGGAACTCCACTCAATACTCTGTAATGACCTACATGGGAAAACAATCTAAAAAAAAGTGGATATATGTGTATGTATAACTGATTCACTTTGCTGTACAGCAGAAACTAACACAACACTGTAAATCAACTATAGTTCAATAAAAATTAATTCTAAAAAAAAGTTCTGCTCAAATTTCCATGGTCAAAGCAAGTCACAAGTTCTGACTTCTGAGGGGTCGAGAAGTATAATCCTCTCCCAGGAGGGAAAGCAGATATTTGGTAAATAAAAATGAAATTTACCTGGATTGCCAAGTCAGAATCTAAGAGAACATAAACATTTAAGTTGCTCTTGGAAAAAGGACTATCTCTGAAGAAAGCTGAACAGGAGTGGACAAAAATATAAGTGGAAAACACAGGGGAAAAATAAAAAGCTTCCCAGGAATCTTTATCAACTGTGGTGTATGAGCCACTGGCCTGGGCCATTTCCCTAGCTAATGATGTTGAAGATGGAGTCAAGTATCTTGCTAAAAGGCAGACAACATTACATCCATCACTTCCTTTACCTGCCACACCACACAGCACTTCCAAGAGAAATGGACTCGTCTGGTACACTACTTCCTTACTAGCTATTACATCAGTGCCTGTTCTTTTTCTTTTTCGATTTGAAAGTGGGCAATTTTTTTTTAAGTCTTTATTGAATTTGTTACAATATTGCTTCTGTTTTTCATGTTTTGGTTTTTTGGCCACGAGGCACGTGGGATCTTAGCTCCCCAACCAGGGATTGAACCCACACCCGCAGGTAGGCAAGCCCACATTGGAAGGCGAAGTCCTAACCACTGGACCGCCAGGGAAATCCCCAGAGCCTGTTCTTTCTAAGCTGCCTCATAATTGGGTTTGTGATAAGGGCTTTTTTAAAAACTGTTTTTAGCTCGAAGGTCTGCAAACTTTTATACATAAATTCTTACTTTTTCACTCAGAAATCATTTTTTTGAATGCACTGTAACAAACCCAGCCGATTTTACTAGACAAGTAAGTATCACCACGCCTGAATAGCACTAAAATGATGTGGCACGTTCTCCCCTTACTTGTTTTCCCACCTTCAGTGGAAGGTGATTACAAAGTAAGCACAACAACCTAGGGGTAAGACAGGAATAAAGACACAGACCTACTAGAGAATGGACTTGAGGATATGGGGAGGGGGAAGGGTAAGCTGTGACAAAGTGAAAGAGCGGCATGGACATATATACACTACCAAACGTAAGGTAGATAGCTAGTGGGAAGCAGCCGCATAGCACAGGGAGATTAGCTCGGTGCCTTGTGACCGCCTGGAGGGGTGGGATAGGGAGGGTGGGAGGGAGACGCAAATGGGAGGGGATATGGAAACATATGTATATGTATAACTGATTAAATTTGTTATAAAGCAAAAAAATAAAATAAAATTAAATTAAAAAAAAAAAAAAAAAAAAAAACAAAGTAAGCACAACATATTTCTTGAGCGCAGTTTGACTGACCTTTGGGACCTAGAGGATCCCAAACCAGAAATGAAAAACAGATGCCCTAAGGCCAGGCAGTCTCCGGGCCACAAACAGAAGCCGCCAGTGAAGTGCTGACAAGCCAGGCTTGCGCCAGGGAGGCCCCGGCCACCTCTTAGGGCAGCAGCCAGGAAGAGAGAAACCCTCTCCACGGGGCAGCCACCGCGACCTTAGAGGAAACAGGGAACCACGGAGAAACACTTTCATGGGATGATGGTGGAGGTGAAGACAAGGAAGAAATGAGAAGGCTGAGGGCAATTCATTCGCTCCTTTACTTCCCTGGATTCTGGAGCCTCCCCACTGGGATGTGAGCTCCACGGCAGAGGCGTGATATCTTCTGTCACCTGCTGTGCTCTAGTGCTGAACTTACGTAGCCGCTCAGTCAGCATCCATGGAGGAAGGCATTTACCACAGGAGTGGCTAGGCACCCCTCAAACGCCTCGCCGGACGAGAAAAGGTCACCTCAGAGAACAGGACCTGCACTGATTCTGCTGAGAAGAGCAAAGGGGAGCGGCTTCCTGCACCAACCACAGTGGAGGGTAACCTGCTACTGCCTGGTCTCCGGAAGGTGGGATCCAATCAGAGCTTCCAAAACCAGATGCCTGGCTGGACCTTGGGGTAGCTTCTCTTAATGCCGTGTGGCTAACAGGGTCTGGGTGCTCCGGCCGGGTGTCAGGACTGAGCCTCTGAGGTGGGAGAGCCAAGTTCAGGACTTGGGTCCACCAGAGACCTCCCGGCCCCACGTAATATCAATCGGCGAGAGCTCTCCCAGAGATCTCCATCTCAACGCTAAGACCCAGCTCCACCCAACGGCCAGCAAGCTCCAGTGCTGGACATGCCATGCCAAACAACTAGCAAGACAGGAACACAAGCCCACCCATTAGCAGAGAGGCTGCCTAAAATCATACTAAGTTCACAGACACCCCAAACACACCACCGGACACGGCCCTGCCCACCAGAAAGACAAGACCCAGCCCACTCATCAGAACACAGGCACTAGTCCCCTCCACCAGGAAGCCTACACAAGCCACTGAACCAAACTCACCCACTGGGGGCAGACACCAAAAACAGCGGGAACTACAAACCTGCAGCCTGCGAAAAGGAGACCCCAAACACAGTAAGTTAAGCAAAATGAGAAGAGAAATATGCAGCAGATGAAGGAGCAAGATAAAAACCTACCAGACCTAACAAAGGAAGAGGAAATACGCAGTCTACCTGAAAAAGAATTCAGAGTAATGATAGTAAAGATGATCCAAAATCTTGGAAATAGAATGGAGAAAATACAAGAAACGTTTAACAAGGACCTAGAAGAACTAAAGAGCAAACGAACAGTGATTAACAGCATAATAAATGAAATTTAAAACTCTCTAGAAGGGATCACTAGCAGAATAACTGAGGGAGAAGAACGGATAAGTGAGGTGGAAGATAAAATAGTGGAAATAACTACTGCAGAGCAGAATAAAGAAAAAAGAATGAAAAGAACAGAGGACAGTCTCAGAGACCTCTGGGACAACATTAAACACACCAACATTCAAATTACAGGGGTCCCAGGAGAAGAAGAGAAAAAGAAAGGGTCTGAGAAAATATTTGAAGAGATTATAGTTGAACACTTCCCTAACGTGGGAAAGAAAATAGTCAAGTCCAGGAAGTGCAGAGAGTCCCATACAGGATAAATCCAAGGAGAAATATGCCAAGACACATATTAATCAAACTATCAAAAATTAAATACAGAGAAAAAATATTAAAAGCAGCAATGGAAAAGCAACAAATAACATAGCAGGGAATCCCCAAAAGGTTAACAGCTGATCTTTCAGCAGAAACTCTGCAAGCCAGAAGGGTGTGGCAGGACATATTTAAAGTGATGAAAGGGAAAAACCTACAACCAAGATTACTCTACCCAGCAAGGATCTCATTCAGATTCGAAAGAGAAATTAAAACCTTTACAGAAAAGCAAAAATTAGCACCACCAAACCAGCTTTACAACAAATACCAAAGGAACTTCTCTAGGCAGGAAACACAAGAGGAGGAAAAGACCTACAAAAACAAACCCAAAACAATTAAGAAAATGGTAACAGGAACATACATATCCATAATCACCTTAAAGGTAAATGGATTAAATGCTCCAACCAAAAGACACAGACTGGCTGAATGGATACAAAAATAAGACCCATATATATGCTGTCTACAAGAGACCCACTTCACACTTAGGAACACATACAGACTGAACATGAGGGGATGGAAAAAGACAGTCCATGCAAATGGAAATCAAAAGAAAGCTGGAGTAGCAATTCTCATATCAGACAAAATAGCTAGCCTTTAAAATAAAGACTATTACAAGAGACAAAGAAGGACACTACATAATGATCAAGGAATCAATCCAAGAAAAGGATATAACAACTGTAAATATTTATGCACCCAACATAGGAGCACCTCAGTACATAAGGCAAATGTTAACAGCCATAAAACGGGAAATCGACATTAACACAATCATAGTAGGGGACTTTAACACCCCACTTTCACCAATGGACAGATCATCCAAAATGAAAATAAATAAGGAAACACAAGCTGTAAATGACACATTTAAACAAAATGGACTTAATTGATAGATAGGGCATTCCATCCAAAAACAACAGAATACATGTTCTTCTCAAGTGCTCATGGAACATTCTCCAGGATAGATCATATCTTGGGTCACAAATCAAGCCTTGGTAAATTTAAGAAAAATGAAATCATATCAAGTATCTCTTCCGACCACAACGCTATGAGACTAGATATCAATTACAGGAAAAAAACTGTAAAAAATACAAACACATGGAGGCTAAACAATACGCTACTAAATAACCAAGAGATTACTGAAGAAATCAAAGAGGAAATCAAAAAATACCTAGAAACAAATGACAATGAAAACACGACAACCCAAAACCTATGGGACGCAGCAAAAGCAGTTCTAAGAGGGAAGTTTATAGCAATACAAGCCTACCTCAAGAAAGAAGAAAAATCTCAAGTAAACAACCTAACCTTACACCTAAAGCAATTAGAGAAAGAAGAACAAAAAATCCCAAAATTAGCAGAAGGAAAGAAATCATAAAGATCAGATCAGAAATAAATGAAAAAGAAATGAAGGAAACAATAGCAAAGATCAATAAAACTAAAAGCTGGTTCTTTGAGAAGATAAAATTGATAAAGCATTAGCCAGACTCATCAAGATGGAGAAGACTCAAATCAATAGAATTAGAAATGAAAAAGGAGAAGTAACAACTGACACTGCAGAAATACAAAGGATCATGAGAGATTACTACAAGCAACTCTATGCCAATAAAATGGACAACCTGGAAGAAATGGACAAATTCTTAGAAATGCACAACCTGCCAAGACTGAATCAGGAAGAAACAGAAAATATAAACAGACCAATCACAAGCACTGAAATTGAAAATGTGATTAAAAATCTTCCAACAAACAAAACCCCAGACTCAGATGCCTTCACAGGCGAATTCTATCAAACATTTAGAGAAGGGCTAACACCTATCCTTCTCAAACTCTTCCAAAATATAGCAGAGGGAGGAACACTCCCAAACTCACTCTATGAGGCCACCATCACCCTGATATCAAAACCAGACATAGATGTCACAAAGAAAGAAAACTACCGCACAATATCACTGATGAACATAGATGCAAAAATCCTCAACAAAATACTAGCAAACAGAATCCAACAGCACATTAAAAGGATCATACACCATGATCAAGTGGGGTTCAACCCAGGAATGCAAGGATTCTTCAATATATGCAAATCAATCAATATGACACACCATATTAACAAATTGAATGATAAAAATCATATGATCATCTCAAAAGATGCAGAAAAAGCTTTCAACAAAATTCAACACCCATTTATGATACTCTCCAGAAAGCAGGCATAGAGGAAACCTACCTCAAGATAATAAAGGCCATATATGACAAACCCACAGCAAACATCATTCTCAATGGTGAAAAACTGAAAGCACTGCCTCTAAGATCAGGAACAAGACAAGGTTGCCCACTCTTACTGCTATTATTCAACATAATTTTGGAAGTTTTAGCCACAGCAATCAGAGAAGAAAAAGAAATAAAAGGAATCCAAATCAGAAAAGAAGTAAAACTGTCACTGTTTACAGATGACATGATACTATACATAGAGAATCCTAAAGATGCCACCAGAAAACTACTAGAGCTAATCAATGAATTTGGTAAAGAATGTAAAAGAATGAAATTAGAACACTTCCTAACACTATACAGAAAAATAAACTCCAAATGGGTTAAAGACCTAAATGTTAGGCCAGACACTATAAAAGTCTCAGAGGATAACACAGGAAGAACACTCTTTGACATAAATCACAGCAAGATCCTTTTTGACCCGCCTCCTAGAGAAATGGAAATAAAAACAAAAATAAACAAATGGGACCTAATGAAACTTAAAAGCTTTTGTACAGCAAAGGAAACCATAAACAAGACGAAAAGAGAACCCTCAGAATGAGAGATAATATTTGCAAACGAAGCAATGGACAAAGGATTAATCTCCAAAATATACAAGCAGCTCATGCAGCTCAGTATCAAAAAAACAAACAATCCAATCCAAAAATGGGTAGAAGACCTAAACAGACATTTCTCCAAAGAAGACATACAGATTGCCAACAAGCACATGAAAGGATGCTCAACATCACTAATCATTACAGAAATGCATATCTAAACTACAGTGAGGTATCACTTCACACCAGTCAGAATGGCCATCATCAAAAAATCTAGATATGATAAATGCTGGAGAGGGTGTAGAGAAAAAAGGAACCCTCCTGCACTGTTGGTGGGAACGTAAATTGATACAGCCACTATGGAGAACAGTATGGAGGTTCCTTAAAAAACTAAAAATAGAACTACCATACGAGCCAGCAATCCCACTACTGGACATATACCCTGAGAAAACCATAATTCAAAAAGAGACATGTACCAAAATGTTCATTGCAGCACTATTTACAATAGCCAGGACATGGAAGCAACCTAAGTGTCCACTGACAGATGAATGGATAAAGAAGATGTGGCACATATATACAATGGAATATTACTCAGCCATAAAAAGAAACAAAATTGAGTTATTTGTAGTGAGGTGAATGGACCTAGAGTCTGTCATACAGAGTGAAGTAAGTCAGAAAGAGAAAAACAAATACCATATGCTAACACACACACACACACACACACATATATATGGACTTAAAAAAAAAAAAGGTTCTGATGAACCTAGGGGCAGGACAGGAATAATGACACAGATGTAGAGAATGGATTTGAGGACATGGGGAGGGGGAAGTGTAAGCTGGGACAAAGGGAGAGAGTAGCATTGACATATATACACTACCAAACGTAAAACAGATAGCTAGTAGGAAGCAGCCGCATAGCACAGGGAGATCAGCTTGGTGCTTTGTGACCACCTAGAGGGGTGGGATAGGGAGGGTGGGAGGGAGACGCAAGAGCAAGGGGATATGGGGATATATGTATACATATAGCTGATTCACTTTGTTATACAGCAGAAACTAACAACACTGTAAAGCAATTACACTCCAATAAAGATGTTAAAAAAAGAAAATGAAAAAAAAAACACCCCAGATGATTGAGGAGCTGTCACATTAATGCCACAGAGGGCCCATCTCATGTCTCACCCAGCCCAGTTTCAGAAGGTGCCACCCACTTCCACCTTGTGAGTTCAACACAGCCACTTCCCAGGACACAGAGGCAGGAAGACTGGTTGTTCCTCAGCATCGGTTTGCCTCTTCTTCCCCAGTAACAGGAGGTTGAGCAGGGTGCACAGAAGCAATTTCCCAATTGCCTTTGCAGTTAGGTAGGACCAGGGACCAGGACCCAGCAAATGGGATATGCATGGGGAGGCCACACAGAAGCTCTAAAGGAGGCAGCTGGGGGTTCCTCTTTGCCCCTTCTTCTTCTTCTTCTCTTTTCCATCCTGGTACCTGGAACTCAGATGCAATAGCTGGAGCTCTGGCTGCCATCTTGGTCACAGGAACAAGGGTCACATCCCAAGGAATAAGGAAAGGATGAGAGGAAGGAGCTCAGATCTCCATAGACCTTGTGGGACAGAACTGCCTGGCCAGCCTGCACTGCCAACCTCTGACATTTCACATGGGAGAAAAATAAACTTTTATCTTGATTAAGTCAGTTATTTGGTATGTTTTCTATTATCCACAGCAAACCTAATCCTAGCTAAAATTGATGTATAAAACAGACATATACCCTACATATCAGATCCTGCCAATGAAACGACTTCTTAAAGATTTAACATCATTAATATATCGGACTCCTTCTTGGGCCTAGGTCCACATTTGGCCCTTATCATTTTTTTGAGGAAAGACTCTCATATTTCGTAGCAACATGACAATACTTACAAGAGGCTACAGGGCTCACATAAAAACAACCTGCTTCCTGATTATTTGATTTCTGAGAAGTAGATGGTGAGCTTACTTAGCCAGGCAACCCACCCAATCAAAGTTTATTTACTTCTAAGTTCACATGCCATCCTAATCAACCTGAAATAAATATGGAACATGGAGCCAGGCAAACAAGAAGTGTTTGTTCCATCAGGCGAATTAAATGAACATATAAGCACCAGGTCTGCCCTTCTTGAGGATGAAAGTACACCAATTTTATTATAATCATGTGGCTAAAGCACCCAGAGTTCACCTTTTTTTTTTTTGCTTTTACTTTAGGGCTGAGACAGCTACTGTGTTCTCAGATGAAAAGTGGCTTGGTCTGGGCAGTCTAAAACAATTATCTGGAGAATTTAATTTCATAATGGGAAGAACACTACGAGTTAGTTTTCCTTCTAAGGGATTGCTGGGAAGTTTTCCTGCATCCAATAAATTTTGGCTTAACAAGGGGAAATCAGGCCAGCAAAACCTAGGAAGAATATGAAATGTCTGGGACCTTTATCCAAGTGATGACTGTAGGGCGGAGGGTTCCCTATCCAGAGACCACCTCTGGGATGCAGCCTGTACTCACTGGCGATGCAGGAAAGGGGGAGGCAAGGCACTACCCTGGTCCCAGCGGTGGGACTGCAGGGCAGCCCAGCCTTGGAGAGCTGGCACGGGGTGGGGAAGGCAGAGCGAAGTCCACAAGGAATGAGAGCAGGTCTGCAGCCTCATGGCCTAAACCCACATCCTAGTTCTGCCACTTATTAGATGGGTGTCTCTGAGCTAATGGCCCACCCTCTCTGAGCCACAGGAACTGCCTGCATTGCCGGGCCACTTGTTGGAAGGATTAGTGATATGTATCCAAATTCCTGGCTCATAATGGGTGCCTGTTACACTTATGGAAATACTATTCTATATCCAGGGCATTTCTAATCCAAGGTTTGAGAATGATGGTGCTTAAATGAAAAGCCAGTACATATATTAATGACTGACAGACACCTGGGTATTCAACAGGCAGGTATTTCCTTCTCCCAGCCTTCCTTTCTGACTTGCAGACAGGCACAGGCTTTTCTGCACTTCAGGCTGTTAGGTCAGTGGGGACTCAGCATTGCCAAAGAAATGGGGAAAGAGGAAGACTGGAGAAAAATGAAGTGGGGCCACATGTCCAGTTGCACAGTTCGTGTAATGAACAAAAGCATTACAATTAAGAGGCACTGTTTACACTGCAGATATCATAGAATTGTATCTTTATTTTGATAACTTTCCAGCAGAGAAATATCTTTGTTTTAATAAAAATATTTATGTAATGATAATTTCCTGACAGCTGGAAATAAATCACCTTGAAGGAATGAGTTTCTCAAGTTTACACAAAAGTACCATAGAAGTTAGTGATGGAGCAATCAGGATGCTGCTGGGGAACTTCTGGCTTCAACAGATATTCCTTCTGAGTCTGGGAATATGCCCTCCACTCACTCAGCAAGTCAAATTCCAACCAACTCTTGGAGCTAAATTCTTCTGAAATCATATTCAACTAAAGGCATATGAATTCAATGTCCTCGTCTATCAATATCATAAACTCAACGTGATGATCATGATTCCACGTATAACAAAACCTGGGACCCATCATAGGGTCAGGAATGGCAAAACAGACACATGGGTCCCTTTGACTCTGGAATCCTTTCCCCCTTCTTCCTCCTTCCTATACACCTCTCAACGGCCTTCCCTCCCTAATTAATCTCTGCACCATCCCTCACCATCCCCCAAAGCAGCTTCCTATTTAAAGCCTCAGACCTGGTGAGAAAGTGATAAGCTAACACACACTCTGGAGCTGGCATGATACCTCTCCCACTGGGAATTAATATTTAAAGGAGCGTGCCCTCGAAAGGCCAAGGCTTAACTCAACAAATGATGCCAAGGGTGGCATATTCCAAATAGAAAAGTGAACAAACAGGAAAAGATTGGGGTCAGAGTGTGGATGGGGCTGGGGAGTAATTATCCAGAATTCTCAATTGATACCCCATCTAAGACTTAATCTTCATGTAGCTGTCCACGCCCACCTTCATAATACTGAATGATCACAAAATCATGATAAAATGTCTTTGTTTGCACAGTGCTTTATTTTTCAGGTTGATCATTATGTCTAAGCACTGAACCACAGCCTCATTTGTAAAGTGAAAGCACTGCTGGGCTGTTATAATAAAAAAATCATTTCTATTTGAGTAAACCGTGGCTCAAAATTGTTCCTTACGCAAATATGTAGTGTAGTTATTAACAACACAACTTACTTTCTAAATCATTATCATCATCCATATAGACTCTTGGTCAGCTTTCCTGGCCAAATGTCCACACCCCAAATGAGGAAAGAACGTTAAAAAACAACATTTTTGAGCCTACTTGGGAAGGTTTTGCACGGGATCTTGGCGATGCAAAAATGTTTCCAGATGGGTTTCTCTCCTTGTTTCACATTTCTGGATTCAGACTCTAGGATAAAATATTCCTGAGCTACTTCGAATATATTTTTTCAGTTAGTCAAGAAAATAAATAAATGAGACAGAGGAGATTCAGCTTTGTTGCTCTTCTCACTCCAAGGCTGAACTCCACCACCTCTGAAGGCGTATGGGTAAGAATGCACTGCATGGACTGACTTGGGAGAATTGCCTTTTTCACCCACCGTTTCTAATTTACTTGTATATATCTTTTTTCCTGAAATGCCAGTAGTGCATAAAGAATTCATTGATGTGCTCTTAACTCCTGATGAGAAAAATCTATCAATGTCTAAAGAGCATATGAAAAAGAGGCGAAATATGAACAAGCAAACTGAAAAGTTACATATTTTCACAATTTTTCTGTAAATCTAAAAATATACTAAAATTAAAAGTTTATTTAAAAACCAGTCATCTGTGTCTGTGAGTTAAACACAGTGTTAAATGCTCCAGAAACATTTTCTCCACCAATCGCTGCTAGGAAACTGCCAGAGGCTACTGTTATTCCATTTTTAGAGGAGAAACTGAGGGTCAGACAGCTGCACTTTTGAGAGAAATAGGAAAGACTCTCAATAAACCAACTCAGTACCTACTAAGGTTTCTGTCGGCACTGGGGCGTCTTAAGAAAGCAAAGAATATTGAATGATGGCACTGCTAATTAGTATAGAAGGACACCAACGTCCCGCCCCCCCCCCAAAAAAATACACCTGCCACTTTCAGCAAATATGATTTTTATGGACAACAGGCTCTAATGATCTGTGACTTAATCTGTTTTCTCATCTGTAAAAAGGGACTGATTTAACAGTACCTACCGTCGAGGTTGTGTGAGGATTAAGATAATGCACGAAAGCCCTTCGCAGGCACCTGGCACTTACAGGCAGGCCCAGTGGTAACCATCCTCAGGCTGTGCCTTTGCGCTGGGCAGCGGTCTGGGTGCAGGCTGGCGCTGGCCTGGCAGGAGCCCAGGATCTGCAGGCCTGCAGCACGCAAGCCACCTTCCTTGGCTGCCTCTCATTCTCTGTGTCCCAGTAAGGTGGTTGAGAGTGTGCGTGTTATGTTGTCACTTGAGCTGATGAGATCATACTGGCTAAACGAAGCTAAGCTAATGAGCTCTGCTTAGCTCGTCAGCTCCTAAGAAATGAGCTTTCTTTTCTGGTGAACAGACAGCCCCCAAAGTTAATTCCCACGTTGGTTGTTTGAAAGTGGGAATGTGTTTTCCCACAGAAACAATGTGATAAATGAAGGCAGAGTTCTCAGGCCAGTCCCACGCCCTTTTGAATCCTTAAGGCAGGGAACAATAGTGCAGGAGTTCTGGGTCCTAGGAGCCATGGGTCTGTGGGGCAGGGAAGAAAGAAACAGACTCTTTCACAGGTTGGGTAAGGGTGAAAAAATGGAAGAAAAAAAGAAAGAAACATCAACGACTATTTCATTCCAACCCAACTAAATGACCACAAATTTCCCAAAATGTATTCTTTGGTTCATCACCTAGAAGGTTATTTACTTTCCTCACAGCTTGTGAAACATCAAAATGGTATCCGCTGGAAGGACAACACAAAGAAATTTTGTTAAAACCCCTTTCCCATCCAAGAGTGCGTATTAGGAACTGCATTTGTGTTTTCTTGTATGTGCTTAGACTTTAATGAAAGCAGGTGCTCTAAAATAAAGCCAAATCTATGAACTCAGGTGAAGATGAACATAATTTTTGATTGTGCCATGCAACAAATCCAGTTCAGAAAGCAAAAGTATGTACGCATCACCAGTCTGAGAATATTAATACCTTCAAATGAGGGATGAAATGTGGCTCACTCATCACTTTTCTCAAGGAAGACATATAAGCTTAAAATGAGAAATTCTCAAAAGAATTTCACGTTGAAGATAAGATCTGTTGATAGTTATGAGGATGGAGAAAATCACACTCCCTTTCACTACCTTCCTTAAGTCAAGAGCAAGGGAGCCCCAGACTGGCAATCAGCGTACGTTTCCACCTTGCCTTTGCTGTTAGGCCTCTGTGTTACCCTGCATGAGTCATCTAGCCTCATGGGCCTTAGTTTTCTCATCTGCAGAATGGGGGGATTTTTACCAGTTTTGCCATTATATGATCGCAAGTAAAAGAAAAGGATTCCTGGATATAGCTAGTAAAATTCTAGAACACAGTTTGCCAAGAAATTGACCAGAGTCAACATTAATCATGAAAAAAGCATTATTTTGAAAAGCACCTATGTTTACATATTTCTGTGCTTCTAAAAAAATTTTTTAAGTCCATTATTTGAAATACCCACGTTTCTATGTCTTTGATCTCTATGTCTAAACGTTGGGTTACTGGTAAGAGTTACTGGAATGCCTCTTGAGAAAAGGCTTTAGCATCTGACCCATAAATAACGAAGGAGGTTAATGCAAACACTCCATGCCTGGACAGGAACTTGGAAATGGATGTAGGAAGATTGGAAGGCAGGTTTCTGTTGGCCCCTCCAGGCAAGGACATTATTGTTTTAATGCAGTTACGCAAGCACTGATTTAGTACCTACTGTGTGCAATCCACTAGTCCAGATGCGTGGGAACAGAAGAGCAGTGGGACAGACAGTGGGACAGCTGTGCGCTCAGCAAGCTCACAGCCCGAGGAGAGGAAGGCATGCACTGCGCCCCTCCAGACATGTGGGAAGAGTCACTGTTTGGGACGTCAGGAAGGCTTCGGGAAACACGCAGGCTTGAGTTATAGCAGGGAGGATGGGTTGTGCACGGCCTCACGGGTGCAAGGTTCGAAGTGGGAGGCACAGCGCGGGTGAAGACAGGAGGCTCGGGGGCCACGGCAGCCGCTGCGTGTGAAGGGTGCGAGGCTGTGGTGCAGTGTTTCTCAGTGTGCGGGCTGTGGGTCATGAAATCAATTCAGTGGGTCAAGAAGCATTTTTAAGTGAAATATTCTAGAATAAAACAATAGAGTAGAATAGAATAGAGCTCACTGCACATGGTCAGAGAAGTGCTGCTTTGTAAAATTTTCATCTCTGTTTGTGAGTGTGTGTGTGTGTGTGTGTGTGTGTGTGTCCCGGATCTCAATGATGTACTGCTGGGTATAGGTCACTCCCTCAAGGTTTGAAAAAGCTGCAGTTCGGGGTGTTGGGTGCACCCCCATCACCGCCTTCCGGGTCAGAGTGCAGTGGCGGCAGCAGGACTAAAGCCCAGGAAAGCCCTGCAGGGCTGTGCTGGCCCCTGGCTCCACCCTGACAACTCTCCACAGTGAGACCTCCACCAGGTTACCTCAAGGGCGGACCACACAATGGTTTGGGAAGTCCATGGGACAAGGGGGTAAAAAATAAGAAAAGTTCAGCTTCAGTGAACTTCCTCAGAATTTTAGAATTGGAAAAATATGTTTGTGTGTCTTGCAATTTATTTTGGCATATACATTACTTTTGGTGGTGGGAAAGGGGGTTGGCCACATAAACTTCTTAGTGTTTCTGGCTTTTGAAAGCCTTTAATCCATCCCTGATGGTGACAACACAACTGATTCTGAGCAAAACTCTCCTTGCACTAAATATCACCATCCCGTGTCCCTTTTCAAAGTAATCTGACTAGTGTTTGTGGGGAGGCCACCCTGGGCCTACAGTGGGCACAGTGTGTGATGTCAGGATCAGGGCAAGGCAGCCAGCCTGTCCCCTGGGAAGGGGCCCATGGAGAAGGGGGAAGATGAGGAATGGCCTTAAAAGAGTTGTGACCTGCAAAGGAATGAGCCTGTGGGAGATCCCTGGTCTGGGTCAGGGTCAGCCGGGCAGAGAAGTCCACACCAGTGGTGGAAAGTAGACAGAAGACAAAAGATGCTGGCTCCAGATCTTCCTTCATCACAAACCCATTAACCTTCTGAGGGAGTCTTCTTTCTTTATGAGTGACAAAAACAACTGCCTTTGTACCTTTGAAACAAGAATCTTAAGAGAGAAAAGGCGCAAATGTATGAGAAGAGGTCTAAGCCTAGCTGAAGAAACGGCATATACAATCGGCCCTGGATATCCATGAGGGATTGGTTCCAGGGCCCCCAAGGATACCAAAGTCCCGGGATGCTCAAGTCCCTTATATAAAATGGTGTAGTATTTGCATATAAGCTGTACACATCCTCCTGTATCCTTTAAGTCATCTCTATATTACTTATAATTCCCAATACAATGTAAATGCTATGTAAACATTTGCCAGTGTGTGGCAAATTCAAGTTTTGCTTTTTGGAACTTTCTGGAATTTGTTTTCTAATATTTTCTATCTGCAGTTGGTTGAATCCATGGATGTGGAATCTATAAATACGTATGGAGGACCTACTGTACATACAACTGCACATGGTAGATGATGCAAACACCTTTATTTCTTATCTCATGGCATGGTGCTTATTCAAGATACTGGAATATGGTATTTCTGTATTCTAAATATAGAAAATACTAACCTTGGCCCTGACAACAGATAACAGCACCCTAATTTACCTATATATATATATATGTCTTATATATATCTCCAACACATGGCTCCTTATAATTGGCATGCAATAAATACTTAAATATGTCTTAAGAGACAAAGAAATACTAGCAAAAGTAAAAGAAGAGTGAAATATTCATGAAGAAAGATATGAAAAAATAGGTGGCCTGAAGGAATGGAAATGAGGCTCCTATTAAGAGGGATGATTTTATCAATTTGCCTAAGTGCTGTAATCAGGAAAGCAAGGTCTGGGCTTCCCTGGTGGCGCAGTGGCTGAGAATCCGTCTGCCAGTGCAGGGAACATGGGTTCGAGCCCTGGTCCAGGAAGATCCCACATGCTGCGGAGCAACTAAGCCCGTGAGCCACAACTACTGAGCCCACGAGCCACAACTACTGAAGCCTGCAGGCCTAGAGCCCGTGCTCCGCAACAAGAGAAGCCACAGCAATGAGAAGCCCGCGCACTGCAACGAAGAGTAGCCCCCGCTCGCCACAACTACAGAAAAACCCGCAGGCAGCAACGAAGACCCAATGCAGCCAAAAATAAATAAATAAATTTGTTAAAAAAAGAAAAAGGAAAGCAAGGTCTGATCAACCAGTCTGGCAAAGAGAAAAACCTTAGGTTTCCTCCAGAAAAATCACATAGGTTCATAAATGTCTTCATTATGTTGATTAATGTATTAGGTCAGACACTTCAAGTAAAACCATTTTGCTTTGGAGGCTGAATTAACCTGTGGACATTGAGAAAGTAAGCAAGCTATTTGCCAAACCTGCACTTTATGTTTATCGCACAGATATGCAGTCAGAGTTTTTCCTCTTCCCTTGTGCTGGTCAATGTAGATGCAAAGTCCGGCCTTATTGACAGTGGAATCATTATAACTACAAAATGCCTTTCTCTAGCCAAAACATGGCAAATAAATAACAATGGTGATGTTTGTTCTAAAGTGAAGAAGAAATAGTTTCATTGGATACAATGTACTGTGTTCCTATAAAATATTTCCACAGCCTTCCTCACTCAGAAGAGAAAGTTCTTTTTCAAGTCTTTTTCTAGAGCATCACTAATCACTCCCATTATCCTGTCTAAGGTAGAAAGAGGGGAGGAAAACAACGAAATGTTTAAAAGCCTTCTTTGGGGGAGACAAGTCTATCATACACTGAGAAAGAAATGTAGTTACATCCCAAGTTCAGCCTGGTTTCTAGCCTCATGTCCCTTTTCTACCCCAAACTCAGCAGGCCCTGAGATGCAGCCCCAGAGGGCACAGAGCAGCAGCAGCCCACCACCAGGGGCTCTCCCCTGTGCCTGCCCCTCCACCCTGACACTGTGTCCGGTCCTAGGACTACATCCCCGCCCTGGGCTCGTCAGGTTCCCTGTGCTTGAGGCCCTGATCTACACTGTTCCAGAACCGGAGCCTCACCTGGCACTTACGCCCCACCAGCCCCATCCCCACCCGCCAGGAACAAAACTTCTTGCTGAACCTCAGTCTTGGGCCTGAGACCCTGCCCTCCACTGACACACCTCTCTGTCTCCAAACTCCACAAGAGTAAATCATTGGGCCACCCCGATCCCATCTGTTGCCTGCCAGGCTGGATCCCCTCTTACCCCTGCAGTTGGTTCGTCCCCCAAAGCCTGGGTCATCCCACTGGGCAGCTGACCCATCTGCAACATTCAGTTGTGCCTAACTGTAGTGGATGCTGTCGTCAGGCAGACAGATAACCACCCCCAACCCCCGGCCACACCCCACCACCTATTCTTTCAGGACAGAAGCACCCATTCCCCCAGCTGCGGGGAATGTTGGCATCTGCCAGCTTTCAGCCGAGTCTCTCTCAGAAAACTGCCTGCAGCTGGACAGAGTGGTCTCACCGGAGACCTTGCCCCCTTCCTGGGGCAGCTGACATCTAACGCTGGTTAATGCAGGGGTATAAAGACCCGTTTCCTTGGCCGGCAAGATCGGCGGAGACTTTATAGTGACTTGTCTGCCCGGTGCTTCTCCCTTTGTCCCCCACAGGTGTTGCTCCCCCGTAGGTGTAGCTCCCTGCTAAATGTTCTACAGGTAAACCTGTAGAGTTGGCTTCCCTGGGGACCCTACCTGTGACATTAATCAGATGAGTCAAGTTCAGTCCATCCCTGAGATACTCGGTCTCATCTCATTTGGAATTCCTCGGAATTCTGCAAACAATCAAGGGGTCCGTTTCATGCACCCGTTTTATGATGTCTGATGAACAAGTCCTTCTCTCAGGGTGTATAAAAGTCTTCAGCAGTTCAAGTCCAGCTTAATATGGAAACTACAAGGACTTGGGGTGTAGCAGACAGAATAATGGACACCCAAAGACATCCGTGTCCTAACCCCTGGTATTTGTGAATATGGTACTTTACATACAAAGGGGCTTTGCATCTGTGATTTAATTAAAGGCCTTGAGATGGAGGGGGTTACCCTGGGCGATCTGGGTGGGCCCAATCTAATCACATGGGATCTTAAAAGTGGAGGGCCTTTCCTGGCCGTCGGCAGAGGGAGGTGTGATTACAGAAGGAAGGCACCCAGAGAGGGGCTGTGGCTGGCTTTGAAGGCAGAGAGAGGGGCCACAGGTCAGCTCAAGAAGCTGGAGAAAGCAAGGGGATGGATTTCCCTTAGAGCTGTCAGAGGAGGACACCCTGCTGACACCTGGATTTTAGTCCAGGGAGACCCGTGTTGGACTTCTAACCCACAGAAGCGTCGGATAATAAATCGGTATCATTTTAAGCCACTAAGTGTGTGGTAATTTGCTACGACAGCAACAGAACACTTACGTGCAGGAAAGGGAATGAGGCGAAAGGAACGTGAGTCTTCACTTATTTCCACACTTGAACTCTCCCCTTTTATGCTTATTCGGGGCTCCCACTCAGGAAAGCTTAAGATCTTTCTTGAAAACAACTAGGGTCAACTCTGGGTGATAGGAACAAACCCACACAACACTGTAAAATCAGTAATTTCACACCTTCTTTAGAATGAAGAAGAATATTAATCTCATGTTCTAGGAGATGACATTTTCCCAATCAGTCGTAACCATCCATAGCCAAGAGTGGAAGAGTTTAGTTACAAACGAGTGGGACTCTGTTTGGCTGCCACTTCAACTTCTAAATAAAGAATAGAACAGAAATGGTTTCCTACTTCAATAAAGGCAAATAGCTTTAAAATAATACTTCTTACCCTTTTTAAAATTTTGAGCCAAAGAAGAAAATAATTTCTTTTTATACAATGTTAATTCTGACTAAATAATAATGCTGTGATGAAGAGTTCTCTAACTTTCAGTATCTATTTATTTTTAAAAAGGCAAGAGCATACCTTTTGAAATATCTGTGTAAAAATACGCTTAAAGCTAATGGAATAGGAAGAGAAACACAAACTCAGTAGGTCTTCTAAACAGAGTAGAAATCATCATTTACATGTGTGTGTTGGGACCATTCTGGAATTTAATTTGCATAGGTTGCTGTCTTAAAAAGATGCAGGAAAATTCAGGGCTTCCCTGGTGGCGCAGTGGTTGGGAGTCTGCCTGCCGATGCAGGGGACACGGGTTCGTGCCCCCATCCGGGAGGATCCCACATGCAGCAGAGTGGCTGGGCCTGTGAGCCATGGCCGCTGAGCCTGGGCATCCGGAGCCTGTGCTCCGCAGCAGGAGAGGCCACAACAGTGAGAGGCCCGTGTACCGCAAAAAAAAAAAAAAAAGAAGCAGGAAAATTTATATCAAGTTGGTAAGTAGGAGATAATCTGAGTAAAGAATTCTTCTCCCTGGTTATAAAGACAAATAGACTATATATAGCTGCAGGATTTAACTTGACTTTGGCTTATATGTTCAAATATGCCCTTATCTGTTATCAAGAATGTGTATATGGGAAATTCATGGCATTAAAAGACCCCAAATAGTACCATTCAAGATGATGAATGGCATTGATTATATAAATCTGAAAGATCAGATCATTGGGAGTCACTGGTTGTCTAGTGCCCACTTCTGGGGCAGCACAGCTCTGCAGATACAAGGTCACCACAGGCCGTTATTGGAAAGGCCTCAGTAGGTCAGAAGCATGACAGGCAGGCGAGCCAGGTCCCTAGCCTTCTCAATAACAGGGAAGAGTGGACATGCAGCTCACAACAGTGTTAGGGAGGCATCCCTATCAGGGCCGTGTTTCCACCTTCAACCCTCTCCAAAATAAACAGACAGGACTGCTCAACACAGAGCTCTTAGAGAATAGAGGTTCTCATCTATACTCAATAAAGCAGGAGAAATCCAGAAAGTCCTTGAACACCACTTTTTAAGTTTTGTGTGGATTTACTTTTCCACATGATGGGCATGTGAGTCTATCACTATAAAATGCAACGAACACAGCATGGAAGGGAACTTGAGAAAGAAAGTCGGGAGTGGCCCGGGGTGATGAGGGCCTAGACCACTGGGACTAAACTACTTTCCCACCAGGACACATGTGACAAAGGACACCTCTCCCAAGGGAGATCCAGGGTTGGCACACTTTTGGATGCCTTATCTAGCTGCAACTCCTTTCTCTCCTGCTCAAGACTATGTTGGAATGGAGGTGAGAGGAACTGGCCTTGAATCCACTGTAATTAAAAACAAATTCTCTAACTCCAGCACTGAGTGTTGTCAGTCACACACTGATTGCTGCATGCTCCAACCCAATCTCAACACTTCATTTGAGAAATTCTGGGGGTGAAGTTTTCCAGTTACTGTAGCTGTCTAATAAACAAAGCATACTGGCTTGAAACAACATTATTGTGTTCACGAATCTGCAATGTGGGCAGAGCTGGGCAAGGATAGCTCATGTCTGCTCCTTTCAGCTTCGACCAGGGTGGCTCAGAGATGGGGGAGGCATGGAATGGAACCATGTGAAGGCTCACACGCTCACATACCTAGCCTCTGAGCCATAAAGACTCAAACAGCCAGAGGCTAGAACAGGTGGGCATCCGTGGGCACCTCTGTCTCTATATGGCCTGGGGTCTCTCCGCATGGTCTCTGTATTATATAGCTAGACTTCTTACATGGCAGCTCAGGGCTCTAAGGTACATGTCCCCAGTATGAGAGCAAGAGACAGAGAGAGAGAGACAGAGAGATGGCCCATGTACCAGGTGGAAGCTTTACTACATTTTCTGACCTAGCCTCAGAAATCACACAGCATCACTTCTGCCATGTTCTGTTCTTTAGAACTGAGTCTCTAAGGCTGGACCATATTCGAGGGGAGAATTACACTCCATCTTTTTTTTTTTTTTTGATGGGAAGAGGGTTAAAGATTTTGTGAATATGTTTGAAACCTACTACGTAAGTCTGGAAGCAGGAAGAATACATCCTAAGAGACATTAAAGCAAAAGATTAGTAGAGTGTGGTAACTGAAAGTATATGAGGAAGGTGAAAAGAGAGAACACTTCCAGGATGAACTCTGGGGACGAGGAGTGTTTTCTTTAGTGAGAATGGTGGAGCCATGAACAATGCATTGGTTTTCAATACCTTGCTTTCTGGGCATCAGAGGACATCTGGGTAAAGGTCTCCACAGGCAAGAGGAAATGCAAGACAGGAGGGCAGGTGCTCTAAGCAGGGGACAAGAGACAGATGAAGTCACATTGGAAGAGGTAAGAGTGTCACCATGATGGCTCAAACTTGCTTGAGAAAGTAAGAAAGGCAGACGGGAAATGGACAAAGGTAATTAAGGGCAAGGAGGACTGAGTAGATATAAAACAGGAAGAAAAGAAGTAACTACAGGTAAGTAGAAGATGAACATCCTAAAAGCTAAAGGAAGAAAAAGTTTCCAAAAAAAAAAAAAAAAAAAAAAAAAGTACTCACAGGCTCTTATACCACCGAGGGAAAAGGAAAAAGAAAAACAGAAAAAAAAGGGACACTGGATTTTGTCAAGGAAGACAACATCTACTATCTGTACAAGGAGAGACAGTAATTTCCCATCAAAGTAGGACTAACGCCTCTAATAGACTCCAGTATTTTGTGTTCAAATAAGCTGTTTCATGAGAAGCGCCTGAAAACCATCAAAAGATAGCAGACTATAAAACTTAAACTCCTTCCCAAGTGAGTTAGACAGCCAGCCATTCCTCCACTGATAAGACTATCTCCAGGCAAACCACATCCACCCTAGGGGGCCGTTGGCTACACCTTCCTCTATCAGCCACCTTGCACAGCCTTGTTGCATTCCAATGGCTCTCAACAGCAAGACCAGTCCCTGTGGTCTCTGAAGTCAGAAGTTTTGAAAGCCCAGTTTGAAGATGTATGGAAATTCACATTTCTTAATGGTTTGTTCTCTCCAAATACACTTAAAATGTTCTGAAATAAAATAGTCTCCTTATAGTTGAAAGCAAGTCTACTTCAAAAATCTCTGGGGTGTGTGGGGGGGAACAAGGAAGTCTATTCTAATGGTATGACAGCTCTCAGCTGAAGGGTCAAGGAGGTAGGGGCCGAAACAGGCCAAAATTAAGGATAGGACAACCTCTACAAATTGGAGAAATGGAGTCGAGGGAAAGGCACACACACGCACACACACATACACACACAGCCATCACATTTCTCTTCATCCTGGGCCTGATCTTGGCAGGGGAAGAGATTTTTCTCTCTCAAGTAGAGGAGGGAGACTGACCAGTCTATAAGAGAACAGGGATGGCTGGTTCATCAGAAATCCTTCTATTAGGACTGTCAATGAAAACCAGCTACATGAGAAGAGGTTGGTAACAGAATCTTAATTACAGGTACTCTGAGGGGCTGTAGCTAAGTTACACATGAGATGAGAGAAGAGTCTCCAAACCCAAAGTATTATAAGTGAGGGGAAAAAAGGTAAAGTTTTCTCTTAAAATCAATGAAAAACTAATGCCAAATTAAACTATGAAGATGAAGGTGAAATTTGTGATAAAGTACCTCACTCATCATAAGGATATATATTTCTTTAAACCTTGCTCTTAATTGTATACAACGTCAATGACTAGTTGATAGTCATGATTTATCATTTTGATAAATATTTTATCATCATGTAAAAGCGTAACAGATTGCATCCCATGCTAAACTCTCTCAGTTACCCAGGCCTAAGCATTTGGGTCTAGACATCACAGTCATTGCCAGGACATCCTTAAGAAGAAATCAAAACCTACGCAGAGGCAGCCTTGCATATTCTACCCTATAAAGTGATAGTAAATGCCAAGAATCAGTAAGAAGTCAAAGAAAGAAATATTAGAAAGAGTATAAGGAATAAATTGAGCATATTTAAACAAACCAAATATTATAGCGATAAAAACTAATTACATATATATGCAACAGCATAAATGAATCTGAGAAACACAACATTAAGCTAAAAAAATCACAAGTTGAAAATTGTAAAAGCAATCACTCCCGCTCTGACAATGAGAACAAGCCAGATTAGCTACAAAGCACAGTTTTTAAAATATATCAGGGAGCTGAGGATGCAAAGAAGCCTAAATGTGTCAGGCCCTTCCCAGCTTTCATTCCTAGCAAAGTGGCAGGAGGAACAAGAATCCACCATAGACAGGAATAAGGAGAAACTGGCAAATTTTTAATTAGGTTAATGGCTACAAGTGGACTGCTATATGGATTAGAATTCCAAGGAGACACAGCCACAGAGTAGGTCTACGCCACCAGCCAACTCTTCCCCATGGATCTTCACCAAACACATAACAAGAATACACCAAAGGCTTAGATAGGGCAGGAGTGTTGAGAGACATCTGCCCTGACACCTATGGGACTGTCCCCAAGGGTAAGGCAGGGGTCAGAGCATAAAAATATGAGAAAATTTCTCAGGGAGCTCAGGCCTTCACTCAGGCTACTCTGCAGTCATCCAAAAGCTGAGACTGAACAGCTGGGCAAAAAGAGATGTCCTAGGTATAGAAAGCTGGGGCAAGACTGCAAAGAAAACGCTCCAGTAACCCAAAAAGCTGGCAGTCTAGCTGAAAAACAAATCTTCCACAGTCAGCTGGTGCTGGGCTGTGAAGCGTGAAGAGTTTTGCCAGGGATGAGATCCCAATCCCTGCTAAAGAGAAAGTCCTGATTCTTCCCTCAAAACATCTGAAGTCAGTGATGAAATGAATCTAACTAAAGCTTTACCAAAGCACACACCCATTTCAATTACAAATGAGACTGACTCAGCCCACACTCTACTGGCCTGAAAGAAGGCCATGCCCTTTTAAATTACTGTAGTGTCAACAATTCTTTTACACACAACATCTAGCATGTAATCAAAAATTATGAGAAATACAAGGAAGGGAGAAACTGTAAGCCACAGTCAAGAGAAGAAATAGCCAAAAGAAGCAGATCCAGAGATGACAGATGCTGGCATCATTAGGCAAGGACTCCAGAATAACTACAAAAAACTATGTTAAAGTATCCAGTAGAAAATATGGACATAAAGAGATTGGTTCAAGATGGCGGTGTATAAGGAAGTGCTCTCACTCCCTCTTGCGAGAGCACTGGAATCACAACTAACTGCTGAACAAGCATCGACAGGAAGACACTGACACTAACCAAAAAAAGATACCTCACATCCAAAGACAAAGGAGAAGCCACAATGAGACGGTAGGAGGGACACAATCACAATAAAATCAAATCCCGTAACTGCTGGGTGGGTGACTCATCAACTGGAGAACAATTACACCACAGAAGTCCACCAACTGGAGTGAAGGTTCTGAGCCCCACGTCAGGCTTCCCAATTTGGGGGTCCAGCAATGGGAGGAGGAATTCCTAGAGAATCAGACTTTGAAGGCTAGCGGGATTTGATTGCAGCACTTTGACAGGACTGGGGGAAACAGAGACTCCACTCTTGTAGGGCACACACAAAGTAGTGTGCGCATCGGGATCCAGGGAAAGGAGCAGTGACCCCATAAAAGATTAAACCAGACCCACCTGCTAGTGTTGGAGGGTCTCCTGCAGAAGCAGGGGGTGGCTGTGTGTCACCGTGAGGACAAGGACACTGGCAGCAGAAGTTTTGGGAAGTAGTCCTTGGCATGAGCCCTCGCAGAGTCTGCCATTAGCCCCACCAAAGAGCCTGGGTAGGCTCCAGTGTTCCGTAGCATCAGGTCAAACAACCAACAGGGAGGGAACCCAGCCCCACCCATCAGCAGACAAGTGGATTAAAGTTTTACTGAGCTCCACCCACCAGAGCAACAGCCAGCTCTACCCACCACCAGTCCCTCCCACCAGGAAACTTGCACGAGTCTCTTAGATAGCCTCATCCACCAGAGGGCAGACAGCAGAAGCAAAAAGAACTACAATCCTGCCTGTGGAACAAAAACCACATTCACAGAAATACAGACAAGATGAAAAGGGAGAGGGCTGTGTACCAGATGAAGGAACAAGATAAAACCCCAGAATAACAACTAAATGAAGAGGAGATAGGCAACCTTCCAGAAAAAGAATTCAGAATAATGATAGTGAAGATGATCCAGGACCTCAGAAAAAGAATGGAGGCAAAGATCAAGAAGATGCAAGGAATGTTTAACAAAGACCTAAAAGAATTAAAGAACAAACAAACAGAGATGAACAATACAATAACTGAAATGAAAAATACACGAGAAGGAACCAGTAGCAGAATAACTGAGGCAGATGAATGGATAAGTGACCTGGAAGACAGAATGGTGGAATTCACTGCAGTGGAACAGAATAAAGAAAAAAGAATGAAAAGATATGAAGACAGCCCAAGAGACCTCTGGAACAACATTAAATGCAAAATCATTTGCATTATAGGGGTCCCAGAAGGAGAAGAGAGAGAGAGAAAGGACCAGAGAAAATATTTGAAGATATTATAGTCAAAAACTTCCTTAACATGGGAAAGGAAATAGCCACCCAAGTCCAGGAAGCACAGAGAGTCCCATGCAGGATAAACCCAAGGAGAAACACACAGAAACACACAGTAATCAAATTGGCAAAAATTAAAGACAAAAAAAAATTATTGAAAGAAACAAGAGAAAAATGACAAACAACATACAAGGGAACTCCCATAAGGTTAACAGCTGATTTCTCATCAGAAACTCTACAAGCCAAAAGGGAGTGGCTTGACATATTCAAAGTGATGAAAGTGAAGAATCTACAACCAAGATTACTCTACCCTGCAAGGATCTCATTCAGATTCAATGGAGAAATCAAAAGCTTTACAGACAAGAAAAGCTAAGAGAATTCAGTACCACCAAACCAGTTCTACAACAAATGCTAAAGGAACTTCTCTAAGTGGGAAACACAAGAGAAGGACCTACAAAAACAAACCCAAAACAATTAAGATAATGGTAATAGGAACATACATATCGATAACTACCTTAGACATGAATGGATTAAATGCTCCAACCAAAAGACACAGGCTCGTGGAATGGATACAAAAACAAGACCCATTTATATGCTGTCTACAAGAGATCCACTTCAGACCTGGGGACACATACAGACTGAAAGTGAAGGGATGGAAAAAGATATTCCATGCAAATGGAAATCAAAAGAAAGCTGCAGTAGCAATACTCATACCAGATAAAATAGACTTTAAAATAAAGAATGTTACAAGAGACAAGGAAGGACACTACATAATGATCAAGGGATGAATCCAAGAAGAAGATATAAGACTTATAAATATATATGCACCCAACATAGGAGCACCTCAATACATAAAGCTGCTGCTAACAGCTATAAAAGAGGAAATCGACAGTAACACAATAATACTGGGGGACTTTAACACCTCACTTACACCAACGGACAGATGATCCAAACAGAAAATTAAAAAGGAAACACAAGCTGTAAATGACACAACAGACCAGATAGATTTAATTGATATTTATAGGACATTCCATCCTAAAACAGCAGATTACACTTTCTTCTCAAGTGCACATGGAACATTCTCCAGGATAGATCACATCTTGGGTCACAAATCAAGTCTCAGTAAATTTAAGAAAACTGAAATCATATCAAGCATCTTTTCTGACCACAACGCTATGAGATTAGAAATCAATTACACGCAAAAAACCGTAAAAAATGCAAACATGGAGGCTAAACAATACAATAATAAATAACAAAGAGATCACTGAAGAAATCAAAGAGGAAATCCAAAAATACCTAGAGACAAATGACAATGAAAACATGACGATCCAACACCTATGGGACGCAGCAAAAGCAGTTCTAAGAGGGAAGTTTATAGCAATACAAGCCTACCTCAAGAAACAAGAAACATCTCAAATAAACAACCTAACCTTACACCTAAGGAACTAGAGAAAGAAGAGCAAACAAAACTCAAAGTTAGCAGAAGGAAAGAAATCATAAAGATCAGAGCAGAAATAAATGAAATAGAAACAAAGAAAACAATAGCAAAGATCAATAAAACTAAAAGCTGGCTCTTTGAGAAGATAAACAAAATTGATAAACCATTAGCCAAACTCATCAAGAAAAAGAGGGAAGGACTCAAATCAATAAAATTAGAAATGAAAAAGGAGATGTTACAACAGAGACCACAGAAATACAAAGCATCCTAAGAGACTACTACAAGCAACTCTATGCTAATAAAATGAACAACCTGGAAGAAATGGACAAATTCTTAGAAAGGTATAAACTTCCAAGACTGAACCAGGAAGAAATAGAAAATATGAACAGACTAATCAAAAGTAATGAAATTGAAAGTGATTAAAAATCTTCTAACAAACAAAAGCCCAGGACCAGATGGCTTCACAGGTGAATTCTATCAAACATTTAGAGAAGTACTAACACCCATCCTTCTCAAACTCTTCCAAAAAACTGCAGAGGAAGGAACACTCCCAAGCTCATTCTGTGAGGCCACCATCACCCTGACACCAAATCCAGACAAAGATACCACAAAAAAGAAAATTACGGACCAATAACACTGATGAATATGGATGCAAAAATCCTCAACAGAATACTAGCAAACAGAATCCAACAACACATTAAAAGGATCATACACCATGATCAAGTGGGGTATCCCAGGGACGCAAGGATTCTTCAATATATGCAAATCAATCAATGTGATACACCATATTGACAAATTGAAGAATAAAAACCATATGATCATCTCAACAGATGCAGGAAAAGCTTTTTTTTTTTTTTGCGGTATGCGGGCCTCTCACTGTTGTGGCCTCTCCCGTTGCGGAGCACAGGCTCCGGATGCGCAGGCTCAGCGGCCATGGCTCACGGGCCCAGCCGCTCCGCGGCATATGGGATCCTCCCGGACCGGGGCACGAACCCGTATCCCCTGCATCGGCAGGCGGACTCTCAACCACTGCGCCACCAGGGAGGCCCAGGAAAAGCTTTTGACAGAATTCAACACCCATTTATTATAAAAACTCTCCAGAAAGTGGGCATAGAGGGAACCTACCTCAACATAATAAAGGCCATATATGACAAACCCACATCAAACATCATTCTCAATGGTGAAAAACTGAAAACACTGCCTCTAAGATCAGGAACAAGACAAGGATGTCCACTGTCACCACTATTATTTAACATAGTTCTGGAAGTCCTAGCCACGGCAATCAGAGAAGAAAAAGAAATAAAACGAATACAAATTGGAAAAGAAGAAGTAAAACTCTCACTCTTTGCATACGACATGATAATATGCATAGAGAATCCTAAAGATGCCACCAGAAAACTACTAGAGCTAATCAACGAATTACGTAAAGTGGCAGGATACAAAATTAATGCACAGAAATCTCTGGCATTCCTATAGACTAATGATGAAAAATCTGAAAGAGAAATTAAGGAAACACTCCCATTTACCACTGCAGCAAAAAGAATAAAGTATCTAGGAATAAACCTACCTAGGGAGACAAAAGACCTGTATGCAGAAAACTATAAGACACTGATGAAAGCAATTAAACATGATACAAACAGATGGAGAGATATACCATGTTCTTGTATTGGAAGAATCAATATTGTGAAAATGACTATACTACCCAAAGCAATCTACAGATTCAATGCAATCCCTATCAAATTACCAATGGCATATTTTACAGAACTAGAACAAAAAAATCTTAAAATTTGTATGGAGACACAAAAGACCCTGAATAGCCAAAGCAGTCTTGAGGCAAAAAAACAGAGCTGGAGGAATCAGACTCCCTGACTTCAGACTATAATACAAAGCTACAGTAATCAAGACAATATGGTACTGGTACAAAAACAGAAATATACATCAATGGAACAGGAGAGAAAGCCCAGAGGTAAAACCATGCACCTATGGTCAACTAATCTATGACAAAGGAAGCAAGGATATACAACAGAGAAAGGACAGTCTCTTCAATAAGTGGTGCTGGGAAAACTGGACAGCTACATGTAAAAGAATGAAATTAGAACACTTCCTAACACCATACACAAAAATAAACTCAAAATGGGTTAGAGACCTAAATGTAAGACAAGACATTATAAAACTCTAGAGGAAAACATACGAAGAACGCTCTTTGACATAAATCACAGCAAGATCTTTTTTGATCCACCTCCTAGAGTAATGGAAATAAAAACAAAAATAAACAAATTGGACCTAATGAAAAACTTAGAAGCTTTTGCACAGCAAAGGAAACTAAACAAGATGAAATGAAAACCCTCAGAATGGAAGAAAGTATTTACAAATGAATCAATGGACAAAGGATTAATCTCCAAAATATATATGCAGCTCAATATTAAAGAAACAAACAACCCCATCAAAAAATGGGCAGAAGACCTAAATAGACATTTCTCCAAAGAAGACATACAGATGGCCAAGAAGCACATGAAAAGCTGCTCAATGTCACTAATTATTAGAGAAATGCAAATCAAAAGTACAATGAGGTATCACCTCACACAAGTCAGATTGGGCACCATCAGAAAATCTACAAACAACTAATGCTGGAGAGGGTGTGGAGAAAAGGGAACCCTCTTGCACTGCTGGTGGGAATGTAAATTGATACAGACACTATGGAGAACAGTATGGAGCTTCCTTAAAAAACTAAAAATAGAATTACCATATGACCCAGCAATCCCACTACTGGGCATATACCCAGAGAAAACCATAATTCAAAAAGACACATGCACCCCAATGTTCATTGCAGCACTATTTACAATAGCCAGGTCATGGAAGCAACCTAAATGCCCATCGACAGCCAAATGGATAAAGAAGATGTGGCACATATATACAATGGAATATTACTCAGCCATAACAAGGAACAAAATTGGGTCATTTTTAGAGACATGGATGAATGTAGAGACTGTCATACAGAGTGAAGAAAGTCAAAAAGAGAAAAACAAATATCATATATTCACACATATATGTGGAACCTAGAAAAATGGTGCAGATGAACCAGTTTGCAGGGCAGAAATTGAGACTCAGATGTAGAGAACAAATGTATGGACACCAAGCGGGGAAAGTGGCAGCGGGTGGTGATGGGATGAATAGGGAGATTGGGATTGACGTGTATACACTAATATGTATAAAATGGATAATTAATAAAAACCTGCTGTGTAAAAAAATAAATAAAATAGAATTCAAAAATTCAAAAAAATTAAAATTAAAAAAATACATAAAAGTAAAAAGATACATGCAAAAAAAAAAGAAAATATGGACATAAACATAATTTCAGGAGAAGAATGGAAATTATTTTTTTAAACTAATGTTAAAGAAACTAGTTTTTCAAATACAGAAATGCTGAAAATAAAAAATAAGGTATTGGGCTTCCCTGGTCGCGCAGTGGTTGAGAGTCCACCTACCGATGCAGGGGACACAGGTTCGTGCCCCAGTCCAGGAAGATCCCACATGCCGCAGAGCAGCTAGGCCCGTGAGCCATGGCCGCTGAGCCTGCGCATCCGGAGCCTGTGCTCCACAACGGGAGAGGCCACAACAGTGAGAGGCCCGCGTACCGCAAAAAAAAAAATAATAATAAGGTATCAAAGAGGCCTCATCATAGACAGAACACAGGAGAGAAAAAGATCCGTAAACTTGAAGACAGACCAATAGGAATTAGTCAAACTGAAACACAAAGAAATAAAAGAAAAAAACAGAAAAAAATTTTAAAAATCCAAGATCTAAGGAACTATATAAAATGGTTCTATATAACTATAGATAGATAGATAGATAGATAGATAGATAGATAAGGAACTATATAAAATTAATAAAAATAAATAAATGGAGTTACAGGAGAAGAGGGAGAACAAGACAAAAAAAATTTTTGAAGAAATATTGGATGAAAATTTTCCAAAACTTATTTTCCAACTTATCACTCCACAGATCCCCAAAGCTTTAGTAAACCTGAAGCAGGATCCATATAAAGAAAACCACACCTCAGTATGTCCTCATTCAGCTGCTGAAAACAAAAAACAAAAGATAAAGAACATCAGCCTGGGAAAAAGTTCACCCATTACATACAGCGGGAAATGCAAAAAATAAGAGCTAACTTCTCATTGGAAACAAAAGAAGCCAGAAGACAATGGGCCAACATCCTCAAAGTTCTGATAGAAAAAAAATGTCAAACTAGAGTTCTATATCCAGTGAAAATATGAAGGCAAAATAAACACTGAAGGCAAAGTAAAAATGAAGGCAAAACAAACATTGCCATAACAAAAACTAAGAGAACTTGTCACCGGCAGACCTGCATACAAGGAATGCTGAAAGAAGTACTTTAGGCCATAGGGAAATAATACAGATGAAAGAAATAAAGAGTACCAGAAAACGATAGCACAGATCAATAAAACTAAAAGCTGGTTCTTTGAGAAGATAAACTAAATTGATAAACCATTAGCCAGACTCATCAAGAAAAAAAGGGAGAAGACTCAAATCAATAGAATTAGAAATGAAAAAGGAGAAGTAACAACTGACACTGCAGAAATACAAAGGATCATGAGAGATTACTACAAGCACCTCTATGCCAATAAAATGGACAACCTGGAAGAAATGCACAACCTGCCAACACTGAATCAGGAAGAAACAGAAAATATAAACAGACCAATCACAAGCACTGAAATTGAAACTGTGATTAAAAATCTTCCAACAAACAAAAGCCCAGGCCCAGATGGCTTCACAGGTGAATTCTATCAAACATTTAGAGAAGAGCTAACACCTGTCCTTCTCAAGCTCTTCCAAAATATAGCAGAGGGAGGAACACTCCCAAACTCATTCTACGACACCACCATCATCCTGATACCAAAACCAGACAAGGATGTCACAAAGAAAGAAAACTACAGGCCAATATCACTGATGAATATAGATGCAAAAATCCTCAGCAAAATACTAGCAAACAGAATCCAACAGCACATTAAAAGGATCATACACCATGATCAAGTGGGGTTTATTCCAGAAATGCAAGGATTCTTCAATATATGCAAATCAATCAACGTGATACACCATATTAACAAATTGAAGGAGAAAAACCATATGATCATCTCAATAGATGCAGAGAAAGCTTTCGACAAAATTCAACACCCATTTATGATAAAAAAAGACCTAAATGTAAGGCCAGAAACTATCAAACTCTTAGAGGAAAACATAGGCAGAACACTCTATGACATAAATCACAGCAAGATCCTTTTTGACCCACCTCCTAGAGAAATGGAAATAAAAACAAAAATAAACAAATGGGACCTAATGAAACTTAAAAGCTTTTGCACAGCAAAGGAAACCGTAAACAAGCCAAAAATACAACCCTCAGAATGGGAGAAAATATTTGCTAATGAAGCAACTGACAAAGGATTAATCTCCAAAATTTATAAGCAGCTCATGCAGCTCAATAACAAAAAAACAAACAACCCAATCCAAAAATGGGCAGAAGACCTAAATAGGCATTTCTCCAAAGAAGATATACAGACTGCCAACAAACACATGAAAGAATGCTCAACATCATTAATCATTAGAGAAATGCAAATCAAAACTACAATGAGATATCATCTCACACCAGTCAGAATGGCCATCATCAAAAAATCTAGAAACAATAAATGCTGGAGAGTGTGTGGAGAAAAGGGAACACTCTTGCACTGCTGGTGGGAATGTGAACTGGTACAGCCACTATGGAGAACAGTATGGAGGTTCCTTAAAAAACTACAAATAGAACTACCATATGACCCAGCAATCCCACTACTGGATATATACCCTGAGAAAACCATAATTCAAAAAGAGTCATGTACCAAAATGTTCATTGTAGCTCTACTTACAATAGCCCGAAGATGGAAACAACCTAAGTGTCCATCATCGGATGAATGGATAAAGAAGATGTAGCACAGGGGCTTCCCTGGTGGCGCAGTGGTTGGGAGTCCGCCTGCCGATGCAGGGGACGCGGGTTCGTGCCCCGGTCTGGGAAGATCCCACATGCTGCAGAGCGGCTGGGCCTGTGAGCCATGGCCGCTGAGCCTGCACGTCCAGAGCCTGTGCTCCACAACGGGAGAGGCCACAGCAGTGAGAGGCCCGCGTACCGCAATAAAAAAAAAAAAGAAGATGTGGCACATATCTACAATGGAATATTACTCAGCCATAAAAAGAAACGAAGTTGAGCTATTTGTAATGAGGTGGATGGACCTAGAGTCTGTCATACAGAGTGAAGTAAGTCAGAAAGAGAAAGACAAATACCGTATGCTAACACATATATATGGAATTTAAGAAAAAAAAATGTCATGAAGAACCTAGGGCTAAGACAGGAATAAAGACACAGATCTAGTAGAGAATGGACTTGAGGATATGGGGAGGGGAAAGGGTAAGCTGTTGACAAAGTGAGAGAGTGGCATGGACATATATACACTACCAAACGTAAAATAGATAGCTAGTGGGAAGCAGCCGCATAGCACAGGGAGATCAGCTCGGTGCTTTGTGACCACCTAGAGGGGTGGGATAGGGAGGGTGGGAGGGACGGAGACACAAGAGGGAAGAGATATGGGAACGTATGTATATGTATAACTGATTCACTTTGTTATAAAGCAGAAACTAACACACCATTGTAAAGCAATTATACTCCAAAAAAGATGTAAAAAAAAAAGAGTACCAGAAATAGTAAATATGTGAGAATAAATACAAAATTCTATTTAAAATTATCTCTATTTCATATATGTACAAATGTATATGTATCTTAGATTTTATATGTTTGTATAGGTTTTATTTTATATATGTATATACATTTATGATTCTTTTAAATACTATTGACTGCTTTTAAATAATAACATTACTGGACTTGTATCATACACAGATATAAAATATATGACAATAAGAGTTCAAAGGGTGGGAGAAGTGGAATTATAACATTATAGGTTTCTTTACTATTTCTGAAGTACAATGTTACTATTTGGAGGTAGACTATTAAAGAGTAAAGTTGCATATTCTAATCTCTTAAGCAACTACTAAAAAAATACAAAGAAACATAGCCCACATTTTTTTAAAGGAAATAAAATGGAATACTAAAAATAGGCAATTCACCTTAAAGAAGGCAAGAAAGAGGAAAAGAGAAAAAACACATTAGATAAATAGAAAACAAATACCAAAATGATAAACTTTAACCCACCAGTATTGGGACAAAGGCAAAATTTGAATGTGGATTATTGTATTCATGTCAAATTTCCTGAAATTGATGCTAATACTGTGTTTGTATAAGAGAACACCCTTTTTCTCAAGAATTACATGCTGAAAAATATGGATATAAAAGAGCATGACATCTGCAACTTACTCTTCAATGGGTCAGAGAGAGGAAGAAGAGAGGAGGAAGAGAGAGTTTTTTTAAATAAAAGATTTTCATTATTTTTTTATATATAGAAGAAAATTTTCTTTATATTTTTTATACAGAAGAATAAGCCAAACTAAACAACCTATTGTTTGGGAATGCATACATTCAACAATCTTGAGGAAAAAAGGGCAAGGCATTAATAATGACTAGCTCAGGCAGTGATGACCTCAGGGAGGGGCAGGAAGATGGGACAAGGCTGAAACCCAAAGGATATAAGTAGATTCAAAAGCCCTGGTAATTTTTTTTTTTCAAAAGCCCTGGTATTGATATGGTTCCTGAGTGAGTGGTAGTTTCATGGGGGCTCTTTATACTCATGAAAAGTATTTTATTTCAAAATTGCATGTGTGTTGTTATATATAATCTTCTATATCAATCTAATATTATATTTTTAAATGGGGGGAATTGGAGAAATACTAGAAGATTATCCAGTTTATAAAAATTAGTTTGAATTAGGACCAACTTTTATATTTAGTGAAGAACTAAACAAAAGCATTAAGAAAGTCCCCAACTCTTACTTGAACCAACTGACATTTTATCAGATCCATATTTCTGGGTGTATCTAATCATAAGCATCTATTGACCACCACTGTTTTCCCTTTCCTAACAACCTGAGCTACAAAACAATGAATACTTCCTTGAAATCTTTAATTTCTCTTGCTAAGACATAATAACTCTGCCTTGAATAAATTATGTGTAGCATTGTACTGCAAAAGAAAAATCTCCAGGTTATGTAGATATAGCCCAATAATAATTGATCATCATTACCCTGTTATAGGAACCTACAAGAGTCCTTTCTGCATAATTTGATGTCAGTTCCCACTAGCTGAGAGAAGACAGTGAAATACAAGTAGTCAACAGAATCCTTAAAAGTCCTATTATATAAATTCAAGTATCCAAAGACAAGAACCTATAAAATGCAAAATTACTCTACATGTTGGTGGTTGTTGGGTAACCTTCATATTGTTGGGTAACCTTCACAGAGTGTTTTATCTGTTTAAAGTGTTTAGTTAAAAAATAAAGGAAAAATAGAAAGAAGCCTTGGTTAGTGAAGAGAATATCACAACTCTATAACTAGTTTTCTAAGTAACTAAGAAAATCTTTTATTTCTTCTGCTTCAACTGATACATTGGAAAAGGGATGATATTTGATTCTGAATTCAGAAGAATTACATTGATAATCAAGGCAAATATGTTCTATAAGATATTATTAATTCTACATTTTATTAATGTTCCCAACTTTACAAAATGAAAAACTGAAGCACACGGAAGTTATTTTTCAGTCCGTTTAAATTTTACCATTATTTCATTAAATGATAAATATTTACTAAGAGCCTGCTATGTACCAGCTACTACTCTAGGTGCTGGGGGAACATCAGTGAACAAAACAAATGGAGTCCCTACCCCCATGGAATTTACATGTGTTAATCACGCATAAATGAATAGGTTAGCGCACTCATGTCAAGAGGCTATTAACAAGGTTTTGAAGCCACCTAAAATTCTTGTGGAGCCACAGTGAGTTATAAAGTAAAGTGTCCTAGACACTGTCTACTATGTTAATAGGGAATGTTCAGTGTAAGGTGCTGATGGTCACTTACCATCACCTACTATCAACCCCATGGTGTTCTACGATGCACAGCATGGCCAGCATCTGGCCAGACAAAGATGGGACACTTTCCAGACGTTTTCTGAGGTGATGGAGAACTTGATGCAGTTAGGAGTAGGACAGTTGAGAAAAGATGAGATCGTTACATATTGTAAGGGCAGTACCCTCTACTAGATAATAAAGGATATCCAATCTAAAAAGGAGACATTATTATTGGAAATGACACTTTTGCTTATGGAGACAGTCCCTTGTTCCATCTTCAAGGCAAACATGACTCCAGTTCAACTGACTACCAATTATTCATCAATTATTTCAGAGGGGATGAGCCAAAGCAGAAGAAAAAGGAGAAGGAAGAGGAAACGAAGAAAAGAAGGGAAGGAAGGGAAAGGGGAGGACAAGAGAGAAGAAAAACACGGCTTTTTTAAAGAATCACCAATGGACTTCTAGGTGAGGAGAAATGTAAGAATGCTGCCACATGCTCAAGTGCTTCAGCCCTAATAACATCTCCAAACTGTCTGTGGTGACAGCCTAGACTTGGGAGACAGTCAAGTCCAAGGTCTGAGCAGGCCTCCCCTGGCCTCAGGGGATGCTCCTGGAAACAGGAACCTCATCTGCAACTCAGTTCATCTACTTCTTTCTGCAGCTGTGATCAAGAGACTATGAATGTCAGTACTTCAAGACCAAAGACTTTTTTCTTCAAATTTTCAACTCTAAACAAAAGTGGGCTATAGGGGCTTCCCTGGTGGCGCAGTGGTTGAGAGTCCGCCTGCCGACGCAGGGGACACGGGTTCGTGCCCCGGTCCGGGAAGATACCACGTGCCGCGGAGTGGCTGGGCCCGTGAGCCATGGCTGCTGAGCCTGCGCGTCCGGAGCCTGTGCTCCGCAACAGGAGAGGCCACAACGGTGAGAGGCCCGCGTACCGCAAAAAAAAAAAAAAAAAAAAAAAAAAAAAAAAAAAAAAAGTGGGCTATATGTGTAAGTCAGAGAGAAAGAAATTGATAATGTTCACTGATCTTTTCAAACGGCAATTCTGGGGTGTGTGAGAATGAGGACATTGTAGGGAGGCTTTGATGAGCCAGCCCCTCAGTAAGTGCAAGGAGCAGCGAGATGTCTCCACAGCACTGCAACCAACTTCCGTCCTTCCCTCTTAAACACAGCCATGTAACGCCGTCACTTTGGACCAGTACTCCATACGTTGAATAAAAGACGTCTAAAGATAAAGAGCCCCGCCCTACTTGACAAAGACTGGAGAGTTGCTTCAGGTTTCTTCTAGTTGCTTTATTACTGTCTTCTCGATTCTGAGATGGTAGCTCCAAAGATGGAAATGAAATCCAGTCCCTGCTTCTCGTAGGCTTGCTCACTGCCCTTGCTCAGGGACTGGATAAAAGGCGCAAGAGCAAAGCTGCCCCTCAGACTCACGCAAAGGTCTTTGTTCAACTGCAGACTACACAGTTCCACAGGTTTTCAGCCCTAATATGCTATCACTGTCATGCTTGCTTCCTAATCCACGTACTCCGTCCTTCACAGGTTCTCAGAAAGGGGTGACCAGAGTCCTTGGGAGGCTATTTCTAAGTTCTGCTCTAATAACGTGTACCATTTAATGAGTACTATGTATCAGACACTGTACTGAATACCCTTCATTTAATCTTCACAACGTTTAAAGGTAGATATTATTAACCCCATTTAACAGACTGGGAAACTAAGGCTTAGAAAAGTCAACTAATTTGTCTAGGGTCATACTTCTGGGAAGAATTTTGGGATCTGTCCTTCCGAAAGGCATACATGCCTGTAACCACTATTCTATATTTGGAGGAGGAGCAGCACAGAGCATCAGAAAGGTCACAGGCTTTCCAGCCAGAAGCCTGGCCACTAATTAGTGTGTGATCTTAGGTGATTATTTAACCTCTCCAAGCCTCTGTCACTTCATCTTCAAGGTGAGAAAAATCATTCTACCCTGCCTTTCTTCCATGGTTGAAGACAGTATCAACACCTGTTGCTGCATTCCAAGAAGTCCACTTCTCTTGAACAAAGTTCCCTGTCCACCTCTTCAAGGTCAGGAAGGAGAGGTGGGGTGGAGAAGAGTTGCAGGAAAAGGAGGTCTAAAACTAAGTTTAGAAGTTATATGTCTTATTTTCAAATTTCATATTTCCCTTTGTGTTACAGGATGGAGAAACATGGACCCTCGTGTTTAAAAACAAATTCTGCTGATATTAAAGTTATCTAGACATGAAATTAATCAAAATAGCAACCACATAGTATATGCTCAATAAATAGCTGAAGGAATGGCAGAAGGAAGGCAGACAGAGAGCAGACAAAACTGGCATTCTCTCTCTCTTTTTTTTTTTTTTTTTTTTTTTGCGGTACACGGGCCTCTCACTGCTGTGGCCTCTCCCGTTGCGGAGCACAGGCTCCGGACGCGCAGGCTCAGCAGCCATGGCTCACGGGCCCAGCCGCTCTGCGGCATGTGGAATCCTCCCGGACTGGGGCACGAACCCATGTCCCCTGCATCGGCAGGCGGACTCTCAACCACTGCGCCACCAGGGAAGCCCCGGCATTCTCTCTTGATCTCTCCTAGCCTGTTGGCATTTCATTTCCCGTGCATGTGACTAATTGGGTCTCTAAGTTTATCAAATTAATTTGGTTAAAGTTATTTAATTTCACTCTGGCATTAACAATAGTAAAGAACTCAAAAGCAATACAGTGACAAATATTCTTGCTAAAGCGTAACATTCTCTGACTTGAGCAGCCCTATGATTTTTTGTAACTGAGGCATCATGTTACGATGAGCCTATTTTCTTGAAATTTCAAACTGCCTAATTGAAGCGACGCTCAGGGACACCAAAGACACACATACATGTAGAGCCGATCTAAAACTGAAGCTGCCGATAGTAGCTAATAAAATCCCAGTGCACATGTTTATTCCTACAGCCATCCGTTAACACAACGCTGACACAGAAAGATCCCTAACAACCTGCTAGTGAGGACTTTGGGGAACTCTTGGAAGAAACACAGAGATGAGGTGAAAATGAACTTATGATGGTTTGGTTAAAAGCAGTGTTTGAAAGAAGAAAGTAAAAGTAAAGTAAAAGTAATAACTGCAGGGGACCCCTAACCATACAGTGGGGATTTGGATGTTTAGAGAAAATGAAATGGTCACGATCCTAAATGAAACACACTTGTGGCTGAAGCTCTGCAACACAATCACAAAATTAATCCATTTTATCCACTCTTAACACTGCTAAAAAAAGCACAAAGATGCCAGTATAGATCCATTCAAAACTCTGGTAACATTAGGAACATAGTGAATATGCTCTACCTAGGGAAACACCTGTAATGAAAGCCACCATTGGAAGCATGGCATTTCTGTTCAACCGTATGGCATCACCATGTCAGTGCCGGGATTTATTATGACTCAGACTGCAAAATCACCCAGAACCTCTGGCCCCTTCCCCCCAGTTCCCCAGGTCTGAAAGGACAAGAGGGTGGCTCTGGATGGGGGCAGGGGAGCAGCAGCAGGAACAATAGGGCATTTCTCCCGTCATTCTGAAAGCCTCTCCATACCCTTAGCCTCCCGTTACCAGGTCCCCAGACAGACTCCACCAACTAGTCTCAAATGTGCACCAAAGTTAAACTTCTAGAAGAGACCTGGAAATTTTACATAGTCAGAAATGGAGGTGTTGTCTGTAAGAAAGGCTGAGGGAATTAAGGAGCTTTTATCGGAGATCTCTCTCCTCACCTGTTCTCACTCAATCCCGTTAAAATTGTTCATCACAGCACAATGTTCAGACACAAAATGTTTCCCCTCAGAGTCAGAGGGCTTTAAGTGAAAAGTATTACATTGTCAAGAGATCATCCATTTCTGACTGAGATAGCATTTGGAATATCAAACACCAGGCACAAAATCAGAGCCTATTAATACTTACCACAGACAAAAGTAAACATACACAAAAGCTTTTAATCCTATCCAACAGAAGCAGAAAGAGTATCATGCCCCATAATAGCTAGGAGAAGCAAAGAACTCTCAATAAATATATTGCTCTTTTTTTAATGGGAGGGGCCAGTAGCTACAAGTTTCATTGAGCATAAGATACCAAGAATCACACAAGAAGCTGCATTGCAAATGTTGGACCCAATAAGAGCAATTGAAGTGGATTCTGAAATGTGGTTAAACTACTTTATCTAATACTACTAACAAATAAGATCTTTCATTAGTTGGCAGGAAGATAGTTGCTACTAGCCAATTTGATTTTCCTGAATGGAGAAGACGTCCATGCCCTTTTTTCCCCGATAAAAGCCCTGAAGTCCCAAAGTTTTGTTTCTGGAATCATAAGTTACTATGCAGTGTCATACTCTTCCTGACAGGCCTACAGTCTCCTTTTACCTGTTCCCCAATATTGGGAGGGGAGGGGAAAGTGTTTGCTTGGAGCATTTTTTTACTGAAACTTTTTTTTTTTAAGTGAATCGTTTAGAAACCTGATAGTAAGTCAGAAATTGATCAAGAGTGAACATCTAAGGAGAACGAAAAATGAAATTATCCTTCCAAGCCACATGGAGTGGCCGACACTCTGAGACTTAAAATAACCAAGATTTCTCGTTAGTCAGGGAAGGTATGTAGAAGATTTAGTCAACTGAGCTTCACAAGATGCCCTACAGCTCGTGAGCACGAAAGGAAGTCGATTCTGTTTATCCCTGACTTAAGAATCAGCCTCATCCCCGCTTCCCACAGAAGGCTACATCTCGGCTGGTTTGCTAGTCTCCGAACTCAGTAGGGCCCGCGCCAAGAATCAGTCACCTGCGAGGTGCCACTCAACCCTTGGGAGCAACAAGGCCGGCACACCTTCCAAGTGTCCTCTCTCCCCTCTCCTCCACTCCCAGAGCCCGACCCAGAACTGCGTTATCTCCGGGGACCGAAAAGCAAACAGACCTTTTAAAGAAAAAGAGGGAGAGCGGGGTCTCTATTATCTAACAATATACAATAGATAAGGCTTCTAGAAAACGAAAGTAGCGAGGGGAGAGGGCCAGGGATCGGGGAGGCGAGGGGTGCCAGGCGTCGGGGAGCTTTCCCCACCACTTACTCGAAGGCGAAGAAGAGTCCGCTAGTGACCAGGATGAGGATGAGAGTCAGGTAGAAGACGCCCGTCTGCCGGGCCATCATGATCCTCCCGTTGCAGAAGAACTTGTTTCTTCCCGGGAAAACCTCCCATTTCCTCCGGGCCGCGATTTTCTTCTTCTTGTGGGGCGACTCCATGGGGGAGGAGCTGTGGGTGCTGATCTGACTGTACTCGCAGTCTTTCATGGGCCCGCCGCCGCCGGGAGGCATCCACGAGGGCAGCCGGCTGGGGGCGCACACCCCCAGCAGCCCCCCGGCCGCGCGGCCCCCGCCGAGCCACGACCGCCGCCGGCCGCCCGGCCGCCCCCAGAGCCTCGGCGCCGCGGCCCCTACGCGGGCTCCCGGCTCGGCGACAACTTTGCCGAGGACACCCAGGTTAACCCTTTGGGAAGCCCAGCTGTCATAGCCGGATCCCCTGCCTAGAGGGACGGTGCTCGCCCGCAGCCCGCGGCGGCGGTCCTCAGTCGCTTCCAGTCCGCGTGCTGGGGCTCCGGGGCCCCGCGGGGCGCGGGGGGCTGCCCAGCCGCCCCCCTGCTTGCCGCGCGCCCTCCTCCTCGCACAGCCGCTCGCTCGGCCCCGCCGCCCCCGGCCCTCCGGCCGCGCCTCGGCTCTGGCCCGCCGACCCCCGAGCGCTGCGCCCCGAGGCGACACGAGGCGGCGGCCCCGGCGCCGGCTTCCTCGGGAGCCACTTCTGCGCCTCGGTCAGGTTTATTCTAATCCTTCCTCCCGGCGGCGGATCCTCCCCAGGAGAGAGCGATGGAAACTGGGAGGCAGCTTGCGGCCCCGGCAACCCCTCCCAGGGGTGGGGAAACCAAGCACGTTATTCTGTCAGGAGCGGGCTCGGCGACAGCCCGGGCGCTGCTCGCGCGGCGACCCCGCGCCGGCGCGCCTGGCAGCCGAGCCGAGTCCGCGGCCCCCGCGCTGAGCTGCCGGGGCCGCCTGGGTGGAGGGTCGCGGCGGCGGCTCGCGGGCTGCGCGGCCAGGGGCTCCCTGGTTCCCACCGGCCCCATAGGAGCCAGGCCCGGCGCAAGGAGGGCCGCCGGGAGCGGCGGAGCGCGTCTCTGGGCCGCGGGGCGAACGCCACAGACACTTGTTTGCGAGGATGAGCCCCGGCGCGCGCCTCGCTCCGAGCTGGTCCGCCTCCTACCGGCCCGGTGGGCGGCGGCCCGCGCCTCGCCCGCCGGGCTCCTCCTCCGGCTCCTCCTTCTCTCGGGCGAAGCCCGCACGGGCTCGGAAGGGTCCCCCGCCCCCGTGCCCACCAGCAGGGCAGGCGAGGCCCTGGGGCGGGCGCTGGACTCCCTCCGGCATCGCCCGAGGGCCTCTCCGGCCGGGCACCTGATGCCCCGCCGCGCACATTCCCACAGACTTCTGTCCGCTTCCCTGCTTCTCCCGGTTTATTCCCGGCGGCCGCTGCCGCCTCGGGACACACATTTACGCAGCAACACGCAAACCCATTCTGGCGACTCCGGGGGACCTGAGGAACCGGCGCGGAAAGGTGACCCTCCCCTGCCCGCCCCGACTCTTCCTCTCCCTCCCCCAGCGGGGCGCGTGCTCGAGTGGCGGGGGCTCCGCTGCTGCCCGGGAGTGGGTTGGGGGTGCCCTGGCGACAGGATGGGGAGGCGCTGCACGAGGCGGGCCGGACTCCGGGATGGGGGCTGCGGGCGGGAGTCTCCGTGCCCGGCCAGCTTCCAGGCCGGGTTTCCAGGCTTCCCGCGGGGAGGAGGGGACAGCGAAGCGCCCTGGGTCCCTCCCGGAGGACAAGCCCCGTGGCAGCCAGGCTCTGCGTGCGTTGCTGCTTCCCCTGCCCTTTCTCACTTCTCCGACACGGGCGCTCACAATTTGCTCGCTTTATTTCTCTCCTTTCCCCCACCCCCGCCGCGAGCTCCCACGGCGGCAGAGGGGCCACCGCTGTGATCTCCCGCCCCGCCCGACTGTCCCCGTGGATCTGCTCGTGCGCTCGGCCCTGGCTTTGCAGCGGGGTCTGGACCCTCCCGCCGTGGGCACAGCCGGTGGGCCTCGAGAGCGAAGACGGGGCAGGGACGATCGGTTTTCCGCGCCCCAATTTCCTTTCACGGCCCATTGGGACGTGTAGTTCTTCCTCTCGCCGTCCGGCTCCGAGAGGAAACGCGACTAGGGGACCAAAAAACTACAAATCCCTGCATCCTCCGCGACGAGGGCGGGAGAGGCGCGGTGCTGAGCGTTCTGGTACTCTTTGGTCGGAGATGAAAACCAACAAAGGGAAGGGCTGCGGTTCGGCTGCGCCTTTTCGGTGCTGGGCGCTTCACACGTTACACACGTTCTTTATCTAATCTTCACGACAACCCTGCGAGGCACTATTGTATCCAGCCGACTACTTGCCAGAGATCACAAACCGCCCGGGTGGTAGAGATGGGATTGAACACAGAGCCCTGAGAATTTCACTTATTAAGCGCTGCCTAGGTGAGCGGTGTCAAAGGGAAATGAGATTGGTTTAGAACTAGGGCCAGTTGGGAAGAGCTTCCTGTAGTAAGGAAAAAGTGGTGGGAATGGCAATTCGAGTAGGACATGAAATTATAAGGAGTTATGAATAAAAACGGTATTTACCAGGATCCATTCTAAAGCAGGTTAGGGGAATGGGTAGGAGCTTAGTCAGAAATGGGTCCGAATGGTTTTAGATATTGTATGACCAATGAGCACATTGTAGGGACAATTAAGTACCCTGCGGCTGTACTGATTTTTAAAAAAACAACTGGCAAACCTCAGACAATTCAAGTGAAAACTCTCCCATGCTTTCCTATCCTTTAGCTCATGGGATCAACAGGATGTTATTTGATTTATTGCAAGCGCCTTTTCTCCAGGTGTCCAGTTAATATACTAAATACATTGACCTGATTGCTTGAAAAAAAGACTCCTATTCTTGTTCTCAATTAAGCCCTTAATTTTTCTGGCATCATGGTTATGCTTTTTAATAGTCCTTCTCTGTTAGAGAAACATACAAAAATATCTGCATGTGCTTTAAAACAGTCCAGCCTATCCACCCCCCAAAAACATGAGGATATAGATATTGGCAAACTTGAAAATTGTTAATGTTGGGTAATAGATATATCTTTATTAGTTATCTGTGGCAGCAAATTATCACAAACCTAGAAGCTTAAAACAACACAGATTTATTATCTCAGTTTCTGTGGGTCAGGTGTCCAGGTACTTGGGTCATCTGCTTAGGGTCTCACACCTGCCATCAAGGTGTTGGCTAGGCTGCGTTCTCATCTGGAGGCTCAATTGGAAAAGAATCAGCTTCCATGTTCACTTGGGTCACTGGCAGAATTCATTTCCTTGCAGCTGTAGGACTGAAGACCTTGGCTTTTGCTGGCTGTCCACTGGAGACTGCCCTCGATTCCTAGGTGGCACCTGGCATTCATGGGCCAGCACGGCTACTTACTTCATCAAGTCAGCAAGGAGAGTCTCCAGAGCAAACCTGCTAGCAAGATGGAATCTCATATAACACAAGGTAATCACACAGGGGTGACATCAAATGTGCCATACTCTATCCGTTAGAAAGCAAGTCACAGGGGAAGGGATATTACAAGGGTGTGAATACTAGGATGAGCACACTCAGGGGAGGGATATTACAAGGGTTTGAATACTAGGATGAGCGGCTACCCTAGGGTTTGTCCACCGCCGTGCACAAGAGGGTCCATGTTTATGTTTGAAATTTTCCATAATAAAAAGGAATGAATTACATCTTTAAAAATTAGCTCTAAATTTCCCACTGCCAGCAAGTTTCTAGATAAGCTGATATGATTGTTTGCATTTGTCTTCCTAAGAATTCCTTGTTTCTTCCTACTCCATGTTTACTCAGACCTATGGCAATTAATTAGCTTAGGACATATACTTAAATTCACTAGAACCTGGCATGACAGCCATGGATTTTAACTCACCACCTAAAAACTACTCTGTAAGGTGTGGTAGAGTTTATTCAGTCATTTTTCAATTATTTAGGGGTCTAGTTTGTACAAAGTATTTTTTTTTTGCATCAGGGATATAAAAGGATCCAAGATAGAAGTTTATATTTGGGTGCTAGAGGGAGAGGTGGAGAGAAAAAACAATAAATGCAAATAAAATGCAAACCAAAAAAGGGAAATAAATGACTAAATGATAAGACAATTTCAGAGAGATGTGACATGAACAAAAAAACAGAGCAGGGTTGTTGGATAGAGAGACTGGGGTGGAGTGAGAGACCTCCATGGAGGAGACGCTTGAGCAGAGAGCCAAATGGTAAGAAACAGCAAGTACAAAGACCTCAAGGCAGATCAAGCTTAGAAAATTCTAGGGGTGCAAAGTAAACACAGTCTGGCTGGAATGGAGTGAGGGACAGGATGAAAGTTAGAGGAAAGGCTGGGTGAGGCACCTGGAATCTATTCTCCGTGCACTGGGAAGTCACTTAATCTGTGACCACCGTTATAGTAAGTGTGGAAGGGTCAGGAAGGAGAGTAACATACAGTACTTGCCCTCAGGAGTATATAGCTTCCAAACTTTAACGCTAGAAGGACCTCAGTGCATCTAGAATTATAGACCAAAACATTTGTTTTTTATATGAGAAAATTTGAGGCCCAGAAAAGGAGTTACCTGCAAAAAGTTCCTTGAGAATGCCTCACAATAACAAATAATTCATAAATGAATCTTGAATTGAAAGAGTGCATCCTCTGATTTAAAGCTTTAGAAAACTGATAACTAATGATTATTTAGTGCCCGTCATGTGCAAGGCATTGTGATAAAGAAGTTGAATATGGCAGAGAAGCTACAGTCTAGTTGGGAAAACAAGATGGAGACACATAAGAAAGTAAGTAATGGAAGAAAATTATGTAATAAAAATCACTATCATTTCTGGAATATCTTCTTGTATTAGGCAATATCCTGATTCTTTATATATTTAGCTTATTAAATCAAAAGGACAACCTGACAAGGTAAGGAATGTTACCTTTCTTTCACAGAGGAGACAACTGAAGATCAGAGAGGTTAGGTGATTTGCCCAGGGTTTCACAGCTGATAAGTAACGGAGTCAGGATTGATGGCCAGGTATGCATGTCTGATTCCACTACACAGTGGAAGAGTATACTGTGTCTGACTCACTGCCAGCTGAGTAGGGAAGAGTATCTTGATTTCAGCAGAAAGGGAGATCTATGAGGCCTAGACTGTAGCAAAGTGAGATCCAGGACTCTGACAATATGATAGGCAGGGCAAGAGGGGTTAGTATCTCAAGGAGATGGGAAGGGTGGAAAAACACATGATGTTTCCAGTTAGAGTGGAATTGACAAGGATTCAAGAGCAAATACTTTACTTGGGAGAGGATTCCATAAACCACTGCTGAGACAGGAAGTGAGCTAGGGAGGGGTGAGCCTATAAAGCTTGCATGGAGAAGCTGCCACTGTGGGCGGCTGGAGCTCAGACCCTCCAGGCAACTGTGGGAGGTGGTACAGACCCTGCCTCACAGTTTCCCCACCTGAAGGGCGAGTTTGCTGAACTTTGTCCACCAACCCATCTGTTATTAGCTGGGAGGTCCTTATGGGAGCATTAACTCTTCATCTTCTTTACATTGGGCCACGCTCCTAAAGCTACCACAGCCGTGAACCCTAAGAGCACCAGGCTGTCCCTCCCTTCAGTGTTGGCGGTATCTTTGATTCCAGCGCATCTTCCCTTGTTCTCATCTGCCTCAGTGGGTTTACCGACAACAGGGGTTACATTATTAACAAAATTAGAGCTTTGTTCCTCTCACCTGAGCATTCCACAAACCCACCTCCGTCATTCTCAGAATACCTCCAGGCAGCCAGGAGAAAGTACGGTCTTATCCACGGTGTAGGGGGAAGACATTCAGATCCCAAGACAGATGATTTATATACCTTTCGAGGCCAAGATGAGTGTGCACCTGTGTGGTCAAAATACGTAAGTCAGGGCTTCCCTGGTGGCGCGGTTGTTGAGCGTCCGCCTGCCGATGCAGGGGACACGGGTTCGTGCCCCGGTCCGGGAGGATCCCACATGCCGCGGAGCGGCCGGGCCCGTGAGCCGTGGCCGCTGAGCCTGCGCGTCCGGAGCCTGTGCTCCGCAACGGGAGAGGCCACAGCAGTGAGAGGCCTGTGTACCGCAAAAAAAAAAAAAAAAAAAAAAAGGTAAGTCAAAGGGACCCAGTCCTAGAAGGAGAACTTTGAAAATGTCAGAAGGGGATGTCTTTTGAGAGTTCAGGGGTGGTAATTCAGGAATTAGCTCAGGAAATAATTGCCGAAGCTCCCATAGCAGACAAAATTCCTCAGAGAATCAGGCACCCTAATTCCTTCCAACCCAGAGAGTTTGCTCCAAGTTTTACACGTGCTCAGCACATCTGGGAACATCTTGTGTCAAAACACGTAAGATGTTTAAAGTAATAAACTCAGCACTGCAAGAAAAAAATTGGATGAGGCAGAAAAAATTTAATCCAAAATGTACTTATAATTTCCCTAGTGACTTTTTCTTGGCTCTTTTAACACCAAAAAGTTACTTTTTAGGATTTTAATAAAAATAATTCATGTGCATCGAAACCATTGTATTACAAAAAATTTTCTTACACAAAAATATGAAAAATGTAAAAGTTGTTCAAATTCCCCTTACCTTAAGATAATAGTCATTAACATTTTGTTGACCATCTGTTATGTAATTCATTTTATCCACACACGTATCATGTTTTTTATATATAAATTTATTTTATTTATTTATTTTTGGCTGCGTTGGGTCTTCGTTGCTGTACACAGGCTTTCTCTGGTTGCGGTGAGGTGGGGCTACTCTTCGTTGCAGCATGTGGGCTTCTCATTGCGATGGCTTCTCTTGTTGCAGAGCACAGGCTCTAGGCGCGCAGGCTCAGTAGTTATGGCTCGCGGGCTCTAGAGCGCAGGCTCAGTAGTTGTGGTACACAAGCTTAGTTGCTCCGCAGTTTGTGGGATCTTCCTGGACCAGGGCTCGAACCTGTGTCCCCTGCCTTGGCAGGCAGATTTTTTTTAATATAGATTTATTTAATTTATTAATTAATTAATTTTTTGGCTGCGTTGGGTCTTCATTGCTGTGTGCGGGCAAGCGGGGGCTACTCTTCATCGCGGTGCACGGGCTTCTCATTGCGGTGGCTTCTCTTGTTGCGAAGCACGGGCTCTAGGCCCGCAGGCTTCAGTAGTTGTGGCACGCGGGCTCAGTAGTTGTGGCTCACGGGCTCTAGAGCGCAGTCTCAGTAGTTGTGGCACACGGGCTTAGCTGCTCTGCGGCGTGTGGGATCTTCCCGGACCAGGGCTCAAACCCGTGTCCCCTGCATTGGCAGGTGGATTCTTAACCACTGCGCCACCAGGGAAGTCCCCACACACGTATCATTTAATAAAAATGGAATCGTGTCATGCGTCCTGTTCATCCTGTATGCTTTTTTAAAGTGTGGTATTTTTCCCCTTCATCCCTAACCCCTACTGTTTCCCAAGTAACCAATGTTAACAATTTAGTATATATCCTTCTCCAGGCTCATATAATTATAGGCAAACTGTATATACACATATATGCAGTCCATAATCCAATTTCATCAATTGTCTGAATAATGTCCTTTATAGTTAATCTTTCCTAGTTCAAGATCCAGCCCAGGTTTCATACCTAGCGCTTACTCCTTCAATATGGAACATTTCTACCTCCTTTCTTTTAGTTTCTTGGTCTTGACATTTTAGAAGAGTTTAGGCCACTTATTTTGTACAATGTCACTCCATTTGGGTTCGACTGGCATTTCTTCACAGTGTAATCCACAATGGGGCTCTCATCAGGTTTCAGCCACAGGCATGAAGGCAACGTTGCTGAAACTACAAGATACCTGCGTGGGTCACACCTGCTGCTGCCTCTGGGCCTGCAGTTCCTCGCAGGATTTCGAAGAAGCATGTCCATACTGCTTCCAGCTGCAGCTGCTGGATAAAGCTGGAATGTGTCTCCAGCCCAAGGCTAAACTGACACCCCAAAGTACAGACACTTATTAATTGAGAAGCAAAATAAATATGCACTCAGGTTTAAAGAAGCAAAAATTATGAAGAAGTAGAAAGGCTCCAAAACTATTTTGTTGATTACTTGTAAAATATGCATCAGAACACTAACTGGTAAAATAACAGGAAAAGGAGAAGCATCCTATGGATGATGAGAAACAATTCTACCACTCCTCAGATTTAACCCTTGCAGGAAGACACAGAGACTAAAGTTCTGAGTTCTGCAATTCTGGTTCCAATGGCGAGAGCCCAGCCTGGTTTTCAGAACACCTACATCTGGACAGTCAATACCCATTTGCTCCTCAAAGGACATGAGCAAAACAAAGAAACACTTCTCTTAACTAAAAACGCTGCTTAGTCAGAAAGAATTCCAGAAGAATCCAAAGTGGATTTCAGAAATTTCTTGTCTCCTCTGTAAAGAATGGATTTTTAGAAATGTCTAATGCTATTTCTGAACTAAAGCTAGTCAGTAAAAAAACTTGTTTGACTTTTATTTATTTTCTGAATACATAGAAACCAAATCCAAGAACAAACTTTCCTTGGCATCCTTGGCATTTGTGGGAAATAAAAACCTCACTGGAATGAATAACTGAAACCTACCCACCTCAAGTGTTGGTTGTGAGATCAAAAAAATATGTGGAAGTGCTTGTCAGTAGTAAACTCATAAGCAGGTATTACTGGCATTCTTATTATTTTCCCTTTTCTCATCAGTTTTCACCATTTATATCATTCTCTTTCAATCTCAAAGGAGATTGAGACCTTTATAAGCGTGTCTACTCAGAAGGACTTCTTCGGGGGGGGGTCAATAGCCTAACTGCTAATTCAGAAAACCGGTGTGTCCTTTTTCTCCTACAGACATCTGCATAACTGTACATTAGTGAAACCTGAAGATTATCCCTATTTGGGGTATAAAAATATCCAGAATATTCTTAATTATAGATCATCTAATAAGATAAAGATACAAATATTTTTAAAAGAAATTTTCATTTTTATAACTTTCTGTTGTTCCTGTAGTAATAGTTCACCTTAAGAGACAGTTTAATTTGTTCTAGTACAGACTTATTTCTGGGTTTAAAATTATTTCAAAATGTCAACTTTTACTTTAGCTATCTTACATCTTTTCTGGAACAACATAGGTATAATTTGGTTTTTTGTTTTTTTGTTTTTTGTTAATAAGCTAAGATTGTTTTCCACCTTTCTGTTTAGCTCATTTAGATATGTTGAAGAAAAATCAGGTTATGCATTTTTGGTGGGAAGTGATGTGTCTTTCTCAGCATCAGGTCCAAAGGTCCATGGTGCTGGTTTGTCCCAATATTCATGATGTTCATTTTGATTACTAGGGTAAGGAGGTTCCACTAGGTTTTTCCAATAAAAAGTTGTTATTTTCCTTTGTAGTTAATAAATACAAAGACTGCAAATATCTTGTTCATCAAACTCTCACCTACTAATTTTAGTATCTATTGATTTTTTGATTCTATTTCCTTCCCTTTCCTTCCTTCCCTTTCCTCCCTTCCTTCCTTCTTTTTTTCCTTTATCTTTCTCTCTCCCCCCTACCCACTTTTGTTGGCATAAGAAAGACCTTTCTTTTCTTCCCCATTTATTTATTGATTCACTGGTTTATTTATATCAGTATGGCCTCATAGATACTTTTATTATTCAATGGGATATAATCTATTGTTTTTTCTTTTTAATTAATTTATTTATTTTTGGCTGTGTTGGGTCTTCGTTTCTGTGCGAGGGCTTTCTCTAGTTGTGGCGAGCGGGGGCCACTATTAATCGCGGTGCATGGGCCTCTCACTATCGCGGCCTCTCTTGTTGCAGAGCACAGGCTCCAGACGCACAGGCTCAGTAGCTGTGGCTCACGGGCCCAGTTGCTCCGTGGCATGTGGGATCTTCCCAGACCAGGGCTCGAACCCATGTCCCCTGCATTGACGGGCAGATTCTCAACCACTGCACCACCAGGGAAGCCCTAATCTATTGTTTAGTTATAAATAACTACAATTGTAATCTGTCAATAGTTATTTTGACATTCAAACTGTTCCAGGTTTGGCTAGCATGAGCCCCTTCATGCTAACTCCTGTGAAATTTGACATGACCCAGTCACTCCTTGAGCACTTGCTTCCCTAACTGCCTCAATCAGATGTTCCAGGCTCCCCCTGTACTTTTCCTGTCCCAGCCCTGCAATCTGTCATTTCTCCAAGGGGTCCTAGTTCCTTTTAGTGGAAAACACATATGTGTTTATATATCTCTGTCTATTTATATATATATTAAAACATAGGCACAGATATTTATTTTTGTCAATGCTAAAAACCATGTTTTCAAACTGATAAAATGCACTTCCAATCAAAAACTACAAGCTGTAATGCATGCTTCTCACTTTCTATATTTGTAGCTCATTCCTTCCATTATTCTCAATGTATTTATTCATTTCTTCAAGTCTAGAGTACAAAAAAGTTTTGGAACTGCTAACCCGTGCCACCATGAAAAGCAAACCAGCAAACTAGAGTTAATTAATTATTTACAGTTCTTTTGTTTTGTTTTAGAGAAAAAAAAGTGTACATCCTTGCATGTTCCCAATGTTGGGGGTAAAGCAACAACTGTCATCATTAAATATGATGTTACCTTTGGGATTTTTATAGATGCCTTTATCAGGTTGAGGAGGTTTCCCTCTACTACTGGTTTGCTGAGAGTTCTTATATATATGGATGCTGAATTTTGTAAGATATTCTTTCTGCACCTATTGAGATAATTCATTTTCTCCTTTATTCTGTTAATATGACGTATTACATTGATTGATAATTGAATGCTAAAATTTACATTTCTAACATAATCCTCATTTGGTCAAAATGCATTGTCCTTTTCATATATTATTGGATTTGGATTACTAATATTTTGTGAAAAAACTTACATCTATGTTAATGAGAGTTATTGGCTACTGATTTTTTTTTTTTTGCGGGGGTGGGGGGAGGTCATGTCTTTGTCAAGTTTGAGTTCAGGATTCTCCTGACCTCATAAAAACAAGATGGGAATTGTTTCTTCATCTATTTTTTTGAGAAGGTTTGGTAGGGTTGGTATTGTTTATTTATTAAATGTTTTATAGAATTCACTGGCTAATTATTTGGTTCTGGAGTTCTATTTGAGGAAAAGATTATGATATCAAACTCAATGTCTTCAGAAGGTATAGAACTACTCTTATTTTTTATTTCATCTTGTGTCAGTTTGGGTAAGTTATACTGTTAAAGAAATTTTTCTATTTCATTTAAGTTGTTGGATATATTGGCATAAGTTTGTTCATAATATTCTGTCATTATTTATTTAATGTCCATAAGATCATTTATTGTAGATACTGGCAATTTTCTTAATCAATCTTGCTAAGGGTTTATCAATTTTATTATTTTTTTTCAGAAAACCAAATTTTTGCCTTGTTAATTTAAGCTATTGTTTATTTTCTATTTCGTTTATGTCTGTTCTTACCTTTATAATTACCTTCCATCTATTTACTTTGGGTTTAATTTGTTCATATTCTTCTAGATTCTTAAGGTAGAACCTTAGATTGATTGTAAACCTTTTTTCTTTTCTAATATAAATATTTAAAACTATAAATTTCCCTCCAAGAATCTCCTTAGCTACATCCCACAAAATTTGATACGTTGTATCTTTATTATCATAATTCAAAGTATCTTCTAATTGTCCTTGTGATTTCTTCTTTTATCCATGGTTTATTTAGAACTGAGTTGTAAAATTTCTAAGTATCTTAGAGTTACTGACTTTTAATTTAATAATTTTGAGATCAGAGAATGGGCTGTAAGATTTCAATCCTTTTAAATTTATTGGAACTCGTTTTATTTTCAAGCATATGGTCAGCCTGTTACGATTCCAGGTGCACTTGGAAAGTGTGTTTCTGCCATTCTTATGTGTGGTGTTCTTTAAATGTCAACTAGTTCAAGATGGTTGATAATTTTGCCAGGTCTTTTACACCCTTACTGTTTTCTCTGGCTGTCCTAACAGTTACTGAGAGGTAGGTGTTAAAATCTCCAGCAATGTTTTGTCTACTTTCCCTTTACTTCTGTCAGTTTTTGCTTCATGTTTTTTTTTTTTTTTTTTTGCGGTACGCGGGCCTCTCACTGTTGTGGCCTCTCCCTTTGCGGAGCACAGGCTCCGGACGCGCAGGCTCAGCGGCCATGGCTCACGGGCCCAGCCGCTCCACGGCATGTGGGATCTTCCCGGACCGGGGCACGAGCCCGTGTCCCCTGCATCGGCAGGCGGACTCTCAACCACTGCGCCACCAGGGAAGCCCTTTGCTTCATGTTTTTTAAGCCTTGTAATTAGGAGCATATACATTTATAATTGTTTAACTGTTATATATTCCCAATGACTTGGCCATTTTGTTGTTATAAGTGTTCTTCTTTTCTCTGGTTATATTCCTTGTCTTGAAGTCATTTTTTATAGTATTAATTTGCCAGCTCAGTTTTCTTATGTGTACTGTTTGCACGGTACATATTTTTCCATTATTTGACTTTCAAGTCCTCTGAAACTTTACATAAAGGTAATTTATTAAACAACATGTACTTAAGTCTTGCTTTTTTACCTCATCTGACAGTCTCTGTTTTTAATGAGAGTGTTTAGTACATGTATATTTAATGTAATTATGGATATGGTTGGATTTAGGTCTACCATTTTTATTTGTTTTCTATTTGTCTGCTCTGATATTTTGATTCTTTGTTACTCCTTTTGGTTTTATCAAAAAAAAATTCAATATTCCATTTTAACTCATCGATGGGCTTTTAACCTATTCCTCTTTGCCTTATTTTTTTAGTAGTTTCTGTAGGGATTAAAATATGCATACTTGTCACAGTCTTTATGTAAATGTTGATGATGATGAATAACCATGATTGAAAGAATACCACTGCTGGTGAGGAAGTGAAACAATAGAATTCTTATATACTGCCTCCATCTAGGCCTTTAGTACTATTAGGAAGACAGGTACAAGAGCATTCACTGAAGCATTGTTGTTGTTATTTATTTTTATTTTCTTATAAAGCTTACCTTTTAAAAATTATTTATTTATTTATTTATTTATTTATTTATTTATTTATTTATTTATTTATTTTTGGCTGCATTGGGTCTTCGTTGCTGCATGCAGGCTTTCTCCAGTTGCAGTGAGTGGGGGCTATTCTTCGTTGCGGTGCATGGACTTCTCATTGCGGTGGCTTCTCGTTGCAGAGCCCAGGCTGTAGGCACTCGGGCTTCAATAGTTGTGGCTCGCGGGCTCTGGAGCGCAGGCTCAGTAGTTGTGATGCATGGGCTTTGTTGCTCCGCGACATGTGGGATCTTCCTGGACCAGGGATCAAACCCATGTCCCCTGCGTTGGCAGGTGGATTCCTAACCACTGCGCCACCAGGGAAGTCCTGTTGTTGTTTTTTAAATAGTAAAAAAATTAAAACTTGAAATAGCCTATATGTCCATTAATAGGGGATTAGGTAAATAAATTGTGAGCTATTTATTCAATAGAATATTATATAGAGTGAAATGGAATAATTAAAAGTATAATAATAAACATAAATTTCAAAAATATATTGAATGAAAAGAGAAATTTGCTGAAGGTCACAAAAATATATCTTTTATATGAATTACTACAGGATATACTGTTTATGATTATATACATATATAAGTATATACTAAAATTCCCCCCAAAACCCTAAGGCATGCTAAACACAAAATTCAGGGTATTCTTTTTGCAAGAGAAGGAGGAAGGAAAGAAGAAAACGAGGATCAGGAGTCCAAGCTGCATGGCTGATAGGAGGGAGTTTTTATATCTTTATTATATCATTATCTAAACTTTTTTATATTCCTGCAGTATTTCTTAATATTTTTTGGAAGAACAGGATTACCTTTTTATCTCCATACCCCAGTTTATTTCGAAATGAATAAAAGAATTTCCAAACAATATATTTTTCTCAGTTAAAAATCTATCCTCTGGAAACCACCAAATGTAAGGGACTTTCTCTTTTGACATTTCCTATTCTATAATTAGTGAGAATTAGTTATAATTCTCACTCTGTGGCTTTGTCCTCTGTTGATGAGGGACATCCTCATACTCAGAGCAGCACTTTATTAGCAAGGTTGATTGTTGAGGTTTAGGCAAAATATGGGCATTATCAAGCACAGGTAAGAAATGGAATACCTGGAACAGAAGAAGACATGTTTAATTTACTAGAAAAATGTAAATAAGTTAAAGTGCTAAGTTACACATCAGTATTGTCGAGGCCCCATGATGGATGGCTCTGTCTACATGTAAATCCATCATCACAAGAAAAATTTACCATGATCTCAATCAACTTTTCTCTGGTAAATGTTTATCATCCTCCTGGCAAAAGGGAAAGTAAGTAATAAAAATTCCATTTTTTTAGCTTTGGTATCTTAATAGTGAAACAAATCTAACATTCTAGATTAACACAGATGTTCAGTGAGCTTGAGGCAAAGCTTTGAAAAATCTCTTGTAGGCTGAAAACAAGACTATAGAAGAGATGGGGAAGAAAAAAGGAGACAAGAGGAGTCTAAATGATATGAAAAATTTAAGGTTTGAACCTTAAAAGCTTTGGGCACCCAAGATAAATTTGAGTAATATTGATGAGCTATATCTTATCCATCTATCCTCAGAGGCCCAGGCATGTGCTAGACTATGGGAGTGCAGAGACGGGTAAGAACTAGTCTCTGATATTAAATGTAGCATCCAGAAGGTAACTAAAGACACTCCCATAAGGCAGACAATTGCCACAATGATGGTATACACAATAGAGCAAGGGGTCACAGATAAAGGAATACTGTAACTAATGTGGAATCTGACATTTGGTCTGGACCTTTATTCATCCTTAATCAAAGGCAAGAAAGGAAAATTCCAAAACCAAGGAAGAAAGACAACTCTCATGGCACTGTTTAAATATTTGGGAAAAAATGGTATGAATGAAGAATTATTTTTTAAAATATATGTGCTATGGGCTGAAGTGTGTCCCCTCCCACCCAAATTCATATGTTGAAATCCTAATCCCCAGTACCTCAGAATATGGCTGTATTTGGAGATATGGCCTTTAAACATGCTGGGCCCTAATCCATTTTCATAGGCATACACAGAGGAAGATCATGTGAAGGCACAGAGAGAAGATGGCCATCCTCAAGCCAACGAGAGAGACCTCAGAAGAAACCAACCCTGCTGACACCTTGATCTCAGACTTCTAGCTTCCAGATTTGTGGAAAAATGAATTTCTATTGTTTAAGCCACCCAGTCTGTGATACTTTGTTATGTCAGCCCTAGCAAAGAACTAATACACTTAAATATGGTCCACTGGGCTTCCATGGTGGCGCAGTGGTTGAGAGTCCGCCTGCCGATGCAGGGGATACGGGTTCGTGCCCCGGTCCGGGAAGATCCCACATGCCGCGGAGTGTCTGGGCCCGTGAGCCATGGCCACTGAGCCTGCGCGTCCAGAGCCTGTGCTCCGCAACGGGAGAGGCCACAACAGTAAGAGGCCTGCGTACTGCAAAAAAAAAAAAAAAAATATGGTCCACTTAAAGTGATGGCAAAAATCCTGTGTTGACCTACAGTACTCAAACCATATTATCAATTTAAACACAAGTATAGAATGATCCAATTTTGATAAAATCATGCAACTATATGCATAAATATAGATAGATGATAAATGTCACCTTTAATGTTTTGTGTGATTGTTTTTTTTTTACTTTCTCTGTTAGGCTTTTCTATATTGGTCCATTATTTTAATAAGCATGTGAGTGGATGGATTCAAGTGGGAATAAGTATAGAGAGCAAGGAAAGAATGTAGCTCAGGACAGAACCTTGGGGAACGCTGATATTTAAGGGACAGAAGGTGGGAGTGAGCAAAGGCAACAAAGGAGGAGCGTCCAGAGAGGAAGAGACCTGGAGTGTTATTCCGAAGAAGCCAACGAAGCCAAACTTCTAGGAGGAACAGGGCATTACCCAGTGTGAAACGTCGCAGAGAAGGTCTGCACGGAGTCTAGCAGCAGGAGGATGTTGCACTTGGAAGTGAGGAGGTCATGCTGTCTTCCGAGAACAGCTTGAAGGAGTGGTGAGGCCAGTTTGTAGGGGTTTGTGGAAAGGATGGGCAGTGTGCAAGGAATGCAGCAAAGTCATGAAGAGTGACAGAAATTACCGACCTTCAGGTATAGCCGCAGACTGTCATCATCATACTAGGGATAGCCTGAATACAAACCTGGGGATGTCAAGATGCCTATTACCCTAGAAACCCAGAGAAGAGTACCTTAGCAGCATGGAGCAAGCTGCTGTACTCTGCGTGGCGCCTGAGATGTTTCTGGACCCATTCTAGTGTGTGATGTCAATTAGCCTGTAGTCTTTGATTAATGGCAAAGATGTTTCTATAAACCAAAGGCCTTGACAATGAGATCACTTCGTAGCCCCTCTAGAACAGCACAGGGGATGACAGCAGCCAGCAAGGTTTGTTATTAGAAGGGCTCCCAGTGTCGTAAGAACATGTTTATAAGCTTATCTGACTACTAGGGAACGTGCTTTCTTGCCTAGTTTCCCTACCTCTTAGCCAGGTTCCCTTGGGATGAGGACACAATAAAAACTAAACAGACAAAAAGAGAAGGAGAGAGAGAGGGAGGGGTATGTGTTTAGAAAGCATGTCAGGCACTGCTCTTTCTTCTTTCACCTTAGCCAGGTGGCCCTGGAATGGCATATCATCAATGTTTGGCAATCATATATATATATGATTATATGTATATATATAATGTGTGTATATATATATACATATGTAAACCAATGCATGTATTGGAGTATCATGTGCCAAGCAGCATATTACACACTTTACTTAATTTTTTATTTAATTTTTATATAATCCCCAAATCCCAGTTAGGGGAGTATTTAATATTCCTTTTTTATTGAGGAAACTGAGGCATAGAAGAGTTACGTTATTTGCTTGAGATCACACAAGTTATCACACAAGGTCACACAAGATCACACAAGTTGATTTAAGGTCATTTCTGGATCTACAGAGGGCACTAAGTAACTTTAGACATTATATCTCCCCCTGAGGAGCCTGCACCCTGGTAAAACAAATTAGGCACACAGAGAGTTATCAACACCTAACTGTGGCACATAAACGCTGTATGAGAGGGTCCAGGTGTTCACTCCTAGCTGGGGCAACCAGATGTTGTCTGAAAGGAGGTAGCTTTAAACTTTAGCTCTGAGGGGGTAGGAAGAATTTTAATAAATGGAGATTCTTTTTACCACAAAATCATAATAACAGCTGCTTTTCCACCTTTGTTTCTTTTTTTTCTTTTTTTCTTTTTTTTTTTTTTGCAGTACGCAGGCCTCTCGCTGTTGTGGCCTCTCCCGGTGCGGAGCACAGGCTCAGCGGCCATGGCTCACGGGCCCAGCCGCTCCGCGGCATGTAAGATCTTCCCAGACCGAGGCACGAACTCGTGTCCCCTGCATCGGCAGGCGGACTCTCAACCACTGCGCCACCAGGGAAGCCCCCACCTTTGTTTCTTTGTGTTATTCCTTCCAGCTCTTTTCAAGCTATCTCTAAACAGCAAAGCATCACAAGCACCAACCTCTTTTTATTCCCATCATCTCGTATTTCCCTCAGGGCGCTGAAATTCTTTAGCAATAGCAGACAGAGCTGGGCGAGCCCAGATGCTCAGATGCCAAAGCAGGTTTGATTGCCAAACAGCTGTGGCAAGGATACTAGCCCACTTCCCTTTGGACAGGTATCTCTGAGTGCTGTTTTGACCAGCTTCTAGGAGAGGATTGTCTGAGGCAATCAGAATTCACCCTGGAGTCATTTCTGAGCACAGCTCTGTCCCATGATGGAGGTGTTATTTGAATTCACCTTCAATTGTTGTCTGTTAAATAAAATTCTAAAATTCTTTGTCTCTTTGAAGTTGGAGGATAGAAGGATTGAGTGGTCAATTTCACACCTGTGATTGGGTGACATGAGCATTGATGAGAAAGTCCATTCATCTGTACATTCTCCCAGGACTCTCTAGCTCCCATATCTGACCCTGCTTCCTCTAAATCTGTCTCTAATTCCTCCACCAGAAAGCAGAAAGTAATCGTTAAAATAAATCAGTTTTTAAAATATTAGCTTTTCACATTGCTCATAATCGGATGTCCGTAATTCTGTGATCAGAAGGGAGAGGACATGTTTTTAGAATAGTTCTTTAAGCAGAGGGTAATTTCTGGATACCTGTAGAAAACAAGTCAAAAATATTGAAGAAAAATTGGAGTCATTTGCTCTTATCAAAAACAAGTTATTTCTTTTGAGAAGAAAAGCTCATGACTGTTGGTTGATAACTTAGCCAGCTAAAAGAAACCTCAACAACTTAAGAAAACCTTTCAATAGACAAAAAATTGAAACATTTGATTGCAGTGTCAGTTTCATATTTTTGACCTATAGGAAAGGCTGAAGATATTTCAATACCTTTTTCAAGCACATGCAGGTTACAAGGAACTACCTCTTCTCCATCTCTTCAGAAGAGGAGTTTAATGATAAGAACAGTGAAGATTACATAATTTGAAAAAAAAAAACCCTTATCTCTATGATCATAAAATAAGATACTAAAGTGATTGCAACTTTAATTGTTCCTAAGAGTAGGGTGGACTACCACCCACTCACACCCCTTATTTCCAACCTCCCCCTTACATGAACACTGGAGTACGGTCCACTTTGTGGTTCCAGGTAATGTAATCTAAAGAATACAGCAAGGGCTTCCCTGGTGGCGCGGTGGTTGAGAGTCCACCTGCCGACGCAGGGGACACAGGTTAGTGCCCTGGTCCGGGAAGATCCCACGTGCTGTGGAGCGGCTGGGCCCGTGAGCCATGGCCGCTGAGCCTGCGCGTCCGGAGCCTGTGCTCCGCAACGGGAGAGGCCACAACAGTGAGAGGCCCGTGTAACGCAAAAAAAAAAAAAAAAAAAAATACAGCAAGGAGGCTGTAAAATCAAAATATAGCTGAATCTTCAAACATTTCCTTTGTTATTCCGTGTTATTTTAAAATCTGGATACCAAAGTGTCATTTCTTCTCAGTTTAAAAATAATGCTATTTTTATTGTTTCCTATGGAAACAATTTCCCTAGGCACAGCAACGGCCATATCTTAACAGGGAATTATTTATTTAAGCCAGTTGCCCTTGTTGCATTTTGGATGACACAAACCCATATTTTATCCCAGTGGAGTCTGCAAGGGGAATCCCTGCCCACTCTTGGAGGATCATCTATTGCTCCATAGCCACACTCCCAGATGCTAAGCAGCCACAGAAACCATTCTGTTCCCTAGAGATCAGATTGAGGAACTTCAGGTCCCCAGCGACTAATGGAAAGTTACAAAAGCTGTGACCAAATTGTCAGAACTCTCCACATCTGCCTAAGGTCAAGTAACAAATAAAGCAGTGAGGCTCAGAAGGCACATAAGCATCTCAAGATGCCTTGCCCAGGAACAAAAGAACTTTCCCTTTGCATAATACATATTTCTGACAATACAGTATTCTTTAAACATTAAGGAATGGGAAACTTCTATCACACCTATAAATAAGTAGCTTGTATCAGACTAACTCTCCCACAAAAACAGCTATAAAAACACTCCCGGGCTTCCCTGGTGGTGCAGTGGTTGGGAATCTGCCTGCCAATGCAGGGGACACGGGTTCGAGCCCTGGTCTGGGAGGATCCCACATGCCGCGGAGCAACTGGGCCCGTGAGCCACAATTACTGAGCCTGCGCGTCTGGAGCTTGTGCTCCGCAACAAGAGAGGCCGCGACAGTGAGAGGCCCGCACACCGCGATGAAGAGTGGGCCCCGCTTGGTGCAACTAGAGAAAGGCCTCGCACAGAAACGAAGACCCAACACAGCCAAAAATAAACAAATAAATAAAATTTTTTTAAAAAACAACACTCCCTCCAAATAAAACTATTAAAACAACAGAGAGTAACCAAAGCAGCCCGGACTGAAGGGGTCAAGATCCTGGAGAGGAAAAAAATGCACTGTGGTGAGCCAGATAGTTGCCACTGCTATTTTCCCCAGGGAATTTGCTGAGGTGTAGAGGATAGATAGATAGATAGATGGGTGGATGATCTAGTGTTGCAGGAGTCTTACTGGGCTGCAGAGACACAAAGTGGAAGTCAGGGCTATCAAACTGAAAGGATTTGAGGAGCCAGCCCATATTCCCTGTGTGATTTTCCCTCAAGGCATTGACATATTCCTAAACTAAGTAGGCACAGTCCAAGAGGAAGAAACCAAGCAACCACCCAACAGAGAGCTTCTCAGGCTAAAAGGGTCACCATTGTCTTAGTGGTCTCCTGGTACTAGGAAGACAAAACTTGGAGTTCAGGACCCTCCAAAAATGAAGGGTCCTGGCACAGAATCTAAACTTTCAGCTGAGACCCCTGAAAGGTCCCACCCTTCCTCGTAGGGTAACTCAGAGATAAAACAGATAAAACAAAACCTGAAACTCACCTCCAGTCAGCTGAACTCCTGATTGGACCAAGTTGTCAATATAAAGTAAATCTTCTCTGTGGGAAGGTAATCATCATTTAGAGTCTCTATAATTGTTTATATACAATGTGCATCATTCAATCCAAACTACCAGGCATGCCAGAAAATATGACCCATGACCAAAATTCAAGAGAAAGAAAAGCCAAAACAATAGAAAGAGTGATCCAGACATTGAAGTTCTCAGACTCACAGTTTAAAATAACTCTGATTGACATGGTCATGGAAATAGATAAAAATGTGGAGAATTTCACCAAGAACTGGAGTCTATTAAAAAAGTATTAAATGGCAGTTCAAGAACTGAAAAATATAACTGAATTGAGAATTCAAAAACTAGATTTAATTATAGATTAAAAGCAGAAGAGCGAATTAGCAAACTGGAAGATAGGTCAGTTCACAAAGCCAAATTGAAGCACAGAGAAGGAAAAGAGAAAACTAGAGAAAAAATGAAAGAGACACATGGCACATGGTGGAAAATTCTAACATATCTGTAATTAAAATTCCAGGAGAGGAGAAAGAATGGGGCAGAAACTATTTCCCCAAACTGACAAAAGACATCAAGCCACAGATTCAAGAAGTTCTATGACCTCTAAGCAAGAAAATACAAAAGCAAGCCACACTTAGGCACATCATATTAAGACTGCTGAAAACTGGAGTTAAAGGGGAAAAATCCAAATAGTAAATAAAGAAAAAAACATATTACCCTCAAGAGGCAACAAGACAGTTCTGAATCAAATACTCTATTTCTTTATGACAGAAAAAAAAGGGAATTTAAAAGACAATACCATTTACAATAACAGCAAAAATCATCAAATGGGTAGGAATAAATCAAACACAAGGTCTCTTCACTGAATACTACAAAACATTCGTGAGAGTATTTTAAATAGACATAAATAAATGAAAGAATATACCAAGTTCAAAGATTAGAAGACCCAAAATTTTAAGGGTTAATTCTATCCAAAACAATCAATAGATTCAATGCAACCCCCCCAAAAAATGCCTGTAGGTCACTGACAAGTTGGAAATTGACAAATTGATTTTAAAATTTATATGGAAATGCAAAGGGCCAAGACAAGTGAAAACAATCTTGATGAAGAAAAAAAACTTGGAAGACTTCCATTACCAGATATCAAGATTTATTAGAAAGCTAAATTCAATAACTGTGGTATTGGTGAAAGGATATAAAATAAGTCACTGGAATATACTAGAGAGTTCAGAAAAAAAATGTAGTCTTTTCAATAAATGGTGGTGGATCAATATGGGAAAAAATTAACCTTAATCCTCTACCTACACCCCAAAATCAATTCCAGATGGATCATAGATCTAACTGTGAAGGTAAAATAATACAGCTTCTAGAAGTTAATAATATCTTCATCACCTGGGGTAAGCAAAGAGTTCCTAAATAGGACACAAAAAACACTAAATGTAAAGTAGAAGATGAGAACTGGACTTTATTAAAATTAAGAACTTCTATTTATCAGAAGTACCATTAAAATAATGAAAAGGCAAGCAACAAGCTGTGAGAATACATAAATAATGACTATATATGTATGTATCTGTGTGTATCCTATGAATAATTGAGAAGGCAGCTAATTCAATTAAAATTGGACAAAGGCTTGAATAGCCTCTTCCAAAAAAGTATATTCAAATAGATAATCAACACATGAAGGGTGTTTGATAGCATTAGTCACCAGGAAAACGAAAATTAACAACACAACAAAATGCCACCCCTCACCCAACAGAATGGCTAAAATGAAAAGGACTGGTAATACCAAGTATTGGTGAGGACATGAGCAACTGACCTCTCATCACTGCTGGTAGGAGCGTACATTGGAACAAGTACTGTGGCAGATTTTCAAATGGCCACGAGTTCTTCCCATCTGTGTGTGCATTTACAACGGACACATATGATTTGCAACTGACTTTGCAGTTTCTCCCTTCAAAAGGTCTATGGAGATTCCTTGAAACGGGGCTTGGCTGTGTGACATGCTTTGGATGATGGGACATTAGCAAATGTGATACCAGAAGAGGCCTTGAGAAGAGCTGGTATGTTGGAGTTTGCTCTCATTTTCTGCTCTTGGCAACCCTGCTACCACCACCAAGTGAATGAGCCCCGGCTGGCTTGCCAGAGTGACTCGTCGTCCAGTTAGCTCCATCTCTCCTACAGACAACCAGCCAACTGCCAGAGAAGTGGGTGAGGCCCCCAGCCACCAGCTGACTGCTAATGCAGGACTGAGCCCAGCCCAAACACACGGAGCACAAACAAACCATCCCGGATGAGTTCGGTCCACTCGGCTGACCCAAAGAATAGTGAGTTATTGTTTTAAGTCACTACATCTCCAGGTGGTTTGTGATGCAGCAAAAGTTAACTGAGAAAACCTCTTTGGAAAATCGTCTGGCAGAATCTGTTAAACACATACGCTGTTCCCCAACACCTCCACTCCTAGTTATGCACCCAACAGAAATGCATCAAAAGACACGTGCAAGAAGAATGTTCTTTGTAACACTGTTCATAATACCCCAAACTAAAAATAACACAAATGCACATCAAGAGTAGAATACATAAATATAATGTGGGATAGGCATGCAATGGAATACTATATAAAAATACTATAATACACTATAAAAATGAGCAAACTATTGGTAAATGCTCAGCATGGATGAAACTCACAAATACCATGTTAAGTTAAAAAAAAAAACACAGATACAGATACAGATACTAAAGAATACATACTGCACGACTTCATTTATAAAATTCAGAAACTAGGAAAAATCAGCAGTGACGGCAATCAGAGTAATGATTACCTTTGGAAGGATTTTTGGCTGGCAGGAAGCATGAGGAAAGTTTCTGGGTGACAGTAATGTTTTTTTTTTTTTTTTTTTTGCGGTACTCGGGCCTCTCATTGTTGTGGCCTCTCCCGTTGCGGAGCACAGGCTCTGGACGCGCAGCGTCAGCGGCCATGGCTCACGGGCCCAGCTGCTCCGCGGCATGTGGGGTCTTCCTGGACCGGGGCACGAACCCGTGTCCCCTGCATCGGCAGGCGGACTCTTAACGACTGCGCCACCAGGGAAGCCCGACAGTAATGTTTTAGATCTTTATTCAACTGTGTTTACTACGTAAAAGTTCATTGAATTGAGTATCAAAGATGTGTGCCCTTTACTGTATGTTATACTTCTATTTTAAGCAAACTTTTTTTTTTGGCCGTGCGACGTGTCTTGCGGGATCATAGTTCCTCGACCAGAGATCGAACCCGGGCCCTAGCAGTGAAAGTACTGAGTCCTAACCACTGGACCACCAGGGAATTCCCTATTTTAGAAGTATAAAAATATAAAATAATAAGGAATTATTCTCAGTTCTTTTCTTTGCAATGTTTTCTGCAGGGAATTTATCTAACCCCACACACTTTTAGTTACTAGATTTTTGCTGACGACTTAAATCTCTGTCCTCAGGCCCTGTCACTCTCCAGTCCTTCCATAGCCATTTGTCCTTACATGATCCATTAACGTGGCGAATGCAGAGTCTAAAACTGAACAAACCTCACCTCCCCCTCCCTCATGGTGCTCCTCATTTCCAAGTACCTTCTCAGGCACCTCTCACTGCCTTGTCTCCACATCATAATGTCAAGTCCTCTCATTACTTCCTTTGGATTTTCTTTCCACTGTCGCCCTTTCTCCTTTCCACTGTGTCAGAGTTCAGAGCCAGGAAACAGAAACCACTGTTATCTTAAGCGGAAAGAGATTCAATACAGGGAGCTCAGGCTTAAAGAATTGTTGAGAGGCTGCAGTTGCCTTCTTCAGGCTGACCTCCGGGAATGACCCCCCCAAAGCAAGACCACCAAAGTGGATCTCCTGGGGGGTTCTACCTTTGCCACAACCAAGCAGGTGGACTGCAGGAGGCTGTCACTGGAAGTGTTGAGTTCAAAAACAACCCCCGTCCCGGCTGCAATTCAGATGTCAGGGAACCAGCCAGCCATCTCACCAAGGCACTCAAAACTGGTAACCCTAGTGACTGGATGCTTGAGAATAAACCCAGACTACACACGACTCTGCTTGTCAGCAGTAACAACCAACGCGGGAAAGATGGCCCCCATCTCACTTCCCAATCCAGGAAAGTGCATCTAATTGGTAGATGAAAAGGATGGTCTTACTAAAAGATTTTTTTTTTTACTCTCAAGTACATTTTTAAAAAAAATTAAGATAACCATTGGAAATCCTTAGATTGCCTTCGAAAATTACAGACATATTTCCTATCAGTTATAGCATGGTAGTGCTCCTCAAGGATATGAGTGTGTTTTGGAAAGTCTGTTCAGATGCATATCAATTATACCACGCCAATTTGGGGTCTAAAATAAATTATACTGTCCATGGGGGAAAACATCTTTTACTCAGTCCCTGTCCCATTGAATTGGAATCCACATAATGTAGGTTTTATCTTTGCTCAACTTAACTAAAATCACTACGTGGAGGGCATTGTGCTTGCCTCATCATAACCAGCTCTGAGACACTAGATGTAACCCCTTGTGTCCAAGCACGTCACAGGTTCTTACTGGGTACCTACCACATTGATGTCACGCTTGTCCTGGCTTGTGGTGCATGTTTGGAGATGCTGTTGTAGTTTATTTACCCAGGTGTGAGTGTAGCTGGAGATTCCATAGATAACTGAGATATAACTGGTGTGTCATTCTTACAGTACTGACTCTTCCTTTTGGGGGGCTGTTTAATTCCTTGGCTCAAAACATGTCACTCCGTTTCTAATTACTGCCAGCCAGATGAGTGTACCTTCTGTTATGTCCTGTCAGGCCCCAGATCTGCGCATTATTAAAAGCTGAGTAATGGGGCTTCCCTGGTGGCGCAGTGGTTGAGAGTCCGCCTGCTGATGCAGGGGACGCGGGTTCGTGCCCCGGTCCGGGAAGATCCCACGTGCCGCAGAGTGGCTGGGCCCGTGAGCCATGGCCGCTGAGCCTGCGCTTCCGGAGCCTGTGCTCCGCAACGGGAGAGGCCACAACAGTGAGAGGCCCGCGTACCGCAAAAAAAAAAAACAAAAAACCAAAAGCTGAGTAATGCTCATTGTCTTTAAAATACAAATTATAATTCCTTTAGACCAGCTACCATATGAACTGAAGGCACAGTTAAGTGGTGATGGTGTCTAGACAAATAGCAATAGTTAATATTACTCTAGGGCCAGAGTTCTGACCTAGGCAAAAGCATAAAGGGGGCAAGTTTGTGGGTGAGGGTGATGCATCTTGGGCTCTCTCAGGCGTAGTCTGGTTTTATCCAATGCTGGCCCCTGTCTCCGAGGATATTTCTTTTTAGAAAGAGTATGTGTGGCTTTCTTGAGTTCACCTGCCCCAGAGGCGGAGCCAGATCTCCTTTTGACCTTGTAAGCAGTGTAAGTCCCTGATCCCTTCTAGAGAGTTGGTGGCACATCTCACTGCCTGTCACCAAGACCTCGTGGGCAGCCCCTCCACTGATTTCATAAAGCCATAGGGACCCCTGAGCCTCTTGGGCAAAGATGTTAGGGAATTGGAAAGGAGGAAGCCATGCCAGATTTTCAAACCGAGTTTTCCTTGCACCTCCAAGTTCAAATTACAACTCTTAGTCCATTTATACATGTAGTAAAACAAGAATAATTAATTTCACTTTTTCTTTCATTAATGACCAATTATATCAATTACACAGACTAAAACTCCTTTAAAAAATCACTCCCATTTACATCTTGGTTAACTAAATTCCCTCAACTATGTAAAACTGCAGTTATAAATTTAATGTGTTCAGTTTTCTTTTGAACTACTTCAAATGCCTATCCTAAGCAGTAAAGCCTTTCCAAGTACTTAAACAACTGTAATCAATCTAACAAATTAAACCTATAAATACTGTGATTCTCAGTTCACTTAAACATTCCAATACTGTTTATAAATTTAATCAAATGTTTGTACTTAATTTAAATCACAAGTCTAGAATCAATTACTTAATTACACATTTAAAATTGAAATCACAAGGCTAGTCTGTCTTTGTGCTAATACAGCCAATTCCTTCATGACAAACAGTGAAATCCAAGCACACCCAGAGTTCCTCAATGATTTCAAATGTATTCCTGAACTACACAAAAGTACGAATATGATGGTTTGATTTACTTAAACAGCTCCATGCCTAATTCTAAACTTTCCTAGGACTAGAAATATAGCTCACCCATTGAAGGAACGATTTCATCATCCCCCAAAACCTGGGTTGTCTTCTCAAGGTGTTGGAATCACTTATTGGCCAGGCAGCGTGTTCCAGAGGAGCCTGCGTTTGTCAGAGCCTGTGTTTGCCCCAAACAATCCTACCTGCAGCCCTGGTGGACCTGTGAGCTTTTGTAGTCAGACACCAAGGGACTTCAGGTCCTCACCTTACAGAGAGTGTTAGTCTTGAAGCCCTGGCTGCCTGGGTTCAAGTGGAAGCATGACCTAATCTTCCAAATCTTCTTTCAACATTACTGCCTGATGGGGTGTGATGGAAACCTGCATCCCCATTAAGCTTTCAGTTAAACTTCTCTAACCCCTCGCTGCATGCCGGAATTTGAATTCTTTTGATCTTCCTTATGGCCAGGCCACAACTCTTACAGACATTTAAATGACATCTGGTTGGTTCTGCATGTGTCATGCCTCCATCTGGCTCCGTCGTCATGCTAATGACGCTGGCCCCGCTACACAGCGCCCTGGCAGAGCCATCTAGTGGGCTACTAACCTTAGTAATCCAGACCAGAAGTGACAACCTTTCTCCGTGTTCAACTGCACCTCCAAACCACTGATCTAAAGACACTTAGCTAGGCTTCCCGATGATGAGGGAGCACGAGGTGACTGGGCGAAAGAATGTAAATTACAAATATCAGTTCCATCAGGTGCCCGTCATGTATTTGCTTGTGTGCCAAGGAGCATGGAGACAGTGATGGACAAGACCCACCATGTTCCTACAGTCACCCCAGAGAGAGAAACCAGATGATAACAAGCAAACCACTGGGTGCCTCAGTGGTCTCTCAGATCCACACAGCCCTCCTGTGGCTGAGGACCCCAACACCCGCCCCTGTAGCCTGGGCATTAGCACGGTGGGGCGTGCTGTTTTTTGGCAGCACTTCACCAGTTCCAGCAGTCTGCCCTCCAGTGATGATAGAAGCTTCCACTCCAGTGACAGAAGCTGCCGTCCAGTGATAGAAGCTTCCACTCCAGTGACAGAAGCTGCCGTCCAGTGATAGAAGCTTCCACTCCAGTGACAGAAGCTGTCCTCCAGTGATAGAAGCTTCCACTCCAGTGACAGAAGCTGCCGTCCAGTGATAGAAGCTTCCACTCCAGTGACAGAAGCTGCCCTCCAGTGACAGAAGCTTCCACTCCAGTGACAGAAACTGCCGTCCAGTGATAGAAGCTTCCACTCCAGTGACAGAAGCTGCCCTCCAGTGACAGAAGCTTCCACTCCAGTGACAGAAGCTGCCCTCCAGTGACAGAAGCTTCCACTCCAGTGACAGAAGCTGCCCTCCAGTGACAGAAGCTTCCACTCCAGTGACAGAAGCTGCCCTCCAGTGATAGAAGCTTCCACTCCAGTGACAGAAGCTGCCCTCCAGTGATAGAAGCTTCCACTCCAGTGACAGAAGCTGCCCTCCAGTGATAGAAGCTTCCACTCCAGTGACAGAAGCTGCCGTCCAGTGATAGAAGCTTCCACTCCAGTGACAGAAGCTGCCGTCCAGTGATAGAAGCTTCCACTCCAGTGACAGAAGCTGCCCTCCAGTGATAGAAGCTTCCACTCCAGTGACAGAAGCTGCCCTCCAGTGATAGAAGCTTCCACTCCAGTGACAGAAGCTGCCCTCCAGTGACAGAAGCTTCCACTCCAGTGACAGAAGCTGCCCTCCAGTGACAGAAGCTTCCACTCCAGTGACAGAAACTGCCGTCCAGTGATAGAAGCTTCCACTCCAGTGACAGAAGCTGCCCTCCAGTGACAGAAGCTTCCACTCCAGTGACAGAAGCTGCCCTCCAGTGACAGAAGCTTCCACTCCAGTGACAGAAGCTGCCCTCCAGTGATAGAAGCTTCCACTCCAGTGACAGAAGCTGCCCTCCAGTGATAGAAGCTTCCACTCTGGCTGGCTATGTGATCTGGAGCAAGACAGGAAGAATTCCTTGGACAACAGTTTCCTCCTATGTCAAATGGTGCAGGACTTAAATGCGCTCGTTCAGGTAAAGCATGTGGCAGTGCGTGGCATCGAACATGTGCTTGATAAACGATAGCTACTACTGTCTTCAATAGATGCTTTTTCTGTTTGTTTGTTTTTTGTTTTTTGTTGCAGTATGTGGGCCTCTCACTGCTGTGGCCTCTTCCGTTGCGGAGCACGGGCTCCGGACACTCAGGCTCAGCGGCCATGGCTCACGGGCCCAGCCACTCCGCGGCATGTGGGATCTTCCCGGGTATGTGGGATCTTCCCAGACCGGGGCACGAACCCGTGTTCCCTGCATTGGCAGGCGGACTCTCAACCACTGCGCCACCAGGGAAGCCCAATAGATGCATTTTTAATTTTAGGTATGTGCCTTAGTCAGCTCCGGCTGCTGTGATAGAATACCATGGCTTAACAACAGTAATTTATTTCTCATAGTTCTGGGGACTTGGAAGTCTGAGATCAAGGTGCCAGCATGGTCGGGTTCTGATGCGGGCTCACTTCCTGGCTTGCAGACAGCCACCCTCTCACTGTGTCCTCACATGGTGGAGAGAGAGAGCAAGCTTTGGTTTCTTACTCTCCTTACAAGGACAGTAGTCCCATCAGGAGGGTCCTGTTCTCATGATCTTGTCCAAACCTAATTACCTCCCAAAGGCCTCCCCTCCAAATAGCATCCCACTGGGAGGTTAGGGTTCCACCCTATGAATCTGTGGGGCACACAAACATTCAGTCCATAGCAGTGTATTTCTCTGAGACTCCAGTGGGCTTGATTTTTTTTCCGTATCTCTTGAAAATGATACATTTCTGAAAACATACTTAGACGAAGCTTGAGGATGCATAGCTGAGCATTGCCAAAGTTGTCCTCGATGTGTTCTCTCCTTTCAAAGAACAAAACATCCCTTCAGGGAGGGAGATGGTCATTCTTCCGCTTGTGCCCTCAGATCCATTCCTCACCCTTCCTGCCTTTCTCCATGCTCCGAAGAGCTCTCGTGGGGTCCCTTTTGGCTGGTTTCTGCTAGGATTTGTCAGTGGGAGGCACTGGAGGACACTGGCTACAGGAAGCAAGGCAGTTTTTCCCTGTTCCCTTCATGCTTTGGTGCCTGGCTCAGCAAGTGGCAACATCTCTCCATGACACTCCTTCCGCCAGGGTGAGCACCCCTGCCTGAGTCCAAATCTCACCGGGCCCCCCGTTTCCCTTCAGGCCGGGGCCTATAACAGCTTCCCACTGTTTTCATTTCTGGTGCCTTGACCTCTCTTAACCCTGCCCACTCCTCTGTAGAGTCCCTTCATTATGGAATCTTCTCTTGAACCACCTGAGAGGTTTTCTATGTCCTTCTGGGACCCTGGTTGATAGATGTAATTATAATAAATTTCAATATTTTCCCAGGCAACCTACTTCCCTATCAGTCATGCTGTTAGTTTAATAACATATTTTCCATCATTAAAAAAGAAATTCTGGAGAATTTCCAACTGGCACATGCAAGGTCATGATTATAATTGCCTTAAGGGAAATATTCATTTTTAGTGTTGCTTAGAAATGAGATTGAGAAATACAGTAAAGGAAATACAGTCTTTGCTCATGGCTTGAGGTATTAAGAAATATGCTAAACGGGAAATTAGAAGTCAGCACAGGAGTTCACAGACTCGAGTTATCAAAAGATCGTTTTGTGATCCCTCATTTGCTTTCCCACCGTAAGGCAGAGCCCTAATTATCTTTCTATAGGAATCCAACACCTACCCCTCAGCCAATATTAAGGTGCGACAATGAGGCATACCCTCATCTCCCCCCAGAAGCTTGGAAATCATATTACTTTCAGAAAGTTCAACTTTAAATCACTTGGACTGGATCAGAACAAAGAAATGCAGTTAAAAAAAAAAAAAAAAAAGAAATGCAGTTACCTTAAAAGCAGAAGGACCCTTAGAACTGTAAGGGTTGGCTTTAGCTGGCCTGAAAACATTAAACGATCTAAAGCAAACATATGTCTGTCAGAACAGGCCAGCCGAAGGAGAATCACAGAAACAGACATCAGCTGTGTTCAACGAATTATCTTGCAGAGGAACAAGCTTGAATAACTCAAAATGTTCTGGTAGCCTTATAATGAGACAAACACCTCAGCTTATCTTGGCCAGATACTATTAAATAATCAGTCCTAATTCCCTGTGTTTCAACTCTGTGCTCACCAAGGAATATTCTTACAGTCATGATTTTCTAATTTCAAAAGCAATACATGTTTATTACAGAAATAATCAGAAAATGTGGGCCAGGCCCAGAGATAATGTTAATGTCTCGATACATTTTCTTCCATGCTGTTTTTCACACACATAAATACACAAACATACATATTGACAGAAATAGAAATCTTTCATCCTTACTAAAGTGTTTTGCAACTTACTCTTCACTTAATGATGAATAAGGAACATCTTTGTGTGTCAACAAATATACCTCTACTACAGAAGGTTAATGGAGACATTTTTTAATGTGGGCAATCCTATAAATTTACTTAACCAGAGCTGTATTATTGCACATTTCTGCCATTTGCACCATTTTGCAATTACCAGCAGAACCGCAGGAGACATTCTTGTAGCAAACCTTTGGACCTCTTTAACCATTTCTCTGCACAGATTCCCAAAGAGCATGGACATTCCAAGACATTTGATATATTTTGCCAGATTGCTTTCCAGAAAATATCATAATTGTTCCAGTGTTTGACAATTTTTTTTTTTTTTTTTTTTTTTTGCGGTACGCAGGCCTCTCAGTGTTGTGGCCTCTCCCGTTGCGGAGCACAGGCTCCGGATGTGCAGGATCAGCAGCCATGGCTCACGGGCCCAGCCGCTCCACAGCATGTGGGATCTTCCCGGACCGGGGCACGAACCTGTGTCCCCTGCATCGGCAGGCGGATTCTCAACCACTGCGCCACCAGGGAAGCCCAACAATTTTTATAGGTGATAAATCATTAGGTTATTATTTTAACTTAAATTTTTCTGAGTACTAGTGAAGCTGAAATTTTTTCATGAGCTTATTAGGCATTTGAACTTTTTGATGTTCCTATTCATATTCTTTTCCATTTTTCATTCATCTATCTCTTATTTATTATAGAGCTCTTTACATCAGTAGGGATATTAACTTTTATGACATATTTTGCAAATATTTTCCCCAGTTTGTTATTTGCCTTTTATTGAAATATGGTATTTTGCCTTAAGCTCAGACTCTGTTAGGAATGAATTTTAAGTAGCAGAGAAACCAACCCCACTGGCTTAAACAAAGAGGACTTATTATGTCACATAACAAGCACCTCATAGAGAGGAAGTTGTTGGAACTGGTTCAAAGAGTTGACAGTGTGAGGGCTCACATCTCTGCCCTCTCTTGGCCTCCTCCTGCGTGTCATCTTAAGGTCACTAAATGGCTGCTGCAGCACTAGCCATCAGGTCTCTGTTCTAGGCAGAGGAGGAAGAGACAATACCAGCTGACTCTTACTTATGTGCATTGGACAGAACTGGTCACATGGCTACACCCAGCAGCAAGTGAGGGGCAGGCAAGGGTGAAGGGGAAATGGGATTAAGTGAGAAATCTGCACTGTCTACTGTAGAGCAGTTTTAAGATGTATATAGTCAAATTGGTCTATATCTATTTCTTTGGTTTCATGCTTAGAAAGTTCTCCAGCTCAAGGATGTATTCCAGTAGATAGTCATCTATATTTTCTTTCATTACTTTTATGGTTTCATTGTAACATGAGATAGAAATTAAACTTTTTTTCCAGATAACCAGCCAATTGTCCCAAAACCATTTTTGGACTTTCTCCACTGATTTGAAATATCTTAGTTGTTTACTAAGCTATTAGATACACTTCTATTCTGTTCCACGGATCTAGTTAGCTATTCCTGTTATGGTTAGTACTTTAATTAATATAATTTACCATGCATTTTATCATTCCAGGGCAAGTCCCCCCTCATGGTATTGCTTTTTCAAAAATTTCTTGACCTTTCTTTTCTTTTTTTTTTTAAGTTGGAGTATAATTGCTTCACAGTGGTGTGTTAGTTTCTGCTTTATAACAAAGTGAATCAGTTATACATATACATCTGTTCCCATATCCCTTCCCTCTTGTGTCTCCCTCCCTCCCACCCTCCCTATCTTGACCTTTCTTGAATGTTTATTATTCAGATGAATTTTGAATCATCTTGTCAAGTTTTTTAAATGATCCTATTTGGATTTCAACAGGAAATACATTAAATTTATAAATTGAGAAGAATCGACAACTTGTACAGGTAGGTTTTCTGAACCAGAGACATGGTATATTCAAGTCTTCTCTCATACGTCAGTAAAGTTTTGTGATCAACACATAGTAGGATCTTTTTTCTCTGTTTTGTACTTTAATCAGTTATAGCTAATATACAGGAAAGCTAAAGATTTTTATAAGATTGACTTTACAGCCAGCCACCCTAGTGAACCCCCAATTCATTCTAAAAGTTTTCCTTACTTGTTATTCGTGTCCTTGATCTGCTAGAGACTGGAAAAGGGGGGTGTCACACATCACCTCCTGGTTGTTACCTGGCTTCCTGTCATGCTTCTTACCATATTGCTCACTACGTGGTATTAAACTGGCATTCACACTCATGAGCCTGATTAATGTGATTCTTCCCTGAGGGATCAGCCGGTTCCTGCTCTGCCGACAAAACCAAGGTTCAGAGATGGCAGAGCTGAGTTGGCCCATGTCCTGTGACATAAGCCTTCTTAGAAGTTCTAACCTGTCATGAGGGCAGGAATTTCTTCTAGCTCGTCTCCATCAGATATCAATCCAGCTTCTGTTCAGAAAGTCCTAGGGATAGGAAACAGTATAATTCAAGGTTCCTAATTCCATCCGGGGGACATTTCAAATCGTCAGAGGCTCTCATTTATCATGACGAAATCTACCTAGTCTACCTTCTCCCTGTTTCTGGGAAATTCTACTTCCCTCCTTTAACACTTTCTCTGAACTATTCCTTCTTAGATGTCATGGTTAAGATTTCCCTCCATCCCAGTCATCATCCCTATAAATGGGGCTCCTATTTGGCAGAGTTGCTGACCTACAGATAATAGTCTTTGGGTCTGGTGGTGATCCTGGTCTGATTTGCTTTGGCCAGGGTGGCTGGGTCACGTGCTCATGTGACATGAAGCATAGAAGCCTCTGCAAGTGGAACCCCTATGGCCATTTTCCCCAGAAGCTGAGGCTGTGATCGGCATACAGCATACCACTGGGTTTCTCCAGTATGTGCTACGCTCATAACCACAGCACATGGCATTCCTTTAAGAGAAATTATGTATAATGTAGAAGAATGTGCCTAAGCTAACTGGTTACCTTACAATCAGGAGTCAAGAGGGACCTGCTGCTGAATCTGTAATTAGGAGAATCTGAGTGAAATCCTTCCTGGATACAAGATGATCTGCTACGTGACCTCTTAAGGTCACTCCTATTTCCATAGTCATGCAACTCTGTTAAAAGCAACCAAATAAGGATAAATATATAGCAGGGCTTGAAATAGTAAATCTAATTCTACTGTAAGTCAGTCTATTTTGGTTTCTCAACTCTACCAATTCAGAATGTGCTTTGGTGACTGCATTTTTCTTCCTGATTGATTGGAATGAGTAGATTATTCATGACCCCTTTGGCTTCCCCCCTTTACCCCCCAATAAACAGCTCTTTTGCTTCTCTCTTAGAATGGGAAGAATAGCTCTAAATTTGACTTGGGAAAGTGAGATGTTATTTTTGGCTCAAGTAGAATTAGGACTTAGACCCCTGAGTGAAATCTGGTTTTCACTAATCCAGCCACCCTTTGGGTTCAGACTCACTGCTGGGTGGAGACATTAAATTTTAGATCTGACCTTGAGCTGTAAGAAGGGTAGGCATTGCTCTCTGCCCCCTAAATGAAATAGCCTAATTTCCCCAAACTTAGGTAACATCGTAGAGTTGTGGGGGAGGGGACGGGTGGTAGAAACAATCCTAGTGAGGAGCTAGTTCGGAATTTCTCCAACTGTAAAGTGTACACTATGCTCCTAAACAAAGGGTTCCATGCTCAGACCCCCTGCAGAATCATTGCTTACTGTGTCCTCTTGAACACTCTGGGAAGCCCTACAGCAAAGCAACCTGTTATATCTTATTTGCCAAACTTCTTTGAACACACCCCCACCCCCACCCCACCTTTTTTTCCAGGTAGCACCTAATAGCTCCGGAACTGACATGCCATGAAACATAGTTTGAAGAGTGCTGATCTATTCACTCCACTCATTTTACGGAGGAGGACAATGAAGCCCCTATTAAGAGATGTGGAGACAATCATCCCCCATGCCTGGCAGGGCTGGGAACTTGACCCTGGCTTCCAGACAACTTGTCCAGGCTCTTTCTCTCACCTTGAAGGAGGAGTCATTAATGGTGGTAGCTTTGATGTATCCCGTAGCACATTTTCATTACCTGGAATTTGAGGTTGTATTTATTTATAGTTCACTCAGCAATGAATCCATCAAATGCTCTGAATGTTTCTAAGAGGGCATTGGGCCCTGTACAGCTGACCTAAATAAAACACTCTCTTTTAAATTGCATGTAATTTACTATATAGTGAAATATTTTATCACGCTATATAATACCATTCTAAGAGGTTATTATTTTTATATGAAAAAGTAAATCAAAAGGTTCAAATCTCAGTAAAATATGTCACTAAGGTGAAAGTGTATGGCCCAGTGAGAAGTAACCATAGACACTTCTTTTAAACACAGAGCACAATAGTTGGTGAGTCAAAATTATAAAAAGTTGTCCAAAGGCCACGTGTATATTTTTTTAAATTGTGTAAAGTCAAGTAGTTTGAGCATGCTAACACTCTTTGGAAGTAACATTTTTCTGACTTATTCTCTGAATTTCAAAGGCACTTTGAATCTATATGCGTTTTAGCACTTCTTTAGCCATACAATTGTTTATGAGACTCTAGTCCTGGATACTTTGAAATCTTTCTCAAGATTCTTTTTTTTTTTTTTTTTTTTTTTTTTGCAGTACGCGGGCCTCTCACTGTTGTGGCCTCTCCCGTTGCAGAGCACAGGCTCCGGATGCGCAGGCTCAGCGGCCATGGCTCACGGGCCCAGCCGCTCCGCGGCATGTGGGATCTTCCCGGACCGGGGCACGAACCCGTGTCCCCTGCATCGGCAGGCGGACTCTCAACCACTGCGCCACCAGGGAAGCCCTCAAGATTCTTTTTCTGCCTGAATACACTTAAGGTGAGAGATATACTCCCATCAGCTGGGATATTTTAAATTGGCTTCTAGCTTCTGAAAATCAAGTTTCCAAATATGTTTCCAAAGCTAGTACTGACCCATGGGATACCTTTTTGTGAATGAGAAAAAGTGCCCCTTCCTGGGGGCATTTGCAGCTCTGCACTAGGGCACAAGTCCTGGTGAGCGGACTGCAGGCTGGATTCCAGTCCCACCTGTCCCCCCAGATGGAGGCCCTCGTGCAAATGAACAAGTCGCACAGATAAAGCAGGGGTCCTGTCTGCTTCCCTCCCTCTCCTCCAGCCCTCCATGCCTGTAGGGCTGAAGACCTGATCAGGCTCTATTTACGGACCTTGGGCCTCTCAGCTCATCTTGCTGACTCAGCACAGAGTCCTGCTGACTCTCAGTGCTCCGGATCTGATAACTGGGCTCCTGACCATGATCTCTTTTTTGGTGCCCTTGCTATTTCAGCTGGGTTTGTGCCTTGCAGTGACCAATTACCATCTCTGGGTCTTCAGTTCTGCCCAAGGTCAGGACCTATTATCCGTGACCAAATCTCTTGGTAATGCCAGCCTTCCTGCCTGAAGTTCTGAACTCTCTCCCCTGCCCTGTATCTCATGATGTCATGTTCATGATTTAGAAATCCTCCCACTTCATCTCACAACTAGACCACCTGAAGTGAAGACCTCTCTTGCAGTGACCCCTTAGGCATGTGCTTTGTCCCCCAGAATAAGCCCACTTGCTTCTGAGTCATTTGTTGGGGTCTCAGTTGCTGAGCCTACTTATGGGAACTAGCCACTTACTCGCATGCCCCACTCTGAATTCCAAGATCCCACAGTCCAGATTCAGTACAAGTGCTGACCCATCTCCTAGGCTCTCTATATCCACATGTGCAATAATAGTTAATATTCAGAGGGGTGACCTTGAGCAGTGTAGATTTCAAAAGCAATAAATAAAAATGTTGCTTCTGTCCATATTATACTTTTTTTTTTTTTTTTTGCGGTACGCGGGCCTCCCACTGCTGGGGCCTCTCCCGTTGCAGAGCACAGGCTCCGGACGCGCAGGCCCAGCAGCCATGGCTCACAGGCCCAGCCGCTTTGCGGCATGCGGGACCCTCCCGGACCGGGTCACGAACCCACGTCCCCTGCATCGGCAGGCGGACTCTCAGCCACTGCGCCACCAGGGAAGCCCCCATATTTTACTTTTTAAGGCAGAAAGTAGAAGAAATATAGGTAGAAAGAATATCAACCACAAAAGGTGAAACAAAAAATGCCTTGATGAAATGCTTACTTGCTTAGAAAATTGAGGGTCATGGAACTATATGCTCCAAAAAACCAAGAGCTGTGCCTCTTGACTTCACCACAGTAAAGCCAGGGCCAAGACCATAACAGGTGCTCAGTTAATACTTGCTGAATGAATGAAACTAAAATCTATCTAAACATAGTATTTAGTCAAGAAAGTTTTCTTGTTCTAGTTCATATAGTCACTCTTCTATCATACGTGTGATAGAACCTGTTTTTTTAGTCATTTTGTAGTTTTTATACATCAGAATACATCAGAATAAGGGGATAATTTAATACATCAGAATAAGAGGGGATAATTAATAAAAATAAACACAATACACATAATAAGCACTAATGATACTAGTGGTTGATATCATGGATCTCAGTAAACGTGGGTGAAACATGGGGCTGTATGTGAAATACCGGCAAAGTGATAATACTGGCACAAATGGAGAGATATTTTACTTTTGGCAGTGTTAAAAGGTGTTCTACGACTGGGATACACACACAGGACTAAAAATAATCATGCTTTATGTTGCCAGAATACTTGAGAATTTACAAAATACTTGAACAAATGTGATCATATTTGATCCTCACAAGAAAGTCGAGGAACATAGTTAAAAGAAATTATGTGCATCACTTGTTTTAAGGAAAATATCTAGTCGTTGATGAAATATAACACCTTTCAAAAAGATTTCTGGTCTATCACTAACAATGAACACCTCAACTGATAATGTAGAAAAAAATTAAAAAGATACTCTCTCTAATAAAGAAAAAATGAAAGGAAGGAACCTGTAATGGCAAATTTCATTTACTGTGATGAAGATAGACTTATATTATTCAACCTGGGAGTTACAGACTGCAATTCTAAGAGATAAGGAATGAGATGCTGGAATTGAGTAATGAGACTCAAGCTTTGGAAGTCTAGTTTCAGCTCAATGAAGAGGAGTTATTACCATACTTACCATTTATACGACATGATATTGATTGTTGTGCACTTCAAAATAGCTATAATTTTGGGAATCCAGAGCAGATATTGGGAAGCATTCAAGAGGCTCTGGTAGTCCACCAGGGGATGCAAATACCACGCAGGGTTCTCAGACAGCCTGGAGTCTCTCCTTCTGACACATGCTTCTCACTCTTGCTTCCTTGCTTTCCAAGAGTGTTGTCCCTGGATATCCTGCTGGAGAGTCTGGTAACTCTGGAAACCTACATAATATTTCTACTTAAACAGAAAAATCTATCTTTTAAATAAGGTGATATATTTGAAAGTATTTTTATTGTTTTCTTTCCTTTTTTTTCCCTTTTCATAAAGGTAACAAGTCCTTTGTTAAAAATAGTTCAAACATTATAGAAATATGTAAAAATGTTGCTTTGGTCGTCATTTTACTTATTAGGGTAGGAAGTAGAAGAGATACAAATAGAAAATTTCACCTCCCCCTTTGCTCAAGGTAACCTCCATTAAGAAATCAGTGTAAGATCCAGTGGATCTTTTCTTCTATGCACACACTTAATTAGGCAATAATTTTTCATCTCTGCACTACATTTTTGACAGCTATCTTATATCAGGAAGTAGTGAGAAGAATGATCCTACTAAGGATCCTATGTGATCCTTATGAGATTAAAAAAAAAATTCAACCTCATACTTCAAACAGGGAGAAATTGAATCTCTCAAGAAATATTTTTTAAAAATAGCTGGGGAAAAAAGCCCATCAGCGTTTGGAATTAGCTAGAGCTAGGGCTACCCAAATTCTGGGAACTGCAATGCTAACAGGTTTCTAGCTGTCAAAATTTGAAATAGAATCTACAGGGGCCAAAAGGTTTGAAATAAGAATGTGGTCAGAGGCATCACTGGTATGGACTTTGAGCTGACTAAAACAAACACCAAAATAGCAACAGAGGCTGTCTCAGATGAACTTGCTTTCCCAGCATGCTCTTTTGCTTGTGAGACAGTTCTATTACATTTTTCTATAAAGGACTCATGCTTCCGTTGAAAAGGCAGTCCTGCTCGCATTGCATGGGGCACCGTTTAGGAACTGATAACTGGTTTCCACTTGGAATGCTGTGTCTGGCTGTTTTAGAAATAGTGTCAATGTCTTGCAAAGACACTGTGCTCCAAATGTTTGCAAGTCTCCTGTTTGGAGCTTGCATTGTGCATTTCCATAGAAACCAGTCTAGGTGAGATTTCAGGGTTCCTAGAACAGACCAGCTAATCAGATTGCACCTGAAATACCTAATTGTGTGCACTATAGAAATACGAGTGACATTGTCTTTGAAATATGTTTTCTTTAAGCATTCTAACTTGGGATGCCTGGAATGTGGTTCTAATCTCCGGGCCAGGGACTCTCCATCCTTGTACCAGGCATGTTTCCCAGGCCTTGAAATCACCATCCCCCAGGACCTGGGAGAGAACAAGGCACAGTAGGCTGGGGGCTGGTGTTGTAATCCCCCGACAAGCTCGCCTTGTCCAAGCAGCTCTCAGTCCCTCCTCTCCAAGGTGTGCATCTGACAAGGATCCTCAAAATGTAAATTGCTTGCTAAGGCAAAGATTACCCATCGGTTTGCTTTAATTGCCTCTCTGCCCTCTGTTTACCGGGAAAGTAAGCTTTTGCGTAGGAAGGAGGAAAGCATGTGCTTTACTTTTGGGAGTTAGAAAGAAGATAGAAGTTTGTGAACTACATGCTCAGAAATAAAAGCAGACAGGTGTCCAACAGGGTTTGTAGTTACTGTCTCAAATTGGAGACAGGCTCCCGAGTCCAGGACACTGTAACTTTCCTAAATTTAAGGATGTTTTATCTCTCTTCTGTTTCTAACAGTAAATAGTAATATAATCCTTAAAATCAAAAATTTCTGTGCTTTTTGGGGGGAACAGCAAAGAATGGGGAGAGTCGAGGAGCCAGAACTTTTTCTCTCTAAACAGTCTTGAGAGAACGGAATTCCAAATGTTAAAACGGTCCTGGACTTCGTTTTTTGGGAGTTTTTGAATGATTGATTTTATTTCAGTCCCGCTCATTGGCCTGTTCATGTGGATTTTAAAGGTGTAAACTGTGAGTAAGACGGAGAGAAGACGGTCTCCAAGTGGAACCTGCATCATCAACATCACTCGGGAACTTGTTAGACATGCATATTCTCAAAACCCACCCTAGCCCTACCGAATCAAAAACTCTGGGATTGGAGACCAGCAATCTGTGGTCAACAAGCCCTTCCAGATGAATCCAATTACCAAGCTCAAGCTTGAGGACCCCTCGGGGGCGGATAAGGACTTGATGCAGCTGCTTTTAAATACTGGCTCTGCTACTTCACAGCTGTGTGCATTGAGCAAGTTAGTTTCTCAGAGTTTATGGTGTTGACTGAAAACGCATAACCTAAAAGCTTTATTTGAAGACTTTACTTAGCACTATAGCCTGGGAATCAGCCTCTCAGATGGCTCTGAGGATCTGTTCCAAAGAGTTAAGGGAGGAGCCAGGATATTTAGGAGTTTTTGCTAAAAAAACAAACAAAAATGTAGTCGAGCATCCAAAGATTACTGCTAATCACAAAAAACAGACATCTCAAGTTAATGATTTTAGTGCTTTTCTAAGTATGGGAAGATGCAAGGGTCTGGGCTCATTGAATTTATTCCTTTGAGATGCACCTTAACTAACTAGGGCCAGTATCCTGTTTTTCTGCAGCCTGAATTGCCCTCAGGGAGCGCCACGTGGGTGGCTGCAGTGCCTGAGGGCTTGATGGAGGGCAACATTCATTGTTTACTGGGATGGCAGGCAACAGTTTTTTTGTTGTTTTTGTTTTGTTTTGTTTTTGGTCCACAATGGAGAAGACTAAATGAGATAATTTATTTGAAGCACTTAGGGTAATGCCAGACACACAGAAAACACTCAATAAATGTTAGCTGCTATGGTCACCATTGTGTATAGAGGGAAGGTTAAGTCTCGGGACCTTCAACAAATTAGCATGGCATTTGCCAGCTTAAAGGGCTCTTTCAGATTCTGACACTGTGCTTCCAAAGAATCCATAGTTAAATAAATTCTTTGTGATTTCTCCCACACAGAAATTTGAACAGAGCAGTAGTGCTCAACCTGGCTCATTATCAGAAGCTCAATGGAGCTTTTTAACCGCCCTGCCTGGACCTTCAGAGCCGTCAATTCCAGTGGTAGGCCCTGGGCATCTATAATTTTTTTAAAATCTCTATAGGCAATGCTGCAAAACAGCTACTGGAATCGAAGGGGATAATAACTAGAGAGCTAAGGTGCACTAAGTGTTTGTGTCAGCCACTGTGCTAACTCCTTTACCTACACTGCTTCATTTAATTCTTACGGCAGTACTATGAGGTGGGTTCTATCCGTTTCTGTATTTTGCAGGTGAGGAAACTGAGGTCAGTGAGCCTAATAACCTAATCAAGTTCACATGGCTGAGAAGTGGTTTAGGACCAGAGCCCAGGTTTGGGCTATTAATTGCATTTTAACTGATGCATTCATTTACCCTTTCATCCAACATTTATTTATTATACATGACCAGGTAACACCCTGAGAGCCGGGACATATAAAAATGAATAAAGCTCTCCATCCCCATCTCAAGAAGTTCATGGCTTTTGCTGTTGTCGTTCAGACTGAACAAGAATGACAGATTGCCTCATTTTAAAAGATGATGTCATGTGTCTGTCTTTGAGAGGCTGAAAAGATTTTCTATGACTACCAGCCTCCGCTCAATGGCCACTTACTGAATCCACCACCTTTTGCAAATTAACCTCCCAGTCTGTGAAGACCGGGTCTGTCTGCTGGCCGCTGGCGCTGAGCGGCTCTGGGGCGGCCTTGAAGCTCCGTGTTAGCAACTCCTTAGGGTGCTTCTCTGCTCTTCCGGCTGGGGTTGTGCCAATCACGTCAGTTCAGCATGCTAGCCATCCAATCCCTTCGGTTGGACAATCAGTGAAACCGTGGGGTAGGAAGCGCATCACCACACAGCTGATAGGCTGGCAGTCTTCCAGGGATAAAGCCTGTCACTTACACCTAAAGCGACAACTGTTACGAAATTTCCCAGCAAAGTACAGAGAAAAGGCTGAGGCCTACTTTTTAGAATCGTGAAATGTTAACGCCGGCCAAATCCCCAGACATAGTGTACGGCTCACCGGGAAACAGCTGCGGGGCCTCTAACCAGGCTGGGACTGGGCTCCTGGCGCAATCTGCGACCCCTCACTGCCCCCTAGAGTCAAAGCAGAGCAGTGTTTCAAATAGACACAATATTAAAGTGCAGCGATCATCACCTTGGAGCAGGCAAATGATCCTCCCTGGTTGACAGCCTTGGAAAACACCGCCCCCGGGGTGCAGCCACAGCAGCTTCCCCGCCCGCACGCGGGGGAGGAGAGAAGTTTTGGGGGCAAAGGTCGTTCTCCGGACCGGTATTTAGGTTGCACAGATGGAGGCAGCGGAACCTTTCTCCTCCGCCTACCTCTCGCTTCCACCCGGTCCCAGTTGGCGCCGGACGCAGTAGTGGAGGCTTATAAACATGGAGTCAGAGGACGCTGGGACTGGAGAGTCGTCTTCTCGGCTGGGGGCTCCGGCGTCCACTAATGACCGGCTTTTCCTGGTTAAAGGTGTGGTGTGGTGAGGTGCGGGTGTCGGGGTAACCTCACCCGGGGCCCTAGCCTGCGCTGGAGCTGGCATTCCCACTCACACCCCGCCCAGGGAGACCTTCGCTTGGGCGCCCTGAGTTTAGTCCGTGGGCTGGTCCCACGAGCTGTTCTGTATGTGCTGCATTTCCCCCTTTCCCTCTGCAGTTTCTCTCGTGTCCTCCCTTTTCTAACTCCCACTATCTCTTTTTTCTCCCCTGGAGAAGCTTCACGCAGTTGTCCCCGGGAAGAGGGGAAGGGACCCTGCGCCTATTTTCTACCTTAGCATGGCCTCAGGAACTAGAGGTCGTGTGGTCACGCAGGTTTCCCAGGTGCTGTCATTTACCTTTGCCAAGAGCTGCTTAGCCATCGTTTCTCGAAATTCAAAAGTAATTTTTAAATAGTATCTGAAACTTACTTGTGTCCATCTTTTTAACGTAAGGTTTTTTGTTTTTTCCTCTCCCCACCCTCCATGCCCTACCCCCAAAATTCTTGACAGGTGGAATTTTCCTTGGTACTGTTGCCGCAGCGGGAATGCTGGCTGGATTTGTTACAACACTATCATTGGCTAAAAAGAAAAGTCCTGAATGGTTCAATAAGGTTTGTGACACCGAAATCCATTCATGGCGTTATTGTTGTTTACAAATCAATGGCAGCTGTTTTGACTAGGAAAAGTAAAGAAAGTGTTGATGGCCTTTCACATTACTTTAAGAAGTAAGCCAATGTGCACCTCATAGATTCAGGAAGTGTACAAATTAATCAACTGTATTTTCGTTTAAAAAGAAGTACTTAATTATGCGCTTTTTAAACTTTTAGCAGAACAAGACTTTGAAAGCTCATCCAGTACATTTCCTATTCACAACATGACATTAAATCTAAATCTAGGTAAATCATTCTCAGTTGTATGAGGCCCCAATACTATATGTACCACTAAAAAAGGGGGAAAAAAAGCCAATTAAATTCTTGAGACAACACTGCAAGAGGCGTTTCTCAGAGATGTTAAAATGATGAAATACAGTTCCTTTTAATACAGGTGAAAAACATAGGTCAGCTCCTTGAACCCAAAAACTATGCATGCTTGTGCAATGCAGCAGCCCCACTCCCTAGAAAATTGCCTGGCACATAGTAGGTGCTCATTAAATTTTGGTTGAATGACTCTAACCTATGGAAGGCAGAAAATCCTTATTCCATGAGCAAAATTGAGCAGTCATGCTGTCATGGACAGGTGTACTTCATTTTCCCAGTTGAGAAATTTTCTTCCCCTTGTGGTGGTTCTTCTGTATCGTTCTGTTTCTGCCCTACCCGCCTCATAAGGCTTATTTATCCATTAATTAATTGCTTCAACAAATGTTTATTTTGGATCTTTTATGTGCAGGCACTGTGCTAGCTAGGTGCAAGAGATACAAAAATGAACAAAACATAGGTACCCCTCAAAAAGCTAAGTCTGGTGTGGGAGACAGATGGTAAACAATCACACAAATAACAATGTAATTACAATTTGATATTTGCTTTGGAATACAGTGTTATGTGAAAAGTCATAAACTAATTGAATTCCTTTTTGACTTGTATTTATCTTTAATAATCTAATAATCATATTTAAGCCTTAAGAATGGCAAGAGACCGCATTTAAAGTGCATTTGGATTCCCCTCTGAATACTCAGAGTTCCTATGGAGTTTCCCAAATCACTGTTATGAGCTCATGGTCATTTTCCCCCTATGTCACAGAATATTTTCAGTGCAGAAATGTATATTTTGTGAAAGAAAGAAGTGAAACCTGACTGGTAGTGGTGCTTTAATAGTGGAGTTTTGGTTGGTTTCTAAATCCAAGTTAACATGATAACCTTTGGGTCACAGATCTTTTTTTTTTTTTTTTTTTTTTTTGCGTTATGTGGGCCTCTCACTGTTGTGGCCTCTCCCGTTGCGGAGCACAGGCTCCGGACGCGCAGGCCCAGCGGCCATGGCTCACGGGCCCAGCCGCTCCGCGGCATGTGGGATCTTCCCGGACCGGGGCACGAACCCGTGTCCCCTGCATCGGCAGGCGGACTCTCAACCACTGCGCCACCAGGGAAGCCCCACAGATCTTTTTTGAGAATCTGTTGAAAGCTAGCGATTCTCCCTCAGGAAAAAAAAGCACATATACATGTTCACAACTTTACATTCTATTTTGTGGTTCTGAGATTTGATATCACACATGGCCTTTATAGTCTAACATGGTGGTTTTCAAACTGTGGTCCACAGAACCTTGGGGATCCTTGAGACCCTTTGGGGGTCTGTAAAGTCAGTTATTTTCATAATACTGCTAAGATACCTGCACTAATGATACAGAAACAACAGAGGGTAAAACTGCTGGTGCCTTGCTGTAGTCGAGGCAGTGGCCCCAAACTATACTAGCAGGCATTGTTTTCTTCCTTCCTGTGCACCCGAGGTTAAAGCCATCATTGCGTAAGAGTATCCTTGATGAAGAAGTAACATTATTTATTTTTACTATCTTGACCCTTGAACTTAACCTCTTTAATATTCTGTGTGAAGAAATGGGAAGTACACATAAAGCGCTTCCGCTTTATACCAAAGTAATATGTTTTTCTCAAGAAAAAGCAGTTGTGTGAGATCCACACTGAACTAGCCACTTCTTTTCATGGCATACTTGTAAGAGCAGCAGACAAATTGTAGTTATTCAGAAGTGAGTATTTGGTAGACATTTTCTTGGAAATGAACAAAATGAACCTGTCTCTTCAAGCAAGCAATTGTTAGTATTTGTTGCCAGTGATAAAATTCCAGTTTTTAGGTAAAAATTAGATTTTAGAAAACTTGTGTCTGCCATTGTGAGCTTGCCAGCTGCTCAAACACTTAAAAGTCTTTTCTTTTTTTTAAGATTTACTTATTTACTTATTTATTTATTTAATTTATTTTTGGCTGCTGTTGGGTCTTAGTTGTGGCACGTGGAATCTTCATTGCGTCACATGGGCTCTTCGTTGTGGTGCACGGGCTTCTCTCTAGTTGTGGTGTGCAGGCTCCAGGGAGCATGGGCTCTGTAGTCGTGGCGTGTGGGTTCCCGAGCGCGTAGGCTCTGTAGTTGTGGCACATGGGCTCTCTAGTTGAGGCGCATGAGCTCAGTAGTTATGGCACGTAGGCTTAGTTGCCCCACGACATGTGGGATCTTAGTTCCCTGACCAGGGATCGAACCCACATCACATGCATTATAAGGTGGGTTCTTTACCACGGGACCACCAGGGAAGTCCCTAAAAGGCTTTTCTAAGGAGATTGGTAGGGATACGAATGATGTAATTTTTTGGTATTTAATAAATAAATGATGTCAACAGTTGAAAGATAACTGTTATCTTGGCAAATCATTATTTTCTGAATGATCATGATGCCTGGATACAAGTTCCATTCAAAAATGCAGATTAGACTAATGGATTTTAATGTAATAAAGTACAAAAATTCATTGATACGATTTTATATTCCATATTGCAGATAATTTTTAAGAAACTATTTGTTGAGTTTGGGTATAGTATCAAAGAAGGAAGGCTATTAAAATACTCCTCCCTTTTCCAACCACGTATCTGTATGAGGAGAGATTTTATTCATATACTTCAACCAATAAACATTGCAACAGATTGAATATAGACACATATATGAAAATTCAGCTGTCTTTATTAAACCAGACATTTAAAAGATTAACAAAAATGTAAAACGTTGCCTATCTTTGCACTAAATGTTTTGTAAGATGGTTATTTTAATTCACATAATCAGAAATCTTTGGGATCGAAGTATAAATGGATCCTCAGACCAGGAAGTTTGAGAACCCCTGTTTTGGAGGTTAAATATCCTTCAAGTAACAGTTATTTCAAGACCCATTTAGGTAATGAACAGACCATAAGGGTGAGTCATCATCTTTCTGATATAGCTACAACTTATGAGAAATTATAAAAATAAATCTTTAAAAAATATATATTGTTTTATGTTACAATGACACGGCTGTTTCTGTGATGTAAAGAATATAGCAAAATGTATCAGGTAAGAATGCTCTGTAGGGGAAATAGCTAGATTGAGCATTCTTTTTAAATATCAGTTTGATTTATGTCAAATTCAGCCCAGGATTAAACTGAAAAAAAAAAAACTAAACTAAAAACATGAACCTTATTCTTAGGTAAGCAGTTAACTTTCTGAAAAACTGAACAATTAATTCTTGATAGGTCCTGCACCTGTGAATAATAGATTAATTCTTGTTAAAATAGATAGAAGATAAGGGGCACCCATGTCTTTAAGCATAAGAGGTATTATAAACACAAAATAATGGAAAATAATTTTTTATCTTGGATATTAAATATCATAACTGCATTGTGATTTGTTAAATTCAAACTTCCATATGCACATGGCTTCATTTTAATTTAAATGAAAAAAAATAAACAATGTGGTAGTGAAGAAAAAGGTAGCTTTCATTTATATATATGTGACTAGCATATGTGGTTATATCTAAAGATCTTTTAAAGCAACATTATTTTTTGGCAAGTCAGTCTTTCCCTGCAACCAGTCAGTGTTCATTTTGAAAATTCTGAGCAGGCTATATGAAGGTCATGTGATGTATAACTCCAGCGGGTAAAGCTTGTGACTAGACTTTTAAAAACTTAATAATAAGGGCGGATCAATTTTTTTAACATCATTTCCACTACAATTCATTTTTGGAAGTATGTAGACAGTACCTGATAATAACTCACTTCCTTTCACAATCAATTTCTGAGACTGATATACAAATACAGCATGTACCTTTCTTTTTTTTAATCTGAAAGTTTGGCAAACCCAAGATTTTATTTGGAGTATTGCTATGTTATTAAGAGTTATTTTTATACATACTTACCTTATTTACTTAGCAAAACAAATGTGCGTTTGTGTAGACTTTTAAAAATTTATATATATCTGTAATACATATATAATTTCTTTTCTTCTTAGGGAAATAAGAGATTTTTAATTTAAGTTCCTAAAATAAAATTTAAGCCAAAGCACTTAAACTGACCCTGGTGTGATAATATTTGGTTAATGATACTGCTTCTGGATGAAAATGCAAGCCAATTAGAAATTAGTGCATTTGTGTGAGATCTGTTGCTGAAATTATAGCAACATGAGAAGAAGGAATAAGATTAGAGAGTAGTATATTGTTTTCTTCATAGAAAATGGCTGAAGAAAAATCTCTTGAAAATCTGGTCAGGACCAGGATATATCTACAAAAAGTATGTCGTTAGATAAGATCTGCTAGGTCTAGGCATAGGGATGCAGATAAAGTGTTTCAATGTACTATGAATAACATTCACAATCACAAATGCATGCATTAAAAAACCTTTATTAAGAAATGGGTTGAGCAATATAAAGAAAATTATTCTTAAAAAAAAAGACTTGAGTAAATGGAAATATATTTCCCGATGAAAGACAGGATGTTATAAATTTGCTGTCTCTTGCCAGTTAGCTAATGTTTGATGTCATTCTAATGAAAATGCTAATGAATGGGAGTTGGAGAACTTGACAAAACGTTTCAGGGTTTTTCTGGAAGAATTAATAGATAAAAATGGTAAAGAAATGTTTGATAAAAAGTAATGAGTATGGGCTTCCCTGGTGGCGCAGCGGTTGAGAGTCTACCTGCCGATGCAGGGGACACGGGTTTGTGCCCCGGTCCAGGAAGATCCCACATACCGCGGAGCAGCTGGGCCCGTGAGCCATGGCCGCTGAGCCTGTGCATCCGGAGCCTGTGCTCCGCAACGGGAGAGGCCACAACAGTGAGAGGCCCGCGTACCGAAAAAAAAGAAAAAAGTAATAAATATGATATACTCACTGAATATTAAGACTTTTTAATGATTCTATAATTAAATCTGTGTGATTCTGTTATTAAAAAATCAGTGCACATTATGAAAATAGCTTAGAAACAAACCTATCTAATTTTCTCAATAAGTTGGGAGGAGAAGGATTAATCTGTAGAGTGTTGCTGGGGCAGATGCTATTGGGGGAGTAAACTCCCTTTAGTTATCAGCTTCCATTAAAACTAAAGTAAATACCAGCTGAACTAAAAAGTTAGGGGTAAAAGTTTAAAAAAAAATACAGCTAGAAGGAAAAAGAAATGACTGTGACTTGAATGACGGAAGGTTTTTTTTTTTGTTCACTTTGTGTCTCTGTGTTACATTTTGGTAATTCCCTCAGTATTTCAAGCTTTTCTTTATTTGTTACAGTTATCTATGATCAGTGATCTTTGATGTGACTATGATAAAAAGATTACTGACTTGCCGAAGGCACCAATGATGGTTAGCTTTTTTTGTAGCAATAAGATGTTTTTTTAATTGTCATGTACATTGTTTATTTTAATCTCTTCATGTCTTCTATTACTTAAATAGGGGTTTTTTTATTAGTTATCTATTTCATATGTATTAGTATATATATATGTCAATCCCAATCTCCCAGTTCATCCCGCTACCACCCCTCCCCACTTTCCCCCCTTGGCGTCCATACGTTTGTTCTGTACATCTGTGTCTCTGTTTCTGCCTTGCAGACTGGTTCATCTGTACCATTTTTCTAGGTGCCACATATATACCTTAATATATGATATTTGTTTTTCTCTTTCTGACTTGCTTCACTCTATATGACAGTCTCTAGGTCCATCTGCGTCTCGGCAAATGACCCAATTTCGTTCCTTTTTATGGCTGAGTAATATTCCATTGTATATATGTACCACATCTTCTTTATCCATTTGACTGTTAGTGGGCATTTAGGTTGCTTCCATGACCTGGCTATTGTAAACAGAGCTGCAGTGAACATTGGGGTGCATGTGTCTTTTTGATTTATGGTTTTCTCTGGGTATATGCCCAGTAGTGGGATTGCTGGGTCATATGGTAGTTCTATTTTTAGTTTTTTAAGGAACCTCCATACTGTTCTCCACAGTGGCTGTACCAATTCACATTCCCACCAACAGTGCAAGAGGCCTCCCTTTTCTCCACACCCTCTCCAGCATTTGTTGCTTATAAATGTTCTGATGATGCCCATTCTAACTGGTGTGAGGTGACACCTCATTGTAGTTTTGATTTGCATTTCTCTAATAATTAGTGATGTTGAGCAGCTTTTCACGTGCTTCTTGGCCATCTGTATGTCTTCTTTGGAGCAATGTCTATTTTTTTTTTTTTTTTTTTTTTTGCTGTACGCGGGCCTCTCACTGTTGTGGCCTCTCCCATTGCGGAGCACAGGCTCCGGACGCACAGGCTCAGCGGCCATGGCTCACGGGCCCAGCCGCTCCGCGGCATATGGGATCCTCCCAGACCGGGGCACGAACCCGTATCCCCTGCATCGGCAGGCGGACTCTCAACCACTGCGCCACCAGGGAGGCCCAGGAGCAATGTCTATTTATGTCTTCTGCACATTTTTTGATTGGGTTTGTTTTTTTAATATTGAGCTGCATGAGCTGTTTATATATTTTGGAGTTTAATCCTTTGTCCGTTGATTTGTTTGCAAATATTTTCTCCCATTCTGAGGGTTGTCTTTTCGTCTTGTTTGTAGTTTCCTTTGCTTTGCAAAAAGATTTTAAGTTTCATTAGGTCCCATTTGTTTATTTTTGTTTCTATTCCCATTACTCTAGGAGGTGGGTCAAAAAGGATCTTGCTGTGATTTATGTCAGAGAGTGTTCTGCCTATGTTTTCCTCTAAGAGTTTTATAGTGTCTGGTCTTACATTTAGGTCTTTAATCCATTTTGAGTTGATTTTTGTGTATGGTGTTAGGGAGTGTTCTAATTTCATTCTTTACATGTAGCTGTCTGGTTTTTCCAGCACCACTTATTGAAGAGACTGTCCTTTCTCCATTGTATATCCTTGCCTCCTTTGTCATAGATTAGTTGACGATAGGTGCATGGGTTTATCTCTGGGCTTTCTACCCTGTTCCATTGATCTGTATTTCTGTTTTTGTGCCAGTACCATATTGTCTTGATTACTGTAGCTTTGTAGTATAGTGTGAAGTCAGGGAGCCTGATTCTTCCAACTCTGTTTTTTTCCCTCAAGACTGCTTTGGCTATTCAGGGTCTTTTGTGTCTCCATACAAATTTTAAGATTCTTTGTTGTAGTTCTGTAAAAAAAAAATGTCTTTGGTAGTTTGATAGGGATTGCATTGAATCTGTAGATTGCTTTGGGTAATATAGTCATTTTCACAATATTGATTCTTCCAATCCAAGAACATGGTATATCTCTCCATCTGTTTGTGTCATCTTTGATTTCTTTCATCAGTGTCTTAATAGTTTTCTGAGTACAGGTCTTTTACCTTCTTAGGTAGGTTTATTCCTAGGTATTTTATTCCTTTTGTTGCAGTGGTGTATGGGATTGTTTCCTTAATTTCTCTTTCCGATCTTTTGTTGTTAGTATATACGAATGCAAGAGATTTCTGTGCATTAATTTTATATCCTGCCACTTTACCAAATTAATTGATTAGCTCTAGTAGTTTTCTGGTGGCATCTTTAGGATTCTCTATGTATAGTATCATGGCATATGCAAACAGTGACAGTTTTACTTCTTTTCCAATTTGCATTCCTTTTATTTCTTTTTCTTCTCCGGTTGCCATGGCTAGGACTTCCAGAACTATATTGAATAATAGTGGTGAGAGTGGACATCCTTGTCTTGTTCCTGATCTTAGAGGAAGTGCTTTCAGTTTTTCACCATTGAGGATGATGTTTGCTGTGGGCTTGTCGTATATGGCCTTTATTATGTTGAGGTAGGTTCCCTCTGTGCCCACTTTCTGGAGAATTTTTATAATAAATGGGTGTTGAATTTTGTCAGAAGCTTTCTCTGTATCTGTTGAGATGATCATATGGTTTTTATTCTTCAGTTTGTTAATACGGTGTATCACATTGATTGATTTGCATATATTGAAGAATCCTTGTATCCCTGGGATAAACCCCACTTGATCATGGTGTATGATCCTTTTAATGTGCTGTTGGATTCTGTTTGCTAGTATTTTGTTGAGGATTTTTTTTTTTTTTTTTTTTTTTTGCTGTACACGGGCCTCTCACTGTTGTGGGCTCTCCCGTTGCGGAGCACAGGCTCTGGACGCGCAGGCTCAGCGGCCATGGCTCACGGGCCCAGCCGCTCCGCGGCATGTGGGATCTTCCTGGACCGGGGCATGAACCCGTGTCCCCTGCATCGGCAGGCGGACTCTCAACCACTGCGCCACCATGGAAGCCCTTGTTGAGGATTTTTACATCTATATTCATCAGTGTTATTGGTCCGTAATTTTCTTTTTTGTAGTATCTTTGTCTGGTTTTGGTATTAGGGTGTGGCCTTGTAGAATGAGTTTAGGAGTGTTCCTTCCTCTGCGATTTTTTGGAAGAGTTTGAGAAGGATGGGTGTTAGCTCTTGTCTAAATGTTTGATAGAATTCACCTGTGAAGCCATCTTGCCCTGAACTTTTGTTTGCTGGAAGATTTTTAATCACAGTTTCAATTTCATTACTTGTGATTGGTCTGTTTATATTTTCTATTTCTTCCTGGTTCAGTCTTGGAAGGTTACCTCTTTCTAAGAATTTGTCCGTTTCTTCCAGGTTGTCCATTTTATTGGCATAGAGTTGCTTGTAGTAGTCACTTAGGATGCTTTGTATTTCTGTGGCGTCTGTTGTAACTTCTCCTTTTTCATTTCTAATTTTATTGAATTGAGTCCTCTCCCTCTTTTTCTTGATGAGTCTGACTAAAGGTTTATCAATTTTGTTTATCTTCTCAAAGAACCCGCTTTTAGTTTTATTGATCTTTGCTATTGTTTTCTTTCTATTTCATTTATTTCTGCTCTGATCTTTATGATTTCTTTCCTTCTACTAACTTTGGGTTTTGTTTGTTCTTCTTTCTCTCATTCCTTTAGGTGTAAGGTTAGATTGTTTATTTGAGATGTTTCTTGTTTCTTGAGGTAGGCTTGTATAGCTATAAACTTCCCTTTTAGAACTGCTTTTGCTGCATCCAATAGGCTTTGGATTGTTGTGTTTTCGTCATCATTTGTCTCTAGGTATTTTTTGATTTCCTCTTTGATTTCTTCAGTGATCTCTTGGCTGTTTAGTAATGTGTTGTTTAGCCTCCATGTGTTTGTGTTTTTTACATTTTTTTCCCTGTAATTGATTTCTAATCTCATAGCGTTGTGGTCAGAAAAGATGCTTGATATGATTTCAGTTTTCTTAAATTTACTGAGGCTTGATTTGTAACCCAGGATGTGATCTGTCCTGGGGAATGTTGTGTGTGCACTTGAGAAGAAAGTGTAATCTGCTGTTTTAGGATGGAATGTCCTATAAATATCAATTAAATCTCTCTGGTTTACTGTGTGATTTATAGCTTGTGTTTCCTTAGTAATTTTCTGTCTGGATGATCTGTCCATTGGTGTAAGTGAGGTGTTAAAGTCCCCCACTATTATTGTGTTACTGTCGATTTTCTCTTTTATAGCTGTTAGCATTTGCCTTATGTATTGAGGTGCTCCTATGTTGGGTGCATATATATTTATAGTTGTTATATTTTCTTCCTGGATTGATCCCTTGATCATTATGTAGTGTCTTTCCTTGTCTCTTGTAACATTCTTTATTTTAAAGTCTATTTTATCTACTATGAGTATTGATACTCCAGCTTTCTTTTGATTTCCATTTGCATGGAATATCTTTTTCCATCCCTTCACTTTCAGTCTGTATGTGTCCCTAGGTCTGAAGTGGGTCTCTTGTAGACAGCATATATATGGGTCTTATTTTTGTATCCATTCAGCAAGCCTTTGTCTTTTGGTTGGAGCATTTAATCCATTCATGTTTAAGGTAATTATCGATATATATGTTCCTATGACCATTTTGTTAATTGTTTTGGGTTCCTTTTTTAGGTCCTTTTCTTCTCTTGTGTTTCCCACTTAGAGAAGTTCCTTTAGTATTTGTTGTAGAACTGGTTTGGTGGTGCCGAATTCTCTTAGCTTTTGCTTGTCTGTAAAGCTTTTGATACCTCTGTTGAATCTGAATGAGATCCTTGCTGGGTAGAGTAATCTTGGTTGTAGGTTCTTCCCTTTCATCACTTTAAATATATTGTGCCACTCCCTTCTGGCTTGTGGAGTTTCTGCTGAGAAATCAGCTGTTAACATTATGGGAGTTCCCTTGTATCTTATTTGTTGTTTTTTCCTTGTTGCTTTAAATAATTTTTCTTTTTGTCCTTAATTTTTGTCAGTTTGATTACTATGTGTCTTGGCATGTTTCTCTTTGGGTTTATCCTGCCTGGGACTCTCTGTGCTTCCTAGGCTGGGTGGCTATTTCCTCTCCCATGTTAGGGAAGTTTTCAACTATAATCTCTTCAAATATTTTCTCAGGTCCTTTCTCTCTTCTCCTTCTGGGACCCCTATAATGTGAATGTTGTTGCATTTAGTGTTCTCCCAGAGGTCTCTTAGGCTGTCTTCATTTCTTTTCATTGTTTTTTCTTCTGTTCCATGGCAGTGATTTCCACCATTCTGTCTTCCAGGTCACTTATCCGTTTTGCCTCGGTTATTCTGCTATTGATTCCTTCTAGTGTACTTTTCCTTTTAGTTATTGTATTGTTCATCTCTGTTTGTTTGTTCTTTAATTCTTTTAGGTCTTCGTTAAATATTTCTTGTACCTTCTTGATCTTTGCCTCCATTCTTTTTCTGAAGTCCTGGATCATCTTCACTATCATTATTCTGAATTCTTTTTCTGGAAGGTTGCCTATCTCCACTTCATTTAGTTGTTTTTCTGGTGTTTTATCTTGTTCCTTCATCTGGTACCTAATTTTCTGCCTTCTCATTTTGTCTGTTTTTCTGTGAATGTAATTTCGTTCCACAGGGTGCAGGATGGTAGTTCTTTTTGCTTCTGCTCTCTGCTCTCTCGTGGATGAGGCTATCTAAGAGGCTTGTGAAAGTTTCCTGATGGGAGGGACTGGTGGTGGGTAGAGCTGGGTGTTGCTCTGGTAGGCAGGGCTCAGTAAAACTTTAAAACTGCTGATGGGTGGGGCTGAGTTCCCTCCCTGTTGGTTGTTTGGCCTGAGGTGACCCAGCACTGGAGGCTACAGGCTCTTTGGTTGGTCCAGTGGTGGACTCTGGGAGGGGTCACGCCAGTGAGTACCTCCCAGAACTTCTACTGGCAGTGTCCTTGTCCCTGTGGTGAGCCACAACAGCCCCCCGCCTCTGCAGGAGACCCTCCAACATTAGCAGGTAGGTCTGGTTCAGTCTCCTATGGGAGACTGCTCCTTCCCCTGGATCCCAATGCACACGCTACTTTGTGTGTGCCCTCCAAGAGTGGAGTCTGTGTTTCCCCCAGTCCTTTGAAGTCCTGCAGTCAGATCCCCGCTAGCCTTCAAAGTCTTATTCTCTGGGAATTCCTCCTCCTGTTGCTGGACCCCCAGGTTGGGAAGCCTGATGTGGGGCCCAGAACCTTCACTCCAGTGGTGGACTTCTGTGGATAAGTGTTCTCCAGTTTGTGAGTCACCCACCCAGCAGTTTTGGGATTTGATTTTATTGTGATTGCGCCCCTCCTACCGTCTCATTGCAGCTTCTCCTTTGTCTTTGGTTGTGGGGTATCTTTGTTGGTGAGTTCCAGTGTCTTCCTGTTGATGACTGTCCAGCAGTTAGTTGTGATTCTGGTGCTCTCGCAAGAGGGAGTGAGTGCACGTCCTTCTACTCTGCCATCTTGAACCAATTTCCAGATGAGGGAAATTTTAGTAAGTTTAAAAGCATTAGAATGCATTTTTGACCAAAAACAAACAAACAATAAGCAAAATAAAAGGATAAAAGCATACCAAACAAGGGAAATATGATAGCACATATGATAGGTATAAGGGCTTCAAAGAACATTAATATAGAAAGAATATACAAATCAGAAAACTTTAAATGGACAAATAACATGAATATGCAATTCAAAAGATGTGAACATTGGCTTATAATATCTTAGACAAATACTCATTCTCAGTAACAATAGAAATGTAAGTTATAAATAGTCATATAAATTTCAAAGGTTTCTTTTTGTGTGTTTTTATTTTTACTGAGACCATCTAATGCAGGCCAACTTGAAATGGTCCTCATAAAACAGCATTGTAACTTAGAACAACCTTTTGAAAAACAGTTTGTAGTGTTTATCAGCTTATAAAATATTCATGCTTCTCCACTTAATTCTACTTTGAGGAATTTTCCCCAAGGACTTTATCAGAAATGCAAGTCAGTGTTTAGGCATAAAGAAGTTTTTAATATAAAAGATTAATATAAAAAAGTGAAACTAGCATACATTAATAACAAATGGCTAAGTAAATTATGATAAATCAGTGCTGTGTAACCAGTAAAAATATTTGAGTTTTTGACACAATGAGAGGATGAAAGTTGAAGATTAAAAACATTTTGATGGTGTTAAGTTGTTTTTAAAATGTCCACAATCAGAAGGAGAGAGAATATGTCAAAATGTTTAACATGGTTTACTGGATAATAAAATGGAGGTTTTTTTCATTCATTCTCATGCTTTCTCATACATACCAAATTTCCCACAATGATATATAATCAGAAAAAAATAAGATACAACTTTTGAGGAAGTTCAAGTTTTTATTGTTTCTGACTATTTTTGTTTGTTGATGTTTAATGTGTTTTAGCAGACAGGCTCACAGGGAAAAATAATAAATTCTTAATATTTCCTAAATTCTACAGTCTCCTTTAAAAATTTTTTTAAAGATAAATTACATTTCATATTCAGGTCAAACTATGGGAATAAGTGAATGCCCCTTGGTTACATTTCAAGTAGGCCCATAAGTATTATCACTTCTTTCTCTACTTCCAGTAGTGTAAATATTTGAATTATCCTAAGTAATGATGTTTTTATTCTAATTTACACTATGATTTGTTTCCACTTAAAAAGAGACTTTCACTTACATTTTGTATTGTGTTGTATTTAGAATCAGAAGTGATAAATGACTGAATGGCAAATTCCACTTAGTCTGTAAAGCCAGGCTGCTGAAATGCTCTAGCTTTTATAAGCCATGAAAACTTGAACAAGTTATTTAATCTCTCTCTACCTTAGTTGGTCTTTAGTAAAATGAGGATAATAGTACATGTCTCACAGAGTAAGGTGAAGTAAAATGCTTAATGAATTACTATATGCAAAATGCTTTAAACAGTGCTTGTCATATAGTAAGGGAGCAATATATATATAATTATGTGCATATATATATATATAAAATTATTAACTGTGATATAGTATTTGGAAATACAGAATCCCTGGGAGATTGCAGTCCTGCAATCTTATTTAAAAATTAATCTCATTTAAAAATAAGATTAGGGGCTTCCCTGGTGGCGCAGTGGTTGAGAGTCCGCCTGCCGATGCAGGGGACACGGGTTCGTGCCCCGGTCCGGGAGGATCCCACATGCCTCAGAGCGGCTGGGCTGGTGAGCCACAGCCGCTGAGCCTGTGCGTCCGGAGCCTGTGCTCTGCAATGGGAGAGGCCACAACAGTGAGAGGCCCGTGTACTGCAAAAATAAAAATAAAAAAATAAAAAAATAAGATTAATGGTCCTTTAACAGTATAAGGAAAAATGTGGCTTTGGTCCTTCTGATCAATGTAATTTAATCGTTAGTATCAATAGTAAAAAGGAACATTTAGCATGTGAATGCCATTTGTGCAGTTTTATTCATGAAACAATAGATATGGAAAAAGAACTCACCACATCCATAGAATATCACCATACTTTACAAAAAATTAAATTAGCTCCTTTCATGTTGTCAGAGCTTTACTGTTTTGTTGTTTTCTTATTATGAGCTCCTTCTAACCTAAATTAGTAGACACTAACCCTAGATATTGTCCTCCAATGAGTGTCTGACCAGTGTAGTGGAGGAGTATGTTTTTTATTTCAGAGTTTAAATCTTTAAATTAAAATACACTGTCAACTTACATTTTAAATTACTAAGTCATGGAGCTTCCCTGGTGGTGCAGTGGTTAAGAATCTGCCTGCCAGTGCAGGGGACATGGGTTCGAGCCCTGCTCCAGGAAGATCCCACATGCCACGGAGCAAGTAAGCCTGTGCACCACAGCTACTGAGCCTGCGCTCTAGAGCCCACGAGCCACAACTACTGAGCCCACACACCACATCTACTGAAGCCTGTGTGCTCTAGAGCCTGTGCTCGGCAACAAGAGAAGCCCACGTACCGCAACGAAGAGTAGCCCCTGCTCGCCGCAACTAGAGGAAGCCTGCACACAGCAACAAAGACCCAATACAGCCAAAAATAATAAATAAATAAAAATAAATAAATTCATAAATTACTAAGTCATGGAATTGGAAGAGACTTTAGAAAGTAGTACACCATTCCTCCCAGTATCTCTTTTTACAGTGCACCCACCCCTCCCCCAACCTCAGCACATTTCGTAATGGGGCAGTTATTCTTTTTTTTTTTTTTTCCTTTGGCCTCACCTGCAGGATCTCACTTCCATAATCGCAGGCCACAGCCATGAAAGCCTGGAATTCTAACCACTAGGCCACCAGGGATCTCCCTCGGTTATTCCTTTTTGAAGTGCTCATTGCATTCTTATTCTGTAGTCAAGTTCGTTATGCTGATAGTCTGAAAGTTGTTCAATTAGTATAATTGTAGATTTTTACCTTAATATTATATCTTGAATCTTGGGAGGAGGGTTACTGTTTTTTTTCTAGTTTCTTATTAATTGTTGCCAGGAGCTGAATTTCTACTGTATGTCAGGCGTCTTGCATAAATATTTAGAAGTCCTCACAATGAGTTATACCACAAGTCTTTTCTCAAATTTAGATTTAGCACACCTCTTCCAGGAAGCTTTCCTTAAAACTTGCCCTTCTCGCAAGTAGATGAGGTGTCCTCCTCCTCTGGGTGCACAGTGCCCTGTATGTATATGCAGTGCTGTCGTCGCCCTTCCCACTTAGATCATAAGTTACTTCTAGCTGTCTGTGTTTCCCCCTCCCTCACCAGGTCTTAAGTGTCCTGTCAGAAAGAAGTTGCTCTGTGTACCTAGCACGGATCTTGGCACGGTGCCTTACACACTCAAATGTTTGTCAGAGCAGTTGTGACTTAAGTCATGCAGTTATTAAGTGCATTAACTTGGGTTGGTCTGGCTTCCTAATATCATGGTGCTGACACAGGGAGTCATTAATTTCAAACAGTTTCCAAATATTTATTCTTTCAGAATGACGATTTTTACCAGAACCTTTGTGTCTTCATTGCAGGGAAGTGTGGCCACGGCTGCCTTACCGGAGAGCGGGTCTTCCCTTGCCTTGCGAGCCCTGGGGTGGGGCTCACTTTATGCCTGGTGTGGGGTTGGTGTGATCAGCTTCGCAGTCTGGAAGGCTCTAGGAGTTCACAGTGTAAGTAACTGCGGTCCTATAATCGGTATCTGGAGTGTTTATTCTACTTTGTGCGGTCTAAATCTTCCAGATTTTCACATTTGCATACAGTTTATTCACTATCTTGTGAAGTGATGACAGAGAATTGACTAAATTTTTACTGATAATTAGGCAGCTTCTCATTCCTAGTAAATCATATAAATAATTTAAATATATAAGGGTGGTGAAACTTCAAATATAATTAAGTAATGACTAATGCATAGCAAATGTTCGTTCTGTATAAATTTGTGGGAGCTACTTGTTCAGTAAAATAATTTGGAACAACTTTCTATGCTGTTTGACATCCATATATAAACATCGTTGTAAAATAAAGCATTTTAAAATTATTACTGAACTTATTAATGTGCTTTCACATTATTGGAGAAAGAGCCTAGTACCTGTGTACGTGTAACTTATACTCCAAGCTAAAAAGCTGTACATTCGGAATATCTGGCTTCTTTTTACGTGAACTACTGGTAGGACGTTCTGTGGACCAGGCTCTTTGTGACAGGTGCGAATTGGTGGTGGTTTAGAATGGGTGGCAGAAGTAGAGTTGATGAAAAGAGGTCCTGGATAGATTTCGAAGGTAGGGGCAACAAGGACTTGTTGTAAATTGAATGTGGGAGGTGAGAGGAAAAGTCAAGTCAAGGGTGTCTCCAGGCTTTTGGTCTGAACGACTGGAAAATGGATGGGACCCGTGTGAAAGGAGCAGATATTAGGGGATCATGTCAGGGGCTCCATCTGGGACTTATGAGTTTGAGGTAGATTTTAGATAGCCAAGTGGAGAGTCAAGTAAGCAGTTAGATATAGAAGTTGGAATTCAGGGGACAGGTCAAGGTGAAGATCTAACTCAGTATGTGGATAGTATTTAAACCATGAGATCAGATGAGCTCACATAGGCAGTGAATGGAGAGAGAAAAGAGAAGAGGTCTGAGGAAGGAGCTCTTGGTTTAGGAGCTCCTAAGGTTTAGAGGTTGAGGAACGAGGAGAAGGTTTCCCTGCTGGAGAAGCAGGGGTAACCAGGAGGATGGTGACTTGGATGCCAGGTGAAAAAACATCTTTCAAGGAGGAGGATGCTGGGTATAAGTCATGTAAGATGAGAACTGGTAGTTCACAGAGATGTGGTGGTCATTGGTGGGTAAAGCCTGAGTGGAGTGGATCGAAGGAGAATGGAGGAGAGAGCTTGGAGGCAGTGTGTATGGGCAAGTCTTGAGCTTTGCTGTAAAGAGAAAGAAAGAAATGGGGTCATAGCTAGGAGGGGGAATGGGATCAAGAGAGGTTTTTTTTGTTTTTTTTAAAGTTGGGAGAATTAACAGCATGTGTGTGTGCTGATAGGAGTGATTCAGTGGAGGGGGGAATTGACGCAAGGGAGAGGGAATTGCTGGAGTAATAGGTATTATTATTATTGAATTTTTCACATTTAGTTTAATCATAACTACATAGGCATTATTGTACTTTTCACTTAAAATATACTGATAGACAAACAGATGTCGCTTTTTTCCTAGTCTGAGTAACCTTTATTTTTTAAGTAACTGCCTGCTAGTCATTGCTAGTAACTATAAAGTAGGATTACTTGAAAAAAGTTAGAAAACCCATGACTGAAGATTTTTTTTTTTTTTTTTTTGCTGTACGCGGGCCTCTCACTGTTGTGGCCTCTCCCCCTGCGGAGCACAGGCTCCGGACGCACAGGCCCAGCGGCCATGGCTCACGGGCCCAGCCGCTCCGCGGCATATGGGATCCTCCCAGACCGGGGCACGAACCCGTATCCCCTGCATCGGCAGGCGGACTCTCAACCACTGCGCCACCAGGGAGGCCCCTTGACTGAAGATTTTTGATGATTTTTATTGTTACCTCAATTTTGCTTTGACCAATATAAAATCTCTTCTTCCATTTCAGGCATTGTGCCAGACATTTTAGACATAGCAGATTATTTAATCCTCACAACAACTATGAAGTAGGTGTTAATATCCCCCATTCTATAAATGAGGAAATAGGGACTCAGGTTAAGTCACACAGCTTGTAATTGGCAGAGTCAAGATTTGAAGCTAAGTCTGATGGTCTGCAGAACCTGGTTCATTTTCAATTTTTCCTCCCTTAGCTAAGGGGGGAAATAAAGGAGTAGGTGGAAGGGGCAAGGGGAAGGAGGTTGTGAATCTGGTTTTGACTGTGGAATGATCCACACAGTCTTGATCATTTGACAGATTTTACTGGGTATCATCAGTGTGGACCTCCCAACATCACAATTGACTTCAGTCTCGTATAGGACCAGCCATTCTTTTCTCATATGAGAGCAGTTATTTGAAAACAAATGGAAAAGATTGGGAGGAAATATGTTTGGTGATAATATGTGAAAGAATTATGGGTGTGTGGGTGAGTTTTGTATTTTACTTTTCTGTGTAATTCTTAAATATGTATTGCTTTGACAATAATACTGCTTTTTAAAAAATAGTCCTAGATTTTATTTTTATTAATTTATGCTGACTATAAAGCACAACTGCCTAGGAGTACACGAAACATCCTTGACTACATATGAAATCTGCTTTGGGGGAGGGGCATGCAAATAATAATAAAGTTATTAAGCTTTTGGTTTCTATAAAAATGACAGTCTGTTAGTACTTCACACTGAGTGCATGGAATTGACAGGTAATGTTTCTAGAGTTTAGTAATGTAGGTCATAAATTGAGTAGTAAAGTTTTAAGGTATTTGAAAATATGAACAGTCTTTGATTTAGAAGAGTCATAATGAATCAATCCAAATTTTCATAGACCAACAAAATTAGGTTATTTAAATTAAATTATATGCTTGAGAACTTGGGCTTTATGGGCTAGACTGTGCTATTTTAGTTTCTAGAATGTGAAATTTTTTGTTTTATGGCACTGATAAGAGGATTATTACCTAAATAAAATATTTGGGGGTGGGATTCTTTTCTGATTGGCACTATTGAATGTATGGAGACTTGGAATCCTTTTATATTGCATCTTCATGTCTTTAACCAAAAAGAGAGACTGCAAATAACCTCTCCCTACTGGTAAGTCATTAGGCATATCAGTTTGATTTCCACATCTGAGAAGTCTCACAGAAAAATGAACCCACTGATACTTTTTTAGGACACATCTTTTAAAAGCAGTCATGTTTATTAATTTGTTTATTCAAAAGACATTTGTGGGCCTACCCTGAGCCTGGCACTGAACTAAGACAGCGCTCCCCAGTGGACTGTTAGTATGTAAGGCATAGGTTTTTAAGCGTTATGGGTGACTTTCCAAGGAAATTCTTATTATATGACCCTGCCTTGAGGCTTGTGGAGAGCAATGTGGTATATTTTGGTTCTTCATTTAGAGAGGTTTTTTAAAACTTTTTTAAATTTTTTTATTAGTTTCTGCTTTATAACAAAGTGAATCAGTCATACATATACATCTGTTCCCACATCCCTTCCCTCTTGCGCCTCCCTCCCTCCCACCCTCCCTATCCCACCCCTCCAGGCGGTCACAAAGCACGGAGCTGATCTCCCTGTGCTATGCGGCTGCTTCCCACTATCAATCTACCTTGCGTTTGGTACTGTATATATGTCCATGCCTCTCTTTCGCTTTGTCACAGCTTACCCTTCCCCCTCCCCATATCCTCAAGTCCATTCTCAAGTAGGTCTGTGTCTTTATTCCTGTTTTACCCCTAGGTTCTTCATGACATTTTTTTTCCTTAAATTCCATATATATGTGTTAGCATACGGTATTTGTCTTTCTCTTTCTGACTTACTGCACTCTGTATGACAGACTCTAGGTCTATCCACCTCATTACAAATAGCTCAGTTTCGTTTCTTTTTATGGCTGAGTAACATTCCATTGTATATATGTGCCACATCTTCTTTATCCATTCATCAGATGGTGGACACTTAGGTTGTTTCCATCTCCGGGCTACTGTAAATAGAGCTGCAGTGAACATTTTGGTACATGACTCTTTTTGAATTATGGTTTTCTCAGGGTATATGCCCAGTAGTGGGATTGCTGGGTCATATGGTAGTTCTATTTGTAGTTTTTTAAGGAACCTCCATACTGTTCTCCATAGCGGCTGTACCAATTCACATTCCCACCAGCAGTGCAAGAGTGTTCCCTTTTTTCCACACCCTCTCCAGCATTTATTGTTTCTAGATTTCTTGATGATGGCCATTCTGACTGGTGTGAGATGATATCTCATTGTAGTTTTGATTTGTCTTTCTCTAATGATTAATGATGTTGAGCATTCTTTCATGTGTTTGTTGGCAGTCTGTATATCTTCTTTGGAGAAATGCCTATTTAAGTCTTCTGCCCATTTTTGGATTGGGTTGTTTGTTTTTTTGCTATTGAGCTGCATGAGCTGCTTATAAATTTTGGAGATTAATCCTTTGTCAGTTGCTTCATTTGCAAATATTTTCTCCCATTCTGAGGGCTGTCTTTTGGTCTTGTTTATGGTTTCCTTTGCTGTGCAAAAGCTTTGAAGTTTCATTAGGTCCCATTTGTTTATCTTTGTTTTTATTTCCATTTCTCTAGGAGGTGGGTCCAAAAGGATCTTGCTGTGATTTATGTCATAGAGTGTTCTGCCTATGTTTTCCTCTAAGAGTTTGATAGTTTCTGGCCTTACATTTAGGTCTTTAATCCATTTTGAGCTTATTTTTGTGTATGGTGTTAGGGAATGATCTAATCTCATACTTTTACATGTCCCTGTCCAGTTTTCCCAGCACCACTTATTGAAGAGGCTGTCCTTTCTCCATTGTACATTCCTGCCTCCTTTATCAAAGATAAGTTGACCATATGTGCGTGGGTTTATCTCTGGGCTTTCTATCCTGTTCCATTGATCTATCTTTCTGTTTTTATGCCAGTACCACACTGTCTTGATTACTGTAGCTTTGTAGTATAGTCTGAAGTCAGGGAGCCTGATTCCTCCAGCTCCGTTTTTCGTTCTCAAGATTGCTTTGGCTATTCGGGGTCTTTTGTTTTTCCAAACAAATTTTGAAATTTTTTCTTCTAGTTCTGTGAAAAATGCCAGTGGTAGTTTGATAGGGATTGCATTGAATCTGTAGATTGCTTTGGGTAGTAGAGTCATTTTCACAATATTGATTCTTCCAATACAAGAACATGGTATATATCTCTCCATCTATTTGTATCATCTTTAATTTCTTTCATCAGTGTCTTATAATTTGCTGCATACAGGTCTTTTGTCTCCTTAGGTAGGTTTATTCCTAGATATTTTATTCTTTTTGTTGCAATGGTAAATGGGAGTGTTTTCTTGATTTCACTTTCAGATTTTTCATCATTAGTGTACAGGAATGCCAGAGATTTCTGTGCATTAATTTTGTATCCTGCTACTTTACCAAATTCATTGATTAGCTCTAGTAGTTTTCTGGTAGCATCTTTAGGATTCTCTATGTATAGTATCATGTCATCTGCAAACAGTGACAGCTTTCCTTCTTCTTTTCCAATTTGGATTCCTTTTATTTCCTTTTCTTCTCTGATTGCTGTGGCTAAAACTTCCAAAACTAAGTTGAATAAGAGTGGTGAGAGTGGGCAGCCTTGTCTTGTTCCTGATCTTAGTGGAAATGGTTTCAGTTTTTCACCATTGAGGACAATGTTGGCTGTGGGTTTGTCATATATGGCCTTTATTATGTTGAGGAAAGTTCCCTCTATGCCTACTTTCTGCAGGGTTTTTATCATAAATGGGTGTTGAATTTTGTCGAAAGCTTTCTCTGCATCTATTGAGATGATCATATGGTTTTTCTCCTTCAATTTGTTAATATGGTGTATCACATTGATTGATTTGCGTATATTGAAGAATCCTTGCATTCCTGGAATAAACCCCACTTGATCATGGTGTATGATCCTTTTAATGTGCTGTTGGATTCTGTTTGCTAGTATTTTGCTGAGGATTTTTGCATCTATGTTCATCAGTGATATTGACCTGTAGTTTTCTTTCTTTGTGACATCCTTGTCTGGTTTTGGTATCAAGGTGATGGTGGCCTCATAGAATGAGTTTGGGAGTGTTCCTTCCTCTGAAATTGTTTGGAAGAGTTTGAGAAGGATGGGTGTTAGCTCTTCTCTAAATGTTTGATAGAATCCGCCTGTGAAGCCATCTGGTCCTGGGCTTTTGTTTGTTGGAAGATTTTTAGTCACAGTTTCAATTTCAGTGCCTGTGATTGGTCTGTTCATATATTCTATTTCTTCCTGATTCAGTCTTGGCAGGTTGTGCATTTCTAAGAATTTGTCCATTTCTTCCAGGTTGTCCGTTTTATTGGCATAGAGTTGCTTGTAGTAATCTCTCATGACCTTTTGTATCTCTGCAGTGTCAGTTGTTACTTCTCCTTTTTCATTTCTAATTCTGTTGATTTGAGTCTTCTCCCTTTTTTTCTTGATGAGTCTGGCTAATGGTTTATCAATTTTGTTTATCTTCTCAAAGAACCAGCTTTTAGTTTTATTGGTCTTTGCTATCGTTACCTTCATTTCTTTTTCATTTATTTCTGATCTGATCTTTATGATTTCTTTCCTTCTGCTAACTTTGGGGGTTTTTTGTTCTTCTTTCTCTAATTGCTTTAGGTGCAGGGTCAGGTTGTTTACTTGAGATGTTTCCTGTTTTTTAAGGTGGGATTGTATTGCTATAAACTTCCCCCTTAGAACTGCTTTTGCTGCGTCCCATAGGTTTTGGGTCGTTGTGTCTCCATTGTCATTTGTTTCTAGGTATTTTTAAATTTCCTCTTTGATTTCTTCAGTGATCACTTCGTTATTGAGTAGTGTATTGTTTAGCCTCCATGTGTTTGTATTTTTTACAGATCTTTTCCTGTAATTGATGTCTAGTCTCATAGCATTATGGTCGGAAAAGATACTTGATACAATTTCAATTTTCTTAAATTTACCAAGGCTTGATTTGTGATCCAAGATATGATCTATCCTGGAGAATGTTCCATGAGCACTTGAGAAGAAAATACATTCTGTTGTTTTTGGATGGAATGTCCTATAAATATCAATTAAGTCCATCTTGTTTAATGTATCATTTAAAGCTTGTGTTTCCTTATTTATTTTCATTTTGGATGATCTGTCCATAGGTGAAAGTGGGGTGTTAAAGTCCCCTACTATGAGTGTGTTACTCTTGATTTCCCCTTTTATGGCTGTTAGTATTTGCCTTATGTATTGAGGTGCTCCTATGTTGGGTGCAGAAATATTTACAATTGTTATATCTTCCTCTTGGATCCATCCCTTTATCATTATATAGTGTCCTTCTTTGTCTCTTCTAATAGTCTTTATTTTAAAGTCTATTTTGTCTGATATAAGAATTGCTACTCCAGCTTTCTTTTGATTTCTATTTGCATGGAATATCTTTTTCCATCCCCTGACTTTCAATCTGTATTTGTCTCTAGGTCTGACGTGGGTCTCTTGTAGACAGCATATATATGGGTCTTGTTTTTGTATCCATTCAGCCAATCTGTGTCTTTTGGTGGGAGCATTTAGTCCATTTACATTTAAGGTAATTATTGATATGTATGTTCCTATTCCCATTTCCTTAATTGTTTTGGGTTCGTTATTGTAGGTCTTTTCCTTCTGTTGTGTTTCTTGCCTAGAGAAGTTCCTTTAGCATTTGTTGTAAAGCTGGTTTGGTGGTGCTGAACTCTCTCAGCTTTTGCTTGTCGGTAAAGGTTTTAATTTCTCTGTAAAGGTTTTAATTTCTCCATCAAATCTGAATGAGATCCTTGCTGGGTAGAGTAATCTTGGTTGCAGGTTTTTCTCCTTCATCACTTTAATTATGTCCTGCCACTCCCTTCTGGCTTGTAGAGTTTCTGCTGGGAGATCAGCTGTTAACCTGATGGGGATTCCCTTGTGTGTTATTTGTTGTTTTTCCCTTGCTGCTTTTAATATGATTTCTTTGTGTTTAATTTTTGACAGTTTGATTAATATGTGTCTTGGCGTATTTCTCCTTGCATTTATTCTGTATGGGACTCTCTGTGCCTCCTGGACTTGATTAACTATTTCCTTTCCCATATTAGGGAAGTTTTCAACTATAATCTCTTCAAATATTTTCTCAGTCCCTTTCTTTTTCTCTTCTTCTTCTGGAACCCCTATAATTCGAATGTTGGTGCATTTAATGTTGTCCCAGAGGTCTCTGAGACTGTCCTCTGTTCTTTTCATTCTTTTTTCTTTATTTTTCTCTGCAGCAGTTATTTCCACTATTTTATCTTCCACCTCACTTATCCATTCTTCTGCCTCAGTTATTCTGCTATTGATCCCATCTAGAGTATTTTTCATTTCATTTATTGTGTTTTTAATCGATGCTTGGTTCATCTTTAGTTCTTCTAGGTCCTTGTTAACTGTTTCTTGCATTTTGTCTATTCTATTTCCAAGATTTTGGATTTTGGAAATAGAATCTTGGATCATCTTTACTATCATTATTCTGAATTCTTTTTCAGGTAGACTGCCTATTACCTCTTCATTTGTTAGGTCTGGTAGGTTTTTATCTTGCTCCTTCACCTGCTGTGTGTTTTTCTGTCTTCTCATTTTGCTTATCTTACTGTGTTTGGGGTCTCCTTTTTGCAGGCTGCAGATTCATAGTTCCCGTTGTTTTTGGTGTCTGTCCCCAGTGGCTAAGGTTGTTTCAGTAGGTTGTGTTGGCTTCCTGGTGGGGGGGGACTAGTGCCTGTGTTCTGGTGGTTGAGGCTCGATCTTGTCTTTCTGGTGGACAGGTCCACATCTGGTGGTGTGTTTTGGGGTGCCTGTGGCCTTATTATGTTTTTAGGCAGCCTCTCTGCTAATGGGTGGGGTTGTGTTCCTGTCTTGCTAGTTGCTTGGCATAGGGTGACCAGCACTGTAGCTTGCTGGTCGTTGACTGAAGCTGGGTGCTGGTGTTGAGAGATGGAGATCTCTGGGAGATTTTCGCCGTTTGATATTATGTGGAGCTGGGACGTCTCTTGTGGACCCATGTCCTGAAGTTGGCTCTCCCACTTCAGAGGCACAGCACTGACTCCTGGCTGCAGCACCAAGAGCCTTTCATCTACCCGGCTCAGAATAAAAGGGAGAAAAAGTAGAAAGAAAGAATTAGTAGAAGAAAGAGAGAGAGAAAGAAAGGAAGAAGGAAAGGAAGGAAGGAAGAAAGAAAGAAAGGAGGGAGGGAGGGAGGAAAGAAAGAGTGAAAGGAAGAAAGAAGGGAGGGAGGAAAGAGTGAAAGGAAGAAAGAAGGGAGGGAGGAAAGAAAGAAAGGAGGGAGGGAGGAAGGAAAGAAAGAAAGGAGGGAGGGAGGGAGGAAAGAGTGAAAGGAAGAAAGAAGGGAGGGAGGGAGGAAAGAAAGGGAGGGAGGAAGGAAAGAAAGAGAAAGAAAGGGACGGAGGGAGGAAGGAAAGAAAAAGTGAAAGGAAGAAGGGAGGGAGGAAGGAAAGAAAGAAAGACAGGAGGGAGGAAGGAAGGAAAGAAAGAAGGGCGGAGGGAGGGAGGGAGGAAGGGAAGGTAGGAAAAAAAGACAGGGAAGATAAAGTAAAATAGAATAAAGTATAAAATATAGTAGCGTTATTAAAAATAAAAAAGTAATTATTGAAAAAAAACGGACGGATAGAACCCTGGGACCTATGGTGGAAGCAAAGCTATACAGAGAAAATCTCACACAGAAGCATACACATACACATTCACAAAAAGAGAACGGGGAACAAAATCGAAAAACTTGCTCTCAAAGTCCACCTCCTCAATTTGGGATAATTCGTTGTAAAAAGAGGAAAAGGGGAAAAAGTCTGAAATCTTGCTCTCAAAGTCCACCTCCTTAATTTGGGATAATTCGTTGTAAAAAGAGGAAAAGGGGACAAAAATCTTAAATCTTGTCCTCAAAGTCCACTTCCTCAATTTGGGATGATTCGCTGTCCATTCTTGCACTCCACAGACACAGGGCACATCAAATGGACTGTGGAGCTTTAATCCGCTGCCTCCGAGGCTGCACAGAGAGATTTCCCTGTCTCTGCTCTCACAGCTCCCGGGTCTCAGCCTTGGGCCGGGCCCCGCCTCTGCGCGTAGGTCGCCGGAGGGCGTCCGTTCTTCGCTCAGACAGGACGGGTTTAAAGGAGCCGCTGATTCGGGGGCTCTGGCTCACTCAGGCCGAGGGGAGGGAGGGGCGCGCCGTGCGGGGCGAGCCTGCAGCGGCAGAGGCCGGCGTGACGTTGCACCAGCCCGAGGCGCTCCGTGCGCTTTCCTGGGGAAGCCATCCCTGGGTCCCAGGACCCCGGCAGTGGCGGGCTGCACAGGCTCCCCGGAAGGGGGGATGGACAGTGACCTGCGCTTGCACACAGGCCTTCTGGCGGCGGCAGCAGCAGCCCCAGCGTCCCACGCCCGTCTCCGGGGTCCGCGCCTTTAGCCGCGGCTCGCGCCTGTCTCCGGAGCTTCTTTAAGCAGCGCTCTTAATGCCCTCTCCTCGCGCATCAGGAAACAAAAGGGAAGAAAAATGCCTCTTCGGCAGCTCCAGACTTTCCCCCCGGACTCCCTCCGGGCTAGCCGTGGTGCTCTAACCCCTTCAGGCTTAGAGAGGTTTTTTAAAAAATTTATTCTTTTATTTTTTTTAATTTTTGGCTGTGTTGGGTCTTTGTTGCTGCGCGCGGGCTTTCTCTAGTTGCGGTGAGCAGGGTCTACTCTTCGTTGCAGTGCACGGGCTTATCATTGTTGTGGCTTCTCTTGTTGTAGAGCACGGGCTCTAGGCGTGCAGGCTTCAGTAGTTGTGGCACGTGGGCTCAGTAGTTGTGGCTTGTGGGCTCTAGAGCTCAGGCTCAGTAGTTGTGGTGCACGGGCTTAGTTGCTTCGCAGCATGTGGGATCTTCCCGGACCGAGGCACGAACCCGTGTCCCCTGCATCGGCAGACGGACTCTCAACCACTGCACCACCAGGGAAGCCCCCAGTGATGAACTTTTATCGCTGTTTACTTCCTCTCATTAGGAAATGGCATGTGTCTCTGAGGAATGAAAAGTTTTAGTCAGAAAATGTTGTGCAAAAATGGTTGCGGTCTCTGCACTCAGTAAGTAATTGAGATGATCATTCTAGATAAATGCATGTAAATCAGAATCAATTCCAGTGTCAAAATAGTTGAATTGTATTAAATCTCCAATGTAAACCAGTTCCATAGAAAAGGGTGCCATCTAGTGGCTGACCAAGAGCAGCTTGCATTCCCTATTTTAATTCACAGCTACATCTGCTGGCTGAAAGGCTTAAAGCAAAGCTCTTCAGTTTATTAGAAATATTTTGGATTTACTCTTTGTTTACTCATAATTAGTGCAGAATTTAATTCACATGGAACATGTTTAATACATCAGATATAAATAAAAAATTTTAATTTACACAATGGTAGATCATTTAATAAGAGGTTCCAAAAAAGGAGAGCTAGTGGAAGCTATCTTGTCAGCCAAATGTAGCAGATCAGGCTGCCCAGGATTTAAAATGGGACCCTGCCTGCCTTGGTGTAGGAATCAGTGCAGGTCCAGCCTGGCATCGCCACACCAGTTCCACCCTGCTGATCAGCCGTGGGCATGGCCTGATCGCTCAGAGTGGGTTCATCACTTACTTTGAATTATGGTATTTTATCATGTGGTTATGATCGAGGCAGCATTAATTTTATAACAGGAACTGAATTGTGAAAAGAATGAACATTTCCTATGGGTTCATGGTTCCCTATTGCAGCTGTGCACATGATCCTGGTGCATTCGGGCCATCTGAGTGCACAACATGGTGATGTGATTAGATTGTTTATTAGGGCAGATGTTTTAAGTTTAGAGAATAGTGGTGATAAATGCTCTTCAGGCAGTAAGGGCGTCAGTGATACTAACTGGTAATCCCCCAGTTGTCAAAAGAAAAAACCATGCCACCTAGAGTTAGTTACATGTTAAAACTTTTTTACCTTTTATTATTTATAGTAGGTATTGAGCAAGAGGTTGAGCATATTTATGGTTAGGCTGTCTTGTTTGTTTTTTTTTCCCTTTGAAGGAAAAACATTAGGTGTATGAAAAATTCCTGATAGATATGATTGGAATCGCTATAGCTTTTATGCCCAATGGACCCGTGTTCTGCCTTTGTTCGAAGTTATCTCAAAATACTGGTCAGAATCACCCACTGCTAACATTTACTGTGGTTGTGTTAGAATATATTCATGATACCTGGCGTAGTTAAATTTGCATGTCGTTTATAGTTGTCTTCACAGGAGCTAAAACATCGATAGAAATAAAACCATGAATGGAAACATTCTCAGTTATTGTAAAATACTTTAAGTTGTCTAGAGATTTAAATTTTAAAATTAACTCTTATAAATGGAGGTTTTTTTAACCATGGGATAAGAGGTATTTGTTTTTATTTACATATATTAGTGTTTATTTTCAAAGAAAAAATATATTTAGGACCTTTTTTAAACAAAAATGGGTTTTTAAAAAATTTGTTTATTTATTTATTTGTTTGTTGGCTGCATTGGGTCTTCGTTGCTGCACGTGCTTTCTCTAATTGCGGCGAGCGGGGGCTACTCTTCGTTGCGGTGTGCTGGCTTCTTATCGGGGTGGCTTCTCTTGTTACAGAGCAGAGGCTCTAGGCTTGCAGGCTTCAGTAGTTGTGGCTCACGGGCTCTAGAGCGCAGGCTCAGTAGTTGTGGCGCACGGACTTAGCTGCTCCATGGCATGTGGGATCTTCCTGGACCAGGGCTCGAACCTGTGTCCCCTGCATTGGCAGGCGGTCCTTAACCACTGTGCCATCAGGGAAGCTCATGGCTATTTTTTGGTAAAAAAAAAAAAAAAAAATATATATATATATATATATATATATATATACACACACACACACACACACATATATATATGTACTCATTGTTTGAAAAGAAAAAATCAGTGTAGAAAAGGTCAAAAACAAAAATCACCAAAGATCTCCCTGAATTGTAATCACTTATTATAGTAGGAACATCCTTGTAGAGCTTCTATAGGCATGCTCATATAATCATATATAAATACTGTTTTACTGTACTACTGTGGGACTTTTTTTCGCTGAATAGTCATAAGAACATCTTTGCACAGTGGAGTATATGAATCTCCATCACTTTTAATGGCTACATGGTACTCAATTGTATGTTATAATTTAATCAGTCTCCAGCCAACAGCATTTAGATTGTAATTTTTCACTATCAAACAACATAGTGAACCTCTGTAGGCATACATCTTTTTGTACTGTTCTTTGTCAAGAAATGTGTTCTAAAGACAGAAGATGCTATTGTTGAATCAAAGTGTATTTTTAAAATGTTTTTGATATTTGTTGCTAAATGGCCTTCCAGGAAAGTTTATACAATTTAGAAGATAACAGCAATGTATACAAGTTTCCTAGCACCCTTGCCATTAGTAGCTTTTATTACTCTGAAATTTTTGCCAATCCAATACATGGAAAATTTCTTCCTTTGTTGTGTCTCTCTGAAGCTGCTGTAAAGGCTTTTATGGAAATAATCTGTGACTGGAGTCACGAATACTCTCCAGCCCCTGTCTTGCCTCCTCATCTAATATGGGTTGCTTTTTTCTCAAAAGGCCAGACTTCTTTTTCTTTAAAAAACTATAAGTAAAACATGTTAAAACATACATATTTTAAATATTTCTCTAAAAAGTGTCATTTGACTTTCCTCTTCAAAGAAAGACTTTTTTTTAATTCTTCTCCATTATGGTTCATCACATGATGTTGACTAGAGCTCCCTGTGCTGTACAGCAGGACCTCGTGGCTTATGCATTCTCTGTGTAATAGTTTGCGCTTGCTACTCCCAAACTCCCGGTCCCTCCCTCCCCCACAACCACAAGGCTGTTCACTGTGTCTGTGAGTCTGTTTCTGTTTCGTAGATAAGTTCATTTGTGTCATTTTAGATTCCACATGTAAGTGATAGCGTATGGTATTTGTCTTTCTCTTTCTGACTTTGCTTAGTATGATCATCTGTAGGTCCATCCATGTTGCTGCACATGACATTACTTCATTCTTCTTAATGGCTGAGTAATATTCCATTGTACATATATATACATCTTCTTTATCCATTCCTCTGTTGATGGACATTTAGGTTGTTTCCATGTCTTGGCTACTGTAAATAGTACTGCTGTGAACATAGGGGTGCATATATCTTTTTGAATTACAGTTTTGTCCTGATATATTCCCAGGAGTGGGATTGCTGGATCATATGCCAACTCTATTTTTAGTTACTTGTGGAACCTCCATACGGTTCTCCATAGTGGCTGCACCAGTTCACATTCCCACCAACAGTGCAAGAGGGTTCCCTTTTCTCCACACCCTCTCCAGCATTTATTATTTGTAGACTTCTTGATGGCCATTCTGACTGGTGTGAGATGATACCTTATTGTAGTTTTGATTTTCATTTCTCTGATAATTAGCAATGTTGAGCATCTTTTCATGTGCCTATTGGCCATCTGGATGTATTATAAGAAAGATCTTTTTTTTTTTTTTGCGGTACGCGGGCCTCTCACTGTTGTGGCCTCTCCCGTTGCGGAGCACAGGCTCCGGACGCGCAGGCTCAGCGGCCATGGCTCACGGGCCCAGCCACTCCGCGGCATGTGGGATCTTCCCAGACCGGAGCATGAACCTGTGTCCCCTGCATCGGCAGGCGGACTCTCAACCACCGCGCCACCAGGGAAGCCCTAAGAAAGATCTTTTAAAGGAAGTAATATTATACCTTATTTCTGAGACAATGGTGAATGCACTCTAATAAAATTTATTTTCTCCAGCTCTTTTTTGTAGCTGTTGCTAGGCATACTTTTATATTAATATTTAGGCTCACTTCTTAATTACCTTATGACCAGCTTGAGTACTTTTGCTAATTACAGTCAAATTTCTTTTACTTTTTGCTAATTTCAGTTTTTACTAACATTCTGGTGTATCTCATATTAAATACATTTAGTCTTACACCGTGTTTACTTATTTCAAATGAAAGCGGCATTGTAGGGTGAATGCTTGAACCCCACATGTAAAATAAAACTATGGAAAAGCTTAAAAGTTTTTAACTTCTAAGATATCTAAGAAGGAAATAAACTTCATGCTGTATACTTTTCATTGGTTTAGTTCAAAGATTAAAAACAAATTGGAGTCTCCTGGCAGATTGTTTACTGGTAGCCACTTGTGAGTGGTCTGCAGGGGAAGTCTGAAGCACGGCTGAAACGTTTCGCTCTGGGTCCTCGCCTAATCTAATTTCAGTGCTTCCAAAGATTTCTACCAGCTCCGCCCCCAGGAAGAAAGCTTCAGTTTCTTATTCTGACTGCCTTATGTCAGCAGCCGCCGCCTTGCTTCCTCTTCCCGATGGTACTTCCTAGACCGCCCAGAACGCGGTCGTCATGATCTTGCAGAGATAGCTCCATCTGTCAAGCCCTCGGGCCTTCAAACAGCTTAAGCGTTGAGGAATATTTTTCCTGGAATCACTTTTAAATTAATTGGAAGTGGCACTGTGCATCAGTTAAGTTCAGGTCTGAGGTGACAAGAACATCTCTATACTCCTTATTTCCCATTCCATTGCAGCTCTAATGGGCTTGGCATCCCGGTGGTGAGAGGTACTCTGTGTGAATGTGAAGGAGCAATTTGGTGACACAGAGACCGAAGCAAAGGGACTTGCTCAGTTTAAAATGGGACATAATGACTGATGTACTTTCCCTTTTTTTTTTTTTTTTTTTTTTTGCCAAGGTTGGGGGAAATCAGCCGTTTTGGCGTATTGCCAAGATTCCTCTTTAAAAACCTACCGGTTTCCTTTTACAAGTAAAATAGGGCCCCAAGCATCTTATAAAGCGTTTTATAAAGAATGTGCAACACTTACCAGGAAAGATAAGTAAGCTCTGCCATAAAAGCCTTCTTGTTCCAGGCCTGACACAAATCAGGCTTAATCACCTCAAGAATGTTCCCAGTCTCACTCCACTGGAGGGAAGGTAGCCTTGATTTCACTTGCGTTTTCTTATTGAGCATAGAAAATGGGACTCCCATGAGCAGATCTCTCTAACCAAAGCCTCGTGGAGTGCAGACCTGATAGCGCACGCTTTCCCCATAAGCTTTGTTGAAGTATTTCCTGACTGAAATACTTCTAACAATTTTAAGAAGAAATCTTTTTTTTTAATGTGCTGTATATCTTTCCACAACGCAGATTGTGTTGAACATAATTTCACCTTTTCTTGATGACTCAGATATATCAGTTATCATTTGCTTCTGTGCTAACAGATTCTGGGCTTTCATAGTACTTATTCTTTCTGTACTTCTTCTTCCTGATCCTACTTTGGCTCTTGTTTTTCACCTCCCACCATCCTGTTTACTTCAGGCTCCTTCTTTGCCCTTGTATTTTCTCCGCGGTGCTATCCATTCCAGTGGCTTCATCCGCATGCAGACGACTGCCAGGACTGCGTCTTCAGCGAGACCCCTGAGCTCCTAGCTCATGGGCCCGTTTGACTGGACACTGATGCTTGGATGTCCTACCGGTGTGACGCATGTTTCCACTTGAACTGTCATTTACCCCCCCACACCCATTTCGCCCCCCAACCTACTGCCGGGTCACCCACAGTGAATGGCAATATCATCCATCCTCTAGCAGTGCTGCCTGGACTGAGAAGCTGGACTTGATCATGACCACACTCCCTCTCACCCCTGTATCTGATCAGCCACCAAGTCTTGCTCCTCCCCCACCCTCACAGCCACTGTAGCTGGGGCACCTTCCTGCCCCAAGATGCTTATCACAGCTAATGTCCCTTCTCCCTGCCTGCCACCTTGCCCCGTCACAGCCCTTCCCCCACACCACTGCAAGGATGCGCTGGCCTTCCTCTTCCCCTCACCTCTGCCTTTCTACCATGGGCGAAATATCCATGCTGCGGCCAAAGCCCCACACGCATGAGGGCACTCAACCACCTCCCACCCCCATCTGCCCAAGGACCTCGCTCCCATAATTATCCCCAGCCTTTGATGATCATCAGTTTTCCCTCTGCTGCAGTGTGTGGAGACGTGCTCTAGTTTCTCCCACCTCTAGAAGTCTTCTCTCCGTGTTCCTCACCCTCCTCCAGGTTCCAGCCCATTTGCCTGCTTCCCATCGTAGAAGAGATTTCTTGAAAAGAGTTGCCTGTGATCACTGTCTCCACTTCCTCTCCTTTTTCTCCTCAGTCTGCTGGTGTGGGTCGCCAGTGCCCTCCGTGTTGCCAGGTCCAGGTCTCGTCGCCATCCTTCTGTGACTTGGCCTCTCAGCAACACCTGACACAAGGGAGCACTCTCCCCTCTCTTGGCTTCCACCCTTTCCACCTCGCTGGCCATTTTTGTTCATCTCCTTTTCTGGCTCCTCCCCCGCAGACCTGGAAGTGTTGGCGTGTCCGGTGGCTTCACACTTGCACTCTTCTGTTCTCCATCTGTCCTCAGTCGTCGGTGCTCTTGCCTAGTCCCTGGCATTAAAAACAATCTGTACAATCTGATAATGTCCAAATACGTAGCTCCAGCCTGACCTTCAGATTTGCCTTCAAACCGCACGTGGTCCATCTCGTCTCACAGGCATGTCAGAGCCCTGCGTCCCAGCCAGAAGTTGTGGTTTCCTCTCCTCCTCCCCAACTTGCTCCTCCCTTAGTCTCTCCCATTTCAGTGAGTGCCGCCCCCATCCCCCCAGTCGTTCAAGCCAAAAACCCAGCAGAGAATCATGGTAGATTTCCTTATTTCCCGTCATTCCCTTCACCTAAGCTGTGAGCAAGTCCTGCTTGTTAGCCCAGCTGCTAAACAGAGCCTGGCTCTTTCATCTCTCTCCACCTCCATTCATCTTTTGCCTGGTGTATTGAAACAGTTTCTTGTCTAGTATCTCGGCCTCTCCTTTACTTCCCCTAGAATTTTTTTTCCACGCAGATATTTTTAAAATGTAGGTCAAATCATGTCACTCCTTTATTTAAAAACCCTTCAGCATCTCCTGTTGAGGAAGTCTCACAGGATGTAGCCCCACCTACCTCGCTGACCTCGTCTTGAGCCACCACCATCACCTCTCCCATCCCACGCCCACCTCACCCTGCCAGGCCCTGGGCCTTCTTGTTTCTTCAGCACTCCAGCCTTATGTCTGCGTAGGGCCTTTCTAGCTTTGCCCAGGAAACTCCTTCCCTGGGTCTTTGCAGGGCTGGCTCTGTGTTGCCATCCAGGGTTTCAACCCAAATCTATTTTACCCCCTCAGAGGAGCTTCCCCAGACCATCTAACTAAAATACAGTAGCCTCTTCATTCTCACCACTCAGTTCCTCTCTGATGTTATCCTGTTTTGTTTTCTTCACGACACTTGTTGCAAAATGAAGTTATATTGACCATTTTAAAATGTTAATCTGTTTTTGCTAAAAGAACATAAATTCTAAGAGTGGAGTTTACCGTGTTCATTGTTGTATCCTCAGCACCTGCACCATGCCTCCTAGCACAGAGGAGGGATTTAGTGAACTCTGTTGGATGAAATCTGATCACACCGCTTCTGTCACTTCAGTGGCACCCTCTTGCCTTGAGGATCCATTCCAGGTTCCTTGAAGAGGTTTGTAAGTTCCTGTGTGATCTGGCCCCTGCTTATTCTTTAACTCATTGCTTCTCGACCAGGGCGGGGGAGGTGTGTGTGGCAAATGTGCTGTGTCCCACCCGCCCACCTCCACCCACGACGGAGATTTGGCGTGTCTGGAGGTACTGTCTGGGCCGTCATACGTACAGGAGAGCTACTGGCATCTAATGGGTAGAGGCCAGGGAAGCTGCTGCGCATCCTACAGTGCATAGGACAGGCCCCCAAAGAATGATCTGGTCCAGAATGTCAGGAGTGCTGCGGTTGAGAGCCTAGCTGTGCCTCTAATAAGCCTCTGTCACGGTCAGAGGTCTGGCCGTGCTGAAAGGCCATGTGCTTTCTAGCCTCAGAGCCTTGTCCTTGCTGATCCCCCGCCTGGAACACCCCTTTCCTTCTTCACTGTGCCCAGCTGCTGCTGACCCTCTCTGTTGCCCAGATGGAGTCTGGAGGCAAATTAGTTCTTAAACTTTATAACGTGGAGTTAATCTGTTTTGGCAGTTTGGAGTTCATAAAGGTAACTTAAGGTTACCTCAAACTGAAGGTAACTTCCATACACAAAAATATCCTTTGTGTCATTTTTTTTTTTTAGATGTGTAAAGCTGTTGTTACGGAGGACTAGAGTATTATTTCTATTAAGCCAATTGCAGAGAATAAATGAGCTGAATTAGTGAAACAGCACTTATGCAGTTAGAGCCTATAGCCATAAAATTAAACTCTCAATTTTTAGATATGATTTAGGATGTTTAAACACATACTAATGAATATTAATTTCTTTGTTTTTCATGTTTTGTGCCACATTAAAATAATTCCTTTTTAATGATTAATATAAGCAGCTTTTTTTTACATTGCATTAAAAATTATGTGTAAGATGATGCCTTTAAAGAACGAAAGTGAGATCTGGGTAACTTATCAGAAGAGCTTGCCAATTCATGTTATAGTATTTGAATACCATAAATAGGAAGTTGGTGCCAGGGTTGCTTTTTGAATGGACATTCTACCTTTATTCTACTCAGTAGACAAAGCTTTGTGGCCCTGCTTTTGTCCTTCCCCCAGCATTCCCAGTATTGCTGACGAAAGAAAATACTTTGAGGTACTGCGATTTGTAAAGATGCCCCACACAAGGATTACGGAGTTAGGTAGATTTTAGTATCTATGAGCAACAGAATCACAGCCCACTAATTTTTTAAAAAACTACAATTTGCATTTTATGAGTTTCAAATCACAAGACTTTTAAAATAATTGTGTTTATATAATGTTCTACTTGCATGCTGGTGAGTTTATAGCTTACAATATTAACACTGCTTTCATTGCATCTTGTTTTTTTTTTCAAATCAAGGGTTTTGTGCACGGATTATTTTCTTAAAAGTTTTCCATAGAACAAAACATTTTAAATAACTTCAAAGGATAAAAATATTCCTTCTGCCTTTGCATATTTATTTTACTGTGTTTCTAGCACTGTAGAATTTTTTTTTTAATTTGTATGTTCTAAGGTGGTAAAGGTGGGCATTAGCTTTGAAAGTAATTAAGAAATCTTTTAGTTTATTCATAGCTTTATCTGAAATTTATGCATCAACCTTGCTAAGAAACCCCAGACAGGCACCATTTTACTTACCCCTTTATTCAAAACTCCAGCACCAGGTGGATTCTCCAGCCCTGCCTTTCCATCTCACTCACCCTTTAGCCCTCTAGCCTTACTTGGCTCAGTTCTGTAGTTATTTCCTCATTCTTTTCTACCACAAACATTTACTGAATCCCTATTCATATAGCAAGCTCTGTTCTGGAGGATAGGGATATGCTGTTAAATACAAGGTGATCCCTTTTGGAGTGACAAATTCATAAGTAATTACATAAGTCAATTCTCCTTGGGAGATTGTAGAAGACTTAGGAGAGCGTGGAATATTTGAACTGGACTCCTAGATGGAAAAAGGGCAGAGGGAGCTGGGGATGAGAGTCCAGGTGGAAGGAATAGAGTGACTTAGTTTACAACCATTCTTGGTCCAGACGCTTGCTAGTCATCTTTATTTCCTGCTTCCTCCCTCCTAAGTGGTGTAACCAAAAGTATTATGGCATAATCCTGCCATCAGCTATAATATTATACTGAATTTTGAATAGATAATTTGAATTAGATTTTCCATTCAAAAGGAATAATGAGCCACCTAAGATAGAAGGTCACTAGGGAGCTGGCTAGCTGTAGTTGGCTTCCCACACCTTCGGGTAGACCTAAGTCATCTGTTCATCGTTTTTAGTTCTTTCCTTCTTATCTCAAGACTTATTGTAAATAAAAGGCTGCTTTGTTTGAGGTATTTTTATTTTGGAGAGTGTTATTTTTCTCAAAATTGATGTAGTGTGGCTAAGGGGAAAAACTGAAGAGGCAGCTGTCATAGTGATGGTATTTCTGAAGAGGTTCAAACTCTAGAAAGAAAAGGACTGTAGACAAAAGCCATCTAACTAAGAGTCTTTATGTCCTTGAATTTCATCTTCAAGAACACTTATAAGAAAAATGACTTGACTGGTCAAAGGAATCATTGTAGGAAAAAGGTGAGAACAGGCATCAGGTTAAAACATTTCAAGCTATGACTGGGATAAAAGAAAGAATAGGATGTCAGCCACCATTAAATAAAGATCATTTAAAGATTCTCCTTTTTAATTTGACAAATGGTGACCATAAATCTGACCACCAGGGTGGAGGGAACGCACGTATGTGGTGCTTTTACCATTTTGTGTGTCACAGAGCTTGTACTGTACCATCTAAACAGGATGCCACCAAGTCACACTGAAACAGGATTGCAGGATCTCCACTGTTGCCACACTTTTCTCACCTCTCACCAACTCCTTTGCTTACTGTTGCTCTCTTCCTGGACTGCAGCTCAGTGGCAGAAAGAATGAGAATAGCTTTTCAAGTCCTGAATATAAAATATTCATTTTGTCAAGATTTGGTATTCTAAAATGGAATATATATGTATACACATACACACACACACACATATATATGTATACATATACACACATATACAATTTTTTTTTTCTGCCTGTGCGGAGGCTGCATGTACCAAGAGCTCCGTTAGGGGAGAACATACTGCTTTCTTGGAATGAGAGGAAAGCTTTGAGGAATCATTACGTGGTCAGAATTCTGTTTATATAAGTGAGGAGAAAGTACTATTATTTTTGTTTGGACTTTTATAGTTTATTGGGTTTAAGGGTATATATATATATATATATAAACATATATGTATCAGATGTAAAGTTTTTATTTCCTTAGAAATTTGAAAGGACATTCATAATACTGACCAGAAAAATGCAGAGGAAAGTAAGGTATACTGATGCCATATTGTACTAGCTAATATTTTACTACTTTAATCAGTAATCTGGTTTGTGCACTTGGTCAAAATTTGCCATTTTAAGCATATGGAAGATACATCTTCATGCCGATATCAGGCTATATCATCACCATCTTTCTACTCGAGAAGTCGTTTTCGATCAGGACTCTCAATTAGGAGCTTTCCTTTGTCGCGACTGTTTGACTAGCTCACAGTCGGCTCCTGCCCCTTGTCGTCAGGATCCTGTGACTTCCGCAGTCAGGGTCATGACTGGCATAAAGGCAGCGGAAGCCTTTCCAAATATAAGGTTCTCGAACTGGATACAACGGGAAACAGGAGTCCCACTTTTCCAACGGATGCAGGGAAATGGTGCAGGAGGCCATTGGGAGACAAAGGATATGCACCTGGTTATTCCTGGCAGGGATACAATTAAGAAAATTTAACCTTATTTTCATCTGTATTTAATGGAAATGTTTTTACTTGGCATATGTAGTGAAAACAGAAAATCAGTAATCCCAAGGATCTGGGTTGGCTCATTATACATGCTAAGTGGTGGAGAGAATTCGAGTTCTTAAAATTTTAACTCCAGAATTCATTTGCGAGAGGAGCCCTTCCGCGTCGTCGTCGTCGTCCCCCCCGCAATCAGATCAGACCTGATGTACTTTGTGGAGGCCCTTTTGAGGCCACGAGAGCTGGGCCTGCCTTGTGCAGCCGCAGTAGCAGGCCGCGTCCAAAGGTCCCGGCCTTGCGCAGCCACAGTAACGGGCTGAGCAAACGGCCAACGGTCAGAGCTCTCCGCTTTTGAGCTTGTAAGGCTGCCTGCTGCTTTCTTCCTATCTCTCTTCCTTCAGCTCTCGAGTGAGTAGCCATGAGCTGGGCTGTGGGAATGCTGCGGGCCAGCCAGAGAGTGGGCGGTGTGAGAGCGAATTGCCTGTGCCCGGGAATGGTGCTGAGTCCCCGCCAGCAGGCAGGCATCGCCCACAGGGGCGCCTGGCCCACGGCACCCGCGTCCAAGGTGGGTACGGTCAAGTGTGAGTTTATGAAGAATTTCCCCTCAGAGGAGCCCGTTCGTTGCAATAAGATCTCCATTGTAGGAACTGGGTCGGTTGGCATGGCCTGTGCTATCAGCATCCTGTTAAAAGGCTTGAGTGATGAACTTGCCTTGGTGGATGTTGATGGAGGTAGACTGAACGGTGAGACAATGGATCTTCAGCATGGCAGCCCTTTCGTGAAAATGCCCAATATTATTTCCATCAAAGATTACCTTGTCACTGCCAACTCCAGCCTCGTGATTATCACAGCAGGTGCACGCCAGGAAAAAGGAGAAACACGCCTTAATTTAGTCCAGCGAAATTTGGCCATCTTTAAGTTAATGATTTCCAGTATCGTTCAGTACAGTCCTCGCTGCAAACTGATTGTTGTTTCCAATCCAGTGGATATCTTAATTTACGTAGCCTGGAAGTTGAGTGAATTTCCCCAAAACCGTATTATTGGAAGTGGTTGTAATCTGGACACTGCCCGTTTCCGTTTCTTGATTGGGCACGGGCTTGGTATCCATTCTGAAAGCTGTCATGGGTGGATTCTTGGAGAGCGCGGAGACTCAAGTGTTCCCGTGTGGAGTGGAGTGAACATCGCTGGTGTCCCTCTGAAGGATCGGAGCGTAGATACAGGAACTGATAAAGATCCTGAGCAGTGGGAAAATGTGCACAGAGATGCGATTGCTAGTGCCTATGAGGTTATTAAACTGAAAGGTTATACTTCTTGGGCCATTGGCCTGTCTGTAGCTGACTTAACAGAAAGCATTGTGAAGAATCTTAGGTGAGTGCATCCAGTTTCCACCAGAATTAAGGGTCTCTATGGAATAAATGAAGAAGTATTCCTCAGTGTTCCTTGTATCCTGGGAGGGAGCGGTATTACCAACCTTATAAAAGTAAAGCTGGCCCCTGGAGAAGAGGCCCGTCTGCAGAAGAGTGCAAAAACACTTCGGGAAATTCAAAAGGAGCTTAAGTTTTAAAGTCGTTTAAAACTACCATTCTGAAGTTATTGAAGAGAGTAGTTACGGAGTTGTGTATGTCCAGTCTTTGAATAAACTTGAATTCCTAAAGGTTGGAAACAGGGAAGGGGGTAGAGTGACTCCCCTGTTTATTTAGGCCCCCCCCAGCTCTTTTATTTAGCCTCCAGATGCTGAATTATACTTTTTTTTAAACAATTCCTAAGTGACTGCATCAAAGAAGGTGTTTTTGTACCACTGATGTACCAGTCCTCACCCTGTGTATGTGTGTGTGTGTGTGTGTATAGTTGCCAGTTGTCCCAAAAACTGTGGGATGCAGGTGTCTGTTGTTACAGAAATTGATTTTTTTTTTTTTTTTTGCGGTACACGGGCCTCTCACTGTTGTGGCGTCTCCCATTGCGGGGCACAGGCTCCAGACGCACAGGCTCAGCGGCCATGGCTCGTGGGCCCAGCCGCTCCGTGGTATGTGGGATTTTCCCTGACCAGGGCACGAACCCGTGTCCCCTGCATCGGCAGGCGGACTCTCAACCGCTGTGCCACCAGGGAAGCCTCTGATTCTTTTCATTAAGTACAGGTTCATTCTTTTGTTCTGCGTGACTTATATCTATGTTCATTTATATACTATTTTTTTTGAAGTTGTAACTTCCTATACAATGTGAAAATAAACATATACACAGAAGCATTTTCTGTAATGGAGCCATCAGCTGTCTTCATTGCCCTATGACAGCCTATCAGCCAGGCTTTCAAAAAGGCATCGTAAAATGGGAGCTGGAAGCAGGTCCTATGTGTACTTGTGTGTGTGTGCATGTTCATGTATATGTACCAGTGAAGCAGGATCATTAAGTAAAAAATGAAAATAATAGTGATTTAGTTGGTAGCTATTATAAAGTATTTAATGCAGTAAAATATAAAGCTTTAGAAAGAGGCCTGAGAGAGGTGGTAACAGTTACTAAAAATAAAGTCTGACTGAAATAATTTTAGAACTGCCTCTGAGAACCTGACCTATCAACACGTTAAATCAAGAAGCACATCATAAATGGTTCTTATTGGGCTGAGGCTTACCTGCAGAGGGGGCCCTGGACCTAAGACACTCCAGGGTCATCTCTGCTGCTCAGTTGACTTCACGTTAACGGAAAGCTTTTGCTTTTGAATTGTGCCCTGTTGTTAATCATTGTCATAAAATTTGGCCATTTTAATGAGTACTTCAGGGATTGTATTTCTCAGAAGGTTACGTGTTCGCTTTTTATTCCTAAATCAATTGACTTTACTACAGATTCTATACTGTATGGGTGTGATACAATGAAGGTTTAGGAGAAAGTAAAGATGCTCGTCTGACCTTTACCTAAATAATGGTACTAACAACTTAGGAAATGAGAATCTTAGTCTTCCTATGCAGTTGAATATTAAATAAATTATATGGTATGTTCAAACATATCTCAGGTTTGATGTGGGTATCAATAGGCCTAATCAAAATTGAAATGTACTAGCATCTGCTTTTTTTTTGTGGCTGCATTGGGTATTCGTTGCTGCACGCAGGCTTTTCTCTAGTTGCGGTGAGCAGGGGCTGGCTACTCTTCGTTGTGGTGCGCGGGCTTCTCATTGCGGTGGCTTCTCTTGTTGCGGAGCACGGGCTCTAGGTGTGCGGCCTCAGTAGTTGTGGCACACGGGCTCAGTAGTTGTGGCTCGCGGGCTCTAGAGTGCAGGCTCCGTAGCTGTGGCGCACGAAGCTTAGCTGCTCCGCGGCCTGTGGGATCTTCCCGGACCAGGGCTCGAACCCGTGTCCCCTGCATTGGCAGGCGGATTCTTAACCACTGCACCACCAGGGAAGCCCCTAGCATCTGCTTTCTAAATTAAGCCAGTCCTGCTTAGTTCAGTTTTATCAAGTAGACATAGGACAGTGATCCACCCCCCAAAACTGACCCTTTACTTAACCGTGCTGATCAGAGCTCTCCTACTATTTCATTGAACCATACTATTTCATTGAAAATATCAAAATGTTCTGATTACCCAGGAAGCTGTGTCATATTATGGGATTAATCTATGTGCTGAGCTCCCTGAAGGTGGGAAGAGTGGTGGTTTGATTGTTCCAGGTGGTTCTAAAACCTTTTTAAGCTTAATTGCACCAAGTTTCTCTTCCCCTTTGTCCAGCCCTTGAATTTTTTTTTTTTTTTTTTTTTTTTGCGATACGCAGGCCTCTCACTGCCGTGGCCCCTCCCGTTGGGGAGCACAGGCTCCGGACGCGCAGGCCCAGCAGCCATGGCCCACGGGCCCAGCTGCTCCGCGGCACGTGGGATCCTCCCAGACCGGGGCACGAACCCGTGTCCCGTGCATAGGCAGGCGGACTCTCAACCACTGCACCACCAGGGAAGCCCAGTCCTTGAATTTTTATTCAGCCATGTTTCAGCCAAATTTAATATAATATTGAAAGAGATCAGAGCATGCCTTATGTCTGTTTTGTAATTCTCTTCACCAGCTACTTCAGTCAGGATAGGCTGGGTTATACTATAGTAAAAAATAATCTCCAACTGTGTGGCTTAAAATAACAAAAGTTTGGGCTTCCCTGGTGGCGCAGTGGTTGAGAGTCCGCCTGGCAATGCAGGGGACACGGGTTCGTGCCCCGGTCCAGGAGGATCCCACATGCCGCAGAGCGGCTGGGCCTGTGGGCCATGGCCGCTGAGCCTGTGCGTCTGGAGCCTGTGCTCTGCAACGGGAGAGGCCACAGCGGTGAGAAGCCCGCGTACCACAAAAAAATAATAATAATAAAGGTTTATTTCTCTCCTAAACTTCACTGGGTTTACACAACTTTCTAGGGAAGCTGCCCCCCACAGGCTGGCTTCATACCTCAAATTTCTTTGATCTTGAGGCACCACTGCAGCAACACAGGTTTCCATGATTGCTATGGAAAGGGAAGAGAGGCCTGGAGAACTGAACACTTGCAATTATGTGCTTCCACCTTGGAAGTGACACACATCTCTCTTCCTCATGTTTCATTAGCCAGAATTAGTTAGATGGTTACCTAACTTCCAGAGGGTAGAGAAGGATACCCCCTGTATCCAGAAGCAGATGAGTGCTGGCTCAGTGAGTATTGGGTAATAATGTGCCATTTAGCATTCTCAATAACACGGTCACCATTACAAGAAATACGTATTACAGGCTTTTTAAGTCATGTTTATTGAAAGCTGGCACATGAGTAGAGGTTGTAGACGTGCCCTGTCTTTTCAGGTCACAGAACCAGGGTGGTTGTGGGTAAAGACCCTGGCTATCAGGCAATGATACTCGTAAACCAGATCACCACGGGTGGGTTAACCTCTCTGACCTCTGGTTTCTCAAATGTAAAGTGGTGGTCCTCATTTCTGCCACACGGAATTGGGAAGACTAAATAAAAGCCTACTGCTTGGTACAGTGTCTGGCATATAGGTGATCTCAAATGGCAGACACTGTTATTCCTGTTCAGGGAACATTTATAGTCTTATTCTGTTTTATGAAGATGCTGACCTTCCAGGTTCTTCAAAATTACCATTGGCACTGTAATTATTGACACATCCGAAGGCTTTCTCATCCGTTGGTCCTATAGAGCTTTCATTATTCTAACCGCAGCACCGAGGCTGGCAGCAGTCGTGTACCTGCAAGTGAGGAACCTGAAGCTGAATGAGCTAGTCAACCGCAAAGACACGTTAAAACTTCAAGTTTTTTTTTTTTTTTTTCCAGTACGCGGGCCTCTTACTGTTGTGGCCCCTCCCACTGTGGAGCACAGGCTCCAGACGCACAGGCTCAGCGGCCATGGCTCACGGGCCCAGCCGCTCCGCGGCATGTGGGATCTTCCCGGACTGGGGCACGAACCCGTGTCCCCTGCGTCGGCAGGCGGACTCTCAACCACTGCGCCACCAGGGAAGCCCTAAAACTTGAAGCTTTTAATTCCAATAGCTGTCTATTTATTAGAATAAATGCTGTAAAGGTTTTCTCAAATTAAATTGGGGCCATAGCCTCAGCTTTTAAGTAATTTTTCAGCACACTATATATTAGACCAGAAGTTTTCGTGTTGTTTTTTTCCTTGCCAAGACATGCATGGTAAATGTATAGCATATCCCATGTTTCACTCCTCGCATACCGGCTAAATCGCCCTTCAAAAAGCTGTTGAGGTGTGAATGAGAGTAGTAAACATTATTGAAGACATGATCTTGAATCTTTTTTTTTTTTTTTTTTTTTTTGCGGTACGCGGGCCTCTCACTGTTGTGGCCTCCCCCGTTGTGGAGCACAGGCTCCGGACGCGCAGGCTCAGCGGCCATGGCTCACGGGCCCAGCCGCTTCGCAGCATGTGGGATCTTCCCGGACCGGGGCATGAACCTGTGTCCCCTGCACCGGCAGGCGGACTCTCAACCACTGCGCCACCAGGGAAGCCCTTGAATCTATTTTAATATCTAAAAAGTCAATCAGAATGTCCATGTTAGTGACAAATTACTTGTAATACATTTTCCAATTGTCATAACACTCTTTGAGAACTGCTGCCTTGGAGAGTGGTAGTTTCTGATAATATTACAACCCTGCACTGTTGGACACAAACATTGGGACTTAAGGATGTGGTTCTTGGAGAAGTGGGCTCATTGCCTAGGGAGTGCCATTTGTGTCTTAGTCTTTGTGGAGAGCAGCCCCTGGAGTTGTGCAGTACAGAGTGGCCCTGTTTAGAAGGGTAGGTTTGTGGTCCATAATCATGGAAAAATTCTCCCTGGTCAGAGACGAAAGAGGAAAGAGGAGGACTGCAGGGAAGAGGTCCCAGAATTTGGACGATGCTTCAGAGTAAAGCTGAGTTGCTAGATGGAGACTCAAGTTCCCAGCATGCCCCATCCTCACCAAACTTTTGGGGTTTTAGGGTAGGGGGATGGTTCTGTGGCAATAGCTGTAATTATTATTGTGGAATTCAGTACATTTATTTTATAACGATTTTTGCTTAAATGTACTCAATCCCTAAATCTTTTGTCAAGCACATTTTTAAGCAAGGGAATGTTCTGTTGGCCTGTACTAGAGTATCAGTGATAAGACCAGCACATCTGATCTGCATATCAGCAATTGAAACAGGTGGAAAAAACTGAAGGTTTTCCTTCACTCTCCATATACTATAAATAGTACAAGCTTAAAAACTTTCTATGAGCCCTACTGTTGAAAGCAACTTGAGGCCCTGTTTATAAGTAGGGTATAAGTAAAGACTCTGGGTTTCCATTCCCACAGCTGTAAAATTAAAAAAAATTTTTTTCATTGAAGTACAGTTGATGTACAATATTATATAAGTAACAGGTATACAATATAGTGATTCATAATTTTTCAAGGTTATACTCCGTTTACAGTTCTAAAATATTGGCCATGTACCCTGTGTTGTAGAATATATCCTTGTAGCTTATTTTATACATAATAGTTTGCACCTCTTAATCCCCTACCCTTATGTTGCTCCTCCCCCCTTCCCTCTCCCCAGTGGTAACCACTGGTTTGTTCTCTGTATCTGAGTCTGTTTTCTTTTTTGTTATATTCACTAGTTTGTTGTATTTTTTAGATTCCACATATAAGTGATATCATACAGTATTTGTCTTTCTCTGTTGGACTTATTTCACTTAGCATAATACCCTCCAGGTCCATCCATGTTGTTGCAAATGGCAAAATTTCATTCCTTTTTATCACTGATTAGTATTACATTGTATATATATATATACCACATCATGTTTATCCAGTCATCTGTTGATGGACACTTAGGTTGCTTCCATATCTTGGCAATTGTAAATAATGCTGCTATGAACATTGGCGTGCGTGTATCTTTTCGAATTAATGTTTTTGTTTTTTTCAGATATATGCCCAGGAATGGAATTGCTGGGTTATAGGATTCTTCTATTTTCAGTTTTTTGAGAAACTGCCATCCTTTTTTCCACAGTGGCTACACCAATTTACATTCTCACCAACAGAGTACAAGGGTTCCTTTTTCTCTGCATCCTCGCCAACATTTGTTATTTGTGTCCTTTTTGAGGATAGCCATTCTGACAGGTGTGAAATGATATCTCATTGTAGTTTTGATTTGCATTTCCTTGATGATTAGGGATGTTGAGCATCTTTTCATGTGCCTGTTGGCCATCTGCATGTCCTTTTGAAAAAATGTCTATTCAGTTCTTCTGCCCATTTTGTAATTGGGGTTTTTTTTTTTTTAATTTTGAGTTGTATGAGCTGTTGATATTTGTTGGATATTAACCCTGTATCGGTCATATTATTTGCAGATATCTTCTCCCATTCAGTAGGTTGTCTTTTCGTTTTGTTGATGGTTTCCTTTGTACAAAACCTTTTAACTAGGTCTCATTTGTTTATTTTTGCTTTCATTTCCTTTGCTTCAGGAGACAGCTGTGTCAAAGAATGTTCTGCCTGTGTTTGCCTCTAGGAGTTTTATAGTTTCCAGTCTTACACTTAGGTCTTTTTAAATTTAAATTTTTAAATTTTTAAATTTAAATTTTTAAATTTTTAAATTTAAATTTTTAAATTTTTGTGTATGGTGTTAGAGAATGTTCTAATTTCATTCTTTTACTTGTAGCTGTCCAATTTTCCCAGCACCACTTACTGAAGAGGATGCCTTTTCTCCACTGTATATTTTTGCCTCCTTTGTTATAGATTAATTGACCATAGGTGCATGGGTTTATTTCTGGGCTTTCTGTTCCATTGATCTATGTGTCTGTTTTTGTGTCAGTATCATACTGTTTTAATTACTGTAGCTTTGTATTATAGCCTGAAGACAGGGAGTGCGATTCCTCCAGCTCTGTTCTTCTTTCTCAAGATTGCTTTGGCTATCTGGGATCCTTTGTGTTTCCATACAAATTTTAAAGTTATTTGTTCAAGTTCTGTGAAAAAATGCCATTGGTATCTTGATAGGGATTGCATTGAGTCTGTAGATTGCCTTGTGTAGTATGGTCTTTTTAACAATATTAACTCTTCCAACCCACGAACATGGTATATCTTTCCATCTGTTGGTGTTGTCTTTGGTTTCTTTCATCACTGCCATAGTTTTCCAAGTACAGGTCTTTTACCTTCTTAGGTAGGTTTATTCATTGGTATTTTATTCTTTTTGATGCAGTGGTAAATGGGATTGTTTCCTCAATTTCTCTGATAGTTCATTGTTAGTGTACAGAAATGCAACAGATTTCTGTATATTAATTTTGTATCCTGCAACTTTACCAAATTCATTGATGAGTTCTAGTAGTTTTCTGGTGGCATCTGTAGGATTTTTTTTATGTTTAGTATCATGTCATCTTCAGACAGTGACAGTTTTACTTCTTCCTTTCCAATTTGTATTCTTTTTATTTCTTTTTCCTCTCTGATTGCTGTTTCTAGGACTTCCAGTACTGTGTTAAATATAAGTGGTGAGAGTGGACATCCTTGTCTTGTTCCTGATCTTAGAGAAAGTACTTTCAGCTTTTCCCCTGGGGTTTTTTGTTTGTTTTTTGTTTTGGCTCTATTTCATTTATTTCTGCTCTGATCTTTATATTTATTTCCTTCTACTAACTTTGGGTTTTGTTTGTTCTTCTTTCTCTAGTTCCTTTTGGTGTAAGGGTAGGTTGTTTATTTTATATTTTTCTTGTTTCCTAAAGTAAGCTATATCACTATAAACTTCCCTCTTAGAACGACATTTGCTGCATCCCATAGGTTTTGGATCATTGTGTTTTAGTATTCATTTGTGTCTAGGTACTTTTTAATTTACTTTTGACCTCTTCAGTGATGCATTGGTTGTTTAGTAGTATATCGTTTAGCCTCCACTTTTTTTTTGTTTTCTGAAGTTTTTTTCTTGTAGTTGATTTCTAGTATCAGTGTTCATATCGGAAAAGATGATTGACATCATTTCAACTTTCTTAAATTTACCAGGGCTTGTTTTGTGGAAACGTGATCTATCCTGATCCATGTGCACTTCAAAGGAATATGTATTCTGCTGCTTTTGGATGGAATGTTCTGTGTATATTAAGTTCATCTGGTCTAATGTAGCATTTAAGGCTAGTGTTTCTTTATTGATTTCCTGTCTAGATAATCTGTCCATTGATGTAAGTGGGGTGTTAAAGTCCCCTACTATTATTGTGTTACTCTCAGTTTCTCCCTTTATGTCCGTTAATATTTGCTTTATATGTTTAAGTGCTCCTATGTTGGGTGCATATATATTTACAATTGTTATCTTTTTCTTGGACTGATCCCTTGATCATTATGCAGTGTCCTTCTTTGTTTCTTGTAACAGCCTTTATTTCAAAGTCTATTTTGTCTGATGTAAGTATTGCTACCTTGGTTTTCTTTTGATTTCTATTTGCATGGAATACCTTTTTTCATCCCCTCACCTTCAGTCTGTGTGTCTTCAGATCTCGTGTAGGCAGCACGTATATGGGTCTTGTTTTTGTATCCATTCAGGCACTCTGTTTTTTAACTGGAACACTTCCATTTACATTTAAGGTAATTATTGATATGTATGTTCTTTTGACATTTTGTCAATTATTTGGAAGTTGTTTTTGTAAAGTCATCAAGTCACAAAAGAACAAAAGAAGGGGAAAAAAAAAGACCATCTTTAGTGTTATGTTTGGATTCCTTTTTGTGTATGTGTATATCTATTATAGATAATTTGGTTTTTGGTTACCATGAGGTTTTTATATAGTGAGATCATATGTATATACATAGTTGTTTTATATATATATATTTATATATATAGTTGTTATATATACATAGATATATATGAATTACATATATATTTGTTTTAAGTTGATCTCTTAATTTCAAATGCATTTTAATAACCCTGCATTTCTACTCTCCTCCCCTCACAATTACTGTTTTTGATATCATATTTTACATCTCATTGTTTTGTGTATCCCTTAACTGCTTATTGTGAATATAGATGATTTTACTACTTTTGTTTTTTAACCTTCCTACTAGCTTTGTGTGTGGATGACTTCCTACCTTTACGGCATGTTTGCCTTTTTACCATTGAGCTTTTCAGTTTGTAATTTTCATGTTTCTAGTTGTGGCATTTTCTTTTTTGCTTAGAGAAGTTCCTTTAACATTTCCTGTAAAGCTGGTTTGGTGGTGCTGAACTCTTTTAGCTTTTGCTTGTCTGTAAAGCTTTTGATCAATCAAATCTACACAAGTGTCTTGCTGGATAGAGTATTCTTCGTTGTAGGTTTTTCCCTTTCATCACTTTAAATATATGGTGTCACTCTTCTGGCCTGCAGAGTTTCTGCTGAAAAGTCAGCTGATAGCCTTATGGGAGTTCCCTTGCATGTTATTTGTTGCTTTTCCCTTGCTGTTTTTAATATTCTCTCTTTACTTTTAATTTTTGCCATTTTAATTGTGTGTCTTGGTGTGTTTCTCTTTGGGTTAATCCTTTATGGGACTCTCTGGATGTCTATGGCTGTTTACTTTCCCAGGTCAGGGACGTTCTCAGCCCCCTTCTCTCTCTTTTCCTTCAGGGACCCCTATAATGTGAATATTAGTGTGTGACTGGGGGATTTTTGCAGAAACTAATGCCTGTGGCCAGCCATTTTTATTTTGGTTGGCCAAAAAGTAATTGTTATTATTTCACTAACACTTGTGGGTTATTACATTCAGTAGTTAAACCTGACACACCTGTAAAGTCTTCTAATTTTCATGAAATGTTGTCTTTAATCCACTCTTTTGTAGTAGCAAAGGAGCATTCTCCAGCACCGTGAGTTTTCACTTTCTGTATCAGATCAATCACTAAGGTTTTTTGTCTTTTTTTTGGTCTTATATTCACATCATCTGAATCAGAACTGTATCCTGAAGAACTATCATCTTCTGAGACACCAGCTGGCATGTTGCTCAGACAGTCAGAGAAAGTATCTGCATAAAATTCACCAAAAAATTCTTCTTCACTCAAAATTTCATGATGCATCATTTTTGAAAATTTTACGTTTGTAATATACACAGTTGGCACAAAAACCTAACAGAGCAAAATGTAAGTGATAACAACAATCATAAGTTGTATAATGAACCCTTGATCAATTTTAAGCTCCAACTGCTTTGCACAGTGATGTTAATTGTATCACTCTCTAAAAACATACTGGTAACGTCTCTGGTCAGAGATGTTAAACTGCCTTCATTTCTTTTCATTCTTTTTTGTGTTCAGCATCAGTCATTTCCACTATGTCTTTTCTGTCTTCTAGCTCACTGATCTGTTCCTCTGTATCATTCAGTCAACTTGATTCCTTCTAGTGTATTTTTCATTTCAGTTATTGTATTCTTCATCTCTGTTTGGTTGTTCTTTATTTTCTAACTCTTTGTTAAAAACTTCTGACTTCTTGCTCTATGCATCCATTCTTCTCCCGAGTTCTTTGTTCATCTTTACAATCACTACCCTGAACACCTTCTTGGGTAGATTGCCCGTCTCCACTTCACTTCATTCTTCGTCTGAGGTTTTACCTTGTTCCTTTGTCTGGAGCATGTTCCTCTGTCACCTCATTGTGCCTGTTTTTTGTTTTGTTTTGTTGTTTTAATGTATATGGTAGGTTAGTTACGTTTCCAAACCTTGGAGAAGTGGCCTTCTGTAGGAAACACCCTGTGTCCCAGCAACACAATTCCCTCTTATTACCGAAGCCATATGCTCTAGGAGTTCCCCCTATGGTTGGTCCTTCTCTTGTGACAGGCTGACTGTGTGGGTGGTCTGGTAGGTTTGGTTGGCCCCCAGTCCAGTGGGGTGCCAGACCCTGCCTTGTGCGGAAGCTGCCGACTCCTGGTTGACAGGGCCGGGTCACGAAGCAGCTGACTGCAGAACCTCAGGGGGCCCTGGGGCTAGTGCTGGCTCACTGGTGTGTGGAGTCAGGGTCCAGAAGATTCTGGGGCCGTTGTCTGCCCCCAGGTGGATGAAGCCAGGTCCTGGCGTTAGTGCTAGACCACTGGCAGGCAGAGCCTGGTCCTGGAGTCTGGTTACAGGGCCCAAGGGTCTTAGAGCTGGTGTCAGAGGGCTGGTTGGGTGGGGGTGTTCCTGACACAGTTGGGTACAGGGTCCGGGGTGTCCCAAAGCTTGTGTTGGCCTGCTGGTGGGGAGGCTGGTCCAGAGGCTAGAGCAGGCTTCCTGGAGGGCTGGGGCAGGCCCAGGAGATTCTGGAGCTGGTGCCTTCCCACTGGTAGGTGGGGCTGGGTCTTGGACCCTCTGGTGGACAGGGCCATGTCTAAAGGCAGCTGGGCTCATGAGATCTTAAGGCAGCTGTCTGCTGATGGGTGGGGCTGTGTCCCCAACCCAGTTAGTCGCTTGGCCTGAGGCATCCCAGCACTGGGTCAGGTCTTGGCACTAATGAGCTAGAGGGAGGATTCCACAATGGCACCCACCAGCACCAGTGTCCAAGTGGTAGGAGGAGCTCCCAAGAATGGCTGCCACCAGTGTCTGTGTCCCCAAGGTGAGCTGCAGTTGCCTCCTGCCTCTCCAGGGGACTCTGCAAGACCAGCAGGTAGGTCTGACCCAGGCTCCTACCAAATTACTGCCTTTGTCCTGGATCCCAGAACATGTGAGATGTTGTGTGTGCCCTTTAAGAGTGATGTCTCTATTTCCCTAGTCCTCTGGGGCTTCTGAAATTAAGCCCCACTGACATTCAAAGCCAAATTCTCTGGGGGCTCATCTTCCCAGTGCAGGACCCCCAGGCTGGGGAGCCCGACATGGGCCTCAGCACTCTCACTCCTGTGGGAGAACCTATGCAATGTAATTATTCTCTAGTCTGTGGGTCACCCACTTGGGGATATGGGACTTAACTGTATTACCAGGCCACCATTCCTACTCGTCTCCTTCTGGTTCCTTCTTTACGTCTTTTGTTGTAGAAGATCTTTTCTGGTAGGTTCTGATCTTTTCATCCATGGTTGTTTTGCACTTAGTTGTGATTTTGGTGTGCTCGTGAGAGGAGGTGAGCTCACGGTCTTTCTTCTCTGCCATGTTGACTGAACTCCTCCACAGCTGTAAAATTAAAGAGGACTAAATGGTGTTCTTTTCCCACTTGTCTCCCTTCCTTCACTTTGCTCTGAAGCCTGTCTGTTCCTAGTTGGCTATTTTTCAGATATGATTCCTTCTAGTGGTTCAGTTACTCACTTATGACCCTGGGAAACAAGTAAATAATACTTAGGAAATTAGAGGAAAGAAAAAAAATGGGGCCAAGAGGAGGAAATGGGAACACAAGCCCCCATGCTGAAGTGGAGCAGCCACTCGGCACTCTCCTACCCAGGCCTCATGAGTGTCCCAGCCTCTGCCTTCTCAGCGACTGACCTTTTCCAGATTCCTGAGAAGGTGGGATGGTAAGTGATTCTGTTCATGTCCTGGCTGTCTGATACCCCACTGGAAAACTCTGTCATTAGGCTCAGTTCTAACAGGTGTTCAACCAGAAAGGTAAAGGGAAAGAACCGAGCAGCGCGTTGCAGATCCTGGCCAGAGATGTCTTTCAACTGAGAAAGCCCATGCCAGATTCTTCAAGGGGGGCACCCTTGGGATTCTGGACAAAGCAGTTCTTTTTGTTGGCCACCCTAGACATTTAGCACCACCCCACGTCCCCACACACCCCCAATGCAAACAGTAATCCCCTGCGATTGTGACAGCCAAATTGTCAGGATTCTCTACTCGAGAACTGAAATTTAGAACTACATTTCCAGTCAGGGATACAGTACTGCCTTTAGTTGAAAACCTTTCATCACACTACAAACTAGAGAGCTGCATGGAAGAGGGGGTTAGGGAAAGACACACATGTCGCGCGTGCGTGCGTGCGTGCGTGTGTCTTCCTTCAAGACTGCTGTCTGAGACCCAGACACAGATGGTGGGCATGGACCTCCTCCAGACTACATACGATGGATAACCTTATATGTCTTCCAGTATCAGAATATTTAAACCAAAATGATATAACTATAAATTAATGCTTTTGACAAGCATACCACAATATTTATATCCATATGAGCTCTGTTCTTGGAACAGTACAGTTTGATAATGCTGTAGTGACAACAGCTAATAGACATTGAGGGCTACCAGGTGCTGTGCTTTATGTACTCACTCTCACTTAATCCTCACTACTCTGTAAGCAGGTAATTATCTCCATTCTGCACACGTGGAAACCACCCCTTAGAATAAGCAGATTTCCCAAGCAGTGGAGTTGGGCTTTGAACAGAGAGGTGAATCCGATACCAGGGTCTGTGCTAAAATGGTGCTACAGTGACTGGAATAAATGACTAGGAATTTACAAGTCCCAACAGGACGCACCACCTGAATCTGGAAACACTACAAGGATCCAGCTTCAAATTGAAATAAGTAAGCATCAAGATAAAAAGAAGAAACAATACTAGCCGACTCTCAAAAATCACTCCAAGAATGACTTACATTTTGCTGTGAGTCCAGGGTGCTTCACAGATCTGGCTGAGGAGATCTGTGTCCTTGGGAAGCAATGGTTGGGATATGGCTGATGAGAACACGGCAGTGCTGTGCTGTAGTGCTTCTGAAATCCCATCTTCAGAACAGGACCATCTGAGTGAAAAGAATGAGTCAGAGTGTGGGTCTAGTATCACCTAAGGCCACGATTATCCACCTCCCATACATTAGTGTTCCCCTCGCTCAGGGCGGTGCGCACTTAGGTGGAGCTGACACTGCACGTCAGGATCTTCCAGCCTCCTGCTCTGACTCCCGGATTCCAAATCACCCTCTGCTGAGAAAACCTCTACGTAGATTTTCAACACTGTCGGCACATAAAAGCATTCTACTGTATCTGCCGTTGATTCCTTCTTTATTTACCCCCTACTAAGTGACTTCTCCCCACTCCGTCCCTCTGACCCCCAAATTCTTTAAGTTTGAATGGCTTCAGTATGTTTATTTAGATAGAAATCCCATTCTCAGCTGCATCTTTATATATGAAGGCCAACAACACATACCATTCTTCTGGTAGGAAATAAATGTCATTGAGGGTTGACGATTTAGAGCATGTTGCCTTCCAGATTTAGAGTGGAGTTTTATGTTATTTAAGGCCCAATAGACTTATACTTGGAAAAAGAAAAGAGGTGTCTCATTGTCTTTCAAGGCAGCGAGAACAGTCTTTACCTTTTGTTGGTCTTCCTTTGCCCGGTATCCACAGCAATGATGTATCAGTCGGTCAGCAACGGGGTACGTCTCTAATTGCTTTGGCTCTTGTCCCCATCTTTTAACATCTGATGACTGATTTTTTCATCTTTCAGATAAAAGACTTTCGAAGTAAGATGCAATCAATATTTCCAGCAATTCCCAAGAACTCTGAATCGGCTGTTGAATGGGAGGAAGCATTGAAATCCAAATGAGATGAGCATGGTGGGTGAAGTCCAGAACGATTGATACGGGAAAAGCTGACTTTGGAGACGTCACAACAGCAAAGGGACTCGATGGATTTCTCCTCAGGAACACATGCAGATTGCTGAGTGAACCTGTGGGATGGATGGCATTCAGTGTCCTCATAGGAGGCCGACAGTCATTTCTGTGTGCTGTACTTTATTACAACTGATTTGGTTATGTTCATGTGGCGGGGGTGTTGGAGGGAGGGCAAAGTTTTCCCAAAGTTAGGAAGACTATTTAAAAATATATGGGTACCTTCTCGATGTGGAGGAAATCCCAGGGGAAATACTTTTATGCCTGTAACAGTTGAAACCAAGTTTTTTACCTGAAAAAAAAATTATAACGTATGATTAAAAATCTTTATAAACAGACTCCTAACAGCAGTAGTACCTCTAAGTCTAATTAAATAAGTTTCAGCAGCCTTTCTTGTCCGTATGTGGCTGTCAGAACTCGGAGGACTTGCTCCTGTTAGGCAGACTCCAAAGTGACGGGTTAATGGGTGAATCCTGTCCATCAGGCACTGGGTGTGGCTCTCTTGTCCTGAACACAGTCTTTGATTTGTATATGCCAGTCATTTACCTGACAGCCTCACCTTAGGCCTGTAAATTCTTAGACAAGAAGCCAGTAACAGATTATGATAACTTGAAAGGATAATCATGTGAAAATAATGATATGGGTATAAAATGTACTTTTTCGACAAGTTGGTTCTGGGTCCCTAAACACTGACTGACAGTTTATAGCTTTATTTCAGTTGTCAATATAAAAATAGTCCAATTATCACCTATCTTAACAAATATTTTTAACCAAAAAGATACCTGAGAACTCAGTCTCAGGTAAATTAAATTTTAAGAAAAGTACTTTAAACATGTCAGTATGACCAGAAAATTAACCTCTGGTTGAATATCATTGTGTATTTTCTTTATAATTGCTTAGGATCTAATTAACAATCAGTTTTTAAAAGTACATTGAAATTTATCTGTTAAAATGAAACCTTTTAGTTTTAAGAAAAAATTTTAAACGAGATGTCAAGTGCCTAATGTAACATTTTTCTCTGGACTGTTACCCTATTAAAGCTGCTGTATTGTTAATTAAACACGTGTAATCAGCACCTGGGATTCATATGTAACCTGTTTAAAATCCAAGACTAAAAGAAAAGGATTGTGAAATTTATCTCAGGGTATGTGGAGTAGCAAAAACTCTTCACCCACCTTTCATTTTTAACTAAATCTCTGCTAACAAAATATCTCTAGTCTTTGAATGCAATGAAGGAAGGAAATCGGGAGGAAAACTGAACAGGTTTTTGTCCCTATTATGAGTCTGAGTCTAGGTGGGTGGTGGGTGTGCCACCACCCACCTGGAAGCCTAAAGGAAGGAATGTTTGAGTGCATATTTGTGTGACATGCCTAAGGTTTACAAAACCCTTCCCATATGCGCCTGTTGTCCTTGAGGGATGGCGGGGGACTCCCATAAGAATGATGGTGATCACCTGCTGAGGAAAGGTTGATGGGGACATTCCCTAGAACAGGTACCAAGCATAGGCTCCAGTTGAATTTTAAAAGCCAAAATGAAGTAACAAAGATGAAAGTTAAAAGAAAAACAAGCAATATGACTGACTAAAGTGATTTTTTTCTACAGTCAGAACTCAGATATCAGAAGATGTAGTCATTTGTCTATTTTATACCAGAGGCATATTGTTAAACTGGTTAATGGAAAGGAAAAGTGTTTAACAGATAATGCTACTCTTTATGTGAAGTACCATCTGTGTACTGAGTTCTGAATGTTCCTGGATATGGAAGAGAGGAAGTGTTATGGAATTTCAAGTTTGCCTCCTTCGCTGTCTTCATCTTGGGTAGAGTATGATAAACAGAATCACATTTATCTCCTGGAGCATAAAGAGTTTTAATCAGCCTATCAACCAGGATGACATTTTTCACAGACTTAAAAAGGAATAGAACAGACATTATCTTGCCATAAGCAATCCATTTCATGGAGACTGAACACTAGAAATTTTTTGAAGGATGGGTAACACAAGCCATTTCCATCTCACGTGTAAGCCACCATTAAGGCAGCTCCCGTAAGAACGCTGCTTTCACTGGTTGAACGCTAAGCTTTGGGGTCTCGGCACCAAGCTGTTGGAGAAAGCAGCATGGAGTATATAGAGAGACCGTAGTGGGCACGGGGTGACTTCCAGGGCCTCAGGATTCATTCAAGGGGAAAAACAAACGCCTATTCTGGTAGGTTCTTGCTGCCCTGTAAAAACGTATCCGTGGGCGGCTGCTCTTTTCAGAGTTAAGAAAATACACTTTCTGAACTAACTGGGAATGAAAACAGGGCCCAAGACGCCCGGCAGCCTGTCTCTACAAGAAGCAAAGATCCTAACGACGGGAGAGGCAGTGAGCCGCTGCCCAGGCCCCGCAGAGCCGAGGTGTGACCGCAGGTGACCCTCCCTCCATCGCACTGACACAGGCTGATGCTGGGAAAAACCTGCCTCAGCTGCTCGGTCAAAAGGGGGCACCTGATCACCTCGCCTGTCGTACATTCTGCTTAGTCTCACGGATAGTGTGGGACTCGGCTTGCAAATTAATCCTTGTAACCTAAGAGGAACGTAAAAGAAATGAAGCGGGGGCGGGGCGGGGGGGAAGCCCATGGGGACAAAGGTAATTAAAATCCACTGAATTTAGCAGTTTCACTTGGGGCAAAATTTAATCTCTCCTAGGTTTGGTTCTGTAACTTCTTTAAAACTAACATTTAAGTACAAATGAAAATCAGGGAAAATATAAAATTTCTCCAAAATAGTTAAATTTCTCATGAAAGTTAGCAAAATACACATTTTTATAGAATTTTATCAAGTGCAAGTGAGATGTTTTTCCTTTCTGCCGAGTCACTGAGTTATATGTCAAGTACTTGGGTTTCTGTGTTGGTGTTATCAGGATTAATAATCAAAGGCTGTGCTTTTGTGAGTCTAGAAGAGGAAAGAAAGCATCTCCCGAAAGCAGTGACATTAATCTTGTAACAGTGAGTGAGGCTGTTAGCAGATTTTGTCTGATAGCAGATTACTCAGTTTTGGAGAAAATTATAGTGGCACAGTTATCAAGAAGCACGCAGAGTTCAACTTTTCTGCCCAAGTACTAGTGGAGTGATTCAGGACCTTAATTTATATTTCTCACATAAGCTAGGTGAGGCCTTTTGCCTTTGATGAGGCAAGATCACTTACTAAAAAACAAAAACAAAAAACAATAAATGTATATTGTTGTTGAACGTATATTGTTGAATGTATATGAACAATATTGTATATTGAATGTATAAATGTTCTTAATGACAGAAGAGTAAAAGCCATTCTTCATGGACTCCCCTAAGAATCTAAATTAGGCAAACCAAGGAAGCTGGGCACATTTATAGAACACCTTCTACCTGCTTACCTGAAAACGCTCCAGAAATTCATCCTCACACTGCCCCTGACGCCCCGGGCTTAGGTGGGAGTGTAGGTCTGCAGCCCAACAGAAAACACCACAGGACACAGCCAGGGGGCTGCCTGGAACTCCAGCACGAGGGCCCACTGTCTGCAAAGAACAAGTGGACAAAGCTGAGCATAAAAGCTTGGATTTGACGTTCTCTACGGAGCTGTGCTAAACTCTGCAGAGTCCCTTGGCTCTGCCAAGCCGGGTGATGGGAGGGTGTTTATTTTTACTTTATTACTACTGGTTGTCTTCTCCAACTGTCCCTGTTGGAGGTTCTGTTTCCCTTCGCTTCCTGCTGTGAGCGAAGCCCAAAAGGTAGACATCCTCATCTGGACGAGCTGGGCACTTACCAGTGGCGGACGGTCACGGCCCCTGTCACCGCCACCACCTTTGCCTGTATCCTTCCACCTCCCTTCAGTCCACAGTGGCCACAGCTAGCTACAGATCCTTCAGCTGGGACAGAGTTTACAAAACTAAGAAAATGCTAGTAGTAAATCTCATGCAAAGCTAAAATAAGACCTTGTTAAAGAACGATTGAGGAAACCCTTTCCTCCGAGCTTGCTCTTTTGCCAGCCCTGATTCTCTTTTCATAGATTCTTATTACGCATGACTGTAGTAAAATACCTGTGGAAACAGCACTTTATCAAGTCTTCCACCTCCCTGCTTAAAGGGAGACTTTTCTTCGACGTAGTAAGTGATGAGACAGGCTCTACTATGGTGGCCAAGAATGCAGGGAGATGGCTTCCCTGTGCCTTATTCAGGCTCATGCAGAGTTGGAGGTGGATGACACTTCAACCTGCAGGGTGGGGCTCCGACCCAACAAATCCCAGTTTTCCCTGTGCCTCTTCAACTCCCGTGGTGTCCAAATTTGACGTCTCTGATACGTCTACGAATACTGGGTTGGGGGTGGAATCCAGATTCTTCTCAGGAGTGCATTTGCTTTTAACTTTTTAATATTACTGAAGGAGCAGGGAGGGAAGGGCTGGGTTAAAACACAGGGTCAGGGGACACCTTAGAGAAACACCTACATCCCTGACAGGGAAGCAGGCGTTCATCCGTGCGTAGTTTCTTCAGGTTCAGGATTAAGCCCTTAGTAAATATAGGGAGGGAGGGAAGGAGGAAGTGAGAGAAAGAGGGAGAAAGGAAAAGAAGGAGATGGGAGGGAACAGGAAGGGACGGAGAGAAGGAAGGGAGGGAGGAGAGGAGGGGGGAGGGAGGGGGAGGGAAGTGGGAGCAGGGGCTTCCTCACGGGGAAGAGGGTCCACACGTCCAGGACCACACATCCAGCTCCCGGAGAAACTGACCCTTGCCTTCTCATCCACGCGGACCACATCTACCTCAGCCACCAACACACGGGAGAATAAAAGCACATCAGAATGATGAAAAATTTGTTTCTGAAGTGAGCCCTGGGCCCCTGCTGGGGTTTCTAACTCCCAGTCCTATGACTAGATAGTCCAAAAATTAAAAATTTAAAGCAAGATCCTAATGCATTCACCAACTCTGAGTTGCCAAGCAGGAACAGAAAAGAAGATCTGGAAGAACAAGTGTTACTCAGGGTGACCTCCTGTCTGGCCAAGTCTCACTATGTAGCACCTGGTCAGGCACCCAGAACTATGAATGGGGAGCATTCTGTCTGAAAACAAATGATCTCAAAAAAAAAAAAAAAATCCCTGCCACTTCTCACTTCACTTTAGAAACCTCACTCTCTTCCCATTTGTTGGCAATGCCATCTAGAAATAAGGCTCCTTCCTCCTCGCTGGGGTGGGGTTTTATTTTGTAGCCAGAGCCCCCGAGTTGAGGTTCTCAGAGCGCTGAGAACGGGAAGGGCACAGAACACCCTGGGCTCGGTCACCCGGGCGCAGCGCTGTTCACTGAAGAAACCAGGCAGAGACCAACCCACCACCCACTTCCCTGTGGACCTAATATGCCCTGGAAAGAAGCCCAATAATTCTACCTAATCTACACAATTTGTGCCTTTGATGCAAGCTTCGGCAGTACATCTGACTTTTTGGCTAGTGGCTAAATCGTTTTGAGCACACGTTAATTACCCAGCATGACAAACGTGTGGGTCGGCTGCTTTTCCTGGGCTGTGTGTGCCGGGAGGCTCAGGAGTTATTAGAAAAGTTCGGGCCGGCGGGTTAGTATCATCCCTTCCGGCATCTGTGTGTAATGCCACACCCCGTGCCTGGGCTTTAAGAACTGAAATTAAAAACAGCTCTCTCGGGCTTCCCTGGTGGTGCAGTGGTTGGGAGTCCGCCTGCCGATGCAGGGAACCCGGGTTCGTGCCCCGGTCCGGGAAGATCCCACATGCCGCGGAGTGGTTGGGCCTGTGAGCCATGGCCGCTGAGCCTGCGAGTCCGGAGGCTGTGCTCCGCAACGGGAGAGGCCACAACAGTGAGAGGCCCGTGTACCGCAAAAAAAAAAAAAAACCACAAAAAAACCCAGCTCTCTCAAATACACGACAGTCTTACGGCCCTGTCCTGACTATTCTCTGCGGCTCCAAACTTCTAAATCACCCGCTCATAGTAGCTGCTCAGCAGCCCAAAGCTACACCAACCACGTCACATCCGGTGGTGGTCAGTGACAGGGCAGGCCAGAGACAAGCCTTCTCTAGATGGCAACATCCCTGAGCTAAGTGGAGTCCCGGGAGGTGGGAGCTCTGAGTGCCGCGTGCGTGTGGTCTGCCCCAGAAAGCATTCCTAAAATCACCTGGCAACTAACTTCAGGTGCATCCGCTAAACACGAAGCGCCTCCAGTCCAGTAGCAGCTGTTGCTGCGGGGCAGCCCACGCGCTCCCCCTGAGCCGCCCCCTCCTCTCCATGTCCCTCTCTGCTTTATTCCATGGTGGCCAGAAGATGCTGGCACACCTCCCTCTTGGCCTCGGTCTTCTGACTCACCTACACTTTCCCCAGCTGCTTGTCTTCCAGATCCTCCTCCTCCTCCAACACCTGGAGAAGCAAGATCCTGTTCCTAAGCAGAGGAACATCTAGTGCAACCTGGGGGACGTCCTCCCAATCTCCTGGCTGGCAGGTCAGGGCGGGGCGTCCCAGTCCTGGGGCTTTCGAGGACTCCCCGTGTTTCTCTGGGCGCCCTGCACCTGGACCTGCCCCGAGCTCTCCAGTGGAGACCAAGTGAGCAGCATGTCGGCAGGCGCACCAGCCCCGGCCTTTACTTTTTCTCTCTCAGAACAAGGACCTGTGGACGAGCGATTCTGCGATGCTGTGTGTCCCGCTCAGTTCCGTTACCTCTTCGTAGGTGGTGCCAGCAGTCTGCCAGCCACCTCCCTCTTCCCTCTGAAGATGACTTGTTCTCAACGGCTGGTCTGCTCTTGGGAGGCCTGTGTTCTGGGCCCCCGGGCGGGGGGCACGAGCTCTGCCCAGTGCCCCTGCTTCCTGGCCTGGGTAGTCGGTCAGCCCCCAAGAGTCTCCTCAGCACCACCATTATGCGCCGATAAACACTTTCTCCGCAGCTAAAACTCCTTTATGAAGAGCCCCGTAATCAGCCTTTAAAGCTTTCTTCGCAGTCACACGGCGCCCGGGTAGGCGGGCTGTCCTCTGGGAAGGGGTTTCCAGGGACCGCTGGTGGCGGGAGGGGAGATCTGAGTCCCTTCGCTTCCTGCTTCATCCTACCGGCCCCCACCCCACCAGGCTCCTCCAGCCTCCCGGCCTCAACCCCAAACCTAGCCCCTCCGCTTCCAGCAGGGACGACTTTAGGCAAATGACCCATGCAGGCCCACTGTCTCCGTCTCTAAAATGGGCACAAGAACTCCCAAGTCCGCTGTTGGGAGGGTGAAATGCTGGACGCGGCAGCCAGCTCCCGAGACCTCCGGCCCGTGCTGCGGGCGCAGTGGACTTACGCTAGTGAGCCCTGACCCGCTCGCGTGTACGCCGCCCCTACTCACCCGGCCGCCGCCGCCGCGCAGGCTCCTCCCAGGGCCTGGGCCTCCAGCTTCTGCGCACTTTCTACCGGCCACCCAGCGGGTGGGAGGCCCACGGGCCTGGGCTTCATTGGCCACACCTGCTGGTGAGCCAGATACTGGGGGACGGGCCCCCTTCCACCCCAGCGCAGCCCTGAGCGCTCAGGCCACTGGGCATCTAAGCGGGGGACAGAGGGAGCCTCGGTGGCCCCGGTGAGGGCGCACAGGGCCTATAGGTTCACCCCGGTGGGGAAAGGAGCGCTTCTGTACCTCGGTGCTCCGCCGAGACGCTGCTTCTCAAACCGCAATCAGCCCGAACGAGAACCACCCGCATCACTTGAGAAAACACAGGTCCGGCCCCGCCCACGGCTTCGAGTCAACGGCCTGGGGCGGGGCCCGAGAATCTGCCTTTCTACCGAGTTCCCCGGGTCGCTGACGCCGCTGGTGCAGGGGCCACAGACTGAGAACCGCGGCCCTACGCCGTGTCTACCTCCGAGGATGGCGCTCGGGACAAAAGGTGTCACAGGGCAGCATCTCTGTTAAACAACCTTCTCAGGCTTCTGTGAAAGCCAGAGTTCCACACTTCCTGATTCTGCTTTCTCCCGAGTGAGAAATACGCCTGTCCCCTGGGCTGTCGCCCTCCAAGGCCCACTCGCCACCCTCCCCTCTCTCGTCACCGCCAGTTCGCTTTCCCAGGCAGGCCCCTTACTCTCGTCCAGGCAGCCAGGAGGAAGGCGCACACGAGCCCCAGAAACGCACAGAGCCCCGCACAGGGGTTCGTTCAGAAGTGAGCAGTGGGCACTGGACGCGTCTGACCCGGCTCAGTCCCCAGGCTGTTTCCTGGGCAGGGAGACAAGGTGACAGTAAACGCCAGCTTGACGAGAGTTCTTCCTGGCAGACCTGAGAGGACGGCCTGGGAGGGGCAGAGGGGAGAGCCTGCGGAGCCGGGTGGAGAGGAGCCGGGGGGGAGGGCTCCTAGGAGGCCGGGCAGAGAGGGAAGGGGGTCTGCTCGTAGAAAGCCTTGGCTGAGCCGTGGGAAGCCGGGATTTTACCTCCAAGCAGTGGGAAGTCCATGGAGTTTTCTGAGCCGGTGACGTTATGAAACTGGCATATCCTTTTTTTCCCCAAGATTTATTTAGTATTTATTTTATTTATTTCTGGCTGTGTTGGGTCTTAGTTGCGGCATGCGGGATCTTTCTCTGCCACGCGCGGGCTTCTCTCTGGTTGTGGTGTGTGGGTTTTCACTCTCTAGTTGTGGCACGAGGGTGCTGTAATTTGCAACACAAGGGCTCTCTAGTTGAGGCGCACAAGCTCAGTAGTTGTGATGCGCGGGCTTAGTTGCCCCAAGGCATGTGGGATCTTAGTTCCCTGACCAGGGAATGAACCTGCCTGCGTCCCCTGCGTTGGAAGGCGGATTCTTCACCACTGGACCACTAGGGATGTCCCGGCATTTCCTTTCAATCATTCATTCATTTGAAGCACAATCACTAAGTGCCTGGCAGGTGCTGGGGGGACACGATGGTGATTAGAGAAGAGAGCCCCTCCTTGAAGCACTGACAGTTTGCTGGGGGCGGGGGGGGGGAGGTTCTTTGGACCGTGACGGATGGACTGGAGGGAGAGCCCGTGGCCTGACCCAGGGTGGCCCTTGCTCTCCCTCAGCCTGGGCCCTACCCTGCACAGCCAGGACCTTGCTTGCACACACATGTGGACAACCAGACGACACCTGGTGCCCCACTAGCCGCCCCCTGCTGCTCCTCGGGCCAGGGGTGTAAACACCAGCAGGGCAGGCCTCTCTCGAGAGGACAGACCCTGGGAGGAGGCCAGGGCCAGGTGGGTCCCCTTTTGCAGTCCAGGTCCCCCCATCCAAGCCAGGTCCTCTTGCAGCCGTGCACTGAACCTGCCCCTCTCCCCTCAGGCTGCAGAGCTGGACCCTCCTGTCACCTTCCCTCAGAGGCCCTCGTCATTGAGCTGCCAGGAAGCTCGGCACTAAGTCTAACCTTGAGTTACAGTAGGTTTATCTCCTTCTTCACATCCTCCTCCTCCTGAATGAGTCTCCAACTTCCTAGTCCCATTTTAGCAACCCTGTTGTGCACGTGTCTTTCACTGGATGCAGCCTAAAACCCTTTTCAGAAGCTGACAGGGTATAAATTATAAAAATTAATACCGTTGAAATCTTCCCATTGTCACTCTCTTATTTCTGGACTTATCCGAAGTCCTGACTTGGATTCTGTGATAAATTCAACAAAAAACATTTTATGCATGGAGACATTTTAAAATTTCTATTTCTGTGAAAGACCCTGGGCTGCTATAATCCTGAACTCACAACTGAGAACTTTTCCAGGGAAATCGGCTTGTAAACGTTGTTACTTCGCATAATGACTGCTTGCACCACCTCACCTAAATCTGAACAGGTATTGCTTAAAATTGGGGGACTATTTTTAGCTAGCTAAGGACATTCCCTTCTTCTCTGGGGCCTTTGCACTTGACCCCTCCCTCAGCCACAGTCTGGTTCTTCTGGCGATGACCCTGGTTATACACCCTGGTTGGGTCTCCTGCCTCTCCCTGTGGCCTCCCCCCAAGCCCACTGGGGCTCACCTGGGGAGACGGGACTTTCCTCATATTCTGGGCCACATGAGCAAAGCAACTGCCACTTGCAGAGGCAACACTGATCCTAATTGTGGGTCAAATTTTGAGCTAAGAATAGCCTTCTTAAAATGAATCTACATAACTAAATGTATAAAGTGCTGGCAAAAGTCACAGCTCCAGAGAGGTTGGCTGTGTGGCGTGATTCTCACCGTGAATAGCATCATCACAACCATTTACAAATATATGCATCTATTTACATGCAGTTATCACTGGCTGCTGAGGTTCCTGTGATTTTGATAATCCTTTACACTCTTCTGCACGGATTTTTTTTTTCAGTGACCATGAATCGCTCTTCGAACCAGAAAAAAAAGGAGCTTTTAAAATAATTTTGAGAATAAGAAAACATTGCCTACTGTATATTGGTTGATCTAAATCCCCAGACAGTCCTCAAGTCCAGTTCCCAGGAGGGGAAGCAGAAATGCCCCGACTCCCTCTCCAGAATCACAGCCCCACCTCCTGAAGCCTGTCTCCATCCTGGCTCCTGCCTGCCTGGCGCCTCTCAGATTAGATTAGGTCATCAGGATCTCTCCACATTCTCTCTGCCTCTGGAGTGAAGCCCAAGCTCCCCTCTGGACTTTCCCGCCCACACCCCAACATGAGCGATACGGGTTGAATCACGTACAGCCCCCCAAGGCACGCCCAAGTCCTAACCCAATACCCGAGAAGGTGCCTTTATTTGGAAATAGGGACTCTGTAGACCTCATCAGATGGACTGGTGTCCTTACAAGAGGAGGAGAAGGCACGCAGGCACATGGAGGAAGACAGCCAGGTGACCAGACGGGAGGCAGAGACTGGAGTCATGTGTCTACAAGTTGAGAGCCGCCGAGGATTTCAGGGAACCCCAGAACTTACGAGAAAGGCCAGGGACAGATTCTCCCCTGGAGCCTTCCGAGGGACTGGAGTGACCCTCTCGACAACTGGATTTTGGACTTTTGGCCTCCAGAATAAATTTCTCTGAGAGAATAAATTTCCTTTGTTCAAAGCCAACCCAGGACACTGATAGAACGCCCTTGTGTGCCCCACACTCACATGAGTCCCGCAGCCTGCTCTGAAGCCACCTGCACTGCCAGCCCCCATCCCACTGGGCTGCTCGTGGCCCTACCGCTTGCCTGGCCGTTCCTCTCCTGATGTGCCGGCTCCTGAGGAGCTGGGCCCACGCCCTGCTCCCCTGCCAACCACGGCCCCCATGCAGCCAGCACTGTGCACGGGCAAATGTCCCCATCTCGGGGACCCAGTGGGGTGGGACGCAGAGGGCAGCCTCTCCTGCTCTCCCCTGATGCACCACGACGGCCTTCCCTTCTAAGATCGGTCTACACTCCCACCATGTGCCCCTTTTCCCAGTCTTCCCACGTTCTCGTTCTCAGCGACTCGGCGGCCTCGATTTCCGGCTGGACTAGACGGTGGGGCCCAACCTGAGGCTGCGCTTCACGCTTCTCCCAGCAGAGGGCGGCCGAGCCCGGGCCCCGCGGCCGCCGCGTGTCGCGGTCTGTGCCGGGCCGGGAGCGGGGACAGGCCGCGGGGACACCCCGGCGCCGTCGGCGGGCGACGGCGCGGGGCTCGGCCCTTCCGGTGGCCAGGGCCGGCCCGTGCAGGGTGGGGCGGCGGAGCTACGACCGTCATTTCGGGACACTGCGACCGCGGCTCGGGCTCGTCTCATCCGGGCGGCGGGCGCCCAGCCCAGCTCGCGTCCCCGAGCCTCGCTCGCTCAGTGCCGGAGCGCTGCTTCCATTCCCTGACCCCGGGCCATCGGGGCTCCGGGGCCCACGCGGCACACCTCGGACCCCGCGTCCTAGAGGCGCGGCCCCAGCTACGTGGTCGCGCGCGTCTCCCCCTCCTCGCACCCCCCCCCCCGCGAGGCTGACAGACCCCGACGACGGCGACGGTCCTCAACATCATGCAGAGTCTGCATCCCCAGGACCAGGCCCCCAGCTGCACCCAGACCCGGTCCACCCCGGCGCGCTCCGATTCCTTATTTGCAGGCTCCCTCTCTGTCCCCCTCCTCCGACAGCACTGCGGGCGACCCCTACCCACCCATGGCGGGAGCCAAGGCTGTGGAGGTCGGCAGACCTGCCCTCTCACTGCCTCTCTGTGACCCCAGCAGTGTTTCTGGCGATGTGGGTTTGACGTGACTTTGCCCAAGTGTTTGCCTCTTCTCTACTTTTTTGAGTGACTTTTTTCCCCCTTGCTGCCAGTAACTACAATGTTCAAGGTACAAAACTGAGAAAACAGATAAGCAAGTAAGTGAAAACCTGAAATCCCAGCCTCCGTCAGTAACCACATTAACGTTTTGGTGTCGGTACGGCCACATCGTGCCCTCTGCGTGTAGATAGATATGTATCATTTTTTCCCAGTGGGGATCACACCCTCTCGGGACCTCTGTAACCTGCTCTTCCACTCAACGACCCACGCACGAGAGCCTCTCACCACGAAGGCCGCAGCTGAAAACGCACCCGGGGGTCCCAAAGCCGGCGAGGGCTCCCTCCGGGGACCTCTGGGGGGCAGGAGTGTCACAAGCACCTGTCCCCAAGGCTGGCACTGCCCTGGGAGCCAGCGGCCTGGGGTTTCGGTTCCTCCTTTTGAAGAGACACCCCCACCCCCCCGTGCCCGCCCCTTTTCTCCAGCTCCACCCACCTCTGAGTTGAAACAATTCTGCGCTTTTAGAGCACCTCTTCTCTCTCCTGTGACTATATTCGAGAAACACAAAACGAATCCATATCCACACACGAAAGAACATCATTCTTCTTTCTGCATCTGGGCTGGGAAGGATGGGCCTCCAGATCAGTGGTTCTCAACGAGGGGTGAGGGGGGAGGGGAGACGATTCTGACCCCCGGGGACGTTTGGCAACTCTGGAGACGTCTTTGTCATGACCTGGGGGGCTGCTGCTGGCACCTAGTGGACAGAGGCCAGAGATGCTGCTGAACAGCCCACGAAGCACAAGACAGCCCCCAGAAGCAAAGAATTAGCCACCCCAAAGGTCAACAGTGCCAAGCTCTGGACCAGATGGTCCTCAACGCTCGCCGTGGGGCCCAAGAGCCTGGCAGCCTTGGTCAGCCTGTAGCCCCACCCAAGGAGCCATGGCCTTAACTGGTCACTGCTAGGCCCTGTCCATTCGGCCAGGACATGAAAGGGCTGCTGACAAAGAAGGCAAGAGGTTGAAGGGCCAGTCTCCTGAGTGAGAGGACGGTGCAGGGGAAGGTAACCTGGTAGCCCTGCTTTTCTCATCGTCATGGTTTCCGATGTTCCCTGAGCGATTTGGGACCACCCGCAATTCACCCCTTTTGACTGCAGACTCCCAGGGTGTTAGCGCTCAAGGGAACCTGAGGCGTTTCTGATCTGACCGCCTCATTTTCCAGGTGGGACACGGGGACCCACCTGAGGTGCACTCAAAGCCTCGTGGCTCAGTTTCTGAACCTTGCCCGGGGCTCTTTCTCGCACCTCTGCCCCACTCACAAGCCTGTGACGGAAGGTCACCCCACCTCACAGGTGAGGACTCCGAGGCTCTCAGACTGCAGGTGATTTACCTGAAGCCACAAAGCCAACAGGGGGAGGAGGACGTCCACCCAGGTTTCTCCCGCCCTAAACCAGGCCAGGCCGCTGGCTCTCAAACTTCAGTGCTCGACAGAATCACCCAGGGCGTTTGGAAAATGCTGATGCCCAGGTCACGCCCCAGAGGTCCTGATTTAACTGGTTTGGGGGGCGTCTGGGCACTGAGACTTTCAAACGTTCCCCAGGAGTGTCCAACTGCAGCAGAGTTAGAGAGCCCTCGGGACACACGCCCTCTGACCCACACCCCAAGACCGACGTTAATGTCGGGGTGTGAGGTGGGGCGGGGAAGAGCTGTTGCAAGAAATCATGAGATCCTTGAAGGCTTCTTGAGAACAAGCCCATATTTTGTGTCTAGAAGCCTTAGGATTGGCTTCAAATGGGCTTCCTTTCCACCTGAATGTTGAGGTTCCGAAACCTGGTCAGTTTGAGGCCTGTATTTTCTGGCTTCTTCTTCCTCCTTGGATGTTTGGAGAATTGAAATAACAGCTTCATATACTGCTGTGGTCCAGGGGCGAGGCTCACCAGCCCAGCGCCAGGAGGGAGCAGACCTGGGAGCTGCTGCCCCGGGGTTTAAGAGCTTCAAGGGTGCCACTCCCAGGGAGATTTGCATTTTTAGCAGGGACTCTGGAAAATGGAAAACCCTTCCTACTAACAACATAGGAGAAGGCGGCATTCCAGACACCAAGAGGCAGGACGGGAGGTGACTGGGCCTGGGGTGGTGGCTGGTGCTTCACCCCTGACCCCAGCCCTCCCAACACCTTCTTTTTCCTAATTTATCTGTTCGCTCCTTTTTAAAAAACGAGTCTCAGGTCTGACACAAGTGAACAAACATTACTTAAAACTTTAAGCCGTCTCTTCTTCCCCGGAGCTGGATATAGCATCTGCATCTTTGTCTTTTAGTGGTAAGAGCATTTTACACCATACAGAGCACGTGAGCACGTAGAATCTCATTTAACCCTCACAACCATCCTGCCAAACGCATGATTATCGGCATTTCGTAGACGAGACTGCCAGAATCTCAGGGGGCTCGGCCGGTGCTGGTGGGCAACAGGCTTCTGACTCGGGGCCTCGCCTCCCATGGCCTCAGCGGGTGGCCTCCTTCCTGGGGGCATTTGTTGAGTCTGGAAACAGGTGCAGGCCGCAGGCATGCTGTAGCGCTGCTCCCTGACTGCCCCTGGAGCGCCTCACCCCTCACGGCCCCTCTTTGCTGGAGCAGGAACTCCTCTCAGGTCCTCGCTGCTCCGGGGTCAGCTCAGCCACCTTTGGCCTCCCTGTTCCAGCTGTTCTTGAATTGCTGTGTCGGCCGCCCCCAACCTAGCGTAAGTTATGTTACTTTTACCTCAAGACTTCATATTTTCTGTGTAAGTTCCCCCGTCCACATCTCTGGGCCAATTGTATTATAACACTACTTTTCTCAGCTGGTTGGATGATATTAATATGTCTTTAGCTCTCCATGGTATTTTATTTTTATTCACATTCTTCAAGCTCTACATAGGACAGGAATATCTACATAGAAAGGGCTGACGCATTCTGCAAGTTTGTGTTTGTGTGTGTATGTGCGTGTGCCGTAACAGTGTGGGTGTGTTTTCACCTACTGGACTGATTCTCAAGCATGGTTCCAGAACTGCAGCAGCCGCGGCATCGCTGGGAACCTGTGAGAAATGCAGATCACAGAGCCGCACCCCAGGCCTGCTGACTGGGAGACTCAGAGTCTACGTTTGAACAAGCCCTCTGGGTGATTCTCTTGCTTGATAAGGTTTGAGAACCACTTATCTTCAGGATAAATCAGTTTTTTATAATCTGCTCCCTAAGACAGAAACTTATGATTTGCCCTGTTAAGATGGAAACATAAACAATGAGAGCTCTGACATTGCTGCAGAGGGGTCAGTAGACATTTTCTTTTTTCAAATTTATTATTTAACTGATAAGAATGCTTATGCGCACACACACACACACACACACAGTCATCTTCCAGCCCTCCTATTTTGAGAGACCTCCTCTTGGTATCTGGCTCATACTCCTGGGGACATTCAGTCATTGAGAAAAGCAGGTCTGAGCCTCACTATTTCACGCTAATGTAATTCAAAGAGAATGGCTGAAGAAAGCAAATGATTAAGCCAAAGAAATAAAGCTGCGATGGTGGAATTTCAGGCACCTGGGGGAGGGGCGGTGGTGATAGTGGTGGTGACGGAGGTGAAGACGGTGGTGGTGATGGAAGTGGAGGGGCGGTGGTGACGGTGGTGGCAGTGGTGGTGACGGAGGTGAAGACGGTGGTAGTGATGGAGGTGGAGGGCGGTGGTGACGGTGGTGGCAGTGGTGGTGACGGAGGTGAAGACGGTGGTGGTGATGAAGTGGAGGGGCGGTGGTGACGGTGGTGGCGGTGGTGGTGACGGAGGTGAAGACGGTGGTGGTGATGGAAGTGGAGGGCGGTGGTGACGGTGGTGGCAGTGGTGGTGACGGAGGTGAAGACGGTGGTAGTGATGGAGGTGGAGGGGCGGTGGTGACGGTGGTGGCAGTGGTGGTGACGGAGGTGAAGACGGTGGTGGTGATGGAAGTGGAGGGCGGTGGTGACGGTGGTGGCAGTGGTGGTGACAGAGGTGAAGACGGTGGTAGTGATGGAAGTGGAGGGCGGTGGTGACGGTGGTGACGGTGGTGGTAACGGAGGTGAAGACGGTGGTAGTGATGGAGGTGGAGGGGCGGTGGTGACGGTGGTGGCAGTGGTGGTAACGGAGGTGAAGACGGTGGTGGTGATGGAAGTGGAGGGGCGGTGGTGACGGTGGTGGCAGTGGTGGTGACGGAGGTGAAGACGGTGGTAGTGATGGAGGTGGAGGGCGGTGGTGACGGTGGTGGCAGTGGTGGTAACAGAGGTGAAGACGGTGGTAGTGATGGAGGTGGAGGGGCGGTGGTGACGGTGGTGACGGTGGTAGTGATGGAGGTGGAGGGGCGGTGGTGACGGTGGTGGCGGTGGTGGTGACGGAGGTGAAGACGGTGGTGGTGATGGAAGTGGAGGGGCGGTGGTGACGGTGGTGGCGGTGGTGGTGACGGAGGTGAAGACGGTGGTGGTGATGGAAGTGGAGGGCGGTGGTGACGGTGGTGGCAGTGGTGGTGACAGAGGTGAAGACGGTGGTAGTGATGGAAGTGGAGGGCGGTGGTGACGGTGGTGACGGTGGTGGTAACGGAGGTGAAGACGGTGGTAGTGATGGAGGTGGAGGGGCGGTGGTGACGGTGGTGGCAGTGGTGGTAACGGAGGTGAAGACGGTGGTGGTGATGGAAGTGGAGGGGCGGTGGTGACGGTGGTGGCAGTGGTGGTGACGGAGGTGAAGACGGTGGTAGTGATGGAGGTGGAGGGCGGTGGTGACGGTGGTGGCAGTGGTGGTAACAGAGGTGAAGACGGTGGTAGTGATGGAGGTGGAGGGGCGGTGGTGACGGTGGTGACGGTGGTAGTGATGGAGGTGCAGGGGCGGTGGTGACGGTGGTGGCGGTGGTGGTGACGGAGGTGAAGACGGTGGTGGTGATGGAAGTGGAGGGGCGGTGGTGACGGTGGTGGCGGTGGTGGTGACGGAGGTGAAGACGGTGGTGGTGATGGAAGTGGAGGGGCGGTGGTGACGGTGGTGGCGGTGGTGGTGACGGAGGTGAAGACGGTGGTGGTGATGGAAGTGGAGGGGCGGTGGTGACGGTGGTGGCGGTGGTGGTGACGGAGGTGAAGACGGTGGTGGTGATGGAAGTGGAGGGGCGGTGGTGACGGTGGTGATAGTGGTGGTGACGGAGGTGAAGACGGTGGTGGTGATGGAAGTGCAGGGGCGGTGGTGACGGTGGTGGCAGTGGTGGTGACGGAGGTGAAGACGGTGGTAGTGATGGAAGTGGAGGTTGGTGGTGACGGTGGTGGCAGTGGTGGTGACGGAGGTGAAGATGGTGGTGGTGATGGAAGTGGAGGGGCGGTGGTGACGGTGGTGATGGTGGTGGTGACGGAGGTGAAGACGGTGGTAGTGATGGAAGTGCAGGGGCGGTGGTGACGGTGGTGGCGGTGGTGGTGACGGAGGTGAAGACGGTGGTGGTGATGGAAGTGGAGGGGCGGTGGTGACGGTGGTGGCAGTGTAAATGGAGGTGAAGACGGTGCTGCTGACGGAGTTGGAGGTGATGTCGGTGTCCGTGGCAGTGGAGGTGTGGGTGGTGCAGCTTACATACCAGCCTCTCAGATCCTATTACCTGCCTCCCCGACTCCTCACCCCAAAAGTCTGCCCTGCAGGTGCCGTGGCGCGCCCCATGGTGCGTGTGCTTGGACTTGTGTGAGCATGTGTCTGGCCACTTTGGCTTTAGAGCCTCCAAAGTTTACAAAACCCCTAAAGCTTTTAAAATAAAAACGGGGCTTAAACCATTTGGATCCTCCAAATTAGAAAGAATAAAAGAACCACCCAGCTGCAGTCATAGGCAATTACTGTGATTCTGAGAGGGCTTCGGGGCAAGATAATGGAAGAGCTGATTATAGACAAGCCGGGAGTAAGGAGGGAGGTCAGAGCAGTCCCTGAGCTCTGGGGGAACGGCCAGCACTCCGCCCCGTCCCACGCGGGCTGCTTGCAGGCGCAGACCTCCTTCCACCCTGGCCTCCAAACCCGGCTGGGGCCGAGGCGCCCGGCCTATTTGTGCAGCTCCAGCAGCTTCAGAAAGAGAAGGCGGCTGTAAATAAACCCAGAGAAGGGCAAGGAATCGAGGGCGGGAAGGGAGAGAGCAGGAGGGAGGCTCCCCGGGAGGGCAGACCGGAATCAGGACTTCTGACCGGGAAAGACGGAGGGCGGAAGGAAGCAGGGAGCCTGCAAAGCACGTGGCCATCAGGAGGCAGGTCAGTGCCTCTTCCCACTCCACCCTCAGGAATCTCGCGGCCGCATCTGCGGATCCACTGCGGTCCTTAAGCAGGCCCCCGGCTTGCCCATTCGCATTCTAATTTTATCCTTGTCTTTTTTTTTTTTTTTTTGCGGTACGAGGGCCTCTCACCGCTGCGGCCTCTCCCGTTGTGGAGCACAGGCTCCGGATGCGCAGGCTCAGCGGCCATGGCTCACGGGCCCAGCCGCTCCGCGGCATGTGGGATCCTCCCGGACCGGGGCATGAACCTGTGTCCCCTGCATCGGCAGGCGGACTCTCAACCACTGCGCCACCAGGGAAGCCCTTGATTTTTTAAAAATCATTTTTCTGGGTCTTTTAAAGATATATATGAAATTTTTATGTTTGCTTTCTTATACCCTACTGCAATTCTTTTCTAAAAACAAGTCCGAGTGTGAATGAACAGACGAACACACAAGCCTGCAGCACTTTACACCCTGAGCTCCTGTCGCGAGCTGACCAAGTTCACTAGGCAAGCTGGGGTTTGGGTTGACCTAGAACAGTCTTCAACCACAGGTTTTTTTTTTTTTTCCCCCAGAACCTGCAGTTTTGGTTGTGCCCTCTCTGGACACTTGCCCTGTGGCTAAAAGGGCCTTGCACTTTCTGTCGAGCCTATGGGCCTCTGGGCTGTTGAGTCAGAAGCTCTCCAAGGAGCTTTCTGTCCGCACAGTGTCTGCAGTTTCGCAGACATGTGGGGGGTTCACGCTCTTCCTCAGACAGTCTGGCTGCAAGGAGCCCTACCTCCTCCCAGTGCCTGGGGTGGGGGACTTCTGGGCTCCCTAGCAGTACCCCAACCTCTGGAGGACAACTGTTTCCCCTACAAACCTAGTCTTGTCATGCTGGACTTGAGAACGATTCACTGGCCGTCACGGCCTGTATCTGGTGGCCTATGTGGCTGGGTTGGGAGTGAGTCTGTGGGAATTCACGTCACGGCTTGTAAAGTGACAGCTCCATGTGGTGGCGCAGGGCCTGGGACCTGGGTCCTGGCTGCCTGGGGTCAAGTCTGGGCTCCTCCTGCACTAGCTGAGTGGCTGACTTGGCCTCTCTTCCTCAACATCCTCACCTGCGGGACAGTAATAAACCTCCCTCATGGGGTAACTATATTTAGAGATAAAAGACTTCAAGTGGGGCTTCCCTGGTGCCGCAGTGGTTGGGAGTCCGCCTGCCAATGCAGGAGACATGGGTTCGTGCCCCGGTCCGGGAAGATCCCACATGCCGTGGAGCGGCTGGGCCCGTGAGCCATGGCCGCTGAGCCTGCACGTCCGGAGCCTGTGCTCCGCAACGGGAGAGGCCACAACAGTGAGAGGCCCGTGTACCGCAAAAAAAAAAAAAAAAAAAAGACTTCAAGTGCTTGGTTCAGCGCCAGGCACAATGCAAATTACAACAACGATCATTTATTATTATCTCCCCTGGGCAGCAGTTAGGCACTGGCCTAACAGACCATTGCGGAAGTTGCACCACTGGAATAATTAGATCGGGGTTCGAAGTGGGGCTGTTAGAAGCTGAAGTCCGGTTCCAGGGCATCTGTCCTGGATGACCCCACCCCAGACCTCAAGGTCCACAGACTGTCCAGCTGCAGCTATCCCTGGTTTCACACACGCCCCGTAATCTGCACCCACAGCCCGCCACTCTCTCTCCCTGTGGAGCACCACGTTACCACCATCACAAAGACTGATGCCAGACGGGCCTTGGACAGAGAAACCAAGGCCTTGGCTTAGGTGAGGAATTTTTCGAGGCTTCCATTTATTTATTTACTCATTCATTCATTCCTGTGCCAGGGCGCCCTGCTGTGTACAGCTTTCCCATCTGTAACTACCCCTCGTCTTCCAGCTAACCTATGTTGAGGAAAGCCCATGCTGCGAGTCTTGACTGCTCCACACAGAAGTCAGGACTCAGTTCCCAGCGCCCCTTGCAGCTGGGATGCAGGATCCATCAATCACACAGGGCCATGCAAGGCCTCAGTTCAGAGGTGAGTGATGTGCAGAACAGGCTCAGAGGGCGGGGACGGGTTCCGTTTGGCTGGCACTTGGGAGGCAAATGCACCTGGTCTCAGGTGATGTCCGCGGGGTCGGGGGGGGCGACCAGGTCCAACTCCCAGGGCAGGAGGGCCATCAGTGGAGAGAGCGGTGCTCCCCATGTCAGGGCGTGGTGTGATCTGAGGCACTGATCCTGGAAGGTCAGCCTTGCTCTGTTTCTCCAGCCACTCCATGTTTCTGTGTGTTCACACCTAATCCACACCCACAGTTCCCTTTCGGCCTAAACTAGTTGGGTGCATTCTGTCGTTCACAACCAGGACAGCTGAGGGGCAGCCACTGTTCACCGATGCAAGTTTACGGAGCGCCCACCTCATGCCAGGACTGCATTTTCCAGCCTACTTGGCAGTTCACTGTGTCGCCTCACTTAATCCTCGCAGCAGCCTGAGGACGGGCAACGGGCTGAAGAGTAACACTGCCCTGGCTCACTCGCAGGTCAGCTTGCTTGGGGCCAGCAATAGGCCTCCTCAGAGGAGACAGCAATTTTTTGATCTCACATCTACAATCTGCTCCAGACCTTTTCTAGAAGAGACTAGAGCACTGAGATGGGTGGTGCAGCTCACCCAGGATCTCAAGGTGCTTCTCAGGCCACCTGGAGCAAGCGGGGAGTCCTGGGCCATCTGGATCCGGCTTCCTCCCTCTCAGTCCAGAGACTGCGGGTCTGAGGGCAGAGCCTGGGGTCTGGGGAAGAGTGCGCACCATGTCCAGGCCCGCCCACCACTGCCCTGGGAGCCCATCTGAACCTGGGGCTGAGTCCATCTCCCAGCTCCCCAAAAGAGATGGACACTGCCTTAGACTGTGTGTATGTGCATATGTGTGTGTGTGTAGGTGTGTGTATATGCATATGTGTATGTATATGTACACATGGGTGTGTGTATATATATGTGTGTGTGTATGTATATGTATATAGGGCTGTGTATATTTATATATGGGTGTGTGTATGTGTATGGGTGTGTATGTGTATGTGTGTATGTGTAGGTGTGTGTGTGTGTATAGACAGGTATGTGTATGTGTATAGATGTGTGTGTATGGCATGTATGTGTATGGGTGTATGTGTATGTGTGTATATGTAGGTGTGTGTATGTGTACAGGTGTGTGTAGGTGTGTATAGGTGTATGTGTATCTGTGTATGCATGTGTGTATGTAGGTTTGTGTATGTGTATAGGTGTGTGGGGGGCATGTAGGCATGTATATGGGTGTATGTGTATGGGTGTATATGTGTAGGTGTGTGTGTGAATGTGTATATGTATAGGTGTATGTATGGCATGTATGTGTATGGGTGTATATGTGTGTGTATGTGTGTATGGGTAGGTGTGTGTGTCTGTGTATAGACAGGTACGTGTATGTGTATAGGTGTGTGTATGGCATGTATGTGTATGGGTGTATGTGTATGTGTGTATATGTAGGTGTGTATGTGTATAAGTGTGTGTAGGTGTGTATAGGTGTATGAGTACCTGTGTATGCATGTGTATACATGTGTGTATGTGTATAGGTGTGTGGGGGGCATGTATATGGGTGTATGGGTATATATGTGTAGGTGTGTGTGTGAATATATGTTTGTGTATATGTATAGGTGTGTGTGTATGGCATGTATGTGTATGGGTGTGTATGTGTGTATGTAGGTGTGTGTGTGTGTATAGGTGTATGTGTGTGTGTAGATGTGTACAGGTGTCTATATGTATATCTGTGTATGCATGTGTATAGATGTGTGCATGTAGGTGTGTGTATGTGTACAGGTGTGTATAGGTGTGTGTATGTATCTGTGTATGCATATGTGTATACATGTGTGCATGTAGGTGTATGTGTATAGGTGTGTGTGGCATGTATATGGGTGTGTATCTGTGTATGCATGTGTATATGTAGGTGTATGTGTATAGGTGTATGTGTATCTGTATGCATGTGTATACATGTGTGCATGTAGGTGTGTGTATGTGTATAGGTGTGTGTGTGGCACGTATATGGGTGTGTATGTGTATCTGTGTATGCATATGTGTGTATACGTGTATATGTGTAGGTGTGTGTCGGTGTGTGTGTAGATGTGTGTATGGGTAGGTGTATAGATGTGTGTGTGCACACGTGTGTAAGGTGCTCTTCTTCCAGGCATTGTCCTTTACTTCAGTTCCTAATTTTATTAAATCATCACTGAGGGCCTCCCTGGTGGCGCAAGTGGTTGAGAGTCCGCCTGCCGATGCAGGGGATACGGGTTCGTGCCCCGGTCTGGGAGGATCCCATATGCCGCGGAGCGGCTGGGCCCGTGAGCCATGGCCGCTGGGCCTGCGCATCCGGAGCCTGTGCTCCGCAACGGGGGAGGCCACAACAGTGAGAGGCCCGCATACCGCAAAAAGAAAAAAAAAAAAATCATCACTGAATGTTCAGAATATTCAGTCAATCGCATCTCTGCAGAAGGCAGTGCTGGTCCCACCAAAGGGGCGGCTGCACTCCTTCTCTCTCCTTCAGGTGACCCCTGTCCCAAATCAAAGTCACAGAGCAGTTAACTCTGTGAGCAACACTTTTTAACTCCCCCAGTTACTACCTTCAGGCCAGAAACAGAGCCTAAGTTCTGGAACTGACAGCTGCTTTATGTTCTTCACTCACGCAGCACATGTGTATCGAGTACTCGCTCTGTGCTGGGCGCTGTCTGAAGTGTGAGGACCCTGGTGTGACAGGGACAGGGTGAGCCTGGAGTGTAGCGGTGGGTGGATAATGGGCAGGCAGGCGGGAGTGTGGGCGCGAGTCCCCTGTGAGGCCGCCCACTGAAAAGGCAGGGGCCCTGCAAAGAGCCAGGGAAACAGCCAAGGCCCCAGAGGAGGAGAAGCCTGGGTGTTCCAGGGACCAGGAGAGCTGGAGCATGGCCAACGGCAGGAGGATGCGAGGACAGGACATAACCTGCAGGGCCCAGTGCAAAATGAAAACGCGGGCCCTCGTTCACAAATTATTCAGGATTTCCAGACGGCGACAGCAGAGGAAGAAGGAAGCGTGGGACCGGTGGGACGGCAGATGTGGTGCCTGTGAAGCCGGCCCTGTGTGAGGAAGGGGCTGAGAGGTGGACGGGGCCGGATCACGAGGCCTTGGGCCGAGCAAAGAGCTGGATTTTATTCTACAGGTCCTCCTCGACTTATGATGGTGTCACATCTGATAAACCCATTGTAAATTGAAAATACTGTAAAAGTTGAAATGCACGTAATACACCAAACCTACCGGACATCATAGCTTAGCCTCACCCACCCTAAACATGCTCACGACACCTACATTAGCCTACACTGGGGCAAAATCGTCTAGCACAAAGCCTGTCTTACAATAAAGTGTTGCGTATCTCTTGGGATTTTCTGAATACTGCACTGAAAGTGAAAAACAGTGTCCGGGTACAGAGTGGTCGCAGGTGTATTGGCTGTTGACCCTCGTGATCGTGGGGCTGCCTGGGGGCTGCTGGCGCCGCCCAGCATCGCGAGAGAGATGGTCCCGCACATCCCTAACCTGGGAAGAGATCTAAATTCAACGTTCAAAGTATAGTTTCTACCGAGTGTGTACACCATCATAAACTTGAAAAATCTTAAGTCCAACCACCACAAGTAGGGGACGGTCTGTACCTGTGATGGAGGCTACAGGAAGGGCCCAGGCCTGGGGGGATCTGCGTGGGGTCTGTCTTTGAAGCACCACTTGGCGCTGCGTGGGGAACCCAGGAGGCCAGCCTGGCCTGGGGCTGTACAAAAGGAGATGGTGGGAAGACGGTGGGCTTCAGGGAGGGCTGATGGGCCAGCTGTACGCAGCGGGGGAACAGAAGCCCTGGAGTTCTGCCTCATGTTTGCGTTTGGAGAGGCCCATCAGCCAGCCCTGTGGGAACGTGGACGACGGGGCCTCCCCCGGGGCGGCCGCACCTCTCTGAACAGATGCCCTCCTCTCCCTTCACAGAAGTCCGATCCCAGCTCACAGCCGGTGACAGCGCTTGCTCGAGACTCCTCGCAGTCGGAGGCCATGCTGCCAGATGCTAAATCTCCCCACTAAGAAATCCGAAGACAAAATGTGCAGCCACTGTCCAAAACTAATATGTACAAAACAGCACAGAGCCCGTTCGAGCAGCAGGTGTCACAGCAGTAAACACCGGAGCCAAACGTGTTGGCTCTGGCAATGCTCGTGCATGTCTTGTCCTGGAAATGGAGTTTATCGAAATTGGGAACTGGGAATAGACAGCTCAGCAAAGCTGCCCCAACCGGCTGTCATCCAAAGCGTTGCTAGGAAGGGCAAGGGTACCACTGCTTGAGTGCCTGGCACGTGCAGGGGACGGTCAAATGTTCTGGGGCCATTCCCCACACTGTTTGACTCAGTCCCTCCCACAGCCTGTTAAGTCAGTAGGCTTATCCCTAATTTTCAGATATTAAAAATGGGGCTCAGAGAAGCTGAGTGATTTGTTCAGGCTCACACAATTAAATGAAGCCCAAATTTAAAACCGGGGGTGGGGGCAGATCCTATGAGCGAATGCCCCCTTTTCTGTGCTAATGGCACCGGATTTTTATGGAAACTGGCTGGCCCCAAGAGATGCATTCTGATTGGTCTTGGCCGGTCACAAGAATCCTGTCCTCCTTTGCCACCGTTAGTATGGGGTGAGCATGGGACACCTTCTGGCCAACGAGATGGGAGAGAAAGCGGCGGGAACAGAAACTTCTGGCAAAGATTTCCTCCCTGATAGAAAGGAGAGAACATTTCAAGGACAGGCCCCCTTGGCATCCTCTGCCTCTCCTTCCTGCTGGCGGATGTGTTGTGGGAGGGTAAGGGGTCTGCCTGTGGCAGCCTTTTTAGATCCATGAGGCGATAAGGATAATGCCAACCAGCTGAAGATGCAGTGGAAGCTGGGCACGTGCCCAGGGCCCGGAGGACACGGCTGGGCTGTCCAGCCAATCTCAGGACCTCCTACCTCCAGACTCCTGGAGTGAGCAGCAAATGTCCAGATGGTCGAAGCCACTGTCAGTCAGGAACTTATTAGTTATTTTCAGTTAAACACCTCCTAATGTAAACCCTGGGTTGGTCTAACTTCAAAGCCCATGATCTTTTTCCTGTTACCCTCTGATGTTTACACGGGGTCCAGTTGTCACCCAAGGTCCAGTCAAACTACTGCACAATAATTACAGAAATGATCAGACTTAGAAACTGAAGAGAAAGCTGCCAGTTTAAAGAAGGACAGGGGGTCAGTTCAGCAAGGTCAGAAATCTGGCTTCTTGGCTGTTCTTGGCGTGAATCCTAGCATCATGGGACTTCCAAGCTGGAAGAGAACGAAACGATCACCTGGTCCAACCCTGTGCTCCAGAGGACGAAGCTGAGGCTGTGAGAAGCTAAGTGACTCATGCCGAGGCCTGAGGGCAGCATCGGCTCTGGGACGGGAGTCAGCACCCCGCCGGCCCCCGTTCACACGACCTCTCCTCGCTCCCCACACAAACGCTTCATCAACTTTGCCCCAAACTCTCATTGGCCAGTCACCTCAAATCCAGAAAAGACTATCAATTTAATCATATTCTCGTGACAGGATAAACCCTGGTTTCTTTTGCACATATTTCCTTGTTGAGTCAAGTTACCAGCCTGTTCCAACGCGCTCAGCAGCACACCATGCCCAGAAAATGGAAAGAACCCACAGACCCTGGGGGGCAGAGGGGTCAAGTTTTTGGCTTTTCAGATTAAAATCGTTTCTTGAATCCCATCACAGAGATAACTGTCTTGAAAGCAAGTGCTGGGCATTCAGCAGTCAAAAGACTAAGCGCTCAAGGGATCCAGTCAGAAGCGTTGCCATAAACAACGCACTGCGAGTCAGAGGACCACACGCCACGTGAAGACGGCTCAGGCTCAGGGGGAAGGGGCTTGGGTGCAGGGACGCCCTTAGAAGGGGACTGATGTCCAGGGAGAAGGGGCGGGGAGGACAACAGGGACACGAGACAGGCTTGAGGAGACCAGACCCTTCTCAAGGGGAGTGGGGGGCCGGCACCAGGTCACTAAGACAGGATTTTGGAATCCGAGGACAGAGGGCTTGGGCCTCCTAGCTGTCTGGAGCTCTGGGAGGGCCGCCCGGCGCACAGACAGAACCCACGCCACCGAGGACTGGGCCAGGAGAGTCGAGGTGTTTTCCTGGGGCAGCGGAAGAGAGGCTGGTTGATAGTCCTGAGTCTCTCTCAGCCCCAGGGAGGTGGTGGAGGTCGGCAACCCACCCAGTGCCCTGGAAGGCAAGGCCACGGGCATCGCCATGACCAATGCGAGCCTGAGGCCATGTGGAACTGTGGCCACCTTGGTGGACACCGATAACGGACAGTCTGGCCAGGGAATCTCATTAGGAATGGACGTCGATAGTGAAACACGAGAGGAAGACGTCATACCTCCGTGAATGCTAGAGCAAGCAGGGCAGACACTTCCACTAGGTACCACCACCTCATGTGGTCATTCATTTACTACCACTAAAATGCTACATAACAAACCACCACAAGCCTGGGTGGTGTACATCTCAGGAGCCCGTGGGGTACAGCTCACCTGAAACGTGCCTCTCACGTGCCTGCAGCAGCCGTGCCCGACGGATCTAGGATGGCCTAGGTCACACCTGGGGTGAGCCAGCTCTGTTCCAAGAGTCTCATTCTTCTCCTGGGTCAGCAAACTAGGGTAGGCATTCCTAGAATTAATGGCAGAGGAAAAGAGCAACAAAGTCTAATCAATGCAAGTGCTTCTGGAGCCTCTAATTGCTTCTCATTTGCTAAGATCCCATTGGTCAAAGCAAGTCACACATTCAAGGCCAGAGTCAGAGTGGGTGGGCACTCCTGACGGGGTGGGGGAGGAATTGGGCCACTCTTGCAATCTACCAACTGATTTACCTGATCTGAAGCACAAAATGGCTGCTAGATCATGAAACTGTCCACAGTTAACCTGTAATTTATCTAAATTAGGTTTTCTGCCATTAGACAGAAATGGGATTCAGGATAAAAATTAAGTTTAATTGTAGAAAGATAGAGTTACACTTTTTGCTCCTGTGATTTGTGACTGCGATTTTTTCACACTACATTCTTTAAGCCAACGATTCAAAAGCACCAAAACAATCAGTACGTTAGCCTTAAATACTATAGAAGCCAGTTTTCTGAAGACTCCAACCAAACCAGGAAATGATATCCAAAGTTGATGTTACTTCCAAAAAGCAAACAGAGAGGCAAGGGGACTCATTAAAAATTCCAATTTGGGACTTCCCTGGTGGCACAGTGGTTAAGAATCTGCCTGCCAACGCAGGAAACACAGGTTCAAGCCATGGTCCAGGAAGATCCCACATGCCGTGGAGCAACTAAGCCCGTGTGCCACAACTACTGAGCCTGTGCTCTAGATCCCACGAGCCATAACTACTGAGCCTATGTGCCACAACTACTGAGGCCCAAGCGCCTAGAGCCCATGCTCAAGAGAAGTCACTGCAATGAGAAGCCCATGCACTGCAACGAAGAGTGGCCCTTGTTCGCCGCAACTAGAGAAAGCCTGCGTGCAGCAATGAAGACCCAACACAGCCATAAATGAATGAATGAATGAATGAATGAATGAATAAATAAATAAATAAATTTATTTAAAAAATTCCGATTTGGCTTACAACTGTGGATTCTGGAACAAAGTGTCCAGGAGCCTCTGACACTCTTCCTAGAATACCACCTTTCTAATGGCAGCCATCTCTGTAATTACAACGATAATTGCTTCAAATGTAAAATACCGCTTATCAGGCTAGAAGATCTGTCTGGGTCAAGGCAAAAGATTAACACTCAATTGCTTGTTGCCAAATGAATAATGTTTTCAACATTAAACCAGTCCTGGGGTATCATCTCACGTGTTATGGGTGGCTCAATTTAGGACCGACTGGAACACCAAACCCTAAAGACAACGTTCCATGTTGCCCCTCGTACCAGAGGTTCTTTCTCTGAACCTCTTTTTCGCTGAGCTATCCAGAGTAAAGGAAGGGCCATGGCCTCGGCGGGCAGGGAGTAAAACCAGAAGGGACTCAAATGCCACGGGATGAAGGACGGGATTCCATAGGTCTGACCAATTTACCTCAAAACAAGTATTTCACAAGGTTCTGTCTGATAGGAGAGGGGGTCCCCTCCATTTTCATAATAAGCTTGCTGCATTTGTCAGTGTCTCTGCCATGTCCTGTCAGTTTCCTGTGTGTGTTTGCGCATGCACATACTGTTCTGTTCCAGTGCTTCAAAAATGTTTTCAGAAACGTTTGTGTCCTTTAATTCAAAAAGCTTTATTTTTATTTAAGTATCATGTGTGCATTATATTTCTACTTCTTATACCCTTCAGCATACTCAGCACCAGAAATTTAGTTTCCATTCATCACCATCCTCTTTACCCATTTTGCCCTCCCCCCACTTCCCTTCTGGTAACCACCACTCTGTTCTCTGTATCTCTGTTTTTGTTTGTTCATTCATTTTGCTTTTTGTACTCCACATAGAAGAGAAACCATATGGTATCTGTCTTTTTCCATCTGACTTATTTCACTTAGCATAATATTTTCAAGTTCCATCCATGTTGCTGCGAATAGCAACATTTCATCTTTTTTTATGGCTGAATGATAGTCCATGTATATATATATATATATATATACACACACACGATCTTCTTTTTTCTTTCTTTCTGACACAGCAAGAGACTTTATTGGGAAGGGGTGCCCAGGTGGAGAGCAGTAGGGTAAGGGAACCCAAGAAGACTGCCCTGCCACGTGGCTTGCAGTCTCGGGTTTTATGATAATGGGGTTAGTTTCCCGGATGTCTCTGGACAATCGTTCTGACTCAGGGTCCTTCCTGGTGGCGTGGGCACATTGCTCGGCCAAGATGGGTTCTAGCGAGAAGGATTCTGGGAGGTTGGTAGGTCATATGGACTGACATCTCCTCTCTCCTTTTGACCTTTCCTGAATTCTTCCGGTTGGTAGTAGTTTGTTAGTTCCTCCTTCCTTACCAGGACCTCCTGTTGTAAGATAATTCATTCAAGTGGCTACTATCTTGCCTGGTCAGGGCAGACGGTTTCAGTCAGTGGGTCCCCTAACAACTCCCCCGCTGAGACTTCATACTTAAGATACTTCTAGGGAATTGGGGTAGAGATCTCTTTCTTCTGTAACTACTTCCTTATACCAGATCTTCTTTATCCATTCATCTGTTGATGGGCACGTAGATTGCTTCCGTATCTTGGCTCTTGTAAGTAATGCTGCTATGAACATTGGGGTGCCTATGTTTTCATATTCTTTGGATAAATATCCAGAAATGGGTAGCTGGATGATACAGTAGTTCTAGCCTTAATTTTTTGAGGGACCTCCATACTGTTTGCCATAGTGGCTACACCAATCTACTTACCACCAACAGTGTATGTAGGTTCCCTTTTCTCCACATCCTTGCCAACATTTGTTATTTCTACCCTTTTGATGACAGCCATTCTAACCAGAGTGAGGTGATAACTCAGTCGTTTTGATTTGCATTTCCCTGATGATTAGTGATGTTGAGCATCTTTCATGTGCCTGTTGGCCATCTGTATGTCTTCCTAGGAAAAATGTCTATTCAGCTCCTCTGACCATTTTTAAATTGGGTGGTTTATTATGCCCTTTTTATAATCCTGGGATGCAGGGTAGAGGAGAGGGGAGATGACTTGCTTGGTTGTTTTTGTCCTATTTCCTGGTGACTTAAGATCACAGGGATCCTGTGGGCTTCTTGGTCAGGGGCTTCACCACAAAGTCGGATTCTTTGAAGGGCAAGGACTGACCACACCACCCCAACAGAAGAAATGAAGTCAAAAGAGGGTCTGCAATAAATTGCATACGTATGATGGGTGAATTGTATGGTATATGAATCATACCTCAATTTTAAAAAAAATTTAAAGGACCGTCTGGAGTACCCAGGCCTGAGGTCTCTGGGGGCCTTGGACAGTCTTTCATAGTGTCCTGAAAACCCCAGCCTGAGATCCAGGGCCTTTCTTCTGTTAAGAAGACCCCAGGGATCACCCTCATCAAGAGCTGCTGGAAATGGTGTGGAAAGTTCAGAGCAAACACGCTGAGAATGGTGCAGGGAAAAGTCACCTGCACCTGAGCACACCTGCTGACCCCAGCATTTCTGGGGGATTGCACATCCCTACAGGTGACCACGGCGGGTGGCCGGGCAATGGCACACACTGGGGTTGTCCTAGTCGGTTTACAGATGAACAGAACCACCAGGATTTTGGCGTCAGCTGGGCCGCTGGAGCCGTGCGGTCTGGGGTCCGCCCTTCTTGGCCTCCACCTCTGATGCCCAAGCTCTCCATCACCAACCTCCGCACCCCGCCCCACGCCCCGGACAACGCCCATTGGGGACGGAGGGCCGCAGCTCCGGGATCGGGGTATTGGGGCCCTCCGTCTCCCTCCCGACTTCCGACTTCACATCCTGAAAGATACCCCAGGAGCTGGAAACCCAATCGCAAGCATGGCCCCGGGAGCTGTGACTTGAACCCGCGGGGCCGGTGACCGCACGTGCAGAACTTCCCCTCGCCCTCCAGCCTCGGGAAGATGCTGTCAAGGAAACCCAGCTCTCCCGCGGGCCTCCTTTCTAAAGCTGACGTTAGAACCGGTGTGGGGAGGCGCAAAACACCTGAGTTCCCAGCTCCGCCGCGCTTCCAGGGGCACATGCTGGACGCCTCGCGGTACACCTGGCGTGGGAACTCAGGGTCCCAAGACCTCCCTCCACCGAGTCCCGCCCCCAAGCAGGCTATCCGCCGCCTGTACCCCCTCCCCGTGCCCCCCGCCCATCTCACCCGCGCCCGGGGCTGGGCTCCACACGGATCCAGTGAAAGGGAGGCATCTTCAGTTCTGGACCCTTTTGAAGGACTCCTGTTGGGCCTGCAGTCCTTGTGGGCCCGGGGCGCCCCTCTGGCTGCCACCACAAACTACTCCGGACGGACGCCCGCAGCGCTGGGCCGCACCCTGATTGGCCCAAGGCCAAGCTGATCTCCGTGGCAGTGATTGGTTAGGAGTGGGCACGTGATCCAGCCTGGGCCGGTTTCCTGGCTCCCAATGCACAGACCCTGAGCGAGAAGCCCGTCCTCCGGAGACTGTGATTGGACGTGCAGCTGAGGGGGATGCAGAGACACACCTGGTGCCACCCCACCTGCAAACGCCCGGTGTGAAGTAACACGTTGCCTCACCGACTCCGCCCGTTTCCGTCCTGCCCTTCTGTTCCCTCTTCTGGAAGCATCCAGATTCCCTACACAAATGCCGAAAACACCTGGGCGTTTCCAGGAATCGAGTCCTGTTTGGCTTCTGCCTCTTCCCACCTGGGGCATTGCCCTCCTTCCTCACTCGCATGCTCTTTGCTTGACCTTCTGTAGAGACCAGCTCTTTAGGGAGAATCACAGCTGTTTACTCTTCCACCCAAATCCCCCCACCACTGAGGGAGGAGCCAGAAGCATCAAGAGGCTGCCATTTCCTGAGACCCTGCCCTGTGTCAGGCTGCGGGCTAGGGCTTAGACACGCTAACCCTTGTCTTCTTCTCCAGGACTGTTATTATCCTGATTTTACAGACTTGGCACTGAAGCTTGGAGAGGTTAAGTGGCTTGTCCAAGGTCACAAAGCTGGCAGTTGACAGAAATAGAAATTGAGCCCTTAGTAGCCAGGGCTGTTGCACACGGGCTGCTCCACATGGCTGCCTGCCTACCCGCCACTCCCCAAAAGCCGTCACCCTGACCTGGCTTCACAGCAGAGGAGCGGGAGTTCGGGGGCTTCCACCGTGTGGAAGGGAGGGGAAGGCGTGTCAGGTACATTGCCACACTCACTGTGTCACAAACCACCAGGTGTCCTCGATGACGTGACAATGATCGCTGTCTCTTTGGCTCTAGGCTTGCCCATGTGGCTCGCTTCAGCTATAGGCACCTGGGGAGAGTGACATGATGGTTCCTAGGAGACCCTGTCCGTTCCCACTTGATTTCTTGCACTTTTGCCATCACTGTGAGAAAAGGCTTCCCTGGAGCAGCTGCCGCCCCTTGAGCCTGGGCCTGGCGTGCACACCTGGAGTAGGGGCATCCGGCTGACCCCAGGCTCTGGAGGGAGAAGCTGAGGCTCCCAGCCACGCCCGGCCTAGAGCAGCAACTTCCCGTCAGGTGCAGACACCGCCCCAGCTAAATCTTAGCACATGTCACTGAAGTTCTTGGTTGTTGGCTATCTGCGTGGGGGTGAGGGTCCCATGCGCTCTGTTTGCACCTATATTTTCATAACTTGTGCTGGTTTGCCACATCTTCTATGAAGGTGTTTTGGCCTCAGAGTGCTACTTCTAGAAGACCTTGTGGGTAAGGCACCTACTAGCGCAGGGGTCCCCAACCCCTGGGCCATGGATGGTGCCAGTCTGTGGCCTGATGGGAACCGGGCCGCACGACAGGAGGTGAACGACTGGGAAGCAAGCGAAGGACCATCTGTATTCCCAGCCGCTCCCCGTCACTCCCATTACCACCTGAGCCCCGCCTCCTGTCAGATCAGCACCGCATTAGATTCTCACAGGAGCGCGATCCTACTGTGAACCGTGCGTAGGAGGGGCCTAGGCTGCGCTCCTATGAGAATCTCATGGCTGACGATCTGGGGCGGCAATGCTAGCGCTGGGGGCGGCTGCGGATACAGATGATCATTAGCCGAGAGGCCTGACTGCAGAGACCATAATAGATCAGTTACTTTGTATAATTATTTCATTACATATCACAATGTAATAATAATAGAAACAAAGTGCACAATAAATGTAACGCGCGTGAATCATCCCGAAACCGCTCCCCGTGGAAAAACTGTCTTCCACGAAACCAGTCCCTGGTGCCAAAAAGGTTGGGGACCGCTGTACTAGAGGACCTGGTATAGAGCAGACACTTGGTAAATGCAGAGACGACGATGACCGTGTTGGCAGTGACGGCCGTATTGCGGGTGATGGTAATTCTGTGACGCACTGGGTAGAACCCTGGCTGCTCAGGGCCACCCCTGAGCTCCCCACTCCCCTCCACAGAAGGAGAGCGTCTTTCCAGAAAGAACTTGGTGCTACAAGGAGCCTCAGGCTTTCAACCCAAGTAGCACCTCCTTATCCCAGTCCAGTTACACAGCAGCTGGCCCAGGCCTGAGTGGCTCTCTCTAACGGTATTTGCCTGCTCCTGGCATTTGGCTGATAAACACAAAAGACACTTTTTCAAAAAAAAATTCATGAGATTATTATAGAAAATAAATAATCATCAATTAAGGAAACTCAGAGAAACGTGGACTAAAAGGAACTGATATGATGGACTTTTTCATCTTGTTATTTCTGGCAGGCGGCCAGGACCTGACAAATACTGAGGTGACATCAAGGAGAAAGAAAAGCTGTCACCCCTCTGTGACCTCCTAGGCCTTCTGGGGGTGGGCTCAGGCCTCTCCCTTCTGTCCCCACTGGGTTTCCCGGTGAGTTTTAGGCCTGGGTTCCGGGTGCTGCCACTGTCACTAGAAGGGGGTGTGGGCCACCAAGAGGCACAGGTGAGAACCAGATTCACTCACTCACTCACATGAGTGCCAGGCCCCCAGGGGAGAGGGTTCCCCTGTCCTCAGGAAGGTTACATTCAAGTGGGAAAGACAGACCCCAATCAAATAAAGGAAATGATTGCAGGTACTAACGAAAATGGGCACCGTGTTCCTGCGAGGGGGTCAGCCCCCTCCAGTGGTGATGCTGAAAGAGGGTGGGGACCGGGAGGGCGAGGCGTGTGGGGACCAGGGCTGGAGGTGGCCACATGCCTTCGGCTCACATTCTAGAACCCCCATGGCCACACCTACCTGCCAAAGAGGCTGGGAAGTGCAGTCTGGTCGTTCGGCCAGAAGAGACCCGCTCTGTGATCAGCCGGTGGCCTCTGCCACGCTGCGTGACGCGAGGAAGGTCCACGAAACTGAGGACGTTGAGCCTGAGAGGATTTGGGAGGGTCCAAGGTGTGCCTTCAAGCATTGGAAGGGTCTTCGTGTGACAGGGAGGAGGATCGTCTTTGTTCTGCATCACTCTAAAGAGCAGAAGCAGGGCCTGTGGGTGAGCAGACGTTCTAGGGAGGTGGGAAGGGTGAACAGCCATCCCGGACTGCCTGCCGGGGTTCGGCGCTGAAAGCCCCGCCCAGCCCAGCCCCGCCCCAGGAAGCCTGTCGTTGGGCAGACACAGGTGTCCTCTCAGGCAACACTCCCTTCCCCATCCCCCCGCTCTTTCAGATTTGAGTTATTGTACTGTTGACCATGAGCTCAATGTTAATGAGTCAACAATATATATCAAATAAGGTGTCTTTAAACAGAAATACTGCAAAACGAGGTGATGTATTGATTCATTGATGAAAATGTTGTGGCCAGAGGCTCACAGAAACCCAACCCTGTATTTGCCCAGGAACAATGGTGCAGTATTTGTTAGTTCAATGTTCACGGTGACTTTATAGAAAGCAACTACCAAAAATAACAAGAATTGACTGTATAGCCACACACTGGAGTATTTTGGGGCCATAAAAAGAAATGAGTGCTGAAACAGTGTGCATGAACTTTGAAAACATTATGCGAAGTGAAAGAAGCCACTCACAAAAGAGCATGTATTAAACGATTCAATTTTGTGAAACGTCCAGAAGAGGGAAATCTATAGACAGAAAGATTAGTGGTTGCTTGGGACTGGGGGAGGGAGGGGAGATGGTGAGTACAGGAGCGATAACTAAAGGGTACAGGGTTTCCTTTTGGGTGACGAAAATTACCTAAAATGGATTCTGGTGCTGGCTGCACATATCTGTGAATACACTTTGGACTGTACACTTTACATGGGTGAATTGTTATATGAATTATATCTCAATAAAACTGTTTACAAAATAATCCTCAAGAGTAACTCTCAGGCTCTCAGGAGGGAGCAAGGCTGGGGCAGGAGGGCACACCTCAGCGGCTTCCCTCTCAGCGTCTCCTGCAGCCGGCCCCTGGCCTTCACAGCTGGGCTCAGCCCCAGCCCCAGGTCTCCAGGTCACACGCCAGCAAACTGAACGCCCTCCTCACACCAGGAAGACTGTCCAGCGGAAGTGCTCCGCGGCAGCCTGCGGGCTCCAGAAGGAAGCAACTCCTCCTCCTCTGATCATTGAAACAGTTTGGAAGATCAGTTCGTGGAAATGACAGAGCAGGGGTGCAAGCAGCCTAGAGCAGCGATTCTAGACGACACAGCTGTAAGGTCTCTTCCCACCCAGAGAGCCTTGCATCAGTCAGGAATGCTTCTGACCACAAGCAACAAAATGCCTGACAAACAGCAGCTGAGAATAAAGAGAGGTGACCATCTCCCATGGCTGGAAGTCTGGAGGTCGGCAGGTCCGAGATGGGTGTGGGTGCAGGTGCTGGACGGCTTCCTAGGTGCCCCTCCACTATCCTCAGCACCGGGCTGTCCACCCTCGTCCTGCCGCTTACGGTCACAGGATACTGCCAAGCCACAGGCAACACAAGAGCACACGAAAGCATTCTTTGGGGCAGAAAAAAAGAAGGTACAAAAAGACTTTTTCCTTAATTGACGTTGTCTTTTTTACTGGGAAAAAAAAAGTCTTTGCCAGGAGCCCCGTCAGCAGACTTGCCCTGTGCCTCACTGGCCACAACTGGGTGGCATGCCCAGTCCTGCAGCAGTTGTGGAGCTGCGGTGATGCGCTTTGAGCTGCATAGTGTACCTTGTGAGGTTCACGTTACTGGACCCCGATCCCTCTCCTCAACCAAACCCAGCTGCTCCTGGCAGGGAAAAATGGGGAAGGAGAATGGCTGTTGGGTGGGCCATGAAGAGCACGGGGCACGTATAATGGAAGGTGGAAGAAAAACCTACCACGTCCTCTTGCAGGACTACTATTGTGACAAGTGGAGAACCACCAGAAAAGAAAGACTTTGATGCCTGCGATTATGAGCTCTAAACCTCACCAAATTCCACCAGTGGGGCCTGCAGCTGTAGTGCCTGAGTCCCCAGGGCTTAGGACATCGGGCCCTCGCCTGGACGATGGCCAGAAGGACACCGCCTGCCGGAAGAACACCCGTGCAGGCACCTGCCTCCCCACAGGGCATTTCCTCGTCCCGAGAAGTTGAAACTTCATTGTATTGCCTTCTTGCCTCTGTTCGGGTGCTTCTGAAGTGGAAGCATTTTGAAAGTGATCTGCGTGCATGGACACGGTGGGGTGACGGCTCATGCCTGGAGACGGGACGCGTCTGTGACGGGCAGTGCCTTCCACATGTGGGTGTGCGTTCGCAGACACACCCTAAATATGCCCACCATGTCTTGTGAATACAGCAAAACAGCTGCAACCTTCTAAAAAGTAATTGGTTTCTGGATCATTTGCATTTTTTAATAGTTTGCCAACAAAAAATAGCGAGAGGGGAGGGAATGTATTAATGTTTGAAGAAATTCTCCAAAAGGAGAAGAAATGAGCATTCTCAGCGAGACCCGGACATGCTCATCTAAATCTTAGACTGCGTTGCTTTCCGCCTTTCCCGGGCAAGGCCGTGCGAGGGGGAAATTGATACGCAGCTCTAAAAAGAGACAGCTGCTGCGGACGCCCAGGAAGCGCCTGGGGCTTACAGTATCTCATTCGGGGTCTGCAGTACGTGTGGTAACGGCCATTTTCAAGAAACAACCAACTTCAGGGTCTGTTGTCACAACAGGCGCACTAAAGTCAGCATAAATAGATTAAGAAGTTGACAGAATAACGAGGCATAAAGAATTAGAAGGAGCGCACGCGCTCCAGATGACAGCACAGGGCGCTGTGCAGACAGAGGGCGAGGGGAGGGTGACGGCCGAGCTGCTGACTCGGGGCTTTGCACGTCTCCTGACCGCGGGAGAGCTCGGTCCACGGGGCAGCGGCGCTTAATCTCTTTGCACGTTAGTGGCAGCGAAGGCTCTAAACTAAGGGAGGAAGCCACTGTTGTAGCGATTCCATTGTTTCGTAGCTGACGCGCCTCCTAAGAGACAGATTGGAAGTGTTGGAAAAAATGAATTTCTTCGGAAAACTGGCATGACAGGAAAGGAAAAAAACAGATGTGCTAGATAGCAACTTACTTTGCTAATTCAGGGAGGTGGACTTCTGACCTAGGGGCTCCCGAGCAGTCTTAATTAATCACCTGGCTAATCACAAAGCTCTGGTTGGGGCTTCTGCCCGCAACCCCCCGCCCCGTGTGCCTGGAAACCTCATTGTTTCCTTCTACATCCCAAGCTGGAAATGTCAGGAAGCCCGGGAAAACCCCCGATTCCTCATTATTCCACCACTCACTAATTCTAAGAGGTTAGTTGAATAGAACAGAACAACAGACACTGCTTTCGTGGGAATATCTTACGGAATTTTTTGGAACATCACTTCCCAACTGAGTTCCCTGGTGTTAATAGGTATTAGGTTTTAAGAAGAAGGTGTTCTTAGCTTAAGTTTGGGGAAATTGCAGGTGAATTTAGCTCAGCAAGTGAATTTGCTGCATCAGGACTTGCCAGAGTCTTTAATATGATAAAGTGTGTTGTTGAATCTTACAGGAGGGATAAAGTAGACAGGTTTCTCAAATGAATTTTACCATTAAAACTCCCCCCCTTTGGGGGCTTCCCTGGTGGTGCAGTGGTTAAAAATCCACCTGCTAATGCAGGGGACATGGTTCGAGCCCTGGTCCGGGAAGATCCAACATGCAACTAAGCCCGTGCGCCACAACTACACAGCCTGTGCTCTAGAGTCCGCGAGCCACAACTAGTGAGCCCATGTGCCTACAGCCCGTGCTCTGCAACAAGAGAAGCCACCACAAGGAGAAGCCTGCGCACTACAATGAAGAGCAGTCCCTGCTCACCGCAACTACAGAAAGCCCGCAAGCAGCAACGAAGACCCAACGCAGCCAAACAAAATTAAAATGAATAAAATAAATAAATTTATAAAAAAATTTTTAAAAACCTCCCCCCTTTAAAAATATTTTTTTTGTGGAACACCTTGGTAGAACTCTCTGGCCCTGTGTTTTGTCCTAGATACAAACCACATGGTTTTCAGTCAGTTGAATGTCCTAAAGCCAGTAGCACCTCATCCTTAAGATAGAGGTGGAAACGTTGAGGAAGGAACACAGCCCCCTGCATTTCTTCCTAGCCAAGACCAGTTTTATTTGAAAATTGTTAGTTTTCCAGTTCAGTACCAATTAGGTTATCTACAGGGGGTGTGCCTTAAAGAGAGGAGATGATGGCTGTGGGTTCTCCGGCTTGGGGAAGGAGGAGGAAACTACAAGGTCAGGTTAAACCTTGCCTGCTAGCAGACACTTCGCTTGTGCCTTTCCATGCTGTGCTAGTGTTTTGGCAGACATTCATCAGAGGTCAATAAAAGTTAAGTAAATGAAATGGGGCTCCGCCGTGGAGACATTTAATCGTTTCATTAGCATACTATTGTGTCCAGGTGCTTTGCCAAGTGTAGAGCCAGTTCTGGATTCATCTAATTCCTAACTGCTGGGAAAATAAGCGAGAGATTCTTCCAATGTTCCCTTCTCTCTGTGCGGCCCTCCACAGGCAGCTGGAGGAGGAGAAGCAGCCAAGATGGCTGCCGGAGGGGCTAACCTTCCATGTTTTCAAGAAACAGATGGGATCTTCTAATTGATCTTTCTCTTGAAGGTTCTCCAGCCTGACTGGAGTTAAGGGGAGGTGAGAATGGGAGGTGGGGTACTGGGGTGCAGGTGGGGGGGAAGCGAGGGAGCTCTGGGTTCTCCAGCTTGGCCAGGGTTTCAGAGTCTCTTGGGCATCTGGATCTATGGTCCAGAGTTGGGAGTGTGCTTTTGTATAACAGGCTTCTTGGAAAACATGGTTTGGGGACCAGCCACCTCTGGGAGATCTGTGGATTCACCTATAGCCAAGCCCCACTAGGACAAGGCTTAAGGAGCTTCAAGAATGTAGAAAAGGGGCTTCCCTGGTGGCGCAGTGGTTGAGAGTCCGCCTGCCAACGCAGGGGACATGGGTTCGTGCCCCGGTCCGGGAAGATCCCACATGCCACGGAGCGGCTAGGCCCGTGAGCCATGGCCGCTGAGCCTGTGCATCCGGAGCCTGTGCTCCACAGCGGGAGAGGCCACAACAGTGAGAGGCCCGCGTACCGCAAAAAAAAAAAAAAAAAAAAAAAGAATGTAGAAAAGCAGTCCATGCTGGTTGTGCTGGGGACCCAGCCAGCGGTGTCCGTGGGGAGGGAGAGGGGCCTGTCTGGGTATCATGGGGAAGAGTTTCAGGGGCTGAAGGCCGGAAGCAGAGAATTTCAGTACAGGATTATACAATGAAAATCAAGACTCTCTCCAGAATAGATCCATACATAGATGGCCAATTAATTTTCAACAAAGGTGCAAAGGCAATTTAATGGGGAAAGGATAATCTTTTCACTGATGATGCTGGAACAAATAGACATTCATAGTAAAAAAAAATGAACCTCCAATCAAATCTCACACCATATACAAAAATTAATTAAAAATGGATCATGGACCTCAATGTAAAGCCTAAAGCTATAGCACTTCCATAAGACGACGTAGGAAAAATTTTTGTGACCTAGGTTTAGGCAAAGATTTCTTAGCTACAACACCAAACACATGACTTATAAGAGAAAAAAAGTGATAAATTGGACTTTATGAAGATTTTTTTTAGGTCATGGCTGAATTTTATTTATTATTATTTAAATTTTTATTGGAACATAGTTGATTTACAATATAGACTTTATCAAGATTAAAAATTTCACCTCTTCAAAAGATGATGCTAAGAGAATGAAAAGACATGCAATAGACTGGGAGAAAATATTTGCAAAATACCTACTTGATAAAGGCCTTGTACCAAGAAAAAATTTTTGAAAACTCTCAAAAAGAAAATAAACAACACAACTAAAAACTAGATAGAAGATTTGAACAGATAATTTGCCAAATTGTCAGTTAATGCCAAAGAAGACATACAAATGGCAAATCATCACATGAAAGATACTCAAAAACTTCATTACTAGGGAAATGCAAATTAAAACCACTGTGAGATACCACTACACCCCTATTAGAATGGCTAAATTAAAAAGACTGACCATATCACATTCTGGCAAGGATGCAGACAGCAGTGAGATATCAAATCTGAGAAATAATTTGGTTACTTTCTAGAAAAAATTATTTCTGAAGAGTGCAATATTGCAAAATAATGGTTAATTTGATGTCAGGAACCTAAAGCTCAGTGTCCGGGGTCAAGAGTCCCGGGAGGAAGGGACGATTCTTCTAATCTCCATTTAACAGACAAGTGTACTGAGACCTGGAGAACCTGGATCACAAAATGAGTTAGTGTTGCGACTTCCCTGGTGAAGTGTTGCGACTTCAGTGGTGAAGAATCTGCCTTACAACGCAGGGGACGCAGGTTTGATCCCTGGTCAGGGAACTAAGATCCCACATGCTGCGGGGCAACTAAGCCCACACGCCACAACTTCTGAGCTCACAGGCCTCGACAAGAGAGCCCACGTTCCACAAACTACAGAGCCCACACGCCCTGGAGCCTGCACGCCACGACTAGAGAAGAGAAAACCCGCACGCTGCAACTAGAGAGAAGCCCACATGCCGCAGAGAAATATCCCACATGCCTCAACAAAGATCCCGCGTGCCGCAACTAAGACCCGATGTGGCCAAAAATATATAAAATAAATAAATCTTTAAAAAAAAGTGAGTTAATGTGAAAGGTTCCAGGCAGACGGGTCAATTCCCCAGCCCACAGCTTAACGCCTGCATCACCCCAGCTCCCACTCACTTAGCAGCAATGCCATAAAGACCACACAAAAAGAAACGCCACAACAGCAAGAATGGAGAGGAAGACACTCCCCACCTCCACGTACAACCAGCATCTCACTGGGTCACTGTACAGAAATCTGGGTTAAAAAGGAAACCTTGGGAAGTTTGGAAACATAAGAAGTATCTCTAGGAAGAAAAGTGGGATTTGTCAGTGAATCTTTTTCTGTGCATAACTTAACTTCTTTGCTACCCTGAACCAGAAAAGGAAAAAGTTAAATATAGACTCTTGAGACACTTCCAGACATGTGCAAACAGACATTAGGAAGATCGTTGAAAGCTGCAGAAAACTACAAAGTATAATTAAAATTTTGTCCTTCGATGGCTATTTGCCAGGTACTCTTATACAAGTTTCATGTGTGACAATTTTATTCAATCTCTAAAGGAAGGTATTATTCGCCAGATCATAGAGATGAGGGCCTTCCGAGAGATTACGTAACTTGCCTCAAGTCACACAGCTGGAAAGCGGCAGAGCCAGGACTGAAACCCCGCTGTGTCTGGCATCAGTGCCTGTCTATTCCAATCTACTGCTGCTGCTACCAGGGGACTGGCCTCTTGGACAGACATATACACAGGCCTCCTTGGGCAGGTATGGGTCCTGCCTCTATCCTATTTGTCTTTCATGCTTTCTGTTTATGAGATGCTAAGAAGTATGTGTGTACGGTTTGCTCTGTAATTTCAAACGGCTGCCTTGTCTTTCCCCTATGCCCCATCCAGCTGGCAGTTAATAAATACTACTTCCCAGGCAGGAATTACAAGTGCAGAATCATCCTCTCTCCTCCCACCCTCTTCAGCAGGTTGGCCAGTGTCACTAACCCTAGACAGAAACTTAAAACACCGTGACAACTCCAGCTCCAGACGAGGAAAGGCGCCCTGGCCCCAGCCCCCTCAAGGCTCAAGTGTTTATTAATATCACCTCGGGAAACCTCACACCTTCCAGCATTGGGGGGTGTTTCAAAACTCTGATCAGTGGTGGAAATGAGGCCACGTTTAACAAACAGCATTGTTTTCTGCCAGCGGCAAATACGCTTGGCAAGAATGAAGACTTGGAACACGCGGGTGATGATTTTCAACTGGATGGGCCTCGTTGCTGTCACAAAGATCAATGTATTTCTGACGCGGCTGCAGATGCACGGATCCGTCCGGCCTCGCGATGTGCCTGCGCCTGCGGAGAGGCGCCCCGCGGGCTGTGCGGGCCTGGGGAGCAGATTCTGCGTGGGCTCCCCCTACCGGATCAGATGGACTTGGGGGTGGGGTATGGGTGAGTGCAGGTGGGTGCAGGGCGTGGGGACCAAGGGGCTGAGTGGAGCAGCCAGCCCACACTCTCTGCTTGGAGGGTCTGCTGTTTCATGCACAGAACAGACCCTGCCGAGGATCTGCCACTTTAAATCAGGGGTGGCAAGCATCACACACACCCGACAGGGCTGAGCAGGAGGTGATGAGACAAGGAGCCTTTCAATGCTTTTGTTACTGGCTGGAATCACCATTGTGAGATATTAAAACTAAAACAACAAAACCACCTCCTGGGCGTGCGTGAAAAGCGCATCTCTTCTCCCAGCTGGCCAAGGTCTTTGGGAAGACGGCACTGTTCATTGTTTTTCGTTTGTTTTTGTGTTTTTGTTTTTGCTGGGGAGGGTGACTGTCTATGAGCAAAGCAGATGAGACAAGGGTTCTATGGAGCCTTAAACTTTGTTTTTTCATTCAAAATGATGCATTGAGAAAAGAGAAAAGTAATTGAGTACTCATACCATGAGGGGACCCTTGACCTAGTTTGAAGATTTTTCTCAAGAAAGACAATGGCGGACTTCCCTGGTGGCGCAGTGGTTAAGAATCCGCCTGCCAACGCAGGGGACATGGGTTCGAGCCCTGATCCGGGAAGATCTCACGCCGCGGAGCAACTAAGTCCATGCGCCACAACTACTGAGCCTGGGCTCTAGAGCCCGTGAGCCACAACTACTGAAGCCCGTGCACCTAGAGCCCGTGTTCTGCAACAAGAGAAGCCACGGCAATGAGAAGCCCACACACCACAACAAAGAGTAGCCCCTGCTCACTGCAACTAGAGAAAGCCTGCGAGAAGCAACAAAGAACACAGAAAGAAAGAAAGGAAGGAATGAAGACAGACAATGGCATGGCCTCTCTTGGTGTCCGGTTAAGGTAGGCAGAGTGTTCCCTCCTGTGTGTGAGCCTGGAGGGGACCTGAGCCTGGAAAGCAGGTCTGGGAGCCTTGTGAGGCCCACTCTCAGGTGCCTGGCCCCAGAGCTGGGAACAGCAGCGGGCAGATCCTGACCGAGGGCTACAGTCAGAAAAGGCCAGACCTCCGTGCTCACAGCTCCAAGTGCTAGGCACCCAAGAGCCCAGTGAGGGAGTAGCCACCACTACACGAGATGTGTCTTCTGAGGACTTTTGGAAGCTGCTTCTAGATCACAGCACAGCCTTACAGGAAGGAAGAGGAGAAAGTCTCTGTAGCATCTGGGGGGGTCGCTGCAATTCCGTGAATGGCGTCAAGCGGCCATTCCGCTCTTCCTCACTGAAGAAGTCCCCCTTTCACATTTGATAACATCAAAAATAATTCAAAATATTTTATGGCCAGCCCAATTAGTTTCTAATCTTTGTCCCGGGTGGGTGTTTAACACACATACACACACACACACGTCTGAAGAAGAAATCTCAGACTTTGAACACCCCTAAACCCACCTGAGCCAGGTTCCCTGGAAAATACCCTTGACATATACATTACAAGCCCGAAGAAGCTTTGCTTGTAGGCTGGGCTGCATATGCTTCAAAGCCTCTGGTTTTCACAGCCACATATGCTATTCTCTCTTAGGGCATTGCTTTTGTGTAGAAATTTATCATATGTTTTTCATCAGTCCAGAAGTGAATTATTATTTTTTTTAATTGAAGAAAATCCTTTAAGCTGTGACTTATTCAAGCATGTAAAAAGGGTATTTTCCAACCGTAGTTCAGATGCTTAGTACGTTTTCAGATAGCCTGAATCATCTGAATTTAAAACTTTGAATTGGGCCTCTTAGCCCAATAGCTAAGCATCTTTAAAAAGGTGCCATTTATGGAGAAAAATATGGTCATGAAATAAAAGATACGGGGAGTTAGTGACCCTGCTGCTTACAGTAATAGATTGAAACTCATAAACCTTAGTTTCTATTCTTGGCTCCGGAAAGACTCTGTGTTCACTGAATTTGGCACATGGACACAACAGGGAGAGAGACTCAAGAACTTGGATATGAAGGAAATAAAATCTTCCTGTAAAAGTTAAATTATGAAATCCACACATAAGGCCAGAGCAAACATGTGCAAAGCCACCTTCAAGAAACACAACAGTCTACAAGCCGGACACGGGTCAGCCAGGGTTGCACAGGACAGTCACAGAAGCAGCTGTGGCAGCTCATGTTCAAGCAAAGGGAAGACTGGAGGCGGAGGCGTCAGGGTACCTCTGGGCCCAGCCCTGGGGCATTCTGCTAGGTGGGAAGCAGTAGAGCGTGCACGGCGACTGGGGTTTCAAACCCCTTCTCTGCCATTTACTAGCTATGTGATCTTGAGCCAGTTACTTAACCTCTCTGAACCACCATAGCTTCATTTGGGAAAATGTAGATAACTGTACTTACCCCACTGCGTTGAAGAAGGATAAACTAGTAAATGTATCTAAATCCCTCAGCAGAGGGGTGGTGGGTACTGCTGAGGTAATGGTGGACTTGATTACCACGGTGGGGTAATGGTCGGGGTGATGATGGTGACGGGAGAGCAGTGAGCCCGCCTCAATGCGGAGACGCCAGGATGGGCTGGCAGAGCCTGATGCTGTTAGCACCGCCCACTAGCGAAACACACCAGGAACATATGGGCAGTTGAACAAAGTTGGGTTTCTTGGTACTTGTTGCCACAAGGGAGACGGCTCACCATGGAGAACCTCGGAGAATCTGAGTGAGGGGGGCTGGGGGGGGACCTACGTTAGGATTTGGGCTTGTGTTAGATGATGTTCGGGGCGGTCGCTCTGGATTGGAAACCAGAACGTTGAAACTGGGTATGACTGGGCATCACATTTTACATAAGACTGTAATTGGTAGAGAAATGGCCGTCACATGCCAGGTGGGAGGGAGGAACATGCGGTTGGTGGTTTAAACAGTGTGCTTATTTTTTTGTCTGTGTTCAAACATGAATATGGAGTGGCCTTGTTTTCTCTCCATCCTGGTCACAGAGTGACCTTGTTCGATGTTGGTGTTCAGTGAAATTGTGTTTGTTCAACAAAGGAACACCACGGCCGAGCTACGAGGGCCAGGCCAGCTCCCAGCTGACAGCTGCCAGGGCCTGCGTTTTTGCTTCTCACCATCCAGCCCCAGAATCCTTGCTCCAGTTCATCGTTCACCAAGTACCTCTTTGATTATAATTGGGTTTCCCACATATGGGACCTGCAGGGGACAACTGTGGCCACATGGACCTGAGTATTCCAGATCCGTGCAGTAATGTTACTGTTAAACCACATGAAATTGCCACTCTTCTAGGTAGAAAGCATTCAAATATTGGCAATTTCACACAGTTGAGCCTAACTATTTCTCACTGTAGTTTAATAAATTGTCATTCTGGAGCCCTTGTCTCCTGTGAGCCCGTTCTGAGAGGAAGGACTCTGGGTGTGAACGATCTGGGGTCTCTGATTCTTTAAGGCAGCGAGCTTGACCTTAAACCACACTCAGAATTATCAAGGTCATATAAGGCTCTGGAAAGAGGACCAGATTTTCCCCCATGGCACCTGCTTTAATTTATCAGAGGGAATCTGCCTCCATATAAACTTTCGCTGTGTCGGTTGGGCAGCGAACTCACTAACGTGCAGGATGACTGAATCATGACTACACAAGCTTGGGTACTGCCCACTCCTCAGGGGAGGGGGGGTCAGCAGTGGTGGGCGCTTGCGGGAAACAAGTGAGAAACATCAAGACACACTATCTGGGCGGGGAGCCGAGAATCAGCATTGAGCTTGAGATGGCCGTGGACCAGGAAGGGCGACGTAAGCTGCCGGATGGAAACCACACGCCCGTATCATAGGTTCCTGTTACACGTCCCCAAGCCCGAATGTGACCTCAGTGAAATTCCAGTGGCAACTGCTGCTTTAATTGATACTTTTACCCAGCAGGAGTCGTGGAGCGCACGAGCAGGTTAACAAATTGAGGTGTACAAAGCCACCTGCGCTTTGAATGGTTCTATTATAAGGGCACTTGCTGAGGCCAAGAGAAGGAAAGCAGGGATGCTGCGTTCTTCCAGTGTTCCGCCAGGCTGAGCTGTCCCCACCAGTTTGAGCACTTCCGGCCAGAATCAGTTACCTCCAGAATGTAGGAGCAGTTGCTAGAAGGCCCAATGGTGAGCACCTACTTTTCTGAGCCCAAGTTTGGGGAAGAGAAGCATATTGGTCTCTGTGGTTGCTGTTACTAATTACCACAACCCTGGTGGCTTAAGACAACAGAAATGTATTCTCTTCTGGTTTGGAGGCCCGAGTCTGGAGTTAAGGTTGGGGGCCGCCGGTGGGGCGGGAACCCTAGGTGTTGCCTGGCTTGTAGCCACATCACGCCACTCTCTGCCTCTGTGGTCACAGGGCCTCCTCCTGTCCTCTGTGCCCTCCTTCTTCGGTCTCAAATCTCCCTCTGCCTCTCTCTTATGAGGACACTTGTTGGGAATCAGGGCCCACCCAGATAATGCAGAATGATCTCACTTCAAGACCCTTAACTGCATCTGCAAAGACCCCTCTTCCCAAATAAAGTCATATTCACAGGTTCTGGAGATCAGGGCATGGACGTATCTTTTGGGGTCCACCACTCAGCACACTACAGGAGCCTGGGGAGCAGCCTGGGCGAGCTTCCAAGTGCCCTCCTGCCCCAGCCCTTCATTAGTGGCCTGACGGATGTCTCTCAACTGGGCTGGTACTGCATGAACACTGCAGCCTTCTCAATGGCAGGTGTCTTTATCCCCATCCCCCCCTAGTATGTGGAACGCCCTCCACTGCAGAATCCACCCCCGTAAACACTTGCATGACCACCTTTTGAAACCTGGCTGCCTGGCCTCCTTCCCTCCTGCCCTTTTCCTCCAGCTTTTGCCCTGAATGGGCCTGATGCCAGGTGCTGGGGATCCGGAGCAGAGGGACCCAGACCACCGTCAGGACCCAGAGTCTGTAGACAGACCCCCCCCCCACCTCCTCCTTCCACACCCCGGCGGGTCTCGGGTAGCTCAGCTCACAGGTGAGGATGCCCTGCAGCATCCCAGGTGCTCACGCCCATCATCCTGACACAGATGTGCACTAAGGAGGCTCCTCATCCTCTGCAAGGGCCCCGAATTCCTCAGGCAGTGACTAAGCACCTTTCAGTCACTGTTCCGGCCATTAATTTAAGTGCCGGCGCAGCCTGGATGTCCTGTTCTCCTGGAGCACCAAGGCTGTCTGCACAACCATTGATTTAAGAGACAATATCACTTGCTTCCAAGTTTATGAGGCAATAAACAGCCCCCGCATATTGATGACGGCCGAGGTGTTTGCTCAGCACATTTGCCGTGCACGTTTATTACGAGGGCTGCGCTTTAAAGCAAATGAAACTGCAACTATTTTCATTTCCTTTGGCGGGGCCGTGCCCCTCCCCCAAAAGCTGTCTGAATCTATTTGATCCCTGATCCCTCTTCCTGCGGCACAGGGATGCAATGTGACTGGCTGAGACCTGAGCTTGGTCGCTGTAAACTCCCCATCCCCACTCCCTTGGGTCTTGGGGAGGCCTGAAGGGCTCACACTGCTGGCAGGGCCTTGGAACAAGAGGGGTAACGGGGGAGGCTCATTTCTCTGAGGGCCCCACCCATGAGGCCCGCTCTCCGGCCTTGTCTCTCCTCCCCGGAGAAGAGCATGCGCGGTAATAACAGAGCCTAGCAAGCCGCCAGCATCCACTCCCCGCGTAGCACGAACACACCAAATAAAATTCCTTTTCATCTTGAGAAGCTGGGACGCTACAAGGCTGGGCTGCTAGTCCATAAAGATGAATCTTCAGAGCATTTACTAGCTGGAATGCCCCGTGAATCCAAACTGGTTTATGTATAAAATATCAGGAAGGTTCGGAGGAGGTGGCGAGGCCGGGTGGGGAGCAGGCAGGAGAGATTGATTGCAAACTTTGTGCCAACTGAGCAGTTCTGTGCATGCCAGACAGCGAGAACAACGCTTGAAAAATGTATTAGATTATCCAGAACACAACGCTGATTTATGGACGCAGTAATCCCCATCTTGCCATCCATTTTCATAACAGAGAGAGATTAGGACGATGGTCGAGCTTTGCTGGGATTGCTGGCTCGATCCCCACCCCTAGAGCCCCCAAGTCCACAGGGTAAGATCCAGAGTTCGCACTTTTCACGGGACATCCTGATGTGGAGGGTTTTGAGATTTGAAGTATTTCTGAATTTGCAATGAAAACTGACCGCATGAGGAATTCGTTTTTTAAAAATCTGATAATACTGATGGTTTAACATCTAACATCACAAAGGGTTTCCTAGTGAGCGGGGGGAGGCAAGTCCCCCAGGAGCTCTCAGGCTGGGTTTAAAACGTGACGTGCGCGTTGGGAGTGGCCAGGTGACTCACCTCCAGAGGCACCTCATGTAGTAGCTTAGCTGCCAGTGGTCCCAGCTGGACATGACTATGGCCCCGAGCACATGGCATTTAGAGCCATCTGTGTTGGGAAGGACAAGCAAGGATGGTGCCTGCCTGGAGAAGATGACAGGCACCCTCACCTCTGTCAACGCCTGTCTTTCAGTAGACATTAACCAACACCCAGGATGAGCAAAGCATGGTGCTAGATTCATGGGTGATGCGAAATATGGGGGCCCCCTCTGCTGTCTACTAAGGGCTTTGTGAGACATTTGAGGAAGCAAGTCCAGCATCCTGCCCTCCAGAGCCTTACAATCCCAGCTGAACTGGGGCACAGGAACCAGATGAATGAGCAAATATGGAGCAAGTTCCCAAACCAAGTAGGTAAGGAACTAGCATCTTGTCAAGTCAGGGGTGGGTGAGAGAGGGACTGAGAACTCCTGGGGCAGGGGGTGAAGTGTGCTCAACGGGACTTTTCTTTCTGTGCAAAGGGCTCCAGGGAAGCACTGGTCATTGGAAGTTGTCTGGGTGGACCTGGCCCATCCCCAGAGCCTGCTCACCAATATTTTCTGCCTCTGCGGAAGAACCATGACCCCTTAATCTGTCTTCCAAAACCCCTCTCTTCTAGAGAAATCTCATTCCCACGTTTATTGTTCTGAGAAATAGTTTATCTTTTTATCTTTTCTTCCATCTCTTGCTCATGCCCAAGGCCAAGACTGTTCAGGGACTCCTGGGCAGCTCTAGAAACTCTCCAGCAAAGTCCACTGTGCCCAAGCAGGGTGGGAGAGCCTGCCTCTCTGCATATCCACTTCATTAGCAGGTGAATCTCTTAGGCCCCTAGAGGGGATGCTCTTGGGGTTGGGGGGATGGTGTTTATTCCACTACCCTGCAAGACTACCAGCTTCCATAGCTGGCTGGGTGAGGGTTGGCTCCTGCCCATTGGGCTGACCACGAGTGAGGAACAGGATGCCTGCCCTGGGGATGGACCAACAATACAGGATGAGATGACGAGATGAGACGGGCTATGCACCGAAGCTCATGGCACAGACAACAGGCACAGTCACCAGAAGAGTTGGGTGATAACACTGAGACCCAACTGCTAACAGAGAGCTTGGGGGATGTCTGCCGTCACCACCATCAGTACCATCATTATCCCCATATGCTCCATCACTACCATCACTATCACCAACATCACCACTATCACCATTCGTTCTTTTTTTGGGCCGTGCTGTGTGGCTTGTGGGGTTGTAGCTCCCCGACCAGGGAGCAAACCCGCACCCTTGGCAGTGAAAGTGCAGAGTCCTAACTACTGGACCGCCAAGGAATTCCCGCCACTTATTCTTCAAGTTGCCTGTGGGCCAGGCCTTTGCTAAGGGCTTTACATATATCTAGATTAATCCTCACAACAACCCAGTAACTAAGGGACCACTATGATCCCATTTTTATAGATGAGGGCACTGAAGATTAAAGAGATCACCCAAATAATAAGTGTCAGAGCAGCAATTCAAGTCCATGTGGCCTGACTCCAAAGCCTGAGTCACCCCATATCAAACTGTCTCCCTTCCCAGGTTAGAGCATCTGGTTGATGCTGGTATCCTGAAGGTCTGACCTGGGGAAACTGAAAAGATGAATCAGTTTAGGTCGTGGGCAAGCTGCAGGTGTAGCAAGAGTGGAGATGTGATAGCTACATGTGTTCTTTGTATGATTCATTCATTCATTCACCACTGATCTGGGTGGAGAAGGCATGATGAGGTCAAGGCTTTCCCTGGAGGAGCTCACCTGTGGCCCTTCAGGAGCCTCATACGGCCACGTCACTGCCCTTGCCTAGGAGGAACACGAAGGGCCCAGTGGGTGTGTCACGTCTCTGCTCTGAGAGCCACTGGGGGGCCAGGTGGCAGGAACTCTCAGCATCCTTCACCTGATGCCTCCTTTCTCTTCTCTTCCCACCAACAACCTGAATACACACGTTACACACGCTTAAAAAAAGAATATCCACACAAGACAAAACCCCAATCCATCTTGCCATTTCCCCTTAGATTTAAAACCCTGTGTAATTTAAGAGATATGTAATTCATGTGTTTGCATTTAAACCATCAAAATGCTTTTTAAAAAGCTATTTGAAATCTTTGGAGCTTTATGAACCTTTAAAGTTCTTTCTTTGAAACATGGAAATCACACACTGCCAAGGCTAGAGACAGTCAAATACCAAAGGCTAGGGGGTGGGTTCGAAACTCTAAATCTGTGACATTTCACTTTACAAAACCGAATTTCTCATCTTTAACATCCACTTCCAATTAGGACCGCACGCCGCCGACAAGGACCGCTCACACCTTTGCGCGCCCCTCCTCACCGGCCTGCCAAGCGCCCCCGCGGGACCCCGTCGTCTTTACTCCGCCGGCAGCGCGCGGAGGCGGCGCCCAGGGCTCGGCGAACCCCGCATGCGCGGGCGCAGGCCACCCCGGGGTGGGGGTGGGGGTGGGGGTGGGGGGCACGCCTCGCAGGGGGCGCCTTTTCTAACGCCACCAAAGCGCCCGGGAGAGTGCACGAGTGTGCGGAACAGCGGCCGCCGAATTTCACGCCCGAGGCTGGTTTAAAACGCGGTTTCCTGGGTCGCTCGCCCTGAGGCGCCGAAAGGTTGGCCCGGGCGGCCTGGAATCTGCGCGTGGGCAGCGGCGGCCCCCCGCCCTGACTCCGGCACAGGTGGTGCCTGGGCTCCCACCAGGCTCCGTGCCCGCCTTCCGCTGCCGCCCCGACCAGGTCCTTACAGAGCTGACCGCTCGGGAGGAGGAAGGGCGGGCGCGGGGGCGCCCGTTGTTGACCTTGGCGGGAGGTGCCCGCGGTCCGCCCCGCGCTCCGGAGGCGCGGCTGCGGGGAAGCAGGCCCTGCACCGCTGTCTAGGTTTGCGTGATTTAGGGCGGTGGAACCATCCCGCGCTTCAGTCTGGGGGCAGCCGTCTGAGTCGTGGGTGGGCCCCAGGGGAGGCGACCTCGCGGGGCCGAGCCCGTGGGTGTGTTTCTCCCTCCACCGCCGCCTTGCCCGCAGGCGACTCGGAGGCGCGCCCTGGACCGCGGGCCGCTGTCGCGCTGCGGCGATGGACCGGCCCCAGGCCTGCAACGGGGCACTGGGATGGGGCCGCGACGTGCATCTGTCGTCCCAACCCCGCCGACCGCAGGGGCAGGGGAGCTGCGCTCCGAGGATGTGCCCAGCCCCCTCAGGGACCCCCGCCCGCATCCCGCCCCCCTGCCCGCTCCCCTCTGGACCCCGCACGCCGCCGAGGCCACCGCCCCCACCCCATTTCGCCACAGTGGGAGGAGGCACCAGTGCTTCCCAAGGGCCTCCGCGCTCCTGACGCTCCGCCTTCCGCCTCCCCCTCCTCTCTGGCCCTGGGAAGCCCCCATCGCTTCCCAGTGCGTTACTGTACCTCTGCACAGGGCCGTTTTACTTCTCTCCCGCCTTCTGCCCTGCTCAGGACCGGCCTGTAACCCGCCCCCCCACCCCGCCCCAAGGAAGCCAGGACTCCAGGTTAGAGACGATCTGAGGAAGCCGTGCGGCCCGCAGGGTGGACGGGGCCTCAGGCAGAGGAGGGCAGCAGCCCAGGGACACATAACCGTCCTTGGCCTCAGTCCTCGGCAGAATCCTATTTTCTTCCGGCAGCTGAAGGCGGGGGCAGCGCAGCACCTCCCCGAAGCTGCCGGTCCGGCTTGGCTCTGTCCGTCCCAGCTCTGCTGCTGGACTCCACCCCAAACCATCAGCTAGCAAACTCCAAGTGCCCAGGAATGCTTTTTAAAAATTGTTCTATTTGAGCAGCGGCTTAAGACTTTAAATGCTGGGCCTTTGGGTTCCCTTCCAGAGCAGTGAAGAAAGCCAAGGTTGATGTGACCAGGTTAAAACTGCCAGGCGAGAGGGGCCTGATCCCTGCCCACCTGGCCTGCTTTGGCGTCCCACACCCACCCTCAACCTGATTTCCCCATCCTGTGTGTTTCCCCCCTCCGTCCCAGGTCTGGCCACCAGCAACCTGAGTTACTTCCAGGTCACCACACCCAGGCCTGAGTCCTCACAGAGTCCTCTCTCTGGGTGGGTCCAGGTGGTCTTCCATGACCATAACTGTATCACTCACAGGGGAACTTCACCTATCCGAAAGGAAGGAGAGCATCTCTGCCTTCACAGACCCACCCCCCTCCAGTTTCCCCACTACTTCCAATAGCCTCAACCCCCAATTACTCCAGCATCAAATACATGTGACCTAGGTTGACATCTTCCCCTCCCTTGCTCTTTTCAGCACAAATCCAATCTGACCCAAATCCTCCCAATCCTCTCCTTGAAGTGTCACTCAGATCCACATGATGTTCAATGAAGGCGGAGTCTCAAAGGCCACGAGCGAGAGGAAGGGTGTTCCAGACAAGGGAACAGCACATGTGAAGGCGAGCGGCAGCAGGAGCACCCCAGGCTGGGCGCTGGCCAGCGGCTTGGGGTTCCCTGCTGGATGGCTCACCAGGCCGCCTGACCTTTGTCTCCGTGGTCTGGAAGCCAGCACATCCCTTTTAGTCCCCTGCCCTTCCAAAACCTCCTCTCTTCTCGGTTCTTAAGTCTGCCCAAGGGCCCTTGGCGTCCAGTTCCATTTCCTGTCTCCACCACTTCTCAAGGCGCAAAGAGCTTCTCAAGTGCCCTCCCCAGGGGTGAGGACTTCCTGTGCACACACCAGAACGCCCGTGTCCCCTCAGCCTTTGAAGGCTGGGATCAGCCCGCTGCCTCTCACAACAGAAGAGGCCCAACCAACCTTTTCCACCTTGACCTCTCCTCAACATCTCCTCAAACGGGCAGGTTTCCCAACCCCTCCACCACCAACCCCATGTGACCCCCATCTCTGAACCGTGATTCCTTGGAGATTGTGCTCATGGAGCAACAGGGTGTTGCTCACTGTTGCTGAACCAAAGGCGGTATGATCCCGGCAGAGAGGAGAGCTCGCTCGCCTGTTTGTGGAGACCATTCGTGTTAGCGTCACGGCCAGCAGCAGCCCCAGCCGGTACATCAACACTGCCCACCACACACGGCAAGGCCTCTTCCTAGAGCCAGCCTGGGAAAAAGGCCTGGCCGGCACTTTACTCTCACCTAGGCTTGTGTTTGTGGGAAATGACAGTATCTTCCAACGCAATAGGCCACGTATGACAACTTGAGATCTAAGGGTTCCCATGGCCCAGAACTCTTTACCATGTGCCTGTTAATACGCTTCCAGTTATATACAGAGATTTTGGTAGCAGCCACCAGCCTTCTGGTACATCACCCAGAGAGGGAGAGGTTTGACCTGGGGCCTTGGGTCCTCCCATCACCAGGGAGATGCAGTCACCACTGCATGGAAGTAGAGCCTGTTGCTGACCTGGTCCAAGTGTTTGGAGGGGACGGTCCTGATTGGGCTCCCTCTGCCATCAGTGCCCACCCCACCGGGCTCACTTTCTTCTTCCCCAGCCTGTGAAGTTCTGCAAGTTCTGTAGAGCTTTCTGAGGTTCCCCACGGGAGCTCCTCTCCCAGCCCCAGGGTGGAGGGCCAAATGGTTCAAAGGCTGAAACTCAGACCAGAACGTGCATCCCACCCTTTAGAGGCTGTGTGATGCAGGGCAAGTCCAGACCCTCTGAGCCTGTCTCCTCCGAGAAGGGAGGAATAATAACCCAGCACCTTGCCTACATCATCACACGTTTAAAGGAGATAAGGTCTATGAAAGTCATGGGTAAATTATGAAGCGCTATACAAATGTCAGTTCTTAGTGTGGTCCTTCACTTCCTAACGGTCCCCAGGGACTGGAATATGAGCCCGTAACTTACAGAATAACAAGAATAAAGAACAGTCATGAAATACTTACTGCTCTGAGGAACAACGCTTCATGTGAAGTACTGAATTCAATCCTCACACGGATCCTGTGGGGAGAATACTACTGGTGTCTCCACGTACAGGTAAGGAACAGAGGGATTAACCACTTGCCCCTCATGGGAGCTCTAGGTCACCAGTTGGCCAGCACAGACACGGTCACCGTTTGCAGAGTCCATCTTTCCCAGGCTGCATCCTCACACTACACACACACACCCCACCACTTCACTCGCCACTTGGGCCCTGTCACCCCTCGAGGCCTCACTGGGCCGGGAGGTATTTCCCCGCAAGTATAGAGGCCCATCCTGTCCCAGAGGGCCGTGTTAAGAAGTCCGGCTCCACGGCCTGGAAGCAAGGCCCGTTCCCAGATGGCTGAGGGGGACACGTGGACGGATGAGAGGTCTCTCGGTCAGTCAGGCGGCCTGGCCTCTGAGCTATCTTTTGCCACTGACCAAAATCGTCACCAGGGAGTCACTGTCCTCCCCAACCCCCTTTCTCACCCCAGCCTTGGAGTACAGACTCTTGGGGCCCCCGCTGGGTTTCCAGGGCACCCGAGTTCACTGCCGTCAAAGGGTGGAGGTGAGGGTCACGGCAAATGCCGCATCTACTCCCCGCCCTCAATCCAGGGGTGGGACCACAGTGCTCGGCCACACGGCCACCCTCCTCACCCCCGTCTCCCCACCATCCCCTAGCCGCCCTCAGGTTCCTGTACCTGGACGCCAACGTGGGCGGTCCAGGCCCCTCCAGTCAGCGCTCCTCTCCGTTAGAGGGAGCCCGCTGCTTCCCAGCTCCAGCCCCGCCCTCCCAGGCAGAGGCCACGGACCGTAGGCCAAGGGCATTCTCCTCAGAGGACATCCAGTTCTCGGAAGCCTTCCAAGGCGCACAGAAAACTCTCTGACCAAAAGGCAGCCCCGTGAGGCGCGCCGCTGTGTAGGGGGTGATATTTTTAAAGCAAAACTCCCCTGACACCTCATGCAGGTGTTAAATCGGAGACATCTCAGGGAAGAGGATGGGCTGTGTTAGTAACGACCACGCAGTCACAGTGCACTTTTCGATATGAATTAATTTTTTTAGCGGATTCTGGCCGCTGAATGTCTTCGTTTAAAACATACATATACATGTATTCTGTTCAGTGTTTTAATTAGGCCCAAAGGAATATACTTTCAAATTTTGGTACACTTCATTTGTTATATTAATGAAAAGCCACTTTAAATCAAGTTTCATGTTGATGTTTCATTATGTATGCTGTTCTCACACATCTCTAAAGGAGATTCATGTTACAGTAGTGACCACAAATACTGGCAGCGGACATGCTGTTAATTTCACACGTAAAGTTTTCTTTTGAGGTGCAGCAAAAATAAAAGGTTGTGCTCTCCTCCCGTGTGGCTCACTTCCCTATGAAGTGGCTGCACCTCCACTGGCAACCAGCAGCCAGCAGTGCCCCCAGCCCTCACCCCCTCCAGAGGCCCAGCCCATATTCAGGGACCTGATGTTCACACCAAGATACACAGGGCTGAAGACAGAATTCAGTGCAGGGTCAGAGCCCAAACAGAGGGGACGGGCAGCTGATGCTGCCTGCCAGGCGTCAGCAACGGGGAAGGACACGATTTGGGGACCTCTGGGACCTGCCCTGCTGTGGTGTAGCTGAGCTGCACTAGCCTGATTAGGGCTCAGGCCATCTGCACACACGACCACACACTCACGCTCAGCAACGGTGATACTGTGCATGGCGCCTCCCCCAACAACCTGGGTGACCTCAAAGGTGGCGCTGGCTTTGCCCTTGGCTATTGCTGAATGTTTCCAGGTTCCAGGCGCTGTGCCAAGCATGTTAGCCACATGCCACCGCGTTGAACCCACACCACCTCCCTGTGACGTAGATGGCACCGCCCCAGCCCCCAGTGGCAGAGGAGAAAACTGAGCCTCACAGGGCCAATGGGTCATGGAGTTAAGATCTGAGGCCAGGCCTGGGGCCCCTGACCACCGTGTCCCACCGAGAGCAGGTTCTGCCTGAGAAAGACCTCCAGTCCCTACTGTTGGTGGGATTTTGTGACATAAACCTGGCTTAGCAGCTAAAGGCGGCGGCTACTGCTGGGGCCTTCGATCATGGTTGCATGCGAGGAGGGTCAGCACTGTCCACTGACATCGAACCTTCAGAGGTTAAGCTCCATTCTAGACATGTGTCCCTGCACTAAATCTTACCTCAGTGCTCACAAGCAGTTTGTTCAATTATCTCTCCCCACATCAGCAGGCTGAAAGTAACCTGCACAGAAAAATGGAGCAGGAAGATGACTTTTCTGGACTGCTTGGAATCCTTGGGCATGTGATTTAACCCTGACTGCCTCTCCTTCTCTTTTAGGTGAGGGAGGTGATACTTGGGACGACTATGGTATAAACAGCAGTCAGGCCACGCTTCTCTGTGGCCTTCAATGCCTTACAAACTGACTCACATTATTTCCTGGACCCTCACGATGACCCTCTGCGTCAAGGTGTTATCCTTATTCCTGTTTTACAGATGAGCAGTTCTCGGAGAGGTCAAGTGACAAGCCCCAGGTCACACACCAGATGTGGGCTGTCAGGGGAGTACAAAGGGGCCAGCAGAAGCCCCAGGTCTCTGCTGACTGACACCTGTGATTTACAACTTACCTAGTGTCACTGGTGGTGGGGGGGCAGTGTCCTGGTTGACTTTTTAATGTCTTATGATGGAAAAAGGGATTTCAGACAATATTCTGCAGCTTAATGTTTTAAGAGAACTTTTAAAGGTAAGGCAAATATATTATGCCTGGCTGGATGGCATTCAGTACCATATGCACTAAAATGGCCTCTTTATAGAAAGTTAAGTATGGCAGTTAGGTGACTGAAAGAGTATTCCACACAATGTTTGCAATTCATATTTGACTGACTTTAAAAATCGTAATTATTAAAACTCATGATATAATTTGTTGAGTACTTACTCAATGTGGCCCGGCTGATCATGTCATCAAGTTGTACACGCCTGCCTACCAGCCCCTCCATCCAGTCACACTGGCCTGTTGACAGAGGATCATGTCAAACTCTTTCCCACCTCAGGGCCTTTGCATTTGCTATTCCATCTGCCTGGAACGCTCACCCCTGGGCTTTGCAAATAGAAGCTCCTTCCCAGGCTGCCAAACTCCTGGAGCCCATCTCTCACCATCCAGTTGGCCCCTTGGGATGCTCTCACAGAGCACTGGCTTCTTCTTCCCAGTTATGCACCAGAATCCTGGAATTATGTTATTTCTGTATTTACTTATTTGTTTTCTTTCCACCTCACTCAGGGTTGTCAGATGTGCAGTTAAATTTGAACTTCAGATAAACAACAAATATTGAATTTTACACTAAAGAGAAATTCATTATTTTTGTCTGAAACTCAAATTTAACTGGCCATTTTGTATATTTATTGATAAATGTGGTGACCCTATTGCCACCAGCCCAAAGGCTACAAGAAGACAGAGACTATATGATCCAAGAATGTACTCCCAGGACCTGGATCACAGTAGGCGCTTCGGAATTGTTTACTGAACACACCTAACAAGTGGCTGCTTGGAGATTCCAACCCGACTAAGCCGCCACTGCAGCCCACGCCCTTCCTGATGGTGCACAGAGCAGCCTTGCCCTCCAGTCAGGTCATCACACCCGCATCTCCCGCACAGCGTAGCCACACCCCTGGCCATCCTTAATCCCCAATCCCCACTGTCAAGAGACCAGGGTCCAGAGCAGATCAGGAAAGGTTCTAGTAAACCATCTTAGGGATACTTAAGACTGGGCAGAAAACAAGAGAACAGAAGGGAAAGGAATTTTAGGAGATGAAACTAGACCATCGATGTATGTGGGTGATTTGGGGGAAGAGGAGGCTGCCAGTGAGATGGGGGTGTGTGCAGGCAGGGAGGTGACAGCAGGCAGGGGTCTGACCCCACAGGAACTGCACATCCATTGGAGGTGCCCTTCGCCGTGGAGGCCAGACAAATGGGCAGTAGGCCCAGGGAGGCAGGAAAAAAGGGTTGTAGGGACGGATGTTCAAGGCCAGCCAGAGAGCTGCAGATAACTGGCCACACACCCAAAGCAGAGGCGCACGGGGGAAGGAGAGGGCTTGCGAACCAGGAGGCCGGCAGCTGTGAAGCCCAAGAGTAGGCGGAGTTAAGGGAAGGAGGACGAGGAGGAGATCCTTGTCAGGTGGCATCTGAGCGACATCTTCCGGACGGTGGCATCTCCTGGCCCAGCAGCCTGGGGGCCTCCAGCTCCGAAGGGCATGGCGGCAGCACCCGCCTGGTGGTGACGTGGGGCAAACGCAGTACCATGTATCTGCTCTTGCAGTGGCCCTGGATGAAAGAGCAGCTACAGATAAAAACAGCGAACGAGTGAGCATTCCCTGGTGCAGACCTCTGACCCCTTTGCCCTAAGACTTCTGTCTGGATCCCCCAAGGCTTGCAGGTTCCTGAGGGGGATGATGCTCTTCTCAGGCCCATGGCCTCTCCAGCCTCGTTCCTGGCCCCTGGCCAGCTCTTGCCCTGTGGTCTCTGACTGGTGAACTGCTTCCCACACGCTTGGGGCTGCTCCCCACTTGTCCCACGGTGCCCTCTGGGCTTGACTATGTCACCTCCTCAGAGAAGCCCTCTCTGATACACCGACATGGGAACCTCCTGTCTATCCTCTGATGTGTCACCTCAGTATTTTCCCTTTACAGTATGGGCTCCCATGTGTAATTGTTTTTTCACTTACCTCCCTGTTCATTGTCTCCCCCACTTCGCTGAGCAGCCCTGAGGGCAGAGTATTTAAGTTGCTTTGTTCACAATATGAACACAGCTCCTGGTTCACAACAGACATCTTTCATCTGTCTCTCTATCATCTATCGTATTCCAGGCATATATGTATGTAACATGCAATATATAATACATATATCACAAATGCATAAATAATAAATGACTGACTCTCCTTCCCTGGACTCCCAGATCACCTTGCCTGTTAGTCTCTAATTTTGTCATGATTGTCATTATTCGACTAACTGCCCTATTTCTCACTGAACACACTCCCGCTAGACCAGGGGCGGATCTCCACTCTGTCACCGCCCAGGGCTGCCCTGGCAGGTGCTCAGTCCTGCCCTGTCCACCTGACCTCGACACTGGACGCCCCTGGGTTTTCCCTGGTTCTGATTCCCAGGCAACAGGAGGACAGAGTGACTGTTTACTGAGCTCCTGCCATTCCAGGCACTGAGCAAAGCACCCACAAGCATCACCCCATCTAATCTGAGACCCAATGAGAGTTCCATTCACAAACAAGCACACTGGAGGTGAAAGTTTAATTTGCTCAAGGTCTTTCTGACTCCAACACCCGCCCCCCGCAATTTATCCGCGTGGTACTGGAAAACTGGGTTTTCTTAAATTTAAAGATTTTAAAGGGCTTTAAAAAAAAAAAAGGCTTTCTCTGAGCCATCACAAGAATCCCAGGTGTTAACAGTTCTGAACCTTGACAGTGACGTGTTTGTAAAATTACCCGTCACTCTCTTCCCTGGAGGCCCGAGCTCTCCCTGCTCCCCCAGCCCCGGCCTGCAGCTCTCTTCCCACACTCTGAATTTGGGGAGCTGCCTCTTGGTGTCTGGAAGGGGCATTTTGTCTGCTATGACCCTGAGCCTGAGCTGAGGCATCCCACCCCAGGTCCTGCATTCAGGAGGCTTGTCTGGGAACCGAGGCCACAGGGCAGTGGCCACCAGCCAGCGGCGGCCAGCCCTGAGCAGACCTGCACTTGTGAGCCCTGACTCACGTACTTACAAAGGTGCTTGATCCCCACGTCTTCAGCTGAAGGCAGCCTAAAGCTAATGCGTGTTTGCCAGTCCACTCCACTTCTGGGCATGCAGGAGGATGGACAGCATTGCAGGAGTGCCTAGATTTTTTTCTTTCACTAGCAGCGCTCCCTCCTCGACCCAGCTGCAGCCTTGACTTCACCTGTCACAACAAAACAGCTGTTTTAGGTCCTTGGGAAACCAGCCTGGGAGAGCCAGCAAGAGACCCCAGGCCTGAGAGGTTGCGTGAGTCTGCCTAGAAAAGCGTGCATGTGCACACGTGTGTGCGAGGGGGTGGGGAGAGTATGCCAGGCAGGTAAGTGGTACATTCCCGGACCATGTTTTCCTGCTGGCCCAGGAGTGCAGGCTGAAGAGCAGGGCACTGAATTCTGCTCCCATGCCCCCGAGGACCCCCTATTTTAGGGGGCTGTGGCCCCAGGCCCAGAGAGCCACAAAAGGCCAGTGGGAGAACATTCTTCCTGAAGAAACCCCAGTCCATGTACAGGAGTGGGGCCTCTGCGGGCCAGCTTTCCGGGGCCGACAAGGCCTGACAGGACCTGGCAGACAGTGTAATGAGGTTCCACCCAGAGCTGCCTGAAGCTGATGACACACTGGCGCTGGGGACGTGACTTCAGTGGGCAGCTGCCTCAGCGTCCACTTTAGGCAACATGTGAAAGGAAAAGAGAGAGAGAGGAGTGGCCTTGCTCACTGAACGCTATTCACATTTGTGTCGAAAAGTACAAATTAAAAGAACCAAGTAAAAACTGGTAGCCCCGGGGCTTCCCTGGTGGCGCAGTGGTTGGGAGTCCGCCTGCCGATGCAGAGAACACGGGTTCGTGCCCCGGTCCGGGGGGATCCCGCATGCCACGGAGCGGCTGGGCCCGTGGGCCATGGCCGCTGAGCCTGTGCGTCCGGAGTCTGTGCTCCGCAATGGGAGAGGCCACGACAGTGAGAGGCCCGCGTACCACAAAAAAGCAACAAAAAAAACTGGTAGCCCCACCTCCTAGTGATGAAAATTGTTAATATACTGCAGAATATGCTTCCAGATCACGTTCTCTGAGTGTGCACGCGAGCACGTATGAAAGGGCTTTCATTCTTCTGGAATCTTATTTAAAAATAAATTCTTCCATGTCACAAAATTTACATCTACATCTAAGTCCCTTGCATGGATATATCATCATTTCCTCAACCAGTAGGTGGGGGAGGTTGGCCCCCATTAGGCATTTCTGCACAAGTTAGAACTGCCCACACCTGGCTTCCTGGTGTGAAAGGCAGAGACTTCAGCCTGGTCTTTTCCTCAGGGAGGGACTGGCTCCCACTCACACCTGTGGGTCTGATTAGCCACCGGACTCGATTATTCAACTGTGAAACTCAACCCAGGCAGACATTTGAAGTTCAAGTTTTCCTGGAGCTATGCTAACAGGTTGAGAGACCTGGGCAGGCTGCTGACGAGGGGAGGATGACAGCAGAGAGGAAGGTCGGAGCTCTTTGAAATGACCTTGGGGTCAAGAGGTCATTGGGTCCAAGTGATTCTTTTTGCAGATAAGGAGACTGAAGTCAGAAACAATGTTATAAAAGATTAATAATCTTGTGGAGAAACTGACAAAGGATACAAATAGAAATTTTCCAAAGGACAAAATGAGAGTTAAGAACATATTTTAAAATAGTCAATCTTGTTGACAAAGAAATGAAAACAAAACAATAAAAGGTCTTTTTTGTCTATCAAATTTTTGGGGAAAAAAGATAGTTCTGGCTGGGTTCAAGGAACTGGACCCTTTGTACATGTCGATTGGGATTTTCAAAGATGTGAGTTCCCCGGAGTGTACCTTGGTGATGTGTCCAAATAGCTTTAAATAGCATCATCCCACTTGATACACTGTTTTTACAGGAATTTATTCTAGGAATTTATCTTAATGAATTAATTAGAGATAGTCAAAAAGATTTATCTTCTAGGATGTTCACTGCAGTATTTTTTATGGTGGTGAAAATTTGGAAAAAGACATAAATGTCCAACAACAGGGGATTGGTGAAATAAATGGAGCCCTAGGCAGCCACTAAGATTCAAATTTTAGAAAAATTACTGACATGAAAAGGCTCATGATATAATAAATTTTAAAATTTGCTTATAAAATTCAATACTTTATTCAAGTAGATATTTCTGAGTGCCAGAATTAGAGGTAATTTTTTTTTTTTTTTTTTTGCGGTACGCGGGCCTCTCACTGTTGTGGCCTCTCCCGTTGTGTAGCACAGGCTCCGGATGCGCAGGCTCAGCGGCCATGGCGCACGGGCCCAGCCGCTCCGTGGCATGTGGGATCCTACCGGACCGGGGCACGAACCCGTGTGCCCTGCATTGGCAGGCAGATTCTTAACCACTGCGCCACCAGGGAAGCCCTAGAGGTAATTTTTATTTAAAATTTTTATCTGTGCTCCCATACTTTTAAAATTTCTACAATGGACACATTCTTTAACCTCTTATTTTAAGAAAAGGGCACGGAAGGAAGACTGGATTATGGAAGGGAGGCTGCAGAGCGTGACGGAAATCAGTATTTGTGAGGTTATGTGCGAACGCTGCTGCTCCCCGTTACCAGTAGCTGCGGCGTCAGGGGCTCAGTCAAGGCGGTCCTTCATGCCCAGAGCCCCACCATGCCCAGCACCCACACAGTGGCTCTGGGTCCTGCACTCAGGAGTTCGGCCTGTCGGCAGACACTGCAGAATAAGACGACGGTGTTCAAGGCCAAAGGCAGCCTGCAGGCCTCAGTTTGTACCTGGTTCAAGTAATAAACAGACCCTAAATGGATTTTGGTTCATTCGGGTGGTTTCTGGCACCCGGTGCCTCTGCCTTGTTTCCACACCTTCTTGTTCCTGGGACTATCTAGAATTTCACTTTTCCAACATCCCAATTCCCTGCGCCCCAGATTCAGACGAGGGAGAAGCGGGTGGGAAGTACTTTCCACTTGGTTTCCTCCTCCCCCTGCTGGGTAAGACGTGCCCTCCCTTCCTGACACTGAAGGGCCAGCTCCCAGTTCCCAGGGCCTCCCCACCAGTCTAGGTGGAAAATCCGAGCAGGAGCCCTGAGCCGGGAGCAAGGGCGGAGGATGGGCTCGTGGGGCACTGGATGGGGACATGGGGCAAAGGCGGCAGCACAGAGGACCCGGGAGCCCTGCGATGGCGTTACACAGCCCCAGGCGAACCGGGGCCACCCCTCTCCGAGCGGTAGGGCAGGTGGCACCGGTCCGAGGACAGGTGCAGACCAGGCGCGTTTGAGGTAAAGAAGCGGCAGGGGTTGGCGCTTCCACGTGACTCCAAGTGGTGCAGACCCCCGGCAGGTGGAGGAAGACCACACCGAGAAGAGTTAGAGAAGGAACATTCAGGGACCAAATTCTTCCTAAATGTAAACCACGTTAAAAACAGGAGGCGAGAAACCCGTCTGCCCTATTAGAAGCATGTTCCTCAAAGGAACTCCCCCCGGTTAGTCCAGCGGGGACAAAACCTGTACCATCGCCCCCTGGAGCTGCGCGTGTTCCCTGCCAGGCGCCGCCAGGCCCTGAAGTTCACAGTGAGGGGACCGTCCCCACCCTGGCCCCCCTCCGGAGACGGTCACTGACACAAACGCACACCTGGACTAAGTGGCGAAGCCTGAGGGGTGCTGTCAGAGAGAGAGGGCAGCTGGAAGGGGAGGAAAGCCGCCTGGGAGGGAGAGGCAGGCTGTCCGGCCCCCGAGGGGAGCCACCGCCTCCCCTGCTTTTGCCCACGTCTAGCGGCGTCCACGTGAAGCCACCTAAGGGCTCCGTTGCTAACCAAGTTCCAGCAGAGGGCCCTGATTGCCCTCTGGAAGGCTAATTCGTCCCCGGATTGGAGCGTCTGCGGGGCCTGCGGGACAAAGGTGCCGGCAGTGCACACAGGGCGGCCGGCACGGGGCTGCCTGCTGCCGGCTCTTTGAAGGTCGCTCTGCGTTTGATTGACAAGTGCCATATGTCCCAGTGCGCAGGGCCCTGGCCTCCCCTCTGAGCTCTGTCTTTTTCACATCTTTTAAAAACAGGTTCCTCTTTGCTTTGATTTCATACATGAGATTTTATCAGTCCCTGTTCTGCAGTGGGAGGAAGTGCACGAGTCCTAACCCCTCGGCGGTACAAGGGCTGAAGGCCAGCGCCACCTGCCCCCTCACCCACCTAGCCCAGCGCCCACGGAGGCCCCCGCCCTCCAAAGGCGCTGCTCCCCTCAGGCAGCGGGGGTGAGAGGCCTTGCGAACGCTGTAAAGGGGCCTGGAAATCCCAAGGCCTCCCCAGACTCAGCCAGCTGCAGGCCCCGATGGGACGCTGCTTTGGCCTTTTAACTTGAATAGCCAAGCCCCCCGGGCGGCTCCTGAGCAGCGGGCCCCCTCCCGGGACGCCCGTGGGAGGGCCTTTCCCCGCCTCCCCCACCCTTGCGGCTGGGATCGCTGCCCTTGCTTCCTCGTCCCTCACAGCCACCACAGACTGCACCCTCGGCACCTCTGTCCCCATCCTCACCTGGCTGGCCTTCTCTTCTCCAGGCAATTCTGGAAACTTCTAATTGCTCTGATGAGTCTTAGAGGCACGTTGAACATCGTGGCTCTCGTTTCCTCACTTAGTCTGCTGGCTGGGAAGGCTCGGATGGAGGACCAGCTTGCTCCCGAGGGGTAACTGCAGGGGCAGGATGATTAGAAGCCGTCAAAGCTGTCAGGGAACGCAAGTGACGGGCCCGTCACCGCGCTCTAACGACTGCCTGCTTGCTTCACTTTGTCAAAAACATCCTCATCCGCATGACACTCCAACACCTGTCTGTCCGCACGAGTCCTTCAGACCACGTCTTCACCCGCTGTCAGAGTTCTATTCTTTAGGACTCCCTGAGTCTTCCCCAAATAACTTGCTTTCTCCCCCTTATCAGGGGGCCCCATCTGTTCTGTCATCCACGCACTCTGCACCCACCTCGAGTCCTGAGCCCCATCCAGGAGCGCCCGAGAGCCCCCATTACCACCCATGCTGCCCTCCCAGTGAAGCACTCGTGCCCGCAGAAGCCTCGTTAACCCGAGGAGCTGTCTGAAGCGTCGGCAGAGAAAGAATTCCTTCTGGCCACACTTCACCTGGAGCACAGTGTGTCCCTCCCCATCCGCCGAACCGCGTGAGCCCCGTGGGCAGAGAGCCACACGGAGGGGCACACAGCTTTCACAGTCCACTCTGCCACGACGCAGCCCGTCCCCTTGCCCGTGTCCCTCCACTGCCTCGGCACGATTCCGGCAGGAAGGTCTGAGTGGGCACTGGTCCAGGGCATGGCTGGTGTGTTCTCAGCTGCCACCCTACTGTGCTCTCTGCCCTTTTGCTGAGCCTGGTTTTCTTTCTGTTGATTCTGTGAGCCACTTGATATCCTTCTAATAAATCGCATCTCTGCTTGAATTAGCCCATGTCGGTTTCTGCCACTGGCAACCAAGGGCCCTGGCTGGGCCCACAGCTCCCTCCCAGGGCTGCTGGAGGCATCGATGGCCTGGTGGGGGAAGCACGGAACGCTGGCAAGAGTATCCAAGGGTTAGGTGTCCCCTCTCTACCCTCTCCAGTGCTGGGGCAGACTTCCCAGTTCCAGGTTCACAACTGAGGTTTTCCTGCTACTGGTATTATTAACATTTCTGGTTCCTTTGGGTTACTGTGGACTCATGAGTCATGGAATGCTGATGAGACTGTTTACTGCAGAGGTGCACCCCTCACCTCCCTCCACATAGCAGTGAGCGTTATTCACAGGGGGCTCCTTGGGAAGGCTTGGAGCTGTTCATTACCTGTGGCCACTCCAGACCATCCCTCTCAAAAGAAACCTCGTTGCATCATCATTGCCCTCCACGATGTCCTCCCCTGGTGACACGTCTGCATTCCTGCCGTCTCTGAGCAGGGCCTGGCCATAGTGGCCACCACATCCTCGGGCTGGGCCCAGAGACTGGTCCTTCTCGAGAAGACAGATCCTCCTCACTTCCAGGCACTGGAAGGAGGGCTCTTTGTTCTGGGGAAAGCCAGGGAAACCCCAGCTTACCAATGGCCACAGACCACCTTTTAAGAAAGAGGAAATGTTGCTTTTTTCCCTCTGTAACAGTAAACTCAAGAAACGAACAATAAGCTCATGAGAAAACACACAGCTATGAACTGGGGTCTTCCCACTCTCTTAACTATACTCCTTTTGCAGGATTTCCTTGGAGGACCTTCCTGTTTCCTCTGAGAGCTTACCTTTGATCCCCAGGGACCAGGCCTTGTGTGGAATGGCTCTCAGCTCCCGCCCCTGGGACTCAGGTCTGGAGACAGGTGCCAGTATGGTGCTGGGAGGCCGTGGGCACACTCAGGATCCGGCGTCCACTGAGGGGAGGATGAGAAAGTGGGGCCCCGGGGGCTCAGGAGAGAGAGGCCTGGGCGAGCCGGAGGAAAGCCAGGACCCAGGCCACTTAGGTTTCCTATTACTAAACACCTCTAACGGACCGAGGTCATTTGGGAGGGAGGACCATGGGGGGGCCACTGTGAGGGAGTGAGGGCTGGTGCCCTGCGCTGGCTGGGGCTCCAGACACCAAGCCCGGCCCTGGAGTGTGAGCACGTGTGGTGAAGCGAAGGTAAAGAGCTGTGAGGACAGGGGGCTGGGCCGGCTTTCAGGCTCACCATCTAGTGACACAGGAGGCAACCTGGAGTCCGGGGAGGGTTCAGAGGCCCAGCACCCTCAGTCACTGAGGGCGCTGCGGACTGACTAAGGGGGAGGCACCTGGGGGTGAAAGGGATATTTTCATTACCTTTGAATATTTAAAAGTATGGCGTATACACACACATTGTACCAACGTCCAGTTCCTGGTTTTGATACTGAATATGGTTATCTAAGATGTAACCACTGGGCAAACTGGTGAAGGGTACACGGGACCTCTCCGTACTGTCTGTGAAACTTCCTGTAAATCTGTAATTACTTAGAAACAAAAAGCCATTTAAAAAGATATGGGATAACATTTTTCTTAATAAAAACCTGGCCATGTCAGGTCACAGAAGTGAGCTTCCACAAATTCCAAAAGGGAAAAATAAGAGCCGGGACATAATTTTCTACCTGAGGCTGCTGGAGTGGAACCACTAGTTTCCCAGGAACTGGCCAGGGCTGGGCATGGGGGCCGACGGAAAGGCTCTAGGAAACGCTGGTGGAGAGCCCCGAGTTGGCACCCATCCCCAGGGCCGATCTGCAAGGGACACTATGATGAGGAAAACGGGGATATTTGTGTAAGGGCCTCTCACGGAGGCGGCGTCAGCAGTTGGAGACAGGTCGCAGCACTGCGGCCAGTACACACAGACACACGTGCAGACACACCCAGGCACCCAGACACACACTGCCACACTGCCCGGCCACCTCCACGGAGCTCCCGTCCTGTTTCTTGGGACCCCCGTACCCCCCACCCCCTCACCCTAGTGTAGGGTGGCAGGACAAGCCCTGAAGTTACTGGCAAAAGGCCCATGTCCGCCAACGGCCTCCAGAAGCGCCCTGAGTGCCGCCCTCGGAGCACAGCAGACTGTTACGGCTGTGGTCTTTCCAGCATGGCTTCAGCCCTCTCCTTTATGGCGCACGGAGCCTCCAGTGAAACAAAATTCAATTACAGAAAACATAAAGTTTCCTCTTCACTCCTCTGTGTGAGACTGAAATCTTTTAATACAGTTTCTAACAAAATCCACCTCAAATCCAATAAAGTATGGAGAAAAATAGTTGAACTTATAAAAAGATTCAGAAACCTACAATAAGGGGGCTTACGAGAACAAGCATTTTCCTGTGAAACGGATCTTCTCCCAGAAAGAAGAAAACTTTATATTCTCAAAGACACTAGGGAGGGGGCTTCCCTGGTGGCGCAGTGGTTGAGAGTCCGCCTGCCGATGCAGGGGACGCGGGTTCGTGCCCCGGTCCGGGAAGATCCCACATGCCGCGGAGCGGCTGGGCCCGTGAGCCATGGCCGCTGAGCCTGCGCGTCCGGAGCCTGTGCTCTGCAACGGGAGAGGCCACAACAGTGAGAAGCCCGCGTACCGCAAAAAAAAAAAAAAAAAAAAAAAGACATTAGGGAGGAAATTGCATCTATGAAAAGAGAACCATCTGAAATGTTTAAAATACTGTTTCTAGAAGTAAAACATTAATTACTCATTGTTTCTTAGCTCCACAGAAGCAGTGAACAGTGTACTGGATGTTACAGAAAGCCAAACTAATACCTCGAGAAATTCTCTGAGCCCTCAGAAGAAAATATAAAGAGGTGAAAACGACGCATAACAAGGAAGATAAAAAGGAAGATCACAGAGTACCTGTTGGGGAGATCTGCACAACAGGTTTTCCAGAAGGAAATAATGGAGCAAAGAAGAAATAATAGAAGAAAAATGCTCCGATATAGAAATTTACGTAAGCCATAGTCCCTGACAGTAATGCAAGAAAACGAAAGATCACTAGCAAAGAGAAGAACAGGGGGGTAAAAATGAAAGCACTTTCAAACGAAAAGAGAGCTCCCCTCGCCCCAGAGCATCCGCGGGGAGGCAGGAAAAGACACAATCCTCACCACGCAGCCGTCAGGGCTGAAGGAATATTCCCGCGAGAAAATGGGTAACTTGAATGTGCCCTACAAAATCAAACAGAAATGAAGATAACTATTCCAACGAAAAGGTAGGAAAATAACAAAACAACCCAGAGGGACGAAGGGATGAGAAGCTGAGACTCACAGCGGAGCGAGCAGCCCGGGAAGGAGGGCAGGACGGCGCCCACGCGGTAAGGCAGGGGCGGGGGCTGCAGGTCCCGAGGCCAGGCGGGGCAGGAGGCGAGCAGCCCGGGGAACGGGAGGCCCTCGCGGGCTGGGAGGAGACGCGCGGGGAGAGACGCGAAGGGCGGCCCCATCTCCTGCCGTCGCGGGGCTTCCGGCGCGGAAGTGAACGCTCGCGGGGCCGAGCCGGCGGTGCGAGGCTCTCCCGGGGCCCTGACGGGGGACGCCAGGCCGCGCACCGGGCCGGGCCCGCTGAGCAGCGTCCGCAGGCCGTTCTGGAGCGCCCTCCCCAGGTGGCTGCGCCGCACGCGGAGGAAGCGGGGGCTGTAAGCCTAGGCGCTCACCTCAGAATGTTCCGGTGGCTTCGAAAGGCTGGTCCTGAGGCGCTGGTGGCCGGGACTGGGGACTTGGCGAGGACCAGGGCCGGCGGGAGAAGGCGGGCCGTGGGGGGGGGGGAGCGCCGTGTGGCGCCTCCTCGCTTGCGTCAGATCCCAGCCGTCGTCGGGGCCGCCTGAGGGGACTCCCGGACCCCAGGACGCAGGCCACTGTGGATCCAGCTCAAGTGGCCCAGCTTCTAGATCTATCCCCTGACTCAAGACCGATGTGCCAGAGCCTGCAGGGTCCGGTTTCCACCGCCGCTGGGCCGGCGACCGTGCGGAGTGGGCGGTGCTCCGGGGTGCGTGCGTCCCCTCGTGCGTCCCCCACGCAGGCTCCACTGCGCAGGACGCAGACGCCAGAGGCCACCTCCCACGGCGAGAACACTGCTCATTGGCCAGTGGGTCTCCTTGATCTGAGCGTTTTAGCAGAGAGGAGTAGAATTATTTCTGCCTGCCCGCCAAGAGGCCCGACTGCTGGTCAGGCAGGACTTCCCTGGTCGACAGTGACGAGCTGCGGCCTCACCAGTCTTCTGAGGAGCATCTTAAACGGGGGTCCGGGCCCAGCCTTGGGGGGCTGGGGGAGGTCTGAAGGGGTGCAGCACATCCCCCTGCCGGACGGCGAAACACCCTCCCCATGCCCGTGACCTCCCCCTCGCTGGAGCACGTGGACACGGAGCATCTCCTACTGGCGGGTGGTCCGCAGCCGGGACTCTGCCCTTGGCCCTCACACCGCCCTCCCGGTGTCCTCCACCTCGGGATTCTGCTTCTCCCGGGCTTCTCCTCTTCCTCCCCAGTTTCTCCCTTCAACGCTCTCGTTCTGAATCCTGAGCCCAGACCTCACGTCTTCCCAGTCAGTACACTCGCCCCTTCTATGCAGATGATGCCCACACACCTTCACTCCAGCCTCTACTCAAGCGCTGGCTTCCAGACCCCATGTGCAACTGCCCAGTAACTAGCTACCCTAGGATGCTCCATAAGCACCACAAACTCAAGAAGCCCCTGCATTCGTTTCCTGGAGCTGCTCTCACCCAGCCCTCAGCACTCCTTGCTGGAATTCTGCAAAACCCCTCATGGTCTTCACCTGCCGGGCTCACTCCTCACATTCTAAGCTGAGGCTCTCATTACACTGTTCGCGAGTTTTAAGTCTTTCCGCAGCCCAGTAAGGCCAGCTTTACTCCGGGGGATGCAGGGCTCTCGTGGTCCTGTACTCACTTACCTCTCCAGTCTCATCCTCGGCACTCCCACCCCTCCTCTCCCTCAGGTCTCTTCAAAACCTGCAGTTGAACAATTTTGGATTTCTTTTAGGTCCCAGAATGCCCAGGGGTCTTTCATGACTCTTTCCTATATGATGAGCCCTCCGCCTGGAAAAGAACACCTCCTTTTCTTAGCCCTGCTCCAACTCAGGCAGTTTCCTACAGGAAGCCTTCTCAGGTTGCTGGCTCCAAGCCCGGCTGGGTTCCTCCGCTGTATCCTCTGCCCATGACTCTGCAACACACATCACACTGAATGGTTCTTACTTGCTAACTTGTGGCCCCCTTTAGGCACGTGATGCAATGAGAAAGCGCTATGATTTTCAAATGCCTCATACGTGCTAGATGGCAGGCTCCGGCTTTGCCCACTACGTTATGCTGAAGGGCATGGCAGAGGCGTGGAGGTAGGCAAATTCCGACCGGGCTGTGGCAGAACCCAAGGAACCCTGCTCTTTGGGAAGCCCCGCCGGGCGTGAGGCGGCACATGGCTGGCTCTGTCAGCCCCGTGGCAAGTACTGGGCTGGGTTGTGTCCACCCCCGTGCCCTTGCAGGGTGGGAGGGTCAGAAGCCCTCCGTCCTGGAGGTGAAGAGGGATGGAGGGCATGGGGAGCTCGTCAGCAGCCGAGCTGGGAAGGCAGGCCTCTCCCGAGGATGATGGGAGCCCTGTGAAATCCCCTGGCAGGGCTGCACCAAAGCTCGGTTCCCTATATGCTTTTGAGAACAGAGTAAACAGACTTCTCACCTCCACCTCCATAAAGGAAGCCAGGCAGGAGGCTTTGAGAGTGTTCTCCAAAAACGTTAAGTTCAGTTCCCTGGACAAGCACGAGAACTCGACAACGATCTACGGGCACTTAGGAATCTCACTATTTAACGTCGGCCCTTAAAGACAGATTCTGGGTGGGTGGCGGATGCCAGTTTGTATCAAGATTTGATTGCTCAGTACTCGGAGCCCCCAAACGAATATCGAATTTAATTTCCAAAAACAAGGCCCACCAAGATGCAATTCCACTGATTAACAAACCCCTTCTTTTTCCAGATGCATTCTGATCTGTTACCCACCAAAGCAGACATCAAATGTTAAATGTGGGCAGAGGGGATTGCACATCAAGAGTTGGCTGAGAGAGGCCTTCACTCCAAGCTCCCCTTTGGAACTGAAACTCATCTCGATAAATCACCATGGCTCCTTGCCACCAGGAGTCTTCTCCCTTCAGATCTTATGGCCAAGAGAAGTACTGGCCATATGTTCACACCATTTGGTGAAAAATACACTGAACCAACAAAACAAGCATTGCAGTTATGGGTAAATTTTTTATCATGCTAAGAGTGTATTCATCTTAAATGTGCAGAAGATGTCATGTGATTTTTCCTCCCCTTGGGAACAAATAACTGCTTGTATTAGACCAGCATTTTTAAAGCTATGATCCAAACATAAGCAACTGGTGTCCTCCCCATATGTCCCTTGTCACTTTTCATTCCTCAGGTGTCCTCTTTTGAGTCACAACGGGTGACTGAAAAGTCAAACAGGAAAGAAAAATATATTATGAAATTAAAACCCTCAATGTTGTCTGCCAGGGGCACCAAAAAGGTCACTGATTGGTAGAAAACTCCAACAGCCCCCAAGCCAAGCTAAGAAACCACAAAGCTGAATGTTGTGCCAGTTCCTACTGGACAGGCCCATTCCCTGGATGACTGTGGATTTCGATTTAAAGCCACCTGGGGTTTGGTTCATTCTAGTTTCTCATAAAGTATCATCTATGAAAAGCCCATGGGCCCAACAGTACTTTTGAGGAAATTTACATTCCAAGTGTTATGATGTATTTGAAAATCTGACATGTCTTGGGAATATGTCCTTGGCAGAGTATCTTGTGTCCAGTAGGGACGTAATCCTGAGTTTCTCACAGTTCACACAACCCTGGAGGTGAGAAGGGAGGCCCAAGGCAGGCTTGGAGGACTGACACCTGTAACATGGGTAGCTTAACACCAGGGAGTGGATGATAATTATGTTTGTATCTCAACACAAAACATACAGATGAAGCTCTTGAGGACTATCAAGATGACAGCAGAGAGAGACTGTTGGAAGGACCTGTCATACAAGGACAGAGCATTGCCCAGAAGTTGCTGATTTTGGTTTGAATTTAGACTGTGTTCCCTTGAACAGAGGCACAGATGTAAAGTGAGCATACGACATTGTGTCTTGGTCATGACTTTACAAAAGACACCCCCATCCCCCTGCTTCAATCTGTGGCTAACATACTTCATGGCTTCTGTTTTAAAAGTCCGTGTCTCCTCTGGATTTGGCATAAAGCTGAAAACATTTTTGAGGCAAATATACATTCTTGGAACGGTTTTGTTCCAACTACTTTGTGTGTCAGCCTCTGATTCTGTTCTGCGAGAACGGATGTTATAATGTTCTATACTAAGGCTTCTATAAAGAACAACTAATAGCTACGAAATTCTTTCAAGTGCAAAAAACATCCAAATGTGAAGTAATTACCACTTACCAGTAAGCAGTGTTATAAATGCTGCTGGTTCTTGCCTGAAGGAATCGCTTTTGTTTGGACAAGGATATCTTCAAGGAGCTGAATCCAAGTTTAGGTTCCATAAGTCTTTGGAAAAATCTAGTTTGTTGAACATACAGATCCAGGGCCAGCTAAATACCAAATTTATGCAGAAGATCAAAGCCCAGGCTTCATTTATTTACCTGACCTTAAGCTTACACGGAAATGAAGAACATCCTTAATTCTACTTCTATATCCCACAGATATATGGCCCATCTCCAGCTAAGTGTGAAGACTGCAGTCCTTTTTCTCTAGGGAAGCTCTCTGCTGTGCACATCAGATGAAAAGGAATAGCAAAGAAAACACTGTGATCGGCCACCCGTGATATTTGACCCCTGAAATATGTTATGAGCCACTTTTTTTTTTTTAGAAGGACAGGACAGGACAAGTTTACTGCACGACTGCACTGTATTCCAGAGATGTGCTTCTTCCCCCAGGCCTGCAGAATGAAAGGTGAGGTCTCCTACCACCTCTGGATATCTGACAGCCAAAACTGACATTCAGTAGAGAAATTATGCAGAATCACCCTTGGCACTAAACACAGCCAATCAATAGACTAAGCTTTTATGGCTTTTACTAGAAAACCGAAAACAAACAAACAAGTCACACAAACTGTGTGACTATGAAAATGGAAAGATTCTCTCTTAGACCAGATTTTTAAATTACGTGAAATACGCTTTCGGGCACTCACCAAACGGAAAGTGTTTATGTACGTTTGGGATTAATATACAGTAATCGCTTAGGTTACAAGACCTTTATACAATTATCTAATTTAACCCTCACCAATCTTGAGGTAGGTGTTACACCCACATTACAGGTGAGGAAGTGAGTTTCACTCACAAGGTAAGTGACCTTACCTTGCTGAAGGTCACGGAGATAGCAAGAGAAGATCCCGTGACGTCTCCTTCAACGAGGACATCTCAATTTCAGTTTAAGAAATAAGAATACACGGAGGATAAGCAAGGAACATGGATGTTTAGAAGCCAAGCATGATCCTCGGCTAATGCAGTTATTTCCCAAAGCTCTGCAGCACGTTTATATGGATTAAAAAAAAATTTCGAAGGTTGATTAAGTCAGGAAATACTCAGTACTTGGGATAAACAGATTTCTTTTTTGTAGGATTTCTCAGTCTTTAATGTGATACTATGGATTATAGATGCCCAAGAGGGGAACATGTGAGGAGTGGTTTTTTTTTTTTTTTTTTAGATCTCCTCTGTTTCTTAGACCATACTTTAGAAAAAGCTGGAGTAAAACTTGAAAAAGTCCTTGAAATCAGATTCAGGAAGAAAAATGAGTCTCATACTTTGGGACACATTTGATGTTCCTTCCCCACTTTCCCCTCAGGGTTTAATATATTTAAATCCCAAGTGAATTAACTTGACTTTGGCATTTGAGGGGATTGCACGACATGGATCATCATAAAACAAATGTAGGACTGGAAATCAGCAGATAGAAGCATGAAACACAGTGACTGCAGATGGGCATGGGCGCGTGTGGCGGTCTGTGGAATTTAAGAACAAAAAAGCCCTTAAATAAGATAAGGTCTTCTTGTATAGTTTCAGTCAATTCCTGAACTTCCAAGGGCTGATCACGTAAGCTGGGATCACTGGGTGCCAGGCTACTGACTCTGGCTTTTTCCCCTCCACTCGGGAACGTACAAGCACCCTTGCGTGCAGAGAATCAGGAAGGGAACCGGACGCTTTAGAGTCACACTGTAGGGCTGGAAGGGGCCTCAGAGACCGGCTGTCCCACTGCGTTTTCTAGAGCTCACAAGTATGTGGGTCAGGCCCCAGCTGAGAGTTGACTGAGTTCTGATTTTAGTCCAGAACTCTTCTTATACCAGACCCCAATTCCCACAGCTAGATCCTCACTTCACTTCTTAAGTCAACAAAATGTACTCAGTGTTCTCAATGCATAAAAGCTGTATTTGGAAGATGAGTTTATTTCTGTAATTGTCTGACAAGAACGACCTGGACATAACTGCATCAGGGTCTTGGCTCATGAACGCCCCTTCAGCACCTAGAACAGAGCTTGGCACGCAGCATGTGGTCAGTGCATTGCTGCTGAATTAATGAATAACGTGACGTCTTAGCAGGTTATATACTATCACCAAAAATACGTATTGGCATTTTTAAAAGCTCATTGACTCTGAGGTTCTCCAAGGGAGCTGACGGGATGGTGGAGTGCGGGCCTATCAGGCAGCTGCGCTCAGCTCCCCAGATAAAGAAGTGAAACAGAACTCAGCAAGAAGAAAATGGGCTGTTTGAATTGTCACTTTGGCTCATTTATAATACTTTCTTTGCTTCCTTGCAGGTGAACAGATATGGAATCTGTACATGGTGTTTGATAAAAAATGAAATATTTCCAGCAGGTTTTAAATGGATGATTTCAGGGCTAAAGCCATTTTCTTTTCGTAAAAGAGGTAGTTAATAGCTTACATTCTTTATCACCAAACTGCTCATACCCCCTTTAAACAATTGTTCTCCATTATAACTTTAAAAAAACTGCCTAACTAGTTTTTGAATAGGCCACATTCACCAATAAAAACTGATTCTATATCATTCTCAATCTCAAACAAAACATTTGAATAGTTATTTCTGCACACATGCCACCCAGTAATATCTTGTGACATTAAAAAATTCACTCAAATACCAACAGATTCAACTTTATAGCACCATTCCAAAATACTAAACTTTCTTTGCACCTTTATTTTAATCTTTTTTTTTTTTTTTTTTGGTACACACTTAAAGTATGGGCATCCTGTAAATTTCTGAAAAGCCTCATAGGAAAAAAAAAAACAACTCATTTTTAGGACAAAGCAGTAACTCAGTTTGTAGGCAAGATGATCTCAGGCAGGCTGTAAGTTCTTCAAGGGCTTCTGTAGTCTTCATTCTGGGGTGAAAATGTAGAAAGGATGCTAAACTCTTCCTGGGTTATTATAGAGATTATGCTGTGTATCGGATGTAAAATCTTGTTGCTCAGACTCTAGGTATCGATAACAACCATGACAACAGTCTTTTGTAATGATTTTACTCTTTTGATTGACAAACTTCAAAGTTTGTGTAAACCTTTTATTCATACTCTGTAAGAGAGAAATTAGAATAATATTGAATTCCCTCTTACAAATCTCCGTATTTGAAGGTTGGAGCACTAGAATCTGTTCTTAGCAAGCAGATGTATTTAAAGGAGAATTATAAATGGGTTTTAAATTCAACATATATTTGGCTGCCTTGTTGTATAAGACGACTAAGTAATGTGGGAGTTGCCAGATGATGAGAATGCTTGCAGACAAAATGTTTTCTTGTAACACTGGAGTCCTGTTTCACACTCTGATGATAACTGAGTGCTCTCGTCTAACTCTTCCGTGTATTACCATGAGAAATGTGCGCCCGGGTAACAGGTCTGGCGAATGGACTTGGAATTTCTGAGTCTGCTGAGATTGTAAGGTGGTGCAAAGAGGTAGAGTCAGAAGGGTGTCCGCTAACAGCCGGACTCTGCAGCCGTTTCAAAGAAATTGATCGTTACATAACAGCAGTCAACGACCCAGGAAGAAAAACTTTAAATTAGAAGTGACAAGTATTAAAAAGCTGCTGTGCACCGGGTAGGAAGGAATAGGAGGATATTAATATGCCCTGAAATAGAAATAATCACTTTGCACTATGTACACCACATACAATATAACATATTCTTTTTAACATTGCACAATATAAATATTATACACGGTGGAGTAAACTAATGCAAAATAACTTTGAGGCACACGAGAGAAACATGGAATAGATTGAACTCTGATCGAAATTAAGATGGGGATAGAAAAAGGCAGGGTGTTAAAACCTGGCAGGCCAGTGAGCTCCTGGGATCTCACCTCAAGGGCCAGCAGCCACCTCCCATGCACACTGAAAATTCTCATACCTCAATGTTGTTAGAGTTGATTGCTTCAAACAAAGACTAATTAGCTAAATACTTTGAGAAAATCAAACTGCTGCTCCCCACTCTCAAGTAGGTAACCCTTAAAGGTCCCTCCCGACCTCAGGGTTTCTTAACGAGGGGCTATGTTAGTACAGGGCTGTTTTTCCTCTATTTCTTGTTACTTGGTTACTATGAAACCACTTTAAGGAAACTAGAACAGTATTCAAGAACACCCATCACAGTGCTTAACAAGATTTAATGTACATTTATTCTTAACATGTGGAACATATAAAGATTTTATACTGAATAAATGATATTCATTAAGCCAGAGGAAAAGGAGGAATTTACATCAAGTTGTTTTCTTTTTTTTTAAACTACATTATCTTGAAATACAAATGTGGATTCTCTTCACTGAAAAATCTTTGAAGTTGTGTTTCTTCCTTTTAGCTGTATTTTTTTCTTTTTGTCTGTACTGGTAACCATTGTCTAAATCAATCCATATGCAACCATTTCCACACCTTGATTCATGAAGCAAATTGTGATCAGCTGCTCTCCCGAAATAGAGCATGACTTTATACATACAGAAACTTGTACATTACCCTCTTTTTTTTGTTTTTTTTTGTTTGTTTTTGTTTTTTGTATTTTTTCTTTTTTTTGGAGATATGGCCCTAATGAAAAAATATATAAAATAAAAATAAAAAATTATTTAAATCTACCATCACTTCGTAGTTACCACATCATGAAAAAGAAACTAAAAACTCTGTACTAAAAAAAAAAAAAAAAAAGGAAAAAAGAAAAGAAAAAATGAGGGTATGTTTAATGTACAACTTCTATATACATCACAGCCCATAGGCAGTAAAAAAAATATTTAAAAAATGATTAAAGGAATTGTGAAGAACTGTCATGTGGAAGGTCAAACAACAGACAGCAGACATGACGGTAGTGGTGAGGAAGCAATTTCTGTTGATCGTTGTCAGGTATGTGTTTTCAATCTTAACTTAAAGAAACATTGTTTTTGCTCCTAGCCTAATGTAACCATTTTCCTGTGGAGAAACCAGTATCATTTCATACTTTGACAGCTGACTGACACACCTCCGTGAGCCCCTATACCTACATCTCTAGAAGTTTCTATTGCACAGAGCTTTGGGCGATGGGATATAGTTTTTTTCATTATTTGAAGAATAACACAGCTAGGAAATTGATAATTTTTCACCTTTTTGCCTCAGTGTGGTGACATTTTCCCATCTTAGCATCTTTTACCGTAACTTTTTTCTTTAAAGTCAATTCGCTTCCCAAAAAATGCAGTAAGACATGGAAAAAGCACATTAAAAAGAAAACCGGTGAAAAACAAAAAGTGACCTTTGAATGCACTAGACAGCAACTTTGGTTAAAAAAAAACAACAACAAAATAAAAAAAAACCCCAAAAGGATGTACTTATACACACAGATGGCAAATATGAATTTCATAACTGTTTGAATTAATTCTCTCTTTAATTCCCAATTGGTAAATAGTGGCTGGGGCAGAGGAGAAAAGATTTTCTTTCCATCTTCCTACACTGGAGAAACAAGAACAGAAAACAGCCAGTTATACGGGAGCCTCTAGTCTTCACTCACACATGCTGCCTTCTCACTGATGTCATAACTGCCCAATCTGAAACAGTACATCACAGATGACAGACGCAACCAGAGAGTTCAGGACGGCTGATATCGAGATATCCAGCAATCGACCCTCGTGCAGAAGGAACTCTGAGCGGTTCTCGTCCACTCTGGCCATGGCCAGCAGAGCCTTGGCCGCCCTGCACATCATGTCCACGCTAGGGGGCTCTAGAGGCGGGGGCTGCATGTGCATGAGGTTATGCTGGCTCTGCTGATACTGGGCCATCGTGACCCCATCCTCTAGGAAGCTTATCAAGTTCCCGATGCTTCCTTTCTGCACAGCTATTGCCCTTGCAGCCAGCGCGTCCCCTTGGGCAAGGTTCGATAAAAGCGCCATGGACATTTCTCGACAGACTGGGTTTTTGCGATCCCCAACGTACCTAACTAACGTGGCATAGAATTTCTCCTGACGACTAAATGGAGGCGTAGCCAAGATCAGGTCCACATTGTTGTCCTGGATGCTGAGTTTACAGAGCGTCTCCAGCACAAGTCTCTGAGGCGACAGGACAGAGTTGGGTCCCACAGTGGGAAAGGGGTCTTGTGCCTCTGCCGACGGGCACACCATCCAGTGCAGCAAGCCATCCAATATTGGCAAGCAGATGCTTTCCGTGTAAGCAGACAAGTCTAGCTGCCCAGAAATGTTGGCCAAGGTGACCAACGTGTTGTCCCTCAAGACCTCGAGGCAGTCCCACCACCACTCCTCTTTGCTGCAGGCCACCCCTTTGTCCTCGTCTTCCTCCTTCTCGTAGGTCTGCGGCGCTCGTTTTCTCTCGGGATGCTCGTGGTGAAGAAGTATCAGCTTCCCCAGGATCAGCACCAAGCCCGGATGTTTGGACATTTCAGCGTCATTCCCAGGCACAAAAGACAAGCTCCGGACGATATTCGACACGCAGATGCAGCGCTTAGCCAGCGAGTCCTGCCAGTGCGCGACGGTGCACAGCGGAGCCTCGTCCCGGCTCCTCGGCTCGTCCTCCAGCAGCTTGATATTGCGGTGACTTTTGGCTTGATGGATCCCAAAGGGAAACTTACTGCTCTCGGTCTGGGTGCCAGGGTGTGTGTCTTCAGGAAGAGCCCCCGGCCGAGCAGACAGGACATCATCGATGGTTGCAATGATGCTTTTCTCTTGCTGCTCTTCAGAATCCCCTTTGCCTTCTTGCTCTTTCTTTCTACCTGTGGAGCTTAAAGGGGGAGGTGGACGCCTGCGAGGAGGAATTTCCATCTTACTCTCAAAGTGAGTCTGGATGTGCTCGGTGGTGTCCCCACCACCGAGCTGCCAGTGCAGAAGTCCACTGCTGAACTCCTGAACACGACCCAGCTTGTCAGACCGGTCGACGACAAACAGGTTGTTCTTTTTGACTATCTTTATTGGCAGCTTGTCGAACTTACTGGCTTGCCTGGGCTTCTCCTTTGGATCCGCGGTGGCATCGGGGGAGGCCAAAGCCGTGCTGCTCCTGTCCTCAATCTCCGCCTTCCCACCGTCTTCCTCCTCCTCTTCCTCCTCGTCCTCCTCGTCATCAATACATTCGGCATCTTCTTCCTCTTTCCCAGAATCGTCGGCCAAGGACTGGCTGTCATCTCTCTTTACCACATTGTGATCAAGTGCTTTTTGGCTGGGGTCTCCCACTTCATATTCCATAAGAATCCCAAAAATGTCAATCAGGCATTTCCTAAAGTACTCTACTAAAAGTTCGAGAAATCCGGACAACTAGAGAGACGAGAAAGAGAAGAGGTACCATGTCATAACCTCAGGTGCGACTGAGTGGGTGAAAATGCTGATAGCTGGCAATGCATTTGCTATGATTATTTCATGTTTTAATTCCTTTTTGGCTAGGCCAGGAAAGAGAAACCATATGTCACCTAGAACTATCTTCCTGAATTTTTCATTATTGATCAAACCAACATTTACCATCTTTCTTATTTGCTGTTTACTTTCTTACAGTGTCAACGTGAAAACTTGTTATTTTCACATTTCTGATATTATCAGTGAGGGAGAGCTCTGCTGTTCTGTACCTTTGTTTCTGATTTAGACACAATGCAATCATGACTAGAAGAGTGGGAACGTGGATTTTCTAGACTCATTTACCCAAACTGAGTCTGTCCTCTTATTTATCTGAAACTTTGCTTGCCTGGATTTTTATGGTTATTATTCTTAGGATTTTATGGTTATTTTTGTCTCAGGTGCCATAGGCTATTCTAATTTACATTCTCCATATATTTGGGGGAGAAGATAATTTCAGCAATGTAGTAGCTCATAAACACAAATCAATTTAGTCCCTGATAAATGAATGAGAATGTTTCACAGAATGCACTTTTATATTTCAGCTATTCACAACTCCAGGTGAAAGACAAAAGCCACTATGAGAACCATCTCTGTTTCCTTTAAGCAAATGTTTATATCAAGAAAACCAACATACTCCATGGTTAGCAACTGGCCTGATCCCCTCCCTCAACCCCATGCCGCTGCATTTAGGGATGATAAAGGGTAAGTAAGTGAACAAGGATTTCTTAAGGACAGATGTTATGGAAATCAACCATAATTTCATATCCTGCTGTAAGTTTCCTGAAAGTGGGTTTGAAACAATTATTAAGAAGTAAGAGGAAACCCAAGGACCAACCAGGTAGTACTTGCCTTTAGGGGATGAAGGCACAATTTTTCAGGTGGAGGTTTGGATGTCACCCCCCCCTTCCACCCCGCCCCCAACTTAAAGCTTAGTTTCTTCCCAGGGCAAGGGAAGAGGGAAAATTGCTGACACAATTCTGGTTATGAAAAAGTGTCCTCAAGGGCAGTTAGTTCACCTAGCATAAGGACGAGAATTTATTCCTCTAGCAAAGGTAGTATATATTCTTTTAATACTTATTTTCTGTTAAAATGTATTTCATGCAGTGTTTATGACCTTATTAATATACTTGCTATCAACTGAAGAATTGCCTTTCAGGGCTCTAATGAGGACTTAAATGAGAGAAGAAGGAGGAAGTGGAAGATTCTGGTCCTAGTTCAGTAGAAGCAATGCAATTAGACGTTTTGGCTTTTTTCGGCGAAAGCAGAGTTGTTCATACACAGAACGGAAAGTAACCTTTTCTGATTTTTGTTTCTAGATAGTTCTTTAGAAGTCTGTCGTCCAGCTGGCTCTTGGGCCTTTGTCCTAATCCTGTGCTCCCTTGCTGTCTTCTAGCTATTACGCTGGAAGCTACTTGAAGACTAGAACAGAACAAAGGAGGTTTTTTTTTTTTTTTTTTTTTTTTTAAGTAGTAGGCTTGTAAATGACTGCTTCAAAATAGCCTTGAGGGAGGCAGAGACAGAGGGAATAGACCAAGAAACAAGTTTGGCCATGACCTCATTACTACTGCAGCAGAACGATGGGTACAAGGGGGTTTCTTAAACTGTTTTCTCGACTTCTCCGTCATATTGGTTTGGCCAAAAAGTTCGTTCGGGTCTCCATAACAGACCAAACCCGAACGAACTTTCTGGCCAACCCAATACTATACATTTCCTATAATATAAAAATTCTTTTTAAATTTCACATTTCTTTTTAATAAAAGAAAGATGTTAGGTCCCCCTGGAAAATAGGGTAATGTCTCACTGCTATCTACTGCATGGTAATGTCTCATCCAACACTGACTACAGCCATAACTTTACGTTACATTTGGATTAATTCCCATTGGCCTGCCAATATTCATTCTAAACAACAATTTAATTTTACCACTATTGTCTATTCCATATACATACACACATGTACACACAAGGTCACTATTTTCTTATGAGAAATATAGGTATGTGTGTAGTTATACTAAAGACTGAAATAAATTATTATTCCAGACAAAATTCTCAGACAACTATACATTGATTGATGTTGGTTTATAACAGCTGCAATGATTAAAAAAAATGTTAGCTGGTGAGTGCTAATTACCTTAGGCATTAGCTTAATAAGCATTATGCACTACTTCACTTTCTTATTCTAATTTGGTCCTCAGTTGGATTGGTGCTGGCTTACCTGGGAGAGATTGAAAGTAGCGACAGTGCTGTCATCGTATAGAAGAATATTAATCGTGTCCAAAGCCCAAGTACTTTCAGCCAGAAGACCTGACTTAAGGGACATCATCACACGCCAGGCCTCAGGAGTAACTAAAAACGGGGGAAAAAACATGGGTATGATTAATACTAACTCTACGCATGAAAGAATAGAAAATAGCAAAAGAATAAGAAAAAGAAGCAGAGTGTTAAGTTAAATACTGATTTTAAACAAATGTTCTGAGGGACAGTTAAACATGGTCATTTCAGATTCTTAGGTGGAGGTGAGAGCTGCACTAAGAAACTGTGGTTGAAGAGCTTTTTGCTTTGCAGGTTAAACAGAGGTGGGAGTGGGTAAGCATGAATGAGCCTTTCTGTATGTCTTCTTTTGCTCCGTTCACAAATGTCTCAAAGTGGCATCTTCCGAAGGCTGGTGAATACGCAGGATATAAGCAGAATTTAATTCCCAAACAGCACCTTCTCAGATACACAGCCTTCATTCTCCCGTGCTGTCTTCTGTCTGAGCTCCTGCCCACACAACATGCTGCTGACAAGTATTAGCACTTTGACGGTTCAGGTTTTTCAGGAGGTTGGCTTGAGCCAGAGCGATAAGAGGAAAGATCTGTACGATCTGTCAAAAGATGGGGCTGGGAGGAGAGGCCCATCATGTGTCTGAAATTTCAAGCGAAGCCATCTCAGGAACCGGCGGCAGCACGTGGTTCCAGCAGTCGGAACTCCCCACAGCAGCAGCCAGGCCAGACGCCAACAGCAAGCTCCTGTGTGGGGCCGTGGGTTTCCACCTTTATTTTAATTTTATCTAGTTTTCAAATTTTCTAAGATAGGCGCATAATACTTTTGCAGTAGAAAAGGCAAGCTTTCATTTTAAAATAAGGAACATAAGCTTCCCTAGGTTGGTATAACATGGACTAAGAAATTTTTTTTAATTTAAATAAATATATATATATATTTATTTAAACATCTATACACACACACATAAACACACAAATACATGCGTATATTTTTACATATATATTTCCATACGTAACACGGTGCTCAGGGTCTATCTCTCTCTCGCCTCCAGTACCCTCTCTATGTAGAACTCCTTACTCCCCACCCCCCCATATACATCCTTAATGTCCAGTGATTGAAAACATCCTTAATGGCTTTAATTTTCTAATCACTGCAAATGATTTCAAGCCAAGCGATTCTGAGGTTTTTGGAAAAAAATTTTTATACAACTGAACTCTATTATTTCCTTTGCTGTGTTAAAGAGTACTTCAAAAATAATGCAGAAAAACTCCGGCTACTCCCAGATACTCCGAATCTCTCCTTAGCATTCAGAACACTCCGAATAGGATGAATAAGTGACATCAGCATTCAACGGAAAGAGATCCTCGGCCGCTGTCAGCAATGCTGCACGGATTACAACAATTCTGTGTATCGTGTCATATGAAGTTCTGTACTGCACATCATGTATCTACCTACATAGCACAGTCAGTTTTCTGTTTAGCTCCTGGGGAAACTCACTGTCTGTATGTTGTTGCCAAAATTACAGAGTGACCTGCCGTCAACTCTTCTCAGGCCGCCCTAGCGTTCCATCAGCCTGGCAGCTGTTCTATTAGGCACACATGGCAGAGATGAAGTGTTTGGTTAAGATCAAATCTTTAAGCCCAAAACACAGTCCACAGTCACCGAGGAATCCCTGGCCTCTCACCTGGAGCTCTACCCTCTCTCACAAATAACACTCACACGTAAAAATGCCATTTTAACCCTCGCTCTCCTCTGGCACTACTGCTTAATTCACATGAGCGGCTTCCAACTGTTGCTCCTGCACAGAAACACGTCCTGATAGTCTGTAGTCACAGGATGGCATCCCTTTGAGATTAAGCAACTACATCCAACCTAAAGTTAAAATTCTAGACCACGACAGGAATTCACTTCAGGAGCAGAGCCTTGGCAGCGCTTACCAATATCTTTTGAGGTAATCTTCCGCCTTTGCTTCAAGACGGGCTGTGACGCTTCCACAGAGCCAGGAGGAAAGGTAATCTCCCTTCTGACTGGGGGCGGTTGGGGGGCCGGCCCCGTGACCTGGGCCGTGGGGACGGTGGGCATGACCTTCTGTATCTTCATGGAGGGCAGGAACGGGGACTTGCTGGGAGACATGCGGCTCTCCAGGGAGCGCTGGAAGGAGGCGGGGCTGGGCGCCCTGGAGATGTGGTTTGGCAGCGACGGTGGCGTCTGGTAGGATGACTGAGGCGGGCGCGTGATGGGCTGCATGGAGGCTGAAGAGGACATGTAAGGCTGACGCTGGCTGACGTGAGAAGGCCACTGGCTCTCGTGGTTTATCCTTTGATCAGGTACCATCATGTCATCCGTGCGGTTCATGCCTGGGTAAGGAGGTGTCTGTGCAGGGCCGCCAGGGCCTTGCCTGCTCTGGTAGGGATAAGGCATATCGTTGCGTGTCGCCCACATACTCTGCTGAGGCCCTTCGCTGGAGGACGACTGCATTGGGCCGCCCATCATCTGAGGGGGGATCCCGTGCGCCTGTATCTGCCCCGGGCCTTGCATCCTCTCTCTGGTGTAGGGGTACGGGTACTGTCCCTGGATGGGCCTCCTGTCGGGTCCGGAGTAGGAACTTCCGTACTGGTTATACATCTCTTGCTGCTGGTTGCTGTACTGCATGTTGTACATGTCTCCCTCATGGCGTTTGGCTGGAGGCCCATACATGCCATCCATATGGCGCTTGTAATTCTGAAAATTCACACAAAGACAAATCATACTGATGTGCTTTTACAGGTATAATCACACACTTAAATTATGCAAAACAGTTATTACCTGGTGGAATGTTCATTTCAAAATGAATATGGGAAGCTCCCACAACATCTACGGACTAACAATTTACGCACTGTATTCAGTATTACATAAACCATGTCACGTACTCTGAAGGAGCTTCCACGGTTTGTTTTCATGTGCTTCAAATTTTCTGCGGGGAAAAAAAAAAAAGGCTTCTCTCCTGGTATTTTCCGGGGCTGCAATTTGGGGAGGGTATGGTTTTGGTGACCACCACAGAGGCACTGCGGAACAGGGGCTTGGGGATGCACCAGGGTGACTTCCGTAGGTAGAGAGAGACCTCATTGGGAGGGACTGAGCACCTTGAGGGCCAGCCCGAAGGGGTCCTGGGTTCAACAGACTCCTTGGGCCTAACTTTACAGAAAAACTTCCACACAGAACCTGGCTCTTCAGACTGGACCTGTGCCCCCTGACACCTGACATTCCATGGCCCCGTCCCGACTTCCAGCTTGTCTGGGTCACATTCTCCATGAAAGCCTATGAGGACAGGGCTGGTGCAGCCCTGCTCCTAACTCTCCTCCCCAGGGACGCCGGGGGTTCCAGCACTTGATCAGGGTGGGAAGCTCCTGATGAGAGGGAAGGAGGGAGATGCTCCTATGTTAATTAGCGTTCTTTCACTTTACTTGAAAACTGTTTAAGATCAGTTGGTTTGGTAATACAATTCACTGTAGAAACATGCTCCAATAAAATTAAATGTTTAAAATCCCTTCTATTTTACAAGAGGTCTTAGACCTGAAAAGTTGTTTAGAAACAGCAAATTCCTGTGTCTGAAAAGCCACAGCATGTTGTGCAATCCTCTGCATTGGCCGTGATAACTGCAAGGTTACCTCACATACTTCACCATCTCTGAGCTGCAGCGCTGTGTAAACAGCATGAACCTAACACCTATCCTATAAAGTGAAAATATGCGGTCATTAATATCTTACTCTTAAACACAAATTAACTTTCACTATTAGTATGTAATATTAAGTTGTTTTCCCTACATATCCTTTTTAAAACATATCGACAAATTTTTGTGCTAAAATGTCATTTGACACAATAGAACACACATGTCTAAACCATACTTGAACTTGGGCTTATTATGTACAAGGATGAATGTCCTTAACTTCCTACGACATGTTATATTTTCAAGAGCTATTTCTAATTTGCTGATTTCAAAATCCTAGGAATATTTTTTAGCATAAACAAACATAACCTGATTGTTCTATGTCATTTTTGTTATACTTCCTAAAACTGTCCAGAAGTAGTATGAGTTTGAATTTTAAACAGAAAGCACAGAGATGCATGCCGCTCACCAACTCACCGTCTGCTGTGGATACAGGCCCGGCTGGTGTCCTCCATATGCTGGCTGTCCTGAGGGAGGGCCTTGGCCTGGGTACTGCTGCCCGTAAGGTTCATGCCTAGAATGAGGCATTCAAAGAAAACTTCACTTACCATGGACCTCAGGCCAAGAGAGGGAGGAAGAGTCCACTTCTGGAAACCCCACTGCACCCTCCCGACAGGCGCTGTGAGCTGCAGCAGCAATTCAGCTCCCAGCAGAAGGGGTGGCAGTACCCACTCTGGGGCCGCTGCCAATCCCTGGCCGGTGGGTGGGAGGAGCCTCGCTGGACGGCCGACACCCTCCTCCTCTGAAGAGAGGCCCCGCCCATCCACTGAGGGACGGGGCGGGCATGGCACACGCTGATGTGAGGTATTAACGAGGGCAAGAAATAACAGGAGGGGCTTCCCTGGTGACGCAGTGGTTGAGAATCTGCCTGCCAATGCAGGGGACACGGGTTTGAGCCCTGGTCTGGGAAGATCCCACATGCCGCGTAGCAACTGGGCCCGTGAGCCACAGCTGCTGAGCCTGCGCGTCTGGAGCCTGTGCTCCGCAACAAGAGAGGCCGCGATAGTGAGAGGTCCGCGCACCGCGATGAAGAGTGGCCCCTGCTTGCCGCAACTACAGAAAGCCCTCGCACAGAAATGAAGACTCAACACAGCCAAAAATAAATAAATTAATTAAAAATCTAAAAAAAAAAAGAAATAACAGGAGAACCAAAGAATCAAAGCAGTATTTCTAGGAGTACCAGAACATTGGCATATAATGGTGGAAAATGTTTATGTCTTACTTTCTCATCATGAATATAAAATGTGCAAGTTTTTAAAGGGATACTTCAAAATCAATCCAAATGATACTAAGTATAGACAAAACTACTCAAAATTTCAAAGTCCTATGACCCTAAAAGGCTACAAAAAAGAATAACAGGGATGATTTACATACTTCTATTAAATCTTAAAATGGGAATGAACAATACATTTATTTCATATTGAGAAATTATAAATACCATAAAAATAGCATGTTAAAAAGAGCAATGAATTGAAAACTTAAAAACTAAGCTGGTGTAGTTAGTATATTGAATCTTGTAAGAAAGAGAATATACCTGGACTGAATATACTCCTAAACTGGTCAAGGAGTGAGAATAAGAAGGAAAATAAATGAATTTTTAGAATATCACATATAAAACAGATACATGGGAAGTTTTTGCTAATGACATGGATATCTAGAAGGTAGCTTACAGTTAGGAGGAAAAAAATATAATTGACGTGGATAAAATTTCAGCTGAGGGCTTCCCTGGTGGCACAGTGGTTGAGAGTCCGCCTGCCGATGCAGGGGACATGGGTTCGTGCCCTGGTCTGGAAAGATCCCACAGGCCGCGGAGCGGCTGGGCCCGTGAGCCATGGCCACTGAGCCTGTGCATCCGGAGCCTGTGCTCCGCGACGGGAGAGGCCACAACAGTGAGAGGCCCGCGTACCGCAAAAGCAAAAAAAAAAAAAAAAAAATTTCAGCTGAACAAGTAACACTTTTAAGAAGAGAAAACTTAATGAGGTAAATCCTAATGTGGTAGAGCCAAAATGACTATTAAACCTAGGCCATGCACTATTCCAGAAAGCATTCTAGAAGAAACAGAAAAGCATATATATATATATATATATATATATATATTTTTTTTTTTTTTTTTTTTTGCTGTACGCGGGCCTCTCACTGTTGTGGTCTTTCCCGTTGCGGAGCACAGGCTCCGGACGCGCAGGCTCAGCGGCCATGGCTCACGGGCCCAGCCGCTCCGCGGCACGTGGGATCTTCCCGGACCGGGGCACGAACCCGTGTCCCCTGCATTGGCAGGCGGACTCTCAACCACTGTGCCACCAGGGAAGCCCTAGAAAAGCATATTTGCTTCGGTTCCTTTATGAATACGTCCCAGGATGACTGTTCTCCATTTAATCTCATCAGTCTACCCCTCACCCCTACCCTCACCAAAAGCTTTTCCTGGGCCCTCAAAAACAAAACAAACCTTAGTTAAACCCTGATCCAGTACACTAGACATCACACAATGGTAACTGACTGAGGCAGATTTCACAAATAAACCTTCACTAGGAGGTCAGAAGAAGAAGTTGGAATTCCTGAGTCACTATTAGAAAGTACCACATGGCTTTGAGCATGTGAGGCTGTGTAACTCAAGAACCAGGCTCATAGAGAATGCTAGAAAGAAATCTTATTTGGGGCTTCCCTGGTGGCTCAGTGGTTGAGAGTCCGTCTGCCGATGCAGGGGACACAGGTTCGTGCCCTGGTCCGGGAGGATCCCATATGCCACGGAGCGGCTGGGCCCGTGAGCCATGGCCGCTGAGCCTGCGCGTCCGGAGCCTGCGCTCCGCAACAGCAGAGGCCACAGCAGTGAGAGGTCCGCGTACCGCACAAAAAAAAAAAAAAAAAAAAAAAAAAAAAAAAAAGAAACCTTATTTGGTAAAACAGTGATTTTTCAAACCTTTTTTCCTTTGTGTTAAACCAGGGACACCTCACTACCTAACCTACAGCATGTGTACTGAGGAAAGGGGAGCAGTGTGGACGGAGGCCTTGCCACATGGGATCCCAAGGCAATGATGGAAACCACTGCCTGTCCTGAGAGCTGCCTGTGCGGCGACAGTTAGAAAAGGAGCCTTCTAGTGCACCTCCACTGGTTTTCTTTAAAAATGTTCAATTGAAGGCTTTGTTTCTGAGCACTTCTCCGTTAGCGAGGTAACGAACATGCCAACCAAGGGAAGGGGCTTCGTGGTAAGGACCAAGGTCAGGGGCCTTCTTCACAAAAAGAAGTCCACCCTAAGCCACTATTTTAGGAAGCAGCTTCCTCTCAGAGACATTTCAATGACTTTCCTTCTATCTTATTAAAATAATCTGGGCCAGTAGTGCAACCTTACTTGCCATTTTAATATCAAGACGCTGTCCTGAAAAAAAAAAAAAAAGAAAAAAAGCTGCCCTGGCTTTTCTCAGAGATGTTTATTAAGGAACAAAGTATTCCCTCCCTGTGTAAAATGTTCACAGTGGAAACAACTGAAAAAACAACACCTGGAAGACCTTACCAAGAGCCACTACCACTGAGCCTGCTGGCAGCCCAGTGTGGCACCACTGCCCAGACCTCGGCCTCTGGGAGAAAGGCAGGCGCTGAGGCCACAGGAGGAGCCAGGTGTGGAAGCTCGAGGCGGCGGCCTCGGTGTGCTGACAGCCCTGGCTCTTGCATCCTGAGGGAGAAGACTCTTGCCCTGGCCAGCCCAGCCCCAGCATATTTCTAATTTGTGCTTTTGGGCACTCGCTAATAAAAATACAGCTGTACTTGGTAGCCTGGGGACAAGGTCCTTCTCCTCAGTCCTGTTACAGTTGTCGACTGAAGGCAGCCATCTGACGCGCACAATCCTTTGAAACTCCATCGGCTCCCCGGGCTCAGAAACGTGTGTGTGAGGAGGGCACAGTTTCTAGTGAGTCATCTCACCTTCACCTTAGGAAACACTCACCTTCGATCGTAACTGGCTCCATAGGGAAACTGCTGCCGCTGCCCCATGCCTAGACTGGACATCGCTCCAGACGGACTCTGGTTATACATGTCCTGTATGCTGCTGGTGGGCATCTGTCCTTGCGTCATAAACGGCTCACTACTTCCAGGCACTGCAATATTTTCAGTAACAGACAAAAAATTAGGCGCTTTCAAAAGCCAAAGGGCCCAAACATCCCTTTCTAGTCATTGCTGTTATCCTTAATATGACAGACAACAATACCGATGAAAGAGCATAAGGTCTGGAGTCAAGATGGGCCCTGACGTCCCCCTTCCCCACCCCCACACACACCTTGTATGAGCCTCTCCCTCTGAGTGTGGGTAGAACCTACCAATGTGATAGGACGTCACTCCCAGGATTATGCTACATCACAGGGCAAAAGGGATTTCACAGATGTAATTAAAGTCACTCATCAGCTGGCTGAGCTAACCAAAAGGGAGAGCACCTACGTGGGCCCTTTAGATCAGCATCTGGAGGTCAGAGACGAGCAAGTCGGAGACGCTCTCCCGCTGGCCTGAGAGGCCCACGTGTTAGGAATGACGGAGGCCTCTGGGAGCAGAGAAGGCCCCAGATGACGGTCAATAAGAAAACGGGACCTCAGTCCGACCACTGCGAGGAAACAAATTCCACCAACAACCTGAACAAGCTCAGAAGAAATGGAGTCCCGGCTGACAGCTTGATTTCTGCTGTGAGCTGAGAACCCATAGAAACTGCGAAGGCACACGTGTATGTTGTTTTAGGCCACAAGTTTGTGTTATGCAGTAATATGGGAAACAAACACAGGCCCAGATCCATACTTATTTGGGTAAGCTGCTGAACTTCTAAGTTTAATTCCTTGTCTATAAAACGTGGTTGGGAATATCACCTCATGGAATGGTTGTAAGGAAGTGATGAAACAGAGAGAGAGAGAGAGTTACTTCCCTTCCCTTCTAGGGGAAAAAAAAAAAAAGTGAAAACCTTAACATAACCACCCATGCGTGCTGACTCACTCTAAAATCAGGATGAAGAAAATCACTAGGGAGTTAGGAACAGCTCAAGAAGGGATGAGATACAACTATTTCTAACAAGGGGTAGAGTGTCAATTAGGTCAAATATGCAAATTAGCATTAGCTCAGAGCCTGAAGGAAATTGAATTGGGTCAAGCCCAGAAACTAGCCTGTAGGCAAATTAAACATTTTAATGCGAATCTTAATTGATATACCGTATTACTACCACCTGAAGGTTACTTTTATGTTCCATGGGATAAAAGCCGATTAAAAGTTTGTGAGCTGATAAAATTTGTTTGGCTGGTAGAGAGGTGCAAATAATGAAGCCTGACACTGGTAGAAGGTGTTTTGCTTTGTAAGGTGCTTTCACATACTTTATATCGGACAAGATCTTAAATCAACCTGCAGTAGAACCAGTTTTGAGGTTACTTTCCATTTTGCAGATGTAAAAACAGAGACAGACAGAAATAAGGGGGATAACTAAAGTCAAATAACTTAATTCCCTAACATAAAGAGTTCTTAAAAATCAGTAAGAAAAAAGACAATCAAATTAAAAAATGGGTGAACACATCGATGGACATTCACAGGAAAAGACAAATAAATGGCTGCTCAATATATGAAAAGATGTATGATCTCATTTATAATTAAGGAAATCCAAGTTAAAACAACTGTGAGGCTTTCCCTCTCTCCCAATCTGATTGGCAAATACTAAAACCGCTGATAATAATCATTCTTAGTATGGGAGACCCACATGCTCACGTTAAGAGTACTAAATTGGTATAACTTGCGAATACCTGTTATGATAGGCTATATTTTGGTGACCCCCCCGAAGAAGCACACCTCTGGGTGTTCCGTTCATAGCTTGTGAAGTCCCACCCACTAGGAGGCTGGGTACCAGCAAATGTGATGCAGCACAGGGTTGTGAGCAGCTGCAAGTGAGGCTGCACTCTTGGAGTGCTCCTTCTGGAACCCGCCTACCATGTCACGAGGCGCCCAAGAAGCTCCATGGAGAGGCCCCGTGGAAAGGCCCCACAGAGGAGGCCCCCGCCAACAGCTCCAGGAGCTCCCAGCGGAGCCTCCAGGTGACACAGCCATTCAAATGACACCCCAGCTCAGCAGAGCTCTCCGTCAGGCTTCAGCGGACAGCGGCCGCCTCAGAGCCCCAGCTGAGCATGTGTGGAGCCCAGGGCCACCCCGCCCATCACAGGACTGTGAGACAGAATCAAGTGTTGTTGCTAAAGCTACTAAGTTTTGGGATAGTTTGTTACAATAGTAGAAGATACTCAGTAAATGAAAAAAGAATTCTTATCCTTTGATGCAGTTATTCTTCTTCTAGGAATCTATTTCACAGAAACACTCTTACAAGTGTGAAAAAACAGCCATACTTCAATAATCACTGCATCATTATTTATAATAGCAAAATATTATGAAACAAACCATCCACTGCTAGAGCATTAAAAAGAATAAGTAGGATTGTATGTGTAGATGCTAATAAATATTCAACATACGCTGTTTGGGCTTCCCTGGTGGCGCAGTGGCTAAGAATCTGCCTGTCAAGGCAGGGGACACAGGTTCGAGCCCTGGTCCGGGAAGATCCCACATGCCGCAGAGTGACTAAGCCCGTGCGCCACAACTACTGAGCCTGCGCTCCAGAGCCCACGAGCCACAACTACTGAGCCTGCGCTCTAGAGCCCACAAGCCACAACTACTGAGCCCACGAGCCACAACTACTGAAGCCCATGCACCTATAGCCCATGCTCTGCAACAAAAGAAGCCACCACCGTGAGAAGCCCGCGCACCACAACGAGAGCAGCCCCCGCTGGCCTCTCTCCGCAACCAGAGAAAGCCCGCCTGCAGCAATGAAGACCCAACGCAGCCAAAAATAAATAAAAATAGAAACACTGTTAAGTTAAACGATATATAAATATTCACTTATTGTTCACTTACAAGCAGTTAATCAATCAATCCCTCAACCAGTGATGAATTCAGTGAGCAGGTGGGGAAGGCAGGCAGGTGGACAGGCGGGGCCGAGGCTACTCAGGGCTGCTGAGTCTCAGACTGGGCTCTTTCATCTACTCCACCACCACACTACAGGGCAGCAGGAGCGACAATACCAACACAACGACAGGGAGCGTGACAGCCACTGACGTTGGTCATTCAACAAAAGATCAAGAGCGCCGCCACGCTCGCCGCCACGCTCGCCGCCACGCTCGCCGCCACAGTATGGTGAACCGAGGAACGGAAAACTTTAGTATACAGGGGGTAGGGCTGTAAGAAAATATGTTTCCTGTGGGTTTTCTGTTTATCTGCTTTAATTTGATACTAAATATACCAGCACCGTAAGGGAGCAGGTGAGCTGAAACAGACTGGGGAACTGCAAGGCAGAGCTTCCCGCTGAGCCACTGTACCATTCACACAGCTGAGGAGAACACATTGTAGAGCTGCCTAGTGTCTAGCCAGGTAATGCACAGGCACCCCCCACTCCCATGTTGATTTTCGTTATAAAAAAATTAGCGGCACACAGAAACAAAAGGAATAGAAATCTTGCTGTCTAACGTAGCATATGGGTAGGATATTGGAATACTTCACAGTCACTTTTGAAACCAGATTCCAAAACTTAATTATTTTTTCCACGTTAGTGTCATAGTTTCAGAGTCTAAGGATGTTATATATCCACCAACAGCACTAACCACATGTGCCTTCTAGCATCTCACACCACCGGGGAAGGCAGCTAGCGCCAACATTCACAAAGCTTTCCACTTTCTGAGCTTATGGATTTACTGCATGTTCTGCAAAATCTTTACTTGGAATAAGCAGCTCGCAAACTGTTTGAAAGGAAAAATTATACATTATCTTGCTTTGTGTAACAGATATCTGAAATACATATGAAATACAATCTCATTTGTTAATTAAATGGTAATATGCCTAACATTTAAAATTTTGAGATTATTCATTTTTATTTTGCATGGCTCTGTAATACGTGTGAAAGCCAAGGCTTTGGGCTTTATGTTTCTCTCTACTCAAGAGAGTATCAAGAAATTCATGTACCCCAAACATCTAAATACAGCAAAAGTACTATCATTTAAGGGATCCCAGAATAAGTACTTCCATAAAAATATTATCCACCATGTTTCTGTACGCTTTTCAAAAAATATTCATATCATGCCTCAATTTCACAGGACTCAACTGCATCTGGAAGAGTGCCAACAACATTTGGCACGTGGATGCCACTGGAGGAGGTAAAACGGGCTTAGATGGCTACAGTCTCGGGGCTACGGGAGGGCTGGGGGCTGATACCCACGAAGGAGAAACCCACTCTGGGTGTTTGCTAATGTCAGTGAGAACTCTCGGTGACCTCGTCCATCCTACAGTTGTCGATACCACTTCTCTGCTTAGTTCTCCAAGATTATACCTAATTCCAACGCTCTGCTCAGCTCCAGACACACCCTCCACTACTTATTGCCCTGACTTATCCACAAGTCAACTCGGGATTTCCTTCTCTAGCTTGTTCATTTCCCAGATGTCCACACCACAGGTAGTAACAGCCAACCTTATTTCCCTCTCTTTCCCAACTGCCCACACTCAGGTGGTAACATCTTCACCTTCTCAGTCACCATCACTTGGTTCTTCTCCCCACGTTCAGTCCATCGGCACATCCTGTTGTTTCTACCCCCCAACGTATATACTGGGTGGTTCCACTTCCCGCTCCCTGCTGGGGTCTGACTCCGACCCATCACCTCTCCCTGGATTAGGACAGTGGTCTCCCCATCTCCACCCTCACCTCTCTCCAATATGTTCTCCATAAACATCCAGTTATTTACTTACTTATTTTGAACAAAAAACCCAGTCACCGCACTTCCTGCATAAAACCCCAAACTCATCAACATGCCTAGGAAGGCACAAAGGCTCTGCCCCGTCGGCCTCGACGTGCTGAGCTGGCCCCCTGCTCTCTGTGCCCCAGGAGCCTTGCACCTCCTCAGACACACCAGCCCCGCTCCTGCCTCAGCGCCCCCAACTCCTGGCTCCTCCCCGACTCACTCCCGCTCCCCAGGTCTCAGCAGATGACTGACAGCTCCTCTGAGCCCTCCCCTCCCCGCCCCCCTCCTTCCATGACCTGCACCCAGCATCATTGCTCTTTGTGTCCTTTCTTGCCTGTTTGTTTCCTTCCTTCCATCAACCACCATCCTTAATCATATATATGTGGTTTAACTTACTTTTTGTTTCTTGTTTGTAGACCATCAGCTCCACAAGGGACTGTCTGGTTTACCAGCATTCTACCTGGCCCTCAGCCCCATGCCCGGGTCATGCCATGACGACCATGACACCAACTCCATCCAGGCTGCACTGGGAGCACGTTTGCTTACAATACATACCAGTCACTCTTCTAAGGGCTGCGTTTACGTGCATTAACTCAATTAATCCTTGGGGCCCATTATTATCCCCATTTCTAGATGAGGAAACAGACGCACAGAGATGCTAAGTACTGTGCCCAAGGCCAGAAATTTAGTAGGCTGGGGAGCTGGGACTCAAATATGTCTCGAATGGATCAGTGAATCAGTCATGGGATGGCAGACAGTAGAACACCCCCTGGACCAACCCTGCACAGAGGCCCCTCAGCATTTACCTTTTCTCATTCCTCCGAAGGGGTCCTTGTTGGGCTCGTAGGGCATCCTGCCCATCACTTCTGGCATGCTCATGCCCTGCTGGTATGGGGCGCTCGGAGTCATGGAGTTGCGTTTTGGGAACGATGAATCACTTGCGTCTGAGAATGGGTCGTGCACACTGACTGTACTGCTTCTGATAAGATGAGAGACATGAAAGCTTAACGACAGAGCATTAGTCACCTCCAAACACTTACTGAGAAAATAAGCCAACCTTGAAATCTGTACCTGCAAAAACCATCCAAAGTAAATCATATGAATAAAACTAGTGGTAGTTAATATTTAAAAACTCACTAGAGAACACCACTGCCTCTCTCTATAAAAAATTTGCTCCAGAAAAATGAGAAGATAGACAAATCTGATTTTGTATGGCTCACAGAGATGTTTCAACATACCTTCCACCTTGCATTGGGGTCATCTGTCCATGAGGGGTGGAGGCCGGAGTAGGTGGCTTCAGGTCACCTGGAACCTCTGCCATGGAATTACTGCCAGTTGACTGGGGAGTCTGTGGACCTTGCAAGGATCCTGAGTTAGCTGATAGTAGTAGTACCAAGAGAAAATGGGGGGAAATCTAGAGGTTATCAAGTAAGCTCATCCTTGATAGTTATTGAAAAAAAAAAAAAAGAAAATAAGACATCATCTGATGTAGAAATAGTAACAATATCCATTGCTGGTAACAATGTAGTAAAATTAATTGCTCTTACATTGTTTACAGTGAAAATTAGTAAAAGCTTTTTTTTTGGTAAACTATTTGGCAACACACTTCAGATGTGAGCCATAAAATATATTTATACCTTTTGACTGGGTAATTGCTTTATCCCAAGAAAATAACCTAATATAAAGAAGGCTTTCAGCAGAAAAATGTTATTTCAGTGTTGTTTATAATGGAGATAATCTGAATATCTGAGAGTAAGGAAAAATGGGATGAAAATTTTGGTATATCAAGTTGATGGACTATTGTGCTGTTATAGAAACAAATTAGAAAAATTATCTGGGTCTTAGGCAATGAGAAGTGTTTACATTGTAAAGCAATGATACAAATTAATACAGAGCTTTGTATCATTTCAATGCCTTCTCAATGTCTGGATATGTCTATGCTGTCATTAATAGTCATCTTTAGAGTTATGAAATTATATTGTTATTTACAGAACACAAGTCATATTGGTTTGGAGTTCTTTAATGTCAGTACCAGAGTTACAAGACTTGGCTTTAACTATAATTGCATTATAATAACAGAGCTCAGAATTGAGCAGATCTTTTAAAAACTTAAGTGGGATTCTTGCAAACAATTAAGCCCACCTGAAAACATAATATTTTAAGGGCTCTTGCTTTATCATTGATCACAGTCTTTAGCATGTTAGATGTTCAATAGATCCTGGTTTCACTTATTAATTAAACAACTAGTAATTGAATGAATAAAGTGCTTGCTATATTGTAGGCTGTTTTCTACAGCTGGATGCACCAAAGACAGAAAAAGACAAGAATTCCTGCCCCCATACAGTTTACAATGACTACTTTCAGAACGGTAACCCTAACAAACAGAATTAATGGCTGCTTGTAAACAATAATACTACATATATTATTATCCATGGCTCCTCTGCTATGAAGTTCCAAAGGCTCACCACAGCTACCACCACCCACACTTTAGAGGAAATGGAGTTGAACAAATCACTGGAGACTACGGAGTGTGCTACAAAGGCGTAAGAAACAGCAATGAGCCTGTTGCTTCTCCTCAGAAAGCCTCAGCTGAGCCCAGACTTCGCTAGCGAGGCCAGGTCTGCCCGGTCCTGGGTCCTGGCCGTGTCGAGAATGAACACTGACGACTACGCTAGCCAATGGGGAGCTTGTTCCGTAACATCTCCCCTGGGTGCCTAGGGCTGGAGTGACTCAGGGATGTTCTCACAGGTGCCAGGAAGACTAACTTCAAAAGTAGGTATCTTCTTAGATGTAGATACCTTAAAATAAAAACTTACCAACTCATGCTTACAAACCAAATTTTGGTAAAACCCTGGAAATGCATATTTAAAAAGGAGATATAATAAAAGAAAAAAGTAGAGTCTTTGACAAATGTGTAAGGATAACCCTACACATATGACTGCGCCATAGGGCTGGAAGGAGAAATAACTGGTTTCTTAAATCAAGAAGCAGATTGTACAGCCGTCTGTACATCTTCCATGGAGCATGGCTCACAAGGCTGTGATCTCAGAATGACCCTTATTTACAAGTATTCACATTTACAGCTAATAAGAAAAAAAAAAAAAAGGAAAAATTCTCCCCTCTTGCTGGTGTGTTTTCCTTTCCTTTTAGGGGGAAAAAAAAAAAAAAAAAAAGAAGGCAGCCAGGAGGCTGGCTCTCCAGGATATCCCTACCTTGTGCCAGAAGTTACAGATGTATACTCGAAAGTAAACAATGCAAAGGTTACTGAAGGTTAAGTGCATCCACACACTTGAGACTGTACAGCCAGACTCCTAGCTGGGAAGATGATTTACACAGCATGAACCCGGTGCCCCAGTTCTGGCTGGGGTTACGGGAAGCAGGGTGGGGAGAAGAGCGATAGCTGATATGCCCCAGGTCTACAGCGACCAGAGGTCATCCAGAGGGCACCTCTGTTTATAACCCGAGCCCCTTTCTCATTTATCTTCCACTGAGGATTCCCTAGTTGGATCCATGACAACCCATGACAAGCTCCGTGACATCACCCGACGGCTAATAATAGAAAGGCAGTCAGCCACCTGCCAGCAAAGATGGATGGGTTTTTGGTTACAGACTTACCAACTGAAAGTGGAGCTTCCTGCCACCTCCCCGCACTCCTCCCAGGCGGGTCCCCTCCCCTCTCCTCCCCGACTCTAGCTTACAGGCGGGCCCAGGCCACCTGGGGAGGCGATTCCTGTGGCTGTTCATTAGAACTCCACAAACTTTTACAGTCTGTTATAGCAAGAGCCCCGCCGGCACCTCCGAGATGCAACCATACCCCCAGTCCTTGCTCAGGTTTCATTCAGGAGCCTTCCTCTGGCTGACTTGCTCTAGTCCCCGGAAGACACAACCTGGATCTCTGGCATGAGAAACCACACAGCCACTCAACAGTGAAGATCGTGGTACAGCCCCCAGGGCTAAGGGGTGATACCCCTCAGGGGCTGACAGGATTGAATTTCAGATCCGTATCAGCTGCATCAAATCAAAACTGGAATACAGAGGGATGACTTAGAATGCTAAGTCATTAGCACTTAGGATTTAAGTTGGCTCAGAATGACCATTTGAAAAAACCATCTAGAATGTTTCTTCGGAATCTTTTAGTTGGTTGCCTGGATGTACTGGTAAGGAATAAACTACAGTTATGTTCTTATGGGAAAAACCGACTTCAAAGAACACAAACGTTGGCTGAAAATTAGTTTAAAAAATTTTTGTAGTGTATGAGGCCCTGACATGGCGAATACCTGGGAATAATTTGTTTCCCTTCTCTGACAATAAAAATGTTTCAGAGGCATTTTCCTCAATGATAGGTCTGGAATCAAAGAGGCCACAATGCACAGATGCTGGAGGAGATGCCCGGCCTTAGGTTGAGAGTCTGATGTTACTCACTGCCCTACTGCCCAGTCCGTGTGTCCGTCTCTCTTGCTGAGCGGTGCGCAGAACACATGAGCCAAGCAGACTGGCCCCGTGCACCCTGCACGATGCCTTCCAGGCCTCGCACTGGCTGAATGGCTAAACTCAGGAAGGCTTCTTCCCCTGCTTCCTGTTTCACAGGACTTGGGCTCCATTTGGACCACTAAGAAGAATGTATTATCAGAAGCGCATCTGCAATCCAAGCTCTTTTGTGCAGTTAAAGCGATAATGTTGCCATAAAAACGGTAGTTTAAAAAAAAAGGGGGGGAAAGGAAAGAGCTGACTGTTAAGAGAACAGGCCCTGTACTTTCTGAACTATCTATACCTCAGCAGGATTTCTTGTACTGAAGCTGATGCACACTGGGAGAGCTATTCTCCATACAGAAGTGCAGACCATTCAGTGACATGAGTTCTTTCCTGGCAAATAAAATATACTTTTAGATCTTTGCAGACATTGCCACTTTGTTCCCTACACCCCACCGGGTTTTTATTTTGGAAAAATAGTTTCGGAGCTGTTCATAGGCAGCTTGTTAATGTTGTGAGATTTTCGAAATTAGATTTCACAGTTTTTAAAGTACACCATAACTGGCAAAGGCTGTGAATCTTTAAGGGTGGGGTTAGAGAGGAGGACTTCTCTATTTGTATTTAGAACCGACAGATCTATATCTAGGTATGCTCATTACAAGTGCACCTCGGGCCTAAAAAGTATTTATTTGAGATCTCTAAGAGGCCTTAGATATTAGCATCGCCATCCAGATATCAGCTAGAGGGAATAATTAAAGGAGAAACAACTTCTTTCTTTGGCTCACAAGATACCACGTCCTATGTGTAAACAGTTTACCTATTACAATGCTACTTTAAAACACAGGTGTAGTAGGTACATCTAACTCTCTGATGCTAGAGCCAGATGTCTGGGATCAAGGCCCGGTTCTTCCACTCACTAGCAATAATGGGCCAGTCTGCTTAGATTATTTATTTATTTATTTATTGAATTTCTGAATTTTATTTAATTTATTTTTTTATACAGCAAGTTCTTATTAGTTATCTATTTCATACAAACTAGTGTATATCAGTCTGCTTAGATTTTATGTGCCTCAGTTTTCTCAGGGATTTTAGAACAGTATCTATCACAGGGCTAACATGAAGATCAAATGATAAAGCACTTAGAAGAGCGTCTGGCACACTGTAAGTGCTCAAGAAATACTGGCAATGAGCTACGATCATTTGACTGCAGAGCAAGCAAGCCTCTGCTGGGGGAAGTGGCAGGTACCATTAGCCTCATCTTGTACGTAGGACAGTGTGACTAAGCGTGGACCGTCCCAGGGCTTGGACATGGCCAGAAACAGACAACAGAATGATCAAATTTAACTTGAGTGAGGTCCCCACCCAGAACTAAGGATGATGCAAGTTTCCTCCCATGTCTAATATCGTATTTATCAGAATATGATGATTCAGTAATATCAAATCTGAAACACTAACAAGCAGAACAAAAGCTAGCGGGAGAGCTGAAAGAATGGCAGGGTCTCCCACAGTTGAGTGAAGAGACAGGAGAGAAGGCAGGTATCATCCATATGATTTTGCTTGTGAGAATTTAAGTGAATCACCATTATTCCTAAGCAGTATTTTAAGATTCCTGACCTTGGGGTCAAAGTTAACTGGACTACCCTTTCTCGGAAATAGGGCTATATTGACCTTTATCATGAGAGTTTGCTGAATTCCCTACAAGCAAAAACTTGCTTGGCGGGGGACATTAAAAACTAAGTCCAAATTCCATTTTGTTAACGTACAAATCGGAGCATCTCTGACAGAGGCGGAGGTGGTAGAAGCTGGCTGTTAAATCTGCAGGGTGGCGTTTCCAGTATTAGCACAGGTTACTGGGGAGACTTATTTTGACGGTCAGATGGAATATTTTAAAATAATTGTATAAGGAAGAAAGGTATAAAACTCAGAATTCCAAAGTCTACTTTGACTAAAAAAGGTAAAGCAAAAGAACAGTGCCTTCAAAGTGCTGACCGGAAATGACAATACCCCAAACTTTATTCTTTCTTCCCTCAGGCACTGCCAACGGGGTCTACTTAAACAGACAAGACAGAACAGAACACCCCTGGCTCTCTAAGATCCCGGTTTGCTCTGCTTGCTTTACTCTGAGCGGCCTCCTTAGAGCCTGGGAGGGGCTCCATGGGGGCGGGGTCCCCGGCTCGCCCGCCGCTATAGCTGCAGCACCACCACTTACCAGGAGAGGGCGGCTGGAGCTTGGGCTGCTTCTTGGTGTCTCCCGTGCTGAAGACTTCCGGCGGGGGCTCCTCCCCTCGCTCAGTCTTGCACTCAAAGGCAAACAGGTACTGAATATACTGCTTTTTCAGGGAGCTCGCTGCACTGCTTGAAGTGCCAACATTGAGGTTGGTTGCCAGCTCACGCCACTTCTTGTTTTTATTAACCTGGGGGAAACAAAACAGGCAGGATCACTGGTTTGCAGCAAAGTGGCTTGTTTAAAGCCAGGAGACAAAAAAAAAGCACTTAATGTCCTGGTTTACTTTTTTTTCCTTCACTTGCCTCTTTTAACTAATGCTCATTATTCCCACTCAGTAGTGCATAGACAGCGTTTACAGTTATAAAACCATTAAGGAACCTGCTGATAGCTACATAAAAAGCATTGCTCGTGGAGATTCTTCTGCCTGGTGCATCTTCTAACACCTCGCCCTCTCCCAGAGCTGGTGCTGTCCGGGCCCAGCAATTGATCTCTGAGCAAATGTACGCTCTCGCTCACACTCATCCCCATACCACCTCTTATCTTAAAAAAAAAAAAAAAAAAAGGGTGTCTAAAAAACTAACATAAGAAGCAATAACAGAACTATTTTGCAAGTTAAGTGTTTGAGCCTTAATGTGAAAAACAATATCTTCTTCCAACAGCCACAAGCTTCCAGAAAGATAAGCCTATAATTTTGGTCCACGCCCAGCCTCTCACGAGGCTTTCTTGTGGTGTTGGGTGAATCAGGCCCCAACCAAATGACCCCAACTTAAAAGCCCGGCCGAAGCCATCAGCCCTGTCTGAGCTGTGGAGCCACCAGGTCGCTGACATGGCAGCACCTGTGGGCTTGGGAAGGGGTGCACAGGACTACCCAGTGTTCCCACTCACACTTCGGATGGAGGGAACACAACTGCAAAAAGAGAAGAGAAAAAAGGAAGGAAATCCTCAAATGTTATAAAAGGACTTGAATTACTTTAACCTTTTGATTCCCACGTGGGAACAGAGTTACATGACGTTGAAACACGAAGGAAACGTGAAGGCCTGCAAACACCTGGGGAATATTTTGCCTTTAGACATTTCCTGTGTTACGTAGCATAGGTTAAGGGGACAGTGAGTTTTAATGAAATGTTCAATTTTTGGATTCAGACTTTCTCACAAAGCTCTTTATGTCCATTTACTTAGTACTAAATGGTGCACGATAAACCATGGAATACTCTTGGGAATGCTCAATGCCATTTTTGTTACCTAATGCCAGGCTGCAACAAGCAGGCTTGCAATTGCTTCCCAAACAGTAAGCAGAGCGCTGCCTGATATACCCTGAATGAGCTGATCTTTCTGTGGCTGCAGCACCTATTCCAACCACATCTGATGGCCACCAGGTAGAGCGCAAGGCAGGGTGTAAGCAACAAGGCTGCCAAAGACTCACCACCACTGTGAATCACTGCTACGTTCCAGCAGCTTCATTAGCTAAGCCAGCAGAGTCCTGCTCACAGACCCAACATGGGAATACACACTACTGACAGAGTGAGGTGTCTAGACAATCCCTACGCTTCTGCGATGGGTGAAACCCAATTGTTTAGCGTCCTGGGGATTCTAAAAAATCTGTCAGGGGGTCTAGGTGTAAAGAAAGAACGGTCAGGGGAGTCTATGCCTATAGGAGAAATGTCAGGGGTGTCTAGGTGCAGAGAGGAAAGGTTGGGTGGGGTCTATGCTCAGAGGGGAAAGGTCAGGGGTGTCCAGGTACAGAGGGGAAAGGTCAGAGGGTTTAAGTGTAAGAGAGAGGTGTGTATCCTGACCTCTCCCTCCACTGAGCACCACTCACACCTGGTCTGCATCCTGTGATTTACCATCTGATCAGGCAGTCTGGAGTCAAGCTCTGATTGCTTCAGTTGTAGGCCTCAGGTCTCGGGTGGGAGGAGGCACCTCAGGGAGGGCTGAGAACAAAGGCCTCTCCTGCATCCCCAAGAGCTGTGTGGCACCGAGACCAGGGTGGGCCCTCAGTGATACCTGTGGATTACATGACCTGCCTTTGGATAGTGAGGCCCTGCACCACCTGAGGCCCGAGCAGCTACTTTCATTGATCTGGGTGGGAGCCTAGGTATTGACAGGTTTTAAATTCTCCCAGGTGATGCTAATGAACAGCTAGGTCTGAGAACTACAGGCAGATGAAAGGGCTTGCGTTTTGCAATCAGACAGACCTGGCCTCACCACCTAGCCTGAGAATCCCTGGGCCACAACATTGTACAGTCGGCCTTCCGTGTCCCTGGGTGATACATTTGTGAATTCAGCCAACTTCAGATTCAAAGTATCAAAAAAAAAAAAAAAATTCCAGAAAGTTCCAAAAATCAAAACTTGCATTTGTACCAGCAACTATTTAGGTAGCATTACATTTTATTGGATATTATAAGTAATCTAGAGATGATTTAAAGTATACGGGAGGTTGTGTGTAGGTTATATAAATAAGGGACTCGAGCTCTGAGGATTTTGGTATTCGTCGGGGTCCTGGAACCAATCTCCCATGGATCCCAAGGGACAACTGTACTTCATCTTGTTACATCTCTTCTTCAGGGCTGATGACCTTGCATTTCATGGGTATTGAGAAAAAAAGTGACAAGAAAAAGCACAGTGCCCAGAACGCAGAGGGCACTCACCCCTTAGGACACTTTCCCCCATTCTACTTCGGGACATGGATACACAAACCAGACCCAATGCTAAAAACTGGGCTGAGACTGGTGAGGAAAGTGTGGCCTCTAGGGTACAAAACTGAAAGGGGAAGTGCAGGGGAGGCATCTGCACAACCCCCAAACGAGCGCCTCCTGGAATTCTGCGCCCATGCCAGTCCCAGCCCTGTGAGAAAGGGACAGCACTGCTCTTCTTGTCGCCCAGGGAGAGTGGACGTGGTCTTAGAAGTATGGCTTAGTTTTCTTGCTAAATTGCTCTGGGTAGAGGGAAACAGTGAATTTGATTTATATCTAATCTAGATAATTTAGTCATTTGCAAAACATTTTTATTTACTATGAAATTCTGATAGATTCAGTAGAATTCTGGAGCTGTCAGGGACCCGAAAGCAAAATCTAGCCCAAATGTCTTATCTTACAGATGAGGATTTGAGATCCATATAAATGACTGAGGTCACTCTGCGAGTGGGCAGCGGATCCAGGTCCCTGGCCCCAGCACTCTCCCCCTGCAGCACATGAACATGGATCCCCGTAAAAGTGACCTTCCCAGGGGCTTCGCTTTTCCTTTGTGAGAAAAAAATTTGAGCCTGTATATTCAAAGAAAGCTGCTGTAAGAGCTTATCTATAGCATCTCCTCATTCATTCATTCATTCTCACCTGTGCCAAACCTCCAATCTCTTTAACGCAGACATAGAGTCGGAACAGGTCCAAGGGCTTCTTGCCCACCGCAGGCAGACTTGAGACCGGGGAGCCTCTCTCCTCCATGAAGGTGAGGTATCGGTCTACCCACAGCTTCCTCTCTGGCTCATTCCCCAATTCATACACCTTTGTGATCTTTTCCCCAGTGGTGGTGGATGAGCTGGACTTCTAGAGCCCAGAAGGAGCATTTGGAGATGGGGCATGGGTGGGCAGAGGGAAAGGGAAGAAGGTGAGAAAAAATCAATGAGCTCCCAAATACAAGAAGAGAAGAAATTTCAAAACTACTGCTATCACACAACAATTAGGAATGAAGGCTACTAGTTCAGGCACAAAGTACACATTGTCTTAATTAAGAATTTACGTTGACTTTAAATAAAGGGCCCAAACTCCCCCTTTTATATACTTGAAAACCAAAAAAAGGAACAAAAACTTTTTTTTACTTTATCGATATAAGCGTTGAATCCCAGAAGGCAAGATTCCAATGACGCCTCGCGTCATTTTTAAAAACGAAAGGGTGCTATAGCTCATTGAATGATCACAGTGAATTTAAAACTTCACACGTAATGTTATAGAGCCCCCCAAAACTACATGGACTCCTACATTTCCTTGTCAAAATGTGGAGGGCCAATGTGTGTCTTCATTAAAACTAAATCATATGGAGGAAGGGCAAACACGTGGTACTTGCTGAAAAATATAAGGTAGGTCACATGTCACAGGACCCAGTGGTGTGTGGGCTCTACACTGGAGAGCTTTGTAAACTAATGGCCAGCTGAAGCTCCGGCATTTGCTAATAACGACCTGCTTTCCCGACTTAAGATTTCTTGAACTTCTCTGCCAAGGTTAAGGGGCTGTTTAGATATTTTAATACATTTCTTAAGCAACCATGTGTTAATCACAAAGACATGTGCTATTTCATACTCCCAGCATATCTATGGATGAATACACACGTTTACTTTCATGTGCCCATTTGGTTTATACTGATGCTCTAATTCTTGGTCTTTTATTTTTCTAACTATGTATTTGATTCTAAAATGTCAAAAGTTGCTGTTTCATAAAGAGCCCAACTGTATATTTTTCCTTTCTTTTACGTCTCTGTATTTGTAACAATATTTGTGCACTTGTAATATCTGCAACTCCAGGATTATTGTGCAAAACCACTTGTAAAGTCTTGATAAAGATTTCCTTGGAATAATAACATACTTCATTTAGTCATGTTTATTTACTAGGTTGTCATTTGCAGTGTATAGCTCTTATTTTAGATGGAGTTTTTCTTAACTCTTTTTCATTATATTTAGCTCAAGATAATTTTAAACATACTGCTGAAATGGGGGCAGTGGTGGTGGTAGAGCCTGAGAAAGGATGCTTGAGAATGAAACTAATCAAGCTGGTGAGTGGCAGAGGTCCCTCCAATTAACACGTAATTTTCCCAAGCTGTTCTCGCTAAAATGTTAAGCCTTCAGTTTTAGAATTATTGAAGCATAGAATCTTTACATAAAATATATAAAACTGGGTAATACAGTTGATGTAAATAAAAAAAGTAGAGTGGTAGGATAAAAAAATAATGTGATCTTTTAGAATTTTATGCTGAAGCTAAAGAGCAAGTCACTTAAAAGTTATTTTAGATAAGAACTTAAAGTATGTATACATGTTACTATATATGTCTATAAGTTCATGTACATACCAGATTATGGAACATACTCCATATCCAAATAAGCTTTTAAAATTTATTTACCGTATTCTCACACCCAAGGAATATCTGACTCAGAAAAGAAACTGTTCTAACACATTTTACACCGCGTTCTCATACTGGGAACGTTTCAGAAACTTTGCCATCATTAATGAGGCGGTTATGAACAGGAGGTTTCCAAATCATAGTTTTGAAACTTTGTCTTTATTGGGAGGTACGCTGAAAACAATGGACCCAATCTTTTTTTTTTTTTAAATAAAAATTTGAAAGAAGAACCAGAGGAAAAAACGATTATCACCTAAAATCCATGAAAACCACCACCATGAACCTCCCCCTTGCAGTTCATCTGTGAAGAACTGAGAGGAAAAGTCTGAGATTCCATTTAAAAATAAGAGATATAAAATCAGTCGTTTCAGTTTACAGTCACTCTAGGTGCTCCGCCAACATCCCGAGTAACAGATCCAGCTGCTGTTCTGGGCCAGGCCCTCTCTAAACCCACACTGTGGAAGGGCTCCAGGAGAGAGTTAATCGTGACCCAAGCAATGAGACTGTGAAGTGTTTGTTTCTGTCTATGAAAGGAGTGGATTCTCGTAACCTGAAACCGGCCTAAAGTAATGATTTACTTAGTTTGACCCTCCATATTTTAACTTTTCTTACCTTTCTTTGTTAAGTGAACTTAAGTTTAATTAACTTCTACGTATCTCAATTTGTTCTCATAAAACCTTAATGAAGGTAACAGTTTTTAATAGAATTGTTTTACTTTTCATAGTTTTTAGGTCTTCAAAAATGCATTTTATGGTGCCATAATGTAAAAAAATGCATGCATCTGTATGAAAAGAAAGTGGTCAAGCCTCAGTTTTATGTTAGGGCCTAGAAGAGGCCTCCCCTGATGCCGGCTCCCTGGTCTGAATCATCATCGCAAGCTTTATGTGTCCTTGGTGGCACCTGGCCTCACAGTGCGTAGAGGCCTATGTTTTGCGTGGGATTAGTTGTCTGCCCTCCGCTCTCCTGACTAGACTTTAAGTTCCACGAGGCAGGAACTGGGTTGATCTTGAATCACCAACAGTGACGGCACACTGAAGGTACTCAGTACGTTATCTGTTCTGAGTGAATACTCAAATGAACAAGAAAGGTCTGAAAAGTCTAGCACCATCCAAGTAAGAATTAACAGCTGATTAAAATATTCTATAAACAGGTTGTCAGTGAGTGAAGTGCTAAGTGAATGTGGACACAATCTAATAAGACTGAAAGCTGAGAAGGGATTGGTGGGCGAGTAACATCTCCATTCCCAGCTTCCAGGGCTGCACACTAGCCCATTCCCTAAGTTAGTATTTGGGTGCCCAAACAGAGAAAAAGGACATTAAGAGAAACAAAAGCCCTAGGAAATAAAGACTGTACACTTTATCACTGATCAGGCTCAAAACACACTTTTTTTGTTCAGAGGCATTAATTATGATGTGACCTTTGGATAAATGTCATTTATACTCTACCCACTGACAATGGGCAAGAAAACTAGCCCTGAAGAAAGCTGGTTAACTTTTTCAGGCCACTAGCACCACCTCATATTGCTTTGGTATTGTAAAAATTGTATCCTACTGCATGAAACAGTCGTGGAGGCAAGAAAAAGAAATGGAGATAGCTGAAAAATTACAGCAAGACATTATTATGGTGCCACAAATGTTTTCCTTGCATATAACTTAATTAAGTCTATAAGTACACTTTTCCTCAAGTCTTTGAAGCAGATTTACATTTCAGCAGTCTTTACCATATGCCTGGTAATATGTGTATATGCATGTGTATGTGCAAATGTTTATTTTTATTTTAGAATGTTTTGTAACAAAACAGTGCTGGTCCATGGCACACTGTCAAAGCATAGAACATCTTTGTCATTTAGTCCATTTCAGGCCTGCTATTAGATAGGCTTTATTAGAAACATTGTTAGGAGCAATTTTAAGTACAAATTAAAGTTGTATCTCAGAAAGAGAAGTTAAATACTCTTCAATATATATCTGCAGTGATTTGATAGCAGAGATAAGCTTAGGCCCTGCATAACAATCTCCTTTAGTTCCTTTCTTGAATGAGCATCTCATTAGAGGGTGGTGCTGTTTTTTCAACACAGAGCAATCTCTAACACCTCCCACTACCTCAAACCGCATCTTCTGCTGGTCCCTTGTTCTAAGACTGGAGCCAGAAGTTTGCTTGTAAATTCTTTTTTTTTTTTTTGCTTGTAAATTCTTAAACAAAAAATGGTTATGGTACAGGGAGAGATAATGTATGTAGAAATATTAATGAGATCAACAGTTCAGTTTTCTTTTTTCTCATATTTAAGTAGAAAGGAGGGTTTTGATAATAGTTTCCTACAGGGCTTATTGGATAGAGATAATGTGACTAGTAACTTAAAATAAATATCTCAATCATTCTTTATAATTCAGGAATCAGCAAGATGGAAATTTTAAACCTATAATATGGTCTATTAGTAGTCTTTAATAAATTATTATTCTTAATTATTATCTTAAGGTTTTAAAGATATTTTCAACCTCTGAAATCTTCCCCTCTGAGCCAATAAATAAATGTTTTTGAAAAGTTATAGCTGGGGTTCTACCTGTTAACTTGAGAGTATCATTGATTCAGAAACACTTTTTCTATGATTAAAACAAAACAAAACACCAAAGTAGATTATGGGACCGCCCCCCCCGCCCCCCAATGTTGGCTGCCTTCTGAGACTCAAAGCAAATAACACAAAGATATCAGAATTAAGGAGCTGCACTCTCTCTTCCATTAGTTCTGCTTAATCCATATTAGAAGCATTTTTCATTTCATCTCAGTTGTTGAAAAAGCGAAACATATGTCTACAAAGGAGGTAACAGCGAATATTGCCCTTTCTTCTTCTGAAAAGGAAAATGCTGGTTATACTAGAGCTCCACATGAATTTTACAAACATTTACTGGAACTACCAAGTCTTCAAACCTTCAGCTCTATCTGTTTAAACCAGCGAATGGATAATTAATAGCAGCCTCCTTTTGGGGTTTTGACTAGATTGCCAGATTCTGCAGTTAGAGTCTTCTTCCCTCCAACTTGCTTTTCCTGAGCTGTGCTCTTCAATACATTGTCTTGCAAAAATTAGCGCATTAATTAAGCCTGCTTGGCAAGTAATTGCATGTTAAGATTTTTTTTTTAAAGGTCTTTTGATTCCTTATATGAATGTAAAATAAAGGTTACTACAGTGCCATTCTTCTTCTTTTTTAATGGCACAGAATTAATTTCTTTAGTAGGAAAATAAAGGCCTAGCTCTACAGACAGAAGAATATTAAGGCTAAAAAAATTCCCTTATATGCACATTTCCATTTTTGTTTTTTTAAATATCGTATGAAATCAACACTTAATATCAAGATTATGAGCAGGCTTGTGCAGGATATAATTTTTCTATCTCAACTGATTCTAATGTAGGCACACATTAATCTAAGAGTAGCATTCCAAATATTCACGTGCACTAACATTTCTACAACTTTTCTGTTCGTTTCTGACAAGTAGACTGAAACAAAGCCTGGCTGATGATATGCTAACCTGTGCCCAGAGTGTAATATTTATATTTTCAAGATAGGCAGTTTTGAAACAAGATGTTTCAGACACAATAGCTGATGACAGATTTAGGCCAAAGGCCAAACTTATCATATACTCCATGGCTGCTATTGGTTCCTATGCAAATGGACAGTTAACTCATTTTAAAGATCTTCTATAAGCGCACAATGGATTAGACATTTAAACAAAGTCATTGCGTGAAGGAGTTTGGACCCAGTAACACAATCACATGCTTCGTATAGAGACGCTTCTTTATATCAGTGGTTTCATTACCAGCAATCAACTTATGTATGATGCATACAAACTTTACTCATTTTGTTACTACTATAAAGAAAACCCTTTCATGGATAAATTATGAAGAAAAAGTCTTATAAAACAAATAAATAAGCAAGCATTAAAATAGAATTAATTATCAAAAAACCCCGAAAAAACAAAAAAAACAAAAAACCAGAGCCACTTACAGGGCTTGATGGAGTCTTTGGCCAGCCTGGGCTGCTAATGCTATCGCTTTCATCTCCATGAAATGAGGAGATGCTAGCAGAGCTGGGGGACATTGGGGAAGGGACTGGCAGGTTGCCGGGGGTTGGGGGCTGAGAAATACCCTGAGAGCTGTAGCTATCCTGTGGTAGAGGAATAAAAAAAAAAAAAAAAAAAGACAAAGGTAGGGCAAACTTTATTTAAAATAACAAAAAGCACATCCAGTTTAACAGACTAATTTTTATATATAATATATATATATATAAAGACATGTACAAACAAACACACAAAACCACACACATATAAAAGTATTAAAACAACATTCTTAATTAGTATAACTTGGTAAGTTTGCTGGATGCTGGATAAGACCACTGAGCCACCATGCTTACTTCAAGCTTACATGGAATGCTAAGCATGGGTTACCCCTTATGAAAGAAAGAAAGGAAAAAAAAAAAAAAGCTGTTCACCTTATTTATCAAATAAGGTAGGAAAGCAAAATATTAAGTATGTTGTTGTTGCTAAGGCGGCCAAAACAGGAAGCTATAAACTGAAGGCAGAGAAAATGGCTTCAAGTACCAACCAGGCAAGATCCCTTCCTTCTCCCCACCCCCGAAGCATTTCTCTGGGTGGGTCCTGTCCCTCCACCCCTCTCCCCCAGCCACGAGTTAAATGCCATAAGAACTAGTAACTTTCAGATCCACACCATGAGGGGGGCGGGGAAAGAAGACTGCAAACATTTCGCACAAGATGGAGGCATGCGGAAGAGAAGAAACCAAATGAAAAAAAGTGAGGAGAGAGCCCCACGGCAGCTGCAGCGAGCAGACCCCACACCGCGTGCAGAGGAGAGAGGAATACCTTCGACTTGCTCTCCGGCTGTGCAGTGCCTTCTTCTTTACCATCTGCTTTGAGAGGCAGGGGCAGTTTGGATTCACCAGGAGACATCATATCTGCAAGACCCATAGATGCTAATCGAAAACAGGAGAAAGAGTTTGGGATTATACATGATGTGTCAGGCTGTGCTCCCACTAACACAAGCTACTGAGTGATGGGGGACCCGAATTTCCCTCCAAGGAAGGAAAGAAAAAAGGAAAAAGAAATTGTAACTCAGAGAATACTCATTTCTGAAATCTAAGTAGCATGACATTCTGGCAATCCTTTTTTATCTTAGGGGGAAAAAAAGCAATCATTTACTCAAGACCTAAGCCACTGAAAGTCAACTTTTATCCATATTATTTTTTTCAAAATTATTACAGCTTTAATAGAGTAGGTGCAAGTAGAAATATGCCCAATGTCTAAATTGCTCATGGGGGATTCAAATGCTGGATATGTCTATTTTCACTGGTTGACTAGAGGATTTATTGCTTTCTTAACTGCCTAAATTCACATAATCCATAGTTTGTAAAATCATTTACCACTTTATATTGTTTCATTTGAAAATCACATCTATTACATATGGCATAGGCTACAATAACGGAAGATGGTTGTAACAGATGGCTTCAAAAACAATCATCAAAAGTAATTTTTGAAGGAGAGGATTTCTAATTATTTTGCAATGGGGCTGGTTTCCTTTCATTCTGGTGCAGTGCACACATGGATCAGTCCTCAGCCTCAGCTCAAATGCCCAGGTTAGACACCCACACCAGCTCAAGTCAACCCTATGATCCCAGGCAAAACTCATTTTCTAGCTCCTGGCTCAGAAATTCAATCAAGTTCATTTAGGCTTTAGAATGAAAGGTTCACCAAAGAACAGCGGATTTACACGCATTTATTGCAAATACTACTAGATATTTTCAAGTCAAAAATATGGATTTAGATTTCCTTTTAAAGGAAGAACAAGGCTACAGTAGGGAATCAGTGTAGATATCCGGGGAGTAACAGCTGAATTTCTGCGGAACCCCACTGTGCAAACCATCTGCACAGCACTGGGCTGTGAGTGTCACACCACACAGCTGTGTGAGGAGGCAGCGCGAAAGAGAGGTGGAAGGAGAAAAGGGAGAGGGGAGAGAGTCACGAGCCTTGTACGTGAGTGAAACACCGAGAACATTCCCATTTCAAAAGAAAAGAAACCTTGAGGTTTTATGAACAGGACCCATTTTACATTCTGCAAATCAACGTGCTGGCCTAACCACGGCCGTGCACATGCAGCATAATGTGCAAAAAAAAAAAAAAAAAAAAGCTTTAAAAAAAGGCTCCACAGATTGCCCACTACAAAATGATTATTGCACATATTCATGTATTACTATGTTTTAGAAAATAATTAGTTTTAATTACAGCAGTGAGAGAGTGAGCAGGGCTCTGGCGAATTAGCTGGCAAGCTTTGTGGTGCTAATTTGCTAATATCGTTAGCATCACTGCAGGTTGAGACCAGAGGTCCTGCCAAAAAAGCCTACCCAGGCACGTGCCTGTGAGTTTACATCAGCACACCCAATGATGCGCTCTGAAATGCCTGTATTTTCCATGGGCACATTGGCTTGTTTTTCAAAGCCCATTTGCAGCTCAGTCAGCCCTTGAAGTCATCACCACACACACAAATCATAATTGGGATGTTTTTCTTTTTTTTTTTTTTTTTCCAAATTACTTTCAATACTTAGACTTTAAGAACTGGAACAAAAAGCTTTTTCAAGTGATGCAGCTGCAGAGAAAAATCTATTGGGATCAGCTAAAAATGCTGTTATTTTTGTGAACGTGTGAAACCTCAAAAAAGCAGCTGAGAGATATTACACCAACAAGACAGCCTCGTGCAAAGTAGTGGATTGCTTTCGTGCAGTTTTACCTCTTGCGCCTAGAGAGAGAGGAATCAGTAAATCTATACATTAAGAAACCCCCTTTGCAGAAGAGGAGAAGGGGAAAGAAAGCAGGATGAGTATGGAAAGAGGGGCTTCTTTATGAAAGTCCACATGTCCTTGCTAGTTATTCCCAGAGTGGGTTCAAAGGGACGATAGCCACACAATTCCAGAGAAACTGGCAAAGCCATGGACACACGGCTTAAGTCCTGCTCCTCCTAACGTTGTAACAGATAGTTTGGTAGCATTTATAATAAATTATGCCTGAATATTATCTTTGAAAAATAGTAATTTCTTTCTAATTCCTTCTTCATGCATTAAATGTGTTAATATACATAAAAGGCGGTCTTTTTAGCATAAAGAACTAGGCCAATATTGTATTATGATAATTAATGACAATTTACAGTGATTTAAAAATCACACTTAGATGAATATAAGCATGTATATTGGTTTGAAATTCCCCAAACTTCTTCATTTCCTATTATATATTTTAAAATGGGCATTCGGGGTATGCAAACATATTTCAAAAATTACATTGCTGGGACTTCCCTGGTGGCGCACTGGTTAAGAATCCGCCTGCCAAAGCAGGGGACACGGGTTCGAGCCCTGGTCCGGGAAGATCCCACATGCTGCGGAGCAACTAAGCCCGTGCACCACAGCTACTGAGCCTGCGCTCTAGAGCCCGTGCACCACAACTATGAGCCTGTGCACCACAACTACTGAAGCGCACGCGCCTAGAGCCTGTGCTCCGCAACAAGAAGCCCGCACACTGCAACGAAGAGTAGCCCCGCTCGCTGCAACTAGAGAAAGCCCGCACGCAGCAACGAAGACCCAACACAGCCAAAAATAAACAAACAAATAAATCAATAAAATTTAAAAATTACAATGCTATATTATTTTGAGAGATAAATAAGTATAGAATATAAAGTAATAGCTTTACTTACGATGTAAGTTTTATTTTACTAAATGGATCATAAGGTCTTTCCTTACTGTGGCTTTTACTATTTCTTTTGTTAAAATGCTTATTTTTGACTTCTTACCAGAATTCTCAATGAACACTGCAAAGAGCCATATGCTTTCCAGGGCACTGTTACTCCAGGGGCACTATTTTTTTCTTCTTCCCCAGAAGAGAAAGACCACCAATATTATATGGATTTGTTAAATCAAGTCACTGTTCTTCCTCCTCTTGACATCAGTAATCCAGCATGTAAAGTTCAGCCATAGAAAGGGGCAGTAAAGAACCTCTGACTGCAGAAAGTGCTGTGTGAGTACTGCAAATACATTTCAAGTAGTAGCCTCTGGCTTTACCATTGGAATTTAAGAGCTAGAATGACTTCTTGGAGTAAGTGTGGGTCAAGGTCCTAAGGCAGTTATTCCACCTGGATTTAATATATTCAAAAAGAACATATGGTGCAAGTAAAACGGACCTTAAACATCCATTCCTGCTCTCCCAGCTTCCTTTACTTAGTCTCCCTGCAAGGCTGCAAAATCATTCCCAGAAGATGGTAAAATAGGACCGGAAACACACAAACAGATCTTTTCTGTTCATGGTAAATAATATACCATACTCCGTAAAATATTTTATTCCTTGTTTTTGAAAACACAAAGGGTCTATCTATGTGTATACATTTGTAGATAGTCACGACTATTTTTTTTATTTTTATTTTTTTATTTATTTTTTATTTTTTTGCTGTACGCGGGCCTCTCACTGCTGTGGCCTCTCCCGTTGCGGAGCACAGGCTCCGGACACACAGGCTCCGCGGCCATGGCTCGCGGGCCCAGCCGCTCCGCGGCATGTGGGATCTTCCGGGATCGGGGCACGAACCCGTGTCCCCTGCATCGGCAGGCGGACTCTCAACCACTGCGCCACCAGGGAAGCCCACGACTATTTTTATATGTGGCAAATATATAAAGAATACTCTTAACACATACAAAGGGTATGAGAAAAGCTCAGGAGAAACTCTTGTCTCTGGCTGGATCAGCAAGGCCTTGAAAGAATCCCCCGAAATTTCCCTATGCTGACATACTCCCAAGGGGACAGTGCATGGCCACAGTGCCACACGGCTGCTCATTTACTATTTGTAAGTTATTCAGATGGAAATGCCCTATACTTTGTACAGTGACTTCTGGTGAGGCAAACTTAGAGTCACAGACAGTAGATATATTTGCTAGCATTTAGATTTCTTCTTGAAGGCGACAGTTTACATGCAGATAATTATACGACTAATGAATATTATAAAATGAAACATAAATAAGTACAATGTAACAACACAAGTATTATATAAGGGTATATTTAACAAGGTTATACATAATTTAGAATTTTTCCCATAGTAATACATAATTCTAATCTTTTAGTCCAACTACATATTTTTAAAAAGCTTCTTTAGAGGGAAACAATCCCCACTGCTCACCATCCCACTTCTCCCCACATCTGAAGTGAAGAAAGAGGTGCCACCTTCACAGTCACACTGACTCCATTTAAATAATTACTTGCTCACTGAGGCTTGTAACAATTTGTCACTACACAGGAGGACTGTTTTTGGCCCTGCACACTGTCTATAGCACAACCGTCTGAACTCAGCAAAGGGGATGCTGGAATGCCGGCTGCACAAAGCTGCTAACTGAGGTTCATAAAACCCCACTGGCCATCATTTGTATTATCTGCACTTTTTCCAAAAGTGTCCTTTGTTGGAGAAAATGCTTTGCTGTTGTCACTGGTAATTTATCTCCATGGGCCCAAACCAAGTAATCTGAGGTGGTGATGATCCAAGCCATTTCTGGCCCATCTCTAGAAAAGTCAAGTGTATACCTTCAGACCAAAACTCCTATCAGGAGCCACACGGTAACATTCTGGGTTCCTTTGTCATTCCTGTTTCCCTCAGAGATTGTAACGCAGTTATAGCAGATTCACATGTATCTATCAATAGAGACACAGTAAATGCTAAATCATCAATATTCCTTGGAGATGCTGGATGATTACTTTCTATCAGGTAGCGTTTGACTTAATAAAGCTGGAATCAAATCATATAAATGGGTAGAGGAAAATTTGGTAAATGTTTAAATTATTAAAAATTCAATACTTCAAAATGCACAATGCAATGAAAAAATATATATATACTAGTAGTAGCCCATACAAAAGACTGTGAGGATAGACGGGCTTTCACTGAACATTTCCTCTGTATGAAATAACAAATAGCTGAATTATCTGAATAATGAAAATAAAAAGAAACCCTCTCTGTGAATCTCCATTAAATTGGTTATTCCTCAGGAATACATAAATCTTCTTAGGCAGGGCATCTATTTGTTGTTGGTTATTTTTTTGTGGCTCTGGGGTCCAAAGGAAAAACGGGAAAAATGAGTATTGCTAATAGTGGGTGAAAATTTATTGTGTAGTTTCAATGCTCCGAAGTAATTTTATTTCAGCAAGCCAGACAAAACACATAATGTCATAACCCCAATACACCATTACCTCGGACAGTGCTGGGAAGGGAAGGGGAAGCTTCTAGCTAATAGTTCAAGCTTTTTATCTTTCATTTCAGATGTAAAAACATCCACCTCGGGGCTTCCCTGGTGGCGCAATGGTTGGGAGTCCATCTGCCAATGCAGGGGACGTGGGTTCGAGCCCTGGTCTGGGAGGATCCCACGTGCTGCAGAGCAACTAAGCCCATGCGCCCCAGCTGCTGAGCCTGCACTCTAGAGCCCGCGAGCTACAACTGCTGGGCCCGTGTGCCTGGAGCCCGTGCTCCGCAACAGGGTTGGGATGGGGGGGACACTGCAGTGGGAAGCCCGCACACCACAGCTGGGAGTGGCCCCTGCTTGTCGCAGCTGGAGAAGCCCTCCCGCAGCAACGAAGACCCAATGCAGCCAAAAATAAACAAAATAAATAAATTTAAAACAACAAAAACAAAAACATCCACCTGCTGGGATGAATGCCTGTTTAACATCAGGAAGGGCTGTTGGATTTATTTATTTAAAAAGCTTCATTTTCACCAGTAGCATCTATTTTTTCCTCTTCCATAAACTTTTAAAGAGAAGTAATCAGGGAATGGCACTATTAAATTAGACCCTAGAAACCAACAACCCTAGAAGCTCAGATGGGATGCAAGCCCAGCCTCTAGCTGTCTCTCGTTCCTGACAAAGAAACAACAGCTCCTGGGGCGTCTTTCAAAGATGGAGAGGTCAGAAAGGCGGCGAAAGGCAGAGGAAATGAAAAAAGGTAATAAGGAAGCCCAGCCTCTGACTCCACAGCGCTTTTCTAACACATCATAAAGCACTGGCAGACGCACAGCTGGCTATGCAAAGCTCTGTAGTAACTAAAGGAGGGAATCCTACCCAAAACGTCGGCGCCAGGAAAAGTTAACAGGTCAGGTGAAATACGTCATCGTTTTCTCATTTAAAGAGCAGTGCTCATCATCACTAGATAGGGGGTTGTAAAGGGTGGTTCAGGACCTTGGGGGCCTAAGAACGTGGAGCATTTGCACAGTTTTAGACATTTTTGTTATTTCCACAAACTGACAGCATACTCTTACTCCACTGATCAGATGGGATTTGGTAAGAATGCAATTGTTGAGATCATAAAGTGTGCTGAAAAAGTTAAACGTCATGAAAAATGTAAAACAATTCATTTAAAAATGTACAATTTCTCAACAGCGACAGTCTATAAATAGCAGCTATAAAAACAACTATTTCATGTGTACATTTAAAGGTGAGTTTTCCTAAATGAAAAAAAAACTATTGCAAACACCCCCTTGTCCTGGCCTTCAATCATTTCCTCTGAAATATGAATTTTAAATGTTTATCTCTGCCACTATCAAATGGAGGTAGACTTTGTCATGGAATCTTCCAATACTCCTAATAATGCCCAAAGGCAAAAAGAGCTTCGTGTATATACTCTGCAAGCAATCTCCAATGACACGTGAAATATGCCCACATATTACACAAACACAGAGTGAATAAAAATAATTTACATAAAACGTAATGTCATCCTCAAGTCTTAATAGATGGAGCAAGTATCCAAGCAGCAGAGAAGTAGTATTTTCCCCCTTTTCACCAAATGATCCGACTGCTTGATTTGCTTTTATACTCTCAGGGGTACCAGCCTAAGAGGAGAAGAGGGAAGCGGGAGGGCGGCCCTCAGAAGCGCAGAGCTGCCAAGGTTACCTGTTGAGCTGTTCACCATATTGGGCGTCATGCTGTAGGGGGGCGCCTGGGTGTTCATCAGCCCAGAGCTGTTGCTCATGGGCTGGCTGTAGGGAGAGCTGGAAGCCATGAGTCCGCTCTGATTCACGCCGGGAAAGCCGCCTTGCCTATATGAAGAGAAAGCACACGCATACGTATCCTGACCACGCACAGTAGCAGCAGTTTACCGCGGCAGTCATTTCTCATAATGGCAGTCATTTATGCGAGGGGTGGGGCCATTATTGTTCTTGTTCCCTTAAAATAATTTATTTCCTGGACCGAGAGGCTGAACTCTACTGCTAAGTAATTATTTAATATACTATGTAAAAATTCCAAACAATGTAAGTTCCACAGATAATCACGTCTGGTGTTCCAGGTTATAATTTATATCGAGGAATATAAGCAGGAAAAGGGGAACTTGAAATAAGAACAGGAATTACAAAAGCAAGCAAAATTAATGTCTAACATTTAAAAAGATCTGACTCTTTATTAACACTACTTAATATCCTCCCATCGAAAACCAAAAATCGAGAAACAGAAAACGAATGGGCAGCGTGCAGGTGTTGTTTAAAAACATTTTTCTTTGACCTAACTTCTCTGATATAATGAATACTGGAGAAAGCATCTCCAAAGCTCCCTTCGACATTCTGCGATGAGGTACTGTTAAAAACACATCAGTTTCCCTATATTAAAATTACACAGTAAACATCAGACTTCCACTTCTGTTGTAGGACGTCTCCTGTGACAGAAGGGAGCTTTTAGACGGGCTCTACGTGTCCCCGTGGGCTCCCAGGCACCCCTCCCCCACTGCTGTGCAGACTCATTTTTCTGGTGACTTAGTTTTGTTAGTTTTGTGCCTACGCTCTGCTCTGGGAAAGACAAACTTCTCTTCACTCTTGCAAAGAGGAAAAGGGTATTCTTTGATCTGAAGGAGACAACTGTCACATAATGTCATGTCTCTAACGGCTGGAATGAGACAGGGAAAGGTGGGGAGAAGAGGTTTAATTGTCCCAGGAAAACTACAATGCCAAAAGAAAGATGCTGGCAATGTGGCAAAATCCTGAAAAGACTCCACTGTTGTAGTCAAGCTTTTCTTATGTAAATAGTATACATTTAAAAACGTATCACAGTTTTGGCGACTAACGTTTACTCTTAGGAGGAGAGCTGAGAGCAGAGGTAAAAATCCCCAGACACGTTGTTTATCTGTTACAAACTAATTGTAATGACAACCCCTCCACCTCCATTAAACTGTCATTTGGTGGTTCTTAATGAATAGTAAAAAAAAATTTTAAGAGATTCTTTAAGAAATTAACACAAGTCATTAAAAAAATACGATTCTTTTTGTGTAGCTATTTTCAGTGGATTTAACTTTCTGCTTGGTAGAAGAAGTTCAAACATGGTCTATCTGAAAATTCAAAGTACCAAAGAGTTGAGTGGTCTTTTCTTTCTTTTAAATATTTTACCAACCATTCAGAGAAGTTCTGTACAAACTAACACTTATGACGGTTTGGAAAGAATGTTCCAGAAGTCTGAGAGGCTACTGTTGTGAGTGAAGCTCTGGGAGGGAGGGAGTCTTACTTCTGCCCTGAACCACAGCTCACCTACCCCCGCTTCAAATAACTAACACTGGTGGGACTAGACAGCAGTTCACTAGGGTGCGCCCAAGATCACCTAGTGGCTTCCGATGAACCCTTAGGTCATCAAATACTTATAATACGCTGCCCGGCAGCTATGAACATATCCCTATATGGTTAGGGTCTTAAACATCAGCAATGTAGACTGTTGGCATTGACTTCACTATCTTAGGTTCTCTTCTGAGGAGTTTCATTCAAAAAGACGATTTAGCATTCGTGTAACTGTCTCAAAGGAAAACAAGTAGCACCTGTTGGGACTGTCCTCTTAATTTCTTTAGCTGATAAATCACATGAAGAGCATCCTTAACTCATGAACAGGCTGTGTTTTGTGGAGACTACTTCCAAGTCAGTGATTGCTTTGACCTGTCCTTCAAGATCCAGTTTTAGGGGCAGCCTCCTCTATGAAGGCCGCCCTTATTCTCCGACCTGGAAGCTCTGTCTTCTCCAGACTCTGTGCCTATATAGCTTTTTATAGCTTTATAGCTTCTGCATTTTCCTTTGTGTATTAAAATAATTTGTGTTCATGTTTTGGCTCTTATAGGCGTATATGCCTCCGGAGAAGTACGAATGAGCACATCACAGCTACTAAAAAGTCTTTGTTAAATGAATGAATTGATAGAGAACATAATCATTGTGAATAGGCATTTTGAAAGATGGCCCCCTTTTCAAACTTCCACCAAATTGTTTCACATGTGGTGAAACTAACGTGTGTATGAAGCTAACAGTTCCTTAAGCACACTTGTTTATAACTAAGGTGGAAAAAGAGAATCAGAGTATAAAATCCATCAGGCAGATGGTTCAATTAAGTAACCTCAAAGGCCCAACTCTAATCTATTATTTCTCCCCCAAGTCTGAACAGTTCATCTTCAATCACCGCAAGATGATGAAAGTGCACATAACAGAGGTTTTAAAAAATATACTTAAAATAACAAAAAGTTAAAGATTTAAAGGTCCATGTGGTGGATGTCAGTTGCTGTTTACAATGGTCCTCAATTAAACTATGCTTATAGTTTTAAGAGTCTGGTTGAAAAGCCAGGGCTCTTGACTCTGTCACTAGTGACACCTTCCACTGTCACTGGGATCCAGGGGGAAAATCACTTTGGCTCTCTTAGCCTCAGTTTTTACATCTGAACATGGAGGAACTGACAATAACATCAACAACTTATCAAGTACTTACAAATATGCGTGGCATGATTCCTAGGTACTTTATACATTTAATTTTTTAAGTTCCTGGAGGAAGGGAGGTGGCATTATGTTCACACACAGAGAAAGAAAATGAGGATCAGAGAGACTAAATAACTTGCCTGAAGACACACAGTAAGTGGCAGAAACAGAAGTTCCCAAGCCTCCTTTCAGCCCAGTATGCTATATACTTCCTCTCTAAGGGCCCTGTAACAACGCTAACTCTCGATGAGACAGAGCAGCCTGTTGTGCTCCTTCCTTTTGTCTACCATACTCCTCTTCTGGTGTAGAAAGTGACAAATCAGAGCGGTGCTTTCCTCTGGGCCTCCTGGAGGGCTCACTCAGCGAGGTGGACACAGTGAGAGGTAGTGGAAGTGGACAGACCAGCCCCCTGGACACCGGCCTTGAGGAGGGAGTTTATCCTGGGTGCTACGGGCCTCTTGGGTAGTATCCAAGCAAGGAAGGAGCTGAGAGGGAAACGGGCCTTCCCAGGAGAGCAGGGCACGTGCGGCCACGAGCATAGCACTTGGCCACCTGTCTAAACGGGGGAGAGAGCCAGTCTGTCATCATCACAGAAGAAATCCTATTCATTACTGCTTTGGAAATGACTGCCAAGACTATTGGTAATTTTGAACAAGCAGAATGGGCTTGATACTAAAAAAGAGCTTTCAATGCCCTCTGTTGAATTTTGGGAATCGAGACGATTTGTTTTCTGGAAGGACACATCAGATGGCTGCCTCTCTGACGAGGCCGGGCGCTCCAGCTCACTGTGGTGTCGCTGACATAAGCGCACTTCCAGGGCTCATGACAGAACGCTGACTTGGTTGGGCCAACGACCATTATTACCAGGACCACAGCAGCCTCAGAGGACGCTGGCCCCTTTCCAGAGGCAGTGCTCACCGACTACCGGCTCTCTTTCTGACCACAGCAGCATTTGGAATGCTCCAAATGGAATTAGGAGAGAAAAGCAACAAGTCACCAGTTTCTTGTTTTCAAAACGAAACAAGAGCGACAAAACAAAAACAGGCAAAAATACGAACTGACGTGAGGGAAATATTTTCAACGTAAAACCCTACCAAGACGTAAGTTGTACCTGGAAGAGCAAAGTGCCCTACCTTGATCTTTGGGTCTGTGAACAGCTGGGATGTTGTTTCTAGCGGGTCTATGGGCTCAGATGGTTTTTGTTACGAATGACCGCTCTCCTGACGGCACGGATTCCTAACCCGCAATGGCTGTGGCAGTGAATGCCCAATAATGGCTGGGGGTAGGGGTGATAAAAACATTGGAAAATAACGTTTTGTTGCTGTTATGCTGCTGAGGCGGCTACTGGACTGCGCCCTGCGGAACCGACCGTGTTGGGCGGCGCCACAAATCACAAGGCGCTTACTACCATGCGGCCCTGCGCTGGCCGGGGGCCAGGGGGCCGGGGCACAGCCCGGCAGGACTCCCCCGGCTCGGGAGTGTCGAGGTGTGACGTAGGCGGTTGCTATGTAAACGTGCGGACTTGCAGAGTAACCAGAGGCACATGAATTGGTCTTCAGTTGGGACTAGACCTAAGTGTTTAAGATCTGTCATTCCATGACAAAAAGCAGGTGATGACAACGAGAATGATTCAGAAGTGGAGCTGGCAAGCGCACTTCCCTCCAGCACTCCTCGGTCTACACACACACAGGTGGTGTCTCATGGCTCGTCCTTTTATTCACTTTGGAGATTTCTGAAACATTACACGTTAATCTGCCAATAAAGGGCTGGCTTTGGGGGAGAAAACCCAGAAGCAAACACCGATTTTAAAGTGACCATTTCCAATGGTTCACCGTGAAAACAGAAAGGAGAATACAGCTTCCCACCACAGTTTGAATTTTAGCAGGTAAAAATGTCAGTACGAAATCCAATACAGAGTAACCACACATTTCTAAATATCGTGTTTTTAAGTCAACTACAATAAAATTTAAAGTAAAATAAAGTCTGTATATGATTTTCGTGCTTTCAAAGAATCTTTAGGCCATATTGTTTTAGCAATCACTACTTTTTCTCAATAGGGATAGACTGGAGAGTGGGATATGTTTATTTTGACAATGAATGGATTTCTGATACAGCTCTTTGGAGGAGGGGAGGGACAGACAGAAGAAACGCTCTGGAAATAGACACGAGGTGAGTGAAGCCACTTTATATAAAGTCTAGTGGCAAAGACACACGGAGAGAAGCTCCACTCTGAAGAATCCTAGCACTGAAAATATCATTACTGAATTATGCTCAAAAGGAACATAAAGCAGTGCATGCTTCATTGGACAACGGCATGACTGCCAAATATATGTATCTTTCTCCCTACGGACTGTCACTATGGATGTAGTTTAAGTTATGAAGCCAGAAAAGACTGCTTATTGACAAAATAAATGAGACTAACACTAAAACTTGGGGTACTTTCCCACTTAAGCCCAGTAGTTATCAGAACCAGGAACTTGAAACTTTGAAAAGCCCAATTCCAGCAGTTCAACCTCGGAGAGCTCCAATCGTTATCCATAACATTACACAGGATGCCCTATTTTAATAAACACAAATAATCGGTTTTATAAACAAATAATTTGCACGTACGTGTCCAGATCACTGGTGAAACAGACTTTCAACCTAAGTTACACAGCAGCTCTTCCAAAGCAGTACCAAGAGGGACACATTCAGTCAAGATTATTTAAAATCTAATATCTGAAGAATGAAAATCGCTAGCTTTGCCCCCAAAACAACACAATCAAAACAGAAGTGAAAGCTGTCCGAACTGCAGCCCATTTTCGGTGTGGCTAATCCATCAGTACACCTGTGACAGCAAATCCAACTGCAGTTCTAGTGGGGAAATCATAATCTCAACGAGCCAGTTGCTTTGGCTAGAAATCAACCCTGTGAAGGTAAAGTGGCGCTTATATCATTAAACCAAAGACAAAGAACAAATGCAGGTGCCAATGAGTTAAAAATCTGTAGATTCCTAGAAAGATGCACAGCCACACACTACTGTTTAAAAAACTGTCGCACCCCTTTCACTCAGGAAGGCGTGCTATAATAACAAAATTAGTCAGAAATACCTTCTTTGTAGCTGACAGTTACAGACACGTGTGCATGATGGGTGTGGGAGGGGCAAGGGAGGAAGGAGCCCACCGGCAGGCCCAGACAAAAGCAAACACGAGTCAAGTAACCAGAGCAGGGAGTGTCCAACTGCAACCACGCCGTGCGGATAAAGGAGAGGTGCACACGCTGGGGGTGTTTATAATGAGGAGGTCAGAGCACGTTCCCTGAGGAAGGGATGCTGGCCCCTCTGACCCCCCTCCTCAGGTGAGATCTGAGGGATGGAAAGGGACTCAGTCAGGTGAGGAGGGGAGGAGAGGAGAGATTAAGAGATGAGAGGGAGAGGGCGGGGCCAGGTCACGTGGGGCTTACGGTTCCCTGGGGTTTCGCCTGTACCCTAAGAGCAGCCGGCAGAGAGGAGGGGTTTAAGCAGGAGAAATGGCAGAAAAGGATGTGCATTTCAAAGGCATGGTCCTCTGGCTGGGGGACGGCGGGGAGGGGACAGGAGAGGCAGGAAGAACGAACGCAGGGCAACAGGTGTGCGGCTGTCACGCGAGTCCAGATGAGACAAGGTGGCGCGCGGAACCGGGGTGGGAGTGACGGGGAGCTGAGCGCTCCCCCAGAGGTAGACCCGCAGCACTCGGTGATGAGTCAGACATTGTGGGGAGAGAAAAGGTGGCCCGACGTCCCCTGGCTGCCCGGCTGCACAAGGGGCAGGTAAGGGGCCGCTGCTGCGAGGGAAGACCCGCGAGAGACGTGAGCTGCGCTCTGGACACGTGGGGTCTGAGCTGCCAGGAGGCCACGTCGCGGGGGCGGCTGGAGACCCAAGGCTGGGAAGCGGAGGGCGAGTCCTTTCCGTCCGCCTTCCTCCCTAGGCAGGAACGCCCTTTACAAGACTTCTTGGTCTGTTTTCTAAGATCTTCCCTGTGTGAACATCACCTCTTTTCAAGGCAGCCTGTTCCCTTAAGGAGAGCCGAAGTGGGTATGATGACAGCAACAAATCAGCTAGAGCAACAATTATCAGTCACTTCCCAGCTATAAATTAATAACTCCCCAAACCCTTTGGTAATTGATACATTTAAGTTTTCTTTTTTTTTCTTCCTTTAAGCATGGGCAAAGAGGAATGTAATAACATTCAACATCTCTATGAAAAAGACCCTTTCAATAGAGGCGAGTAATGACTTTGTTAGCAAATTCTCCAGAACGGTCTTTGGTGAGTGTATATTTGCAGATAACTCTTCAGAGCCTAACTTGTCCCACGCGTGTCTCTGCCACGGGCCTATATAACGTGGCATTGCCCACAGGGCCTCTCTGTGACTTAAGCACTCCTCCTGGTTCTCTCCACCTTTCTCCAGAGAGCTGTATTTTCACCCCTGCATCTCAGTGAAGCCGTTTCCACCAAGCACGGAGGAATCCTGCATATTCCATGCTGAATGTCCCGAAACCCTGTAACGTCAGAGACCTTGCTTCCCTTTTTGTTAGCTATTCCCTGCGGACTTCTCAAAGGGCTCCAACCTGTTCCCAGCTCCGCTCCTGGCACTCACTCTAAAATGGCACCCGTCGCGCAATTTCAAGATTCAGTACTCCCTTTTCGCTTCAGTGTGCAGGTAACCCGTTTTAGTTGTTCCTAAAGCAGCTGACTGATCTTCACCTTCTCTCTCAAAGCAGCCAGGAGAACAAATAGAGCTCTAGGCTTCTGAAGCGAGAGACTTCCTTGTCGGGGTGTGAAGAAAGTGCAAGAACTATCTGGCTCCTTGAATTTTGGTAATTGATAACTAAGACTGTTCTCTTCATCTCAAAGTTGATTTTGGTTTGTTAAACCCATCGTTCTGTTCTTATGAACTGTTTACTGGCAATCATACAAAAATGAACTAAAAAACTCCCTTCTGAAGATGCTACATTCAGAGGTTTTGACATCAGCACTTCCTTCAAGGGCAGGGCGTTACGAAAGCCACAGGGGCAGCACTGGGCCCCAAACCTGTCTTTTCCCTGCTAGAGGGGAGCCCGGCACTTTGTTGGGTGGGTGCTGGCACCCGTGGCTTCCGACTGGCCTCTAAGACGTCACTGGCACAGTTCCCTTGTCTGCTAAAAATGAGATCTGTTGAACCTTGTGAAAGAAAAACTAGTTGCCTCTAACGTCCCCCTTAGAAAGAAAAAAGTGCCCCTTTCTAACTGCATTATATTAAAGATCTTTAAGAAAGTTTATCTTGACATCATAATACCATTAAGACCTCGAATGATTTACAAAGGCTATTCCTTCTCCGCGATAGGAGTTGCCACCTTTACACCAGGACACTGCCTTCCTGGGTACAAGCTGTAAGGGAGAGCGAACTGACACGGGAGTGGGTCTCCTTGGAGGTTTGGGCACCTGGGACGCAGGCAGCAAATGGGCGTGGCAGCTACTGAGGAGCCAGGAAGCAGGCAGCAACGAGCTGACCCCAGTGCTGCTTTAGGAGGGGACAAGTGAGAGGGCACAGGTCTCACGTGCATTCAGACTTCTTGTACCTTAATGGACCAGGCTGTCGGCTAAAAAAAATAAAATGGAATTTGGGTCCTGAGATCCGCATCTCATACACTTTACCACAGCAACATTCTGTCAAACCCTCTAACAAGGAATGCACTTGTCCAGGGCCGCAGTGCCAGGAAATATATCAATATGGTTATTTCCAACTTACAAAAAAATCCTCCTAAAATTCTTACAGATTTTCTGAGCTACGGGTGGCCTTGGGCCACAAAGTTACTTAATTTATTTCAGCAAAACACCGTTCAAAATTAGGGTAAAAAATGTTGCAAGAAAGGCCTGATAGCTGAGCAGAACTATAGTTCTTTACGTCCACACCAGGTGCTCTGGCCCGAGAAGCTGGAGGGGCAGGACCCAGCAAGTTCGTACTGGTAGGTATTTAACAATCAAAGGCAATCAAGTAAGAGTTAACTTTCAAAGCAAGGGACAAAACCTTATGGTTTGGTTTTGTTTTTTAATCTATGTAATGGAAATAGAGTTCAAAGTAAGAATGAAGGTCAAGATTAGGAGAGCCTCAGGGAGTTGCTCCCACAGGCTTAACGCTACCAGCTAAGAGGCCCTCTGGGCAGTCGGACAATGCAGCCCCCCACCTATGATCTTCACACGGTCACCCATGACACCTCCCCAACCCCAGACTGGGAAAGACCAAGACCCGGATCACAGCCTCTTCATCACTTACAAACTGTTCTTGTTGCCTTCAGCCCCAAACCCTGCTAAGGTTATGAGGTTTCAGACTGAGAACAACTTGACACTTCCTGGTTTCAACCTGAAAGCCTCGCAGGTTGGTGCTGAGGCCACTGGTACTACCTGAGACCAATGTGATCTTGGCACTCCTACCCTTAACAACTCTGAAGAGCTGGGATTGGCTGGGCTGGGTTGCTGAATTTTTCCAGTGACGGGTGGACTGTAATGCCGATTCTAGATGTGATATTCCCAGTTTGTCCGGTGTGAGAATGTGGTATGTGGGGGAAGAGATGTTAGTGGGCCTATGAGGTTAGAAAGGAAAACAAGTGGCCTGGATGAGTGAACCTGGGCACACACTCCACTGATGGAGGACTCGCGTGGTTAATCAGAGCCCCAACCCGATACACACATCACTGAGAGCTCTCTTAGACGTAAGGACAGCACCCAGCTGTGAGAGGTGCAGACTGGGATGTGGAGAGAAGACATTCTGAATAAAGAAGGCAGTTCTAGGAATGGAGGGGAACTTGGAATATCTCAGAGTATCAGGAAGATACTGATATCTGAGAGGATGCTCAGAGGTAGAAAGTGAGACAAAAGATCGCCAAAGCCTGAGTCACGGTATCAGGTCTGTTTAAACGTCAGTTCCTTCTGGTTCTATCCAGTGTCCCCAGCTCTAGTCCAGTCTTTTCTTCAGTCAGCGTCTATCAGGTACAGAGCACGGGCTCTCCGAGCTTGGGCTTCCTTGCCTCCTCCCTCTGTGTTTTTCACTAGTGCTCCTCAGCAGCAGGATTCCCTAATGCAATCCCCAGATTTGTGCTGTTCTTCTACACCAGGATCACCCAGTGGGTTTATAAAAAACACAGGCTCACAAGCCTCACCTGGCGTGAGGCTGGGGTGAGGGTGTGTGTGTATATTTAAAAATCTCTCTAGATAACAACCAGTGGTTTAAGGAACTTCACAGACTCGAGTCCATTAAAGGTTTGCTGTACATTTCATACTTTGATTCCTTGGATCTCATTAAACTTAAAAAAAAATCTCTCTTAGTATTTTAAAAATTAGTGTTTTACTACTTTTTGATTTGAAGACTAATAAACGTACTTTATGGCTGCTATAAAAATTCTGGAACTCTGAAAGATTTGATTGAAATCATAATCTTAAAATACCAACACAGCAATATGCATTCAAATTCTAAATTTTGAAGGCAAAAAAGGAGCTAAAAATTAAACCATAGTGTTTAGATGTTAAAACAAAGGCTAACATTTAATTGTAAAAATTAAAACTCTATTTAAGCCTTTGAAATCTTTTCACTTTGTCTTTCAATAACATGACTTTTCAAATCATAGCTATTATTTTAATACCTAATTGTCCCAAATCCAAAGGGCTAAATTCTTAGTTAACACAGATCACTCACAGCTCTTTAAGCCCGTGGACCCACTATGACTGAGGCTGCACACACATGCGTTTTTGCCCCTTCTCTTTGATGTGTTAATGCACTGTCTCCATTACTGTGTTTCCACATCAGTGCCTCCTAGCCCATCAGCAGACTGAGTCATACTGGCTTCAGAGGAAAAAAACAGAGAAAAAGTGCCTTGCTGGCAAATAGCAACAGGGGAAATGAATTATAAATACACTCCACTGAAGAAGAGGTGCTGGAAGCTGTGTGTGTGTGTGTGGGGGAGGATGGTGCACGTAAGACACAGGTATAAGCGTCTACGCAGGCCCAATCCACCAGGGTCTGTACGTGCAGCTACCTGTTCCCAAGCAGAGGAACCACTGCTCAGACTCTCACAAAACATTCAGCTGCGTCAACATCAATTGTTAGGCTGCTACTGATCGAGCTACCTTATGGTTAAGACTTCATGAAATTTATTCACCCTGTTAAAGAGTGGCTAAGATTGGAAAATAATATTAATTAAAACCCCTCATTTCCTACTTTACTAAAACCAAAAATATTTAAAAGCTAATTTCAGTTATCCTAGCTTTTGGTATGACTTAAGAATTAAGATGTAAGTCTCCAGACTCAGGGTTGTGGTATTCAGTATAAAAATTCCCTCCTCAGCAGGAGAAATGAGACTTTTCAAATGGACTCGTTTTTGCTCTTTCTTTCTTTTTAAAAAAACTAAGAAGTCTGAGAGTCTTCCTCTGTCTGCTATTAAGTGGGTTCAATGGGGAGTCTTTGAAGGGACAGCTATTGCTTGTATCAGCATCACGCAGGTGCACGCATTTATCTGGGTAAAAATGCCAACTTCTGGTTCTGCTCCTGCACGACTCAGAATCCTTATTTTAACAGCTACGCTCCGGTCTCAAGAATGCAACATGTTAAAGCGCCACTGGTGGGCGATCGAAGGGGGAAAAGGACAGAAATTCAAACCCAGCTGTGTGCCATCAAGTAAACTGTCGCTTCACTTCATAAGGCGTGTGGTTCCAGAAACAAACCGCTCCTGATGTGCAGGTAGTCTGCGTGGAAAGCAGCAAAGCGCTCCCTTCCTTTCAGACACAACAAAGGCTGAGCTAAAGAAAAACAATCCAGACTTCGATGCAAGAAATAGCATCTCCAATGAGACACTGATTAATGTTTGCTTTCTACTAGCATCAAGAGATTTGCCTTTAGACATGAGGGAGAAGTAAAATTAAGAGATTTTTTTAAAAAAAGAAACTCTACAGAGACAGCACTAAGCAGAAGGAAGAGCCATAGGCGTAGGAGACAGGGCCCTGGGGTCGACTTCGCCCCGCCTGTAACTAACTAAATAACCCGTGGCAGGTAACTTTGTAGATCTCAGTTTCCTTCATCATAAAATTGGGGGGTACAGACTGGATGCCATCTAAAATATTTCCAGCTCTAAAAATCTATTATTGTACAACTGAAATTCTATATCCTCTTGGAAGCTATCCTGGTGAAAATATTATCCTAAAGGTCTGTGCCAGGACTTTGACACAAACCATCTCAAGTCACCGAAGACTTGATTGAAGTTGAGATATAGGAGGTGCTGGGGATGGCTGACTTCAAGGAATCAAAATCTACCATGGCTTAAAGGTCTAGGGCTTGCCAGGCCTTCTGTAAGTTCACTGAAGTCATGCATCATCCTGGGAGCTCATTTCCAAGAAAAAAAAAATCTGGATAATGCTGAAATATCCAAATCCACAGATCAGCTCTATTAGGCAGAGATGTCAATTGTCAGACAGTACCAGGTGGGTGCCACCTAAAATGAAAGAATGAATGCAAAACACACTAAATGACCATGGGAAATTTATCTTACGTGTGTGTGTGTTAAGCATAGAGGTCAATCATTCAAAAAATATGAAGGATTATGATATAGCCTGGGATTCATGGAAATGCTTCTTTAGAAGCAGTAGGCCAAAGTCTTTCCTAAACTTCTGGCCGACCTTGGCTCGTCTGGGCTTTGACAGTGTCTTAGAGTCCCTCCGACATGATGCTGCAGACAGCCGTCAGAACTGCACTGAAGATGAAGGTCATCCGCCAGCCCTGACTAGGCTTTCAGTAAGACAACTAGTATTTCCCACTCTCTGTTTCTCATTACTTCAAAAGAATAGAACATGATCTAGAAATGCTTTAAAACTGAACACAGAAAGGTATCTTCTGAGTAAAAAAGTATATCAAATGTGTATGGGGGAGGTCCTGGACAGATATTACATATAAATTGCTAATTTCAAATTATTGTATAGTATTACTCAGCTAATCTAGTACCTGAACAGTACGATTCATCACATTCTATTGTAAATTGTCTAAAAATCAAAATGAGGGAGTCCTTTACTCAAAAGGTGACAAAGAAAAAACAATTCATCCATATGTTCCTTAACTTATTCACCACAGCAGCTTTACTCTCACAATGTCACTCTTAAAAAAGGAATTAGTAAAACAGCTTCTAACAAGTTTAATCTGTGTGTTTTTTCCTCTATATTATTTTACATCCAACTAGCTGAAAAAGCCTGAAGCATAATTGCCATAATCCTTCATTTCTGCAGTTAGCTTTCTGTCTCTAATTGCGTGCGCGCACGCACACACACGCACGCACACACACACACACACACACACACACTCCCTCCCTTCATCACTAATTTGTCTTTTTCAGATTCTTTCTTAGGCTCTAGGCCCTTTGGGATTCTGACTTGAGAAAGAAGTCATTATAACCAACTCTGTGAATATTGTATTTCTGAAAGGCTTGGGCCACTTCTTCCTGAGAGACTGCCATTTAGTGGACTGGCTTTTCAAGTTGCCAACCTAACTTTACCCTGACAGACCTATCAATGGGGAAAGAAAACAAGAACAAAAGCAAAAACACAAGTTTGCTTCAATGGGCTGTTAAGTAAAGCAAAAACATGTTGAAAATCAAATTTCCTAACCCATAGCACTGAAACATGTACTATACATGTTTTCTCACATTCAAGCTTCTACTTTAAAAAAAAAAAGGGCACAACAGGTTATGTAAGGAAGGAAGATTTAAAATAGAAATAAAACTTTTTCTTTCTTTTTTAGAAAGAATAGTGTAAACGCAAACGGCAAAATTCAGAGCTAACACAGATGGGGCTGCAAAGATGAGCCTTTGCCAACTGTGCTTCATGTGATTTACAAAGAATCACTCCAACATCTTCCTTTTTCTTATTTTTAATTAAGGAGGAGGTGTTGTATTCTAAGGAAGCTATCTGGATGTTGCTGGCTGAAACGCAGATTTGATCTTCCCGTGCTGGTTAGCTAACATTGATTTTCTGCCCCAGTGGAAGACATTTTACTCTGATGCATGCCATTTAAATTCATTTTACACAGCTGCTTAATGTGGCTTGGCAAGGCACAGCCAAACTAGCTTTGTGGGTCTAAATAGGACTCCTGAGTTGGTAAAGGACAGATCCTATGGATTAGCAGCTGATGATAAACGCTTTTCTCCCCCCACTGTTATCTTCCTACTAACTCATGAAGTGACCTTGAAAGTAGCACAAGAAAGGAAAAAAGAGGAAAGACCATTTCTCCAAAATAAGTATGTTTACCTCATTCTATGCTTATTTCACTTTTAGGATTATGTTTACAGAATTCTTTATTTGTTGGTCCACATTGAGGACCATGTTTACAGGATTTAGAACTCTCAATTGCAAAATTATCATTTGTTGTTGTTGCCTAAATAAATGTATATTGAATATAAAGCTACAAAAAAGCTCTCTGTGTCATGCATTCATAACAAGTAGTGAAAACACAGTTCTGTAAGTTTAGTCTTTAAACAAAGCTAGTTGATTGTTTCCGGTTTTATGTTACAAAATTGTTGTATCTTTCTGCTGAAACTAACTTCTTAACACTATTCAATCTACACGAGATGATATTATTACTACATGCTAAATGATATCGGTCAAAATAATAATATACTTTAAGAGTATTTACTAACCTAAAGACAGCCTGATATTATAGTTTTGTAGTGGGAAAGAAGAGATACTTTTTGTTGCTGTATGTAATTCCTGTGTCGAAATTGATAATAATATGGCAACACTGTGTTTAGAAAAAAAATTCTGTGTTGCATTATTTGGTTGTATTCTCCTGGTGACTTTAATATTCTAAACCTCCCTGGGGGAAGGAAATAATAGAAATCATTGGCGCAGATGTCTGCTCAGTGATGATGGCACGAGGCCCCTCGCAAGTCCTCTTAAGAACCTAAGCCCTGCCTCCTGCAGTGGGGCTCCGTGGGGCCACCGCACTCTCAATTCAGGGCGAGAGTGGAAGCAGGTCCCTGTAGTGGCAGGAATGACAATTAACACAGTCATGAGAACGGTGCTACACAAGTCCTAGACGACACAACGACAACAGTGGGGGACATGACGCTGGAGTAAGTGACTTCATTACTTTTACGTAGATAAAAGTTTTTTGTTTCCCTCTCAGGCACGAAGGAAAGAAGCCATGCCGAAGCCATGCAAAGACGGGATCTGGGGGGCGGCATGCAGGTCTCCACCAAACTACCACAGTACTGCTGGTGAGAATGAAAAACGAAACGGAACAAAACAAACAAAAAACCCCAAACAAACAAAAATAAACAAAAGACAGCCCCCTCTGAGATGGATTTCTTTTTAGGTCTTTCACTCTCTTACTTTGGGTGTTCCTTTCGCAGCCAGATGGCATGTTCATTAACAGTTTAAAAAAATGCCCAGGACCCGCAGCAAGTCAGGGCATGTTGCTACCTACCCGTACTGGTCAGGCTGGTTCATCATGGGAGCCTGAGAGTTGCCATAGTTGGGGTGCTGGGAAGAAAACATGGGGCGTCCGCCAGCCCCAGACTGGCTGGGATAAGCAGGCGACCTAATGTATGGTGGCCTAAAGTAGAACAGAAGAACAACTTCTTTGGATTGGTTCTGTAGACAAGTAGGAATCCCCCTGTCCATTATGTTATTTCCACACATAGGTGTGGAGGTTACAGAATGTGGCATAAAATACTCTGTACCATGCAGCTGCCTGGCAGTGAAGCTGGAGAACAATCCTTCAAAAAAAGGGTGGGGGACAGGGCAAAGGAGAGAGAAAAGTAAGATTCTCAGATCCAATCTCAGTGTTACAGTTCTGAAGCATAGCTTTGACTTTGGTAAAAGCCAAAAAATAAACAGTCTCCATTTAAACTCCTGGAGAGCTCTGATGGGTGGAATGTGAAGGTGAGGCTTTGGAATGGTCTACCGATTAGAAATAGAAAATGAAAATGCATGGATATATACTTATACAGTAACTTATATAAAATTATATATAAACTGATTCAGAAAGGGAGCACAGCAAGGCTTTTTAATCAAACAATTATGCCTTAATCTCTACAGTTATCTTCTTCCCAGATCACTATCCAAGGCTTCATGTCAAATGCAATCAAGTACTTTCTCCTTAAAAAGGAAATAACTTGTGCTTTTTGAGTTGTGACAATGGACAATTCATTTAAACCTAAATTAGAACTTCAACTGGACCAGCCAAACCAGTCCTCACGGACAGGTTTATTAAAACATTCTCTCTACAGCCTGCATAGGTTCAGTTCAGAGGTATAGCGCTGGGGTTCAGAAGATCCTAAGTAATTGTAACGCGGAGGAGGTGGGTGGGGTGGGGGGGGAGGGAGAGAGGGGGAGAGAGAATATGACTGACTTTCATTTTATTATGTGGAGCAAACAGTGAGACTGGAAGGGTCCCTAACATTCCCGAATAGCAACTTCAGAGGAAAAGCAACAAAGGGATACATTTAAACACACACACACACACACACACACACACACACAGAGCTCTTATTTCCCTTTGACAAACTCAGAATCTTCTCTCTTTTCTTCTGAAGATACCATATGTTCATACATATCTGTCAGTGTCCTTTGTTTTAAAACATACCTTGACATATGTTAAACATAATTCAAACATTTTTACATGTGAGTCTTTTAAAACATATTCACTTTGCCTCCTAAATTTTTAATCAGTTATTTTTATACAGGTCAAGTATTTACTTCAAGAATTAATTTTAAAATTCAGGATTAAAAACAAGTAAGTAGTTGAGGCTAGAGCCTGTGCTCTATCAACTTAAAGTTTCGGAAATATAATCCTTGTTTTATTAACCACCTTTTGGTTTGGACAGAGAGAGAGCTATGCCCAGAAAAACAAAATACAACATAAGAACATGAAGTAATAAATCTCACACATATACATTTAGACAAACACACACAATACACATATGTACACATACAAAGTTTCTATTTTAATAAAGATCTTTATGGTGAGGTAAAAAAAAAAAAAAGGGAGTAGTTCTTTTTGAATGTTTTAGATTTTAGCCAGTTTTTAGGCTCTAGAATTGCCTGCCTAAACCTCACTGTGTTAAGTGGAACCACAAAGACACTCGCCGTGCCACTGGCTCTAGGTTGCTTGGTGCAGTGACTATTCACAGCCGTTTCAAATAACCTCCCACAGCTGACTTGCCCACCAATGATTCCTTCTTCCATGTCTCATACAACATGACCTGTTATTTACTTCTCTGACCTTTATGGTACAGAATATATTTAATACAAAAGGAATGGCCAAGCCAAGGGACCCTCTGTTGCTCTCCACCCCCATGTGAGCCGGGAATGACGCAGCTCTGGGCTCCGCATGTGTGCACACATCCACACACAGACCGCCCGCCCGACGGCATACCTGCTTTGTGCTGAGTTCGCAGCGGCCTGCATCACTGCGGCAGCTGCCTCCTGTGCCTTACGGTTCACGGTTGGCATTGGTGGCCCCATTCCTGGCCCTCCCTGCTGAGACATGCCAGGAGAACTAGGGGTCATGCTGCTCATATTTCCAGGAAAGGGTCTGTTCTGCATCCCAGCTGATGGCATTCGTCCCAGGGGCATAGCACCACACGGCTGGCTTGGCCCTTGTCCATGCATCTGGCTGTTGGCATTGATGCCCATGCCGGGCCCTGGGCCGCTGTAGCTTGCACTGGGCACCCCACTATATGTTGGGGGTCTGGAGTAGTTACCTAAACAAAAATCAAACACAAATTAAAGCCTTTTACTTAATATTTGAACTTGTGAAAACATTCACTGGAACCACTTTGTGTCCAACAATGTCATCAACACAGAGTATTAGTCATTATCCTCATTAACCCTTTCCCCTATTGGCGCTGATGAGGCTGGCAGTCTCAAAATACACTCTCTCTGCACATTCCCAAGGCAAAGAGCCACACAGGACCCCTGGAACACGGAGGGAAACCCAGGCTGATCACTGAAACCATCTATGAATGGACACAGGATGCTAGTGCTGAGTGGTGCTTTAGCACATCCAGCACCTCGTACTCTTACCAAAATTTAACTGAAATAAGTATTTCAGCCCCCAGTCCGCAGGTGAACACCAATCCGAGACTGCACCACTACCTCACTACCACACTGGACAGTTATGATACAGGGTTCAGAGGTGTAAGAAAACATGCACGTGTGGTCAAAGTTACCCTTCAAAACCCCACAGGAGGTGTCACGTGGAAATGCGACATTAATCCAGCACAGTCGGCTTTTCTCTGGTGTCTGGAAGACTTCTTTTGTTTGAGCGCCGGATAAAGTGGCTGGTTTGCACTTGATGCCACGTCTTATAAAATAAGTTTCAAGCACTGGCATGGCACTCAGCGCAGCGAGATGGTGGCACTATGGGAAGCAGGCAGGGTCCCAGACTGAGATAAGCGTCCACAGTCCCACCTCCCATCTCTGCTCACATGGGGCACGTGCTCACGGAGTAGAATGGCCTGGACTAGTGCAGTATTCTCGTTTTCTCTCTCCTTCCACACCTTTTCTTTTGATTGAGTGCACATAAACTACATTCAAGTCAATTGAAGGCATACATAATGCCACTTCAATAATAATAACTGCTGAACCGTACTATGTGTGAGACATTGGGCTAAGTGCTGCGCATCAATGAGTTCATCCTTTTCTCCAATAATTATAGGAAGTGTAGATACGACCATGACTCCACTTACAAATGAAGAAAGTCAACAGCTAGTAGGTTAGGATTCAAGCTCAAGCAAAATGATGGTGGAACCCATATAATTAACCAATAAACTATGCTGACTGTTGAAATGAAATATATGCAAGAGGATAAGTGTCTGTAGAATATGGATTAGTGTTTCTCCACCTGTCTTTACTACTTTCTGGAAGAGTCTCCTCATCTCTATAACATAACTGTTCTAGGCACAGGGAATGTAAAGTTAAATACAATGCAATTCCTGTACTCAGGAAGCTCACGACCTAAGTGTGAGAGTGTGTGTGTGTGTGTGTGTGTATAAGGTGGAGTACCAGGGGTAAGATGAGAAAAAATACAAACACAAAGACAAAAAGATAACGCACTGTGAAAAGCGTAAGAGAAAGAAGAATAAGTCTGTGTCGGGGGGGGATGCGGGGGGTTGTCCATGGTCGGGCGTTGAGTGAAAGGTTTTGAAAAACCCCCTTGGGTCGCAACCCAGGCGTCCGTGTGGGGCAGGCTTTGGGATCTGGGAGAACTGGGGCTGAGGGAAGACTCCCTACATAGACCGACCATGTGACCTTAGCTAAGTCGTTTTAATCTTTCTTTGTTTCATTCTCTTCTCTGTAAAACAGAGATAAGCCTCTTCAATACTGTCTACTTGAAGAGTAGCTGTTAGGATTAAATGACATAACGTGTAAAGTATCTCAAACGTGAGTGCAAAAATGGTAGGGGGTTACTGGTGGATGGTGATTAAGGCAGAAGAGGGCAGGGAGCACCTATGGAAGAGGCCGTGGACAACGGCACAGACCGCGAAAGGGCAAACTCAAGAGCAAGTCACTGCTGAGCTTCGTGTGGCCGTGAGAAGGGAACAGAGGGAAGAGGCCCCCGTATACCAGGCTTCCAAGCCCGGGACCTATTCCGAAGGTGAGAAGGAGCTTCTCCAGGTTTTCCAGCAGAAATTGGATTGGATTAGTAACAATAATAAAAGCCAGCCATTGATATTTACTGTGTGCTAAGCTCAGTTTCGAGTTCTTTGCATTACCTCCTTTAATGCTTACATCAAGCCTAAGAGGTCCCTGTCATCATCATCCTCACCTTAGGGAGCCTGAGGTGAGGGATGTTGAGTGGCCTGTCCCAAGGTCACGTGGCTAAAATGCTTCGGAGCCACAGTCTGCACCCAGGCTGTCCACTGGCCACACCCGACTGGCCTCTCAAATACTTCAGGAAAACCACACTTACATCACATTATCATCACAGTCGTGCAAGCAGGTTTTCTCAAGTGCAGACCACCTACAAAGCTGTAAGAAGCCCAGACTCCTCAGCACTGACTGGTATTTGCTCTGTTAGGTGCCTCACGTGAGCTCTCTTACGTGGCTGTCTAGGAAGTGTATTACTCACCGGAGACGGTGTGAAGGTCACTGTTCACACAGACCACGGGCCGGGCACACTTTCTGTAAAGGGCTGGAGACTAAATACTTTAGGCTTTCTGGGCTAGATGGTGTCTGTCAAAACTAAACTGCTGGGGGCTTCCCTGGTGGCGCAGTGGTTGGGAGTCCGCCCGCTGATGCAGGGGACAGGGGTTCGTGCCCCGGTCCAGGAAGATCCCACATGCCGCGGAGCGGCTGGGCCTGTGAGCCATGGCCGCTGAGCCTGCACGGCCGGAGCCTGTGCTCCACAACAGGAGGGGCCACGACAGTGAGAGGCCCGCGTACCGCAAACAAACAAGCAAAAACTAAACTGCCACTGCAGCCCTGACGTGGCTGGAATGCAACACACACACAAACAGGAGCCCCTGCGTTACAAACACAACGGCTGGCCAGAGTGGCCATCATCTGCTGGGCCCCACCACAGCCCGGTCTTGGGACAAGCTTCTTAAGAAAGTGCTCCCTCAACACAGAAAAAGTGACTTGTTACAGCCAGCAGCTACCTTCCCCTGAATATCCCTGGAAGCCAAAGAAAGGCTGGAGAGGAACAACAGAGCGAGGCACTGGCCTTCGAGGAGGTGGAATGGATAGGAAAACAAAAGGGAAGGGAAGGGAAGGACAGGAGAGGCTCAACATAAATCACCTCAGGTGCCTTGGAACTGCATCGGTGGAAGTCACTTTTAGTCTTTTATGAGTCAGTCTTTTATGCCAGCACCTCAAATTTAAACTGCCTTTGCATGAAGATACTTTGCAGATGTAATCAAACTGATACTGTTTTTAAGTAAAAGGTAAACATTCACTGTTTATCAAAGTTCTTTATAAAAAGTTCTGAGGTTGCTCTGAATCTCCCGTCCCAAGGGACCACACAGAAGGTCCCCGTCTGTTTTCCCATCACACTGTCTCCGCGGAAAGGGCCCCTTATGCTCATCCTGGTTGGGAGGGATGCAGAACAACGGGCAGGACGCTGTGTGGGAAGCCTTCTCAGGGCACAGTCCTCGGAACTCTTCTCTGCAGCAGGTTGAAGACTCCCCCCGACCCGCCCCACTGACCTCACAGCCCTTCACTTCCAGATTATCTGATCACATCAGTGAGATCCAGCGGTGCCTTTCTGGCTCTTGCTTTTATTAAAAAGAAACAAACTCATTTACACTTTGAACACAAATGAAATCAATTCACATATTCTTGCTATTGCTCTGCAGCTAGTTTCCACCCCCCTCAACACCTGATAAGCGACTCATCTGGTAAGAAACTGTATTCAGTGAAAACATATGTACCCTTTGCTTTTGAAGGAAATGAGATGACACTTTAATCTTGTTTTACAAAACAAGCATTTACCTGGTTGTTGCAGACTATGCCCACAGTGCAGTTTTATATGAGAGTAAGGTCCCTGATTTTGTGGAATTCTGCTTATAGTTGAAGTAGAAAGCCGTTCATACTTGGAACAGAGAAATACTCTGGGTTCCTGCACCTTGGGTTTAACTGGCAGTCAGGGGCTGTATTTTAATGAACACAAAGAAACAACTGAGATGTTCAGTAACCCTCTACTTGACTTCTAGCTTTTTCATTCATCTTATGTACTAAGAAGACAAGAGCTGGGTTTCAATCACTTTGCTCAATTCAGCAGCTGGTCTTCGTTGCACAGCAGGAAGCATTCTGTAATCGGGGGGAGTATGCGTCAGAGCACAGCCACCATGCACACCCATACACGCACGCGTGCACTTGTCCTTAGAAAGGCCCATTGAGCGCTGGGCTCCCAATCTTATTTTTCCTCAATCAGTTAGGCTGATTTCACGAACTGGCACTCAACAGCACATGTCAAGGGAATATGTTCTAATTATAGAGGCCTCTATTTGGTAGAAGAAATACAAAGTCCCCTTTTCTTCTCCTTGAAACTTTCAAGACTTTCCTCATTAAACTCACATGCCTGGATAAAAATGGTTTCTAAAGGCTTTAAATGGCTTAAGAGGCAGCAACGGATAAAGGCTGCTCTAGAAACTGGGTTTGAATACTGGTCTGACACTGCCTAGGGCGTGACCTTGGACAAGGTACTTAACCTCTCGGAACATCAGTTTTGCCAGGTAAAGTAACAATAGTAACGGGGAATAGGTAGAAAGTGACTAGTTCAGGGCCAAGCATAGAACTACCTAAAAAATGACAGCTATCACCGTGACCATCAACAATAATACCATTATTATCAATAAGCATTAATATGATTTTTTCTCCATCATTTTTTGAAAATGTGTGGAAGGAGTGAAAAATGATTCACACACACCCCACTTTGCCTACTCGATAACATATCTTTCTCCCCAAAATAAACAAAAACCAAATATGTAAGCCAAGCAAAATATGAGAGGAAAAGCCAGGAATGAGAAGTGCAATCTTATTTCCATGTTTCTCTAATAGATTAGTAATTTGTTGGCACTAGCTCTGACAGAAAACAGATGGTTCCAGCATTAAGCACAATGAAGGCTGCAGATGCTGGGCCAGCCCACCTCAGCTGGACGGGTCTTGCAGCCAAGTACGAGAGCCCATAGTTTTCAAGTGGGTTCATCTTGGCACACCAGCTTTGGAAAATTGGTCACCAAATGAATTCAGATTTCAACCCACCAGGAGTTGTATTCAAGCACCAGACAGAGGAAGCAGGAGCTAGACTCTATTCAAGTCACCATCATTATTTTAGAGGATCACAAATAATTCTGTACCTGACTCTAAGTTTTCAAATTTGCTAGTTATAATTAATATTCCAAGCTTACTGCTTTTATTGAATCATTAAATGCTTCCGTTTATTTTACTTCTCAGTTTCAACCATACAACAATTACTCATGAACAACTATTACATGCAAAGTCCTATATTATTCCCCTTTGCTGTGGAGGGTAAAATGGTGCACAAATCATAGAATAGACAGCTGACCCTGAGTGGGAAAAAAACAAATGGATAATTAGTTATATACTATGATAAACATATTCGTGAATTAGGGCTAAATTTGGCCAGTAATCATCACTTCACATAGCCATGTACTACATAATATTAAGTCATGTTTATTGAGGTAGAATTTATATGCATTAGCAACCATATATGCCCTATAACCACCAGCACAGTTAAGACAGGGGGTATTTCTATCATGACAAAAAGTTGCCATTTTGTGGTCAATCTCATCCCCACTCCTGGCAACCACTGATCTGATTTCTCTTCCTACAGTTTTGCCTTCCCCAGGATGTCATACAAATAGAGTCATAGTGTACTGTGTCTGGCTCCTTTCACTCAGCACCATGCTTTTCAAATTCACCCATAATGTCGTGCATATCAGCAGTTTGTTCCCTTTTGCTGCTGAGTAGTATTCTATTCTGTGAACATTTGGGCTGTTTCCAGTTTCTGGCAATCACGAACAAAGCTGTTGACATTTGCACACAGGTGTCTGAGTGGATATATGTTTCATCTCTCTTGGTAAACTCCAGGGATGAGAGTGCTAGGTTGTATGATAAGTGTATTTTTAACTTTGTAAGAAACTCCACTACAATACATGAGAGTTCTAATTGCTCTACTGTACATCCTGGATATTGCCGATTTTTCAAAAATATTAGCCATTCCAGTAGGTGTGTAGTGGATACTGTTGTGGCTTTAATTTTCATTTCTCTAATGACAAATGATTTTGAGAGTATTTTTCATGTATGTAAGATCCTTGCTGTGCAAAAAAAGGTTACATTTAAAAAACCTTCTTCCCACGCTACCTTTCTCTCAGACTGATCTCACAATGCTATACTTTCAGCCACTGCTTTAGGAGAGAAACTGACTGAGTAAAGAAGACCACAAATGCAGATTCAAAATGAAAGTGAACCTACCCCAAGTTGCATTAAATCCTACTATTTGTGGGAATAGCGATAATTTATCTTTTGAACTGATATATGACACCATATTTTTCCTAGGTCAACATGCATTTTAAAAAGTCTCCAAAATGTAAAAATAATAATAATATTACATAAAGCTTGTAAAAGAGGAGAAAAGACCCATTACCTTACAGTATGACTTCAGTAGTTTTGGTAGTTTTCTTCCCACATATGTTACTTTTGGTAGTTTTTCCCCATATATATTACAAATTTTAACTCCTTTAAAAATTTAATTATACAGGGATGCAAGTGCAATACAGAAAATATCAAAGCACAGAGAAAACAGACAACCGTGATCCTTAGTGCTATCTCCCAAAGATAATTCTTAAGCATTGAGCAGTCAACCCAATACCCATCAAGCAACAACGCAGGGTCAAGAAGGCATACCAGTGTCTCTGGAACACTCTCTGTCTTCATCCGTTTAGGAAACAGTTCTCAAGAGCCTCTAATATGCCAGCTCTGTGCTAACAGATGGGGATTCAGCAATGAGCAAAGGCAAAGAGCTTACATTCTGGTGGCAGGAGACAGGCTAATAAACAAATCTAGAGCGTGTCGTGTGGTGTCAAGTGCTCTGAAGGAGAACAAAGCAGGGAGAACTTACACAGAGTGGAGAGGGCAGGTCCCTGAGCCAGTGACAGAGGAAAGCCACGCGGGGAAGGGAGCTGTGTGCGTGCAGGCTGCCTCCGTGTAGAAGAGGATCTTTGGAGAAACCACCACCGCCAAGGCTGACGTCACACACAGGCTTGGGGGACATATGGGTAGGTCCGATGCTAGTATCTAACTTCAGAGCAGTGAGTCTTGAGAGCACAGGCCCTCAAGGAGCAGGGGCATAAATGTCTGCGTGTGTGTGGCCTTCAGAAAGGCCACACACATGCAGACATTTCACACACAATGCTCAGTTTCCTCATCTGCAAAAAGGGCGTGGTACAAGATTCTCTATCTCGTGTGATTGCTGTGAGGAAAAAAATATTAACAGTAACTATTGCTGGACACTGACAATGGTTAGAATCTGTCAAGGAATAGACAGAATCTGTTCCAATATTAATGGAAGATAACTTTTCAATCAGTGAAATTCGTTTTATTATATATTGCATCATATGTCTAATTTTACTTTCAAGATGCACAGATATTAAATTTATTTCTCAAACAAAGTATAAGAAAAAGTAAGTACTAACCTAAAAAATGTAAAATTGTATTATCTTAATTCAAGAGCCAAATTTGGCATAAAACAGTAAAATCCCTACGGTAAGGAACGAAGGATTCTCAGTCACTGTTGTCACAGGTGCCTGAGCACCTGCGTCCTCCCTAGGCTCAGAGCTGCTGTGCCCTGTGCACACCCACAGACTGCATGGGAACGGCGCCCCCTGGAGGGAGAGCTCTGATCTGCTTCACCTGACGGCAGGTGCAGGAAGCCTTCTGAAAGGACCCATGGTACCAACTCTTAAAGATTTGAAAACCGGTCATTTCTTTTCAAACAAACATTTGAAAAAAATGGCAGAGCTGTGAGCCTCAGGAAAAGGCACCTTGCTAAGATGTAAAGCAAAGCTGCACGTCCACATCCTGCATTTCTGCACTGCCATCCACAATTGTCATGATCCAGGTCTGCGGTACAAGCCCACCGGATGACCACGCCCCACGAGGTGCTTAGTCATTCAGTGAGGGGAGGGGATGCTGGCACTCTGTGTGCTGTTGATTTTAATAAGCAACGTAAAGTAATTAGCTTCACACTAGTCAAAATCAATGTTGCTTTATGTTTTTTCTTTTTCTTTCTTAAAGTTGATTTGTACTTTGTTTTCCTTACTTCTTCCCTAATTCCCAGGTTTTGATAAAATCACGATGATTATCAGTCTGCTAAGAAAAATTCATGCTTAAACCTTTTAACTTGAAGGCTAAATTTGAGCACCAAAAGAACATGGCATTAACCACCTTTTGCTGTAAAATGATCTACTACAATCTGTTTTTGCTACTGTGAGCAAGATAAAGATTTAGAATTTTTTAACAAAGTCGTATAGAATATGGAATTAATACTTTTGCCTAGCAATGTCCATTTAACCATAAAATAAAGGTAACAGGAAGCAGTGAACATATCAAGTATATTACAAACTGTTTTAAGAAAAAAAAAATGAGTGAAACCGAAGGGGGAGTGATCTGCACAGAAATGAGCCTTTGGAAAGCCAAAGAACAAGATCTCCAATTTGCAGCACTGTCCACGGGGAGAAAAAATGAATCCATGTGGCAGACACATCTCACTTCTGTAGAAGAGAGGCTGAATTTAGTTTAATTTGAGAGTAAGAGCAGAGACTGAAATCTTGGGTCATGGTGACACCAAGGTTGTCATGGGCCTGTAAGGCACTCTTCAAGTAGCCAGTGGGCTGCCAACTGGTGACATTTATATGTTGTTCCTCCGAACTGAAACAGCTGTAAGATTATTAATGTGCAATTCACTATTTTGGAACTGCATTCATTTCAACTAGGTATTATTGAAGTTTGCCTTTGCTGAATCTGTGAGAAACATTTTAATGAATGAAGAAGGAAGAGTTCCTATGGCATCTTATTTATTTTAGAGAAAAACACGGTAAACCCTTCCGAAAAGCCTCTTTGACCAAGTTATTTAGGAATAAAACGTTCTTCAGACTCACCTACTTAGAAATTCCCTGCTTCCTAAGACACACTATACAAATTAAGGCATAAAACCAAGGCTGAGTCATTGTACAACGTGTGTAGCTGTAAGTGGTGGCCCAGACACTAACATACAAGGCAGTGATAACTGGAGGGGAATCTAGGCTCCGAATCCCTGTTAGTTGCCCAAGGTAATACTCCTAATTCCTTGCAAAACTAAGGCTAGACCCTCACTTTTTGCAATTAGTGACAAACATGCCAAAAACACTTGTGGACAGCCTGTGACAGACACTGTTCTAGAGAACACACAAACAAGACAGTGTCTGTCCTTAGGAATAGAAAGACTGTGAAGATGAAATTGATTTCCGCTCCCTTTTTCCCATACAAATGCACTTATTAATAATTAACATGTCAATTACATAACTGCTTTCTATTTATTAGAGCAAGTCTCTATGGCCCTTTCTACTGCAAACAGTTTGTAAGGGTAGTTATTTGACATGTGCTTGCTTGAAGGTAGAAAAGTACTATTTCATCAAGTATACTGCGATTAAACATTTTTACACATTTAGATTGGCTTCATCCCATTAGGGTATTTTGATATTTGTCCGAAACTGACTGGGTGTTTCCTGTTACCGGCGCTCAAGGTCGCCTTTTGTAGGAGGGGAGGGGGCATGGTGGCCTCGATGATGACCTAGCAGCTGTTGGGAGACCGTCGAGGAGCCAGCGCACTTCGGGGCGAGGAAAGCTGCCCCTCTTCGGCGCATCCTTTCGGGAGGTGCTTTGGGGCCTCGGGGATTCTGTGGGTGCCGAGGGGGCCGGCCGGGTGGCGGAGCCGCGGGTAGAAAACGTAGAAAACGCCGGCGGCGGCGCCTTTGTCACCCCGCCGGGCGGAGGAGCTCAAAATAGCAGCGTCGCCTTTGTCACCCCGCCGGGCGGAGGAGCTCAAAATAGCAGCGTCGAGAAAAAGGGGCGCAGAGAGAAACGCGAGCCAAAGGGGGAAGCCCCGTTATACGTTTAATAATTCAGATTCTACAGTATTCATGTACACTTCTAAAAATTTCTTCTTAATAGTTATGTTTTTCCTTAATCTCTAGTATTTTTGTATTCCCCAAAAGTTCCTCGCTCCTTGAAGGCCAGTGGTTTTTGCCTTTTGCTTCCTTCTCTCTCGCCCACCCACCGAAGGAACGGCAGGGAAGGAGTACATCTCAGGCCTGGGAAGCGACGCCCCGGTGGCTCTGCGAGTGGCCTCTGGAGTCTCCCTCGGTGTGAACCCTGGCTCTGCTCTTACCAGCTGTGGGGCTGTGCGTAAATTACTTAACCTGCTCCTTTGCGAAACGGGATCACGTCACGGGCTTCCTGTTAATTAATAAAAATGGGAAAGTGCGTCTGCATTGGAATCCTGGCGTCCCACTGTGTGCCGGGGGCAGAGGCGTGTATGTGGTGCACGCCTCAGTCTCCTGCTCTGTCAAGTGGAGTAATAACAGTACCTATACCACAGCATGTTGTGAGGATTAAATGAGTTAATATATGAAAAACACCGAGACCAGGACCCAGGAGTGTTTAATAAACGTTGCTGGTTGTTACTAGTAATTTTGAAGAAGCTGCTCCTGACAGCAAAAAGGTTATAGCAAAAAGAGACGGTAAAATATTTTCCCCTGAGATCTCTTAAAAACGAAACCAGCCCAGAAGAAAGCCATCTAGTTAGTAACATAGAAGATGTGACTGATGACCCAGTGGGTCGCTGCACAAGCGATTCCTTCCAGACATCAAAACGTGTAACGCGAAGATGTAAGCTGAATAGTTTACTAATAATTTGAGTAGTTAATTAAGAGAAAGAAAAAAAAATACTTCATTTGGGTCTCTGTTTAAAAGGATCAACCAAGAGAAATGTAAAGGTAAGAACATTTACTGAATTGAGTGATACAGGTTACAAGCGTAATTTCCTGTCATTCAGTGTTTGCCGAGGAGAGGAGAATACAAGGAGGAAAGCAAACAGCTCTGATTTGCACACAGAGCACTGGGAGCCAGTCAAGGAACCCAGGAGGGGACACGCCTCAAAGTGGAATGTGCTAGAGATGCCTCTTGGAAGGAGAACATTGCCGAGAGCACAAATGGGCAGGCACTTTTTTTCAAAGTTAGAAAGTGCTGTGTATGGAAATTATCAGCCTTATTTTAAATTATCTCTAATGTCAACCTAAACTCAGCATTTATGCCTTAAAAAAAAACCCAAAACAAAAACCTTCTTGTCTACATAACCAACATGTTACGCAGTGGATCCAGTGGGCCGCATTAACATAAAAGGCCCTGGAGTTGAAGCAAAATTTAGACTCAGAATATTAGAATTAGAAGCAACTTCCAAGGTAACACAATCTAATTTTCCCATTTTCTATAGGAAAAGTAAATCCTAGAGAGTAAGCAACTTTCCAAGGGCACACAAGTTTGGGTGAGAACCCTCACGGGTGCAGTGCTCCTAAATCAAGAATCTTGGGACTTCCCTGGTGGTCCTCTGGTTAAGAATCCACCTCCCTAAAGCAGGGGCGGTGGGTTCGATCCCTGGTTGGGGAACTAAGATCCCACGTGCCGCAGGGCAACTAAGCCAGCACGCTGCAACTACTGAGCCCGTGCTCTAGAGCTCACACGCCACAACTAGAGAGAAGCCTGCGCGGTGCGACGAAGAGCCCGAGTGTGTCACAACGCAGATCCTATGTGCTGCAACTAAGACCCAATGCAGCCAAATAAATAAATTAAAAAAAAAAAGAATCTTAACATTCAATGATTCCAAAAAACTGAGGGTTTTTTTCAGAAAATAAATCCATTCTATAGAAATTACCTTTTGTGTTATTACCTAACTCCTAAAGCATAAGTGCTTTCACAGCTGTTCACAAAAGACTCATCAGATAGTCCAAGGCTCCACTTTCCCTTATTTGAGAGCAGCAGAGGACGAGAATGCAAGAGTGAATTATTTAAGAGTAGAGAAACCAGTTCTGAAGATTACAGGAAGCCCTAGTGAGTGGTAGTGGTTAGATCCCAGGCCTCCCTAATTCCGAGAATAAGGTCCTGACCTCCAGGATTCTCCAGTTATATTCTGAACAAAAGTCCACATTTTCTGTGCATATCACAACTTATAAACTGCCTTTCCAACTTTCACTAAAGTCTTCTTCCTTTCCTGATAGCCAAAGCCCCCCAGTTTTGAAGTTACCCACTGAGCAGGTGCAGCGGGCAAGTAGGCGCTTTCACAGCGGAGTGACACGTCCTGCCTTAGCTCAGCGACAAACTGCCCCATGTCACAACTACCTGGGGCTGATGGGGAACTGGGCAGACGCTTACTGTCAACTGGGACCTTAAATTCCTAGAGCTTACTGGAATTCACAACACAGAAATCCATTTATGACATGGTGGGAAGGGAATCAAGCAAAACCCACGTCTGTATCCACTCTGACTACACGCACATGGACAGAGGCAGGAAGGGGCCATGGAAAAATGTTGCTTTGGGTGTTTTAATATAGTTTTCCCAACAACAGAAATAGCTGTTAAGTAAAATGACAGAGCAACGTAAGGCAAGGCGATGGTGCTACATTGACAGTACTGAAGGTGCTTAAAATCCTTCTGAAAGAGATCTTCAGAAAACAAGACAATTTTCAAACCGTGAAGTAAGGAAAGCTTTTCTGAGAAACACCAGGTAAAAAGCCGAGAAGGTGCCTGGCCTCCTCAAAGAATCGTCTGGCCTGGCAGGCACTTATTTGATGGCCGGAGAAGCCCAAAGGTCCTCAACACAGCACGTTTTCCAGACAGACAGAAAAGCTCTCAGATATATTAAGGCTTTATTAAGTCAGGGGATCCGACTTTGTTGTGGAGGCAGCGAACATTTTACTACAGTTTCCTACTGGGCATTGTCTTCACTCAGAATATTCTGGTATTTTCAGAAATGAGGAAGCTCTGGGAATTGTGCCAGCTTAGCTCATTCTCTCGAAAGTATCCATTAATGTCTAATTTAAAGAAACAAAATATAAAGAAGGTGCTAATTTCAGATGCCTTAGTGCCAAAAGTGACTTAGAAAAAAATATATATATCAGGTTAAAAACCCTGATAAAAGGATTCTGCATGTGTAAGACAAAACAGATGTCAATGTTCAGGAAGGCAGAATGAAAATGGTGTCTTTGGGGCCAAGTTTCACTTATTTTTCTACTCTTTCCTTTTTGAAAGACATGTCCATTTCAGGCTTTGTCCTGCCTTCTAAGAGTAAAACTGGTAATGACTGTGAAAATCAGAACTATTATTTACCTGAGGGAGCACTTTGGAGACAGATTAGATGAAGAGAGATGAGAGATTTCATCTGGAGACACATGAAATCCTTCTGAGTAGTGAGAATATTGTTACAAACAGAATTACAGAGAGGCAGGGGACAAAGTTAGAATACAACATAATGAAACTAGGTTTTAAATCAGAAACTTTTTGAGGACAAGCATTTAGAGCTACACTGCAGAAACAGGCTTTACTCCTTCATTATTAACAGCACACGTATGAAGGGCACTTACCACAGTGTCTGATGCATGAATGCTTAATGAATAGTTGCTATAATTATTCTTCCCATCACTACGGGCAACTGAAGGACTGTGGGTTTGCATTAACCTCACAAATCTGTCAGGTAACAAATAACTGGATCTTAAAAGATGTTTATAACGTTAAGGTCTTGAAGGACTAACATATAAACAACATTTCTACAACCTACTGCAGTGCATTTTGGAGAAACGTTTTTACCTTGTGGTCCATACTGGCTCATCTGTGGACCGTAAGTCCCACTTGAGTTACTCTGTTGGAAGCTACTGATTCCAGGATGCATCTGGCCTCCAGGAGAAGGATGAGGCGACATGGATGGTCCTGTCTGTTGAGGTCCATATTGAGACATCTGAGGGTTTCTTTGTGTGCCTGCCATAAAACCTAAGTGAGAAATAAATGGAAATATATAAATGCAGGTGACAAAAGTGAACATGGAATTGTGTCAAAGGTAGATGGGAGAAGACTGGTGCTGTGGGATTCCCCTAAAGAACAACTAAAGACATCTCAAACCCAGTGTGGAGGATGTGAGAGGGCCCAGGGGCTACCCGAGTCCTCACTCTGAACTCTCACTAGAGTTCCTGGGAACCCGATGGACTGTGGACATGAACTAGGGAAAAGGAGACGAAGGTGAACAGGCCAATAACCTTAACCTCTCCCAACCTCCATTCTTGCCTGGCTGGACGTGTGCACGCCCCTCAGAGCCTCGGCTCACTTCCTGATCTCTGGGCCACGTGTCCCCGCTCACTCAGACATCCCACCCCCCTCTCAAGCCCAGGTCAGCACCCAGCTCTCCCCGGCACATAACCATTTTTCTCCCCTCGGATCTCCTGGGGCCACAATTGTTCACCGTGACTCCTATAGTCCTGCAGACTTACCACCTGATTCATACTACCCATCGGGGGGGGGGAACTGCACACAAGTGGAGGGTCTGAAGTGTACCCTGCTATTCCAAACAGACCCTGACTTCCTCCCGTAAAGTTCTCCCCATTGCCAAAACAGGACCACCACTCACCCCCGTGTGCCACCCACGATTCCTTCCTCCCGCCCCGATGTCCTATGGTGTGATGGACCCACTGGCACGTCTGTTGCCTCTACTTCCAAGATGTATCTTGGGGTCACGCCTCTTCTCCATTTCCTCATCTACAAAAGCCAAGCCGCCCAGCTACCATCTTCTCTCCCATGACCAGACATGGTCATGGTCTGGCTCACCCCTCTCAGCCCTGCCCCGTTTTTGTGCCTTTTGGTTCACTTTCACAAAGCCGCCAGAATGATTTTTCAGGAATAAAAAAAGGAAATCAGAGCGTATCTTCTCTGTATAACCATCCTGCCACCAGGGTTCTCATTAGACCTGGAACAAAATGCCAGCATCTGACTATGGTCTGTGGGCTCTTTTGTGGTCTGGGGTTGCCTTTCTCACTTTAACCCCACTTCCTATAGTTTTCTCTCCTTCTCACTACCCTGAAGTCCACTGGCCTTCTCATGCTTCCTAGAAGATAACGTCAAGCTCCTTCCCTTGATAGAGCCTACTCTCTCCCGTTCCCTCTTCCGAGAGCGTCCTACTGCCGGTTCCTTCCTGTCCCCCAGGTCCACCTTCCCTGACTGCCCTGGTGGCGCCACCCGTTCTCCTCACGTGCTTTTCATAACATGTGATCATCTTACTTTATTTCTGACTCACTTAAGCTCTCTCTTCCCCACTAAAACATAAGCCCCAAGAAGGCAAGGATCATGGACGTGCCCTCTGCTGCATTCTCAGTGCCCAGCAGGGCGTCTGGCGCGTAGTAGGTATCAAAAACTACGTGCTGAAAGAATGAGTATTAAATTCCTCCTGTACTCAGAGTGCTGAGCACAGCGCAGTAGGTGCTTAGCAGGTAGCTGGACAAATGGATAAAGAAAATACATCTTTCAATTGTGCAGGACTATAAAGTCAAGGTACATTGCCATCATCAGTAGTTCAGCCAAATGTAAGCAAGTACATAGAATGAACTGTGAATACGCATTTAGACAAAGAATACCCCAAATCAAGACATGTAACTAAGAAAAAGATAAATCATCAAACCAGAAAACTAACAAAGGGCAGTTTGAAAAAAACCTCCCAGAACCCAGGAGTTAATAGTTGGTGAGAGTTCACGGGTGTCAGCTGAAGGCTTTCGTACAGGGTGAGTGCAGAGAGGGGGCAGGTTTCCACCTACTCCAGAGGAGAACTGAGAGCAGTAGCTTGAGAAGGAGAGTCTCCTGAGGCAGCCGGAGGGGAAGGTGATGCCTGGATCCAAGGCCAGCTTAAATTTAGGGGGTTAAACAGAGTAGGGCCTTTACAAAGGCCATGGTTTACATTTCAGTAAGAAAAAAAAAGAGATTTTCTAACACTGCTTCTGTCTAAAAAGATAGACATAAAATACAAGTAAGTAGAGCTGTTCCTTATTATCCTATTTCATTTATTTATAAAGATAAAGTCATGTGAAATTGGGCTCAATTGGCGGCTCCCAGATATAAATCATCATAGAAAATGTTTGCTTTTTCAAATCTGAAAACAAACAGAAATCAGAGTGCTAAAATTACTATAAATGATTGCATCTTAAGATGTAACATGAAATATTTATCTAAGCCTGACTATAAAATTCTCAAGAGTTTCATATAGAGTCCTGTTTAATAAAAAAGTGTTTAAATTCCATACAGATTGTATACGTTTTTCTTCCTTTCTCTCTTTCGAGAATGGCTGCTTTCTTCTTCATTAGTTAAGGAAAATAATACATGTCCGTTTTTTAGCATTAAATTTCACTTCAACCAAGAAAGTGTCCATGCTGAAGGATTTAGAACTGCTGGTAACACAGCACATCCTTAAGTTATTGCTGCCTCTTGGACACTTACTATAAGCTTGAGGTTTGTTCAAATGACTTCTAAGAATTCTTATCTGGGCAAGTTATTTATTTCTGACTCTTTATTCAATCCTTAAAAAAAAATATATATATGCCATGATCCACTTGAACTGTCTCACTCATCACTGGAATTTTGCAGAAAATCAAGTTCGTCAAAAGGCTCCAAAAGAGGTAGAATGTTAAAGCTAATCCAAATGGAATGTGTAGCAACATCAAATTCCAACAACAAGGTTCTGTGGAGTATGGAATCCACCTCCTTCCATAGAAATTAAAATTGGAAAGCTATCTTTTTTTTCTCTGTATGCTTTTGCAATGGCACCACTTACAAGACGTTTCTGAAACCTTGTTTTATATTTTTGGTGAGACTCATCCCTTTCATGTATTCCCCAAGACAATGAAAGGAGGTGACATAATTTCACTGACTTTTTTCTGAACTACAAGCATCGAGAGGCAGTCAACTGGGAATAGAAGGCCTACGTTACAGCTTTGTTTGTGTCGCTAGCTCAGAATCCGGTAGAGTAGACAGATACGTAAATAAATATACTGCAGTGTGTGAACTGATCAAAACTGGCTCTGTGACCTTAGGTGAATCGTAATTTATCTGAGGCTCAGTTTCCTCACCTTAAAATGCAGATGAGGTTGCTGCGAGAGCAACTGAGCACCTGAAAATGTTCTGTAATCTGACATGTACACACAAAAGGAAGACAGTGTGATGGTAACTTTCTGGTTTATCAACTGCCACGAGTATCTTTTAACTCCCGAATACCCCATGTATTCAGGTGTAGTTTCCAACTAGCATGAACAAGCTGGTTTTTATTTCTACATTTGTGTTTTTATTTAAATATGTGGGATCCACAGTACTCCAGTACTTGTGTAACTGTCTACAAATTCCAAAAGCTTAAAAAATATATACCCCATCTCCTACCATGGAGTTCCCCTGGTCAAAGACAAATGGTTTTCTAATGTATCCTTTCAGGGATATTTTATAATTGGTTTGTGTTAGATTGTGTATTCCTTTTTTTTTTTTTTGCGGTATGCGGGCCTCTCACTGTTGTGGCCTCTCCCGTTGCGGAGCACAGGCTCTGGACGCGCAGGCTCAGCGGCCATGGCTCACGGGCCCAGCTGCTCCGCGGCATATGGGATCCTCCCGGACCGGGGCACGAACCGGTGTCCCCTGCATCGGCAGGCGGACTCTCAACCACTGTGCCACCAGGGAAGCCCATGTGTATTCCTTTTATCATGAGTAAGGCTGAACATTTTGTTTTACAGCAGTTTTGACTCCTTTTCTACAACTATTTATATCATTTGCCCATTTTTCTGTTGGCCCCTCTATGTCTTGACTAGGGAGCATTTCATCTTGCAGATTCAGCTGTTATTACCAAATAGCTGTACAGTTCACCAAAACTCTTGCACCTGCAATCCTATGCACATCTGGTCCTTCAGTGTGACTGACACTGGCAAAGGCCATACACAGTCTTAGCAGGAAAGCAATATGATCTGACTTGCATTCTCAAAAGCTAATTCTGCCATAATATGCAGCAAGAAGGAAGGACAGAAGGAGAGTAAGGCTAAAAGTTAGGAGACCAGTTAGGAGGTAGGTAAAGTGATACATAGTATATAATCACAATGAAATGCCAGCAATAATCCTACTACAAAGGTTTTCATTATGGATATAACCAAATTTTTAAGAGGTTATTGAATACCATCATAATCTAAACAAACTAATGAAAAATTAGAAGACAGAAGTTAATGAAAAAAGAAGTATTTCTACTTTTCATCCTAAAGATAGAGACCCGCATGTGCATTATTTGTTTCCTCATCTATATAATAGGGACAATTGTATCTACCTCATAGGGTTGCTGCGGGGATTAAATGAGATGATACATGTAAAACATTTATAGTAGTGCCTGGCACACAGTGAACTTTCAATACTCACTAGCTATTACTATCATTATATATTCAAAAAAGGAAAGCAAGAGAGGCAGCATGCTGTGACAGCAAGGGAACTGACTAGGATGTCAGTCGTGGGCCTTCCACACTTGCTGTGCAGAATGCAGCAATTAACCTAGCTCTTGGCCCTCAGTTTCCTCACCTGTTAAATGGTGAGAGGGAAGACATACGATATTTGTAGCGGCACTTCTAGCTCTAGTTCTCTATGATTCTGGCTTAAACTTTTTTTGTGTGAAAAATCTAATTCAGGTCTAAAATTCGCATGTATATTTATTTGGGGGATATTCTTCATTTTGTTTTATTTTAACCTTAATTTTGAATGAAATAAATGCTAAAATGTTTCCAAATATCAAATTTCAAACAATAATTTTCTATTTATGGTGACATATTTGATTGTATTTTGCTTCCTTTAGGAAGTTATTATAAAATGGCAGCTTGTAACACAGTTTATGAACAGAAAAACTGACAGCTCAGAGAATGAAGCTGTTTTTTTTTTTTAAAGTTGTGAAATTTTTCTAGTTATAAACCATCTGAGTTTAGAAAACCTAACTATCTAGTAAGGAAAATTTAGAAGGTATAAAGTGAACTTCCCATATATTATAAAAGTATGTTGAATTTCTAGATGTATTATGGAATTATATGCCCTAGGTAAATAATCTAACATGGAAAATTCAAACTTTGGAAAAAAGTACTAATTTAGATAATTATTATTTACACTATATAAAAGAACTTACTGAAAAAAAATCTTAGAAACTATATGAAAATGATTTGTACACTTCATCCATAAAATAAATGCATAGAAGGCTTACATTAATGGATTTACTATTTTTGAGTCCTTCATTACATGTGTATGCAATCACAAACACTCGTACAACCAAACTCCAGATGAAGAGGCGCAAGCTCTATTCTGAGAGAGAAGGTAATGTAGTAATAGGACACACACACCCCCCCCCCCGCATCTGTTTGGAATCACATGTGGGTTAGAGGCTGCCTCCACCATCCACTGTGTGGACTCACAGATTCTCTTGTATGAAATAGTGAATGCACTTCCTGTCCTGGCTTCCAAGATCATTCTGAGAGTCAAATAAGAAAAACGTATGTGACTGTGCTTTTCTAAACTGAAAAACACCATGAAAATGCTGTGCAAAGGACCATTGCCTTGTTAGTGACGCTACGAGCTCTTCATTCACTGTGTGAGTTCTGATCTAAGCTCTCATACTGGTAACTCAATCCACAATAATGATACACAAATCTTCTATCAGCATGCCCCAATTTTACTCTGGCATTCATGGAACTGTGGTAAGAATAAAAGAGCATTAAAAAAAAAAAAGTAAAAGATGTGATCCTTGTCCTTGAAGAATTACAGTTTAGTTGCATAGAAAATAAAACCTGGGGACTTCCCTGGTAGTCCAGTGGTTAAGACTTCGCCTTCTAATGCAGGGGGTGCAGGTTCGATCCCTGGTTGAGAAGCTAAGATCCCACATGCCTCGTGGCCAAAAAACCAAAATATAAAACAGAAGCAATATTGTAACAAATTCAATAAAGACTTAAAAAATGGTCCTCATCAAAAAGAAAAATCTTAAAAAAAAAGAAAGAAAAGAAAACCTATCAAATAGGGAAAAATGATAAACTAAAGTCACAGAGCAACCGAACGAGATTCCAGGCAGCATCCTAGGTGCTGAGGATGTAAACCATGAGCAAAACAGTGTCTGCCCTCGTGGACCTCACATTCTAGTGGCAGAGACAGCCATCTAATAAACAACTAAAAGTTAAGTATGAGTATAAAAAAACAGAAGTACAGGAACTCTGAGGGTATAAGAGGAGGACCCAATTTAGACTAGGGACAATGAAGTTTCCCCAAAGAAGTCCTATTTAAGCTGAGACCTTAGCTGAAGGTAGGATGCAGGTAAATCAAACTAGATCCGAATAAGACTAAGACTATGTCTGACTGGTGAAGTGGATGTCACAACATATAGTCTTGGAAGCCAAAGTTCCTGCATTCAGCTGAATCCTAGTGGTCACTGGGCACCCTTTTGTTTGGTCAGGTCTTGTGAATGGTTAGTTTAGCATTTACAATCCCTTTCTTGAAGCCTTCCCCTAATTCTGCTGCTAAATGTAAAGAAACCACAGGAAAAGGCAGCATCACCCCTCTACAACGGCCTGCCCTCGCACCTACGGACACTGACATCCATGTCCCATCTTTATGGATTTTCCTACTTTCAGAAGGAAATCTCTTGCTTGCATCCAAGGCAGGGCCTCCAATTTATGCTCTGAATTCTGACCTTTCTCATCTCTCCAGGGATGTTCAACAGTGTTTGTTCAAAAAAACTAGGCAATGACTCTTGATTGCTTAACAGAATGAAGCCAAACTTATCAGCCCAGCAATCAAGTCTCTTCAAAATGTGACCTGACCTATTTCTCCAGCCCCATCATGGCTACATGGTCATCATGGCGACCCCACTCTGATTCGACCACTCCCACTTTTACCTCCCTGCAGGCACCAGGTTGCTTTCGACCTGTAAATCTTCACACACTCACTCACTTAACAATTATTTATTGACTACCTCTCATGTCCCTGCTAATGGGCTATTCACTGATCTAATAACAACAGTTGACATTTAATGAGCAGATATTATGTGCTAATGGCTTTGTTCATTACTTGTCCTTTTAAACTTCAAAACAACTATGAAGACACTGAGGCTCACAGAGGTTAATTTGCTGAAACCACTTTGAAACATTTTTAACCACAATCCATAGTAAAGAAATATATTGTATACCATGATTCAATGTGTGTATGTGAGTATGCACGTGTTTATATATTCACATTCAGTATCCACACACACACTGTACTCTTCACAAAACAATTTCTACCCTGATTATGTGCAATGCTCTCTGATATTTTATATATTTTTTTCAGTGAACAAACGCACGACTGAGCGGCGCAGTTTGGAAACAGCATGCTAGATTGCGTCCTCTACCGAACACTGGTTCACAGTGTGCCCAGAGAGCCGTCTGCCTCCACGACACTGACGTGCTCCTACCCTTCCTGGCCCTGTCTCCTGCTGCTTCCACGGCGTTCCCTGGCCTTCCAGAAAAGCAGATACTTTCATATGCTGTACGTTAGCTGAGACAGAACCGTTGTCACACTGCCATCGTTATTTGCTGGGGTGACTATCTCCCCCCAGATTGTGAGCACTGAGGCTTTAAAAAACACACTCTCTTCGTATCTGTCTCCTCAGGACCATGCAAAGTGACTGGCAGAGAACTGGAACCAAATAGTACAGGTTTTTAATGAATAAGAAAACATCTTCATTCAGAAACCATTTACTGTTACTTTGGGAAAACAGCTTAATAACTGTGATGGTCTGGCTCCTTGTTTCAGAGTGAGTATATTCAAGTAATCATTTCTGGGGAAAGGAGGACCGCTATTCAAAAAAAGAACAACTGAGGGCTTCCCTGGTGGCGCAGTGGTTAAGAATCCGCCTGCCAATGCCGGGGACAGGGGTTCGAGCCCTGGTTCGGGAAGATCCCACATGCCGCGGAGCAACTAAGCCCGTGCGCCACAGCTACTGAGCCTGCGCTCTAGAGCCCGTGAGCCACAGCTACTGAGCCTGCGCTCTAGAGCCCATGAGCCACAGCTACTGAGCCCGCGAGCCACAACTACTGAGCCCGCGAGCCACAACTACTGAAGCCCATGCGCCTAGAGCCCGTGCTCCACAACAAGAGAAGCCACCGCAACGAGAAGCCTGCGCACCACAATGAAGAGCAGCCCCCGCTCGCCGCAACTAGACAAAGCCTGCGCGCAGCAACGAAGACCCAATGCAGACAAAAGTAAATAAATAAAATAAATTAATTTAAAAAGCAAAGAAAAGAAGGAGAGAGATCCCCCCTGCCTCAAAACAAGAACCACTGACAGCTAGTGGCCTAGTGGGCCAGAAGCATCATTTTTTCTATCACCTAAATATCTGCCATGTGCATTCGCTCTGTCCGTCTCCACGGTCACTGCAAATTCAAATTTTAGCTTCACCGCTTACGGTTAGGTGACTTCAGGCACGTTAGTTAACAGTGAGGCCTCCGTTTCCTTCTCTGAGAAAGGTGGATGACGACGGAGCCCACCTCATAAGAGTAAATGAGAAAACGCTGTGTAAAGCGTACAGCTCAGTGCCTGCACACAGAGCAGAGGCGCAGTAAGGGACAGGTATTATTATTCGTATTATTTTTAATACAACCCACCATTTATTTCCCATCTGAATGACTCCAAGCTTTCAAACCAGCCTCGCTTGCCAGGCTCCCGTTCAAACCGTTCACTGCGGCAAAGTCAGGAAGCGCCGCACATCCCTGGACCGTGCTGAATTCACCGAGTGATAAATGCCACACCCTGTGGCCTCCTGGCAAAGGGCTTGGTGCCTTTCCCCAGGTAGCACACAGCTCTGTGTCACTTTGCTGGCCTGCCAGCTCTGCACCTCCTCCACCAGAGCCAGTTATAGCTGATGGGTAGCCTTCCTCACTCAGCGGACTATCCAGAAACCAGGGTCCTTTCCCTGACAGCTAGTTCCAGAAATAACTGGCTGCCCATGTTACTTGGCTCAGAGAACTGAAGCTTGTCAGTTTCAGGCCACTTAACCAACAACTCTAGTACTGCTTAGCTCTGAGCGGCCTAAGACTCAGTGCACATCCTTCCCAATCCTGCAGAGTCCCCGGAGTTTGCCTATTAAGAGAGGGAGAGTGGGACTGGGGAGCAGAAGGAGCGGGGAGAAGGAAGAGAAGAAAGGTAGACAGATACACAGAAATAGATATGAGTCCTATCAAGTGCCTAAACAGACTCAGTATAAAGAGCAAGGATCCTGATTTTTGTTTGTTACTGGATCACGAGCACGTATGACGATCACTAGCTTGATAAACATTTATGCAAGGATGAATCAATCCATTAGGGTTTTTTGTGGGGTTTGAAGGGAGACCAGAGTCTGAAATAAGACTATTCTCTTTCTGGTTATAAAGGAAAACCCCCGAGACCTCGCCCAAGCATCAGGGCATACTGCTCTTCTGCTGGGGGCTTGTCAAGGAGCTCTGGAGCTCATGTGATAAAGGCCCCATCTTGGCCAGGCTCGTTTCCACCACCTAGTAAGAGGCTTACAACTTGTCCTAAAGTTTATTCCAAAGGCACATGGGTTCACTTAAGATATTTAATTACAACTTGATAATTTTTTTTTTTTAACTTTCTGGCTGTGCCACAGCATGTGGGATCCTCATTCCCTGACCAGGGATCAAACCCGCGCTCCCTACGCTGGAAGCACGGAGTCTTAACCACTGGACCACCAGGGAAGTCCCCACGGTTTGATAATTTTCTGAATGTCATTCTCCATGTATCCAATAGCTGAAGGCAGGACCTCATCTGGAGTCATTCAGTCTGCAGGTTGAGAATGGTTTTCATTAGGGTCATTCCCCTACAAATATTTATATTATTAATCAATGGAAAAGTCCTAGACAGACAATCTATTCTAAATATTGCATGGTGGTATAAGTCATGTGAAGTCTAGGGAAGATGCTACTTCAATCTTTATACAGAGGCCAGTATTAAAGACTAATTAAGCCAAAGACGCTTTTCTTTTTCTTAATGTGTTTTTAAGAAAACACATTGCTATCTTGAAATCTTAGCAGACTGGCCTAACAGAGAATTGGCATTTCTAAAATGTCTATCTATATTATTATCAGATAAGTGAGTTTTCAAGACCTTTTAAATATTTTCTTCAACACCATACTATTTGTGGTTTATTAAGTGGGTATTTTTCCCCTTAATAGTTTAAAAAAGGCTATATGACTCTCTTATTTGAAAAAAAGAAAATTCTTAGAGAAAAGAAAAATCCACTGTGACTATCTAAACCTTAGCAGATCAAAAAATTTTTTTCAAGCAACTGATTTATGTAGTCATTATAAACAAATCACATTTTCCACATAAGGGATGAAATGAATACAGAATGCTTTTACGCAGTATGAATGAAGAAAAACTCTTCACTGGAAAGACAGAGATACAGCTTATCTTTAGAAGTACTTTAAAAATGCTCAAAAATAGAATGAAATTATAACTCAGGCCTTAAGGCATATCTGGAGGAGATGCTACATGGAAAAATACAGAGGAAAGCTCCATGAATCCAAATAAGCAATGACAGGTTATCACAACTCCAGAAGAGTCACTGATGGGTTAAAGGACCATCCAATGAAAATGCATCCCTAAGTTGAAGGGTGTTACAAAACTGATTTAGAAAGAAGGTCAAATAAATAATGGAGCAAACACAGGGAATTTCAGAAAATTAAACTGGAAGGCATTTTAACATGGACCTGAGCCTCCAACTGTATATCCTTTCCCTCTTCGTGAAAGACAACCAACTCTGCAACGTAATCACTGGAGACCTTAAATCCTGTTAGAAAAAGCAACGTTAAGCACAAGGCCCACACCATGGTTCATGCCACCCACGAAAGACAGCACAGCAAAGAAAGAGCCAGAGTGCTCAGGCTACCGCAGGACAGCAAGCGAGCGCAGTACCAACTGCATGCAAATGTGATGCCTTCGTCAGAGGTGCCTCTTCGGCTGGCAGAGCTCCAGCGCCGTCAGGACACCCACAAAACACCCAGGGTCCCATAAGCCACCACAAAGCAAGGCGCGTTTTTTCCTTTGGCACGTGGACGATTTATTGTCATGTTGGCATCTGTTAAAAATTCACAGAATAACTGCCTTGTTTCTTCAAGGCAGTTCAATAAACGATGTTTCTCCACATGTGTGAAATAATGGTCACACGCTGTACCGCCTTAGCAGGGAGCCTCCGACTATAAACACAGTGATTTCTCATCGCAAATAGGTGTCAGACTCCCATTTGGAGAGAAAAATAGATTTTAAAGAATATTCTTGTTACATTTTAATATCTTCAGTGTTTATTTGCCTGCCTGCTTCTCTTCACAACATGAACCGCTCTGAGGAAGACAGAAACTAATGACCCATTCAAGGCTGTAACCCGGGCCCCCCAGTGCTCTCCCAGCTGTGCTCTCAGGTTAACTGGCAGAATCGCTCCCTCTTCCTTCCCTGCCACCACAGCGCCCTATATTCGGAGGCACAGACGACAGCATCTAAGTTCTCCCCATCCACGCCCACAAAGCCCTCTCGGCTACTGACATCATCCATCCTCAGGAAAATGAGAGTCAGGGGACGGATCAGACTAATTACCCAGATGGTAGATGGGGGCAAAATATCCGGCCTTTCCTTGTACAATTCTTTGGAGTTTTAGCTGCAAAAGTCCGCTTCAGTGCTGAGGGCAAAGCCAATTGTATGTGTCACTATGTGCTGGAAGAAGCAAAGAAACCACCTTTTAAGGCTTTCAACCCAGGTCTCACCTGAGTCACCTGTGCCTGATGCTTATTACAAATATTTGCACAGTGCTTTGCAATATGTAACTTTTGGATACAAGGTTGCATTTGATCCATATAACATATCTACAGGATGCTCTGATCCCCATTTTACAAATGAGGAAGCAGAGATTTAATTAACTGTCCAAGGTCACAAAACCAGTTAGTGCTAAGTCTGCACCTAAACGCAAATGTTTTGGTTCCAAACTGCCTAAAGATTAAGATGAGGAAAAGAAGGTACTGTAAGAGGCACTGGGCCTATGACACTGAACAGGGCCACATGGTCCTGGTCCTCACAGAGCTCTCGCTGGGAGAGAACTCCACTGGTAACCCCAGCAAGGGGTCCCGAGTACCGCCAGCCTGGGTGGGATGGTGCCCGGCCTGTGGGGCAGCACCAGAGCAAGTCATGCTTCCTTCTTTGTTCTCTCAGTAAACACGGACTGGACTCAGGGACCTAACAGGTGCCAGGCTGTTCGGAGGACATGAAGGGTTAGTAAAGATGGGCAAGGGATGGGGTGGGGTGGGGGCTGAGGAGTGGGTGGGTGGCAAAAGGGTCGGAGAGGAGCTTACGTGAAGATCCCAGAAGGGACTCCGTGTAGCCGGAGACTGTGAGGCAGTGGTGTGATGGGAGCGAGACCAGAAAGGGAGGCTGAGAGGGATGAGAAGGGGCCTAGGAACCAAGTGCATCAGCAAAGCCGTTCTCCGAAGGCAAAGGCAAGCTCTTCAAGGCTTTTATGAAGGGAATGACATGATCTCACCAGCCTTCTGGAAAGACCATTCTGGATGCAGTATGGAAGTGAATGGAAGGGAGCAAAGCTGAGACAGGAAGAGTGGTTGGGAGGTGCTGAGGATGCCTCGGTGGCCTGGGCAGGGGTCGTGACAGTGAAAGTCAAGAAAGGGGGACCTGTGACAAACAACCCAGGGGTGGAGGTCACAGAATGGGATGACTAGGGTAGGGCAGATGGGAGAGAAAAAGACATCAAGGATGCCTTCTAGCTTTCTGGCTTGAGAAACGAGGCAGACAGCAGTCTTTCACTGAGGTAACAGACCCAAAAAGCACAGGAGAAAACACGTTCTTAGAAATAAGTGCACGCAATACACAATGCTGAATTTACCTAAGATCCAGATGTTCTCAAATACTTTCACTGAAGAATAATGAGCCAATTACAAATGAGTGTTAACTATTAAAAGCAAGCTTTAACTGGCAATTAAAAAAAATTACTGCACATACAAAAGTAACAAAACTTTGCTTCTTTTAAAATATTCTGAAATGGAGACTGATGATTCTTCAATGAATATAAATCGACTTTTATTGTACGTGATACTTGTTTTCTGAGCACTTTGGTGAACAGATCTCTGGATAGTAGACTTACTAGGAATTCAACACTAACCCTAATACAATTCCTATACTGTTATTCCCTTCATTACTGACTAGTTTGGCTTGGTCCACAATCCAGCCCAGAGGTAGAGTTCTGGGGCTGAAGAAATTAGAAACAGCTTTGTAGATATTCTCTCTTGTATAGTACCTCCCATTTGAGTTTATTTTCATCTGTCACTGATTATAAAAAAGGATCCTCAATTAAGAGCAGAGGCTAAATTAATTGCATCTGGGGGTGGAGGCAGACTATCATTAATGCCTTCACACATTGATCTCCTATGTTTACGCGACGACGCTCGAGGAAAGACATCTATTTTCTCTTTGACAATACCCTTGTCCTGAAAGGCAGCATCTTTTTGTATTTAGTGTGCTCATAATATAAACGATAAGAACACCTTTACATGCATGAGCAATTAGAAAGGTAGATTAGGAGATCATTTTTGGACAACCAGTATACCTACCCTGTGAAACATCTCAGCATCTGCAGATTGACTGTCATACTTAAACCTGAGAATCTCAAAGAAAGAGCAACAAAATAATTTCTGTAGTTTGCAGAAACAGAAAAAAAAAAAAATCCTACTTCCAAGTCCTTAACAATTATCTCGGTGGCCTCCTTCATTTCTATACTTACTGGCTAATCTGTTCTCAACAATTGAGTTAGGTCAATTAAGATGATGAAAAATAATTTTTAAAATTTCAAAACTGGTTTTTGGTGTAGATATCACTAGGAAATAAGCTAGTAGCATTAACATTTTTTCCAAAGTTTTACTTATTTCCATCGAAATATTCCTCGGTTATAAAGAGCATGGCTGGCCCCTGGACAATTCACTTAGTGCAAAGCTCCAGGTGCGAGCACCCCAGCTCAGACTGACATCGGGTCTGTATGGTTGTAGAAATATGCCTGGGAAGAATGGAAGACGGAAGTGGTAGCTTTAATCTGGTGCAAGAGAGAGAAACACTCTACGCTACGGCAAATGACCTATAATGGGAAAACTGAATGAAGACATATCAATATGGTAAGCTTTCTTAATTTCAGAACAAGAAGTCTTTTGTTCTTTGGTTGTTCTGTGCTCTGAAAAGATCTGACACTTCTGAATGGCTGTGAAGGCTGAATTACTTTCTGCTGTCCAGCTCAATCTTTGCTAAACATCTATTATATGGGAGGTGCTGTTGTAGACACAGGGATGCAGAGCATAAACAAGATTCAGTTCTGGCCCTCAAGAGTTCAGTCTAAGCTACAGTAAGACACTGGATTTATTTTAAGAGATCTCTTTCTTGCCCTTGGCATTAAAAAGTAAGAGAGAGATTTGCCCTCAGCAAAAAGAATGTGCCTAGAAATTTAATAAGGAATTCTATTCAGATGCTGAAAAGAAGCTAACATACCTCATTAAAGAGGGAATAAAATTACGCCAAGGCAGTTAACATTTGGGATTAATAACAGGATAAAAATATATAAGAATAATGAAAACATATTCTATTCAATCAATCTAATAAGTTTGAAACCTTATACTTTTGAAGTACACAGATTCTGATTCACCTTCTCATGGTAGCACACAAAAAGAACATCTAAATGCCTGAGCTCACCCCATCTGCTACACACTTTTTCTGGATAATGGCACTGTTTGTATTTATAAAACTGGAGCTACTGATAAAGATCACTGTGGATATCAGATTCCAAAGATGAGAATTTTGTGATTCACTTGACATACAGCTGTCAAGGACTAAGCCTGGCTGGATTAAATACTTGAGATATGTGAAACTGCAAAATTTTGTTATTTTTTCCTTGTCCTGCAACTATAGAGTAAATACACAACTTGTCTAGCTTGTCTAATTTGGGCACCACCGATACAGTAACAGTTGGTTCTCAATTAGCTACAGGAAGCCTGTATACTTTGACTACAACTCTGTTTAAACAGTTGAGAGGAAGAAAAGGTTGTCATGTGGCTGGACAAGAATAAAGGTTGGGGGTTGGGGAACTCAGTAATTCTGGAAGATTTCACCCAGGATGCCCTCCGTACAGATCTGACGGTCACGGAATGGTGCCAAAGAAGTGCCTCCAGTGATAGAATACATTTTCTAGCACATCACAGTCCGGTAGCAGCATCAGTTCTGCTTGCAATCCACGTCCAAAAGGGAAAGTTCTTAGTGGTTCTGCTTTCAGCGTATCTCAAGGACTAATTAAATCCTCATTACTACCTTCTAATTATTCAAATACTATGGGATTACACTAAGGAAATCCCTGCTGGCACACTAGATGAAAAGGGTTAAATAACCTATGTTGATTTTGAGAATCCAGATCTAGTTCAGACCTTCAGAAAACCACTAGCATTCAAATGAATATTTAACTAGACACCACTGTGAAAATTAAAAGGGAATTCAATTAAAAGCTTTTCAAAAAATTAATTCTGAACCTCTCTACATCTGTCCACATAAATAAGCCTTCTGGAAACATTTTCACCTAATTGCTAATCCAATAAACTAGAAGGGCATTTGCTAGTTTCATGAAGCTTAACATCTTACAGGGGTTAAAAATGTGATCATTGGGCTTCCCTGGTGGCGCAGTGGTTGAGAGTCCGCCTGCCGATGCAGGGGACACGGGTTTGTGCCCCGGTCCGGGAAGATCCCGCATGCCGCGGAGCGGCTGGGCCCGTGAGCCGTGGCCGCTGAGCCTGCGCGTCCGGAGCCTGTGCTCCGCAACGGGAGAGGCCACAACAGTGAGAGGCCCGCGTACCGCAAAAAAACAAAACAGAAAATGTGATCATTTTGATGTTAATAATAATTATGCTTATTTATCTACTCAGACGACTATTCCACACTCCCTCCAAGTCCTCCTGGAAAACAGGACAACCCACTATTAAGCCATTTCCTATTGCTCTTTTCAAATTTTAAGATACATATGCTAAAGAATAAGAAGGATAAAGCTAATCTAAACTTGTTAGCTACAATTTTCTTGTAAAATATATTTCAGTATTTTAGGGTTATCTTAACCGTTCCTCCATTGCCTTAGTTCATATAATTCACAGTACTGTATTTGATTTTCTGCATGAGATGCTTTAATAGCAATTCTGTATGTTGTTATATGAGGTCTACAGAGAAAAGATGTGGTTTAAAATAAAAACCAATGGCAAATGTGTTACAGAATACTAAACTGAAGTTTTGACCTTTTAAAAAAAAGCAAACCCAGGGGCTTCCCTGGTGGTGCAGTGGTTGAGAATCTGCCTGCTAATGCAGGGGACACGGGTTCGAGCCCTGGTCTGGGAGGATCCCACATGCCACGGAGCGGCTGGGCCTAGTAAGCCATGGCCGCTGAGCCTGTGCATCCGGAGCCTGTGCTCCACAACAAGAGAGGCCGCAACAGTGAGAGGCCCGTGCGCTGCGATGAAGAGTGGCCCCCACTTGCCACAACTAGAGAAAGCCCTCACACAGAAATGAAGACCCAACACAGCCAAAAATAAATAAATAAATAAATAAAAAGCAAACCCAAACTTATATCAGTAATGAAGAAGTTAAAACCAAAGAATCTGAACTAATTTTCCTTATTCAGTTAGTAAGAAGCACCACATAATATGCAAACAGGAGAGTACTAAATCAAGTTTTGTATGGGAAAGTACACGAAATGTAGTGACAATACTACAGAAGAATAAAGCGGCCAACAAACATCCCAAGTGTCTCCCTCCTTTTTGTAACTTATGATGGCCATATCCACATATACCTCCATAGATGGAGAACAGAAAACTACAGAAACTCAGTTATTTTCACCTACGTACAATGTGGGGAAATGAATCTGTGACTGACGTCCTTTGACATACTCGACACCAGAACCACCAGGTGAAGAGGGTACTGAACTGAAGACGGGGGTGGGCACTGCAGGGCCTGGGATCTGGACAGGGCACGGACTCTGTGCTCAACCTCGGGAAGACGGTATGGCCTTGCTGTTGCCAGTGCTCTTCAGACCCCAGGACAGCCTCAGATTTGCAAAATTCTCCTAAACAGGGTATGTAGTTTATTAATAAATGTTCTTCCTGAATGGGGATACAAAGACCAAACACGAAGGAACCACAGCAGAGCAAGAGATCAGCTTCCTGAGCCTGCAGGAACCTAGCTCCGGGGCCGTTTGTCAGCACTGCTGTCCCCCACGAGGACTTTGGAGACGACCCAGAAAACTGCACCTCCAAGGAAAGTAGGCTGCATCTCCTATTTTGTGCAGTTGTCTCTGGGCAAGTGTGTTTCTAGATTCTCTACCATTAAAGAAAAGCTATCTCCTGTGGGTACATTAGAGAAAATGTGTATAATTGTGGAATCTTACTCTCTTATAATCTTACTTGTTAAAACAAAGTAAGTGTAAAAGGAAGTGTTTAACTTGGTTATTTTAGCACTCAGCAGTGCAGAAGCTATATTCTTATCTTGTCTATCAAGGTCCATGGTTTCTGAGAAAGAATACATTTTTTAAAATAAGATGCTAACTCACCAATGTATTTTTTTTCCCTCTCTGCTTCTTTCATTACTTCCTTAAATAAGGGGGGGCAGATATACAAACTGTAAAGGTATAAATGAAGTTAATTTACTTTTCAATACATGGGAATCAGCACTGGGGAATTTTCTAGCAACGGTTTTCTTAGATTTATTTTGCACTATATATACTGTTGGTACATACCAAATGATGGTAAAACAAGGAAAAGGTTTTCATTATTGTATCAAATCATTAAAATATTCATGTCACTTGCCATCTGATCAAGTGTTATTAGGTAGGAGCTAACGTTCCTTCCTAGATTTTAACAAATAACAAAGCCGTTTTTTAAAAGAGTACTTGCTACCCAATTTTAGAGGAAATTTAACTCACGCATGGGAAAGCATCATCCAACAGTCATTTTAAAATAAGTTTTCCTTCTCAGGGGTTGTCCAACCAACAAAAGGCACACAAGGAATGCACGTGGCGCGTACAGCACAGTCTCAGGGGAGGTTTGAGGAATACGTTCATAAAAATCAATTCAGATTTAGCAAATCATAAAACTCATTTTTGCTACTTGAAGGAAATGGTCATTATATTAGCCAGATTGTTACGTATCCACTACTAGTTACCAAAACCACACTATACATAAGAGGGGGGAAAAACCCCAAACATATCAACATAGTGGTTTCCATACAGTGACACCAGAGGAACGTCCTCAATTTTGCCTTGCAAATGTATGAAGTTAAAAGTTTGATTTAACTACATTTCCTGTCATCTCGTCCTTCATATTTGGTTTTCTACATTTTAAGATTCCTTAAACATTTGTCAGGAGGAAGGGGTTGGGAAGACACTGGAGGATGTGGAGGGGGCCCTCTTTTTAGTTCTTAGCAGTAAAGGTTAGAACTGTAGGACTTCCAAATAAGGTGCCTCTTATCTTTTGATCCTTGCAAAATTAGCAGAATTCTCGCAGCAGGAATGATGTTTCAGGGATATGGTGAAGATTAAATAACAAAAATCTTCATTTTAGCTCTGGGTCTGGCCTGAGTGGGCTTGCAGTGTAGGATAATTTCTTTTACCCTTTTTTCTTCACTTCCTTGACCGAGCCACACAAGGGAGGTATAACCCACGGCCAAGAAAAGGAGTTTGGGGGGAATTCCCCCTGGCTTGGCTTCAGTGCTCTCCCCATGAATGTCTGTAATGTCTTCCAGACAACCAGAGCCATGTGAGGAGTTAACACAGAACAAGCAATTGATAAGAGAGGATGGGAGATGCAAGACTGATTTATAGGAGGCCACAGTGGAAAGTTTAGAGAAACAAATACACACATCACACAACTATTAAAACATATTATAGCGTTGTTATAAGGCAGGGGTCGCCCAAGTACGGTCCTCAGATCAGCTGCATCAGCAATACCTGGGAACTTGTCAGAAATGCAGATCGTGAGCACTCCACACCTCAAACCTACCGCATCAGAAACCTGGGGGTGTGGCCTAAAAATCTAGCGTGACAAATTCTCCAGATGATTCTTGTGCACCCTGAAGTTTAAAAACCATGAACTATTCCATTATTAAGACATACTGTAGTATTTTGATAAGGGAATTAAAGTATTAATTATACATTAAATTATAATAAAAAAGTTAAATATGTAAAGGTATTAGAAATTAACATTTCATTTTATTCTTACTAAACATTCATTTTAACACGAATGATATACAGATAAGGCTAATTCATCTTTTCACTGGTATTACTTTCTAAATAACACATTGCTGAGTTTTTAATATGTAAAATAACTGAAACTTTATACTTATAATTCTAATTAGAAACAAATCATCATCTTTACAACCCATACAGTAATAATTATAAACATTACGGGTCAGGAGCCTTTAAGTATCAGCTACCAAGCCAGCAATGTCTGTTTTCTGGGTGGGAGTGAAGGAAAGTGACGTCTCCACGGGGTGGGGCAGATGGGCCTTGACCCCCAGGCAGTGGGAAGCCACTTGGCAAAGCACTAGATGGTGCAGCAGGCTTGTAAGGCCCAGTCGACACTAATCTGGATTAAAATCACCACCTCCACCATCAACAAAAGTAGCTCTCCTTCTGAAGGGGAGAGAGAACACAGCAGCAAACAAAGGAAGGTCTAAGGCTTCAATCAAGGCAATAACATACGGGGGTCAACACGCAGAACTGAGTGAGAGGTCAAAGAGTTTGCAGATGTGGGACAACCTGATTGTTCAAGGGCTTCAGGAATAGCTCACATTCCTTTCTCTGGCTCTGGCACTAACGTGCTTCTGAGAATGGGAAGGTCATACAGAACCTCTGCGGTCCTCATATCCTTTATTCATAAATTGAGGTGAACAGACTCTATAATCTTTCAGGTCAGCTCCAGTTCTAAGATCCTATAATCCTACAGTACAAGGTGTTACTATGTGTTTAAAATTTTACTGTTAAATATCATGGGACAAGTAACTGATCAAACCAGCTGAACAGACACACATACTTAACAATACTTTTTTACCTCATTAGGACCAATATCCAAATTGAATCATTAACAGTCATTTTTACACAGCTAGATCAAATATCAGACTATAGTCATGTATAAAGTATACTTCATGGTTCTATGTGGACATATATATTCTTTGGGTCTTGAACTGCACTTTGGTAAAACCACCCAATCTGCAAGAAAGCATCCTTCTTTTCAATATTTATTGTTACATGTAGGTTCTTATTTATTACTTTCATCTGATAAGGAAACATAATATCCTTTAAAAAATTATTTATAAGGAGGTGCATAGGTAAGCAAATTCATATAAGCCTTATATACTCAAAACACAAAGGTATGTAAGATATGAATTGAAGACCAACCTCTTTCCTGTGGCATTGGTGACTGGCTCAAGGCAGGATGAGAACTGGATTCTGACTGGCTCCCAGGTGGCTGAGGAGGCATCTGACTGCCTGTAAAACACAGGAGGGGAAGTGGGGATAGGGAACCCTCTGCATTAACGTTGCAATTGTGCAAAACCAAGACACGGTTAAATTTAATCTTCATGTTCACAAAAGTATGGCTTCACAAAGAAAAATATATAGCTCAAAGAGTGATATTTTTAGACATTTTTTGGTAAAACAATGAGGAAACAGGCATAAACATATTTATCGAATTACCTCCTGAAAAGTTCAGTTTCTTACTGTATGAGTTCCTAAATTCACAGACAAGTCAATCTGTAGCTGAAATCTCCTGACACACACTTCGACAATGCATTTAACAAAATCCAAGACTGATGAATTAAACTCATCCTCCTGAGTTTAGACTAGTCTCTAAGTGGGAAGGCATGAATAGAGGCCAACAATGTTTCATTGGTAATATTTATTCAATATAGTAATATCAAGCGACTTCTAAAAAAGCTTTATAATAAGTCAGAGATTTAACAAAAACTTAGAGGAAAATCTCAATAAAAAAACACACTACTATAAAATATAGTGTACATTATCACTAAAGAAGAAATATTATTCTGTATCTCTTTTGATCTTTATTGCTAATACGGCAATATTTACCATCTATTTGATTTCCATTTATTTAATTTTTGCTGTTTGTCTTTTCAAATTATAACGTAAGCTCCTCGAGCCAGGAATCATGTCTTTTACTCCTTTAATCCCTCCAATAGCATAACAAATATTTAATAAATCTTTGTTATTTAATGGCCCTTAATCTGAGAATATGAATTAAAGCAAAAGATATTTACTATTTTATTAATTAAAGAGAGACAGTGAATCATGTGAAGGCTAGAGACAGGATTTTGAAATTTAAGAATCATCAGAGCCACGTGACAATATCAACTCACTTTCTGCCTCAGAAGTTTAGATACATTTCTGAGACTAAAAGTATTATAGAATAAAAATGATGGTTGAATTTAACATAATCCTCAAAGCACTGTTTAACCATTCATTTACTCTTGGACATCTGTAGTAAATTAGTATTAGTACCAAATAAATAAATATAAAGTAAAAAACACCTACATTCTGGGTGACAACTTGAAGGGTAAACACTGCCATCAACATGGCTACAGATACACAAAGTATATGAGGATCATGCTGTTTTTATCTTCTAACCTCCCCCTTTGCTAAAATAAATTGGGAAGACAGAAATACACACACACACAGACACAGACACACACACATATACATACATATCCATATATACCTGCATATATATATCCCTACATAGCCCTCTGATATGGTAGTCTGTGATCATGCTAGATCAAGTGAACTGCTCTGACACCATAGGACCCACTTCTTGCATAGTTCTGTATATTGCTAAGAGGAATCACAGTTATTGAGTAGAGAGGGAAATTAATGTATTGAAGATTACCACCAATTCACCTCAGCAAAGGTCGTGATGCAGAGCCTGGTGTTTTACACAAAAGACAACCCCTTCCTGTGTTTTTACCTGATGGCGTCTCTATTAGGCCAGGCAGCCTGAGTACAGACCAGGAAGAGAATGGTCTCTGAGGACCACCCCTCATTGCTAACTCTAATAACAGCTGTATCTGTGACAGCCAGAGAAGCAGGAAGATGATTTTCTATCTAGATAATAGGTATAAAGAGTTATTAAAATACAACTATAAAAAATTCTCAAGCTGTTTTTGGGACTTTTAGAAAAGAATGTAAAACTTATGAATGTATTTGAATGCTGCTGGGTACAACTGCCACTGTCATTGTCAGATAAAGTGAAAATCAAGAGCTGAACTTATAGACACTGAAAAATGTGCCGTGAAACCAGTAGGAGTTAGAGCCACAACTAGATGATAAAAGACCTAGACAAACAGAAAAGAATTTGTGTAACCATTCATCATTTACTCTTAGACATCTGTAATAAATCAGTATTAGTACCAAATAATTAAATATAAAGCAAAAAACACTTACATTTTGGGTGAAAACAACTTCAAGGGTAAACACTGCCATCAGCTTGACTACAGATACACAAAAGTTGCTGTGTGTCCACTCAAGGGTCATGTGGTTCCTATGAAATACCCTAAGGCCCCCAAGCTCCAGTCCATTTAGAAACTTAAAGCACTCTGCAGCCAAATACTGACTTTCTAAAATGTCACCGGGGAGTCAGCTGCAGTAAGACAGTAAGCGCTTACATTATAATGATTGTTTCTGCATGACAGACTGGATTCATAGACTCATGACAGTGAAAACAAACAGTAATTCTACGTTAATACTGGACGCCACTACTTACACTATGCAGGCCCCAGGCACTGCTCTTGTACACAGTATTTCAAGTAAAAATAAAAAAGGCTGTAAGAACTCTCATGAATTCATAAAGTACGTCCACATCCAAGCTGCCCTACTGGTTATCTGGTGCAATTCTAAGAGAGATATCTCTACGGCAATGAGCTATCTACTCACTTACTAAATCCACCCTTTACGGAGACACACACGAGCCTTTTCATGGTAAAGCCAGCCTTGCCCAAACTGTTTACCGTTCTCCATTTGCCTTCAACCCCAGCTCTCCGTCAGGAGTTGCACAGTTACTAGGAAATAACTTCAGCCACCGTTAGCACAGGCATAAGCACTGTCACAGCAGATAACGAATCAGAAAACATGTCGAGAAACATAATACAGAAGGCTCACTTCGGTCCACTGTCCATATAAAGAAGAAAATGTAGAGCGCTCGGAACCAACTGAATTGACGGAACACCTCCAAAACCATGGATTTTTATACGACACGTTTGATGTAAGTAAAACCTTTTGGTAATTATTTTAAAAGAGAAGGTTGCCATATACAGTAAATAAACCAAATTCACAAGAAGGCTTTAACATTAAAACTGAGTTTTTAAAGAAAGCCCCGGGCTTCCCTGGTAGCACAGTGGTTGACAGTCCGCCTGCCGATGCAGGGGACACGGGTTCGTGCCCCGGTCCGGGAAGATCCCACGTGCTGCGGAGCGGCTGGGCCCGTGAGCCATGGCCGCTGAGCCTGCGCTCCGCAATGGGAGAGGCCACAGCAGTGAGAGGCCCGCGTACCGCAAAAAATAAACAAATAAATAAAATAAAAAATAAAGAAAGCCCCATTTCCCCCTCAGTCTGTGTCTATAATGATGTAAGCACAATGGGGGGAAAAGAACTGGAAAAAAACTATCCTGTGAGATAGAATAAATTCCACCACTTCACACTGATGTATTCATTCTTCAGTGACTATGTACACAATATTGTCCTAAATTTTGGTGCAACAAACTAAGAAATGAAACATCAATAAGTCACCTGAGTTTCTACTTTTGCTGACATAAAACTGTAAGCACAAGTCTATACTATAATTTTTTTTACAAAAGAGCTCTATGTTTAATGAATTATAGACTCAGAGAAAAGTTATAAAGCTATACAAGGAGCTGTCTTATATTCCTTAATCCACCTCCCCTAGTGTTCATATCTTATAGAACCTTTATATAATTATCAAGAGGAACAAGATGGTATAAGATTATTAATTAAAGATATTTGAATTTCACCAACTTTTCCACTTAACGTCTCTTTTTCCATTCTAGGGTCTCATATCGCATTTAGTTGTTATTTCTCCTTAGTCTCCTTTAGTCTAATCAGTCTTTCCTTATATTTTATGACCTTGATGCTTTTGAAGAGTACTGATCAGTCATTTTGTAGAATGTTCTTCAATTTGGCTTAGTCTGTTATTGTGTCATGATTGAAACGAGGTAACACATTTCGGTACCACAAAAGTGTCATGCCCTTCCCAGCTCATTCTACCCAAGGGGTTCATGACATTGATGTTTCATTGTGGTAACCTTTACCTTGATTACTAGGCAAAGCTGTTGTCCACCAAGCTCCAATAAAAAGTTACTATTCTGCCCTTGGTAATTGATAAGTATCTTAGGAGGTATTTGAGACTATGCAAATCCTGTGTCTCCTCAAACTTGCATCCACTAATTTTAGCATCCATTAAAGAATCTTGTCTGCAACATTTATTACAGTGGTGTTTGCTAACTGGTGATTCTTTATTTCCCTCTTTCCTTCCACATTTGTTAATGGGAATCTATTACAAGGAAGAACTATCTCTCCTTCTCTACTTGTTTATGTATTTATTAGACTGTTTGTATCCATGCAGACTCAATGTGGTAGACACACGACAGAATGACTTCCAGTGAGTCACACTCTTCTGTAATCTCCACCTCTTCACTGAGGGCAGAACCTGTGACTTGGCTTCTAGCCAAAGAATATAACAAAAGCAATGGGCTATCATTCCTAAAATTATTTTATATGGCAAAGTTAAAGGGATTTTACAGATGTAATTAAAGTCCCTAAGCAGTTGACTTTGAAAAAATCAAGAGGGAGATAACCCTGCGTAGGCCTCATGTTAAAAGAGGACTTAGGGCTTCTCTGAGCTGAAGGACGCTCCTGACGGCTTTGAAGAAGTGAGCTTCTATGATGGGAACTGAGCCACATGGCCAGGACAGGCAGCCTCTGGAACCTGAGGGCCTCACTTCTACAACCACTGGACATGAATTCTTCTAACAATCTGAATGAGACTGGAAGCAGACTATTCCCTAGTTGAGTCTCCAGATGAAAACGAGACCATCCAACACTCTGACTACAGCCTTGTGACCCTGATAAGAGGACCCAGTGAGGCTGTGACTGGACTCCTGGCGAGAGAAAATGTGAGATAATAAATGTGTGCTGTTTTAAGCTGCAAAATTTGTGATAAGTTGTCATACAGAACAGAAAACTCACACACTTGTGGATTAAAATCCAACCTTGCCATTATTTTGTTGCTCAGATTGTTCCAAATTCTTATTTTATTTTTTTCAAATCCTTATTTTTGGAATCACAAGATGTTCCAGGCTCATCTCTTTTTTATTGGAGGATGGTGTTCAGAGACTAAGATCTGGGCATTGGGTCTGCGCATTATTCCCGGGGACTTATTGCTTCTAGGCCCTCTCAGTGAACAGAGGTAGGAAATATGTATGTACACTAATGCATACATATATACTCTGTATCTTAGTATTTGTGTGTGTATGTAATCATGAGTTTATGCAAATACCTCTAACTCCAATCCAAAACTAGAGGGTACATTTTTTTGGTTTTTTTATTTTTGCGGTACGCGGGCCTCTCACTGCTGTGGCCTCTCCTGTTGCGGAGCACAGGCTCCGGACGCGCAGGCTCAGCGGCCATGGCTCACGGGCCCAGCCGCTCCGCGGCATGTGGGATCTTCCCGGACCGGGGCATGGACCCGTGTCCCCTGCATCGGCAGGCGGACTCTCAACCACTGCGCCACCAGGGAAGCCCTAGAGGGTACATTTTACCCTTCTCCCTGTCCTTATTTATAAGTTCTTTCTCCAACATTAAGAAAAGCAGTTCTCATTATCTAAATCAATTTATATATTGTTCAATTCTGTTATCTACACAAAGTAATTTCAGAATTACTAGACTATATCCTTATGAAAAACACCGAGTCATTTGTTAGGGCTTGTATTTCATTTTGAGTTCCCTTTGCATACTGATTGGTTTTAGCTGTTTTCAAATTTGGGGGGTATGTGAAATACTTCTACGGTTCTAAGCGTCAGAGCTACACAAAAAGACATATGCCCAGGAGTCACTCCCTCCTCATCCCTGCTACCTTCTTCCCATTTCTCCTTCTTCCTACCCCTTTTCCCATCTGCCCTCTATAAATAACCAATCCCTTTAGTTTTTGGTTTATCTTTATCTTTCACATATTTTTTTGCATAAATGAGAAGACAGCTGTATATCCCCTTATATTATCTTCTTCCTTATGTGAAAAGTTGCACATCCTAGGTTATCTTTCAAGCTTTGCTTTTTCACTTAACAGCATGTCCCGAGAATACTTCCTATCAATTTATAGCATTTTCCTTATTTAAAAAATAGGTATATAGCTCTCCTTTTTGTGAGTGTTCCATAGTTTACTCAACCACTTTCCTATGTATAGGCATTTAGGTTGTTTCCAGTCTTTTGCATATGCATTTCTGTACTGTTGGAGGCCTATCTTTAGAGCAAATTCCTTGTAGAGGGATTGCTGGGTCAAGACGTTATGTATTTTCAAATTTCCCTCCATGACGCTTTAATTGTTTTGCTATTTGTTGGTCTGTGAAATATTTCTATGGTTCGAAGAGTCAGTTATATAGAAAGACATATGTACCTATGTACAAAAAGACTTACATTCTCACCAGCAATGTCTGAAGGGCCTGTCTCTCCATAACTTCGCTAACAGAATATGCTGTCATTTAAAAAATATTTGCCAGTCTTTATGTGAGAAATGGTATCTGAGATTTTTGAATCTGCATTTCTCTAATTCTGAGTTTGACCATTTTTTCAGGTTTGGGCGCTATTTTTATATTTTGTGAATCTGTTGTTCCTGTCTTCCCCCCATTTTTCTACCTGGGTTTTTAGTCCTTTGTCCTGAAATTTTTAATAGTTCTTTATATATCAGGGATGTTAGTGTTAGCCCTTTGTCTGTGGTATAAGTTGTGAATATTGTCTCCGAGTCTGTCAGCTGTCTTTTGTTTATGGTATCTTTTATAAAGCAATTTTTAAAAAGGTAATCAAACTCATCCTTTTTTTAAAAAATAATTTATGTCCTTCCTCTTTTTTTTAAAATTAATTTATTTATCTTTGGCTGCACTGGGTCTTCGTTGCCGCATGTGGGCTTTCTTTAGCTGTGGCGAGCAGGGACTACTCTTTGTTGCGGGGTGCGGGCTTCTCACTGCGGCGGCCTCTCTTGTTGTGGAGCACGGGCTCTAGGCACGCGGGCTCAGCAGTTGTGGCTCACGGGCTTAGTTGCTCCGCGGCATGTGGGATCTTCCTGGACCAGGGCTCGAACCCGTGTCCCCTGCATTGGCAGGAGGATTCTTAACCATTGCGCCACCAGGGAAGTGCCTCATCCATTTTTATTTTTATTGTCTTTGGGTTCTAAGTCATAGTGAGAAAGCTTTTCTCTGCACCAAAGTTAAAGAGGAACTCAGTTTTTTTCACGTACACATGTGTTTTCATCTTAATCTACTGGGAATTTTTTTGTTTGTGTGGTAAGAGATATGGATCTAATTTTATCTTTTGTGATGAGAACCTTTTAAAGTCTACTCTTACAGCATGTTTTAATATCTAGTGAGGCTGGTCCTCCCCCAACTCCCATCCCTGCTTTTCCTTTTTCAATGTTTTTTTAGCATGTTCGTTTTTTCTATCTGAAGTTTAGTATCAACCTATCTAACTATATAAAATAACTTGCTGATATGTTTACTGGGATTACACCAATATTATAAATTAACATAAGGAGAACTGATGACTGCTGGGCTCATTGTATTCAAGAACAGGAGACGGCTTTCATTTGTTTAAGTCTTCTTTAGTTTCTTTCAGGTACACAGAAGTTTTGCAGCACATTTTATGTTAAATTTATTCCTGTGCATTTCACCTTCTTTGTTGCTATTACAAATAGGATTTTTTTTTTCCTACCAGTAGGTCTTCTGTTTATTGCTTGTGTATAGGCTACTGCTTTTTGTATGTTAACTTTATATCCTGCTACTGCACTGAATTCTTTAATAGTTTGAGTTAATTTATCATTGATTCTCTGGGGTTTTCTAGGTTTACTATTGTATCATCTATATAGAAGACAGTTTTACTTCTTCTATGCTCATTCTTATGCTTTTGAGTTCTCTTGTCTAACTGCACTGGCTAATGTCTCTAGAACACTGTTGAATAGCTGTGGAGACAGTGGTCATCGTTGCCTTGTTTCTATCTTAGTGGAAATGTCTGTAATGATTCCCCTCACTACATAAGATATTGGCTTTAAAACTAAGGCATGTGCATTTTACCATGTTGAGAAAATGTCCTTCAATTGCTATTTCCTTGAGTGTTTTTTATCATGATTGGGTATTGAATTTTATTAAAAGAAATAATATTTTTCTTTATATTTGTTTATATGGCATATCATATTAATGGAGTTGTTAATATTGACCCAACCTTGCATTCCTGGAACAAATCTCATTTAGTCATGGGGCATTATTTTCCTAATGTACTACTGTATTTTCTTTGCTAATATTTTTTCCTTAGAATTTTAATACTAGGATAGGTTTTGATTTTTCTAATTAAAAATAGCTTTTAAGAACTGAATCAAGATAATCATCAATTAAACAATTTTATGAACAAAACATTACGATTTTAGTATGTAACAAATTGGGAAAACAGGCTAATATGTATACTTTTGGTAAATTAGCACACATCTAGTAATGTGTAAGTTACAGTGGATGGACTGAGACATGAATATATTACAGCTTCATATACTTCATAGACCAAGATGGTGGGGCAGTCAGTACTCACAAGTGCTAAGTCCTGTTTCTTACAGGCAACACAGTCTTGACAATCCCCATAGTTCTTATTTTACTTCTCTGTATTGTTTGTCTCATCTCACCAGAATGTAAATTCCACGAGTATGGAGAGTTCTATCTTTTCCCTACTATATCCCCTGAACCAGATATATAGTAAGCATTCAATAAATATCTGTTGAATAAATAAATGTGTGGTTGATTACTCCAGAAACCAAGTGCAGACTAACAGTTAATTAGATCTTTATAAGCTATCAGTAATCATGTAGTTTTATCTTATTATTCTAGATCAGGAATAGGCAAACTTTTTCCTGTAGATTGCCAGATAGTATAAATTCTAGGTTTTGCAGGCTGTATGTTCTCTGTCTCAGCTATGCAACTCAGCTGTTGTAGTACAAAAGCAGCCATAGACAACATATAAACAGAGGAGCATAAATAAATCTTTACATACAAAAACAGGTGGCGAGCTGGATTTGGCCCAAAGGTGGTAGTTGCTGACCCCTATTCTAAACAGTAATATCATTAAAAAAACATTCAGGAACACCTGCTCAAAAAGTCAGTAAATATCGAATGGTATTTAGTAACAACAGCAATGACTTAAAAGGCTGGTACACTCTCCATACGTAGTAAAGAGGCCTCTATAAATAAATGTCAGGAACAGAATCTGATTTATGTCCTCTTCAAATTAGATCTAGTATAGGATGCACTGGATTCCCCAGCACTTAATGCAAATGCAGGTCTAAGACTTAAATGGCAAGTGCATTTAGCAGATATATTTTTAGAGAAGTGGTTCCTTGTAGTTTTATTCTTCCAACTTTTTTTGGCCAGACCAAAACAAATAAACAAATCAGAACTATTGATCAGATGTAATCATGTTTAAGTTATACTCCACCACTGTTGTGTTGGGGTAGCAGAGAATAAACATGAGATGAGTAGGATTTCTACATTAATCATTTACTTAGACTAAAATTTCCCTAGGTTAATTCCTTTCTAAATTACTACAGCATACAACTATAGAAACTCAATAAGAACAAACACACTAACTTTGAACTACAACAGCCTCTAGCAAACAAATCATTCACTCTTTTAAAAGTAACACTGTGCTATCTCTAAATAATACTAACAGACAAAAATACCCAGAAATCCCATTTTTCAAAAGTTGTACTGGCCAGAGAAAAAGCATTTCTTCCCTTCACACTGTTGTAGCTAAAACAAACAAACAAACAAACAAAAAAAACAACCCACCTAAGATGGATTTAGTTATCCAAGATGGAATAGTGATATAACTAATCAACATGGCAAATCTGGAGTTTTAATGACAGACACTAGTTGATCTCAAATTTATCCCCAGGAATCCATTCTCCCCCTCCAATTTTACTACATTAGCTGACATTGGGCAAAAGTGGATAAAAGAGCAACATCTGGAATGCATATTTATGTGTCTTATCAAGTTCTTGTATAAATTGGGGATGGTTTTACTTGAATGTAAAAAATGACATAAAAAACCACTCTGTACTTCCCATATACAAGGCAATGTCCTAAATGATATTCCTCCATGAGTAGTTCAAGAGGATTGGCTTCTTAAAATTAACGTGAAACGACACATTGAATCATAGAAACCTGAAGGATTATGTTGGCCAATCCTCCTCAGTAAGGGTCTTTAGGGTATGTGGGGATCGTGAGGTGTTCAGTGACAAAAAGTCTTGGATCCTATTCATAAATATCTTGAAACTAACAAGGGTAAGACAGGCTTGTTAGAACACGTAGGGCAGCTGTGGCCATTGTCGAATATTGAGAAGAAACGAGGACTGTTTCCAGTCACTCTGCGAATAATTCTACTGGGACTAAGCTCTTCCCCTGGAACGCTGCTACAGAAATCAATATATATTACATAGTTTTTAGCAATTAGCAACTGAATTATTCTTCTGCTCTTCAGGAATTCTTGGTGGTGTCACTAACTTTAGTGAGGAGTTTAAAAATAAAAAACAACACATTGTCGAAACTACTGCTACCAAATCACCAACACATCACAGCCCTGCCCACCTTTCATTCTGCACTTCCCTCTATTACTCAGTTCTGCGCATCCCAAACTAAGACACTGGGTTGCTTTTTTCTAATATATCCTCATACTTCATGTTATGGAAGTCAGCTCTCTCTCAAGCAGAAGATGAGACTCTCTCCCACAGTCTGACTTTACAGATTTTCTGTATGATATATTTCTTTTCTTTTTTTTTTTTCTAATTCTTATTTATTTTTATTTTCTGCTGCATTGGGTCTTCGTTGCTGTGCGCGGACTTTCTCTAGTTGCGGTGCGCGGGGGCTACTCTTCGTTGTGGTGCGTGGGCTTCTCATTGCGGTGGCTTCTCCTGTTGCCGAGCATGGGCTCTAGGCATGTGGGCTTCAGTAGTTGTGGCACGTGGGCTCAGTAGTTGTGGTGCACGGGCTCAGTAGTTGTGGCACATGGGCTTAGTTGCTCCGCGGCATGTGGGATCTTCCTGGACCAGGGCTTGAACCCGTGTCCCCTGCGTTGGCAGGCAGATTCTTAACCACTGCGCCACCAGGGAAGCCCTGGATGATATATTTCTTATATTCTGCCAGTCCCTGTTAAGAACACTGTAACTTCTTTCCATAGGAGAAGCTATTCCTTTCATTTCTAAAACACAAAGTACTGGTCAGGATCTTTTCTTCTGCCATGGTAAAAGACAAACATGATTTTGTTAAGACATGGCAATGGTGGCTTGCACAGTGGGCTCCATATCTATGGAAATCACTGAACATCTTATCTATGATAGTATCCAAACCAGAGTGTGATTAGATAGTGCAGCTCTGCAATGCAAGCAGCAAGGATTTCACTGGTCATTTCTTTAGTAAACTTAAATACCTGCATAATGCCTAAGAGCAATGGTGTGAGTGAAAAATGAGTTTTCAATAATCCATAAATTCATCGAATGTCTTAGTCTTAGGCATTTATTTAGATAAGTTAGAAAATCCACAAATTATTTTGAGTATAGCACCGCTCTGTCAGTGTCTTCTATTTCATTTGCTTCAATAAAGGGACAAAAATCTTTCTTACTCAGATTCACAAAGCAAGCTGACTGCCATCAACTCCAGCGTGCTCCAAAGCAGACATTAAAAATATGGAATCTGCTCAGGGTGCAGCTTAGTGCTTAGAGTGAAGAGTTTACTGAAGGGCTTGACTGTGGACTCACAGCACTTACTATTGTTTGGTGTGTTTTAAATAGGATCTCGCTCTTATCAGGAGGTGCTGTATCAGGGTACGGAAGGTGGGAAGGCAGCTGTGAACAGGCTGTCAACACAATTCTTTACTGTGAACCAACTCAATCTCAAATTAGAGCAGTATAAACCAGAAAGTAACGTTTTCACCTACCTGTACCCTCCAAATGGAAGCACAGAACCACAGCAACCTGGTCCCCCAACTTTAAAGAGTTAGCATGAACCTTGGATGACAAACCTTTCTATGTCTTATGGCTCAAAAGTTCATTCAAAATAGGGTTAGATTTTCATCAGTCCTTACCCAAGATACTGCAAACTGTTGATGTGTCACTGGGTCCTAAAAATATAAATTAGTACTGCAAAGGCATACTCAACTTGTATACTTCTAAGGCATTAAGGTAATGAGGAAATTCCCAAGATGCCCCGAACATGACAGAACCCTTACAAGAGCCATGTATCTTCACTCTAAGCAAACAAACACCAGCTGGATTAAGTTTCCAGCTATTTCCCCCACTGTAGTCTGAGGGTTATGAGTCTTCCTGTTAACCTTACTGCTGAAGTCCAACTTAGAGTAGCTGCAAAGGCCTATCACTTGACAAGTGAAAAACAAAGGAAATATGATGCATTCTACGTAAGAATTATGCCTTCACAGGGTTGTACTACAAACTCTTTGGGATTTTTGTTCGTTTGTTTGTTTTTATTTTGTAAACTTGTTATAATTATTATCTCACCTAGCCGACTGGATTCAAACCAGAATTTTCCATTTGCCCTCTGTTATTAAGTACTAAAGTTACCTAATGCTTTTCACATGGAAGCCAGTCAGATAGCCTCATTACCTGACACCTGTCTACCTGGGTAGACACTTTTCTACAGAGAACTTGAGGCAAGAAACAACTCTCTCACAAGGTGCACGACAAGTCAAGTCAGGGAATACAAGGCAAAACAGACTTCTAAACTTTACTCTTTGGATCTCTAAAACATTTGATTCAAGATAAACCAGAGCCCTAAAACACTTACCTACAAGAGGATAATTGCAGCATTAAAATATACCATTCTTAGTTTGGACTGTTCCTAAGAGACCTAGAAGGGGTGGGAGAGGTGTGGTGCCTGGTTTTACTGAGGTGTGACTCTCCTGTCCTACAGCTGGCGAGGGCCCGAGCAATGTGGCTTAATCTGGCTGCCCCCCAGTTTCCAGTGCTGTTCAGTTCAGACTTTCTTTACTCCCCTACCAACTCTGGTGAAGCGAATAAACAACCGTTCCTTTGTGAGAAAAGAAAAAAAGCCACTAAATAAAAGACAAAACCTTAGAGAAAGTTTATCAACTTTAGTTAACTTTCAGTGTGAAGACATGTATAGGAAATAGGTAATATGACCAAAGATGTGACTTGGTTGAAAGCAGGAGCCACTTCCATCTTTGGGAAACTTGAGGATCTCAGGAGGTATCCCTTATGAACATCAGAAATGCACGAAAATATATAAACTCCCATACTGAAAATCTGCTCAGTGTCTGTGTTCAGCATCCTCATAAATATACATCCTCTTCAACAGCTTTAAAGCTAAGGTATACAATCCAAAAGTCTTTGGGTACAGAAAAATCTTTGAGGAAAGAGAGGCAGATTTGTGTTCGGATATAACATAGCTGGTCTGTCCTCCACCAGGAAGTCTAGACCCATAGCACTCTGTCATCTGTAAGAAATAGGTAGGTTATGAACTTTACTCATACAGAACACCAGACATAAAATGCAGGATAGCTACCAACCAAATCTGTTCTAATCCTTGCTTTGACGTAAGGTAAGAGGCAGGGGAGGGGAAACCATAGAGCAGGCAGTTTCTATTTCACGAGGACAAATTAATAAAAACAAAACTTAATTTCCCCCTACTCTTACCCATTCTTATGCCTCCTCAATATTTTTCCTCTTTCTAAGACTCCTTTTCTGTTTGAGAGGCTTAATACTTGGCTGCCTTCTGAAGAAATGGGTATAGTGACAGATGAAAGACTTGTATTCATCGTATAATTCAGAATAAGGGAAAAAATCGACTGCTGTGCATTTAAGATTCTAACAACCTGGCAATTTGGTATAGTCGTTTCCCCCACCCGTTCTTTTGAAGAAATCTGCTTTTATTTCGTTAATAACTAACCACAGTTGCAGCAGCATGGATCCGATTAGCAGTTCTTACGGTACAAAGGGGAGAGGGAAAATAAGCTGTGAACGGGGTTGCCAATCTGTCCACCTGGGCCCCCAGGAGAAAGATGAGATGAGGCGCCTGCCTGCTCCCTTTTCTCCACTTGATCGCTGCTCTACACTGCCTGATAGAGACAGGCCTTTTTAAAGCCAAGGCACTTTCCTTCCTTTAATAACAGTTTCACTCATCTCCATCCCCTCCTGTCACAAATTTCTCATCCTGGGTCTCAACAAGTCAGGGCGACTCTCAAGTGTAAACATAAGTAACTGTAGAAAGTACCACACACGGATGCTCACCCGCGCGGAGTTGTTGTGCAGCTACCATAGAGACCCACAGAGGAGTGTCCTTATGCCCTGCAGGGAGGGGGCCCCGCTCGCATTACCGCCTGAACCACCGCCCCCCAACCCCGTCTGTGGAAGAACTGTCTTCCATGAAACCGGTCCCTGGTACCAAAAAGGTTGGGACCGGTTCTAAGAGGCACAGCCAACACTTTACACCACTTTATTATTTTAGTTTAAAGGCACTAGGGGTAGCCAAGTGGGGGAGGCATCAGTGACGTGCTCAGGGCTACGCCTCTTAGGACCAAAGGATGGCCAGGGCTGCCGGCAAAGCAACGCTCGAGGGGTGGCTGCAAAGGGGCCTTGTGGGCGAGCCTAGGGTCACGCAGAGCCTGATACAGGGGCCATTCTGAGAGGGCAGGATGTCGATCGACTGTGGCAACACAGAGACAAAGGAAGACATCCTGGATCATATCCTTATGTATTTTTTTTTTTTTTTTTTTTGCGGTATGTGGGCCTCTCACTGTTGTGGCCTCTCCCGTTGCGGAGCACAGGCTCCGGACGCGCAGGCTCAGCAGCCATGGCTCACGGGCCCAGCCACTCCGCGGCATGTGGGATCTTCCCGGACCGGGGCTCGAACCCGTGTCCCCTGCATTGGCAGGCGGGTTCTTAACCACTGCGCCACCAGGGAAGCCCTCCTCATGTATTTTTTAATCTCTCTTTTATTTCAGATTCTAAGTAAATGTTCAGATATGCTTTAGAAATGTATCTTTTTCACGAATAGACATTTTCTTACATCTTCTACTTGTCACTTTCAAATATCTGGAGCCTATTATTCATGTGTTGCTGAAGGCCAAATTCTAGTCACTAGCTAATATTTCGAACTCCATGTTTATCCAGCCAACGCTGATAATGGCTACTTGGGAAACGGGAATATTATCTGGGTAATGACAAAACTCTCCCCATAGCCAACCTGTTTCTAATTGGCCATTTTCTTGGAAGATATGGTTAGTTATTAATAATAGATGTTTATTAAAAACAATGAGATAATGAAAAAAACTGGATATCAGACAATCCCAGAATTTTGCTACAATACTTATGTGACACAATTTCTGTGTATGATGGATTAGAATCAGGCAGGGTCTACATATGTAGAGGTCTGGTTTAAACTGACAAATCTTGGGACCACTGATTCACATTCTGTTTTTGAGGGGAAAGAAAGTAGAATAATCTTATCATAGTGGAATCTCTTTCCAGAGGGAGGGAAATAGAATGACCCCATAAACTGTGAAACACAGATGCAGAAAGATGGTTCCCAGCCCATAGGAGGAAAGGTTATATAAGTTATAAATTTTAGTACTTTCTTTTCTTGAATTCCTGTTTATTCCAAGACAACTGTGAGCTCTTTAATTTGGCCAACACTTTTGGAGTGCTTCTTACTTGTCAGGCACTGTTCTTGGCATGGAAGATAATAAGGAAGCAATGATCACTGCCCTCAAGAGGCTCTGGGGCTATTTGGAGGACCCTAGACAGTGGGACGGACAGTAAGACTCTCTTTGGCATGGAGGGATAGGTAAGACTTTGCAAAGGGAAAGACAATGAAGTTGGGTCTTGAAGGATAAGGAGGAGTTTGCCAGCTGGTAAGAGGCAGGATGGATATTCCAGGCAAAAGGAATTCAACTCTAGAAACAAAGATCTGACACAAAATCACTCTTAGTAGAATTGAAACAGGGAATACTAAACTAGTTCCCTCTGTCCACTTCTAGCAATGATGCAACATAAAAAAAGTATGCACTAGGGTTCAGCTCTCTAAAAATAGATGTTTTGCCTTTTTTTCAAGTAGAATTTAAATGACATGATTCTTGGATTTTGTGTGAAACAGGATTAGAGGAACAACTGTGAAAATAAGGGATTCTATTCCTAACTGAATTAGGCCTGAGAATATAACAATTATTTTATCACAATAATTTTTTTCCCATGACATTACAATTTCAACTGCATCAGACCCTAGTTATAGAAGAAAAAACAAAAGCAATACGCAGCCCTCAAAAAATGAGCTATTTATCCCTAAGCTTTTCTATGACCAATACATACATGATCATAACTGGGAATACTAGCTTCCTTTTAAAACATACCTTTGGAACACTTCAAGAGAAGTGTTAGGCTGTAATGGACACAGTTGGTCTCTTCCATAATCCAGAAACGTTTTCTCTGCATTGCTTCTAGAGCACCACACTCTCCCTATTTTCCAGTTCCACCACTGGCTGTTCCTTTTCCTCTTCATGGTCTCTACATTTTGGAGTGCCCTAGGAGTCAGTCCTCAGAATTCTTCTCTCAGTATTTCTCAACCTTGGCTACACGTAATAATCACCTGGAGAGCTTTAAAAAAAGTACATGGAGTATTCCAGTTAGAACAATTAAGTTGGCATCTCTGGGGTCTGGCCTACCACCAGCCTCTCCCAGGATGTCCTGTATAGCTCGAGTTGAGAACCACTGACCTCTCCTCATTCCCCAGGTCAGCAGTTCCCAGACTGCAACTTCAGCTTCAGTGAGGAACTTGCTGGAAACGCAAATTCTCCAGCTCTACCCCAAACCCACTGACTCAGAAACTCGGTGGGGAGTCCGGTAATCTGTGCTTTCGCAAGCCCTCCAGGTGACTGTGATGTAGGCCAGGTCTCCTAGGTGATCTCATCTAGAATTCTAATGACTCACCAACTGTTTTCTCCAGCCTAGATCTCTACTCTGAATCCAGAGTCTTCATATAACCAGCTGCCTATTCAAAATCTGCCTTTGGATGCCTAACAGGCATGTCAAATGTAACATCTTCAAAATCAAACTCTAGATTCCCCCTTTCAAACACTTGTTCCTTCCTTTGTCTTCCACCGTACAGAACCACCATTTACCAATCTCTTGGGCCAAAAGCCTTCTGCCTCCGCTACTGCGACCCACACATCCAGCCATGACCAAGCTTCCCTAGGCTACTGCAGTGGCCTCCTAACGAGTCTTGCTGCTTCTACCCGTCGCCTCTACAGGTCACTCAGCAGCCACAATGATCCTTTTACAGCCTGCAATGGATCACGCCATCCTCTGCCTTCTCTACCATCACGCTTAAATTCCTAAATTCCAATCATAACCTACAAAGCCCTATATAAGCTGGTCCTGGGTCACTCTCTAATCTAACTGCCTACCTTTCTGTGTCCCCTGCCCAGCACACCAAACCCATTACTGACTCAGGGCCTTTGTACTTGCTCTTTGCTCTGCCTGGATACCTCACTCCCAGATATTCACATGGCTTGCTTTTCACCTTCATTCACTGAGCCTCTTGTTCGAATATTAATTTTTTTTAATTTATTTATTTTTGGCTGCGTTGGATCTTGGTCGCTGCCCACAGGCTTTCTATAGTTGCGGGAGCAGGGGCTGCTCTTCACTGCGGTGCGCGGGCTTCTCATTGCGGTGGCTTCTCTTGTTGTGGAGCACAGGCTCTAGGCACAAGGGCTTCAGTAGTTGTGGCTCACAGGCTCTAGAGTGCAGGCTCAGTAGTTGTGGCACACGGGCTTAGTTGCTCCGTGGCATGTGGGATCTTCCCAGATCAGGGCTTGAACCCATGTCCCCTGCATTGGCAGGTGGATTCTTAACCACTGTGCCACCAGGGAGGCCCTCGAATATTAATTTCTTAGAGATACATTCCCTAATTATTGTCATCTAAAGAAGCAATATGATTTTTTCCCCCTAACAATAAGCTATATATTGGATTGGCCAAAAAGTGCCTTCGGTTTTTAAGTAAAAATAAAAGACACATTTTTCATTTTTACCAAGAACTTTATTGAACAAAGTATTCACTGTTTCGTTCCACTACCTTCTGCCATTTTTCAGGCAACTTCATAATTCCATCTTCCCCAAACTTTTTATCTTTTTGAGTAAAGAGCTCTTCCAGATGCCTTTTACAGTCTTCCAGGGTATGGAAATTTTTTCTATTAAGAGAATTTTGTAAAGACCGAAATAAATGGAAATCTTGTAGGTATAATGTCTGGTGAATATGGCGGAGGAATCAGAACTTCCCAGCCAAGCTGTAACAGTTTTTGTCTGGTCATCAGAGAAACATGTGGTCTTGCAATATCCTGATGGAAGATTAGGCGTTTTCTGTTGACTAATTCTGGATGCTTTTCATCACGTGCTGCTTTCAGTTGGTTTAACTGGGAGCAGTACTTGTTGGAATTAAACGTTTGGTTTTCCGGAAGGAGCTCATAATAGAGGACTCCCTTCCAATCCCACCATATACACAACATCAACTTCTTTGGATGGAAGACTGGCCTTCAGTATGGTTGGTGGTGGTTCACGTCACCTGCCCCATGATCTCTTCTGTTCCACATTATTGTACAGTATCCACTTTTCATCGCCTGTCACAATTTGTTTTAAAAACGGAACGTTTTCGTTATGATATCCTTTGCTCTTTGTAAGACACTATGCCAGAGAGAATTATGTCCCAACCTCCAACAAAAAATCCCATGCCTAAATCCCCAGGATGATTGTGAATACACTACCTTACATGACAAAGGGAACTTTGCAGTTCCTAAATTAGGTTAACAATCAACAGATCTTAAAATAGGCAGATTATCCTGAATTTCTACATAGACAAAGTGTAGTCACATGAGCCCTTAAAAGCTGAAGAGCAAGGCAGAGGGAAAATAAGAGAAATTTGAAGAGCGAGAATGATTTAATGTTGCTGGCCAGAAGATGGCGGGGGCCATGTATCAAGGAAACAGGGACCTCAGTGCTACAACCACAAGAAACTGAATTCTGACAACCTTAGTGAACTTAGAAGCAGATTCTTCCCCAGAGCTTCTGGAAAGCTACACAGCCCTGTCAACGCTGATGTTGTAAGACCCTCAGTGGAGAATCAAACCACACAGTGCCAGACTTACAACCTACAGATCTGTGAGATAATAAATGGGTGATGTTTCAAGTCAAAAAAAATAAATAAATAAAACGGAACGATTTCATTACGTTTTAGAGAATCGCATGCGGAAATACAGTCAAGAGGTGTTTTTTTGCTTAACTTACACTTAACCCAAACATCAAAGCAATGAACACGACCAAGCTAGTGCAAATGGTTTCCAATGCTTCATTTGTATATTTTGAGTATGTCGGCTATCTCCTGCATGGTATAGCGTTGACTGTTCTCAATTAATGTCTCAATTTGATTGCTATCAACTTCAACTGGTCTACCCGACAGTGGAGCATCGTCCAGCAAGAAATCTCCAGCATGAAACTTTGCAAACCACTTTTGACATGTTTGATCAGTCACAGCATCTTCTCCATACACTGCACAAATCTTTTTTTGCATTTCAGTTGCATTTTTACCTTTCTTGAAATAATAAAGCATAATATGCCAAAAATGTTTTTTCTTCCATCTTCAATATTAAAATGGCTACACAAAAATTCACCAATTTTGATAAGTCTTTTAAAAATTCATGCTGATATGACAGCTGTCACATACAATGTAACAAAACTGTTTCGAATGAAGTTGAAGACAATTGAGTGCTACTAGAGCCATCTTACAGAAAAAAACGAAGGAACCTTTTGGCCAACCCAATACTATTTGTGTATTTCCTGTCTTTCTCATTAGAACTTAAGTTTCATGAGGACAGGTCCCTTTGTCATTTATATTCAGTGTATTTTTTCCAGTTCTAGAAACATGCCTACAGCATAGGATGCATTCAGCACTTTGCTGAATTAATGAATAAAAGAAGAAAACGAGCAGTTGGGCTAATGGGCTTTCCTCAGGATATCACCTGATTACCCAATAGTGAAAGTGCAACATGCTACTTAAAAAAAAAAAAAAATTCAATGAATTAATCCATTTGGCATCCTCAGCAAGGTCACATTCTTGGCATTCAGCTATATACATTTAATGTAGTTTGGAAGTACAAACTCCTATGTCACTTTCTGTTTGGAAGGGAGAGTATCAACATCAACAATCCCTGGTTATATCACTTATAAACATGCAGATGTGGATTATTAAAGATTAATGCACTTTAGGATTGGTGTCAGCATTCTGTTTGTCTCTTGCCGAAACCAATTCTGTTCTTCATTAGTCAATGCCAACCCATATCACCCTGTTATGGAAGAGAAATCAAAGGTGCAAGTGTGTGAACTGAGAATAAGTGATGAAACTGATTAGTAGAAGACATAACGGCTATAATCAATCAACACATCATAATAATCCTGGCTCCAGGATTATCAGAAAATAGGGAAATAAACATGACACTCCTTGTAAAATGGTTTTGTTCCTTTCACAACTACTATTTCTTCCCTTTAGAAAATAGAGTAACACATCAAAAGTTTGTGGAATCAACTTTAGGAACATCTTCCTGACTGTAAGAACTATTTGCGTTATCACCGTTTTCCAAAATGTAGCTAAATGACTTTTGAAACTTTTACTTCTAGGCTAAAATTAGTCCCTAAAAGCTTTTGTGCCCCTCCCTTTCGATTCCTCATTCCCAGTGAAGACAGAAAATGCAGCAGGTCGATGCCAATAGCGTCCCAACAGTGGCAGCACAATGCTGGTTCAAGAAGCAACCATAGGGCTTCCCTGGTGGCGCAGTGGTTGAGAGTCCGCCTGCCGATGCAGGGGACACGGGTTCGTGCCCCGGTCCGGGAAGATCCCACGTGCTGCGGAGCGGCTGGGCCCGTGAGCCATGGCCGCTGAGCCTGCGCGTCCGGAGCCTGTGCTCCGCAACAGGAGAGGCCGCAACAGTGAGAGGCCCGCGTACCGCAAAAAAAAAAAAAAAAAAAAGAAGCAACCATACTCAAGTTAAGCACAAGTCGAGAACAGTGACAGTCCATTTAGCTCAAGAAATGAAAACAAACAGTGAAGAAGGCGTTTGAAGTGCTTCTTCAGTGAATAATGTAAAAAACTAAATCGTGGAGAAGTGGGAGTGGACTGTTGGATCCAGCACGTCAGCACATTCATTACTGCTGATCTTACAGAGCAGGATGAGGCACAAAATATTACCTTGGTGACACAGGCTTTCCTACATTTTCATATGCAGAAGATCGAAGAAAGGGAATGGAAAGTGAGAGGAGAGTTTAAACTGAACTGCCTGACTTAATTTTAACTAAGACGGGGAGCAAAACCAAGTGGGACTGTGGAGCAAAACCAAGTGGGACTGTGTATTTTTTTTTTTTTTTTTTTTTTGCAGTTCACGGGCCTCTCACTGTTGTGGCCTCTCCTGTTGCGGAGCACGGGCTCCGGACGCGCAGGCTCAGCAGCCATGGCTCACGGGCCCAGCCGCTCCGCGGCATGTGGGATCTTCCCGGACCGGGGCACGAACCCGTGTCCCCTGCATCGGCAGGCGGACTCTCAACCACTGCGCCACCAGGGGAGCCCAGGACTGTGTATTTTGAGAAAATCCCCATGCTCTCATTTCTGACGGTGAGAGGAGGATAAAAGGCTTACTTGGAAATTTGTTGGGATGGAAGAACTGGAACGATTTCTACTTTTGGAGAAGAAGGAGACATACTCATTCCCCAGTTATCAGGATACCTGACTTGGGTCAGGAGGACCTCTAAAGGGCAGGGTAGCTAAGAATCCTGGAGCAGCTGCTGCAAATGCAAGGATCTGGCTGCAGGTCAGCAGTGGGGAACCTGCCCTTTAGAAACAGCAGGAGACCAAGGTACAGCCAGGATCCTGGCTGAATTTTAAATTAGTATCTTAAAGGGGGAGGCTCTAATAACCAGTAACCAAGCCACAGAGAGCTGCAATGGCATCTCTCTGAAAGACAAAATATATTGTTGCTTTTTAAAGTATTGCTAAGCATCATTTGGAAAGGATCTCAAATTACTGCTTTGTATAACACACAAATATTTTACTTTGTAAGGGAAAAAAAATACTGGCTGAAGTTCTCTTTGGTTTGTAGAACTGCTGAATCGATGTTTTCTGGGCTGCCACAGATTAAAAACACGAATATATCAATGGCATTTTGTGTTTAAGAATTTTTTTTTTTTCCTGCACAGCTTGCCAATAAGCAGCATGCATCTTCCTTGCAACAAGCTGTTGCAGGATTTCTACTTCGAGAGAAGCCAAAAAAGAACACTTGATAGATGTTTCAAAATAAGATTACCAGGTAGGGTGACTGTGCAGACTTTCAATAAAAAATTTTAGAGATTCTACTGTTATCATGAAAGGAAACTGGTTTAGAACCCCTTACATATAGAAATTAGCTCATAATTTGACCCTGAGTTTTATTAAGCAAGGATAAATTAAAAAGTGAAAAATTTACTTATTTAGGATGGGCTGGGCTTGAGCCCTAAGAGTTCTGAAAATCCCAGGGGAATGGATTAAAAAAGAGAGAGACACTGATTTACACCCTCCGGTGTTCATTTTTTAGGTACTAATCTTGACAAATTAGACCAGGAACTATCATTTCCTCTCACTAAAATCCTTCCTGTTCACTCCAGCCTATGACTAACTCCTAACTGCAATTCATTTTTCTCTTTCCCATTATAGCATCCTTCCAGAATTTGCTTGTCTGAATGTCAAATTAAGCAAGAAAATTAGCTTTTCTGACCAGAATATCTTCTTGTTTGTATCTGCAGCTATATCAGCTCCTACAGAAATCTACTTAGCTCTCACTTTCAAAGCAGAGGGTAAACCAGGTGAGCACTTATACAGAAGAACTCTAAATATACCACAACGCTGTCCAAAGAGTTATTTTCCATGTTTAATCTAATAGGTGCTACCTTTTTTGGAATTCATTCTTTTAGTGTCTTAAGATTTTTCCTGAGGGGCACAAATTCATTATGGTTAGTTGGTACGCTGGATGCATCGCTCACCATCTGGGAACGGACATGATAAAGCTTCAGAGAATCAGGCTTAACCATAAAGTAACTGGTGCTTTATGAAAGTGGAAGGGCTATCTCCGGCAAAGCCATTTCTGCAGGCTCTTAAAACCTGTGGTCCTTTTCAAAGGACAGCAACTTATCTGCCAGGTATGATAAGTAAAGAGGGACGGAGCAGCTCCACCCGGGGAGGCACATGGGCAGAGATGCTCATGGGGGAGGCTCCAGCTGGCTGGAGAGGGAGGGAAAGGAGAGCTTCTGGGGGCGGGAGGCATGAATAGAAAAAGACTGGAGCAAGGAGGGCGGCTCTTAAACGACTGATGAAGGACCACCCTCCCCTGGCCCTTCTCCTTCCTTTACATCTCGCAGCCCTTAGGACACCCTGACCCACGGCCTCGTGCTCTCCTCTGGCCAGCAGTCAATCTGGGGAGGGGCAAGGTGGGAGGTGAGACACCTCCAACAGCAAAGCACATAAAACTTAAAAGGAGGGAGTTTTACTCTCATATTTGATGAAACTTTATTTTATTTCTGTCTACGACAGCTAGGAAAATGTTGACTTTGATTGGTCTTCTCATAATAAACACCTAATACTATGCCAGAAAAAGAATGGTTGGAAAGAAATGTCTCTTCATCATGACGCTAATGTGAATACCTCATTTTCTATCTTTGGTCCTAGTCTACAATAATCAACAGCCCTTCGGCTGTCAGATGAAAGTGACTTAGCTCCACCTAAAACTGGATTTGGCACAAATGCCAAATGCTAAAAAAAAGAGTGGGGAAAAATCTATTCAGGAATTTACAGGTTCTATCCTTACTTAGATCTTTGCTAATAAGATCGATGAACTAACCTCAACAGTCTGAACATTTAAAGTTTTTATAAACAAAACTGTTTATTAGGCTATGAACAGTTAATATCCGCCTGCCTATCAGCATCCCCCACTGGATGTTCACCCTTCTTAATATTTAAACACTGTTGCTGCTTATAGCACATGGAGGAAAAGGCTGACAAAAGCCTTTGGCCAATAAAATAAAAATAAAAACAGTTCAGCTTATTTACATTTTTGCTTTGTTAGTAAACTGCGGTGGTTGGTTCTGGAGGCAAGACAAGTGAAATTAACATCCACTAAATCTTTTGGCAACAGCAATGCATTCTACCGTTGTGCTGTGTCAGCCTCCACTATGTGTTAGGACGAATCAGGCCCAGTGTAAGACCTACACAATACATTCAAGACCCAATAGTTTATTCTCCTTAAATCAAGATCAGTGACTCTAGGCTGTAACCCAGGAAGCAATGCAATGGGATCACTTATTAGAAGGGAAACAAAATGTTTAATATCATACATTTTGGAATCAACTGCGCCCTACATTAGATTTGCTTTATTTAAATGTGTACATACGTGCACACTAACAATTAGAAAGATGGGGATATTTCATTTCTGTTTCTAAATATAAATATATCAACGTGAAGAGGAGAGAGAAATGAAACATTAAGTAAAAACCCGGAAAATGTACAGTGGCACTGAACGTACAACGTATACATTTCTGTTCTCAAATGCTTGTTTAGATTAAACAACCAGGCTGAATCCTTTCCCTTCTAACCACAGACAGCTGCAATGCTGGAGCCCAGTACTGTGCAAACAAAGGGAGAGAATCCATGTGGCTACTTACCACAAAAAATCTCCATCCTGCTTTTCAAAAGAACGCAGGAAGGAAGAGCCCCACTGAGTTAGGGAGGGATGTGCCAGGGCTGATGTTGTGCCGGTGTACCACAGTAGTTGCTCCCATGACTCACAGTGTTTGCGAGGCAGCATTGACAGGAGGGCAAATTTGCAGTGGGTGGAGAAAAGGTTTCACAGGCAAGAAACAGATTCAGCCGTTCGGGATGCTTTAAGTGGGCTTCTGTTCATCCACCTCTGGGATACTTCTCATTAGCTGTCAATTTTATTTACCAGAGTAGAGATGGAGAAAGACGGTTGCACTTTTTCAAAAAACCCTGGGAAAGCGACACCAGGAAGAGGCCGCGCAACATTTTGGCTTTGCCTCACCCCAGCTGTCGGCTACACAACAGCTGCTCATTTTAGCAGTGCCTTGCTGGAGAGACAATGAGTGGAGAGCCAATCTGTGTGACGCATGGAGAGGCACCAGCAAGATATAACAGGAGTTAATGGGAGAGAAGTAAGGGCAGGAAAAACAAGTTAGTGCTGGGAATGAGAGGAAGGAAGGGGGAGAAAAGAAAGCAAAAGGCTGGACTTCCCTGGTGGCGCAGTGGTTAGAATCTGCCTGCCAATGCAGGGGACACGGGTTCGAGCCCTGGTCTGGGAAGATCCCACATGCCGCGGAGCAACTAAGCCCGTGTGCCACAACTACTGAGCCTGCGCTGTAGAACCTGCGAGCCACAACTACTGAGCCCGTGTGCTGCAACTACTGAAGCCCGCACGCCTAGAGCCTGTGCTCCACAACAAGAGAAGCCACTGCAATGAGAAGCCCGCACACCGCAACAAAGAATAGCCCCCGCTCGCCACAACAAAGACCATGTGCAGCAACAAAGACCCAACACAGCCAAAAATAAATAAATAAATTAAAAAAAAAAAAGAAAGCAAAAGGCTACAGACAGAAAAATAAAGGGAAATTCCAAACAGATGTTCCCCCCAAAAAGCAGTCTGAGTATCATGCCCTGGGTGAGAAACCATGTAATCTTTACCGGACGTTTGTATTTCATTGGTTCAGACTCAGAAGCAAACGTAGGTAGATCGGAAATGATCTCAGACTCTAATGTACAGACCACCGAAATTTAACATAAGGGCTAGAGATGGGAAAAGGAGGAGGTGAGACTACTCAATCAGCCTAAGGGCTCATTTATTCTCTAAGGAAGGGTGTCTGCATTTAGTCAAATAACAACCCCCCAAATAATCAACGTTACGATCGTCTCTAAAGTGTGGTTTTGTTATTTATGACAAAGTTCACAAAAATGTATGTAAAAGAACTTTTTAAAAGAAGGGCATATAGGCTAAACGGAGGGGAAGAGAAGACCAAAAATTTTTTCAATAAAACCTGCATGATTTTTAACAAATCCCCGTAAAATAACACCACATAAAATGTTTGATGAGCGTCTACCAAAAATGTATGTTTGAATGTCCCTGAGCTTAGCTGGGGAACAGAGTAGAGAAACAGGTGGTATCTGTACTCAAGCCACGAGGATGACTACCAAGAGGTCCAGGACAAGGGTGCTGATAGCCTGTGGCTCCGCTGTATGAATTACAAAGGGTGCCCCTTCCCCCAGGAGGGCAGCCAGCAATTTCATTGCCATTTACTCCCCCGGCCTGTGTCCTTGGTCCAGTGAGCAATCTGCTCAAGTGCACGTGGCAGTCCTGGCTGGGAACACGGAGTGGGTGGGACTCATGTTGTCTCAATATGTGCAGAAAGTGTGAGAAATAACCCAGGATTCTGAACTGCATCTATTGGTAAATCTTATGCTACGCTGCCTGCCTATCACCTCACGCAGAAGTCTACCTGCCTACGATCTGAGCGAAGCAGGCGTTTCCACGCTTGTCTTCTGTCCCCCCCTTAACCTTCTCAGACCCAGCCTCCCAGAAGAGCGACCGCTGACCTATCTGTTCTTTCAAGTCAGGAGAAAAATGGTTTCAACTTTGTGAAAATACATCGCGCTTCCATGGCTAGCTCTAGCGGTCCTATCGAATAACCTCAGTAAACACAGCAAATCATCACTGGAAACTTTATATACGTGTCTTCTGAATGGTACAAGAACGCTACTGGATTAAGAATCAGAAGACTTGTAGCCAAAACCACCTGTGCTGTTCTGGACAGTAATGATCATGGACAAGTCTCTACATTTCAGTGTGAATAACAGCAATAACCGTAATCACAAAAATCATTAACACGCACTGAATGCTTACCATGTGCCTGCTTCATATATATGAACACATTTAATCTTTACAGTAACCCTATGAGATGTGGTTATTATCTTTACAGAGGCAGAAACTGAGGCATAAGGAGGCTTAGAGGCTTGTTCAAGGCTACACAGCTGGAAAGTGGCAATAAAACGAGGAGGTGGGATCAGACGATTACGAAAGTCCATCCAGCTCAAATGTTATTTGTCGTTCCACACCTGGGAGAAAGGTGAATAAATGCCAAAACTGCTCACCAGATTTTCTAAGAGTTTATTCCTCTTAGAATAACACTGACATTAAAGAAATGTTCTATTTGCCACGTTTTATATAATTCTATTACTCTACAGCTTTACACTCAGCAAAGATAATTCTGGATTTATCTGAGTAGCGTGTCTCTGAACACAAGTGGAACTTTTACTATGTAATTTTATCCCTGTACTAAATTTCATTGAATAGTTTTATCAAGCATCGTGTAGAGTAATATAGGCTGCAATATGATGAAATGAAACGTAGGCCCTGGCCCTGGGCAGTTAGAATTTCTGACACAAGTTTAAAAAACAAACTTTTAGCCTTAAACATCATTTCCAAGACAGCGGAAAGCTTTCTATTAAAAACTCACTTTCCCAAGAAGTCAGCAGAGAAAAATCACATTCAGGTCCTCCCCTGAAGGTACTGTGAAGGACAGGCCTCATTTGTGACTGGGCTAATAGAGGTCATCAGAATCGTAATTCACTGACCAACCTTACCCTGTGCAAAACACAACTAAGCACCAGACTCTTAGACCAATTACATCTACCTCTAATGTGATTATCACGTACCCAAATTGAGCTCTTTTGTTGGGTTTTGTCTGTTCTATACAGCACCAAAATCCAAACAGTGAAATAAAAGTTTCATAATCCCCATCTGGACTGATAAGTATATGTATGAAAATCATCAGACTGTGAACTAGCCATGCTAGGAATTTTAAATGAAAAACTAAAATATCTTGATGCCTCAGAAAAGTTTTCATTTACGTTACTAAGAAAAGTCCTTTTGATGCAATTCAGAAAAATGGAGTGAGTTCTTCGACAAATTTAGTATTTTACATATAACTTTCCAATGTTTAGGTAGGTGATACCTCAAAAACCATCTCAATACCAAAAACTGCCTAAGGAATTCTGAAATACATAGTAGTCATAGCTTTAAAAATATTAAAAGCAGGTAAATCCAGGTTTTATTACAATCATTATGAGGACAAATATTTTTGAAAGAAAGGTAACATCAAGATGCCGTCAATAAAATGTATCAAAATTATAGGTAATTTAAAATATGGATCCTAGGCACATAACATTTAGGCAAAAAAGCTAAGTGGAGAAGGCCACATATTGTATTACTGGGGTGACCATACTTCATGATTTGCCCAGAATCTTCCTGGTTTATACCTGTTCTACTTCAGTTATTAACAGCAACCCTTATATGCGCAAAAGTGTCTCAGCTTGGTTGATAAATTATATAGTCACTTTAATATGATACATTTCTATAAAGCTCAAAACTAAATAAAACTAACAATACGTACTCTATGAATGTTTGTAATAAAATTCTTTAAAAACTCCAAATAATCCATAAAGAATGATTTAAAATACATTCAGAGAATATCTGAGGCTGGGGAGAGTTATAGGGCTGAAGAAAAGGAAGGAACACACAGGTAGAAACAACACTGGCAATACTCCAATTCTTAAATTGGATCGTGAGTCATGAGTACTCATTTGAGTTATGTTTCATAACTAGCATTTTTCATATGTTCGTACATATGTTTATACACATAAAACATGTATTTAAAATATAAAAAGAGCAAAATAGTAAAAAGGGGTAAAACTGCCACCCATGTTTTTAAGATAATAGAACAAACTATCAGGAAATTTATCAGCAATTAAATATCAATTCTGATAGATTAGTAAAAAGTACTTTTCTGGCAGCCACCTGCATCACGCTAGCAAAATTTACACAGAAAAAAAATTACATCTACTTTGCAGATAAAGGAAAGCTCGTTGCTTGGTGGGTTTGAATGAATGATGTTTGATATAAGAAAGACAGCTGGGAAAGGATGAGGCAACTGACAAATAAATAAACAAATACATAACCCCAAGCACATAATAACGGAAGCAAAAGATACAGAAGTAGTATGACTACTGAAATAGCTGAATGCAAGAGGTTAATTGGAACATGCACTTCTTATATCAAAATCAGAAGGCAAGAATTTGTATAAATAACAAGGCCTTGAACGTGTGCTGGCAAATTAAGAAAATAAGTATAAACACTAAAAATATTTTAGAAAATAACTGCCATGGTATAAATTAAATAGAACCCTAAAAACTAAGGCTAGTACTACCAATAATCTCACTTTAGTGGCACTTATCAACAGAGGAGCTTATTTAACAGAATCATTACAAAACATATGCTAAGAGAATAAATAATTTTCTGGCATAAGCGAAGGTAAATGTGCAAACTGAAAATATCAAAGTAATTGCTGATTTTATTAATTAGGTGTTTACAGTCATTAGTCAAGTATATTTAGGAACTGGGATGCTTGTATACTTTGGTGATAATTCATAGCTATGCTCCTAATACGTGGTCCCATCATTAGGTTTTTAAATAGTAAAAAAAATAATGGTGTGCATGTTGTTATTGATGAACACTAGGTCTGTATTTACTACAGAGTAAAATAATAATCATTAAGAAATGAGTACCTGGAATACTTGCAGGAGAAATTGGGCCAGATCGTGACTGGTTGCTTCCTACAGGAGAGCCGACAGGAGAAGGTGATGGGCCCCCGGGGATGCTGGAGAGATGGGGAGATGCGTGTGGAGAGAAAGGCGACTGAGCTGGGTTGCTCTGATCCCCTTGGCTGCTCGTGGACCCGGATGCACTGACTGCTGAGCTCAAAGTTGCTTCCGTTCCCGTGGGGAGGTCATCAATGGAGCCAGACAGGTCCTAAGAAAGAAAGAAATAGCATGCATTTATAGAATAACACATATTTGGACCAATACCTGTTCAAAATACTATTTGAAAATCATAACAATGCCCCCTTCAAAGTTTTTCTAGATAACGCCCAAAATTCAGAGCATGGCCACTTGTTATTAGAAGACTTTAATGAGGTCTCTTGTAAGTTGAACCCGCAGGATCTGATCTACCGCTAAAAAGTGAGTAAAGTTGTACCTCCCTTTCATTAAACTATCCTATAGCTTTCCTTTAAGCTGACAGCATCTAGTCCAACAAACCTGTCAAAGAGTCACAGGAAAAGCAAGCACTTTATGCGGTGATGTACCTACCATCTGAATGGAACACCTGATTCGTAAATGATTACTTCAGTAAGTTGAAAACTATAGGCTTTGGATCCTCCTATTTAGAAATCAACATTGGAGGACTGTCTGAATTTCAAACTACGATCTTCTAATGTAATAGTCAAAATTGTAACCAAACCTTGTGGTGAGAAATTCTTACATTTTAGGTAATTGCAAAAGTGCTCTTATAGTAAAAGAGTGATGTGTATTTTTATCTCATATTGTGACAATAAATCCCTTTGAAGTTATGTTGGCAGAAATGAGTCCTAATGTTATAACTTACTTTTTATACAGTTTTAAGCTAAACAAACAATCTTTAAGGTCCTGTAATTTTATCATAACAACCTCTAGGCAGTTATTAAAATCCCCATTTGACAGACACAGAAACCAAAGATCAGAGAGTCAAGGTTATTGTTACTAGTTACACCACTGAGGACAGGCGACATCTGCTAAAGATTATGAAGGTAGGTTGAGAGAAGAGGAAGGAGGAAACTGTCTTCCACACCCTCATCAGAGTGAGAGGACAGAGCCTTTACTCTGCCTTCCTCATGGCTGTGGCACTAGGGCATGTGCCATGGCCCCCACCAGCAGGAGTCAGTACATCAGGGCAGGCCTGCCGCAATGGCTGGGCTCCCAGATCACTAAGTCTGCAAACCCAGGTGAGACCCGGAGCTAGGTGCTGAATGAGCCCTAAAGACTGAGAGGCAGGATAAAAGATATTTGTCTTGATAATCTAGGACTGAATACTGCAGAATGGGATCAGAAATACCAGGTTACGCTACTGCCTGCAAAGCATATTCAACACTAATTGACACCTTCCACTCATGCAATTTTATTAATGTTTAATTTTACCTCACTGCTTACTACTGGGACTGCTAAAACTAGGGCTTTGGAAACTGGTGGAGGAAGATGCTTAGGATTTGAAGAATGAATCTAGACCAGGAAGTACAAAGGGGGCCAGGTAAAGCAGAGCTGGTTAGAGCTCTTCAGGGTACCCCAAAATGTCACAAAGCAAACTCAGAATCAGGATCCTAGACTCCTGGAAAGTTTATCTATTAACCATCTGTTATATAATCAACTTCTCTTTTATTAACAGCAAAATTGCCAATGATTAAAAAAACGTTCTAAAGAAGAGCTGATGAAAATCTCACAAAAAAATGAATGTTACAGAAAAACAAAAATTTCTTATGCTAAGAAGAATAACATTTAAGTAAAATAGAGTAATCTTCAACGTCATATAACTGAGCTTATAAGTAAGAAACATTAATAGTAGCAGGTGACTGAAAATATCACCTCCTAGAAAAAGTATCATCTCCAAAATAAAATGGGGCAAACAGAACCACATTTTCAGAATTCAGAGAAAAAATATATAAACATCTCTACTTAGGGCACATGAGATGCATGATTTTGCACATGTTCAGCTGGTAAAACATTGTATTCAACTTGATTACTGGGTTCAACAATAGTTTGATTCAGACTTTCAGAATTTTTTGTGAAGCCAGGTAGAAACAGAGGAAGATTATTAAGCAAGTAATATGCTACATACAATGTAGAAAGTATTCACACTTCAGCAATCAGGCAATTACCTGAGTTCCTGGAAACAAAACTTAAGCTAATAGATGTGTGCACATGCACACATGCAGAGGTGCTGAATGCTGAAAGGGACAACAGGACAGGATTCCACCCATTCCTCCCACCCCAGGCTGAATGCTGAGTTGCCTGACGTCTGCCCCCCACCTCACTGTCTCAGAGCCAGGGAGGGCGGGGGGTCTAGAAGAGTGGCTGGGTCCTGGGTAATTCTTAAAGTACCTGCCCCTAAGGCATTCCCTTCCTAACCTGATATAACCAATTCACAGAAGTGCAAAGGGACACACCTGTGGCCTCCAGGACATGGTAAGCTATGGCCTGAGCGCTAAAGTCAGACCCTACCTATTCCGGCTCCACCTGTAAGCCAAACATTTTTAAATGACTGAAAAAAAATCAAGAGTAATATTTTGTGATATACGAAAAATATTTGAAATTCAAATTTCAGTGTACATAACATCTTACCGGAACACAGTCACAGCCATTCCTTTTAAGTATTGTCTATGGCTGCTTTTGGGCCACAGTGGAGACCTTGACAGAGACATTAGCGCTCAAAGCCTAAAATATTTACTATCTGGCCCTTACAGAAAAAGTGTGCCGACCTGCGGTATCTAGTATAGCCTCTAATGCCTTTGCCTCTTCCTTGGGGGAAACAAAAGGACAGGTCTCAGCTGAAATGCATGGTGACCCGTGTGTCAGGAATTATACAAGCTTCACCAAGAACAGGGACCGACTCCACATCTACACCCGCCTGGAAAACCTGAGTGGGAGCCACATAGAATTTTCCTCTTTAATGGTATCAGCCCCTGGTTAAGAGTGGGTGGTGGGCTCCACGTACAGATATGCTAATACCTAACAAATGTGTATCATGCATAAATAAGCGTCTATCACATAAGAATCAGTTGGGAGGAAATATGCTTTTCATGATTTCTTTAAAGAAAAAAAAATTGGTGGATAACTAGATATAAAATCATTATCTTCTATTATACTACAATACAGAATTCAACAGAAAAGACAACATAGATTCAGTTTTTTAAAAAATCACTATTTGAAGTTAAATAATTTTATGCAAATCTTTCTTCATAAAAAAACAAACTGTCACTTTGAAAATCTTAAAATTCTCTGCACTACCTATAAATTCCTTCCCTGTCCTCCCTTAAAATTCCATGTTGTGGTTGAAAAAAGTGACACGGATGGGTGTTAAGAGAGCTTCATTCAAGCTGCAAAGAAGGCATGAAAAACATTTCTGTTATTCAACAAGCTGATCGAAGAAATATCAAGAGAAAAATATAAAAATGGTGGCTTTCTTAGTGTTCACAAGTCATCAGAATTTCAGTGCTGACTATGCCTCAGTGTAACAGAAGAGTAATAAAAAGATATAATTTCTATATTACTGTTATATACACACGTAACTTTTATATGTAAATTATAGAGAAATATTCCCGCCCTGCAGATACTTAGGGTATCCATATGTATAGCTATCTTAAAACGTTAATAAAAGAAGTTCAACAGTGGTTTAAACATTCAGCCTAGTTAACAAAGAAGCTCTGTAACGAATACCCCTCTAGAGGACAATTTAGTCAGCAGGGCACCAACTCTATTCTTCTTTTATAAGTACTGTCAGATCTATGATGCCTGTGAAGAACAGAGAGACCTTACTGCATCTCATTCTAACCAAGCCACCTTCAAGCTACAGTGCTTCCATTTATCTTGCTGGAAAGCTGGCAGGTAAGGTAATTGCAGGGAGGACTCTTTTAAGGGGCTGGAGTTCCCCTGCCCCACTGCATTCCTTACGTCCTTCCTCTTTATTGACGGAAGGACTGGTAAGGCAATGACTTCACGGGCTCACGCATAGTAAATTCAATATTTTGCCATGACAATTTGATTTGGCAAAATCTTGCAATCAAGTTGGGTTTTCAATATCTGACATCACTCAGAATGCTGAATACTTTCCAGCACACCCAAAATAATACAACCCCTACTATCAGTGGTTAGTTTATATTTAGAAAATCAATGCCGTTTTTTGGAAAAGCTTGTTTTACTTTAAAATTTAATTTAAATGCAAGTTCCCTGCAAAGACTTTCCCCTCTGTAACCATCATCCTTCCACCCTCCGCCCATGTAAAATTTTCATTCTAACCCAAGTGACAAGTACAAGAGATTTCACTGTGCTTAGAACGAAATGCCACCGGGGAGCAATGACAATCCTATCAGACTCCGACAAGAGAAACACTTATGAATTAACATAGAGCACAAATATGTTCCTGATTGACATGATGGGATAGGGTGGGGGAGGGCAGTGACAGAGGAATGTATATAAGAACATGCTAGGAAGGAGCATAGGAGAAATTGTTAGAGATCTGCAAATATATAAAATAGACATACAACATTAAGTATAAATATGTCTGCATACTATATATGATCCTCCCTAAAAATACTTTATGTTCGTATATTATGACTTACTACATATAGAGACATCTTTGGTTTTGATGGTAATCAATTTATCTGATAAGTTAGTTTACTAAAGAATAAATTCAGTCAATGCTGGTGATGTCTTACTGTCTTGAACTGGGAATAAGTTAGAAAATTTTACTCCCTTGTTTAATTAAATAAGTGGGTTTTAAAAAAAGCAAATCAACTCCAAAATACTCTCAGCTATGGTTCTCAATACAATTAGTTGACAGTATTAGATCAGTCACTGGTAGAAAACTGCAAAGCATCACACACACTGGGCATCTCTTGCTCAGAAGTGCCCCAAGAGAGGATGAGGATAAACACTGAATTAGAAACAGAGAAGATATTTCAATCAATGAGACGAGTTCAGGTCTCTTGTTTAAGGATTTTAATACGATACAGTTAATGATTTCTCATTGTGACTTCCCATGGGCTTGAAGCGCAGGTTAAAATGCCAGCTCAATGGTCTTTAAAAAAGTCTCTCAGTGATCTGCAAAAGCAGAAATAGTGTCTCTTCTCCTTTTTAGAATATTGAATATCAAATCCTGGCATGCAGCTTTTCTTTTTCTCTCTCCAACTAGACCCTAACTTTCTTAAGGGCAGTGACTCCTCGTGCCAGGTCTGGTGTTAGAGAGGAGGATTTGACTGGTCACTGGTGAATGTCACTGAATTTATAAGCTCTACAGTAAAATACAGCTGCAAATACTGTACAAAGTAAGCCAGCACGTGCAAACATTTCTGAATATTTACCATAAATGCTCTAGTGGAAACGAATGAGATCGCTATTAAAATTTAACAATGAATTCTCGGCCCTCTGTTTCCAATTAGCATCCTGGAGGCCAAGCATCCAGCCTCATGAGATGCTTAGCTCTCTGGAAACACACTGTAAAATCACTTCATACCCTCCAACCTTATTTTAGAACTATCACTTTAGACATGGGATACAAATACACCTTGAAGTTGGTATTAGAATTGAGCCAATAATTTGACTGACATATATACACAAAAGGAAAAACCTCACAGTGACTGTTTAATTTCCATGATGTTTGTAGGCTTCTTTTCAGCACAAACCCATGTAACAGTGTATTTCAAAGACGCCCACCAAAGTTCCTGCTGCTTTCATTTGTCTAGACAGCAAATGAGTTAAAAGCTTAGACTTCCTGTCTAAATGAATTAAAAAATGCAAAGGCACAGAAAGACAGAATCCACAAAGAAAATCCTTCCAAGCACTAATTTTTGGGCCTGCAAAGCATCTTCTTACAAAGTTATATATACCTCACTTTCTTCTTAAACATGTCCAAATAACAAATATTTATCTCTTCGTTATATGTGACAATATATACAATTCTTAGCCTTCATATGTATACGGTCAACTGGAAAAAAAATATTTGATCTTAATTTAAAAATAGTCACAAGCTCAACAAATGACAGATTCATATCCAAAGCCAGGGATAACACAAGGAAAATTAATGAGTCAGAATTCATTTTAAGGGAGGTAGCCAAGAACCATTTTGGGGGGAAATTACTTTCACCTGATTCATTTGCATTCTTTCTCAAGCAAAGATTCTATTATGGGTAACTCTCATTTTAAAGGGACATATATAAGGATAATCAGCTAAACTGATACTTTACAAAAGCAGGACTCAGAGTTAAGCATACTATCATAAGCAAACATTTTTATAATGGTTATATTTCCTTTGATTTTTAAAAAATTCACACCTAAAATAAAAGCTATCCTCAAAGGTCCTTGGGTTAGAACCCCTGATATGAAATGTGCTGCCATTCTATATTTAGAAGTGGTGAACAATGTAAGTATGAAATATGCATCATGTAAGGGAATTTTTCTCCATTGTACAGGCCTCAGGGGGATCCTAAATTATTCTGTTTTTGAACTCTGCCCAGGGAGAGTCTCTGCTCTTCCACTATTAACAGCAGACATTATGTAGACCAGGAATAACAACACATAGACCCGTAACCACAGTATGGGCAGTCTTAAACTTAAAAATAATTTGGTAAGAAAATGTATTTTACAGTTATCTTTTGGTTGTATGGAATTTGGGATCAACACTGTCCTCTTGGTTACGATCCTAGGCTACCCTTTCAGGTGATAATGATGACGCTCGTGATCATGATGATTTGATGTTTAGCCCTAACAATTGTGACTACCATTCTCCATAGCAGAGATATTATGTACATTTTCTTTCACGAGGAGACTACGGCACCTTGTGAGCTCCAGTCCATTGTTCCTACCAGGCAAAATGTTTTTTAACTGATTTCATTGTCCAAAAGAGCCAGGACCCTTGCCGACCTCAAGTCAAGGCCCAAATCCGTGCTGCAAACACTAAAAAAGACTCACATATGAATAACTGCTGGCCCTTTGTTATTCTAAGGGCAATAGCATCTTAAAGAATATACTAATTAATACAAATGACAGACTACTGGGGGAAAATAAAACTATATAATAAAGTGAGAATACTGAATACTGTGGGGAGAGATATTTGTACTGAGTCTTACCCTTAGGCAGGCATGCCCTCTCTAAGGTTAGCAGATGGAGCTGTGGGGTGGGTAGGTGGGAAGCAGTAGGAGAAAAAAGGTGGAAGACAGTTTTTACATGTGGATGACGTTTTATGTTTAAGTTGGCCTGTATAGGTGATCTTGTACACTTAAATGTCCTCCTTTCATGGAGTCTCAATGAAAAGAGACAAACAGCTAAACAGAAATTCTAAGAAAACGCGAACTAACAAGTTGTGGAATAAAGAATGGTACGTCTTCAGCCAGCACACATCTGCCCTGTCTGACACAGGTCCAGACTAGGAGTGAAGGTGTGCCCTGTGGACAAGTGGAGGGCAGAGAGAACAATGTGTGAAGGCAAAAAGAACTAAGGGAGGCCACGCCCCTTGGGAATGGTGAGGAGATGAGGGAGGCTGGAAAAGCAGAGCGAGAGAGGATGAGGCTGAAGAGGCAGTTGTGAATGACTTCCTATGCCCATGCCAAGGAATGTGGGCTTACAGTTTTAGGAACTAGGGGGCCAACAGAGGTCTAAAAGGCGAGTTTTAATATTATCAAACAAACAGACAAAAAAATACAGTGGGTGCCACATGAGAATTGTTAAACGTTTTAAAGCCAAAAAAACCCCCCCCTTGTTTTCAAATGTTTATGAACAAAGAATGCTTTAAACGTGATTAAAATGACAGGTACCATTCAAAAATAAATTTGTAAAACTTTAAAAAAAATCTATATATTTTTAGGGCTTCCCTGGTGGCGCAGTGGTTGAGAGTCCGCCTGCCGATGCAGGGGACACGGGTTCGTGCCCCGGTCTGGGAGGATCCCACATGCCGCGGAGCGGCTGGGCCCGTGAGCCATGGCCGCTGAGCCTGCGCGTCCGGAGCCTGTGCTCCGCAACGGGAGAGGCCACAACAGTGAGAGGCCCGCGTACCACAAAAAAAAAAAAAAAAAAAAAAAATCGATATATTTCTAGCACTATATACAATTTAACAAGTAAATGAACAAAAACAAAAAGTGCCTAAATAACTATAGTCCAGGTTAAATATTAGTGTGCTTTCTAACTGCAATAGTTTCACGAGTCTACAGTCATCCTATTCCTTTCATTTATATGTAAGAATTAACGGATAAAATGAATTGAAGGGTAATAGCCTTTACCCTTAAAACAGCACAACAGTGTCTAAAAACTAATTATGAGTAACATAATTTAACAGATTATGTTCTTTAACTATATATTCTATTCCAAACCGGTGACTCTGAAGACATTTAGTTACAAAGGAGGAAAATCCGCTCATGACATGCAGGGGCAGGGACGTGGGTTTATGGGTTGGTGCTTTACAAATATCAATGCCAGGTATGAAACTGTAAGTATGAATGACCCACGTGCTTTGAAAGCAAATTGACAAACTAACAAGATCCGTAAATATGTAAGATTTAGAGTTTGTCTACTGATATGAGGTCTTATTGCTAAAAGTACATCATAAATCTTTATGGCAGAAAAGCAATCAACACCAACTTTTTTGCATCTCTCATGGTAAAAAACAAAACAAAAAAACCGACTATTGTTTACCTAGAAGTACAATGCTTAGCACATAGAAATTCTGAAAATAAAACTTAAAAAGGCATGAACCCTCAGGAGACATCTATTCCTTCAGTATATAGCAATGAAATACTTTAAAATAGTAAGACGTATAGGAACTGCAAATAAATTAACAACTTAAAAAAAAACAAAAACAGAAAAAAACACAACTCACAAATTGTACCGCGTCTACATGGAATAAAGGGAAGTTCTGTCATAGAATAATACTAAAACTTCATTTTTTGACATTTTCCGCAGTCACGTTGAGCCCTATGAACACATATACTTGTTCTACACCCTTCACTGGAGTTTTAAAACCTTTTGTTTTGAAGTGACTTTAGACTTACCCAAAAGTGGCAAAGACAGTACTGACTGTTCTTTCACTCAGTCTCCCTTAAAGTTAACATTTTACATAGTAACCATGGCATGTTTATCAAAACTATGAACTTGACATCGGTACAATAGTATTAATGAAACACAGACTTAATTTGCATTTTACCAGCCTTGCCAGTAATGTCTGTCTTTTGTTCCAGGACCCAATCCAGGATACATGTCACATTTATTCACCTTGTCTCCTTAGTCTCCTCCAACCTGTGACAATTTCTCAAATCTTTCCTTGTTTTTCACAACCACGACACATTGGAAGAGCATTCCTGAGGTATTTTGTAGAATGTCCTTCAATTTGCGTCTGTTTAGTGCTTTCTCATGGTTAGGCTGGGTTATAGATTTTGGGGAGGAATACCACAGAAGTGAAACCTCCTTCGCAAAGCAACATATAGGGGTATGACATCAACACAACTTAGTACAGGTGATGTTGACTTGGATCACCTGGTTAAGGTGCTGTGTGCCAGGTTCCTCCACTGTCAAGTAGCTCTTTTGTCCTTTCCACGCTCTGTTCATGAGGAGGGAGTCACTGAACCCAGCCACACCCAAGGGAGGCCAATTAAGTTCCACCTCTTGGAGGAGGCTTATCAAAGAATTAGTGCATATGTGTTAAAACCACACAGTAATTAGTACATATTTGGGGGGATATATTTGCAACTATGCACGTATCTGTTTCACCTTCAAGTTTTGCCTGCTAATTTTAGTATTTATCAGTCGATCTTGCCTGCAGCATTACTCTAGCGTTCTAATAGTGTTGATTTTCTACTTCCTTCGTTCCTTTTACATTTATTACCTGGAATTCTTATGTAGGAGGAGATGTCCTGTCTCCATTCATTTTTACATGGTCAAGACAATTGTCTTATACATTTTTCTGGTGCAACTTAAGTTCCTTTATGATGATTGGGTGATACTCTTCTCGACACTAAATGGTAGTAGTACTTCCAATCGAGATTTCATGATCATAAAATACGGGAGAGAGAAAAGTATGCACTCTTTGCTTCTCCAGACACAGCTAGTGGAATATAACTTAGTATAACCACTTCAGACAACAATTCGTAAGCATCTTGTAAAGCCGAAGATGCACCTATCTTATGACCCAGAATGTCCACTCCTAGGTTTATACACTGGCACATGCACATACATATAAGCATAGTAGCATTGTTTCAGTATTGTAATAGCAAAAAAAAAAAAAAAAAAAAAAGAAGACAATCTGATTTTCTAGCAATATAAAATCAAGAGATATATTCAGAAAATGCGATACTATACAGCAATGAAACTGAATGAGCTAGAACTAAAAATGTTAATAGGAAGCTCACAAACAATACTGATAGAAAACTGACCAAAAATCTCAACGTAGCAACACTGAACTAATACAGAAGAGCTGGAACCAAAGAAAGTAGTGGACTGTTAAGCTGGTAGTGGAAATTCAAAGTCTAGAGCAGCAGCAGTTAAGCTCAGAACAGGTAACAAGAGTGGGAGCAGCACTCTCTACGGATTCGAGGGGAGAACAAAACGAACCTCTGCACTGTCCACTCACTTAAGCCCCACTTCCCTCCAAGAGCCGTCCATTACCATCCTGGTGAAGTCTCCCCCGACCTCTACAGCACCAGAATGAGCTACACAGCTCCTTCCTCTATGATCCCACATCGTATTTATCAACTACAGAACTTCCCGTGTTGAGTTTGAATGAATTGTTAGCATCTGCTACAATGCAAACTCTGGAGTAGGAGCACTTACATTCAAACTTCGGCTTTGACACTGACCCTGACCGTGGGTAACATACTTAAACCTTTCTGTGCCTCACTCTCCTCATCTATAAAATGGGGGAAATACTAGTATCTGTGAAAAAGAGTTGTTTTGAGAATTAAATGAGAAGTTACACGTAAAAGAATTAGCCCAGTAGGATCTCCGTAAGTGCGAGCTATTATTATTATTATTATTTTTGTTTGTTTGTTTGTTTGCGGTACGCGAGCCTCTCACTGTTGTGGCCCCTCCCACTGCGGAGCACAGGCTCCGGACGCGCAGGCTCAGCGGCCATGGCTCACGGGCCCAGCTGCTCCGCGGCATGTGGGATCCTCCCGGACCGGGGCACGAACCTGCCTCTCCTGCATCGGCAGACAGACTCCCAACCACTGCGCCATCAGGGAAGCCCTATTATCATTATTAACCATAAGGGAGAGGCAGGAGGTTAGAGAGCCCGAACCGTGTCACTGGGGATACAGTGCAAGACAGCAGTGTTACCGGAAGGAAGTGGCTGAAGAGTGAAGAGGAAGGGAAATGTGCCCTCCCCATCCTTCCTGATCCCAGGGGGTCCCGGTGAAGGCTCTGTAGGCCCTAGGGGAACCAAGTCGAGCAAGAGTTAGGAATCCGGTTATAAAAACGGAAACCCAGACAGTAGCAACCAAAGAGAAGGGAAATTATGTGTAGAAGAGGTAGGTTTTTTTTGTTTTGTTTTTGTTTTTCAGGTGTCCGCTCCATCATTCATAAGCTCTTTAATGAGTAAGACAAAGACCGCCTGCACTGTTTATGAACACAGGTTTTCAACAATAATCCTATCAATGAAGTTATAACAAATATTTGAGTATTGGAAAGTGGTTAAGAAAAACACCCATCATGACTCACTATTTAAGAATCACAAATGCAAAAGTATTACCACAGAGAGACCATTATGCTGTAGAAGAAAGAGTGCTGGCTGTAAGAGGAGTTTAAGGCTTGAGGCCACCACTGATCAGCTGTGAACAAGACGATCTAAACTTTTATTCAGTTGTAAAATGGGGATTATCATGTTTATTATCTCAATGAGTTAATATAATGAATAAAGCAAATGATATGGAAATTGTGAAGAAGAATATCACTTTTAAAACATAAGATATTATTTCCTGAGGCTAATTTATATATTAGATACAAGATTCAAATCACTCGTTTTAAAGAATAAGTCAGAAATATAATAACAATGAAATAAATACTAAGGCCATATCAATTCAAATCACAATCTCCTTCCTTAAATTCATATCACCCTTTGTATTAATGCCAAAAAATGTTGTTTCATTTCTTCAGTATTAAAAATCTGAAGGAAGTTTTAAATTATCTTGTTAAACATAGAAAGAGTCTAATAGCTTCAATAACAGAAAGTGTTTTTATATTTCCATAGGAATCATTTTTAAGATGCCTGCATTTTTTAGAAAAAAGTAGAGAACCCAGAATTTTTTCTTTACATGATTAGCCTGACTAGATTACAGATGGAAATGCTGTGTAAAGGCTATTTTTATTTTTTTTTATTTTTTTTATTTTTATTTTTTTCTTTTTGCGGTATGCGGGCCTCTCACTGTTGTGGCCTCTCCCGTTGCGGAGCACAGGCTCCGGACGCGCAGGCCCAGCGGCCATGGCTCACGGGCCCAGCCGCTCCGCGGCATATGGGATCCTCCCAGACCGGGGCACGAACCCGTATCCCCTGCATCGGCAGGCGGACTCTCAACCACTGCGCCACCAGGGAGGCCCTGTGTAAAGGCTATTTTTATACCTTAAAGTGAAATTCAATACATGCAACACTCCCCCCAAAGTCACTTAAAAGCGTGCATTTTTCTCATTTTCAGTTATGATTTACAGACTCACTCAGATGAGAGGCTGTTTTCAACTTTGTACAGGGGCAGCTGGTCACTCAACACCTCAAGCACTAGCACTAACGGGCAGTTTTACATAACAAATCTTCCTAAGAGCATATAACCATTTTATAATATATTACTTCAAAACTACTTCTCGAAAGGCGGTGGTTACAAACCTATTCAGGGTTTCAGACAGAAACTTCTAATACCAATAATAATAACGATGATGATGATGACAGGAGCAGTAAAAAAGGGCCTGAGTCAGGTCTTGAAGTCCAGCATGTTTCACACTCAACCACACTACCTCCCAACAGAGCCATCTGTATGCTAGGCAAGGGTATGAGGTACTGTACCTCACACGTACAGGTTAATTATCCTGTTGCTTGGAGCATGTTCCCAGGCCAACAAGAAGAATAGAGTTTTCTCTGATGACCACTTTAAGTGGTCTCAAAGCAGGCATAAACAAATTAAGATACAGGATTCTGAAAGGCAGAAGGGTAAAATTCACATTTCCTTAGCCTTCTAAAACCTTTGAACAAGGGAGACACCCAAATAACCTGACTCGCAAGCCCATCACATTGCTGCATTGCTCTTTATCCCAGTAAATCATAAGTTTTGAAATAAAATTGGACTTACACTCACTCTTCATCAACCTAAAAATCCCTGGAAAGTGCCATGAAGCCTCCTTCTGAATCTCTACATCTTATTCCCCTCCTCTAATGACTTGCTTTTAAAATGCATCTATTAGATGTTAGTTTTCTCTTGAGTATTTGTATTGTATTGGGGGTGGGAGCTTGCAGGGAATCAGGCTCTGGAACCACACAGCTGCCCCCAATGCTAGCTGGTCTCTCACTGACTCGGAGGACTCAGGCAAGCGATGGAGTCCCATCAGCCGCCACCTCTCACCCGCACACAGTACAGGGACAACAGAAGTAATGACCTCACAGTGCTTGGGGTTAAATGAGGTAAATGCTCTGCATAAAGCTCTAAGCATGCTGCCTGGCGCCAGATAAGTGCTCATTAAATATTTACTGTAATGTAGGTATACAGTAATAGCGTAGCAGTTAAAAGCATAAATTCTGGAGTAAGAGCAGTTTGAAATCAAGTCCCGGCTCCATCGTTTCTTCACCTAATCCTGGGTAAGTTACTTAACTTCACTGAGCCTCAGATTCACCATCTAAAATAGGGGGGAAGGGGGCTTCCCTGGTGGCGCAGTGGTTGGGAGTCCGCCTGCCGATGCAGGGGACGCGGGTTCGTGCCCCGGTCCGGGAAGATCCCACATGCCGCGGAGCGGCTGGGACCGTGAGCCATGGCCGCTGAGCCTGCGCGTCCGGAGCCTGTGCTCCGCAACGGGAGAGGCCACAGCAGTAAGAGGGCCCGGGTACCGCAAAAAAAAAAAAAATAAATAAATAAAATAAAATAAAATAGGGGGGAAATATTAATAATGCCATGGTGAGGATTAAATATAATTATGAAAAATAAGTATTAAGCATATAGTAAATGTTCAATAAATAGTTGCTATGTATATAAATGCATATATACACATATAACCAGGCACACATTTCAAATATGTACGTTTTTTAAAAAGCCCTGTTTATAATGTAAAATGCATTTTGAATACAGAATAAAGAATTTACAAATGACTTCTGGAAAAATATCTCACTTATAAGATGGATGAGTAAACAGCAGTGGCATGAAGGTATCCTTCTGTTCTTTAACAAATACTTAACAGATAATAATGTGTGTGTTAGGAAAATAGTATAATATTAATTGTTAACATAACTAAGTAAAACAGCCTTTGGCATTTCTATAAAATGTAGTGTCACCAATTATAAACACCGCACAAGAAAGAGGGCACTGACTGGAAAAGGTAATCAGCCCAGGTTGTGAAGTCTTGGTTCAAATCCGCGCCATCAGTTCTTAGTGGTGTGAATTAGGCAAGTGAATTAATATCCTAAAGCCTCAGTTTCTTCACCTATAAAATGCATCTGACTCAAAGAGGCTGAAAGAACTAAATGAGTTTAATCAAGAATCCATTTAATAAATATTAGCCATCATGAGTTTGATTTTTATCACGTCACACTAGTATTCAGATAAATTTAAAACAATATTTCTTGTTCACATCTAGAAAACTAGATGTTAAAATGGCAAAAAACTAGAAACCACCTAAATATAAATTTACTAGTGGGCTATCTAAAAATACATTATAATTATTAGAAATATATTTTAAATAATGTAATTTTTATTTAAAAGACTGTTGAGTGAAAATCAGTAGTAACAGCAGAAAAACAACTACCAGTATCTAATTTATGTAAAACAGTGGAAAATATTTCACGAACATATACACTTATGTATACATGTAAAATATGTGTGTGCGCATATATATTTTTAACCCTTGATGCTCAATAAAATTTTAACAGTGGTTATTTTTATGTGATTGGATCTGGGAGGATTTTCTCTTTCTTCCTTGTACTACCTGAGCAGTTATTTTAATAAATGCTAAAGTTTCTCATGAAAGAAATAAAACAAAAGGCAAACCTACAGATTTCAACAGTCTTTAACAAAAGTCCATTTAAAAGACGGGAAATAGCTGAATAGTAGCAGCATTTAATCATATTAGTATTTTCAGAATAGATGTTAAAACTTAATGCAAAAGTATATGGTAATGAAATAACAAGACAAAGTTGGACAAATAAAAATTATGCTCATATGCATACTTTTCACATTTTATCAGGCTAAGGTATTTTAATAAAATTTTCCTCATGGTCTTCATTAGCAAGTCTGTTTGTACATACTTGAGTGAGATGGCGGAGGAAAACTTTAAAAATCAAATTTTAGGCAAACGGAACAAAGCAAAAATACAAATACTGATTTTAATAGTATGGTCTTAGGATACAGCAGGCCCCAGCCTGACAACACAACTGCTAAAAGTGATGAACACTCAACATACACAGACACAGGCACTCTTAGTTAAATGGGTTCCACAGGGCTGGTTCCCCACAGAAGCTGGCACCTTGAACCCAAGGAGTCTCAGAAGAAACAGAAGTCACATGTCTATCAATATTTTAGACAGAATCTAATACAATTGTAAGTGTAAGTCTGTCATTGTTGGCAACACTGAAGAAGTAGAACCAGTTAACAGGAAACACTGAACACCACTGCTTCAGGCTTCTGTCTTCTATGGTCTAAATAACTCCATACAGAACACTGCCATCAAGGGTCTCGTTGTAAGAGCTGCATGTTCAAAATTATTGATTTCCTTTTACTTCCAAAGAAAACTACAATTTTAAACACAATTCTCTTTGTGAATCGATGCTTTTAAATCTATTTCATTTGGAAATTGTAAAAGAAAGAAAGCAAGCTAAACACAGTCTTAAAGTATCAAAATGGAGTTTAAGTAATAAGCCAAGTATAAGATTATAACCAGAGGTAAATTTGTTCTACTGAGCTCACTTTAACTTCTAGACTGAGTAACCACATGTGACTGTTTAGGAGTGCCACAATGGTCCACCCGTTTGTAGAACGTGATATGACTTTCTATGATTTGTCCTAGTGTTGAATATACCTGTCTCTTCTTGCCTTTCTGTATGCTATTCTCTTCTGAATTTTCTTCAACACTGCCAAGTAGATAAGACATCGTATTAAGGAAAAGATGGATTTTGGCTCTGAGAATAAAAGCAATATATTTTTAAAGCATGTATATAAAGATTGGTGAAAACTACTTATGAATTAAATAAAAGAGGAGTGAAGGAAAAATGTAAAACTACAATAAGCATAGCAATCTGTTATGAGCTGAATGAGTGCCAGTTTGTGGGCCTCGGGGCTCGGTAGGATTTCTCTGTACAGTGCCAAACTCCAACAATATTGTTATGGTTAGAAAGGAATTTCTCACAAGAGCTAACAAAGGCAGAAGGTCATAAATAAACCCAGCAGGATTGCCTTGTCAGTTCTCATTATTAGCGCTGCAGGCACTTGCTTTTCTGTGGGCTTCTTACAGGTTCATTTAAGTGTAAGAGTTCCTCCTTGAAAATTCAGATACTCATAAATAAAATGGTTCTTAATCCAGCAAAGAAAAATTCTTGAAAAGTAAGTACGAAAATAAGTAAGCAAGCAAATAAATATAGAAAGGACAGAAACACGGCCAATGGCAGAGCTTAGCCTGGCATTTCCGAGAGCCGGAGCACCTTCGCTCCTGGCCTTCGCAGCCCAGCAGTGACCAACAGGATGCTCTGCTTTCTCACCACAATAACAGTCTGCAGAATTCTATCTGGGCAGGAAGTGAAGCTGAGCTCCTAAACTGAGGCTGACATGTGTTATAAACTGAGGGAAGCACAGCTGTGTGATCATTACTGCAATTATGAAGTGACATTTAGCGTTAACTTTACTTTACTGAGGATTTTTCACTAGTAACAAAAGAAGGAGGTACAAATCCACTAATGACAGAGATGCTGGTTTTTAGCAATTAAAAAATAGGAATGTATTATTGGGTCTCTAAAGATAAACACTACCTTTTGCATAAGGCAAATCTACATCTTAAGAGCTCTTATCAATGCCTCTTAATAGAACAGAAGATTTAGTTTTGTAATATTTAAAAAATGAGATGTAAACCTCAATTCTTTCTTAATTTTAAGTCCTTGTATTCTAAGAAGGGCTGAGAACATCAAACTTCCAATTATCCCAATACACATATTAATTCAACAGAGAAAAAAATCTGATAAACTTGATTCCATTTACTCACTCAAAATGAAGACATATTTTTCTTCAGCAACAACAACAAAAATATATTTCATGGTGTCATTTATTTTCTTTAAAAGGAAAAATAAGTATCTTTAAGTAATATTAACAAAGGAGAAATATATCAGAAAACAAAATAGAAAATAAAAATCCTCAGTAGTGCCACTATTTAGAGCTAACCAAATTCTAACCTTTTGCCATATTTCTTTCTAGTCTCTTTTCTTAAGAAGAGCAAAACAGCATATCTTTTTTAAAATTTATTTATTTATTTATTTTTGGCTGCATTGGGTCTCCGTTGCTGCCCACAGGCTTTCTCTAGTTGCGGCGAGTGGGGGCTACTCTTCGTTGCAGTGCGTGGGCTTCTCATTGCGGTGGCTTCCCTTGTTGTGGAGCACGGGCTCTAGGTGTGCGGGCTTCAGTAGTTGCAGCACTTGGGCTCAGTAGCTGTGGTTCACAGGTTCTAGAGAGCAGGCTCAGTAGTTGTGGCGCACGGGCTTAGTTGCTCCGCAGCATGTGGGATCTTCCCGGACCAGGGCTCGAACCTGTGTCCCCTGCATTGGCAGGCGGATTCTTAACCACTGTGCCACCAGGGAAGCCCCCAAACAGCGTATCTCTAAGCACAATGTGTATACAAAAATAAATAAGGCACCAACTGACCTGTCATCCTCTATCAAAAAAAATGAACATTTTTTCCCCAGCTGATTTTCAGTTTTATAATTTGTGAAGTTTTTATGTAATTGTAAATTTTAAAAATTCTCAGTGTCCCACATCACCCCCTTTAAGAGAATAATTAAAGTTTCCAAGAGTAGAAAGTTGTTCTCAGAGGCTAGGATGCTGGAATACCAATTTGTGCAGTTACTTAGTCAGTTATAGAAACTCGGCTATTAAGTGCAGGTGTGTTATAAAGAAAGGTATGTTTGCAGAATTACTTTTCACTGGCTTGCAGCCTCTCATTACCTACCACTCATGATTATTAGTGTCAAGCTGATGTTGAATTCTTCACAGAGAAAATTCTCCATGTTTGCTTTAGATACTGGCAATTGGTCTATGTTCTCAGCATTCACAGCGGATTGCCCTTGACTAGCATAACATCACTGGTACAAGGAACATGAATAAATGCTGAAAAGAGAGTAGTTTAAATGTCCAACAGTGGTAAGAAACCAAAACAGGCCTTACTTTACATTGGTGGGGAAAGGTGGGTTTTTCTAGAGAATATTTCTGAAGCAGCTAAGTTACTACATTAACTGTAGCCTGTATAAGAAATCTGTGGTGTTAAACCTGCAGTGGACTGCAAACATCATATTACATTTTTCGATTAGTAGCTTTATAACCACGTAGCCCATGGTGGACAATGTTAGGCCATAAAGAGTTCTCAGGAACTTACTACTGAATATTCTGTCAACAGTAATAAATAGTAAAAACAAGGGTCCCAAATCTGACACACTTAGGACATGAATAGTATATAAAAAAATAAAAGAACCTATTTTTAGACTTCAACAGCTAACTCATGCTAGTATTAACCAAACGAGACTTCACCAATTCTTAAGAGTTGTTAGGGCTCATATCCAGTATTTCAGGTACAAATGTGTTATAAGATAAATAATAAAACGTGGGGAGAGCGAAGTTTGACTCCCTTGGAAGAGAAACACTTAAGATGGATTGTTATGAGCTGCACAGAATTTTCAGAACTAAACAAAGTCATAGTAAACATAGTAAACATTTACTCCTATCCTGCGTTTTTAAAATGTGAAACTGAGGTCCAGAGAGGCTAAATTATTTATATCAAAACTACGCACAGGCTCTATAGACACAGACTACGTTAGAATGCAGGTTTCTAGGTACCTTCGTTAAAACGTTACTGCTGACGCTGTTAACCTCACTCAAGATTTCAAAGGACAGAGTATGCGCGCGCGCACGCGTCACTGCTCACGAGAGCGCGCATATATCTACTTAAGCGTATTTTCTTTTTTTAAAAAAATTAATTAATTAATTTAATTTATATTTGGCTGTGTTGGGTCTCCGTGTCTGTGCGAGGGCTTTCTCTAGTTGTGGCAAGCGGGGGCCACTCTTTTTTTTTTTTTTTTTTTTTTGCGGTACGCGGGCCTCTCACTGCTGTGGCCTCCCCCGTTGCGGAGCACAGGCTCCGGACGCGCAGGCCCAGCGGCCATGGCTCACGGGCCCAGCCGCTCCGCGGCATATGGGATCCTCCCAGACCGGGGCACGAACCCGTATCCCCTGCATCGGCAGGCGGACTCTCAACCACTGCGCCACCAGGGAGGCCCGGGGGCCACTCTTTATCGCGGTGTGCGGGCCTCTCACTATCGCGGCCTCTCGTTGTGGACCACAGGCTCCAGACGCGCAAGCTCAGTAGTTGTGGCTCACGGGCCCAGGTGCTCCGTGCCATGTGGGATCTTCCCAGACCAGGGCTCGAACCCGTGTCCCCTGCATTGGCAGGCAGATTCTCAACAACTGCACCACCAGGGAAGCCCCTACTTAAGCGTATTTTCTAAGTTATTATTTCACACTATGTATCTAGGTACCTGCCTCTATCTCAAAATCTCTTGTTTCACTTAGTGATAAGGATATGACTTTGTCAGTGATAAAAGGAAGAACAACATGCAAAACCATGTAGCAGAGATGTCCCAGGATGCACAATAGTAGGACAGTTTAATAGATCCTTGGGTGATTCAAAACAAATCTTTCATTTTCTAATTTGTACCCTTTGGTGAGCCTCACAGAATGTTTTCTCTCATTCTCTAATTTCTTGTTCACTCCATCTCCTTGTGGGTGAATCACACCAGCTGACACGCACAGGCCTATAAACCAAGAGGCTATAAAGTGGCACCTCGGAGGGCAAGAGCCTCCCATGGCCACAGAAAGACAGAATATACGCATCCTCTTACCTTGTGACCTGACCTGGGCAGGAGGCCCGCCTCCAACACAGCAGAGGAACTCATGACTACATTCAGAGGGGATCCAAACAGTAAGAAGGTAAATGTATTTTATCACTGAAACTGATAAAGCATCCGATTTTTTCATTCTGTCTGGCGACTACACCCACAGGATTCACAAGAGTGAAACAGAAGAGAAGCAAACTGTGAAGACAGACTGTTTTGTGAAATCATAATCCATGAAGTATGCCATCTGTGATCTAGCACAGTTCTCAACCTGCAGTGGATCCCCAGTGCAATCTGATACGGTAAATATTTTATAGAGTTCTCAGTTCTGAAGTATCTATAATTGTTTTAGGTCTTAAACGTGTGGGGTACAGTGCAAATGGAATTTAAATTCCTGAGAACAGTGGAATTAACTGAACTTTTGGAAAAGCTGGCCACATGTGATACACAATTACATCTAGTAGAACAGAAGGACAGGAAGAAAAGGGAGAGACCAGAAGAAAATGGGAGAAAGTAACAAAGGGCAGGAAAATATAAAGCACAGTATAATATGCAGAGTAAGTGTTTAAGTAGTTCCTGGATGAGTGAATGAATAGAATGATGAGTACATGTGCAAAATAAAGCAAACAAAGCAGAGAAAGCTTTGGGCAGACCCGGCTAATAATAAATACTGTTTAAGATTTTAACCTTAAATTGGTAGGCTAAACAGCAGGGAAAACTCTACATATACATTTGGACACGAAGCACCTTTGTGAGAAGCAAAAAAAAAAAAAAAAAAAAAAAAAAAGTAGCCTTCTGGGCAGATGCAGCCCCACGGAACCATGGTGCCTTAGTGGAAGAAAACCGTAGCCCTTTCTCAGGGCTCGGGGGAGCAGGGAAACTCTGTCTTAGCAAAGTGCATCAGCCCGATTTCAACCCAATTATTTCCCTCCAGAAGTGAGTGCTAAGTGCACTACCATGGCGACCTTGCTGGCACCACAGACGGCCACTACTTATCTGGTAAAAGTGGAGCTGGGAAGAACCAGCAGTTAGGAGCTTGGGCTTTGTGGTCTGACCCTGGTTCACTTCTTATTTCTAATTACTAGTCATTCAGCCTTCAACATATTACTTAGACTCTCAAATTGAGGCCTCAATTTCTTCACTGATAAACTGGTAAAAGTGTTAAATGTATCGTTATAATGATACAAAAGAAAGCACACAGAACAGTGCTTGGCATACAGTGAGAATATGATAAACTACAGCTATTTTTATTATATATTTTTATCCAAACCCTTTTGTCATTTAATCCTGACAGCAGTCAAATTAGGCGGGGACAACCAACTGCATTTTACACACGAGGAAACAGGCTCCGAGGGTGAGGTGCCTGAGCCATGAGTCCAGTCCAGCTCTCCGACTTCAAAGCCCAAGCTATGCCCACGTTTCCATGTTTCTCTCCTCATTCCTCCTCCTGGTTATTCCTATTCTGATGTCAAACAAAGGAAAAGAAAAAAGCCAGAGTAGAAGAAAAAATGTACTCTTATCAGTGTTTCTAGGATGAAAATCCTTTAACAATCCAAGTGCATCTTCTCCCTCTCCCAGCAAAAACCTCTTAGTTTTGCTTTGATGGAAAATGAAAATCTTCTCCGCTGAAATTAGCTCCTGGACCCTCTACTGGACTAAGGGAGTGGCAAACACCACCACCAGTGTTCTAACAAGTGGACTAAATGTGATTCATTTTTTGGAATAAAAGATGACCCTGAATCCAGACATAAGCTACCTGTTAAAGACCATAATAACATCATGCAAACAGGATGGTGTTCTGGCCTAAAAACGTCATTAGAATTAAGACTTCCTTCATTTCGATATTTAATAGAAGCTATTTTAAAGCTAATATGCATTATTTGTCAGGGGACAATTTAAAATTCTGAGATTATCTATAGTCCTCAGAAAATGTATATATACAAGAAAATATATAAGGAAGAATAGTAAAAACAAAACTGAAACGAGTTGAACTATAATTTCCCTTTTCTCTGACATTCTTACAGGGTAAGAATACTCTCTTCCATGACACCCATCACTTTTAAAATTTCCTTTAATAGTCATATGAAAAAGTAAAAACTGATGTTGATATAAACTCCTTGAATAAGGTTTGTGTTTTCTTCACACAAAACTTTTAACATTTTAAAGTGGAGAAATAAGATCATTTTCTGTAGCAAAACTAAGTAAAGAATGGATTACCATTAGCGCCACGGACTCTGAGATATCACCGACTTTCATTCAGACAGGGGTCCGCCTTGGTGGGGGCTGAGGGATGGAAGAGCATTTCCAGGGTTCTGGCGGGTTTTTTTTGCACGGGGTATCGATTGTACACGTGCGTTCACTTAGGAAACACATCAAGCTGCACACTTGTAATTTTGTACTTCCTTGTACTTATACTTCCACGACATTTACATAGAAAAAACTGACTTCTAGACAACAACCACGCAGTCATTTGTCATGACACGGGAGAGAAAAGCAACGAACCCAAACCACCCATCTCTGGAGTCCTGTCTCATCCTGATCGGTCAGCACTGACATGTGCTAAGCTTTTTTTTCAGTACTCTCCCTGAATATATGATCTGCTATCAGGAAAGCAAGAGTCCAATTTAAATGGAAGTTCCAATGGGTAGGTAATGGTTTGACCCCGACCCCATCACCACAATTGTTCCACTTCTCTAGTGACTTCCCTGCAGGGTTCATCTACCAGTCCTGGGTCAAGGACCAACATGCCCACAAGTCAAGAACTGACACAAGCAGCGCTCGAAGTACTTGGAAATAACTGCGCCACGAAGACACGTTTCATCAGTTAAAGACGGCTTTTGAGTTTAAGTGAAAGGAAGTATAACCCAAACCACCACAATTTACACTAACCAATTCACAGGTATACAGGCATGGAAGGGTACATCCCAATTCAGGTACAGGATCAGTAACACCCAAAGCCAAAGCAGTTCTGGCTTAAAAGAACTGTTTTATCTTCATTACCTTTAGTAGTAGTATATTTGAGAGCATTTTCCATTTGTCTGAGATTTTCCTTTAAGTTTTAATTAATTTGAATTTCTTTCTTTCTTTTTTTTTCTTTTTGCGGTACACGGGCCTCTCACTTTTGTGGCCTCTCCCGTTGCGGAGCACAGGTTCCGGATGCGCAGGCTCAGCTGCCACGGCTCACGGGCCCAGCCGCTCCGTGGTACGGTGGTATGTGGGATCCTCCTGGACCGGGGCAGGAACCTGCGTCCCCTGCATCGGCAGGCGGACTCTCACCCACTGCGCCACCAGGGAAGCCCTTGAATTTCTTTTAACTTATACTCCTCATGACTTTAACTAGCATGGTTACAATGGATTACATAGTGACTCAGAGACGTAAATTTCCCCAAATATGACAAAATCCTGCTTTAATAATCTTTCTGCTTAAACACTACTTTATACTTTTCACATATGTAAACAGAACTACTTGCAAATAATAATTTCTTTGTTAGTTTAAACAAACCTCCTCAGTCAGTAGAAAATATGTTAAAGTTGGTGCAAAAGCTGTAGTTGGACTTGATGACAGAGTACTTATTCAGTTCTCAATAAAAAAAAAAAAGATATGTAATTCCTTCTAATGTTTATTTGTACAGAACAGGAAGGAAAGGGAGAAAACACCAAAAAAGGGGGGTTGGTGGGAGAGAGAAGGAGAGTGAGACCTCAAGATAAAAGAGGAAGAAGAGGAGAGGGAAGAAGAGAAAGACAAGGTTCTAAAGAAAGATCGGGGATTGCACTCAAAAGGCAGAGACTTGGGCTTCCCTGGTGGCGCAGTGGTTGAGAGTCCGCCTGCCGATGCAGGGGACACGGGTTCGTGCCCCGGTCCGGGAAGATCCCACGTGCCGCGGAGCGGCTGGGCCCGTGAGCCATGGCTGCTGAGCCTGTGCGTCCGGAGCCTGTGCTCCGCAACGGGAGAGGCCACAACAGTGAGAGGCCCACATACTGCAAAAAAAAAAAAAAGGCAGAGACTTGACCTCAGAGGCTGGATTATGCCAGGGTCATATCTCTCAAGTACGTTTCATTGGGACTAGTCAGGTGAGGATGTGGGGACAGTGGGGCATGACACTCTTCAGGCCAACAGTAGCTAAGGAAGCATCTGGAAGACTCTGCTATGATTCCAGCCAGCATTGAACATTTTCCACTTGACTAACTTTGGATTGGGTTACAAGGACTCACGAATGACATGTCTGGAAGAGCAAAAATTAAAACAAAAGGCTCCACTGTGAACAACAACATATTCAAAAGGCAGAAGAAATGCTACAAAGAACATTTCTACATCATTAGAAAAACAATACAGACTCGAAATGTTTTATTTTGCTCTTTAGTATTACAAATGGACACTGCAAACAAGCTTTCTTAAGAAATGGGCTTTAGATTCTCAGTGTTATAAATACAAGAAGAACAGGTAATACTGTCAAGCATATGTATATATAAAGTTACCTTAAAGAGCCAGGTAAACGTCTAGGCTTAGAGATACCTTCCTTTAATCAGACAAGTTAAACGGATCTAACTCAAAAAACACTTCCCTGATCAAATGAGAGGCTGACAAGCAGTAGAAGCCCAGAAAAAGAAAAATCACAGAGGTTCTACAAGAAAAAGCTGACAATGGGAGAAGGAATCCAGGCCAACAGATAATGAAGATTATTATATAATAATGAAGCATGGAAAACAGCATGGAATGCCTATTGTGGGAATGGATGTATCTGGCTATCCTAGTCTGATACTACAAAACCTTCCAAGTATTTAACCATCCCACATTCTGATGCTATACTCACAAAGTGACATCTTTCTGTGTAGATCTGCCACCAGGTAGACCACTGCCTTGCCAACTAGGGTGGTCAGTGTCTTCTCCAGAGAGACAGTTCAACCATCTCTTGGTATCCTCCTGATAAAACTGCTTTCTGAGCCTTGCAGAATAGAGAATCAGACCTGGACTTAAGCACATTTGCTAAAGTAATGTCACCCTGTGGTGAATCATGAAGAACTACAATTCTCTGGTGAACACCCTGGTCATTTGAAAGTTCTACAAGGAATAGATTGTTAGGCCTACCCACTGGCATTAATTCCATACATAAACAACCATTATAAGTTAGGAAATTTGACGTATTAGAAGTACATTTAATGAAGGTTTTACATTTTTTACACATTTTATTTTAACTCACTAACATCTGATAAGTTAATATATTGTTCTTTCACAGACTCAACTCTCACAGTAGTAATACAGAATTAAATCCAGTTTGTATAGACCAATCACCTAAAAAACCTCTGACAGAGAACAAAATGGCCCTGAAGATAAGCATCTTGGTAGCATGGAAAAAGTACTGGCTTTCTATAACATGTCCGCTGGTATCAGCTACCTAACCTCTGAGCCTATTTCTTCATTTGTAAAAGTGGCATTATACCACCTGCCTCTTAAGGTACTGTATTAAAAGAAGAAGTACATGTAAAGCACTTTTCAAAGTATCTCGTATTTGCTTGCTGCTCAGTAAATGGTAGATATTCTGTCTTGGAGCATTTGAGTGTAATCTGTTAATATTGAAAAAAGGAAGAGCTGCCATACGGAAAATTCTCTATATCCTTCAAACCCTAGAGCAACAATGGTCTGGTTGGTCCCATCCATTCTCCTTCTGAAATGAGACTTATTTCTTTAAAATGTATTTTAAAACATTATCAGATTAACAGATGCTTTGTATAAAACCACAAACATCACAGAAGGAACAGGATGAGAGGGTCCTGACCAGACCACTGTTACCAATTTCCTACGGTACCCTCACTTCACATACTTTTTATGAGAAGTTTTAAAAGCTTTAAAACCAAACGCATGTCTACAGTAATTCACAACAATTAGCAGAAGGGAAAACAGAAATGGAGGTAAGCACAATAGCGACGGAAAGCAAAAGCAACCATCTAAGGCTGTAGTGATGTATTTGGAAAAGGAGATTCAGCTTATCACGACTGCTTTGTCAAACCTTTGGATATCTCCAGAAAATGACAGTAAACAGGGACTATCTTTAGCTCCTTTTATATTTACTGTCTTTCTCTCCCCATTGCAAACTCAGTGTTTATTAGCTGCTGGAAAAATTTACTATGGTGTCTCTCTCATGAAAATATTTTTCCACCTACAACATGATGCTGGCTTGGGAAGACTATAGCATAGACACTTCAATTTAATTGTCCTTAACTGGACGGTGTGAAAACCAAATACAAATTTTATATGTTATGAAAAAGTACAGAAAGGGTTTAGTCAACTATCCTTTAAATTTCTAGACTATAATTTAAGGACTGGCACAGAGTTGACACTCTGTATGGATGAATTAGGATCACCAGATAAGATACAGAAACCCAGTTAAATTTGTATTTCAGATAAACAACAAATAATTTGTATTAAGTATGTACCCTGCAATATTTGGGACATACTTATACTAAAATTTTATCCGTTTAACTGGGTGATCTGCATTTTTTTTTCTAAATCTGGAAACCCTCAATAGATGGATGGAAAAAGTCATAATAACTAGGAGATAAAATACATGAGCCCAGTGCCCAGGTCCACCACCAGCTGTGTGATGTTAAGCAGGTGACTTAACCCCTTAGCGCTGTCCTGTTATTCACTACGAAACGGAGACCTGCCACAGCTCCCTTGCAGGGTTGATGTGAGACTCAAATAATAGCAGCAGCAAACACACAGCGCTTATACGTGCCAGGCAGTACTGCGAGTGCCTTTTGTGACTAATTCACTCAATCTTTTGAGGTATTTACTATTATAATTCCCATTTAACATTTTACTATTATATATTCTTATCATTCAAAGAGCTAACAATGTAAATTCAAATGCAGCCGGGCTCCGGAGTCTATGCTCTTAATTTACTGCTGCAAAAGTAAAAATGATAAAATGTATGCAGAAAGATACAAAATAGGAGATGCTCTTAATATTGTTAAATAATTAGAAGGCAGTAAACTATGGTAAAAATAAATACGATGATCTCAGCTGGGGAATAGCCTGAGTAAAGAGCCATGGGAGGAGAGACGCAGCCCACCCCTCTGCTGTCCAGAGGCTGCCACAGCACAGGGGCAGGGGTGCTCCCCCCTGTAACATTGTTTAAGAAGGCTAAGAATGAAAAAGACCAGCAGCTCCATGGGGAAGAAGCTGTGAAAGATCATTTATGAGTTAACTAACCATAGATGGACAAAATTAACCTTGGTGTGGACAAGGGATTTGTTGAGATGGAAAGGAAGGACATAGCTCAGAGAAGCCGAGAAGAGCAAATTAGCAGGGGGTTAAGGACTGAATCAAAAATGTGTACAATAAGCAGTAAGTAGATATTTATTACCATCTCAAGATTGTGAATCTGTGCTAAGGCAGCATGTTGGGGCTACTGAAAGTGATGAGAAAATGAGAGAAATGGAAGAAATAAATATTTCAGATTTTGCTTTAAAGATAATAAAGGGCTTTTACAATAAATTTAAATCTGTGTTTGTAACCAGGTTGAAACTTTTGTGTGTGCAAATTTGTTTTTAATGGAAAGTATTAAGAAAAATTACTATTGAAGCCACTAAATATTGGAAAATGATTTTTTTCTTCCAATGACCACAGACCTTGGGGTTTTACATTTATTAATCAAAGTATGTAACGCCTGTGTTCTTATAGAAATAGAGTATTCGGTAAATAATTCTTTTCCTCCAGATGCTTACTTACCCAGTCTTAAAAGATATACATACACATGCATACTCTACACTAATGTAAAGCAAAAATGGAATATTCTCTGCTTTAACCTCACATTTGTTTCCGAATCCAAAGCTGAGATGTACTATACATAATTTACTTTAAGAACTGTTTTCATCACTGATGGATTGTCTTTACAGATGTGAACTTATCAGTGTTCTGTTTAGTGTTAGTATCTAGACAAGGAGTTGGCAGCAAAGTTCTTGTTTCACTAATTACATTCTTTTCCAAAAGTTCACCCTGCCTGGGTGTCCAGGTAATTGCAATTAAGTCAGGAATCTGGTAATTAGAAATTCAAGTGCCCTGCCAGGAATAATACACATCCTCTTGACGTGCTGCCCACAAGACCTAATTCACTTGGAAAGGACAGACGCTGATGTGAAGTGGCAGTGTAGATGTTGATTAAGCAACAAGCACTGAAATAAATTTCTCCCCTCACTGTTCTCCCTAAAACCAAATGCATTATATCTCATTTAAACCCCTACAAAGCATTTTGTGAATTTGGAAATATGTAGTCAAATTCAGAATCACTAATACTCGAAAGAGGTTGCTCTCTCTCATAAAATCTTTCCAAGATAGGAAGCAGATTTCAAGGCTACCACTTCCAGCCAGGCAGCAGTTGGGGTGGAAGGAAATCAACGGTCACTTGTATCTTGCTCTTCAGTATACGCCAGGCTTTCCACAGGGCCCGGTCCACTGAAAGCAATTCATAAACGTTGAGTAAATGAGCCTCAGAGCCTGCCAACACTCTAATCGCGTAAAACTTTTTGTAAAATTCAAGAATAAAGATTTCTTTCACTTACCAATTGACTAATTTCCATTACATTAATCAGACTCTATCTTCAACAAATCTCACATTTTATAGTACACGAATGAACATTTGCAAACAAATTCACTATGTAATGAAGGTTTTAGGAAGTAAAGCAAAGAACAAATATGTATCTCAAACTATTTCTTTAGAAAGCAATGACTTAGCTGGGCTGATTATTCTATCCAAACCATTTTCTAGCTAATGGAGTAATTTTACCAGTTTCTTTTATTCCTGACACCACGTAAATGTATTATATAACAAGCTGCTATAAATGATAATGTAAAACTTTCATTTATACAGCAATTTACTATTTTCCAAGCACTTTCATATTTTCTTATTTGATTCTAAACTAAAGATATAAAATTAATCAATACATTGTCTCCAAATCCAGTCTTTCTTATGCCAAGAGATACTGTTGACAAATGAACCTCTGTCTCTCTCTCTCTTTTTTTTAAAAAACCCCCCAGGGCTTCCCTGGTGGCGCAGTGGTTGAGAGTCCGCCTGCCGATGCAGGGGACACGGGTTCGTGCCCAAGTCCAGGAAGATCCCACGTGCAGCGGAGCGGCTGGGCCCGTGAGCCATGGCCGCTGAGCCTGCGCGTCTGGAGCCTGTGCTCCACAACGGGAGAGGCCACAACAGTGAGAGGCCCGCGTACCGCACAAAAAAAAAAAAAAAAAAAAAAGTAAAAAACCCCCCAAACCCCATTTCCAAGCTGTAGCATCTTTGGTTATCTCATCATGCTGAAACATGATGAAACATCTAGGCAAGATACTCAACGCCCTCCAACTTCTCTCCTACAAAAGTCATTAGCCCCAGCCAAATCTGTCTATTCATTCCTGCCTGTCTGTGATGCTTCCCCAGTGGCACCAAGTCAAATGTCCTTCAAGGCCATAGCATCCTCAATCACACTGTACTTTCCCACTCACGGAGCCCTGTTGTGTCAAAACCAGTTAGCACTTGTCATGTGCTTTACCGCCCCATTTCTCCAACTGCTCGGGAGAGTCAATGAAGGCTGGAACCAACTCTCACATCCTGGATGCCCACCAAAGAGGGAATGAGACAAGAATCCATGCGCCACAGCTTCTCCTCTCTGATCACAAGGCCTGCTCCTGTTAAATATCATGCCATCAAAATGGGTGGCCTTCAGAGTGGTGGGAAATGAACAGCCTAGCACAGAATCAGCATAAAGTAGTTCAAGGAACAGTTGTTGACAAAACTTTAGAGAAAAGCTTGGTGTCATTCAGGGAGGCATCAAGTGTATCTTAACTCCCTAGCCCTACTGGAGGGGATGTAAAGGGGCTGGTGTACAGGGATCCCTGGGAATAGATGGAACAATGGTTTTGCCACTTTAGCTTATCTTCACATAGTACCTGTCTTGTCATGCTACGCCATTGCTTTTCTTAAGTGCTGTAGAGCTCATCTTGTGGCCACGCATATTCCCAAAAAGGTATGAATCCATAAAATACTCCACTAAAACTCAAAAAGTTCTGCAAAAGAAGCAAAATTAGTAATTTTTACGCCAACAGTAGTAATTCCTCTGTAATATTAGAAAATCATCCTATTCTAGGTATGGAGTATGTTGTTGGCATCATCAACCCCATCTAAAATTAATCCTTCTAAACTTTTATTTGATTCTAGAATTAAGTGCAGTAAATATTTGTTACTTTTTAAAACTAAAGTATCTGTTACATTTTCAAAGTAACTTTAAAACATCATTAGATTTGCTTCACATCTGCCAGTTTAAATTTTTGGCTCAAGGAGATTCCTCTATCAAAAGGACTCTAGGGCTTCCCTGGTGGCACAGTGGTTGGGAGTCCGCCTGCCTATGCAGGGGACACGGGTTTGTGCCCCAGTCCGGGAAGATCCCACATACCACCATACCACGGAGCGGCTGGGCCCGTGAGCCATGGCCGTTGAGCCTGGGCGTCCGGAGCCTGTGCTCTGCAATGGGAGAGGCCACAACAGTGAGAGGCCCGCGTACCGCAAAAAAAAAAAAAAAAGGACTCTAATCAAATGAAAAGAATTCCTATTTAAAATATACTATTTTTCTCTAAAGTAATTCTGAAAGGAGGCACGTATGGCCAAAGATAAATTCAAAATATCTTTATGTGGGTATAGAATTTTAAGAGGATAAGTAAGATGGAATTTTTTTAAAAAGAAAAAAGGTAGTTTGTATTTTTTATATATTATATCTGGGCCTGATCCACAATTTGTAGGAAAAAATACAATAATTCTTTAAAACTTAAAATAAAACTTGATTTTCATAAGCCAAGTTTCTCCTTATATACTCCAAAAATGATTAGTCAAATTTGAATGTCAAAATGTGTTTTTTAGTTTTAGTTTGTTTTTTTTTTTTGCGGTACGCAGGCGTCTCACTGTTGTGGCCTCTCCCGTTGTGGAGCACAGGCTCCGGACGCGCAGGCTCAGCGGCCATGGCTCAAGGGCCCAGCCGCTCTGCGGCATGTGGGATCTTCCCGGACCGGGTCACCAACCCGCGTCCCCTGCATTGGCAGGCAGACTCAACCACTGCGCCACCAGGGAAGCCCCCAAACTGTTTTTTTTTAATAGTAAGAGAAATTTTTTCTTAGCATTGCAAGTCTATAAAACTAACCACAATCACCAGACTTGGTTTTCTGTAACTGGCACACCTGGGAAGATCCCGAAGATCATAACCAAACATATTCAATGGAAGAAGAAATTGAAATAATCAAAACCTTGCAACAGAAGCACTGGAAACAGCAATGCAGAGCATTCTTCACCTGCCCCAGAAGTACATCAACTGCACAGTAAGAGTCCAGAGTAAGAAATTACTTCTCTGGCTATAGAGCAAAGCCTCAGGAGCTAACAATACGAGAAATAAAACTGCTGTTATGATGGATCACTCTGTTAAAGGTGCTTATCATTTATTTTCAATGTTGTCAGTCAAATATGTTCTATTATATCCCACTTTCATTTCCTCATAACTGCATTTTTTGAAATTCAAGGTAAGGAAACTTTGAGTATATGCAGACAAAACCTTTTCATCCCTAAAATCTGACAGCGTATGTGAGTCAGTACCTGTGGCAGGCAGAATTTTAGGATGGCCCCCAAGATTCCTAGCTCCTAGTGTACGTACTCTGCATAATTTCCTCCCTTGGAGTGCAAGTGAGACTGTGAATGTGAAAAATAACACTCCAGTGACTATGTTACTTTATAGGGCAGAAGGGATTTTGCAAATGTAACTAAGGTCCCTAAGCAGTTGACTCTGAATTACTAAAGAAGATTATCCTCGGTGGGCCTGACTTAATCAGGTGGCCCCTTAAGAGAGGTGGGAGAGATTCGAAACTCCTCTGCCAGTAAAATGTTGCAGAGAGGGCCATGTGATGGGGAAATGGCTCATGACTGATGTCCAGCAAGAAACCGGGGACCTCAGAACTAGAGCAACAAGGAAGTGAATTCTGTCAACAACCAGTGGGCCTGGAGGAGGACCTGTACCTCAGATGAGACCTCAGCCCCAACTATACCTCAACCTCCACCTTGTGAGACCCCGAGCGGAGGACCCCAGAACTGGACTGCTGACCCATGATAACTGTGAGATAGTTAATGGGTGTGGTTGTCTTAAACTGCTAAATCTGTGGTAATTTGTTACTCAGCAGTAGAAAAGGAATACGTTAGCAATTTTCCTTTCCTTTCCAATCTAAACAGAGGGCACATGTAATAATTTTTGAATTTTGCCTTTTTTAAAGGTTAGTTTTCTATCCTCATCAAGAGTAGTATAATAAATCTAAGGAAGACAAAAATTGCAAGGAGATATTACATTGAGCACTAAAGGCTTGAAACTTAAGGTAATTATTCACATTTATATTTTCTTTTTAAAGCAAAAATTTTGAACATTTATTCTCAAGGGTACTTTGCGCAAGTTCTGCAGGTGAATTTACACGACAAAGACAGAAACAAAAAAACACTACCTTACTGGCAAGAAAAAAATCAAAACCATAAAATAAGATAGGTAAACTCACGATTATTCTCTAGTAAATTGATTAATGACCTCTATCTTTTCTAGTGGCACATTATCGAGGACCTGGCTGGATGCAGAAGGAAAAGTAATTACTTGTTACTTCTTAAGGAAATGAACTAGGAGTTGTAAAAAAGACAGCAAAGGGGAAGCAGTGTATGGCCTGCAGGTCCACACAGTGGAAACTTGACATACTCGCTGGGTGCACTAACAAAGCCTTCACTGCCTCCTGGCATCTGCTCCAAGTCAGAGAGGAGGACGCTACTCTCTAGAAGGCCCTCCTGCTTCCCTACTCATGGCAGCTGAGGGGCCTGCTTCCCAGCAGTTACCTGTGCTTCCTCCTATAAGCATACTTATGCTACACGCTCCTCTAGTTGTAAAACTTAATGAAAAATGGAACGAAGTAATGGATGAATGTGAAAAGAAGGGAGGTGGAAAAATCCTACTCTACTAAATAAAGCTGAACAAACTGCTAAAAAATCACTGTAGAATTAGGTATGGCTGAGACAACTGTAAGATGTAAGATGGATGGAGAGGGAGGTACATATAAATACATTTTGTGTTAAAATAAAATGTATAACGTATGTGTCATTTTTCAATGATTTGTTTTAACCAACTTGAGCACCCATACCTGAACTGGTAACGTCTAGTAAGTAGGCTTATTTGGTGGTTCTTTTCCCTTGTACAGCTCAGTGTGTACAACTATTTTCCACATACCTTGCTCATTAGGCAGGAACCAACTCCACAGGTATAAAAGAAAAAGCCCCAGATTAGGAGCAAGGAGATACTAGGTCTAGTGGGTCTGTTGTCCTCGCATGAGCTTCACTTGCTACCTTTATAACATGAGAGAAATGAACTATTTAATAATGTCCCCTGTGGCAATAATTTTATAATCATATTTTAAATTTTATAAAATAATATAACCACATTACTTAAAAAAAAACATTATAACTCATCACCATTAAAAAAAAAACCTTCTATTGGGCAGTAAGTGTATTAAAGGATGCTAAGGAAATTTAAGAAAGTTTTATGTTGTCTCATGTTACAATTCTGTTTCAAGATAGAGCATTTCCAAGGGGAAGAACTTAAATCTAAGGTAAAGAATGGTGACATCACAGTTCCCAAACATCCAATTGTGTAAAAAAGAACAATATCGTGCTATCATCAAATTTACAGTGAGACACTTTACATGAAGTAAAGAGCAACAACAAAAGCCACAAACATGATTTGTTTTTTTCTGACCACATTAAACAAAGCAAAACCTTTCAAACTGAGGACCTTAAAGAAAGAATCATTTTCACATTCAAGTGATGATAATTATAGTCAAGATTCAGGCACAATGTCTCAGGATTGAATAATTGCCTACCAGGAAGGAAAAATACTAAACTGCTAGTAATTTTGTTTAAAAGATGTACAAAATTAAATAGGTTTGTATACTACTTTTTATACTATTGCCAAGAAAAAAAACCAAGACACCACGTCTCCAAAGTACTGCTATCATCCTTCACTAGGGAGTCAGCTAAAGGTGATATTAAGTAAAACATGAAATTTTAAATTAGTGTAACTAAAGCTTGTAAAAACTGTCCTTCCCTGCTGTTGTTTGTTCCTAAGTTGCTGTGTTTGTCCTACCTTTGTCCATTTAATTTTAAGTTCTTTGATGCTAACTGCATCTTTTCCTTTATAACTTCCACTTAGCCTTACAAGATGTTTTATAGAAGCAGCCCTAAATATTATATCTGTCTGAAAGAGTTAGGTAGTTACAAGAGTCTACTTGGGAATTCCAAGAAGCACACTGATTAAAAACATCCATAAGGAAACTTCACTGAGTTTCAGAAGGAATGCGCAAAAGAGGTGTCAATTACACTGGGGGAAAGCGATCAGCTCCAACAAAACTTATTGGAGTAGCAGAGTGTAGCATCTCTCTACAGATGACATCCATTCCAATAGGCATGCTTTGTTCTAGACAGATCCATTACCATTCAATAACCTGGCTGAAAGCTATTCCCTGATAAATTCTGCTCTATTAGCCGAGTCACACAGGCTCTGAGAAGCTGGACGGTCTGGAGATAATTCAACAATATATAAGGGTCATTTTCTTCATTTTACAAAAAACACAACTTCTGCGATTCAACCTGTATTCTCATTGCTTCATCTACAAGACAAATAGGACAGCTGGGGACAACAACACTCTCCTACATCATTATCTGGTACAGTAGAATGTGCCTGAAAGCTGACAGTGTGGGCAAGGCCTCAGCCTTCAGCTTCTAACAGTCTGTTTCCACAAACTGCTAGTCTGACTGCATTCTTAAAATAATTACCTACTTATTAAAGGCACAAAAATAAAATAACGCAAAACACGAAATCGTATAAATAACCATGCAGATTACAATGGAGTACTTTAAAATACTTTTGTGAAACACAGATACAAGATTAGACATGGGTGTGACAAAAGGAAACAATACGAAAGGGAAAATACCACCCTTTCATGAATTTATTTTCCATAAAAATACCAATACCTAAGTGTGCAGCATGTAAAAACTGTACCACTGGCGGCCTTCAATCCTGTCACTTAAGAATTAACTATAACACTCTCTCACCAATTATATCATTACATTTTCCTGATATATATATATAAACATTCTTTTTTTTCTTTCTTTCTTGCCTTCCTCTGCCTGCATTTACTGAAAGATACACAGGCACAAGAAATCTAGATACCTCTAAGCTAACATTCAAAAGACACAAAGCATGCAATTCAGAGTAGTTGCATATTACATTTCAGTATAATCTAACATACAGTATGAATTTAAGAGGTTACAAATCACAAGTACTGTCATCTCAAATAAAAACAATTCCTTTAACAATTTTTTTTGCTAAATATGAGAATCTATTGTATATTCGCCTTCCAGTTATTATTTACTGAACTCTAAACATTTTTCATTAAGCAAGCTGCCTGGACCTAGTTTCGTTGTGCTCATTTCTATCTGCTGCTTTAGTTTAAGGCACATTTTCCTTTATTTCACTTTTCCACAAGCCATAAAAAAACTCATTTCTAATTCATCCGTTCGTTCAGCTTAACCTCTCTTCTCAGCAATTAAAGCACTCTGCGCATCCCTCATCTATCACACAGCCAGCTAAATAATGCATTGCGTCCCCCGCTCATCTTTTATCATCCCAAATGACAGGTATTAGCATATCTCCCCAGTCAATTACAGTGCAGCAGAATAATCACAGCATAATTGGGCGAAAGCCACTCTAATCACCAACCCTGCAAACTCGCAGAATAAAAACTGAGTGGCAGTTCAGACAGGCCTTGCTCTTGTCCATGACTCTAGCCAACAAGCCTGGCAGATCTCCATTTCCTTCCTTTTCAAACTTATCCTTTAGGGAGGTCAACTTCTCCATACATTCTATGTAAAAGAAAAGAATGTACACATACATGTGCACAAGCGGGAACTATTTACAACATGCACCTGCATGTCTTTATAATACTTGTGATTCCAGATGTTTGCACATACTATTAAATAGCACAAAATGAAAAATTCCACTGTCAATCAAAAACACAAAGTCATTTCATGAATGATGTCATTAGTTCTACTTCATGACTCATATAAGGTAAAACAAAATATTAAATTTTTAATAATTTTTTTTACTATCAAAATTGAAGCCCTTCAAATGTCTACATGGTGAAGATATCTTCTTCATCCTAAAAATCAGGATTTCCCAGCTTCTTTCCAAAATACTCATTTGTCACAGGAAATACTTTTTAATTGAATATCTGTTGCTATTCTTATACTGCAATTGTATATAATGACTTTTTTAAAACTATGACAATATTAAATACAGGTTAACACATTACCACGAATAAAGAAACTATGCTTACATCTTGATAAGGGGATTAAAAATTAAATGAGACAAAAATAGGAATATAATGTGAGAAACTTAGAAGAACATGATCACAAATTTAAGACACAATAAATAAACATACATATTTAAAAATTCTGACAAATGTTCAGGAAATTTGTTTGAACACTTTCTATAAGCTTATTGATTTTACCATGATATTTAATGTGTAATATCCAATCTAGGCCTATACCCAATTCTCATTTTATTCTCATTTTATTTTATTTATTTACTTATTGGCTGCGTTGGGTCTTCATTGCTACGAGCGGGCTTTCTCTAGTTGCGGCGATTGGGGGCTACTCTTCATTGCGGTGCATGGGCTTCTCACTGCGGTGGCTTCTCTTGTTGCGGAGCACAGGCTCTAGGTGCACAGGCTCAGTAGTCGTGGCGCACGGGCTTAGTTGCTCCGTGGCATGTGGGATCTTCCCGGACCAGGGCTCGAACCTGTGTCCCCTGCATTGGCAGGCGGATTCTTAACCACTGTGTCACCAGGGAAGTCCTGAATTCTCATTTTAAGTAATATGTATTCATTTGCTACTTCATTCTTCACCTCCTCTCCCCCCACCTTCAGTGAGACACAAAAAAGTCATCCTGAAATGAAAATTTAGTTTGGGAAGAGTGGAAGGAAGTTAAGGGGAATTTTTTATAAAAATGTACGTAGCTTCTTAGGAAGCAGCCAATTGAGCGCCTTAAATTGCAATGTGTAGCTAGAAGTAAATGAAATTTTCTGTAGGATTTAATTTACTCTATCTCGATCACATAGAGCATGAGACCTACTATTCCTTGTACTTTTCCCTTCCTCACCTTCACTCCTTTTCACATTTCCATCTAAGACCAAAGGAAATCCACACCTGAGGTATGCTCTGGCCTGGAGAGAAGGCTTCCCCGCTCCTCTGGAGGCCAGTGCCCACTCGCTGGGCAAAGTGGGCAGCGAATCACAGCAGCAAGTCTCGGTGACCTGGCACACAGGGCCATACAATCACTGCACACTGCACGGATGCTTTGGCTGTGCACAAATGAATAAATTATACATGGCAAAGCCCTCTACTTTGTGATTCAATGGTAGCCACGACACCAGCAGAATTCAGGAAGGTATGAAAATAGGCAATTATTGCAATGAAGCAAACAAGATATACTTATTACTTTTATTATTTAGAATTTGTACGATTTTCAACCACAACTCTGTCAGATAATTCAGTCCTTCAGTACACACAAAGACACTAAGGCAATTATACGATATCAAAAAGCCAACTGTCAAAAGACCAGAGTAAAAGGAGAATTTAGACACAACAAATAGTCTCCCAGACTTTTTGTTTCCTAATCCTGTTGTTTTAAAATTATAATACGAAATGTTTTATTTGCATTATTACTTCAAGAACTCTGCATGTATTTTCGTTGGCATATCTTTGCAAATGTACCCACAGGATAGATTACTTCAGTTGTAAAATGGTAATTTTATTGCTTATTGGGGAATATCTGTTACAAGTATGTATCAGTGATACATCTGGTATGCAAGTATTAATTCAACAGGTTTTTTTTCCAAATCTGATTTTTAAAAATCATATCCTAATATATTCTTTAATTCATATAAATGTTCTACTTGGCTTTAAACATCTTCCAACATATTGGCTCTTTCAACACCAGTCACTTTGACATTCTCAACTGACTTGCAAAAATTGACATGGCTTGGGTAAAAGCCAGATTTAAGGGAGGAGGAGGGTTTTCACCATCTGAAGAAACAAAACTGGCTTTAAAATTTGGCATAGGAGAGAACTTAAAACACATGCAATCAAAATCATCCCCCATCTCCCCTAGAATAATTTCTTTGTTTCTTCCCAACAAAATCTTAAGCAGCTTGATGATTATTAATATGGTCACAGTAACTCTATGCTAAGGAATTTTCTAGGCAAGCCCAGAGACATGTCTCTAATTATTTGTACACATCCCAATGAACAGGTGTTTCAGGGTGGGGATAAGGAGAATATATGCACATTTTTATTATTACTAGAAATTAAGTCCTCAAAAAAGAGTGCCAAAATAATGTCCCAGCAGAAAAACAGTCAATCAAATGCCAGAATATGCAAGTAAATAAGCTTTCATTAAAGCATAACTCCTCCCTCCCTTAAAAAGATCACTTTTGAGATCCACAGCACCTGAGGCCATGCTTAATTCCTACCATCCTTACTTAAAAACCAATGTAAGTCTGACAAAAGCAGGCATGAATTCTGCTAGCCTCCACTCACATTCCTTTATTCACCACCATCAGGGCAAACATTTTTGTACAAATATACTTAGTAGATCTAGCGACCCACGCCATACAGTCAGGAAGTCCATCCAAAGAGTCTGCCCTCTACCATCACCTGACAGAGCATTTGGTCTAGAAGAAATGGAGCTCCTACCACACTAAGACCCCACGTGGTCATGATGAATATTTCTGATTTTTTATATACTGTCAGAGCCTATTCTGGAAACACCACACATTCTTCATAGGGCTATGTGGCTTAGAGTCCTTTCATGCCAATTAAATTCCACAAACATCTGTGATCACCTGATATTTCAACTAGTATGCACATACACACTGCAATTGGGATAAACAGCTTTTAAAGAAAAACAGTGTTTTCACCACTGAATGCAGATCTAAAATGATATAGGAGAGCCCTAATACACTGGATTGAGTCATATGAAATTGCCAACACAATTTAAGCTGTAAAAATGTCAATACTGTAAGATTCAATCTAATCTACAGTTCCAGTACTGGGAAGACTAAAAATAAGCATTGCTGTAATTCTGTATAAAGGGCACTGGCCTGGGAGGCAGAAACTTGAATTTTTTTCCTACTTTGTCACTAAATAGGGCTTAAAATCAGTCATGTTACCTCCCTCAGCCTTAGTCACTGTGAAAGTAAATTGAGATTAATATTTTGGAGTACTTTTCCTCTTTGAGAAAATGATGAACAAATAACTGACCCATGAATCTAAGGCTCTAGAATTAGTCAAGGAGGCTCCAAAGGAAGTTAGGACAGGAGATTAAAGATGGCAGAAAATAAAATTCCTATACTTTGTTTCTCTTTTTAAAATCTTTGCCTGGCTTTATTTCATTGGGAATGTTTGTTGATGGACAAAAAATATTTATATTTCCCCCAACACAATGAGAATAGCTTAAACTAGTAAGCACTTGCAGGGAGAAATCAGAAGAAGAATAAATGAGCACAGAATTGAAGGTTTGACCACAGAAGACCTGTGGCACGTTAGGGCTGAAAAGAACTTTAGTGAGAGCAAGGAATCAATTTTCCAACCTTATACTATGACTTAAAGTAAACTCTAGGTCTGCTCACTTCCACTTAAGTAGTCTTAATTACAAAAGAGCAGGGAAGGGCTGCTGTTCCATATTTCATCCAAATTCAGAAATTAGGGAAGACCCTCCTGCCCGCCCCCCCCAACAACTGTCAAGTAACCCCTTCATGGCACTCAAGACCTCAAGACCTTCATAAGTCTGTCTTTATCTCTTAGTGGGATATGCTTTGGCCTACATAATGTTCTGTCTTTTCTAAATTTTATATTCACATAATCCTCTAAAGACAGAGTTGAAAAAGAAGCTAAAATAGCTTTTAAAAATATAATTAAACATGACAAGTAAAACTACACCAAAGTATTTCAGGTGAGTATAAACAGAACATTTCCCCCAAATCTTTCCTAAAGAAGAAAAAAGCAGATTTATTTAAAAATCAAACGTGTAAGTGTTTGAACCACCAGCAGGTGGCAGACTGAGAGGCTGGGAAATTCTCTAACAAAAGAAGGGGACGACTCAACATGGGTTCCCAAATCCAGACTTGAGAATTGCTATGGATTTTGTTTTTCCTCCTCCAGTCTTTCTTCTACGGAGAAACAGAAAATTCTTTTGTTTTACCTATATATATATATATATATATATATATATATATATATATTCTCATTTTAACTTAGATTCAATGGCTGAAACAGTAAAGAATAAGCTTGGTCCTTTATTCCTCTAAGGATTTCTAGTAGATTTTCATTAAATAAAAAATTGTAAATGCAAAAATAAATCCTTTATATTATGAAAACTAATATGAGTTGATATGATTATGAACTTCAAAAAGAAAATGTTTGCTGGTTTCATTTCAACGACATTGTTACCCTAAATATACTTTTACACCTAACTTATATTCACACGCCTCTTAGAGAGTTATAGCCAAGTAAGTTCACTAGAAAACACACCCTGGTAAGAAGATGGAAAGAGTTTAGAAGAACCGAAGTTAACGCGGCTTCACAAGAAGGAAAAAAAACCACAAACATTAATGTATGCTTTCATGCGGTTACATTAATAAAGAAAGGATATTCGAACAGGTAGAATCTCTTATTACGTGAAGTTAAACATTCTAAATCTGAAATACTATGCTCCTAGCCCCCAGGCATAACCCCAGGTAAATCAATGAATTAATGACGCATTACATCAGTCAGAACCAGAAGGATGCCTAACTTCATGACCCAGTTTAAAACCTTTCTATTCTCAAAATCCAATGGGAAATGCCAACTTTATTATATTTTTTATATATATTTTTTACTGAACAGAACATCCCCTCTGCTTTATGCTACTTTACCAAAACAGCAAATTCCTTCTGTTCTCTACTAATCTGCTCTAATCCTCAGGATTTTTTATCAATTAAAAAAATTTCTATCCTAATTGTGAAATGTATTATGTTACAGTGTCTGTGTCTTATGAATACTTGGAACCTTTATCTTCTAGACCATCTCTGGCCAACAGAACTTTCTTTCAAGTTGGAAATGCACTTCAAGTACAGGCACTATGCCAATATGGTAGCTGCTAACAACATGTAGCTATTGAAATGTAGCAAGCTAGTGCAATTGAAGAAATAAATTTTAAATTTAATTAATTTAAATTTAAATAGCCACACATGATAGTAACTACCATTATTAGACAGTACAGTTCTAGATGACCAGAATATGCAGTGAGAATTGATCAGAAAAGAAAAACAGCCAGTGAGCCTCCTCCCACTTTTCCCCAAGGTCACTTTTTTGGTTATTTAGTAAAGGGAGACCATTCAGAGATGCGCTACCAATTTTGTGTTCTATTTCCCTCTTAGACCTTATGACAAGCAGTTAGATACAGACTGCACATAACTTTTACTTTTATATGAAGGAGGAAAGGAGGAAAATACAGATGATTTTCATAATGGTCAGGTGTCAAAATAAAGGAATAAGTCCAAAGGTAACTGAAGTCACTACCAAATACGATCTGCCACCTAGACAATTTTCCACAATTAAAAGTACCTTATTTTTAAAAAGACAAAATAAATTTCACTTATATTTTGAAATTCTGTTTACAGATGACTAATCCCTTTGTCATTTATAAGTTTTATAAGTCAAACTGGAATTCTATTCCATTTTGTAGAATACAACAAATAGATTCAATTAAAGCAATTATACCATAGAGTAGCAAACAATTACATACAAAAGGAGAATATAAATTTGCATCTCTTCTAGAACTTCTGCCTGGAATAAGATCATTCCAAAAGTTGTGTCAAGAATATAAGGTCTGGGACTTCCCTGGTGGCGCAGTGGTTAAGAATCCGCCTGCTGCCAATGCAGGGGACACGGGTTTGAGCCCTGGTCCGGGAAGATCCCACATGCTGCGGAGCAACTAAGCCCGTGCGCCACAACTACTGAGCCTGTGCTCTAGAGCCCGCGAGACACGACTACTGAGTCCACGTGCTACAACTACTGAACTTGTGCTCTAGAGCCCGCGAGCCACAACTACTGAAGCCTGACAGCGCGTTAGAGCCTGTGCTAGGCAACAAGAGAAGACATTGCAATGAGAAGCCCACACAACTCAACGAAGAGTAGTCCCCACTCGCCGCAACTAGAGAAAGCCTGTGCGCAGCAATGAAGACCCAACGCTGCCAAAAAAAAAACAAATTTTATTAAAGAAAAATAAGGATGTAAGGTCCACAGAAGCAAGGTTTATTATTCTTACCACTGCATTCCCAGCACATAAATAATCATGTATGTTTATTCCACAGGTATTTGTTTAAATGAAATGCATTAGAATGACAGAATGAATTCAATGAGTGTAACTGCAGAATTAAGATTAGCAAAGATATTTAATAGTGAAATAAATCTTGCTTCTTTATAACTGTTGACTTAGCTGTATACAACAAATGAAGGGCAAAAGATTTGTGGTCATGAAATTTTTAAGTGATTTATTTAGATTTTGATAAGATCTCTTAAGAAATTTATGGAAAAGTTATGTTTACATAGTTTTTCTTTTTTAACAACCCAGAGATATTTCATTCATTTCTCTTTTACTTCCCTACTATAAATTTCTTTGTAGAACTCATAAGCAACAAAGTCAGATTTTTAGTCTTTTTCGACGTTTAACAATATAATTATATATATGTTTGCTTAGCTGATTTACCGTCTCATTATCACTACCAGCTTTACCTAGTATATTAATGACACAGAAGGCGTACTTCTCTTGTAAAAAGAACCAACCCATGTTGGCTGCCTCGGAGATTCCTGATTTATTATTCTATAGAATTATAAACTTTTTAATATATTCAAGTCCTGATCACAGCTGAAGTCAAGATCAGCAGTCTATAGTTTGCAGAACTTTCCTTTCCAAATATCTTTGCTCGTTTTTAAATTTTCAAACACCTCTTATATTTACTGAAATTCTTGTTTGTGAGAAGTATAATTTTAAATTAATTTAGCATCTTACTAGACCTGTATAGAAACAACCGCCAAAGTTACAAAACTCAGAACCACTAGAAATCAGTTGAAATGTTCAAATTCTAAGTTACCTTTGACTGAGATAAGCCTAATAAAACAATGAATCAGGATTTGTGCAAAATTAAGATTTGTGGAGAAGAAGAAAGAGCGTAGATACTTCCTTCCTATTAGATTAGCTTTAAAAAATTAATGTTAAAACAGCCACAATAGGTATGACAGTTCTGAATGACTGCAAAATTGTTTTCCTGGGTTACAGTTTCACCACACTCATAAACAGAAATAGGTTGTTTGCACCTCTGGGCCCCAACACAGTTAAGTCATTTTCCACTGAGAGTGACAAATTCATGCTTGTAGATATTAAGTAAATATTAAGTTTGTAGATTTTAGTTCGACTTGGGAGAAAACGAAGCATACAAGAAACGAGTAATTAGATAGTGTCCAAAAGAAAAAGTAAAGAAAGATCAAAGGCACATTAAAGATCACTAAAAGGATCAGAGACGTATATGGGATAGACACATACTCCATATCCACCAAGACGATGCCATTAATGTGTTACCAGTGAGTCAGATTTGAGTTATTTTTCCCAGTGTATATAGAAACAGGAAAAAAGATCAATTCCGAATAAGTGTTCAAAAACCTGACCAATACTGAATACCTAGACCTTTTAAGAAACAAGATAAAAATATATTTGCTGACTTACAGATAATAGTTACATGTATGAACACTTTTGAGTAGATATGCAAAAGTGAAAAGCATCTAATTCTTTAAAAATCATTCAATCATGGGGAAAAAATTTCAAATTGTGTTCCTACAAATTGAATTTAAGGCTACAAAAGCAATCTGCTAGTTTAGCCATAAACCAAATGCAAAGCCTTTACACAGTGGGGCAAGCCATGAGAGCTGCTGGTACAATAATCTTCCACAATCCTGCTGCATACTCAGTATAAGTATGAAGGATTGTGGAGATGAGTTCACAAGAGCTGACCCTACAGGTGTATTAAATATGCAGTGAATATTCTGCATGCATGCTGGGTATTTAATAAACAATGAAACATTCAGAAGACGACCATATGTTAAATACTGCAAATACCAAATCAGCTCTATTTATAATTAGTTTTCTTTTAGTAGTTTTTAGTAGACATAGAGGCAAAAAAAAAAAACAAATTAAGGCTATAAAACTTGAGTTAGTTTACCAAATATTTAAATATTTATAAAGTGTTAATGTCTTTTTACTTTTAATTTGTATTTATTTATAATGTAATACCTTGCTAAGCTTATAACCTTTAAACAGTTTTGATTTTGGTAGTATTACAACGTCATTAGTTGCAGCACAACTAATTTGACTGTACTACCAAATGCCAAGCATCTAGGAGGGCAAGCAGGAGTCAAGTAAGAGCACCCGTACCTTACGCTCTCAGGTTTTCACCAACTACCCTCCAAAACTTGTGATTTTCAAACTAATTGATGGCACCTAGGCTGTCCTTCTATACAGCTCTAGGAGAGTAAAGTCAGGCTCCCCTAGTAAGTACTTCTCACCAGTTTAGTTACGTGGTTTAAGAATTACTAGCAAATACATACAAAAGGCAAGTAAATCTAATAAAAAGAACTACAGGTCTGGAAGACTATGATTCTAAAAATCTGTGACTCCTCCGTCTGTGCTCTATATTTCAGGGCAGCCAATCTATTCCTTGATCTCACCCTCAGCTCCTCTGCCTTCCTTACCCTGCGTATCTGTGATCTTCAGGTCCTGCAGACTTACTTCTTAAGGATCTCTTTCCTCTTCCACTATGCCAGCTCTGGCCCACATCACCTTTCACCTGACCTAGTCAACCCCTTCGCTGGTCTCTGGCAAACCCATCCTCCACAAAGTGGCCCAAATCACCTACCTAGGTTGCAAATCTAACCACTACTTGACTTTAAATCTTGTAATAGCTGCGCATTTTCTGTAGGATAAAATTCAAATCTTTAACCTTTTCAACCCTAGAGCTTGCCACAGAAGCAGAATGTAACCGCGTTTAGTTCCCTCTGAGTTTTTTCATGGTTCTCCTCTGACCTGAAAACAGCTCTCATTTCTCCTGTCCTCTCTTGCCTAAATACAAGCCAAGCCCTCAAGCTCTGCCCAGGGATCAACCTCCGAGAATGCCTTCCCACTCAGCTCCACCACACTCCACATCCTTGGCATAACTCAGCATGGGGACAACCGCACCACAGGATAATTTATCTGTTTAGAGGCCTGTACCTACAAACTGACTGAGCAGCTCAAGGGCAGGAGCTGAGATTTAATCTAGTTGTGATTGGAACATAAGGGTCCAATAAATATTTGAAGCAGGGATAAGAAATAAATGAATGAATGAAGTTAGAATTATGAACTAAACACAGCATTCTGATACCATTCAGTGGTTGAATTTCACAGCCCCCAACCTGGGGGCGTGGGAATTTCAGTAAATTCTATTCCATGGCTAATTCAAATTTAAAAGTCATTTACTACTAAATAAAACTCTTGGTCTCCTATACTATTTCTCATATTCTCCACAACAAAGAAAGAAGGAAAAGAAAATACCACCATAATCTAATCTTAATCCCAATAACAGGGAAATCTGAAACTCTGGAAGACTTTAGGACCTCTCCATTTGATTAAAAAAACACAAGTCCTCTCTGTTGAGCCTTCCAATCCACTTAGGGGAGCTGATGAAACCTATACAACAAGCTACATCAGACTACACACCTTGAGTCCAAAGGCAGTATCCTCCGAGGTCAAGACTTCAACCTGAAATCATAAGGAAAAAAATAATTTAGGCACTATCAAAAACCTTCTTTGAGTCTAACCGCAGACACCAGAGGACAGGCATGGCCCAGAACTAAGAATTTTGAGAAAGCTGGCATTCAATTTATGTCAGGTGTCAAGAAAGAGAGATCTGTGAGTCTCTTCATGAGTGGGTATAAATCCAGGTCGCTGCTCTGGCTTCCAGTTTTATAACAGGGTGAGCACCTATCAAATTAATATATTTGCTATCATGTTGAAGTGGTGGTATAAGTTCCTCAAAATGATCTGGGAAGTTAGGAGAATCATGCTTCTCACTTAAATCACAAGATGCTGTGTATACTTTTTGAACTTTTACTGTCAGTGAGGGGAAAGTTATGCTCCATAAAGCAATTTCATCATGCTTGTAAAGCTGCTAGTAATTTCTTGTCTCTTTCACATCAGAGTGGGTAGTCCTGAATCTCGGGAATGCTGCAGAGCAAGACTTCCTGAAAGCAATACTCAGGAAAAGGCAGGCAAAGTCTAAGCAACAAGTTGTGAAATGATGGCAAAACTTCAAAATTGCCTGTCAGTCTCGTGCATTAGAAGACAGAGCTCATTAACATGAATTTTAAAAGCTGTGTGGAACAAGACGTGTATTGATCATTACTGTTTTTTAAACCTAATTATTCAGTCTGGTGTATAAAGCGTTTAAGTTTGACTACTAAAAAGTACCAGTATATGATGGAAAAGAGCAAGGAAAGAAAGCAATAGAACAAACAAAAATATTTTTTAAGTGTCTGGGGAAGACAGTGGAGGTGGGGCAGTAATATCAGACTACCTGGCTTCACTGCTAGTGGTTTTTTGTTTTTTGTTTTTTTAACGTGGACCATTTTCTAAGTCTCTATTGAATTTGTTACAATATTGCCTCTTCTCCACATCTTGGCTTCTTGGCTTCTAGGCATGTGGGAACCCAGCTCCCTGACCAGGGATCGAACCTGCACCCCCTGCATTGGAAGGCGAAGTCCCAATCACTGGACCACCAGGGAAGTCCCTCACTGTTAGTTTTAAACACCTTAAAATCAGGCATTTGTGGTAGACACTGAAGTAGAAAACATACAGGCTATCCAATGTATCTTGCTATAAGAAAAACATTGGATTTTTCCCTTGCGGGGGAGAAAATACAGAAAGGAAGATCACTGCAATAAGACTGTCATCCAGTCTGAAAGTAAAGGGGTCACAGAGGAAATGAGGAAACAAATTGTACTCTCCAACCGCTCTACTGAAAGTGACGCTCACCCACCACCTGGTACCTGACAGAGGTTGGTGCACAAAGCAAGAGAAACGCATGATCGATATTGAGAAGACGAGCAGCCTAGTTTTGATGAAAACCATATGTTGCTGATACCAAATGTGATTTTAGGCTAAAGACTGAAATGTTGGATAACTACAGCACAAGATCATTGTAAGATTCACTGACAGCATTTCTGTTTACACTTAGATTTCCAAAGCTAATTGTTAGATTTAGAAACAAGATCTTCTTATAGTCTTTAAGAAAAAAAACCCAAAACTCAGTTATTTGCAATTTACATATGTTTGAATTTCCTAAGTCCTGCCTTTCACAACACTAGGTTACTAACCTCAAATATTTTTACATTAAAACTTCTAATCAACATTGGAAACTTTAGTTAAGGAAAAGCACAAGCAACAAATTCACCAAATCTTAGCTACTATAAACACAATATGACATTTACTCTTGAATTATACACATACCTCGTATCTGCATACCTCAGTGTTAGGTACATTCACTCTTGATATGATATTTTAATATGTATAGAATTGTTTTTAGAACATATTATATGTTTAAATCTGCAAAGATCATCTCCAGAGTGAGTTCTGCATTTGCTTAACACAGTACGAAAAGTCAAAGTAGTAAGAAAATTCAATGGCAAATAGAAATCTATTTAAAGATATGGCTTTAATATATTGGACAACTTGAGATGATAGCAAACCAAAACTTTCAAGTGGAATTTAGGAACTCTCCATGTGGTATGTCAGCAGACAGAGACGAAGACAGACCTTGGGGAATGGAGTAAGGAGGTGGATCTCAAAAGGTCAGCCTCATCTTCTACCCTAGACTTTATCTCCAGGAGGGCTCAAAGTGATGTTTTGAAATTCCCAAGTATTAACCAGTTTAATTAAAGCAACTTTTAAAAATTTACGGTTTGTTCAAAAGCACTATGGCTTAAATACATGTGCACTCTAGTTCAGTATCCTTTATAATTTCTATTTCTGTAAGATTTTAATTGCAATACCTACAGAAGGACAGCTGATTTTTAAAACATGAGATTAACTTCAATTTAATAAAAAAGAAAGATCAACGTCACACAGAGGTTTTCATGTTGTATCTAATAGCATTTTTACCTAAGTTGGAAGGAATCCCCCTCTAGTGGGAGTAAGGGAGTATTTCAACTGTCACACATGATTTTCAGGTGGTAGTCATTAAACTTAACTAGCAACAGAAATCAGCTAAGCTTTTTTGTTCTTTTATCATAAATTTGAATCTTTTGAAAACAGAAGGAGGATAAGTATTTTCTATTTCATAAGCCCAACATCTATAATTCCTATAAATAAGCTAGAAGTAGATTTGTGCTTATCTGATGGGATTTTAGTTATTAGACAACCATCAGCAAATTGAGGCTACTAAGATGTAGTCTCAATTTTAAGTTAAAACAAGAATTTACAACTGGAAAAAATTAGTACATTCTAAGTGTAAAGATTTAATAATGTAGTGGGGGGATAAAGCGCTGATAGTCTGCATTTACCTGACTCATTAACAAAGACTTTCTGGATATTTACTACATGTAAGACGTGCTCAGTACTGTAGGAGATAAAAAGTGGTGAGTTTCACTAAATTATTATTAATTGGGTAAAATGTATTTAAACATTCATTTAAAAAATAAATTCAATCCAGAAATGAATAGACGAGATTACTCGTGGTGTCATTTTTCTTTTTAATCTTCAGTTTAGGGAGATTTAAAACTGGCAATATTATAAAATCATCCAGAAAAAAGGTCACAGGTTTATCTAAATTAAAATTAGGACATAATACCCAGTGTTCTCCTTCTCCACACAGATGCTGTAACAAATGCAAAGATGACTCTGAATATACTGATGAGAAGCATACCTGACATCACTGGGAGAGAGAACCTGTCAAGGGGTCCTGAGGTATAAGGTGTGAAGGGATTTGTGTGGGCTAACAAAGCAGAGACTTCCTAAGCAGAGGCTTCCTAAGTCCAGGATAAGTCCAGCCCTTACCATTAAACCATGCTTCTTTCAAATGATGCTACAATCAACACTTCACATGCCTAAAAGGATTCCACTTGTAGAGAATTTCTAAAACCACTGTGGAAATTCAATCTGCCAAGTTCAGAAGCAGCTACACCATTCACAGTTCTTTCATTCTAATCAAGCAAAAAACCTTCAATTGGCTTCTCTCTCTCCCAATTACCCTAACAAGCCCTCCCTCTGCCAAAATTAAAATAAAACACTTTAATTTCCAATCATTCTATTAAGAAAATTGGGAAAATGTGAATTCATGAATTTGGAAGTAACAGTGGTTGTACCTTCCCCTTTCTTGAATCACTTTCAAAGCCCTTTTTACTTTCATCTCTAAAGCAGAAAACACAAATATTCAGCAGCATTTTCATGTACACATGGCTATTTTTAAAACAGATAACCAACAAGGACCTACTATATAGCACAGGGAACTCTGCTCAGTATTCTGTAATAACCTAAATGGGAAAAGAATTTGAAAAGGAATAAAAACATACATGTAAAAAAAAATTGACAAAACTATGTCCCATTTTAATAAAGATTCTAAAATCGGGATCACACTGTCACAAAAAGAAATAAAGTAACAAATAATGATGATTTATAATTACATGCAAAGATTCTTACTCATAATTAAAAGAATGCAAGTCAAAACTACCAACATTATTCTATTTTTCTCACCATGGATTACCAAAGATTAAAAACTTAGATAATTATAATATCGACAAAGATGTGGGAAATCACTCAAATCATGGTCTTGCACTGATAAGAACATATATTGGAATAAAATGCAATATGGAAGTATCCACCAAAATGTATATCATGTGATTAGGTGTTAACCCAACAATTCCACTGATATTCAAGTGCAAAAATAAAGATTTACAAAGTTGTTTACCAGAGTTGTTTGCAACACTAAAAAGCTGAAAACAACCACCAACCAAATGTCCATCAACAAGGGGGTGTTTAATAAGTTCTCATACAGCTAAGCAGTAGAATATTATAATACTGTTAAAAAGGAGGTGTGTCTATCTGTGTAGATAAGGGGAAATTTCTATGATATCACATGAAGTGAAAAGAATCAGAATAGTGTACATAGTAAGCTAACATCTGTGTTAAAAATAAAAGTGGGAGTCGGTTAATATGATTGATACACTTAGACTATTTTGTAAAGATATGCAAGAAATACATCAGTGATTGCCTCAAGGGAGAGGCTTATTTTTCATTGTATTTTGTCTCACAATGTAAGAATTTTTTCACCAACGCATGTGTTTTTCTTGTTCAATTAAAAGTAATTAGTTAATAAAATAAGCCAATGATAACATTATAAATTGTTCAATGTCAATAATAATCATAGAAATGTTAAGTAAAAGTCTTATCTTTCAAGTTGGCAAAGCTTAAAAGTAAAGTAGTCAGCGCTTGTGTGTACAACCAGACCCCTCAACACTTGTGATGGGTATGTAAATAAGAACAGAATGGAAAAACAGTTTTCCATTATACATCAATAGCCTCAAACATATTCAGACCCATTTACCCAGCAACCTATTTGTTAGAGAGATCTTTGTGATCTGATTTGTGATCAAATGTTTACATATTAAGTATGAATACTACATCATTATTTGAAATGATGACAAATTAGAAAAAAGTATAAAAATAGGGAATGGTTAAACAAAGTATGATATATGATTGACCATTGCATAATCATGAAAAACTCAGTTTTCAAGAAATATTGTATAAATTAGGGAAATGCTTTTAACACGTTAAAATTTTAAAGTAGGATTAAAAACAGAAAGTTGACATTATAAATAATCAAATCTATCCATTTGTTCCCTCCATGCCTTCCAGAATATGTGCCACGCTGGAAATTGTCTTGTCCACTCCTGGATTTTATAACATTCATTCATTCATTCATTCATGTTTTCTTTTAATACGTTTCACGTTTAATACGTTTTATTTTTTACATTTAAATATCTGATCCATCTATAATTTATTTTGAAATAACAACGGGAGGAGGACACGCAGTTTTAATTTTCCATTTGAATAACTGTGATGCAAAATGATCCCTTATTTTCTCCAGTGATCATACATACCATATCTTCACCATAATAAAACATTAAAATGATATCATGTTTGCCTCTAATTCCAGGTAGGGATGGGAAAAGCAAAATTATCTGTGAGGTATTCAACCCAAAGGCAGATGGGAGTGAGAGGAGGAGAAGAATCTGATGGAATCTGCAATCACAATATTTGTCCACAAGTAAATTACTAAGAATTCAATGCTTTTAGAAAAAATAATTTTTGCCTAGATTGATGTTCAAGGGATAAAGATACTATTCTACTTACAAAGATTGCTGTGTCTCTTTTTTGGCTGGTCCGAAAAGACCAATACACCAACTAGAATGATTATGCATACTTTTACCTATTATACATTAAGGAGAAGCAGACATTAACAAATAAATTGTTCTCCAAAACCGTGTCACAGGGTTTAGGAAATGGGGACTGTAGGAAGAAAAGCTCTCCGTCCCCCACCTCTCTTCCTCTCCCTCTCCCTCTCACGTAAGCACACTGACAGCTCACCTTGGGTTGCAAAGTTTTAATTTTAGCAAGCAAGGAACTTGTTTCGTCTTTTTAATATTATTATTGTTTATTATTACCACTACTATCATTATTATTTACTTTTTTGTAATCGATTTAAAAAACGGACACTTAAAAAAACCATGTAAAACCCTGACAGCATTCTTCTCTTACTTATTATTCTCCTCATTCTTCTTCTTAGCATGTACGGGCCACATGACAGCTCAAGGACACAGCTTGCAGAAACTGCTAGGTGTTTGGTTGGCTGGTAATAGAACACACAGTGATGCCTTCTACTGTTAAGTGCTCTGAGTAGAACATCCATTCTCTGAATGTATTTAAAATTAACTAAAAACTTGTACCTATATAGGGAATGGATAAATACTAATAAGTATTAATTATTATCTATACACCAAACACCATTTCTGTTATTCTTAATACAGTGTAATACAATTTCAAGACAAACAATGGATATGTTATAATTACGCTTTTCACTGCAAGTGTTGTGCCCACCTTATCTTCTATACTAGAATGTTAGCTGTATCTTCATATCCTAGGCTGTTAAATTTAAAACAAAGGTTGTGAGCACTGTGGTCACACTCCTCTTTCTAATTATGTTCTCTAACTGGGTGAGGATACCTTCACTTAAGATTCACAAAGCAATCCCAAACTCATGATATGGCTCAGAGAAAACAGACCTCGAGTATAGAACAGTATGCAAAAATAGCCACCACTATGCAGGTGGAGTCCGTTTCTCTAATCCTTTAATCTGGGCTGGACATACGATTTGCTTGGATGAACAGAATGCAGCAAGAGGAAGCATAGTGTACCACTTCCAAGTCTAAGACTCAAGAGGCAATGCACCCTTTTAACCATAGTCTTGAAAGTCAACCAGCCACCATGTGAACAAGCCCATACTAGTTTGTTGGAGGATAAGAGACGTATGGTTCTGTGACCACATCATCCCAGCCAAGGGCCAGACAACTTCAAGAAGCGGAGCCATTTAGCAGATCAGTACAGCTAACTGAAGATGGGAGAATGAGCCCGGCAGAAACCAGGAAAAATACCCGGGCCAGACTGTCAAACTGAAGGATCATGAGCTATGTTACGTGTTGGTTGCTCTGAGCACTAAGCTACGGGCTGGTCTGTTGCATAGCAAAAGCTAACGAAGGCTCTAAATAAAAGAACTCTAGGTGCCATACATCTACTGGCAGAGTTCCAGGCAAGAACACTACGGCTAGGAAAGGCAGTTCTGAAAGCACTTATACTATCTACACAGGCAAGTCCCTCCTCCATTTCCACTCCTTGTTTGGAGCTTCCCAAGACCGTAACATGCTATCTCAATGCCTCATGGTGGTCCACAAGAAGCTAAACTGAGTGGCTCCTGCCTGCCTCACTGATCCCCAGTCCCACCACTCTCCCTCCATGCATGATGTTTCAGCTACACTGGCTTCCTTTCTGTTGTTGAAAATGGCCCTCCCTTACCTCACAGCCTTTGCACTTGCTGTCCCGTCCTCCTGGAACACTCTGCTACCAGGTCTTTCTATTTACTGGTCCCTTCAAATCACTCACACCTCAGTTCAAAGGTCCCCTCCTCAAAGAGCCCCTCTGCCTTGCTGGTATTACCACCTGAAATTTGCTTATTTATCCCTTTACTAAAATGTAAACTTCACAAGAGTAGGGACCTTGCAAGTGTCATTCACTGTTGTATGTTTCTTACCTAGAAAAACGCCTGACATGGAGTAGAAGCCCAATAAATAATTGTTGAACAAATAAATAAATAGGTAGGAATGAATGTGTTGAGGACTGTAGCACAATGAAAATATGAATACATGTTTATAAACCACAATCTGACACAGCTCCATGTCACAGCTGTAGACCTAACGAGATTTTAAAACATGCTCCACCTAATGTAAATACATTAGTCTTCAAGTTTTCAAGGCAACTAACTGACAGCACACCACTATTCCAGTCTGCCCAGTCTTCCTCTCTCCAAAATAAGCACGTTGTCTAAAAAATACTGTACAAGAAAAAGAGGAAGCCTTCAGAAATGGGTATTAGTTGTATGAAAAAGCTTTGCAACTGAGTTTATTTTAATGCCTTTTTGAGTTCAAAATTGTTCAATATTAATCTTCTGTAATAAAGGGCCATACAGGCCTTGTCTCTAAAGAATCTCTAGTTGTGAACAATCGAAAAATACTGGTAATTCAGGACATGGGCATTTCGGTACAGAAAAATGTCAGGGAGATAATTACAAACCTTCATCTGCTCACTGAAGAGCTGGATGCCTGGGGACACATGAGGCTCACTCAGCTCAGACTGGAAACAACTAACAGAAACCTGAAAAGGCACCTCTTCGGAACAAAGACTGACCCAAAGGAGAAGGAAGGCACCACACATGTTAGTGACACTCACGTTGCTACTTCATGTCAAGGGGCACACCTTGACAGGAAATAATAGTGTCACTTTCTGAAATAGTGCTGATGGATGATTACAGTGCTCCCCTGAAGAGTAAATTATCAAGGAGGAACCCTCTGGTTCCACCACAGACAGCAGTACCATATGGCAAAAGAAAACATGAGTAATTTGTTTAAAAACATGGGATTCAAACACGAGAACTGATTTTTTAAAGTAATCTACTGTGGCAAGATAATAAAATAAAAGTAGCCTTACCACATGATCCAGAAATCTCAGTTCTATGTATTTACTCAAGAGAAATGAAAACATGTTCACCTGAAAACCTGTATGAGAACGTTTATAGAGGCTTTACTCAAAATTGTCAAAAACTGCAAACAATCCAAATGTCTATCAATTGGTGAACGGATACACAAAACAATGGACTACATCCATACAACGGAAAACCACTCACCAATAAAAAAGGAACTGATTACTGATACAAGCAACAACACAAATGCATCTCAAATGTATTGTGCTAACTAAAAGAAGCTAAAGCCAGACTCAAAAGGCTACCGACTGTATGATTCCATTTCTAAGACATTCCAGAAAAGGCAAAACTGTCAGGAAAGACAACAGATCAGTGGTTGCTAGGAGCTGGGTGTGGAGGGAGGAGCTGACTACCAAGGGGCAAAGGAAACTTCTGGGGTGATGGGAAAGTTCTATTAAAAAGGTTCTAAGGTTCTACTGGAGTACTATTCTTTGCATATCATTGGGTTTTGCATTTCACAAAACAGTAATCCATGGTACTCAGCAAATATTACCATTTCCACATATACAGACAAGAACTAAAGTAAAATAATATTCCAGTTTGTCATCCTCAAAACGCCTTTGATTTTCATTGTAGAGTGTGTCTTTTTTCTTTTTTGATAAAGTGTTCTAGATCATAGGACTGAAATTTTCAGATGATAATTTCTAGAGATTTCTGAATGATTTGGGAATTGCTAGATTTTTCTCCTGGTAGGGGGGATTTGAGGTTTCTGAAATTTTTTGGTAACGTAGAAAACAACTTTAGGGTCTTTTTTGAAACTAAAAAGGGATCGTGTCTAATGAAAATCTTTGATATTTAATACAATTGTGCATAAAATTGAATTTCAACATGAAAACCAGCAAAATCAACTTAAAAATCAAAACTACAGCCAACACTAAAGTTAAAAGTAGTATGTACAAGTTCAGACAAGAAAATACAATACAACCTTCAGATATGAAGTATGACACTTAACCTCTTCATAAGCTATAGCTCAGAAATGTTGAAGTTCAGTTTTTAAAATTCAAATCTTAAAAAAAAACCTGTTAAAGGACCACATATTTACATTTATTTGGTAATCCAGCCGTAATAACTCTAAGAGATGTATGAGAAAATTCAGTTACTAAACTTATACCGTGAAACTATTTTCTACATATAAAGTAGCAAAAAGCTTGAAATACAGTCTCAAGGTTGAAAAACTTGGTTTTTAATGTATGAAATATTTACTCTCAGTAGGCCCTTTCAACACTGTTATATTAAGTAGACTCAGTTTTGTTCATACAAAGTCTTTACGGCTTTTTTTTGGCTACATTGGGTCTTCGTTGCTGCCCGTGGGCTTTCTCTAGTTGCAGCAAGCGGGGGCTACTCTTCGTTGAGGTGAGCGGGCTTCTCATTGCAGTGGCTTCCCTTGTTGCGGAGCATGGGCTCTAGGTGTGCGGCCTCAGTAGCTGTGGCTCGTGGGCTCTAGAGCGCAGGCTCAGTAGTTGTGGCACACGGGCTTAGTTGCTCCGCGGCATGTGGGATCTCCCCAGACCAGAAATCGAACCCGCGTCCCCTGCATTGGCAGGTGGATTCTTAACCATTGCGCCACCAGGGAAGTCCCTCTTTACAGCTTTTTAAGCAAAAATGAGTTTTCCGAAATTAAAAATGTACAACCAAACTTAAAATTAAAAAAAACTAGCTACTTGGCAGTAACATTCATGTCATGTTTCACCAAGAGTTTATAAATAATTTTGGCCAAGGATCTCCAATGGATTTAATTTTTGTCTAGACCAGCGATTCTCAACCAGGAGAAGTTTTGTGCCCCTCCCCCCCGCAATAAGTTAGGGGATATTTGACAATGTCTAGTGACATTTTTAGTCATCACAGTTGGGGGTTAGGCTGGGGTTTGCTCCTGGTATCTTGTGGGTACTACAAAGCACAGAGTAGCCTTTTTACAACAATGACTTATCAGGCCCCAAATTGTCAATGGTACCAAGGATAGAAACTCTGGTCTAGACATGGGAAATCCCAGCTACTGATATTCAAAAGCATAAGCACAGGAAGAAAAGCCTTGATTCAAATCTTGATTTTATTAACAGGAAGAAAAACAGTGTTTGGAATGAAAGCTGCCTCAGGTGCTGAAACAGCTACACTGCATTATCATCATGTTCATCGTGGAAAGCTACAGAACCAAGGTTCCACAAAGCAGTGGTTTAGTACTGCTGAAGTAAAATGCTGTAAGACAAATTTTTCTTCCAGAAAGAAGCTCTCAAGTTCAGTGACAACTCTGCACAGGGAGATAAACCTACTCATACAAAGTGTGAGCTCAATGCCATATTTTATTTTATTTTTTAAAAGGGAGAGTTGTTCCCAATTATAATGAATACAAATTCACTTATTTTACAAAATGGGGGAATGGGTAAAAGCCAAAAGTAAACATAACCTCTGAGATAGCTAAAGCCTATTAACATATATAGATGCAGGTGTATGCATGTTCATATGTGTATATCTTAGCCTTATCTATTACCTAATTGCAAGATCAGTCAAATCAGACATTTGATTGAAATCTCACTTAAATCTATTATTTACTTCAAGACTCCCTCTGAAAAATCTGGGGGAGTGTAGGAATCTCATACTCACTAGGACTATTAGGTAGGCAAAGTATAATTTCACAATTTGCTGTAAACCAGGCAAATGCTTGGAGCAAAACAGAAACGGCTCTTGGAGACAGTGGGCATAATGGCATAAATGACTATTCAAATAGGTATGTCTTTTGTGCTGACACTTATTTGGGTTAGGGTTTCTGAATCCAAGACTTTATGATTAACAAGAGAATAGTGACTCCTAAATAAAGTTTGATGTACCCTACCTATAATTTCAGATGTCTTTTCACCAATGGGATTAGGGGGTATTCATGTAACCATGGAATATGCTGCTGGGAGGATGTGAAAGAAGTGAAATTCTTTTTTATTCAATTTATGTTATACTTTTTTCAAATTCCATCAACTTCTGTGAAAAGTTTGTTCTGTTTTCTTTTGCAATTATATATCATTTCTGAGATACACAGAAAATTAAGCCTTTCCATTAATTCAGTACTCACAAAGCTAGAGAGTTAAAAGGCTTGTCAACCCAAAACTCACTTACCAGAACCAACTTAACCACTATTACACAAGACGGTAGCTCAAAATCTAAAAAGAGCTGCTATCCTGGCCCACTGATGATCACCAATGAAGGCTTATCCTAACACTGCATTTGCTCTTCATACTCACTAAAATGTGAGGAGGTGTACAATACCATAAACTGGTACATGACCCTCCCCTTTTAACAAAACACTCAAATAATATTTGATTTGATTTAATTTAAAAGGGAACTGGCAAGTGTCCTACGCAAGCAACTATGATCAAGGTTAGCAACGTCCCTGCTAGAATCTATTATTTTCTACAAAATCTCTTGTTTGTATACACGTCACAAGTGAAAATATTGTGCATATTCATCTGCCACAATAAACATAATAACATTATAACCCATAAAAGCAAATAGAAGAATGTTAATATTCAGAACTCCTATTCAAGGCCATTTCTCTTATATCCTTCACGACACATTTCCTAGATTCTGCCTCTACATCAGTATTGATAAACTAACTCAAAATGACATTCCCATAATAGATCATCAAATTTCCAGAATTCCAAGATTAAGTTGGCTTGAATATGATAGAAGAAACATACCACATAGTAAGCTATTTATGTAAACAGTATCAACGTAAATAAACTTTAGAAATTACATAGTCCATGGAGTAGAATAAAAAATTTAAAAACCAATTGGCCACAGTTGATTACTACTAGTTGGATTAAATGCATATCTTAATTAATCTACTGTACTATAGTTTTATGTGTCGTTTAGCTTACTTGAAAACGTCAAAGATGTCTAAATTGCAACATTCTACTTAAGACTCCTAGAGAAGGTGACCAATGAGAACACTCAATGATCCCTAAGTCTTCACAACAGAGAAAGGCTAAACAGCAGAAAGGGAATATTCCAAAAAGCCTATGAGCAGGAAAACACAGGCAGGAGATAAAACTTTACAAGCTTAGAGTCTTCTCAGCTTTTTCTTTTCTGTTTTGAATTTGATTTTATTTATTTTTTATACAGCAGGTTTTTATTATCTATTTTATACATGTTAGTATATATATATGTCAAGAGTTTCCTCAGCTTTAAAAAAATTTATTTTATTGACGTATATTTGATTTACAAAGTTGTGTTAATTTCTGCTATACAGCAAAGTGACTCAGTTACACACATATGTACATTCATTTTTATATTCTTTTCCATTATGGTTTATCTCAGGATATTGAATATAGTTCCCTGTGCTCTACAGCAGGACCTTGTTGCTTATCCATTCTATACATAAGTCTGCATCCACTAACCCCAAACTCCCAGTCCATCCCTCCCCTACCCCCTCCCAGCTTTTAAATAAATGCTGAGTTGGTTTTCCCGCCAAAGAAGGTGGACGAGCATGTACTTGGCCCCAAATAGCCGTTATTACACAAATGGAAACCAAGTGCAGTCTAAGCAGCCCCAGCCTGGGTCAGCCCGACTCCGGGCAGCAGCTGAGCAGCCAACGGCGGCGGCCGCCCCGCCCCTCACCCGGCCGGCCCAGCTGAGTTCTCATAGGTCTGGGCTTCAGGCTCCACCCCGCGGCTGTCCTCTGGCACGGGCCCCGCCCAACGTTCGGCAGACTGGGCTCCGAGCTCTGACCCCGCCCCTCGCCTGCCAGCCCCGCCCTGTTTTTGTCAAGTGGGTTTTGAGCACCGGCCCCACCCTGCGATTAGAGGCCTGGGCAGTGCTGGGGCCTTCCTCCTCAAAGCCTTCAGTGCTTTTCCACCATCAAGCACTCGTTTTAATCATGCAGAACGAGCTGCAACTCATCCAGTCCTAGAAGTTGGGTAGTGGTGTTCCTTTTGGGGCGGGGGAGGGAAAAGAGTGAAAAGAGAGACGCGCAAAAGTAGGGGAAAAATTAAAGCACACCGATTTTGGCAAGCCGAACTGGAGGAGGAAGAGGAGGTTAGGGAGCAAAGGAAGCAATTTCGTGTGGAACTGTGGCTAGAACTGGAACAGAAAAAACGCTCTTCTGCCTGCATCAGTCCGGCCGGTGCGTTTCGTTTAAATGTTAAGCTGTGTCAGCAGAAACTTTACAGAACTACGTTGGACAGGGCACTAGGCACCTCCTGCCTAGGTGCCAATTTTCCGGCTTGCAGAAAGCTCCACAGGAGGCGCCACGGGCTCCCCCTCCCAGCGCCCCCCAAGAAAGGACCCGGGGCCGTGCAGTCCCGGGCAACATGGCCACAGAGGCAGGGGCCCTGGCTAGTCAAGCTGGAAGACACCCCCCACCCCTCCCCCTCCCAACACACAGGCTCACAGGCTACGTGCGGGGGAGGGGTGGCGGGGAGGGCGGGGCGAAGGCTGCCTGCCGGGAAACCTGGAGTGGTGGGCGGGGCGCGGTGCCTGCTGGGAGCTCGCCTCCGAGAGCTTTGTTGCACAACCTCGCCCCAGCCGCCCTGCCCGCTCCCTCACCGGCTCCTCCGCAGAGCCTCGCCGCAGCGCCTCGGAGCGGAGACTCGGGGTTCCTGGGGCTCCAGGCACCAAGGGAATTTCTGAACTGGCTTAAATCACTCATCTCCCCCGCCCCCTCCTCGCCACCGTTTCGGGTTCCTTTTTACTTTCTTCCTAAACGTCTGTTTTTTTTTTTGTTTTTTTCCCCCTAATTGAGGGCCGAAGCAAACCTCTGGATGTGTCAACTGTTCAACGTATCTTGGTTATGAAAGCGAAAGAAACAAACGCAGAGTTGTTAAATTTTAATGCATAGAAAAATGCAAACAGTAATACTGGGGCTAGTGGCTAGAAAGGGGTTCTCGCTGCTTCAAGTATCTGATACTCTCCAAAGCCGGTCTCTGGCCATGAATAAAAAGAGGTAGATTATTAGAGTGGTGAATGATGAACTCTGAAGCCGACAGGCAAGGCAGGAGGAGCAGCAGGCGGAGGCACACTAGGGCCGGAGCCGGGAGCGCCGCGGTGGGAGCGGGCTCGGGGAAGGGCCGCGCAGGAAGCGGCTCCCGCAGGAAGCGGCTCCGGCTCAGCGGTTGCCAGTGGTCGCCGCGTCTGAAACATCAGCCGTAACACCCATGCCTTTGAGGGCCAATGTTTAAAGTTTTAGTTTTCCGAATGTATATGTGATTTAATTATCAAATTCTGCAAGTACGCAGCATTCTGTCACTCATTAAGGTTATGTATAATTTATAGCCACAAATGCCATATTATTTCTTTTTGGAAAAAAATAAAGGAATCACGTAGATCATTAAAGGAAAATTATACAGCATAAACTCATATACCATTAGTGGGAAGAAAATTCTTGAGCTATAAACGAGTTATGTGGCGGGAGGTAACCAATGGTTTGAGGAAAAAAGAAAACAAAATTAGAGGAACAAGATTAATTTTGAGGAAACTGTTTAAATAGAGTTTTAAATCCCTACTGTGTAGGATTATGAATTTCAATTTGAGTAAGAGAAATGGCTAAAATTAGATTTCATTGTTGTTTATATGAAACCATTTCTCATTTCTACCTAGAAACAGTAACAGAAAAACATGCATGGTGGCACATAGCTAAGACTTAAAGCACTTATAAGCCCTTATTCAAATTTTAAATTTTGGGGTAATAAAAAAAGATGATGCTCATTAAATTTATTTTGGATTCCAAATTTTTTAGGTCTCGATTTACAATTACATGGTTATAACAACATTTTACCAATAAAAGATGTGCCCATGAATGTTTTATTTTTTAACTTTAAATTATATCCCTTATGAAGTGCTGAACTTTTAGCAGGGTGCAAAAGAGTAACATATAAAACACTGCTATCTACAAGGATAAAAGACAAGAATACAGAGAACTATTCAAACCCATTTTAGGTAAATTTCTCATCAGAGAGGGAATGTTCAAAACATTTATATTCATTCCATTTATTTTCTGAATATTATTCATTTTCCTAAAACATACTTTGCTAAATGGTTTTCAATTTTATTTCAAAGTTTTTTAAAACCATATATAGTTGACATTTCCTTAGTTATACATGCACTATTCCCTTCTTCCTGAAATTACTGTCTCTCTCCTCCTGTCCCCCTTTCACAGCTACTTTTTGGTCTTTGGCTGCTTTTTAGTTTTCCAAGTTATGTCAGTTGGTTGGTAGGTAGGAAGGTATTTATGTATATACGTATTTCTGCTTGCCTGCACGCACATCAGAAGAAAAAGGCAGGGAAAAAAAATGCTTAAAGGGACATAATGAGATTTTCAGAGAGTTCTAATGAGATATGATGGTTATGTGTGACGGTAGTCAAGATGACACCCCAGTTTTCAACTTGCTGGGCTGAATGATAGCAGGGCTATGTCATTAACTAGCAACTAATGAGTCTGGTTTGGCGCTGTTTATTTTCACATGCTTGTGGTACACCCCGGGAGGAGACAGCCAGCCAGCCGGCAGCAGGAAGTACAGGTCAGGGTACCTGCACTGAAGACGAAAGAACTTGAAGTCATGGGCAATCAGATGACAGCTGAGTTCACGGAGCAGATGACTGAGCTTATTATATACAGAAAAGCAAAAGCAGAATAAGATGAGAACAGAGCAGCCTAACCAGAACCTTCACGGGCATCGACATGTAAAAGACAAGTTCCTCCCTCCGCTGATGGAAGTATAACAGCCATAGGCTACAAATGTTAGGACTTCAGAGTTGCTTTTTCCTCCACAACCAGGGAGAAATAGAAATGAAAGAGTTTGGGCTCAGGCAAGACTACCCGGGACTGATTTTAATTCCTCCAAGCACTGGCTTTGTATCCTTAGGCATGTTTCTCAGCGTCTCTGTGCCTCAGCTTCCTCCTGTGTAAAGTGAGTATAATAATGACAGCAGATAGTTGTTATGAGAATTAAGTAGCACCTGACTAAAAGTTCGCTTTGATCATCATCCAATCACTCCACACATCCGGATTTTCAAATCCATCCTAGCCTCTATTCCTGTTACCACTGCCTTAGTTGAGTGCCTCGTCTCTCCCTTTAAAACCTAGAATACTGTGAAACTGGTTTCCTTGACACCAGGCTCTTTCCCACCCATCGTCTTTCACAGTGCCCCAGTGGTGTCTTCAGCAAACATAGATTTGAATTATGTCACTCTGCTCAAAACCCTTCAGAATATCAAGAGAATTGGGTCTAGACTCCTTACCTTGGGATAAGGGCCCTGGGTAATCTGTTTCTTATCTGCCATTCAGTTTCATCTCCCTGTACTCGTTCCTTTAATTACCTTTGGTAACTTGCGTGCTGAACCTACCATATTTTTTTTTCCAGGCCTGTATTCATACTGAGCCCTTTACCTTCCCTATAATTTTGCCCTTTTGAAATCGCCATGCTTTCTTCCAATAAGACCTTATTGATCCCCTTCATGAGAATTACTGCACTTTGTACAGTACTGGATTGGAGTGATATAATTTTATATGTAATCATACAAGTCTATTTTTCTCTAGATCTCTGAAGGCAAGGTCCATCCACTGTGCACCTATGTATGTTCTACTACCCATAAAACCCCTAGAAAGTGTGCTACCCATAAAACTCCTAGGAAGTGTGCTACACACATTTAGGTAACTAAATTAAGCAAAAATTTAAAAAGAGAGATAAAAGCTAGAAATCAGACATTCTCATACTCTAGCTATACAAATCCTCAGATTAGTAAACAGGAGTAAGGTTGAGACCTGAAGGTTCTCTTCCTCATATGCAGACAGGCAATGATTAAATAACTGTATTGGGGCAAGTATGTCCAGGAAGTAGACAGTTTTCTTTACCATCATAAAAAGGGGTCATTTTAAAAATTTACAGCTTATTTTTGAACATTTTTTCCCCTACTAAAAAAAGTAAGTTTCCATTTTACAAGTTTAGGCTATAGACATTTGCACCACACAGAAGGAGCTGGGGCTATGTTTACTTTCAGTTTACTTCGGTTCCAAAGCATAATCTGAGAAGGTGAGGCATTCCTAAATGTGAGGTGCTCTTTACCTACGGATTGTCCTCTGTCAGATTGATAGAGCTTTGTTTCCAGATGAATGAGGTCTGGTTTCAGGAGAGAGACCAAAAAAGGAGTAAGAAGCAATCACCTAGAGGAAATTTTTATTTTACTGGAGTTTCGGCTAGCATGAGAAATTCCTGAAATAAATACCATCTTTCTACTGATGGATTCCTAAAATGGTGCTAACCAATTACTTACTTTATAAAGTTGACTAAATCAATTTTAGTCAATTTTGGAACAAAAAAGAAAGTAAAAACATACTTTATAAAATCCAATAGTTATAGAAATTACAGCCCAAACAAACAAAAAACAACTTCCTGTGGTCCCCAATAGACGACTTTTCTGGTTGCAAGTATTATTTTTCAGTAGCTCAATAAATGTACATTATTTCCCCAATTTGCCCTTTGCAAAATTCTCTGTAATCAACAAACGTGGTTTTAAAAATCAACCAGAATTGTTGCTAGATTACCACAGGCTTCCACACTGGGCAGTGACATTAGAAACAAGAGCAATCAATCACTAACAAATCCACAAGCTGGAGCAACTCCTTTGGGGCATGCGCGGGGGTGGGGTGGGGTGGAGGTTGTATTTGGTGTAGATTAGTCTAGAGTCACACTGTCCAGTAGAAATATAATGCAACCACATATGTAATTTAAAATTTTTGAGGAGCCACATTAAGAAGAGAAAAATGGTGAAAGTAATTTAATAATATATTTTGTCTGACTCAAAAAATCCAAAATATTATCATTTCAACATGTACTCAATATAAAAATAAGTGAGATATTTTACCTTTTTAATGTTGTCTTCAAAATTTGATGCATAATTTACTGTTGCAGCACATATCATTTTGGACTAGCCACAGTTCAAGTGCTCAACAGCCATACTGGATAGGTCTAGTTATCTTGGAAAAATAACAACAACGGAACTATTTGGGATTAGATGATGTAGTTTAAATTTATACTGAGGTGGATTTTTTTTTAAACTAAAGACATCACTGCATAAAGCGTATCAGTGATTCCTTTGCTGATGTGGAAATACAGTACAAAACATTAAAAGAGGATCTATAAAGATTAACATTGAAATGTTTCTAATAATGTAAGAACAGCAGCCAAGTGCTCAAGTATATAAATTAGTCAAATGTCTTCTGAGAGACAGAAATGAAGAAACCATTTCTAGTGACCCTTCCCTATACCAAACTGGAAAAATGGTTCCATCTGTGAGAAGTCTCCAGTGAATGTCTCTTACAGCTCTATCAAGAGGCTTGGATTAATCTGAGATCATTTTTGCTGTGTTAAGGGCAATGAAGATGCAGGAATCCTGTCGTAATCTGCCTTTCTTTCTGAGGGGTGGGATGTATGTAGTGGTAGGACGGGGGTAATGCTGTGACTGGCACAGTAAGGACAGTAGAGCATTTCCTACAATTTTACCAACATGCCAGGGATGAAAGTAGGGAAGGGAAGACAGAATGACAGCAAATGCAATGTTAGATAGTCAGCACCTGCTAAATTCTAAATCCAGAGAACCAAATGCTTCCATTAGAAAGAGGCTGTTGAGGCGCTTGGTTCTATCAAGGGTGGGTCCCTTTTAAAATAAATCTAATCAGCTCCAGAAATGTCAGTCTGAAAATACTCTCTTCCTCATACATCTATCACATTCTTATCACCTTCCCTGAGCAATCTCACTCACTCCCATGGCTTCCAATATCAAACATTTTGATGAATCCTAAATCTTTATCTTCATTTTTTCTACTTGAGCTCCAGGACTGACCAGACCTCTCCAACTGCACACTGAACAGTCTCGTGAGGATGTCACTCAAAAACCTTGAATTTAGCCAGTCAAAAGCTAAACTAATTTTCTCTTATCATACCACTGATCTCAAACCAACTTCTGTATTTTCTTTGTTCAGTTAATGACAAACTACCAGTTTGCCTGAGCTCAAAACTTTGGAATTTATCCGTGTCTCCTGAGACTGTTCCAATCGGAAATCATACTGTCATCTTTCTCTTTAATTCAGGCTCTCACCAGCTCTTTATTCTTCAGGGCACAGTTCAAACTTAATTCAACAAACATTTTCTAAGTGCCTCCCATGTGTGTAGCAAGCACTGTGTGAAATATGCTGGATATATAAGAGGTACTTGATATCAAATGTCACCTCTTCTTTCCCAGTCCTATCTATATCTCAGTCAGGTTAGCCAACTCCTTCTCAAAATACTGAATTACAATGATCTGATTGTTTGTTTTCTACAAATTATTTGTTTGTACCTGATTATTTGTTTTCTACGCAGGCTAAAGCCTGTGAAAGTCCCTAGAAGATACAGAAGAATAACATACTTTGCTATTCATCTTTTTATTCCTGGAACAATACAGAGACAGCACAGTATTTAGTATACAGAAGGTAACTGATAAATTCTAATGAATAAAAATAAATGAAATAAACATTTGGTTTATCACCCTTTAGTTTACAAAGGAGACTTAATTGTTGCACTTGTGATACCACCTAGAGGTTCATATTTAACTAAAAGCTAGATGATCGGGCCTCCCTGGTGGCGCAGTGGTTGAGAGTCCGCCTGCCGATGCAGGGGACACGGGTTCGTGCCCCGGTCTGGGAGGATCCCACATGCCGCGGAGCGGCTGGGCCCGTGAGCCATGGCCGCTGAGCCTGTGCGTCCGGAGCCTGTGCTCCGCAACGGGAGAGGCCACGGCAGTGAGAGGCCCGCGTACCGCAAAAAAATAAAAAATAAAAAAAAAAAAATAAAAGCTAGATGATCACCCTTCTATCAAAAAGCTGTTTAATTCAATGGAGTTGATAACATCATCCCACACTGTATTGTTAGAAATCTAGAAGCTCTCATATGAAGTTTTACATCTATGAAGCCCAGTAGCTGTAACTGGTAAGACAAAAAAAAAGCTTATATTCCGTAACAATGCCATTACAAGTAAATTTTAATCCATGTAAGTATAGAAAGACCACCTCTTATCACTTAATCTAGCAGGACCCAAGTTACCAGTGATTCATAGCATACCTCCCCTTAGTTTAAAACTTATATGGTAGCTAGTTTACTAACTATACTAATCAAAGTTCTTAAAAAGAAATGAAACTGAGTTTATCTAATTTATCCCAGGAGGGAATTTCACGAAATAATGTTAGGATAGTTAACAGAATTGATTGTGGAGGACCAGGATTGGAAAAGAGGTAAGAAACGAGGGAGATAGGTCAACAGAAATTACTTTCCCAGAACGTCACCACCAGCATTTACAATAATGGACACACAATGCTTCCAATATTGCTGGACTCTCAACTTCTGTGTGGTTTAATCAAGCAAGCGCTTATGACTGGCCAAGGCTTAGTCACACGTTCTCTCAACAGCTTGTAAGATCTGGTCTCCTTTGGATTCAGTAGTGAAAAAAACAAAGTTGTTTTTTTACCAAGCCTCACCCTTGGGGGAATGACCCCAAAAGAAAGTAGCCTTCAAAAACAAACCAAAACATCCAGCAAATATTCAAATATTCAATATCATCAAAAATATCATGACGCCCATAGGTTTTTTGTACGTGTATTAGCAATGCACGAAGTCAAAGCACTGATCTCAAGCAAGGTGTTGAGTATGAGATTCCTACAGTGCTGGCCATATATACCCATGTGGCTGGCTCCTTTAACTGATTTTCGCTTGTCACTTCTACTCTGTCCAGGTATGCCTCTGAGTTGCCTGTGTGCTGACATCTAATTTTGCTATGGTGCAGTCGGTTCCCAGTAAGCACAGAAGAAAATAAGTTCATGAGATTGTATGCAAGTGCCCCTCAACCTTCGACTCAGTCTCACCCAGAAACTTCACATGGTATTGAATGTGAGTGTTGGACACCAGACTCACTTTGAGCAAAACACACACTGCCATTCTTAGCTCCTGACGGATCCTGTCTTCCGGGTTAGTCACATAATCCGGTAATACCTTCTGTCCAACCAAATGAAGCCGATATAAAGCAGTGACAGTACTCCCAGCATTTATTCCCTGTCATCGGGCTCACCTGAGGCCTCAGCTCAGGGTGCAGCAGTTCTGATATGAATTCGTTTTCTGCCATCATTCCTACGAAGCGGATAATGCTGAGTCAACATACTGCAGAAAGTATGGAATCGAAACATCAGGGACTAGAGTCGCTAGTTCCTGGGATCATCGCAGAAGACAAGTAACTTAAGCTGAGATCAAGCTTTGGAGGCACTGACTACCTCTACAAGGTACAGCATGCTGTAGGCAACGTCAGACCCATGAGATGACTAGCTCCAAAATTTCATGCCCTATTTGAAAACACAATCTTTCTACCGTACATATTACCTGAGCACATTCATTGCGTTCGATGGTATTTTGCAGGAATATTCACAGATCTGAAAGAAATACTAGATACTAAGCGAGTATTTCTTATTTGATAGATGAGGCAAAGTGGAAGCCTGACAGGTTACATGACTTGTCTAAGGCCACAAACATAGTCGTTTGAGAAAATCAGGCTAAAACCCAGGTCTCTTGACCCTGTCAGTGCTCTCTGTACTATACTATACTATGCCATTCCAATAATGCCTCAATATTTGGTGAGAGCCGGCTACAAACTGAAGAATCTTTAGGTTAGAGTCAACCAATGACCCACCAAGGCCAGTTGTGTGTCAGCAGCTTGTCCATACAGGTTGCCCTTAGCCTCCCAAATACCTTTCTATCTACCAAAATGTAGGTGGCATGCCTATCATGTATTCTCTACGTAAGTGACTTTGTTCCCGGTTTCTATTCCACTTGTCTGCTGAAAGTGGAGCCCTCCTAACCTGCTTTACTATGCCACTCCAGTATTCCCATAACTGCCTGTCTACAGTTTTTCAACCTGGACCAACTCCCTCTGGGAATCAAGAATGACCGTGAGCTGCTGACAAGGAAAACCTCTGTCAGGTGGTGCTGGTACACACCACTACCCAACATGGAATGCCCCACATTCTTGAAAGCCTACTTCTTGAAAAGTTTACTTCTGGACGCATTTTTTTGGAGGCCAACTCTAAACTAAATTAACTAGCCTCTTTCCAGCCCATCTCAGCTTACTACCCTTTCCCCTAGAACCTGCTTTCTACAGAATAACTTGAAACCCTGCATCTCTCACAGCTTTCACTTCTTAGAATTAAATACTTTGTCTCTTTCAAATATATCAATGTATCGTTTCTTATGCCACAGAATACACAAACAAGAAGAAATAAAGATAAATTGTAACACAATGAGCATAAGTTAAATATGAGAAAAACAGCAAGGGTTGTTCAATCAATGAATTTAACTAAAAGTGTTAAAAATTGGATTTTTAGGAGCCATGGATTTATAGGAGCCTTTAAAAGTTATACGATATACTTTACTGATGTCTGGATCTCATTTCCAGAGATTCCACTGTTAACTGACTGGAGGGTGACCTGGGTTTGATGAGTTTTTAAAGCTTCCAGGTCATTTTAATTTTCAACTAAGGTTTGAGAATCACTGCCAAAGATAAAGATATTTAGATGGACAATGTTGCAGACCTGCACTATCCAAAAGAAATATGAATAGTCACAAATATGATCCACATAGATAATTTTATATTTTCTAATAGCCATAATACGTTTTTTTAAAAGTTGTAATCCATATCAACAATATGTTTTGGGTTTTTTTTTTGTGGTACGCGGGCCTCTCACTGTTGTGGCCTCTCCCGTTGAGGAGCACAGGCTCCGGACGCGCAGGCTCAGTGGTCATGGATCACAGGCCCAGCCGCTCCGTGGCATGTAGGATCCTCCCGGACTGGGGCACGAACCCGCGTCCCCTGCATCAGCAGGCGGACTCTCAACCACTGCGCCACCAGGGAAGCCCATGTATTTATGAGATATCTTGTATTCTTGTTTTCATACCAATGTGGTATCACCAGACCTATGATTACTGGGAGCTTTTACAAAATTAAACCTTTGCACTTGTACGCAAAGCAGTGAAGAGGAACAAGTGGGCACAGAAAGCAGTTCCTTCTGAGTGTGAGGCTGTGGCTCCAAGGGCAACCACAGGTCTAATAACCACACGCCACCAGGGAAGCCCTGATTACACACTTCTTGTTGATATCTTTCCAATGTTAAAAAAACAAACAAACAAACAAAAAAAACTTGGGGGCTTCCCTGGTGGCGCAGTGGTTGAGAGTCTGCCTGCCGATGCAGGGGATGCGGGTTCGTGCCCCGGTCCAGGAGGATCCCACATGCCGCGGAGCGGCTGGGCCCGTGGGCCATGGCCTCTGGGCCTGCGCGTCCGGAGCCTGTGCTCCGCAACGGGAGAGGCCACGACGGTGAGAGGCCCGTGTACTGCAAAAAAAACCCCCAAAAAACGTGAAGACATTTCTTAACAATTAATAACTGAAATAAATAAAAACTGTGTATCTGTTGGTAACGAGCTTAGTTTCTAAGAATGCTCTCCTAGTCACATCCAAAGGACTGCTTAATCAGAACTGTAACTGATACTCCTTTCCAATGACATACTACCTCTATACTACAGTAGTATTTTTATAAAATAACATAAATTTGACCTTATGCTACAATTCCTTAAATATATTTTTTCTGTTCAGAATGACAACTTTAATGCCAGGGGGTGGAGGTGGGGTGTGGGTGGAGAAGAGACTATTAGACAATATTCCCCATCAGCCACATTACATGGAGCTACTCTCCCCACCAGCATTTGTTTTAATAAAATGGCTTGCAATACACTGAGTTTCTGACATAACATTAATGAAGTGATGGTGTAAAACTGCATATCAATGGTAGAGCGCAGAGATGGTTCCAAATGGTCTTCAAATCAAGTCTCTGAGGTAAGAACCTTTTTTGAGCTAATATGTGCTATGAATTTCTATAATAGTAACACAATGTATCTGTGAACTTTCTATAGAATACCAAGGGCAAAGGACTCTCTTTTGTTTGGATCTTTTGGGGTGGGGCAGGGGTGGTGGGGGAGGGCACAAGGGGGAAGGGAGAATAGAAGGAAAAGGAAGGGGAGACAGGAGGACCAGAGAGGGGAAAACCTCAGTAAGTAATAAGCCTCTTAAAGTAGCAGTGTAGCTATAACACTTAGATCCATGGCATAAGAAACAAAGTTAAAGCTAGTGATGCCAAAACAAGCCCAGAGCTCAATTCTGGGAGTTAGGAAGTAGCAGAGGAGAGAGAATTTGGGAGAAGGTTGAAATGCTGGTCACACTTTTAAAAAGCAATTTAAAAGGTGTGAAATTATTTTGTTAGTCTATGAACTCAAAATACATTATGTTAAAGTCATCTGCTCATAAAACGTAGGGTGTTGGGATTTCATCTTTATGGCTAAATTAACTAATTATTGATTCTTCTTGGAAGCTGGTAAAGTGGACTTCCTTGAGAATCAAGACTTTTCAAATGCCATTTTTGGTGAAAATGAATCTTGTGTCAAAAATGACCCTGAATTTTAAAAATATACCAGAAAAATAGGTAAGGAGAAATGTTACTGTTCTAAAGATATTTCTCTCCTATTCTGAGAAACAATTAGATTCTTTTTAGTATCCACTGATGAAGATTAACAAAATTAGTACGCAATATAGTACAAAAGCGTGTGCCTTCTCAAAGACTGCTCCTAACTCAACCACACAGAATTGTTCTAGCATTAATACAAAGGTGCTTAGTGCACAAAGCCAAATTCATCTTTACAACTATTCTGAATACATTTCTAAATTTAAGGTAACTCTCATCTGTGGGTTTATAAAAGAAACAATTTTTAACTTTTAAATTACAACTTATGTTTTAAAATTACAAAATCCTTACTTGGTCTCAGTGTTCCTTTGAGCCTTTATGTCAAGAAATTACACTTCATAAAGTCAAGCAAAATTACAGTACTTTATCACTTAGATCTCTGTTTCTAATATTTGCTCACAAGAGAAACAAAATGGCTTCACTTAACATTCTAGGAACTGTAAAATGATCACACCTAATAAACTTAGCAAACATATAGTTTACAGAACAATATAGCACTTTAAGCTCTTTTTGGAGGGGTGGTATATATTTAATTTTCCAAGCGTGAGACATTTCAATGAAAACCATCATGGGATGTGCCCTAATGCTGATCAACAGCCCTTAGATGAATTTGGACTATAAAAGGCAGAGCCAAAGAAGCTGCAAGGTTACTTAACGAAGCGGCCCTTATCCCTTTACTGCAGGATAGTCAATTCCTTTGTGAAAAGGGGTAGAAACAATAAATGGATGTGCTCCTTCCCTTATCCACTCAGATAAGCCAAGTCTGAAAACTAGGTATCTTCCTAACTTGTCCCCCTCCTTCGCCTTTACAGCCAATCCATTCTAAGACCTGTGGCTCTTCTTCCTCAAGAGCCCCTAATTCTGTTTTTCTTCAACTCCAAGGTCACTGCCTAAACCCAGACCACCATAGTCTCAATTCCGAACGTCTACAACTTCTCCAGAGCTGTTGCGTAACATCACCTGGGTTGTGCGCTAAAAACAGAGGATGGGACTGCAACATTACGTTCCCTAAAATTCAATGCTGTGTAACCTGCAAGGCCATGGTGGCCATACACAGACAGTCCCTCTAATCCATGCTCTACACTGCGGTCAGAAATTCTAGTGCACTAGGTTATGTCCCAGATTAAGATAAAATCCCTTGTCAATAGTTTCCCATTGCTCTCTGGATCAAGGCTAAACTAACGTGCATTTAAAAGCCCCCGTGGGGTTGTCCTAGTTTATCTGCCCAGCCTTGACATTTAGTACCAGCCTTCCACTTCCTAGCTTCTTTCCCCAGTGGACACTGTACTACTTGGGATTCCCAGATCATCCCAGACTCCCACGTACCTGGCCTCAGCTGCCCTCTTGCTAGAGTCCCCTTCTCATTCTGGTGCTTGGCTACTCGTCCTTCAGTTCTTCGTTTACATACATGCCTTCCCTGATTTAATAAAAGATGAACACCCTGTTTCTAGGTAATCCCATGTTTCTTCCTAATGCAACGTTTTATCAATTTGCATTTTACCTGCAAATTGTTCTGCCCCACTAAATTATACAGTAACAGACTTGTTTCCTGTTCATTACTGTTTTCTCTACTTGTAGCAGGTGGACTAGATGAATGATCAAATGAACATTTTCACGCAGACCAAATTAAAATACTCCAACAACTATTTCACAGTTCTAACAAATGAGTTTAATCCAAAAGACAAATTTAACACAACCATAAAAAGTATCAAGGACTTCCCTGGTGGCGCAGTGGTTGACAGTCCGCCTGCCAATGCAGGGGACATGGGTTCGTGCCCCGGTCTGGGAGGATCCCACATGCTGTGGAGCGGCTGGGCCCGTGAGCCATGGCCACTGAGCCTGTGTGTCCGGAGCCTGTGCTCCACAACGGGAGAGGCCACAACAGTGAGAGGCCCGCATACCGCAAAAAAAAAAAAAAAAAAAAAAAAAAAAAAAAAAAGGATCAAGAATGAGGAGACCTCAGGAGCTGGCAAATGCTTCTGGTTAGACAGCAATATGGTGGATTAATAGAGGACATCTGTATCCTTCTTATAAATGCAAAGATTTGTTCATTACAAGTGCCAACGTTGTATAATAAACTTAACGTATGGAATTTTTTAGCCCTCCTAGAGATTAGGAGGTTTCAGAATCTAAGGTTAAAGGAGAAGCCTCTGAACAATTTTTTTTTAAGTAGAAGGAATAAAGAATGTAAAGATGCCTTTGGCTGAAGTTTCCTTCAAAAATAGAAGTACAGAGATCTTCAAAAGGAACATAAAATACTAAAATTTCAAAAAGTTACACATCTAACTTTTCAAAGTTAAACATTTGCCCCAAGGTATTAAGTGTATCACAATTATGAAATCTATTTCTCATTTTGACTTGGCAGTCAAGAAACTAAAATGGAGCTTTTCTAACTTCTAGCTATAAATAAAAGCTAACATTTCTGCTGTACCATCACAGCTGATATACAGCAGAGCAGGAATTCTATGGACACAGTTTCATTCATGTGAACACCCCGTAAATACTTAGAGACACCCTTCCCATCCTCAGACACTCCAGGAGACAGGTCTCTGTTGGTAAGGTGTACTGCTACCTGGCGCCAAAGCCCCTCTCCCTTCAGGAGGAATTCAAGAGGGACCCCGGGAGCCAGTGTCATCTCACCCAATTGTCACTACCTCTTGCAGGATCCACCTTCTTAGAATAGAGGTGCTAACGTAATGATGAGTCAACTGGCCAAGGACAGTAGCAGTGTCCTGTTCACAGCTAGCATTTAGGTGCTCATAAACCCAGAAATACAAATACTTCCACCTTCCCTGTTTGTTTGTCAATCTAATTAAAAATCCAAATATACTTTAGATGTAGTACTGCATAAAATATCAAACAAGGCTTCCTGGCTTTGTTTAAAACTCAAGATTATTAAATTGTTAAATACTCAAGAATACAAATTTCAATAACCTTCAAAAACTTAAAACAGGGATCATAAGGTAGCTGATTCTCATGGTCAGTCTCTTAGGCTACTCGACACCAGAAAGAAGACCTGTTCTTTCTAGAGAAGCATAAGCAACCTCAGATAAAATGTGCAAAATAAAAAAAAAATTTTTTTTTACCATCTTTATTGGAGTATAAGTGCTTTACAAAAAAAAAATTTTTTTTATTGTGCAAAATAATCCAGAACCTCACAGCCATCTGCAGCTGGTTAAAACATGGTTCACATGAAAGCTGGAGCACCTATCATTTATCCATATAGACTGGGAGGGACCCTGAACTCTGATTTCAAATCCTGGCTCTGCTACTATGAGATGTATGAACAGGGCCCTAAGCCTCTGAGCAGCAGTTTCTTCACCTGAAAAAGGAGACAATTTCAACCTGCTTTGCTAGGCTGCTGCAATGAGATCTTTTTAAAATAACCTAGAATATAGTAGGTGCTCAGCCAAGTTTTTAACCCCTACACTCTGTTTCCTTATTCTATGGCATTAAGAAAATACCCTTAGAAATTAAATGTGTACTAAGTTCTGAAGGACTATAAACAGAGCTATAAAAACGTGTTCTTGCTAATTTAAAATGCCATGGAATGGTGCCATAACACTCATCCCTAGCCTGGGCATGCCTTATTAAAAATAGGTGTTTGGAAAGAGTGCAAATCCAACATAATTACTGGAGAAATCACCCTTCTCCCCAATATGTTCACAATGGTGGGAAAACTTAAGACCATCATTCCATATCTATATAGAGTGCTAAATACCAAGAAAATAATCATACACAAAAGCAAAATTAGGACAAAAATTCTAAAATTATTTTACTACTCTAAAGTATGACGTTGCACTATACTTTCAATGTGTATTTGGTTCACAGTACATAGGACATTTTTCATGCACTTTAATATACTCATATCCCCACCACAAATAGACACAAAACATATCTCCATTTGATAACTAAGAAAAGTTTTCAGGGGCAAAGCAGCCGAACATTCTGGTTCACAGTGATTTTTCTGGAGTCCTATTCAGCAACATACTATAGAAAATCTCAAACTCCGACTCTGTAAGAACTAGTTAAAGCACATGGTTCTGGCCCTGCCTCTGTCTCCATTCCCCTCTGACCTGTCTCCAGTTATGTCCCACCCATTCCAGTGCCACAGCCTTTTCCTTAGCTACTTACTCCCTCTTCCTGGAACGCTGTCACTTCAGATCTTTGCACGGCTAGCTCCCTGTCCTTCGGATTTTTAGCTTAAAGGCTTATTTCCTCTGAGAGGTCTTCCCTGACCATACAACATAAATTAGCCACCTGCTCACTCACTTTCACATGGTCACATCTAATTCTATGCACAGCAGTCATCACTCTCTGCCATTTTCTGTACATCTATTTGTTTACTGATCACCATCTTCCACTAAAACAGGCTCCCTGAGAGCAGCAACTGTGCTGGTCTTTGCATGACTCTGTTCCTAGCACCACACTGAAAAGCAGGTCTTAAACGTTTACTGAAAAGACAGGCCTCTGATGTGGCTCAGGGGCACCTGTACACTCACAACCTCAGACAACACAGCACCCAACACACAGACATCACCACCAGGTGTCCTGGTGCCTGTGTGCTCCTCCGGCGTTTTGCTTTCCAGCATCAGCATGTGAAACCAGTGGCAGAGACAAAAGACAGAGTAACAGCGTTCTGAACCTCCACAAGGGAGCAACTCTCTGTAGTATTTGTGACTGAGCCAAGAAGGATGGTGATGACAGTGATGAGAATCACAGTGCAACAAAAATAACTGGGTTCTTGGTGGCCAGGCTCAGACATGGGCTCCTCTGATACAAAAGCACATTAGACAGGTATGGTTACATTTACTTTATAGATGAGGAAATTATAACTTAGAGAAATCAAGAGTCCTCTCCAATGTCACACAACTAGTTGGTTGCATGGTTGGGCTTTACCTGATTACATGTCCCAAGGGTAAATGGATAAAATGAAGCTCCTGATGGCAACCCTAATGCACTGATGAAGACAGCAGCTTCCTATGTTCAAACAGCACACGGTACATGTAAACAGAGTTCACTATGCATTTGGTCTCCACACAACTGCATACTTTGGGGCCTCTGTGCTGCCTCTGGGGCCTCCTGGGTTGGAAGTTACTGGTCCAGGAACATTGTGGATGTGCCACACGAGGTTGAGGGCATCACCGAACACCGGACATATAAACATTTTTCCTTCTCCCACCCCAGATTTCTTCCAACAGCTCTGCTGAATAACTTAGAACATATTCTCACAACACTCAAGCCTGCTGAAAGCGCACAGAAATCTTTGAAGAGCCACAGACAATCATAGTTGAAGGAAAAGAATGTCTTTTTTCTCTTTTCCAAGCAGACTAAATATGGCTTGGAGTTAACCATTTTATCACAGAACCAGAGAAAACGCAGGGGTTGCTTTTTTACCTTACTGTTACACAGACCAGATTTTCACATGCAGTGCTGCTTCTACCATGTTTCCTGACTCAACAACTGAGAACGGGAAAGCAACCCACTATGCTCAGGACGAGGGGAAACTGGGTATAAGTACTGACTCCGGGGTTGGACAGCTCTGCACCCCTATCATTCCAAACTCCCTCAACCTCTCTGAACTGTTCCTACCTTCTTTCAAAAGAGAAAAAAATAGGGAGAGGGAGTCAAAAGAGAAAAGCTACGTCCAGTAAACTACATGCTCACATCACAAGCACATTCAGAGCTGCTTTCTGTCCACAGCGAGGAGCAGAGTTGTAACAATTACACTACAATGGACCTATAATCCACACTCCCTCTGTTTTGAGACCAACAGGATTACCAAAGTAACAATTCCAAGATGACATGGCTGCTTTAAGCATTAGACTAAAAAAGTAGGAATATACCCCCAAATGTTTTCCCATATATGAATTTATTCACACCCATTATACTAAAATTGTGGTGACTTTACTAGTATTCATTTTCAGATAAATGATTTCCTGGGATAATGATGTTTTTAGGCTTACAGTTTATTTTGTATAATTTCAGTCTTCTAAATCTTTCAGAAATAAGACATTGAGAATCAAATAACTTCATATCAATTTTCAGTAAGAGAATCTTTAGATATTAAAATGCATTGCTTTATGCTAATGTAAACTTAAATGCAAATTTCTAGAAATGATGGGGGAGAGGTTCTTGTGGGAGTAGTTGGTACATTGAAAAGAACAGTAAAAAAAGAAGTTAAAATACATGTGTTTAAATCTCAGCTCTTCCAACTACCACCTGAACTTTGTAATAAAATATTTTCTACATCTGTTACCTCTTACATAGAATAAGGATAAAAATGCTTGCCATATTTACCTCTTGGTAATTGTGAATATTTGATCAGATAACAAGGCAAAACTTCTAAATGCTATACAAATGTAAGAGTTAGTGACAATGACAACAATAAAGAACTGTATCTTCACAATGAAGTAAAAGGCATGCCAAATGTGTCATTACAATCCCCAGACGTATATAGAACAGGAAATAGATTAAAGTGCTGTAAGACAGATTGTAGGATTCTTAACACAGAACATTAGAGGAAGCTGTAATACAAACATAAACCTCTACGATTTTGAGGTGTATGTCAAATTCAATCCCTAAATTTTGTCAAAAAGGGAAAAAATCATGTTTATATAAATGACTGGTGTAATATACATAGTAAATCACATCTCTTAAGAACATCAATTTTACACCTATTTTTCGTGTTTCCCACAGCACACAACAATTCACATGTGCTTGTGAAAACAACAGATTCAAAAATAATTCCCAGGGGGCTTCCCTGGTGGCACAGTGGTTTAGAGTCCTCCTGCCAATGGAGGGGACAGGGGTTCAAGCCCTGGTCCGGGAAGATCCCACATGCCACGGAGCAATTAAGCCTGTGCACCACAACTACTGAGCCTGCGCTCTAGAGCCCGTGAGCCACAACTACTGAGCCCGCATACCACAACTACTGAAGCCTGCATGCCTAGAGCCCGTGCTCCACAAGAGAAGCCACCGCAATGAGAAGCCCACACACCACAACAAAGAGTAGCCCCCGCTCACCGCAACTAGAGAAAGCCTGTGTGCAGCAACGAAGACCCAACTCAGCCATAAATTAATTAATTAATTAAAAAAAATTCCCTGGAGACTGAGATTATTGAAAATTTATCTCCCTTAAGTAATGCTAACGACCACGTCTGCTGGGCCAACGTCACCATGTTGCACGCTCTCTATTAATGACACGTTGCTTTCTGCCCCCAGCATCACATGCCATCATATTTTCCCTGTGATTTTTAAGTCATTATAATAAATTATCAGGGTTATATACTAACATGGCCACTTCAAGTAAAAGTGTGGATTAAAACACACACACACACACACACACACACACACACACATCAGGAAGCCATTGTGAAACCACAATTCCAATTCACAAAATTTATTGACAATTATGCAGGAAAAAAACTAATTCAATATGAAGCACTGCTAAGGCTTAAAATTCACAGTTGCTAAAAAACTCATAGCCTTAATACCCTCTATCTGTAAAATACACTACAATTTATAAAACACTTTCAATACCTTATTTTGATTTATCATTTACTTTGACTCCCCAAACAATCCTTGGAGGGCAGATACTACCCCGTTTTATAGTGAACAAACTGAGGGCCAGAGAAATAAAAAATTAAGTCCAGCTCTGACAGTGAAGGCTTGGGCGTTGGCTCCTAAAGCTCAGCACTCTTTCATTTTATCATCCTGTCTCTAACCAGGTACCATGAAGGCGGTGGGTTGTTGGTGATGGGTTTGTAAGATCACCTTTCTGAGGCTCTGGGGAATTCTTAGAACACTCAGCCCCTTCTGTTTGTCCCAGAATCTCATCAGGACACTTCTCACCGCAGGAAAAGGAAATGTGTACCTGGGTTACGGCTCGACTGTGGAGATGCTCCTCATGGGTTTTGTACCACTAGCAGAGAACAGTAATGGCATCCAGATTCTGGTTAGACTACTCATCATCAACCAAGCGTCTGGACAAAATTAATGGAAATTAAGATTTTTGTGGATAGAAGGTATGCCTATTATTCACACAGTACTTGAGTTTGATGCAGGGTTAAAGGATTTAGTCCTGACTTTTGAAAAGCTTAAAGATGCAGGGGAGCTAGAAATGAAGAATTCCAACTGATGTGTGGTCCAGAGGTTTTCAGCAGCTGAACTCATGGAGAGGCCTCTTCTCCTTGCCAGAGTGAATCCTTCTTCCATACGGGATTGCCAGACTTAATAGTATGTTCTGTGTAATGTGTCCCACGCAATATATAGTACCTACTTATACGCTAAAAAATTATTCATTGCTTATCTGAAATTCAAATTTGTCCTGTGTTTTATCTGGCAATTCTACTTACACATCCATGACACGGTAACACATTACTAGATTGCAAGTAGGTTGTCCAGCTAATCTGGTGACAGCTTAATAGTAGCCAGTGCAGCATTAACTATAATTTCATCCTCCAGCACTCTGTCACCGAGCACATTTTCACAAGAACTATGCACTAGCCACAAAAGTGAAAACTGAGGCTCAGAAAGGTTATAAAGGGGACTCCCAAGTTGTTCAGTTCCTGTACAGTGCCCTAGGCTCAGCACAAGGCAGACGCACCACACTACAGGACCATATATTACTTAGCAACAAATACTTAACCCTTGTAATGCAGCCTGTGTGAAGAGTTACCAAAACTCTGCTACTTAATTTAAGACAATCTCTTTCCGTAAAGCACCTCGTCAACTGGTTCCTAAATCCATCGGTAGAATAGGGTTTAGGTTAGCTATTTACAATCTCTTCCTTTTTCTCGGCCCTTTTTGTACCTTAGGTGCACCCAGAGTTCTTTGTGGTTAAGAAAAAATTAAAGGAGAAAGGAAAATGAAATTAATTTTTCAGGAACTTGTTTGTAAAACATCTCAGCCCATCCTGGGAGGCACTGGCTTCCTACCACCTCAGGAGACAACGGGTGCACTTAGAAGCCCCAAGCCCAGGAGAACAGGGTACAGCCACCTCCTCTGGTACTTCCTGGGCTCTCTCTGGAGAGCGACTCAACTGAGAAGTTCAGGGACCTCCTGTTCACAATCCTGCACAGCAGAGGGGTGCCTCAGGGAGCACTCACTGAAAAGTCCGTGTGCCCTGACTTCTCTGCCGCTTGGCTCACCCACACATGGCTGGCCAGGTGGGGGCTGGGTGCTCAGGGTAAAGAACCCCTCCAAGGAGACACAGAGACAGAGACAGGGAGAGAGAAATCCAGGGCACAGAGAGGAGAGGGTAGCAATGTCTTGTAACAAGAGGAAACGGTGGAGGACAAATCCTGGAAGCAATTTTCTGTCTCTCAACAGCTGTATGTTCTTGGTCAGGTCACTAAACTTCACTGAAGTGAGAGGGACTGGTCTGAGGATTAGAGATAGAGCACGTAAGGTGACCCCAAACAGCTAACAATGACAGTAGTTGTGAGAAATAACAGGCATGTAGCTATCGTTACTTAATGACTTTAAAAAATTTTAAAGGAAAACAACAACAACAGAAGCTGTTTCTGATTATCCAAGTATGAGTGTGAGTTTTTACTTGGGAAAAGCATTTTATTAATATATTTTTGTTTGCTTGTGTGTTTGTTTAAATATCATTTCCTCCTTTGGAGGGAGTAAATCAATAAACGTACCTCGCAATTAAATGGCATTCTCTGGAGTCAAACTGCTATTATCACATGTTTAAAAGCCATTGGAGCACTCTGCATTAAGCCCACCTATCACCTATGTGTAAGTCAGATCTGTTATTAAAAGGGAACGTAGTTAAGGATCCACCTGCCAACGCAGGGTACACGGGGTCGAGCCCTGGTCCAGGAAGATCCCACATGCCGCAGAGCAACTAAAATCGTGTGCCACAACTACTGAGCCTGCGCTCTAGAGCCCACGAGCCACAACTACTGAGCCCGTGTGCCACAACTACTGAAGCCCGCGCACCTAGAGCTCATGCTCTGCAACAAGAGAAGCCACTGCAATGAGAAGCCCGCTCGCCGCAACTAGAGAAAGCCCGCGCGCAGCAACGAAGACCCAGCGCGGCCAAAAAATAAATACATACATATATACATACATACATACATACATACATACATAAATAACTAGCTAGCTATAAAAGAGAACATGGACCAACATACATGATGAGCGGAGTGCCGGTATTGGCGTTACTTTAAACACACGAGCCGTTCAATCCCTTAAGTCGAATGACTCATAAAGGAAAAAAATAATTAAAATAAGTCACTACTTCCACTGTCACTGTGTCAAATATTATCAAATAATACTTCTGGAAAAAGCAAACACAGAAATCCATGAACAAAAATTTCCCCAAAGTTGAAATGTGTATCTCTTTTTCTACACAACAAACTTCACGTTCCTTCGTTATCTTTGTTATCATGGTACAGTGGCCTTTTGTCAGCCTGGGACATTCAATAAATATTGATTTTATAATTTGAATTAGTGTCATTCAATAATAACATTAGCTATTCAGTAACGATTTGGTACAGGAAATATTTAACAAAGAGATAACTTTCAAAATTTGCATTTGATTTTTATAAATTTTAGAAGGTATTGTCCATATGTTTATCAACAGAAATTCAAAAGTTAATCATCACAAGTCACTAGACTGTTTCAAAAAAAAAATAACACTTTTTGTTTCTACCCTTTATGAAACAGCAATGGTTCCAATCAGTGCTTGTCAACAGAACAAGTATTATTTCTACCGCACTCAGAAAATTTTGAAAGTTAAGACAGTTGTACAAAAGCAGCCTTGGTATTGTCATTAGATATACAACTTCATGATGGCCACTTGGCAGAAAAAATATTTTAGAGAATTTTAAAAAATATAATATTAAGACCTTAAAGGTCTAAAATATTTTATACCCAAGCAACATGCCTATCTACAAACTAATATAAAATGGAGTAACACAAACATCTCACAAAATAGGAAATGTCTGTGTGCTAGAGTCACTACACTGTGTGTCTAACAGAATACTTCTGCTAAAAATCTGATAAAAAGAAATTTCCCTTATCCCTTGTAACAGTTAGAATACCCACCACTGAGTAAATCTCAGTCCTCTACAGGAGGCATTTGAATTGTAGACCTATTAATAAGGTGTGTCTTTTAGTTCACTGAATACTGTTTTCTTAATCATGGTTAGTTTTCTTTTTAAATCCAAAACATAAACTTGGCCCCCAGAAGAAAGACACTGCGTCGCTGCTCCCACAATCCTTTCTGTAGCTGGTGGCTCACTCAAGTCCCATACCAGCTTGCCAACCATCGTGCCACTGCATCACTGTGGTGCCTAGAAGCCTAATGGGACTTCTTTACAGCTGAGCCGACTCTCCAAGGTCCAGTGGCCTGTGAGCAGAACAGGACACGTCTGGGGAGCCAGGACAGCTCCTGCAAGCTTTATCAGTGAACAGGCCCAACAGATGGGAGCCCACGCTGAAAACCTCCCGCTCCAGAAGGCAAGGCCCTGGTGCTGGCGTTCTGTCCTTCTGTTCACTGGGCTCGTTTTCTGATACGGAAAACAAACAGAGGAAGCACAAAGAGGCACACCGAAATGGAAAACATATTTAGAACAAAGCTGGAGAATCGCTGAAAACAAACTAACCGTATTCTATAGTCTATGGCTGTGAAAATGAAACAAAAGTAATTGGATTTTCATTTTTCATAATTATGATTATGATCTTTGAATGATTTTGAACAAGTTGGAAGGAGCATTTAAAACATGATGAGATGTTAATATATAATAACGTTTTTGTTTAGTCAGATTTTTTTCCCTTGAACCTGCAAACTTAGAAAGGGGCAACAGGAACTGCCACTGTACCAAATGGTCCCAAATGAAGTCCTGCACAAACACACACAAGCACACTTGTGTCTATATCTGTAACTATTTACCTCTGAAAATCATAAACCCAAAGCTAAAATGTAAGCTTAGTGCAATTAACATTTATATGTTATCTTGTATAGTTATTATTATATGTTAAAATATTACATACCATACTAAACACCACAAATGAAATATTTCTGTTGTGAAAAAAATTAAAATTAAGCAACTATGTTTTGGTTATTGTTCAGAACAAGAGATGTATCTCTGTAACTTTGTTGACTCTTCTTAAGATATTGTATTGTTAGGATTACAATTTTGTTACACGTGTTTGGACAATTTTCAATATTAAGAATTTAAAAACCTATACTTGAACAAACATATACATGAGGAGCAAATTAAGGTAAAAATAAAGAGCAATTTTTACAAGTTTTTGCATCCAATTGAAATTGGATGCAAATTAGTTTGCATCCAATTGAACTTTTTACCAAAAAAATTCAATTACTGCATCCAATTTCAAAAGAGGTTTTGAAGTACCAAAAATGTTTATGGGAGTGGGAATCAGGACATTTAGAGTAATTACTTTTTATGTTTAGGAACACATTAAGTTCCAATTATTCTTAATTAAAGTAAATTGAAACTCAATATCCTGACACTATATTCATGAAAATGTCCTTTAAATTTCTGAAATTCAAGATGGATACAAGAAATATAGATTTCTAATTCTAAATTGGTGCAATATTGTCAGCAATCCTCGATTAATATATAGATGGACCCCCATTTTCTAATGAATATCACTACAGGCCAGCACAGTAGGGTCTGTGGGGCCTCACCGCCAGGGTTCCAATTCTAACCCTCCATTTATGTCAGCTGTGCAATCATGGCCAAGTTACTGCTCCTCAGAGCATGAAGATAAAATAGAACTAGTAAGAGTCCTCGTAGGAGTGTTGTGAAAATTAAATTAGTTAATACTTGTAAAAGGCTTGCAAAAGTGCCTGGCTCACAAGTTAACCCTCAATCAATGTTACTTATTGTTACCACTACACTTGTAATTATTAATCATCTTGACTATGAAATATTATTAGCCATGAAAAGCCATTTATGACACCTAATTATGGTTAGTTAAGTGCAATAGAGCAAAAACATAAAATAAAACAAAAAGTTATGGAAATCCTCCTTGGCTCTCTATCCAGTTCACTGACTGTATGATTCACCAGACTCTTAAGTTCCTGAAGGACCAAAGCCACATCCTGTTCACGTTTGCACTCCCAGGACGGTAAGCCCAGTGCCTGGCAAGACAGCACATGTTCCTTAAGTGCTCACTGAATCAAAGTCAAGTAAATGCTATTTGTGTAAGAAATTTTACATTACTCACTGTAAAGTTAAAAACCAAATTAATTGGCAAGAACTACACTAAAGGGATAAACTACAAGCTTAGATGTCTCTGATTAAATATTAGATCACTATTTCTTATCACCACCCCACTGGCAGCAGCAGAGAAGGTTCTCAACGTATGCGAAATAACAAGAAATACTATTACGTCTGCAGCTATGACCACCACCTCCCTGACTGAGCGTCTCATCTGTGTGCACACTAATAAGTGAATGGCAAACATGATCTCACCGACTCCTCAGAGCAGCCCTGTGAATGGGTCACCATCTCCAGTTTACAGACAAGGAAACGTAGGTTTAGAGATGTTTAGAGATAGATGTTAAGTAAATTGGCCATAGTCACACAGCCATCAAGTGGGCCAACTGGGATTAAAACCCAAATGTGTGTGACCCAAGAGTCCTTACGAAATGACAATCCACTAGCAGCAAAAATTTAGAATTTCTTCAATTTATGCACTGGCTTTGTGTAGTACAACTATGATAGCTTCCAACAACTTGTAGTCACTGAAGATTAACATTCAGGAAATAGATAAAAACATTAGCTGTAATTAACTCTCTCTCTGGAATGGAAGAAAGCCAAGTATCCACTACCCCTTTTATATTTTCTAGTGTTTTATAAATTACTTATAACGAGTAGACAGTTTGTGGGGTTTTATTTTGTTTTGCTTTATATTTTGTTTTTTGGGGGGTATTTTTGGCTGTACCATGCTGCTTGTGGGATCTTTGTACCCTGACCAGGGATCGAACCCGGGCCCTCAGCGGTGAAAGGGAGGAGTCTTGTGTTTTAATCTTGGTTAATCACTTTTACTATTGTTTTGCTAAGAGTTGTTTCCTTAAAAAATGGTAGCACTAGCTTTAAAAAAAAAAAAAGTTGACTGTAGTCTGTGTAAAAGGATCTATGGGTCTTTAATAATAATAGTAATAGCAACAGCTAGTTAATTACTGAGTAATTGCTATGTGCCAGGCAATGTTCTAATTGCATTACATGTTAATCTTAGGCTAAGATGAACGTATTATTGTCCCATTTGACAGGCAAGGAAACTAAAGCATAAAGACATCAGACAATTTGCACAAGTGAGTGGCAGAACCAAATTCAAACCTAAGGGTCTAACCGTCAGCCCTGGCTAATTCGTCTGTAATGTTTAGTCGGCAGAAGGTTTATACTTTGAATAATGCTTAGAAATCGTTAGTCAACCAAAGTTGGAAACTTAAAATCTTTTTATTAAACAGAAATTAGAATTGAAACAAAATTCTCTCTTTAATAAACATTAGTCATGAACTTGTTTGAGAGGTGCTGCTCACGTAACTAGTTAAGGGGATGAGAGGAAGGTGAGGGTGGGTAACAAAAAAAAAATGCACCCTGAAATCATGACACCTGAGGGTAGATGAGTAATTCAAACAGAAATTAAGTAACTCTGAAATGAAGGGCTGAGAGCCTCCCTGCTCCCCTCCCTCACTAGTGTGAATCTTGACAGATCAAAGACAAAAGCCTTCCGGGCTTCCCTGGTGGCACAGTGGTTGGGAGTCCACCTGCCAATGCAGGGAACACAGGTTCGAGCCCTGGTCCGGGAAGATCCCATACAACATGGAGCAGCTAAGGCCGTGTGCCACAACTACTGAGCCTGCGCTCTAGAGCCTGCGAGCCACAACTACTGGAGCCCGTGTTCCGCAACAAGAGAAGCCACCGCCACGAGAAGCCCGTGCATCGCAACGAAGAGTTGCCCCCGCTCGCTTCAACTAGAGAAAGCCCGCGTGCAGCAATGAAGACCTAATGAAGCCAAAAATACGTTAATTAATTAATTTTTTAAAAAACAAAAGCCTTCCAAGCAAAGGAAATTTGGTAGAAATTGATAAAAATTGACAGAAAAATAGCAGGAGCTAAGAATATTAGTGAAAATTACCTCGTACAATGGAACATCTCCTCTCAAAATGAAAGTTGTAAAGTTTCTATTTTGGCTTTGCTTCAGTGAGCATATCAATTCCTGTAGGCTGATCCAAGGTGAAAGGCAGGGCACAATCAACTTTCTAAAGATGATCTGGACAGTATCATGACACTTCGGTGTGAATTTTCTTGCAGAATTAAGTTTTGCAACAATGTGCAGATGTTTAAGCTTTATTATCAATATGGTTCTCGGACTATATAAAAAGCGTATGCAATTAAACCCAATACCTGTATAAAAGTTTTAATAAAAAGAGAAAGATTCAAGACACAGTAAGTAGTTTTTTATACTTATAAAAAGAAAAACTTTGTCTATAGGAAGCTGAATACTAAGGTAAATTAACAAAAAATAAACAGCCAATGTAATATAAAAACAGGAGTTACCTGAGGTCGTTAATGCTCGTTAAATAGCAAATGATCCATTGCAACCCATGTTTAAACATGGGTCAATTAAATATGAGCAGACAGCCTTACAATTCAAATTTAAAGATTTCCTTCTTCCAGATTCAGGTACTGTCTTTTGAACATGAACATTTACTCTGAATTAAAAACCTTTCTTTACGCTCCATACACAAACACTAAATAAGACTTTGCCAGCTAAGTTTCTCAAAGCTGGGGATATTATTACATTGATTTTAGAAAGGGACAATCCAAAAACCACTATCGATTTTAAATCATTTTAGTAATTTTTACAGAACATAATATTCTCACTATTCTTTACTCTTTTTTCTTTCAAAGTCTGCTATCAATAAAATATGTCATGGGCTGCTCTTAAGAGCCACAGCCTGACAGCATCTCAAAATGTTTAAAATACACTGAAGCTTTCTTTCCATAAGAACTTTTAAAAAAATAAAGCAGTGTTTAATAATAATCTACCGTGTTTATCTGGAAATGAAAGTCTTTACTCGCAAAAACAGTTTCTGAACACTCTGTTTAGCTGAGCGAAATCTTCTGATTTCTTTCCAGATCTGTGCTGGAGATTCAGCCACAGCCGCTTCCACCTCGCACCTGCACCACCCACGGCCTCCCTCCCTGGAACCTTCTCCAAAGCATTCAGAGAGAGCTAATTTTCCTCACTTTACTTTCCAGTAACATCACATCATTATGACACACCCCTCGGAAATTCCTAAAATGCCAGCAGACACCAAACAGGTCCAAGGAGATCCAGATTCCAATTTGGAAAATAACTGCTTTGGCGCATTTCTCATGTATCCAGAATGTCCTTTTCTTCCACAGTCATGTTCAGGTTCCTTTAAAACAGCAGAATAAGAGCCCCGTGGGACAAAAATAAGGATCTGAAAATTGTATTTTGAGAAAAGATTTAAGTAGAAATTTGAAAAGACCCAAGGGAAAGCCGAAAAGAGAATTGGTTCCAGTGATTATTAAGCTAGTGGGTCCATCTCCCCTGGCTTACTCCTATTTCTGGAGCTAGGCCGCACTCCCGCTGCAGCACAACCGTGCCACACTGTTTTCTGCCTCTAAGCTTGTGCTCTGACACATCATGAAGAGATGACCAGCCAATTGCCAGCTGCTCTGTGCCCTCCTCCCAACTCCAGCCAATGTCTTGTCGGCAACCATGTGAGAGATGGCTGGCCCAAACCTCACCTTTCCTGAATTCCTGACCCAAAGAAACAGGGAGAGATACTAAAATGATTGCTTTAATAAAATGAGGTTTTGAGGTTATCTGTTAACCGAAACAATATTACTAACAATATATGCAGATGTAAAAGGAAATGGAAGGATGAGAAACAACTCAGAGAGAAGGAAGGCCAATCCTGAATGTCTGAGGGGCACAAGACATAGGATATCAATAAGGAACAAACCAAGATAGCCTGCATAACCTGGAAAGCTCAAGAGCTGGCGATCTCCAGACTAAAATCAAGGGAATTAAATGAAAGTCTGTAAATCCAAAGCATCAGACCACTACCATCCCTATTAGATAAGGGGGATTCTCTGTAGACATGGAACCAGAAATGTTCAGGGCTCCCAGGGAGGAAACAGCCCAGGAGATGGCAACAGGCTGTAATGAGGTAAGTACGAAGCACTGAGACCTGAAACCCTCTTCCCTAATCCAGCTCCAGAATGTCAGCAACCAAGCGTAAACATCACTCACCACCTCTCCAAGCAGAAGACTACAGGTACCTCCTCTGGAAAAAAAATAAACGATGAACTCCAGAGAAAAAGATTTTCAGACATCAACCTGACGAAGTCCCCAGTGAGAAAGCTGGCTGATAACATGATGGCCCTAAAGAAACGCCTGCCAGTCCACAAGTCCAGCTCACATGGAGAGCTTCCCGACAGTAGTTCAGTGCTTCACACTCGTATAAGAACACGCTTGAGCAAAGCCTCTGGCATGAGAGAGATTATAAAAAGTAAAAAGAATAACTCAGAAGAAACAGAGACGATGCAAGGAATAGAAGAAACATTTTTTAAAAATAACATTCTGTTTCAAAGAGGAAAAAAAGATATTGCATTTATTACATGAAACAAATAAAGGATGCTATAAAAAGCAACAGAGTATAAACACTTGGAAATAAAAAATATAAAAATAAAATAATAATCAGGTTGTAAGATAAAGTCAACATTATCACTTAGAAAATAATAAAGGAATGGAAAAATTAGTAGAGGAGAGAAAAGGTCAATCCAGTTTCCAAATCCAACCAACAGGAGTTTCAGAATTAGAGTAGATAAAGGGAGAGAAAGAAATTATCAAATAAATCTCGTAATTGCCCAGAAATGAAGACTAGTATAAACTTAGTGCCCAGCACACAATTCAATAACTGTGTTGCTGAAGAACAACAACAACAACAAAAATCCAAAGAAACCCACTTCATTATTTTAGAACATGGGTGAAAAATCCTAATAGCTCCTAGAAGGGATGGGGGAGTAGGTCACATACTAAGAAAGGACCACTCAGCAAAACGGCATCTAATTTCTCAACAGCGACACGAGATGTCTGAAGGCAAGAATGTCAGAAGTTAGAACGTTTTATTTTTTTAATTCTTAGAGAAAATTATTTCCATCATAGATTATTCTGTCTAGCCTAGCCAAGGTATTTAAATGTGAGGGTATACTGAAGGTATCTTAAAAATACAAGGTCAAAAAATTTACCTCCCAAGCACACTTTCTCATGAAGCTACTGAAGATTGTGCACAATCAAATAAGTGATTTAGGAAACAGAAGATCCATAAATAAGAGGCTAAGAGTCAGAAAAATAATGAAGGGACACCCCAGGATACAGCTGTATACATCTGAAAAGAACAACCACTCCACATTGGGACAGGAGACTCTGGAAATTCAGAAAGTATGTCTCTTAAGAGGAAAAAAATAGCGTTGAAAACAAGTATCTGATAGGTACAACAGTATGAAAAACTGTCTTATTGCTGAGCTGGTGAAGGGTGTAGGAAGAGCTAGTTGGATGTTCAAAGGAAACCAACCATGAGAAAAAAATGAGGCAAATTTTAACTCCAGGCAAAAGTAAAAGTTACCCAAGAAAGGAAGTGTAATTATAGTACTGTGTACTACTTACATTAATATGAACAATACTTTAAATGATACAATAACGAAAATAGTAATATAGGCTTAACCAAAAGTTGAGATGTAATTACATTGGGAGGATGGTGAAGAGTGGGAAAGAGAGGGTGGAAAGCAAGCTATAATCCTCATCTACTCAAAGGTCATCAAAAAATACCAAATTGAAGAATTTAAAAAATAACATATTAATGATTGTATGAATGTGCATTTAAGGATATATAGACATATCAATATTTTATATAAAAGACAGTTTCGTTTCATTTTTTAGTATCACCGATGAATTACACTTTTCTAAATTTTATCTAGTTTTGAAAACTGAAAAAGGGACAGATGTGCCTTTAACCCATTTTTGTTTTCCCATGTTTGATTCTATACACTAGACATGAAGAAAGGCAGGCATTCTCCATTTCCCAATTTCAGTTACATAGGCCATTAATTACCTCCCATTTCCTGCTTTACAACCACCTCTCAATAAAACCAAACCAAACCTCATCTGCCCTGTGCATCCACGGCTAATGTGAGCGTGTGGGCAGTCTTAGAGAAAGAGACTCGCGGTGCCTTCTGACAGTCGGGACAGCTCCGGCATCACACACAGAAGTAGACAAGGGAGGATGCTTGCTAGAAGTATCAAGAAATTAGACACCTTTTGTTTTTCTCGCCAAGTCATGAATTAAACAAGAACAGTGGGGCTTCCCTGGTGGTGCAGTGGTTAAGAATCCGCCTGCCAATGCAGGGTTCATGGGTTCGAGCCCTGGTCTGGGAAGATCCCACATGCCGCGGAGCAACTAAGCCTGTGCGCCACAACTACTGAAGCTCGCGCACCTAGAGCCCATGAGCCACAACTACTGAAGCCCGCGCGCCTAGAGCCTGTGCTCCGCAACAAGAGAAGCCATCGCAATGAGAAGCCCGCGCACTGCAACTAGAGAAAGCCCACACGCAGCGACGAAGACCCAGTGCAGCCAAAAATAAAAACAAATAAATAAATAAATGTATTAAAAAAAAAAAAGAACAGTGGTTTCACATAACTGCCAGGATGACAGAGATCTATACCAAAATGTAAGTATCAAAATAAATACTGAGTAGATTTACCATGAAATTGTTTCTTGCAGTGAATGAAAATGATTGAAAGGGGTTATCTCCAAAAACATCCACCAAGATCTATGCACTACTTTGTATGTCGAAGGCTCTTCGATGCTTCAAGCTAAAATCTCAGCTCCTGGCACATGGAAAACGACTGCCCCCTCTGCAATGTACAGTCTCCACACTGCTGCACAGGACAGACCCTCTCCACAGTCTGAAAGGTCTTCCCTCAGCTGCAGAGTAACCCTCACTGGGTCTCCTACAGGGCCTCAGCTGACAACACAGAGTTCATTCCATGGCACCGCTTCATGGAGTGCCTCTGCCACTCGACCAGACACCCCCCTCAGGGGAAGGCACCATGAATTTCAACTCTGTATCCCCAATAGTCAGCACACTGTCTGGCACATAGAAAGGAGCTCAATTCTTTTCCAGATATACTACTAATCAAATTATAACACTATAATTATGGATCTAAGCCTTATTAGAAATTTTGATAAATGTTTAATGAGAAATACTAAACTTTTAAAGATACTTTCTTTAGAGTCTTTTAAATTGGGTGATTTAAAAAGAAAGAAAGAAAGAAAGAAAAGCCACATTGCATTCAGCATTTAAAAGGAAGAACGAACTGACTAAAAATAATTCATGTGTGTATTTCATGCAAATCTCTAATGTTCCTGGACCATTACCAAGTGCAAATTCAGGTAGAGCAAGTAGTAATTTCTAATACCCTCAGCAGCAAAGAAAATGAGCAGAGCGTCCTGTCCTCCCAGCCTCCCATACCTGTCACTGGGGTGGGTAATTTCTCCCCATGGCAGGATATGGAGAGTTTACAGCTGAGTCAGTTTGCCTCATTCTGTATAAGGGAAACACGGGAACTTGACCCAGAAAGGATAAAAGTTTCCAACTAGGCATTTCAGCAGTTACTTTAGATAGGTATTTTATTATAACATGATATACCATATATTTATATTTGCAAAGGTGGGATCTCTGTAAATTGAGAATTTTCAATGATACTGTAAGCAGAAAAATATGCAAACTAATGACAGAAAGTAAAATTCTTCAATCACAATCAGGTAGCATTATCAACTCCACTAGTACTTTCAGGATTATTCATTTTACAAACTGAGACATAAGCACCAAAGACATTTAACTCTTCTTTCATTCATTAAGCAATTCAACAGCAAAAAACAAAACAAAACCAAAAAACACCAAAAAAAACAAAACAAAACAAACAAAAAACCAGGTTTATTACTTTTAACTCAGAAATGTAAATGTACTATCATGTACACTTGAGTCAGCTGCCATCTGGATAAAAAATGGAAAGAGATTTGGAACAAACAGAATAACAGTTTGATTCTGCTATAATAAGGAAGCCTGGAAAAAAATATGTAGCTGGAAAAAGTAATATACCACATTTAAATATATCCTACTGCAAGGTAGAACTTATGATTCTCCAAAGGAAATAGTTCTTTTTTAAACTAACAAAACTCTCAAATTAAATTCTTTTTTGGATTATATTAATGAAGATACTCCTACCATGGAACTAAATAGGTTTTTAAGTAAAGATCCATCTAATAAAGTAGCACAGTGAAAATAACTTACATAATGACACACGACAGTCTTTAATAATTTGTATCGCAGAAGAACGAAGATTTTTCATGGTGAAGAAATGGATTCTGTACCATATACTGGGACTGCCATGTTTCTTTCAAAACAACACTAAAATGATGTCTAGCACATGTTTACACAGTAAAACTCAAAGGCAATAACAAAATTTATGGAACAAATAATATTCTCTCAATATCAGTTTTGAAGAAAAGAATGGCTGAAAAATTTCCAAATTTGATGATCTGTAAATACACAGATCCAAAACAGTCAATGAACTCCAAGGAAAAGACAAAGAAAACTACAGCCACACAGCTATACATATGACTACAGGCATATAATGATCAAATTGCCTAAAACCAGAGATAATTTTAAGGGGGGTGGGTGCACATAACACATTACGCAAAGAACAAGAAGACAGACTTCTTGTCAGAAACAGAATACCAGAAGACAACGGAGCAATATCTTTAAAGTACTGAAAGAAAAATACTGTCAAACTAAAATTCTATATTCAGTGAAAATATCTTTCAAAAATGAAGCAATCATACACTTCACACAAAAATCAGATGTGGTTTTAGAAATGCTAAACTGAACTTCAGTAAAATTAAAGCCTTTGGGGGAGCGAGGCTTCAAAAGATACCTTTAAGAAAGTGAAAAGATAAGCCACAGACTGTGAGAAAATATCTGCCAATTATATCTGATAAAGAACTTGTAGCCAGGATATATAAAGAACCCGTAAAAACTCAATAAGAAGAAGAGAAAATAATTCAATTTAAAAATGGACAAAAGATTTAAATAGACATTTCCCCTAAAGAAGGTATACAAATGGTGAATGCCACATGAAGAGATGTTCAATATCATTAGTTATTAGGGAAATGAAAATTAAAACCCCAGTCACGGGCTTCCCTGGTGGCGCAGTGGTTGACAGTCCGCCTGCCGATGCAGGGGACATGGGTTCGTGCCCTGGTCCGGGAGGATCCCACATGCCGCGGAGCGGCTGGGCCCGTGAACCATGACCGTTGAGCCTGCGCGTCCGGAGACTGTGCTCCACAATGGGAGAGGCCGCAGCAGTGAGAGGCCCGCGAAGAGCAAAAAAACAAAAAAACAAAAACCCAGTCACATCCACAAGAATGGCTAACAAAGAAGAGAAAGAAGATAAATATTGGTGAGGATGTGGAGAGGAACATTGCTGGCAGGAATGTAAAATGGTACAGCCACTTTGGAAAGCAGCTTAGCACTTTCTTAAACTGTTAAACAGAAATTTACCACATGTCCTAGCAAAATTCCACTAGTAGGTAACTACTCAAGAGAAATGAAAACATTATGTCTACAGAAAGACTCACACATGACTGTTCCTGGCAGAAAGAAGTATTCATAATAACCAAAAAGTGAAACAACCCAAATATCCATCAAATGGTGGGTAAATAGAGCTTCCCTGGTGGCGCAGTGGTTGGGAGTCCGCCTGCCGATGCAGGGGACACAGGTTCGAGTCCCGGTCCGGGAGGATCCCACATGCTGCGGAGCGGCTAGGCCCGTGAGCCATGGCCGCTGAGGCTGCGCGTCCGGAGCCTGTGCTCTGCAACGGGAGAGGCCGCAACAGCGAGAGGCCCGTGTACCGCAAAAAAAAAAAAAAAAAAAAAAAAGGTGGGTAAATAAAATGTATAAGTGGTTATAAACCTGCGATAATAATAGCAAAAAGGCCCAAGGGGAGAAAACAGTACATTGCTGTAAGGTTCTTACACTACCTGTGAAGTGGTATAATAAACGTTGAAGACAGGCTGTGATAAGTAAAAATGTATATTTGAAACCCTGACGCTACAGCTAAAACAACACAACACAACACAGCCAATACATTCTACGTTCCAGGTGATGCTACAAACCTGCCAATATCTAACAAAAGGTAAACTAAAAGGTAGGAGATTTTTATACCTGCTTTCACTTGGCTTGTTAGTTATCTGCATTTCACTGACATAATATGTCTTGTGTGAAGAAGATGGCAGAGAACAGTACTGAGGGTTGTTCTCTGTTCTGTGTTTTTACGTTTTCAAGGAACAATTTAACCTTTACCCTCTCCAATCTTAGGCAAAATTGCAACACTTTGCTCTCTATCTCCACACAATTAGGCTTTCATGTACGTTTACCAAACAAGAGTATTTACTATAACACTATTTGATAACCATAATTCAATGTGTTTTAAAATGAGGTATGCTCTGCAGAAAGAAGAGTCAATAATGCTTCCCTTGTGGGAAACTAAGAAGTATGAATAATGATTGCAGGACTCATATGACTTTGTTATTACAAGGTTTATAAAACTAAAGCTCCCCAAAGAGTTTACATGCTTTAAAACCCTGACCTGTAGTCAATCTGAACTTGTTTAGATTGCACATCTTTATCCAGAGTATTAAAAGTAAAATGTACATAGATAGCTTTGAAATATACCTACAGTGAAAACTCAAAATTCAAAACTACAGTTTTTACTTCACTCCTCCCCACACTCTCTGGGGTTTTTTTGTTCTCCTAAAATATGGGCATTGTCAATCCCTGAATGAATAAAATAATTTTTTCAAGTTACGTGCCCTTTGGGAAATCACATCTAAATTAATCGAGCAAAATGTTGTAGAAAAATGTTCCATAAGGAAAACTTTTGAGATACACAGAAAACCTCTGTTTAAGCCATGTAAAAACTAACCAGAATAGCCAAGAAGTTTGGGAGTTGGAAATAAAACAAAAAGACACAGACCACAACACATGTTTTCATTATAACCACAAATACACATCTCAATATTTTCCTGTTTTCTATTCATAATCAGAGTAAAGAATTGTCACTAAATGGTTATGAAGGAATTTTAAAATAAATCTGATGTTATAGCTATTGAGATAAGTTAATAAATCAAACTGAACCAAAAATAAATGTGTTCATGGGGGCAGGGGGCAGGCTCATTCAACGAATGGTTTTGGAGAGTTAAAAATATAAACTAAATGGAATGTTCTTTATGAATTTCATGTGCCTCTAGCTTCTTTATTTAATAGTGGGAATTCTGTGATGCTTAAAAAAACTAAGTTCCTTTTAAAACAACATAAAAATTGGTTTCACTGCATAAAAGTAAAAATATATATGCAGGAAGATGAGCAACTTAGACACTCACTAATAAAATAAACCTACATATCCTAATAAAATGCATTTTAAGGTAATTTATAGGAAACAATAAAGCACAGAATTTGAGAACCAGAATGGATATTAAAACTCATTTAGCTGGCTCTTTATTACATGAACTTATAAACTACATTCACTGACACCAGCACTGCTCAAATGAACTTGCTATGACAAGAGAAACGTTCTATATTCTGTGACAACCACTAACCACATGCATCTATTTAACTTTAAATTCATTAAAATTAAATAAAATTCCAAATTCAGCTCCTCAATTGTACTAGCCGCACTTCAAGTGCTCAACAGCCACGTGTATCCAAAGGCTACTGTGCTGCACAGCACACCTTAGACTGGCACTTCTCACTTGTATAATATAATGTGAGACAACGATGCCATATGAAGAGATGCCAATCACATAAACGGTGACTTATTTCCATGGTTTTTCTATTTATTCCCTTCAAAAGGCTCAAAATACCAAAAAACTCCTGTAAGTTTGAAGTGTCTTTTTTTGTTTTTTTCGGTACACGGGCCTCTCACTGCTGTGGCCTCTCCCGCCGTGGAGCACAGGCTCCGGACGCACAGGCTCAGCGGCCATGGCTCACGGGCCCAGCCGCTTCGTGGCATGTGGGATCTTCCCGGACCGGGGCACAAATCCATGTCCCCTGCATCGACAGGTGGACTCTCAACCACTGTGCCACCAGGGAAGCCCTAGAAGACTGTTTTAAAGAGAAGTATCTCTGAACCACAGCCAATTCCATGTCTGATGTCTTCAGGTTCCTCTGGCTAGATCCAGTTGCACATGAAGAGACTGCTGTAATTCAGTTGCTCACCTGAATCCTAAAGGATTACTATGGAGAGAGCAAGGGTCTACCTGAAAAGATGTGGCAGAGACAGCCTCCTATTTTAACAAACAGTGGGTAAGCCTCTCAGCTTAGGGGACTGATTTCAAACTACAGTACTCAAGCTTAGGTTTACCTGCTTACTAAATGTTCATCTTCCACTGGTTACTAAGGAAAAATTCTTAATAATGTAGATTTGTATAATTTTATACTCAGAGAGACAAAGGTGAGACACCAGGTGAAATGGGCAGCTCACTGCCAGCCCTCACTCACTGGTGCTGTGACACTGAGCAAACCACTGGGCTCCCCTGGACCATTAACTTCTTATTTTTGGTGGTCAGTCCCTCAGAGACTGTTAAGTGCTCAATAAAATTTGAGACCTGCTATTGTTGACTTCATAGATATGAGCTAAAACTTCTTCTAGAATTTCAATTTTGTAATTTTTACTTAGAAGTTCTGGAGGCACTCTCCTGTCAAGTGAATTTTAAAAAATTATCTTGGGCTTTTGAAATGTTACTATTTAAAACATTTTTAAAGTTCAGAGCTCTACAAACTAAGGAATGTAAATCTTTCCCAATCCATTCCCACTCTGTGGTAGGCAGAATTCTCAGATGGCTCCCAACATGCCTGGCCCCTGATGTACATACCCTGTATAATCCTCTCCCCATGAGCACTGCAAGGGCCTGGGAATATGTTGGGATGTTAAACCCATGATTAAGTTACATTATATGACAAAGGTCAGAGATTTTGCAGATGAAATTAAGGTCACTAATTGATTGACTTTGAGTTAATCAAAAGGGAGATTATCTTGGGTGGGCCTGACCTAATCAGGAGAGCCCTTTTAATAGAGTTAGCAACTCCCTCCAGCTGGCCTTGAAGAAGCAAGCTGCCCTAAGTTCTACAGCTGCAGGAAATAAATTCTGCCAACAATCACATGAGCTTGGAAGAGAACCCCACACCTCAGATGATACCCTGGCCCCAAATGACACCCTGAGCAGAGGACTTGGCTACACCGTGCCCAGATTGCTGACCCACGGAGACCATGACATAATAAAAGGCATTGTTTTAAGCCTCTAAATTAGTGGTAATTTATTAAATGGTAATAGGAAACTAACACATTCCCAAGCTCTTCCACTATTTACTGATTGATATATCTCATCCAGAAATTTTCTCTGAATACACACCCCCTTTTCTCAATTAACTCTGTGTTAAATTATGCTACATGTTATTATCCCCGTTTTAAAGATAAGGAGCTTCCAACAAACACATGAAAGAATGCTCAACATCATTAATCATTAGAGAAATGCAAATCAAAACTACAATGAGATACCATCTCACACTGGTCAGAATGGCCATCATCAAAAAATCTACAAACAGGGCTTCCCTGGTGGCGCAGTGGTTGGGAGTCCGCCTGCCGATGCAGGGGACACGGGTTCGTGCCCCGATCCCGGAGGATCCCACATGCCGCGGAGCGGCTGGGCCCGCGGGCCATGGCCGCGGAGCCTGTGTGTCCGGAGCCTGTGCTCCGCGACGGGGGAGGCCACAGCGGTGAGAGGCCCGCGTACAGCAAAAAAAAAAAAAAAAAAAAAAAAAAAAAAAAAAAAAATCTACAAACAACAAATGCTGGAGAGGGTGTGGAGAAAAGGGAACCCTCTTGCACTGTTGGTGGGAATGTAAATTGATACAGCCACTATGGAGGACAGTATGGAGGTTCCTTAAAAAACTACAAATAGAACTACTATATGACCCAGCAATCCCACTACTGGGCATATACCCTGAGAAAACCATAATTCAAAAAGAGTCATGTACCAAAATGTTCACTGCAGCTCTATTTACAATAGCCCGGAGATGGAAGCAACCTAAGTGTCCACTGACAGATGAATGGATAAAGAAGGTGTGGCACATATATACAATGGAATATTACTCAGCCATAAAAAGGAACGAAATTGAGTTATTTGTAGTGAGGTGGATGGACCTAGAGTCTGTCATACAGAGTGAAGTAAGTCAGAAAGAGAAAAACAAATACCGTATGCTAACACACATATATATGGAATCTAAGAGGAAAAAAAAAAAGGTCATGAAGCACCTAGGGGTAAGACGGGAATAAAGACACAGACCTACTAGAGAGTGGACTTGAGGATATGGGGAGGGGGAAGGGTAAGCTGTGACAAAGTGAGAGACTGGCATGGACATATATACACTACCAGACGTAAAACAGATAGCTAGTGGGAAGCAGCCGCATAGCACAGGGAGATCAGCTCGGTGCTTTTTGACCACCTAGAGGGGTGGGATAGGGAGGGTGGGAGGGAGGGAGATGCAAGAGGGAAGAGATATGGGAACAGATGTATATGTATAACGGATTCACTTTGTTATAAAGCAGAAACTAACACACCATTGTAAAGCAATTATACTCCAATAAAGATGTTAAAATTTTTTTTAATTAAAAAATTAAAAAAAATAAAGATAAGGAGCTTGAGGCTAAATGACATGGGAATAAACTAAGTCCGACTGTATGTAGGAAGGAATTTGTTAGCTCTTTACATCAGGTAGCTCATGTAATCTACCATCAATAAGGATAGGAGGCTCATTTTACCGAAGACATTGCAATTTCAAGATCACAGGCAAGTAGAAGCAAAAACAGGAATGTCTGAATTCAAACTATTTGAATCCTAAGCCCAAAAATCCCCCCCAAAATTTCTGTTTTTACTCTGTGATAATAATTTTTAATTAGAAATACATTTCTACAAATGTCATCCACAGTGAATCTGAGGATACATGAGGATGAATGAGGACACAGCAGTCTGTCGTTTATATGTATGACTAGCATCATAGCTTCCCCAGCAGCAGAGAGAAAAGTCAGCACCCAGAGAAAATCAGCCATCTACACTTCCACACAAGACACACAGTGGGGCAAAATTATCTTTCTCTGCTAGAGATCCAGGAATAGGTAGGATGGTCAACACAAGGCTGAGAGAGAACCAGGTCCAACATATGACAGGCAGGCAGCTTGAGCACGACATAAACAGTACAAATCTAACCACCACCCACCCTTGGGCTGGAACGGGATACAGTTTTAGCCTAGACCAACAAACTTATTTTGAATAAAGATTTACATTCATATTGAATATTTTCTTGATAATTTTGTTGACACACACACACACAAACACAAATAAAATCAACTGAGATATTAATAGCAGGGTATGTTTTTACTTGGTGACCGTTATTGAAATAATTTACAAATAAGTTACACTAAAGTTCATCTCTAAGTCAAGTTGTTTGGAACCTGGAATGCATTCCAGAAGCACACTAAACTGAAGTTAAGTTTTTCAGCCCAAGAAAAATTTCAACTCACAAACAGAACCAGTGTTACCAGAAGCTAACCATTCTTTACAACAGTGCTTCCCTCTGGAGCAAAAGTCAGCTGGCTGCAGGCTGAGAGCCCTGCTCTATGTGTCCGGGTTCTACTCACAAGTTGTAAGAGATCTGTTCCCATTCCTTCACTCCAAGCAGGCAGCAAAGAACCTCAAGCCAGAATTAACCATTAACAACAAAAATGAGCTACCACTTACTGAGGTGCTGTACTTACATGATCTTAAGTAATCCTGACAATAACCTTGTGAAAAAGAACTTTTATTCCCATTTTCAGCAAAACAAACAGGTTAAGTCAAAGAAATTGCTCAGATCACAGGGCCAGAAGCGGTGGTAGTGAGATTCAAATGCAGATCCAACTAACCGCAGCAGACTCTATTCTTATAACCACTGGAGGTGACAAGAATTCTGAGATTAGAGGTAATCCTACACTCACACAGGAGATTTCTAAAAACATGTACAAAACCCAAGAGCAAAGGTAATCCCAGTGGGGCTTCCACACCAGACAGAGTTATGGTGATGAAGATGAGGATGAGCATGAAAACGACGTGGGAGAAGAGAAGAAATGATTAATTTATACTTTTCCTTCTAAAACATAATCTCCAAGGAGGATTTACTTTTTTGCTAAGGGGCAACGAATAATCAGTTAGGACAAAATATTCTCTACATTTATCCTCTGCAAATGTTTCACATCTTTGTATTATATTTTTGAGACACATTTCTCACCACTAACATTATCATTCTCAATTTCCCATTTTACCCTCATTTTTGTAAAATGTTTGTACTGTAAGGGCAAAATGAGCAAAATATTCAAATATTTGTTTCAACTTATAATACTCAGTAACTAAAATTAAAATACTGGCTACCAAGCAGCATTACCAATAACAACAGTTTAACAGAATCATTTCCAGGTTGTGGACAACATCCAGATACGGTGTTTAAGGGCATCTAGCTAACAACACGGGAAAGACGGGCTCTGTGGCACACGGGCAGCCCTGCGCTCTGACCCAGCGGGCAAAGAGCGTGAACAGACAGGGACTGGGAAAGGTCACCGGTGACCTAAGGTGAAAGAAAGGACAATCCTTTCCTAGGACATAATGAAGAGGAAACAAATTCAGTGTGCAAAAATCTACACGCATCTGAATTCTGCATATATCTCCTGCAAAGATTTACTTAACTGACAAATAAATTTTGTAACTGAGCTCCCTGTTGAATGAATCAAAGTTCTTTGTGAATCTTACCTCCATCATTCTCAAAATAACTGCAAGTCCCCCAAAACAAGGTTCATACAATATGTACGTTTCAGATACAATTGTAAGTTGATGTTATAAGAAAAGATCATGTCAACTCACTGATCAATTCAAATATTAAATACATTCAGAAAAGTCTAAAATTTAGATTTTCACTATGATAATAATAAATACAACATATGCTTTAACCCCTAATGGCAGATTAGAAATTGTTGTTTCAAATGAAATACATAAGGTAAATTAATATTACTATATTTTAAAGCATTAAAATAAATCTTATGCACCAGTTGCACAAATATACACATCCTTTCCCTCCTCCTCCTTCTTCTTCTTACTCGTCACTCAGAGGGCAGTGAAAACCAATCAAAAGAGGGAAGCATCAAGAGGAAGAAAAAAAAATCCCATTTCCAAATTAATCATTAACCACTGATGACAGCTGATTTATCTTCATGACTTTTCCATACCTATTTAATGATATTTCCTATGGTGATTCTTGTCTTAATACTGGGACTATGCTTATCTAAAAAGTGTATGTGTATATACATGTACATATGTATGTACGAAACTAATTTGTATTCAGTAATGCTTATCTTCAAATGTTCAAATGTAAGGTATATTTTGAAAAACAGCAAGAATACTATGACCCTGGGCTTCCCTGGTGGCGCAGTGGTTAAGAATCCACCTGCCAATGCAGGGGACACGGGTTCGAGCCCTGGTCCGGGAAGACCCCACATGCCACAGAGCAACAAAGCCCATGCACCACAACTACTGAGCCTGTGGCTCTAGAGCCTGCGAGCCACAACTACTAAGCCCACGTGTCACAATTACTGAAGCCTGCGCGCCTAGAGCCCGTGCACCTCAACGAAGAGCAGCCCCCGCTCGCCGCAACTAGAGAAAGACCGCACACAGCAACGAAGACCTAATGCAGCCAAAAATAAATAAATGAATCAAAAAAAAAAGAATACTATGACCCTTTCAAAGTCCCGCAAAAAAATAGGTTTATATATCTCTAATGATGGTTGAGATAAAATCTCTAATCCAGGCAATTTAAAAGTAGGACAACATCATCACCATTAACAAAGGGCAAATACAGAGAAAAAGGAAATGGACCAAGTTATTAAAAGAGCTAGAAAAAGAGGCTATTAAAAGTTACCTATTGGGCTTCCCTGGTGGCGCAGTGGGTGAGAGTCCGCCTGCCGATGCAGGGGACACGGGTTCGTTCTCCGGTCTGGGAGGATCCCATATGCCGCGGAGCGGCTGGGTCCGTGCGCCATGGCCGCTGGGCCTGCGCGTCCGGAGCCTGTGCTCCGCAACGGGGGAGGCCACAGCGGTGAGAAGCCCGCGTACCGCCAAAAAAAAAAAAAAGTTACCTATGTTTGTGCTCTAATAACTTTTTCCACAAGTTGAAACTACTCCTTCTAAGCATTTACACTATCAAAAGAAGAAGACTAACAAGATTTTAAAGTCTTGGTGTACTGTGGACAGCAACATACCAATAAATAACAAAGTATTATTTGCCCACTCTAAAGTCTTAACATGAATTTCCAGTTAAGCAAGAAATGGTTAACTACAGTTCGTTTGGCTGTAGGTCTGCCTTGTTGAATATTAACAGTGTATACAAATGGAGACTCATTCCATTTACTGGACAGAAAATGGGCAGCGTACCCTAAATATCTCAGATACTACGAGAAGCTGTGGTCTCTCTGCTGAGGCCAATCAGAGGTACCATCTGGTTCTGCTAGTACTGCATCAGCAAGCAGTAAATACAATAAAAGCAAAGCATGTAAATATACCAAGAATACATCTCAGTCATTAAAACACAAAAGCTATAGGGCCTCCCTGGTGGCGCAGTGGTTGAGAGTCCGCCTGCCGATGCAGGGGATACGGGTTCGTGCCCCGGTCTGGGAGGATCCCATATGCCGCGGAGCGGCTGGGCCCATGAGCCATGGCCGCTGGGCCTGCGCATCCGGGGCCTGTGCTCCGCAACGGGAGAGGCCACAACAGTGAGAGGCCCGCATACCGCAAAAAGAAAAAAAAAAAAAAAAAAAAAAGCTATAGACCACCTACATCTTAAAGACGAAATTAAATAAGTCTAATCTGAAAATTCTCATACCTTAGTAAAGATTACTGAATTTTTGCATAATCTGCAATAAACCCCAAATGTACATTTAAATATGACTTCTGGATAATCAAGCTAACAACAAAAAAATTTTTTACTGTTCACAAATTCCCCCCAAAGATAATTAGCAAGCTATAAAGTTATCCATATGTATATAACAAAGCTTTTTGCCTACATTGAAACCACTAAGTTTTTAAACTTAATGTAAGTATTCTAAGCTTTCTACAACTATTAATATATATTCATGAATAGAAGTGCAAATTTAGTTTATTCCTAGAAAAACAGACAGGGGATAATCAACAGTAATTTTTCTTAAATGACAAACACTTTCCACACGGCTAAGGTAAAGTAGAAGGGAGACTGAGCAAGAAAGATGGCCCCATCGAGATGAACAGGAGTGCCTGTGTGAAGGTGGAAAACACCGGTGGGTGTCATATTCTTAACAGGGACAAGCTTAGATAAAATTTAGAAAATAAACCATGCAGTCACATTCAACATGTGAAAGCACTGCTGAATTTTATTACTTTGAACCATAATTTTTTTTTTTTAAATAAGAAACTCAATCACAGCTGCTCCATGCAAAAAAAAAAAGGCGGAGGTGGTGGATAACTGAATTTCAAACTCCTGCTAACCAATGTCTACCACATGGGGAATAGAATACGTATGTAGATGTATATTCAATGAAAAAATAACTGTAATAAAATATTCATTTGAAAAGTAATTAAGTATTGCAATTTAAAAGCTAACCTTTCACAACACAAAAGTCATCACGCAGCTTTGAGATTAATACATTCTTATGTCCTCTGGTGCTTATTACTATTTAGCACCTCATCCATGTTAATATTTTGATTGTTCGTATATTTTTCAATTCCTACAAGCTAAAATAAAAAAGAACTAAAGAATGATTCTCTCCAAATATCTGAAACAAAACATTTACAGACCACATAAACCTTAGTAAGTTTTCCTAAAATATGAAAAATAAACATTTTCAAATAAGAGAATCATACTTCAATTCAGGTTAAGCTGTTTAAAAACATATCTTCTTTCTTACAAAATCATTAACTCCGAATTTACAGTTTTTACAAGCACAGAAACACACAAACACATACACACAACCTTCTATGACCTGAGTATACACATATGATTACGCTATCAAAAAGAATTTAAAACCATAAATCACACAAATAATCCTAATTTTCCCTACACAAAGTATCAAATGAGCCAGTCTACAGTCTCAGCATAAAAGCATGAAGAGATTTTTTTTGTCAGGGGAAGAAATTAGTAGGATTTTAAGCTTCAATGGTCAAAACAGACTATTAGCTTCCATTTGGCTATTAGTCAAATAAGCAGAGTGGTCTTTAAAGTGTCCCCAACAGATAGCAATAAATTCTCAAAATGAGACTTAGCGCCTGCTTTTCTCATTGGGAAGGGACCAAAAAAAAAAAAAAAAAACAAAACAAACAGCCGATTCAGCATATGCAGTACATCCGTGCAAGTCGCATACTACTGATGTCACAGGGAGCCTTGACAGCTCCTAGCCCTGAGGGGTCAAAGGGTACAAGATGCGGTAACAAGGCACACAGCTGGGCCCAAGGCAAGGCCAGGCGTGGAGGGAGACAATGGGACACAGGGCTCCCACAACAGTAAGCCAGAATGCAGAATCGCTATGACTTCTCCCCAAGACAGAAGAGATTCTGAAATGGCAACAAAAGCATGGTGCGCAAGAAGTTCTCATTCAAGTGTTATCAATGAGAGATTCTTTCCCCACTTGGCAAGCACGGGTTTATTCTGAAGACAGAGTGAACAGAAAACTGCCTCAGAACCCAGACTTACATCATGCGTAGTTCATGCTATAGATTATCTGTCATTCCTCTCAGACTGCTACCCTCATAAGCACATTAAATTTCTCTCTTTTCAAAATAAACATATAAACAAGGAGAATCTCAAATAAATATATCGAAAGGAAAAGTCTGTTTCGAGGAATTCTGTTTGTTTATACAACAAACTTTTCCATGGTTTTGATTTAATTTAAAGTAGCATCTGATCATTCTTAGTAAATACCGCTCAGAATTTTTAAAAAATTCTAAGTATCATTTTAAACACTAAAGAGCAATATAACAAGGAAGACAACTCAAATATGCAATGCTTAATTATACAGTATATTTAGGCTTCATATTTTCTTTTTTTTTTGAAACATCTTTATTGGAGTATAATTGCTTTAGAATAGTGTATTAGTTCCTGCTTTATAACAAAGTGGATCAGTTATACATATACATATGTCCCCATGTCTCTTCCCTCTTGCATCTCTCTCCCTCCCACCCTCCCTATCCCACCCCTCTAGGTGGTCACAAAGCACCGAGCTGATCTCACTGTGCTGTGCGGCTGCTTCCCACTAGCTATCTATTTTACGTTTGGTAGTGTATATATGTCCATGCCACTCTCTCGCTTTGTCCCAGCTTACCCTTCCCCATCCCCATATCCTCAAGTCCATTCTCTAGTAGGTCTGTGTCTTTATTCCCATCTTGCTCCTAGGTTCTTCATGGTTTTTTTTTTTTTTGATTCCATATATATGTGTTAGCATATGGTATTTGTTTTTCTCTTTCTGACTTACTTCACTCTGTATGACAGACTCCAGGTCCATCCACCTCACTACAAATAACTCAATTTCATTTCTTTCTATGGCTGAGTAATATTCCATTGTATATATGTGCCACATCCTCTTTACCCATTCATCTGTCGATGGGCATTTAGGTTGCTTCCATGTCCTGGCTATTGTAAATAGATCGCAATGAACATTTTGGTACATGACTCTTTTTGAATTATGGTTTTCTCAGGGTATATGCCCAGTAGTGGGATTGCTGGGTCATATGGTAGTTCTATTTGTAGTTTTTTAAGGAACTTCCATACTGTTCTCCATAGTGGCTGTATCAATTTACATTCCCACCAACAGTGCAAGAGGGTTCCCTTTTCTCCACACCCTCTCCAGCATTTCTTGTTTGTAGATTTTTTGATGATGGCCATTCTGACTGGTGTGAGATGATACCTCATTGTAGTTTGGATTTGCATTTCTCTTATGATTAATGATGTTGAGCATTCTTTCATGTGTTTGTTGGCAGTCTGTATATCTTCTTTGGAGGAATGTCTATTTAGGTCTTCTGCCCATTTTTGGATTGGGTTGTTTGTTTTTTTGATATTGAGCTGCTTGTATATTTTGGAGATTAATCCTTTGTCAGTTGCTTCATTTGCAAATATTTTCTCCCATTCTGAGGGTTGTCTTTTGGTCTTGTTTATGGTTTCCTTTGCTGTGCAAAAGCTTTTGAGTTTCATTAGGTTCCATTTGTTTATTTTTGTTTTTATTTCCAATTCTCTAGGAGGTGGGTCAAAAAGGATCTTGCTGTGATTTATGTCATAGAGTGTTCTGCCTATGTTTTCCTCTAAGAGTTTGATAGTGTCTGGCCTTACATTTAGGTCTTTAATCCATTTTGAATTTATTTTTGTGTATGGTGTTTGGGAGTGTTCTAATTTCATTCTTTTACATATAGCTGTCCAGTTTTCCCAGCACCACTTATTGAAGAGGCTGTCTTTTCTCCACTGTATATTCTTGCCTCCTTTATCAAAGATAAGGTGACCATATGTGCATGGGTTTATCTTTGGGCTTTCTATCCTGTTCCACTGATCTATATTTCTGTTTCTGTGCCAGTACCATACTGTCTTGATGACTGTAGCTTTGTAGTATAGTCTGAAATTCAGGATCCTGATTCCTCCAGCTCCGTTTTTCTTTCTCAAGGTTGCTTTGGCTATTTGGGGTCTTTTGTGTTTCCATGCAAATTGTGAAATTTTCTGTGAAAAATTCCAGTGGTAGTTTGATAGGGATTGCACTGAATCTGTAGATTGCTTTGGGTAGTAGAGTCATTTTCACAATGTTGATTCTTCCAATCCAAGAACATGGCATATCTCTCCATCTATTTGTATCATCTTTAATTTCTTTCATCAGTATCTTATAATTTTCTGCATACATGTCTTTTGTCTCCTTAGGTAGGTTTATTCCTAGATATTTTATTATTTTTGTTGCAATGGTAAATGGGAGTGTTTTCTTAATTTCACTTTCAGATTTTTCATCATTAGTGTATAGGAATTAGGCTTCATATTTTCTTAAATGTGCTCATTCATCATTCCATATGGATGCTATGCAATCATTTAAAATGATGGTACACAACTATATTTGACATGAAATTATGTTAAGTTTTCTAAGCAGGTTATAAAACAGTACATAGATGATAGGACCCTGTTTTTCTAAAAGAAATTACCACGAATGTACACAGAGAAAAAAAATCTAAGATATAGAAAATAGTAATCTCAACTTTATAATGAATATATATATTACCTACATCATTAAAATAACCAGTAAAGCTATTTTTCAACAAAGAAAACTTTCATCACTTAGCTGTAGGCTTCTATCTTATTTTCTAATCTAACTCTACATTCCTTTTTTCATGCAAGAATTCAACACAGTTAAAACTGTAAGTAAAACAAAGAGTGATTTTTAAACACACTAAGACAAACAGAACCTATCAAAATAAGTTATGCCAACTATAAAGAAACTGACACAGGCACAGATTTCTGAAACACTACCTTCTAAAACTAAAAAATAAAAATAAAATTAAGAAACACTGAGGTGCATTTTACCCTGCTTTTATTTTGAAATTTTAGAAAGAACTGCTTAAGTGGGGGAAAGGAAATTTGGATTTACTGCTGAATTGTCATTTACCCTTTTGTAGTATTTTGAAAAGAGTATATGTATGTGTATGTGTGTGTGTGTGTGTGTGTGTGTGTGTGTATAAAATTACTCCAGGAAATAAATCAGTATATCCATTCCTTTTAGTAAAAACAGTGACTTATTTTTTATAAGGAAAAAGCCTGGCAGGCTGCTCCCCCCACATGCTGTTTCTTACTTTATTTTGGAATATATAGAAATAAAATAAATTTTCTTTTCAAAAATGTATTCCTCAGTAAACAAAACCTCAGCCATATAAGATCAGACAGGGAGCTGTTCTTCAGCCTCGTGTGCCCATTTCTTTCTAGTTAGACAGACAGCCAGTGAACATTACCTGTGTATGGATTTCACACTCAACAGGAGATAAGAGCTATGCATACAGTGACCTTGCCCTTCAAGCCTAATTTCAAGTATTCCCAGTAACACTGCTGATCACCAGGCTTCTCTCAAGAGGCCGCTCAAATGGTGACCCTGAGACAGGGAGCAGCAGCAGGCGAAGGGCCCGGCACATGTGCTCCTGGAACGGCTCCAAGCCCGTTACCCCAGATGAGGACACAGGCTCGGAGGTGCAGTACTTGCCACCTGGCAACAGCCAGCAAGCAGCTGAAGGGCTGGGCCTGATGCTGTGCAAAGAAGTCACCTCAGCTCCACACAGAAGAGCCAAAGTCACAATTTTCTAAGTCAGCGTTCACCACCTCCCAAAGGTCCTTACTGGTCACTTCTTTCAATTCACTCTCCAAAATACACACCTCAGTTGTATGGAATAGCATCACATTTTCAAAATGTGGTTTGGCTTGAAATCTGACAGTGAAAGAAAGTTGACTGAACGTAAAAAGTTCTTGGTTTCGATGAAGCTGCCCCAAGGCAGGGGGTGCCCAGCCACGGAGCGTGCACAGGTCCACACGCCTCCTGCACTGGGCTCTGTTCTCTCTTAGAGACCAAGACATCTCTGCAAGAGCTGAGGGGCTTGGGGCTTCTTTCTGTGACTTCTAGGAGGGTGATTTCTTACCTTTCCTGTGAGAACACAGAAAACTTCAAATTTAGAAATCAATGTTCCATTTTACGACTCTTTGTTCCTCTTTAACAAAGTAAAAAGGTGGCCCATTTTGCAATGGTTTTTCAGAGTGGCACCCCATACTATATACAAGAAAACACAGTGAGGTCTGCTCTCTAGACTTCCTGGTGCTCTTTTTCATAAAATGCTCAGGGAATAATTCCGCTTTTTCACTGAACAGAATCACCTCTCTAAATTCCAGCCTTAAAAAATACAGGAAAGTGTTGTGTGCCTATAATTCTAAAACTCTGTAACTTTGCTAGATCCAAATGCTATCCTAGTTTACCAGGCTTTTTTTTCCCCTCCAAGAGTAATTTGGGGTTCTCTGCCCTGGAAGTACATAAAAATAAATGCAAAGACTAGAAGTGAAATTGTTGCTCTAATTTTTAAGCCATTAGTCAATAGCTGTCCTATGGACACCGACTCAAAGGAATGTACACCAAACCCACACAAACTAAACACAATTGCTCATAAACAAAAACAGTACTTTTAAGGGCAACATTTTATCAATAAAACAAGGTTTATGCATATTATTTCTTGCTGACTGAATATAATTACCAAATGAAAATGTCTGTTTACTATAAATTAGGATAAATTATTTTAAGAACAATAATTCCATTGTATCAATGCACAAGAGAACTTACAGCGAGTCTATAACGGACCTCTGTCATACAAACAGATGCCATATCACACATGTAGAAGGCCCAACTCCTCATCAGAAAACAAAAATTACTGTTTTATTTTTAAGCAAAGAAATTTAGGAATTGTAAAGTTAAATGAAACACTGCTTTTAAAAAAATCTCAACAGTAGTTTAAGACGAACATAATGTTCTCGGTTAAATCAAGAAGTGGATGATCTTCAAAGACAATTCTGAATGAAAATTTAACCGGGAAACATGGGCAGCCACAGAGCAAACCAGAGAAAGAGGCGTGGTGTGCATGGTGTGCCAGTAACAGATTAAAGAAGGGCCCGGGTGGAGGCAAAGAAGTCAATGCAATTCCAACTCATTCAAAAGGTAGACTGTTTCCATCCTGATATGAGAAAACAAAATTCTCTTCTAACAGCTAGAGTGACCTAGCTCTCTTTAATGCCCTTTAGTTCAACAAAGAGCTATCACAAGCAGCAAGCATTATTCACACTCTCCCCACCCCCATTCTAAACTCATACCTTGGTGCTTTCTCAGCAGAAACAAAACCTTAATAGCCAAATGCCTCATATATATCCGTTGAATCACTTCTCATTTTGAGCAGTGCTCTTACAGATTTCACCCAACTAAACTATATACAAAGAAAACTACAGCAGGAGAAATCTAAAGCTTTAAATATTATTTATTTACTGGGGGAATGTGAGGAAGGATCCATATTTTTAAAACTGATGATATATTTAAAAGGAGTGACTCAGACAACGTAGTCAACAACTCTACAACTGTTACAGTTTCTTTTGAAAGACTTCTTGTAAAATTTCAGTAAATTGCTAAAATTTTATTGAAAATGTCTTGATAATAAGACAATATACATCCACCCTTCGAAGAGGTTTTAAGAATGAAACCCTACACACTGTAACAACAAACAACTCAAATTAGGTAAGACCTTTCCAGCAGAGTGAAGTAATGGTCATTTTCTTGCTTTCACCCTTCACAGACTAGACTAAAAAAGCAGAATATTACACTCAACCATTGAAAAAAGAACACAAGCCGGGCTTCCCTGGTGGCGCAGTGGTTGAGAGTCCGCCTGCCGATGCAGGGGACACAGGTTCGTGCCCCGGTCCAGGAGGGTCCCACGTGCCGCGGAGAGGCTAGGCCTGTGAGCCATGGCCGCTGAGCCTGCGCTCCGCAACGGGAGAGGCCACAACAGTGAGAGGCCCGCGTACCGCAAAAAAAAAAAAACAAAAAAAAAACACAAGCCAAGAATTCTTATTAATAGAAGAAAGAATTCCATTTTTGCAGAGCATCTTTCCTATGCAAGTCTCACAGACTTGTTTAATAACCTTCCCATAATCTTATTAACAAAAATTTGATAATTAAACTGTGTTTGGGGTTTTGTGTTTAGTTTGAGGCACATATAAGTAGTTTATGATTTTATCTAAGTAAAAATTCCAGATAACAACCAGGCTGGAAGAAAGGCAAGGGGGCGTCTTTATATTTCCTTACCCTTCAAAGTACTTTGCTTCATTAGTGAACTAACTCCCTATCGCTCCTGTCCTCATCTTCTTTCGTGCTTTGCTTCATTAACTGGACTGCAATCACTCCTTGGTTTTAATAGAGCTTCCTTAATAGAAATCACCCAGATTACTGACTTTTCCAAAAGGCGGGGGGCGGGGGGAGAGAGAACTATTATTTGTCAAAACAGGAAAGAGAAATCCAAACTGTAATAAAAAATACTGATTATTCAAAAGAAATACTGAAGACATCTGGAGAACATTTAAATACCCCACAACAAGATGGGTAAACGCACGTATATCGCAACAAAACATGCTTGCCGAAAGGTGCTTCATAATCTCAGGGACTGTGTATTTCTTCATTTTTCTTCAAAACAGGAATGTATCCATCATAATGGCATACTACAAAGACTCAAGAATTGCTTAGTAAAATGAATTCATAAATTCCCCTTCTCCCATCATAAATAAAACAAATTAGGTTTATAGGCTGAATGAGGAAGAACAACTAGCCATAATAATTCATCCATCGACTTTCGATGCTGGAGTGTACAGTACGCCACAGAATCAAGCAAATATTGAGAAATTATTATTATTCATTCCTAGTGTTTTCCTCCTCTTGGGGGAGGGTGGGGGGAGGTAAACACTTTAAAAATAAAAAGATGCTCCCAGGTGTCAGATAACAACGATGAAAGAAAAAAAGTCGATATTTAACCCTTTGATATCAGGAAAAAGACACACCACACTGACAGTGCCACGACTGTTAAAATGCAGTGTTCAGGGCCTCCCTGGTGGCGCAGTGGTTGAGAGTCCACCTGCCGATGCAGGGGACGCGGGTTCGTGCCCCGGTCCGGGAAGATCCCACATGCCGCGGAGCGGCTGGGCCCGTGAGCCATGGCCGCTGAGCCTGCGCGTCCGGAGCCTGTGCTCCGCAACGGGAGAGGCTGCAGCAGTGAGAGGCCCGCGTACCGCAAAAAGAAAAAAAAAAAAAAAAAATGCAGTGTTTAGTGAAATGAATGCAGACAACAAGCAAAAGTTGAATTCTGAAGGCGGTGGCAAGTGAATTGGAAATCCTGGAACATATTATTCAAACTACTCAACTACATTATTTTGAATGTGAAATATAGTTCTTATGAAAGTTCTAAACATGCAGAACACTTAAAAAGTGAAGGAAGTAGCTGCTTTTAAATCTAAGGCGAGGGCACTGTTACATACAAATTCTCTAACAGAATACAAAAATCCAGTTGTTTGGGGGACTTGGAAGTGGCTGTGTTATGGGCTCAACATCCAGGTTTCACTGGCATCATCATCTCCATCATCACCTGGCAAATGAGGAAATCAGATGTAAAAAGTCAAGAGTCTGAAAATTTCCTATCCTGCCCTGAAGTTGTCACCTACTCTCATGCTCTCAATATAAAATTATCCGAGACTCATGGAAGAAAACACCTCACTGCCCTTTACAATTAAACAGAAGGTAAACAATCCTAAGTATCAGTAGACACTATCTGTACACATTCAAGGGAAATTATTTACAACACCGCAGGCTCAACCCTAACCTATTTGTCACACATGACATCCAAGTTATGAGAAAGATGCCAAGTGGATAGGCCTTAAGATATTTTACACTCCACACCCCAGCTCAGACCTGCACAACGGTGCACGCGGGCAACCAGAAGCCTGGAACGCCACGTGATAGGCTCTGTTCCCCGTGGGTCACACCACTGCTCGACCTACAGTGTGTGTCCAGGGGCCCGGACTCCTCCCAGCCGAAGCTAACCTTCATACTGGTGTGTATCTGGGAGGGAGGAGGGAGTACCCAGAAAACATCCTTAATATAACCACCTCTGTAATAACTATTTCCAGTAAATATAGATCATTGAAAACTCAGAGAAACAGGCAAGTCGAAAGACATGTAGGCACTTCAGCTTTCTAATTTCTAAAACAGTACTCAGGTGCACAGCATTCATTCACTAATGTACAACTGTCCTTACTCCTGAAATCTTGATTTTCAACCTATATGCCCAAACCATGCAACAGATAAACTCTATATCTAAAATATATTTGTACCTGGGATCTATACACATGTACGAATGAGTTCAGTTTACATGCTAGTTTGGAATGCACCGCACACATCAATGATTTATATGCCAAGAACCTGAAAGGCTTAATGTAAATAAGCACATTGTTATTTTCATCAAAATCCACTTTGTAGTAAAAACATAACTACACAGCATCCATAATCTAAAACTGCCCTGCCTAATATGGTAGCTATTAGCCACGTGTGGTTATTTAAATTTAATTAAAATTTAAAATTCAATCACTCACACTAGCCGTATTTCAAGTGCTGCATAGCAACATATGCCTAGGGGCTAACCTACTGGACAGGACAGATACGGAATATTTCCAACACTGCAGAAAGTTCTACTGGACAGTGCTGATCTGGAATACCTAAAAGTTCTTATAACTTTCTGCTACAAATGCTGTAAACAGGGCAATGTTCAGACCCAAAACTCACTCATACTTTTCCTTTTGGGGCAGATTCATTTAATGAAAATCTCATCAAGAGGTTCAGTGGAGTGAGAATCTGCCCAACCCTCACCCCAAATTCAAGCCCAAACTGCTGGTCAATTAGAGAAGCTTAAATGGTCACCAGTCATACAGTGCTTACTGAACGATGAAGGGGAGAATGCTGTCCCTAGAGATCACCTCTAGAGGATCACTTCCCACCAGTGAACCAGCAGTGGTCTGGAGCAACTTCTGTTTTCCAGCCTCTGAAACTTATTGTCAGACTTTTCATTTGGAAGCATTCTGCCTCCCAGGTGCCTATCTCTAGAATTTGAGCACTGGCTTCGGCAGAGACAGAAGGTGTGGGTGTGAGTTGGGGAGGGAGCAGATTGCTTATTACAAGTCTACGCAGAAACTGTGTACCTAGCCTGCACGAATACACGAAAGGGCCTGGGACACATGCAAAAAAGAACGTCTTTTCTGTTAATCACCCACTAGGCTCACCCTTCCCTCTCCCCGGGCAGTGGTGAGCAAGGAGGCAAAGCCCCCTGTACTACAGAACTGGGTGCCCTGGTCTCTTCCCCAATACCAGGCTCTCAGTGCATGTCTTCCCCAAGGTTTGGATGCTTGGAAAAGACTACACCAGTTTTAACTTCCCTAGTGCCCAGAACCTCCTCGGTCCTGGACAGCTGTTGGTGAAAAGTAAAGCACGAGGCATGTGTCAGATACACAGTTGAATATGAAGAAATATGGAAGAAGGAGAGGAGGCCCTTGCATCCGCTACCTGCTCTCTCCAGTAACCATCCTGACGGGATAGGCCATGGCTTCTGTGTCTCATCACCTGAAATCTTAGGCCCCTCAAATGGGACGGCTTCATTTCTAAGATCCCAAGACCGGGGGGACTATCTTCTGCCTTGGACACATGACATTCAGGGCTCTATTTCTAGGCCCTTCTGGGGATGAACACAGGTTGTTCTACCTTTTCTTCATGCTTACCTTGAATATTCCTCCTGGATATAGAGAAGAAGCCAATGCATATAATCGGATGCAGCAATATTAACTGGTTTACAAAGTATTGATAGATTTTCTTCTCTCATACAGAAAACTTAGGTTTGATGCAAATAAAATTATCTCAATAGCAAATTATGTATAACTTTCAATATTATGAAGCTTTTATATGTATTATTTCATTGTAAAAGTCATGTATAATCCACAATAATTTTGAAAAATAGTACTAGAGCATACATACTAGGAGGAGAGTCCTAACTGTTCCGGGTACCCACCTAGCCACTGACCAAGTCTCTTAGGATGGTATTGTGGTTAACATGTAGGGTATGACCTAGAACATACAGCAGCTCCAGATTTATTATACTTGGATGAATGGCAAAACCAGAATGTCAGCAAGTTCTGCATTTGGTCTATTTAACTTTTTATATTAAGAGCTGTCATGAGATAAAATTTACAGGTGACAAAAAAAAGTAGGAATTACACTAAATACAATGGATGATAACAGGATCCAAACACACATTAGCAGGCTTGAACAATGGACTCAAACAAGACCAAATTCAGAAAGGGTAAATGTGAAAACTGTACTTGGGTTCAGGTACAGGATAGATGAGACATATGCCTTAGAGGTCGTTCATATCAGAGTGCCAGAATGGGAGGCAGCTGTTATAAAACCTGGCCCCCTAGGATCATGACAGTCCAGAATAAAGCAGGTGGCAGGCTGGGTCTACACTGGCCATAACTTTGGAGTATTCAGTTTAGTTGTGGATTTGTATTTGAAGGTGCTTACACAAAAATGAAGTTTATCAAAGAGTTAAGAACATGGTAGTAGAGGGACTTGAAACCACATAATTGGTGAAATACTTAAAGCAACTAGTTAGTCTTGTGAAAACTCAGGTAAAGTAAAAACTATCTTCAAATATTTGAATAGCCATGATATAGAAGACAGATTTAGATTTAAGAACGCAGAAGTAGAATACAAATCCAAGAAAACATTTCAAGTTAATATAAGGAAGAATTTCCTAACAATTTAAATTACCAGAAGTAAAATACTTTATGAAGTGGTAAGTTCCACTGCAAAAGGCATTCAAAATTATATTTTAGAAGCAATTCATATATCAGATAGGGAGGGACATATATATATATATATATATATATATATATATATATATATATATATATATATATATAATGTGAACTTTTAAGATTCACCATTATTCTAAAGACAAAATAATCAAGAAATGTAACTCTAAGTAGCTGGTTTCAGACCAAACACATTTAATAAGTGAGAGAATATTACTTATTAAAACTTCAAAAGTTACATTCACTAAAACCTTTACAAAATGTCCTACAGTTCCCCACAACTGTGAAGAGTCTCTCCTTTAATATGTGAGGGTATAGTATAAGAGAGGGACTAAACAGAAACCTGAAACAAAAGAAACATTTAAAAATAAAGTTACTGCTGCAATTCACAGGAAAAGACTGACCAATTATCACTGTCATATTCAGAGTTTAAAAAACCATGTCATTCATTTTTAATATTTTAAAAGCTTAGTTCCTTCTTAGAACTTTGTCTCCTCTGAAATTTTGCAAGGTCAGTCCCACAATGGGTTAAGTCCAAAAAATAAAGAAACAACAGAGCAAATCTGACTGCATGTTTGAAAAAGCCTATAAAATGTTACAAGCAAAACAGGAAAGCCTGTGTTAATAATGCATAAACCAAAAGAGAAAAAAAGCTACCCATTTAATGGAATAATGCTTTTATCCTTGCAGTTAAAATGAAATAAACCATGACTATTAATCTAGTAAGACCATGTAAAAATGTAATTTTTAAACATTTACTAAAAGGGGATAGTTCAGTAACCACTCTAAAAATCAAGGCCTTGTGTACAGCAGCATTTAAACGCTAAATACCAATCTCCTGTCTGTGGACGCCATTACCCACCCTGTCGCCATAGCAACGCTAACAGTATGCCTGACTTCAAAGACAAAGATGTAATTTCAGACTTCCAGCAGCCAGAGGGAGTGGTAAGAATATTCTACCCTGGCGGTGTCAGCTGATGATAAATTATAAAAATATCCAGGAAGGTTATGAGGCGGACTGTACCATATATTCTCATATTCCCGGGGGAAGACTTACATTAGTCAAACACACTGGGAGATAGCAAGAGTAAAACAAAAATTAAACAAGAAAGAATCTCAATGGAATTTGGGTTTTTTCTTTTTTAAAATTACATGGTACAGACTTCTGCCTTCCTTTTCTCTTGCTCCCATGAGAAAATAAAAATAGCTTCTACCATCCTCTTTCTCATTCAAATTAAGAGTGACTGAAGATGTGCATGGCTGTTCCAAGGGACTTGCAAAACCACCTCCATAACTGCTACTCCTACGTTTGTGAAACTCCAGCATTTGTCAAAAATTGTTTTAAGCACAAGCAGCCAGCTAAGGGAGCAAAACTGATTTGTGCACTTCAGCTACTGGAGAACAGCTACCCTAACTCTTGGAGCTTTTTTCCAGCCACCCAATCTAATCCCAGCATACTCAAGATATTTTTTTAAGCCCTCTGAAGGGAAAATCCTGAAAAGCAATTTGCCAATTTACAGGTTTTTGTGTCGTAAGAAGAAAAATACCATAAATAAAGCTGACATACAGTGTTGTTTCATGATTTTGCAGCCAAACAGTTTTTAAAAGCACAAGTCCTTACAGTTGAGAGAGCCACAAAATCCTGAGCGAGTAATTTTCCTACAGGTAATGAAATACCAAACGCTGGAGTTAAAAGTCTGTTTGAAGATTCTCTACAAGGAGGAACTACCAAACTACTAGGACTTGCTTTTACTTGAAGGAGGTTGTAAATGACTAGTCTGGCCAACAGATGAACAGGGGTAGTTATATTATAATGCTATTGTTGTTTTATAAGAATAAATATATGTTAAATTTTCTTTTTGTTAAATTCTGTTGTATGGTTTAGGGCTCAGAAAAGTCCCATTCCCTAACAACAACAGGAGCACAACACAGCTGCCCCTTTTCAACAGATCTGAAGGACACACCCTGTCCCCCTTCCCTGAAAAGGTTGATGAATGGCCAAAAGGGAAAGATAACTGTGGACTCAAATCAGGGCTGGTGTCAAGATCCTTACCCCCTATTGGGTCACTGGCCCACACCCACTCTCTCTAAAGCATAAGGTACAACCACCAAAATATAGCTTAAGTCTAAGTTTTTTCCATGGCTAGTCCTGAGAGCTCGGGGTGGGATATATAGATACATCACGCCAGCTTTAGCGTTCTTCCCCACTAACACTCTGAAGGAACTAGACAGATTATGGATTTATCCTTTTTCTCCTGAAAAACACATCTCCAATTTTATAATGTACTCAAGCCAAGAGGTACAAGAAAAACAAATCGTGTAAGTTTTGCCACAAGAGATAAATTGGAGTGGCTATAATTATTAAGTCATTTAGTGTAATGTTTGCATTGTAAAATTTAGGCCACCATCAATCTCACCAATTAACCTTAAGTCCAAATCTTATAACCCAAAGATTAGCAATCTTGTCCCATAAAAACAAACAACAGGAAAATGCCAAATTACAAAACAAAATGTCATTTCTTCCTCAAAACAAAAAAAAATAATAAATTGATAAAATATACTCTCTTTACAACTGAACTACTTGCTTACTAAATGACTTTCATCCTACGATATGTAATAGGCTTACAAAATAATTATTTTTAAAAATTACTGTGAAATGAAAATGGTTCAATAAGCTATTCATTTGGACAAAATTGCTTAATTTATAATTGTGACATTTGAGCAAGTTATAGAAAAAAATAGCCAATCATTCATTTGTGTAACAGGATGCCTAATTTAGGCCCTGGATAATCATCCCAAGTAACATGAAAAATCTTCTTTAACATTATAAAAACCTAGAAAACTCATATTTTGGCATCATTATTCATTATTTTCTCAGGAGTATATGTTCCTTTATAGAATATTTCCTTTTACAAAATAATAAGGGAAAAGGGATATTCCTTCTTTAATAAATGTTTTTTGCATTATTTAATAATTACATAACCTCATTTCTCCCTCCTATCTTGATAGTAAGGAATGCAGCCTTAAATTTAATCGTTATTTCTGGTACTGCATTATCATGGTTTGCTTGTGTTTACCTTTCAAAAACAGTTTTTAAAAATTTCTATTCTGCTTTGAGTAGTCTCAGTTTATACAAATGTTTTACTGTAGGTCAGCTCAAACCCTTTTTAGAAGCAGCCAGGTTATAAATTCTATATAAAAATATCATAGGAAATGAAAACCTTCTGTCACAACAGGACTCTTTGAGTTAAAAGTGGCCATTGGTATATTTAAAAGTAAACAAATTTATTTATAATTCATAGGGACACATGTTGAAAGACATCCAAGTTCTTTTTTTAAACACTTTTGTAGAAGAAAAAAATCCATATTCTTAAATTTGGCCATTAAGTTATAGAGTATCTGGGTCATATTTTATATTGGAATGCCACAGTATAAAAAAATTCAGTCCAAGGCCAAAAAATATATTAATTACATTAAACTTTATATATTTTAATAAGAAACTATGTTTGTAATGTTTATAGGTAAATGCAGAAGTAAAACAGGTGATGGTCATTAGTATAATACACAAAGGATATGACAAGATAGTAAATAAAATGTTGGAAAAAAGAAAATATCTAATCTATTTACAACTGTAAAGTCATATTCATTTCCTCTATGATTTGTCCAGGTACCTTTTCACTAGCTTCCATTGCTGGCTAAATATAGTTGACTCATGAATTAACCATTTGCAGAAGTGCCCTATTTAGGATATATACTTTAAACATCAATTAATACAACTGTCTAAAAGACCAACACTAAAAAACCAGGTGTTTCTCCCCTACAAAATACCACCTTACTCACAACAACATATATTTATTTAACATCGCTGAAATCAGTTGAGATGAAAAAATGCAGAATTCAAAAAGGTATTATTTCCTACATCAATATAATTATTTAGGCATGTCTAGATAGACAGATAGATAGATAGATAGATAGGGTGTGTGTATACAACATATATTTATTTAACATCACTGAAATCAGTTGAGATGAAAAAATGCAGAATTCAAAAAGGTATTATTTCCTATATCAATATAATTATTTAGGCATGTCTAAGATAGATAGATAGATAGATAGATAGGGTGTGTGTATGTATTTGACTTAAAAGGATATCTCGTTATTTTACCTGCAGTCATGCACTAAAGATATGTCATCAGTCACACCTGGTTTTTCCTGGATGACTACTAGGGTTCATACAGTTATCTCTCAGAAATCTGAAAATCCTTTGTGAAATCTAAGGAGTTCTAAAAAGCAGACTTCACTCCTAGCAAAGTAGATTTCTACCCATGCCTTTGCTTATGCCTTCTTTTTCTTTTCTCTCTCTTCTTTTAGGTGATTTTATTTCTCACTGATAGTACCACAAGCTGGAGGGAGCAAGGAAAAAGTAAACTCCAATCACTGCAGCTGTTTAGTTAACTATATTGTTATAGTTAACTAAAAAAACCCATATAAAACCAGTGACCACCATTCCATTTTTGAATTATCAATACATTTCAATTGTCTAAACTATTCATCTGTAATTTTTCCTTCGTAATTGGCCATGAGATGAACCCTAGGGGATTTTGCCTCTTCAACCCCATCCTAGCCCTCCCCCAATAATTCAGTCTGCAGTACTTAAACCAAAAATTACCTGCAGTCACGCACTAAAGATGTGCTAAATGCAATTTCAAAGCAGAAGGAGGGCAAATGAAGGCTTAGAAATTGACATTTATTGAGCACCTACATAGGTCACAAGTACTACACAAGAGGTTTTATATGTGTGCTATCTCTGGTGATTCAAAGGGGTCAAAGGAAGTACCAGGCGGTCACACTGAATTGATAGCAAGTGTGAACGTGCTGTGTCAACCATAACATGCATAATTAGGTACACTTTTCAAAATCTGGTATCTCAAAACAGGGCCAAAGTCTAGTCAAAGATGACTAGAACTTTATTATTTTGTCTTCATCCCTATAAAAATAGAAAGTGCAAATCAAGTCAGGAAAAAAGTAGTAAAAATAATAAAATTCCTCATGAAGCCACTCAAGAAAGCCAGCGTGATCGTTACTCTATCAAGTCAAGTGATCACAAAAGTGCTGGCAAACAGTGTTCTCCTTTTTCTAAAACCACTAGCACTGATAATATGTGATTAAAAGCCACTTGAATGTCTTGTATAAAAGGTGAATATAATTTTGATATAGCCATCCCTGCTCTTATACTTTCAAATATTTAAGACTTCCAGAAAATGACAAATCATTTCCTTGAAATAACACATGCTGAAAGTATGAATTCTGCAGATTCTACAGATGGTTCTCTGAAGGTAAAATGAGATAATACGTTAAAGTATTTTAAATAACAGGCATCCTGAACACAGACGTGTTTTCTTGTTGATCTCTTATTGCTGAATTGTTATAGGAAAGAACAAACACTAATAAGCTAGTGAAATAATTAAAATTTTATTTTTATTTTATTACAGCTAATATAAAATTTTAAACAAAGGAAGTAATCAATAAATGATTGTTAAATGTAATTGAAATTTTCTGTATAAAGTGAAATCTTGTGCCTTTATAGAGGATACCAATATTTAGGCATGCTAGCTCAGAAAAGCCTAAATGTAGTAACTATGAAAAGTAAGAACACTTGGGGAAATCTGAACACATTCATATTTATTCAAGGACACTCATGATTTTAATCAAAATTGGTAGAACGGTTTTATTTTTTAAAAAAGAAGGACTTTAGGTTTAACAACCAAAGTTTACAAGGACACTGAGGTGTATGCAGGAACAGGTATAAGCAAGCAGCTGCTATAATGGAATGAGCTACAGACTCACTGTAACTCCACTGCTGTTGAACTTTGAGGCAAGTTTCCTGCCATTTTTGAGTCTCTATTTTCACATCTGGGAAACAGAATTTTTAAAAATCTGAATCAAATTAAATACGTAAAAATACACACATTTTAAGAACTCATTTATATTAAACTTTTGCTCTGCACGTAGGAAGTGAAATGACTATGCTTTAAAAATGGAAGAAAAAAGTGGGGAGGGGCTTGATTTACAAACAAACAAACAAACAAGAGAGTATTCCTTCAGAGTGTACGGTAATCTCCCTGAGGTCCCATTTCCTCTGCTGGGATTCAAATGTATCACAGAAATTCAAGGTGCTTAAAGGGGTAAACCATTTCTAAAATAGAACATCTTTCAAAAACAGCATGTTAAAACTAGGTTCCCTGCCCCCTCCCACAGTCACCCTAAAAGAAGGAAACCCCCCCCACACACACACACAAGACAAAAATTTGTATACTAGGCTCACAAACCCATATACTCAAAATAAGTTTCAGAAAAGAAGAAATTATGAGATAACTAAGGAATGTTCCTCCAAAACGAATTGGTACAACAAGAACAAAGTCTAAATCATTCAAAAGTAAACCAAACAACACAATATAAAGTAACCTGTCCCTACCAAAGGAAAGGAACATTTTAGGATATAAACTTACTGCACTACCTTAAAAGCAAAGATGATGAGACCAGCCACAAATGCCCATTGAAAAAAAAAATAGTAAAGTTTCTTCTATTTCTTGAGACTGTATTCTTGCCTTATTCCAATTAGAGTTAGAACTCTCTGGAATGATCTGCTGAGTTGTTTATACAAACTCTGCTATGATATTCTTCAAATCATCTCCAAGAATTTAAATGAAATGTAAAGTTATAGCCAATGCAATCATTCTTTTAACATCAATTCCTATTTATGACAATATTTTAACCCATGTAAAGAACTATATAAAAAATAAGGCTTTGGTAGCAAAGATGAATTGCTTCCTTTTAGGAGTTTTAGAATTCCAGCACAGTTATTCAGGACTTGCCTTTTAATCTCATAAAATCTCTGGGTATTCTTTCCTCCGCAAACCAGCTCCCCACCACCATTTCCCTGTGTTTGTCACCAACACCACCATACCTCCTGGTCATTTAGTTTAAAAACTTAAAGGCATCTACCATTCATCCCTCCCTTTATTTCCACAGCTTTCTCCCTCTGCGTTCTCACTTTATATCACTTTTTAATAATCTGACTCAACCTCCTTATTGAGATAATACAATAGCTCTACACTTGTCTCCCTGTCTCTAGCAGTAATAAAGGCATTTTGAAAAATGAACGCTTTTCATAACTAAAAGGCATGGTACAATTCACTTGTCTTGGTAACCTAAAAGTCCCAGACGTTCAAAAATAGAAGAATGGGGTGGGATGTGGCTTTGAGCAGGCAAAACAGATGTCAGGAAGTCCTGTCTTTAAAGTTCATGTGCTTTACCTAGGATATTCACTAAAAATCGTACTCTGGGCATATTTATTCTTCTTTTACTAGCAGTTTCTAGTATCAACTGAAAATTTTATTTATATAAAACATGACATGTTATAATGGTACCAAATAAATTATTATATATTTAATAAATATATTATTATTTTGAAGCCAAATTTTCTCCAGATACAGATACTTACAAAAGACCAACCACATATTTTTAGTGTCAGAAGGTACAAAGTGGCTCACTGCACTCAACCACCCAAACCCAGAGGAAAAATAAAGACTAATGAAGATCCCTACTTACATTAGAAAATTTTGAAAAAGAAGAAAGAGTATCGGTATCAGGGCAGGTTTCAGATGGGGACAGGATAATGCTGTACTGTCCTGTCACTCAGTGGCCTCCAGGTTCACTCATTCTGGCTTACTTTGAGAGAAGACATTTACCTGTGGGTCAGGTATAGTCTGTGCCACTGCCTCAATGAACACCATTTTGTGCTTTGATAGAAAGAGAAGTAGGGACTTCCCTGGCGGTCCAGTGGTTGAGACTCCCCACTCCCAACGCAGGGGGCCTGGGTTCGATCCCTGGTCAGGGAGCTGGATTGCACATGCCGCAACTAAGGATCCCGCACACCACAATGAAGATCCCAAGTGCCGAAACTAAGATCCAGTGCAGCCAAATAAATATTAAAAAAAAAAAAAGAAAATAAAGAGAAGTAAAATAACAAGTAAAAGTAAGACTTGTCACATAGCATTCTACCCAAATCAAGACAGCGAGCTCCAAAGACTTAAAACAAAAGGCACACAGAAACAAACTACAGAAATGCAGGGGGAATTAAAACTGGTTTGGGTTCATTAAAAAGAAATGGTGGTTTTTAACCCACCAGACCTAACAAATGAAGAGGTAATAGGCAGTCTACCTGAAAAAGAATTCAGAATAATGATGGTAAAGATGATCCAAGATTCTATTTCCCAGATCCAAAATCTTGGAAATAGAATAGACAAAATGCAAGAAACAGTTAACAAGGACCTAGAAGAACTAAAGATGAATCAAGCATCGATTAAAAACACAATAAATGGGCCTCCCTGGTGGCGCAGTGGTTGGGAGTCCGCCTGCCGATGCAGGGGATGCAGGTTCGTGCCCCGGTCTGGGAGGATCCCATATGCCGCGGAGCGGCTGGGCCCATGAGCCATGGCCGCTGGGCCTGCGCGTCCGGAGCCTGTGCTCCGCAACGGGAGAGGCCACAACAGTGAGAGGCCCGCATACCGCAAAAAGAAAAAAAAAAAAAAAACACAATAAATGAAATAAAAAATACTCTAGATGGGATCAATAGCAGAATAACTGAGGCAGAAGAACGGATAAGTGAGGTGGAAGATAAAATAGTAGAAATAACTGCTGCAGAGCAAAATAAAGAAAAAAGAATGAAAAGAACAGAGGACAGTCTCAGAGACCTCTGGGACAACATTAAACGCACCAACATTCGAATTATAGGGGTTCCAGAAGAAGAAGAGAAAAAGAAAGGGACTGAGAAAATATTTGAAGAGATTATAGTTGAAAACTTCCCTAATATGGGAAAGGAAACAGTTAATCAAGTCCAGGAGGCACAGAGAGTCCCATACAAAATAAATCCAAGGAGAAATACGCCAAGACACATATTAATCAAACTGTCAAAAATTAAACACAAAGAAATCATATTAAAAGCAGCAAGGCAAAAACAACAAATAACACACAAGGGAATCCCCATCAGGATAACAGCTGATCTCTCAGCAGAAACTCTACAAGCCAGAAGGGAGTGGCAGGACATAATTAAAGTGATGAAGGAGAAAAACCTGCAACCAAGATTACTCTACCCAGCAAGGATCTCATTCAGATTTGATGGAGAAATTAAAACATTTACAGACAAGCAAAAGCTGAGAGAGTTCAGCACCACCAAACCAGCTTTACAACAAATGCTAAAGGAACTTCTCTAGGCAAGAAACACAACAGAAGGAAAAGACCTACAATAACGAACCCAAAGCAATTAAGGAAATGGGAATAGGAACATACATATCGATAATTACCTTAAATGTAAATGGACTAAATGCTCCCACCAAAAGACACAGATTGGCTGAATGGATACAAAAACAAGACCCAGATATATGCTGTCTACAAGAGACCCACTTCAGACCTAGAGACACATACAGACTGAAAGTAAGGGGATGGAAAAAGATATTCCATGCAAATGGAAACCAAAAGAAAGCTGGAGTAGCAATTCTCATATCAGACAAAATAGACTTTAAAATAAAGACTACTAGAAGAGACAAAGAAGGACACTACATAATGATCAAGGGATCGATCCAAGAAGAAGATATAACAATTGTAAATATTTATGCACCCAACATAGGAGCACCTCAATACATAAGGCAAATACTAACAGCCATAAAAGGAGAAATCGACAGTAACACAATCATAGTAGGGGACTTTAACACCCCACTTTCACCAATGGACAGATCATCCAAAATGAAAATAAATAAGGAAACATAAGCTTTAAATGATACATTAAACAAGATGGACTTAATTGATATTTATAGGACATTCCATCCAAAAACAACAGAATACACATTTTTCTCAAGTGCTCATGGAACATTCTCCAGGATAGATCATATCTTGGGTCACAAATCAAGCCTTGGTAAATTTAAGAAAATTGAAATTGTATCAAGTATCTTTTCCGACCACAATGCTATGAGACTAGATATCAATTACAGGAAAAGAGCTGTAAAAAATACAAACACATGGAGGCTAAACAATACACTACTTAATAACAAAGTGATCACTGAAGAAATCAAAGGGGAAATTAAAAAATACCTAGAAACAAATGACAATGGAGACACGATGACCCAAAACCTATGGGATGCAGCAAAAGCAGTTTTAAGAGGGAAGTTTATAGCAATACAATCCCACCTTAAGAAACAGGAAACATCTCGAATAAACAACCTAACCTTGCAACTAAAGCAATTAGAGAAAGAAGAACAAAAACATCCCAAAGTTAGCAGAAGGAAAGAAATCATAAAAATCAGATCAGAAATAAATGAAAAAGAAATGAAGGAAATGATAGCAAAGATCAATGAAACTAAAAGCTGGTTCTTTGAGAAGATAAACAAAATTGATAAACCATTAGCCAGACTTATCAAGAAAAAAAGGGAGAAGACTCAAATCAATAGAATTAGAAATGAAAAAGGAGAAGTAACAACTGACACTGCAGAAATACAAAAGATCATGAGAGATTACTACAAGCAACTCTATGCCAATAAAATGGACAACCTGGAAGAAATGGACAAATTCTTAGAAATGCACAACCTGCCAAGACTGAATCAGGAAGAAATAGAAAATATGAACAGACCAATCACAAGCACTGAAATTGAAACTGTGATAAAAAATCTTCCAACAAACAAAAGCCCAGGACCAGATGGCTTCACAGGTGAGTTCTATCAAGCATTTAGAGAAGAGCTAACACCTATCCTTCTCAAACTCTTCCAAAATATAGCAGAGGGAGGAACACTCCCAAACTCATTCTACGAGGCCACCATCACCTTGATACCAAAACCAGACAAGGATGTCACAAAGAAAGAAAACTACAGGCCAATATCACTGATGAACATAGATGCAAAAATCCTCAACAAAATACTAGCAAACAGAATCCAACAGCACATTCAAAGGATCATACACCATGATCAAGTGGGGTTTATTCCAGGAATGCAAGGATTCTTCAATATACGCAAATCAATCAACGTGATACACCATATTAACAAATTGAAGGAGAAAAACCATATGATCATCTCAATAGATGCAGAGAAAGCTTTCGACAAAATTCAACACCCATTTATGATAAAAACCCTGCAGAAAGTAGGCATAGAGGGAACTTTCCTCAACATAATAAAGGCCATATATGACAAACCCACAGCCAGCATCGTCCTCAATGGTGAAAAACTGAAACCATTTCCACTAAGATCAGGAACAAGACAAGGTTGCCCACTCTCACCACTCTTATTCAACATAGTTTTGGAAGTTTTAGCCACAGCAATCAGAGAAGAAAAGGAAATAAAAGGAATCCAAATCGGAAAAGAAGAAGTAAAGCTGTCACTGTTTGCAGATGACATGATACTATACATAGAGAATCTTAAAGATGCTACCAGAAAACTACTAGAGCTAATCAATGAATTTGGTAAAGTTGCAGGATACAAAATTAATGCACAGAAATCTCTGGCATTCCTATATACTAATGATGAAAAATCTGAAAGTGAAATCAAGGAAACACTCCCATTTACCATTGCAACAAAAAGAATAAAATATCTAGGAATAAACCTACCTAAGGAGACAAAAGACCTGTATGCAGAAAATTATAAGACACTGATGAAAGAAATTAAAGATGATACAAATAGATGGAGAGATGTACCATGTTCTTGGATTGGAAGAATCAACATTGTGAAAATGACTCTACTACCCAAAGCAATCTACAGATTCAATGCAATCCCTATCAAACTACCCCTGGCATTTTTTACAGAACTAGAGCAAAAAATTTCGCAATTTGTATGGAAACACAAAAGACCCCGAAAAGCCAAAGCAATCTTGAGAACGAAAAATGGAGCTGGAGGAATCAGGCTTCCTGACTTCAGACTATATTACAAAGCTACAGTAATCAAGACAGTATGGTACTGGCACAAAAACAGAAAGATAGATCAATGGAACAGGATAGAAAGCCCAGAGATAAACCCACGGACATATGGTCACCTTATCTTTGATAAAGGAGGCAGGAATGTACAGTGGAGAAAGGACAGTCTCTTCAATAAGTGGTGCTGGGAAAACTGGATGGGGACATGTAAAAGTATGAGATTAGATCACTCCCTAACACCATACACAAAAATAAGCTCAAAATGGATTAAAGACCTAAATGTAAGGCCAGACACTATCAAACTCTTAGAGGAAAACATAGGCAGAACACTCTATGACATAAATCACAGCAAGACCCTTTTTGACCCACCTCCTAGAGAAATGGAAATAAAGACAAAAATAAACACATGGGACCTAATGAAACTTAAAAGCTTTTGCACAGCAAAGGAAACCATAAACAAGACCAAAAGACAACCCTCAGAATGGGAGAAAATATTTGCAAATGAATCAACTGACAAAGGATTAATCTCCAAAATTTATAAGCAGCTCATGCAGCTCAATAACAAAAAAACAAACAACCCAATCCAAAAATGGGCAGAAGACCTAAATAGACATTTCTCCACAGAAGATATACAGACTGCCAACAAACACATGAAAGGATGCTCAACATCTTTACTCATTAGAGAAATGCAAATCAAAACTACAATGAGATATCATCTCACACCAGTCAGAATGGCCATCATCAAAAAATCTACAAACAATAAGTGCTGGAGAGGGTGTGGAAAAAAGGGAACACTCTTGCACTGCTGGTGGGAATGTGAATTGGTACAGCCACTATGGAGAACGGTATGGAGGTTCCTTAAAAAACTACAAATAGAACTACCATATGACCCAGCAATCCCACTACTGGGCATATACCCTGAGAAAACCATAATTCAAAAAGAGACATGTACCAAAATGTTCATAGCAGCCCTATTTACAATAGCCCGGAGATGGAAACAACCTAAGTGTCCATCATCGGATGAATGGGTAAAGAAGATGTGGCACATATATACAATGGAATATTACTCAGCCATAAAAAGAAACGAAACTGAGCTATTTGTAATGAGGTGGATGGACCTAGAGCCTGTCATACAGAGTGAAGTAAGTCAGAAAGAGAAAGACAAATACTCTATGCTGACACATGTATATGGAATTTAAGAAAAAAAAATGTCATGAAGAACATAGGGGTAAGACAGGAATACAGACACAGACCTACTAGAGAATGGACTTGAGGATATGGGGAGGGGGAAGGGTAAGCTGTGACAAAGTGAAAGAGCGGCATGGACATATATACACTACCAAACGTAAGGTAGATAGCTAGTGGGAAGCAGCCGCATAGCACAGGGAGATCAGCTCGGTGCTTTGTGACCACCTGGAGGGGTGGGATAGGGAGGGTGGGAGGGAGACGCAAAAGGGAGGGGATATGGGAACATATGTATATGTATAACTGATTAAATTTGTTATAAAGCAAAAAATAAAAATAAAAAAAATTAAAAAAATTAAAAAAAGAAATGGTGGTTTTTATGTCCCTGGGTTGCTAATATTTCCACTGGTGGTAAATTTCAGTTTAAAAAGCAAAGAGTTATTACGCAATTACTTTACAATATACAAATGTAAACCTGGAGTGTCAGAAGTAAATAGAGACCTCAGGTACAGACCATCAGGACCTTCCTTCCACCAGCATGAAATTAAAATCCACTCACACCTGATCATCCTGGTTCAGAAAACTGTCCCTGCTGGGTTCCCACTGGTCCAGTAGGAAAAGGCATTAGACTGTGCATTACAAAGACAAGATTTCATTGTCCTGCAGCTTCCTTATTTGTCTCTTCTATCCCCCACTTTAGCAGGAGGCCATAAAGTTACCTGGAATATGTACTTTTCAACTTCTCACAGGGACTTTTCTTCTCCCCAGGCTTCCCTGACTCATATACATCAGACTCCCAAACTGATCCCACGGGGTGAGAGGGGAACCTCTGCAATCCCTGAGATGTTGGAGACGGAGTCCACAAGAAGGCCCACGGCTCCCGCATGACCTAAAGAATAAGGCTAGGGCTTCCCTGGTGGCGCAGTGGTTGAGAGTCCGCCTGCTGATACAGGGGACACGGGTTCGTACCCTGGTCCGGGAAGATCCCACATGCCGCAGAGCGGCTGGGCCCGTGAGCCATGGCCGCTGAGCCTGCGTGTCCGGAGCCTGTGCTCCGCAACGGGAGAGGCCACCGCAGTGAGAGGCCCACGTACCGCAAAAAAATAATAAATAAAAAATAAATTTAAAAATGAATGAATGAATGAATGAATGAATACTAAAAACTATGGGTTTCATTTTAGAATTAATGTTCTCACACACGCTGAATGTGGACAACATGCACAGAGGCACACGGCACGCAGATCCCACTGCAAACTACTCTGAACATGTTAAAAAGTCAATGCCAGCCCGGTAATGAAATAAAGGGAAAAAACGCACACACCACAATCTAACATTGGATAAAATGCAGGTCGTATGGGAAGAGACAACAATAGTACTGGAAACTTTTTTTTTTTTAATAGAATGCATTATGAAGAAAAGTGGTTGAGAAAGCTTAGCCACTTTTTTGTGGCTTAAAGCTTTTTTCCCCTCTTTTATTCCAGGCTTAAACAAAGTTCAGTGGGGCATCAAACTGCCTGTTTTAAATTACAGTCTGTATTTTAAAATAGAATGCATGCACGGCATGCTCCTGAAGCTAGGGGGTGGGAGTGTTATTCACGGAAAATTGAAGGCTTGTTGAGTCAATAATCTTCTTTCACACAGTAACAATTTTCAGCTAAAATTTCTTGACCCAAACAAAGGAAAACAAGACCATTCAGTTATTTTACAATTTAGCAAAGGCAAAGAAAAAAGATGAGAAAGAGAGAGACACCTCTAAACCTTTACATTGTGAAGGAAAAATAGAAATTTTCGCTCTCAGGTAAGAACCTTCTCTACATATATTTATTTCCTCTCCTAAACTGACAGCTAATATTCAAAATAGTTCCTTCCAGTTCAAAAGAAAAATAAAAGCAATTAACCAGTCCACAAATGCTACTCTGAGCTCCTGCTGGTTATGTATCTCTTGTTACATACTACAGATATGTGCCTTCAGTTACATACAAAGTGGAAATCTGCAAACTAAAATTTACTTCCCAGCTAACTTGGATAATGTAAAGTAAACTTCATTCAGCTCAACGTCTTACAATGGCCATGCCTGTATAATCTGGAGGAAGCCCGCTCCCCCTTCTCGATACCAGTGAATGGGAGAAGCACCAGGAAGAAAAGGAGGCGGCTTTCTGGTTCAGCATGCCAAGAACTGCCTTGTGGAAACAGAAACGGCAGGTTAAAATATGAAAAGGTACCTCTTGGACATCACTCGTTTTTTCGTTCTAGCATAAAAAATTAAAATTAAAATTCGAAGGAGCTATGCTGCTGCTAACTGTCCTACTGGAGCCCCCGTGCCCACATGTGAGAATCCCTCACACACACGGATCTTTGTGGTTTGTACTAAAGCCCAACACTGCTGCTCACCCCCTTGTGCTCAGAGACGGCCCCTCTGGGAAAAGAGGCTTATGTCCAGGTATGGTTCTGCGGCTATTTGCATTCAGACCTGAGAGTTATGTGCACCCCAGCCTGCGAGGCCACAGAGGAGGCTCCATGGCCTCACACAGGTCATCTGAAGAGCCGAAAGGCTGGTCAAAACCTTCCAGTCTCCCATTTGTTTCAGCAAAATTTGTATGCTGACTTTCCTATTAGCCAGGAATATCTGCATTTCTCATCGCTTACTTAATGAGCCTCATTTATCAACTATAGATCATAGTTATTCTTCTATTATCAAAACCAATATCCTGAAAATCAGTTATGTTTCAGCCTCTCTTCATCTCCAATTTTGTCTAGTGTCTATTTTTTGCAGTACTCCTTCATTATTTTTTTTTGGAATTGACAGTCCCATAAAATGGGTTAAAATTCATTTCCCCCATATTTTAAATGGAAAGCTTCAGAATATTATGTAAAAAGGTCTACAGGAGGTATGCTTAGTTAAAATGTGTTTTTAAAAATTAAATGAATTTCTGAAAATAATGCATCACCACTAAGCAAATATCTCAGCTATAATGAATTTAGAATTATCCATTTATTTCAAAAGGACTGAAAGATCTCAAATTAGAAACACTTTGCACACAAACATTCGAGTTATTTAAAAACAAACTATAGTTCTTTTAAAATATTAATTTATTCAAGCTTTCCATATATTTAGCGTGCTGTAACCTGGAAGAAATCCAAACTGGTAAGGTTTTATTGAACATTCATTTACAGAACAAATATTTAAGTGGAAGATTGTTTTGAAAGAGAGAGAAACATACCTTCCCACTTCCTATGACTTCTTACCTTGCTCAAGGTTCAAGTATTTCCCCTATTTTCAAAATATCACAAAAATACTCTGGGGGATAAAATTACAGAATATCACATCTTAAAGAAATAATCCATGTTGGAAAATAAACATCTGTCAGAGTCACTATCATTTTTCCTAAATTCGGACTTTCAAGTAAGGTCTTTTCATATTTCTCTCAAACTGAATCCAAAAAGAACTGTCGTCTCCATATAGAGTAGACCAGAGACTAAAATTACATTTGCAAATTACGGTAAATCCTAGGTAAGAAACGGAATGTTGTACGCTCCATTTAACACTTCTCCAAGATATCAAAGTGTGTCTGTGCCTTCAGTTTCAAAGTTATGCAAATGGTTACCTGTGTCTGCAGATGCTCTCGCTGACAAGACACTCCCTTCAGAGAACCTCCTGCTCCATTCACCAGGTGCCCACTTTTTAAGACTTCCATGACTTCAAGACCCAACATACCCTAATAACATTTAGGAAACACTGATAACAGACAGCTGGTGTCTTCAGCTGCACACAGGGATTATCACTGCTTGAACACTGAGAGAAGGGGACAACAGATTCAATTTCTCTTTTATTAACTTAGAATTTTTTAAATGTTCAGGATGATTTGAGAATGATCCATCAACAGAAGACAGTTACACTCTTAACCTTTTAATGACAACCACTTAATTCAAGCTCAAGATACAAATAAAAAAAAGTTTGGAAAAAGTTCATTCAGCAGCTAAACATCTAATTCTTACCTGGTAGATTTTAACTTTTGCAAAAACCCGACAACTAACAGGTTAAGATCATCTTAACAATTTGTATTCTTAGATGGATTGAGAACTTGGTAAATGCAAAACCCAGTTAAAAACTGCTCCACCTAGCTTTTCCAATAGTTTCTAATTGTTCATAGGAACTGTATTATCAAATCCACACACTTAAAATGTCCCTATTAACATATCATTTTTCATACATGCTTCCAAAGTACATGACCATTTACCCCTAACCCAACATGTGTCATTAAAGATTAATAAAACAAACACACACACAGAAATATTCTTTTTCAGTAAAGGGAAATCACTGCATGCTCTGTTGCTAATACCTAACCCCCAAAGAATATTCTTGGTAATAACAGTTTTTCAACCATTCTCTTTCAGGCTTCCAATATCCTGTTTAACACCCTCTATTTCAAAGAACAACCAGCATATACTACCTCCTTCCTTTCACAAAGGGGAAAAAGAATATGTTTTATCTAAACCTCAACATTTCCTTCTAATTGCAAGCTCAACAAAAGTGCCATAAGCACTATTCCACGGGACATTTAGGGTTTTTACTAAACTTGGACAGATCAAACCCTTTTCATGTCAACCTCATGTTTCCTATTTAAGAAAGAAAGGATCAGAAAGAGATTTTTAATGACGTGATGGGCCTTCGCAAAGGCCTTTAGAATATGACTGATCATACTCTGTATCTTAGGTAAACAGAATAATGGACCTGCTATCTGAAATACAAACCGGTGGTAGGTCTCTCTGAAGAAAAAAACAAATAAGTTATTTCTAAACTGAGGAGTATCAGCAACTCTTCAGATTCCTGGAGGAGAAAGCACTATTTGCTTAGAGCAAGGAATATAAAAACTCAAAACTTTTTTTTTGTTGACTTTTTTATACATGTTTATAATATGTATAAACATGTATTTACTGTATTCACTGAAATCATGATTACTGTTTGTCAATTTATTCACTTTTACAATTAAAAATACATATTATGGTGGTCCAGTGCATAAGACTCTGTGCTCCCAATACAGGGGGCCCAGGTTCGACCCCTGGTTGTGAAACTAGATCCCGCACGCATGCCACAACTATGAGCACGCATGCCGCAACTAAAAGATCCCGCATGCCACGGTGAAGATCCTGCGTGCCACAACCAAGACCCAGCGCAGCCTAAATAAATAAATAAATAACTATTTTTCTTAAAAAATATACATTACTAAGAAAAGAATGTTTCACACTACTTTTAGATTAATTATACAAAAGTGCCCACTTTTTCTTCTCTTGAAGGTTAAGTTTACCAAAGTAAAACTCAAATGTCATTTTATAATAAAAGAAAATAGTTTTAAGAATAAAACCACCCTGCCAATACAGATACCACACTCATATAATCCTTTAGTATCAGTAGCATATGGAGAACATAGGCTCTTCTGATGTCAATTCAATACCTTGGAAAAGATCCTGTAAGCAATTAAAAGAAAATTCTGCAACTAGGGGAAGAATGTATTTAAAAATTCTTATATAAATTCTATTAGGAAAATACTTACTGAATAAAACATAATAAATACTGTGAAAAGATCCTAGTCTGTTGAGGGTGAGAGGGAGAGGCAAGACAACTATAAAAGTAACTGCAATAGGGCTTCCCTGGTGGCGCAGTGGTTGAGAGTCTGCCTGCTGATGCAGCGGACACGGGTTCGTGCCCCGGTCCGGGAAGATCCCACATGCCGCGGAGCGGCTGGGCCTGTGAGCCATGGCCGCTGAGCCTGCGCGTCCGGAGCCTGTGCTCCGCAACGGGAGAGGCCACAACAGTGAGAGGCCCGCGTACCGCAAAAAAAAAAAAAAAAAAAGTAACTGCAATAAAAGGATGACTAGTAAATGCCATAAGAGATGAAAAAGTTAAAAAAGACTCAACAAAAAATGTACCAAATAATATTTGGGGGGTCAGAGTGTAAATTGAGATATACTCAACGTTTATAAAATAAAGGAGTTGATAAGCTACAGCATTTGTTTAGACCTTCCACTGTATATTTTACTTAATGATGGCTTCACTTCATATCAATATTAGAGGTAGAAAAAAACTATAGAATGTGCTCAAATTTTAAGTGATAATATTCCAAGGAGATAGAGTCAGTTCTTCAAGCTAATTTTTATATCACATGCTATATGTTAAAATTTGTTAGTAATGGTAACACCAAGGATATGTAAGCTAATGAACCTCAACAGGGAGAAGGCTATATGATTAAGAGGTATAGAGAGCAGTAGACATTATTAAGGAAGATTTGTTCTGAGCTTAGGTCTGAGTGCATTAAGTGAAAAGTAAATATTACTGGTCATGGCACCAAGACAACAAGATGACAAATATTAAGTTATCAGTCATTGGCTTTATGTGGATGACCTGAAGAACTCGGTCAGATGGAAAACACAACTGCATTAACTACTGAGGATCACCAAGAACTTAATGAAATGCAAATATAGACAAATACCAATTTAAACAATGGTGAGAGGACAACTTGCTGAGAGAATCAAATTCTAGATCTAGCATAAGAAAATGCCTTGATTTCTTGTAATGGAAAGTTAACTGTATAACAAAAATACACTACAGAAAATACCCCACATGCAGAAAAACATTACAAACTCTATCAATCTAACTCAACTTAAGGAAAAAATTAAGAAACAACTACTTAAGAAGCTTCCTTCTTATAGTCACATACGTAATGGATAAAGACTTGATTATACATTAGAATCATTTTTACCACATATTTTTAAACATACAGATAAGACCCACAATTTCCTTGGTTCAAAATTACAAAATGAGACGGGCTTCCCTGGTGGCGCAGTGGTTGAGAGTCTGCCTGCTGATGCAGGGGACACGGGTTCGAGCCCTGGTCTGGGAGGATCCCACATGCCGCGGAGCAACTAGGCCCGTGAGCCACAGTTACTGAGCCTGCGCGTCTGGAGCCTGTGCTCGGCAACAAGAGAGGCCGCGACAGTGAGAGGCCCGCGCACCGCGATGAAGAGTGGCCACCACTTGCCACAACTGGAGAAAGTCCTTGCACAGAAATGAAGACCCAACACAGCAAAAATAAATAAATTAATTAAAATCAGTTGATGATAATCTAGTGAGCTTTCCAAAAAAAAAAAAAAAAAAATCCTAAAGACTGACTAGCTTGTAAAAAAAAAAAAAAAAATTACAAAATGAGGGATTACAAATATGATGGATGGCCTTTAACCTTAAGTAAAAAGACAAAATTTGTATCACTAACACTTGAAAAGGAAAAAACACAGCAGAAATCTACAAAACACCTAATAAATTCAGATGTGATAAATACAGTTTCATGGTACTTATAGAATCAATTTATCCAAGTTAGAGTAAAAATACATATTAGAGCCATACAGAATACCAACAGATCTCTCCCCAAAACTGTAATTACCTTTGTTTTATATAACATATTGATGCAGTGTCTATATCAATAAAAATATATTTGTAAACTCTATATAGAAAAACTTTCTACACAAACAAAACCTGTTGAAAGAAAAGTGGAGCACTAAAATTCATTTAAATAAAGCCAATTTTCATCTTAACAGATTGGGGGCAGGAGGTTTAGGTAGGTACAACCAACCAATCTACAATTTGTCCTTTATTCAGTAACTGATGCTTCTATGCACTCAGCATAAAACCTGGAAACTTTCCTCTCTAAAAAAAGATTATTGAAATGTTATTGAGTATATGGGTATGGTATGCGCCAAATGTCATGTATAACATTCTTTACAAATGCCGGTTCTCAAATGTTTAGAAGTAACATAATAAATCTTAGTTAATGTAAGCATGTTTGAAATTCAAATTAAAATCAAAATTAAAATCAGCATGCTATTTATCTGTGAGTTACAAAAACAAAAAGAAACCACCAATTAGGGCGTTTCATTTTTTAATAGCTTCGCAAGAAAATTTATATTATGAGCAACCTTAAATCCCCTAGGGAAGGAAGTAAGATAAACATTAAAGAATAAAGTTAGCCATTATATGTATACAAAAAGAACAATCCAAAAGACTTAAACTGTTGAAGAATATATTGGTTCACTTCTTAACATACTCTGAGCTCCTTTTCCAGTAATCAACTTTGCACCATCCCAAAGCAGAACTCTTCAGTTTTCTGGGACTACCACACTTCATTCCCCCCCAGTTATGCTGTACAGTTAGCTGAAAGTCAACCATTGATTCCAAAGCAGAGCAGTGAAAAGAAGCATAGCCTAGTAGGTGACACAGAAGTTCAAATGGATATGAAGAAAGCAGTACGCTGCAAAGTATTCTTATAGCTAGGTAGAAAATCGGTATCAATCTTTAACAAATTCTCCAACCCGTAAAACAGTACACATCAACAGCCAATGACAAACCTAAAAAGTTGGGCTTATCTAAAACACTAAAAATCCTGTGGTAAAAAAGTAGAATTCACTGTCAACCACTGCCCACCTTCCCATGAGTCAATTTAAATTTCCTAAAACCACAAACCAATTTCCAAATGTTCAGCAAATGTTGCATTTATCAACAGCATTCACGTGCATTTGCGGATGCAGGTGCCCGTGCACGCACGCACGAACACGCGCGCGCGCACACACACACACACACCATGCTCACCAAGCTGTGAATTATCTGCTGAAGAAAAAAGCTTACAGCTTAGAACACAGAGTCCATTACCTTTTTCATTCCTTCAAAAACCAAATAACTAGATAATAAATATTCCAATGTGACTAAAAAATGACCACAGTAAATTTTACCCACTTCCCACCATAGAAATAAAAGCTGTAAAAATTAGGGTTTCAAATACATGTGCATCAGATTCAAAGATATTACACATCCTGTAGCCATCACTTACCTTCTACTCTACGGCTACATATAACTTAAAAATGGGTATGGTATGTGCCAAATGTCATGTATAACGTTCTTTACAAATGCTGGTTCTCAAATGTTTAGAAGTAACATAATAAATCTTACTTAATGTAAACATGTTTAAGATTCAAATTAAAATCATGGCTAGTCTGAGTTCCTGTCTTAAATACGACTTCTTAATAGAGATTGAGCAATAACAATGTCTTCACATCAAAATATTTTAACAAGAAAATATATATAAAAACTTGTTTGCACAAATATATTCTTTGAAGTTATAAGGAATATCTCATTTAAATGAGGTTGCCCATGGGGGGATTAAAAAAAAGAAAATTAAGCACAGGTGAACTATCTAAGGGCATTAACATGTAACCTATAATTTAGCTACTACTCTAGTCAATATATACCCAATAATTTGCTAATAGAAATACTTATAAGTTGTATTTTCCAATTTTAAACTAAAATACTTTCTTTTGGGTGAAAAGAGATTGGGTGACTTCTCGTTACATGAAGTCCCAGAAGGAACTCAAACTACCACTGGATGCTTTATCTCATTCTTTGCCAAATGGGAATTTCCTTTCCATGTAACTCCTATATAGATACCTCTGCTCTGAATCACTACCAGAAAGCAACAGGCTATGCAAAGCACAACTGTACAACAGAAACACCTTTCTGCCACAAAACCTATCAGCCAAATAAAAGCTTCCAATTGGACTTAGAGATACCTACAACACTGGACTCGGAGACACCTACAAATGAAATAGACTTATTCAGGACTACACAGCTCCTTTGAGAAGGAAACTGTAAAATAAAAATTAATAAATCACAAATATACCTGAAATCCATAAGCTTCTCCCCCAAGTCTCAATATAAAGTAGAATAAACAAAAACAAATGCTCTTTTTAGAAATCTGTAACTCATTGAATTTCCAAATCAGTACATTAATAGTCTTACTGGTAAACTTGATGGTCTTTCTTGTTGTATTAAGTTCAAGTCTTCATGGTTGGGTTTTCCAGGAGCCAGAGAAGGTTGAGACCTAGTTCCATAGCCTTCCTGAGACATATCCTAAACAAACACAAATATAAAGAAATATCTCAATGAGTTATAAGCTTCTTTGGTAATCAAGATGAAGCAAAGGCTTATCACAAAGTATCAACTCATCTTACATTTAAGCAAACATCTATGTTATAATTTTCATTTCTGTAACACTTTCTCAAAGCAAAAATAAAATACAAAAAGGCAGTGAATCATCAAGAGCAAAAATACATATAATTAACAATTAAATTTATTATGCAACCATACAACCTAAAGACCATATTTGAGTTCTGCAGGAAGGTGACAGTTAGTCATAGAAGGGAAAGAAAGCCAGCTGGAACCAAACTCTCTTAAACCAGAGCAAACCAAAAGCTCATGTTATTGTTTAATTCTGATTTTGGTTGAACTGTCTTTAATATTACCTTGAAAATGTTAAAATAATTAATGAAAACTTTATTATCAACTCACTTTTAATATGCCCTCTCAGCAACCCACAAAACAACACAGTTATTAAGCCGACAGTATCCTGGGGTTTCTACAAAACCAATAAACACTCACGTATAGAATTTCATGTTCACGTGGCACAGTTACCAAAGGACCACAATAAAGGATAAAACAGCAGTGGGGAACAAAACACACTAAAAAAACCTACTGAAGTAGAGAAACTTATCAGTGACACGGCCTTTCTGGCATCCTGTTGAACACTTTTCCAGGAGGAATTCTGCATGGTTTCAGTATTATGCTGAAATATAAACCAAATACCACACCAAACTTACTGTATGTCAGATCTCTAGCATTTAACTATGCATGCTCAGTTACTAAACAGTCTACCCCCATTTACACCCGAAGTCAAACAGCAGCACAGAGTGTAAAATGCTGATTATAGCATGTCTTAATTGGCACTGAAAGTTGAAGAACCAGTTTCTGATTGGGAAGAAAAAAAAAGAATGGAAAATATCACTTAAAAATAAAATTCTCTCCTTCTTCCCTGTCAGTTTAAATATGTGTTAGAATGAAAGAAACATAATATACAAGTTCTACTTCCCCTGTTACAGTCTCAAAATATTACTTTAAAAATTAATGTTAATGAGTTGAAACCCTATAAAAAGCTTCTGCTGCCCCACCCCTTTCTCATACAGTATACACTTAAAATGACACAGCTTCTTAAGCCAAGAAACTTTGGACCAATAGCTGGTACTGAAAGTACACAAGCTGTACAAACTAGACTTAACTAGCCAAGTGTTGGTGCAACCTGCCTTTAAACAGGCTCTGAAGCAAAGAGCATGCCAACAATCCAGCATTTCCCAAGCAACTCTTCTTCCTTTTACATAAACCCCCCAAACAACCAATCAAGATATCTAACCTCTAACAGCAGTGCAGAATGCCCAGTCAGTACTATACTTTAGTAAGAGAATTACACTCAGTTGTCCAGGTTTTTATCTGATAACATTTAGGGGAGGTCTCCGAGCACAGGCAGCCCAAGGATATTTAAAAGGGTAGCTCTTCAGTCTGGCTGCTGGCAGAGGGTAACAATTAGACTGGGGGGAGGGCAAAACCCCTCTCTCTCTCTCACACACACACACACCCCCCCCACACACACCCACACTACTTGCTCTGGATCCCAGACTTTCACTTGTCACGTGGACTTCCAGCTGCATGTCCTGCAGGTTCCTTTAGATTAACAGCGAGGACTTCAAAATCAAGCCGGGAACAAGGCCTCCATTCAGGGACCTTCACCCTGTTACAAAAAACCCCCCACGAAGGAGCAGAACAGCCTCGCAATGGGCAAACAAACTAGCAGACCCCCACCTGTGCCTCAAACACACACATGTGCACACAAGGTTTACGGGCAGTGCTTAGACACTTGTTTTAGTAAACTGTTAAGAAACAGGAACAGGCTCACATGCCCTATGCTTATAAGCCTTTTACATTTCCTTTTGTTTTCTCTTTGTGGCTAAATGAACTGATTTTTTAAATGAGCTGAAAAAGACCGTTACAAGTACAGTAAATACACATTTTAATGTGGATACGGTCCCCTCTAAAATAAGCAACACTGAACTAACAGACTATGAAAGCCATCAGGAAATTTTACTATGATTCTACATCTCATCTTTTAAGGCTTAAAATTTTTAAATAATTAGATTCCACCAAAATCTCAAACACTATTCTTAACCACAAGAGGCTTTCAGTTATTAAATACAGCTGGAAATAAAACCAAAACAAAATTTAGTGAGAATCACTGAAAATGGAACTTGTTCTGCTTCAATTTACGTTTGAACATAAGGATTAATTTAACTGAGAGAACATCCAGAAAAGGTACCAAGTTTTAACCTAAAACAACCATCATCTATATATAACTTACACTGGGACTATAAAGTCTACATTTGGCAGCTTTAATAAAGATATAAAAGTTATATATCACAACAAACCTGAGCTTTTTCCCCTTCAGAGCTATATTTATTTTCTGGTAGGTACTTATTTTCATCTCAGGAAAAGTAAGTAGGAATAAGTAATTTAACAGACAACAAGAGGCCAATGTCTGTATTAGAAAATAAGAAATACATTCAGCACCATATTTTATAAACAACAACTAAGCGCAGCCTTCATGTTCAACACATCACTGCAGTCTCTGATATTCAAAAGTTTAAACCAGTGCACACCAGCTTGCACACTAGTTCACACACACACACACATTGTCACTGTGACAAATACACAGCTGTGACTGTTTAAGAGAGTGTCACACTGTGATAATGCTACAACGCAAAGGAGCCACACAAGGGAAGTGTGGTTTATCCTTTCAGAGTCCTTTATCAGTATTATTTTTCTTCATCTCACTCACAAGCTTTTCACCACTGACTGATTCTGGTTTTAACCATCTTTATGTTATAGATCAAAGGTAAAACAGAGACTGACTCACAAAACAAAAAAAGTGTGAAAAGAGCTTGAGATAGGGGCATGTACACATTTGTTTCAGAAGTTTTCACTTAGCTGTTACTTTTAACAAATGTCTAGGGACTACCCTGGTGGCACAGTGGTTAAGAATCCGCCTGCCAATGCAGGCCACGCGGGTTTAATCCCTAGCCCGGGAAGATCGCACATACCGCGGAGCAACTAAGCCCACGCGCCACAACTACTGAGTCCGTGAGCCACATCTACTGAGCCTGTGCTCTAGAGCCTGCAAGTCACAACTACTGAGCCCACGAGCCACAACTACTGAGCCCATGTGCCACAACTACTGAAGCCCGCGTGCCTAGAGCCCGTGCTCCGCAACAAGAGAAGCCACCGCAATGAGAAGCCCGCGCACCACAACAAAGAGTAGCCCCCGCTCGCGGCAACTAGAGAAAGCCCGCGCGCAGCAACGAAGACCCAACGCAGCCAAAAATAAATATAAATAAATAAATTTATTTTTAAAAATGTCTAAACATTTATTGAATACCTTGTATGGAACAGTCCCTTCACTGGGTGCTTAACATCTTACACTGTGAAGGATGAGCAGGAAGGAAACACTAGTTATACTGTGCTATTGTGAGGAAGGATAAGGTCAAAACTATGTCCTGGCTCTAGTGTAAAGGCCAAGAGCAGGAGTACTTCTGTTTTCTTTTATAATGAAATGAATTAAGTACTAATGGCAACATGGGACTATGAAGAAAATGTAGAATAAAATGTCAAGGACAGGGCTTCCCTGGTGGCACAGTGGTTAAGACTCCGCCTGCCAATGCAGGGGACACGGGTTGGAGCCCTGGTCCGGGAAGATGCCACATGTGGTGGAACAACTAAGTCCGTGCGCCACAACTACTGAGCCTGCGCTCTAGAGCCTGTGCTCCGCAACAAGAGAAGCCACCGCAGTGAGAAGCCCGCGCACTGCAACAAAGAGTAGCCCCCGCTCACCTCAACTAGAGAAAGTTCACACGCAGCAACAAAGACCCAACGCAGCCAAAATAAGTAAGTAAGTAAGTAAGTAAGTAAGTAAGTAAGTAACGTCAAGGACACTTATAAAAAATTTGAGGGGCTTCCCTGGTGGCACAGTGGTTGAGAGTCCGCCTGCCGATGCAGGGGACACGGGATCGTGCCCCAGTCCGGGAAGATCCCACATGCTGCGGAGCGGCTGGGCCCGTGAGCCATGGCCGCTGAGCCTGCGCGTCTGGAGCCTGTGCTCCGCAACGGGAGAGGCCACAATAGTGAGAGGCCTGCGTACCGCAAAAAAAAAAAAAAAAAAAAAAAAAATTGAAAAGGAAAAATATTCCCATGGTATGAGTTCAAAAGATACAAAGAGATAAACAATGAAAAGAAAGACTGTCTCCTACTTCCCAGGATCCCCTCCACAAAGCTTACTGCTAATAGGTTATCTTTCCACAATCATTCAATGCACAACCAAGAATAAATGTGAATTTAAATCCTTTTTCCTTTAAAAACAACTGGAGTGTATTTGCTGTACACAGTCTATTTTGTGGTCCCTTAACAATACGTTATATATCTCTTTCTATATCTACATCTAAACATCTACCTTATTCTCTTTTTTTTGCTATGCAGTATTGTATTAGTCAGTTCTGTGACTTATTTAACCAGTCCCCTATTGATGGACATTTAGGTTGTTCCCAGTCTTTCCCTACTTCATACAGCACTATAATAAACATCCTTGTGCATACATCTTCAGCTGAAATATTTCTGTAGCGTTACTCTCCACAAGGGGAACTTCTGCCAAAGGGTTGGTACGTTTAAAATTTTGATGGAGGCTGGCAAAGTGCTCTCAGCAAAAGAAGTGTCAATGAACACTCACCGTCCATCACCCGGCTAAAGATGTTGACCTTAGCATCAGGGTATGCCCAACCACAGTACAAAAGGCAGCAAACTCAGACCAGGGGAGAGGTGGGAGGACTGGTAGACAGTAACAGAAGAAAACAATTTAGACAAACAAACAGCTGTGGTGCTAAGAGGTTGGGGAGGATAAGCCAAGAAGCTAGCAAACACTGGCTGTCTTTGGAGTCCTGCAGAGAGAGCTTCAGATCTGAAACAAAGGCAACAGGGAGCCACTATGGCTTCTAGATCTAGAATGTGATGATTCTCATGTTATTTAAGAAAGGTTTTTCCAGCAATCACATGAAGTACAGATGTACTAGAAAGAGAAGGATGATGGTACTTAGTACTACTGCAGTCATCTAAAGTGAGGTGATGAGGATTTGAGTGGCCTCGTAACATCTCACAGTATCTAGGTCAGAATGATTTCTCGCTCCTTTTCTCTTCCCGCTTTGGAAACTCCTATCATCAATCCCGAATACTAACGGGAAACAGATCGGGTCCTGGCACGTAAGGCACTGTAGTGGAGAGGAGAGTGCAATCAACTCCACAGAGAAGATGCCTGCTGGCCACACGGGGCTGCCAGTCACATGGGCTCATCACTCTGCCCAAGAAACTTCCCGTGCTACTGACCTAATTTAGTTTGCAGATACATAAATTTAAGATATCCTTTCCAAAAAGAAAACAATATAAACCTATAAAGTATCCACGTCGAGAATGGACCCATCATCCCACCGCGTCCTCAGGAACGCCCTAATGGGAAGAGCACTGACTAGGACAGCGGACACTGCAGGCAGGGCTCCGCGACAGGTGCCGTGCACGCTCCACCTTTACAACAACCCCAGGAGATGGTCCCTATTATCTATCAGCTTGTTTTTTACCAGGAGGAAACAAAACCTTAAGCAATGTGCACGTAGCAACTCAACGGGACGGACAACTCTTCATTTCCACCCCAGCTGTACTCTACAGACACCTGTAAGCTTCAAGCATTATCGTAAGGGTTTGATGTACTTTTAACTTTTTAAGGTATTATCCTAGCTTCCACCTATTCTCCTAAATTCCCTTCTCAAAAACTATGAATCTTAAGTATTTTGTGTGTGGGATACTTCCAAAACATTCAATTATAATATTATGAATTGAAAAGTATCAAAACTTCAAACTCCCACAAATCTGAATACAAGGCCACTCTACCTACTACTCATTATCATCAAATGGTCGTTTAAGGTCCACAGGCTGATGGGAAACAAGATAAAGAGACCCATCTTGCCTCCTCAGATTACGTTCGCTGAAGGATCCTCTGCTGGTTCCTCTCTTTCCCTCCAAAGACTCCACGCAGACTCCTGGATGGTGATGATTCCCGAATCTCTCTACTTCAAGTCCCATATATTTTAACTGCATTATGAAGGAGTCCCTTGTACTCAAGGAGTCCCTTGTATGTCAAGAAATGACTCTCTTAACTGTCCTCCTCAAATTTGATCCCCTTCCTTCAAGGGCCACCTGGTCAAGGGCATCACCATCCACATGGACTTCTCAGAGCCATTCCACACCCCTTACCTCTCTCACCATCCATACAGATCTGACACATGACCAGACCTAAAATCACTGTCAAGTCCATCCCCTTCATCTTCCCTCCAGCTGTCAGCTCCTTTACACTACAGCCTCTTGCCCGCCACGCCACCAGAGCAGACTTGCTAAAATACAAATGGCCATGCTGCGCTACTGCCTGGAAAGGCCTCCTCCGTGGTGCCTACAGAATGAGGTCCACAGTCCTTGCTCTGGCACAGAAAAGCTCATCAAACAACCTCCAGCTGCCACCCCAGCTTCATCTTGGCCTTCCCCCGGGCCCACCGCAAGTCCTCAGCTTCATGCACTTGACTGCTCACAGGCTTCCACAGGGCCACCTGTCTGCACGTGCAACTCTCTCAGTCCAGGTGGGTGCCCTTCCTTCTGTGTCTGTGAAGCATCGCTGTCTTCAAGATCCTGCTAGAAATTAACTCCTCCATTCCCCCAAACAACTACCTCACATCAACTTCAGATGTATTCTTAAAATACAGCATTATAAATTCTTAAACTATTTGTTTGTGTATCTCCTGAACTGGACTCTTACTTCCTCTTGGGTTCCCAGCGCTGAGCACCGACAGGTACTCAAAAGCCTGGTGAATTACTGACTGAACGCCTTCCAAGAGCTTACAGTTAGAATTAGACACAGCAATACAAAATAAATGTATGAGGACAAACATAAAACTGAACAAAACTTGGGCTCATGTCCAAGAATATTTATCATGTTAACAGCTACACTGCCTGGTAGCAATATGCTACAAAACACATTTTGCTGTTTGTTACTGGCAGTCTTACGGCAAAAAGATGACTATAAAAGAATGTAGTAAAAAAAACAAACAAAAAAACCTGGAAATTAAGAGGGAGGGAAAAGATTATCGTGAGCATTGGTGGTGTCATCAAAAATGAGAAAAATCAAGACATCCTTTACCTCCTAATGATCAGAACAGCAATGAGATATTCCTGCAGGAAAAAAAAATCTGATAATGAGTTTGATAAAGCCTGTATATCTAACTACCAATTTATAGGAAATTTAAAAGGGCTGAGGAATACATTAAACCATAGCAAATCAGTCAGCAAATCTCAAACTGTGGGAACCTCTACTAGAAAAATGACCTAGTTTCAACAAATAAGTTGTAACAGCAAAAAGGAAAGGAGAGAGGAAGAGAGGAAAAGAGGGAGAGATGAAGAGATGAAGGAAGAGGAAAACCATAGAGATGAAAAGGTATCATCCAATTATGAGAGTGGATTTTGTTTGGACCTTGACTCAAACTACCCCACAATGTAAATTAAACAGAAACATTTAATCCATTTATGAAACTACTGGAAATTTCAACATTGGATAATTGGTATGAAAAAATATTCTTTAAATGTGATAACTGTATAATGTTTGTGTTTCTTTTTTTAAGCCCTTTATATTTTAGAGCTATATACTGAAATACTGACAGATTAAATGATACAATAGCTGGGATTTACTTCAAAATGATATTGAGGGCGGGGATTGGGGGGGTGAAGGAAGAGCAAGTGTACACACAACAGTGGCCATATAATCGTTGAAGGCTGAGTGATGGGTGTGTGGGGCTCGCTATATGTTTGTCTACTTCTGTTCATTGTTTGAAAATGTCCATTTAAAGTAAAATGGAGTTAATGGTATGAAAGACGAATTCAGGAATCCAGAACTGGGACTGAGGCTGTGGTACTGACTCTGGCTTACACCTGCAAGACCACAAAACTTCTGAATTGGTCCCTTGCCTTCAATCCTCAATCTCCCAAGAAAGCCCACTATGCATTGACCATTTACTCTTTCACAGCTTCTTAACCTCGCCCCATTTTATCTTTAACATGTTTGCTGTACTATTTAATCCTAACACTTAACTGTCTTTGAAAAACAAAAAATCGGACTTCACTGGTGGCACCAAATGCAGGAGACACGGGTTCGAGCCCTGGTCTGGGAAGATCCCACATGCTGCGCAGCAACTAAGCTCGTGCTCCACAACTACCGAGCCTGTGCTCTGGAGCCCACGAGCCACAACTATTGAGCCCGTGTACCACAACTCCGGAAGCCCGCGCGCCTAGAGCCCGTGCTCCGCAACAAGAGAAGCCACCACAATGAGAAGACCATCCACCGCAATGAAGAGGAGCCCCTGCTCGCCACAACTAGAGAAAGCCCATGTGCAGCAACAAAGACCCAACGCAGTCAAAAATAAATAAAACAAAATTTTTTAAATTAATAAATAAATAAAAATAAATCCTTAAGAGCATTAAAAAAAATCCCTCCATAATCTTCACCAAGTTAACCTTCCCAGTTTCATTTTCCCCTAGATCCCCAGGTAAAACCTCCTTGTATTTACTCTGACCCTTTCGGGGCCTCATCTCCTGATCAAGATGCCCTCCTTGCCTAGATCTGACACTCTTACACTTACTTTGGCTCAGCCTCTTAAAGGCCCAGTGTCCAATTTCACTGACTCCAAGATGCCTTTTCCAGCCACAGATCTCGCCCGAGACCACAAACACTTGAGTCAAACCAACCCAAGCTCAAATTCCAACTTCTGGACTATTCACTACCTCTGCAACCCTGAACAAATTTTCCTGAGTTGTTTCCTGCTCTGGAAACTATATCAGATCGAGCGGCGCTGAGAAGGCTCAGGGTACAGTGCCTCCTTCCCTCCCAGTGCCTCTGCAGCTTAGGCACATGGCACTTCAAGAGCAGGGGCTGAATGGGGCTTCTCATATATCACGACTGCTATCTTTTAGGATAATGGTAAGTCACTTTAATTCTAAGTCCATATCAATACTTTCCCCTGCATCTTCCTTCGCCCTTGCTCCAAAAATCTTTTATATTAGATTAAAAAAATCACAGGACCAAATCTCATATGGTTTTTTTTACTGCTACTGATTCCATAGGCAGACTCTATGCCTCTATTAAAGCCTTATTATCTGTAATACACTAGATATACTGATGAGTCCAAAGGCTAGATTCAGAATATTGTTAATTTTCTATTAACTGAAAGGAATAATTATTTCCATTAAAAAAAAAACATTCTAGAAAAAGAACAGGCTTATCCAAACTACTCTGTTATTTTCTTTCTGATGAGTCTCATTAATTTTTTTTTTTTTTTTTTTTTTTCGGTACGCGGGCCTCTCACTGTTGTGGCCTCTCCCGCTGCGGAGCACAGGCTCCGGACGCGCAGGCTCAGCGGCCATGGCTCACGGGCCCAGCCGCTCCGCGGCATGTGGGATCTTCCCGGACCGGGGCATGAACCCGTGTCCCCTGCATCGGCAGGCGGACTCTCAACCACTGCGCCACCAGGGAAGCCCAGAGTCTCATTAATATTGATAATAGATCCCTCGCTATCACTGTAGCCTGCCATCAACAAGAATGTCACCATGACACAGGACTTACCAGTATACCTGAGGCTGCAGCTGCCCCTACGCCTGCAGTAAAGAGAAACCACGAGAGGACTGGAGATTAGAGAGAGGACCACCAGCAAGAGCAGCTGCCTCTCCTACGTTAGTCAAGTTAGGACCCTGGAGACCACTACTCTGGCATTGAAGACTTAAGAAAATCCTTTATTTTATTTTGTTTTTTGCAAGAACTTCTTCCTAAACTAACAAGGGGTCCAGAGTGAGAAGGGAAGCTACATGGTTACCTAAATTTCACTTCTCCTAAAATACTAAAGAAAAATATGAAGATACTCAAGAGCTAAGGACTAAAGTAATTAAGATTTTTAATAGATTAATTTTATTAAACTCACAAAGCAAATGAGCCACAGTAAATGTTCAGCTGTACTTTTTATAGGGAAAAATAGTGTTATGTAATTAATAATAATAATAATAATACACAGAGCAAAAAGAAAACCCAGCTCTGTAACTTATCACTTAAAGAATTTCCTCATCCATAAAAGCAAGATAACAGGAACTTATCTCCAAAAGTTATATTAATGATTAAAGGAGGGACTAAGCAACGAGCACTGTGCTTGACACATTTAAATGTTCAATAAGTGTCAGCTATTGTGATTTACATGATCTAAAACCACATTTAAGAATAAGAATCAAAATTTTCACTGAACCACTGGGACTTCATCCTGTGACCACGATGCTGCCGACGGCAGCAGCTAACAATTATGTAACATTTACTCTTCACCAGGCACTCCTGAGAGTACTTTACTCACTGAATAAACACTTATGGTCTCGACATCAACTCCACGAAATAAGTACTATTTTCAGATGAAGAAACTGAGGCACAGAGGTTGAGAAACTCGCCCAAAGTCCAAACTACAGAGTCAGAAACTCTGGGTGTACAGTTCAACAATGTGTGTTTTAACAGGCCTTCCAGGAGATTCTAGTGCTCACTGAAATTGGAAAAACCCTGGGTTAACAATTGCAAAGGCCCGCATCAGTGGCCTTAAGGCCTGAATATCAGCCTATCTCTGAAACAAAATGCATCTCTACTGTAAACAACAATAAAGAAGACAGTAAACCCTAGGGAACTATATTCAACATCCTGTGATAAGCCATAATGGAAAAGAATATGAAAAAAAATGTATATATTTGTATAACTGAGTCACTTTGCTGTACAGCAGTAATTAACACACTGTAATTCAACTATACTTCAATAAAAAATAAATAAAATGGAATAAAACAGAGTTGGGATCAAAACCAAGCCCCACCACATTCAGGCATAACTTGCTGTATGACCTCTGAGGGTCACTATTAACATAATATATGAGGTGACATCCATCCGCCATGCTAGAGTACAAGATTGGAAAGCTCTGGTTAGTATTTCTGCTCTCCATGGCTCTCAAACTTTGGAAGGCATCAGAATTGCCTGCTGGAGTTAAATGCAGATCCCCAGGTACTCCCCACCCCCCCAAACAGTTTTGGAGTAAGAGAACTTACTTGAGCAAACACTCCAGGTGATTCTGATGCAGACAATCCCTTTTTTTTCTTTTTAGGAAACCACAGCTGTATACTTATCCAGTGGCTTTGCCCTACCCTACTTTGATCTCTACCTTTCCTTCACCTCCCAAGGCTAATGCAAAGAGACATGCATCCACTCCTCTCCCCAAAGTCTAGCACTCTAAGGAAAATCAGTCAGTGAACTGGAGCTGGTTCTGCTATCCTTCCAGGAAAAAAGGTGGTCACTGCCCACACTAGCAATGCAATTCTAAAAGTAACCCTATGTTTCAAACATCTGCAGATAATCATCTTCTGGAATACGTATACATAGAGCTTGTTACTCTAAGAATTTTTAAAAATCAAAGAAATTGATGAAGGAAGAATTTTAATGGTATATATGTAAGTTATGTTTTACTTTATTTTCTACACTTCAACAAATTGAAATGAGCATTTAAAGACAAATGAAGACAGCTCAGAGTAGGAAAAAACAATCCAGGAAAAATAAAAATTCCTCAATCTCCCTAGTGTCAGAATTTAAATATCAAAGAAAGAGAATTGTATGAATAAATATAATAAGCCTCGATGATGCTTCTAACTGCATAACCTATTCTATCCTCAACTTCATCCCTCAATCCCAATGGGGCGTCAGAGAAGAGAGCAAGTTGAAGGGGTATGAAGAGAACCACATCAGGTGTGAGTGCCAGTTCCTCACGATATCCCCAGCTACAGAGGAGGGGCTTCCTCCTCCACCTGCTCCCCGAGTCTGGGCAACTAGGATAAAGAGCTAGAGAACAAGTCCTGAGTGCACCCAAGTGTCCGGGCATCCAGTTCAATCCCATGGCTCCATGTCTATTGGAGACGGAGATGGAGATGGGGGAGAGGGGAAAGAAAAAAGTGAGGAAAAGAACTTAAAAAAAGCTCACCCAGTACTACAGCTACGTTAGAAACAGGGAATGGTGTGGAGCTTAAATGATTTTTAGACCAAATCCTGCTCTCGTGTTTGAGATTTTTCTTCAGCTTTTCATAAAACGTATCTTAAACAATGTAAGGTTTTCCTCTTCTATCACCACAGCAGACAGTCACAGCCAGCTGATGTGATCTTCTGCACATTTCTAAGAAAGCCTGATGCTCTGACGAGGACAGGTCGGAGCACAGCCTAACCTGGGGCCAGGCTGCACACACACCCCAGGCCTGTCTGGGGCTTTCCTCTTCTCAGGAGGAAGCTTCCATCACCTTTCCAAAAGTAAATTAAGTACTGAAAGTATTGTTATTGCTATATAATTCCTCACTTCCTGGCTTTGTTTTCCTTTAATTCTGGGACTTGAAAGGAAGAAAATTATTTTAAAAATATTCTAAACATGAATGTGAATAGCATTATCAAATTATAATCCAAGGCAGTTAAGAGTCCCAGTTACAATCCAAAACATAAAAAGAATAACTATTGAAAGTTTTCCATCAGAGGGCCAAAAATGCTTTATTACTGGAAACAATCTGTGCAAGATGTGAGAATTTTCTCTTCCTTTTCTCCACTTTTAATAAAATAAAAGCAAAGACCCAGGCAGGCATAGTTGTATAGGACCACCCTGATTTTTATAGCAATTAAAAAAAAATTCATATAAAATTTTAACATTATCAAAAAGTTTTTCTTCATTCTCCAGTAGTTTTTTCTATTTGCTTATTTAAGAAGCTTTCAGGAATAACAAGAACCAAAACAAAACACACACACTAATATACACACAGAACTGACCATTCTACATAAACTGAAATTTTTACGGCAGCAAGTTACATCTATAGTATATTCAAAGTTAGTGCTAGGGCTTCCCTGGTGGCGCAGTGGTTGAGAGTCCGCCTGCCGATGCAGGGGACGCGGGTTCGTGCCCCGGTTCGGGAGGATCCCACGTGCCGCGGAGCGGCTGGGCCCGTGGGCCATGGCCGCTGAGCCTGCGCGTCCGGAGCCTGTGCTCCGCAACGGGAGAGGCCACAGCAGTGAGAGGCCCGCGTACCGCAAAAAAAAAAAAAAATTAGTGCTACATTTTTAGTATACTACTCTGTCTCCCAAGGGACAAAAAAGTAGGAGAGGAAAAGTTGCCACTTTCTCATTCCTGTCCTCCTAACCTCTGACCCCTACCCTCCCCCGCAGCCAAGAGCCTTGCCAAGCAGGCCCTGGGCACCATGTGAGCTCCCAGGAGCGTCTCCAACCCAAGTGTAGAAGCAGTTATGTGGTTGGTTACCCAAGCGAACAAGCAGAAATCAGTCTAGGAGTGGGCCTTGCTCCGACCTGAAAGCAACTCAAAAGTTTTCTCGTCAGATGCTCACAAGCTCTTTAAACATAAAAGGAAATCCCCAGCCCTGGTTCAAAGCCTAAGACAACTGCAAGCCTGGTCAGCAAGAAGGAAAGAGAGTCAAATGCAAAGGAAACCCCAGGCTTCACTAGCAATCTCCTTTAAAACAAATAATACCTTTATCAACTGACATTCCCAAAGTTTTTATTATCAAGTTAATTAACAGACTCCTGTGTTAATATCTAAATGCTGGGCAATTAATGGCAGCAAACTATAAATGTCCTTGTGTTTGCTCTGACAACAAAATCTTATAAAGCAAATGATATGAGCACTTCAGTAATGTAACACAGGCCTTCTACGCCTAATTTCCTCCAAAAGCTGCAGAATACGAGTGGTTTATAAATTAACATTCTGTTATATAAATAATAAGAAACAAAGAATTAGAATAAATAATTAACAATAACAATAAAGAAATGTCTGCCACAATGCATCACCGTCAATACACATAATATAACACCTGAACTCCTTCAGAGACTTCAATGGCAAGTTATTAATTCTGAAGTATTTTACCCTCATTTCCAATGCTATCTATCACCTTCTTTTCAAAATGATGCCCATTTTCCAAATACTTTGTTTACTGCATCTCCTTCTGAAAAATTCTGTCCACAAAGATGTCCAAATAAACTGGTATTTTAGAAAATATAATTTAAACACTTGTTTCTACCGACGCACATGTAAACAGACTTAGACTTCCAGTTGGCTTAACTATTGAGCGATCTGCTGTTACAAGTGAACTGCTGAGCTACAACTATTTTCTGCTTTAAAAAATTATTGAAAAATAACCTTTTACTTCATTCTTAATCATTGAGGAAAAGCAATGAAATTCACCAGTTCCAAGCATAATTAATATGTTCCTTCTAAATGACCTTGACTGCTGAACCAAACTTAGAGTCTAGTTCAGTATCATTCAGGGTAGGGCATTACCTCTGTGCTCACTAACAGAGTTAGTCCTACCCCAAGATCATGTTTTCTCTCACCAGCAAACTCTTACTCACTCTTCAAGACCTCCTCCGGACACTTTTACTAGTATCTACTCATAGCTCGAAAACACACCTCTCCTACTGTACTGTCTGTCATCTGCCCATGTTGACCCTTCTATTCAACTGGGAATTCCTTCACTTCAGACACAATGTCTTATTAATCACTGGATTCCCAGCATACAGAACATTCCCAAGCACAAAGGGATTCAATAAACAGTTTATGTTTTGCTTTTCCTGTCTTCTGCAACTTTTCCAATAAGCCTGAGGTTAAAAAAATATATTAAAAAGATAAAAGTTGTACCTTGAGAAGTATACATTCATAATACCCAATATTTCTCTCTAGAATCTGAGGTAATTCTATCGGCTGGGAAAAAACTATACCTAAAAAGGCAAAAGTTTGAAATTCTCTCACTGCTTTAAACTAGAGTTTTGTTGTTGCTGTTGCTGTTTTAAGATCCTGATATATCCTCTTTAAACTGAGACTTACTTGAATGGAGTTACCTCCTACAAATTTTCTCTAAGGAAAGGAAGATTTTTTTCTAGCTGTGGAAACAACAGTGTAGTTTAAAGCCATGAAAACAGTGTTGTGCAAGGCTGCCAACTGTCACAGTCCTGGAAAGGAAGCTGAATCAGCACAAGACCAATGTCAAAGGAAAGGGTATTGACAGACAGTCTGGTTTCCATACCAGGCAACTCCCTTCAGGTTACTCGATTCTTGGAACACTGCCCTTGACACCTAGCAGCTGCTTCCGTTAGGAACAGTGGGTAGAAGGTCTGGGAGAAACGTGTGCCACAAGAGAAACACGATCTCTTCTCCAGCATCTCACGAGAGTGGAACTGAAGTAGGACAGGAGTTGAGAGGCAAAAGGAAAAAGACAACGAGTCTATTAGGTGCAAGGAGGAGAGAGGCAGGTAATGAGAGTTTGGTCTCATTACAGTGAACCAGGAAACAAACCTACATGTGATAATCCTTTATGACCCAAGAATGACAAAATGGAAACTTTAAACCAAAAAATAAAACAATGAAAACTTATGGCTTTAAGGGAGGTTTTCTCTACTGTACCGAATTATTAAATCTCAGGTGAAGGAGTTTGAGCAAGTAAGCTAGGATACAAAAATGCTTCCAAATGGAAGCAACCTCTTCAAATAGCTTTTTTTTTTCAAGAATTAATTTTAAAAGAATTTTAAAATTAACACCTTTTAAAAGAAGGAAATGTCAGCATGTTGAGTAAATAAAATGTTTGGTGACCGGACAGTTCATTTCCCTGTTGTATTAGTTAATCTCTTGGTCTACAACAGGAAGAATAAACCAGGCCTACTGTTACTTACTGATTTTTACTGTGTGTTTGTGTGTGTGTGCGTGTGCGTACACTTTATTTGCAAACTTAGAATATCTCCACACTTTGGGGTACCTTACTTTTTCTGTTAAACAATTCTGTGAGCGTGTTATTTAAAATGTTCAATATTTTCATTGTATATAATTGCTATTATATGGTAATAAATCGCATGGATTCAAACCCTGTTCACAATTTTGAGCTGTTCATACAATATAACTCTATCACTCTCATTTGTACCAGTGGAGTTCATTGTTATTACACACAGAGATGCAAGCCTCTGACTATTTCACAAGTCTTCTAATGTAGACACATCTGAGCAATATTTTATTATAAACTTTGTCCTTTCCATTACATTTATGGCATTATACTGATGTTTGAAACTTTGTATATAGGTAACTCATTATGTATGAATTTTATTTCAGAAAAAAATAAGGAAGCCTAAGTTATTCATATTGATAAGATTTCAAGGGGGCGGTTAGTTGTCACAAGGATAAGGAAATGCAATGAAATTTAAGGGTGTAAGGTAGGAATGCTAGATTGTCCTATAATGTATAAGAGATTGATCCAACAGATCATCATACCACATCACACATTCATTTCACAAGTCCCAGCACTCATCTAGATTTAAAAACAAACAAAAAGCTAACTATTTGTCTAAGCCTAGAACCCAACTCCATTCTGCATATAAGAACAAAGTATTGTTAAAACAACTTTATTAATATACTGAATTTTCTAGGAATAAAACTACCATGTATACTGAGGGAAGATTATATTTTGTTTTGGTCGGACTCTGACCAAGAGCTGCTCATCATCTTAAAAGATGACATCTCCACTGACAACCCTGCCTAAGACATCTGAGAGGCTGATACCACACTCCTGCATCAGCCTCATGGTGTAGCTGTCAGGCCCACACCGATCCCACATATACACGTGAGCATTCATTTCAAAAACCTTCAATGTAGTCATGCTCGAGCATCTATTTAGTTAAGTACACAATATTTTATTATATACCACTTTCTTTTCACTTTTCCATGTACAGTTAGTGCATTATTAAGAATTGTTTAAAATTTTGTGTAGTAACATACAGTATCTATAAATTTTGTGTTGGTAACATATTATCTATGAATTTATTGCAAAAGAATAAAGGAGGCAGTAGAGAAGTTTCATTATAGGGACTTCCCTGGTGGTGCAGTGGTTAAGAATCCACCTGCCAATGCAGGAGACACAGGTTCGAGTCCTGGTCCGGGAAGAGCCCACATGCCGTGGAGCAACTAAGCCCATGCGCCACAACGACTGAGCCTGTGTTATAGAGACCATGAGCCACAACTACTGAGCCCGCGTGCCACAGCTACTGAGGCCTGCGTGCCTAGAGCCCGTGCTCCACAATAAAGAGAAGCCACTGCAATGAGAAGCCCACACACTGCAACCAAGAGTATCCCCCTCTCGCTGCAATTAGAGAAAGCCCGCACGCAGCAATGAAGACCCAACACAGCCAAAAATATAAACAAATGAATTTATTTAAAAAAAGTTTCATTATAAAATAGGAATGTACTGTCTGTATGTTCTAAATTATCTATTATATGACATGTTTATATAGTTTTAAACTGTATAAAAGATATCAAATAAACAACTAGAAAATAGAAGACGGTACCAGTTCCAGGAGTATGGCAGATTGGATACTCTAAGTGCCTATAATTGAAATATCTAAAATACTTGATAACATGCCTTTTTAAATGGATCACAAACTTGGCATGAATGTGACTGAAACGAAGAACACAGAAAGCAAACCAAGAACATGGAAAGTAAGAGAGCAATAGAAACTGACTTCTGTTATGGATTTTAACTTTCCATTTGATGACTATACAGGGAACAGGGGAAAGGAGGAATCTAGGGCCTACCAAAAGGGAGTAAAATATGAGACAATACCTCTCAAATAAATTAGGGACTAAGATGGGCTATATCCATCATTTAAGAGCATGAAAACTCACTAAAGAGAAAGGAAAAATACCTGTCTTGAACTTGATACTGAGAGGTAGGAGGAATTAAGAAATGACTCCTTTGAGAATTAGCAACCACAGGCTAACGATCACCAGAGTTTCTGGTCAAAATTAACACTTAATGGTGTGCTCTGTAAAACCTCAAGAAGAGAAGTCCATTTAAAATGGTCCCAGAGGCCATATGACCTGAACCCACTGATCAATCTTAATACCACTTGTTGTAGGACAACGAAATATTAGGATGTTAACATCCTGAGGTAACACCCTCACTTCATCACCTATGAAGTATACAGACCATGTCAGTCAGTAATGATGTGTAACAAGCCACCCCAAACTTAGTGGCCTAAAGCCACCAGCATGTATTATGCTCACAGATTCTGTGGGTGAGGAATTCGGACAGAGTACAAAAGAGAAAGCCTATCTTCATCACAATCTCTACAGCCTCAGCTGGAAGACAGTTGATAGTCACCAGACAGCCTGGGGCTGGAACCACTTGGAGGCTTCTTCACTCAAAGGGAGGGTCACAGACCCCTCCACTAAACAGAAGCAGTGACCTAAATGTTGGGGACATGATTTACAAACAATCACAAACAAAAATGTTTAACTTCAAGCCTTTGGATCTAACTTGAAATTTACAGGAAATAGAGGGGCTAGATGAACAAATTAAGCCACATCAAGGGAAAACAATCAGACAAAGCCATTTCATAGGACAACTGACTCAGTTTTTTCAACATGCCAAAGGCATGAACGGGGGTGGGGTAAAAGAGAACTGTTCCAGATAAAAAGACTTAAGGACCAGGGCTTCCCTGGTGGCGCAGTGGTTGGGAGTCCGCCTGCCGATGCAGGGGACGCGGGTTCGTGCCCCAGTCCGGGAGGGTCCTGCATGCCGCGGAGCGGCTGGGCCAATGAGCCATGGCCGCTGAGCCTGCGCGTCCGGAGCCTGTGCTCCGCAACGGGAGAGGCCACAACGGTGAGAGGCCCACGTACCACAAAAAAAAAAAAAAAAAAAAAAAAAAAAAAAAAAAGACTTAAGGACCAAATCAATGTAGTAACCTTGTTTGAATTCTGCTTGAAACAAATGAACTATAAATAAGGCATTCTGATGACAACTGGGGATATCCGAAAATGGCTAGGTTAGTAAATGAAAAGAACTTATGGTGGCATGTGAATGCTCATTCTATCATCCTGTTTGTCAGCCTATTAAGAACTTTCTAAATAATAAAACTTTACAAACTAAAATATGAAATATGATTCCTGATGACTAGTGCCCACAAGCAACTGGCAAAAGCATACACCAGTCCTTCTGAGGGAACAGGACACAAACCCAAGCCTCAATAAAACTCTTTAAAAAAATGAATGAAGGGAAGTAAGAAAATTCTTAGAACTAAAAGAGAACAAAAATAATGCACGTCAAAATTTGAGAGATTTAGCCAAAGTAGTACTTAGGAGGAAATTTTTTAGTCATATTTATTTGGCTTTATCAGACAAAAAGCAAGATATAATCAAAGTAAGAACAGAATTTAATTAAACTTATAAAAAAGAACATGTAATAACGAGGACAGTGACCAAACTTGTTTCGGAAAGACAAACCACTGGCAAGATTAATCAAGATTAATAAAAGAAGGAATAACATTATTAATTAAAATGCTTAACTCTGGATGTTATAAAAATTAAAGAAATAAAGACTATTATGAACTTCAGGTTAATAAACTTGAAAACCTTGATGAAATGGATACGTATATAGGAATATATATATATAAGTAAAAAGCTGACTCAAGAAGAATTCGATAACTTGATATGCCTATATTCACAAAAGAAATAAGATCAAAAATCAGGAATGGGACAAAAGCTATAACATCAAGGGCTACACAACCCTTTATGACTTTACAGATGCTTCTACCAAACACTCCAAAAGCAGGTCATTCCAGACTTTAAAGTCTTCCAGTAAGTTTAGAAAGGGACTATTATGGGAGTTCCCTGGTGGCCTAGTGGTTAGGATTCTGGGCTTTCACTGCCGTGGCCTGGGTTCAATCCCTGGTAGGGGAACTGAGATCCCGCAAGTCACAAAGCAGTGTGGCCAAAAATAAAAAAAAGTGTGGGTGGGGGGGTGGGACTAGTGTCTTAACGCATTCTGCAAAACTTCATAATACAGATATCAAACCTCATGAGGATAATTACAGTCCAATCCCTTTTATGAACAGTGATTCAAGAAACCTAAATAAAAGTCAGCAGACTGAATCCAGTGATGTGCAAAAAGAGAATATGTCACGAGGCTAGGTTTATTCTAGAATGCATGTTTGGCATAATACTTAAAAAAAATGTAATATACCCCAATAACAGATTATAAGAGGAAAAACAAAGTGATCATCCCAAAAGACACACAAAAAAACACATAAGATAAAATTCAGCATCCATTCATGATAAATTCTTAGCAACCTAGAAAAAGAAGGGAACTTCCTTATCCAACAATGGGCAGCTACAAAGAAAAGAAAAGAAAAAAAGAGTAAACATTATATCTAATGATGAAATGCTGAAAGCCTTCTTTTAAATCAGAGATAATACAAAAGCAGACAGTCCTTTCAAATAATGCATTGAAGGAGCTGTCTGAGGAAGGACAAAAGAAGGGGAGATGGGAGTGGGTTTTTTTAAGCAATTAAAAAATAAAATTTGGAAAACCTAAGAGAATCTATAAATGATTAGAGTTAGTAGAATTCACGAGAACTTAAAAGGGTCAATGTACAATAAAATTTAATATACCAAGTTCATTATATTTGTATATACCTGAAACAATGAGAAAATGTAATATAATAAAAATATAAAATCTATGTTTACAATACCAACAAAAATATAAGGTATATAGGAATAATTCTAACCAAACAGTACAGCAGTTCTTTTTGAAGAAGATTATAAAAGAAATTTACAACTATCTAAACAAATGAAGAAATGGAGAGAGGAGTCATTCAGGAAGAGGAGGGACACTGGGGTAGGAATGTGAGAAGAAAAGGAAAATCAGCCCTGAGCACAAGCAGACCAGAGCATCACCCGTAGCAGACAAGCAGTGCTGACAGCGGATTTGGACAAGGCCGCTTTCTGACAACAAAAATGACTGAACATGTGCCTCTTCTCACGAACACTGTCTTTCTCTAAGTGACTATTGCTTCTTCACCAATGACAAAGCCCGGACACACTGAAGTTCGGCCTCACGGCTCAAAATTAAGACACCTAATCATCAAATGCTCACAGCTTTTTTGAAGCAGCCAGTCCAGACGGACCCTCACTCCCCTAATACCTCTTAGAACCTTCCAACACACACCCCAACACTATAAACCTCCCAACTCCACACCTTCCATGAGGCTCCGCAGGGGCGTGTTCTCCCTGGCCCGTAGTAACCCAAGCCAAGTAAACCCAGCTCGCTTTATTACAAGTGTGTTGCTAATTGTTCAAATGAGGTCCTTTTTTTTTTTTTTTTTTTTTTTTTTTTTGCGGTATGCGGGCCTCTCACTGTTGTGGCCTCCCCCGTTGCGGAGCACAGGCTCCGGACGCGCAGGCCCAGCGGCCATGGCTCACGGGCCCAGCCGCTCCGCGGCATATGGGATCCTCCCAGACCGGGGCACGAACCCGTATCCCCTGCATCGGCAGGCGGACTCTCAACCACTGCGCCACCAGGGAGGCCCGGTCCTTTTGTTTTTTAAACTCTTATTATTTTATAAGTATCACCTATTTCACATAAAACAAAAAAGGTACAATGAAAAAAAAATCCTGTTATAATAACAACAAAGACAAAATTCTTAGGAAAAAGCATGGTAAGAAATGAAAAGTTTATATGAAAAATAAGCAAACACAAATTGCCAAGAGAGCTCTGAAAAGAGTAATGAAGATGTATTAACCCTACCAGATATTAAAAAATGATAAAAACAGTACAGTACTGGCACACTAAAAGAAGGACCAATGGAAAAGAATAAAAGTCCCAGAATAACCTCAAACACTGTACCTAAAGGAAAATTTTAAAAGTTTAAAAGGAAAGATAACAGTAATGGTTAATTTTATGTGTCGGGGGGAGAGTATTTGGGGATGAAATTAACATTTAAATCAGTGACCTTGAGTAAAGTAGATTACCCTCCATAATGTGGGTGGGCCTCATCCAATCAGTTGAAGGCCTAAATAGAACAAAAAGACCAGCCCCCTAAGCAAGAGGGAGTTCTCCAGCAGACTGCCTTCAGGCTTCATCTTCACCATCAGCTCTCCTGGGTCTCAGCCTGCTGGTCCACACCAGATTTTGGACTTTCCAGCTTCCATAACTGTCTGAGCCAATTCCTTAAAATAAAATATCTTTATCCTAACCAACAGGCTAGTTCTCTGGCGAGACCTAGTACAAGAAAAGTTACTTAACCAAGTGGTCATCTAGAGAAAAAAAAATTATGTTGGATCATACCTCTCTCCTTAGATTAGGATAAGTGAAACGTAGAAATTACTCTATGAAAATACTACAAGGTAACAGGGGACAGTTCCTTTGTAACTTCAGAGTATGGAAGGTTCATAAACTCACTAAAAATAAAATCCAGATATCATAAAAGAAAAGACTGCTAATTCTGACTACATAGACTTTTTTTTTTTAATTCAAAAAGCCCTTCTGAATGATAAAAAAAAGGTACCACAATTAATGTCAAAAGACAAATGGGGAAGTGAGTAATTCATATCATGGACAGAGGCTTAGTCTCCCTAATATACCTAGTTTTTATTATATAAATCAATTTTTAAGAGACAAACTGAATAGAAAAATTCAAGATAAAACGATATGAACTGACAGTCCAGGAAAAAAGGAAATGTAAACATTTTTAAATATATAAGATGTTCAAAATCACTCATAACAAGAAAAATGTAAATTAAAACTACATTATCAGATTGGTAAAAATCCAGAAGCTTCTTAAAACCATGCTACTGGCACATGGTAGGTACTCTCACACATCGATGGTGGGAGTATAAACTGGCACAACCCCTAAGAGGAACAATCCAGCGATATTTACCAGAATTACAACTGCACATGCCCACTGACACAGCCAGGAATTTACCCTACAGATACACTTGGACATTTATGAAATGACATATATACAGAGCATCACGGCAGTATTGTTTGAATTTCAAATAACTAAAAATAATCTAAATGCCCATCAAAAGAGAACTGGTTAAATACATTATGATATGTCCATAAAATGGAATGAAGCTATAAAAAAGCATGGAGCCTTGCTTTATGTACTCCTTTGGAAAGAACCACAGAAAATATATTTAAGTGGGTAGGGAAGGGGGAATGACAAAGAACACAAGACTGTTTACAGTATTTTACAGTGTACCAACATTTGTGTAAAAATAGAGCTAACAATTAAAGTATGGTATTTTGCTTCTTTATATAAAGAAACATACAATAAACTAATGAAGTGGTTATATAGCAAAGGGTGAGGAGGGTGGTGAGCTAGGCAAGAGGAACTATGGCGGAGACTGGAATCCGTATCCTTTCCTTGTACTTGTTAATTTTTGAACCACATGAATGTATTGATTATCCAAAACATTACACATTAAAAAATGTTAAAGACACAAAGTGAGGTATTTTAATAGAAACCTAAAATTACCTTTTGTATCAACCACATTAACAAAAGACACAAAGTCATACTTGCTGATTATCTCCTAATACAAAAATCAACAGACTGTGTATGCTATATCTGGGAACGAAAGGAAAATCTACAGGAAGGAATGTTCTGTCTGTTACGAAACACTGGCTTCTTCTATTAAATACAGTTGAGCTCCTTTGTTTTTTAAATGTATGTGAATTCAGTATTATAAATGCTTATTAAAATTTGGTTTGATTTTGAAAATATTCTAGTGGTTATTTTTACTTTGTTTTGGGACAGATTTGGGGGGATTATTCTGGTTTTGGAGGTGCTAACTATATCTAAAATGCTAGATCTCATTTCCTAGATAAACTTTCCAAATCTATCTGAACATCAAATTCCCTAAAAAGTAAAACTGTTCCTGTCAAACCAGACCCTTTGATTAGGCTACCTAAATGTCTTAGGCTACCTAAATGTCTCTGATTTCCACTTCTTTGACCCAGAAGAGTTTACTGAAACTTAAACTTAAAAGATATTTAAACATTCTATAGTTAGGGAGCATGAAAACAAGAAAAAATTTCCAATATACTTTGAGAAATATTTGTTTTCCCTCAGAATATACAAAAAAAATGACAGTATTTACATTAAGGAATCATTTTTATATAGTATTTCCTGACATATAACTTACTGTATTCAAGTCAATAAAATAATAGCAGTATCGTTCAAAGCATAAAATAGACCTAAACTAAGCACATTAAAATAGTATTCATTAAAATAAGATTTTACCTGTAGTATGCTTTAAATATTTAAATATGAAGGATATTAAATAACTAATTGCCATGTGGAAGAAGTCATCAGTGAATGCTTCATAAAGGAAGTAAATTTTGAACTTGGTCTTGAAGGAAATGACAGGCACTCAGAATCCTTAATCAAATTGGTTTTACAATCAGAGATTCATTTTAGCTCACTGAAGGAAAATGAGTAATATAATCTCTCTACTGAGTCCTTCTTAAACTCTGATGACATGACAAAACATTCTGTCTACAGAGAAGTTCAATAAGGCTCTGAAAGCCCATGAAAAAGCCTGTAACTTTATATATCATAAACCCAGATACCAGTCTCTCTCACTTAAAAAGAAACGGTATTGAAAGGTTATTTAATTTTCCCACATTTTAATAAAAGACCAGACTAAATAACTGAAACAATGTACATTCCTACCTCTATAAATTGCTTTATATGATACCAAAATTTTGAAAACATATATGCAAAAATCAAGATTCTGGGCCTCCCTGGTGGCGCAGTGGTTGAGAGTCTGCCTGCCGATGCAGGGGATACGGGTTCGTGCCCCGGTCTGGGAGGATCCCATATGCCGCGGAGCGGCTGGGCCCGTGAGCCATGGCCGCTGGGCCTGCGCATCCGGAGCCTGTGCTCCGCAACGGGAGAGGCCACAACAGTGAGAGGCCCGCATACCGCAAAAAAAAAAAAAAAAAAAATCAAGATTCTACAGATCTTCAATCTCAGCTGTTGTTTTAACATGTTTTCTTTGAAGTCATAAACTCTTTTTGGAACTCAAATAAAAGTCACATGGGAAAAGACTCCAAAGAACCCAAGAAAATACTTAAGAAATCAGCTGAATCTATTAAAATTAAGCTTCATATATTTATATATTTTGCTTAGCATCAACAATCTCTCCAAGCTGTATAAGTAGCACTTTAAAAACTGAATAGTCAATGTCACCGTCTTCCCCTCTCTTCACCACCCCCAACCCACAAAAACGAAAGAAGAGAGGAAAATATAAAATGCAAAGTTACATTTTGATGCTTATGACTGAAAGTGCTATGAAAGCTCTATGTGAATTCAGAGTACAGGTCCTGAGCTCATGATACCTTTTAATATCACTCAGCGACAATCTCTTAAACAAGATGAAACTGAATCACTGTACCAAATGCATATGTACTATTTTTCTACAAATCATGTAAGCTGAAATACATAGCCCAATAACCTAAAAGAGTATTTAATGAGGCTAATTTAAACTAGAAAGTGTTTAACATACTTAAAAAAGTACATGATTCCCTTTAGTATTTTAATATATTGTAATTGAAGTGATTATCTGTCTATAAGCTAGTTTAGGAAGAATAACACTGCCAAAGGCAACAATGTTTTGACCCAGCAGCACTCACCGTTAAAACAAAAACAAATCAAAAGACGGCTTAATACAAAAACACCATGTACGTGCCAACTAGAAAGATTAAATGATCGACAAAACCATTTTCCTGAATAAGCCTCAACGGAGTGACAGAGTACTTTCTGGAAAGATCCAGAACACAAATGACAAAGAACGTGAAATGACTGACATTTTCTGCTGTCACTAACCAGTAATGGAAGAAGCTATTAAACCAGTCATTCTTCCCACCCTTCAATCTCAAACATCCATTCGTAAACAAACAGTTTAGGTTATAGTTCGGCATTTTCTCAAAACTTCAATTTTTCCCGCTGAGAACAGAAATGTTTTCAATGGGCCAGGAAGACATCTCAGAACAGAGGCCTGGGGACCAGGACTGTGCTCACCTGCTGCGGCTGGTACCTCTGCTGGGGCTGGGACGGCAGATACTGCGCCTGCGGCTGCTGGCTGTAGTAAGGCTGCTGGCCCTGCTGGCAGTAACCGCTCACACCTGGCTGGCCATACTGAGGCGGCACCTGTCACGAAGTCAAGCAGGGCAAGTGAGAAAGTCAAGACGTGCCATTCAGCGAAATCAAATATGGTTTCAATTCAGCAACAGGAAGTGGGTTCTTTGCTAAGCAATTGAATTTGGTATTTTTAATATTCCCTCCATTAGATAAATGGGCATACTGCCTTCTATTCACATACTATCAATGAAGACAAAACACAAAGTATTTTTTGAAGCAGAGTTAAATCATCAGACATCAAAAATTGATAATTTCACAAAAATCCAGTGGTGGGGTCAGGGGGAGTTCCTGATACGGACGTCAAAAAATTGTTTCTGCTAGAAAGTCAAAGCAGCGTTATGCTAATCCATTCTCATGCAACACTCAGATGAAAATGAACTGCAGTCCAAGCTCACTAATACTGTGTAGGATGCTTGTGGTTTGGGGACATGTTTGTTTCAACTAAGGTCAGAATGCCTCAATTACATTTTAGCAGATACCAGTTACAGCAGCAATTCCATTACCTGATACTATTTTGGCTAAAAAGAAACAACACTGTTTTATAATAAAATGAAACCCATTTAGAAAACAATACTATATATATCAAACAATATAACTATCAATATGAGTTCTTGATGGAAAGATATTCATAGCTATACAAGGACAGTATTTTCCTAGTTGATAAAATGGTTACTGATATAAAGCAAAGTGTACTGTGCTGCAAATACCCGAGTTACAGACAAAATGACCTAAAATCAGCCTTCTCCATTTCTAATTTACACGAGCCTAAAAAATTTTGAAATCATTGTTCAAACAAAAGTCCTTCCTCATTCAGTAAATACACCACTGATGATATTTTCTGACGTTCTTTCAAATAAGAAATCTATTGACATTTTTTTTTTTCCCTAATTGAGAGAAAGAACGGGAGAGGAAAAGAAAAACAAGATATCAGGATGGCAAAAAGCACTCCTGGAATGAGAATGGTGAAGTCACTGTTAATACCACAATATGGTCCATTTGAGAACTCCAAGAACATGATCCCCATAAGCACACATACTTAAGAAAGAATTCAGTCATCAGTCCCAGATATACACTTAAAAAACAAATTGACTACAGAATACTGAATGAGGAAAAGAAGAGAGGGAGGAGGAAAATATTAAACACTCTGCCTCTAAGACCAATTAGCACAGTAATTGGCAACATATTCAATGAAGTAAAAGGGAAAACATGCAGAAAGCTAAAGTTCACACCCCTTTTGACCCGATCTAGATTATTTTCAAGCTGCTAGGAATGCTGACAAAACATTTGGCCACAATGGCTTACAAATGCCTCTCATTTCGCAGACCCCAAGTTAGTAGAACAGACAAGTTTGTATTGAAAACCATTCAACAGCACAGTTGAATTCTTTGCTTTTATTTATTTTACAGCTTGATATCTCATAATGAATGTATGTCCCTGACATAAGCCAAGCCAAAGAATTTCCATAAAATACAACTCCACATGCTAGAATACCATATACTACCACAACACATACCCTTCCGTTCAACACCCATATGTTTGATTTGATATCTAATACTGCATTTCACACAAGCATCTTTGCAGTTTGATTTGAAGCAGTTAGGATAACACTTTGCCAGTGTTAAAATGACTGTAAAGCTCAGTCAACACAGCCAGCAACTCCCCTGTGAATTGCACTTTAATATGTTGACTTTCTGGTTTACAGAAACCCTTACACACAATATGGAAGTGTGTGTGGGGGGGTTCTATTTTCTAAGCAAGACAACAAGAGGACATATTGCAGGAGTCTCCTAACACTAGAGAAGCCATGAACTTACTAGATTCTTTTACTATCTATTCCAACTCCGAAAAGTGGGGAAGCAAGCCGGATGCAGGGGAGGCAGGTAGGATGGGTGGGAGTGTAAGCAAATCTTCAATGGATCCATAGCAACAATCTGCAACCAGAGCAAACGTCAGAAGGGGAACCATCAAAAACATCTGCTTGGGAGATTTCATCACTGTCTTCCACAATTAAAAACCTACTTGCTACCCTTTTAAATACATGGTCTAATTATTTGGTACTAACTAACTGGCTAACTAACCTTCTGAGACCCTGGGATAACTGATAGGGCCCAGAGCCAATCCACTGCATTTGGTCTATTGTCCTTACGTGGGCGCCATGACAAAACAGAGGTTACTAAGTTCTAGTCTACCTAAAGAATCTCTGTACTAGAAATGTATGAAACCTAAATCCAAGCCCTCCTCTACCTCCGTTGTGTGAATATGATCAATCACATAATGATATGCCTTACATCTCCATCTGAAAAATGGGGCTACCTGCTCTATTAATTCCTATTAATATTATAACCAGCAATATTATAATCCTATCAGGAATTCGACACAATAATTCTTACTTATTAAACTAAGTTGTAGTGCTACTTCTAAAATATTAATTATTAACTAAGTGTTATCTTTAAGAAGCAATTTCTAAATATAATACACCTCAGCTGTCAGGAACTAATGTCAGTTCTTTAATGGTCAATAATGTTTTTGCTTTAATCAATTTAGATGTAGGGCTTTCAAAGTTCTATTATATGATTTTCTGACATCTTAAACCAAACAATCATTATTAAGAAACATAAATGGAAGGGTGGAGCCATAATACATGGAATGCCCCAGAGCCTACTGCGGGAAGTTGTCTGCACAAACCCCAGAGAAACTGTGGTCTCGCGCTGCCGGCTTCTCACCTGCCATCAAGGCCTTCAGCCACCACTCCTCACTCGGACCTCCATCTTTAACAGCATCTGCTGAGGACTGAGAAACCCACTACACTGTTATGAAGACCCAAAGGACTAAGCCATGAGGGAAGCATATGAGCTTTTATCGTCTCAAGTTTTGTGAAATCAATTTTGGCTACTAAGGGTCTTTTTGTTTATCTCTTAGTTCTTAACCATATTCAGCCATATTCAGGGTAAATAAGATTACCAAACTGTTGAATTCAACTGTTCAACAGTTCAACAGTTACCAAACTGATGAAATTTAACCAAGAGTTACTGAGTTTCAGGAACCAAGTGCTGAGAGTTGAGGATACAAAGCACTTCTGTCTCAGATACCACCCCTTCCCTAACCGGCCTAAGCCACCATCATTCTCGTGCCATTTCTGATTTGATTTTACCACAGGGGAGATTCTTAGATTTAGTCAGTTAACCCTTTAATGATGTGTTCACGTGTTTACTGTTTGTCCTCATCACTAGACTACATGCTCCTACACCCATGGCATGCCTCCTGGAAGAGGGCCTGCCACTGAAATGTCTGTTGGATGAATAATGAAGGTTGTTCAATGGATTATTAAATCGTTATTATTATATAAAAGTTTAATGATGGAACACATTATAAAACTGAAATGACTTATACCATCCAAGTCTTTGATTCAGCTTCATCCAATAGCCAAAAACCCCAAACCTCACATTGACAGCAGCAGAGTACCCTTGGCTATTACCGGCTAACCCTCGAGGTCATTACTGCCCAGCAAATGCGCTGGACATTCATCACTAAACTAAACCAAATGGAAACCTCCAGAAAGTGCCTAAGATCAGGGATTTTCTATTTGTTATTTAAAAATAAGAAAAACAAAATTTTCTCTCATTTCTAAATAAAGAGGATCTTCAAGTGGAACATGAGCACACACAGTAACAAAATGTTTTATTCCAATTTTCAAAGAAATGTGAATGCTTTCAAACATTATTGGAGAGGGAAAGTATAGCTAAAAATGATTCATTTACTTCAAGTATTTATTTTACGAAACTACTCTGATAAAGGACATGAGTATTAACTTTCAAATCTCTGTGTCATGTTAAATGTGCAGAATTCCAGGCTCCATTTTTCATTTTACTTTACCTTGAACTCTTTGCTCATACTTCAAAACTGAAGAAATGGTCAGGTTTATATTCTCATCCTTTTCCTACCTAAAGAAGTTTGAGAAAGCAGTTTCTCCACTAAGTTTCAAGGTGCACTGCCCTATGACCCAGCAATTCCCCTTGTAAATACATACCCATGAAACACTCACATGTGTCCCAGGAAGGATATTCCATCCAATACTATTTACAAGAGCCAGCAAGAGGAAGCAATCTAATTCCAACACAGTAAGTAAATGGGAAAAATAGATTTTGCTATAGTCATATGTGGAATTCTAACCATAAAGTGTACAGTTTAGTGGCATTAAGCAGATTCACATTGTTGTGCGACCATCACAACTATCCATCTTCAGAACCTCACCATCCCAAAATGAAATTCTATTTCCATTAAATAGTAACTCCCTTTTCCTATCCCCCACCACAGCTCCTGGGAACGACTATTCTGCTTTCTGTCTCCATGAATTTGGTTATTCCTTTTGGGTCGGGCTTATTTCACTTAGCCTAATGCCTTCAAGGTTCATCCATGTTACAGCATGAATCAGAATTTCATTCCTTTCTAAGGCTAAAAATATTTCCATTTTAAGTATATACAGTATTTTGTCCCATCGTGGGCAATGGGTGGGTTGTTTCTACCTTTTGGTTATTGTGAATAATACTGCTACGAAAATAGGCATACAAATATCTGTTCAAGCCGTTTCTTTCACTTCTTTTGGAAATATACCCAGCCCATAAGTGGAACTGTTGGAGCATAAGGTGGTTCTATGTTTAATTTTTTGAGAAACCGCCATACTGTTTTTCACAGCAGCAATACCATTGTTTAATTCCTGCCAGCTGTGCACAAGGGTTCCAATTTCTCCACATCCTTGACAACACCTGCTATTTTCTGTTTGTTTTTGTAATAGCCATCCTAATGGGTGTGAAGCGGTATCACACTCATTATGGGTTTGATTTTCATTTCCCTAATGATTAGTGATGTTGAGCATCTTTTGCATGCTTATTTGTTTATCTTACTTGGAAAAATGTATTAAAGTCTTTTGCCTATTTTTTGATTGGGTTGTTAGGTTTTTGTTGTTGAGTTGTAGGAATGCTTTATATATTCTGTGTATTAATCCCTTATATGATATATGATTTGCAAGTATTTTCTCCTCTTTTGTGGGTGGCCTTTGTTCTCATGATAGTGTCCTTTGATGCACAAAAGTTTTAAATTTTGATATACTCCAATTTATCTATCTTTTCTTTTGTTGTCTGCACATTTGGTTTCCATGTCCAATAAATCACTGCCGAACTTAATGTCATGAAGCTTTCCCCTAGGTTTTCTTCTAAGAGCTTTACAGCTTTAGCTCTTAGGTTTTTAGGTCTGACCCATTTTTAGTTAATTTTTGCACATAGTGTAAGGTAAGGGTCCAACTTCCTTCTTTTGAAAGACCTGTTGTTCTTACTCTAGCATATAATTTTCGTATCAGCTTCAGATCCTTTTGTTCTAAGAAGAACAGTTTGGTTTGGTATCTACACTTCCCTCTAGAACTATATTAAATGAATACAACACACATTCAACACACTGTATAATCTGTTTATATGAAGTTCAAAAACAGGCAAAACTAACTTATAGTGATAGTAATCAAAATAGTGCTTGTGGGATATGGGAGCTGGCGAGAAAGAGGGGTGAGGAAACTTCTGGGGTGATGAAAATATTCTGTGTCTTAACTGGGAAGGATGGTTGGTTCATAGGTGTACCTTATTTGTCAAAACTCATCGAACTGTACACTTAAGGTCTGAGCATTTCATTCTATGTATATTATAACTTTAAAAGGATGTATATACACTTAATAACGAAGAAGGTATCTAAACTTCTGACCTCACATTTTTTTCTAATGTATTTATGTCAAACCATTCTGGCCTTATTTAAACCTAGATGTAAGTTTCCTATTTGATAATAAAATAGTAACTGTTTCTGGGAGCTTAACAGGGAGTTTTCATACTTTCAATTTACATAATTCCAGAATATTACACAGCAATTAATACTGAAACAATCATAATGAGTATGTAAATTCAAATATTTAACGCAAGTCACAATATGTATAGGAACAATATCCCTTCAACCCAGAATTCTGCTTTTGGGAATTTACATTAAGGTAAAATATAAAACAAGTGTGCAAAGATATGTGTAGCAAGGAGGTCACTGCATGCCCCTGATACCACCCCCACTCAAAAACAGGGAAGCAGCCTAAATGGTTAAATGTGCCTCCATAAAGACTGGTTTAAAAGGGGAGGGTAATGATATTTTATTCAATAAAATATCACAGAGTCATTAAAATGAATGATTCTAATTAATTGTAGATAATATGTATTGAATAGCAAGAAAGTCTGTCCCTGGATTTTTGAGGTGGGACTTAAGGGGTAGCAGGTTACAAAACCATATATACGTTTTTTAATATGAAAATCTGTGTATGTGTGATGAGTAAAGAATTAATAGCCCAGAAGAATATACATCAAATGTTATGTATCATTTCTTAAACGAACTCTGAGTTTTTCATGAATCTAAAATTAAATGCAATTTATTTTGGATTAATTATTGCTGTCTTTCTAAGAATTATCAAAAAGTATATTATAACAATTTATAGTTAACAGCAGAAAGCTTCTTAATTTTTATTTGTTTGTTTTTCATCATAAATTTGAGTCCTTCCAGATAAATTCTACAAAAAAAGGAAGGTAAAAAGCATAGGAAAAATGAGTTCACAACAGCTACATTTTAGTCATTACTGTGGCATATTCTGCTGGCTTCTGATTTTACAGAAAGAGTAAATGCTATTTTTCACGCGTAAGAGACAGACTGAAAATTCCCCACAGCAAGGAATTCAGATGCTAAGTCGATGTGTGGCTGAACCAATTGCAGGAGGAAATTTTATTATGTCAACATGTCCAGTCAAAAATAGTGTGTTAGAAGGTAATAAATAAAGTTTACAAGGTCAAAATCCTACAAATGCTCCACAATCTATAGTCCCTTAAGCTAAGTTCCCAGCTGAGACTTTTAAACAATTTAGGTGCTTTTTAAATTCACTTTCTTATTTTAAAAAGAAAAATAAATCTTGTCCTTAAGCTTGTCTAAGGGGGGAAAAAATACTCCGTACCTTCCTGAAATTACTCCTTCATGCTTGAAAACTGAGAAACAATCAACGAATGTATACTGAGTGCTTATTGTATGCACTGTATAGTAAAGCCATAAGTTCCTTCAAATTCTGTCCAGCCTCCCTTGAGTAACAGAAAAAAGACAACGTGGGCTTGGAGGAGTCAGCAAAGAAGTCAAGGGTCAAGACAGTGTCTAAACTCCAGAACAAGCTTGATGACCAACCACACAAACAAGCTAGTTACTCAGCTCTTGTTGCTATGGAGCCCACTTCCATTTTTGTCTATGCCCTTGTACCTAACAGATAACTTCCGGGCCATAAACACTGCTGTTGTTCAACAGACTGAAAAATAACCAACATATCTGGGCTACTTTAGACCACTCCCTTAGCTTAAAAAAATTTTTTTAATTCATATCAGAAAATAGCTTTACTTTTTGATGTGTGAAACTAAACTGAAAAGTTCTCATTTGTCATCAGCAATAAATTTTTTCTCATGACAAATTTTGCTTTCTAAAACTTCCTTATCAGGTACACACTTTACGTTTATAAGATCATAAACAGTGAAAATAATATATATATAATCTCTCTTGGATTTCTTTATAATTATTAATTGCTTACAAAATTTCACTGCTTATTCTAAGTCCAACTGCTCTATATTTAGCAAATCACAGCTTAAGCGAATACTATGTCAGACCAATGTTCTGCAGAGTGAATACTCTACATGGCTGTGGGAACTAAATGGTAGTGCCTTTCATGACCTCAATTTACAAAGTCGGCGATATGTCCTGAACAGCCTTTATTTCCTCTTCATAATCACTGTCATTCTATTACCCACAAATTTATTTATACCCTTCTTAAATTAATTTATATTTCTAGTCTCTTGAGGGTAACAAGTTCTGGAACATTACTATCCATTTTGTAAAGTGGTGCATCCTTTAGTTTCCATAAAATTAACTCCAAACTTCAAGGAGTGCCCTCTAATGCTAGTACATGGAACTTGATTAACAAATGCGTGGTCAATCAATGCCAGCCAGAGCCTTTATTGTACCAGATCAGAGATTCCTTGTCAACTGCTTTCTGTCCCCCTCAGTCACTTGACTATTTTCACTGCCTTATCTAAACTGCTTTCACTGTTAGTCTTTATTGTGGAATAGCAGCTAAAATAGCATAAATGATTCCAAAGGCACAGCAACCATGGCTGTACACAAAAGTAAAGTCACTTTTCTACTTACTTTTAAAAAGAAACCTCTAGTACACATTTTGTATTCTCCTCTACCTCTTAACTACAGATGTTTTCACCTTTTTTTTTCCAGGTCAGCCAATTAGAGAAGATTTTGTTTAAGTATTCATAAAATGCAGGCATTCACTGGCAGTAAAATGCTTCCTCTCATTTACAACCAGTGTTGAACTAAAGTCTTACTGTACACAAAATTAACACACAAGTGTATAATTGTAGTTTTATGCTCAAGTGCCCTAATTATGCACTTTAAAACACTTTCTTCCCAAGGATCCATCGAAGGCATTTGATATCACAGATCTATGAGGTCTACAGTGCACTTCTTTGACAAAACAGAAGCATAACAAGAAAAAACCCTGCAGCTTCAGAAAGAAAGTATGCATGCAATGTACATGATGCTAAATCTCATTCTAAAAATTTTAGCTAGAAAAAGAGCATATTTCCAATGTATATGAATGGGTGAGGGGTCTACCTAAGAGTAAAAGATGAATTCTTACTACCTGTTCTTGAAGCAACCAGAACCAGCATACCAAAGCAAGTGGTCTAAAATCTTTCAAGAATCATCATGGGGAGAAAAATTCACCTATGAGTCTGCAAGCCTTACTAATATAATAATACAAGCAGGAAAAAAACTTAATAGTAAAAGGAGCCTTGTTCATTTCTAACGCAGAAGCTTTGACATCCAGGTTACTAGTATTTACATTTAAAACAAAAATGAAAAATAAGTATTTTCCATACCAAACACACGCAGTCATTTTTAAATTAGAGAATCATAACCATGGAAATGCATCAACGTGGTTTGCATGAAGCCCTACTTCTGTGGAGCTCACGGTATGTACACAAAGAAAAGAAGGACTCTGAAGGCCATCTATAGAAATAAATAGGTCAACTCTGCTAACAGAAGCAACATTTTCTTAGAAAAAGCGAGTTAAAAATAAAAAAAAATTTTTTTAAAGGAAGGAAGGAAAGAGAGAGGGAGGGAGGGAGGGAGGAAGAAAAGGCCTGAGCCGCCTCACGGGGACTCAGTTGTCTCCATTCAAGAAAGCACTTTACCAAGAAGACAGGCACGTGATGTTGTATGTAATGAATACATCTCACTGAAAAGCAACTTGGAGTTTCCATCTTTCATGTTATATTACTGGCCAAACTGCAACCGGTAGTTCTAACTGGTGAATATAACCTTTGAGTTGTTTCCATTTTTCAAAAAATATATAAAAAGACTACAAACTCCAAAGTCACAACAGTACAACAGGACCTCACACACGTATTAGAACAGCAGTTTTCTAATAGGACTTTAAAATACGTGTGAGGCTACAGTATGTTCATGGTTTTAAAACCACCCACTTGGTCTACACACACACGGTAAGAACACTATTGTTTACTGCAGATAAAACATGAAAAATACTCAGCAGAGCAACTGATGGGAACTTCTTGCCTAGCTGCCCTCCTGGCCGGATTTCATAAAGCACAGAAAGAGGGGCCAAGAGCTTTGCCCCTCTCCCACATAAACCCAGCTGCCAGAATGGATGTGCCAAAAGGGCGTTTCAGGGAATTTTAAAGAGATAACCTTTGCTGAGGGTGTGGGGTCCGCTTTGTAACCGCATGACTGGGACATGTGCAGTGAATGCTAGACTGAAAAGACTGTTCCACTGCAGAGAACTATGGAGTGGGGGAAAACAGAGAAGACAGGGATGTACCAGACTCAGACTAGACTCTTAAAACAGCCAACGGAGAGACAAGCAACTGGTATCTTCTATGGAGGGGAACTTGATGGTGGGGGCACATGAGGAGAGAGACCATTCGCAGCAGGATCTTTCTACCTTGGGGATTTTATACCATGCATTTCAATTCTGTGTGTGTGCGCACGCGCGCGGGTGTGTGTGTGAGATTTGTTAATGCAGTTTTGAAGTTGTTTCTTTTTTCTTTTTTTAATTAAAGAGTCAAAGCGGGGAACTATGTGATTACACTTTTCCAAGAGTGTAAAGTTCATCCATTGAGGGTAAGGGGGCTAGTTGCTTCTATATCCTCTCTCTCCTGCTCACAAAAAAAAGAGAGGGAGGGAGGGAATGATTTTAGTAACTGAGTTTATAAAAATGTGAGTAAAAAAACCACCAAGCCCCTCAAAAATGGATATTTCAAAAACTATACTGTGTTAAAATGTGATCCTTTAAAAATACACAGTCTAGGGCCTCCCTGGTGGCGCAGTGGTTGAGAGTCCGCCTGCCGATGCAGGGGATACGGGTTCGTGCCCCGGTCTGGGAGGATCCCATATGCCGCGGAGCGGCTGGGCCCGTGAGCCATGGCCGCTGGGCCTGCGCATCCGGAGCCTGTGCTCCGCAACGGGAGAGGCCACAACAGTGAGAGGCCCGCATACTGCAAAAAGAAAAAAAAAAAAAAAAAAAAAAAATACACAGTCTAAGTGTTCTGTAAGACACCTTTTAAAGGAGAAACTTGTACGCATTTATCTATCCACCCCTAAACGTAAATAACGTATATGGTGAAAACTGTAGGAATGAAGAAAAATAATAGCGATGGTAATGCAAAAGGGTCAGACTTCTCCATGTAACACGGCCAAAACCCAAACCTGGCTTCCTCTGAGACTTTGAGAATTCAGTAGACTGAAGAATCTAAGAATAGACAGTCCCAGGGGATGAACCAGTATGGGGACCTTTACCGGCATCCCCCCTGAGTAGAGGCACTGACACTGGCTCGGAGGGTGGGGAGACAGCTGCAGGCTTTGTCCTGTGCTGCCCAGGGACACAACAGCCTTCAAGTTACCACAATTAGCTGGTCATTTTATTTTTTGCCCTTTCAGAATGAACTCATAACAAATAATGAGGAGTGAAAATAAAGGAGCCCTTTTGCACTGGGAGGTGTTCCTACCACTAACCCACCCTCTCTCACAAATCAGTGATATCTCTCCTGAACCCCACCTGCAAAGGTAAGACTAGAGGAAATATATATGCACATTAGTGGATGAAAAACTGACTCCTTGCATTTTATTCCCTGGATCGTAGTCTGAGTTGGGGAGCCGGGTGGAAATGCTCAAAAATACATGCAACAAACACACACAATCACATATTTGGATCAATAAGCTACTGTTTTAAACTGAAAATACACACTCATTCCCCCATCCTCAGAAGGCTAAGCCTAATTACACTTTATTGTAAATTATTTTATCATGCGCTATTAGAATTGGTAGAGATTTCAGAGATCACTGGTTCAACCCTGTCCTCCTTATGAAGATCAAGAAGGTAGGGTCAAGGGTTAGGAAACCTGCACAATTTCACCCAGCTGGAGTCTCAATCGCAATTCAACTCTCTGCTCACACCCCCTCCCCACCCAGGGCTCATTCCACTCTCCCAGGGTGCTCAGTCATTGAAGGGAAGGGCTGGGGAGTAGCATGTAAGCTAAGCATGGAAGACGCTCAGGCTGGGACAGGAAGAGCAAAGGACACTCTGGACACCCTGCTCTGTCCTAGCAGAGAGCAGCTGAAGAACAGACAAGAGTACTGGGGAGCCCGAAGAGCCTAAGGGAAGCAGCTGGAGTGGGAAGGGGTTGAAAAAAGGGAGCCAGGTGAGTAAAAACACAATGGCTACGAATGAGAAATGTACACACATTTTTTAAGTTTTAAACACTGAAATTAGAAAGGATTAGGATATAAAATTTCTACCAACACAGATATCATATACTCAAGGCAAAAGAGAGGAGGGGGGGAGGCCCTTCATTTTTAGTCATTTGGCACATAAATTTAACCTATAGGATAAACTTGTGACACTGGGTAATAGTTTACAGAGAAGTTTCATTTTGAGGTCGAGACAGTATGAGGAAATGATGCTTTAGATAAAAATATCAAAGCCCCTGAAATATAAATATATTTCAAAGCAAATGTTTATATAAGAAGAGAAAATCATTTAATTATTTCCCTTGAGATCTGCAATTTTTTTTTATTTCATCAGATGGAACACACGTGCCAAACAGTCCCAAAAGACTGGTCAGGAAAAAATATAGGATGTTGATATTTTAAAATCGTTAACAGAAAGACACTTGGGGGTGGACAAAGGAAGCTTTACCTAATGTAGAATTATCAACAAATTAAATGTTTCACTTCTTTCTCTACCGTCTCTTCTATTTATATTTAAAAATTTATTTTAAATCGTTAAAATTAGACATTCTATAACCCATTCATTTTGAAACACAACAAATAATCAAAATTATAATTATCCCTCACAAAACTATACTTGAACACAGATGTGTTCTCGGACTGTCCATTCTAAGCACCTCTGCAAGGAAGTCAGTAGATTTGGGGATAATACAAAAGTCATTTAACTATTTTGCTAAAACATGAAGCGGTACAAAATAATTGTCCTAGGATACAGTCCTCCAATCCAATGGCAAATAAAGATAACTGGGTCAAAATGTTTCTCATTAGACCATATTCTAATCCTACTTTAACTACAAAAAACCAATTTCTTCATTACCTTTAGAAGGAAAAAGCCAGACTTCAAACAGTATACCAAAATAATTTTCATTTTAATAAATCCTTTAAACTTAAAAGATGCATTATACATATTATTGGGGGAGGGGGACGATTTCCAACTATTCATTTGACATATTTAGTTTCCTTTCAAGAACATTGCTTACGAGACCAGTGGAAGTCCATCAGAGTAGCAAGGCAACACTGAGGTCAGGAAGTCTCCCCAAATCAAGACCAGGTATGAGGAAGTAGTGAAGAATGGTCATTTTCTAACCAGAGACATTACATTCAATAATCATCACAATCACTTAAAACCTATAGCTATTTCTTACTGCCAGAGAAAAGAAGTAACAACATTAGTATCTAGCCATTTGGTGTTTCCTAAAATCTCTTTCCAATATCCTCCACTCCCCAGACTGGTGGGAGCCTAATAAACCTAGAAAACCCTGCCACCCACTTAGCAGTCTATGATTACCCAATACGTCCCAGACAGGTCAATTGTTAGGGTCTGGGCGTGCCACCCTGAACAGGTTCTAATCCTCCTGAATGAAACTCTCCACCTGCAGGAGAGCCTCCAGGCGGTGCGCCTTCACTGCAGGCTTCTTCAGGGGGCTTCTGCTGGGACACAGGCTGCTTAGCTGGCCACGCCCTGACGTGGAGCTGATGTGGAGGGTAAGTGACCTGCCCTGCAACTGGTAAATCAAGTAACTGTGCTTTCAATTTTCCATCAAGTTGTCCTGCAAATAGGCCATATTCTAATTCTACTTTATCTCAACTACAAAAAAAAAAAAAAATCTTAAATGTCCATTGGAAAGAAAAGGGCTGAGGAATCAAAGGAGCTAAAAATACTGAAGGTTAATCAGAGCAATGGCTTTCAAATGTTTTGATTCCAAATCAAAAGAAGAATTACGTTTTCTATCACAACCTTGAACACACATGACATCCTTACTACACGTGATGCATGCATATTTTGTTGATATTCAAATTCCCTTTTTAAAAATTTCTGGTTGCAGCTTAATACACTGCTTTCATGCTCCTACTAACAGATTACAATGAATAGTTTAAAAAACACTGCATTCAAGGATGATTTCTTTCAGAGCATCTCAGGGAGAGCTGTTCCAAGTGATATTGTATCAGAATCAATCAGGGTCCATGGATATGGGTTCCTAAAGTTCCTTTCCCCTGACCTGCAGCTGCCATCGATACTCAATGCCACTGCCAGAGAACAAAACCACTGCTGATTTGATTTGAGCAGGTTGAACAGCTGGAGCAGTTCAACAGGAGACGACCAGCAAAGAGAGAGAAGGCAAACTGCAACAGAGCAGGGTAACAAGCCACCAACAGCGCCTACTGCTCAGACAGGAGGAGATAGCAGCTCCTGGAAGGAATCAGGAGTCACAGCAAGAACGGGTGGAGGAGAGACAGGAGGCTGAGCAGAGAATCGGGAGAATGAGGGCGCGCGATGCCGAACAACAGGCCAGTGTCAGAGATGGTACATATCAAACCTATTACCGCTGGAGGAAAGAAATGAGATTAAAGGCATGGAATGGATTGAATTCCAGAGGAGGTGAAGCAAGGAAAATGAGTAAATTTTTAAATATAATGAGTAAAGAGAAAGGGCTATGACTTCTTTTGATTTTCCACATAGATCCCAAAAGAAGAAAAGTAAAACCTCATAGGGACAAGGCAATATATTTGTCTAGGGGTGGGGAGAGCAGGGAGGACCTTAACTGTGGAAACACTGACCACTACGTCCCTGGGCAATTGAGGCTCCCTAGCAGTAAGTGTTTTGTCAGGTTTATATGAATATTCAGGCAAATAATCTCTCTGGGAGAAATACCTGGAAAAAAATTGTAACCATGGGACTTCCCTGGTGGCGCAGTGGTTAAGAATCCGCCTGCCAGCGCAGGGGACACAGGTTCGAGTCCTGGTCTGGGAAGATCCCACATGCCATGGAGCAACTAAGCCCGACAGCCACAACTACTGAGCCTGCGCTCTACAGCCCACGAGCCACAACTACTGAGCCTGCACTCTAGAGCCCGAGTGCCACAACTACTGAGCCCACGAGCCACAACTACTGAAGCCCACACGCCTAGAGCCCCTGCTCCGCAACAAGAGAAGCCACCGCAATGAGAAGCCCGTGCACTGCAACGAAGAGTAGCCCCTGCTCGCCGCAACTAGAGAAAGCCTGCGCACAGCAATGAAGACCCAACACAGACAAAAATTAATTAATTAAAAGTAAAATAAATTAAAAAAAATTATGACTATGACTACCTGAAATTTGCAGTAATGCTCCTAAGAAGAATAAGGAAAGTTAACATATAATCGAAAAAGTGAATGCTCACAAGAAAGACTATTATAGGTAGAGAGGCACTGGGTAAGACGCTACAAGAACAGGGAGTCTGAAGGTGTTTCACAAATGTTCCCTGAACAACCAACACTGGAAAACAAAAGAAACTGAAGGCAGTTGTATCCATTGAGCTTGCACCTTTAGAAAATACAGAAATTAAGCTATGTAACTCTTCCTCTTGTCACCTTTCCCTTGTACTCTTTTATCATAACTACTTTGTTCTCTACCCCAAGACCTCAATATGAAATCCCCTATACCACAAATTAGAGTATAAGACTAATCAGCTCTGATTCTCTTCTCCAAAACAATTTACTACAGTAACTACCAGAAAGATGTCATCATAAAAATTGTTCATTGTTGGGCTTCCCTGGTGGCGCAGTGGTTGAGAGTCCGCCTGCCGATGCAGGGGACACGGGTTCGTGCCCCAGTCCGGGAAGATCCCACATGCCACGGAGCGGCTGGGCCTGTGAGCCATGGCCGCTGAGCCTGCGCGTCCGGAGCCTGTGCTCCGCAACGGGAGAGGCCACGGCAGTGAGAGGCCCGCGTAGCGCAAAAAAAAAAAAAAAAAAGAAAATTGTTAATTGTTATCAGCTAACCACCCCCCCAATTCATGACAATATCAATACTTCATATGTACAAAGCGCTTTTAAACTTCTTTCACACAGGTGATCTCATTTAACTCTGTGATAATTCTATGAAAAAGGGTAGAGTTAGTCTCCTTTCACAGAGAACCTTCTCTGTGAAGGTTCTAAGAGTATGTGGCCAATTGGTGACAGAATCAGTGATAGATGGCTGGTCTCCTGATTCAAACAGACTGCAGTATTGAAAGAGACAGATATGGCAAGGCTCCCTTAAAGTCGGTATCTGTATCTGTGCTTTGTTTTCACAAATGGATTTTGAACTTCTCTATACATTCCATTGTATCACATGTACTGATTCAACATTTTATTAAGTAATAAAGTACCAAAAGAATCATCCTAGTCTCTATAGAAGACAGAAATATGAATAAGACAAAATCCCTGCACACAGCAGCTTACAAGCAGAAAAGAGAGATAATACATGTTTACAGTTCAGAATAAACAGGAAGATTTTGAGCAGTAACAGAAGGACAGGAGAGAAGGAAGCAGGTAAATTCCATTTGAAGGGTTGTGGAAACGAGTCCTAGAGCGTTAGGAAATGCTGCTCAGACCAGAAGTACTGGCCCTAGGCCTGGAGGGAAGACTTGACTCTCAACTGACAGAGAAGAGAAAAAAGAGGAATCCCTGTTGAGTAACAGAAACCCAGGTGGGGAAGACAGGGACACATTAAGGGTATGAGGAATAAACAGTTCAGTGCAGTGTGAGGTAATGATAGAGAAGAATTTTGATTAATGCCCAGGCCACATTATGTACACAGCAGATGCTTAAACAAAGAAACAAACAAACAAAAGAAAACAAACAAACAAACAAAAAACCCAACACTGGCTTATGAATGGTTGACTTTGTAATAAATTATTACATTTCATTTCAAAACATAAACTTATGAGTTACCACCCAAGATAATGAGTTACAGTTAACTCTTAAATGTCAATTGCGAATTGTCCTTGGAAAAATTTTAAGCCCATTAAGGCTTTCCCCCTTGTCACACACACCTTCAGGATGCCTCCTTACATTACTGGCCAAGAACACATCTTTTTCATGGTAACCCAAATAAGCCATTGGTGAGGAGGCAAACTTTCTGCTCTCTGAAATCAAATATTGCATTCCAAAACCATGCAATAATTTTTAAAGAATACCTACCATTTGGAAATTATTGCTGTAATTGTTCCCCTTTAATCAACATGAACAAACACTGAACATGCCCCAATGGGTACTACTTAGACTAAAATTCCAATAATGGGTGATGAAAGTAGTCAAATACTGAGGTCCACAAACCCATGCAATCCTCAGACTCCCTGAAAAGTGAGTGATACAGGGCTGAAGACAATGTATCACATGTGCACACAGTAAGAGAAAGCACCTGAACACAGTATAGGTGACACTACCTATATACATATGTATTTGTTTATATGAAAATTACAACTACTAAAAATTATCTAATTTCTTCCAATTTATTTTGGCATATCATGAATTTCAAATCTAATACATCCAAAATTTCAAATACCATATATCAGACCTCAATCTGGGTCCAGGTAAACAACTCTAGGGTTACCCTGGTACTAAATAACTGAAACCAGCCTGCTGCGGTCACAGGAGGGCCCACAGAGAGGCTGTTCCAGAGCTCACAGCCAAGGTGAGGGTTGGGAGGGAGGCGAGAGGGGAGCAGCTGGGGGTTAGGGGTGGCTCACTTGGGCCCAGTTACAAGTTAGTCACCTGGTAGAGCTGTGGAAAGTCCGGCAGGCCCAGGCAACACACTGCAACAGTGCAGCTGCACAGACACATGGGCTCCTGCGTTTTAAATCCCTTCTAACCTCTACCAGCCAACAAGACCTCCTCTATCTATCAAGCTTCCAAATTCTTCTCTTTGGCCTTTTCCTCTACATTAGAAATATGAGAAAACAACTACACAAACTGTTGTCAAAGTAAAATATGTTTCCTAAACAAAATTAACAAGTATTTTCTAAAATAATCAAAGCTTCGTAACCACCATCCACCAAAAGCCATCAGTATTTTTTCTTATGCAAATTTTACACAAGATATTTATTAAATAATTACAAAATTTTCTTATTCTATATAAAGCATTATGTTTGGCAACTTAAACACTACACCAACTTATCAACTCCCCTGCAAAGGCTCTGGAGTAAGCTTCTAACACAATCATATGACATTCTCCCTGGTTTTCTCCCTTTACCCTTCATCACCAGCAGTCCAGTTTCTCCCCCCTCCCTTCTCTCTCCAATCACATCCCTCTTTCCCTCTGACTCTCCTGATTAATAACAGCGTTATTCTTCACTTTATGATGTCCCCCTCCCCAGAAGATATACTTCTTCTAATTCCCAGACTTGCCCTCTCAGCCTCCTCTCCCCTTGGCGACAATAACCTGCACTCTCTTACCACCTGGCCCCCACCTCACGCCTCAAGTACACCAAGGGGGACCTTCCAGTGTTGGAAGGGTTCTTCCACTCTGGTGATACTTTGCCATCTAGTGATACAGAGAGGGTTTGAGATTTTTGTTGCTGTTTTTGCTTTGTTTTCCTCCCATCACTGTGAAAGAGTTGACTCAGCTTTTCCTACAAGATATGAGAGATTCCCTAGTCTAAAACACAGGAACGTTAAGCTTAACATAGATACCCTCCACCTCGCATGCGTGTACATGCATGTATCAAGTTAATACCTTTTTTTTTTTTTTTTCTTTGCGGTACGTGGGCCTCTCACTGTTGTGGCCTCTCCCGCTGTGGAGCATAGGCTCCGGACGCGCAGGCTCAGCGGCCATGGCTCACGGGCCCAGCCGCTCCATGGCATGTGGGATCTTCCCGGACCGGGGCACGAACCCGCATCCCCTGCATCGGCAGGCGGACTCTCAACCACTACGCCACCAGGGAAGCCCCTCAAGTTAATATCTTAACTCACAGCAAGAACTGATGTCCTACTTTATAAGAAACAGTAAGATACAAACCCTCTGTCCCTATAACAGAAAAATTACCTAATATTCTTCAAATTCTTAAGAATTTAAGAAGTGTTTAATACGATATAAGCAGAAGTATTTAATATGATATGAAAAAAAATCAACTTGAACACTTCTCATACTACTTGTTTTGAGGTAGTCATTCCCCAAATATATTTGCCAATGTTATAATCCTTGAAAGTGCTCATCTACCTGGCTTCTACAACAATCCACAAAAGGGAAGCAAATACACGATTCACAGAGAGGAAAGAGTGTGAAGGCTTAACCTGCTGTACTATCATTTGCCAGAGGGTACAGGTGTGGGGCACAGCCACAGAAGTGCCTGTAAATTCCACTGGCTTAATGAACAGATACAGTTTTCATAATTTTTATTGCTGTACTCCACAGCCAAGGGTTTGCCAGGCCAATGCCAAAGTCCAGGTTCCATTTGAATGACATATGGCTTCAGTCAACCAGAGGGATGTGACAACACTGAACGACACAAGTGGGCAGAACGAGGACACAAAATGCTAAATCGGCCCTCGCAGAACCAGATTTGCTAGTGCGCGTCGCTGCCCTTGGAAGAGGCTCAGTGAGCGTGCATGCTGTGAACACACCTTCCTGAGCCCCGCTCGGCACTGCACCAGGGCACTGTGTCCTGCAGGCTGGTGCAGTGGGAACAGGCTGCGCGGACTGTGAAGCGCAAGGTCAAGCTCCAGTCCTGCCCTGAACAGCTACATGTCCTTTGTCAGACTGCATTACTTCTTTGCCCACCAGGTTCCTTGTGTAACAGTACTACAATACTCCCCCACCTCACTGAAGGAGATGCTGACGTGAAAACTTCCTAAATGGTCAACCACTTTGTAAACAGGCACAAGATAATCACACATACCTCACCAATAAAAACTCCCTGAGTACATCTAGTCCGAGGGGAAAACAGCAGTGTGGTAAACATCTGTCCGTCCATTTGGCTGCCCAGGCTATGAACACTTCTGGTATTTGGATAATTCCTCACTGAGTGTGATAGGAGGCTGTGATATGGTGATTTAGAGTGAGAAATACATATTTGGTCTTTGTCCCCATTTCTGGCACTGAGCTCCAAAAACCCTTGGAATTTCCTAAATGTTGAGAGCCTAAAAGGTGTCTTTTGTTATGTTAATGACACTTTAAAAACTCGCCTAAGGATGGGGGCTGGTTGCCAGGAGGACCAACCAAGTGATTAGAGGGTCGAACCTTTCAGTCCTAGCCCTTGACTTCTGGGGAGGGGACAGTGTTTGGAGGTTGAATCAATCGCCATCGAGCAATGATTTAATCAATCGTGCTTATGTAATGAGGCCTCCCTAACACTCAAAAGGACAGGTGCAGAGAGCTTCCAGGGGGCTGAGCATGTGGAAGTGCTGGGAGAGGGGAGCACTGGGAGGGCAGGGAAGCCCCCGCCCTCGCCCTGCTCAGCTCTTCCATCTGGCTATTCCTGAGTTACATCTCTTTATAACAAACAGTAATCTGGTACGTGAAATGCTTCTCTGAGTTCTGTGAGCTGCGCTAGCCAATTAATGGAACCCGAGGCAAGGGCTGGTGGAACTTCTGGATCTACAGCCAGTCAATTAAAGCACAGATGACAACCTGGATTTGTGACTGCCATCTGAAGTGGGGATTGGGGGCTGTATTGTAGGACTGAGCCCTTAATCTGTGGGATCTAATGCTGTTTCCAGGTAGACAGTGTCAGAATTGAGTTAAACTGTACGACACCCAACTGGTATCTGAGAATTGCTTAGTGGTGTGGGAAAAAAAACAGATGCTGTTAATTAGTCAGGATTGTAGAGATAGACTGCCTCCTAATAGAGGCTGAAAACGCCAGACACTTGCTTTACCAAACTCACTGGCAACTAGGGTACCAGCATGTGACCCAGGATCAGCCACTCAGATGCACATGCTCTGCTCTTTGACTCAATAGCTAGTAACAAACGAAGAAGGATGGCAACACTCAATTTCAGGTGTGTGTCACAGGTGCATGTTTCCAAGATACCAGTGGGGGTGACGGTGGAGGACACGCTGTGGTGCCGTCTACTAGGTGACTGTGGATGCCTTCTCTGTCCTCGTGACCTGGCCTTGGCACTGTCCTCACAGTGTGGTGGCCCATGTGCCTTCTCTTGTTGCTGGCCCAGTTATTCATCCTTCCTGGCAATTCTGCAGCTTCCCACTAGCCTGTCAATATTTCCTTTTCTGCGTGGATAAGCCAAACTTGGTTTTCACTGCTAACAACCAAGAATTCTGGCTGATAGAAGCAAGTTCTGAAATGGTAGAAAAGATAGGGAGAGAAGGTAAAGGAGAACTACAAAATGTGTAGCACAGCAGAGCAAAAAGAGAAGACACAACATGGTACACAGCTGTCATGATACACATGATGAAGGACAGTCGCTTAAGTCAAGAACAAGAGAAGAACCAAGTCCTTCATAAGATCTTAGCTAACTAATCAAAAGTCAAAAATAAATATGGTTGGGCTTCCCTGGTGGCGCAGTGGTTGAGAATCTGCCTGCTAATGCAGGGGACACGGGTTTGAGCCCTGGTCTGGGAAGATCCCATATGCCACAGAGCAACTAAGCCCGTGAGCCACAACTACTGAGCCTGCGCATCTGGAGCCTGTGCTCCGCAACAGGAGAGGCTGCGACAGTGAGAGGCCCGCGCACCGCGATGAAGAGTGGCCCTCGCTTGCCGCAACTAGAGAAAGCCCTCGCATAGAAACAAAGACCCAACACAGCCATAAACAAACAAACAAATAAATTTTATAAATAAATAAATATGGTTATGTGAGAAGGTTCACAAGTCACATGTAATGAGATTTCAGAGGCAGGAAGTTCTAATGAACTACGTGAAGATCACAAGTTCACTAGTGGACATGTTCAATATAAACCAATAATTTTAATATACAGAAAGAAGTTTTAATTGAAACAGAAGTTGCCTAAATGTAGTTGGGGGCCAGCGAGCAAGGAAGACTTCACTCACAGAGAAAGTGACACCTAAAGCAAACAGGGAAGAGGGAAGGTGGAATGGGTAATCTCGGACATAAGGAACAGTGGGAAACAAAGCATGGTATATACTCAAACTGCAAATACTTCAGTAGACTGATGCACAGACACAGGAGGGAGGGCTGGTAGAAGATAAGGAGGGAAAGTTCAGAAGGGCCATGCCATTAGGCTAACAAGTTTGAATTTTACATAAAACAGGATTTCACTAAAGAACTGTAAGCAGGAGAGCCACTTATCAGATTTACATTTTATTTTAGCGAGATTACTGTGAAGATGCCACATGAAGAAATAACTACACAAAACTTGTTCTTAACCATTCCGGATTCATAGATCCTTTGAGAATATAATGACCAGAAACTGCACCTACACACATACACAGAAATCTTAATATTGAATTTCAAAGAACCCACAGCCTTCTGAAGTCCATCTGTGAACACTGAGGGGTCCCAGGACCTCAAAGTGAGAATGACCTAGAAGCAGGAGAGAGACAACTGGCAAAGATACTGGGTGACAGGCAAGAGCAACTGCCCACACCAGTGATGGCAAAGAACTCAACTTCACAGATGACTGTGAAGAAGGCCACGAACAGAGAGAACAGAAAAGGTCTGACGTAATTTGCAGGAATTAGTGATCAGCTGGATGTGGGTAGTGAAGGAGGAATACCAAGCATGACTTCTAGAGGGATGACTTAAATGAATGAGCTGTACCATGATTTTATGGGACAAATGGACTCAGGAAAAGACAAGCCAATGGGATACTCAGAACGGAGTTTCCAGGGATACATCCAGGTGGAGATGCCCACCTAGCAATCAGAAATCAGAGCCTCAAACTGAGCAGCCCATGGTCCAGGGTAGAGTCATTGGACCAACATGGAACAGCAGAAGCTACATGAAACAGCTAGATGCGGCAGGGTTTGGAGGATACAAGGCAGGCCAGAGGCCACAAAGGGAAGGCAGGACTCAGCATGAAGTCCACAGAAGGGTGAGGCTAGGAGGGCCTCGGTTCAGAGTCAGACTGCCACCACAATGTCATTTTATAAACAGGAACTAGTTTATACTAGTTTGTGCATGTGATTTGTCTGCATGGTCACATCAGTGCTATCTACTCCAAAAAATTATAAAGCTTTTAAATAACTCCATTCAGTGGCCAGTAGGTACGATGAGAAAATCAACATTATTATCCAGAGATACAATTCTCAATTTTTTCAGAGCCCTGACTTCAAAAAGGATAGTGTGTGCAAATAAAAATTTTAAGGATGCTTTTTAAATATCCATATAATTCGGAATAGTCACTGATACACTTCAGTAACACTAAAAATCTAAAAAGGAATGTGCAACCTCCTTTTAGAAAAGCAATTTTTTCAACAGAAGTATTTAGCATGTTATATAAACATGTTATTCGGAGAAACGTACAAAATAGGGGATTTTCATCACATTTACTCTATTTGTTAGCCAAAATGTAGCACTCTTGTAATCACCAACAGAGCTGCAGTAAAACCTCTATAATATTAAACAACAACAAAACGTGGCGGTAAGCCATCCTTCTACTAAGAAAAAGAAAACATTCTCAATAAGTACAGCTTTCTTTGTGATTTTTTTCCCCCTAAGGAAATCATTTTAAACAATAGCTTCCTGGCAAAAGCATGATACTGTTAAATTTTGGGCAAAGTCTGGTATCTCTACTTTGTGAGGAGAAGTTGGCAGGAGAAAAACTGTAATAATTTTAAAGGTTCCATTACTCTCACACTAAAATGCAGGGTATGAAATAGAAATAACAAAAACATTAATCCAGAATATAGTTCTGAATGGTCATATATCTCTTTATCACTTCGCTCAGCTTTTATCATTGAGAATTATAAACACAATTTTTGAAGAAATGGCAAATGGTTCTATACTTTCCTAGGGAATAAAGTATAGATGTCACTAACTAGACTGAAAGATGGACACAGATATGAAGAAAGTTTATGGCACTCAATTAACAATTTCTAAAGTTCTGAAATCTGATCATGCAGTACATACATACTCACAATCATTTCCTAAAAGACTAAAGAATTCTTTCCTTCTACATAATGCGTTTTCTGCTACATGACATACTGAAGTGCAACGGTACTTAATGTCAATGCAATGATGGAATGAGGGAACAATAACAATGAATAAATGCTTATCAGTCTCAAATATTAACTAGATACCACTCGATCTATACACTCAAATAGGTAATTAAAAGATGGTCTTTCAAAGTACATGGTCAATTTTAGCAGGTAAAATAAAATATTATATGTCAATTAAATTCAAATAGTTAATTGACCAGTTACTACACGCAGGCTATTATACATTATGCCACAGCAATTAAGTCAAGATGTGGCTCCTGCTCTTAAGGAACCAAAGGAGAAAGGACCAGTACTCAAAGTACTGTACGTCAAGATTCAGTATCTACGACCATGATGAAGCACACTATGGCATATTCCGGAAACAAAGACATGCTCCACAAAAGAGAATGGAACTGAACTTTGAGGAATGGCCCAAGGTTTGTCAGACAGAGATAAAGAGGTAAAGAAATCAGGACTTCCAAATCAAAAATAATGGCACAGGGCTTCCCTGGTGGCGCAGTGGTTGAGAGTCCGCCTGCCGATGCAGGGGACATGGGTTTGTGCCCCAGTCCGGAAAGATCCCACATGCCGTGGAGCGGCTGGGCCCGTGAGCCATGGCCGCTGAGCCTGCGCGTCCGGAGCCTGTGCTCTGCAACGGGAGAGACCACAAGGGTGAGAGGCCTGCGTACCGCAAAAAATAAATAACTAAATAAATAAAATAAAAAATAATGGCACAGACAACGAAAACATGACGATCGAAAACCTATGAGATGCAGCAAACGCAGTTCTAAGAGGGAAGTTTATAGTAATTCAATCCTACCTCAAGAAGCAAGAAAAATCTCAAATAATCAATCTAACCTTACATGTAAAGGAACTAGAGAAAGAAGAACAAACAAAACCCAAAGTTAGTAGAAGGAAAGAAATAATAAAGATCAGAGCAGAAGTAAATGAAATAGAAACAAAGGAAACAATAGCAAAGATCAATAAAACTAAAAGCTGGCTCTTTGAGAACATAAACAAAATTGATAAACCTTTAGCCAGACTCATCAAGAAAAAGAGGGAGAGGACTCAAATCAATAAAATTAGAAAAGAAAAAGGAGAAGTTACAACAGACACTGCAGAAATACAAAGCATCCTAAGAGACTACTACAAGCAACTAAGTGCCAATAAAATGGACAACCTGGAAGAAATGGACAAATTCTTAGAAAGGTATAACTTTCTAAGACTGTACCGGGAAGAAATTGAAAATATGAACAGACCACTCACAAGTAATGAAATTGAAACTCTGATTAAAAATCTTCCAACAAGCAAAAGTCCAGGACAGATGGCTTCACAGGTGAATTCTATCAAACATTTAGAGAAGAGCTAACACCCGTCCTTCTCAAACTCCTCCAAAAAACTGCAGAGGAAAGAACACTCCCAAACTCATTCTATGAGGCCACCATCACCCTGATACCAAAACCAGACAAACGTACTACAAAAAAAGAAAATTACAGACCAATATCACTGATGAATATAGATGCAATAATCCTCAACAAAATACTAGCAAACAAAATCCAACAACACATTAAAAGGATCATACACCATGATCAAGTAGGATTTATCCCACGGATGCAAGGATTCTTCAATATACGCAAATCAATCAATGTGATACACCATATTAACAAATTGAAGAATAAAAACCATATGATCATCTCAATAGATGCAGAAAAGCTTTTGACAAAATTCAACACCCATTTATGATAAAAACTCTCCAGAAAGTGAGCACAGAGGGAACCTACCTCAACATAATAAAGGCCATATACAACAAACCCACAGCAAACATCATTCTCAATGGAGAAAAACTGAAAGCATCTCCTCTAAGATCAAGAACAAGTCAAGGATGTCCATTCTTACCACTATTATTCAACACAGTTTTGGAAGTCCTAGCCATGGCCAACAGAGAAGAAAAAGAAATAAGAGGAATACAAATTGGAAAAGAAGAAGTAAAACTGTCACTGTTTGCAGATAGCATGATACTATACAGAGAGTCCTAAAGATGCCACCAGAAAACTACTAGAGTTAATCAATGAATCTGGTTAAGTTGCAGGATACAAAATTAATGCACAGAAATCTCTTGCATTCCTATACACTGACAACAAAAGATCAGAAAGAGAAATTAAGGAAACAATCCCATTCACCAATGTAACACAAAGAATAAAATACCTAGGAATAAACCTACCTAAGGTGGTAAAAGACCTGTACTCAGAAAACTATAAGACACTGATGAAAGAAATCAAAGATGACACAAACAGATGGAGGGATATACCATGTTCTTGGATTGGAAGAAACAATATTGTGAAAATGACCATACTACCCAAAGCAATCTACAGATTCAATGAAATCCCTATCAAATTACCAATGGCATTTTTTATAGAATTAGAACCAAAAAAATTTTAAATGTGTATGGAGACACAAAAGACCCTGAATAGCTAAAGCAATCTTGAGAAAGAAAAACGGAGTTGGAGAAATCAGGCTCCCTGACTTCAGACTATACTACAAAGCTACAGTAATCAAGACAATATGATACTGGCACAAAAACAGAAATATAGAAAAATGGAACAGGATAGAAAGCCCAGAGATAAACTCATGCACCTATGGTCAACTAATCTATGACAAAAGAGGCAAGGATATACAATGGAGAAAAGACAGCCTCTTCAATAAGTGGTGCTGGGAAAACTGGACAGCTACCTGTAAAAGAATGAAATTAGAACACTCCCTTACACCATACACAAAAATAAACTCCAAATGGATTCAAGACCTAAATGTAAGGCCAGACACTATAAAACTCTTAGAGGAAAACATAGGAAGAATACTCTGACATAAATCACAGCAAGATCTTTTTTGACCCACCTCCTAGAGTAATGGAAAGAAAAACAAAAATAAACAAATGGGACTTAATGAAACTCAAAAGCTTTTGCACAGCAAAGGAAACTATAAACAAGACAAAAAGACAACCTTCAGAATGGGAGAAAATATATGCAAACGAATCAACAGACAAAGGATTAATCTCCAAAATATATAAACAGCTCATGCAGCTCAATATTAAAGAAACAAACAACCCAATCCAAAAACGGGCAGAAGATCTAAATAGACATTTCTCCAAAGAAGACATACAAATGGCCAAGGGGCACATGAAAAGCTGCTCCAAATCACTAATTATTAAAGAAATGCACATCAAAACTACAATGAGGTACCACCTCACACCGGTTAAAATGAGCTTCATCAGAAAATCTACAAACAACAAATGCTGGAGAGGGTGTGGAAAAAAGGAAACCCTCTTGCACTGCTGGTAGGAATGTAAACTGATACAGCCACTGTGGAGAACAGTATGGAGGTTCCTTAAAAAACTAAAAATAGAACTACCACAGGACCCAACAATCCCACTACTGGGCATATACCCTGAGAAAACCATAATTCAGAAAGACACATGCACCCCAGTGTTCACTGCAGCTCTATTTACAACAGCCAGGTCATGGAAGCAACCTAAATGCCCATCAACAGACGAATGGATAAAAAAGATGTGGTACACATACACAATGGAATATTACTCAGCCATAAAAAGGAACGAAATTGGGTCATTTGTAGAGATCTGGATGGATCTAGAGACTGTCATACAGAGTGAAGTAAGTCAGAAAGAGGAAAACAAATATCGTATATTAACGCATATATGTGGAATCTAGAAAAATGGTACAGATGAACCGGTCTGCAAGGCAGAAATGGAGACACAGATGTACAGAACAAACATATGGACACCAAGGGGGGAAAACGGGCTGGGTGGGGAGTGGGATGAACTGGGAGATTGGGTTTGACATGTATACACTAATAAGAACCTGCTGTGTAAAAAATAAATAAAGAAATTAAAAAATAATAATAATGGCACAATAAAAGGTACAGGGCAGGGACTTCCCTGTTGGTCCAGTGGTTAAGGCTCCCAACGCAGGGGGCCGAGGTTCAATCCCTGGTCAGGAAACTAGATCCTGCATGCTGCAACTAAACATCCCACGGGCCACAACTAAGACCCAGTGCAGCCAAATAAATAAATAATAAATAAATAAAGTGCGGGGCATATTTAAGAAGGCAGGGTGTGTGTAAGAAGGGGAATGAGAGACAAGGATGGAAGAAGATGAGGGGATGGGCTAGCACAGAGAGTTCCTGTGCACGGAATAACTCTCAAAGAATTAGCTAACAAGTGACAGGAGTGGGCGAAGGAATTCCAATCTGAAGGTGTACTATATGCTGGTCACTGGACCTATATGCTAGGCCCTGGGCCATGTCACTTCACTCTCTCAACAACCTGATGAGGTAGAGGGCATCATCCTCACTTTATAGATAAGGAGACCACGGTTACCTAGCAGAGTGATTTGAACATCACACACTTAATAAATAAATAAGCCAGACTAGAAATCTAGAATACCTGGGGCCAGGTAATACATTAATGTAATTAATACATTAAAATGAACTCAACTTGAGAAGTTAACCAATATAGGAATCCAGGGCAAAATGAAATATGACTCTTTGGTATTGCCCCCATGGGACTGAGAATACCATGGTTTTGTTAGAGAAAGAGATAAACAGGTGGAGGAATAGCTGTTTCTGAGAAGACTTGGGCAACTTCTTAGCAGGCAGTTGAAAAGGCAAGCCTGGAGATGGGAGTAGGTGAGAGCTAGGAGTCATGGCCTCAGGGGGATAGCTGAAGCTAACTGAGGCCTAAGACTATCAACAAAGGGGCTGTACAGAGACAAGAGGATGGAAAACCAGGCTTATCCTTCAGGATACAATCAGGCAAACACATCTAAATTAAGAAAAATCCTCGGGCTTCCCTGGTGGCGCAGTGGTTAAGAATCCGTCTGCCAATGCAGGGGACTCGGGTTCAAGCCCTGGGCCGGGAAGATCCCACATGCCAGGGAGCATCTAAGCCCGTGCGCCAGAACTACTAAGCTTGGGCTCCAGAGCCCACGAGCCACAACTACTGAAGCCCACGCACCTAGGGCCCGTGTTCCACAACAAGAGAAGCCACCGCAATGAGAAGCCCACGCACCGCAACAAAGAGTAGCCCCCGCTCACCGCAACTAGAGAAAGCCCGTGCAACAACAAAGACCCAACAGAGCCAAAATAAATTAAATAAATAAATTTATTTATTTATCTTTTAAAAAAGAAAAATCCTCAAAGTGCTTTAAGTATTACAGTAAAAGCACTGTACAAGATTCCACTTCATCTGTTAAATAATTTGCATTGAATATTATAGCTCTAATCCACAAACCAACTGTAAAGACACAGACTCTACCAAAGCAGATGGTTTATAGATTTCAAATAAATGGCTCTGGATCTTCAATGACATATATTCATATTTTCACCCACCCTGGGAAATACTGTTTCTCCCTTTCAAAAATCAGTCTCTACATTTTACACCAAAGTTCACAAAAATATACATGTCTAAATTTACATTTAAAGCAGTAAAAATAGACTAGTATTAGTTACCTTCCCCTCAAAGTATAATTTCTTCACAAGAAGGATGTTTTCTAAGAGAAAAGAAACTACTTACCTTGAACTTATATATCAGTATCGTGAGTTGAACCATTATACAATTATAGTGATAGAAAATTTTATACGAGTGGCCTAACCCAGAATTTTCTAATCATTAATCTACAAGTTAATTTTACATGAATACCAAAATTTGTGCCCTGGCCCCATTTATTCAACACACTTTCCCTGAAGCCCTCCTATTTGTAAGGAATTGTGTGAGGTGTCAGGAACAAAAACAAGAAAAGCCATGCACCCTGGCTTCTGATGCAGTTAGACGGAAACAAAATCTCAATGGCATTTTCCACAGAAATAGAAAAAAATACCCTAAACTTTGTATGCAACCACAAAACACCTCAAACAGCCAAAGCCATCTTTAGAAAGAAAAACGAAGCTGGAAGCATCATACTTCCTGATTTCAAACTATGCTGCAAAGCTGTAGTAATCAAAACAGCATGGTATTGCCATAAAAACAGGCACATAGACCAGTGGAATAGAATATAGAGCCCAGAAATAAACCCATGCATATACAGTCAATTAATTTTTGACAAGAATGTCAAGAACACACAATGGGTAAAGGGATAGTTTCTTCAGTAAATGGTGTTGGAAAACTGGATATCCATGTGCAAAAGATGAAAGTGGACCCGTACCTTATAACAAACACAAAAATTAACTCAACATGGATTAAAGACTTAAATGTAAGACCTGATACCATGAAACTCCTAGAAGAAAACAAAGGGGGAAAAGCTCCTTGACACTGGTTTTGACAATGATTTCTTGGCTAAGACACCAAAAGCAAAGGCAACAAAGTCAAAAACAAATAAGTGAGACTCCATCGAACTAAAGGGCTTCTGCAGAACAAAAAAACAAAACAATAAATTGGAAAGGCAACCTACAAAATGAGAGAAAACATTTCCAAACCATATATATGATAAGGTGTTAATATCCAAAATATGTAAAGGCCTCACTCAACTCAACAGCAAAAAGGCAAATAATCCAATTTTTAAAAGGTGCAAAGGACCTGAACAGACATTTTCCCAAAGAAGACATACAAATGGCCAATAAGTAGGTGAAAAGGTGCTCAACATCACCAATCATCAGGGAAATGCAAATCAAAACCACAATATTACCTCACAATTGTTAGGATGGCTATTATTTGAAGAAAAAAAAAGATATCAAATGTTGGCAAGGATACTGAGAAAAGTGAACCCTGGTAACTGCTGGCAGGAATGTATTAGTACAGCCATTATGGAAAACAGTATGGAGTTTTCCTCAAAAAGTTAAAAATAGAACTACCATATAATCCAGCAATTCCTCTGCTGGGTACACATCTGAAGAAAATGAAATCAGGATCTTGAAGAGGATCTGCACCCCCATGTCCACTGAAGCTTTATTCACAATAGCCGAGATATGGAAACAGCCTAAATGTCCTTTGATGAATGAATGGATAAAGAAAATCACACACACACAGGGTAATATTACTCGCCCATTAAAAAGAAGGAAATCCTGCCATTTGTGACAACATGGATGAACCTGGAAGACAAAGACAAATACTGTATGATATCACTTATGTGGAACCTTAAAAAAACGAAAAAACAAAAAAAGCCAACTTCACAGAAACAGAATAGAATGGTGATTGCCAGGGGTTAGGGTAGGGAGAAGTGAGGAAATATACAAAGTGTACACACTTTCAGTTATAAGAAAGAATTCTGAGGAGCTAATGTTCAGCATGGTGACTACAGTTAATAATATGGTTTTGTAGAGTTGAAAGCTGCTGAGAATAGATCTTAAATGTCCTCACGAAAAAAAAAAGTTAACTATGTGAGGATGATGAATGTGTTAATTATTTTGATCTTGGTAATTATTCCACAATGTATATGTATACCAAACCATCATACTGAACACTTTAGATAAATACAATTCTATCTGTCAATTATTCCTCAATAAAGTTGGGGGTGGGGAATAAAGTACCACAGAGGGAGGAGGAAAAAAAAGAAACACTAACTGCCAGGTGTGAACATGGCCACACTGGAGCTCAGGCTGCAGTCATGGAAAGAGTGGCAGAAGAAGGGAAGGTAAAGGCTTCACTGAGCAGAGAAGTCTTGGAGCAGGAGGAACCACCCATCACACAGTATAACTGGGTAGACGGGTGGGAGCTCCAGGCAAGACGCAGCATGTAGGGCTTCCCTGGTGGCGCAGTGGCTGAGAGTCTGCCTGTCGATGCAGGGGACACGGGTTCGTGCCCCGGTCCGGGAAGATCCCACATGCCGTGGAGCGGCTGGGCCCGTGAGCCATGGCCGCTGAGCCTGCGGGTCCAGAGCCTGTGCTCCGCAACGGGAGAGGCCACAACAGTGAGAGGCCCGCGTACTGCAAAAATAAATAAATACATACATACATACATACATACATACATACAGAAAAAATTAAGCCTTCAAGAATACATAAACCATTCAAACACCAAGAAGCCATCAGAAAAAAAGCACACAGTGATTCCTCAAGAGTGGAAAAAAGAAGTGACTGCTCCTGTAACTCCTGCTGAGCCCAGTCAGTCTCAAGTGGCCCTGGAAGGTACTGGCATCATCATACATGGGACACTACACCTCCATGGTGAGGCTCCCATAACCTCACGCCACAGAGGGGAGACTGCAGACACGCTGGCTCTCCCTACAGAGAGAGCATGTAAGAAGAAATAAGAAGAAAAAGATACTCTCAAACCAGAATACGTCCTTCCACACAGCACTTACAAATTCACAAAATTAGGATAAAGTAGTCACTGACAACGGTGTGGCTGGAGTCAGTCAGAGCAGGACTCTAATGGTGGCTCTGTCCCGTAATTAGGTGACCTTGAGCAACTTACCCGCTCTAAGAAAATCTTAGTTCCCCATCTCTATCAGGCCTTCTCCACTACACCCTATACAGTGTTCAAGAGGATTATGCAAGAAATTTGATTTCTAGTCTATCGAGGACCATTTTTGTTTTGTTTTTGTTTTTGTTTTGTTTTGCAGTACGCAGGGCTCTCACTGTTGTGGCCTCTCCCGTTGCGGAGCACAGGCTCCAGACGCGCAGGCTCAGCGGCCATGGCTCACGGGCCCAGCCGCTCCGCGGCATGTGGGATCTTCCCGGACCGAGGCACGAACCCGTGTCCCCTGCGTCGGCAGGCGGACTCTCAACCGCTGCGCTGCCAGGGAAGCCCGAGGACCATTTTTTATACTGTCCATTACATAAGTAAGCAAGACCATTCAGTGGGGTTCCCTCGACATTCTGTTACAGCTTCACTTAACAAACATTTATCATCTCCTACATGTCGGGGACTACACCAGCTAGGTGCTGATAAACACAGGAGATGACTACGCCCTGCTCTCCAGAAGTTTCACTTTTCTACACCACAGACTATAGTTTATATGGGTATTTATAAGAAACAAAGACTGCACAATACAGAAGAAACTATGAAACTTAGTTTCATATCTGCTTATACATCTTCATCAATGGGTGTCTTTCTTTTTTCCAGATTAATGACAAGTGAAAAAAAAACACTTAAATTACAGTTACAAAACTTAATGAGATAAGCACTAAAGCCCTTTCAGATATAATGCTAGGAAACCCAAAGGTCCTAGGTATCACAAAACAAGAATGAAAATCACAAATATAAAACAGGTTCAGACTTATTACGGTTGTTTGTGAGATGTTATTAGGGAATTTTTGAATAGAAAATCATCACTAAATATTGTCACAAGAAAGTGATGTTTAGTAAAATATTCTAATTCTGGGTCTAGAGTCCAATGTGACACAATTTTTAAAAATATTTAAACATATGTAAAATGTTCAAATATAATATACTTAGCAGCTCTTTTCCCAGTTTATGAAGATATACACTACCATTTTAAGTACTGCTTGAAAAGTATTTCTATTTTTCCCGGCAAAACACAGAATCCACACTTTTCCCATCATAACTTCTAAGTTACCACACAGTCTTTACAGGATTTAGTTCAAAGCAAGCTCTTCAATACATAGCCACTAAAGCACAAGAAACCTTTTAAACTACAGATATATAAAAGACAATGAATGAAATTTAACCTAGATAATTTGTTTAATGGCAAATATATTTACTCCATGTTATCCTAAGCCCTGAAGTTAGGACATTTCCAGGTGTCCTTGGCCTCTGGCACCAGGCTGGATGCACTGTGTTCAGGGTCAGGCAGGGTCTAGCTATAAACAACCATCAGAATGCCAGCTGGAACTCCCTGCCAGAGTCCTGTCTCTTAACGCAAGCCAGGAGTGGGGCTCAGAACGGGGACTTGCTATCATATGATAAATGCATGTAGTTGGGAGAAAGAAAGGAGATTTACTGAAATTCCCAGTGAAACCGGGAGCCCTCTCCAGCCTCTCCCATTATCACCCAACAGAATGCAGGATGGTCATCTCCCTTTACAAGGCAAGGCCAGGAGTAGGCATTTCAGCCACTGGCTTTTCAACTTCTTCAGACACTGTAATCCAGGATGTTACAGAGCTAGGACTGTCTGGAATGAAGAAAGCAAGTAGGAGTGACAGGAGAAGCAGAGTCCTGACCCAACCAGACCAGCAAGATGACTGGAAAAAGCAGACAACAACCTGACTGGCTGCCCTCCCCTGCTGTCCCACTCCCATTGGTCCCTGCTGTGTAGGGAACATTCACCAGGGAAATCAGTAATATCTATAATTATCAACTGCTCTATCTTGTACAATGAATATTGGAAAAGATATTTAAATATGCATTTTTAACAGATGTCTGAAGTTCTTAAGTATGAGTTTACTACTAGTTCTCAGAACCAATTTTCCCCCATAGGAATGCATCACTTTTTTTTTTTAAAAAGAATCTCAGTGGGCACATAAAATTTAATACAAAGAAATTCACTTTATAGTTCACTCTAGACAAATCCATCTCTTCACATATTATCTGACTCTTGGCATGCCTGCAAGCCTACTAAATTAATGCAAGGAAATATAGCATAAAATTAGATCTTTATATGCCCCAACCCCTTGGAGTAGTTAATATACATCACTTTCCTTCTTTAATTTTCTATTTTCAGATAAATCAAATTCGTGCAGAGTAACAGCTTAAAAATTAATTTGAGTATAAAATTTCATTAATATTTATAGGACAGCTGTGCTCCTCAATGTTTATCTTCTAATAATAGAGATTTTTCATCCAAAAATGTAGGTACAAATTTCAAATAAATACTATTATTCACTTTTTACAGCCAGATGCTGAAGCAATGTAAAATGAATGAATTATACCAAAGAAAGAAGATGACCTATAAGAAAAACGCAGATTTTTTTTTAGTCTCTTGTCTTTGTAAGAATTATTATTCAGAAAAAAAGCTAAAATTATTAAATCTGAGAATTTGGCCACTCTGAAACAAATTTGAATATGGATTTCCAAATCTTCAAATTCTTCTTGAAAAAAATACATACACAGTATATACAAAGTACATCAATTAAAATGAAACTAAAAATCTCAATTGATAACATAGATAATTTAATGCATTCAAGGAGAAAAGGCTAAATTTATTGTTTAAATCAGAAAAGTTTTATAAACCATCATATGTCTCTCCCTCAACCAGTTTAAATTAGATACCCTGAGTAAAATTTGATATTCCAATAATCACTAGTCTTCACTAGTCTGTCATCTCTTTTGTAATGATTTTGCTGAATTCCTCTTCAAAAACCTTTCAATTTCACACTGATAAAACAGAAAATACCATAGTTAAAAAGTGAAATTAAAAGTTGTCTCTAGATTCTATTTCTAAAGAGACATCATTTACAGTCCTGAATGGTTTGGTGTGTGAATATTTAATTTATTATTCTGCTTTGTTTTGTCTTAAAGCTTTGCAGCATTTCTGTTTTCTAAAGTCATTTCTTCATCATATTATGTTTAGACCCTAAATATTTATCCTAATGTTACAATGATACAATGGTAGCACCCAGGTACATCAGAAACAAATATCATTATAGCAAGTGAGCACTGTGCCAGGCCACACTGAATGGGCTATTCATGTACAGGGGAAGACCATGGTCACAAGTCATTTTCAGATGTCTGTACAGAAAATAAAATGCACGAAACCACATTTAAATGAAGTGACTTCCATGATGCTTGCAAAATCAACTGCATTTAACTTGCAAATAGTATAAACCACTCACAAGAGATCACAGAGTGTAGACAGTTCTTGTAGCTGTTAATTACATTTTAATGTCTATGACAATTCTGTTTATGTATTGGACAGACTGTAACCCACAGTTATGTACATATTCACATAAATTACAAAGATATTTATAAAGTAGCACACTTGGGTCAGACCTACAAATTAAATGTACATATTTATAACCTACAGAGAGATTCTGGATAAACATGGCAGATTCAATGCTAACATCTAGTGCCATCCTCTCCTAAAAACAAAATCAACAGTACAGTTTGCTTTTCATTTGTTTTTTTGTTCATTTGTTTCTATAAAACAAACTCACAAGAATAGGAACAGCAACAAAATTGTGAATGCAAAAACAGATGGACAAGTAGTAACTAACTTAGCCAACACAGTTGACAAGGCAGAATCTTCACAAGGCTCAGAAACTGGTGGTACCAGATATCTCTGAGAGCAAAGGGGTGGTGTGCTGGGGGGGACGGGGGCAGGGCAAGAGGGGGAGTGAGCCGGTGCCTAAAACAAGGAGGAATAGTTAAAAGTTGACTAAGAAGCAGCACCTCTCCCAATAAGCAAAGCACTTCCCTCAACCTAACAGAAGCCCAGAGTACTCCAAGAAGAGGACAAAGAGTGGTTCCAGAACCACTGTTGGAGCAGTACTACAGCAATATCTACTGAATGTTGAGATACCCTCATACAACCCTGCCAAACAGTACCCTTCCCTTGGTAAATTTGAGGCCAGACCAATAGGAAAGATCTAACTATGTACTGGGGTAGGAGAAGGGGTGTCCCAAATTCCCCTCAACAGCCCACCCAGGTACCCCACAGTAGAACTTACGGTCAGCAAGCCCTGTCAAGGCATTCAGACAACCAAGGATTACTGATAGCTGAGGAAAACCTTCAACATGAACTAGAGACCAGAACAAGCAAAAAAAAAAAAAAAAAAAAAAGAAAAAGATGAACTAGAAGACAATGAAATGCTGCGAAACAGAGTACAATCATTAATATCTCAAAGAGATAAAAGAAAACACCATGAAACAAGAACAGGATTCTATTAAAACAAAACAAAAAAGAATTAGGAGATGAAAAGGAAGAAATAGGAAACAGGAGGAAAAAGGGAGGGAGGAAGGGAGGGACTCTGAGAGGACTAGAAAGAGGCTTGGAAATTAAAAATATAAAGGAATTGAGAACTCTTCCGGAAATGGTAACAAAAAGAAAATGATATAGAAAATAGTAGGAAAGATAAGAAAGTAAGAAGTCCAGTAAGTCCAGTATCAGATGAAAAAAGTTCTACAAAGGGAGAAGAGTGAAAAGGAGGGGAAGGGAGATCAAAGAAGTAATTCAATTTTCCATGACTGAAAGAATGCACAGGGCAGTGGATAAAAAGGCACCCAGATGAAACTTAAGGACACTGGGGAGAAAGAAGGCCCCACAGACATTAGGGAGTGGAGAGAGTATCTACAGAGGATGAGGAAGCAAGAAGAATGGCTTCAGACTTCAGAACCACAGCACTGGGAGCTAAATGACAGGCGAGCAACTGTTTCAAAATTCTGAAGGAAAATGATTTCCAGAATTCTATTCTCAGTCAGTCTTTAAGTCATGTATGAGGGTAAAATGAAGACGTTTTCAGAATGCAAGATCTTAACATTTTACTTCCCTGGAACATCTCGAGAAAGCTGCTGGAGGATGGGCTTCACCAAAACGAGAAAGATACAGAATCTAGGAAGCCAAAGATCCAAAGAGGTGGAGGGAAACTCCATGATGACAGTAAAGGGAGACCCTGGATAACAAGTATGCATTAGACATAGAGGGTACCCTGAGAGATTGGTATAAGGTAGAGGTTCTAGCAGAGATATCTCTAGAAGATAAAATTGATAATATACCTGTTGGACGTGAACATCTTACAACAAAAATGGACAACTGTAACTGATAAAAACTTTTAAATGGAGTGATAAGTACATGTAGAAGATTAAAGAAAAATCAATTATTAACTCTAAGAAAAACAAAGAACTGTGTAGAAAAGGAAAACAGTAGTTTACTACACAGCTCATTTCTGAACAGTTTCCCCAGTCTCAATAACGTAAATAGAACAGTGATCAAATCAAAATCATAACACATCCATATTGGCAGGATGAGCTGATATGAAGGATTCATGCTTGTGATGAGGACATGGTAAGAAAAGGGAATTAAATGGTCATCTTGCAGGAGAAATCAACAGATAAATCTTAAAACTGAAAGTAGCAATTCAAGTACATTATTCAAAAATATGGAGGCATCCTGGAAGAATCAGCTAGCAGAGTTCAAAGTAGCTGCCTCTGGGGAAGGAGGGCAGCTACTACTGTTTTTGATGGCAAATACTGTAGAACCACTGACTTTGTAAACCATTTACATCTATAACCTTGATACAAATAAAAACTTTTTAAAAACTAGGCTAAAAGATTAAAGACACCAGTGGAAAAGATGTACAGTATCATACGCCAAACAAATTTAAAAGCCATCCTTTCTATATTACCATTACTTAGAATTAAGCTAAAAGCCCAGGGGAGGCGTTGAGGTTATACTCACTGCTCAGAGCACACTTCTGAAAGACAAGATAACAATTTGTCAGAGAGCGTCCTCTCCTTATCTCCCTCAGAGGGCTGCAAGATTATTAATCTTCAGAACACAAAGAAGTGGAAAACTACAATTCCCAGTATACCCTGCAGCCCTTTCAATTACTTTAAGTACATGAGGCTTTGCTATGAGGGAAAAGATTAATTTTAAGAAAATATAGAACTAGTTCTCACAAGACATTTCTAGACTACTGTGTTCTACAGACATAATTTTTCCACTCTCTACTTGAAGAAAAAGAGGATAGAAAATAATCATCTGTTGGGGTGCAACACTATTTTTTTAGTTACTTCAAAGAAATATTCAAGATGATGGCACTGAAAGTCTAGAAACACAGAATGTCTGAGCTTGAAAGGAACTAAGGTCACAGAATCTCTTCTCCCCTCTCCATGCCCCATGCATCCAGTTCTGCAGATGAAGAGCCCAGGGCTCAGAGAGATTCAGTGACCAACCAAAACGCTCAGGGGCTGTGTGCAGAATCATGAGGTCAAAATGATTCACTTATCCATTAACAATTTAAAACACATTTTTGGTAATTACTATATGTAATTATATCACAAAACTGGGGTATTCATAAACCTAGGTTCCACTTCCTGTTTTATACTTTTGGTAAGTCACTTAATATTTTAATTGCTTCAACTTTCCCATCTGTAAAATATATTTCAGAGGAAAGTTTATGAAAGTGGAATGAATATATTTAAGATTCTTAAAGGAAAAAAGAAATCCAAAATACTCTCTCTACTATCCTCACTATCTACAATGAATACAATCACCCCAAACTCAATATATCCAAAATCAGACTCATCCTCCTCCTCCTCAAAACTTGACTCTCCTTCTGTATTCAGGCTCTGGGTTAATGGCCCCAAAATCTTCTCTTCCACTCAAACCAGGGAATCTGGATCATTTAACACTCTTCCTCTCCCATCCTGCACCTTTGTACCTCAATATAATCAATCTCCATGCCCTACCTAGTTTACCTTCCATATAGATTTTGTCTTAACCTCTTCAAGCTATAACAGAAATACCATAAACCAGGTGGCTTATAAACAACAGTAAGTTATTTCTCACAGTCAAGCCAAAGCACCGGTAGATTTGATATCTGGTGAGAGCCCACTTCCTGGTTCATAGACAGCCACCTTTTTGCTGTGTCCTCTCATGGTAAAAAGGACAAAAGAGCTCTCTGGGGTCTTTTTTTTTTTTTTTAATAGATCTTTATTGGAGTATAATTGCTTCACAATACTGTGTTCGTTTCTGTTGTACAACAAAGTGAATCAGCCATATGCATACACATGTCCCCATATCCCCTCCCTCTTGAGCCTCCCTCCCACCCTCCCTATCCTACCCCTCTAGGTGGTCACAAAGCACCGAGCTGATCTCCCTGTGCTATGCTGCTGCTTCCCACTAGCTATCTGTTTTACGTTTGGTAGCGTATATATGTCCATGCCACTCTCTCATCTTGTCCCAGCTTACCCTTCCCCATCCCCGTGTCCTCAACTCCATTCTCTATGTCTGCATCTTTATTCCTGTCCTGCCCCTAGGTTTTTCAGAACCTTTTTTTTTTTATTCCATGTGTATGCATTGCCATACGGTATTTGTTTTTCTCTTTCTGACTTACTTCACTCTGTATGACAGACTCTAGGTCCATCCACCTCACTACAAATAACTCAATTTCGCTGCTTTTTATGGCTGAGTAATATTCCATTGTATATATGTGCCACACCTTCTTTATCCATTCATCTGTCAATGGACATTTAGTTTGCTTCCATGTCTTGTCTATTGCAAATAGTGCTGCAATGAACATTTTGGTACATGTCTCTTTTTGAACTATGGTTTTCTCAGGGTATATGCCCAGTAGTGGGATTGCTGGGTCATATGGTAGTTCTATTTTTAGTTTTTTAAGGAACCTCCATACTGCTCTCCATAGTGGCTGTATCACTTTACATTCCCACCAACAGTGCTGGAGGCTTCCCTTTTCACCACACCCTTGCCAGCATTTATTGTTTCTAGATTTTTTGATAATGGCCATTCTGACCAACATGAGGTGATACCTCATTTAGTTTTGATTTGCGTTTCTCTAATAATTAGTGATGTTGAGCAGCTTCTCATGTGCCTCTTGGCCATCTGTATGTCTTCCCTGGTGAAATGTCTATTTCGGTCTTCTGCCCATTTTTTAACTGGATTGGTTTTTTTTTTTTGATATTGAGCTACATAAGCTATTTGTATATTTTGGAGATTAATCCTTTGTCTTGTTTCATTTGCAAATATTTTCTCCCATTCTGAGGGTTGTCTTTTTGTCTGGTTTATGGTTTCCTTTGCTGGTCCCATCTGTTTATTTTGGTTTTTATTTCCGTTACTCTAGGAGGTGGTTCAAAAAAGATCTTGCTGTAGTTTATGTCAAAGAGTGTTTTTCCTATGTTTTCCTCTAAGAGTTTTATAGTGTCTGGTCTTACATTTAGGTCTTTAATCCACTTGGAGTTTATTTTTGTGTATGGTGTTAGGGAGTGTTCTAATTTCATTCTTTTAAATGCAGCTGTCCAGTTTTCCCAGCACCACTTATTGAAGACACTGTCATTTCTCCACTGTATGCTCTTGTCTCCTTTGTGGTAAATTAGGTGACCATATGTGTGTGAGTTTATCTCTGGGCTTTCTATCCTGTTCCACTGATCTATATTTCTGTTTTTGTGCCAGTACTATACTGTCCCGACTACTGTAGCTTTGTGGTATAGTTTGAAGTCGGGTAGCCTGATTTCTCCAGCTCCATTTTTCTTTCTCAAGATTGCTTAGGCTATTCAGGGTCTTTTGCATTTTCATACAAATTGTAAAATTTTTGTTCTAATGCTGTAAAGAATGCCATTGGTAGTTTGATAGGGATTGCATTGAATCTGTAAATTGCTTTGGGTAGTATAGTCATTTTCACAATATTGATTCTTCCAATCCAAAAACATGGTATATTTCTCCATCTGTTTATGTCATCTTTGATTTCTTTCATCAGTGTTTTATAGTTTTCTGAGTACAAGTCTTTCACCTCCTTAGGCAGGTTTATTCCTAGGTATTTTTATTCTTTTTTTGCAATGGTAAATGGGACTCTTTCCTTAATTTCTCTTTCAGATTTTTCATCATTAGTGTATAGGAATGCAAGAGATTTCTGTGCATTAATTTTGTATCCTGCAACCTTACCAAATTTATTAATTAGCTCTAGTAGTTTTCTGGTGGCACATTAGGATTTTCTATGTATAGTATCATGTCATCTGCAAACAGTGACAGTTTTACTTCTTCTCCAACTTGTACTACTTTTATTTCTTTTTCTTCTCTGATTGCCATGGCTAGGACCTCCAAAACTATGTTGAATAAGAGTGGTGAAAGTGGACATCCTTGTCTTGTTCCTGATCTTAGTGGAAATGCTTTCAGTTTTTCACCACTGAGTATGATGCTTGCTGTGGGTTTGTCATATATGGCATTTATTATGTTGAGGTAGGTTCTCTCTATGCCCCTTATCTGGAGTGTTTTTGTGATAAATGGGTGTTGAATTTTGTCAAAAGCTTTTTCTGCATCTACTGAGATGATCATATGGTTTTTATTCCTTCATTTGTTAATGTGGTGTATCACATTGATTGATTTGTATATACTGAAGAATCCTTACATCCCTGGGATAAATACCACTTGATCATGGTGTATGATCCTTTTAATGTGCTTTTGGATTCTGTTTGCTAGTATTTTGTTCAGGATTTTTGCATCTATGTTCATCAGTGATATAGGTCCATAATTTTCTTTTTTTGTGATATCTTTTTCTGGTTTTGGTATCAGGGTGACAGTGGCTTCGTAGAATGAATTTGGGAGTGTTTCTCTCTCTGAAATTTTTTGGAAGAGTTTGAGAAGGATCGGTGTTAGCTCTCCTCTAAATGTTTGACAGAATTCACCTGTGAAGCCATCTGGTCCTGGACTTTTGTTTGTTGGAAGATTTTTAATTACGGTTTCAATTTCATTACTTGTGATAGGTCTGTTTATATTTTCTAATTCTTCCTGGTTCAGCCTTGGAAAATTGTACTCTTCCAAGAATTTGTCCATTTCTTCCAGGTTGTCCATTTTATTGGCATATAGTTGTTTGTAGTACTCTCTTATAATCCTTTGTATTTCTGCAATGTCAGTTGTGATTTCTCCTTTTTCATTTCTAATTTTATTGATTTGTGACCTCTCCCTTTTTTTCTTGATGAGTCTGGTTAAGGGTTTATCTATTTTGTTTATCTTCTCAAAGAACCAGCTTTTAGTTTTATTGGCTTTTGCTATTGTTTTCTTTGTTTCTATTTCATTTATTTCTGCTCTGATCTTTATGATTTCTTTCCTTCTACTGACTTTGGGTTTTCTTTGTTCTTCTTTCTCTAGTTGTTTTAAGTGTAGTGTTAGATTGTTTATTTGAGATTTTTCTTGTTTCTTGAGGTGAGACTGAATTGCTATAAACTTCCCTCTTAGAACTGCTTTTGCTGCATCCCATAGGTTTTCGGTCTTTGTGTTTTCACTTCAGTTGTTTCTATGTATTTTTTTATTTCTACTTTTATTTCTTCAGTGAGCTCTTGGTTATTCAGTAGTGCACTGTTTAGCCTCCATGTACTTGTGTTTTTTACATTTTTTTCCTGTAATTGATTTCCAATCTCATAGTGCCGTGGTCAGAAAAGAAGCTTGATATGATTTCAACTTTCTTAAATTTACTGAGGCTTGATCTGTGACTCAAGATGTGATCTTCCTGGAGGATGTTCCATGTGCAGTTGAGAAGTATATTCTGCCACTTTTGGGTGGAATGTCCTATAAATATCAATTAAGTCCATCTTGTTTAATGTATCATTTAAAGCTTGTGTTTCCTTATTTATTTTCATTTTGGATGATCTGCCCATTGGTGTAAGTGGGGTATTAAAGTCCCCTACTATTATTGTGTTACTGTTGATTTCTCCTTTCGTGGTTGTTAGTATTTGCCTTATGTATTAAGGTGCTCCTATGTTGGGTTCATAAACATTTACAATTGTTATATCTTCTTCTTGGATTGATCCTTTGATCATTATGTAGTGTCCCTCCTTATCTCTTGTAACAGTCTTTATTTTAAAGTCTATTTTATCTGATATGAGTATTGCTACTCCAGCTTTCTTTTGATCTCCTTTTGCATGGAATGTCTTTTTCCATCCCCTCACTTTCAGTCTGTATGTGTCCCTAGGTCTGACGTGGGTCTCTTGTAGACAGCATATATATGGGTCTTGTTTTTGTATCCATTCAGCCAGTCTGTGTCTTTTGGTTGGGGCATTTAATCCATTTACATTCAAGGTTATTATCAATATGTATGTTCCTATTACCATTTTCTTAATGGTTTGGGGCTTGTTTTTGTGGGTCTTTTTCTTTTGTTGTGCTTCCCGCCTAGAGAAGTTTCTTTAGTATTTGTTGTAAAGCTGGTTTGGTGGTACTGAATTGTCTTAGGTTTTGCTTGTCTGAAAAGCTTTTGATTTCTCCATCAAATCTGAAGGAGATCCTTGCTGGGAAGAGTAATCTTCGTTGTAGGTTTTTCTCTTTCATCATTTAAGTATATCCTGCCACTCCCTTCTGGCCTGCAGAGTTTCTGTTGAAAAATCAGCTGATAACCTAATGGGGATTTCCTTGTATGTTATTTTTTGTTTTTCCCTTGCTGCTTTTAATATTTTTTCTTTGAATTTCTTTTTTGTTAATTTGATTAATATGTGTCTTGGTGTGTTTTTCCTAGGGTTTATCCTGTATGCGACTCTCTGCTTCCTTGACTTGGGTGACTATTTCCTTTCCCATCTAAGGGAAGTTTTTGGTTATAATCTCTTCAAATATTTTCTCAGACCCCTTCTTTTTCTCTTTTCCTTCTGGGAGCCCTATAATTCGAATGTTGGTGCGTTTAGTGTTGTCCCAGAGGTCTCTGAGATTGCCTTCAATTGTTTTCATTCTTTTTTCTTTATTCTCCTCCTCAGCAGTTATTTCTACCATTTTGTCTTCCGGCTCACTTATTCATTCTTCTGCCTCAGTTATTTTGTTATTGATTCCTTCTAGTGTATTTTTCATTTCAGTTATTTTGTTGTTCATCTCTGTTTGTTTGTTCTTTAGTTCTTCTAGATCTTTGTTAAACGTTTCTTGTATTTGCTCACTCCGTGTCTCCATTCTATTTCCAAGATTCTGGATCATCTTTACTATCATTACTCCGAATTCTTTTTCAGGTAGATTGCGTATTTCCTCTTCATTTATTTGGTCTTGTAGGTTTTTACCTTTCTCCTTCATCTGTGACGTAATTTTTTGCTGTCTCAAATTTTTTTTTCTTTTTATGAGTGGGACTGTGTTCCTGTCTTACTGGTTGTTTGGCCTGAGGCTTCCAACACTGGAGTTTGTAGGCTGTTGGGTAGAGATGAGGACCTCTGTGAGACCTCACTCCAATGAATATTCCCTGGTGTCTGAGGTTTTCTCTTAGTCCAGTGGTTCAGACTTGGAGCTCCCACCACAGGCGCTTCGGCCCAACCCCCAGCTCGTGAACCAAGATCCCACAAGCTGCGTGGGGTGGCGGTTCACTTGGGGGTTCCTCCCGTCTCCTTGGGCGTCAGTGTCCCCTACCAGTGGCTGGCAGGTACCCTAGTTGTGGGGAGACGCTAACTCGGTGTCTTCCCACATGGCCATCTTGACTCTGCCCTTCTGGGGTCTTTTTTTATAAGGGCACTAACCCCATTCATGAGGGCTCTGCCCTCATGACCTAATCACCTCCCAAAGGTCCCACCTCCTGATAACATCACAGTGGTTTCAACATATGAATTATGGGGAGACAAAAACACTCAGTCCCACCCCTTTCCTTTTTATCCTTACCACCACTATACTAATCCACTGGGACCCTACTTTATTTTGGTCTTTGGGTGGCAAAACTCAGAACAGATCATTCCCTGGTTCCAGGTTTTTTTCCTTTAAATCCTTGTTCCCCACCAAGCAGCAGGCAGAATATGGCCTACCTAAAACGCTAACTTCAAAGGGCCACCCCCTCCTCCTCCTTGGAACTAGAAAGTCTCCATATTGCTTTACAGGATCAAGTCAAGCTTCCCAACGTGGCATTAAGAGTTCTCCATGACCCAGCACCCCTCCAGTATCATCCCAAGCAAGCTACCCACAAGCAACTAAGCAAAGGTCCCTATAGCAAGCAAGACTGGCTGGCACCACACACCAATTCCCACCCACGTATGCTATTCTTTCTGCCTGAGACACAAGTCCTACTTTTCTTTTTTTTTAATGACTCTTATTCATCTTATGAAACTTGGCTGATGATCTGATTAAAATCATCACCTTACAAGACTACAAGCTCATCAAGGTTGGGAAGTAATTTAGTCACAACTTCACCCTGCCAGGGTCCAGCACCCAGGTAGACACAGAGTGGGCCTGCAATAATGCAGAAGCACTCATGGATCTTACAAAACAAAACATGCCAACTCAAAGAACAGTCTACATTCCCTGCCCCTTTCTTCATGCACTCCTCAAACCACCGCAATTTAGCTTTTACTATATATATCACAGGAAAAACTCCCTAGCCACTTCATAATCCTTGTTTCTTCTTGACCCTTCTGCAGCATGTGGTATTGCTGGACACTCTGTACCACTCTGTAACAGATGCCCATCTCTTTCATAACACCGATACTCCTCTCACCACTTTGTCTTCTGTACTGCACCTTCGGTCTCCTCTTTTGCCATTCACCTCTTACGTGCTTGTTTTCCCCTTGGTTTGTCCTCAGTCCCCTTCCTTCTTCTATTCCTTTGGCAATGCACCTCCTTTCCTATGGTTTCTACAATGGACCTACCATTGCAATTCTCAACCTAGGTTACACAGGGTCTAGGACCCACTCCAGATCAAGTAAAATAAACTCTCTGGGGAAGTATTCACCATGGACTCTTGTTAAAATTCCCCACTTGATTCTAAAGGAATTCCAGGGCTCAGAAGCACTGAGCCACACATTAACTTTAGAATGGAACCTCAAATTGCTTCAACATCCACAACCCCCTGACCCGTATTTCCAAATGCCCACTGAACACTTCTGTTTCCTGCACACTCCTTCCATAAAACCAAAGTTGGTATCTTCCCTCAGATCTGCTCCTCCTCCTGGATTCCTTTATCTCTAAACTGACACCTACATGGGCGCCCAAGCTACACACTGGAGAACCTTCCCCTTGCCTTACCTGATACTCAGTTACTAAGACCCATGTGTTCAACCTATTAAATACATCTTAGGCAGCCCCTACCCCTCAAGCCCTTCTTCCAGGCTCCCTGTTCAGTCTGCCCTCCACACCACCAGCAATCACCTTTCTAGACACAGGTTTATAGTTACTCCCCAGGTAAAACTTCCTACAAAAAGAGAAAGCTCTCCTACTTAGACATGGTAAAGTTCAAATTCCTTGGAATGGTGTACAATACCACTCATATTCACAGCCTTTCTCTAATCTACTTTCCCAATCCAAACTTCTGTCACATTCTCCAACATCTTTAGCCCTGTGAGAATCAGATTACTCTTCATCAACATACCAATCAAGTTTAGGATTATAAAACATTTCCACTGTCAAGAATATGAAACACATACACACACACACTCCTGTTATTCTCACTAAACCTGCTTCAAATGTTACCTTCCTTTCTTGTAAAGCCTTCCCACTCTAGCTTTCATAGAATCAATATCTCCCTCACCTCTGATTCCCATAGCTCTTTTTATAAACCTCTATGATACTAATTACCACACTATATGAGGTTGTTGACATACCTGCCTTATGGCTCTTCAAGTGTTCTCTAAGGGCCTAGAATGTATATCTTTTTCAAAACCAAGTTTTTGTTACATTAGAGAAATTATAAAATGTTCATTGCACAAAAGGCAAATACCTTGGCACAAAGCGGGTGCCTTTAATAGACCAGGGGCTTTTTTCTAAAGAGACTCAGACTGTCACAGTCTAGAAACAAAATAGCAGGGGAAAAAAAGAGGATTTCTATTTTAAGTTCTCTATTCTAATTAGGAGAAATACAGAATGCTGTTCCTCAAAAATCAGTTATTGACATCTTAACTAAATATGTTTTGTGGGAGTGACTGAAGACTCCATTAAATGGAAGTTAAAACTATCATTTTGCCAACTGAAGACTGAAATTCTTTTTTTCCTTACAATAATTCCCAAGAAAATGAAAGGGTAAAACTATTGTCTTCATCTTGGTATAGATGTTAGATAATTAACTTGCAGGAAGAGCAAAATTTACAGCTCTGGACTACAGTAATACTATCATTTTATCTTACTACCTTTTTATTGGCATCAATCCCATTTTTTTAATGGTCTTCTTGTTCCTGACTATTAGAAATTATTGGCAGTTTACACTAACAGGCTTCCGTCATGTTTCACTTCCAAATCCTATTGTGGCTGTTCATCCCAATCAAAACCAAAATCGATCAATTTTTAAGATTAAGAAAAGGGACATTAAAAAATAAATTACACAAGCAATCTAAAATCCTTCCAATATTATCTATAATAAACTCTGAGCATTAAATAAGATTATAAAGAACTATTAAGTCATTAAATCTATGCTATACCAACTTTAGAAAATGAAATTTGAGAATATAGCATTAAAAATTGGTAAGAAAGCAAGTTCTGCATAAGAAAATGTATCCATAAGTATAAGTGTTTTTATTCACATTCATCTCACTTATGCAATGCACTTAGCCACTAACTCACTGAGCAGAGAGGTTAAATTCTCAATCCTTTTACGGTTTATCAGATTCTCAAATCTGCATCAGTACTGTGTTAAAAAACAGTCTTTCCCCGTGCGCCCCCCCACCCTTTAAAAAGTAGAATAGCACCAAACGGTTGAAACAACAACTCCTGCTGCATGCAATTATACAACTAGACAAGAAGGGTGCGAAAGTTTGAATGAAAATATTAGAAGTGACAGCTTTCCACCTTAGTCTTTCTGTGCCCTCTCCAAACTGCAGGGAGCAGATGGTAATTTTCAAGTACACTTAGACCAGGCTTGGAAGGACGACTCAGTGATAAAGAAATAACTGCACATGGAAAAAACCACATGTTTTGCAACCTACAGTTTTTAATCTAGAAGAGCTTTGGTCCCAGTTAACACAAACAGAAAAGCTGCCATACGCATGGCTCCATATAAAATGCTGGTGTATAAATTATAAAATACATTTTCAACAGTTTCCTTTTCACATTTGCACTACAACATGCCAGTTAAACACTGGAATGTTTAAGAAAAAACAACCGAAAAACTAAAATCTAAATATTATTTAAGTCACCAAAGAGTACTAACTCTTAAGGGAAGGAGAGCGCTTCCCTGCTCTGAATCCCATTACGGCCAAACTAAATCAGGCAATGGGTGGCAATGCCAATGGCATCAACAGCAGTGCTGATCTCCGGCACATCATCACATCAGGTTTAAGGCCAAAAGTTTAAAGGATAACTGAGAAGGAATAAAGGAGACATTGCTGGCTCAGTCCTATTTCAAACGCAAAACTGACTACAGTAAGGATTAAGGATTAGAAAGCTATTTGCCTCTTTTTCTCTTCAAGCCAAACTAAAAAAGAAAAATGAAAATGAAAGCAGTTCCAGAACAGGTGACCAGCACCTTGGTCATGGCTCTTTAGCCCCTCTCTCCTCTCCAGCTCCACCTTTAATTTCCAGTTAAATTTCAGAAAAAAGCCCTCCCTGACCTGAGCCCAGGGACGCAAGCAAGTAACAGTGCTCGCAAGCAGGAGAGCCTGGCGGAGCCCCACACCAGAAACCTGGACCCAGGCCATGGCCACACCAGGGCCTCTCCTTCTATCCACTGGGCCACCTGTCCTTTAATTTCAAGTGGCTTATGCCTGGTATTTAAGCTTCAGAGGGCCTACAAACTGCCTCTACATGGGGAGGACAGGGTTCTGACATTCTCCAAAATGTGGGTGGCAGGAAAACAACGTATTTCTGTCTTCAGAAAACCTAGGTTCACCTTTTGAGACTTCAAAACTGTATAACCTTGGGAATGTTACTTAACCTAAACCTCCATTTCCTCATCTGGAGAACAGTAATACTCCAGGTACTACTTAACAAGGCTATTATGAGCTTCAAGTGAGATTACTGGTTTAAAAGCACTTAACAAGCTGTACAAGCCTTACTAAGTTCATGTTCTAGCTGTTGTAATACTTTTCCATAGTGGGAAATATAAGTTTCCCTCCATCACAGCTGTCACCACAGGACACCCGTAAATTCAACCATAGGCCTTTCTGGGTCATTACAACCTTGGAATGAATTAGTGAAGTCAGAGACGCCATCCTAACCTTACATCACCAGTACTTCAGTCTCTCAACTGCTCAGTTTAGATACGGCATCAATCATTTCTCTAGCTTTTCCCCCAAGTGTCTTCCCTTTACATTTTATGCCATAGTTTCCACAAAATGATTGATACATTTTACATTTAAGCAAAACAGTGTATTTTTAAGCAATGGGGTTTACTAGACCTAAGCATTTTGAAGAGCTGACATTTATTTTCGTGTGTGAGAATACACACACACACATAGAAACACACACATGTATATATAGAACACAACAAATGAGCTATGATATAGATATGTGTGTATGCATATATATGTACATATGGGCTATGATATATATGTGTGTATGTAAACACACACACACCTATGGCTATAAGAGAGTGAGCCAAATATAAGAATCCAATCTACACACAAAACCCAGTGTGTGATGCTGAGGAGGCAGCATGGCCTAGTGGTTAAGAGTCTACAGTAGCGCTGACCGGAATGAATTCCAGCTTCTTCACTACAAGTACGGGGAAAGTTACTTATTAATCTCTCCGTGCCTTAGTTTCGTCATCTGTAAAATGAGATAGTATACACCTCATAGAACTGCTGTGAAGTTTAATGAGTTATGTATTGATAAAATGATAGAAACAGCATATGGCATGTACTGGGGGATGTTAAGTGTTTATATTAACATCATTCAATGTGTCCTGAAAAGCGTAGGTTATAAAGATCATCATATACACATGTATATATGGTTCTATGCATTCAGATACAGGTGACCTTTGAGCAACACGAGGGCTGGCGCATCAAAACTCCATGTGTAACTTACAGTCAGCCCTCTGAATCCACAGCTCTGCATCCAAGGGTTCAACCAACCATGAAGCACGCAGTACCACAGTACCTATTTAGTGAAAAAAATCTGCATGTACATGGACCTGGGATTTCAAATCCGTGTTGTTCAAGGGTCAACTGAATTTGAATGGATTTGTTTAAGCATACACATACACATCTTTCCATATGGTATCTACAGTAAGTTCATTTGGGTTAACATTAGGTTAACACATACTGAGTGTTTACCCTATGCCGAGCACTGTTCTAAGAACTGAATAATATATGAACATGTTTAATCCTCATAACAACCCTACAAGGAAACTGAGGTGCAGAATGACTCCTGAACCCACTATCTTGTCCACTACTGGCCACCAGTTTACATGAACACAGTTATAATCACAGTACATGAAAACAGTAGGTTACATAACCAAAATTTTTCCTTATGAATTTGAGAACAAACCACTATAGTCTTTACTTTCATACTGGTATTTTCAACAACTCTTTTTCATAAGAGTACTACAGCACCTCTATGGATCCCATGAATAAGAGAGCAGTCAGCTACTTCCTATATTATAGAGTCAATTTTAATTTCTCTGATATAAATCAGTGGATTACATACTCCCATCTCTAACTGTGGTATTTTAAACTACACACACACACACACACACACCCCCCCCAGATTTAGGGCTCCATTCAAAACAATGAACTGTTTTGATGAACTTAAAGCTTCATTGTTTTCATCAGTTTTCATATAGCTAACTTATTGCTTGGCTTGATTATTAATATTTCATCTTAATATAATTATAAAAGATTATTTTACAACTTTTATCAGAAACACTGCCTAAAATATGTGATATTTGTCAAAACAGAGAAACTAAAAATAAAAGTAAACTTGTAGTTCGATCAAATGATTATTCATTTGTGAAATAAATACCAGTTAAACCAGGACAAATGAAACACACAGAAGTGAAGATATAGGTCTGCTGTACTTTGCACGCTACAATCTCATGCTCCTATTTTAACGTACACTTCCACAAAAGAAGTAGCCTATATTCTACAGAAAGTAAACTTGGATGCACTTGTATACATTAATGGTTTTTTTTTTGCGGTACGCGGGCCTCTCACTGCTGTGGCCCCTCCCGTTGCGGAGCACAGGCTCCGGACGCGCAGGCTCAGCGGCCATGGCTCACGGGCCCAGCCGCTCCGCGGCATGTGGGATCTTCCCGGACCGGGGCACGAACCCGCGTCCCCTGCATCGGCAGGCGGACTCTCAGCCACTGCGCCACCAGGGAAGCCCTACATTAATGTTTTTGTAGCTAAAGTTCACTCTCAGTGTAAATTCTGTTGAATCCCCAGCTTTTGAAAATGAAAGAGCAATTTCCTCATTAACTTGCTTTTAAAGTATCACGCACTCCACTTGAAAAGTTACTGCTAATTCTTCATGTAACAGATAATATTATAAACTCGCTCTTCCAAAATTGAACATTATTCCCCGTCTCTCTGGCTTATATTCATTCATCCCTTCGTGTTAAATTAAACTGACACTGGTAGTGTTATCACAGCATGGATTTTTTAAAATAAATTTATTTATTTATTATTATTTGTGGCTGCACTGGGTCTTTGTTGCTGCGCGCAGCTCTCTCTCGTTGCGGCGAGCGGGGGCTACTCTTCGCTGCAGTGCGTGGGCTTCTCATTGCGGTGGCTTCTCTTGTTGTGGAGCACGGGCTCTAGGCACACGGGCTTCAGCAGTTGTGGCTCGTGGGCTCAGCAGTTATGGCCTGCAGGCTCTAGAGCGCAGACTTACTAGTTGTGGCACACAGGCTTAGCTGCTCCGCGGCACGTGGGATCTTCCAGGACCAGGGCTCGAACCTGTGTCCCCTGCACTGGCGGGCAGACTCCTAACCACTGCGCCACCAGGGAAGCCCCTACAGCATGGATTTCAGCTTTAACACACACTTCCATTCAACGTGAGGAGCATCCACCCAACCCCCTCCCGCCCTGAACTACTACTTGATCACAGAAGCCGTATCACAGGGGCCCAAACGTACACAAACTGCCCAGCGGTTAACCGGAAGTTAACAGGACAAAGCAATGACAGAAACAGAAGCCCATGGCACCACCTAACACGCTTTGTTCATGTATTCTAGTGATCCTGTTTTTGTTTGAATTATTTATGGTGATTATAGCAGTTAATGTGTTGTAACGTTTTCACAAAAGAAATGAACTCTCAATCCAATAAAACCTTCCCAAATCTTTCAATATTTCATCCATGCCCAACACACTCAACACAACAACCAGACTGCACTGCATTAGCTGATTTCCAGAGTCTGAAAGCACTCCACATTAACCAGATCGGGGGGAGTGGGGGGGGTGACTCCTCAGTCATTTACATCAGTAACATCTAAAGCACGGGGAATAGCATAGCCTAGAGTTTCTCAATCCTGAGACAATATGGTCAATTCTGACATCTCTCCCAACACCTGCCTTGGGTCTGAAGCGGCTATTTAATAAGCCTGGACAAATGAACCAGACACTCAAATCTTCAGTGCACTCTGCTGCTCCATCACCCCTGACCCCTGCCTCCTACCCTCTCAAAGGGTCCTTAAACTGCCTCAGGTATGGGTGGTAAGGATTCTTAATTTTCTGAATTCCATGGAAAATCCCCAAATAAAAATCAATAATTACTCAAACCCAAAGAAAACAGCCGTTTCAAGTTCATTTTAGCTCATTATGGCAATCGTGTTCAATCCTTAGCCGAAAAAAAAAAAAAAAGAAAGAAAAGAAGAAAGAGGGAGAATAGGGTACTAGTTATAAGCTGGCTTTGGTTCATAAAAGAAAATTGTTAATGTCACAATTCAAAACTCACTGAAGAACCATATGTTTTGTGAAAACATTCATAACGACGTTTTTCACCAAAAAAAAAACCAACATGTTTTTCAGTGAGCTCTACTGGTAAATTCCTTACAAGTATCACCTCATTTAACCATAAAAACCTATGGAGGCAGATTAATATTATTAGACCCATTTTACAAATGCAGAAACCATCTCCCAGAGGTTAAGGGTGAGCTTGAGAGCTCAAAAGCAAACAGGAAGGAGTCCATGTGTCACAAAAGTGACACAATATAAAACAAGAACAACTGTGCTGGCAAATCAGAAGAAACAAGAAGTCAGCCATTCCTTCCACCACAAAATGCCCGAGTGGAAGAAGAAAGAAGCAGGCTTCCAACAGGCTCCAGCTGTGCCTTACCTCAACCCACAGGGTGACTGGAGGTAAACCAAGGCCTCCCTGGAAAGGAAGCATGGGCCCCGAATTGACCAACTTAGGGATCTACCATCAGGGCCCATTATTATGCCCAGGGCAGAAATAAAGGTCATCCTTACACACTCTCAGGACTCTGAATTTTAAAATGACAAGACTGTCTTAAAGAATATATCAAAGTATTTCAAATCACTTTCACATAGACTTTCATCTAGTCTCACAACACACTACAACACAGGCTGATTTAAGGACTATAATTCCAGTGGGTTAATTAGGACTTAAAGCACAGAGCTAAGCCTGGAATTCTGAAGTTCTAATTCCTAATCCAGTCCTTAAACTCTATAAGATTATAAAGTACCACTCTATACCATGGTCCTGGTAATTCCACCTGTCAAACAGATTGCCTACGTGCAAATGATGTGCATGGTACATTCCTCAAGGTAACACTAAGTTTCTGGACACTTTCCCTCCTATCAGCATTGTAACAGGATCCCCTGCATTTTACAGCAAGCTCACAAAGGCATAAGGAGGCTGGGGTTTTCAAGCCTAAATCTGTTTGGTAAACTTCTCTTCCTCCGCTCCCCAATTAACTGGGGAGGAAGAAACATTAAGGATAAAAACTGAATCATAAATGAAAAGGAAGAATCTTATCTCTGGGAAGTCTTGTCTCCGGGTACACTAATGATTATACCTGAAAGCTCTATAACACAGTAAAGCATAGCTCACAGGCACAGGAAAATATAGTAAGTCATTAGCTATTAATAGAGCCAGAGAGTCAATTGTTGTAATTAAATCATAGTGTAACCTTCTGTATAATCCTGAGTTAGTCTTGACAAGTTTCCTTGTGGTCAGTTTTGGAAAAACATCTGCTAATGGTAAAATTTTTGGGTCTGAGAGGGAAAAATTACATCCTTCTGGGTGGAAAAGCGTCAGTCTTAGGAGACTAATTTTTATGAAAACATTATATTAACGAAGTCCAATTACTGGCTCTCAATTTTTTTTTAAGTTAAAAGAGACAAACACAGAAACAAATTTATGAAAGCAACTACAGATTGTACAAAATATTCTGATTCAAAGTCCTTATATGCTTATTCCAGAGATAAAGAGCAGAAATACAACTTTCCCCAATTAGAAAGGAAATACGTAAATAACGAGTATCTGTACAACTGAAAATGTCCCTTTTCTAGACCGACCTAATACTAAAAGATAACACTATTTCTGTAATACCCTTAAAGATAAGCAGATCCCAGACCACAGGGATCCATTTACTGACAATTTTGCTAAAGATCATTTAGATAGCTATATTCAAGCCAAGACATTTTTAAACAAGCCAAACCAGCTCTGAACATGTGCTGGGGTTATTTTCATTATTTTAGTATTCTACATGAAGCACTCAATCAATAAATATTCAAATAAATTAACTGTGTAAGAAATTTACTGTACTTGGTCATTTGAATGCTGAAAGAGTAATTTTTAGCAATCTTTGCAAAACTTCACGTTACACTGTGCAGGCCCAATTCAAACCCACTCCTGACACCTTACAGCTATAAATTATCTCTGGAGCTGAAAGTGAGAGACGGGCCAGGTCTGAAACAGCGTAACAGTTGGACAGTTCCAGCTTGGAGAAGGCAAACCCTGCAATAACCTAGATCCAGAGCCTCAGAAGGAGTCTAATTCACTGTCTAAAGAAGAAAAATCCCTTCCAAAATACATTCTTCTTTAAAAAATAGACTCTTTATTGTTATTTCTTATATATACTATTGAAATATGGGAGTGCCAAAAGCAAACAGGAAAACAGAAGCTGCAAAATAACAAAGAACAAGCTGAACCCTTAATAACAAAGAGGGGATAACTCCTCCTCTTCAGAGGCAAAAGTTCTGTATCCCCATTGCAGGTTCTGAAGACCTGGGAACAGCCCCTACTGCTGGGCTCTGGCAAACACAGAGCCCAAAGTAACTGACTCTTTCCGTGTGTTACAGGAGCACTCAAACACCAGGGCCTGTCCATTCCAACTCCAACATGGTAATAAACTATATGACCACACAGAATGTGTACAAAATAGTGCCCAGTGTTGTTAATAAATATTTGTTAAACAAATATGCAAAGCTGTAGAGATTCATACAACGCCTTCTTAACCCGTTATCTGTGGGTGGAATGATTACTGCAGAATTGTTATGTCTTCATATTTTTCACATTACCTGGACATTTTACAGAAGACACCTATCATTTCTCTTGTCAGAAAAAAAAATAAATAACCATTTTCCTTTTTTAATTTTTAATTCAGTGTGGCTTCAAAGAAGGGATGATAAGCAAGTTTAACATCTTCAACCAGGTCAGTGGCTTTCAAACATGTCTATTGAGCCCCAGATCACTTAAAAAAAAAAAAAAAAGAAAGAACAGTTGCAACGACAAGCAAAACTACTTATCTGTCATGTGCCTTAAGGGGTAATTGAACTACACAATTCTTTCTACACAGAAGAATTGTGAAATACTAGGTCTAACTTTAATTTTCAGAGAGAAAAAAAATCACTTAAACTTCTTGTACGTTAAGTATTTATCTGTGGAATTATACTAATTACAATGCGGAGCCACTATGTGATTATTAAAAATGCTATACGTTTAGACTAAGGGTTTATTATAGTGTTTCCACCTAGCCTATTCTACCTCACATTACTTTTCATCCTTTTAGGCTTTTATGTCTTGTAACTCCAATCAAATCCCCACCTGCCTGAGGACAGAAACTTTCTCACACTTTGTGGAACACTTTGCACAGAACAGTGTTCAATAAATTACTGACCAATAAACATTATCCACTTTCTAGACTTCAGCTATCAATTTGAATAAAAAAAAAAAAAAACTCAAAGGCAATGAATACGCTCAAAGAAGTTTCCTAACATTACAGTATTTGCTGCAGATCATAAAACAGGAGGAAACAATGTTCACACCAAACAGACTAAACGTATCATTTTACGAATCATCTGTTATAAAATGCAAGCAAAATTTAAATATTCTAAAACTCATTTCCTGTAAAGAAAGGCTGTTGAATTGCAGATCAAAGACTATCTGAGGGCTTCCCTGGTGGCGCAGTGGTTGAGAGTCCGCCTGCCGATGCAGGGGACACGGGTTCGTGCCCCGGTCCGGGAGGATCCCACATGCCGCGGAGCGGTTGGGCCCGTGAGCCATGGCCGCTGAGCCTGCGCGTCCGGAGGCTGTGCTCCGCAACGGGAGGGGCCACAGCAGTGAGAGGCCCGTGTACCAAAAAAAAAAAAAAAAAGACTATGAGAAAGTTAAATAACAAAAATTCCATTTCCAAACAAAAATTAATCCTGAGAGATTTTCCCCTTCAAAATGCAGTTTACCTAGAGTCCTAATTTTTGATGATATAGTAAAAGAATACTTTTTTAAAAAGCAGACGACCAGCCAAAGTTGAATTCTTGGGTTTTGACTGTTATCCTCCTATTACAAGAAAAGTAACCCTGACTCTCTGACCCTCCAGTTTTACTTCTAGAAATTTATCTTAAAGAAATAATCTCACAAGCATACAACTGTAAGATAGCATTCTTTGCAACATCATTTGTCATAGCTAAATATCGGAATCAACGCAAATATTCTTCAATCAGAAATTTGGTTAAATAAATAAAGATATATCTATTCTAAGGAATATTGTGCAGCATTATCTAAATATGGATAATGGAAACAGGTAGAAAATGTCTAAGATATGTTAAGCAAGGCAAGCAGGTGGTAGAAGAATATGTATAATATTCTACCATTTTAAAACTTTATTTAGAAGTACATATACCAGGGACTTTCCTGGTGGCGCAGTGGTTAAGGATCCGCCTGCCAATGCAGGGGACACGGGTTCGAGCCCTGGTCCGGGAACATCCCACGTGCCGCGGAGCAACTAAGCCCATGTGCCAGAACGACTGAGCCTGCGCTCTAGAGCCCGCGAGCCACGGCTACTCAGCCGGCGCGCCTAGAGCCCGCGCTCCGCAACGAGAGGAGCCACCGCAGTGAGAAGCCCGCGCACCTCAACGAAGAGTAGCCCCTGCTCGCCGCAACTAGAGAAAGCCCGTGCGCAGCAACGAAGACTCAACGCAGCCAAAAATAAATAAATTAAGAACTTAAAAAAAAAAAAAATAGAAGTACATATACCATACTGATTTCCAAGAAGTGAGATTTCAGAGGATTTTTAGCCATTTATTTTCTGCAGTAAGCATTTCGAAAAATGTTTTAATCTTCTACAAAAGTAATTTGCAGTCAGGAAATTAAAACTAGTGCCCCATTCACCCCAAATTTGAAGTTCGTCGTTTCCCCAGAAATAAAACATATCCATTTGTAGTTATATGTACCTCATTTACTGAAAACTAATACCATATGCAGTAACAAGACTGGAAATGGTCTTAATTCATTCAGCCTACTAAACCTCTTGAAATTATGAATATAAAGGACATTAAAAATAGGATTGCTTTTATGGATTTCCCATCCTACAAAATTAAGAATTCACGATATGAATTTACAAAAGCCACTTGTACTTTAGAAACAGTTCCTCCAAAAGAAAAATATTTATGTGGTGAAAATTCAGTCCTGAATAAGACTGTTGGAGTTCAAAATCACCAAAACTGTCACAATCAAAATACCTAAGTTCATATTGACCAGCAAAAACAAGCCTCTCCAATCTAATCATAAATTGTTCCAGCATTCTGAAGGTTTTCCACCACTGTGTCCCATTTTTTTCTATTTTGAAAAAAAGAAATGATTCGAAATGGGAACGTGGCATTTATGTATACAGTGCAGTATGTAAACTGGCAGAGTTCTCTGCCCCTCAAGTCAGAGACATGCAAGCAAGATATTCTCTCCCAGTGACAGGCAGCCCTGTGTCAAGGAACTAGGTAGGTGCTAAAACCTGTTCAGTGCTACCTGTTCAAAAACAGCTCTGCAAGGATACTTCAAGTTCTGTCAGACGCCACTTCGTACAAAAACATCCACAGGAGTATTACAAAAAAGACAGCAGTGGACTTCCCTGGTGGTGCAGTGGTTGAGAGTCAGCCTGCCGATGCAGGGGACACGGGTTCGTGCCCCGGTCCGGGAAGATCCCACATGCCGCAGAGCGGCTGGGCCCGTGAGCCATGGCCGCTGAGCCTGCGTGTCCGGAGCCTGTGCTCCGCAACGGGAGAGGCCACAACACTGAGAGGCCCGCGTACCGCAAAAAAAAAAAAAAAAAAAAAAAAGACAACAGTGATGTTTTAGCAAACTCAGCGTCAAAAAGTACTCTAATGCATTTTTAATCCGCAAGAGAAAGTGAACAACTGTCCTTCAATCATCAGCGTCAGGGCCAATGACACGGTTTCCCTTCCTCGGGGTCCACACAAACTGTTACAATTGGCTTACCAATCACGCTCCTTAAGAGCTTTAAAAAAAAAACAAGACAAAAAACCTCGTCCCTCCTCACACCCACACAAATATCTGTCTTCTTTTCCCCCTTCCATCAAGTGGTAAGAGAGGAGGGAGAGAATTAACGTGACTGTCCGCTCTTCAGGACAGAAGAGCATACAAAGAAAGTAAGAGTTTACGCAAGAGGGAAGGGATGTGGGAACAGATGTATATGTATGACTGATCCACTCTGTTATAAAGCAGAAACTAATAATAAAAAAATAAATAAATAAAGAGAGAAAGCATGAGTGGAAAAAGTGAAAAAAAAAAGAGTTTACGCAAAGAGGAGTTTAAATTTGACTCTTCCAAACTATGTAAATGCAGAAGGTTCTATGAATTAAAAATATTAAATAGCAGAATGTTAACTGAAGTCTTAGCAGTGGGTCACAGGTAATGACTGCCTGAAGTGCATGGCTTGAAAATTATTTCTAATGAAAATTCTGTATCATCATACCTCACTTCACCAAATTTAGTAACAAGACAAAAGTGTGAATGGCATTTTTTTTACTTTAATCCTATGGTTTTAGTGTATGAAACGGGACCCAGGAAAGACAGTAGGGGGAAAAGAAGATAAAAATAATTTTCTAGGTATTGTTGGGAGGAAGCGGAAGAACCACGGAAACAAATGCAAACTTCAGAAAAAAACAAAGCAACAATTTAGAATAAAAAGCAGCATGCATAATCCCAAGGAAATTGTGGATATGATTCAGGAAAAATGCTTCTGGACACAGAAGACCAAAAATGAAGACGAAATGTCCCCAAGTTGTTGACATTTAATAAACATGTTTCTCTAGGAACCTGGTGCTCAATTAATTAGTACAAGTATATGTACTTAGGCAGCAAAGTTTCTCCCTAGCAGATGGTACAACAGGCTTCAAACATAATGGGAAAGTTTACTTCAAGGGGTCTCCTTGGTTAGTTTCACAAACATCTTACCAAAAGATACGGGGGAGTGGGGGTTGGCATCAGATCCCTCTCGTATTTTATTTAGGTTGACAGAGTGAAGGACAGGGTGGCAGCAAGGCCCGCCAGCCAGAGAGGACCCTAACCACAGGGCCACTCCTGCACCTCCCCTTAGTGCTAAGTTCCATTCCCAGGCCAGACAAGGCTATAAAAAGCCTGGCCTCTGGCCAGCTGGCAAGACCACACACCAGGTATTTTTAACGTAAGGGGGCCTGAGGATGAGGCCAACACCAGTGCACCAAAACGTTCAGGGAAGAATAACAACCACCTCCAGCCAGGATGGTGGTCGATGGTCGATACAGCAGATTTTTTTCCTGAAGTATTCTGATTACCGATCGGTGTTTTAATTGTGATGGAGACATAAAAAGATAACATTTGTGAAAGCTGATAAAAGTGGGCAGATACTTCATGGTGAAAAAGCACAATCACTTTGAAAGACCATATGTACAGTTACATGAACGGCAATGTGAACATCAAACACTGGCCAAATAAACTGGACTCTTATTTTTTATTCCTGACACGTAAGGCTACAATCTTGACTTCTGTTGTAATTACTCCAACAGTTTGCTGTTGCTGTTCTTAGTTTCCCACTGGTCTTGGCACTGGGCCACACATACAGATACCACGAAGCTGCTCCCTCAGACAGAACTCCAATGCAGCAAGATCACACACAGCTGAATGCTCAAGTGCTCAAGGATTATGGACTATGGTTAATGTAATTTTCTGGATAAATAAGTATTAATCAGAACTTTCTTTTAGTTTCAGCCTTTACTGTCAAAAATTCCATGTAAACATCAACGTTAGTAAAATGTTCTGCCGTAAATGAGTATCATTTCATCTTTCTTGGACAACTGAAGGTTTTCAGACGTCTCTGTCATGATTCTTACTCTCCACCTTGAAAGCAGAGGCGTGCGGTGACAGGACGAGGCGGAGGCAGGTAAGTGTGGCCGGAAGCACAGCCGCTGCCCTCTGACTGCTGGATGGACTGGGTCCTCCGGAGGCTCCCAGGGTGCGTGCAGGTGGGGGACGGCAGGCCCAGAGCTATAGCCAGGAACTCCTTTCTATTTAAATGTAAGCTTACAAAAGTTTATGTAACTTGCCCTTTTTTTTTTCCTCTTAAAAGCAAAAGGCAACCAGAAAAATGTTATCTACTTGTAGATTTGCATTAAATAATTTTATCACAGAATGTAGCCACATTCAGTGTATCCTTAAATCTGAAAACACTAGGATCATCTTCGACCTAAATGGCATTGAAATGTCTGCTCTCATATGCCATTATCCTCCAACTTTTTTTTCCCCCGTTGTATCACCTCTCTCAACTAGACTCTCCCTCCCGGTTCCCCTTCAGTGGGGAACTTTTATCCTGACGGGGCACTGATCTCTCCTCTGGCTGGTAAGCGAGCCTCATTGGCCTTCCTACTTCCGACCTCCCCTTGGCTCCATCCTAAACACAGCTGGGGAGGTCATTTTCCCCTGAGCAGCACTTCCTGAATTCCAGGAGGCTTTTCCTGGCTACTCTAAACAAAGGCCACCCCCGCCTCACACAGCCTCCTCAGGCCAGGCGCCCTGCCAACCAGAGGACACTCCAGTTGTGCTGTTCAGTTCATTTATTCATAGGCTGACTCTTGGTCTTCAAATTCCTTGAGCCACTGGAAAGTCTAGGGTATTACCAGGTAGCACACTGTGAAAACCTCTTAAGTTCCCAACAGATTGGTAAGAAAAAAAAAACTGCTTTGTTAAAGATGTCTCTGTAGAGATTTCCAGTAAACATGTCCGATTAAATAATCATGTTTATCTCTACTCCCTCATAGAACCCCATTAAAATAAAAGTAAAGGAACTGTTTTAAACTATAAACCCACAAGGACAAAGAAAACCGAAGATGAGATGATAGCAGATAAGAGAGGTCAAAAATTTTTGGAAGGAGTAAAGCAGATAGACAAGTGATAATTAAAGTTTTAATTTGTTCTAGGTGAGAGGATAAGAAGCAAACTAATTAAAGCTCAGAACCCCAAAGACTCAGGAATCAGAGGGTGGCAGGGGGCTGGGTGAAATGTGTTAGTAGTTATTCAGAGCCCCCCTTCCTAATCCCCACCCCAATCCTGTCAGAAGTCAAGAGGATTCCCATCTGGAGGGGTTGGCAGTAGAGAGGGGCTGGAAAAGAGAGCATTAAATGGAAACACACACACACGCGCGCGCACACATATGCACATACACGTACACACACATATTCAGCTTCCAGATGCCCTGACTTCCTCTCTGGATGAGTAACTGTGGGGAAGGGAGAACACAGATACCATGTGAGGGGTCTCCAACAAAATGGTCTGATCCCCTCCCCATCATCCAGGCCCAGCAGTGGGCATGCCTGTCGCAGTACACAGAGCTTTCCAGCCGTTTTTAGCTTTCTGTCCATGTGCACCAAACTGTTACAACAGACATTTCAAGAAAGCCTCCAACATGAGACAGTAAAGGGTGAGGACCGTAAGGACTCAAAGGGAACAGGAGGAGAACACTGTGGAGCAAATCTCCAGAAACAAAGATCCTAAAATGATCATCAGCGAGATAAACTACCGTATCCATCGGAAAAAGAATAAGATAGTATTTTGTAAAAAGGCAATTTAGACAAAAACAAGTTCATGGAAAGTGAAACTATGAAAGCAGAAACCAAAAACTCACCAGAAGAGCTGGAAAACAAACTAAGACTATCTACCAGGAAACAGAATAAAAAAGACAAAGGGATGAAAAAAGGATAGAACAAAAGGTTTAAAAAATAAAGAATTAAATAATAAACAAACAAACAAGTCCAGAATTTCTAACATCTGACTAATAATAGTTCCAGGTAGTAAGAGAGGAGAAAAATCAAGATGAGGAAATTATCAAAGAAATGACAGCCCTCCCTTCCCAAAAATTCCCTGAATTGAGTTTCACACTGGATTGGCCCAGCAAAATGAACAGAAAAATACCACCTGCAAGGTTCATCAATATTTTAGAATCAGAGAAATAAAAAGCTTCTAAAGTCACCAGAGAGGAAAAAATAGGTGGCATAAAAAAGATGAGGCACTGGATTTCTCAACAGAAGCTTAGAGACCAATCGAACAGCAACTTCTGAAGGAAAATTATTTCCAATCTAGAATTCTATACTCAACCAACTAATCAAGTGTAATGGTAGAAATGACATCTTTCTGACATGCAGGGAAACTTTCCTCTCCTGCACCCTTCTTAAGGAGCTACTGGAGGATATACCCCACTAAAATGAGGGAATACATGAAGATATGGATTCAGAAAATTGAGTTTGAAGCCAATGTAATTCTAAGAATGACAGCTAAGGGAAATTTTATTTACTACACATATGCAGCAAGATATGAGAGTAATGGAGTTCAGAATGCAGAAAAAGAGGAAGAGGGATTCCAGTTCTGACTGGGACTCAACCACTGCTTGCTGAAAGCCACAGAAATTTGGAAACATGCACATGCTTCATTCCAGATCAAAATCTGCCGTGGTCCGTCTAACTGAAAGAATTTAAGTCATCTGAATGCATCCTAGCTGCAAGGGAGCCTATGAATTTGAGTTCTGGACTGCAGAGGCAGAACTCTTAAACGTGAGCATTTCCCCAAACATAAAACAGGTATTCATTCAACAGAGGGTGGGCATCCAAGAACATGAAACACATTGAATAGAGCTGATTAATTGATGGGTTCCACCTTATTGAGAGGACCTGTACAGGTCTATCAGAGGATAAAGATAAATCGGTGATACTTACATCTTTCAAAAGTAAAACAGTGAGGCAATTATCAACACCAAGATAACAAAAAGTTGTATATTAAAGAAATATATTCATAGTTCATGTCTCAGCTAAAGAGAGTTACTTTATACAGCCCTATTAATGTAAACACTGAATGTTGATTTAGCCTTAATGGGACGAGAAAGGGAAAAGGAACTGTAAGGCAGGACAGTGTAAAAAGAGTTAACTTATACATAGTAGAATGAATAGATAAAGTCTAAATTTGAAGAAAAAAAAAAGCAACATAATCATGTCATTTAGAAATGGATTTAAGTACCAGAATAAATTATTATGAGTTGAAAATGGATGCCTCCAGGAAATGGAACTCATGGGCAAGGAAAGATGGAGTAGGAATTGGTATTTTTCTCAAGAAGCCTTGTAATACTATTATTTAAACTGCGTACACATACTGAGGAAACTCTTTTTTAACTTTTCAATGTACATCTCTCCTCCACTAGACTGTGAGCCTCTCAATGGCAAGTCCTTTCTACTAAGTGAGGGGCATACCGCAGACCCTCTTTAACACTGGTCATCTGTAGCCAGAGGTCCAACCAACATTAAATACCTGTGATATTTTTTAAGGTACGCTCTCTTTTTTAAACACAAATAGGAAAGATCCCTCAGAATGAATATGATAATTCATTAAGAAGAGACTGTTGGACTCAGCTGCATTGCCCAGCCAATTAGACTGACCCTGTGGTCCATGCGCCAGAACCAAACTAAGCAAGGTATAACAGTAATGGCAACATGGGAAAATTTGCGAATACTGACACTGACACTGGTGTCCTTTTTAATCTAATCTTTATAATTAACTTGCTGGATATTGCAACCATATGTTATCTGTAGGAATGATTAAAGTGTGCATATTCGGCAAAGTTCAAATTCAGGTTTCCAAACGGCAGGTGAGTAACGAAGGATTTGCGACCTTCCTTACTCATATTAGAATTATAAGAATAAGGTAATCAACTTAAAACAAGATAAGTCATCCCTTACATCTTTACCTTGAAAAGAACTCATTTGACTTAATTCATGTGTGGCTCTGGATTTCCATGTAACTGATTTTTAATAATCATATAATGCCAGGCTTACATCTTGTCATTAATATTAAAAACAATGTAATGAATACTAATAAAAAAAAAACAAGAAAAGATGCCCTAAAATATGTTATCAGGGGCAATAATAACAGATAAAACTGGCAATAATCAGAGAAAGTGATGAGAGGTGCAGTTTTTGACATTCCTATTTATAAAAGCAGAGATCAGAGACGAACATAAAAGTCAACTAGTAAGTTCATTTAAGGCGGAAATGAACAATGTTTACATTTTTATTCAAAACTTAGCTTCTTTATATATTTCCATATCACAATAGCTAAAAAGTGGAAAGGACCCAACGTCCATCAACAGATGAATGGATAAATAAAATGTGGTATTATCCACATAATGGAATAATGTTCAAACAAAGAAAGGAATAAAGCACTGATATATGCTACCACAGGGCTGAACCCTGAAAACATCCAGACACAAAAGGTCCCATATTATATGATTCCATTTATATGAAATATCCAGAATAGGTAAATCTATAGAGACAGAAAGCAGATTAGTGGTTGCCAGGGGGAGGGGACCTAGGGGGAGGAGGAACTAGGAAGTGAGTGCTTAATGGGTACAGGGGTCTCATTTGGGGGTGACAAAAAAATTTTGGAACTAGACAGAGGTGATAGTTATGCAATACTGTGAATGTACTAAATGTCACTGAACCATACACTTTAAAGTGGTTAATTTTACATTATGTGAATTTCACCTCAATAAAAAAAAACTCTAAGTGTGATAGACATGGTAACATTCAGTTTTCAACTTGGTAAAAGTCACAAAGGACTTTCCATGAAACTAATATGCAATGTCAAAATGAGGCTACCGTAATTATAATCAGTCTTATTATTTAAGAACCCAAATGAATCCTAGTCTCCGTGATGAGAAGCGTTCCAGTTTTACCAGCATCGTAAAGCGCAGTGCTAGCACGGGCCCAGAGCTAAAGCGCCAAGAATCTGAGGTCCTTGCTCTGCCGCTGAGTAAGCGTGTAAATCTGAACAACCTGATCAACCCCTCTCGCCTCACTTTCCTCATGTGTAAACCGAGGATCCTAACACCTACCTCAGAGGGCCATCGTGAGGACTGAGTTAATCCACGTAAAGCAAGAAAAACAGTGCCTGACAGAGAATAAGCCCTAACACACGCTAGCTATTATTAATAATAATAATTTAAAATGGAGATAAATAGCGTGGCAAGAACTAAATGAGTGTAATGTACAAGTACTTAGTATAATACCTGGCACCACGGCTGTACCTTGTCATCTAGTGACCGCCTCTCGAGAGCACTAGGAAAACGGGCCCAGGAGGAAGACCAGGACACTGTTGGGGGAGGAGGGGGCCGGTAATTCCCGTCCTTCCTGGAAACTGAGAGTTACTCACCTACCATACATCCTCAACGGGAATAAACCACACGGCAGTAATTTTTAAAGATTCAGGCTAAATCACCTTTCTCTACTCCTAGGTGCAGCCGCAACCTCCACTTCCGGAAACAAGCTACAGCGCAGTGTGGGTGTAAAGGCTACAGCTCCAAGTCTCTGTCCGCAATATACCCTTTCTAAAAGCTAAGCTTCTGCGAAGTGTTCTGGCCCCATAAAGCATGTCTACTCAGAAGAGTGAGCTCAGCTTATCAATTCCACTTACGGAGAACTAAAATGTCACACTTCACGGTTTTCTCCATAAATAAGCACTGACTTTTACACAATTCCAGTACGAGCATGGATGTAAAATGTTCCCCCATCATGTCACAGCCCCCATACCTCCACCACACAGGGCAGGCCTCTGCCTCCACTGGGGAGGAACTCTCTTCCCTCCGGCAGTAAATCCCTACCGGAAAGCCGTCTTTCTATAAACGGCCTCCTAACTCTTTGGGGCCGGAGGGCAGGGGTGGTCCACGGCCAGCAACGTCAGATGGCCGGCGTTCGGACGAAGAGCTGAGCCCGCAGAGCAACTGGCACCGAGTCTGAGTCAGCTCTGAGCTAGAGTCTTAGATCCTCTCCCTCCTGAGAGCGCTCCACTAGACACGGGCAAACGCAGAGGACCACCGCCGGCCAGGCAGGCACGGAGCAGCTGTCTCCGGCCCAGTCAGTGGGGTGAGTCCCAGCCAGAAGGAATACAGGGCCCTGCACTGCACACAGTGAAATAAGCGACGACAGAAAACCAGCTGCTATAACCACCTCGGGCACCAGAAACTCCTCAGGGGTCTAAGAACAGGGTTAAAAGTACAGCTCAGAGACGTCAGCAGGCTTCCTACAGGTCAGCAAAGGAGCTGGGCACTGAGTTCAACTGGAATCCAAGGAGGCAACGGGGAAAGAGCCTGCCCCCAGCCGAGCACAGGTGCCAGACGCGCCGCTGCCACGCTCAGACGTCTCTGCACTGGGGTCCACGGATCTCACTGGCCAGAGGCTACAATTCTGCAAATTCTTTCCTTCGCTTGTTTGAAAATGTTCGTGAAGTGTCGCGTACTGCTCTAGATGATGGGCCACAGCGGGGCCAGACCAAGCGCCTGCTGCCCGGAGCTCTTGCCCGAACAGGAGCAGCACACGCAGGCCGTAAGCGCGGCGGAGGAAGGGACGAGTGCCCGGGCGGGAGGGGTGCGTGCTTCTACTCGACAAGTCGGAGACGGCGCCTCAAGTGAACATTCCTTTGGACAGAAAGCTAGAAGCAGTAAGAGAGCAAGACTCACAAAGACCTGGCCAAAGCCTCAGAGGCACAGGAAGGACAAACACGAAGGCACAGAGGAGGAAGGACGGTATTCTGAGGGGTGAGGGTTAGGGGTGGAGCCTCGGGGACCCTGAGTGAAGGGGGGACTCCCAGAGGCAAGGCCAGGGCCTGACGCACGCCCTCTAAAAGGACCATTCTGGAGTCCGCTGTGATAATCCACGTGGGAGATGGGGGCTTGGCCACAGGGTGGTAGCTGTCAAGGCGGTGAGAAGTACTCAGTTTCGGGATCTATTTTGAAAAAATGGGGCAATGGGATTATTTAACAGATTGAAAAGCTGAGAAAGGATGACTGTGAGGTCTGGGCCTGGGCAAGCAAAGCAGAAGCACGAAGCTGCCATTTATGGAGTGAGGAAAACTGTAGGAGGAAACGGAGCAGGTGTTTTTTACACAGGAGAAACTTGGGAACCGTCAAGTGTTCTCTACAAAGATTTAGTAACCAAAAGCATCCCGCCCCGCCCCCCGCCAGTTATGAATTCAGAACTCCAATTCGTAGCCTCCCTTGCAGCTAGGATGCACTCAGATGACTTAAATTCTTCCAGTTAGACTGACCATAGCCGAATTTGACTTGGAACTACACACGCTGCACGTTGCTCGTTGCCCCATTTCTGCAGCTTTTAGCAGCAGTGGTCAGAACTGGAATCCCCCCGGATCCCTCTGCTTCATTGTTCATTCTGTACTTTATTACTATTGCGACCTGCTGCATGTGTGTAGTAAAATGTCCTTTAACTGTCATTCTGGGACGTTCTCTACATGTGCTGTGATACACCTGATGTCGTGAAGACAAGGCCAGTGATGTCATACGTCACCACTCCTTCCACCCTTTATTTTTTAAGCCAACGAGAAAGAAGAGTGGGGGAGAACTCAGCTGCAGACAACAGTGGACAAGGAAGAGAGCTCTCTCTCCGGCAGCCCAGTGCACTTGGAAGGGAATTCTGGTCTCTCCTCTTCTCTCCAACTATGAGAATTTGGCCAACTACTGGGGAATAAGATCCTCTCATCTCTGAGACCCTGACAAGTGGCAGGGGACATACAGGTAGGAAGTAGAGAAGGAAAGTCGTATTTCTATATGAAGCCCAAAACACTGAGGAGACCCTCCAAAGATGTAAAACGCCTAGATACCTAGGCGTAGATACTTAGATATCTAGATAATCTAGATACCTAGATTATTGGGCTATTTCAAAATCTTATTGGAAGTTTCAAGATAACATAGTAATTAAAGGAAAGGGAAGTCTCCTTTCTGGCTGACTGTTTTAAGGAAATATTCTGAAGCCCACAGACCAACAATTATTCTGACCCCTACCTCTTCCGCAGTTCTCTCTGGCAGCAATGATGATGATGATATTGATTAAAAAGGAACTTTTTACTTTTAGTGTTGGGAAACCGTCCCTGCTTGGCTGTCTTTTCTGTGGAAACATCTCAAATTGGTGTTCCCTTCCCAGCAGACATCTCCCCAGCCCTCCTTGGGACCAGCTCCTACAACCATCCAGGTAGAACTAGATTTTTTCAGTCTCAGGACCATTAAGTAAAACTTAATTACCTCAGCAATGATAGATTTTTTTGCATTTTTATTCCAGTACTTTCTGGGTTTGTTTGTTTTTTGGGTTTTTTTTTTTTTGCTATTGATATTCATCTTACTTTTTGTTTCTGAATGGTTGATGCTGTCTAGAACAAAGGCAGTGCCTTTGACTAACCCTGAAGAGCCAATTCCATTGGTCTGTTTGGTAGTTATTTAAAAAAAAAAAGTATACTCTTAATGATTTAATACCAATAAAGGGAGACCAATTTGCTTAAATCTTTGGAACAATCTGTTTTCTAGATTAAACACACTTTTTTGTAGGAAATGGGAATCTGCGTAATTCCTGCTGCTGTAGACAGTTACTAATCTTGGGTTTCGGACTTTGTTAGTAGGCAAGGGATGTTCATGTTATACACACACACTAACCACACTCAAGTCTCAGCTCCAGAATTTCCAGGAACTTTCTAACACCTGGCTCCACTAAGGAGTTCCTCTTGAGGTCAGAGAAACCTGGACTGAGCAAGGTCCCCAGTGCTAATGAGGCGTCCACACAGCCCCACTGAGAAAAGCAAGGCTGCTGCGGCTTCCTGCTTTTTCTCCTTGTAATCCCCTCTTCCCTTCATGCTTCCACCCACCTTCTTTCTCTTCTCCCTCTCTACTAAAGTGTTTTTCTAATTCCATTCACAACTACAGTTTTAACTTTTATAGCTATTTTCAAAACTATAAGGGCAAATGGCCTTAATAGATTTGTTGCATATAAAAATAATCAAACTGCCATAAATAACTTTTTACCAGAAAGAATTTAACTTTCTTCCACTAACATAAAAGAAGAGACTTCCTTTACCCTTAGGAAAAAACCTGTTTTAAAATACAAAAACAAAGCCATCCAACTCTTCTTTGTGGAGGTGAAAGAGGAGTTGAAGTAATGGCACAGGAAAAATCTTTTAAAACTTATTATTTCCATTAAGAATTTACTGTACACAGTTTATCCCAATGTTGTACAGTATATACTATTTTCAGAACTACTTAGAAAGTAATAGTGTGTAAAATGTGTAAGTAATTACTGGCTCTCTTTGATTCTTTTTGTGACTCCAAGTAAAGTTAGCACCTCAGACTTAAGATTTTCTACATATTAAAAAAAATAATAACATTCTATATATCTAACATATACCAGGTATTCAGAAGAAAGAGGTTCTCTGAGAAAATTTTCACTTTAAAAATAATAAGTTAGGGGACTTCCCTGGTGTCCCAGTGGTTAAGAATCCGCCTGCCAAGGCAGGGGACACAGGTTCGAGCTCTGGTCCGGGAAGATCCCACATGCCGCAGAGCAACTAAGCCCGTGAGCCACAACTACTGAGCCCACATGCCACAACTACTGAGCCCGCGCACCTAGAGCCCGTGCTCCACAACAAGAGAAGCCACCGCAATGAGAAGCCCGCACACCACCACGAAGAGTAGCCCCCACTCGCCGCGACTAGAGAAAACCTGCGCTCAGCAACGAAGACCCAACACAGCCCAAAATGAATAAAGTTATTGAAAAAAAAGTGAGAAGATAATTTATTGTACTGATTACAACAATCTGCTAATCTTTGAGCTAATCTCTTTCCCCTTTAGACAGAATTTTAAAGAATTTGGGTTAGTAGCTGTACTAATACAACTTGTCAAGCGTTAACCCTTAAATTTCACCAGACTGTATTTGAAATGACAAGACTCTAAACTCTAAAACTAAAATAAAAAGACATTAACTTACTATTATCTTAAAGGGAAAATCCAAGCTGGGAGATCTCACAGTCAAACTCATTTAGCAGATGAGCAGAGTGAGATACAGATTTTTCCAGTATTGCACATAGATTAAGCATTAACCGACAAGGACTGAACTGTCCCAACTCCTGGTTCCGGCCACATTTCTTCCCTTCGAGCAGTGGCGAGTTTCTGACTCACTGGAGGAGGGCTGGAAAGCAAGCACCCAGGGCGTACGGCTGCACGTCAGGAAGCTGCTTCTGTGTCTATCTCTGACACCTGGTTGTTAACCCTAGCTGCACAGGAGAGTCATCTGTGGAGCTTCGAAAGAGGGAAGCTTTTACATTCAGATGCCATCGATATGGGCATCCATCTGGGAGGTATCCAAGCACTGTAGGAGAGTCTAACCTTCGGCGAAGTTTGAGAACCACTGGCCTAAGCTACGCCACTTAGTTTAACTTTCAATTTATCTTCTGGTATTTTTGTTTTTACTGTTTGTTTTTCAGGGAGCTGTGAAGCAATGTGGTTGGTTGATTTTACTGTTATCAACTGTTAGCTTTAACTGAATTGTTTAAATTTTAACATAAATATCACACTAAATGTTTCTTTGATGAAAGCAAATAAACCAAATTTATTTAAAATATATCCAAGTGATTATAATGCTACCTAAAACATATACTTGAGTTTTACATTTCAAAAATAAAAATATAATAGAAAAGCTTAACGGATATTTTAGGTTGAATGTCTATACATGTAAAATACATAGAACTCATATGTAAATGACAAAACAGAATAAGCTACCAGCAGAGAATAGGCACTGTACACTGTATGTAACCTTTAGAATTTCTAGGGCAATGTAAATGTCCAGGTTAAAAAATAATAGTAATAATAAATACACACACACACACACACACACATACATACATCAGTATAAACTTCCTAATATAAAAGTAGCTTTCCAGGACTTCCCTGGTGACGCGGTGGTTAAGAATCCGCCTGCCAATGTAGGGGACGCAGGTTCGAGCCCTGGTCTGGGAAGATCCCACATGCCGCGGATCAACTAAGTCCCTGTGCCACAATTACTGAGCCTGCGCTCTAGAGCCCACGTGCCACAACTACTGAAGCCCGCACACCTAGAGCCCATGCTCCACAACAAGAGAAGCCACTGCAGTGAGAAGCCCGCGCACCACAACGAAGAGTAGCCCCCGCTCTCCACTAGAGAAAGCCCGCACTCAGCAACGAAGACCCAACGCAGCCAAAAATAAAATAAATAAATAAAAAAATTTTTAAAAGGTAGCTTTCCAAACTACGAGAGAAATCATTTCACATTTTCTCATTAAACTTGCAAGTATAAAACCCAGTCTTACCTCATTTTTAAGAAAAAAGGCTAAAGATTTAAAACTTTATATTTAACCTAAAGTGTGATCTCTTCTAACACACCTCTGTTAAGAATGTCACACTGAATGCTTCAAAATATGTTGAAATTCAACTACAATATAAGAAGTAAATAAAACCAGCTAAATAGTCCAGAAATTTAAATTTTAAAGCACAACTAAAAATTACCATATCTACAGATCTTTTCAAAAATATTTTCTTGGTACAAAACTCCATCTACAGGGAACTTTGGCATCAAAGACAGTAGCATCTGCTATCTACTTGGAAGCAGAAATGTGAGGTGTAAAGCTTATATACCTTCATATTCACTGATGAAGAACAAGTGAAGAAATCAAGACAAAATGTGGCCAACAAAAGGCCATTATTTATACAATCTGCAACCCGCTTAAAAAACTCCAAACGTTTCAGGTATACAAGCAAAGCAGCTTGGCTCCAACTCTCTTAGAACAGAACATGAGTATATAAAAATGCTGTGAATAACACAGCAAAAGAAATCTCAAAGCATTCACTATTTTATTGGCCAAAAAGTTTACCTTCATCTTATTGATTTGTTTGTCCATATGTGTATATATCTATATACATGTAAAATACATGTTTAATATATTATTTAGTACAGGTAGGTGTCTCTGAGTGAATATAAACTATCAAAAACTTAAGACTCTGAATGTAAAACAGACACTAGGCACCCATTCCTCTCCATTATGTTAAGCCTTCCTTTATTTCACTAAGTCAAGCCTTCCTTTCTCATCCTATCACACCCTATTATGCTCCTTAAATAGGAAGTCTCAGCTCTGTTTTAGAGAAAACTAAAATTAAGCCCTGACTATTGAATTCACACTTAGGATTCAGAGAGTAAGTCTAAACAAACATTTCATGTCAAAAAACTCTTTTAACCAGTCCTTCTCACTCCATTCTTCCTTACTTTTCAGAAACATTGTTAAAACTATATCGAAACATAATTTAACTGTATTTTAAAAAGCAATTTTTTTTCCAGAATAGACTAACAATATAAAGTAACACAGGTGGGAATCCTAGAATTCACTTAGCTCCTTAATAACCCCAAAGAAAACATTTATTTTAGCCAAACAATTGTAATGTTTGTCTCCTTTTAGAAACATCTGCTGCCAAAATAAATATGTGCATTGGAAGAAGTGTTTTGGCTGTTAAGATGGTACCAACTAAAATGCTTATGTTCTGAAATAAATATTTTACTCAAAAAGCACACAGCAAAACAGACACATCCAAAGGGTTTGGAAGATAAAGGCACAAATTAAAACACCTATTCATTTTTAAAGTCTTTTTCAAAACAACCTCAGTGTTTATAATTCAGTTGTTATTTAGATCAAAAGTGATAAGTTCAGATGGGTCACCTTAACAAAAATAACAAGTTCTATTTAATTTTGCCATGATATCTTTCAAAGCAATAATTATATTCCAAATTCTTGTTGTTGTAAAGGTCTTTGCAATACAGATTTTTTGTTTGTTTGTTTTTTGTTTTTGCGGTATGCGGGCCTCTCACTGCTGTGGCCCCTCCCGTTGCGGAGCACAGGCTCCGGACGCGCAGGCCCAGCGGCCATGGCTCACGGGCCCAGCCACTCCGCGGCATGTGGGATCCTCCCAGACCGGGGCACGAACCCGTGTCCCCTGCATCGGCAGGCGGACTCTCAACCACTGCACCACCAGGGAAGCCCAATACAGATGTTTTTAAAAACTAAAAAGTCATGTTTTCCCATTGCAAAAGCGCTCGTGAACTTATACATCTCTCACTTTGCCCTCTTTCTCCTTCCCTGGTTTTATAATTCCAACAGGTATCAGGTTATATAAACATCTGCAACAAGATACGGGAGTTAAAATATCAGTCCAATAACCCTTGATAACTCGAGAAAAATCTCAGACCACATAATTGAAATCAGCTTGACACAAATAAATATAACTTCGCTTCTGTAACCTATTTCTTCTCGGTGTTATTTCTTTTATATGACAAATCTTTTTTAAAGCAAGTCAGCATAGGCCTATGTATACATTTATGATCACAAAGGACAAGAAAAATGAAATAAAACATTTGCTCACCCACATCCCTGATCAAGCAAAGGATACACTGGTGTCTAAGTTTAAAAGAACAAAATCTAAAAAACTCAGTCAGATTCTAGTAACCTTAAAGATTATACATCCTCTGTGTAGCTCTGTATTAGATGAAATCAACCAGTGTACTTCTGTTAACCATCCCCAGGTTTGAATTCCAGGAGCCTAGAGGCAGAACATTCTCCACAGAGGCACAGAAAATTCATTTCCCCTCTCAGCTCAATAAAAACCCAAGTAGACTAGTTTTTAGGACACCGTGCAACACTAATCTGTTTACCATGTATTTGCCTGATGATGTGAGAGAATCAGCAAGTGAAAGACCACAAGTCTAGTTCCAGTTAATAAATACCAAAAGGATGTACTATTATCACATCATGCTTCAAAGACCCAGTCATGAGTATATTTCAAAAATAAAATTATCACCATACAAATCAAGAATCCCCAGGTTAATACTAAAATCCAACACTCAGTGGCCAGTTCCCCCTAACTCTCCAAGACAAAAAGTAAGCAGTGATACTATGCATGTTAAATTTCATATAAGCACTGTGGTTCTTTCTAACAGAATACTCATTTAAAATTCCTGTCACAGGAGTAGAACGCCAGCCAGGAATCAAACTGTGACCCCGGAGCCAAAGACAACTTACCACTCAGCTAGTAAGTGGGCAACTCAATATACAAACTTGAATTCCTACATTTTAATCCTTTGCAGAAATATGAGCAATATTAAATGAACTGGATTCAGCTCATTAGAGGTTCACGAACCAAGCACAGAAAGCTTTGGAGGCCGTCCAAAGTAAAGTCATGCCTAGGTGGTGATGTCCACTCAATAAAAACTCAATGTCATCATTATCTTCCAATTTTTTCCCTGAAGAACATTACCAGCCATGACCACAACCATGCTTAGCCAATTACATCAGCACTAAGAGAAGATGGATAGGACTGGCAGCCAATCACTGTGCCAGGACCTTGTTTGTGGACCAAATTTATAATTATCCAAAATTCGCAAATAAAGCAACTCACCGAAAATTCCTCACCAAAGGACACAGACTAAAGCTAACAAAATAAATGTGTTCTAATAACCTTTACCAAAACCCACATTATTTTTTTTCCTTCCCAAAGCTGTGAATTAGCCTACACCTAACTGATCACATGAACTTGGTACTATGCTGTGTGTCCCCTTTAAAATGTTACATACATTCAAAAATGCATTAGCAGTTCTTTTTAGCCTTTTAGGCTTCAAAACAAAAAAACAATACTTCAAGGTCGTATTATAACTAAATGAAAAAGTAAAAAAGCAATAAAGATTATTTAGAACATTTGATTATGATTAACTCAATATGGAAGTCTGACAGCCAGGGCATTCAATTTCTTACCAGATACCTTACTTTTCTTTCATTATCAGAAAGATCTGTGCTTAATCAGAATTAGGCATTTTGGGGGGTTAGCAGTAAAATACCTCATCTAAAATCTTAATTAAAAATTTGCTAAAATACTTGGTGGGTAACCTTTATCAATTTGTCCCTTCAAATAAATCCGAGAGTTACTGGATTTTGAAAGTATGTAAAATCCACCAGGATTAAATAAAACAAAAAAGCTAAGAAAACTAAGGTGATTCTGTGTAACTGTGTATGTCCTCTACTTTTAGCCTTACGTACGTGGGAAGAAAACAATGAAAAAAATATTCCTAGGTAATCATTCTTCACACGTCTCCACTTGTTAGATTCCCACTTTGGGATTGCAAAATAAACCAACGTCTTAAACTTCGAAGAAGACTTTAACTCATTCAGAGAAAAAGGTAAAGATTCATCCAGTAGCTTGCCATGAACAGCTCCTTTTGAAATGACTCTCAAATGTCCCTTCAGGGAAACATGGTGGAAAGGAAGGTGCAGGAACAGGGAGTGGCGGTGTCTGCGTCCCTCCACCCGTCCTGCTATTTCTCACTGCCCTCCTGTCTCTACTCTCTTCCTGTGGCCAGAGTATCACACAGAACTGTCAGAGCCCGAAAGAAATCAGCTGTAGAGTAGAATCAGGACCTGATTCAGCTGGCTGCCTGGGCCTTCTGCCCCTCAGCTAAGGGAAAATTAGCTTTAAAACCTAAAAATAAATAAAATAAAATAAAATAAAATAAAAGGAAGGGAGAAAAAAAAATCACAGCTCTCATCTTACTTTTCAATCATTTACAAATTATCTCCCTCTCATAATTAGCAGGCTCAACTAAAGAATTTTACTCTAGGCAGCAAAGTATTACTGGAAGAAAGGAGTCATGTTGAATAAAATTACAATACAATTAAGTATGCAACTGACTGCTAAAATTCTGAGTGGCCAATCTTTAATAAACAAGCGGTGAGAACTTCTGTCAATAACGAAGGCCATTTAAAGAACCAACAGCTGGGATTCAAAGGCTGAGCTGCTTCTATCTTTCCTTACAACTGCCTTAACATAAAAATATCGCCAAAGGACAAACTAAGATAAAGAGGAAAGACAATATTCAGGCTCTAAAAAGACAGGGCTCAAGTGCCATTTATCTGTGAACTTTTAGGACACAGCTATGGAGCATATAAAGTATAATATATCATTCTCCACATTCACTTTAGAGAGAACAAAAGTTCTATCCAATCTTTTTTCCACAGTGATTTTTGGTCAAACATGGGGAAGAATTTCCTGAGAGGAAGTACTGTGAAACTCTGGAACGGGTTGCTTGGCAACACTGTGGAATAAACCTATCTGGAGGCAGGAAAACAACGAGGGCATCAGCCCGATGCACCACCAGGTTAAAGGCATGGTGTGGGAATTTATAAACCAGCCTTTCTGGTGCTCCTAGAAACTAAATACCCTAAAACAAGTCTGAATCTCCTCATGGCAACATTACAACGATATACTCTACAGTATCCAAGAGACTGTAGGCTTACTACGGCCAGAAGGTAGATGGTCATTTAAGGTAACTCCAACTATTTGATTCTAGAGAAAAAGGAGAAGAATATTTTTTTTAAAGCAGAAAAACTCTTTTCGGTTTATGTAAAAACACAAAACCCATCAAACCTACAAAAACTGATACACATCAAATTCTCTTATAAGAAATACAGAAATCTTTTTTCAAAAGATACAGAAGAAATATGTCAAGAAATAAAAGCAAAATAACTTTTGGGGGAGACTAAAAAAATTTTAAGCTGATGCCTTCTTTATGAGAAAGACCTTTAAATAACTTAAAACTTCACCCTAAGAAGTTTATTCACAGCTCAAAATTTGACACTGTCTGACATCAGAAATATTAGAAAGCCAAGTTCACTTTGGGGCTTAGATCTATATAATTTGCTGCAAAATGATGACACAGTCACTCTTTCAAATATAGTTGGTAACACAGGCTTTCTACCAAACAGGAATTCTGTCCACTTTGCTCTAAGGTCACTTTTCTTTCTTTAAAAGAGAGGGGGGAAACATTGTACCTGTGATTATTTCAAATAACTATGAAAATTTTTAAAAAGTAGAGAAAAATCAGTGAAATGCCCCCCAATACCCTCAAAACTAATCTTCGGTAGACAGTAAAAGACAAAGACAAAACTAGGACCAATTGTGCGGGGAAGTGGAGTAAAAACTAGCACAAACCTGCTGCTGTGGGTACTGCATTCCTCCCATGGCTCCTGGGGTCCGACCTTGAATGCCAATTGGATACCGCTGTGGGCCTGGGGGGCCGTAGGAACCTGCCGGGTAAGGGCTGCTCTGCTGTGGCTGAGAATGAGGGTTACTGCCCATCCCATACAGCTGAGGTCTCTTCATCACCATGGGATCCATTGGGCTGCCCTGTGAAGAAATACACGAAGAAGTAGGCTTATTAAGTCATTATTACAAAGGCAGAACGTTTGCTATGCTAACATATACATTATAAACGCAACTATCCTTTCTTTTGAAAATATTAAAAATGATGACCGGACAAATAAAACCCAGAAAAACATTAAGAAAAAAACCTAGGTGGATATAAGACATTTAATTTTTTTTTACTTTTAGCAAGGCTTTAGTAATTAAGAGGGATCTGGAGCAAACAATATAAGGAAAGATTTTGCATTCATCTAAAATTCTACTATGCACACAGGAAACGGGCATGAGTTAACCTCACCCAGCTCCTTTTAGCTTACTAGTAACAAAGGCAAAGCACAGCGAGTGGTTAGGAACCCTTTCTGACTTCAAAGTATTCTTAGAACAATTACTTTATTTTAGACCTGAGTCTGCAAGTCCTGATCAAACATTAATGCATCTGAGTGCTCATTAGAAAGTGAAAGGATAGATTTTAGATAACACAGAATGTCTAGGGTAAAAATTTTCAAAGATCACTAGTGCACATGAATAAGCACCCAGACTATGAGTCACAAGCCACCTTCTCTATGCAAGTAAGCGTCTTACCAAACATAACCAGTTCAAAACTAGACTTTGAGTTTTATTTTTGGCTTGGTGAGTCAGCCCATGGGCCTCAGGGCCAAGGCCATTCAGGAGAGCCGAACTGGAGCCTCAGTCTGCGCTTTCATGCCCTGGGTGCTTCAAAGGAGCAAAGCGGTGGTGGCGGAAGTCCCTCACCGCGGTGCTACAAAGGCCTACAGATCCCTCCTTCCTTCCTTCCAAAACCATACACTGATGCCTACTGTGTGCCAGACTGTGTTCACACTGAGTACACGGGGACTCTCAGGAAGGCCTGAAGATGAGCAGGGTAAATGGAAGAAGCCACATTCAAGGTGGGGAGGGCCAGGGCACAGGGCGCCACAGAGCAGAAGAAACAGCACAAAGCACAGGCTCAAGGGAGCTGAGCTGCCTGGCATGTGTGAGGAAACATAAGCAGTTTAGATCCAAACGAAGAAAAGCAGCAGCTGGACCAGGCAGAAGCCAGTAGATGGGTGAGCCTTACATGCCATTTTAAAGGCTTCAGATTGTACCTTGGGGATAAACCACCGGGTGCTTTTAACAGAGAACTATAGAGTCAGATCCGCCTTCCGGAAGGACCACTCTCTTGGCAGCTGCCTGGAGCCAGGGTGGGCTGCCACAGAGGCAGGTGAGCTGAGGTCCTGGGCTGGTAGCAGTGCTGGGCAAAAGCAAGCCCAGATTCAAGTAAGAGAATGGAAACACAGCACGACTTGTGAGTGATGGAAGACAGGTGTCAAGGGTGGCTAAACGGATGATAAGACACCAGGTGAGACCGCATGCAGCAGCAGCAGCAGATCAACCCTCCCCAGGGGGCGGGAGCCTTCACTATGCTGCATATTAAAATTGAGGTTCCTATAAGGAAATCCAGGTGAAAGTATCCAGAAGGAAGAGCCACCGTGAGTTTCCAGCTTGGGGAGTAAGGTCTGACCCAGAATCATAAATAGGGAAGCCAGCACACAGAGAATACATGCTCCTGGAGGGCAGCGATTTCTGTTTTACTCACTCACATTATATCTCCAGGACACAAGTCAAACAGTGCACCTGGCACACAGTAAATCCTCAATAAATACTGGATGAATTAATTAATATGAAGCACATAAAACTCAAGGACTCTACCCAGGAAGAACATATGAAAAGAGAACAATAGGTAGAAGGGAAAAGGAGGCCACAACAAGGCCAAAAGAATGGGTAGAAAATGTAGTTCGAGGTTGTAGAGAGCATGGTGCTATGGAGCAGAAGGGAACAGGTGTCGCAGCATGCCAACTGCGGCCCAGGAGTCCGACAGGTGAGGGCTGAAGCTCCGGCTACGCCTCGTGACTGGGAGGTAACTGCTGAGCTGGGCGAGGGCAGTCTCGTTGCAGAGGTGAGGGCAGCTCCTGGAAGACCGGGAGCTGGGCATGAATAGGAGGTGAGGGGGAGCCAGGAGTGTAGACCCCAAACCCAAGGTGGGAAAGCTACAAGAAGCCCCAGTCAAGCAATTATACTCCAATAAAGATGTAAAAAAGAAGCCCCAGTCCTCTGTCCTCCTACACATCCCCCAAGGCTGCCCGCAGCCTCTGCCCTCCCTCCTTCTTAGGGGCACCCTGGTGCTCATTTCAATGACTTGAGTAATCCACTCATCACACATTTACTAAGCATCTACCGTGTGCACTATGCAGCGCACTGGAAGCAAAAAGTGGACAAGTGTCGGTGGCTGTCCTGGAGAGGTGAACAGGCTGAACAAAGATGACAGTGCAACCCAGCAGACATCCTGAAGGGGCCGTGAGGAGAGAGCATGCCAGCGGGTCTGGGTTTTCACAAAGCCCAGCTAGAGAAACACCTGAGCTTAGTCCTGAGGGGTTCATAGGAATTTGCCAGGAACTGATCTCACCTGAATGAAGATATGTGTAGGCCAAACAGTTCTGCTCAAAATTCACAATTTCAAGGAATTTTCACTGTGCCACTTTCACCAGTCAAGAAAAACGTTTACTTACTGTGACAGAAATTGCTCAAACAATATACTGATGTTACACAATTCAGCACACAAACATACGTGGTGACCTCATGTAATGAAACTAAAACTGAAAACTAAGAATTAGGTTTTCTCAGAATGATTTAAATTAGAATTTATGCCTAAGAAAAGCAAAATGTAATGATTTTCCACACTTTCTTTCAAAAGATAAAATAAAACTTTCTATGAAAGTGTGAAAATCAAGGCTGAGCTGGTGATGCTAGAATCCGCAGACTGAATGAATGGCCCACAGAGGGTAAATCAGATTTCAGGCTAAATTTCCAATACGGGGCCCGAGGCAGCCCTATCTTCACATTCAATCTGAATTAGCCAGGGCACAAGAAAGGGCTGCTTACTTGACTTTAAATAGTGTACCACCCAAACTGGCTTAATTAAAGCAGAAATTTAAAATGGGAGAATGATTGGAATGTCTATATTTTAATGCTATAGATAACAGTGCAGCAAATTCATCTTATCAGTGACTGAAACTGTTTTGTAATATCTTTCTCATCACTGCCATAAACTCTCACAGCCCTACTTAAAATTCAGTTAATTTGCACCCATGTCAAAATGTTAGCTTAACCCTGAGATTTCTGAAAATCGAAAGCATGAAATACACAGATTATCTCTACCTCTCAAAATGCATCAAATGCCTTTCACTGAGATTCAGATATGAAAACAAGATACTTACACAGTGCAAATTATTTAATTTTAACCTTCTCTCCTTATGGCCTATTATTAAATATTCAACCACAATCCAAATTCATCTCACTGTGTGCTCTTGCTATTTTTAACACTAAATATGTACCACTGTAGGATCTCAATCCCTGCTTTTTACTACTCTCTCCTTAAAGAAAACAAAACCCAGATCAAATCTAAGACTTTTCCAAAAAACAATTCACTTCTCATAGTCACATCTAACCCAAAACAACTTTGTATTTTTATCATCTACCCTTCTACTGATTCTACAGTATCACCATTTTCAATTCTCACATATAATTTGTTATATCAGAGACCACCACATTAAGAATAGTCCTCAAATATTTCTCTAAATATGTCATTCCAAGCACATTTTCCCTTTTTAGTTACCATTCCACAACTGCTGCAATTTGGACTTCAATTCCTTAAAATAAGACAAGTGCTTTTAGAGTCACAATGTGTCTAGCCCATTTTCAAAGAGGTCTTAACATAACTAGTCTATGTTTAGTTACTCAGCTTCTAATGAATTTTATTACTTGATAAGACTTTCTTGTAACTCTTCCTTATTCCAGTAAGTTTTTAGATATGTATGTATTTAAATATGTAGTTATGTATGTATGAGTTATAACTCTCTCTCCCTCCCCCTCCCCCTCCCCCCCCCACACACACCCTTTCCTGGATCTCCTTCTGGCAAGCTGCCACTGCTGCCTACAACCTCCAAGGTCTCAGAAGGTTTCCCATCCCTGGGACTACTAAATAAGAAGGAGTACGAAGTATATTTTTAAAATATATATTTGAATATAGATTCTAGACACATTAGGTAGCACAGTTAGGCTGTATTATAGGTTAAATAGGTTTTCAGAGGCTGGCCTGGAAATCCACCTACCCTTTAAAGATTATCCAAGTTAAAGAACAAGTCCCTACATATTTTTAGCATCCTTTAGATATACTTGATGCTTTTTATACTTAGATATTCCCTCATTATCACTCTTTCAGAGTATGCGTACACAAGTATTGATAATAAAGATATCTACGTAACTGTATTCACTCCTAAATATCAAGTTAAGGGGATATCTTATTAGTAGTTTCTTTATGAATATAATATTTCACAATTTTTTCAGCCAAATTCCTTAAACCACAGATTGAAGAAAGGCATTGAAAAACCCACAGAAAGAAGAACTATCACATCTTCTTGATCTATAATCATATCTATATATCTGGATTAAACAAGAGCCCAAGGAAAGAAAAACTCTCCCCCTTTTGAATCATTATTTGGGAAAATGTTCTGTCTTACCAGCAACCAAAGAAAACTTTTGAAGTAATATTCCATTACGTATGAAATGACAAAAATAATAAAACCCAATGTGAGTAAATGAGTATTTGAACTAGTATGTATAAAGCAGTGGTAAACTCTTCCTGAAGGACAATATGACAAGAAGCTTTTTTTAAAATTATTTTTATTTTATTAATTTATTTTTTGGCCCTGTTGGGTCTTCATTGCTGCATGCGGGCTTTCTGTAGTTGTGGGAAGCAGGGGCTACTCTTTGTTGTGGTGCACAGGCTTCTCATTGCGGTGGCTTCTCTTGATGCGGAGCATGGGCTCTAGGTGCATGGGCTTCAGCAGTTGTGGCACGCGGGCTCAGTAGTTGTGGCACGTGGGCTCAGTAGTTGTGGCTCACAGGCTCCAGAGCACAGGCTCAGTAGTTGTGGCGCACGGGCTTAGTTGCTCCGTGGCATGTGGGATCTTCCCAGACTAGGGATTGAACCCGTGTCCCCTGCATTGGCAGGCGGATTCTTAAACACTGCGCCGCCAGGGAAGCCCATTATGACAAGAAGCTTTAAACAAAAGCTTCAAAAATTATCTTGTTCCAACTATAATACCCTCTCAAATGGGGCAGGGGTGCCATTTATCCAAATTTGTCTGCAGCTACATGATTTCTAATACTGAAGCGAGAAAGCATGGTCTGTCCTGTGGGGAAAGCATGGACTTTGGACTCAGAGAGGGTCCACAACCCTTATCCCAACACTTAATACCACTGTGTGACTCTGAATATTGGTGCTCATTTCTTAGTTTTCTCACTCACTAAATGCGAGAAATACCTGCCTCACAATTATAATGAAAATTGAATTAGTGAGAACCAAAAGGATCTCAGAGCGACTAGTTGTTCAAAGAAGAAAACTGAAACAACCCACTATTCAACGATTATAGAATATGAGAATGAGCCATAATATATCAGCATAGTGGAATGGACAGGGACATGGAAAAGTACATATAAACCAATGTCAAATGTTTACGAGTGATGTGCATGAATTACAGCTGTGTGAAAACTCAGTTGATAACGATCAGGGCCAGCCAGAGTGACCTGTAAGTAGTGGCTGTCATATCGCGAAGCAATCTATGTTGACTTTGCTGTGATGATGTCTAAATATAACTATAAAATGCCTGTTTTTTCCCAGGCATCCTGCAAACACTACCATGGCTTGCTGGGGGATGGGGGTGGACGGGACACAGCTGCCCCCCACTTGGCCACCTCCGTCCCGCACCTACACTCTCACTTACAGCACACACAAGCAGGAGGATGCTGCTGCTCTGCTCTTTGCCTGTCTAAACGCAAGCTCACTCAAGCCCCGGACCAAGGACCCGAGAGCTTTCCCCTTCACCACACCCCAGTAACACTATCTGTGGGACCTGCTAGAATCTCTCCTATGCAGGCTGTAACCGACTTCTGGGTTGCCTTATATTGATATTTAACTCATGTACCGTTTTCTTCATTTTTATGTGTTACTTCTTAACTCCCAAGGAGACTAAAATGGCAGTGTCCATGCTTTGTACTTTTTTATGTCTCACTCAGCATACAGCACAAATGACTCAGGATGATCACGGTGCCTGGGAATGAGGACTGATCACATAAAGTGTTCTCGAAAATAAGAAGTGAAACTCACTAACCAATTTCTGTACACACATGCAGAAGATGCATGTAAAGTGAACGATAATACACAATGCAACCTCAGTAGTCAAGTTCTTCTCCTAATGGCACTGAAATCAGTTTAAGTCAAAAACAGGCACGGGGCACTGAATGTTCTCCCTCACTTCATTCATATCCCCTTCAAGCCAGAAAATACCAAGACTCTCAGTTACCACTGTCACTACTACCACGGAATCCAACTACCAGAGGTGGCGCAATGGAGGCCTGGGACTGCGGGCACTGGCCCAGGGCTGCGGTGCTGGTGCAGGTCTCCTGGCTCAGGCCCGCATTTCCTCCTGCTGTGCCACGCCCCTGTGCATGATCATGAGAGTCAGGTAGAAACAAAATGCAACCCAGCATCTAAAACCACTTCTTTTTTTTTTTTTTTTTTACTTCTATTAATGGCAAAATAGTGCCTGTTTATTAAGACTCGAACTAAAACACTGAAACTTCAACTTTGGTTATCAATACACTGTAGGTTCTCCTCTGGTCAGTCAGGGACATTTGCCACATTCTACAACGGTACAGGAAGGATCAAGAACTGGAATTCTAAGACATCAGACAAGGCACGAAAGGCTGTTTTGTTCTTGGCTGTAAGAACCATCAAATTACTGATGCCCTCTAACCATGATGCCATTCACAACGTGAGAGGAGGGGCAGGGAGGAACCGAAATACTCACATACTGACTTGGAAAGAAGACCATTGTCAATATTTTTGTTTTTCGTTTGGTTTCCTTAAGGCAAGTTACAGGGAACATACATATTTGTGGAGCCACAAAATGAAATCTGAAGGAAGGGGGCAAGGGGATGATAAAAATTTTTTGTGTAAAGGTGGGATTATAGACAACTTTTATTTGAGCAGTTTTTATCCGAAATAAACATGTTTCGATTTACAGTTTTAAATAAAGAAGTTTGTTTTTCACATATATATCATTAAACAAAACAGGAGTAGAAGGCACAATATTTTTTCCTAACCACATTTTAAATGTTATCCCTAATCTAAAAATCTAAAATATCACTGGATTTTTACTTTTCAGAATTATTAAGATTAGAAATAAAATATTAATAGGTTGTTACCTATGTATATAAACTAACTTCCATGAACTATCCATAAAAAGTAACAATCAGAAGCTGTGATTCTTAACTCTTAAGAACACTCTTTTAAAAAAAAAAAACATCCAGGATGTATATAGATCTCAAATTTAGCATACAGTGTCAGAGGTTCGTGTAATATCCTCTAGAAACCCATCTAAAGACCCTCCTGACCTGCATAATCATATAATGACCAACACCTACCATGCATTTCCAAAGCACTTTAATACATTATCATTTGATCACACAATTCTTAAGGCACCCTGATAAAGGATTTATCAGTGAAACACAGAATCTGAGAACTGAAAAGAACCTCATTGGTCCATACATGATGTATGTATGAATCCCCTAAAAGTGTCTGCAACCATGAATGTTATGAATTTCTTCCTTCTGTATAACAAAAATCGTTCCTTGTAATTTACACCCATTGGTTTTGTTACTTTGATCCTTTCGCAGAATATTTGAAGATAGCTGTATCTATTTCCCTTTTCTGAGCAAAACACGCCAGTTCTTAGTCCTCTTGACACAAAACATATCATGGGGAGGACTTTGCTCCTTCTCCTACATTGGTACAAATCTGGCCTCAGACCTGTATTATCTGACAGACCCATCACGCCCTCCACCTGCCCCATCAGCTGTGACGGAACCCTACCTCCCCCATCTCCTATTATACAGCTGGTGAGCTGATTCAAGTGGCAAAAAATTTTATCTCTGCTTATTTTCATTTTGCTTGTTTCTGGTCACTATTCTGGCCTGACATCGAACGTATTATCTGCATTTCCTATCTTGACGTCAACCACCAATTAAATCAGCATGCCGTTTCATTCATGCCTCCCTCCACGGCACTGATAAAAATACTGAAGAGGTCAAGGGAGAGGACAGGGCCTTGGCTAACTACTAGTGCCATTCATGAGGCCTGACATAAATCCAGGCATCAGAGTTCTTGGAAGAAGGTCTTCATTAGAAACCTTACGAAAATCCTTTCCACTCCACTCATCCACAGCACTCTTCCGATTCACTCATTACGCTCGTGGTGCACGCCCAAGTCCGTACCTGCCTCTGGGTGACAACCTCCTGCCCACTTCAAATTCCTCCATCTTTCCTAATATATAAACTAGATAGTCCAAAGTTTAGAAAAACACTTAGGATTTGAGACAAAAAGGTACAGCGGAAAGGGAGGTGGCTTAGACTCAGACAACCTGGGTGTGAATCCTGCCCACACTACTCATTAGCTATGTAAAATTAGGCTCACATTTAATACAGCACAGTTGTGTTCACCTCTGGTGTTGCTGGGGGACTGATTAAATGAGGTACCACAGGATTTATCACACAGTGGGAGGTTCCTAAATCTTTTTTCTTTTCCTCTCAACAAATTAGCAAGTTGAAGTCAGAGCAAACAATCACTCAATAATTTAATCCATTTATTTTCTTGTCTCACCCGCATACTGTTAATTAAAGGTGGAAATTCTGCCTTATTCATCTTTGCATACCTAGCACTCAGTAGAATGTCTGGCATGATTAACATCTGCTGAACAGAAAGAGCAATGACTTCCTCAACGCCGCATCGCTGGTTAAACAGCAGGGCTCTATCAGACTGCAGGCCTCTGATGGCCATGGGGTACAAGAGGCAAAGAATCATGCACCACTGCAGACAAAGCTTCGCTTTTCCCAAGTTCACATAAACCACAGCTTCCATTACCTCCTCATGTCTGTGCCCCCGAAAGGTGCCACCCTTGGCTGGTTTCTCTCCGCTTCAGAATTCTATTTCCAACTGCCACCCAACATCCCTGCCTGGATACCTAGGATCCTCCCCTTCTGTTGGTGATCTCGGTGAAAGACACCCCCATCCAGATGTACAAAACAGGGTCCCGGGACGCTCCTGACTCCCCTCTCTCCTCTCCACCACAGCCAACCACTCACCAAGTCTGGTCAGCTGGACACGTCATTGAGGCCAACAGGATATCTCCCCCTCCAACCGTACTGGCCTCTGTGGGCCTCTAGAAAATCCACATACTTTCCCACCACTGGCCCTTCAACTCTACTGTTCCCTCCACGAAGAAGGAGGTCTGCTCTCCTGCAGAACTCAGCGCCACAGCCCTGTCCTCAGAGAAACCCTCCCTGAGCTCCAGACTGAGGCAGGATCCTCTCCAAAACCACTGTGCTTTTCCTTCATAGCACTCACCAAAGTCTGTAAGAATATGTCTGACTACTTGATAAATATCCCCAACTAGATTGTCCCATAGGAAAAGGAACAGGAAGTGAAGAAGACAAATATTAAACCCATTTGTAGCTAGCGTCTAGGTACAACAAAATATAAGGCTGTTTTGGTTTCCTGGTTTTTACCTGATTTTTATAAATTGGCAAAACCTATTATTTGCCTAATCCCCCAAGCTCAGCAACTTGTAAGTCAATTCAGTGAGTAAATTACTGTCTGATTAAACTACACTTTTCTCTTTTTCCTTTGGGCTTGTTGGGTCTTCGTTGCTGCGCGCAGGCTTTCTCTAGTTGCGGCGAGCGAGGGCTTCGTTGAGGTGCGCGGGCTTCTCATTTGCGGTGGCTTCTCTTGTCGCGGAGCATGGGCTCTAGGCGCATGGGCTTCAGTAGTTGTGGCTCACAGGCTCAGTAGTTGTGGCTCGCGGGCTCTAGCGTGCAGGCTCAGTAGTTGTGGCGCACAGACTTAGTTGCTCCACGGCATGTGGAATCTTCCCGGACCAGGGCTCGAACCCGAGTCCCCTGCACTGGCAGGCAACTCCCAACCACTGCGCCACCAGGGAAGCCCTAAACTATACTTTTAAATGTAATTTAGCAAACATAGTAATTTTATGAACAAATCAAAGTGTATACGTATTTTTTTGTCTCAAGAGTAAATTAGATCTAAAAGGAATATCAAAATAGTAATTGAATATATTTCTGTTTTCCTCAGATTTGTTATTCTCACCATCCAAAACAACTGTAAAACTATTATCATGGTGTTGACAATTTCTAAAATTTACATCTCTAAGTACACAATATTGTTCATACCCATGTATCAGGCTCTTATTTAAGAAATGAAAATAATATGGTATATTTCCCATATAAATACAGATTTAAATCAACAAAGGAAGCTTTTGTGAGAATAAGTCAAATTTCAACCCCACCACTTTTATTTTTTTTTATTTTTTTTTTTTGTGGTACACAGGCCTCTCACTGTTGTGGCCTCTCCCGTTGCGGAGCACAGGCTCCCGACGTGCAGGCTCAGCAGCCATGGCTCACGGGCCTAGCCGCTCCGTGGCATATGGGATCTTCCCGGACCGGGGCACGAACCCGTGACCCCTGCATCGGCAGGCGGACTCTGAACCACTGCGCCACCAGGGAAGCCCTCAACCCCACCACTTTTAAAGCTGTGTGATGCTAAAAAAATTCACCTCTTAACTTCTCTGCATCTCAGTTAACTCAGCTACATACCAAGAATACTACCACTATCACTATAGAGTTGTTAGAGGATTAGAGGTAATAGTCAAGTTTCGACAGGACAGCCTTTTAATAGGGACAGATTTTATCATCATCATTATTACATGGAGGTGTAACTCCAGAATAATCACTCTGAGGCATGGATACCCTCTACTCCTCCACTAATGTGCAGAAGACAGGCATTGCTTCCCAACCCTAGCATTCATTTTCCCAAAGTCCAGTAAGCCTCAGAATCTTTCACCCTGTGGAGTGGCATGCAGCCACTGCGAATTATCAGATTTTGCAAACAGAATCCAATTTGCTCTCTGTAGTACAATGGAAATACATAAAGTCTGACATTGGGTAGACCTGAATTCATATCCCTCTCCTGCTTCTGACTGGCCATGAAATATGCTGGGTGAATTAGCCAGTGCCCCAAGCCTTCGTTTTCCCATCTTTCAAGTGAAGACAATACTGCCCTGAAAAAGACAATCATTCTAAAGATATCTGATGTGTGGTTTGCATGGGTAAACAATTCCACAGACATGTCAGAGCCGAATCTAAAGACAGACAGACAAGGTACTGATTTCTCCAGCAATCTCCATGGTTGCCATCGTGCCTCTTTCAAAGTATTTTATTAATTTTTGTAAAGTAACAACTTTAAACTGGCATTAAAGAAAATGCATTAAAATATGATGAATGTTAGCAATTGACTTACCTACCGCTGGACAAAGAATGCCTGCTGTGCAGATACACAGGCTACAGCCCCCTGGTGTAAATGTGCTTTTCAGAGACGTGGCCCTATTTAAGATCTACTTTATCAGAACCATAAAGAAGTGAAAGCATATACTGAGTCTTACTGTAATGTGATTATTCAAAGAAAAAAAGTTAACATGACTCATATATAGTCAAATCTTATATACTGAAAAAGACAAGGCAGCTAAACACAACATATAAGGCCTAGACAGGGTACTATAACAAAGGAAAGAAGATTACTATACAGATGCTATCAGGAGAGTAGACAAAATTAAAATATGGACTGTAGGTTAAAGCACTGCTTCAAAGTTAAGCATCTGGACAGTGATGATTGCACTGGGGTATATAAAAGAAAAACCTTGTTCCTAGGAAATACACAGGGCTCAGAGACACTAAGGAGTAAAGGGGTACTATGTATGCAACCTACTCTCAAATGATTCTGGGAAAATACACTGCAGACAGATAGGGAGGTGGGTAGATGAACAGATATAAATAGCAAAATGTTGAAATTTGATGTATAAGAGTAAAAGGTATATGGGATTTCTCTGTACTATTCTTGTAACTTTCCTATAAATTTGAAATTGCTTCCAAATAAAAGCTATATCAGGAGAAGGGGGCAAAAAGGAAAGGATAACTGAAAACCACACAAAATAATCACTACCCCTCACAAGGGGTCTGCGAGGAGGTCTGCAGCTGCTCAGAACCAAGAGACACCAATGACTGCGCAATGTCAGGGGTCCCTGGCAGGCTGAGGGGCGGGCGGTGTGGGGAGGACTACAGGGCAAAGGAAACGTCAAAAAACTAGGAGAGAGAGCACGACAGATGGAAGAAAGAAGTGGGCGTGATAAGGTGGAGCTGGAAAGGGGTAGAGGCTGCTGCACTATTCCTAAAGGTGCTCAAGTTGGCAAAACACATAACAAATGCAAACGTTGAAATACTGTTTTCTAAAAATTCTTAGGAAGCTTCCATTCCACAAAAAAACTTAACCTAAAGAGAAAAAAAAAGGATCCCCCAGGTTAAAACCCTGCTCTGGCAGAGACCCTTTCTCACAAATCGCCTTTGCAGGTCGTCAGCCTCAATCCTCAAGATGTAATGAGGCTACTGCCCCCTCAGGTTTCTTACAAGGCTTTTTAAAAGATCTCAACCCAACCCTGAAGGATGCGAGACGGGCCATCTTTTAACCCAGAACCCTTCCTTGTTTGTTTTTATAAGTTTCAAAAAGTGCTTTTATAACCACCACTTTTCACATGTCACCCTGCTCCTGTCTCTTCTCTACAAAGGGTATAAGCAGACCAGCTCCCCTAGCAGTGCCTCCATCAAGTTCTCAGATTTAAAATAAGGAAAGCAACTACCCAAATGAAAACATATCTGGGATTTTTAAACCTTAGTATAAATAAAAAAGAGAAATATCCCAAAACTGTGGTTGACAAAGGCTTCAGTTGCAGGAAACAGGGTTCAGAGACTGCCAACTAATTAACAGTTTAAGTGCTGGCTCTGCAGAGGGAGCCTAACTCTCTAACTATCCAGCCTTAGGACCTTAAGAAGCTTTGGTACAGTGGAGCGAGGTCAAGTACGCAGACTCTGGAGTTAAGGCCGCCTGGCTCACCACTTACTGTGTGATCTTAGGCAGATCTCATAAATTCTCTGAACTTCAGCTTCCTCCTCTGAAAAGTTAGGATAATAACAGTACCCACCTCAGAGCATGGTTGTTAAGTCTTAAATAACATAGTAGATACAAAACACACAGAACAGTGGCTGGCACATAGTAAGTGCTCAATTATAATGTCAGAGATGATTACTACTGGATAATTTCACTCCTCTGAGCCTCATGACTCCTCACATGTAAAGTGAGGGACTGAGAAATGAACTCTTACAGTAAGTCTCTTCCCGTACTAGCATGCTACAATTCTAGAATCATCCACCAGAACTTCCAATGTCATGGTAAAATGTCAAAAGGAATGTGAACCGTTAGGGATATTTCTCCTTTCTGTCTCATTCTTTGACCAGAAATCTCATCAATAAACTGCCCTGAAGGTCAAAGGGTAGAGAGAGGGCTGTGAAGGGGTCTAAAGAATTCAAACCCGAGAAGTTCAACATCCAAACAATCAACACTCGCCTTAAGGTGACACACCTGCCACCTGTCAAGTCTTCACCACACAAACCCTGGACAGCCCTCTTGCACACCTCCAGGCCCGTGCACTAAGGAACATCCCCATGTGGAAAGCCCTTGCGCCGCACGTGCCGTGGCCACCTGTGAACTAGAGAGACTCTTCCGACTCCACCAAGTGCCATAAGATAAAGTATTCTGCCTTCTCAGGGCTCCCGCCATCTATTGAGACTCTCCTACTTAATAGACGGTCAGCATTTATTACAACCAACGGCAACTCTTTGCTTATGTCAGTGTCCCTCCTCAACAAACTCCTTAAGGGCAGAAATGGTGTCTTCCTCATCCTAATTCTCCTCATAGACCCAATTTATACACGGTGAACAATTACTGTTGCTGTTATTTTATTAATAAAAAACCAAAATAAAAGAATTCAAGTGCACCTTAACCCTTACCTCTCTGCGCTATCCTCTCCTAAATAATACTGTGCTGCCTTCCTAGATGTGTCAATGACAAGTAATAAAAACTATGAAACCCGATCCCGAGTCTGGCTTGTAACAGGCACTTAATAAATGTTTGGTATATGAATCTGAGAAAGACATCCAACTGTATCTCCTATTCCAAGTGCGATTTCTCCTGGATTCAGGTTATAATGCTCCAAACAGGCATTTTTATTTCCAGGCTACACTGTCTTAACATCCTTAGAACATCACTTCCCAAACTATGTTTATAGCTGTTACTGTAATTAAGAGTGAAAGATGTCTATAAAGTACATACCACTCTTTAAGATACATAATGTATGTCAGCATAAGAAAAGTCTAAAACATCCTACACAGAAAAAAAAAACAACCTATTTAACTTGGTCATACCCAAAGCTGTCTGGGCAAGTTTTGTTTTCTGTTTTGTTTTGTTTCGTTTTGTTAAGTAGAACACAGGAAAACATAAACTAGCATGATATAAAAAATGTAATAATGCATTCCATTTTCGTTGTTAGCTGGGTCTATTAGGTAGACAACCAAAGAGCGTGAGTGTGTGTGTGCATGCAAGCCTTCCATCGTAGGAAGTGTGCTTAGCTTACCTGTAGATATTTATATACAGTCGGGCAGTCAGAGCAACTACAAGATATTTTTATATATAGCTGGATAGTAAGGGTAACAACAAGGTATGCTGGTCATATATCCTCAGCATTTACGGCAAATTATTCATCAAGCCCCACCTGAAACAATTTGTTAAATTGATTTTAATCACTGGGCCTCTCATGTGAAGCTTTGTATAATCAGCATTTCATTTACAAAATTAATTGCCTGATTGATTCTCAGGAGGCAGTTGCTGTCATAACTTCTGAGTAGGGTGTCACAACACGAAATTCTGACAGTATGAAAAGCACTGCTATTTTAAAAATGGGTGAGGGGAGAAAGGGATAAAAGAGGAAAGCCAAAGGAGTTACATTACCCCCTTCAGCCTGAAAGAAAGTTGAAAGTGTTTCATGCTAATTACACTATATCAATACCCTTCTGCTAAATTAATTAACATACAAATCTAGGGTTCAGGGCATGAAGGATTTTTACTATCTTAAAATAATAACTAGAATGTAAAAGCACAGATTCACCACTAGAGTTAAATTTTAACCTATGTTATAAAATATGTATCTTGATATAGATAGACGGATAAAGAGCAGCACTAAATTAGTCTGGCAGACTACTTGTCTACCGCTAACCATTTCAATTTCCCATACTCTGCCTTTCTCACACTTTCTAATAAAAAAGGCATGACCAGAAATTTTAGGAGTTTATGACTAATACCAAAATATATTTTAAGCACATGCAAAACGCACAAAAGCAAACATTCATCGGTTTTTCAAAAACAGTATCTAGTATTGTTACACACTTTTTATATTTAATTTATTGCTCACTATTTAATATTTAGTAGTCTATTGGTAACTGATGGGTCTTCACCTAAAAACCTGTCATCACAATTAATTAATAAAAATTAGGCTAAAAAATACTTTCCCTGTCAAAGAAAAGGAAAAGACAAGTACAAAACAAGGGAGGAAAGAGGGAATTTTTAAGTTACTGAGTATTATTAAAAGTGAGACCACATTACCTTTGTCATATTTTCAAACAGACCCATGTGAGCATGAAACCTGCCAAAGATGCTATTTTTCTTTACCATTAGCTTTCCTTTTCAGAAAGAATGCCCAATTCTGCAAAAGCACCCTAAATCGTGCACCCTCCAAGCTCACAGGTACATCTCCCACATCCTCAACATTCCATAAAAGCAAGGTGGACCACGTGGCACCAAGCTGTTTTCAAAGGCATAAAATAATTTCCATAGTATAGATGGGGACTCATGTAAAACAATCCCCATTCAATGCAATCCAATTCCAAAAAGGCCTCTTTAAAAGGGTCACTTTGAATTTAAAAGAGGCCTCCTCAGGAGACCAGAGGTAATTTACTTTCCTTTCAGTACAGTGAATTTTGATTCCTATGTACAGCCACAGATTTCCTTTCAAAAGGAAGATCACCTCATAAATTTGCTCTATTATCTTGTGACCGACGTGTTTTATTTGCTGGCTTGGTAAAGAGAGCTAATTGGCACGCTGTACCCACTCCCCCATTGCTGGCTGAAAGCACAAATTCATGGTTGCAGAACGTAAAGGCAAAGACTTTCCAGCACACACACCAGGGGAGGGGCAGGGGGCCTTAGAAGGGCAGGCCCCTCCTTGACCTCTCGGCCACATTTTACTCCCCAGCAGAATAAGAGCAACGGTCTCTAATTTTTACTTAGTTCTTAGGGATGCCCTAAGTGTTGCCAAGGTCATGTCTACAATGTGCTTTAATTCTGGAAAGAAAGGCATTATGAAAGCATAATGGATGCCTAGGATCACTCCTTAAGCTGCACACAATGTAACTGTTTTGGAAAATACGATTCACAAATTCAAATACATATCAGTTTAACACCCTTCATTACAAAAGAACTGAAATGGGGTGGGAGGTGGGGGACGACACAGAGAATCTCTTAAGCCTGTGCAAAGAGGGTGGAGACTTCACCTAAACATTCAATGCTAGCATCACTAATACCTAGGACAGGATTCTACAGTATGTCAGACATGGTTTAGCGCAGTAACTCACAGAAGTGAGAATGGATGAATGCTACATAAACAAGAATGAAGCTGACGGGAAGGCGCGGTTGAAAATGTATGTTCAGGATTATAAGGTTCCATTTGGAAAGGGAGGGAAGTATTACCTATATAACATACTATGTAAAGGTAAAGTTGGATAAAAAGAATATTAATTGTTGGGGCTTCCCTGGTGGCGCAGTGGTTGAGAATCTGCCTGCCAATGCAGGGGACACGGGTTCGAGCCCTCGTCTGGGAAGATCCCACATGCTGCGGAGCAACTGGGCCCGTGTGCCACAACTACTAAGCCTGCGCGTCTGGAGCCCGTGCTCCGCAACAAGAGAGGCCGCGACAGTGAGAGGCCCGCGCACCACAATGAAGAGTGGCCCCCGCTCGCCACAACTAGAGAAAGCCCTCGCACAGAAACGAAGACCCAACACAGCCAAAAATAAATAAATAAATTAATTAATTAAAAAAAAATTAATCGTTGAAGATTTGCAGGAAAAATCTAGCTGTCTTTCCAAGGGAGGTAGGGAGTAGGGACTTGGTCTTTTCAGAGGAGATATCTGAATGCTGGAACAGGTGTCAGGAAATTTATGCTTATCAAAAGGAGGCATGAGTTAGAAACGGTTAAGAAACAAAGGTTTAGATAAAAGAGGCAAGAAGTTAGTCAGACACCATATCCACTCATTCATTTAACATTATTTAAACTGAACAAACATTAATGTGTAAGGCACCATAAAAGATAAGTAGCTGTGTAAAACAGTCCTTGACTTTAAGAAACAGACATCATAACAGAGATAAGAGATGTATATAAATAATACAAGGTATAAATACACTTGTAAATGCCACAAGACAGAAAAAGAAAGTCCTATGAGAGTTCAGCTGAGGGTAGTAACCTCCAGTTGCAAGAAATGGAAGGATTCATGGGAAATTTGTCATTTAAGGTAGATAATAAAAGATGAAGAAGATATACAGAAATATCAAGGCACAAATATGATAATAACAGCCACCATTTAATGAGTGCTTACTATGAGCCGAGCACTGTGCTAGGTGCTTTACAAACGACATGACCAATCCTAACGAAAAATCTGCAAAGTAGTTAATACTACAAACCAATTTTAGTTGAAGGAAACCAACTCCTAGATTAGGTAACTTGCCCAAGATCACCCTACAATAATGATGGAGCCAGGATTTCCCCAGGTCTGACTGGTGCTCTTTGGGGAAGAAGCCTAGAACAACCATTAGATTCCCCTCCAAGCTACTCCAATTAATATTTCTTGATATGAAAGAACTGTGAATAGAAAACTCTTTTAACCTGAATTGCGTCCCCCCAAATTATGCTGAAGCTCTAACCCCCTAGTGTAACTATCTGGAGATGGGGCCTATAAGCAGGTAACAAAGGTTAAATGAGGCCATAAGGGTAGGTCCCAATCTCACAGAATTGATGTCCTCATAACAAGATGAAAGCCCAGGGCATTCTGTCTCTGTCCCCAGGCACACACAAAGAGGTCGTGAAAGCACACAGCAAGGTGTACAAGCAAAGAGAAGACACCTCAGAATGGAACCTATCTTGCTGGCACTTTGATCTTAGACATCAGAACTCCAGAACCGTGAGAAATAAATTTCTGTTGTTTAAGCCACTCACTCTACAGTAGTTTAGTACCGCAGACTAAGACACACCACTGCTACTTTTATTGATTTTTACCGTACAACCTGGATTCTGAGAGGGCTCCCTGGGATTCCTGCCCACCCCCCAATATCCATACTGCTGTGCAATCCCCTCCTCTGGAGCATGGGCAAGACCTGTGACCTGCATCTAGGCCAGAGATTATAGCAAAGGTGAAGGGATTTTGCAGAGGTAATTAAAATCCCTAATCAGCTGACTTTGAGTTAATCAAAACTGAGAATATCCCCATGGGCCTGACATGATGATCATATGGGCCCTTTAATAGAAGGTCCAGGCTTCCCCAGAAGTGAGAGACTCCCAGGAGCAGAGACTCTCTCGGTGGTGGCACTGGGAAGCAAGCTGCTCTGAATTCCACAGCCATGAGGAAATGAATTCTGCCAAGAGTCTGAAGGAGCCTTCCCCAGCCAAGCCTCCAGATGAGAATGCAGCCCAGCTGACTACCTGAGACCCTGAAGGGAGGACACAGCTAAGTCATGCCTGGACTCCCTACCCACAGAAACTCTGAGATAATAAGTGTGTTGTTTTAAGCCATTCAATTTGTTATACAGCAAAAGAAAACTAATCCACAGCTTAGTGAAAAGAATGTTTTCCACATAGCTCCTCCTCACTTCCATGTTCAAGCAGACTGCTGCTCCTAACCTACTCCCAGGCAGGACCTGCTACTGCTCAAAATATTTGTGTTGGTGCCCTATGACTTCACTGACAGGAAGCCCTAAAACATACAGTCCCAGAAGGTATTGGGGGCTCTTTACTTTCCCGATTTTTGGGCAAACTCCTACTCATGCTTCAAACCTGGATTCAAGGATCAACTTCCCCGTCAAGTTTGTTTTGAAATCATCAGAAAGAATAAAAAGTCTCTTCTTCTTTTTTTTTTTTTTAATAATTCTAAAGCATTTCTATTGATTGATTGATCGGCTGTGTTGGGTCTTCGTTTCTGTGCGAGGGCTTTCTCTAGTTGTGGTGAGCGGGGGCCACTCTTCATCGCGGTGCGCGGGCCTCTCACTATTGCGGCCTCTCTTGTTGCGGAGCACAAGCTCCAGACGCGCAGGCTCAGCAGGTGTGACTCACGGGCCCAGTTGCTCCGCGGTATGTGGGATCTTCCCAGACCAGGGCTCGAACCCGTGTCCCCTGCACCGGCAGACAGACTCTCAACCACTGTGCCACCAGGGAAGCCCTAGTCTCTTCTGTAGTCTAAGAGAACTTTGAGTTTACAAAGATAAAAGAAACCTCTCCTCACACTGTCATCTAGACAGAACTGGAACAGGAATCCAATTCTTGTTCACCAGAGAGAGGACCTGAAATGAGGCAAGTCACTCAATTTCTCTAGGCCTCAATTTCCTCATCTATAAAACAGAATAGTTTGCAAGTAGGTACTAAATTTTTATGCCCAGAGCCCAGCACAATCATGCCTGTAGACTGAATAAGACAATTAAAATATGATTGAAAGATCAACGTAAAGTCTAACCCAAAAAACAAGTATTAGCAGTGATACCAATGTACGAAAACGTGTACAAAATTGTGAATTAAAAATAAGTGGTTAAAACTAATGGCAACTATTAGTAGTATATACATATATGCTGACAAGGGATGTAAATGATTTAAAATGGGAGTTGTTTACTCCTCATTGCCTATACCTCATATGTAAGGGTAGCCAGGCTCTCTGGGTTAGAGCCTGTGGCACCTGCCAGTCTTCACCTCACTCCTAAATCTGATTCCTTGGCTTTGAGCCATACAGGTTTCCCAGCTGATTGCTTAAATCCTCAGGTTTAGGATTGTATCTCTTTATCTTTTTCATGTTACCTTACCACATAATACACCCTGCCCAACTCCAAACGGCAAGCCTTGGCCAGCATGCTGAACTTCATTTGAGAGACCGTGTCACAGCTGTAGCCAGATGTATTGTCTGGTTGGCCTCAGCCCAAGTGATCTGAGATGGTTATTTGTGAACCATTTTTGAATGAACCAATAAATTGAGGGGAAAGAGGAGTTCTCCTCCTCCCTCTTTTTTTAAGTGAGAGGCAAATTTTTAAATGCTCTTGACAACGGTGGTACAGAAGCCTCAGATTTGCCCACACTTATCTAAAAGCTGCATCTAACCTAGTAATTCTGTATAATGCAATTGATTCGCTAGTATCATTTTACAATTCTGATTAGGTTTCTCTAAAATCCTGTTTATTAAATTGCTTCCTTTAAGCATGCATAGTTACTAATTTGTTTCCAACTAAATCAGGTATCATATGAAAAGATTATACTGCAACAGTGAAAGAGCACTCCAGGGATTATGTTTCATCTCGATTTCAAAATTAAAATAGGGCTAAAATTTTACAACTGTAAAATTTCTTTTTAAAAAGAAAGGCAGCTGAATTTAAACACAGGTTTCTGGGTCAACAGAATGTCAATACCCCATTATAACATCTTGCGTACAAAACGACCACATCTTTCACAAAGCATATGAAGCAAAGACCAAAAGACTCACTGTGGGTCTCGTGCTGATTTCTCTACAGTCAGGAGGTCAGTCATGACATGACGCTATTCAGCCGTCCAGAGCCAAAACACACTGAGCCTTTATGCACCAGCTTGGTGCACAAAATAAACAACGTAAAGGAGCCCAAAAATAAGATGGCCAATGCTTTCTTACATTAGGTTACTGGTGTTTTACTTTTAACAGAATAACAGCAAATCAACTGAGTAAATCAGATACAATGAATAAAAATCTCCAAAAAGTAATAGTTCAGAGATCTGCTCAGCCATGTGACTTTGATTAACTTTAATTAGAGTCACACAGATAAAACAAACTTCTGTGTACAAACTTTAAAATAGTCTCCCCAAAGTCCATGGAAATTAAAATCATTCACACTTTTTTTAATCAGAGATTTTAGTAGCTCTAATTTTTTTCAAGTTTCTTTTATCAAGCAAAAACAAGAGGGATATTCATTTATATTTTAAAACCAGATCAACAAATAAAGAATTGGCACAACTAATGAATAAATCCTTATTAATAAACAACACAGATGTTTTTATTTTCAACTTTCATTAACTACGGAGATTCAGCGTACTTCAGTGTATTTTTAAATTTCAGCTAAACTGAAAAAAAATCAAGTATGAAAGAGAATGAAAGGGGAAAAGGTATGACTCCACGGCAATCTGTGGTACGGGGACTACAGAGAATTACAAGTATTTACTTCAGCACCAGGGCTGCTCTGGGTCACAGTCAATTTTGGCCGGAGCCCACACTCACAAGAACACCACGTGATAGCCTGCCAAGAACACAATGAAGCCTGCCTTTTTTTTCTAGAGATTTTAATTACAAAGTTATGACCTACATCTGAGTAGGATATCTATTTAGTATTGTACCTGAAAAGGCATGAGAACTTCGAGGTATTCCAAGATCCACGGTACACACCACTCCACGTTCTGCTTTCTGTTCTCCCCACTCTTATTTCTGAAGCTAACCAGATACAATGAAAATAACTTAAGGAAAAAAATCCAGCTGATGCCTTCCAAATAGGAAATGCTCTCATCTTCTCTCAATTACTTTTGAAATTTCAATGACTAAATTCTATTACTTTGAAATGTCTCCCTCTGCCTCAGCTTTGGAATACAATAGAGTTAAAGCATCAAGGGTTAACACAGCGATGAAGAGGTTGCATTTTTATAACACACTCTTTGTACGAACTTTTGTTATGGACAGCACACAGTGACACAGGAGGCTTAGGACAGCATCTGAGGGTGTCAGAAGAGAAAGTGACGCAGGGCTGCTGCCTAAAGATCCTTCGTAGTCCTTCCAGGCAAATCCTCCTGGCCAGCTCCCTCAGCAGACAGCGACAGTCCAAAACGGCTCAGTGGCCCACAGTAGAAACGATATTGTGTTTTTTTCAGTGACTGCTTAGACAATAATAAGAGAACCTCTACACACACACACACACAATTACCCAGACACGCTGTGATGTGTCTGAAAGAGGCTTCAATGGGGCAAAAGGCCAGTCCAAGAATATGTATAGTATGATTTACACATGGATGTTTATGTTTATATAATTGTATATGTTCGTACGCAGTATTTTTAAAGAAAAATAGATTAGAAAAAATACATTGAACTTACGAGTGTACACTTTTGGGAAGTAGAAGCAGTAAAAGGAAATTTAAATATTCAATGTACATGTTGCCAGTGTCTGAATCTTCTACATAAGAATGTATTCATGCACTACACTTCAGTAATTGAAAAAAAAAAACAAAACTTCAGACTAAAACTCAAAATGTTGGGGGGAAAATTAAGGAATTGACAGACTGCCTAGAACATGAAGAAACACAATTAAATCACAGCCAGTAGAAAATAAAACAAAATAAACCACTGCATGGAGAATCAAGAACCCTGGTGTAACATGCGCAGGCTCCACTGCTAATGGGATTTCCAGCCCTGGGTGATCCCTTTACTCCCTCTGGACCTCAGTCTCATCTGAAAGACAGAAAATCTTCCCACCTCCATGCCAGCTAAGCGCTGCTGCTTGAGCCAAAATCCCAGGGAATAGAGAGTTGTGTAAATAAAGACGGCTAACTGGGGGGAAGGTGACAGATCTGGATGGAATCTGAAATGGAAAAGTGTATCCTGTCCTTATCATGATCTAAACCGGAGGTTGGCAAACTACAGCCCATGGGCCAAATCTGGTCCACCACCTGTTTTTGTAGGACCAGTGTGCTAAGAGTGCTTTTTACATTTTTAAACAGTTGGAAAAAAATCAAAAGAAGTATATTTTACAACATGTAAAATTACGTGAAATTCAAATGTCTGTGTCCATACTGTTATGGACACACAACCTCCCCCTTCATTCACAGACTGTGCCTACTTTAGAGGGACCTCAGCAGAAAGTCAAAGACCATGCCCATAAAGCCAAAAATAGTTACTACCTGGCGCTTTATAGGAAAAGTTTGCCCACCCCTGCTCTAAACGCTCAGTGTGTCCATAAGTCGAATGGATACCATACACACCACAGAGATGGTGTAAAGTGCCAAAGCTAGATTTGGGGCACAAAATCTAGCTGAGATCCAAGTGCATCCTTAACCAAGTCACTGTGCTTCAGCTTCTGCATATATAAAACAGGGATATTAACCAAACCTCACAAGACTACTGTGAGAACTAGGTTAAGAAAAGCACTTTGGAAATTAAGTGATCCTCAAAGTTGTTATTACTAAGTAAAATCAAGCAATCCACATTTAAACTTTGGTTGAAAATGTGATGCAGAAAAACTTGTGAAATATATTTTTATGGGAAATGTGTTTTTAGAACAAAGGACAAATGGAGAGCAGGAACACCTCTAAGCCAGCTCTGGTGAAATCATGAAAGCCATAGACAGGACCCGTTCATCAGCTGAGTGGCATACTAAGGCACAGTGCCTCAACTTCAGAAACTACAAGCACTTTTTTTTTTTTTTTTTTTTTTCGGTACGCGGGCCTCTCACTGTTGTGGCCTCTCCCGCTGCGGAGCACAGGCTCCGGACGCGCAGGCTCAGCGGCCATGGCTCACGGGCCCAGCCGCTCGGCGGCATGTGGGATCTTCCCGGACCGGGACACGAACCCGTGTCCCCTGCATCGGCAGGCGGACTCTCAACCACTGTGCCACCAGAGAAGCCCTAAAGGTTTATTTAGATACACTGTACATGCGTTTATCATTTACCGAGGACCTCACAGCAGTTCACATCATCCCCATTTTACTGATAAGGACACCGAAGGTTTATGGTCAAGATTTTGGGGTGCAGCATCAAACCTAATTTAGTGAATGTGATAGAGGTGAAGTAGCCATTATATAAATTAGGAATGAGCTTTCCAACTGGAAAACAATCGCATCACAAGGTTTCAAAGTCGCAAAATGTATGTAACTCTTTTTCCTACTTTATTCTTCCATCCAGGCGTGGAAAAGAAAGAAAATAAAACCAAAGGTGGCCTGTGGATAGAAAAAAACCTTTTCTATGCAAAGGTGTCCACTGGATAGATAAAAAGTTTACTGGTAAGAGCTCTAAGAGCAGAGAGTATTCCTACAGGCAAATCAACGCCCGATCTTCGATTAAGTGTAGACCTGCTTGCTCCATAATGGCAACGGTAATAAGGAACAGCCACCACTTAAAGACACTTTCTATACGCTTTATGTATACTACCTCATTTAACCACCCAGCACTTAGGTACTTTATCACCTAATAAGCGGCACAGCTCAAACCGAATCCCTTACTTGCTGGACTATTCTATCCACTCCCTTCCTCGCTAAGCAGACTGCCCAGCAAGAGACAGGAGAGAGTCAAGTGTTCATGCTAAATCTGCCTTCAGATTCCAATCCAAGGAGCCAACACCACACCCCAGAAAGAGCATCTAAGACGTAGCCAGACTCAGGGTAAGTTGAGGGATGTTGGTTCCAAAAGCAAACAAATACAGTTATAATATGCAATTATTGGTTAAACAGTCAAAAGGTCAGCGAGTACAGAACTTTAGCAAGATGTCTGCATTTGTTAAACTCTTGTTCTAATTGCATGCCTCTTTATAAATATTGGCAATTTGTAATATTGCCTAACCTTAAATTTACAGTTTTAGGAGGAAAAAACCCAGGGACATTAAGAAATAAAAAGGGCCAGATCTTTAATACACATTGGCAAAAAGTAACAACAGACACAGGAGAAATTTTACATGAATGCTCACTCAGGGCAGGATATGGAATTTGAAGCTTATGAGAGGAGATGAGAAGGGACAGGAAGAACTGGATCAAGAAAAGGAAAAGGAAAAAAAAGAAAAAGACAAAATGAAAGCAAGAAAGAGCACGCTGTGAAAGCAAGCGGAGAATTCACTTGATGTGGGAGGTGGACAGGTCATAAAGAAATGCAAAAACGAAAGCAAAGGTACGTCTAGGTAAATACGAGACAGATATGACACAGAGGGATGAAGATGATGACAGATGACAGTATATATAGATAAACAGGTAGACAGACAGACAGACAGACGGCTAGTTAGCTCAAAGATGAAAGTCAATCAAAGGGAAGGCAAAATATTTTGGTTCCCTCTTCAAAAGGTAAGTTGCATCCACTACAATCTTTGAAGACCTACTACTCCTCTATATGTGAAAACCCACAGGAAATATACATGCATTTCTATTACATAAATTTATAAAGGTGGACTACATTCCATAAATAAAATGCTGGCCTTTACATCTTCACTGAAAGACTTTTAATAAATGGACAAAATCACACGCAGAAAAACTCAATCATCTCTGCATATTGGAATTAGCCTGATAAAAAGGAAACACCATGGCTTGGAAGCTGCGTAATCAATTGATAATACCCCTTACATATATGTACTACTATGGCAGTAAGTCAAATAGAGGGTGAAAACGGTGGTCGTACTCAGATACATACCCATCGAAGTAACAGGCAGAGGGAGAGATGCCAAAGCACTATCAGCTATGCCAGTGTGACAGAATTATACTTTTCACTGTCGTCCATATTTGTAGTGATACTGGGTTGGCCAAAAACTTCATCCGGTTTCAAGTAAAAAATAAGAGACCTTTTTCATTTTCACCAAGAACTGTATTGAACAACGTATTCCTTAACCGAACGAACGTTTTGGCCAACCCAATATCAAATACATACACACATACATAAATATACGTAAGACACATACTCATGAACATATATGTATACCTATATTCATATACCCCTTTGCTTATAAGATGCTAAAAATACTTAAAAATATAAAAATAACTTACACTTAGCCACAGAAGAACAAGGCCAATACATGATCTTTCTGTTAATTTAATACTTCTCCCCTCACGCTGTGTATGAAACATCTATTGTAGCCATTCTATGATCTGTGTTCAAAATTAAAAGCCCCAGTAGGCTAGGAGAGCTGTAACCTTCTATTTGCTATCTCTTAATAAATTCTAAGAACCTAAAGAGGAGCTTCAAAATGAAGGATGGAGTAGCCAAAAATATAAAGTGCCCCCTAGTAAACTAAACCTCTAGCCATTCCTTAAACTAACATTTGATATTCTAAAAGTAAAAAGTCCATGATTTAAACACTTCATTATCTTTCCGTTCAAGCATTATTATTCAAACAACTAAATCCTAAAATCCTAAATCCTAAAAAGGGTGTTATTCTGAGTACAGCAATGCACAACAAATGAATAGCGAAGTATATGGGCATAGAGAACCACTGACATACTTTACATATAATCCAGCTTTCAGAGACACTAAAAACTTATTTTTGCTTCATCTAATGATGATGTGAAGTAAAATGTTTGCAAACAGGAAGTGTATTTCTTCTAATCCATAGCCTATAGTACTTCTTAATTATTCCTCCTAGCAACACTAATCTAACACTCCCAGAAGGGCTGTGATTTTTCTGACACAGATTTAGGTCCTTTAGTGAAGACAAGCTGCGAGAAATCGGGTAGGAGAAAAAGAGAAAGGTGCCGTTTACACATTTATCTGCCCAGCTCACACCTCCAGTGGAGCATCACCAGCCAGTTAAACACTCGGTACTGTGATAATTTTGTCTCCATCCTTTTGACAATTTGTTTCACGCCTCATTTGCTATGAAGAGTTAAAACATTTCAGTCAACCTTGAGAAAGCAATTTGATTTTTTTCCACAGCGAAATGCAAAACCTATTCCAACTACCAGGCCACTGGTTAAAGTTGAAACTGCGACACAGACAGAAATCAAGTACTTCCCTTCAAATGTTGCAGAAGAAAAAAACACTAACTAGTCTTACATTTATTTGTAGTGGATATAAAACAAAATCAAGTTAAAAAGCCTCCCGCATGCTTGGGTACAAACAGCAGCAACATCTGCTCTCCTATTAAAAACAGTGGATGGGGCTTCCCTGGTGGCGCAGTGGTTGGGAGTCCGCCTGCCGATGCAGGGGACACGGGTCCGTGCCCCGGTCCGGGAAGATCCCACGTGCCGTGGAGCGGCTGGGCCCGTGAGCCATGGCCGCTGAGCCTGCGCGTCCGGAGCCTGTGCTCCGCAGCGGGAGAGGCCACAACAGTGAGAGGCCCGCGTACCGCAAAAAAAAAACAAAACAGTGGATGACACAGCCACCCTCCCTGTGCCTATGGCCCTCAGAAAACCTGGTAGAAGCCTGGGCAGAACCCTCCAAAACAGAGAAAGAAATTCTTTCTTATAATATTGTTTCATCGGATTTTTCATTATTCCTTCTAATTTTGGATCATCACAATACATCTGTACTGTTGATGACAAAGAGTTTCAAAAATGATTATGCAGACCCTTTCCTATTTATGGCCATCCAAAATTCAAATAGCTCACGTTTTGTACTTACTAAGAGCAGTGCACAGTGATCATATGTTTACATTGTTTTAAAAATTACAAGATGCAACCAGTCTCTAGAGCAGCAGTGGCCAATAAAACTTTCTGCAATGTTCTATTCTGTGCTGTATTTGCTTTTAAGCACTTAACTTGTGACTAGTCCAACTGCAGAACTAAATTTAAAATTTTATTTAATTTTAACTAATTTTAATAGCGACATGTGGTTACTGGCTACCAAACTGGACAGAGCAGTTCTAGAGTGTACTTTTAATGCTAAAAAGGCTGTCTGCTGGAAAAAAGATCCTCCAGTCATGATATGTATCCTGATGCTGAGTTTCCTCTTTCGGAAGGGGGAATGGTAATGAAAGCTAAACCAAGTACAAAGATCCCCTACACCTTCTCATCAAAAAAGAAATACACTTGAGTTCAAATCTGCTTCCTTACTGGTGGGGCAGAAGGGACATGGATAAGAAAAATGTCGCCACAGGGAAAGGAGGGAGTCCCGGTCTCAGACACCAAGGACACAACTCCTCCTGTCTTACCGGGTGGCTGGGACTCCTACCACTTACTGTGCGGCTTCTTGGAAGACTCTTATTTTCTCTCTCTCTCTAACAAAATAATATCCGATCTATGGAAAGGAGGTATCTTCCTTCATCAACTTTTTCAATACCCTCATAGAATATCAAATGATGTGAATGCAAAAAGCAAGAAAAAAATTGCTACTATAATGACAGCTTCCAAAATATAAATTCAGGCCACTCACCTAAATCTACGCGTGCCGGTAACTGCTGAACGCAAATACAGACAGCACAGTATCTGAGAAGGCAATGGAGACAGATGTACGGGTTCGCGCTCAGCCTCTGCCACTTCCTAGATACGTGCCTTAAGCTTATCTAGGTTGTGCCTTCATTTACGTATTTGTAAAATGTATACAATAATACTACCAAATTCATAGATAATGCATATATGGTTCTTAGCACAGTGCTTGACACCTAGTAACTGTTCAACAAAGCATATGTTACTAATTATTCAATACTTAATATTTCAGTACAATGGAAAAACAAATGAGGTTCCCTTTGAGGCTTTAGGCGCCAGGCGGGGACTCTGACCTATCGTCTGTAATACTCAAAAGGGGATGTGTATGTGAGTTGTAACTTAAAGAACGGTGTCACAAGTGTGTGGAAGAAAACATATACCTGTCTTACAGTAACAATTTTAGCATCAGAGAATAACTTACACACACAGAGCAAACTGTCTCAGAATTTTTAGTGGCCAATCCTGAATGCCAGCTCTCAAACATAAGTCTTCAGAGGGAATAACGAGAAAACGTTGAACAACTTATACTCCTTCTGACCGCTGCCTTAGCCTAAGATGATTGCCAAAGCCACAGCTAATTTCCCAAATGCAATCACCTCTGTTTTAAGAGGTCTCTCCACACATCAAAGATGTCTCCATCATACCAGCTGACTCACTACTTCATGTTCACAGTCCAGCTTACCAAAGGTAGCAAAAGCACCCAAAATACACTGGCAGTTCAATATATCACAAAACTTATTTTCTGAAAATGTCTGTAAATAATCTTTATAAAAACTTGGCTCCTTCCCCTCAGCCTACAACTCTAATGAAATACCCTCCACACGTAACAAACACCAGGGCAGCATGGGCTTCGCGTGAACTTGACTCAGGTTCAACTCCTGGGCCAACACTTGATGCCCTTGGTCAAAGTACTCGTGCCACTCTGATCCTACGTTTCCTTAGAATCTATAAAATGAGGATGGCAAAACCTGTCACGTAGTCATGCTGCAAGGATTAAATCCGAGGCCTTGTGCAACATGTGTGGCCCTCAATAAGCAAACATTGAGTCTCGCCAGTGGGGATGCATCGGGCACTGGGGATACAAGGAAGAGGATGGCCCTCCTGTCCCCAGCAGAGCAGTGCCCGGTCCACTGGGAGAGGAGAAAGGTCAACTGACATTTCGGGAGAACCCAGCACAGCTCCTGGGCACAAGGAAGGCAGCACAGCAGATGAGACTTCTCTACCTCTCTTCCAGTTACTTTTTTTCCCAATTTTTAAACAAACAAAACAACCCCAGCCGTCTCCCAACCATCTCGAAGCCTCTTTCTCATTTCCCATTCACCCCTCAGCCTCCTGCTTGCCCCCTTCCTCACTGCTCTTCCAAAGGCCACCAACGACCAAATGACCCAGACGCCAGCTCCCACTCTTACCTAACCATTCCTCAGTGCTGACCACAGCTGTGCAGGTCTTTCTTCCAGAAACCTCTGTCCTCCGTGGCTTCTGTGGAGCTCGCCCCGCATTTTCCACCTCCTTTTACAACTCTTTGGCTGGCTCCTTTTCACTCCTTCAATGCTAATGCCCCTAAAAGTCCTTGCACCCCTCTCTTCACACACGTGCTCTCAAGGGCAATCTCATGAACCCCACTCTCAACTGACACCCCATGCTGAGAACCCACATTTATATTCCAGGCCCAGATCACCCTCCTCTACACCGGGCCCAGATCACCCTCCTCTACACCAGATCCCTATTTTCTATCTCCCTACAAGCATCTCCATTTAGCTGTTTGGAACACATCTCAAACCCAACATGTCCAAAACCACAGCCTGTTACTAAATATACAGGATGATTCAAAAGCAACTGAACACCTTCAAAAAGTTACCATCCCATGTGATTTCCCCCTGTGGAGTCACATCCAGAACTCTGGGTTTGCACCACCTCTTCCTCCCAGCTTGGAGGGAATGAAGACAGCACGGGGGCTGCCCTGGGCCATTTCAACCACTGACAGTGAAAATGCTGCGTTTGATCACTGCCCTGTGACACAAGGGGTGCGTGCCAAGCATTTGTAAGAGACTACAGAAGTAACCACGATGGCTCCTTTACAAACTGATTTTTATATATATTCTTATATAGCCTCATTCCTATGAAAATGTCCGATTCTTCTGCACTCCCCTGCGCTGCTGGTCTTCCTACCATAAAAGCTACCACCGCCCTGTAGACGCGTGGTTCCGCTATCTCTAGGATTAAATTTCACTGGAAGGTCGACCCTGTGAAAGCAGGGCCTGGGTTTTATTCATTGTTTTATCCCTAGCACCTAACACTATTGTCACACAGGAGGTGCTAAATAGATATCAGTACCTAGACAGACAGCAATAGCTATTGGCCGAATGAGTCAGGTATGCACATAAGGTGGCACAGTAGCTGGCGATCAGCAGGTCTTCCACCTGCTCCAACGCTGGCTTCCCACTCTTCTTTCGCAGGGTCAATGTCCCCATATCACTGACTCGCTGTCTCTCCTGCAGACTGGTGTCCGAGGCTCTCAAAGACGCAAGGCATGTAAGGCTTGACCTGCTTCTCCCCCGATTCCCTCAGAAGGTCACAAGGGACCAGCCAGCACAGCTGGTTTCCTCCCTGTGCTTTGGCAGAACTTGTGGCATCTCACCTGTCTGCTTCCACGGGTGCCTCACTTCGAACCTGCTCCCCAGAGCTGCTCGACTAACTTCTCCACTTTGTACTTATAATATGGCCAAAAGGAAAGTTACCACGGGGAGCAAAGTAACTATCATCTAAGCCTGAAAAAGGAGGCAACGGCTTTATTCTTCTCTGACAGAGTTAAGTTCATGAGCATTTTGACAGGTATTTTCTTAGGGCTTTCTCAGCTGTTTCAGAACGTTAAGGCTGCACGGTTGAAAACCATAGCACTAGGTGAATGATACATTCCTGCAGAAATTCTCTGAAAGGACTGGCACAGGTAGACAGGTGTTAGCTTTCTAGGCAGGACATACCTTATATCATAACAAACAAGATTAAAATGTGGCTGCACCCATCCCTTCAGAAGTCTGAAGAACCAAACAAAATTAAAGGTCGGGTCTTAGAAAAAAGGATGTGCCTGTAACACATGGCAACAGGCCTAAACAACAGGCTACCAGTTTTCCTTTTTTTTTTTCCTTCTGTGGGTTCCTACAAATAGGCTGTTAATTCATTTGCTTGAGATGGATTAGGTACAGTCAGCATTAACTTCAAAAACTGTAAATCCATGATTATTCTAGTAGTGATATACTATTATAAAGAATAAAACGAAATCAAATATCATTAGAAAATAGGAAACAAGAGACAGGAAAGCCTTCATTTAATTCTGAGCTAAAAACAGCATTGTGGAGGTAGGTCATTTGTAAATATTCTCAGCCTCAAATTTAGGATCGAGCAGGAGGTGAGGAAAACACAAGCTCAAAACCCAGGAAATAGACATGAACAGAGCCAGTACTGTGAACTTTCCTAATGCTCAAACACTTCTGCGGCATTGGTTAAGTGGAATTTAACTTGCATCACTTGTCTAAAACAAGGTTATGAGCCAAACTGATTTCTTTTTCAAAGCTGTGAGATTTGGTTTGATTGACAAATTTTAAAAGAGAAAAATAGGTGGGGACATAAAAGGGAAATTTCCCAGTACTGTACCTTACCACTAGACATTATTAGCAAGAGAAAAGACTAAAAGGGTCTCAGGACCCATCCCAACATCCTTTGGCCTGGCCAGCCTAGAAGTTCCTCAGCTAAGTAGGAAGCAAATTAAACTGAGGAAACTGACTGTTCCAGAGATGGAGTGCCCTTCATATCTTCCCAACACCACTGCCAACTCCAGAAGTGCCATGTGGCAACAGCAAAAAAGGACATAATCGTGACTATAATGCCATGAAATGACCTCACCAAAGAATTAAGGGGATTTTTCTGCCTTACATTTGTTCTTTTAACTGTACGTGAACACCCTGATTAAGATATGCTAATTTGGGGGTTTGTCTTACAATTTTTACCACCACAGGAGTTCACTCTGGGCACATAATGACATTCACTTTTATTTTGCTGATTTTTCACTCTGAAATTCTCTCTTCCAGTTGCCCGTATCCTCCCTTCTCTCCAATCTTCTGGTCCCTGATTGTCACTTGTCCTCTCCTCTACATTCCTGGACTTACAGATTTCCGGACTCCTAACACCAAGTGACCTTGAGATGCTGTCCAGTACATTCATCTATTCTCTCATCCAAAAATATTTATGAAGCACATATTAGTAGACACTGTTCTACATGCTGGTCCATCGCCTCCCCATCCCAGAAACTTCAGTTACAGCCACATGCAGATAATAACCCCAAACAGAAGAGAACCTGTGCTCCTCCTGAAACATCAACAGACTGCTTCACAGCCTCCCCTGACAACTCAAATCAGTGACCCAGATGATGGGACAGTTTCCCCCAACAGGCGGATGTAAATTAATGTTCAGTGACACTACCAGAAAAATCCAATAGCCAACTTCATGCCCTTAGAGCAGATTCTTTCCTCTCCTTTGTCTGGTATGACTATGGGGCTAAAATACACCAAAAGCTCAATTACAAGAACGTAATTCTACATGTCTTAATGGTTACACGAAGTCTATTTATTTAAACTTTACCTCTAGCTTGTCAACGACCTCTGTGGGTGGCAGAAAGGTGGGCATACAGGCCATTCCACAGCCTGAGCATCTGAATCCTGGGGGAGGGGCCTGGGGACCCTGCCCACCTCCCTGGGTGAATCTGACAGGCAACCAGGTTTGAGAACCACTCCTTTAGCGGAGAGGATGTAGGCTTGAGCATCAGACAGACCTGGGTATTGAAGAACTTTCTTAATTCTACCAGTTTACTTGTCTAGGAAATAGGGACATTTGTCTGGCAAGACTGCTGCGAGGACTGCAATTACTCCGTGCAGAGTGCCTGGCACACAGAGTCCGTGTTCAGTAAAAAGAGTGATCTTAGTAGCTCACTATTATTTAGGACTCTTCTAAAAATTTTTCTCTGAATCTGCATTCCTCTATTTGGGAGGCGGAGAATGGAAAGCAGTTTATTTGTAAGAGCTTCATGTGTCGCCACGCTACAGTCTTACACAGGTCACCCTTTAAAAAAAGGGAAAAATCGGGCTTCCCTGGTGGCGCAGTGGTTGAGAGTCCGCCTGCCGATGCGGGCGACACGGGTTCGTGCCCCGGTCCGGGAAGATCCCACATGCCGCGGAGCGGCTGGGCCCGTGAGCCATGGCCGCTGAGCCTGCGCGTCCGGAGCCTGTGCTCCGCAACGGGAGAGGCCACAACGGTGAGGCCCGCGTGCCGCAAAAAAAAGGAAAAACCACTCAAGATTTGGTTGCTGACTCACTACCACCTTGCCATTTTCCTGCCTCGTCTGCACCCAGCTGGCCGCTCCCCAGGAAGGCCACTCGCACTTCTCCGCTCTGACCTCAGTCACGTGCCTGCCCTGCTCCTCCTCCAATGGCAGAATTACTCTGTCTTCGGGGGGCGGGCCATTCCTCCTCACCTCCACACTTGAATTACCGTAATTTTGCGGGTGCACCTGCTGCTCCATCTTCCCAACTTCACGTAAAGATGTCGGTCAGACATCAGTCCTGCCACCTATGGACCATCACTCCTAACGTCTGCTACGTTACCAGAAATCCAGGAAAGGCCCCATGTTCTGCATGATCATGACCAGGTACTTTTTCCAATTTTTCTGTTAATCCTCATATGGTAAAGAAACAAGTCTTCCTCAAGTTAAGGATAATTTTCCTTTTTCCTTCCCTCTTAGTCTACTGTATCCATTAAGCATGTTCCCCACACAGACGTCCTCTTCTGCACCCCGCAGAGAGAGCTGGGCACCAACAAGGCCTCCCACAGAGCCCGTAACGGATGCTCTGACCCATAATATTTCACAAGCCCTAATGTACACAGGAAAGGCTGGGCTCTGAAAGCCACACAAAAGCGCTCATAAATTTCAGACTGCCCTCATCATCCCCTCCTTCTAAGAAACTGGCTGGAGTGCCACTTCCGTTGCAGGATTCTTATAAGAGCTTCCCTTCTCAACACTCTATCACAGCAACCTAATCAAGTGTCACAACTATTATTTAGACTGAACTTTACTTTAATTTCAAGTATGTTGACTAACAGAGCAAAGGTAAACATTCTTTAAGTCTAGTTTTGTCTCATAAAAATCCCCAAATTCACTGTTCATTACTTTTATTAATCATTACAAAACTGAGTAAGGACTCTCACATGAGTAAAGCTATGTCCATGACTATCAATTCATTTCAAGATTCTGTAACGCAAAGACAAACACGCTGATTCCTCCAGACACGGGTGATACATTCATCTCCCCAACCCTTCAGTGACTTCTACTTTTGAAAGGCTCGTCTAAATTAAATGTATTTAAGCCCATGCTCGCCCACAATATTAAAATTATTTAATTCTCGAGTAGTATTAAGGAATAAACAAAAATTCAAAAAAGATTTCAAAAATTTAGGTTAGGAGAGAAAGAGTGGAGTCAAAACTAATTAGAAATGCCCATAATGACGCTTTCCTTTTTTAAAAGGACATTGTTCCGGAACTCCTACACTGATTTCTCTCTCCCTACCCCGTCGCCCCCGCCCCGTGTACCTATTGCTTCTCACATCCTTCACATCAACACATTATCCACACCACAGACAGTTTCATCCCCGACAAGGAGGTAAGCTTGCCTGCCTCTCTGCGTTATCTGTCCACGTTCCATTTGAATCCAATTTCCTTGCATTACCTCTGCCCAGGTCAGGGATGAATGGCTGTCAAATTCCCAGTGGAATAAAAAGAAAAACCCTTTCTTCCTGAGGCAGCAAGTTTCAATTCACAGAGCACATGGCTAATCTACACATGTGAAGGTCACGGCACTTCAAAGAAGTTAAGAATGGAACAGCTCACGTAAGGGGTTGTCTTAAACATCTTGGCATGATGCCCAACAAGTAAGATTGTTGAAAAGCAATAGATAGCTTCTGGCAGCAGCAAGGGGAAAAATATTTTGATCATGTGATGCCATACACACTACCTAGTTTATTTCATGTGCGAAACTTTGAGAGTCCCTAAAAAATACCACAATATGCAAATCAAATTCAGATTTCAGCTCTATCAGTTTAGCCAGGCTAGCACATCTCCCTCTTCACAAAATGCGTTTATATGAAATTTCTAGATCCACCGAGAATAAAACTTCAACGTATTGACAACCAGTTGGCTCAAATATCTTAATAGCTGATTACAACTTTTCTGCATTAGTTTTTCAAAGAACCGTGAAACACCAAGAAAAGGTATTTACACTAAAAAAGCACATTCCTTCAAGTTATCTGAGTATAATTGTCTTAAATAAAATTCATCTTCTCCCTCCATTCTCCTCTCTCTCTTCACTAATAATATAGCAATATGGAAAATTACAGGAACTTAATGCACGGTAAAAGACAAAACACAAAATTGCTTTTCACATCCTATTTTCACTAATGAATGGTTGAATAAAAGTAAAGCACTCCTGCTTTAAAGTGCTCATACTTCTGACAGACATCTCAGTGGAGGAGAAAGGATAGTCTTGCCACACATAATGGATACCAGGGGAGAAACCAAGCCGTTCATGAAGCACGCCTCTGCCTGCTGGTGGCATGGCATTTCCTGAGTTGTCTTTATCCAGACAAATGAAGTGAAAGGGAGTTGGCACCAAGAGTGGGGGAAAAGGATGGGTTTCAAACCCAGCAACATCGTTAACAAACATTACTACAATTTTAAAAACTTTCAGCAGTTAACAATAATAAACTGCTTGTTTAGTATACGGCAAAAATTAATTGGAAGCAAAAGATCCATTTCATCAACTTGCAAACTGTCTGCCTACCACCAATTTCCTTCAACTCAAATTTTAGATTGCTTATGAGGTCAGAGTTATTCAATCCATATTTCTAATTAAATGGAACAGTAAGTAAAATAAAAATATCCCACAAACTGCCTATATTTATTTTAATTGCCAATATTCACTTAGCAATCTAAGAATATTCCTCTACACTAAACAATGAACACCACGATGTTTAACAATTTTCCAATATTCTCTGGATATCTTTTTATCTAATACCATGTCCCTGTAGGTCACTACACCAAGGTCACTACACACCAAGGTCACTAAATGTTTGTTGATGGTGGTGAAATTAAATGTTCTAATTATCGATCTTCTGAATTTATTTTTCCTTACCAGTTAAAAAACATGACTGTTAAAAAAAGATTGGAAAACACAGGAGACATTTTAGAAATGTGATAAATTGCTCCGTAACTTTTCCTAAACACCTGGCAAGATAAAGACATACCAGGCAATAAAAACTGACACTGTCTGGATTCGAAATAAGCTTTGACTATTAACCTATTTGTTCTGAGAGGAAAGACTAATAGGCTGTTAAATTAACTTGTTAAATTAAACTAATACAGAATCACACCTAACTCATCTCAATTCCTTATCACACATCCCTTTCCTTGCCAGGTAGTATACCAGTACTTTATCAAATCTACTTCTCACAAGAATTCCATGAGTTAGGTATTCTTTCCCAGCCCTTTGAAATGAGGAAGCTACAAACCTCAGAGTGGGGAAGCGACTTGCCCAGGGTCACACAGGTAGTAAATGCCCAGCCTTCAGGTTCTCTAACCTGCACACCTTCAGCTCTTGCCTCTGCCCTTGCTTTAATCCCCAAGCCTCTTCACGTGGTCAACTTCTGCTCCTCAGCCAGGTCTTAGCTTATTCGACCTGCTGAACTACACAGTCTTCCTACTCCTACCCCACCCCGGTCTCTGTGAGGTGTCCCTCCTACATCTAAACTTGTCCCACCTAAACTGTTTACACTGTATCGTGCAGCATGCCTACCTGTCCTTAGTCTCTGCACCGTCAATTAGTCAAAGGGCAGGACTTCTCATCAAGGGATCCATCATCCAACAAATGGCCAAGCACACAGTAGGCTCTCCACAAACATCTGCCTGATGCTCCAGGTCTCGCTACACTGACATAAATCTATAGCCCCAAAGCCCTGACATTTCGAAGGCTGTTCAATACAGTGAAGGTAAATGAACTGAATTTTAAATCCTTCATGATACTGATATTATAAAGTCATTTTTTAGGAGAAAAATCACTGTATGATACCCAAAATAAAATCCAAATTAAGATCACTTTCTCATCAATGTCACAGCACCTAAGAACAACCTTCAAGTACACTGACCTTCCACATAAATTAGTGAAATGTATAATAACACTCATCCGGAAATTTTCAGTTTAGATACATTATCATCTACTCTTCAGATTGTTAGATGATGCACTTTGATGGATACAATCTTTCTGCAGAGAACTGCAGAAGAAATAATGTAGCCATTCATTTTAGTTTCCACTTTGTAAAAACACCAGGAGTCTATGATAATTCAACAGGGAAAACTGCGGATCATATGTTATATTTACTCTTTGTATCTTAGCACCAAGTGGCGCTCAGTAAGTATTTGTTCATAAAAGAATTAAATTTTGTCCCTGATACTTTTAAAATCTTAGCATAAAAAAGAAAAACTGTTCTTCTCTACATATTTGAGACAAGCCCTTGGCATTCTCAGGTTTTACATTCCCTGTTTTGCCAGTTTGAGAGCAGACCTAAACTTCCATGATATATAGAGTAAATTATAATCTTGCTAAGGACCAAATCTGAACCATATATTCAGTGAAGTTGAAGCAGATACAGAAGCAAGTTACTTAACTAATGAGAGACCAAAGTCTACCACCCAGAAGCTCAAAGAAGCCTATTTTTTAAAGTTTTTAAACTTTGTTCCTTTGCAAAAAGTACTTCCCCTAAAAAGCCAGTCGTTTTTGCAGATCATGAAAGTGGAAAGGTCTAAGAGGCCGAAGAAAGGAATGACTCTTGGCCCGAGAACAGAACTTACTAATATATAGGATGGAATACTGAATGGGCCAGTGTCTTAGTTCCTATGGCATCAGTCCCCCATAGGCTCTATTGGTAAACCAAAACCAATTCATGTAACTGTTTTATAAGAGTCCCAATCAGTACATAACTACATTTCTGAGGGAAATTACAGTGGAATTCACAAAATCTATACATCTGCACAGGTCTCAGTTGATATTCTCTGAACATGTCTGGGATCTAGTGTAGTTTAATAAGATATTCAGTGGTGCATAACTGATTAGGCAGTATATTTTCTTTTAAATTCAAAGCTGCACAGAATTCTGCAGCTGGGAGGGACCAGGGGTCACTATCCGATGGAGGCAGGGACTTGTCCTCAACCACACCCTGAAGCGCAGCAGGGCCAGGCTGAGAACAAGAACCCAGGCCCACTTCACTACACCAGTGGATAGACAGGTGGGGAAAGAAGAGGTGCCACGTAAGGATGCTACAGGATTTACAGAGATGACCTCAGTGACAACCCCGCCCAGCAGGCCACAGTACAGATAAGAAAGCTGAGCCCATGCCAGGTCTCAGAGAAAATGAGCACTGAAGCTTACAAATCAATCAAAAGGTCTGCCCAACTCCAAGCCCACAATCTTTCCCTTACATCAGGAAACCTGGCAATATATTCATATTCTCTCATAAATCCTCATAATCACAGAAATAAACTAATAAACAACAAGCATGTCAGCTCCCTTAGGAATTTGTCTGCTTCTTCAGAAAGATACTTACTCAGCAGTAGCAGTGTTTTACATTTCCATTTCCAAGGTCAGTTATAATTCACTGGGTAAAGTAAACTTATTATTAAAAATACAAACAGGAAACAGATACGTTAAAGGATAGTAAAATGGGTTTATAGCTTGTATATATAAAGACATGGTCACTGAATCTTAAAATTGGCTTCTTACAATTTCAGAAATTATATGCCAAATTCTAGACAAATTCTAGAATTACCAAGCATTTCAAAATTAGACTATGAAGTATGGTGAGTGGTTTCATTTCGCAGATACTCATCACAAAAAGAAACAGGAGATACTAAGAATTCTGGAACATCCTCCACTAATCACCAATGCCTTGCTTTCTGAAAGGTTTATTTCAGGACCCAGAGCAGTAGCTGAATTTACTCCTCAGCCAGCATACATTATTTAAACAGTTACCAAAAATACCCTAGCAATCTAAGTATCTTCCTAAATCTGAGCAGACTGTTTTAACTTTTTTCCCAAGAGCCTGTATAATGTAGAAAACTGAGAAAAAGAAAAAGAACCACTCTACATAAATTTCCAAGAGATCATATTTTCCTTCTTGTAGTTATCCTTTTCTGTAGTAGATCTCTATTCTGCTCTGGCACCAAGCCAGCAATTGATTGGTAGCAATAGAAGGGTCGCTAGCTCACCTCAACTATATCACAACAATCTACAATTATTTGTTTTGCCAAAATCTACTCCCCTACCCAAGAAGACTGCTGACCCACACGGTTGCTGTTTGCACTTTGTTTAAATGAGCCAGTTCTAAGTCAACGACCATGCCAAAAATACCAAGCCCAGGCACCGGGAGAGCAGGCTTTGGCAGGATGTCTCTGGCCTGAACTGCACACAGGAGCAGCAATGATCCCCACACCCTGGCTATCATCTGGGTCTGGCACACGGCTGATTAAGAAAATGGGTGCTCAATAAATATTTGCCAGTTGATAGTCTGGAGTAGATATTTACCTAACATACACCTCACAGCATACACAAATGCTAAATGTTTACGCCTTAAGAAGTAATTGTTGCTTCCCGGCACAAGCTCTTAAATCACAGTTCATTTTCTCTGTGCCCTCTATGGACTCTGGCGTTAAATACATAACTGGTCATATAACGATGTGACTGCATATCAGCATCAATAGTAACTAAAATACGATCCCAGTATTTTACACACGAAAAGCCTGTTCACGAGAAGGACTAACCAGATTCCAAGAAGTATCCCTTTGCAGCTGCCTCGAAAATTTAATTAAGAGACCAATCATCTTAATTGAGGAATTTTTCCACCTGCAAAGAACTTTTGCAGTTTTGCAGAGGACTACAAATTAAAAACATGAGGGGGGAAGCATACATTTGGGGCACAGAACGCTATGAAAAAGGACAGAGCGTCACGTGGATTGGTTGTTTGCTCTGGGTTGGGAGGGTGAGATGCCCCAAAACTTAAAATACACTTCTTAAAAAAATTATCATTACAATTGATTTCCACTAATAGTAGAAAGAAAAAACCAATAATTTTTAAAAGAGGCTAAAAATGCAAAAGATGAGAAATAAGGGGAAAATGATCATGCTAACAGTTCATTTCCATATCCTATTATTTAACAAAGTCCCAGACTTCTCTCAACAAAGTACCTCAAACCTTTAAACAGAAAGCCTTCAAAAAGCTGCTTTTCAGCTGTTAATGACATAACTGACAATGAAACAACTAACCTACACAATGTACATTTCCAAATTGACAAAACCTGGGAAGACGAACCTAAAGTTAGAATTGGAAGTAACGAACTAAAAACAAAACAAACCAAAAACACCATTAGTGTTCCTCTGAGGAAGGATTTACTCATAAACTATGAAGTGGCAAGATTAATGGTTATAAAAATAAGCTTATTTTACTTACACGTTAATAACTAACGATTTTAAATTCTGACATGAAGAAAGGGAAGAAAAACATTTTTTTTTTTAAATTTCAACTTGGGGGGATGAAAATGTCCTGGAAATGGATGGGGTGCGCAACAATACGAATGTACTTAACGCCACTGAGCTTTACACCTAAACTGGTAAATTTTATGTTATGTATATTTTGCCACAATCAAAAAAATACACATATATATAACTTTTTTAGCATCCCATAGAGAAGGAAAAAAAAAAACATGGCCTAGAATTTTCTCCTGGATTTCATCAAATATGGCTTCTCTTCCAGAGTCACCTAATAAGGAATGACTTCTCGTCTGATTCTCAAGTTTCATCTTTCATCAAGGCCCAAGGAGACACTGAGAAGTGCATCCTACAGAACGTAGTTAAAGAGGCCAAATCTAGTTCAATTCAAAAGCACTGTCTTGCTGTGACAGATGTACCCCAGATTCTGCTGCCATCTACCAAAAATAAGAGAGTCTATGGGTAAATCAGATATGCTTAAGATTTTAAGGTTTTCGTCTCTTTCCTAGCAATAAATATCATTCAAGAAACAAATCAATTTCATCATTAGTTCACCTGTCAAACTCAGTAGCCTTCTAATATCCTTGGCATTGACCCATTCAGAAGTGGTTTTAAAAAAAACGGCTACTGGATCCTTCCTATTCAATTAACTACATCTAAGGAAACAGTTTTCTTAGAATTACTCCAAGTTAAAGACTTTGAAAATAGAACATATTTATTGAAAATTTACTGTGGAAACACATATTTTACTTTGATAAATTCACTCAGTCATTCAATTAACGTGAATTGTTAAAACTATTGTATACACACATCAACAATTCCATTCATTCCAATAGCATAAAGCAAAATAAGTGGACAATAAATGATACTTAGGTAATTAATTATACCTAAGTCATTTTCTTTTCATCAGATTTCTAAGAGAAAAAGTCACTAACATATACCAAGATTTTAGATCAAAATTAATTCACTCAACCACTCAATTAAACCAAAAAGGGCCACTTAAGTCTTACATAAACAGCCTCCAAACTGGAAAAAGCAATACTGTGTAATAGTTCTACATCTACATAAATATACCCTTGGTGGATGAGCAGTTTTGCCTGGTAGTTTCCCCAAACACTACAGGGAACTAGGACCTGGGATTCCTCTGCCTCAAGCATGCATACACAGCAACTGTGCGACTCTCCTTTACATAGCCACGGAGAATCTGCACCGATATCCTGATAAAGAAAGGACACCTCTGAAAAGGCAGATGATCAAAATCTACCCAATTCCAACAAGGCCTAGGACGTGGATGTGATCCTTAAGTATAAAGAAGATTGTAAAATGTCATAAATTTTTGTAATATCCATTTTGAAAATCTAAATATTGCAAAAATATTCATGGAACTTGAGTTTTATTAATACTCATTTTGAGCCTCCATAAATCTGTTGTTTTAAGTAACACACAAGAGTTCTTTCAAACACAAATATAAGACTCAAATTTATACATCTACACACAGCCCAAAATGAAAGTGACACAAGTGAAATTCTAGTTCCTTTTCCTCAAATATGGATCAAAGCACACAGATCCATTAACTGAGCAGTGTCAGTCTCCTGTAGAGTAGGCAGAAAAACCTCTCAATTTAGGACACTAGGCAAAAAGCTAATATATTTTCCTATGCCAATACATCCAAAATTTACATTTCCAAGTCAGTTTCCAACATAAGTAGCAAAATTTCATAGAACCCCCAAAAACTTTAAACGAAACTACTTTCTTCCTAGGAGAGGATGGGGTTAAATAAATGAAATGATCATCTTTTTGATTTGCCTGTCACACTGGTATTTATCCTAGGGAAATAAGTAAGTTCCTATTACATCAGAAGTCACTGTTTTAGATAAACCCTCCTCCAAATTATAAAGTAATAAAGTCCATTAATAAGAAATAGAACTGAAAATTCAACCACATTCTGTTACACCTGTTTTCTTTAAAATGTGTCTATGTCTAATAAAACTACCAAGTGAGTTTTATATTAAGAGACTTCCTCTACATTGTCTTACATTTTTTAAATCGGTTCTCAAGCCAGAGTTAATACTATTTTTATACCAGAGTGAAGATGTTACTCTCTTAGTTCTAATGAAAGAAAACGATATTTAGAGGCTTGTTCATTACTACAAGTGTCTAAGTGTGATTTGGAATATTTCCATATCCACAACACAATTCTAATACTTCTGATACAACATGGCATGGGAAAAATGGAACAAGTATAAAAAGCTTTGCCAAAAATTCATTCCTAAATATAGATAAAAAACAAAACCATAGAAAAAAGAGGGAATAGGGTTTCTCATCATAGATGCAAGGTAAGAATATGTTGCTCCCTGGAATATACTTATCGATTTTGTGTTAATATAAATGTAAATTTAAGTGATAGCTGTCTTACAGAGTAGTTGCCATTAAAAAACAACAACAAATTGCCAAAAGTAAGTACACAGAAATCAAGATCGCCAATGAAAACAACTTTAAGCTATGCATAATTTCATTCCAAATAATACAGAAAATCAGACAACTATAGACATTTTTGTTATATTTTCTTTGTTTTTTAAATGGTAAACCTTTTCTATGAAACACAGTTGTCAATTCCACTTCTGACAATGGAGCAGCTGGCCAGCCATACCTAGGCAAAATATATCAATTTAGGCCACAAATATTTGTTTACAAGATTTAACATATCACATAGGGTAAGACTGCACTGAGCGGGGAAAGTGGGGAGTGCTGCAATGTACCTTATACAAATTTTAAGGTAATCAGGAACCAGCCTGTAACTTCCTGCTTTGTAAGTCAGCTAATCACTTTTCTTTTAATGGTAGATAAAGCTTTTTTTAAAATTACATTGTATTACATTATATAAAACTAAAGTTAAAATAGCATTAGTGAAATTCAGCACAAATGTGGACATCATAAAATCTTAGTTACCTGAGCAGACCTCAGTATTTCTTTTGAGATTGCTTTATCTGAATACTTTATCTCACAGAAACCCACTAACAAACTGTATCGTAAAATGCCTTATTTCACTTTTTAAAAAGACCCTCCCGTTACAATATACGCACGTTTTATTCTCAATTACAAAAACATTTGCCACCCAATGTAAACCATTCCTAGAATCAAAAATGAAACTAAATGTGTTAAAAGCCACAAGAAAATTTAATAGTATTTCATGACCTATAGTTATGTAGTAATTTAATATTCTGGACAAACGACTGTTCCTTAGGATAACTGTCACAACAAATATTAAATAATACCAGCCTTCCAAAAATAAAAAATATAAAAAAGAGACACATTCCACATGTTAAACGGTAAGGTACCTAAAAGAAATCTGTGAATCTAGGTCACATGCCCATCATTTTTCTTCCCCCTCAAAAATAAAAAAGCTATTCCCAAGGGTCATACTGAGGATACAATGGATTCACTCTCATTCCAAGAAAACAAAATACTTAAAATAATTGGTTCCATTACGAAAAAATACCATAAAGCAACACCGACCTACATCTGCCTCTATCATCCTGGTTTCTAGTTTACAGAGATGTGAATCCTAAACTGTCCCTTTAAAAGGAAGTTGACAAAGCAAATCTTTTTAAAATTACATGGGTTTATTTACACAAGGTTTTTCTATGTTTTTACCTGTACAAATCAAAAAATAAAAATTGAAATTCCAAGTTTTCTATGAAGAATAGGAAAACATATTATTATTGAAAGTAAAATTCCACTAACTAAAGATTAGAAAGGAGTGGACACCAACGTCCTCAGCCTGGGATTCACATGATTATCTGTTAAATTCAGTACTGCATTCACTCTGACAGGTCTCGCATCTAAGATATGGTTATTATTAAAATACACCTTCCTAAAATAAATGAGCTGAGTAAAAATATATATTACAGCCGCCATTATTCCTTTCTAACATATTTTAATGCTATGCAAGTTTAAAAAATTGTAATGTCTATGAAAGAAAAATTATTTGGAAGAAACATGCCCAGCACAACTTGCATGTAATATAGTTTCCCTAAAACACCGTGTGAGCAGTTCAGATAAGGTTCACATTACCCAACCGAGCAAAATAATCAAGGGGGAAAAAAAAGATTCCTGGGGCACTTGCTTCCAAAGCAGAAGCAAATGTAAAATGGTTTTTCAAATTTCGCAAGAACATCCATTTCTTCCCTTTTAACTAACTGTTGTCTGCAAAAATTATTATATAGTTTCCTCGCTTCATGTTTTCTTAAACATAATGTCAATTCTAACTAAAACTCCTCATCCACCAACAGCTTAAAACAATCAGAATTGTTAAAACACAACTTACTAGAAATGTAGATTTAATCCTGTTATAAAGCTAATTAAATGCTACTAAAAGATTGTTGGATATCAGAATCTTGACATTTTTAATGCTATAAATTTTAATTTTACATTAAACCACATGTGATGACATAATTCAAATTTTTTCCATGGTTTAATCCATAAAGGATACTTTTATAAAAGCTTTACAAATCCAAAAATTAGTAAAATTCTTGGTTTAATTATTTTTCAATTGCCATATCCTCACCCTACAATTGAAGTGAATGGCCATGCTGAGACTGTCAAGGAGCTGAATTTTGTAAATGCCCAATCCCGGACACCAGCATAATACTTTCATGTATTTAATCCTCTTATTAATAACTGCGATGTATAATAATTTAAGCTTTAAATAATATTCAGCCTTACATCTGCCTGTAATAGAGCTCAGTTATTATTTGTGGCAAGAATTTTTGTGACTGTGCTGCTCAGCACTTCTATTTACATCAGCAATGCTAAATGCCCAATGGTGAGAGGGGAGCCAATCAGATGGCAGATTAGATGTCAACTCAGAGGCAGCTGTCTGGAGACTGTTACAGCCAGTTTACCTCCACAATTCAAATTCCAAACCTTGCAGAGGAGATCAAGTCAAGTCTTTAGGCTCAGCCTACGAGCAAGAAACAGCAAGAGTGCAGGACACTTCCTAACGACGCTGCAAGACTTGGGTGACAGGAAATTAAAAATCCAAATAAATTCGATCCAAAAAGATCAATTTGCACTGGCCTGCTACTTCCCTGGGTTCGCTGAATAAAATGTACGCCTAATCCACGATCAAAATAAGTTCAATTCAACCGGAATGTGTTCCTTTAACACAGCCTATCTGTTGAAGGTGATTCCTTTCAAGGAGCCTGCAAGCCAAATAATGGATTTCCCGGCTATTCTTAGGAATGGATCGATATATTTTTGGATTTTTTGAGCTCCACATCGTTGTAAATGTGGGTACTACTGCAGCTACTAAACGCTCAAACTCAAAGCCCGCATCGAATATCCCCGAATGGCTAGGCACAACTACGAAACACACACCAGGCTGCCACAAAGCTAACCTATTTTTTCTTCCTTCACCTTGTGAGCTAAGAGGCAACGCAGTGTGGCCGGAGGGAGGACAAAGTTCCTCATTCTTTTCCCAGTTCTCGCTCATTGTTGGCGCTAACCGAGACGAGGGGGTCAATATTCCTCCCCAGACCCTACTGGCCGGGAGCGCCTATTTTGTTGAAAGAGCTGCCAGAACGGTCCCCAGCGCCCACACGGCTTCCCCGCGGCGCGGGCCCCGACTCCCGCACGCGCGGCTCGGCGCCCGGGGCGGGGTGGCGAGGCGGGTGCCCGGCGACCGGCAATCGCGGCGCGCGTCCCGGGCCTCTGAGAGAGCCCCCTCCCCAGGCCCCGGCCCCCGCGCCGCGCAGTCCGACCCTGTGCGCCGCCCGGCCTCGGAGGGAGGCAGCCGCGAGTTAAAATGGCTTTGGGAGCCTCGCCCCCGCCTCCCCCGGCAGAAGACGCAGAAAAAGTACGCGGAAAGAAAGAAACTAGGGCTCGCGGCGCGCGGCGAGGCCGCCGCGGCGGAAGCAGGCCCGGCCGGCGCGGGGGTTACCTGGGATCTGCCCATGGTCGGGCCGGGGGTGCCGGGGCTCATCGCCGGGTGGCTCCTTTGTTGCGCGGCCGCCCAGGCCGGGCTGGCAGCGGCGTACTGGGCGCCCATGTCCTTGCCCAAGCCCATGCCCGCGGCCGCCTGCTGGCCGCCCGCCGCCGCCCCCGCCGCCGCCGCCGCCTGGGACTGGGGCTGCGACGGCGGCGGCGGCGGCGGCGCGCTGGGGCTGCTGTAGTCCGGGTAGCTGCCGCCGTAGCTCCTCATCATGGGGCTGGGCGAGGTGAGCAGCTGGTTGAGGGTCGGGGTGGCCCCCGACGGGTGCTGGTTCTGCCCGGCGAAGCGCTGGAAGCCCCCCGCCGCCGCGCCGGCGGCCGCCTTGCTGAGGCTCGCGGCCCCGCCGCCCCCGGGGCCCATCATCATGCCGCCGCCCTGCTGCCGGGGGGAGCTCAGCACCCCGTACCCCGAGGACGAGCCCCCATAGCCGCCGCCGCCGCCGCCGCCTCCTGCTGCTGCTGCCGCCGCCGCCGCGGCCGCCGCCGCCACAGCTCCCGCTCCTGCTCCTCCTCCTCCTCCTCCTCCTCCTCCGCTGCCTCCTCCTCCTCCTCCTCCTCCGCCGCCGCCGCCGCCGCCCGCGCTGGGCCGGCTGTAGCCCGGATAATGGTTGTACTGGCTGTTGGGGTACCCTTCGTGGGAGTTCTGCAGGGGGTCCATGCTGTTGGGGGCTCCGGCGGCAGCTGAGGCGGAGTGCATCATCCCCATCCCGGGGCTTTGTTGTCCGCCATGTTGATCAAAGCAAGGCCCAGCGCGGCCGCCGGGGCCGCCGCTAGCTGGGGCAGCGCTGCCATAGTAATTATTAAACTCCGAGACGGCCGCCGGGCCGCCGCCGCCACCGCCGCCGACGCCGCCGCCGACGCCGCCGACGCCCCCGGGCACGGCGACCGGCTGCTGCTGCTGCGCGCCCAGGGCGCCCAGGCCCGGCTGCTCGTAGCGGCCGCCCGCCGGCTCCCCCATCTTGGGCGGCGCGTCGTCCTCGTCGCCCGGCTTGCTCAGCAGAGGCTGGCCCGGGGGGTCGGCCTGGCTGCCCCCGGCACTGTCCTTGGCCCCTCCATGTTGCGGCTGCTCCATGTCGGGACCGGGCTGAGCCGTGCCACTGCCCGCGCCGCTGAGACTGTTGTTGGAAATGGGATGCTGCTGCCGCTGCTGCTGCTGCTGCTGGAACTGGCTTAGCTGCTGTTGTAGTGCGTGGTGGTGGCGGTGGAGGTGGTGGGCATGGTGGTGCAGGTGGTGGGCATGGTGGTGGTGGTGGTGCTGCTGGTGGGGCGGCGCGGCGGGGGCTTCGCCAACGGTTTTCAGTTTGTGGTTGGGGAGCAGCCCCGTCTCCATGGCCGAGCCCGGGCCCGCCGAGGAGGAAGAGGAGGACGCCGCCGCGGAGGAGGAGGAGGAGGAGGACAGCGCGGCGGCGCTTCCACCCTCCTTGAGAGCCGCCTCGGAGCCGCCGCTCTTGGCGCTGTTAGCGCTGGCGGCGGCGGCGGTGGCCGCCGCGCTCGCGTTATGGGCCATGTTCAGTTCGTGACGGGGGTGCGGGGGGTGGTGGTGCACGTTATTCAGGCCGCTGCCGTCGCCGCCGCCCCCCGGCATGGGTCCCGGTGCCGCCACCGCCGCCGCCGCGCCGCGCGCCCCCGCCTCCAGGTCCCGGGCCCCGGGCGCCGGCCGCGGCCCGGGGGGCGCCCGCCGCTCGCCGCTGCCAGCCCGCGCCCGCGCCGCCGCCGCCGCCGCTGCTGCCCGCGCGGCCATGATCGCCGCGGCGTGGCGAGGCCGGGCGGGGGGCGGGGGGGGAGACAATAAAACCCACTTTTTAGTCAGCAGCCCCTCCTGTGCGCATCCACACGCCCCGACGGGAATCGAGCGAGCCCCCTCCCCCTCCACAGGCCCCGCCGGAGCCGAACCGGGAGTCACGCCTTACGGTCTGGGCCTGTTCTCGCTGTGTGATTTCATGGTGAAAGTTTTTAGTTCAGGTTTAAATGAAACTTTTCTCTTTTCCTCTCTAACCCGGATATGGGTAAATACACGACTGACTGAGCCTATCGGGCCCAGCATGGCATGAGAGGGAGCCGAGCGAGCCCGAGCAACTATTATCCACTTCTCTCTGATTACTCGCGCGCACTCGCAAAACGCGGACTGGACTCAGCCCGGGCCGCGGCGGCCGCTGCTGCCGCCGCCCGCCCGCCGGGCCCTGCGCCCGCCCGGGCGCACCCTCGCGGGCACCGGCGGCCCCGGGCCGGGGGCTTGGGCGGCGCCGCAGGCGCCCGGAGCGCGGCGGCGGCGTGGGGCAACTGGAGCCTGCACTTTCCCCTCGTGCCTCCGTCTCCTTGCCAACCGGGCGTTCGCGTGTTTGTTTTCACGCCTAAAAGGCCCGATACAAAGGTGGAAAACGAGTCTGACGAGCAGACAAAAGAGGGAGAAGGGCTGAGGAACAAAGTTGTCCGCTGGCCCCAAAGGTTACGAGGAGCCGGCGGAGAAAGAAAATATTTGGGCAATCTGTGCAAAAGTACTGCCTCTCCCAAGAGTTATGTAATTTTTCAGAATGTTAGCCTCTCTCCCTTGATTTCGGGCCGTCAGCGTATTTCCCACAACTTCTTCAAACTGCAAAATTAGGAAAGAGTTTAAGTGAAGGTTAGCACATTCCAGGAGCGCTGTGCCCTGTAGACAGCAGGTACTCAATATATGCTTATTGTTGACTGCACCTGCCCAAAGATAACGTTGATATAACTTTTTTTAAGGCATCTTATGTGTGTACGTAGGCTTATCAATGAAAACACGAAGTAGTCTCAAAGGAGCATTTTTCCTGCAATGCACTTGTCTGTCTTCTCTCTGAAGGGAACGTCCTCAAATATGTAGAGTGGTGCCTTATGCTCCCAACAGCTTGCACGTGGAAATTTAACTATTGGCGGCATAATAGCTAAGGTTTATCTCTTGTCTTCATAACTCTACATGACGCCTTTCCCCCTATTTCAGAGGATATGTGCACAATTAACTCTCTTGATATGGGTTCATTTCTGAGTGATGTGAAACAAAACTAAAAGAAATACATGTTATATTTAATAAGCATAAGATCAATAATGATATAAATCCGTCAAATCTAATCCTAGAGCAAAAACGTTTCACGCTTTGTTTTTTTTAAAAAAAAATACTATCCATTCTATCACTTTTTGATGCTTTAAATGTTTTTATTATTGTGAATTTGTCACCTGGTAACATCTTGAATATCTTCAAAAGCAGGACTTCTTAACCTGAACAATAGCTCAGTTGTACTAGTGTACTAGTGTGGACTCAGTTTTCATGGAGAGAAAGCACTTGAAACCAGAGCTTTCAAGAAATCCTGCTAGCTGAAATGATATATATGATTTTGGTAGAATGTAGCTTTCTAAAATCATCTCATTCTTTAGCTTTCCATAAAGGCTATTTTAGTTTATTTCAACTGCAGTGGTTATTTTTGTTTGCTTGACGGAGTGTAAATATGTTACATGACTAAATAGAAAATGATAGATGTGAAAAACTGGTGACTGATTGGGGGAAGGGGAATCAGGTGCACACCCAAGGGTCATTATAGAGTGTAGAAACCACAAATTTGCATTCAACAAATGCAAACAACTGGAAAACAGGAGTTATATCATCATGTGTAAGAGAGAATAACAGATCCGTAAGGTAAATTCATGCCAAATCACTCATCAGTTTTTGCCAAGAGAATACTACATCTTTGTTAGTGTGCCTCTTTGACACTTTGTCCTGCATCTTCTCTCTATATATATTCAAATACATACTAATTATATGATTATACCACATAAGTTGAATTTTTAAAGTTTTTCATATGCAAATATAAATATGTCTGTTTTGTGTATATGTGTTTATACATATATTCTAAAATCCATTACATATGTATGCTTTTAAACATTTATAGTCAAACTAAATATATACATATAATCATAAAAATGCATTTTTTCAAACTGATAAAATACATCAAAGTCAGTTTGTACAAGTGTAGCAGTATTTTGTGGCTTATTTTCACAACTAATCCTAAAAAGGGAAAATGAGTCACCAAGTTCACCTCTGGCCCTTTAAAAAAATTTTTTTTTCATATAGAAAAATCATGAAACTTAAAAAAAAATTAGGTATGTAGGTCGAAATCTCTTTTAGTTCCTTTTGCTTCAGCAAGTCAACTAGAAGATTGGAGCCAAGAAGCTATGAAATAGAGGCCCCCAGCACAATGAAATCAGTCTGCTATAAAAGGCGACACATGCCAGTTTCTCCTCCCCAATGGCAGATGCCACACCCTAAAGCAGACAGAAGGCACTGCAGTCTGTAAGAGAAGCACAACACACAAAGCCAGCAGGACTTGGTTTTGTCTCTTAAACCACAGAGAATGCTAAAATACCTTTTTAAAAGCGTCTTGCTGAAGATAAGTAGTGGGCTCCTATTTATTCAACTTAGGCTTCTCAAACACACCTTCTCGGGAAAACAAAATAAAAGCCTCTTAACAGTTTCATTTAAAAATCCAGGACTTAAATGAAATCACAGTTGTCAGGGGTCTGTTAGAAAGTGATGAAATAGGTTCACAATTTCACAAAAGCGCGACTTGAACTATAAATTATGGTTTCTACTGTGTCAGTTGCCTCAATTATCCTATATGGTAATTCTACAGTATATTTTAAAATGTAAAATAAAATACTAGAAATCACCGCGTACTCTCTTCCTAACGAATTTTTTATTCTTACACCTCTTGCCTAAATTTCAAACCATGGTGACAACTTTAATAAGTTACTGTAGCCACGAAGGAGCCCAGGAAGTGAAGGCCCAAAAGCTGCAGAGTGGCCTCCACGCCTGCAGCCAAGGTTGCCCCACGCCTTCATGTTTAGCCAGAGGGTCACCCATTACTTTGTTAAACATTACTTTTTGGCTACAAAAATGGGGTTGGGTTTGGTGAGTTTTTTTTAACTATATGAAAAATTAATATTCAAATACAATTCCCTTTGAATAAGTTTTAGGGCAGTGAGTAAAAGGCTCTTCAAACTTGCCCACTTAAAGAGGATTGAGCCAGATGGTAGTTTAAGAAGCCACGGTTCTGTTCTTTTTGCCTCATCGTAGCCCATCATCCTGTTTGCTTTAAGATTAGTCCCCTTTTACTGTTCTGGTTATTTATTCGATAACTGAAGCTATCACGATTCACTACCCATCATATTTCTCAGTATTCTTTACATCATTTGGAAGCAATTTAGAATAAAGCCCTGTCAAGGTTTTACAAGTAAGAACTATTAAAGAGTAAGGCTTTGGATACTTGCTTTCCTTTTAGATTTATGAGAAATGCAATGAATGGAGCTAATGGGATTTCCCTACTAATCTTGGTCAGCGACTTTAAAGAGCACTAAACAATTGTCCTTTTCACGTCTCTGATTTAGACGTTGGCAGTGAATAACTAAGTAAACGCAAGATACGGGATGTAGCATTTGGCTTGAAACAACTATGCAAATTTAATAGTGGCCCATAAGTTTAGGATGCAAAACAATTAGGATTTGAAAAAAATCTAGGCAAGAAAAAATTTAAATAAATCTGGGGACTCTGACTAACAATAGCGCTACTATATTTACTAAGAATATTATAGTGGGGATAATAAACCTCGATGGGGATAGGGATAAACTACACTTTTTTTTTTCCAACAAACTTATCTAGAATCTACTTTATGACATTCCCTGAGAATAAAAAGATAAATATTACCTTCGTCCTGTCCTCAACAGGGGAGATAAACTATTACCTAAAACATACTTAGGGCTGCCCTGAAACATCATGGAGGATCTGGCCAGGAAAGAAGTAAGTTCAGGCTTCCCCACCTGACAACATTCCCTGCAGGTCTGCCCTGTTGGCTGCCATCAGCCGGGCACCTCACCCTAATACTCAGTCTGGCACGGCTTTGACATGATGCTGGGAACCCACCAATGTTGGAGCTAGGCTTCCAGAACCCTAAGTCAGGTTTACCATTAGGCTACTACAATTTCTCTCCGAATTCCCTAGAAACATAGTAACAGCAGTGAAATAAACTACATTTATTTCATTAATACATTTTGGAACATTGTACTATGTATCATACTGGACTGTCCACATTTTGAACGATGTGTAATAAAATTTTTTTTATTACAGCCTAGTTTAGAAATGTTCTATAACTTTTAGACAAATGTGTGTTCAATGGCATTTCTTTCACTTGATTCTCAAGATTGTCTTCATTTTGCCATCGTCAGAATCACTTATTGAGCACCTATGATTACATCGTGACGTATACTCATCTCTATGGCTTCTGTCACTGATAACCTGCTGCTTGAATAAAGGCACTTTATTGATAACACCACTCTAGTTCCTCATAAATAAATACTTGGGAAGTAAACATATTTGAGGTCATTTTGTAATAATCAAGAATATAGGGGCTTCCCTGGTGGCGCAGTGGTTGAGAGTCCGCCTGCCAATGCAGGGGACACGGGTTCGTGCCCCGGTCTGGGAAGATCCCACATGCCGCGGAGTGGCTGGGCCCGTGAGCCATGGCCGCTGGGCCTGCGCGTCCGGAGCCTGTGCTCCGCAACGGGAGAGGCCACAACAGTGAGAGGCCCGCGTATCACAAAAAAAAAAAAAAAAAAAAAGAATATAAGGGAAATCATTTGGAGAGTTAATACCTCAATTTTATGGAAAGATTTTAGCGACCTATCTGAAGGCCTTCTGAGTCTTTGTCATATGTGATTAATTGCTTCATAGTACATATAACCTTCTAAACTAAAACTACTTATCAAGCACAATAAATTCCAAACAATACCTCATGTGCATTAATGTAGGGCATTCGTGATATTTATTTCACCCTCTTTATCTTCGATTGCTTTGTCCTTAATTCATTAAGGGAATCAGTAGGCATCTTTAAGGTCAAATTACTGACAGTCATCTGATTGTTCTAAGGGCCAAAGGGCTTGGTGATATGCTGCTGTTATAACAAATGATATAATTTCATTGGGGAATTTGCTTATCAATGTATTCCTCTAGAAATGCACAAGTGGTTAAGCATAAATATTTTTTTCTCTCCCTTACTTAAAGGAAATTTCCACATTGTAGTATGTTACTATAGGACTTAAAATTCAGGGGCCTATACTTGGCCCCTTCTCTGACCCTCAGACGTCTCCTCTCAAGCTGTACACATCTCTGTGGTGCTGTGACCTGCTTTCTTAGGGACCATGTGGGATATAGGTTTCCCTCCCAAAGCATAACCCACAAGGAGCTGCTGAGAAGGTAGCTTCTTGGCTCAACCCCATTCATTCATTCATCCATCCATCCATCCATCCATCCATCCATCCATCCATCCATCCAGCAAATCATTGCCGAGCCCTGCCTAACTCTGCACCGGCCCTGTGCTGGGCTCTGCGGCCACTACACTGAGGGGGGCGGAGGGGGAGGGGTAAGGAACTTCCTGCACCGTCTACCAGCTCGACATTAATCAAATGATCCCACTAATAAATGTCAAATTGCACAGAGATAACGTGCTCGGAAGGAAAGATGCCAGGGTTCTATGCGGGAAATAAACGAAGAAGCTGACGTAGACTGGGGACCGAGGGAAGGCTTCCCGGAGGAAACGTGGCTGGGACTGACAACCGAAAAGTGAGGAGAAATGAACCCGAGAAGGAAGGGAAAGAGCGTAGCAGACAGCAGGAGGCCAGCGGGGCTGGGGGCGGAGAGGGGCAGGAGCGCCGCCGCGGCCGCGGAGGAGGGGCCCCCGCGCTGGGCTCGCGCTCCGAGAGCCGCGCGAGGTAGCTGCAGCCTCCGAGCCGGGGGCCGAGCCGGGGCCCTGGGTGGTCACGGGACCCACGGGCTGCTGGGAAGAGAGGCGGGGCCAGGGCGGGTGGGCGTGAGCGTGGGGCAGGTCCCGGGAGTCCAGGCTCCCGCGGCTCAGCCCCGGCCGGGCGCGCTCGTGCGGGGAGCCTCCCGGTACTCTGCGATACTAAGGGATAATAAAAGAGCATCGTAAGATGAGTCTATTTTAATGTTCACGGGTTTCTTTAAAACATACTCGGCCTCAAAAATAGAAGGTGATACAAGTGTGTTTTTCACAGAATAACTCTAAGATTCATTTATGTTTGATTAATTTACAGTGCTGTGCCCCACAGGCTGGGTGGTCTGTTAAATCCATCACAAGTCTAAAAACAAGTAATAGGATGAACACATTTTCGTCTAGTCCTAGTATGAATAACCTTACTTGGCAACCATACCAAGCCTGAATTTGACACCCTTTGTACACCCTCTCCCAGTTACCTGTCACGACGGAGCATCGTCCACGTGAGAGATGAGAGATGATGGAGCCGGAAGGAGGCAGGAGGGACCATGGGGATGGAGGTAAGTGAACTGAGTCCACCACGTAAGAGTCCACCACTTGAGTCCAATCTGCGGATTCTTCACTGAGCAAGGGCTTCCAACCAAGGACGTGAATGGAGGTTGCAGTTCAGCCAGAGCCTTACTTGCTGCCCATTGAGTCCTGGCACAGCACTGAGTCTACTGGAGGATGGGGTGTCTTTTTCTAATTTGCACAAAGCATCGTGCATGCTTGCAGTGGCCCCTCCATGGAAGGGAGGGCAAGGAAATAACATAGAACTTGGTAATAGATTAGATATGGGGGTGAGCAAATGGAAGGGTCAAGTTCCTACCTCTCACTTCTTTTTCCATACCCCCCTTCCTGGTCCAAACCAATGATGAAACAGCTGGAAACTCCAGCTTTTATCCCTACCATCCTGTCCACTTCACCCTCTCCATCTATCCTCCCCAGTTTTCTCTGTACCACACCCCAACCGTTATGATAAGCCAACTCTGTCCGTCATAGAATCTTAAACCTAAAAACAACTTAGAAGTTTTAAGAAGCTGAGGGAAACTCCTCAGATCCACACGGTGCGAATATTTTGCATGTGAGAGCCTTCTCTCTTACCTAGGAATTTGTGAGATTGAGATGATCCATGGAAAACTCTTTGAAACAAATAAACCAAATGAGTTGACACTCAACCCTTAAGTTACAATTTGCCCCCTTCCCAGAGCCTCCTGTCTGCACAGCACCAAAGAGTGCCATGCTTGTTGTCACTGATCTAAAGGACATCTCTGTCCAGTGTGGCTGCTTATCCCCTGGAGTTAATGCAGTGTGACTGCCCTGCTCCATTTGCGAGAGGCCAGAGCTGTCATTTGCAGTCCCTGAAAGTGGGCATGGGAAGCAAGCAGGAGCCCAGGTTGGGAAGTGCCCAGGCCTGGGCATTGTCCTTATTTTGTGTCATGACCTGGCTTTCTGCCACCTCTCCACAGGTGCAGACGTTGGGGCAAACCATCTCTAGTGTCTGGAGGAGGAAATGGAGAGGCCAGGCCTGGGAGTCGGTGCTCCCGGGAGGCAGCGTTTGGAGCACCCAGCACGTACCCCCTTCCTCTCACTCACGTGCCCATTTAGGGATAGGGCAGGAGTCTGGAAAAGGGAAAACCTCGGGCAGACATAGTTGTACTTAATCAATAAACCAAGCCACTTCCGGGATGCTTTGAGTTTTATAATTATTATCACTTAACCTTTGTTGTGTCTGTCCTGTGCCCAGAACTCTGCAAACATGTGGCAGAGATGCAAGTTGCCTAACCTAATATCTGTTCTCCTCACCTGTAGCAAGAGAAGCCCCAATTTTTAACAGGGCACATGACCACTTGTAAGAAAAAAACGTCTGCACATTTCCCAGATGCCTTGGAGGTAGGTGTGTCCCTGTGTTGAAGGAGAGCTGTGGTGCTGGCTTAGTTACTATCTACCTCCGGGACTTGGTTTATGAGAGAGAAAAACAAACCTCTGTTTAAGCTACTGATTTTTTTTTTTTTTTTTTTGCTTTGTTTTGTTTGGGGTTTTTTTTCTTTTTTCTTTTTTTTCAGTAGGAAACAAAATCTACACCGAACTGATATAGCGCATTATGGTTTCTCATATAATTCTCACAACTCTTTGAGAGTTCAGTTAACCTCTTAAGCCTTGATTTCCTCCTGTGTAAAATAATAGTACCTACTTCTCTGGGCTTCTGAGGATTAGATGAAATAATCCCTGCAGATCTCTGAGCACAGTGCCTGGCACAAGGGAAGTGTTTGATACTATTCTTTATTTTATTAAGGACCTAACGTCTCTGTAGCTGGATCATCAATTCCTGGAGGATAAAGTCCCTATCTTCAGTATCTCTTCCATCTTCCACAATGCTCAGAGCAATCCTGGGCCCACGGCAGGCTCTGCACTTCATTGCTGAGAGAACTTTGTGGCTGAACACAAGTGTGCCAATAAAATTATTTACATGCGTTTTCAAATTACTTGTTTCTTTCAGTGCTGAGAACTGATGTAGCTTAAGCAACAATGACTTTTTATGTAGTTACACTTTTAGAATAAAGACAGGATTCCTAAATTCATTTTTTATTTGCCTCAAGGTGTAGAAAGTTTTCCTTAAAAGGTCAGGTCTACCTGTTTGTCCGATGTCCCATCTTCTTCTCTAGGTAAGACTTCATTATTCTTGTTGGCTAGAGAAGCATTGTGTTGGCATGAGATTTATAACTGGAGAGACAGTTAGTGTTGCTCTGAGCGTGTTTACTGCTGGAGCACATCACAGTATTCTTGGTCTGTACTAGTTTAGCGTGGCACTTGTTTATAAACAACATGATTATTAGTGCCAATTCTATGAGACTGGTTTTCCACTGACCCCAATAGAAACAATGCAAATATTCACCCTTTTCTAAAGCATAGTAAAACTCCTGTGGTTTTTGAAACCAGACCAAGAACCCATGTAGAAAAGCCCGTGGATTATTTTAAGTGAAGCTATTTTTTTTTTTAATCACATGAACTTTTCACCATATGCTGTTTATTTTTTATATCCTGCACAGGCTGAAAAATGAAAATAGAACAGGCCACTGTGTTTTATTCGGGGCACATCATTACGAGGATGACATACACAAAGTCTGGGGAGTTCAGAGAAAAACAAAGATGATTAAGGGTGCTTTTTAAGATGACTTATTGGAAAAGATTTTTAAAGCTCTATATGTTCGTTAACTCAGCAACCCCCAGGAGGCAAGCAGGAAGACTGCTTCCCACCACATGAAAAGAGTGTTACCTCGAGGGGCTTCCTGATCTGTAGAAAGAAGCTGGATTCACATCCCAGTTCCTCATTTATGGGCTGTGCATGTTTGGCAATTTACTTAACCTTGTTGTGCAGCAGAATGTATGTGAAACACTAAATGTCTACTTTGCAGGATTTGGGGTGTAAGAATTAAATGAGAGAGTATTTGTAAAGCATTTAACATATTACCTGGAATTAAACAGGTAAGTAGGGTATGCGTGTGTGTATGTATTTTAATTTCTAAATAGAATAGTTGTCTGGCATGTGATTTCAGGAAAACCAGGTAAACTCCACTCAACCCCAAACATTCTTCCTGTTGCCTAATTAAAACTTCTCCATTAAATCTTTATGGATTTGTTCTTTGCTCTAAAGGCTTTGAGTCCTGTCAAAATACAAATATGCTTATAACAAGGAATACCTTAAGCTTCTATCAGTCATTTACACCTTATGGTGAATATACTCCGGATCTATGCCTGAAGGCCTGCTTTGATGTGGAAGAGGGGATGAGAAGCAGGATGTGGGTACAAGAGAGAAGGTGAGAGGAAGAGGAGTGACTGCGGTGAATGGGAGGCTGAGATGGCAGGGACAAATTCTGTTTACTGGAGAATTCTGTTACCCTCAGAAACACTGTAACATATTAATGGGCTGACAGTATGAAAAGGAAAGCATATCTAAATACTGAAGAAGTTTTGCTTTGCATCCTAAGAGCTCAGGCTTGCGGATCCTCAAGCATTTCCTAAGGCTGGAATCCCAGGATTTGTCATTGCTGTGTTACGGTTGACCTTTGGCAGATCAAGGTGGGCACCGATGGGGAGAGGGAGAATGAGGGGGAGGCAGAATGGGGCGGGGGGTGTTTCCAGGCCAAAGATCATTCCATGATTCTGTGGCTAGAGAGGACAGTGATGATGTGGAACACTTTTACTTTGGAGGAGATAATGAAGCACAGTGAACCGGCTCCACTACAGAAGAACACTGGTATCAAAGCCAGAGGGAAGGGAGAAGCTCAGGGAACGGTGACCCGGGGACAGCCCTGCCCTGGCCAAGATGGCACCCTCTCTGCCCTGATACACTTTTGCTGATTCCTCTCTCTGTGCACTTAATTCCTCTGAATGTCCAGCCACTTCCTCCAGAGTCTGGCTCACTGCTCACCTGCTCTGAGATGTTGTCCCTGATGGATTACATTTCTAATCACTTGCCCCACCAGACTCTCTCACACCTCCCTGCCTTTACATTTGCTACTTTCTATTCTCTTTCCCACTGCTTGGTCAAGAGCTTTGGTCTTCCAAATTTCAGCCCAAATGTCACTCCCGTTGTGAAGTCTTCCTGATCACAGTTCCCACACACCTAGCGGAACAGTCACCTGTGAGCTATGAAACCAACTGTGGACATCACTGTTTTAGCCCTTATTATATTATACTGTAAATTTTTGCGAATTTTTACATCTCCACCCCTAGACTGAGTGCTCCAGGAAGACACCCCACATTTTTAAAAAATATCCAGGGCCTAATGTAGGACCTGGTCTTCCATTAGTGTTTGTTGAATGAATGAATGACCTCTGCAACCTGTCAGTGTGATAAGAGGGCAACATCACCTCCCCCCACAGCATGGTACCAGTGTGACTGATACACCTGAGCTCCTCTGACACTTCCTGAACAGTCACAAAGTTCCTACGCATGAGAATGTATCCTTAGGAATCAATTCATTATTCTAAGGAAATTAAGCAGAATCCTTCCCATGTCAGGATATGGGCAGCGATTTCAGAAGATCACCCAGTAGAACCATATTATGGCAAGACAAGTGCCAGCCACTCTGCTCATCCAGATACACTTCATGGTGGTTGGTGCAGGAAAGAGAAAGTGAGACAACCTCCCTCCTGCAACAAGACAGAGCATCAGCATTCTCTCCTGGAGCTGGAGAACTTCCCAGAGCATGACCTCCTCAGGGTCCCTACTTAACAAATGGGGGGTTTTGCCTTGGGACAATATGAAGGAAAAATTCCCCACTCCATGTAACAAGAGTCAAAGACTGAGGAACAGCTATCATGGATGTTTCAATAATTTTCAGTCGGCAGTATCGGAGGAGGTATCTGGAAGAACATGGGGGAAGAAAGATTTTCGTGGAGAGGACCATACATATAACTTCTAACTAGCATGAAAAAAGACTTTTTGGCCACCTATAGACTTAGCATTTTTTTAAAGGTGCTATAACTAAAATATACTGTTGAAAAATCTTTGTCAGTATAATTCCAAAGAGCTCAAGATTATTACAATTATTAGATACAGATACTAGATATTTCTTTGTACTACAAAAAATAAAATTATTAACATGATTAATCTAAAACTAGGCTAATCATAGCTGAGTGGAGATGTTTTTTCCAGATACTTTGGTTTAACTTCTAATTTTTTTCGTCCCAGTATAAGATGCTAGCTATGATATGATGTGCAATCTTGGCCTTGTATTATTCTGGCAGAATCTGATTTTATTTCTTTGTTTTGAATAGTTTTACATTCCAGAGTTTGGGGGGAAATATATTTATCTATTTCACAGTCTCAGAGGAGTGTTAATTTGGCTTCTGGCAGCCTCCGTATGAAAATTCCCCAGTGAAGGTGGCCCCGCATTTGGCAGCAGGGGCCTTGCAGAAGTGGGAGCATCTCCTCCAGGACAGAGAGGCAGGCGTGCCAGCACACCCAGGACTCTCTGTTGGCATCTGTTCTTCCAGCCCTGGGCACCAAGGGTGTCCCCTTTGTCAATAAAAACCCTTAGGCCTGCTCCAGAAGTTTACTCAAAGCCATTTTTAATGCTTAGAGTCCAAATTAGAAAGATACAAGGTAGAAAAAGATGTATCTTTCTGGACCCACACTCACTGAAAATAAAACGTATTGGAGATCACATGTGCTCCTCCACAAACCTGTCACCCTGGCTGAGGCCTCTGCGTCACAACTCTCAAGGTTATTCTTGTTCTTAGTCTGCTAATTGTACTGCATGCCAGGCTTCCAGAATTTTCCCCACTGCCTCCTAAGTGCCACAGGTACTAGTATGTGTGAGGCGGTAACCAGAGGGCTGCAGGCTGTGAGAGAATGCACGCAGAGATGCCGCTCAGCCAAGGCTGGGAGGTCAGCCCAGTGTTGGGGGGACCTAGCTGGTACTGGTGTGCAGGGGCGGGAGGGTGGCCAGGAGCTAGGATGACCCAAGGGGAGGGAGAAGTTCATATGCTGTTCAGGACCCAGACATCAGTCAGGAGTTTTGTTTTGTTTTGTTTTTCCGTGCTGTGCAGCTTTCAGGATCTTAGTTCCCTGACCAGGTATTGAACCCACACCCTCAGCAGTGAAAGCACGGAGTCCCAACCACTGGACCGCCAGGGAATTCCCCAGTGAGGATTCTAAATTCTTCATCTTTCTCACCTACGCCAGCCAGTCTAATTCATCATAGACAGAACACTTCAGGTTTTGGAATACATAACTAAGCCCACATAATTAAACACAAAATATTTGGGTCCATGGCATTTAAAGGAAAAAGGAAAAGAAGGAAGGAAGAAGGACCACTCCAAGTAATAAAACATTACTTAGTGTGGCTTTTATGAAAGTACAATTCACCTTTCATTAGACTCCAAAATTACAATCTTCCCACCAGCTTGGCAACAGTCTAAAAGTTTGACAACATAATGTGTTGATGAGGCTGTGGTGGAACAGGAATTCTCATATATTGCTAGTATTAGTGAAAAATGGAACCGTTCTTTTGGAAAGATTTGGTAATAATGAGCAAAATTATCAATGAACTTACCTTTGAGCAGCCACTGCACTTCTAAGCATCTATCCTATTGATACCTTGTAAAAGTACAAAATAACATATAGTCAGGATCATGCCTTGTGACATTGTTTCTAACAGCAAAAGATTAGAAACCCAAGTACTCAGCAATGATAGAGAATTTGTTCAAAATAACTATGGCGCATCCACACAGTGGAGTACTATGCAGCCATAAAACAGAACAAAGTTTTCCATCTTCCAGTGTGGAGAAGTCTACAAGGTATTTTGTTAAGTAAAAAAACCCAAGGTTATACAGTGTGCTACCTTTTGTATAACAGGCAAGGGGAGTAAGAATATGTACACATATTTGTTTATATTTATAAAAAGAAACACTGAAAGGATAACTATCTGTAGGGGTTGGTTATGTGTAGGGGGTGGTTATCTGTCGGGGTGGAAGAGAATGGAATGGAGAAGACAGTGGAAGTGAGACTTCCTGTGTGTACCTTTCTCTACAGTTTTGACTTCCAAGTCATAAATATATGTTCACAAATAAGTAAAACTAAAGCTGAAAAAATGCTATGTGGTGACCTAAATGGGAAAGAAATCCAAAAAAGAGGGGATTATGTGTATATGTATAGCTGATTCACTTTGCTGTACAGTAGAGACACAACATTGTAAAGCAGCTATACTCCAATAAAAACAAATAAACAAAAGCAAGCCAATAAAAAATAATTAATTAATACAGCTGAAAAAATTCCATTAATCTTCTCCAGCAGGTATAGCCCCCTCTGGCTCAAGGGCCAGTCATTAGCTATTTGGGGTGGGGTGAGGGGTATGGCAGGTTTCAAAAGCTATGGCCAGAAGTTTTAGACTGGACATCCATTCCCCTTTGCTCCTGGTCCTCCAGGGCTATGCTGTGGTTTGTAGCTGAGATCAGTCTTCATTTTGTCCATCCGTTTTGCTAACCACATCCTTGTCTTGTTTCCTGGGATTGGGCCCAGCCGTTGAATCCTGCCTGTTATTCTATCCTGAGCTGGGAGCTCTGCTTTGCTCCTACCAGTTTTATCCTTCCATCCTCCCTTGGCACTGAAGTCTGATCCCTTCACTCTTGGCTCATGGCTGCGGGCTTGGTATCCATCGACAACTGTATCTGATGCTGTCTGACTGCCTGGATTGCCAAGTATCAGCTTCGTCCTTACTGAACACTCCCTGACACCTACTGCTTACCAGAAGTACTAGAGTCACTGTACAAACAGTGACAATGAGTGCTTGCTGTGTGACAGGGCATGGTGCAAAGGGCTCCACAGGCATCATCTCATTTGATCTCCATGAAGATCCTAGGAAGTAGGTACATGGATAAGGATCCTGGAAAAAAAGATGAAGTAAAATAACTTGCTTAAACTCATGAAACCAGTAAAGGGAGATTCTGGGATTGGACACAGGTATGTCTGACTCTAAACTGGAGGAGTCTTCAGCTAGTTTAGCTAGTTAGGGAAGTCCTATGGTCAGTGGCCATGCTCTCCGGACCTAGGGGAAGCCTGAACTGCTGCACCTCTCCCAGTTTCCTGGGCTGAATTTGGTTCTGTAGTTTCTATCCAACTTGACAGACGGGTCACAATAGACACTGCCTAGCTGTTCTAGTCTCCCGTAGTTAGCCCTTCCATGCACACCTAACCCGCAACATAGGAACCATTTTCCTTACTTCTTCTAGCTCAGGACCACCAATAATTTGGAATGGAAAATGCTACATTTATAAACAAATATATTTATATTTGGTAAAACTTTATTAGGTTTTTATCATTCTCTTCCTCCCCCCCTCTCATTCCTTCCTTGCTTCCTCTCTTCCTTCTTTCTTTTTTCTTTCCTTCTCTAAGAAAACCTTTAAAAATTTTCCAAGGTCTTAGGAAAGCTATAACATCTAGAGGTTTATATTCCATTGAAAATCTGTTGTGAGAAACTGTCTAACACATTTTGTTATATGGCAATCTTTTGTTCTATACAGAATTTGTTTTAATAAAATTCTTTGTAAAGGCTTTCTGAAGGAAGCAGGGGCCGTGAACAAAATGTTCAGATATTATACTGTGTGACGTTTTGATATGCCATTTGTGGAGGATATTTTATATTTTCCACTCCTTTAGGATTTAGATTTTTAAAAACCCTTAAATTAAGACAATTTCTGTACATACATATTGGAAAATAATTTAGAGAAAAACATTATTTAAGCCTCAATAATTTAGAATTAGAGATCATTTGAATAGGGACAAGGTTAAAAGTAAGTGTATTCATTGAAAGAGTAAGGGAAATTAAAAATCATCAGGCACAGACACCCCCAACAGTCTCCCTCAAACATACGTACATGCCCTCACACCCTGGGACACATCCCACATCCCCAGATATACCCAGAAAAAACCTACAAAAATATCATTAGGAAATTGAAACTATAGGCATTTAAAAAGTTATCAGTCCAACAACCTCAAGGATATATGACTTTAATGGAAACTAGTAAATACAAGGATTGAGGAGTAGAGATGGGAGTGGGAAATATTTTTCTACCTAAAAGCATAAAACAACTAATATTTGTTTGTTATAAAACATAGAAGCTTTCCTAATAACACCATTTCTTGTTCCATTTATTGCATTTACTTGAAGAAATTTAAAAAGCATTAAAAATATTCAGGCTTTAGACTAACTTAGAATCATTTTTCTCATTTAGCCTGAAATAGTGATGTTTCATTTGTAATGTATTCTGAAGTCAAACATAAGATAATTTTAGAATTTTGTGTGACTTCTCTCCCTGCTTCACATAGATAAAGAGCAAAATAATTTCTGAACTATACAGTAATATGATACCCTAATCTAGCTTTCATTAAACTTTCTTTTCAAAATTGAAATCGTTTAATAATATTTTCAACTAATAAAAGTATTGCATAGTCATTGTATAAAGTCTAGGCAATAAAAGTAAGACTTTAATAGAAGATCAAAATCACCTGTAATCCCATTCAACAGAGACTATTTATTTAAATATGATGTAAATTTGGGTGTAAATCAAGCCTTTTTTTCTACTTCTGGTTCAGCAAACTGAGGGACTGATGCAGACACACTCCTGTAATAAACACATAGATATTTGGGGTAAAATATAATCAATACAATAAATTACTGATAAACAAATAAATTGTGTTTCTAAAAGTAGATAATTGGGCCAGGAAGGAAGAAAGGAAAATCCTCTAGTAGCTTAAGCTGTAAGGTTGGACTGATAGAACCAGCACCTAGAGAATGGAGTTGGACTATAAACCTCACATGGAGATAAGAGACATGGGCTTGGGTCCACTTAAGATGAATATCTGGAATTAAAAGGCTGAATTAAGGACAGTCTCTTGCAAAGTTGCTTAGTCCATAAAAATGGCACTAAAAAGAACCCCAGCAATGAAAAAGAGCAAGGAATCTTGTACTATTCAAGTGTGAGTATGAATGAAAAAGAAACATCTAAGAAATTTAAACCCCAAGCCTGAGTGTAGGATCTAATTTTATTCTGGTCTTACAGCATGAGAATTCTCAGCTGATTAATGAAAAAGTTGGGAAAAAAACCACAAATTTGGTCCATGAAAACTCCAGGAACCAAATGTAAATCCTCATTACAGGGGGCAAATCCATAATTTGGGGTATGTAGGACTCACACAGAAGAACCATCACTGCTTAAGATGAGCTCACAATATAAAATTACAAACCATATGAGGAAATGAGGATCAATCAAAAGTCTCAATAATTAACAAAATTAGTACCCAAAGAACCACAGAAAATTGAACACTCTGAAAGGGACTGTAAACATTGCTATGTTTAAAATGATTAAACAAGTAAAAGAAGGAATTGAAATAATGAAACAAAGGAACAATATGAGCAGAGAATAAGCAGATTTGAAACAGAACAAAATTGGACTCCTGGAAAAAAGATTAATTCATTCAAATTAAAAACTCAGTGAATCATCATGTAAAATAGTCAACTGAAAAACAGATCTGAATATATCACCCATGATGCAACACAGAGGTAACAAGATGGGACTATAAAGAGAGGTTATGAGACATGGAAGATAGAATGAGAAGTTTCAATATACTTCTAAGAGGCATTCCAGAGAAAAAGTTGTAGAGACATTCAAAGAGATAGTGGGAGAAGAAAAATACTGTTACAATTTACATGTTGTATGATTGTTTTATGTAAAAAACCCAGAATTATCCACATAGAAATTATTAAAATTACTAAGAGAGTTTAGCAAGATAGATGCAAAATTAATATACATTTTTTTCTGGAAATTTGCATATTTTCTTCTAAATTTTCAATTTTATTAGCATAAAGTTAATTAAAAGCATTTCCTTATCTTTTAAATTTGTTACATCTGAATTTATGATGTTATCAATTTAATGATTTTTAATGCAGTTCATTTATAATATTATATTATTTTCAGGTGCATAATATAGAGATTCAATATTTTTATAGATTATATTCCATTTAAAATAATTACAAAATAATGGCTATATTTCTCTGTGCTGTATGATATATCCTTGTTGCTTATCTATTTTCTGCATAATAGTTTGTACTTCTTGATGTCATACCCCTAACTTGCCTCTCCTCCCATCCCTCTCCCCACTGGTAACCACTAGCTTGTTCTCTATATCCATGAGTCTGTTTCTGTTGTTATACACATTCATTTTATTTTTTAGATTTCACATGTAAGTGATAACATACAGTATTTGTCTTTCTCTGACTTATTTCACTAAGCATAATACTCTCTAGGTCCATCCACACTGTTGCAAATGGAAGAATTTTATTCTCTTTTATGACTGAGTAGTCCATTGTATATATACAGATAGTGTCTTCTTTATCCATTCATCTATTCATGGACACTTAGGTTGCTTCCAAACTCTTTACTATTTTAAATAATGCTGCTATGAATACTGGGGTGCATGTATCTTTTCAAATTAGTGTTTTCTTTTTCTTTGGATATGTACCCAGGAGTGGAATTGCTGGATCATACGGTAGTTCTTAGTTTTTTTGAGGAACCTCCATACTGTTTTCCATAGTGGCTACACACATTTTCATTCCCACCAACAGTGCATTAGGATTCCCTTTTCTCCACAACCTCACCGATATTTGTTATTTGTGATCTTTTTGATGATAACCATTCTGACAGGCATAAGGTGAGGTGATATCTCATTGTAGAATCTAATGACATTTATCTGTGCCTTTTCTTTTTTTCTTGAGTAGTCACACCAGAGTTTATTTTGTTAGTCTTTTCAAAAAACAATATTTTGGCTTTGTTGTGCATCTCTGTTACTTAATATGATTTCTGTTTAATTGATATTGTTTATATGATAGTTATTTGTTTCTGCTCTTTAAAGTGTTTTTTATTCCACTTCCTTTGTGTTTTTTTCTGTTATACTTTCCTTGACTTTCAAATTTGGAAACACAGATACCTAATTTTTAAACTTTAAGTATTAAGGCTATGAATTTCTCTCAGAATAACATTTTCCTGCATCCCACAACATATCTTCTGCATAACAAATGACATGAGAGATAATAACATATACATATAAAAACAAACACTGATAAGATACATAAGATAATTAGGATTTACATCCCTTTATCACATCATATTAAAAAAATCAGCTCCAGGTGAATTAATGAGCTACATGTAAAACATAAAACTATAAAAATTTTAGAATTCAATACAGGAGAATACTTTTATGATCTAATTTTCTTAAGCAAGTAATAAAAATGAAAACCACAGAGGAAAAATTGACAAATTAGCTACATTAAAAATAATAATATCAGTTTATCAAAAGATACCATAATGAGAATGAAGTGACCAGCCACAGACTGGGAGGAAATAGTTGCTAAATATATACTTGTCAAGGTATTAGTATCCTGAATATATAAAGAGTTATTAAAAATCAATAAGAAAAAGGCAAACCAACTTTTAAAGGTTCTAAAGAACTAAACAAGCCTTTTTTGGAAAAGAAAACATAAATGGCCAATAAACATATAAACTGTAACTCAGTTTCATCACCAGTCAGGAAAACACAAGTTAATTCTACCATGAAGTACCATTACATATTCACAAAATTGGCAAATATGGAAGTCTGAAACTATCATGCATTGGCAGGGATGTGGAACAAGGCAATCTCTTATATAGCACTGATGGGAGTGTAAATTAGTACAATCACTTTGGAAAGCAATTTTGCTTTATGAAGATGCCCATACTTTATGACCTAGCAATTCCTCTCCTAGGTGTAAACTCTAGAGAAACTATCCTTTTCCAGGAGGCATTTATGAAATGCTTAAAGTAGCATTATGCCTGCTAGTAAAAAACTAGAAACAAGCCAATATCCATTAACAGTAGAATGGATAGAACATGGGAGATATACAGTAATGACTAGGAATAAACTACAGTTATACTCAACGACATAGTAGAATCTCAGGAACACAATTTTGAGTGGAAAAAACCAATTGAAAAACATATATAGCATCAGTCCCTTGATGTAATGTTTAAAAACATGCATCACGGGCCTCCCTGGTGGCGCAGTGGTTGAGAGTCCGCCTGCCGATGCAGGGGATACGGGTTCGTGCCCCGGTCTGGGAGGATCCCATATGCCGCGGAGCGGCTGGGCCCGTGAGCCATGGCCGCTGGGCCTGCGCATCCGGAGCCTGTGCTCCGCAACGGGAGAGGCCACAACAGTGAGAGGCCCGCATACAGCAAAAAGAAAAAAAAAAAAAAAAAAAAAAAAAAAAAAAAAAAAACATGCATCACAATATATTTTCATTGTGGAACTACAAAGAAAAGAAAGAAATGATAAATATTAAGTTTAGGATAATAGCAGCCTCTGAACGGAGAGGGGAATGGTGGTGTGGCAGGGGGAGGGAGCACAGGGGAACTGAAGAATAATGGTGATGCTCTTTTTGTTCTTTTCGCACATTGGATGGTGTGCACCTAAGTGTTGTACTATTATTCTTTTAAAATTTTTTTTCCATATTCTTTATACTTTACACATATCTTAAGATATTGTTTTGGATCTGCTCAGTATTTGTTAAAAACAATTTAAAAGATAGAATGCTAAAGAGTCATACTTTTCCAGGATTGAAAAAGGACATCAGTACTCCCCAGCCCTTGCAAGTTAAATAAAAACAAATTCAAACCTAGATGGATGAGAGTGACACTGAAGAGCACAAAAGACAGAAAGAAAACACAAGGAGAAAAGACAGATTGCCTTTTCTCAAAGGAAAAAGTACATTTCTCTGCAACAATGACAAACTCCAGAAATGAAATAACAACTAGTACTCAAAGGGGAAAAAAATCTTGAATAGAATTCCTAACCCAGCTAAGTTTAATTCAAGACTGAGGGCTAAATAATGACTTTATCAAAAAGTTTGGCCATAACAGACCTTTACTAGAAGAACTACTAAAAGATGTACTTGATTAAGAAGGAAAATTACCCAGAAAAAAAGATGTGGGAAACAAGGAGAAAAAAAATTGTCAAACATTTTTGTAAAATTGAAAAAAAACAGGGGTGGATCCATGTTTCCTGGGACCTAAAGCTTTCATAATTCAAGGAACACTTTTTAAGAAAAGAATACCAAAGTATTAATAGAGGGCTTCCCTGGTAGCGCAGTGGTTGAGAGTCCGCCTGCCAATGCAGGGGACACGGGTTTGTGCCCCAGTCCAGGAGGATCCCACATGCCGCAGAGCGGATAGGCCCGTGAGCCATGACCGCTGGGCCTGCGCATCCAGAGCCTGTGCTCCGCAACAGGAGGGGCCGCAACAGTGAGAGGCCCGCGTACTGCAAAAAAAAAAAAAAAAAATTATTAATAGAAAATTAGGTACAAAAGTTTATATTTCCTTGGAATAAAAATATAAATCACAAAGAATAAAAATTTAAATTGTAGCTAAATGTTGCAAAACCTCAAAAAATCCAGGAATGTAATATAATCTTTAATTATTTTTATTATAATTTCATTTCCTCTATGGAAGTGAAATTTGGTTTCTGTTTTTTGGCTGCATACTCCTTGCTCACCTCTTAATGTGATAATTACCTTTAAATATCACCTATACAAAGAAGTAGAAAGATAAACCAGTCTTCTAACACAGTTGGTCAAAATTTGTTCTTTAAAAAAAAAAATCAGTCATAGTTTAGAAAAGTTCATTTTAGCTTCACATTCATTAGTAGTGGTCGGAGAGTCGTCAGATAAGTCTAGTCCTTTGATCCCACTGTCACAGCAGGCTGATCAAGGTCGGCTGGGTTTCACCACGCCCAGCAACACTCCCACCCCCTACAGTGCCAGGGCAGTTCTCAGCAGTGGCTTGTGCCAAGGTGACCACACAGCCAGGTTACATGGACCTCAAGCTGAGAGAGGAACAGTGTCCAGTCAGATTCTTCTCCTTGGGGAAGATGCTGATGCTCCATGGGGTCCATAGAGTGTAGGTTGTCACTGGGAATGGTGCCCAATGCCCGTCCCCTCTCCTGCAGCTCCAAGACCACCACCAGGGCAAGTAGAATGACCTCCAGGCTAGCAGGACTTTCTTCAACTTTCTTGGAGCTGCTGCTTCCTCCTGGGATCAGGGCCTCGGGAGCATCTATCAAGTTAAGGGCCCTGAAGCGGAACCATTAGCTTCAAGGGAAATCAGCCTTAAGCAGGGACCATAGAAAACACTGTTGACAAGAACAATTACTTCCCACTCATACATCCATAGAAGAGAAATTCTGCTCCAATCTTCATAAGGAGTAAAATAAGAACACTCTCAACTTCTCTCTGCTTCCTTAACCATTCCTCCCCAAAAGCAGGAGGTTTGGAGAGTTTAGGAGGAAGACCCAAGCAAGATGCTTGGCTCAGCCCCTGCTGTTCTCTCTCCTTCAGAACTGCCTCCCCACTGAAGGAAAGCTGCCTGTGTCCAGGTGGTGAAAGACCAGCCTTATTAGGGAAACCTGCTGGTGCTTCACTGTGCCATCGGGGCCTCAGTCCATCTAATTCAGGAATAAAGTACAGTATCAGCAAGCCCATCTGGCCACAGATCTTAAATAACTTTCTCCAATCAGCTTTATCTGAAATACAGCTAATATTGTATTTTGATTTTCCATCTCTTATTCCTGCCTCTCTCCTTCCTTCTTTCTCCATATTGGTTCTGAATTCCAGAGAAGAGAAGTGCTATGTGTGGGATACCCTATGGCCCTAATAATAAATACTAATTTGGAGAGACTTTTAAAAACAGGTGAAACTAATAAACTAGACAACAATAACAGAGAAGAGAGATCAGAGCTATTGATGAACTTCAGTCTTTCTTAAGTCAAGTGCAACATATTCAAAATTCAAGGGTAATAACCTCTGAAAGAAATAGAATATATATCTTCCAAAACACTGGAGGGGGAAAAAGGGAGCAAACTCAATCAGTACAATAGGAAGAAAAAACCCCAAAATAGTTAAGAAAGATATGGTAAATAGAAAACACAAAATGAGATGTATAAATAAATCCAACTATCAGCAATCCTAATAAATGTAAATATTAAATTCACCTGTTAAAAAGCAGAAATCATCTGAATTGAAATACAAATACTATATGTATGCCCTTTGCAAGCATAAAAGACAATGAACCTCAAAATCTGAAGTAAAATTATGGGAAAAATAGTCCACGTAAATACTAAAATAAAAGTAGAAAAGCAATATTAATTAGATGAAACAGAATTTAAGGCAATAACATTAGCTAAAAAAGGACCGTTATTTAATGACAAAAAAACAATTACCAAGAAAATATAATAATCCTGAACTTGCATGCATCCAAAACCTTAGCCTCAAAGTATGTAAAGACAAATAGTGATATATACTAAAATAATTGTTAAATTCCCCAGGCATGGTGGGTTGTTTTTTTTTTTCCGTACTCGGGCCTTTCACTGTTGTGGCCTCTCCTGTTGCGGAGCACAGGCTCCGGACACGCAGGCTCAGCGGCCATGGTTCACGGGCCCAGCCACTCCACAGCATGTGGAATCTTCCCAGACCCGGGCACGAACCCGCTTCCCCTGCATCGGCAGGTGGACTCTCAACCACTGTGCCACCAGGGAAGCCCCATGGTGGGTATTTTTAACACACATCTCTCAGAAACTGATATAGAAAGCCCACAAATAATTACGAAGTATAAAATGCCTTGAACAACACAATAAGCTTGTTATAATGGACATATACAGAATCCTGCTCCCAATAATTAAAGAAAACAGATAATTACCAGAGAGTGACCACAATCCAGTCACACAAATACCAAAGTATTCATTTCATACAGAGCACATTACATATCACAATGCAATACAGTTAGAAGTTAAAAAACGAACAAGACAATTTAAAGATTCTATTATTTTAGAAACTAAAAAGCACTTCAACATAGATAGAAAACATATATGAAAGGGCAACTAGATAGATCAATAAGAGATAAGTAGATAAATAATTCATTGTCTCAGTGTACCATACTTTATTTGCTGTTGGACCATTTATGAGTCAACATTTTGGTTATGTGTTAGAGACTGCAGGTTATCTCCTAATATCCCTTCTTCCCTTCTTCCTTAGTAACAAGACTCCTAGTTTTTAGCTGGAAGGTGTTGTTTGGAATAAAAACTTATTTCCCAGTTTCCTTTTCAGTTTGTTGTGCCCATGTGACCAAATGGAAGTGTCATGTTCCACTTCCAGGAAGTATCCTTAAAGGGAAGAACTGTGTCTATTCTGCCCTCATTTCTTCCTCGTGTATTTTCATATATGACTTCTGATGTGTATGGATGAGATGCTTGGAGATCAAATAACTATCTTGGACTACAAGGTAGAACCCTCAGATAGAGAAAAGATTGTAGACACAAGATAGAAGGAACCTGGGTCACTGTTGTTTGCAGATTGCTTATCTTAGGACTTTATTTACATGGCAGGAAAACAAATTTCTACCTTCTTTAAACTATTATTATTTGGGATTTTCCTGAATAACGCATGTTTTCCCAAGTATTTTGCTGTAGTGATAGGCTGCAGTAAGCATTCCTTTATGCATATATTTCCCCACTTCTAATGGAATGTATAAGTCATGTGATACATCCTTTTAAAGGCTTTTGAGATGTATTGCCAGATTTCACTCCATAAGATTGTACAACTTTACTCTTCCACCAGCAGTGAATAAAAGTGCTCCATTATTCCATACCCATTCCAACAGCAGGTATCATTCTTGCCAATCTTTGCCAATCAGATAGGCTAAGAATATGATTGCATTTTTTGATTACAAGGATGGTTAAACATTTTTAAAAATTTGTTTGCTATTTGTGTTTTTTTTAATTGAAGTATAGTTGATTTAAAATGTTGTATTAATTTCTGCTGTACAGCATAGTGATTCAGTTGTGTATATATATATATATATAATTCTTTTTTATAATATATATATAATTCTTTTTTATATTCTTTCCCATTATGGTTTATCTCAGGCTATTGAGTATAGTTTCCTGTGCTATACAGTAGGAAGTGTTTATTCTTTTATATGTTGCTTTTTGGTGTTCCTTGATCATTTTTCTATTAAGGCATTCTTTTTCATATTGATTTTAAAAGACTCTTTATATATTGAGTATTTAACCCTTTGTCTTACATAGCATTAATTTTTTTTCAGACAGTTCATTGCTGTTAAACATTGTTTATGGTATTTTTATGCAGGATTTTAAAACTTTATCAGGATTTCTCTTTTTATTTTCTCTTTGGTATCATTTTTCAGAAAGTTCTCTCTTCTTACATATTATAGAAATATTTGCCTACAATATCCACTAATACTTTTATGTGTTTTTTTTGTTTTTATTAAACTTACTTTGAAACTGTTAATCCATCTGGTACTTGTTTTGCTATATGATAGAAATCTAAGTTTTTACTTTTCCAAGAGGATAACCAAATATTTCAACAGTTGTTGAATAAGTCATTCTTTATTCCCTGATACAAAATATTATCTCCAGGGAAAACTAAATTCCCTTTAGTTTGTACATGGATCATTTTGATCCCTCAGTTATGTTCTATTGATCTATATATCTATTTCTCTACCAGTGCCATAGATTTAATCATTCTAGCTTTTAAATATTTGCAAATAACTGATGTAGTATATTTTCCGTAATAAATTTTAAAAAATTTCTCACGATGAATTTTAGAATGCTTTAAAAAATATATTCCAACAAAACAAAAAACCCATAGATCTACCACAGCTGGGACTTTATTTGGAATTTCATTATAGTTTTAGATTGATTTGCAAATATTTGACACTTTTTTTTTTACTACTGACTCATCAATATATTTTTTTTTATTTTCAAATGAAGTCACTATGACCTTTTTCTGAGATGTTATCAGATCCTTGACATTAGGCTATAAAGCCTCTCGTATATGTTAGACATTTTGATAAGAGTAAGAAAGTCATGAAAGCGGATCTTGCCTCCAGTGTGCTCATATTCCACTAAAGATAAATAAGACTGCATTGAGTTGACACGAAGCCGTATAAAACAGAAATAAAATGCTCCATAACTTTATTATTGTAAATACACTGCTCTGTACTTATACCCTGCAAATCTGGCTGCGATGACAAATGGCAATAAGAGCAGAATAGAATTGATCTGGAATGGTAAAGGAGAGGCTGAAAGGCATCGCAGATGGCAAAAGTAGCATTTGTGCTGGAGAAAGCAAATTATGAGGCAGATTCATGTGTGTTCTAGGCTAGCAAAGATAACATATACAATAATTTTTAAAAAGGGAAATTAGGGAGAAGGTAACTAATTGTTAGAAAACATTTCAACATGGGTCAACAAAATGGATTTTATGAGAGCAAAAATTTGGACCTATTATAGTTTCTGAAAATGAGTCTGAAAAATCAAAATGGTGCTTAAGGAAGATACTTCTTGCTGCAATGAGCACACAAATTTGGAGTAAGAAAGTAACTAATAGTTTGTTTAGAAAATTGGTGCAATATTTATTTTACAATTTTATTTATTAATTCAATAATTTTTATAGAATATTACTCATTATGTGCCTATAATTGTGTTAGCATTGAAACGACTTTGTTTGCATCCCAAAATCTATTTTCACAAGGCCTTCATGACAGATGTCTAATGATACCATTTACAAAGAGGGAGACATTCCCCAGGTACTTCTGTACTTTGTTCAACAGAAATTTAACTGCCCAAGCGGATGCTTGATTGATGTTATTCAATGATTAATGCAGCAAACTCCCTACTTTACCCTCTGCAGCAGAAATCTCCATTTAACCCCTTGGGATATGTAAGTGCCTCATTTCTTGAGAAAATACAGTGAGATTAGGGAGAAGGGAAGGCTTCACAAAGCAATTAGGAAGAGGACAGATTCATCCATCCTCCTCCTTTGAAAAGCAGCTTCAACCAAGGTACTGCCTACTAAAATAAACTTTTACCTGCAAAGGAGTTTGCAAGAAAATTTGAGAAAATAAGAGAAATAAATAAAACAGCTATTAGGACTGCCTATTTCTCTCCTTCCATTTTTCCCCCCAGTGCATTGAGTCCAATGGCAGAAAATCTCACTGAAATAAGCATTTGTAAGTGTATCACAGTTGCTTTTCAGTCTGCAAAAGTCGCTCTCCTGTAGCACGAAAATTTTATTTTTTTTCTCCACACATAACTGATGTCTACATGATGTGAAGCAATCCTGGTTCTTGTTGGTGCTGCTATTTAGAATCGGAAGAGTTATTTGGAATTGGATCTCTAATATGAAAGAGAGCTTCAAAATATTTGCTTCATTTCGTGCCTTTAATTCCTCTCCACTTTCCCTTACTTGTAATTAATAGCTGCTAAGTGAGACAGTATGAGAGGAGGTGAAGAAGGGCCACACATACAAGTATAGGTTCTTTACAAAAGCACATTTAACTCTTGTTTTTAAAGCCCACTTTCCCCTTCGACCTGGTGTGCACATTTCCCTAAGCATCTTCTGGCCTCAGAGGCACCTTTTTCTCTGTAGTCAACAATTAAAGAAGAGTCTCTCCACCAGGGATGCTATGAGGGAGACAAGAGGAAAAGGGGCTGATAACATTCTAATCTTGTTCCTGTTCTTGGAAAAAATCCAGATACTGTGGCTCCCAGCTGATTTAGGGACATTAAACAAAATATCTAATATAGGTAAAAATGACTTTCACCATTAGCTATACATTTTTATAAAAATAATACATGTTCATGGCAACAAACAAGGAAACAAATAAACAAGAAAACAAAAAAGAAAGAAAATAAAAGACATGGTACAGTACAGAATAATGTACAAAGAAAAAGTACTTTTCACACTCCTACTTCCCAGTGTTTTTTTCCAGAGCATGTACATAGAATATTTACTTCAGACAAATGGGATTACAATATATGTTCTCCAACTTGCCTTTTTTTTCTACATGAAACAATTTATCTTGGACTTCTTTCTAGTAGCATATATAGCTCTATTTCCTTCCTTTAAACATCTGCATGCAAGCACAGATGTGCCATAACTTGTAAGAGAACTAGACCCTTATTGATGGATCTTCAGCTTTTTGTTTTTTTGGGGTTTTTTTTTTGGCTATTTACAAATAACATGACAATGATTATTGTTGTTCATCTGTGTAAAAAACCATAGCATATATTTCTAAACGGAACTGTAAGATCAAAGGATATGTTATTTAAATTTAAAAGTAAAACTCGTGTTAAAATTTAACACATCCTGCCAAATTGCTCTCTAAAAAGTTTGTATCAATTTACACTCCTACTGATGGATCTGAGACTGCAGTTTCCCATACCCACAACAAATATTTTCATCCCTGGCAATATGAAAAAAGAAAATTCATTTTTCAGTTTTAGAAATTTTCATTTCTTCAACTATAACTGAACTTGAACTTTGTATATGCTTATCAATCATTTTTTTTCCCTGCAAACAAACTGTTTATCTATTGTTTTAAAGTTAACTTGTTTACTTTTTATTAATATGTAAGAATATTTGGATATTAAGGAAATTAACACAGTCATATGTATTAAAAATGTTTTTCCAAGAATGTGTAATAAACATTCTGCTTTAAAAGGATATTCCTAATTTTACCAGTAGATGCCTTATCCAGAGTGAATTTGATTTAAAATCATTTCTATTTATATCTCTCACTAGGGAGCCTTGATTTAATCAATTTTCCAAAGAAAATGCATTCTTCTATTTGATTTAATCTTAAGATAGTTGTTTGATGTAACTTTAATACATAATCATTACCTCAAAGATAGATTTATGTTTCAGAAAGAAGGAAAACATTAGGAAAGAACAATGAAAAGCCAAAGAATAATGATGACCATCTTCATTTTCATAAAATCTTTAGAATAAAATAAATTAAGAATACAAAGCATAGAACATTCCTGAGGACTTCAAGCCTGGCTCAGAACTTTCTCTTTAATTACTTTGCCAAATTTTTTCTTTATCATTTCTATTGCAATTCCCTCTTTGGGGAACATATTTCAAACTCCCTCTTTTTATCCATACTCTCTTTCCCAAATTATCTCACATATCTTCTGAAATTTTATATATTTTGAGGGAAATAGGATTGATTTAAAAGTTAATCACTGTTAGATTCCATACACAATTTTATAGAAAGATCACTGTCTAAAGCTCAGATCACTGGGCTTATGGTTTATCAGTAGCAGTGTTTTAAACTGCTTGATTTAACTAATGCTCATCAAAGTGTTATCGCTGGAAAATTAGAACATCGATGCTAGATGAAGTAACCTAAATGCTAAAGGCAGGTTTATGTAAATGAAATTCTTTAATATTTCTAAATCTCTGAGAATCATATTATTCTACAGTTTAACCTCTAAAATTCTATGAACTCACGATTCTAGGATTTTATGTGGAAGTAAATATTTGCCTATGTTTACAAACCATTGTTTCAGGCTCCAGATTGTTTCTGATGCTCAATGGTTTTTTTTTTAATCGATTGACTAATGTTAAGAAATGAATTATCCCTTGTACTAAAGAGCCTATAAAATTGCAGGCATTGTAATGAAATGACTAAATTAAAATCTGATATAATTAAAATGTTGGTAGGTAAGCATTTTTAGTTACTTTTAAATATGAATGAAGGAAGGGTTATTTAAAAATTATTTTATTTACTATCTTAAGAATATTTGTTAAACATTTAATTAATTTATTTTATTCTAATTTATTAATATTTATTTTTCCTTTTTTTGTTTCTTTTTTGGTTTGGGCAAGGAGACTAGTGTATTTTGTTTTTGTTTTTGACTAAGTAAGGGAAAAAAGAGAAGACATATCAGGGGTTGTGTCTGGGGTTCTGAATGCTACTGGGCCTGTGCAACGTTTCTCAAGACTCAGTGCCCTGCCCCTCTGGAATAGGCAGACTTTTGACCCAAGGAATCTGGAAGTTGTAGTATTTACAGTCCCTTCCATTCATTAAACCGATATTTACTGAGCACCTGTTGAGATTAATTTGGATGAGAAATGAATTAAAAGCATTTGAAGTCTGAGTCATGGGCTATCTAGACTTTGTAAAAGCCTTTGTAAAAGCCAAGTCCATGTGGTTTTAATCCAGAAGTGTCTGTCTACCCCAAAATAAACTCAAATTTTAGTTATGGTATATTAGTAATAATGTGGAAATATAACCAACCTGTTGTTAGATGATTGCATTTCTTTAAAAATTACTTTATATTGCATTTTAATTTATTCATAAGACAAACGTGCTTTGGGGAAAAAAATGTCAGTACCGCTAGTTTAATAAAGCATTTACGTTTATACGTAACGGAATTCTTGTTGGTTGTATCCCTCATTTCTCTCTGAGGATAATTTCTTGTAGCTGTCAGTTTACTAGGTTCTGGATAAGCTAGGGGACTTGGGCTTGATGACTGAATTACCCTGCTTACTAGGCAGTGGGGGTAGGGTGGGGTGGGGTGGGCAGGTGGCAAAGGAGTTTACATTGAGAAAATCCTGGAGGAAAGAGCGAGGGTCCAGTGCAGGCTGTGCTGGAGAGTGTGTGAGGAAACGGGACTTCTGATGGCTGGGGACCCAGGGTCAGGGATGGGGTAAGACATGGTCATGGGGTTGTGGGGTGAAGGTGAGCACAGTGTGGGATGTAACTCCTCACTAAGCCACCACAAATCTTCAGTAAATCTTTTAGACTATTGGACTGATTGGATTTCATGTGGAAGCCAGTGAATAGAAAGAGTTCATGTCAAAGTGAATGGTCAGCACAACACAACTGAAAAGGAGAGCAGACATCTTAGTAACATATACCAAAAATAAATAAATAAGCACTGAGAGAATTTTATGTCAGATGCTTTGCCATTTGGTTGTGTCTGGGGTTCTGAATGCTACTGGGCCTGTGCAACGTTTCTCAAGACTCAGTGCCCTGCCCCTCTGGAATAGCAATCAAAATTCACTAGCAACACATTCAGAGACAAAAACCTCCCAAAGCAGGCCTCTATGGGTGATTTATTAAAGAAACTACATGAACATAATCTTCAATAGAATTTTAGGTCTTAAGGGAGCCTAAAGTCAAAGCGGTCATGTTTTAAAAGTCAGTCAAAAATTTTTTTCCAAAAATGATCTATTTAATTTTCATAGTCAGGTTTTAAATGAAAAATAAGTTTTTCTATTTACACTGTCTCTGCTTAATTATAAAATATTTTAAGGCTATTTGGAATTAGATCAATTAAACAACAAATCTATTATAACTTGTATCTAATATTTACTATTGGTGGGAGAGTACTGTCTTCAAGCTCCTCAGTCCTTAATGTCAGTAATTTTTCTCTGTAAAGCTCTACTCACTGGGCATACTTCATGAGGTTTCTATGTGCTGTGAAAGGAAGTAAAATCACTTGGCAAGAAGTTTCTGACTGCAGTAGTATTTGTTCATTTGCATACTGGTAAGTGATTTGCATGCTAGTTAAGAATGTTGCAAATACATCTCTGACTTGTATCACCAAGGAGAGATTAGATGCTGATAGGATGTATGTGAAAGTACTTTGTAAAGTTCCAACAAAATATAGTCCTCTAATATCAGGGTCAAACAGAGGCTAACAAAATAGTCTCAGGAATACCCATGAGGCAAAGGAAAATTACTTGCTCATGAAACCAGAATTGTAAATAATCAGGCACAAGTATATACCAAATACCTTAAAAACTTGTTTTCTTCTATGTATTGAGGTAATGAAATTGTTTAAAAGATTCATGTTTTAATATAGTTTGTGTTATCCAGACCCTTTTTATTGATACTATGGTCATTTTCATTTTCCTAGCAGTTATTATTTTGTTACTAATTTCTAATTTTACTGCATTATGATCAGAGAATATGTTCTATATGAAACCAATTTTTTGTTATTTATTGAGATTTCCTTCATGGGAAACTTTAGAATTGTTGGATTTTTCTCCAACTAGATATATACTTGCTTTTGTTTTTCCTCCTTGGGAATCAGTGTACTTCCATTTTTAGACCCTTGCATTCCATTATAGAAAATTTTATTTTCTTCCTTTCTGAATGTTACCTGTCTCCCATTTCTTACTCTCTCCCTATGTCTCATGAGACATTTTCATTGGACCTTCTCATTTTATCTTCCACATCTCTGAACCATTCATCTCTTTCTCTCTGTACTTCATTCTAAGTGGTTTCCTCAAATATATCTTCCAGTTGGTTAATTTTCTCTTTGGATGTGTCTAATATGCTGTTTAACTTATCTGGTGAGATTTTAATGACTATAGTTTCCATTTCTAGACAGTCTATTTGTTTCATTTCAAATTTGCCTATTCTTTATTTTCATGGTGTCCTATTGTTTCATGATGTTTTCAATTCTTTTTTTAAAATTTCTTTGCTCTTTTATTTTAGATTGTCTTTGATTTCATTCTGCCATCTACAGTTGTTTTGGTGCTTCTTCTCTTGATTTTTGCCTCTGATGGCTCTCCTTTAGAGTAGTATTCCTTGTGTACTTTATAACGTTTTGTTGTTGTTGTGAATTCATCTTCAGTGGGTTGTTTTTCAGAGAGGCTTCTGTTATAAACTGAATCCTGTACCCACCCTTAAATTCATACGTTATAGCCCTAACCCCCAGTGGGACTATATTTGGACATAGGGCCTTTAAAGAGCTAATTAACATTAAATAAGGTCATAAGGATGGGGTCCTAATCCAATATGACTAGTTTCCTTAAAGGAATTGGAAGAGACACCAAGGATGTCATACACAGAGTAAAGGCCATGTGAAGATGCAGCAAGAAGGCAGCTGTCTGCAAGCCAAGGTGAAAGGCCTCAGGAAAAACCAAACCTGCCAACACCTTGATCTTGGACTTCCAGCCTCCGGAACTGTGAGAAAAAAAAAATATATATATTCTGTCATTTAAACCACCCAATCTGTGGTATTTTGTTACGGCAGCCTGAACAGACTAAGACACCTTCTGAACCCTAGGTTGTGAATGTAACCTCACAGAGTGCTTTTGCACTTGCTTCTATCAGATTCCTAGGTATTCAAGGCTCTGGCCCTATTTTTATGTTAATTTATTGGCTTAGAGAGTCCATTCCAAGATAATGGACTTAGGGCTAGCAGTCTAAGCAAACAGTATAAATTCAGACCTCTCAATATGTGACCCAGGCTGGTGTTAGTTTCTTTCAAAAGATGTCCCTTCCTTGACCTGTGCTCACTCTAGGGATCAATAACAGCAAATTTCCTTGCTCCTTCTACAGGCCAAGTGGTGTGTTTTGCTAGCTCTCTTTCTGAGGCTCTAGACTTTCTGCAGGGAATTGGCTTCAGCCTCCCAACCCAGTAAATCTAAGGCCTTATTTCCTGTCCTATCCTCATCTCTAAGAGTCTTTATCCAGGACTAAAACCCCATAGGTCCCTGTAGCATCAGCTTGTACTTATTGCTTTGGCTTTTGTTTCTTGTTTATTTCTGACGTCTGGGGAGTTTTGTTGCTTCATTCTATCCATCACTTCCATGAATCTGTACTAGGAAGGGAGTCTTTCCATGTCCCATTTGTCCACTATGCTCACTTTCTAACTGCATATACTAGAAAGTGTAAGATATTTTTTCTAACACGCTAGAAGTATATTTGCCCTCATAGAGTTGGATCAAATTTGTCCTTGTAGGGTAGGATTATGTGAGTTAGTAGTCAGTAAATTTGTCACAACTATATTTTTTAAAAGGTTCTATGCGGGTAGGAGAATAAATTAATTTTAGAACAAATAAGCTTCAATACTTTGATGAAACTATCATCAGGAACCTTATTTCCAGACTTGATATCAGTATGATATACATATAAACTTAAGGTTTTTGAGACAATTGTAAAGAATATATATATAAGTTGAAAAGCAAGAATAAAAGTCTTCATCTTTGTGCTTGTATTATAATTGCAAAGTGACTATCTTCATTGGCCTTTAATGCACTGCTGTGGAACAAACTTATATGTTGAAGCTCTATTCTAATGTGACGGTATTTGGAGATGAGGCATTCCGGAGATAATTGAGATTAGATGAAGTCATGAGGGTGGGGAACTCATGATGGGATTAGTAGCTGTCTGCACACTAGGATCTGAGTTGGTAGCACCTTGATCTTAGACTAATGTCTGTTGTTTATGATATATTTTTTATAACAGCCTGAGCAGACTAATACATGCACACACTGTTCAGATAGCTGTAATCTGCTTTCCTACCATCTGTTTTTTAGATTTGTGCTGTCCCTACATACTTACTAGATAAGTAATAAATGAAAGTTTGTGATCACCCAAAATTAAGTGTATTTAGCAGGCAGTCAAGTTTCTGAAACTCATTTTCCCCATTTAAAGCTCTCCTGACTCAAATGCACTCTTAGTTATTCAAAGTAATTCTGTGTTCTCCCTCTTATTCAGCTATTTGAGGTTTGATTAAGATTAATGCATTCAAGAGCCTACAACACTAGACTTCGAGCTGGGGGGTGTCAGATGATCTTACCAGAACGTAACCAGCAAGTAAACTGCATATCCTCGGCACAGACTGCAGGGGTGAAATGTGCATGCTGTGAGACCCTCGTGGTGTTCTCTTAACACCTTGGTTTGCAGGAGGATGAAAGGAAGAAATGCATAATGCTCTCTCTTAGTAAGGCATCACGAATTCAAGCAGTGACGTCTATACTTTAGCGGGAATACTTCTGCATTTCCTGTAGCCGTCTAATGACTATGACCATGGGAAAGGAGGGATTGAAGGAGGCAACTAATGAAGCTCCAGTAGGAACCAGGAGACGTTGTGCCTTTCCAGACTGTTCCATTATAGCTTCAACTTTACCAGTAATTCAGATTGTCCTTAAAAGAGTCCTTGATGCTTTGCATTGGCCCTTTCTCTCCATTTCCATTTACAAAGCAAGTGGTTTGGGGCTTGTTATCTCAATGCCTTCAATTTCCTGAAATGATGACAAAGCAAGTTAAACTGTACTTCTTTTTAAAATAGTTGTCTGGAGCCTGACTTCTGCAAGAGTGGTCCTGATTCCGCTCCATGGGAGTCTCCTGGGAGCTTCTCCAATGTAGCATCTTGGAAACGGAGCTGCTGAATTAGAATCTGCACTTTATCAAGATCCCAGATGATGCAAATGCACATTCGTGTCTGGGAAGCAATGGTTTAGAGTACTGCGCTCTCCACCTAAGAGTTACCTCTTCTAACTCATTAGTAACTAAGGAACAAGGTGAAGGTTTTCCCATAAACCTAATGTGGCATTTTGATCTTCTATTAACAATTCAGAATCACAGTAGGGTCTCTTTTTCCACATATAAGGAAACCTAGCATTTAAGTCTATGAATGCATCAGAAAAATTGTTTCCATTTTGACTTAGTATGAATGTGGTCTTGTTCACACTGCTAAACTGGAAGCAAAGAACTGTTTCCTTTCAGGTTAATGGGTTTCCCCTCATCAAGCTGTCCTTCTTTCATGTAATCTAGACTTGCCTCCACTTATTTATTTTTTTATAACTGTTCTTCTTTTTAATAGGATTATTCATCCTTCCAATATTAACAGCAATTAGACTCACCTCATGGTGCGTCATGCTGACTCAATCTGCGGCTGTCAGAGTAGGATGATCTTAGTCTTGTCTCAGTAACAAATTTTGACAACCAAAACAAAGCAGCAGGCAAAATACATGAAGAGAATTAACAATAAAGGATCACAGATGACAAGAACTTCTTGAACATGATGGTTGCCTCTGTCTTGTGGAAACAATCATGTTCACCCTGCTTGGACTGACGACACTGTGACATAGTCTTAACTTGTATTTTTCAGGAAAGTTTTAAAAGAATACTTTTAAAGGCTTAGAAACATTAACATTTGCTTTCCAAATCTAATCTATTTAATTTTATTGGAAAACATTTACAGAGCTCATCAGCAGACTCTCTAGTATTGAGTAATATTTAGCATGCTGTAATCATGGGAAGGAGAGATTTAGATTAAATGCTGCTTTTTATTACTATTTAATCATTGTAAGTTGATCCACTTTTTATCTTTTTAGTCAACAGATATCAAAGGTGGGAAAATATCTTCGTTTGCAGACATACCTGTATTTATCTCCTATTATATTTTTCATTAGTGTCTACATGAGATTTATTCCCGGTGATTCCCAACAAAGTAAATGTGAATCTCCTAAAACCAGATGCTAATAATAAAGACAAATGAACCTGATCTCTCAGACATGTTATGAGAATAAATTAGATAATATTTACAGGGGGATTTGACCTCACTAGAGATAGTATATAAATGAAATGTGAAAAAAAACTTTAAAGATAAAAAATTCCATTCATTTGTAGCTAGATTGACTTGACAGTACCAAATTATGTTCTCAGTAAAGAAACAGGCCTACTAACAGTGGTTCCGCTGGTTGTGGATAAATGCCAAGTACTGACAATGAATTCCAGGTCTGGGCTGAAACCTCAGGCATCAGTTTGAATATGCACAAAATGAGCTCTTAGTCTTTTTCTATGTGTCTACATTTATTCTACTTGGAATAGTGGTAAAGCCTTGCATACGTTGGGTTAAATTATCAAAGTTATTTTAAACCCCTTTCCACATTTAATAACATATAAAGATTGTTAATAAAGCCATGATGTGAACAAATTTTAAGGATATATGTAACACATATACCTCTAGAGAAACTGTTTTTAATTTTTATTATCTAGAACCAAAAAGGAGCTTTCACCAGGACAATGGGCAAAGAGGGAATCATAGTTATTGTAGACTGAAAGGCAAAGTTGTCCTTACGGGTATGGGGAAGCTGTCAGTTATATTCTTAATATTATTTTTGGGACACAGGAAAGTCCCCCAATCCCACGTATTTTTCAAACATCCTGGCACACTGCTCCAGATTCTACCATTTAAAATTCTTCTGAGTTAAGGGAAGTGGTTGCATATTCATGGAAAAGGGTGAGATTAAAAACTGTAGGATGATAAAGACATTCACCAATATAATAAATGAACACTTACTTCATACTTACTACATGCCAGGCACTATTTTAAGTGCTTTACCAGAACTATCTTCAACCCCATGAAATAGATACTATTATTAACCCAGTGACACAGATGTGGAAACAGGCAAAGAGAGGTTCAGAAGCCTGCCCAAGATCACACAGGCTACAAATGGCGTACCTGGATGCCCACCCTAGCAGTCTGGCTCTAGAATCCATACTCTGAACCAACATGTTTTCCTACAAGTGTAGGAGTTAGCATCATACAATATATTACTTTTAAAACATGAAACAATACTTTGCAATCTTTGATACAAAGAAAAATGTGAAAGCTGAACATTTTTGTATTGCTTAAGCAATGTTGCTTTTTTCTAGAAAAGCCAAGATTTTAATACTAGAGCAGCCTCCGCCTTTCCATTTTGAACAGAAGACTCATGGACAGTGAGCGTTCATGGTACAATCTTACCATGTTGAAACTGTTCACCAAGAATGGAGCACTAGATAACCTGCCAAAAGGAGAGCTGTCTTGTGGACCCAACAGCAGGTATTCAGGTAGAAATGAGAAATGCCACATGGAGATGAATTTAGAGATGGAAACATCAGAGGAGATTAGATAATATACTGTGAGCAATTGCCATGTATAACATTATTTATTACTAACTTCTGTAGCAAGAGGCTACTATGGACCTTAGGATGCAGAATAACTTCTTGATACACACAACGTAAAGAAAGCCTTTAAAATTGTTCTCTAATGTCAGAAGTATGTGCTGTGCACGTTTTTGTTTTGTTTTGTTTTATCCCATAAAACATAAGGTTTTTAAAAAGAGATGAACTGATATCCTGGTTTCCCTGCTCCTAACAGAACACTGTAATGTGATTAAGTACAAACCTTTCCAAAGCAACAGACATTGTGTATCAGGCATGAACCCTATGTATCTCCCTTGAAGAAAGCTTTAAGGTTATAACAGACAAATTCAAAATAAAGCCTATGATCCCGCCACCGTGAAGCCTGCTTCCCCAATGAGCTCAAGAAAGGATACATTGACAAACAACTCACCATGGCTTCCTTTAGCTCATTTCTTTGCCTTTCTTTTTCTTTAAATGGCACTTTAGCCTTAATAGTTACAAAGGTTTCAAGAGAGAGGACTAGAGCCACCTGAAAAAGAGAGGCCAAAAATCCAGTACAATCATGGTTTGCAGAAGTTCAGCATTGGACTTACTGAATAGCCTTGGGGAGTAATGGTTTCTCTACTTTGAGACCAAAGGCATTCATTCGTGTCACCCTTTGCTGTGTTATTTAGTGTTTTCCACTCCATGACCACTATGTGAACCCTGGTGACCTCTTAACTGTAATTCCAAAACAGGTATTCTATATAGGGGAAAAGGTAGCTTTGGGGGCATCTTGAAATGTTTTCATAAATACATATAAAAAAACATGTTATTAGGCAATCGGAAGTAGTGGCTAAAACAGGGGCAAAACTGATACGCCCCTTATGCATATAGTTGCATACGCAAACTGTAATTAGGTTCCCCAAACACTTGCCTGTGCAGAGTGGATGCCTCCCTACTCACTATAGTCTTGGTGTGGGGAGAAGTGAACCTCTGCGTAGCTAACACTGTACTTTGCTTTTAACGTGCAGAACTAGGCTTGCAGACGCTATTGATTATACTTAGGAGAGAGGAGGTTAATGACATGTTGCGAGTGTACGCACGATATTTCATCCCTATTCAGGTTTTAAACAGCATCCTCCTCCAAATATTCTACTCTAAAGGTTGCATGCTAAAAAGTGAAACAGATAGTCCAGTTTTATACTTCTTTTCCTTTAGAATTTCTTATGCAGCTCAAGGACTTCCATCTTCTGGGATCTCAAATTATATTTCAGCCCATTATATGTATTCAGTTTTGATACTAAGATGGTATGTAAGAATTATTCAAAATCCACATGGCTGCAGCCTTTTCTGCTTCTTAGTGTGCCATGTGCTGTTCATTTTAATTGAAAATATTCTAAAAGCAAGATTGATGTGTTTTCTATCCCCCTAAAATAGAAACAGGTTCTGGGCTCATAATTGAGCACTCATAAGCCCCCTTTCCTTATTAACATGCCCTCTCTAATTTGTGCCTCTGTTTGCACAATATAAATGGCCTTTAACAGCCCTTCATTCATACAATGGTCTCACTAACCCAAAGAAAATTAGTAGCAGGCAAAAGCCTATTTTTACTGACACAGAGACAAAAATGCTAATTACCTTAAAATATTCTCAAGTGTATATCTTTGGCATCCTTCCAGGCAAGGCTCAAAAGTTTTTTTTTTTTTTCCCCTGTTATTTACCAGTTATAGGGGAAGTTGTTTTTGTTTTACATTCAGGCTAATACATAAGTAAGTTTATATTTATAACTTGAAATCTTTTATTTTGGGTCCACAGTACTGGCAATAGTTGAGATACTTGGTTGCTTTCTACTTACTTGTGGGTACACTTGAGAGCATTGACTATTTGTGATTAATTATGTTTTTGCTACTTTTGTTAAGGTACTTAGGGACATTTGCAGAAAAAAATACCTAAAATTTTGGGTTTATTTTATTTAAACATATTAATTACTGTAAAATGTTAATGTTTCCTCAGAATCCCTTTTAATTTTTCTCTGATAATTAAATGTTTGTCTAAGTTTATACTCTGAAGCACTCCTTCCTTTCAAAAATGGTTTTAAAACTGAAACCTCTGATGTGCAAAACAAGTAATAAAGAAACAAAATTCAATTCGACTTACTACTAAATTATGATACCAGGTATGCTGATGCTATTTCTATAAAGATGATGAGCTTTTTATCATATATGTGAGAAATACTTATTGAGGATATATTATTTTCAGAGTATTTTGCTAGGCCTGGTTTGTGGAAAAAAAAAAGTACAGAAGGTGAAAGTGCTCATCTTCTTGAGAAAGTTTAAAAATCAAGTTTGGGGCTTCCCTGGTGGCGCGGTGGTTGGGAGTCCGCCTGCCGATGCAGGGGACACGGGTTCGTGCCCCGGTCCGGGAAGATCCCACATGCCGCGGAGCGGCTGTGCTTGTGAGCCATGGCTGCTGAGCCTGCGCGTCCGGAGCCTGTGCTCCGCAACGGAAGAGGCCACAACAGTGAGAGGTACCGCAAAAAAAAAAAAAAGTAAAAATCAAGTTTGGAGAAACTGTCCATTGATGGATGAATAGATAAAGAAAGTGTGTATGTATACATACAATGGAATATTATTTAGCCATATAAAGGAAATCTTGCCATTTGTGACAACATGGATGGACCTTGAGGGCATTATGCTAAGTGAAATAAGTCAGAGAAAGACAAATACCATATGATCTCACTTACATGTGGAATCTAAAAAAAAAAAACCTCATTCATATGAACAACAGGTTGGTGGTTGCCAGAGGCTGGGGGTGGGAGGTGGTAAAATGAAGGAGGTCAAAAAATACAAATTTTCACTTATAAGTAAGTCCTGGGGAGGTAATGTACAGTATGGTGGCTATAGTTAATAATACTGTAGTGCATATTTGAAAGTTGCTAAAAGAGTAAATCTTAAAAGCTCTCATCACAAGAAAAAAGATTTTTCTAACTATGTATGGCAACAGGTGTTAACTAGACTTACTGTGGTGACCATTTTGCAATATATACAAATATCGAATCATTATGTTGTACATCTGAAACTAAAATGATGTTACATGTCAATTACACCTCAATTTAAAAATTGAAAAATAAACAAGTTTGGAGAAAAAAATGCATTCACATGAAAAGTTAAATAGCAGTATAGAAGTTTAGTAACAGTGGAAGACAGCAGAATACAAGAGCCACAAGTGAGTGTAAGATGAAGTGGTAATTAATGGTAAAAAAACAAGTGGTATCCAACTCAATAGTAAGCCAATCAACCTAGTATTTAAAAATGGGCAAAAGATTTGAATAGACATTTCAACAAGGAAGATGTACTAATGTCTAATAAGCACACAGAAAGATGCTCAACATCATTAGTAATTAGGGAAATGCAAATCCAAACTGCAATGAGATATCACTACACACCCACTAGGATGACTATAATAAAAAAGAAGACCAGGGCCTCCCTGGTGGCGCAGTGGTTGAGAGTCCGCCTGCCGATGCAGGGGATACGGGTTCGTGCCCCGGTCTGGGAGGATCCCATATGCCGCGGAGCGGCTGGGCCCGTGAGCCATGGCCGCTGGGCCTGCGCGTCCGGAGCCTGTGCTCCGCAACGGGGGAGGCCACAGCAGTGAGAGGCCCGCATACCGCAAAAAGAAAAAAAAAAAAAAAAAAAAAAAAAAAAAAAAAAAAAAAAAAGAAGACCATATAAAGTGCTGACAAGGGTGGAGAACCTGAAACCCCCATACATTGCTGATGGAAAAATAAAATGATCTAGCCACTTTGGATAATAGATTGGCATTTTCCTAACAAGTTAAATACAAACTTACCAGGAAATACAACAATTCACTTGTATAAATCCACTCAGGAGAAATGAAAACATATGTCCAAAGGTATATATGTGAATGTTCATAGTGGTATTTTCCATAATAGCCCCAAACTTGAAACAACCCAAATGTCTGTCAGTTGATGAATGGATAAATAAAATGTGGTATACCCATACAATGGAATTCTACTCAGCAATAAAAAGGACCCAAGTACTGATACATGTTACAACATGGATGAATCTCAAAAACGTATGCTAAATGAAAGAAGCCAGTTGGAAAAGACTACATTTGTATGACTCCATTTATATAAAATATCCAGAAAAGGCAAATTTACAGAGACAGTAAGCACACCAGTGATTTCTTGGGGCTGGGAGTTAGAAAAAGGATTAACTGCTAATGGGCAGGAGGGAACTTTTTGGGGTCATGGAAATGTTCTAAAACTGGGTTCTAGTGATGGCTGCACAACTGCATCCATTTACTAAAATTCAGTAAGCTGTATACTTACAGTGAGTGGATTCTACGGTATGTAAATTATACTTCAATAAAGGTGTCAAAGGAAAACCCAGTAAGTGTCATATGTTTTTATAGGAGTGGGTCGAAGTGGTCATCTGAACTTTTTATCTTTACTTCGGTGCTGAGATGTAATTCAAATATGTATCTATATCAACAGATGTGAATAATTCTTCACAGTTTGCAACGTCCCTTGCAGTTTTCAAATTTATTTGCTTTTCACACTAATCCTGTGAGAGAGGGTGCATAAGTATTGGATCATAGACAATAAGCACTTTTCTTTTTCCTTTTAGCTTTGCTCTGAGGAAACTTTACTGAATAGAGCATATGATTTAAAAATCAAGGCCAACCTGGATAATGTAATCTGAATAAACTAGATAACAAACATTATCATTGCCTCAAGTACTCCAGATGCTTTTGAAAAGACAAGAATCTCCCATTTACCAAACTATTCTAAACAACAGGTAAGCCCCCAGCTGGAGACTCATTATAGATTGCCTTCGACAGACTTGGCTGAACAACCTCACCTACAGACCCGCCCCCTTGTCCGGCTGCCCCACTGAAGCCTATGGTAGTTGTTCACTCTAAAGCATTTGCATTTATAAATACTGAAATGCATGTAATATAATTGTATATACAATTAGGCACACAATAGCTAACATTACAGGAGCTAATATTCACTGGAAGAAACAAAGCTGCCAAAAAACAAGAATGGAACCTAGTGTATTTATGTGGTTCATAGCAAATCTGTTTCTACTATTTCTCTTGAAAGCTCAAAAGGAACTTAAACAATTCCAACTTAGCCTGAAGCAGAGAATGGCATGTTTAAAGAAATGTGACTTCTAAATAAAGTGTCCAATTGTGTAATTTGAAAATGTATGTGGCATATGAACAAATACCCCTAGACTAGTTAAAAACCACACGAACCTCACTTATTTTGATAGTACATACACAAAACAGGCCAAAAATCACAGACTTTCTCATCTAGCCCCAAATTTCATGCTCTGGGTTTGAGAAGGTCAGCCTCTGGATCAATCTCTCCCCACTTCCTGCTCAAGGAGTTCGGTGTGAAAGGAGCTCTCAATGGTGGAAAAGGACCAGACTCTTCCAAACCAAAGTTTCAGCCTTCCAACCTCAGCCTCAGATTTGCTAATCTGTCTCCGTAAAATGCTTATGCAACCTCTGCTTTCCAAGGAAGGCATGAATGCTTTGTGTATGTTAGTATGCTTTGTCTCCCTGTACGACCTCCTGAAATCCTTTTGCAGGAGACATGTGTTGCTTAAGGATATTTCCATGATCTTCGATCTAACACAAGCTGTGTTTCTTGACTGTGACTGAACGTGAACCAGACTGGATTAGTCTAAACAAATGTAGAAATATTCAACTGATTTCAGTCAACAGTTAATTCTGGTATTTTCAAATTGTAAAAGTTGCATATTAAATTTATATAATGCAGCTCAAAGAGTAGTTGAAAAGCCATGTGACTCAAGGGCAAGAAAATCATGTCTGGATCTGGAATTTACCCCTGTAACCATGCTGAGGTCTCTCAACTTCCAGGACCTCAGTCCTCTCAACTGAAAAAAGAAAAAAATCAGAATCTTGGGGTGAAATAGTCTCTAAAGTCCTAATCATAATTTGACAATCATTTCTTGAGATGTTACTGTTATTCTATAAAATAGAAATATTTATCTAAATAATTTCATGGAGGTCACATATATTTTGCCCTAACATATCCTCTGACCTTTTCTGTACTGCTAGGATTAAAAAAAAAAAAAAAAGTAAGAATTTGAAACTCATAGACACAGAATCCAATTGCACTATCATAAAATGTCACAAAAGTTGCAGCCTGAGAGCAAGAATGTTAAATACAGGAGCCAGATATTAATTGAGTGAGATTTCACAAACACACACACAGACACAGACACACATACATACAGCTGCAAGGAAGAGGTATGTCATCTCCAACAGTGCCCTTTTTTTCTTTTTTATAAGTCTACTTATACTACACTGGCTTTCACACTTCCCTAGAGCTCCAGTGTTCCTTGAAGGTACTTCTATGGCCCTTGAAAGGGTTAAAAGTATTAAAACCTGTTTCTCCACTGCCTGCCCCCCAACACTCTGTTTTTATCTGTTTTATTTATTTGGCTTCTATTTAATATATACATATACATACATATTTTTTTTTTCAAAGAGTGCTTGGGTAAATGAAGTCTGAAAAACCACTGCATTAGGTAATGTAAAAGATTTTGCTTAAATGCTGTACTTTTAAAAAGTGTTTCATTATTATATGGGCTTCCCTGGTGGCGCAGTGGTTGAGAGTCTGCCTGCCGATGCAAGGGACACGGGTTCGTGCCCCGGTCTGGGAAGATCCCACATGCCACGGAGCGGCTGGGCCCGTGAGCCATGGCCACTGAGCCTGCGCGTCTGGAGCCTGTGCTCCGCAACGGGAGAGGCCACAACAGTGAGAGGCTCGCGTACCGCAAAAAAAAAAAAAAAAAAGTGTTTCATTATTATATATACTACTTAAAGTATAAATCATCCTACAAGTTGTTCCAGCAAAGCCCAAAGGTTAGAAAATAATTTCCTAAGGAAAGACTATAAATGACATACTATATTTAATTTGAGGGTCCCTGTACAAGTCATCAAATACTTTAATAACTATACAAATATTAATATTTGATGAGGGACCTCCCAAGTTACAGCATAATCATAACTCTGGATTGATAGGGAGCGAAATGGGAAAAGCCTGTTTAGACAGCTGTAAGAGAAGGCAGAGTGTTTAATGAAACAAGTTTGATAGTCTTATCATCAAAAAACTGATTGATATTTGGTATAATTTAACTTTTTTTTTTTTTTTTTTTCGGTACGCGAGCCTCTCACTGTTGTGGCCTCTCCCATTGCGGAGCACAGGCTCCGGATGCGCAGGCTCAGCGGCCATGGCTCACGGGCCCAGCCGCTCCGCAGCATGTGGGATCTTCCCGGACCGGGGCACGAACCCGTGTCCCCTGCATCGGCAGGCGGACTCTCAACCACTGCGCCACCAGGGAAGGCCTGGTATAATTTAATCTTTGCCAAAAAGAATTTTGAGAAAAGGAAGAATCAGTAATTTAGGTTAATCCCCCATACTTCCCCTTCGGCCTTATTCATCTACCTTTTACTCTATAAATGGTCCCTTGGTCTGCTGGTTATAACAAACTCTTTTTTGCACCATGATTTAAATGATTAGTAGTTGGTTTTTAATTTTATTTAAGGACATGTGTCAATGTTGATTTGTAAAGGTGTAAGTAAAAGACTACCCCACTTTGAAAATCATTAACTTTCTAAATTGACTCAAAGAACATAACAAAAGAGTAAAAACAAAAAAATAATCTTTGGGTCATTTTCTCTCTGACTTTGAATCTATTTACTGCTTAGATAGGTTCTATGTTACTGAGAGCCTGTGTGAAGTAAAGGAAAAGTTATTCTAGCCAAAGGGTTTTCTCATTTCAGTTCCTTAAAAGTCTGTATTTTCCCCATAATAATAGATTTAAATTCCTCTGTAAAATGCTTTGGGGACCACGGAGATAAAGGGCTATAAAAATGACCACTACATTGGAATAAAGTAGAAAGGGGACCTTTTTCTCCATGCAGAACACCCTCTAGTAAATAACCAGAGGTAGAGAAGCAGCTGGTATCACCATGAAGATCACTGGCGAATGTCCTGGAGGACGCTGAGGAATGCAATCACTTCTCAGCTTTTTTCAAACCCCATGGAGCTGACAGCGTGATATTCTTGCCAATTTGGGGTTGTAGCTCTTTTGGGTCTGACTTCCAGTAGGTTTAGATCACAGTACAAAGCAGAGTGAAAAAGATTTCCTTTATCTTTGATAAGGAATTCACTTTCTCTTTTTGTTTTCTTCCTGCAAGAGAGCCTCTGTTTTTCTAAGTTCCACTCTATTTGAAAGCAAGGCATTTGTAAGATCAGCAAGCTCATTCCACGGGGGGCTGATCCTTCCACAGTTCCCACTCCCACCTACTTTTGTCAGCTGTTTTTGTTGGGAACCGGATTTGAGCGGGGCAGATCTTCCAGAACAGGATTTCGGCGTGACTGAGGGGGCATCCTAGGGGCTTGGAATGAAGCCACCTTATGCCACATTCCTTCTGCTGCTCTAAGTTCCCGTCCTGTCTCAACATACATACATGTCGCAGGGTCTCTGAGTTTTCCCTGAGGAAACAGCATAACCTGGAAAATTATAGCAAATGGCATCTCTGCAGGCTTGGATTCAAAAAGCACGTTCGTCGCTACAGCAGGAGACTGGCAGGTACACATGCTCAGAGAAGAAACAGGAGTTGCTGACTACCCCGACACTATACTTTTTAAAAGAGCCTTAGGAAGAATCAACTGTTTTGCTGGAAATGTAAAAACATTAGACAGCGAGGACAAATATGATTCCACATAAAGAAAAGGGAAACAGAGAACAGGGAGAATTCATTGCTTCCTTTAGGATCAACTTAGATTTGTACAGAATGTTCATTTTGACTGTATTATATCACTTTAACCCTCAGAACTCGAGTCAAGTGGGTGGCAGAACTCTGAGGCATTACTTCTCTTTGAATATTAGCAAGCTAGGCTTTTAAGACGATGCGGGAGAAGGTAAGGGGGTGGAGGGCGTGAAGAGGGGTACTGAGCCTGCAGCCCAGAATTCAGTGACCCCTTTCCTCTCTCTTGTGTCCGCCACGCCTGCACCACGTAGCGATGGCGGCCAGATCGCAGGATTGCTCCAGAAAGACTCTGGCATATGCCACAGAAGAGGAGAAAGTTCCACAAACAACCCCCAGATCCCTCCGCCCAGGTCTCGTTACACCTGGTTTCTCAAAAGCGTATTGCTTAGCCAACCTTAATAATCCCAGAGGAACGCCAAGGCAGGAGGGTGGATTCCAAAGTACCTTTGCCCTAATTTATGGAGGGCTTTAAAAGGAGAAAATAAAACTTTGAACTCAACTCATCTGAAGCTTTATGATTCAGGTGTGCTACTTGCCTTCAGGGGCACCAAAGATCACTGAAGTTGAAGTGACAAAAAAAATTCTGTGAGCTGCAGAACAGAAAAGCGTGTCCAGACCCGACCCAGCTGGTTCTTGTACCATATTCATCTGGCAGCAGGAGCAGAAGTCCCCGGCTCTGCCCTCATCCTTTTCTAAGGGATAGGACTTCCTCTGCTTACAGCCCTTTAATCCTCCTCCTCTCCAGCCATCCAGAGTCTAGAAAAAAGTGACCATGGTGGGGACGGGAGAAGAAAGACAAGGACGAGAAAAGGAGGAAAGGAGGAAATAAAGACGGCTCGTGAGAGACGGTTGTAGAGAAAAATAATAGGTCAAGGATGAAGTCACTTCTAAGTTACGTAGTATTGAAACTTGGAGTTTAAAAAGCTAGGCCTGCAAGTCTGAACTAGTCTGTATGACTTGATACAAATAGCACGACCTACTAAACCCTTTTTCCTTACGTTACTAGGCAGATATTAATAGCAACCCCATACCCTTGCAGAAGGACAAGGTGAGTTGACTTCCGTGCAGGTGCCTAGCGTGGTGCCATGTCATGACAGGGGATGAATTTAACTCTGAACCTAAGATCCCACTATTCCACAAAAAAAAGAAAGCAATTGAGTGATAGTTCACGTTAGATGTAGCCCTTTTAGTTACAGGAGAAGCCAGGCCCAAAAAGGAAGGAACGATTTTTGGCCAGCTAAAGGTGAAGTGGACTTTCCTCCCTCGCCCTGGGAAGTCGAAGCTTCCAGGGTTTTCTAGAGGCGACTTCTCTCACTTCTTTAGGGAGGGCCTGGAGCAAGGGCTGCCTTGGGAGGATTCCTTCCCGCTGAATTCGGCTACGAAGCACCTTCCATAGAAAGAAGGGGCCCCTATTGGCAATACCTACCTGCGCAGTGGGTGCGTGTGCGTGCGCTTGCGCAGGTGAGTGCGTGGGTGTGAGTGTGCGCGCACGTGTGGGTGTGAGTGTGCACGCACGTGTGTGTGTGTGTGTGTCCGCGTGCCCGAGCCGGGCTTTGGGTCGGAGATTGCCTCTGTTCTCAGAGGCCCTCATCAGCAGTGCAGAAAGAGTCGGTGCGCTGGGAGGGAGGCCCTGGGACGTGCCAGGCAGATGCCCGGTGTTTTCACAGACTCGTCCCGAGCACCGCCCGGCCCTCCTCTGCCAGATCCTGGGTAGGCTGGCGCGGGAACCGGTTTCCCTCCTCCCCAGCGAGTGGGGACCGGGTGGGGAGAGCCCCGCCTCGCCCCGCGCAGGCCGCTCCTTTCCAGAGGAAGCATCTAGAACAGAACGCAGGCACCGGCTTGCGAACGCTGGACGACGACTCCCCGGGGCCGTGTGGTGTGTAAACAGAACTGTTGTCAATCAAGTCGCGTCTGTGCGTTACAGGCACCGCGCGGTGGATTCTTTGGTACAAGGAAAGCCTCTTTGCTGGGAGCATGCTCCCTCCTCCCCCCGTTTATATCGCTGTTAATTTTTGGTGGTCGGCCCCTTTTCCAGCATGGCTCTGCTTCTTCCGTCCTCTCTTTTGATGATCCTTTCCGCCCTTGTAACCCTCCATTTCCCACCTGCTGGAACTGCTGAGAGCGTGTCGTCAGGAGGTAGAATTTACCAGCTTTAAACACATGAGCTTTTAACCCAAAGACTGTGGTGGATGCGGAACAGAAAAAATGAGAACTTCCCCGAGGCTCTCCAGCCTTCCAGGCAGGCAACGCGTCCCTTCAAGTCACCTGCCTTTGATTCTCTTTGAGCTGGGCTCCTCCCCCGCCCCCCCCCCCACCCCGGGTGTAGCCACTTGGGACCGGTCGCCCCGGAGTTCTCTTGCAGGAGACAGCTATATTTCACAAGGGATGGAGTGATTTATGTGCAAAGTTTAAATAGCTTTTGGGGGCTCTGAGGAATGCAAAATGCAGCATGACTGGAAGGTACAGTATACTTAAGGGAGAACGTGGAATGCGCCGAATGTTTTCTTTTCCTTCTTTTAAAGCTAGTTTAAATCTGTTTCGCTGACGAAACTGTGTAACCATGTGCAAATGTGTAATTCTGCCTCCTGACAAAATTGGCCAGGATTGGGATCACCAGCCATGCCAAGGCTGGAAGCACGGCTTAGACACCGAGGGGCTGCTCTGAGCATAGAGTTCCCCCTAAATTTAGAATATGCGGAAAGAATCGAAGGACTGCTACTTTTTTCAGATTCAATGCCTTTCTCTAAACCCCCTCTTTTAAATATGTATTTTTAAGGGAGTCGTATGTTTTAATTTTTACCCCAGTGAAGATAGTTTGCGTTTTGAACAAAATTGGGTAATGATTATAATCAAATATGCTCATTAAAAGCCATTTCTATTTTAGCAGGAAAATAAATATTCTCGTTTGGAAAAGTCGGTTTTGCCAAAAATAAAGATGTAAAAATATTTTAAGAAATTAGTGCAAAAGTCCATGATTGCACCTTCCAGAAATGAAATTAATTTCATTTCTAGAGATACACTCGACTTTAAATTTTTACTTCATTATACGAGTTGTTTTATTGTGAAACATTTCAGGCATACAACAAACCCAAAGAGAATTATATAACAAACATCTGTATTCTACTACTCAGCCCAAGAGATAAAGCATTTCAGGTGTAACTGAAGCCCCCTCAGACCACGTGTCCCCCTTCTTAATCTCAGTACCCTTACATTTCTCAGATAAACTGATATTTATCATGACCATGCATTAAAAATCTTTTTTGCTACATAGGTATATACACATAAATAAGACATTATATAGTGTGATTTTGCATGTTCTTAATCTTTATATAAACGGTAACATACTGCACCTACATTTCTGCAATTTGCAGATAAGGCACTCCACACTGTATTTTTGTGATATACCCACCTTGAGTACAGTAGCTCTGCTTCCTTCTTTTTTTTTTTGCGGTACACGGGCCTCCCACTGTTGTGGCCTCTCCCGTTGCGGAGCACAGGCTTCGGACGCGCAGGCTCAGCGGCCATGGCTCACGGGCCTAGCCACTCCGCGGCATGTGGGATCTTCCCGGACCGGGGCACGAACCCGTGTTCTCTGCATCGGCAGGCGGACTCTCGACCACTGCACCACCAGGGAAGCCCTGCATCCTTCCTTTTAACTGCTGCCTATATATCCGCGTCTAGATACCTGTGCTTCTGTTGATAGATATCCGTTGTTTCTACTTTTTCTCTGTCGTAAACAATGTTGCTATGGACCTTCTTATATATGTCTCCTTGTGCACATGTGAAGAATTTCACCCAGGAGGTGAAACGTTTCAGGATTCTAGGAACCAAGTCCATGACTTTATTAGATGCTGCCTAATTACTCTCTTGAGTCACCACTTTTACATTGTCACTGTAGAAATAAAAGAAAATCAAGATTACAGATGAGAACAAAAAGGAAAAACCATTCCCATCTCTCCATCCAAAGAAACCCACTTTTAACTTAAAAAACTTCGTTTTGCTGCATAAACTTCCAGGTTTATTCTTCTGTGAGATACATGTATTTTTATATGTCATATGTGAATATATATAAATATATGGTATACGTATACATTATTATATACATATGCATACAAATACATATGGATATATATTTGACCCTTGAATAATATGAGTTTGAACTGCATGTGTCCACTTAAATGCAGATTTTTCTCAATAAATACTACAGTGCTAGGCGATCTGTAGTTGGCTGAATCCATGGATGTGGAACTGAGGATATAGAGGGCCAACTATAAAGTTATATGGATTCTCGACTGCAGGGGGTTGATGGTCAGGTCGTCTCCCTAACCCCAGAGTTGTTCAAGGGTCAACTGTATATTTATATTTAAGTTTTGGGGATTCTACACATATATATATATATATATATATATATATATATATATTTAAGACCCACGTGAAACGTAACTTTCTTTTTTTGAATTTTATTTCATTTTATTTTTATACAGCAGGTTCTTATTAGTTATCCATTTTATACATATTAGTGTATATGTGTCAATCCCAATCTCCCAGTTCATCACACCACCCCTATCCCCCCCACCCCACCACTTTCCCGCTTGGTGTCCATATGTTTGTTCGCCACATCTGTGCCTCAATTTCTGCCCTGCGAACCGGTTATCTGTACCATTTTTTTGGGTTCCACATATATGCCTTAATATTTTTGTTTTTCTCTTTCTGACTTACTTCACTCTGTATGACAGTCTCTAGATCCATCCACGTCTCTACAAATGACCCAATTTCGTTCTTTTTTATGGCTGAGTAATATTCCGTTGTATATATGTACCACTTCTTCTTTATCCATTCGGCTGTCGATGGGCATTTAGGTTGCTTCCATGACCTGGCTATTTTAAATAGTGCTTCAATGAACATGGGGGTGCATATGTCTTTTTTTTTTTTTTTTTTTGTGGTACGCGGGCCTCTCACTGCTGTGGCCTCTCCCACTGCGGAGCACAGGCTCCGGACCCGCAGGCTCAGCGGCCATGGCTCACGGGCCCAGCTGCTCCGTGGCATGCGGGGTCCTCCTGGACCAGGACACGAACCCATGTCCCCTGCATCGGCAGGCAGACTCTCAACCGCTGCATCGCCAAGGAAGTCCCGCATGTGTCTTTTTGAATTATGGTTTTCTCTGGGTATATGCCCAGTAGTGGGATTGCTGGGTCATATGGTAATTCTATTTTTAGTTTTTTAAGGAACCTCCACGCTGTTCTCCATAGTGCCTGTAACAATTTACATTCCCACCAACAGTGCAAGAGGGTTCCCTTTTCTCCACACCCTCTCCAGCATTTGTTGTTTGTAGATTTTTTGATGATGGCCATTCTGACCAGTGTGAGATGGTATCTCATTGTAGTTTTGATTTGCATTTCTCTAATAGTTAGTGATGTTGGGGAGCTTTTCATGTGCTTCTTGGCCATCTGTATATCTTCTTTGGAGAAATGTCTATTTAGGTCTTCTGCCCATTTCCTGATTGGGTTGTTTGTTTTTTTAATATTGAGGTGCATGAGCTGTTTATATATTTTGGAGATTAATCCTTTGTCTGTTGACTCACTTGCAAATATTTTATCCCATTCTGAGGGTTGTCTTTTTGTCTTGTTTGTAGTTTCCTTTGCTTTGCAAAAGGTTTTAAGTTTCATTAGGTCCTATTTGTTTATTTTTGTTTTTATTTCCATTGCTCTAGGAGGTGTCAAAAAAGATCTTGCTGTGATTTATGTCAAAGAATTTTCTTCCTATGTTTTCCTCTAAGAGTTTTATAGTGTCTGGCCTTACGTTTAGGTCTCTAATCCATTTTGAGTTTATTTTTGTGTATGGTGTTAGGGAGTGTTCTAATTTCATTCTTTTACATGTAGCTGTCCAGTTTTCCCACCACCACTTATGGAAGAGACTGTCTTTTCTCCATTGTATATCCTTGCCTCCTTTGTCATAGATTAGTTGACCATAGGTGCGTGGGTTTATCTCTGGGCTTTCTAACTTATCCCATTGATCTATATTTCTGTTTTTGTGCCAGTAGCACATTGTCTTGATTACTGTAGCTTGTAGTATAGTCTGAAGTCAGGGAGTCTGATTCCTCCAACTCTGTTTTTTTCCCTCAAGACTGCTCTGACTATTTGGGGTCTTTTTTGTCTCCATACAAACTTTAAGGGTTTTTTTGTTCTAGTTCTGTAAAAAATGCCATTGGTAATTTGATAGGGATTGCATTGAATCTGTAGATTGCTTTGGGTAGTAGAGTCATTTTCACAATATTGATTCTTCTAATCCAAGAACATGGTATATCTCTCCATCTGTTTGTATCATCTTTAATTTCTTTCATCAGTGTCTTATAGTTTTCTGCATACAGGTCTTTTGTCTCCCTAGGTAGGTTTATTCCTAGGTATTTTATTCTTTTTGTTGCAGTGGTAAATGGGAGTGTTTCCTTAATTTCTCTTTCAGATTTTTCATCATTAGTATATAGGAATGCAAGAGATTTCTGTGCATTAATTTTGTATCCTGCAACTTTATCAAATTCATTGATTAGCTCTAGTAGTTTTCTGGTGGCATCTTTAGGATTCTCTATGTATAGTATCATGTCATCTGCAAACAGTGACAGTTTTACTTCTTCTCCAATTCGTATTCCTTTTCTTTTTCTTCTCTGATTGCCATGGCTAGGACTTCCAAAACTATGTTGAATAACAGTGGTGAGAGTGGACATCCTTGTCTTGTTCCTGATCTTAGAGGAAATTCTTTCAGTTTTTCACCATTGAGAATGATGTTGCTCTGGGTTTGTCATATATGGCCTTTATTATGTTGAGGTAGGTTGCCTCTGTGCCCACTTTCTGGAGAGTATTTATCATAAATTCGTGTTGAATTTTGTCAAAAGCTTTTTCTGCATCTATTGAGATGATCATATGGTTTTTATTCCTCAATTTGTGAATATGGTGTATCACATTGATCGATTTGCACATATTAAAGAATCCTTGCATCCCTGAGATAAATCCCACTTGATAATGGTGTACAATCCTTTTAATGTGTTGTTGGATTCTGTTTGCTATTATTTGGCTGAGGATTTTTGCATCTATATTCGTCAGTGATACTGGTCTGTAATTTCCTTTTTTTGTAGTATCTTTGTCTGGTTTTGGTATCAGGGTGATGGTGGCCTCATAGAATGAGATTGGGAGTGTTCCTTCCTCTGCAATTTTTTGGAAGAGTTTGAGAAGGATGGGTGTTAGTACTTCTCTAAATGTTTGACAGAATTCACCTGTGAAGCCATCTGGTCCTGGACTTTTGTTTGTTGGAAGATTTTAAATCACAGTTTCAATTTCATTACCTGTGATTGGTCTGTTTATATTTTCTATTTCCTCCTGGTTCAGTCTTGGAAGGTTATATCTTTCTAAGAATTTGTCCATTTCTTCCAGGTTGTCCATTTTATTGGCATAGAGTTGCTTGTAGTAGTCTCTTAGGATGCTTTGTATTTCTGTGGTGTCTGTTGTAACATCTCCTTTTTCATTTCTAATTTTATTGAGTTGAGTCCTCTCCCTCTTTTTCTTGATGAATCTGGCTAATGGTTTATCAATTTTATTTATCGTGTCAAAGAACCAGCTTTTAGTTTCATTGATCTTTGCTATTGTTTTCTTTGTTTCTATTTCATTTATTTCTGCTCTGATCTTTATGATTTCTTTCCTTCTGCTAACTTTGGGTTTTCTTTCTTCTTCTTTCTCTAGTTACTTTAGGTGTAAGGTTAGATTGTTGGAGATTTTTCTTGTTTCTTGAGGTAGACTTGTATTGCTATAAACTTCCCTCTTAGAACTGCTTTTGCTGCATCCCATAGGTTTTGGATCATCCTGTTTTCATTGTCATTTGTCTCTAGGTGTTTTTTTATTTCCTCTTTGATTTCTTCAGTGATCTCTTGGTTATTTAGTACTGTATTGTTTAGCCTTTATGTGTTTGTGTTTTTTACGTTTTTTCCCCTTTATTTCTAATCCCATAGTGTTGTGGTCAGAAAAGATGCTTGATATGATTTCAGTTTTCTTAAATTTACTGAGGCTTGATTTGTGACCCAAGATGTGATCTATCCTGGAGAATGTTTCATGTGCACTTGAGAAGAAAGTGTAATCTGCTGTTTTCGGATGGAATGTCCTATAAATATCAATTAAATCTATCTGGTCTGTTGTGTCATTTAAAGCTTGTTTCCTTATTAATTTTGTTTGGATGATCAGTCCATTGGTGTAAGTGAGGTGTTAAAGTCCCCCACTATTATTGTGTTACTGTCGATTTCCTCTTTTATAGCTGTTAGCAGGTGCCTTATGCATTGAGGTGCTCCTATGTTGGGTGCATATAGTATTTATAATTGTTATATCTTCTTCTTGGATTGATCCCTTGATCATTATGTAATGTCCTTCCTTGTCTCTTGTAACATTCTTTATTTTAAAGTCCATTTTATCTGATATGAGTATTGCTACTCCAGCTTTCTTTTTATTTCTATTTGCATGGAATATCTTTTTCCATCCCCTCACTTTCAGTCTGTATGTGTCCCTAGGTCTGAAGTGGGTCTCTTGTAGACAGCATATAGATGGGTCTTGTTTTTGTATCCATTCAGCAAACCTGTGTCTTTTGGTTGGAGCATTTAATCCATTCATGTTTAAGGTAATTATCAACATGTATGTTCCTATGACCATTTTCTTAATTGTTTTGGGTTTGTTTTTGTAGGTCCTTTTCTTCCTTGTGTTTCCCACTTAGAGAAGTTCCTTTAGCATTTGCTGTAGAGCTGGTTTGGTGGTGCTGAATTCTCTTAGCTTTTGCTTGTCTGTAAAGCTTTTGATTTCTCCATTGAATCTGAATGAGATTCTTGCCAGGTAGAGTAATCTTGGTTGTAGGTTCTTCCCTTTCATCACTTTAAATATATCGTGCCAGGCCTCCCTGGTGGCGCAGCGGTTGGGAGTCTGCCTGCTGATGCAGGGGACACGGGTTCGTGTCCTGGTCCGGGAAGATCCCACATGCCATGGAGCGGCTGGGCCCGTGAGCCATGGCCACTAAGCCTGTGCATCCGGAGCCTGTGCTCTGCAACGGGAGAGGCCACAACAGTGAGAGGCCCGCGTACTGCCAAAAAAAAAAAAAAAAAATCGTGCCACTCCCTTCTGGCTGGTAGAGTTTCTGCTGAGAAATCAGCCATTAACCTTCTGGGGGTTCCCTTGTATGTTATTTGTTGTTTTTCCCTTGTTGCTTTCATTAATTTTTGTCTTTAATTTTTGTCAATTTGATTACTATGTGTCTCAGCATGTTTCTCCTTGGGTTTATACTGCCTGGGACTCTCTGTGCTTCCTGGACTTGGGTGGCTATTATGTTTCCCGTGTTAGGGAAGTTTTCGACTATAATTTCTTCAAATATTTCCTCAGGTCCTTTCTCTCTCTTTTCTCCTTCTGGGACCCCTATAATGCGAATGTTGTTGCGTTTAATGTTGTCCCAGAGGTCTCTTAGGCTGTCTTCATTTCTTTTCATTATTTTTTCTTTATTCAGTCCCACGGCAGTGAATTCCACCATTCTGTCTTCCAGGTCACTTATCCGTTTTTCTGCCTCAATTATTCTGCTATTGATTCCTTCTAGTGTATTTTTCATTTCAGTTATTGTATTGTTCATCTCTGTTTGTTCTTTAATTCTTCTAGGTGTTTGTTCTTTAATTCTTCTAGGTCTTTGTTAAACATTTCTTGTATCTTCTCAATCTTTGCTTCCATTCTTTTTCTGAGGTCCTGGATCATCTTCACTATCATTCTTCTGAATTCTTTTTCTGGAAAGTTTTCTATCTCCACTTTATTTAGTTGTTTTTCTGGGGTTTTATCTTGTTCCTTCATCTGGTACGTAGCCCTCTGCCTTTTCATCTTGTCTATCTTTCTGTGATTGTGGTTTTTGTTCCACAGGCTGCAGGATTGTAGTTCTTCTTGCTTCTGCTGTCTGCCCTTTGCAATTCTATATTTTTTAATTCAACATTATATAGTGAGCATTCTATCACATCAGTAAATATTCATTTAAAGACACAACTTTAATGGCTGCAAATTAGTTCACTGTAGGAGTAATTCTTTGGTTATATAACTACTCACCTGTTAAACATTTAGATAACAATTTCTTGCTCTTACAGAAAATGCTGTGATGAAATACAAAGTGTTTCTAAACCAAAGCATTTTTTGATTTATCTTTTTCATGGTAGTTTTTTGTTTGTTTGTTTGTTTGTTTTTTTTGTGGTACATGGGCCTCTCACTGTTGTGGCCTCTCCCGTTGCAGAGCACAGGCTCCCGACGTGCAGGCTCAGTGGCCATGGCTCACGGGCCTAGCCACTCCGCGGCATGTGGGATCTTCCCAAATCGGGGCAGAAACCTGTGTCCCCTGCATCGGCAGGTGGACTCTCAAACACTGCACCACCAGGGAAGACCTTCATGGTAGTTTTAGTGGGTTAATCAGTCCTTTTGTTGCTGGAGCAGCTAAAATCTTTAAGGATAAAATAAAAGCTTTTAACTTATTTCAGTTTTTTGATACTCTTCATGTTAAATTGTCTTATTCCTGTCCCTGGCTGTATAGGGTTCTAGTAGGGAAATGTAACACAATTTCACAATCCATTCTACAGTAGATGGGCACTTGGGTTGTCTCAAATTTTTGCTCTTGTAAACAGGTCTGCTGTGTGTGTGTTGCTGTTTACTAGTAGGAGAGCTTCCTGACAGCTCCAGCTCTTTTAGCTCCAACGACCAGTAGCTAGTTATGTGACTGAACAAGTTATATCACCTTTCTGAGTCTCAACTTACATCAACTACAAAATGGAGCCAACAGAGGTAATAACATTTATTGAAGGCTTATGACAAAGCAGCAACTGTTCTAAGTACATTACATGAATTACCTCATTTAATGCTCACAACATCTCTATTGAATATATACCACCATTACTCCCATTTCACAGATAATTAAGCTGAGGTAGAGAGATTAATTACCCAAACTACAATCAATAAGTGGCCAAGCCACAATTCAGACTTACAGACTCTGCCCCAGAGCCTGCCCCCTACTTTTAAAAAGACATTTGATCATACTTGCTTTCTCTCTGCTCATCCTTTATGCTGAACCATTTTGCAGTTGTAGACATCTTGACATTTCACTCCCAAATACTTCAGAATTACCATACCTAAGAAAACTAACACTAATTTAATATCACCTAACATACAGTCACATGACATACAGTCACATAACATCCACATAATATAAATATAATGTGCTTAGGCTCACCAATTTGTACGAGAGTTTCTGTAGTTTTACATCCTCATCAGCACTTGGTATTTTTGCTGATCTGAAGGGGTGCTGAAATGGTGTCTCACTGTGGTTTTAATTTGCATTTTCCTGATTATTTACGAGGTTGAACTTATGAGACCATTCGTTTTCCCCTCTCTTATGTGAAATGCCTGTTCATTTCTTTTACCCATTTTTAAAAAATTGGTTTGTTTGTCTGAAAAGCTTTTCTTTTTATGATGGAAACTGGCATCACAAATTCTTACTGTAACTTCAAGTTACTCAGTCGCTCGGCATCACAAATAAATGGCCCATGGAGAATGAAGCTGGAAAAAGAGGAATGCTTTCCTAAAAGTGATTATTTGGAAATTTGGATTTCAAAGGTAGAAATGAGGCATACAGCTTCATGCTGAATAGCAAAATATAACAATACTTATAAAATTTCCCAAGATAAGTAACAGAAATAGCAGCAGTGCTATATTTAAGTAAGAGAGATGAGTTGAATTCTGTGTCCTATTTCCCACCTGTCCTATTTCCAGGCGTTGAAATCTAAGTTATGAGGATGCTTGCAGGAATGAGCTCCAGCCTTTGTGATTGTCCTTCAGACGATGAGTGGACTTCAGTCATTAGTGGTCCAAGTCACTCCATTTTCACCAGGACTGAGGCACGGAAAATCAATAGTAGGATCATTTAATAATGCTTCAAAGACTTGAAAATAGTCTGTGAAGAGAGGTTTAAACCCAAATAAAGAAACTCCAGAGTAAGGTGTTCCTGTACTTGTTCTTATTTTCCTTTGACTTAAAGAGAACCATTTGTAGCTCTGTATCCCCATTTCTAGCATGGAATTCAGCCTAGACTGTTAATCCAGATTGTTCCAGATAGGAAATAAGATAAGGTATATCAGCTTATTCATGTGGCAGTATAAGAAAATATGAAAAGAATATAAAGTATGATTAATCATTTTTCAGCATATGAATGTTAAGATTTGTATTTTAAAGTACAAATCACTTTACAGTGATTTATAGCATTTTCTGTTTCTTATCTAAATGACTATGGAAAATCGAACTATTCTTATAGATGGGGTAAAATGTACTATTTACTACACTGTATGTCATTATCTTCAAGTCTTGGGTACTATTTCTAAAATTGCAAATGTAAGATTTGGAAATAGAGGCTATTGTGTTTCATTGCTATTGGCTTCATCCAGAAAATAATTTTCTGTTAAAAGTGATTTTATGCTGTACCTTGATTGGGATGGGAGCGTAATTTTATCAAAGTTAATAGAATTAATTTAAAATATGTGCATTTCATAATATATAAATTATACCTCAACGAAAAAAAGAGAATTGTTGGGGAAATGACATTTCAGAGTCATCCTTCTGGCTGGGGTGGCAGAGATTATATCACCTGGTAGTCCTCAAAGTATTCATGGGACCCTCCAAGAAGCAGTGAAGGGTCTGCAGGACTGACCCAGGATGTCATGTCTGGTGGTCTTGGTGTCTGGGTGAAAATATTTGCCATCATTGTGAGAAAAGACAAAAGGGCAGGGCCTATATTTTTAGCTGCCATAAACTTAACAATAAAACCCATGAACAAATGTTCCCACTGATACTGTCCCCATGGCCAGCTTGAATTGGAAGAGATGTAATTAGACCCCACTTTCTCTCCACTCTGGCTGAGGTAAGGGAGGCCAGCTGTCTGGAAAATTGTAGGAAGAGGAAATGTAGAAAGTGATCACATTTGGAGTTTATTCCAGTTCTCTTTGCATCCAACCCTTTGCCTGAGTGAGAAACAGGGAACAAGTAGGTAAAAGTAGGTGAGTCGTTTATGCAGTTTTACCTCTGATCTCCCCACCTCCTCCTCCCCTTCCGCTTCCCTTTCCCTGTCCTTCTCTTCTTCTCCTCTTCACAATTGTGGCAAACAGCAGTGGGTGCAGGAACTTCCTTAGTTTGAGACTTTATGAATTGGAAGCATCCCAAGGAGGGCTTTTACCATTTGCAGTTCTTTTACCCAGGTATTTGCACGCCAACACGTTGGAGAACAGTGATCTAGTGTACCATTTTGCCTTCAGAAAGAGATTTTTATAAGTCAAATCATGTTTACTTGTAAATATTTTAAGGAAACAAGACTCTTCTAAAATGGATATAGTAACATCTGTTAAAGGTTGAAACAGTCTTAGAGTCACATAATCCTTCCTTCAGTCTAATATCAATCTTTTCTTTTGCAAATTAAATTCATTTTCTCTCCTAGAAACCTCTGCAGATAGAACACTAATGCCAATACCAGTAACTGAAGACAAGCTGTTATCAAATCAACCTCCATAGGTTTTATTTCCTATTTATTCACGCTATATCTGTTCTCTCTACTTTTTAATTTGTTAAGGGGTCAGTTTTCATGTGTTGCCTATTTGTGTAGAATTACCCTTGGATTGAATGGCTCATCATTTTTCCTACCCCCTCCCTCCCTCCCTCCTTCCTTCCTTCCTTTACAGTATAGGGAAAAAATGTGAACATACATTTAAGCCTTTGTACCCATTTTCAGTCCCAGTTTCCTCCCTTCCCCTCCAAAGTTAGCCACTATTCTGAAATCGGTGACTGTCTTTCCTAGCCTTGTTTTTTTTTTTTTTTTGTGGTACTTGGGCCTCTCACTGTTGTGGCCTCTCCCATTGCGGAGCACAGGCCCAGTGGCCATGGCTCACAGGCCCAGCTGCTCCGCGGCATGTGGGATCTTCCCGGACCGGGGCACGAGCCCGTGTCCCCTGCATCGGCAGGCAGACTCTCAACCACTGCGCCACCAGGGAAGCCCTCTTAGCCTTGTTTTTATATTTTTTCTTCATGTATCTGTCCGTTAGCAATATTTTATATTGATTCATGTTTAAAAATATACATTTATATTCATATAATGTATGTATCACTCAGCATTATGTTTTTAGATTTTCTATTTAGAATTCATTTAGATTTTGTATTTCTGGTTTTTCCCCCATCCCCTTCATTTCTTGCCTTTTATTGGATTGTCAATATCTCAAGTTCTCTTTTTCTTTTAATTTCCTTCTTTGTTCTCTTTGGTTTAAAAGTTGTATTTCTATTTCTTTACTGTTTATTCTTAGAAATTCTTGACTGAATGTAAAGTTAATCAATATGTCTGTTCTTCTTCAAATGCATACAGGGCTTTATGACCATTTAACTCAGATCTTCCTTTACAATGTCTTGTGTAATTGTTGACTGGTATCTTAGTATTACCTTATTTTTAAAGTCCTCTCACATTAGCCCTCAGTTTTATTATTTACAGTAAATCATTACTTAATTTTGACAATGTGTTTACCAAATTCTTTACTCATCCTTATGTTTTACTCTCCACTTCTTCCTTCTGGATTCAGCTGTTTATCTTACTGAAGTAAACCCCATAGTAGATCTTTTAGGAAGAGTCACTGAGTGGTAAACTCCCAATATTTGTTGGTTTGAAATGTCTGTTTCACTCTCAGTCTGAAATAAAAATTTAGCTGGGTATAGAATTCTAGGATGAGGATTATTTCTCTTAGCAGCATAAAGATGCCATTTATTTCCCATAGACATCTATGATGACTGATGACAACTTTGATGATGGTCTAATTGGACATTTTTTTGCTTTTTGTTTTTAGGATATCTGCTTTGGTTGCTTTTAAGATTTTTCTCCTCATCATTGACATTCTGAAGTTTCACCATAGTATTGTATATCAAATTGTGAATTTTAAAAATTATACTGCTGGGGGCTTCCCTGGTGGCACAGTGGTTGAGAGTCCACCTGCAGATGCAGGGGACATGGGTTCATGCCCCAGTCCGGGAAGATCCCACATGCCTCGGAGCGGCTGGGCCCGTGAGCCATGGCCGCTGAGCCTGCGTGTCCGGAGCCTGTGCTCCGCAATGGGAGAGGCCACAACAGTGAGAGGCCTGCGTACCGCAAAAAAAAAAAAAAAAAAAAAGTGGAGAGAAAAATTATACTGCTGGGATGTTTGCATGCTTCTGAAATCTGAAGACTCATTTATGTTTTAGTTTATTTCTAGAAAATTCTCAGGTGTTATTTTCTTGAATAGTCTCTCTTCCCCCTTTCTGTATTCTTTGTTCTGTCTGGAATGTCTACTTGATATATATTGAAACTTCTTGATCTATTTTTCACGGCTCTTAGCCACAATTTCATAGTTTTTCTGTCCCATATTCTGAGAAATTTCCTCAAATCTATCTTCTGGTTTATGGATTGTTTCTTCATTTTTGTCTCAACTATTCATTACCCTTTTCATTGAGTTTTTTTTTTTTTTTTTTTTTTTTTTTTTTGCTGTACGCGGGCCTCTCACTGCTGTGGCCTCTCCCGTTGCGGAGCACAGGCTCCGGACACACAGGCTCCGCGGCCATGGCTCGCGGGCCCAGCCGCTGCGCGGCATGTGGGATCTTCCGGGATAGGGGCACGAACCCGTGTCCCCTGCATCGGCAGGCGGACTCTCAACCACTGCGCCACCAGGGAAGCCCTTCATTGAGTTTTTAATTTTAGTGACTATGTTTTTCATTTACAGAGAGTCAATTTGGTTCTTTTTCAGAGTTGTTTATTCTGTTTTCATGTTGTCTTCTTTTTCTCATTATGGTTCCTGTGCCTTTGTTTACATCTTTGGTCACGTTGTAGGCATTTCAGAGTCTCTTTCAGAGTGTTCTTTTAGATGCAGTTCTCTGAATGCTGATTCTTCCCTTTGCTATATTTGTTGACTCACCCATGGTAGTTTATTCTTTCATAGACCTTGTAATTTTTGACTATGAACTTATCTTTAATTTTTTTTCCTTCCCAGGAGATGTGAAAGTGTTCCCATGGAGTGAATGTACATTTTTACTGCTAGGGCTCTAGAGGTTTCAGATGTCCTGGCTTCATTTTTAAATTTAATTTCTCAGTTTGAGTCAAGCAAGTAGTATAAATTCAGCTCCCAAGCACACACATAGCTCAGGCCTGGAGTTTCCATGTCTCAAAGGTGTTTTTCTCCCATCCAAGATCCCAGACATACAAGACACCATTTAGGGATGCAACCAAACTTTACTATAGTGGTGTAACTCAGAAGGGTTTTATTTTTCTAACATAATAAGAAGGTTGGAAATAGGCAGAGCAGGGAAGCAATACTGTCATCCATGTCCTTTTCCTCAAGCTCCTTGTATCTTCCTGCCCCTCCATCCTTAAAGAGTAGCTTTTATCCTTCTGCTTGTTTTATGGTGGCAAGCTGGCTATTCCACTGCTGGCCTCACGACCACAGTTCAGGTAGGAAAACGGAGAAGAAAGCAACACGGAGGAAGGAATGGTTCCCAGATCAGGAAAACCAAACTTTCCCTGAAATCCCTAGCCCACTTCTGCTTACGTCTTGTTGGCTGGATCTGTATCACATGGTCACCCCCAGCTGCAAGGGAGGTGGGCCGCACAGCTTGTACTTAATGCCTTGCCTTTGATGTTTCTCTTCATTTGTGCCACTTGAAGATTTCCTTCCCCCTCCTCTACAGCTTGGCCATTAAAACATATTTTTATTTATTATAACCAGTTTTTCCCCCTGAGTCTTGTCGAAGGTCAGAGACCTCAGAGACTCTGCTCTTATTTCTTCAGCCTCAAATATCCACATTGCGGAGTGGCGGGGCGGGGAGGGGGGGTAGGTCCTTCCCAGAGAAACGTTGTACTTGGTTTTAAAAGCAATTCTGAGACCTGTAGCTGGGGACACAATGCTCACAATATGTACAAGAGGCAGTGGACAGACTGACTCAGGTATTCCTTAGCCTTTAAATGATTTGCCCTGATTATTTGCTCCACTGTCTACTTAAGCTATCCATAACTGCTGAGCTTAGAGTCCTCTTGGGAAGAATGGTTCCAATCTCCATAGCAGCCTCACTGGTGCTGGTTTCAATTTGTGGTTTCCTTTGGCTTATCCATCAATAGGAATCCATCTGCTTTCTTGTCTTTCATAAATTTGTCAAATTTTCTAATTGACTATTGGCACCTTTTCTTGTTTAAGCACTATTATGGAAGTATTCGTTTTTGTGTATCATCATTTCAATGGGATTTTGGGAAGTGGGACGAGTAAATGTTTATATGCAATTTGCAGCCTTGAACCAGAAGCTCCAAATTTGTGGTCATGCATCCTATTTGCTCAGCACCAAGCTTGGCACTAAGCAAAACAAGAGAATACAGTACGATATCTAATCCTTAGTACCAGTGCTATGCTGTAGCCAGCTTTCACCAATTTGCAGGAGCCAATTGTTAAACTTTCAAGAATTTTATGAATTGGTTCACTTCACTTTGGCATCTTTAAGTTGACCATTGTAGCAGTACTTATACCACTGAAAGCAAATAGTATGAATCAGCCCCTTCCCCTCCTTGAGAGCTGATTGGTAGACGTCTGTCCGCACACCACTAGTCTTTACTCTAGTAAACAGAAGACACATCTTTATGTCTTGAGATAAGACATATACTGGAGAAAAAGTAAAAGTCCAAGTACGATAGCCGTCAAGTGCAAACCAGCCTAGTACAGATACTCCAACTGCTAGGGAATTCAGGCAGCAGAAATCACTGTTGACTGTAACAGTTGAAGAAGGTTGGCAAGGTAGCAGCAGTGCAGAGTATTGCTGCTCTTGTCAAAGTAAGAGTGGGCTGTGAAGCCAGAGTCTGAGTTCTAGCTCTTTCACTTACTGCTGTGTGACCTGGAAGAATTACTAAATCTCTCCAGTAAGCAGAATGACAGTCAGCATTTACCGAATCCTTATCATGGGGAGACACTGTGCTAAGTGCTTTTCCACGGATGAACTTAATCCCTACTTTCATCATATGCAAAATGTTGTCTATCTCAAGGGGCTATTCTGAGTATTCCATGACATAATTCATGTAAAGAGCATAGTAAGATCTCCATAAAATTCATTTTTTACTACCAAATTTCTTGTAGAAGGTAAGCAATTTCTACGTGCAGATTTTTCCTACAGGACCTCGAAAGATGGGTCAGATCTGGTTATGTGAAGGGACTAGCAGAGGGCATTTCAGCCAAAGGGGAGGTCGGTCCCAAAGTACAGAGAAAAGGCAAATAGGAGTGTGAGCCCTGGTTCTGATGAGCCTTAACGGAGCAGAATTTGTACCTGGGGTGGGGGGGGTAGTCAGATGAGGACAGATTGTGTTCTAAGTGGAGAACTTGACATTTCACATGATGTAAAGCTTCAGAGACTTTACATTTCTCTGATGGCAGAGAAATGATTAAAATGGGATTTTAAGAATAGGATTCTGGCAGGTAGGCACGTATGCAAAATGAATGGGGCGGGGGGCAAAGACAGAAGCAAGAAGTGGCAGAAGTGGGTGAGAAAAGAAAAGGCCGGGCCTGAGGGACAGTTCAAAAGACAAAAAAAATAAGATTATTTTATAAATGAATAAGCTAGAAGTATGTAGTCACAATATTTGTAGGAGCAATCTGGACCAGAAATTAAGAAAAATAAGAAATGGTTACCAAAGGGGAAGAGGGTTGGGGGGAAGGATAAATTAGGAGTTTGGGATTAACAGATACACACTACTATATATATATATATATATATATATATATATATAAAATAGATAATCAACAAGGTCCTACTGATTAGCATAGGGAACTGTATGTAATACCTTGTAATAACCTATAATGGAAAAGAATCTGACAAAGAATAGATATATATGTATAACTGAATCGCTTTGCTGCATACCTGAAACTAACACAACATTGTAAATTAACTATACTTCAATAAAAAATAAATTAAAAAAAAAAGAAGGGAAAATTCTTTCTTTATCCCCACCTCCTACACCCTCCCCCTGCCAAAAAGGAAAAACTACTCTAATTCAAAAGAACATATGTATTTTTTAATCAGCAGAAAGTTTTTTGTTTTAACACTGCATGTGGGTTTTGGTATTTTCTTTTAATTACATTAAATTAATGTGAATAAACTTTTTAAGAGTATGTTTAATTTTGTAACTGAATATCATGGCGTGTGTAGTTAATCCTGTTTTCCAAAATACCCACAAAATGATGTTAAATAATGGTTGTATCATGGTTTGGAGCCATACTTTTTTCCTTAACCTCTGCAGAGGGTGGAGAAAGGGGGCAGGACACACTACTGGGTAGCACAGGGAGCGTGTTAGTGAATGTTCGTGAGACCCTGTCAGCAGGACTGATACATAGAGATTGACCCTCCTGTAGGGATGCTGGCCTCACTCATGTCCTTGTGCGACAGCCAGCAGGGACACTGTGTGGCACCTCACCATTTTGGTAACAACTGGCTGTGGCAAAGGCCCCCAGTGACCTTCATGCTGCTCAACCCAGTGGAGATTTCTTGGTCTCATCTTTCTTGAGTTCTGAGCAGCCTTGACACTGAATCACTCCCTCCTTTTCGAAAAACACTCTTTCTTTTTGGCTTCTGAGGCACCATATCCTCCTGATTCTCTTTCCTCCTCTCTGGTTAATCCTTCTAAATAAGCGTAAGTTTGTCACCCAGATGTTAAGTTTTGGAGCTTCTCAACATTTAGTCCTAAAATCTTTTTCTCTTTTGCTCTCTTCCTCTTATGGTTTTTACTATTTACTCTCTACCTAGCAAGCTCACTGCTACCCATGGTTACCATCTATATACCAGTGATTCCTAAATTTCTCTCTCTAACCTGACCTTTCCTTTGGGTCCCAGACCTATAGCCAACTGCCCACTCAACATCCTTTGGCTGTCTCAAAGGCGCTTCAGATTCAGCATGTTCTAAACTTCGTGACCTGTTCTCTCAAGTATTGTCCTCTTTTAGTTTTATCCATTTCATCTTAAGTCACCAGTGTTCATCTGAAGCCTACAGCCAGACACTTAGGCATCCTCCCCCAAACCCCCATTTCTTCATTCCCCTCTTCCACCAAGGATCAAAATCTATCCCAAAACCCTGAAAATTTTACCTCCTAAATAGCTTTTCGCTATATCTACATCTTTGTATCTCTGTGTTCACCATTGTGCAATTACTTGGATTAATGTAATAACTGCCTAATTTGTTTTCCAGAACCTACTTTGGTTTCTTTTCAGTAATCTACTTTCTGAATAGTAGTTGCTCATCTTTTCCAAACACAAATTTGGTCATGTTCCCTCAGGACTCATCAAATCCTTTGTATCTATCAGAATAAGTTAGGTAATACCTGTAGTAACAAACAACCCCAGAAATCTCTTTAGTTTTCAACAACAGCAGCTTACTGCTCATTCATAGCATGTCTGTGGCTTTGCTCGATGGAAATTCCACTTTGGGATTCAAGCTGATGGAGCAGCCTCTATGTGGAACATTGCCAGCCATGGTAGCAGTGACCATGACCAAAGAGAAAGTGTGATCCGCATGCTGGCTCTTAAAGCTTCTGCCTGGAAGGGACGCCTGTCATTGCTGCCCACACTTCATTGGCCAAAGCAGGTCACAAAGTCTCTTCTGAGTTCAATATGGAGGGATGCATAATCTTCTCACAGGGAGAAACACTGGAGGAAGTGAAGCCGGAATATTTGGTGATCAAGAATGCAATTTACCACACTCTTCAGTGACGCCCTATTGTTTTGAGGAGAAAACTTATCAGGCCTCCAAGGCTTCTGGTGGTGTTTGAACTCTCCAACTTTACCTCTTACTTCCCTACCCCTCATTGCCTGTACTTTAACCACATTATTCTTTCATTCTTTGAACCTTCTCCAAAAGAGACACATTTACAAAACAGATATAGAGTCACAGACATAGAAAACAAACTTATGGTTACCAAAGGGGATAGTGGGGCAGGTTTGGGTGAGAGATAAATCAGGAGTTTGGGATTAACATATACACACTACTATATATAAAATAAATAAACAACAAGGACCCACTATATAGCATAGGGAGCTATAGTCAATATTTTATAATAACTTATAATGGAAAAGACTCTGAATCACTTTGCTGTACATCTGAAACTAGCACAACATTGTAAATCAACTATACTTCAATAAAAAAAGGAAGTGAGAGGCGACAAATCAGATTTCAGTTCACTGTAAGAATAACCTTTCTGATAAAGTGAGTATCAGTATTAGAAATGGTATGTTCATTGTATTCGTTCAAGTAAACACCAGATGACCAGGTGTAGAAAATGTCAATAGACAATCTAGATAGCAGCGGTAATGGAAGAGAGGCAGATATTTGATCCCCAAACTCCAAAGTTGCATAGTTCTATTAGAAAACATAGAGTTAGTAAACAAGGAGGCAAGAAAATAAAATACAAGGCATCAATTATAAGCTAATATAACTGTGCCTCTAGAGTGGCACAGGCAATAGGTGCAGTACTAATGTTCCTATCTTGGCTTGAGATTTCTAAGACTTGTCGCAGAGGATCTTTAGGTAGGTCCTCCCCAATCTATGCCTTCATCTATAATTGCTTAAATAAATTGATTATAAATATGTCTCTTTTGGAGGGCCAAGGGAGTAGGCAAAGTAGTTTATAAACAGGAACAGCCTTAGAAAACTAAAAATTCCAACACTATCTAGCATGCCATGCTTGAATAGTGCTTAAAAAATGGTTAACATTTATACATAACATGAAAGCTATGTGTTAATTGCCTTTTCTAATGATATTATATATATAACATAGATGTAGCATACTTTATTTTTAAAAATTGTTTATTTTTGGCTGTGTTGGGTCTTTGTTGCTGCGCGAGAGCTTTCTCTGGTTGCGGCGAGTGGGGGCTACTCTTCCTTGCAGTGCGCGGGCTTCTCATTGCGGTGGCTTCTTTTGCTGCGGAGCACGGGCTCTAGCTACGTGGTCTTCAGTAGTTGTGGCACACGGGCTCAGTAGTTGTGGCTTGCGGGCTCTAGAGCGCAGGCTCAGTAGTTGTGGTGCATGGGCTTAGTTGCTCTGTGGCATGTGAGATCTTCCCAGACCAGGGCTTGAGCCCATGTCCCCTGCGTTGGCAGGCGGATTCTTAACCACTGTGCCACCAGGGAAGCCCACATGTAGCATACTTTATTTATTTATTTATTTTTTATTTTTTATTTTTTGCATTACGTGGGCTTCTCACTGCTGTGGCCTCTCCCGTTGCGGACCACAGGCTCTGGACGCACAGGCCCAGCAGCCATGGCTCATGGGCCTAGCCGCTCTGCGGCATGTGGGATCTTCCCGGACCGGGGCACAAACCCATGTCCCCTGCATTGGCAGGCGGACTCTCAACCACTGCGCCACCAGGGAAGCCCCTGTAGCATACTTAAAAAAAAAAACTCCCCTCTTTTACATTTTTATCAGAATAACAGATGCATGGCTTATATTACATGTTTTAAAAAAGTACGGATGAGGTTATACTGTTGTAATATATTCTATAGATGTAAATCACCATTGTAATAAATATAAGGCAACATTTTACAAACTATTAATTCAGAAGGAGTCACATTACATTAGAATAGTTAAAAAAAAGGTTTTTTGAATGAGGAGCACTTAAATGAGTCCCTAATAAATGGGGTAGATTTTTATAGATGGATGAACTGGAAGAAATGCAGTGGATATGACCATCTCATGGTCTAGATCTTCTGAGACAGTTTTTATTTCAAACCTGACCATGGTCCTGCAAGTATGGTCATAATTGCTAGAGCTGGTGCCCCACTTTGGGGTTTGGAATACGGTCAGTGTGGGCATGAACAAGTGCATGGAAATGAAATAGGGGAATGCCTAAGCGATGAGTCAAGTGAATCAGTGCCTGATCAGAGCACGGAATGGGGGTGGGTGGAACAGCAAGTATGCGTCATCTTCCATCATCCAATTGACAGCTATCTCTTCATGCTCTGAGGTCCTCCCCTATGCCCCACCCCCCTAGTAAACCAATATGACATCCTGACAGTCCCAGGGTAAGAAACATTTGCAACTGTTGGAAATGTGATAGAACAAGAAACATACAATCAGTACGTGCAATTGGCTGCACATATTGTGAAAGAATAGTCATGGTTTTATTTGTTCTGTGACAGTATAAAAATTTCAAATCTTTTATAAGATAGAAACTCTAGCCTAAGAGAGACCTTGAGCACCATTTCCCAGCAGTGTGCTGCCAGGTCACATTTTGCCATTCTCCCCTCCCCGGCTCCACCTCCCCAGCCCCATTTTCCAGCTGGTGTCTGCCCCTGGGGCACAGGACACAGGTTTTGGAGGGCAGAGCAGTTTGGTGAGGTTTTGCTCAAACACTGTAGGCTTTTTGTTTTCCTTCACTATTATAATGACAAAGCACTAGAAATAAGGTAGAAAAATGGAGGGTGGGACTCAGAGTAGGTAGAACTAAAAGCAAATTGGATTGTCAGGGTTTTGTTGTTGTTGCTTTTTGTTTTTTGTCTTTCCAGGCTATGAATAAAATGTTTATGAACAAAGAGAAAGGTGCCTATGAAATACATGAAATATAAAAACATGAATCCATTCAGAGGAAGCATCTCCTTAGAATGAGAAGAACATTTTATCGTTTTTAACTTTTCTTCAGTCTTGGGTCCAAAATGCATCCTAATAGTTGAAAATTGCTGTACTTTTTATACAAGTGGAGTGTTTATGAGGAGCTACATAAAAATATGAACAGTAAGGCAAGGTTCATTGTTTTAGTGTCATTTCTCTTTTGTTGATTCTTACTAGAATCTCTTCATTTTACTGTTTTCACTTAACAAGAGTCTCGCTTTAATTAAGAAAATCCAGTGTCTGGCGACTACATGGTGAAATCACAAGGCCAAAGAGATGGAACCGTAGGCATAACAGAAGGATACTGATTCCTGTTATCCTCATTACACTAGAAAACACTATGCACTTAACTTTATTCATAAATATGAAGTTTTCTTCTTGATAGTGTGTGTAATCTCACTTACACCTCCTTTTAAAATTGTCTAGGTTCCTATAGGCCTCCTAAGTCGGAAATATTATCACTATATTCATACCAAATAAAGATCTGTAAAAGATAAAAGTAGCTTCTTTTCTTGTCTCCTGTCACTGCTGTTCCTTTCAGTTGACTCAGCTGTCAACTGTGGGCCAGAGCAGCTCTGAACACATGGTCACATAATTCATTAGCGTTTAGACAGGGCCTGCATCTCAGCCATTAACACATTCAAACATGTTTCTGAAAAACGGTTAAAAACCACCTTGTAGGGTTTGTGCTCACAGAAAGATCAACCTGTGGGGCACTAATAAACATAGCTTATATCTTACTAGGTAAATATGCTTATTAAGTGTATTTAGTTTTATTTTGAATTTGGTACCCCCCCCCCCACAAACAAGTTGTCTTTAAGTTGGTGAGAAAGTCAGCTTAACCAAAGCAGAAGGGAGATGAGAAGCATTTAGGTTTAGGAGAATGATTTTACATTCTGGGTTTGGATGAATTGTAGAAGTCAGTGATTCTCCCAGTGATCTCTCCAAAATGACCGTGAAGCCAAATGATATGGAGAAAATGTTATGGCAATTGTGCTAGTTAAAATGATAGACGATGTAAATATAACTGGTGAAGACAATATTTTAGTATAAATTCACGTAGCAACATTTGGCCTAAACAAAAATGTCCATTGCTCCTTTTTAGATTCATCAAAGACGGCAATCTAGGCAATATATTTTGATTCATTACTAACTTTCTTCACAACTTTTAAAACATTTGGTTAAATGAGTCACTGATTCAAAAACCTCTATTGAGTGCTGTTATTGTGCCAGCCCGTATTTACTGTGTTACTCCATCTTCTCGTTTTATAACTCTTCCTTTCCTCATTCTCCTCTTTCTTCTCCTCCTCCTTTTCCTTCTATCTCTGAGACCTCTTAAATTTTCCTGCTTAGATTTGTTTTGAATGTTTTTTTTAGTTTTTCTTCACCATATGGATGTGATATTTTCCCACAAAACTTGTTTTTTCCCCTGTTTCAACCCTCTTGGAAACGAATGTCCTTTGACTGAAAAAGTGGAAAAGATCCACGAATTTTAAACATAACTATAAATTATGCAAATATATAATGATGTTGTTTCTTTAGCTGTTATGGAATGATGAACTTGGTCATTGATATATTTATCTGGTATGTGTCCTTGCTTTTCAGGGAACTTCTGTCCACGTTGAGAACCACCTTACATTCCTTACTCAATGGACTAACAAAGACAAAGCAGCCCAACTAAGAGTGAAATAATTTAAGCAACTGTGAAAATTTGCAAGAAAGCGTGACCAACAGAAAGCCTTCATCCTCTGTATTTACATCGGTACCAATCTTAGCATCATGCTGTTAACTCAACATAAAGCTATGCTTTTTAAAACAATTCAAGGGCATCCAATTTATAACCAATCATGTTCCAGACCTATAAAATATTTCAGTAACAATCCAAACTGCCATATAAGTTAAAGCTCACTCTGGGCAGCTTAAATTTACACGATCAGCCTGGGACTGGCTCATCCCATCGCATAGGATTGCACGACCTCACAGTCAAGTGCAATTCACATCTCACGGTTCTAGGAATCGATGGACATGGATACACAGTTATATTATTATTAAATCCAATTGCTTTGCAATTAACCTGATATGACACCTATACAAATGATTCAAATAAAGAGCCTCATGTTTCACAGGAGACAATCAATAAAGTGAAATCACAGCTACTGACAATGCCAGCAATTTGGCTTGTTACTATAGTATTATATTTTTCTCAGATAGAGGTTGCTGTTCCCCTGTTGAATCACAGCTACCATAACTTTCAAATACTGGCAATGCCCATGCCTCACAAAGGCATAACATTCAAATATGTTTGGACATTCCTAACCCATCTTTGCTGAGTCATGAAAAGTTACAATCAATCTGCGATGTACTAAATCATACATTTTCTTTCTTTGCTCCCAGAATGGAATTAGAGCTTCTTTCCCCAGGAAAGGCTCCTTAATGGTGAAAAAGAAAATAGTTGCCTTTGTTGATAGATAGAATACGTTCTTAGGGGAAAAAAAAAAAAACCTTACTCTTCCTCTTGCACAAATGTTTTGCAATTAATTGTCTGAAAGCAAAACCAAATCATAATAGCATCTTTCCCAGTTATTATTATTGTTATTATTCTGTAGCTTAATAATCTCTATTTTAATTAAGTAAAAGCACTTCATAGCTATAACCCTGATCTAAATCAACCTTTTGCAGAAATATTACAACCCTCTTATTATCACCCTCTTTTGGCAGATTTTGTCAGTGTGTGTGTCTGCCAGACAACTGGGTGTAGAGAATCAGCCTCTTGAGGGCAGAGACTGTGTATGTCCTTCTGAGATCTAACAGACTCATGCACAGACATTCCATAGGTGTTTGTTGACAGCCTATTTGAGTAGTGCCTTGTTAAGACCTCATAACTCCTTATTTTAAGTAGACTGAACTTGACCTTATGGAATATTTAGGACAGGCACTGACCAAAAAATGTATTTTTTTCCCCATGTCTCTCTTTATATACTTGTTTTTAAACAGAGACCAGTCAGGTCAGGGTGTGTGTCCATGAGGTCATTTTCATCTCCTGAAATGGGGAGAATAGAACAGTAAGTAAGGGAGATGTGTCTCTCTTTAAACCACCACCGTGGATGATTGAAAACAATGACTTATTTAATTCTCTAAGCAGAGTCTGTTCTCCATGAATCATACTGTATACATAATGGTGATGAAAATGTTCAGTTTGAAATTTCTCCCTGGCCAGGGAGGAAACCATGGGGGTGAAGCATGGTTTTAGTGATGACTGTCCTGAGGAAGCTAAATTGGGAAGCCACAGGTTAAAAAAGGAGTGGGGAGGGAATCCTTAACAGGAATGCAATGGTCATCAACTCCGAGAAGGCAACTGACACCCCCTTCCGCTGCTTACACCCAGGCAAGAATCTTCAGAAGAAGAGTTCCTGGAGAAAAACTCTGAAAGCAGAGGAAGCCAAACACACTGTACATGTAGAGTCACCCATGGACTAGGAAAAGACACAGGACTTCTCCTTGAGGGAAGGGAGATAAATGGCTGCCTGTGTGAGGAACACAACTGCATGCATTCACTCCTGTGAAAGAAATTCATTTAAGAGCATTTGGATTAGAAATGGAGATTTAGGGCTTCCCTGGTGGCGCAGTGGTTAAGAATCCGCCTGCCAGTGCAGGGCATACAGGTTCCAGCCCTGGTCCGGGAAGATCCCACATGCCGCGGAGCGCCTAAGCCCGTGCGCCATAACTACTGAGCCTGCGCTCTAGAGCCCGCGAACCACAACTACTGAGCCCGTGTGCCACAACTACTGAAGACCACGTACCTAGAGCCCGTGCTCCGCAACAAGAGAAGCCACAGCAATGAGAAGCCTGTGCACCTCAACGAAGAGTAGCCCCTGCTCGCCGCAACTAGAGAAAGCCCGTGCACAGCAACAAAGACCCAACGAAGCCAAAAATAAATAAAAATAAAAATAAATAAATTTAAAAAAAGAAATGGAGATTTACACAGATGGGTTTAAAGAACAGGAGCGTGTAAGAGACAGTCAAGATGTACATCAGTCATCTGCTGCAAAATTGTGAACAGTATTGGCAAATTAGGATACAATGTGAAGTGGAAAAATGGGCCACTAACTTGTAATTTAACTATGATTGCACTTATGTTAAATATGTGTATTATGGACAAAGACTGATCAGGAATCCAGAGAAATTAACATAGTTATTGTGTTAATGTAGTGACATTGTTTTTCATTGTTTAAATTGTGTGGGTGTGAATGTGATGGACAGCCTGTGTATTGAGTCTGATAGTAAGACAGTAACACAAAGAATCAGTAAGGGGGTGTTTAAGTTTCACGTGCCATGCCAGCTGTGAACTTAACCTCTCCGAGCCTCAGTGCCTTTATATAGAAAGTGGGAATAATAGCACCTGCCCTGCACTAATAGGGTAGTGAAAACACTCTCCAAATGGAAAGTATCGTGGGAGATTGTGAGGCATTCAGAAGATCAGAGTACTGTATAGACCAGAGACTTAAAAAGTCCAGAACTCAAAAAGTTATCCCGAATCTTTTGTCCCAGCAGTCATGCGGGAGCTGGACAACATGTTATATCATAATTGCACAATGTACAAATTACAGTCACTTATTGGGCACCTACTAATTGTTTTGCTAACCAGGTTTCCCAATACCATTTGTAGAATAATCCATTTTTCTTCCATTTGAAATGACTTGAAATGTTCCCTTTATCATATACCTAAGTTTATTTCTGAACTCTACTGTTTCTCTGCTTACTATTCTGTTTTAACTTTATAACTGTTGTAGCTTTGTAATATTTTTAATTCGGTTGGGCAACTTTTTATAGTTTTTTAAAAATAGTATCCAGGGTAGAGTGGGAGCTATTAAGGAGGATAACCAAGCTTGGGCCCAAAGAAGTAAGTAAACAGCCCAAGGATGCACGGCGGTATAGCACAGTCTTCGAAGAGACTTTGGAATCAGAGAAAGCTTAGTTCAAATCCTGGTTTATTACCTAACATCTGGGTGACCTAATATACATTACTTAATCTCTCTAACCTCTTTCTTCATCTGTAAATGGAGGATAACACCACCTACCTTGGAGTGTTGCGCTGGGGATTAAATTACGAATGAATTGAATTTCCCGAATACCGTGCCTGGCAGGCAGCCCTCCTTTACATGCACTCCTGGTGGTGAGGAATGGCTTCCCTTTCTTAGATTTTTTTGCATCTGCAAAAAGAAGAGCCAAGAATTATCACCACCTTCTACACAGCATTCTGAAGGCTGGTTTCACTGTACAGAGATACATGATAACTGTATAGTAAGGAAACAGGGCACTTAAACTGTATGTATTTGCTGCTCCCTGAATATGGCAAAGCAGGAGACACTGTGTGCCATATAATCCATAAAATGCACTCTCATTATGCGGCCAAGAACATGAGATGTCAGACAGGTAGGAATGCCAGGCAGTACGTTCCTGTCAGACTTCGAGGTGAGTGGAGCGCAGGGGGGAGGGGACATCGCTGAGACTGGATAGGGAACAGGGGAAAAATAACAGGGCCTCTCTCTTCTGCTCTAAGTTTAGATTTTAAGTGATCTGGGGGCAGAGATCATATCTATTACCTCCCTTTTTTTGTAGTTTCTAGAAGATTATTGGATATTTATGACATTTGATGATTAGAGTGAAGAGATGTCACATAGGGCCTCATAGTAACCCTCTGCCTCCGAGAGTGGCCAGGACGACTTTTGTGGGAAGCTGCTTTCTTCTCTCCCTTGGAAGAGACGGATAGAGTCTGATTATAATTAATTTTAATAAAGACCTGACATGATGTGCTAGAATCTTGGCCATTCAAATCAAGTAGAGCCACCCAGCCAGCTTGGACAAAAATAATCTCAGCTCCCCCTCACTATTGGCTTTAGAACAAGTCAAGTCCAGTTAAAAAGATTTATTTATTGAGTGATTTTGTGCCTAGCACTATAAAAAGGTGTACAAAAGGACCCCATCTGACATTCACTGTCTGAGTTGGACAGACAAGAAATATAATAAAATAATAGGCACCATCTGTTGAGCCCCTGACTTGCGCTATGCCAAGTGATACGTTCAGTGTACATTATCTCTAATCCATGAATGCTTTCCACAAAGTGCCTGTTATGTGCCAGGCATTCTGGTTGCTGGGAACACCTCAGGCCTGAAGGAGGAGGAGGGCCCTGCCTTTGGGGAACCTACTTTCTAGTGCTTATAAGCAAGTGAGTATATAATACCATTTCACATTACGGTAAATGCTATGAAGAACAGCAAAGCAGGGTAAAGTGATAGAGAGGGATTCGGGTGTATGCAGGGGATATTGTAGGGCAGAGATATCCTCTGAGATATCCTCAGAGATATCCTCTCTGAGGATATCACCTGGAGGGGCGGACTGAGCTATGCCAGCCGGGAGGACAGGTGTCCCAGGCAGAGAGAACAGCAAGTGTACAGGCGCCTGGGAGAGATGAGCGTGGCATGTACACTTGAGGCCCAGCGTGGCTGGGATGGGCTGAGAGAGAAGCAGCAGGAGAGACAGGCAAATGATGCACATTTCAGGTTTCATTCTGAGGACATGGGAAGCTCTCAGGAAATTCTGGGCAGAGGAGTGCTACCTGGAAACACACTCTGAGATGGAGCTCTGCAGGCAGACTTATTGTCCCACGACTGTAAGAAGGTGAGAGAAGCAGGACTGGGTAGAGGCAGAATGTGTGTTCACTCAGCAGAAACCTCACTGGATCCTCCTGGAAGCTGTGGGGTTGGGATGACCCTCCAGAGTGTTCCCGGATTGAGGTGAAGGGCTAGACCTTGTAAGCGGGCATCAGTTGCTGTCTCCCGAGAAGGGTTACAAACTTTGGTGAGGCAGCTCCCCTTGGGGGTGATGCTTGAAGAGGTTTGCATCTGTGGGCCACAGCAGTCACCACCCCAGCATCTGGGGCAATGACACCTCAGTCCTGAAGAGGGGATCTCGGTGGCACACCTCAGGGTCAGTACAAATCTGTTTATGTTTTAATTCTCATAACAATCCTCCAACTTAGGCATTTTTATATCCTTTCTGAGACTCAGGGAGTTTAAGAAACCTGTTCAAGGTCACACACCTAGAAGATACTGGATTTGAACTTAGGGTCCTCTGAGTCTAAAGAACGTAATTTAAAAAAATGTGGTAAAATATACATGACATAAAACTGATCATTTTAGCCATTTTTAAGTGTACAGTTCAGTGGCATTAAGTACATTAATATTATATAACCATCACCACCATCCATCTCTTCTTTCCATTTTGCAAAACCGAACCTCTGTACCCATTAAACAATAACATACTATAAAAATACTAATATTAAACAATTACTCCCCATTTTTCTCTCTCTCCAGCCCCTGGAAACCATCCTTCTACTTTCTGTCTCTGTGAATTTGACTATTCTAAGTACTTCATATAAGTGGAATCACACAATATTTGTCATTTTGTGACTGGCTTATTTTACATAGCGTCATGACTTCAAAGTTCATCCATGTTGTAATGTGTCAGAATTTCCTTATTTTTCTTTCAGTCTGAAAACATTCCTTTCTATGTATCTACTACATTTTGTCTGTCTATTCTGTTGATAGGCATATGTGTTGCTTTCACTGCCTGGCTATTGTGAAGAATGCTAGGAACATTGGTATACAAATATCTGTTTCATATCTGCTTTCAATTCTTTTGGGTATATATCCAGAGGTGGAATTGCCAGATCATACGGTAGTCCTATTTTTAATTTTCTGAGGAATTGCCATACTGTTTTCCACAGCGATTGCACCATTTTACGCTCCCAACAGCCCTGCACGAGACTTCGAATTTCTCCACATCCTCGTCAACACTTTCCTTTCGTTTTTTTCTTTCCTTTCTTTCCCTTTCCTTTTCCTCCCTCCCTCCCTCTCTTTCTTTCTCTCTGATAATAGCCATCCTAATGGGTGTAAAGTGGTATCTCATTGTGGTTGAAGACCACGCACTTTTCATGCCGTCATGCTGTCTCTCAGAAAGGAATCCAAGATTGCCAGCATGCATCCAATTCCACCATTCCATCTGTGGGTGGAAATGGTGGCAACACTAGGTTAAGACCCAAACTCAGTTAATTTCCCTGGATTAACAGTGAGCTACAGCAGACCACATTCTGAGCATCCCCTAAGACACCTAAAGAACGATACAAAATTTGGCACTGTGTAAGAGTTAATCTTTAAAGGTTTTGCTCAAGGATCCTAAAATAGTTTAGAAAACTATGCTCTTCTTTACATATTTAAAAATTGATATTTATAATTTTATCATAAATTCAAACAGGTGCAAAGAATATAATTTGTAGCATATCATAAATATTGACATTTTAGAATAAAATGGTTACATCATTGTTTTAAATGTATCCAAATGGAATCTAAATCCTGTAATAGTTTGTTATCCACCATCATCCATTTAAGAAATACACAAGTAAGCTCGTCTTTAGCAAGCAAAAATTAAATATAACTCCCTGCCTTGCCTCCACTTCTGCCATGCCTTCTATGTTTGAAATTTTATTTCCATTCTACTTCCCCTGCAAAATTTTATGCTAATGTAATATGTTTATGATTGAACATCTTTTACTGAGTATCCTATCATACTTTTATCTATCAAACATTTGTATAAAAGTTAAAATTTATGCACTTTAAAATTCCTGTAGGGCTTCCCTGGTGGCGCAGTGGTTGAGAGTCCGCCTGCCGATGCAGGGGACACGGGTTCGTGCCCCGGTCCGGGAGGATCCCACATGCCGCGGAGCGGCTGAGCCCGTGAGCCATGGCCGCTGAGCCTGCGCGTCCAGAGCCTGTGCTCCGCAGAGGCCTGTGTACTGCAAAAAAAAAAAAGAAAAAAAAATTCCTGTAACCATAGGGTCTAAGTGATTTCTGGATTGAGTTATCATTATAATTACTAGTATTACACAATTGATCAAAACAACCTAAATGAATAGAACATTCTGATAAATGCTAACATGAAAAGTAAAGTTTTACTGGAAGTTTGCACTTCTTAATAAGATAGGTGATGCTGTACTTTTTTCAAACATTATATGTACTATGGATAAATTTTACTTATTGTTAGAATAACAAAGTGTTTAGCAACCATTCTATTTTTCATTTTTTAGAGATGAAGAATCCTTGTTCTTTTTTTTTTATTTTGATGCAGTACGCGGGCCTCTCACTGCTGTGGCCTCTCCCGTTGTGGAGCATAAGCTCCGGATGGGCAGGCTCAGTGGCCATGGCTCACAGGTCCAGCCGCTCCGCGGCATGTGGGATATTCCCAGACCGGGGCACGAACCCGTGTCCCCTGCATTGGCAGGTGGACTCTCAACCACTGCGCCACCAGGGAAGCCCACGTTCTTAAAAATAAAGAGATGGGAATGGAGTTTTGTTATAAAAATGTCCTTCAATTTTTGAAACTCCTGACTTATTTGCCCCAAATCACATGGTAATCCATTATCAAATGATAGTTCTAATGACCTGATGACTTCACTATTTTTTCCCTCAGTTTTGAAAGCAAAACTGACTGACTTGCAAGGGATTTGTTATCCAGTCTCTCATGGGTCGAGCTGTGTATCCACCAAAGTTCATATGAAATCCTAACCACGGGTACCTCCAAATGTGATCGTGTTTGGAAATAATGTTGTTGCAGATATAATTAATTAAGAAGAGGTCATTAGAGTGGACCCTAATCCACTATGACTGGTGTCCTTATAAAAAGGGGAAATTTGGACACAGAGACACTCACAGAGGGAGGAGGACGTAAAGGCACTGGGAGAAGCCGGCCATCCACCAGCCAAGTAGAGAGATCTGGAACACAACCTTCCCTCACAGCCCTCAGAAGGAAGGAACCCTGCCCACACCTAGATTTTGGACTTCTAGTGTCCAGAACTGTGAGGCAATACATTTCTACGGTTCATGCCACCGGTTTGTGGTAGTTTGTTACAGCAATGCTAACAAACTGGTACACAGTTCCTAGAGCCATTCACCTCCCCCACACTTACACTAACACCAATATTTTCATTTTTTCCTTTATTTGGGGCCAGGGCAGGGGGTGGGCTGTGTTAAACTCCAGAGCAATGAACCCTAGAAAGATTGGGAAGAGAGGGGCACCTTTCTTTTGTAAAGTAAGGGGAGGGCCATTGCAAAAGGGGGGCGGGGATATTTAATAAAGAACGGATACTGAATTCAAGATCTGTATGTTGCTTTCCTTCAAAATATTCTTGTCCGCATGCTCCTTCGGAAAGCCTTACTCAGCCCCAGAGGAGTAAGTGTACCTACTTTGAAGATGACTGTGCTCAACTGTAGAAAGCTTACTGAAATTCAGGGATGTGGAAAAACTTTTGTCAGCCGGAGGTGCTGATGACATTTTCATGGAGGTTATGACATCTGCTGGCCTTGTGTGTAGGATTTTGATTTGTGGCAAGGAGAAGGGAAGGCATACTAGCCAGAGTGGAAGCAACTTGGGAATGGACTTCTGACTAAACTAACGACTCAGTAGGGTGGGCCTACAGAGGACCTGCACTTATGGGTCTAGGAGCTTGTACTTAGGCACTGGAGACTTTTGCGTGAGCGAGTGACATGATGAAAGTGATGCTTAGGAAGATTAGTTGGGCGTCAATACGGAGGATGGGAGGATGTCTGCAGAACTAGGAGGCAGGAAGCAATCCAAGGGTGTGGTCAATAATGAGTGGATCAGTGTAACGGCTTTGGAAATGGAGAGGCGGCTGTTTGCTGGTTGTGATGGACATAGAAATCACAGGCCTGTATTATAGTTAAACCTTGTGCCATCTGCTCGATGATCTTTTCAGGTAGGCCGCCCAGTCCCAGAACTAACTCCCTGCCTTGGCTCCACTTCTGCCATGCCTTCTATGTTGGTGGAATACTTAAAGTCCAGAAAGACACCGTGCTTTTCAAGTTGGTCAAGTAGAGGTACAATAGGGGCAACATTGCCCTCTTGTTTGGCTGATCCTTTCATTGTAAGGATGGAATGAGTACATGTATGGGGAACCACTTGGTTGAATATAAAGCACCCTGCAAACGGAAAGACGGGACTCTTCATTACTCATTACTCTACGGTGGCACACGACTCCTTCTTAGAGCAAGTGAAGAGGTTTTCTGAGTGGCTCATTCAACGTTAGCCTTGAGTAACTGAAATCCAGGTAATAAAAGCTCCATTGTATGTTGCCTGAGAATTTCACTGGGCTTACATCCCTTTCCAAACTGGGAAGGTGCTACAAGACCCCCTGCTGAGCTCCCCCAGGGAGAAGAGCCACTCTTCACATTCCTTCTGGATCCTCTGAGGTGTCTGGCCTCATGCCCCAAAACCCTCAGAGGACTGTTCATTTTCTGTCAGAATCGTGAGGCTTCCTGATTGTGTAGCAACGGAAACAAAGCTTTTCTATGCTCTGAAAAGCAAGTATTTTTTACGGCCACATGCTCTCCTCACTCCCTGGTCTAAGCTGGGAAGGCACGCAGAGCATCAGAACAATCCAGACACACAACTTTCTTTTTTTCTCTCTTGCATTAGAGACCATTGTGTTTTTAAGACTCTGAGAGGATAAGAAACTGGGGGGATGGGGGTGGGGGGGTCGTCACTATCTTTATAGTCATTTCTCTAAATCACATTCACATGAGTGACTATCTGTGACCCAGAGTCATTGGAAACTTTCGATGTTCTTAACCCCCAGAGGACTCTCTTGGCTATCATGGGAGAGACATGACTTAGTGGCCATGTGGCTGCCGACTCTACTAGGACTTACCATTTGGCATTTCTTCCAAGGATGGAAAGGAGATTATCAATAATATTTGAGTGAATTTTCTTACCTACATCGGCTCTATCTCTTATTTATGCGTATCTTTATTTGAATGGCTTCAGTAAGAGCATATCCAATGGTAGAAAGACAACGTGCAAGCGTCAACTGATCCCCTCGGCATAGACGCCTGCTCCCATTTCACAGATGGGGATGATAAGCCCTCCTGGTGAGATTACAATAGTCCCTGTCATTTCATGTGTACTTCCCAGGTGCCAGGTGCAGGTGCCAAGTGCTTTACACATGAACTCGTTCTCTCCATCAACCTATGGAGTGGGAATATTAACATCCACATTTTACAGAGGAAGAAATGGAAACCTAGAGAGGTTAACTAACTTTCCCAAGGTCACAAAACAAGTCAGTGGCTGTGTCAGTCAGCATGAGTTAAACTAGGCTTTGTGACAAACAGCCCCCAAATCTTAGTGGCTGACGAAAACAAAGGTTTATCCTCACTCATGCTCCATGTCTATGGAGGGGTGGGAGGCTCTGCTTCTCCTCACTCTGGAATCGGGGCAGACAGAGAAGGCCCTCCTTGGGAGTTGCTAGTTATCATGGCAGACAGAAGAAGAGAATATGGCAAAGTGCTCACTGGTGACACATGTTCCTTCTGTTCACTTTGTTGGCCAGAGTCTGTCACATGGCCACTCCTAACTGCAAATAGACGAGGAAGTACAGTCTTACCATCTGGGAGGGAAAGGAGGAATATTTGTAGGCAGAGGGAGCATCTGAGAAGAAAAATATTTTCTTAAGCCTGTGCCCTTTACCCTTTCATGAACACTTCCACTCACTGAGCACCTCCTGGGGGCCAGGCATTACAGATATTATTTTCAGTCCTCACCACAACACTATTAGGGAGGTATTATCTTCACTTCATAGTTCAAGGCCCAAAAAAGTCTTGAAATAGCTTGAGTCAGATGGCACAGGGAAGAAAAGGTGCCTTGCGCAGCATTCAGGTCAGCCTGACTCCAAAGACATCCGTGAGGATTCCCAATGCCATGGATGTCACTTTAGTTTCACAAAAGCCATATACATTTTTTAAAAGATTAAAACTTTAGTTAATCATGTGTTTATTTTCTAATTAAAAAGGTAATAATTGCTCATTGTTAAGATTCAGACAATGCTTACAGTTTTGAAGAAAGTGAAAAATAACTAATAATCAAACATCTAGAGGGAACCCTGCTAACATTTTAGATATGCCCTTCCAGAGGTGCTGACTTATTATTTGCTTCTTCACATGACAATGTATTGTGAACATCTTTCCAATAAATATACTTCATTTTTAATGGCTGCATAATATTCTATTGACTGTGCTACAATTTAGTTAGAATTCCCGAATGATTTACAGTACAGATGATAAACAACATTTATCTTGTTTTCAGTGTATCTGATCTCGTTTTGAGTTCCATTTCTTTCTGAATAGTGATGTCTAATAGCTTTTCCTTTTTTTCTTAACCAATTCATGCCTTCACCGATGAGAAACACTGTAATGGTCAAAGATCATTAATCAAAACCTTTCTCTCCCTCTTCCATAGGGACTCCCCTCAAATGCTATTTTTTAAAAAAATGGTTTTTTTTTCCCCTAGAGTCTCAAGCCAGGAGTTTTCCTTGGCATGTTTTTGTTTTCATATAATTTTTCTGAAATGCCCACATAAACTGCTTTCCTTATCTTCCTCCCTCCCTCCCCCTTCCTTCCTTCTCTCTTTTTCTCCCTCTCTCCCTCCCTCCTTCCTTCCTGTATATCTATACTCCTTATTTTATTTTACGTTTGCATGTCCCTAGTCTAGACCCTTAAATAAAATGTCTGTGCCCGCTGTTCCCTTTACAGTGAGGCATTCCGCGCTTTCCAGCTCTAGCCGTGGTGCTCCCTTTTCTATGCCTCCAAGTTTCCCCGTTCAGATCCACCACATCCCCACCCACTGCACGGCCCTCCTGTGCTGGTGGAGCTCTCTCGTCCTGGAATGGTCTCTACTGTCATCTGTGGTTGGTCTTCAGAGTCCAGCTCAAACGCCTCTCTTTCAGGAAGCCTTCCCTGGCCCCTGTCCTTAGGCAAAATTAGTTGTTCTTTCCTCTGTGCGACGCAGCGCTTTACCGTTACCTCCACTATGCACTCATTCAGGAAAACATTTACTCAGAGCCGGTGGTATGCTCTGGAGTGCTGGGGCAGATACACAGAACTAGCCTTGGCATCCACTCTAGGAGTCTTCCGCCCCCGGGGAGGTGGATGGGTAAACACATCGTCTCAGCCCCTTGCGGTGAATGCAAAAGTGGGGGTAGGTGCGAGGCGCCACGGGAATAACGGCCCGGCCGGCACTGGTGGACTTTTATTTGCTGCATGTTCTGCCTTAATAAGTCAAGATCCTGAGGTAAGGGACCCATTTTCAAATTCGCCTTTGGTCCGGCCAAATTTGTTGATAGTAAGAGCCTGAGAGGTGCGTGACCTTAATGAACCAGTGTCACAGGTGTGCTCAGGCGAAGGGACCAGTGTAGGTGGTCACCGGGCGCAGGTCCAAGCCGTACTCCCCGGAATCAGTGTACTTTTCACATCTTTCTTTCTCCCTGAAATGGACGCACATTCCCCTCCGGATTTAGAATAGAAGTAATGACTCTTCCACGAAAGCCTGGAAAATATGATTTTTCCAGAAATGGTTTGGGTCGGTTATAGATCTTTGGCTCCTGGCAACTGTAGGACGGGCTGCGCCCTCGCTGGGTGTGTTTGCTCTGAGACCCGACAGGGAATTTCTCTGGGACCCCGCTCGCCCTGCAGGCCACGTGCGCGATCCCGGAGAAGAGCCTCCTCGCGCCGCGCGCCTGGGAGCCGGCGCCTCTTCTCCGGCTCTTCCTGCCGCCCCGCGCCGCCCCCACCTCAGCAGCGGCCGCGCCGCCCGATCCCGTCCGCGCTGGCTCCAGCCCGGGTCTTGCCGGCCGCCCGCCGCCGCCGCCGCGCTAGCCGAGCGGGGAGCTGGCGCCGCCGAGGCCGCGGCGGCCCGGGCGTGGGGGCAGCGCTGCGCACGCGCGCCCGCGGGGGTGACGGGTCCCTGCGCCCTGGCTCCGCAAGCCCGGGGCCCTCGGGCCGCCGCCCCACCCGCCGCCGCCCGATAACCGTAGCCCGCGTGGCCGCGCCGGCGGGGACGCAGTTCCCCGCACGAGTCCTCCCGCGGCCGGGAGGGAACATTCCTGCTCTCCCCGCCCGGCCCGCGCCCGTTCCCGCTCCTCCCCCGCCGCGTGTTTTCCGCCCCAGTAAAGATCGTGCCACACAAATAAGCCTCGAATGCCCTTTGCCGAGCGGGCGGGAGGGCATCGAGCGCTGGGCCCGAGCGGGCCATTTTCAGGGCGCGTCTCCAGAGCCGCTGAAAGTCTTGTTTTCTCCCCAAAGTGGAAGGTGTGGGGGGCAGGGGCGGGCAAGGGGCCGCTTCCAACTGCTACACACGCTCGAATAGTTGTCAGTAAAATCGAACTGACGTCAGCCCCGAGGAAAAAGATAGGTCTCTTTTGTTCTCATGTTCTCCCCCCAATCCCCTGCGATCAAAGTCAAAAAACATTTTTTGGAGGTGGGGGGAGAGACAAAAAGGAGAAAAAATTGCAAGGCAAAGAGATAGCTTCCATTAGAGCTCCAGCCCGGGCGAAGGGAATGTTTAATGAATGCATCAAGCCTTTTGATCACCCTCGCTCGGTTGAGTTCAGTAGTGCCGGAAGGTTAGTTGCATATCCTGTGGCTGATCTGAAATTCGATCAGCAGAGGGGGCACAGAAAAGAAAAGCATTTTAATGGGAATCAATAGAGGATCATAGGTCCTGGAAGGAAATACGTGTTGATTAAAAATGCCACAAGATTAAAAAATGTTCACGACTGGTTTAAAAAAAGAGAGAAAGAGGAAGAGAGAGAGAGAGGAGAGGGGGAGGAGGGGAAAAACCCTTAGCAATCTATTTTCTGTGTGTGCTGCTGCCAGAGAGGCAGTCAGCGGACCAACAGTTTGTGTAATGCTTCAAGCTGCAGCAGGCAAATTTAAAGCTGTATGCGCAGAACAACATAATAAATGCTTACTGAAAATGCATTTCTATTTCTAAGCGGGGTTCACTCATGCATTATACAAAACACCTAGGGCTGCAGTAGCGAGACACAAGAGGACAAATAAGGTGTGCTGTGACTCAAGTTCTTAAAACTAAACTCTTGGGCTTTTAACAGTTGAGAGCTAGAGCATATACACTTGCTTTTTTTTTTTTTCTTTCTTTCTTCAGCTGAAACTAAATAGCTTTGGAAGTTACCACAGACTTAAACTGTCTGAAACTTAAAAAAAAGTTGTAGTATAAAAAATATCTGATATCTGTGAATGTGAAGAGAAGGGTAGAGTGGGGAGTGAACAGTGGTAGATAGCATATTGATTGGGTTGCGGAGTGGAAAATTATTGCCCTGTAGGTAGAGAAAGTGATCAACAATGTGATAAAAACGGTTGAGGGTTATATGGCTATTTACCTACTATAGTGGGAAAGGGAGAAAGGCCTTTTAAACCCACTCTTTAACACAAAAAACACAAGTATACACCCTGTCTGCATGGCGTCTTGGAGAGGAATCAATAGCGTTTAAATGTTGATACATTTAACAAGCAAAGTTCCTTCATTATTGTGAGGGAATTTAGCTGGCAAGGGTGGTGGGCCCTTCCTTTCCATGGTCTCTTGAAGGCTCCTCAACCGGCTGGGCATTCCAGTCTTTGCCCCTTTCCCCTGTCTTCCTTGTTCTCACCTTTTCTTTTAGTCTCTCTAAAGCACATAAAAAGGAGCAAGGAGGGTTTTCAGGGCAATTTCCCTCGGGTATTCCCAATATTTAATTGCAGTAGTTTGGATAGAGCAGAATCTGTCAAAATTGAGATTTCTTTGTTCAGCAACAGCTCCTCTTACCTCAATGATTTCTAGCTCCACGAGATGATAAAATCCTCTGAGGAAGAGGGTTTATCTCCTTTCTCATTCATACTCCCAACAGTGTTCCTGAGAACAAAACCTCACACCTAGGAACCAGTAGAGAGAGCTGAGTGAGACTTAATAGTAGCAGATCACACACTGATCACGCTCAGAAATCCATTCAGAAAGGAAGATTATTGCTGGGTTAAGTCCAGACAAGTCACTTAGCTTCTCTGAGCTTCCAGTTCCTCATCTGTAAGATGAGGGATGCTTGTATCTACCCATCAGGGCTTTTGTGAATGAAATAATATATGTAAAGCACGCTGTGAGATATTTATATACATATTTATATAAATGCTTTCCTTCTCCAAAGATGTCCCCACCCAGGAGCCATGCCTCCTTTATTCACACTCTTGTGTAGTCTCTGAGCTGAAGTGACACTCTATGACTTCCAAGATTAGATCATAAGAATCTTGCTGCTTCTATACCTGGGTCTCTTGGAATGCTCCTTCCTGGGACACTCTCTCTTAGAACCCAGCTGTATTCTTCAAGAAGCATGTGGAGGCCAGGTCACCTGTAGTGAGTGCTCAGCTTGATAACATGGAATTGCTCCCAGCAATGAGTTCCCAGACAACAGATAACATCAACTGCCCGCCAAGTGAATTAGCCATCTTGGAAGTCCAGTCCTGTTGAACCTTCTGACGACTTCAGCCCCAGCTGCTTTCTCACTGTAATTGCATGAAAGACCTGAAGCAAAGAGTACCCAGCTGAGCCCAGTCAACCCACAGAACCATGAGAGATAATAAATAATAAATAAGTGTATAAAATGAGCAAATGATAGCTTTTATTAATATCTTAATGTTATAGTAGGTACTAAATCTGCCTGTTGTTATAATAAACACAAATGAAAGAAGCTAGCAGCTTGACAGTCTCTTCCTTGCCCCCTTCCTTCTGTCCCTGGGTTATTTTTCACCACCCACAATATCACGTTAGCTCTTATTCCTGAAGGCTATTAAGCTGGGTACTGGCAACATAAAGACACAGAATTTTGTAAGTCCTTTCCTCTGGGGGCTTAGAGTCCAACTGGGAAGAGAAGATGCTGTTTCCAAGAAGGAGAAGCCACTTATGCAGTGCTAGGTCCTGGCATAGCAATGAGTGTTGAACCATCTGTTGTTAAATGAAAATATTGTTTATTTTCTATAACATGCACTTAGGAGGGGGGAAGCTATCTAGGGTTTGAGCTGAGCTGGCCTTTGCTCGTAGGGGTTTTTTTTTTTTTTTCCTTCAGCTTCCTTCTGGTGCAGTTCTACCTTTCCTGGGATTTTCAAAATGTTAAGAGTTCAGGAGGACAAATATTTTCCAATTTAGGAGGCACCAAAATGAGCAGATCTGGGGTCCTATTTTATTTTAGTATTTATAATACTGAATGTTCACTTGGGAATATACACCCTCCCATGTGTGATATAGTCAGTGCCCTTGGCTGTTGGTTGAGTAAGCAATGGCCTTTGTGTGGAAGGAATAGAGCTTGGGCATGGCCCCCTTTTCTCTGAAACTTGCCGCACCTACCATGGGCTTCATTTCCCAGGGCTGCAGTGGTCACCAGATGCTTCTCTTCCATCTCGGTTAATTCCACCCAAGAAGGGTATGAGGGAAGGAGAGGTGTGGGCAGGAAGTCAATTCAGGCTCACAAATCAGTAAAGTACAACTTAATTTGTACTTATAATGTTTCTGTGTTTTTTCTTAACTTACTATAAAATGTTTAAATAGATTAAAAATTTAAAAAAATTTTTTGATCTGGTTGATATACGTATGTATACATACACATAATGAGTCTGGTGAAAAACATTTTTCAGGAGCAAACAGGTCAGCCACTACTCTTCACAGCTCTTCACAGTTCCTTCAGATGTTTTATTCTGAATGCAAGAGTTAACAACCACCTGCTGGAATGGAAACCGCTTTCTGAAATGCAAAGTTGGATAGTGTAATATCATCTCATAAGGTGCTGGCGAAAGTTGCATCCCACCCCTTGCTGCTATCTCTGGCTTGGTTTGCATCATCTCCATGGTAGCTTTTCATGCTTCATTCTCATCAGATGGTTGGGTCCCAAGATCAGTGTTCTTGGGGTTGAGGCTGGTTCTTGAAATGGGGCCCTTTTCATAAGCTTGAAAAGGGTGTACCATCCATTTAATTCTTCCTTCAATCCTTCCTTTCTTCTTCAATTCTTCCTTCCTCATTTATTCATTCAATAAACAAGTATTATCTGTCTACTGTGGGCCACACACTGTTTAGGGCCTGGAGGTACAGAGATGAGCCTTCCGACAGCTTCCAGGTTTGTTGGAAAGACCTGCAGGTAATCAGATAAATGTTGATGGGGAGACTGGAGTGATTATGAAAACTCCAAGGACAGTAGTCAGGGAATGGAGAAGGAAGGGGGAAGCCTCAGAGAGTCTGACCTGGAAAAATGTCTGGGGATCAGTCAGATGAAGGCCAGGGCATGTGAAAATGTAGTAAGAAGGGAGACTGGACACTTTGCTGTACAGCAGAAATGAACATAACATTGTAAATCAACTATACTTCAATAAAATGAATTTAAAAAAACGAAGGGAGATTGGAATTGTAAGTCTTTGAAATGTTGGGTGGAGGTTACTAATTTTGCGCTGAGCTCTGTAAAGACACCTAGACACAGAAATGTTTAAGCTAGTCCTGACATTAAAAAAAATTTTAAATAGTGATAAATGTAAAACGTTATCACGTACTCACCTTTCAAGCTATGAGAGCTGTTTTTCAGACTAAGTGAACTCACTTTTCCTTACATCTTTCAGCAAAGACTTCTCTTGAATGTGACTGACCCTTTTAAAGAGTTTCATCTGAAATAGTGGTAGTAGCTGCCATTTTTGAAAAGTGATTTTTTTCTTTTACTTTTATGATTACTTTACCTTAATATCTTGTTGATGTTGATTATATTCTGTAACTCTAGTTGCTTACTTTTGTACCTACAGATTTTCTGAGGTGTTTGTACTTATTTTGTAGTTATAGTAACTTCATTTTACATTTTCTTTTTATTATGGTGAAATATCTATATAACATAAAATTTACCATTTTAACTTTTTTTAAGTGTACAGTTCAGTGGCATTAAGTACATTCACATGACTGGGCAATGATCACACCACCCGTCTCCAGTAACTCCCCTTTCTCCCCTTCCTCCCTCCTCTGGAAACTATTTCGTCTCTGTGAATTTGACTACTCTAGGTACCCCATATAATCATTTTACATGTTAAGCTTTTCGGCAGAATGGCTGTCAGACTTGAAATGATGATGGAGAAAGATTTTACAAGATGAATTACTGAAATTTTTAATACATTTAAGTGTTCTGCACACGGATTTTTAATTTTCCGTGTATGTGTAATTTATTCTGAAACTGACTATATCATTGTGTCTCATGTCATCATCCATGGGGTCAAATCTTTTAGCCTGATAAAGACTACTGAACAATTAGAATAGTACTATAAATTAAGTCATGAGATCGTATCTCATCTAATTTGATTGGATCTTGCTTCTGTATGTAAAATTAAGTGTCCTCCAGCTAAAACAATCTTATTCACGATTCCTCAGAACAACTTTTTTATTAACTCCCTTAATATATGAAAGAAGATGATTGATAGTATGATGTATTTTTATAATCACTTATTTTACACATTTCTGAATAGAGTAAAAATAACATTTTATTTCACTCACAAATATCTAAGAAATAACACTTTATATTCTAATGTATAAAAATGTCAATTTAAATAGTAAAACTGGGGGCTTCCCTGGTGGCGCAGTGGTTGAGAATCTGCCTGCTAATGCAGGGGACACGGGTTCGAGCCCTGGTCTGAGAGGATCCCACATGCCACGGAGCAACTAGGCCCGTGAGCCACAACTACTGAGCCTGCGCGTCTGGAGCCTGTGCTCTGTAACGAGAGGCCCGCGCACCGTGATGAAGAGTGGTCCCCACTTGCCACAACTAGAGAAAGCCCTTGCACAGAAACGAAGACCCAACACAGCAAAAATAAATAATTAATTAAAAAACCCTCCTACCCCCAACAACAACAACAAACAAACAAATAAATAAATAGTAAAACTGACTCTGAGAAATAAAGATAGGAAACTATAGCTTACATCAACTCAAACCTTTGTAAAAAATATATTACACAGTAAGATTAGAGATATACTCTTAGATTATAAATAATTTTATTGCCAAGTTATCCATATGAAAATTTAATGGATAAAAATTATACATTGCAATAAAAATAATCTCTATAATAGCAAAGTTTAAGCATTTACAGCTTTTTGCTTTCAATATGATGTCATCTTGGCCAGGATGATTTAAAAAAGGCCTTCACTCTTAGAACTAATTTCTTTATAGGAATTCCAGTTCTTAAGCTGCAGTAAAGACAGAGGAACCTCATTAATTCTCACTTTGGTAATCCATAAACCCTATAATTTCCACAAAAATTCCTCAGCAATATCATTTTACTTCACAGGAAACATTTTATAGCCGGGAGCTCTAGGCAAATCTCAAATCACTAAGAATTCATTACTTTTGCCAAATATACTACCGGCCATTCACTAGCTGACTATCATAAAGTATTATGATTCAACTACATTTATATACATAAACTAGTAATGCAGATATCATGATTTCAAATTCAAACGTAAAAAAATCATTTTGTGCATATATTCACATATTTCCATATATAAAAATATATATTATGTGGTAGACTGTTATAATAATAGCCCCTACTGAACTACACTTCCCTGTATTTGTGTCCTTTTGCTACTCCTTCAATCAAGACGTGGAGTACATGACTCCATCCTTCGACTATGGGCTTGCCTTATGACTTGATTTGACCAATAGAATAAGGCAGAATTTACACTGAGTGGCTTCTGAGCCTAGGCTTCTAGAGGCTTTGTAGCCTCCACTTTTGCTCTCTTGTAATCCTGAGACTACCATGCTATGGATAAGCCCAGCATAAATGACTATGAGAGAGGCGCAGCTATCTCAGCCATCTTGGCTGAGCACAGCTGGTCCATCAACTAATATGGTTGTATGAGTTGGCATAAAGGAGAGCAGGAGAAGATCTGCCTGGCCAACCAGTGTTTTGAACCACTAGGCTTTGGGTTGGTTTGTTGGATAGCAGTATATAACTGATAAATTAGAATTTAGTACTGATTGGTGTGACTAAAGGATTTCCTTAAAGATTTTTCCTTGTAGTAGTAGTATACTCCTCACTGTGTGTCTTGGGTGACAGTAAAATTCCCATGGCTGTTTAAAGGTAAAACTGGGAAAACTTAAAAAGAAAGGGCCAAAGAAATACGGAGCGTTACAGGGCCCAATTCAGCTGCTTGGGAACTGCTACTTTAATCTTAGAGACCTGTTACATCGCCAAATTAAGCAAAGCTTTTACAGTTAAATTTACTTGAGATCAAATTCTAGCTCCAGCACTTATTAATTTTTTTTTTTTTTTGCAGTAGGGGGGCCTCTCACTGTTGTGGCCTCTCCCGTTGCGGAGCACAGGCTCTGGACGCGCAGGCCCAGCGGCCATGGCTCACGGGCCCAGCCGCTCCATGGCACGTGGGATCCTCCCAGACTGGGGCACGAACCCGTGTCCCCTGCATCGGCAGGCGGACTCCCAACCACTGCGCCACCAGGGAAGCCCCCAATTTTTTAAATTAATAAACTTTTTCACAAAACTAGAACAAAAAATTGCACAATTTGTATGGAAACACAAAAGACCCCGAATAGCCAAAGCGATCTTGAGAAAGAAAAACAAAGCTGGAGGAATCAGGCTCCCTGACTTCGGACTATACTACAAAGCTACAATCATCAAGACAGTATGGTACTGGAACAAAAACAGAAATATAGATCAATGGAACAGGACAGAAAACCCAGAGATAAACCCATGCACATATGGTCACCTTATTTTTGATAAAGGAGGCAAGAATATAAAATGGAGAAAAGACAGCCTCTTCAAGAAGTGGTGCTGGGAAAACTGGACAGCTACGTGTAAAACAATGAATTAGAACACTCCTTAACACCATACATAAAAATAAATTCAAAATGGATTAAAGACCTAAATGTAAGGCCAGACACTATAAAACTCTTAGAGGAAAACATAGGCAGAACACTCTATGACATAAATCACAGCAAGATCCTTTTGGACCCACCTCCTAGAGAAATGGAAATAAAAACAAAAATTAAAAAATGGGACCTAATGAAACTTAAAAGCTTTTGCACAGCAAAGGAAACCATAAACAAGACAAAAAGACAACCCTCAAAATGGGAGAAAATATTTGCAAATGAAGCAACTGACAAAGGATTAACCTCCAAAATTTACAAGCAGCTCATGCAGCTCAATAGCAAAAAACCAAACAACCCAATCCAAAAATGCGCAGAAGACCTAAATAGACATTTCTCCAAAGAAGATAAACAGATTGCCAACAAACACATGAAAGAATGCTCAACATCGCTGATCATTAGAGAAGTGCAAATCAAAACTACAATGAGGTATCACTTCACACCAGTCAGAATGGCCACCATCAAAAAATCTACAAACAATAAATGCTGGAGAGGGTGTGACGAAGAGGGAACCCTCTTGCACTGCTGGTGGGAATGTGAATTGGTACAGCCACTATGGAGAACAGTATGGAGGTTCCTTAAAAAACTAAAAATAGAACTACCATACGACCTAGCAGTCCCACCACTGGGCATATACCCTGAGAAAACCATAATTCAAAAGGAGTCATGTACCACAATGTTCATTGCAGCTCTATTTGCAATAGCCAGGACATGGAAACAATCTAAGTGTCCATCAACAGATGAATGGATAAAGAAGATGTGGCACATATATACAATGGAATATTTCTCAGCCATAAAAAGAAACAAAATTATTTGTAGTGAGGTGGATGGACCTAGAGTCTGTCATACAGAGTGAAGTAAGTCAGAAAGAGAAAAACGAATACTGTATGCTAACACATATATATGGAATGTTAAAAAAAAAAAAGGTTATGAAGAACCTAGGGGCAGGACACGAATAAAGACGCAGATGTAGAGAATGGACTTGAGGACATGGGGAGGGGGAAGGGTAAGCTGGGACGAAGTGAGAGAGTGGCATGGACTAATATATACTACCAAATGTAAAATAGATAGCTAGTGGGAAGCAGCCACATAGCACAGGGAGATCAGCTAGGTGCTTTGTGACCACCTAGAGGGGTGGGATAGGGAGGGTGGGAGGGAGACATAAGAGGGAGGAGATATGGCGATATATGTATAGCTAATTCACTTTGTTACAAGCAGAAACTAACGTACCATTGTAAAGCAATTATACTCCAATAAAGATGTTTTTTAAAAAAATAAATTAATAAACTTTATTTTAGGTTTTCAAGACAACTGAGTGGAAAGTACAGAGATTTCCCATATATCCTTGTCCCCACTATCCACAGCTTCCCCTACTATCCACACTTCACACCACAGTGGTACATTTGACCCAATCAATGAACCTATATTGACACACCATTATCACTCAAAGTCCATAGTTTACGTTAGAGTTCACTCTTGGTATTTTACATTCTATGAGTTTTGACAAATGAATAATGATATATATCCACCAGTACGATATAGTTTCGCTGCCCTAAAAATCTTTTGTGTTCCATACCACCTGTTTAACCTTTCCTCCCCAATACCACTCCTCTGGCAACCACTAATCTTTTTACTCTCTCCACAGTTTTGCTTTTCCAGAATGTTATATAGTTGGAATCACACAGTTATATAACTTCTTCAGATTGTTTCTTAATGTGCATTTCTTTTCATGGCTAGATGGCTTATTTCTTTTTAGTGCTGAATAATATTCTATTGTCAGATGTACCACAGTTTATCAATTCACTTACTAAAGGACATCTTGGTTACTTCCAAGTTTTGGCAATTATGTATAAAGCTGCTATAAATATCCATATGTAGGTTTTTGTGAGAATATAAGTGTTCAGTTCATTTGGGTAAACAGCAAGGAGCATGATTATTAGATTATTATTAGAAGACAGGGTAAGAGTATGTTAAGTTTTGTTAGAAACTGACAAACTGTCTTCCAAAGTGACTGTACCATCTTGCATTCCCACCAACATGGGCTCTACATTCTTGCCAGAATTTGGTGTTGTCAGTGTTTTGGATTTTAGCCATTCTAATAGGTGTGTAGCGGTATCTCATTTTTTTTTAAATTTACATTTCCCTGATGACACATGATGCGGAACATCTTTCATATCTTTCCTTGGCATCTGTATATCTTCTTTGGTGAGGTATCTGTTCAGGTCTTTTGCCCATTTTTAAATTGGGTTGTTCATTTTCTTCTTGTTGAATTTCAAGAGTTCTTTACTTTGAATTAGTCCTGCTATCAGATGTGTCTTTTGCAAACATTTTCTCCCAGACTTTGGCCTGTCTTTTCATTCTCTTGACATTGTCTGTTACAGAGTGGAAATTTTTAATTTAATGAAGTTCAGCTTATCAATTATTTCTTTCCTGGATCCTGCCTTCGGTGTTACATCCAAAAAGTTATCGCCATGCCCAAGGTCATCTCTTCTATGTTGGCTTCTAATAGTTTTATAATTTTTCATTTTACATTTAGATCTGTGCTCCATTTTGAGTTAATTTTTGTGAAGGGTGTAAAGTCTGTGTCTAGATTCTTTTTTTTTTTTTTTTTTTTGCATGTGGATACCCAGTTTTTCCAGCACCATTTGTTGAAATAACTATCTTTGCTCCGTTGCATTGTCTTTGCTTTTTTGTCAAAGATTAGTTGACTATATTTATGTGGGTTAATTTCTGCACTCTCCCTTCTGTTCCATCAATCTATTTGTCTCTTCTTTGGCCAATATCACAGTCTTGATTACTGTAAGTCTTGAAGTCAGATAGTGTCAGTCCTTTAACTCTGTTCTTCTCTTTCAATATTGTGTTGGCTATTTTGGATCTTTTACCTCTATATATAAATTTTAGAATGAATTTGTCACAAGATAAACTGCCAGATTCTAAATTGCCTTGAAACCATAGATCAAGTTGGGAAGAACTGCCTTGACAATATGGTCTTCCTCATGAACATGAATATCTCTCCATTTATTTAGCTCCTCTTTAATTCATCAGAGTTTTTGCAGTTTTCCTCATATAGATATTATACATATTTTGTTAAACTTATACCTAAGTATTGCATTTTTGAGGGGTGCTAATATAAGTGATCTTATGTTTTTAATTTTAAATTTCACTTGTTCATTATTGGTATATAGGAAAGTGATTGGTTTTTGTGTATTGACCTTATATTTTGCAACACTGCTATAATCGCTTATTAGTCCAAGGAATTTTTTTGTTTTTTAGGATTTTCTACATAGATGATCATGTCATCTATGAACAAGGTGGGCTTTAATTCTTCATTCTCTGTTTGTATACCTTTTATTTCTTTCCTTGCCTCATTGCATTAGCTAGTATTTCCAGTATGATGTTGATAAGCAGTGGTGAGAGGGGACATCCTAACCTTATTTTGGTATTTGTTGGAAATCTTTTACTTTCTCACCATTAAGTATGATGTTAGCTGTATATATATTTTTTGGTAGGTATTCTTTATCAAGGTGAGGAAGCTCCCCTCTATTCTTGGCTTACCGAGAGTTTTTATCATAAACAGGTGTTGGATTTTGTCAAGTGCTTTTCCTGCATTTATTAATATGATCATGTGGTTTTTCTTTTTTAGCCAGTTGATGTGAATTATATTAATTGATTTTCAATTGATTGTATACTCAGGATTAATTCCACTTGGTTGTGTTCTTTTTTTTTTGGCGGTACACGGGCCTCTCACTGTTGTGGCCTCTCCCGCTGCAGAGCACAGGCTCCGGACGCGCAGGCTCAGTGGCCATGGCTCACGGGCCCAGCCGCTCCGCAGCATGTGGGATCTTCCCGGACCGGGGCATGAACCCGTGTCCCCTGCATTGGCAGGCGGACTCTCAACCACTGCGCCACCAGGGAAGCCCAGTTGTGCTTTTTATACAGTTAGATTAGATTTGCTAATACTCTGTTCATGATTTTTGCATCTATGTTTATGAAAGATATTGGTCTGTAGTTTTCTTGTAATGTCCTTGCCTGGTTTTGGTATTAGGGTAATGCTGGATTCATAGAATGAATTAGGAAGTATTATCTATGCTTTGAGACTTTGAGAATTGGTATATTCAATGTTTGGTAGAATTCACTGGTGAACCCATTCCAGCCTGGTGCTTTCTGTTTTGGAAAGTTCTTAATTATTGATTTAATTTAATAGATATAGGTCTGTACAGGTTGTTTATTTCTTATGTGAATTTTGGCAGATTGTGTCTTTCAAGGAGTTGGTCATTTCATCTAGGTTATCAAATTTGTGGGCACAGAGTTGTTCATAATAATCCTCCATTATCCTTTTAATGTCCATGGAATCTGTAGTGATGTTCCCTTTCATTTAGTAATTTGTGTCTTCTCTTTCTCTTTTTTTCTTAGTTAGCCTGGCTAGAAGATTATCAATTTTTTGATCTTTTCCAAGAACCACCTTTGCTTTGTTGATTTTTTCTATTGATTTCCTGTTTTCAGTTTCATTGATTTCTGCTCTAATTCTTTTTTTTCCTCCTGTTTACTTCGGATTTAGTGTTTTTTTTTCCTAGTTTACTAAGGGTGAAACTTGGATTATTGATTTTAATTAATTTTTGGCTGCATTGGGTCTTCATTGCCGTGCACAGGCTTGCTCTAGTTGTGGCGAGTGGGGGCTACTCTTCGTTGTGGTGCGCAGGCTTCTCACTGCGGTGGCTTCTCTTGTGGAGCACGGGCTCTAGGCATGTGGGCTTCGGTAGTTGTGGCATGTGGGCTCAGCAGTTGTGGCTCACGGGCTCTAGAGTGCAGGCTCAGTAGTTGTGGCGCATGGACATAGGTGCTCTGCAGCACGTGGGATCTTCCCGGACCGGGGCTCAAACCCGTGTCCCCTGCATTGGCAGGCGGATTCTTAACCACTGCACCACCAGAGAAGTCTCGGGTTGTTGATTTTAGATCTTAGTTTCTAATGAGTTCAATCAGTGCTATAAATTTCCCTCTAAGCTCTGCTTTCACTGCATCCCACACATTTTGATGTTATATTTTCATTTTCACTTAGTTCAGAATATTTTAAAATTTCTCGACATTTCTTTTTTGATGCATGTGTTATTTCGTCATGTTGTTTAATCTTCATGCATTTTGGATTCTTCCACCTATCTTTAAAAAAATTAACTTCTAGTTTAATTGCATGTGGTCTGAGAGAATACACTGTATGGTTTTTCTTCTTCTAAATTTGCTAGGGTGTGTTTTATGGCCCAGTATGTGGTCTGTCTGGTAAATGTTACATGTAAGCTTGAGCAGAACATGCAATCTGCTGTTGAATGATTAAGTAGTCTATAGTGTCAATTATACCCAGTTGATTGAAGGTGCTGTGGAGTTCAACTATGTCCTTATTGATTTTCTGCCTGCTGGATCAGTGTATTTCTGATAAAGAGGTGGTAATGTCTCCAAATATAATAGTGAATTCATCTATTTCTCTTTGCAATTCTATCAGTTTTTGCCTCACATATTTTTTTTAAAGTTATTTTTATTTTTTATTTATTTTTGGCTGCGTTGGGTCTTTGTTGCTGTGCGTGGGCTTTTTCTAGTTGCAGTGAGCGGGGGCTACTCTTAGTTATGGCGTGTGGGCTTCTCATTGTGGTGGCTTCTCTTGCTGCGGAGCATGGGCTCTAGGCACACAGGCTTCAGTAGTGTGGCACGCGGGCTCAGTATTTGTGGCTCGTGGGCTCTAGAGCACAGGCTCAGTAGTTGTGGCGCATGGGCTTAGTTGCTCCGTAGCATGCGGGATCTTCCTGGACCAGGGCTGGAACCTGTGTCCCCTGTATTGGCAGGCAGATTCTTAACCACTGCACCACCAAGGAAGTCCTGCCTCATGTATTTTGATGCTCTGTTGTTAGATACATACACATTAAGGGTTTTTATGTCTTCTTGGAAAATTGACTCCTTTATCATCATGTAATGCTCTTCTTTTTATTTATTTAACTATAGTTGATTTATAATATTGTGTTTCATGTGTACATCTTCAGATTCCTTTCCATTGTAGGTTATTACAAGATTTTGAATATAGTTCCATGTGCTCTACAGTAAATCCTATGTTATATATAGTGGTGTGTATCTATTACTCCCATACTTCTAATTTATCCCTCCTTCTCCCCGTTCCCCTTGGTAACTATAAGTTGGTTTTCTACATCTGAGTGTCTGTTTCTGTTTTGAAAATACATTGACTTTTTTTTTTTAGATTCCGCATGTAAGTGATATAATATTTGTCTTTCTTTGCCTGACTTACTTCACTTAGTATGATCATCTCTAGGTTCATCCATGTTGTTGCAAGTGTCAATGTTTCATTCTTTTTTATGGCCGAGTAATATTCCATTGTATATATATACACCACATCTTTATCTGTTCATCTGTTGATGGACATTTTGGCCGTTTCTATGTCTTGGCTATTGTAAATATTGTTGCTATAAAGTTTGGGGTGCATGTTTCTTTTCGAATTAGAGTTCTCTCTGGATATATCCCCAGGAGTGGGATTGCTGGATCATATGGCAACTCTATTTTTAGTGTTTTAAGGACCCTCCATACTGTTTTCCATATTGGCTGCACCAATTTACATTCCCACCAACAGTGTAGGAGGGTTCCCTTTTCTCCACACCCTCTCCAGCATTATTTGTAGACTTTTTTGATGATGGCCATTCTGACTGGTGTGAGGTGATACCTCATTGTAGTTTTTTTTTTTTTTTTTTTTTTTTGCGGTACTTGGGCCTCTCACTGCTGTGGCCTCTCCCGTTGCGGAGCACAGGCTCCGGACGCGCAGGCTCAGCGGCCATGGCTTACGGGCCCAGCTGCTCCACGGCATGTGGGATCTTCCTGGACTGGGGCACGAACCCGTGTCCCCTGCATCGGCAGGCGGACTCTCAACCACTGCGCCACCAGGGAAGCCCCCCTCATTGTAGTTTTGATTTGCATGTGATGCTCTTCTTTATCCCTGATAACTTTCCTTGCTCTGAAGTCTGCTCTGTTTGAAATTAATATAGCTGCTTCTATTTTCTTTTTATTGGTGTTGGCATGGTATACCTTTCCCCATTTATTTACTTTTATACTACGTGTGTCTTTATATTTAAAGTGGGTTTTTTGTACACAAGATATATTTGGGTCTTGTTTTTTGATCCATTCTGACAATCTCTTTTAATTGGTATACATACCATTGACATTTAAAGTGATTATTGATATAGTTGGTTTTTTATCTACGATATTTGTTACTATCATCTCTTTTTTCCCCTTGTTCTTTTGTTTCTTTATTTGACTTCCACACTCTTTGTCTTCTGTGGTTTTAATTGAGCATTCTATATGGTCCCATTTTTGCTTCTTTCTAAGAATAGCAATTATACTTCTTTTATAAAACCTGTTTTTAGTGGCTTCTCTAAAGCTTGTTACATACAGTTACCACTAATCCAAGTCACTTTCAAAGAACACTGTACTGTTTCATGAGTGCAAGCACCTCATAATAACAAAACATTCCTAAGTCCTCCCTCCCATCTCTTATATCATTGCTGTCACTCATGTATTCATAAGCACACGTAATCTAGCACACCGTTTCTGTTATTTTGAACAAACTGTTATTTGTCAGATTAATTACGAATAATAAAAAGTTTTTGTGTTACCTTTACTCATTCATTCTCCAGTGCTCTTCCTTTCTTTATATAGATCTGAATTTCTGACCTACATCATTTTCCTTCTCTTTGACACACTTTTAAAAACATTTCTTGTAAGGTGGGTCTACTGACAACAAATTTCCTCAATTTTTATTTGAGAAAGTATTTCTCCTTCACTTTTCTTTGTTTTTTTTCCTGTGGTACATGGGCCTCTCACCGTTGTGGCCTCTCCCACTGCGGAGCGCAGGCTCAGCGGCCATGGCTCACGGGCCCAGCCGCTCCGCAGCATGTGGGATCTTCCCAGACCGGGGCACGAACCCGTGTCCCCTGCATCGGCAGGCGGACTCTCAACCACTGTGCCACCAGGGAAGCCCCTCCTTCACTTTTAAAGGAAACATTCACGGATAATAGAATCTAGGTGGTAGGATTTTTTTCTTAACACTTTAAATATTTCACTTCACCTCCTTCTTGCTTGCCTCGTTTCTGAGAAGTCAGATGTAATTCTTATTTTTACTCCTCTGGTGTTTTCTTCCTTGGGCTTCATTCAAAGTTTTTCTTTTTCTTTGATTTTTCCCAACTTTGAATATGATATACCTAGGTGTACGTTTTTTGTTTTGGGGTGTGTGTGTGTGTGTGTGTGTGTTTCCATTTATTCTGCTAGGTGTCGTTGAGATTCTTGGATCTGTGTTTTGGTGTCTGACATTACTTTGGGGAAATTTTCAGTCATTATTGCTTCAAATATTGCTTCTGTTTCTTTCTCTTTCTCCTTCTGATGTTCCCATTATGCATATATTATACCTTTTGTAGCTGTCCCATGGTTTTTGGATATTGTTCTGTTTTTATTCATTTCTTTCTCTTTGCTTTTCACTTTCTCTTGTCATACCCTCAAGCTCAGAGATTTTTTTCCTCAGCTGTGTGCAGTCCAGTAATGAGCCCATCAACGGCATTCTTCATTTCTGTTACAGTGTTTTTGATGTCTAGCATTTCTTTTTGATTCTTTCTTAGAATTTCTATTTCTCTGCTTACTTTATCTATCTGTCCTTTTGTGTTGTCTACATTTTTATGTTTAATCCCTTAACATATTAATCACAGTTGTAAAAAAATTCCTGGTCTGATAATTCCAACATTCTTATAGTATCAGACTCTGGGTCTGATGCTTGTTCAATCTCTTCAGTCTGTGATTTTGCCTTTCAGTGTGCCTTGTAGTGTTTTGTTGAAAGGTGGACATGATGTACTGGGATAAAGGACTGTGGTAAATAGGCATTTAGTAATATGGTGGTAAGGTGTGGGAGACAGAAGCATTCTATAGTCCTATGATTAGGTCTCAGTTTTTTGGTGAATCTTTGTTCCTGGCCCATGAACTTCACCAGTACATCTCAGGTTTTTTTCTTCCCCATTAAGTGGGACAGGATGTCTATAGGAGGCTGGAGTTGGCTATTTCCCTTCCCCCAAGTGGTTGAGTAAATATTTTTACCAGCACCCCCAAGTGGTACTGGTAAAATAGAGTCTCCTGAGAGCAGGTCTTGTTAAGAATAGAATGCTCTGGTGTATTTCAAAATGGTTCTTTTTCTCTTCTTCCTGCTGGAAGCACAAGGGGATTGGTCTTTGATATTCATCATGAGGATCTGGTTCAGCTCCTGGAAGTAAAACTCAGAAATGTTCACCCTTATGACTGGGTCCTCCTGTAGTTTTTAACTTTGAGATTTGTCCACACTAAGCTTCCAGCACTTCCTCAATTACAGCTCAGATTTCCTCTCCTGGCTCTGGCTTTCATGGAGGATTTTGCTCACGGGTGTTTGCTGCTGTAGGTTGTGAGTCTTGGTATTTGCTTGTCTGTCTCACCAGTTTGGGGGGCAACAGTTTGCTGTGTAACCTCATTTCTTAGAAGAGGTGTTGATTTTTCATTTTAGCTTTTTAATTGTCAGAACAGAGTGGTGACTTTAAGTTACTTATATGCTGGACTGGAAAATGGAATTCTTCCTTATTAACTTTTGATCTTTGACAAATACCTTAATTGTTCTGGACCTCAGTCTCCTTTGTAAATGAACATTATAATCCTCATATGACATGGTTGTTGTGAGAATTAAATCAGGTAAGGTATGTAAATCTAGTATAGGTGCTTGACAATGGCAGCTGTGCTAGAGGTGACTCTCTTCTCTGAAGCACAGGCATTTCATTTGGGCAGGGCTGTGGGACTGGATGCTTGGCCCATGCTTTCTACTCAATGCCGTTTTACCATCATTATCATGGTCCACTGTTTCCTGGGTTATGGGGGCGGGGTGGAGAGTTATGTTCCTCCTACAGCAAGAGTTGCTCCCCAAGCTAGTCTTTGTAGCATCAACTTCTATTAAACCACAGCCATGAGCCCCTCATCCTACTGTGGGCAGGAAGACAAGAGCTCCTTCCCTTTGGACAAACAGTTGCAAAGCAACAAACAGTGACAAAGCAACAAACAGTGACAAGGCAGCAGCAAATAATGGAAAAATTTATGGAGCATGGAAAAGACTCTTGAGTTTCCCATTGGTATTTAGCCACATTCTAAGACTCAGAGAACAATCACTGTCGGGCACATTATCTTTGAATACAAAGGACAACCAAGTGTAATACAGTCTGCTGTTCAGCCCAACATTCTTGTTGGTAAAATTTTCAATTTTTTATTTTTCTCACTACTTGACAATATTATGATTTCTTCCTCCAGGGGATGAAACTGCAGGCCCCTGCCTATTTCCCTGCTTGGCTATTATTTGAGGTTCTATTATAAGCCTCTGGTAGAGTGCAGGCACATAAACCTTTTCTTTTTTGAGGCTATACGCATGGTCCTCAGTTTCCATTCATCCTTATTCCACTCAGGTCACGGATGATGCTCAGGACAGACCTTAAGATCTCGGTAATTTTGGGAATTAGGTTGAGGTTTCAGAGCTTGTGATTGTAGAGTCAAATCAGGTAGATTTGGCAAAACTGTTCCTGCCAAGCAACCCTATTATCTGAATTAAAAAACATGGTGCCTGGTTCCAAGCTATGTGCTCATTCCAAAAACTGATATGTTTTCTGGCATCATTTAACTCTTAGGTCATCATAGTTGAAAGTACAGCTTTGCCGTCTCCTGTTAACACAGAATAATAAGACTCTATGTCGTTTTGGAAAAGCACTGTCAATATTATGGTATTTTATATTTGGAAAATGAAAAAAAAAATCTGACTTTTTCCTCCTACACAAGCTAGGGAACAAGTAGGCAAGCAGATTCAGTGTCGTATTAATATTTACATGATTTTTAAGTTAAAGCATCTTTCAAGATAAAAAATTCATTTACAAAATTACTGTTTTGTGTTTAGCCATGGTTGGTTTATTTTGCGACTTTAATGACCACTGAAGGAGTATGTGACTTTGTGCTTATCAGAGAGAGCATGGGATAATGAAGGTTGGAAAGACTTTGACAGGTTTCAGTTGTATCATAAATTCACCACTCATTTAAGGTGATAGGTACTCCACATCTTCTTTGAGAGAGAAGCCAAGGGGCAGGGAGGTTCATTACACAGCACATTGAAAAACTCTGCTCTATAAATTGATTTGGACAAATTTCTGGAATCGAAGGGAGTTGGAGGGAGCTGTGGTGCTGTGGAGAGCACAGAGGAGTATGGGAGACCATTTGTGTTGCCCCTGGATCCGAGTGGCCCTGTAGGTAGGTGTTTAAGTAGTCACTGAAGGGGCACAGGTGGCCTGCCTGGTGCTCCTAAGTGGCAGTGACAGCTCATTCAGCTGCAGTGTGACCTTTGGGGGAATGTTTGCCACTCGCTCACTTGGGAGAACCCCTGACTTTCAGGCCACAGACTTATTGCCTGTAAAATAGGAGATCTGGATTGGATGATTTGTAAGAGCTCTTTCTATTCTAAAATACTATGATTTTATACACTTAAGCCCATTTGACCTAAAAGTGGAACTGAGAAACTTTAGGGTGTGTGCATGAGACAGAAGTGGACTGTATTACAGATAATAAGAGAAGACACTCCTTTTACCTTATCTCTGCTTTTTTCCACAGTGCCTACTACATGGTCTGTCCTGAGAAGGAAAATTCAGAAAATTTAGTGGAGGAAATGACTAACATATGGAATAACCACATTATGACGCCATATATAATTCTGTGTGGAACAGAGCTGTAGAACAGAGTCAAGAGGAAAGATGACATCGTTTGAGTCTTTTTTCTTTTAGTTTTATTTATAACCAATTAAAAAAAATTGAAGTATAGTTAATTTACAATGTTGTGCTAGTTTCAGGTGTACAGCAAAGTGATTCAGTTTATATATATATTCTTTTTCAGATTCTTCTGCATCATAGATTACAAGATATTGAATAGAGTTCCCTGTGCTACACAGTAGGTCCTTGTTGTTTATCTATTTTATATATAGTACTGTGTCTATGTTAATCCCAAACTACTAATTTCTCTCTCCCCCCACCATGCCCCACTGTCCCCTTTGGTAACCATAAGTTTGTTTTCTACGTGTGTGACTCTATTTCTGTTCTGTAAATAAGTTCATTTGTATCATTAAAAAATTCCACACATAAGTGATATCAGATTTGTCTTTCTCTGACTTACTTAATATGATAATCTCTAGGTCCATCCATGTTGCTGCAAATGGCATTATTTCATTTTTTATGGCTATTATTCCATTGTGTATATATATATGATATCTTCTTTATCCATTTATCTGTTGATGGACATTGAGGTTGCTTCCACGTTTTGGCTATTGTAAATAGTGTTGCTATGAACACTGGGGTGCATGTTTCTTTTTGAATTAGAATTTTCTCTGGATATATGCCCAGGAGTGAGATTGCTGGATCATATGGCAACTCTATTTTTAGTGTTTAAGGAACATCCATACTGTTTTCCATAGTGGCTGCACCAGTTTACATTTCCACCAACAGTGTAGGAGGGTTCTCTTTTCTCCACATCCTCTCAGCATTTGTTATTTGTAGACTTTTAAATGATGGTCATTTTAACTGGTGTGTGGTGATACCTCATTGCAGTTTTGATTTGCATTTCTCTAATAATTAGCAACACTGAGCATCTTTTCATGTGCCTATTGGCCGTCTGTATATCTTCTTTGGAGAAATGTCTATTTAGGTCTTCTGCCCATTTTTTGACTGGGTAGTTTACATCTTTCACATTTTTGCACAGATTTCACCTTGTCAATGACGCCTAGCCTGACCACGTTTTATTATTTCACCCTAACTCCCTCCTGCTTTCCCTGGCACGTCTCCTCACCCTCACCCAGCCCTCTTTTATTTCTTGTCTGCTCTCTTTACGAATATATCCCTAGGGCCCAGAACAGTGCCTGATTTGTGAGTTGGCACAGAGTAGATATTTGTTGGATGAGTGAATAAGACAGACCAGGGAGGGAGCAGATAAGGAGAGGCGGGACTTAGGGTGGCTTTGCAGTGAGGGTGTGAGGTGACCTATGAGACGCAGGGCTGCCTTACATGGTGGGTCCATGACTGTCTCTTCTGGGCACTGCTTGGCGAGATGAAGGTCCAGGGAGAATCCTAAAGACTTAGGGCCCTTCTTCCCCACGGACACGTTAAGCCTCTGTGGCCATTTTGATCATAACTGAGCTTTTTACTTTGGACTATCAGACATCACTGTGTGGGTAAGTAATCTTGTGGCTTCCTTTCACTCCAGAGCGAGCCATTGTTAGATGCGGTTCTCACACCCAGTCACCCAAACAGCTGCTTATGGCGCATCATGGGTCCTTGCAGAGTGAAGTGAGGTTGGCACTGAAGCGTTCCGAGGGATCATCCAATCTGGTGGTTGTTCCCCAATGTTGACTGCATGTTCCCCAATGTTGACTGTATGTTAAAAGCTCCCCTGGGGAGCTTTTAAAAAATACTGGGGCTTAGGCCTCCATCCCTCCCCACAGATTCTAACTTAATTGGTCTGGGAAGGAGAGGCCTAGGCCCCATGGTTGGTTTGCAAGTTCCCCAGATGATTCTAATATGCAGCCAGCGTCAGAGTCGCCTGCCTCATTTTATTCATGAGGGAATACAGGCCCAAAGAAATCAGGCGACTTGTCTAAAAGTGACAGGCTGTTATTCCCTTTAGAAATACATCAGAGGAGCTGCAGAAAATTTCTCTGGGTTGACAGTTTTCAGTTGGCCTGATTCTGTGGTGAATTAAATGAATTGAGGTTAGGTAATTAAGTCATAGATATGACCCAGATCTTAGAGAAGTGGAGGGGACTTATCTGGCTGATGAAGACTGGTGATGAAGGCTACAGAGGTGTGTACCATGGAAACCCACACTCCATGGAGACCACAAATACGTAACAAAGGGCTTTCTGATGAACCACGAATAAAGGGGTTGAAAATGATTGACGTTGCAGGGTCACGGAAAGGAACTGTCCTGGCTTTGCTGTTTCGTGGATAGCCTGAGTGGCAGAGCCCATTGTCTTGACATGCTCTGCTCTGGGTGTCCCAATAGTGTCAGGCTGGGGGTGCTTCTTCCTCTGCATGAGGGGCTTTTCTGAGTTTGGTCTTTCAGTAGGGGCCATACCATTGCATTAAAAAAGTCAAGGCTTCCTTTTTCTGCTGGTGCTCACAATCATACCAGGGAAAAGGAATGGACAAAACACCTTTGCTACCAATCCACTGTTCTCTGACAGATGCATCGTGGAAGAACGAGCTATCACTGCTCCCTAGGACAACTGAAGCTCCAACAGAGCCCCTTTACCCAGTCAGTGATGGTTAAAAAAATACTGACTCCAAGTGGCACACAAAATTAAAGGATAAAGGCCCTGGAGAACCCAGGGAGGTGGCAGAGGCCCCTTTCCAATGTTTTTTCCTTCCAGAGCTAATGAGACACCAAGGGATGGCTCTGACTTGAAGCCAGGCAGATGTGGGGCTGAGCATCTTTGTTCCTGCTTCTAGGGTTCTCTGCTTTTGCAGCTCCCGGGTTCCTTGGCTGTGCTGTGGGAAGGGACTGTGGGAGTCCCCATTGAAGGCAGCTGCCCCAAAAGAGAACTGTGCTCAGTGGTTAGCCCCATCAATATTTCAGACCACCTGGAGGATACTGAGCAGTGGAGAAGATATACAAGAGGTTGTTTCTTGGGGAGGGGAATTCATGCAAGAGACATTTATCAAGTTCTTACTTTATACTCTGCTAAGCTTAGGGAGAGGGCAGTGGTTGTTTTAGATATAACCAGGAAAAAAAAATCAAAAGTAATGAGCTGGACAGGAGAGAATAAATTCATGAATGTCTCCCTTTCTGATTGTGGATATAATTATTGGGGAAAGGAAGTCTCATCTAAGAATTTGATCCAGCCCAAGGAACATATAAACTACAATTCTGTAGTTGTGTGTTCTTTGTGAAGTTAAGAGGGATGATTAGGGAAAGGTGATTGCTGTTTTGAAAGGACAATTCTAGGATACAATATCCCTGTTTTTATAGAACGTATAGCCCACTGGGGGAGACATACATGTACAATACACAAACAACAAACACACACACACACACAATGTTCTCTCTCTCTTAAAGTACTGATAATTTCAAGAAAGAAAACTGAAGTAGGGAGGATATTTTAGGTAGGGCGGCTGGAGAACACTTTCTGAGGGTGTGAAATTTGAGCAGAGACTGAAGGAAGTACAAGATATGACTATAAGGAGTCTGGGAAGAGCACAAGGGGAAGAAAGAACAGCAATTACAAAGGCCCTAAGGAATGAATAATTAGCATCTGGCGTTGATAAATACCATGCGTGAGATGAACAGTGCAATGGTCAGGTGGTCATCTCTGGCTAGGAGACCAAGGAGGAGTTGATGGAGGTGGTGGCAATATGGACTAGGCTTGTAGGATTCATAGGATTTCAACAGGCTAGATTCTAAGCAACACAAGGGAAGTGTAATGCCCTGATATGCACAAAGCCTTACACATGAGAGATGTTCAGTAGTATCTGTGGAATAAGTGAACAGGTGGAGATGAGGCAGGCGTGGCAGACAGAGGGAATGCTGTGAGTGAAGATGTGAGGTGGGAACGTGCAGGTCCTATTCAGGGAGTGGTAGTGTTTGGTTGGAATATTGGTTATGTAGAAGCCCTGCAAATGTCATGATGTGAAAAATGTAGGTTGAGGGCCTGTTAATAAAAGGCAAAAATATTAAATTCTGAAGCTTGGACTTTATTTTGTAGGCAAGTAGGAATCATGGGGGGGGGTGTTCAGATAGTGAAACTGCACACACTGAAACAGCACATACATTAAGAAGAGTAGGCTGGATGGTTGGGAGAGAGAATGGAAGTGGAAGGCTGTTATATTTTCTCCAGTGATAACATGGATTTGAGCTTGGGTTGTGTTTCTAGTAATAGAAAGTTGAGACTGAAATAAGATTTCTAGTATTTTGTCACTGATTAGATGTGGGAAGGGAAGAAGAAGGTGGGACCAAGGGTGCCTAATGCTCCAAGTCTGACTGACTGGGAAGATCATGGTATTACTGACAGGGCAACAGGAGGAAAAATGATATTGCCTTGGTCACTTTGGGCTGCTATAACAAAATACCATGGACTAGGTGGTTTATAAACAACAGAGATTTAATTCTCATAGTTCTGGACTCTCAAAGTCCAAGATTAGGGTGCCAGCACGGTCGGGATCTGGTGATAGCCCCCTTCCCCGTTGCTGAATGCCAGCTCCTTGTTGTAGCCTCACATGGTGGAAAGAGGGCAGCAGAGCTCTTTGGGGCCCTTGTTATAAGGGCACTAATCCCATTCATGAAGGCTCTGCCCAAATGAGCTAATTACCTCCCGAGGCCCTACCTCCTAAAATCACCACATTGGGGGTCAGGACTTCCAACACATGAACTTTGTGGGGACAAAAACATTCAGTCCATAGCAGATACGGAATGATTTTGAGGTGGCAATGGTATATCCAGATGTTTGGTGTTTAGCTAACTGAAAAGCAGGGGTGATGCACAGAGGAAAAAATTGGGACCAGAAAGGCAAGTTTGGGGTCTCTATGTAGAGGAGATACAAATATTTGGAACTAATGTGAAGTAAGTGTTTTAGGAAAATGAAAAGAGGGACCAGGATAGAAACATAGGGATGCTCATATTTAGAGACTACAAAGGACAACCTGGGATAGAGTTTCAGCAGAAGGAGCAGAAGCGTATGGTGCCGGGATATCAAGAATTGGAAGTTTCAAGGGTAGGTGGTCCATGGTGTTAAGGGCTGTAGTCCATAGCCAAGAATTTTGACAATTAGGAGTCACGGCAGATTTTTGGGAGATGTATCAGTTAATTATTAGCTACTGTAGCTGGGATATTTCTCAAGGGGAAACCAGCCGACCCTCATTCAAGGGGCTCTGGGCTGGTGAACCTGCTCAAATGATGATACAAGTCAGACTTGTCATGAGATCCAGTAAATCATACATCTACTTCAGTTCCAGGGATACCAAGATCAATTAGTCAACACCAAAGATTTTGATGATTCAACTATTCTGATTACTGCTTTGGCTCTCTTGCCCATTATGGCAACCTGTCCAATCTTGTCTCTGTGACTAAGGCCCTTTTGCCACCTGGGACCCCTTAACCCCAATGAATTCGGTAGTTTCATGGCAGCAGTTCCCATTGTCATTCCTGGCCTGCAGAGGACCACCACAGAGCTCTTCAAGGCTGCCTGTGCGCTCCTCAGAAATTCATTTCTCACAGGCTTGGTGAAGGGTGGGCCCAGGACCTTCCCAGCAAGCACAGTTAGCAAGTGGGAGAACATGTCTTACTAAATACATCTCCTCTACAATTCTGATCCCCTGTAGTCTCCGGATGTCTTCTTTTAAAGTTTACTAGTTCGGGCATTTCAACTCCATTCAGGCATTTGTTTCTACGTTTCAGGAAACCAATGACACAAACTTTTAGAGCTACTTCCGGCTGCTTGAATTAACACACTGAATCCAGAATCTCTGCTCAGTGCACACATATTAACAAAGTTGGCCCAATCCAGTGGTTTCCTTCTACCCTGATCGAGTACCTGTAGGATTCATTCCTAAATACATTTCCCAGGAATGTTGATATAAGTTTACAAACTCTTTCAGTTCTTTTGGTGTGTAGGGCACCTCCTAATGGGTCACACTTGGTACATAGCTGTGGAGGCTGGTCAGGACTTGAGTCTGGTCAAGAAGCAATGAAGGGCATGTGGGTAGGTCCTGGGGACAATGAGCAATCCGCTGTGAGGCCACTGCCTCAGTGGAGACCATCGCAGGCTCCTCAGGCACAGCAAGAGCTCAGAAAGAGAAAACTCAGACAAGAAGGGCTCTTCCACTGACAAATAAGGTTTGGCAGAAACTGTCTCAACTTTTCAGGGTCCCAATAAATGCCCTGATAGTATTTTCTTTTCTTTTTTATGTTACCATTCCTATTTATTTATTTTCCCCTTCAAAAGACACTAAAAGTACAATCACCATCATGTGTTTCTATGTGTGTGTTGGCAGGAAAATGAGGGGTGAAATTCATAAAGTTAAAAAGGTTCCTCCAATTCAAAAAGTTTGAGAATCACAGTTTGAAGAGGGACCCATTTGATTAAGTAGTTCTTTTTACAAAAAATTTTTATTGTGGTAACACACACATAATTTAAATTTAACATAATTAATTTTATATTTAACATAATTAAAATTAAGAGATTTTATGATTTTCACATAAGAGATCCTGCAAGTTTTGTGAATTCCATTTTCTTTATCATTCAGCAATTCTTAGGACTGGGCTTCGGGGTTTGTTTGTTTGTTTGTTTTTTGCAGAAATATTGGCTACGGGAGACAAGAGCTCCTTTTGGGCAGTCCTAGAAGCTTTGTGGTCCCTTCCACAGGCCTAAAACTTGGAATTAGAGTCCCCAAATTTACCATTTTCTTTTGCTAAGTTCTCTAGCACTCTTAAAGCAACCAACTCCATTATACTCTTTGTTTGCACCCAAATTATAGCAGTACCTACTTGATCACGCAAAGTCTTATTTTCTAGACACCTGATTAGACAATTGTTACAGGCGCCTAATTAGTGACTATTTTGCCATGGCACATCACAGGCTACCAGACTCCTTTTTGCCACTGGTGACAGGGCCATTATTGGTGGGGGCCAGAAGTTGAGAAGAAGAATTGGATATGAGCAGGGGGAAGTGAGGACAAACTAAACCCACAAGGACCAACTGCAACCTGCATCTGTCTCTAACTACCTCCAACCCTGAGGAATGATACAGGTGACCTGCAGAAACTACTGTCCTTTGCCATGGACCTGTACACCCAGGACTCAGAAAAGCTGAAGCGGATCCCACAGGAGGAGCAGCTCTGGGCCCAAGCGCACCTCGTGCCAACACATTGAGCCAGCAGGCTCTGGGCCCCCACAGACCTCCATCAGCACATCAGCCTGCGGCTTCGCTCCCAACTCACAAATTTCATGCAGATCTCTCCGAGCGGCCAACCGTCACCTGGCACCATGCAGGTTAGGAAATTTGCGGACTTGTGGTTCAACTTGGCTACGTTGTCACATTACAAAATTCCCACAGGAAAGCTACTGTTAGGGTGGGAGCTTAACAATATGCTTAAGAGTGAGTGGGAGGTGAGGAAGCAGGTAACAGCTGTAGTCGCACGTTTCAGTGCCTGCGGACACAGAAGGGAGAGCCAGAAGGTGTTTCCCAAACCTGCCCAATCACACAGCTTCCCATGCCTGTCTCAGACCTGCAGGGTTGGTATCTAGGGGAAAGTGCCTGGGAATCTGCATAATCAACAAGGGTCCAGGTGGCTCTTCTGGCTACAAGTTGTGTAAACCTTGTTACAGACAGGTGCATGGGTAAAAGGATTTTAAAAATTAAAAAAAAATCTATTTATTTATATATATTTTTGGCTGCGTTGTGTCTTCGCTGCTGCGTACTGTCTTTCTCTAGTCGCAGCGAGCGGGAGCTACCCTTCATTGCGGTGCGCGGGCTTCTCACTGCGGTGGCTTCTCTTGTTGCGTAGCACAGGCTCTACGCATGCGGGCTTCAGTAGCTGTGGTGCACAGGCTTAGGTGCTCCGCGGCATGTGGGATCTTCCCGGACCAGGGCTGGAACCCGTGTCCCCTGCATTGGCAGGCAAATTCTTAACCACTGCACCACCAGGGAAGTCCCTGGAAGGGTTAAATTTTTTTTACTCATAATTTACTGCATTTATTAGGATGAGAGAATACCACAGGTTTGTAAGCAGAACAGAAGAAAGTGCAAGGGGGCATAATTGTTGATTCAAGGTGTTTGAGTAGGCAGGAGGTGTTAGCTTTGGATAGGAGGAATAACATCTTTTGCTAAGAGAAGGAAAAAACCCAAAGAAGGGAGATATAGCATACTGTCAAGATGAAGAGAGAACTGAAGGAGAGTCATGTAGGAGGGCCTTGAGCGTCTCAGTAAAGTGGGGAGCAAATGAGTCTGAGGGAACTAGATTCAGACCAGAGGGATAGGACCGAAGTCTTAAGGGATTGGTGAAGATGAAGCAGCAGGGAGCTGAGAGTGCCTTTGTAAGGGGAGGTGGAACCAGCCTGGGCTGGTTCTTAGTCTGCAGTGGGCTCAAACGGGAGCAAAAATCTATGGAATATCCTGGCTGCTGGGTCTTGGCACAATTTTTGGAAATTGATTTCCTAGCCATAACTTATATTTTATTTTTCCAAGCGGGGTTCACTAACTTTTCACACAAGCCTTATTTCTACCAAGAAATAAGCAGTAGCTAGGAGGCTGCTGCAGTTCTGCCCTATGTGATGGAAAACAATAGAAATGAAATCAAGACAAAAACAGAAAGCGGGAGAATCTGTATGATTAAACACAGCTCTGCCCAAGAAGAATTACGGGTATTGGAAGGTCAGATAAAAGATACCAAATCCAGCAGGAAACTTCTTTACTAGACCCACAAATGGACGTGTTTTAAGACAGATCTATACTCAACTATTTTCCAATTCTCCCTTGACCAAATAATCTGACAACAATGGCTAATAGTGATGGTGCACTTGCTGCATGCCAGGTACCCTGCAGAACATGGAGCCAATTAGCACAATCATCTTCTGCCACCGGAAGCTCTCCCTAGGAGAGCACCACTCCTCCCTCGGCCTCTGCACTGCCCAGGCCCTGCCTCCTCTCGCAGCTCCCTCTCCTGCCTGTTCAGCCTTGTTCACTGCTTATTAGACTTTCCAAAAACTGGATATGAAGAGCAGACACAGCGCAGGTGACCTTCCTTAGGCTTCCTGAGTCTGGAGTATACAGCGCCCTCTAGAGGGCGAGAACTGAGGGGGGGGTCTCCTAGCTACCGCTTATTCTTTGGGTGGGTTTACCCAGGCATCATCAGCCTCTGATGGAAAACAAAACGGGGGAATGGCGGCGAGGGTAGAGAGAAGATGAGGGGATAATTTATCTTGGCATTTTTGTTTCCCAAAGCCAATACTCCGTTCCTGTGCTCCTTGGCCGGGAAAGAGGATAGCAGTGACAATTTGTGGCTGCTCATATGTATGGAACCGCATGGGTATTCACACCACAACTCACCTGTATGATGGAGATAAGAGAATTTTATTAGTTTGGAATTAATTTGGAATTAATGGTTTGTCTTAGTGATGAGTCCTCTTTTTTTTTTTTTCCCTGGAGGACAGGGAGGTTGTGAGGAATATTTTATGCATTGTAAGGCTGTCTACCCTGTGCTGAATTGAAAAAAAACTTAGAAACCAAGCTGTTGTAAGAGTTCCCTTCTGCCAGAGGCGGGGAACATCCACGTGTGTAGTGCTTTTGATTAGATCTGCTGTTTTGCCCATGGCAGTTATCCATAAAAATACTCTTTTCCTATATACATCATTCAAGCCTCCATACATGATGCAGTTGCTTCTTTCCTTTTTTTTTTTTTTTTTCTTCCCATCAAAGCCAAACAGGGTGGGTTTTTTTCCTTGGTAACAACTCCCTCCTTTTTGGCTCCATGCCTGGCTCTTCCCAAGATGCTTGGAAAGAAAGAAAAAAAATTCAGAAATATTTCCTTTTGTTCTTGACTGATGCATGGGTAGAGGGGGAAAGGGAGAGTTTTCAGTCTGAAACTTAGAACAGTGTGGAAACAGTTTTTTAAATGGTGTTCATGAATCCTTCCTGCGTGGCACTGCCTCTTTGGTTGCAGGTTTTTTCTTTTTTATTATTCATCTTTGAATGCTCAGCACCCGGAACATAGTAGGTGTCTGGGACGTATAGAGTGAAGAATGTTGAGATGCTAGATCCTATGTAGTCCTTAGGGACAATCACATGTATGCTAAGTATCTATTAATATAGATGTGAATTGAACGCAACACTTGTGGCTACACTTCTACTTTGAAAGCTTTATTCACGGTGCGCTGTGGCATAAATCAGTCTCAACTTTGCACAACCCCGAAGATAACTTAGGTAGGAGCAGGAAAATCAAACCCGCGCTTTCTTAATTGTAACTTTGGTTTGAAAGCAGTTATTGACCTGTAGCACCTTATTATTTGTTTTTCTGTCCAACCATACATCCGTAAGTCTAATATAGTCAAGCGGTAAGACAGGAATACAGGCAGAAATATGGTGCCTTTAATGTGAGTGATAAGAATCTGAGTTGGCATGAATCTCTGTGGCTGGGGTCCATTTCCAGCACCGGATAGAACCAAGCAGCAGCCTGGGGAGGAACACCGTTCATCAAGATGGCTTAGCCAATATCACTATGTGCAAAAAGGATACGCTTTTACGTGTGTTTTATGAAATGAAGAAAATAAAAGGCGAAAAGGGAGGCTGGAGAAAACGAGTACCATCTTACACATTTCTTAAAAGGAAAATTCATTCTGTTCTCCCTGCCAGTGCAGACTTGCTGCCTTAAGAGGAAAAGCCCGTTAAAAGAACGTATTTGTGTATGGAACAAGGTCATGCTCTTCTTGGCTTTCTGCTGCACGGTATCAATATACCAGCGGAGGAGAATCCATTTGCTTTCACTACAGCCTTTTACTGTGCACAAGGGCTGCAGCACATATATATTCTCTAATGTTGCCAGTGCCGAAGTACAGAGGAACCCAGAAGCAGGGGGTTCAAAATGAGAGAATAGCCAAGTGTTTGTTTTAAGAAAAAAATGTTACCTGGATACATCATTACACTTGAGCAATCGGTCATGGTGGTGGGAAAGTGTGGGAGCTCTGAGGCCATTTCATAGACAGATAACTCCCCACATGTTCCCCTAATTCTCCTTTCTCTCCTGCCCCAGTCTGTCCAACCACTGCAGCTTGACTCATATTATTAATCGCCTTCATGCTGCTCCGCCTCCTATTACTAATATGGTAACACTTCCTTTATCCAGCATCATCAGGGATGAGCTGTTCCCCACTCTATTTTCCAGCTGACTGAACTCCACGTCTTTGAGCACCCAAATTTAGTTTGTTTTTATCATTTTGAATAGCAATCTTTCTAAAATGTGTTAAACACCTGTTTTCGTGAATAGCTTCCACGAGCACGATGTAAGCTTATCTCAGTGATTTGGAGGGCATTTATATGTGCAGCGCTTATGCTGTGCTATAAAATAGGGCGCCCCTAAGGCCCTTACAGGCCACTGCGCTCCCCAGGACTGCTCATTCTGAGTTAGTGCAAATTACTTTACCTTTTCACTTTTAACTTCCTTATCTGTAAAAGAGAGGTCGCAGTGTCTCCCTTGTTGGCTGATGTGAGAATTAGAGGAAATAATGTACGTGATGTTAGCATGGTGTGCGGCACACAGAAAGTGTCCAATAAATGTGAGCCATCCTTATTCTAAGTGAGGCATTACAGCACTCATAACCACAACAATGGTGCAATAGAGATGAAATTGGCACATGTGCATAGAACACTTTAAAGACTTTGACAAATATTTTCTCCAACAAAAATCTAATATAGTTTCCTCATGACCTGGCAGTGCTGTCCTAGCTGATCAGGGGAGGGTATAAATCCATGGAAGCATGAGAGTGGGGCAGCCTCTCTCCCTTCTCCTTCCAGAACCTTGCCCCAAACACTTGTCCATTATCTTTTGCCAATTCAAGCTGATGTTCCTCAGGAAAGCTTCCCTTCTCTTTTGACCCAACCTGCATTATTAGCATCCTCTCAGCTTCATGTGCTGTTTGTCCTGTGGCAATTTCCATTTGTAGGCTGGCTGCTTTGTCAGGTGTTCTTAGAGGTGAATGTGGGCTTGGACCCATGGGCTTAATCAAGTCAAGGCATCTAAAAGCCCATCCAAACCACCCAGCATCTTTCTGGACATACTGGTCTGGGATGCACAGAATGAAAGATGAGGACAGATTTGTAATCCACCCATGTGGGAGGGGAGGCAGAGTCTAACATGCACAGGGCTCCACGGGAGTGGAAGAGGAGCGGGCACTATGGCTCCTAGGGACAGCCCATCTCCATCCACATGATGGAGATCACGATGGGCTTTATCCAGCCCTGCATTCACCTGCCATGTGCCTCCTTTGCCCTCCTGGAGGTGTCTGCTCCTTTCACTCAAGGTCCACGCTTCACTCCTGAGCCATTTCCTTACACTACTGTCCTTGATGCACAATTGGTGGTTGAAGTCGACTCTCTCCAGAAGTGAAGCTCCGTTTCTTAACTTCCAACTAGAAGCTCCATTTAGTCATCACTGGATCCTCTTTACATTCCATTCACTCCTCCAACAGCCAGGAGCAGAGGTCTGGCTTTGTTTCCAGCAAGCACCCTCCCCACCTGCCTGGGCTCCTCCCACTAACTGCCCTTCTGTTGCTGAGAGATGTCCTTGCTCTGCAGAGCAGAGGTGATGACACACAGCAGCCCAGGGCAGGAGTCCTCTTGCATGACTCCTCTCCACATCTCTTAGGGATGTGGCCTTCCTGCGATGCATCACTACTGCTTTGCAATGGGAAAATAACTATGAGAACAACGATTTTAACAGTAAGAAAAGGCTTTCTTTCACATACTGTATTACATAATAAATGTGATCCTGAAAAGTGTATAATTGAAATGGTATAAACAGAATCATGTTGACAGGGAGTTAGGCCAGTTGTTCACAGCCTCATTCAGATGGCAGTGTACCTGGAGGTCTTGATACTCTTTCCAGCACAAACCCATGATAAGGAGACATATTCAGCAATATCATATGATCCAGGCACAATTTTACCAGCAGGAGGTATGACTATGCCATATAAGTACAATATAAAATCACAAGCATAAAATCCTCAAAGAAGAGCAGGCTGTCAAATGTGACAAATTAGTTCTGAGTCTTTAATGATTTTTGGTACATGTTTATTTGCTTTGTTGTCAACTCTTCCTCAAGAGCAGATTAGTAGTACAAACATTAGATGTTTAAGAAAAATACAGGGTAGACAAAATTAAAAGTTAAAATTATATTCACTAGTCTGTTTTTCTATGCATTGGGAATTATGCCATTAATTTTTTTTTTCAGTTTTAGTGGCCAAACAGTTCAACTTATAGGCAGTGCTATGTAGCACCTTGATTTGGAAATTTCTCACTGCAAAGAATCTTTTTGTAAGCGGAAAATTAATTTTGTAATGCAAACCATAACCTCTGGTTTTTCAGTTTTATAAATTTGAATGTATGTGTGTGTGTATGTATATGTGTATGTGTATGCTTCTCCCTTAATTCATAACATTAGAGAAGATAGTTACTTATCAAGTAACCACTAACCTCTGAGATACAGTTCAATTTATTTAGTTATAGCAGAATACCAATTTAAGAGACATAATACAATGTATAGTACAATGTGTATCCCAGAAAGCCACTAACTTCTCAAATTAGCATCACCTGGGGTATTTTAGGAAAAAAGCAGATTCCCAGGGCAAACATCAGGGCTGCTGAGTCAGAATCTTTGGGGTGAGGTCCAGGAATCTGCACTTTAAGCAATGTTTCATGTGATTCTTACATAAACCTTTGAGGACTACTGGTATAGTATGTGAGAGGGCAGTCTCTGGAGTCAAACTTTGCCTCTGTCATTTACTGGGCCTGTGGTAACGACGTGAGCCTTGGTTTCCACTTCTGGAATGGTAGGAATATCCTCCTGCTAGGACTGCTGTGAGGATGAGATGACATAATGTATTACATCACGTATGCCGAGTGTTTAGCTCAAAACAAGGACTGACTTAGTGTTATTTACGGCCTGGACTGTATCTCTCAGTTACGCAGATAGTTTGGAGCCAACATGACGCAGTACAATGTGTGCTGTACATACACATACTCCTAGCTGTGTGTCAAGGTGTCCAGGCTACGGTAAGGTGGCCTCTGGAGGAACATTTGATTGGGACATTCTGCACTGGTCCGCAGTGGCTAACTGGGTATAAATAGGTTCATGAGAACAGGGCTCTCGGCGGTCTGTAATGACTGTATCTAGGTGTTGGCTGACCTCCCACAGTGGAGGGTCCAACTGACAAAGGACTGCAGCGTATTTGTTCTTGTGGTGTTTGATTCTGTAAACAGACAGTTTCAATGAAAGGCAGCAGCAAAGGGAGAAGAGAGTAACGTATTTTGGGTAAGGCGCTGGCAGCTCATGGGGGTAGATGCTGATAATGTCCCTCCCTCCCTTCCTCTTCCTACCAAATCTCTATATTCCCTCTCCCTTGTAAAAATAAGACAATTTTTTTTTTTTTTTTACGGCAAAGGATAAACTTTTCCCCCCTTAAAATCTTCTCTAGGTACTTTTCTTAGGTATTCATTGCTTTAACCTTTACATGGATTGGGTACTTATTGGCGTTTAAAATTGAAATTTGTCCTTGATTCTAAATATTCTGTTTGTCTTCAAGAACAGGCCAAATGCTTGAGACAGCTACCACCTCATCTTGCCCAGTGTGATTTTTACATTTACTTCCCCTCAAAACCACATCAGTTTCTGCCACTTCTCTTAAGGCAGTCAAACTGGTAACTATATTCTGATACTATTTACCAACCACCAGATAGACGCCCTGACAAATGATTACTGAAAATAGAAACTAACAATGGGCAAGGATTTTATTTCAGGTTCAGGCTCTTTAGACCCTTTGTCTCCAAACTTTTTTTTGATTCTGTGCCTCTGTTTATTAAAAAGAATGTTGTGAGCACATGATGTACATGTATGTGATATATAGACATATAATACACACACTTGTATGTAATTACATTATGCATATCAATAACATAAGCAAAAATACAAACCAAATGGGATGAAAAATATTAAATAATATTTAAACATAAATTGATTTTATTTTAATGGTTGTGATGATTAATTCTGTATATCAACTTGATTGAGACATGGAATGCCCAGATACCTGGTTAAACATTATTTTGGGTGTGTCTGTGAAGGTGTTTCTGGATGAGATAAACATTTGAACTGGGTGGGAGAAATAGGGAGAGGTTGGTTAAATGGTACCAACTTTCAATTATAAGATGAATGTGAGTAGGCTGCATCAAAATTGTTGAGGCTGGAATAGAGCAAAAGGCCAAGTAAAGGAGAATTTGCTCTCTCTGCCTGACTGATTGAGCTAGGACATTGGTCTTCTCCTGCCCTGAGACTGGGAGTTACACCAGTGACTCTCCTGGTTCTCAGGCCTTTAGACTTGGGCTGAAACTTATACACTGGCTTTCCTGGGTCTCTAGCTTGCAGATGGCAGGTCGTGGGACTTCTAAGCTTCTATAATTACATTAGCAAATTCCTTATAATAAAGCAAACAACAAATTCCATATGTATATCTATATATACATCTCCTACTGCTTCTATTTCTCTGGAGAACCTGGTCTAACATTTTAACAGAATGGTATGTCATTTTTGCTCTCATTAAAATATCTCAAAATCTGAAAATATCACTGGGGTAAAGTTCATTGGCCTTGAGGAGTCTTATTTGCACCTGGACCTGATATAAATGGTGAGATTCTAGATTTTGAGTTCAGGCTGTGATATGATGAGACTTTGGGGGCACTTAAGAGGGAGTGAGCATATTTTGCATGTAGGAGGGATGACAAGTATTAGGAGTCAGAGGGTGGACTATAGTAGCCAGCCTCCAAAGTGGCCCCCAATGATCTTTGCCTCCTGTCATTCAAACCTGTTCAGTCCCCTCTTACAGCACGTTGGGGCTGGTTTACGAGACCAGTAGAATATGTGCAAGTGATGGTGAGTGACTTCAGACGCTATGATATAAGAGATTTTGCCACTTTTTCCTTGCTCGTTGAGATCACTCAGTGTTCAGGGAGTCAGCTGCTAAGTTGTGAGGAGACTCAAACCTAACAGAGAGGTCCATATGGTGAGGAATTGAGACTTCTTCCCAACAGCCAGCACTCAGTAGCCAGCCAAGAGTGAGCCATTGAGGAAAAATATCCTCCAGCCCCAGTCAAGACTTCCGATGACTGTAGCCCTGGCCAACATCTCATGTAAGACCCTAAGCCAAAATCATCCAGGTAACCTGCTCCCAAATTTCTGAACAAAGGAAACTGCATGAAATGTTAAACGCTTATTATTGTCTCATGTCACCAAGTTTTGGGGTGATTTGTTACACAGCAATAGATAACTAATACAGATTTGAATATTTTTCCAGACTGCTTTCCAGATATGATTAACTTTTCATTATTTTTGTCTTGTATGTGACTAGCAAATGTTCACACTAGGAGATGGGGAAGTGTTGGTTCTGCCATTTTCATGTTATTAATTTGTGTTTGGGTTATAGGTAATGTCTTCATTCTGAGGTTTCTCTGTAGAACTCTTTTAAGCTGCTTGCCTGTATCGTGGGTGTCACATACAAACTGTGATATATTACAATACACTGAAAGCAAATGCAAGAGTGAGGACCCACTGTCAACACTGCTGCATTTGGGACACCCCTTCTTCCCTTGCAGTTCCTTCCATTCTGTATGTGACCTCTTATGCTCTGATACTGGACTGAATGAGGGCACCAATGTCAACCTGATATTAAATATTAATAGGTTAATTTCTTACTGGCTTTTTTGGTGATAAAAAACAAAAGTTGTGATACTTTTTTCCACACCCTACGGCTCATCTTGGATTCAATTCACTTTAGGGATCATTGTTTTAGAACAGTGGTTAGCAAAATACTGCCTGTTTTTATAAATGCAGTGTTATTAAACACAGCTACCTGGTTCGTCTATGTCTTGTCTTTGGCTGCTTTTGTACGGCAATGGCAGAGTTGTGCAGCTGCAACAGAGATGGTATGATCTTCAAAGCCTAAACTATGTACAGTCTGGCTCTTTACAGAAAAAGGTGGCCACCTTTGCTCTAGAAAATGGATGGAGCTTGAGGGGTACCAGATGTTTAGCATACAATATGCACTCAATTCATCTGATCACTTAGACAGGGGCAATATGAAGTATAGAAGACATTGATGGACTTCTGAGAGAATATATCTCTATGTCTCTCCCTGGCAGTATAATTCTGGCTGAAGCTCAGGGCCTGACTTTGAGTCTCCCAAACAGACTGTACCCTAGAACTCAGGTACAGTTTGAACTTTAAGGGGACCCGTGGTGCTCTGTCAGTGCAAATGACCAGGTGGATCTACCATGGTATCTTACCTACTGTGTCTGACAGGAAACATCACTGGCCTTCCTTTCTACCTAGGTCTATCCTAAACGACATCAGAGGCTTTTGCTGCTTCCTTGTCTCAGAGCCTTTTTGTCCTTAGATTACTCTTTGCTCAGATCTTGGTGTGGTTGGTGCCTTCTTGTTCAAGCTCAGTTTAAATGCCACCTCTTTACAAAGGCCTTCTCTGAACACCCCATCTTAAGTGGCCCCACTGACACTCCCCATTACTCCCTATGTTATTGTCCTGTACTAATTTTTTCATTATACTTATCAAAATATCTGAAATTATTGTATTTATGCCTAATTATTGTCTTCCAGACAGCAAACTATGAGACTGCAAGAACCAGAAGAGGAAGAACCTTGTCTGTCTTATTCATAATAGTGTCTCCAGGCCTTAGAACAGTGCCTGACCCAAAGTCTGACTACCTGAAAATGAACAGGAGGGATGCCTGATGTTTGGTTCTGGATGTAGAATAGGTATTGGATCATGGCTCTTTAAATCATGCAATTGGATTGTTAAAGGTTCAGGTCTGAATAAAACATGTTGCTTTTTTCCCTTGCTCTGGATTCAGTAGCAGTATCAATTAGACCAGTATTTAATCAATCCAATGATTTTTTAAAGAAAATTATAATGACAGTATACTTATTTCCAGAATTCCTATTTAGTTTATTTTTTAATGCTACCTCTTCCTTCCCCTCTCCCACAATCCCCTTTTCTGTTCTTTCATTATGGCTTATAATTTTTTATATCTTTGGTAGAAATATTTGTTCTATATTCTCGCAGATTCTGTAGTCTACATCTCTTGGAGAAAAAATTTTCCATTTGTTGCCTCTGCTCACGATTCCATGGTGACTCGTTTCCCCATGTTGTCTGTCATCTTTGAGTGTGAGCTCATTTCTGGGGTGACACAGGTGCCTGACTGTGCTCTCATCTAGACAGTCTTGTTATCCACTGCCCTGCTGGGGCCCAAAGGGTTTCAGTGGTTATGTACCAGGTTTTCATAAAAACTTTTAAATTGTGGTAAGATACACATAACATAAAATTTACCATCCTAACCATTTTTAAGTGTATCGTTCAGTAGTGTTAGGTATATTCACAGTACTGTGCAAGTAATATCCAGAACTTTTTCATCTTGCAAAACTAAAATTCTATGCTCATTAACCAATGACTCCCCATATCCTTCTCCCCACATCCTCCATCCCCTCCCTTTCTACTTTCTGTCGTTATGAATTTGACTACTCTAGGTACCTCAGGTAAGTGGAATCATACAGTATATGTCTTTTTGTGATTGGCTTATTTCACTTAGCATAATGTCCTACAGTTTCATCTCTGTTATAGCATATGGAAAAACGTCCTTCCTTTTTGAGGTGAACTAATATTCTTTGTATGTACATACCACATTTTGTTTATCCGTTCATCTGCTGATGGACATTTGGATTGCTTCCACATTTTGGCTATTGTGGATAATGCTGCCATGAGCATGGGCATACAATTATCTCTTCAAGACCCTGTTTACAATTCTTTAGGATAAATACCAAGAAATGGAATTGCTGTACTAGTGATTGAATGAATTTCTCAGTTGGGATTCTCTCACCACGAAAACAGTGCAGATTTGCATAGAAGGTACCTCATTCCAACTTGCTAAGGGTACCTTTTCCCAGTGACTGCCCTAAGCTGATGGCAATCTTCTTTGCTGAATCCCTAAACCGATGCGCTGAGTTTGTAAATTCACTGTCACAGTTCAGGCAAAGCCTCACGACCCCCAGTTTTATACAGTACAGGAGCTTAGTTTCTCCTCCATGCCTTGCCTGGGCCCAAGGTTTTGTCTCCTGTCCCAATTCAGGCATTAAAACGGGAGTCCCCAGCCTACGAGCCTGTATCTGTTTACCATATTCCTGTCATGTGTTTGGCTTCAGCTCCCACTCACTCCTTTTTCTTTGAGTTGTTCTTCATATCTAACATCTGGGGATTTCCTTTTCTTGGTTTTGAGTTTGGCTATGTATTAGAAAAATAGTTTATCCAGCATTTTCATGTGTTTGGAGTGTGTGTGTGTTCTTTCAGGTCAGCTTGGCCTGCGGTGCCAAGAGAGATTTATTTATTCATTCAGTATTTTTTGAGCATTCATGGTCTGCACAATAAGCCCAAAATGACTAAACAGTAAATCTTCTGAACTCCTGCAACTAGGGGAAGGCATTTAATCATAATATACATTATGCAAGATATAGATGTTGCTGTTCAGCTAGGGCAATGGACTCCATTTTTAGCTTGGACCCCAAATGACAAGGTTCTCTTTCTGCCAAAGCTGGAGAATCAGCTTCTCCTAAGGCTGCACTGTTGTGGAGCAGCTAGGGCCAGAGCACAGAGATGGTAGAACAGAATTCTAAGCACTGAGGTTTCAGAGCAGGCCCAGAGCACCACAAACTGGACAGGAGGGAAGCCATATTCCATCATTAAGTAATAACAGACAGGCATTTGTGTGTATTGAAGGACAGCCCAGGCTGTGGAGAGACGGCAGTGTTAATCAGTATTTAAATACACATGTAGGGCTTCCCTGGTGGTGTAGTGGTTAAGAATCCGCTTGCCAATGCAGGGGACACAAGTTCGAGCTCTGGTCCGGGAAGATCCCACATGCCGCGGAGCAAGTAAGCCCGTGCGCCACAACTACTGAAGCCCATGCACCACAACTACTGAAGCCTGTGCACCTAGAGCCTATGCTCCGCAACAAGAGAAGCCACCGTAATGAGAAGCCCGCACACTGCAACGAAGAGTAGCCCCCGCTCACCGCAACTAGAGAAAGCTCACGTGCAGCAAGAGAGACCCAACACAGCCAAAAATAATAAACAAATAAAACAAATAAATTTTAAAAAGTACACGGGTAATAAGCTAACCTGCAAAGACTAAGAATTTTCTGCAAATAGGAATAAGGGCAATGAGACAAGGAAGAGTCTACCCCTGAACAACTTGACATGGAAAGGAACTGCAATGGATACACAGCAGAGGATTAGCAGAATTTGGAAAAAAAATACAAGGAAAAGGGAAATGTGGACCAGGAGAGATCCTTTTATTACTGTCATTGTTATTATTATTATTAATATTACCTATATTGGTTAAAGGTTTTCAACAATCTTTTATTGAGGAGTGATTAGAAGTTTATACTGGAGCATCATTATAAAGCATTTCTACTTTATTGTATATAATGTTGCCTAAATTAGCCGAATAGTAAAATATGCATGATACTCATTTTATTTTCACTTTACCCACAATTTACATTTCTGTGCTGTATATACAGGCATACCTTGTTTTGTCACGTTTCGCTTTACTGTGTTTCACAGATACTGTGTTTTTTACAAATTGAAGGTTTGTGGCAACCCTGCACTGTTAGATGACGGTTAGCATTTTTTCTTTTAGCAATAAACATTTTTAATTAAGGTATGCACATTTTTTTTGGATATAATGGTATTGCACACTTTATAGACTACAGTGTAGTATAAACATTATTATATACACCGGGAAACCAAAAAATTCATGTGATTGCTTTATTGTGATATTTGCTTTATTGCTGTAGTCTGGAACTGCACCTGTAATATCTCCAAGGTATGCTGGTAATGTTCTGAATTAAAGAGCACTTTTAGGTATTGTAGTAGGTAGACACTTGAACTATGAGGGTCTATCCAACTTCGAAAGCTAAGTTCTGATGCTCGGAGGGTACAAAACCAGCAAAAAAGCCATTTCACAGAACATTGTTCACCAAGCTTGCTTCTGTCTAATTACTAATAATTAGTACATATAAGAATACTTCACACAACAACCCCATGAGTTAGATATCATTATTCCCTCTTTTCTTTAGATGAGAGATTAAATAATTAGAAAGAGTAAATAATTTGTTTAAGATTATACCAGTAAGTGGAGGAGTTTATTTGGGTCATAGAAGAATGAGTGGGATGTTTTTTCCCTAAGATATTTTATCATCAATGGGTGTGGAAGTTTTTCATAAGATTTTTCTGCATTGATTGATATGATCATGTGTCTTTTCTTCCTTAGTTTAATATGGTGGATTACACTGATTGATTTTTGAACACTGAACCAGTCTTGCATTCCAAGGATAAACCCCACTTGGTCATGGTATATGAAAAATTTTAACATATTGCAGAATTCTATTTGCTATTATATTATTAAGGATTTTTAGATCTCTATTCATGAAGGATACTGGTCTGTAGTTTTCTCTTTATTTGTACTGTCTTTTTCTCATTTTGGTATTAGGGTAACAATAGTTTCATAAGATAAACTGAGAAGTGTTCCCTCCTCTTCTATTTTCTGGAAGAGATTATATAAAATTGGTGTTAGCTCTCATTTAAATGTTTAGTACAATTCTCCAATGAAACCATCTGGGCTTAGAGATTTCATTTTTGGGAATTAAATAATTATGAATTCAATTTTCTGAATAGTTATATAGCTATTCAAATTATCATTTAATTTTGGGTGAATTCTGATAGTGTGTTTTTTTTTGAGAAGTAGTCCATTTCATTTAAGTTTTTAAGTTTATGAATATAGAGTTGTATTCCTTTGTTATCTTTATTGAGGTTTTCTATTTTTTCATTTGTTTCAAGCATGATTATAATTGCTTGTTGAAGCACTTCTGTCACAGCTGGTTTAAAATCGTTGTCAGATATTTCAACATCTCTTATCATCCTGCTGTTGGCATCTACTGATTGTCTTTCTTCATTTAGTTTGAGACCATCCTGATATTTTGGGATGATGGGTTATTTCCAATTGAAAGCTGGGCATATTCATATTATGCTATGACACTCTGGATCTTATTTAAACCTTCTGCATTTGCTGGTTTTGTCACTGCGGTGGCAAGGGAAGTGGAGGTACTGCCACAATGCTGCTGGGCAGAGGTGGGAGTTCTGGCTCCCCACATGATCTCCACTGACACCACTCCATGGGCGATGGGGCGGGTGGGTCTGACTATCAGCTGGTGGGGAACGCATGTCCTGGCTCCTTATTTGGTCTTCTCTGATTGCTCCCTGATGGGAATGCTGGGTTCCTCCTTACAGCCTCATGAGGGTAGAGGTGTAGGCTCCCACTCAACCTCTGCTGGTGTAAATGGGGCTACAGTTTTATCTGTGGTGTTTGGCTGGAGTGGAGAGGTCATTGTCCAAATGTTTTCTGTCTTGTCAAGCTGCCTCCTTCCTGGTCCTTTGGTTAGAGAGGGCAGGCTTTTGTTGGGACTTTTTTGGTCAGCATCTGTTGGCATTTCAGGGTTGCCAGCTTCTCCAGTTCCAGGTCTGTGATATATAAGACAAAAGGAAAACCCAGGGAACTCACCACTGTTTGGATCCTCAAGTTCCAAGGTCCCTAGTCAGTCTGGCTCCTTCCCTCTACTTTTCAGAGTCTTTGATTTTGATTTATATATGTATATATGATAGGTAAATTTAATATTTACATAAATTAATAATATAAAATGAATACATTAATAACAAACATATTTGCTAATGTTTTATATATATATATATTGCTGTTCAGACTTTTCAGTTGTAATTAGCAGGAGAAATAGGAAAAGTACATCTACTCCTTCCTGGTGGATAATATAATTTTTTAAAGATTAAACTAGGTGTGTTACTTTTCTCTGATTATTAAAATACTATATGCTTATTAAATTCCTGATGATACAGAAGGGCTGAAGTAGAAAGTAATAATTGGACTGTGTAAGACTGTGAAGTATGGTGATGGAAGAAAACATAGTACACGGTAGGGATATGAGACTAGCAAAGGTTCTTTTCATTTCAGTACAACTTTAGACACTTTCTGTCCACATTTTCCCCTGTAACTAAATTTTTCAATTTTAAAAAGAAAGATGAATATAGACGGACTTAATGGAAATTTAAGAAAACCTGGGACATGTAGAATTGGATTTACAAAGTAAATAAATCAGGATGTGACTCTGGGTTTTACTCTGAATCGCACAAAACTTCGCAGGAACTCATGTGTTATATAAGGTCAACTTGGAATATTTTCACTTGGTAATCACGCTGGGATTCTTGGCATAAATATAATTCATGTAAATAATTACAGTAAACCTTTGTTTAGAAAGTGCTTGGCTATCGTAGATTATATTACACTTGACTGCTGATCAAATCACTTCCCATACATACTCCCTGATGTATGACTTGAATAAAACAACCCATGAAGCAAATATTATTCTTGCATTCTGACACCAGTGTCATAATAGGGTTCTACTGAATTATTAGTAAAAAAAAACACTTTCAATGAGATGTCTGGCCCTGGATGCGAACTGCAGTGAGGCATCGATATTTTCACATTAGCATCATCACACTAAGTGTTACTGTAATGGCATTCTCATGTCACACAACACTGGGGCCAAAATGAGTTCTTCCTAAAAGAGGCCTCCTTCTCAAGGTAGCCCCAGCCATTTCACACCATTTCTCTCATGCTTCTGTTTCAGCAGACATTTCCCTATCTTGTTTTATCTCCCTGCAAGAAATAACTACAACCCACAACATGAATTACAATTTTAACTATATTGTAAAGTGGTTATTTAAAAACCAGAATATATGTTTTTGATGGGCAAGTTTAAAGTGGGGAAAAGCAGACAGCCCAGTCATCAAAGGACAAAAATCTATACTAATCTTAAAAGCAAAACAGAGCACAGGATTTCTTGTCTATTTTTCTACAAAAGATGCCACCGTACTTCCGTTCCTGGCCATGTCAGCAGTGATACCCCCCGCCCACACTCCCCCTACCATTTTTTTCCCAAGCATTGATTGTTGACTTCCCCTGACACCCCATCACAACCCATTAGTACTGAAAACTGACAAGCCCAGCTGCAACAGCAAAAAGCAAGTTTGAAAGGAAATATCTAAAGCACAAGCTAAGCTCAGCTATTAGGACCCACACCAGCCCCAGATGCAACAACCCCCTCTCCTCACCCCAATCGCACCTTTGTGAAGGTCAGCCAAATCAGCAGATTTTCTTTAATCCAGACTCCAAGGTCTGGAGGAAATGATGAGGAGTATCGCTTTATTTTTACTTTCATTTTCAAAGGAATTTGGGTTAAGGAATATGAAAAGAGAGTTGGCTCAAGCGCTTTTGCTGATAATGCCAATACACCTTACGTCTCTTTTCAGACCGAGGCATTTCAGATGTTAGTGGTTCAGCAGTCCTGGGCTCCTGAAGGCCACACCTGAAACCCTGGCAGCTTAATTTATGAGTTTTTCTTCTCTCTCTCTCTTTTTTTTTAACTTGGCAGAGTTATATGGTGTCTGTGTCCCCAGAGTTACAGTAATGGCAATAGGAAGCATTCCTTGTGATTGTAGAGTTGATTGCCCAGGGGAAAAAAGTGACAACTCCAGACTTCCCATAGACCTTGTGTTTGCCGAGATAGAAGTTCAAGCAAGGGCGGCCGACTTGTCAAAATCTTAAAAGAGCCAAGACACAAGCTGAATCTAACTTTAGTTAAAAGGCTAGATGCAAGTTTTGTACTGTCAAAGCCCAGGAGATGGGGGTAACTGAACAAACAGTGGCCATCACCCATCTCGGTGGAAAATCGAGCAGCAGATGATCACTGAGTCAAGAACAGGTAAGAATAAAGAGCCAAGTAAGAACCGCGCACTGAGCTGTGCACCCCCTGAGGCCGGGTGGCGAGCACGCAGTGACCAAGTGTGGGCCAGCAATGGTCACACAGCTATTACGATCTGCCCCAAGAACGGGCACCTGAAAGCACATTATTTAAGACCATTCTCTTCTCGCCGGGTGTGGACGGCTTTAGGGGAGAAAACAAGAACAAGTCCCCTAAGTGAGTTTTATGGTCTCCACTACCATCAAGCCTGGCGAGCTCGGGGCTGATCCACTTCCCCCGCCACCTCTGATCATGTTTTGTGTCTGACCAGGCTGCCGAGGTGTTTCTGGCCAGTCCAGACCCCTGCGAGAGGCCTGGGAAGGCTGGAGCGGCCCACCCTGAGGTCGTGTGGTCCACACAGACCTGCCTGCCCGCCGCCCCGACAGCGGTGGCCCATGCACGCTCCCTGGATTTTCCCCACCAGCCCTCCCCACCCTCTCCTCACCTGCTCTGGCCGAAATCCCAGGGTTTCCAGGCCTTGGGGCCTCGTTTACTCACCTTGCCCCACCTTTTGCTTCCTCCGACAGGCGGACGCTGGCGCGTCAGAGGGAGCCTTTCAGGTAGGACCGCGAGCTGCAGACGCCAGGCCTGACGTGGACGTCGGGCGCTGCCTGGCGCCTGGTTCAGCTCCAAAGCGCGGAACGCGGAAGCTGCAGCTTCCCCTCGGCCTTCAGCTCTTAAGTAGTCCTTTCGTGGGCGGGAGGCTCTGAGAAGACCTGGCCTGGATCTGTCCTTGGTTCTCTAACTACGGCCTTGTGCCTGATAACTAATACCCGGTGCCTGCCTCGGCGCCAAGGTTCTCGTCCGACACCAGCACCTCAGACCTCTCAGCCCGCTCTGCCTAGTTTCGCGCCACGTAGCCCCGCGCCGTCTCCACCTGCACTGTCTCCTTCCGCGTGGTTTTCTTCTCGCGCCGTCTCCTTCCGCGCGGCATCGCGTCTCCATCCGCGCGGCATCGCGTCTCCATCCGCGCGGCATCGCGTCTCCATCCGCGCCGCGTCTCCATCCGCGCGGCGTCTCCGGCCGCGCGACGTCTCCACACGCGCGGCGTCTCCATCCGCGCGGCGTCTCCACACGCGCGGCGTCTTCGGCTGCGCGACGTTTGCCGCCGCGCGACATCGCCTTCCCGCGTTGTCTCCTCCCTCCCCACCTGCAGGTGTACTTGAACTCCCTGGGATCACCTCTTCTTGCCTAAGGTAGACCTTTGGGTAGACTGGGTGGAAAGCAAGTATGTAGCTTTGACTAAAGACACTTGCCAGTTTGGGACCATCTTTGGGCTCTTGGCCCTGTGTGCCAGCTCTTCACTTAACCACCCATGACTTGGTTTGGGGTACTGACCCCAGCCCTTTGCCCCTCCACAGGATCACCTTGTTCTGGAACATCCGGGGATGCTCTTGCATTTAGTCTTTCTAGAAGTTACACTGTGTATTACTTGGCTGAACCACACCTGCCCTGCAGTGTCTTGAGTGTCTGGTCTCCCTCCCCAGCAGGGGGGAGGAGGAGGTGGGGGGTCTTATCTGTGGTTGTCGTTTGAGACTAGAGGGCAATACCAGGATCATATGGAGGGAGAAGTCTGAGGTCGAGCGAGAGTGGCAGATACTAAATGGGCCACGAAAACAAGCAGACCCTGACTGTGCATAGGGAACTGGGGCACATCCGCAAAGAATGCTCAGAGAACCACACAAGATGGGTGTGAGATGCAACCACAAAAGAATTTGTGCGGGGTGGATGGTGGTCTGATTGAAATCCAGAAGTGGGGTGTCAGAGCCTCTGACTGTTACTTTACATGCTCTAGCCCTTGTTTTTGTGAGCGAGGCAGGTCTATTTAAAGCTGCTATGATACGACAGATACTGGCTCCTCATCAGTATATGTTTATTAAGTACCTCTGCCTGTAAGCCTCTGAGTCCTTACAAGGTTGGAGAGCTGAGGTTCAGGGAGCAGTCCTGGAGTGGAGATGGGGGATGGGGGGTGGTGTTAGTAGGTGCCCATAGAGATGGTGCATTTTCAGGGCCCTCTGATGAAAAATGCCATGTTCTTGTTTCAAAAAAGTATGTCCCAATGATGAAAAAATAGGGAGGGGGACAACAGTGATCACATGCTTACTGGGTGTTAGGCAATGAGCCTCTCTCTCTGTCATATGTGTATATATATCTATATATCTATATATCTAAATACATATTGTATGTAAAACAGTATTATACAATATGTAATATTGTACATTATATAATAAATGTAACATATGTAATATTAGTCTTGACAAAATCATATGAAGCAGGTATTATTATTAATCCCTTCTTGTTGGTGAGGCAAGTTAGGTTCCAAGATTTAACTTTTGTACATATCACACCTAGTTCCTTCCCAGACCCCATAATGATTCCTCCCTATTTAAGAAACATCTAAACTAAGTTTTACTAACAAAAATGCAAACTACAAATGATTCAGATGGTCTTGAGATAGACAGACATCCTGCTCTCTTCCACTTAAAATCAGGTCTGAGATATACAAGACTATCTTGATGGAGAATTTGTAATTTATACTGAAGACATGAGGAAACACCTGAAGAAACTATTATTATTTAAGCTTGTTTCATAAAAGATGGAAGGAATAGCTCTAGTTTCCTTGGGTTGATTCTTTAATGAAATAGTTTGGTAATGATCAAGGGATGCATTTAGAATAGTGGCTGAAATATCAGATCAAATTTTTGTCTTCACTCTTTGGTGTAATTTTTCCAGGTCTTTACTGAGGAAGAAAACGTTATATGTTAAGAAATGAGCCCATAGTATGAATGTTTATGTATTTTGGTGTGTACAAAAGCAGAAAGGAGCAGACTAGAAGAGGAAAGAAGGGATTTAAAAATTATTTCAAATAATAAACCAACGAAACCTGGTACAGCATTTTCCCTAACTCTGAATTAATATAAGACCTTCCCTTAGATGTGGCAAATGGGAGGCAAGTTATGATTAGCAGACTTGGGTGGGGGACCACATAGCAGGGTTTCTCTGCTTACCAGGGGGAGTGTCATAGACTTCTAAAAAATCATTATAGTTGAAGGTGTTTTAACTTAAAGTATTCTTCTGGGTACTTACTTAGTAGACTCATTTGTGAGTCCTCATAAGCCTTCTTAAGAAAATATGAGAGAAACAGGCTGTCTTGAAATTTGGAAATGCTGCAGAGATTGACTGGTACCATCATGTAGAAATATGTCATCTGAAGAGCCAGTGTCAGGATCAGATACAGAGACAACGATGCCTAATTATTTGTGATAAGCGTAGGACCAAATCCAGAAATGTACAGCTCTGATCTGAGCATGCAGAACATTATTATTATGTCGTCTCTGCCTGGCAGCCTACCTCAAACCTAAGTAAGTCACCATAGAAGACACATCTTAGCAGAGAGCCTGGTCCTGCAGCCGTTTGCTGCAGGCTGAGTTTGGCTCCCCACCTGGAGCTGGGTCCTGTTTCTCCTGTGAGGTCACAGTCCCCTGTGCAGTGCCAGGTGATTTTTCATTATGCAGTAAAACACTTCCCAGCAGGCTGTTTTCATTACAGCGACAGGAGAGTCTCTTGATTTGTTTTCATCATATGCACCATGGACCTTGAAGGGACTCAGCTGCCTCATGGTCACTCTAAAGCTCTTTTGTGATCACGAGCCTTGGCCCTACCTCCAGTTGCCCTCCTGTGACCCTAGACCCCGCTCGTCAGCCCCACACCATCCCCGCCACGTTTCCTCCTGAGTGTCACTGTGTCCAGCCTCCTGGTTATCATGCTTTGCCATTGTAATAATGAGAGCTACATCTGTTGAGTACCTACCCTATGTGGGATGGACATTGGGCAAGTTGCTAGTAGATGCTGAAAGTAAAACTATGAGGCGATGAGGGCAGAGGGTCTAGTGCTGTGTGCAAGGACATCCCAGTGTGTGGCAGAGCCAGGATTTGGACCCAGCGTCTCCCAAGCCCCACACATAACTTAAATCACCCTCTACTGTCTTTCCAGACATAAGGCCTTTCTTGTTCCTCTCCTCAGAAGAGTACCCCATCTTCTCAATGCTGCTCAAAATCTACCTGCAGTCAGACTTATTTCCCCCAATAAACTCCCTGAATACTTTAGCATTTCAGTTTCCATAAACACTGTTTAACGCCTATTGCTTTCTCAATGAGAGTATGCAGTGGTGACTTTTAAATCAACCACATAGCATTTGTCTTTAGCTCATTATAAGACTTGTTAGGTTTTTTGTGGTTTATGAGACAAAATGGTGGCTGGTAAAATTCTCAAATGGGCATATCAACTTCAATTTAAACATTTATTTATTTTTGGCTATGTTGGGTCTTCGTTGCTGCATGCAGGCTTTCTCTAGTTGCGGCGAGTGGGGACTGCTCTTCGTTGTGGTGCACAGGCTTCTCATTGCGGTGGCTTCTCTTGTTGTGGAGCACGGGCTCTAGGTGCGTGGGCTTCAGTAGTTGTGGCACGTGGGCTCAGTAGTTGTGGCGCACGGGCTTACTTGCTCTGTGGCATGTGGGATCTTCCCGGAACAGGACTTGAACCCGTGTCCCCTGCATCGGCAGGTGGATTCTTAACCACTGTGCCACCAGGGATGTCCCGACTGCAATTTTTAATGGATTTCAAAACAAGTTTGCCCATGACCAGAGGTTATGGAAATATATAATTGTATTGAAGTTTACAGATCAAAAATCATCTCCACCTGTGGTTAATTATACATACAAATTATATGTGTATAAATGTACACTTAATATAAGTATATATATTTATAGCTATATAGACATATAGATAAGTCCATATATATATGTGTGTGTAAAATTTGGTCACTTGTGTTTATATGCAAGTCTTCTTTCCACTCCTACACCCGTGATTGTAAATTACCTAAAGACTAAGCCCAATTATAACTGGTACCTGAAAGACAATGAAGACAACATTTCAACTTGTGCAAGAGAGATATCCATTATCTCTTTTTAAAAATATATTACAAATTTTACTTTTTTAAAGTATAGTTGATTTACGTGTTAATTTCTGCTGTACAGCAAAGTGACTCAGTTATACATATATACATTCTTTTTCATATTCTTTTCCATTATGGTTTATCACAGGGTATTGAATATAGTTCCCTGTGCTATACAATAGGACCTTGTTGTTTATCCATTCTATATTATATGTAATTCTACATTATATATAATAGTTTGCATCTGCTAATCCCAAACTCCCAATTCTCCATTATGTCTTTTGAGGCTGGTTTATACACTAAAATCAGGTATTTTGATTTGATTTGTGAAATAACTGTTTTTGCAAAGTTGTAAGTAAATACAATCTTATTTAAAATGCACTGGAAGGAAAGACAAATGGCTAATTAACATATGAAAAATGTTCAAATTTATGAGTATCAAAGAAATGTAAATTAAAAGAACACTGAGACTTTTTTATCTTTCAAATTGGCAAGATTAAAACAGTTTTACACTCAGTCTGAGAGGATGAACATGTGTTGGGAAAGCGCTTTGGCAATATGTATATATATTTTTAAAATGTTCATATCTTTTGTCTCAGTAATCCTATTTCTAGGACTCTTTCCTAAGGAAATATTGAAATATTTATGATGCAACATTATGTATAGTAGGTTCAAATTAAAAACAACAAAATATCCATAATAAGGGAGTAGGGAAATTATGGTAGATCTCTATGTTATATATGATATATAAACATCTATAATAGAATATTATGTACGTATTTTATGTATTTAATAAACATATGTGATTTATTATTTTTTATTGAGGTATGATTGACATATAACATTAATTTCAGGTGTACAACATAATAATTCAATATTTGTATACGCTACAAAATGATCACCACAATAAGTCTAGTTACCATCTATCACCCTACAAAGTTACAAAAAATTATTTTTTTCTTGTGTTGAAAACTTTTAAGATTTACTCTCTGGGAGACTTTCAAGGATGCACTACAATATTATTGACTCTAGTCACCATGCTCAATATTACATCCCCATGACTTATTTATTTTAAAACAGGAAGTTTGTACCTATCAACTCCCTTCACCCACTTTGCCCACCTCTCCGGCAATCACCATTCTTTCTTCTGTATCTATGAGTTTTGTTTTGTTTTAAATATATTATATATTTTATAAACATGTTATATATATATATATGAAAATGTCCATAATATATTAAAAAGAAAAAGGCAAGATATAACCCTGTGTATTACATTAGTCCCACAATCTTTTAAAACAATATGTTCACAACTATGCACAGAAAAAATATTGGAAAGAAATGTATCAAAGTGTTAACAGTGGTGGTAGGTTAATATTCATTTTTACTTTTATATTTTTTGCATTTCCAAATATTTATAAGAGTAAGCCTATTTGTAAGAATCTCTTACAACAATACAATTAAAAAATGCACTGGGATGGACTTCAGGCAAGGTGGCAAAGTGAATAGATGTGGAAAATTCTTTTCCACACATACAGAAATTATGGATGACTTATAAACAAAAGTTAGAACTGCATAGCTGAGCTAAAGGAAAGGAGGAAAACCTCCCAGGACCTGGAAGGAGTAGCGTCTGGAAGCAGTGAGGTTGGCTGAGGCTGGAGGCCTGTGGGAGGTGGGGATAAAGGAAGCGAATTTGGGATCAAGGATTTAAAAGTAGGAGGGGAACAGAGGTGGGTGAGTGGTGAGTCTTGCTTGAGCCTCCTGTCATGAAACCAGTGCTGGCAGTGTGCTTCCATGCCTGTGACTGGAAGCTGAGAACATTCCAACCAACCTATCTGGAGTTTTAGCAGGTAATAAGCTGCTCACCTGCAGCAGAGGGCAGAAGCAAGGTACCTGCATGACTGGGAGGTGGACCAAGTTCTATCCTGGCTTGGTGTCAGGAACAAGAAACACCCAGCGAGGGGAGGCTGCACTTCTGAGCTGCAGCTCTCCTAGGAGCTAGGCTGAGGCATCCTACCACCACGGGGAGGGGGAAAGCCTCCTCTACCAGTTTGGAATAATTTCAGCAGCAAGTAATTGTGCCCTAAACCATATAGACATTTATTATCTTTCTTAATAATGAGAACTGGAGGCAGGCTGTCTCAGGATGGTCTAGCAGCTCAACAATGCCATCAAGGATCCAAGGTCTGTCTTTCTTCTTTCTGCTGGGTTTGTGGTTTTTTGCTTTACGGTTGTAAGATGGCTGCTGCAGCTCCAGATATCACAATTTGTGCCTTCCCAGAAGCACCCAAGCAGAATTTCCATTATATCTTTTTAGGCAGAACTGGGTCACATGGCTTGCCTTGGCTCCAGGGGAGACTGGGACATTGAATGTCTGGTAAAGGGAAAGAAATATTCACAACTCACTTAGACCAATTAGATCTATTGACTGGACACATTGCCACTAAAGATAAAATTGGGTTTTATTAGCAGAGAAGGGGAGAGGGAGTGGCTGTTAGGTAGGCAACTCCCATGCAGTATGAATTGTCAAACAAAATTGGAGGAACTCATACCTGAGAAACTAAATAATAGAGGAATCTGAAAATTACTGTAAAATCAATACATTTACAGTTGTTTAGTAAAATAAAACAACTACAAAACATGAACTAAGTAGACAACTACGTTAAGAATAGATGAATGTAAATAAAAATGAGTCAGAAATCTTGGAAATGGAAAATCTAGTCATTGAAATAAAAAAAAAGCAACCCCTATAAATGAGATATTGAACTTGACATAGTTGAAGGAAGTGAGATGGAAGGCAGAACTTTTCAAGTCATCTGGGATGCAGGAAATTTAAGAGGGCCATGGAGGGTAAGTTGGGAAATTCTAAGTAGTTACTAGTAGGTATTCTTGAAAGAGTATAGCAAAAATGAGAGAGAAGCAATATTTGAAAAAGGTAATGGATAAGACTTTTCTAGAATCAAAGGTAGACCCAAATCCTGGGATGAAAAAGACATCCTAATTGTTAAGCAGAGCAAAAAACCCCTCACACCTAGATAAACTTAGTGAAACTACAGAGTGGCAAGAATAAAGAAATAAAAGGTATCTGAGAGAAATACAGATTACTTAAAAGGAGCAGCAGTCAGACTGATAGCAGATTTTTCATCAGCAACAGGAGATACCAGATGATGGAATAATACCTTAAAATTGTTGAGAGAAAACAACGGCCATGCTAGATTTCTACAGCTGGTTAAATCATCTTTTCAGAATAGGAGTAAAAAACAAAACCCAAAACAAACACAAACAAAATAGGAAAGCTAAAACAATAAAACTAGAAGAAAACATAGGAGAAAATCTTTTTGACCTTAGGAAAGACAAAATTGCTCTGATAGGACACAAATAAACATGAACATGAAAGAAAAAAATTGATAAATTGAACTTTATCAAAATTAAAAACTTCTTCTCTCAAAAGATACCATTAAGAAAAAGAAAAGCTAGAGAATGGAATATTTGCTACGCATATATCTGACAAAAGGCTGTATCCAGAATATATAAAGAACTCTTATAATTCAATAATAAAAAGAGAAACAACCCAATACAAAATAAAAAACAAATATTTGAACAAATACTTTTCAAAGGAAGATAAAGAATGGTCAATGAACACATGAAAAATGCTTAACATGATGGTCCATCAGGGAAATGCAAAAACAAACCAAACCAAATAAAAACTATAATGAGAAACCATTATTTACTTAGAGAAGTGCTAAAATTAAAAGACTGACTATACCAAGTGTTGTCAAGGATGTAGAGCAAGTAGAACTCTCATGAACTGCTTTTGAGGATACAGTGGTACAACCACTTTGGAAATCTGTTTGTTAGTGTCCTAACAAAGTTATACATATACTCACCATAAGATCCAGGCATTCCACTCTTAGGTATTTACCACGCAAAACTGAAAACACATATACATACTAATATTTATGCAGAATTGTTCATAGTAGCTTTAAGCACAATAGCCAAAACCTGGAAATAATCCAAAATATCCATCAACTGGTAAATAGATAAACAATATGTGGTGTATCCAATATGTGGAGTATTGCTGAGCAGTACAGAGGAACAAACTATGGAAACATACAGCAACATGGATCTTTAAATCATGCTGAATGAAGGAAGTCAGATACAAAGAGTATGAACTATATTTTTCCATTTATATAAACTGTAAAATAATTGATAGTGACATAAAGCAGATATATGGTTTCCTAGAGCTGGGACAGAGGTAGGGATGGACTGCAAAGGGTCACAGATAATCTTCTGGGGGTGATGGAAATGTCTGTACCTTGACTGTAGTGGGAGTGTTATGAGTATTTGCATATAATGAAACATCTAAATGAATGCAGTTTGTTGTATACAAATTATTCCTAAAGAAATCTAATACGGAAAAACAAACATTTTCAGACACACAAAGAGAGCTTAAATTTGAAGGCTTGTTTAAAAAAACTTGTAAAATACTTTGGATGAAACAAAAGTGAACACAAAAGGGGAGAACATACTATGAGAAATTTAAAGTTTCAATGAAAAAAATGCTTTGAGGGTCTCATAATTCTGGGTCAATCTTTGTGTAACATGACCAACTAGTAAAACTCAATAGTTCTCACTTAAAACATTTTTATTATAAAAATTACAATGCACAAAAATAGAAATATTAGTATAGAGAACTCCTATATATCTGGAAAAATCTATAGTTTCATACATTTGAACTTGCTGAATTAGGAAATACCTGTATTTGTTAATCATTACGTAGCATTCTTTGTTTTTAGAAAGGTTATTTCCTTTATGTCCTCTCAAAATGAGTCAGATGAAAAAAATCATCATTTTGCATATTTATAATATTTAAGAAATGTGAAAGATAATTAAAAGATCAAGAATGAAAAATGTTATTATGCTCAAGACCTCAAATCATATTACAAATATCTTATAATTACAAGAGACCGCCCTATTGCACGCACCCTTCAAATAAAGATTTCTTGGACATTGATTTTATTTTTCAAATATGTATTTCACAACTTAAAGACTTATGTAGATTAACTCAAATTCTATGTTTATTGAGCAACTGCCATTTGCCAGGCATTGAACTCAATAGAGTTAAGGAATAACATATTTGAATAAGGTTTTATTGGCCTTAGAGGAGCTTATATTTCTGTAAGAACTCTGCTTTGTTACTGTAGATGTCCTGCCATATAGATAGAGAGATGGAGTGAATATTGTTCCTCTTTTAGTTAAAGTTAAGCAGAGATCGTGATGTCTCTGCTTTGGCTTACACCTAAGATATGCACATGCTAGCTTGGACTCAGGCTGGACTCCTAAACCCCATTTCCTGAAACATCCTTTTGTTTTAAGAGAGTTGGAAGAGGGAAAAGTAAACAGTATTCCATCATTCCTGGCACCCACACTGTCTCATTCCTGAAAATTTATGAGTAAATGCACAACACCTTGTGGTTGAGCAATGGTTGTCCTTACAGCAGTTTGTAATGAAATAATGTCATACATCACCAGAGACTGGCCAGCACCCCAAATAAAATATCTATGGCTTCAAACTACAAATGTCCCACGTGTCCTGTGTTACGTTCTAACACAGAACGTTAGGACTACAAGGAAAGCAAGAGGAAAAAAAACTTTATCACCTCCAGTCTGCCATATTTGCTGTAAATTGGTAATAAACACACCTAAGTTACTTCATTACAATGTGATAGATTGTAACGGCAACTCTGAAGGTCCATTATATAAATCATTTAAATAGAGATTCAGACAATTTGAAAAATTCCCATTAATTATCAGGAAGTCAGTAACAGTAACACCAAGGAGGTTCAGTTTACCCTGCAGTTGTGAATATAGATACTTTAAAATGCAGATTATGGCCCAGTGGAGCAGAATAGCTCATTAGTCATGTATAATTTTTTAATTTTTTAATTTTGATGGGGTAAGAATTGTTGAGCTAATAGATTATAATTGATCATTCACAGTGAAGAGGCTGCTGTATCTTTAGCTCAACATATTGCCTGAGATTGTTTATGGTCTGTCTGTCTGTTCAGAAACACTCAGAGTTTATCACATAATGAACACATTTGGAGGGCCGAGCGCTGTAAAGAGGGACGCAGAAGGCGAAAAATTTAGCTCCTTGCCTGGAAGGGGAGGGGAGGACCCCCCTTTTTTCCAAGTTCTGGAATGAATATCTTAAAACAGAAACCAGGAATGATTCCTAGCACAGCCCTGATGCTGGTAAGGGATTTACAACTAAGTGCTTCTTTCCTGGTGCAGCCAGTCTGTTTTCTGCTTCTAAGAATCAATGAGTCCAACGTCTTCTGTGCCAAGGATGCTGAGCTGTTAATCACGTGTTTTGTTTTGAGAATGTGAGACTGCTAACTTTGTTTCAGCTCTCCACCCTCCTCTCAGCTCTGGTTTATTCTGTTATTACTGAAAAGAATGCCTGTCTTCTCCACTAGAATCTGAGTATCTTGAGGGCAAGGATCATTTATTACTCACAGGTATCCATGCATGGTGCTTGATTCAGCAATCTGTGCAAAGTGGCACTGAATTCATAGTCATTAAACACACGTGTGTGCGCAAACACGATAAGGAAAGGCAGGATGTTGAAATCTGGAATCTGAGTGAACTGGAGAGAATCTGGGGATCCTTGCCTTGCTTATATGTTCTGTTTTCTTGCTCAGATGCCAGTGTGGGGACTGGCATAGACCCAGGCACCTCGGCTGGACTCCTGGTTCTGAACTTTCACTGTGATAATCCTTGATGTGGTCTGTCTGTAGCCAGCTTGCTGGATAGTTGGTGGGTGCTTTCAATGTAGAAATTCATATCCGTCAATTTAGGGAAATTTCCTTGAATGATTTCATTGGATTTCACCCCCTCTTTACACCATTTTTCCTTTTCTCTTTCTCTGGATTTCCTGTTGTTTGGATATTGATCTTCTGCTCTGATTCTCATTTTTCCTATTTTTTTCTTGCCTGTTTTGTCTTTGTTCTTTTGCTCTATTTTCTTGATTTTATCTGTCAGCCCTCTACTGAGTATTCTGGTTTCTGTCGGGATTTTATTTATTTATTTTTATTGTGGTAAGCTATATATATCATAAAATTGAGCATTTTAGCCATTTTTAAGTGTACAACTCAGTGGCGTTAAGTACACTTACAACATTGTGCAACCATCACTACTATCTATTTCCAGAACTTTTTCATCATCTCAAACAGAAACTCTGTACCCATTAAGCAGTATTAACTCCTCATTTCCCCCTCCTCCCAGGCCCTGGTAACCATCGCTCTACTTTCTGTCTCTATGAATTTGCCTATTCTAGGTACCTCAAAGAAATGAAATCATATAATATTTGTCCTTTGTTGTCTAGCTTATTTAACTTAGCATAACATTTTTAAGGTTCATCCATTTTGCAGGATGTATCATAAGTTTATTCTTTTTTGTGACTGAATAATATCCCATTTTATCTATATATTACATTTATCCATTCATCTGTTGTTTGGGTTGTTTCTGCCTGTTGGCTATTGGAAATAATGCTGCTATGAACATGGTCTACAATTATCTGTTTGAGTCCTGCTTTCAATTCTTCTGGGTATGTACCTAGGAATGGAATTGCTAAATCATATGGTAACTCTATATTTAACTTTTCTACATTTAACTTTTTTTTTTAACTTTTTTGAGGAAACATCAAACTTTTCCACAGTAGCTGAACTATTTTGCATTCCCACCAGCAGTGCATGAAGTTCCTAATTTCTCTACCTCCTCACCAATCCTTGTTATTTTCCATTAAAAAAATAATAACCATCCTAATAGGTGTGAAGTAGTATCTCACTGTGATTTTGATTTCCATTTCCCTAATGATTAATGATGTTGAACAACTTTTCCTGTGCTTATTGGCCATTTTTATATGTTCTTTGGAGAAATGTCTATTCAATCATTTGCCCATTTTTCAATTAAATTGTTTATGTTATTGCTCTTGAGTTTTAGGAGTCATTGATATATTCTGGATGTTAATCCCTTCTCAGATATATGACTTGCAAATATTTTCTCCTGTTCTTTGGGTTTCCTTTTTTCTCTGTGGATAGTATTCTTTGATGAACAAAAGGTTTTAATTTTTTTTGTTTTTGGCAGCACCGTGTGGCTTGCAGGATCTTAGTTCCCCAACCAGGGATTGAATTCCGGCCCACGGCCCACAGCCCATGTCAGTGAAAGCGCCACGTCCTAGCCACTGGACCGCCAGGGAATTCCCAAAAGGTTTAATCTTGATGAAGTCCAGTTTATCTATTTTTTCTTTTGTTGCCTGTGCTCTTGGTGTCATATCCAAGAAATCATTGCCAAATCCAATGCCATGAAAATTTTCCCTATGGTTTCTTCTAAGAGTTTTACAGTTTTTGTAAAGCTTATAAATTTAGGTCTTTGATCTGTTTTGAATAAATTTTACACATGATTTTAGGTAAGGGTCCAACTTCATCCTTTTGCATGTGGATAACCAGTGTACCCAGCACCATTTGTTGAAAAACTGTCCTTTCCCGATTGAATGGTCTTGGCACCCTTGTCGAAAATCAATTGATCATATATATGAGGGTTTATTTCTGGGCTCTCTTCTATTCCATTGTTGTATTTGTCCTTATGCGAGTACTACACTGCCTTTTTAAAAATTAATTAATCAATTAATTTATTTTTGGCTGCGTTGGGTCTTTGTTGCTGCGTGTGGGCTTTCTCTAGTTGCAGCGAGTGGGGGCTACTCTTTGTTGTGGTGCGCGGACTTCTCACTATGGTGGCTTCTCTTGTTGCCGAGCACAGGCTCTAGGCGCGCGGGCTTCAGTTGTTGTGGCTCGCGGGCTCTAGAGTGCAGGCTCAGTAGTTGTGGCACACGGGCTTAGTTGCTACGCGGCATGTGGATCTTCCCGGACCAGGGCTTGAACCCATGTTCCCCACATTGGCAGGTGGATTCTTAACAACTGCGCCACCAGGGAAGTTCCTACACTGTTTTAATTACTGTAACTTTGTAGTCAGTTTTGAAATTAGGAAGTGTGAATCCTCCCACTTTGTCCTTTTTCTAGATTGTCTTGGCTATTGTTTTAGATCCCTTGAGATTCCATATGAATTTTAGAACAGGTGTTTCTATTTCTGAAAAAATCAGTGTTGGGGTTTTGATAGAGATTACATTGAATCTGTACATCATTTGGGTGGACGTATGTCTTACCATCTGGTATCATAGCAATGTTAAGTCTTCGTCCGTGAACATGAGATGTCTTCCATTTACTTATGTCTTTGAAAATTTCTTTCACCAGTGTTTCATAGATTTCAGTGTACAAATCTTTTGTCTCCTAAGTGTTCTATAATAAATAAAATGAAATAAAATTCCTAAGTATTTTATTCTTTCTGAAGCTGTTTTTTTTAGGTTATGCTTTAATTTCTAATTTTCTTTTTTTGTCGGAATGCCCTCTTCCTCCTTTAAAAAAATACAGACTTATGCCTTGGATGCAATATCTTTTCTTATTTCTCTGAGTATATGAATGATAGTTATATTTTAAAAAGTTTCTTCTCCCTGTCTTTTGTTTGTTTCCTTCAAGCAGCTGCCTCCTGTTTATTTGGTGGCCTCCATCTTCTGCATTAGAGACTTTCTTTGGAAGTCCTGTCATCCTGGCTTGTCTGATCATGATGAAAAGTGAGGACTGCAAAGCTGCTTGGGTAGGGCTTGTCAATTTTGAGCTTCACTATAGGATGGCTGTTTGTTAGGCAACCTGAAATCAGAGCCTAGACCTTTCCTCTTGGTGGGTCAGACTCCTTAGAGAGAAAGTTGCTAGTCTCTTGCCTGGAGAGTAGAGGTCTGGCTTTGGAACTGAGCAGGGAGAGGGCTGGCACTCCTATTACACTCACTTGCAACATTGAGTTTGTATGGGCTCACTTAATCCCCAGGGTTTTGTTACAGAGCTTGTGTCCTCAACTGTGCTGCTCAGCTTCCAGTCCAGATTTTCTCTTCCACAGAGAATGAGCGCCTGGTGTGCCACCAGAGTGGGTAAGGGGCTGCTGCTCATCTATATAGACTGGGGAAGGGGGTCTAGGACTCTAACTGCTTCCCAAACAGCTCTCACCCAGTCCTGTGGATTTCAGCCGCGTCCCCTTCCCTCCCCAGTTCTGGAGGACTCTGGTGTTGACAAATTCTGAGCCTTGTAAGGTGCCTGCAGTGCAAATCTCATTGGTTCTTAGCTTTCCCACCATTACCTTAGGATTGGGCTTCTCCAGGTGTGCTAGGGCAGTTCTCTCTCATATTTCTGTTTCCAGCAGTTTTTCTGTTCTCCCTCCCTGTGCGTTTGTCTTTTAAAAAAATCACACAAGCAAACAACCCTTTGGCCTTCAGACTTTGGGATTTTGCCAGATGGCAAACTTACGTGGGCTACTGGCTGCTTTCTCCAAAGTCAACTCTGAAGAAACTATAGAAGAACATGGAATTCAGGGACTAAACAACAACAATGACAAACACTACAAAAATAAAAACAAAAACTAAACCCTGGGGCTCCCTGGTGGCGCAGTGGTTGAGAGTCCGCCTGCCAATGCAGGGGACACGGGTTCGTGCCCGGGTCTGGGAGGATCCCACATGCCGTAGAGCGGCTGGGCCCATGAGCCATGGCCGCTGAGCCTGCGCGTCCGGAGCCCGTGCTCCGCAACGGGAGAGACCGCAACAGTGAGAGGCCCACGTACCGCAAAACAAAACAAAACAAAACAAAACCCTGACAAGAGAAAGCCTTTAGGGAGACTGTGGGTGTGAGTGTGTCTTGGGCTGGAGTGGGGTATGGCTGGGACATCAGGGTGAGGATAGGATAAAGTGTGACTTTGGGACCATCATTGTCAATCCCTTAACTGGGAACCAGCTCAGGCAGCAGATGCAGGTGTTAGCGGGATACCTGTTAGGGCCTGAACTCTGCTGGGAGAGGGCTTGAGAACACCTGTGTGGAGTGACCTCAGGCTTTGGGCCACCTGCCGCTCTATACCCTCAGGACTGGTGGGTGACACCTGTGCAGATGGCTTTCAGCCTTGGCTGTACTTTAGAATCACCAGGGAGCTTTCAAACCCATCTCTCAGACCTCACCCCAGACCAATGAACCAGTCAGAATCTCTGGGTGTAGGACCAAGGTTTTAGGATGTTTAGTGGCTGCCCAGGTGATTCCATTGTGTGGCTGGGTGAGAGACAGTCACCCAGGGAAGTCATATTCTCCTCAGACTGCTTCTCCCTAACATTTGCAAGTGAAGTCCTAACCTGAGCATTTGCCCAGGGAGTGGTAGAAAACAGGTGATCCAAGTGATTTTTTGGTGCCTGGGCCTCTCTCCTGGGCCTAGGTCTACTTCCACCCAGATGAGGGCCTACCTTTGGCCACACCCATTCCCTCTCCCCACCATAAATCACCCTACTGAGTAGTTGATATTTCCAGGAAACATGAGCTTAGAAGTTAAGATGACTAGATACCAGGGGAATACAACACCTAAAAAAATTGGGCTACATATAACCATCTGAAGTAGAATTATTAGAACAGATGGAACAAAGGTTTAAAATAAGCATTAAAAAAGTATTTATATATAAAGCAATAGAGAGTGATTATTTTACTGTCAGCCTTCCTGTGACTTTTTGTTTTAAGCTTGTCAGTGTAGGCAATAGGTAGTTGGACCTTAGATTTTTAAGTCAGTAAGACTTGTTTTTTTTTTTTAAGATTTATTTATTATTTATTTATTTTTAAATTTACTGTTTTTTGGCTGCGTTGGGTCTTAGTTGTGGCACGTGGGGTCTTCACCGAGGTGTGTGGGATCTTTTGTTGTGGTGTGCGGGCTTCTCTCTAGTTGTGGTGTGTGGGTTTTCTTCTCTCCAGTTGTGCCACACAGACTCCAGGGCACATGGGCTCTGTAGTTTGCGGCATGCAGGCTCTACTGGGCTCTCTAGTTCAGGCGCACAAGCTCAGTAGTTGTGGCACGTGGGCTTAGTTGCCCCGCAGCATGTGGGATCTTAGTTCCCTGACCAGGGATCGAACCCATGTCCCCTGAATTGTAAGGTGGATTCTTTACCACTGGATCACCAGGGAAGTCCCAAGACTGTCTTTTTTATTCAGTAGTTTAACTCATTTAGATTTAATGTAATTGCTATTATAATAAGATTTATTTCTGCTATCTTGTATTTTCCATTTGTTTTCCTATATTCTTCTCTTCCTAGTTTCCACTGAATGGATTGATGTTTCTTATGCACCTTAAGGATTTTGCATTCTATTTTTGTTCTCCTGTTGTTTGCCTTTAACTTAAGATCATATTTCTGTTTATCCCTATTGGGTTCTTAAACCAACCAACTTCTATATTCCTGTTTTAAAAGGCTACTCATGAAAGTATTGACTAGGATTTTCATTTTTTTAATGGATATATTTTCTTTCTTCTCTTATTTAGCCCTGACCTTTAATTTAAAATATTTAAGATATCAATAAACTTTGATGATCCTTCCTCTCTATAATTTTTGCAGGTTCTCTTGGTCTTATTTCTTTTCATATTTGAGTTCTTTCTCTGAAAATGTTTTCAATATAGATTTTTTTTGTGTGACAAATCTTTCAGGTGGTGTATTTCTAAGAATACTTTTTTTTACACCTTTACATTTAAATGACAATTCAGATGATTAGAAGATAATAGGTTCAAAGTTCTTTTCTTTCAGACACTTTAAAACTGTTACTCCATTGTCTTCTTGAACTCATTGTTGCTGTTGAGAAGTCTGATGTCAGTGTGATTCTGGTTCTTTTATATGTGATCATCTCTGAGTGTTATGCCCTCAGATAATAAAATTGAATTGATTTATAGTCATCAGTTTATCTCTCATTCTGGCATTTACCTTTTCAGGTTACTCTCTTTGAGATGAGACATACTCCTTAGGGTTGGTCCCTTGTGCTGTCTTTCATTTTTTTTTCTTCCAATTTTATTGAGATATCACTGACATACAGCACTGTATAAGTTTAAGGTGTACAGCATATTGATTTGACTTACATCGTGAAATGATGACCACAATAGTTTTAGTGAGCATCCATCATCTCATATAGATATAAAATTAAAGAAATAGAAAAATTTTTTTCCTTGTGATGAGAACTCTTAGGATTTACCCTGTAAACAACTTTCATATATAACATCAAGCAGTGTTCATTATATTCATCATGTTGTACATGACATCCCTAGTACTTATTGATCTTATAACTGGAAGTTTGTACCTTTTGAAGGCCTTCATCCAGTTCCCCCTCCTCCCACCCCTCACTTCTGGTAAGCACAAATATGATCTCTTTTTCTGTGGGTCTGTTTGTTTGCATGCTTTGAAGTATAATTGACCTTCAATACTATGTTAATTCCTGTTATATGACATAGTGATTCAGTATTTCTGTACATTTCACGATAAGTCTAGTCACAGTCTGTCACCATACAAAGATGTTACATAGTTATTGACTGTGCCTCACACTGCACATTTCATACCCTTGGCTCATTTATTTTGCAACTGGAAGCTCATACCTCTTAACCTCCCTCACCTGTTTCTCTCATCCCCCCACAACCCTCCCCTCTGGCATCCACCTGTTTGTTCTCTATGACTGTTTCTGCTTTGTCACATTTGTTTTGATTTTTAGTTCCACATATAAGTGAAATCACATGGTATTTGTGGTATTTGTCTTTCTCTCTCTTACTTATTTCACTAAGTATAATACCCTCTGGGTCCATCCATGTTGTTGCAAATGGCAATATTTCATGGCTGAGTAATATTCATATATATATTCATATATATATATATATATATATACACACACCACACCTTCTTTATCTGTTCATCTGTTGATGGGCACTTAGGTTGCTTCCATAGCTTGGCTGTTGTAAATAATGCTGCAGTGAGCATAGCGGTGCATATATCCTTTCAAATTATTGTTTTCATTTTCTTTGGATTAATACCCAGGAACAGAATTACTGGATCATATGGTAGTTCTATTTTTATTTTTTGAGGAGTTTCCATACTGTTTTCTACAGTGGCTGCACCAATTTACATTCCCACCATTAGTGCACGAGAGTTTAGTTTTCTCTACATCCTTGCCAACACTTGTTATTTGTTGTGTGCTGTCTTTCTATTGATATTATCATAGGGATCTGCTCTTTGTAAAAGCTCTGGCTGATATATTTACATACAAATCTCTAAATAATGGATAAGACTCAGTGAATTTAGGCAATAAATAAATTCTAAGCTGGAATGATAAACTCTAGTGGTAGAACCTCAACTGCAGGCTGGAGAAGTCTGCAGATGACTCTTTAGACAAGAGTCCTTCTGATACCCTCTCAGACCCCACTATGTAGCAGCCCAACTTATGTAGAGCTTATTACATGCCTAGGACTGTTCTATGTACTTTATATACATCATTCAAGCTTGGTGTAGGTATTACCCCCTTTTTATACGTGAGAAAATTGCAGGCCAGAATGGTTAAGTGACTTGTCCAAAGTCACACACCTAGTCAGTGTCAAAGCCAGGATTCAAACCTAATCTGGCTCCAGGGTCTGTGCTCCTAACCACTGAACCCCATTCATTCTCTCCTACCATGGACAAGGAGGGCACTGATGCTAGACCCAGAAAGAATAAGAAAAGTCTAGTAGATTCACTAGAAATATTCTGAGTGCCAGCTGAGAGCTGAGCACATTACATACATTTTTCACTTTTCAGTATTTCAAATTTCTCACTTTGAAAAATTTTAGATATATAAAGAAGTTGTAGTAATGGTACAAAGAATTTCTGTATACTCTTCACAACACAAATTCACCAAATGCTAACATTTTACCACACTTCTCTCTTTTTCTCTCTCTGTACATATCTATCTATCTATCTGTCTATCTAATCTATCTATCATCTCTCTCCATATATCTTTATCTGTCTATATATCAACCTACCTATTATCTATCATCTATCTATTATCTATCTATCATCTATATTTCTCACACACACATATTTTTTTCTGAAACACTTGATAAGTTGCAGATATGACGCCCCTTTAAATTCTTCAGTATGTATTTCCTAAAACAAGATCATTCTCTTCCATGATTAACACGATGACCCCAATCAGAAAATTAACACTGATACAATAATACTATCTACACTACAGATCTCACTCAGAGTTTTCAACTGTACAACCAGTATTCTATTTTTGGTCCAGGATTCAATCCAGGATCATATAATGCATGTATTTTTCATGCCTCTTTAGTTTCCTTTATGCTGCAGCAGATCCTCATTCTTTGTTTTCTTTCACGACTGTATTAAGTTTTCCACTCTGCTCTAACAGTTTACCATGAAATTAGCGGCTTTAACAACACAAGTGTATTGTCTTACAGTTGTGTAGGTCAGAAGTCTGACATAGTCTCACTGGGCTAAAATTAAGGTGTCACCAGGGCTGTGCTCCTTTCTGGAGGCTCTAAGGGATAACTTGTTTTCTCGCCTCTTCCAGTGTCTAGACGCTTCCTGCATTCCTTGGGAGTGTGGCCCCTTCCTTGTCTTCAAAGCCAGCAATACCCAGTTGGGTTGAGTCTCTCTCAAATGGTTGCACCACTGATGTTTCTTTCGTCACATCTGACCACAGCTGGGGAGGGCAGTCTCTGCTTTCAGGCCCCATGTGATTAGATTGGGCCCACCTGGTTCATCCAGGATAATCTCTACACCTTGAAAGACCCTTTGGCCATGCAAGGTAACCTGTTCACAATTTCCAGGTCTTTTGAGGGGGAGGGTGGGAGGATTATTCTGCCTACTCCTACAACTTTGACATTTTTGAAGAATACAGGCCAGTTGTATGTAGTCTATCTCTTGTTTGGGTTTGTCTGGTGTTTCCACGTGACTAGACTCAGGGTATGAGATTTTGGTGGGCGGTCGTGCTGATGTGATCTCAGTCCTGTTTATCAGAAGGCACGTGATGTAGATTCTTTAAGACTATGTATATATCCTGTTTCTTATCATACTTTCAGCCACTAATTTTAGCATCTTGGTTGATGATTCTTCACTTGAAACAATTATTACTATGATGGTGGCCAAATGGTTACATTTTCTCATTTAATCTTTACAACCATGACACGGAGTGATGCCATGCTTGCTTACATTACAGATGGGGAAACAGGCTTACTTAAATTATGTAATTTTCCCAAAGTCCCACAGGTAACAAGTGTAAAATATATGGTGGTACCGCAACATGGTAGAGTTTCAGGGCACTTCTACTGACCTTCCTGGATAGAAAGGTGGTTGGCCAGATGCACATTATCTGTTCTTAGAAAAAAAATTAGAAAGGTCGATGGACTTCATTTGATGTAATGCTGCATCCAGTTTGATCCATTTATTTTGGGGGAAAAATCCCTGACAGTGACGAGTTCTAGGAACAGAACAGTGGAAATAAAGTCATACTCAAAACCACTGACTCTGAGGAGGGCCTTTCTCATGGAAAAGCACGTGGTACTTCACCCAAGCCTCTGTCCAGGGGTCCTTACACCGCTGACCTCAGGCCCCCAGGCAGGGCTGGACTATATAGGAGCCCTGTTAGAAAGTGGCTCTTCTGCTGCTTTTGGTAACGAAACCTCCCTGGAAGGGAGCCATTGCGGGCTGGGGTTAGATCGGGTTTCCCACTTCAGCAGGCTGATGCCCCAAAGCCCTAGTGAATTTGTATTAAACCCCAGTTATCTTTCCCCACTGAGCTCCCTTAACTGCTCTCAGCCAGTCAAAGAGACATGACAAGCAAAAAAGCCACCTGGAGGGATTTCCATGGCCAAGAACCTGAGGCCCAAGTGAGTCCGGTTCTGGCTAATGCTGTCTGGAGGTGCCTCCAAGGCAGACTCGCTTATCCGTGGAGAAGGGACTGTCATCGCTGGGGGTCCTGCAGGACTGGCCCCGAGTGCCCTGCAGGCCCTTTAAAGAAAATTTATGACTTCTGCTTGCTCCTGGTTCTGTTCTCCTGACTCTGACCCTAATCAGGAACTCATCACACAAACAGGGATAATTAGAAACAGGTGATTCTGGGATCGTGCCTGGAGAGTTCCAACTGCTGGGCTGTGGGTTTTCTGTTTCCCACATGAGACTGGGAATTAGGAGCTCAGTGTTCTCTCATCGCTAATTCTGTGCAGCGGGTTAAGTACTCTTACCGAGCTTTAACTTTCCCACCAGGGAATAGTATTTTATTTCCTTGTAGGAATGTAGTAGTGCATCAGGACTAATACGTTTGTGATGTTCTCTGAGCAGCCCAGAGCAAGGGGCTACTGTCTAAGCCCACCAACACTGTGTCTGCAGAACACATGGCCATAGTGGTAACAATGCAGCCTCACGCTGGAGACACCTGTCTACTTTTGATTCCATGTGCTGGTAAATCCTGGGTCTCTGTATGCTGGAAGAGAAAACTGACTTGATAGTACCTGAACTTGATTTAAAAAAACACAACAAAACGCAAAGGTGATTGACTCATTTCTAGCTGCCTTTTATGAGAGACTTCCTAAGATGACGTGGATATTCCCAGAAGTAACAAGAAACCTAAAGCTAACACATAGAGTATCGTGCAAGCAAGGGCTGGGTATCATCTAGAGGACATCCAAGAATAGTGTGAGTGTCTTGGGCTCTACTGTATTCAAAGTTCTCCAGAAGGATCACTCTTTAAATTTTCTAGAGAAGCAAACGGCACAGCTTTTCTTAATAACGTACTCCATTACCTTGAGAGTTCTTTGCAGATGGAGCTTCATGCCTTTGTTTCACATGGGTCGGTTCAGTTCTTGGCCCATGGTGTTTAATAAACACCTGTTGAATGAATATCCAAGAGATCACAATTCCTCCACTTGATAAGCTCTTATTTATCAACCTTAATGTTTCCTCTTACAAATTACATCCTTGTTTTCTTCTACTCAGTTGGAAATTGAGTAGAGTCGTTCTCATTGTATAGGGTAGTTCTGTTATGGCTTCTCTGCCCACAGGCTTTCCTGCTCTAAAAGGCCATGTCCCCATAGAATTAGCCACTTCTCCTGGCCTTGGATGATCCAGAGGGGTAGTAGGCTCCTGGCTCCATGCTGTCTGGGGACTTAGGTCTTGTATGGCTTGGCTCTTTTCTGTAACTTGAAATTATGAAAATGAGAGAGACTGCCGCCTGTGTGCAGGCCATGTAGACTTAGCGTCTGGAGTGGCTGTCTTGGGGCCTTGGCAGGCTGATGGATGCACGTAGGAAGTGGTCTTCAGGGAGAGGAGAAGGGAGCAGGCATGCAGATCGGAAGCGGCTGAAAGCCATGGGGCTCCTGAGAGGTGGAGAGAGTGGCCCAGTTTCCAAGGATACCACGAATCCAACTGTACATGACCTCTTCGCTTCTGAGAGACATTTCTGTAACGTTACTTTAAATTCTCTCCCTTGTACTTGAGCTTACCTCAGTGAAACTCACTGTTTAGTGAGAATACTCTTACCATATCCTATTATCTCTTTCTAAAGTGTAAATGAATGCTCATCTTAGCCCCTTTAATTGTAAACCTGTATAAGCTCACGGCCACTGGTTTGAATTTAAGTAGTTATCTTCTAAAATTTTCGTGTGTCCTTTTTTCCTTTACTGTAGCTCTCCAGCGTTCTCATTCCTTGTCTCTAATCGGGTATCCTGAACAGAACGTGATGCTTCTAATGAAAGTCTGACACATGCTGTTTAGAGTCAGAAGAGAACCTCAGAATCCCAGTACATTTTTGTCTTAGTTATATTACTGTCTTAGCCAGCTCCGGTTGCTGTGACAGATACTATAGACTGGGTACCTAAACAACCAACATTTATTTCTCACAGTGCTAGAGGCTGGGAAGTCCAAGATCAAGGTGCTAGCAGATTTGGTGTCTGGTAAGAGCTCTCGTCCTGGGTTGCAGACAGCTGTCTGCTTGCTGTGTTCACACATGGCAGATAGAGAAAAGCCTCTGGTTTCTTTCTCTTCTCTTCCTTTTTTTTTTTTTTTTTTTTTAACTGGAGTATAATTGCTTTACAATGTTGTGTTAGTTTCTGCCGTAGAACAAAGTGAGTCAGCTATATGTACACATATATCCCCTCCCTTTTGAGCCTCCCTCCCACCCCACTCCCCATCCCACCCCTCTAGCTCATCACAGAGCAGTGAGCTGAGCTCCCTGTGCTGTACAGCAGCTTCCCCCAGCTATCTATTTTTACACATGGTAGTGTATATTGTCAGTGCTGCTCTTTCAATTCGTCCCACCCTCCCCTTCTCCCCCCTGTGTCTTTCTCTTCTTATAGAATGCTAGTTGTATCACGGGCACCACCCTCATGACCTCATTTAAACCTATATATATATATATACACACACATATATATATATATATATATATATATATATTTTTTTTTTTTTTTTTTTTGCAGTACGCGGGCCTCTCACTGTTGTGGCCTCTCCCATTGTGGAGCACAGGCTCCGGACGCGCAGGCACAGCAGCCATGGCTCACGGGCCCAGCCGCTCCGCGGCATGTGGTATCTTCCCGGACCGGGGCACGAACCCGTGTCCCCTGCATTGGCAGGCGGACTCCCAACCACTGCACCACCAGGGAAGCCCACATATATTTTTTTTCTTGGTAATTGTGCTGTTCTCTAGCTTTCATCTCTATCCTTCTCTAAAGATCTTCTATATCTTTTCACTTTTTATTCTGCTCAAGCATTCAGAGACGTGCTAGATTCACCCACAATGTTTGTGAATTAGTTTGTCTCTCATTATAATTTAAATAATTCTGTATATTTTGAAGCCATGTTATTAAATAAATATAGTCTATCATTATAGTATCTTTCTGGTAAACTTTTCCTTTATCACAATATAGCGACCATATTTTCACCTGTGAATGCCTTTTGATTTGAAGTTTGTTTTGTCTCATTTTATGTAGCTGTACCAGCTTTCATTTGGTTTGTGTTTTTCTGGTATATCCTTTCTCTATTCTTATATTTCTAACCATTCTGTAATATTATGTTCTAAGCATAACTATCATAAAAACATATTTAGCCAGATTTTGATTTTTTAAAATTTAATTTAATTTTTTTTGATGTGGACCATTTTTTAAAGTCTTTATTGAATTTGTTACAATATTGCTTCTGTTTTATATTTGGTTTCTTGGCCACAAGGCATGTGGGATCTTAGCTCCCTGACCAGGGATTAAACCCACACCCCCTTTGCCTTCACTTGGAAGGCGAAGTCTTAACCACTGGACCTCCAGGGGAGTCCCCAGATTTTGATTTTTAAAAAGTTATCTGAGAAACTTTCTTTTACCTGGTAGATCTATATCTATTGTGATTAAAGATTTACTTTTATTTTTTACTTGCCCTTTTATTTTTCTTTGCTTTCACTTTCCTATCTTCCACTTTTTTGGTTAATTTAGTTTTCTTAATTTTCTTCCTCCCTACACCTCAATTCCTTTGGAAGCTAGGTATCTTATTCATATTTTTGTTGCTGATTACCTTATTGCTTTACTGGTTAACAATGTAACATGATACTTAATATTCATGTTAAGTATTATATTTACATACTTCCTGACTAATAACTTAATACTTGACTAATAAATACCTTAGACTGTTTTAACTTCAATTACCCCTCTCATCTTTCATGATATTTATGTCCAGTATTTTAGTTTTACCTTATTTTTGCCCCATATGTCATTATTATCACTGCTTTATACGAGTATTTTTATAAATACCCACATATTTACTAATATCTTTGCGCAACTTTCTTGCATCTCAGTCTTTCTATGTTTAATTTCTTTCCTTGCTGAATAACACTTTAATTGTATTTTTTTTCAAGTATTTGCTTTTGCACAGCAAAGGAAGCCATAAACAAGACGAAAAGACAACCCTCAGAATGGGAGAAAATATTTGCAAATGAAGCAACTAACAGAGAATTAATCTCCAAAATTTACAAGCAGCTCATGCAGCTCAATATCAAAAAAACAAACAACCCAATCCAAAAATGCGCAGAAGACCTAAATAGACATTTCTCCAAAGAAGATATACAGATTGCCAACAAACACATGAAAGAATGCTCAACATCACTAATCATTAGAGAAATACAAATCAAAACTACAATGAAGTATCACCTCACACCAGTCAGAATGGCCACCATCAAAAAATCTACAAACAATAAATGCTGGAGAGGGTGTGGCGAAAAGGGAACCCTCTTGCGCTGTTGGTGGGAATGTAAATTGATACAGCCACTGTGGAGAACAGTATGGAGGTTCATTAAAAAACTAAAAATAGAACTACCATACGACCCAGCAATCCCACTACTGGGCATATACCCTGAGAAAACCAGAATTCAAAAAGAGTCATGTACCAAAATGTTCATTGCAGCTCTATTTGCAATAGCCAGGACATGGAAGCAACCTAAGTGTCCACCAACAGATGAATGGATAAAGAAGAAGTGGCACGTATATACAATGGAATATTACTCAGCCATAAAAAGAAACGAAATTGAGTTATTTGTAGTGAGGTGGATGGGCCTAGAGTCTGTCATACAGAGTGAAGTAAGTCAGAAAGAGAAAAACGAATACTGTATGCTAACACATATATATGGAATCTAAAAAAAAAACACAACAAATGGTTCTGAAGAACCTAGAGGCAGGACAGGATAAAGACACAGATGTAGAGAATGGACTTGAGGACATGGGGAGGGGGAAGGGTTAGCTGGGATGAAGTGAGAGAGTGGCATGGACATATATACACTACCAAATGTGAAATAGATAACTAGTGGGAAGCAGCCGCAGCACACAGGGTGATCAGCTCCGTGCTTTGTGACCACCTAGAGGGGTGGGATAGAGAGAGTGAGAGGGAGACGCAAGAGGGAGGAGATATGGGAATATATGTGTATGCATAGCTGATTCACTTTGTTATAAAGCAGAAACTAACACAACATTGTAAAGCAATTATACTCCAATAAAGATGTTTAAAAATAAATAAATAAAATAAAGTTCTTGGGGGAATAATGATGCTGTTCTTTTGTGCTTGTTGACCTTTTCCCCCCATAATGGATTAGTTCCTCAAATATCTTTAAATTCTAGATTATGTGCATATCGGTGGTGGGGTTATCTGTGAATTTCTCTGTGGCCTGAATTTGGGATGCACTCCTTCAGGGTAGTTTTGAGTTTGCTTCTGCCAGACACCTTAAAGATGTTAGCATTTTGGAAACATTTTCATCTTAATTTCTTGACATGAAGGTTTCTGGATCATGCGAACCTATAGATTTAACCCAAAAACTGGAGTGAGAGCACGTCCATTGTTGCAGATTCTCAGCATAGTCTTTTTCCAGCCAAAACTCGGGTCAATTATTTAAAGCTTCCTTGATGTTTCTCTGGGCCAATGGATGAATTTCCCCCTGCCCCCCAATTCATCCTTTCATTGGGAATGTAGTCATTTGAAAGTATTGGCTTCATTTAGGGGTCTCAGTTCTAACTTTCAGTCTTGCTGGGGCTAAGGTCTCATTGTCTATGCCTGTGAGACATTATAACCCAAGCCTCTTGGTTTGGTTGGAGCAACACCTGCTCCAACACAGATGACCTTAACTTTCTGATTTCTAATTCCTTGTTCTTTTCTAGCCCTTGAGGAGTTCCTTTACTTTATTGTAAGTTCAGCTGTGCACCTTAAAGAATATTTGCTATACTTCATCTGCATTTGAGAGCATTTTTAAAGTGGAGGGTTTTCAGGTTGTTTATTCCATCTTATAGCTAGAAATAGAATTATTACTACTGTTTCTTATGTGTCAGTGTTGAACCCCTGTCTTAAAATATCATTTAGGTTAGAGAGAAATATTTGGTAAATAAAGTCCAAAATCATATTACTGTCAGTAAGCTCTGTACAAATTACTGTATTATGAGAAGTGAAACCCCCTCAAATTAGTTATTTATGCATAATCTTAGAATGTGCTTAGGTACTGTTACTATTCTGTATGACTGGAGTAATAATATGGAGATGTCATGATGAAATAGTGATTTCAATAAATCATAGTCAAGACATATGGCCAGTTTATGACTTAAAACTTGTATGTATAACATAATAGAAATATATTTAAAAGTTATCAGTTATTTTGAGATATTGTATAACTTCCCTGTGACACTTTCCCAAAGTGTGTTCCTTAGTATTCTGGTTCCTCAAGATATTTTACCAAAAACGTTTCCATTGGTACATAAATTTGGAAAATCCTGCATCTTACACCTCTTTTTGGTGAGGTTAAGCATGTCAGCATACAAACTCACTGATGAGTTTTGAAGTAAAGAAACCAATTTAACACAATGTATTCCAAATCTACTTGACCAAGAAAAATTGTTTGTTGGTTTAATTAACACTTTTTAGTATTCTATTCTATAAAACTCAACTTGGGAAATGCTGTTTTGTTGGGCATATGCTTTTGTCAAGATAATCTTTAAATATTTACTTAATTTCCAAAACAAGAAGCATTTTACATACTGTTATACTACAGGCATCCTATGTACTTAAAATTAAATTGTAAAATTAAATAGCAAAATCCCCCAAAAGAAAATGCAATTTAATCTATAAAAGTACTCAAATTTATTAAACAAATAATTTTTTAAAGTAAGGTGAATATCTAAATGTTAACATATTGGTAGGAAAAAACATTCCAAGAATGAATTCCATTTTTTAAAATTAAAAATAATGTTTAAAGTTTAATTGAATCATGTTTGGAATGTTTTTATACTTAGTATTATAGTATTATATTTCTCAATATAGGGGGAGATTAGCATAAAGTGGTGGGTTTGTCTCATATTTCCCATAATAAGATCTGAACCAAGGTAGTTTGTAACGGCAAGGACCTCATTATTATTCTCTGTGACTTTTAGATAGCCCTGTGGCCTGAGTTCTCAGGACAGTATGATAGAGAAGCTCCAGGGATGTATTGAATATCTATGTATCTATCAATCTAGATCTAATCTGTCATCTATCAGTTAGCACATGGGAAGGATTGTGTTTAACATTCTTTCATCTCTGAGTTTCAGCTGAGGCCCCAAAGGCCGAGAACAAACATTAGTTGTCATGTGCACCCACATTCTAAAGTGAGGTGCTAGATCACCGAGGTAGGACTTGCAAAGGGAGTGTGAACATATAGGTCCTGCCAGCATTGGCCCACTGCCCACCTGCTTCAAGCTGCACAAGGGGAGGGAAATTAATTGGGAGGTGTCTTGGTCAGGGGTCGTTCAGAGGAGCAGAACTTCTGTGAAGGATTTAGGGGTGCGTGGCGGGCTAGATGTCATGCAGCTGTGGCAGCTGCTGAGGTGGCCCCTGCTTGCTCTTGCCCCTTATCTGCCGTTGTGCCTGATGATGCGGAGGATCCGCTGGACCGGCAGTTGTTGAAGTGTGGACGTGGATGAGAACCAAGAGAAAATGAAACCCTCGGGATGAACAGGGACCCCGAAGGAAAACTGAATCCTGCCAAACCGGCCCAGGCGTCTGGCTCCCCAGCTCCAGCTCAGGAAAAGCAGGAAAAGCAGGCGCCCTCTGCTATGGAGCAGCATGCCCACTTGGCCCACGACTCAGAGAAGCCAACCGGGATCTCCTGGGAACTGGAGAAGCTGCACATGTGGCTGTCGCCCCGCGGCAGCTAGGGAGAGAGCAGCTCAGAGAGCTGCCTACATGCACAGCTGGGCGCTTTCAGGACACAGAAATGATGGCTGCCCTTCATTTCCACCTTCTATATCTTGTGCAAGTTGTGTCATGTGGCCAACCCTAGCCCAGAACCATACAGGGAAGGGAATTCTGGAAAATGTAGTTCAAAGCCATCGCAGAGGCCAAAGGCTGATAATGAGGTATTGTTTGGAGAGAAGGTCAGTGTGCTGTGTCCCCAACCTGCCATGCGGGGACTTCTCCACACCTCTAGCTATGTTGGGGTGGTGCTTCATGAGAATCACTCACAGGGCTTGACGGGTGTACCCTGGAGTTTGGGGACATAGGAACTGAATATCTTCCAAGGGAAGACTGAGGTGAGATGTGGTTGCCCATCACAAGCACAGGGCTGTGTGGAATAGCCTGTGTGCCAGGTCTCTCAGGGTCAGGATATGAGGGATCCCGGAGGGCCAGAAGGGAGCTGGCACAGCGTGACACTCAAAGAACGTTTGTTCATTGAATGAAACTATTTCATTTATGCTCTAGGTAAAGCGTGATTTAATCAGTTATTTTCCAAATATCCAAATTTCCCTTCTTCCTTAAAAGCAGAATCCTAATTTTACTTGTGGTAGCAATACACTCAGTAAAAGGCCAGACTGGTGTCCCTTGTAGTCAGATATGATCATATGGCTAAGTTTTGACCCTATATATATTTACCATATAGAAAGTTGGAAGGAAACTTCCAAGAAGGCTACTTAAGGAGAGCTGACTCATCTGGGGGAGGTCCCTCTTAGCTTTTCCATGTGGACATGATGGCTGGAGGTCCGGCAGCCATTTTGGACCATGAGATAACATTGAGTGGAAAAGTAGAACGACAGTATTCGTTGGTTCCTCTGTAGTCCTGGGGTAAGCAATGCGAACAGCATCATCCTAGATCTTTTTTGTTCACAGTGCTTAACCCAGTACAGTGTTTCAAGAGTGGAAAAATTGTGGCATGGGGGTGCTGGTATTGAAGGGAGGGAGTGTTGGATTCTTTGTGAAAACAGTATTATAAAAACTGAAATACAACTGACATTGAGTAAGTTTAAGGTGTACAACATGTTGATTTAATACATTTATGTATCACAATATGATTACCACCATAAGGTTAGCTAACAGCTCCATCGCATAATTCTCATTTCTTTTTCTGTGGTGGGCACAATTAAGATCTAGTTGCCTAGAAGCTTTGAAGTGTATAATAAAGTATTGTTGACTATAAAGGACAGCTGTTTTTGAGGGGAGGCATACAAAGAAAAAGCCATGTCAGCGGGCCTTAGTTAAGTGAGGTACAAGGTAAAAGACGAAGAAAATGAGTCATGCATTAGACTTTCTTTCTGCTTCTCCAGAAAGTTAGAGTAATTGTAAGAAAGGCACTGGAAAATATAGGCTATAAAGTGTCACATGTAGTCTAGGCCTTGGGCCATTGCTTCTCCCAGACCTGTGTGGAAGGGACAGGGTGTTCTTAGTTCCAGGTCAGCCAGAACATGTAGTGAGTACCAAGAGATGATATCATTAATTGTGCTTACATTCACAAGAATACAACTGGCATTAACATTTTTTTAAAAAATGATAGTCTGTCTGACTCAGTCTTTAAAGGGCAGACGTAGTTCAGGTTGTAGCTTTTCTCAGTGTATCTTTATGTCTGTGTCTCTCAGTGTATTGTTCTTTGTATCCAAGTGTCTTTTGTCCCAGTTATGTGACTGTTTCGGCATATCTCTCTCAGTGTGTGTGTGTGTGTGTGTGTGTGTAAGAGAGGGAGAGAAACACAGACACAGAGACGGGGAAAGATGGGGAGAAAGAGAGAGAAAGAGAAAGAGAGACAGAGGCAGGGAGAGGAGGCTGCCTCGTTGGCTGACTTTCTTCTCCCTCATGTTTCCCCCTCTCTTTCTGGCTTTTCATTTCCCTTTCATTCTTCCTTCGCTTTGACTTGATCTCCATATCTGCCCTGTGAAAGAATTGAGCCACATCGTGTTTTCCTTAAGTATCTCCTTGATTCCTTCCCCCTGATTCTGGGCCAGTCACCCTTGGTAGAGGAGGTGTTCCTTACTTGGTAGTCTAGCCCGATGGAGAAGGATTGGGGGACTTCAGCTGGCCTTCAGCAGGGCTCTGACTGGCACCCAGTTCAATAGGCTTATCTGGTTGATGCTACTACTGAAATCTCATCTTCACTCAAAAATGCCTTGAATGGAGCTTCTCGTCTGTGTTCTTGAAATTATGTGTGTTTTCTTGGTGCCACTTTTCAGTAAGGTATCCATAAGGTATTATTAGGGTCTTTGGGCATAGCCTGCCAGAAGGGCTTCCCTTAATCAGTGAGTTCCATGAGATTTGAGGACCTGTAATAAGCATATGTGTAAGTCTCAGGGCCCAGCATCACTCCCTGCCAAATATTTCCACAGGTTCCAGCGTCTTTACAGAGCTCAGCACCTCGAGGACAAGAAGGATGGGAAGTAGGGAGAAGTGTGCGTAATTCCGGAGCTGAGAGGCGGCCGGCCCGCCTGTAATAAAGCTGTCTGTTAGGAAGTTATCTTTCATCTGCAATTGCTTCCCCTAAGCTCTTAAGCACATTAACTGCACCTGTAATTATACACACCTCAGAAAATGCATAAAAGCTGCCTTCTTTGCCAGGCTAAGTAAAACTGCAGTCTCCTTCATATCCTCTACTGCCTACTGTACCTTAACACTAGGGGGAAAAAAAAGGAAAAAGAAATGAAAGAAAAGAGGTAATTGCCCATTAAACAGCTGCTCATAAGTGAACTTTGTCTCTCGTTTCCAGCATTAACTTTGCTCTGCGTGAACTGCACTTGACACTGCTTGGAGGGCCGGAGAGTCCTGGCCGCTCTTGCTGGCCTGCGCAGCTATTTGCCGCCCCTTTACATTTCAGACAGTACTTGCAACAGCAAGAGCAACATTTGCTGCGACTCTGGGGAATAGCTTTGCATCAGGGTGGAAGAGCACATATGATTTTCACTGAGAGTCTATCTTTTCCACTGACCTACTTTCTTGCATTTGACTATTTTGCACCATTTGGTACTAATGATCCTAAAACCCCTGCTAAGATCTCCCTTTATGCCACACTGATCTCCTCCTCCCCCTCTGGTAGCTCTTTCTCAGGTATTTTGGGGGCTAGAGGGAAAAGGCAAATTCTCTGAATCTGGGCTCCTTAGGCATAATCCCTTCCAGCTGGGGTTTATCCACCTACAACAGGGCATAGCCATGGAGACAGCTCTGGCCCAGTAGCCAGACACACTTCTCACATTAGGAGAAAGTAGATAGTGGGCAATGACTTAGCATCATCTACTTTCAAAACCTACTTTAACATAAACCTTCCTTTTACAGTGTCAGTAGAATTAACTGGCTGGTAATCCACAGGAGACGTTCAGATCACCTACAGTTTATTTTATGAGTCCTCCAGGATCAATTTCATGTTTGAATGACTATTCCTATCATATATTTACATACACAGTTGTCCTTTGTATTCAGAGATGACTTGGTTGCCTTTTTACTCCCCAGGCATATTCTTTCTGGAAGAGAAAGGCGGAAGTGTTACCTGTAGCCCTTTAGAAAATTAGCAAATATTTATCCAGCATCTAATCTGCAAATATGTGGAAATTAGCTGTGGAAGGAATCTAAAAGACATAAAAAGACAAAGTGTCTGCCCTCAAGAATCTTATAATCTCCCTGGAGAGAGGAACACCACACACACACACACACACACACACGCATGAATGAAACACACTTGGAGCAACTGCAGACAACATAATAATAAGTGCAGAATAATGACATGGCATTGAGATAGAGTCCTGGTGGGCTGTCAAGCAGGTGTGGTGACCAGAGAAAGTAGAGTGAACTTCCCAGGTCTTGAAGATGAGTTAGATTCTTCATCTTGTGTTGAACTATCTAATTTCAAAGAATGTGTAGCCTTTGCACGCCTCTTGTCTTTGGGAAGTTTTTTTTTTCTGTAATGCCCCATTCCTAGACCTTTCTCCAGCTGATCTGGGAAGTAGGTGAAGGGAGAACTCCAGGGCTCTGAGGGCGTCAATTGTATGAGGAGTGTGAATTTAATACTGTAACTTACAAGACTATGAAGTTAATACTCTCTGAAGAGTGAAAAAGGCCAGGAAGGCCAGAGGAGGTGAAGTGAAGGGAGAGGAGAGGGAGGCGTTGGGCCAGTGCAGGCTGTCGGGATGCGGGCGGCCGGCGCTGGGAGAGGGATGCGGGGTTGGTGGCAGCGGGTGTGCAGGGTGAAGACTTCCGGAGGAGAAATAGGGAAATGGGGTTTGGGGGGAGTTTGCTCCTTGTATGTCATGTGAGGCTCCCTTTGGGGACTCCTTTAAAGTCCTCGGTAAAAATGCGGCTCTGCAAGGATTTTCGAAGCCCGGTTGATGTTTCTTTGTGGTGCGTGTGGCAGAGTGCCAGGTTATCACTGGAGAGAAGGGAGGCTGCCCCTGAGGCCCAGCTGCTTTAGAAGGAGAAGCTGTTTTATTTGTGTTTGAGCTGAGAAAAAAGGGAATGAAATGAACTCCTTAAAGTTTTGATGACATGTTGGATCTCCTGGTCCATTTGGCTGTTTCGTTTGTTAGGGATGTGGACATGTTTGTAGGCTCATCACTCGTCCATTCATTCATCGTGTATTAATCGAGGGCCTTCGGTGTGACAGGTCCTGTTCTCGGCTCCCGCAGTGCAGTGAGTAGAAGAGATAAAACCCCAGCTCTCATAGTGTTCACATTCTAGTGGAGAAGGTTTTCACTGTTGGAGTTGGAAGCAGGCGTTTTTCTGCTTTGGCAGATCTTGAGATTGTTCAGATATAACTCAAACCTCATGCCTGTTATTGACAAAGATTAGTTAATCAGTGTTGGAACAAACAAAATCATTCGCAGCAATTCCAAAATGCACCTCTGCAGATGGGTGTTGGTCTCTCTCTGCCTCAAAATCATCTGAGATACCTCTTAAAATGTAGAAACCTGGTCCCCTACCTGCAGAGCCAGATTCAGAAGGTCTAGGGTAGGGCCAGAGAATGTGTATTTAAAAAAAATTCCCAAATGATTCTTTTTGTACAATAAACTCTGATTACATACATAATTCTGAAATCTGTATTTGGTAAGGTTGCACCCTCATCCTGTTCTCAGGCCCAGCCCCTTTCCTCCTGAGTTTGATATATAGATAAACTATATATATATCAAACTATATGTATATAAAAACTATATATATCAAGCTATATATATATAAACTATGTATATATATATTCAGACCTATTTCTATAACCTTACATGTATACAATTATACTGATAGAAGATATACAGTGTTGTTTTATGGGCTTATTGTTTTATATAAATGAGATCATTCTTTCCATGTGGTCAATTTCTCAGCCTCCCCCTTTGTTTTTTTTTTTTTTTTTTTTTTTTTTTTTTTTTTTTTTTTCTTTTTGCGGTATGCGGGCCTCTCACTGTTGTGGCCTCTCCCGCTGCGGAGCACAGGCTCCGGATGCGCAGGCCCAGCGGCCATGGCTCACGGGCCCAGCCGCTCCGCGGCATATGGGATCCTCCCAGACCGGGGCACGAACCCGTATCCCCCGCATCGGCAGGCGGACTCTCAACCACTGCGCCACCAGGGAGGCCCCTCCCCCTTTGTTTTTTTAGAAATTTATTTATTTTATTTTTGGCTGCATTGGGTCTTCCCTGCTGCGCGCGGGCTTTCTCTAGTTGTGGCGAGCGGGGGCTACTCTTCGTTGCAGTGTGCGGGCTTCTCATTGCGGTGGCTTCTCTTTGTTGTGGAGCATGGGCTCTAGGCCCGCAGGCTCCATAGTTGTGGCTCGTGGGCTCTAGAGCGCAGGCTCAGTAGTTGTGGTGCACGGGCTTAGTTGGTCTGCGACATGTGGGATCTTCCCGGACCAGGGCTCGAACCCGTGTCCCCTGCACTGGCAGGCAGATTCTTAACCACTGAGGGAGGCCCTCAGCCTCCCCTTTTCCTTCTTTTCTTTTTAAGGTAATGTCCAGGTATATAAGTGGACACATGCCTCGTTCTGTCTTAGAGCAGCTGGGAGGAGTTGGGGTCTGTGGAACTAATATCTTTGCTTCCTCTGGCAAAAGGGCGGTGGCCCTGCTGCAGCTGGCAGCAGCTTGCCCTCGGTGTTCAGTGATGTTTGTGGTGGGGGGCAGCTTCACCTGGCTAGCTCTACCCCTGACTTGGGATGGTCTCAGCGGCATTCTCCATCCAGCCTGCTGCGGGCCTCCTCCTCCCACCTCTCAGGCTCCAAGGAAGGTCCATTCTCCCTCAGCTCAGGGCCTTTCTTCTACAACTCCAAACTGCCAAACTGCCCCTGATGCCTAACAGGGGAAGTTAAGGAATACAGACAATCCTTTCCTAAGACAGTAGCCTATTCTTTATGGTTATTTTCTTGCAGAAGAATCCCTAGTGCATGTCATAAGCCATGGTCTCTGTCTTGGCATTCTTTTGGTACCAAATTCTAACTATCCTCCAGGCAGACAGATGCTTCAAGTGGAGCAGGCTAGGGAGTATGCACTTGGAAAGGTGAAAAGAAAAGTACGTGACTGATTTTAAAATATGTCCCCTGTTCTTCTCAGAAATATGTTGTCCAGCCATTTTCCACTGGGTCGTGTGACTGACAGTCAAAAGGCAGCCAGAGCGTTTACTATGTTTTGCACCTCTCTTCAAATGAACATAGTTGAAGGCATTTCTTGGCCAAAGATTAGGAGAGACTCCCTATCCTAACCAGGCCCTAAATTAATTAATCTGTTCTTTTTATAGTTTAATGAGGAGATGATTCATAAACCGAAGAGGCTGACCTAAGTAAAAAATCCTTCACGACTGCTCCCTTTATTTTCTGCTTAAGAAAATATGGAGTAACTGTGGTGAACATACCATAAGGTGATTCCCAGTGAGTCACATCTTTGCATAATCCCCTGCCCTTGAGTGTTCATGGAAACTGAGACTAGCTTCTGGTCTATACAATGTGGCAAAGGAGATGAGCTGTGGTTATATTACATGGCAAAGATGAACAGATTTTTAATGAAAGTCCCGAATCAGTTGATCTTGAGTTAAAAACAAAGATTACCCTGGGTGGGCCTGACTTAATCAGGCAAAAGCCCTTAAAGAAGGGTCTGGGACCCTCCCTGAGGTCAGAGACTCTTTCTTCTCACTTTGAAGAAAGAAGTGCCTATGAATTCTACAGCCTCAAGGAGACTAATTCTGCCAGCAACCTGGGGGTACTTGGACATAAATCTTTCCCCAGTCGAGCCTCTGATGAAATGTAGCCCAGTTGACATCTTTTTTTTTTTTTTTTTTTTTTTCTTTTTGCGGTATGCGGGCCTCTCACTGTTGTGGCCTCTCCCGTTGCGGAGCACAGGCTCCGGTTGCGCAGGCCCAGCGGCCATGGCTCACGGGCCCAGCCGCTCCGCGGCATATGGGATCCTCCCAGACCGGGGCACGAACCCGTATCCCCTGCATCGGCAGGCGGACTCTCAACCACTGCGCCACCAGGGAGGCCCCCAGTTGACATCTTGATTGCGACCTTCTTGGACCCTGAACAGAAGAACCAACTATGCCTTGGTATACTCCTGACATAGAGAAACTGTGACATCATAAATGTGTTTTGTTTGAAGCCACTACGTTTGTGCTAATTTGTTAGGCAGCAATAGGAAACGAATACAGTAATAACTAGTTGCCACCCATCCCGGTTTCTCAGCCCTCTGTTGGTGAGGTTTCTCTCTCCCTCTCTTCCTTATTTCCTCCCTTCTTTCCTTCCGTCCTTTCTCTCTTTCCTTTCTTTTCAAAAGTCTGAAGAGTGATGATCTCTCTTCCTAGGATGGGGAAAAGGAGACCAAGCTTGGCCAAATTCTGTGGATGGAACCTGGTCACTGTGGTGAGATGAATTCACTCACAGAAAAAAAGACTTTATTTTTTTAGACTAGTTTTAAGCTCACAGCAAAGTTGAGCAGAAGGTACAGATTTCCCATATACTCCCTGCCCCGACACGAGCAGAGCCTCCTCACGATCAAGACCGGTACATTTCTTAACAACTGATGAACTTATATCGACAGGTCATTATCTCCCCAAGTTCATAGTTTCCATTAGGGTTCACTCTTGGTGTTATTCATTCTGTGGGTTTTGTAGGTCTTGACCATTATAAAATGACACGTATCTACCATTGTAGTATCGTACAGAATTGTTTCACTGCCCTAAGCATCCTCTGTACTCCTATTCATTCCTCCCTCCAACCAAACCCTGGCAGCCACTAATCTTATTTATCTATTTACTATCTCCATAGTTTTGCCTTTTCCAGAATGTCATATAGTTGGAATCATACAGTATGTAGTCTTTTCAGATTGGCTTCTTTCACTTAGTACTATGTGTTTAAGTTTCCCCACATGTCTTTTTATGGCCTGAGAGTTCATTTCTTTTTTTGTAGTGGTGAATGATACTCCATTTTCTGGATGTACCACAGTTTATTTATCCATTCACTTCCTGAAAGACATTTCTGTTACTTCCAAGTTTTGGCAATTATGAATAAGGCTGTTATAAGCATCTATGTGCAGGTTTTGGTGTAGGCATAAGTTTAACTTCATTTAGGTACGTACCAAGGAGTGTGATTGCTGTATCATATGGTAAGAGTATGTGTAGCCTTGTAAGAAACTGCCAAACTGTTTTCCAGAGTGACTGTACACTTTGCATTCCCACCAGCAATGAATGGGAGTTCCTGTTGCTCTGCATCCTTACCAACATTTGGTGTTGTCAGTATTTTGGATTTTTGCCATTCTAATAGGTGTGTAGTGGTATCTTGTTGTTGCTTTAATTTGAATTTCCATGATGACAGATGATGTGGGGCATCTTTACTCATTTCTTTTTTTATATCTGAGATGAATGCCAGTGATGAAATCCATTTGTGACTTTTCCTTTCACCTGTGGGGCTCTGAGAGGTGGGCTTTCTCTGTTCTCCAGTGAAAATATTGCAAAGCAGCAAGCATGGGTAAGATCTGTTACAAGAAAGCACATTAAAAATTCCTGGAACATCTTCACATTTTATTCCTGTTTTTTATTGTAATTTATATAAATGTTCTTTGGGAAATCATATGGTGTAGGTCTTACAGTAGCAATTGAAGGAAGGATTGGGGAATGGACAAAGAAGCTCTCAGGACAAGGTTCTCTGAGGGTATCCCACATGGGGCGAAGCAACGAAGGTGGCGTCTTATGAAATTGCTTTTGTTACAGGTTTTCTTTTCTGGTGGGCATGAGGGAACACACAGGAATTTAGGTTTGTGTTTATCTGCTGATCCAGTCTCATATTGCCCAGTCATCTTAGTGCCCACACCAGGGAGCTGGGTCAAATGAGGCAACTGCTCATCCAGTTATTGTCAGAAATTAGCTCAGCTGTCCCTTTGGGCTGCAGAAACACAGCCTGGACAACTGGTTTGGTTAACTTAGTTGTGGTATTAAAGGACTAGGGCAAGAAATCACATCCATTTCCTTTACAAGTGGAATATTCTCCCTCTGTTTTACAGTTTCAAAACTGAGAAGTTACAAAGTGTCCAGAGCTCTGGCAATGGTACAATTTAGTAGGCTGCACCATTTCATAGTCTCACCCTAAAATAACAGTGGCTAAGCTTTGTGACAAATGGTCTAACTCTTGCTCAAATGATGGCCTTGTTACTGGAGACAGGAACAGTTGAGGATGGCTGGCTGGCTTTTCTCACTTTTCTTTCTCCGAGCTCGAAATGAGACTGCATAACTGTAGGGGGTCAGCTTTGAAACAAATGTCTGCAGTGAGGACACAGCTCACCTGTTTACAGTCAGAGATGGTGGGGCCTGAAGTTTTTGCATGTTCTAAGCACACTCTGTGTAAAGCTCTTAGATCACATAAGGGCTTAGGCGCACATTTTTCTTGTCCACGAACATGTTTTTGTTTCAGAAGAGCCTGTTAAGCGTGACAGATGGAACAAATGTGTTTTGTTGCCACTTCCTCTGAAAATTGCATTAAAATGATAATAAAGGCAGAGAAAAGGCCTAGGCTCACAGGACAAAAAAACAGGGGAGGACGCAGGCTATAAGTAACCACGTTTTGCTGGCTCTAACTCTAGCGGTCACTGATTTTGCAGACGTGGGCTGGCCAAGGAAGAAACCAGACGCAGGCTGAGTTGAGCCACCCGAGGAAGCCTCAGAGATTGGAGTTTGCAGCAACTTCCTGGAGGTGCGGGTGTGGACAAAACCAGGATTGGTTGAAAGTCTTTCTCTGAAGCAGTGAGAACCCTCCCAGCACAGTCCCTTCTCTTCTTCCACAGGGGATCAAGATGCCTCTTGCTCCTGAGCAGGAGGCGAGAGTTCTAGGGTCTCAAGAGGCAAAGTGGAGATCTGAGACATGGGGATGCCAGCTCAGCTGAAGGCAGGGGCCACAGTACACACAGGGAACCCAGCACAAATCAACACACTGCCCGTCATGCAGGGCTCTTCTCCCCAGTGTGGCGGCACCATCCAACTAGAAGCTTCTCTGTGGGGGCTGCTCTTCCTCTGATACCTGTTGGCCTGATAATGGAGGGCCTGGGCTTTGGGGTCAGGTAGCTCCAGCTCCCCTCTTACTTGTGTGTCTCCCTAGCTCTATGAGATGATGGATGTTCGCTAAACCTATTGTGGTCATCATTTCACGATGTATATAAGTCAGATCAGTATGCCGTGCACCTTAAACTTACACAGTGCTGTATGTCAATTATGTCCCAGTAAAACTAAAAGAAAGAAAAGATGCAACCATTCTGAAAGCCAGCTCTCAGTTTTTAGGTAGCTGTATAGAAATGTTTTCAGTACTCCGGCCAGTTATCTATTCTTTTATCTGACTCTTTAAAATTCAGTTCAATAGATAACATACTAAATAATTAAGGGGGCTTTTCTAACCTCCCCTTACAGCTGTGGCGACCATATTTAAAATGTTAGCCATGGGACAAACCTGATTAGATGATTCCTTTTTAACCAGTTTCAAATCAGCTTAATGGCCCTTTTCTTTTAACTCCTTTCTTTCATCTCTTCTCAAGTGTGCAACAGTTTCACATCCTGAATAATTTCAAAGACGTAGGTTTGATTAGAGAACATCCATAGTGGTCCAGAACGTGTCTCACGTACTGCTTAACTGTAGGCACTCTCCAGACGTCAGTCTCTCACAGGCTCCGTGACATCTCACTGTTACTGAATGAATGAACATCACTTATACCTATATCCTGAGGAACGTCAGTCTGAATTAAAATGTGCCACATTTCTTAACAGCACCAACAGATTTCCTAATTAACCTATGAATACTGTCAATCTGTTAATATAGTTCTCTTGTTCTTTTGGAATGAGTTATGTAACATTTTCTTTTATTTACTCCAGCAGTTTTAGAACTCAAGTGCTCCTAAGGGTATTCCAAACTTCCTTTCAAAAGTAAAGAAAATATGAGTAGCATGAATTGATTCATCAAAATGGCTGAAGACTTTTTGGCTTCTAGACTTTTTTTCAAACCAGTCAGTTGACCTTCATGGATTTCCCTTTCTGCAGTGCCTCTTGTCCACATTGCTCTCTGTCCTTACAGAATTCTTGTGGTGAGGTGGTTTCCTGACGTTGGTCCAAGAAGCCTGTAGACAGTAACTTTTATGATCCTTAGAATGGCTTTCTTGACAAAGTTGCTACAATGTGTCCTTTCTGAATGGACCTCAGTGCACAGAATTTGATTAGCCATAATCCTTGTTTCATGCCACAGTCTCATTACTAATCCACGCATGGATGTTATTAATTACTGTAATACAATGGATACCTAAAGATCCACCACCCAACCCAGTAAATGGAACACTGGTAATGTCTTCTGTCTACTTAGGTGCTTTCCTCCCATCCTTCCCTCTACATTCCACGTCGTCCTCAAAAAAAAAGGGAATAGCCTTTTTCCCTCTTCTGTTTTTTTTTTAAATCACTCATGATTCATCCTGTGTTATAGCTTGTAGTTGTAGTTAAATTTTTACTGCTGGGTATTACTCTACTCTGTGGATATAGTAAACTTATGTATCTGTTTTCCAATCAGTGGGCACAATCTATAACTTTACCATGGCCAACTCTTGGCAAAATTGCGAGGTAGGATGGAGTTTGTCTTTGATGACTTTAGTATGTTTTTCTACCCTTCTTTATCCTTTTCTCAGAAGATCATCTAAGCATCCTTCCTGTCACATAGTAAAGTGCAATAAATGTTTATTGAACGAATATTGTAAGTGACAGGTAAGATTGACGGCAACTCTAGTCAAATGGAAGTAGCTGCCCTGAGCCTTGAGCTGAAGAAGCTTCTGCAGCCTCATCTCAGCTCAGAGGGAAGAGTGCCAGGATCAGTGGTCAATGTCTGCATGGGCGGGGGCTGGGGGCGTGGTAGCTTGGGAGCCCCTTCTTACCACCCCAGGTTTAGTATATTACCTCCCTCATGGACATTTACAACCAGCTGGAGTCATAGGCGTGGGTTAAAAGCAAAGGAATAAAATTTCCATGGTGGAATTTCAAGTTCCAGCCAGGAAGGTCATTTTTATGGGGGGGGGGGTAGTTGGTCTTTGAAGACAGTGTGGTGCTCTTAAGCCACTCTGTCTCCCCACGTAAAGATTGATCCTGATCTTTATTCTATGTTAAGTATCTAATATAAAACCTTGCACGTTTCTCAGGAAAATAACTGTGCAAAAGGATGTTATTTTTCATCCCTATGGCTAAATGCATATTTTCTGTTTAAAAGTAATCTTTCACTTGTAAAGACTGAATACGATGACACTTAATATGTTTTTAAGTTGTCTAGTTGTTTGAATGTAAAGTGCTGAAAAATTAATCAATATTTTTGGCTATGGACTCAATGTCCTTTCCCTAAATATTTTTAAAAGATTTATTTATTATTTATTTATTTTAGTTATTATTTTTGGCTGCGTCGGGTCTTAGTTGCAGCATGCAGGATCTTTTCGTTGCGGTGTGCGGGCTTCTCTCTACTTGTGCCGTGCGGGTTTTCTCTCTTTAGTCGTGGCGCGTGGGTTCCAGAGCGTGTGGGCTCTGTAGTTTGCGACACACAGGCTCTCTGGTTGAGGCGCATGAGCTCAGTAGCTGCAGCGTGCGGGCTTAGTTGCCCCGTGGCATGTGGGATCTTAGTTCCCTGACCAGGGATTGAACCCACGTCCCCTGCATTGGAAGGCAGATTCTTTACCATTGGACCACCAGGGAAGTCCCCCTAAAATTTTAATTTCTTTATAAATGTTTTGTTCTGGCTCAAGTGTTGATAGCTTGGCTATCAACAATATTGGCTTCAGTGATACCAATTCCAACTGCAGCTTTGCTTGTAAATGGCATTATCATAAAATAATAGAGCTGGAAAGAAACATCAAATATCATCTAGCTGAGTGGTTTCAGATCCATGGACCACCTGCATGGAATCACCTAAGGAAACTGCGTAGAATGCAGATTCCTGAGCTTCATCCCTGATCAAATAAATAAGGTTATTGGGGTAGAAGCCCAGGAATCTTCATTTAATAAATCTCCCAGGTCATTCTGATCCATATAAACGTTTGAGAAACATTGAGCCGGTCTAAATTTCACTCTATAGTGGAGGTAACTAACCAGAGGTCAGTGACTTTTCTAGGGTTGAGAACTAGGTGATTCAGAGCTGGGTAGTCACTTGAGGTGAGGTTATGGCAACAGAAATTGACATGCTTAGTTTTCAATTTATATGGTGGGATTTAAAATGGCTTATTCTCAAATAACTTCCAAGCCCCATAAGGCTGCAAATGTGCCCCCAACGCCTGTTATCAGAGGTTAATCGTTTCTTTTTACCCTGAGTATGCTAAAATATGCAAATATTTGATGTTATTGGAAATCCGTGGAAAAAAATCTTGAGATCCTCTTTAATTACTGTGTAATTATTCTTTGGGGGATTCTTTTGGGAACAAAGGAAATAGTCACCATTCTTATTCAGGTGATAGCAAGATCTGTGGATCCTTTTTCCAAAGATACTTGTGTCTTGCAACATAGGAAAATAGTAACATCTGAAAATTTCCTTCTTGAAAGTTCTTTTTTGTTTAGAAAGTGGACTTGCTTGTTGTTTTATGATTCCGTTGAAGAACAGGAATTCAGTTCCTCTTAAACTCCTATGTCTTCCCCAAGGGAGATACAAAAGGAACTAGAACCCCACCCCCAGCTGGATACTTGCCAGGCCAAGTCCATGGAAAGCCCCTCTGTATCTGCCTCCCAAGACTAAGTTAAGCTGAGTCAGCTGAAGTATCCAGATCGATCCAGACATTTGAAAAAACTAAACAAAATTCCATCTTTCAGCAGTGTGGGTTGACTTTTGCTTGAAATTATATTGATCAGAGAAAAAGGGAAGTGAAAGTCTTTGGTCCAGGTCTTCTAATGCCTTGATTCTTTGCTGTCATGGATATTATTTATAGAGGCAAAGGCTTGGAAGTCAACCCTAATTTGGGTTGTTTCTAAAACACCCAGGATCAGTATCACATTAACATTGTAGCATGAATTAATTTTATAATTTGGTAGGCGCTGGTCTGGCCTCCTTAAAATAGCCTATCAGTGTGTGGGCCTGTCATTGATTTTAGGAAAACGCCATCAACATCAGTCATAAAGTTAACCTGGACTTACCTACGATCTAGTTGAGGTTACCTGTATTATTGGTCATTATTCTGATGCTGTTCTGGTTCTCAAAAGAGAAAGTTCTTGGTTTCAACATTTAGGAACAAACTCTGAACTATTCATGTAGTTTTTGAGCACCCAAAGATTTCAAACCTAAAATCATTTATACATCTTACTAATTTTTTTCTTGAAACTCTGTGTGTTTTCTTTCATCCATGTTTTTGTATGTATCAGTAGTTCTTTTTTGTTCATGAGTAGTATTTGATTTATGAACGTACCAGAATTTGTCTTATCAACAGTTGATGGATGTTTAAGTTGTTTCCAATGTTAGTTGTAATGAATACATCTGCTATGAACATTTAGGTATAGGTGTTTGTATGGCCGTAAGTTTTCATTTCTATTGGGTACAAATCTAGGAGTAGTATTGCTAGGTCATATGGTAAGTGTATATTTAATTTTTAAAGATATTGCACAGCGGTTTCAAAATTGGCCATTCTATTTTGTATTCTCACCAGCAGTGTGTGAGAATTCTGGTTGCTATTTGAAATGGTTTCTGATGGAAGCCTGGGAAGGGTGGATAAGTTGGTTTTCATAGGAAAATGTGAGTGGCTGCTGGAACTGTTAGAGGCGGTCATGGCTGGTGCCATGGTGTTTTCTTACAGTCACTGAACAAAGTGGCCACCACAAAGTCTTTTGGTGTGTCTCTCTCTCCTCTCGGACTGAGAGCTGCCAGAGGATGGGGGTCAGCTCTTATTCCTCTTTGTTGCCTCAGCTCCCAGCGTGTCCAGCCACAGAAGGTCTCAGGATGCGCTGGCTGGGTTGAACAGCAAATATCTCTAGTGGCCAGGAGGGGTTAGGAAGGAAGAGCTCAGGTAGGGTGCCTTCTCTCTTACTCCTGACTTCTCATCTTCTGTGATGGAGAAGCACCCATGGTCATGAATTCCACGTAATCACACAGTAGATGTGGAACGAAGTTGAAGAAGAGTGAAAGTTTTAATGGCCGTGGGAAGGATCTATCAAAGGGAGAATATGAAAACCATTAACAACCATAAAAGTGAAGCATATTGTGATCAGAAACATTAGGAGGTGGTACCAGAGATTTATTTTGCAACACACCTTAAAATTGCCTTCTCCCATGTGTCCTCCCCCGCCCCCCATACATTTCCCTCCCTGGATATATTTGGGAGGGGAAAGGAGAGTGCTGGCATGTTAAGATGCTACCTGGTTTTTGCTCTGGCTGAAATCAAGCCCCACTGATGTCTGCACGTTAGTAAGTCCTGTTCATGGTGCTCTTTTCCGCAATGTCAGTAACCTTATTTATTTATCTATTTTTTGCAGTACGCGGGCCTCTCACTGTTGTGGCGTCTCCCGTTGCGGAGCACAGGCTCCGGACGCGCAGGCTCAGCGGCCATGGCCCACGGGCCTAGCCGCTCCACGGCATGTGGGATCTTCCTGGACCGGGGCATGAACCCGTGTCCCCTGCATCGGCAGGCGGACTCTCAACCACTGCGCCACCAGGGAAGCTCCCTTGTCTTTTTATTGATTGAGTCTTCTTAGTTACTTAGATTGGATTATAAGCATTGTGCATAAAATTTTGGAGATTACTTGAGACTTGAATGATTTTATCTTTCTTCCAAGAGAATTTACTTTGCTTCTTACAGCAATAAGTGTAGGGACTGATAATTTCCATCTAATCAGAGATTGAGCTGATTCAAGCTTAGCTTTGTCTTTGTAAGGGCTTATATATTTCCATGTACTCCTACATGGAAAAGCATATATTTTCCAAAGAGTGACATTTTAGGGGTCCCAATGGAAAGCTTCAGGTTTTTAGTAGGACACTACTTCTTCATGGGTCCTATATTTTAATCTTTGTCTCCCCAGCTCTATTAGACTCCTGAAATCTTTGCTCAGCTTCTCAGCTTCGCTGCTGTTACTTTTGAGTAAAAGTATCTGCAGGAAAAGAGTGACTTCCTTTCTTTTGAAGGATTTTGGTCTTTCATTCCTTGCTGCCTTGGTGATCCTCTGATACCTTTGAACAGATGTTCCTCGTATTTTTTCATGTTTTCTAGCTGTTGATGGAGATATAGTCTGAAAAACTATTCATTCATTGTAGGAAGAAGCTATTTACCTTCAATGCATTCTTCAAAATTGGTTTTCAGGTTGTTTTGGTTGATATTTAGTTTTAGGGGTTTAAGAATTCATCTTTCTGAAAGAAAAGCTATTTTCGAATCTTGAGCTGTAGCAGTATTAGGTGGAACAATGCCCTCAGTGAAGCTTCTGTTGTCTGCTTATTTATTTTAACAAATAGATGTACAGTGCTATGGCTTGGGAAATTCATGATCAACATACTCATTTCATAGAGGAAGAAACTGAGGCAAGAGGATCGAGTCATTTGGGTTTACGAGAGACAGTCGAAGATATCATAGAGTTTGAGCTTGTATGCTCTGTTCTTAAGCTCAGAAAATCTTATACCTTTTGATTTTCTCATAGTATTTTTGCTTATATTCATAAATCAGAAAAGTGCTTTAGACCCTTCTCCTCAGCCACTCATGAATGCTTTTGCCTGAGAGTTTGCTGATGTTTTGGCTTTTAGGTTCCATCTCTTTGCATCATTCAGGTGAGTCTTGGATAGCTCTACATCTTTTAGTTCTCTGGGATTATCTTGTGTAAACTTATACACAGCAGGAAAATCAACATCCTTTCAAATATATGTACAGATTCTTGAGAGTTACTTTCATTTTTCCTAGTCATCCTGTCTTCAGATTGTACTTTTGTTGAATTCTTATTTAGCTCCTCTATTTGTTGTTTTCCCCCTGTTGTCTCCATGTTCTTGTCAGTCATCACCCCCAATTGTGGGCATCCCTTCCCGGCTCTTCTTCACTGGGGTCGGGTTGGTAGCTTAGAAGTGACCATAATGGAAGTATCTGCAGCATGGGAATTGGAAACACTACTTACCAAGGCTTTTATTCCACAGAGAGCAAGTTGCTAAACATTAACCAGCCCACCTGTGTCCTAACCCCTCCATGCAGCAAAGTACCATCACCTCAAAGATGGATGTAGGTTTGGTGCTGCTGTAGCGGCACTGCGTCACCCACCACTGAGTATCACAAACAGACTAGACGTGGAGCATTAGGACCTCTTGCTCATAAAACCCCCTAGATTATTCCTGCTTCCACGGATCGTTAAGTTGTTCCTCTTCTGTTCAGTCTCCAGCTTCTCACCTGGACGTTTGGGAAAGAGGAAGAAAGGAGTCATTCCTCTTCTTTTTTTTCCCTTCAACCCCCAGTTTGCACAACTACAGAGAGCATCATTCCCAGTATATTGTATGTGAATGCATGTGAATGGAGTCCCGGCATAGTGCAAGGCAGTGGTGTCGAATCCATACCCCTGTCCCAACAGTGACGTGTTTTCCAGCTCTGCCTTGGTCTTGCAGTACGATGGAATCAAGGTACGGACCCACCTGAAAATTTCATGAGAGCGGCACATACTAGCCTCAGTGTTCTCTGGAGCACAACCAGCAGAGCTAAGGAGAAGAGTCACTGCTGTTCCTGTTGCCACTGCCATGGGGTTTCTCTCTGGGAGCTCCCCCAAAGCACCAACACAGGCCCACAGCTGGGACCAGCACATGTGAATTAGGAAGCTGGGATTTGACCTTCCATGGTGATGTGCCACGTGCAAGTGACTTCTGCTATTTTGTGTTTTCACCTGTAAAATGAGTACTGTGTTAGTTGACGTTTCTGTCTTTTATAACAAACACAACAGTGCTCATTACCTTATTTAATCTTTGTAGGAATCCAAGATGGTAATAACTATAAAATGATTTCAACAGCTACTGTCAGTCAATCACTTATCTGCCATCGTAATCTTGGGTACTTTACACAAGTTACCTCGTTTAATTTTCACAGACTCTTAGCGGTTAGCTGCTACTATCATACCAATATTCAGAGGAGGAAACTAAATCTACTAAACGTTAAACATGATTTGTCCAAAATATCACAGGAAATGGCAGATTCAGGATTTGAGCCCAATACAGGACTCTTAACACCTGCATTCTTAATCACTGTTCCTTCTCAGAAAAAGAGAGAAAGATGAAAAGAACGCGTGGTGCTATAATTTTTGCCTCTCAGAGAGGAAGGAGGTAAAATTGGCCTTTGGTGTGGTCCTCAGTGCTGTGGTGTGGGGCTTCGAGGGTGGGGAGCACGGGCCTCCTGGGGGATGGTCGCTGTCCTGCTCTGTGCCCCAGCTTTCTCTCCCCTGAGAAGGTTTCACTGAGACCGGGCTGCTGCTCTCCAGGGAGGGAGGTGCTTCTTCAACTGCAGCCCTCCAAGGGGATTAGCACCACGGAATCGGTGTACAGACCAAACCGAGTGTCACGAAGTAAATATTTCACATTTCATGTTAAATCATATCCTAAAACAAGTGTGAAAAATTGGGATTCAGTGAGAAATGCACATTTCAGGATTGAAATGGGTTTTGATTGGGGTGCAATCCTATCAGCGCTCTGCCCTGCCCCCACCTTCTCTTGGGGGATCTGGCCATTCTGTCAGCAGCAGTGAGAGGTGATGAGGTGGACATGGCGGGGAGGGTGGATGGAGTGCCACTAGCCACAGGCACTCCTGAGTCAGGAAAATAACGTGGGGTTTGGGGCTCAAGAAAAGGTATCTTTCTGATTATGCGTTACAAAATTAACAGAAAAAGGACCCTGGGGCCAGGAATAGGCACAGATGGATAAATGTAGCATCTATGAGATTAGTTCAACGTATTTTTTAAAATGACTAAGAATCACAGGCCACAGAGGTTTTCCTTCAATGCTGGCACCTCCCGTCTTCTGTCCTTTTTACAGGCAGTGGCATGAAGGTCTCCATGGTACTCTCATGCTGGGCTTGGCTGTCTGGCTTTTGTATGACTGATGTGTGTCGTGGGTGCATCCCCTGCTGGGGGTGGTCCTGTGCGAAGCAGAATCCTGGCAGGTCCTGGAAGAGCCCCCCCACCATTGCCATAGGCCTTGCATTTCCTGCCTGTGAGCTGGGGCTGTGGAGGTTTCAGAGAAAGGCAAGGTTCTGGATGCACACGAGAACCAGGGAGAGGCCCCATGTCAGGGAAGGAGAGGACACGGGACGCTGTTTGCCAGTGAGCCGAGAGCCTGGTGGAAGCTGAGGCCGACCCTGCAGGAGGCTCTGCAGGCCTCTGCCCAGACTGAGGGGACAGCTAATTTTTAGTTCTTCTCTTTTCATATGGTTGAAGTGTTGGCTTATTTAACTAGGGGATTATTGAGGTTTTTTTGTTATTGTTTTTGACGTTGTAATTCTATAGCAAATACCACTAGATAACATCATGAAAAAAGTCATCTTTTCAGTTGAGATTTCTATGTGGGTGGTTTCCTTAATGTGTTATGTATGTGCCTGACATAAATACCCGATGACTATTTGGATCCCAATCAATGCCTGATGTGTTATTGATGGCCCCTATAGCGTCAGGTCCCCTTCTTGTCACGTGTCATCGGTCTTCAGTGGGCACCTCCCGTGGGAGGAAGGCTCACTGGAACTTGGGTACCAGTGTTGTCACCCTACCTCCATCCATGGGTTTTTTCAGAATATGTGGCTCTTGTTTACCTCTTGGGTTCAAAGCTCTGTAGAGACCTTCTTTTATGCTTCTATTAAGGCCATGTCCTTTAGCCTACGAGGGAGCGCAGGTCTATCTCTGCTGTATCTCCCCCCACCTGCCCCCCAGTCTCTGCCCCACTTCCCCTGTGTAATGACTCCACTGTACATGGATCTGCAGAACTTTAATTCTGACGGGGTTAGCTGGCTAGGACTGCAGTAACCATGTACCACGTACTGAGGAGGGGGGCGCTTCAACAACAGACATTGATATTCTCACCATTCTGGAGTCTAGAGGTCTGAGGTCAAGGTGTCAGCAGGGTTGGTTTCTTCTGAGGCCTCTCCCTCCTTGGCTTGCAGGCGGCCGTCTTCCCGCTGTGTTTTCTCAGGGTCTTCGCTCTGTGCGTGTCTCTGTCCTTGTCTCTTCTTATAAGGACACCAGGGATACTGGATTGGGAGCCACCCATATGACCTCATTGTAACTTAATCTTTTCTTCAAAGACCTCATCTCCAAGTCCAGTCACCTTCTGAGGCACCAAGGGGTAGGACCTCAGCATTTGGATTTTGAGGAACACAGCTAAGCCCATAACACTAACTGAACAAAAATGGCCAAACGGCCAGTGACCATGACATTTGGACAGCCCTGGGTGGGGTGGGGAGAGCAGAGGAGATGGTCCTGTCACCAGCAGGCGGCACAACCTTGGTGATGCCGGGGGCCCACCAGGTCAGTCGGCTTCACCACCTCCCTCTAAGCCTGTCCTCGCCTGGGACCCCCACTTCTCCTGTCGCATTGTAGCACACCCTCTGACCACTTGCCCCTCTCACCCGGCTCTTTGCCAGCTCTGACCCCCTGCATCTCATCTCTGTTCCTACTTGGGACTCCCGGAAAAGTGGTTTTGGCTACTCTGAATTTCCAGTTCAAATTTTAACCCTTTTAGCTCAAGATTTAAATCCCTGTAAAAAGATCTCTCCCGCTTCACGCTGTTACAGTGGTTTGTGGTGTGGACATGAATCTGAGGCTGGTTTTGACAGGGGTTGAGCTGGGGGCAGTGTGAATGGGGGTGATGAGGGAAGAGGCACCGCTCGGGGGGAAACAGGCTGGGGTGAAGTGTTTGTGGGCCACCTCCTCCCCTGCCACCACCGGCTTTTTTCATACTCAGACCTCATTCTTTTTTTTTTTTTCCCACTGGCTCTTTAAAAATTAAGGTATACTTGTTTACAATATTACATTAGTTTCAGGTGTATGACATGATTCAAAATCTTCATAGATTATATTCCATTTATAGTTATTATAAAATATTGGCTATATTCTCTGTGCTGTACAATGTATCCTAGTAGCTTATTTATTTTATACATAGCAGTTTGTACCTCTTAATCCCCTACCCCTATCTTGCCTATCCTCACTGGTGACCACTAGTGTGTTCTCTATATCTATGAGTCTATTTCTTTTTTGTTACATTCACTAGTTTGTTTTATTTTTTAGATTCCACATATAAGTGATAACATACAGTATTTGTCTTTCTCTGTCTGACTTATTTTACTTAGTGTAATACCCTCCAGGTCCATCCATGTTGTTGCAAATGGCAAAATTTTATTCTTTTTTATGGCTGAGTAGTACTCCACTGAATATATGCGTACCACATCTTCTTTATCCAGTCATCTGTTGATGGACACTTAGGTTGCTTCCATGTCTTGGCTATTGTAAATAGTGCTGCTATGAACATTGGGGTGCATGTATCTTTTTGAGTTATTGTTTTCATTTTTTTCAGATATATATGCAGGAGTGGGATTGCTGGATCATATGGTAGTTCTACTTTTAACTTTTTGAGAAACCTCCGTCCTGTTCTCCATAGTGGCTGTACCAATTTACATTCCCACCAACAGGGTAGGAGGGTTTCCTTTTCTCAGCATCCTCGCCAGCCTTTGTTATTTGTGGTCTTTTTGAGGACAGCCATTCTTCATGCTCATATCTCATTTTTAAAGTACAGATAAATTTAACCTTTTAGGTTTAGATCGGAAGTGAGGGTTCCATTCCATTCTCCCAATTGAGCTGAGCAAACATACATTTTATAATATAAAAAAAAGAAAGTGGGGACATTGGGCTGTGATTTCTGGTGTGTCGGTGCCTCATTTGTGACCCTGTGGTATTGAAGAAGGGACATTTTGGAGTAGAGGTTCTGGCTGCTTGAGTAGCAGTGGCTGGTGGGTGGGGTGTGGAGTGCTGCTGGACCCAGAGTGAGACGTCCACCCTGGTGGGTTCAGGAGCCCATGAGATAACTGGCTCCATGCCCCTGGGCCACAGAAGTTGCTTGTCCTTTCTTCTGATCTCCCTAAGTGAAAGTGCTTTGTAAATTCTAGGGCAGTACTTCTCAGTGGGGTCCTCAGGCCCCCAGCATTGCCCTGCCTAGAACTTGTTAGTGGTACATGTTCTTGAACCAGAAATTCTGGGGGTGGGTCCCGGTAATCTGTGCTTATCAAAAGCTCTTCAAGTGATTCTGATGTATGAGAGGGTTTGGGAACCACTGCTGTAAGGCCACCTGATACATGACTAAGATACTATTTGTTATCTGCTCTTCAGAGGCAGGGATGGTGTTGATATGGGTGCAGAGAAACATCTCAAGTACTATAACCTGGTTACTGCTCTTAAATGAAATAGCATTTCATCATCTTATTCAACTCAGCAAATGCTTTTAATAATTGTTACGTCTACATTTCACAATATACTTTTAAACTAGTGTTTGGTAATCTATGAGTCATTTCATTCATTCACAGAAATTTGTTGGACATCTATTACCTGCCAGGCAATTTGCTGGCCCTTAATTTCAATGGTTAGCAAAACCAGAAAGTATTCTTGTGAGACTTCAAGAGTGTGTATTTGAATGTGTGGTAGTTGGAGGAAGGGTAAACGTTAAATAAATCATCAAAGAAATTGCAGTTGTGATTAATGCTTTAAGGAGAAGCAGAGATAGCATTCAAACGACTAAGCAAATAAGTATAAAATTATAAACCTGATACGTTCCATGAAGGAGAAGTATGTGGTAGATTGACTGAGGGACCAGGAAACCTTTCCTTAAAGAAGTGACTTTTAAGCTGCAGTCTCAAGTGGCCATAGGCCTAGTGTGGGGAAGCAAGGCTGATCTAAGGAAACGAAAGTAGGGCTTTGAAGCCAAGTTATGGATTTTGCATTTTAATTTAAGAGTAATGAGAAGCCCCATGTGTTAGTTGGCATTTACTAGATAATGCTGTGTAACAGATAGATCCTAATATCTCAGTAGCTTCCAGTAACAAAAGTCTATTTCTTGTTCATGTTATGTCTTGACTCTGGGCCAGCTGTCCTCCATGGGGCATTTCATCACAGGACTCAAGTGGAAGAAGCAGTTCAAAATAGGGGGTCATGCCTCTCTCAAGACAGAGTGAGAAGAGCAAGAATAAAGCCCCCAAATGCTTTTAGGACTTCTTCTCAGCCATGGCACTTGTCACCTCTGGTCACGTTCCATTGCTCAAAGCAAGTCACGTATTGTGAGAGTGGCAGGAATAACTAAGATTAGGGCTCCTTTCAATTGGCCCTCGAGGAGTTTTCTGTGTGGATGGGCTGGTGGTAACATAATCAGACTGTTTTGGAAAGTGTAGGGACTGGACGAAAGCAGGTGCCAAGGTGCGCAAGCGCAGGCCTGTGGTCTCCTGGTGCTCCAGTGGGAGATGACAGCCTGCACTGAAGAGGTGGGGGTGGAAGTGGGGAAAAGTACATTTGAGAAACATTTTGAAGATAAAATGAATAATCTTGATGATTGACATGGGGGCTGAGGGAGAGTGAGTTTTAAGGGAGACCCCTCGATTTCTGCCTTATGTTACTGGACAACTGTGCATCACTGATGAATGGAACACAGGAAATGACCATGTTTGGCAGAAAAACATCATGAGTTTGGTTTTGAGTATATTCGCTTTTGAGATACTGTGGAACCATCCATGGGATTACATCCTACCAAGTCAGTAGCTGGTACAACAATTAGTTTATTATTTTAACAGAAATCTTCTCCCAGTTTCCTTTTAAATATTACCTAAAAGTCAACCTGAGAGTAACTTTCTTTGTGTCATCATTTTTTTTTTAACCTGTGGAGTACATAGATATTAAAATGAAACATTGTTCATGGGTAACAGTTTTTTCCTGTTTTTGTCTCAGGTTATTCAGTGGAAAGAAAAGTACCCTTCCTTTCTATTTCTCAGGTATTGGTACAAGTGTTCCTGCTTCACCACAAACTAGAGAACACGCCTCCTTTTCCTTGGTAACACGTTGGTGTGGGAGCTGGGGGAATCAATGTGTAAAAATCAGACAGCATCCCTTTCCACCACTGTGTCTGCAGACCTCCCAAACGGAGGCGCAGCACTGAACACCTCCAACGTTTTCACATCAGAAAATTGGGAAATATAGTCAAGGACGATGAGCAGCTGGAATTACAAAGGGCTCCTGGACCACTGAGACAGATTTCAATCTTTTTAGGGTCAGCTAACCTTTTTTGAGTGTTGCTTCATCTTATGTAAATTATTGGAGTTCAAGAAGATATAGTCTTTATCACACAAAACAGGACGGATCACAGCTTTCTTTTTTGTTTTCTCCCAGTGTTTCTAGAGTAAATACGGTTTCAGAGAATTTACCATTTTATTTTTAAAATGTGTTTTGGCCGCAGTCGTGGCAACACCCGTCCTTCTCCTGGTGATAGCCTCCAATACATGAAGTTATTGGACCAAGATGACAAATACCATGGAATGTCAGATGTCTCCACAGCCTTACGTGAAGTTTGCAAAGGTTTACACAGGGTGTTTTAGTAAAAATCAAGGTATTCTGTTTTCTCATTGATTGCCATCCAATAAAGTATTCATCAATTTCTTTCAATACATGCCAGAAAATTACCACGTGTGACATTCCATACGATACCAAAATGTAAGCCCAGTGGGTCACAGAGAGAACTTAACAAGTATCTGTTTATTAGATGTGAGCTCCAGGAAAGCTGGCCTTCTGCATCCTGGTGTCTCTCCAAGCACCTGCCACAGGGCCTGGCCCGAAGAATGTGCCCCAGTAGGGCTCACTGAGTGGACTAAGCTGCCTAAGCGTTGGTTTGGGGAGAGAGTATCTACCCCTCCAAGGACAGCTGCACCTGCCGGGTGGGCGAGAGGAGTTGAGCAAGAGCTAACTGAGCGCCGTGGGCGCCAGTTTGGGCTCCGATATCAGAAAAGCCCACTTGGAATCCTGGCTGTGTAGTCTTAAGTTATGTAGTCTTTAAGCCTTTGTTTCCTCTAGAGTGTGTATTGGGATTGAGGGATGCAATGTGTAAAAAGCACACAGATAACTAATAATAGTAACCTCAATAGTGGGACCATCATCGCACCTAGAATGGGTTTTGTTTATAAAACACAGGTAGATATGAGGAATAGTTCACTTGTAAAATAGATCCTTATTTGCCTCAAGATGTGGCTTTTTACTAACAGTGGACTTTTTTTTGGCCGTGCCATGTGGTGTGTGTGTGGGATCTTAGTTCTTTGACCGGGGATCAAACCCGTGCCCCCTGCAGTGGAAGCATGGAGTCTTACCCACTGCACCATCAGGGAAGTGCCCTGGAGCCTGCTCGCCACAACAGGAGAGAGAAAACCTGCGCGCCACAGCTAGAGAGAAGCCCGCACGCCACGACGAGCACCGCAACGAAAGATCCCACATGCCGCAACAAAGAGCCTGCGTGCTGCAACCAAGACCCGATGCAGCCAAAAATAAATAAAAATAAATAAATAAATAATAAATAAATCTTAAAAAAAAAAACAACCTAAAGGGACTTGGTGCATTCGGCGGCTTGTTGTGTCCACTCCACTTGGCATGAGCTGGAACCTCCAAGCCGTGTCCCCGCCCAAGTTTTCATTACCTTTGTAATCAGGTCTGTAGAAGAGCTTTGTGAACGAGGTATATAATCCCTGCAAACGTTAGTGCGAGGGGTTGTTTCTCCCTAGTTTGCTTTGCCTTTTCATCTCTCCTGATGTGGGGTCACGCTTGTGTCCCAGGAAGGAGCATCTTCCCACGTCAGTGTGCAGAGGGACGGTGGGGAAAGCCTGCCTCCCGCACTTGGGACGATGAAGAGCTCTGGACCTGAGTGAGAAGCCGTAGTGTGGATCCAAGACCCCGCGCCATGAGGATGCGGCGCATTAGCCAGGAGCTTGGGTTCCTTGTCGGAAAGATGAGGGTGCCCTCCATTTTTCCTGGCAGCATTCTTCTGGGTGTCAGCTGTAGGAATGAAAGTGCTAGAATATTATTCAACTGTGAAAAGGAAGGGACTCCTGACACATGCTACAACATGACGGAACCTTGGGGACTTCATGCTAAGTGAAATAAGCCAGATACAAAAGGACAGATATTGTATGATTCCCCTTTTACGTGGTGCCTAGAACAGGCAAGTTCATAGAGACAGAAACTAGAAGGGTGTTTGCCAGGGGCTGGAGGACAGAGGGGTGGAGAGCTAGTGTTTCATGGGGACAGGCTTTCAGTTTGGGGAGAAGAAAGAGTTCTGGAGATGGATGGTGGTGATGAAGTATAACATTGCGAATGTACTGAATGCCACTGAACTGGACACTTGAAAATGGTTAACATGGTAACTTTTATGTTATTTTACCACAATGCCAAAAATCGCAAAAAAAAAAAAGAATGAAAGTATCAAACATTGCAAGGTCTGGTACAGACTCAGGTTATAAGATGAAATGTCAATTGTTTGTTTGTTTTGCTTGGTGAGAGACTAGAGGACAGAATAGGAAGACGTTGGGGTTAACTGGTACCTCTGGTGGCCTTTGCATCTTCCAGCTCTGATAGCGGGTGGTGATCAGGAGATGCAGGCTCAGAGTCAGGCACGGTCTGGGGGTGGCCTGGCCTCGCTTTGCTAGTGAGCGTGGTGTGAACTCTCTGATCCTCAGGTTTCTCATCTGTCAGATGAGGGGTTCATCCCAGATGGCCTTCAACGCCCTCACCTCAACCCAGAGCCGTTACAATTCTAAAATTTCATTTACCTTCTTTTGATCCTGTTCTATTCTTTTAAGCCATTTCATCCCCATTTGCTTTTATAAACACATAGGAGCAAATCATATTATTTGCTTACTAACTTAAATTTTAAAACGTGAAACACACACACACGCAGGTGTCTACAGATTCTGAAAAACACACCCTTTCCAATGAAGAAATAGACACCCGGGGCTCGGCTTCTGTGCCCAGGTGGTCAGAGTCTCCGGCCCTGGAGGGGGCAGGCTGTGCTGCTCTGCGGCGCCCTCTGGCGGCCACTCTCCATCATGGTCACCGTCGCTGGAGGGTTCTCCTCGGCTTGTGCCTTGGGCTGGGTGAGGACACTTGTCTGAGGAAAAGATGTACTCGGGCAACGTGTGTTTGGTGCTTCGGGTAGAAACGTGGAAAATGACATCTTTCTATTCTGGAAGTCTCTTCATCAGTGGCCAGTGATGAAGATGACAGAAACAAGTGGCCCATTCATCATATTTATGTTGTGTGTTATTACACCGCAGAGGGTAAAGTCAAAGAGAAGAATAAGTCATTGAAACAAGCATTTTTTTTTTCCCTTGGCAGAAATTCACTCATTAGCAATATACCTTTTTACAAAGGGAGATTAGATAAATTAGAGATTAAAGAAAGTGGAACAGATGTTTTTCCTCTGATAAGCATCATTCTATAAGAAAACTCTAGAGATTTAGAACCAGTGCGGAAAGCATGAATGCATTTTCTTTTTCTTTTTTTTTTTTGGTGCTAACCCATTTTTAGAAGGCAAAGAAATACTAGGCGGGAGGGGGTGCTGACCCAGCACAGGGTCACAGCCAGACAGCTGGCTGACATGCCCGCAGCAATGGCACCCGTAGCGGTGCCTCCCATCTCGCGAGCACCTGCGAGCAGCTCCGTGCGCTCTGTGCTACGTCCTGGTGGACCTTGTCTTTAATCCCTTGGATAATAGCAGCGTGGAAGCTGTTATTATCTCTGTTTCACAGATGAGAAAGGAGACTGCGGCTCAGAGACGGCTAATGATTTGATCAAGATCAGGGAAAGCATGGTCTCAGCCAGCAAGCAGCATCAGCATCGCCTGGGAGCTTGTTAGAAATGCAAATTCTTGGCCTCACCCCAGACTCCCTGAATCAGAAACTCAGTTGTGGGACAAAGCAATCTGTTTTAACGAGGCCTCCGGGTGATTCTGTTGCTGCTAAAGTTTGAGAACCGCTGAGTGAGAGCCCCATTTCTCAACGCTCCCCAGGCATCTGAACCCTCTGCGAGGCTTAAAAAACAAAACCACGGGTGTCTGGATCATCCCCAGGAGACTTGGATTTAATTGGTGTGGGGTGGGGCCCAGGTAATTCTAACAGGCAGCCGGGATTCAGAGCCACTGGCGTAGAGTAAAGGCATGGTGGGGAGTGAACTTAGGTCTGTCTTGTCTTGTCTTGAGACCTCTGCTCGGAACCACCTGACTGGTTGTTTCTTTGGTCCACAGCCTGCCTCAGTGGTGGGGAGAATGTGGAGGACATCCACCCGACTATGAAGAAGGCAGAAATGGCCAAAAGGCAGCTGAGCAAGGGAATCCCATGTGGACCTGACATTGTGTATGCCCTCCAGCCCTGGTGACCAGGCAGGCTCAGGATCGGCTCAAGAATGGCCCTGCCATTGATTTCAGCCATGTGGCTTGACCAGAAGTTGGCTCTAGGTCTTCAGGGGAGATTGTCTTCCTCTAAGAGCGAGCTACAGGAAGAGACAGCAGACAAAGGGTCCCTCTTGTTCCTCTTAACTTTGTTGCCCCTGGAGGGATGCTCCTTGATGAACCTGCCTGGGCACAGCAGGGAGGCAAGATGGGAAGGACCCATCACCCTGAGATGCTGAGAGCACCTGCCTCTGGGCTCAGACACGGAGGACGAATTCCTTGGCTGGTTAGGAACCCAGCTGAAGCAGGCTGTCCCTTGCAGCTGAAAGCATCCTAACCGACATGCCACGTATCCAAATCCCACCCACCTCTCAAGGCTGCCTCCCAAGGGATGCTTCTTTTATTAAGGAAGGCGCCCCTCCTGGAAGAACTCTAGTTCAGTTATGAGCTCCCACGCATCTTGTGGCATCGCCTTTTCTGCTACTTCTCGTGTTCTGTTTGGCGATGTAGTTACTTCTACGCCCGTCTTATCTTTCTCTGTAAGACTTTGAGACCCACGTTCACCTTGGAATTTGTCCTGATGCCTCGCACACAGTCTGGTGGGGCTTGGGCATCGTCAGTGATCAGTAACTAGTGACTGGATAGTGAACAAGTGAAGGATCGTCCAGGTCTGAAGGATTTCCAGAATCGGGTAGAATCGCAAGACGTTAGGCGAGGAAGAGGCTTTCAAGAGGCCAGTGAGATAACTGAGGGCCCAGGAGAAGTGACTTACAGAGTCAGGTGAGTGTCTGGAGGGTGAGGGTGGGATTTCTCTGGAGTCATGATTCCCATAACCAGATGGGGATCCTTCCTAGTCCTGTTACTTCGATTAGGGTCTTGCTTTTCTGGAATTGTAACGTTGCCTCAATTCCTTATGCCTCCACCTTTTGACACAGGGAGGTGGCCCAGCACGTGCTTGCCTTTTCATTCTTCTAGATGCCTTTTCAAGTTCTCCCTCTCAGGTTGGAGGGAAGATCCATTTCTTCCATAACCAAAGCTTTATAATGGGGCCTCCATAGATGGCAAACTGTCGCAGGAGAGAACTATTAGTGATAATGATATTTATACAGTTTATTGTTTAGCCATTCATTCCTTCATTCAACAAATGTGTATCGAGTATCTATTGTGCACTGTACCCTCAATTCAATGAGATAATGAGAAGGCGAAGTACTACTGTTTAAAAAGTTCTACTGCAGGGACAGTATGTTTCTCTGGAGGCATTGACGACAACCTCCTAGTGCAGCTTGGGGAGGAGTGTGGTGAAAGCCCCAGGAGAAGCTGGCAGGATGCTGTATGACGTGGAGGGTTTGCCAGATGAGGAGGAGGGAAGAGTGGGCCAGCACAGGCACCGGGACCACCGAGAGGACAGGAAGCCTGGGATGTGCTGGTGGGAAGTGTGGTGGAGAGGTGAGCAGACAGAAGGCATCACACCTACAAGGTTGGACTTTATCCCGAGAGCACAGGGGGCCATCCAAGGAGTTAGAGTGGAGAGCAGCACCAAACCGGTTTTAGCAGGAGACACGCATTTAGCTTTGGAAACGGGACAGTGCAGGCGGATGCAGAAGCACAGAGAGTAATGAACTGAAGCTCCATGTGTCCGTCACCCACTTTCAATTCCGGTCAATTCACGGCCGCTGGGTTTTCTCTCTTCTCCCACTCACTCCCCCTTTCCCCCACTTAGATTATTCCGAAGCAAGTCCCTGGCATCATGTCACTTCTTCTGTAAACATTTTATGTGTGTCTCTGAAAGATAAGAACTCCTTAAAAAAAAAATAACCGTGGTATCATTATAATACCCCAAACTTAACAGTTCCTAAATAACACTAAACATCCAGTCTTAAATTTCCCGATTTTCATATATATATATACACACATCTATACACGAATTTATTTTCATATATAAATGAACAAACTGTAAAAAAATATGTTTTTCACAGTTTTTTTTGGATCTAATAAGGTCCATACATTGCAATTGGTTGATATTTCTTAAGTCTTTTATAACCTGTACCACCTTCATCTCTTTATTTCTCTGCAGTATATTTGTTGAAGAAAAATGTTGTTTTGGTTCTGGAGTGTTCCCCACAGTTTAGATATACTGACTGCTTCCCAGTGGTGTCATTTAACATGTTCTTCTGGTCCCTGTAATCCCTGTAAATTGGGGGGAGTGGATGAAATTCAGGCTTGGTCCTGTGGGTGAGTGAACCTTATAGGGGCTGTCTTGGTTCAGGGCATTCTAGTATCTCAGTAATTTTTCATGATGCCCAAAGAATATTTAACAGTTCAGTTGATTAAGTAGATATTTAAACAGCCTAATAAGTATTTATGCTCTAGCAACTTAGTGGCCTTTTGAAAACTAATATGCACAAATTAAAGGAAAAAAATAGCTTCTCACACCTTGGAATCATATTGGACACCACCATCCTTATTTCCTCTTTTATACTGATTTTTGCAAGGTTTTCCTTTTTTGTGGTAAAATAGACAGAACATAAAATGTACTATTGTAACCGTTTTTAAGTACATTCACAGTGTTGTGCAACCGCCACCATCATTCATTTCGAGAACTTTTTCATCTTTCCAAAGCAAAATCTCATACCCATTAAACAGTAACTCCCCATTCTTCCCCTCCCTCAGCCCCTAGCAGCCACTGTTCTCCTTTCTGACTCTAGGAAATTGACTACTCTAGCTACCCCATAACAGTGGAATCATACAATATTTGTCCGTTTGTGTGTGTGTTTGTTTTTTTAGCTTAGTATGATGCTTTCAAGGTTTATCTGTGTTGTAGCATGTATTAGTACTTCATTCCTCTTTAGGGCTGAATAATATTCCATTGTATGCATGCACCACGTTTTGTTTGCCATTCCTCTGTTGATGGATGTTCGGGCTGTTGCCCCCTGTAGGCTATTGTGAATAGTGCTTCTGTGAACCTTGGTGCAGAAGCACCTGCTGAGTCCGTACTTTCATTTCTCTTGGGTATGTAGCAAGGTGCTTACGTTGGTCACATCAATCTGGGTAACCCAACTTCACAAAGACGAGACGTCATTGAAAGGAATGTGGGGTGACCTAATGAGGAAGGGGGGAACCTCCTTGAGCTAGTACTTTGCACAGTGCCTACAGCTGTTGAATTTGCTTTATCTCTTCAAAAATTCAAAATCTGTGGCAGTGTGAGTTCAAGGAGGTGCCTTAGCCGTAGTTGGGTTTGGAAATCACAGGTGTTAGTTTTATACTTGAAAAGAGTGTCTGACTCGGAGGGGGTCGAGGAGGCTGGGCACCCAGCGGGGGGCCTTGGCGCAATCCAGGACACAGATGCTGGTTGCGGGGGCTGAGGCAGCGACGCTGGAGAGGAAGAGGAGAGGGGCTGGATCTGACAGGTGCAGAGAGAGAGAGTGACTGTTAGAGAAGTTGGTTTTTGTTCGTAAGGAGACCTTTCCAGAGCTGCCACGGCCTGGCATGCACAGGAAGGCACTGTGCGGTGGCTGCCTTTGGTCTCTAAGCAGCGGTGGTGAACCCACCACCAGGCTGAGGCCAGCCACCACAGCGACGTCCATTCCAGTCTCTGAGTAGCTCTTGGTAGCAGCTTAAGTCCTTTGATCACTACAAATGCTTCACAAATAAATAAGTCGGCCAATCAACCCATTCTTGCTCTTGCTTTTCTTAGTTTGTTTGGATCTTCTGCCTGGAAAAGCAGAGGAGAGACAAGGGTTGCACTGTCGATACCAGAGCAGTGACTTCAATTTGGGGACAGAGATCCTGACTCTGTTAGAATTCTCTTCTTTGCTAGGTCGGTGGAATTAAAATTTCTTTTATTTTAATAGATTTGGTGAAAAAAAAAAGAATCCAGAGATTTTTCTAATTCTCAATGGATCACTGGAACTGCTCTAATGACTGATAGACAGGAGACATTCAGGCTGTGCTTCTCTTCTTGTTCCGAGGGTTATGCCCACCTGCCAGTTACTTCCGGTGACACTGTTAAAAATCACTGTGTGGGGCCTCCCTGGTGGCGCAGTGGTTGAGAGTCCGCCTGCCGATGCAGGGGATACGGGTTCGTGCCCCGGTCTGGGGCATACGGATCCCATATGCCGCGGAGCGGCTGGGCCCGTGAGCCATGGCCGCTGGGCCTGCGCATCCGGAGCCTGTGCTCCGCAACGGGAGAGGCCACAACAGTGAGAGGCCCGCATACCGCAAAAAAAAAAAAAAAAAAAAAAAAAATCACTGTGTGACCCCAGAAGTGGTTCTGATAGAGCTTGGGCGGTCATCCCATGTGGTAGGACCAGTGCCCCGCTTTGAGTCATTGCTGCTTTATCCAGAAGGCTTTCTTTGGAAGATGAACTCTTTCCTGCTGGATTAAGAGGCTCACACCTGCAGGGAGGAGAGCAGGCCCAGTGTCGCCAGTTGTGGGAACTTGGTCCTTCCCTGTGACCTGAGGCCAGCAGGGCCTCCCGCATTGGGTGGCTGTCCGTCTCTTAAGATCATCTTCCAGGAAGAGCTTTGCAAAGCACCAAGAGCCCATTGGGCAGTATCCCAAGGCAGGAATCCACGGCCTGGAGCAGGCAGTAAGCTGTGGAGACTCAAGAAATCAGAGGGCCAGCCGTGTCTCTGTAGGTGGCAGTTGGTGACGTCATGTTGCCCAGCCGCTCTGACCTGGTGAGTGCGTGCCGGGCTGACGGTGCTGGTCTGAGAGTCAGCACATCCCTGTGCTGCACAGAGAGGCGTTTACGTTGGACAGTTTCTCAGTGTTTGTGGAGCACCTCCTAGCAGCCAGCACTGTTCTCCTTTCTGCCAGCGCCGGGAGGACTTTCTCCCTGGTCACATGGAGCCTGCAGCAAGGGAGAGAAAGACAAAAAAACCCCACAACAGCAACAGCAAATACCCTCCCCCCACTAATAAATATGTGACTAAGAACTGAGACAAATGACGGGAGGGGAAAATGAAGGGTGTGAAGAGAGATTCTAGCAGGAGGGCTGAGAGCAGGGAGTGGCTCTCTTAGGAAACGGCTTTGGGCTGAGACCCGTGGTGAATGGGAGTTATCCAGGGAGCCCCCCCCCCTCCGCCCCCAAGGAAGGCCTGAAGGCCAGTGTTGTCCGGTTAACCATCAAAGTGACTGGTGATGAGCTGGAAAGGGCAGCAGAAGCCGTGTCATGCAGGGCTCCACAGGCCATGTCGTCTGACCCGCGGTGGAAACTGCAGAAGATTCGCAAGCAGGGTGGTGACATGACTGGTGTTTAGGGGGGTCTGTCTGGCCACTGCATGGAGGAGAGACCACTGCGGCCCAAGTAGACGTGGGAAGCAGTTGGGTGGCCACTGTGGTCCCCAGGCGGAGGTGATAGGGCGGCTACAAGAGGAGACGTAGGATTGGAAAGACCTGGGTTGGGCTGGAAGCACGGGGTGCGGGAGAGGGAGGCGGCCAGGCCAGGACATTGCCCAGGTTTCCGGTGGGTGCAGCTGAAGGCAGGAGACCCCATTTACTGAGGGGACTGGAATCCAGGCCCAGGCATTGTATTCGTTTCCTAGAACTGCTGTAACCAAGGGCCACATGCCAGGAAGCTTAAACCGTAGAAATTTATTTATTTAATTTTTCTTCTGGAGCCTAGAAGTCTGGCATCCAGGGGTTGTCTGGGCTGTGCTCTCTTTGAAGTCTCTAAGGGAGGATCCTTCCTGGCCTCTTCCAGCTCCTGGTGGCCCCAGGCGTTCCTTGGCTGGTGGCAGTATCACTCCGCTCTCCCCCTCTGTCTTCACATGCTGTTCTCCATGAACCTCTGTGTCTCCCCGTGGCTGGCTTCTTATAAGGACCCCAGTCATATTGAGCAGGAGCCACACGACTCCATTGGGACCTCATCTTAACTGCTTACATCGGCAGTGACCCTGTTTCCAAATAAGGTCACATTTGGAGGTAATGGGGGTTAGGACTTCAGTATAACTTTTTTTTCTTTCTTTTTTTTTTTTTTTTTTTGGCGGTACACGGTCCTCTCACTGCTGTGGCCTCTCCCGTTGCGGAGCACAGGCTCCGGACGCGCAGGCTCAGCAGCCATGGCTCACGGGCCCAGCAGCTCCGCGGCATGTGGGATCTTCCCAGACCGGGGCACGAACCCATGTCCCCTGCATCGGCAGGTGGACTCTCAACCACTGCGCCACCAGGGAAGCCCTCAGTATAACTTTTGTGGGGGAGACATAATCCAACCCATAACAGGCGTGCTGTCTTTGAGATGGTTGTAGACCTCTAAGTCAAGATTGGCAGTTGAAGTTCAGAAATGAGGCCTGGGTTCAGATCCAAGATGAAGGTGGATGAGATCCTCTAAGGAGAAAATGTTGGGTAAGGAGGAAGAAGGCCTCAGACTCAGTCCTGAGGACCTGCAGAGGCCAAGACACTTGAAAAGGAGACTGAAGAGGGAATTACATAGATCAAACCTTGTTTTCTTCCACAAACTAGAAAGTTTCCCGTCTGGGCCATGACAGACCTTAAGAATTCTGGATTCTAGAGGCTGCATTTACGTTACTACTTACTGTTACTCATAATTAATGATTAATGTAATTTGTGCTCTTGCTATTAAAAAAAGACTTTACTCTTTTTCGTAAAGAGAACACACCTTTTCTAATGAGAGGGGTCAACCGCTGAATGTCTTCTTTTTTGAGTTTATGATTTCACCTGTCAGTGGCACCCAACGAAGCCTCTCTTGCCGGACGGGCCCCCGGGAGGTAATGAAGGATACTGTTGTTCCAAGGCAGTAGATAATCGAGATGCACAGTGAAATGAAAGTGGACGGTTGTACACAGGCCGGAGCCAGTGGGCAAATTTCCACGATGTCTGTCCCCTGGGTGGAACCTCCTTCAAAATCAAATGATGTGCTTGTTCAGGAGGCTGAGTGGGGTGCCCTGGAGCAAGGGGTACGGGAACCAACACGTGAGTCAGTGGGTTCAGCTCTTCCTGTCTGCTCTCCTGGGAGAGGTTTAGGATCATCCGCGCGCCACAGACAGGGAAACGGAAGCACCAGGAGGTTAACCGACTTATCCAAGATCTTGCAGCAGAGCTGGGATGTTTGTTCTCCCCGCAGATATGCCTTCAGCGTGGTCTGTCTGATCACAGAAGGGAGCTCGCTGGCCCACTCCAGTCACATTTACGAGACACAGCGGCTAACTGGGCTGGAGAATAAAGTCCTTAGCCCAGGGAGGCGGGACAAGGAGGCTTTTGCGGCTATGTGCATCCCTTGGGGGACTTGGGGTCTTTATCGGCCTCACACGTCACTAAGCCTGTTGAACCCAAAGCCCCCCACTAGGCGGGCATCGGGGGAGAGATTTCTATTTGGGAAAATATCCCTGGTGGTTTTGATGTTCACCCCTCTTCCAGATGAGGATGGTCTCCGCTGGGCCCTGGTGCCAGAGGTGACACGCTAATTGGGTTGGCCCTGACTTTGGCCTTGCTGAAGGGCCTGGTGAGTCTTCAGATCACCTGAAGCTTTAATCGAAGACCTTGGAAACCTTGATTTCCCATGTGGTAGAGCATGTGATGCTGGGCAGCAGCAAGGTGCTTCAGTGTAGCTGGGTGTTAGGTGGCCTGAGCAGAACTGGAGGTGACAGGCAGAGCCCTCGGAGAGATCTGGGATTGAATCCCCGCTCTCCTGGTTGTGACTTTGGGTAAATTGTTTAACATCTTTGGGGCTTATTTTCTACATCTAGAAATGGGAATATCTTTCTCATATGGTTGAGAATAACATGAACATTATGAAACAGTGAACCTCCATTATGAAATAACGGAAAACGTATTATTGCCTTGCTAGGGTGACCAACTTGTCCTGTGTGCCCCGGAATTTTCTGGATTAAACCTAAAAATCCCTTGCCCTGAGAAACCCTTCAGTCCCAACAAAACTGGGACAGTTGGTCACTCTATGCTTGGCACAAGTTAGATGCTCCGTAATAAAGATGACTAACCTCCCTTGTTGCCTTCCCGCAAATCACATCGTGTTGGTACCTACCCGTGAAGCCACCTTTTCCATGAGGCAAAGTGAGGGAAGCCTTCTGTGTCCTTTCTGTGGATGACAGTGCCCTTGAGACACTGTTGAAATGACAACTCCGTAAATTCCACCTCTGATCTACACCAGGTTGGGTCTGAAACCCCTTGTGACGTGTGCCCTGCATTTGCAGAATTGCCGATCCGAGCGGAAGTGCAAACGGTGTGTGTGGAATCTGGTGCAGATTATAGTCTTTTGGGGGAAGCAAATGACCTTATCAGGTGGGCCAGCCAGGTGTTTACTTCTCATTTTTGGGTGAACAGGGCAAGGCACAGAGCTTCCAGAATCTAAATCCTCTGGGTAACAGGAGCTGAGGCAGGTGGCCCTAGGAAAGGTCCCCGGTCCTGTGCAAGGAAATACAAAGATACCTGTGAGCAATCTGTGTACAGAATTAAGCTCCTGAAATTGTGCTAAACTATTTGATTTAAATACCGGTCTATCTAGGGATGAAGACGCAGGCAATGTAGATTCCCATTAATAATGAATGATTTGCTGTATCCTAATCCTGTTAAGCATACAGCTCCTCTGCCAATGTATTAGTGGCAACGTGTGTTTGTGAATTAAGCCCTTGGTGTATCAGGTTTATGAGCCTAATTGTCTATTCAAAAGGCTATCACTTTATCATGTCATGAAAATTAAAAAGGTCCCTTTTGTTGGAGTGTTTTGTTAATCCTCCACACAATATTTTCTCTTTCTTTCTCATTTTCTTCTTATTGAGCTTTATTAGGATTTAAATGCAACTGAAGCAAATCCCGCTGTTCCGCTGAAATTGATTATTAAAATAACACCGATAATTATACATAGGTACTAGAAAATAACACATACGGCTCACTTGCAGGGGATTAAGGGTTCCCCCCTCCTCAGATTATGCTAAAGAAGACACAGGGCACTAAAAATAGAACAGTACAATGTATCTCTGAAATGGGTTAAAGATTTAGTGACTGTTCTACCTCAAGGAGGTTTGAGTGATTTCTGCTAAAACTATCATCTGGGTCCAAAAATGACATCTGATGGGAAGGTCTGAACGATTCATTTGCTGATATCCTAACATCAGGCACTTCCATGGTTGGGCGTGCTTTCCTGTTTAGCTCTTTTATTCATTTTCTTCCAACTGTGTCTTTTCTTTCTTGAAAGAAAGAAAATCCTTTCACATGAAAAAATGTTGGTGCCTGGTCTCAGTAGCAAAATAGCACTCAGGGGAAAGCTAAATTCTGCTTGGCTGTACTTGAACACCAAAAGAATTCATTGGTCTTTTTTGAAAGTTAAAAAACCTTGTATTTTATTTATTTATTTATTTATTTTGCGGTACGCAGGCCTCTCACTGCTGTGGCCTCTCCTGTTGCGGAGCACAGGCTCTGGACGCGCAGGCTCAGCGGCCATGGCTCACGGGCCCAGGCGCTCCGCGGCATGTGGGATCCTCCCGGACCGGGGCAGGTACCGGCGTCCCCTGCATCGGCAGGCGGACTCTCAACCTCTGTGCCACCACGGAAGCCCCCCAAAATAACCTTTTCTTTTAGTATGTGTTTCGAAAACTCAAAAGTATCTTTGTTTTTAAACTTCAACTGACTAAGGACTGTGTAACTGCTTTGTTTGAAGAAATTGGCTTTTGACAAACAGGCTGGGGAGTAGAGAAAGGGCAGGCTCAGCGCCCTGCCCAGCCTCCTGGTGCATCCCTCCCTGTCACCTTTACAGGGACAACCAGAGAGTCCACATCTGAGTGTTCGTAGTAGTGGACCAAAGGACAGGTGACTGAACTTAGGGCAGGCGAGGAGATGACCCATGAGGGGCACCTAGGAAGTGATGGGGCTGGTTTTTCAAACAGGTGAGTGTTCCTTTCAAAACTAATTTAAAAGACACTCATGTTGGGAGACTAGAAATGTCTTCCAATCAGGCTCCAATTAGAGTTAGAATCTAAAGATGGAAGGGACCTTCCAGGACATGGTATAGTCCAGACACCATATATGGATGTCTTTATGGTAAGATAGCTTTTTTCCTAGAAAATTGATTGGGTGTTTGAAAATGGCCCAATGCCAGTCAGAGTCAGAGTTGATAAATAAGGTGGCCCACTGAACCAGAGAGCTGTTGGTTTTGCCCATCTGATGTTTGTTTTCCCTCTTTTGATGCTGCTCCCTAGCTTTTCTTTAGGGGAAGCACCCATCCCCCACTCTCAGTCCACAGGGACAGGAAGGGACCCACTCACCTTATGCTCTACGAGTGGACATGTGCCCCTGGCTTTAGCCCATCAGCAGATTCTCTCTTCTTCTTCATGGTGACTGTTCAGGATTGACATGGCCCAAATGAGCCAGTGAGAGTCAGGCCCAGGGCTTGTGTTGTAACTTCTGGGGTGAAAGGAGGGTGGGTGCCTGGGCTGCTGGCTGCCGTCTTACCACAAGAGAAGAGCCAGGGCTTCCCTGGTGGTGCAGTGGTTGAGAATCCGCCTGCCGATGCAGGGGACACGGGTTCGTGCCCCGGTCCGGGAAGATCCCACATGCTGCGGAGCGACTGAGCCCGTGAGCCATGGCCACTGAGCCTGCGCGTCCGGAGCCTGTGCTCCGCAACGGGAGAGGCCACAACAGTGAGAGGCCCGCGTATCGCAAAAAAAAAAAAAAAGAGAAGAGCCAGCTGGAGAAAAAAGCAAATGCAGAGGAGAGCAGAACCCAGAGCTGGAGAGAGGCCAGAGCTGCTAGCCCTGCCTGCCCTTGACTTTCCAATCTTTACTTTTGGTTCAAGCCTGTTTGAGTTGGAGTTTCTGTCACTTACACATAAAAGGGTTCTGCCTGTTATTGTTGTCAAGCTGGATAAAATACTTTAGAAAACAATATTTGAAATAAAGTATTAGGTTAATATTCCTGCAAGACTCTGTGAAAAAGGAATTAACTATTGTTTGTGTCCTCGTCATAGAACCCGTGTCATCATTGGAAGGTAGGGTGGTGCTGTAGTTAATAGGAAAGGACAGACTTGGGGAGGAGCTGATTTAAATTCTGCTGGAAATAAGAGAGTCTGTGTCTACAAGTCACAGGTGCCCAATCATGTTGGATCTTTATCTTAAACTCTAAGATGTTATACACCAGCTTCTACACTCCCATCCTGAATTAGTAACTGTTGGTTTAGCTGTTGAGCTGAGGTGGTCCAGAAGAAGCATAAACCACAGTTTTGGAAGGGGGTGTGTTAGTTACCAGTAGCTGTGTAACCAGGAGCCACAACTTTGGTACATTTACCATCTCACAGTTTTCATGGGTCAGGATCTGGGCAGAGCTTAACTGGGTTCTCTGCTTGGGGTCTCACAAGGCAGCCATCATAATAGAGGCCAGGCGAGTTTCTGTCTGGAGCTTGGGGTCCTCTTTCAAGCTCACATGAAAGTTAGCAGAATTCAGTTGCTCTTGGTTGTGGGATTGAGGTCCCATCTTCTTGGTGGCTGTCAGTTGGGGTTACTCTCAGCTCCTTACCACGTGGCCCTTTCACAGGTGCTCTGACAACGTGGCAGCCTACTTGTTCAAGGCCAGTGTATCCGTTCTTATTGCTGCTGTAACAAATTACCACAAATGTGTGGCTTACAACAGCACCAATGTATTACTTTATGCTTTCCATTCTGTGGAAGTCTGGACACGGCATGGCTCAACTGGCTTCTCTACTCTGGGTCCCACAGAATGTTGGGATCACAAGGGCTGTGATCCTTTCTGGAGGTTTTGGGGAAGTAGCTGCTTCCAAGCTCCCTCTGGTTTTTAGCAGGATTCTGTTCCTTGTGGTTGTAGGACTGAAGTCCCCATTTCCTTGCTGGCTGTCAGCTGGGGGCTACCGTTGGCTCCTAAAGACCTTTCTCTGGTCCTTGCACTTGGCCCCTACATCTCAGAACCAGGAATAGTGCGTAGAATTTTTTCATGCTGGAAATCTCTCTGACTTCCCATTGGCTGCATCTCACCTGCCTCTCTTCTGCAGTATTTCTCTGACTCTAGCCAGAGAAGTTTCTCTGCTTTTAATGGTTTATGTGATTAGACTGGGCCCACTCAGATAATCCAGGATAATCTCCCTGGAAGTCTGTAATCTTAATGGCATCTGCTGAATCTCTTTTGTTATGTAATTAGGAATTAGGGCGTGGACATCTTTGCTGGGGTGGGGGGAGGATTATTCTGCCTACCAAGGCAGTCAAAGAGAATCTCATTCCGTGGCTAGAATGGAGATAAGATGTGATGTCATCACAGGAAAGACTATCCAGTCACCTCTGCTGTTCTCTGTGGGCCAGAAGGACATCACAGGTCCTGCCTGCACTCAAAGGGAGGGGACTACACAAATCTGCGACTCACAGGGGTCACGTAGGTGTGTCCACTGCAGGGGATTAGCTGGGAGCTGGGTGGCCTTGTGGTTGTTGGGCCAGGTGGCCTTTAAGACCAGTGCTCCAGTGAGAGAGGGAGGGAGGCTTTCTTCCGTCCTTACCACTCAGGTCAGCTCCAGGCAGCTTTCTCTTGTCTGAGTCTTCCCTCTCTGCTTTATTACTGCTTCTCCCCACCTGTGTGGGTTTGGTTGGGAATTTTGAGGTTTTCTTCGGAGTGGCCTGGCCAGGCCTTACTTTTACACTGTACACCTGCAGAATCTATTATTCTGGGCTGAGAAGAGTGAGCCTAAGGTTTAGATGGGGGGTTGCTTGTGCCTGAGCGAGGGTTGTGCTGGGGGACATGTAGTACGTCCCTTTGGGTCCTCGTATAGGGCAGACTCTTGACCCTACCTGCCCGGGACAGCCTGCGGAGGCGAAGGGATGTGGGCATGTTTCAGGGAGAGTGGGGTGGTCCTTCCTACCCCGGGGGACCCCCGAAGTGGGCATTTAAAACCACACACGGAGGTGTTGTGCTGAGAGTCCAGTCTCCTCGGCCTCATTCGTGCCGGCTACGTTTCTCAACCCTCTGCTTCCCATTTCTCCAAAAATCATTTGCAAAAGATATTCTTACTGACATTCCTAACCATTCACCAGGGAGCCAGTGATATAGCCCCTCTTAGGGTGTGAATGAGCCCCAGTCTTCCGGAGATAATAGTTTGGCGGCTGTCTCAGTTACTGCAAACTGGGTGTCTTTGTTAAGTAGAGGTTTATCACAACTGCAGCAGAAAAGAATACAAAATGCCATTAAATATGGGAATACAGAAGTGTTTCCTGGATTTATATTCTCCGAGGAAACACATTATGTTCCTCCCCCAAAGAGTGGTACTTTTTTTGTATCTTTTCTGAAATAGACTGTTTTGCATTTTGTCTTATCTAGAAAACAGCCAGTTTATGTCTCCCCTGCCATCTACCTTATTCAGGCTCTTTGGGAGTTTTGAGTTGTATGTGTGTGTGTGTGTGTGTGTGTGAGTGTGCGTGTGCTTGCTGTGTGTGGACATGTATGTGTTTACGGCTGGTAATCTTTATGGTAGGTGGGGTCCAGAAATTTACCCTCTTTTTTTTTTTTTTTTTTTTTTTCTTTTTGCGGTATGCGGGCCTCTCACTGTTGTGGCCTCTCCCGTTGCGGAGCACAGGCTCCGGATGCGCAGGCCCAGCGGCCATGGCTCACGGGCCCAGCCGCTCCGCGGCATATGGGATCCTCCCAGATCGGGGCACGAACCCGTATCCCCTGCATCGGCAGGCGGACTCTCAACCACTGCACCACCAGGGAGGCCCTACCCTCTTTAAATGAATTGAATAACATACTAAAATATTGTCCCTAGCCATTGTCAATTTTATGCTGAATGGAGGTAAGCCATGAAGTGGCAGCTGTCATTTTGTGTTTCCACTTAATAGTGGAATAGCTCAAACATCTCCCCGTCTTTAATAAGACCCAAATCGACTCATCTTCCGTGTGTGGGAAAGAGATGAGGAAAATACATACATGCCCTGCTGGATCTGGGTGCGAGTTTTGTCAGCACCATGAACTTGTTGGGGATCAAATGTCTAACTTAAGATAAAACTCAAAGACAGAAACTAGGGAATTCCCTGGCCATCCAGCGGTTAGGACTCTGCCCTTCCACTGCAGGAGGCACGGGTTTGATCCCTGGTTGGGGAAATAAGATCCTGCAAGCTGTGCAGCACCGCCAAAAAAAAAAAAAAAAAAAAAAGGCAGAAACTGTAAAATGTGATGTGATGCTCTTGGTTCAATAGTTTTATGGGCAGATTAATTCTGAGATGTATTTAACCAGTCTGGAGTATCAGAGATTTTGATAGATAAGAGCTCTAAAAGGATCCTTTAATAAATTAAGACTTATTTCAGTGTCTTATTTTGGTCCTCTGATGGAGCCCTTTCATCCAAGTGTCTAGGCTTTCACCTTCATTACCACATCATTCTTTAGATAGATTACCTTATATCATTTAAAAAATCCTGAACACTGAGGCTCAGTATGCTTTCTTTCCTCTTTTGACCTGATTTGTCCTCGTAGCCACTCACTTGCTCCTCTCTTTTGCCGTGAAGACTGGTATATGGAAGAGAAACTCAGGTCAGTGGTGACTTTTGCCCAAGGTCCCAGTATTCCCAAGTGGAGACAATGCAGAGAATGCAAAGTGAATGACGTATTTGCTGTTCAGTTTCTATTAAGATGCATTTGCTGACTTATTAGTAAATAGGCAGGTGCCCCCATAGCTGAGTGGAATGAATTTGGGGGGCGAGGGGCTCCCCGGTGTTCCCAGTTGCCCTGTGCACGTTGCCTAATGTCCTGGGCTCTGCAGAACATTGAAAAAATTAACATGCTCACCAAATATGTTTTTCTTGCTCGTTAACTTGATAAAGCCCACTGGTTTTTTAGAATCACAGCAGCAAGTTGTAAATGATGTATGAAATGAAAAATCTTTTCTCGCCCAGTGAACAGGGAGAGAGAACTGACAGTGCTTTCTCACTGCAGCCGCTTGCAATCACATCTAAACGCAGAGATGGCCACATACCAGCGGTGACCTCAGAAGGCCTCCGGGATGAGCATGTGGTGAGCTCACGGTCAGACCCTTGCGTCCCTAGGATTTCCTCCCCTCCTTCGCATACTCTGCTGGAGCCCAGAGAGAATGTGGTTGAAAGAAATGCCGCAAGTGACCCCGCTGTCTGCTCTCTGGGGACAGGGGCGGCCTGGGTTCTGTTTAGAAGTCAGGACCCCCCTTGGGGGCCACTGGTGTGTGAGGCTTAATTTGAGTCCTACAGTTGCAGTGGCTGTACTATGTCGTTCAGCTGCTGCTGTTCACTCACTTGATAAACTAACACCTATTTGCAAACCCATATACCCAGCACTGGGCCAGGCGTTGTGGAGGACAAAATAAACATAAAATATAAATATGTAAAAGAGAAAAACCCAGCTCTGCACTCAAACGGCCTATAAGTCGACACAATGGTGAATTTACTGAACATTTCTCCCCCAGATGGAATAATTTTATTCTTTTTTTTTTTTTTTTTTTCTTTTGCGGTACGCGGGCCTCTCACTGCTGTGGCCTCTCCCGTTGCGGAGCACAGGCTCCGGACGCGCAGGCCCAGCGGCCATGGCTCACGGGCCCAGCCGCTCCGCGGTACATGGGATCCTCCCGGACCGGGGCACGAACCCGCGTCCCCTGCATCGGCAGGCGGACTCCCAACCACTGCGCCACCAGGGAGGCCCCGATTTTCTTCTTACTGTTGCCCTTGTGGTGATATTGCAGTGACTCATATATAAAAGTTGACAGTGTATTATATGTTCACCCACTTCTGTAAATAGTATGCATTCGTTGTTTTGAGAAATGGGGAAAGACTGAAAAATGGAGGAAGGCGGTTTCTGCTGATTCCGTCTCACGGGGATGGACCAACATCAGCCAAACTCAAAAAGGCTGATGTGTAGACCAGAATGCTGATTTAGTGTTTTGAAATGTGCTCATGACCTGGGAAGGTGCATTATAATCAGAAGATGGCAGGTGAGCATGGACTTCTAACAAGGTGCTCTGAGAACCAGCCCTGGTCATCTTTCTCAGAGAAGCTGGCCTGCCCCTGAGATGGCTGTTGGGCACCTGGACCAGGTAGCCCTCCTGTCTCAGTCAAGTCTGGGGGCTCTTCTTTCTTTGTTTCCACGACTGTCCATCCGTCCTGACTGATGTATTCTTTCTTTAGATATTTAACCTCATTAGCCAGGTGACTGTCATGTCCTACAAGCCTACGGGGGTCTTTCTTTCTCTAATTTTAGGAGGCTTTGCATGTCTCTTCGGTCTGCAGATACCAACTTTATAGTTCAAGTGTAAGAGGAAATGTTGTCTCCAAATTTGTGCACCCCATTTTGTCCCTGTTACCTTCTACTGTGTAGTAATCATCACGACTCACCCACGGTGCTGTAATAGATTAGACAACATCAAGTTTGGGAGTCTAGAAGTCCACCAGGAAACCAATGCTCCATCCCCTCAATGAATCATAACTATGGATTTTAAGATTGGCTTTGGGTTTGGGGTGAATTACCTTTATAATATCTGGGAGATTATCTTTACCCATTTAATCCAGTTGCTTTAATGATACCCATTGAGCAGCTTGCTGGTACATGAATGTAAATGTATTAATGTCTTCTTGGGAGAAGTCACAGACATTCTGGTCTCTGGACCAGAATGGCCAGGTCATGGCTTGACTGTTCTGATCTTCTGTCCATCTTAATGGTCACTGTTGTATTTCTACACCATTGGCTGTTCTCACGGTTGCTATCCTGTCCCTCAGTGATTGAAAAGGTAGCTGAAATAACTAGATTGCCTTGCCAAGGTTGATTCTGGTGGTTGTGTATGTATGCGTTCTGACTCCTCGTAATAAAAAAATGCCAGCAGTTCAGAAGCTTCCTATGTTTTCATCAATACATTGAATGTATCCTGAAAAAGACTGTGTTCTAGGATAAGTCTGTCATTGACGTCAGTTGCTCTGTAAATGCCAGGAAGACATTCATCTTGGGGATCAAGTATAACCACATTGGTAGAAGATAGAATTTCCACATTTCAATAGTTGCAGAAATTACTCCATTACTTTCCGCGCCCTCCTGCCCCCTGCAATGGCAATGCTTTCGGAGCCAGTTCCATTTTGCACAAAGATTAGCAAATACCACTCTGAATCCATGCAGATGTCTACATAATTACAACATAGGAAATAACATTTTTAGACAATGAAAATCTGGATAATCCCTAAGATGAAGTTATCTCAGAGGCCATAGGAAGCATGTAGTTTTGAAACATCATTTGCCTTGAGGATTTCACACTGACGGATGGGGACATTTGGGCAGGTGGAGGACCCAGAGGAGAAGGCGGATGTCCTGGCAGTGGCTGACAAGCCCCCTTCACACATTAATGCTTGGAAGGAGGATGTGGACCTTGCTTGGAGTCCCTTTACAACCACAAGAAGAGTGGAAATTGAACATGGGCTATAGAAGCTTAAAGAATTTGGCAGAATGACTATAAAAGTGAAATGTGTGCTCTAGAAAAATCTTAGCTCTGACCGTAGATTTATCCCTAAGAATGTCTGCAGTGTTTAGATGCTTCTTGTCACCTGGAATGGGCACGCTCTCAGTTTCATCTTTCCTCTTAAAGAAGTTCTGAATGTAAAATGTCCTGGGAGTCCCCTTCCGTAGACTTAATCTGCCTCAATAGCCTGGGCCATCCCGAGAAAAGCACATTGGGTTTTGCTGTTTACATATCTTGACAAACTCAGCCTCTGAGGCAATGCATATCGAACCAGCTGGAAGGACATTAAAATGAAAAGCTAGCATCTTTCCTGTTCAGTGAAATATTCACTTCAAGGCAAACTCACCACTCAGCCTGAATTTAAAAGATGCTGCTTGAATACAAGTTGGAGTTAGTTTGAAAGTTAGTTCACTGCAGAATGCCCTGTAATCAAAGGGGACATTGCCCGTTAAATTTTGAAAGTGTCAGACATGCACCCCACCCAGTAGGATTATACTGATGACAGAGGATAAAATACACATGCATATTTATGACACTTTCCTAGTGTTTCTAGAAAGCCTTTCTTCTAGGAACTCAAAAGCTTTACTAGTATTACCTCGGGGACTTCTGATGTTGGGGGAGTCCCCTTAGACCGCCTGGTTCACCTCTTTGCCTCCAGGCAGCCTGATCTAGACAGGTTCCAGCCTCTCCTCCTGCAGCCTCTGGGGGAAGGGAACTCACAACCTTTATGATAACCCATCTAACAATGAGATTCCTCTGTTATCCTTTCAGCACATTTGTTCTTCTCTCTTTAAAAGAGACTTTAATAGTCTGATCACAATTTATATACTCAAGGCTGTTTTAAAGTCACCTTCTCAGCATGCTTTTCTTAACTTAAATCCTACAAGCCATCTTCCTCAGGTCTTACTTTTGGACCATGGATTTGATTTCTTTGTTTTCCTTGGGTGGGGTGGGGGCCAGGGGAGTGGGCGACGGGTGTTTAAGGGCGAGGCGTCTGGGGTCAGGTGGACATCAGTTTGAGTGTTTTGAGTGTCAGCTCCTGTATTTCCTGGATGTGATTTGGGGCAAATTACTTGGCCTCTTTAAGCTTTGGTTTTTTCATCTGTAAAATGGAGATAATACAGTTGTGACTCACTGAGTTGTTGTGAAGATTTAATGAGACGATAAAGAATTTACACCACCCTGGGCACGGAGCTGTTTCCTCCACTCCATTATTTTCAGACACGGTCTTCCTTATGCTCCAGAGAAGACGTGCTTTTGAGAAGCTGTGCAAGAGTTCCAGTTTGAAGTCAGGGTAGGGGTTTGGGTCCTTTATGTCTGGCACCTGTTCTGACTGGTCCTGATTTCTTTCCATGTGGTCACTGTTCTTCTCATACCAGTTGTCAAATATTTAGAAATGAATGAATTTTAAGTCAAGCTTGGAGCTAGCTAAAAGAGTATGTAATCGTCTTGAAGATGTTATGCGAAGTGAAATGGCTCAGTCACAAAAGGAGAAATACTCTGTGGTTCCACGTAGATGAGGTACCTAGAAGAGTCGAATTTATAGAGGCAAAAAGTAGGGCGTGGTTGCCAGGTGAGTTGGGCAGGAGGGAGGAGAGTGAAGAATTATTGTTCAGTGGGTACAGAATTCCAGTTTGGAGAGACGAAAAAAGCTCTGGAGATGGCTGTACATGCACAGCAGTGTGAATGTACTCAATGGCATTGAACTGTACACTTTAAAACGGGAAAAATTTTTTGTTTGTTTGTTTGTTTTTTACGGTACGCGGGCCTCTCACTGTCGTGGCCTCTCCCGTTGCGGAGCACAGGCTCCGGACGCGCAGGCTCAGTGGCCATGGCTCATGGGCCCAGCCGTTCCGCGGCATGTGGGATCTTCCCGGACCAGGGCACAAACCCGTGTCCCCCGCATCAGCAGGCGAACTCTCAACCACTGCGCCACCAGGGAAGCCCTAAAATGGGAAATTTTATGATATTGTATTTTATCACAATAAAAAAGAATAGATAAGGAATAACTTCATTTCTGCAGACAGAAACTCCTTTGATACTGCAAATCATCAGTTCTTCAGTTTTGCTGAGGCATATTTTCACATATTAGGCAATCAATCAACCAAAAAAGTATTCCCTACTTGCTATATGTTAGGACGTGTCAGAGAATCACAAAAGTAGTGAAAGGCAACCCTCCTGCCAATATAGTTGGGAAAAGTCTGTACTCAGGCAAACAGAGGGGAAAACAGAAGATGGTCCTAAAGAAATCAGCTCTGTGCTCCTGACATCCCTGAGAAAGAGGCAGGGGAAAGAATGTGACCTGGAGGATGAGGGAGAAGGTTGAGATGGGAAGGTCCCTGGCTGGAGCAGGCCCACCTTCCAGCCAGGAGAGAAGGGGAAGCCCTCAAGGTGAGAGAGACGCCCCGCCCAAGGCAGGGCGAGCTGTCTCAGTGCAGCACCCAATCAAGCGGGAAAATCAGAGGCTTTCATGGGGCCTGGGAAGCCAGGCAGAGGGCTTTAGAGGGCAGTCAACAAGGAGCCAGTGTTGACCTGGAGAAAACAAGCCGTGCTTCAGCAAAATTTGTCAGTGGCGAGGACTGGGCTGCGGAGAGGGGATGGAGTTCAGGGTGGTGACCTATCTTTTTTCTCTATGCGGCTGCATTGTTTTTGAGGACTTGTACAATTCTTTTTGTCTAGATGGCCCCCTACCTTGATTTGGATTTCTCTGTCTCCAAGAACCTGATGAAGGTATCTAAACTCTCTCCCAAACCACGTTTCCCTCCCAATTTCCCAGTTTCTGCTTTGGCAACACGTTTCAGACTCACACACTTGAAATACTGATATTGTCTTGGCCTCCGGCCTCTCCTTCAATCTGCATATTGTAGACATCAAATCATCCTGTTTTTTTTTTTTTTGACAGAGGCCTGGTTGCAAGGGTAGGTAGTCTAGTGTTATGGAAACGAAGGAGAATAAGAACTTAAAAGGAGCCAAAGGATTTGGCCATACGGTAATCACTGGTGACTCTTCTGAAATTGTTTTTTTTCTTTTTTTTTTTTTTTTTGCGGTACGCGGGCCTCTCACTGTTGTGGCCTCTCCCGTTGTGGAGCACAGGCTCCGGACGCGCAGGCTCAGCGGCCATGGCTCACGGGCCCAGCCGCTCTGTGGCATGTGGGATCTTCCCGGACCGGGGCACGAACCCGTGTCCCCTGCATCGGCAGGCGGACTCTCAACCACTGCGCCACCAGGGAAGCCCTGAAATTGTTTTTAGTGTACCATTAGGAGTGTGTGTTGAGACCATAAAGATGAAGCAGGGTAAGCAAAATGTGGCTGAGGAGGGCACAGCACCTTGCACAGATTTATTCCTGATAGGATGTTTGTTCACTTCAAGGGCAAAAAACGCAAGAAGATTCTTATCCAAAAAATGCAGCCCAGTGTCTCAGCCTTTTCCCTGCCTCCCTTCTGCACTCCCTGGAGGGAGGTGGCGGTCGGTGGTGAGGGCAGAGCATTCTGCCCTCCTCTTCTGTCTGCAGCACACGAACACACACCTGAACTTTACTGCTGCACAGAGACACGTGGGCTTTCTGTCTAGCAAGGCCTTGGCATCACACACGGTCCAGATATAAAGAACAGTGCCGCTTCCCCCTCCATGCTGCTGTTGTCCAGATTGTTCACCTTCTCGAATTAAATTATTGATGAATGTTTCAGCGTTACTGAAACCATTATGTGTTCTTTTCTTTTTTTTAGTCCATTGTTGTCAAAACCACAACTATTAATGACCCAAGAAAGCGAAGGAGAAAAACTAGAAACTTGATTTTCTGGACGATGTCATTCTCATTGCTGTCTAGGTTGTCTCTTTACACTCGGCCCTTCCGCCCAGGCTCTTGGACAGCACCACACAGAGCTGCTAACAGCAGCGAGTGTCTCCTTCAGCCGCTTGCCCCAGACCCTCCAGGTGACTCTCCACTTCACCTGTTCCTGCTCTTCCGAGCCCTGGCTGTGGACTCATGGCTGCACACTTGCTGGGGCCTGCGACCACTCAGACTCCTCCGTGGCTTCTCTTGTAGAAGCTTCGGGTCACTCTGCACCCCCCTGCCCTGTGGCGGGGGCCTCCCCAGAGGTCTCCAGGGCTGTTCTTGGCAGAGGGAAAACCACTCTCTGGGCTGGGCCCTGCCTCCTTTTCCCTGGGCGTCAGGTGAAGGTTAGGATGAGGTAAGATTCAGTGCATTACAGATGTGACCTCATTAAAAACAAACAAGGCTTCCCTGGTGGCGCAGTGGTTGAGAGTCCGCCTGCCGATGCAGGGGACGTGGGTTTGTGTCCCGGTCCGGGAAGATCCCACATGCCGCGGAGCGGCTGGGCCCGTGAGCCATGGCCGCTGAGCCTGCGCATCCGGAGCCTGTGCTCCGCAACGGGAGAGACCACAACAGTGAGAGGCCCGCGTACCGCAAAAACAAAACAAAACAAAACAAAACGTGAGTCAGACTGTGTAACTTACCTGCTTAAAACTGTCCCCAGGCACTCTTACTCTTCCCCTCTGAAATCCTTTACTCTGGTCACCCCGACTTGCCTTCCACTCCCTGGAAAGTCTGTCTGTCTGTCTGCCCTCTCTCACCGCTGAGCCCTTTGCAAGCAACCACTCCACCTCCATTTCCACTCTGGAGGGTCCCCAAAGCATGAAAGACATCACATGGGGGCCATGCCGTGCTATCCAGGCTGGATGGGAGATCTGAGGAAGCTGATGGGTGTTCCAGAAGGACAGTGAACAGCAGTTCATGGGGAAGGGAGCAAAGTCTGGGATCAAGTATATGGTGGGGCCTCTCAGCAGAGGGATCTTTAAAGATAAGTGACAGGGATTGTTTCCAAAGTTTCCAGCATTTGGCTGCAGAACTCTGAGGTCACTGCTGATTTATTGCAAGGGGTTTGTGAATCCAAACATCACCTATAGAATGAACAAATGTTTCACATACAACTTTTTCATGTATATTGATATTGTAATTGATAAAATATAAATTTAAAGTATAACTGAGTTCACAGTTACTTTTAAACAAATTATGATGTATTTTCTCAAACAACGCCTACTAAAACTATAATTTGAAGTGAGTGGGCTCAGATTTTCAATAAATCTAAGTTTGAATCCTAGCTTCCCTATTGTGTGATGGTACTTAACCTTTCTATCTCTACTGCTTCATCTATTGAATTGAGTTTATATAATTCTAGAATCATCATATTGTTGTGAAGTTTAAATGACAGAGTATATATTACAATTTATGAATATGCTCCACAACAGTTGAATGCAAGAAATGTGTGAGATTCCTTTCTTTTTTTGAAAACCAAACAGCAGAAAGCCCTGCCAACCACCAAAAGGCTGTGCAATTCAATCGCAGGATTCTGTGATGTTCTTGTTGCAAAATATTTAACAACTGGGTCTCTGAGTCTAGTTTGGACACAGATATTGGTTGATATTTTCATTTTCATTAGTGAGTTATATGACAGTGAAATAATAAAGCTGTGTTTCGGAACTTCATTAGTTTGCAGCATCACTGATGTAAGTATCTACTGAACTGGAAAATAGTTTTGAATATTAGAAGAATATTTCTTTAATTTTTTGTGCTATTCAAACACAACTACAGGCCACAGATGCAACACATTTTTAAGTTTAATCTGTGTTATTAACATTTTCTGCATCACTTTCTTAAGTCTAGACTGGGGGGTCAGCAAAATTTTTCTGTAAAGGAACATTTAATAAATATTTCAGACTTTGCAGACTATATAGTCTCTGTTTCAACTACACAGTTCCACTGTTGCATAAAAAAAGCAGGAAATGCAGCCATAGACAAAGCATAAAGGAATGGGCATGGTTGTGTTCAAATAAAACTTTATTTAGAAAAATAGGTGGTGGGCTAGATTTGGCCTGTGGGCCATAGTTTGCTGACTCCTGGTCTTGTAACGTCAAGGCTTGATTTGTAGGGATTGCCGATTTCTGTGGTGTAAATACTCTCATCAAGGCTGGTGCCAAGCTACTGATGTGACATCACTGCACACACAGTTGGCAAGAGGTGTGCAGCAGGCCCCATGACGGTGTTTCTATCGTTCAGGTACAGCCAAGGTAAAGGGCTCCAAGAGCATAGAGTATAGTCCAGTGTAGTCAGATACTTAGGAAGTGTGAGTTTTAAGTATTTATTGCTTTTTGTACTTAATATAATTTATTTAATTGTAAGTTTATATGATTTAATTTTTAATGATGACGTGTTTAACAACTGGCTCACAGAATTCCTGAAAATTTAACAGTTGACCCTCGTGAGCCAGAATGGCCAGCGGCAGTAGAGCCTGGTTGCCTTCCCCCACCACAGGATCATGTGAAAGTTCCATCCATACAAGGTGTCAGAAAACAGACGAGAAGCTCTAAAAGTCTGCCACCCAAGAGTGCCAGTGAAGTACCCTGGCCCCGGCCAGTGGTGCTGTGCTGTTTATGGTCAGCGGAGCACAGTGCTCCCACTGCAGCTCTTCAGGCGTCAGTTCTCAGCGTCCAGCCTCACCAGAGCAGTGCACAGGCCCTGACCTCTTATGGAACCCACCCTTTTCAATCATCTCCACTTCCCCCTCATCTGGAGCTTCCTTCCCTCCCCCAGGCAGAAGCACCTGGACGCACCTCTCCTCCTAGGTCTCTGTGTGCACATGAAAGCATGGGGTTGAGGGGCTTATTTCCAGGTGCCTGGCTGACTTCTGTGCCTTTGTCCCTCAAATAGGAGGGATGATAAAGCCCCCTCAGCTGTACGCCTCCCCGTGTCCAGGCAGAGTGAAAAGAGAATGGGAAATACAGTACCGCTCATTCTTTTGAGATTCCTTTTGCAGTGAGAATAAAATAGGAATTACTCATTTAAAAAATTATCTGGCTACCTGTTTCTCTTGGTTAGAGCAGTGTTAGCTATAATTGTTCATAAGTGTTAGCTATCATTGTTAATACATAGAAGAAACTGGCTCTCTAGCGTTTACAATAAATTCCACAGTGAAATTTAAAAAAAATAGGTCAAAGTAAAGGAAACATTGGCTCAAGCCAAATGTATTTAATTTAGATTTCTAAAAATGTCTAATGAAAGTAGATACTTTAGGCCCAAGTATATATCAGTGACACTAGCTTATACAGAATTTGAGAAAATCCAAAAACTGGTGGGAAGGTGCCAGCTAGTTGCTTTCAATTCAGGGCATGTGGCAAAACTGGGTCTTCAACTTCACCGGTAAATAGGCATTTTCCTTATTTTGTTTTTGTTTCATAATGCAAGTACCAATATTTAGGCCACAATAAGTAGATATTAAGTTTGATCTCTTCCAGATATCTTAGGGAGGCATAGTTTTTCTTTTCTTTATTGTGAGGTGCACTCAGTGATAAATGTTATTGCCCTATTAAAGGCATACAGCAAACCCAGCGCGGCTCCTGATTCTGAACTTATGTGTCCCGGAGGCAGTGCACAAGCCTGGAGAAAGTTAAATATAATGCAGCGGGCACCCAGCTGCTAGCCTTCATGCTTTGTCCTCACATTTAATATACCCCAACAGCAGTGATTTGCAATGTTTTTTCTCTCCCATCTGGATTCCTTATTGGCCTCCCAACTTCAGCTGACTTCCATCTTCCCTTTCTCCCACCTGCTCCTTTTAAGAAAAAGTAATAGACTATTTTTTAGGGTAGTTTTTGGCTCCCAGAAAGATGGAGCAGAGAATACTGAGCTCCTGTATACATCACCCGCACAGTGGCCCCTGTTGTAACCTCTTGCATTAGCGTGGTAACTTTTTTACGATTGATGAACCAATATTGATACATTTTATTAACTAAAGTCCATTGTTGAATTAGGCTTCCCTCTTTGTGTTGTACATTTTATGGGTTTTGACAAAAGTATAATGTCATGTATCCACCATGACAGTCTCATACAGAATCGTTTCACCTGTGTTCCACCTATTCAACCCTCCCTTCCTCTGAATCCCTGACAACCACTGATCTTTTTATTAGTTCTAAAGTTTTGCTTCCTTCCTCTCTTTTAAAATTAATTAATTAATTATGCTGCATTGTTCTTGCTAATTGGATTGGCCACTTAGTCTTATTTCCCCACCTCCATTCTAGAACTCATTGCTCCAAGAATTGCAATTTCACTATTGCAGATTTTGTATATAAACCAGAGAGTTCTATATAAAGGAAAATACTTAAATCCTTTCTAATTTAATGTGGTTTCCTATCTCTTTCAGGAAACTTTTTCCTCGAGTATCTACCCACAATTTCAATTAGGTCTAATAAAGCATGTCAAAGCCGGGAAGAGATCTGAAGCAAACCTATTTTGCAAGCCCATTTTCTCCTTTAATTATTTTGAGCCGCGTGTTTCTAGTGCCTAAATTATGCTCCCACTTCCCATAAATGGGGCCCTTCGGAAGATGCAGTTTCTCTTTGAGGTTCCCAAGGTATCATTTACCGTGCTACAGCTTTAGTTAATTGAAAGCATCTTTCTTAGATCTTGGAGCTGATGGCTTACTCTGTGCCCATCTGCCTAAAGTAAGTTATACTTAAAGGACAGGCAGTTTGCATGTGTGATTAAGTCATATGTAAATAGCAGTAATCCCCTTTTCTTGGGCTGTTAGACCTGGTCCAATGTGAAACTCCAGTGGGAGTTCCTTAGGTAAATATACAGTCTTGAGAATCACCACATAGAGAGGAATGTTATATGAAGCAGTATGCCATATTTAATTTTAATATTAGCCTATGAGATTAGCAGAGATGAAATTTACCCTGGGAAAGAGAGCTGGCAAAGTTCACCCAAAAGGGGAAAAATCTCTTTGATTTTCAAATTTTGCATAGAAAAGGATTCCTTCATTCCTTCTTTTTCTTCTTCCTTCCTTCCCTGCCATATGGGATGCCAAATTCTCTCTTAAACTCTTAAGAGGCTGAGATTTGGGGCCTGTGGTCATGCCTGAAGGGTGTGCTGGAAGCAGAGGGGCCATCTAGTTTGTGGCCGTCCTCACTGAGATATAGCCTGGCCTTCTTTATAAAGACACAGAGTATGAAGTGCATAATGCTTTGCCCACGACTGTGTCACTCGGGGGCATATTTTGATCTCCGTTGCCTTGCTCTCAATCATTGGAATCTCTCTCTCTTTAAAAAAATTTTTGATAGATTGCATTCTGTGTTTGGTAGACATCCTCATGGACTTTAATAAAGCTTTCAAATCTGAGAAACCAGACTGGCTGGGGCAGTTGTTTTTCCTTGTTTCAGTTGATAATCAGCTCTGTTTATTTATTTGTCATAGTTTTGCTTGATCTTACAAGGCACTGAAAACACAACTCCTATTAGCATCGCACTGAATCCATTACATAAAGATCTTGTGTACGTCTCCTGGTGGGGCAGGCCAGAGAAGGTTCTGGAATGTGGCAGCACAACACCACTGATGATCCATACAAAACCCCACGGGTTATCTGTGAGTTCAGATGGCTCTAGAGTCTTTTTTCCTCCCTTGCTTCAGTGGGCTGGAGAGCTTCTGCTTTTGGTCATAGCTCAAGATAAGTTATTTAATGTGCCACCCTTGAGCTGTTCTGGTGTCTGGGTGAGGTACATTGGAGAGTTTAGTGTGAAGAGTGTTACACGGTGAGCATTTGAGCTCATTAGATTTTATTTACAGTTTGCAAATCCTTTCTTATACCTAGAAATGCAAGAGAACTGATTTTACTTTTTATCAAACAAAATAAAACAGAAACAGAGCTACAACAAAGCCAACTATTTTTAGACTGAGAATTTTATGTTGCTTCTGCCCACACAGCACCAAAAAATTTTTCATCCTATTTATACCCCAACGTCAAGCACATTTACAGCCTTGACTGCTTTTGGAATTTGAAGTACAAGTGCTGGAAATCACATTTTGTTGAATACCTGTTTGCACACCTCAGTTCGAGCACTGGCTACAAGGCATTGCAATGCTTTGTTTATATGTCTGTCTCCTTCAGTAGACTGTGAGCTACTTGAGAGCAGTTACTGGGCCACTTCATCCATCCATCCACCCACCCATCCATCCATCCATATGTCTACCCATCCATCTCTCCTCAGCATTTATTGAGCACCTATCATGTGGGAGGTACCGTGTTTGGCACTAGGAATTGAGCCATGAGTAGGAGATTGTTTTCCTCTCCCCTTTGTAGTCTCAGCATCTAGCACAATGACCTAACTAGTGGTCGGTTAAGAAATGTCCATTGAATGAATGAATGAATGAACTGATGACTTGTTACAGCTTACTCCTGATGCAGTGATCTGGCTTCTCACATGAATTTCCTCTGGTTGTCTAGAACAAGGTGGGCTCCTTGGAGCTGGTTCTCTCTGCTGGGCGTGCCCAGTCTCCTGCCTCTTTTGATCTGATGTGTCCAAGGCTAACAATTCCAGAACTCTATTCTGATCCAAATTTTGGTTTCAGCTCAACCAGTGGGTTGGAGGCAACTGGATCTTAGAAGATAATTTTGCTCTGGGCTAGTGAATCCTTCTCCTTCCTCGTGAACTGTTGTGCTGGTGCCTTTTGAGAGTCTGAAGTGATAATGAACGTTTAATGTACAATAAACACTGTTTAGTCAATTTATCCTTTTTTTCTTTTTTAAAACTCAGTGTAGACTACTGATTCTCAAGGTGTGTTTCCAGGATCCTTGGAGGTACCCAAAACTCTTATCAAGGGGTTCACAAGGCCCATACCATTATATTTGCCATTTTTACTCTTGTCCTCTCATGAATCTAGAGCAGAGTTTCCCAGAGATCAAATGACATGTAATTTGCTATAAGTTAAATGCAATGGGTATTCAGTTCTTTTCTGTTAAGCCAACATTAAGAGATTTGCAAAAAGGTAAAATAATTCTATTCTTCTTATTACAGTCGTTCTTTGTTTTGGAAATAGAATTTTATTATTTATGTTAACATGTGATGGGTTGCCACTGCTCTTTTTAGATGAATTTTAAAAATTCTCATTTTGAGTATGGTAGACATTAATAGGCATATCAATAGAGGTAACCAACTAAACAGAAGCTCTTTGGGGGCTTCAGTAATCTTTAAAAGTGTAAAGGGATCCGAGACCAGAATGTTTGACAATCGTTGATGTAGAGTGATGTAACTGTGTGTGTGGGCTTTGCAATCATAGGGCCTGAGTTTACCCACTTTACCACTTACAATCTGCTGGCTTTACCACTAACTACTCTGTGACCTTGGGTAAGTTACTTACCCTCCTTTGGCTTTAGTTTTTAATTGGTAAAATGAGGATAATAGCACGCATTATCTAACTCGCTGATTTGTTGAGAGAATTAAATGAGATAATACACACTAGATACTTTGAGTAGGGCCTGGCACAGAGTAAGCACTGATTAGTTATTAACTAATGACAGTGTTTTAAATATATATTTAATATATATTTATTTTAGAAAATTTAGAGAATATGGATAACTTTTGGAAGAAAATGAAAGTCACCCGTGCTCTAACTATTCAGAAAGAGCCATTGTTTATCTTTCGGTGTCTTTCTTTCCAATTCATGTGGTTGTGTGTCTGTGTATTTGGTCTTTACACAAAATTCCATGCCCTACATTGTGTAACATATTCTCAGCAATCTGTTATATAGTCTTATGAAACATGATTTTTCATAGCTCTATTATATTACTTATATTTCATTTTATAGTCAATATATGCCATAATAAATTTAACCCTTCTCCTTTTAGACTGGGTCCAATTGTTCACCATTATAGATAAAGCACAATTAACATTCCTGAACATAAATCTCTTGTCCATGTGACTATTTTTTTAGGATAAATTTGCAAAAGTATAATTACTGGGCAAAAACTCCTTATGGGTATTGCCAAGTTGCTATTTGGAAAGTTTGTATCCATTGCATTCTCTTCAACAGCGTATGAGAATGTCCATTTTATGGTGTAAACATTTGCCATCATTTAAAATTACTGTTTTATTTTAAAATTATTTTTGCCAGTCTGATAGGGCAAAATAGCATAGAATTAAAAAAATTTTGGCATACTCATTAATTACTAATGAGTATAATTTTTGGAAATCTGAATTTTCGTTCTATGCATTGCTGTTAATTTCCTTTGAATTTTAAAAAGTGTGGTATATTATTATTGTATATAACTCCTATTGATTTGTACGAGGTCTGTAACCTTTATCTGTTAGACTTATGGCAAATAATTTTCCTTGTTTGTTGGTTGACAATTTTTCCATTTTAAAAATATGCAGAAAATGTTTTGTGAAAAATTTTACATGGTCAGATCTTCTTGTCTGTTTAAAATTTTTTTTCTTCCCTTGCTTTTATGCTTAGAAGGTCCAGTCCTATCTTGAGTTTAACCACATTTGTGACTTACATTTTCTTTTCTCTCCCTTTTTCTTAGTTGTCCTTCCTCCTTCCTTTTCCTCTCCCTGTCTCCCTCTGTCCCTGTATCTGTCTGTAACATTAACTCTTTTATACATCTGGATTTTATGTTGCTGTACAGTTGAATTTCAGCTCAAGCTTGGTTTTTGTTTCAAAATAGCCAATCTTCTTAACAAAAGTTTTTGAATGGTGTTTGAATAAGCCTCCTTTATTTGGGGCGGTTTCTTTATCATTTATTAACTTCAAATATATATGGGGTCTGTTTCAGGGCTTCCCATTTTCAGTCTGCTGCTCTGCAGAGTGGTTATTGTGCCAGGATCATGCTGTTTTAGTTGGTTTTATAATATGGTTTAATATCTGGCAGAACAAAATTCTTCTTACTAGTTTTCTTTAAATCCTACCCAGCCATTTGCATGTTTTATTGTTTCAGAGATCTTTTGAATCATTTTGTGGGGTCTCCCACTCTCCCATTCCCTGCATCCCATGGACATTTTGGTTTTGATTCTTATGGAGGTAAAAATTAATTTCAGAATTGACATCTTTACAGTCTTCTCCTGAGGAACATGTTCTATCACTCTCCTCGTTCAGTTCTTCTTTTATGTGTATCAGGGAAGTTTTGGATTTTCTTCACACAAATACCACACATTTATTGCTAAGATTATTTCTAGGATTGTTCTGTGAATGATCTTCCCTCCCTTTAGAACCTCTGCTTATTGCTGGTATACACAAAAGCTATTGATTATTGTATATATACCTCATATTAAGAGCTCTTGAATGGTGTTAAGTTTCAGAGTTTACAGGAACGTCCCTCATTTTTTTATATGTATAATCATATTATTTGCAAATCACTGTAATTTATTTAATATATTCATATATAATATAAAAATATAATCTGTAACATGTTATATATGATGTTATAAAAATATCTATTATATATTTTTTGTTTCATGTCTTATAGATTAATTAAGATTCACCAGCAGACTGTTAAACGGTTAGTGATAGCAGACATTCTTATCTGGGTTCTTCTAGTGTTTTGCAATTAAATGTTAACTGGCAGTGTGAGATAAACAGACTTTGTTACACTGATGATGTGTTCTTCTACTAGTCTGTCCTTTTCTTTCTTTCTTCCTTTTTTCCTTCTGTTTTCTTTCTAACAGGACAAGGGTAAGATATCCCCAAGTGGCTTTTGGCATTGACTGCACTTGGTGAAATTTTTCTTATGTGTTCTTTTGATATGATGTGTTATAATAATATAGTTCGTTATAGTAAACTATCATTGCATTCCCAGGATAAAACCCATCTGTTCAGATTTTTATTCCTTCTGAGGTTTATAGGATTCCTTCATCTTCCAAAGATAAGAGATAAGGGAAATTGACTAGTTTTATAGGTATTGGTAGTAAACTGACCAACTGCTTTAAAGATGCAATTGTTTGTGAACTTTCTGAATTCAATGACAAAATTTATTCCAGAAATTATTTTTCAAGTTTTAAATCTATAACAATACAACCTTTTCTTTCTGTGTAGAAAATACTTTGTATACTATATTTTTCATTAATAAAGGCAGTTCTCTTCCTTTTTCTTCTTTTTTCCTGTTTAGTATGACTTGGACCTCATGTGTTAGCAATATTCAGAGACTTTCCTAATCCAATTAGGGAAAATGGTTACACGGCATTAAAAATGAATGTCCATTAAGGATTTTATTCCTTTGTTATTTACATTGCCTTACAGAACTAGGGATAATAGGGATAAAATATGGGTGGTCTAGAGACTAGACATAGAATAGATTAAAGTGATTATATAATAATAATTAAATTATAATACTTTAGTTGTTAAATGTGAATATATATATATATATATATATTTTTTTTTTTTTTTTTTTTTGCGGTACGCAGGCCTCTCACTGTTGTGGCCTCTCCCGTTGCGGAGCACAGGCTCCAGACGCGCAGGCTCAGCGGCCATGGCTCACGGGCCCAGCCTCTCTGCGGCATGTGGGATCTTCCTGGACCGGGGCACGAACCCGCGTCCCCTGCATCGCCAGGCAGACTCTCAACCACTGCACCACCAGGGAAGCCCATGAATATATTTTTAGTGTATTGGGAAACATTATTTTTAGTAACATCAACTGTGATTGCATTTATATCTCCAAAAATAAAGAGAATTACAGAATGTTACCTGAAAATAATTTTTTCTCATTTTATTCTTAGAAATTACTCACTGTAGTTGCCAGCAGGAACAAACCAAATAATTATGACTTCAATGAAAACTATTAAATTATAAAAGAAGCCTCAAACTTTTAGCAAAAACACAGAGCAGAGAGTTTTTCTAGTAGGTTAGCTTTTGGAGTGGGGCAGTCTTGGCAGCCCTCCATCAGTTCCTAGTTCATCGTTAAGGACCTCGAGGACTTGGACTTAGAAAGTGTGACGATGGCTGCTCTCACTTCCTCTACCACTTGTAAGGTCTCAGCCATCTCCCACAGACACGAGGCTGCTTGACTGCCCCTTCTTATCTCTCTTAGGGGTGAAGGGAGGTCCCCCAATTTCCCCTGTCTCAGCCTGGTCAACGGGCACCAACCACCGGTCAGGTGTTGGGGGTGATTCCTCAGATTGGCTTCCCTGACTTCAAAGCACTGAGCTTTAGTCCTCAGACTGGCTTTAATCATGGCCCCGTGAATAAGAACAATACATAGATAAGTTTGCCTCATCTTGGTTCCAGAGGAAACTACAAAAATGCAAGTCCTGTCTCTGGCACAGTGTCAACGCAGTTGGGCTGAGGGGGAATGACTACGTGTTCTGTCTACTTGTTGGTGTGGATGCTGCCTATTTGACAGTCACAGTCGAGTATTGAACACCTACTGTGGGCCAGGCTCTGTGCTAGATCCTGGGGCTAAAAACATCGAGGGTGACCTTGTTTCTTGAAGCACTTGAAACATTGTTCTGCTCCACTCCTGTGCGCCGCAAACACTTGTTGAGTGTCTTCTGCATAGTTGGGGCTTAAGGAAGGGACGGCTATTTCTTGGTCAGATGGTAAGCATGGCTGGACTCCTGAGCCTCATGTAGCCATGACCATTAAATGTCGGTGCCAGTGGAGGCAAAATGGCTGTGGGACCGTTGGTCTAAGGCGCTAAGTGACACGATTCATACTACAGATTCACTTCCTTGGATGAAATGAGGAAGAAAAAGCCATTCCTAGTCAGCTTAGTACTTTGGCTCAGCAAAATAGTATGCTCACTTTCAAAATTAATATTGCAGAAAATATCAAAGTGTGGTTATTTATACTAATTGTTCAAAGCTATTAACCTTAAAAGATTATTTTTCTTGTTTCTATATCTTGTGTTTTTATCTTGGTTATAGCAAAACCAAGATAATCAACATTGGAAGAAGAGCCTAAAGGCTTTAAAATCATGTAGGGGAGAATCTGTTTTTAGATGGTGAACGAATATATCTGGTTTTGAATTTTCAGTTGGACACAGCTCATTAATGTATGGTGTAGAAATGTCAAGGAGCAGAGAGGTGGGGTGGATTTCACTGTAATTCAGCATCTGGTTGGCTGGAGCTCCCAGAGATGTCTGATGCTCTAACATGGGACATGCTATGGCTCCCCAGAGTGGTTTGCTCAGACTGCAGGCAGAGGCTGACCGTTCCCAGCAAAGCAGGGTTCAGAATGTCCTTCCCCTTTGGCATAGCTGGAAAAATGCTGTGCATGGTAGTAGAGGAAAAATGGCAGGAGAGCTTATTCAGATTAGAGAGTGAGATGCAGTCACAGCAAATGGCAAAAGCATCTCTGGGAGTTTAGGAGACCGTGGGTGGACGGCATCCTGCTGGGGATGCAGGGGAACTGGAGAGCGCAGGAGCCACTGATTACGGCCCTGGGCGAGCGGGGACCTTGAGTCTGACAAGCGCTTGAGCACACACTGGAGGTCCTGCGGGGGCAACAGAGTGGCCCTGGGGAGACCTAATGTCAGCCTCCTCCTCCTCAGTAGCAGCCATCATGGTCAGGGGGTGCAGACTCCTTCAGGGCAGCTGGGGGGACTGACCGCTCGAGGCTTCAACACAGTGGCCCCCACTCCTGGGTTTGACTTTCTGCCAGTTCTTTGAGAATTCTTTGTGGGGTGCACTAGCCCCTACAGCACCGCCCTCCAGACGTGGAATTCTTCAGGACAGGCCTACAAGGACCTGAGGTGGGAGGAGTAGCTCCCTCGCTTTCTGCCAGGCCAGTGGAACGAGGAGGCTGTACCTCTAGCGACCACCTGGCTGGGGGGCTGGGTCCCAAACCCGTGTGTGGGGAGATGGCAGAGCCTCAGCAATGCAGCCAAAGCCGTTTTGAGGTGTAATCCATGAGAAACAATGAATCCCAGAACCTCTGCGGAAGATTTGAGAGTGTGATGTAAATGGTGATTTCAGAGAAAGACATAGAGAGGTAGAGAGACGGGAGCACAGCTCGGGTCACAGCTGTGACAGGTTAGGAGGTGCGACACCAGCATCTCAATCCCCCGGGGACCATTGCTTAGATGGGAAACCTGGATGAGAAAACACCGAATACCTCTTGGAAGGGAAAAAAATCTCCAAACCAACACGTGTAGCGTTACGTATATTAGTTTAAAGTTACATCATTTAAATTTTCACACGCATAGAGGGGAGAGGGAATGACAAGCAAATACTCTTTTCTCAGTTAAATCTGCATAGGAATTATAATGCTTTATTGTCTAAGTGTTGTAAAATGCCCTTTAAAATGTATGGGTTACAAGTCAGGTAGTAAAAGTTTGAGAGGAAGTTTTGTCTGGGTACGGAATCTTCTCATTAAGATAAAAATCTGGCAGTTTGAAGACCCCAAAAGCTAAAATATTAGCAGTATAGTTTATAAGTTCTATTTCTTTTATTCCAATTCTTTACCTATAAGAAGCCTGCATAATAATTGTATTTTAACCCAGGGAAGCCCTATGCTTCTGGTGGGAGGAACCTTTCTTTTTCTAGAGTGGGTTCAAATGTCCGTTGGTGCCTGGGGTGGGAGTGTACGCCTTTCCCACCCTCCCCGGGGCACTCCATGATGGAGGCAGTCCCAGCGCGGGCCTGTCTGATTTCGGGGCGAAAGGAGGAGTAAGGATAAGGTTAGTTTTCTTCTGAAGTTAATAACCTCCTACAAAGGCCTTCGGTGAAACAGAGACGCCTTAAACATCACTTAATGTTCCCTCTTTTTTTGCCCTGGGACAGTGAAATCTGAGGACAGCAAGGCTTGGGAGGCAGGTGTGGGCCAGTCACCAGGGGATGCATGTGTGCCCAGGACTCCCTGGGCAGGACAGGTGGGGCAGCCCCTCCTCAGCCTCTTCTGTTGCTTCTCCTCAGCTGGGCGCCCCGTGCAGAACAAAGAATCTCTCTCCTGCATGCCTCTTCCGCCCAGCCTAGACAGGAAGGAAGCCCAGGGAAGCGTCTGAGTGGCTGATGTTTCCCTTTTCCATTCCACTGCAGGAGGCAGGGGATCCTTTTGAATGAGCTCAGTCTTCTTGTTCAAAGGCGCACTCTCCAGACGGCATTTGGAGAAGTCTGGCTGTAACAGTCTGTGTCTTCTCACGACCATGACTCATTTGGAGAGAGAGATTATTTGCAGGACAGATTCCGCTGGAGATTTTGGACCAACTTTGAAGGATAAATATTCCAGATATGTTGAACTTGGGGTGATGTGTGGATGCTTTAAAAGCAGCAAAACCAAACAACGTAATAGAGACTTCATACTCAGACAACACTCCCACCGTGGACAGATGTTGTATGTCTATGAGGTTGCAGACCATAGAGGTAGGGGACATGGGACGAGGGAGATGAACGATGAACTTAGAACATTTGTAGACTGTTGTATACACAGTACCTTAATTAATCTTTCCAAGAACGATTTTGCAGTGGGATATTTTAGACTTTTATTTTATCAGTGAGAAAACAATCAGAGAGGTTAAGCCACTTGTCTAAATCACAGCTAGTATGTGCTGTAGTTGGAATTGCACCCGGTTCTCAACTTCACTTTCTGTGTTCTTTCCCTTCCCCGTTGTTAGCGGTACAGACAGTGGCCTGCTGGATGCCACTGGCAGTGCCCCACCTCAGCATCTTTGTTGAATTTGAGTTGGCTGGTTGGGTCCACCCAGAGTCAGATACTTCTGCTGTAAGAACATCTAAATGGCATTCTTTATCCTGGGACTCTTGGAAGCAAATCAAGAAGAACCAGAATAACAACTTGAGTTAACATGATGCAGGTTTCCTCAGCGGCTACACCGGAGAGCACAGAGTGAGGGGCTTTGGTGTCAGAGAACACAATGGCGTGACCTTGGGCAAGCTACTCAAGCTCTGGACTCAGTTCCCCTTTGGTGAAATGGGACTTAAAATAGTTTGTACCTCAAAAAGCTGTTGATAAGGATTAAAGGACGTGATGCAAATAAGCACTTAACATATAGTGCCTGGCACATGGTGAGAGCTAATGGGGTTAGGTGGTGTTGTTACATATAATTAATTGAATTAATTCAACAGGTCTGGCTTTTGCTAATTGCCTTATCACTCTGGGTTGGATTTTGTCTGGCCACTGGTGTCTAAGAGGCTGACTTTCCATCCCACTTCCTTCGTTCTTGCCCTAAGTATCAAGCTTATTTGTTGATTATTTATAGGATATAGGAATTTTCTGGAAGGATGTTACTATATTAAAAAAATAAAGTTCTATAAAGAAAACCCAGGGAGGAAGAGCGTTCATTTAAACTCACAGCAATGTAAACATGAATAAATATTCTTGCATGGACCCATATTTCTTTTCCAGTAAGCCTTGCTATTTTGTAGTTTGGGGATTTTAGGATCTTGGTATATTTATGCTCCGTCTCTGGTGTAGTTGGCACATGTGTGGAGTAAATACTTCTCCTTAAAGTCTCAAGGCTGTGAAAGAAGTTCCCGCTGTCCAGAGTGATACCAGGGTGCACAGCATAGTTTTAATGTGGGAATATCTTGCTGTTTTCCCAATCCTGTCAGGATTTGAAAGACTAATGGGGAACTTATAGACTGTATATTCTGGTAGCTCACAGACTTTTAAAAAACCATGCTTAAACCAGGACTTAGAAGTCTTATAATCTCCACTCTTTTAGTCAGTTTGAGCAGCTCTAACAAAGTACCATAGCCTGGGTGGCTTACAAACAACAGAAATTGGTTCCTCACACTTCTGGAAGCTGGAAGTCTGAGATCAGGGAGCCAGCCTGGTCAGGTTAAGGTCAGAGCCCTCTTCCGGGTTGCAGACTCCTGACTTTTCCTCATATCCTCACGTGGCAGAGAGCAGAGCGGAAGTAGGCTTTCTCGTGATTTGTAAAAGGGCACTAATCCCATTTATGGGGGCTCCACCCTCCTGACTCACCTAATCCTAATTACCTCCCTCCCCACCTCCTAATAGTATCACATGGAGCGGGGTTAGGGTTTCAACATATGAATTTTGGGGGGACACAAACATTCAGTGCATAGCACCCACTCACTCCTTCTTGTTTCACTGAGGCTGAGTCTGATGGTCAGTTGTCATTTATCATTGTGCCTGTGCTACTGTCTTCACTGAGCCTGCTTCACTCATCCATGTAACCTCCCATCCTCTGTGGGTAGTTAGGTTGGTGAACTCTGACTTAATCTCCTCATCAGGCTGGCCCACTTCCTGACCCACTTTATGGAACTCAACTGCACTTTCCTATAGGTCCTCCCACCTCCCACCTGGGTTGCTACTCACATTCTTTAGTTAATATTCCATCTCTTTCATTAAAAAAACCCTGCTCAAGACACCTCCATGAATCCTTCTAAATTCTTGCAGTCATGCTGATCATTCCAGCAAATGCTCAAAAAGGAAGAAGAAAGAAGATAGGAAAAAAAAAAAAGACTAATATTTACTGAGTACCTGTTAGATAACTGGAACTTTTAGGTTCTGTTCTTACCATTCTCAAAGGAGAAATTGAAGCTCAAAGAGGTCAGAGATCCCAATTTTTTTGGTGTGGCTGATCAGGACCTAAATCTAGACCTGTCTGGTTCAAAGATCCATATTCTTTACAGAATAATAATATTTGTACCTTTTGCAGTGATTATTGTTTTCTTTTAATTTTGGTCATTGTAAAATAAAACACAGATATGGAAAACCACATGCAACAATTATGTAGCTTAGTGGAGTTTTATGAGGTGAACAAACACCCTTGTAAATGCCATGCTAGTCAAGAAAAAGAACTTTGCCAGACACCCCAGGGGGACCTCCCTGTGTCTCATTCCCCCACCCTCCACTGCCCACTCCCTCCAAAAGAAGCCACTGCCCTGACTTCCTTGCATTTAAAAATGGTTTTGTCACTCAACTATGCATCCGAGACAGCATTTATTTGATATGTTTTTTAAGTTTCATAATTATAGATTGCCCTACATCCCTTTCTGTCCCTTAAAACTTATGTGTTGAAGAACGGAGCCATTTAAGTTTTCCAGAGTCAAGATTTTTTTTTTTTTTTTTTTTTTTTGCTGTACACGGGCCTCTCACTGTTGTGGCCTCTCCCGTTGCGGAGCACAGGCTCCGGACACACAGGCTCCGCGGCCATGGCTCGCGGGCCCAGCCGCTCCGCGGCATGTGGGATCTTCCGGGATCGGGGCACGAACCCGTGTCCCCTGCATCGGCAGGCGGACTCTCAACCACTGCGCCACCAGGGAAGCCCCAGAGTCAAGATTTTAATGCTTGTATACGCATGGGACATTTTGATACGTGCTTCTAGCATCTCTATTCTCTGCAAATTGGCAGATGAATACAGAGGCTGGGTCAGACTCAGGGTTGATCTCTTTGACAAGACTTGGTGACCTTGTATCTCTTATCAGGAGGGACACAACGCCTGCTTTTTACTCTCTTTTGATGTTAGCAACTGTTGATCCTCAATGCCTAGATCCATTAATTTATAGGGGTTGCCAAATAATGGTGTTCTAATTCTACCATTTTGTTTTCATTTGTTAACTGAGATGATTTTATGAGATAATATTTCCCCTCATCTACTATTTGGTTGCCCAGAGGAGACTCAGACAGGAAAGGCAGGATAAATGTCTGATTTTCTCCTTTTATTTACCCAATTTTGAGATCATGCATTGGTTCTCTGTCACCTTTAGAAAGTGACCACTTAAAAAAATCATTATTAAGCCCATGGATTTAAATGTTTATGTTGAGTTTCAATCCATTGCAATTTTAATCCTTACTGAAGCTCAAACAGACCTCCATAGCTTTCTTGATATCTCGTATATTAGGATGTACCATGCTTATCTTCTCATCTTTACATTCCTTTTCTCACTTCTTGCTCCAAGAAGGTGTCCTTGCTTTTTTTTTTTAATTAATTTATTTATTTTTGGCTGTGTTGGGTCTTTGTTGCAGTGTGTGGGTTTTCTCTAGTTGTGGCAAGTGGGGGCTACTCTTCGTTGTGGTGCGCAGGCCTCTCATTTTGGTGGCTTCTCTTGTTGCGGAGCACGGGCTCTAGGCACGCAGATGTCAGTAGTTGTGGCTTGCAGGCTCAGTAGTTGTGGCACATGGGCTTAGTTGCTCCGCAGCATGTGGGATCTTCCTGGAACAGGGCTCGGACCCATGTCCCCTGCATTGGCAGGTGGATTCTTAACCACTGGGCAACCAGGGAAGCCCCTCTCCTTGCTTTTTAAATATCAGGAAATGACATATCAAAACTGCAATCTTGGAACCAAAAATGCTCGTTGTTACTGGATTGCTCATTCATTCTAGGCTTTTCCAGTAGACAGATCTAGGAAATAAATGTGTGCACATGCTTACTTCAAATACAGTATCTCCTAATTTCATAGTGACACCTCAAATTTAAATTCAGAATTTGTACTTACGCTATATCTTTATCTTCTTTCTTCCACATTAAGGACGACACAGGGGATGATAGAATTGGAATATTCCGTACTTACTCATTTGCTTTACACCATATTACACATTAAAACATACAGGAATAGGAATACTAATAGTACACCACCAACTTTGATGACTGAAACAGTGAAATAAAATTGCTAAGAATAGTTACATAATGTTTGTATTAAAAAGTATGAAAACCCAGACATTATGTTCCTCCTCATGTTCCTCCACAGTGTGCCTACATTATGTATTACAGCACCTATAGTTTTCCAAAAGGATCAACCCTGAGTCTCCTCAAGTCTCTGAATCCAGAGACCTGTAAATTCCTGCCAATTTACAGGAGACATGCTATGCTCACTCCTCTCCCATTCGAAAAATTATTGTGCTTTACCTACACTGCCACATCATTGAGCTACTGCATATTAAAATTTCTCCCTTTCAATTCCCTTTTAGTCTTACTTTGCTAATTAATGCTGTGTTTGATACTCATCACAAGTCTTTGTGTTCATGTCCCTCTAGGAATCCACTTCTAATGGATTCCTTAGGAAGAGCTCATGGAAACAAGATTTTCTGAAGTTTGCATGATAACAAGTTTGTGCCCTTTTTACTTGAAGGTTACGTTTGCTGGGTATAAAATGTTTGGCTCATGTTTTCTCTCTTTGAGAACCTGAAATATTATATTTCCTTATTTTCTTTTGGCACAGAGTTGCTATGTACTAGTCTGATGAAAACCTAATTTCATTCTTTTATAAGTCATATGCTCTTCTTGTCCAATGTCCAAATGATTTTTTCTTTAAAGTCCAGCAATTTTATTAGAATGTGACTTGGTGTTGATCATTCTGGGTTGATATTCTCAAGGACATAGAGAGCTCTATCAATATGTGGTTTCACACCTTTTTTTTTTTTTTTTAATTTCAGGAAAGTTTTTTTGAGTTATTTGAGTTTTCATTATTTATTCTGCCCCTTTGCTCTGTGTTTCTACTTTAGGGACAACTGTTGTCCACATGTTATATTGTCTTTGCTTATCACCAATATTAATCTCTCTTGATTCTTTAAACTTTTTTTATAAATTAATTTTTTAATTAAAAATTCCCTCCTTTTTATCTTCTGAAGGCACTGTTTGTTGTGTTTATTTGCTCTTGTGTTCCTTATAATTTAGTCTCATTTCTAAAATGATTTTTTCTTTTATGTATAATTTTTTTCATGAATTTTATCTCCTAATTTCTGAGTTTTTCTGATTCTGATTTACTGTTCTTTCATGTCTTGTATCATTTTCTTAATGTATTTAGTTTGTTTGAAAGACTATATTACAGTTTTGATTTTTTTTGTTGTTGAGTATGTCTTTTGGCATGCTTTTTTGTTGGGTGGGATGTTATTCTGATAAATATTTCATTTTTTCTGTCCACTTTGTACGGACATTGACCTATACATTTTTTGATTGCTCATTTTTATGTGGATTTAGTTTTGCTGAATTTTTAGAAGGTGGATGAGTTCACAGAGGTTTGCTAACTTTCTGGAGCTCCCTCTTGAGACATTGCTTTTTTTTTTTTTTTTTTTTTTTTTTTTGCGGTACACAGGCCTCTCACTGTTGTGGCCTCTCCCATTGTGGAGCACAGGCTCTGGACACGCAGGCTCAGCGGCCATGGCTCACGGGCCTAGCCAGTCCGCGGCATGTGGGATCTTCCCGCACCAGGACACGAACCCGTGTCCCCTGCATCGGCAGGCGGACTCTCAACCTCTCAACCACTGCTCCACCAGGGAAGCCCGAGACATTGCTTTTGCAGAGTGTTACAAAAATCAAGTGCCAGCTTGCTTTCTGAGATTTCCTGACTGTTTCCTCTCTTCCCTCTCCCACTTTTATTTGCACCTTCTCTTCCCTTTGCCTCCGTTGTCCCTACCCTGCTCAGTGTTGGGTACATTCCTAACAGTGTCTCCTTCAGTGGGGCCCTTCCCTAGTCAGTGTGGAGGGTTGAGAGCAGCTGGGTAACTCGAACCCCTTCAACTTTCTAGTCACAGGCCCCTGGGACTCACCTCTGTGGGAGGTCAACACCCTTCTCAGCTTCAGTGGCTCTTCTCAAACTAGCCACCACTCTTTCCAGGGAATACCTTTGGTGCTTTTGGGTTCCCCCCTCACGGCTTGCCCTGTTCCTTCCCTCTGCTTTCTGCCTCGTGGGTGCCAGTACCATGAGGCACTTCAGCACTATCCACTTGTATTTTAGGATTTGTAGAGAAACCTTGTCACCTAGTTTTGTCACAGATGTTACCCACCTGTTTGGTTTTACCGTCTACATGCTCGGCCTGTTTTATGTGAAGAATCTGGAAGATCCAAACCTATGCTCTTGACGCTGCAGCCATTTTCCCAGAATTCCTCTACTAACTGGTTTCCTAAGAAGTTTGCATCCGTGTTGCTTGTGGTGCACGTCAGGGTGAGTTGGCCTGGTTTCCCCCTGAAGCGGAAGGGCACCCGAGGGTAGGAACCACCCCTGGTTTCCTTCCATGAAAGCTCACCCCTAGGCTGAACTGAACGATAATGGTGGACCTGCCTCACCGTGACCGTGTGTCTGGAAATAACAACCAGTTAACACTTAAAAAATTCAAGTTCAAGAGGCTACGTGCATCTGTCCTTTCACTGTTCTCGTATGCTCCAGAATTAGCGACATCTGCAGCCAGATCCCTAGAACATGCCTCAGCAAGTCCACTCTAACCCCCAAAAGACTGAGTGTGAGCCGAGATTTATAGTTAACATTGCACACCCCCTGCCCTTTTTTTTTTTTTTTTGCCTATAAAACTTTTGTTTGGTCTCTGTGTAAAATGTGCTGTTATAAAAGTGCAAGGCATACATGTCTGAAATAACCTTAAATGAAAATAAGTAAATTAATTAGCATACAGTAGACTCTTACTGTTAAGTGGGAATGTAGCCTTTCCTGTGGGGCTTGGTGTTAAACAAGATGATTGATAAATTGTTATATTCGCACAATGTCGCTCTCTGATATAATCATGCCTTTTGTAAATATTTAGTCAAGAGAGCAATCCAGCTGTTCCCAGTCAGGTTTCATCCAGTGTCAGCCAATGCTCTGTGCTTCTGATTTATCTCCCGTGCTGTTTAAAAACTGAGGAAGCTCACATTTTTATGAGCCTCTAAATACCCATAATAATAAATAGTGAAAATGATGGCTATAATAGCAATAGCCCAAGTAATTATAAAGAAGGATATCTGCCATGGCCAGAAATAAGAATAAGAATGACGCTGGGTTTTTTCTTTCTTTGTGTAGACATAAATGCCACTCCCTTTACCTTTAGAGCACTGCTGATACCAAGAAGCCCATCGTCCCTCTTTCTCAGGGTCATAAAAGACTCATGGATGAGACCAGAAAGGTCTGGTGGACTGAATTTTTAACCTTTGACCATTTTTGACTGAGGAATAAAAGAATGTTCTAGAATGTACTTTTCCACTTTCTTATTTTGAGTTGTTCAATATGAACAAGTGCTTGTTTGAGGTGTTTAGAGTTACAGCGTTGGGGGGAGGGAGGAAGGATTGTTCTCCTGAACCTTCAGGCTGCCCTGTGATGTGGGAGCAGAGAGGGAAGGTGGCTTCGGGGAGGGATGCTCCGGTCCGTATGGGGTGGGAGGAGGGGTGGTGCTGCGGCCACTTCTCCCGATCGGGGAGGGACTCTGGGGCCGCAGCCACGAGGGGAAGAACCCCTTGGAGGCAGCCCTGCACGAGTCTGGGCATGCGTAGGCTGAAGCCTCCACCCCAGCGAGAAAGAAGAGTGATGGAAGATGGGAGGGTCAGTAGTAGCTGCAGCTGTACGAAGTAGCAGGACTTCTTATCCCGGGAGACAGCAGATGGAGCAAAAACAGAAGTGTAAAATACACCTGCCGTTCATACTGTTTTCTGCTGCATTTAATAATTTGTTCAGTTTCATGTCATTTGGAATCTGGACCTAAAGAACTTTGGAAGCAATGATACTGAGAGGGTTTGCATTTCACTGCCATGATTTTTCGGGGTCACGTTGACCCCTTTTGTTATAGGCTAGAGTTAAGGTGATCAGGGTGAGAAACAGTCAGGTGTTTGTAACAAAAATATACACGAAAAAATACAAGTTATGGTTGTTTTTCTTTAATTAGAAAAGGTTTGTCTTGGAGCATGAGCTTCAGTTGAAGCTTATGTGGTCAATCATTATTTAGAGGTTTATGTTATGTTTCCATTTATGTAATAAGCCACTGAACGTATATAATACATATATTTTTCCTAGGGAGAGACTAACTACTTAAAAAGAGAGAAAAGGTGAGGCTGAAAACGAGGAGTTGGCTACAGTTTTTCATGGAGAGGCGCACAAAAACACTAGTAATAATTGTAATTCAGATGGATGGTATCACACATGTCAGTGTTACCCATATCTGACCACTTCAGAAGGAAACAGAAGTGTGAGTCCGAAGCGGAGAAGTTCACCGTCAAATGGAGGCGCAGCACAGAGGGCTTTCCCTGAAGGTCCTGGCCGGGAGCGAGGCCGCATCTTATAGATGCCGTCGGCAGAGTGGGCGGAGTGGGGAAACTCGGCTGGGCCCGTGTGTATCTTGCAAAGATCACACAGTTAATTAAGGATCTTTCCTGAAGGTCGTATGACAATCTAAAGCCGCATCTTTAGAGAACTTTTCTAGACTTGGATAAGCACTTCCTTGCCTAATGACTGCCATAGTTCCATAAGTAATAGAAACCGCAGTGAAAACCCATTATTTACATTATTCAATTGATATTTCCTCATAAATTACACTTTTGTTTTCCAGGCCCATTACATTTCCTGTGTGGCTAATTATATTAGGCAGTTCCCTTAATTTACACACTGTTTCCTGCAATTTACACTCCTTTCTCAGAAAATGCTTGGTAAGCATCTCCATTCTTTGCTTTTAAAGAGCAGACCAAGGTTATTGCAAGCACCCAACAAGGGTTGAACATATTCTGTAATGATTGATCATTTTCTTGCAATAGTCCTACAGCAGATACTCTGATAAAGAGGTACTAAAAATAGGGACTGAGACCATGGGTCAAATGAAAATGTGAAGAAGTAAAGCGGTGAGGTGGCACACAATGGCCTTGATCAGAGGTGGCTTAGCATGGGGGAAGGGCAGAGCAACCCGTGAACCCCGGGATAATTTTTAAGTGAGCAGCATATGCTCTAAAAGAGATTTACATTTCATATGCGGGACTATGGCTTTTTCTCTGGTCCTCTGGCTTGATGGCTTGGCCTATTCAATCCATACCCAAGTTGATTTAGTAAGAACCTAGTTATGAGTGACATCATTGTGCTCTAAATTCTACAAAGATACTTCCATAGAGCAGTGTTTCTCAAACTTTGACAGTGGAAGCTTTCTTACAAGGGCTTCAAGCAGAGGCCCAAAAGAGAGAAAAATGGGTTGCTGGCTTCAAGTAGGGGTGTCCGCTTTCTCATCCCTTCCCTTCTGATTCTGGCCCTGGTTATTCAATCCATCAATTCATTAATAAGCATTTATTCGACGTAAATCTTGGCCAAGGTGTTACAGATAAGGCCAGCTTGTGGTGGGCAATCTGCAGTCACCCAGAACCCTGGGCTGTGTTTAATGCTCTGCTTTCATACTCTTAATATTCTTAATCATTTTGAACAAGGGGCCCAACATTTTCAGATTGCAGTGGGCTCCACAAATTATTTAGCTGGCTCTGATGATAGGAGATACTGGAGGGGAAAAATAATAAACCAAACAGGGATTGTGACCCTAAGGAAGTTATCCTATTCACCTATTCAAGGAATTTATCCTATTCACCTATTCTAGTTGCTTCACATCTAAGCCCTGTGGCTCTCTCCCTGGCATACCCTCAGGAAAACTGCTGGGAATATCTCTGTGGTCCCGAGGCCAAGGGTCATCGTGTTTGTGTTGCTCAGCAATGCCCAGGCTGGTCTGGAGGGGAAGTGCCCTCCCCTGGACTGGAAGGCCAGTGACTCCCATGTGACACTGAGTTTCCAGGAGCAGATTCTGGACACTCTTTTTTTAAAAAAATATTTAAATATTTATTTATTTACTTATTTTGGTTGTGCTGGGTCTTAGTTGCTGCATGCGGGATCTTTAGTTGTGGCATGGGGACTCAGTTGCGGCATGCAGGCTTCTTGGTTGCAGCATGCGGGCTTCTTAGTTATGGCATGAGGACTCTTAGTTGGGCATGTGAACTCTTAGTTGTGGCACGCGGAATCTAGTTCCCCGACCAGGGTCGAACCCGGGTCCCCTGCATTGGGAGCGCGGAGTCAGCCACTGGACCACCATGGAAGTCCCTGGACACCCTTTTTGGCCTCAAATGGATGGAACCTTTCTATATTTAGCTGTTGTCTGTGTTTGTGAATCTGACTGAACTTGGGACTGTGGAGGGTTCATTCAGTTTGTTCCCTGTGTACCTTTTGGAAGCTGTTTCGATGTAACCAGGAAGTGTAATAAAAAAAAAAGTGACTGTCTCAGGTATTTACCGAGGTACCTGCCTGGGCTGTGAACAGGACTGAATCTTGATAGGATTGTGAAACATTTGTGCCATGCTCAGAGGGGCTGATTAGCTGGAAAACCCCTTCATGCTCAACTGAAATCAACCAAAATAAGCAGACACACTCAGCTGTCTGGGTCTCTCCAAGTCTTCTCTCCCTATAGCCTGTAATAGTCCATGGTTTGGATAGTGACCTGGTAGAGGGACTTTGCTTTGCTGTGAATAGGATATCAAGAAGGAAAACGGAAAAGCAAGTAGACTGACATAAATGGTATGCACAAAAAGGAACTGTTTAGCTGTTGGGACACTGTTTGAGAAAGTGCAAAAATATAAAGTTTTGCTTATCTGTTGATATCATGGCCCTGTTTCATCTCAAATCAGGAGGGTGAGGGAGAAGGACATTTATTTACTTATCTTTCTTTTGTGCAAGCTGACAAGCTCTTTGTAGGATTGCATGAGCTTGAAGGATTCTACCGGTACAGTCCTGAAAGGTGGGACAGTTGGCTGGGGGTGGGGTTAGTATCTTTCACCGAATCACTTAGACTTCTTTGGTAGCAAATGACAGAATCTGAACTCAAACTAGCTTAAGCAAAAAGGGGAAGTTTTCAAAAAGGTTTTGGGTAACTCTTGGGACCCAAGATGAAGAATGTGGCTCATCTCAGGCCAAACAGGGACCAGAATCTTGGGGTTTTAAAACTTTCTTGGTCTGTTCTCTCTGTGCCCCCCTACTTTCCTGTCTTCTTCTGGGCAGCTGTCTCTGTGCCTCCCCACCCTTCTGTCTACACCTCTATTTCTGTCTTCTCTCCCTTCACCAGTAGGGGCATCCCCTGGCCCACATGACTGTAAACGTGGCACGCACAGTTTCCAAGCACCACACCTTGAGTCCAGTCACCAAAGAGAAATTAGCTTCTCTGCTTCAGTTTTAGTACTAGTTTCTGTTCAAAAAAATGTGATTGGCTCAGCTTGGGGCAATTGACCACCAGGACTAACTGAGGCTGAGCTTGGGATCACACTGACTGTGTAAAAACTCTGTAGATGGTGTGTGAGGGAGAGGGATAGTTTCCAGAAGTAGGGGGAGCTAGGCCCATATAAGAGTTTACTACCTGTATACAAACTGTAATCCTGCAATTCATATAGAGGTGAACATATTTCTTTTTCTGATAAGGTGACTAGACCATAGATACCGGAATGCTATTATATGGTAGATCTTGCTTTTATTAAGGACATTGACAAAGTTTCTTACAATATTTGTTTAGATAAGATGAAGCTGTGTGAGGTGATGGGCTACTCTCAAGAACGAGTGGCACCTAAGGGAATAACAGAGTAAAGTCAGCTGGTTTCAAGGGAGAGTTTTAAAGCAGAAACTGAAGTCTACGTTGGACAAGTTGGTCCATTGGGATGAGGACTCAGGAGCACCCAACCTCAGAGGAAAGTTGATTACAAGGATGCGAGGGAAGGACATCAGGCTTTAGGGGAAGGCGAATACCAAACAGGGCCCTTAAGGGGAAGCCAGGAGCCATGGACAAAAAGCAAAGCAGGTAGCAAAATAGTGGCTCCAAGGGGATTTTGTGTACTTCATTCCTCTTGCAGCTATTGCATGTGGCCGACCCTAGACCAGTGCCTGCAAAGAAGTATGTGAACCGAACACTGACTGAGGAAATTCATTCCTAATTGAATGACCAAAGAGTATGAAGTAATGAGCTGGTGCCAACCAATGGGGGGCTGACCCACAGCCTCTCATAGGACTCTAGGCTCTGTTTCATTGGCTTGATTTATTAATAATTTGAATGAAGACACAGAAAGTGTGGCCCACAAATCTATGCAGGATAAATAATGTGCTAGAAGACAGGCTTGAGAGTCATAAAAACGTGATAGGCTGAAACAATGGGTGTGAATAAGAAAAGAGAACGTAATACTTGTACATGTCAAGTCCTTCACTGAGTAACCCATGGCACAGGTGCAGAATAGGGGCGTGGTGGCTGGAAAATCTGGTGGTTCCTGGGGGAAAACCTTGGATTTTGAGTAGGTCACTTGAAGTCCAAAGTGTGAAAGAAGATTCCCCTCAGAGCAAGTCTGCGAGTATCCAGAAAATGGGAGGACATAGTCTTACTGTTTCACAATGTCAGATGATATGTGGGATTTTTGTTAGGTTCTAAGTATAATATTTTAGTATGTAATAGAGGCCTGTTGGAACTGTCCAGGGTAGGAGAGGGAAATATCTGGAAACCACGTGCTAGGAGCAATTCTTGGGGGAACTGGAGATGTTTGTTAAGCGCAGGTGGTGGTACCTACCCAGCAGTCGTCCCTGCTTGCCAGTGCTCAAGTGGGAGTGAGACTAGATTGGATAGTTCTAGATGGCCCAGTGAGGGGAAATCAGAGGACATTATATCGAGGTTGACGTTTGTATTTTAATAACCAAAAGATTGAATAATAATTTAAACACTGAGTGCAATTCTTATGAAGTGATGAGTCCATCATCCCTAGATTTGCCTGCGTTTCAGAGGTGCTGTGGAGGGGGTTGCTGTGTGAGGTAGAAAGCTGAGCTACTTAATTTCTCATCTTCCTTCTGACTAAATGTCCAGGAGACCAGGTTCCGTTCCTGGCTCTGCCAATAAATAGCGGAGTGATTTTGGGTAAGTCGCTTATACTCTGCGAACCTCTGTAAAATGGGGTTAATACTTCCTGCCCTCTCTCTCTCAAAAGAGTGTGACAACTGAAATGAGAAAAAAAACAGGTGAGAGGAGATTGAGAAGTTGAAATCACTCTACGCTTGTAGGATTTTATTTTGGCTCTTCCCTCTGTGGATTTTTCAGAACGCTGCCAACCTCTAGCAGCCCTGCTTCCCGCAGCCCCGCTCTTTTGACGTTTCATCCTCCTGAAAGTTTTGTTCAGCGGTTGACACTCAAGGCTTTGAAGCCATCTATCAAAACTCCTCTGCCAGGAACTGCATTAAGATGTTGGCAGCAGGTGGCTGATTCTCCCCAAATGTGCTGCTTGTTCCAGCGAAGGAACATTGGAGAAAAGTGGCGAGAGGGTGTTTTCCTCTTTCTGCCAAACCATGTATATTATGATGCCACTTAAAATCTAAAGAGACGGCGTCTTCCTCAAGAACTTTCCACAAGATGCGAGTATGCGAACCTCGTTGCACTAGTAATTATTACTTTCTGTTTTTTAATACATAAATGAGTCACAAACTTGAAGTAATCGGCCCTGTAGCTGTGGTGCTGTGTTGCCCTAGTATTTCCTGCACTCACCCCTTCTGGAGAGGGCTGTGTATGAGCAGAACAAAGCGATCTGTACTCAGAGAGGGACGAAGGCAGTTTGTAATTCCGTAAAACACTTTGAGGCTTTCAGAAGGTGCTATATACATCAATAAATAATAATAATTTTCACTCTCGCTTCTTTGTAATACTCCCTTAGAAGGTTGAAAATAAAATTTCTTTTGCTATTGATTTTGTCCTTCCACATTTGGCAAACATTGATTTTTCCCTTTCCTAATGGAGCAGAAGCCAACATAGCTGTATTTCATTTACTTCACTCTCTGAACCCAGCATCACAGCTGATGCGAGCAGGACCACAGGCAGCTCCCGGGGATACCAAGGGCAGTTGTTTAACTGGAGGGCATGGGGTCCTATAAGACTTGGCCTTGCATTTCAGGCACATAGTAGGTTCCTGGTCAGTCTTTCAGTTCAGTGTAAGTCAGAATATTCAGATTGATTCAGGAAGGAAAAGAGCTTTGAGGCATGGAATTATATGTGTGGGAATGCTGCTAATAATCGGAAAAAAGAGGAATTGGGGGGGCTAAAAAGGGGTAAGGTACATGGAAGATGAGAACATATTTATCTTAGTCTGCTTGGGCTGTCATGACAAAATACCATGGGCTCTGGCTTAAGCCAGGCATTTAGTTCTCACAGTTCTGGAGGTTGGAAGTCTAAGATCAGGGTGTCAGCACAATCAGGTTCCTGATAAGGGTCTTTTCCTGCCTCCCAGATGGCTGCCTTCTTGCTCTGTCCTCACATGGCAGGGCGCGACAGAGGGTAATATCTTTGAGATCTTTTTTTTTTTTAACATCTTTATTGGAGTATAATTGCTTTACAATGGTGTGTTAGTTTCTGCTGTATAACAAAGTGAATCAGCTCTACATATACATATATCCCCATATCCCCTCCCTCTCGCGTCTCCCTCCCACCCTCCCTATCCCACCCCTCCAGGCGGTCACAAAGCACCAAGCTGATCTCCCTGTGCTATGTAGCTGCTTCCCACTAGCTATCTACCTTACGTTTGGTAGTGTATATTGACATCTTTTTTATAAGGGCACGAATTCCACCATGAGGGACCCACCCTCATGACCTCATCTAAACCTAATCACGTCCCAAAGACTCCCATCTCTAAATACTATTACACTGATGACTAGGGCTTCAACAAATGATTTTTGGGGGGACACAATTCAGTTTGTAGCAATATTTTTCCAACATTGTCTGTTTCGTGCCAGTGATTTGTTGAGTTCAGTGCACAAGCATCACCTAACTTAATCCTCACACCAATATCATTCCCACTGAAGTGTGGAGATCAGGTGCGCTTGAGACTTGGTGTTGCAGAATAGGTCTGTCAGCCAGAACTGCAGGAGCTGTGTCCAAGGGTCCTGCTGTGTCCCAATGAACTCTGTTCCAGAGTGACCTGGGAGCCAGCTGGAGATAAGAGAAATACCCTGGATGCACGTGTTTATTTTTATCTAACCATACTGAGCTAAGTAGGTTAAGTAGAGGATGCCAACTTAGCAGGCATGGAGTCAACAGTATTACCTAGAAATGGAGCTCTTATTTTTCTAAGAGGAGGGAGGAAGGCTTTAGGTTCAGACCAGGGCACCTTCTTAGGAAGGCACAAGGTCTGGGGCAAGGAACAGGAGGCAGAGGAAGGCACATATATCAGAGTCACACTTTCAGGTGAGATAGTTGCTGAGGGTCCCTTGTGGTGATGGTGATGATGATGGTTGCCACTGCCTCTGGGCCATGTGCCGCGTGCAGAAGAATCTGACTCTTGTGGCCACAGTTCGGGAGAACGTGGGTGCTGGGAGCACAGCCGTGAGCACACCCGGGGTCCTCCACACACATTGGCTTAATTGAGAAGAAGAGAGCTGGGCTGATAAAATCATACTATCAAACACTGAACATAGACCTGTATTGAGAATTGGAAGAGAAACCACGTAATATATTAAGACCTTCTATTATTATTTCTTAGTCTCATACAGTATTCATCCACCTTTTTCCTATTCAGTAAGAAGGGGTGGAATTAGCAAATTTTCAGGAAGAAAAAGAATTTGTTCCAGCATGCATGGAAACAGTGGGCCCTAAATTCCCTAAAATTGATCTTTTCTGTTTCCACCAAAATCCAGGGGGAGTCTGAATCTCAATGCTGAGTGATGTGACATCCTTGTGTCAACTACTTTGCTAAAGAAGATTTCTCTTTGGAAGACTCCTTTCAGCAAAGCTGCAAGAATCAACCTTCTCTTTTGAAGGTAGGCTCTTTATATGTATGTAGTTCACTTAGTATTTCTATACCCACTGCTTCCAAAATAGATTTGAGGCAGCTGTTTGTTACAAGGGATTAAAACTTTACGGTTATGATTACATGTACAACGGGCGAGAGTCAAGGTAACTATCCTGATAATAATGAAGGTTAAAAAGGCTTTTTCCTGAAAACCCAGATAATTGAAACAACTGTCTATTTTGGCATGTGTCAGCTAGATAATAGCTTCACTTCTATACCTCACTTTGCACACGGAGACTCTGCTAGCTGAAATTTACACGGTTTGCATGTTGGAGCATCAGTAAATCTGAACTGCAGCATTAATAACAGACAAGCCAGGCAGCTGGTTTGCCAACTGTGAGAGGATGAACAAACACGGATCAACTGTCGGTCTCATTCTTGTTCTTTTAAGCAATATTAACCCACACACTCAATGAAAATCTGAATGCATTTATGCAGAATTCCTGGAACTCATGGATTTTTAACAGTGTTTAACTTATATATCCACTTTTATGGAGACAATCTGGGGAATAATTAACAAGCGAAAATTGCTCGGCTGTATAAATGTGAAGAAGCGGGCATGGGGGATGGATAGTCCTCATTTGCTAAATATACAGCTCCTTCGTCGGAGACATAAATAAGAACACCGCCTAAGTAGGTCAGATTCGAGCTTGGGCTTTTCAGAAGACTTGAAAGCGGCACCGTGAATATACACTTCAAAGCCAGGATCCATTTTTTGTGTGCACATTTTGTTCCTGAGAAGTTTTCCATCTGTTCTCATGTCATGGCTGTGCCGCCGCGGCATGTCCTCAGACTCTCTGAATTTCTGGCAACTCAGTTAGCTTACTTTCTACCCTGGCAGGTAGAGGAGGTAATGTCCGGGGGGCTGGTAGGGGGACTCCCTTGGGAACGTGAGGAAGGGGAGGGATGCTTTCCTGGCCATGAGCTGCTAGGGTCTCCATTGGCTGCAGGAATGTTGCAGGAGAGGAGGGAGGGGTCTGAAACGCTTCCCCAGGGCCTTGCCCGAAATGAGGCACCACCTGGCAAAGGTTGGTGAAGTTTGGTTCACTTCCGTCTCTGTCCCAGCGCTGTTCTGAATTCGGGATTCTGACAGATTTAAACGCCTGTTCATCAGCGGCAGTGCTACGTGATCTGCCTGTCACTCTCAAGTGCTCTCTCTCTGACTCCTTTTCCGAGGAGTTCCACAAGAGGAGGGAACTTTCTCACTAACGTGTCACTCAATCCACCCACCCAGACACCCACTGCTCGTTGAGACTGGCAAAAAAGAAAAAAAATCTGGATTTTATACAAATCTGAGAAAATGCTTCAAGCCTTCCTCCCATACATGTGGTTTATGGAATGTGACACGACTCTGTACCATTGTGATCAAAAAGCCCGAGGTTTTAGGTGAGTCAGGGCAGAAATGAACTCTCTGTTAGTTTCTCAAGTAAAACTCTCACTGATTGGAGAGGAGGCATGTTTTCTTTTTTTTTTTTTTTTTTTTTTTTTTGCGGTATGCGGGCCTCTCACTGTTGTGGCCTCTCCCGTTGCGGAGCACAGGCTCCGGATGCGCAGGCCCAGCGGCCATGGCTCACGGGCCCAGCCGCTCCGCGGCATATGGGATCCTCCCAGACCGGGGCACGAACCCGTATCCCCTGCATCGGCAGGCGGACTCTCAACCACTGCGCCACCAGGGAGGCCCAGAGGCATGTTTTCTTTTCCTGGCTTGGCTGGCATCCCTGGAACTCTGATGGTACCATTAGGAACAGCCTGTGAGAACTGCTTTTGTCTGTCCTTGAAATGGAGCTGTTTGTCGCTGAACAATTTTCTTTGCAGGCCACGTACTGGTTCTACGCACTGCCCACAGCTCCCAGTGCTGGCTGGTGTTGCAATCAGTAGATCTCAAGGTGGCATCCAACCTCTCTCACTGGACTGCATGGAGCTCCAGGGCCATATCCTACCAGTTCCCTCAAGTCAGGAGATTGAAGCAACAGGCACAGGGGAGCAGAGAACTCCTGGGGTGGGGGAGCCAGAGCTTAGGGAGCCCCCAGAAGACATGCATCCCCTGCCCTAGCAACACCCACACCAGGGAGCCTGAGCCAGAGGACACAGGTTCTCATCCCAGCCCCACAGACTCTGATCACAGAGTCTACGCTCTCTGACCCCTAGTTTCTTCATCTGTAAAAGGAGAATGTAGAATTGATGATCTCTCATGCCCCAAGGAGTGTTGAAATGCTTTTATTCCATACGTAGATTTGGGAGTAATTGGTATTTACAGACTCCCAGAGCTGAAAGTGCCTTAGAATTTGTCTGGTTCAGTGGATATTAACTTGGGGTTTATGAATCAGTAACAGGTTCAAAGATAGCTTTAGGCAGGTAGATGGTGCCCTTAAAAGTGTACACAACACTTGAAGTGCCTGTGCATGTCTCTGGGAAGAGTGTCCATAGTATGTGTAGGACTTTTCAGAGCCCAAAATATAGAAAGGTCTTGATCTTGACTTTGATCAAGATCTTCTGGTCCAAAGTCCCTCTTTTGCAGTGAGGAAAGAGAGTGGGGAGGTAAACGGCTTGCATAAAAGCTAGTTTGGTGCCAGAGGCAGGAGCTGGACAAGGGTTTCCGCTTTCTGACTTATGCTTCCTCAACCTGCGGTGTGCTCGGGGTGTGAACAGGGCCTTCTAGAGTGACCAGGGCAACTGAAGTTCTAGCCAGGTGTGTCTGAAAAGAGGTCTCTTCTAGCACATTGCCACGAAACCACACTCAGGACCCAGAGGGCCTCTGTCTAGTCAAACAGCTGGTGTGTTCCACATCCAGGCCCAAGGATGGTTCTCCTCACCACCAGCTCAGCACCTTTTCCTATCTACATGACTTTCCTTTCAAACATAGCAATCCAAGATCTCACCCAATATTTATAATTTTCATTTTTTTTTTGCCTTCACTGCCTGCATGGATTCATTTAAGCTCTCTCTTATTTTCCCTGTAAAACAGAGTAGAAGGAAAGAGGCAGTCAAGCAAAAGAGGTAGGTCAGGAGGGAAGAAGGAGTGTTGCATCTTGCCTCACTAAGTAGAAGGAAATTTAAGGGAGGAAATAGAAAGATAACTAAAATCTGAATTTAAAACCACACAGTTTGTTCCTTCCTAAAGAGTAACAGCAAATTGAAATAGTTCAGATACTAGAGGATGATATGTACCATTATTAGATTCTTCCAAGAGAGGAGAGTGATTTTATGGCATTCTGCTCATCACTTGGATTACAAGACCTGATAAAGGGTCTCTTAATACCACTGAAACATGCTATTTTCATGAGGAAAATGGAGAAGGAAATCCAGCATCTGTATTTTGATTTTTTGTATTTGTTCCTGATGGTCTCTCTCTAATGTATTTATGGATGAAGATTCAAGAAGCAAGATAACGGCAATGATTTTCTTCCAGTTTTGCATGTGGCCACTCTAAGGCCACCATTATACAACCACCATTTTTAAGTCATTCTAGCCTCGAACTGTTTCCCCTTTAAGTGAAAGATAATCCTTGGACTGAAATTGAGAAATGGTAAAATATACCATTTTATAGGAAGGGTTAGGTGCAGCCTTGGAAAATCTGGATATGAGTGTTGGCTCTACTGTTACTTCGGGTGTCTATCTCATTCCTCGCTGGTGGGACTGTTCCCCTCCCCAATCCTAAGGGGTGGGCCTGGGTAGCCCAGCATCCTGGCCGCAGCTGATTGTATCCTGCCTGAACTCTGTCCCCAAGATGAGCCAATCAAATTCATAATCTGCTGAATTGGAGGAGACATGGAACCTGTGGTTAGAAGATGTTGGGCTTTGAAGTTGGGATCAGATTTTGGTAACATGGCAACTCAAAGCCACATTCAAGCTGAAGTTGTGAGGGACAAGATCTAAGAGCATGGCAGGTACGAGAAGGGAGCAGACGTGCAGGAGGAAGCAGAAATGAGAGGCTGGTGACTTTCCCTTTCCTGCAAAGCCCTGATTGGGTTCCATAGGAGTCCTCAGTACTCTTACGATAAATATTCTTTTACGTAATTAAGCTAGCTTGAGTGGGTCTCCCTTTATTGCAACCCAAGATTCCCTTACTAAGACATTGTATGACCTAGTCAAGCCACTTTGCTTCTCTGGTCTCAGTTTCATCTTGAATAAAATGAGGTGGTTGTATTAGATAACCTCTAAAGTCCCTTTAGATTTCAGGAATCTATACTTTTAATTATCTATGTTGGCTGTATATGAGGCTTAAAAGCCAGGGGATGCTTGATAACTCTGCCCTTCCCTTTGTCCTGTGTAGGCTGGGTGTGATGATATAGTTAGTCCAGAGGGCCTTCCAGTGCCTATCAAGGTTATGTATAAAAAGAAAGATGCTGGCTGTGGGAGAGAGGAGCTCCCTGCCAAACTGATATGTGATGGGCTAGATTAAAAGCCTCCTCGGGTCCGTCCTGTTTTGATTCTCCAGTGAACTCAGGCACTGTGAGAAAGATGTTGGCAGCTCCTGAGCACTCGCTGTAAATGAGCAGTATAAGTAAGTACAGCCTTGTTGATTGTACATCAGTTTGATAGACTAACTATGGAACAGTAATTAAGCCAAAGAGAACATTCAGAAGTACTTATTGCTATTTGCTGTCTGTTCAATCCCCAGAGTGCTACAATAAATAGAACCATAAGTTTAATTAATATCTGCAGGTCTGATTACCCATTTAGGATAGGCCATAGTGGACAGAGGTTAAACTTTCAAAGACAGCCTACTGTGAGTGATGTTGGAAATGTCTGTATTTGCCTGTAGCAAAAGTCTGCACACTGTGCCCTGCTGAGTCCTTGGGGGTCCAACAGAGGTGCTACCACCCAACACCCCGGTTAAATTCTGGGGACTAAGACTAATGAGTCCAAAAGAGCAGCATTGCCTGGTTGGCCTCCACTACACACATAATTTCTCCGCTCTGCAGGCCTTAATACTTTTGGGTCCTCTCCTGTTGCTCCTATTGTGGTGACACATTTATTTTGTCATGTGAGCTGCTGTTCCCCTTCCCATTGCACCCTAAATCTAGTTTCCACAGGATGCAGCAGGTAGAGGAGTCTGCGAAGTATCTGAGACAGTCACTGCCCCTGGGATGCAGACATCATAGCCATGAGGAAATCATCTGTCATAAGTGTGCCTGACACAGAGGCAGTGCTCACCAGGGCTCAGCTGTCATGGTTGTGACTGCTGTTAGGATCATTGTTGGAGAACTCACCATGGTGTGCATTTATCTCCTTTGGAAGATGTGGGTGATGAAATACATTAACCCATAGTGCTGGTGCAAGGTGATGCAACTAAATGCTTAGCTCACTGCTTGGCACATGGAAGTGTTCATGACATGTGAGCTGTCATATCAGGATTAGTATTTGTCAGGTACTGTGCTAAGTGCTTCTCATTAAGTGCTTTATATAATTTTTTACAGTAGCAGCAATTATGTTTATCCGTGTTACAGAGGAGGAAACTGAGACCATCAGTTGGGGGGTTTATGTAACTTGCTGAGGATCAGTGCAGCTGGGATTCCAGTGCAGGTTTTTCTGACCCTGAAGTCTATGTATGCCCTTAATAATCATGTGACAACTAGGGAGACTGAGAGTGCGTGAGGCTGTTGTCTTCTGGGAGCTGAGGTGAAGGCCCGTGGACTTGGGGAAGGGCTTCCTCCATTAGCAGGTAGAGGTGTGTTTGGATTAAATGAGGAGCATTTCTGGTTAGATGCAGCAACTTCTAAAGCCTTCCTCTTTTTTCTTTTCTTTTTTTTTAGGACCCCCCACCCCCCCAAGCTTTATTGAGTACAATTGACAAATAAAAGTGTAAGATATTTAAAATGGACAACATGATGATTTGATATAGGTATACATTTGAAAAGATTCTCCCCATTGAGTTAATTAACACATCTGAAAGACCCCAAATAGTCAAAGCAATCTTGAGAAAGAACAAAGCTGGAAGCACCACACATCGTGATTTCAAACTGTATTACAAAGCTGTGATAATAAAAACAGTATGGTACTGGCATAAAAGCAGACACATAGATCGATGGAACAGAATAGAGAGCCTGGAAATAAACCCATGCATATTTGGTCTATTGATTTTTGCAAAGGAGGTAAGAATATACAATGGGGCAAGTACAGTCTCATCAATAAATTGTGCTGGGAAAACTGGACAGCTATGTACGAAAAACTGGAACTGGACCACTGTGTTACACCATACACAAGCATCAACTCGGAATGGATTTAAGACATGTATAGCCTTTCTGAGAGCAGAGCAAGAGGCTTGAGAGTTTTCCTATATGTGCCATGGTTGAGTCAAGGGCTAAAAACTGTTTTTCCAACAAGAAAATTCAAGGAAAAATTATTGTATTACAAATAGTGAGCAAAGAAGTAGGACTGAAAGGGAAAAATGTGTTTACAATGAAAAGAAAGAAAGGTAGAAAAGAAGGAAAGAAAGAAAAGATCAAAAGAAGAAAAATTGAATTAAAAATAAATGAAGCTATTGGGAGCAACAAATAATCACCAGGAAGTGAGGAGAGGGAATTGAGAGGTTAAAACTCTAGAACAGTGAATCAATCAATCATTCCAGTGTAAACACACACAAATATCGTGCAGACGTTAACAGTGGTGATATTTAATAACTCAGTCCCCTGCTGGACCAGGGTTGATTTTCATTCAGGGATTGTGCTGTGTTTAATAAATCGAGGGAAAGGAAAGCAAGCCACGTCCTCCATCTAGGTGAAAAGTCCTTGACATTATGCTTCCTCTTGAGTCAACAACTATGGCTGTGTTGTTGCGGGGGGCGGGGGGCACTGGACCAAGCCAAGTTTGTGCTTATGTCTTGTGAGTGCTTAATTAGTGAGGAAGACTTCTTCAGAAACAGTAACATGGGAAGTTTCCATGAGTTATGCAGCAGCAAGAGTGAAAAGATATGTTGAAATATTTGTAACCACACTGGACATTTGGAAACACTCTGAATAATGAAGAAGTATCTAAATAGATACCTTGTTAAATGTAAACAGGAATCTATGTGTAGGTCTGGCTTTAGAAAAATTACTGATAAACCCCTGTAAGCTGAGCTTACTAAACTGAGGCAAGGTGTTTGAGCCATTTCTGAATGTGAAACCAAATTTCTGATACAGAATCTATAATGGGTCTGATGCCAATCAAATTTTTATTGGCTTTCAAAAACAGTTTGGAGTCATTCTTACATCATCTTGTGTCCAGTTTCCCCAGAATTAAGTTAAGATCCTCTTGATTTATAAGGGAACAGGCCAACTTTGTTAATAACATAATAAAATATACTAGTTGGAGAGAATGCTGCTCACTGCTTCGAGATAGTCAGACACCTGCCTCAGGCAGCGAGAGTTAAGGGTGGGGCAAGACCAGCATGGCTAGTCTAGTCTTTTTTTTCTTTTTTTCTTTTCCCTTAAGAGTTCAGATCAATGTATGGTTGATACAGTTGTGTCACATAATCAATTGAAAAATTAAGGCATAAGAAAAAAATACCTTGTTGATTGTGCAGTAACGATGTCGTCTCATTATGCAGATGTGCTCTGAGTCTACACAAGTAAATGTCGTGAAAAGTGAAGAGGAAAATTGAGGCAATTTCCTAAATTATTCAAGGAAAAAAAATCCCCTTGCCTCAATTATTCATATAGCACTTTTCTTTGAAAGTGAGGAGAGTGGGAGAAAAAAGGAGGGAGAAAAGAAAGAAAGCCTGATTGCGTTAATTCCCCACTTCATTTTGTAGATTAAGGCACATCTACAGCCCTTATTACACATCCCTGTACAGTGCAGTTTACTTCTTGACAAAATATTTCTTTGTCATTGTGTTTATGCAGATTTTACCCACCTTTCATTTTTCTCTAGTTAAACAGTGAGAACTTGAACTGACAGTATTCTTTCTTTTCCATAAATAAGGTGCCTATAAAAAGACTAATTTCCCAGTAATCCAACCTTTTCCAAACATTCCACCCACAAGGCAGCAAGTCAGGGAAAAACAGAATTCTGCCTGAAGATGTAAGGCATAATTATCATCAAAAGATCTATCCCACCTCCTTTCCTTGGTGGTGGAAAATATGTGTTGGGACCTAGAGTAGAAATTTTTGAAAAGACACAAATGTCCCCAGAGTTTATCTGTGAGGGCCAGACACCAAATGTGTGTGCAGAAGGAACATGGCAAACTGGATCTATCTATCATCTATCTATCTATCTATCTGGCTGCCAGTCACATTACAGACATTACATAGTTGTGTATTTATTAGGACAAATTGTCTTAACAAAATTAGTATAAGTGACAAAATTAGTATAAGTGACAATTTTCCATGAGATAGAAGTAAAGTGTCTCAAGGAAGGAGGCTGTTTTCTATTTCACATAAAATCACTGTGTGGGTTAATGGCAGCTCTGAGTTGCCAATTACTGTAAGATTTAGATAACGTGGAGAGAATCTGGAGAACAGCAGTGGAGCTAGTTTGGGAAATAAACCTTGGGAGAATATGCTAAAGGAATAGGGTTACAGAGCCAGGAGAAGAGAATGTTCAATAGAGAACTAATATTGGTCTTCCAGAATATGAAGGTGTGATGGTTGGTATATAGGCATCGGTTAGTGGCTCTTCTTGGTGTTCACTAAAGGGAGTACAAAACGGAATGGGCTTAAATCAAGTGAACTTAAAGTATATCGAATTTACAGAATTGCTTAGTTAGAGTTTGCTATGAAAAAGTCCCAATATGGCACTAATTTCATGACAAAGTAGGTCCTTCTTAGAGAAGAGATTTTCACTGTTAGTGTCTGTGACCTAGTGTTATCTTGTGGGCTGTGAGAAAATTGGGGAACAGCTCAAAGCCCTAACAGTCATGTGTCTGAGTGACCAGAGGCTTTCCAGTTGCCTCTCTAGCTCATGAAATGTGCTTCTCCAAGTGCGTGCTGAGCCCTGGACTCTGCACCCCACTTCGGGCTCTCTGAATCAGAACCTTCGGTGGTTTGGGCCCCAGACGCTACACTTTCTCATCTTTATTTGCTTTAGAAATACTAAATTAAACTATGAGCTGTTTGGTGACATGAATCAGATATCATTCATTTTTTAAAATAGATCTTTATTGGAGTATAATTGCTTCACAATACTGTGTTAGTTTCTGTTGCACAACGAAGCGAATCAGCCGTATGCATACACATGTCCCCATATCCCCTCCCTCTTAAGCCTCCCTCCAACCTTCCCTATCCCACCCCTCTAGGTCATCGCAAAGCACCGAGCTGATCTCCCTGTGCTATGCTGCTCCTTCCCACCAGCTAACTATTTTACATTCGGTAGTGTATATATGTCGATGCCACTCTCACTTCACCCCAGCTTCCCCTCTCACCCCGTGTCCTCAAGTCCATTCTCTATGTCTGCCTCTTTATTCCTGCCCTGCAGCTAGGTTCATCAGTACCATTTTTTTAGATTCCATATATATGTGTTAGTATATGGTATTTGTTTCTCTCTTTCTGACTTACTTCACTCTGTGTGACATACTCTAGGTCCAGCCACCTCACTACAAATAACTCAATTTCATTTCTTTTTATGGCTGAGTAATATTCCATTGTACATATGTACCACATCTTCTTTATCCATTCGTCTGTCGATGGACGTTTAGGTTGGTTCCATGTCCTGGCGATTGTAAATAGTGCTGCAGTGAACATTGTGGTGCATGTCTCTTTTTGAATTATGGTTTTCTCAGGGTATATGCCCAGTAGTGGGATTGCTGGGTCGTATGGTAGTTCTATTTTTAGTTTTTTAAGGAACCTCCATACTATTTTCCATAGTGGTTGTATCAATTTACATTCCCACCAACAGTGCAGGAGGCTTCCCTTTTCACCACACCCTTGCCAGCATTTATTGTTTCTAGATTTTTTGATAATGGCCATTCTGACTGGCATGAGGTGATACCTCATTGTAGTTTTGATTTGCATTTCTCTAATAATTAGTGATGTTGACCATCTTTTCACGTGCCTCTTGGCCATCTGTATGTCTTCCTTGGTGAAATGTCTATTTAGATCTTATGCCCATTTTTTAACTGGATTGTTTGTTTTTTTGATATTGAACTCCATGAGATGTTTGTATATTTGGAGATTAATCCTTTGTCTGTTGTTTCATTTGTAAATATTTTCTCCCTTTCTGAGGGTTGTCTTTTTGTCTTGTTTATGGTTTCCTTTGCTGTGCAAAAGCTTTTAAGTTTAATTAAGTCCTATTTGTTTATTTTTGTTTTTATTTCTGTTACCCTAGGAGTTGGGTCAAAAAAGATCTTGCTGTGGTTTATGTCAAAGAGTGTTTTTCCTATGTTTTCCTCTAAGAGTTTTATAGTGTCTCGTCTTACATTTAAGTCTTTAATCCATTTGGAGTTTATTTTTGTGTATGGTGTTAGGTAGTGTTCTAATTTCATTCTTTTACAGGTAGCTGTCCAGTTTTCCCAGCACCACTTATTGAAGAGGCTGTCTTTTCTCCATTGTATTTTCTTGACTCCTTTGTCGTAAATTAGGTGCCCATATGTGTGTGGGTTTATCTGTGGGCATTCTATGCTGTACCACTGATCTATATTTCTGTTTTTGTGCCAGTACCATACTGTCTTGATTACTATAGCTTTGTGGTATAGTTTGAAGTTGGGGAGCCTGATTCCTCCAACTCCGTTTTTCTTTCTCAAGATTGCTTTGGCTATTCGGGGTCTTTAGTGTTTCCATATGAGTTGTAAGATTTTTTGTTCTAATCTGTGAAGAATGCTATTGGTAGTTTGCTAGGGATTGCATTGAATCTGTAGATTGCTTTGGGTAGTATAGTCATTTCCACAATATTGATTCTTCCAATCCAAGAACATGGTATATTTCTCCATCTGCTTATGTCATCTTTGATTTCTTGCATCAGTGTTTTATAGTTTTCTGAGTACAAGTCTTTCGCCTCCTTAAGCACGTTTATTCCTAGGTATTTTATTCTTCTTGTTGCAATGGTAAATGGGAGTGTTTCCTTAATTTCTCTTTCAGAATTTTCATTGTTGGTGTATAGGAATGACAGAGATTTCTGTGCCTTAATTTTGTATCCTGCAACTTTACCAAATGCATCCATTAGCTCTAGTAGTTTTCTGGTGGCATCTTTAGGATTTTCTTTGTATAGTATCATGTCACCGGCAAATAGTGACAGCTTTACTTCTTCTTTTCCAATTTGGATTCCTTTTATTTCTTTTTCTTCTCTGACTGCTGTGGCTAGGACTTCCAAAACTATGTTGAATAAGAGTGGCAAGAGTGGACATTCCTTGTCTTGTTCCTGACCTAGTGGAAATGCTTTCAGTTTTTCACCACCGAGTATGATGCTTGCTGTGGGTTTGTCATATATGGCCTTTATTATGTTGAGGTAGGTTCCCTCTATGCGTATTTTCTGGAGAGTTTTTATCATAAATAGGTGTTGAATTTTGTCAAAAGTTTTTTCCATATCTATTGAGATGATCATATGGTTTTTATTCCTTAATTTGTTAATGTGGTTGATTGATTTGCATATATTGAAGAATCCTTGCATCCCGGGGATAAATCCCACTTGATCATGGTGTATGATCCTTTTAATGTGTTGTTGGATTCTGTTTGCTAGTATTTTGTTCAGGATTTTTGCATCTATGTTCATCAGTGATATAAGTCTATAATTTTCTTTTTTTGTGATATCTTTTTCTAGTTTTGGTATCAAGGTGATGGTGGCTTCGTAGAATGGATTTGGAAGTGTTTCTCCCTCTGCAAGTCTTTGGAAGAGTTTGAGTGGGATTGATGTTAGCTCTTCTCTACATGTTTGATAGAATTGGCCTGTGAAGCCATCTGGTCCTGGACTTTTGTTTGTTGGAAGATTTTAAATTACGGTTTCAATTTCATTACTTGTGATAGGTCTGTTTATATTTTCTAATTCTTCCTGGTTCAGTCTTGGAAAATTGTACCTTTTATATATACAGCATATTGTAAATGAGGCTTTCAAAAATGAATCTCTTAATTATTGCTGCACTGAACTAACAATAAAGTAAATGATAAGGTTATGATATTTAAATGATTTTCCAGTAGCAACTATGATTTTGTACAAGTTTCAGGATTATTATGTAAACATCATTTTGTGGGGTTTTGAAAATTAGAAAATGCTGAAACTTATTAATAAAAAATGTGCACTAATACCTTGACGACTGTGTTGAACATAAATAAGTCTTAGTCTAGTGTGACACTGATTATGAAGCCTTAACTTCCCAGCGTTCTTTTATTATGTTGACAAATGCATTTTCCATATCACAGGGAAAGGAAGAAATCGGATTTGTCTATTTTGTCAGTGAGTGAGACATACTGAGTCCTGCCAGGTGGTACATAACTGATCAAAAATCCTGAATTCGTACCTGTGATAAGATTTAAAAAGTAGAGCAAGATAATGTTATAAAGTGGAATAAAATAACAGAACCTACATCAGCCACTAGCCTAGAATGAAGCTGCCTGTTCCCTGTGTGCATGTGCCCCCCTCCCCTACTTTACTATCTGAAATAGAATTCAACAGTAATCCATCAGTCAGCAGTTTTTGCTGTGAAAGAGGAAAGAGAGGACGAGTTTCATCATAGCAAGAGCATCCTAAGAATTTGTCCCCCACAAACTCTGCAGGCTGTGTAATCTTAAAATTCTAGGTCCACCTTTTGTCGGCTTTCTCCATGTGACTCCATATAGAGGTGGCACCACTTTGGTCCCTCTATTTGTGCCTCCTTCTGCCCTCTTCCCGTCCACTGCGGCTTCATGTGCAATAGAAATGTGCTTCATTGATAATACCAACCCTCGGCTACACATCCACAGGCAGAGACGAGCTGGGTAATACTTTCCATTCACACTTGAACCTCCTAGTAATCAATTCAACTTTTTATCCAACAAAAAGTTGCAACTGTGGTAGAAAAACCAACTGTATAAAGTCTTTTCTAACTGACTCTCTGACTTCCTATTCTCTGTTGATGGCCACATACACTTGGGTGGGCAAGGAAGGGGGGGCCATGGAGTTGTTGCCCTGTCCATGAATTGATAACTCCTCTTCCTGCTCATCCCACCTCCACTACTAATGAGTCAGACTGTGCCAAACACTTCATATGTAGTAGGTTGAACCACAGGAAGTTGCCATCTTTGTTGGTCAAAACAGTCATATGTAAGCAATTTACTATGATTCAATCTAATATTATGTCATCTTTAGTAACTTTATGAGATGAGTATTACTACCCCCATTTTCTAGATAAAGAAAGCGGAGGCTCAGAGTGATCAAGGTGACCCAGCCAGAGTTTGTGGAGTCTGGAACTATGTCTGCTCTGTCCTCTGCCAGCACCCTTGGGCTCCACCGCTGGGCTGGATGACCATTTTGTAGGCATAGTCCATCATCTGAATCATTCCATTTCTGGCACCATATGTATGTTACCAATCTCAAATGTATGTTGGTGTTTTCTGATTAATACAATAAAATTTCATTAAAATATTTTCTAAATTCATGGTAGTGTTTCTGAAGTGAGGTATCTTGTCAATCAAAGAGCAGAGAAATTGTCCTAATATTCCATGGGTAGACAGCATTGATTCTGCCTCAGTTCTTCCTTCCCCACTAATCCTGAAGCCCTGGTATCTTTCTCTGGAGGAGTTTGGAACTTGTCCCTTGCACCTCATTTACCAAGGTGTGGCAGCTCATGCCTCTAACTGTCTGCCTTCACTCTGAGCTGCTTTGAGTCTCTGTAACTTGAAAAGGTTCTGAGGAGTTGATGAGATAATCTATACAGAGAACATAGGTGAGGTGCTCAGCAGTGCCTGCAGCAGAGGAAACCTTTAGTAAATAACATTGTTGTTCATATTATCTGGACATTCTGATGACCACGAACTCAGTCAGAGAATACTTTTGAGCTGACATACAACACAATTGAGGTTTTTGATTCCTTTCAGCTTGTGCCCCACATCTGTTAATTCCATATATTTCTATATATTCTCTCTCTCATCTATTATCTATGTAACTATCTACCTATCTATCATCTATTTTCCATCCATTCATCCATCTGTTCTCTCTATCCTTCTGCCTCTCCCTCTCTTCCCCCACTTCTCTCTCCCATCTGCAACCTTGGAGACATAACCTGCATGTTACTTTGAAGTTCTCTTATTCCAGGTCTTCAGTTTTTTCCAGACCAGGGCCATAACATTTTTCTTTAAGGAGAAATGGAAATGGATAGGAAATATCTCACAGGTTTTGAAAGTGTAAGTGAATGACGGTATTTGGTTGGTTTTATAATATGGTGGCATCTGAATTGGATAAGCTGGCATTGAATCACCCAAAATATGTATTTATGCATTAGATTTGTTCAAAATTCATGGTGCAGTTTTCTTTTTAACAAGAAAATAAATGGTGATTCTGATTTTTGTCCTTTGGTTGCTCATGACAGTGATTCAGTGTGTCTCTGTACTAAATGGGATCCATGAAGGAAGGAAACACACTTAGAAACTGGTTTGAAAAAGTCATTCATTGAAAAAAAACCCAGAACAAAAAAACATCTCCTTGAATACACAGGATTTGTTATGTCATCATTATCCTCAACAGAGAATTATTGAGCACCTACTATGTGCTTAGTCATAATTCAAGTAACTTTGATACCAGCTTTGCAATAAAATGGTTTCATTAGAATGTTAAAATGAAGGGCCATTTGTGGATTACATTCATTATGTGTACTTATTCAGAGTGTATTATCTGTATTGGCTCATAGGTGATTGGCTTTTATTTATGTATTTTTGTGTTTGATTATGCTTCATATATGAAATGTTTAAAATAGCCATGTGAATCAATTTCTTGTTAAGTAAGCTGGAAGTTTTCTCAAGAGTTCTCTCTGCCATATGAGTTTTGTGTAACACCTTCACAGAAATACTTAATGTTTTCCTTCAGATAGTGCACTTCTGTAAGAGAATTACCTCATGGAATTAAATAGCATCAAAACCCAATCATGGTAATTCCTTAGGCGCCTATAATTTAAGTTTTATAAGGGAATTCACATGCATTAGTCCAGTTACTCGTCTGATGGCATTTATTACTCTTTTGCTAAGTGGCAGGCATTATTCTAGCTATCTCATTTAATCCTTTCAACCATCCTAAGTGGAAGATACTTTTGTCCCCCCATTTTATAGATGAGGAAACTGAAGCACCCAGTTACCCAGTGAAGAGCTGGGATTTGGACTCGGGCATTTTAGCTGCAGAGCTGGTGCTCTTAATCATTACCCTACCCACACCTCAACTCAGCCTTGCTCTATAAACTGGCCTTGAGTACAGCTTACTCTTTGGAGATTGAAGATGGGGTGCAAAGTAGCATAGAAACAGAAATTGAGCAGTGAGTTTGTCTGTCTAATGTGGTTCGTTTGATTGTCTTAATGCAGCACAATGTCCATCTTTGCTATGATTACTCAGAGTTACTGTCCTTCTCCTTCCCACATCTCCCCCTCATTTCAACCTGCCCCCACTTTTGCCTGGTTAATTCCTCCTCATCCTACAGTTCTTCCCCTTGAACTACCCCCTTTCTACATTCTCCCAACACTCAGCCATCTATGCAACCAGTTTATTGCACAGTCTGAATTTGGTAAGGGTATGAAAAGACATGATTTGATATTTTTTGGTTTTGTTTATTTCAACTACTGCATTAATCATTGATCTTTTTCCTTTTTTTTTTTTTTTGACTCTTTCAGTCCTGTCCCTTAATTACAACTCAGGCAGATTTCTTAGATCTTCGATTTCTTTCAGTAATTAAAAATCCACTTCAGTTCAGTTGAAAACATGTTCTTTCTCTCCTCCACCTAAACTCCCCTGACCCCTCAGCTCAGGCCCAGGGTGTTCAGTGGAGAGGGGTGGGGGCCCCTCCTTTCACTCCCCCTGGCCCCCTCCCCTGGTTCCAGATCCTCTGGGGTGGGGCTGTGAGAAGGAGACAGGAGAGCTGTCAAGGATTTCCTCGGGTTTCTGGCCCTAGCTGGGGTTCCTCTCTGGGCTACTGCTGGCGCCCCTCTCTGGGCTACTGCTGGCACCATTGGGTAACACTGGCTTCATTTTTTAAAACCCTGTGGGCTCTGTCTAAGGGTGTGACTTCTTCAGGGGGCTCTAGCCCCACTGTATAGATTTCCTTATGGGAGGTCATCTCTTTCTTGACCTCTTAGAAGCCTCCTTCAGCTCCTGCCTCTGTGGAACACCCCCCAGCATCTGGCTGAGAGTGAAAGTTGTGTGGATGGCCAGGCCAGCCTGTTGCATGGTGGGTCTGCAACCTGGCTCCCAGGTGACCCCTTCTGTGTGCCAGGCCAGGAAGAGCCATGCATCTTCACCATACCAACTGGTGGAGAGCAGGTTGCTCCCCTACATGGTTCCCACTTCCTGCCTTGCTGTGGTCTCTCCAATCCTTTCCTCTCCCCTCCTCCCCCCCACCCTAGGGAGGGTGGCTCAGCAAGCCCAGTGCATAACTAGATGCCCAACCAGCATGAGGAGATGCCAAAGACAAACGCTACATCTAGGAGACATTCTCTTGGAGCCGTCTTTACTTATGGAGGGAAAAGTCATGGTATTTGCCCCATCCCAGGTGGATTATCAATTTCTTTCTCAGCCTTATCTTCTCTCACTGGTTTATTTTATTTATTTTTAAGGAAGTTGGCTGATTTTTGATAAACCCTGAGGATTTATCTGGTCCAGTTTCAGCTGTGTGTGTGTGGGTGGGTGTGACTTATCATTGTCCTTAGCTTTGAGTCCAGCAAAAGTCACTTTAAATATCCTGTTACCTTGACAATCATTTATTTAATATACGTCTTCCTATTAGAGGCAGTGCAGTACTCCCTCTTAATCTCATTTACCCTGTTTCTTCTTGAGTTGCTGTGGATGATAAGCATACCGATGGGATGAGAATTTAACTAACAGGAAGGAAATACTGATTGCAGTATCAGGGATGATATGGTTTGAGTCAGATTATAGAGCTCATCACCATCTGATCCATATCTTAAATGTTCCATCTTTGGTATAAGGCATTTGTGAGGAATAAATAATGTGCAGGGTGTTTGTAAATAATACTACATTGACTGTAAGTTAATTACTGGGATAGGGTAAAAACAGGGAATGAATACATAAAATTGATATGTTACCATAAAATTAAAATATCTAATAATTGCAGTTCTACTCATGTCAAACTCCTTGTAAAATTCCTATTATTATTTTTAATTTCCTTTCCTTCTTTTCTGCTCACATTCTGGGAACTGTCCTATGAATAATGAAATGGGAAATAGATAGAATGATAAGGTAACCAAAAGCGTTGCTTATTCTTTCTGTGATTAATCAAGGAGTCATTAATAATATTTGAAGGATATAATGCTATCTCTTTAAGAACAAAAAACTAGAAGTATGTATAGCAGATCAATATATGCAAACATTTCTTAATTAGGAGAGAGTTAAGACTTCACACTTAAGATTAAAGTTCACTGAATTTACATTTCAATACAAAAGGAAATTAACTCCTGTTAATATTTCTGCAGAAGTTTGCAGGGCTTAAACATGGTACGGCAGTTTTCATACTATGACATTAGGTCCCCCTGCTCAACACGTGATACCTCCCCTTTCTCCGTGCAGTACCCATCCCTGCATGCCTGCAAAATGCTTCTCTTTTTTTCAAAATTATCAATATGAATTAATCATAGTGAATTTCACAAATAATCAAGCAGGCTATAGGCTGGGATCAAGAATGGAACAGTCTGAGAGTATTTCTTCTTAGCCGTGGAGGTCTCTGGTGATGTGGAGAAATGTCTGCTGTCAGTCTCTGAAGACAATCCTTTGTCCATAGAACTTGTACATTTAAAACATTTTCATTCTTCTCTGCATCTAAATCTATGGAACATCAATTTAATCAAATTTTATATTTATTAATGGTGATTTTAAAAGCAGAGAGGACACTGAAAAAAAATCATAAACCTAGAATTAATTTTTTTAAAATTATTTTTTAAATTATGAGAGATTTCAAATATACACACATGAAGTTACTGTAAAGAACACATCTGTACCTACCACACATCTTTATTAAGTCTTAACATGATGCCATAATACTCAATATATTTTTTTCAGTAATATAAAACATACGACGCAATTGAGCCCCCTTGTAAACCACTCTTTGATCTTATTTCCTTTCCTCCCTGAACTATTATCATGAACTCAGTATTTGCATTCCCATGCATGTTTTTGTACTTTCAGTATAGAATATTAAAATATATGATAGTATTTAGCATAGTTTAGTATTGTTTTCAAACTTTTAGACTTGCTATTAGTGGCATGATACTGTACTTATTCTTTTGCAAATTTTTTTTTGTTTATTGTGTTAATGAGAATTTTTCATGTTGATAGATATAGCTTTAGTTCATTAATGATTAAACGGTGTCTAGTGTTCCATTGGATGAATGTACACTATTTTATTTATCCATTCTCCTGTTGATGGGCATTTGGATGGGTTCCAATTTTTTGTTGTACAAGTAATGTGGAGCTGATTATACCTGCTTGTGCCTATACCTAAGTTTCCCGAGGGCAGGGATTCTCAAAGTGTGGCTTATGGACTCCCACCCCCCCACCCCCCAGGGTCCATGTTACCTTTTCCAGGGAGTCTTCAAGGTTGAAACTGCTTCCATAATAATACTGAGGTGTCAGTTGCCCTTTACGCTGTGCTGATATTTGTACTGATGGGGAAAAGCAATGATTAGTGGAACCATTGACGCCTTAGCATGAATCAAAGAGGTGGCACAAATGGAGCTAGCGGTCATTTTCTTCTTCATCTCTATGCAGTCACAGAAAAAAAAGCCATTCATGTAAGAATGCCCCTGGTGAAGCACTTAAGTACTTAATAAAATGATTTTAACATGTAACAAAATGGATTAGCTTTACTAAATCTCAACTCTTTTTTTTTTTTTTTTTTTTTCTTTTTGCGGTATGCGGGCCTCTCACTGCTGTGGCCTCTCCCGTTGCGGAGCACAGGCTCCGGACGCGCAGGCCCAGCGGCCATGGCTCACGGGCCCAGCCGCTCCGCGGCACATGGGATCCTCCCAGACCGGGGCACGAACCCGTATCCCCTGCATCGGCAGGCGGACTCTCAACCACTGCGCCACCAGGGAGGCCCAAAATCTCAACTCTTGAATACACATCTTATAATTCTGTGTGGCACAGTGTGGAGTGTGTTTATAGCCCTTTGGCTGCACACTGCAATTGTTTAAGTGACAAGCTGAACTAGCGTCTTTTTCATGGAACACCATCTTTATTTACTTGAAAGAATGATGGGTAAACTATGGCTGAACTACATTGACCGGTAAACTACTGGGTGCCTGGTAGACATTTTCTCAAAAATGAATAAGGAAAGCCTTTCACTTCAAGGAAAAAAACTGGCAGTGTTTGTTTCCAGTGATAAAATTTGAGTTTTCAAGTAAAACTTAGAATTTTGGAAAAATTTGCCACTGTGAGGTAGACATTTCCTAACACTTAAAGACTTTTTCTGATTTGATCAGTAATAATGTTAATAAAGAACATTATTTTTTGATACTGTATAATGAAGTGTGTCCACATTTGGAAGATCTGTATAACTCAGTGCGTCAGTGTTTCCCAAATGATCAATCCATCATGTTACAAAATTATGCATGGGTAAATGATCTATTACAAGTACAAGGCTAAATTTTCTTCATATACTTCAACCAAAACAACATAGTTCAACAGATTGAATACAGAGTAGATCTGAGAATTCAGCTATGTTTAAACCAGATATTAAAGAGATTTGCAAAAATCTTACTAATTTTTGTTAGTTTTAGAAAATATGGTTATTTTTCATAGAAATGTTACCGTAACATGTAATAGGTATATTGTTATTTTAAAATTAATACATATTTTAAAAGTTCTTATTCATATTTCCTAATAATGTAACCATTTATAGATATAACCCACATAAATAAAAGTTCTTTGGGGTCCTGAATAATTTTTAAGAATGTAAAGGGGTCCCGAGATAAAAAAAGTTGGATAACTTCTGTTTTAGGGCATAGCTTATAAGAGTGGGATTGCTGAGTCATGGCGTGGGTATCTTCAAGCTGCTCTCTGAAGGTTGATAAGAATTTGCATTCCCATCAGTAGAATATGAGAGCCCTGTTTTCCCGCATCATCCCTCGCCAGAATTTTGTTTGTCAGACTATAAAATGTTTGCCAATCTGAAGTGTGTGAAATGGTATCTCATCATTGTTTTAATTTGTATCTCCCTGATTACTAGTGAGTTTGACAAAATTACACATATTTATTGGACTTTTGGTTTTCTTATTCTGTGAATTACCTATTCATATCCTTTGCTCATTCCCCATTCACATCCCATTAGGCTGTCCTTTTTTGTTTGTTTTCTTAAATGATTTTTAGGAGTTATTTATATTTCTTGGTTTCTAATCATTTTTTGATAATATGAGGAAAATATTTTCTCTCAATCTGTGGCTTGTCTTTTAATTTTGTTCATCATGTTTTTGTTGAACAGAAGTTTTAATTTAAATACAGTCAGATTTATCAATTTTTAAATTTTTTTCATTTTGTATTTTTTATCTTGTCAAAGAAATCCTTCTCTACTCAAAGTCCACACATGTCTATTCCTATATTTTCTTCTAAAACTTTTAGGGTTTTGCTTTCCATATTAGATCTGTAATTACCTTGAACTGAACTTTGTGTATGGTGTGAGGTCGGGATCTACTTGTTATCCCCCACCCCCATCACACTTCGTAATCAATTGCCCCAGCACCTTTCAGTGACATTGATTTGTGCTACCACTCCTATTACATAGCCAGTTTCCACATAGGCACGTTTGTTTCTCTAAGCTTTTTATTCCTTTCCATGGGATCATTTGTCTATCCATACACAAATCACTCTAGTTTCTTGATATTATTATAAAGTTATAATAATCAGCTACATAATAATTATTTTTGAAATCCTCCAACATTGTTATTCTTCAAAACTCTCTTGCCTATTCTAGGCGTTTGTTTTTCCATATAAACATATGTAAGGATTTTCTACAGTGTCCCATGATCAATTCTTCTTGAGACTTTATTTCGATTTTGAATTTATAGATTTATTTGGGAATGATCAAAATAATTAATGTATTTAATCTCACAGTCCTTCAGGTCTTCTTTTAATCCTTCAATGAATATTTGTGATTTTCTGCATAGGGATCTTGCACATATTTTGATAAATTTATTCCTAGGAATACCTAAGAAATATTCACTAATATTTTGAGTTGAGTGGTTTTTTTTCCCATTACATTTAAAATTGGATATTACTAGTGTCAAGGAATAATATTACTTTTACATGGTAATTTTTCTGTCCAGCACCTTCCTAAAAACTCATTTTATTTTAATAATTTATCTGTAGATTCTTTGGAGTTTCTAGGTAGATATTCTTACTATCTGTAAATAATAATTATTTTGTATTTTTTTTCTTTTCAAACTTTGTGCACTTTATTGCTTTACTGAAGTTTTAGGCCTTCTAGTATAATGTTGGATGGAAGTAGTGATAACCACTTTTGCATCATTTCTGATTTTAATGTAAGTGCTTCTAAAGTCTCACTATTCAGTATGATTCTCATACAACTTCCTAATAAAAAGCATTTGCTAGAAAGACAATTCACTTATTCTTAGTTTGCTAGGCATGTTAATCAACAATTAGGATTCAATTTTGTCACTTTTGTCTGTGTCTATTGAGCCGGTGATTTTTCTTTTAAAATCTCTTAAAATGATATACACTAATGGTTTTTCTGATGGAGTATATTATGAATTATCTGATATTAGGCCACCTTTGAATTCTTGGAATTAAATCTACTTGAACATGATGTTTAAAAAATTATTAATAATTATTTTATACACTGCTGAAATTAATTAATTTTCTGATTTTTTTGGGAGTTTTTCCATCTGTGTTTACTAAGGTGATTGATATATAACTTTTTTCCTTTATACTAACTTACCCAGTTTTGGTATTTTGATTTCACCAACTTTATAAAATGAGCTGGGTAATTTGCTCTTTTTTTCTGTTTTCAGAATCTGCCTGGATGATAAAACTTTGTCTGTTTCTTTGTTCCTTGAAGGTTGGAATAAATTTACCTGTAAAATCTTCTGGTTCTAGTGTCTTTTGATTTGAGGGACTTTTGATTACCAATTCAGTTTCTCAAGTGATTATTTTTTTACTCATTGTTTCCATTTCCTCATGGGTCAGACTGAGAAATCTATTTTTATAAAATGTGTATATTTAAGTTTTCAAATTCATTACATAATGTTCATAGTATTCTCTTATTATGTTTAACATCTACTGTACATTTTTGTCCCCCTTTTAATTACCTTCTTTTTTTTTTGTCAGACTTGCTAAAAACCTGTATACTTATTAGTTTTTTTTCAAGAACCAGCTTTGGATTTTATTTATCCCTTCTATTATCTCTTTGTTTCTGTTTCTTTATTATAATCATTTTTTCCTGCTTTTACTTTCTTTAGATTCACTTTTTAGTTATTTTTTAGATTTTTGAGTTGAACGTGTACTTAATCTTTCTCTTTTCTAGTAAATGAATTTAGTGGTGTGAATTCATCTCTAAATAGTGATTGAGCATCATCCACATGTTTTGATATGTAGTAATTTCTTATTTATTCAGGCTTTATTTAAGAGTTCTCTTTAAGGTACCTAAATATATACTTTTGTTATGTTTTTGCTACTTTGCAATGTTGATTTCTAATTTGATTATATCACAATCAGAGGGGATGATATGTGTGATTTAAGTTCTTTGAAATCCTGGAATCATGCTAGTTTTGTAAATGTTCCATGTGTTCATGAAAACATGATAGAGTCTTTTTGTGGTGTGTGGTTCTCATTATACCCATTAGATTCAGCTGGTTAATTTTTCTCCTTCAAACTTCTATATTCTAACTAATTTCCCTCTATGATTATAAATTTATCAACTTGTCCATTTAATTTTGCTAATTTCTGCTTTATGTATATTTTATTTTTTTAATTATTATTATTTTTTGCGGTACGCGGGCCTCTCACTGTTATGGCCTCTCCCGTTGCAGAGCACAGGCTCCGGATGCGCAGGCTCAGTGGCCATGGCTCACGGGGCCTAGCTGCTCCGCGGCATGTGGGACCTTCCCGGACTGGGGCACGAACCCGCGTCCCCTGCATCGGCAGGCGGACTCTCAACCACTGCACCACCAGGGAAGCCCTGATTTATATATTTTAAAGTGATGATAAGTACAGTAATTTCATGTTTGCTATATTCTTGTTAGACTGTGTCTTTTATTATTATATACTGTCCTAATTTAGTTATATTAGTGCTTTTTGGACCTTAAATCTATTTGTCTTATATTAATCTTGCTATACCAACTTTGTTTTGTCTAGTATTTGAAGGCCATATCTTTTTTTAGCCCTTTATTTTCATTCTTCTGTGTGGTGGTGTTCTAGATATGTCTCTTGCAAGCAGCATATGGTTGGATTAAAAAATCAATATGATTACCTCTTTAACTGATGAGCTTAATCTATTTACAATCATTATGATTACTTGTATATTTGAACTTATTTCCACCATCTTATTTTGTGTTTCCTGTTTACTGTCTTTTTCCTTTGCCTCCCCTCTTCCTTCCCTGATTTTTGTTATATAGATACAGTTTTTAATATTTCATTTTCTTCAGATGATTTGGAAACTGCACAGTACATTTTTAGTGTTTGGAGGTTACTCTTAATCTTACAGGTAGTTACTTAACCATCCTTTAAAAAAAAAAGTTTGTAGTTATTTGATATTTCCTTCTCCCAGTGACAACAAGGGTGTTAACACATGTATTAACAATTGTTGTTGGCTGTTATGGTAGTTTAGAGTTATTATTTGCTATATTTTATAGTCAATATTTAATGAAATTATTAACTTTTAACAAAGTTCTCTGTTTGTCTCAAGTTCCACATCTTCTGTGTTCTCTTTTTTCTTGCTGAATTCCTGTTTAAAAAAAAAACAAGGTCCTTGGCTGGTACATTCCCTCAGTCTTTATATGCCTTGAAGTGTCTTTATGTTGTCTTTACTCAAATGATAATTTGGATGAGTATCAATTTCTTGGTTGTCAATTTCTTGGTTTCCCTCAACATGTTGAAGATACCATTTTGCTGCCTTTGCCATCTACTTTTAGAAAAAAGTCTAAATTTGTTTCCTTAGTTAAGTGGCAAATCTCCCCAGTAACTAAGTTGACAATTTTGAATAGTGAAATAGGTTGGATTTGCAAAATAATCCTCACGAGGGTCCACAGTTCCCACCTGAGTATCTTTTCCATGGCACCTTGTTAACAGATCTTTCCAGCAAGTGCCAAGATGGATTGTCACAGGAATGTGTGAGACTCAAAGAGTTGGTCATGTATATCCATAATTTTTCCCCAAAATAAACTTCTATGTAAAAATATTTAGAACACTGCACACACATGGATTGGATATATTTATATATTCATAATAGAGGAAAATAGGAACTGGAACAAGATATGAAGAAATACCTTTGTGAGCAGAGTTGTTATAGGGAAAACATTAGAAAGGATTTAGAGGCACTGACTGCTAATTCTGGTTCTACCTGCATGACTCTGGGCAGGTCACTGAATATCTCTGTCTCTCTGTCTCTCTCTCTCCCCCTCTTTTTCTCTCTGTGTTCATTTGTAAAGAGAAAGTGTGGGACCAGTTGAATGGTTTTCAATCTATGGAGTCAGTGTGTGGCTTGTTGATTTCATTGGGGCCAAGTGGATGAGTGCTGGGCCTTCCGTTCTTCCCTGGATTGTTCTCCTTTTCTTTTCCATTAGTGACCTATCATGCTCTCCTGCAAAAGATTTCTTCTGAAGAAAGTATTCTGGTAGCCAAAATAATCAAATCACTAAACCATGTAATCTGAAAGCCCACATCTAGCTCTATGACCGTTTTCACACAGGTACATAAGCATGACCACTCACCCATCTTGTGCATTATTAATTACTGCTTGACTTAGTCAAGGTTAAACTCCAATTTTTAACTTTTATCCACCTGCAGAGTTTCCAGACATCATAAAGCAGTTATTATGTCAATTTTTCTAGAGCTTCACATGCTTCTGCAGTTTTAGTATGAAAGCCTTGCAGATACTTTACTCGGGTTTTATTAGAGCCAAAGTGATAGCCCTTACTTCTTTGATCCCATCTTCACACAGGAGTTAAGGGGCACCTGCCTTATTCCTTCTCCAGTAAGTTCTTCTCAGGGGCTTGATTTGCTGCTCTCTTTTTACCCTGTGGTCAGCAATGGAAGCCCTACAATATGAGCTGAGGAAAGTCATGGCTTTTCCTTCCCTGTTCTTCTCCCTTCTTTGTGCCTTCTACTTAGGACATTTTACCTGGATGATTAAGTTGTAGACCCAGGAGATTTTTACTTTCTTCCATTGTGATTCATGGAGTATTAGCTTCCAATGATGTATCTCAAGGCTTCGTTCCTAGGGTTTTCCAAATTTCTGTTTGGAAAATCTATATAAAAAATAGATGATTATGTATACAGACTTTAAAAAAGGATTCAACTTTTTCATCATGCTTAAGGTAACAGTTTTTGCGCATAATTCTTTTTTATACCAAGAAAGATAATCTTTCTTCTAGTCTGGATGATCTTGACTTGGTGTGAGGTGCCAGTGCTACCCTGGCACCTTCCATTTGTAGAACCCAAAGTAGCAAGTTGCTGCCATTTAGAGAAAGCAGTTGAAGGAAAGGATGTGGTAAAAGTTAAGAAGTGCTGGAGAGCTTCCCTTGCTTGTGTGCATATTTAAAATAAAATATTTCACTACTTCTAAAAATTCAGAAGATGTCCCAGTACCAAGATTTTTGTTGTTTATAAACCCTCTATAGTAGGTATAGATAGGATTCATTTGCATTATAAATATTTCTTCATCATATGGATTAGTATTTACAGTCTAGTCCTTGAAAATTCTCAACAGTAAAGTTTCATGTGTGCAACTAACTTTTATTCAAATAGGTGATGTTTTATAATGGATATGGCAACTTTTATGGGTTTCTTTTATGTTTACTTCAAGTGGTCAAGTTCTTAACTTTTCTGGGTTAATTCTTCTTTCCTTCCTTGATAATTAAATATATACTAATTTGCTCTCTTTGTAGGTTTACTGTGTCCCTTTTCATGGGATATATTGGATTTAGAAGTCTTTCTTAAAATTTCCTCTGGTGTCATAATCCAGTGCTGAGATGAGCTATCTGTCACATCAGCTCCAAGATTTCACTGCAGTCCATTGGGAATGCAATACAATAAAAAGTTGCAGTTTCTTAACTGTAATCAAGGAACATTCCACATGTTTGCAGAAGCATGGAAATATAGGAGAAAAACAAGCAAGCAGATCTCTCAATGTAGTCTAATCACACCTTCCTGTTCATGTTATTGCTGTGGTTTAGCCTACATACAGAACTTATTTTTCTGTTTGGGTCTCTATTCTGGGAATTCTTTTTTTGTACTGTTTAATTTTGGAAATAGTATTGAACTAGCAGCAGGTGGTAACAATGTATATTTTTCTTGGTGTTTTTACATAGAAAAGGAAATAATAACATCATATTTGGGAATATAATTTAATACAGTTAATACAGTTTAGAAATGGGGGCAGTGAGATGATGGAGGGGAAAGGAGTCACTTACCATATAAAAGTCTTTATCTATGTGTAGCCATATCCATAGCATACCATGGTAACGGATGTTTATTTTAAATTTATTGAGTTTTTCTTCTCTCACAAGGGATTAATCTACAAAATATACAAACAGCTCATGCAGCTCAATATTAAAAAAACAAACAACCCAATCCAAAAATGGGCGGAAGACCTAAATAGTCATTTCTCCAAAGAAGACATACAGATGGCCAAGAGGCACATGAAAAGCTCGTCAGCATCACTAATTATTAGAGAAATGCAGATCAAAACAAAAATGAGGTATCACCTCACACTGGTTAGAATGGCCATTATCAAAAAATCTACAAACAATAAATGCTGGAGAGGGTGTAGAGAAAAGGGAACCCTCTTGCACTGTTGGTGGGAATGTAAACTGATACAGCCACTATGGAGAACAGTATGGAGGTTCCTTAAAAAAATAAAAATAGAACTACCATATAACCCAGCAATCCCACTACTGGGCATATACCCTGAGAAAACCATAATTCAAAAAGACACATGCACCCCAATGTTCATTGCAGCACTATTTACAATAGCCAGGTCATGGAAGCAGCCTAAATGTCCATCGACAGATGAATGGATAAAGATGTGGTACATATTTACAATGGAATGTTACTCAGCCATAAAAAGGAACGAAACTGAGTCATTTGTAGACACGTGGATGGACCTACAGTCTGTCATACAGAGTGAAGTAAGTCGAAAGAGAAAAACAAATATCGTATATTAACGTATGTATGTGGAATCTAGAAAAATGGCACAGATGAACCCATTTGCAGGGCAGGAATAGAGACGCAGAAGTAGAGAAAGGACATGTGGACATGGGAAGGGGGGAAAGAGGGTGGGGTGAATTGGGAGATTGGGATTGACCTATGTACACTACGATGTGTAAAATAGATAGCTAGTGGGAACCTGCTGTATAGAGCAGGGAGCTCAGCTTGGTGCTCTGTGGTGACCTAGATGGGTAAGATACAGGGGGTTGGTTGGAGGGATGTCCAAGAGGGAGGGGCTATATGTATACATATAGCTGATACCCTTCGTTGTACAGCAGAAACTAACACAACGTTGTAAAGCAACTATACCCCAATTAAAAAAAAAAGACAGGTTTAATTATATTTCATGTAATCTCTAATTGGCGGGAACATTTATGAATCATTGTATAAAGATTCTCCCCCCAAAATGTTAAAATATGTTAGCATTTAATGAATTACTCTCCAGGTCTCCTTAATGACTGATTCCTCAGTCTTCTGATGACTGAGATTTAAAACAAATTCCCATTATGATGATTTTTTCCATAGATTTTCTTTTTTTTTTTTAATAGATTTTCTGCACCACTTTTCCTCTGCCAGAACATGGCCAATTGGTTTTGATAATAGAGTCTGTGGTTTTGAGGATCAAGTTTAGATGTCCACTGATAGGAGGAGCCATTGTATAAAATCCCTCATCCAAAAGAAATCACGGTATCTTAGATGCTTCCTCTAAACACAGTGTATTAGTTTCTTGTAGATGCTGTAACAAATTACCACAAATTGGGTGGCTGAAAACAACAGAAACGTATTCACTCACAGTTCTGGAGGCCAGAAGTCCAAAATCAAGGTGTTGGTAGGGCCACACTCTCCCTGGAGGCTCTAGAGGAGGATTCACTCTGCGCCTTGTCTTGATTCTGGTGGCTGCATGGCTGCATAACTCCAGTCTCTTCCTCCGTGGTCACACTGCCTCCTCTTCTTCTGTCTCTGTGTAATCTCCCCCTGCCTCACTCTTATGAGGACACCTGTCACTGAATTTAGGGCCCACCCAGATAATGCAGGATGATCTCATCTCACGAGCCTCATCTTAATTACATCATCAAAGACCCTTTTTCCAAATAAGGTCCCATTCACAGGTTCCAGGGATTAAGACATAGGCATTTTTTTTCTCAGGGGGGAGGCACCATTCAGCCCACTACAATTAATTCTCTTTACCTAAACCCCACAAGTATCTTTTTTATTAAGCAAATATTAAAGCAAGACCAAGGCTTGAGTTTTCATGGAGATGGAGACAAAGGTTGTACATAGGTCAACTCCTATTTTATTTTTTCGCCAGTGTTTAAAGTCAGTAAGCACCTCAGCAGGTCCATTCATTGTGACAGTGAGTGAGTTGTGATTGTTTTTTCCACCCTCCTCTTTTGCCAGGGTACTCAACCAAAATGCAGGCAGCAGGAGAGTCTGGGGACACTTAACTCTGGTGTCTGGCCCTTCATTGAGCATTTGTTGTGTGTGGCAAGAGGACATGGAATCGCAGAGCGTTAGTCATGGAGAAAAAGAAATGCTTCTAATTTTGAGAGGAGAAGCTAAAAGTGGAGGGAGGGAGTGAGAACCATGGGGCAGGGCCAGACCTGTCGGGGGCTTCTGGGAATGCAGAGAAGATGAAGGGATGATGGGGAGGTGACTAAGGAGGAAAGGAGTCTTACATAAAGAAGATTTCAGAAATGACTCAGTCTGCCATCCAGGGGAGCTGGGGAGGGAAGTTGGCAAGTCAGGAATATTCCGTATTCCCTTATGTCTACCCAGTCCCCCAACACCCTGCCCCAAACTCCAGGAGGCAGGAAACAGGTGAAAATCAAGGAGAATAACCTGCATTTTAAAGCAGCTTTCTCCAAGGACCTCAAAGTAATTGTTGATTTTAAAAAGCATTTATCTTGCAGAGTTAGCTACTGTTTTATTTTCAGCTTGTGAGACCTCAGCTCACAAATGCCAGGGTTACACAGGAAATTAATTTGAAGGTCCCCTGCTCACCTGGGAACATTTTTCACCATCACATCACCTGATCTATCTTAGCAACCCTGACCTCTGGCCCCTGGGGTTCCTGGAAGGGGATGTTCTGAAGGTCAACTCCAGGAATCAGGAGCTGCCAGAAAGAAGACCTCGAACATTTAGACCAGAAAAGGCTCATTTTTTTTTAACCTGTACAATCTACATTGGCTTCCTTTTTGCTGTTAAAAGAAGAAAAGGATAAGGGGTGGGAACTAACATTTATTAGGCTCTACCGATGTGCCAGGCAGTTTGCATAGTTTCTCTCCTTTACTCTTCTCAGGTGATAAAAATATTTACTACTACTATTTTGATAGATTTGGAAAAAAAGTTTCTGAGAGCTGAAATCACACGACTGAAGGCCCTTTAACAAGGCCTGGGACCGGGGTTTGATCCTGATGTAGTGGAAACTCTTGCGCACGTCTCTCCAGGATCTGCTTTCCTGCTTTCCCCCCATCAGCTCGCTTCACGCTCCCCTTTTCCAACCCTGCTGCGGCCATCCTGAGGGTTTTCCTGTTTCTTGAACACACCACCCCAGTTCCAGCTTTAGTTCCTCTGCTCACCTTCTTTCTGGAATGTTTTCCCTCTGTTCGTGGTCTGACATTTTTTCCTACTTTACAGCTCTGAGTCCAGCGTGTTCTACTCAGGGGAGCCTTCCCTGACGACCCCACCTAAACTGCCATCACCCACAGGCATCTCACTCCATTTCATTTTCTTCATACGCCAAACACTGACGTCTGGTGTGTGTGCATCCACTAGAAGGTCAACTCTGTAAGGGCAGAATCTTAATAGTCTCCCTCAGTCACTGGCTGGGCACATTTCTTGAATGAATATGTATATTTCCATATATATTTGTTGAATGAATGAATACATGAATGAATATGTTATTTTTCTAGTGACATTTCGTAGACATTTTGGTACCATTTCCCTCTGTAGTCAATGTGGCCCAACTTTAATGTTAATTGTGATGCAGGTTTTTTAAGACCTGAGAACTTGTCTCCAGCACAGTCTAGGTAGTGTCTACATGTCCAAAGTAAAGCAGAAGAATAAGTACTATACTCAATTGAAAAAAAAATTGAGATTGGGCAATATAAAACGCAATCCTTGATTTTTGAATTTTTTTCCCTGTCTTAATTAGTACAGATATCTACATTTAGGCTAAAGAAACTACACAGGTTATGGGAGACCTATTTTATGTAATGGGGGCATGTGAGAGAATAATCTGTTGGTTTTAGTTGACTATAAACCCAGTAGCAGTCACCCGTGGAGCCCAGGTGTGATACTAAGAGTTGTAACCTCTTCATGGCTCTCAGCACTATAGCAAGAAAAATGTCCCAAACTGGCTCATTATGTTTCCCTCCAGCCTTCCCAGTCTTAGTGATGGCACCTACTTTGTTACCTAAGCCATATACTGAGTGGGGGAGGGGTCAGGCTACACTCCCCGCTTTCCCTTCAAGTCCCAAAGTAAAGGAGTCCTGTTGAGGCCACTTCTGGCTTATCTCTTCAGCTCTATCTCTTGTTAGTAACTCCTCCCACCTGCCAACCCCATGGTCGTGTCCATAGTGCATCATGCTATTTCACAATTCTGTGCCTTTGCTCATACTCTGTGTAGAATGTCTTCTCACTCAGTCCACCCCTCAACACCCCCTCAATTTTCAATACTCTGATCAAGTGTCATTGTCCCATTGAAACACTTTCCTCTTCCTTTCCACCAGTAGAATTAGCCCTTCCCATCTGTGAGCATCTGATATACCTTATACACACTTAATTCATCTTTTTCTGTAGTGCCTAGCATACTACCTTATTCAAAGTCCTCCATGCCTGTTCCCTGGATGAAGACTGAGATCTATAGGAAGGTTGGCTCCCTTTCCCCTGTAGCTAAATCTATAGAGTGGTGAGATGTTTGACATTGCGTCCCTTAAGTCTGTATGGTTGAGAAGTAGGAAAGCCTGGGATTTAGAAATCCACAATGGATGCTCTACAAAGTGTGTCATGGATAATCTTTACATGAATAATTGATAGTTGACTGTAGTGTCATCAATTAGTAATGGAGGTCAGTCTTGTTTCATTAGAATGTAACTTCCTGGAGGTATAGCTTTTGTTTATTTATGTCTTAATTTTTTTAAAAGTACAGTGTCAAAAATAGTGTGGGTGTTCAAAAAGTTGAAAATCAATTAATCAAGTCTATCGGGTTCCAGAGTGACCAAAGGAGAGGCTGACATTCAGGAAACCCATTTGCTCTCATTAATAAAACAATCTTATCCATATTAAAGTAACAGTAGATGGAGGATAGGAAAAGGATCTATTAGTGTGGTCCAGCTGGGGACCTCTAAGATCATTCCTTCCTTCACGGAGCTCATGAATAATAAAATAAATTGGTATGACACCAGGGAATAAGCTGTAAAGTGTCACAAAATGCCAGGAACAAAAATCCATCCAAAGTGCTCTTTTTCTTCCTGAGGAAAAACCTAAAAGAACTTTTCTGATTACCTGACAGTCCATTTAATCCCCAGGAAACATTCCTTTGTTATAGTTTCAAGGAGAATTACTTGAAATAATCCTTTGTACAATGTGCCTGGTTCTATTTTAGTTTTAAATCGTGTCCCCTTTCTTTTTGAATTTGTTAAAAAAAAGACATCTAATCAATGCCCAAGTGGAAGTGGTATGGCCAAGTGTGAGTTTCTTTCTCTCCTGGATGACGTTACCTTTTTGTGTAGAGGCCCTTTTAAAAGAGACTTAAAAGACTTCAGGAGCTGAGAAAGAATAATAAAAAAAAATCTTGAATGTTACGATTAAACTGTACAGACTTAACCATCTCTCCTGAGTGTTATTGAACAGGAGCATGCTTTTTGACCAGCTCCATGTACTGAAGCTCACAGTGACCCAGATTTTAAGGGACTTGGGCATTTCTTGGATAAGTACCTACGAGAATTCATTTGTAGCATGTGGTCAAGGGCGGGGACACAGCCCTGCCAATAGTTAGGCCTGGTCTACTGATTATCATTTGAAAAGTGGGATAAAAAAAGAAAAGGAGAGGGAAGGAAAGGAGTCTTACAGATACCCTGTACGCCTTTTAGACTTCCCCATAGTTTGGCTTGGAAATGCATCAAAGCAAAGGAATAAAGAGAGAAAAATATCAGGGGGATTTTAATTTAGGAAATAAGGCAATATTTAAGTTTACATGTATGGACTCTATTTGGGAGACAAAGTTAAGACTCTTCGGGTGAGCTTGCTGGCGGGCTCCCCTTCCCCCATTCTAGAGTACCATGGATAGGAATTTATTCATTGTAAGGTCCTCACTAGGAGTTATCCTGTGTTTTTTTGATTTAAACATTTTCTTCTCTCCCTCAGGGTCCTCCTTCCTCTTTCCATTCTCCAAGGTAGAGGTGAGGGAAGTTGTGTAATTCCCGACGCACTTCTAACATTTCCAAAACTCATCCCATCCAATGGCTCAATCCAAACTCAAAATGCAAAATTAATGACTAGTTAACATGGATGCAGTAACTCAGTTAACAGCTCAGGCGCTTTATTTTTTTGTCTTGCAAAAGTGTCTTGCTTTCTTCTTCCTCTAGAGACAGAGTTTCTTTTTGATCTTTAAGTAGTAACATAAGGTTAAACCACAGAGTGATGTTTTCTTTCAAGAATGAAAAGTGTTCCAATAATTTTGAGGTAGCCAGTTGCAAGGAAGATTCATGAAAAAATTAAGGTGGAAACTTTGTTCACTCTTTCTCCCGTTGAGGGGTTTTCAGATTTCTCTTAGAGCTCTTTTCCTTTTACTTAATTTTAGGGGGAAATTGTAGATTCCATGAATGCGTTTTAAACCAAACGTTTAGTTAAAAATAATATCCAATTTGGCCTTAACTAGAGCATGGCAGAAATAACCAAAGGCAGTTAATGTGGGATGAAGTAAATGCTTATGTCAAGTTGGCAGCACATTATCTTCATGTCTTTTACAAGGAGGACTTCACTTGCAGAAATGGCTCTTGACAAAGTTAAGTGGTCCTATATATTGTTTGGGAAATTGCCCTTATTTTGTGTTCTTCTTGTTCCAGTAATGGAACCCATGAGCAGTAGATAATTGTAGTGGCCTCATCTATCAAATAATATTAGAAGTCAACAGCTATAATCTGAGCCACTTGCTTTACACAGCTTTTCTCTATATTTTCTGCTCAAATTGTCAGTTGTTACCTGTAAGTGTCCCCATTCCCTGTGGTTGATAGAAGCAAAAAGATTTAAGTGAATCAGGAGGTAAGCCATGTGCAGGCTTGGGCCCAGGCTCTGCGGCCAGCTTACCACAGCAGATGATAACAGCTCCCTGAATAGGGAAAGATCATGGTTCTTTGTACTGTATTATATATATGTTACTATTACTGGTGCAGAGGCTGGGAGAAAGGGTTTATTTTTTTAGAGATAGTCTAGGCAGTTAAAAACTGAGTTTTAAGGGGGTCAGAAAGGAACCTCTCATTACTGGAGGGTAAATCCATGTAGCATTTCAGCATTCTGAACTACTTTTGTTCATCTCTCACACCTCTGTGCTAAAAGCAAAGTTGCTCAAAAAAGAGTTGTACAAGCTTGGTGGTGGATACTTAGGGTAGTTACTAAGTTATTCCATAAACCCATTTGTAGGTATAAAATATTTCACGAGAGAAAGGAAGATGTTAGTTTTGCAGGAATAGTCATTATAAACATCTTTGAGTTGCCTCCTCTATCAATGAAAAATCAGAAAAATACCAGAAGAATCAAGTAAAGTCATGAATGCACTTCACTCAATGGCAGACAGTTTTTATGCATATAAACTACTGTTATATACATACCTAAATTATAGGATTTATATATAAAAATAATAATAGTATATATATAAATAATAGTATATATCAATAATATATATATTTATATAGATATAGATATAGCAGGATCACATTGTGTCTACTGTGTAGTATTCTGTGTTTTCCCACTTAATATATGGTTAGCATATTCTGTGCTCGTAAGTGTTCATTTACTGCACTGTATTTGATGGTTGCATTATATTCCATTCCATGTATTCCTTATTATTGGACACTTAGGGTATTTTCAAAACTTCACTATTATAAACAATGAATATCCTTGCAGCTAAGACCTTATCAACATCTATGATAACTTCTTTAAGTGAAATTATTAGAATTTTATTAGGAGGATTTCTAGAAGGATAATGCATGGGTTAAACGGTTTGTACAAAGAGAGGGCAAACCAGTTTCTGTTATTACAAGCAGTATGTACAAGGTCCTGAGTTGCTTTTTTCCTCAGTATTGATTATGTACAAATGCTTTATAGATATTTTATCGTGGTGGGGAGATGCTCAGTGGAAGAGGGGAGCACGGGTGCCATGTGCCCTGACGTGGTGGTCATCAGTGATCAGGCACAGCTCCAGAGAGAAGGATGAACCGCACTGAGATGGAGGGTCTTGAGCAGGGAGCGGGGGCACCCGTATTTGGGGAGTGACACAGTCAAAGGCACAAGGGTGGCATTAAGGTGCAGCACTAAGCAGATCAGCCCCATCAGAGACTGGCAAATGTGCCTGCCCAGTAAAGTGGGCCCTGCTGTTTTCAACGCCAACAACTCCTCCCTTTTCTGAACTCCTACAGAGTGTAAGTTTGTATCATCCACTTTAACACGGAAAAACTACCTATTCCCTCATGTTGTTCTGTCATTGGCTATTTGTTATCCTTGCTTTCCCAATGGGATTGAAATGTCTCTGGGGGCAAGTACCTGGTGTGGTCAGAGCAGAGAGGGTCTGAAAACTGCCCCATGGGCCGCACTGTCCTTTCTGCCCCCTGAATGCTAATAGCTCTGCTTGTATCGTTTTCTTGCTTTTATATATGATTTTCTTTTACAGAGAGTTCTGCGATTATTAAACATACACCTCCCTCCACTTTATTTTTTAAACCACTGGGTTGATTTAAAGATTTAACCCAAATGATCAAACCAGTGATTCAGTTTTCTATTTTTAGTGGAGTTATTATTTTGAGGCATTTCAGTGACCGTCAGTTTCCAAACTTGACTACTGTGTCCCCCAATCACGAAGTGTTCTGGGGCAGGTTTGTCATTACAACAGTTACAGTGGGTGCTCAGAAAATAGGAATGGAGAATCGGCATTTTATGCAGCTTTTTTCTAGTGCAGGTGAGGGTGAAAAAAACCACCGATGGCTCTCTGTGGAGCTCAATGAAAAGATATTTGCTTGAACAGGAAGTTTCTGTACTGGGGACACTGGCCCAGCAGCAGCTGTGCTACAGAATCACCTTTCTGGCTAGTGGAGGCTGAGAATGTTTCTATTTCCATTACTGAATAATGACCCAGGGCCAGGGCCATGGTCACTTTCCTACCTAGAGCCAATATTTCAGCCCTGACGCCCTGAGACACGGTCATTTGCATTCCTAACATATGATCATTTTCATATACAGTATTTCAACAAAATGTTTACATAGTGCAACAGTTGTTCATGACACAAATGAGGAAAGAAAAGGTGATAATTTATATAAATGTGTGATGAAGAGTTACCAATTGCCATTAGAGATGTGCCATGTGACTCTCTACTCATGCGTGCTGCCTAAAGGAAATAAAAAAGCAGTAGAGGGCTTCCCTAGTGGCGCAGTGGTTGAGAGTCCGCCTGCCGATGCAGGGGACACGGGTTCGTGCCCCAGTCCGGGAAGATCCCACATGCCGCGGAGCGGCTGGGCCCGTGAGCCATGGCCGCTGAGCCTGCGCGTCCGGAGCCTGTGCTCCGCAACGGGAGAGGCCGCAACAGTGAGAGGCCCACGTACCCAAAAAAAAAAAAAAAAAAAGCAGTAGAAATTCCAAATGGTGCTGCCACGTTTGAAGTTGCGGCAATACTGGTGGATGATAGAATGTGCTCTTGAGATGCAAAGCTGTGGGTGGCTGACCTGGAATTTTGAAAAGATCCTCTGATACTTGAAATCATTTCAAGGTTAAATGGAAAATGTGAGCTAGGATCATCTGAATCCCCCTTTACCTGGATAATGTATAAAGAACGATGAAGTGGAGAATCAACCTGTATGTGAGTGTGTCCCTGTTAGAGCATCATTCTCCAGAGTGTGTCTAAATTGCTGCAGAGCAGTTTGACCATTTGCTTCTTTAAGTAAGCTGCTATGGGTTTGAATTTTATCATTTTTCATAATAAACAGAGATTATTAAGGGCTGACCCTGTTTTGAAATACTTATGTTAATTTACCAGTCTCTAAGAAATTTGGTATAAGGACAAACAAATTCATATATATACTGAACATAAAGATAGAAACAGTTTATTCAGGGACTCCTCCAACATCTGTTATTACATTCTCACAACAACAGTTCAAGGTACTTATAATTAATCTCATTTTACAGATGAATAAACAGAGGCCCAGAGAGGTTAAATGAAAAAGCTAATAAGTGGTAAAGGTGTGAATCAAACCAGGTCGCTCTGATCTCCAAGTCAATGTGCTCAACCACTCAGCTACACCAAATACTTTGCTAGAACTCTTTTCATGTTTCTGAAACAGAAACTTATCTGACCTGTAGGGCTTAAAAATGACTGTGTTGATTACAAGACAGCGATATTTAGTTCCACTCGATTTCATTCCTTTAAAGGAAAAAAAATCATCCATTTGCAGCTGATTGCTTCGCCCTTTGTGCATCTATTTTGTGTGTGAAGGTTTATAGCAATATATTGACTTTCTCCATTATCTAAATTTTATGCACCTAATGATATTTATTAGTATGCCTAGTGACCTCCTTTAAAAATTTTGTAATAAGGATGCACCCCAAACAACTCATCTAAGCAGCTTTTAGTTGGTAAAATGCCTTCAGTGACAAAGCTAAAGCCATATATACTCATTTATGTGAATGCTATTCTTTCAGTTACTGTTGGAGTGATAGTTTCTCTGAGGTTTTGAATGATGCAACTTGTTCAAGTTTAATGCCATCTATTATGAACTCTGCTGCATGCTGTTAATAGCTGGAAGGCATTGATTTTGTTTTCTGCTCTCTTATCTCTAGCCCATACATTTTGCTTGCATTATTGACTGTTCTGATCATTTCATGCACCATGTCTTTAGAAGATGTATAAATCAATGTCAGCCATGAAACTTAAGTTGTTTATTAGGCTGCCATGTAGGTTTACACCTTCATGAAAATCATCTAATGTGGTCCGTGTCAGATGTTTCAAACAATTGTTGACCAGTCTGATGAAAGAGGACAGCCTTGGAACATGTCACCCCTGGAGTAGGAAAGTTCATTCAATTATTTATTTGGGTCACATGGTATACTTGACTGGATGCACTTTTTAATGATGTTAATTAACTTCTTCAGGGTGTTAAATTAGTTTAGAACTGCTATGATTATAGCATGACATAAACTGGACTCTCTATTCTAAGAGATGCATTTGAGTTTTGCACGGCAAAAGAATATTTTGTATTGGATTAGTGTAAATGAAACCGCATTGCTTACATTTGAGCACACTTGATAGAAGGCCCATACAGACTTCAGATCAATTTCACACTTAAATCACAGAGTCAGAAAACAAGTGCAGGAGCTTGAAAGCCTGTCCATCATTTTATAACAATTACTGAGTTCTTTATCCAGGACCCAAAGAGCATTGAATTGCACTTCTAATCCAATAAAAAGTGTTTTTCATAATTAAGGCAATTATGAAATGCCCTACAAAATCCATTCTTAAGAATCAGCTTCTAAATGCTTCCTGTGCATAAAGCAAATTTTGGATTAGTTTAGACTTTATTTTCTTCCCTAATTTTTACAGTGCTTTTGATTCATGTCTCTTGTTTAGGATTTTGCAGAGCATTTTTCAAATACTGAGATCAGTCCTCCTCTTGGTATGGGAGGTGAAGAATTGCACAGGGTGGCATTGCTTATGGACAATTCCTGGGATAGCTGTGAATCCAGTAATATTGGTTGGTTAGTACCTCCACTCACGTGGTGGGAGGTAGGTTTGGGAAAGTCTCCTTCAGCAGTCAGTCACTTGGACCTGGCCATGATCTCAAAACCTTGCCAACTGTTAAAAATTAAATTCAACTGCAAACAAGACGAAAAGACAACCCTCAGAATGGGAGAAAATATTTGCAAATGAATCAACGGACAAAGGATTAATCTCCAAAATATATAAACAGCTCATGCAGCTCAATATTAAAAAAACAAAAAACCCAATCAAAAAATGGACAGAAGGGCTTCCCTGGTGGCGCAGTGGTTGGGAGTCCGCCTGCTGATGCAGGGGACGCGGGTTCGTGCCCCGGTCCGGGAGGATCCCGCATGCCGCGGAGCGGCTGGGTCCGTGAGCCATGGCCGCTGGGCCTGCGCGTCCGGAGCCTGTGCTCCGCAACGGGAGAGGTCGCAGCAGTGAGAGGCCTGCGTACCGCAAAAAAAAAAAAAAAAAAAAAAAATGGACAGAAGACCTAAATAGGCATTTCTCCAAAGAAGACCTACAGATGGCCAAGAAGCACATGGAAAGCTGCTCAACATCACTAATTATTAGAGAAATGCAAATCAAAACTACAATGAGGTACTACCTCACACCGGTTAGAATGGGCATCATCAGAAAATCTACAAACAACAAATGCTGGAGAGGGTGTGGAGAAAAGGGAACCCTCTTGCACTGTTGGTGGGAATGTAAATTGATACAGCCACTATGGAGAACAGTATGGAGTTTCCTCAAAAAACTAAAAATAGAATTACCATATGACCCAGCAATCCCACTACTGGGCATATACCCTGAGAAAACCATAATTCAGAAAGACACATGCACCCCAATGTTCATCACAGCACTATTTACAATAGCCAGGTCATGGAAGCCACCTAAATGCCCATTGACAGACGAATGGATGAAGAAGATGTGGTACATATATACAATGGAATTACTCAGCCATAAAAAAGGAACGAAATTGGGTCATTTGTAGAGATGTGGATGGATCTACAGACTGTCATACAGAGTGAAGTAGGTCAGAAAGAGAAAAACAAATATCATATATTAACGCATATATGTGGAACCTAGAAAAATGGTACAGATGAACCGGCTTTCAGGGCAGAAATAGAGACACAAGTGTAGAGAACAAACATATGGACACCAAGGGGGGAAAGTGGTGGGGGTGGGGGTGGTGTGATGAACTGGGAGATTGGGATTGACATGTATACACTGATGTGTATAAAACGGATGACTGATAAGAACCTGCTGTTGAGAGTCCGCCTGCCGATGCAGGGCACACGGGTTCATGCCCCGGTCCGGGAAGATCCCACATGCCTCGGAGCGGCTGGGCCCGTGAGCCATGGCTGCTGAGCCTGCACGTCCGGAGCCTGTGCTCCGCAACGGGAGAGGCCACAACAGTGAGAGGCCCACATACGGCCAGAAAAAAAAAAAAAAAAAAAAAGAACCTGCTGTATATAAAAAAAAAAAAATTAAATTCAGAAAAATGGCAATCACGTTGTCTTTAAGAATTTATTGCTTGGATATTTTTTTCATTCAATTCATAACCAAATATAAATACAAGGAAATTTTATTATTATTATTACTTGGCCACGCTGTGTGGCTCATGGGATCTTAGTTCCCTGACCAGGGATTGAACCCTGGCCCTCGGCAGTGAGAGCACGAAGTCCTAGCCACTGGACCGCCAGGAGTTCCCAGGAAATTTATTCTTTAGATTATACATTTATGTGAGGGATGCCCTGGAGAGGCTTGAATTGTACCCCGTAAATATATGTCCACCATGAACCTCAGAATGTAACTTTTTGGAAAAATGTACTCTTTGCAGGGATAAGGATCTTAAGATGAGATGTTCTGGATTAGGGTAGGTCCTGAATCCAAGGATAAGTCCTGAGAATAAGAGAAGGAAAGGGAAGGGGATGGAAGGGAAGGCATGGGAAGGTAGGAGAAGAAGACGGGTAACAGAAGCACAGACAGATGAAGGCCATGTGGAGATAGAGGCAGAGATCGGAACCGCGCAGCCCAAGCCGAGGAACACGGGGGTTGCCAGCCGCCAATGGAAGCTAGGGGAAAGGCATGAAAGAGATTCTCGTGCAGAGCCTCTAGCGAGAACCAGCCCTCTCACACCTTGATTTTGGGCTTCTAGCCTCTAGAACTGGGAGAAAATAAATTTCTGTTGTCTTCAGTCGCCGGGTTTGCGGTACTTTGTTAATGGCGGCCCTAGGACTCTAAGACATGCTCCCAGCCACTTCTGTCTGATATGCAGGTGTGGCTTGCTTCCTCCTCCCCATTCAGGAGTCTGCTCACCATGCGCCCTGCACTAGAATGCCCTTTGCTCCCACTCCTGCCCGCTGAGGGCCCCCGTGCTTCCCAGGCCCGTTCATAAGCCCCTCAGCCACTCAACTCCCACAGCTCCCTTTTCTCTGAACGTCCGTAGCAAACGTGTCTATATCCAGTGCAGTGCTGCCCACGCCCGGCTTGTATTATGCTGCACGTATATGCTTCCTCCCTTGATGTTTGGAAACATGCCTTGTTCAGCTTTAAATATGCTAGAATGCTTAGCACAGACCTTCATCTATAGTCGGGCTTCAAAATATGTTGAATCTAGTTGCATGGCATCCTTTGCCATGAGACAAATTCTGTTTTTGTTTCACAATTTGGGTATGAAATTGTGTATGCAGAAAAAATTGAAGCCATGGGAGAAGTAATTTCAACAAAGCCAAAATTTGATGATTCTAAAAGCAAGCGTTGTGAGAGCTGCTTATATTTCAATATGTTTTTGAATGAAAATATGTTGTTCAATGGATAATTCCAAGTCCAAATATTTTCCTGGGGAATATGATGTTGAATCATACTTACAGTTGGGGATACTTAATTCACTGTGTTAACCAGTATGCATTTTACTTCTCTATTTTTAGTCATATTAGTTACTCAAATATTCTTCTGAAATATAATATACCTACATAATAAAAATATTGCTCAAAAACTCTTCATTCAGGACTTTAAAAGCACCTTATTCACATCTAGTCGATTTCCAGTCATTTTGTTTAGCAGTTTAATAAACAAGATAATGTGTTGGAAAGTACTTTCAGAACTACCATATGCAACACATATTAATTATGGGGTTTGAAAAGTAGTCTTCAACTCAGATAAGCAGTCAACAGATAATTCAGATAAGCAGTTAACAACGTTTAACCTTGGTTCAGATCCTCTTTTTGCATCCCACCTCTATTTGGTAATACTTTCTGGATTTAAGCCCTTTCATGCCATGCCTGTGTGTAGGTAGCGTTGCTGCTACTCCCTCTTGATGTCAGATTTTGGTGGGGAGCAGTGTGGTCAAGTGGAACCAGCAAGGTCTTTGGCTTGAGGGAGATTTAGATATGAATCCTGGGTCACATTTTAGCTAACTGTATGTCTGTCACCAAATCATTTAGCTCAGTTGAGCCACAATTTTATCATCTGTAAACATGACTAATAGTGTCTACAGCATAGCACTGTCATTAGGGTTAAATTGGATAAAATAATATCTGTAAAGTGTTTAGACTAGGTTTTGGCATATTCAGGGTGCTCAACAAATAAATGGTAGGCATGATTTTGTTGTAGATGATTAAGAATTAAACCATCTGAATTTAATTCATTCCACAAATACATACTGTTGTAGGACTTGAGAATGCAACAGAGATAAGTCACAGTGTCTGCCTTTGCTGATAGAAGCCAAATATTGAAATAGGCTGAGGGTAGTCTGAGAGATAGTCTGAACGATATGATGGGTACATGTTATCGCCCAGGCCATTCAAAGTTCAACTCAACTCTTTCTGGTTAAACATGGCAGAAAGTCCACACATATTTATCTCCTTTCCCTCCCCAAATCCAATTAAAATGGCAGCAAAGGAATAAAAATGGGTAAACCTACAAACACAAAAAGAAGATGAATGGAGACACCAGCAAATAAGAGACTATTTCCGGAAGCCTGGAGCTGCAGCTGAATGAGCCGAATAGAGGAAAGAACAATCCCAAGGGTCCTCACAGGCGAGCCCGTGAGGAGCAAGCAACCCAGAACTTGGGGAGGGTGGACACGTTGAGGCCCTAGGGACCATGGATGGCAGGGAGTGGTGAGGCACCAGGCTGAAAACAGGAGAAGGGATGGGCAGGAAGTCTGTATATACAGTGGTTGGATTCCTTGTGTCCTGCCCCATCCTATGCATCCAGTTGACTACTTCCACAAGCAGGAGATGAGAGGTTTATATTTTGGATAAGTGAAACCAGAGAGGATTAGAATTTATTGACAACTAGGCACAGGGAAGGGCAAGGATGGAGTGGATAATTAAATACAAGGAATGAAGTGAATGTCTGTAACTGACCTCTAGGTCCCTTCCCCTACTCTGCTACTAACAGGCTGGAAGTCAGGCATTTTATCCTAACCTCCTCTGCCCCCACCTGCTACACACACACACACATAAATCCAACCAGGGCAGAAGATAGGTTCTTCTGTGGAGAAACAATATGACCATAAAGAAAAGACCTTGGGCCTCCCTGGTGGCGCAGTGGTTGAGAGTCCGCCTGCCGATGCAGGGGATACGGGTTCGTGCCCCGGTCTGGGAGGATCCCATATGCCGCGGAGCGGCTGGGCCCGTGAGCCATGGCCGCTGGGCCTGCGCATCCGGAGCCTGTGCTCCGCAACGGGAGAGGCCACAACAGTGAGAGGCCCGCATACCGCAAAAAGAAAAAAAAAAAAAGAAAAGACCTTTACATATTGACATTGTAGCTAGTCTAATGAAAAGATTATATTAACAGCCCATCACACTATAGTGAAAACTGCTATTCAGCAAGCCCAATCCAGTCAACTAGAGCTTCCCCTTAGATTTTAGGGCTTCAGTCTTAAATAAAAGTAGACAGCCAAGAATCACTACTCATTTGAGATAGATGATCTGTGAAATGAGAGAGACTGAAACAAAGAGAAAAAAAAGGAACTTTAGAGGAAATAGATGCAAGGCAGGGAACTGATAAAAACATCTAGAAAACTAAAATTAAATTTAATTCAGGAGAGAGGGAGAGATACTGCATATATGAAGGAGGACTAGGAGACTGTGGAGAAGGAGTAACCAGATAGGATGAAATGCTATTGGAAATTAAAAATATGATAGCTGAAATAAAATCGCAATAGAATGATTGGAAGATAAACTTGAGGAATTCTCCCCCACACAGAGCAGAACAAAACAAAGCACCCAAAAAATTAAGAGATGGAAAGTAAGAGAGAAAAGACAGTAATTGGAGGATTAATCCAAGAGTTCTAACATGCCACCAATAAGAGTTCTGAAAGTAGAGAAGAGGGAAAGTGGAGGTGAGAGAAATATGAATGAACTAATACTAGAAAATTTTCTACAACTGTAGAACATGAATCTTTCAACTGAAAAAGCCTATTGAGTATCCAGCATAATGAACGAATAAAAAATGAATGAAGGCATTTCATTATGACATACCAGGGCGCAGGGGAAATGAGAAGATCCTAAAAGTTTCCAGAGTAAAAAAATCATATTGGGAATCAGAATGACATTGGATTTCTTAACAAGAACACTGAATGCAAGAAAACCTGCAAAATTCTGAGGGAAAATAATTATCAAATAGAATTCTGTACCCAGCCAAACTGTCTGTCATGTGTGAAGGTACAATAAGAGAATTTCCTGATGTGGAAGAACTAAAACATGTATTTCTTATTAAATATGTATTTCATATATGGCATATATATGTAAACATATAGAGGTATATTTAAAGGACACTGTGCTCTAGCAAGTGAGAGCGGAAACCATGAAAGAAGATGATTGGGGGCCCAAGAACAAGGCCACAAGAAAGTGGGGGAAACAAGTCTCAGGATGATAGAGAACCTACAGATCAGTCAGTCCATTACCAGTACCTTTGTAGTCGGCTTTGTATTCCGCCAGGTACGAACCTTTTCCTTCTCCTTCCAAATATAACCAATAGCTTTTGTGTTTAGCATTCCCTAGCTTTTCTTTATAATTTTACCACATGCTTATATTTCCAAACAATGTATCATCAGAAGGACAGAAAGGTCTGCATGGAAGGGTGTTAGGAAAAAAATAGCAATGATGGCTTGTATGATAATTTTGAGCTTTTGGCAAATAATACAGAGGTGAATTTTTTAGATCTGATGAAATGTGAAAAAAATTGATAGACACGTAGAAAACTAAGCAAATGAAAAACAAGGAAACTACTAACAACTGTCTCTTATTTTTCCTACTTGGTTATGAGCTGTTGGAGGGAAATGACCATGTGTTTCTACATCTGTCTACCTGGTCCCTCATCTTTTGTGGGCATGCAATAAGTGTGCATGAGTGGATAGAATGAAAACTGTTAATGAAGACATCATCAAACCCACAGATAAACAAGCCTCCTTTTTGTATCAATCTGTGTATGAAATTATTCCTATAATTTGGTGGTAGTGAAGCTTGTTTCTCCTAAAAAATGGTCGTGCTATATTTTATCAGACAACAAATATTAATACTTATTAATTTATTACCTTCCTCTCATTTTTGTATTCAACTAGAAACTTACTGTCTTCTAGAAACTCAATCCACAATTAGGGTGTCTTGCTTCCTTGATATTTTGGTGGCTTCCCTGTGGTCCATATTTTCTTGGTGCATATCTGTGGGAACTTTATCAGATCTGTGTTGAAGCTGGTGTCCTGTCCTTTTTAGATGATTTATGTTTTCTTTAGCCAAATGCTTTGCTTAGAGGGCATGGCCCACCTGGGATCCCTTTAAAATAAAAGTGTTAGTTTTCCAGAATGCCAGATTGTATAATTTTGAAATCCAAGCTCACCTGAGGTGGGTTTCTTTGTGGTTAAAAATTTGCAGAAAAGATTTTTTTCCAGCTTTGAAGTTCAAGACATAATCTTCCTTGTCATCTCCTAGAGAGTGGAGGACTGACTTTTGGTTTACTTATGTTATCCTCACCTGAGGATACAGCCCTTTGGCGTTGTATCTTTGTGTGGGGTGGAGTGTGTATCTCCTATTTTATGTTCCATCTTAGGCTTTGTGTGATGTTCCCAGTACCCGGAGGCCTTGAAGACCAAGTTCAATTTCATCTGGTTTGACTAATGACATCAGGTGAGAGGCAGTTTTGGGGCTCTGCTCTTCATTCACAGTCTGGCTTTGACCTGGATTTTGGCTTCTGAGTATTCCTTATTTTCTTATCAACTCATTGATGCAGGTTAAAAGATAGATTTTAGATTTCATTAAGTATTTTTAGTTGTTTGTAGCAGTTTGGCTAGAGTATCTAGTTCACCATACTCCTGGAAACTGAAGGAAGAAACTCTTTTCAAGTATATCAAGGGATATTCTTACAATATACCAATCATCAATTCATCCTTTATAGAGTATTGAACAAAAGAAAATGAGTCTAAATTACAATGAGTCCAGTTAAAAGTTCTATGACTAAAAGGCTGATTGGACACTGGTCAAGTAACTAAGAGCAATTTGAGTATCTCTGGATATTTAAAAAACACAAAGCAAAACAAAACAGTACGTGCTGTCATTTATCTTGTCTGGTGAAGTGTTCCTTTGCCCAAGGCAGGAGGCTGGAAAAGATGACCTCTTAATGCCCTTGAGTTCTGTCATTTTATTATATTTGTGAAAAATAGAGCTAGATTTTCAGAAGAGTTTTTCACTGTGTGTTTGTGAAGTGATATTATGAAACTGGTCTAGTTTCTATCTGTCAATTTCAACTTCCTGCAGTGAAATTTCCAGGTACTGAGTTTTACTCTGCAGGACACAAATTTCTTTTTCTTGTGATTTGTCTTTTTTCTTAGGCTTTCCAAATCATATACAAAAATGTGTAAGGAATGGTTCCCTCCATCTGCATCCATAGGGATTCCCTTTGACTTCTCCGTAGATAAGATAGGCTAAGCATCAGAAATAACGAAATCAATTTTCCGTTAATAGTTGGTAGTGTAGTGAATACAAAGATTAAGGGAAGGGGAAATACTTTTAGTATTCAGGAAGATTTTGTCATTGTCAAGAATCACCAGGGTCTTTTGTGAGAGGACTGACATAGAAATGTGCTCATCAGGGGTTATTCATTGATGTAGAATTTGATGTCTGATACCTTCTTGGTCCCCAAAGTTTACCACTGTGTGACAGACAGTGATTGTCCCTTTCAGTCCGGTCTTATTAGGACAAGATATAGCCATTGTGATGATGCTACATTTTTCTCAGTAGATTTTTAACTCTGGAGTTTTGATTTTAGAAAAAAAATGCCATCGCAGGCAACTTTCTTTTTATCTTTTTTTTTTTATTTTTATGGTAGCCACATACTACTTTATAACTGGAAAAAAAAAAACCCAAGAGAATTAGTTAAAAAGAAAAGGTGGTGCTAATTCAGACCTTACTTTTTGGGGAAAGAGGAAGGCTGGATTGTGGATCCATGCATTCAATGATCAAATTTACAGGTTAGTTTGGCATTTTCTGTTTGTTTTATGTAGTTTCCTCAGTTCAGGGTAAAGAATCACTCTGGGCCTATTGAGCAATTTTACTTGCTCATTCCTTAAGATTCCTGAATACAAGATGAGCAAATTTAAATCACAGATGACTCTGAATCTTTAGGGAATCTAGCTGCCTTTCATGCTTTTCGGATGTGGGGTCTGAGCGGTTTAAAGAGGTGGGTGTGTGCACGGCAGGGGCTCCATGTAGGTGTGGACAGCAAGCACGTGGCAGACGGTCCTGAACTGATGCTGTGGTCCTCCAGGCTGGCCCTGGGGCCCCTTTTGACTGCTCACTTCATCTGTGAAACCTTTTGAATCCACATGCCTCCTTTATGGTTATTTATTTTTACTTATAAATGATACGTAAGTATTGCTACGTAAGGTGTTTTATTTATTGTAAGACACAGACAAAAATATAAATTACCATCGGATGAGGGAACAAAAGTAATGTAAAGAGAAGGCGTAGTATATCTTCCCATGCTCTACTGTCCCCACCCTGTGTGTACCTCACTTTGGAGGACACCAATGAAGGATATTGAAAGACCTAAAAACGATCTAAGAACAACTTCTGATGTAAAAGAAACAAACAGGGAATTTTCTGGGAAAGTGTGGCCTGCTGCTACTGTAAACAGAGGAATGTCTGAATAGTATTTGTCAGCCTCTAGTTCTTTTGGGTTACCATGTTAGGTTGATAGCAAACACTATTAGACAAGGGGGGAAATAATGAGATACCTAAATTATGATAAAAGGAAAATAAGAATCTCCCTAATTAATTTCGCTCATCTTTAGAGATCACAGGAAAGGAAATGAAAGGTGGTGGGAGTATGCAAAGGGAAAATCTTGCAAATTCTTCAAATGCGAATGAGATTCTGTGATAAACCCTCACTTTCTGGTAAGCATTTTAATGGATCCTTTAATTAGCTTTTCTGGAAAGTTCACTGATGGTACGCTGGAATAATGATCTCCTGTGCTCTAAGTGTCTAGTCGTTAACTCGCAAGGTGACTGAACATACTAATGCATTTGCCTTTTAGACAGTTTAAGCCCATGTTCCTATAATAAGGGTCTTGCCTTTGTTTGGCTCAATCATGGAAAGGCGTATGTGGGCTGGGTTCTTTCAGAAAGGACAAGGATGGTGAGCCAGACCCACCTTCTCCTGGTCCCCATGTAACTCTAGCTCCTGAAAGGGGATTCTTGGGTGGATCTTTCTGGAACTGTTCTCAGGCTCCCTGCCACTTCTGTGCAAACATTTTGGCTCAGAATTTGTAGACATCCCCTAGATCTGGAATCCATTCTCCATTCATTAGAGAATTAATTACATTTTGTCGCCTTTATCAGTAGCATCTTTTTGAGCATGCATCTCTCATCTACATGTATTTATTTTTACTTCTAAATGGTGCATTACTTTTCCATTTTATTTTGAAGGCATGCTTTCTATACTTCACAATTGCAGGTCAGGCCAGGCGAGGGGTAGGTTAGGCAAGGTGAGTGGGTAGAAACTGGGAAGGTGCTTCTGCTCCCAGATGAGCCAGCGACTTGGCTTCGCACCAAGCCAATAACAAACTGGGCTTGGATCACATTTTACGGTCCCAGCCTGGTTTGGTCCCAGCACGCTAGTACATGCTGGTGTATGCAGCCTTTTGCATTGCATAACTTCTTCTTGTGCCCCTGGCTGAAAGTAGCTAAACTGCATGTAATTTATTCAGCATAAATTATTGCTAACCTTAGCTGGAATAACACATGCTTTTGATCCTCTTTAGATATGGAGTCAATGGGGAATTGTCTGGCTACAAAGTTTTCCCTATATCTTTCAGTTAAATCAGATTCCAAATCTTGAGGACATCTGATATTCCTCAAGGACATTAAATCTATAAAAGTGGTGCCTGAATCATATGCTAAAAAAATATAATTCGCAGTTTGTTTTGTTAGTGTGAGCTATCAGTAACATTTTAAACATCTAATTACATTTTTCACTTAATAATTCATTCTTGTATAATTAGACTTAAGTTATGCAACACACTTAGGTTTTTAAAATGTGGACATCTTCCTTAAGTGTTTTACACCAATGTCTATGAGATGAAACATAGCAACAAATGCATATTATTAAAAATTTAATGCTCTATCTACACAAATTTTGTTTTTTGGCCTGGCACACAACGTCTAGGCAGTGTTGGTGAGGTGTGTTTTGAGTGATAATAAAAGCTCCAGCTTACCCAAACTATATATTCTTTACCAGGCTGTTTCAGGGGAATCTTCCCACTTTACATGCTTTTAACTTCCCTCCATGTAGATACACCTTACCCAAAAAAGTATGACTGTTTAGGTCAGCAAGCAACTTTATCACAGGATTTTGCACAGACCAGTTGAAAGTGTGTGTGTGTGTCTGTCTGTCTGTCTGTCCCGTCAGAAAGCAGCATCCCTGGCCCATCTCCTATGGCTTGACATTACACTCATCTAGAATGGAAGCCTGGAAGCAAGTACTGGGCACCAGTCACTCTGCTGAGTTGGTGAATGTTGATCCTAACCATGTAGGGAAAAAAAACGGTCCAGTTTTTAAATTGAAAATGTCATACTTCAGTGTGGTGAAAACAATTCAAACAGTGCAAAAGGGCATATAATGAAAGTACATAGATCTTTGCACCAGATCCCAATCTCTAGTTCTGCTTCCCATGGGTAACCACTCTTCCCACATTCTTGGAAATCTTATCTGAAATAGTCTGTGCACATACCAGTTTTATATGTATGTTTCTTCTTATTTAAAAAACACCCACGGGGTGTCCTCTCTGTACGGTTTGGCTCCTGACTCATTCCACTTATCAGTCTACCTCCGTGAGGTGCCAAATCCATCACACATCCTTTCCACGTCCGTACAGCCCTCTACTCTTTGGATGAGCCACACTTTATTTAACTCATCCCTTATTGCTGGACATTTGGCCGCTGTTACAAACGAGTCTGTGTCTACGTTTTTGGGCTCAGGAGTGAATAGATCTAGAGCATAAGTTACCTGAAGCAGATTTGTTTGGTCTGAGGGGATGTATGTCTTAATTGTCATAGATGTTGAAAAACTGCCTCTCCTGGAGAACGCACAGTATAAGATTGTAACAAAAGTAGACTCGTCATTTCAGAGGGATACATCCAGACCCCCAGTGTCTCTCCAAATCTCAGAAGAACAGCAGCTGAGGAGGGGAGGCCTGGACAGGCAAGGCTTCTCTCTCTCGTGTCAACCTTGTAACACACGTGATTTAAACTCACGCAAAATGCTTCGCATGTATCATCTTCTTAAATCCTCAACACACACCCACGAAGCAGATATTTTTATCCCGTTATAAATCACTACATGAGGCCGATATTTGAGATCAGTCAAAAATAAATGAAAACGCGAATGTTTGACACGTGCTTGCCCAGGATCTCTTTGTAATTGAAACCCTGCACGTCGCTTACACAGAATATTCTAGGATCACTGTAAAGCGTAGGTAAATTCCATCGTTATGTGTCCCTATAATACTGAAAGTGAAATGACTTAGAAGCAGCACACTTGCATTTTAGTGCTATTTGAGGACTTGATAGACACAAGCATGTTCAAGTCCAAGCTGTTTAGGTGACAGTTCAGGCTCAATAAAAATCTGTGACCTTTTCAATTTTCCTTTATTTCAAGATGGCAAATCATGTTTCACAAAGAAGAGCAAAACTCGTGATTAATTCCGAAGTCTGTAAAAAGGAGGTGTCCAACAGCACTTTCCTATTTATTTGTTGAGTTATTAGGGACATTTCATATTGAATTAAAATAAGTGAATATTGAAAAATCTTAAAGTGCACTGTGTAATGATGAAAGTAAGAAAAATCCAGTTGTGCATGGATGTGTACCCTCTTATCAGACTGGTAAGAGGATAGGAAGTGTTTAATGGAAATATTTCACAACCTTGTAAAATCTTCTTGGAGACCCCAGAAGCACCCCTCCAATGACACAAGAGGCATCTATTACTTTCCTTACTTATCATCGTAGCCATGTGGGTTACAGGCACAGTCTGTTCATTACTGCTTTGTGTCTTTGTATGTTCTCTTTATGCCTGCAGGCATGAGGTTGGTTAACCCTGTAGGCTCTGACTGGTCAATGACTGTCTAGCTGGCTTTGTAGAGGTAGCGCTTTGTTTTCTACTGGTTAAGGAGGATGGACTTGGAAGACATAACATGTGGATTTGAATCATGGCCAATTATTATCTGTGTGTCTCTGGGCTTCAGTCTCCTCATCTGTAAAATGGGACCTTGATATTAACTACCTTATAGGGTTGTGGTGAGAACTAATTGAATTCATCATGGAAAGCTCTTAAAACAGCTCAAGGCCCATCACTTAAAACAGGTCTTTACAAAAGCCACGGGTTATTATTATTAAGCCCCTTTCACATTAAAGCATTGTACTCAACACTGTGAAGTAAATAAAAATTTAAAAAGTGGGAAGTCCTTGTCATTTAGGGGCTCTCAGTCTAATTTGATAGTTACACATATGTTATGAGACAATAAGGAAAGTAGAGATTATTGCTGAGTGGGTGGCTTCTTGGAGGAAGTTGGATTTAACCTAAATAAAGAAAGACTCAGGTCTTTCACGTGGGGAAAGGCATCTGAACAGAAGCAGTTGCTTGGGCACATGTAACTCATACATTTATCTAATATTTATTGACTATCTATTATTGTGTGTTGGCAATGTGTTAGGTGATGGTGATCTAGTGAAAAAAAGCAGGTCCCTGCCTGCATGGAGCTTCTCCTTGAGACAGACAAACTTTCTGAGAGATGTGTTCATGCCTCCCTCAGAAAGGAGGTCCAGGAAGAACAGAGGCATACCACATTTGGTTTTGCCTATTATCGTATATAACCTTGTGATATAATGGTTGATATAAGTAAAAAGTGGAATAAGGATCACAATTTGATATACAAAACAGATCGCAGTGGAACTGGTAAATTTTAGAAATGATTTCAAACTCTTTCCAAGGAGAGACTAAAATTTTCATGTATTTTTAAAAAGCATATGCCTTTTAATATTGAAAAGGATTTTAACCTAGACTGATTTTGTGTTAATAGCTCAAATCACATTTGGAATGATCTGTGTTAGGGCATGCTTTCTTCTTCCATTTACATCATTCATTCACCAAATACTATTGGATTTACTCTGTGACAGGTCTTGTGCTGGACGGGCAATGGGGAGCAGCTCTCAGGTAAACAGAGTCCTTGTCCTCATGAGGCTTATGTGTTTTTTTATTCTTTTGCGGTACACGGGCCTCTCACTGCTGTGGCCTCTCCCGTTGTGGAGCACAGGCTCCGGATGCGCAGGCTCAGCGGCCATGGCTCAGGGGCCCAGCCGCTCCGCGGCATGTGGGATCTTCCAGGACTGGGGCACGAACCCATGTCCCCTGCATCGGCAGGTGGACTCTCAACCACTGCGCCACCAGGGAAGCCCCAGGCTTATGTGTTCTTGGACTGAGTTAAAATAAAATGAAATTATCAAATAAACAAAGAAACCACCACATGTAGTATACTCAGAACTAATGTATTCTTCCTGAATGAATTAGTTGGATTCTCAAAGTTAGTATGGAGCGTTTGGAATGACCAGTGCTTGGTATAAGGAGTGGGATAAGATCAGTGGTTCATGCTGGGAGTTGAGTATGATTGTTGGTTAGTATGGAGGGTAGGCTCTAACCTGTGGTTCTTACGGGGAGTGGGGCGTACCAGCAGCACGGGCAAGGAGGGGAGGTTTTCTTCCCCTCCAGATTGTTCACACCACTTTGTACTATAGGGTGGCAAGGATAGTAGAGAAAGAAAGAGTTTCATGCTATGCTGCCAGCATCCCAATTTGATGGTGCTTGGTGAATTTCCTACCCAGAAGCCTTTGAGCCTGTTCCCAGGATTCTAGCCCACTGAGTATTTCTAAGGCGTGGTTGGAGCTTCTTGCTACCTTTAAAAGAACTAGAAATATAGAACCTGTCTGCGACATTTGGTCCTGGGAGGAACTCTTAGTCTTAGAAGGATCCAGAACTGGCTGGCATCAACAATTTGTCCTCGATGCAGGGCCAGATGTGGTTTCTGTGGCTGGGTGTGAGCGGTCCCTAAACCCCTTTGTCTTGTGGTTAGGGAATTGTTTTCATAGCCCAGATTTTACCTTAGTTGTGGCTGATCGACAGTCTAGGCATAAGACCCAGGTGGGCTTTTGACTGCCATGGGTAAAAATCAAGGAGCACAAAGCCAGAAGGAAACCCGCTTGTGAAGAAGTGGAAAATATTCCCTACCAGGATGGAAGAATGATCTGGGAGAAACTTATTTAAAGTTCTTTCAGATTCTTGGTGCTTTTCAAGGCAGAAATATATTTGTTTCCTGGTTCAGTGAATGCCCATCTGATGAATACATCATTAACTAAAAGCTAAATGCAAATTAGTGGTGATGACATTTCATATATAGACCTCATGGCAATCCTGGTATGACCAGCCCTCTGTGACATACAGGGGTGCCCTGGACAGCAGCACCCTGCAGTTTTCTCAAACATGCAGCAGAAGCCTCTGAAAATTTGCCTTTATAATCAAAAGTTTATAGTTGCTTACATTTGAAATAGAAATGTTTTCAGGCTGCAAGAAGCAGGCTTGGGCACGCCAGTGACCTATTTTGCAATGCCCAGCTCACATCCAAGACCCTCTAAGGAATTGTGAGTAATGTGTGTGGAAAGAGAGACTGAAAACATGAAACAATTCCAGAAATCATTTAAAGTTTCAGATAAATTATAACATAATTTGGTGTTTCTTTGAAGATGAAAGTTGTTAAAGGTCTTTATTGCAATACATGGTGCTTTTTAAAAGTTTGAAAAAACAAGTCAAGGAGTCTAGCTTTTTCGTCTGATTACTAGACCCTTATCTGACCCTGGGAAGTAGGTGGGCTGCAGGCATAGAAGCACAGGCAGGTCGAGGTGGGGAGTTCAGGCACATGGCAGTGTTGCTTGGGTCCTGAATTCTTGGTTTTGCTAACCTGATGGGGCTGTATTTGTGGTTGAAGTATTCTGAGAATTCCTGGGAAATACAGATGCAACAGTCCCAGTGTGTGCATCCTACATATCTACTCAGAGTTAGTAAACAAAGACGCATAAGATGTATTCAAGGAAATCCTGAGATACATTGTCTTAGTGCTTATGTAGGTAAATGGGAGAGATTAGAGACTATAAAGCTATTCCCAGCAAGACACATGGAGAAGCTCCAAGTAGGGTGAGGCAAGGAATCCTGTCATCCTCCACTTCAGGTCTAGGAGATGGCCCTGGCTCTCATACCAACCCTTCTGCTAAACTGTCATCTCTAACGCATGAATTGGTTCTTCTGGTGATTTTACCCCCCTTCACATGGGGGTAAAATCACCAAAATGCAATCTCAGGTTCGCTCAAATGACATTTTTTTTTTTTTTTTTTTTGTCACCAGGTAACTAAGCTCTACACTACCAAGAAACACCAGTTGACAGTGAAAATGCCATGCAGGTGGTTATAATAACCCACAGAGGAACATACAATACACAACACACACCTCACGTCTCTCTAGTGCCCCAGTTCACATTTATACATTTTCCCGTGAGTGTGTATCATGCCATTATCCTGAGCTTGCATGTTTTGTTGATAAAAATTGTTTGATATATAAACGGATACACCAGAAATACAGCTACACGTGGAACAACTCCTACAGAACACCTACTGAATGCTGGCAGAAGACCCCAGACCTCCCAAAAGGCAAGAAACTCCCCACATACCTGGGTAGGGCAAAGCGGAGAGATTCCCGCACAGAGGATCGGTGCCGAGCGGCACTCACCAGCCCGAGAGGCTTGTCTGCTCGCCCGCCAGGGCGGGCGGCGCTGGAAGCTGAGGCTCGGGCTTCGGTCAGAGCGCAGGGAGAGGACTGGGGCTGGCGGCGAGAACTCAGCCTGAAGGGGGCTAATGTGCCACAGCTAGCCGGCAGGGAGTCCGGGAAAACTCTGGAGCTGCCGAAGAGGCAAGAGACTTTTTCTTCCCTCTTGGTTTCCTGGTGAGCGAGGAGAGGGGATTAAGAGCGCTGCTTAAAGGGGCTCCACAGACGGGCGCGAGTCACGACTGAAAGCGCGGAGCCCAGTGACGGGCGCGGGACGCTGGGGCTGCTGCTGCCGCCGCCAAGAAGCCTGTGTGCGAGCGCAGGTCACTGTCCACACTGCCCTTCCGGGAGCCTGTGCAGCCCGCCACTGCCGGGGTCCCGGGATCCAGGGGCGGCTTCCCTGGGAGAACGCACGGCGCGCCTCGGGCTGGTGCAACGTCACGCCGACCTCTGCCGCTGCAGGCTCGCCCTGCACTCCGTGCCCCTCCCTCCCGCCCGGCCTGAGTGAGCCAGAGTCCCCGAAGAGGCTGCTCCTTTAACCCTGTCCTGTCTGAGCGAAGAACAGACGCCCTCCGGCGACCTACACGCAGAGGCGGGGCCAAATCCAAAGCTGAGACCCAGGAGCTGTGAGAACAAAGAAGAGAAAGGGAAACCTCTCCCAGCAGCCTCAGAAGCAGCGGATTAAAGCTCCACAATCAACTTGATGTACCCTGCATCTGTGGAATACATGAATAGACAACAAATCATCCCAAATTGAGGAGCCAGGAGTCAGTGCTGTGCCTCTGAGGTGGGAGAGCCAACTTCAGGACACTGGTCCACAAGAGACCTCCCAGCTCCACATAATATCAAACGGCGAAAATCTTCCAGAGATCTCCATCTCAACACCAGCACCCAGCTTCACTCAACGACCAGCAAGCTACAGTGCTGGACACCCTATGCCAAACAACTAGCAAGACAGGAACACAACGCCACCCATTAGCAGAGAGGTGGCCTAAAATCATAAAAAGTCCGCAGACACCCCAAAACACACCACCAGACGTGGACCTGCCCACCAGAAAGACAAGATCCAGCCTCATCCACCAGAACACAGGCACTAGTACCCTCCACCAGGAAGCCTACACAACCCACTAAACCAACCTTAGCCACTGGGGACAGACACCAAAAACAACGGGAACTACGAATCTGCAGCCTGCAAAAAGGAGACCCCAAACACAGTAACATAAGCAAAATGAGAAGACAGAAAAACACACAGCAGGAGAAGGAGCAAGATAAAAACCCACCAGACCTAACAAATGAAGAGATAATAGGCAGTCTACCTGAAAAAGAATTCAGAATAATGATGGTAAAGATGATCCAAGATTCTATTTCCCAGATCCAAAATCTTGGAAATAGAATAGACAAAATGCAAGAAACAGTTAACAAGGACCTAGAAGAACTAAAGATGAATCAAGCATCGATTAAAAACACAATAAATGAAATAAAAAATACTCTAGATGGGATCAATAGCAGAATAACTGAGGCAGAAGAACGGATAATTGAGGTGGAAGATAAACTAGTGGAAATAACTGCTGCAGAGCAAAATAAAGAAAAAAGAATGAAAAGAACAGAGGACAGTCTCAGAGACCTCTGGGACAACATTAAACGCACCAACATTCGAATTATAGGGGTTCCAGAAGAAGAAGAGAAAAAGAAAGGGGCTGAGAAAATATTTGAAGAGATTATAGTTGAAAACTTCCCTAATATGGGAAAGGAAATAGTTAATCAAGTCCAGGAGGCACAGAGAGTCCCATACAGAATAAATCCAAGGAGAAATACGCCAAGACACGTATTAATCAAACTGTCAAAAATTAAACACAAAGAAATCATATTAAAAGCAGCAAGGCAAAAACAACAAATAACACACAAGGGAATCCCCATCAGGATAACAGCTGATCTCTCAGCAGAAACTCTACAAGCCAGAAGGGAGTGGCAGGACATAATTAAAGTGATGAAGGAGAAAAACCTGCAACCAAGATTACTCTACCCAGCAAGGATCTCATTCAGATTTGATGGAGAAATTAAAACCTTTACCGACAAGCAAAAGCTGAGAGAGTTCAGCACCACCAAACCAGCTTTACAACAAATGCTAAAGGAACTTCTCTAGGCAAGAAACACAACAGAAGGAAAAGACCTACAATAACGAACCCAAAACAATTAAGAAAATGGGAATAGGAACATACATATCGATAATTACCTTAAATGTAAATGGACTAAATGCTCCCACCAAAAGACACAGATTGGCTGAATGGATACAAAAACAAGACCCAGATATATGCTGTCTACAAGAGACCCACTTCAGACCTAGAGACACATACAGACTGAAAGTAAGGGGATGGAAAAAGATATTCCATGCAAATGGAAACCAAAAGAAAGCTGGAGTAGCAATTCTCATATCAGACAAAATAGACTTTAAAATAAAGACTACTAGAAGAGACAAAGAAGGACACTACATAATGATCAAGGGCTCGATCCAAGAAGAAGATATAACAATTGTAAATATTTATGCACCAAACATAGGAGCACCTCAATACATAAGGCAAATACTAACAGCCATAAAAGGAGAAATCGACAGTAACACACTCATAGTAGGGGACTTTAACACCCCACTTTCACCAATGGACAGATCTTCCAAAATGAAAATAAATAAGGAAACACAAGCTTTAAATGATACATTAAACAAGATGGACTTAATTGATATTTATAGGACATTTCATCCAAAAACAACAGAATACACATTTTTCTCAAATGCTCATGGAACATTCTCCAGGATAGATCATATCTTGGGTCACAAATCAAGCCTTGGTAAATTTAAGAAAATTGAAATTGTATCAAGTATCTTTTCTGACCACAATGCTATGAGACTAGATATCAATTACAGGAAAAGAGCTGTAAAAAATACAAACACATGGAGGCTAAACAATACACTACTTAATAACGAAGTGATAACTGAAGAAATCAAAGAGGAAATTAAAAAATACCTAGAAACAAATGACAATGGAGACACGACGACCCAAAACCTATGGGATGCAGCAAAAGCAGTTCTAAGAGGGAAGTTTATAGCAATACAATCCCACCTTAAGAAACAGGAAACATCTCGAATAAACAACCTAACCTTGCACCTAAAGCAATTAGAGAAAGAAGAACAAAAACATCCCAAAGTTAGCAGAAGGAAAGAAATCATAAAAATCAGATCAGAAATAAATGAAAAAGAAATGAAGGAAACGATAGCAAAGATCAATAAAACTAAAAGCTGGTTCTTTGAGAAGATAAACAAAATTGATAAACCATTAGCCAGACTCATCAAGAAAAGAAGGGAGAAGACTCAAATCAATAGAATTAGAAATGAAAAAGGAGAAGTAACAACTGACACTGCAGAAATACAAAAGATCATGAGAGATTACTATAAGCAACTCTATGCCCATAAAATGGACAACCTGGAAGAGATGGACAAATTCTTAGAAATGCACAACCTGCCAAGACTGACTCAGGAAGAAATAGAAAATATGAATAGACCAATCACAAGCACTGAAATTGAAACTGTGATTAAAAATCTTCCATCAAACAAAAGCCCAGGACCAGATGGCTTCACAGGTGAATTCTATCAAACATTTAGAGAAGAGCTAACACCCATCCTTCTCAAACTCTTCCAAACAATATCAGAGGAAGGAACACTCCCAAACTCATTCTACGAGGCCACCATCACCTTGATACCAAAACCAGGCAAGGATGTCACAAAGAAAGAAAACTACAGGCCAATATCACTGATGAACATAGATGCAAAAATCCTCAACAAAATACTAGCAAACAGAATCCAACAGCACATTAAAAGGATCATACACCATGATCAAGTGGGGTTTATTCCAGGAATGCAAGGATTCTTCAATATACGCAAATCAATCAATGTGATACACCATATTAACAAGTTGAAGGAGAAAAACCATATGATCATCTCAATAGATGCAGAGAAAGCTTTCGACAAAATTCAACACCCATTTATGATAAAAACCCTGCAGAAAGTAGGCATAGAGGGAACTTTCCTCAACATAATAAAGGCCATATATGACAAACCCACAGCCAACATTGTCCTCAATGGTGAAAAACTGAAACCATTTCCACTAAGATCAGGAACAAGACAAGGCTGCCCACTCTCACCACTCTTATTCAACATAGTTTTGGAAGTTTTAGCCACAGCAATCAGAGAAGAAAAGGAAATAAAAGGAATCCAAATCGGAAAAGAAGAAGTAAAGCTGTCACTGTTTGCAGATGACATGATACTATACATAGAGAATCCTAAAGATGCTAACGAAAAACTACTAGAGCTAATCAATGAATTTGGTAAAGTAGCAGGATACAAAATTAATGTACAGAAATCTCTGGCATTCCTGTACACTAATGATGAAAAATCTGAAAATGAAATCAAGAAAACACTCCCATTTACCATTGCAACAAAAAGAATAAAATATCTAGGAATAAACCTACCTAAGGAGACAAAAGACCTGTATGCAGAAAATTATAAGACACTGATGAAAGAAATTAAAGATGATACAAATAGATGGAGAGATATACCATGTTCTTGGATTGGAAGAATCAATATTGTGAAAATGACTCTACTACCCAAAGCAATCTACAGATTCAATGCAATCCCTATCAAACTACCACTGGCATTCTTCACAGAACTAGAACAAAAAATTTCAAAATTTGTTTGGAAAAACAAAAGACCCCGAATACCCAAAGCAATCTTGAGAACGAAAAACGGAGCTGGAGGAATCAGGCTCCCTGACTTCAGACTATACTACAAAGCTACAGTAATCAAGACAGTGTGGTACTGGCATAAAAACAGAAAGATAGATCAGTGGACCAGGATAGAAAGCCCAGAGATAAACCCACGCACATATGGCCAACTTATCTTTGATAAAGGAGGCAGGAATGTACAGTGGAGAAAGGACAGCCTCTTCAATAAGTGGTGCTGGGAAAACTGGACAGGGACATGTAAAAGTTTGAGATTAGATCATTCCCTAACACCATACACAAAAATAAGCTCAAAATGGATTAAAGACTTAAATGTAAGGCCAGAAACTATCAAACTCTTAGAGGAAAACATAGGTAGAACACTCTATGACATAAATCACAGCAAGATCCTTTTGGACCCACCTCCTAGAGAAATGGAAATAAAAACAAAGATAAACAAATGGGACCTAATGAAACTTCAAAGCTTTTGCACAGCAAAGGAAACCATAAACAAGACCAAAAGACAACCCTCAGAATGGGAGAAAATATTTGCAAATGAAGCAACTGACAAAGGATTAATCTCCAAAATTTATAAACAGCTCCTGCAGCTCAATAGCAAAAAAACAAACAACCCAATCCAAAAATGGGCAGAAGACTTAAATAGGCATTTCTCCAAAGAAGATATACAGACTGCCAACAAACACATGAAAGAATGCTCAACATCATTAATCATTAGAGAAATGCAAATCAAATCTACAATGAGATATCATCTCACACCAGTCAGAATGGCCATCATCAAGAAATCTAGAAACAATAAATGCTGAAGAGGATGTGGAGAAAAGGGAACACTCTTGCACTGCTGGTGGGAATGTGAATTGGTACAGCCTCTATGGAGAACAATATGGAGGTTCCTTAAAAAACTACAAATAGAACTACCATATGACCCAGCGATCCCACTACTAGGCATATACCCTGAGAAAACCATAATTCCAAAAGAGATATGTACCAAAATGTTCATTGCAGCTCTATTCACAATAGCCCGGAGCTGGAAACAACCTAAGTGTCCATCATCGGATGAATGGATAAAGAAGATGTGGCACATATATACAATGGAATATTACTCAGCCATAAAAAGAAACGAAAGTGAGCTATTTGTAATGAGGTGGATAGACCTAGAGTCTGTCATACAGAGTGAAGTAAGTCAGAAAGAGAAAGACAAATACCGTATGCTAACACATATATACGGAATTAAAAAAAAAAATGTCATGAAGAACCTAGGGGTAAAACGGGAATAAAGACACAGACCTACTAGAGAATGGACTTGAGGATATGGGGAGGGGGAAGGGTAAGCTGTGACAAAGCGAAAGAGAGGCATGGACATATATACACTACCAAACGTAAGGTAGATAGTGGGAAGCAGCCGCATAGCACAGGGAGATCAGCTCGGTGCTTTGTGACCGCCTGGAGGGGTGGGATGGGGAGGGTGGGAGGGAGGGAGATGCATGAGGGAAGGGATGTGGGAACAGATGTATATGTATGACTGATTCACTTTGTTATAAAGCAGAAACTAATAAAAAGAAAAAAATTGTTTGATATAGCAATCGAAACATGAATAAGAGTTCTTGTTATAAAAATTCCAGTGATGAGCAAAAAAGGAAGATCTTACGTATTGAGGAGAAACTGAAAATAATGAAATGCTTTACAGTATATAAGAATGAGAGAGTAGGTAGTAGGTCTAAAGGAGTCCTCGTCAGAGAATGCTAGTGAGAGAGAGAAAAAGAGAGAGAGGTGAAAGGTGAGCTCAGCACATCAGGGACCTCGTGGTGCCTGTGCTGGTTGTTAAGCTGTTGCTCTCATTCCAGACCCACCCCTTATGCTCTGCTTTGTGAAGCAAACCATATTTCTCCTTCATCCTTTGGCAGCTGCTTCTTTTTGGGATGTGTCCATGAAGGTGCTAGAGGGAGAACCTTGAACCTGGAGGAGCAGCAGTTAGTTCCAGTTTCCAGTCTTTTCCTGCACTCCTGGAACCTGACTGATTTTACCAGCTCAGAGGTACCAGTGCCAGCTGGCAGGTTCCTCCTGATCAGAGATCTGAGTTCCAGCTCTGTGGTGTCCCTCCTCTAAGTGCCTGAGGCATACCACCAGCCAGGTACCCCTACTTCCTTTAGGATGACCAACCATGCTGGTTTCCCTGGGACTCTTCTGAGTTTAGCCCAGAAAGTCTGTGTCCCAGAGAAACCTCTTCCCAAAGGTCTGGTTTGGTCGTGTGATGCTCCTCCTGGGCTCTGCTTCATTTCTTTGTCTTTTTCCATCTCCCCAGGAGTGGCAGGTGCTTCCTGAAGTTGCCCCAGAGTTTTAATCCGTCTCCTATATTAAATTCTCACTCCTAAAATAACTTGTGTGTCAGTTATCAGCTACTTTAAGTGGGTTTTAGAAGCACCTCCAGTGAACAGAAGATGATGACTTAATGCCCAATACAGCAGACTAGAACTTCCTGTAATGAAAAGAGGAAACTGGCAAAACACTAAAACCTGGATTTCTAATTTAAGTTGAAGTAGAAGAAAAACATACAGAATGATGAGCCATAGCTACCCATCTCTGGTGTCACAGCATTTCATCCTACACATTAGGATGTCATTTCTTCCACCTCTTCTTCATAATTCAGAAGCCACAACATTTCACACACCTACTTCCACGAAACAAAATGCATGCTATTTGTCAAGGTAATGTGCCAAATCCTACGTTATTTTCTTTAATTTATTAAGAATTCAAGATGTTTACAACTGTGGTGACATTTTAATAGGGCTATTGATTTTCCTTCTTCCACTTTTTCTACTTTGTAGTATATTACTTAGAAAACAGAAAAGGTTTGGGGTGTCTGCCCCAGCCCCATTGTTCCATAGCACCTTGTCTTCTTCTGGGGGCACCAGAAGAGGACCCTGAGACAGGAACTCAAGTGCAAGTAGTTTAATTGAGAGGAGAAGGAAATGCTGGAAGGAAGTGGGGGAAATGAGACAGGAGGAGAAAGCCAACAAAGGGTGTGTGAGGCCAGTTCCAGCTGTGGCAGCTGGAACTTAATCCTTCTGTGGAAACCTAAGGATTTCCAGGAACATGCACTCCTGATTTATCCCACCTGAGGGGCAAGGGACCTGGGGCACTAATACCCCAACTCCTGTTAGAAATTGGTTAGAGCTGCTGCTGGGAGGCATTAATTCCCCAGCATTCCTAGTCCTCCATGCAGACAGGCAAAGAGGGCTTCAGAGGCCAGAGAGACCTCAGCCAAAGGAATGCAGTCATGTGAACAGGTTGTGATAAGTCTAGTCCACATGCTATAAAGCGATGAGGGTGCAGGTATATGGTTGAAGCACTAATAACATCTGCTATATTTTATTTTTATTGCATGAAATTCCATAACATGAAGAGAGTTAGGAACACATATTCATTGTTATAGGAGAAATGACTGTAATTTGATTTGTCAACCCATCATCAGTTTCTAGGGCTTGGGCACCTATAATTCTTGTGTTGAGGGATTCATTTCTGGTAGATGCTGGAGCACCCTGGGACATATTTAAAATCAGGGGCAGTATTGGAAATAGAACACTGGCTTTCTCAAATATATCTCGCAAAATTTGCAAATACTGAACAATGGAAGTTTTTTTTTTTTTTTTTTTTTTTGCGGTACGCGGGCCTCTCACTGTTGTGGCCTCTCCCATTGCGGAGCACAGGCTCCGGACGCGCAGGCTCAGCGGCCATGGCTCACAGGCCCAGCTGCTCCGCGGCATATGGGATCTTCCTGGACCGGGGCACGAACCCGCGTCCCCTGCATCGGCAGGCGGACTCTCAGCCACTGCACCACCAGGGAAGCCCCTGAACAATGGAAGTTTTTAAAGGGCATGAGGCTTCCAAGACGTATTAAGCAATAAGACAACTTGTTGTCTTTGTTCAGATGGGGAACTCAAGGAGAGAGAGGGAAGGGGAGGAAATGGAGAAATTGGACGTGGGGGAGGAGCAGGCTTGCCAACCCAAATTCAGACGGAGTGGGCAGAGTAGAATGGTTAAGGAGGTGGCCTGTGAGCCAGGAAAGACTAGTGAAGAATAACCTATGCTTTCACTAACTATTAAATCATAACTGATTTACACAAATGAAAGAAACTCAAAAGGCCACCTTCTGCCTTTTGGGAAGGAGTGGTGGATTTTTGCATACTAATTTATAGGCAAGAACAGGTGCCAGTAGGGATGAGGGAAGAGTCCTTGCAGTGTGAGGACAGAGATCCACGGGAAGGCTGACACTTGTGGATTGTCTCCCCTGTGCCTGAATTTCTATACCAGATTTTGTGGGCTCAGGCAGCGTGATGTAAAAGATATTGTGGTGGAATCTCTGAGGTTGCAGCTGCAGTTTGGCTAGGTACCAAAAACAGTACCCACACCACCCAGCTTCTCCCCTCGGAGTAAGTCATTCATAAGAACATAATTTTTGATGAGACCCAGCTATTGTTTTCTTTCAGTCTGAATTCAAGTGGGGACACCTTTTATTCCTGTGTCCCTGGTTGGACTTCAGAAACATAACAAGGAGGGAATCAGCTTACTTGTTCTCCAGGGAGGGTTTGGTACCATCACAAGTTGATGACTTTTGTTATGGTCTTTAGTATCCTCTAAATTAGCTCTTCTATCTCCCAGGTCAACATAAACAAAAGTATCACATCCTCTGTCTTCTATGGCAAATCTAAGAGAAACTATTTGGGGGCATGTTTCGATGAGAACATTTATAGCTGAGTAATATTTTTAGCGATGAACTTTTCATAATGGAGGGAAAATACTTCCATGTTTGCAGGCATTACCCAGAAAGTGTGATTTGACTTCTTTTTATTTATTATCTAGAGTTTCCATGTGACAAATTTCAGGTCTTTAGGTTTAAGCAGATTTTATTTAACTATGTTTCCAGATAAAATTCAAAAACAGTTATAAAAGAAAATGAATTCAATTGAAAACCTGGTAGGATGCTGACAATGACTTAGGATGTATAAAACTCAGAAAAAGAAAAGATGACAAAAGTACCTTCTTCAGAGACGGAGCACATTTGTTTGGAGCATGTTATAGTGTAATGATATAAACATAAGCTTTGATTAGTAATGATCAGGAGCCGGAATAATTGTGCTTAGGCTCATTTGAGCATTACTAATTCAGGACAGTTCTGTTTGTACGGAATTATTTGCATTTATGTTTTTCCTGAGTTAAAAAAGAATACCCCCGGGTCTTGCTCAGAGCTTGGGGAATTAAACATACAGCTCTCATTAACGAGCCTGTGAACTGTACAGTCTGCTTCATTCTCTAAACACTTTGCAGAAAGTTCTCTGTCTGCCAGTGTGCTGGATACAACTGTGGTTTCCAGATTGGAAAGCCTAGCGGAGTGACATAGCACTGAGAAACAAGCCACCATATGGGAGGTCTGTCACCCAAAAGGTGGCTTTGGAGCCAGACGTTTTCTTGGGACAGGGCCAAACAAGAAAGATCAAGCAGGTGAGGGATGACCGGTGCTGTGATGAAGCTTACCATTTTGAGTTTCCTTTGAGGGAACCTTTCATTACGGTTATAGGATCTCAGAACGCTTGGGTTCCCTTAAGGTGAGAATATGGTAGCTGTGAAATGTCAGGAAAGGAACCCACTCGGCCGCAAAGGCAATGCCGTAGTTAAAAGTATGGCCTTCGATGTCAGATTTTGGTGCTCGCTCACCAGCTGATTGACCTTGGGGATGCTATTTAGCCTTTCAAATTTTGGTTTCCATCACTGCAAAATGAGTATAAAAATATTACTTACCTCCTGGGGTTGCAATGAAGAATCAACATAAAAAATGCCTAATGCATAGTAATCACTCAAGAATTTTTTTTTTTTCACTCTGGATCCCAGGGATCAATCCGTTTGGAAGCCATTTCATCAGCACTTGTACTTGCTGCAAATCAATGGGCAGATTGCCTGGATTTGGGGTTGAAGGCAATTTAATTCCAGGTCTCTACTGTTTGCTTTGTCTTGCTCTGAATTCAGGCCGTAAAACGTAAGTTGGCATCAGCAACCGGCTGTTCCCACCTCCATCGGAATGCCAATATCCTCTCATCTATTGACACAAGAAGAAAGTAAATATGGGAATGTCCTCGGAATTTTCTTTACACTAAACACGTAATTAGCCACTTACCCATGATGAGTAAAATTTAATTTCAGCTAAGGGAAAAGGAATGCTGATTAGATATATTTTATTATCTGTTTACTTTCTGAGAAGAGGGCAGCTGGATAAAATACCTTCTTGAGCTGTACTTTTAACGTCCTGCCGTGCTTACCAAAGAAATACGAGAAAGCTTGCAGGAACCGCACATGTAAATGCAAATAATAATTTTATTGGCATTTTCCTTCCTTTTATTTGTTAGAGTGACAGTGAGTATGGCTCTGAAGCTACCGTCTGCCCAAATGTAGAGGGAAGCAGGGCCGGAGGAGGGTCAGGAAGAGAGGCAGAGGCAAGGGTGCACAGGACCAGCCTCAGACAGCGCTGTTTGGAAGGGTCCCTCCCCTCTGCTTCCTCTGTTCTCTATTTCCCTGACTTTGCTTCCCTCTGGCAGCTTAGAGGCCCAGCCTGGGTCACTTTCCTAGGCCAGGACTCCTGGCTGCCCCCAAATTACTGCTCTTCCAGCCCTTATTTCATCAAGACCCTGTTTCCAAAGGGCCCAGCTTTCAACTAACAGTTTTAAGCAAATAAGTAGAATAAATTCCTACAAAGCATTTTGTAAATGATAGCAACTTCATGCATTTTCTTGCTAATGTGGTATTTTTATAAAGTGGACACTTCGAGGTGTCAGTGTTTTAACCTTAAAAGATGAATCAGAAGTGGTGGAATTTCCGAAGGACCTTCTAATCGCCCCTCAAATCCTATCACAGACTCAGCCCCAGCCTTGCCTTTGCCTGGGAGGACACCTGTGGGGTGGGCTGCAGTGATGCAGAGTGCTTAAAGGGACCTGCCTATGGAGCTTAGGGCTAAAGGTAACTGGGAGACATACTTTGGCAGCATAAGGAAGAATTTTTACCCCAATCTGTTAGGACTAGGAAGCTTTGTGAGGTAATGAGTTCCAAGTCTTTGGAAGCATTTAAGTAAAGCTTAGAAAGATACCTGGGAGAAATATTGTGGAGAGGATTGAGATATTATGCATTACCAGTCAAAGTGGAGCCAGGGAGCCAGAAACGACTCTAGCTAGTCTAGACAGGGGGCATTTCATCCAGGGAATTGGTAACCTTGGCCAACAAGGCAATCAGAGATTAGAATGAAAAGCAAAACATCACCCCTAGGACTGGAGGGACAAAGGGAAAAACTGGTGTTTCAGGGCCCAGAAACTGGGGCCACTCAGGCCAGGGCTAAGCCCATGTCGGGGCTTCCCTGAGGGAGCTGGGGCCGTGGAGAGAGGTGCTGTCTGGACTGGAGCCTCAGAGGAGATGCAGCCTCTGCCAGGGACCTCCTGCTGACATGGCAAGTGAGGAGTAGGACTCCAGCCTTTCCCCTCTTCCTGCCTTCTAGCGTCCAACCAGTGCTTCCCATTGGCCAAACCCAGATGGGAGCCTGTTGCATAGGAACGTGGACCACGGTGGAGCCTGGGGCATGGGGGTCTGAGAGCAGCTTCCCCGCTGATCTGCACAGTGGGCCTTCGGACTAGATGAACTCTAAGCTTCCTTTCAAATGTAACAAACAAAAACTAAACCTCTCCAATTCTACTGTTTTAAGACACTCCTGCTAGCAAGTATCAGCCAGTTCCTAGGAAAAGAGACCAGTGAACATCTAGAGGGCTAGCCTATGAATTCCACCCCCTTGTTTCAGGGACATTTATTCATTGCTTACCATCTGGTACCACAGGAACTACACTTGATAGAATATTCTTATTCCATATTTTTTCAGGCAACAGTGTACAGGTGGGGCTTATGGACGACTTCTCTGTTCTTCTTGTCTTTCTGGTTTCCTGGTCATAGTATTAGAGGGAAAAGGTTTTGATCGTTGCAGTTTTTATTCTTTACTAAAATATTATCTTCCTTACTTTTAGAGGATGTGGGGAAGGGCCATCACAATGGCACACTCTAGAGGCCTTCGCCCAGCACTGCCGGTACCAGTTGGCCAGGCCCCTCCTCGGGATCACACTGGGTTGGTGACGGGGGGTGAAGGGGGAGCGTCCGTGGGGTGTCTGGGTCTCATTCTGACCCTGGTAAGGTGCCCCAGCCCCTCTCCTTCTCACAATTTCAGCTGTTCCCCTGAAACTGGGTGTCTAGGTGCTCTTTCTTATAGATGCAGTCAGCCTGCCTTGGCTTTGCTGCAGCCCGGCACGATGTTCTTTGGGTCTGACAACCTACTAGAGATGAACGTATTTCTTCCTTTTAAAGTGGTGGCCGTGGGCAGGTGTTCAGAACGGGAGTGTGCTTCGCAGAGCTGCCATGAATCTGCCCATGGCTGTGACTTTGAAAAGAAGGGTGTTTAACCTTGAAAGTCATTGAGGATGGGAATGGTGTGCTGGGGACATTGCCAGATGTGCTGCTTCCCTGGCCCTGCATGGCCACTCTCTCCGCTCAGCTCATCCCACCCTGCTCCTGGGCTCTGGAAATCAGGGTCAGGAGGTGAAGGTACAGAACTGGAGGTGACTGAGTTGAAGTCACGCGGTCAGGGAAAAGGTGGTGCCTTTCTATGGTTATAGCTTGAGTGGGCATCAGAAGCACTATTTGTATGACTTTTGGAAAGAGGCTTTTTACCGCCTCAGACTTAGGGAACGGTGCTGCTGAACACATGGAAGATGCCCAGAAAACGTTGAGCAATGGGCTTTGTCACCTCCCCTAAAGATACTGAATTTGTTATTTTATGATTTGCTGTTACTTCCTGGCATGGTTAGGGTTGGGTTTGAAATGTGTCATCCTGTGCAGTTAAATGTTAAGGGATGAAGCAGCAGGTGTATTCGCATGCTTCTCTCAACCCTACCTCTCCAGCTTACTTTTTGAAAAGCAGAACATAAATAGCTTGTTTGGACAAGTTTTATGGTTATTAATAAATATTTCGATAGCACCCTCTACTTTCATAGGCCTGAACAGTAAAGAAAATTGTGCCAAAAGAAAAAAGAGAACAGAATCTCCTCACCTTGGGAGCAGAAAACCTCCTCTTGTTTGCAGTTGCCGCCTGTCTGGATGGCTACATTTTGACGGCAGCTCGTCTTGTTTCCATTACTTGAACAAGGGATGCACCTGCGGTCTGCCTCTGGGAGGTGACAAGATGCTTCCGACCCAGTCTTTGCTAGGCCAAGGGGGAAGGAAAGCTTGAAGCTAGGGGTCAAAGTTCCTGTCTTAAAAAATATCAATTCCTTTTGGTTCAAACACTGAGTAAATAATATTGATAGTAACTCCCCACCTATTAAATATTAACTCAGGTGAGGTGTTTCAAGTAAATGCTTTTTCTATAGTTACTATCAACATCTTTCCAAAGATAGGCTACACATTTAACTTGCCTTTCAACACAAAGGATGTGGAACATATCTCAACCTTTTCTAAATAATTTATTGTAATCAATGTGGTTGTCATTCAGTCTAGATGCTGTATTTCAGGGCGATAATCCCTGGGACTTGTGTTTGCTGTATTCTTTTACTCTGTCTACTTCCATAGGTAATTCCTTCTTTCTTTGAGTGAATATTTATGGAGCACTTATCATGTTTGAGGCAGTGTGGATACAAAGATATATGCAAAGTAATCTCTGCTGTCAGGAACGGCTGAGTTTGGCCAGGGAAGCAGACACATACATTATGATCTACATTTAATTCAGTGGCACAGGTGGGCAAATGTGATGGGAAGGTCTCACATAGCAGGGAATATTTGGCTTGGGTCTTGAAGGATGAGTAGGTGGTTGATGACCAGAGACCCTAGGAAAGGGCATCTCAGGTCCTGAGCCCAGCATGTGTAGGTGGCTGTGAAAGTATATCACCTGAATGGGAAAAGCATAGTGTGTCTGCAGGGGTGGGCGTACATGAGGCTCTGGGAGATGAGAAACTGTCCCTTACCCCCAGGACTCTATTTTGTGTTTTCGTCTCTGCTGTCACTTTGCCTGCTTGCACCTTCCTCTCCCTCCTACCATTATAGTACTTTGTCTTCTGTGGGCTGTGAAACCAGATACTCAAGCTTATCAGTGTTTAAAGTGAGAATAATAAGCTTTCAAGGGACGGCTTCCTCTATGAACAGAGTGTAAAGGCTTTGGTGCATCTCTTTCGGCCGTTCAGAGGTTCCTGGCTCTCATTTGCATATTGGATGATGGAGGATGCCAGAGAGGTGTGACCCAAAAAATGAGGTTTCTCTCTAATTGCTTTTCTTAAGGCCAAACAGAGACAGAAAGAGTTAACATGGAACTCCCTCATGATGGAGGATGAATGAGTCAGCATTTGCAAAGCATTTGGCTGTCTTTCTACAAAGGGTGCCGTTGGTTACAAGGACACCATTGTCAGAAATTCTAAGAATGATGGATGGTGGCAAATCTCTTTAAATAACCTGCATCAGCTCCCATCAACGTTCTTCTAAGGTACCAGCTCTGTGCTTTGACTCTGGGATAACCCCCTGCTCACTGCAGATTTGAGAACTTGATAGGTATCAAAGCATGAGAGAAAATAATGGCATAAAAATAACCAACATCAATAGAGCAGGGAGTAAGAATCACCTCCATTCTGTGGGCTGCAGCAAGCAAGGGACACAAAAAAGAAATGATTGACATCAACGTATAAACATACGCCCTGCTGAGACCTGGCCGTTCAGTTCACTGGGAAAGTTATAGCCCATGACCACAAGAATGAATGTAGGCTTAAAAGTGAAACACTTTGGGGACATATTCCCCCCACCCCCGCCGCAACCCCCAGTGCCTCTGAGGAACCATATTGTCAATTTACTGACCCCATGCCTGTCTCTTCCTGCTACAGCTCTGGAGTCCAGGTTCAAACAAGTTCGAATATTTGGCTTCCTGGCAGGGACCATTCTTTCTACAGACCTATTAAATGGAGTCCAGGTGCAGGCATACTTTGCAGCATGCCCTCCTCCCATGGCCTTAACCTTTGCTGGAGCTCTCCTGAAGATCCAGCTTATATGATGCCACTTGCTAAACAGGAGTGGTGTTGCCACTTGAGTTGGAGTCAGGCACAGAAACCTTACTGAGGCAGAGTGTAGCTCAGGATTGTTCTGAAGTTTTCTTTAGAGAACAGTCATTTTACTGATACCTACTATATACAAAGCATTGCACTAGGTACTATTGAGGGATTAAAAATAAAAAGGCAGTGTTATTTATGTATTTACTTTGAAAATAAATAAATTTATTTATTTATTTTTGGCTGCATTGGTTCTTCGTTGTTGCACACAGGCTTTTCTCTAGTTGTGGCGAGCGGGGGCTGCTCTTCGTTGCAGTGTGCGGGCTTCTCATCGCGGTGGCTTCTCTTGTTGCAGAGCACGGGCTCTAGGCTCATGGGCTTCAGTAGTTGTGGCTCATGGGCTCTAGAGTGCAGGCTCAGTAGTTGTGGCTCACGGGCTTAGTTGCTCCACAGCATATGGGATCTTCCCGGACCAGGGCTCGAACCCACGTCCCCTGCATTGGCAGGCGGATTCTTAACCACTGTGCCACCAGGGAAGTCCCAAGGCAGGGTTGTTTTTAAAGAGGGTTTTATAGTCCTGTTGGTAAGAAAATACATACATACAAAGATCAACATATCAATTCATGGGTTCTGGTTGAATGGAGATTGGATTTACCTGAAAACGCTTGCTGGGAGTACTTTCTTATCTCTAACGCAGGAGGACAGTAGGGCCAGCTTTGTGGGCACACGACCTGCACAGCCACACGTGGCCCTAAACTGAGAAGGGCCCCTTGCTTGCTGTACTGCTCTGCAGTTAGCATGTGAAATTCTTAATGAGTTTTGAGCAAGGGGTCCCATATTTCACCTTTGCTATGGGCCCTACATATTATGTAGTTGGTCCTGGGAGGGGGGATGTCTGTGACGTGGCTTGCTTAGAAAAACAAAGCAGTATCTTGTAGAGGAGCAGCTAATAGATTGGCTTGGTTGAGCTGAAGAGCCCAAGTGTAGGAAGTGTGGGAAAGGGAAGAGTCCCTTGAGGGAAGATGAGACACTTAATGGAAGCCAACACTTCCTTTTTATGCATTTGCACATAACTTGTATTAGCCTACGATATCCCAAGGGAAGGACAGCTTCAGGATAGGCCTGAGTGTGCCATTTCCCTTCTGGCCCCATCAAAGATGTTGTGTGGGCCAATCCATCCCACTATTCCATCCCTACTTGCACTTAGGTGTTCAGAACCAGGCTCTGTGTGGCTTTCCCTGAGAGACATTCATGCCAGCAATACTGGAAACCCCTTTGCCTGCCTTCACCAGTCTTTTACCTGGAAGAGTTAGGCAGATCAAACTTCATTCCATTCAACTTATGAGGTGTGAGAATCAAATCACTGTTCCAAGATGTGTAACTGAGATTGAAATTCATCTGGTTAAATCCCAAATAAACTGACTCCCCTAAACTCTCCCCCAAGATCACTCTCAGGTTAGCCTCTGATCACGGTTAATGTTCCGGGGCAGGGGCAGGAGAGGCAGGCAAGGGGACTCTCTAAGCCCCAAGCACATGTGATTATTTGGAGGTAAAGCGAAGGAGTGAATTGATACTTTATTTCTAAGCCACTTTTTTCGGGGGGAGCTGTTTGCTGGGAGGATTGCACTTGGCACTGAAGATCATGGAATATGAGCTGGAGAGCAAACCTCTGGTGTTGTTGCCTTGTGTCCTCGGGCAAGCTCCTTAGTTACCAACTCGTTTCTCTGTCCTCTTCCTCTGCCATACTGAGATGTTCTGAGGGTCAGCTGTGAATTACGTGGCATTCTTGGAAAGCAATTCATCATATAAACTTAAGGTATTTTCATTAGCTGTGTCAGATCTTCTGAGGGTCAGCTGTGAATTACATGGCATTCTCAGAAAGCAATTCATCGTATAAACTTAAGGTATTTTCTTTTTTTTTTTTTTTAGAAGATGTTGGGGGTAGGAGTTAATTAATTAATTAATTAATTTTTGCTGTGTTGGGTCTTCGTTTCTGTGTGAGGGCTTTCTCTAGTTGTGGCAAGTGGGGGCCACTCTTCATCGCGGTGCGTGGGCCCCTCACTATTGCGGCCTCTCTTTTTGAGGAGCACAGGCTCCAGACGCGCAGGCTCAGTAGTTGTGGCTCACGGGCCTAGTTGCTCTGCGGCATGTGGGATCCTCCCAGACCAGGGCTCGAACCCGTGTCCCCTGCATTAGCAGGCAGATTCTCAACCACTGCGCCACCAGGGAAGCCCAAGGTATTTTCATTAGCTGTGTCAGATATTTGAGAGGATTTCACAGAGCCAGGCCAACATCTCAAAACATGCAAGTGTTAATTGTGTCAGATTACCTAGCCATTGTTGAAAAAAAAATTCATCACCTTAATTCTCTTTGTCCATTTCCTTCTCTTCCTCTTATTCATTCTCCTCACATCAATTCAGCTTACATCTTGAGGAATCTCACAATTAATCCTAAGTGGTGGTTACTCATGGGTATCACACAGCATTTTACAAGGGGAGAGCAAGGCTTAGTGACAGGAATGATTGAAGCTGGCCGGAATGGTTTGTTCCATGGCATTAAGTCCTGCTCTGGTCACTACTAAATCTGTCCTCTGCCTATGGGAAATTGCCTGGTGGTGTAAGGGGATTTTTGTAAGTAGTCAGAAAGTGTAAACTGTTGGAACTCTTAAATTAACCAGGTCATTTTCTTATCACACTTTATACTTAGAAATAATTAAACCCACAGCAAATGCCTAGAAGGGTTCACATGATAGAACACTCCCAAGTCCTCAGGGGTTGGGTTACAGAGGTGCCATCTTTATTGTCAGGTGGGTCATTAACTCAGGAGGCGTCCAAGTGGTGGAACAGATCATCTCTTTGAGTGGTGAACTTGGTGAACAGGGCATGTCTAAGGAAGGTGTTATATGCTTGCTGGAAGACTATTTAAGAAACTTTGTCTTTCCTTCTCATTACTAGAAGCAACTGAGATATTTGTTGAGAATTTACGAGAAATGACCACAAATCACAGGAAATGTAGCATTAATTGTGATAGTGCATTGTATCTATAGAGAAAAAGGAATGGTTTGAAAAAAAGGTGTAAATTGTGAGGAAATATAGTGATACTATAAAAATGGGATTCCCTGTAGTACTTTACCGAGAAGACCCTTCACCCTGTAGGAAGGCTGCTGCAGTAGCCTTGAAACACTGGCTCCGGTTGGTAGAGAGTGGTGGCTGTATTGATGTTCTTCACAGTGAATGGCCCTTCTAATGGCTCCTAGACCAAAATGTCTTCTCAGCTGAGTTCACTTTGTTCCCACCCACCCGTAACTTTGTAGTCCCTGCTCTGATGGTACAAAGATCTGGGGCTTCTCCTCAAGATTGTTTGTATAGAATCTACTTTAGTCAGCTTCCCATCTTCACTTGGGCAATGGCATTGGTTGTGGTTGTGGAACCCATGGTTTTTTGTGATCATATAGTTATGTCTCTGCTCATTTGTTCAGTGTGCATTTTCTGTGCTCATCTGTGAGCTCGGTGACTGTAGAGACCATGTTTGTTTTGTTACCAGTTTTACTTGGAAACTCAGGCTCAATGTGGACATTGCTATCTCTTACTGCTAGTGTTTCCATGTGGGATTTCTTTCTTGTCATTTCTTGGGAACTTTACATGTTTTTCTGAATCATGTATTCCAAGAAAAATCAGTCATAAAGTCAGGAAAGTTGGAGAAAATAACATACTTTTTAAAGAATTAACACAACACAACATAGAGACTATTACTGGTTCTAAGGAACCCACTGATGTCAAGTAGAAAGCAAAAGCAGAAAACAGTGATACTTGGAGTCAAATATAAAGATCAACACTTATGGGAACTGGGACAGGGACAGATAGGAAAGAATTGGTCACAATCTAATTAACCACGCTGTGGTCATAAGTGTGGGTTTGTGGCTCTATTTCTAATGGTGAATCCTTCTTGAAAATAAAATACATGTGAATAGGTTTATATGCACAGTATATTTTTTACAAATCCTGTGAGTGATGCTCCAAGAAGTAACATGTGTTAGTAGCAAAATAAGCCCTTAAACTGGCTATTTAGACACACGATTTTGTTAGTGCTTGCTAGGAGATCTAAATATTACATTTATTTGAATACTACCCAGGACTGTTTGCTGGCATTTTCCACTGTTTGAATATTCTCTATAGGCTATAGCTCTTTGAAAATACTACTAAATTTAGTATTTCTTATTTATTAAAACTTTTTAAACTATCATAATAATGAATAAAATTATAAAGAATATTTGAAGTATTAAAAATAGCTTATAATTTCAGGAATTTTCAAGAATTCTCAGGAATTCAAAATTCCCATTCCTAAATTCCAAAGATTACTATCTGCCATGATTTTGGAAACACAAAGCTACATAACAAACCACCCCACAATCTAGTTGCTTAAAATAACACCAATTATTATCTATCCCAGTTCTCAGGGTTGACTGAGATCAGCCAGATGGTACTTCTACATCTCCTGTTGTTGGCGGGAGCTGCAGTCATTTGGGGGCTGTTGAGGCTGGAACTTCTGAGATGACTTACTTACAAGGCTGGCAGTTGATGACTGTTCGTCAGGAGCTGAGCTGTGGCTTTTGGCCCTGTTCCCACCATTCTCTTCTAGGTGTCCTCTTCATTTGGCTTGAGCTTTTAGAGTGTAGGAGCTGGGTTCTGAGAGGGTGTGTCCCAAGATCAAGCTTTCTAAGAAGGAAGGAAGAGTTGCAAATTCCCTTAAAGCTTGGGAGCCCTGGATTGTCACTTATGCTGCCTTCTATTAGTGCAAGCAATCACAGAGCTATGCCACATTCAAGGGGAGGAAGCATAAACTCTTATCTCCTGATGTGAGGAAGGGCATATATGTACTGGGAGGGGAGGAGTTTTGGGGCCATCTTTGGAGATCCTACCACAGTCTGTCGTCTGATTACAACCATTTATGTCAATTTCACCCTCTTAAGATCTGCCAAAGTCTTATCTCTGCTCTCTTTACGTCTGCAGAGGCTGGAATGTCCAAGATGTCTTCTTGACTCACATGCTGATGTTGCAGTGAGTAAGGCTTGAGTGCAGCCATGTGCATGGGTCTTTGGTTCTACCTCTCCACTGGCTCCTCAGTTCGCTCCATCTAATCTCAGGGCCTCTCCTTCTCTACATGATGTCTCCACCGGGGTAGGTGGACTTCTTACATGGCAGCTCAGGACTCCCAAGAGAGCACTCGAAGAGGACAAACCTAGTGGAGCCTCTGCTTATGTCATAATTGCACATGTCCTATTGGCCCCAGCCAGCCACAGGGCTAAGCCCAGAATCAATATGTGAGGACTACACAAAGGTGGGAGGAATGGCTCACTGTAGACCACCAAACTAATAGTCTGCCTTGGATGCTCGCTGAGTGTATGAATGAGTGAATACATGGATGGATACCCTATCACTAGTTCATTCACTTCCAAATCCAATTTTGGACAAACAGGATCTTTCCCTAAAGGGGGTCTAGCTTCAGTCCCACCTGCACCATTCATCTCACTGCTCCTGGCATCTGACTAGACCTATGGTCCCTGGACCTGCCCATGGACACCTGGTGGCCCTTCCCTTGATCTCCACCTCCTACGGATTTACCCTTACCTTTCAGGAAATCACGTTATCTCCATCCCCTACTCCTGAGGCTTTCTTTTTAGCTCATTTTTGCTTCTTTTAGTTTAGATTTTTCTAAATTGTCAGGACCTCTGAAAGCTCCTACAGTAGTTTAATCATCACCTGCTTTATCACTACCTGCCTCACCCTTGCCTCTCAAGTTGTAGTTCACCTCTACCAGGGGCATTAGCTTCTAAAATCATAAACACACACACACTGCATAACATTTTAATTTTAGATTTTTAAAATTGAATTGATGCTATTTAACTGAAAGCCATTTGTATTTTTTGTAGACAGTAGCCCAATTAAACTTTATATTATACACACCTATACACGTACACATGCACACCCACCCCTAAACCCAGAATTCTTTTTCTCTTCTTCCCCCAAACCTCTCTGTCCAGAAGAGCCAGCCCAATGCTTCATTTCTGTCTTTGAGCCTTGGCTCTATTGAAGCTTCTTTGCTGTATTTAAACTTCGGCTGGTCTCCTATAGATCAAGAGCCAATTCAAGGTATGGATTTGCTCACTGGGACATGAAATCCCAAGGGATGAACTGGTATCACCCACATCATTTCAGTTGTACTAAGAATCTTTATCATGCAAGGGGCTTGGTTCCTGGACTCTCTGACTTTTAAAAAAATTTTTGCAAGCTTAAATAAGGTCAACAAATCATGAATGGAGGAGACAGTTTAAGAATTATAACCAAGCAATAATGATGACATTAGGCAGGAAATGCAGATGAGCATCCGTTTTCTTTTATCTCCTCCAGTAAAATCCTTTTAAGAGAAATTTGGAGCTCTGTTACCCTGGAAAACATAGCTGCTTATAGGGAGAGATGAGATCATGTTTTTCTAGTGCACTGAGGAAACTTAATTATTAGAAATTCCAGACTTTCTAGGGGACTCTGACTCATGTTTTGAGACCACATTTTATTCAGCAAACCATAACATTCACATGACCATCTCTCTGTCATCTGAAGCACCCGGCACAACATTATGCTTGCAAATGTTTAAGCATTTTTCTTAGAGTTCTGTGTGAGTCCCTGCCTTATTTCTTTTACCTCCTACCCACCTCGTCTGCCTCGCAGATGGAAGCAGAAAGTGCACATTAATATTCGTCACTCCGCCAACTGGTGGGTGGCAGAATAAAGTCACACGCTCTAGTCAAGGATTGAAAGTTTTTATCACAACTCTGGTTCTACCTCCTGCTCACTGACCTAAGCCTCCTTATCCCCCGCCCCCCCTCCCCCCCCCCGCAAACTCAGATCCCACAGGCTTTGGGTGAACCCTGGACCCTGATTCATCTCTCTAAGTGGTTACCTCATTCATTCATGTGCTCATCTGTTTAACAGATATGTGTTGAGTATCTCCTATGTCTCTGACAGTGTTCTAAGCACAGGAAGTAGAGAAGTGAACAAAACAGATAAAATCCCTGTCCTCATGCAGTTAACGACAGGGGGAATTCATACTGCAAACATGATAATTAATTTTAATATATAATTTGTTACAAACGTTATGTAATATAATGTTAGCATCAATAATTAGTTGGGGATGAGGGCGATGAGAAAAGTGCAACAGGGAATGGGAAAAGGAGTGTCAGCAACAAGGGTTGCAATTTTATTTAAAAATTTTTTCAACTTTATTGAGGTATAATTGACAAATGTAATTGTATACATTTAAAGTGTACAGCATGATGATTTGAGATACATTGTGGAATGATTACTAAGCTCAAGATAATTAACACATTTATCACCTCACATAATTAACTCTTTTTTTTTTTTTTTGGTGGTGGTGTGAATGCTTAATTTCTGCACCCAACAACTTTCATGTATACAGTACTGTATTAGTAACCATAGTCAACCATGCTGTACATCAGAATCTCAGAATTTACTCTTCTTAAAACTGAAAGTTTGTATCCTTTGACCAAAATCTTCCTATTTCCCCCTCTTGCCAGCCCCATTCTATTTTCTATTTCTATGAAATTGGCTTTTTAAAAAATAGATTATACATATAAATGATATCCTACAGTATTTCTCTGTCTCTGTCTGGCTTATCTCACTTAGTATAATGCCCTCCAGGTCCATCCATGTTGTTACAAATGGCAGGATTTTCTTCCTTTTGATGGTCGAGTAATATCCCACCACATATACATTTCACATTTTCTTTATCCATTCATCCACTGAAGGACATTTAGGTTGTTTTCGTATCTTGGCTATGTAATGCTGCAGTGAACATGGGCGTGCAGGTATCTCTTTGAGATACTGATTTCATTTCCTCTGGATATATATCCAGAAGCGGGACTGCTGCATCATGTGGTAGTTCTATTTTTAATTTTTTGAAGAACCACCATGCTATATTCCATAATGGCTGGGCCAGTTTACATTCCTAACAACAGTGTAGAAAGGTTCCCTCTTTTCCATATCCACACCAACATTTGTTATCTCTTGTCTTTTTAATAATAGCCATCGTATTAAAGGTGGCCATCTTATTATAGGTGTGAGGTGATACCTCATTATGGTTTTGGTTTGCATTTCCTTGATAGTTAGTGATGTCAAGCACCTTTTCATGTCCATATTGCCCATTTGTATGTCTTCTTTGGAAACATGTCTAACCAGGTCCTTTGTCTATTTTTTAATTGGATTATTTGCTTTTTTGCTATTGAGCTGTATGAGTTCTTTATACACTTCGATATGAACCTCTTCTCAGAAAACTGACCTTTTAATGTATTGGTTGTTTTCTCTGCTCTGCAGAAGCTCTTTAGTTTGACGTATTATTTTTTTGCTTTTGTTACCTGTGCTTTTGGTGTCTTATCCAGGAAATCATAGCCAAGACCAATGTCAAAAAGCTTTTCCTTTATGTTTTCTTATAGGAGTTTTATGGTTTCAGGTCTTACATTTAAGTTGTTAATTTGAGTTAATTTTTGTGAGTGGTATAAGATAGGGGTCTGACTTCATTCTTTTGCCTGCAGATATCCAGTTTTCTCAGCACCATTTATCGAAGAGACTATCCTTTTCCCTTGTATGTTCTTGGTACCCTTGTCAAATATTAGTGGATTGTATATGGGTTTTTTTTCCAGGCTCTTTCTTCTGTTCCATTGGTCTGTGTGCCTGTTTTTATGCCAGTACCATTCTGTTTTTTTTTTTAACATCTTTATTGGAGTATAATTGCTTTACAATGGTGTGTTAGTTTCTGCTTTATAACAAAGTTGATTACTGTAACTCTGTAATTAGTTTTAAATCAGGAAATGTAATTCTTCAGCTTTCCTCTTCTTTCTCAAGGTTTCTTTGGCTATCTGGGTCTTTTGGGGTTCCATACAAATTTTAGGATAATTTTTTCTATTTTTGTGAAAAATACCATTGGGATTTTGATAGGGATTGCATTGAATCTGTAGATCACTTTGTATAGAATGGACTTTCCAGAATATTAATTCTTCCAATTCAAGAACATGGGATATCTTTCCATTTATTTGTGTCTTCTTCAATTTCTTTCATCAGTGTTTTATAGTTTTCAGTGCACAGGTCTTTCACCTCCTTGGTTAAATTTATAACTAAATATTTTATTGTTTTTGATGCTATTGTAAATTGGATTGCTTTCTTAATTTCTCTTTCAGACAGTTCATTAGTTATATATGGTATATATATCATATACATCATATATGTATGACTTAATCTTGGTAAGTTATATGTTTCTAGGAATTATTCATTTCTTTGAAGTTATTTAATTTGTTGACATATAATTGTTCATAATGTTCTTTCTGGTTCTTTGTATTTCTCAGGTATCAGTTGTAACGTCTCTTCTTTTTAAAATAATTTTATTAATTTGAGTCATCTCTCTTTTTCATTAGTCTAACTAAACGTCTGTCAATTTGGTTTATCTCCTCAAAAAACCAGCTCTTAGTTTGTTGACCAAAAGATTGTCTTTCTAGTCTCTGTTTCATTTACTTCTGCTCTAATCTTTATTATTTCCTGTTTTTGTTAACTTTAGACTCAGTTTATTCTTCTTTTTCTAGTTCCTAGAGACGTAAGGTTAGGTTATTTATTTTAGATCTTTCTTTTAATGTAGGTGTTTATCATTATAAACTTCCCTCTTAGAACTGCTTTTGCTGCATCCTATAAGTTTTGGTATGTTGTATTTCCACTTTTGTTTGTCCCAAGATATTTTTTTGATTTCCCCTTTGATTTCTTTTTTGACCCACTAGTTTTTTAGTAGTTTGTTGTTTAATTTCCCCATATCTGTGAGTTTTCCAGCTTTTCCCCCATATTGATTTCTAGTTTCATACTATTGTGATTGGAAAAGATACTTGATATGCTTTCAATTTTCTTAATTTTTTGAAATTTGTTTTGTGACCTAAGATATGATCTATCCTGGAGAATGTGTGTGTGTGTGCTTGAGAAGAATGTGTATTCTGCCACTGTTGCATGAAATGGCCTGTGTATGCTTGTTAGGTTAATTTGACCTAAAGTGTAGTTCAAGTCCATTATTTCCATATTGATTTTCTGTCAGGATGATTTATGCATTGCTGAAAGAGGAGTAGTGAAGTCCCCTACTATTATTACATCACTATTTCTGCCTTCAGAAATATTAATAATTGTTTAATATATTTAAGTTCCCTGATATTGGATGCATATATATTTACAATCATTATATCTTCTTAATGAATTGATCCCTTTATCAGTATATAAATAAGAGACGCTTTTTGTCTCTTATTAGAGCTTTTGACTTAAAGTCTATTTTGTCTAAGTGTAGCTACTTCTGCTCTATTTTGGTTTCCTTTTCATGGAATATGTTTTCCCATCTTTTCAATTCCAGCCTATGAGTGTCCTTAAAGCTTAAGTACCTCTTGGGTAACATATAGTTGGGTTTTGTTTTTTTAATCCATTCAGTCACTCTATGTCTTTTCATTTAAACCATTTATATTTAGAGTAATTATTGATAGTTAAGGACTTACTAATGCCGTTTTTTAAATTGCTTTCTGATTAATTTGTGGTTCCTTTGTTCCTTTCTTCTTTTGCTATTTTTCTTTGTGAATTGATTATTTTTTATAGTGATATGCTTTGATTTTTTTCTCTTTATCATTTGTGTATCTATTATAGATTTTTGCTTTGTGGTTACCATGAGGTTTTTGTACTACTTATAAGTTTATTTAAAACTGATAACAACTTAACTTCAATTGCACAAAAACATTCTACACATTTACATGGCCCCCTGACATCTGATGTTGTTGATGTCACAATTTACGTCTTTTTATATTGTATATCCATTAACAAAATGTTGTAGCTATATTTAACACTTTTGTCTTTTAACCTATATGCTAGAGTTCAAAGTGATTTACACACTACCATTGCAGTTTAGAATATTTTGAATTTGACTATATATATATATATATATAAAACCTTTACTAGTGAATTTTATACTTTCATATGTTTTCATGTTACTAATTAGCATCCTTATTAGCTGATTAGCAACAGCTTGAAGAACTCCTTTTAGCATTTCTTGTAATGCAAATCTAGTGGTGATAAATTCCCTCAGCTTTTGTTTGTCTGGGAAAGTCTTTGTCTCTTCTTCATTTCTGAAGGATAACTTTGCTGGGTAAAGTATCCTTCCTTGGCAGTTTTCTTTTTCTTTTGAGCACTTTGAATATATCATCCCACTATCTCCTTGCAGATAAGAAATCTGCCGATAGCTTTATTGGGGTTCCCTTGTATTTGACGACCCCTTTTTTCCCTTGCTGCTTTCAAAATTCTCATTGTCTTTTGATTTTAGAGAGTTTGATTATAATGTGACTCGGTGAAGATCTCTTTGGCTTGAATCTATCTGGGCTGCTCTGGGCTGGGGGATGGGGTGATGCAGGTAAAATGCTTCCTGTGGTTTTCTGTGTGGCCATCCTCAGTTTCTGAGCTCTGCAGAGTTTCTGCTGCTTCTTTGTTATAGTCCAGAGCTTTCCCAGAGCTATTTTCATCAGTTTGTAGTTGTTTACTTACTATTTTGGAGAGGGAGACAAGTGTTGGGATCTTCTAGTCCTCCATGTTGCTGATGTCACCTCCTGAAATTTTATTTTATTTTTATTAATTAATTTATTATTTATTTTTGGTTACATTGGGTCTTTGTTGCTGTGTGTGGGCTTCCTCTAGTTGCAGTGAGAGGGGGCTACTCTTCGCTGTGGTGCGCGGGCCTCTCATTGTGGTGGCCTATCCTGTTGTGGAGCACGGCCTCTAGGTGCGTGAGCTTCAGTAGTTGTGGCACGTGGGCTCAGCAGTTATGGCTTGCGGGCTCTAGAGCGCAGGCTCAGTAGTTGTGGCGCATGGGCCTAGTTGCTCCACGGCACATGGGATCCTCCTGGACCAGGGCTCAAACCCATGTCCCCTGCACTGGCAGGTAGGTTCCTAACCACGGTGCCACCAGGGAAGCCCTGCAATTTAGTGAGGTCAAAACTGACAGGAGGGGCTTCCCTGGTGGTGCAGTGGTTGAGAGTCCGCCTGCCAATGCAGGGGACACGGGTTCGTGCCCTGGTCCGGGAAGATCCCACATGCTGCGGAGTGGCTGGGCCCGTAAGCCATGGCCGCTGAGCCTGCGTGTCCGGAGCCTGTGCTCTGCAACGGGAGAGACCACAACAGTGAAAGGCCTGCATACCACAAAAAAAAAAAAAAAAAAAAAACTGACAGGAGGCCAAATTGTGTAGGACCTTGAAGGACCTTGTAGATTCTGGGTTTTGCTCTGAGTGAGACGGAAAGTCATTGGAAGGTTTTGCTTACAGGAGCACTCTGACTTTGCTTTTAAAAGTACTTTGCTTTTAAAAGTACTCTGGTTTCTGGGTTGTGAATAGATTATAGGAGGCTAAGAGTGAAAGTGGGAGACTCATTCAGAGTCTGTTGCAGTACTCTAAGAGAAAGACAGTGCTGGCTCACAGAAGAGGTGGGAAAAAGTAGATGGAGAAAATGGGAGAAAGAGAAGCGTCAGGGTCACTGAATGGTGTCAGCCTGAGTGACAGGAAGGATACAAGTGCCACTCAGTAAGCTGGGAAGGTTTTGGAGGAGCGGGTGGAGGGAGTTATCTGGTTATTTGAGTTTTTGACCTGTTCAGCTGAGATGGCTATTAGTTACCCAGCACAGATATGTGGCATGCCTCTGGATCGGTGAGTCTGGGGTGCAAGGGAGACAATATGACTGGAAATATAAATCCTATCTTCTTTTACAGATTTGACCCCAAATCTCAGTCCATTTGTATGAAGATCTTCTGGCCTCCCAGAGACCCCCCCTTCCCAGCCTGATTTCCCTAACTCCGCTGCCTCTGGGACCCTGCTTGTGTCCTTGTCACACTCTCTATTCACTGTGGACCTAATTCCTAGTTCAAAGTCTTCTGCTTCAGCCCGCCATGATGATTCTTGGCAACCTCAGCATCTAGGTGGATGGTCTGCACCACATCCTGGCCTCTCAGTTCCCCGACCTTCTCATCTGCAGTGTTTTTCTTTTTTCTCCATTGGTCAGCCACCCACTCCCATGGCCACATCTTAGATTGCTGTGCCAAAATAACTTAAAAAATCCCTCAACTTTCTGAAATGCTAATGCCCACGTTCCTACCAAAGGCTTTTATCCTTTTAGTTAACTGTTTAAGGCATCCCCACTATAATCATTCCTTGGCCTCCTTGTAGTCAATTGAACACCCTAATTTCTCACTGTTCGTTAATTCCCTCCCAGCTTCCTTCATTTTTTGTCCAGCTTAGGTTGCTTCTTCGATCAGTATTACTGTCTTGCAGACCTATGCTTCTTTTTGGCTATCCTACTCTCTTTTCAGAACTCATCATCTAAAGCACTTTAACAACACTGGAGAGCCTTCAAAATTATCCACGCCCGAGCCCCACTGTGGGTGAACTGAATCAGTCTCTGGACGAGGAGCCCAGGAATCAGTAATTTTTTAAAAGCTCCCTGGTTGTTCTAACATTCATTTGGGGCTGAGAACCGCTGCCCCAGTGAACCCAGCTGTGTGCCTTGTTCTGCCCGCGTCTGAGCCGCTGAGCCTCGTTGGAGGAAACCACAACTGAGCAGACTGAGTTCCTCTTCAATTCTTGATCTCAGACCTTGGGAGCTTTTCCAATACTGCCTGGCCATCTGGCCACACGCCTCTGTAAGCTCCCTGCACCCTCCTCTGAGATGACTGTTTTATACTTTTTCTCTCTTCTCAAATCTTCTCTCTTTCCTCCTCTCCCCAGTCACACTCAGCTGATGACTTCACCTCATCCTTCATTGGAAGAGTGGAAACCATCAGATGGGGACTCCTCAATCTCCCTGTTTTTCCCCTTCCATGTGCTGGGTGTGGTCACTTTGATTCATACTTATACCTCGTTTGTTTTCTTCTTATTGTCTCTCTCCCATAAGACTGTGAACTCTGAGGGGTCATGATGGTAATTTACCAATGTAAATGATACCCAGCACAGGGCCCAGATCCTATCAAGCCGAGAGAAGACACTCCAATATTTGCTGCATGAATACATAAGGCAAATCTTGATCATATGAGTTAATACAAAGATGTAGATCATACTTGCAGCTGTTTTTGTGGCTAGACAGAGGTTAGACATCATTCCAGTCCAGCAGTCCTGCTTTGCCCAGACAGAAGCAAGTCACATGACTTCCTCTTGACCACACAGATGGTGGGTTGCAGAGGTGGGCCCAGAATTCTTACCTAGCCCAGCTCATAAGGTCAACTACAATGAGCGTTTGAGCCAGACTCCATCTGCCCATTGATATTTGGCTTTGGGATGTGGGGTCTTGTTTTTAGGGCAGAACATGGTGATGTTGGGTTCAGGCCAGTGTCGGAATAGGCTTGTGTTTCCTCAGCATGGACTGATAGAGTTGGCGTTGGCCTTAGGAAGGAGTTGCTGTGGAACAAGGCCAGCTTGCAGAGCACAGCACTGAATTGTTCTCACCTATGCACTTGATACTTTCGTTTTTAAAAACCTCTTATTAAAAGCACTTTGCTAAAAATAAAGTTTCTAAGATACTGAGTGACTTTAAGGAAAAAGTACCTATAAGGACTTACATTGTGCTTGTCACTGTATAATCACAGACGTTTTGACAAAGGTACCATTAAGCAAGAAATAGTGAAAGAGAAACAAAGATATCTTCTTCTTTTACATTAAATTGGTTAAAAAAAAAAAAACAAATCCCAGATTGACTCATGCAAACATTATTCCGAAAGAGAGTGTTTCTCTTGTGTGATTTGACCAACAAGTCCGACAGTCCCCAGATTTGGACTTGCTGTGTAGTGACAGCTTTTGTCAGAAGCTTGAAAAATTTAGCTGGAGGAGTGCTCAATCTTTAATAGGTAAAGGAGACCTTCCTGCATGCACTGAACATGGAGAGGACCATTTTGAAGTAGCAGGTCTGTTTATTCAATTCCAAACTGAGTGACTGTCCTCATGGTGGTCGAACTGTGGCCCTTCTAGGGTGACCAACCATCCCAGTTTCCCTGAGATTGGTGGGTCTCCCGAGATGCAGGACTTTCAGCGCCAAGTTGGGAGAGTTCTGGGAAAGCTGAAGTGGTTGGTCACCCTCAACACTGGTAAATGTTGGGGGATGACTCTTTTCTCTCCATGATAAGAAAATCCTTTCCTTAGTTCTGTCCATAGAGAAGGGAGCCACGAATCCAGACTCTGCTCTCTAATCTGCCCAGTATTAATCGATCTTCCTTTGGAAACTGAAATCGGTTGCAGATGCTCTGGCTCTGAAACAGCGTTTGATATCCTACCACCTGAAAGCCCCAGCTACTCTTTTAGCTCTTATCCTGGATTTTCTATAGACCTGGACCCATGAAAGGCCTTTCCCTAATGTGAAGATTACTGCAATTTTATGTGGTCCAAGTTATTGTAACCCACTCTCCCCATCACTCCCTGCCCAGCTTGGAGTTAGAAGACCAGTAATCCAGGTTAGTTTGCCACTGTCAATGTGATGATGGGGAAGTCACCTAAATGCTCCGGTTCTTCATTTCTACCTCTGTAAATGAAGGTGTGGTATTTTCCTCATTTAAAGTGCAGCCTATAATATCTGGGGACTCCAAGATTCTCTGTGAGAATGGATAGTAAATAGGATCAAAAATTCTCCAATAAATATTTCCAAAATCCATATTATAAAATTAGGTTGTCAAGTTCCTGTCTATTCATCTTTTCGTACTTGCTTGCCACATCCTGACACTGGGAATAGTTGCCAAAATAAATCAAAATCTCACTGTTTGAAACATGCATTAGTGATATTAGATGAGAAGAATTTTCCAGACAGTTTTGAACTCTTGCTATGATGTGATTTATGCTGAAGTGTTTGGAAAGTTGGCCTGAAGTTTGGCAAATGATCACAAATTGCCTGGAATTATTTAGCTCTGTATGATTGTTTAATTTTTATGAGTGTGTGCCTTCCTTCCTCAATTAAATTGTAAGATTATGGGGGCCAAGAAGCAAGGGTTATGCTTCCAGAAATTCTCCACAGTACCTAGGACAGGACTCTGCACACATTGAGTGGGAAGGCTGTGTATATAGTCATTGAGCGAAAGCATTATATTTCTCCAGGTATTGGCATTTGTGTTGGTTGGTGGATGGCCCGTCAGTAGAGTGGCCTTGGAGAGTGAATTATGTGTGGAAATAGCTCTAGGTTATGTGAAGAACATCCATTCATTCATTAGGTTGTAATTAACCCTACAGTTTCCCACTGTGGTGTTAACATTGAATAAAAACAGAGACAAGATAAAAAGCTCTTTCATGTTGACACGAACTTGAATAGGCCAGCTATTAACCACTGATGTTGAGCTCTGTTTTGTCAAGATAATTTCATGCCTCACTTTGAGGTGAATCTAATGTTGGGAATATTTCCTCTAATGCTCAGCTTGCACACCCACCTTGGGGTATTAAGGCACCACACTAAGATAAGCTGTGGGAGAAAAATCAGCATCATCATTTTTCTTATTTTTAAATACAAAATGAAACAGATCTTGTGCCAGTTAGTTCTGATAAAAACTTCTAACCTTTTTTGTCTTATATTTCTCATTTTTTTAAATGGAAAGAATTCTAATTATGGCTATGGAGACCTGAGGTATTTGTGTATATTATGTCATAGAAGTACACAGTGTAATTATTATTATTATCAATAAATCTTCTTATCAGTGAATCTTAAAACAGTGGAATCATTGCATTCCTTTTTAGCAGGGAAATTGTACATTATATACTAATGGCTACTACTATGAATCATTTTGACCTACTGTGTCTGGGATGGAAATAGGTTTTTTCTTGACTGTCAGCTCTGATCTACTGGCAGTAATTGACAAGAGCACTGAGGTAAGGATTATGAAGCTACCTCTAGACCAGGAGTCAGCAAACATTTTTTGTAAATGACCATAGTAAATATTTCAGGCTTTTTGGACCATGTGGTTCCTGTTGCAACTATTCAACTTTGCTGTTGTAGCATAACGATAATAAGTAAACCCAAGGGCATGGCTATGTTCCAATAAAACTTTATTTACAAAAATGGGTGGCAGTAAGATTTGGCCCATGGGCCATGGTTTGCTATATCCTGCTCCAGACTCAGAAAAGATAATGGCCGATTAGTTTTGTCTGCTATGGGCATGAAAGCAAGAAGTAGTGCAACGGATACCCTTCCTTTCTTTTCTGTGAGTGCCCACAACATTCAGTGAAAAAGAGTTCTGATATAACTCTGGCTATTGATCAACATGCATAACCTAGATAGATCAATAGAGGTTTTAGACGAGAATCAGCCAGTTGCTCTCTACATAAATTAATACAATCTGTAATCACTTATCCACAATTCTAAAATTCCAAAAGCTCTGGAAATCCAAAGCTTTTTTGTTTCAAGTGGCAAAATCTGAGCTGTCTCATTTGGCAGTAAAACCTAGCCGGAGCGGACATAAGGCTCTTTGTAATCTGTATTTATCCTGCTTAATGTGACAATTGATATGTCTTGCTGTTTGATTACAGGATGCCTTCCTAGACTCTGCTGGGAGGGTCACATACTGAAAGGTATATGTACCAAATTACCTTTCTGAAATCTAGAAATTTCTGAGTTCTAAAACCATTTGACACAGAATTTCTGATGAGAAACTGTGGACTTATAAACACGAACTCTCCTTTTTCTTTAATGGAAGGAAGAACATCTTCAAGAAATACACGTCTGAATAATGACAATAAATTAGTCTGATCAAGTCATCTGACCAATTGCTAGTTATAATTGTGTAATCAGCTTAATCACCTGTGTTAATGAAGAGTTAAGTTTCTGATTTTCAACCCAAGTAAATCCAAGAAAATCAACATTAATCTTTCCCATAATGACCTTTTCTCTACTCCTTTTATGTGAATGCATTTTGACAGCTAGTGCTGTTTGGCACATCTATCCATACAGGACTGTGCAGATCTTTGTGGTCCATAATTGGCTTCTACAATCTTGGGTTATCTCTGCAGGTGCAACCAAGTGTGGTATATTGCAGTGAAGATCAAGGGGATGTATGAGCATTGAGTTGCATCAGATCTCAGGACTCATTAGAGCCAGAAGTTAGAAGGACTAGACCTCAATCTTGCCCTTCCACTGGCTGTGTCATGTTTCTAGCTCATCTATAAAATGGGGCTATTGACACTAGGGTGGAATAGCACATCTCTCATTGTCTCTATATATCAATACCTGCCACCTTTTGTCTACCTTTATTCCAGGATTTACTATTTCCCGCTTTCCATTGGACCACAATTTCCTTGAGAGTAAGAAAGCATCTTTTATCCCCTTGTATCTTCAGTCTTTAGCACAAAAGTCAGTTATGTTTGTTGACCAACTGAATGCTCATAGATTCAAGGACTTAAAACTAAAGGGGATCTCAGATCCCATCTTCTCAAAACTTTCTATTTTTTTTTTTGTGTGTGTGGTACGCGGGCCGCTCACAGTTGTGGCCTCTTCCGTTGTGGAGCACAGGCTCCAGATGCACAGGCCCAGCAGCCATGGCTCACGGGCCCAGCCGCTCTGAGGTATGTGGGATCCTCCTGGACCGGGGCACGAACCCGTGTCCCCTGCATCAGCAGGTGGACTCTCAACCACTGTGCCACCAGGGAAGCCCCAAAACTTTCTATTTTATAGATGAGGAAACTGCTATCTAGAGGTTTATTAGACAGTCCCACATGCTGGATACTATTACCAAGCACTGTACTGACACTATTTTATTAATTCTACAACAGCTCTGGGAATTAATCGCATCATCCAGTTTCACAATGAGGCAATTGATTCTCAGAAGGTTAAGTAACTTGATGAGAAGCAGTACAGATTACTCCAGGTTGAACCCAGGGTCTGTCATACTTCAGTGTGTATTTTTTTCCATCATATTGTAGGATCGTGCTTGTCCCTAATGAGTGATAGTTGCCCCTAGATCCTCCTAAGGTATTCTGTTCATTTTGATTCATATCCACTGGAGAATATTAAGATGAGTAAATATAATCCTTGCCCTGATACAGCTTACAGTCTGGAGGAGAAGCAGATGTTTGTAACCTGGATTACTGCTATAGCTTCTCCCCGCCTCCCACCTAGGCTTATTAGTATACAATTAACAAATAAAATTGTAATATATTTAAAGTGTACAATGTGATAATTTGATATACATAGTGAAATAACTACCACAATTAAGTTAATTAACATATCTGTCACCTCACATACTTACCTTTTTTTTTAGTGAAATCTCGTAGCAACTTTCACATGTACAATACAGGATTATTAACTGTAGTCACCATGCTGTACATTAGATCCTCAGAACTTATTCTTCTTATAACTGAAGGTTTGTACCCCTTGACCAGCATCTTGCCATTTCCCCCACCTCTGGCTCCTGGCAACCACCATTCTTCTGTTTCTGTGAGTTCAACTTTTCTTTTTTTTTAGATTCCTCATACAAGTGATATCATACAGTATTTGTCTTTCTCTGTCTGGCTTATTTCACTTACATAATGCCCTCCAGCGTCATCCATGGCAGAATTTTCTTCTTTTTATGGCTGAATAATATTTCATTATATATATGTATATATACAAACTATATGTTATACTATATATATACACTATTTGTTATACTCTCTCTCTCTCTATATATATATGACATTTCTTTATCCAGTCATTGTGATGAATGGTTTGGTTGTTTCTGTATCTTGGCTATTGTGAAAAATGCTGCAGTGTACATGGGGGTGCAGATATCTCTTTGAGACAATGATTTCATTTCCTTTGGATATACATCCAGAAGTAGGATTGTTCTATTTTTAATTTTTTGAGGAACTTGCATACTGTTTTCCACAATGGCTGTACCAATTTACATTCCCACTAGCAGTGTGCAAGTGTTCCCTTTTCTCCACATCCTCGCCAACACTTGCATCTCTTATCTTTTCGATAATAGTCATTCTAACAGGTGTGAGGTTATACATCATTGTGGTTTTGATTTGCATTTCCCTGATGATTAGTGATGTTGAGCATCTTTTCATGTACCTGTTGGCCATTTGTATATCTTCTTTGGAAAAATGTCTATTCAGTTCCCTTGTCCATTTTTAATTGGGTTATTTTTTTTCTATTGAATTGTAAGAGTTTCTTCTATATTTTGGATATTAACCCCTTATCAGATATGGTTTGCACATATTTTCTCCCATTCTGAAGGTTGCCTCTTCACTTTGTTGCTTATTTCCTTGGCTCTGCAGAACTTTTTTTAAGTTATAGTCCCACCCACTTGTTTATTTTTGCTTTTGTTGCCTGTGCTTTTGTTGTCAGATCCAAAAATGATTGCCAGGGCTGGTGTCAAGTAGCTTTTCTCCTATGTTTTCTTCTAGGAGTTTTATGGTTTCAGGTCTTACATTTAAGCCTTTAATCCATTTTGAGTTTATTTTTGTGTATGGTGTAAGATAAGGTCCAGTTTCATTATTTTGCCTGTGGATATCCAGTTTTCTCAATACCATTTAATGGAGAGATTATCCTTTCCCCATTGCATATTCTTGGTGCCTTTGCTGAAAATTAGTTGACCATACATATGTGGGTTTATTTATACGCTCTCTATTATGTTCCATTGATCTAGGTGTCTGTCTTTACACCAATACCATACTGCTTTGGTTACTATAGCTTTGTAATATAGTTTGAAATCAGGATGTGTGATGTCTCCAGTTTTGCTCTCCTGCTCAAGATTGCTTTAACTATTCTTGGTCTTTTGTGGTTCCATATGAATTTTAGGATTTTTTTTCTATTTCTGTGAAAAGTGCCATTAAAAGTTTGATAGGGATAGCAATGAATCTGTGCATCACTTTGGTTTGCCATAACTTCTTAACTAGTATATTTGCTTTTCCCCTCATCCCCTTATAGCCTTTACTCTGTATAGCACCAGAGTAATTCTGTTGATTTATAAGAAGATCAAGTTCCTTCTCTGCTCTAAGCCCTCTGATGATTTCTGACTGAACTTAGTATAAAAGCCAGAGTCCTTTCAGTGGCCAATAAAGCCCTTTGCAGGCTGGCTGCCATTATTTCTCTGACATAATCTCTTGCCTCTCTCCCTTTGCCCATTCCATTCCAACCATATTGGTCTTCCTGCTCTACCTTGAACATGTCAGGCACGCTCCTACCTCAGGACCTTTGCATTTGCTATTCTTCAGGCTTGGAAGACTCTTTCTCAGATATCCTTGCATGGTTTTCTTTTATCTTCTTTAGTGAGATTTTTCACTGTTCAACCTATTAAAAATTGCAATCCCTCCTACTCTTCATTTGCCTGGTACATAATAGGCACTCATATTTTAAAAATATTGAATAAAATATAGTATTTGGTGGACTGTAACTGGTACTTTGAAGATGTCTAACTGAAGTGTCATAGGAACCCAGGAATCCTTTCTCCTTAACCACATGGGATTTGTAATTCCTCTATTTGGTGAGGATCAAATTTCTCATCAATCATGAAAAGGTTGGACTCAACCACACAAAGATACAAAGACATTATGCTGGAATTAATTGAAAAATCTATTCTTTAAAATAATTATAGGATTGGATGCATTCCAGTTTTCAAACACAACGAACTGGTAAAATTATGGGATATCTGGTGAATGGAAAATGATACAATTAAATTAATTGTCTTGTAAAAGACTAATGATATGGACTTATTAAGAAAAATTAAAAATCAAGTTATAAAATAGTATAAAATGATTCCATTTTTGTATGTGTATTTCAAGTAAAGTTTAAAATTATTTTCATGAGTTTTTTTTTAATTTCCATGAGTTCTTAACCTATTTTGTTCCATGAAGTCTCATGAAGTCTATGAATTCCTTCTAAAATTAATGTTTTTAAATGCATAAAAATAGGATAACAAAAGAAACTAATTATATTTAAATGTACTTATTAAGATTTTAAAAGACAAAATTTTTTAACATCTTTATTGGAGTATAATTGCTTTACAATCGTGTGTTAGTTTCTGCTTTATAACAAAGTGAATCAGCTATATATACACGTATATCCCCATATCTCTTCCCTCTTGTGTCTCTCTCCCACCCTCCCTATCCCACCCCTCTAAATGGTCACAAAGCACTGAGCCGATCTCCCTGTGCTATGCGACTGTTCCCACTAGCTATCTATTTTACATTTGGTAGTGTATATATATCCATGCCACTCTCTCACTTCATCCCAGCTTACCCTTCCCCCTCCCCGTGTCCTCAAGTCCATTCTCTACGTCTGTGTCTTTATTCCTGTTCTGCCCCTAGGTTCGTCAGAACCTTTTTTTTTTTTTTTAGATTCCATATATATGTGTTAGCATATGGTACTTGTCTTTCTCTTTCTGACTTACTTCACTCTGTATGACAGACTCTAGGTCCATCCACCTCACTACAAATAACTCAATTTCTTTTCTTTTTATGGCTGAGTAATATTCCATTGTATATATGTGCCACATCTTCTTTACCCATTCATCTGTCAGTGGACACTTAGGTTGCTTCCATGTCCTGGCTATTGTAAATAGAGCTGCAATGAACATTGTGGTGCATGACTCTTTTTGAATTATGGTTTTCTCAGGGTATATGCCCAGTAGTGGGATTGCTATGTCATATGGTAGTTCTATTTTTAGTTTTTTAATGAACCTCCATACTGTTCTCCACAGTGGCTATATCAATTTACATTCCCACCAACAGTGCAAGAGGGTTCCCTTTTCTCCACACCCTCTCCAGCATTTATTGTTTGTAGATTTTTTGATGATGGCCATTCTGACCAGTGTGAGGTGATACCTCATTGTAGTTTTGATTTGCATTTCTCTAATGATTAATGATGTTCAGCATCCTTTCATGTGTTTTTTGGAAATCTGCATATCTTCTTTGGAGAAATGTCTATTCAGGTCTTCTTCGCATTTTTGGATTGGGTTGTTTGTTTTTTTGATTTTGAGCTGCTTGTAAATTTTGGAGGTTAATCCTTTGTCAGTTGCTTCATTTGCAAATAATTTCTCCCATTCTGAGGGTTGTCTTTTGGTCTTGTTTATGGTTTCCTTTGCTGTGCAAAAGCTTTTAAGTTTCATTAGGTCCCATTTGTTTATTTTTATTTTTATTTCCATTACTCTAGGAGGTGGGTCAAAAAGGATCTTGCTGTGATTTATGTCATAGAGTGTTCTGCCTATGTTTTCCTCTAAGGGTTTTATAGTGTCTGGCCTTAACACTTAGGTCTTTAATCCATTTTGAGTTTATTTTTGTGTATGGTGTTAGGGAGTGTTCTAACTTCATTCTTTTACATGTAGCTGTCCAGCTTTCCCAGCACCACTTATTGAAGAGGCAAGACAAAATTTTGATGTAACTATATATGTACTTTTAAATTATCACACTGAATAATAAGACACTTAAATATAGCCATGCTAAAGTTAAATTTTACCTTTTAGTGACAAATCAGTGTGAAAGCTGTGGTAGCTTAGCTTGAATAAGAATGTTAAATTGTGAGATGGTCTTTACCAAGGCAACACTCATTCATGTTGAACATCCAATCAATTTTGATTTCTTTGTGATCGTTACAAGTCGTGAAAATCTAAATTTACAAAGATCTACCAATGTTAGTGGAACAAATTGCTTCCATAGCTTTTTTTTACTGGATGACAGTAGGCTCTCTCAAGGAACATAAGAATTCTTCAAACCTTTTTTTTCTAGATCTTTAATTTTTTAATATGTTATTTAGATTTTTAAACACCTCAGTATAATTTACATACAATGAAAAGCACAGATCTTAAGGTAGGGTTCAATGAGTTTTGACTAATGCATAATCCTATTTCCTCCCCCCTCAAACATTTTCTGATTTCTATCACTATAGCTTACTTTTTGCTCATTTCAAAACTTTATACAAATATAGTCATGTAGTATGTACTTTCTTGTATCTGCCTTCTTTTGCTTATTTTATTGTTTTTGATCAATATCTATTTAATTGTGTATATTAGTTCATTCATTTTTATTCCCAAGTAGTATTTCATTTTAAACAAATGATTTATCCATTCTCTTTTGATAGAATTTTTTGTTATTTCCAGGTTTTGACTATTATGAATAAAGCTGCTATTATCATTCTTGTATGTTTTTTTGTGGAAATACATTTTACTTTCACTTGGGTAGATATCTAGGAATGGAATTTCTGGGTCACAGGGTAAATCTATGTTTAACTATATTAGAAACTACCAGTTGGGCAATTTGTGTGGGTTTTTTTTTTTCTTGCTCTTGTTTTTGTTGTTCAGTCTTGCTAAGGGTTATTCAACTGTACTAATATTTTTAAGGGAAAAAACTTTTGACTGTGTTAATTTTCTTTATTATTTGTCTGTTTTTCATTTTATTTATTTCTGCCCTGATCTTTATGATTCTCTCCTTCTACTTCAGGTTTAAATTACTCATTGCTTTGTAGCTTCTTAAGGTGAAAATCTAGATAATTAATTTTAAGCTTTTCTTCATTTATCATATAAACATTTTAAGCTATAATTTTTCCTCTAAGCACTGCTTTAGTTACATCTTACTCATTTTGATATATTAGCTATATGTTTTTATTCAATTTAAAATATTTTCTAATTTCCCTTGTGATTTCTTCTTCAAGTAATAGGTTGTTTAGAAGTATGATGCACTATTTCCAAATATCTGGAGAATTTCTAGATTTTTAAAATTGATTTCAAATTAATTGCATTATAGTCAGAGAACATACTTTGTATAATTTCAGTCTTTTGAAAGATATTGATATTTGTTTTTCCCTTTATTCTTTGTTTCTTTTTTGCTGTCTTTCTTGCTTTTTTAAAGTTAATCTAATATTTTTATTTACCATTTTATCTCTTCTATTAGTTTTTTAGCTATATCACTGTAATCAGTTTCCTACTGCATCTATAACAAATTACCATAAACTTAGTAACTTAAAACAATACAAATTTACTGTTTTATAGTGCTAGAGGTCAGAAGTCTAAAATGGGTCTCACAGGGCAAAAATCAAGTTGTCAGCAGGATGGCTGTATTTCTTTTTCAGACTTGAGGGGAGAATCCATTTCTTTGCTTTTTCAGCTTTTTGTGGCTGCCCATATTCTTTGGCTCATTGCCTCTTTCCATCTTCAAAACCAGCAATTACACCACTCTGACCTCTGATTCCATGATCACATCTGCTTTTCTGACACTTTTTACTTATTAGGACCTTTGTGATTACATTGGGTTTACCTAGACAAAACATGATAATCTCCCTATCACAAGATCTTTAATTTAATCACATCTGCAGAGTTCCCTTTTCCATGTGACATAACGTATTCACAGGTTCTGGGGATTAGGGCCTGGACATCTTTGGTATGTGTGTGTGTGTGAGGTCATTATTTTACCTACCACAATAGGGGAATATTATCTGGGAACTCCTTATTGGTAGGAGTTTTATTAGTAGTAGTATTTATTTATTAGTATTTGCTGTAGAGATTACAATATGCATCCTGAATTTATCCTGGCTTAACCTGAATTAATATTTAGCCACTTCATATGTGATGGTACATTATATAAGAACCTTACAACTATATAGTTCTTTTATACGCTCCCATCCTTTGTGCTGTTGTCGTGCATTTTATTTCTATGTATGTTATGAATCCCCAGATGGATTCCTATTAATTGTTTCTTTAGTCAGTTTTCCATTAAAGGAATTAAGAAATAAGAAGAGTCTTTTATATTTATCCACATATTTACAATTTCTGGCATTCTTCATTCTTTCGGGTAAATCTGAGTTTCTGTTTTATACAGTTTCCCTATAGCCTGCAGAAATTCCTTTAACCCTAATGTGAAGGTCTCCTGTTAACCAAATATTTCAGGTTTTATCCAAAAATGTCTTTATTTCACTTTCATTTTAAAACAATATTTATGCTGCATGTAGAATTCTAGTTTAAGAGGTTTTTCTCCTTTGCCACTTTAAAGGTATCATTTTATTGTCTTCTAATGTATGTGTCTGATGAGAACACTACACTCATTCTTTTTGTTGTTCTTTGTATGTAATGTGTCTTTTTTCTTTGTCTGCATTTGGGATTTTCACTTATTTTTGATTTTCAGCAATTTTGGATATGAGGTATGTATGTGTGGATTTTTTGGTGTGTGTATGGTTTCATTGAATTTTTTGGTTCTGTGCATTTGGAATTTGGAAAAATTTGGAAAAAAATGTTGCCATTATTTCTTAAAATGTTTTGGTCACAATTTTGTCTCTCATCACATTCTTAGATAACAATTACACATATGTTAGACTACTTGATATTTTCTCACAGGTCACTGAGGCTCTGTTCATTTTATTTAGTCTATTTTCAATCTATGCTTCAGTTTTCTTGGTTTCTATTGATCTGTCTTCAAGTTCCTAAATATTTTCCGCATTTTCCAATCTGCTTCTAAGTCCATTCAAAGAATATTTTATCACATATTTTATTTTTCAATTCTAGAAATTTCATGTGGTTGTTTCAAATAGATACCATTTTTCAGTTTAGAGTCCCCATCTGTTCAATTATTTCTTCATATTTTCTTTTAAATCTCTGAACATATTTAGAAAAAAACTATTTCAAAATTTTTGTCTGCTAATTCAAATAGCTATATCATCTCTGAAGACTGTTTATATTGATTTTTTCACTCTGGATTATGAGTCACATTTTCTTGCTTTTTCATATGTCTAGTATTAAAAAATGTCTACTGGACATTGTAGATGTAAGCTGTTGGTAGTTTGGATTATGTTCTTTATGTTTAAAGGATATTAATTTTTATTGTGTCAAGTAGTTAATTAAGGGGCTCAGTTTAATCCAGAGTGGAACTACTCTTAAAGTGTGAAATTTCTTAGGTCTTAAGTGAAAACCCCAGGTATTCATCATGGGATCTCCACTTTGCTTGGTCAGTGCTCCATTTCCTAGCATGATGAAACTTTCAGAATATTAGTCAGACCTCCCAGTGGCTCCTTCATGCTGGGCTTCTTGGTACCTTTCCTTGAACATGCACAGCATAGTTTTTATCCAAAGACTCATGGGGGCCCCATGCAGATTTCTGGGGATCCTTCACTGGCCAGCTTCTCCTGACTTGTAAATTCCAGCTGCCTTGGCAGCCCCAAACACTGATATTTGTTTCCTTTTCCCAGTGAAACCACTAATCTCTATTTTGGCTTCACTTCTGTGTGCTGCACTTTGGAAGGTTCTTGCATGTAGAAAACTGAGGGTGGATATGGAACTTATCTCATGTGTTTCCCTTTTCTCATGGATCACAGCCTTGTGATTTGTGTTGCCAGTGGTTGAAAATAATTGCTTCATACATTTTGTGAAGTTTAGTTATTGTTTACAGTGGTAGATAAGTCTGACACCTATTATTCCATCATGGCCCAAACTGAGAGTCTTTTGTCCAAGCTATTTGAGTGTAATTTCAGTTATGAGAATGTGCTACTTCACTCCTTGGTGGCTAAAGCAGTACCAGGTACAGGTTTGACAAATAGTAGGCCAGCCATATTGTATGTCATGAATCTATAAACAGACACTATTATCACATGTCATTTAGTGACAGGTCTAATAATATAATTTCAAAGTATTGATGAGTATAAATGATATCCTAAGATATCTTCAGTAACTGTAATGTGATCCTTGTTGATGGTAAGGTCACAAGCATTGCTCATATTACTGTGGTTTGTAGTTTCTATTTGACCTGGGTTCGAGTTCATTGATCTTTTCTTCTTCAGTGTTTAATCTGCTGTTAAGGATATTCAGTGAAATTTTCATTTCAGATATTGTATTTCTCAGTTTTAGAAATACAAGTGTTTTTTTTTTAAGTTTCCTTTTCTATTAAGATAACCTACCTGTTACTACTACTGTGGTTTATTGTCTACTTTGATAATTAAAGGAAATGCAAAATTTGAGTGAGGATATAAAGATGTATTTTATTCCTATCCAAATTGGGTCACCTGGATCCCAAAATATTACTACTGGTGACCCTTGTGTGATGATTATGGGAGATTCTCGTTTTCTTTTCTCTTTTCTGTTTTTACTAATATTTTTTCAATGAGCATGTATTACTTTGTAATTGTAAATACTATAGATAGCTTAACTATATTAACATTTAAATGGCATGTACATAAAATATAATATTCTTTTCAATAAAATTATGTAAAGTTTTAAAAAATGTATTGCATAATGTTGAATTCATTATATTCTAGTTAAGGTAAAATGATTAAACAGACATGTTAAAATGATGGTAATTTTTCTTAAGGATGGAAAACAGGAAAAAGCGATATGATTAAGTATCATATCAATATTTATTATAACTGTTTTCTCAATTTTAACATATTTGATATTCTATAAATAAATCTATTTCATATATAGAAAAACCATTATTTTTTAAAATGATTTATATGAGTAGTGTAGTTGTAAATCCTTCATGATATATTTGTGCCTTTTAGACTAATACATTTTAGTTTTCAGTGTTGGAATTTATTAATTATTATGTCTTATCATTGAGAGGAGATAGCTTTTGGATTATTCATTACAGTTAACCGCATATATCTAACAAGATTATTTAAAGGTAGTTACTTCATGAAAGTAGGTTAAGACCTTGAAAAGTAAGTGTTTTTTCCTTCAGGATATTTATTAAATCACTATTATGTGAAGTATTAATAAGGTCATAAGCCAGTAATGATTAGCTTCCAAATTTTCATTTTAAGCAGTTGTTATTTAATATAAAATAATCCTGCTTTCCTTTTGCTGTGTTTGTAATTCCCTTTGTCCTGGGCAGTGGTGTAGATAGAGTAGACACTGGAGGATGCAGAGTTTCTAAATAAACAGCAAACTCCATTTAAAAGATGGCCTGTTTAAAAATTTAAAAACCATGAGACAGGTAAGTGTTAAATGAACCATCCAACAGGATTTCAATAAAAGCGCAAAATCCTTTCTTTCAAGTGGAGCCCTATTACAACTGGGTAATGGGGCAGCTTGCGGGATGCCAAAGGCCAGTCTGTGTTCTCCAAACATCACCTTACACAGGGGGAAAGGTGGTCATCCTCTGGGTCACACCTCTCCTGTGCATGGCTGTCCTGTCCTGGGCAGCAGTATTATTTGTTCAGCATACGTTGTAAGTGATGCAACCACCACCCAGACCCATCGGTACGTTTCTCTTACAGTCTGGCACACGAGTTCATTTCTTGGTGTATGGAAGCATCATTCCCTCTTCAGCCTGGGGCCCCGTGATTTGTAGTACATTCAGTATTAATTGCTCACTATTCTGGGAACGTCACATATCAATTTGACTGTGCCATATAGCGTGATCATTCACTACAAATGTGTTTGAAATATTTCCTTGCAGGGACAACTGCTAAATGAACAGATATTCCTTTCTATCATAGAGTGAATTATATCCTAGACCCTCAGGCTTGAAGGAGGCTGTGTGGAGTCCCCTACATAAATAACAAGGGAAAGAGGGATCTTCATTTATAAGAAGTTCAGGTGTAACATCCAGCAAGTGTCCATGTGAATGTAGGAAACAGATGCTTGGAGTCTTCCAGGATGGAGATGGTCAAGTCCGTCAGAAACACCTTTTGCCACCATTAGCTCACAAGTGTGGTCCGGCAGTGTGCTCTCATCTTGCCTCCCGAGAGGCTCCAGTATAGTGAGGAGAGCTGGGAGATTCCTGGGACTTCAGATCGCAGTCACATCATAATAAACAGCAAAAAGAAACAGCTTCCATCATTTTTTTCCTGCTCCGCTGCACTCCATTTTGCAACAACTCTCTAGAACTTCTGTCAGTGAACACATCCTCAGAGTCACTTTTGGGGCCTCTTCTCTGCTGGCCTCCAAACTTAGGGACCTCCTCATTCTAGGTCCTGCATAAGAGGACACACTGTCTCCTACTCTTAATTATTCAGACTCCCCAGTTTGGTGTGTGTAAAAGTTGTTTTGCTCGTAACTACATGGAGAGAGGTAGGTATACAAAATGATAGACAGGGAACTCATAAGAAATCTAAAAAAGGTAGAGTTATGGTCACCCTTGTCCCCTCATCTGCACAGAAATGAAAAGAGAGTGAGGCAGGATACTTCTTAGCTTTTGTCTATTTATTTATGATGTATATCTTCTCATTCGAGTTATTTCTGTCCACAACCTTCCCTTTTTCCTTCAGGAGTAGTGAATCCTGAATTTGTCCTATTGCATAAAACAGAGTTTACCAAACCACCCAATTATAGGAATCACCTGAAGTTCTTGGTAAAAAATGGATCAAATGGCCCCATCTATGATGTAAGAAGTAAAAGTCTCCAGAGGAGAGACCCTGACTGTCTATGTTTTAAATCATTGCTCAGGTAATTTATATTATCAGACAAACTTGGGAAACACTGTGCAGACTTATCTATAGTACCAAGTAAAAGTCCATCTTCAGTTTTCCATGTACTGCTGGGCTCTTTAGAGAGTGGGATAAAGGTGGGTTTGCACAAGAATTCAAACAAGGTTTTTTTCTAGTTCAGAAGAAATGCTAGAGAATAATTTATACTGAAAGTTATAATGATCTAATAGAAATAAGATCATAAACTATAATGTAATAAAAAATTATTATTGCTACTCACATATTTGCTCAGAGTCTGCACCCTTCCTCAAAAGTTCTGGAGGCTATTGGTCAAGAAAAGATCAAGGGAATGAGTGGGAAGGTGTGTGCAGAAGACTATGACTGGCGTATTCTTCTCCTGTATGTGTGAAAATTCTAGAAAACTCTGAGAGAAACAACCAATGCTTATGAGGGGTGCAGGATGGATTTAGTTTTTCAGTCTGCATATTTTAGTCTTGATTGGTTTATATTGATGTTTTGCAAAAAAAAAAGTATTTTTATTTTTAAAACAAATAAGAATTAAAAAAAGAAACCACACATTTGCCTTTCTCAGTATCAGTGGGTTAAACTTTCTCCACCTGAAGAAGCCAGCATGGCCATTTGTGACTGATAACAGAGCGCAGCTGAGGCCGCCTTTCCATGAACTTGATGGACGTTTTTATTCCTACATCTGGTTCTTTTTGGCCATACAGGCATGATTAGATTTCCTGGGTCTCTCCTCTCCTGTGGCCTTTTCAAGGAGCTCTGCAGAGCCCCTGCTTCTCAGGAGAGCCATTCAGGAAGACTGGATACGGGCTGGAGCAGGGCTCCATGACTGGCCTGCTCCGAGGCTACCCAGTTTACAATAAAAAAACAAAACAAAAAACCACGAAACAACATGCAAAAACAACCTTCCTGCTATCCAGCAAGTAGCAAAGTTCTCTTTTGATTGTAGCTGTTGCTATAATTTAAACAGAAAGTATCTTACATCCATTTTTCTCAAACTGCTCTAATCACAGTAGTTTTCATTTTACTTTAATGGAGCCAATACATCTGACGACTTAATTTTGCTCCTTTCTATAACGCTATATTGCGTTTTACATTTAAGCATTCCAGGCTGCTCTTGTGTATTTCCAAAGTAGAAATGATGAAAACTCCCTTAGTTATGCTATGACTTAAAAAAATTAAACTACTTCCAAATGACTTACTTCATTCAACTGCAAATGAAATAATGGCTTTGGATGTCTCTTGTATTTTAAATTTGGATGGAAATTAAATTCAACACAAACCACGTTGGGCATATAATAGTCAAATATCATTTTAAGAGATTATTATTTGAATGGATCATTTTCTTGGGGGCTACTATTTGTAGCTAAGTGAGTAACAGGGGGTTCTGCCTCTCCTTATTAACGCTTGGGAGAGCTTTTCTTGTTTTCAATCCCACAGATAAAAATCTTTTTCCAAAGATGGAAAAAAATTCCCACTGGGATATTGTCATTTTTCTCCTGTGGCAGATAAATTTCTCCATACATTTGTCTTGAAATATTGGCTTAGCCATTGTCCATATAGTGGTTCATGACTGAATGATTTTAAGTGTATTTTAAGTGTATCTGTATACTTTTTTTCTGGAAACTTTTGGTTTCAAGGTTTATTGGTGTCATTGGTGTGTCCTTAAATGATGGCAGACTTTGTCCTCAGTGAGGGGTAGGGAAAATATCCTCTAAGAAAGCATACTGGGGAGGAGTCTGAACTTTATAATATTAACTACCTCTCAAACTTCATGCAGGCCTATTCAAGTTGTTCTCTTGTACACTGTCCCTGCAAAGTCCAGACCAAGATATTTAATAAGGTTTGGGGAAAAGCTGTTGAAAACCAGAGTACTTCCCTTATAAATGCCAGTCAGTCATTTCATTTCGTACCTCTTGTGATAACCTTACGATGCTTAACATATAATAGCTTAATAGTCTGTTGTCAGTTTTCATTTAATTAACATTTATGAAATGCATAGAGAATATAATTAAGAGAATTTGTTCAATGCCGATGTCAGCCTAATGCCAAAGAAAGGACTTATATAGGAAGGTAGAAGTCCTGGACTTCGGTCATTTTTCTGTGCTCATCGTGAATTTGGGAAGTCACTTAATGTTTTCAGGACTGTGTCATCCTTATTTGAAAAGTGGGGCTGATAATACCTGTTACGGACTTCGTTTCTTTACCTGTAAATTGAGCTAGATCAGTTTCCCAACTTTTTTCCCCTTCTGTTCTACAATACAGGATTATTTTAAAGATATGAAACAGGTGTAAAAGTATCTTTAAAATATCTATAGAATGCAAATATATTTTACATAGATTGTTGCCATCCTTTTTCAAGGTAGGATTCTGACATGAAGAGTGGAGAAGCACCTATTTTTGGAAGTCCTAAAAATTAAGCCCTACCTTTCCTGAAGAGGGGAAAATAACCTCTTAAAATTTATTAGGACATGGATATTTTTTTTTTAAATCCTTATCATTTGGTTCTTTAAATGGGCCTCAGATGTCCTAGGGCTAATAGGGAGTTTGTGGCAGAGGTTTTAGTCTGTAGTTTGGCTTAACTTTTTCTGAATTACATAAAAGAAAATTACTAAGCAGGTAACAAATTTCCTTAGCTGTTTGAAAGCAGATTTCGCCTGTATTTAGGGTGTGAGGTGCCTATTTTTAAAAAGCAGGACATAAATAAAAGGTATAAATAAAATATCATTCTGCTAAGGTTTTTCTTTTTTATCCTCTCTAGCTCTTTGCAAGGGTGTTGAAATCTGCCGAGATTTATTTTGATGAAGGTAAGTTGCTTCTCGTTATCAGGCAATAAAGATGTTCTGTTATTGGTTACTGCCTCAGCAGCTCTGAAAGGTGCCATCTGAACACTTGTGGTTGTAATAGGCAGAAATCATGAAAAGCTGGGTTTTGCTAGTGATGTCCAAAGCTTTGACTTACGTCTTCAGAAGGTGAAAGATTTATTACGGACACGTAAGGTGGTTTTGAAAGATAACAGGTCACGGAGCCCTAACTGTGAGAGACTTTTTTTTTTTTTTTTTTTTTTTTTTGCTGTGTTGGGTCTTCATTTCTGTGCGAGGGCTTTCTCTAGTTGCGGCGAGCGGGGGCCACTCTTCATCGTGGTGCGCGGGCCTCTCACTGTCGCGGCCTCCCGTTGCGGAGCAAAGGCTCCAGACGCGCACGCTCAGTAGCTGTGGCTCGCGGGCCTAGTTGCTCCGCGGCATGTGGGATCCTCCCAGACCAGGGCTCGAACCCATATCCCCTGCATTGGCAGGCAGATTCTCAACCACTGAGCCACCAGGGAAGCCCCTGTGAGAGACTTTTGAGGTTTGATCTTGGAGTAGTGGGTTCGTAGGTGGAGAAGGATTTTCAGAGATGTAGATCTTGGCCACGGCTGCTGTGAAGCACCTACAGAGAAGGGAGTCACCAGGTGTGGAGGTCCTGGTCAGTCAGAGGATGTGCAGGTTTAAGTCATCACCTTGAGTTGCTCTTCTAAAACTGCTATGTGTTAAACGTGGCACATGCATTGTGGGGGCAGTAATGTGGCCTGATTATGTCCATATATAACAGAGTCCTGGACCAGGAACAAGGGGACCTACCTGAGTCGGATGCTGGCCACATATGTGATCCTGAGAAAGTTGTCTGCACTTTCTGGAACCCAACCAGGGCTGGATCAATGACCATTGAGATTAACTTCCCCAAATGAATTCATTTTTTTTTAAATACAAATTTGTTGAATGTCTGGACATGAGGCATCTAAATGTGAATAAAGCTCAGTTCTTGTGGTGGTGCTGAGCTAGATATGAAAGTGAATATATACAAAGCAGTATAGTAAGAGACATACTGAGGAATGGATGTGGCATGATGGACACACAAGTTAGGAAACCATTTCTTCTAAGGGTAGGAGGGCTAATGAGAGAGTTAAAGGAGATTGATTTGAACTTAGTCTTGCATGATGGTCCAGGAAAAAAAGCCCAACAGGGGAACAAGGGTGTTCTACGTAAAGGGCCAGATAGTAAATATTTTTGGCTTTGCAGGCCATATGGTTTCCATGGTAACTACTCTGGTACTGTAGCACACAAGCGGCAATAGTAACTGAAGGGGCGTGGCTATGTTCCAATAAAACTTTATTTACTAAAACAGGCCAGATTGGCTTGTAGTCTTTTGTTTGTTGACTCCTGCTATAGAAAGGCCATGTGCAAAGATGGATGCTTTTTTCCACCTTTGGAATTTTAATAAACATGACTTCACAGATTAATATACATGTGTGTATGTATAAACCAGGCTATGTTCATCAGAAAGCAGCTCATATCCCTACAGCACTTACAATCTCCAGGCAAACTGGCCCAGCTTCCAGCTCCCAGCTCCCACACCTACGACCAGTTGTCTGAAGATTTTCTCTGGCTGCCAGAGCTGCTAGGCCATGCATGGGGATCAGGGCAGGTATGCTGGGGAATTAATATGACCCTCCCCTCCTCCAAGTCCTCAGTCAACTATTGACTGAAGTTGGTGGATAAATATCCCAGTCGCTTTCCTCTGGGGAGGGTTCTCAGCATGGGTTCTATGGACTGTCTCCGAGTTGCCCACAGGAATGGGTCCGGTGGCCTGCAGTTTTAACTTGCTTCACAACACACTGTTAGTGGCGTCTTACCTTGCCTGTCTCAGGTACCCCCTTCACCTATAAGTCCATGGTCACCTCTCAGATCACCTACTTGTACTCAAATCTGTGTATTAACATTTGTTTCTGGAAGAAGGCAGACCAAAACAATATTGGGGGCCTGGAGGACATAAATCAAACTCTATATGTGATTACTTGGAAACTCCTGATTAAGAGATGCTGCAGAAAAACTTTCTCCAAGTAAGGCAGCCCTCCTCTGCAGAGCTGATTACAGAAGATCTTCTTTGGGTACAGAGACAAATAATGGAAACCAATTTCCTTGGCTACTGACAGATTTGCCTATTTTTGATCAGGGCCTGTAGCAGATGCCATTGATCCCCCTCCTGACACCCCCTGCAGCTGCCGACAGTGCCCTCCTGCCCCTACCTCAAGCACCTGCATCCATCTCTTTTCCTCCCACTTTTGGAGGTGCTGGTCTGGGCACAGGTGCAACCTAGACATGTTGAGTGATCAAGGCTGGGGGAGGTTTGGAGAGATGGACTCACTGGGATGGGTTTGGAGGAGATAAGTTTGAACGGGCTGAAAAGAAGGATGGGGACGATCATGATGGGCCCGATCATGATGGGCCCTGAATGACTGGCTGAAGTATTTGAATTTCATTGTGTATCCAGAGTGGAGTCGCTGACAGTCTTTGAGGAGGGAGTGGCGAGAGTGTTCAGTGACATTCAGTAAGTACTTGTTGATAGCCTACAATATGCCAGGCATTGTGGACAAGTGCAGCCACATGGACAGGGAGGTGCTGAAAAGTCACCGCCTTTATGAAACCCTTCCTGACACTTTAGGTAGACAGTACCACTCTGCATGCCACTATTCCTTCTAATAAGGCATCCTCTAGCACTTCGGTGCACTTATTAAGTACTACCTGTTTCCACCCAATACTGCCTGTCTTACTCACCTCTGCACTGAGCTTTGTGCCACAGCTAGCCATAATTAAATGGATTTTCAGGGTTTTTTTTTTTTTTTTTTTAACTAGAAGTGACATTTGGTTAATAAGAACATGGAGCTCAGTCTTTAGGGAAGGAGAAGTCAAAATCGGTCAACATGCTTCCTGAGAGAGTGTTTCCCACTGTTCTTCCCACAAATTTTCAGCAGAGTGAGGCCAAGTCACTGCTTGTTTTAGGCTTGAAACTCCTCCTGAAGTGCAGGGCTGAAAGCTGGTGTGTGACCAGCTCTATGCTTCCTGAGAGGGTGGTCTTCTTGACCAAAGACCACTGACCATCTTTACCCTCATGTCTGAGACCTTGGGGATATAGAAGCACCAGTCACTGGAGCTGTCTTTTTCTCCCTTCACCAGATCACCTGAATCACTCTTCTACACCCTGATCTAAGGATTCTCAACCTTTTTGAGTAAGAAGAAATCCATTAAGTACTTCATTGTGAAGATTCTGAAACATACACAAAAGTATTAATTGTAAAAACAGTAATAAACAATCAATCTTTATATATTCTTCACTCAGAGTCAACAGTTATCTAGTTTCCCATTCTTGTTTCCTCTATTCATTTCTTTCCTTTTTGCTGAAGTATGTTAAAGTAAATCCCAATCATCATTTCATTTCACCCGTATGTGTGAGTATGCATCTCTCTTTTTTTTTAGTTTATTGAAGTATAATTGATTTATAATGTTGTGTTAGTTTCAGATGTATGGCAAAGTGATTTAGTTATACATATAGAAGAATCTTTTTCAGATTCTTTTCCGTTATAGGTTATTACAAGATATTGAATATAGTTTCCTGTGCTATACAACAGGTCCTTGTTTTTTATCTATTTTATATATAGTAGTGTGTATCTATTAATCCCAAACTCCTAATTTATCCCAACCCCCCATTTCCCCTTTGGTAGCCATAAGTTTGTTTTCTTTCTTTTGTTATTTTTACTTTTTGGCTGCGCCACATGGCATGTGGGATCTTAGTTCCCCAACAAGGGATCGAACCCCTTACCCCTTGCGGTGGAAACGTGGAGTCTTAAGCGTTGGACCTCCAGGGAAGTCCCCATAAGTTTGTTTTCTATGTCTGTGAGTCTATTTCTGTTTCATAAATACAGAATTTGTAAATAAGTTCACTTGTATCATTTTCTTAGATTCCACATATAAATATCATATGATATTTGTCTTTCTCTGTCTGACATTTCACTTAATATGATAATCTCTAGGTACATCCATGTTACTGCAAATGGCATTATTTCACTCTTTTTTATGGCTAAGTTATATGCCATTGTATATATATACCACATCTTCTTTATCCATTCATCTGTGAAGGACATTTAGGTTGCTTCCGTGTCTTGGCTATTGTAAATAGTGCTGCTATGAACATTGTGGTGTGTGTATCTTTTCGAATTAGAGTTTTCATCTTTTCTGGATATATGTCCAGGATTCGGATTGCAGGAGTATATGGTAACTCTTAGTTTTAATTTTTTAAGGAACCTCCTACTGTTTTCCATGGTGGCTGCACCAATTTACATTCCCACCAACAGTGAGGGAGGGTTCCCTTTTCTCCACAACCTTGTGAGTGTGCATCTCTTGAAAATATGGCCATTTTCTTATGTAACCACAATGCACAATCACACCTAACAAAACTTTTCATATTTTCTTGGTATCCTCAAATCTAAAATTTCTGGATTCTTTCAAACATCTTTTTACTGTTTGTTGAAATCAGAAATTAAACAAGATCCACATATGTCATTTGATTATTCTGTCTCCTATATTTCCCCATGGGAAACTCAGTGTTCTTTGGGATTTGACCTCACTGCTTACTGGGGACTTGTGACGATCCTTCTACTTTGACAGTTTTCCCCCTCCTTTTCTTCCTCCTCCTTCTTCTTTTCCTCTTTTTTAAATGGCAAAACTTAGGTTAAATGTCGATAGTTTTGGTGGGGACACTGAATTTGAGCTTGTGTTCTTATCTTAGAGGGCTGGTTCTTGTCTTTGAAGATCTGGCCTGAAGGTTACAGCATCAGGAAAAATAAAACTACAGGTGTAAACCTGCAGTCTTTTTACCCCTTACAGCTTTGGCCTTATTACCTCAAGCAGTAAGTCTAACCCTTTTTTCCTCAGTGTATTGAAACCAAAGAATAAGTAGTTGATTCCCACTGTTCTTCCCACAAATTTTCAGCAGAGTGAGGCCAATTCACTGCCTGTTTTAGGCTTGAAACTCCTCCTGAAGTGCAGGGGTGAAAGCTGGCATGTGACTGAAGTCGCTGGATATTGTGTGCAAGAGATGGGAGACTGAGTTGAATTTCATGGGCTTTTCTGCAGCTTTCTCTCTTAACTGAAAATGTTGGCATTTTCTAGGAAGTTTGCTGTATGTTTATTGAGAAAGAGAGACTTCTCTTCAGTACAGTGTGACATTTCTACAAAAATCAATGGTTTAGAAACAGGTATCTGAAATGAAATGTGCAACTTCAGTTTCCATCTGTTGGAAAGCCTGCTGGGTTGGTTTTGAAATCTTCATACATGTTTGGTACACCTTCAGGGGGTAAAAACTTATATTGACTGCACTTTGGAACATGTAACAGTTACGTTTTGAATGTGGCAAAAAATATAACCACCACCTAGTCCTATGTTTTCCAAATTGACTTCGGGGTGTTTACTTAATTTTTTTTGACTTTTAGTACTAGTGTTTACATTTTCCTTTTATCTTGGAAGATTTTCATCTTTATTACACATGATTACTTAATCCAGTGGAAGGGATGGTAATGAATGTGGCTCAGCACTGCCTCCTCCATGTGTCAAGCTGAAACTTGTTCTTTGATTATTAGAGGTAGTGAAGCTTATAGGAGCATGATGATGGTTTAATTTGAATTTTGAAAGTTAAAAAAGGCGGGCACTAACTATTGCCACAGTGAAGAGGGAGAAGCTGAATCCGCTTTGAAATCCAGCTCCTCCCCCCAAGATACTCATGAATTTTTACATCTTCTTTCAAGCCCTTAAAATATAAAAGGATTAACTTCTAAAGTTACTGATAAATAGGGAGAGAAAAATAGTGAAGAGTATAGAAAGACTCTAATGAAACTCAGCACAGGGCTAGCCCTTAATTCCAGCTCACAATAACAAGAAGAAAGCGTAACGGCGAGTGAGGACCAGAGCCATTTACATAATAACTTCCTAGCAACAGCTGTAATGAACAAATACGGGCAGATGAGTCAATTCTCTAAGACGCTACCTCATATCAGCACTTAAAAAAAGGGGGAAAGGAAGCAACAACTAAATATCTGGCATGCCTGGATTTGGGTTATGTTCCACGTAGTTTTAGACCAGACCACCTGATCTTTGTTATTGTGACTTAAAACCGATTTGACAAAAGAGAAGTAATCCGGCGAGATGAATATTATCTCCATCTAGGCCTAAGCCGGGGTGAGTGGAGTGAAAGGTTTACCTTTTCTGGGAACGGATGGTTAGGACTGACGCTTGTGAATTTTCTGGCTTAACACTTTACATATATTTCTTTCAAACCTCACAGCACTCCTGTATAAGTAGATATGATTATTTGCAACTTACAGATAAGGAATCTGAAGCTCAAAGAAGGAAAATCACTTGGCTAAAATCTCACAATCAATAATAATCAAAGTAAACATAGTCCATTTTGGTTGAGCACATACTGTACCAGGTGCCTGGCACTGTGCTGAAGGCTTTGCGTGAATTGTTTGATGTGACTGTACTCAGATTATAGATGAGGAAACAGAGCCTCAGGGATGGCAGATGGTTTGTCTGAGGTCATATAGCTGCTCAGAAGAAGAGCCGGAGCTTGAATTCAGGCAGTTGTGGCAGAAGGTGGGAGAATTAGGATTCAAACCAAATATGCTTGACACGAAAGCTCAGCCTGCACGGCTGCACCGCACCGTGTCCCTGGACGCTTGGAAGGTGGAGACAGCCGTGTTACTCAACAATCACGTGACTTGGGATCTTTATCGTCACTCCAGTGGAGGTAACAAAATCAGCAGCAGCCACACTGGGCTTCTGGAAAGTGACTAAGGCCGATTTTAGACAAAATCATAGAGAACTTGTGTGTCCAAAAGAGAGAGAGTGTGTGTGTGTGTGCCCATGTGTGCGCGTGAATGGTGCTTCTTCCTCCTGTGGACTCCAGCTGGGCAGTGTCTCTGGCCCCAGGACTTTCTCTCAATATTCACTCAACTTACTTTCTTTTGCCTCCGTCTGGTAACTGGCTGGAAACTCTGAGAAAATACTTTGTCTCCTAAGAATGGATCAAAGGGTGCTGTTTCCAGAATAGCACACTTACCTTTTTTTAAGGTACAGATGTTTTTAGTGCTTCACACAAATGACTAAATGTAGAATTTCATGCCCTTGACAGGAGCTGGAGGAGATATCCTGCAGTGTTTGTGCCTGGGGTGGCACAAACCTAAGGGGTGGCTTAGAGAGGATTTTCTGGGAAAAGAGGGACTTTTGCCCCTCTAAAAAATGTCAAACAGGCCCATGTTGTTTATTCTACCTACATTATGATCTGGGGGCCTTGTCTTTCCTCCCTATTGGCTAACGGGAAGATGCAGCGAGGGGCAGGGATCTGGGGGAGATGTAGCCCAAGGAAAGTGGGTCAGTAGGCTGAGAGACAGGGGACAAATCTCTATTCAATTTCCTAGATTCTGCCCTTTGTCGAGTTGCCTACAGATACAGTGCGTGTGTGTTCCAATTTTGCAGAAGTACCTTCCCTGGTTAGTACCCAGACCCCAAACCCAGCGTCTGTAGAAATGCTTCCCAATCAACATCCTGTTCCCTTTCCTCTCTTTCTCAGGCTGTTCAGCCTCCTCCAGCTCTGCTGTGATTTGGGCATCTGAGGAATTAACTGTTTCTCTAGCAGGTCTTGTCTTTGCTTAGCCCCAGGTGAATGTCTGGACCCCCTTTCAAGCTGGCCCCTCTCCCTGGACACCTTTGAGTCAGCCTCCCTCTTTTAAAGGGGAAAGCTCCTTGGAGGGGCCCTCTTCCCCGCCCCCCTGTCGGAGGTGGAGTGGGCGCGGGGCGGACGCGCCTGGACATCCCGGCTCCCCGTGATCTCTCCGGGCCAGTGGTACTCCACGGGGCTCGCCGCGGCTCACACCCGAGGTCATTTTAAAAAGGCCTAAAGCTTAAGCAGCTGCCGCGCTGGAGGAGGTATTGCCCACCAGCGGCAGGCGCCCGGGCTGCGCAGAGAAAACTGGGACAGCGCAGGTGGGGCGGGGATGGCGGCGCGGCGTCATCCATGGAGCCGCTCACCTGGCGCGCAGAGGACCTCCTCCTGGCCGCCTTCCCTGGCGCTCCACCTGCAGCTGCCCTCCTAGAGTGCAGGGCCGCGGGGATGGCAGCCACCTCTCCTTTCTCCAGCCCTGGTGTCTGAAGGTCGTTAAGCCGGAAATCTTCGGTAAAATTTTATTTCTTCTTTTCCTCCCCCACATTTTCTTTCTCTGTCCCTCACTAATCCTGGGATTTGAAAAAGTCTGTGATTTCCAAGCTTGAAACGGCAGGCGAGGGACACTGACAGCACACCTGCTTTGCCAGCTTTTGCTTTGGGTCCCACAAAGTTTTTGCATCTGCGACATTTTGAGATCGTGCCCCAGAAAATTTCTTAATTTTGTTCTTTCCTAGTTAAAAAAAAAAAAAGGCAACTTACCTTTGCAGTAAGAATTTCCCCCATCTCCCTTTTAGAGAGAGCACTCGACAGCACTACCATCCTATATTAATAGACCAGTAATTGCTACATTTCATACCACGTAGCTTTCCCTCTGAACCTCAATCACGCTCGGATGCTGCGGTGAGGGTTTAAATGCAGCAGCTAATGTGCCGTTCCAGCAGGCATTTCCCCACCTCTCATCTTTTTATTGACCCTTTAAATGGAACTTGAGCTCCTCTGGGTGGGATCAGGGCTTTGAGATGGAGTTCCACGGCTTGGCGTGGTTCTTTAGCGAAGACTCTAAGAGCCTGAATTGCATGAAGAGATGCATCTGTTGGTGTGGGTTTCAGATGAAAAAGCATGAAATCTCACTGACTTGATGAACGTTGTGGTTTCAATCAGGGCTTTGGAGACGAAGCTGCTAAACCTCCCCAACCAAACACTTAACAGGAATCACCGGCTTAATTTGCAGATTGGCTTTTCAGCAAAGTTTTAGCTCCACCCCTTTTCAGTGGCTACGATGTCTTACAAATAGGAATATTTTCCGATGTTTAATCTAAAGCCCTCTTGCTGTTTCCAAAAATCCGTCGCCTCAGACAGCCGAAGCACCTGCACTATGGTTTGGACAGTATTACTTCGTGTACTAAGGGCTGGCTATTCCTCCAGACTAAATAAATCTGGTGTCACCGTCTATTAAGATTAAAAACTATCCTTTTGCTGACTGACATTCAGAATGGAAATGCAAAAAGCTCAGGCTTTCCTTTTATATTTCATTCTCTCTTTTTTTACCCTTGTAAAGGTGTTGACACAGATTTCAGTATGCAGCCAGTAAGGTTATGTTTTTGATTAATGATGGCTCTGGTTGGCATCACAGACTTGAATTTACCATTTACTGTGGGTTTGACTGACCTGGTCATGGCCAGACCAAAGGAAGCCATGTAGACTGCTGACCACATCTGTCACCATCTTTCCCCTCCCTCATAACGTCTTCCGGTGTGGAAGTCAAAGCATTCTCTTTAACAGCAAATAGTGAAAAACATGTTCCTTGCTTTTTTTTTTTAATGGTGAAACTTAAGTCAATTGGCAACAGGTTCTTATTTCGCCATGGGCAGAGGAGGTGCCAGGTGTTGTGGATCTGTGCCTGTGGATCTGGGCAGGCCGGAATTGTAATCATACCACCCCCGAGCAGAGTCCATTTAGTTCCAGCAGTTGGATCATTTGGCAAATGTTTGAATCACTACCCAGGGTTTCACAGATGGCATCTCCACTGCAGAGACCCTTCTCTTACTCACAAAGAAAAAGAAGAGAAAAGAAAAGGAGAGATGACAGAGCAGATGCCTTGATCATTGCCCAGGGGTGAACACCTGGAGGACTGGCCATTACGGAGTTTGTGGAAATGTGACCTTTTCCTCCATGACTAGAACATGTAAAGAACTATCAGGTGATGATGAAGCAAAAAAGAGGCTGGCATCTTTGAAATTTTCAGTAAGAGTTTTATACTCACAGTGTTAAATGTGACCCAGGTAGCTTACAGCCCCTTTAGAAATTTAAATATGGTATAAGAGAGCCTTAATTACTTATAGTGAAGCCATCTCTTTAACTGCTGGTTGGAATATATGTAAACAGATCAGACATTCCACAAGTTTTTGATCTTGAACACTGCTGTAATTGAGTATCCCACATAGAATGTTAAGGTGAGGGGTCATGCTTATTGAAATAGGTTTTAAAATCTGTGATGCAGAAGCCTTTATCTGCTTATCATTAAAGACGTTAGTCATGAAGAAAGTTCTTATCTTGGAGACTTTGATAGCTGTGACAAATCCTGTGAGCACTATTTTCTTACGCTGTTTTTGTCAAATCAGATTTCATGTGGGGTAATAATGCTCCATCCTGGTCTTATGCTATCTCAAGGTACCTCTGATTCTTTCATTTAGTACTGAAAACATTTTCGTTTTCACAACCTTTCACAGATCTTTCTAATACAACACTTTAAGAAAATCACATCACCCTTGGCTCAGAACTTCTGATGGCTCTCCATTGCCCTTTGAGTTTTGAAATGGAAAGGGATCATACAAATCCACACTCCTGCTGGATATAGAAATTATCTCCCCAATAATCTTCTTCGGTTTCCTGCTTATCACTCCAGCCACAGGGACTTCACTGCCTCATGAAGTAATGGGTTTCATTATTGGCCAGTGCAAGGTATTAACAGTTTTGTTTTTGTATTGAGGTGAAATCAGTTCCTTGAAGCAAGTACCGATTGGACCCACTTTTGCCCATGAGAACAACAACAACCAAAACACCTGCTTTCTTTTGACATGATATTTGAAGACATTACTATGTCACGTTTTCCTTCACCAAGTCAAGCTCAGAGCCCTTTCACTGTTTCTGGGGCATGACTTCTGGGTACACTTTAGTTGATCATTACTCCTCTCAAAGTGTGAAGCCAGATTAAGCCCAGACTTATCATCTTGGGTTTTCAAGAGCTACCCTGCCAGCTGGTCTACTGTATCTACCCACAGGTTGTTTCCAGGACTTTGCAGTACAGATACGCAGAATCAGCCAGTCTCTTCAGTGTCCTTTAAATAAAGCGATGATAGTTCTTCTTTCTTTGGTCTGTCTGAAAGATACAAGGGAAGTTTAAGTTATTATAATACCTTATAATAATATGATTTCAAGAACCTACCATATGCACTGTGCTGATGCTGGGGAAATGACTCATAGTCTCTGCCATCTTGGAGCTAACCATAAGCTTCCTAGATGGACAGTAAAAAGTTGAACAAAGAAATTAGTGATTGCAAATTTCAGGAAGTGCCGTGAAGCTAAGAGCCATGGGGTGCTGTGCTAGAGAATTAGGACGTGTAGATTTGTGCGTAGGAAACCTGATTTAGATAGGATTGTCGCAAAGGCCTCTCTGGGGAGACAGTACTGAAGAGACACCTGAAGGATAGTCAGAGGCTGGATCTGTGCAGAGTGAAGGAAGAGGAGGAGGAGAGACCGCGTGTGCTGGGATCTGAGGCGAGAAGAGCTTCGTTGCTCAAAGAAGCTCCAAGGGATTGCGGTGCAGATAGTGTTAAGGGCAGAGGCCAAATCCAAAGGGCTTTGCAAGTCACTTAAAGATTTGAACTTTTCCCTGAAAGCAAAGGGGAGTTCTTTTCTGAAGACATTTAAGCCGAAGTGTGTGTGTGCGTGTGTCTGAGAGAGAGAGAGAGATTTTAATTTTAGAAAGATCTCCCAGACAGCAGTGTGGAGAAGGAAGGTTTGTGGTCCGGCCCTGTGGTGCGTGCGTGGTGGCGGAGGCTGACTGGTCAGAGCCCATTCTGTGCTTCCATCAGGGACCCTAGGGTGTCAAGTAAGAGCCCTGCAGTAGAACTCAGGGCATGGTCATCTTCCAGGTGGGGCTTGTCCAGAAGAAGCTCAGGCAAGAATGAAGAAACTTCTTGGGAAGGAGCCAGCACCTCAGACCTGGGGCCGTTGGTCAGGTCCTTCCAATGTCTTCCTCTCTCCCCTGGGGACCTGGAAAGCCACCTGACACTAGGGTCCCAATGACTCCAGGAGGAAGGGAAGCTCTATTTGTAGGAGGAGCCTGACATGAAAACCGGAGTCTTCCTGAGGTACAGGTTGGAGACACAAGGGAGAGATGTCAGATGAACAGAGACCAAACTGAGCTTCGATATACACCCATAACCCTCGTCTTTTCAGTCTGGCCTGCTGGCTGTCTTAAAAGTTAGGTGAGGATCCAGGGTAGTGAGGAGGTAGGGTGGCTGGTGGGGACACCGGCCGGGGAAGAGTAGCCCTTCTCTCCCCCTCCCCCGTTTCCTTCCCATTCTTTTCAACCTCCTCCAGTCCTTCAAACCACAGTCTAGACCACAACCCAGGGTGACGAAGGATTCAACCTTAACTTCCCTCCGACCTTGACCTCTGTAGGTAGGGCCTCACACGCAGACAGTACAGGAGGGAAGAACTCCTGTTTTGTTACCTAGCTTCTGGGGTTGAGAAAAGCCAACCTGCTCTGAGCCAGAGTGGAGGAGGAGTGGGGAGAGGTGAAGTTAGCGGTGGGAAAGAGGAGACATTTGCGTGGAGAACAGAAAATCCATGGAGAAATTTTATCCGTTTCTGCTGCGTGCACTCTATAATGAAAAAATTTCCTTATCTCTTCAACAAACTATCAGTAGAATATGAATTTCTCCTGTTATATAGAATTGGAATTTTGGGGGGAGCTGTCATTAATTGAAGTTCTGTCTCTGTCTTGATGGGTAGTACAGGGTGTGTCCATGTGTGAATGGCTGTAAAAGAAAGGGTGTGTGCCACACACACACACACACACACACACGCTTCTATTGGTTTTGTCTTGACTTTTCCTTGCCTGCAGTGTCTGGCCACTCATGAATCCTGTGAGTGTCAAAATTCTAGATTAGTGTTGACTCATAAAAGGGAAGAATCTGGTACTGCCAGAACCCTGGCACAGTGTTCTGTAATTGCATTATATTTCATAATTGTTTGGAGCTGGATTATTTGTCCAATTCCATCACACATGATTGTTTCCTTCTCTTGCCTTATAAATTGGATAAAGCTCTTATCAGTATTCACTCAGCTGTGGGAAATGGCCTGAGTTTTTCAGGCCCCCTCACTGTGCTTAAACAGAATTTTAATGTATCTAAAAATACCAGGCCCAATGCTGTTTGTTTAACACCGTTATTGCAGAGCCCTCTTTTTGACCAAACCAGTCCCAGCTGCAGAAAGCAAAGAATACAATGAATAAATATCCATAAAACAGGAGCACCTCTAACCGGCAGATCTCAGATGGAGAGCTGGGTATTCGCTGCCTGGGGTCAGCAGACAAGGTCTTTGGCGGCCACTCCTGCAGGCGCACAGCCAGGAAACCAGCCTTCTTGGAGTCCCTTGTAGACGGTCTCGGGACCTGCTTGGGCGGGGACAGAGGCTCTCTGTGTGGCAGGCAAGGCACTGGACCAGCGGGGATATTGGGACCCAGCAGACCTGATGTCTGGCTCCCGTTATTACTCCCTCACCTGTACTGGTAGGCACTGTGCCGCATGCTTTAATGTGTATTTGCTTTCCAACGGTCTGGTGGAGGACATGCAGCTGGTGTGATTTCCGTCTACAGGGGAGAGATTATGGCTCAGAGAGGCTCCATATCACAATTACAAGTCGGGGACTTCACTGTGTCTTGAACCTTTGCCTTCTGACTCTACGTCCAGTGCTCTTTTCCATGACGTTTTGCTGGTGTCATATAATCCCTGGGGCAAATGCTTTCCGGTAGCGAAAGAAAAGCCTTGAGTCAGAGAAGGGCGGAGGTGGTTGGGTTTGAACTTCCTTGGACGTCAGTGGAGATTTCAGCAGAGGGGGAAGAGAAGGAGGTCTTAGGCCTCTGCCCAAAGTTGGCTCAATGTTCCTGGAGATGGTGTAGACCAGGGAACATTCACTAAGGCAGCCTCGAATCTGCAAACATGGAGGTAGCGGAGGCCCACACCTGGGCTTGAGCTGACATCCTTTGCGCTAGACTCCGTGGGACCTGGGTCTTCCTAGCCGCAGCAGCAGCAGCCCTGGGTTATTATGAAGTAACTAAGGATTTAAAAATACCCCAACTTGTGTATGTTCATGAGCAAGGGCAGCACAGTCTTTTAACTGAAAGAGCCTTTAGCACTTCCCCTGTGAGAGGGATTTGATATAAGTTAAAAGAAAACACTCAGGATTTTAATTTTCGTTGTTAGCTGTAATATTCTTTTTTTTTTTTTTTTTTTTTTTTTTTTTTTGCATTACGCGGGCCTCTCACTGTTGTGGTCTCTCCCGCTGTGGAGCACAGGCTCCGGACACGCAGGCTCAGCAGCCATGGCTCACGGGCCCAGCCGCTCCGCGGTACGTGGAATCTTCCCGGACCGGGGCACGAACCCGTGTACCCTGCATCGGCAGGCGGACCCTCAACCACTGGGCCACCAGGGAGGCCCTAGCTGTAATATTCTTAACAATCGTAGTGTATCCCTAAGCGGTTTTTTTGAGTTCAGTAGTCTAGTTAAAAAGAGGAACATCAAAAAAATCAAAATTTCTAAAAATGGTTCCTGGGTAGGATGTATTTAAAATCTACTTATGTATTAATATATACAAATAACAAATATAAACAATGTCAAAACGCAAGAAACACAATCAGGTATTTAAAATTCTCTCTTATTATTCAACTAAGACAAAGCTGTTCTATTTTTCTTTTTAAAGAAACCTTTCTTGAGTGAGCAGTCACTAAAATTACTGGTGATACAGCATAAAGTATTTTGCAGTTTTACAAGTGCATCTTAATTTCTCGTGTGTTTCTTTCCTTCTGATCCTCATCTGTACATCGCACTGCATTGTAAACCTTTTCTGTTCTTTCCTGGATGGGGCTCTCTCTTTGTACCTTTGTCCTTGCTCCCTGCCGACCTCTGGCCCGGCTCCTTCAGTGAACAGGTCCTTGGCTTGTATGTGACACCTCAACCCTTGTCTCAGCAGTAGTGGCTGGTGGGACGGACCATCTAGACCAGGGACTTGTCTTCCTTTGATGACAACACTTTGGTCCCCAGCACTGGACAGGGCTGCTCTTGAGCTCTGTGCCCCCTGATCCAGGGTTTGGCCAGATCTAGCTGAGCAATGTGGCGGATGGTGCCAGCATTTCCTTTGCTGTTCATAGCCTTCTTCTCTTTAGAATGAGAAAGGACAACTAAAGGGAACTCAGGTCCATTACAAGGCTTCTGGAGGAGGGGTTGCTGCTGTACTTGCTAACAGCAGACAGGAAGAGTTTTAAATTAAGATGCAACCAACGGTTCCATCCAACGGTCTAGACCAACCAAAGGTCTAGTTCCTGGTTAGGACACACACCTGAAGATTTATATAGACCAGTGACCCTTAATCGGGGGACTAATGTCCACCATCAGTATCACATGGAAAGGTGTTTCAGAATATCCTGGCCTAGGCCTCTGTCTACATTCATTGAGCCAGAATCTCCATGGGGACTCATCTTTGGAAAAAGTTGTCAGGGGATGCTGACATGCATCTTAGTGAAAAGCCACTGGTTTAGAAAAAAATGGTTGTTTGGAGGCCACATGACAACCAGGCTGTGATGTGTTTCCTTCAGGCCTTTCATCTACAGTGAGCACTGTTTTGTAGGGCACTGAGGTATTGCTCCCAATGCGTGTCCTGGGGAGGCTGAGCTCCTGGGTGCTCAGGAGAACGAATGCACAGCATGTTCTGTCGTCTTCACTCTGCAAAGTAGTGTAGTTAGCTGCCTTCCCGGGGGAGGGCTATGCTCAGAGCCATGGGCTGTGATGAGCAGACTCCACTCCTGGCTCTGTTTGTTAAATTAGCACGCTTGACTCCTCTGGGCTTCAGTCTCTTGCTGGTAAGAAGATTAGACTGGGTGATGTGTTATGTCCTCTAAAGTTCTAGGCTACTTTGAGTTCAACTTAAAAAAAAACAACACGCAAAACTTAAAGTATGATACAAGTGATCTATTGTAGAAAACCATAAAACTTTGGAGTAGGCAAAAAGAAAAGAAAAACTTCATTATCCCATGACCCCACCACCCTGAGGCGACCTTTAGATATCAGTTCTTTCAGTCTTTGTGCAAAGATAAACATAGATATGCATGTGTGCACATAACTAAAAATACATATATTTTAATACAGTATGCATTTTATAAAAAGGTGATCAGATTGTGTATTGTCCTGTAATCTGTCTCTTTAGTTAATATGACAAGAACACAGGAACACCTTTCCATGCTACTAAATGCACATTTGATACCTTGAACTTGGGGGCAGATAGCTTACTGATCAAGAGCCGTGTCTTGGAGACTGACACTGGCTCTGCTCTGTACTCACCATGTAACCTTGAGCGGATTACCTCACCTCTCTACATCTCAATTTGCTCCCATGGAAAATGGCCATAACAGTAATGTCCACTTCATAAAGTGTTCTGAGGATGAAAATCAGACAGTGTGTGTTAAGTACTTAGTGAAGTGCCTGGTAAGTGCCCACAGGAAGGGCCCAATAAATGGTAACTAAAAATGCTGCATATCATTGCATTTTACTAATGTGCATAATTTCACCCATCCTCTGTTATTGCTTATTTAGATTTTTCTTTGCTATTATACACAGTGCTGCGCTGATTGTTTTATAGGTAAATATTTGTATATATTCTTAGGACCTACTCCTAAAAGCAGAATTGCTGAGTTAAACAAAGGGCACAAACATTTTAAAGATGTCAATACATAGAGCCCAAACCTCCTACAGAAAAATTACAGCTGTCTGTGAGAGTGACCTTCCCCACATCTAAGGGATATAGTTTTTTTTCTTTTTTCTTTTCCTTTCTTTCTTTCTTTCTTTTTTCTTTTTTTTGAATTTAAAGGGAAGGGAAGATGGTGTCATTATTTTATTTTGCATTTATTCTTATAAACCTACTCACTTTGCCCACTTCTCTGCTGCACTGTTTGCCTCTTTATTGATGATTTGTAGGAATATTCATACATTTAGAGTAGCAGGCATCTGCTTTCATTTATTAATTCATGAGGGCCAGCTCTATAGCCCAGCGCTGGGGTAAGTGCTAGTTGTAAACAGATAGCCCAGTCCTTGCCCTTGTGGATGCAAGGTTCAGGGAGGAAAATGGAGATTCAAGAAATGATTTAACCTGCAATAAAGGAGGATCACAGGGCTATCCTGGAAGACTTCCTGGAGGCAGTGATGAATGAAGAGAAGCTGAAGAAAGAGAACTTAGCCAGGTACAGATGGGGTTCCAGGTGTGTAGGAACATTTTTCTTAGCTGGTTCTTTGCCTTTTTTAAAAAAACTTGGCTCATGGTCTATGCTGATATCTCAAGGTTTTTAAATTAGTAAAATCTATAAATATTTATAGTCACGTATATTTTCTACCATTGGTGATTTATTTGGAAAATCTACCTATGAGATTTTTACTTAAAAGTTTTGGTACTGGGACTTCCCTGGTGGTGCAGTGGTTAAGAATCCGCCTGCCAATGCAGGGGACACGGGTTCGAGCTCTGGTCCGGGAAGATCCCACATGCCGCGGAGCAACTAAGCCCATGAGCCACAACTACTGAGCTTGTGCTCTAGAGCTTGCAAGCCACAACTACTGAGCCTGTGTGCCACAACTACTGAAGCCCGCATGCCTGCAGCCCATGCCCCGCAACAAGAGAAGCCACCGCAATGAGAAGCCTGTGCACTGCAACGAAGAGTAGCCCCCGCTCCTTGCAATTAGAAAAAAAGCCCACATGCAGCAAAAAAGACCCAACACAGCCAAAAAAAAAAAAAAAGTTTTGGTACTACTGGAATTCTTCATCCTAAGTGTGACAGATATGTGTTTAAAATAAACACCAAATATTGGGCTTCTAAAACTATCTTGTGGGTCTGAGTTCAGGGACGGTAAGACTAACCTTTACAACGATCTTTTAAAACCTATGCTCAGTGGTAATAGAAGCTGGATAGGAGGAAAAATGTCTTAATTCACAGGAGAATTGTGAACGGGGAAAGTTTGTATTCACCTCTCTCTTATGAGCTGTCTGATTTGTAGTACCTCAAGCTTTTAACAAATCTATATGGCCCCAGGTTGCTCTGTTGGTATAAGAAAGTTTTCTATCAAACTAATTCATGCTAAGTTGTGAATGACTGAATAAGCTGTCTGTCCCTACTCTATTTACATTTGGACAGAACACCATAATAAAAGGATAATGCTTATACAAAAATGGCAGAATTTCAGACATCCAAGTCAGACTGAATATGGGAGATAAAGTTTTGGTTAAATGAATTTCTACCTGCATTCCTTGACCTACTCACAAAAGCAGCAGTTCCAGGCAGATGCTGAGAGTTGAGAGGTATAGAGTCTATTGGTTAAGAGAGTGAACTATAGAGGTAGAATAGCAGGGTCCAATTCTAGTTCTGCCATTTCCTAGCTGTGTGACTACAGGCAAGTTCATTAACCTCTCTGTGCTTCAGCATTCTCAGCTGTAAAATGGTAATGAATGATGGTACCCATCTCATAGTAAAGGTGAGAGGACTGAATGATTTATTAAATGTATGGTACCCAGAACACTGCTTGATACAAAGCAAGTGCTCAATAGATAATAGTAACTGTTATTTTGATTGAGGACCTTTCCTTGAGAAAATATTAGAAAGTTGGCATCCTCTCTTTACCCATACCCTAGGGATTTTGATACTTTCTTGGTCTTCCTGTTACCTTCCTAACTCTCTTTTTCCTTTTTTTTTCAATTTATATGTTCCCTTACCCATGATAATTTATACAATCCCATCCTTAGTTGTCATCTTTTTTCTCCCACTCCTCTCTCCCTGGACCACCTTTGCTTCCCTTGCTCCATTTATCACCTCTTTGAGTGGTTTCTCAAATTCATATCACCAGCCTATCTGTATATAACATTTGAATATTTTGTCAGTTAACAGTTGTGTGTGTGTGTGTGTGTTTGCTGTACTGATATAAAAAACAGTGTAAACTGGCTTAAATGATAAAGAAGTTCATTTTCTGAAAAATCCATAATATATGGCTTCAGGTATGGTTTGATCTAGGGGCTCCCATGAGAGACCAAGGCCTCAGATTTTCTCATTTATTTTCTCTGCTTTCCTTGGGATTGGGCCCATCATCTGAGAGCCAGGACCTTACTAGAATCTACAAAGTACTCATGTTTCTTGTTTTCCCACCATGCCACTGACAGGGAAGAGAGAGCCTCTGTCCATAGCTTCAGAGGGGAATCAGTTCTAGTACACTCCGTAGCTTAAAATCTGGGCACTACTTTACGAAAAGAAGTATAAATGAATACTGAGAGGCAAAACCAGCAGATATTCACTACAAGTGTACTGCTTTTCCTCAAATTCATCAAAACACAACCAAGGTGGTACTTGATTCTTATGTTCTGACTTTACTAATTCTGTTGGGACGGTTACCATTCTCCTATTTTCTGAGTTCAAAATCTCAGCATTCAAATTTATTGTTTCCTATTCCTGTAACTCCACTGGCATTCCAACTGGGTCCTAGAATACACTCCATCCATGTTGATGCTCCACTCATTAGTCTAGCTCCTCCGTACAAGCCCCACCTGCTCTGTGTAACATTCTGTTGACACTGGGGTCCACAGGGACCCATCTGCCCAATTCCTATGACAAGGATGTCCAGCATTCATGGGCATTTCTTATTATATCCTGTTTTATACTGTTACTTATCTCTGCCTTACTTCCTCTCCTACGTTTACTGCCCAACTGAATTTGGAGTGAGTGCCTCCAGGCAATCTGGTATTTCCCTGAATCTTCCCACACCACCCGGCACAAGCTCTCCGGGTTGCTGAGACACAGTTGAAGCTTCTGTTGACTGAGGGAGCCCCAGGTCCCATGGAGGCAAGCTGGGGTTGGATTCTCTGCAGTCGGCATGGAACTTGGGGCAAGCCTAGGTCTTGACAGCTGCCCAGTGGTGCGCCCTGCGGAAACGTGGGTCCATGGCATGTGAAGAGATGTGACAGAGAAAGTTGGAGGAATGCTGCCTCATACAAGGTTAGCATTTTCTTTAGTATATGAGGTTTCAGCACCTTGATAGGGTAGTATGTTTGTGAATCTGCACGGAAGGGGTTATGAGCTGAATCGTTATGGGCTGAATCCCCCATCCCTCAAATTCATATGTTAAAGTCCTCAGCACCCTGTGGAATCTGACTATACTTGGAGAAAGGGTCTTTAAGGAGGTTGTTAAGTTAAAACGGGGTCATACGGTGGGCCTCAATCCAAAATGACTGGTGTCCTTATAAGAAGAGGAGATTAGGACACAGACACACACAGAGGGAAGACCATGTGAAGACACGTGGAGAAGACAGCTGTCTGCAAACCAGGGAGGGAGGCCCCAGAAGAAACCAACCCCACCTACACCTTGATCTTGGACTTCTAGTCTCCAAATTGTGAGAAAATCAATTTCCGTTTTTGAAGCCCCCCAGTCTGGGATGCCTTATTGTGGCAGCCCTAGCACACACTACAGGGGGCGTAGTGGATCGTGTTTTGTAAATGAATTTGACGGCACAATCTCTCTTTTACGAACAGCATTACATAAGGTGAGCGTCTCCTCTCGCTCCTTGGACGGCAGCACTGCTGGGTGTGGCGGGTGCCTCCCGGGGACACACTAGGGGTGCTGGGTGCTCCGCCCTTGACACACAGCCGTGTGCACGGGAGCTCCACCCCGCTCTGCCCTGTCTCATAGCCACGTTCACGTACTGACGGGCTGTAGCATATGATGGGTCCTATTTTGAACCTCATAAGCTATCAAAGACCCGATTTCTACAACAACACAACCTAAGCTGGGATCCTCTGCAAGTCAGAGACGGTATTTGATTTGTATGATATAAAGTGGACACAGTAATTTGGTAACTGGCTAAAATTAAGAGGAAGATTCAGACATGCGTGCGTTATACATCTCTCTCGAAAAAGATCTGGTTTATCATCATTGCTTTGAGTAGAAGTTTCTAAAGTGTCTGTCTTTTCTTTGAGGAATGTGTTGTCCTTCAGAAGGATTCTACCTCCTCTTTAACCAAAGGGCCTGTGTCACGTGATGTGATGCAAAGTTTTGGTAATAAGGCCGCATTTAGCTCTCTTCATGCCTCACACACATTTTCTTTTTGCAAAGGCTTCTCCCATTTTTTTGCTGATAGATCTCACTGTTTGGTCACAGGAACTGTGGATGGTACGATGAGAAGACACTACTTATCTATCAGAACGTAGAAGCGGACACTTGAGGGTGGTGCTAATGTCAAGTACCAACGGTAAGCAGTTTTTGTAAGACTTTCATGGAGGAATGGAGAGTCTCTTTTAAAGATGAAATGATTTTTGCAATTGCAAGGGGAGAGAAGAAGAGGCAAGGCTCTGGGGTTTCTCTGGTAAATGCAACACTCATTCAAAGGGTCAAACTAACATCTCTAGAAAAGTCACAGCACAGGTTCATCCTGAGAAAAGAGTCAGGTAAACATTTTTATTTTCTGTTGTAAGTGTGTGTATGCATACATGTGTGTGTGTGTGGATTTAATAGAAAATAGCACCTCAAGTAAGGGCGGTTGTGGTGGAGAGTGGAAACTTGGAGGGGGCTGTGGATGTCTGGTGTTAAAGCAACACCCCCTCCTAAACTGAACCTGGCCTTCAGTGCTGGTTACCATGACCGACCAAACACAGCCAAAGAGCTGTGATACGATGGACACAAGTACATTAACGTGGAAATCAAGTTATCACTCTTTTGAGGGTCAAACTCCAGGGTGCTCAAGAACCACCTTTGGATGGTTGTTAAAACAGATTCCAGGAATTCTTCTCCCCAAGGTTCGGGTTCAGTACTTCTGGGGTGAGGACCTGGCATCTGCATTTTTAGCGAACGTAGCAAATTCAGCTTGGGAACCGCTGGCCTAGAAGGCCCCATTTCTGGGCAGCAGATGGACCTGCCTGTCCCCTTGCTGATAAAACCTGCCAGTAAGCCACGCAGCCTGGCTGTGTAACAGAGATAATACCGCAAACGGAACCTGGATGAGTCATGTGTAAACTTATTAAGTTCAAATGTTTTCATAAGCAACTTATCGTTTCCCAAAATCAGGTTAGAATAGATTTTGGAGGGAGTCTTTGGGCTTGCTTGTCAGAAACAATAGTATAGGTAGATTTGGGGATGTTGCCACCCAAGGAATGGATTCTGTCTTCGCAGGGGCACAAATCTTGCCTGACGATCTGATGACTAATTGCACCGGACTCCTCTGCAAGGGTCCTGCTGCGGGTCACACATATGCTTTGCCTCTTACGTGGAATTCAGTAAACCAACTGCCTGTTAATAGCCATTCACTCACTTTAAAATTGTCCCAGGAGGTTCTTTCTTTCTATCCCACAGAATTTAGAGCCTCTACTGGGGAATGGGCCTCAGTCTTGGCTAAGTTAACTCTTCAGGTGTTATTTCCATCAGGATAAACTCGAGAAGGGGGGCTCTCGATCCCTCACAAATTACAGAGGCAGCATTCTGTGGGACATTTATGTAATTTGTAGCCCTGTATTTAACTGAATCCTAAAACAATTTAGATTTTAATGCAAAACTAGTTTGATACGGATCGTTGCTCTTTCCAGCCACTGATGAAATGATGTAACAAAAACACAAAAGTTTTCTCAAGGTTCATTGCTGTTTCACTGGCCTTTAACATGTAGACAGGAATTTTTTTATGGGCCAGTCTATAAAACCTCATCGTATATCTCAGTCCATTAGTGTTTCTCAAAGTCTAACTCACAATACTGTCGTCAAACTCTTAAGTGGCAAAGACGTTTTTTGTCAAGTCAAAATCCAGTTTAAGTGGTGGAAAACAATGCTGTCTTCTATTAAATGTGTATTTAAGTTGTGATGCAGCAATTAGGTAATTTGGATGCTTCTCTGCCTGTCATGGGAACTGGGAAGACACACATCCACTTCTATGTTTATGACATAATCTTTTTTTTTTCTTTTCCATTATGGTTTATTACAGGATATTGAATATAGTTCCCTGTGCTCTGCAGTAGGACCTTGTTGTTGATCCATTCTGTATATAACACTTTGCATCTGCTAACCCCAAACTCCCAATCCATTCCTCCTCCACCCACCTTCCCCCCTATTACATAATCTTACTATCATATATTGGAATGACTGTAAAACACTGATGAACCCATTGCCTGACTATTATCAGAAAGGATTGTATCAACTAAAATTACTCTGGTTGGCCAAGCTTTCTGAGAGTTGAGTTGGACTCTGTCCTAACTGGACCGTTCTAAAGGAACAACTCATTCAGAGTTAAATAAAATAATGAATGTTCTGGGTAAAATTTGAAGCTCTAGTCACGTTGAAGACTATTTTTGTAGTCTTTGTTCTTGGGGTGACCTAAGGTCTGCTCCTCAAGTACCCATTTTTTGTTCATCCTGAGACTGAACAGGCAGCCTGCGTGAGGTGGGCTGTGGTCAAGGCAGAGGAGAGACTTCTGTGTTGGCTTACGGCCATGTCCACTTGGAAGCGTACACCTGTCTCAGCTCTGGAATTTCTTCTCTAATCTTCATCTTCTGAACGCAGTAGATTTACCGCGAAGCTACTGACACTTACCTGTCAGGCCCTCCCCTTGTACGAGACCCTTCCAAGGCCCTGAGAGTGGCCTCCAGCATGTCTTCACGTGGACATATATTTTTGTAAAATTTGCTGAAAGAAGACATTTAACCTTAGTCAATTAACACCGCTATCTCTTGGCTCTCCAACTTAACTTCTGGCACACTTTCCCTCATCTTGGGTAGCATTGGAGTGGCCCTGGGCAAATTTTTTAAAAATAGACTTTGTTTAGAGCTGTATTAGGTTCAGGGTAAAACTGAATGACAAATACAGAGAATTGCCATCTACTCCCTGCCTCCGCACATACATTCCCTCCCCCACGATCAACATCCCTCCCCAGAGTGGTACACCTGTTATAATCAATGAATCTACCATGACACATCATCATCACCCAAAGTCCACAGTTTACATTAGGGTTTACTCTTGGTGTTGAACATTCTATGGGTTTAGACAAATGTGTAATGACATGTATCCATCATTGCAGCTTCATATAGAATAATTTCACTGCCCTAAAAATCCTCCGTGGTCCACCTAGTCTTCCCTCCCTTCTTCTAGCCCTGGCAACCACTGATCTTTTCACTGTCCTCATAGTTTTGCCTTTTCTACAATGTCATATAGTTGGAATCATACAGTATGTAGCCTTTTCAGATTGGCTTCTTTCACTTAGTCATATGCATTTAAGGTTCCTCCATGTCTTTCATGGGTTAAGAGCTCATTTATTTTTTTACGTTGAACAGTATTTCATTGTTTGGATGTCTCACAGTTTGTTTATCCAGTCACCTACTGAGAGCATCTTGGTTGCTTCCATGTTTTGGCAGTTATGAAGAAAACTACTATCAAGCCCTGGACGATTTTGAGATAACTCAGGAAAGGCAAGATGGTAGTATATTTACCTTGGGTTTATTGGAATACACGTATATGATTTGTAGTCACTTCCACGTCTCATCCAGCATCGCTAGCTATCCCAGTGCAGGAACAGCTTCCAGGAATGCTGGTACCACAAACTGGACCAGCTCCCCTAGCATCATGGCCCAGAGGTGCTGGGCCACATGCCGTCTTCTAGTTTGTGCTGTTCATCACCTGGTCCCCAAAATGTGTGGGTGGTGGAGGAGAAACAAGGTTTGAAAGGTATGGAGCCAGAGGCCAGTGTGTGAAAATTTCATCAGATGTATGACATTGTACGTTGAAGATTTGGTTCTCATCAACCCCTAGTTGAGTGGAAGTTCTCTCTTGTCAGGAATATAATTGTTAATGCAGCATCTTTCTATCAACTGTGCAAGAGGACAGACTGAACTATCTTTCTATTCTCTGTGTAGAGCATACACAACACTTTTGTCTTATGAAGAGGTGCTCAAAGAACATCCAACCAAAAAATGAAGAAAAAAAGTATTATAGCGCTATGTTAGTAATTTAGTTAATAAAAATAGTATGTCTTTGTTGCATTTTATGCTCTGTGTGTAGTATTTGTCAGTTTAAACTATAATTTGCTGAGATTCCTTTTTCAGTTATATATTAAATGTACTTCTGTAGCAACTCTATAATTTTGTATTCTTTCTTATTAAAGAGGGAGCCTAAGATGGTAGAGTCTTCTGGCACTAAGTCTAGATCCTTCCATAACCTTTGGCTTCTTTATCTTAAGATCTGGCTGCTTTTTGTGGCATCTGACCAATTTTTTTCTGTCACATCTAGGCCACTTTAATACCTAACAATAAAGTGCATATTATTTTAATAGGCTCTTGACTCACAGTGAAATTAATGTTTAAAGGCTTTAATGTTTAGAGGCAGTGTTTAAAGGAAGAAGTGTTGTAGGTACTTCATCCCTCCCATCCTCACCCATCCGAGCGCATCTGTGGGGTATTGACTCTCCTGTACATGCTGAATATCTTAGTATGAATGGAGGGATTCCTAAATTTGTCTTTTAGAAGGACTCTTTCATCATATATTAAAAGTATTGCTATTACACTTATGGAATAATTAAACAGTGTTTAAAAATTCTGCAAAACTCTTATGTAGTCTTAATGTTAAGATCAGTTATTGAGGGCTTCCCTGCTGGTGCAGTGGTTGAGAGTCTGCCTGCTGACGCAGGGGACACAGGTTCGTGCCCCGGTCCAGGAGGATCCCACATGCCACGGAGCGGCTGGGCCCGTGAGCCATGGTCACTGAGCCTGCGCGTCCGGAGCCTGTGCTCCGCAGCGGGAGAGACCACAACAGTGAGAGGCCTGTGTACTGCAAAAAAAAAAAAGATCAGTTATTGATCTTTTATTACAACATAAACAAGCTCTACTATTTTGTCTAAGGGACAGTTGATTATTGTTAACTATATTTAAACTTCTTTAATAAAATTTTTCTATACTTGTTTTTTAACTTATTTGTAGAACACTGAAAAAGGTCATAAATAATGACATTGTCTGTCTATGGAATATGCTATGAGGACTGGGCTTATTTAACAGTGAATAGAGAATTGATATAAATTTCTAAGCAGCTATGTTCCCCAAACTCGACTCGTTGTCATTTATTTGTGATTTGAGATTAAATTTGGTTATTTTACTTGAGCTAAACACATTTCAACCTCATTTAAGTGGGCAGTTTTAGCTTCAGAAAGATGAGAATTTACATATTTTGGTCTTAAAAAGAGCTATAATAAAGGATTCTAAATCTTTAAATGGCCAGTTTAAATAGGGTATAGCTAGAAAAGGTTGGGCTACCTTTAATTCTGTGAGTTGCCTGAGTATTGCTGGTGGCAGTATAGGGAACAGCCAGTGCGTTGTTCTGTGTCTGGACAGTCTGCTCCGATTCCCCTTCTGAGAGTGGACCGTGTGTGCTGTACACGTCCCCTCCCACACCTTTACCACAAGACACATCACAATTACATAAAGCTGGTGAGCATTGCAAATCATAACACTCTGGAAATACATTTTCTGGCATTGCCTTCAATTGTGCAAATGTTATGGAGCTGTCCTTAAATTATGCAAATTGTGTTATAAAAAGGAAACAACATAGGAAGAACTATGTCAGTGTCATATCAAAATGACTACAATGCTGTATAAAAGAAAAATGACTTGTAAATTTGATTTCATTCATTCATTATCAGCAACATGCTTTTAGATACAGAAAACTTTTCTGATCGTACAGGCCTAACTGGAGTTCTAAAACACCAGATTTGGTATATTGCAAACATCCCTGAGGGGTTGAAGTCAAATCATTTGTGTCTTCAGATTGAAATCCTCAGCTCCTTCCCCAGCCACTGCCCTGCATTCGGCACGGTTTTCGGCACAACCGATGCAAGGACAGTGCGACACTGGGGCCTTTGCTCTCAGAAGGCTTCAGTTTAGAGCGATGGGAAAGAAACCAACGAACAAATGCATACGTAACATGCGGGCCACACAAAGAAAAATAAAGCAGGGAAAGGGGGAAGAGATTGTGGGAGACAGTACTTGAGAGGGAGTAATCTGAGAAGGCTTCTTCGAGGTGGTGACGTTTGAGTAGAGAACTGACTTGCAGCGAGGGAGGGAATCGGGTGGTTCTAAGAAAAGAGCTTTTCAGATGGAGGGAACTGCAAATGCAAGTGTCTTGAGATGGGAAGATGCAGGGCTTGTTCGAGGAGCGGCAAAAGGCCGGTGTGACTGGAGTGGGAGTGGTGGGCTGATGATGTAGGGGAGGCCAGTGTGGGCAGAGGTGCGCTCTGATTTTCAGTTTAAAAAGGCCGCTGGTTGCCCTGTGGAGAGGATATTGCCGGCAGGCAAGAGAGGGAGCAGGGTCTCTCCGTTATCGTTTGTGGAGAAACCATCCCACCATGTAGCAGCTTAAAACAACAGCCCCGTGTGCAGCTCAAAAGTCTGCGGGTCAGTGACTTGGGCTGGACTTGGCAGGCGGTCTCCGCTGTGCTTCAGGATTTCAGTGCAGGGGAGCAAGGCATTAATGAAATAATGTGTGGTTGGAGAAGGCTTCATGGGGGAGCTGAGGCCTGAGCCGTCTCTGAAAGGTGCGGCGGGTTTGGACAGACAGGCGAGGGCGTTCTGGGGAGGGGCAAGCGTGAAGGGAGGAACCGGCGTGAACGTACGTGGTGTGTTGACGCTGCAGTGGGAGACCACTCGGACTGGAGTGTGATCACTCGGGCAGAGGTGCAGAGGCGGTCGGTGCGGCTAGGCTTTGGAGAGACTGGACCACAGGACGACTTCAGCTCTGAGGTGGAAGGAAGTAGCCATGGAAGACTTTGAGGGTGAGAGCAGTATAGGAGGTGATGGAGAACTTTGGCCTTGAGCTGGATGATGGGGCCTGGGAACTGCCCGCTCACTGGAGAGCACGGTGCAGAGAGGGCAACCCCGGAGGGATCGCCACGGGGCTCAGGAGGTGGATATACGCGCTAACCTGTGAGGCGAGGCAGGCCTTGCTTATGGGTTCCATGTGGAGGGGAGGGTCAGGTTTGTAAGAGGTGATGCTGCGGCAGCTCTTCCTAAGAGTGTGTTCTCTCTTCCATAGTATAATAACGTGTACTGTTGATTACGTTCTCACAGCATCACGACGGTCAAAGATATAAAACAACTCCAGGTATTCAAGAAGGAAGGGATTTAGTACAGGGGTATACTTAGCCTTTAGAAAGACAGGAGGTAGTGGGGTCTCCCGGAAACCCTCAGAGGCAGCTGCCTCCAGAACAGATGCTTTGCCAAAAAAATCCTGTGGCTGCCAGAGCCCTCACTTGCCCCCTCCCAACCCCCCGCCAGAGGAACACTCCACGTGACTGTTTTCTCTTCCTCTTCCAATCACGTGTGAGCACCCCTCCTGGGTAGGGTCTAACAAGCAGCCCCGCAGGCAGAGATTCTGGAGTGGGAGCCATGAGACTTCTAGCTCTGCAACACAGGGCGGGTTACAGGAGGAGGGAGCGATGCTGGGGGATCCACAGACAGCCTGACTCCCGTGAGTCTGTCCTTCCTCCTTCCCTTTCAGTTCCAGCTCCAATTCCTGCAGAGATCCCTGCCCTATTTTATAAGATTCCTCTCAGCAGAGTTTGGTCAAAATCCATCTTAGCATTTCCATAAGCAGTTGCAAAAAAATAATTTAATTCTAAAGACCAATTAGCAGTGTTTCTTATTGTTTCCTATTATGGAGCAAGACTGGATAGAAAACCTGGTGAAATAACTTATTTATTTTATTTTATTTTTTTTTGCGGTATGCGGGCCTCTCACTGTTGTGGCCTCCCCCGTTGCGGAGCACAGGCTCCGGATGCGCAGGCCCAGCGGCCATGGCTCACGGGCCCAGCCGCTCCGCGGCATATGGGATCCTCCCAGACCGGGGCACGAACCCGCATCCCCTGCATCGGCAGGCGGACTCTCAACCACTGCGCCACCAGGGAGGCCCTGAAATAACTTATTGGGTGGCAGAGACTCATTTGTACCTGCCTTGTATGTTTTATCTGTGTATCTATGCCTTCATCCAAATAGAGATACAAATGCATAACTTGCTAGTTAATTGAATCCCAAACTGGGGCAGTTTTTTTTTTTTTTTTCTTTTCTTTCTTCCCTCTTCTGAGCTGGAAAAGTCAGGAGTTCCATTTTCTCTTCTTCCTGGAAGGACATGCCCTTGTCATATGTTCATTCTGACTAGAGGAACCAAGCTTTATTGGCTTGGCTTTCATGGTAGATGGTATGCAGGGAGAGAAAGAGGCTTATCAATAGAAAGGACTGTAAAAAATTAAGAAACAGAAACCTCAATTAAGTAAAGTTTGGGAGACCAGAAGGGGGAGCTGTCACACCCCGTGACACTAGCAGAGCCCAACCGGAAGAAGAAAGACACCTCTTCTTTCCCGTCAAGGACTCGGGTCAGTGAAAGGCCATGGACTCTTTGGTTACTCCAGCCCTCCCAGCTTCCTTTTCCTCTCTGTAAAAACCTTCTCCCTTGCCACGCAGGGACTTACACATGACTCACCATGGTTGCAGATCCTGAATTGCAATTCCCTGCTGATCTCGAATAAACCCATCTTTGCTAGAAAAATATCTGGCAGTCTGTTTTTGGTCAACAGGACACATATCGGGAACTATTTATAAAACACGGTCCCTGTGGTACTTGCTATGTGGGAGAATCAAGGGGAACTTCACAGAACAAGTAATTCTTAAAATGAGACTTGAGTAAGTTAGAATTTCCTGAGTAGACAAGAGTAGGAAGAGTATTGAAGCTGAAGCACAAGTATTTTCAAAGCCATGGAAGCACACAAGTTTGGCAGGTGCAGGAAAAGAGTGTTTTTGGACTCTGTTATTTCAGAAGGTCCTGGGCAAGAGTTATTTTTGTTGGTGGGAGTAACCTGGCCAGCATGACTGATCTGACTCTACAGTAAAAATCAAAATGTGTGGTTCCAGGTTAAGATGGGCTCAGAGCCCATGAGCTTCTCTCTCTTCCTTCCAAAAGTTGCCTTTAAAATGACAGTAAAGGGATGACAACAACAATAATAATAGTAATAGTAAGGAAAATGACAAAATATGGGGGTTGTCTTCTATGAACCTACGCTTTCCTTTCGCATTTTGGTTCCCGGACTGAAACTGGAGGAAAAAAAAAATCACAAATAGGAAAAGGGTTCTGGATTTTTCCTCTTGGAGGAAACAGGACAGCCCCAAGAGCTCCTTGGCATCCACTACTCTTTGACTCATCCCCCGGCTGAGTGACCATCACCAACGGGTAGTTCAAGTCCTACGGTCTCAAGCTATGTGGTCCTGTCCCCACCTCTCTTCCCAGCCAGAGCCATCCTCCTAATCATTCGTCCCACGCATCTGGCTTTTGTATATTTTATTCTTAACGTAACCTTCAATCCTGTGCTGCCTCTGCTCTTCTGTCCCCTGCAGACTCTCCCGGCTCACAGTTGTCCTGTGTGTCCTGGTTCGGTGTCTCAGTCACGTCCTCTCTTGTGTCCTGGTGCACCTGTTCTCTGGACCTTCAGCCATGCCTCACTCACCAACCTTCGACTCTACTTTCTGCTTCTATGCAACCAAGAGTTGCTGAAGAGTTGTGAACACACAAAAATGTGTTGATTGATCTCCTGTGTATTTATTGGATATGTAATTACAGAAACCAGGAGTGGGTTTTTTTTTCTTTAATTAAACTCTATTTTTCTCCAACTCTCAACCCAATGTTCCTCAAGCATCCATGGAAAATGGCCTTGATTCAACTTTACTGTGAAGCGTGTCTCCCCTTAAACTCAGCACCCTCAAGGTCCCTCCTCTCCACTTCAGCACGTGTCTGTATATTCCCCTCTCCTTTCCTTCTCCTTTCCTGGGTCAAGGTAAGAAGCTGCCCTTTGCCCTTCCATGCTCCTTTACGTGTGCTGGGGGCTGAATTCTCTTCTACCTCCTCGCACATTTAGCATCATCAGTTTTCTATACTTCTAACTTGTTTCCTCATCCTCTCTCTTGCCATGGGTCTCTGTCTTTTGATATATTAATATTTTCCAATGTTAAAGCATATCTTCCCTATACTCTGCCATCCCCATTAGGAACTCCCCTTCTTTTTACCTTTAAAATTCTTGAGTGAGTAGTCAGCACTTCTTGTTTCTTATCCTATACTCCTCTCTCTATCCCTTCAACATTGGCACTGTTTCCAACGTTCTGTTGAAACCTCTTTCTTGAAGGTTATCGATGACCTTCAACCTCCCAAATCGAGGATCTTTTCTCAGGTATAATTTCCCCTGACCTTGCCCTAGCATTTAACATCGTTCATGAACTCCTCGGGCTTGAAATCCTCTCAGCTCCTTGTTTCCATGACAACTCATTTTGCAGGTTCTCCCCCTTTTGATTTCTCTTTCTTCTTCTTTTACTCTTTTTTTCTTTTCTCTTCTTCCTCAAATGTAAACATCCATTTATGTTATATTATGACTACTGCCATTATTATTAACACATATTATTTTCTCGAGCACTAAGTATCCTCCAAAATCCTTCCCAGTGCGTTTTCTATATTAACGTAACTAATGATTATCACAACTCTATGTTTTAGCAGCTACCATTATTCTAATTTTCCAGATGAGGCTATTGCAGTGCAGAGAGGTTAAATGATTGACTGAGATAGGATTACAGGGCTAGTAAAAGGCAAAGCTGTAATTCAAACTCAGGCATTCTAACTCCAGAGAGTCCGAGTTCCTAACCGTCTTGATCATCTTTTCTACTCATCTCCAGGTTTTCCAGGTTATCTCCTCTCTTCGCAGGCTTTGAAACTCACTCCTAGCGTGTGACTACTCCTGTACCCTTTTTCCCCTTCTAATCCCACTACTGCTTCAACCGTACAATGTTGATGCCTATTAACAACCGCAATGGGTCCCCTCAGGACTATTTCCCCCCCAGCAATATTACCAGCCTGATATCATTATCTTTGTTAATGGCTCCACTTGGTTCTACACTCAACATTATCACGGACGTTTCTACATCTGTTCACCCCTGTAAATACTATCTCAACCTGTTTCTTCTACCATCACTTTACCTCATGCTCTGTATTTCTTCTCCTTCTAACAACCTGTATGCCAGTTTCTCATCCACAAGAGAGGTGATTTAGGGTGTATGAATAAAATACACACTTGTCACAGAGGGGGCTCTCTGGAAAATTCTTCTGTGTTTGATGTCACCAAACGGCTGCTCCATTTTTTTTTTTTTTTTTTTCTTTTTGCGGTATGCGGGCCTCTCACTGTTGTGGCCTCTCCCGTTGCGGAGCACAGGCTCCGGATGCGCAGGCCCAGCGGCCATGGCTCACGGGCCCAGCCGCTCCGCGGCATATGGGATCCTCCCAGACCGGGGCACGAACCCGTATCCCCTGCATCGGCAGGCGGACTCTCAACCACTGCGCCACCAGGGAGGCCCCGGCTGCTCCATTTTTAAGACTCTTTTAGCTCAACCCTACATATCTGTAAGCGGGAGCCTTAGCCAGGCCAGGTCTTAAGTACAGATGTTTACAGCTTTGAAAAATAATCTCCCATCTACTTCTACAAAAAGATGCCAGCAGCTTTGTGAGTTATGTCTCACCCCGCTTAAAGCAAACCAATTCTATTTGATGGACAGGCGATTGAGCAAATCATTTTCATGTGAGTTGGAGTTGATGGGTTGACTGTATGCCAGGCTGGAAGAATAGACTCCTGTTGAGAGGAGTCTATGGAAGTGGGTCCTGAGGATAAGATTCAAATTTAGTGCATCTCTAACCTTCCTTCACCTACTGCCTGTTTCTCCTGAATTCATCATTCAGGGAGCACGACCTCCATTAATCTGTGTCAGTCAGGCAAGAAACCTCTGTAATTCTTCCCCTTCCCTCACACTTCCCTTGTATCCCACCTGGACAAACTCACCACCCCCCTGACCTACCCTCCAGGTACTCACTGGCCCCTGTTGCACGCCTCAGCCTGGGAGTATTTATAAACAAAGACGTCAGTTCTTCAAAATGGTGAGGGTGAAGGGTGGGTGCTGCAGAGGGCACATTGGTGACTTGATTCCGGGGGTCTCTGAGTGAAGCACACATAGAGGCCACCTTGGCATGACCAGGGTCTCAGTGGCCGGAGGAGCCAGCAGTGTCCCCCCTTCATGACAGTGGTCCTCTCGGTATTGTTACTGAACGCAAGTTAGTGTGCCCGATGCACAGTGAGGCCAGACAAACTGAAACGATGGAGTTTCGGGCCATGCACGGAGATGGGTGACTCATGCCCAAAAAACCTCAAACTCCCTGAAGGGTTTCAGCAAAGCACTTTTAAAGGCAAGGTGAGGGAGGGACGTGGTTAGTTGTTGCAAACTCCTTGGTGTCGGAATCCTTTGTTCTTGTCCAGGTAGGTCAGGTCACATGTTACTGTTAACCTCCAATAAAACAAATGTTATTCTCTGTTCTGCTAAAAAAAAAAAAAAAGAAAAAGGCAGACAATGACCATGACCCCTGATTTTGGTGCATTGTTTAGGCTCCTGCTCTCATGGCTGACCTCTTCTCAGGATGCTATATTTTGGATTTTACCTCCCCAGCCTTGCAATTTCAGCACATGGATTTTCTACTCTGTATTCTTAACACTAAGGTTGCTTTCATAGCAGCTGGGTTTAGTGACTAGGCTTTTAAGCTTAAAAAAAGTAACTTTTCTTTTAAGTGAAAGATTTTATTTTCAAGTGAATGATACGTAAAAGAGATATACTCAGAGCCTGGGGACTTGGGGTGGGGGCTGTGGATCCAGTCCAGCCACTGCCTCCTTCCCTGGGCAGCTCTGTAAGAGGCCCTGGGGAGTTTGAAAATATACAGGGTGTGGTGGAAAGGTATACACAGAGCCCTTGGGTGTGAGGTTCTTGTTCCTTGGTGTCCTTGGGTAAATCACTCAATCTCTGGGAACCTTAGTTTCCTCCTGTTCACAATTTGTCTGTTAAATGATACTTGCCTCACCTAACCCTACCTTGAAGGATCTTGTAGGTAAGGTACTTTTTTAAAAAGGATAATATGGAAAAAGTGAAAAGTCTCCTCAAAATAGAAAAAGTTTTGCAAACGTTAATTGCCACATTCAGATTAAAGAACTTCCCTGAATTTAGTCAGCATCTGTTGACTTTTAAAATGGTTTTAACAAATGAATGGGTGCCTATAATTATTTTTAGCTACTGTGCATCTTTCTCATTGTGGCTTCTTCAGTAAACAATTCCCAAGGCTGCTGTACTAAGCAAAACCAATATAAATGTGAATAGCAAATCTCATTCTTGATAAACATGAGATGGGTACACGCTATGGTGTATTTTGTGCTATAACTGTGGGATGCTTTGAAAACATATTGTTGACTGAAAAATAAAGGCGTTATGTTTGTTCTTATTTTTATTTTTCATGTTCTATATCTGAAAGCTACAAGGAAAAATGCCCAAAGACCAAAGTAATGGGGGTCCATTTATGTATTCGGCCCTTTATGCCCCTGCGGTAGAATTCAATTGGTGAATGTACTTTGCATGATTTTCCCATAGAGCATGCTGTATTTAATAGCATCTGGCCCATCTTGGAGAGCCCCATTGAATATCATGAGATGTTTAAATTGTATTGAATACTTTATAGAAGCAATTTCCATTCTGTTGTGTTCTTTCTGCAGATGGTGATCTGAAACAGTTAACAGTGATAATACTCTTTCTTCACTTTACTTATTTGTGACTTACACTGCTGCAGATGAAGAAACAACATTTAGGGATCACTGTTTCTATTCCCTGATTTTGAGGCTGACTTCTCCTTAGGCAATACCTCAGATTTCACATTTAGGTCTCTCGTGCCAGACGGAAGCTAGCATTTGTGCGCGTGGACTTGATTTGTACCCGTAATAGTCAAGTAGAGTGCTCAATTTAATAATGACTGGTACCTACAGAGACCAATGAACTCGATTCTTAAGGTAATGGAACCAACACAAATACCATTTGAAGAATGTGTCTGTCTTGCCCAATTTCAAATGCCCGTGAGCGCACACTTATTCAACGAACATTGAGCAGAGTGGTTGGCTGGATGGGCTGTACTGTTAATAGCGCACTTCCTGCTCTCAGGGATTCTGTAATCAAGCAGGAAGGAGTTATTTGATAATAACAAGTATTTATCAAGAGTGTCCTTTGTGTCAGGCATTGTACTATTCAAAACAGTACAGTTATATTTTATTAAGAGTATTTCCAGGTAACTTAACAAATATCCAATCTGAAGCTTTAAGGGGGAAAAAATAAAACATTGAAAGTTACTGTGATGGGCTTAATTAGCCTTAGTTGTCCAATAGCCCCACCAAATACAGTCTATCTTGGTAGACTGGGCTTTTGGTCAGTTGGTAAGCCAATGGCTGTACGTTAACCCATTCACCAAAGACGTCTCTGACTTGTGCTTTCAAAATGTAGAGGCTAAAGTTTTGATCTAAGGAAGAGAAATAAAACCAATAAAAGGAAAGTTTTTTCTAATTCATTTAAAGCAATGTGGAGATTTACATTTTAATGATAGGCTCTAAATCTTAGAACATATATATTCACATCCCAAGTTAAATGCTAAGATGCTTTTTACGTGTAAAGTGTAACCACATCATAATGAAATTTATTCTAAAATACGAGAACACACTCACACACACACATACACACACACACACACTCCTTAATATATAAGTATGTGTTTCTATATCTCTCAAATGTCTGCTGTCAGATTCTATAGGTAGGTGTTACTGAATTCATGCCATTGAGGATAGAGAAGAAAAGAATCTGTCAACATTTATCCATTTGTTCATTCAATCATTTAGTTTTGAAAAATATGTATGCACTAATACATATAAATGTTTAAAGAGTACCTGTTAAGTACTAACAGGAAAGAGAAAGGAATTAGGCAGTATCCCTGCCCTAAAGTAGCATGAAAATAAATGCCTCTAATACAGTATGATAAGAACTCTTGCAAAGGTAAGCAGTGGATAGACGTGCTTTCGTGAAAGGAGGGATATGACTTCTGCCTTGAGGGCCTGGTGAGTGTTGGTGACTGTATGAGTTAAGCTTTCTCAGAAGAGGAGAGGGTAAACATGGGATGAATCCAGAGATCTCCAGGCAGGTAATGGGTATGGGCGGGCTTGCGGGGGGCACTAAGGTGCGGCATGTGGGAGAAGGCTTGCTCCTGAGTGCTGAGGTGGGTTGTCTGATTGCGGCTGGGTGATTGGAGATAACAGGTCAGAGATGAAGGGTCAGATCACAGAGGGTTTGCATGTGTGTGATGATGATGAAGAGTTTGGACTCCAGCTAGTAGTCCAGGATACTCAGGGCAATGGCAGACCAACCAGGGGTTTGACGCAGTGCCATAGGCATCTTTTCGTTTTATAATGATGCCTCTGGTAGGAGTGTTGAGGACAAATTCAAAAGGGGTACATTTGCAGACAGGGATATAGTTAGGAGTTTCTGGTCAAACCATAATTAATGAAGGGAACAGACATGAGGGATGCTAAGGGAGGCATTGCATAGGGATGAATTGAAAGGGGTTTGGGGGAGAACTCCCTGGCGGTCCGGTGGTTAGGACTCTGCGCTTTCACTGCCATGGGCCCAGGTTCGATCCCTGGTTGGGGAACTAAGATCCTGCCAGCCAAGTAGCGGGCCAAAAAACAAAGGGGGTGGGGACTGGAGATGAGGGAGAGGTCAGTATTTAAAATGAAAGCCAGATTTTGGAAAACCCGAGGGATGGAAGTGTCATATGTATCAGGAGAGAAAAATGGGAAGAGAAGTGGTATTTGGCTGCAGAGTGATGCATTAGCTTTGTCCTTGTTGGTGTTATATTGGCCTATGGGGGAGGGAAGTCCTGCAGGCAGTTTCTGCAAAGTATTACTCACAATACCGTGCAGCCTGGGAACATGAGGGTAAATAAAACACGAGCTCCTGCAAAGAATTCACAGTCCAGTGGAGGAGTTAGTGTCCACATTCTAGAAGAATGCAAGACAAGGCTGGCCCTGAGCTATCATAGAAGACATTCCCAGGGAGCTGTTCCCGTTTGTTGTCCTACCTGCACACCCCCTGCGGCACTTCTCCTCCCTGAAATCCAGGCTCCAACCCGGCCAGACTTGGAACATTTTTAATTACGTCATTCCCTCATTAAAAACCCCTTTGACGGCTCTTAATTACCTATGGAATAAATCCCACATTCCTTAGTGTGTCATTTAGGGTTCCTCAGGGCTCGTATTCCACAACCCCCTTCAACAGCGATCCTTGGAGCCAGTGCACCTGACTGGCTGCCACTGTGCCTGTGCACTTATGCTCCTGAACTTGGCCCAGTGTGTTACTTGGCTTGGATTGGTGTCCCCAGCTACTCTGTGGGGACAGTTGTACTAATACTCAGCCTTGACCTCTGCTGCACCTAGAATAATGATTCCATAATAGAAGAATATATGATAAAGAGGGGATACTAGTTGGAGGACCTGAGTTCTAGTCTTGACCCCATGCTTTCCAAATCCCATGGTCTACAGTCAAAATCACTAAATTTCTTTAGATTTGACTTCATCTGTAAAATGAAGTTAAAAATGCTCTTGTAGTTTTCCCTGGGTGATGGAGAAGTTCAGAGTGACATATAGATGTACAGTAACTTGTAAATGAAGTGCTTTATAATGTATTTTATATGGACATTTCATTTTAGGCATTGAAATGTCTATTTCTAAATAACAAGATGAAATGTGCAATTAATGACATCTTCCAATTGCAAACCTTTTTTCTTCCTGAGAAATTTTTGATGAATACATGTCGCAAATAGGGAGGTACCATCTATCACCAACCTAAATCAGTCGCTTACTTTGTACTTGGTGACCTGCTAGGTCCTGAAAATTTATCGTTTATTTTCTCTTTTTGGAGATTTTGTGTATTTATATGTCATGAGTAACTAGGCTACAAATTATATTCTTTGATATTACAGTGAAATTCAACATTATCTCAAATCCCATAACTAACTTTTACTTAGGTTTGGCTGCACAATGGGTAATAGATAATTTCTTGTACTTTTGCTGGGTAGTCCTCAAATATTTATGGTCCATTATTCTTCTCTCCACATTAATCTGATGGTGCTTGGATGATCCCTTGGTGAAGACAGTGCAGCTGGAAAGACAGTGATGGGTAGCCCCTTTGGCAATTGCATTAAACTCTTTATCTGCTTGTCCAAGCATCTGCACAAGTGAACGCACAAACACTGTGGGAGAATAGAAAGTGGGCTACTTTGAAGATAAGGGTTTGAATGTGCCTTCTGAATCGGGAGTCCTAATTGACCCTAGATAGCTGCTAAAAACATTCTTTGATCCTCTGCTTTGACCAGAGCTTCTGTGTTCAAACGAATTACTTTTTTCTTTTATATTCTTTCTGTACCAGCAGATATACAAAATGTTTGCATATCCCCATTTTCTGAAAATTCACATTTTCATCCCTCAATTCTACCCCCTAAGCACTGACCTTTAGCTCCAAACATTACTTAGCAACATTAAGAGTTTAATGTTTATTGAACATTCCATGCACCAGGCTCTGTGCAAAGTGCTTTATTCACAGTATCTAATTTATTCTCCATAACATAGGTGGATAGGAACAATTATATTAATAGATAGGTACTATGCTACCCCTATTGTCCTGATTAGAAAAATGAAGCCTAGAGAAGTTAAGTTGCCCAAGGGCACCCACCTAGGTTGTGGTAGGGCAGAGTCTAAGCACAGAACTTTCTGATTCTAAAGCCCGGATACCGGGCTTCCCTGGTGGCGCAGTGGTTGAGAGTCCGTCTGCCGATGCAGGGGACACGGGTTCGTGCCCTGGTCCGGGAAGATCCCACATGCCGTGGAGCGGCTGGGCCCGTGAGCCATGGCCGCTGAGCCTGCGCATCCAGAGCCTGTGCTCCGCAACGGGAGAGGCCACAACAGTGAGAGGCCCGCGTACCGCAAAAAAAAAAAAAAAAAAAAAGCCCGGATACCTAACTACTGCACTACACTGTCTCCTGAGGCTTTGTCTCCTGGTTACATTTCTTTCTGCAAAAGCTATACCTCCTCTTCAAAGAACTGCACATTAGTGTACATCACCTGTTTCTTCTCTCTTCTTATAGCCATCCCTCTGCCTAACTAGTTCCCAACCTACACCTGATTGAAAGCAAAGCGTCTGACCTGGAGGGCTTTGGATGGATGACCATCAGTGATGAGTGATCTCCTCCGTGCCGGGGTGGCTGGTGGCTCTGGCTGTCACTGGCTGTAAGCAGCATCAGTTTACCTTGTGGTGTACGCACAGACATTGTTCTCTGTGTGTGATGTGGAAAAGTCAGGGCTCTGTTAATGTCTGTGGCAAGCCTGGTTCCTCTAGGAAGACTTCGTGGAGTTTTGGCTCCTCAGCAATTATGGCGTCATATTCTCTCTCACTAAATCGAGCTCTTAATGGATTCTTGTTCATGTTCACTGTCTTTCTAGAGTCTAAGTGTTGACTTCAATTAGAATATAACTTCCTGAGGGCAGTGCAAGGCACATAGGAGTTGCTTACTGATAGATGAGAGTTATAAATAAATAAGCAAATAAGCTTCTGCTCTGTACAATGACCAGTTATTATCCTGTGACTAGGTTTCTAAGTCAAAGTGGAATGGAAAACTGAAGTAATTATCTGGACAATTCAGCAGGAAAATAGTGGAAGGCTAAATTTTCCAGATAATGTGTGACTCCTTCCCATATTACTTAGATTTAGAGGCTCGGAATCGTGTTTGCACACCTGGGTCTGTATATTAGGATTCAGCTCTCAGCCTTTTAGGAGACAACTCTGATGCTTATCCAGAGAATTCATCTAAATTCACCTCCCCAGCCTGGTCTCTGATAGTTTAATAATATGCACAGTACAGTCATGCATCGCGTTATCTGCTGTTCCCTTTGACCACTCTGTTGGAGAACCAGGTAATCATTTATAAATATACATGTACCACATGTCTAAAAAATGTTCATATATGTGGAGTGGTGCAAAATGCCATAGGCTACACTACGTGTGGCCTGGATAAAATGTTTTCTTTATAGAACCATCTCTGATGCAACAGTCATCTAATTAAGGCACCAAAGCCCATCCCACCAATAACAGCAAAGAACACAACAACACTGAAGCATCTCTTTCTCCCCAAAGCCATGTTCTTTTGTGCTGGAGACTCTCCACAGGTGGAAAAACACAGAGAGAGATGGCGCAGCTTTTGGACTCTTCCATTAGAGCAGAATGGTGGGGGGTATAAGAGTAGGGCAAGAAGGAGAGGAAATGACTTATTTCCATTTCTAAATAACACAGAAAATCGGCCCCTCTCTTTGTAGCAGTCACAATAAGGACGAACATTTCTCTTTCTGCCCAGATCGCACTTGAGTATTTCCTCCTTGATTTCTCAGATCAGTCTGTGGTCGTTGGTCTAAGCCAAACAGATCCTTAGAGCACTTAATAAATACAGAAGAGGCGTATAGGGGAGCCCTTATAAATATATAATAGCCACCTCTGGATAACACGTAGACATTTTAAGTCCCTGAAAGTGATGTTATTTTGAGGGTTTCCAGTTGTAACATCAGGAGAGGAGCCACACAGATGACGTGGAAAAGGAAGCAGGAGGATGCATTTAACATGGCTTTTTTGGACCACTCTTTCATCAACTATTGATTTGATTGCAAAAGCCTTTAGTTAGTGCAGGAATTCCACTGGTAATAATTAAATTTTCAAGAGAAACGCTCATAGGAGAAATGAGGGGAGTAGGGGAGGGAGGGGCTGCATGTGGAGTGGGTTCCACGAATGTTAACGATTCTGTTAAGAGTTACATAAAATTAACAGAAATTAGATCTATGGTTATTGAAGAGCCTCCTTTATATTGAGAGGAGCCATTTAAGTATAACGATTGGGGATTATGGTTCAGTGGAGCCTTTCAGCTGTTCATTTGCCTGCCTAACTGACCGCTGGGTGGGATGCAATAAATTCAGGATATTGTACAATGACTTCTATTTCCCTTTAGTTTGGATTCCTTCACCTAGTTTTCTTCATAATATCACAGTGAGGGTTAGTGTTGGGATTTATCCTTTCCTGAGTCAGGTTTACTGAAATTAACAGTTCTTGCAAAGTGTACCGTCATTAACTGTTTTCCCTCATTTATCTTGACTTGTCTAAAAGACACCCTCCCCCCATTTCCGTGGCAACTAATTGGAATGTAGTTTTGGCATTTTCCTTCCTATCCAGGGCCCACAGTCGCTCCCAAAGGGTACCATGATCTGAACCTGCATTCTCTCCAGGTCGGGGTTGGGGAGCATTCTGACTGAGGACAGCAACCTTTAAGACAATGGAGCACAGCTCCTGCAATTGACGGATTTTTTTCCCCTGCTGTAGACACATTTTGTATGCTAATGTTCTGAAGGCGAGACCTGACTTTTTACTGCTAACACCAGCATTGGTTGCCAAGTATGTTAGCTCAGGTTTCATGGGAAAAGATGTTCTTTGTGAGTAATGGGGTGAGAAGTAAGAAGAAGAATGCAATCTGACTGCTTACGATGAAGACTTGACAGGGAAGAGTTAAATCCCAGTCTGTTGTCTGAGGTGGGCTTAGTGTTAGGAAACTGGGGCATATAGATTAATTCACCGGGGTGGGGGGGGCGGGCAACTGTTTGATTTCTCTCCTTGCTGCTTGGCACATGAATGAAACTGTAGCTGCGTTTATAGCAGAAGGTTGGATTATATTCTCTTTTGTAGGAATTAAAACCCCACAGAATAATTTATGTACAGCCAAGCAAAAGGAAGTTGAAACATATAAAGAGAAGTTGGTGGAGTTATCTCGAGGCAAATACGCTTGGTTTCAGCCTCAAAATGGTGTTTGTGCTCTGTGCCATCCTTTGGGTGACGTGTGTGCCCTGGGAAAGAAATGTGTGCAGAATATTCTTGTAGCTTTTGCTTTGGGTTCTCTTTCCTATTTTTCTTTATGGCATAACCCAGGAAAGCTTGGCTCCTACTGAGAATGGACAGGCTCATTCACCCTCAGGACTCACCACTACCAGACAGTCATAATGCTTTATTGGGATAGGAGTCCATATAAAAAAGTGCGCCACCCATTAGCCTGTGACTTAATGTGCACTTACTCAGGGTAAATAATTCAGATAGTTTGGGGGAAGCTAGGTTTTTACATAAATATTAAAGGGCTTTGACTGCTTCTTGTGCCATAATGCCCACCACATGTGAGATAGGAGATGGCCAATGTTAAACTGATAAATCGGGGCAAATGATGACTTTTGTTCTCAGGGGCTGTGCAAGGAGGGATGGGAGGATGAAAGGAAGATAAATTGCAGGATGCTGTGTTCGATGCCCCGCCCCCAATATGCGATGCTACAGTCATCCCCCTTCTGGGGGAGGGGTGTACATTTCAAGACCAAGTGGTTGCCTGAAACCATGGAGAATACCAAACCCTGTGTCTATCGGTTTTTTTCCCTATACGTATATACTTACGATCAAGTTTACTTTATAAATTAGGCATGATAAGAGAATATCCAAATTGCCAGCATCACCACTCTTCTGCTTTGGGGCCATTATTAAGTAAAATAAGAGCTACTTGAGCACAAGCAATGAGATACCACGATAGTGGCTCTGATAACAGAGACGGCTGCTAAGTGACGGGTGTGGATGCGCTGGACACAGGGAGGATTCACCTCCTGGGTGGGATGGCGCCAGATTTCATTACGCTGCTCAGAACCATGCACAATGTAAAATGTATGAATTGTTTATTTATGGAATTTTCCATTTAATATTTTCACACCATGGTTGACTGTGGGTAAATGAAACCTCAGAAAGCGAAACAAAGGCTCAAGGGGGAACCAGTGTATCTTGAGTAGAAGCGCTTTTCCAGGTAGTTAGGTATGTGCAGCTCATTGTCAGAGACAAAGGAAACCTCTCTCAGGTTGGGGCCGAGGGCCTTGGTTCTAGATCCACAGGCTGTAAACCAGGTTGCTTTGGAGCCTGAAGATGCCGGTGGAATGCAGAACGTGCTGCTGGGAGTGGGATAATTATTCAGCTTTAGCAATTGGTGTTATTGTTCTTATTTTAAAACCACCAATGAATTTTTTGGATATTACATTTTTTGAATTGCTTAGACACAAACAATACTTAGATAAACTTTGAGGAAGAACATTGTTTTGCAAAAGACTGGCATATGAATGTATGTAGGTCAGTTCTGCTCTAAGGCTTATGTTGAAACCAAGAATTTGTTCCAGTGCTAGTGATCTATTAGGGAATGATTTGAACGCAAAGTGAATTTTGTTTATGTAGGCTTGCATGTGATTTCATCAGTAAGAAACACTAGGTGAATGCAGAAAACTGCACCCAGCTGAACCAAGCCTTGTACACAAAAGGCACACGCCTCAAATAGCGGCCAGCTGTCTCCGTCTACCACGTGTGTGATGAGCCACAGCCATGCACAAGGTGAGCAGTGTCACAACTTCCCATCCTGTTCAGATGACCTTCCTGCCACCACTTCACAATAGCTCACAAACAGCAGCCTCATGATGCACACAACCTTAGGGTGGTAGAATGCTGTATTTATTGTAGTATATATAATTTCTGAACCATTTAACATATGTACTACTGTTTTACATAGGTTCTTATTTTTTAATTTTAAAAAATGTGTCACTGACTAAGTTTTTGAGTATTGTGTCCTAATCTCCTTTTCTCCATAAACCTTGTGGTTTTTACTGTGTGATTTTGCATAGTGCGGTGATATGGTGATATTTAGGAACACATATGTCACATTATAGCAGAACTGACTGTATTAGTCACAGTAATTCAGTAAAAACTCAATTTTTTCCCTCTCTCTCCTTTAAAAAAATGCGTTTTCTGGGTTCATTAGAGCCTCTTCTAGTTCTTAACTACCTTAATATAAAATAATATTCACCATCATACATATATTTAGCTTTGTAAAATCATAGATCTCTTCATATTGAATGATCCAAATAAATGTTTATTGAAATGATCTGAATTGGTTTATTCACTGTTTAAATAATAGAACCTGTAATTAAGGATGGTAAGATTCCTGTCTCAGATATCTATTCAAGCTCACTACTCTCATACCCATGAATTTTCCAGACCTTATTTGCAGAATTAAAATCCTATGGAGACAGCAATATTTTCAAGGATAGGGTGTAATAATGATACATTGAAAGCAAGATTTTAATGAAAACAAAGTTAAAGGATCAGTTCACTTTATTTTTGTTTTGTAAATGGTATTAGTCACAGCTTAATCTAGGAGTGGGCTGATCAGAAACTCTTAGCGTGGTTCTTCCTATGTCAATTTCATTCTTACCTTGGAGTTCGTTGCATTGGAGGCCTGGTCATAGCTCCAGCACTGCAGATCAGATTGACAAGGGCAGTTTAAGGAATTACTTGCTGAACTACTGCATATGTGGCTTACGAGCAGATATCATTCTCTACTGGTTTTCAATTCTCTCATAATTCCCTTCTTTCAGAGGAAGAAAAAGAAACTGCAGTATGAAAATTCCCAGTACTTTTTTCCCCAATATGGCAAATAGAAGTTTCCAATCCCTGTACAGGAAGAGAGAAGTATTTTTAGGTAGATACTTCTACTGGTCGTATTCTGCACTTTAACTTTGATGACTGCTTTCTTCCTCTGAGGTTGTATCAAGTAGAGTTTAGTGCACCCCTGGAGCATATCTCTTCCATTTGGTAGAAGAGTTTCTTAGGACAGATATCTTAAAAACTTTGCATTCACTATCAGTGAATTTTAAAACATTCCAAAATATTTCTATGAGATTTTATATTGAAAAAATTAGATTAAAAATTTTTAAGTATTTTTGAAAGTAAAAATTAAAAAAACTTTTGCTCTTGGGTACTTTTATTTCCTAGCATTTCCTGTTATTGCTTTTTGCTGATTCTTTTATTTTTCTTTGCTATTTTAATATTTTTGTTTAGCTTCTATGCTGATTTCTTTTTAAAAAATTTTTATTATTGCTCCTAACTATTTGCAAGGAATTCCTGTTGTGAAGAGGTCAGAATCATGGCTATTAGGAATTCTTCTTATTCCATAAGGTCATGTGTGAGAGAAAATTCCTTACTCCTTACCTCTCTTCAGTTAGCAGAATTTGGTAACCATAGGCCTGTTCACAATCTGACTTTCTCCTTCACCATATCCCTTTGACAGATTGCTTCCTGCAAATATGGCTTGTTTGCGTAATTCCTTGTTCAGACTCAGCTATTCTGCACCTGATAGAATGACCCCGAGAGGAATATTACCCAACAGGAAGTCAACATGCAGTTAAAGAGGCATGGATTTGAGAGAGGCGTTCAAAAATATTTACAATACTCACGTAACTTGGAACTAATTATACTTAAACTCTAGAGATAATTCTCCAAATTAATTCAATTAGTATTTCCTACCCCCCAATATTGAGACTTTATCAGTATAGTCACTACATAAAAAAGGGACTGACAGTTCCAGAAACCCCTTTTGTCCCCTTGGTACCCACCCTATAGAAAAAGAGATGGGCATAGGCAATAAGCAGGCTGCAGATAAAGGGACATCAAGTGAGGTTACAAAATCTGTAAACCCCAGTGTTTTCAAAAATGAACAGTGTGTTTTATCAGGAAATTTGAAGAAAAAGATATGAGGACAGTTGGAATAACCAATGAATCTGGGAATTAAAGAGTTGTAGACAATTTTCATTACTCTGGCGTTTCTTTAGTCTTACTGTAGTCTTGAGTAATCATCTCTCCTTGATCTTTATTTCTTAATGTATATACCTTGTTTTTTAGTGCCAAATATTTCCCCTCTAAAAACAGAATATATTACTAACTCATCCCCTTGGTTCATGTGATAAACATGTAACAAAGTAGTTTTAGAGATTTCAAAAATAGAGAAAAAATAAATATCCACATTAAAAATAATGTGTGTGTGTGTGTATATATATATATATATATATATATATATATATATATATATATATATATATATAGTTAGTAATGATTTCAAATGTTCAGAAAAGATGAACAATAAACAGTGGATGTTCAGAAATCACAAATAAATTTCCTCAGCCAGGCTTACTAGCTTGCTCTCAGTTTGCTGAGCTCTCTTCTCTCCCACAGACTGAGAGAGAGAAAGACCAGCAGATAAAATCATTTTGCAATACAGAAGCAATCACACCTTGTGCCAGATAATAGCCCTGTTTAAGTCTGCAGGTGGGATACTTTATTGACTGTAAATTCCTAGAACCTATGCACAAATATTGGCAGGCAAGTAACCAACTAACAGTCGGAAAAGGTAGGCAAATACATGAAGTAGAATCAGAGCCTGAAAAAAGACCCTCATTGTTGTTACGGCCATGTAAGTGGAGGGTATTTTTCCTTATTCCTTTGCTTCGCTTCCACCATATTCCTCAGTCATCTTTCTCCAGCGATTGCTTCTGGCCACACCTTTGGTCTACACCAGTGGTTTTCAATCCTGGCTGCATATAAGAATCAACCTGGAGGTTTTGAAAAATACTGACACTGGGTCAGCACCTCGGGAGATTCTGATTTATTTGGTCTGGAGTGGGGTCCAGGACTGGGTGAGTTTTAAAGTTCCCCCGGTGATGCTGATGTGTGGTCCGTTTTGAGCAGCACTCGTCCCATCCATTTCTTAGCAGTGTAACAGTTCTTGGGTCTAGAGAAGTGACTCTTGACCTTGGCTGCAAATTAGAATCACCTGCACAGCTTTTTAAAATGCCAATGTCCAGGGCACACGTCTGACCGATTAATTCAGAACCTCTAGAGTTGGAATCCAGGAATCATTATTTTAAAAAATTCATTAGTGATTCAGTTGTGCAGCCAAGGTTAAGAACCAGTGATGCAGAATGCTGTACGGGCCATGCAGGAGAACAGTCCGGGTGTGAGCAATACCTGTCAGTGGAGAGATGTGCTCCAAGGGGATGATTGGCTCTGTCACAGAGGCAAAGAAGAACCCCTGGCACCCAAGAAAAAGATGGAGAATTGAATTGGCTTCCAGAGTTTGTAGTTGAGGAAGCTGGGATTTTATGACTTTAAGAGGTCACCTGACTTCTATGGGGAGGATGAGGGAGGAGGACAATGGGGGCATCAGGAGAGGGAATCCAGCAGGTGTGATTTCCCTGGACTGGCTGCATCAGAGAGAGGGGAGGCTGGAGGGCTCTGAACCCGGAGGCTGTAACAGCAAGAATTCGTCTCTCCTGCACCCTTACTTCTTTACCTTTCCCACTCCATGCAGCACCCGTCTCCCCCTTCCAGAAGATCTCTGACTACCCCAAGCTCCCGGTGACCCTTGCTAGAGCCGACCCAAACCTGTCTCCAGACACCCAGGTACCTAAATCAAAGCAATGGTAAACTCATCTTCATTAAAGAGTAAATAACCATGACCCCTCAACAAAGGAGTTTCCAAACATCTGTGCATCGACATAGGAATTCCTTTCAAGCTGGTTTGACTTGCAGCTTCCTGACTGCCATTCTCGTAGATCCGGACTCAGTCAATCTGCAAGGGTACCAGCATCTGCACCTTGCAGTGGGCATTCCAAGCAGTTCTGATGGCTGGTTCTCCAACCTCAAGCAGAGAAAGTGTAGCAGCACCTGTGGGTCGTTGGCTTTTAGGGGAAAATGGCTGATAACCCAAATGAAGATCTGAGGTTGTTCCCTTACACCACATTCGACTTTTATCTTTAATATCTAGCTGTTTCTACAGGACTCAGGGTTTGAGCCCATATCTATTGTGTATTTCTATGACATTTGCAATTGTCCTAAGTTGTAAGCTGTGTAACATGTAAGTGTATAACAGGTTCTTGTCCCCCATCCCTTCTTTTTTATATTTTTTAATTAAAAACGTTTTTTTTCTTTGGCTGCACCACATGACTTGCAGGATCTAAGTTCCATGACCAGGGACTGAACCCGGGCCACGGCAGTGAAAGCGCTGAGTCCTAACCACTGGACCGCCAGGGAACTCCCCCCAATCCCTTCTATTATAATGAAGACTCTCTTCAAAAGCGTGGTTGGACAAAATGTACAAAGACCTCACTAAAATTCTTACAAAGCACAAAGGGCAGAGCAATAATCTAATTTTCTCTAGTATGGTTCTCCCAGGCAGATGCCTGGCAGAATCAGCTCCTATAGCTGGCCCTGGACCTCTCCATCATAAGTGACATCACTGGCCCCGTGTATGTAGATCTCAAAGATGTTTAGGGTTGAGGACATGACCTGGGCTTTTCTCTGATGCATGATCTTAGCCCCCTTCAGTTCATGCTAAAATCCTCCTCTATAGACGTCAAACATATCTGAGGTTGGATTTTCCTTAACATGATTGGGGTCCGAGGAAACTGAGTGAAACGTGAGACAATTTTTATGTCAGGTATATTCATATGAGGACAATAAACCAGAATCACCAGTTTTGGAGTGCCTACTGTTTGCCAGGGCTTGTAACACAGGGATTTCAAGTTCATGTCTTGTCTTCTGAACAACTCGAGATTATAGGAATTTCCTCTAAGTTAAACTCTTGAGAAAATGCAAGTGCAAAGAGGAAAGCAACCTGTTCAATGTCAGGTCGACAATAAGTGGTAAAGTCATGCTTCGCATCCAGATCTACCTGAACACAAGCCTGTGTTTTCTCTCTACTACCCCACTTCTCTGCAAACTGCCCCGAAAGAATGGGGATAGTGGAAATTAAGGTATCCTCATCCTGCTGCCACCTGTGAGATGCAAGACTTTCTGTCAAAGGGGCTCAGAGTCTGAAAGCCTCATCTTTCTTCCACCTGAGACTTCCTCCTTTTTATTTCCTTTTATTTTGAACTCTATGTACGCATGCTTGCATTGGAAGAAAGGATTCTACAACTAAAATAAAGTCCAAAAACTACAGGACTAGATGATTCCTAAGACGGTCTCCAAGCTCCATTCCAGGAACATGATTTGAAAATTCTGTGTCTCAGAAATGGCCCTGGGGCTCCTGATAGAGAAATACAGATTCTCTCTGCCATGATTCTGGAAAGTGACCCTCCTTCTCATCTCTGACCTATTATTACCAGCATATAGATGGCCGAGGAAACTTCTTGGGTGCTTGTCATGGGGTGTGGCAACATTAGGTACCAACCTGTGATCTATCAGTACAGAAAAACAGAAGTGGAAGCCCCCGTGTGGAGTGGATTCACAAGAAGCCCATTGTATGTAAACAGGTGAAATTCCCTTTATTTGAGGTCATAGGCAGAGATGCACGAGATGGAATTCAGGAGTGTAATCCACTCACTTCATCAGTCCTGTGTTCCCTTTTAAGCTTTGCTACTTCAACTGCAGCTTGTAGGTCAGCCGCATCAGCATCACCTAGGAGCTTGTTAGAAATGCGGAATCTGAGGTCCACCCTAGACCCCTGGAATCAAAAATCTTCATATTAAAAAGATTCCCATGAAATTTGCACACACATTAAGGTTTGAGATTTCTTGCTCCTGAGTAACACTGGAAAAGACTGGAATGTAGAATCAGAGATCTGTGATAGAGCAAGAGAGTGTTGAAGATCTGTCTTAGATACCAGATTGTTCCACAAAACCAAATGAAAATACATTGTATACTGGGCGTATACCCTGAGAAAACCGTAATTCAAAAAGAGTCATGTACCAAAATGTTCATTGCAGCTCTATTTACAATAGCCTGGAGATGGAAGCAACCTAAGTGTCCATCAACAGGGGAATGGATAAAGAAGATGTGGCACATATATACAATGGAATATTACTCAGCCATAAAAAGAAACGAAACTGAGCTATTTGTAATGAGGTGGATAGACCTAGAGTCTGTCATACAGAGTGAAGTAAGTCAGAAAGAGAAAGACAAATACCATATGCTAACACATATATATGGAATTTAAGAAAAAAAAATGTCATGAAGAACCTAGTGGTAAAACAGGAATAAAGACACAGACCTACTTGAGAATGGACTTGAGGATATGGGGAGGGGGAAGGGTAAGCTGTGACAAAGCGAGAGAGAGGCATGGACATATATACAGTACCAAACGCAAGGTAGATAGCTAGTGGGAAGCAGCCGCAGAGCACAGGGAGATCAGCTGCGTGCTTTGTGACCGCCTGGCGGGGTGGGATAGGGAGGTTGGGAGGGAGGGAGACGCAAGAGGGAAGGGATGTGGGAACAGATGTATATGTATAACTGATTCACTTTGTTATAAAGCAGAAACTAACACACCATTGTGAAGCAATTATACTCCAATAAAGTTGTAAGAAAAAAACATTGTAAAGCTTAGCAATACGAAGGATAGAGTCTACCTTCCAGTGCCATTCCCCTCCTTTCGTCCTCTGCCTCCGCAGTCCTAATCCGTAGGCAGAGACTTGCTGGAATGCCCAGGCTGGTTGTTGCGACGTGGAACTCGATGTTGGGATATAAGGGGGAAGGTCAGTGAGGAAGCAGAGACATATGGGACTGGCTGGGGCACGGAGACAAGGAATCATCCTGACTGTCAGTCACTTCTCAGTGTCTGAACAATAAATCCGGTAGAATCTGTCCTGAACCTGCGGAAGGGCTGGCTGCGTAGTTAGAAATAAATCACGTGGGCCTGTACTTCCATGAAGACGGAAGGTCTTTAGCAACTGCAGCTGAGCGGGACTGAGGCTGGCCAGGCTGACACTAGTTGATGGCAAACATTAGTGGAGAGCTCACATTGCTGATTTAGGAAGAATGTCACGCTAGTCACTCTAACAGACACACCCTCCTGTCAGGGTTTAACCTAATAGAAGTTTATTTCTTGTTTGCATCCCAGTCTGCTGTGGGTCAGGTGGCTACCCCGGGCCTCACCGCAGGGACCCAGAGTGCTTCCTCTCTGTGGCTCTGCCATCTCCTGGCTTCAGGCCACCTTGGCCTCATTCGGAACTGAAGACAGGATCGTGTGGGATGCTTTCAGGAGCCAGGCCCGAATTGGCATCTATGGCTTCTATCTACACATGCCATCATCCAGAATTTGGAGCCTGGGGAAATGGCAGAGAGGAAACAGGTTTGGTGGCCATCCAGCAGAATCTGCCTTTTGCTGAACATGTAGAGGAAAAAAAATCCCTTGCTCTTCCCGCGTTTATTTTGGTGAAACCCATTTGCCTGAGATAAAATGTATTTTTATGCATGTGTACTATATAAGTGAGCATGGGGAATACAAATGTGACAATGCCCTAGAACTGAAGGGTAAAGATTGCACACTGGGAAATACATCTGAAGACCTTAAGGAGGAGTTAGGGACCCAATAAGAGTCCTGGATGCCCTTGACATGCCCTTTAAGATCAAGAGGCAGCACACGAGGTGGGCATTTTTTAAGAAGATCATGTGTGTGTAAATGGTGAGAGGAAGGAAGGAGGGACAGGAGGAAGGGAGGGAGCGAGGGAGGAAAAACGGTCCAACAAGCTCCTTGGTACAACGTGCTTCCCAGGAAGAATCCCCGTTGTTGAATGGGACTGACTCAGCCTTTGGCTCCATTTTCTTTCTGGTTGTCAAGCGTGGCCCTGGTCCTGTGACTGCCGTCTGCCTGTCTCCTCTCTCCCTCCTTCCAGCCTTTTCTGATCAGGTCTGTTTGCTCTCATACAGAGCACCAGATATAATTTCTGCCCCCAGCTCTGTCCTGCTATTAACTCCTTTTCTACTCCTGGATTTCACCCTGAATTTCTCATTTTCACACCTTGACCAGTTTAAGGGCAGAAAGAAGGAAACCAGTCCTCACTGAGTACCCATCATGTGCCTGGCCCTGTGAAACTGGCATAGTCGTACAATCGACCTTTGACATGGGTGCTAATAATCCCATTCAGAGGAAAATAGAAAAAAAAACAAAACAAAAACAAAAACAAAACCAGACCCTGATCCTGATAGAGGTTAAATAGTTTTTCTATGCCACCCTTCTAGTCAGTGCTGGAGTTTAACTTTGAGCCAGATGTCTGACACCAGAGCCTGGCCTTTCTATCGCAGTTCAGATCAGCCTGCGGTGGACCCTCCTTACCCCACCATGCCAGCCCCGGAATATCTGTCTCCATCAGTGTCACCTTTGAAGTTCGGTTCCGATAGCCAGCCTTCCCGGCTGATGACAGGACAGGCAGAGTCTGGACCTAGACCAGGGCAAAAACTCTGACCCTGCTGGACACTCAGAGAAGAGATGAAAAATCAGGCGTGGGAGCTAGAAGGAAGAGGCCAGAGTCTTTATCTTTTGCTTCTCCTAATCTCCAAGTGATTTGTATGAGGGAAGCCCTTAATAAATCGTTGTTCAGTGAATGAAAACCCAAATCCCTGAGATGATAGCTGTGGGGCTGACCAGAGGTGAATATGGGGATTTTCCTGTTTGGGGTTTTGTTAGTGACCGATCCTGAAGCAGTGGCTATCAGGGACCCAGAAACTCCTGGCAAGATCAATGCTTTTGGGAAGCAGTGGCGTGCACTAAGCCCTTCTGTGTGCTGCCTGGGGCGGTGGGGCCAAGCAGAGGTGTAAGCGTGGTGAGAGGAAGCATACGGGTTTGCAGAAAGACAGGTGGGTTTGAGTCCTGGCTTGACTACTTGCCTACAGCGTGACTTTGGGTAAGTCACAGAACAGGTCTGAGCCTCAGTTCCCTTACTTTAAAATTTTAATTAAGTAACAACTATATTGCAAAGGCTATTGTGTGGAGTGTGTGTGTGTGTGTGTGTGTGTGTGTGTGCTGGCAAAGAGCAAGCTCTCAATAAATTGTAGCTATTATCTTTATTCCAAGCAGATGTAGTCTCTTCCCTGTAGAAATGCGTGCTCTGAACCAGCTAATATTTGCTCTGATTCCTTATTGAAATGATAAATGGCAGTGATCGGGAAGGGTCAGCTTTGTGTAATGTAGGAGCTGGTATGATTTAAGGCTTTGCTACTCAAAATGTGATCCATGGAGCAGCGGCGCCAACGTCACCTGAGAGCCTGTAAAACCTTTAGACTCTCAGGCCCCATGTCCCAGACCTCTGAACCAGAATCTGCATTTTAACAAGAACTCCATGTAATTTAAATACATGTTAAAGGCACTGGTGGGGTCTGCAGAGCTTAGACCCATATCTTCAAACTGCAAAGAGGATAATTCTTAATTCACCTAACTTTGACATTTTTCTAATTTTCTCTTTGGCGCAGAGATGTTTGCCATGTGCTATGCTGGGGAGCATCTGATGGGTTCTTTTCCATCACATGAAAGAGGTATCCACCCTCTGTGCAATGCTAATTCTCGGTGTGGTAGACATACAGGGAGAGAACCTCCCCGCTTGCACTGACTTTTGGACTCGATCTAACTGATTGCTTTTGGCGGCATGTGGCCGGGATGCGTGGCCATGGATGCTGAGTCAGGGTGTGCTGAGGAGGGGAGAAAGGCGTGGGTCTGCTGGTGGTGGCATCTGCAGTTGTGACCCGTGGCCTCCATGGAGCACAGTGCAGTGGTTGCCAAGGTAACTGCTGTGCATGGTCAGGGGTGACTAGCTGAGCTGCAGGAACTGGACCAATGGCCCCTCTGCAGTGTCCTCCTGTCGCTGACACAGCAGTATAAGTGCTCTTTGGCTCAACCTGCACGGGAATTTGATAGAGAGGCAGAGTGAGCCTCCTTGTTCCTTGTTTTGCTGTATGTCCTTCACTCTGGGGAAAACCAGGAGATCTAAAACACTGAAATGAAAAGAAATTAATATAAATTGAAAGTATTCTGTGCTAAGCACAATGAACCCAGTGCACATAAAGCGTGTAGGAACCGAAGGCACAAAGGGATGGACTCACCTCCGGGACTCCTGCTTTAGAGCTAATCAAGGTGAAAGTTCCATGGGAGCTATGAGGTCGCCTCCTCTAACCCCTCATTTTACAGATGGCAATTCTGAAGCCCAGAAAGGGTCAGTGATTTGCTCAACATCACATAGCAATGGGTAAATAAAATAAACACCATTTATGATCTTTAGAAGCTTATGGTTTAGCAAAGCTCAAGAGAAGGACTGACTCTAGAGCATGGGAATCCTTATTCCCAGCGCAGTGCTCTTTCCAACATAACGCACTGCCTTTTTGACTTAGCATTTATGTGTTTTGGATCTCAGTTTTTCCCAGGCACAGAAGAATAATGTCACCTGTATTCTACTTGCTGGTGGGGTGGGCCAGAGTAAGAGTGCGGGCCTTGGAGCTGTGCTGACTTGGATTCCAGCCATGGGTCTGACACCTACTGACAGTGGCTTTGGGTCGAGTTATATTCCTGCTCAGAGTCTTTATATATAAAATGGAAATAATCAAAATGATAACATCAAGCTCATGGGGTGTGGAGATCATGTATGTAAAGTGTCTCACATAGTTGGTGTTCAATAAATGTTAGTTTTCATTCCTGCTCTAACCTTGAGGTGGAAGGGGCTTCCCCTTTATGTACCTGACCTAATTACTATGGAAAATTTGTAATATTGAGTGGAGTGCACATTAAATGCATGCCATTAGTGTGTGATTTCAGACAATGATGCAGTGAGAGGCAAACAGTAAACGGGTTATAACCTTTAAACCTCCAGCAGCCTGTGGTTCCTATGTGACAATAGCTAGTTGTTGAAATCACAATGATAAAGCAGTATAAAAATGTACCAACAGCTTTCAGAGGTGTGAAGAGAGTGTACTGAATTTGAGTCAAAGGGAATTATTCTACCATTATGTAAAAGGACTAGCAGAGTCTCATTTAGAATATCATTTTCAATTCTTATCACTTTGGTGTAAAAAGGGTATTGTAGTGAAGGAGAACGTAAAGCAAAAGCAATGAAAATGATTCAGGGACTAGGGGAACTTGGTCATATGGAAAAGCCAAAGGATCTAGGCTTGTGCTGAATAAAAAAAGAGAACCTAAGGTGATGTCAGAGAGGTGTAGGCAACCCTTTTGAGAACATGAAGAATCACTACTGCACAGATACTGCATTTGTGCTCATGTGAGAAGGGACCACGCAGGGGGCAGAAGTTAAGTTTTGTGCAACATCGAAGCAAATTCCCCATGATTCTAAGGTTGTGTACATGGTGTATTAGTTTCCTAGGGCTGCGATAACAAAGTACCACAAACTGGGGGACTGAAAAACAACAGGAATTTATTCTCTCACGGTTCTGGAGGCTAGAAGTCCAAAGTCAAGGTGTTGGCAGGGCCAGGGTCTCTCTGAAGGATTTAAGATAAAATCCTCCCTTGCCTCTTCCAGATTTCTGGTGGTTGCTGGCAATTCTTGGTGCTCCTGGATGCACATGCATTCTCCAGTCTCTCCCTCCATCTTCACATGACCTTCTTCCCTGTGTGTGTCTCTGTGCCTCCTGTTCCAACAAGGACACGGCTCATATTGGAGTAGGGGGCCGACCCTACTCCAGTATGACCTCTTCTTAACTGATTACGTCTGCAGTGACCCTGTTTCCAAATAAGATCCCATTCAGAGGTTCCAGGACTTGAACATATATTTTTTTTTTTGGGGGGGGACACAATTCAACCTATAATACATAGAGATAATTCATTGAGTTGTCCATTGAAAATTACGCTCTGCTACCATGAAGGTGACCATGGAGATTTCTGAACACAGGGTTTTTTTGTTTTTACTTGAAAAACTTTTTATATTTTAAAAATTGTGGTAAAAAAACATAGAACAGAAATTTTACCATCTTAACCATTTTTAAATGTACAGTACAGTGGTGTTACTACATGTAAGACCACAGGGTGGTCTGGGGGCCGTGTGGTGAGCCAACAGGGGAAGACTGTGAAGCGTACCAGAGTCCAACACAGAAAACATGGGCAAAAAACCAGCTAACTCTACTGCACCAGGCAACAGGACTTCACTTTTGGGTGAAAGCTGGAGCTTGGGCCGGAAAACACACTCGTCTGGAAATTAAAAGGGAAGAGTTGGCAAAAACAACAGTTGAAATACATTGAATGGAGAGTAGAGGTGGGGCTGTTTGGCTGTGGTCCCAAAGTACAGTAGAATGGATGCTGAGGGCAACAGAGCTCCAGAAGCTTTCCCTCCCTGAGTTGGGGCATCTCCCATGCCAAGGGGACACGTGGTGGTGTGCCACCAAGGAAGGCAGGGGGAGGGAATGGAACACTCGGAGATCCCAGACCTGCTTCAGGACTTCCGGCTGTGGTTTGGGGGGAGGATGGGGAGGGACGGGGGGCAGGGATTCCCCCTGCAGAGAAAGGACTTGCTCCTCCTCTTGGCTGGCAGTGGGGGGCAGGGGCGAGGGCCAGAGAGGGAGACCAAGACTAGGACTGCACTTTGCATCTGCTTGTTCCCACTCTGCTGTCCTTTCCACTAAATAAGAAAAGCTGCTCATCTTTTTCCAGGGAGAGGGGGCGGGAACCAGGACTCTGAGCGCCCACCCCTCTTTCCTTTCATTTATTATCGTAACTGGGTTTCAGGAGACAAGCATCATTGTTTCGTGAACTGGTTCGAAGGCTGTCCTGAGGGGAAGCAGGCGCTGTGCTCTGTGTTGGGAGGCAAGGGTGACAAGCGCCTCTTCAGAGGGGGGCTCCGGACAGAGGGTGAGGGTCTGATCAGGAGGGGGCCCGGTGCTGGGAGCTCCAAGGGGCGTACGTCTGTCTGGAGAATGAGGCGTTACCTGAGCCGGGTCCCGAGGCGTGAGCAGGAGTAGCCAGGTGAAGCAGGAGGGGAGCTGGACGTCCCGGTGTGAAGGGGCAGCGAGGCTGCCTGGTGGGCGAGGCATAGCGTGTGGGTCCGAGTGGTCAGTGGGCAGCCCCGAGGCTGCAGGAGGAGGCCTCGGCTGCATCTGGAGGATGAAGTTCCACCTCTGTCTAGCAAGAGGACGATTGTGCGAGGTATCAGAGGATGACTTTGCTTAAGGGTAAAAAGAACAAAAGAAAGGGCTGTTCTAGTGTGTTATCTAACGGTAGGTAAACTCTTAACAGGGTGTTACAGGCTGAATGTTTGTGTCCCCTCGAAATTCATGTGTTGAAACCCTAACCTCCAATGTGATGGTATTTGGAGGTGGGCCTTTGGGAATAATTAGGTTTGGATGAGGTCATGATGGGATCAGTGTTCTCGAAGAAGAAGAAGAAGAAGAAGAAGAGAGATACCAGTGCCCTCTCCATCTCTCTCTGACACGAGGACACAGCGAGACGGTGGCTGTCTGCAAGACCCAGGAGGAGGGCTCTCACCAGGAACCGAATCTGCCTGCACCTTGATCTTGGACCGCTCAGCCTCCAGAACAGTGAGAAGTAAATGTCTGTTGTTTAGCCACCTGGTCTATGGTATTTTGTTACAGTACCCCGAGTGGTTTGTGAATTGGGTCTAATATAGAGCTCGATCGTAACTGAGAGTGCACAGAGCTGTCTGAATGGGCAGAGAGAAGAAGCCCCTTGCCTGCCAATGCAGGGGACACGGGTTCAAGCCCTGGTCTGGGAGGATCCCACACGCCGCAGAACAATTAGGCCCGTGAGCCACAGCTACTGAGCGTGCGCGTCTGGAGCCTGTGCTCCGCAACAAGAGAGGCCGCCGTAGTGAGAGGCCCGCACACTGCAATGAAGAGTGGCCCCCGCTTGCCACAACTAGAGAAAGCCCTCGCACAGAAACGAAGACCCAACACAGCAAAAATAAATAAATTAATTAATAAACTCCAACCACCAACATCTTCAAAAAAAAAAAAAGAAGAAGAAGAAGCCCCTTGACGTCCCTGGGCTGAAATCCTATGGCTTTGAACCTCTCTGAGCAGTTCCCAGCCCCATTTCCCCTGCCCTTTACTGCGTGTTTCTGCATCTCTGCTCCCTCTGTTCTGTGGGTCCAGAGTCAGACCTGCACTTCCCGGTCAGGCGCACTCACTCCTCCCCGCAACACGTCCACAGTGCCCCGGAGGCCAGGCCGAATCTTTAATGCTAATGGCGCAGAGCCCTTCCATAGAAGGAGAGGAGATGGGGTGGACGGCCGAGTTCCTCTCTCTCCTCCTCCTCCTCTCTCTGCCTCTCTCCCTTTTCATCAGTTCTGTGGCCTCGCTTGTCTGAACTCCTCAGTGACCTGCCAGTGACACCTCCCTCCCTGCGCACCTCATCTCAAAGCTCACGCACAAGGTGCTGGCACTGTCTTTTCAAACCCTAACCGGAGAACGGGTGCCAGGATTGTAAATGAGTCTCTCCTACAGCGTGGATGAGCGCTAACCTCACTTCCAGAGGCAGCCTAAAGCCAAAATCACTCTTGGCTGCCTGGAGCCATGATTTCCCGGTGTGTTGTTGACAGTGAACACATCAATGCCCAGCACTTGCTGACATCTGGAGATGTAAATGTGCTGGGAGAGGCCGACGGGGAGGTGGCCGACTGGGGAGATGAGAGCAGGGCGGATAATAGTGCAGGATCGTGAATTATTTTTACGTGGACAATTAATACTGGAGAAACAATATAGCGACACAGAGCCTCCCACGAGAGAACCCTGTCAGTCTCCTTATTCATTTATTCTTTTCTAACCAAATTGATGGGCCGGACGACCGCCTTTCTAGATCCACACGGATGATGAAACTGCAAACAAGTTTCATGTAAATAATGGACAAATCTTCCAATTAGTCAAAGCCTAATCCTCATGCCTTAAAAATGACAAACTGCTCTTACCACGGCTTCTGTTTGTTGAAAAGATGAAAAAGGGGGGGAAAAACCCAAATGAAAACATTGACTGAAAAAAATTTAGATGCACAGATTCTATTGCACATTAATCTAGGGGGAGCTTTACAAAGTCAATAATTGTCATAAAGATTCATTGGTCAACATTTAAGGCCTAATTAAAAAAAATATATTTTTGATGGTTTTATTCCTAGAGCATATGTGTTTTCTAAGTATCAGAATATTTTAACTTCTCTGTAACACCAGAGTTTTCAATAAAGGAACAGGTGTAACTGATATAAATAAGTAGCATTTAAAAATAAGTATGTTAAAGTGAATTAATTTATTATCTATATGTTTCAATGTTTCTGCTGCTGACAAAGATTAAATGAATCCTCTACTGGATAACTGTTTGAGTTCTGGTTTAGAAATCATTCCTAAATATGTAAGAACAAATCATACTCATTACTCCTTCACCTACCCAGCAAGCATCTGTGAAACACCTAGTACGGAGCAGGCCCTCTGTAAGGAACTTAGGAACAAAAACTGCCTATCTTCTGACCCAATGATATGTACATAAGCAATTGTCATACCATTAAGCTGGCCGATTCCCTGATTTGCAGCGCTTTGCAAATTGCAATGGGAATAGGGCTCATCTGAGATCTTGTTAAAATGCGGATTCCAAGGTAGTCAGTCTGGATTAGGACCTAAGATTCTACATTCCTAACATGATCCCAAGAGGTGCTGGGGACCACTCTTGGAGGACGAGGTCCCCAAAGACCCACAGGGGGCTGTGGGAGAGGGGAGAGGAGGGCACTTCAGCATGTGTGGGAGGGGCTGGGCCTCGCGGGGCTCAGGAGATGGCTTCCTGGAAGAGCAGACAGGTGAACTGAGAGGCTTAAGGAGGCAGTGGGGGAGGCCTGGTTGGGGAGCCCTTGGGAAGAGGGTGCGTCCTCACATTCCAGCCTCAGTCTCAGAGGTCACAGAAGCCCTGTGTTTGGAAAACCGCAATTAGCTTGATGTGGCTGGAAGGCAATTCCTGAGTTACCAGTTGCATCTGCCAAGGAACTCGTGTCTCAAAATATATACATTTCATCAATGTAAATTTGCACTGGATGGGTTGGTTTTCAAAGTGTGACCCTTGGGGGTCCCCGAGACCATTTAAGGGGGAGATCAAAACTATTTTCATAATAACATTAGATGTCATTTGCTTTTTTCACTGTTATGACATTTGCAGTAATGGTGCCAGAACAATGATGGGACAAAATGTTGGCGCCTAAGCATGAATCAAGGCAGTGGCCCCAAACTGTGCTAGTATTCATTGCATTCCTCACCACCAAACACTCACTGTGAAAAATTAAAAACAAAAAGAGAAAACCAAAGAAATCCCAATTTCATATAAGAATGTCTTACTACAGCATTAAACATTATTAATTTTATTAAAGCTTGGCCCTTGAGTCCACATCTCTTTAATATTACGTGTGACAAAGCAGGAAGCACATATCAAACACTTCTGTTACATAGTGAGGTACCGTGGTTGTCTGGAGGAAAAGCAGTTGTGTGATTGAGCTGTGAGCTGAACTAGCTGCTTTTTTCGTGCAACACTGTTTCTTACTTGAAAATGTCTACAGGCAAACTGGTTATTCAAACTTGGATATTTGGCAGACATTTTCTTTTAAAAATGAATGAAGGGAGCCTGTCACTTCTAGGAAAACAACTGACAGTATTTGTTGCCAATGATAAAATCTGAGCTTTCAAATGAAAATTAGGATTTTGGGAAACTCGTATCTGCCACTATGAGTCTGACAGCTTCCCAGTGCTTACAGATGTTTTTGGTGAAGTTCATGGTGATATTAATGAAATTTTTAAAAATATGTACTGATTTATTTATTGAAGTAAGGTTGCTGTACAATATTACATAAGTTACAGATGTACAATATAGCGAGTCACAATTTTTAAAAGTTATACTCCATTTGTAGTTATTATAAAATATTGGCGATATACCCAGTGTTGTACAACATATCCTTGAGCTTCTTTTCAATCTAATAGTTTGTACCTCTTACTCTCCTATCCTTATATTGCCCCTCTCCCCTTCCCCCTCCCCACTGGTAATCACTAGTTTGTTCTCTATATCTGTGAGTCTGCTTCTTTTTTGTTATATTCAATAGTTTGTTGTATTTTTTAGATTCCACATATAAGTGATATCACACAGGATTTATCTTTCTCTGTCTGACTTATTTCATATAGCACAGTGCCCTCCAAGTCCATCCATGTTGCTGCAAACGGCAAAATTTCATTCTCTTTTACGGCTGAGCCTTCTCTATTCCACGTCTTCTCTATTCATTCATCTGTGCATGGACACTTAGGTTGCTTCCATATCTTGGCAATTGTAAATAATGCTGCTATGAATATTGGGGTGCAGGTATCTTTTTGAATTAGTGTTTTTGTTTTTTTCAGACATATACCCAGGAGTGGAATTGCTGGGTCACAGGGTAGTTCTATTTTTAGTTTTTTTGCAAAACCTACATACTGTTTTCCACAGTGACTGCACCAATTTACATTCCCACCAACAGTGCATGAAGGTTCCCTTTTCTCCACATCCTTGCCAGCATTTGTTATTTGTATTCTTTTTGAGGACAGCCATTCTGACACGTGTGAGGTGATAGCTCGTTGTGGTTTTGACTTGCATTTCCCTGATGACTAGTGATGTTGAGCACCTTTTCGCGTGCCTATGTTTTTTGATATTACGTAATTACAAAGCCAACAATGGGAAGATGTGCATAAATCAATGAACCAATCTTTTTCAGATAATCAATGCATGAGTAAAAGATCCCTTTGAAGTGCAGAATAGATGAATGGATTTTAATACAATCAAGTTCATCAATATAGTTTCAGATTCCATATCACAACTAACCTTTAAGAAATGACCACTGTTGTGTTTTGGTGTAGTGTTGAAGAATATCCACAATTATGGGAAAAGGCTATAAAATACTCTGCCCTTTTCCAACTACACATCTGTGTCAGACTGCATTTTCTTCATATGCATCAACCGAAATAAATATCTCAACAGACTGAATGCAGGCGGAGAAATGAGAATTCAGCCGAGCTCTATTAAGCCAGATATTAATGAGATTTGCAAAACTACAAAACAGTGTCATTCTTGTCACTCTTTTCTGTTTTAGAAAATAGTTGTTTTTCATAAAATTATATAATTTTGGCAGTATGAAATGGATTTATGGTTTTTTGAAACATAAAGTAATAAATATTTTATAAATGATCAGTTTCAATTTCTAATGTATGAATCAGTAGATAAAAATCCACATGAACCAAAGCTCTTTGGGGTCGTCAATAAATTTTAAGAATTTTAAAAGGTCCTGAAACCAAAACTTTTGACAATTATTGCTGTGAATTACACAGTTATGGAGACAGAGGTGGGAAAAGATAGATATTTTTGCTTCCCCTATCTTCCACTTGTGAACAAGTGTCATCAACTTCTACAGAGTTGCTCAAGCCCCATATCTAGAAATTATCCATTGTTCCTCCCTTGCTCTCATTCCCTACCCCAGTCAATTACCTGGTCCCGTTGGCTCCACTTCTCCCCGTTCCCATCTCCACTTCTTCCACCAGGGTCCAGGACACAGAAGGGCGGTTGCATAAATAGGCCCCGATTTTTTCATGCCTCCCTGTATCAAGCCTTGAGTAGTTTCCTCCTAAGGTGACACTGGGCTTGGCCACGTGACTTACTTTGGCCATGGGATGATAGCAAGCATGATGTAAGCGGTGATTTGAAAGTTGCTTTTGTTTGGGACTTGCTGTCTCTGACTGCCATCGTGTGAACAAGCCTGGATGGTGAGAGAGATGTGGCTCGGTGTCCTTCATCACCTCCTCAGCCCGGCCACTCCAGTTGACTACAGATACATGACAGCCCAGCCGAGACCAAGAAAAGAAGTACCCAGCTGAAGCCAGCCCACATTGCTCACCCTCAGAATTAAGTGCTAAGTAAATGATTGTGTGTGTTTATTTATTTATTTATTTATTTATTTATTTATTTGCGGTACACGAGCCTCTCACTGTTGTGGCCTCTCCCATTGCGGAGCACAGGCTCCGGACGCGCAGGCTCAGCGACCATGGCTCACGGGCCCAACCACTCTGCGGCATGTGGGATCTTCCCGGACCAGGGCATGAACCCGTGTCCCCTGCATTGGCAGGCGGACTCTCAACCACTGAGCCACCAGGGAAGCCCCAATGATTGTGTTTTGAGGGGCAATTTGTTAAGTGTCGGGTGCTGGCTGATACATCCTGTCATTCTGTGTCTGGATTACTGCAATGCCCTCCTCTCTATCTCCCACCTTCCCGTGTCTCTCCTCCCACTTCTGGTTTCTCCTTCACACTGTAGCCCCAAAGCTCTTTTGAAACATAAGTCTGACTATTGTAAGTGTCATTCAGTAACAACCTTTAATGCCCCCTCACTGCATGTTGAATGAAATCGAAACTTCTTATGGTGGCCTCCCAGGTACCCTGATCTGGTCCCTGGCCATCACTGTGAGCTCATCTCATTTCCTTCTGTTTTGCACACTGTGCTTCAACCACCTGCCACATTCTCTGCCTCAGACAAGCCCAGTTCTTCATCACTCAGGGCTGTTGTCCTTGCTGTTCTCTTTGCCTGGACCACATTCCCTCCTGCTCTTTGCCTGGCTGGCTTGTTCTCACCTTTCAGGCCTCGGGTCAGATCTGCCCCCCTCCCCATGAGACCTTCCCTGACCACTTTATCCTAAACACTGACCCTCCTTTTCCACATCACTAACGCCCCATCATTCCACCTGGCGCTTAGCTCGATTTATTGGCAGGGACTTTGTCTCCCCCATGTACTGATATGTTTCAGCTCCCAGACCAATGCCTGGCTCACAGCAGGAATTCAATAAATACTCAAGGAATCCCTGATGAGTAGAGAAAGAGGATTGACTCTCTCGGGGACGGACCTACTTGCAGGTGGCTGCGCACAGGGCATCATTTGAGGAGTGGCCTCCTGCTCCCATATCTCTTTGCCACATGGCACAACAAGACATGGTGTAATTTAGTGCCATATTCTTGCCTGAACACAGGAGTTACTAATGTTAATAAAATACAGAGTGGGTCCTATTGAATTAGAATCTCTGGGGAAGGTGCCTGGGAATCTGTATGTGAGCAAACAGTCCAAATGATTCTTAGGATTAGCAGGAAAGAACACAGGCTTGGAATCAAACGGCACTGGTTTTAAATTCTACCCTGGGTCTTACCAGCCGAGTCACCTTATTGCTTTCCTTCTTCCCTCCATCACTCATTCATCCGCTCACTCACTAATTCTCTTCTTTAATCAACCTTTACCGAACACCTGCTATGTTTAGACATGACTCTTGCCCGTTAGGAATAAAGCAGCGAACAAGATGGATAAGGTGCCTGCTCTCATGGAATTAGCTAGGGGAGACAAATACATGAACAAAGTCATTGCAGATAAGGCAGATGCCATGTATGGGATGAAAAGTGATAAACAAATCAGGGTGATGGGATAGCTACCAGAGGGCGGTCTAGTTAGATGGGGGGGGTCAGGAAAGGCTTTTCTGAGAAGGCAACCTTTGCATTGAGACTGAATGACAAGAAAGGTGCAGCCTAGAGATGCCGTGGCATTAAAGCTTTTCAGACGGGGAGCACGGAGTGCAGAGCCGCTGGCCTCAGTGTCAAGGTCAATGCTGTCCTCTGTGAAATGGTAGTAACCCAGCGGTGGTGTAGATAATAGAGTACGTCCAGTGCCTGATACATGGGGGCTACTCAGCAGATGTTAGCACACATTCTTTTCCTTCTCTCCTGGGGGCAGGAGATGAGACCATCCACTCCTTCACTTGTTCAACAAGTATTTATGTGTGTGAGGCAATGAGGGAGTGAGGGGCTGTCTCCTCAAGGGACTTGTAGTCTGGGAGCTAAGCTAAAGCAAGCATAGGACGTAACGCAAAGCAGAAAGTGGGAAGTGGTATTTATAAGTTATTCCCTATTATCTGAGGAGTTTTGATGGGACCAAGAGACCCTGAGGAGGGTCTCAGGGTCTCTTTTATATTATTTATTTATTTATTATTTATTTATTTTATTTATTATTTATTTAAATAATAAATATTTATTATTATTATTATTATTTATTATTAAATGAAATTAATAATTGTTAATAAGCTATGAAGTCCATAATAAATGGCAAAGCAAGCTGAGCAGGTTTTGGGGGGGAGGGTCTGGAGGAGACTACAATGTCCAAGGCCCCTTAGGATGTTCATTCCGGGGCTGTGCACAGCTGAGGGTGTCTGGGGATGTCGAGATGCTGCCAGAAGGCCCAGGGGTGATTGGAAAGGTCCTGAAAATGACCTTCACCTGCTTCTAATTGTGCTTTGGTCTCCCTCCATTTCCTCCATCCCTCAAGGTCCTCAGAAGCATTTGCTAGCTCAGAGTCCATGTTGGGGACGAACAGCCATCAGGCAGCCCCCTCAGCTCCTGTTCTGTGCCTGCCCTTGTGTTCACCAGTGTCATCCACAGCCCACGCAGAGCTGCTGGGGGATGCAGGCTCATTCTGCTCGTCAGCAGGCAAAGGGGAGAACAGAAGATGAGGGAAAGGAAAGTCCCCTCTTCTGCCATACCAGGGTGACAGATGTTTCAGCAGGTCAGCAGGGCCTGACATGTACTATCTATTTAGATTACTAGCATCATTCGTAGGAATTTGGGTGTCATTAAAATGTTCACTTTATAGCTGTGGACACGGAGGTAAAGGGTAACGGGACATCCCCACCCCTCAGGTTTATTAAGGACAGAATTTGATTTTCGGCTTTTGAGTTCCTCCATAAGCACTAGAGCTGAGATCACGTGATGCCACATTGGACCATGGATTTGATCAATTTAGTTCAACAACTGCTTCACTAGGGCAGGGGCATCAGGTGTTTAATGGAGTTACCTCGTAGTTGAGATGGCAGTTTGGGGGTTATTTAGCCGTATGGCTGAGAACTGTTAGGTTGGTGAGGACAGATTCCAAGTCATGTGCTTTATTTAGGTAATAAAGTATGGTTTTGTTGGATGGTCCGTTTATCTGATAGACCATCAGGCGAAAGATGGAAAGGACTTTAATAGAATGCTACAGTAATGTAAGAATCTTGATTTTGTTAGACATGCCAGAAGCCATAAAAGTGAAGCAAGTCTGGGAGCATGATGAGTATTTTGGGCTCCGGATCACCAGAGTGGACATCGTTAATCCTTATGATCCAATTGGCTTTGAACTAATTTCAAAGTTGTGAAAAATGTTGCTGTTATGCCAACTCAAAAAGACAACTATATGCCTGTTTAGAATTACTAAATTGCATGTTTGACCTTGGTCAAAGTTAGCATTACATTTGGCGCAGCACTCATCATGATGATAAACAATAATCACATTTAAGCATCATGAAGTCTCTTATTACCATTGCTTTCACATTTGATAATTTTTCCAAGAACTTAAAAAAATTTTTCCCTTCCTTTAATTTTTCCTTTTTAGCTATATTATATTTATATAGATATACATAGGGTACTAGCTGGTTAAATTCCAGATTACTTTTTATTACCTAATTGCTCGTGGAATGCTCCTTTTAGTAGAAGGCATCCTCCCCATATAAGTCTCACCAAATGTTATGAACAGGGAAGGCTAGTGCCATATTTGCAAAGGAATGAGCATTATTTAAGATACAGAGATGAGTGAAAATCAGAATGAGTGAATGCATCAAAAAACCCGATAACATACAGAGTGAAGTAAGTCAGAGAGAGAAAAATAAATACTGTATGCTAACACATATATATGAAATCTAAAAAAAAAAAAAGGTTCTGAAAAACTTAGGGGCAAGACAGGAATAAAGACGCAGATGTAGAGAATGGACTTGAGGACACAGGGAGGAGGAAGGGGAAGCCGGGATGAAGTGAGAGAGTGGCATGGACATATATACACTACCAAATGTAAAATAGATAGCTAGTGGGAAGCAGCTGCACAGCACAGGGAGATCAGCTCGGTGCTTGGTGACCACCTAGAGGGGTGGGATTGGGAGGGTGAGAGGGAGACGCAAGAGGAAGGAGATATGGGGATATAAGTATATGTATAGCTGATTCACTTTGTTATAAAGCAGAAAGCATCATACCACTCTAAAGCAATTATACTCCAATAAAGATGTTAAAAAAAACAACAACAAACCCATGATATTCCTAGAAAAAAATGAGCGATATGTTTTAACTTCGAGATCTTCCACACACATAATCAAGCATAACACTAGGGAGAAAAGCATTTAACCAGTGAAACTGCATGGCTTGATGCGTGCAGAATTGTAATATTACCTCCTCACTTCCAACTGTTCCTGTAGTAACCTCAGACTCGAGAGCATCTGCCTTAAACGCACCAACACTTCAGAGAGTTTCACGTCTCACTCGGACTCTCATTGTTGTGTATGATTTGAAGCAAGTCACTTCAGAGCTCTAAAATCTCATGTTTTTTTGTTGTTGTGTTTTAGTTTTGTTTAAAAAATGAGGAGATTGGAGTAGCTTAGTATAACGTTTCAGACTTATGGTAACTTTCTAAGGTTGAAGCAGGTAATGGTGGGGCACTCTGGCTGAAGGAAGGGGGTGAATGACACGGAAGCTTCTCTGATGAATACTTAGGGTTCCAAGAAACACAGTTCGAAGATGCATGGGCAAGTCAGGCCCTAGGATCCTAGTAACACGCCATTGAAAATGGGCATTGGTGACATGCCTCTTTACTACTCACCAGGTGGTTGGCATAAGGGACTAGTATGGTAACTCACCTCGCCAGCCTAGTTATATTCTATAATATGCAGGTTTTGACCAACATCTTAATTTTTGTACAACAAAATATATAGCTTTGAAACAACAAACAAAAATATTATCATGATACTTTGGGTGATTCTCTTATGGTAGCTAAGAGGTGGATATATTTCTTGTACCTATGTCTCTCTCTAGGAAAAGTGAACACATGAAAGCTAGACTAGGAGAGCCTATATTTCAAGAAAATGAAGATACTCCTATAGGTTTAATATGCAAACACACACACACACACAGCAACAACAAAACCCCCGCAAACCTTCCCTGGGTACTTTTCTCTCTTAGCTGCTGTGAGGAAATCACTGGCCAGCACATGAAAATAAAAGGCAGTTATCTCTGGTATTGGTAACAGGTGAGGCTGGAGGTGAGCCCCTTGAGGGAAAACAGTCTTCAGGGGGCAGCCCAGCTCTGGTCCAGCCAGATATTACCACCTGCAAATTAGGGCCCAAGGTTGCCAGACGGCACAATTTTTAAAAAGGACCTGGAAATTCAAAAATTTTTGGTGGCATCTCCAAATTTTAAATGTTGAGTCTATTTTTAAAGAATGGTCGGTGATGAGGAGACAGTCCATGGGCTGCTTGGACTCAGCAGCTGGAAGCTAGTAGGAGACCAGGCGGGTGTCAGGGTGAAGTCACTACTGGAGGCCCAGGCCCTGCCCTGTCCTCCCTTCTCTGCCCTTTGGGATTCCAAGGTAGAGATACAGACACAGATACAGATACAGGATGGGCTGGGTGGGAGGTGGAGTTAGCGGTACCAGCAGGACAAGCTCCTGGCCTTCTAGTGCACCCTGCGGGGTCCTCAGGCTGGAGGCTAAGTGGCCCCCTCTGGCCTACACCCCCTATCCCACCCTCCAAATCTGGTCCCAAGCTACTTTTCCAGGGTTAATTTGGGGGATTCCCCCTTGTGTTCCTCTTGATGCAGGCAGGCAGATTTCTCCCCAGGGAGATGCAGGTGCCCCTAAAGCCACCGTGCTTTCTGCCCAAAAGCCAGGCTTCCATTCTCTCCACTTGACTGCACATAGGCTTGTATTAGGAAGAATCACTATTGACTAGAAACATCTCATAACTTTTTAAAAAGTGGGATGCCAAAGGTTACAATTACTGTAATTACAATGAAGTATTTACATATAGGGAAATACCAGAAAGAGATATTTAAAAAATCTTAGAATGTAGAAATCAATAGGAGGTATTCTCTGTTTTGTAATTTTTCTGTAACATTCTTATATTATTTATATTGCTTTGATAACTACATTGAAACAAAAGAAAAGTGATGAGTTTTAATTTTTAATTTAAACTCTGGAACAAAGGCAGGAGGTCTCTAATAATCCAAATTTAAAATTCTTTGGCATCGTGAAATAAAGTAAAAATGTCTCGAGAAAATAAAAGGGTGAATAAGCTAATAGATGGTTTGTAGCCATCTACGAACACAACATTCATATATACAACCATAGGTAATACATATTAATAAAAGATAAGGGTTAAAAATTTCCCATCTATTAAATCAAGAACCTAGATGATAAACTGTACTTGTTTAAGAAAGAATATTATTTTTCAGAAAAAAGTTCTCTGCTTTTTCTTACCAAGCCTGCTATTAGAGACGAGCTTTTAAGGTTTATCCTTTTATTTTATTTTTTTTAAAGCACACAAAGCCAACTTTAAAAAAAGAGGGAAAAGAAAAACCAGCCTCTGATAGATTGCCCAGTAGAGAATTATTTATATGAAAAATCCTGCCTAAGCATAATTTTTTGAGATGACATGTGCTTTGAAAATACAATGTGATTTCTTCTTGAATGTAAAAGTAACTGTCTTTTTTTTTTTTTTGCTGACACCAAGAGATACAGAACCTGCTGATGTAACACGGACGGTAGTTGGCTCAATCAATCCTAAAACCTATAAATCCATGTGATATACAGTATACTGTATGGTATTAAGGAAAATATCATTGATTTATGTAATTGGACATTTGAGCAATACAATGTTAGTTATGTTTGGTTTTTCCTCCTTGAGAGCCTGCGTCTCTGATGACTGGTGGTCGGTTATGATTCTTACAGAGCCACTATTTCTTCTACGCTGGTTCCTCTTTGGAGAACAATTTTGGTTGTATCAGAATTGTTTTTGTGGTCCACTGAATGTGAGGGCATGCAGTGCTGAGGAGCAAAGATGGAAGGGAGGTTCAAGGATTATTCATGAATAAAACTCGAGCACATGACACTCAAGATAAAAACCACAAACAGATAAAAGCAGGCCAGCCAGCTAGTTTCTCGAGACTGTTCACATCTCAGGCAAAGTTCAGTCTTACCTCTCTCCCTTAGTGGGCATTTCACTAGTACATGATCTTTTACTTTAGGAAGAATAGTTGTTGTATATTAGTTCCTCTCATATAGAGAGAGTGGACTCAAGAAATGTTTGTTGAAAGAATGAATTTCCTCTCCAATGAAGTCTCCATCCCTCTGCCAGGAAAACCTTTCTCAATGTTGCTTTCATTACTTCACTTCCTGTTTCCAAAACCTCAGAGGCCTCACTTCACCCACAGCCCACATTTATCATTCACGGTTCTTTGCAATTTAGCCTCAGCTCTGATTTTCTAGCTTTATCACCTGCTCACTGCTCCCTTAGGTAAGCCCCCTGCTGTGCTCGATGTCCAGCTACTCACAGACCCTGGGAAGGAAGAGGAAGTGCACATCAAGGGCTGTCCTTTTCTCCCTCCCTCCCACTTACTGGTACCAGGTGTGCCCCTGCTTAATCCCTACTGCTTCGAGGACGCTTGTCCATGAACTTCCAACCCAGGGGCTTCCCTGGTGGCGCAGTGGTTGAGAGTCCACCTGCTGATGCAGGGGGCATGTGTTCGTGCCCCGGTCCGGGAGGATCCCACATGCTGCGGAGCGGCTGGGCCCGTGAGCCATGGCCGCTGAGCCTGCGCGTCCGGAGCCTGTGCTCCGCAACGGGAGAGGCCACAGCAGTGAGAGGCGTACCGCAAAAAAAAAAAAAAAAAAAAAAAACCCAACAACTTCCAACCCATAAGGGGTACATGCCAACCGGTAAGTGGTCTCTATCGCCCTCCGTTAAAGCCGTGCCAGAAGTACTTAGTGCTTCTCGATTTGCCCTTATTCTGTTACTTTCCTATGATATCAATTGTGCAAGTGTTACGGTTGTATTTAAGTTTTGTCACGTTCTCACGGGCAGGCGGCCTCATAACAGTTTGGATTCCCAACAGAGCCTGGCACAGTGTTACATACATAGACGTGTTATGAACTGAACTGTGTCTCCCCGAAATTCATATGTTGAAGTCCTAACAATAAGCACCTCAAATGTGACCATGTTGGGTCATAGGGGTATTGCTGGTAAGTTAGGTAGTGGGTGCCACTCAATCAGTGTGATTGGTGCCCTTATAAAATGGGGAAATATGAAAACAGAGACGTGTACACGGGAAAAATGCCATGTGAACATGAAATCAGAGAATAGGAATGCCAAAGATGGCCACTAAACCACCAAAAACTAGGAAGGAGACATGGAACAGCGCCCTCAGGAGGAACCAACTCTAATAACACTTTGGTCTTGGATCAAACCGCTAGCTCCTAAAACTGAGAGACAATAAATTTCTGTTGTTCATGCAGTTTGTGGAACTTTGTTAAGACGGCCCTAGGAAATTAATACCACATGCTTAATAAGCCTTTAGTAAGTCAAAGTGAAGGAGAAAGAAGTGTAAAATGCTCACTGTGGACTTTTTTTAAAAAAGAAAAATATTTATTAAAACAAAATTAAAAAATAGACTTTATTTTTAGAGCAGGTTTAGGTCCACAGCAAAACCGCGTGGAAGGTTCAGGGACTTCCCACACTTCCTGCCATACACACAGCCCTCCTCACTAACACCATCCTGTGCCAAGTGGTACATTTGTTACAGTTGATGGCATTGAAATGTCATCATCAGCCAAAGTCCATAGTTTACCTTAGGGTTCTCTCCTGGTGTTGCACATTCTGTGGGTGTTGACAAATGTAATCACCGTTGTAGTATCACACAGAGTATTTTCACTAAAACGAAAATGAAAATGAAGGTTTTTAGGATTTCACCTAAAAATCCTGTGTTCACTCCTTCCTCTCCCCCAATTCCTCAATTACTGATCTTTGTATTATCTCCATAGTTTTACATTGTTTAGCCTTTTCAGACTGACTTCTTTTTTTTTAATTAAAAAATTTTTTTCCTATCTTTATTGGAGTATAATGGCTTTACAATGTTGTGTTAGTTTCTGTTGTATAACAAAGTGAATCAGCTATACATACACATATATCCCCATATCCCCTCCCTCTTGTGTCTCCCTCCCACCCTCCCTATCCCACCCCTCTAGGTGGTCACAAAGCACCGAGCTGACCTCCCTGTGCTATGCGGCTGCTTCCCACTAGCCATCCACTTTACTTTTGTTAGTGCATATATGTCAATACACTATGTCATGTGTGTCACTAGCGTATATATGTCAATACACCATGTCAATACCCTCTCACTTTGTCCCAGTTTCCCTGTCCCCCACTGTGTCCTCCAGCCCATTCTCTTCATCTGCATCTTTATTCCTGTCCTGCCTCTAGGTTCATCAATACTGCTTTTTTAGATTCCAGTATGTGCGTTAGCATACCGTATTTGTTTTTCTCTTTCTGACTTACTTCACTCTGTATGACAGACTCTAGGTCCATCCACCTCATTACAGATAACTCAATTTCGTTTCTTTTTATGTCTGAGTAATATTCCATTGTATATATGTGCCACATCTTCTTTATCATTCATCTGTCGATGGACACTTAGGTTGCTTCCATGTCCTAGCTATTGTAAATAGAACTGCAATGAACACTGTGGTACATGATTCTTTTTTTTTTTTTTTCCGTACGCGGGCCTCTCACTGTTGCGGCCTCTCCCGTTGCGGAGCACAGGCTCCGGATGCGCAGGCTCAGCGGCCATGGCTCACGGGCCCAGCCGCTCCGCGGCATATGGGATCCTCCCAGACCGGGGCACGAACCCGTATCCCCTGCATCGGCAGGCGGACTCTCAACCACTGCGCCACCAGGGAGGCCCCCATGATTCTTTTTGAATTATGGTTTTCTCAGGGTATATGCCCAGTAGTGGGATTGCTGGGTCATATGGTAGTTCTATTTGTAGTTTTTTAAGGAACCTCCATACCGTTCTCCATAGTGGCTGTATCAATTTACATTCCCACCAACAGTGCAAGAGGGTTCCCTTTTCTCCGCACCCTCTCCAGCATTTATTGTTTGTAGATTTTTTGATTATGGCCATTCTGACCGGTGTGAGGTGATACCTCATTGTGGTTTTGATTTGCATTTCTCTAATGATTAGTGATGTTCAGCATCTTTTCATGTGTTTGTTGGCACAGATTGACTTCTTTCACTTACTGGTACATATTCAAGGTTCGTCCATGTCTTTTCACAGCTTAATAGCTCATTTCCTTTTAGTACTGAATAACATTCCATTGTCTGAATACACCATAGTTTATTTATCCATTCACCTACTGAAGGACTTCTTGGTTACTTCCAAGTTTTGAAGATTATGAATAAAACTATGAACATTCATGTGCATGTTTTTGTGTGAACCTAATTATTCAACTCATTTGGTTATATACCAAGAAGTGCGGTTGCTGGATTGTATGGTAAGAGTATATTTAGTTTTGTAAGAAACTGCCAAACTGTCTTGCAAAGTGGCTGCACCATTTTGCATTCCCACCGTCAATGAATGAGAGTTCTTACTGCTCTCATCCTCACCAGCATTTGGTGTTGTTGGGACTTCTGTCATTCTCATAGATATGTAGTGGTATCTCTTTGTTGTTTTAAGTTGCATTTCCACAATGATATATAATATTGAGCATTTTTTCTTATGCTTACTTGCCATCTGTGTATCTTCTTTTGTGAAATGTATGTTCAGGTCTTTTGCTCATTTTTAAATTGGGTTGTTGATTTTCTTATTATTGAATTAAAAGTTCTTTGTATATTTTGGATAACAGTCCTTTTCCAGATATGTCTGTTGCAAATAATTTCTCCCAGTCTGTGGCTTTTATTCTCATTCTTTTAACACAGTCTTTTGCAGAGCAGATATTTTTACTTTATGAAGTCCAGCTTGTCAATTATTTCTTTAGATACAATGACTTTGGCATTGTATCTAAAAAGTCATTGCCAAATCCAAAGTCACCCAGATTTTCTCCTTTGTTTTATTTTAGTAGTTTCATAGTTTTGCATTTTACATTTAGGTCTGTGATCCATTTTGACTTAATTTTTGTGAAGAGTGTAAGGTCTGTGTCTAGATTCTTTTTATTTTTTATTTTTTGCATGTGGATCTCCAGCTGTTCCAGTGCCATTTGTTAAAGACCGTCTTTGCTCCATTGTGGTACCTTTTCTTTCTTTCTTTCTATAAATATACTTAGTTGAATATATTTACATGGGTCTATTTCTGGGCTCTCTATTCTGTTTCCTTGATTTATTTGTCTATTCTCTTGCCAATACCACACTGTCTTGATTACTGTAGCTTTAATGAAGTGAGTCTTGAAGTTGAGCAGTGTCAGTCCTACAACTTTATTCTTCTTCTTCAACATTGTGTTGGCTATTCTGGATCTTTTGCCTTTTCATATAAACTTTAGAATCAGTTTGTCAATATCTGCAAAATAATTTGCTGGGATTTTGATTGGGATAGCACTGAATCTATAGGTCAATTTGGGAAGAACTGACATCTTGACATATTGGGTCTTCCTATCCATGAACGTGGAAATTTTTGTTAGATTATTAGATTTATACCTAAGTATTTCAGTTTGGGGTGTGCTAATAATGTAAATGGTATTGTGTTTTAAATTTCAAATTCCACTTGTTCATTGTCGGTACATATGAAAGCAGTTGAGTTTTGTGTATTGACCTTGTATCCTGCAACCTTACTATAATCACTTATTTGTTCCAGGAGTTTTTTTGTCTATTATTATTTTTTAACTTTTCTACATAGACAATCATGTCATCTGTGAACAAAGTTTTATTTCCTCCTTCCCAATCTGTATATTTTTTATTTTCCCCTTTCGTCTTATTGCACTAAGCTCGTACTTCCAGTATGGTGTTGAAACGGAGTGGTGGAGGGGACATCCTTGCCTTGTTCCTGATCTTAGTGGGAAAGGTTTGAGTTTCTCATAATTAAGTATGTTGTGAGCTGTAGGTTTTTTTGAGATATTCTTTATCAAGTTGAGAAAGTTCCCCTCTATTCTTAGTTTATTGAGAGTTTTTATCATGAATAAGTGTTGGATTTTGTCCATTGCTTTTTATGAGTTTACTGATATGATCATGTGATTTTTCTTTTTTCAGCCTGTTGATGTGATAGATTACATTAATTAATATTGTGTGTTGAATCAGCCTTGTACGCCTGGGATAAATCCTACTTGGAAATGGTGTATAATTCCTTTTACACATTATTGGATTCAATTTTCTAATATGTTTTTGAAGACTGTAGATGACAGTGTACTGGTGGGAGGAGCTGTGGCAAATAGGCCTTTAGTGACGTGGAGGTAAGGTGAGGGGAAGGGATGTGTTCCAGAGCCCTGGGATTAGGTCTTAGTCTTTTAGTGAACCTGTGCCTCTGGACTCTGAACCTCACAAGTGCAAGTCAGTTAGGCTTTGATAAAACCCCAGTATTTTAGGCTCTTTAAATAGTTTCTCTTGAGGACAGGCCTTTTTAAGAAAAACAGAATGCTGTGACATGTTTCTAAGTGGTTCCGTCTTCCCTCCCCCTGCCAGAAACACAAGGGATCTTGCCTCTGATATTCACTGGAAGAACCTGGTCCATCTTTTGGAGGTAAAACTCACAAAAGTGTAGGGCCTCCCATGACCGAGCGCCCCTGGAGTTTTTACCTCTCAGAGCTGTTTACACTGAACCTCCAGCAATTTCTCAATTATCGTTCAGGTTTTTCTAACCCGGTACTAGTTCCTGTGGAAGTTTCTGCTCTATAAGTTGTGATTTTCTGCATCCTCCTGTCTTTCCAGTTTTTGAGGCAGCGGTTTGTCTTGTGACCTCACGGCTCTGACTTATTTTGGAGTGACACCTTCCAAGCTCCTTATATGCTGGACCAGAAACCAAAAGTCCTGTGGAGTTTTTAATGACCTGCTGGAGTTGCACACAGCTACTCTGGCTATGTGTTCCAGGCAAAGATGACTCACTGTGTTTTGAACATGATGCAATTTTAAAATTATAATCTACTGTTGGAAGTTCAATAGGAGTTCATTAGATACCATGTGAGTTTGGATTAAAATATCAAGAAAAGTTTTCATATAAATTAATTGCTGCAAGAAATGATCAAATTTAATTAATCAAAACAGAGCAAGAAAACAGTTTAGGTAAATTTAATCATTTATATTTTATTAAGATCCAAGTATATATAGAAATATAAAACATCATTCATGTTGCTTTTTTGTCTGCTCAAATATGTGGCATTAAAAAAATCTCCATTTAAAAAATGTGAGAACAATATATTCATATCATTTCTAGGCTCACATAGTCATCTAATATCCGGAGTCATGTTGGATCATGTGGTTGGTACAGACTCAGATCCTCTTCCACCTCCCACCCCCTTTTTTCATTCATAACTCAATAGTCTAATTCTCATTTCACAAGACTTTTTAATAAATGGAAGAGAGACATCACTGCACATTTTACAGCAGTTGCATTTTTTTGAATTAGGCTGCTCCAAAAATTAATTGTTTCATTGTGTAGAGCTCCTCTCCTGATTTTTTAAAAAACAGGAGCTATAGTTTGTCTTCTTTGAAATATTTCATCATTTTGCTTGCTTTATTCAGATGCTTTGAAGATGCCTGAAAAATTAAAAATAATTTTAATGTAAAATGTCTTTTTTTCAGTCATGGAAACATTTAATAGTAGTATTAAATATGAAATAAACTGCAGTGTCCAAAATCTATACTGAAGTATATGACTGTGTAAAAACATAGGCTAGAGGTAAGTGGGTGACATTCATATGTCATGTGATTTCCCACGCTGTTCTGGGCATGGCCTGCCTTTAAAGGCTTATTGTGTACATAATAATTATATACATAATATAAAAGTATATATAATTGTATAATATAATTATATAATGTAGAATACAATTTAATATATAATTACATATATATATGCAGCCAGTTGGGAGTTTTATTTATCTTTAATTAATTTATTTTTTTCCCACAGAATAGCTATTGCTCACTCATGGAATACTCTTGTATCAGTGATTAGGAATCTTCTCCTCATGGTGTGAACACCCGGAGGGGTTTATTTTAATGACATAATTTATTTGCATACTTAGAAAGCTTTACTCAATTAAAATACATTTTCTATATGTGTGCATAAAATATATTACTGGGTTTAGCTATGATTCTTTGGAAGCAGAGAAAGAAATCTCTCTGTATTGAGTTTTAGTTAAGCTCTGAATTTTCTCAACTTTTCCTGTGACCTGTATCCTGATTTCCCTGCCTCCAATTTGATAAATACCATTGGCCTCATGTTTACCCATTTATCTGTTATGCATTTATTTGAAGCTCTGCAGGGCAGGTATTTGATGATATGTGTAGAAAACCTTGGGTCTCTCAGAACTAGCCAAGTCTTTCTGTTTGACTTATTCTAGCTCAGATGGGTTAGTGTTCCTCACCTTTTTTTTCAGGGGGGAGTTTGGAAGTCTACCTCATCTCCTACCATGGAGGCCAGGGTCAAAAGAGACATGGATGCTTAGTTTCCATTCCACATGTGCTGTGCTCCACCTCTTCCCCAGCTGTTCATACCGCACATCTCCTCCCCTCTAAGCCGACCTGTGGGGGAAGACACAGAGATAAGTTTACAAAGGAATGTAGTCCTGGTCTGAGACCATCAGTTAAACCTTTTCCTTCCAGCCCTCAGCACAGCATGGGTTGCAACGTGTCCAGGCCACACATCAGACGAGAGAAAGGGAGAGTGGAAAGATGCTGCATGTATGGAGAAGAAGGTCATCATGCCTTTGCATGCATCTCTTCCCCTACCCAACTTTCCTCCAATGAAAGAATCAGAAGCTCTTGGTGAAGATAGACACTGCAAACTCCTCTGAAATAACGATCAGTAGAGTAGCTGCATTTTCTTTTTTCTTTCAGGATGAATGAGTGTTAGTTAGAATTGTTGGATGAAATGAATCTTTATTTCGACCTCTCTCCAACCCCACCAACTAGCCTTATAACTTTAAAAATTGTGCTGCTGCTTTTAGGATCCTGAGTATGCATATATTCATATATAATTCTCTGATCTTTGGAGATGACTGGAATAATAGTATCAAGTTACCATTTATCTCTCAACTCTGTAGTATTTAGTTACATATGATCAATTAAATTACCTAATTTGACAAAAAAATCTATAGGATGGTTCTTATCAATAGTTAATATACTGGTATAATGCAGAGAATTAAAATAGTAGAGATCTAAGGTACACATTTCTGTGGTTGTGATAGATACAGCATTCCCGATTCAAATGTTTCTTCAGGGTTGAAAAAGATCAGAATAACGTTCTCCTCTGCTCACTACCCCTCAAGTTCTCTTGCTTTTCTGCACATCAATATGTATTTTTTTCCATCAATATATGGAAAGACCCATAGTTGCTGACATATGAGAAGGAGCTTATTTTGACAGAATCTGTAGATTAGTTCAGTGGAAGAATTTCATGAATTCTGGTAAGCAAGATAATTTTTATAAAAATTCTGAGATTTCAGCAAACTGGCCAGGGAGCATGGTAAGAATCTGAATGTACATCTCCAATGTTAAGGAATTTTCATGCCATTTTTCCTTTTTCCAAGACATACAAAAATCAGGAATAAACAAGTCGCTGAATAAAAATGCCAGTGGGTTTTGAACTCAAAAGTCCCAAACCAGAGAAAGGTGCTGGGATACAAACACTGCCATGTCCTCCTTTTTGCTGGGTGCCTGGCAGCCCCAGCAATTTCCTGATGCCCTTGACATCCCCACAGGCTCAGGCAGCTTTGCTCTGGCTCCTTCCTCTCTGCACACGATGGGGCAGGTGTCTCCCAGACTTCTAGTCTCTTCTCTGGATCAAGTTCCAGGGGCTGGATAGAGGCTCTTTTCCCAGTGCCACACTCAAAAACTCATCTCTCCTCATCAGATAAGACCCTCAAGGTCTTCAGCTTATTCCTTTCCAAAAGTAAATTTTCTGCCTCTAAAGGACACCTCCCATCAGATTTTGGGGAGCTGCTTACACTCTTTTAATGGGAATGTTAATTCTGGGGTTTAGGGGTCCAGCCCTCCATCCAACATTTTTTCAGTATTTCTCTCAAGGGGCTAATGAATCTTCAACAATTAAAAAAGAATTCAAATATTCAGTTTAGGAGTCTCCTTTTGCTACAGTTGAAGCTGTCTGGTTTATAATTAGTGATTGAGAAGATGCCTGTGCATGTATATGATAAATAATCCCACAAACTTCAATATCAATCACCTGTTTCCCTAGGGTCAATAATAATGCATGTTTTGTTACCATGTTTCTGAACTATGTCCTGGAGGGAACAAAATTCAGAAGAAAGATTAGTCTCCTTAAATTATCTGTTCTTGTTTGTAGTGGTTTATACTACACACATATTAGGCATTTAACAATTCATTTTGCCTGTTGTTATCTGTTTCTCAGTGCTATTGAGTCATTCATCTTTTCATCCAGTAGTAAGATGTTGAGCACTTATTACATGATTGCACCGTGCTCTGTGCTAGGGATACCATAGTGAATGAGATGGACATGAGCTCGACTTCACAGTCTTGTGGGCTAGTGACTGTAGATCATATAAATAGTTAACTTCATCAGAACTGCCCATCTCAACTTAGGAATGATTATCTTGTTAAGACCCAGCACTTCTGGTTACTTTCAAGATGAGAACAAATATAATTTTAAAACACAGAAGTCAAATAATTCAGAGAGACGCTGGTATACATTAAATGACCTTCTGAAAAATGTTCATTTGAAGTGTGTTTCCAAATTTGGCAATAGGCTGTGAGAGTTGTAAAGAGCTGTATCTGCTTATTAAGGCAAAATGGTTAATTGTGAGTATAATATGCTTCTTTTGTATAAAATGCAAGTTAAATATCAAGAATACATTTGATTGTTTTGAGAAGTCAACATAAAACATAGAATGTTAATGCTATAGGGACCTGGAGAATGTCTTATCTCATCCCCTCGTTTTATAGAAAGGAAATGAAGAGGGGAGAGACAGTGCTGGGTCATGCCTACCCCCTGCTTCACACAGAGGGTTTAATTGAGATCAGCTGGGGCCGAATGGCCTTACCACTGGCTCCAACTATAAAAAGAGAATTGCAGAGGAAAACAAAAACTTAGAGGAAGCTAGGTTTTCTCTAGGGACTTGGTCCAGTGCAAAGCTTTGTTGTCCAGGACAGCTTAGAGGCAGAAGCCTGTTACAGAGATGTTACTTTAGGAGGTGGCTGGCTTGAGATTTCCAAGAAGAGGAGAGTGATGATTTTGAAATCCTAAAGAATAAGGGAACCAAAGGGTATTCTCAAAAATTTTACTCTAAAGCTAGTTAATTGAATTTCCTTGGGAATTTTAGCCATTTAGGAATAAATTGCAAAAAGTTTTAAAAAGAATTGGCCAAAATACATTTATTCAAAGCCAGTTATCCATTTCACTAATTCTAAGTTACAATTGACTTCAAATGCTCCATTATTTTATATACCACTAAGAAGGAAAAATCACTGCCCATGAAACTATGATACGATGCTTTCTTATCACTTAGAATGTATTTTATACTCATTTAAAGTCTTTGTACTTAGACATAGGTTTTTTTTTTTTTTTTTTTTTAATCTATCACTCTTTTGCCTACAGAAAAAAGGAAAAACATAAGGGAACTAAGTAATTATGATATTCTAAAACTTCTTCACATCCAAAGGCCAGTTCTTCTGCATCACTTTTCATTTACTGTCATTGATGCCCATGCTTGTGTATATATCAGTGACTTCCTTTGAAGACACTGAGGCTTGTTGTTTCTTAAAAGAGTCTGTAAGATAGCCAAAAGCCATTGGTGCAGAGCCCTTTACCTGGCTTTGACTCCCAGGTCAAGAATGTGGCTGATCACTTAGTTACCATCCCAGACCCACTCCCCGCAAACATTTGATTTACAAGAGTGCCTTTCTAATTTTCCAGGAATTTTTTTTCCAAGTTGCTGATGCAGTGAGAACTCTGTCATGATTGGCACGGGGCAGACAGAGATTGTTAGACACCACCTCTGAGATACATCCTGATTTTCGATTTCAGAGAGTAACATGTAAAGCAGTGTGACTCAGAACTAATGAAATATGGCACCAAAAGACTCCTTGACTTTACTGTGTTTCTCCCTTTGGTGTTTGACCTATTTTGCAGACAAAAGTAAATTAGCTGCTTTGTTTTGTTATTGTGAGTAATTGAGCTTGGGGTTGTGTATAGTACCTGCTGCGTTTCTCTCGGTCTGTATTTCCTATACACCTTCCCAGAATACGAGTGATCTCCGAGTTGTTAGTAGGTTTTCTGTGTGGAAAGAATTCTGTGGTTACAAAAGTTTGGGAGATGCCATCCACCACATTTCTCTCTTGAAGAGGCACAGTTCTAATGAGTATCAAAGCCTCTGAAAAGTCCTGCAGCGAAGAATTCCTTTTAAACACCTCTGTGCTTTCAAACTTGTGTGACTATAAATGTCTTTTCCCCCATTTTTTATGAGCGGGCTCTAGCAGAGTCTGAGAGATTCTCCTCTAGGATATCTCAGTGTTCCATCCTAATAGCCAAGCCTGACCCCCACCGCTGGCCTTGGATGTGGTCCTAACATTTATTATGACATCATTCATGGTGGCTGCACCCTGGGGATGGGCATGTCCACAGAAGAGCTAACACGTCCCTTGGGATTTTCTGAGTCCTCCAGCAGCAAAAGACTGTCACAGAGATGAGCCTTTCCCAGCCTGGCCTCTCCTCACGCACACCTCAGCGGCCCTGTGCTCACATCTCTGATTCGGTGGCTGGTCCCTCTTAGCTTGTCCTATTCCTCCCACATAATCTGTCCTCACCTCTCAGTCTGCCCACTAACACAGCTCTCCTGGACAGTCTTCTTCATCCTGCTGAATATTTCCAAAGCCACTTCTCCACCTGGACATAACCTGGAGCTATGGGTTTGACAACGGATCATCCCCATGTCAGAGTCTCACATGCCCTTCAACCTCAACATGTCCTAAAAGGAATTCATGATATCCACGTGTCCCCAGACACACGATTCTTGGGTTCTCTCTTGTGGTTAATAAGCAGCGAGGAGATAAAGCCCCATCAAGACACAACTGATCCCCGGACTCAGGGTCCCATGGTCAGCCCCCAAGTCCTATAAGTTCAAATCCGTGAGTCCCCCAGCTGGGCTCTTCCCCATCTGCCCACTGCTGCCTTAATTCAGGCCCTCTTTAACTCCAACTAGAATATTGGTGCCCCTGGAATTCTTTTTTTTTTTTTTTTTTTTTTTTGCAGTACACGGGCCTCTCACTGTTGCGGCCTCTCCCATTGCGGAGCACAGGCTCCGGACGCGCAGGCTCAGCGGCCATGGCTCACGGGCCCAGCCACTCCGCGGCATGTGGGATCTTCCCAGACCGGGGCACGAACCCATGTCCCCTGAATTGGCAGGCGGACTCTCAACCACTGCACCACCAGGGAAGCCCTGGAATTCTTTTTGATGGGATCTATCTTCCTCGCTGCCTGACTGTTTCCTTACAATCACATCATGCCACACCCCATCTTAAAAAAAAAAATCATCTTATAGCACCCATTGAATGAGAGTGTCCAGCATAACCCAGTTGGAAACCATTAAAGGGATTGGTTAAAAAGAAAATTACATGTACATTTATGGTAGAATACTATGCAGCCACTTAAAAAGTTGTACTTATTTTTATATTTCTTGATATGGAAGACAGTGCAGGCTATATTTTTAAGTGAAAAAAATCAGATTACAAAATAGTATGTACCATATAATCCTCACCAAGGATACATATATATTTTCCATATGTATATAAGAATTATGGAAGGATATAAAAATGCTAAAAGTTGTTCACCTCTTGGCATTGGGGGTCACAAATGGTTTTACTTCATTTTTCTCTGTTTTGTTTACGTGTTTTGAATCTTTTCATAGTGAAGTGGTGTACTTCTAAAATTAAAAAATTAAAAATTATTTGAAAGATTTGATTCTAACATGCTGTCCTCTGTGCAGGCTTCCCTAATGTTACTCTTCCCAGCACTCACTACCTACTTGCTTTGTTGCTCAGAGAACAGTCCAGGTTGTGCTCACATCTGTTCCCTGTGCTGGGCTGTAAACTCCTTGAGGACAGAGGCCATATCTTAGTCATCTTGTATCCTGATATTTAGCCCAGTCTGGCCCTCAGTGAGTGCTCAGTAAATGTTTAATGAATGATTGAGACTGATTTTGTCTTAAAGAAGACTAGAAGTAAGGCTCTTTCCTTGCTGGTACATATATGTGTGTGTATATATGTGCCTATGCTCATAATGCTGGGCCCTGTTCTAGGCATGTTACATGCATTGTTTAGGAGGTAGATAATGTGATTATTATTGCTGTTACAGGGTGTAAATGGAGGCTTGAAGGTAAGATCTGCCTGTGGATTTGCTCTGAGTTGCATATGCCTTGCTCGAAAACCTCTGCTTTCCAATGCTATTACACTTCTCCTGGGCCTCCACTGTAACCACACAACACTTGGAAACAAATGCACTTCACGCAGCAAAGTCCTGGGATAGCGGCTGGGCTCCTGAAGGAGGGAAGGGTGGTTCTAATAGGAGTGGAGATGCATTCAGAGCCAGCGCTGTGTTCCTGCCCCACGGTTCTGCTTAGAGCGGGCTCTGTGTATGGAACCTGATGCAAGGTACCAGGTCGACACATTGCTCTGATGCCATGTCTGTGTCTTAAGTTGGCTCTTGAAGGTGTGGGCCTGGATTTCTAGTTCCTGAGCCCCGGGGAGAAAGGAAAACAAAAGCAAAGTGAACACATAAGCCTAGAATCTTCTGTTCTGATCCAATCTAAAATCCTTTATTACCTTGCCCTGAATCAGCAAAGTGCCTCTGTATATGAAAAAGAAAGCATGGTGAGAACACAGATTTGCTCTTACCTTTCCACGTATTTGGGGTGTTGCTTGGGTCCCCCAAATCTAAGGATCCTGAGCAGCCCATCAGGAAGAGGCAAGTGGTTTCCATCTGGTAGGAAAAATAATGGTATTTGTATTATTACCACTCCCAGCAGCATCTATGTTGTCCCCTCGCCTGGTTTCCTGTAGCGTGGCCAGCCATCCAGGTTTGCTTGGCACTGAGGGGTTTTCTGCAACTTGGGACTTTCAGTGTGAAGACTAGACTGGGATGGTTGGCCACCCACTACCTCCCTCCTATATAATCCATGTGGCAGCTCCTTCTTACCCTTTCCAACACACACACACACACACACACACACACACACATTACACATACTACTTACTCTTCTCTCATTAAAAATTAATGCGTTACAAGAGGATTGGAAAATAAGAAAGACAAAACACACACCCACAGAATCCTACCATCATCCAGGGATAACTGCTATTAGCATTGTGATATATTTCCTTTCAGTTTTTTTTTTCTATATAGACAACCTTTCTGTGACTTATTTTCACATTTCATAGCTGCCTTCAATGCTCATTCCAACCAAATTATCTTCATAAAATTATTTGTAGGAGTGAGGACAGCCTTGGATGATTTATTTCATCCCATATTCCTGAGATACAGCCCTGGACAGATGCCCAAGGTGTAACATATAAGAACTACCAAGGACTTCAGAATCAGGTAATTAAATCCTTAACAGAGGGTAGCAACCATTTTTGAGTTGATAGGTAAAGGAAAGCAAGAGAAGTTGCAGAATATTTTGCAGAGAACCACAACAACCTTGGAATATTGCATCATGAGATTGCAGAGCTAATTCCATAATTATTATCAGTATATGAGTATTTCTTATATGAAAGAGAGTGATAAATTATTCCCTGTACCTCTAGTGAACAGTCAGACAAGAAGAAATGAGTCTTAAGCGTAGTGTGAAGGATTTAGGCTAGATAATAAGAAAAGTTATTAACTACCTTGGTGGGTTAGAGAGAGTCTGAGAAATCTCTGAAAGTCTTTAAAAACGATAGAGATTTTCCCATCAAGGAAGGATTAAGTGTGGGCCTGCCTAATGGAGAAGAATAAACAAAATAGCCTGTCAGAGTCTCAGCCAGCCCTCAAGTTCTATAATTCTGTATATAACAGAGAGCACATAAAATACACGTAAAATTGATTTTCATTTCACATTTTCCTTCGAGAAACAAAGAAAAATAGATAGTGATATTTTTAAAGTTTGAGTTGGATTTTCATATGGTGATGGAGCAACGTGTTGCTCTGGGGTTGGGTAGAGACACTGGAGTGTGACGAAGTTGACTTTCATTATTTTTCCAAATTGCATTCTTGTTGCTTTTCCCTGAAACTTTAAAATAGGTTCATTTAGTTTAGTAAATGTCTTAGCTGGGATCTTAAGCCCTATTTGTATTTCAAGGGATTAAAGCCAATCTGCATGGCTTGCAACACCGCGGGTAACTTCTGGCTTTTGCTTTTTCACGCCTGTTATGTGGATCATTCTTAATTGTTCATGACGTTCAACCCAACACGCTTTATATTTTCTGCTGGTCTTTTCCTCTCCTGCACATTCATGCGAATAGTGTATTCATGGTAAACATGGTCCATAGAGAAAGCATCCCTTTCTATGCAAATTGGCAGCTCAGGGGACAGTTGGGAGCTTACAATGTCACTGAAAGTCACACAAATCAATTGGCAAACATTACTTTCTGTGATTATCTTGTTTTTGCACTTACATTTTTAATTTTGACAGTTTAAGTGTGTTTGGGGTTCATGGTAGTGAAAGGCCAAGTAGAATGTGGGGCAGGTCACTGCTGAGATTCCTGTTGCTTGGCTAATGAGGTTTTCTTTGGACTGTTGGTGTCATTTAATCTCATTAAGATTAAAGAGAGATACTTCAGAACAAAACAACTGAACAAATATTTACAGGGTGCCTGTGATGTACAAGGGATGTATTAGGTAGAGTAGGGGATAAAAATTAGAAGCACTTGCTTTCGAGAGCTTTACTATCTAATAAACAAGAAAATAAATAGGAGTAAAATAAGAATATAGACCACATAGGAAAAGGTGCCACAAAGCAGGACATCATTGAATGACAGTTGAATTATTCAGGTGAGATGACTTGAATTTGGAAAGAAAACTGTGTCAGGCTCCTTTCCTTCAGGTTATAAGCTCTAGGTTGGTCTCAAAGGCCTTGGCTAAACAGAAAAGAGGCCTTTCAAGATAGCAAGTTAATGTGTGTAAAGGCTGCCTAGGAGAAAGCAAAAGGTATGTTAAGGAACCAAAAAAGATATTTTGGTTGGAAAGGAAACTTGGAACAGGAGAATAGTGGGAGTGTTTGGAGACCGATTCTCCGTTAATACTAAGTGAATTCATTTTCTATTGCTTTGTAACAAACTCCGGCAAATTTAAGAGCTTAAGACAGTACCCATTTACTATCTCATAATTCTGTAGGTCAATAGTCTGGGTAGGTGCAACTAGATTCTCTGCTTAGAGTCTCACAAAACCAAAATCAAGGGTCTAGGAGGGCTAAGCTGGAGATTCTGGAAAGAATGCTTCTGTTGCAGGAGGATGGGGCAAGAGAAGGCAGTCATGTCCCACGGCTTGGGCGAGTCCCTGGAACAGGCCACCAAGTGAGGGTCCTTGGCTTCACCAGGGAAGAGTTCAAGAGAGAGCCAGAGTAAAGTGAAAGTGAGTTTATTTGGAGAGATGCACATTTCATAGGCAGAATGTGGTCTGTCTCAGAAGGAGTATGGGGTGGTTAGTTTTTATGGGTTGAGTAATTTCATACGCTAACAAGTGAGAGGATTATTGCAACTATTTTGGGGAAGGGGCAGGGATTTCCAGGAAGTGGGCCACCACCCACTTCTTGGCCTTTTATGGTCAGCCTCGGAATTGTCATGGCACCTGTGGGTGTGTCATTTAGCATGCTAATGTGTTACAAGGGGCGTATAATGAGGCTCAAGGTCTACACCATCTTGGGCCTAGTTGGTTTTAAGCAGTTTTTGTCATATCCTCAATGGCTGTGTCATTCCTTTCACGGTTGTGCCCTGACCCCTTCCCTCCTGTCTCACTTCCAAGCTCATTTAGATTGTTGGCAGAATTCAGGCCCTTGGGGTTGCAGGAGTGAAATCCTTGTTTTCTTGTTAGCCGCGGGCCTGGTACCACTCTCAGCTCCTAGGCGGCACGCTCACATCCTGGCCTCACCGTTCCTTCCATCTCAGCGATGGACAGCCTCCCTCATGCAGAATCCGTCCCCCTCTTCTAATCTCCCTTTCTTCCTTTTCTGCCACCAGCTGGAGAAAACACTTTGTTTTTAAAGATCTCACATGATTAGTTGAGGCTCTCCCACATAATCTCCTTTTTGGTTAATTCAAGGCCAGCTGCTTAGTTCCTTTAATTACATGTGCAAAATCTCTTTTCTCCCTGTGCGGTAACAGTCACATTCACAGCACAAGTAGGTGAAGACCATGGGGGTCCACTTAGCACCCTGCCTCCCATACCCGGCCTCTAACATGCTGCTGCCCTCCCTGTCCCCTTCTGTTGGCTCAGAGCTCAAATGTGTGAGAAAAAAGTGCCGAGTTTAAATAGTGGCAGAAAGATGGCGCGATTTGGCACTCTTGTCAACTCTGTTTTATTTTCAGTCAACTATCCTTTCAAGGAGGAAAAATGAACATGTAAGGAAAGTTCTTAGCTAGCCTTTCATTTATCTTTCAAGGTTATAAGCATGTGAAAGGCTTCCTTATGCCCATGAAGACTTTGGCAGCATTGCTGACTTGACCTAGATGGGAAGACTTCAAAGAGTAAGAAAAATTCCACTGAGGGTGTGTATACTATTCATAAATCCTTTTTTCTTTCCCTGGCCCGGGTATCCTTATATCTGTTACATTTTTAAAGCATCGTGTCATTCCACAAAAAGTACAAAATCCTATTTCAAGGGATAGGCAGTAGAACTGGTAGCAGAATTCAGTTAAGCAAAAATAACTCTAAATGTTTATAAGTAAAGTTTACCATGCTAATGGTATTCTCTGTTCCAACATGGCTGTAACATGTTGAATCATTCAGGGAAGAAAATGTTTATTTATATCTCTCCCACTGAGTCATTGCATCCACTCTGAAGTTGGACAGTCATCCAAGTGGGCAGAGGAAAAGGGGAAGGCTGGGTATATAGTGCAAAAGAACAGGGAAATATTTTCTTGTACCATATCCTTGGAGTCATTTGCTAATGCAGTGTCCCCAGTTGCATGCAAACAGGATAAATATTGCCAGTTAACACGTTCATAGCGCCCCCTACGAGCTCTGGGCAGAGCACAGGGCAAAGTGTTGCTGGGATTTTTCTAAATCGCTCAAGTCCTTTTAGACTGTGAAAGTAGCTCTTCCCCTTCACAGCGTTGCTTAACTTCATTTAGGAAGAGTGTTAAGACCTTTCTCATAATCTGTGAATCCCATGCTAATGGATGAATGCAAATATCGTTATCACCTCCTATTGACAGAGGAGTCCATTGTTACAGTGGAGAAGAGTGTTAATCCTTTTGTAATTAATGCCTTATTGGGGTCTGCACAGGTCAAGGATATAGTTGGATTTTGGTAAATTAACTTTGAAGTCCTTTCCTTAACCCTCATTTTTCTTTTATCTTGAAAAATAACCATGCATATAACTTTGTTCTTTTTCTTTTACCAATGATATAAGACGTAGTTTATATGCTGAAATGAAACTAAACTGGACAAAAGGTGAATATGAAGGACATGTGGCTCTTCATATAACACTTCCTAACAAAACATGCAGGAAAATCTAACACAGAGATATGAGTATGCTCATGTGGTAAAGGTTAACATGAGTATAATAACTTGAAGTTTTTATACTGGTCTTTCCAAAAGTGATCAGGAAGAATATTTCTTCTAAATGCTGTCACTGACAACGTCTTAAACCTAAGTGGAAGCTAAAACTTAATATATTAAGTAACGAGCTCATCAGTCCATGAATATTTCTTAAGAATTGTGTGACATAGAAGAAAAATATAAAATGTAGTTTTGCCTCTTGGTTGCAACATGCAGTTGGAGGGACATGAAACCAGTAAAGAGCTTAATGGTGTGTTTCAGTCCATGAGTGCTAAGCGTGGCTCTGACATGAGAAGCAGGTGTCTGGGAAGATGCCCAGGAGGAGTCAGACTCACTGAGGAGTAGAATCTGGGTAGGTGGGGACCATATAAGGTGGGCTTAGCAGCCTGGAGAATGGTAAGAGCAAAGGCACAATCACAATAGCTTTGTTACAGTTGATGACCTTGTATGTATGTATATAGATGGCACACAAAATAGTGATGAGCACTATGGGCTTTGCATCCAGGCAGAGCTTGGTTTAAATCCAGTACCATCACTTACGAAATGGACTTGGACAAGTTATTTAATCACTGGCCTTCAGTTTCCCATCTGTAGAATGAGAATGAAACTAGTGATTACCTAAAGGTTGTAAAGAGGCTTGAATGAGAAGATGTCTAGAAAGCACTTAGAATGTATCTAGCATGTAGTAAGTATTCAATATCATTTAGCTTATTATTGTTCACTTTTATGTAAAAATAGTTATGGGAACGATCAACCAAGAGCTCCATTTAGCTCGTGAATAGAGTAAAAATATCCAACAGCTACTGAATGTTTACTACATGCCAGGCATTCTTTGGGAGTACTTGACATGTAGTATCTTATTTTCTACTCATACCAGTGCTCTGGGGTAGGTAGTATTATTCTCCCCATGTTACCTGTGGGGAAAGTCAAGCAGGAAGAGGTGTGGTAACTTGTGCCAAGTCACACAGTTTGTAAGAGACAGAGCTGGGATTTCCACCCAGGCAGTCTGGTGCTGGTATCTGGCTTTTGGTCACCATCCTGTACCACCCAGAACTCCAACTCCATAATCAAGGCTGTTAACGCAACTATGATTCTACTGCTTGTCAGGGAGGAGGGAGGCTACCAGTCATCAGTATCCCAGTCTACAATGAGTGTACCGAGCATGCCCCATCGTGGTGCACCAGCCTCAACCTCAGAGAGAAGATAGCAGGATGCTCAAAGTTGTTTCTACTAAAGATGTCTATCCTTTACTAATTATGCCAGTAAGTTGTAATGGCTTCAAACACCTTTAAGAATTATGTAGTTTGTTGCAGAATAAGAAGTTATCTTAGGAGATATAGAATTTTCTCTGATAAAAATTTAAAAGAATTTTTAAAAAGGGCAGTGGAGGGCATAGTGTAATATACACTGATTCTGCAAAGCTCATGAATCTGTATACAGTCTGTTGTTCTATTGCTGCTCTTAGGAGAGTTTCAGCAGCCAATTAAAGGACATATATGCTGAGCATTTACCACATACCAGCTACTCAGAAAGGCAACATGGTCTCTGATTCTTAAGGAGTGGCCCATCTAGTTGAATGCACAGAATGCTAGAAGAGACCTTGGCGTATGGGTTACACAAAGACCCAGAACGGATGCACAGGTCCATGCCTTGCTAGCTGTGTTACTCAAACTTTGAAGAAACTTTGGTTTCCTTATTGGTAAAATGGGGATAATACCGTCTACCTCCCAGTGTTGTTAGAACTGAATAAACTAAGGTTATATCTGCAAAGCATCTAGTATCATCCCTGGAAAGTAGCTGGTTCTTCTTAAATGGTATCTGTTATGATTATGATTAATATTGTTTTGACATCCATGCCTAATCAGCCATTACAAATATATCAAACTAGAGGTGCGAACAATAACTGTACTAGGTTCAGAGGGGTGAGAGGGATGGGATAGAGTGTTTGGAAGTGATTTTCTGAAAGAGATGGAGTTTGAATTAATGTTTTCCTGTGGTTTCTAAACGAATCCCTAATTTGTTAGGAGTAAAAGGGTCCTGAGGGCAAAGACATTTGGGTACCACTGGCTAAAAAAGTGAAATGGGTTTCTTCACTGTGTGATTTCTCAGAGCCTTTTTATGACAAATACATACTAACTCTCCAAAAGGGAAACTCAGTATGCTGTGTTTCTCAAGTATATTTACATTTATCTCTTTGTTCTGTCATGGAGCTCCCATGGGCTGGGTGGTGGAGCAGACTCTGGGAAAGCTGCAGCGGGACCATGTCTGGAGGATGGACTGGCAGCCTTCTGGATGGAAATGGGGCAAGGGCATGGAAGGAGTGGAGGCGGGGCGTTGTGGTCCTCCAGGGGAGGGAGGTCAGGCTGCAAGGGCAGGTTGGGGACTGTTTTGCCAAAATGGGGGATGAGTGGAGGGTTTGTTGTTTGTTTTGTTTTCAGAAGCTTTGTTCTTTTCAGGAAGAGTAATCTGACAGCATGGTCCAGAGTGCTCAGGATGGGCTGAGCCTGCAGCAGGAAAGCCTGTCAGAAGGTTTTGTGTTAGTCTAAGCATGAGATGACCAGGTTCTCCCCACCCTTGTCTTTCTGTTATGAAGTCTCAGTTGATGGCGGCGTGGTGACTGCTTTGCTTGGGCTCCATCACTGCCAAGTGTCTGGCTTCATCAAGGGCACTCAGCATTTGTACCAGGTCTCCAAGGCAACGCTTTCATTAACTCATGGATATGCCTTCTAACATTTCCGTTGCTCTAAGTCTGCCTTTTTCTTCAAAATCGTTTAAAAAGAACATTTAAACATGTGGAGACATTCACTGTTAAGTACAGCTTCTTTCACAGCTGGCCGATCTAAAACTTGCAGAAATCACAGCCCTTTATGGTACATTTCATGTTTGCGTGTCTGTCATTTGAAATGCCTCCCAGAATATATTGGCAGCTGCCCAAGGCGCGCACAAATGGGATGGCCTACCAGCCTTCGTGGCCTTTTCCCTTTGAATTATCAAAGAAACACAATCAGAGTTTTTTTGGTGTGAATGAGAATGAAAAAAATAACTGGAGAAAGAGCTGATAAATCATAGTTTACAATTGCTGGAATTCCCAGCTAAGAAGGACGCAAGTACTGTCTGGTGACCAGCATGGAAAGAAATATTATTGCTCTTTTGGAATCCTCTCTCTCTCTCTCTCTCTCTTTCTCTCTCTCTCTCTCTCTCGATGTTTCTCTCTTCTCTCCATCCTATGTTATTGGGATTAGCAGGTCAATGCCTGGTGAGTAATAGATGTGGATGAGCTCCCGTCTTCTCCCTTACTTCTTCATTCACTTTGACCTTGACCTGGAAGATATCCTTCTACCAGGCAGGAATTTGCAGCAAAAGTGTGCTTGGCAACAGCAACAGTTTGAACACTTGGCTGTTTGGTGTGAATTGCTTTTTAAAAAATACACAGAGAATAATTTACTTATATTTCCTTGTTTAACAAGTGAAGGGTGAAATAAAGGAGCTCTTCGTCCATATAGAGATTGAAAAACACAACAACAACAAATTCTAACCACCTTACAGCCAACAGCTCCCCAATGAATGTCATGTGGGTGTATAGCAAAAGTGGTCAGTGACAACGCAGCAGAAGGCAGTTCAGGTCACAAATCCAGAACAGGAAATATATTTTCATCTTGTTATTTATGACCCAGCCTTAAAGGAAAACAGATGGTAGTACTTTCAGAGCTGTTTTGCTCTTGTTTCAAATGGCTAATTCAAATCAAACATGGGATTCTATTCTTAGTCAAGGCAGCTGCTGCATTGTCTGAACTGGGCTGTTTTCCTCAACCACACCTCCTCCCCTGAACAGAGTAGCCAGAGAAGACCACAGCGACGTCCCCATCACCCAGCAGCCCTAAGAACACTGCATCTGCCTGCAGCAGAATTGCATATAGTGGGCTGACACCACTTCAAATAAACTGTGTCTGCATTTTGAGTATAATCCACAACTTCCACACCCTGCCTTCGTGCAGTTCATCCTGTCAAAAGCATAACTTGCCCTTTAAAAGCAATGATTTATTCCAATTTTAGAGCAGAGTGACCTCTCAGGGACTCCTTTAGGGCGGGGAAGATTGCAGAGATGGGAATAGAAGTCCAAGAGGGCCAAGAGAGGAAATGGAATGTGAGATGTTCCCACAAGATGAAGGAAAAGGCAGATACCGTGAAGTGCCTTCTCCCTGGGTGGCCATATTGCCCTGTTGCTTTCCTTTAGCCAAAGGCTCTATTTATGAGACTCACAGGCAAGCAGCTGAAAAGTAAATGTTTGAATTAACCACTCTCTTAAAAAATCAATTTTTGAAAACAAAGTAATATATGTACATCATTTAAAAAATACAACACTTCCCATTCTTTGGTTTTCTTTCTCCACTCTCTGAGAGAAGTTCCTTGGCTTAAACCTTCTACGGAAACCCCCTCCCTACCATCCCACAGCCCAGAGGCAATCACTTTAAATTCTTCTGTCTGTTAACAGGCATTTATCTCCATATTTCTAGGAAATACTCTTATATTATTGGTTCTTTAATTTTAGACAATATCTCCTAAAGTTCTCTAGTGGTATTTGAGGATTTACCCTCCTAGAACTACCCTAGAACTTACCCATTCTCCCAATTGAGGTATAGTAGATTTTTTGGTTAATTATCTAACAGTTTTTGTATTATTACAAGTAAGTAACTATTTTTCATTGTCAAAACATATGGCACAGTATTATTAGACTTCCTCTTGTATAACTTTTTGTTTTTCGTGCAGTTAATTATTGGGCAATTTAAGTTTGCTTATCTTTATGTTCTTTTTTAACTTTTTTTTCTTTGGGGTAAAAACTTGTCAAATGAATAACCATAATATTTTTCAAATAATCAAGCATGTCCAGTAATCTGTTAGCACACTTCCACTCCCTTATTCCCCCTCTCTCCCGGAAACCGTCCCTCTCCCTCTTTTCTCTTGTTCTGATCTATTTACTGGCAAGGTCTTTTGAACAAGGCTTAATCTAGGACTTTTTGTTATTTTTACTCTGTGTTGGCTCCTTTCCCCAAGATTCCATGTCCTATGATAGCATCTTAAACACAGATGTATGGGAAGTAAAACTTCAGATTCCTTGCATTCCTGAATCTATTGTTATTTTACCCTCACATTATACATATAATAGTTTGACATGGCAGAGACAACAAGAAACTAAGATTAATGAACTTGAAGACATACCAGTAGAAACCTAAAAACTATAAAACTTCTATAAGAAAACATAGGAGAAAATCTTTATGATCTTGGTTAGTCAAAAATTTCTGAGATATATCACTAAAAGCATGATCCATTTAAAAACTCAGTTTTACCAAAATAAAAAACTTTAGCTCTTTCATAAGAGTAGAAAAAGGCAAGTCACAGACTGGAAGAAAAAAATTGCAAAACATGTATCTGGTAAAGAACCTGTAAGCAGAATATATTGTTAAATTAATTAAACAAGGAGGCCATTAAACTGAGTTGGTTCTAATGCCTTAAGCAGCCTACGTAAGCAAACCAAAGCCTAAGCTTATAAATGCCCCAGGATTAAGAAATCAACACCTAAGGACTACCAGTTACAAACCAACGAACCTTTTCCAAATAAGACAAATGCTTAAGCTACAGTCACTCAATTTCACTGCTTTGCTTCTGCTCTTTCTCTCTTAAGTCTTTTCCCTTGCTCCTGTTGGTGGAACACTCCTAAGCACTTCTGGTTTGGCATTGCCTGATTCAAATAGATTTTTGCTCAAATAAACCCTTAAAATTTTTAATATGCCTCAGTTTATCTTTTAACTGTTCTGGTGCCAGAAGTGGAGACCCCTGATGGCCTCCAGGAGCAACAAGCAATGAGCAGGCATAAGGTAGCCCCTGAGCCCTTTGTGTTCACTGCTTTCTTGCTATCTCTGGAGATCACAGGTAAGTCCTTTTCAGATGTGTTACTGAACCAAGTTCGTGTACCCGATGCCCAGTGAGGCCAAACAAACTGAAGCATCGGAGTTTGGAGCAGAGAAAAGTTTATTGTAGGGCAATGCAAGGAGAACAGGTGGCTTGTGCTCAAAACCCCTGAACTCCTGGGTGGTTTTGGGGGAGAAGCTGTTATAGGCAAAATTTGGGTTGGGGCTGCAAGGTGTGTGGCTTTCTTCTCATTGGTTGGTGGTGAAGTAACAGGGCAGTGCTCCAGGAATCTTGCATTCAGCCTGAAGTTACTGTCCTCCACCTGGATGGGGGCCTTAGTTCCTGCAGAAGAACTGAAAGATATTGTTATGTATACTCCTTGAGAAGGAACCAGGACCCTGCCCCAAGGCTGCACTATTGTTTCTTGACTGCTCCTCCCTTGTTCCTGCCTTCCCTCCCTTCCCTGATTAGCAACTGTTTGAATCTGTCCTTTGGAGCTCAGGGAAGGTCAAGGAGGCTGAAGACTTTTCCCTGCAAATAAGAAACGGGGGACACAGAAACGATTTGTGCCCAGGAGGGCCACACAGGGTCACTTGGTTTCACTTGAGCTTCACAGTTTTTGTGCTCTGAGCTCTCAGACTTTATATGAACATTTCTTTTTCGGGACTATATCTGAGATTGAGCTGAATCTGATTTAAAATGTACTGGGTCCAGTGTGAGGCCCCAGGTAACTAAAATGTTGTTTCAATGGGGGCAAATAAGAGAGAAAATGGGTTCCTCTGAGTCCAAAGAGTCTGGGACTCCTCCACCTGGGACTCTGGCTAGCCATCTATATAAAAATTATGGGCCCAGACCTGTGTCTGTCTGAACCTTACTGAAGATAATTACAGTAGCCACAGTGGGAAACTTATAGCCTAGATAAGCTTATCAATTTACTTGGTGCCCTAGAGAAAAGGTGATCTTGGAGCCAAGAATTTAATGTAGAGGGTAGAGAGAAAGATATTTTTTCTCCTGTATGGTTTCTGGTGACCAGGATGGGACCTGCTGAGACATTCCGCTCACTCTGGAGCTTGCAGATGGAATCCTAGGAAAACTGGCAGAAGCTGGAGAAGGGTGAGAATTCTTATCAAAGCCAGCTCTTTCAAATTTCTGTCTGTAGCGCCTGGTTGAGAGAGGAAGGTAACATTTCATGTTGTCCCTTCCTTTTCAAATTCAGACACTTGTGAGTTTGTTTATGGGGTACCCATTGGTTATAGATCCTTTCCCTCCCAGGGACAGCTATTTTTTTCTTCTTTGTATTGCTTTGTGTCCTGAGAACGTGGCTTGACTTCTGCCACTTGTGGTTAGTGTCCTGTGGACTGCTGCCGGTCTCATGGGAACTGACTAAATCTTACTTTCTTTTGGTTATCTTTGGCAGTGGTTCTGGATCTTGGGAAGCCTGCATCTTTTGCACTCTCTTAGGCGATGGCTCTTGTATCCATGATTAAGCCATAAAAGGCTTATTTGTTTTGGTTTTGAGTCACTTGATAGGTATACCTTTGGTTTAAAGGAAAAAGAAAAAAAAAAAAAAAGAAAGAAGTCAGTACTGCATTACTGCCAGGAATATTTACTGTTTGTCCCAGCTAAAACCTGATAATAAGATATTTGAAAGATTTTTTTTAATGGATTCTATGGTTGGAAGTTGGGCAAATTGGAAACTGATATTCACAGCTTGATAGAAACTTTTTAAAAGGCCTTTTCCCCTAAGTTAAAATGAAATTACATACCCAGAGGGAAAGAAAACATTCTGAAGCCACTGTGGAAGAATTTACTGAAACATTCCAAGGGCACATAACTCTAAATCTAGAACATAGGGATCTTTTGATTTCCATTTTAGTAGGAAATCTTCTACCTTATATATATATAAGCAAATTGAAGATAATATAGTTGGGTGGATGGGTCAATTCCTTGATATCATCCAGGTTGCAACTCAATTCTTTGAGGAACTAAAAAACAACCATACTTGTCTTACAAATCAAGTCTTTACAAGAACAGAAATGTGGCTCTAGGAGCAATTCAAAGCTAACCTATCCTTTTTACCATTCCCCAAACCTCCCCTATTCATCTCAAAGGCTTGCAGTGTAAAAGATCTTGACTTAGGAAACAAAAGTCCTTTTTGGAGGAACTTACATCCTTTCTCTATGCCTTTGAGATGTAAATGTTCTACCAGGTCTTCTCTAAGAACCAAGAACCATCTCTTTGAAACGCAAACTTCAGTGAGGTAATTCTTATCAGAAGGAGAAAAAAAAAAAAAAAGAAGCTGTTTGGAAACTAGGTGAATAAAAAATGTTAAAAGTTTTCTCCACAAATGTTAGTATAAAGCTTAAGCCATCTGAGCAGGAAACCTCAACTTATTTTCATCTGCCAGAAACACAATTCGGATCCAACTGTTCTTTTATACACTAGTGAGTTTTGCATTATTATACCTGTCTCATGACTAAAATTTTGAAATGAAAGCTGTAAGATCCCTGTTTGAGTCTGTCTATATGTTTATGTATGTCTCTCTATATATGTTATAGATGTGTGATTTTTCTACCTGTGGATGGTGTTGCCAAAATTTGAAAAGAGCTCTATTCAATCGGCTTAAGGAAAAATAAGCACTTGTATAAATTAAGTATTCCCTCAGAAATGTAGAAACTAACTCAAATGTTTTTCAAGTTCTCATGATTTGGAATAACCTTCAGCAAATAAAAACTAGTTTAAGTTTGTTGCTTTAATTAAAATAGGCATGTCTTCAGACTTATCAAGATTATATATAATGCAGACACGCAACTTTTATTCTACTTGGATTTACCAAAAGTCAGATAAGCTCATGTTATCTGTTACAAAATTTGTCAGCAAGAAAAATAACTTATGATGATGGTTAGCTGTTTAATATCTTGTGAAATTTTTATGAGTAAGCTAAACATAACTGTTAAGAACAAGAAATTTAAATAGATGTAAATAAGATAAAAGTTTATTAGAAAACTTTTCAACAATAATTATGTTTTATGGTATGTTTACTTAAAAATCGTTTCCAAAGTCTTTTTGGTAACTTGAAACCTTAATGTTACAGTAAGTTAAGTTAAATAAAGCATATTCATAGAATATCTAGATTATTGCCAAAATAAGATAAAATACTGAAACATTAATTACTGAACATACGTTTATCTACCTTTGGTGTTTTATTAGAGGAACTTAAGATATTTGGGTTTATTCTTAAACATGTCTTGTGCCACATTGAAAATTTTACGAAAATTTTACCACAAGGAAGGATATATTTCTAGAATTTAAAAAGTGTATTTATAAAATACATAGGATAATAGTGTAACAGACAGTCGCCACAATTGTTTACTTCTTAGTTTTCACTAAGAAATAAAGGTTTCTGAGGGTTAAGAATTCTAATCAATATATGTAATGAAAACTTCTAGAAATAATAAGAATGAAAGGAAATACTACGTATGAAAAGTAGGTAAGAAAAGTAGAATGGTTTTTTTGGATAAGCCAAGGTATAAACGGCATGGTTTTTGTTATTGTTGTTAAGGGAAAAAATAGTTTTGCCCTAAGTAGAATGACTGGTTGTTCCAGAATGAGAAAGAGGAAAAAATATAGGCCAATACCTGAATGAATATTAAAAAGTTGTAGAAAGTTGATGGAAAAGGAATCCTGGGAAAGAAATTTATTTTTTGAGTTTTATTTTATTTATTTTTTTATATGGGAAAGAAATTTTATGTGTGGTCAAGATGGCTAAGATTGGAATGGATTTATTTAAATGTTTAAAGAATGAGTCTTAATATAAAAATATCCTGGTGCAAAATTAGAATTTGGTTGTCTCTGTGTTGAAATGACAAAGTGTTTTGGGCTATTGGTCTGCTCTTGCCAAGTGAGTGTGAAAGGGTTTTTCTTTACCCTTTGAGTAGTCTGCTTGAAAAGCATAGATTTTGTGTCTTACCAAAATAATTTCTTAGGCTTCATGCTGTCTTTATCAAGTCTTTGATCTCTTGGGAGAGCTGAGTTTCTCAATATTAAAAGAGAAAAGTTTTTTTTTTAAAAACAACTATATAACCTTCTGTATTTGCCTTTAAAATCTTCTCTTATCACTTTGGTTAAATAGATAATTAAGTATTATTTCATAATGATCTGTGATTTTATTTAATCAAATATTTAAACCTTTTGCCATTTTGACAACTTCCCCAAATAAAATTCTAAATGGAGTCTTTTTGACAACAAACTAACTTTGAGATTTCCCAGAGGGTCCCTGGGAAATCTCAAGGATTTGTGTCTCAGCTTGTGAAAGAGAGATATTGAACTACTTAGGTTTCTTTGGTATATTAAATTATGGGGGAATCATTGTCACATAAGAAGTGATGGTAAACCTTAGGTTATATGTGTATGGATATATGTTACTAATATAGATATTCCAGAAATTGTTTGCAGTTCATAGAAATTTGCCTATACTCTTGTTGTTCAATTATTATCTTAAATTATTGTATGCTACAGAAATAACTGTACTTCCATATCAAACTCTCATCAGATGTATAACCATGCCTCTTTTTTCAAAGTTTTTTTGTAGACAGTTATTGTTTTACCTTGATGTTTTTACAGAAGTACTTTGTTTTTAGAGAGATTTATTGAAAGGACTCTGATAAATACTCTAGAGTATAGGTTTCTAAATACTTTATGATCATATGGCTGAACTGGGTAATAATTTCTAGAACCCTAAAGGAAAAACCGGATTCAAGCAGAACAAAAATTAATAACATGGATTGACTGAACAGATAAGGATGATTATAAGTTTTTATGACATTTTGTTAGAAAGATTGCTGGTTCTTTAATGTTTTGGTTTTCTAGGTTTAAGGAAACTTTTCTCTTTCTCTTAATCTATCTATGACTTATGGTAGTTTGGCAAAATAAACTTTTGTAAACAGAATTGAAACATTTATTGGGTTGGCCAAAAAGTAACATCTTACAGAAAAAACCTGAACAAACTTTTTGGCCAACCCAATATTTTTTTCTCCCTACCTGGTCCCTCCAGAACTCAGGAAGTTATTGAATATTTTTATTTTCAGGGTAATATAGTTATTTTCATAAGTTTAATAGGAATCTGTTTTCCTTATAACAGGACACAATTAGAAACAATTAGAAACACTGTTACATTACCAAGGCTTTGACTGGAATGTCACCTCTGTGAATGATGTGCATAAAATCACATATGACCAGATAGTTTAAAGGAGCTAAGGTTGACTTTCTGGAACCAATAAAGCCCCTTGGAAAACTAGCTTACAGAATTCCAAGCCTTACCAAGTGAGGAAGAAAGGTCACTTCCTGGAAGCCCTAGAACTCTCAGGATATTTTGGGGACCTTGAGAAGAGAGGAATTAACCCAAAACTATAGATATTACAGGCAAAGTCTGATGGTGAGTTCATGGCTTGGCTTCTTAGCCTCGAGAAGTTTTAAAAATCCAATTTGAGATTCCTTATGAAAAGTTCCAGCAAAGATGATTTAAACAAATTCTGTAGGGTCAATCACTGTTTTTGCTGCACTATGTAAATAATCAGGCCAAGTTAATGATACTAGACATTTTGGAAACAAATTAGTCTTACTGTGAATATCTTTGATAGAAATGAGGGTGACTGTAGAGAGAAGAAAATTTTGTTTCAGTAGGAAACTGTAGCACAGTCTTGTGGATATTAAATTCTAGTCCTATTAATTATCTTTGAGGTTTTGTTATATACCTGCAAACCAAACTGGATCCTGAATTCTTCTAGTTTCCTCAAATATCTGGCTATGACTCTCCAAACTAATGTTTCTGATTTTCTCCCACCCTTCTAATATGGAATCTAAGAATAAAGTTTGCCCTTGAACCTTGTTGGAAGAAGCTGTACCAGGTCTTCCTCACTACCCCTACAGTCAAACTTCAGGGTCTTGAACCTTGTGTCTACATCTCCCAATTACAAAGTGCTTCTCTAGACTCTTGGAATTTTACACCAGCTAGAGATCTAATATTAAAACTGACTAGGGAGGTTCTTCTTCAGAAGCAGATGGCATCTTGAGGTAGACAGCTCTCTGAAGATCACAGAGCAACATTTTCATCTTCAATATGAAACCTTTATTCCTTTTGCCTTTTCCCAATGTACTTTTTCTCTTTGTTAATGCTTGGGAAGTTAACTCTGAATTATCACTGAATCTACTGCTAAGGCCATGTCTGTACAACAAAAGTCAGTCAACTTTCTTGCTAAGGTGGTTTTAGATAATAGGATTGCTTTAGCTTACTTACTGGCTGAACAAGGAGGAGTCTGTGCTGTGGCAGATACCTACTGCTGTGCCTGGATCAACACCTCTGGTATTGTAGCAAAATACAAGAAATTAACAAACACACCACTTGGCTAAATTGGGTTGATGTCCCTTCAGGTACATTCCCTGATTTATTTGATAAGGAACAGGTTTGGTTCATATGAGTCCTGGCTAAGGAGCATAATTTAGCCTGTTGGTTTTATCCTCCTGTTAGTCATCACTGTAGTTTCTCTGGTGCATGGTATTCTCTCAAGGGTCTTAAGTACCCATTTGCAACCATCAGCAGTGAATCAGATGGTCCCTCTGTACTTGGAGAAACAGAAACAAGATGAACAACAAAGATAGTTTTTCCATGAATCTGACATTATAACCTTCGAGTTTCGTGATGATACAAAAACACCTTAACCTTGATGGTGACTGAGAGTGGTGCTAATAACAGATTTTTGGTCAATTTCTCATGTATGCAAGGATGTCCAAAATGGGGGAATTATTAAATAAAGTAAGGAGGCCATTAGACTGAGGTGCTTCTAATACCTTAGTGGCCTATGTAAGCAAACCAGAACCTAAGCCTACAAATGCCTCAAGGTTAAGAAATAAAAACCTAAGGACTACCAACCAACAAGGCTTTTCAAAATAAGGCAAACACTTAACCTATAGCCAATCAAATAATTTCCTTGCTTTGATTCTGCATCTTCTCTATAAAAGTCTTTCCTCTAGTTCCTGCAGGGGGAGTGCTCCTAACCACTTTCAGGTTGGTGCTGCCTGATTTGAATTGATTTTTTTCTTAAATAAACTCTTAAAAATTTTAATACGCCTAGGTTTTACCTTTCAACAATACAGAGAACTCTCAAAACTCAACAGTAAGAAAACAAACAACCCAATTAAAAAACTGGCCAAAGACTTGAACAATTTACCAAAGAAGATATATGGATGACAAATAAGCACATGAAAAGATATTCAACAGTAGTTATTAAGGAAATGTAAATGTAAATGTAAATAAGAGCACAGTAAGATACTACTTCGTACCTATTAGAATGAAAAATTTAACAGACTGACCATACCCAGTATTAGCAAAGAAGTGGAAGAACTGGTGGAAATGTAAAATGTAAATGTAAATGTTTCAACCACTTTGGAAAGCAGTCTGGCAGTTTGTTAAAAAGTTAAACTTACACCTATTATTTGGTCAGTCATTCTACTAATAGGTATTCACCCCAGAGAAAATCAGATATATGTCCAATATCCTTAGCAGATTTTTTGTAATAGCCCAATCCTAGACAGCCCAAATGTTTATTAACAGTGGATAAACAAACTAGGATATAATTCATACAATATGACACTACTCAGCAATAAAAAGAACAAAATATTGATATACATAACACTATGAATAAATCTCAAAATAAGTATGCTGAGTAAAAAAAGAAGCACACAAAAATAAGTACATAGTGATGAGTGCATTTACATAAAACTCTTGATAATGCAAATTAATCCATAGTGATAGGAAGCAAACCAGTGGTTGCAGGGTTGCAGGGGAGGAACTTAAGGGAGGGATTCTAAAGGTCTTGATGTGGTGATGGTTTCAAGGATATTAACATATGCCAAAGTTTGTCAAAGTGTACACTTTAAATATGTGCAGTTAATACATGTCAATTAGAACTCAATAACATTTTTTTAAAAATTAAAGAAAGCATCATACAGACATATCTGAAATTACGCATTTTAACAATTGTAAGAATGCTTTCAGATCACTGGTATCTATTTATATATCAATATCTATTCAGCTAAGCACTGAGCAAAGCAGAGCCCCTAACGTTACTGGCTTTCAGTTTAGTAACGGAAGAGAGTGACAACTGTATATATAAAATAATGATATTATGGTACACTCACTGAGCCCTTTCTATTTGCTGCGCATTTAAAAGAATGTATATGTACAACTGACGAGGATACTGAGGATACTGAGGCACAGAAGGGGAGTTACCTTGCCCAGAGTCACTCAGTAAGTGGCAGAGCTGAGATTGCAACCCAGGCAGTGTGGCTGCAGTGCCGCGATCCTGCCTGTTCTGCCTTCACGATGACAATGAGTGGTGTGAAGTGCGCACGGTGCTGTGATGGCGCGTCACAAGACAGCGCCACCTAGTGTGCGGGGGGAGAGGTGGGGAGAGGTTGCCTGGGGGAGCCACGCTGGAGTGGAGAAGGGAAGGGTAGGAGGCACGTGGGTATAAGTGGGCAATGCACTCCGGGCAGTAGGCATATGAGACTCGTTTCTTTGCCCATATTTACCTATCTGGTCACTCTCTCCATTTCCCTCTCTGTATCTCTTTCATTCTCTTTCCCTACAAGGGATAGGGATGGGGAATCATATATGCCCGTTGCTCTTGACGACCACAGAGAAGAGAAGGAGGTCACGGGAGTGGAGTAGGGGGGCTGCCTGGAAGCAACCATGGCTTCTTTACTGGTGGAGTCCTAGAAGGCTTGGCAGGAGCGGTTAGAGAACTGTAAACATTGGCTGAAGACTTCAATCTACTTTCAACAGGCAAGGGCTTTCATATCTTTTGAGACTCTTATTAAGTCTTCTGAGAGATTCCTGCAACTGCTGAAAGCTATGCCCAAATCCATTTTTCTTGAGAAAATATGTAAACGATTATGATATTGTAATAGTGTCTTTCAAAGTATCAGTTTGAACTTATTCATATCAAGAGGGCAGATAAACTCAGATTTGCAATTGCAAAAAGCCAAAGCTGATCCTCTCCAATTCCCCAAATGTCTAAACTAAACACATTACAGAATTAAAATTTGGAATAATTGGCAATTAGCAGTGGTCCGAAAGAGTGCAGGACACCATTGTAAAGTCTCTGTAACTTGCAGATATCATTATAATTGTTTTTCAAGGAAAAACTGGATTAGAGATGAGACATGATGACATGAAGGACGTTCAGTGTTCGGCGAGTTGAGACAGGCAGCTCAGGGGCCCCGCTAATCCTTAAGTCCCTGAAAGGTGTATTGTTGATACTACATGACAGAAAAATTATATTGCGAACTCCAAGAACTGCCTAGAGGGAAATCAAAAAATGCCGTTAGCAGACAGACCTTTTATGATTTTCCCAGGATACTGCTATGTTTCCAGAAACAGGGCTCACACTCTCACTGAATCACATACGCCACATTACCAGAAAAGTTGCTGACAAATACTTCATTTAAATGCTATTGAGATAAAAGCAGGAAGGCTGTGAACAGTTAAAGGCGGAAAAGTAACATATGTGTCCGTTGGTATATTGTCCCAAATGGGGGGCACCTTTATCATTTTTTTTCATTCTCCATTGTTCTGCCGGGGGACTGGAAAACATATGTCACTTTTCCACCTTCATGGGGCATTTTCTAGTTTGTTTGGATTTATGTCACAAGCATAATGAGATTTAAATGGAATTTTTGTATGTGAATAATATGGAGCATTAATGCAAAAACTTCAGTTTGCTGGGCTGCTGGCAGAATTTGCATAAAGGTTTTTAAATATGAAAGAAAAATATTGAAGCCCTTATAAATCACGAGGCACGAGCACTACTGGAGAAACAGAGGGAGCAGATCAAATTATCTAAGTAACTATAGTTCTAGGAAGAAAGCTACATCTTTAGATTTATGAAAGTCGCCTCTGTTGGAGAACAGCAAAGTGGCGCTAGCCTGGATGAGGCACGGTAGTACCTCGGTGTCCTTGAGAGGACTTTCACATTCTTGCCTTCACTAGCATCCTACACAGAGATTGATCATCAGGGACTCCTATTTCACACTGTGTTGTGTACACAGGGTTTTAGGGAGAGCACCTCGGGAAGAAAGGGAAGAAAGAGAGCGTAGGCCTCTAACGTCCCTGGGGAAGAGGTTCAGCTTGCTTTATCTTTGCAGATAACGCAGAGTTTCCAGTTCTGAGACCCCCCTCGTACTTACAGGAGCATGGAGATCATTTTACTGCTCCCTCGCCAGCCTCAAGGGCATTCTAAGGCCTCTTAGCACTTTCTTGAACCCCCTGGAGCTTGGAGGATCTCTATGAAGTTACCTTACTTGCTTTGAGTCATGTCACAGTGGTCCCTTCCCCTGGCATATTACCTGCCACTCCCACCCAGGAACAAAACGAGACACTTTGATTAACTGTCGGAGGATTGGAAGCTTTGCCCTCAAAAGTCGAGACTTGCCTTTGCCTCTTTCCACGCATTGTTACCCTTCCCTGAGGCAGTAAGCAGGGAATGCCCCGCTGGGGCGGGGTGGGCAAGAGCAGGGAAACAGGCAGGGGACAGAGGGGACAGACAGCCTTCCAGAATTTCTAAAAGTTTCCCTCATGCAGTTTTCAGTCTGAAGCTGCATCTTAATCAAGTCAGTGCAAGTCAGTGTGTGGGGCAGCTTGCTGGAACTCCGTGCCCTCCCAAAGCTCTTAGGGAAATGAGATTGTGATTTCAATCTTGATCACGAGCAGAAGTCCCGATGTGGAGCCACACGAAGTCACCATGTCTCTGGGACAACAGGAGGAGAATTAAAAGGAAGGTGCCAGTCACTCTCACAGGTCACCCTGAAGATGCTCCTAACGGACTGGGCTGGGTTGAATCTCCCTGTCCAGGTTTGGCCAGGGCGGATGCAGCTGGAGGGTGGCCGTGTCTAGGCTGCCAGTGGGGACTAGAAGCCTAGTCCTAGAATGTGAGAGGGAGAGAGGTTTACAGATGGTCGAAATCAGGATGAGGAACAGAGCTGTGCTGAGACCAAAGGAAAACCAGTAATACGCAGCCTGTCTTTATTTAAACATTTGTTATTTTGCTCATCATGGATTTTTTTGCATACAATTTAAATTTTGGCGGCCCTGTGCATTTTGCACCGGTGGTGAGTACCTTGCCTGAGTCTCCCTAGTCCTGGCCCTGGATCTAATCTAGTTCCTTAGATTTTTCAGATGACAAAACTGAGACACAGAGCACACAGTGGCTTGTACAGTATGACAGAGATAATTAAGGGGAATATGAATTCAAGTTTATTTTCAGCCTAGTGGGTTTGTTTTTCCTTCCTACCTCACCATACTGCTCCTTCGCTTGCTAATGTTTTTTTTTAACGGGAAAAAAATTTCCAGAAGTCTTGAGAAAGTTTCCTTCTCATCAAGTTTAAGGCCTGTGGTGAGAAGTGAGGAGGGAGCAAGGTGAGATGACAGATGCGCTACAGGGGTGGTTTTACAGAGCAGGTCCCAGTGGAGCCTGCTTTTTCTATAGCTACAGGTTATTTCTTCTAAGGTAGGTCAAGTAGACTCTTTAAATGGCTGCTTCTTCAGATTTATAGCTATTTTAATTTAACTCCAAGTGCTCAGAGGAACGCTTTTATTTAACTTCAATAGAGTATAGCTTTATTAAAGTCAAATAAGAAACAGGAAAAAAAAATGAACCCAGAGAAAATATGCCAATGAAATTCTTATTTGAGAAATGTCCAGATATTACATGTCTTTCATTTTAATTCATTTCTTAATCGTTGAATGAAATTTTAGGCCCACCTGAGAAGCAAAATAAGATTAGTCTACCGAACAATAGGTAACCAAGTTAAAAAAAAATGACAGCAAAATTTGTGGAGATAAAAGTTTAATTATGTCCTAGTTGCTTGCTGAGATCTGGAAGTCAATGTAGTTATTTCAATATAATTCTTGGTGAGCTATCAAATGACATGAGGGATCTTTGTCCCCCTTCTGTTAAAATATAGCCACCATAAAATAATTAACAATAATGGAGTTGACATTAGATTAATGTAGCTAACCTCAGGTTGGTAGTGGAATTGCTTTTTGAATGAAACAGAAAGAAAGAATTAAGAGCAGACCTCTGTGTGAGTGAAATAGCAAGAAATGTGCTTGGAACTCTGAGGACATTTTATCCTTTGTCTCACTGTGGAATAAAATTCTAAACCTTGCCTAAAGAGACTCTTTTTTGGAAAAATTTATGAAAAAATCCTAAATGGAAAAACCTGAGTGGTGTGAAATTCATCACTTTTATACATTTTCTTTTTTTTTTTAAATTTTTTGTTTATTTATTTTTGGCTGTGTTGGGTCTTCATTGCGGTGCGCGGGCTTCTCATTGCTGTGGCTTCTCCTGTTGCGGAGCATGGGCTCTTTAGTAGTTGTGGCACGTGGGCTTAGTAGTTGTGGCTCGTGGGCTCTAGAGCACAGGCTCAGTAGTTGTGGCACACATGGGATCTTCTTGGACCAGGGCTTGAACCTGTGCCCCTTGCATTGGCAGGTGGATTCTTAACCACTGCACCACCAGGGAAGCCCCTATATATTTTCAATTAGATCTAAAATATTTAATATACAATATTGCACAATCAGCACCTCTTTTTTCTTTTTTAAGGGGATGAGGGGATGGTAGTGATCATAGGAGACTGAAATAGATTTGATTCCCACTTGAGCTGCTTAGCAGCTAGACAACTAAGCCTTAGATTTTTCATGTATACAATTGTGATAATAGTAACACCAACTTATTTACCTTACAAAGTTGTTATACAGAATAAATTCTCAAGTTCTCCCTCCATATATATATACATATATGTTATCTTTTATTATTTATTAAATATTTATTAAAGATAAATATTTTGGTAGATTTTTAGAGGTTAAAAAAGTCTGCAGAGCTACTTGCTAACTAATCCAAATATTCTGGTGGATATCATATGGTTTTGGGTTCATGAGACGAAGAAAGAACATTTTATTAAAAAAGAGAAAAAAAAAACTTTGGAAACTTTCTGTCCGTGCATACATTCAGCTGGTCAGCTGGGTCTCAGTAACCAATTTTCTTGTTTTAACCTCATGAAAGTACCGGTCGTTTCCATTGATATTATCCTGCTGTCTGACTTGTAATTCTACACTTTGTTTTCTGAACTTTATGAAATCAGATTCTATGGTAGCCATTCTGGAACCAGTTGCTTTAGCCTAAATGCCCAAGAAGCTTCTTAAGGTCCTAAAAATGTTGTGGATGTGGTTATTGGAAATTCCTTAATCTTTCCCCTTTGCTCTGGACTTCTGGTTCCAACAGCTGTCTGAGGCTGACTTTTTGCGCATCATTACTAACTTGGTGAAATCATTTAATTGTGCATTGGTTGACAAGTGAAAGGGAAACTTGTACCGTTTAAAAGCAATAGCCACAATAAACCTGGGGCTCAGAATATGGAACCAACAGATATATGGGGCACCCTTGAATCTTTGGTCCGCTAACTGATTCATGAATTTAACAAATATTTCTTGAGAACCTACTACCATGCCAAACCCTTTGCCAGATGATGGGGCTACATTGGTGAGTAAAACTCAAAGACAGAGTCCCTGCCTTCATTGAACGTTCAGTGTAGTAAAAAAAAGATTTTAATCAAAGAGTCACATAAATGAACATAAAATAATGACTCTCCTAAGTGCTACAGGGAGAGGTCCATGGTGATTTCAGACTTTGTAATAGAGGATGTGACAAAGTCTTCCTTGAAGAAGACCTACGTGAGCTGAGATCCGAAGGATGATTTGTAATTACAAAAAGGAAGGAAGGCAAAGGACGAGGGAAAGGGAAGAAGCACTCCAGGTAGGGGTCACAGCAAGTGCCAAAGCCCTGTGGCAGAGGGAACATGGCACATGAGAGCAGCTGAGAGCAGTCTGGGAGGCCAAAGTAGGCTACAAGGCGACCATGGGGAAGTGGAGAGGAGCCAGTCCATGGAGGTGTTGGTAGCCACATTAAGAATTTTGGTCTTGATTCTAAGACCAGTGAGAATCATTGAAATGGTTTAATCTGGCTCATGCAGGGTATGTGTGTGTGTGCGTGTGTGTGTGTGTGTCTGTCAAGAACAGATTTGCATTTTTGAGAAGATGGCTGTGGTTGAAATATGAACAAAAGATCGAAGTTGGGCTCAAGTCGATGCAGGGAGATCCTTTAAAAGGTTCTTGTTGTCTAGGAAAGAGCTGATGGTGGTTGAGATTAAGATGAGCAGGGCAGAGGTGGGGGAAGGTGGAAGGTTTTGAAAGATACTTAGGAAGTAACTTGGTAAGATTCACTGCAGAGTTAGGTTATACCTTGGGATTTTTTCCTGATAGTTTTAGGAAAGCCCCTTTTATTTGTTCTAATTTTTCATATTCTGTCCTCTCAAAATAAATTCATTTCTTTATGTATTTATGCACACCTACAAGCGTCCAGGAGCGTGCAAGGCACTGGGATTTCATGAAGAACCAAAAAGGATGTGCCTGCCCTCATGTACTTACAGCTGGATGATATGGTCACTTTCTTTATAGGGGTACCGTATGTCCTTTTCTATACTAATATTTTTATATGCTCCTCTCACCTGCATGACAGTTTGGCTTTGCAGCAGTTGTCATCATGAATTGTGATGAACAGCTGAAGTCTGTTCCATGTCTGTAACCAAGTTTCTTATAGTATTTTCACCTGTGGGTTTCTGACTTGCTCTTATCCTGACATTCTTGTTCAAATGTACTGAAACTTCCCTGTGGTCTAAAAAGTGTGGGGCATCTCATCTTTTTCCTTTAAAAATATGGTTTTCATTGCTCAAGTGACATCTATTTCCAGTGGCACTTGGCAACAACCTCCGAACAATGATGGAGGGACTGGGTACCCAGCACCCTGAATGCAGTAGATTGGGACATGAAGCTCTAAATGGAAAGGTGTAATATTAAATCCTGACCAAACAGCTCTCAGAATTTAACCTCCCACTGAGCAGTTCTGTTATGTGAAGGATGAATCGTGCTGGCTGTTTTGGGGGAGAAACTGTCTCTCTAATAGCTACTTCAAAACCTTTCCCTTTTGACTGGTATGGAGTCTTTGTTGTTAAAAACAGAAGGAAGCTAACAGTAGGAAGAATATAAAATAAAGACTAAAAGGCATTCTCTTAAACTGTTTGCTAATCACAGTGGAAACTGTAATATTTGTCTGTCTGTCTAGTTATTATCTGTATAAATTTTAAGATCTCTCTATTTAGTAGAAAAAAAAAGTTAAACGTTAGATTTATCTCTACTAGAAGCAGAATGAATTTTTTCCTCATGATACGCTTTCATCTATCTCTGTTTTCTTTAGATGGGCACACTTAATGACTTCTTATTTATTCAGATCTTTAATATTTCAATTAAAAAATTACTTCTACTGGAGTTTAATTTCTCTAGGTTCTCTTGCAGGAAAATGCTTCCTGTCTGGGATGCTTTTCTCACACTTGATTTCTCACAAGTGGTCTGACTCTACTAGGGGTTCTCAGAATTGCACAGTGATTATTAAAATCCTCTATTCCAAACCCCAATATTGTCACTCATCAGATCTGGGTTGACGCTGAAGACTCACTTGTTTGTGTAGCATCCCAGATGACGCTCTTTCAGCATCCTAGGACCACTTTTTGACACTTCTTTTAACCAAAGGAATATCTTTTAAATAAGAGAAGGCAGTATATAGCAAACTTATTGCCTGTTTTAAGAAGTTCTTGATATGAAGCACCATCGAAAGAGTGCCAGTTGTATATACATTTTTGTTCTCTTTAGTTTCTGCCAAACATACAATAAATCCAGTTTGAAATGTCATTCTTTATTTTCAAATACTGTTATTGGAAAGTTTTTCTCCCTTTGTCTCTGGGAGACAAAAAAAATCTCAATATTCGCTTAATAACTTAAAAATATGAGAACATTAAGCCCCGAACTGAGTCTTCGGATCACTGAGCCCATTGCTAATTTTTGTGCTATAAGTGATGTAGAGTTTCTGTTGTTATCTTTTTTATTAGATGTCATAGAGCTGTCACATCCCAGCCTTGTATTTTGCCAAACTTTCTTTAAACGTATTTGAAGTGGATGGACATCTGTATGACACATTTAGCCTGTGCACATATAATATTCTAAGCCATCATCCAGCATGAATTTAGGTTCCATTGACCACCACATGGTGGTAATCAGAGTCTTGTCCAGTAATCGCTAGATTGAAAAGACCAAAAGAATCATTCATTTGCTTTTGGATCGTGCTACTTGGCCTTTCTCTTGTGGGACACCTGAGAACCTCAGGTGATACAAAATAAATGCACCATTTGCAACAATACAATGAGGCTTTCTATATTCCTGCTCTTGCTACCTACAAGAGTTCATTATTTCCATGTGCATCTTGAAGCACTGATTAAAACACCCCCATATGGGTTGTCACTGATTCACTGGAACAGCATCTTCAACCTCTGAATCCCGTGAGCAGGTGGAATAAACTGGCATGTTTCACCCACTGACACATGTGGTGGTTTTAGGAGACTTTTAAAATAGGGACTTTCAGAATTGATTTTTAAAGACAGAGCTCAAAATAGTCAGGTAGAATTGGATGACATGAATAAGCTGATTACCTTAAAAATACTCCAGGAGAAACCGTTTATTAGGGGTGAGGGCTCTTGTGTGGACAGTAAGTGAGATATTGCTGTATTGTTATTTGTTCTGGCTACTTCACTAAGAGTCGTGGCTCAGGGGTTGCTAAACTTACACTTCTTGGTGAGGATGAGGTTTGGAATATTCGTGCTGAATTGGAGAAATTCAACGATGTCATTCGTGAGAATTTTCATATTATTTCCCTAGGAGAGTGTATTGATCAGGATGAGGAACACCAGCTGCTAAAACAGCAACCTCCAAATCTCAGTGGCTTAACAAGTCTCAGTTTATTCCTGCTCCTGTGACAGTCTGGTGCAGGTTGGCACCCTCTGGGAAGCGCTTCTCTGCGAGATGGCTTAGACATCCAGCCCTTCTAATTGTTGAGGCCGCCATCTCAAACACAGGACCTCCGTGGATGCCAAAGAGGGGGCAGGACTAGTGTGGACAGCCTGCAAGAAGTTCTCTGGCCAGGCCTGGAAGGAGCTCCCATTCCACTGGCCAGAACCTGGTCTCGTAGGCCCAACCTCTGTTCACGGAGGTGGGAGTGTGGTCTTCCTGTGTTGTCACTCGGAGGAGGTCAGACTGGTGAGGACCAGGCCAGTCTCTGCTGAGGAGAATCAGGCAGTGTCCCGTAGTGTAACATCTCTTCTGGGTGTGGCTGTGTCTTGAAAGAATACAAAGAAATTTAGCTTAAAGAAAGGAGTTTCCATTCTGTTTCGGGAAAGAAGGCCTAAAGTTTGGCAGACATGGGTTCTGGTTCTGTCACTTACTGCTGTGTGATTTTGTTGTTTTTGTTGTGTTTTGGTGGCACTGCATGGCCTGCGGGATCTTAGTTCCCCGACCAGGGATCGAACTCGTGCCCCCTGCATTGGAAGCGCAGTGTCTTAACCACTGGACCGCCAGGGAAGTCCCACTCCTGCGTGATGTTGGATAAGTTTATAAAATGAGAATGATATCAGTTCCTAGGATTGGTGTGTGAATTAAATGACTTAATGCTCAGAAATTGCTTGTATAGGCTCAATAATAATAATAATGGTTATTATATAACAACTAACATAATTATAAACAACTAATAAAAATTAGTATTAATAATTAATAAGAAATATATAATATCACAGTATAAATATATTATAAACAATGTAATAATTATTAATAATTGTTAATAATAATGAATAATAGTTGTTTATTTCCCCAGTGACCTGAGAGGAAAGGGATTTCTACAACAGTGATTTTCAACTCTGCCTGCACAGGGGAGTCATGAGTGTGATGTTTTGGAAGCGCCCATGGGGGAGGGCAGCCCCAGATGTGCTGAGTCTGAACCTCCTTCCATCGATGCATCGGGAAGTCCACTCAAGGTGAGCCCCTCACAGCCAGGACTCAGAAGCACTGGTCTGCATCTGGCACAGGATGGCTGAGGGGTTCAAAAGGCAGGGAGAAGGGTGTTTTTGAGGAAGAGCCTGTCCAATGTAAGTCTCTGCGGTGAATCAGAGACAATAAGATGGAGGGAAATTGAAGACTTCACTACTGGAAAGGGGGTCTGGAGTCCAGTGTCCAGCACTACACGTCACTCCAAACTGTTAGGGAAATCATATACAAGGTTGATGGGAGATGTCTGTGTGAGCTGACCCATCACACCCGGTGCTGACGTCTCAGATCCCCAAAAGTGGCCTTCTGTAGTCCTCTTTCCACTCATCTCTTGATCTGGCCTCATCCAGTCTGAGCCATTTGCCTAGGAGGTAGCTGGAGGGATTTAACCATTCTAAGAAGAAAAAAAACTTCCTCTTCTTTATAGGATAATGGCATAGCTCCATATTCTCTGGGTCTGAGAAGTCATTCCTTTTCTTAGGAAACATAAAAGAGTGCACATCATGTTCCACTGATCTATGTTTCTGCCTTTGGAAAAAAAAAAAAGTTCACATCAGCAAAGGCCCCCAAGCCCAGTGGTGGCATGCTGAGGGCTTTTATTTTCTTCTTTTTCTTCTCAATTCCTCTGAGAGAGAAACCCTGAGAACATTTCATGAGTGAGACTAAAAGGAGGTATAATCAGGATAGGCTTAGTTAAGCTGCAGTAATGAACAATCCCGCATTCTCAGTGCCTTATTACACAAAAGGGGTGCTTCTTGCTCTCGATACATGTCACTCAAGGTCGGCTGGGGGCTCTGCTCCATGCTGTGCTCTCTTCAGGACCCAGGCTGAAAGACCAGTCACCCAAGGGAATATGGCATGATTGTGAAGGGAATGCTGGGCAGGTCTAGCATGGACAATTGAATGCTTCCACGAGGAGGTGATGGAAAGTCAAATGTCAGAACTATGGTTTTCAAGCACCTGCCTAAGAAAGTAAAAATAACTGAGAGAAAACCATGGCCATTCTAAGTAAATATGTCAAGGAAAGGCCTTCTACCCCAAAGATGCACTGAAAAAATTATTCAAATATTAGCCTTTTAAGAGGAACTTTAAAAGTTAAAGTTTAAAACTTTAAAGTTTTTTAAAACTAAAAAACTTTAAAAACTTTTCTAAAGTTTGTGAAAGTGGGTAAAACAAAGTTTGTTGGTGGCTTGTTCTTGAGCTAAGAGCTGAATTCTTCAGAATATTTTTATTTTTCTATTTTCTTTTATCTATTTAAATTTTTTTGAGAGGTTGGGGGTAGATTCTTCTTGTCTTTAAGAACAATTGAATGTAATTTCTGTTTTAGAATATTGGTTTGTTTCTCTGCTCCATGTGGGTGGGGACTGTGCTGAATTATTGATTTTTGTGTCCCTACTGGCTACCCAACTGTGCCTAGTATAGAATAGCCAATCTATTCATACTGACTGGAATGAGCATTGCACGATGAGTGAGCATGAAAAGTGGATAAGCATTGGTTTCATAACACATCAGCACACGTCACAAGTATTTCTGAGGAAGTTGTGAAAATTTCAAAACAAACTTAACTTCAATTGATTTTCACTTGAGAAAAACTGTGACACTTCTGGTAATGTCACAATTCCAAACAGTAAAACCATATTTGTTATGGAGTTTTTGAGATGATCATAACAAGATTCCCTTGAATACCAGAATAAAGATCATAGTACATCTTTGGTAGGAGACTCCTGCATGCTTGTGGGCATGATACATAGCAATGAATCGTGTTAGGTCTTAATTACATAAAATTTACAGATTGTCACTTTTCTTACCTGGAAATATTTGGGGGATTATCTGTTGACAGCAATCTATTTTTATTAATCATTTGACAAGTTCTATGTAAAAGAAGGGCATTTCTCAAGGAGAAGAAAGAAGTTTTCTTAAGTCCTTCAGTCTGAAAATCATGTCTGAAAATCAGTATATTTGAATATGGGTTGATTGTGACTCAGTTTAGCATTTAGCTTATGAGCCTAATTAAGCAAATGAAATAATTTTCATTCAGAAAGTTCTTTTTAAAAAATCCAATCTCTCATCTTTCAATATCCTTTAAAATATTCTTATTATTATTATGTGCTTTTTGCCATCTATAATATTTCTCCTTCTCTCTCTTCATATAAGATGTTGCTTTCAAAATGCACCCATAGTCCCCCAGCACATACTCAGCCTAATGCCTCTTTTTTTATCTCTGAGCATCGGATTTGTCATGGCCATTGTTTAAATATTAGGGACAATTACCGGGTGTCACTGAATGTGGCTGGTTCAGCTTGTTCTCTCTGCTTTGGCCCAGACAGTACATTCATGGTAGAATGGGAGCCCCATTAGTCCTTGTATCCACTGACACTGAGAGAATAGATCGCACACAAGCCAGTTCTTTCTTACTTTTTCATTGTTCCCTGACATAGGCTTTCTCGGGCTTAGAAATCACTGTTTGTTTGTTTTTTTAAACTTTTGTTTTATATTGGAGTATAGTTGATTTACAATGTTGTGTTAGTTTTAGGTGTACAGCAAAGTAATTTAGTTATACATATAAGAAGTCACTCTTCTTTAAAAAAAGAGATGCCTGCACTAATCAAATCTGCTCTAAAGATACGTAACAAATACTACATGTGTAACGATCATAAAGCGAAAAAATGAAAACTGTAGAAATACTGCAGCAATTAAGAAATGCTCATTACTTCTTTTGTTCTCGGATTGGTATATTTTATGCACCTAGAGTTGTGCATAAAATTCTCAGGCCCACTTTTGGGTTACCAACTCCTAGAAGCCAATGGAAAAATCATAGGCTTTGATGTGTAAAATAACTGAGAAAAAGTGTAGAGCCTTATAATATACCTGAGTTTAATCTGGGCCAGTCAGGAGCAAGACTTGAAATCCTCTTACTGAGGAAAATGAACGAAAGCACACTTGCCTTCTGAGGCACAAAATAAAAGAAACCTAGAAAATTTGTGTGGCACAGTGTCCCAGAAATCAATTATGTAATTTTGTACAATCGTATCAGGTAGAGTATCAACCCATTACTGAAACTCAGAGCTTTCAAACCTAATGGAGACTATTTGACATTCCTAGGCGAGCTGCCAAAGGCCCATTTCCAATTGCCAACGTGACAATTATTGACACAGACATGTACAGGCAGGGAAGGGTTTTCAAGAAAATAATGTCAATAATTTTCTACTGTGTTTTAAGCGAAAAGTCAGTAGAAGGTGAGTGACTAGGATCCTTATGGAATCTATATCTGCAAATCCCCTGAATCTTGGAGTAGCGATGGGCATCAATGGGGGAAGTGGGTACCCACGTGAAATCCAATTAGGTTGGAAAGAGAGAGTTGAACTGTGCATGCTGGAGGTGATCAGGATGTTTTTAATCTACTATCCTCAGGTATGGAAGATTCCACCTCTCGAGTTTCTCCTTGCACTATGCGCCAAGCATATCATGGCCGGGCTGCTCTTTTGCAGCTCTGATTTCATCAAGCTACCCTGATCTAGAGCCCATGATGGCTGATTTCCATTAGCTCCTCAGCCTGCACCTGGTGGTGGAGTCAGTAGTTTCTTTAGCCCATCTTACCTGTCACTGTTTCCCAATGACTTCCTCTCACCATTGCCTTCTCCCGAATTCCGCTCATGTTCGATGTGCTAATCCTCTTTCTAAGCTGGTCCCTGTGCTGTCCCCTCGTCCTGCCATATCCTCTCCACTCAATTTACCAACCTATTTTGCTCATTCCTTGAGACTGTACTTGAATCTAGTCATCTTATAGTCTTAAGACTAGCTTTTGTTTACTAAGGGTCTACTAAGGCCAAGGAATGAAATAAGGATAATATGTTGTATCTACAGTTTGGGTACATCTATCTTTCTCTCCTGTGTGCATGAATAAATTGACACGTGCAATAAACAGGGAGTTGTTTTCTGTTCTCGGCTGAAGTATACTTCTTATTGGGTAACTGAATAACTTTTCTTTCCTTAGAGAAAAACATAATGAATATGCACAGTAGGTGTTACTGTTTCCACTTTATAGGTGAAGAAACTGAGATTCAGAAGGATTGGGTTTCCTGTGTGAATCTGTTTAGATAATCAAATAGAGATTCAGATACAGGCCTCTCTGACTCTAGAACCCATATGAAATTGTAACGTTTTCCCTATTTCTAGCATCCAATGATCTCATTCTCTGAAGTTTTCTAACACTTAAGTAATAGTGATGATAGCATTAAAACCATAATGATAACACTAAAATTTGCCAGGGGCTGACTTAAGGAGCAGCCTCTGCTATGTTCTTCACATCCATTGTCTCAGTTGGCTCTCATGGCAGTCCCAAGCATGTGAACGGTCTTAATGCCAGATAGACAGATGGTGTTTGGAGGTAGAAGGAGAGGTCTTTCCAAGCATGGATCACGGTAGAATCTTGGTTCCTTGGAGACAGGGACCTCCAATTCAGACAACAGAGACACTGGCAGAGTCCAGAGGGAGAGCTCTCCCCACGGGCAGCAAGGCTGTTAGGGAGGGTCTGAGTGACTGTGGTCACACTTGAGGGCCACCCTCAAGTAACAGATGGGGTAGGGAGCACCAACACGGGGGTGATGAGATGGCCAGTAAGACTCCGGGGTAACTAGGTGAAGATATGAGTGGGGTGAGAGGTGCGACCCATAGCCAGACGAATACATACGGACATCTTACTCATGTATTTATTCAATGATACTTATTTATTCTTATGGATAATGTGACCTTTATCAACACCCACTGGCTGCTGAGGCCTGGGGAGACCTGGACCACACCCACATTGTAGCAAACCATGGATGGGCCATGTGTGCAGGAGGGAAAGGGTTCATGGTCTTTCTCTCTCCTTCAGTGTGAGCTCCCCAGACCTTGAACAACTCTAGTGACATGGCCACAGGTAAGCTGCTGGACCAGTCCCCTCACCTGTAAAATGAGAGGTTCTGGGCTAGATGGCCTCGAAGGTCATTTCATCTCTCAAATTCTCTGACTGCATCATTTAGTACAAACTAAGGTGCTGGAAACCTGTGGAGATGAGACCAAGAACAGCAGAAGGAGATGGAAGGCCAGGCTGCTGAAGAGTGGCGGGCCGAGAACGGATGGAGGAGTCAGGCATCCTGGGTGTGAGTCCTCTCATGCCTTTTCACCTTGAGCAGGTTACTTAACCAGTCTGCAGCCAGATTTCTCGAGCTCAGATCCAGGATACCAGTCCCGGCCACAAAGGCATGCGGTGCGTCTTCCGTGTGTATACAACCTCCCTCTGGGGGGCTGGCTGCAGGAGAGGCACCCAAGGAGCAGTGTGTGCTTCTGATTACAATGCAACTGTGGCACCAGCCCTGCAAACCACACGGGCCTGCCTCTGTGACCTGGTGACGCTGGAGTCTCCTTGACTGTTAGAAAACCAAGTGGAAAGGGACCAGCCTTATTCTGGCCAGTAGATCTGGGTCTGAGAATTCCCTCTGCCATTTATTAGAGGAAGTAGGGAATAGCTCAGGGCCTTATTTCCTCGTCTGTAAAATAACATGCTTGGGTTACATAAAACCTTCATAAATTTTTCTCTTGTAATTCTAAGATCTATCATTTAACCAACCTCCTTGGAGATAGTTGCTTTCGAAAATTTAATCTTTTCTACTTCCCACTACCTCTTGCACATAGTAGGTGCTGGTAAATACTGTATGAGTGAAGAATGACACGGCACCAGTAATTTAATTCTCTCAGCCTCAGGAGAGTAAGAAACCTCACATAAAACCAAGGGACGTGAAACCTTAATTCTCTGAGTGCTGAACTCTCTGAGTCATGCTGTTTCAAAGATTCAGGCTTGTGGCTTAAACTGATAACAAATTCTTTCCATTAAGAAATTGCTCTTTCTGGCGAGCCTGACTTTTGAAGCAATGAAGGCAGTGCAGACACCGGCAGGGTGACTGGGTCTGCTCATAAAATGATTGCCACCAGGGTGGGCCCTCTGAGCAAAAGCACAGAACACCCCAGAGATAACGGCAGAGTACAGCTAAGACCTGCCGCCTCTTAGAAGCTGGAGCTGAGGATAGTTAGACATTTCCTGTGCACAGCCCAGTTCCTCCCATTCAAGGTTCAGAAACCAGATTTGCTATATAATGATTTTTTTTTTTTTTTAGTAAATATTGCTCTGTAAGCACCTAACTGAAGCGTGAGGGGAATCTCACTGTTGAGAACATTTAGCCTTTATGCTTAAGTAGTTCACAATCCAACGGATACAGGACAGGCAGATATGGACATGACATTCTGTGTCTCTCTGGCACAGACGGATGAGTTGGAAGGGGGTCCTTGCTTTGTTTTTTAACTTGCTTTTGGGAAATGTGTCTGTCGGGCTCCAGCTGGAGAGTAGAATCTGGAGCTGGATGGATGGGGTACTTTGGAGGGAACGGTCTTGGGGGAAAGAGGGAAAAAGAGGAGGGAGAAAGGGCATCTTTGTAGCATCCTTTCAAGGTCTTCTTTCTCCAGGACATTCTACCCATCTTTTCTCCTGAAGAACAAGTTCATGGCCACTTGGGTCTGCATGACCAGGGTCTTCCTTCTCTGTTGGGGTGGGTGAATGGGAGGAGGCTTCTCTTTCCCCATCCAGCGCCTGCATCCTCATGTTTCCTCCTGCTGCAGTTACAGGATGCCCAGTCCATCACGGAGCCTGGAATTGGGCAGGGACCATCTGGAATTCAGTAGGTGTTCATCATGTGGATGTACAGATATCAGACAACTAGAAGACTTGCCAATCTCTGTTTGTTTTTATTTTTTATTTTTAAGATCACTGGCGGGAAAGTGCACCTTCAAGGTTTCATCCAAAGCAAAGACTGGTTGCTATTTTATCCACTTCCTAAGCACTGCATTTCTTTCAGCCTTCATCAAAGGCATAATCCTTCATTCAGCATCTTTTTCATCACTTTAAATAGTCCTCCTGCCTTTGCTGAAGTTTTCTGCCTTAAGACAGATGAGGTCAAATGTGCTCCAATGGAGGAAATAAAATGGGGGAGGAAAACTAGCTGTAACTTTTGTGCTCAAATCCTGAGAACTGGTGTATGATTTTTTTTTTTTTTTAAGCGAGCTACTGCTTGGCTACCCTGCTGTCTTAAGAAGCATCTGAAAACAGTGTTTTTTAAAACAGAAAATGTTAAGGAAAAGGTCTGTGCTAATATATATATTTCAACAGAGTTTTTAGAGGGAAAACTGATCTCCAAATTGTTTGAGACAGTCAGCGTGGCTCTATTATATCTGTGTAGCAGTAGGGTATAACAAAGCCAAAGATTTAAGGCAATTTTGACACCTTAAAGCAGAACTGCTGGCACTGCACAGGCTTTTAAACCCAGAGAGGATTCAGCCTCTGCTCACTTAGTACTTTCCACATCAAAAGGACAATGTCTCTTTCTTAATCTTTTGGCTTTGCTGTGACACCAGGGGAAGTTATTGACTTTTCAAGCACTTTAAGTATACAATCCTGCAGAAAAGGGACATCGGTGTACTCGGGGGCTGTGAGTTCCAATTCTCATCTCTTTGTGCCCCTCTCCTCCCTGCACAAATAAGATTGGAAAGGGCAGAGCGAACAGTGTGGATCTGCCACACGTTTTGATTGGGACCCTCTCATTGAGTCATGGGCACCTGCAGCCATTCTGCTCAAGACAGGCTCCTTTCTCATTTCTGTTGTTACTTTTTAGCCTTGACAGCTCCCAGGGTTTTGTTGGATGATGTGCTCGGAAACGCCAAGTTTTCTTGTAGCCCCTGTGAGCTAAAATAATGAACAAGCAATTAAATCTCATGCTTGAGGGCCTGTGCTGATTGCTTGCAGGAGAAGGGCCCAGCTCAGCCTTGTTCCCTGCGTGCGGGGCACGGGCCGGCTCCTGGCTGGATTTCTCTTGAAGGAGAAGCTGTGTCACCGGCAGGAGAGCTTGGGCGCTCCAGGACAGGGACTCAGCACAAAACTGATGTTCACTGAGACACCTGTACTGGGAATGGATAAGGTCTTGTCAGGATTGTGATTTGGTAGCAAAATACAACAGGCTGGAACTCCATTTTTTCTTCTTTTTGGATAATATCCTCTGCAATGAACTAATGTTTACTAAGGACATATTTTTTAAAAAACACAAAATGTATTTTTGGCGTTTGGCTAAAGACTGGTTCTTGTTAACTAGTTGCTGTGAAGCTAACTTTCATCTTGCTGAGTTTCCTATGCGACCTACCCAAATTTGGAGAGGGGGCGTTGGGGACAGTGCCAGCTTCACCAACGTCCCACCACTAGTCAGCGGTAGGGCCAGAAATGGATCCTGGCAGTTTGCTTGAGGAAGCAGGGCTCTTAACTAACCACTCTCCTGGTCCACCTCAGTATTAATGAATTAAAGAAGTAACTCATAATTTAATAAATAATTCTATGAGTAGTGCAATGGATACATATTGAAGTTGCACTGAGACTTGCCACTGGGAGCTCAAGGATAAGCGGGACATACCGATTTCCATCCTGCTGGATCATTCACTCCAGCACTGGAGACTGACATGGATGAAAAGAAACACATGGTTAGATAACAGCAAACTGTGATCATGCCATGCAGTAAAATCATGTGATGAGATAGGAACGTCTAGAAGAAGGTATAGACTAGTTCAAGGGGTCCTGGAATGCCATTCTGCAGAAGTGAACTTGAACTGGGGTCTGATGGATGACTAAGGTCGGGGGCAAGGAGGCAATGTGATATGGGGAGGAAAAGCAATGGAGGATGAGACTGGTGAGGTAGCCAGGGCCAGGTCAGGTGGGATTGTATAGGACTCATTGCAAATATTATCTCTGATCCAAAGAGCCATGCGGTGCCACGAAAGGGCATAAGCAGGAGAATGACACCCTGACATTTGTGCATTGGGAAGGGCACTCCAGATGTAGCACAAGAATGAGTAGGAGGGGTGGTTTAGGGGACAGATGATTGTAACTTGGATCAGTGGTGGGATGAGATGTAGGTCGAAAGGCATATTTATGGGCTCTTTAGGAGGCAGAATGGACAGGACTTGTGCCGGTTGGATTTGGGGGATGAGTGACGTGTCAAGGATGGTTCCTTGGTTTCTGGCTTACACAGGGGGATGAACGGTGCCATTAGCTGAGATGGGGGACACGGAGGGAGGACTGCTGGATTTAGGAGAGAATTTGAACTTGGTTCAGACCTGTTGAGTGTGAGATATCCCCAAATGGAGCTACTATATTAGCTATTGTAACAGCTGTAAATCCTTGCACATAAGGGTCTGAAATTCAAATTAGAGTTTGGAGGCAACTAACATTAAAGCCGATAGTGTGGGTGAGATGTCTCAGAGGCTGTAGAATGAAAAGGGAAGAGTCTAGGATGGAAACCTTAGGAAATTCAGTGGGTACAGGCCACAGAATGGAGGATTAGAAGAGTCCATAGCAGAAGGAGAGGACTTGAGTGATGTGGGCAGCTCAGAGGAGGCACTTTCAGAAAGAAGGGCTGGGGGCGGGCAAGGGGAATGCTGCTGCTGAGCCCACGAGATGAGGACTTTCACTCATTCTCAGTGATCCTCAAAACCCACCCTGTAAGGCAGGGATGATTATTTTTTTCATTTAATAGATAAGGGAGCTGAGCCTCAAAGAAGTTAAATAATTTGTGGCAAATCATGCAATGAATAAGTGGTAGGACAGGACTTGAGACTGGATCTCTAGGTCCAGAGCCCATGCTTTTGTCCCTGTCTCTCTGTGGCTTAATGTCTTTCACATTCAAGTTTTTTTTTTTTTCTAGAAAAGATAACAACGTAATGGTATTTTGGTTTGTTAAGAAATCATGATGAGAAAAAAGAATGAAAACTGACATAGAATGTGAGGCTCATAAGCTGATTAAGGGTTTTGAATATATGATAAGTAAATAGGCTTTTTAATTTTATGTGGACCATCTTTAAAGTCTTTATTGAATTTGTTACAATAGTGCTTTTGTTTCATGTTTTGGTTTTTTGGCCGCGAGGCATGTGGGATCCTAGCTCCTCCACCAGGGATCGAACGTGCACCCCCTGCACTGGAAGGCGAAGTCTCAACCACTGGATCACCAGGGAAGTCCCAGTAAATAGGCTTTAAAAACTCATGTATCTGAACCGTTATTAGGCTGTTAATTTCAAAACTGACATCACAGCTAAAACAATTGCTGAGGGACTGCATGTGCCTTCCGCCTCACTCTCAGAACCAATTTAGTAAAGATGATTTTTCTGAAGCTGGCCAATGCAATCCAAAACCAGATAGGTAAGAGAAAAGCCAGTCACTGAAGATGCATGCAGAATAACATTAGGGACTAAGAATTAAAATGAATGAAGGTTTTTCTTCTTTTTTTCATCTTTATGAGGTCAGAAGTTGAGACACAAGGAATGTCTGTTGATTTCAAAAGCAATTCTAAGCACACTGCCCTGAAAAATTCACCTTCCTCAAATTAAATGTGGATTAGGAAAACTCAAACATGGGTTGAGGTGGGTTTGATTACAGGGGTTTTAAGTATTCTGGTGTTTGTGGTAGTATTTACAATGAGAAGGTGATGAGTCTGGGTATATACGACTTGCTGGCTGAAAAGCAACATGGTGACTCAGTTTGGGAGTCAGGGAGGTCGACCTGATGTCTCTGTAGGGAAGGCTGACAGAAAGGGAAATGTTTAAACGCTTTAATAAAACCAAGCTCTGGAAGCACATGCAACCTGAAGGATGAGGAGAAAGGGACAGAGTCTGCAGCTGGGTGGGTTGGCTCTTTCTGAGAGCCCTGTACTGCCCTGCCCTTCCACTGTGTTCTCTAACGGCCTGGGTCATTGGTCTCCCTCAAAGCAACATGAACTTATTTATGGCAAGGACTACATCGTACTCATCTTTGTTTCCTGGCATTCAGTTAAGTGTCTGGACCATAGTCGATAGTTGTTAAATAAACATTTGCTGGAAGATTAAACAAGTGAACAAATGCCATGAAAGACTTGAGAATTACAAAGGAGGTTAGGGGAGGGAAAAGAAGAGGACTTTGGTCTTTGTGCTAGGAGAAAGAGACTCTGGGGAAATCAGGATTTCTTGGGTGTTCCCGTATGCCCAGGAGAGCATTACTGGTGGTCTGAAATGAATGTAAGCCTAAGACCTGGATAACTCAGGCGGAAATGTCTTCCATTCTTCAAAATTAACAGAACTGGAGGACCACCCAAGAGTGGTTCACGTGGAAGAGAAATTCCATCATGGATCCAACACAGCAGGGTTGAGTGCCAGGAGGGAGGCCTGAGCAACGCAAAGGTGTGAACCAACCAACAGTAGGGGAGCCTGTGTGGAAGTAAATGAAAACAGCCCAGCTGTGGTAGTTGTCAAGGAGGTGAGGAGAAAAGGCCCTTATTCCAGGGATGCAGGATGTGGTCTTTGGGGATGGGCCTCTTCTCCTCCTCATTTTCTTGCTTTGGTTCCTGGGAAGGTGGAGGTCCTAAACCTTGGTGATGAGTCACATTAAAAGTAAATCTATCCAGTGATGGAAGTGAGAAGAAAAATCAAGCCAAAGATGAGTGGTATGATTTGCTTATTTCTAACACTGGCTCTCTCTCCTAAGCCAATATGTGGATTGCACAGTGCATTCTTGAAGACCTAATTTTCTTTGTGACCTCACAGAGGACATGCTCCCCTGAAGGTGGCCTCCAACTGTCGTGAAGGTCAGAGACTTCTGAAGGATCATTACTTTTTTCTCTCCTTCGTGGGCCAAGAAGTTCTCTGGATAAGAAAATGAAATTTACATGCCAGGGGGCATTAATTAATTAACTAATTAATTAAATTAATTAATTAAAGTGTATCATTGTGCTTCGCTATATTTCATATATATTTGTCTGTTGAAGGGGGAGTTATCAATTATCTTGAAGCTGGTTGCACTTTTTTTTTAATTCTTTCACAGTATTTGCAGCTTCATGGTACAATACGATAGGTTTAAAAGCAGTCAAATAGGGAAGGATGAAGCTCAAAATAGGAATTATGTTGTTTAGAGCAATGAACAGCAAAGTTGTAGAAATATGTGCTTTTATCTGAACTACTTGCTATCAGGCTTTGGGAAGTGTTTCTATAAGTAAGATTTTAATGGATTTTTGAATCCAAGTTTTCAGTGTTACAAAATGATGGCTTTTAGATTTTTCTTCAGTGCAGGGAAGAAGCAAAAGATAAGACTCAGATCTCTGCACAAATTGAGAAGCGAGAGAAAGTTCCAGGCGGCTTCAGTGAATGGCTTTGGCGTCAGCTCATACCTGCCCGACCTTTGACAACTTCCTTAACCTCCCTAAATATATAAAATGGGAATATCTCAAAGGAGCTTTGTGGTGATGAAGTGAGATAATTCATGTATGTTCCTGGCGCTGTACCCATCCTAGTGTATTAGAAGTGCTTAATAAATATTGACTCATATTTGTTACATAACATAATTGAAATTTGTTATTAGAATGTAATGTGACTTTCCTTCCTTGTCCCTTTGATTCAGAAATTTACCCCTGAACATTTTCATTATTCCCTTTATATCTGATGCTTCCCTTAGGTTTGCGGACATTGGTTGAATACATGGGTGGATATGATAAACATTCTCAGACACTACATTTTATCTGAAACAACGTAGAGGGAACTACTTCTTTAGATACCTTAAAGTTAACTGGAGATTAAATATATTAAAACCTTTTAAAGGACATTCTTGTTTTTAAAGAATTTATCCTCTGGTAATTTTCTAATTTCAAGGGATACTGTTAGGCTCCAATTATGTTGATAATTTACATTTATCTTTTTTGTTTGTTTGTTTCAGACTGACTCTATTTTATTTTATTTTATTTTTAACATCTTTATTGGAGTATAATTGCTTTACAATGGTGTGTTAGTTTCTGCTTTATAACAAAGTGAATCAGTTATACATATACATATGTTCCCATATCTCTGCCCTCTTGCATCTCCCTCCCACCCTCCCTATCCCACCCCTCTATGTGGTCACAAAGCACCGAGCTGATCTCACTGTTCTATGTGGCTGCTTCCCACTAGCTATCTATTTTACATTTGGTAGTGTATATATGTCCATGCCACTCTCTCACTTCGTCCCAGCTAACCCTTCCCCCTCCCCGTGTCCTCAAGTCCATTCTCTACGTCTGTGTCTTTATTCCTGTTCTGCCCCTAGGTTCGTCAGAACCTTTTTTTTTTTTTTTAGATTCCATATATATGTGTTAGCATATGGTACTTGTCTTTCTCTTTCTGACTTACTTCACTCTGTATGACAGACTCTAGGTCCATCCACCTCACTACAAATAACTCAATTTCGTTTCTTTCTATGGCTGAGTAATATTCCATTGTATATATGTGCCACATCTTCTTTATCCATTCATCTGTCGATGGACACTTAGGTTGCTTCCATGTCCTGGCTATTGTAAATAGAGCTGCAATGAACATTTTGGTACATGACTCCTTTTGAATTATGGTTTTCTCAGGGTATATGCCCAGTAATGGGATTGCTGGGTCATATGGTAGTTCTATTTTTAGTTTTTTGAGGAACCTCCATACTGTTCTCCACACTGGCTGTATCAATTTACATTCCCACCATAGATTTTCTGATGATGCCCATTCTAACTGGTGTGAGGTGATACTTCATTGTAGTTTTGATTTGCATTTCTCTAATAATTAGTGATGTTGAGCAGCTTTTCATGTGCTTCTTGGCCATCTGTATGTCTTCTTTGGAGAAATGCCTATTTAGGTCTTCTGTCCATTTTTTGATTGGGTTGTTTGTTTTTTTGCTATTGAGCTGCTTATAAATTTTGGAGATTAATCCTTTGTCAGTTGCTTCATTTGCAAATATTTTTTACCATTCTGAGGGTTGTCTTTTCGTCTTGTTTATGGTTTCCTTTGCTGTGCAAAAGCTTTTAAGTTCCATTAGGTCCCATTTGTTTATTTTTGTTTCTATTTCCATTTCTCTAGGAGGTGGGTCAGAAAGGATTTTGCTGTGATTTATGTCAAAGAGTGTTTTTCCTATGTTTTCCTCTAAGAGTTTTATAGTGTCTGGCCTTACATTTAGGTCTTTAGTCCATTTTGATTTTATTTTTGTGTATAGTTTTAGGGAATGTTCTAATTTCTTTCTTTTACATGTAGCAGTCCAGTTTTCTCAGCACCACTTGTTGAAGAGGCTGTCTTTTCTCCTTTGTATATTCTTGCCTCCTTTATCCAGTATAAGGTGACCATATGTGTGTGGGTTTATCTCTGGGTTTTCTATCCTGTTCCATTGATCTATATTTCTGTTTTTGTGCCAGTACCATACTGTCTTGATTACTGTAGCTTTGTAGTATTGTCTGAAGTCCGGGAGCCTGATTCCTCCAGCTCCGTTTTTCTTTCTCAAGATTGCTTTGGCCATTTGGGGTCTTTTGTGTTTCCATACAAACTTTTCCTGGGCTGCAGTATATATTGCCCAAGTAGGTGATCAAGGTTTGGGCACTGTTTTTAACTTTCAGCAGTTTCTAATCTAAGTCTTACCATAAGCTTCCTAGTAGGTGCTATAAACCTGTTTTGTTCCTCAGTGTTTCTCTCTCTCTTTCTCTTTTTCCCCCTAGTATTCAAGCTAGCTTTTAAGATTTTGGAGAAAAGAGTAGGTAGAATACATTGGATATTAGGGGCTGGAAAATTCCAAGTTTCTGGCTCACTGTGTGTGGTTTGTTTGCTTTCTCTATACATGTCTTGGTTTCTCAGTGATTAAAACTTGGTATAAATGTTGCTACTTACCCACCTGTCAAGGATGGTGTGAGAATGAGTAATAATATCTGAGCCATATTTTTGCTCCTTAGGAGAAAAGTGCTATATAAATACAAAGTGTTATTTCATTATAAATACTTGTATGATAACAGCATATGTTAAATTTAATTTCCTTGACCAATTTTATAAATATATTTTGGTGTTACAATATGGTTGTTTTTATGGTTAGTATGTGTGTATCCTACACTCTGTATTTTATTTTCTATCTGGGTGGTGTAACATATCAAATGTTTAAGAAAAATAAAGACATCATTCTAGATAGATCATGAAGCTACTGCTAAATATTATTTACTTTTGTGCATTTCAACTAGATGCTAGCCACATACCTACTAATATAGAGAGTATGAACTATACACCAGTGTAACAGGATATTATAAAAATGTAAATTTATAAACAGTATTATAAAAATATATAAATACACCATTTATATATTATAAATGGTGTATTTTTCCTATTAATCTCAGCTCTGTATCAATGATTAGCAGCCCACTTGACAGAGACATTACATTGTTAAATATTAAGATCCTGCCTTCAGTGGCCAGAGATGCTGTTTATTAGTGTCACACAGAGGGACGTTGGAATTCATGCTTGGCCCAGGAGAAAGGTCACCTCTTCTTGCCTCAGACCACCAACTGGGAAACTTCTTCTTTTGCTGAAAAGGTGTATTTGAATCTCTTACATCACTATAGCATGACCAGAGAACACAGGGGTGGCAGATATATGGAGACATAGCACAATTACCACACAGTATGGTGATTTGGGGGGATAATTTGTTAAAATGCCAAGTAGACTTTCTGGCAAGTGGTAATAAGGGCTTTCAGCAGTCCCTTTGTTCTACCCTTACTTTTCTCAGCAAATTACTTGACCTCCTACCTCGCAAATCAGAGACATCTCCATCTGCACCTCTCACCAAATGATTTGCAACTGTACTTAAGTTTTTTAACTTTTTAGTTTGAAATCATTTAGATTGACTAAAGAGTTAGTAAGAGTACAGTGTTCCCACACATCCTTTACCCGGCTCTTCCTATGGTTAGCATCTCACAGAACCATGGCACATTTATCAAAACTGAAAGATAACATTGGGGCAATATTATTAACTAAACTACTGACTTTATTTGGATTTACCAAGTGTTTCTATTAATGTCCTTTTTCTGTTCCAGGGTTCCATTTGGGGTACCATATTGCATTTAGTCATCATGTCTCCCTAGTTTCCTCCACCCTGGACCATTTTTCTGTCTTTCTTTGTCTTTCATGACCTTACACCCTTTGAAGAGTAGTGGTCAGGTATTTTGCAGAATGCCCCTCAGTTTGGGTTTGTCTTATGTTTTCTCGTAAATAAATGGTTATGGATTTCAGGAAAGAATATTACAGAGGTGATATGCCCTTCTCATTATATCATATCAATGGGCACATAATATCAACATGGCTAATTACAGGTGTCATGAACCTTGGTCAGCTGGTTAAGGTGATATCTGTTAGCTCTCTCCATTGGAAAATTACTGTCTTTCCCTTTGGCTAATCTATTCATCAGAAGCAGGTCCCTAAGTCCAGCCCACACTCAAGGGGAAGGTTTATTAAACTCCACCTCCTGGAGGGAGAGGTATAAAAGAAGTGGTGGTCATGTTTTCAAACCACAACAGTAGTTAGTAAATTTGGGAGATATAAAAGTGTGATAAAATACCCTGTTTCTTCTTAAAGTTTCACCCACTAATTTTAGCAATTATCAATTAATCTTGTCTGCAGCAGTAAATATTGTGGTGTTCTAATGGTGATTTCTTATTTTCCTGATTCGTTCTACATTTATTAATTGGAATTCTTCCTTAAGGAAGATTTGCCCTCTCCCTTTTGTTTATTTATTTGTCCAATTATTCATATATATAAGCATGGGGTCATGGATATTTATTTTATTCTTTGAGTTATAAAGCAATACAACTGTTTTTTATTATGTTGCCCAAATCGTATTAGTGTTGGCCACTGGGGAGGCTTTTCAGATTTGTTCTTAGGTCCTCTGGACATGCTGTCATTAAAATGTTTTTTTTAACTTTCAAGCACTAAAAGATGTTCTAGGATCATCTTGGTTTTTTGGTTTTGGTTGTTGTTTTGTGCCCTGGTCTTAGAATCATGGCAAGATCTATGAGGAGAACATATTTTGGGGGACAATGAGTGGTCTCTTTCAAGCCCCAAACCCCCTCGCATTTGAAGGAAGAGCTGCCAGACATAGAGGACTTAATAAGAGATGAAAGTTCCTATCTGCAGCAGGTCATCTAGCCAGTATCCACAGAAAGCAGAATTCAGTGAGACAGCTGATTGGATTAGCATAGGGCTCCATAGACTTAGAGTGAAATTTTTGGCTTTTCTCCTTCCTTTTCCATGGGGAATGAATAGGTGCCCACGAACAGAGTATGAGGGGCTCCCAGAGAATTGCTCCCAGAGGTTGGGGGGCCTGCAAGAGGGAGGCTGGCACAGGAAGTGGTGGAAAACTCAGGCTCACCCTGGTACATGTAAGGGGAAAGGAGTGAGGGTGTTTTTGAAGGAGCTTAATTTATATACCCTGGGGTCTGAGAGGATGTGTGAACGTGGAGAATGGTACCTGCTTCCTGCCGAGAGGATACAAAGGCCCGAGGCTGTTGGAACCTCCTGTGGTGAAAGGGCAGGAAGAGGGGCAGCGGTGAGAGCAGCAGCCTGTGCTCCTAGTGTGTGAAGTATCGAGGCTGCACCCTGGATATGGTCCATGTGAATAGACAGAAGGGAGCTGGGACAAGCCTTCCTGACAGCCCTAGCTCATGAGGGTGGCCCTTGCTTACGATCACAATGATAGTCTGTTGTCCGCGTTACACAGATATCAGGGTGGGCTCACAAAAATTGAGGTGGAATCTGTGACCAAGTCAGGGAGTTGTACAGTTTAGAGATTCCTATAAGGTTCACTGATGAGCCCTTGGCTCTGTGAGTGGCCAGCATTTGGCTCCTGCCATGATGGAGAACAAGACAGCCAACTGGCCTGTGACAAGAGCTAGAACAGCCATAGCTCCAGCTAAACCAAAGGACTTTTGATCCTATTATTATTATTTTGTTCTGTTTCTTTCTCCCCCTTTTCTGACCTGTTCTTCCTGAAGAAGCAGAGTGAGTGGGAGAAGAGGATGAGAAGAGCCAGGACAGAGAGTGACCAAACAGATCGTACCCCCTTCCTTGTTGCCTTGACCCGGGAGCCCCATGAACAGGGGGAGGGGAGAGGCTTTGAATTAGATGCGATATTAAACTTTTGATTTATGCTGGAATTTATGGTTCAAAAACCAGAGGCGTGTGGTGAGATGTCTTCAGTAAGACTGAAACTTTGGGTACCTGAAAATGAGTTCTGAATAATGAGACTGTAATTATGAATGAAAGTAACCCTAAACCTATGAAGTTTGTGTGAAGTGTCAAGTGGTGAGGAAGGGAGAGTGTGTGTGCAGGGGGAGAAAATAAATCCATTTTCTGTTTGTGCACCCGTGGAGATCAGCCCATGCACTTTGTGTCCTGGTCACCCTCTGGCTGTTTTCCTGTCATCTGATCAGAAAGGCATGGCTGAGGGAGGCTCTTAATATCATTGATGATGGCATCACATTTACTTATTGCAGCCTAAGAGTGTGGCTTTGAATTCAGATTAAAAAATCCTTTTTTTTTAAACACATGATCTTATTTTATGGTAGATCTTCCTACATTTATTATGTAACTGATTATTTAAACATAAATGCAAGACTATTAATATACATCATGAATTTAGGGTCCTCTACCCTATGTAGATTTTCTGGTTGATATTGAATGTATTGGTTATCCTCCCCAGCTTAATTCCCTTGCCAATCAGATAAACATGCTCAGTTACTTAGGATATAAATTCAGGTGCTCAGAGATGCAGCATAACAGTGGCTTAAATAAGACAGACCTTTATTTCGTTCAGAACTCTCTGGGTATAAGTCTAGAGCTGGCAGGCAGGCTCCACAGAGTCAGAAATCCTTCTATCCTTCTACCTCGGTCTTATTTCTCTTCCATCCTAAGGGCCAAGTTGGCTCACCAACACGTTCATACTCTAATCAATACGAAGAGCAAAAGTGAAGTGGGGGCACCCCTTCATTTTAAGGACATGATCTCCAGAGCACATGATATCTGCTCTCATCCTATTGCACAGAACTTAGTCAAATGGCTATTTCAACTTGCCAACAAGGCTGGGAGAAGTAGTCTTTTTCTTCTGTTTGTTCATCTACTCAGCTAAAATTTCTATCATCTGAAAGAAAGAGAAAATAATTGTTGGAAGACAATGAGCTACCTTCGCCACACATAATTTCAGTGTTTGTATGTATGCAGTTGTATGGAAGTCATTGTTATGAGCGTACCTGTGCGTCTTAAGCTTCAAGTACATAATGCTTCCTTGATTAACATCCCAGGTTCATAGATTTCAATCAGCCACAAATCCACCCAATGGCAAATCTCATTCATGCTACATTTCTCTTATCTTTCTCTGAAGGATCACATGACAGCCTTTTACCAAATATCATACTGAAATTAGGTACAGTATGATTGTAGCCTTCCCATGATCTCCTTCAACTAACCTTTCAATAGAGGAAACGAGGTTAGCTCAGCATGTCTTAATCTGAGTGATCCCAGATTTTCCTTTATGGCTCTATTTTCTAAGAGCTCACCAGCCACCTGTTTAACAATCCTGCCCAAAATGTTGTCAAGGGAATTCATTTCAACTGTACCCACCTGCAATTTTTGGAATTCATGCTGTTTCCATTTTTGAAAGTCAGATGGACTACTTTGAAGGTGCCTATTTCCATCTCGCAGTTACCTGTACTATTTTCATTACTTCCCCTAAGTTGCAGGCAGTCAGTGAATCACACATGCAAATTCTTTTGATACAACAGTATATTTGTTTCCTAAGGCTGCTACATCAACATACCACAAACTGGGTGGCTTAAACAACAAAAATTTACTTCCCATGGTTCTGGAGGCTGGAAGTCCAAGATCAAGGTGTTGGCAGGTTTGGTTTTTCCTGAGGCCTCTCTCCATGGTTTGCAGATGGCTTCCTTTTCACTGTGTCCTCATATATCTTTCCTCTGTGTGTGAGCACCCCTGGTGTCTCTCTGTGCATCCAAATCTCCCCTTCCTATAAGGACACCAGTCAGATTGGATTAGGGCCCCACCCTAATGGCCCCATTTAACCTTATCTCTTTAAAGACCGTATCTCCAAATACAGTCACATTCAGAGGTATGGGGGGTTAGAATTTCAACAGGAATTTTGGGGGACATAATTCAGCCCATAACATGTACTCTGTGTGTGTGTGTGTATGTATCTTCTGGGATTAAAGTAATAATTTTATTTGAAGAAACCAGGTACTTTCTTATTTCGGGAAATTGGGGAGAATTTGGAAGGCAATAAGATGGCATAGGACTTTGCGAACTTAGAAGTTTGTTAGAAGTGTACAGTGTTGGTCTCACTCTAGACCTACTGTATTTAACGACACCCCCTCCCCTGCAAGTTGATTTGTGTGCCCACTAAAGTTTGAGCACTACTGGGCTAGGAACCCAGTAATTCTTCCACAGGTGATATCTCTTGTACCCAAGAGGTTTCTGGGGGAGATATACAAAGAAGGGACAATGGCAAAAGAAATCAAATTATCATTGGATGGCTAGCTGGGCTTGGGGTGACACACTCAGTGAAGAGAACTCCCTGGTAACCTTGCTTGGGGCACAGGGGGAGAGGCATAAATTATTACACTTTTTCCTATATCCAAGTATCAATCTAGATATGACTTTTTTTGTCAACCATATGTAAGAAAAAGATTAAAAAAAAGAGTGACACAGCTGGTCTTGGGTCAGGTTACTGATCCTGATGCACGGGTAGAATATTTTAAGGAACAGGGAGAGATGAACAGCTGAAGAGAGTGTTGCAAGGAGATGGGAAAGGGTATGGAAAGGAAGGCAGCTTCCCTGCATCCAGACCTAGTTTTGCTCTCAGCTGCCATCTCCTCCATGTCTCCCTCGGTGGACATTACCAGTCTCAATTTCCAGTTAAGGTAGAAGAAAAACCTACCTAAACTTTTATGGTCAGGTTCTGTGATGTCAGAATAAGAAGAGCAACATCCCTTCTAAAGCCAGAGGACCGGCTCTGCTGTGGTGCGTTTGGGTGAATCATCCCACTTTCTTTTACTCCCTCCTACTCCAGCATACCTTTTTGTATGTATCTTTCAGATTTCACCTATGATATCACTTCTTCCAGGAAGCTTTCATTTCCCCCTCAAGACTGATTAGGAGCCCTACTCACATGGCACTACTGCACTTTGCAGTGATGGCCGATCAAGCTATTCATCTGTCTTTCCCACTATGGGATGATGGGGGTTTTGTTCATCATTAGACCTCGCACGTGGCAGGGGCCCTAGTTCAAAACCCACAGAAATGTTTCATTTGAATGATTGTTAAACAGGTTAGGAAATTATGTTTCTCCAGTTTTAAATACGCATACATGATATGTTTTATAGAAGATATATTTGTATTGTTATTGCAATAAAATTGCATAATCATGGAAACATTCCTGAATATTCTTTTTCAAAAGGTTTAACCCATAGCCTGAGTTTTAAAAAGCAGTTTCTTCTTCAACCATTTAAAAAAGTTATCTTACTTTTTTTTTTTTTTTGCGGTACGCGGGCCTCTCACTGTTGTGGCCTCTCCCGTTGCGGAGCACAGGCTCCGGACGCGCAGGCTCAGCGGCCATGGCTCACGGGCCCAGCCACTCCACGGCACGTGGGATCTTCCCGGACCGGAGCACGAACCTGTGTCCCCTGCATCGGCAGGCAGACTGTCAACCACTGCGCGACCAGGGAAGCCCGAAAGTTATCTTACTTTTGAAGGGGCAGGTTAAACATGACTTTGGGGGAAAACATTTTCTTAGTAGCAAACTACTTAAGAGCAGTTTTTCATAGTAGAGAAGGTTGGCAAACAGGGAACACTCGTCACTTTGTAAAGGGAAATAAATGTGTAGCTCAAATGTAGATTCGACAATTATTTTACATAACTTACCACAAACTAAACCATGAATCTCTTTGTAGAACAATGGACTTTCATCTTCTCTTGCCTATTTTTTAATGAAATATTGTAAATTTTGTACTGTATTTTAAAGGTCTTCTTTTTCAAAATCAACCACATGGATGACAATCTGTAGCCTTTTGTGCATTTCTGGCTTCAACATCTTTGTTGCTGTGATCTTCCTGTAAGTGATACGGTGAATGTATTTTAAGTATGGTGTTATCTCTGTAAACTTAATCTGGAGCATTTTCAAGGGTCTGTTCATGGTGGTTGAGGGGAATTCTGCATTGGGGTACTCTCACTTCTCTCGGGGTACTCACTCCACTATAGGTGACCCCTGTTTACTGACACAAGCCCCTAAGAAGGATGCAATGTCGGTCTGCATATTAAATATTGGTCAAGATTAATTTTTATTACAGTTTTAGCTAAAAGCTATATAGAAGTTTTAAAATGTTTGCTCTCATCTACTGGTGGATTGACCTCATTGTAGTTTGTTGAACTCCCAAATAAAGTTGAGATTATTACTTGTCCTTCACTACTATTACAATTATGTGTAATTTTATCATTTCATTTACTATCACACTTTAGTTATTCAAATTTTAAATAAACCTTGGTATATCAAAGGCAAATTTCATCTCTTTTTCTTTTTTACATCTTTATTGGAGTATAATTGCTTTACAATGGTGTGTTAGTTTCTGCTTTATAACAAAGTTAATCAGTTATACATATACATATATTCCCATATCTCTTCCCTCTAGAGTCTCCCTCCTTCCCACCCTCCCTATCCCACCCCTCTATGTGGTCACAAAGGACCGAGCTGACCTCACTGTGCTATGTGGCTGCTTCCCACTAGCTATCTATTTTACATTTAGTAGTGTATATATGTCCATGCCACTCTCTCACTTTGTCACAGCTTACCCTTCCCCCTCCCCATATCCTCAAGTCCATTCTCTAGTAGGTCTGTGTCTTTATTCCTGTCTTACCCCTAAGTTCTTCATGACATTTTTTTCCTTAGATTCCATATATATGTGTTAGCATATGGTATTTGTCTTTCTCTTTCTGACTTACTTCACTCTGTATGACAGACTCTAGGTCCATCCACCCCACTACAAATAACTCAATTTCGTTTCTTTTTATGGCTGAGTAATATTCCATTGTATATATGTGCCACATCTTCTTTATCCATTCATCTGATGATGGATACTTAGGTTGTTTCCATCTCCTGGTTATTGTAAATAGAGCTGCAATGAATATTTTGGTACATGACTCTTTTTGAATTATGGTTTTCTCAGGGTATATGCCCAGTAGTGGGATTGCTGGGTCATATGGTAGTTCTATTTGTAGTTTTTTTTTTTTTTTTTTTTTTTTGCGGTATGCGGGCCTCTCACTGTTGTGGCCTCTCCCGTTGCGGAGCACAGGCTCCGGATGCGCAGGCCCAGCGGCCATGGCTCACGGGCCCAGCCGCTCTGCGGCATATGGGATCCTCCCAGACCGGGGCACGAACCCGTATCCCCTGCATCGGCAGGCGGACTCTCAACCACTGCGCCACCAGGGAGGCCCTATTTGTAGTTTTTTAAGGAACCTCCATACTGTTCTCCATAGTGGCTGTACCAATTCACATTCCCACCAGCAGTGCAAGAGTGTTCCCTTTTCTCCACACCCTCTCCAGCATTTATTGTTTCTAGATTTTTTGATGATGGCCATTCTGACTGGAGTGAGATGATATCTCATTGTAGTTTTGATTTGCATTTCTCTAATGATTAATGATGTTGAGCATTCTTTCATGTGTTTGTTGGCAATCTGTATATCTTCTTTGGAGAAATGTCTATTTAGGTCTTCTGCCCATTTTTGGATTGGGTTGTTTGTTTTTTTTGTTATTGAGCTGCATGAGCTGCTTGTAAATTTTGGAGATTAATCCTTTGTCAGTTGCTTCATTTGCAAATATTTTCTCCCATTCTGAGGGTTGTCTTTTGGTCTTGTTTATGGTTTCCTTTGCTGTGCAAAAGCTTTTAAGTTTCATTAGGTCCCATTTTTTAATTTTTGTTTTTATTTCCATTTCTCTAGGAGGTGGGTCAAAAAGGATCTTGCTGTGATTTATGTCATAGAGTGTTCTGCCTATGTTTTCCTCTAAGAGTTTGATAGTTTCTGGCCTTACATTTAGGTCTTTAATCCATTTTGAGCTTATTCTTGTGTATGGTGTTAGGGAGTGTTCTAATCTCATACTTTTACATGTCCCTATCCAGTTTTCCCAGCACCACTTATTGAAGAGGCTGTCCTTTCTCCACTGTACATTCCTGCCTCCTTTATCAAAGATAAGGTGACTATATGTGCGTGGGTTTATCTCTGGGCTTTCTATCCTGTTCCATTGACATCTCTCTTTTATTTTACTGAGAGTTATTTTTTATTTTTTTAAAAGGGGGGAAAGGCAGAACCCACCCCCACCAAGTCCCCCCACCCCGTCCCCCCACCCAGGCCCAATGGTGCGACCCGCCCGACGGGGGACAGTCCACACTGCCCTGATCCACCCAGTTGTAGGCGGGCAGGGTGGGAGAGCGGTCACACTGTGGGAGGGGCGGCCCAGCCCCCCCTGGCGTATTGAGGGTTATCTTAATACTTCTTGAATTTATAATCTTCCATATGAATTTTAGATTCAAATTCATCAAGCTTCATAAAGTTTTGGTGGAATTTTTGTTGGAATTGTGTTGAATTTTAGACTAATTTGGAGAGACATCACATTTCTATTATGCTGACGATTCCCATCTATGGATATGGTATATCTCCCATTTATTTAGACTTTCTTTTAAGTCCTTCTATAATATTTCAGGATTTTCTCCCTAATGATTTTCTACATTTTTCTTGCATATATTGCAATGTATCTGTAATATTTTATATTTTGGTGCTAAAGTGAGTGGGATTTTTTGGCCAAGTGCATGAGTGGAAATATGCAACCAATTATATTTCCCATATTCCCTGCACCCCAAGATACTTGTCTTTCCTGAGCCAGTTGGATGTACACAACCTTATGCTGTTAGACATTGATAAAGCTGTGGGCTCTGTTTAAATCTCTGCTGAAAAATGTCCTACTGGGTGCCAGCCCTCTGGTGATGATGAGTGAAGAGTTGGTTGAGATCCCAATCAGTGCTCAGGAGGATGGAGCACAAGAACCATCTCAGAGCACAGAGCAAATGTACGAAGAGGCGGAAATCATGAGGGAAAGAGACAGAGATAGATCCCGGAGACTTAATAATTACTTAATAATTACTGAACAAACCCTAAAAGAAATTAGCCATGAGGTAAAGGGAGACTTAATCCTGAGATAGAAAAGTCTCACAGAATTCCAAAGAGGACTGAGGAGTAAAGACAGACCTCCATGTATGTCCTGGCAAAATTCATGAAGTTGGATGATAAAGAATAAAAGCCTAAGCTTCCAGGCAGAAAGAACAAGTTACTACAGAGTAGCTTTTTAAAAAATTATTATATTAAGGCAATATTTTATTCTGTTGCAGAGAAAAATACTAATTTTATATGATGTCTTAAATTCAGAAATCTCTGTGAATTGTCTTATTTGGTTTTAATGATGTTTTTGCAAATTTTCTTGGATTATCTGATACATGATAATTGTACATGATAATTGCATTATATATAAGTACTGTAATAAAATGTTGGTTTTCCTTTTCCAGTTCTTATGTATTTAATTCATTTGTTTGTTTATTATTGTTTTGCTAAGACTTCTAGCACCATGTGCCCTAAAAATGGTGAGGGCAGAGAATGTTTTTAAAGGGTCATGGCTATCTGTAAGTATCTTATCTTGTAGATTTTTGGTAGAAATTCTTATTGAGACTTAACAAAGGATACCTTCTATTTTTGTATACAGAGACTTCATTATTAATGAGCTATTGATTTGATTAAATTCTGTTTTTCATTTATTTAAGACTGTCAAATAGTTTTTCTTCCTTAATCTGTTAATGTGTAAAGTTTTTTCTAACAGCAAATTATCTTTGCATTTCTTTTTTTTTTTAAGTTTTATACCATATTTATTAAAGGAATAACTCTTATACATGCAAGGAGAAACTATTGAGATCTCACAGTAAGAAAATATAACACACTTGTCTTATATATATATTTTTTTCTCCCTGTGCTATGCGGCTGCTTCCCACTAGCTATCTACCTTACGTTTGGTAGTGTATATATGTCCATGCTGCTCTTTCACTTTGTCACAGCTTACCCTTCCCCCTCCCCATATCCTCAAGTCCATTCTCTAGTAGGTCTGTGTCTTTATTCCTGTCTTACCCCTATGTTCTTCATGACATTTTTTTCTTAAATTCCATATATATGTGTCAGCATACAATATTTGTCTTTCTCTTTCTGACTTACTTCACTCTGTATGACAGGCTCTAGATCCATCCACCTCATTACAAATAGCTCAATTTCGTTTCTTTTTATGGCTGAGTAATATTCCATTGTATATATGTGCCACATCTTCTTTACCCATTCATCCGATGATGGACACTTAGGTTGTTTCCATCTCCGGGCTATTGTAAATTGGGCTGCTATGAACATTTTGGTACATGACTCTTTTTGAATTATGGTTTTCTCAGGGTATATGCCCAGTAGTGGGATTGCTGGGTCATATGGTAGTTCTATTTGTAGTTTTTTAAGGAACCTCCATACCGTTCTCCATAGTGGCTGTACCAATTCACATTCCCACCAGCAGTGCAAGAGTGTTCCCTTTTCTCCACACCCTCTCCAGCATTTATTGTTTCTAGATTTTTTGATGATGGACATTCTGACTGGAGTGAGATGATATCTCATTGTAGTTTTGATTTGCATTTCTCTAATGAGTAAAGATGTTGAGCATCCTTTCATGTGTTTGTTGGCAGTCTGTATATCTTCTGTGGAGAAATGTCTATTTAGGTCTTCTGCCCATTTTTGGATTGGGTTGTTTGTTTTTTTGTTATTGAGCTGCATGAGCTGCTTATAAATTTTGGAGATTAATCCTTTGTCAGTTGCTTCATTTGCAAATATTTTCTCCCATTCTGAGGGTTGTCTTTTGGTCTTGTTTATGGTTTCCTTTGCTGTGCAAAAGCTTTTAAGTTTCATTAGGTCCCATTTTTTAATTTTTGTTTTTATTTCCATTTCTCTAGGAGGTGGGTCAAAAAGGATCTTGCTGTGATTTATGTCATAGAGTGTTCTGCCTATGTTTTCCTCTAAGAGTTTGATAGTTTCTGGCCTTACATTTAGGTCTTTAATCCATTTTGAGCTTATTTTTGTGTATGGTGTTAGGGAATGATCTAATCTCATACTTTTACATGTCCCTATCCAGTTTTCCCAGCACCACTTATTGAAGAGACTGTCCTTTCTCCACTGTACATTCCTGCCTCCTTTATCAAAGATAAGGTGACCATATGTCCGTGGGTTTCTCTCTGGGCTTTCTACCCTGTTCCATTGATCTATCTTTCTGTTTTTGTGCCAGTACCATACTGTCTTGATGACTGTAGCTTTGTAGTATAGTCTGAAGTCAGGGAGCCTGATTCCTCCAGCTCCATTTTTCGTTCTCAAGATTGCTTTGGCTATTCGGGGTCTTTTGTGTTTCCATAGAAATTGTGAAATTTTTTGCTCTAGTTCTGTGAAAAATGCCAGTGGTAGTTTGATAGGGATTGCATTGAATCTGTAGATTGCTTTGGGTAGTAGAGTCATTTTCACAATGTTGATTCTTCCAATCCAAGAACATGGTACATCTCTCCATCTATTTGTATCATCTTTAATTTCTTTCATCAGTGTCTTATAATTTTCTGCATACAGGTCTTTTGTCTCCTTAGGTAGGTTTATTCCTAGATATTTTATTCTTTTTGTTGCAGTGGTAAATGGGAGTGTTTCCTTGATTTCACTTTCAGATTTTTCATCATTAGTATATAGGAATGCCAGAGATTTCTGTGCATTAATTTTGTATCCTGCAACTTTACCAAGTTCATTGATTAGCTCTAGTAGTTTTCTGGTAGCATCTTTAGGATTCTCTATGTATAGTATCATGTCATCTGCAAACAGTGACAGCTTTACTTCTTCTTTTCCGATTTGGATTCCTTTTATTTCCTTTTCTTCTCTGATTGCTGTGGCTAAAACTTCCAAAACTATGTTGAATAAGAGTGGTGAGAGTGGGCAACCTTGTCTTGTTCCTGATCTTAGTGGAAATGGTTTCAGTTTTTCACCATTGAGGACGATGCTGGCTGTGGGTTTGTCATATATGGCCTTTATTATGTTGAGGAAAGTTCCCTCTATGCCTACTTTCTGCAGGGTTTTTATCATAAATGGGTGTTGAATTTTGTCAAAAGCTTTCTCTGCATCTATTGAGATGATCATATGGTTTTTCTCCTTCAGTTTGTTAATATGGTGTATCACGTTGATTGATTTGCGTATATTGAAGAATCCTTGCATTCCTGGAATAAACCCCACTTGATCATGGTGTATGATCCTTTGAATGTGCTGTTGGATTCTGTTTGCTAGTATTTTGTTGAGGATTTTTGCATCTATGTTCATCAGTGATATTGGCCTGTAGTTTTCTTCCTTTGTGACATCCTTGTCTGGTTTTGGTATCAAGGTGATGGTGGCCTCATAGAATGAGTTTGGGAGTGTTCCTCCCTCTGCTATATTTTGGAAGAGTTTGAGAAGGATAGGTGTTAGCTCTTCTCTAAATGCTTGATAGAATTCGCCTGTGAAGCCATCTGGTCCTGGGCTTTCGTTTGTTGGAAGATTGTTAATCACAGTTTCCATTTCAGTGCTTGTGATTGGTCTGTTCATATTTTCTATTTCTTCATGATTCAGTCTTGGCAGGTTGTGCATTTCTAAGAATTTGTCCATTTTTTTGGCATAGAGTTGCTTGTAATAATCTCCCATGATCTTTTGTATTTCTGCAGTGTCAGTTGTTACTTCTCCTTTTTCATTTCTAATTCTATTGATTTGAGTCTTCTCCCTTCTTTTCTTGATGAGTCTGGCTAATGGTTTATCAATTTTGTTTATCTTCTCAAAGAACCAGCTTTTAGTTTTATTGATCTTTGCTATCGTTTCCTTCATTTCTTTTTCATTTATTTCTGATCCGATTTTTATGATTTCTTTCCTTCTGCTAACTTTGGGGGTTTTTTGTTCTTCTTTCTCTAATTGCTTTAGGTGTAGGGTCAGGTTGTTTACTCGAGATGTTTCCTGTTTCTTAAGGTGGGATTGTATTGCTATAAACTTCCCCCTTAGAACTGCTTTTGCTGCGTCCCATAGGTTTTGGGTCGTCGTGTCTCCATTGTCATTTGTTTCTAGGTATTTTTTAATTTCCTCTTTGATTTCTTCAGTGATCACTTTGTTATTAAGTAGTGTATTGTTTAGCCTCCATGTGTTTGTTTTTTTTACAGATCTTTTCCTGTAATTGATGTCTAGTCTCAGAGCGTTGTTGTCGGAAAAGATACTTGATACAATTTCAATTTTCTTAAATTTATCAAGGCTTGATTTGTGACCCAAGATATGATCTATCCTGGAGAATGTTCCATGAGCACTTGAGAAAAATGTGTGTTCTGTTGTTTTTGGATGGAATGTCCTATAAATATCAATTAAGTCCATCTTGTTTAATGTATCATTTAAAGCTTGTGTTTCCTTATTTATTTTCATTTTGGATGATCTGTCCATTGGTGAAAGTGGGGTGTTAAAGTCCCCTACTATGAGTGTGTTACTGTCGATTTCTCCTTTTATGGCTGTTAGTATTTGCCTTATGTATTGAGGTGCTCCTATGTTGGGTGCATAAATATTTACAATTTTTATATCTTCTTCTTGGATCGAGCCCTTGATCATTATGTAGTGTCCTTCTTTGTCTCTTCTAGTAGTCTTTATTTTAAAGTCTATTTTGTCTGATATGAGAATTGCTACTCCAGCTTTCTTTTGGTTTCCATGTGCATGGAATATCTTTTTCCATCCCCTTACTTTCAGTCTGTATGTGTCTCTAGGTCTGAAGTGGGTCTCTTGTAGACAGCATATATATGGGTCTTGTTTTTGTATCCATTCAGCCAATCTGTGTCTTTTGGTGGGAGCATTTAGTCCATTTACATTTAAGGTAATTATCGATACGTATGTTCCTATTCCCATTTTCTTAATTGTTTTGGGTTCGTTATTGTAGGTCTTTTCCTTCTGTTGTGTTTCTTGCCTAGAGAAGTTCCTTTAGCATTTGTTGTAAAGCTGGTTTGGTGGTGCTGAACTCTCTCAGCTTTTGCTTGTCTGTAAACGTTTTAATTTCTCCATCAAATCTGAATGAGATCCTTGCTGGGTAGAGTAATCTTGGTTGCAGGTTTTTCTCCTTCATCACTTTAATTATGTCCTGCCACTCCCTTCTGGCTTGTAGAGTTTCTGCTGAGAGATCAGCTGTTACCCTGATGGGGATTCCCTTGTGTGTTATTTGTTGTTTTTGCCTTGCTGCTTTTAATATGATTTCTTTGTGTTTAATTTTTGACAGTTTGATTAATATGTGTCTTGGCCTATTTCTCCTTGGATTTATTCTGTATGGGACTCTCTGTGCCTCCTGGACTTGATTAACTATTTCCTTTCCCATATTAGGGAAGTTTTCAACTATAATCTCTTCAAATATTTTCTCAGTCCCTTTCTTTTTCTCTTCTTCTTCTGGAACCCCTATAATTCGAATGTTGGTGCATTTAATGTTGTCCCAGAGGTCTCTGAGACTGTCCTCTGTTCTTTTCTTTCTTTTTTCTTTATTTTGCTCTGCAGCAGTTATTTCCACTATTTTATCTTCCACCTCACTTATCCATTCTTCTGCCTCAGTTATTCTGCTATTGATCCCATCTAGAGTATTTTTTATTTCATTTATTGTGTTTTTAATCGATGCTTGATTCATCTTTAGTTCTTCTAGGTCCTTGTTAACTGTTTCTTGCATTTTGTCTATTCTATTTCCAAGATTTTGGATCTTGGAAATAGAATCTTGGATCATCTTTACCATCATTATTCTGAATTCTTTTTCAGGTAGACTGCCTATTACCTCTTCATTTGTTAGGTCTGGTGGGTTTTTATCTTGCTCCTTCTCCTGCTGTGTGTTTTTCTGTCTTCTCATTTTGCTTATGTTACTGTGTTTGGGGTCTCCTTTTTGCAGGCTGCAGGTTCGTAGTTCCCGTTGTTTTTGGTGTCTGTCCCCAGTGGCTAAGGTTGGTTTAGTGGGTTGTGTAGGCTTCCTGGTGGAGGGGACTAGTGCCTGTGTTCTGGTGGATGAGGCTGGATCTTGTCTTTCTGGTGGGCAGGTCCACGTCTGGTGGTGTGTTTTGGGGTGTCTGCGGACTTTTTATGATTTTAGGCCACCTCTCTGCTAATGGGTGGCGTTGTGTTCCTGTCTTGCTAGTTGTTTGGCATAGGGTGTCCAGCACTGTAGCTTGCTGGTCGTTGAGTGAAGCTGGGTGCTGGTGTTGAGATGGAGATCTCTGGAAGATTTTCGCCGTTTGATATTATGTGGAGCTGGGAGGTCTCTTGTGGACCAGTGTCCTGAAGTTGGCTCTCCCACCTCAGAGGCACAGCACTGACTCTGGGCTCCTCAATTTGGGATGATGTGTTGTCTATTCATGTATTCCACAGATGCAGGGTACATCAAGTTGATTGTGGAGCTTTAATCCGCTGCTTCTGAGGCTGCTGGGAGAGGTTTCCCTTTCTCTTCTTTGTTCTCACAGCTCCTGGGTCTCAGCTTTGGATTTGGCCCCGCCTCTGCGTGTAGGTCGCCGGAGGGCGTCTGTTCTTCGCTCAGACAGGACAGGGTTAAAGGAGCAGCCTCTTCGGGGACTCTGGCTCACTCAGGCCGGGCGGGAGGGAGGGGCACGGAGTGCGGGGCGAGCCTGCAGCGGCAGAGGTCGGCGTGACGTTGCACCAGCCCGAGGCGCGCCGTGCGTTCTCCCAGGGAAGCCGCCCCTGGATCCCGGGACCCCGGCAGTGGCGGGCTGCACAGGCTCCCGGAAGGGCGGTGTAGACAGTGACCTGCGCTCGCACACAGGCTTCTTGGCGGTGGCAGCAGCAGCCCCAGCGTCCCACGCCCGTCACTGGGCTCCGCGCTTTCAGCCGCGACTCACGCCCGTCTGTGGGGCTCCTTTAAGCAGCGCTCTTAATCCCCTCTCCTCGCACACCAGGAAACCAAGAGGGAAGAAAAAGTCTCTTGCCTCTTCGGCAGCTCCAGAGTTTTCCCGGACTCCCTGCCGGCTAGCTGTGGCACATTAGCCCCCTTCAGGCTGAGTTCTCGCCGCCAGCCCCAGTCCTCTCCCTGCGCTCTGACCGAAGCCCGAGCCTCAGCTTCCAGCGCCGCCCACCCCGGCGGGCCAGCAGACAAGCCTCTCGGGCTGGTGAGTGCCGCTCGGCACCGAGCCTCTGTGCGGGGATCTCTCCGCTTTGCCCTACCCAGGTATGTGGGGAGTTTCTTGCCTTTTGGGAGGTCTGGGGTCTTCTGCCAGCGTTCAGTAGGTGTTCTGTAGGAGTTGTTCCACGTGTAGCTGTATTTCTGGTGTATCCGTGGGGAGCTATCTTTGCATTTCTGAGGTAAACTTTACTAGGTCATTTGGTTTTTTGTTATATTTTACTGATTTTTAAAAGATGTTACATTAGTGGATTGTGTTTACTAATATTTTAGTTAGAATTTTTTTTGCATCTGCTTTTATGATATTAACTATACTTATCCTTTCTTGAACTGTATATGTCATCTTTTGATATCTAGGAAGATTTCTCCCTTTTTTCTATTCTTTGAAATTGTTTTATATATTATGTAAGGATTATTTGTTTATTGAAGATTTGTTAGCTGATCTGAGTTTTGTATCTACTCTTGGTGGAAGGTATTAAAAGTAAATTTATATAATGGTTTATAAAACATCACAGCTATAAAGTAACTTTTAGTGATTTGCATTTTTTCCTAGAAAAGTGTACGTTTTGACTTAGTTTTTAAATGTAATGGCATGAAATTGTTGACAATACTCTGTTAGGCTTTAAAAATCTCATATGTGTTGAGAGTTATCTCCCATTCTTTTTTCCATAAATTGTTATTTGAGTATTCTCTTCTTTTTCTTGATCAGTGTTGCCAGACGTTTTTTTTTAATGTTATATAATTAGTTTTAAAAAATTTGTGTTACAAATGGTCTCTACATCTTCAATCTTATTAATTTGGCTCATATTTATTAGTTCCTTTTTTTAAAAATCTTTGAGTTAATTGATTTTTCCCTCAGATTCATAGTTTACATACTTAGTTCATTTATTTTCAATATTTCTTTAAAAAAATATTTAGGCCATACATTCTCTATGTCACATTTGGCTCTATTTCATAAGTTTTGGTATATAGTAGTTTTAATGCTGTTTTGTTCCAAATATGTTGTTACTTTTATTGTGATGCTTTCTTTGACCTATGAATTATTCCATAATATATGGGGGAAAAGAGACCAAGCTGGATCAGGCATATATAATATTTGTCATCTCTTTATTGTTTGACTTCCAGTTAAATTGCATTGTCAACAGAGAATGTGTTCTCAGCAGTATCAGTTCTTTAAAATTAATCATAATATCCTTCATAATCTAGTAGGCAAAACAGTTTTTGCAAATATTTTATGTTTGCTATTAGAGTAAGCTTAATTTTTTCATTAAAATATTTAGTCTCAATAATATTTTCCCAAATAGATCTTTCTGTTTGATAGAGGTGTGTCAATTTTACATTGTAATCCTGCCATTTTTGGCTTTAAATATTTTGAAACTATTCACATGAGTGCATGTAATTTTGTGATTTTTCATACTTTATTGCTAGAAAATTTTCCTTTGTTATTATAGTGTAGCTTTTTTATATCTATTAATTATTTCACCTTAAATTCTATTTTGTCAGATAATAATTTGCTATATTATATTGCTTTTCATATTTGTATGAAATATATTTTTGTATCTTTATTTTCAATATTTTGTGAGGTTTTGTTTTAGTATCTCTTGAAAACACCATATAGCTGAATAAAATCCACCTGACAATCTCCTCTTTTCAAATAGATGAGTTTAATTTATTTATGTTTTTTAATGATTACTGATGTGGTTGTACTTGTTTACAATATCCAATTTAGCCTGTCTGGTTTACCATCCTTTCTTTCTTCTTCTGGTTTGATAGAGTTTCCTTCATGCTGGTTATATTTATTTTCCCTATGCTAGTTTTGAAGTTATAAATTTCATCTCTAATATTTTTGGTAACCTTAAAATTTAAAAATATATAATCAGCTATAAATTTTGTAAACAAATCTAAACGTGTTCATTATTTTTTTGTTCTCCAAAGGAGAAAAGGTTTTAGATACACTAAACTTGCCTTTAAATCCCAACTTTCACATTATTGCTGTTTAGAATGTTAGTTCACCATTTCTTTTTAAAAAAGAACCTCATCCATTCCAACTTAGTTTACTTTTCTTCTCATTGAAATATCTCCTTTAATAGTTCTTTTAAAGAGGTGGTTAACTCTCTCTTTATCATTGTGTGTCCAATAATATCTTTATTTTACCTCAGTCAGGGGTGATATATGGACTAAGTATAACTTCTAAGTTGACAGTTATTTTCTCTGAACATTTTAAAGCTATTACTCCAATGTAATCTGGACTTTCTTGTTTTTCAGGCAAGTCTGCAGCTTTGCTGCAGTCTTGCCATTCTTTTATAGGGTTTTCTTTTTTTAAGTGAGCACCATGTCAAAGATTTACTTAACTCATGAATGAGGAAACCAAGAGGGTGGTGAAATGGCTCTAAGAAGTGTAGATGGGGCAAAGTATTTATAGTCACTGAAAGGAAGGATGCTCCATTACATACAAAACTGATTAACACATAAGACTGATTAATGCCACGAAGATGGCAATGCAACTTTCACCTTTGAGATGAAATCCTCTTTCCCAAACAGAAACCATTTGTTCATCCACAGGAAAAAAATTCATTTACTGTACATTGCCATAGGACAAAAATCATTTGAACAATTTTTATTTTTGTGGAGATTGAAGACTACCCTTATAGATTTGTAAAACACCCTAATTAATGGTAAATGATTAAAGTACATACTCCTAGAGATAATCCTTGAGCATTCCTGTCAGATAATGCTCTAGGTATGATTTTGAAATATGAACCATCTTTTTATCTATTTCCAAGTTTGGGATAATTTTTCTTAATAGTCCATTTTGTGTTCACAAACTGTCTCCAGGGAAATAGTCTTGGTTCAAATAAGGGTGATCTCATTGTGTTTTGGACTGCTCTCATAAGTATAGCATTCAGTATTAATTAGCACATATAAACTGTGGTATGATAATCAAATCTGGAGTCATATGGCATTAAGCAACTATTAAAACCATAAAAACAAACTATGTCAAAGGTTTTGTAAGAAATCTAGGATTGGATTTCTCAATAATCTCTATTCTCCAGAGATTAAATAAAACATTGCTTGTATTTTTTCTTCTACTTTGAGGCTTAAAAGCCAAACTCAGGAAATTCATCGCCATCAGCTTTTGCCTGCAGTATCTACAAATTTGTGTGAACTCCTCTCTCTGAAATGTCCCCCAATCTCCTAAGATTCCTGGCCTGCCAGGAGGTGACCTGTCTTACTACTTGTACACCTGGGACCCTGTAAGACATAAAACAGACATGAGAACAGTTTCCTGGAAGAATTTTGAACATGTTCATTCTACCCATGAAGTATAACCCTTGATCCTTACTGGTGGGCTTTTCATATCTGATTACATGAGATTTATTCTGAAATATGACACTCCATGTATAGCCTTTATTACACATTCAATTTGTGCAGTTACATTCTGATTAGTTTTATTAAATAAGTGCAACTAACTACATTGCCATTAAAAGTAAAGAAACAATAAAAGTATTTGTTTCTGAATTTTGAGGGATCAAAGAGAACATAATGAAAGCACTAAGTTATTAAGTTGAGGTCAGACAAAGGTCAAGAATTGACCCAGCAATTCCTCTCCTAAGTCGATACCCCCAAAGAATTGCAAGCAGAGACTCAGATACTTTAGTGAAAATGTCCATTGCTGCATTATTCAAAATAGTGAAAAGGTGGAAACAGTCTAAGTGTCTATTACACTTAGATTGGATATACAAAACGTTATGTATACATACAAGGGAATATTATTCAGCCACAGAAAGTGAAGTTCTAATAGATGCCACAAAATGAATGAACCTTGGGCTTCCCTGGTGGCGCAGTGGTTGAGAGTCCGCCTGCCTATGCAGGGGACATGGGTTCGTGACCCAGTCCAGGAAGATCCCACATGCCATGGAGCGGCTAGGCCAATGAGCCATGGCCGCTGAGTCTGCGCATCCGGAGCCTGTGCTCTGCAACGGGAGAGGCCGCAATAGTGAGAGGCCCATGTACCCCCCCCCAAAAAAAAAAAAAAGAATGAACCTCGAAAACACTATGCTAAGTGAAATAAGCCAGACATAAAAGATCAAATATTGTATGACTCTACTTATACGAAATATCTAGTGTAGACAAATTCATAGAGACAGAAAATAGATTAGAGGTTACCAAGGGCTGAGGGCAAAGCGGGGGGATAGAGAGTCCTTACTTAGCTGGTACAGAGTTTCTGTTTGGGGTAATGAAATGATTTTATAAATAGATACCGTGGTGTTTGCTCAGCATTGTGAACATAATTAATGCCATGAATTGTACACTTAAAAATAGTTAAAACGGCAAATTTTGTGTTATGCACATTTTACCACAATTGTAACAAAAAGGAAAAAAGAAATCAACAGAGAAAAAAGAAAAAGGGCTTTCTCATATAGCCATTAGAAAACAGAACATTAAAAACCCTACAAACAGTATTCCAAAATAACCACAATGAGATGTTCTCCTTGAGTTCATTCAGTCGTTCTTAATTGATTCTTGGCATGAAATTATCTGGTACCAAATTCAAAAGCATCCTGGAAATCCTGAGTCCCCCTGACAATTTTCTAAGAGATACCAGCTCCTAAATCTATTCCCTGAAATATCAATTGTTAAAAATACCAGGGAGAGTCCTTTTCATGAGGCTCTGAGGCTGTTCTCCCTTGTTGCAGAGCAAACTTCTGGCCAGTGGCTTAAAGGAGAACCTTCAGGGAAGCATGAGAGGAAAGCAGACACCATCTGTTGATGACGGAGCAACTAACAGTATCAGAATGGAGAAGAGTAAAATCTTTGCTAGGATATGATACATACCTTTTTTGTGAGTTTTTTTTTTAATTTTATTTTTTATTTTTTGGTACACGGGCCTCTCACTGCTGTGGCCTCTCCCATTGCAGAGCACAGGCTCCGGACGCGCAGGCTCAGCAGCCATGGCTCACAGACCCAGCCGCTCTGCGGCATGTGGGATCCTCCCGGACCGGGGCACGAACCCGTGTCCCCTGCATCGGCAGGTGGACCCTCAACCACTGCGCCACAGGGAAGCCCCTTTGTGAGGTTTTGATCAATGTTTCTCCATAGAGTAAGGCACTATATTATACTCTATACTGATAAAATCGAGGAAAAGACATATTCCTGAAGCTTTGAGCAGATAAAATTCCAGTGACATTCTTCCAGTGACTTACTGCATGTTTATTTGATTATTTGCTGTTGCTGCTGCTTATGTATAGAAAGGGATAAAATCAGCAGATATAGCAAATAAATACTTGCAATTCTACTCTGTGTCCACTGCTTATTTTATATTGCAATGCTCATTGCCCCAACAAAGACAGTTGTGGTTTTAATTTGCTCTGTCAGTCACAACTTAATTTTCTCTTTATTGTACTTACTGAGGGATCAAAATTTGAAAAATTAGTGAAGTCAATAATTTCTATACTTTGGAGGCTGGCATTTGTCTCTTTGCTTTTGATTAATGGTGCAGACCATTATAACCTGTATTAAAAATATAAGATTAGAGGGCTTCCCTGGTGGCACAGTGGTTGAGAGTCCGCCTGCCGATGCAGGGGATGCGGGTTCGTGCCCCGGTCCGGGAGGATCCCACGTGCCGTGGAGCGGCTGGGCCTGTGAGCCATGGCCGCTGAGCCTGCGCGTCCGGAGCCTGTGCTCCACGGCAGGAGCGGCCACAACAGTGAGAGGCCCAAGTACCGCAAAAAAAAAAAAAAAAAAATATATATATATATATATATAAGATTAGAAATATTTCCCTCCACCCCTCTTAAGCTTACACTACCCATAAAGTTGGTCCATTAATTACAAATGGTTAAAATGAGTTATGCAGGTATCTTAAAAATTTTTTTTGAAATACAGTTGATTTACAATACTATATTAGTTTCAGGTGAACACCGTAGTTATTTGATATTTTTATAGATTATATTCCATTTAAAGTTATTACAAAATGATGGCTGTATTTTCCTGTGCTATACAGTGTTTCCTTGTTGCTTATCTATTTGGTACATAGTAGTTTGTACCTTTTAATCCCATATCCCTATCCTGCCCCTCCCCCCTCCCTTCTCCCCACTGTAACCACTAGTTTGTTCTCTGTATCTGTGAGTCTGCTTCTGTTGTGTTATATACATTGGTTTGTTTTATTTTTTAGATTCCACATATAAGTGATAATACAGAGTATTTGTCTTTCTCTATGCAGGTATTTTATGCTCTGTTTTCTACCAAAGAACTTCACTCCACACATCCGACTGACAGCTGACTCAATGCACACAAATGCAAAATACAGTTTTCTGTGAGATAACTTCCGGGAGAGAAAAGCAAATTGTTTAATTAAAGACTGACTGACTCTCTCCCCAAGTTATGTGCTTATTTATTCATTTAGACGAGTTTAATAACCAATACAGTTGTAAAGATAAGAAAGATAACACAAGTCATCACTCTTTAGAAAGGTGGATATTAGATGACAAATCACCATAGGGGGATTTCTTTCTACACGTTTTTCAACTTCTGTTAATGTCATGCCTGGACTCCTTCTATCTGGTCCCTTCCTCTCTCCAAATCAGGGCTGTTACTGATTGGAGACTGGACAGGTTTGGGTGGAAGAAGATGATTAAAGGTGAGCACCAGCATCAAAGAGGCCCCAAGCTTCAGGATGGGTCTAGGTAGGGAAATGTTCTAGCAGGTGTTAACATCATGGTCTCTGTTAATAGACAGAGGTTTGTTCAGGCAGGAGTCCGGTAGAAGAAGAGTGGACGTGGTTACAGAGACTTGAGGTCAGGAAGAGGCTTTGGGGAAGCAAGGTAGTTTCGTGGCTCCAGAGAAAGTAAGCTAAGGAGGCACGGGGAAGGAAACCAAAGCTGGAATAGTGGGGTGCTCATAAGCAGCTTCTAACTATTTCAAAATTCCTTGTTCCAAGTCTGCGTTCACTGCTAGGTAGCAAGCACAGTGTTGTTCTGGTTCACTGCCAAGATCCTAGCGCTTAGCAGAGTTCCTGGCACACACTTGGTGCCAATAAATTTTGTTGACTTAATGAATGGAAGAAAGCAAAATTTGGGGGGGGACTTATTTTCTAGAATTTTAGAAGTCAGGGGGCTTGGTTCCAAAGAAAGCAGCAAGAGCCTGGATAATGAATTGACACAAGGCCAGTGTAGGGCCCGTGTGACCCAAATTGGCCCTGGATCCTGCTTGAAGAATTCAAAAAGCTCCTGTGGTGATACCTATAGGAACCAGGGAAATAATGCCTGTCCCTATACAACCCGCTCAGAAGATGAATGCAACCATTCTCTAAATTTCATGTTATTTTTCTTTTATCTAGTGGCTCCTGCCTTCTGGGCTTATGGTCTGCTGGTCTGTGTATAGTAGGGAGTGGAGGTAACCACACAGAGCGTGGATCTAGGAAGTGTGGGACAGATGAAAAGGGTAACAAAGCGTCAGAGGCTAGGTAAACAATTTAAATCATGAATAAATAATTGAAGGCCATCAAAGAAGTGTGAACTCAAAACAGAAATGAGCTCTTATTTTCATCTTTTCATATGGTCTTCATATGGGACAAATGACTGCTCTAACACTGCTGCGAGGTTTTTTCTGTGTGTGTGTGTCTGTGGTTAGAGTGAAATCTAGATCTTAAAATGCTGGCAATGAAAAAAAATGCTGTTTGGTGAGTCTTAAGAAGTCTCTGCACTCTGAGTTGGCAGCTGGAATTTGTCTAAGTGGCTCTCCATTTGTCTTTCCAGTGATGGAAGGGATCATTTTATATGTTGAGACAAGTACATATGAAGCACCCAGGTCTTGGAAACAGCACCAAAATCTGAATGAAGATGCTTCAGATGTTGGTATATTAAGTTATATGCAAGTAATGCAAAGGTTGTCTTACTGGAGGAGAAATTGGATCTCTATAAAGATTTTTGTAATAATAGTTTCCTTTGGCTGAGGACAAGAAGGAACAGTGGGTCTAGACTGAAAGCCATCTCCTTGGTCTTGGACTTCCCAGGCTCCAGTACTCTGAGAAATAAATTTCTGTTTTTTATAAGTGGCCAGTTTATGGTATTTTTGTTATAATAGGCCAAGCAGATTAAGACAAAGGACGAAGAATTTTAAAGAATTAGTTTAAAAAATTGTTTTCACCTATACTCTATTCTCCTTTTACTAATTCAGCTTCTAGTAGGTTAGTATATGCTGCATTCATTTTAGCCGTGCTTTAGGGAATTAAGTGTCAAGTCTGTATCCACACTTGGAATGATGTAGATTTGGGTAAGGCATAGCTTTAAGGGAAAGAAAGTACTTGATGGCAACAGTGACATGCAGAGAAACCCAGAGCAGTAGTTTGGAATGGGAGGGACAGCCAACTACCTGGATGTATTAGTGGATACAGTAAGAGAACCCTGAAGAATCTCAGAAACAACAAGGGAAATGAGCTCAAGAGGAGGCAAGGGACTATGTGTTGTCATGCGGAATGGGGCTGGGAATTTGCTCATTGGGTGTTGAAGGGAAGGATAGATTTTTTTGATTGGTTACATTCAATGTACATAATTGTTGATTGGAATATATATTAGCATAATCCTTTGGGGAAACTATTAAGAAATATGTATCACACTCATATATTTTGGTGCCAGAATCCTATATTTTATCAGTGGTTGTCTTTAAAGGCAGTGATAAAAGTGATTTATTTTCTACTTTTATATTTTGTCCTTTTCAATGATGAACACATTGTAGTGGACAAAATACACTTCATTCTTTAAAAACAAATTAAGTTTAAAATTCCTGAGAACCAAACCCAGTGGATTTTATTTTGTTTCTTATTGATTTGTAGAAAGTCTCTGTGTACTGATCCCATGGTATATTTCATGTTTTACAGCCATCCATTTCTGTTTGCCATTTTTCTTTTGATTTTATTTATAGTGATTTTTTTTACAACATAATTTTTTTAAAAAACATCAATTTTATCAATCTTTATTTTGTGGAAGAGACCCTGAGAAAAGGTGATCTCTGCTCTGCTTCTGGATGTGGTCATATTTCAAGGGGACTCCTGGAGATGCCACCATCTTAAGACCATCACCCAGAAAGTTCCCTCTTGCCCCTTCCTGTCAACACAGCCCCCAACACATCCACTTTTCTGATTGTTTTCAACCTTACATCATGTTTCTTTTTCAGAGCTTTATATCAGTAAGATTCTACAGTACGTAGTATTTGTGTCCATCATCTTTTATTCAGCAGGGATTCATCCATGGTATTGTATCAGAGTCTATTACCTGTTATTGCCTAGTGTCTTCCATTGTGTGAATAAACCATTCATTCTCCTGTTGATGAACATTTGGGTAGTTTCCAGTTTGGGGCTCTAATGAAGACAGTTACTATGTACATTCTTCTACAAATCTTTCTGTGGCTAAGTATTTTCATTTCTTATAAGTAAGTTCTTAGGCATGGAATTGTTAAGCCACTGGGTAGAGTCGTTTTTATAAGAAACTGCCAAATGATCTGCCAGTGGGATGTACCATTGCATACTCCTGTCAACAGTGTATGGGAGCTCAAGTTCTACATTCTCACAAATATTTGGGATTGAAAGTCTTTTTAATATCTGCTAGTCTAGTGGGTGTGTATTGGTTTTCGTTTACATATTTTAAAATAACTAATGATGTTGAACACTTTGTAATGCGTCTAAATTTTTTGCTCATTTTTAATGGAACTGTCTTTTTATTATTGGATTCCTCTTAACATTTCTATGTACAAACCTTTTGTCAGATAATTTATAAATATTTTCTCTCACTCTTGCCTATTCATTTTCTGAATGATATATTTTGATGAGAAAAAGTTTTTCATTGGATGAAGTCCAGTTTATCAATATTTTTCTTTTATGGTCATTGCTGTTGGAGTCTTGTCTAAGCACCCTGTGCTTATACCCAGGCTGTGAAGACATTTTCCTATTTTAATTTTTCTAGAAGCTTTAGATCTATGGTTCATCTTGGATACATTTTTGCCTATTGTATAAAGTAAGGATTCAGGTTCAATGTTTTTTCCATATGGATATACAGTTAGAGCAACACCATTTGTTGAAATGACTGTCTTTTCCCCATTGTATTTCTTAGATGCCATTGTAAAAAATTAATGATTGTATGAGTGTGGCTCTACTTCTGGATTCTGGATTCTGTTTGTTGACTTATTTCCCTATCCTTATGATATTGCTGCATTCACTTATTAGCTCAAGTAGTTTTGATACTATTGTAAATGGACTTGTTAATAAAATTTTGCTTACCAATTTTTGCTGTTAGTAAGCAAATAAGAAGATAAAAGAAAGATAATTGGTTATTTTATATTTAACTTCATAAATTTCATAAATTCACTTTTAGTTCTAGTATTTATTTGTAGACTTCCTAGGATTTTTTTTTTTAATGAAGACAGTCAAGTCATGTGCAAATAGATGCAATTTTACTTCTTCCTCTCAAGGCTTTTAATTGTCTTTTCACACCGGTTAAGCACTGCAGTACATTATTGAATAGAATTGGTGACATTCTCTCCTTTTTCTTTATCTCAAGAAGAACATTTTCAGTCTTCACTATTAGATATGATGTTAGCTGCCAGTTTTTTTGAAAATGCCCCTTTTCAGTTGAGGAAGTTCCCTTCTATTCTTAGTTTGCTAAGAGTACTTATGACGACTTGACATTGAATTTTGTCATATGCTTTTTCTTCATCTATTGAGATGAACATGTGGTTGTTTATTAGTTTATTAAATTTGTGGATTATATTGATTGAATTTTGAATGTTAAATGACCTTGCATTGCAGAGACAAACTGTTCCTGGTTGTGGTGTATTATCCTTTTTCTGTGTTGTTGGATTCAACTTGTTAATATTTTAATGAAGATTTTGGGTCTATAATCATGAGAAAAATTGGACTGTTATTTTGTAATCTTTCTAATCTTGTAACTTCATCATCATGTCTTTGTATTAGGTTTATGATGGCCTCATTAAATGAGTTGAGAAATGTTCCTTCCTATTCCATCTTCTTGAAGACTTTGTGTAAATTTAGCATTATTTCTTCCTTAACATTTGAATTCACCAGTGAAAACAGTTGGGCCTGGGGTTTCCTTTGTGGGAAGATTTTAATAAAAAATGGAAATTCTTAAATAAATAGAGTGTATTTAGATTTTCTGGTTCATCTTGTTTTAATTTACATATGCTATTTTGCCAAGGAATTTGTTCACTTCATCTATGTTGTCAAATTTATTGACATAAAGTTGTTCACAATACTCCCTTGGTAGTTCTTTAATGCCTGTGAAATATGAAGAAATATCCTCTTTACTATTCCTAATTTTAATAATTTGTGTTTTCTCTTCTTTGTTTAAAAATTCATCAGTCTTGCTCAGGTTATCCATCTTATTAATCTTTCCAGAGAGCCAACTTCTGACTTAATTTTCTCTATTGTATGCTTTGGATTTCATGAGGTTCTGCTCTTATATTTCTTGATCAATCTTGCTAGAGTTTAGCAATTCTATTAATTATTTCAAAGAACCAATTTCTGGATTCATTAAATTTCTCTCCTATTTGTTTTCTGTTTCATTGACTTGCACTCATTTTTATCATTTCCTTTCTTCAAACTACTTTGGTTTAATTTTTCTTCTAACTTATTATAATAGAAAGTGATTTTTATTTTTCTTCCTTTTAAATATAAAACTTTAAATTTCTCTTCAATCACTACTTTAGTTATATCTCACAAATGTTGATATGTTGTATTTTCATTATATTTCATTTTAAATATTTTCTAATTTTTCTCATAATTTTTTTTTTTTTTGCGGTACGCGGGCCTCTCACTGTTGTGGCCTCTCCCGTGGCGGAGCACAGGCTCCGGACACTCAGGCTCAGTGGCCATGGCTCACGGGCCCAGCCGCTCCATGGCATGTGGGATCTTCCTGGACCGGGGCACGAACCCGTGGCCCTTGCATTGGCAGGCGGACTCTCAACCACTGTGCCACCAGGGAAGCCCTCTCATAACTTTTTTGACTCATGGATTATTTAGAAGCATATTGTTGAACTTTCAAATAATTAGGGCTTTTGTAAACACCATTATTTATTTCTAAAATTCGATTTTATTTTGATCAGAGAAGAAATTCTGTAATATATTAGTCTTTGAAATGTATCAAAACTTATGACCCAACTCTAGGTTCCCTGTGCACTTAAAAAAACTGTACTTTGCAATTGTTGAATATATTTTTAATCCATATCCATTAGGTCAGTGTAGTACTGTTTAGATCTTCTACATCTTTACTGAATTTTTCCTAGTTGTTCTATTAATTACTGAGAAAAATGGTGTTAAAAATCTCCCACGATTAGTATGTATTTGCTTATTTCCCCTTTAGTTCTTTTAAGTTGTTTTTTTTTCATGTATCTTGAAACTCCACTATTAGGTTCATGCATGCTTATGACTACTATTCCTTATAATTGATCCTTATACTATTAAGAAATGTCTTTTTTTTAAATTGCCTATTGTTCTCCTTGTCCTGATTTCCATTGTTTCTGATATTAATGTACCCACTCTCTTTTATTTACTCTTTGGTTGGTATATCCTCCCCCATTAAAATTTTTTCAACTTGTATGTCTCTTTTTATTAAATGAGCATCTCTTGTAAACAAAACATAGTTGGGAATAGCTTTTTTTAAAAAAATGTAGTTCAAAAATCTTTGCCTTTTATTTAGAGTGTTTGATCCATAACATTTAAAGTAATTATTGACATGGTTAGATTTAAGTCTTCTATTTGCTATTTTTTTCCTATTTGTCCTGTCAGTTTTTCTTTCCCATTTTTCCTTGTATCCTTATTCTTTTGTGATTATTGAACAATTTATTATTTCATTTTATTCCTGTATTGGATTTTTAGGTATACTTTAAATTTTTAGTGCTTGTTCTAAGAATTACAGTATACATCTGTACTTTGCAGTGTCTTTCTAGAGTAAACACTCTATCCTCTTCAGAAGGTATAGCCTTGCAATAGTGTTGTTCTATTTGGTCTTCATACTCTGTATTATTGTTATACATATTACTTTTACACATTTTAAATCCTTAGTCAGTAGTATAATTTTTGCTTTAAAGAGTTATATGATTTTGAAGATATTAAAGGAAAAAATAAATGTCTTTTATATATACATTCACATTTATCACTTTCAGTGCTCTTCATTCCTTTCTGTAGGTTTGAATTTCCATCTGGTATCATCTTTCCTCCAGCCTGAAGATCTTCTTTTAGAATTTTCTTAGTAAAGTTTTGGTGGTGACAAATTTTCTCAGTTTTTATTATCTGAAAATGTCTTTTATTTTTGGAGAATATTTTCTCTGGATGTAAAATTCTTGAATGTCATTTGTTTTTCTTTCAACACTTTAAAGATATCATTCCATTTTTTTTAATGGATTCTATTGTTTCTAATGAGACATTACACATTATTTATACTGCTGTTCCCTTGTATATAATATATGGTTATTCTCTGGTTACATTTAAGATTTTTCTCTGTAACTTCCTTTCAGCAGTTTGATTATGATGTGCCTACGTGCGGTTCTTTTTGTGTTTTTTCCTATTTGCATTTGGTTAGCTTCTTGGAACTATATGTTGATCTTTTTCACCCAATATGGGAAATTGTCTGTTAAAATCACTTCCTTAAATTTTTGTTCTGCTCTATTTTCACTCTTACCTTAATATTCTCTTATAGGTTATTGAGGTTCTGTTCATTTATTTTGATTTTTTCCCTCTATATCCTTAATATTGGATAAATCTTTTTGATCTTTTTTCAAGTTCACAGACCCTTTGCTCTACCCCTCTTTCCTCTGCTGCTCCAAATCTGCTAGGAAGCCCATCCAAGGAATTTTTCATCTCAGATAGTGTACATTTCTTTTATTAAATTTCCATGTGATTCTTTTTTATAGTACTTTTCTGCTAAATTTGGATAATTTTATTAATTATGATCATATTTACCTTTAAGACCTTAAATGTATTTGTAATAGCTGTTTTAAAGTTTTACCTGCTCTTTCTAAAATCTGGGTTATTTGGGAACCTATTACTGTTAACTATTTTTCTCTATCTCTAGGGTCAAATTTTCCTGTTTCTTTGCATTTGTACTAATTTTGAGTCTATGCTGGACATTGTGAATATATGTTGTAGAGTATGGGTTGTATCGTCTTGCTATGAAAGACGTTGAATTATTTTTCCTGAAGGACCTTAAATTCTGTCCAATTATTTTGATCCTGTCAGGATTGTCTTTATTATTTGTGAAGATTGATCTGTTTCAGTTTGGGGCCAAATTCTATGGTGTGCCTTTTACTCTAGCATATGATTATTGTCAACTGAATGTCCACTGTACTCAGTATATAGTCTCTTGATTATAACTGAGATGGCACTCCAGCATCTCCTGATATTGCACAAGCTGAGACATCACTGGCTAGCTCTCATCCTTGTACCAGGCTATCTCTGCATGGTCTTGCAGAATCTCACCCTGTTAAGGATCAGTCCGATCCTTAGCTTAGCACTCTAGTGAATCCCCAAAAGACTCCTTCCCCACCCCACACACAACTCTTTTTTCTTATGTATCCTGCTCTGAAAATTCTCCCTGCATCTCCAATATCTGCCTCCTCAACTGAACAAGACTGTTGCTCTGATTGGTTCCACCTCCCTGATCTACAGCAGAAAATACCATTAGGCAGGAAATCAGGGCAGTTGTGGAGAAACAGTTGGACCTATCTCATATGTTTCTCTTCTCTCAAGGATTACATCTTGTACTACCTGTTTGTCAGTGTCTGAAAACCGTTTGCTTATATATTTTGTCCAGTTTTATAGTTGTCCAAAGGAAAGTTCAGTACCAGTTAAGTGGTCATGGCCAGAAGGAGAAATTTGTATAAATAAATAAATAAATATGCAAAGCAATAAAAAATAAGAACCATTTATAATCTTATACCTAGTGATGATCACTCAGTAATTTCTGATTTTTTTTATTCTATGCATTTGTTCATACATGTATGTGTATCCATGACATATATCATTACCAATCTTGTTTTCATAATAATATAGCTTGAGAAATTTAATTAAATATTCTTTAAAAAGATAACTTTTATATGCTGAAAATTATAAGACACTGATAAAAGAAATTGAAAAAGATACCAAAAATTGGAAAGATATTTCATGCTTATGGATTGAAATAATTAATATTGCTGAAATATTCATATTACCCAACACCATCTATAGATTCAATGTAATTCCTATCAAAATTCCAATGGCATATTTCAAAGAACTACAACAAATAATTCTAAAATTTGTATGGAATGACAAAAGACCCTGAATAGCCAAACCAATCTTGAGAAAGAAGAATAAAGCTGGAGGCATCACACTCTCTGATTTCAAACTAAACTACAAAGCTATAGTAGTAAAAACAGTATGGTACTGACACAAAGACACATAGATCAATTGAACAGAATTGAGAGCCTAGAAATAAACCCACTTATATATGAACAATTAATGTATGACAACGGAGCAAAGAACATACAATGGAGAAAGGATGATCTTGTCAATAAATGGTATTGGAAAAACTGGACAGCAACATGCAAAAGAATGAAGCTAGACCAGTATCTTATACTACACACAAAAATTAACTCAAAATGGATTAAAGACTTTACTGTAAGATTGAAAACCATAAAATTCCTAGAAGAAAAAAGACTGTAACCTCATTGACATCAGTCTTAGAGATGTTTATGTGGATCTGATTCCAAAGACAAGGAAAACAAAAGCAAAAGTAAACAAATGGGACTACATCAAGCTAAAAAGCTTCTGCACAACAAAGAAAATCATCATCAAAATGAAGAAGGCAATGTACTGAATGGGAGAAGATATTATCAAATGATATGTCAGATAAATGGTTAATATCCAAAATATATAAAGAAGTCATACAACTCAACAACAACCAAACAAACAACCTGATTAAAAAAATGGGTAGAGGACCTGAAGAGACATTTTTCCAAAGAAGACATACAGATGGCCCATAGGCACATGAGAAGATGTTCAGCATCACTAATTATCAGGGAAATGCAAATCAAAATCACAATGAGATATTATACCACATCTATTCTGTTAGAATGGCGATTATCAAAAAACAAGGAATAGCAAATTCTATAGAGGATGTGGAAAAAAGGGAACTCTAGTACACTTTCAGTAGGATTGTAAACTGGTGCAGCCACTATGGAAAACAGTATGGAGAGTCCTCAAAAAATTAAGAGCAGAACTATCATATGAAACTATCACTAACATAGTGATCTATTCCACTTCTGGATATCTATCCAAAGAACATGAAAACACTAATCTGAAAAGATGTTTGCATCCCTATGTTCATCTCAGCATTATTTACAATAGCCAAGTTAGGGAAACAACCTGTGTCCATTGATGCATGAATAGATAAAGATACATATATACAATGGAATACTACTCAGCCATAAAAAGGAATGAATTTGTGACAACACTAATGAACCTTGAGGGTATTTTGCTAAGTGAAATAAGTCAGGACAGGACAAATATGATATGGTTTCACTCACATGTGGAAACATCTCACTCATGTGGAATTCCACATATGAGTGAAACAAAACAAAAAATAAGACAAAAACAAAAAATAAAACAAATTAGTGGTTACCAGAGAGGAAGGGGTTGGAGGTGAGCAAAGTAGGGGAAGGGGGGGTCACCTGTATGGTGACTAATGGTAATTAGACTTTTGGTGGTGATCACTCTGTGGTGCATACAGATGTTGAACTATAATGGTGTACACCTGAAACTTACAAAAAATGATTATTTTAAATTATGGCACAAGCTTCCATTTTATGCTATACCTTATCCTAACCAATTCTTTGTTCTTGCATACTTAGGCTTTTTTTTTTCTCACTATTTTAAACAACAGTTAAGGAACATCCTTATATATAAACTGTCTACATGCCCTAGTCCTTATCAATTGTTACTGAATTCTGTAAAATGGCATTGAATTTAGGAAGTTAGGACATCTCATTTGGATTTATGGCTTGCCTGTGTCCCAAATCTGAGGTGACCTTAGATTATAATGTTCAATTTAGTTAAAGCAAGCAGGAAAAAGAAGCATTTATAGAGTGATTTTTAAAATCTCCATTCCTTTGGAAGCCTGTACGCTCCCTGAAAAGGAATTTGACTGTTCCTGGCCAGCCCAGCATTTAATCCCAACCTGTCACTAGTTTCTATGAAGTGAGGTTTCTATTACTTCCTGGATTGCTCTAGTCTATCAGAGGTCACCATCTCCAATTTAGCCTAGATGTGGATGGGAAAATACCCTGTACAGCCCTAGCATCCAAAGAACATTGGTGTCAAATTCAATTACTGGAGAAGGAGACCTTTTTTTTTTTTCAGAGGTCTCTGAATCCATTTAAAAAGCTTCTCAGATTCCTAGCCCTTGTGCTTATGGTGAATGTATCTCCCACACAGGCCTTCTGACAGCTTTTTTGTAATTTCACATTGTCAACTGCTTTTGTGGTTGGACTTTCATTTATTGAAAAGAGTCTCAAATGGAAGTAGAGACAGTTATGTCTTTAACATATGTCTGAGTGTGCCTGAGTGGGGTGAATATTGCGGACACATAATGACCCAAGATGATTTCATTTCACATAGCTTTCCTCTTTTTAGATTCCCAAATATGTTGATTTCCCAAATGTAAGATATTAATTCTGGATTGCTGTGGCCACAGTTTCCATTAACTCCCTTGTGGGCCCCTAAGGAATGAAAGTGTTCTTGAAGGCTTTTCTCATTTTATTTTAAAATTCTCTTTTGTGGCAATTCCCTACATTTCTTTTTGTTCAATTTGGAGAGTTTTTTCTTTTCTGTGATTAAGGACTAAATTAATTCATTTTGAATTGAGGAAATGGGACAACGTATTTCTTTTTCTGTACCTGAGAAATTTGTTTTCACAATTACATTTCAGTAAAACCACCTAACAGTCATGAAAGATTAGCAGTGTTTTCTCTCTGCAATACAGCCTTATAATTTGGAACACAAATGAATCAAGAAATGTGGCTTTGCAGACTGTTTTGAGTATTAAAGAATATTACTTTAACTATTGGGTCAGTCAGTCCAGGAGAGATAAACCTGCCATTTAAATTGTTAAAAACTATTTCCAGAGAAGATAACTTTTATACTGATGATTGAGCTTCCCTTTCATCCTTTTAAGTTCAGATTTCATAATTAGAACATGATGAACAATAGAATTCTCACAGAAGAATATAGACATCTTCTTGGCTTCCTTTTTACTATTGCCTTTGAACATGGAATAAATGACATGTTCTGCAGCCTTGCTAAATCTTCCGTTCCCTCTCACACTGTTATATTTCTGACCATTTCAATGACAAAAGAGGAGGTATTCAGATGGTGTTACCCCCAGACAAAACGTCAAAAGTTCAGACTAAATGGTACTAACTAGTTGCAGCCATTAAGGAATTATTTTGGAAGCTAATATGCCCATATATTTAGAATATTATTCTCTAAGAACAGCGGCCATTTTGTCTCTCCAAACATGTTTGTTTTTGGCCTTATTCTCCTTTTCTTTTTAGAAAAATTTTTACAGGCATCACCCATGTTAAAGCCAATTTTTTTTGTAACTCTCATGAAATGAATCTTTCATTCTGACCTGTGTGAATTCTGCCCATGGTGATAAACTTCATAGAATGGAAAGTTTCATTTCAGCCATGCAATGTCAAGTTGAACTAAATTCTGCATTTGGAATTGAGCAGCTACCATCATGGTGATGCTATATTACCTGGGGGAGCCAGCTGATTTCCCCAGATATGGATCTGTTGAATATCCACATACAAGTTGTTTTGTGAACATTTAAGTTTTCATTTCACTGGGACAATGCATAAGAGTGTTTGCTAGGTTGTAAATGTAAGCACATTTTTGTGTTTAAAGAAATTGCCAAACTATTTTTCAGAATAGCTGTACCATTGGAGTTCCTACCACCAACTATGAGAAATCCACTTTCTTTGCATCCTCACCAGCATGTGATGTTGTCACTATTTTATTTTAGCTATTCTAATAGGTATGTAATGATAACTCATCACAGTCCTAATTTGCATTTTCTGTATTTCCTGGTGATGGTGAACATTTTTCCTTGTGTTTATTCACCATTTGTATATCCTCATCGGTGAAATGTCACTGATTGTTATTTGCCACTTTTCTAATGGGATTGTTTGTTTCACTATTGAGTTTTAAGAGTTTTATACATTATAGATATGAGTCCTTTGTGGTTTGCAAACATATTTTTCCAGTTCATAGTTTGTCGTTTCATCTTAACAGGGTCTTTCACAGAACAAAAGTTTTAAATTTTGATCAACTCCAATTTGTTGATTTTTTTCTTTTAGGATTGTGCATTTGGTGTCATGTCTAAGTGCTCTTAAATAAGCCCTAGGTCCCAAATATTTTAACTTATGTTTTCTTCTGACAGTTTTATAGTTTTACATGTAAATTTATGATCAATTTGTAGTTAATTTTTGTATAAGATACGAGATTTAAGTAGAGGTTTATTAGTTACCTAAGGATATCCAATTGTTCCAGCACTACTTGTTGAAAAGACTATCTTTCTTCCATTCAGTTGCTCTTGTACGTTTGCCAAAAGTCAGTTGGCTGTGCTTGTGTGGGTCTATTTCTAAGATTTCTATTCTGTTCTCTGGGTTGCTGTGTTTATCCCTCAGCCAATTTAACATAATCTCAATTATTGTTTGCATATAATGAATACTGAAATTGGATAGGGGGATTCCTCTGACTTAATTCTTCTTTTTCAAAATTTTTAGCTATTATAATTCCTCTGCTTTGTCATAGAAATTTTAGAAGACTCTTTTGTATATTTATTAAAAAAAAATCTCTGCTGGGATTTTCATAGGAATTATGTTACCCTGGATATCAATTTGAGGAAAATTAACATCTTTATTGTGTTGAGCCTACCAACCCGTGAAAGTTCTATCTCTCTTCATTTATTTAGGTCTTCTTTGATTTATTGCATCAATATTTTATAATTTCCAGCATACAGACCCTGTACAGATATGTTAGATTTATACCTAGGCATTCTATTTTTAAAGTGATTATAATTGTATTTAAAAATAAACTATTTCTTTAGAGAAGTTTCAGATTTACAAAACTGTAAAGAGAATTGTAAAGATAGTACAGTGAATTCCCGTATGCTCCACACCCAGCTTCTTCTATATTAACATCTTACATTATTATGGTATATTTGATACAATTAATGAGCCAATATTGATACATTATTATTAACTAAAGTACATACTTTAGTCAAATTTCCTTAATTTTTACCTAATGTACTTTATCTGTTTCATAATCCCAGCCAGGATATCACACTGCAAAATACAGAATACAAATTCCTTTCAGATACACATGGAACATTTACCAAAATTGACCATATGCTAGGCTGTAAAGCAAAACACAGAATACTTTAAAGGATATAAAGCATATGTTCTCTAATCAGAATGAAATTAAGCTAGAAATCAGTAGCAAAGACAAAAATTCCCTAATGTTTAGAAATTTAAAGATACATTTCTAAATAATACTCTTTGTATTTGTGGTTTCTGGGTACAGTGTTCTATATATTTCAGTTAGGTTAAGTTTGTTGATTATGTTGTTCAAAACCTATATTTTACTGGTATTTTTACTGTTTGCTTACTAAGAGAGTTATTATCTTAGAGTTCCCTTAAAGTCACACACTGAAAAAGCTACATGGGCTCAGGTAGTATTTTTGAGTGGTAATCCTAGAAATTTCAAGAAGGAAGTGGAAAAAGTGAGACAGAAAAAGAGAGAAAAGTCAATAAAGGGCATATTACTAACCTGGTTACCACCTTGAAAGCTAGGGTTTAATGCTATTTGAGACCTTTTAAAATAATGTGTATCACGCTCCTCAGAATTTTCCCAATGTCATACAGTAAGACAAAATAACTGATCTACTAACTCCCATCCTCCTATTGTATTTCTCAGTCTACAAGCCCTGCACCACATTCAAATTGTTAGATGAGTTCAAAGGAAAATGGCAAAGAATGTTGGGATGACATGGATTTAATTCCCTTTTCTCTGGCATCTTGACCTCTCAGGTTCTGGATAATTTGGTAGTTCTCTGATAATTCATATACGTTGCAAAAACTTTTTATTTGCATTTTACTTATTTACTTTGTTGCTTTTTGTGGGAAGATTAGTGTAGTACAAGCTAGTCCATTATAGCCAGAAATAGAACTGTGTTTCTTTGTTATTAATTTCTAGCTTTTGTTCCATTGATATTCTCTATTGCTTTTTCTGACTTTTATTCATTGATTTCCACTCTGATCTTTACTATTTCCTTCATTCTGCTTGCTTTGGGTTTAACTTGCTCTTCTTTCTCTAGTTGCTTAACACGGAAGTTTGATCACTGATTTCAGATATTTTTTTCTAATATAAGTATTCAGTGCCATAATATCTATTTAAACACTGCTTTATCTGCATCCTACATGTTTTGATATTTTGCACTGACATTTTCATTCAACCCAAAATATTTTCTAATTTCACTTATAACTTCTACTTTGACCCATGAATTATTTAGAAGTGTGCTATTTAAATTTCCAAATTTTGGGGGACTTTCCAGCTTTCTGTTGTTGATTTCAAGTTTAATTCAATTGTTGACAACAAACATATTTTGTGTGGCTTTTAAATTTGTTAAGGTTTATTTTATAACCCAGAATATGATCCATCTTAGTGAATATGCCATATTCACTCAAAAAGAATGTGTATTCTGCTATTGTAGGATGAATTGTCTATAAGTGTTGATTAAACCAAGTTGGTTGATAATTTTGCTCATGTCTTCTATATCTTATTTTCTGTCTACTTGTTCTATCAACAATAACTCCTTTCAGTGTTGAAGTCTTCAATAATAATCGTGGATTTTCTATTTTCTCTTTCTCTTCTATCAGATTTTTCTCAGTGTGTTTTGGTCTCTGTTGTTAGGTTAATACTTGTTTAGGTTTGTTATGTTTTCTTGTTACAATGACTTTTTTTGTCATTATTTAATGTATTTCTTTATCCCTGGTAATATTCATGTTCTCAAGTTCACTTTGAACTTCAGACCACTCAGCTTTCTTTTGATTTCTGTTTGCGTGGTATGACTTTTTCCATTAAATTTTTTTAACCCATCTACGTGCTTATACTTAAAGTGTGTTTCTTATAGACAGCATATGGCTGGGTCTTTTAAAACTAAATCTGGCAATTTCTGTCTTTCATTTGCTATGTTAAGTTCATTTATCATTTAAATTTAATAAAATTATTGCTATTGATGTGATTGAAATTTACTGTTTGTCCTCCTGCTCATATGTTTCCCTTTTCCTTCTTTCTTTTGGATTATTTAAATTATTTTAATATTCCATATTAACTTATCTATTAAATTTTAGGCTTTATCTCTTTTGTATCTTTTAAGTGTTTGCTCTGGAGATTATAATACATATCTAAATTTTCTATTTGTTCATTTTTAAATTTATAATTGATGATGATTTTAAGGTTTTCCTCATATAAGTTTTAAGTATTTTACCACTTCAAATACAGTGTAGAATCCTTAGAACTAAATAGGTCCCTTTACTCTCCCCCAGATCTTCATGTTACAGTTGTCACATGTATTACATCTACATGCATTGACAACTCCACCAGACAGTGTTATAATTTTTGCTTTTCAACAATCAAAGATATTGTAAAGAACCTGAGAGGAGAAAAAAATAGTCCTTGATATTTACGCAGATATTTATCATTTCTGCTGCTCTTAATTTTTAAACATACAAGTTTCCCTCTGATATCCTTGCTAAATTTGCCATGCTAATTTTTAAAACTGAAGTAAAATAGGTATAACATAAAATTTACCATCTGAACCATTTTCAAGTGTACGGTTCAGTAACGTTAAGTACATTCACACTGTGGTGCAACCAATCTTCAGAAGTCTTTCATTCTGCAAAATTGAAATTCTATACCTATTAACAACAGCTCCCATTCCTCCCTCCCTCCAACCAACTCTGGCTACTTTCTGTTTTTATAAATGTGACTCCTCTAGGTACCTCATATAAGTAGAATCATACAATACTTTTCTTTCTGTGACTGGCTAGCTAATATCACTTGGCATAATGACCTCAAGGTTAATGTGTTTTATAGCATGTGTCAGAATTTCCTTCCTTTCTAAGGTGACCAATATTCCCTTGTATGTATATAGCACATTTTGTGTAACCAAATCTTCAATCAATGAAGACTTAGATTGCTTTCTACGTCTTGGCTATTGTGAATAATGCTGCTACGAGTATGGTGTTCAAATATCTCTTTGATACCCTGTTTTTAATACTTTTGGATATACACCCAGAAGTATTTAGAATTGCTGGATCACAGCCATACTGTTCCTGATAGGGGCGGCACCATTTTACATTCTCACCAACAGTGCACAAGGGTTCCAGTTTCTACACATTCTTGCCAACACTTGTTATTTTCTATTTTTTGAAAGTAGCTATCCTAATGACTGTGAGGTTGTGGTTTTCTAATTTTTTAGTCTGACATTTTGCTTTTCCATTCATGAAAAATATTGGCCAATAATATTTCCTTCTTTTATTATCTTTGTCTGATTTTTAAATCAAAATTATTTTATTCTATATGAAATGAGCTAAAAAGCTTGACCTTTCTATTCTCCAGAAAGTTTTGCTTTATAGAGGGCACAGACAATTTCTTAAACATTTGGTAAATCTTTCAATTTAAAATGGCTTCTCTATATGATACTATTTATTTTTATTTCTAACAGTGTTTGTCACATCCGTTTTTTTTCCCTTCTTGGTCAGTCTTACCAACGGTTTGTTAATTTTATTAGACTTTTCAAATAAATTTTTTTGCAGATCCTTCAGTAAATTGTTTATTTTTACTTTATTGATTTTTTATTTCCTTTCAATTTTCTTCTGCATTTATTCAATTGTTAATTTTCTAACTTCTTAATTTGAATACTTAGCTCATTGCATTTCTATAATGTTTCCTTTATTAATATATAAAACTAGTACTTCCCTCCATGTACAGCTTTGGCTGCAGCCTACAAATTTTGATATGAAGTTATCATATGAGTTTTGTTATTTCTGTTGTTGCTCTGTTTCATATATTCTATACACTCTGCGTTTTGATTTTCCCAGAAACTGATGAATAATTTAATGGTAATTTTAAAATTCAAAATGCATAGTGTTTGATTTCTAATTTTTATAAGCAGTGGTCTACATGAAACTAAATTTTTGTAAATTAAGAAATATATAAATATATGTATGTGCTCATATTATGTTTTAATGAGTGAATGCAAAGAAAAAAATATGGAAGTTTATATACCAGAAGGTTAATAGTAGTTATCCCTAAGTGCTGGAATTTAAAAAGGCTTCTTTTATTTTCTTTGTATTTTACTGTATTTTCTTAATTTGAAATGTGGATACGTATTTTTATTTTAAAAAAACAGAGCTGTTTACGATTTATTGGGGATAAAAAAGAGCTCAGATGAATATAAACTATCTATATAAAGAACTCATTTCTAATCCTCTGCAGATTTTAGAGTTCATTCATTGGAATACCAAAAACAAAACAAAATTTTAAAATCCTATTAATTCCCTTGGCATGGATTTTAAGGCAAATATGTGATTAGTTATTATAAATTTTCTGTTTATATTTGAAGAGACCGATTAGTTCTATAATTGTTGGCAACCAGAGAATTTCCTTTCTTTCTTTTGAGTTTGTTTTTTTAAAAACTTTGTTTTATTTTATTCCATATTTCAGCATGTTTCTAGTTGAGGGATGGGGATTGAGTCTACAATGTCATATTACAAAATCTGGATGTTTATATCTTGTTTTCTTGCTTGTTTGATTGTTAATATAGCTGAATCTGTGCTGGAATATTATATCCTGCAGTACAATATTCAGATATTATTATCTCTGTATTTCTAGACACAGAACCTAGCATATTATAGAAACTTTAAAAATGTTTCATTAATGGGTGAATTTTGAAATAGGTCAAAAATACAAAATACGTCAAAAATTCCAGTTATAAGATAAGTATTGCAGATATAATGTACAGCCAATGACTATAGTTAACACTGCTATATGGTATATTTGAAAGTTGCTAAGAGTAGATCCCCAAGTTCTCATCACAAGGAACGTTTTCTTTTTTTAACCCCTATGAGGTGAGGGATGGTAACTAAACTTATTGTGGTAATCATTTTGCAATATATGTAAGTCAAGTCATTCTGCTGTACGCCTTAAACTTATACTGTGCTATGTGTCAATTGCATCTCAATAAAGCTGAAAGAAAAAAAGAGAAATGTGATTTTTACGGAAATGCTATCTTTAACTCCTCCCTGATCTTAACATAAACTCCTTGAGGGCAAAGACTACGTCTTGGACCCTATTACATCCTCAGCACATTGCTGGGCACCTGGCATTGCCTCTATAAATATTTGTTGGATGATGAATGAATGGCCACTTGACTGTGATCTTGCTCAGTGTTGTTAAATCAGATGAATTTCCACCCTTCCCCTTATGTGAAGGTAGAACACAGGTAAAGAAAACTGGGAAATGAAAACTTTGCTTTCTAATTGACACTATGATCTGTAAGTCAGACTCATATCAGACTGCCCTTCTCTTTTTCTATTCTCATCTCTCCTGCAATACTTTCCTTCACTCCTTGCAAATCAATAAGTAGGAAGAATTCCTTCAATCTGGGCTCAGTGGACCAGGACCAACAGAGAGGGTTTGTTATCCTTTTTTTGATGTTATACTTTGGAAGTGAATAGAAATCTTTCATGTATGCTCCTCTTTCTTCCCTCCAGTTCCCCGCAACACTGAATGTCTTGGGATTGTGCACCAGCAACTCAGCAAGGGGGTTGTGCAGCCAGTCTGGGCCTTGGTATAACCAGTTTAACTTCAGTTTACACTTTCATAGATCCTTGAACTTCTTGTTTTCCAAGCTTTGCTTTAGGCCCACTTTTGAGAAAAATTTTATGAATCAATAAGAGCCCTTCAAACTTTCCCTGTATTAATAATTCCTTACTCTTTGAATTTGGCAGTGTGCTGACAAAGAAGATTTTTGTGTTTGAGTAACATTTGCTCGAGGCAGCCTGATACCTTGTGCGTATGCCCTCTGTTACACTCCAGTTGATTGACATGTGAATAGGATGAAAAAGTAATATGCTTTGTCTTATTGGTCCTTGTACTTGAAGAATGTAGTCTTTTTTTTTTTTTGGTTCTGACTTTCAAATATTTTCTTTCACAGTTTGTGAACTTTCATTCTTACTAATGATTTCCCCTAATATCTTTGTATCTCCTCATTATACAGATCAATGAACATGTACACACTGAAGACTGATTCTAATGTCCTCAAGACCATGCCCAGAAGATTAATGGTGTTTTGCTATTTCAGTGAGTAGATTTCCTTGGAAGGGGTACAAGGGAGACCAGGCTGACATTAAACTCTGTAGTGGGTTAAAAATGTGTTTTGATATACTTGTAACATATATTCATCTGAGTTCCTTTTTTCTTGGGGATTAACATTTACATTTTTGGCATATACTCTTCCAGATTTTTTTTCTTAGCATTCACTCATCCAAACACAATGTGCAGGTATATGTGTGTGTATACACACACACACACACACACACACACACATATATATATTTATATTTATACTTTTATGTTTTTTAAAAATGTGATCATAATAGGCATAGATTTTAACCTGTTTTTCCCACTGAGATCCTTCATCCAACTCTGAATCAATGTGCCTTTTTATAAGCAATTATTTTACCATCTAATATCAAAACACGTTTTCTTTCTAAGGCTTTTCTATGTTTATCACATACTATTTTGTAACGCCTCTTAACTAAGGGAGTGCAAGGCACAGTTTGTAAATCTTTAAGTGAAAACCTCCAAAAGGAGTAATAGAAGTATGAAGGCAAGTGAGAAAGAAAGCAAGAGTATAAAAATCAAAAAAGGAGGAAGAGACTGTATGTAGTTTTGGAAATGAGGGAGTGGGTCACCTCATGTTTTTGAGAATCAAAGGATCTCAGTTCTTTCAGTTCTCTTTAAAAAAGTTAGCTGATTAAACTCTATTTATGTTACCTCACAATGCAGTGATATGTTCTCCTCACAGAAATTCCCCCAGTGCTGGAGGTGCCACTTCCACCTATGCAAAGGCTTGAGTCAGTGCCTTCTGGCCTTGCTGCCCTCTTATTTTTTCCCGTGACTGCTAAGAGACACTATTTCAAGGTTAATTTTCATGACTTTCAGACTGTTCTAGTATTTTCTGTCTTAGTTGGTTTGGGTTACTTTAACAAAATACCATAGATTGCGTGATTTCTTAAACAACAGAAATTTATTTCTCACAGTTCTGAGAACAGGGTGGTGGCAGGGTTGGGTTTTGGTGAGGGCTCTCTTCTTGGTTTGTGAAGGCCACCTACTTGCTGTGTCCTCACATGGCAGAAAGAGAGAGGAATCTCTGGTCTCCTCCTCTTCCTAAGAGGACACTAGTCTCATCATGGGTGCTCCACCCTCATGACCTCATCTAAACCTAATTACTTCCCAAACGCCCCACTTCCAAATACTTCCGCACTGGGTATTAGAGCTTCAAAAATTAATTTTGGGTGGGGCACAAACATTCAGTCCAGAGCATTTTCTTAGCACTTAAAGGTCAGAACTCTGTGATAACCTATGAATCTTAATGATTTTGTGAAGGAAGCTCATTACTTCAACTTAGAAATAAAATGGAAAATCAGCAGTGAAAGCATTTTGAATGTAGGCTTGATGCTGAGAAATAAAGCAAAGGAATAAAATTGGCACAGCATATCTTAGAGGGTCCTGAACACAGCAAACTCTCTTAAAAAGATAATAAAGATGCTGGGGCAGGTGGCAATGATAGGATCACAAAAACTGATTGGACAGAGAAAGGACTCAGCATTCAGCAAGCACAGAGGGGTGAGGTGGGGAGTGGCATAATTCTGTAACACTGAACATATAATAGCAGAATCCTGGATCCATGGAAACATAGAAACCAGCAGCAAAGTAGAAAAGAGATCTGCCTCTGCTGTCTTCATAGGAAATGTCTCATTTCACATTGATAACAAGTGAAAAGCTCTGGAAAGCCTAGGATGCCCTGGAGTAACTATATACACTCTCAACGCAGCAGAAACTCTCTTAATTGGCCTGCCCAAAGCTCACCCACCAAATTAACCAATACTCTTAACTCTTTCTTTAAAATATACTGACTGATGCCACCACCTACAGTATGCTGTTGGCTGCTTTTTAGTATCCCACCCATGTCTGCTCACTCCAGATATAAGAGACAGTTGGGTTTATGCTAGCTGATTTTGTTATTATAACAATATATCTTAATTAAATATTATGTGATATAATGAAATATAACTGTGAAAGATGTTGTTATGCCTATGGAAACAAAGTTAAATATTCAACAAGAATTTGAAAAATTATTAAAACTTTGCTGTTGTTTTAGGTGTGAATGAGATGACTGTAAGATATCAGGAAAATTCTGAGAGATCAACACCCCCTTCCATATTGTTCCCCAAGGGGCCTTACATTCCATCAACTTTAAAGAAACTGAAATTAAACATCATAGACATTGCATTGAGTGCAAATCACACAAAAACAAAATAGTAAAATGGTGTGGAGCTTTAATTACTGGTCACCCATTTTGAAAGCAAGGACTGGGACTTCCCCGGCGGTCCAGTGGTTAAGACTTCACCTTTCAATGCAGGGGTTGCAGGTTTGATCCCTGGTTGGGGAGCTAAGATCCCACATGCCTCGGGGCCAAAAAACCAAAACATATAATAGAAGCAATATTGTAACAAATTCAATAAAGACTTTGAAAGTGGTCCATATCAAAAAAAAAAACTTTATAAACAAAAGAAAAATGGAAAGCAAGGACTATTGACCAATCAAAAGAATGGTGAGTAATTTTTAGTTAAAATAAATTACTTAAAAAATATATATTTCACATATGTATTTTTCACACACATTTTTACATATAGTATTATTTTCACATATATTATAATTTTAAAACTGTTTCTCTGCCTTAATGAATTGTTTTGATTAAATAACTATGGTATTCTACAGTATTTCACTAAATTTCCATGTGGGTCACCTGTGAAATAGACAGGATTTTCAGATAAGTCCGCACAATAACATTTCCATTCTTAAAGCTAAATGCTTAGCTTGGTGCAGAAAGGGATGGTGAGCCTTAACTTTTATTCACACTAATATATATATAGGCCTTGCCACACTTGGAAGAGCCAAATTTCAACATTAAAAAAAGCCTCATTAATATATGCGCACACACACACTCACAATAGAAGAATAAGACCATTTCAGAAAAGAAGACTAAATTATGCAGAACAAAATGAAATAGTCATGGTCTGAACAGTAATTGAGAACATGAAGATTAGAACTGAGACAATAGGAAAAAAATAAAAAATATATTTTAAAAATGGATGTGGAGAAAATGATATACAGGAGAGGCAAAGGGAATCTAACATTTCTATAATTGAAACTCCCAAAAAAGAAAATAAGCACAGTGGAGCAAAGAACAAATATTGAGGCTATAATTCATGACATTTTTCTTGAAAAGAAACAGATGTTAATGTGTATGCTGAAAGTGAAAGTTGACCCCAAACTGTTAACACTGACTCATAACTGATTATAATATTTGATTTGGAAAATAAAGCAAGTATTTTTATGACATCCAGGTAAAGGAAAGTCCTTTTAAGGGAAAGAAAATCAGGTTGGCATCAAGCTTTTCAATAACAACATCCTATAGCAAATGTCATTAAGCAATTTATAAGACATCCGAAGGGGAAAAGTGTAAACTGAATATTTTATACCCAGGCAAGTTGCTCAGAGTTATAAAGACCAACAGTTTTGAATATATCTTGCTGGGGAATCTACTAGAGAATGAGCTTTGGCCAACCAAGATGGGATTGGGGAGATTTTAGGAAAAGGACTAGTGGTGAATATTAAATATATTTATTTAACTTTGAAACTCAGACCAAAGGAAAGTTATTGATAATTGTATTTATACCCTCTGAAAATGTAGAAATAATACACCAAAAAAATGGGAGAATGGAAAACAAAGATGGAAAGTTGTGTAGGATCATTGCTTGCTTCAGAGGAAATAGCTGGGAGTCAAAAATTATCCTCTGAGGCTGACAAATCAGGTAGTAAATGTTTTAGCTTATTGTATAGTACAAGGCAAATGTAAAAGGCAATAATTGTATTGCTTCAAATTAGGTGGTGAAGGAAAGGGAAGAGCTTATAAACTAATTGTTGCTTATAATAGGAAACTAATATATAATGTCTAAAGCAAAGAGGGAATTAAGGACATTATGTAAAAGTTTAATGTAACAGTAATTCCAAGAACAGAAGAAATAACTTTCTAAATATTAGAAAAATAACCAACAATAGCAAACAAAAAGGAGCAAAGGGACCACAATGTAAAAATTAAACATACATATTTATGCATACATACATATATAAATATAATATGAATTGATATTACAGATGAGAGTACATACTTATCTGTTACATGAGCAAATAAAAATAGAATTAACTCACTTAAAAAAAATTCAGCCTGTGTTACAAAGCACACACAGCTCTATGCTGAGTACAAGAGAGAAAACTAAAAGCAATTAACAAATAAAATTACAAAGTTATGCCAGGAAAAGGTAAACAGAAATAGAAATAAAGGTTATAATCTTAATGTCAAACAAGGTAGAATTCAGGCCAAAGAACATAAATAATGACAGAAACAAAACCTTATAATGCTCAAGGCTACAATTCACACAAGATGCAATAATTAAGAATATTTATGCAGCAAATGACAGTGGAAATTTCCATGAGACAGGAACCACAGCAGATATAAGAAGTTCACTAATAAATAGAGATGGAGACTCACCTCTCTCAGTATGATATATCAAGTAGTCAAAAACAAAACAAAACAAAACAAAACAATGATAAAGAAGATCCAAACAACACAATAAGTTAGATCTTCTGGATATATTTCAAATGCACAAACCTCCCCCTACTTTTTTTTTTTGTGTGTGTGGTATGCGGGCCTCTCACTGTTGTGGCCTCTCCCGTTGTGGAGCACAGGCTCTAGGCTCAGCGGCCATGGCTCACGGGCCCAGCCGCTCCGCGGCATGTGTGATCTTCACAGACTGGGGCATCTTCCCGGACCGGGGCACGAACCCATGTCCCCTGCATCGGCAGGCGGACTCTCAATCACTGCGCCACCAGGGAAGCCCTCCCCCTACTTTTTAAGTGCCCATACATCCTTCACAAAAAATTGATCACATGTCAATTAAACCACAAAGAAAATCTCAATAAATTCTAATGAAGTAGAAATATAGAAATAGCACAGCAAAATTATCTGGCAACAATGCAATGAATATACAGTTCAATTTAGAACAAGGCCCTTTCACTTGGAAAGCAAAATAAAACTGTTGAACAATTCTTGGGTCAAAGAAGGAATGTAAACCAAAAATGCAGAATTTAATAATGATGAAACGTATCAGAATTTTGGAATTTAGCCATTTTGCTAAGAAAAATGGTCATGATATAAAATGCTTAGATCAATAAAAAATGAAACAATGAAAGTAAGCTAAACGTGACACTCAAAAAGTTGGAGAAGAGAGCAAAATGATGTAATTAACGAAGATTCAAGTATAAATTTATGGGTTAGAATACAGAAAACAGAACATGTTCTTCATTGCTTCAATATTTGGAATAAGAAAAGGTTGGAAACAGCACAAGTACATAAGACAAAGTAGATGGCTGACCACGTTTACACAACGTGACATTGGAGGCATCAGAAATGAACAGGGAAGATCTTTATGCTCTAACATGGAAAAATATTGTTAACTGAAAAAGGCAAGGTGCAGGATGGCGTAAAATGAAAGAAAAGACTATAAAAGTATAGTTTCCCTTACTCGAGTTTTGCATAAAGAAGCCTTGGAGGGATCACGGAGAAACCCACATGAATGATTTCTCATCAGGGTGACAGTACTGGGGGAATGAGGACAGGGGTTGACATGAGACGTCTCACTCGATACATTTTTAAACATTTTACTTGGGGGACCATTTTAATACAGTAAAAAACAATAAAAAGTGTGAACCAAATACAGGCAGCTAAGAGAAATATTTTCCTAAGTCTCTGGGCTGAGGAAAAAAAGAAGAGCTTGTGAGCAGGTTGTGATAACATTGCCGTCATTAACCCTTTGGTGGCTGGTGGTCAGGAGAGATATACATGAGATGGAGGAAACCAAACTGCTCTCTTGACAAGTTGAGCAGCGTCTGTCAACAGCGGCCACTCCATCTGGGCCTCTGCTAAAGGTGGCCATGCTCCTGGTTGGACCACAGGCTCCCATCTGCCTCCCCTGCCATCTCAGGATGGAGCGAAAGAGGCCGACTCTGATGCTCAGTGTGCTTCCTTCTTCCTCTGAGCCTCACAGCCCATCAGCTTCCCAGTGGGGATTGAGAGATGGGGGCCTGGAGTTTGCTTAACATTTCCTTATCTGAAATGGCTTGACGTTCGTTCACCTGCAGTACATGAATGTATTGTCTATTTAGACAAGTTTGCCCACAGACACACACCGCAGGAAGAAATTTTTTAAATTAATTAATTAATTAATTTATTTATTTTTGTTTTTTTTCAGTACACAGGCCTCTCACTGCTGTGGCCTCTCCCATTGCGGAGCACAGGCTCCGGACGTGGAGGCTCAGTGGCCATGGCTCACGGGCCCAGCCGCTCCGTGGCATGTGGGATCCTCCCGGACCGGGGCACGAACCCGTGTCCCCTGCATTGGCAGGTGGACTCTCAACCACTGCGCCACCAGGGAAGCCCTAATTTATTTATTTTAAATTAATTAATTAATTTATTTTTGGCTGTGTTGGGTCTTCATTGCTGCGCTGCGAGCTGGGTGGCTACTCTTCGTTGCGGTGCACCTGCTTCTCATTGTGGTGGCTTCTCTTGTTTTGGAGCATGGGCTCTAGGCGTGCGGGCTTCAGTAGTTGTGGCTCGTGGGCTCAGTAGTTGTGGCTCACGGGCTCTAGAGCGCAGGCTCAGTAGTTGTGGCACACGGGCTTAGTTGCTCCGTGGCATGTGGGATCTTCCCGGACCAGGGATTGAACCCATGTCCCCTGCACTGGCAGGCGGATTCTTAACCGCTGCGCTACCAGGGAGGTCTCGGAAGAAATTTTAATTTGTCATTTTTTAGAAATCAGAATCTGTATTCCTCACATAGTGGGGACACAGAACATCAAGAAACTCCTGTGGCTCCTGAATTTTATTTCTACACTCACAATTTCAAGAAGAGTCTTAACAGATTTAGTCCAAATTTAGTGTAAAAAAAAAAAAAAAAAGGCTGCTCTGGGACTGCAACTATAAGTGCCAAGTTTCAATCCAGAGCAAATTTTTACAGCCGAGCTGGCAGGTCTTTAAAGAGGTCTTGTCAAAACAGAAACCATCAGGAACCAAAAAAAAAAAAATCTTACCTGCCTTACTACTAATGTCCCTGGGTGTGGAAAGGAAGAGATATTAATTACACAATATTACACATTAGAAGGCAGACCTATGGCAGGAGAGATGTCTCTTCATCTCCCTTCTCTCCAGGAAGAGAGTTTTTAGTAAGACTATAAATGGACATAGTCATTTCATTAACAGAAAGTACCCAATTAAGGTTTTGTTGGGAGAGGTGATTCATATTAGTAAGAAAAAAACACATATGTTTATCCCGTAGAAGCTCTGCTCGGACTCTGCGAATCTAGGACCCTTGCTCAGAATCCTCCTATAGAGACGATGGATGGGGGTGGTGGGGGCGGGAAGTCACAGAGTATTTGGGGGTGGGGAGAGTGTGAGCGACAATGCTGAAGAGAGATTAGAGGTGAAAAGGGAGCCCTCTCTGACGCTTGCGTCGGTAGACTCACCTCTGACGGTTTACACTTCTGTGTAGACCCTGACTGTTTGCTGACTGACTCCTCAAATGGCTGGCTGTGTGGACACAGCCTGTAACTGCACCAGGGGAAGGCATAATTGACAGAGTCACTTCCTTCACTGTAATTGACATCCTCCACTCTTGGCTTCCACAAGTGTCTGTACTCTAACAGTTGTTCCTTGAGAGAAGGAAGAGTGTTTGTATTTTATGTATTGAAAGCAAAGTAAAATGATTGCACAGATTTTGATAGATTTCAGGGCGGGGAACACATTCTGCCATTAAAATTCCTCTTAATTGCTTTCTAGATTAAAGCATAAATCAATGAAGTTAAACGTCTTAATAGTGTCTCTTAATAGTGTCTTCCAGTTTCCCTTGATGCCACTCCCCCAAAACAAAAGAAACAGAAAACAGTGGTATTTTAGTTACCCATTAGTCGATAGAGGTCAGGGGCAGAGTTCCCAGACTCCCAACCTCCTCTAATACCTTTAAATAAACATGGCTCCCTCCCGCCCCCCCTCCCCCCGCCAAGGGAAAGAGCACAACTCTGTTCTGCTTTCACATTTTTGCTATTGACTCCCCTGAGAAAGGAGTTTCCCCTCCTCATTCCCTGCGCCCTGCCTCTGCCTCCCCGCACCCCTTGCCCTCTTCAGGCTGGTGTCTTTGTCCTGAAGTCTAGACTTGTCAGTGATAAGTACCATGAAACATGAAATGCTTTGCAGGAGGCCCAGGTGCCTCAGGCCTGCAGAATACTACGTGTATATAAAACCGACTCAGACATCTCCTCTTCCTGTCTCTCTTCGCTAAATGCCTGGTGTTGAATGTCTGCTTCCCTCTGCTTGATTTGTCACCTCCCCAGCATTCCTGGGAAAACCTCACCTGTGTAATGAGAGTAGGCCTTCCTATCTTGTGTTTTTTTCCTGCTAATACGTCCCCTCTCAACTTAGCTCTGTTTGCTTCCTTGCATCCCTGGAGCCTTTGGGGGGACGTGGATTATCAAAACTCTAACCTTCCTCATGCACTTAAAAAGAAAAAAAAACATAGTAGCTACAAACAAACCGGAGAGACCTGGGAATTAAAAACAAATCGACTGACAAGTGGCAGTTCTGCTGGGATATAAAAAAAGGTGGGAAAAAAATGGCTGTCTCTTAATTCAACAAGCCCAGTTGAGGCTATTTTGAAAGTCACTAGCTGCTCTGGCTGTAACAGCGGTGTAGACCAAACTAAATTATTATTCTCTTCTTGTTGAGCTTTTCTTATTGAAGTTTCTAGCTCTCTACTCTCTGGTGGTAAAACAGTAGCTACAAATAACAACTTTCCTCCTTAGTAAGGTGGTAGCATTCACTATGAGATGATTTTTTTTTCTAAATAAACTTTAGCACCTTCGCCCTCCAGAAGCAAATGTTAGCATAGCCAAGATATGGAAACTTCTGAGGGAAAGTTTTAAAATTTCTTCCCTTTGGAATTGATGTTAATTATAGGGCCAAACACAGTGCCAGCCCAGACCCTATGTGTCATTTGCTTTTTAATTTCCTTTTGAACATAGGTTATGGGAAGAATTTATGTCCTATAGTGACTCATATATAAGATAAAACAATATTCTTTCATGTTTGTTTGCCCCTGTCTCCCAAATCCACTATCTACAGTTCTGCCACAGAGATCTTTAAATCACAAATCTGGCTACTGTGCTTTCCCTGTATATAACCTTCAAAGGCTCCCCATCATCTGCTGCAAACTTGGACAGTAGAGTTCATCTTGCCTGGTGACGGGTTGAAATTGACTCTCTAGAGCACCAGGCTGAGGAGGATCCAGAGGCTGCATCTGGGTTCTGTGGGCATGCTGTGAGCTATGCCTGCCATGGACCTGGGAAGAAGGAACGGTAGTGGATGTGTCATGCTCAGTGTACATGTTCAGTCAGATCTTTGCCATGGCATCTGTGTCCTCCATGCAATACTCTACTGTTCAGCAGTACAGAAATTCTTTGAGTTTCAATATATGCTTTTGTTTCAGGCTTTTGCATTTACTGTCTGTCTACTCGAACCATCCTCTTTCCAACTTCTCTCCTCAGGTTTGTTTTATTTGAATTTCAAGAGTGACCTAAGATTCATCTTCCTAGAGAAATCCTTTTTCTGTTCTCTTTGATTATAGACCAGGTATTAAGCCTATGTGCTGCTGTTGCAAACCATTATACTTTACCCACTGTTTTATAATTACCTATGCAGGTGTCTGCTGCCTTCATGAGACTGTAAAGTCTCTGAGGGCAGAAGTATTCAATTTTCTCATTAATTACCTACGAGAAGACTTGAGCTCTTAGCTGGCATACAATAATTGTTTACTGAAGAAACATGAATAAATGTGTGAATGAATGAATGAATGGCATATTTCCTATGGGTGTGAAAAATAAAACAGAGTTTACTGGTCTTTGCAGTTTATAATAGCCATGCAAACAAATGTAAAAAAAAAGAAAGTTTTAAAAAAACAACAAATGGTACTCTTGGATAATTTTAGTAATTTTTTTTCATTTGTTATCATGCATTCATTTAGTACATTGATTTAGGGTTAAATTCAAGGTGGTTTTTTTTTTTTTTTTTTTTTTTGGCCATATTCCTCGGCCCTTTTGGTGAAAACCAGCTTTCTATTGCCTGTTTTACTATTTCTCCAAATAACATTCATATATATCTTAGGTCAGCCTAATATAACAAAATACCATAGACTGAGTGGTTTAAACAACAGATATTTATTTTTCATACTTTGGAGACTGACAAGTCCAAGATCAAGGTGCTGACAGATTGCGATTCCGATCCTGATGAGAGCTCTCTTCCTGTATCCCCACATGATGGAAACAGGGAGAGAGAGAGAGCGCTCTCCTGTCTCTTCTTATAAGGGCACAGATCCCCTCATGTGGGCTCCATCCTTATGATCTGAGTACTCCCAAAGACCCCATCTCCAAATCACATCACCTTGGAGGTTAGTGCTTCAACACATGAATTTGGGGGGACACAGCTATATGTACATATTCCTTTGGTTTGTTTGTTTGTTTACCACATGCACTTACATATATAAGTGGAATAAAATCTGAATTCCCAGAGTTCTTTACTATATTTATTCACTCCTCAAATATTGACTGATCGCCTACTATTTTCGATGTGCTGGGAATACAGTGAAGAAGAAACAAACATAATACACAACCCAATGCAGCTTACAGACTGATTTGCCCTGCCTGAAGTTTCTCTAATTTGGATGCATTGATGTGCTTCCATTAGCAGTTATCTTGGACCCTTCATATTGAGAAAAATGGTCCAAACAAGATTACACACTGAGTGTAAACAGCCCCTTCCTCTCGAGAGCTGCAGCAATAAAGAGGGTACTTTCTTAGGTAGGTGCATCTTTATGGCAGAAGACCAAAGTGGACGTTTGAGGATTCTGAATTAACCCTCACCCCTGTTAAGTCTCACAGCTCTTGCCCTAAATTTCCCCCCCCCCATTTTACTTTAAAAAATTGTTTTATTGTGGTGAGAACACTTAACATGATATCCACCCTCTTAACAAATTCTTAAGTGTACAATACAGTATTGTTAAGTAGAGGCACAGTGTTGTACAGCAGAGCTCTAGAACTTACTCATTTCACTTAACTGAAACTGGATGCCTGTTATCAGTAACCCCTCATTTCCCTCTTCCCACAGCCCCGGGCAACCATGATTCCATTCTTTGGTCCTATGAACTTGACTATTTTTGATACCTCATATAAGTGGAATCATGCAGTATTTGTCTTTCTGTGACTGGCTTATTTCACTAAGAATAATGACTTCTAGGTTCATCGTGTTGTCACATCTTGCAGAATTTCCTTCTTTTTTTAAGGTTAAATAGTATGTATATACCACGTGTTCTTTACCTAGTCATCTGTTGATGGACATTTAAATTGTTTCCATACCTTGGCTACTGTGAATAATGCTGCAACAAACATGGAAGTACTAATATTTCTTTGAGATCCTGATTTCAATTCTTTTAAATTAATACCCAGATGTGGGATTGCTGAATCACATGGTAGTTCTTTTTCACTTTTTTTGAGGAAGCTGCATGATCTTTTTCATAGTGGCTACACCACTTTGCATTCCCATCGATAGGTGCAGAGGTTTCCATTTTCCACTCCCTCACCAACATTTGTTGTCTTTTTTTTTTTAATAATAGCCAAACTGACAGGTGTGAGGTAATTTATCATGGTGGTTTTGATTTGCATTTCCATGATGATTAGTGACATTGAGCATTTTTTCATGTATCTGTTGACCATGTGTATGTCTTCTTTGGAGAAATGTTTATTCAAATCCTTAGCCCATTTTTTTAACATCTTTATTGCAGTATAATTGCTTTACAATGGTATGTTAGTTTCTGCTTTATGACAAAGTGAATCAGCTATACATATATCCCCATATCTCTTCCCTCTTGCATCTCTCTCCCTCCCACCCTCCTTATCCCACCCCTCTAGGTGGTCCTTAGCCCATTTTTAAATTGGGTTTCAGTTTTGTTGCTGTTGAGTTATAGGAATTCCTTCTATATTTTGCAGATTAACCCCTTATAAGATATATGATTTGCAAATATTTTCTCCAATTTCATAGGTTGTCTTTTATAGAGAGACATCCCGTGTTCATGAATTGGAAGACGTAATACTGTTAAAATGCCCATACTACCCAAAGCTATCTACAGATTCAGTGCAATCCCTATCAAAATTGGAATGGCATTTTTTCAGAAATAGAGAAACAATTCTACAGTTCATATAGAACTGTAAAAGACTAGGGGTAGCCAAATAATCTTGAGAAAGAAGAACACGGCTGGAGGCATCAACTTCCTAATTTCAAAATGTATTACAAAGCTACAATAATCAAAATAGTATGGTACAGGCATAAAGTCAGAATAGAGAGCCCAGAAGTAAATCCATGCGCATATGGTCAAGTAAGCTTTAACAACGGTACCAAGAGTACATAATGGTGAAAGGGTAATCTCTTCAACAAATAGTAAGAAAAACTATTTTAACCAGAAGAATGAAATTGGACCCTTATCTTACACTAGACACAAAAATCAACTAAAAATGGATTAAAAACATAAGCGTAAGACCTGAAAGTGTAAAACTCTTAGAACACAAAGGGGAAAAAGCCTTTTGATATTGGTCTTACGATGATTTCATGAATAGGACACCAAAAATACAGGCAAAAAACACAAAATAAACAAGTGGGACTACATCAAACTAAAAAGATTCTGCATAGCAAGGGAAACAATCAAAGGAGTGAAATGCTCCAATTTAGTATTATCCTGGGGAACTTGCTCTAAGAGAGTAGAAGTAAGTCTAGGACAAGTTAGTCCCTGTTATTATATGACAATAACTTTACATTTTGTGTTTTCACAATCGATTCTCAAAATAACTTTGTGAGCAAGGTTATTACACTCTTTATGGATGAAGAAATGAAGGATCAGAAAGTTGTGCTGCTTATTCAAGGTGGCCCAATCTGAGGAACTGGGGTGCTTGCCAGGACTTCAAGCATTGGGTGCCTCCTAAGACCCCTCTGCCCCAGAAGCCATGCACTGGGTTAGCCTGTCCTGTGTCCTCTTCTTCTAGGACAAGGATGCTGAAATAATGGCCAAGAGCACTGGTTGGTGGACCCAGGTGGTAAATGGAAACCCTGTCACCTCTCCTATCACCTACTGGCTCTGACCTTGTTAAATACTCATCTACTTTGCATTTCTGGTGGGAAATCTGAGTAACCTAAGGGATAGATCAGTAGCAGAGCTGGTAGAATAGCGCCATCTTCATGTGGGTCATTTGACTAGCTTGACAAGCCCAGCCTCCTGTGCCTAGCTTTAATCCCATTGCGTTCTACTTTATTGAACTTCCATCTCCATCCACTTACGTCCCTGCACTCAAGATATTTTAATACTATTCACTGTCTTCTCTCACCATGTCCTCTACTGTGAGCCTCCTCTCCACTTCATCAATCTTTCTTCCCTTAAAAAATGCTTCCTCCCAAGTGAAAATTAATAGGTACTCTTCCCCTGAGAGAAATTCCTCTCTTGTCTGGATAGCTGTGCTTTTCCTGAATGACCAGCCTGTTTTTATCTTGTGGTAACTGAACTGTGTAACTTATCAGGCTTCCTTGGTTGGGCTGGCTGTTAGAAAGGTGAGAACCAAGTTCATGAATTTCCTGTAGCAAGTACCTGGCTCTCTATCATGGGCATTATTGTATTAACCTCATTTTGAGGTTACCTTAATATCCCTACCTGTGTTTTGCTTTCTTCTTTCTCACTTATTTTAACACATGCTCTCTGGCTATAATTTATGCATCTTTCTAGGCCATTAGAATCTTGTTTGGAGCAAAGTGTGTGTGGGGGGGACATAGTTATATGGGAAACTACTCTTGTCTTTCACTGTCTCATCTCTCCTACTCCCTTGGTCATGGAATCCTTGACTTCTTTTAGTTGAACACATGGCCATTTGGAATAAAGACTATATTTTCTGATCTCCTTTGCAAGGTGTGGTTTTGGAGTCAGAGCTGACCAAGAAGGTACTTTGGAAGTTTCAGTGTGTGAATTTGGGGAAGTGTCCTAAAAGGGAGGGCATATGCCCTTACTCTCTTTCTTTCTTCCTGCTCGTTGGAATGTGAGTGCAATGACTGGAGCTCAAGCAGCCACACTGGATCATGAATCAACAGCCCAGGCTGAAGAGCAATAATGTAGAAGAAGCCTTGGTTTCTTGTGATTGTGAAGTGGCCTCACAAATTTTGGATTGTCTGCTTTCATACTCTCTACATGAGAAAATGAAACTTGATATATTTATGCATAGTTAACTGGATTTTTTTTCACTTGCACCAAGACCTAATTCTAATATGGCAGACTTTCAATCTTGTATGGTCAGACAGAGATTGTATCTGCCATGACACAATTTGAGCCCAATAGACATTAAATTTCTACAAACAGTAAGAATATCTTTAATGGATTTTGTTCTTTTATTTGTGTTTCTACCCATGTTTTCACAAAACTGCTTTCTTATTTTTTTCTTGTATTTATCACTCTTATAATTGCCTGTATTAGACTAGGGCTCTTATAAGCTGTGCACAATGCCCCAAACTGTGCATATAGTGCCACACACATCCTTATGTGTTATTCACTTCTTCTCAGTGTGTCTTCTGGAGAGTCACACACAGGTTAGACCTTTGTGTTTCATTCTTTCAACAACCGCTTGTGGAGATGGGTGCTATGAGGAGCACAAAAGTAAGTAAGAGACCATCTGATTGAGGAGATGATAATCCATAAAACTGTAATAAAGGCTTAAAGGGATAAGTCCTGTGAGAGAGGCTGAGATAAGTAGAATTTGGGTCCCATGGTACTTTATCTGGCTCCCCATTACCTCTCTGATCTCATCTTCTACTCTTTCCTCTTACTCACCTGCCTCCAGCCAGAGTGGCCCACTTGCCATCCACAAACATGTGTGCCTAAGCTCCTCCTGCCTCAGGGCCTTTGCACATGCTATTTCCTATACCACAAATGTTGTTCCCTCAAGTTATAGCCCTCTCTCAAACTGGACCTCCTATCTTGTTTCTCTGTTTTATTTTTCTCCATAGCCCTTGTTAGTATGTAACATTCTATATATTTTACCTATTTATTTGGTTACTGCCTCTCTGTCCTGACTACCTATGGCTCCATTAGGGCTTTATATTTTTTGTTTACTGCTGGGTCCCCAGCTCTGTAACAGGGATTATAATATAATGGGGACTCAATAAATATTGTTTTAATTAAGGAATGAATGAATGAAAGTTTCAAAGAGAAAGTACATTTCTGATGGCAGTTTACTCGTGGAGGTGGTATTTAGGTTTGAATTTGTATGTATGGGAGAATTAAGCTGGTATGAGGATACTTTCCAGAGCGCTGTTTTTACTGGCAAGCAACTGGAGACAACTTAGGTACTCACATAAGAGGGTGGGGGTGAGTAAAAGTAAAAATGCAGCAGCTGGAAATAATGACCTAGATTTATAAGGAGTTACACTCAAGAGGAGTGGTGAATTAAAGAGATCAGAAAAAATGCTATAGCATAATATCATTTATGTAAGTTTCAAATTCACAAAACAATATTCCATGTTTTAACAGAAATGTATATATATAGATAGATAGATACCCCCATTTCAGACAGAGAGAGAGATAGATAGGTAGGTAGATATCATAGAAGGATATGTAATGCATGACTGCAGAGGAAAGAGAAGTGAGGATGAGGGATAAGGAAGACAAATTAAAAATAAATATAAACAAATGAAGGACTTCTCACAGACCTTTTGTGAAGTATGCCAAGCCTAGAGGGTTCACTTAAATTTCACACTGGCCACACAGCACTAAAAACAAATGGAGGGAACTTCACTGGGGACCAGGAGGGTAGTAGAAGATGGGAAATGAGTATCCTAATAATGATAGAGCCATGGTCAGGAAGTACCAAGGAAAGGAACAATTAGAACAGTTAGTGGGTGATAAAGATGGAAAGATAGGTTGGGTCTAAAATTTTAAAGAGACCCAGATGCTGGGCAAAGGAAATTTTCTCACTTCATTAAGCAAGGAGGAACCATTAAGAGTTTTTGGACAAGATGAAATAACACAGGAAAATTAATGTGGTGTGTAATGGATTAGATAAAATAACAGATTCACAGGCAGAGAAAAGAGTTAAACAAGAGATTGCAATAGTTCAAGCAGGAAGTACTGCTTAATGTGAACCTAGAAAATAATGATGTAAAAAAGGTGGTGATTTAATAGTTATCTGATAATACGTTTTTATGAATTACATACATCCTAGCACTGTGTTAAAGGCTAGAGGAAGGAATCAAATGTGGAATATTTAAATGACTTATGTATGGTCCTTTGGTGGGAAACCAGCATGGGGACAAGTACTCTGACATCCTGTGGGTGTTACATAAAGTTCAGAAGGGACGGAGAGGACTACGTTTGGTGTGTGCCATGTAACTGGATGTCGGTTGCCAGGTAACTGAAAACACAGTTGTCAGGACCTAAGGACAAGTCCCATTTTGGTGGAGAAAGAAAGCAAAGGAAACTAGAAATGTTCAACCTTCATGACTCAAGAAGCTGATGTATGATTAACAGCTAAAAGCTGGTGAGCTGTTTAGGGAGAGATGCTTTTGGTTTGTGGGGGAATCCTATTTAAAATTCTGCCAAGTCACGCCAATAGATATGTCTACTGTGGATGGCAGTAGGCTGTTAGATGCATGAGATTAGTGTTTGAAGAGTCCAGGGCCAACGCTATTGAGCCGGGACCCACTCTCTCAGAGGGGACAGTAAGAGCCATGGTCATCACCATGGTTACAGAAGCAACCGATCGAATACGTTTGTGTGATAGGATCAACCAATGAAGAGTAGATCTTTCTAAACATGAAGTGATGGAAATATGAGTCAGGTGAATTTTTTTAAACTGAAGAAGATTCACAGCTCAGCTTATTGAAAAAAATAGGAATCTCTCTACTTTGATTATGAAACCCCATCTGGAATCTTTTGGCTGAGAAGCCATATAGAATGCTCTCGAATGAAAAGTCATAGGAAACAGCAAAAGGAAAAGAGACCAGAGTAAGATTTTCAAATCAAATTATAGGGAAATAGGAGTTTGGAAACTGTTAAGCTCAAATCAAATCAGGCGGCACCTATGTTGCTGTTCAGGGCTTGAAATTCATGGTCTTAACTGGAAAAGGGTTAGTGGGACCCCTAACCATTTCCGGCAGAGGAGCAGGTCCTGTGTATGAGGATGTGCTCTTCTAGGGGCTGTTAGAAGCTGCTCCCTCGTGGAGATGTGCAGGGGAATGTGTCCACCATGTGGGAGACTGCATTGCGTCCTGCCTTCGTTTCATCTTGGTTTACAAGTGAGCCTGTATGTTTGGAGTGTCTTGCCCAAGTCTGGATTTTATTCATCTGTCCATTTATTAATTAATTTACTTACTCACTTCACCCATAACTTCTTCATTCCTTCCTCTCTTCAATGTTTTCTGAGCTCCTACAAAGTACTACATACTGTTCAGGCACAAATATGAAAATACACCTCTTGTTCCCAGCCTACTGTCAGACACAGTTATGAATACCCACAGTCACTATAAAAACAAAAAGTTAAATGCTCTATAGGGGGAGGATGCCTCCAATCCCATGGGTGCACTCAATGGAGAGCATTTGGAGAAGGCTTCCTAGAAGGGGTAACATTTTACTTTGACTAAAGCGGTGAGGAAGAGTTCGTGAAGTTGGGCAATGATGCCCGGGGTGAAGCTCTTCAGGCCACAACATGTGCAAAAAATATGGATGTTTGAAAGTGGGTCTGTTCAGGGAATGCTGGAATAGGGTTCATGGCAGGATTGTTGAGAGATGAGGCTGGAAAAAAGCAAGCAGTGGTCAGATAAAGGAAGTTCTCTTCTCCACGTAGAATTTAGTCTTCCTTTCATTTAAACTTGAACCCATTGATGAGAAACCGTCCTAATCCCAGTGTACTAATTCTAATGGTACCCATTAATTATTAATTGATAAAAATTAATAACCAGTAGTCTCTGAGTTGATTTTTATCTTTGGCATTTATAAACCCCCATTGCAGTTTAACATGGAAAATAACTTTAAAGCACCTGCCCTGTTATTTCTTAGTTCATTGCTGTAAGAACCGATTTGAGTCCAGAATAGTGCCAGAAAATGGCACAAAGTGAATCTGGTCTCTGAGCTTCATCTTAACAAGGACAATATGCATTTTAAATCTCCTTCTTACAAAAAAGCAGCTACTGCTTTTACTATCCTGGGATGTTAAAATACCTATCAATACACTCTTGGCCACAAGCATGACTTCACATTTTTTTTCTGAAAAAAAATTAAGAAATGACATGGATGAAAATCTTAAGGATGATGAGATTTATTTTGTTTTCATTAACTGTGCCCAAGTTTCCTCTTAAGCAATGAGACTATATAGGATGCAATACTTTATTTAAAAATAAAAGTTATTGTGTTTGGTATAAAAGTGCAATGACTCCAGGCCCATTGAAGATTTTCAGTCTGAGCTCTGAGACTGTGGTTTCTTGTTTAGTTTTTAGACTTTCCACAGAAACATTTCTATAAAAAAAAAAAATGTCCTCAATCAAGGAGCATGGAGGAACTCCAGGAGCTTAGCTGATCTCGGTAAATTGGCAAAAAGCTCGGCAAAATATCTTCCAACTGATTTTCAGACACAGTGTTAGCGATCAACAAATATTTTCTGAACATTGCACATACACATTAAGGATTTCTTTGAAATAAGGTGCTAGAAAAATAGGATGTGCTCCTAAGGGCAATGTTAGACTCTGCTTCTTCATGGAGACAAAATGTGTTTGCTTCCACTCTTTAATATAGCCTTCTGAAAGCATCTTGGACCTTTGGGGAAAAAATGATATAAATCAAATGAATATCCCTTTATGTAGGCTCAAAGAGAACGACACAATTTAAACTATAGGTCACTATTTAAGAAAATAGGCTCCATCCTCTGTGGAGTGTGTGTGTGTGTGTGTGTGTGTGTGTGTGTGTCTGTCTGTCTGTCTGTTTTGAGACTGCGAATGGAAGTAGTTAGAAGGTTGAGTTAAAAACAGTGTGAGTGGGGACTTCCCTGGTGGCACAGCGGTTAAGAATCCACCTGCCAATGCAGGGGACATGGGTTCGAGCCCCGGTCTGGGAAGATCCCACATGCCGCGGAGCAACTAAGCCCGTGCACCACAACTACTGAGCCTGTGCTCTAGAGCCTGCGAGGCACAACTACTGAAGCCCGTGCACCTAGAGCCCTTGCTCCGCAACAAGAGAAGCCACCGCAATGAGAAGCCCGTGCACTGCAATGAAGAGTAGCCCCTGCTCGCCGCAACTAGAGAAAGCCCGTGTGCAGCAACAAAGGCCCAACACAGCCAAAAATAAACAAAATTAAAAAAACAAAAACAATGTGAGTGTTTAACTTTTCTTGTTTCTTTGCAGTACTGGATTTTATCCCTCTTTCTGTTGCTGTACCACTTAAAGAGTGTTCTTTGAAAAAGAAAGAAAAAGCCTAATCTGCCAATAATATCAGGAGATGCCATTGGGCATAGCTATCTTCTATGTCACTTGGACCCAAGTGCATATCACGCTGAATCAGTTTTCTTTAAAATTGCAGTGGATGTGGGTCTAATTCACTACACGAAACACACTTGGCTCCGCTAGTCAAAAGAAACCTGGGAGGAGCAGTGTCTGCAATCCAGCCACAGTTACCATGAGCTGAGGGGATCCGAGGCCTAGGATTTGGGGATAGACAGATTTTGCTGCAGGGGGTGTTGAGACCCAGCCAGTGTGAGTTTCTGAGGACTCCCTCATTTTGTTTTTCTTTTCATTTTTAACAAGTTCAGGTAGAGGGTGATTTCTTTTGATGTGTGTTATTGGGAATACAAACCTGGTGTGCTTCTCATCCTTTAACTGAGACCTGATAGATAGATTAGATATTCTTTTGGGGGTAAAAGGAAAATTAATAAAGTTGACCTATTTGGAAGTTAAACACAAGCATGAGCTGACTGTTTAAACTTCCCCTTCTGAGGGGGGAGGCTTCGTGGATGTGTCCGTATGTGTGTGTGCACGCACATGTGCATGCGTGTGTCTGAACTCTGCTGGGAAAAGCCCCTGAGAGCCGCTCCGCTTCCTTTTGTGTGGAGCACAGTTACACCCAGTGGCCAGTTAGGTTAATGGCACGTGTGTGTTCCCTGAGGTTACCTGAGAAAGAGCAGCTGGCCCCAGTCACTTCCCAGAGTGGAGGCCAGAGGCCAACTTGGATAATAGCAGAACAACCGTGTTCCTTTCCTTTGTTCCAAAAGGTGGTGCCTGGGAAGGAAAAAGCCCTACACCATTCATGATATTAACAATAGCAGCATTAGCATTCATTGGACTCCAACCGCGTCTGTTATTCTTTAAATTAGGACCCAGGAATATAATGAGATGGATTTTCACAGGCTGAAACAAAGCCTTATTGCTTTTTATTCTTATTTCCCTTTATCTGGGCATAATTGAAACATGTTGAAGTTAACTGTTCTTTTCATTTTGTTTTATTTTTGAGTTGGGGGAGCAATAGCAGATAGTGTTAAAAAGGACCATCTTTTTAGAATGCAAATGGGGGCAGAAACCCTAATTATAAATTTTTAAAGAACTATATGAAACAACTCTGAACTGAAATATCCTTTAGGAGCTTCAAAATGACACTTCTCTTTTGTGCGAGCTTGCTTTGAAAAACTCTCTTCATAGACACCGCTAAGGTCCTGTTTTTACTCAGGGGCGGGCATGACTTGTGGGGAAAAGCATGGGAGTTGTGTTTGTGACAGGTGCCTTCTTGTTAGGCTGACCACAAAGTAGAATTTGTGACCATTGGAGATGTCTCGCCAAGTGAAAATTCAGTGCATTCCTTTTTAGCAGAGAGCCTGTTACAGGCTTGTTCTCAGGGCTGCAGATACAGTTTCCGTGCGCCATGAGGTCTTCAGGGCATCGTGTGAAACCAGGTCCTCACACCTGCTCTGATATGCATACCATTTTGAGCCTGAGTTAAGCCTCACTTTTCTAATTGAATCGTTCTTAGGACCACTAGTCCATAATGATCTCCCCTTGTCTGAAGTTCCATCATTTGCACTTTTCAGAAAAATAGGGACTTTAACCACTCAAAACTAATTGAAGCCAAGAGACCAAGGTCTGAGTCCACAGCTCCGCCCCTAATGAGCAGCTGACCTTGGTTTGAAAATTACTTGTTCCCAACCAGAAGGACCTGATCTCCTTCTGTAAGTTCAGGAAGTTGCACTAGAAGATATCGAACATCTCCTCCAGCTCCTTGAGAGGGTAACTTTAATCACACCCTCTTTCCTTCTCTTAACTCACCTCTACAACTTGATTATCTTCTGCTCAAAGCTATTCATTTCTCGATGCAGGACAGCTGTTTATGTTGAGCCCTGCAGTCTCTGGGCTGCTGCTTGGATCCCTCCTCCCCACCCCATCCTCATTTCTGTGCTTTCTGTGGATCCTGTAGCCATGATGTACTGCCAAGGTTCACACTGGTGCAAGGTGATGTGTGTTCTTGTTTTATTGATGTGGATCTGTTTTTTCTGTTCCAACGCAAGGATCATTTCCCACTTGATGCTTAGAGGGGGAGAAGTGAAATATTTTACTATTAAAAACAAAACCTTTCATTCATTGTTTGTGTTGCTTGTTCCTCCTTCTCTACCTGACTCTTACCAACCCAGCCTCTGCTAAAGAGCTGTTGTGGCCCCAAGTGACTGGACTACTTGATGCATTTTACCAGGAAGATATTCAAGGAGGTTACATGGAAAGTAACATGGCATTCTTGTTTCTGCATAACAATAGACTTACTTTCGGTTGTTTGTCTAAGCAGGTGGAATATTCTGCCAGAGGGTCTTTGAAACCCTTCTTTGTCCATTGTGGAAAAAAAAGAGAGAGAGAGAGAAAGAAAATCTGATATGCTGATAAGAATGCAGGTGCCAAAGAGAACATCCGTACAGCCACAGTGAGCACAGCTTCACCAGCTGCGGCATCACTGGCCATGACCAGCTTTGGTAGAATTTTTAAAAAGCAAGCCTTTGCTGCTAATCGAAAGTTAAAGGCTCAGTGCTGAAAGACTGAAGTCGATAAAGTCTGATAGATGCTAAGAGAGACCAGAGCTCTTAAGCAAGAAGAAGGTAGTTTTGACCAGTGTTTCTCAAATTTTAATCTTATCACAATCATTCGGATGGCCCCTGGTAAATCTGAGTGCTCCGACCCACCCTCAGAGTTTCTGATTCTCTCCATCTGGGGTGGGACCAGAGAATTTGCATTTGTCACCAGTTCCCAGATCATGCTGATGCTGCCGTTCTTGGGATCACACCTACATCATACGGTCATTGTATTAAATGAGCTCATATTTTTCAAATGCTCAGATCAATGCTGAGCACTCAAAAAAGGTAATAAAAAATTTTAAATGCCTGATTATCAGAACCTTTTCAATTATTGTTATGTATAATGTCTGAATTCTGCTACTAATGGTGGACCAAATCAGGTAAACGCTAGATAGAATTTTATTTTAGCAAAGCTGACTATGGTCTGATGATGCTACACGGTACACTGTCCCGCTATGCTTTTGCCTACCAATCAGAGAATGCCTTGCTATATTTTAATACGTGAGTTCTTTGCTCCTGGAGGGCGTGTGTTTTGACTTCTTATTCTATTTCTCTGACTGGAGCTAGTCCCTAGTTGGTCCTCAATGTATTGGTTTATCTATATCTATATTATTGCCCCTCTAACATAGATAAGAGGGGCAAGAATTATGAGAGACACAAAGAAGATATATCATCTGATCCCTGGGAAACATATTCACAATGCATATAGCTTACAGAGAACAAATATCTAGAACACACAAAGAAATCTTACAACTCAATAATAAAAACACAATACAATCTCAAAATGGACAAAAGTTTTAAATTGAAACTCTACAAAAGAAATCTGAATGGCCAATAATCACATGGAATTATGCTCAGTTATCATTAGCCATTTGGGAAATGCAAATTAAAGTCATGATGATAAACCATTTCTCCCACTAGAATGGCTGAAATTAAAACCGTGGACAATACCAAGAATGTGGAGCAACTGGGTCTCTCACACTTTTCTGGTGGGAATGTAAAATGCTACAACGACTTCGGGAAAAGGTTTGGCCATTTCTTACAAAATGAAACATTTCCTTACCATACAAACCAGAAATTCCATTCCTAGGTTTTCACCCAAGTGAAATGAAAACTTCTGTTTTATTCATAAGAGCCCCAAACTTGAAATACCCCAAATGCCCATCAAACAAATTGTGGCATATCTCACAGACACAGAAATGAAAAATTTCAAAAACATTATGCTAAACAAAAGAAACCAAACACAAGGTAATACATACTGTACTATTCCATTTATATGAAATTCTTAAAAAATAAATCTAAAATATTGCAATTAAAAGTAGATTAGTGGTACTTGGGACTGGAGGTGGGAAGATGATGGAAATGCTCTCTATGTTGATTGTGTTGATACTTTTACCGTTGTTCAAAACTCATAAAACTGTACTCTCAAAATGGGTGGATTTTATTGTATGTAAATTATACCTAAATAAAGCTGGAAATAAAGCAAAACAAAAAATTAAGATTTAAAATACTTTTGTCCTTTAAACTTCAGTGTCTAGGGTGAATCTTCAGCCTACTCATTTGAGTGCCCTCTCTGGGAGTCGTCTCAGAGGTTCAGCCAACTGAACTTCTCTGGCTGTACCATGACCCTGCAGGAATCCTAGTCCATATAGACCTTTCCATTCTCCTTGTCCTCTCTGATTTTATCTGGAGTATGGCCAGAGAATCTTTATCTTGGTCTTATGATTATATTTTTAAAGTGGGGAATAATTTTCAAGACCTTGTTATTGAGCAATGATGGGGAGATGTTAAAAAAAAAGAAAATATATCTTCACAAAAGAGTATCTTATCTATCTGTATCCATCATCTGTCTATCTATCTATCTATCTATCCATCCATCCACCTATCATCTATCTCTTTCTCCCAGACTGTGGACTATGTTTTCATTCTCTTAGTGGCATCTTTTGAAGAGCAGAAGTTTTCATTTTGATCAAGTGTAGTTGGTTTTTCCTTTAATGTTTAATTTCTTTTGTGCCATAAGAAATCTTTGCCTATGCCAAGATTGTAAAGATTTTTCTCCTGTGTATTGTTCTAGAAGTTTTATGCTTTTAGCTTCCATGTTGAGTCTTTAATACATTTCAAATAGATTTTTGTGAATGGTGTGAGACAGGGCTTGAGGTTCTTTTGTTTCCATACCAATGTCCAGTTGTTCAGCACCATTTGTTGAAAAATCTATACTTTCTTTACTGAAATGCATCCATGCCTTTGTCAAGAACTAATTGAACATAAGAGTTTAGATCTATTTCTGGAATCTATTCTGTTTCATTATTCTACGTCTATCCTTACACTGAAGACACAACGTCTTGGTTTCCATGTATTTAGAAATTTTGAACTCAGGTAGTTAAAGCCCTCTTATTTTATTCTTTTCCAAAATTGTTTTGGCTCTATTCTATGTTCTTTGCATATCCACATACGTTTTTAGAGTAGCTTGTTAATTTTTGTAAAAGAACCTGAGGGGAATTTAGTCAAGATTGTCTTGAAGCTGAGATCAATTTGGGGAGAATGCTTATCTTAATACTGTGTATTCCAATTCATGAAGATGATATATTGTTCCATTTATTTATATCCTTTGTTTCTCTCAGCAATGTTTTGTAGTTTTCAGTGCATAGGTCTTTCACAAATTTGGTTAAATTTATTCTTGAGTACATTTTTTTTGTTTTTGATGCCACCATGAATTTTATTGTTTTTTAAATTTTCAGTTCTAATTGTTTACTGCTGGTATATATCACATTTCTAGTACACATTTGATTTTGTATATTGACCTGATCCATGACCTTATTATAGTCACTTAATTTTTGTAGCTCTTTTTATAGATTCCTTAGAATTTTCTATGCAGACAATTGCCTTATTTTTTTACTTTCAACTTTTATGCCTTTTATTTCTATTGCTAGCCTTATTGCACCATATAAGAACTTCAACACAACATTACATCATAGTGAGAGCAAATAACCAACTGGGCCTGAAGTTTTCTTTGTGAAAATGTTTTGATTGTGAACTTAATTTCTTTAATAGATCTAGGGCTACTTAAATTTTATATTTCTTCTACAGTCAATTTTCTTACATTGTGTTTTTTAGAAAATCATTAATTACATTTAAGTTATCAAATTTATTGGCATAGTAGTGTTCATGATATTTACTTTTTAACCTTCTAATGTCTGAAAGAATTTTAGTGCTATCTCTTCTTAATTCCTGATTTTGGTAATTTATGTTTCTCTCCGTTTTTTGTTTTGTTGTTGTTTTTTTTTTTAAGTATAGCAAGAGATTTGTCAATTTTATCAGTATTTTCAAAGAACCAACTTTGTCTCTATTTTTTTTTCTACTTAATTTATTTTTATTCCAATCTTTGCTTCTGCTTTTTCTGGGTTTAATTTACTTTTTCTGATTTCTGAAGATAGAAACTTAGATTACTGATTTTACATAAGCTAGCAAATTTATGCCACATGTACCACTACTGCTTCCATTTTACAGATAGAGAAACAGGCTCAGAGAGCTTGTAACTCCTCTAGGGTTAGAGAACTGCAGTGGGTGGAACCTGAATTCAGACCCAGGAAGCAAGTCTCCTCAGCTTGCCTGTGGGGCCTTGAAAGCCGAGGACGGGAGAGAGGCATTGCACCTTGACTGAACTAGAAGGTCAGAGCTCAAGGACTCCTACGTGGTTCCTTCAGTCATTTTCTGCATGCCTCTCAGTGTGTTCTTTTCTCCAGCTAATTTCTTCCTTTAGACGTATGATACAGGATGCTGGGACAGCACCAGCACATGCTTAGGGGATTCAGATCCCAGTGGGTGGCTTACACACTCTTGTCAAGTGAGTGTATGCAGCCTCATCAATTATTGCCCCCCACTTTCTGCTCCACCACCACACCTCCCATTTGTCTTCCTCCCTCCTCCAGCCCGGATAGTTGGGGGGCCTACAGGTGGGGATCTCACTGTGACCAGCTAGCAATTCTCTAACATCCAGGGTGCTACAGGGACAGGAGTGCAGGAAGTTTTCAAGGTCTGTGCTCCAGGCTGTATGATGCATTGACTACTCCCTGAAGAGCCCTCTGCTTATAATTGCAGAGTTTTTGGCATGTGCTCCCTGACAAAAGAACAGATGTTTCCTTCAAGAACAAAAGAACAGGGCATAACTGTTGGCCTAACGGTTTGCCACGAATGATATTGAATGGGGAAGCAACAAGTCCTAATGAGAATGTCCCTACAGGATCAGGAAGCCAGTGCCAGGGATTAGAGTGAAATGAAAGGACTCAGTGCTGCTTTTACGTTTTAATAGGCAGTGTGCTGGATGGTTTTAACCTCTTCAGATAAGTGGCAACAGAATAGTCTTTCTAGCTGTGTTCAGGAATTGTGTAGCTGTACACTAATGATGGCTTCGTGAGTTACCTTGCAAGATCCTAAGTCTGTGCGTTCATTTCAGAGACACAGTTAGATGATTATTACAGGCTCTGTTAAACCTGCAACATCAGCATGCAGTGCGTATATGGGGGAGGCATTCCCTAAATAACAGCTCTCAGGCAAACTAAAAACACCGGTGCAAGTTTTTCTCTTCTTTGCTGGCTAGAACTTCAAAGCACACAGAGCCCACACACAAAAATGAAAAACAAAGGGCCTAGCCTCAGAACCTCCCCACTCCCCAATTCAGCAAGCCTCTTGAATTAGAAACCTCCTCCCACCGCATCACGTGTCACACGGGCTGGTGGCATTCCTGAAGTAGTTCCTCCGATTTTTTGTCTCTGAAGACAATCTACTTTGGGGTTGTCCTTGGCTTTAGCCCAAAAGAAAGACAGTTTATTTCTCCCAACCCCCTCTTCCAACTGTTTTTTTAATTAGCAGAAATGTGCAAAATGCTCTTTTCATTCTTTTAACTTCTTTTACCATAAATCACTTATCACCCAAAGAGACCAATGTTCCCCTTTTGTTAAGTCATGGTTAGATAAGAACTTCCATAACATCTCCTATTAAAATCTGCACTGTGTCAACATGGTCTTTACAAATCTCCCTCCAATCTGCTTTGGACTTCAGCTAGAGGGATAATACATTCCAGTGTGGCAGCTGGGCAGTCCTAGTTTGTGCTTTGTGGTCCTGGCTTATCCCTCTTGTCCTGACATTCTGTTTTCTGATTTGGACAACTCATTATATGATGGCCGTCTCTTTGGCAAGTATTTTTGAAAATGTTTATCATTATTCTAATAATTTATATCAAAATTTCTGGTGCTGCCCTTATGCTGGTGATGTGGGACCATACACTTGGAGTGACTTAAAGTTTTCATAAAGTGAATCTCTTAATCACATATGCATTTGAGTTCATATTGTTTTTCTTTAAATGTGGTTGATGTAATATAATTATGAAAATGTTGTTTTTTGGAAATTTTAAGTTTTTTGTTTTTTTTTTTTGCGGTACGCGGGCCTCTCACTGTTGTGGCCTCTCCCGTTGCGGAGCACAGGCTCCAGACTTGCAGGCCCAGCGGCCATGGCTCACGGGCCCAGCTGCTCCGTGGCATGTGGGATCTTCCCAGACTGGGGCACAAACCCGTGTCCCCTGCATCGGCAGGCAGACTCTCAACCACTGCGCCACCAGGGAAGCCCAATTTTAAGGTTTTAAATTCAGTAAGGTACATATAACAGTTGCAAGTATTCTCATATTTGGGTTCTAAATATGAGTTACATTTTTGGGTTGAATATCAGCTGAGGAATATATAAAAAACATGACTATATGATTTTGTTTCTTATAATGGATAATGATAATCTGCTAACTGGTCACAAATGCACTTTCTCTATGACCCCTCACAAAATTCTTGTAAAGATAAATGGGCGCCTATTTGGGATAGCACTTTGAAAGTAAAGCATATTATACATGTTACTCTAGCGGTACTTAATATAATCCACTATGATTCTCTGGAAGCCGTATCACAAGATGTTAGAATTCTCAGCCTCTGTGGGACAGCACTCAGGGTGAATTAAAAGTTTTAGTCAGAAGGACTCGGCGGCTAAATGACTATTTTTCATATTCCAGACTGTTAGTGAAATTCCACAAGTGTCTCTTTTCTCTGTTTTATTTTCATGACTTGATACCAAAATTTAATAAAAACAAATGTACATCTATTACAATTCAAAATTGAACTATCTGGGTGGCTTGGGGTGGGAGCAAAAGATAGATATAAGAGAGAGGAAAACTTCCATTTCTATGGCAATAAAAAGTAGTTTTGCAAAGCTGAAAACCATGGAAATTGAGCTAATGAAAATGGTATGCTACAACTGACTGAATTCCTGCATTTGGAAGCAAACTAGAACTTGGGACCGTACTTGGTTGTCTCCCTTCTTTTTAGGTTATTGGATGCCACAGCTTCATGGAAATACACACTGCTGTGTTGTTTTTGTTCAATTATGTTTACATTTTAATTAATAACAAGGATGCCCACCTGTCCCTATTTAATCCAGAATGAAAACTCTGGGTTGAAAATCTCCTTGACCAGATGAAAAGGAAAAGTATAAAAACCACAGAAGGTTAGGACTGCTGTCCTGATGGCAGACGGCAAGTGATTTGGAGGTCATGTTTCCAGTACCAGTGACAAGTTGAACTCCAGTTAATCTGCCCCGTTTACCTATGGTTTCTTGTGAGTAAAGGCTCATGGTATCAAAGAAGCTACACGGTCAAGGATCCTAATCTATGACAGTGGATTTCTGGGAGAGTTAAGTGTCCGTGGTAGGGTGTCGATATGCCCTGGGTTGCCTGGGACAGTCTGGGTTTGTGCCTAGGGCCCAGCATGATTATTCATAGCACCCCCTCTGGATTTGGGTGATAAATTACTTGGTCACACCACCTATGCTGGATGCCAAGCACACAACCTGGGCATTAAGGATCCCTGTACCCTCACCAACCAGGTGACATCAACCAGTTACCAACGTACAACATCAGGGTGGACCCAAGCGCTTAGACGACAGTCATTTTATCAGTCTGTGCTCTGCCTTTTCATACATATTCCCAAACTAATTGTCTCACTAAATTCGCTAAGTGCATTTTCTGGCTGCAACATTTCTATTTGGGAAAGATGCCAGAATTGTCAGCCAGTAAAGACTTCAGCCCTTTCTTGGCCAATTTGCCAAAAAAACATCAGAGGGAGTTATTGATCTTTTCCCTTGTACTCATTCAGCTAATTTTTTCCCTGGTTTCCTTTCTTTTCTTCTTCTTAAGCTGACATCCAATAAAAGCTATTTCTTTCAGGTGCCAGCTATGTGTCAGCACCAACACCATTCACAATATGAGTTGCCATTTCTCCCTTTGCTCTACAAAGCCTCTTTTCTTGTTTTTATTGACAACACAGGTATCTGTCAAGCTTGCTTCCCTCCTGGATTTATTCCTTGGGTGACTATGAGCCTTGATTTGTAGGTACATGGGACTCGGATTACAGTAAGATTACAATCCACTCGGATTACATTTGGATACTATTGCAAGTGGCAATAGTTGCACTTTTTTTTAATTACACAGTATACAAGTTATCAGGGCAATCTTATTTTATATTTAATTTGTAAAAGAAAGCCTAGAAGATTAGTCAGGGACATTTAAATAGCTAATTAGCTTCTCAACAGGAGTAAGTTTGGGATTTGGCCTTCAGAAATAGGAGCACTTCTTTCAAAATCTCTGACACCGGCTTGTGCTACACTCCCCATTGTGAGAGCTGTTCACCTCCGGCCTTTTCTTAGCTGGAGGCCCAGTCTCATGTTATCCTATTAGGTAAGATAAAAGAAAGAGGCCTTGGGAATTGCAGCAGAATTACCAGAGAGATGAGCCAAGTGGTTATGGGGATAATAAATATTTAAGATATCTGGGAAGCTGTGAAGAACAGGATAGTGACAACACTTAGCAGATGCTGGTGAGCGCCATGCAAACAGAGGGGTGGGCTTGACAAATCTGCCACCTTTTTGCTGAATTACCCTCAAGACAGCTCACCCCTCCACTTGAGCGATGCTGCTAGAGCTGCCCTGATGGTTCTCGAATGCACGGTCACACAGCTCCATAGTGAGTACAAAACTATGGAGAGAGGGTGACACAGGTTTCTGAGGAATTCTCACTCGACTGTGGATCCACATGAGAAGAACTAAGACCAACGTCACATTTCCTACATTGGCAGTGGAGGATGCTGCTTGTCTAAGCGCCTGGCTTATCAAACAACCTCATCCAAACTCCTCATCCCCTTTGATCCTTCCTGATGCTGCTGCATAGAATTTCAATTCCACAGGAGCTCCAACCAGCAATCTTTTCTTTTTATTCCCTTTCTTCCCTCTTCCTGCCCATTCCTTTTTCTGGTGGTCCTAGGAGCAGGGCTCCTGAGGTTACAGAAGTCAATTTGGGTTAGAATTACTTGGAGCTGGGAAAGAAGTGTTGATATGGTGATATATAAGTAATTTACAAATTGATATATGCATTCTAAAAATATGCCTGTGAAATTTTTGTAATTCTAAAATGGGAATGGAACCAAAATGTTTAGTCAGACATGATAATTATAGCTAACATTTATTGAATGCTTATAATGGGCCAGCTACTGTTCTAATTGCTTTACATTTATTAGCTAATGTAGTTCTCACAATAGCCCAATGAGACCATTATTATCACTATTTTACAAAGCAAGAAACAAGCAGAGAGGGTGGAAAGTCATCAGCTGGTGGATGACTTGGGTCTTGGGACCCAAGTCTTTTCAATCCCTAGTCAGTGCTCTTAAGGGCGGGACCTGCTGATAGTACAGTTCCAAAATGCCCCTTAACTTTCAAAGAGTTTTGCAAGGACAATTCTCATCATACATAAAGAATGATATTTGAATTTCTTGCCTCAGAAGTGTTAATAGTCAGGAAGTAATATTATAGAATAGATTATGCCTGGATATTAATTGTCTTGCTTAGTTTCCTAGTGCTACTGTAATAAAATACCACAAACTGGCCAGCAATCCTTGGTGTTCCTTGGCTTCTAGATGCATCCCTGCAATGTCTGCCTCCATCATCACATGGTGTCCTCCTTGTGTGTGTGTCCAAATTTTCCTCTTCTTATAAGGACAGCAGTCATTGGATTAAGGTCCACCCTCATCTAATATGACCTCATCTTAACTTGGTTACATCTGCAAAGACTCTATTTCCAAATAATCACATTCACAGGGACTGGGGATTAGGACTTGATCATATCTTATGGGGGGATACAATTCAACTCATATCAATATTTCTTTAAAATTTAGTTTACTGAAGTATAGTTGATTAATACAATATTGTGTTAATTTCTGCTGTACAGCAAAGTGATCCAGTTATACATTTATATGTACATTCTTTTTCATATTATTTTCCATTATAGCTTATCACAGGATATTGAATATAGTTACCGGTGCTATACAGTAGGACCTTGTTGTTTATCTATTCTCTATGTAGTAGTTTGCATCTACTAATGTCAAACTCCCAATTCATCCCTGCCCCGCCCCCCTCTGCTTGGCAATCTATGTCTCTATGTCTGTGAGCCTGTTTCTGTTTCATAAATAAGTTCATTTGTGTCATATTTTAGATTCCACATATAAGTGATATTATATGGTATTTGTCTTTCTCTTTCTGACTTACTTCACTTAGTATGATAATCTCTAGGTCCATCCATGTTGCTACAAATTGCATTATTTCATTCTTTTTTATGGCTGAGTATGAGTAGTATTCCATTGTGTGTGTGTGTGTGCGTGTGTGTGTAGACACACAAACATGTATATACCACATCTTCTTTTTCCATTCATCTGTCAATAGACATTTAGGTTGTTTTCATATCTTGGCTATTGTAAATAGTGCTGCAATGAACATGGGAGTGAACAACTCATAGCAATATTCATATCTGCTTAGCCCGTATTATGTCCTATGTTCTAATTGAGAATAAATCAAGAAAAATATTTTCCCCGTGCAATTTCTTTCTTTTTTTCTCTAACACATGTACCTAATTCTTTTACTTCCTCCTTCAAACAGCATCTACTCTACCAGCAGATGCTTCTCCCATAATAAGAAGCAGATAATACCCCACTTGAAGGACATGGGATCAGCGCGGGGCAGTTTTCATGACAGACTTTTTAGAGTACTTATATTTTCTCTTCTAACCTGCTTTTCCATTTCTCATCCATAGTAGTTATAACAGTAGCTTGGAAGTAATCTTACAGTTCTTGTTATACTGCAAGGACTTCTCCATACTATCATAAAAACTTTGGTTATTATTTAATCTACCTCATAAAATTTCAACAACTAAAAGATACATAATTTAACCGTTTTCATATTTAAGACTTAGATTGTTTCCATTTTTTTCTTTTGCTTTAGTACTGCAATGAATATGTGTGCATATATCTTTTTTCTTGCTTTGGATTTTTTTGGAAGAGAAATTTCTAAAAGACTATAATTTTTGTTATATCTTGATGGCTTATTGTGTGATACAGACTGCTATCAGAAATTGTAGCAGAATTCCTCCAATGTTATCATCAAGCTTATCATTTAAAAATTTATTTTAAATGGCCTTTAGTTATTTTAATTTAAACTGCAAGACAGGACACCTTATCTTTCTTTCACAGTTGTTAAAAACCCATGAGAAGGAAGTTAGATTGAATTAGTTGCATAACCCAATATTTAAAGTTTCCTGAGTTGATACGGCTGCAATAATTTAAGTTTTGTTCATAATGCCCACATTTTCAAATTTCATAGCTAAAATTAGGCAAAAATTTTAAAATACATATGCTTGTTTTATTAAGATAATTGTAAGTTTGTTAGAGAAAAGACCTAGGATGTATAACTTCTTATTTTAATTAAATACCATTATTTTAATGTCTACTATGCTTGGTGGTGTTTTGTCCTACATACTCACTATAAACTTATTGAATAGAAGATGATTCACCCCTTAATGAATTCATTAGTATCTGTTTTATTTAAACTTTAGTAAATAAAATTACCAGCTTATCACTCATTTTTCTAAAATGACTGCTGCTAAATTAACTTGCAAATTTATCAAATTGCACTATGACTTTAAAATGTATAGTAATCCATATTGATTAGGAACTTCCCTTTATATGGGATATCTGACATGTGTATATTTAAGATTGCATGTATGATTAAAGGAGACATTATATTTCAAATATATATATATATCCTCAGTGATAAATGTTTTAAATCATATCTACTTTACATCAGTTATTTATTGTAATTGAATCCAAGAGTGTTCTGCTGAGGGCTGGCTGGCAAAAGAGGATCTTATTTAACCAATACCATTACACTTTATTTCAAATTAATTATGTTTTTCCAATTCTCCTGTTTTACTGCAAGCATGGAGTTGGCCCCAAACTCAGAGTCAGTCTGGTTACTCAATCCTACACTTATTCAATGCCAGCTTCCTTGTTGGCATCCACCCATAGATTCAGAGTTGCCTTCGATTGAGGAGTCCTGGTCACAGGCAAATAAGACAATGACCTCAATCTCCATGTATTGAATTCAGGATATAGTAGGTCTTGATTCTGGTCCTCTTCTGACCCCAGAACCACACCACAGAACCAAACAATCACGCTTCCTTCTTTAGAGCTAATTACATATATATCATGTGCGTATATGTGTGTGTGTATATGTATGTATATATTTACATTTCCATCTTATCTCTCTTGTGTTCTAGGCTTGTTTTGCAATTCTTAAGTGGGTGGATAGCCAAATGTTTGTAATAGAAAAGGAAAAAGAATGCTATTAAAACCTACTTTAGCTCAAAAAGGGAGAAGCATAACTTATTCTTAGACCAGATATCCTTTTATTTAAATGAAGTATCTTGGTTGAACATTTGCTACAACATTTGAAAGATCAGGAGATTGGACTGGAAAGAAACAGTGAACCCAAGAGATAGCGGAAGTCCTCTTCATGAGAAATGAACTTGCCTTTATGTAGGGGGTGAGACATAAAAGGGGGGATGGGGAGGAGGAAGGGTGAGAATGAGAGAGGCTTCTGGAAGTCTGAGGGGATATTTAGCCAGTGAGAAATTTCTATTACTGTTGATGACCAGAAGAAATTAAAAAGACAAGGAATGTCTAACATTTAATTTTAACTTGTTATTTCAGCGTGTTACTATTTCCATATCTCTAAGTCTTCGGGGAATCCAGAGAAAGAGCCGGTGTTCCCCATCTGGACCGACATGAGGACAATGAATGGAGAACAGGCAAGAAAGGTATTCTACTTCTTGAGAAATAATAACCTTGGTTTTATGGTCCAAAGCACCAATCATTTCCTCCCTTGAACTCTCTTTATTACAGAATTCTTGCATTAGCTAAGAAGGCCTCTGTTTGGGTCAACACTATTCCCAAACAGTTTTGTCTAATCCCAAATGGTTCACCTAAGAGCAGCAAGGCTCGACCTCAGCTCATCCATCATGCAAGGCAGGTCCAGGAGGCTGCAGGACCCAAAGCATTGCAGCAACTGACATTCAGGTCCTCACTGATTGCAGTCTTGTCACAAAAGTTTGTGGAATCTTCCAGGGTCTGCGATTCCAGCATCAGCTTGCTTACACTTGGGCTGCTCCTGACCACTTGGAGCCTGCTGGTCAGCAAGACACTGGCTTGGACAGATTGGTCCTCAGACTCTGTTCTCTCACTTGTCTGATATTTCTTCTTTATGCTTTGTCTGGTTTAAACTCTATACACTTTTGATCTACCCCCATATTTGTCTGTAGAATAATAGTTGCCCACTCATGTTCCCTTGATAAATATTTTCCCTTTGCCCACAGCTGAAGGATACCCCCTAAATTTTCAGTCTTAGCCTTCCATAGAAGGATTATCAGAGGCTTAGCCCTAATTATTACACAAAGTAGGACTCGTACCAGACAAGCTGGACTCCCCTAGACACAGCCCTCCTGACTAAGCTAGAACTCAGAGTTGGTACAACTGGCTTCATCGCCTCACTGTCCTCTAGTGCCTTGCATATAAAATGCACTCTGTGTACATTTCTGAATAAATAGATGAATGTTTTATTCTGATGGGGAAACAAAGGGAAGAAGAGAAATGGCAGAGGCATTCTAGTTGAAAAGGAATGCTATTAAGGCTAAATGTATTCATTTGTCTTTTTACCTAATAGGCAATAAAAGATTGCCCCGTTTGAAGAGAAACTCAAGGCTGGAGAGATGCCAAAGGTACTTTTGTACAAAGTTTCCTGATATCCGTAAGCTTGTCATAGTTCCCTCTGGAGCATCTTTCTTAAAGTTCAAAGGCATCAATTATAGATGCAGGAGGAAAAATACAAAAAAAGAAACAAAAACATAAGCAGAGTTATATTCCCCAGAAATTAAGTATGTATAGAAATTCATTAGTGAGGTACCTGACTCTACTATAGGTTTGTATTTTTATAAATCGCACTCTAAATTATCCATTAGGCATTTGGGAGAGAGACCTGAGATCTGGAAACAAACAAGCAAGCAAAGAACCATAATTTGGGCTTTGGTCCATTCTCTATAAATTATATGATCTTAAGCAATCACCAGACCCTTGAAGTTTCAGTTGCCTCATCTGGATGTTGGAAATAATAATTGTTGCCCTACTTGCTTCCAGAAATTCTTTTAATGATCAAGATGATGATAATAGTAACTAGTTATTAATAATTATACTCCTTTAATAGAGTTGTTTTTGGTTAAAAATTGAGTGAAGTGTGGTCCCTCCCCAAACCTGGGTTAAGGATCTGAATTTCTACTGGGAAGAGAAGTTGAAGGATGAGAATGTTAGGTCTTGGGCAGAAAATAGGATTTAAAGAACCCTGGTCAGTCACATACCTATGAAAATCTTTGTTGTTTCTACTTGAATAAAACAGCAAACTACAAAAGAGAACCTAAATGCCATTTTACACATACAGTAGATGGATGACTCTGTGTCCTAACCTTTCTACACTTCAGTGTCCTCATACATAAAGTGACAAAAATACCAACTCATACATTTCCTTTTCACCATCTCTTGTCTGCTAGACACTTCCCAGGATTTTTCAAGGAGATCACTGTAATTTGATTTGCTTTTTTTGTTTTCAAAAATGTATATAATTAAGATATGTTTGCTTTTTTCTATCCAGTCCTTTTACAAGAGACTCAACACCTATCTGACATTCTTGGGATGTTTTCCTAGTCTTGCCCCCTGGGTCCTTCCAAACTCTAAAATTCTCCCAAGATACAGCTTGAGCTGGAAAAAGCTTTAGTTCTGTACCCATTTTAATCTTTCTTTCTCATAGCTATCATGAGAGTGTGGTTCTAAGCATGAGTTTACTTTTCCTCATCTTTATTTACCTTTCCCAAGATTTTAGAGCAGAGTTTCTCTTTGCTTCCTGCCACCTTCACCCTCCCACTCCGCTTGAGCCACTCCACAAGTGAAGGCTGAAATGCAATCCTTTTCAATTGGAGTAGAGATGTTGAAGATGCCTCAAAACCATGTTGAAATTTTTATACTAGGACCTTGTGTAAGAGAAACACATTTTTGAAGGTTTGTTATATTTGGCTTAACTGCAGTTGTTTACTCTCATGGGGTAAGGAAGCTGAGTCCAGGTGGGGGTCTAGGGCCCTCATGTGCAAATGGCAAGTCTCGTCAGGAGGAAGTCATAGCGTCTGAGGACTGCTAGCTACACCAAACTCAACACAGCAGGGGAAGAAGAATCTACCTCATCTTCTCTCCCCAGCTCTCCACATTGCTGTTCATCTCTCCTCTAAACCTATGTGAAAGGAAATCAGATCCATTTTCTTAAAGGAATTATCTCACTTCAGAGTTCACTTTAAACCTCTATATAATCTTTCAAACTATTTTCACCATGACAATTTGATATGGACTTGGCAAAATTAGTGACAAAGATTATTTCACACGTTTGGTTCCAAGGTAGTAGTCAATGTTCAGTGTCAGGACAGTTTCCATCCAAATTTTGAAGGCTAAGAGAAAACATTCACTCAGGTGGAATGTCTCTGCAGCTTTGTGATTGTTTTTAGATTACTTAGCTACTCTCAAAGTTCACACCTGAAGGAAAGGTGAGGGCAACTAGGGCTTCTTATTTCAGTTTTACTGAATGATGAGCATGAATCAGATGGTCAGATTTCTAGATTTATAGCATAAACGCACAACCACTCATGCTCATATGAATAATTACAACAAACCTATTTATTTTCAAAGTGACCAAATTTTAAGTTAAAAAAAGAAATTAACATCTAACAAATAATTAAATTATTAAATCAGAGTTGATTATTCACATTTAAAAATGCTTTTATTTTTTGGCTTTAGAGAAGTGCTCAAATCAGAAGCGTTCAAACTCCCACTATGCAGTAGAAGTTAGTCATGTATAATACAATGATCTAATATTAGACAGCAATGGATCTTATATAAGAACTGAAACAAAGTTAGAATTGAAACCATTTCATGTGAATGTGAGGGGGTTGGAAATATTTTTAAAAGAATGTTTCTCATTGCTGCATGGATAGCGAGAGTAACTGCCAAAATGTGGGCAAAACGAGAGAATTATGCAATGGGAGGAAAGAAATCAAAACATGTAGCATAATTTTGACTCTATTGTTATCAGGCTTTTTTTTTTGAATTAATAATAAAATTGAGCAGGTGGAATGAGTCAGTTAATGACTCAGGAAGGCCCATAGGAAGCTTCAAACTGTTAAGCAAAACATTCTTCCTTACCGTGAATTTCAGTTTCTTTAAATGGTCTTTCAACAGAAAACTTAATCTGTAAGGAGATCTGTCCACTGGGGTTAGCAGCGAGCCCCCTGGCCCCATCTGACTCCAAACCTTTATGAAAATGATAGATTGTTAGGACAGATCATTCACATAATGTTTTTCAAATTTAGGAAAACAAATGTTTTTATGGCACAGCCTAGCAGTTCCCTGGGAGAAGGAGGTGTGGGGATGTAACCTATAGGAAATGGTCTCTATTTTGTGTCTTTCGTTTTGTTTTTCATTTTAAAAAAACGTTTTTATTTTATTGAAGTATAGTTGATTTATAGTGTTGTGTTAATTTCTGTTGTACAGCAAAGTGATTCCGTTATACATATATATATATACATTCTTTTTCATATTTTTTCCGTTATGATTTATCACAGGATACTGACTAGAGTTCCCTGTGCTGTACAGTAGGACCTTGTTTTTTTTTTTTTTTATCTATTTTGTGTCTTAAAACAAGAAGACGGTCACCCTTAGGTCAGCCCTTGACTCTTACCTGTGTGTGCCCTGAAATGGTTTTCTAACTTGTCTCCTGCTGGACATTCTCCTGTATTCCCACTACTCTGCTACAGGAGTTCTCTTTCTAAACTGGGATGGTGATCACGATAACAGCCACTCAGTAGCTGGTCCACGGCCACCCCAGATCCTGGTGACAGTGAGCTCCTTCCAGCTACTTTTAGGCTCTGTCAGACCTCGTGCCCTGGGGACACACTGTTCCCCCATCAGAGACACCTTCCCTTTGTTTGTAGTTTCTCCGTACTCTCAAATATTGTCTTGAGGCCTCCTCTGATCTCCTAACTTACATGCTGTCCATTGCACCTCCTTCTCTGTGCTCACAGTGTTTTATATTTACCTCGCTGAGCACTTTATGCGGTTCTGCAACCATTCGCACGTTTCCTCTACTTCTGGACTGTGCGTTCCTGGCCACTAGGGACCAATCTCCCGTCTTTGGTGAACTTAACAGTCCCTGGGCCCTGCTAGGCTTCAGATGAGGCCATGCGAGTGGCTTGGTGTGGATTCCGCTGGCTGACGAAGGACCGCAGCATTCCTCACTGAGTCTCTTCTTCACGTTCTTGGGCCCTTGGAAATGCCTCCTCTGGAAGGGAGCTGCCCATCATATCTCCCTGCCTGCGCTTTTGTGGAATTGGTGAAGCTGTGTAGGGGGCCATATTTGGGCTCAGACTCTTTGAGGCCCTCAAATGTCTGCACTGCCCATAGCCACACATGCCACACACACGTGGCACAGGAAGGTCCCTATGTTCTGTGTAGCAGTGGGGATGACGTTTTCTGCCCAGGGGTCAGCCTTGGTCTCTTGGGCCAGGCCAAGCACCACGTACCTGATTCTCTTTATTGTTTTGTCTGCAAATCGACTCCTGTGCAGACACTCAGGAGGGGCCATTTACCAACTGGTTTATCAAATTCCACCAAGACGTGTAACCAATTTCCACCTCAGCAGGGACACCCCAGTACATTTATATTTTCCTCCATCACCTAGATAACAACTAGTGTTTAGTAGGTGTTTTCCTAGGTGTTCCTGGGACTCTCTGAAGAAGGCTTTCATGTTCCTGAAAACCCCCCTGTCGACACTGACCAGCTCGGCCTGGGGTTCAGCACCCCAGCCTGCCATTTTCCTTTGTGCTGGTCGTAACCCACACCCTCAGAGCTGAATTCTCAGGCTGAGCCGTACTTCTGGGACCTTTAACTGAAGGTTGGGAAGCAACCTACAGAAAACAGTAGGTTAGGTTAAGTAAAATAAATAGTAAAATAGTAAAATAAAATAGTAGGTTAAGTAAAACCCTTAAAACCAGATGCTGGAAATGGCTGCCTCGTGAGGGCCTCTCAGACCTGCTTCAGTGAACTCTCTGAGATGCTCAAAAAATAAAATATCTTATTCTAAATAAAAAACATGTACAGCATGGGGCCTTTATTGACATTATTAAAATTTAGGTCTTCATTGACATCTCAGCTCCCTATTCTAGGAAAAGATGTTTCCTTCATTTTGATATAATTGAAGGGAATCCCTAAATAGTTCTACAGGAACACAGGGATATTCTGCTTCCATACTGCAATCTCTTTTTCAGAAGATATGCTTTTAGTCATCAAATTGTCAAAACTTCCTGGGGGACACCCACTCATAGTATGGGTGGCACACCCTACAACTAATCAGTCAGGATGGCCCTCTGTCATGACAGGGACGCATCCAGGATGGGATGCTATATTTGAGAAATGCTGGTCTGGAAAGAAGTTTGAGACTTCACATGTATTACCACCATGCATACTTTGAAGGTGGGATGGAAACGCTGAGAATAGTAAAGTAATAGATCATATTAGTAATGGTATTATTTTTATTCCCCACTAGACTTTTAAATGGAAATTTGTCAATTATTTCTCCATAATCCCTTTTCTGAAAAACCTTCATGCCAGATGTGTTTCAGAGTTCAGAATTTTTCTGATTTTAAAATTTCTGTAATGTTTCCAGTAGGGTAAGGCAGTGCCCTGGAGCTAAACACCAGTGGTGATATTTCACAACTGCAGATCAGGGGTCATGCCAACAGCATGAAAACAGAAGTTTCCATGGCAGGTTTTGGAAAACATTCTGAAGAGACAGCTGGCACACACCCTTGCTCTCTGCTTCTTCATCCCTGTCCATTCTGCTGCCTAGAAGATGGACCCTGTCATCTTGGATTCTGGGGATGAGGAGTAAGAAACATGAGCTGAAAGGACCATGGGTGTCAAACCAGCCCTGCCCAGCTTACCTCTGGGCTTCATTTGCATGAGGAAGAAAAGAACTTTTATCTCTTTTAAGCCACTGTTATTTATTTATTTATTTTAGGTCATATACAACCACACCTAACCGTAGATAATTCAGATCTAATGGAGAACTAAAGTCCTAGATTTGTAATACCTTACTGGGCAATCTGTATCTCAATTTGTGTATAGAGAAAGCCACATATCAGTGCATTATATTTAGTATGCATTGTGCAGCTAATTAGATTTTATGCATGAAAATATAAAAGCACCACAATAGAATCCAGAGTAGTGTAGGTCTTTTATGGGCTTGAGGTGGGTTCTCTTTATTTTCCTCATTTATCTTTGGCATGACAGTTTTTTTCAAAAAACACCTTACACAAAAGTGACTCATCATAGTGGAGGAAACCATTCCCCATCCTAATGGCAAGTTTAACAAGTAGTTTGTTTTGCCTCAATTTTTCTAATTCTCATAGCGTTTGTGATTTAACAGTGCCCGAAAGGTACCTGCAGCTTAGAGCAGTCAGGGCGAGGTGCCTACTTGACTACATTTACTATGGAGAATATTAAGAGCAATTCTAAAACAAATAGAAGTTTCTCCTGCTCATTCATTTAGGGCTTGATTCTTCCCACACGTGGAAATCAGAACTGTTATGTGTGTCTAAACTCTGGTTGCCCATAGAGCAAGGGTTGACCACTCCGAACAGCCCACTCCAGGCTGGTTTGTGGGAAACCCTTTAGAGTTTTTTTGAATGATCAAGGTTGGCAGAGCCTGGAACAGTAGGACTCCAAACAGCTCTGAGTCAGGAGCTGCCAGTATTGGCAATTGGCTGTTCTTATTGATGGGTTTTATTGCTATTGGTATTTTTAGCAAAATATTTTCTCTCTTGAAAAGGCCCAATTTATCTTTCAGTTTTATTTTATAACTAATGCATATGCGTTATAAACATGTTCCTTTGACTAAGGGCTCAGATGGTTAGTATGTGGCTCTCATGAGGTGTATATTGTCTGTGCATAATTAAGTTTTTTTCCTTATTACCTTGACTCTAAGTTTACTCCTCACTTGTGTATGCCTTGGTCTGTTTTGTTGTGGCCTGAGTCTGAATGCCTCGGTGCAAGTGTTTGCAAACTATGCTCTCAGAGCCCCAGGATTCCGCAGAGGTCTCTCACGTGCTGCCGAGGAGTATGAGATTGTTCCTGATCCCCCTACCTGCTTTTCTCATAGTAGATCACATCTTATCTAATTTGTGTACTTTATGTATCAGACTACTATGTACGCTTCTGTTTGAATAAAAGAGCTCTGCTGCTGGAAGATAAGTTAAAAAGTACTGGTGGAGGGCAAATCCATCACCGTTACTGGAAAAATAGCCTCCAATGTATGTTTCGTTAAGTGTGGACAAACGTTACCAGTATTAAAGCATTTGAAGTATTGGGTTGGCCAAAACGTTCATTCGGTTAACGAATACGTTGTTCAATAAAGTTCTTGGTGATAACGAAATGTGTGTCTTTTATTTTTACTTAAAACTGAATGAACTTTTTGGCCAACCCAATATACCAGATTAATTTAATCATACGTTTAAATCAATTGATACGTCATGGGTCAAAGCAAAGAAAATGGGTTATTGCTTCTATTCTTAGCAGCAAAGCTGTTTTCCAATACTTTACTTGTGAGTTTGGGATGCTGGGACATATGAGGGGTTTCAGGACAAAGAGATTTAGGAGGTGCTGATCTCCTGAGTTGCTGCAGTGACCTAAAGAAGACTGAATATACTTCCAAAACGCTTATCGCACAGGATAACACAGAGACACTGAGGGCAAATTGGGCACATTAAACTCTGCTTTAAATTAGGTAAGTGTAAGTAGAGGCATTCTTCCCTTTCTGAAGGCAAATTCTGGTTCCTCACCTCCATTTTGATGCCTTTAGGTTCAAATTCAAATCAATCTCTCTGCCCTTAGCAAGAACTAAAGCCTATAAGATCCTGGAACCCCATCTAAGTCATTAAATTGGGATGTGGTGTTCAGGAAAGGTTAAGCTGTTGTGGTTAACTTCAGTAATCTAAAGGCTGCCTTCCTATCAGGTAACAGGAAATGGTGGCAGTTTTCCAAAGATAGGTTCTCTGAGCTTCACATAAGTCAAGTCTCAGTTTTGGTTGAAGTGCCAATTGGGAACAAAGGAGCCCTCTAGGTGTCCAGTGACAAAGTTCTTACCTACAAAGAGAGGACACCAAGGAGGAATTAGGCACTCTCACTGCTGCAGGCCATCCTTCATTTATTCATCCACTCAACAAATATTGTTGAGTCAATGCAGGCACGGTTCCAGGCACTGGAGTTGTGGTAGTAAACAAAATAGACAAGTATCTCTGTCCTCATGGAGCTTACCTGTGAAGAAGAGAGGCAGACAATTAACAAACAAAGAAATAAAATGCTACAGAGAAAAGTAAAGCTGGTAATGGAAGAACAAGAGCTGGGGGAGGGGGTGCAGTTTAAAAAGGGTCAAGGACGTTCTCAGTGAGAAGGTGACATTGAAGCAAAGACTTGAAGGACGTCAAAGAGCCGATCATATGGACATGGGCTGGTGAAGGGTGGGTGTTCCTGGCAGAGGACGGGAATGGAGGCCAGTGTGCTGAATCAGAGGGGGGAAGGGGGACCAAAGACAGTGGCACCCCTGTCCAATGCCTGCCTGGCTGCAGGCTGGCCCAGCAAGCCCCCAGCCCGTCTGGTTTGGGAGGTACTTCTGATGCCCCTTTTCCTGGGCACTTCCCTTGGCCCACTGTGGGCCATGGAACACAGACAGGCAATGGACAACCTGGGTTTGAATCTCAGGCTTGTCTCTAATTCACACACCCCATGTGACCTCTACTGGCCCAGATTTCCTCATCATAGAACAGAAAGTTGGGCTAGTAGATTTCCAGCTCCTCCCCTTCCCAACTATGAAGTTCATTGTTCTTTTAAAAGCACACCTTAGAGTGATAGGATTTTATTTCATATGCTAATATGCCCTTTTCTAAACAATGTACTGTGAAAGTTCTTTATACCTACAACATACAAGTGAAAAACAAAAGCAAGAGCTTTTGAGCTACAATGAAATGTTTTACATTTTATTAGTAGTATTATTATTATCTTATTGTTGGCACATTTGTAGGAGAAGCTTGGTGATCTGAGAAAAGGAAGCAAAATTTAAGGAAATTCAATGAGACTATCATTTCCCTACACAACCATTAGACACCGTCACATCTATTAGTTCTTTTTGTTTTTATTTTTTTAACCTCAAAACATGTGAGATAAGGTAAAGGAAAAAATAACACCAATGACTTTGACAGCTGAGGAAACTGACAGCGAGTAGATTTTAGGACAACACTCAACTAGTTAACAGCAGAAGTGATATTAGAACTGATGTCTCTTGGGTCTGAGTCTTATGATTTTCCTACCAAGTTGCAGTGAGGACCACAGAGACATTTAATGAGAATGTCTGCAGACACTGTCACTAAAATAACACCCTGTGAGAAAGCTGATCAAGTCAACTTGCTTTTGGCCCTCCTTGATTCTAGGCTGTGTTATTCCTTACCGCAATGCACGTTCACCCACCGTGGTTTACCTACATTCACCCCGCCACCTGCAAACATGGATGGAACACCCAGATGTAACACAGTCCAGAGGGGAAAGCAGTTAAGATAAAATGTCATAAGTGTCACAAGTGAGATGTGAGTTGTGTCTACAGAAAACAGCTGGGGGAACCTGTAACAGCCGTGGATTGGGAGACTGAGAAGGTTTCACAGAGAAGATGACTTTTCTGTTGGTTTGGAGGACATGAGCAGGAGTCTGCCAGGCACAGAGAAGAGCACATGGCACGCAGGCCAACTCATCACACACAGAAGCACGTTTCCAGGGAGGCGCGTGGCACATTGGGAATCAGTGGTAATCCACCGTGGTTGGAGCCCAAAGTACATTATGCGTGGATGGGGGATGAGGCTTCAGAAAGTAATCTGAGAGAAGTGTCCTGTGATAAATTTCACATATTTCACATTTTAACATCTTGGAGAAGACTCAAAGTGCAAATGTCACTTATAGGTAGGAAATCTTGGTATCTTCTTCCTTCTCCTTGGGTTGTGAAGCGAATTTGAGGAATCTCTTAATTCCATCCCCTCCTTTGCTCTCACATCCTTTTCTACCTCTGACCATCAGGCTCCAAGTAGATACATGCTTTTCCCCACCTTTTCCTCTTCCCTGCTTCTCTCATGAAAGTTCCGGTCCTTCAGAGAAAGCTGGCTCCTTGGATATAGCACAGATACACTCTTATTTCTATTTCAGTTCCTTTGGGTGCGAAAACCTAGGAGGGGGGGAGCATTGAGCCTGATGGAAGGCCTTCCTCAAGGGGGCTTGATGCTCTGGGAGAGACCCTTACCCAGGGGCAGCATAAAGATGGTCAAACACGCACAAGCCCCCAGCCACCCTTCCCTGGTGCTCTGTTAGGAGCTCCAGCAGCACGTTTCTGAAGAGAAGACTGTCGATCTCTGAACCTAGAAAACATACCTGCCCCTGGACCCAGAATATACTCTTCCAAGTTGAGAAAAACAATCTTTCTTTTTAAATGGGGTAACATCTCTGGGATATATCATTCCCAAAATAAGATCCTCCAATTTGGAAAAATCTAGCTGAAATAAATGAAAATAACAGATGGAAAAGAAATAACAGAAGCTTTCCAAAGAACGGCAAGGCATATGAAGGGGGGAATCATCTGTCTAGAAAATGGTACTCAGTTGTACTTTTGAAATTAAAGGTACATTGACTGCTGAAGAGATTGCAATGTTTCTCTTGACAATTCCCCTTTACACATTACGTCCTTTCTGGGCCAAGGTTAGCGCATGAGAGGTATAGTTTGCTTTTCTATTCCTGTTTCTCCCATTTGTGCAGTTTCCCTCTGTTCAAAGGTGTTCAGATCAACTGTTCTGGTCCCCTGGATAAAGGCTTGGGCTCTTGGCAGAGTGCTGGATAAATACAGGCTCACACTGTTAGCATAGGGATGTTTAATAACAGATTTGTATGTCCTTTGAGGCTTGTCTGAGTGCAACCGTGGGCAGTCGGGCCTCCTCAGCACCCTGCGCGGGGCCCAGGACAGCAGGGCTGGGTCTCCCATCCCAGCTCAGCCGCTGGCACCGGCGCACAGCAACAGCAAGTCGTCCCCTGTGAGCTCCTCCTGTGGTCCAAGTCTGGAAGAACACGGTTCTGCTCCCTCATTGACAGTGGAGCCTATGGGTTACATAATTCACTTCCCTGTTCCTGCTCTTCCCTTAACGGTGAGCCCTGGCACACCGCTAACTTCCTGTGTTGCCTGCATCCCCGACTCCCTCCTGACGACCACATGAAGGCCTTTGAGGGGTCCATGCACTGCGGGGCAGTAGGGGAGGGCTTCATCCTTGGCTGTGAGGGCACCCTGTCTAGCGGCTGACCCCTTCCTTGGGTTGCTGAGAGGTGTTCATACAAGGGAAGAAAGGGGAGCTTTGGTCAAACAGTTTGTCTCCAATCTCTACCCTTTTTTGTCCAGTCTAGTGAATGGAACCTCTCGCTTTAAGCTTAGGAAGAGCAGGTCGTAAGCCACTAGCCTTTTCCTCCTCTCCACACTGACCCGGTCCCCCCTCCTCTTCCCCCAGCTCTCTGCACCCCTCCGCAGTCAAGGGCATTTCTGGTCCAAAATCTCATCATCTAAAATGTCCCTATAAAAGGAGGAGAGAGAGAAAGAAAGAAAGAGGGAGAGAGGCGTAAGGACCACTTCACCAGTCCAGCGTTTCCCATGAGAACTTGCCCCTTAACGATTCCTAGATTTAGAAGGTCCTACAGAAAGTACCATTTGTCAGTCTCAGAGGGGATGCATTTGCACGTGAGCCCCGCTGTATCCTGGAGAAAGCATCTAAGAAGACTGGGTGAGACCAATATCACCATTTATTTACTTCCCATTTCATTGAAGTTTTTACAGATAGGCGTTAAGTAACTTCAGGGCTGTTTTACAACAGGGCACTGTAGTACCTCCCTAAAATTTCGATGTAATCCATTCCAGAGTGAAAGCTCAGGGGAGGGTCCTGGAAACCATGTGCTGTAGAACTTCCAACTTTCCCCCAGTCCGCCTTTCACAACTTGATAAAGCCTCGGGGCAGCAAGTGATGTAGGTACATTCTCACTCAGTGTCAGAGTGGGGTCCTGAGGTCCGTGTTCCCCAGTTAATGTCTGAGGCAGGAAGAGTCGCCTGTCACTCATCTCTCTGCGATGCCTTGCTCTTTCTGCTGCATTCCTCACTGTCGTAAGGGAGCAGGTGGTGGCTGTGAGAAAAGAAGGGCAAAGAGGAGGTGCTGAGAGCAGAATGAACCGGGGAGTGGAGCAGACTGGAGAAGAAGGAGATAGCTAACTTCCCGCTGGAAACTCCCACTCAGACAGGCCGCTGTAGCAATAGTTTGGCATCAAGTCTGAACGTTAGGCCAGAGCGGTACATCTGCTTGACATCAAATCCTCCCAGATCGTTGCTTTCCTTTTCCTTTTTCTTTCTCTTTTTTGCCCTCCAGCTGCTAGGAAAGAGCATGTTCTTTCCTGTAGTCTGCATCCTTGGAATGTGACGTCATTCTCTTGCCTTCTGTGGCAACATCAACTCAACAAAGACGGGGGCAGGGGAACAAATCTTTTTTCTGAAAGGAGAGGAGAGAGACTTTTGAAGAAAAGAAAATTCATATCACTCTGTACAAGGAAGACTTCTTTTGCCTGACTCCATCATTTCTTGTTTTTCACATCATTTTTGGTCTTAATTATCAAAAACATCTGACAACGCTGGACAATTGCCTCCCTCAAATTGTTCGTGCCCAATTTTCTTCCTGATTGCGTCTACCCATTAGAGGTCAGATTCCTTTCTAGTTGGTCCATGGAACTCAGTACTAGACTCCTTCAAAAAAGATACATCCTCTGTGCCCCCTTAGTCACAGCCCCTCGCTTCTTAACGCTTGGCTTCTGCCTTCCCTACTCTATTGAAACTGCTCCTGTACAGATCACCATTGGTCTATTTTTAAAATAATTAATTAATTACTTAATTAGGCTGAGTTGGGTCTTCGTTGCTGCTCATGGGCTTTCTCTAGTTGCGGCGAGCAGGGGCTACTCTTCATTGCGGTTCACGGGCTTCTCATTGCAGTGGCTTCTCTTGTTGCAGAGCACGGGCTGTAGGCGCGGGGACCTCAGTAGTTGTGGCACACGGGCTCGGTAGTTATGGCTCATGGGCTCTAGAGCACAGGCTCAGTAGTTGTGGTGCACAGGCTTAGTTACTCCGCGGCATGTGGGATCTTCCCGGACCAGGGCTCGAACCCGTGTCCCCTGCATTGGCAGGTGGATTCTTAACCACTGCGCCACCAGGGAAATCTCCCACCATTGGTCTTTTTTAATTGCAAACTGTTTCAATGTCTGTCTTCCTTAACTCCCTGCAACACTGTCACTCCTCCCGAAAACTGTCCTTTCCCTCTTTTCAAAGCTTCTCTCTCTTCTCTACCTCCTGCGTTAGAAAGTTGGTTATCTCCCATGGCTTTATCTTCTTCCTTTTTTTGCTCCCCCTTGGCAATTCCATCCACACTATGATCTCGCCATTTACCTCCCCATCTCCAGAGCTGACACCTCTCCCATGCTTCAGAGCCTTCTTCCTACCTGCCTCATGAGCATCTCTAAAAAGTTGTCTTCTGAGCAACTCAAACCCGTATTTCTAACTGAACTTGCCTACTTTTCTCCCCAACTTATCACTCCTCTGTGTTCCTTCTTTCCAAGGCCCTCAGGACCATCCTTGATCATACCTTTAATCTACTTTCTTTCCATTCCATTCCCATTTTCATTACCCTAATCAGGCACTTGATACCTCCTGTCCTGATCATTGTAGTAATGATGCTGATGTCCTTTCCTCCATGTCCCTCCCTACTCAAGCGTCACCATCGTTCACACACTGCACATGGGTCTCCCAAAAGGAAAGCTCTGGTTATGCTACCCTTCCTGCTCCACGACCTTCAGTGATGGCTCTTCATTAACTCTCAAGGTTAAAATCTGCCTTAGCTTTTAGTACCCTTGATGAACTGGTCCCAGTCTACTTTTTCAGTTTTACTTCCTACCACTCAGCTAAAAACTGAAATGTGTGATATTTCCTTTCTATGCTTTATATTTTTCTGCTACCATTACTCTACTCTCTGGTCTTTCTGCATTTCTCCCAATCATTGCATTCCACAGTCTCACCTTTCCTTGAAGGATTCCATCTCTTCCATGAAGTCTATGTTGATTATCCCATTCTCCCTTCCATTTCAGAATGCCCATTATGGTTAATACTGACCACTTGGCATTATCACACTCCAATGTATTTTAAAACAATTGTGTACAAGTTATCTGTCCTACCAAACTCCTAGGAAATAGGGAAACTTGTCTTACACATTTTTTGAATCTCCTCCGGCATGCAGCACACAGCCTTCCTTGCCTAGTAGGTGTTTTGTTTGTTAGAGAAATCGAACTCATCTTGGTTTTTCCTATCATTCTTGGTTAACAATCAAAACTACCCTTATCTCCTTCTCTCTCACTCCTCCTTCCCCTGCCCCATTTATATATAAAACACAGACTGCTACCATATGGTGCCTTTCTAATCACACACTCATAGGACAGGAAGAGACATATTATTATAGAATACTGATCCTTTAGCTGTGTGAAACAATTCTAACTTAAGAGCAGATAGCTGGCTTAAAGTTTTGTAGTTTCAGTGTTATTCTGGTGGGCTATTGAACCTCCTTTACCAGGAGGTTGAATGATGGACACATATCATAAAGACTGTGTTAATTTAACTTTACAAAGATTGTAATATAAGACATCATTAACAAACTGGAAAATCAAAAGCCCACTGTGGGTAGGTAGGTATAATTCTTGAAGGAACATTACTTTCTCTTAACTTCAGTATAATAAATGTTGTGACAGAATAAAAAAATGTCTGTCAGGTGATGAGTAAAAAATAAAAATGGAAGAAGTCAATAGACAAATTGTTCTACATAATGAGCATATGACAGACTTCTAGTATCGAACAAGGTGAAGTCAGCCTACTACTTCTCCTCTATCCCACTTATAAAAACTCAACCCTCTGGACAGGATACAAAAGGCAACTACTTGAAGACTCAGAAAAGTAATAGCAGTCAGGCAGGGGAGGGGAGTCAAAACTTGAACAGCCAGTATTGATAAGTTTCCTATTCCCACCCCCCCATATGTCTCAGTTGTGATTCATGAAAAGCTAGCTCTCTGAGAGGTGGAACTATGCAACAGGTATGAAGAGCAGAACCCCCTGGTCAGAAGACCAGGAAAAGAGGACTCTGAAAGAGAATGTGGGATGAGATCTCTGTTTTGTTGTTTTTCTTCTTTATTTCCTGGCCATGCCGGAGGCCAGCCCCAGGCATGGCACTGCACTATTAGAAGTGGTGCTGGTGGAGTATCTAAACCCCAAGAGGTAACTCATCTCCGTGGTAGAGGAACTGGAAAAAGGGGCCCCAGTGGCCTGGATAGTGTGTAGGTTAGAATCTTCTATTCGTTCTTTCTCCTTACTCTTATTCCTTCATCCCAAGGGTGATCCCCATTGCACGAAACAGTGCAACACCATGAGACTTGAAAAGAAACTCATCTTTCTGGCTGGAGGATCTGGTATAATGGGCCTCTGGGAACCAGAGAGTTGACGACTCTTTGAAAGAAGACATTTAGAGAAGAGTATACTCTAATTATAGGGAATGAAACAACTCAAGTCCTGGAATCATACCTGAGTTGTATATGCAGAAAAAACAACAACAACAAAGAAGCAGAGAAAACACTTTGCAAACTAAACTGACATTGGGACTGTCACCCACAGCAGATGATACTGAACTTGCAATCTGAACTTAACTGAATTGATTGACTTCAGAAACAAACTACAAAAAAAAAAAAAATGGCACAATGTTCTCTGGAGGATTTTAACAGGATCCAGAGTCTCATAACATTATATCCAATATGTCCAGAAAACAATACAAAATCACTTGACATACAAAGAAACAAGAAAATTTGATCAGTTCTCATGAGAATAGACAATCAATAGACTCAATTTTGAAAATACTCTTGTGTTGGAATTGTCAAATAAAAAATTTAAAACAGCTTTTATAACCATGCATCATGAGGTAAAGGCAAACACTTCTGAAATGAATGGAAAGGTAGAAGTTCTTAGCAGAAAAAGAGAAATAATTAAAAAGTAATCAAATGAAAATTTCAGGATAAAAATGTATAATATCTGAAACAAAAGTATTTTATGGCCTCAAAGGAATGATGGAAATGTCAGAAAAAGAATCAGTGAACATGACAATAGAATGAAATTATCCAACTGAAGAGCAGAGAAGAAAAAAATTGAAAAGAGGCTCAGAGATATATAGGATGATATCAAAACCTTTAATATTTATATCATTGAAGTCCCTGAGAGAAAAAAGAGTGCAATAAAAGTGCAGGAAAAAAGTATTTGAAAAAAGTTATGATTGAAAACTTCCAAATTTGGTGAAAGATATAAATTAACAGATTAAGATATCTTAATACACATGAAATGAGATAAACTCAATGAAATGCAGGCCTAGACATATCATACTCAAACTGCTGAATACCAAAGATAAAAAAAAATCTTGAAAGCAGCCAGAAAAAAAAAAAAAAAAAACACATTGCATATAGGAGGTAATTTGATTGCAGATTTCTCATCAGAAACCTTGGAGACCAGAAGGCAGTGGAACAACATCTCTAAAGTGTAAGCAAAACAAATAAACAAAAAATACCCTTTCAACCTGGAATTTTGTATTCAGGAACAAACTCCTTCAGGACTAAAGGTGAAATAAAGATATTTTCAGCAGCTAAAGGAATTTGTTTAGGGTGAAAGGAAATGACATTACAGGAAAGATTGACCCATCAAAAGTGGATGAAGAGAGCAACAGAACTGGTAAATATCTAGGTAAATATAATAGACTATTATTCTTATTTTGAGTTTTAAAAATATATGTGAATGTTAAGAGCAAAAACTACAATATTTATGATGTGATTTTAAATGTGTGTAAATGTAATACATACAAAGATAACATAGAGGGAGGGAAAAGGGTCCTAAAATTAAATATTAACTCTAAGTGAACTGTGAAAAAGCAACAGTTAAAGAAACAGTAAATATATATATATATCCCAAAACCCAATAGATAAATTAAAAAGAAATATTTAAAAATATTAAAATAATCCAAAAGAAGACTGAAAAGAGGTGAGCCAAGCAAAAAACCAAAGAACACTAGAGAGAGATAAGTAGTAAAATACAGATTTAAATTTAAACATATCAGTAATTTCAATAAATGTAAATTGTTTAAATAAACCAAATAGAAAACAGTGATTGTTCAATTGGAGACAAATTCAAGTTTTAAGTATCTGATGTCTACAATAAACTCATAATAAATACAATTTTATAGGTAGATAACAAATTAAAAATATGGCAAATTATATGCCAGCTAAAATCTAATCAAAAGAAAGGGGGAGGTGCTATATTAATGTCAGACTAAGCAGAGTTCAAATGAAAGAAAACTTACCAAAAATAAAGACATGCATTACACAATGATAAAAGAGTCAATTCATCAAAAGACATAATAATTCTAAATGTGTATGCACCTAACACCAGAGTTTCCATATGCATGAAGCAAAAACTGATAGAGCTGAAAAGAGCAATATACAAATCCACAAGTATAGTTGAAGACTTCAACAGTCTTTTTGTAACTGATAAAACAATTAGATATAAAATCAGCAAGATTAAATAAACCTGAAAAACACTGTTATCACCTTTAGCAAATCATATTCATAAAACACTCTACCCAACGATCATATAATCCACATTTTTTCAAGTACACCTGGAACATTCATCAAAATAAATCATGTTCAGGGCAAAAAAACACACCTTAAAAAATGTAAAGGAATCAAGATCATACAAAATGTGTTTTCTGGTTGTGATGGAATTAAAGTAGATATAAAAGTAGAAAGATATCTGGCATTTTCCCAAGTATTTGGAGATAATACAGCACATTTGTAAATAACCCATAGGTCAAAGACAGAATCTTAAGAGAAATTAGGAGACATGTTGAACCAAACAAAAATGAAGCTACAACATATCAAAATTTGTGCAATGCAGCTAAAGTAGTGCTTACAGGAAAACTCATAGCATTAAAATGCTTGTATTAGAAAAGAAAAAAGATCTGAAATAATCTAAACTTCTACTTTTAGAAACTAGAAAAAGAATAGTAAGTTAAACCAAAATTAAACATAATAAAATAATCAACAAAATTAAAAGAATAAATTAGGGGCTTCCCTGGTGGTGCAGTGGTTGGGAGTCCGCCTGCCGATGCAGGGGACACGGGTTCGTGCCCCGGTCCGGGAAGATCCCACATGCCGCAGAGCTGCTGGGCCCGTGAGCCATGGCCACTGAGCCTGCGCGTCCGGAGCCTGTGCTCTGCAACAGGAGAGGCCACAGCAGTGAGAGGCCCGCGTACCGCAAAAAAAAAAAAAAAAAAAAAAAAAAAGAATAAATTAAAAATATAACAATAATAGAGAAAATGAAAGAAACTTTGAAAAGAAAAAAGTAGTGATAAACCTTTAGCCAGACTGACTAAGGAAAAAAGAAAGATACCACAAATGATCAAAATCAGGAATAAAAGGGGAGCAATTAAAAATATAGGAAGTTAATAATAAGTTAATAATAAAGAGAAAATTTTTATGACACTGGGTTAGACAAAGAGTTCTTAGATGACACCAGAAACTTGGTCCATAAAATTAAAAATTGATAAATTGGACTTCTTTGAAATTAATAACTTTCGTTTTTCAAAAGACACTAATAAAGAAATGAAAAGACGAGCCATAGATTAAGAGAAAATATTTGCAAAGCATATATCTGATGAAGTACTTGTAAGCAAATATATAACCATTTCTCAAAACTTGGCAATAAGAAAGCCAATACTTTAATAAGAAGTGGGCAAAAGATTTGAAAAGATATTTGACTAAAGAAGATATATGGGTGACATTTAAGGACCTGAAAAGATCATTCAACTTTGTTAGGCATTAAGGTAATTCATATTAAACTGCAATGAGATACCACCATACAATTATTGAAATGACTAAAATTTAAAAAAAGAAAGAAAAACAAACAAAAAATAACCTGATAAAACAAAGTGCTGGTGAGGTTGAAGAGCAATGAGAATTCTCATACATTGCTTGTAGAAATGCAAAATGTTAGGGATTCTTTGGTGAACATTATGGCTGTTTTTATGAACTAAACATACATTTAACATATGACCTAGCAATCTGACTCCTAATTTACTAAAGAGAAATAAAAAGTTATTTTCACACAAAAACTTATAGATGAATTTTTATACAGCTTCATTCATAATTTAGTCTCCAAACTGTGGACAGCCCAAATATCCTTCAACTGGTTTCATTAGTTTCCCAGGCTGGTCATAACAAAGTAGTATAAACTGAGTGGCTTAAAACAACAGAAATGTATTTTCTGACAGTTCTGGAGGCTAGAAGTCCAAAATCAAGGTGTTGGCAGGGTCATACTCCCTTTGAAGGCTCTAGGGAAGAATCCTTACTTGTCTCTTCCCAGCTTTTGGTGGCACCCAGCAACAATCCTCGATGTTTCTTGGCTTGTAGATGCATCACCCCAAAGTCTGTCTCCATTGTCACATGGCCTTCTTCCCCATGTCTCTTCCGTGTCTCTGTATTCAAATCTTTCTTTCCCTATTCTTTTTTTTTAACATCTTTATTAGAGTATAATTGCTTTACAATGGTGTGTTAGTTTCTGCTTTATAACAAAGTGAATCAGTTATACATATACATATGTCCCCATACCTCTTCCCGTTTGCATCTCCCTCCCTCCCACCCTCCCTATCCCACCCCTCTAGGTGGTCACAAGACACCGAGCTGATCTCCCTGTGCTATGCAGCTGCTTCCCACTAGCTATCTATTTTACATTTGGTAGTGTATATATGTCCATGCCTGTCTCTCACTTTGTCCAGGTTACCCTTCCCCCTCCCCGTATCCTCAAGTCCATTCTCTAGTAGGTCTGCGTCTTTATTCCCATCTTGCCCCTAGGTTCTTCATGACTATTTTTAAATTATTTTTTAGATTCCATATATATGTGTTAGCATACGGTATTTGTTTTTCTCTTTCTGACTTACTTTACTCTGTATGACAGACTCTAGGTCCATCCACCTCACTACAAATAACTCAAATTCGTTTCTTTTTTTTTTTTTTTTTTTTTTTTTTCGGTATGCGGTCCTCTCACTGTTGTGGCCTCCCCCGTTGCGGAGCACAGGCTCCGGATGCGCAGGCCCAGCGGCCATGGCTCACGGGCCCAGCCGCTCCGCGGCATATGGGATCCTCCCAGACCGGGGCACGAACCCATATCCCCTGCATCGGCAGGCGGACTCTCAACCACTGCGCCACCAGGGAGGCCCTCAAATTCGTTTCTTTTTATGGCTGAGTAATCTTTCCCTATTCTTATAAAGATGTGAGTCATTGGATTTAGGGTCTACCCTAATGTGTCCAGTCTCATTTTATCTTGGTTCATCTGCCAAGACTGTAGTTCTAAATAAGGTCACATTCATGGGTAATGGGAGTTAGGACTGGAACACATCTTTTTTGGAGACATAAGTCCACCTGCTAAACTGGTGATAAGATATACACACTGTGGTATACCCGTTCAATGGAATATTACTCAGAAATAAAAATGAACAAACTATTTATACATACGACAACATGAATGAATCTGAAATGCATTGCGTTAATGAAAAAAAAGCCAGATTCAAATAGCTACTTATTGTATAATTCCATTTATATAATATTCTGGAAAATGTAAAACCATAGAGAGGGAGAACAGGTCAGTAGTTGTCATAGGTTAGAGGAAGAGGGAGGGTTTGATCATGAAGGGGCACATTTCCTCACGAAGAGGAAACATTTGTGGTGATGTTTCCTGTTTCCTGGTTGGGGTGAACATGACACGACTCTATGTATTTGTTAAAATCCATACACTATATACCAAAAAGTAAATTTAAAAAAGATGGAAAATAAAAAGTATATCTGGAAGTTAATTAGACTTATTTTGGTGAGTTTTTGCAATATATACAAGTATCAAATCTTATATTGTGCATCTGAAACTAATATAATGTTGTATGTCAATTATATCTCAATAAAATAAAAATAAAATAAAAAGCATATGGACAGAGTTTGGAGGGTATAGAAAGGCAGATGTTCAAGCAGGATCACATATGCAGTGAGATGGGGCCTGCTAGAAAGGATGGAACTTTAAGGAAAGAGAGTAGTAGAAGAAATACCTTTTTAGAAGTCTTGTTAGTGGTATGAAATATGTTTTCTGCCTCCGTATTACAAGAAAACTTCAGTTAAGATGTGTGCTGTTTTCATCAGTGCTTTTGGAATTCCATTTTTTTCTTGCTTTTGGAATTAAACAATTTTGAGCCTGGCCTTAAGAGAAGAGCAAGTTAATTATCGGCTATAGAGTAATCAGGGTCCTAAATGAGTTGAGGCCCTTTTTAATGTCAACTGTTTTCAAATGTGATGCACAAGTTAGCCTCTGGAATGTTGAGTTTGATGAATTTCCTACATAGAAGAGCACCGAGTACACCACCTACATACACATATTTTCAAAAATCACTTCAACACATATTTTAGACAATCAATTAAAGAACCAGAATCCAAAATATGACAGGCAATTTCTTGGTTTAAAAGAATCTGCAGAGTGAAACTCAATACTTTTAAATTTAAGGATTTATAATGTTTGAAAGTGTTCAAAACTTTAGCATGATTTTAAAACCTTTGAAAGAAAAGTTATATAATATAAAATTATAATTTAGTGGAAAAAAAAGGTTTAAAATTTATGTTTAACTTCATGAATACCCAGAATTAAAATGTGGTCCTGCAGGAGTGGAGCTGTGGTTGGGACTGGGGGTGAGCAGAAGAAGCAAGCAGATAAAACATTGTTTCACTCTTGACTTCAACAACCTCAGAAATAACGGGTAAGCAATTTCTGTTTGCCTAAAATATATTCTCCCTTCTTCCTTACTAAGAAAAACCCAGTTTTGTTCAGAGTGGCCAACTATCCAGATAAGATCCTCTTTCCCAGCCTCTTTGCAGCTAGAGGTAGCTGTGTGACAGTTCTAGCCAGTGAGACAGTAGAGAAAGTTGACTGAGGTCCTGGCTTTTGCTCCACACATACAGACAAGTGCCTCTTCCTCCTGTTCTTTCCTTCTCTGTCTTCTCCTCCTCCTCCTTCTTCCCTTGCCCCTTCCTTCCTTTTGCTTTCCATTTGGAATGTGGATGGGAGGTCAAAGATATAATCATCCTCTGGGACACTGACAGCTTCATGGGATGAAAGCTTCTGCTTAGGATGATGGAGCAGAGAGAGAGAGAGGAGGACCCTGAAATATGGGGGACCCTGGGGAGCAGCTGCACAAGTTCTGACTGTCCTGACTTCCTGTTTCGTGAGAACAGTAAGTCCAGGTCTGGATGATTTTCTATTTCAGGTAATTGAACTCAATCCCCAATGAAAAATGGTTTTGAAAATGTAAATCTAACCACTAAGAGACTCATAAATGAAACATATACTTACAGACTACTAAAGAAGATAAAGGCAGGAAAATGTTCTCTAAACAGCAAAAAAACAAAAATAATATCCAAAGAACTTAAAAATGATAAAATGATCAAAATAAGTCCACAATATCATGTATGATGGTAAATAGAGAACAAAGATTAAAGTAAAATAAAATCTCACTATAACCTGCTTACAAGAGTCACTTCTCAGTAAAGAACAAACAAAAAAGTTAAAATAAAACATTTTTCAAATATTTATCAGGGAAACAACAGCAAAAACGCATACGTGGTGGCAGAATTAACATCAGACAAACAGAAATTAAGGTAAAAACATTAAGCCAAAGAAGTTCCTTTATTTTGATAAAAGATACATTAATTATGAAAATGTTTTTTAAGAGACATTTACCTAAACTAAACACATTAATCAAAATTTATTAGAAGAAAAAACAAATTGATTGAAAACTTTTGTGGATGTATTTAACATAATCTTCAAAGATCTTGGAGATAAAAAATAAACAATGGCATAGAAAATTTAAATCATACACTTGAGATTGAAATAATGACTATATATTAAGCTGAGAATGTGTATTCTTTTTGAGGGTTGAGTGCATTTTCAAAAGTAAAAATTACAAAAATGTACAAAATTCATAGGTTATATACTCTGACCTTTATTCAAGGGAAAAGCACAAAACTTGAGCTGTGTAGCATTGCAAACCATATATTGATGATCTGGAAAATGCTCCTAATATTATGAAAATATAATGTTGTGAAAAAAAGCATAGTTGAAAATTACGTACCTGGGCTTCCCTGGTGGCGCAGTGGTTGAGAGTCCGCCTGCCAATGCAGGGGACACGGGTTTGTGCCCCGGTCTGGGAAGATTCCACATGCTGGGGAGCGGCTGGGCCCGTGAGCCATGGCCGCTGGGCCTGCGCGTCCGGAGCCTGTGCTCCGCAACAGGAGAGGCCACAACAGTGAGAGGCCCGCGTATAGCAAAAAAAAAAAAAAAAAAACCCCAAAAACCCCCCAAAATTATGTACCTTATTATCCAAATTTTTTAAATGTGAAGAATGAAATAGTACAGTTTTCACAGTGGCTACCTTTTGTGAAATTAGAGGAAATATTTTCTACCAGTGAGTAGGTACTATATTTGGGATACATGAAAAACAGTAATTGGTCATAAAAGCAGAAAACCAAGCTGAATGTACAGCATGAACTTTTTCAGTGTGTGTGTGTGTATGTGTGTGTGTGCATGTATGTAAATGTATAGAGACAAAAGTTTGAAAAAACTATGCTAAAGTATTAATAGTGGTTATCTCAGTGCTATGGGATTTATAAGTTTCAGCATTTCCCCAATTTTCTGCAATGAATATCCATTACTCCTCTAATTAGGAAAAAATAACTATTAATAAAAAATTAAGCACTCATTGGAAGCCTCCCTCTCCAGGTGGCATAGAGGTTCATGCTTCAGAGCACCCCACCTTTCCAAACAAACAGCAATGCAAGTTTAAACTTTTTTTTTTTTTTAAGGATCATAGCGAAGAAATAGCTAGGCTTAAAAAACAATAGCAATTTAAAGTGCTAAGTGGAGTTGGCCTACAGGTCTAGAAGCCAGAAGAGGAGATCTATGTCTGAGGGTTTAACTTTCGTGGGAAGTAACATCTAAACATATTCCTTATAAGACAAGCCGTGTGAACCACACTCATTGATTAAAGCCTAGGGCACCGCCCATCCCCCAGGCCCCAGGCCCAAGAGAGGAGGCTGGACAGATGGCACCTGATCAGCCTAGGACCTATTGGGACCCACTGCCTAGTACTAGGAGCAGGATGGAGCAGGACAAAAGCACTACCGCATGTCTAAGGAATGAACTGAGTGGCCAGTTGGACTGGAGGTTGGATCTGGGATAGCCACAGTAACATCAAAGATTAGGAGCCCAGAAATGTCATTTTTAGAACTACTTCAGTGGTGACAGGTGTGCTGAGAGGGAGGCAGGGAGAAGTGATCACAAAAGTCCCAGACAGGAGTGGAGCGATGGTCAATAAATCATCGGGGAGGGGAGGAGAGAGAAAGAGAGATAGAAAAAAGATAGGTAGAGAGAGAGAATGAGAGAGAGAGAATAACAGGTAACTTCTCACTCAAAATTCCGAAACACATGAGGAAATGTAATGCAAAGAAAGACCCAGTAAAATCGTCAGTCAAGGCATGCGTTCATTCCAGACGAATTGTTGCAATGGAAGTAGAGGGAAGTCCAGTAAGCAGCTCAGCATGAGTCATTTTCATTATTCACTACAACTTCTTTAAGGAATGATCAGTGTGTGTAAAAGGGCATGGAACCCAAACCAGCTAATCTAGTTTTCTAATGGCTAGTCTTGTGAAGTGTTTGGTGCAAAAAACTGTTCACTTGACATGGCTATATATAATTTTATGTATAATTAAATTATATATTTTTTATATAGATTAATTAGAATAAACCTTTGTAAGCCTTATCTCCTGTTTGGGAAATAATCAAAAGTAGGTAGCAAAGGAGATTATTCTACAAACTTAGTGATCATATGACTCAAAAAGACACTCAGGTTCCTACATTATGAGATACTTGGTGATTTAACAACTTTTTAAAAAGTCAGAGGTCCTCACACGAGTGTTTGTGCAGAAGTATCATGACACCCAAGGGCAGTAGCCCCTTGGGATTTGGCCGGATTCCGATTCCTCCGAGTGCTCCTAGGGTAATTGTGTAATGGGGCTCAGTTTGAACTCACAACATAAAAAGTCAATGAAAAAAAGTGCTTCTAGGGAGCCACCCGACAGCAGTAGAACCTGGTCTGGCTGAGTCGTGCCTCTGTGGGACGCTCTGCGTGCTTCTCTCTGGCTGCTCCTCCCAGAGGCTGACCTCATTTCCGCTTCACCTCCGTCTTCCACCTGCAGCCCCGGCTACGGTGATCACCAATTCTGTTCCCTGCTGCCTGGATCTTGCCACTTGTGCCCTTGAACTCATGCTTTCACTTAGAAGCCTCTCTTTCAGGAGCATACGTCCCAGGAGCTGGTTGGGAAAGCTTTTAGGGACTTTGTCCATAACAACGGCCCCTTAACTTTCTCATACCTGGAGATGCTCCCATCTCCCCAGAGACCCTTCTCAGCACTTGATCAGGATAGATTTTTCCTCTCATTTAAGAGGGCCTTAATCTAGGCATAAGAGAGCCTGATTGTCAGTCCGAGAGTATCTTTGGTAGAATCCCCCAACAGAGATAGGAAATAGCATAGAATCCCCAGGAAAATAAGTACTCCCCTCTCCCGACCTGACTCTGTTTCCCAGGGTTCAAATGGTGGCTGTCTGGACTGCTGATACCTCACCTAGGAGAGGGTATTCAGCTGTTTCCCTCTTCAGTAAGGACAAAGCAAGGAAGAAAGTGTCTAACCTGCAGCAAAAGAGAATTCTAGTTAGACTGTCAATAACAATTTTCTACTATTGAAGATAGCTAATCATTAGCATTCCTGTGAGAGATGTGTTTTTAAAGTGAATAGACTCACCAACAACTAATTCTTCTATGCCCATCCTCTAGGGGCTGGGTGTTCAGAGACATCTAAGAAATCATCTCTGTGGGCTTATTGTGGTTGGGTAATGGTTCTTCTACAGGGAGGTTTCTCACCCTCCTCAGTATTGACATCTGGGACCAGATCACTTTTTGTAGTTGGAGGCGGTTCTGTACACTTCAGGATGGTAAGCAGTATCTCTGGTCTGTACCCACTCGATGCTAGTGGCAGCCCCTCCCCCAAGTCATCACCACCAAAAAATGTCTCCAGACATTGCTCAGTGTCCCCTGGGGGCTGGAGGTGGGGTTGGGGACACAACTGCCCGTGTTTGAGAATCACTAGTCTAAGAATATATTAAAATCAGCGAACCCTGATTTTTTTATGTGACGTGGAGTTAGGGGAGAGGTAATTCTCTTCATAATGCATTTATCTTGAACTGACCAACTAAATGGGTAAAAGAAAATGGAGAGGAGGTAGTAACCTGGTGGAACACCAGAGTTATAATCCTGTCAGGCAGAGTTTAGTCTGCCCCTAAAATAAGATAATGGAACAAGGGCTACAATCACTCATTGGGGATTGGAAAGGCGCCTGTAGTGATCAGTCACATCCAATGTAGCATTAAGGCCCAAGAAGGCAAGCAGTGAAAACAAGTCCTCACTGGCATCAAATGAAAGGTTTTTAACCACATGGAGGAAATCATTTTCTGGGCTGTGCCAGGAAGGGATCTGGAAGGGACACAATTATGGAGATTATGACTAGAGAGACGATTAGAGACTTGGGGAATTCTTGTTTCAAGGACTTGCTAAGGAAATGGGACTGTAATTAGAAAGGGAAGCAGAATGAAGGCTTTTCCCCCCCTCTCTTTTAGGTGAACTAAAAAGCTTCCGTAAATACACAGAAAGAACCTATGAAACTTCCAAATCAGTGGGGAAATGTTCTGACTTCAAAAATCACTAATGAATACATCCTAAAGCAAAGTACTGCATGTGAAAATCAGTCTCTCGGTTACTTGTCAAGTCCGGGGCTTCAGGTTTAGGTGTATCCTGAAAAGGCAGCTGACAAGCTATTGAAATGAAAATTCTGAATAAAATTAGGACAGCCCATTAGCCCAAACAGGGGGAAACATGGTAAAAGACTTAACGGATTTGTGAGCTGTGATTTTTTTGTTGTTGTTGATATTTTTACTTTGAAAATTATAGAAAGTAATTTTGGCCTTTTCTTGGGGGGCGGTGCACATAAGAACCCAAACTAAGATCTGCGGTTTTTCTCGTTTGTCAAATTTCAAAGATATGAAAGCAGAATTTTTGGCACTCAGGGATTGAGAGGCAAATGACATCATATGGCTTAAGGGAAATAGAGAGCTAAAAAAGTATATTTGGAAACTTTCAGAAGCTGGCTGCCGCTGAAATAATTTGAATTTTTTTCCAGTAAATTTAGTTGTCACAAAAGGCGCTAGATTGACAACCCCGCAGAGGAAATTGTGCACGTCTGGGAGACACGATGTCAGCTCTTGCCTGAGAGCACCAGGGCTGGGAGGCCTGCACTTACCTCGTCAGAGCTGGCCTTCTGGGGGTGACTCCCCACATTGGGGACACATCGTGGGGAGTTAAATGATACAGCTGCAGTCCTGTTGGCTTCTAGAGAGGAAGAAAAGCAAGTTTTCACAACCCAGTCTTAGTTTCTGGAGCCTCATGGCATCCCAAAGTGTTACTGGGATGATTTGGGGGATTATTCACCTGGAGATCAGGGTGGTCCTCTCCTAAATGTCTGTGTTACATTGCATTCCCTAGAGAGTTCATGGAATTGATATCATCTTTAAATAATGGCAGATGAATTCAAACATGGAAGACAAGGTGGTGAGAAAGGATGAGTTGGAATAGTATTTTCCCATAAAACCATTATTCACCATTTCCCTCATCCCCTGGAGTGTTAGGGGAAACCAATGGGAAATGGAGAGGTTTCAAGGGTTAAAATGAACCAAGGATGGGAGAACTGAGCTAAGACAAATTTTTCTCTCCTCCCTTTTCTCTTTTCTCCCCAAGCCTATTAATTCTCAATAACCAACTGAGAGTGTATGGCTTTGCAGAGATGGTAAATAAAAAGTTATATAAGAAACATACTTAAAAAAATATTAGAATGGGATAAAAATATCAATAAAACAAAAAGGAAAGGATAGAAAGGGCACCCTCAGAAATGGGAAAAGTCTAAAGGTACCAGACAAAAAATCAGGATGAGTAACACATAGTGATTTTATGTAAGGTCTGATCTGTGTTCTGATGTATTCCATCCTCCAAGCCCAGCTCTGGGCTGCTCGCTAAATTCACCTTGGTGTTGATCCTAGCATTGGAAACACAGAACTGGGCTGTGGGCTGTGCTCATCTATATATTGATGTCCAATCAATGTCCTTCTAGTTTTCAAATCTTGATTCAAAACATTTGATTTCCTTCCCTCATTGTCCATCATGGCGCTGGATTGCCCATAGCCATGACTACACCGGGACATGTGTCAATGATTACCCCTGTAATCATCTCAGAAGTATTGCTTTCTGATTATGGGTCCCTCCTTGTGTCTCCCCTCCACTTTCTGCCTCCCACCTTACGTGCTCCAGGATCTCACTCAAACTGGAAGAAGAGGAAAGTTCTGAGTAATGCAACCTGTCAGCTCTCTCCTTGCTTTCCTTCCCTGCCACCCTGAAACCATGGGGATGAATTCTGTCTAGTTCTTGCCCTCTGATTTACCAGCTTGGGTTTGTTTGTTTTTTTGCCTCCCTTTCTTTCCTTTTTTTGCAGGCTAACCCTGGCACTTGTGGACTCGATTTTATCTCCTTTTGTTTCCCCAAAGTCTCTGTTACGTCAATTATTCCCTTTTTCTTAAATCTTCAATTACTTTTTCTCTACACTGGCTTCTTCCCCCTCTGGCTACAAACATACTTAGATCTCCTTCATTTTAGGAGAAAAACATATCCTACAAAAAAACTTCAGTTCTCCCTCAACTATTATCCTTTTCAAACTCCCTTTAAAAGGAAAGCCTCTCTTTCCTGACCTACACTTGGCTCATGAACACAATTTGATTCTGCTGCTGCCCCACCCCTTTTCACTGAAACTGCTCTGGGAAAGGTCACATCAGCTCCTAATTGTCAAATCCAATCATCTACTGTTGTCTTCCCTTTACCTGGCCTCTCAGTAGTCTGACACCAGTATTTATTTTTCTTCTTTGAAATTCTTTTTTTCTGACTCTCCTCCCACTTTTGAATACTCATCCCTTTAACCCTCCCTGGTGCCTTTCCCTTTATCCTCTACCTAAATGTTGCCTCTCCCCTTGGTACCACCTTCACCTGCTTCTCTCCTCATTCTACAAGCTTTCTCTGGGCAGTTTTATTGCTCCCTTGTTTTCAACCATGTCTTCCCTGTGGATGACTTTAAAATCATGTCTCCAGTCCTGACCTCCTGCCTGAACTCCCCTCTAGTATTTCCAGTTGTCTTCTGATAATTCAAATTCAAGCTGTCAAAAACTGAACTCATTATCCCCAGAATCTAGCATGGTGCTTGGCATGCGGCAGCCTTGCTGAAGCACAAGAGGAGAGTTTCCAAGCTGGTCACGTCTGCCTTCTCCTTTCCCCTGGAGAGTTTAAAATCAGGCAGATACAAGCTGGTAATCCCCATCCTGACTTATCTTCAGAATCTCCACCAATTCTGTAATTACGGAAAACAATGAATTCAAACTCCTGTATAAACTGATGTGTTGACCAGCTTTGCAGTAGGACCAGAAGGCCTTGAACAGCCTGACTTCTGGGCCAGTATAGAATTGCTAGAAGCTTCCGTATTATCTCTGTATGCCTTAATCTATTCTTGTTACTTCCCTGTAAAGAGATAACAGCACATCCTGGAAATTCCAGCTCTGGAATTCTGCTCCGGATGTCCTCCACCAGGCCCTGTTACGTGTCAAGGTTCAGCTCTGCTATTCTCCTGGTACAACATTCATTATCCAAGTTATTTTAGTCCAGGTTCATTACCCCTGCTGGTAGAGACTGACAAGTCAGCCTTCACCCAAGATTTTGGGAGGCAGAGAGGGACACTCTGTCAGCAGGTGGTACCATCAATCTCAGATCTCATCAGATGAAAGGTGGTTCCTCTGAATGCCTGTCTCATGAGACCCAGAGAACAGAGCAATAGAAAAGTGTTTAGGGTAAAAGCCCTGGGGGCTCTCCCCAAACTCTTTTAAAATACAAAACATCCCTATCGGCGGTCACATCTTAAGCTATTACCTATTTATAACAAAAGTTAACATTAGCAGTGGTTGGTTGGGGCCACTTGAAGCATTCCATAGGTTTTTTCGGGGTAGAATGGTACCTAAAAAAGAAAGGGAGTCTTGGAGCAGTGAAAAAAAAAAAGAAAAGAAAATCAAGAATAGGAGGCATTTAGGACACAAAGACAAACCCTACTGCGCTATTTTTCTTGGGGTCAGCAAAAATACCCCAGGATTTCTGGCATAAACAGCTAAGAGAGCATGGGGGGATGGAGGAGTCATTGTTCCCCACGGGAGCGGTGTTCTCTTTTTGGATTTGTGCAGCACCAGGTCTAATAAAGATAAAAACATACGTGGATCAAGCTGACATCAGGTTGTCAAGGTTTTGTACTGGAAGTCAGCATCCACCTATGAGAGGTTCACCTATGGCTGGAGATGGATGTTAGAGTTGTTCTAAGAATGCAGAGACTTTATTGCCTTGATGGGAAGGCAATTCAAACAAGGATAAAATATACAAATTATTGATTACATAATTCCTTTCTGTCTTTACTATTTTTATCTGGACCCACATTTGACAGTGTGTTTAAGGGGGTCTATGGGAAACAGATGCCAGACGCTTCTCGGTAAGGGCTGAGCACAGAGGTGAAGAGGGGGGAAGGAAGCCTGCGTGTGCAGGAGGGTGGCATGGCTAACAACTGGAAGACACTTTTAGGGGGACACGGAGCCTTATTTAATCCTCCCCTGGTGTTTCAGTCTGGACGCTCTCAGATCTTCCGAGCTCGATGCTCTTCTCTTACACTGCCTCAGTTGATGCAGATGAGAAAGTCCTGTGAGGCAGTCATGTCACCCAAAAGACTCTGTCCTCAGCTCTTATTGTTCTAGTTGCATCTGCTCTGGCTGGCGTTGGAATTGACACAGCCCAGTCAATAAGGACCACTCTTAAGTGAGGAACCATTCTTGAAGACACTGCCACAGCGTTGCAGATTTACAGATATTTTCTCATTCAATTAAGAAGATGGAGACCATTCAACCCCTGCTCGTAAGAGACCTAGACTTCCTGTAACAAACTTCTACCCAGCTAAATTTGGCTGCAGAACTCCTTTAGAAGAGAAAATTTGGGCCTTGGCCCCTGACTTGACGCCCAGTGTTTTAAATATTCAAAGGAACCGTGCGTGACGCAGAATGGAATGTCCTTCCAGTTTACCTCACCCAAGCTCTCCTTTTGACAACTTTGCTTGCAGAAGGGAAAAAGTTGTCCACTGAAGATGTCTCTTAACAGCTTGCATCTTCTCTCTACAACCAAGGAGAGGGGATCACCAAAGCTGTGCCATCCCTTAGAGAAGCATAAAGGGTTTAATCTGTATATAGAAAACATTTGACTTCCTGACTTTGGTTGTTTGATATAAACTCTCTCAACCTACTATGGACAGAGGGGTCTCTAACCATAAATGGACATTGCACCTGATGTGGAGACTTTGGCAGGTGGAAGGCAGGAGCACCTAAGATACCAGGGCTCAAAGGTAGTAATCATTTAAACAACTAATCCTATTAAGGAATAGAATATATACAGTAAAGTACTTAAACAGTACATGTAAAGCTCGACGAATCCTCCCAACCCCACATACCTAAATCAAGTTATAGAGTACTGCCAGTATTCCAGAAAGTTCCATCCTGTCCTCTCCCAGTACATGCCCACTAAAGCTTACCATTACTTTGAATCTTATTCCCCACAGATTAGTTTTGGCTATTTTTGAATTCTTTTGTATTTTGATTGTGTTTTGCTCAACGTTATGTTGGTGAGACTCACTACAATGCTGTTTGTAGTGTAAGTTTGTTCCTTTTTATGACTGTGTAGTATATACCACTCTGTGGAGATACTAAAAGATATTTACTCATTCTATTGTTGATGGACATTTGAATTGTTTCCAATTTGTGGCTCATGAAAAACACTGCTGTGAACATTCTGATACCATTGTATACGTTGCCAAAAAGTTTCCCAGAATGGTTATAATGATCGACACTTCTACCATCAGTGGAGGAGAAATCCAGAAGTTCTACATTTTCAGCAATACTTAGTATTTTTAATCTTTTACATTTTAACCATCCTGGCAAGTGTGTAGCGGTATCTCACTGGGTTTTTTTTTGTTTTTTTTTTCCGGTACGCGGGCCTCTCACTGTTGTGGCCTCTCCCGTTGGGGAGCACAGGCTCTGGACGCGCAGGCTCAGCAGCCATGGCTCACAGGCCCAGCCGCTCCATGGCATGTGGGATCTTCCCGGACCGGGGCACGAACCCGTGTCCCCTGCATCGGCAAGCGGACTCTCAACCACTGCGCCACCTGGGAAGCCCCTCATTGTTGTTTTAATTTGAATTTTTCTGATGAATATACCATTTTGCCTTGAGCATCGCTTCATGTGCTTATTGGTCATTTGGATAACCCATTTTTGCAGTATCTGTCCAAGTGTTTTGCTCGTTTTGAAAAACTGGGTTGTTTGGGTTTTCTTATGGATTTATAGTAATTCCGTGTATATTCTAAGATTATTTGTCAAGTATACATATGTGGCACATATCTTCTCCTAGATCAGTTGCTTCAAAAGTGCTCTCTCTCCAGAGTTCTCTCTTGTTGATGGTTATGCCTAATTCCAGCCTTCTAGTACTGAAGTCTAAAGGAAACAAGGACTTCCCCAGGGTGGAATGGAGATTCCCATATTGGGGGTTATCCAGTGGGAAGGTGCATTTTCTGTGAAGCTGTCCCTAACCCCCCATGCTATGTCCTTTCCTGTCTTGGGGTGCCTTGTACGCATGTCTACTAGCATCCATATCACATTGCAGTGGGTGTCATGTCAGTCTCTTCACTGGACTGTGAGCTCCTGGAGACCCAGAACATCTCACCTCATCCACGCAACCTCAGCAACCTACTTGGAGCCGGGCACAAAGTCCACTTAGTTGTTGCTCAAGTACCGCGTTCAAAGCAAATAGATGAATGGGATGATTTTAAGCATAGAAGGGACATGACCGGATCTGCATTTTAAGTAGATAATTTTGGTGACAGTACGGAGAGAGAGGCTACAGGCCTCAAATATCAAGTGGCAATTTAGATCACAGTGGTTTAGATAGCAAAGCTGGAGAAAATATGCTGAACAATAACAGAAAAGGTCTGCCTGTGTTTTTCTTCTACAGCCAAGGGATGCACAATCTACCCCAAGGTGATGATGATGTCAAATTTTGTTAGAGAATTTACCGACTCTGACTCTGTGACAGATGACAATACAAGACAACAAAAAAGGATATGTCACCAAGCCCCAAATGACAAATGCCAGTTGAATGGAACAGACAGCCAGAGCTAAGAGTTCAGTGGAGCTGGTGATTGTGATGAGCCACCATGATCAGGATTTTACAGTGAAGTTTTCCCCTAATACTGTGATGTTAGCTGACATGCGTTTATTTTATTTTATTTTATTATGATGATAGAAATATTATTACAAATATGGGGCTAGAGTGAGTTGAATGAGAAAATATAAAAGATAAAGCCTGCTCTTTTTCCTATCTCTCAGCCTCAGTATCAGCACTGGGGAGAGAGTGGTGAAAGCTTCCGGAGCCGCAAGGATCAGCACCGCTGAACTTGGAACAGCAGCGGCTCTGTAGCTGCTGCAAACTGCAGGCTCTTCGGTGTGGGTGACTCAGCCCCTCTGTGCTCTGGGCCCTGCCTCTGTGCTTCTGCTGGGCTCGGTTCCAGCCAAGAGGATGTGCTATGGGACCCTGACAACCCTGACCTAGGCTTTCTGGGGATTTATAGATGGGGGAATGTCTGGCTTGGAAATCCTCAGGTTACAATTTTAATTCAGAATTGATAACACTCAGAAAATCTCACAAACTTTAATTTTTTTAAAAAGTGGTAAGATTTCTTTTATTGCAGTAAAAGATACATAACACACAATTTACCATTTTAACCATTTTAAAATGTACAGATTTGTGGTCTTATGTACACTCACACTATTGTGCCACCATCACCACCAGCCAGCTCCAGAAATTTTTCATCTTCCCAAACTGAAACTCCGTCCCTGTGAAACAGCTCCTCCTCTTTTGCCTCCCCACCCGGTCCCTGGCAACCACCCTTCTTGTCTCTATGACTTCTGTTATTCTCGGTGCCTCGTAAAAGTGTAATCAATGAGTATTTGTCTTTTCATGACTGGCTTATTTCACTTAATAATGTCTTCCAGGTTTATCCATATTGTAGCTTGTGTCAAAATTTCCTTCCTTTTTAAGATTGAGTAATATTCCATTATATGTATACACCACATTCTGTTTATTCATTCATAAAGTTTAATTTTACTGTTTCCACTTCCACTTTTCCACAAAAATATGTGGATATTTTTATATCTTTTAACATATCATCAGAAGAAGAAATAAAGGAGGGAGAGAAGGTAATGAACGTTTGTTGAGAAACTCTTATGTGCTTGGCACGGGGCATCATTCTTTATACACTGTAACCATTCCTGTCTCACAACAGCCCCATGAAGTGGGCGTTATTGCATCAATATTCAGATGAAGAAAGTGGAGCGATTTGTACCCAAGCGTGTTGGACCACAAAGTTCATTCATTTCCACTACTTTGCTGTGCATAAGACAAAGCCCAGAGAAAGCGGACACTGTCCAATTTTGAAATGTATAAAGTTTATCTTTGGTTATTCCTTACACTTTTTAACATCTCGCTTTCAGTACCCCCTCCTCCATCCCCAGGGAATCTATCATCTGAGTCAGAGGAATCATTTTCTTTTATTGAACAAGCCCATAGCTGGATACGAAACACCATACGATTATTTCAATAGATGCTGAAAAGCATTTTAATTCTTCACATTCTTCATTGTTTAAAAAAAACAACTCTAACCCTTAGCAAACTGAATGGCAACAGCCAAGTCCCTTGACCTCAGATTCTTCATCTATAAAATCTATAAAACTGTTATGTCTCCAACTCTTAAATTTCTTTTCTCTCTTTTAATTCAATGCAATGCTGTTTCTTTTCTTTTGTAAATTACATTGCCATTTGTTTCTGTTTTGCTTCTACAATCCTGGAAGGTACTTCAGTGATGGGAACGCTGAGTCATAGAGAAGAAAAATTGTGTTTGGGGGCTGGGAGCTTGCACTGTAGACTAACTGTAGAAGCATCAACCCAAGAACTTGGACCCAGCTAAGCCATGGAACAGCTAAGCCATGGAAATACTGCTGACAGATGGGCTCATTCAGTTTTGGTACCAACACCACCTGGAACCTATAAGTCCTGCTGTACTGTGGGAAGAGAAAGGGACTTGGAGCCTCACAGACCGGCCACTTACTAGCCATGTCCTGTTTGGTGTCTCATGTGAACATATGAGTATCTCATAAGGTTGTCTTAAAGATACTATGACATAATGAATCTACTGCCGCTAATAGATGCCTGACATCCAGCGGTGGCTTCATTTACGGTAGCATTAGTATTAATAGAACTTGCATAAACATAAGGAAGGCATTTCAGCACATAGGGTGATCCCACAGCAAATAAGAGCGTATCTCAGGAAGTGAGCTTGCTGTTAGTGGCAATATTTAAGCAGAGGCTTGAAAACCACTTGGTACAGTGAATTCAAACCCCTCCTCTGGGTATTGGACTAGGTGGCTTTCGGGGTCCCATCTGATTCAGAGAATTAGTGATTCTAGATCCTTATCCATTTCTTAACTCCTTAAACTATTTTTCAAATTCGTGTTCATAATTTATCTGTTTTCAAAAATTTAACAAGTAACAGTTTTAGTGATAATCATTGCATTTCTATATTTATAGATAACTGGCACATATGGAGGTGGAATAGCACAATTTGATATTTTCTCATGTGCCAGATTTTTTTTAATAAATATAGAAAACCCTTATAGTTATGAAAAACTATTTGTTAAAATTAAACATATATGCAACTGGGCATCTGTTCTGATATATCCGATCTCTTGAGAACTGGTTTTCCTGTTGCCATTGGATGGAACCCAGTATTAGCCCAGAATTTAAGGGCCTTAAGTCTCAGAGTACTCAAATAAAAACGGAAAAAATGTTACTAATTCCTGCACGTAATGCACTCCTATTTATTCTGGTTAAAATTTAACTTTGAATCTATAAAAATTAAAAATTATCCCCTCCCTGCAAAAAGCTATAGTAGGATCCTTTTTCCTTTTCTCAATGATAAGAGTTTCATGTGGATTGCATGGTACATTGGAAAGATTGGGTTTTAGAGCCAACTAGATTTGGGTATAAATTCTGGCTCTCTTTCTACTTGTGTGATCCTGGGCAAGTTATTTAACATCTTTGAGTCTTCTTTTCCCACCAGGAAAAGGCATAGAGTAATACCTATGTTTAGGTAATTTATAAGGGGGAAATAACATCAACAGAATGCTTTGCTTGCAGTAGACATTTAAAAATCTTGATTTCCTCTTTGATATGTGTGAGCCTGTGCATTTTGGAAATGATGATGGGGATTTTAATGACAATGGCAATAGTTATTAAAGTCATATCTACCAATTATCGAGTGTTTCCTATGTGCTGGGTGCTAGATTTAACATTTAAAATACATCTCTTTTAATCCTGCCAACAATTCCATGGGATATATGGCAGCAAGACCATTTTACAAGAGAGGAAACTGACTATTAAAGAAGTTAACTTCTTGGGGCTTCCCTGGCGCAGTGGTTGAGAGTCCACCTGCCGATGCACGGGATGCGGGTTCGTGCCCCGGTCCGGGAAGATCCCACATGCCACGGAGCGGCTGGGCCCGTGAGCCATGGCCGCTGAGCCTGCGCTTCCAGAGCCTGTGCCCCGCAACGGGAGAGGCCACAACAGTGAGAGGCCCGCGTACCGCAAAAAAAAAAAAAAAAAAAAAAAAGTTAACTTCTTGAAGGTCCTAAAAGTTGTCAGTGGCAGAACTGGATTTCAGACCCAGGGCAGGCTGATTCCAGAGCCTGATTTTAAACTTACTCTATAATGCTTAGCTAATATCCTAGAAGATTCTTTAAAACAACTAAAGCAACGGTGTTTTATACTGAGCGTAGATGATGCTCTCCTTTTCATTTCAATCAGGTGAGAGCTTTTTCTTTTGCATGGTTAAATGTTCATGACCTGCCATCTTTTTGTAGTCACAACTCCCATAGATTTTGATAGGTAAGCATTGGACCCGGGACTCCTTGCTGTTGCTATGGGTTTTAGTCTCCTATTAGGTCTGTTTCTGCCACTTTTATGTCTTGCTTATGGTAGAGAACCAAAAATATGTATTTACTGTCCTCAGGTTATTCATATGCAGGGTGAAATATTCCAGGCAATATGATCTAGACAAAATTATGGATTAGCGAGTTTTATCTTTTGTCTCCCTTCACTTGGGGGGATTTCACTTTGGGTCTCTTGCGCCCTCTGCCTCCATCAATTGTTAAGTCCTGTTAAGTCCAGCTGCTTACATTCCCATCAGAGTGCCCCTGGGGAGGGAGCCTCACCCATGGTGGCCTTGGCAGAGTGACTGGTCCTTACTGCCCGGTGACTGCCTGCAACCCCAGAGAGCTTCCAGAGATGCTGCGAACACCTGTTCTTTTGGGTTAGAAGGACACAACTCTTAGTTTTCACTGAATGTCAATGTTTAATTTGTCAGCTTCCAATTTAGGCTGATTTTTGAGAATTCAAATCTCCTTTCAGACAAATTAGGTTAAGCTGCTCGTGGTGAGGGAGCTGCTTGACCTTGAGTCATTTTCTTTTTCTTTTTCGAAGGAGAGTTGACAAAGGGGCTGACAGATGAGATTTAGCACATTCTGGAGAAGCCAGAGAGAGCTTATGAGCATAAATATACAGATCAAGGAGCAAGTAAATATGTCAGAGACAGGTAGCATCATCTCCAAAACAGAAACAACACACCTTTTTGATGATTATATCTAGTGCCAAATGAATTTTGTGGTATGTATTTTAAGTGGTTTTCTGTATTCAACTTCTTGATATTTAACATTCTAAACAAGTTATACATAGGTAATATAAAAAAAACACGAAGAGACTCAAGAATGTCAAGAGTCTGATATCTTATTTAAAATACAATTGTGGGCTTCCCTGGTGGCGCAGTGGTTGAGAGTCCCCCTGCCGATGCAGGGGACATGGGTTCGTGCCCCGGTCTGGGAAGATCCCACATGCCGCGGAGCAGCTGGGCCCGTGAGCCGTGGCCGCTGAGCCTGCGCGTCCGGAGCCTGTGCTCCGCAAGGGAGAGGCCACAACAGTGAGAAGCCCGCATACCACACACACAAAAAATAAATAAAATACAATTGTACCTCTTTTAGTTTTTAGTTAGATCAGTGTTTTTCCTGTATCCATAACAAAGATGCTGCTCTTAGGTTCAATGAACTCTTGTCTCTAATGTCACACAGAAGGCCCCTAAAGAAAATCACGTGGTGTTTTGATCCCAAATTGTAGACCACCTGGAGGAGAATAGGGAGACTCAGTTCAAAAGGAATATATGATGATCAGGAGGGCTTATTAAAGCAGGTGGCTGGGCCCCGCCAGAGTCAGATATGGTTAGTTTGGGGTGGGGCCTGAGAGTTTGCATTTCTAATAAGTTACCAGGTGATGCTGACACATCCTACTTTAAGAACCACTGATCTAGTGTAGGGCTGTCTAATAGATTTATAATGTGAATCATGTATGGAATTTTAAACATTCCAGCATCCTCATTAAAAAGTTAAAAGGAACAGGTGAAATTAATTATAGCAATGTATCTTATTTAACATAAAATATCCAAAATATTATCATTTCAACATAGTCAATATAAAAGTGATTAGTGAGATATTTTGCATTCTTATTTTGGTTTAAGTCCTGAAGATCTGGTGTGTATTTTACGCTTATAGCACCTCGGATTTCAGACTAGGCACATTCCAAGTGCTTAGGAGTCACATGTGGCCACTGGCTATTGTATTAGAAAGTGAAGAGCGACTATTTTCATAAATTACATTGGAAATAAAGAGCTTAGAGAGGCCAAAAGTGATTTTTTTTTTAAGCTCTCGCTGTACATCAGAATCACATGGGAGAACTTTTAAAATCTACTAATGCCTCAGGTCCAGTTCCAGAAAAAAATCTCATTTAGTTGGTCTGGGGTTGGGGGTAGGCACCAGTATTTTTAAAAATCTCCCCCAAGTGACTCTAATGTGCAGCTTGGGTAAGAATCACTGGGGCCAATGGAAACACAACTGAATCTAGGATTCACCTGTACACCTATGATCCACCTCCATGTTTCCTTGGTGATCTGGTCTAAATGATTATGTCCCCCCAGAATTCACATGTCGAAACCCACAAAGCTGATGGTATTAGGAGGCGGGGCCTTTGGAGAGTGTTCAGGTCATGAGGGCAGAGCCCCATGAATGAGATTCATGTTCTTGTGAAAGGTATGGCCCAGAGCTTCCTAGCCCCTTCTATCACAGGAGGACACGGCGAGGAAGCAGTCTGCAGCCCAGAGAACCTTCACCAGAATGCGACCATGCTGGTGCCATAATCTTGGACTTCCAGCCTCCAAAATTGGAAGAAGTAAATTCCTGTCAGTTACAAGCCGCCCAGTTTATGTTTTTTTGTTATAGCAGCCCAAGTGGACTAAGACGCCTGGCAAAGGGAAAAAGAAAAGAATACTAATACTAATAGCACATCTACAACTGTGAAGCAGACACTTTCAAGAAGATTATTTAATCCTTATAACGCTGTGAGCGGATCTCACTGCTGTTTCGCAGAATAGTTGAAAGGTAGGAAGGTCAAGTTGGTCCACCAGCTTCAGTGGTACTGAGTCAACAGCAGATACTAAGTTGCACGTGAAGCAATTAATTCCAAGACCCCCTCTTTCTACTGTATTATCTTGTCTGAGCTGTCTTACTTAACTCTAACTCAAATGTCCCTTCCACTAAAATGGCACGAGCTCCCTTACTCAGCTGTTGGACTGAATACAATTTCCTCACTTTAAAAGAAAAACAAACACAATTTTTAAAAAATAAATTTATGTATCTATTTATTTATTTATTTTTGGCTGTGTTGGGTCTTCGTTGCTGCACCCAGGCTTTCTTTAGTTGTGGCATGCGGGGTCTACTCTTCTTGCGGCATGTGGGCTTCTCATTTTCAGTGGCTTCTCTTGTTGCGGAGCATGGGCTCTAGGTGCGTGGTCTCAGTAGTTGTGGCACACGGGCTCAGTAGTTGTGGCTCGCGGGCTCTAGAGCACAGCCTCAGTAGTTGTGGCGCACAGGCTTAGTTGCTCCATGGCATGTGGGATCTTCCTGGACCAGGGCTCGAGCCCGTGTCCCCTGCATTGGCAGGCGGATTCTTAACCACCAGGGAAGCCCAACAAACAAAAATTTCATTAGTTATAAGAAAATGTAGTCAGTGGCTCCTTTCCATGGAGAATCTAGGTACTTTTCCAAATGTTTGGGGGTTGTTAAAAACAAGATGATTAAAACAGGCTGTTTCCTCTTACTTTTCTGTTTTAAAGGGAAATTCTTCGGGGTCATCATTTATATTTGATTCTCCGAGTTGAAAGAAATGTCCGTGTGATGTCTGAGACACTTTTCTAGCCTTGACTTAGGTATTTAAATTTCCCTTTCTTAGAACTTGCAAGTCACATGGTTTGCAGGAACACAGGACCATTGGCAGCAGGGAGTGCTGTGGATTCTGGTATCCTGGTGGAGGGAGGCCCTGCAGGCCATCATTCTGTGCAGCTGTGGCAGTCAGAGTCAAGGGCAGAGGGCTATTGACTCACTGGGAACTACTGTTCCACATTCTCACATATTTTTATTATGAGTTCTCCTGGATTACAATGTTTGTCTAAAGGTCTTTTGTGATTTTCTCTTTTATGGAATTTAGGATATTTAATGTGTGATTTGAATCTCAGAACTGAAGTGACTTAAACCGTTATCTATTTCAACTTATTCTCTTCCATTCACTAGTTTTAAGTCTAGATTATGTCTATTTGATAGTAAGAATTATAATTACATTCCAATATTTCACTTATAGTGTTTTCCTGGCCCACTTTTCATGTAATTCAAAATGATTAAACAAAATGAAACAGGAATTTGGGTCTCTCATTGATTTCAATTGTCCTCAATTTCTCCTTTAACATTAATAGTGTAAGTAGATCTACCTAATTAAACCAATTATATGTTATTCTCGCCATTTAGGCCATGAGTGTGACCTTGGAATCCCACTGCTGAGAACCTTAGCCCTGAAATACTTTCTTGCAAACTTCTATTTTTGAATGCCTGGCTCTAAAAAAAAAAAAAAAAAAAAAAAAAAAAAAAATCGAATAATAACCCTGTTCAAATCCATGTCACACGTTTCTGAAATCTGGTGACTACTGGTTCAAATAAAGACATTTAACCCATCTTTTATTAACTTATTAATAAGTGGATTTCGTTATGGATCTGAGGACCGGACAGGCAGGTAGGAATTTTGAAAGATACTAGTATGGAGGTTTGGCCAGTTTATACTAGATTCAAGTCAACAAAAAAAGAGAAAACTCCAGATTGTAGGCAGTCTTATCCACAGGTAGAAAATAAGGTTGGATGGTTAGGTCTGGTTGAATTAGGTGAACTCAGACAATTAGGCAAAATAGTTTTCTTTCCAAATTTTGTTCTTGATGAGAAAGGGCATTGCACGTTTTCTCATCAGGTGTTACCGAAATGAGTCTGAGTCATGTGCTGCGGGCTGCCTGGTGGTTGCAGTGGGAGAGGGCACTTTGGCTGCCCTCAGCTTAACTTAGTCCCACCGCAGAGTTACTCCAGATAACAGATGAAAACAGTGTACTTGCTCTCTGAGTCCCCTGCGTCCCTTCTGGTCAGACTAGATTTCCCTCCTATACAACAGGATGTTAAATGTGACTTATCCTGAAATCTGTCTGTTTCACTCAGCTGAGGCCTCCCAAGCAGAGGCCCACATGATAGCTGTCAAGTATCTCCCTCACTGAAGCTGTGTGCACGAGCACCTCCTGCACACAAGGGGGCTGTGAGTCCAGGCTGTCAGCCTCAGCCATCCACCTTCAGTCTTTCCAAAGAGGTGTGATCCTGAGGACCACTTAGGGACAGTGGTCAGTGTGGGGTACGTTCTCTACCACCCCCAGCAGTGAGAGGACATTCGTCTCCTTCACGAAGCCAACCGAAGGTGGGAGCTTCAAGAAAAGCCAGCAGCCAGGCCTCTGAGTTCCCAGCAAGGGGCAGTCCCCGCCAGGGCAGGGCAAGGGGGCTTGTCTTCCAGGCCAGGCAAGGGCCTGACAGATGGAGCCAATCTGGAGTTGACTTAGAGGGGGTTTGCCCAGGAAGGCCACCGAAAGGGCCGATTTCACCCAAGGAGGGATGGACATTTCATTCAGGGTCAGGAAAGAGTAAGCCCAGGGTAGTTATTTGAAAGGAATGTAATAGAAAATACAAAGTTGGTGTCTGTTATCATCCTACAGAGTGGTGCTTCAATAAAGTGGTTATAAAAATGCAATTTCAAGTCATTCCCAAATAAAGATACAATAAAAGTAAAGGCATGGTTAATTTTGTAGCTCCCCTGGATTTATCTAACTCAACTGTCCCTAAGGAGTTTTGCAGCTGTCCCACTAATTGTACTAGAAAGATTTGTCCGCAGTGGCATGAGAGATAGGTCAGGGGAGCTAGACAAGAGAATTCCTGCTTCTCTCGGCCTTTCCCTTTACGTCTCCCACCATCAGACATCCTTGCATGGAGCTCTCATAATAAGCCCCTGCCTACTCTATTGTTGCACTTATACAAATTATTCTTAATTATCTGACTATGACTTACCTCCTGAATTAGACCCTCAGCATGAAAATGTCAGGGACTCATATTCCGATTTGCATTCACAGCACCTAGGACAGCTCCTGGCCCACGTTTGTGTTCTAGGAATGCTTGTTGTGAGAATGAATGAGCCTCAGCTCTGCCTTTGAAGGTTGGGACCTTCTTTGACAATTTACTTTATTTGGGCTGCAGTTTTCTCAGTTGTAGAAGGATTGGTTTCAATTTGTAAGTTTCTTTCAAACCACAAATCTCCAATGCAGTAAATGTAAGAAAAGAAGAATCAAATAACAGAAGGAGTTAAAGATGATGTCAATGGTTGTCAGCTTGAAAGAATATGGGAAGAAAGTGGTACCAATAGACTGAACTAATTTCAGAACTAAGTTCAGAATGATAACTGGGACACTGGGAAGAACTTTTTGGAAATGTTTATCTGAGATAAAGGGACCATATCTAGTTAAAGACCAGTCTGTATATGAGGTTTTAGTTGGAAATTTGGGGATTCTCCTTATACAAGTGATAGAAGGTTGATAATCAAGTTGATTTAAAGTAGCCAGGACAGAGTTGAGGGTAGACTGAGTGTTGTTAGTTAGAAAAGGGAAGAATCCTTCTAAAAGGATAGGGCTATCGAAGATGGGAGGAGAGTCAGGGAAGCACTGATTCCATAGAAACCTAAGGAGAAAGATAACTCAAGGAATTTTTTCTGCAAAAACCAAACATTTTTGGTACTTACAGTTCAAGGTAAGAAAATGAAGCTTGATTTGAATGGTTCTACAAACTCCTCACCAATCCTCAGGGATCAGTGTGACCTCTTTCACCACCACTGTCCCACAAAGACCTGTCAACATGGTATTTTTACTGTGATGTTATGTACCCACAGGACAGAAAGTTCCCAACTGAATTGGAAAAGAAGTAAATGACGTTTTCACATTTGCAATTCTTGGGACAAAAGACATGCTAATTATTTCAGCTCGATTTTTCATGGATTATTCTTGGAGCAGGAAAACAGGAGATAAAGGGGTTAATAAACTCTTGTCCGCACCTGAAGACACATTTGTTCTTCCTCCAAACATCTGTATGATGTCCCGTTGTCAGGCAGACAGAATTAAGTCTAGTTCTTTCAGAACAAACAAAAATCATTTTCTTCAGCAGTTACCATGTGGATAGGACCCTGGCATATGACCAGGGATTCAGTGATGCAACTTCAAGAGGGCAAATGAGGGATTAGGGTTGGTGGAGCCAGATGAACTCGCGCAGGAGTAGGATGGCCAAAATCTTCTGAAGGGGAAGGAATCTGACAAGATAACTGAAAAATGCATTTATTGGATATTATAGAATTTGTTCCTTTTTTTCTTTTCTGACTTGGGGGTCAATATACCTCTAGATGATGTCCACTAACTTTGAAAGATTCAATAGAGATGCCGATGGGAGAATACTCCCCAATATTTTTTTCTTATCTTCCTAAAGGGACAAAGTATATCCATGGAACCTCAAGGCAGAGGGAGAAAAAGATGTCTATATCATAAAAGGCTCTTTTGTATATATTATGAGATATCAAGGAATCCAAGAACAGTGTGCAAATTGCTCAGAACGCTGGGCGTGAGAAAGCTGTACTGTATCAAAGAAAGCATCCAAAGGACACATTTTCAAAAGGAAAAATTGCCAGCAAAGAGCACTGTGGACCATCAACATGCAAACAGGGGCTGATATAATCACAGCGAAAGGAACAAATGTTAAGCATCTCCCTTCAGCTCAGCTGGCCTATTATACCTCTGAACACCCAGGCTGCCCATGCTTCCCCCTCCCTCCCTCCCTCCCGTCCATTTCAGAAGTGTCAGAGGGGAGACACAGTGCCAGCACAAAATCCTTCCACGGCTCTCTCGTTAGCTAACTGCGGTGTTTTGCTCCGCGGTTACATGTCTGCACAGGCCGTCACTGTGTCAGTCAGAATTACCACCTGTTTGCTCGCTGCCTTCAGGCCCCATCACCTCTGCAGCATTAAGCAGCCAGAGGCAGGAAGCCGTGTCGATTGCCCGGGAGCGGCAACTGTCAGTTCTGGGTTTCAGTGTACAATCGCTGCCTGTGCACAAATAGCCCTGGCCTCTCCCCCGGCTTCCCACCCTGTGCTGGTGGGGAGGAAAGAGGCAGCTGCCCCCTCTAATACTAACTCGCCTTCCTTAGGTGGTGGAGATCACAGGCGCGCCATATGTCATTTTCATGCCACGAATCGGATCTGAACGCTCACGCAAACATGGCACTCTGTTAAAAAAATAAAGTTCATTTTTTAAAAAACTGTACAGACCACATCTTCTTGTCCCCGTTCTTTAGTTTTGTTTTTAACAGCATCATTAGCATCATCCTCTGAAGTTTTGGATTAGAAACTTTCTTAAAAATGATGTTTGGATGACATATTTGCATCTTTCCCCACTCATTTGAATATCATATGAACAAATAATAGATAACACTAGCTAACATCAATTGAGCACCTAGTGTGTGACAGGCATTGTTTTAAGCATTCCGTGTTAAGTACATAATTTAAGCTTCACAATGTCATAATCAGGTAGGTACCATTTTAACCCCCTTTTATGGATGGAAATATCAAGGCATAGAATGGACAAGCTCAAGCAGTTCCTTAACTGTGCCGTTATCTTTTCTTGTCTCCAAACCTTTGTACATGGGGTGTCCACAATGCTAGCCTTTTCCTCGTCCTGAAGTTAATCCCTGCTGCCTATGCTAAAAATTCACCTCAAACATCAGTTGCTTGGGGAAGCCCTTTCTGACCTCGTGCTCCAGTCTGAATTAGATACTCTATGCTACTGGAATCATTGGTGTGTCTGTTACTTCCTTATGGGCAGGGACTCTCAACCCAAGATAAATTAGTTCCCTGAGTGAACTGTCTGCTTACTGACCCAGGACTAGTTTAACATTTATAGAATGAGTAGCAAGAAAAAGATGATGGAAACTGTAGCATTTTTTTGGCCATGGTTTTTTCCCTTAAGTTTTCCAAAATATCAGGTCTTCAACTTTATATGGTTATCATGAAGCATCAGTGACAAATGTTGATGAATGATACAATATTGTTGGGGAAAAGAATGCTACTTAGCATGTTTAAAATGTCATGTTAAAAACTGTAGTTTCAAAACTGTGATGCTTCCATGGGGGAACTTGACAGGATTAGAGTGATTTAGCCTTCTGGTTATCTCAGGGAGACAGATGCAACCACGCTGAATAAGCCAGAGGTTCCCAAGGCTGCTCGATGAGAAGCACCTGAAAAACTGTGAAAAAAAAGCAGGTTTCCAGGTATTCTACCACCACCGGGGCAGAATGTTTGGAGCAGAGGCCCAGGAATATGCATTGTTCTAATTGCTTTAAGTTAATTTGGATGATCACCAGTTTTGGAAGCAGTTATGCTATAGCCCTTGAAGTGGCTTAAATGGTTTGGTTTAAGTGGTGACTGAAAATACGTAAAAGCGATCCTATGACGTGTGTGGACATGGCGACCCCAGAGAGGATGAAATAAACAACCCCCTATGGTCACATCAGTAGCATGAAGCAAATGAACATGAGATAGACTTTTTTTAAAAATCAAAAAACAGGCTCAATTAGAATAACCTGGAGGAGCTTTTGTATGATACCTGTGCCCCAGGACCCGCACCTGTCAGTTACATCAGAGACTTAAATTGGAGCAGGGTTCAGCCCTCAGGATTCGTAGAAAAGTAGACAGATTAATCTATGGTGGGATTAATGTCACAGTGAAGGTCGGAATCCTAGGCTCTCCAGAAATCATCCTGTGCTGGAAGGACAGTACAGCATTCAGACAGACTAGCATTTTCCATAGACTTTGCTCAGGATGCCGCGTCCTCAAGATACTCTGAAGACAGGATCCCGTGATCAAACACACTTGAGAGATGCCACCTCCTGCATGCCCCCATCTTTGAGACTTACATGCACGTACATATTAATGTCTCTGAGAAGGCCTGTGACCAAGAAAAATGTAACTTGGTTTAATCCAGGTTTTTTTCTACGGAAGCCACTTTTTATTGTCATGGCATCTGCTAACATCCTATGGAGCTCCAGAGACAGTGACTCCAGTGAGGAGGACAGGGGCTGGAGCCCTGTGCAGGGGTGGCCTTTGGCTGAGGCTCTTCTCCATTATATTGGGTTGGCCCAAAAGTTCGTTCAGATTTTTCCGTAAGATCTTATGGAAAACCAGAACGATTTTTTGGCCAACCCAGTATATTAAGTAGCCGAGGGACCTAGACCTCGGAATCCCAGTTTAGACAGTCCAATTATAAATGACGGGGATGTGATGGGAGGATGGAGATGGGCCTCTATCAATGTGAATGAATCAGGATGCTTTGACCCTTTGTTCTGTGATGTTTTCATTGATTAGGTCATAGAAGCTTCCACAGGCCTCAGAAACCTCCTTTCCCCCACCTTCAGCAGAACAAAAATCTTTGGTATTGTCTTGGGCCACAAATGGAATTTGGGCCTGGACACTGGTCTGGTCATTGAAATGGGAATGGAAGTGACAGACATTGAGTCCTGGCAGAAGCCTTCAAGGTACTTGTATAGTTTGGCCCTATCTCCTGGCTCTTCCCTCCGCCCTGAGAATAGTGAGTCCAGATAGCAGCTGCTTCTGTAGCCAGGGCTCCAGGACCAGAAGATTCATGGAGCAAAGCCCAGCCAAGCCCAGCTCAGTCCTCATGGAACCTGAGCAAGAAATAAACATTTGTGATTGAAAACCAGGGAGATTTTAGTGTAGTTGATTACAACTAAAGGCAAGATATAAACCTTATTTAGCTCCTGATTCAAAGAAACCAAACAACCAAAAAATATGTGAGATAATCAGAGAAATTTGTATGCTGACATTAAGAAGTTGGTGTCATTTTTTACAGATGTAATAGAACTATTTTGCTTGTGTTTAAATAAAGAATCCTTACCTTTAGTGATCCACACTGAAATACTATTGCATAAAGTGATCCAATGTGAGGTCAGGGAAGTGGGTGGAGCTATAAGTGAAGTAAGAAGGTCCAGGGATTCATAATCCTTGAAGGTGGGTAATAAAAAATGAGGTGTTCACCATATTATGTTACTTTTGTTGACGTTTGAAATTTTCTACAATAAAGTTAGAAAATCAACATTCACAACAACTATTCTCTATAGGTTGAAATTCATGGAGTTCTTTGTTAGAATTATAACAGTCTTCTAATTTTATAGCATTGCCAATGAGCCATCCCTACCATAAAAGAGTCAGCCAGGAATATCTAATAATTTCCACCATGCAATTATTATCACTCTTTATCTCAATGGAACTTGGTGCATATTTGGAGCTGGAACACTAAGAAAGAGAAATGATCTAGAGAACTCAAGGGATACTTATCCTTTTTGAATATTGACACACTTACATGTTTTTCCAGACGTAGATTTTGTGTAGGCGAAAGCTATTTGATTATAAAAGATCTGGTTTCTCCAAATTTTTCCGAGGTAAAAACTTCATTAATTAACATCAAGGAAAATGGAGCATCTGTTACTTTTTTGTCAACAGATTTTAATAATATTGAACACTGCTAATTGGATAGAACTGAAATATAGCTCTTTGTATGTTAAATTAAGATGGTTTCTTCTGCTATTTTTTTCCACTCAATTTTATTTAAACCATGGCAGCTCTACAGAGTTTTCCTCCACCACTTAAAGTGATTTTGAATACTTACAGATAAAAAGGATTCATGTCAGAAAATGCTGTCGTTATTGCTGTTGTGATAGTTACTGTGACCTGGAAAGAGAAGAAAGGCAATCAATCTTACTCACATTCCAGCTCACGAGCTTTCTTGAATGTTTCTGAAGACTGAAGATGAAACAGGTACATTTAATAGGCTTGAGGAGAAACTCCATTTGCAGCCCTGGTTAAAGACCAAATGAAAGATCTGCCAACATAGGAGTGAAGGAAATGGTAGAGTCCACAAAGACAGTGGATCTTTGTTCATCTTTAAACAGACTGTTATTACCAACAGATGGTAAATTAACCATGGAGGTAAACTTTGGGCCCAATTTAGCCTCAGCTCTAATTGACTGGAATCAGAGGCACCATTAAACTAATCAGAATCTAGTTTGGAATGAAATGGAAAGAAAGGTGAAAATTGAGGCAGGTAGCTTGAGGTTCAAATCTAGACTTCAGCCGTTTTTAGCTGTGTGGCTTTGGACAAATTAATCAACCTCCCAGAATATTAGCTTCTTTGTTTGTGTAATGGTGATGAAAAGACTTACTACGGAGGATTGTAGTGAAGGTAAATTTTTTAACAGCTGTCAAGTTCTCTTCCTCCTTCACCTTCTCCCTGTACTATCAGAGAAAGACTTTCAAATGTTCTTGGTTTTCACACACTGGCATCCTCTTGGGGACTCTTGGTGTGCCAGTCCTGGGTCATGACAGGAGTCCATGTCAAATGCTAGATTAGGCCAGCCTCCTACAGGGAAGCTTCCGATCAGTGGAAGTGGCTTAGTTCATTTCTGAGAAATTGGAGCTGAGAATGTTACTCAGCCTAAGCAGATTCTGAAAACCTCACCCCAAGTGACTTAATTTTCCTGCAATTCATTCATGGAGACTAGAACAGGCAGGGAAACACCACCCTGACACAACACAGCAGCTCTAATGCCCTGAATCTGTGATCTCTCTCCTGGCTTAAGTTTCTCAGGGCCTTTCCTTTTTTTTTCCCCCTCCAGTTTTTTTGAGTTATAATTGACAAATAGAAATTGTATATATTTAAGGTGTACAATGTGATACTTTGATATACTTATACTTTGTGAAATGATTACCACAATCAAGTAAAACAACACATCCATCACATTTTGGGGGAGTGTAATGAGAATACAAGATCTACTCTCAAAAAATTTCCAAGTATACAATACTGTATTATTAATTATAGTCGCCATGCTAGACATTAGATTCCCAGAACTTATTCATCTTATAACTGAAATTTTGTATTCTTTGACCAACATCTCCCCATTTTCCCTGCCCCCTGGTAACCACCATTCTTCTATGTGGTTCCATGAGGTTAATTTTTCTAGATTTCACATGTAAGTGAGATCATACAGTATTTGTCTTTCTCTGCCTGGCTTATTTCACTTTGCTTAATGTCCTCTAGTTTCATCCATATTGTTGCAAAAGGCAGGATTTCCTTCTTTTTTATGACTGAATAATATTTTATTGTATGTATATTTCTATCACATTTCTTCATCTGTCAACAGACACTTAAGTTGTTTCCATATCTTAGCTACTGTGAATAAAATGGGAAAAGGATAGTCTCTTCAATAAATGATGTTGGGAAAACTGGATATGAACATGCAAAAGAATGAAATTGGACCCCTCTCTTACACCATATGCAAACTAAACTAAAAATGGATTAAGTATTTACACATAAGACCTGCAGCCATAAAATTTCTGGAAGAGAACATAGGGGAAAATCTCCTTGAAATTGGTCATGGCAATTTTTTGGAGATGACACCAAAAGCACAGGCAAAAAAAGCAAAAATAAACACTGCATAGGAACTGCATAGCAAAGAAAGCAATCAACAAAATGAAAAGGCAACCTACGGAATGGGAGAAAATATTTGCAAACCACAAGTCTGATAAGGGGTTGATATCCAAAATATATAGGGAACTCATACAGGTCAATAACAAAAAGACAAATAACCCAATTGAAAGATGGACAAAGGACCTGAATAGATATTTCTCCAAAGAAGATATACAGATGGCCAGCAGGTACATGAAAAGGTGCTCAACATCACTAATCATCAGGGAAATGCAAATCAAAGCCACGAGGTGTTACTTCGCACTTGTTAGAATGGCTGCCATTGAAAAGACAAGAGATAACAAGTGCTGGTGAAGATGTGGAGCAAAGGGAACTTTTGTGCACTATTGGTAGGAATGTAAATTGGTGCAGGCATATGGAAAACAGTATAGTTTTCCCTCCAAAAATTAAAAATAGAGCCACCATGTGATACAGAAATCTCACTACTGGGTATTTATCTGAAGGAAATGAAATCAGTATCTCGAAGAGATATCTGCAGTGCCGGTGCCTTTTCAAGCAGCCCGGGCCTTCCAGTGCTGCCTCTCTCAAGAGGCTTCCCTCTCTGGGTGCCCTGGCCCACCGCCTTTCAAGTGTGCTCCTCTAGCCACACAAAGGCAGGGGTCAGGGAGCGGCTTTAGGATGAGCACCTGGAAAAGCATGGTGGAAGGTGAATCTTGAAGAGTGAGTAGCAGCTAGTCAGCAGAGGAAATGGGTGGAAAGACATTTCAGATGCTCACAGGTTCACAGGCTCAGAGGCAGAAAGGTGGGTCCACCAGTTGGCTGCAAGCAGAGGGCTAGAGCTAGTGGTGCTGGGCAGGCAGCGATGGAAAGGGACCCTGTAAGCCGTGCTCAGAGATCTGGGTGAAGCCATTGCAGGATTCCCAGCAGGCATGACACAACACCTTTACACTTGCACAGTGGATTAGAATGAATTAGAATGACAGTGGAGGCTGGAGGCCTGTTGGGAGGCTACAGAGGCAGCTGTGGCAAGAAATGAGAAGCTGGACCACTCTGGACACTGGCAGTGAGTATGCAAAAGAGGGGATTGGCCAAGAGGAAGTTAGTATCATAGCCGACAGCTGATGTGGAGCACACCAGCATTGGCTGGCCGTCTACATAGATATCTCATTTAATCTTCAAAGTAGGATTAAACGTACAAAATGGGATACAGGGGGCAGTTAGGCTACATCATACATTGTGTGAATTAGGAAACAGTGCCTCGTAATGGCAGGTATTAGGTTTGGGGAGAAGATGGCATCAGAGTGGGTAGAGATGTACCTCCTCCCTCTGGGGAGGCAGAGAGCTGTGCCAGGTCACATGGCTCAACAAACAGAGGCCTCAGCTCTCCCTCACTGGGTGCCTTTGTATAGTGCCAACGCCTACAGTCTGTGCGACAAGCTTTCAGATGAGGACCTCGAGGCCCTGAAATGTTCACTAACACATTTGCCCCCGTACACAGCTAGCCAGGGGACAGCTGGAGTTTATATCCTGGTAGTTTAACTTTAGAGTCTGTGTTTGTAAATGCATGTGGTTGGCATCATCACCTTGGCTTTTACAGATAAGGAAGCTAAAGCTCTGAGGGCTTAAAGCAATTTGCCTGTCACTAGAAATCCAGAGTGGTAGAGAGGGGAATGAAACGCAAAATGTCTGCCTCCGAAATGCACTTTCCTAAAATCAAATTAACCTTCATAATTTTAAGTGGTGAAAATAAGACAGAATCCAAGAAGTTGTGGTCTAATAAATCGGAGGTTGAACACGGATGAATTGCTTTAAAATTATGAACGGTACGTCTAAAACTATGATTCTGAAGCAATCAAATTGTCATCAATCTCTTGCGGTCATATTTTGAATGCTGAAAAAACGCCTAACTTGCAAATTTGATACTTCTTTCCCCTTAGCATTACTGAGTAGCATTTTCTATAAAACAGAGAGCAATTTTGCAATATTACAAGAGTTATACAAAAGTACACTTGGGTACAATTAGTACTGTAATATTTGTGAAAATGACTCCTATTGTATGGAGATTTCCGATTGCCTCTGTTCCATAATTGTGTATTCAGATGCTAATTGCACGAAGCACTTGCCACTGCTTTGAGGTGTGTTGACAACTATATATCCTGAACTCATGTGTCTTTTCAGCCCCAGAATACACAAAATCATAATAATAATGATTCTAAAATGTCTGTCATCTAACAAGTCTTACATTCTCTCGACATAATAACTGATAATTCATTTTTGCCACCACCCCTCTGAGACAAACAGTTCTATTCATTTTACAGTGCATCTGAGATTTGGAATAATCCCGAGCCATATACCTCTGTGATGATGGGGATGATAATGAAGGATACGTTCCATGCGGTCCTCTGTGGATAAAAGAAACACACACGTGTGTATTATCTTCTGTACTGAGCAGGACCTTGTGTGGAAGGATTATGATGGTCTGTCTTCAGAAATGGGGACATAGAGGCTCAGGAACCTTGGGTTCATTCACTCATTTATTCACTTGCTCAATAACTGCTTAGTGAGAGCCCACTGCATGCCAGAGACTAGCCAAGATGCTGAGAATATAGCCGCTGACCAAAGGGACAAAAATATCTGCCCCCATGAAGCTTATATTCTGGTTACCTGGTTGCCTTCTACATTAGTCAGCTCGGGCTCCCATATGAAAATACAGACTTGGTGGCTTAAACAACAGAAATTTATTTTCTCAAATTCTGGAGGCTGGAAGTCCAAGATCAAGGTGTCGTCAGGGTTGGTTTCTCCTGAGGCCTGGTCTCCTCGGCTTATAGATGGCTGGCTTCTTGCTGTGTCCACACATGGTCTTTTCTCTATGCCTGTCATGTCTGGTGGTTTTTTGTGTGTCTGGTGTCTGTTTTGAATCCCCTCTTTTTATAAGGACACCAGTCAGATTGGGTTAAGCCCCACCCTGAGGCTCTCATTTCACCTTAAGGCCTCTCTTCAAGTACAGTTATATTTATAGTACTGGGGGGTTAGGACTTCAACATATGAATTTGGGGTTGGGCGTGATTCAGGCCATAACACCTGCCTAAAACATCACACAGGTGGTAGGTAGCAGAGTCGGATTTATCTCTGCTTTTCTGACCTATTATCAGAACCTGGAACATACTCTCTGACTGTTACCTAGCAGATTAAGACCTGAAACATTGCTGTGGGATGCCAGGGGAGTGAGTGAATGAGTGAGTGTGTGTGTGTGTGTGTGTGTGTGTGTGTGTGTGTGTCCTTATGACCAAACTACTTACACAAAGGAGAAGCTTCAGTTTAGGGAAATTGCTCTCTCCAAGCTGTGCTCCCCAGAACTTTCTGATTCATTCTTAGATCTCACCAATTATTCTTTCCCCTTTAGCTGTCAGCTCTTGAAATTCCGGTTTCTTCTAAATCTCATTCAATGACTTCAAAATTCACACCATTTAAAAGTAGTAGCTTCAACTCTTCTTTAAACTGGGGCTTCTTTCTCTTTGACATCAAGACTTTTCCTTTGATAACTTCAAATGTTTCCCCCTCTACGCCAACCAGTTAATGCTCACCAGTAGTTTAGCTTTTCAAACACATTAACAATAATATATTTTTGTGTTTATCTTCTTTTTTATCAGTTTTAACTGTGCATTTCTGCTTGCTATGCTAGTATAAACAAGGCTATTAACTGAATAATATTGTTTTTTAAAAATGTCTTAAGAAGTCCTATTGCTTTTTTTTTTTTAACACTGCTTCTAAGCACAGGCACATCTGCACAACTGAAATTTCCATTCTGTGCTCTCAAGTATACTGACTGTGAAATAAATAAAAGAGAGCTTTTGCATTTGGTAACCTTGAAGTTCTCAGAGTGCTTTTCCCTCCAAGGCTGGGTAAGTGAATGTTTTCAAGTGACTTGAGCAGACAAGGAGGGGGTGGGATGTGGTTCAGAGGGAGTGAGCTTGGCTTTTACATGAAACAAGAACAAGACTCGAGATACTCCAAACTCAAATGGAAAGAAGTAAGCAGAAGGAAGAAGTGAGAAAAAGACCAGAGTGGAATAATCTTATAATTTAAGATGTACATAATATAGCATTTCAATACTGTAATATGAACTGAACTTATTCTTCTCCTGTATTCAGTAGCTGCATGGTTCTCCTCTTCTGGAAGGAGTAAAGATGACTTCACATGTGTTTCCTTTTTTCCAACAAGTACCACCTCTGCGTGCAGCACAGCCATCTCTAGGGTAGAATAGAACCACTATTTCATGGAAAATAATTGGATACCTTCTTCAATGATAAGCAGAAAGAAAGAAACTTGGGATCCAATAGAAATAGTAAAGGCAGTCATTCATGCAAATGAATTCTGGCCTAGTTATTAACTAACTTTTTTTAATAATAATAATAAAAAAATTCCTTGGCCCTGTTTTATCAAAAATGAAAATAGTATTCAGAGCATCAAGGGCTGTATTTCTCCTATAAACATGTGCTTTCTTTGTAGACCTAGGCATCTTGAGGCTTGAAGTTTTTCAGAACAAATAATTCTGTGGAGCCCTATTTTTCATAGAATCTAAGGCACATACAATGATATTCTGTTGCCTAAATATTAAGCAGATACTAGCGTAATTTTGTGAACCAAGTAGGACTGGAGTGTTCTGAGATAAACAGGGGTCAGCAAGCTTTTCCTATAAAGAGCCAGATAGTCAGTATTTTAGGCTTTGTGGATCAAACCATCTCCCTGACAAACAATTAACTTTGCAGTTGGAGTGGGAAAGCAGCCGGAGACATGTAGATGAACGGGGTGCCTGGCTTCCAATACAACTTTTATTGTGGACCCTGAACTTTGAATTACACACAATTTTTGTATGTCACACAATGTCCTTCTACTGATTTGTTCCAACCACTTAGAGGTGAAAAACATACTCCTAGTTTGTGAGCTGTATAAAATATGATGTCCACTATTATTTGCTCACCCCTGGGACCAAGGCTTATGTGGCATCAGTAGCTGAATTATGCTATTTGGAGATATGTCACATTACTGATATGAGTTGGGGCATTAAGGTAATAATATCAGTATCACTTAGTTATCAGATAATTGCATTGCTGTATTGTTAGGACCTTGATTTTCTGCCATATGTAGTCAAAATCTGCCAAACTGTCTCCTTCTCTTAGATTCTAGTTCCACGTGATAGGATGTGATTTTTTTTTTTTTATGGTTAAGTTTTTTATACCTTACTTCTCTCCCTACGCCTCCCTCCACTAAAAGAGAACCTTTAGTGACCTGGTTCCAGATCTTCTCTGAGGTTGAATTAGGAGAAAGAGAAGGCCACAGGGACGCAGGGAGCAAAGGAAGGACAAAGCCAGAGAAGCTTGGCTGACTTCCTAGGTAAAGACTAGAGGGTGTCAGAAGACAGGGAATATCATTATGGCTGGAACCGGGGGTCAGTTTTGGATTTTGCGATGTGAGAAGCTGTGAAGAAGAGAACTGAGGGAAGAAGGAAAGTAATTTGAGTAGTGTTGTATATTATTCATTGGCTCCCTTTTGATGTTTTTCTAGAGACATACGTAAATATTAGAGTTTTCTTTTCAAGTTTACTTTTTGGCCACTGGGCTATATGTCTTCGTTAAGATTCCATGCAGAGACGAGGCCACGTGAGGTCCCAGGATTTATTAGTTGTATTGGTCTCTAAAGTACCATAAAGAGAATAACATCACACGCACAAGGCAATGTATTTTATTTTTACTTACTCTTTTCTAGATGTCTTAGAATTACTAAATATTTCAAGGACTTTGACAAAGAGTATACAACACTCACAGGGCCTATCGTTGCCAAAAAATAGGTTAATTAGAATTTTAGCTTTGGGCTTTGATGGTAAGGATCGCTCACTGCTTTTGCTTCTCCTAAGAAGGAGGTTTGAGCCTTTGTTTTGGTTCACAGGTGGCAATCCAAGTTGGAGTCCTCATTTGAGTAATGTGTTCTCTAATAGACCAAAGAACAGCATTAAGAAAATAATTAATTTAAAAAAGCAATTGCCACTTTGCAAATTAAGAATTATCTATTTATGTGCACAGACTCAGAAGAATTATAACACCTGATTCTTATCCAGTGAGGGCTTACTGTCTACTTAGTTCAGGTAACACAAAAAAGCAGAGAAGAGGGAGTAACCTAAGAATGAGGGCAACGTAACATCCTGGCTCATAAATATAAATATCTGCAGATATACGAGGTACCACACAGCTGTTTAGAGCAGCTGTCAGAACTTCCATTAGAAACTTTATTTGAAAGACAGAAAGAAAATAAAAATGTGTTGAATGAATGAATGAATGCAATAGCCCCTCTGTGCTGAGCCCGAATGTGTGGTTTAGGATCCACCCAGAACATACAGCTGCTCTTGCTAAGCCATATGGTTTCTCCCTTATAAGTTTCTTCACTATGACTGACACCATTCACGTGTTTGTGAATTCTGATAGGATCACAGCCCCGAAATAACACTTAGGAATGCAATTAAATTTTAAAATAATTTAATAACTCAAGGACAACATCCAAAGGAATGAAATTGATTTTCTCAGTTCTTTCAAACCTCAGGCAGCAATCAAATTATCACCAGGATCCTCACCAATAGGAGGAAAGAATGGTTTTGAATAATCAAATACTTTGCAAATGCATACAACTCTCACCCCTCTACAAATCTCTATTCAGTGCTTACCATCTTGGATGTAAAAAGTTTTTTGTTTTTTTTTTTGCGGTACCCGGGCCTCTCACTGTCGTGGCCTCTCCTGTTGCGGAGCACAGGCTCCCGATGCGCAGGCTTAGCGGCCATGGCTCACGGGCCCAGCCTCTCCGCGGCATGTGGGATCTTCCTGGACCGGGGCACGAACCCGTGTCCCCTGCATCGGCAGGCGGACTCTCAACCACTGCGCCACCAGGGAAGCCCAGATGTAAAAAGATTTTGATCAACATGTTCAATAAGCACAATGGTACGCCAGGTGTGCTGATCCATATACTAGCTGCTGTCATTGTAGGTACAGCTGCCCATAACAGTCAAGCTAAGCTTATGCATAACTCAGATAAACAGCACCAGGGAGGGCAGTGTGTTCTGTTATTTACTCCCTGAGTCTGCTGAGGTCTCAGTGACAAACTGTATGAGGCAAATTCATCTTCAGTTCATATAGCATACCACAGAAGGCTAGAAATGCACTGAATGAGTCATTCATATTCTATTAAATTTAAATACATATCATGTCTTAAAACATTTATTCTAGTCTCAGGGTATCTGCTACCTGTGTTTTCTCTAGCCCCCCAGAGGCCACCCACCAATGGATCATTTCCATTCAGAGACCCAGTGTTGAGTCAGTCAGGGCAGAAGTAGTACCCCAATCCCCATCATGTGACTGGATCTTCACTTAGTCTTTCTGTCAACAGATTTGGTGAGTCATAGGCTGGGGCTGCCCAGGATGTTCCTGTAGCCTGAATCCTCACTGTGTTGGCTAAGTTAGGCTTGTGTTTAGTTCCCTTGACCACTGCTTGTGTTCTTTCCTGACATGGAATGCTTGTTTTGAATTCAGGCCCTGATTGGTGGGACCCTGAAAACTTGTTAGATGATGGCTGGGCACCATATTTCAAAACTGAAAAAAAGAATGTCAACATGAAATTCTATACCCATTGGAAACATCTTTCAAAAACAAAAGCAAAATAAAGACTCTACACACACGCAAACGCTGAAAGAATTCCTAGCCAGCAGAGCAACATAAAAAAATGTTAAATGCAGTCTTTTAGGTAGAAGAATAATAACAGATGGGTATATGATGGGCACAAAGGAATGAAGAGCACCAGATGTAGTAACTATATGGGTAAATATATCAGATTTTTTCTTATTACTTAAACCTCTTTAAATATAATTGAATGTTTAAACGAAGTAATAACAAAGCATATAAAAGTAAAATGTTTGACAATGTTGGCATAATGATCGTGATGGGATAAAAGAGAATGTACTATTGCAAAGTTTTCATACTATATATGAAATTAGTATAATATAACTTTAAGGTAGATTGTGATAAGTTAAAAATGTATTCTGCAAACTCTACAACCACCACTACAATAACAACATATTTACAACTAGTAAGCCAACAGAGGAAGTAAAGTAAAATTGTAAAAATAATCAATGAAAGAAAGGTAGTACAAAAAACAGATGGGGGCTTCCCTGGTGGCACAGTGGTTGAGAATCTGCCTGCTAATTCAGGGGACATGGGTTCGAGCCCTGGTCTGGGAAGATCCCACATGCCGCGGATCAACTAGGCCTGTGAGCCACAACTACTGAGCCTGCGTGTCTGAAGCCTGTGCTCCGCAACAAGAGAGGCCGCGATAGTGAGAGGCCCGCGCACCGCGCTGAAGAGTGGGGCCCGCTTGCCGCAACTAGAGAAAGCTCTCGCACAGAAACGAAGACCCAACACAGCCAAAAAAAGAAAAAAAAAAAAAAAAGAAAAAGAACAGATGGAACTAACAGAAAACAAAGTGCAAGATGATAGACTTAAACCTAAGCATATTGATAAACACATTAAATATTAGCGGTCCAAACACCACACAGAGGTGGTCAGATTGAATACAAAAGTAAGACCCAACCATTTGCTGTTTGCAAGAAACACACTTTAAATATGAGGACAAAAATAGATTAAAAGCAAAAAGATGGAAAAACAATATACTATACTAACACTAATCAAAGGAAATATGGAATAATTATATTATTATCAATAAAGTATATTTCAGAACAAAGAATATTACCAGGGAGAAAGAAGATCATTTCATAATAACAAAGGAGTCAATTTATCAAGAGGACATAAAGTCTTAAATGTAGATGCACCCAATAACAAAACTACAGAATATATGAAGCAAAAGCTAATAAAACTACAAGGAAAACTAGACAAATCCACAATTATAGCCAGACATTTTGATACTCCCCTCTCAATAACTGACAGAACAAGCAGATAGAAACTCAGTAAGGAAATAGAAAACTTGAACAACAACATCAACCACCCCTATCTAACTGATATTTATAGAATTCCAGCCTATAACAGCACTAACTTCATTATTTCCAACAGTGCACAGAGCATTTACCAAGAGAGACCATATTCTGGGCTGTAAAACAAGTCTCAATACATTTAAAATGTTGTAAGTAATACAAAGTAGATTCTGTGATTGCAATTGAATTCAATTAGAAACTAGTAACAGAAAAATCTCTGGAAAGTGCCCCAATATTTCTAAACTACATAACATACTTCTAAATAACCCATGAATCAAAGAAAAGAAATCAGAAGTGAGATCTGAAGAAAAGGAAATACAGCATGTCAATGTTTGTGGGATACAAAGTAGAACTATGGCAAAACTTACAGCATTAAACACATATATTAGAAAAGACAAATGGTCTCAAACCAGTAGCCTCAGCTTCCAGTTTAAAAGAGGAGAGAAAGAAGAACCACTACACATATATTAGAATATCCAGATTTTGAAAGAACAATATTATGTTGGTGGATATGTAGAGGAACTGGAACTCTCATGAATTGCTGGTGAAAATACGAAATGGTGTAACCACTCTGGCGGTTTCTTAAAATTTTAACCACGCACTTACAAGATGATCCAATCATTCTACCTGAGAGAACGATAAGCATATATCCATAGAATTAATTGCACAGGAATACTCGCCGCAGCTTTTTTGTAAACAACCAAAAATGTTATAGACTGGTGAATGGATAAACAAATTCTAGAATATTCATATTATGGAATATTACTTACCAATAAAAACCAATGAATTACTGATACACACAGCAACATAGATAAATGTCAAAATAAATACGCTGAATGAAAAAAAACAGACCAAAAAAACCCAAAGTGTGTGATTCCATTTACACAAAATGCTAGAAATAGCAAATTCATCTTCAGCGACAGAAAGTAGATCATGGTTCTGTGAGGACCAGAGGGAAAGAGAGAGAAGGAAGGGATTACCAAGGGGCACTGGGAGGGGGAGGTTGCAGGTGATGGATATGTTCACTGTCTTGATTTTGTTGGTGGTTTCATGGTTGAATACATATATAAAATGCATAAAATTTTACACTTTAAATATGTGCAGTTTATTACTTGTCAATTGTACCTAACCACCCATCTCAGCACAAAAAATTCTATCACTGCAATCTTCCTAACATGGCAATTGTAATTTTCTTTCCCATTTATCAAAAACTTAGAAGGTTTAACACTAGGCTCAGTGTTAGGAGCAGGAAATTGAAACAAATCAAACCGGGATTAGCCTTCAGTGAGCTTTCAGTTTTGGAAAAATCATAAAGAAGCGACTTCTATGCAGGGCTTCTTAATCTATAAAATATTGTTTTTCATGACATTATCTCATTTGAGAGTGATTATGTTTAAGCTAAGGTATTAATTATGTTTCAAAGGGATACGTAAATAAAACTAAAATGGGTATTCGACCTTACCTGCAATTTTGGGAGCAGCTCACAGTCCATACAGGGCTATTGTTTCTGTGTCAGTGCAAGAGCCAGCAGTCCACACACACACACACACACACACACACATATGTACATATACAAAAATATACATGTACTTACCTATGTGTGTATCTGATTTGGATTGTGTCAGGATAGATTAACTGAACTGCATGCCCTAGAATTTCCTTCCTGGTCCCCAAGAGACCATTTTGCGTGTATATACCAGACATGTAGTTACACATTTAGTACTATTGGAGAAGCTGTGCTATGAAGAACAATGACCACTAATGAGCACGCACAGTGTGCAAGCTCTGTGCTGATTGCTTTGCATACATTATATACTTTTATCCTTAAACGATTCTATGAATAGGATTATTGTCACCATTTCATATATTAGGAAAAGGCAGAAAGGTCAAGTGACTTGTCCAAGATTAGATGTTAGTAAGAGGTAAAAGGGCTTCAAACGCCAAAGCCTGTGCTGGTAGCATGTGCTATAAAACCTACACAGCAATCCAATAAGATGAAAATAAAAAACAAAACTAAAAAATAGAAATAGTAAATTACCAGGATGTAGTTAAATAACTAATTAAGGAATTTTTAAAACGTGGCAATGTTAAACAAATTGAAAATCCTCCGAGATAAATAACTTCTCAAATCACATTTTAAAGATTTTAATCTCATCTGTGTAGGACTCTCTTTAATTTGCACCGAGTATACACACTCCTAAAATATATGCCAACAACATGCAAATGTTTACTGACTTCAATAACCAAAAAAAGAGAGGAATCAGAATAGCCGCGTGGATCAGAGACAGGCTGGTGGGTGCAAGGGAGGGAATTTGACAGAGGGAGAGAAAAACAGGAACGAGAGATTGAAAGAGACTGAGTGCAAGACAGAGAGAGGCCTGAAGCCGAGGGAGAGAAATGCAAATGCTCATCGACTCTGTAATGAAAAATCTCCTTATTAAACTGTGCTTTATCTGGGAACAGTCTTCCTTTTAGGAACATATCCAAGCAGAGATAAAGGCATCTTACTATCCTCATTAAACTGTGCATGGTTTGATGCAATCAGACTTGTGTAATTTGCATATGGAGCAGTTTAATCTAGCTCATCCTGTCTTGCACCTATTGTTAATCATGCCCAGGCTTCCCTCCTCCTTCCCCCCTCCTCCTCCACTAACCCTTTGATTTAAGCAGATAAATGAATAGACATAAGGACATCAACATCTTTGTGAGTGATCATCAGCCTTGTACATTCAGAATATCCCTTGGTTTGCTGATTATGCCTTGGTTGGCATTCCATATGTTTTTAATAGTGTCCATCTTTGCTGATTTAGAAAAGGCTGTATACAGGCAGTTTGAGATGACAGAAAATCATTATCAACACACATTGTGGGCCTAAGTCACTTGTTAGTCTTTAGTCACCATAAATAATAAGGTGGTGTTCTCACTTTAAATATTGGATGGGTGCTCCTTTCAACACAGTATCTTGGAGTCAGTATGCCAGGTTTGACTGTACAAGAGCCTTTTAAGAGGTATGAAAACTTTGTAATTGCTTCTTGGCAGTAAATAATATGCAGTTCTGAAGATGGTTGCCTTTGCAGTTTGATATTCAGTGTGTTGGTCTCTGATGAATATGAGAAGAACTATTCAAAGTCTTTGCTTTGGTCAGTCATATGGCTTCCTGTTTTTTTTAATATCAAGGGAATAAGCCTGGAAAATGGGAAAAAGGAAGCAGTGTAAGGTTTCCTCTACCTCCTATCAACTTGACCCCATTCCCCAAATCCTGGTTCATCCTTCACCTTCACACACACTCTCCCAGTGTCAGAGGTGGGGAGGAATATAGGAGAGAAGATGGTGGACATTTTTCTCTGGAGTGAATTGCATCCACTCAGAAATCGTAGAGACCAGTTAAAGTGTCTGTGGAAGAGCCTTCCTCATTTCGTCCCAGCCATGGGATAAGATTATGTGGTTGCTTCAAAGTGAAGATCCCGCCCTCAAGAGACATGAAAGGAAATGAGCAAATATACCTCATGGCAGGGCTCTGAAGCATTTAAAAGTGTGAGTCAAATAACATTAAAAATTTTAAATAAAATCTATACAGGACTCATTACTTTGCTCTGCATACACCCACTTCAAGTCCTGTCAGGTTGGCTATTGGGTGAAGACACACTCATGTTGTAGGTTCGAGGGCAAGAGAGTCGTGGGAAACAGGGGTGACTGTGAGCCCCCTTCTGCCCATCTGAAAGAGCCTTCCTGAGAGCAGACAACCAGACTGGACTTTGAAGAGTTGGGAAAGAATAAGAAAAGGGCAATTCCAGGCTGGGATCCCAATTCCAGTTGGGAGAAGTCGTTGGTGTTAAGACATTGAATAAAACTGAGAGGGCGGGGAAGAAAGGAAGGCCGAATGGGGAAAGAGTGAGCCTTTCACAAGGGAGGTGGTAAAGGTGATCTTTTCCTTAGAAAGTGAGTGAGTGTGCTACTACCCTGTGCAGTGCTTATCAATTTGCCACCTTTACTTTCTTCATTCCCCTCTGTGTCTTCAGGATGTAGAACTAAATAGAGAATACATTTGGAGTCTGAAGTTCCATACACATAGGTGTGTAAATCTGGTTCTCTGTATCCAGCCAAATAATAAATAACAACAGCAGCAATGACAGTAGACATTTATGGAACATACACTATGCACCAAGCTAAAATCTCTCCATAAATTGTCTCATTCAATTTTCCCTATTTTTACATATGATGTAACAGGCTTGGGAAGGTACTTTCGATACCTTGCTCCAGGTCACTCAGAAATGTGTTGGTTTGGCTTTCTGATATCTACCACTATTCCTCCACTTCCTGTTAGCATCTGACTTGTACTGGAGGAGAACTGCTTCATGTAGTTATTGTGGGAGAGCGATTCTTAGTGCCTCCATCTCATGCCACTTCCGATACAGAATATGTGGGGGGCAAATCCATTGTTTTTGTGTTTGTGGTACACCTGGGGAAGACCTATGACCTGAGTTCCACCTTTCAGTGCTGGGTTCCCAGAATTTGCATCCTAGTCACAAAATGAAAAGCATGTTGGGAGAAGAGATTCATCACAGTGGTGGTGCAGCCTTGTTTTTGGTCCAAGAGGCTCAGATGCTAGATTTCCTTGGTTTCTGCCTACTTTCCAACCCATCTTTGTGGCTTTCATGGATCCTGGGCACCCCAGGTATCCTTAAAATGAAGGCCCCCTTCCCAACATAGCAAGAGGACAGCTGTCACCTTGCTTCTCAAGTCCAGAGCATCACTTCATTCTCCCACCACCAAGAGTCTTCATTCTCACATTGTGATTTGGTGATAACGTTTGCTCACTTCTTTGCTGTACCCATGTAAATCCTATCCCTTTGTCAAATTTCATATCCAGTCATGATGCCTTTCCTAATTACTCTAGCCCAGGTGGACTTTCTGTCACTAAAACCGACTGTCCCCCAAGTGTGGCCCAGAAGGTTGATCATCAACACTTCTCTTTACATTCTCCATTGTAGGCATTCTAAACTCATCAATGCCTTGATTCATTCAACAATATTTTTTATGTGACAGAACTCTACTAGTTGCTAGTGACAAAGTGGGAAATACGCTTCAAACATGTGATATGTGTTTCTGAAGAGGAAGTAAGTGTGCTATGTGAAAGTGTGATGGGAAGTCTAACCTCATCCTGAGCCACAGAGGGGTCCACGAGGTGTGAGAAATCTCTAAAATGTAGTAGAGAATTGTATAAATATTTGAATTTTCTAAAACAAGCCTTGGTAACTTCCATCAGATTCTCAGAGATCCATGACCCCCAAATATTAAGAACCAACACTCTGAATGTACATGCTTGTCTTGTCTCTCCAATTAGTGAAATCTCTGAGTTAAGGAACTGTCTTATAATTCTCTTCCGTTGCTTAGATGACCTACTCCAACAGGGCTGAGCAAATAGTAGGTTCTCAGTATATTCTTACGGATGGCTGAGAGACTCTGAGAAATGAAAACATTTGCCTCAAACTGTCGGTCAAGAGTCTCCAGAAGTAAGATGTTTTTCTAAAACTCAAATTTAATCTTCATGTGTGTTGCTCAAAATCATATTCTTCAGAACTGTAGCACCTGAGATAAAATCCTGGCAGTGAAAAATAAAGATCATTTTAAACTTTTTGATCATGATTTTAGTCGGAAAGCTGTACTTTTCAGTGACAGCTTACCCCCTTTTTGGACATGAGGCTGTTGCCCCACATTTTCTGTGATCTTCCAGGGTGGGGAGCAGGTACTAGTGTTTTAATGTCATCATTGCCTCTGTCGGCCCTGCTCCCTCTATCTGCTACCAAGATGAGAAGAATACCAAATGCCTTTTCTCATTCATAATGATTGCTATCAGACCTCTGGGAGATTTGATCAAAAAACTGAGTCCTTCTGGCCAGACCAGGAATCTGGAAATTAACTTTTTATAGTTTCAAGAAACCCTGCAATGAAAGAAGATGTTAGGAGAACAAGTGGCAACCAGGTCAGAATCAATATTTATTGGCTTATTAAAGGAAAGGGGGTGTTGGAAACAAGTGTCTCTCCACATGAGTGGGCCAGAGAATATGAGTTTGTATATGCCAACTGCTGCCTGCCTGTGAATACCAACTGTTAGGGTCAAGCATTCTCATTTTTCTTATATTTACAGCCTTTGAAGTTTCTCATTTAACATGCCACAGGGCTTGCATGCTAGCCATTCAGGTGTTAACGCAGCAATTATTACCCAAGAAATTATTCCTAGTTTTTGTTTCATCTCTCTCTTCGTCCTACCCTTTCCCCACATGCTTGTCTTTTCTCTCTTCCTGCATTTAATCTCTGTGGGGGACATTCCAGTAGAATTTTAATCTTCAAAGGCAGGCCATCTCTGTGTCTCAGAAGTCGCGGATGTGCTCGTGAATCAGTCTTTCACTCCATTAAGACACAGAGATGCATAGACACGAGGGTTCCAATGAGAGCAACTTCCCACGGAATGTGAGGAGGCATGGGAGGGTGCTCTGCCCACCCCACCCACCCTTCTTGTTTTTGTCTTTCCTTCCATCACCAATAAAAGTATCCTCCATTATTGCTGATACTAGAAATTTCTCCTGTAAGATTTCCTCCTTTGGATCAAAGTACTCTCTAGGGCAGAGCAGGATTATATTCTAAACCTTATGTGAACCCGAGACTACCTGATTAATTCATGCAATTTCAAATATTTGAGACCATTTTTACTGAGCAGCTATTGTGTACCTGACACTGTGCCATGTGCTAGGTCAATACATATCATTTTCTCAAAAACCCTAGGTAGCAGGCTGCCTCATTACATCAATTCCACAGTTGGCTCAAAAATCTTTCTGAAGGTTGTTTAGTTGACAAGCAACATGACCTGAATTTGAAGTCAGTCTAACCTGGCTTCAGATTTAAAGCCTTTCCATATAAAAAGTGAAATAAAACTACAATCACTAGATATAAGATACTTAGATAAAAATATTAATCCCTTCATACATCTATTCCCTGAAATTTATATTAGGGCAGACTATCATAAACTATAATACCTGAATACTCTTGGGGAATAGGGGATGGAGAGATTCAATCATTCAATAATACTGAGTGCCTACTACGTGTCAGGAACTTTTCTAGTTGCTGGGGATATAGCAGTCAATTAAACAAAGATTTCAAGTCTCTTCTATTTTAGTCGGGGTAAGTAATTTTAGATGGTGTGTTAGAAGGTTATTAGTGCTAGGAAAAACATAAATCATGGATGGGAAATGAAGCAAGGAGGATGGGTGGATTGTAATTATAAATTAGGGGTCAGAAGCCATGTAGCCTTTACTAGAAGGTGACAGTTGAGCAAATATATGAAGAATATGTAGGAATGAGATATGGGCAGAGAGTTCCAGGCAAAGGAAATAGCTGCTACAAGACCTAGAGACAGTATTTTACCAGGTGTGTTCCAGAAACAAGGAGGCCAGTGTGACAGGCAGAGCTGAGTGACTGAGCAACAGGGAAGAGACAATATGAAGATGAGATCAGTGAATTAATGGTGAATGGGGAAAATTACTTGTTGCTTGTAGGTCTTAGAGAAGATTTTGGTTTCTAATCTGAATGAGATGGGAAATCATTGCTGGATTTTAAACAGAGGAATGACTTGATCTGAGTTACCTTATAATAGAATTACTCATTTGCTCTATTGACCAGAGTCTGTGGAGAGGAAAGATGGAAGCACAAAAATCTGTCAGAAGGCGACTGCAGTAACTCAGAGGAGACATGATATTAGCTCAGAAAAGGTGTTAGTGGTGGAGATAGGGGCAAGTGATTTTATTCTTTATATACTTTTAAGGTAAAACTAATGGCATTGTTAGCTGGCTGCATGTGGAAGGTGAGAGAAAGAGAGGAGTCAAGGTTAACCCCATGATTTTTGGGCTGAACATCTAGAAGAATGAAGTAGTCCTTACTGAGATGCTGAGGATTTAAATAGGGATGTCAGGAGTTTAGTTTTTGACATGTAAAATCTGTGATACTCTTAGATATCCAAATATTAATAGACAGATAAATATCTGAGTCTGAAGTTCAAGGGAACTATCTCAGCTAGTGATAAAAACAATTTGGGGTTCATTAGCATATATACAGTATTTAAAGTAAAGTTATTGATAAAGAAGAAATTCAAGAATTGAATCTTGGAATACACCAAAAATAAGAGGTTAGAGAGATGTTTGGAGAGATGTGGAGAAAAAAAGCAAAGGCCAGTGGGGTATTAGATAAAACAAGACAGTCTGGTATCATGGAAGCTAAGTGAGGAAATTATTTCAAGGAGGAGGAGGTACAGAAAGGTCAAATAAGATGGAAACTGAGAATTGATGATTGGATTTAGCTATGTGGAAGTCTCTGTTGACACTGACAAGAGCAACTCAAGTGGAGTGGAGTGCCTTAGGTGAAAACTGCCTGCTGTGATTTTAAGAGAGAATGAGAGAGGAGGAATTAGACACAGTAAGTACAGACAGGTCTAACAAGGATTTTTACTGTGAAAGAGAGCCTAGAAGTAGCACATAGAGAGGAAAGTGGGGTTTTTTGGTTTTTATTCAAGATGGTAGAAGTAATAGAATGTTTTTTCTTCATCATGTCACCTACCTATTGAGTCCTTTGTGAGTGTGATTCCAGTGCCCCCTGTTATTACTCTGGTTAACTGGTCAACTTTGACTTTGTATCTGTTTGGAAAGGTTTCCAAAAATTCTGTGGGCTTTGCTGGTGGACCACAATCTTTGTGACTTCTGGTATTAGCATCATAGAATGATGCTACACAATGCTATGAGACTAGATATCAATATAGGATATCAATATCTATCTATCTATATATATATATATCTATCTATAGATAGATATATAGATATCAATTATAAGAAAAAGTCTGTAAAAAATACAAACACATAGCGGCTAAACAATACACTACTAAATAACCAAGAGATCACTGAAGAGATCAAAGAAGAAATCAAAAAATACCTAGAAACAAATGACAATGAAAACACGACAACCCAAAACCTATGGGATGCAGAAAAAGCAGTTCTGAGAGGGGAGTTTATAGCAATACAATCCTATGGCAAGAAACAAGAAACATCTCAAATAAACAACCTAACCGTACACCTAAAGCAATTAGAGAAAGAAGAAGATAAAAACCCCAAAGTTAGCAGAAGGAAAGAAATCATAAAGATCAGATCAGAAATAAATGAAATAGAAACAAAGAAAACAACAGCAAAGATCAATAAAACTGAAAGCTGGTTCTTTGAAAAGATAAACAAAATTGATAAACCATTAGCCAGACTCATCAAGAAAAAATGGAGAAGACTCAAATCAACAGAATTAGAAATGAAAAAGAAGTAACAACTGACACTACAGAAATACAAAGGATCATGAGAGATTACTACAAGCAACTATATGCCAATAAAATGGACAACCTGGAAGAAATGGACAAATACTTAGAAAAGCGCAACCTTCCTAGACTGAACCAGGAAGAAATAGAAAATAAACAGACCAATCACAAGCACTGAAATTGAAACAGTGTTTAAAAATCTTTCAACAAATAAAAGCCCAAGACCAGATGGCTTCACAGGCAAATTCTATCAAACATTTAGAGAAGAGCTAACACCTATCCTTCTCAAACTCATCCAAAATATAGCAAAAGGAGGAACACTCCCAAACTCATTCTACGAGGTCACCAAAACCAGACAAAGATACTACAAAAAAAGAAAACTACAGGCCAATATCACTGATGAACATAGATGCAAAAATCCTCAACAAAATACTAACAAACAGAATCCAACAGTAAATTAAAAGGATCATACACCATGATTAAGTGGGGTTTATTGCAGGAATGCAAGGATTCTTCAATATATGCAAATCAATCAGTGTGTTAAACCATATTAACAAACTGAAGGAGAAAAACCATGTGATCATCTCAATAGATGCAGAAAAAGCTTTCGACAAAATTCAGCACCGATTTATGATAAAAGCCCTCCAGAAAGTAGGCATAGAGGGAACTTACATCAACATAATAAAGGCCATATATGACAAACCCACATCCAACATCATTCTCAATGGTGAAAAATTGATACCATTTCCACTAAGATCAGGAACAAGACAAGGTTTTCCATTCTCACCACTATTATTCAACATAGTTTCGGAAGTTTTAACCACAGCAATCAGAGAAGAAAAAGAAATAAAAGGACTCCAAATCGGAAAAGGAGAAATAAAGCTGTCACTGTTTGCAGATGACATGATACTATACATAGAGAATCCTAAAGATGCTACCAGAAAGCCAGTAGAGCTACTCAATGAATTTGGTAAAGTAGCAGGACACAAAATTCATGCACAGAAATCTCTTGCATTCCTATACACTATGATGAAAAATGTGAAAGAGAAATTAAGAAAACACTCCCATTTACCACTGCAACAAAAAGAATAAAATACCTAGAATAAACCTATCCAAGGAGACAAAAGACTTGTATGCAGAAAACTATAAAACACTGGTGAAAGAAGTTAAAGATGATACAAACAGATGGAGAGATATACCGTGTTCTTGAACTGGAAGAATCAAAATTGTGAAAATGACTATATTACCAAAAACAATCTACAGATTCAATGCAATCCCTATCAAACTACCGATGGCATTTTTCACAAAACTCGAACAAAAAATTTCACAATTTGTATGGAAACACAAAAGACCCCAAATAGTCAAAGCAATCTTGAGGGAAAAAAAGGAGCTGGAGGAATCAGGCTCCCTGACTTCAGACTATACTACAAAGCTACAGTCATCAAGACAGTATGATACTGGCACAAAAACAGAAATATAGATCAATGGAACAGGATAGAAAGCCCAGAGATAAACCCACACACACATGGTCACCTTGTCTTTGATAAAGGAGGCAAGAATTTACAGTGGAGAAAAGACAGCCTCTTCAATAAGTGGTGCTAGGAAAACTGGACAGCTACATGTAAAAGAATGAAATTAGAACATTCCCTAACACCATACACAAAAATAAACTCGAAATGGATTAAAGACCTAAATGTAAAGCCAGACATTATAAAACTCTTAGAGGAAAACATACGAAGAACACTCTATGACATAAATGACAGCAAGATTTTTTTGACCCATCTCCTAGAGAAATGGTAATAAAAACAAAAATAAACAAATGGGACCTAATGAAACTTAAAAGCTTTTGCACAGCTAAGGAAACCATAAACAAGACGAAAAGACAACCCTCAGAATGGGAGAAAATATTTGCAAATGAAGCAACTGACAAAGGATTAATTTCCAAAATATACAAGCAGCTCATGCAGCTCAATATCAAAACAAACAAACAACCCAATCCAAAAATGGCAGAAGACCTAAATAGACATTTCTCCAAAGAAGATATACAGATTGCCAACAAACACATAAAAGGATGCTCAATGTCACTGATCATTAGAGAAATGCAAGTCAAAACTACAATGAGATATCACCTCATATCAGTCAGAATGGCTGTCATCAAAAAATCTAGAAACAATAAATCCTGGAGAGGGTGTGGAGAAAAGGGAACCCTCCTACAGTGTTGGTGGGAATGTAAATTGATACAGCCACTATGGCGAACCATATGAAGGTTCCTTAAAAAACTACAAATAGAACTACCATATGACCCAGCAATCCCATTACTGGGCATATACCCTGAGAAAACCATAATTCAAAAAGATACATGCACCACAATGTTCATTGCAGCACTATTTACAATAGCCAGGACATGGAAGCAACCTAAGTGTCCATTGACAGATGAATTGATAAAGAAAATGTGGCACATATATAAAATGGAATATTACTCAGCCATAAAAAGAAACGAAATTGAGTTATTTGTAGTGAGGTGGATGGACCTAGAGTCTGTCATACAGAGTGAAGTAAGTCAGAAAAAGAAAAACGAATACTGTATGCTAACACATATATATGGAATCTCAAAAAAAAAAGGTTCTGAAGAACCTAGGGGCAGGACAGGAATAAAGACATAGAGAATGGACTTAAGGACAAGGGGAGGGCGAAGGGTAAGCTGGGACGAAGTGAGAGAGTGGCATGGACATATATACACTACCAAATGTAAAATAGATAGCTAGTGGGAAGCAGCCGCATAGCACAGGGAGATCAGCTCCATGCTTTGTGACCACCTAGAGGGGTGGGATAGGGAGGGTGGGAGGGAGATGCAAGAGGGAGGAGATATGGGGATATAAGTATACGTATAACTGATTCACTTTGTTATAAAGCAGCAACTAACACAACAATGTAAAGCAACTATATTCCATAAAGATGTTTAAAAAACCCCAAAAAACTGGAGGAGCCTTAGCAAATGTCTGGCCTCTTCTTGCCAGTAAGACAACAGAAACCCAGAGAAGAAAAGTGATTTGCATAAAGCTATCTAATTTGGGGTAGAAGTGAGGCTGGTACCCAGATTTGAATCTTCTGCCCACTGCTCCTCCTGGCACATCTCTCAGCTGGTTCCTTGGATTCAAGACAACTGCACAACTTCTCTCAACTGTGAAGTAAGAAGTGGCTCTTGTGATGAATTTTGCAATGTTTCTTCATGCCAAATAAGCCATGCTGATACGAAATCGATTTCCTTGCTTGCCAATGCTCAAATAAGGAGGGATTTAAATCATGACACCTTGAGAGAACTATCCGAAATGCCAGGTTTAAGATTTCATGACTAATCAGGACAATCCGGGCAATAGTGAAAGTTTTCAAGTTGTCAATCACAATCAGACCCCTTTTCCTTTTTATGACATGACATGTTATAAGGCTACACCATAAAGTTAAGAACTGTACTTCTAATGTGCCTATTGGCCACTCACATGACTGGCAATGTGAATTCTAGACCTTCCATTAGACCGATTATTGTTAAATGTGAAAAGTAGGAGAGTAGCATACTCTCCACTATGTAATAATTTTAATTCCCCAGCAATAATGGTGCAACTACATGGGAGATAACAATATGACAGAGAAACAATTATGAGGGTAAGTCATGAAAAACACTTCTGCTTAGTATCCTATAATTATGCAGTTAATTTTTGTTGTCACTATGAAAGGATTAACATTTCCTGTGATACACTATTTTCTTCAGCCCATAGTGTAGTTCTTTACTTGCTTCAACAAGTTGGGATTTGTGTGACCTGAAGCGTGGGAGGATGGAGCCATGAGTTGTTCCCTGAGTGTAATGACCAATTATCTGATGGGACTTGACTCCATTAATGAACACTCTGAAATGAACCACAGGCAGGTCAACTGAAATGCAAAGTTTCCAGGGGAGTGCAGCTTAGAAGCTTAAGTAGAATGAGTGAGCATGGTTTAATTGGCTAGTGTAGACATTTGATGGTGATTTGGTCTCAAGTGAGTCTGGCTGTGAATCTAAACCTTGGGAAGGAGCACCCACCCTATTTTGTTGCTATGGTGTGCACATCTGGGGCGTCTCTGTTAAAGCAAAGCTCAATTTTCAGCTTCACCATGAACATGTGGTTCTCGTTAGAAACATCTACAGATCCAGGGATACCCGTGTGTGTGTGTGTGTGTGTGTGTAGGAATACATGCACCCACATGGGAGTTGGTTGGTTTTGTGGGGAGGAATAGAGTTGGAGGAAAGGCAGTCATTTGAACTACAATATTACATGAAGGAATGCAACGTTATAGATTATGGGATGGGAGTTGAAGGATGGTTGTTTTCCCACCCAAACCTCTGAGAAGGTTTTATCACAAAAGATCTCTGAAGTACCTGGAAGACATATTGGAGGACAAACCCACCAGAGCCCTTTACTTTTCCTTCCTGCCTCATACTATACGCCTAAGAGAAGGCCAGAAAGAATGGTTTCTTTATAAACGCCTGTTGCTCAGACATTCCAATGCATTCTCTGAATGATGCCGTCTTTTCTCTATCTGTGTAAGAGCTTTGGCAAGATGTCACTGTGCTCACTGGGGGTTCTCAGAAGATATTTGGATGTGCTGATCATGCCTCTTGTATGTGGGAGGTCACGTACTCTTAAATTTACCTAACTCCCTCTGACATGTTGAACTAACTAATAAAACAGTGTTGCTAAAGCATTTTGTATTTGGCAATAGACATTGTGCAAGGAACTGGGCTTCTGTTCTAACTTATACCAAGTAGTGACTTGGAATACCCTAAGGGAAGAGGGCATGCTCTTCTGGGTCACACAGGATAAGCTAATATATTCTATAATTAGTTCCAGTATCTTCCAAAATTCCTGATTGACTTTAACAGGAGTACTTATAAAGGAAGGAAGAGGTGAACACCTTCATGGAACTAGTGATTGTTTTGCCTTAGAAATTAGAAATAAGAAACTATAAATAGAAACAAGAAATTATGAATAGAAATAACAAAGATGATTAATTGATGTTAAGAAAAAGGCTTTATGCTGTTTTGGAGACAAAGGCACTCCATAATTTTCAATCTGTTCAGTAAGTTACTAGGGCAACTGTTCAGAGGCCTGGGTCTTGTGCTTCAGTGACTGGGATGGAATATGTGCGTCTTGCTGAGGAATTGAATCATGGTATCGCAAAGAAGTGACTTCTCGAAAAAGAGAATTGAAGGAGTCTTTCTCAGATTGCAATGAGACCGACTAGCGTGTTGGTTTGAATATCAAGGCATCATTTCATCACTAATTAATTTGAAAGATATTTTTGTTAAGCCATTGTGCTAGGTGTTAGGGCTACACAAAGATCATAATGATAGGCCTTTGCATGCAAGGAGCTTACAGTCCAGAGAAGAAAGCAGGCATTGCACATAGGGTATTTTTAGAATTTTAGCGTAAGGTAAAAATAAGTGACCTAAAAGGTGTAAATGGAAAGCAATGCAAATGAGGCACTAGCCAAGTTTTCCTTGAGTGCCTGTGGGTACGTATAGGACATGGTCCTCATGCTTTCAAAAAGCACGACCCAGTTGCAGCAATGATATCATTTTACCCATCTAAAGCAGGATGAGGCAGCTGGCATAGTGATAATCGCAGAGAGTATTCATAAAAAAAGATGTCCATTCCAACTGGGGTGATCAGAGGAGGCTTTATCGCTGAGGAAGGGTTTGAGTCTACTCATGAAATGTATCTTTTTGGACAGATGAAGGTGACAGAATAAGGGGCATCTCAAGCGGGTGAAAGAGTTGGTGGCAGGAAAGTTCTGGAATTGGGAAAGCGTAAGGCATATTCTGGGCTCAGTGTCTAGGGTTCCCATAAGGAACCGCCCTGAAGTGCTGGTCTAGGTGACTCTGAAAACTTTCTAGTGTGATGGTAGATTCTGCAGGTCCCCTGCAAAAGTGGGCACTTTTTCAAGAGTCCCAGGGTTCTGTTTACCAGACAGGTCTTTCCTGTCTGCAAAGGAAGGTTTGTTTAGATGAGGGAATGAAGAAAGATGAGATGGTTGGTGGATTGGGGTCAGATCGCAGAGCCCTGAGTGACAGGCTGAGGCTTTTGGTAAAGGAGGTGCCGTCAGCTCTTTCTAGAAGCCACTCTGGGACTCCTTCTGTTGGTCAAGATAGGTCTGGCAGAAGGAGTGGTAATTTGCAGGTAATGGAACTCATGACCCAGCCCTGGGAAGCTGGAGGAGATATCTGGAGCACTGAGTGGCCTCTTAAAGTGGGTGTCAGGGTGACTCAGCCCCCGTGAGCCTTCTTGTGTTTGCCGCAGGGGATCTGAGCTGCTTGCTTAGCCAGTGGCCCTCACCCAGTTTCTCTGGGACCTGAGGGATCACATTTATAGTCACTGTGGACCACAGTGGGGCACCTGGGAAGGAGTGAACACTTGGGCCAGCTTAGTGTTTTGTTAGAACCAGCCAGGTAGTGGGCATAACATCTTACCTTGGTTCCTTTATGTTCTCTTTCTTCACCTCAAGCCTCATTTCCCAGCCCCTTTGTCTGCCTCTATCCGTTTCTCTTCATAACAGCCCACATACAATTGCACGGAGTCCCCCCTCTCCATCTCTAATACAGTGAATGCTGCTGTCAGTTCAGATAAGAGCACCCGCTGGATAAAATGGCAATATTTTCAGTCCTGGCAAACACCATCATAAGTTCAGTTTATTAATATTGCACTAAGTGAGATCACTTGGCTAACAAAACATTTATCAACAAAACGCTGCCACCTACTGAAGGTTTGCAAACAGCCCAGATGATTGGATAAGATCACAAATTCACTCCGTCACAAGTTTGTGGTCTTTTCTGAAATTGTTGTGAAAAAAGAATGATAACCAGTGAAACCAGACAAGGCATGTCTTTCATACAGTCTGTTTAGAAAGTGTCAGGGTAAATCCTGCAGAGAGGCAGCCAGACAGAGAAGGGGGTTTGGGGGTCATTGATGTTTAGTTTATTACGGAATTTTCCAGCAGGGTTCGGGATGCTCCCAAACGACTTCTAGAAAGGGGTGTGCCTATTAGGATCACACTCTTGACAAACTGATGTGCAATACCGATGTTCAACGTGCAGTGAAGGCACATGAGAACAACTTGGTTTTACTTTTTATTCTCTAGAAAATAAATATTTTGGGTACCAAAGAAACATTCCAGTGAAACTTAGATGAATAATAATAGCTAGTTTTGTATGTGAATGTATAACCCTGGGAATATACTTTCATTCAAAGACTTCTTAAACTGTGGAAAACACTTTAGGAAGGGATAATTAAGTTGTACTGTGTTTATAAAGTTCAGACTGCTTTTCTAAGTAATATGGGAACTAATTTGTAATGCCAAGGGGGGAGTCTGCAAAAAACAAAACAGTGATGATTTCTGTGTAATTTATTTCTTCCAAAGCTAATAGTTACTGTCTTAGGACGTAACTGGAAATGTTGAATGACACAACAGGACTCTGGGTACCATTGCTTACCTCCCCCAGCTCAATTCTGTAGCAAGTGGGAGTTGGCTAGGAGAGAAAAGAAGATACGCTGGCACCACTGTGGAGCTTACTCTACTTTCCATATGTGCAAACGTGTCATTTCCCCCGTGAATCTGTCACGTTCTCAAGGGTAGGGCTCTGACTCCTGAGGTCCAGGACAGGACCTTGTGTATTGCATACTGTAGGCACCATGAAATGAGACATCAAAGAAGTTAATATGTCTGAGATCTGTTTAGCAAGCCACGCCAATTTTAGATAATTAATTTTCTAGATTCCCTAGCATTAGGGGGCCTTTAAGAACTGACTTTTCTCTTTCTGAAAAATTCTGTACCTCCCTGACAGCTATGGGTATGAGATTGTTGGTTGAATGATTTCAGTGGATGAATGCAACCTTCTCCCGACTCTCTGTGAAAGCAAAAGGGTAAAGAGGAGGGACCTTGCTGCCTGTGCCCATTTATGATGGGGACGGGAAAAACTCCTAGCCTGGGCTTCTCTTCTGCTTGTCCATGCCCCTGCTCTGCCATGTTTCTAAATTCATGCCATAAAGTGAGCTTGAAAGAGAGGAAGTGCAGGGTGGGCATGGGAGAGAGGAAGCAGGCTGGTACTGGGGTTAGGGTCAAGTAAATATATAATATTAACAAATGACAATATTTATGGAATAGCAAGCATTTGCCAAACACTCTTCGAGGCATTTTACCTTTATTAGTTCTATTCCGCATGACAGTCTCTCAAGGTAGAAGTCATTGGGCCTATTTTACAGACAGAGAAACTGAGGCCCAGAGAGATTAATTGACCTGGCCAAGTTCATCCCGATGGAAAGTGGCAGACAGAACCCAGATCTAGGTCTATGTCCTCTGGCTCAAAGGATCCTGCTCTTTGAGGGCCACCGTTTTGAGCACAGCCGACCAATTTTCCTCTTTGCTTGTGCAGAGGGTTAAAGAGAGAGAGAGGAATAGAATAGAGGAAGTTCCTCTCTCCTCCAGGGAAGTTGCACTGCTCTTGCACATGGGGTAATAGAGTTCACAGCGTGCTAGTAAATGAGACCATGGGTAGAAAGCCCTTGGACCTCCTTAGAAGTAAGTGACTATCAAAAGTCCAAGCCGTTTGTATTACTCTAGCAGGTATGTGATTTCAAATGGACAGAGAGCACAGTTTGTCTTCTGTTCAAATTGGCATCCCCTCATGCCATTCTGGGAATTAGTTCAGAACTGACTACAGGAAGCATAAATCACCTTTGCTACCCAGTACTATTTCCTAGCAGGCCCATATTTTCCCAGGAGGTTCTTTCTCTGTAGTAGATAAAAGTTTGCCTTCATTTCATGTGATCTCATTTCATTTTTCTCTTCAGTAGATACCAACCAACGTCCATCATTCTGGGCAAAGCGGGATCCTGTCCCATGTACCTAAATTCCAGGTGGTCCTACTGGAGTCTCACTTTTTCCATTGAGTGCCTCCACCACGCCTATTGTTATAAGGGGACTCGTTCTCATTGAAAGGAAAAGCACATTCTGAATATGTAACAATAACCTGCATGCAGCTCTCTGATTATAAATATCAAGTGTTATAAAAGCCCCATCAGTGTAGTGATCAAAGGCATGAGGGACTCACTGCTGAAGCAGCAGGTGACCCAGAACAATCGGAATAAAAGGAAATGCTGAGTAGACATGGGGTCCCAGGAAATTCACATTAAAGGTTTTTTCTGAGGTATTTCAGTTGAGCTTATAAAAGGATTTAACTAAGAGCCAGCGAAGCAGTTGATTTCACATTGAATGCTACCTGATAATTAAAAATACGGTTAAGATTTACTGATCAGTAATAATTCCCATTTTTCATCACTAATAAAGCTCAAAAGTGTTCATTATAAGAATCACTTACACTTCCAGAAGAAAGGTAATAAAAACATTCCCATTATCACTTTCTTACAAAAAGATAGTTTTCTATGAACCTAAAGGGTGCAGGTCAAGGAGAGAAACCCAGAAAGAGCTGGTGACCAATTAGTCAAAGAAAGCATGTGTTTGGCCAATAAATTCCTTTTTCTTTCTGAGAGTTAATAATTCAGGCTAGAGAACCATCAGCTACTTAGATTGAATGCACCTGTCATGGTCCCCAACAAAGTAAGTTTGGGGAGACATCTAACAGGACAACACTCTTCCCAATTTTTTAAAGATCATTAATTAACTTTTTTACTTTAAAATAAATTTGTCTTTCACAAAAACAATCCCAGAGCATAAAATTCACTAAGGATGGCTTCATGTTAGCCCTAATCCAAGGGAGTCTCTGAGAAACCAAAATGACGGTATAATGGCCACTTCACAAAACGAACACTGAGCATAGGGTAGAGTCAGATTCCAGCGAAATAGTAATACAGTGTAGAGCTGAATCCATGAATATAATTTAACCTAAAATGAAGCACAATGGCAGAAGTTCTTGTGTTCGCTTGAAAGAGGTAAGACTGTCTATATCACTGTTTAGTATCCATATCTTTAAGGTATATATTACTACTTAGTCACATTTTTACTAAAGTAAATACCAGCTATTATACCACCAACACTCTTCTGCCTCAAAATCTAAATCTGTTACTTTAAAAAATTTTCATTTCATTGCTTATGAGTAAATATCAATTACAAATTTTTCCTAATAAGTGAAGAAAATCATCACGTTCTGTGCCGGTCGTTTGTCTATTTCTTCTCACATCCTCTCCTGGCACTTCGTGATCAGCTCTGGCTTGTGGGCACCTGTATCTCTTGGGTCCCCAACTTTCTGGCTGCTGGTAAGGTTCAACCAATGGGAGGCACCAGCAGAAGATTGGAGGGTGGGAGAAGGGAAAAGCCGGGATATCTCTTCCTGTTCCTTTCTGCTTTGGGTGGTGCCTTTAGCAACAGCCCTGCTTCCTTCCAGGTCTGGCTTCCTCAGACAGCCTCTCCCTGTGGAGGCAGGCTGGGAGTGTTGTCTTTGGCCCCAAGGCTCTGGGAATGATCATGACTTCCTGCTCTTGAAAATGTCTGAGTTGTCTCAGTGTCCCTTGTTTGGATTTTCAGTTCACGCATTATCTCTGTAGCTCATTCCCTGTATTAAATTCTCTGTTTGACACACCTAGAGTGCTTTCTGGTTAGACAGTGACTGATACAGTGTCACACTGGATTAACTCATAGTCTATTAATAATGCGTTTCACATCTCAGTGTCCATTAAGTCAGTGTGATCTGACCTTTTACCTAAGAGGTTTTGGGGTGGTTATTTTTCTTATCATCATCGTTATTCCTTATTCCATTACAGAGTCCCCTTACTTTTCTGAAAGAATGTGTCTTTTAGGTAAGAGAAATGTTCAGAGATGCTCTTATTTTAAAAATCATGAATCTAAAAGGTTGCCAACTTCTGCACTAAAAGTCTTAAAAGATTCCCTGTCTTCCAGATGAAGGGTCCCCAGAGGGCCATGGGCACTGTCTTTTCTTTTCCTTTCCTTGAGAACATCTGTCCCCATCGAGTGCAAAGCAGGCACTCTCAGCTCAGAGCAAGTTTGCTTCTGCTGTTAGCAACAGCAGCCCTTGGCACCCTTGGTGGCCAGATGCAGCCATGCTTATTCAGAAATAAAAGGAGAGCAAACATTTGCACTTCCTTCATGTCCAAGAAAGGGGAGGCTTTCCAAACAGCCGTTCAGGCAAACCCCAGGAATGAGCCATGATGCTGAAGTCATGGTCCTTTAAGCGATAATGAAATTAGACCACAGAAGAGCATAAGTGATATTTGTCAGCTGGTCATAGGGAACCATGGTCCACAAACAGCTTTAGTGACCATCAACAGGAGATCCATGCTGATCTGACAAAAACTAATATTCATAAAATGTGAATGTTGCCTGTGAGTATATATCGTAATTTAGAAGAGATAAAGAAATCTTTATGAAAGACTAAAGCTTAGTACCTGATTCTTCTTGTTTTTTTTGATTTTAGCCTCAGGCAGTGTAACGTTTCTGGGGGAAGTTTAGGTTTCCTTATACCAAGGGTAGGGGTCTCTTCATCTTAGGTTACCCTAAGGGCTCGGTCGATAACAGGCTGTGTGTCAGGCCATCTTCAGACCCAGGAGTGGGAGCCAGAACGTGTCCATAGGCTCCCAGGTAAGTGTCCCAGGCATGGGCTTTGGAGCCAGACAGGTTGAATTTGAAACACTCTAACCATCGCTACCTCTGTGATCACAGATAAGTTACTTTACCTCTCTGAGCTTCACTTTCTTTTTCTGAAAAATGAAAATAATAATTACATCACAACATTGATGAGATATTAAATCAGATAATACATCAAAAATATTCATCATGGTTCCAGGCACAAAATTAGTGCTCAATCACACATGAGTTGGGGGTCTGGAAAGTTGGGCTCTACCCAGGGAAATGCTGAAGGCACCCCTTCGGGCTGGGTTCTGCAGAGTCTGAACTCTCCTTTCCTGTCTGTTTCTCTAGGCCAAAGACACTTGCCGTATTTTGCATTCAATACAGGTCCCGCTAATCCCAAACTTTCTTGAGGACTCAGGGTGCAAGCCAAGAACTCTAAGTGCAATCTGGTACAAAGCTGCCACTATGTGAGAAGCTACAGTTAGCTGAATTCTAAGACATTTATGTCTCTCTAGGAAGGGTTCCTGGTTTGAGATACTTGTTCTGGACTTAATGTTCCTGTTTACTATACCAAAATTCAGTTGCATCTATGTTTAACTCTACTGCCAATTTTAGAGCACATGTGCTATTTATTCTTATTATCTTTTAAAGTACCTAAGCATTCATAACAACTGGGAAGGTCACTGTGAACTTAATGACTAGATGTAGAAGTCAGCACAGCTGGTCATTAACTGCCAGGAAATACCTGATTAGGAGAACATTATTTCTAGAAGGCTGATAGAATTGTGCCTTCCCTGGCTTTTCTCTGTAACTCAGTATTGAATCCCGTGGCCTTCTTCTGAGGGTTTGGGGTTTCAAAGATAGTTCATTCATGACTTTTAGCAACTGGGAAAACAATAAATAGGAATATGGCCTTTAATCCTCAACACCTCATTAAGTCTGCATGAGGAAGGATGAACTTTCTAGAAGCTGCTGGAACTCGGGGGGCATAGAGATGCAGAGGAACCCTCTCTGGGGGTGGAACTCCATTGCTGACTCTTTGAAGTGGCTGCAGGCAATAGTCCTACAAGTGAAGGAGGAGGGAAGAGGCCTTTTAGGTTTTATTTTCTGTTGCTTTTATCGCTTGGCTCTTTGGAAACAGAATGTTTTCCCTAAGAGTGTTTTCTACTATATTCCTACCATTTCTCTTTCCTTCACCTGTTTTTAAGATTCCAAGTTCTAACCACGATTATCTTTCTCTGTCGTTTCAGCTTTGCTTTGTTTCCCTTAATTGGCCCAAGGAGTCCCTTCAGCTACAGGCTGAACAGTGGCCTCAGCTCTCCTTGACCCAGAGAACCAGGGTCCAGAACAGTTGAGGGACTTTCGTTTTGATATTGATATTAGTGGAGTTTTGATTGATATTGTCGGGCACTCACAGTGCCACAGAGCCGGCCGTTCCTTTAGAAACCTCCACATCCTTCACACAATTGAAGGTGCACTTGGCTGCCATGTTGGCATCTTGCAATCCCACTAATAGCCTTTTACTGTAGACAGACCATCTACAGCAGCATCTAAAAGTGCCTCCCGTGGAAGGAGCACACAGGGGAGCTAAGAGAAGGCCAAATGCTTTGTTCTCTCACTCTAATTGCAGCTAAGTCAAGTCACTGGTTGTTTACAGAAGCCGTGGGCTTTCTCCCTTTGACTACGTTTCCACCCGATGGTCTAGTGACAGCAGCAGACACTGAAAATACGTGCAAAGCAGAGCTCTTCTCAATTCCCTGACAGGTGTGACATGAAAGATATGGAACGTTTCCTTGTCAGTATTATTAATGAAATCTAGCATTTAGACTTCTCTTTAAACTTGCAGACCAGAGCCATGCACTGTCTAAAGGTACTTGTCAAAGATCTGTCCTGTGCTGTGGAGGTGACGCTACACTGAGATGAGTTTTCATCTTAAAAGGAAATGTAGCTTTCTTTAATTTTCTATAATTTATCTCATCTTCTGCTTGGGGCCCCCATCCTTCTGTGGATGGAGGAAAAACTGCCCTTGAGAGGTAAATGGATTTCTTTCCTATAAAAGAATATGTTGGGGTTAATTCAGTTTCTCTCAGGTAAATGTTTAGGCTTTTAGGGTTTCTCTTTTCCTTCTCCTTGCCAGGGTGGCATCTGGGTGTACAGAGAAGACTCCATGACCTCATAGCATCACAGTGTCCTCCTCTGCGTCTCATTGGCCAGAGGGCAGTGTCTTTCTGACCTTGCCACAGAGGCAAGGGTCCACACTGGCATCTTCACTGAGGGGAACACAACCTTTCCCTCGGTGTGACCAAAACTCTTGCCCTTGGCACTAGATGGCTCTCCTCTGAATCTCAGAGCCACATCTTCCATCCAATTCCTAGATGAGCCGACCTCCCTGCAGCACCTGCTCCAAAGACACTTCACTGTCCAGCAGGCTTGTCCTGGCAGGTCCACTTCTCCTCAACTCTGCAAACTGTCTTCTCTCCTACTGGGAACCATCAGGAATTTCACTAAAATTGGCAGTAGAGTTCGAGAACGGATGATGATGAGAATTTTGAACTGAAACATTAAATCCAGAACGAGTATTTCAAACAAGGAAACTTTCTTAGAGACACATAAATGTCTTAGAATGTGCCCATTTGTAGCTGCATTCTGGAGGTCTGAGAAGCACTTAGAGTCCATGGTGTGCGCCCCACATCCGTGGGACACTTTGGAATTACTAGGGCATCCATGGCAAAACATGACAAGTGTCTTTGGCTTAGAGAAGCAGAACATTCTATTCTACAGGGGGATTGGGGAGAGACACAGGACACCAGCTCCAGTCCTGTCTATGATAAGATTTTTCCCTTTGTCATTTTTGGACCTACTGTGTGTTCAGTCCCATGTTGGATATGGCACTTGCATGATGACATTTAATATTTTTGCTACCTGTGAAAGTATTAGATAAAATGATATAGAAGCCCACAACTCTGGGATTCCCCCACACCTGCAGCCAACTCCCCCCTTCCCCCCCAGCCAGCCAGGGCTGTAGCTGAAGGAAGAAACTCCACGCTGGTCTCTAACCTCTTCTGTAGCTCTTCCTCTTCTCTCCTTTCCCTATGTTCAAGGCTAGAAAAACTCTTCATTTTTTCCAAGGTGAGATGGAAACTTCCTTTGGCCAATCTCTATCATCCAAGTGGGTTAGGTATCCCCTTGATATGCAAAAGAGATATTTTGGAGCCTAGAAACCATTTCTCTGTTAACAAACTCTAGTTCCCAAGACATTATGTATCCTGTTATACCCTAAAGAAAAGTCTCATTTGAAACTAAATCTGAGCAATGGCTGCCTTATTCTAGGTGGAGTTGCCCATTTCCAGGGTCCACCCATTTCCTGAAACAGGAAATACAGCAGTAGAAAGCCTGGGAAACCCCAGGACATTAGGATTTTTGAGGGGAGCAAAGAATGCAATTCTTTTTTAAAGATCTAAATTTCAAAAACAAAACTTTAAAACTTTTAGAGGAAAATAAAAAGAGAATATTGTTGTGATATTGGAGTAGGAAAAGATTGCTTAAATAAGATCCCTCAAACCATAACAAAAAGGAAACTTTGATATTATAAACAGGTTGAGGTAGGAGGTGGGACACAGGAGGAGAGGCTGTCCTTGGAGAGAGGTATCAGTTCACTGCATTATGGCCCCTATCAGGGATGCTTCCTTCTCACTCTAAGTCAAATGGAGTATCTTTGGTCAGGGAGAGCTAAGGGGACCACTTGGATAATCTGATGTGTTTCCTATTGAATTTGATGGGAACAAGGGACTGGTGTTTGATTTATGTCTATGAAATTAAAATATTTTAAAAGGCTATGGCAAGAGTGGGAAGACGTGACAGCATTAAGAGCAAGCAAATGTTCCCCAGTAAAGAAAGCTTGTGTGGATGCCCCAGGTCTGGGGGTTGGAGTTTTCAGCTATCACTCTGCATCAAATGAATTGCAGCTAGAGGTTTCCCTTGGGAACGCTCAGAGGAACCCAGCAATGTGTCCCATGTGTTACAAGCTCACATTCAAGTCACCATCACTGGATTACATGTATGCTGATCAAATAATATTGCTTTTGTTTCTTATCTTTACTCTGTCCCCACCTCCCCCACTTCTAACCAAGGATGTGTCAGAAACTGAGGCTAGGGACCTGGGGTGTGAGGGCAGAAGAGATGAGTTTAGGAAAGAAATGCTTACAATACCTCTTTTCCTCTAAGGCAAGCTTCCCAGCCTAAACAGATAAAGTAACAGGGAATCTCAAATTCAAAGACAATCAAATAAACAAGAACCACCAACCACCAAAAATAGGGGCATAAAATAACGTCTAGAAGAACTAAAGCCTAGAGAAATAGAGTGAATAGTGAGACTGTGTCTTAGTTTGGATTCCCCCAGAAGCAGAGCCAGAGACAAGGATTCAAATGCAAGTAATTCACTGTGAGATGAAGGAAAGAGCAAGAGGAGAGAGAAGTGAAACAGGCACAGAATGGTGGTCAATAAAGGGAATGACATCAAGCCATCAAGCACTGTGGTAACTGGAACTTAGTTCCACTGTGGAAACTGGATCCAGTGTCAAACACATGAGTCAGAGTGACCCAACCTGAGCGTGAGGGAACTCGGGGTAATTGCACACCAGCTGACCAACTCCCACCAGTGATTGGTTGAAAGCTGCTCCCAGAGTTAATTCCCCAATTCCTTCAGCCTACAATTTTGGCAACAGTGTGGGTTTCAGAGGCAAGAGAAAGCCATTAGGCAAAGAAATGCAGTGTTGGCAATTGACTTGTGTGCATGTCTATGTTAAGAATGAGGAGATATACCTAGGCACCGAGACAGAGCCTACTACAGAGGGATATAGATGACTTTTACAATAAATTAATATCCTCAGAAAGATGTAAGAAGAAATTGCATTCACTAGTAAAAAAAAGTCAAGTAGAGAATTTGGAAATAAAGGAATAACACACACACACACACACACACACACACAAATAAATGAAGAGTAAATTAGTGTAATGATTAAATTGAAGCATTTTTCCAGAAAATATTGGAAATGCACAAAGACTTAGAAAACATGAAACAAAAGTTAAAGCATGGATCCAAAATATCCATTTCTTCTAGAAAAAGGGAATAGAGATAATGTGGGAGAAAAATTACACACAAAGCAAGATAAGAAAATGGTATTGCTGAAAAAAGAAGCAAGTTCTTAGACTGAAATGTCCTACCAAGGGCTAAGAAGGATAATGTTACAAAGACAAACATTTGAACATGGAGCTTTCACAATGGAAAGTTCTTAAACATGCCTATGTACATGGGAAAATATGGCACAAGTTAAACTGAATGTTCTCGTTAGTAAGGAAAGAAAATCTGTTATTTGAACACGATATTGTTGTGATTACCCACCAATTTAGAAAATAATAGCCAGACCTCTATCTCACACCAAACCTCAAAATAAGTTGCAGATGAAATAAATATTTAAATTAAAAACTTTAAAAAATCTATAAAAGCAAGAGAATAAAATTATAGGAGTTTTGCCTCACATTTACCATCAACTGACTTCAACAATGGTATGAAGACTATTCTGTGGGGAAAATATAATCTTTTCAGCAAATGCTGCTGGGACAACTGGATATCTACATGCACAAGAATGAATGTGGACACTTATTTCAAAGCATGCGCAAAAATTAACTCAAAATGGGTCAAAGATCTAAATGTAAGGGCTAAAACTATAGAACTCTTAAAGGAAAACATAAGAGTAAATGTTTGTAATCTTGGATCTAGTGATGGAGTGTTAGACATGATGCTAAAAGCACAAGGAAACGGGAAAAAAAATAGATAACTTGTTTTTCATGAAAATTAAAAACTTTTGTGCATCAAAGAGCACTATCAAGAAAGTAAAAAGACAATCCAGTGAATAGCAGAAAATATTTGCAAATCATATGTCTGATAAGGGACTTATATCTAGAATATGTAAAGAACTCTCACAACTCAATAATAAAAAACCAAATAACCCAGTTTAAAAATGGGCAAAGGATTCAATAGATATTTCTTCAAAGAAGATACCTAAATGACCAAAAACCACGTGAAAAAAAATGCTTAACATGATTAGTCATTGTGGAAATGCAAATCAAAACTACAATGAGATACTACTTCACACCCACTAGGATCAAAAAGTCAGATAATAGCAAGTATTAGAGAGGATGTGGAGAAACTGGAACCCTCATAAACTGCCGGTGGGGACACGAAGTGGAGAAGCCACTTTGGAAAACAGCCTGGCAGTTTCTCCAAAAGTTAAACATAGAGTTATCATTTGACTCAAAAATTCCATTCCTAGGTAAAGACCCAAAAATATTTTTAAAAATACGTCCATGCAAAAACTTATACACGAATGTTCATAGCAGCATTATTGATAATAACAAAAGATAGGAACAACCCTAATGTCCATCAACTGATGAATGCCCAAGTAAATGTGGTCTATCCATACAATGGAATATTATTCAGCCATAAAAGGATATAAAGAATTTATACATGCTGCAACATGGATGAACTTTAAAAACATTATGCTAAGTGAAAGAAGCCAGTTACAAAAGACCACATGTTGTATAATTCCATTTGTATGAAATGCCCATGATAGACAAATCCATAGAGACAAAAAGTAGATCAGTGGTTGTCTTGGGCTGGTGGGGATAGGAGGATTGGGGGATGACAGCTAAAGCATACGGGGCTTCTTTTTAAGGCGATGAAAGTTCTAAAATCGATTGTGTTGATGATTGTGCAACTCTGCAAATATAATAAAAACCACTGAATTGTACACTTTAATGGGCTAGTTGTAGTGTGTGTGAATTATATCTCAATGATTTTTTACAAAATAAAAGTATTTCTGTAATCTTGAAGTATATAAGGCTTTGCTAAGCACACAAACTGCAGAAGTTAAAAGAACAGATTGATAAATCAACATTCAAAATCTATATTTGGCAAAAGATACGGTAAAGTTTAAAAAAAAAAAAAAGAAGTGACAGGCTGGGAGAAAATAGTTGCAGCATATATATCAGACGAAGACTCAATATCCAGAATATGCAGAGAGCTTCTACAAACATCAAGAAAACACACACACAATTGATAAGTTACAGTGAGTATTGGAGGGGAGGGCGGTGAGGACAAAGTGAGAACTGCAATGCACGTGCCCCTACCTCCCTGGAGGTGTGGAGGGAGGGGCATGTCCCAGCCGGAGGAGGAGGAGCTGCAGGACAGAGCAGTTTAAGCTGAATGAAGAATTATGTGCTTATGAGGCTGGACTGGACATTTCAGTTCCTGAAACAAGATTGCTCCTGTGATTGAAAGAGAAAGACTTTTACTTTCTGTTAGTCATTGGAAACACAAAGGGATTTGTCTGAGATTTCATACAAAAAGTGAGGAAGAGGAAGAAAAAGTGAAAAAGTCTGAGTCCTCGTTTTGAATAGGAAGTTGTGAGAATGAATAAAGTTGTTTTTTGCTTAGTCAAGGTACTGGGTATAAACATGTGGAAAAAATATATATATAAAAATATAAAATATAAAATATATATATATATATATATATATATAAAACATACATATATATATATTCATCCACCAAATTGGACAAAATTTTAAACATTTAGCAAGGGTGTGGGAAAATTGATGTTTTTGTACTAGGTGGTAATATAATTTGGTGAATAGTTTTTGGAAGGCAGTTTGAGAGTCCCCATCCCATCAAAATGAAAACTTCTTATTCCCTTTAAACCAACAAGTCCAAGTATGCATATAGCAGCAATGTTATTGCAAAAGTAGAATGTGAAAAAACTGAACTTCTATAAAGAAGAGAACAGCAGGTGAATTTGGGGGACATTCATTCACACAGCGAAAACAAAGAACGAGGGAGACGCATTCGTACCAACATTGAACAATCTCTTAGGCACACTGTTGGGTGAAAAACAATGACAGTTTCAGGAAAATACATATAAAATGGTTTCATTTCATTTTTAACTGCCTGTGTATCAAAAAAGTCTTGAAAAATACATAAAATGTTACAAGTGATTTTTCTGGGGAGAAGAATGCTGAGAGTGAAGGGAAACTTTCATTTCATCTTCCATTTTGGCACAGCTCGGCAGAAATATAATGAGAGGCATGTAAGTGAACCACATAATTAAATTTAAAATTTCTAGTCGTCACATTTTAAGAAGTAAAAAAGAAACAGATGGCATTAATTTTAATAGTATATATTTTTAATCTGATACATCCAAAATATTATCACTTTAACATATAATCAGTATAAAATTATTATTAATGTCATGTTTTACCGTCTTGTTTTTATCCAAAGTCTTTGAAATCCAGGTATATTTCAGGCTGACAAACAGCACATCTCCATTTGGAGCTGCCACGTTTCATGTGCTCAAGAGCCACATGTGGCTATCGGCCTCCGTACTGCATAGTGCAGTTCTGTATTTTATGTACTTCTGCCTTGTTTTGAATTTTTTATGATTGTATTTCTGTGTTTTTTAAAACTATTTTAAAAATACAAAGAATCAGAACCTTTAAACCATTCCTAAGGAGGAAAGCAAAAAAGAAAGAAAGAAAAAATGGAAACTCCTGAATATCACCCACTTTGTGCCCATCATTTACTGGAAGTCCGGCTGCTGCTTCCTTCTGAGCTCTGGATCATTGCTATCGATGTGGGTGACCGGACAAAGTTTGGAGTTGGGTGGGAGAGATAGAGGAGCCGGAATGAGGTTCTTGTCTTGTGGGACCGTGACCCGTTGACAAGTGGCTCCCAAGGGGGTGGGGCAGCTCTCTCCAGTGTCAGGGGTCTCGACCTCCTCTGCCCGGGCAGTAATCAAATCACCGATATCTGGTTGCTGGCCTCCTTCAAGCATGTGAGCAAGTGATTATTTCTGGAACCCACATAACCTTAATCCCCCTGCTGCCGTCTGACCCTTTCAACTTGTCCAGTTGTCCCTGCCTTCGCTCCTCTTTATATGCTGACACACGGACTTCAACCTGCCTCTTAGCTTTCTTCTGGCAGAGTAAGTATTTCCAGTTCCTCTAGACTTTCCAGTACAGGTTTGCATTCCCTTCCAATGGGCCCTTCCCAAGTTTTTCACACCTCGTTTTAGTGCAAAGCCCCAGCATCTAATTAGTGGACTTGCAAGATTAACTTGTGATTCTTATAGTCTCTGCCCTGGTTTATACATGATGGCATTTTCCTCACTTTGTGCTTTTGGTTGTTTGGGGTTTTTTTCTCCCACACACAGCGGCATTTGATTCCACCAGCTGTTCCTATATCGCGTTTGTAAGGAAAATTCAGAAATGAGAGTTCTTCCTCTGTCCATAGGCTAATTGACTCCCCTGGCAGAAATAAGATAAATTATCCTTCACTCCTTTAAAACTCTGACATGACAGAAGTGGGAAGTAAAATTTGAGAGAGGCCCAGGATAACGATTCAGATTAGAGGGAAATTCCCTGATTTGAACAATACATGTGAGAGACCTGAGGAATGTTAAGCCAAATACTATTTTTCATTGTGGATACATGATCCTGTGAGTTGGTTCAGACCCTCAACCTCTCCTAAGTCCCTGGGTTTGGGTTAGGAACCTCTCCTGTGGATTTCCACTCTGTCTTGGGCCTTAAGTGCTGAATCTTAAACTTAATTGACTGTTTACTGTATTTACCTCTCCTGGGGTTTGGGGCTCACTTAAAAAAGTGCACTGAGGCCAGATTTTGGTCTAGAGTAGAGATGGTTAAAGGTAAGAGTCCCTTTGAAATAGCCTGTTCCATCAAGACTTAATGATAAATAGACGCATTGTATTTGAAAAGAAGGTGGAGAATCATGCTCATCGCCTGCCTGACCATCCAAAGGACTCCAGAAGTTTCTTTGGCTGCATATCGAGAAGCACAGAAATTAAACATTTCATGTTGTTACTCTATGAGTTGAGACTCGATCAAACGTTAATAACGATACTGTTCCTCCTACAACAATTAATAATAAAGCCAGTTAAACTTGTGTAAATATTCCACTGGGCTCTTAGCTCCTTGAAGACAGCAACTCTTTCAGGTGCTCTGTTGACCAGTGTTCCTGCATGATGCCTGGAAGGTAGTCAGTGCTCACCACCAAGTGAGATTGTTGAACACGTGAGATGGATTAAATGAAATCACATTAGGCAATGAAACCATTCCTTTTTTAAAGAATCCTATTTCTAGGCAGTCGAATGCCACTTGATACATTTGATAGTTTTACTCATCTGGTTGTAATGTTTTTTTTTTCCAGGTGCAGAAAGTAAAACTAATAATTGGTATATATGTCCATTCACTTTTTTTTGGCCAAAACATTAGGAGGATATGTGATATTTACACTTGTGAAACTTGCTGCATATTTCTGTGTTGCTATTTTCAACTAATGTTTTATAACAATAATTACTAATAATGTTAATGCTTTGTACTCATGTAGCAATTTCCATCAAAGAATTTCAAAAGCTTTCAAGTCAAGGTATTTCCAAGAGCAAATTCATATTATATTATACAGTCTTACTTATTTCAAGAGTGCTTGCAGATATTGTTCATTTCTTTCCAATTTCATTTATTTTAAATCCTGTTTCTTCTCTTCACAGTTCAATAATCTGTCACCTTTTCAAGCACTCCTCCCACCCCACACCTCAGTACACATTACACTGTATTTTAGGCTAGTCAGATATTTCTTACTAAATACTAGTTTGAAAATGGCTCTTCAGAAGCAGATGATCATTTCAAATGCAAATACCAATTTACATTCCAAATGATGCAGATGTTGCCCAGGAATCAAGAAGTAAGGTCCATTACACCTACTGGATACAGACCTACAGTTGTGATTAAATCTTGGAAACAAAGCTGCTATTAGTATAAAGTAGAAACTCTAATTTTAGAAGCTCTTTTATTTCCAGTGCATGATCTCAAGTAAGGACTTCTGATCAACTGAAACTGGAAATATGATCCAGTGGGCCCTTAATAATGATCAAGATGTATATTTTTACATTTTATAATGAGTTTACTTTTCCACACTATATACATATATATATACTCAGATATATATATGAATAAAAAGTATGATTCTCTAGAAGACTCCAGCTGGATCTCAAACCAGCTTGGCTCTTTCTATATTTACTCAAGTTGGAATATGAAAGAGATTTGGAACAGAAATGATCATTTGCATATTAAGTGTTATTTTATGTTAGTATCTGTGGGATTTACTTATCCTATGCACATATAGGGTAGGAAAGAGATTAGTTAAATGACTGATAATGGTATTTTTTACTGTGACAATAAATCACATCAAAGCATGTTGTGCTTAAGTAGCCTTTAAAAGCAATGTCTCTGCTCTAAAAGTTGCAATAACTTTGAGTAAAAACATTTGAATGAGAAAAGAAAAATGCAGTCAATTTATTCATATGGTTTACTTGAACAATGCCAAAATACTTGAATAATCGGAAATGTTTGGGTGACTAATTGCCTGAAGTAGTTGAAGTAGTGAGTCTTCCATACCAAGTGTTTTATTCTTATTACTATTAAGATTATTAGCTACAATTCATATTCCTCTTTTGAAGTCTGGCAGACTGTAATTGAATGTAGTTTTTCTTAATTTTCAGAATCTAAATTTTCACCTTTAGAAATATTATTTCAAGAGAGGAAAGAAGAGGTAAATTATTCAGATGGCATATTTATTCAATAATAATGAGAATAAAACACTTTTATTGAGGGATCAGTCTAGTTATTTACACATCTGCATTGATGTATTAATGCTATAGAGACTCACACATTCACATCTATGAAGGGGTGTGCCATTATGAATTATCTGGTTTTATGAATTAGCTTGTAAAAGTAATGCAATTGCTATCGAGGCTATAATGCCTCACAGAATTTACTTTGCTTGTTTGTTTTGACAAGCGAGGTTTAGTTTTATGATAATATTTCAGAGCACACAAGTAAATGCCCTGTAGTCTGTTTTATAAAGGTAATGAAGCCTTAGTGATCTGCAGTCTTACTGCTGCTTCTAGATATTAAATCTTTGCTTGAAAGTAGAGTGAGGCTGTTGGCATGTTCACTGAGAATTCTTAGGGCAGGCGAAAACGGTTAAGTATCCCCACCATAGATATTGTTTCTGTAAATCTACCCTGGGCATTACCTTGCTGTGTTAAAGTAAGTATTTCAAGAACACTATTTGGAAGGTTGATTATCTTACTTAACAATAACGACACATTTTTTTTAGAGTACCAACTGTTGCAGGCATAGTCAGGCGCTGGGGTGCAGCAGTGAACAAAAAAAGAAGTACTTCCCTTGTGGAGCTTACATTCTAGTGGAAGAGGACCTCCAAAGAAAACAATGAAAATGCAGAGTCCAGGACATAGCCATTCTTACTTGGGCTGCTTCTAAATGGCATCCCTAATCCATACTTCACACAGAACAAGAGCATCTACCTAAGACAGAAATCAGATCTTGTCACTTCTCTAATTATGTCAAAAAAAAAAAAAAAAAGAAAGAAAGGAAGAGGGAAGGAAGGAAGAAAGAAAGAAAGAAATTCCTAAACTTATTGCCTAGAAGCCTGGTCTTACTTATGCTGTTCCTTTTGGCCACAGTGTTCTTTGCTTCATTTCATTGTACAACCAGCTCTTTCTCATATTTTCAGACTCCACTGAAATGTTACCATCTCAAAGAAGCCTTATCTGACTACCTTATTCGAAGTGGTTCCCCCACCACATCATTCTCTATTTTACCCTTGTCTGGTTTTCTTCATAGCGCCAACACCATTTATCATTATTTTGTATGTTTCTTTATTTGTGTTTTTGTATGTTTCCCCAATAAGATGCAAACCCTACAGGTAAGATGCTTGTCTTGTTCATCATTCTAGCCCTAGTGCTGGCACTGTGCAGACACATACTAGGTGCTCAGTAAAGTTCTGAGTGACAGATTCTGACTGAGTGTCTGAATAAATGGAATGAATGAATGAATGAACGAAAGTCCCCTGACGTGACACTTCATGTTCATTGTCAGACACTTCATTCTAATCATCTTTGTTTGAGAAGAGTACTCTCTTGTTTATCCCCTCAACACACACCCACATATAGGACTATGTCAGATTACCCTGCTCTTTGATATTGTAGCATCACCCTCCTTTCACCGTTTTGATTTCACCTGGCACTTTTTCATGCTGAAATATTACAGTACTTTGAGTACTATTTGCTTAACATTGGCTTCTCTAGAGACTGTGAGCATCACAAGGGCCAAATCTATATTGGTTTTGCTAATGCTTGTATCTACAAAGCTAGTACAAAGTCTCACAAATGATAAGCACTCAATAAATATGTACTGAATGAATGAAGGAAAGGCCTACCTAATTCCTGCCAGAGAATCCCCTGTGTATAGGTATGTCAGTTATCAGAATTGTATGGATTAATTCAGGATTTAATAATCAGAGAGGAAGGCCCCTCAAACTATCTATTAAAACTTGGACAGCTTAAGGAGTGGACATATTTCTTACCTTCTTACCAAAATTAACAAGAGGTTAGTTAGAAATTTCTTCTCTGGTTTAATTACTGATTTATAATATGGATGATTCCTATTCCCCTTTTAGCAAGTGGATTATAATCAGCATAGTTTAGCTTTCATTGAAAGGCGTGGACACATGGAGTAAATGGTAACACTGGGTATAGGAATCAAGAGAAGAGAGAGGGGTGAGAGTGGAGACTTGGAGAAGAATTGCCCTATCTAAATACATTCAAAACAAATAAAACAAAACAAACCAACAAAATCCTAAACAAACAAAATAAAACAGACAGAACAGCCCATCAGAACCAAATATAACCCAAGGGTCCATTGACAGATGAACAGATAAACAAAACATATTATTGGCACAAAAATGGAATATTATTCAGCCTTACAAAGGGAAGACACTCTGACACATGCTACGATATTGATGAACACTGAGATTATCATGGTAAGTGAAAAAAGCCAGTTAAAAAAGACAATACTGTACGATTGCACTTATACGAGGCACCTAGGAGAGTCAAACTCACAGAGACAGAAAGTAGAATGGGGATTGCCAGGGGCTTGGGGGAGGAGGAACAGGGAGTTGTCTAATGGGTACAGTTTCAGTTTTGCAACATGAAAAATTTCTGGAGATGGATGGTAGTGATGGTTATACAACAGTGTGAATGTACTTAATGGCCCTGAAGTGTACACTTAAAAATGGCGATAGTAGTAAATCTTACGTGTATTTTGCCATAATTAAGCTTAATTAATTAATTAAGTAAGTGATTACTTAACTAAAAAACCCACAAATGTGTCTGTATGGGCCATTTGGGACCTGAAGTCTTGTGATGTGGTTTTCTCCCAAGTGTCTGTACACACTGAGTTGCAGAAATGGCTCACTCATTCTTTCATGCTTCTGGTTGACTGAGCACCTGTGAAGAAGTAGGTACTGATCTAGGTGATGGGAAACAGTGAATGCGAGACACAAGGCTTTTATTTTCACAGAGCGTACATTCTAGTTAGGGGTAGAGATAATAAAGAAGTACATTAAACAAGAAAATGTGGGTAGTGGCACCGTGCTGGGAAAGTTCAATATTTTCTACAGTGTAATACATTTCATTTATTTTTACCTCGACTGATAAAAATATCCTCTCTCTTTCACACACATGTACATGAATATACACACACCCTCATTACTGATGGACTCCCAGCTTGACTGTGCCCAAGATAACCAAAGTTTTACTGTAAAGGATATGAATTGTGATGATGCTGACATTTTGCAACACATGTCTTGTTGTTTGGGTTATAGAAAATAAGATGCATGAATAAGAAATTAAAGTGTGTAATAATGTAACTAAATCACATTTATGGGATGTTCTTTGTTTTGTAAATTAAAATGCACCAACAGCTCAATCCTTTTGTCTTTATTAAACATTTTTTTGGATTGCTTCATGGACATAAATATTCAAATTGAGTTTTTCACTCTGAGGCAATTGTGGCATTTCCATATTGGGTTCCTCAGTGTTTTATCTAAGAAAAATTAACCACATTTGACCAAAATATGATCCCTTCTATTTGTGTTACAAATTCTTCCAGTTCTATAACTGACAAGTGGATGATTTTACCAAGCCCTCCCAAATGAAAGTATTGTAAAGAGTTTCATGTTAACCACTTAAAGAATTAATAATGAAATGTTTATAGGGAGATAAAATAGCATTAGCTCAAATAATCCAATTGGTATCTCTGCGGTTCTGTATCTCTTTTCTACCATTTTGAGATGTTCTGGGTGTAAAGCACTTTTATTTAAGAAGAAGGTTGTGCTAGCTAGCTGCTTCGACTGATTTCGATTTGGTATGTGAGCAGCATTAAGAAAGGAGCCGTACCAGCCGGATGCATATGGATGCAGGAAAGAAACCTGCCCTAGTCCAATCTCGCTTGTAGTTCAGATGAATTCCTTGGGGACAGCGCCTTTCCATTTCCCTCTCAGCTCTGACCTTTGCCACTTTGCAGGTGATACAGAGAGGAAGGAACCACATGTCCTTGACAATGGTTGGACCAGAAGCCCATGAGGCATAGTGCACCAGTGAAAAAGCAGGAGATCCAGAAGTAGAAAATGTATGTGTATGTCCTGGCTCACCATCTAACTAGACAAGTAGGAGCAAAACCTCACCTCTAAGGAGAGTGTGAAACTGCCCCCTCCCCCAACTATGCTGCGGTGAGGGTGTGACTGCCATGTAAGAAAGCATCCCAGGAATATGTGTTGAACTTGAGTCTGCTATAATTTCACTCTGTATTGGCATTCAGGATAAATAGCCTCCTCATAATGCTTCCCCTTCTCCCCACCCCGTTTTTTGCTGGAAACCTCATCCAGATCTCAGCCTATCCTGGCTGCATATTTCAAATAAGTGGGGGGCCACCTGGGGACCTTGAAGACCTGAATGTCTACAGAGCCCAGCTCAGAGACACCACCAGAGGAAGGAGGAAGAGTTTGGTTTACTAGCAGAGACAAAGCATCTTTGTCCATGAAAAAAACACAAATTGGGCACCTCCAACCTCTTATGCATCTATACTTCCATATATTAGAGTAAATTATGTTTTCAGGGATTCTCTCTAAAATGCCAGGTCAAATTTTCCCTTGCTGGCGGCAATTTTCAGGGCAAGTCTAAGGGCAGCTTTTGACCTAAGGTTATTAATCCATCATTACTGAAAGTTTCATTACATAGTATACATAGTTTTAGATAGTAGTATCCTGAATTATGGTTATTTAATAGATATGTTGTCTCTCTGTCTCTGCCTATCTCTGTCCCTGTCTGTCTCTTTATACACACATCTGTATGTATATATGTGTATATATGCTTATATTTATACACGCACACACATACGTGTGTATAAATATACATGCACAAAAGGATACTATTTATTTTACCTGCAATGACTAAATTTTCAGGTCCTATAGGTTTATATTTTCTTGGGCTTAATGTTACATTAATGTATTTTTTTTGTTTGCCTGAATGAGTTATTCCCAGCCCTGGCTTGAATCTGTTCATTAAGATTTCATGAAGTCAGCTCTTGATGAATTCACAAGCCAGAACTGAAACCTTCTCTCTGTTTTTGCCGTGTGAAAAAGCGCAGCCCCAGCTTTTCATATGGTGGATGGTAGAGATAAATTCTCCAATGCCAGCTCCTCACCTCAGGATGACAGGACTCCTGTTGAATCTACACAAGTCCTTTATTATGTGAAGTGATTTGAGTGAAACAAATGGGTTATTTATTGTGTAGCACACTAAGAAGTGACTCCTTTAAAATGGTAAACATTACAGGACGTCATATTTGGAAAGACGTTTTTGCCAAGTGTTTGTCTGAGATTTCCGCCGTGGATGTGAAATTTGCATATCCAGAGCACAGATTTCTTTTGAGGGGAGTGTCTGGAGAGGGGGACCATCCCCAGGGGTTTTTGGAGGACTTGCACAGCGCTGGTCTTGATCCAGCTGAGAAGTTATTTTCAGGCATTTCTTCATCGAGGGTTTTAAAACCACAGAAATTCTATTTGGGGGATCATGAAGGTATTGCTTTGTCTTCAGTTTTTAGCTTTTTGAGCTCAGGGAAAGCACATGATTTGAGAGCAGGACAGAATGTATTGTCACCGAGGTTTCTGTGAAGTAATGGATTGAAGGATGGGAAATGCCATTACTTAAGTGAGATTAAGAAAGCTGGACCCATGAAGACTTCCCACCCTGACTGTGAGGACTGTCCTCAGCTTTTGGCATGAAATTCGTGATGGTTCTTCCTGAGAACTAGTGAAGAAAGGTGAGGGCCCAAGTGCTAGGGCTTCTGGTAGGCATTTGTGTATGGCCAATAAAGTTAATAATAAGTAGTAAATACCAAGGATCAGACACTACACATACTTTTAAAGCTGTAACCATGTAACCCTTTGCAAGGGTTTTATTATCACTGTTTTACTTTGAGGAAAGAACATTCAGGAACACATGCTTGGTGGGTGGTAAGTGTGGGCTCTGAACTTGGGTTTTTCTGATTCCAGATTCTATAGCTTTTCCACTGCATGTTGCACCATCACACTATCACAGTATTTAGGAACCTAGCTTTGTAGCTGTAACAAAGAGATGTAAGGAGGAAGTTCATGTCTCTCATTAAAAAAAAAAAAAAAAAGACCTCAAGTCACCTGGGGTCCCAGGCTGGCCAGGTGACTTTGCCTTACTCCAGCCAGTTGGAAGGAGCAAGTCCATGGCAAGTGTGCCTAAGAAGATCCCTGAGGATTTGCACATGTCAGTTCCGCTGGAATCCCCCAGCCTGAAAATCCGTAGCACCAATGCATGTTGGGTATTAGTCTATGGCTGAGTGGCCAGGTGCCAAGGTGAAACCCAGGGGCTTCTCTAGTGAAAGGGAAAATGGATATTGGGAAACAATTGTCCCTGCCTCAACCAAGGTACCTTTATAGTGCCTCTACCCTCCACACTCATGGGAAATCAGGATGGGAATAGCTGGAGCCTCAGGAAAAAAGGGTGATGAAGAAAGCATAGCTCAAAATAGTTCCTAAAATCCTGGATTTTAAAGTTCTGTTTTTTATGTTTGTCGGGATCTGAACATAATCTGCCTCCAAATTCCCTTTTCAGCCAAGATAACTTTCTCTTTCACATTACTCACCTACTTTCATAATAACCCAGAAATTGCTCAGTTTCAGAGTAATTATTGTTCTAGAAAGTAGTACCAAAGCTGTCTACTTTATTTGTTCTCTTTTGGGGTCTTGTCAACAGGGCTACACACCTGCAAGCTGGGCTTGGATGACTCCAAACTTACCAATTTGGCTTAACTCCTGGAATATTTCTTTATTCCTCACCCCTTAGCTGACCCAGACTATGAGCTTTTGAACCCTCTTTGGAGGTGGTATGATCTTGTGATAAACATCCATTTTTTTGCCCCTATTGTTCTGTTATTTCTTCTCTTTTGAATTTCTGCCTAATTGTAACTTCTTGTGGTCCACTATTTTCCCAGTCTGTTGAAGTACAGAGGTTTATTTTTTCATTCAACATATTTAATGAACACCTACCGCATTCAGTATTGAATAAAACTAAGTCCCTACTTCCATGGAGCTTAGATTCCAGTGTGTATGGGGGAGAGAGGAAGGAGGAGGGAGCAGGCAATAAGCAAGCAAAGATGCAAATATCAAGTATGTCACTTGGTGATTCATGCTACAAAGATAAGCAGAGTAAGGGATAGAGTGCTCAGGGTTGTGACGGCTGGGTTATTTTATACAAGTAGTCAGGTAAGGACTTTGGATTTTATTCTGAGTGAGAGAAAAATGATCTGATTTCCATACTGTGAAGATCACTCCTGCCTGGAAGTCATAGTCATTCTCTCACTTCTGCTATATTCTATTGGTTATATTAGCCAGATCTGATTCAATGGGAAAGTACTATTAAAAGGGACTAAGGGACAAAGATTATTGGGGTCATCTTGGAGGCTGGCTTACCCATGGATATTTAATTGTTCTAACACCATTTGTTGAAGAAAACTAGGTTTCTCCCATTGAATTACACTGTCACTCTAATAAAACTTAATTAACCATATATGTGTAGGTTTATTACTGGACTTTCTATTCCGTAACATGAATTTATATGTCTAAATTGTGCCAACCCCATGCTGTCTTAAAGAAATTTATGAAATAAGGTAATGTAAGGCCTACAACTTTGTTCTCATTTTGGGGGTTAGTTTGGGTCCTTTGAATTTCCATATACATTTTAAAATCAGCTTGTAAATTTCAACAATGAAAAAGCCTATTGGGATTTTGATTGAGATTTTGTTGAACCTATAGATCAATTTGGGAAGAACACACATGTTAACATTACTAAAACTTTTTATCTATAAACATAATACATTTCTACATTTGTTTAGACATTTTATTATGTCTCATAGCAATGCTTTGTAATTTACAAGTCAAGATCTTTGCTCATACTTTCTTTACACCTTAGTATTTTATGTTTTTGGCACTATTGTAGACATTTTTTTCATTTCAGTTTCCAATTCTGTGTTGCCACTATATGGAAATATAAATTTTTATATTGACATCTTATCTTATAACCTTAGTAAATTCACTTCTTAGTTCTTCTAGCTTCTTTGTAGGTTATTTTTTCCTTAGATTCTTTAAGGTTTTGTACAAATTCAATCATAGTGTCCGTGAGTAAAGACAATTTTACTTCTTCCTTTCCAATTTGTATGCCTTTTCTGTTTCTTGCCTTATTGCACTGACTAGGTTCTCTAATACAGTGTTAAATACAAGTGGGAAAAGCAGTCTTACCTTGCTCCTAACCATAAGGGGAACTCATTTAGCCTTTCAATAGCAAGTATTATGTTAAGTGTAGAATTGTCATAAATTTTTTATGAGGAAATTCCCTTCTGTTTCAGATTTGCTGAGAGTTTAAAAAATTCTGAATAGATATTAAATTTTATCAGATTCTTTTGCTCATCTATTGAAATGTTCATATATTTCTTCTCTTGTAAATATGGTTAATAAAGATGATTTTTTTCTAATGTTAGTCCAACTGTTGAGTCCTCAAATAAACCCCAATTTTTCATTAAGTGCTGAATCCAATTTTCTAGAAATTTGTTAAATGTTTTGACCACTGTGTTTAAAATGTGGTCTATAGTTTTCTTTTCTTATAATATCTTCATCTAGTGCTGATACCAAGGCTGTGCTGGCTTCATAAAATGGGCTGGAAGGTTTCTTTTGCCTCTTCTATTTTCCAGAAAACATGTGTAGAATTGCTTTTTAGCTTCTTTAAATGTTTGGTAGAATTCACCAATGAAGTCATCTGGACCTGGAGTATTCTTTATGGGAATTTTAACCACAAATTCAATTTCTTCAATAAGTAAAGTGTTATTCAGTTTATGTATTTCTTTTTTAATGAACTTTTGTAGTTTGTGTCTTCAGGAATTTGTCTGTTTCATCCAAGTTGTCAAATTCATTGGTGTTAAATGTTCATGATATTCCCTAATTATGCTTTCAGAGCATACAGAAACTGTAGCATTATTCTTTCTTTTATTTCGTATTAATAATTTTTGTCCTTTTTTCCTTAATCACTTGGAAGTTTATCAATTTTATTGATCTTTCAAAAAAAACCAGTTTAAAAAATTTATTGATAATTTTCCTTGTAGTTTTTCTGTTTTCTATCTGATTACCTTCCACTCTTATCTTTATTATTTCTTTTCTTCCACTTATTTTGGGTTTCATTTGCCCCCTTTTTCCTAATTTTTTATATATAAGCTTATATAATTGAGTTCACAGATTTTTAAGTTTCTAGTAGAAAAGATTAAGAAAATAAATTTCACTCTAAACACTTCTTTACCTACTTCCCACATATTTTGATATGGCATGTTTTCATTTTCATTTGGTTAAAAAATAGTGCTTTAATTTTCTTTAGGTATTTAAAAAATATTTTCTTAGATTTGATAATTTTTCAGAAATATGTCTTTTTTATTGATTTCTAGTTTACTTTCAATATGGTTATGTATTAATCCTTTAAACTTCATTGAGTTTTGTTTAAAGGTTCAGAATGTGGTCTATCCTGGTGAGTGTTTCATATGCAGTTGAAAAGAATGTGTTTTCTGCTGTTGTTCGGTGGAGTATCATGCAAATGTCAATTAGAAAACTTTTTAAATGTCAAGTATTTTATACCTTTATTAGTTTTTTGTTTAATTGTTCTATCAATTACTAAGCAAATTAGATACTGAAGAAGAAAAGATCAGAGACTTTGAAAGCATAGCAACAGAAACTATTAAAAATGAATACACAGAGAAAAAAATACCAAAAAACGTGGGAGAAATGTAGGGGCAAAGAAAAAGCATTTGAAATCATAATGCCTGAAATAGTTTCCAACTGATGAAAACTAAAAACCCACAGGTCCAAGAAGTTCAGTGGATCCTAAGCAGAAGAACCATAAGAAAAAAACCACAAAAAGACACATTATAATCAAATTTTCTGAAAAAAATCATAAAGAGCCAACTTTAAAGCAGCCAGAGATAAAAGACACATTTTGCACAGAGAAACAAAGAAAAGAATGGCAGCATATTCTTCACCAGAAGCCATGACAGCCATTAGACAATGGAATGACATATTTGAAGTGTTGGGGAAAAAAATCTGTCAACCCAGAATTTTATATCCAGAGAAAGTACCTTTTAAAATTCAGGCAAAATAAAGACTTTAGGATCAACAAAAGCTAACAGAATTCATCACTGAAGACATTCATTAAAAGGAGTGTTAAAAGAGCTTATCCAAGCAAGAGGGAAATTATGTCCGATGGATATATGGACCTAGAAAAAAAGAATGACTAGAGCTCCAAATGGTAAACCTGTGTGTAAATATGAAAGGCATTTCTTTCCTTATTTTTAAATTTCTTTAAAAGACAATTTATTGTCAAAAGAAAAAAAACAATAACTGTATTTATTGTGGGATTTATAAACTATGCAGAGGTAAAGCATATAATAACAATGCACAAAGACAGGATAAAAATATATTGTTGTAAGATTCTTACACTATATGTGAAAGGTGGTAATGTAATTTGAAGGTAAACTTTAATAAGTTAAAGATGTTTGTTGTAAATCGATCTTGAGTAATTTTAGTTCAGATATTTTATGTTATTTCTAGAATTTCAGTTTTTTTGTATTTTTAAAATATAGTGTCCATTTTTCACCTCCTCATGTTCATGTTTTCTTTTCCATCTTTGAACATATTTTACAATTTGTGAGCAGAGTGATACTGAGCCAAAGACTCAAGATTGCCCTTGACAGATTTCTGCAGCTTTCTTTCTGTGAGGCTGCCTGCTTTCTGGTACTCCATTACACAATTCTAGCTGCCCTGGCCTTCCTGGTCTCCATCTTTATCTCCTCCATGCGGCCATACCAGTCATACCACCAAGCTCTGTTTGGGTTGGTCCGCCCAGTGCTTTGACCTGAATCTGCCTCCGGTCAGTAGGCTAGAGCCGTCATAAGGGTCACCTTGTTTTCCTTCTCCCTGGGGTCACAATCCAGTTCTGATTGTTGTCTATTGTCTGAAGACTGTGGTTTCACATATTTCATCCATTAGTATAGTTGTTTATGACAAGAGGTCAAGTGGCATGTGATCTTTCACAGGACGTGGATTCCCCTGAAGATTCTTGTGTCTCTCTCCCATGTTGGGATGTGTTAGTTACCATCTCTTTGTGCTCTCAAAGCTCTGTGTTTACACTCTACCATTGCACACTGTGTTTTGACTTATAAGTCATGAGCCCATCTCTCCTTCTGGTCTTTAAATAGCTTGAAAGCGATGGTTGTCTTACTCATCTTTGTGTTTTAACATCCAGCATAATATCTACACAGAAATGATTCTCAAAAAATATTTATTCAAGCTTTCTATCCTTGTGATTATTTCCTCAGGTTCTTGGAAAAGGTTAGGTAGCAAAAACCACATGTATATAAGGATGGCAGGAATGGGGCACATCTTGCCACTTCCCATATCAGAACCCATGTGGGTACCATCAATCACCAGGGGTTCTACTTTTCATCTGAGCCCAAATGTGGCTTTGAACTCCTTCCTAACATGATTTCAGATATCTCTTACCAATAAATAAAAGTTCTCTCTTATGCTGAAGTTTATTTGCCTTCCATGAATTAGTATTATCCTTTCTTAGAAATAACATTTTATCTTCTTAATTTAGTAAACATTTATATGGCACTTATTATGTGCTAGCATCATTCTAAGCACATTAAAATATTAACTATCTTGTCCTATTACAGTCATATGATGTTGGAACTTGTATCATCTCCACTTTTCAGATGAGGAAAATGAGGCACAGAAAGGTTAAGTAACTTATGCAAGGCTGTATGGTTAGTAAGTGGTGTGTGTAGATTCCACTCCAGGGAATCTGGCTCAGTGTCCATGCTTTTCACTGTTACACTATGCCGCCACCTCCATGACCTAAACCAGCCAACATGTGTCTCTTTAGGAAGAATCTAAGAAAGTATTTATCTCTTTTCTGACAAGCAGCAGTAAGGGACAGGCTGAAACAGATGGGGCATGGAGTTAAAAGTGCCTTGTGCCTCTTAGAACACAAGGGAGCAATACCACTGTTCCTCTTGATTTATTCACTTAACAAATACCTATTCTGCCCTTTCTATGTTCCAAGCACTGCTGGAAAGGAAAGCAAACATGAAGCCAAGTGAAGCACAAAACAGTTACAGATGCCAGGTGTCACCTCAGACACACAAACAATCAAGTTTTATGAGAGCTCAACTTAATTCCAGGAACTGCCAGTTAGAACAACAGATATATTTTATGCCCTGGACAGGATTTTTGGGGACATGGGAATTGCAAAAGTCCTGGACTATAGCCGGGAGGGATTGGGAAAAGCAGGAGATGATCTCCACCTTCATTTTCTAATATCCATTGACTGTCAGTGATGTACCATTGTTCAAGGTACTTCACCACCCTCGTGCAGCTGTTTTCTAGGGCACACACTTTGTGTGTTGGTCCCCCACAGACCAGAGCAGAAAAGTACCAAGAGGCCAGAGCAGAAAAAGGGTCCAATATTGGATGTAGCATTTTTGTCAGAAAAGGCATGTAATTCATGACACTTATACAACAAGGTGAGCAGACTTTCTCTTGTTTGTTTTCTCGTGATTTGTTTGCTTTAAAAGCTAGTTGTCCCAGAGGAATGGAGTACAATGTTTCTGGAGGAATTTTCTTCCTCCATTTAGGATATCTTGGTTTTATCATGGGAGACTATAACTCTGGGCAAAAAGAGGTAGGGAACATCTTTCACTAGTATTTTGAGAACTGGCTAGTCAGCTTGACCTTTGCCCACAAGCCCCCCTGGGTAATCCACGGAATTCAACAAAAATGCTGAGTACATGTTTAAGTATTAACATGGTGATTAACCAGGCTGACTGTGTGTGTGGTATATTGTTGGTCATTGCCCAGGGTCATTCATCCTGCGCTCTGGTGCAGGGGTGGGGTGGAGTGTGGCCACACAACTGCTTCATTCAGGTACTTTGGAAAAATCTCATTTCATAGGGATTCCACCTCTCACTTCAAAGCCTATTAGATACTATGTTTCTCAGTAGCCCCGGATTTTTAATGGGTTGCTATACTTCTCCTTGTTTTCCAGTGGTACAGAGAGTTGCTTGTGAGTGCACATGACTTCTGGGGCCCAGGAGACTTGGAGGGTGGAGTCGCCAGTGAAAGAACACGGCCCCTTCCTCCTTTCCCCCTGGGAGTGGGCTATGGAATGCAAGGGAAGTAGAGGGAACACCCATCAACCCCATTAGTTATCAACTACTGGCTTTGGGTCTGGAATGGAACACATGCTTCTAGAATTCTGGGCAATTGGTGGGATTTTGAGCAAGCTATGCCTTAGCCAGCTCTATCTTTTCAGACAACAAACAAAATGTTAGGAGTGAATGTATATTCATATATGTGTATAGATAGGGTTATTGTGATCTAAGTAAAACAAAAGTAGGTTTTAGTTTTTTTAGGGCAAAACACACACATGGTAAAACAAAACAAAACAAACTCAAGAAAGACAGAATGAAGTGGAAATTAGGTTACCCTCTAGAAACCAATCCCTGATACTAGTTTTCTAGCTCAGAGAAAATCGCTGTTACCAGTTATGAGTTCTGTGTAATTGATAACTTTTGTACATACAAGCATGTAGGCATATATGGAATTTAATCTTTATATATTAGAATGTTTTCATTTCCTACAAATAGATACAGACCTTGTTGGGGGAGGTGGTGGTAGGGGTTCTTAGACAGGACCACTGGTCAAGAAGTTGTCCTACTTGAAAGCAGGAGAAAACCTACTAGCTTGAATTTCATAATTTGGTCAGGAGGATAGTATGGAGAGGAGAGACTTGAAATAAGTATTTTGTGGTTCTTATGTCATAGGTGTCATGCAGAGAATTTTATACACATGGGGTCAACTACATAATTTGTGGGGTCAGCGTACAATAAAAAATGAAGCATTTCAAGAGAGGACAGGAGAGCATTACACCAAGCCAGGGGTCTGCTAACATGAGGTGCTGTGTCAGGTGCCCATGAAGCTGGCCCTGTGTATACATTTCAAATTTATCCAGAAAGAAAGAACCCCAGGATGGAACTATCACTGCCCTCATTTTGCACATGGAAAGCCGGGATTTAGAAATCTGAGTCCTCAATGTCCTTTCTAGTGCATTTGCCTGTAGGATATCATGGTTTGAAAACAGCATCCATACGAAAACAGCACGAGTTCCCAAAAATAGGGAAATATTTGACCCTGACATTGGTCATCCGGACAATGTGAATTTTATATGTTAGAGCTGCTCCAACTTCCAGCTACCAGATGTCTGTAAAACTTCATAGGAGGCTATTAAATTTAGCAGATCCTGTCTTAATTAGATTAGCTTTTGCACAGTACGACGGCAGAGTGTCTCTCTGATGGAAGGTTTATAAAGATTTCTGGTGGGAATTCTTTATGGAAGATGGAGTCTTTTATCTACAGAGACTGACACATAGAAGAAAAAAAAACCCACCTCATAATAGTATAAAAATGTGGTCATGGTGTGTCAAAGCTGAAGAACGAGAATGGTTTGGGATGAAGATGGGGGAGGGGCATTCAAAACAACCAGCTAAGAGAATAGCGTAAGGGAGGTGAAAAACTACGAGCAAATTCTTGTCGTCAAATCCTCCAATAAATCTAGCATCAAAGGAGTCCTCGGAACTCGCTTGCCTGTCAGTATGTGAGTTGGTTTTTTTTTTTTTTTTTTTTTTTCCTGTCAGGAAACAAAACTGCACAGTTCGTTTTGAGTTGGTCTTATGTGATTAAACTCAGCATCTATTCTCTCTTCCCATTTAAGGTCACTTAAGAAAGCTCACATACACAAAACCAACAGCCCAAAGCCCCCTCTTTGTTTGGGCCTCCCTCCTCTGCTCCGGGCAGAGGCCCTAACCTGCAGTGTTGTATGGAAACGTTACTTGTTTATCCATGTGGGAACAGAATAGGTAACAGTTCCGAGAGCTGGGCAGCACTTCTCAGCGCCTGGTGTGTAGGTCACTCCAGAAGGAAGGCAGATGCGCATCATTTGTCTTGTCCTCAGATTCATCAGCTGAAAGGTCACGTTCACGCCACGGCCTTCCTCCCTCAGCTGTGGAGTCTGTGGAGACAGAACACAGAAGAGGAGAAATATTGTTTCCACCTCTCAAGCTCCCTGCTCTTGGGCAGGAGGGGGATTTGGCGTTTCCAACCCATGCCCGTGAAAGCAGGAGAGGGGCACTGGTGGCTGGTAGACAGAATGGCCCATCACTTGCTCTGAGGCAGGCTGATCAGATTCACATCATAGGCAGGCAGTGTTACTAGGCAACTGATTAAATAAACGTGCTGGTCCTACAAGCAAGCTCGCAATTAATTAACTTAACCATTTTCATTTCGGCTGTTTTCTTCCCTTCTCCACCTCAACCCGCTTTGAGATACTGGAATGTGAGAGGCACTGGGGAGGCTGAGGACCCATGTTGCCTTCCACGGGAAATACCCTATTCCTGTAAGTGTTTCCCACGCGTGGAATGGGAGAACCGGATCAGCAGATAATCAGCCTTTTAAGCAAATAAGAAACCATACATGAAAAGTCCTAGAAGAGTGCTGTCATTCTCCCTAATCGTGCTAGTCACTGGGTTGGGCAAGATGAGGAACGTACACCACAGGAAATCATTTCAATAGATGGATCGTTTCCATGTAATGTAATAGGGAAGAATGAATCTGACTCCATATTGGATCTTTCTTTAACATTAACCTTTGTGTTTTATTGCTTTTGCTACAAGTTAAGAATGTTGCCTATAGCCAGAAATATACAGGATAGCCCGTTCTCAAGGCTCTGATCTTTAAAGGTATAGCATTTTCTCATTCATACAGAGATAAAAAGTTGCACAACAGAGAATAACATTTGTCTCCTTGGAGGTTTACAGGAACATCATGACCTGACCTAAGTGGCCAGCTGCAAGAACAAAGGACTGTGACACCAAGAAGTCTGCAACAACCCACCACACCCCCTCCCCTTTTAGTAAAAAAGAAGCTGTAATTCTAACTCAGGTAAGATGGTTCTTTGAGTCACTAGTCCACCATCTTCTCTGTCTGCTGGCTCTCTGAATTAAGTCTCTATTCCTTGTCCCAGCAACTTGTCTCTTGACTTATTGGCCTATCGTGTGGGGAGCAGTATGAGCTTGGACTTGGTAACAGTAATATTACTTTGCTGAGGGAGAATCATGCCAGTGCTACACGTACGTTCTCCTACCTGCTATGGGGATGGGAGGTGGATGCTTTAACCAGCTTAGATGGTCATCGGAGCATTCTTGGAGGACAGGAGGCCTTAGACTTATCTTGAAAGATGAGAGAAAGTCTGAAGAACTACCAGTGTGAGGTAGGAGCTCCAGGGAGAGAGCCCCAGAGGGAGCAAAGTCCCAGTTATACTGGTAATATTTGGAAAGATTTGGTTTCGATAAAGTAGAAAATGAAAGGTCTGGAGGAAGGATCTGGAGAAATTGGCAGGGCCATTTATAAAGGCCCATCCCTGTCCATCTAAAACGTTTATACTGTAAAGTGTGGGCAGTAGAAGCCACTGAAGGATTTTACAAGGGAAGTGGCCTGGGAAGACTTTCATCACAGATGGTTTACTCTTAGTCATTTAGAATTAGGATTTAAGAGAACTCTAGAAGGGAGAAAATGCTGAGCAGCCTTTTGTCATAGTTCAGAAGTGAGATGAAGCAACGAAGGAGGGCTGAGGAGGAGGGCTGGGGCAGAAGATGCAAGTGGAAGAAACATTTGGCACTTGGAGCTTGACTGGTGCTGGGGTAGGAGGGAGAGAGAATGGTCCAGGCGACAGCCAGACTCTGGATCTGAGAGACTGAGTGGGTGGTAGAGGCTTTAACGGAAAGCAGGAGCACAGAAGGAGGAGGGTGGAAATAAATGAATCTGTCTGGCACTTGTTGATTCCCAGGATCCTCTGTCCAGCGGGCTACTGGTTAAATAAAGCAATTACTTAATATTCCCTGAAAGGCAGGAATTAGGAGAGATTCCTTGTTTAACCTACAGTTTAAAAAAGACTCTTGTATAGCACTTCATATTTAAAGCAGGATAGAGAATGCCTAGAGGGAAGGGTAGGGTTGTGGGGGGAGGGGACAAAATTGCAGCCAGATTGTTCTCCACTTAAATGTATTTTAGTAACAGCCAAAGAAAATACAGACCTAATAGCCACAATAAAGTTATTATTAATCATAGCTACTTGATTCACTCTAATCTCTCCTTCTAATTATGGAATGGAGTTGTCATACTCAAATGTGAAACAGGCTGGAATTACCCACGGCAAATAATAAGCCCCCCAAATATGAATCATCCTGGAAGATCTGAGGTCCCCTGTGCAGTTGATCAAATGCAGCCGTCAGTCTCTCAGGCGAGGGCGAGCTCACCTCTGATGGCAAGAAGGTCTCCTGGCACATGTACTCGAATGAGGAGCTCCTGGCTGCCATGCACGGGTCCTGAATAGAGAAGAGCTATTTCTCCAGATCCTAGGAACCAAGATTCTCTTTCTTTTTTTTTTTTTTTTTTTTTTTTTGCGGTATGCGGGCCTCTCACTGTTGTGGCCTCCCCCGTTGCGGAGCACAGGCTCCGGATGCGCAGGCCCAGCGGCCATGGCTCACGGGCCCAGCCGCTCCACGGCATATGGGATCCTCCCAGACCGGGGCACGAACCCGTATCCCCTGCATCGGCAGGCGGACTCTCAACCACTGCGCCACCAGGGAGGCCCAAGATTCTCTTTCTTTTTGTAATAGTCAGGAGATTTACGGTCTTGCTTTCCCATTTGCTTTAAACTGGCTGTATGTCTGTGTGGCCATTTTTCCCAGCACTTCTCAGTGAAATGTGAATGACTGTTTTGGACACGAGGGTGTTGATTCAGCAAAGCTGAGGAAATGCCACAGTGCGCCAGACCAGTGGGTTGCAAGGAAGATGCTTTAGCATTTAGAGGTAACCTAGGACATGCACCCCTCTCAGCCAGGGTTTTATGCTCATTCCCTAATTAAAAAAAAAAAAAAACCTTTACATCTATATTTTATATGATATCTATTTTTTAAATTCATAGACTACTTGATAAGCTATATAGTGATTTTATCTGTGGAGGTGGAAGTGGATGATTCAGTGCTGGTGAAATAGTTCACTGAAAACTCCAACATGCATTTTCTATTATTTGCTGAGTTTGCTGTTTCTGACCTTACTTTTAGACACCATGTTTTTCCCCAAAGAATTACTTTTACCCTAACTGTTTCTCTTCAGGCACAAATGCTTGCTGAAATTGCTCCAAGGGAACCCTTATTTCCAACATTCACTGTCCTCTTAAAACGTAGGCGGTTTTGTTCAGTCCTTTGATGTTTCAGCCCTCTCTGCCCTGACCATTTGGGGTTCACAGCCCTTAACTCTTCATTTAGTGCAATTGACCCAGGCTTGGGCTAATCAAAGACTTTTGCCATCCATTCTAGTAGAGATCTGAATAAGGGGATGAGTCTTGGTTTTGCAGTTTCCATGAGAAGGAAGCTGCCAGGGAAGCCAAATATCACCAGGAATGTACCAAGCTGAAAAAATTATTGTTACTTGTTTTTAACCTTTATATTAAAAGTTTCATAGTTTACTTATTTTAATGCAATTTGATTCTTTTCTTCCCTACCATTGCTTATGTTGTTCTAGTTTACCGACTTTAGTGATTAGATAGTATTCCATTAAATAACTCTACCATGATTTGTCTTATTGATGAACATTTAGATTGTTTCATGATTTTCAGGGATAAAAACAATACTGATTGTTTTAAGATTTGTCTTGAAATCTCCGTTGCTTAATTTAATATGGCTGCACCAGCTTTATTTTGGTTAATATTTTCCTTTTCCTTTCAAACTTTCTATGTCTTTATGTTTCAGTTGAAATTTCTATAAAGAGAACATAGCTGGAGTTTATTTTCTCATTTTTACAATAATCTGATCTAATGATCTCTAATCTTTAACTGGAAAATTTATTCCATTTACAATCATTGTGAATTTAGGGGTTTATTTCTACCAACTTACTTTGTCCTTTTTGCTACTCCTTTCTCCCTGCTTTCCTATCTTCTTTTTTTTTTTTTTTTTTTTTGCTGTACGCGGGCCTCTCACTGTTGTGGCCTCTCCCGTTGCGGAGCACAGGCTCCGGACGCGTAGGCTCCGGATGCGCAGGCTTAGCGGCCATGGCTCATGGGCCCAGCTGCTCTGCGGCATGTGGGATCTTCCCAGACCAGGGCACGAACCCGTGTCCCCTGCATCAGCAGGCGGACTCTCAACCACTGCGCCACCAGGGAAGTCCCCTATCTTCTTTTGATTTGCTCTTTTTTTTTTTCCAGTAGTTACCTCTAAAATATTAACATGTATGATAGAAAGTCTAAAATCAATTAATATCTCTATCTTCCTCCTGAGTGACATATGGACCTTAAACATTTTATCTTGGGTAAACCTTTTTCCATCTTACATGCTATTATAGTGGTTTATTTCTACTTTGTTATTATACCACTCAAAAATGGGTAACATTATTGTTATCTTTTTAAATGGTCAATTTTTGTTGAATTTGAATTGTGAAGTTTCCTTGTTAACAATTCCTTTTTTTCCCCTATGAGACAATTTTTCTCTTTCTTGAAACATATCCACTAGAGGGTCCTTCAGTGAGGGTGTGCTAGGGGTAAATGAATTTTTTTTCTAAACATTCTTTTATTCCACTTTTGATTTGTTATGCTGTTTGTGTTTTGAAATAATTATAGATTTACAGGAAGTGTGCTGTGCACTCTCTTTACCTCCCCCCACCTCCATAAAGAGAATGCCTTGCAGAGCTGTAATATAGTATCCATACCAGGGAATTGGCTAGTGATACAAACCACAGAGCTTATTCAGATTTCTCCACTTCTGCATGCACTCATTTCTTACTCTCTCTCAGTTTGTGTCAAGTGTATATCTTTGTGTAAGGACACAATAGTCAAGATACGTAGTGAACCATTACCACAGTTTCCCTCTAAGTACCCTTTACAGACACACTCACCCCTTACTCCCTCCATTTGTAACGCCTAGCAGCCATTGATCTGTTCTCCATCTCTATAATTTTGCTTTTCAACAATGTTATATAAATGGAATCATGTACTATGTAACTTTTTGGGATTGGCTTTTCTTTATTCAGCATGATTCTCTGGAGATTCATCCAGGTTGTGTTTATCAATTGTGTGTATCAATAGTACATTTCTTTTTGTTGCTGAGTAGTGTTCTGTGGCATAAGTATGCCAGTCTGTTTAACCATTCATACACTGAAAAGCATTTGTGTAGTTTCCAGTTTGGGGTTATTGTGAATTGCTCTGGACATTCGTGTATGTTTCCACATGGACATAAATTTCTCTGGGATAAATGCCCACAAGTGCAACTGCTGGGTCATATTAAACCTCAATTTTTTTAAAATATAGTTTAGCTGTTTGTAAAATTTAAATTCTTTGCTATGTTCTGACTTCATTGTCACTTTTCTTTTAATTACTTTTCTGCTTTAAGTTGATTCTCCACGCCCCCTCTCACCTGCTTTTAAGATCTTATTTTTGCTTTGGTGGTCTCTAGACATACTTTTTCTGCTTGGTATCTTTTAATTCTATGAATCACAGGATTCATATATTTCATCCTTTTTGGAAAATCCTGTCATTAACTCTTCCAATTTTGCTTTTCCACATTTCTTTTATTTTCTTCTAATTGACAAAGTTTGAGCTTCCTCATCCAATTTCCCAGGTCTTTTAATCCCTCTTCACATTTTTCATCTCTTTATTCTGGGTAATTTCTTTGGTTATATTTTCCTAGTTTACCAATTTTCTCTTTCTCTGTATCCAAATTAGTGTTTAATCCTTTAATTATATTTAAAATTTATTTTTCATAACTGATGATCCCTTTAATAGTTTTTGTTGCTTTCTCATATTTTTAATTTTGTAAATTCTTAATATAAATATCCTTCTTTTAATATTTGTTTTTAATAAATATTTTACCTGAATTTCTTAAGCATCTAATTCTTCTACTTGTTATTTTTGCTTATGGGGGATTACTTTTTCATTTCTTTGTTATTTTGCATTTGAACTCATGCTTTTGGGGGTCTTTACCCATGGGAATCTTTTGCTCCCTGGGTTGAAGATGTATCCTTCCAGAAAGATTTTCTGTTTCTTTAAGCCAGGTACCCAGGGCATTACTAGTCTGGGACTGCTTCTAGATTGATTCTTTTGCTTGGGATTTCCCAGACCAATCAAGTAGCATGAATTCAAACCTGAAACCCATGTGAGGGCAGACATTTTATTAATTCTAGAAAAAAATTTTTTGGTCTACTCGGGCTAAGAGAGATAGACTAAAACAATATAATGTATGCTGTGATGTGGTCTACATTCCCAGGATATTGGCATTAATACAAAGCAGAATTTATCAGATTTCTCTACTTATACCACCCCGTTTGGGTGAAAGGACTTGTTCCCCCAGCTGGGAGTTCTATCTGCTGACAAATGAGGCCAGGGAATTGTTATCAGCTAAAGGTCATGCTCCTTTCCCAGGGTCAGCCTGGATCCATTGAGGTACAAAATCTGGGTCCCCGTCATTCCAACTAAAGACAAGTCTGAAGAGCCATATAGCTTCTGAACCCTCTGTGGGGCTAACTAAAGCCTTGTTGTGAGTACATGGCAGTTCAGCTTCTCTTTCTGCCCAATCCTGATTCTGTCTCTCCTCCCAGGGGCATTGATCCCTAGTAAACCACCCTGCATGCTAAGCTCTGTCTTGTAGTCTGATTCCCAGGGAGAGCAACCAGTGACAACAGGCCAGCCCTCTTCCACGACCATGCATTCATTTGGGGTCCTGGATTAATACAGGTGTCTCTGGTAACACTACCCACATCATGCAGCCACAAGTCCTCATCTTCTCCCCTGGCTTAACCAATAAAACTCCTGTCACACCAAGACTAATAACCACTCATTTTCCACTTCTTATTTTCCCCTGGGAAATTTCCTTATTGTTTTGTAAATTCAACTTTGCATTAAAGGAATGTTTTTATGTTGAATTCATTATTGCTACATGCTTTGTAGCAACAGGTTTTTTAAAAAGTCATATAGATCACCACAGTGTCGGAACAGAAGATTGGCACAAGGGTTTCAGATGGGACTGCTCAATAAAATTGTTTTTGTGCCATTAATGATCATTGTTCTTTCTGTGAAAATAGTAATTTGCAGATTCTCTCTTTCCATATTTTGTAGATGTTTTAAATCCTTGCCTCTATCTATTGCCTTTTTGTGGGTTGTTTTTGGATGCATCAGCCCCTCAGTCAGCAAAGCTCTTCCAGTCCAGAAGGTGCAGTATGGGGACTGTACTTCCTTCCCCCTGGGACTGGAGTATTTTCCCCCTTAACCCAGTTAGAATCAGGATAGTCAACTTTCCTCAACTTTTTCAAAGCAGAGAAAACACCATCAATATTTTTCTAAGGAATATTAGTACCCAAAGATGGAACACACAGACTTTTTTTTTTGGCCATGCTGCGTGGCTTGCGGGATCTTAGTTCCCTGACGAGGGATCAAACCTGGGCCCCTGCAGTGAAAGCACCGAGTCCTAAACACTGGACCACCAGAGAATTCCCAGAGTGCACACTTTTAAAATCAATTTTATTGAGATATAATAATTGCCACATAATAAAGTGCACTCGTTTTAAGTGTACTTAATGTGCTTTGACAAACATACATGCATGTGACCGTGAGTACATCAAGATATAGAATAATTTCATCACTCTTAAAAAGTTTCCTGTGCTTTTCCTAGTCAATGTCCCCAAACCTCCTGGCCACAGGCAACCACTGATATACTTTCTGTCAGCATGGATTCCATTAATTTCTCCTATCCATTCTGTAAGTGAAATTATACAGAATGCATTCTTTTGAGTCAGGCTTGGTGTTTTGTGATCTAACCATGTTGTCTGTGTATCAGTGGTTCATTTCTCTTTATTAATGAGTAGTGTTGGATTGCATGGATGCACCACAATTTGTTTATCTGTCCACCAGTTGATGGACATTTAGGTTGTTTCCAGTTTGGGCTATTACAAATAAAGTTGATATAAACATATAAAGACACACACCTTTAAATGTTCCTATAAGCTCTCCTTTTCTCTATTCCAAAAGATTGGGGCTTCCAAAGCCCTTAACCACCAAGATATCATAAGGTATTTCTGAGATGAGATAAACTGGGCACCTGACATCACTGGGTACTTATTTTCTCTAAGAATAAATATCCTAGCCATGCTGTAGAAAACAAAAACATGAATTCTTGAGAAGGCCTGTAAACATATTATTTTGATTATCATCATTATTATTTTTTGCTAATTCTGTCATGTTTCTACATACTTGATTGTGCAAGTATATCTGTGATTGGTGCCTTCCTGCTTCTCACTGATTTTAGTCCTTCCATCAAAAATATAATAGTATCTTTCTTATTCTTGCATGTTCCCTCCTTTCTGCTATTTCCATGACTCTTCTTTCTCAACTGTATGTAGATGATTGTCTGGACATTCGGGTTCCTTATTAGGAGATGGGTGAAGAGGGCCAGGTCTGGTGGGAGAACAGAGAACAGGATGGAGGAAGGAAAAAAGGAGTAGGGTAGGGCAATTGCAGACTGAGAAGAACAGAGCACAAATTATAGGACATGAAAAACTTTCTTATCTATTGAGGTCAGTAGGCATTGGGAAAATATTATTCAGGGAATATGCACAAGTAAAAAGAAGCAGAAACCTAACTTCAGTGTGTCATTTTCTTTTACTGTTAAAAAACAACTATATGAAAACCTAATATACAAGCATAGGTACATTCATGAATTATAATTTAGTTATGGATTATGATCATTCAGTTGGAAAGAGAAAATGAAGGAGGGTCTCCTGATATCATCCAACTTCCCTTTTAAATTCCCTTCTTGAGTCTTTGTATCTCCTCTGTCAATCCTGTGACTTCCTAAATCAGCATCTCTGCTCTCAGCTTTCCAGTTGCTACTTAGCCAGTGTGAGGCTTTTCCACATTCTAAACCTTCTGCTCACTCTTCTCATTGAGTTAATAGGATGTGAGGGGTCTTAGTACATATTGCACAGAAGAGGATTTCTACAGTTTAATTACCTAGGGACTCGCTGGGTTAAACAAAGTGAAAGAATGCTAGTCCTTTACTAGAGGTTTTCTCTTTTAACGTGTTATGGGGTACTCTTTGGGAAATGGCTGCTGGAGTGGTGATTTAATTATAGATTAAACCCTAATTCCTGTCTTGAAAGCATCTGTACCCACAGGCTTTGCCTAGAGAAGGGCTGCTCTTCTTCTTCTGCTAGAGCAGCTCCTTTCCTAATGGCGCTGCCCACAAACACTGCTGGCCCAGCACAGTCCCCTGCTGGGTACAATTTTCTTTCTTCTTCATGCCAAACTCTGAACTTCAACTAGAATCCAATTTGTAAAGCTCCTTGTGGGTAAAGGCATACAAAATTTTCTTCTTTCTCTTTTGCCCTTTGTAGCATACAGGCTACAACTGAGTTCAGAGTAGGATCACAGAAGGTCCAAATTTGAAAGTAATAATGGCTATCTTAATATACCTTAGGTCTCTAGAAAAATACTGATAAGTCACTGTTTCTTTAAAACACAAACAATTCTTAAAAAGGTGATTCTTCAAAGAATGCCGAGAAAGATAATGAAAGAGAGATTTGAGGAGAAATTGGAAAATGGAAATGAAGAACATGTAGGAAGGCCGTCTGCCTCTCCCAAGACTTCATCAGCTCCCCAGCCATTGGCTGCTGCCCCCCACCCTGTGAGTGTGAGGCTTTTCAGGGGAACCTTGAGCATCTTCTCCTGAGCACATTTACCACCTTCAAGCCCAGCTGCCTCCTGGCTGAGCATGTTCTCCATTCTTGCCGGTATCCTTGAGTGCTCCGGACCTGACCACCATGGTTTCGATCCTGGGATTCCTGCGCCTCTTGGCACTCTGAGATAATTGGACCCTTGAGCTATTTTTAATCTATCAAAAATGAGTGATTCTCTGCAGCAGAGCTCTGATGACTAACCACAAAGTCACCATTTGGGGCAGGAGGGAATCATTGTAAATCTGATGTACTCATATAAGTTAGTTTGTGATGATTAAAAGCTCCAATGGCAATTCTGCATGTTGTCAGTGAACACAAATGATGAAGCAAATTAATCAGCAAGCCATAAAGTTGTGTGGTTAGTAGATAAAAATTTGTAAAATGTGTACCTTACTGAGGAAAGTAAGAAAGGTGGCCCTTGGTGGTGAAAGAAATTGGGGATTACTGCTGTAAATCTTTCCTGGACTGTCTTTAAGCAAATTCTTCCTCAACCTAACTACTCACTTTCTATTTTACTTATTTTTTCTCCCTTCATAAAGATTATTCTGCCATCTATTTCTTCCCTGTCTTTCCTTCCTTACCCTATGTGCCCAGCAACAGATTTACTGTGTTCTTTCTTAAAAATGATGACATAAAGAGAATGGTTTCTTAAATGACAAAAGTGACCCAGCCTTACACAGGCATAATGTGGGAAACAATGGATCTTGTACAACACAGCTCACCTCCTTTGAATCTTCTGTGACTACGGTCCCCACACCTAACTTGAGTCTCCCTGGTTGATATTGCCAAGAACAGGGACCTTTCTCCTTTTATTTCTTTCAGGTCCCTTGCAGTTTTGGGTGCCATTCTGAACACGTGATAATAAAATATTCAAGAATTTCTTAAACTGATTTAACGTTGTCAGTAGTTTAGAACTTCACATACCTTTAACTCAATCTGGGCAAAATTAATAAATGATGAGGATATGGCATGATACCCCTACACCCACTCGTGAAAGACTTGACATTTTTCTGGTGGGTTGAAAAGGCAGCAGAAGACAAATACCTTTGCTCTGATATAAATTTGGGGCTAAGGTAATATGGTTATCTTTTTCCTCAACTGCTCAAAATCTTACAAATTCCTTGAGAGCTGCCAGGTGGGACAGTATGAAGGAATGACCCAGGTAAGAAGGTTTGGTAAGTTATCTCTGTAGCCATATTTGCAGGACTGATACTGTGGTGAGCTCATTGTATTGTCAGTGTATTTGTAGGTTTGAGGAAATGGAACTGCAAGTTCAGCTTACAGTGCTAACTGTAGCATTCAACTTGACATGATCAGACATTTCATTTACTTTCCTTGTCACACAAATAACATAATATGTTAATGAAAATTGAAATGAAAGAAAAGCTTTGCCTGTGATTCACCACTCCAGTAAATGGCCATTTTCATCTCTTTGTGTTCTGTGTTCCCTTACCAAATGAATACATTTTTATGTGGTTATAACTGTAATGTAGACACAGTTCCACATTCTGTTTTACATTTAACATTTTATCACAACCATTTTTCTATGTCATTATTACAGTTCAAAGCTTTGTAGACTGGAGCATATGTGGCACCCAGCTTTGTCGTTTCCCTGGAGGAGGTTCAGATAGAGCTGGGTGAGGTCTGTTCTGGGACTAGGCAGGCCCTTCCACTGCCTGTTCTGGCTGGGAGCTTGGTGATGGCTTATTGTATTATGAGGCTAAGGGTTGGGGGAAGAGGAATTTTCAGATTGTGTGCAAAGATCAACTTTTCCATTTTCTTTCCAGAATAGGCCCTGGTAGGAGTTGGAGGAATTAAGGCCCATGGGTTTGGTGATGAAGTGAAGAAAAGGGAAGTCAGAATTTGGAATTACTCTGTTAATCACCCAGCATGGGCCTTGGTAGTATAGTATCCTCATCCTAGGGCCAAGAAGAACGTTTTCTCTGCTGGATATTCTGTGCAGCTGGGCACAGGAGCATGTTTAGACTCAGGCTAACTCTGGTCAGTAGAAAGCCTAGAGGACCTGGTGGGTGCTTAGGACTGATAGCACTGATAAAGCTTGGGAATCACTCAAATTGTTGCTTCTTTATACTAATTCCAGTTTAGGCCGCATAGGCCATTTGATTTATTTATTCTGGATTCTTACTCTGCCTTCTTCCATAAATATTTGAGATGTCTTGCCCAAGACATACAGATTCAGTAAATCTGGTTTGTTTTTAAGATCTGTATCCCTTTTATTTAAACTTGCATGGTGTAGAGTGCAGAGAAAGAAGAAGAGAAGCTGGAGAAAGACAAACAAATCTCAAGGAGGGTTGTAAAATACACAGAAGTAAACAGGTGAGTTTGGCCATTATTTCTTAGACAGGACACACTAGGAATAAAAAATACATGGTCTACTATTCCTCGGAGGAAATGATGCATGAAATAAATGTTATTAGAGGCTCAGGGGGATGTTTTTCCTTATTTGTTAATGAACCTCATGCTGAAAATATGCCAAGGGCTGTCAGCACTGGGCTGTAGAATTATAAGAAGCCTTTCCTCCTGAACCTTCTGGTGAGTGGAAGGCACATCCACTTTGTCTTCCAGAGCCTTCACCATAATGAATGTCTGCATTTCCTCAACTCTCTTTCCATCTCTTTTTATTTCTCTCTTTCCTGGCCAACATTTGACAACAGAATGCCTTTCCAGGATGAGTACAACAAACATGAACATTTCCAGCTTATTCCTAGAGCATCTTTCTTGACCTGAATGGGAAGCATCATTCTCTTGATCTCTTAGTTGAGGTTACTTTGTAGGAAAATGTGATTGCAGCCCCGGCCATCAAAGTGGTGAAGAATGAAGCTTAGGATTCCCCATCTTTCTCCTGTCCATGCGGGAGCATCAGTACAATGTGTGTCTGTCAGTGACAGGAAGTAATCCCACCCAAACACACTGAAAAGACTTGTAGGGTGTCTCCTCGTCTTAGTCTAGCCGAGGGAGAAAGGGAGGAGGAGGAGGGGAGAAGTGCTGAACACCTGGAGTTTGTTCACAGAGCTGATGGGTTGTAGCTCACCCATCTTCTCCACTCTGTATGATAACACTTTGTATTTAAGACTCTCTAATCGGGCTTGCATGCCTCTCTTCTTTTCATCTCTCAAGGTTTGTGCCCAAATGTGGCTTCATTTCAGCCTTTATTTTCCACTTCACTTCAGATGCTCAATCCTGTGGGGTGGGCAGAAAAGGCAGTTTGCCAAGTCTAGGGCAGGACTTGTGTCTAAGGGAGTCAAGAAGCATCTCCCTGGTGTGTGTGTGTGTGTGTGTGTGTGTGTGTGTGTGAGAGAGAGAGAGAAAGAGAGAGAGAGAGAGAGAGAGAGAGAGGAGAGCCTTCAGTAAACACTTTGGAGCTTTCTTCTTCCAAATGGCGGGTGTGATTCCTTCATATAGATACGTGACTATTCTAGTAAACTTAGTGTCCAACCCAAGGTCATAAGATTGACCTTGGCATTCACTCATTCATCCATCCATTAATTCAACAGCTATTTAGTGATGACACCTGTTATGTGTGCAATGTGTTTTTTGTTTTTTTTTTTTCGGTACGCGGGCCTCTCACTGCTGTGGCCTCTCCCGTTGCGGAGACAGGCTACGGATGCGCAGGCTCAGCGGCCATGGCTCACTGGTCCAGCCGCTCCGCGGCATGTGGGATCTTCCCGGACCGGGGCACGAACCCGTGTCCCCTGCATCGGCAGGCGGGCTCTCAACCACTGCGCCACCAGGGAAGCCCGTATGTGTGCAATGTGTTTGATTATCAGCTCTTTTGGATTTGCTCTGTTTCTGTCCAGGACTTGATAAAGTGCTACACTCGTAGTGGATAATCATTAAGTGATGGTTGATTGTTCTTGAATCATCAGCCCCTTCCTTCACAGTCCAGAAAATACACAGTCATGATATTTCCTTGTCCTAAAGCAGGATTCTCATAAAGAACGTGCTCCAACCTTCTACAATATGGCAAACTCTACTTATGTATAAACACTCATTTTGGGGTTTGCCAACTAGGATATGAATCCTGGATCTACCACATTTTTGGGTGTGACCTATGGACAAATTATTTGACACCTCTGAGTATCAGTTTGTACACCTATCATGGCTCAGTTCCTGTTATTGTTGTTTTTATACCACTACCTCTGGTAATTCCTTCACCTTCCTCTACATTTCTGATCACCAAACACTTCTCCACATACTTCGTTTGCCATTTGTAGAGTTAGATATTCCTCATCCTCAGCCATGAGTGGGCAAAGCACCAGACAGGTACTCAGTAGATAATTATTCATGCATCAAGTTTTGAATCTAATTTTCCAGAAGTTGATAAATATGGGACTCCTCCCCATCTCCTTCACACATGTGGGTGGTTTCAGCGGCCAGAAATGGAGCAAGTGAAAGGTCTGTTAGAGCAGAGGTCTCCAACCTTTTTGGCACCAGGGACCCGTTTTGTTGAGGACAATTTTTCCACGGGGGGTGGTTCAGGTGGTAATGGGAGTGACGGGGAGTGATGGGGAGCGGCAGATGAAGCTTTGCTCGCTCGCTCACCGCTCACCTCTGGCTATGTGGCCTGGTTCCTAACAGGCCACAGACCGGTACTGGTCCATGGCCGGGGGGTTGGGGACCCCTGTGTTAGAGAATTAACAGGAGTTTTACTGTGAGGTGGGGCTATGGAGAAAAAATATTGAGGAGCTTATTTTTTAATATAATAGGGAAATTTATGACTTGTTGCAACTAGAATTCCAGTCCCTTTAAGTATTTGTTTTCAAATTTATTAAAATATTTTGAGAAAAATAAATTATTTTAGTTTAAAATTATTTTCTCAGGTGAAAAGCTGTTCTTTTTTTTAAAAAAGAATGTATTTTTATGGAGAATGTGGAATATTGGAAAATTAAAATATCTTTCTGCTGGGTATAGGGCGTTAAGTATTATTTTGACATTTTCATCAATAATGTGGGTATTGTCTTTGGGTTCAATCTATAGGAAAATTCATGACCGTATGTGCTTTTGCAAGTAGCCAATTGTTTGTACTGAATACCTGCATCTGAATTTGAAAGAAATTCACTGGCTTAAGTATTTTTTCTGACCATCTTTTAACTACAACTTCTTTATTCATCTTTTTTTTTTTTTCCTTAAAGGTGTCTTCCAGTTTTAGTGTGCATCCTTCCAATTTGTATTTTGTGCATTCTTCAATTTATTTTTTGTTGCATCCTTATGTATGAGGGGTTCCCAAAATCTAGCCTATCAGCTGATATTGTAAATAAAGTTTTATTGGTACATAGCCATGCCTCTTTGTTTACGAATGGTTTTTGGCTGCTTTTTAGAACAGCAGAGTTGAGTAGTGGAGGTAGAGACCAATATGACCTGCAAAGCTGAAAATATTTACTGTCTGGCCCTTTATAAACGCAGTTTGCCAACTCCAGAAATATAACACAATCTCCTGTTGACGAATATTTAGGTTGTTTCCAGTATGGGGTCTGTATAAACAATGCTTCCTTGAACATTTGTTAAGCTGCTCACTGTTACATGTGTAACATTATATGCTTAGGAGTGGATTCAAAGGGGTTGAAGAGTCGGAACATTTTAAACTCTACTCATTTTTGCTGAATTCTATTCCAATCCTCTGTTAACTCTTTTCAAAGTGTTATTAGTATTATATTCTGTGCAAATTGCTTTTCTTTTTAAGTAATATTATCGTGAGGCATAAATTCTTGAATCATGCTTTCTCTCCCTGTGAACTTGTATGCCTTGTTCTGAATGCTTCAGTAGAGAGGTCTGAAGCTAATTTTTATTCTTATTTTTTTAACACTTATGGGTGCTTGATTATTTTATGTATTTATGTATTTATTTAGCTTGAGTACACTAAAGAAAGATTCTTTTCTCTTTTTCTTTTATTTGAGCCTAGGAACTCAATAATTTTGATCTGTATCAATTGTTACTGGGTGAAGGTTCTCCTTTCAATATGAGTAATAATATAAGGCATGGGATGATAACATTTTCATCCATTTTTCTGTTGCTTCTGCCAGAGGCCTGAAGGTACCAGCTATCCTGGGTCATGGTATTAGGAGGAAAAATGTTCCCCCAAATTCATGTACTTCCTGGAACCTCAGAATGTGACCTAATTAGGAAGTAAGATCATTGCAGATGTAATGAGTTAAGATGAGGTCATACTGGAGTAGATTAGACCCTTAATCCAATATGACTAGTGTCCTTGTAAGAAAAGAAGAGACACAGAGACAAACACACGTAGAGGAGAAACCATGTGAAGACGAAGCAGAGACTAGAGCGATGCCTCTACAAGCCAAGGAACTCCAAGGATGACCAGCAACCACCAGAAGGTATGAGAGAGGCAGGGAACAGAGCCTTCCCAGGTACTTTCAGAGAGAACCCTTTCTGATGACACCTCCATCTTGGACTTTGAGCCCCCAGAACCATGAGACAATAGGTTTCTGTTGTTCATGCCCCCCAATCTGTGGTGCTTTGTTATAGCCCGAGAAAATGAATACAGTCACGTTACTCCAAAAAAGTTCAAAGGTTGGAACATCCCATGCTGCGCAGTGATTTTGAGACCATGCAAGAACTGGCTTCCCATGGTCCCTCCACACTCCAGCCACAGCCCATCAGGCCCCAACCTTAAGTGTGTGGCCACTTACCAGGGTTCCCACCTTGGCAGGCTCTGCACAGCTGTTTTGCAGACTACTTTGGAGAAGTCCTTTTAGACGGATGGGAGCCGGCATCCTCTCTTGGTGTCCCCTTCACTCCAGTGCAATTTTCCCTGCACTTGGCAGGTATTTAAAAAAATATATATTTTTTGGCTTGGGTTCTAAGTTCTATTTTCATGGAAAACACAGTATTTCTTTTGGTCCCCCCCCCACCCTTGTTTTTGGCTTATAGAAAGGAAAAGAAAGAGGCAGTGTTATCTTTATTTTGTCATCTTATAATTGCCTCCCCATGACAGATTTTTAAGTGCAAAGTGCTTAGTTCTACTCATACATTTATAGTTTCTCTGTTTTCTCTCTCTGTTCTAAAAACAGAGCCATGGCCCAGTCCTCTAAGTCGGAAAGTCAAGAGGGTCCAAAAACTAAATTTGAAAGAAGTTAAATAATATTTGGCAGGTAGGAAAGCAGAGTACTTGATCCTGGTCCTTTATGATGGATCCCATAAGTCCCCAGAAGCGTGGGAATGGAGGAAGAAGGAGATGAAAACACAGGGCAACGTTTCCATTGCTTAGCTTTGAACCCTTTCCCCCTTCTGCTGATGACTTGTACTTATTAATAGATAAGTCTTTTAAGTTTGCTAATTGAGGAGCTTTGAATTAATTGACCCATTTTGAAGGCACAGGTTGGGGAGATAATATTTCAGAATAGCTATTTTTACAATGAATCATGAATCATCCACGGTACAGCTAAGGTATAGCAATTGTTTCCAATTATTCACTCCAGTTCTTGGAGTCAAGGCAGACCATGTTGAACTTATTATGTGTTAACATCTCTCCCCAGAACAGCATGTTCAGGCTTTTTTTTTTTCTTCTGGTTATTACTTGGGTCATCCTTTTCAGGCTATTCCTGAATTCTGCTGTGTCTTGTTTAAACTGATCTGGCTAAAACTGAGCTTGGTTCTTAGAATAAAGGGGGACCTGTGCTTTTGCTCCATGTAATGGCATCCCTCTAACATCTCATATTCACTTTAAGGGATTTTTGGAAAGATTATTGAAAATGATTTCCAGTGTAGCATTACTTTTCCTTATCTAAGCTGAATTTCTTTCCTTGGCCATTTTTGTGACTTATTTCTGCCTGCCCCACAATTTCTGCTAGCCTTGACAGACTGTGTAATTATTTTTTATCAGCACATTTTGCACTTCCAGGTTGTTAATAAATATATTGAAGAAAATTAGCACCGGAGGATTAAGTATAATCAGATTCTTAAGGCAGTAGCTATTAACTTTGTCTGAGCCTGAGAAATGACCATTGATTTCTGTCCTTTAGTTTCTGTCTTTTAACTAGTTCTAAAAACCCATAATGGTATTTCACATCTTGCTTTATGTGTTCACCAGGTTTCCCCAAAAAAGTCACTAAAATCTTTGGAAGCCTGAATTTGTTTTGTGCACTCATTTTTCCTTTATCTCCATTTAAAATAAGACCTTTCAGAACACTCTCTAAGCTAAACAGTAGCACTCTCCCCTGTACAGAAATAAGTATGTCTTTATTATAGAAAACTTCCTCTTGCAGGTGCATTACTATATCATAGTTATTAGCCCTACATTCTTAGCTCCTCCCCAGTCGCTGAAGAAGTGAGGCAGAGGAAAGGCCTATCTTGTAATGGGCTTCCAAGGGGGTAGTTCACGTATTTCTAAGCACTGAGCTAGGGAAGCAGAAGAGGGGATTAACAGACATCACACTTTCCCCAAAGATATTGAGAGATAAACTCAGCCTAATGCATTTAGAAACATGGATTTAGAAACTTTGGATATCTTAAAAAAGGGTTTCTGAAAAAACTGTATCAATATAATTTTAAATTATTCAGCATCAGGTCTGTATTTCTTTAATCTTTATCACTTTTTATCTGAAGACATCCTAAACACGGGTCCCTAGGTTTAGAAAAAGAAACGTTGAGGCTGGAAGCAATCTTGGCATGGCTTTATAACAAGTAATATCTCTTTCTAGGCACCCAATGAATTTGAATTGGAGCCAAAAATACATTTCCAGTGAGAGATCAGCACAGGGACAGATACAAACGTGTGGCTTGCAGATCCTGGTAAACTTCAGGGATGGGGACGTTGGTTCAGATGAAATAAGAAACCCCTCAGACATTCTCTCAAGGTGTTCCCTTGAATCCTGCTTCTCCCTAGTTTTGGGAAGAATTGGACAACAGGAGCTTTTCACACCTCTTATTTAGGAGCCTGACAAGAAAACCCACCCATCCTGATTCCCATTTTCTCCAACCCACGGAGCCTGACAGCATTGCTTATAAAACCAGTTCTCTTCTTATTTGTCAGCTGAGTGTCGTGGACCTGAATTCTTACCCTGGTTTCACTACAGAACTTTAGAGAGCTGACGTTTAGGGGCAGGTTTTCAGAACCTGCAGGTTTAGGGGCTGTGCGGGGCTTGAGCACACAGTACTCCAGTCTTAACAGAAGGCACAGCAAGAACAAAAGCTGTGCTCTCCTCCCCCCATCCATCTTAATTCCTCTGATCTATTAGAATCTCCCTCTGAAATTGCTCTGTATGTGCTCATGACTTTCTCTGAGGCAAGACTATGAGAACCATTCATTTTACTTTATTAAGATAATAAAGCAGGTTTAGGAAGATTGAGAGATTTATTCTACAAATCACTGCAGAAATGTAGTGAAGAGTAGGATCATGATTCTGAATTGAGGTTCATCATCTGTCACATGGGTCTCCTGGGGTTCCTCAAAAGCTCTCTGCTGTGTGCCCTATTCCATGACAGTTCTAGACCTGGAATGATCCAAAATCCATTACATGGTATTGAGGTTTTAGAGAAGTTACTAGAAGACTAATGAAAATTGCTATGGACTGAAGGTTTGTGTCTCCCCAAAATTCATATGTTGAAGTCTAAATCCCCAATGTGATGGAAGTGGGGCCTATGAGAGGTAATTAGGTCATGGAGGCAGAGCCCTCATCAGTGGGATTAGTGCCCTTATAAGGGGGTTAAGAGGCCAGAGCTCTCTTCCTTTGCCATGTGAAAATACCGTGAGAACACGGCTGTCTGCAAACCAGGAAGAGGGCTCTCGTGAGACACCAGATGTGCCAGTACCTTGATCTTGGACTTCCCAGCCTCCAGAACTGTAAGATCTAAATGTTTGTTATTTAAGCCACCCAATCTGTGGTATTTTTTAAAAATAGCAGCCTAAGCTAAGACAGAGACCTTTAGTGAAATCTGTACAAATTTCATTTCTGGAAAGTAGATGGTAAGGTGCTAGTATCTACTTTATTTCCCTTCTTTTGTGTACAACTTCCAATAAAAAGATTTTTTTAGAAGTCCTTATTTGAGCCTTAACAATTCATAACTCCCTTATGATTATATCATGGGCTCTGCATGTCCATCTTTAATAATCAGATATGTCCTTAGGGACGCAGGGATACATATCAGAGATTAGTAACTGTTGTTGCCTTGGCTTCAAGATCCCTAGATAAAAAGGTTGATCTCTCTTTCTCTCTCTCTGCAACTAAATGGACATCAATACAGTGTATATAGTTAATAAGTACATTAAATTAATTCCAATTATGACTAATCCTGTAAAGTATCTCCCCTCTGTTATGACACTTTCGTTAGGTAAGCTTAGGAATTTGAAAAATAGAGATGATTTCTGTCATATAGTTGACAATAAATGTTTTTTAACTTAATAAAAAAAACCATTCATTTTAGATTGCTTAATAAGCATATTTAGAATTTTCTGATCTCCTCTTTTCTGCTTGTTCTCTATACCTCCCCATGCCTAAAATGTCCTAAGTGGACCAGTGGAAGTATGCTCTTTTGATTTATGCTGATGGTAGGAAGGCTACCGTATAGTGAGGACTGTCTTAAGGGCAATAAAATTAATGTAAAGGACTTTACATTACTTCATTGGGTCAAAAATTGCAAAGTTTATGTTATTATTTACATTTTAAATATGAGGAAGCATGGTCAGAAACTGCTTAAGAAATTACAGATTAGAGGTCACAGAAATGAAATACAGTCTAGATTGATCTCATCCCAGAGTCCGAGCTCTTCCTACTTTGTTGCATGCTCTCTGTTTGTCAAACCCCAACATTGGTGAGCGTGTTGATGATAGTGGTGAAAGAGAAGAGGGAATAGTTCTTCCTGCCATACTCCGATTTCATGGTTTTCCCATGACGTGGCCCGAGATGGAGGGGAGTTGTCATGAAGCTCATTAAGTGTGCTGTGTCCTGTCTACACTACACTCCCCACCAGTCATAACAGGGGTATCTTTAATATCTGTTAAGGTGCTTCTTCATGAACGATGGTCTGAGTAGACATGTAAGCAATGATGTGTATCTAGTTTTAATTCTTCTCCTTGTCTGTCATATGGTACTTTAGCTCATGCATTGGTGTAGGGCTTTAAACATTTACATTTAGAAAGTTTTTATTTGATGGTATTTCTCTCCCCGTGGTTATAGCAAGATCTGTCATGTCATGTCTTTCTAAGCCATTGGTGATTTACTGTGTCTGTACTGTTTGGAATTTTCTAAAAATGTTCAGACAACCTTACCAGGGTTGTGATGCTATTTCTGCCTCTTATTTTTTTGCTGTCACTCTTTTTTTCTCCAGGGGAAGGTACAGAGTTGGGTGTGTGACAGGATGAAGGTGGGGGAGGTTCACTTGGCCTCCATAAAGTTTCAGTTCATGAGGAAGGAGAATTGCTTTAATTAATGTGTCTCCTAGGAAATCTGAGATAGAGTGGGACAATCTCATCACAATCAGAGCTGTCCCCTACCTAATTAGTGAAATATTAAAACAGAATTGCTTAAGTCAACCAATCTTACTTTCATAATCAAATGCGCACCCTGAATTTGCATGCATTCTGATCCAGCCTTTCTACTCTTAATTTATTCCAGGGTCTGGGGTGAAAATTCCTTCAAAAAGAATTGTCCTCCTCAAGAAATATGCAAGTAGGCCTGGTGCCACATTAGTTAGCTGAGCAGATTTGTATTATTTTGGGTGTTTTCTTTTTCCCAACATCAGTCCAAGGTGCTTTCTGTCAAAATGCATTTGTTTGTTTTCTTAGTTTGGTCTTTACGGAAAAAACTGGGGCCTCATATATTCAATAAATAATGTTTAACATACAAATCTGACATAAGAAGATATGAATAATTCTTGTTCTTAAATTTTTCTTTTTTGCCCTTTGACATCATTTATTCAATGACTCCCGTTCACAGTAGAAATTTGTAATTTTGAGCAAAGCCTTAGCATTTTCCAAATATTTACCTGTTCAACATTCTTGATTTATTGTCACTCAGCTTGTAAATTAACCACAAATGTTTAGCAGCTCCTACCACTCCATCCGTATAAGTGGTCCTGCTCTCCGTTTTTACCAAAGGACCAACCAGCTCCCTCCCCTCGGTGCCTCCCCAGCTCCTGAACGCTGAAGTCATCTTCCTTTACTTGAAGTCTGTGCCGTTCCTGGGAATCTATTCCCTTTTCCCCAAAATCTGTATCTTTCACAGAATTCTCACATATTTACAACTTAGGTCTGGGCCCTAGAAGAGATCAGAGTTCACATAAAACCTTGTTCACCATTCATTCGCAGGAAGTCAACATTTCTGGTAAGTTTCTGCTTCCCTTGGATTTACTTATTCCCTCTAATTTTACATTTGTTCCACTTATTTTTCTGTAAATTTCTTATTAATTAATCACACAATGATAACTTCTTAATACCTCAGGGAATCTCTCTGTTCAATTATTTATCTCAGAATGTTTTCCTGTCCCTGTGCAGACTGATGGTTTGCTGGGCCTGATGTGCAGCTGCCTCTCCAGGTGTCCTTGGACCTTCATCCAAGAAATTCCTTCTGCTTCCCCCACTGTCCACTGAAATCTATGTCTTCTTCTCTTTTGGATTATTTCTAGGTTCGAAGAAGCACAGCTTCTAGTAGCCTTCTGAGATGCTGTGGATGTATTTGTACCACCTGAAAATATTATTATTCTGTACTCACACTCAATTATCAGTTTGGCTCAATTATATTCTAGGTTAGAAATAACCTTCCATGGGACTTTGAAGGAATTTCTTCAATGTCTGCCAGCTTCCAGTGTTACTTTTTAGAAGTCAGTTACTATTCATACTCCTGATCCTTTTGTATGAGAACTGCTTTTTCTTTTTGTTTTCTGGAAATTTCTAGTATCTTTTTTTTATGGTGTATACTTTTAAATAATGTCAGAATGGTTTGAATTGGTAAGGATATTTTTATTTAAAGGGCTGGACACTTTATAGTATTTCTCAAGATAGAAACTAATATCCAAGAAATTTTATTATGTCTCCCCTGTTTTTTCTTTATCCTTTCTGAAATTCCTAAGGTTTGGATACTGGACCCTCTACATGGATCTTGTAATTTTATATCATTTTATGTTGGCCATCTCTTTGACTTTTTATTCTACTTTCTGGGAGATTTTCTAAGCTTGTTTTTCATACCTTCTATCAATATGTTTTCTAAATTTCTACCATCATACTTAATTTCTAAGGCCTCTTTCTTATTCACTGAGTATTATTTTTATAACTTACTGTTCTTATTTTACGGATTAATGTCTCTGCTTATCTCACTGAGAATATTTTTGAAGTATTTTTCCCACTCCTGGCTGCATTCATCATGTCTACTGATGCAAAATCCCCTTCCAACCTGCTTGTTTTTGTCTTTTTGTCTTTCTCTCATGGTGCAGCTTCCCTCACACATCTGGTGAACCTGGTGTGTCTGTTCATATGTAAAGACAAAGCACTGAAAATATGGGATTGCTAACTAGTGGTCTTCACGGTCCAGAGACAAGGAGGAGAACCAGCCTTTCTGTTAGGAGTGGCTTAAATGTTAGTTTATGTCCCTTCCCCTGGGCTCATCAGGTTCCTTGGAGAGGAATCCTCCACTTTTCTGCCCATGGAATATAAGCTTCTTCGTCAGTATCCTTGGAGACATCAGGGAAGGGGCTGGGACCTCATTGTTGATGTGCAGGTTCTCACTCAAATCCCACTTCTCTTTTTTTAATTTAGTTTTTATTTTATATTGGAGTATATTTGATTTACAATGTTGTATTAGTTTCAGGTGTACAGCAAAGCGATTCAGTTATACATAAACATATATCCATTCTTTTTCAGGTTCTTTTCCCATATAGGTAATTAGAGAATATTGAGTAGAGTTCCCTGTGCTATACAGTAGGTCCTTGTTTATTATCTACTTTATATACAGTAGTGTGTATATGTTACTCCCAAACTCCTAATTTATCCCCCACCACCTTTCTCCTCTGGTAACCATAAGTTTGTTTTTGAAGTCTGTGGGACTGTTTCTGTTTTGTAAATAAGTTCTTTTTTTTCTTTTCTTTTTTTTTTTTTTTGTGGTATGCGGGCCTCTCACTGTTGTGGCCTCTCCCATTGCGGAGAACAGGCTCCGGACGCGCAGGCTCAGCGGCCATGGCTCACGGGCCCAGCCGCTCCGCAGCATGCGGGATCTTCCTGGACTGGGGCACGAACCTGTGTCCCCTCCATCAGCAGGTGGACTCTCAACCACTGCGCCACCAGGGAAGCCCTGTATCATTTTTTAAGATTCCACATATAAGTGATATAATGTGATATTTGTCTTTCTGTGTCTGACTTACTTCACTTAGTATGACCATCTCTAGGTCCATCCATGTTGCTGCAAATGGCATTATTTCATTCTTTTTAATGGCTGAGTAATATTCCATTGTATATATGTATCAAACCTCATTTCTGAGATGGCCCCTAACCCTGGCCCAAGAGGTGCCTGGAGTCCCTGAGTCTAGAGAACACTCTGCTTTGACCTTTTCTAAGAGCATCTCTTCAGCCCTTTGTCAGGGTAGAGGGGTGATGGCCTGGGCATAGAATTTGATGTTAAATATAATTCCTTTTAGCACATGATCAGCTAAGCTTCATTACATTCTTGTACACTGTGTTCCGGGTGGGACAACAGATACTGATCTAATTCCCATGTCTGTCACCTGCTTTTCTCCCCTGGAAGCTCTTGGAATGGTCTCTTCATTTCTGGTGTTGTAATGAGACCCTGTGTCGAATGTATTGACGTTCATTATGTTCGGCATTCCTCTGTGGATCTTTTCAACTCTTGTCTTTCCGCAGCTCTGAGAAATCTTTATTATATCATTTCTTTATTATCCTCACTTCTGCTTTCTGTGTTCTGCCTCTGAAATTCCTCTAGTCAGATACTTTACCTCTTGAAGTAATCAACTCTGTCACTTAACTTTTATTTCATATATTTTTAATTTCTCTTTGAATTTTCTTTGTGAGAGAAGTGTTTTATCTTCTAGATATTCTGTGAGATTCTTTGTTTGGTCAAACTATTTTTCTTGCCAAGAAATCATTCTTGTTTTCCTATTATCTTTTTTTCTGTAATGCCACCCTCTTCTTGTTTTTTTTTTTTTTTTTTTTTTTTTTTTTCTTTTTGCGGTATGCGGGCCTCTCACTGTTGTGGCCTCTCCCGTTGCGGAGCACAGGCTCCGGACGCGCAGGCCCAGCGGCCACGGCTCACGGGCCCAGCCGCTCCGCGGCATATGGGATCCTCCCAGACCGGGGCATGAACCCGTATCCCCTGCATCGGCAGGCGGACTCTCAACCACTGCGCCACCAGGGAGGCCCCCTCTTCTTGTTTTTTAAATCTGTTCTTCTTAATTTCTTTGAGGATATTAATGAGAGGCTACTGTTCCATTAAAATTCCTTCATGTTGTGTTCTGTGGGGCTTATCTTGTCTTTCTCTTAAATGCTCCATTCTTTCCTAAGTTACCTGTTCATGTATTATATTGAGCAGCTACAAAGTTTACTGCAAGTCTTGTCCTGTACATGGACTAGCAGCTTTACATGAAATAAGGAGGAGACGATAAACTTTGAGACCATCGAAATGAGTGAATTGTGCTTTGCAACCAACACCCATGTGTTTCCTTTTTTTCTTAATTTAATAAAGAGTCATAATTTTATAAAGGGGCGGTGACTTTCAATGCCTGGCTACCAGGCATGCTACTTGCCAGAATAGGAGTGAAGGGTAAGAAAACTCATTGTTGGGCATTCTGACTCTCAACTCATCTTCCTGTGTTCAGCCGTCATGTCCGATTCCCAACTTCTGTTCCTGGGATTTGGAATGCTGAGACTCTCCAGGGTTTTTGCATGGAAGCTCTCTCTGCTACTCTAGCCTACTTCTGTTTCTTCTTATTTTCCTAGAAATTTACTTTTAGTACTAAAATGAATGGAATGCTTTTTTAAAAAGTCTCACTTTCTCATTTGGTACTAATCCTTATTGATCTTTGACAAAATCTTTTGAGTTTCTAGGCATACAATTATATAACTTATAAATTATATCCCCCACTATTCAAGCTTCTACATATTTGGTATTTTTGTTTGTTTGTTTGTTTCATTACTTTAGCCAGAATTTCCAAAATAATAATGACTAATAGATTAGAGTAGACACATTTTCTTATTCCTGATTTAAATTTAACTGTTACTCATGCTTCAATTATAGGCCTAATGTTGGTTTCAAGCAAGTATTGTTTTTTAAGCTAGTATCTATATTATACTCAAAATGAGCTCTTGAGAAAACATTTTCTTGAGGAAAATTTACTATTGATTTAGTTATAGAGTCGGGAGGAAAAAAGCAGCTCAAGTTGAGTTCTAGAAACTTACATTGACTCAAATGGAAGATTTGGAAAAGAGAAGAAAAGGAAACTCTTGTATTGAAGGACCACTTGGCATGTATCAGTGGGGAGATAAGCATCTGGTAGAGACATGCTGACTTGTTGATTCATCTGTGGAATTCAAATTTTCACTGATCTCCTGGGGCTGAAAAGCATAACTTGAAAATTAGGGCACCATGTTTTGATCAGCTTCAGAATAAATAAGGAACTGAAATCAGTTGTTTGAAAGAAATATGACTACAGGGCTTGCGTTTGATCACCCATCTTCAAATTTTTAGCTGAATGCAAGGTATCTGCATAAAATTCCTTGTTTGTTCTTTGTAAATTTTTTCTTAAAGAGTGACAATATTCTTTAAAACTAATTCTCAAGCCTTGGTTCATTAGCAGTTTAACCTCTGATTATCCAGATAAATGAGTTGTTTCAAGGGGTTACTAGGGTTTCCTTCCTGGAGACCAGAAAAGTTTGAGACGGAGATGTTCTGTAGGTCAAACACAGCCTCCTTACATTTTGGTATTTCCAGACAGAGATATTGGATACCTAGGGTAAATAATCAAATATACTTTTCCCTCCCTTTCTTTAGACTTTCTTGTGTTCTTCCTTGGTATCCTATGATGATACTTCTTTCTTTCTTCTGTCATCATAGCCATGCAATGCATTCTGACTGCCTTTATGGTCTAAACCATGCTCATATTGGAACCAGTCTAGAAAGGGGAAGATAGTGGTGATGCTTAAATAAAACATGTAAAGATATTATAGAAAAAGCTCAGTTCTCTGGGCTTTGGTGAAAATGTTTTTGTTCGGTTTAACCAAACAACCATATTTACAACATTCTGGGATGGCCCAGATTTAAGTGTTTTCGGCCTGGGGAAAGAGGGAAGAAAACAAAACAAAGCAAACCTTTTTTTCTGAGTTGAGTACCAAATGGAGCCCAAGACCTCTAGGTGGACTTGAACTAGGCTGGGGACACATCATCTTTTGGGTCCTTAATATTTCCACAGGAATACAACTCTCCTTGCACCATTGTTTGCCAGATTCCTTCCCCACATGTTTTACTATGAGCATCTAGTTATTGGGAATTTCTGTGTGAATCGTCATACCTACATTCAGGTTCTGCTTACTTTTTTGGATTTCTTAACACATGTGCTGAAAGGGGAAGAGGCGTGTGAGGTTTCCTGGGAGTCCGAGCGCCAGGCTATCACCACAAAGCTTTTCCTTGGAGAAGCAGTAGGTAAAAAGAGCACTTGTTGTCACTGCCCATCCAGCCTCTCCCTCCACCCTGCTCTACACAGAGACATAAAAGCCAAACACTAACTCTGCATGCCACTGGATTTTTTCCCACCTTATCACTTTCCTTGGGGGTATAAAATGCTGATGCAGTTGAGATCTTGAAATAAGTGATTTATAACCAAAATGGCCCTCTGCAGTGAAAGGTCTATGAGAGACAGCAGAATTTATTTGCTGAGTTACTATGCAAATTTCACAATTAAATCTTAACTCAGCTCCTGAGGGAATATCAAGGATTACTGAAGAAAGGGGCTTTGACACGTTTTTTAAAAAGGAAAGAGAGCAAAGAACTAGCAGAATACCGTACAGTTTCTCAGCTCTGTGCCTCCATGTCAATCTCTCAGTGGGAATCACGATGGAGAGAATCAGGTAGGGACAGGGAACAGGGAAGATGTAATCAGGGGAAAGGCAAAGAAACCCACTTTCTTATTTGTGAAACTGAATTAATGAATTTTTAAAAACATTCGTTGCCACAACGCGCTGCCCAGGGGGACGTACATTTGGAGACACGCACAGCCACTCATCTATTCTTTTATTCCTTCCCCGTGTGCCCTAGGCCCCCTTTCTTCCTTCTGCACATTACCCAGACTCTGGTGGTGGAGAGCTGACCCTCCCTCCGTCTCCCCCTCTGTTGCCTCCAGCCCCTCCTGAATACCCGTGCTTTCTCGGCTAAGGTAGTTTTAGCAAGAGACTTCTGTTTTGACAGGCAGTCTCTTGGGCCTCTTCACTGAAAAGGCCATAGCTCCCTGTGCAGCTAAAATCTTTACCTTTAAACAGCTCACTTCCCTGAACTGCATGCAAATAGGAGGGCTCTCAGAGCTCCCCCCTGCTCCCTCAGGCTCCTGGGGATCATCTCGGCCCTGGAAAACCATCACTTTGGGGAAGCCTTTTGAAGGGCACTCATCCCTCAGACACTGGCGCACTGGTGACCACCAAGCTGTCCTCAGAGCCCTGCTCCCAGGGCATTTGTAGGCCTCCATCTTCTGCTTCTTGCAGGAGAAAGGCTCTCCCTCCTTTCTCCAGGTTCAACTGTGCAGAGGCAGCTAGCTTGTCCATGCTGGACGATAAAGAATAGTATCATGGCGACACCTTAGCTCATTAGCTCAGTGCCATCTCTAAGAAGGAAGTGTACTTTCTCTTCCAGGAAAGAGTGCGTGTGTGGCTGCCAGCACCCCCTCCCCCCGCCACGTGCTGACCATTGAACAACTTGCAGACTAACATAGGGTGGGTTGTCTGTATCTTAGGAAAGTGAGGTTGAAAATTCCCACTAGTCTCAAGTATCCATTTTATTTAGTTCCGTTCTTTGTGCCCCTTCCCTGATAGAAATCCACCCCTGTGAAATCACTTGGAAGTAGCCAAAGGGTTTGGGGTTTTTTCTGTGCCTCTGCCTGGGCCAGGTGTAGTCCCTGGGAGAGCTGGCAGTGGACAGAAAAGACCATGAAAACAACAAAGACAATGTAAAGTTGTAAGCAGGTTTCTCCATAATTACCTTGCAGGCAATTAATCAATTTCTGGCTTTCTTGGGGCGCGGGGCCTTCCTGATTTGGTTGCATGTGCCTCTCAGAATTTCATCTATTATGCCTCCACAAAGTTCATTTCTATGGGGAAAATATGTGTATTTTTCCTTGGTATGGAGTTAAGTTTATAAATCCTGATAAAGTTTATCAAGAATGATACTGATATTTTATTGGTAATGATCTTATATTGAGGGCCATTATGTCTACTAAGATATTGTTTGTGATAAGAGCCACAAATGACCATCGCAAACTTTCCTCATTCCTGGGAACACAACAAGCTTTCTCTTTCAACAAATAATGAGTTTCTTTTTCCCAGCATAGCTTTGGTATGGAAAGCATTCATAATTATACTTTAATACCTTGTAAGGTGGAAAGCTCATTCTGTGGTATTACTGTACAGAAGTTGTACATTTCAAAAGATGTTAGACTCTGAGCACATTATATAGATGCCTTTTTGTTGCCATGTCTACTGAACGCGTTATTTTTCCGAAGTGCCTCCATAAATATCTTATTTGATGGTTACCGTAGCCCTTTGAGGAAGGTGGGACAGGCAAGGTGATAAGCCGATTAGTAGGAACTTATATGTGGTGGAGTGCATTTTTCATTATAACATAGCTTGTATCCTCTACTGCTAAATAGTTATGAGAAAATGGATCTTGTTCCAGCCCTTTCTGAGGAATGAATGCAAATGGTAAGAAATTCAACACGAATAGCAGGAATCATAGGCACTCATCACAGGAAGGGACCGCAGGTATTGTTCATTCTCAGGTACCACATGATCACCAGTTTCCTTGTTGCATCGCACATTTGTGGAGCGTCAGACCCCCCGCAGACACTTCTGGTGACAGGGGACTCTCTAGTCTCGAAAACACACTGGATCATTGAAATACAATTTCTGAGATTGAGATTTCTTGTAACTTTTGCCCACTGGTCCATAATGTTCCTCTGTTTACTGCACAAGGAGAGACCAATCCCTTATTTCATTTATTCAACAGATATTTAGTGAGCATCCACTGTATGCCAGGCGTCATTCTAGGAGCTAGGGAGAGAGCAGTGTATAAAACAGACCCAAATCCCCATGTTCAGGGGACTTATATTTCCAGTGGAAGAAGATGGGAAGCAAAACAAGAAACTTATGTAGGGGGATAGATCTGATAATGCCATTGAGAAAAATAACGGGGAGGGCAGTGGCAGTATTAGGGGGGTGGGGTTCAGTTTAAACAATGTGCTGAGAAGGTGACATTTGATCACAGAACTGAAATAGGTGAATGGATGAGCTGGCCACGCACCCACATACCTGGGTGAATCGCATTTCAGGCAGGGTGCGCAGTGAGGAAGGTGTACCTGGCATGTCCTGAAGGAATGGCTATTGTCCTGGCAGTACAGCTGGGGCAGCACGAGCTGGAGGAAGAGCAGTAGGAGAAGATGCTGGGGAGGAAACTCAGCTAGTAGGGCAGGTGGGCAGTGCAGCTAGAGTTCTGTGCGCCTCTAGCTCCTACTCAGAGGGAGATGGGAAGCCACCGGAGGTCATGGAGAAGTGATGTGATCGAACTGTGAAAGGAGCACTTTGGCTCTTGGGTTTAGACTAGACTTGGTGAGGGTTGTGAGTCAGGCAAAGTGGAGAAAGGAGATAAATTTAGAGGCTATTAGAGTCACCCAGTGACTTGGAAGCAGTGAGGATGTTGACAAGTGATACATTCTGAAGATAATGCCATCAGAATGTGGGGTAAGATGAAGAGAAGATTCAAGGATAACTCTTGGGTTTTTAGACGGGGCCAATGAAAGGACGGAGCCATCTCTTAATTCAGATGAGAGTGACTGTGGGTAAACCAGAATATGGAGAAACAGTCAGGAGTTTAGTTCTGCGTATGTTAGATTTGAAATCCCTACTCCATGATATTCCTAATGTTTAAAGACACTTGTCATGCCCATGCTAATCAAATATAGTCTGTTCTGCTGTAATGGACATATGTGTCTATAAATAATCATCATGCCATGCAAAATTGCACAATGAAAACTATAGGGCTTATGGGGAAAAATAAGGAGGGGGCATAACATTAAACTTTTTCAGAGACACATCAAAAAAAAACCAACAACAGCACAGTTTCACATCTGTTAAATGCTTATGGAATACATAAACACTAAGATAAAACATGGCACTTTGCCCTGAAAAAACTAGTTCACTTGGGAAAATGGGCTTTAGAAGGGTTGTAGCATGTGAGTCATTGTGAAGTGGTGAAAGGTGGAGTATCTGAAATGCCTGGAAAGTACCAGAGTGGAGATGGGTGTGGCTTATTGTTCTTGGTTCAGCATTGGCATTAAACATCACAGTTAAATGATCTTTCCCAGCCTGAAATTCTGGGCATATTTTTTGAGATGAAGGTCCTTCAAGGCAGACATTTATAGCAGATGCCTGTTTCATCAAAACTGAAAATTTGACGCAGTATATATCCTTCTTTAATTAACTTCTGTATAACCTGGAAACTCTCTTATGGAGTTGAAAGTGTAGCAATGTTTGAAATCACTAAACTAGCCACTACTAACCTCAAAAGGAGCCACTTCTTCAGGATTCAGTGATTTGTGCTGAAAGTCTTTGAATACAGACAGTCTTTTTTTTTTTTTTTTTTTAATTTTCCTACATGAACTACTTGGCATTTTAAACCAGGACATATAGACAAGTTTGGGATATTTCATTGCTGTGTGTGCATGTGTGTGTATTCATGTACGTGTGCATGTGTGTGTGTTTGGTTTTTGTCTCTTGTTTTGTGTTAATAGAAAACCAAAAATACAGAAGGGTAACAAAACATTGCCTTGTGGAATAACACACTGTGTGAACCAGTGTGGCTGGTAGATGTTTTGTAATAGGGAAGAACGTATCTGACTCCATGTTGGATCTGTTTCTTTTGCTTTAACCTTTGTGTTCTGTTGTTTTTGCTTCCAGTTAAGAAAGTTGCCTATAGCCTGAAATATACAGGATAGTCCATTCTCAGGGCTCTGACCTTTAAGGGTATAACACTTTTTCATTCATATAGAGATAAAAAGTTGCAGAACAAAGAATAACATCTGTCTTGTGGGAGGTTTACAAGAACATCGTGGCCTGACCTCCCCAGGTGGACAGCTGCAAGAACAAAGAATTCCGACACCAAGAAGTTTGCAACAACAAACCATGCCCCTCCCTCACCTTGCCTTTAAAAATGCTTTGCTGCAACCCTTAGGGGAGCTCAGGGTTTTTTGCATATGAGCCACCTGTCTCCTTGCATGGCCCTGCAATAAACCTTTCTCTGCTCCAAACTCTGACGTTTTGGTATTGTTTGGCCTCATTGTGTGTTGGGCACACGAACTTGCATTTGGTAACAGTTTGAGATGTGGCCCTGTGTATTCCCATGCATCTCAGTTCAGCTGGATGCAGTTCTCTGCTTCTCAGGGACAAAATCAGGCATCAGCAAATACAAAATTCATGTTATGATCAAATTGTTCCCTAGTTGATCTGTTTATCAATTGCACTGGAACAAATACACAATTTCAGAACAAGTGTTATGGAAGAACTAATACTAACACAGGAAAATTTTAAAATACTAGAATTTTAAATTGTGTAGAAAACAAATGTAAGAGTGCTTTTCATCTCTGGTGTAGACCTGATATAGAAGAGGGGACTTTGTGGTCTAAAGTCAAATGGGACTTCAGTTTATGGAAAGAAATTTGTTGGGAAATCTGCACCAGACCTCACATGGTGGAAGGGTTTCAATAACTCCCAGTCTCTAACCTGCTCTGGGATTGGGTCCCAGGCACCTCAGAAACCTCCCTCCTAGTGGGATCTCCCATGGCCTTCTGGCCCCAGCAGAGCTGAAGGTAAGGATTGCTTAGTAATTGCTCGCCCTGTGCAGAACTTTACCTTGACCCTAACCAGGCACATTAGCTCAAGCCCAGAGGCCCAGCACCTAAATGAAATGTAGCTCAACTCACAAGGAGCCCGAGTCTCAGCAAATAAGAACCACGTATAAAAATGAAAACTTGGTCCCATATGTCTTTAAACCCATGACGGTTACTGCTGATATGATACTGCAGGGGAAAATGACTTAGATTTTTGTTGGGTAGATGGATTTGGGGGGTCTTTCTGTGCAATTTTCTTTAACATAGTGGGGTCTTTGTCACTGTAATGAAAACTGCCTTTAGCTAGGAGGAAATAAGAAAGGAAGAGAGAGAAACAATAGCAGCCTAGAAGCAGAATTTTCCAAATAAATTAAGCACTTTTGAGACACAGGATTTATATTAGAAACACGGATACAACCTTATCCTTGAAGGTGTGAAGATCTAGGCTCTTAAAATTAATGTAAATAGCAGTTATTATTGCCTCAGGCATCAATGGAGATCTTTGAGTGTATGAAAAGCTATGTATAAAAACGAGGGGCAACAAAAGAAGGGGTCACATCCAATAAAGAGTGTTTGCAAAATCTTGGAGAAATTTGTGCAGCACTGAATTATAACACCTTTCACTCTTATTTTTCATAGATATTATATAAAATGAAGTAAAAAGAAAATAACAAAGGGATGGTTTTGCACATGCCTCATTTACATGAACAAATTTGGACTTGTCAGTGTATCTTCTATTCTGTGTGTGTGTGCAGAATTCTGTGGCTCCACAGTCAGGAGGTCTGAGATCTATTCTTAGCCAATCATAGATGTGACCTTCCTTTCATCTCCTTCCTATAAATATAAAAACTGCTCACCTCTCAGGTTTATTGGTCAGATTAGATAAGTTGATGCATATGAAAATATGTTTCAAGTAGTAATATGCTGATCGAAGATTATTAATGTGGGAATTATGGAAGGAAGAAAAATGGTCAAGACAAGAGGAAGACTGCTTTAGTTTATCCAGCTCCCATGGGAAATATGTGTTTTGCTGGTGGGGAAACTGGGGCAGCTGGGTATGTGAAAGACAGAGAAAGACAGTGCACACGTGTTCAGGTGTTTGTAACTGCAAGGGGGACAGCCCTTTATTAGGCAAGAGATATGCTGAGTTTCAGGTTTCCATTACCAGGAGACTTGGAAAAGTTGAAACTCAGCCTAACTAGGGCTGCCAATGGCCTCTAATGAAAATTTCCATTTGGAGAGACTAGATGTTGACTTGGCATGACACCAAACAAGCAGCCTGCTGCAAAATTTTACACCAATTGTATTTCTCCTAATTAAACCCTGTCTGACCTCAGCATTAAGAAACAATTTGTTTCAGGATATAACCAGCACACATAAGCAATTACATTCTGTTTGCCCCATTAGCATTATTTGGCTCCTTTGCTATCCAGGGTTGCTACTGCAGCAAATGCTGCCCCAGAGCCAGAGCTATAAAAAGCCTGGAGTGTTTGGAGGCTTTTTCCCCCATACTAAGAACTAAGAATATCATCATATTTTAGCCAAGCCAAAGATTCTGGGAACAGTGTGCTTCTGTGTTTATTATAAGGGTGTGTCTATATATATATATGAATATTTTTATGAGTTAAAAAAGACTCTACTTATAAAAAACCTGAGGAAGCTATAATAATCTAAGTTTATAATAATCTTAAGCTTATCTGGTATGCTATTTTTCGTTTCCCCTTTCAGCTATGACCCTTGTACTTTTACTTCTTTGTACCTGTCAGATATGGTGAATTTTGGATTTTAAACAGAAAGAATTGGGTCCTGCAAAGATTTCAGGGGCATTGGGGGCAAATGCTCTTTTATAAAAGAAGCATCCTCTCCGTATAACAGAGAGTGAAATAGACAAAGACCTTCAAATTTGAACTGTCAGCAGACCCACCTGTAAAGTTCATTGGAGTGGCAGGAGCTCTGGGCCTGGGATCAGGGAGTGGGTTTTGTCCTCTTGGCCCGGCCCCTTACACTCACTGGATCTCAAGCACATCCCTAACCCCTCTGAGTCTCTATTTCTTCTTTATAAGATGGGACCAGAGAGCTATTTCTGTAAGGTAATTGCAGAGATTAGTTGAATCATAGTTTGTGTTTCTACTTGGTCATTGAAAGCTGAAGAGCTCTAAGTACATATTAGCACATTCTTCATTCTAATTTCATTATGAATCTTTTAGTGTGGTAGGCTCCTATTCTTCTGCTATCCTTGGTTTGAGAGCTGTGGTGGGAAAGATAGGAAAGAGGGTGCAGTGAATTCCACGTCAGAAGGAGACAGATGGAAATGAGGAAAGGATTCTATGTATTCTGTTGGAGGAGGCAATAGGTGGGGATTTGTCCTCAGTTTTTGTCTAATTTTTACCTCCAGTGCCTAGGAAAGGAATTTATTATTGGTTTCTCTACTCCAGTTTTTCAACCTGTAAAATGGGAATAAAACCTTCGTCGCCCATTTTATTTCAAAAAGGTAGGGTGGGAATAAGCAAGTCTTGCTTGTTAAAAGCTTTGAGAGTCCCCAGGTGCAGGTGTTAGTGAATGGAACATGGTTTGTTTCTTGGAATTGCAGAGAGGTGTACAGAGAGGCTCTGACACTCACTCTTCAGCGCAGTGCTTCTCTCTGTGAATCAAGAGCACCTTCTCTGGGCAGCTAAGTCTCATGAGCCTTAAAAATAAAGGTACATTTCAGCATTGAAGCAAACTTAAAATGGAGAATAAAGAATAAGTACTAATTGACCTTAATAAACCAAAAAGATGAATATCCACCCCTTTCTCCTGTCTCAACCCATTGTTATCCTGCATCAACACGTCGATCTAAAAGTGTAGCAGAGGGCCTCCCTGGTGGCGCAGTGGTTGAGAGTCCGCCTGCCGATGCAGGGGATACGGGTTCGTGCCCCGGTCTGGGAGGATCCCATATGCCGCGGAGCGGCTGGGCCCGTGAGCCATGGCCGCTGGGCCTGCGCATCCGGAGCCTGTGCTCCGCAACGGGAGAGGCCACAACAGTGAGAGGCCCGCATACCGAAAAAAAAAAAAAAAAAAAAGTGTAGCAGATCAACTCCTGTTTTGACACTCAGGGTCTAGAATGTAGCAGGTCACAGAGGAGCAAGAGCTTCCCTTTGAAATAGAAAACTTCCATGTAAGTCCCACCTCAGACACTTCCCACCCATGTGGCTTGGGCAAGCTCCTTAACTTCACCCAGTACCAACTAATCATATTTAATTTTCCAGATAGCATTATTTGCATTTTGCTTTTCTCCTAAACATTTCTCACAAGTCAAAGGCATTAACATAGTCATTTGTATTAAACGGTTGGTAGACCAGTGATTCAAAAATTTAGGAATCACCTCAAGCATTTATGAAAGTTTGGATTCCCAGATTCCCTTAGAGGTGCTTATAGCTCGTGTGGGGCCCAAGAACCTGCATTTTTAAGAAGCAACCCTGGCGAATTTAATGCAGTTGGGCTGAGACTAAAATACACTTGATAAACCTACCTGGCACCCAGAACAGCATCTGACATGTAGTAGGCATTCAATAATATTTGTTGAATGAATGCAGAAGTGGTGGCCTAGCCTATCCACATCAAGACAGGCTGCTTGCCCTGTGGGATGTATAGAAGCTTACTGGTTGGGGAGCTCTCTATCGGAAATTAAGGTGTCAATTTCCTGGTAGCAGGGGAGGGAAAGTGAGAAATAGTAAGAATCGGGGTAGGAAGCCCTGGAACTTTACAATTCCATGACAGCAAGACTCTTCTGGCTGGGTTTGGGCTGAACCACAGCTTCTCACTTTTTGATAAGCATTTTCTGCTCTCTCTGTTCCTTCACTGGCACTCGATGGTTGCTCAGTTCACAGCTCTGACACTGATATCTGCTCCTTCCTGCTCTAGGCGTTTCCAACCATAACTGCTCTTACAAGCTACCTAACGGCTAGTGAATTCACAAGTTCTCTGCATAGCGTTGACGGTAAAATACAGGACACCTAATTAAATTTGAATTCTGGATAAAACAGACTTACCTTTTAATATAAATACAGTAATTCCTAAACATTGCACTGGGCGTATTTATAGTAAACAATAATTTTTGATTTATCAGAAATTCAGATTTAACTGGGCCTCCTGTATTTTTATTTGCTGAATCTGGTAACTCCAGATGATCTTGCTTTGCACCTTTGGTTTTTGTTAATCTCTGATTTTTGATTGTCAAAGTTACCCTAGCCTTCTGGTGATTTGAGCTGCCCTTTCGTAGCTGTGTCTACCAAAAGTTTTTATCTTTCTATGTTTCTAGTCTTTCAACTTGCATCTTTCTGGTTCTTATTGCCCATTTTGGTTTTAATCCATCATTTCTCTAACCAGTATTGCCTGGAGCGGAAATTGTCCTAGATTCCTGTTTCCAATTTCATCACAGTCTCCAAAATACACTAGGGTGCTCTGGTGTGTTCTCCCTATGACTCCTACTTGGTTCCTAGTCCTGGAAAAAAAATAGGAGGAGGTTAGGAGAGGCAGTCAGGTTGCAAAAGGGACTGAGCTGCACTGGCCTAACACTTACTACTATTGTGCATTAGTTATGGCTGCTCCTGACCAGCGGTGGTTGTAAATAGAAACAGGGATACGCAACCTTCAGTTCTATTCCTGATTCCTTGGGAGTCAGAAAAGGAGAACACGGGCATCAATGGAAGATCTTTTTCACGATCTTGAAGATGACTCTTTTCTTCTTTTTCTCATTCCCCTGACCCTTCCTGTCTGTCATAGTTCCTTCATCTCATCACAGCCTAGTTACCATTTCATTCTTTTTGTTCACTTTCGGTGTGCCACGTGTGTGTGATCCATACAAGACTTGCTAATTCTCTAAATATTTTCTTACTGTCAAAGCCCATTCTGTTTTTACTTAATAATAGCCAACATTTACTCAGTATCTTCTAAGTGCAACGACCGTGCCAAGCATTATATTATATCCGTGACCTCATTTCAGTTTCATATCACTGTCATTCTGATGACACAGGAAAGCAGATGCATAGAAGTTAAAATAACTGGTGCTAATTTACATTATTGGGTGAAGCCAAAATTTGAATCCAACTCTGATATCACAGTCCTGCTTTAACATTATGCTGTACTTCCCTCTATGTGACTTGTACTCAGTTCTAAGAAGAATAAGAATTATCTACTATTCAAGCTATTTGCCATACTCCTTCGAGTTTATCAAAGAATCAACTCTAATTTGGGTTTGGAAATCCAGGCTAGAGAGACCCATAGTCATCTGTGAGTCTCCTGTGCCTCGATTTCAGCCACAAACCTTTCCCTGCTGTACTTTTTCACTCCATGGTCTTGACCCAGCACCCTTCCCAGAGTCTCTCCCTTTGACAGTGTCCACTGTCTTCATTATTGGTGGATATTTTTTATCATGTGTAACTGAAATGGGCCCCCTCCTTCCCGTCCAAAAAATATTTTTTCCCCACCTACAGGATTTATAAGATTCTTGAGGATCAGATCTAAATTTGGAGCAGTGAGCCTGTTGAGACAGTTCCCTGAAGTCTGGAATGTTCCTGAAGTAATAAGATTCTGCTGTATTTTTACCACGGTTCAAAGGAAAATACTTTTTTCCTTTCACAAGCACTGCTTATGGAAGAAATTGACCCCAGATCTACCCTGGTAGACAGCATGATGGCAGGGGTGGGCTAGAGTTCCATTTACCATATTACCGCCCAAACCCAAATCTTCTTGCATTTGCCCTGCCTCTGCTGGAGGGTCATCCTGCTTCCAAGAAGCAGTGTGATTTGTTGACTTTGCTTGAATCAAAGAAGAGTGAGAAACATCTAAAGTCACAAGGGTATTTTATTTTTACTATTAAAAATTTCTCAGTGAAAACTACTATTATAGTCTTAAGATCTCACACAGTTTCCATAGAATACCTTCCTCTCTGGGTCTCTCACTCTAAAAGCTGAGGGACTTATGTTCTCTTGGGACCGTGCAACATGGACCTTTTAAATCACCTTTGGACTTGGCTTTTCTATATTTTTTTTAGTGGTCACAAAGTCTTTTTTTAATAATTAGTTATTATTTGTTTATTTTATTTTATTATTTTGCTGCGTCAGGTCTTAGCTGTGGCACGCGGGATCTTCGTTGAGGCATGTGGGATCTGTCATTGCAGTGCGCGGGCTCTTCATTGTGGCATGCAGACTTCTCTCTAGTTGTGGTGTGTGGGTTTTCTCTCTTTAGTTGTGGTGCACAGGCTCCAGAGCGTGTGGGGTCTGTAGTATGTGGCATGCAGGCTCTCTTGTTGAGGTGTGAGAGCTCGGTAGTTGTGGCGTGTGGGCTTAGTTGCCCTGCAGAGTGTGGGATCTTAGGTCCCCACCAGGGATTGAATCCATGTCCCCTGCATTGGAAGGTGGATTCTTTACCACTGGACCACCAGGGAAGTCCCTGGACTTGGCTTTTCTGGTTAGCTTCAGATTAAGACTTCAAAGACCAACATAAAGGGCATGTGTGATTTGTGAAACCCAAGATGCAGAAAGCTTTTAGGAAGCAATAGTATCTACCTACGAAAACACACATGTGCATGTGTAAACACACACACATACACATGCATGCATGCACGCATGTTCTCCAGAGCTAGTATTCTGGGTTATCATGTGGGCAAGTCATCCTGAGGTCCAGTCTGTACTTTGAAGGCCAAGTTTCTAGTGGCTCCTCAGGCATTTGAGCCCACAATCTGCTTATCGCTGAAATGTGCGAGGATGTCCAGATTGCTGTGATGAGGTCCTCCTGCAAGACAGCAGAAGATGAAAGCTGGCCTTTGAGTGATGCATGGAAATATCCATCACTTCTCAAGAGATGTGGCCCTCACCAAGAAGTTTTTACTTCTTTTCTAGTTCGTTGTTGGAAAAGTTCTTGGGGATTGAGCAACTAGGCAAGAATTCATCTGAAAAAGGTCGTGCTCCAGTTAGGTAATTGGAAAAAAGAAAGAATACCCCCCACCCCTCCAGTTAGGATCCGGGAAGGAGGAAGGGCTTTGTGCAGAAGTCACTACATGGAACCTGACAAGTAGTAATTTGAGGCAGAAACCCCTACTGTTAAGAGCCCTGGCTGCCTGGATTTGAATTATGGTTCTGCCATTTATTATACATATGTCTAGGCTCCACCCCTCTAAAGACCTTTGTAGCCTGTAAAGGAAGGGTATTTGTGTTGTCCAAGCAGTGGTTGGTGCCAGAATTAGGTGAGATAATTATGTAAAGTGCTCAGCAAAAGGCCTGGAATGTAAGAAGTTATGAAAATCACGGGGATGGTATTAGTTTTCTATTGCTGAGTAGCAGCTGACCGCAAAGGTAACAGCTTAAAGCAAAACACTTTTATTGCTCACAGTTCTGTGGGTCATAAACCTGGCTTGGCTCAGATGCGGTCTCTGCTTAAGGTTTCACCAGGCTGAAATCAAGGTATTAGCTGGGCTGAGTTCTCTTCTGGATTATCTAGGGAAGAATCTGCTTTCAAACTCATTCAGGCTGTTGGTCAAATTTAGTTCCCTGTGGTTGAAGGGGAGAGGTCCTCTGTTTGCTTGCCTGCTGTCAGGTGGAGGCCTCTCTGAACTCAAGGCCACTTACATTCCTTCTCACGTGAGCGACTTCATCTTCACACCAGCAACAATGTGTCAAATCTCCCTGTGCTTTGAATCTCTCTGACTTCTTCTCCTGCTACTAGCCAGAGAAAACTCTCTGCTTTTAAAGGGCTCACCTGATTGGGTCAGGCCCACCCAGGCCATCTCTGTATTTTAAGGTCAACTGACTGAGAGTTTCAACTATCTGCAATATCTCTTCCAAGCAGTACCTTGATCCATGCTTGATTGGAAAACCAAAGGACAGGAATCTTGGGGAAGAAATCTTTAGAATTCCACCTGTCCTGGCGATGCTGAGGGTGATGTCAACTGAGGAGTCAACCTTCTGACTACTCTTCCGTATGCAAAGGGAACACTGAAGCTCATTTTGGAGGCAGATGGTAGAAACTGCCTAACTGTTCTGAATCAGGAAGCAGAATTCATTTCTTTGCTCCTGAGAGGGCAGAGGAGATTGTAAAATGAGAACTGGATGGAGAGGAGAGAGAGGAGTTAAGGCACATGGCAGTGAAACTGGGGAGTTTTAAGAATCAGGGTATTTCATATGGTATTTATTTTTATTTTTATTTTTCTTGCCAAGAATTGTACTTGCCTTTATTATTAAGTTGTATAACTATGTTTATTGAAGTATAATTAATTTGCAATGTTGTGTTAGTTTCAGATGTACAGCAAAGTGATTTAGTTATACATACAGAAATATATATTTATATATTCTTTTTCAGATTCTTTTGCATTATAGGTTATTACACAATATTGGATTGAGTTCCCTGTACTATACAGTAGGTCCTTGTTGGTTATCTATTTTATATATAGTAGTGTGTATATGTTAATTCTGAACTCCTAATTTATCTCTCCACCCTACCCCTGGTATCCCCTTTGGGAATCGTAAATTTGTTTTCTATGTCTGAGTCTATTTCTCTTGTGTAAATAAGTTCATTAATATTACTTAGCCATAAAAAAGAATGAAATAATGCCATCTGCAACAACATGGATGGACCTAGAGATTATAGTATTAAGTGAAGTAAGTCAGACAAAGACAAATATCATATGTTATCACTTATATGTGGAATCTAAAAAAATGATACAAATGAACTCATATGGTATTTCATATTATATTTGAGATTTTTCTTTTTGGTTGGTTTGTCTTCTCAGACCTCCCCACAGTGCTCAGTGTGTGTAGCTTTCCGGGAAAATTTGGGAAAATTGAATTCCAGGGTTGTGATTTTTCTATGTACGACACTGATTCAGTGGAAGAAGGAGCTCAGGGCTAGAGGTGGACCCAGCGGTCTGTGGCATCTTCAGATGGGCATTGTTTTCTCCACAAATTTACAGTGAAAGTTTGTTGCAATTTTCCCTGGTCTTAGGAGGCACTGCAGTAACAAAATAGTACTCCAGTTACATATAAAACATAGAGCTGGGCAGGACAGTGAGAGGTCATCAGGCAGAGAGCCCTGTGTCCTGGGACGAGACAGTGCAGGTATTTCTTCGTCTACTTAGCACGTTCATCCATCCAGTCATTCAGTCATTTGACAAACATCTCTGTAGTACTGAATATTCAATACAAGACATTGTTTTAGGTATTGAGATTTAGCAGTGAACAAAACCGAGTTCTTGGCCTCCTGGAGCTTATGCTCTGTTGGAGGAGATTAAAATAATCTAATTTTAGTTCATTGTAAGTGCTAGAAAAAGTAAAGCAAGGTAAGGGACTTGGTGCTGATGGTGCACACTATTTTAAATGAAGTGGTCAGGGAAGGTCACTCTGAGGTGAAAATGAACAAATCCTGAACAACATCAGGAGTGTTGGAGAAGTTGGCCCTATAACCTTAACTGAGTGGCTCAAAGACAGTGACCCCAGGTGAAGCAAGAGCAGGATGAGAGCGCCAGACAATTCTGTGACTTGCGTTATTTCCATCTTGCTAAGCCTGCTTCGAAATCGCTTAGGTAAATGCTTCAAGAACTATTAATTATTAATATAAATGTGTTCTCAATAGTGTATGGAGAAAACCCACAATTGTCATGATATCCAAGTATCCTCAGTATTCCCTGGGAGATCAAAGGGGGCTGTGTCTGAGGCATGCTGGGAACGATATTCTGAAAGGACTCTCGCCAAAATGGTTTGGGGTCTGAGTTTAGACTCCCTTCACTAATATTATAAAAAGGGGATTGATTGTATCAGTTAAGTCTATCTATCCCCACACCCCTGTTCCAACTCCCTCTTCCCTTCCTATTTCAGAACAAGATAGAATGGGTTTTCATTAACATAAACCAAATCTTAGCAACTAGTGTGTCCTATGAATGCCGCATTAGGGTGAAGAACCAGAAGAAACAACAGTGGGACACAATGTGAACATCTGTGCTTATTTCGAGGTAGCACATGTCCATGGCATCATGAAAAGAGGTACCCAGAGGGTGAATAGAGGATGCTGTCTTTATCTAGAAAGGAATGAGTAATGTGAAACGTTTTACGTAGAGAAAAGTAAATTCAGGGAAAGAGAGCACTTAGCACAGCTGTAATTCTCCTCACTGGATGTTGAGTCCGATGAAGACAGGGGCACCATCATATCTCCAGCACCCAGCCCAAACCTGGCCTGTTGTAGGTGCCCAATAAATATTTGTTGAATGCACGAATAGTGAATAGCAACGAAAATGTATTTTTCTAAGTGGCAGAAGTATTTTTGTGAGAATAGGAGTAAATAATTGTCTGTTGTTCTAAAAGATACACGGAAACAATGATAATCCTGGGAGCAGATGCTGTTCTATGGAAAGACAATTTTATAATAATTCAGATGGTTAAACAGAGGACACAGGAGAAGGTGAAATTCCAGGCACTGAAAGTATTCAAATGGAGGATGGATGACCTCTGTTCGTTGTGTCCTGGAGAATATTCCTCCACTGAACAGGAAGTTTTTCAGGAGACATTTAGGATCATTTTAACTATAAAAGTCCCTGATCCTAGATGTGGGAGATGGGCAATATGTATTCTGGAAAGTGTGAAATTTCCCAAGACTGTGTCTGGGGACTTTACCATGGCAGAGTTGAGAGGATACTCTAATTAAATGAGGGACATCAGGCAGCCATCTGACACCCATGTAATTCATGCTCCCCCCTGTGAATTCTTTTCCTGAATCCCTTGATGTCACTCTCTTAACATGATTTCTATTCTTGAGGTCCCAAAGTACAGCCCACAAAAAACAGAATGTGGCAGAATGTAACGTTTGGCAGTGGTTGGAACCCACCATCCCGTCTAATGATATAGAAGGCTTTTCATCTTGCTTCCCCTTGCTCATGGTCTGTGAATAAAGAATCAATGAAATGAGTTTGGGGGCAGATGAATACCCACGGGGGGCTGTGGCCCAATCCTTCCCTTAAACCATTTGCTTTTAACTCTCTCTTGAGCGACTGTTCAGTAAAGTTAATAGCCACAAGCTCTTCGGGGGAAGGTTTGTTAAAATCATGTCCGAGAAAATAAATATAATGAATGAACAATCTCTGGAGAAAGGCTTGACATTAAAAAAAAATGGAAATTAGTCTCACAAGGATCTGCTATGAAATAGGCAAAGTGCATCCGTACAAATGAGATATTTTTACAGTGATTATAGGAGCCATCTCCTGGAGACCACACCTGAACTCTTAAAAGCTGAACCAAAACCCAGTTGTGTACCCAGGAATCTAGTGTGACAGATTTGAATGTATTCCACTAATAACTCTCCTCACCCCATGCCTGCATTTCAGTGCACGGTTCCCCTGTTGTTCAATGAGCTTTGATACAAGGATGCTGGAGCATGGCTTTGAACTCCTCTGAACCCAATTATATCCAGCTATTTGGAAGTGCCATGGTGGGATGATGGGAGAACAGTGTTCTCTGAAGTAACACACAGAGAGTTCAAGAAGGAGTTGACTACAGCGGGTCTGGCAGCCGATTCATACATGGAACTGTGCCGCCAATGGCATTGCTGTCTGCCAGCCTGACATGAGGATGGAGCATAAAAAAGAGAGATTCAATTAGTTAACCAAAATCGGATGGAGCAAAGTGAAGGGGCATCTGGTAGCAGCTTCTATTCTTTGATTTGCACGAGGACTGTCCTGCTCCAGCACGTGTTGTTTGCACTGGGGGAGTGTGTTAAAGGAGAGGTCTTCCCCGCAGCGAGGGGAGGCATCTCCCCTCCCCAGAGCATTTCCCAGCTCTTTAATCATAATGGAAGTCAGTTCTCCAGGTGAGAATCCCAGCCTTTTTCTCTCCAAATCAGCTTGGGACCAATTAAGATGACCCCAGTAGAAAAAAGAGGAGCAGGCAGGCAGGCTACTGTTCTTCTCCCATAGGGCAGGAGGTGGACATGTTTTCCTTTCAGACAAAGGGCACGGCCCCAAAGAGTATAGTATCCAAGATTAAAAAAAAAAAAAAAAAAAAAAAAAAAAAGAGGGCTTTTGTGACCAAGCTCTAAGAAAAGGAGCTGTATTTTATTTATATCATAAATCTGTTTTGTTTTATGGTCTGACCATAAAACCTTAAAATGACATTTTAAATCTGGACTCCCTAACATGGATCTGTTTTAGTTGATTGAAGTGGATCTGACCTGCAAACTCCCTAAAGTCGTGTGGCCATTCACACTTGTCCTCTTTAAAGTTTGGAGGGGTCACAAGGTGAGGGGTTAGAATGGTTAATTTCTCCAGTTTTCTGGAGGTGAGAAGTCACCAAACCTTTAACATGCAGCATTCCATTTTGTTAGACTCCTACACCCTTCAGACAATGGATAAGGCAAAATGGTTCTCCTAAGCAGCCAACGTTTCTCGCAGAAGATGGTTTCTCCATCTTTAGATTAAATGAGATGAACAGGCAAATCCTTCAGGGAAGTGAGCACTCCCAGCGTCTGGCTGGGCAGATGTGCTGATGCTTGGGACTTTGCAGCTGCCACAGGCGGTGGGATCTGCCCCCAGCCCAGCCTGGGGCTCTCATGGGAACCATGGATTGGACAAGCCCATCCCTTACGCTCTGCCATCCGGGCCCCCTCTGCCTCATCAGCACTCCCCTCTGCCTGCTGCTTTGCCTCTCTCTGCTCACATCCCACCTGCTGGTCTTGGCAACTCCCGTTTCCCCAATTCTGTGTCAACCCCAAAAGGAAACCCTTCTGATTTTGAGTTCTGGGAGGAGAACACAGGTGTCCTTTCCTCCTAGAACCAGCAGCTTTGGCCCTAGCAGCACCTTGCTAGTCCTGGGGAGAGGGACCCCTTCTCTCACCTCTCCTTGGCCTTGTATTGCCTTCCACTCCAGTCCAAGCTTTCCTCAATAGAGCCAAACTCCCCAAATCGCAGCCTGGGTGGGAAATTGTCTGATGGTATTTTCAATCTATGTTTTTAGCCCCATGACAAAAAGCTGTTCACTACCTCCTGAGTTGAGAGAGCCCAGCTTTAGAACACGCAAAAATTCTTGGTATGGGAGTGGGGGAAATACGTCTCATTTATTTCTGCACGGTTTAATACATTAATAATTTTTTTTCTATACTGACACCAGTGTTTCTCTATTGCATGATCAAACATCCTTGAGTCTCTCTTCCTCTTCTCTTCCAACACATGAGAAACAGCCACATTTGTTCTTTTGCTTTTCCATGGCTCCTACGTGTTTGCTGTAAGATGATAAAAACTTCCTTTCACCCAGCCTGCTTCTAGCTCTCTCTTCCTCTCCTTGGGCTCTGGCAAAAGCCTCGTCTCTGGGCTCCCTATCTGTGGTCCTTCTCCATTTCGTCATATAATAATGGTCTTAGCTCCTAGGTGCCAGGAACTGGACTAAGCGTTTTGCACAAATTATCTCAGTGTGTCTTTACTAGTGCCCTGAGGGTGAAGGATTGTTATTGTGCAGATAAACTACTGACTTTCTTTTAACTCTCTTGAATTTGCATTGATGTTAATTTACCCATAAAGCCAAAATACCTTTAACACCCCCATGGTCTGATATCAACCAACTTTCTAGATTTATCTAACAGTTACTACCCCTAGTACTGAGCCACCTGAATGACAGAGACTCCTCTGACTACTCTATCCTTCCTTTCCTTTGGAGCACCTATGCTTTTTGTTTTTAACCTTTCACTCTTCTCTTCAGCCATTCCATCCTCAGTGTGTAAATCCTACTCATCCACTGGTAGACAGTGCTACTTGCTCAACAAATAATCATTTCCTCTTCTTCTTCTTCTTTTTTTTAACCAATAAAGCCCCAACCCTGTGGTAGAAATGGACCTTGTCAAAAATAGTTCCCTGCTCGGAGTCCTGTGCCTCCTGGGTTGGTCATGTCATCCGGTTCAGGCCAATGTAATAGGAGCAAAAGATTTTGAGGGGCATTTGTGACAGTTCTGCTTTTCTGATATAATAGTTACTGCTCCTTCCTCCTGGTTGTTCCCTTCTTTCTGCCGGGAATGTGGCTGCCATGCCTGGAGGCGAGCCCACCATCTTGCAGCCAGGAGGATGAGAGGCATGCATTAAGGATAGTGAAACAGGAAACATAAAGGAGGCTGTATTTTGGTGACTTCCTTGAGCAGATGCATTTGTTCTAGACTGTGTATCTTCAGACTTTTTATTGCATTAAGAAAAATAATTGAATTCCCTATGTGGTTAAGTCATTGCAATGGGGTTTCTACATTCAGATGAATACAATCTTGACACACCATCCTTTGAAGTAAATTCAAATGCTACATCATTTCCGAAGGCAAACACCCAGGTCTAAATCGTGACCATCTCTAACATGGAATTGAGAAGCAACCTCTTAATCTCTCTTGCTTCAACTCTTCTCACCAACATTTCTACTATTATACATTATCTACTCTGCAGCCAGAGTGATACTTTAAAAATATATACCAGACCTTGACATTCTCCAGTCAGCAATCCAATCCCTCAATGACTTCTCATGATCATGCTTAAGCTAAAACCCAACATCCTTTGTAAGTATGACAATGCCCTCTATAAATTGAGTCTTGCTTATGTCACCCCCAGCACTCTCCCCACTCCCCACGTTCCGTGTAAGACCTACGTGTACTCTAACACCAGCTTCTTTGCACTTGTTCCCTCTTCCCAAATATTGGAATCTCTACTCTCTCAGTTCCTGCAGGTCTGTACTTAAAAATATAGATCCTTAGATAGACTTCCTTTAGACTTCCTTCTAAAATACCACACTGACCTATATCCTGTCTGGTTATACAATATTATTTTCTCACAGCACTTATCACTACTTACATTTATATATCTTTTTTCACTTACATTTATTATCTGTCTTCTTTATTGGAATGTAAATTCCACGGACGAGGGATTTTGTCTACTTCAACTACCATGATATCTCCGTCATTTAGAATGTGTCTAACACATGGTAGGTGGTCAAGAAATAATTATGAAATGAATCATTGGAAGAAAGGAAGGAGGCAAAGAAGGAAGGTCACAGATCTCTGGGAGGGACTGGAAATACTCATAGAGCTCCTTAAGAGGAAAGGAAGGACTGATTTAGGAGCTGCAATTCCTCTGAGGATGTTTTCCCAAGAATAAGTGACAATTACTTGAGATAACATCTCCCCGGATTCCTCCCTATATTCGAAGATGGTAAAATCACTAAAGCCTGTTATGTCGACACCTTGCTCTTACAGTTGCTAGAGTGAGTGGTGTTAATGTTACCACAGCAACAGTACATCTTATGTAAAATCTCCAGCTTGCTACAGATGTGGTAGCCGCTTTAAAAGTTTTCTTGGGGATTCAAAAATATATGCTGCCTGCTAATTTTGCTTAACCAATTCCTTATACTTAATAACAAACTATACATAGAGTGCTAAAACTGCTTTTGAACTTTGTAAATGGCACTTGGCCATTTACATAGAACCATGTTGCAAAGGTAAACTCCTGTTGTAAGTTCTAGGCAAGATTTGTAACATACTAAATAAAAAATGACTTTGTGTCTATCAACGTGGTGCTCTCTTGCCTTGGCTTCTTGTCATCCCCATACATGGGATATCTTTCTGATATTGCTTCACCCTCTTGGTGTCTTTAAACTTTCTGTTTCCTCTGCCCAGCAACACCCAGATATTTTCACAGCTTACTCCTTCCCTTCCTTCATATTTTTATGCAAATAACGCTTATTCAGGTGGTCCTCTTAACCATCTGCCCTAACAGGCTGGAAAATAACAACTCTCATCTACTCATATCCTTTTACATTCCATTTTATGGTCAACTCCATTTTTCTTTCTAATACTGTTTACAGTTGGTTGCTCTTCATATATATTTATTTGCTTACTAATTTATCTCCCTCATGAGACTTTAAAGTCCATGATGATAGGGACACATTTTCTTTGACTGTTTAAGAGTTATATTCCATTGTATAAATATATTACCATATATTTATCCATTCAAGAGTGAACAGTTATTTGAGTTAATCTAGTTTGGGGTTCTGTTACAAAACTGCTAGGAACAGGGAGATCAGCTTGGTGCTTTGTGACCACCTAGAGGGGTGGGATAGGGAGGGTAGGAAGGAGATGCAAGAGGGAGGGGATATGGGGATATATGTATACATATATGGGGATATATGTATACGTATAGCTGATTCACTTTGTTATACAGCAGAAACTAACACACCACTGTAAAGCAATTATACTCCAATAAAAATGTTCAAAAAAAAAACTGCTAGGAACACTTATATACAGGACTTTGTGTAGATACATGTTTATATTTCTTTTGGGGAAATACCCAAGAATGAAATTGTTCTGTTCTGTCATATAGTAAGACTACTTAGATTTATAAGAAACTACCAAACTGTTTTTCAAATTATGCTACTATTTTGCAAACCCACTAGCAATGTACAAAAGTTCAAGTTGCTCCACATCCTTGCCAACCCTTGGACTTTCAGACCTCTTAATTTTAACCATTATAATAGATGTGTAGCAGTGTTTCACTGTGATTTTGATTTGCATTTCTTTGATGATTAATGATTTTGAGCATCTCTTCATGTACTTATTGACTATTTATATTCTTTATGAAATGTCTGCTCATTTTTTTGCCCATTTTTATCGAGTTGTTTGTCTTCTTATTCTCAATGTTTATTAAGACGTACTGTAAAGTGAACATGAGGGTGTAGTTGTGAATTCTCATAGGTACTTTAAGGCACAATCACCACATTTTCACAAGCGCATTTGGTAATAAAATCTTGCTAGATAACCCCACAGGTAGAATAAGAGAAAGTAGAAGGCAATGGTGGGAAGGCAGAAGGCCAGGATCCAGTCCTAGAATAACAGAATATCCCTTCCCATCTTTTTTCTGGTCCTCTGCCCTTTCTATACATTCCTTCTATTATTTTGTTTTCTGTTTTTTCCCCTCTTTTGTAACTTCTTTCTAAATTTGTGTTCTTTTTTCTGTTAATAGGCTATGTCTCAGTTTTTATGCATTGTTAAATGTGTATATATATATATATATGCATGTGTGTGTGTGTGTGTGTGTGTATATATATATATATATATATATATATGGTATGTATGTATATACCTTCACACATATACATATATATTCAGTGGCCTTATCAAGAAAATTAAAAGTTCATTTTTTTCCATTATGGTTTATTACAGTATATTGAATATAGTTCCCTGTGCTTTATAGTAGGACCTTGTTGTTTATCTATTTTATATGTAGTAGATTGTGTAAAAGTTCCTTTTTAACTATAATATTCTATTTCCTGTAACTGGTATTTCTTAGGTTCTAAGAATCTCATTGCAATATTTGTTCCTTATTTCCAGAGTTGCAATCACATAGTTGTTAACTAAGATAATTTAAAATTTCCCTTTAATGGATTGAATGTGATTCTACATCTCCAGTATCCTGATTATCTACACTTAAAAATGGAATACAAATGCCATCTGATTTTTCTATCTGTAAAATTTCTTTGCAGATAATTTTAATTACAATTCCTGGCTTTTTGATTAATTATACCTTAATTCTTTGGTATTTGGCAACTGTGAATAAATTAGTTTTGAAAACCAAAAAAAAAAAAAGACTTACTGTAAGAACAATTACATAAAAAACATTCCTGCACATTTCATAAAATTGCTGTTGAAATTATATTTCTTACATTCTTCAAACATGGCTTCTTGTATAAGGAAAGTTTACCTCTTCCACATAGCTAGTGTGAGCTTTTTCATCATGAAATGGGAATTGTATTCTCATAATATTTCCAGTTTTGCTTTGGACAGAGGAATTTCAGTGCTGAATTTAATGCTTAATCAGGGATATTATGTTATTATAGGTTTTTGATATAAGTGATCACCCTCCCACATGATCAGTTTTTCTATTAAGTGTTTATGGTTTTATTGTATACAAACTTTTAATTAAGCAGCTCCAAATTTCTTTTGAAAGTATCTCACTATCTCACTTTCATCATATTTGAATATGAATAATGCTACTTCTACTCCAACACAAGGGAAAGCCAAAAATTTTCATTAGTGCCATGACATTGTTTTTGGTCTTCTTGGACTGATATAGTCCAAAATAGCCTTTATACAAAACATGGGCACTCAAGTGATTATTTCCCTGTGTTTCTCTAAATAGTTACATTTTATCTTGAATACATACAATTATTTATATGTAGAGCAGCATTTCTAAATATGATATATAGCTTTTAGGCTATGTGATGAAAGTATGACATTGCTTTCTAAAACAGAGTACATAAACTTTTTCTTTTTGAATTTATATCTTTCCTTATAGATAAGGTTTTCGTGTCAGGAACCATATCTTATTAAACATCTTTATATTTCTCATAACCCTAAAAGAACTCCCTGTGCATGAAGTATCTAATAAATATTTGTTAAACAAGCATTAGATAAAGGAGTAGCAGTAACGACTGACTTCTGTACACCAGTCTTTCGCTTATTCAGAGGCTTATCTATCCATTCTAGACAGTCTGTGGCTGTACTAAGCCAGCTCAACTTGGATACCAAGGGTTAATTCGCCATAATAAAATCAGCATGAGCATTGCCAAAGAGGCCTGAGCAGACCCTCAAGTAAGTAATTAATTCTGGCTGCTTTCCGCTCTCTAGCTTTCATCATTCTTAATGTTATCTAATTGTAAAATTATTCTTCAAACCTTCCTAGTATAAAGGAAGAAAATGCCCAGATCTAACCCGCTTTACTTGAGGGCATGTGTGCCTCCTGCATCTTGGGGGAAGTAGCCAAGATGCTGCTAATTAAGGGTGTGTGAACACTTGAAAACTTTTGATCAACTTTCATAAAACAGCCTACAAAAGACTTCTAGAAAAACTCTTTGTGTGAGCACAGAGCTACCATTCTAGGGGAAACGTGGGGTTGCCTCCACAGCTTCTCTGGCCTTCAGACCTTCACACTGACCTTGAGGGACCCTGGGTTGGGGGGTGCACATAAAAGACAAATGTGTAAGGAGGAGAGAGAAGTTCCTGGCCCGGCTTCTATTTACTCCTGCTATTGGGGGTGATAAAGAAAATCTCAGGGACTCTTCCATTTTGTAATATGCCAAGGCTCCCATTGTCACGGGTTTTTAATTCATGTCAGTACAGACAGATAACTAAAGTCCTCACCTTTAAAGGGCTATATTTTATCCTTGTGTCTTCCTCCTTCAAACATGAAAGCCCCCCTGCAGACAAAGTCATTTCTCTATCCATGACTGTGGCAAGAGAGACCAAGCTGTCTTTTCCACTGTGATTACCTGCCGAGACTGTAGGCCTTGGGGTCCCTAGGTATCCTTGGCAACGTAAGTGCAATGCACTATTAAAATAATGACTATTTTTTTCAGTCTAGTTAAAAAATAGAAGGGACAGCCTTGGATGGCATACTGGTCAGGGGGGAAATATCTCATGTGTCTCTGGGGTGAGATAGAAAACTAAGGGCTTGACCTCTTTTGGCCATTAAAGACCTCGCCTGTCTCTTTGTTTCCTATAAGAGTAGTGGTAGTATTAATTCCGTGGCTGGCTAAATTCTAACTGGGGTAATTATTCTGTCACCTTATACTCCCCTGGAGATTCAGTTAGAAAAGTTACTCTTTGATCATGCTCTTAAATCCAACCGCGCTGGGCTTTGTAACATGGCAGGTGAAGAATGGCTATTGGATTCCGCATGCCTCCCTCTGCTGTGTGAGTGATGCTAATTCTATGTATGTATTCTGCTGAGTGCTTGGGGATCCTTCTGGGGCAAGCTGCTGCAGTAAGCATGAGCTATTATTAGTTGAGTCTCCAAAAAAGAAATTGTTGTTCTAGCCTATATTCTTTTGATAAATTTTAGTTAAAGCCCCCAACAAACAATTATCAAAAGAGTGGGGAAGATTGCTACAAGTTTAGGATTGTTAGGAGTTCAGGATATATATATATATCATGGCAGAGCTAAAAATAAGTTTTTTTCACATGCAACACTTTTTCTTCATAAATGTCCCAGGCAACCTATTGGATCATTGCTGTTTGTTATTGATTAACAGTCTCCCATGTTGATATGGCCAGTGAAATGGGGATACTGGGGGTGGTACCTGAGCTGGGCACATTTCAGGTGGTTTGACTTAGAGCCAAAATTTATTAATGAAGATGCTTTAACATTTTGGTGAGGGAGTCATGGAGACAGTAGCTATAGACTTCAGTGAAACTTCCCAAATGCTAAATTATTAAATTCTTAAAAGGAACAGCCTAACGACAGAGTTTACAGAGTTTAAGGGCCTGACGAGCACTGAGGGCTTAAATAAAATGTGTGACTTAATGAGGAGCCCACTTCTGACTCCAGTGTACATTCACGCTTACAGCGATAGACACCCACATATATAATTTTAGGGGCAAACCTAAACACAACACAGATGCTTATATTTTTTCAGTCTCTTCCTTTGTGTGTCCTTTTCTTTCCCTATATTTATTTTGGTAACTAAACTTATAGAAATAGGTTAGCAGTTTTTATAACCTACATGGAAAAATCTAAATGGATAGTAATTAGGGGTTTGTTTTATAAATCAGAATATGTAGCAAAAAATAATAACAGAGAGCCCCATTTGTGAGCATGGAAAGATGGTAAGAAATCCAGTTACAAAATCATATTTTTATATAATTCCAATCTTTGTGAAAGTATATATTTCTGAGCATGTATGCTGCAAGAATTGAGTCTGGACATTTACACCAAACTTTGTGATTATCTCCCAGTGGTTTGGTCATTTTTATCTTTTTGAAGTTTTGCTGAATATGGTAAGGTATATTTTATGATGAATACCAAGTACTATGTAAAATGAATTAAAAAGAAGATCACAGAGAAACTATAATCCCAACCACTAGTACAAAAGCTTAGGAAAGAAGAATTCGTTTTATTGGACTGTATCGGTTATCTGTTGTAAAAGTCAGGAAAGGATTGGTTTATTCTGAATATGGCGTTTTATTGGTTAGGGGAAAAGAGCTGCTGCAGAACTGCTCAGAGGTGATACTTGTCAAATGAGTTTAAATTCTGGAATTCCAAGTAGAAATTTCAGCAGGACCCTCAAACCTGATTTAAACTTGGATGATCATGTGACCAGTGTGTCTTGCAGAGGGGACTCAAATGTGCTGAAGCTGCAGGTGATCCATCCTCCTTGGGGTGATGGGGCCTGAGAAGGGGCTGGGCAAGTTGAAGCAGGGACCTCAGGGGTCATGTGAAGATGAGGCACTTGGGAATCCTGCAACTCCTTGCACTGCTGGCGGTAAATAATAAATGAAACATCAAAGGAATGATACAATTTAATCACATATATGTTACTACATAGAATCTTATCTAACCTTCTACTGTGAGAGACCAAAAAAAATTTTTTAGATGTTACCTTGCAGAAAGTCCCTTTAATCTTAGTCTGAAAATAAGTAAAATAGCCGCATTTTTTAGTAAATGTTTATTATGTCAGGTGTTCTTCCAAGAGCTTCACATGCATTAAATCAACACTTACAATGAGGCTAGGAGGTAAAGGCTGTTATTGTGTCTCAGACACACACAGTGGGGTCCAAGGAAGGTAAGTAATTTCCTGAAACTTAGACAGCTAATATATAAACACTGGAGTACAAATTCAAGCCTTTATCTTTCCCTTCCAAGCCCATGTATTCCTCCATCATTCTAGAAATAGTTTCCAATGAGAATAGCCTTTGAAAATTTTTCTGAGATTCTGTATCTTCACATGTGAAACAAGTACACTAATGTTGACTTAAGAATTGTGAAGGTTGTGTGAGCATTTTAAGTGCCATTAGCTCTTAGTAGCTCTTAGATGGGTGGGCGCTTAGGCACTAGGCAGGTGATGGTTTCAGGCTGTAGAAACACCATATCCAGATCTTGTTAGCTTCCTTCTGCAAAAATGAATATGGGCATAAGTAATGGAATAGGCTTCCATCACTTCAATTGCTTCAATTTTCCCCATCTTTTCAAGCCATGGTTACCACCCATTCAATGACCATGCTTTTCAAATAATAACTAAACACATGATCTGATAAATTATTTTTTTTCAAGTTTTTGAATTTATGTAATACATGTTTATAATTATAGAATGTTATAGAAGGGTATAACAATTATTTTTTTCATACATAGAATGAATCCTTTATTGAAAATAATACTGCATGAAATTTCAAATTATACTGGAAAAACTCAAGCATATGATCACCAGACTTTAAACAGATATGATTCATTATGTAAGAGGGTTGGGGGATATACCAGTAGCTGGTGTCAGACTTCCTCTTAGAGAGTATCTTAGAGAGTATCTTGGTTGGGAAACTACCTAGATGAAACCTGCTTGGGGAAGTGAGAACAAGTGGAGACATCAGAGGTGGGTTCCCTGCATGAGACCAGAGAAGATGCAGATTAATTTTTCATCTCAAACAGAGGGAAGAATATGAGGACTAGTCATGAGAATAAGGGAAGAAGATAGAGAAGCCACAAAGACAAAGAGATTCTGAGACTGCTGCTGTGTAAAAATCCATCCTCCATCTTTCATTGCCTGGGAATCTTAATAAAGTCTATATTCTTACAGGTTGTGTGTGGTTTGAGATATTTGAAAAACTCATAGTGGCTGAATGAAACACTGGCATCAGTTGCGGCAGAACAAAGAACAGAGATGAAAAAGCAGAGGCCCAGAAGGTAAAGGGATCCATGAACAGAGTTTAACTTCCCTCTCTCCTTGCTTGGGGATTCTTAGAAGTATGAGGGAAGACCTTAGGTCCTAAAACCAAAGTATGTGCAAGGGTAGGGGACTGTGAGCCAAAAGCACCTAGAACTCAAGGGTCAGGGAGGCCCATGTGATATTTGAATACATTTATAAACACACTTTGATTGGGTCTTTGCAACTTTTTACATTAAACATGGGATCAAGAAGGAATAAAGATTCCTTCTTTATCCCATGGCCTGGAGTTTAACTTTGTAGGATATTAAGACTTTTGTATAAAATAAAACAGAGCATTCATAAGCAGAATTTTGGTCACAGTTGGAATGATTTTTTAGGTAATTGGAATTTTGCCTTATAAAAGAGGCTGGTACCCAGCAATATGGCTTCCATATGTCCCCAACCTGACATTTAACGAGTTTCTAAACTGATTATTGTATATAATAGTCACCATGGATTCCAGCTGTAAATGACAAGCATATCAACCCACTAGTAATTTATATAATCCCTCTGACTTTGAAATAGTCCTTGCTTTTCTCTTTGAGAAGCTTCTCTGTCTCTGTCTCTTTCCCTCCTCTCTCTCATTAAACTACAGTTGCTTAGATTATTCCCAGTGATATCTTGTGACAGCAATATAACCAGTGTGAGAGCTTAATCCTCCAGCTATGGGATGCCTATGTGCACATGACCTTTGTACTGCATCCCAAGCAGCCTGATATCTGGTGGATGGACAGGTGGGTAGGTCTATCTTGATGCTCACAAAGCCATGAGGGCAAGACTAACTTAGCCACTAGAGGCTGTAGGGCTCAGAGGATCTTAGAAAAAGTTTAAGCTGAATTGGTGCCTCCACTTCTTTATATCTCATTTATTCCTATGACTTATTTACTATCCCCAAGTACCCAACCACCAACTCCAAAGGGTATCGTTGGCTTCCTAATTACCAATCACAATGACAAATTTTCATCTTTATTTTACTTGACCTCAAATTTGACATTGATCTCTCTCTTTCTTGATTTTTATCCTGAGTTCCCCAGTGACACTATTCTCTTTTGGTTTCTATGTTTCTAACCATACACCTTAATCTCTTTTAATGGCTTCTTCTCTATTCTTTATTTTTTTTCATGATCTGATGTATTTCCTAGGCTTTAGCTATCATTCCCAAAACACTGTCAATATTTAAAAAATGCCCCCAGACTGATTATGTATAACTCTCTACTAAATGTCTACAACTAAACTATTTATTCTCAATCTCTTTCTCCCCACTCCCAACCCCTCACATCAAATGCATCACCAGGTTTTATTTATGCTACTCCAGTGACGGTTCCTGTCTTAATTTTATTCTTTATGCTTGAGTATAGTTCCTCTTTATCATCTTCCTGGAATATAATAATCGCTTTAAATCATGTCTGTTTTTTTTTTTTTAACCCTCTCATACCATCCTCTATACTGTGGGAAGGTATCTTCCTCACATGTGTAGCAAACTGTCACAACGGTGGGTTCTCAACAAATACGTCTCCTGGTATCCATGCCCTTGAGTAGTCATGACCTCCATTGGCTCTGGGATTGGCCATGTGACTTGCTTTGCCCAATCATATATCATCACACACAATGCAGTTGCAGGCTTAAGTGCTGGCACATCAGAGCTTGTCCTTTAGAAATCGTCCCTCGTGGAATCCAGCCACCATGCAGTGAGGAGGATGGTCTAGAACTGGCTGTTGGAGGAAGAGTGGCCATGTTGTGGGCAATGAGGTGCTGCAGCCAACAGTCAGCACCAGGCCCCCAGACATGAGTGAGGTGTCTTGGATTTTCAGCCTCAGCTGAGTTCCCAGCTGAATGCAGCTGCATGAGAAACTCCAGCTGAACCTACATGGAGAACTGCCCCGCTGACCCATGGAATCATTACAAATGATAAATTTCTATTATTCTTACCCACTAAATTTTGAAGTGTTTGTTATGCAGTAATAGAAAGCTGAAACACCACACGTGAGCTTAAAATCCTCTGTTGGTTTCTAATTTCCTGTGGGTGACGTTAAAATTCATTTCCATGTCTTGTCAGCCTGTCAAATTAGGACATAACCTGATTTGCAGTCTCTTCTCCAATTGCACAGGCTGTGTCCTCTGCATGAAGGACCATCTTCTTCTTTCCCATGTGGTCAGGCTGTCACCCTTCAAAACTGTGTTCAAATATCCCCTCCTTTGTTACCTTCTCCAGGCGGTTAGCCACTGACTCCTCTATGTTGCTATAGTACTTAATACACACATCTTCTTTATCGTCCGTGACATGCTTGTTTACATTTGTTTTGGTTATATTTGTCTATCAGTTTGTTTTTCCAATTGAACATAGAGGTTGAGTGGTCTGGTCCCCACTTACCTCTCTGGCCTTAGTTTTGCTCTCACACTCTGGCTGCTGTACCCACATTGAATCCTGTTTGCTCTTCCTGGGTCACTCTTACATCCTCATCCTTCCACCACCCTTCTTCCGCAATTCCATTTTTCACACCTCTATTCAACTGTTCGGTTCCCCCATAGACATCGCTTCCTCAGGACAGCCTTTCCTGACTCTGCAAGGCTGTAGTAGATGCTCCATTTGTGTACTTCTTTCATAGTGACTCTGCTTACCCCCAAAGCCAGTTCTTAGTTCACCTCTTTGCTTGTCTGCACCTCATAGGAGAACAAAAATGCTTAGAATCAGAGAATGATTCTTCCTTACACTTGAATCTAGAACAAAGCCAGAGTAGAGTGTGTATTGAATAGATATTTGCTGCAACAAAGAAATAAATGAATAAACAAATGACGTTCTTCATATACACCAGCCACACATCCTGAATTTTTAAGGATAGTTATGTTTTCACATGTTCCATATTGGCATATGTCTCTACAGGCATAATCGCACTTGCCAAATTTTGGTTTGGAAAAATAAGACCCAGGTACCTATAAGCGTAAAGTGTAGTGGGGATATTGCCTTTCTTTATTTGGACTATTCACTTAATGTAGCCTAAACTTACATTAACTTTTATTAGCAACCATATCATACTGTTAGCTTATAATTAAATTGTGGTCAAATAAAATCCCTGGATCTCTTTCACATGAACAATTGTCAAAGTGTATAAACAAACTGGTTGAATTAATAGTTGGGAACAGCTAATAGGGAAACCCTATTGCTTAAAATGCAATTCTTTCTGGGCCAAATGTTCACCCATCTTAACAGTAATTGCACAATGCATTTGCAGCTAAGGCCTCATTAAAACTTCATGCTCACCTGTGCTTAAGCAGCACCGAGGATGCACATGGGTTAGGGCAATGGCCAGGTGATTGCCTCCTGGGCTTGCCCAATTGTGAATTTCAGTTAGAGCCACAAAAGTCTGTGCCTTTGTGTCATGATTTATTATAGGGAGCTTGTGTCCCAGGGGAATTTAAGCAATTCAGAAGCAGTGGGAAGAGACAGGGAGGCAGGTGAGCAAAGAATTGAGCGACTGTTAAAGGTATTGTGACACCTTGTTAATTATTAACTCTGGCAGCAGGCTGTCAAGTTAGCCGGAAGGGGAGGGTAGACCTAATTAATTATCCAAACAGCATTTCTAAGGAGCAGATATAGTCCAGAAGCAGGCAGTTTCCATGGAGTTGGGCATAAAAAAGTCATACACTTTGAGTCTTAGTGAACCTGGATGTATTCCAGAAACACTTGCAGGTAAGTTCTGTGTACCTGCACTGGTTTCCAGTTGGATTCATGGCACAGGCCTCACGCTGCCTCCATTAAAGAGACACTATAGGTTTGATGGCCAATTTTTAACCCAAGGTAAGAGGAATGGTACATAGAAGAGAAGGAAGAGATGAATATTTGGGCTACATTAGGGCAGTTGTTTAAATTACCTTTCTGTTCAGTGCAAAGTCTCTAGTGGGAACCCTATGACATGACTGATTTTGTAAGAACTCGAATATAAAATGACTTTTTTCTGCAGGATACTTTGGAGAAATTATACATATAAGATAGAGGGTCTCACTAGATCAAGGGGATAAAAATCTAGAGGTTGGGTGAATAGAAAAATGCAACTCGGAGGAGGAGGCAGAGAAGAAGGGTTCTCATGAGAGAAACGAAGGCCTCCTGGGGCAGGTCTGCTTTCTGCTCTCAGGGGGTGCTGGGGCTCCTTCATACCTCTTCCTCCTTAGGCCAGCTGCCTAACCACATCACCTGAGATCCACACGCGTAAGATAAAAGATGGCATCTACTTCCCAGACTTATCATGACAATTCCATGAAATAGCACACATTAATTTCCCAGGACAACACTTCTCTCCATTGCAGGAGATTGATAAACAGAAGGCACCTTATCCACACCTGCCATTAAGCCGCGTAGGAACTAGCGAATAGGAGGACTTTTCAAGGAGGAGTGGCTTCAGACGTCTGCGGGCCACTTCCTGAAGTAGAGAACTTTATATTGTCTGCCATGCTCGGCCAGACACTATGCTACTTTCCAATGCTGTCTCTGAGCTGGGTTGCCACAGGTGCTCCCTTTACAACTAGAGTGGGCCCTTCACATAGACTTGGATGTGAAGGGTTCCTTCTAAAATTGTGCAACGTGCAGTCTGCAGAGCTGAATGTATACATGGTCCCTCATAAAGTACTTTAAGTGTTTGTAGATTTTTTTTTCTTTCCATGAAAGTGAAATGTACACATTACAGAAAACTCAGGAAGTACAGAAAAACCAAGTGATAAAACTATTCAACTGCTCAGAAACAATCCCCCCTACAGCTTTAACGTGTTGGTCCATTTCCTTCCAGACTTTTTTCTTTACATATTTACCCCTGGCTATTTACTAGCTATATATTCTGTTCTCCCTCTGACTGGGACTGAACCTTAAATCATTAATGTTAAGGATGAAAGAGAATCTTTTGTGACTCCCCCTGTAGGATGATAAATTCAGAAAACTTTTTTCCGACATAATCTGAAGTATTAGAGTTAACTGCTGATGTGTTTTTACATTATATATCTTCTTTTTAAGGTTTATTATTTTGATATCTGTAAGTCATAAAATAAAATTAAAATCTTAAAAAAAAGGAGACAGAAACAAAAGAACCACTACCGTGATAGGTTTAGAACCCACAAGAAGAGTCAGGCAGAGCTGATAACTTTGAAGACCTACGTGTCTCTGTTAGATGCTGTGGTATTCAAAATTATTCAATTTGAAATAAAACTTGAGATTTACATTTGCCTCATGTTGTTAATCCTTCTTTCTCATTCAGGATCACCAAGAGTTACTGACTAGATGGTGCCTAGTGGGGCTCAGCTATAAATATTCTTAAAAAAAGAAATTGTTAGAGTGCTTTACAGGTTACAACGTATATTTACTTACTGCATTATGTTGAACCTCCATAATGACCTTTAACATTTAGGAATCATTGTGTTCATTTTAACATATGAGGTCACTGAGACCCAGAATGACTTAGTTATTTCTCTCGGGTAACCCAACTGGTAAGTGGCAGAAATCCATGTCTGAGAGCCTTCCCCAAACCTGGAGACTTCCAGGGAAAGCACTTGACCTGCCTAAAAGAACAAGAATGTCAGTGAGCTACAGTTTGGGGTCAAGGTTGTGAGCTGTTTTGTGTATGTTGGAAGAGTCGTGGTCTTTCATTGAAGAGATCACACACTTTATTCACTATAGGTTCCAAGTCTCATTCTCCTCTTAAAACAAAGAGTCAATAAGTTTATATAGTTAGTGTCTACAGAATAAATTTACATTTTTTTCTCACAAGTGTTATTTTTGAACTGCACTGAGCACATCTACAAACAAATTCACTCTTTGCAGAAAAATAGCACATTAATTGCTGTATTAATACATTTTGATTTTTTTCTATTTAAATTGTTAAATCAGAAGAATAAATAGGATGAATCACTTCTTAAATTTATAGAGTGGGGCCCTACAAGAGTACATTTATCTCAAAGTTTGGTATGATGCTAAAGGGTTTAAAGAATAACTTAAAAAATACCTAGTTCTATCACCACAATTTTCTTCCCTTCATCCTCTATGTAGAATATATAGATATGTGATAAATTTGAATATATATTTATAATTATATAAATTATATTATAATATAATACAATATTATATTATAAATATAAGTTATATAATATTATAAATATATATAAATATAGAATATGCAATATATCTTCTGCTGTCACTAAAATGGGTTGACTCACCCAGATTAACGCTGATGTGATGTATCAGGGCCTTTAGTCTTCTGCATATACAGTGATGATATTGTTACTCTCTTCTTTCTATGTCCTTAAGAATCTTGATCTAAGTCTCTTATAAAGGGTAAGAAAGAGAAACTTCAGAAATGTGTATTTTCCTAACAAACTATCCCTTTATTAAAAAATTAGGATCAAAAGAAAAACAATAACTTATTCTCTATTGAAAGGATATAGGTAATGATAATCCAGTTTAAAGTAAGAAATTTTAAAACACCACAGAGGTAATTTTGAGAAATCTGGTATCACCTTCTATAAGGTTCTTTATAACTAGTAATTTACCTTAGTTTAGGATTACAGCCCAAGTTTCATCTTTCTGTTATATTAATTGATTTCTAGATCTATTTCCAATTGATGCTGTCATTGTGATCTGTCTAACCTGAGAAACAGGAAGTGGAAATTTAGGTCTTCACGCCTTTCCAGAATATTTTTCAATCTTCTGATATTACAGGTGATGAAAGTCACCTAGCATCCTTGCTTTTTCAGTAGGAGGTAAAATTTAATGTGTAATGGGAAGTATTCACTGAAACTGAAGATTTTGTTAGGTGAGGAAATGGTTGCTGCTGAGAATAGTTACATTTTAAAGGAACTATACTATTATAAAATACTGTACTTTCAAATCGATTTGGAATACAAAATAGTAAGTTTTTCAGATAAACCACTGTGCTTGTTTTACTGTTACCTACATAATCTATAACTGGAACTTTATGAGTTATTTGACAGTAAAAATATTTATATGTTTTCTTTGTATTATGTGTTATTAACATGAGTTATATCAGCAGGTCACCACCTTATATTCCCACCGCCTTGTGAGATATAAGAATATTTTCAGAGTTACTGTAAATCTGCTAAAATTCCTTTTCTAACTTGATTTCTTCAAGGATTGATTTTGGATTTACCCAAAGGGATATCCACCTTTGTTACGTCTCTACTACCTGTCAGGCAATGAACTAAGGGCTTTTATAAATTACTCCATGTAAATTCTACCACTTCTGTGCAAAGCAGATCTATTGCCTGTTTTGCTGATGAAAAGACTAAGCCTCAGACCAGTTCAATAATGGACGTTAAATCATGCAATTTAGTACATAGCAGAGCTGGCATTTGAATCCGGGTTGTCTGGCTCCAAAATCTGCCTTCATGTCTTTTTTCTGTGTCTTACTTCTTCTATATTCCCCAAGAGTTGGGTTAACTTTATGAAAGTCTTTAGTTTCCACAAGTTGGCTAAGTAAGTAGGATCTTTACTTATCATTCCCCTACTGGAAGTTCTTATCCCTCAATGTATTGGCATTGAAACACTTGGTGCTAGGACTCCTCAGGCTCCAAGTGTGCAGGGAGCCCTGGGGAGAAATCAGAGGGTGTTAGCATGCACTTAACAGAAGTATCACATTTACATAGCAACTGATTACATTTACATTTCCTCACCTGTCAGTTCCAGCCTCTACCCAATCAGGTGGCAAGTGTAGAAAACACCTAAGAAGAGAAGAAGACATAAAAGAATTCACCCGATTTCTTTCTTTCTTTTTTTTTTTTTTTTGCGGTACGCGGGCCTCTCACTGTTGTGGCCTCTCCCGTTGCGGAGCACAGGCTCCGGACGCGTAGGCTGAGCGGCCACGGCTCACAGGCCCAGCCGCTCTGCGGCATGTGGGATCTTCCCGGACCGGGGCACGAACCCGTGTCCCCTGCATCGGCAGGCGGACTCTCAACCACTGCGCCACCAGGGAAGCCCCCCGATTTCTTTTAACATAAGCAAATCCTCTCTTGTGATTTGCAAAAGAGACAAAGTCATTTATTTCTTACTTTGAATTCTGTGGGGTTACATATTTACATTTTGTGAGTAACAAGACTCTCATTTTGTCTGTGTTAGTCAACAAAGGTGAATGGCCAGAAATAGGCTGTGCTTTTGGTATATGCTCAAGTAATATGAACTAGGGCCATGCCACACTAAATGGAACACTTTTCTCTTTTAAGGGGACTTGATGGGTACTCAAGTGCAGTGAATATGCACATAGGGTTGTGACAGGTCTGGGTTAGAATCACATCCTGACCTCTTTGTGCAGGTTATGGATCTGTTGATCTCCTCAGTTTTTTATCTGTAAAAGAACAATGGTAATGCCCCAGAGAGTGGGCAAAGATTAAGAGTGTAATGCATCCAGCACAGAGATTATAGTGGAAAAAATGCCAGTTACCCCAGGGGACCAGAGTTCTTTCCTGCCAAGGTGTGCTGTGGCACTACATGGCTTTCATGTCCTTGATCTCACGGTGCCCTCATTTTCTGATGATTGGGATCAGGCTCTTTAGTATTTATCTCCTTGTTAATTGAATGACTAGTTCTGGATAATGGATAATTCTCAATTTTCTATTTTTAGAAAGTGTATAAATAGCTAAATTAGATTTAGGCAAAGTGAGCTGCAGTATTTGATATGCTGAGGACATAATTAGGTTGCTCCGTTTACCTACACAGTCGCAAGCAAACGTTAACTAATTAATCTGTAACAGACTTTGATGAACCTTTGAACTAGATAAAAATATGCCAGTCATGGCAAAGTTCTACTCTATTCTTTGAGAACTTTCGAAGGACTGAAAGTGACTAATATATTTGGCTTTATAATATCATCTGCAAGCTCTGATTTCACCACCCTGAAATCTTCAGAGGTTTCTCACTGCGTCAGAGTCAAATAAAAGACATTAGGGTAAGTTAAAAAATAAACCCTTGTGCCAGGAATCAGAAGACCCACGCTCTGGTTCTGGCTTCTCTCTTTACCCTTGGTAATCTTGGACAAGACATGCAGCCTTCTGGACATCAGTTTCCTCATCTGTGACATAAGAATATTAATCACGGGGTCGGGTAGAGGTTTGCAGGCCATAGTGTCTGTGAAAATACGTCTGAGGGTCCTAAGTGCAGGCCTGGTTGTTAGGCATGGCGATGAAAGTCTTGGGGTGGTTCCCCCTCTACCTCCCGGGGCCCTCTCCACCGTCCAGAGCCCTCTATTTTCCATTCTTTGGACACTCCCTGTAGTGATTTACTGTTTCAGGGCCTTTATTGACATTTGTTCTGGTACCAGAATGCCCCATCCCCAGAAACTCACCCATCAACGCTGCAACTTCCATAAGTCCATCACCCATGCTCTCTGCCAGTAGGAGAGTTTGCTCGGCTGGCTCCCAAGGCATTGTTCATTCTGTTTCTTAGACTTACCACATGCTGCCTTGTTTTATATTATCACATACAACACTAACCTATTTACCTTATGTATCATTACCGTTCTTCTCTGGATTTTCACCTATGCCTCTTTACCTCCTGGTTCCGAGAACTAAACCCACAATGTTTGCCTCCAGTACTGTTCTTCCTCATCTCCTCTGAGTAGTTACTCAATCATGTGGGCTCCCTTTCCTTTCCTTCCTGTCAATGGAGCTCATGTCCTGAGCCCACAAACATGCTTAGATGTCCCCAACCCTAACACAAGTTCCCATTGCCTTCCTTTCCCGGTCAAGGTTATGAAAAAGCAGAGTGCAATGCTGCCTTAATTTCCTCTCCTCCTCACTTTTCCACCCTTAAATCAGGGCCTCATACCCATAATCCTCTAAAGAAATGTTTCTTTGCTACTTTGGCAGTTAAGCCTTCTCTTTGCTTGATTGCTCTTTCTCCAATTCATCCTAAACTCCTCCACTAAGTACTTCTTTTTCAAATGTAGTTCTTACTGTGTTACTTCCCTCCCTCACAGAAAACCTTTGTCTACAAAAGAACAGGAATTCTCAAAAAAGAAACAAAAAATGGCCAATAAACACGTGGAAAATATTCAACCTTAACTAGAAAGCAAAGAAAAATATCTTATAGTTTGATCCATTTTTTCACCTTTGTTATTGATAAAGTTAAAAAATATATACAAAATAATTGAACTTAGGGCTAAAAAAACACATTTTAGGAACAGCGGTTTCAGTGTAACTTGGTACAGTCTTTCAGAAATCCTCATAAATCACACATGCATAATTTCAACCAATTAAATTCTATAAGCTATAGTAATTTCTTATTGCATTATTGTTTATAATAGCTAAAACTTGGTAACAATTACGTGACAATGGGAAGCACATATCCCTACAATAAAATACTAGGCAGTCACTAAAAAGATTGTGTACAAATACATTTATTGACATGAAAATATTTTATAATACATATTATGCAAAAAAAATTTTTAAATGGCATGTAAAAATCTTTTAGTTTCAGAAATATTTACTCAGGAGCTATTTATTGAGTACCTGCTCTGTTCCAGGGTACTATTCTAGGTGCTGGGAATATGAGTATGTATAGCAAGTTTGGAAGAATATATACAAAATATTAATGATAGTGAAGGTTTCTAGGTGGTAAAATAATTTTTAGGTTTTCTACAATGTATATGTACTATTGTACTATGTATATGTACTACGTACTATTTCTACAGTAACTCTACAATTTTGTAAATACCAATTTCTTTAGTATAAACATCAGACTCTTCGATGTCCTAGTCATAATTTTTCTTCCAGCCCTACTTTCCACAAGTCTGTCCACTTGACATCTACTATATATTTCTGTTTGTTTTATCTGTCCCCTGAATTTCTTATAATATCTGTCACATGGGACGTTCTTGCTCCATCTTATCCTGGCCAAATCCTATATAACCTCCTTTGTAGGCGCCCAGCAGGAAATAATCTTCCTCATCTCACATATTCCCCTGTCTCTGGTCTCTCATAACATCTCTGTCTCTCTTCCTCCCATGACCAGACTTCACGATCTTTGAAAACAGAGCCCATAGTCTTTTCTTTATTCCCAAAGGGGTGCTCACTGAACAAATTGACAAATGCATGCCTCCCTCTCTAGATTATACATTCCTTGAGAGCAGGGGATCTTATTCTTCATTGAGTCTTCTACACCAGCATTCACACGGGGAACCATTCTCTTGAGCATGAATACAGGCATGAAAACTTACAAGGAATCAAAGTCTAGATCCTCAGCTTCCACGTGTACTCAGTCCCCAAACTGAGAATGCAGGCTTGGGATTGAGGTGCCATTCTGGTGCTCCTGTACCATCTCCTTTTTTTAATCACCGTCTCCCACTGTACTAAACAAATAAACATTGCCCTAATATATAAATGTCTCCTGGGCACCAAAGTAAAGAACAGTTGGAATTTTTTTCATGCAATCACATCATTTTTTCCATCCCCATCACCTACAAAGTTCCATGAGAGTGGTGGCTTCTTATTCTGTCCAAGTGACAAATTCTTAGCTAGGCTCTTTGTTCTGTCTATCAACCTATCTATCAATGATTTTATCTTTCTCTATTTTACAATTAGTATACAATAGGGAGAGGGTTGTCATGGAATACATATTAAGACATTCCTTTGAACTGAAAAGTGAAATCACACATTTTCAGGCAGAGGGGGAGTCCAACTGGACTGGTAGATTTGACAAAGAGGAATTGTTTGCCATTTAGTTTATATGGTGGACATTCTTTTCAATTCAATGAGCTAAGCCTGAATCTTCAAATGTTGACAAAAATATATTTAAAGCATGAAATGAGATAAAAATATTTTATTGTATTAGCAAAGAACTTTTGAAATGAAACACTTTGTTTTAAATAAATCTTTCTTAGTATATTGTGTATAAAATATTAGCATGCTTAGTGCAACATACCTCCAAGTAAAAGAGTAACTGATATAATTAATAGTCATTTGATATGTCTTGGTAAATCCTTTAAGTTTCTTTCCTGGATAATGAAGAAGAATGTGTTCAGTATCTGGGTAAAGGTAAAAAAAAAAAAGCCTTTTGCAAGTCATGTGTTTTCTAATATTTTGCTTTCCACAAAATTGAAGGAGATCCTCAACAAGTTTTCAACTCATCGTGAAAATGTTTGATCATAGATCACTTAGTGGTATTTGCATATAACTTAGAGTTTGTGGATTTCAGTGACAGTGCTATAGCAAAATTTTCATTCTTACCTGCTTATTTATGTCAACAAATGTTTTCAGCACTACAACTATGAAAAAGACATTGAAAATGGATTTAATGCCAATACTATATAATTCTAGCAATAATGAAGCATTTATAAAATTTAACTTTTATTTTTTAATAATGTCTCGTCAAGACTTATAATGATAATGATGAGTCAATGAGGAAGAATATTTTAGTACCTAGACCCTGATGGCCAAGTGAAATAAGTAAATGCATTTTAATTTATATACCTATTTTAGTGGCCGAGGTGAATGATTAAGTATAATGAAAACATCAGTTCAAGAAGAAAAAGGAACAATGTAAAAGTACTGACTCTTGAAGAGCTTGTTAATATTTTTTAATTGATGGTGGTGGATAACAAATTGTTCTGGTATTTATTTATTTATTTATTCTTATTCAGATTATTTTCTCATATAGATTATTAAAGAGTACTGAGTAGAGAACCCTGTGCTATACAGTAGGTCCTTGTTAATTATCTATTTTATCTGTAGTAGTGTGTATATGTTAATCCCAACCTCCTTATTTATTCCTCCTCCCACAACTTTCCCCTTTGGTAACCATAAGTTTGTTTTCTAAGTCTGTGAGTCTGTTTCTCTTTTGAAAATAAGTTCATTTGTATCATTTTTTTTAGATTCCACATACAAGTGATGTCATATGATATTTGTCATTCTCTGTCTGACTTAATTTACTTAATATGATAATCTCTAGGTCCACCCATGTTGCTGCAAATGGCATCATTTCACTCTGTTTTTATGGCTGAGTAATTTTCTATTGTATGTATGTACCATATCTTCTTTATCCATTCCTCTGTTGATGGACATTTAGGTTGTTTCCTTGTCTTGGGTATTGTAAATAGTGCTGCAATGAACCCTGGGGTGCATGTGTCTTTTCAAATTATAGTTTTCTGTGGATATATTGCCCAGGAGTGGGATTGCAGGATCATATGGCAATTCTATTTTTAGTTCTTTGAGGAACCTCCATATAGTTTTCCATAGTGGCTGCACAAGTTTACGTTCCCACCATCAGTGCAGGAGAGTTCCCTTTCTTCAAATCCTCTCCAACCATTTGTTATTTGCAGACTTTTTAATGATGGCCATTCTGACTGGTGTGAGGTGATACCTCACTGTAGTTTTAATTTGCATTTCTCTAATAATTAGTGATGTTGAGCATCTTTTCATGTGCTTTTTGGCCATCTATATGTCTTCTTTGCAGAAATGTCTTTTTAGATCTTCTGCCCATTTTTGGATTGGTTTGTTTGTTTGTTTTTTTGATATTGAGTTGCATGAGCTGTTTGTATACTTTGGAGATTAATCCCTTGTCAGTAGCATCGTTTGCAAATATATTCTCCCATTCTGTAGGTTGTCGTTTTGTTTTGTTTATGGTTTCCTTAAAAAGGAAAGGAAAGGAAAAAAGCTGTGTAAAAGCTTTTACGTTTAATTAGGTCCTATTTGTTTATTTTTGTTTTTGTTTCCATTACTCTAGGAGGTGGATCGAAAAAGATCTTGCTGCAATTTATGTCAGAGTGTTCTGCCTATGCTTTCCTCGAAGAGTTTTATAGTATCCAGCCTTACATTTAGATCTTTAATTCCTTTTGAGTTTATTTTTGTGTGTGGTGTTAGAGAATGTTCTAATTTCATTCTTTTACATGTAACTGTCCAGTTTTCCCAGCACCACTTATTGAAGAGACTGTCTTTTCTCCACTGTATATTCTTGCCTCCTTTGTCATAGATGAATTGACCATAGGTGAGTGCTCTGGTATTTATACTCAACTTGATGCATTTCCAAGAGGTATGTAACAATTTTATTATAAAATGTCAATAGTTGCAATAACCAGAAATTAAACCCTTTTCAACAATTTGAATTTGTGATAAAAATTCAGATATTGACCCAAAAATGTGTGAGAGTATACCTGGGTTTTCAAAATTCTTTGGGGGGGACATGAACAGAGATAGTCAAAAATAATTTACCCTATAAGACAGAGTGCTTTGCACTTCACTGGTGCTCAATAAATGTTTGAGATGGATTAAATCTAAAGCAATAATTAATAGAAGGTATAAAACACTTATGTTATCTTTTCAAAATCCTGTACAGATGGGGTGTAATTCTTGGCTAATTTCCTCCCAGTAAAGAGTTTGGTCCACTGGTCATGGTGAAGAGAACAAAAGTGATGGCCCAGTTTTCACCTCCTGCATGGCTCATATGCTTCTCTGGGTTTAATTTAAAAATATGAAAATAAAGTCCCTCAAAATTTATCATCTTCTTGACTATAAATAACAACATTGGCCAATTCATCTCTATATTGGAAGCTTACATTGACTTTAAAATATTTTCAAATGTAGTAACTAGAACAAAAGTAACTGAGGTTGTGCCAGAGAGACAGGCTTTGACATTGGATATTAGCCAGGGAGTTCAGGCTCACTTGTGTCTCACTTGTGTCTCACAGCCCCACACTTTTACAGTTGTGAAGACCCAACTTTACTTTTTGTAGTAAAGGACATATCATCTCATTTTGAGCAGAGGTGATCTGATCATGGCATTCTCTATTTAATTTTGGTAACAAATTCTGCCAACCAGGGAGTATTATTAACAACTTTGTCAGAAAAAGAAAAAATGTTGAGCCCACCTTAAAGGTGTTTAAACATTTCCAGAAGATTGAGATGAATGTTTAAGTAATGTTTGCACGCGAGTGACTCAATCTCACCTGAGTCTTTGTCCTTTCACTTTCACCCTTGATCATGGCCACTCCACCCACACTCACCTCATGCCACTCTTCAAACATGCTCTGTCCTCTGCCTGCATAATGTCCCCATAAAAATGGGCTTACTCCTTCTTCTTACATTCAGGCCTTTGCCCAAAGGTCACCTTTTCCATGAGTGCTCCCCTGACTACCTGCCTAAAATAACACACTTCCCATCACTCTACTGTAGTACTCTCCTCCTAATAATTATGTTGGGATGAGAGTCTTAAACTGGAACTGTCCCAGACAAAGGGGCATATGGTCATCTATTCACAGCACATATCACTAGTTGACTTTGCTGTCTATGAAAGTTCTTTGAAAGAAAGAGCTTAGCTCACTTGGAGAATTGCCTGGCACATGGTGGGCCTCGATATTTGTTGAATAATAGTAAAATTAGCATCATACACCAAGAATTGTTCCATGACATTATTCTTTGACAATATAAATTTTAAGGATTATTAATACATATTGCCAAATTTTTTCCAGAAAGATTTTTATCTTTCAGCAACAGTTTATGATAATTCTTTTCTAACATCAATCAATCACTAATATCTTAATATTGTTACTAATTTGATAGACAGTTCCAATGTGCACACCTACAATTACTGGGAAGAATGAATGTGGGTTTTTTTTTTACATTTATTAGCTATTTGTATTTCATCTGTGATAATCCTTCTATTATTTTTTTTTAATTTTCCTAACCAATATTTATTGCACCCCCATTACATGCTTTGCAAAATAGGAGGTAAAGATAATAATTACAATCTACGGTCTCTACACCCCAGAATTTTATTTAGTCAGTGAAAAAAGTATATCATATGGGGAATAATAAGTATAAGAAAAATTTAGGAAATAACCTCACTGAGAAATAATTAAGGAAAAAATATTCAAAAATTTTTAAAAAAGCAAGTTTGGAAAGCATCTGCATAAAGTCCTAATTCAGCAAGGTTTAGTTTCTGAGACACATAGATTTAAAAAATACATCCACTGTTTCCTAATCGATTTTGCTACATGTTCATAGTGGATGAGAAAGAAGCAGAGATTTTAAAAGAGGAATCTTTCCACTCCCACTGATCATAAGAAGGGAATGGTACAGAAAGGAGCTAGCTACCACCTGTCTAATTCTTACTGGAAATAATTGAATGAGTTAAAATCAGCTATACCATTTGGTGCTATGTTCACTGGATTGCAATTAAAGTGATGTCATGTGTTATTTGGCAAAAGAGCTCAGAAATAACTGAGTTCTGCCCTGTCATAGATACCTCTTGGGGTGAGCTTTCTAGGGAAATATAATCACGAGAGAAAGACTGACCAAGACTGACAAAACTCCCCATTTTTTTGCTTCAACTCTGGCCTTCATCCTTAACAGACTCCAGCCAGTCAGCTGTTCCTGGACCATTCTTCCTCTCTGAGCCACATGGCTTATACCCTAAACCCAATCCTTATTCTTTAAAGTTACCAATCTTGTTGGCGGAGCTAAAGTAGACCTCCCAAGCTGGGAGGAAATATAAGTAAAGAGAGGTAGACAGAAAGGGAGGGAAGGGGGAAGGTGTCTGTCTCAATGCAAAGTCTCCTGCTCCAAGCTTTATCAAACCTGGACCCTTGAACCTAGAGCTGCTTTTTGAGAAAGGAGAGAGTCCAAAGTGGGAGACAGAGAGAGCTAAAGATAAAGAGAGATGCTTGGGATTTCTCTGAGGGGAAATAGCTTTGGTCCTCATTACCATTCTATCTGTCATGTAAGAAACAGAGACCAGAAAGGAAAAATTCACATTCAGGTGCTGTCACCTTCATCTCTCTGATAGATATGCCAGTACAAAGTCCTAGGGTTTCAGCCATTCAGATCACAACTCTTTTTCCTCGGGGTTAGGGCATATGACCCTGATTCATTCTTGGGGATGGGCGAGTAGAGGTATGGAGAAGAAAGCAGAGATGCTCAGTGAGCTTCTTCTGGAGGTCAATGCTCACCATTTTGATGAGAGATAAAGATGGCATAGGAGGAACAGGCCAATAAAGAGGAAGCTTTGCTCTCATCTTAAATGAGGTGAGAATACTCAGCAAAATTAGGTCTAAAGCTCAGAGAGATGCTCTTTGCTGCAAAAGGGTAGCACTTGAAATAGAGCCATCTGGGGATTGATTAGCCTGAAATTTTCAAGAACATCAAAGGAAACTGAAAGTTAACTGGGAAAACATCAATTCTCCTTAGAGTTAAGAAATTTAGGGAAATAAGAACTATACATCAGAAAGAAGAAATATTTTACATACAGATTTTTTTAAAACTCATTTGTTTTCCTTTGTTTAAAAGTATGTTTAACCTCAAATGAAAATGGAATTTTTGGAATCAGCAATTTGAAACTAGAATGAACATTTAACAACTATCCTGATCCTCTCACATTATAGATAAGGAGGCTGAAACATGGACATCACTAAGCTAGACTAAATCCAAGTTTCCAGGCTCATATACAGAGTCTTTTTTCACTATTACAGTGGATGATTACGTCTTGCAAGAGAGCAACTTTGTTTAAAAATGATAATGAAAGGCTATGAATGAACCTAGATGTATATAAATTTTAAAAACAGGTTCTGTGTCTCTGATAAGTGAAGAATTGCATCACCAAACTAACCAAAAGCACAGTTTACTGATAGCTTAAACAATCTGCAGATATGTGATCCATTATGCTCTCACAAAGAAAAGCCATTTTTTTTTAGTGCTGATGCTAATCAATAAAGCACATATAAATGTATGAAGCAATATAACATAATAGTATTTTCTATATGATGGGCTTTGTTATAAGCATTTTATATGCTTTATTACATTTTATCCTTGTAACAACCCAATGAACAAATTGTTTTTATCATCCCCATTTTACAGATGAGGAAACTAAATGACAGAGATCGAGTCACTTGTTCAAGTTCACAGTTTGTTAATGACGGAGCCAGCATAAGCTGGGGGAATAGTGTTGACAGAAAACTGCTTGTAAAATCTGAAGGAGGGATCAACTACCACTTCCTGTAGTAGAATTTTATTCAAAATATACCACAGTGACCCCCATCAGAATCTGGGCAAATGTGATATTTGCAGAAGATAATTTAAAGAATGTGTTATTTTGCTATTCACTCAGTTATTCTTGATTTTAGTTTTAACCAGACTTTATCAGGAAAAGGCTACACAATTGAAATATACCATGACCATATACCATGGAATTGTCTTTACAGACTTTACAGACTTTCAAGATCATGGCTTTGCCTTTCTTGAAGGGTATTGCAAGTTCAGTCTCTTCTTATATTTTGTTTAAGAATGTTATTGGGGCTTCCCTGGTGGCGCAGTGGTTGGGAGTCCGCCTGCCGATGCAGGGGACATGGGTTCGTGCCCCGGTCCGGGAGGATCCCACATGCCACAGAGCGGCTGGGCCCGTGAGCCAGCGCGTCCGGAGCCTGTGCTCCGCAACGGGAGAGGCCACAGCAGTGAGAGGCCCGTGTACCACAAAAAAAAAAAGAAAGAAAAAAAGAATGTTGTTGAGGCATTGTCTAGTATACTATTTGGTGCCTGTTATCTGGAGCTCATTGTGAAAAAATTACTTTAGAAATTAGTGCTGGAGAAGCTTTGCTTCTCCTATGATAATTTTTGTATTTGAGACTGTTGCTCTCTTCATTTTGGATGCCGGGGAGCTTAGAATCAAGTTTGAAAATGATCTATTACAATTATGTATGACCATTATGGCAGAGGCATCTATTTTCACTTGCTTCTAGGTTTGACTCCTCCCTTTATTTATTTTTCTCTTGGACACGATTCTGTATCATCATATTCTCCCCCCAGGCCCTCCTTCTTCTCCCTCTCCCTTTCCTTCTCCTTTTACTTCTTCTTTACCATTCTGGGGATATATTCTTGTAAACCACCTCAAATCCATTGTGTAATCATGTTAGATACAAATAGAATAATTCCCACAATTCTACATTGAGTGTAGGGACAAAAATCAGTGTCTAAAAACACTTTGAACCAGAACCTTTGAGATCATTTTCATTCAACAACAGTAAACCACTAAAACTTTTATTAAATGACTAATTACACAACATAACATGGAGAAAAACCCACATAAGTATGAAGATTAGGGTTACGAAGATCTTAGAAATAATTTTGCAGATGATGATGCTAATGCTTTAAGAGGCTAAATGGTTTGCCTCGTGTTACTCAGCTGGTTAGTGGCAAAGAAAAGAAACTAGAGAACAATCATTATTTATATACTCAGTACATAAAACTGAGTCCAATATTATGGTTTTTAAAATTCAAATATGGTTGACTTACAATGTTGTATTTTGTATGCTGTACAGTTTCAGGTATACAGTAAAGTGATTCAGTTATACATACATGCATATATATATGAATATAAGAATACATATATATCTTCTTTTTCAAATTCTTTTCCACTATAGGTTATTCCAAGATATTGAATATAGTTCCCTGTGCTATGCAGTAGGCCCTTGTTGATTATCTATTTTATATATAGTAGTGTGTATCTGTTAATCCCAAGCCCCTAATTTATCCCTCCCCTCTCCAATATTATGTTTTACATCTCTTCTAATATACTAAGAATTAAGACTAATTTTTTAGTATATAAGGCAAATCAATAGTCTAAAAATTTGGGGCTTCCCTGGTGGCGCAGTGGTTGAGAGTCCGCCTGCCGATGCAGGGGACGCGGGTTCGTGCCCCGGTCCGGGAGGATCCCGCATGCCGCGGAGCGGCTGGGCCCGTGAGCCATGGCCGCTGGGCCTGCGCGTCCGGAGCCTGTGCTCCGCAACGGGAGAGGCCACAGCAGTGAGAGGCCCGCGTACCGCAAAAAGAAAAAAAAAAAAAAATAGTCTAAAAATTAAAATTTGATTTTCACTTTTTTTCAGCAAAAACAGAATGTGGTTAGAGTCTAACAAGGAAGTCACAGGAGTATGGTCAAGTCTGTAACAGAAGGATGCATGGGGAAATAAGGGACGACAGAGGATGGACATCTAGCTTAGGCAAGAAAAGCCAGAGACAGCTTCATGGATGAATGACCATTGAACTGAGCCTTAAAAAGAAAGTGGAAATTAATCAGATGCTGGAGACATTTGGAAAGATGGGAAAAAGAAAACAAAAATAAGCAGCAATTAGAACACAACCAAGCCTCTTCCTGAAGCATATGGCAGTTCTTGAGGATCTTCTTCAAGAAAGGGTCCATGTTCTTGCTTTGGAGTAATCTCTACAGAATGGATTGGAGAAGAGGTGATAGTAGGGGCAGGAAAACTGGTCAGCAGGTGATTGTGAGCATTCAGGTGAAAAGTAAGAAGGATCTGAACAACACGGTGGCACTGAGGAAAGGGAAGAAAAAATACTTTTGAAAAATAGTCAATGGACATGAAACCCTGCAGGACCTGTGATCCAGTCAGGTTGGCGGGGGGTGGAGGAGAGCAATGAAGGACGGGGGGAAACATCCTGACTCTCAGGCTGGCAGCTTGGGTGACTGTGTATTAGGGGCACCACTTCACAAGAAAGGAGAAGTGGCAAAAACAAGTGCGTTTGCAAGGAAGTCCATTGTTGAACATACTCATGTGTTGTTATTAGATGTTCTAGCAGAGATATCCAGTTAGCTTTGTGTGTCTGATACTGGATTGCCATGGAGTAATCTGCAGGGTAAGAAGAGAATTAGGAATTTTTATAAGCGATTACTCTCAGTAATATTTGAAAACTTGCATATATTATTTTGCAGGGAAAAAAAATCTCCAGAATTGTGATATTTGTTTAGGGCTCTGTGGTGTGTAGGTAGAGTCTGTAGCATAAGATGAAACTGCACAGAGAAAGTGTATAGAGTGAAAGAGATCTGAAATATTGACATCCCCTCCCCATGTTTAAATGTTGGATGGAGAAAGACACCCCCAAAAGCAATTGAGAAGAAGTAGTCAGAGAGGCAGGAAGAAAACCAGAGGGCTTTATGTCAGAGAAACCAAGAACAACAATGTTAACTATTACAAACATTCAACCAAAGAAAAGTCATGTATTACAAAACAAAGGTCAATGACAAATAATTTTTAAAAATAAAATAGAAACTGTTCCTTTTAGTTTGGCAATTAGAAACTCATTGATAATATTATTAAGATCAGTTTTATGTAATATCTCACACAATGCAAGGACCAAACTGGATATACAGTAGATTGTCAATACTGCTTACTGAACCAATGAGGGGATTTTCACTTCAGGTTAGCAAAGAGAGTATGGGGTGTTTTACAGGAATTCTGGGTAAGAAAAATGCATAAATTCTCATATGATTAGCATATACCTGTAAAATTAAATGGCCGTTGGATGTTTTACATCAAGCAAATCATTTAAGCCTAAAAGTGGGTTAACTTTTAAAATAGGGTAAAAAAGTTCAGTTCAATGCTTTTCTCAGTCCAATTATTTTACATAGACTTAAACAATGAAATGAAGATTCAAACTGGGGAGGGAAGCAAGGACATTGGAGGGTTACATGGGAAATTTTATATCGAATCACCTAGTGTGATTCTCGATGTGGAGAAGATCCTCACGAAACGATCACCATCAGTATCATTACAACATTTCTGGAATTAAAATGTTCTCTAGTCAAAGGCAAGTTGTAGAATCTAATGGTTCCTGCATGATGTGCCCAAGTGGAATTATTTGGGGATTAATCTCAAGATATTAGTTTTTTTTCTATTGAAAATATGTTCATAGTAACACTGGTGTGAATGGTAATAGAGTTGAATTATGGCCATGATAGCATTCTATTTCCTTGAATTCCTGCTATTCTGGAGACATTGTCAAAATTATCCTCTTAGGCATTTCATTCTTTTGTAAATATTGCAGTTCCCAAACTCAGTTGTACATACATAACTATTCTTGCAGGGAGAAGGGTAGAATCAAGAAAGAGAGGGAGTTGGGAACCACTGCTGTTATTTTTTATGTCAGCAAGCATTACAGGCGTTTTTTAGCAGCCTGTTTTGGTCTATTGCTTGTTAAAGCAATATGAAAAACTATGTAATTATATTCCACGAATAATTGATATAAAGAATGAATCACAATCATACCTTGTATTTTTTTCTCTCTCCTTTCAAGCCTTGCTCTTTTTACAGTAGCTGCATGTTGGTTCTAGGCTGAGTGCCAGTTGTATCAATTAAACAGTAACTAATTCAAGTACATTTGCAATCTGTGTTTGAAATGCCAGCCCATACAGTAGTTACCAATTAAGCATGAGGCAGATTAATGGATGCATTGTTCTCCTGGGCTAACTCCACCACATTGTCATTAAGCAGTAAGCCCTAATGAACCAAAGATTTCGATTTAAAGGGAAAGGGAAACACATGCTTACAAAAAAAAGTTGGGTGTTTATAGCAAGCAGAATTATTTAACAGGAGAGGTGGTGGATAACCTTTTGAAGGGAGAAGAAATTATGGCTGTTTAGTGTTTTTCTCAGTCCCTTTATTTTGCATAGATTTGATCAATGCAGAAATATAAAGTTGCAAAATGGGAAGAGAAATAATGGGAACGGATCAGACAGACAAATGGCACCTGTAAGTTCAGAGTTCTTAAAACAGATGTTCTTTTCAGCTGGCTAAAGTATATCCTTATCTCCAGGAACCCTGAAGAGAAAATACAAAGATTCACTAGCGATAGTAGAGATGCAGTGTATTTACTGTGCAAAATACTCCACTCTGTACTCCTCTATGCACCCCACCCACTACTGCCCATTTTAGGAGACACATATCTGGGGCATTTTAAATTTACAGGCTTATGATTTTTAGAACCTAGTGTAATCATTGCAAAATAAAACTGGTTTTGGCACTCACTGAACATTTAATGATTGTAGTTCATATAGAACAAATGGAAAGGGGTTGAGAATTTAAAAAGGAGTAACTTATTTCTGTCCTCCAGCATGCCTGAATTCCTGTGGAAAATTCCTTTTCCTTCTTCCTTGTTTCTTTCTTTCTTCTTTTTTATCTTTTTGATCGTTTTAGCCAACCACAAAAAATTTGGTGCCTAAAAAGACATTTGGTTCTTTCTTGTTAAGGAAAAAAAGGGTTCTATTTTTGTTCTGTGTCATTTTTCCAGTGGGCTCGATGGAGTTAAACAAAAGGTTGATGCAACCCTCAAGTGGATCAGTTTCCCAAATCTTTAAAAATGACACAACCGCTTGTATTCGTTTGATATGCAATATTTAAATTTTATCTAAAGAGCACAACTGCTTTTTCAATGCATCCACTCACCAAACTCTGCTCTATTTCAGAGTTATCCACCTCAGTCCACCCTACTGCAATCCAGAACCACACCCCGCCCCACCTGGACAGCTCCGCCCGGAGTAACAGTTCAAAGTTAACATTCAAAAGTGAACTCACCACCTTCCAAACCCATTTTTTGGTCTTTCTCCTCTCTTGGCAAATGGCTCTCTGTCTGCTCTCAGGAAGACACTGCCCACCCTTCTGTGTGGACAGTGAGGAGGGATGAAAGCAGAATCGACTACGTCCGTGAGGAAGGTTGTCACTGTGTGATTCATCTTCTTAGATACCTGCAATGTCTCTGATTGCAGAAGGTGTGTGTGTGTGTGTGTGTGTGTGTGTCTTTCTGTCTGTCTATCTCTTTATTGTGGCAATGGGAAGAATCCCTTGTTATAGCTGTCTTCAACTGACTTTAATCATTATAGAGACGTCCCCATTTGGCTGTCATTTCTGCTTCCAGCGCATTTAAGATGTATTCAGGTTTCCCGGATAACTGGAGTGTGTGGCTTTTCTACTAATGACAGTACCAAGGGGCTTTCACTGTCCATTCCCCTCTCATCCTCCTTCTTCCTTCCCCCCTCCTCACACCTTTCTTCCCCCTCCCCCCATTATTGACTCATTGGTAGAGGAATGGAAATGTTGAAATCAATATGAGAATAAATTGCCCCATGGTCTTTATTGCGGAGGCAAGGTTTCTATGGAAAATCCTTGTAATCAGAAAACAGGGAAGATGAGATTAAACTGATTAAACTGAGAAAGTCAAAAAAGGACAACTTGAAAGATTAGCTCTACAAACCAAAAAGCATAATCCTCCATGCATGCTAAGTAGAGCTGTCCTCTTCGCTATCAGCTCCTTCATCGGGTGACCTTCTGTTGCGTTAGCACAGAGCTACTTGATCCAAGGCAAATACTGGAAATTGAAAAGCCAGAATGCCAGTGATTACAGCAGGTATCAATAGTATTGTAATGATGCTCCGTTATCCTTAGGGAACTTAATTACTTAGGGAGAGTGAGAAGGCCAGAAAGGAAAGCACCAAGCCCCCACTGAAGTCAGCATCTAGATCGGGCTGATATTTGAGAACTGCCTCAAGTTTAGAGTCAAAGGTAGTCAGAATGTGAGAGCAAGGAGCTGGGTTTAAGAAGACTGCCATGAGCACAACAGGCTTGCATAGTGAATGCTTGGCCACTAAGATGCAAGACAGGGTTATTACCTCTTGGAATGCCTATCACAATGTCTGCTACATAGTACATGCTCCATAAATAAGAGTGAAAGAGTACATGAATAAACCAAACAAATCAATGGAACTTACTCTGGTGGCATGCAAAAACGATTCATTCCTAAGAATAAAGATGCCAAAATATCAAATTTTGAGTATTGGTCTTAAGCAACTCAACTCCTTTTTAATGCAAAGCTAATCTTAGATCCCAACCTCTTTTTAACTGCCTTTCAAATTCAATCTCTCTCTTCCCCTCACTCCTGCCTCTCTTTTTTCCACAGAAGTTTATAGTTCTTAGCTTGGTTTTTGTGATGTTTTGATTCTCAAATGCAGAGGTCAAGCTGGGCACATGTTTTCTTTTAACTCTGACCCCTAAATAGAAACGTGGAGCATTTCTGAACACTTTAGGGCCCTGGTTGTGCTGAGACAAGCCAGAATTAGCCCCAATTATTGATCTCCAAATAGACCTGACCCTGCCAGACCTGCCTCCTTCAGGGTGCTGCAGAAAATTCACATTTCCAAATTTATTGAATTAAATGTATTTATTTTTGAGAAGGCGCAAAAGCCAAAGTAAACTTCAAACTGCCTTTGAATGAACTCACATCCAGTCATACCATCAGCAAACTTTGTCCCACTGAAGTCACCACCAAGGCCAGTTATTTCTTTGGTGCATTGGAGGATTAAAAAGAAAGGAAGGGAAAAAAAATTTCTGAAAAGGGAAAAATATGTTTGAATAAAGGAACATGGAAAAGTTAAGGTCAGAATGGAATCTTTTGAGGGCTGGTTAATTTAGAAGTCAGTCGTATTGCAGGGCAAGGGTTGTGTTCATTCTTGGCCACTGACTCCTATTTACACTTGGCAACTCTCTGGCCTTGGGGTAAGGAGGTAAATGGTGACCTAAAGCAAGCTGAGATTATTTATGATTGTCTCTATGGAAAAGCAGGTGGCTAGTCCTGATTAAAACCTTCTTCCTTGGATAAGAGATGGGAAGAACAGAGTGTGAGTACTTTTCACACTACCCAGGATGCTACTTTCAGAATCCACAGCCCAAATCTAACTGCAGGGTTTCTCTACCATATTGTTCTCCTGCCAGTTCACTCTTCACATTGGGATGTTCAGGCATCTCCATGCCTAGGAGTTGAGGCTCACTCTCATGGCTCTCAAAGACAAGAGGAAAATCTTGCTTTAAGTCAAGGTTTGCTTCCTTAAATCATTTCTTGTTCCCGATGAACTTATTCCAATGTTGATTGAATGTAGCTACACTCCTTCCCCTCAAGGGAAAGCCCCACCCTCTAGAGACTCTAGACCCAAGAAGATTTTGATCCCATTGGTTGAAATACACTTAAAAAAATCCTAGCCACCAATATTCCTGAGTCCCCTTTGTTAACTCTGTGCTGCACATTAGAATCACCTGAGAAGCTTTTGATAAATGTCCCGCCCCCACCCCTCCATGGTCCAATTAGGTTGACTTGGAATGAGGCTCTTGGTTTTTTGTTTTTGCTTTTATTTTTATCTTGACCATTATAAATCATGGGGTGATGTGGTCATTTGACTCATGTTTCCTCCACATTGCTAAACTTTTATTTATTTGTTTGTTTATTTATTGCTAAAACACCAGCTTTAAAATTTTCTGTTTGGTTCCTCTTTTTGATGGCGTAATGTCCAGAGAAGTAGTGTTTCTCCTGGAATTTGTTAGCTCTAAGTGTACAGTCTATCCTCAACTCTGGTTGCACATTAAAATACCCTGGTGAGGTTTTAAAAATATGTGAATGCTGGGCCCACTCCAAGATATTTAATTGGTTTTGAGTGGAGCTTAGGAATCAGAATTTTTTTTTTAAATGAAATCCTCAAGGACCATAAACACAAACTGTTAAGTGAATTTGAAAGCCACAGATACCCTGAAGGCTTTGCCAATTCTGTTTGTTTGTTGTTTTTTGTTTTGTTTTAAAAGCAGAAAAAGCATGGGATGCATACTATTTTTTTTTTCTTGAGACATGTTTGATGGGTAATATTTTTCAGCAATCAGGAAGTCACTTGTTGAGTCTAAAAACTACACTGACATTTGCTGGTTTCAGAATCATACTACTTTTACCATGATCTGCACCAGCAAAAAGACTTTCTACAACATTTGAAGCCATGGTTCAGACCTAACACCTCAGTTGTAGCTGCTGTAGAAAAGCCTAATGCCTTCATAATTGTTTATCTGCCGAAATGGCAAAAATATTGATCCCACATTTTAAATCTAATGTGTGCACATCACATCCAGGGCCCTCACTACAAGGGAGAAAATACAGGTTCTATCATTCTTGCTTTTGTACTTAATTAACAAGAGTTCAGAAAGGTTACTAGATATATGATCAACATACAAAGGTCAATTGTAATTCTAACAATAGCAATGATAATTAGAAAATGTAATTTTACAAAAGTGATAGCATGTACAATGGCATAAAGAATAGACAGTAACTGGGAATGAATCCTATAAAATGCACACATAGCTTTTTTGGAGGAAAGGATAGCAATTTTAAAAAAATATAATAAACAAGCCAAAATAAATGGAGTAATATGTCATGTTCATTAACAGCAAGTGTTAGTATCCTAAATATATCTTTTTATCCCATATTTTTCTATAAGTTTGATAGAATTCCATGTAGACTCTCAGAACTATTTTGAAGAGAATTTGACAGAATTATTCTAAAATTTATATGGAAAAATCAAAGGTTTGAGAATACTCCAAAAGTGTTGAAGAAGAACCAGGTAGAGGGGCTTTCTCTACCAGATATCAAAATACATTATAAAACTATTATAAGACCATGTTCTATTGCCATAAGGAGAGACAAATACATCAACCAATGGAACAGAGAACATAGATATAAATACATATACATAGAAACTTGATTTGTGGCAGAATTGATGCTCTAGATGAGTGGGGAAAGGATGAGCAATGAAATAGGTGGATCTGGGATTACTGGTTTTTAATGTAATGATAAAAAGTCACTAAAATGAGTATCACATATCACTCCTGAACAAGAATCAATTCCAGGTTGCATAAATGCTTAAATGTGAAAAGCAAATTCTGAAAGTTTTGAAAGAAAATATAGTACATTATCTTTATTACTCCAAGTGTGATAGCATTTCTTATTTATTTATTTTTATGTTTTTTGGCTGTGTTGGGTCTTTGTTGCTGCACGCAGGCTTTCTCTAGTTGTGGCGAACGGGATCCTACTCTTCGTTGCTGTTCATGGTCTTCTCACTGAGATGGCTTCTCTTGTTGTGGAGCACGGGCTCTAGGCACGTGGGCTTCAGTAGTTGTGGCACATGGGCTTGGTAGTTTTGGCTCGTGGGCTCTAGGGTACAGGCTCAGTAGTTGTGGCACATGGGCTTAGTTGCTCCGTGGCATGTGGGATCTTCCTGGACCAGGGATTGAACCTGTGTCCTCTGCATTGGCAAGTGGATTCTTAACCACTGTGCCACAAGGAAAGTCTGTGAGAGCATTTCTTAACAAGATGCCAAAAGCACAAACCATAAAGAAGGAACCTGGTAAATTTGACAACATCAAATCTAAAAACTTCTTTGTATCCAAAGATCCATAAATAGAGGAGGATTATAAACTGGGATAAGATATCTGCAGCAAATGTGACAAAAATTTTACTGCTGAGAGTAAATCAAATTCCACAAAGTGATAAGAAATAGAAAAGCAAAGTAAGTTAGAAGAAAATAAGCCAAACAAATAAATAGGTATTTCACATAAGCAACAGGGATAGGCAAAACATACTTGAAAAATGTTTAAATTCACTGTGGTTAGGGAAAGGCACATGAAAACCCTGAGACGCAATTTCAAACTCATCAAAATAACAAAGACTGATATGTCTAAAATTAATAGGTATTGACAAAGATATGGAGAAAGGAACATTTCTAACACTGATGTGTAGGTATAAATGAAGGCAACCACCTTGGAAAACAAACAGGAGACTTCTTGAAAAGTAGAACATGGTCATATTCCTGGATGTATACACTAGGGAAACTCTCCCACGTGCCTACAAGGAGGCATGGGCAAAAATGCTCCTAGTACGATGGTTTGTAATGTAAAACTTTGAGAACAACTTACATACCCACCAACAGAAAAATAAATGAATTATAGAATGTTCATATACTGTAAAGTTATACAGCAATACTTCCCAACATTTTCCACATCATGGCACACATAGGAAATAACATTTGTATGGCATGCTGGTATACCTAGAGGGGATTTAGGGTCACTTACATGTAATATGACCATGCCTCCTGGTTTGTCCAGGACCATACTGTTTTTTCCAGGACTCTCCTATTTCAAACAATTGCCAGTGCAATTGTTAACAGTGCCCGTTGCACTCTCAAAATATTCTAATTTGAACAAAAGTTATATGGTCACCCTTTGTTTATGGGCTTAGTGAAACAAACTCCATTATATTTTCATTTTATCTTATAAATGTGATAAAGATAAAATACAAATATTATGGAAGTCTTTAAATATTAAATATTGAACTGTTAAAAGATAAGCTTAGACATATTTTTAAAAATTAAGAGTTTATTTGGGGAAAATTCACTTCTAATCAGGCAGCACCAAGTGATTAGGAGCTCTCTGCCCACAGGAGCCAAGGGAAGACTTTTATCGAGAAGAAGGGGAAGCAAAGCAAAGCAATTGTTTGATTGGCTGTAGCTTAAGCAGTTGCATATTTGGGAAAACCTGGTTGGCCGTTTGTGATTGGCAGTCTTTAGGTTTTGACTTCTTGACCTTGAGGCATTTACAGGATTAGGTTTGGTTGCTTACATGGGCGGCTAAGGCATTAAAACCACCTCAATCTAATGGCCTCCTTGTTTAATTACTTTAACAGAATACATGTAAAATAATTTTAAAAATATTAATGAGAAACTGGAACATATTCATATTGTTGAAGGATTTTATTTCTATAAAAGGTAAAATTGTGACTCCCATGAAATTATAAAATGAATACGTGTCAAAGAGTTTATCCAATTTATTAATTAATGAGGGATTCAGTAAGATGTTAAAACAAGTTCAAAAGACAATCCAAAGAATAGGCTCATACGTAGGCAATCAGTAATGCTGAAATGAATTTACTAATAGAAGCAAACTGATTCAAAAGCCTAGCAAAATAACATGTGATGTTTGGAATCATTTCTTCCACATAGGAAGAAATCAATTACACTCCAAGAAACAAAGCTCATTTGCATCCTTATGAATAGGACCATTTATTTGTGTTACCTTTAAGCAGAAACATCTTCATCACCATCAGCCCCCTACAAGGTAAGTTTTATCTCTACAGAGTTATAAAAGGCACAGACTCCCATAAAATCAGACAACCCAAAAGTGTCTGCTAGACAACACCAAGCATTCTTCAAAGGACATCCAGAATCTTGCTACTCAATTTTTTTCATATGGAGCTAGTCTATATTATATTAATTTTTCAATTCACCATTTTGATAACGTTAATCTTTACAGGTAGAAACGTTCAGTGAAGAAACATTGGCTCTCAGGTTTTCCAAAATATTTTGAAACAAAGCTCTTGTGTTTTCCTGTTTTTCAGCTGTACCATCAATACAAAATATACACAGTATTTGTTTAATACCTTGTTTCAAAGAATTCATTTATCGTTTTCAATATTTCACACTCAATAGTTTGTTTTGGTACGTCTTTGCGGAACTAATAATGTTCTGTAAAGCGTTTCTCTTGAGGACTTCTAATTAGTACTATTAACTGAGCACACTTAATTATATCTGCAGATTCATCCATCTGCAATAAAGCCATTTTGCTTTTATAATTTTCTGGATCAAAGTTGTCCCAAGTTATATAGTATGTTGACAATGAACCTATAATGGTAAATTCAATAATGGCACCTTTTCTATTTCCTATGCTTCATTGGTTCAAAACATAGTACATATTGATAATTTCCATACAGGATGGTAAAAGAAGTGACTCTAAAACTGTCTGAGGCATTCTGTGATCTTTAGCTATTAACTGAACTATCTTGCACTAGTTCTTCTCAAATAAAGCCTTTTACTGATTTGGAGCATGAAGACACTTGTAAAAGTCTAATCCTTTTGTATGCGTAAGAGGAATGTTTTCTAGTTAAATCCTAGGGTCATTTATTGTCATCATTGCTTCATTTCATAATTTTTCCATGTAAATAAGACATTTAGGCTGAGGAAGAAAAGGATTGACAGGATACAGGACTCCAAATTTGAGTGTCTGATATATATATATATATATATATATATATATATATATATATATATATATATATGCCCATTCAATGACATCATGTTAGCAGGTTGATATCAACCATGATGGAAATATCTACACTCTATAAATTAGCAAATACTCTGAATCAGTGGCCTACCCCCTCCCACAGAGTCCATTGTTAAACATTTACCAGCACACCACTGATTGGAAGATTCCATATTTTTAGGTAACTGTTCTCCACATTGATCTGTAGATTTGTCATAATCCCAATCAAAGTTTATCGGAATTTTTCAAAGAAATTGCAAAGCTAATTCTAACATTTATATGGATCTCAAAGGAACCAAACATTCTAAAACAGCCAAAACATTCTTGAAAAGGAACAATAATATTGAAAATCTTATATTCATTGACTTCAAGACATTATTTTAACAGTATTTTTATAACATTTTTAATTTATGTAAGGTGGGTAGTAATGCTTCCTATTTCTTTTCTGATCCTAGTGATTTGAGTCTTCTCTCTTTTTTCTCGGTCAAGCTAGCTAAAGGTTTGTCAATTTTGTTAATTTTTTCAAAGAACCAGATTTTTTGTTCCATTGATTTTCTCTATTTTTCTAATTTTTATTTTGGTTTTTAGATCCATCAGAGAATTGAGGTCACAGGGAAAACTACTGCCTCAACATGGAGAAACAGGCAAATACAGAGTCACAGCTTACTGGAGCAGAAGCCTAGCCTACAGCTAGAGCCAATAGTATACATCATATCTAGCTTTCAACAAAAAAAAATTACAAGGCATTCTAAAAGACAAAGACACAGCTTGGAGAGACAGAGCAAATATTAGAAACACTTTTGGATATGGCAGATATTTAAGAATGATCAAAACCAGAATTTAAAATACCCATGATTAATATACTAAAAACTTTAATGGAAAAAATGCAATGAACATGCAAGTAGAAATGAGTAACATAGGCAGAGAAATGCAAACTCTAAAAAATAATCAAAGGAAAATGTTAAAAACCAAAAAGAAACAAAAACAAAAAAAACTGTAACAGAAATATGGATTGACTTTGATGGGCTTATGAATAGCCTGGACACAGGGTAATAAAAAAAATAGTGAAATTTGAAAGTATGTTAATAGAAACTTCAAAAACTGAAATACAAAGAGAAGAAAAGAAAAATATGGAACAAAATACCAAGGTAATTAAAAAGGTGTGACATACATGTAATGGAAGTACCAGAAGGAGAAGAAAGAAAGGAACAGAGTAAAAATATTTAAAGTAATAATGACTGATAATTTTGCAAAATTAATGACAGACACAAAATCACATATGCAGGAAGCTCAGATAATACCAAGCAAGTTAAATACCCCAAATTCTACACTTAGTTGTATCATATTCAAACTGAAGATATCAAAAACAGAAAGAAAAGTTTGAAAGAAGACTGAGGGTGAGAAAAGAACACCTTGCCTACAGAGAGCAAGGATAAAAGTTATATTGGGCATCTTTTTAAAAGTCATGTAAGAAGAAGAAAATGGAGTAAAATATTAAAGTACTGAAAGAAAAAGACCCGCCAACCTAAAATTCTGTATCTAGTGAAATTACCTTTCAAAACTGAAAGAGAAATAAAGGCACTCTTGGATAAACAAAAGTAAAGGAACTCCATTAAATTAACATCTGGCTTCTCAGAATAAACAATGGAGACCAGAATGTAGTGGGTAACATATTCAAATGCTCAAAGAAAAACCGTCACTGAGAATCTTATACCCAGTAAAGCTCTCTTTCAAAAATGAAGGTGAAACAAGGACTTTCATAAATAAATAAAAACTGAGAGAATTTGTGGCTAGCTGACCTGCCTTACAAGAAACACTAAAGGAAGTTCTTCAGAGTGAAAGCAAGTGATCCCAGGTGGTAATTAAAATCCACATAAAAAAACAAAAAGTACCAGTAAAGGTAATTGTGTAATTACAAAAGACAGTAGCAATTAATACCTATTCTCTTTTCTTCTCTTGACCTATTTGAGAAGCAATTGCCTAAAGTAATATGTGTATGATATAATTTTGAGCCTATATCATATAGAACTACAATATATGCGTGATATATCTGCCAATTACAGCACAAGTTTATAGAAAGAAGTAGGGAGGAAATAAAAATTAGAGCAGAAATTCATGAAACAAAGAATATTAAAACACAGGAAATCAATGAAACCCAAACCAGGTTTTATGAAAAGATTAACAAAATTGACAAAACTTTATCTAAATGGGACGAGAAAATATAAGGAAAGACTCAAATTTACTAGCATCAGAAAAGAAGGAAAGGGCATTACTACTAATCTTACAGAAATAAATAGCATTATAAAAATATTGATACTATGAACAATTGTATGCCAACAAAGTGGATAACTTAGATGAAATGGGTGAATTCCTAGATAGAAAGTGAAGTCTAAAATTCACATTGAATTGAAGAGACCCTGAATAGCTAAAAAATTTATGAAAAAGGATAAAGTGGAAGGAATCACACTTCCCAATTTCAAAATTTACTACAAAACAATAGTAATGAAGTTATAGTGTGAAAATGTGATAGCACACAAAGATAGACATATAAGTCAATGGAATGTAATTGAGAGCCTGGAAACAAGCCTGTACATCTATGATCAATTGATTTTCAACAAGGGTGAGAAGACCATTCTATGGAAAGAATAGTTTATTTTAAGAAATGGTAATAGGACATTTGGATAACCACATGAAAAAGAATGAAGTTGAACCCAGATCTCATACCATATGCAAAAATTAACTCAAAATAAATCAAAGATCTAAATGTAAGAACTAAACTATTAAACTAGGAGAAATATTCAAGATCTTGAATTTGGCAAAAGAGTCTTAGATATCACCAAAACATGAGTAACAACAACAAAACATTGATGAATTGCATTTTATCATGGTTAAAACCTTTTGTGCTTCAAAGGATATCATCAAGAAAGTAAAAGACAACCTAAAGAATGGAAAAATATTTGCAAATAATATATCTCATTAGGGCCTTTATCTAGAATATATAAACAACCCTCACAACTCAGTAATAAAAAGATGAATTACCCAATTTTAAAAATTGGCAAATAAATAGACATTTCTGAATAGACATTTCTCCAAAGAAGACATAAAGATGGCCACATCTTTAGATAGAAAGATAGTAAGATCATTAGAATTAGGAAAGTGCAAATCAAAATCACAGTGAAATATAATTTCATATCTATTAGGATGGCTAGAATCAAAAAATCAGATAATACCAAATGTTGGTGAAGATGAGAAACTGAAACCTTCATACACTGCTGGTGGGAATGCAGCTACTTTGGAAAATAGTATGGCAATTCTCAGAAGATTAAACATAGAGTTACCATAAAACCCAGTACTTTCACTCATAGGTATATATCTAAGAAATATTAAAACATGTCCACACAAAAACTTATACATGAATCCCCATAGTAGAATTATTCACAATAGCAAAGAGGTAAAAACAACTCAAACATCCATTAACAGATTAATGGATAAACAAATGTGGTATATCCATACAAAGAAATATTATTTAGCCATTAAAAGAAATAAAGTACTGATAAACAACATAGATAAAACTTGAAAACATTAAAGAATGAAAGAAGACAGTTATGAAATACCACATATACAATTCCATGTATATGAAAGTATGGAATGGGGAAATCTGCAGAGACAGAAAATGTATGAGTGGTTGCTTTATCTAGTGGGGGATTGAGTGGAGAATAAGAGAGTGATAGCTAAAGAATATGGGGCCATATATACATACATATATAGTTATATAGTTATATAATATATACAGCTATATAACTATATATATAAGTAAGACACAATTTCACATGTACTATACAGTATTATCAATTATAGTCACCATGCTGTACATTAGATCCCCAGGACTTGTTTATTTTATAACTGGAAGTTTGTATCTTTCAATCAACTTCACCCATTTTGTCCCATCCCCACCCCCATCTCTGGCAACCACCAATCTGTTCTCTCTATATCTATGGTGGCTTCTTTTTGAGATAATGAAAAAATATTCTAAGATTGACTATGATGATGAGCATACATATCTTTAAATGTTCTAAACCCCATCAAATTGTATATTTTAAATGGGTGAATTGTATGATATGTGCATTGTATCTCAATAAAGCTCTTTTAGAATAAAAGAAAAGAATACGGTGTCCTCATAGAATGTTAGGGAGTGCTCCTCTTTCTCTGTTTTCTGAGTTTTTCTAGTCCTTCCTTGCTCCCTTTTATCCATTCTGATAGCCCGCCTTTTTTAATAAAAATAAATATGATTTATTTGTATTTATTTTTACCATCTGTTTACCGTACTTATTTAGTATTTTTCCTTTTCCTACCCTCTTTTAATTCTCTTTTGAGATTTTGCTTTGTTTTTTTCCTCATTCTATTTTTTTCTCTCCCAGATACGATGATAGATTCTATTTAATTTTAATGTATTTAGTTAACTAAATGCTAAAGTGAAACTGCACAATATCCTCCTTCTGTAGAAATGAACAGTTCTTAGAATGTTTATCACTAGTCCTGTCCTGAAGATATGTATGAAATTGTTTGGTGTTTTAATGCTATATTTTATCCGATTTTTAAACTGTACCTATTTAAGTTACTATTTCTTGTTTCATGGCATCAATGTTTACATTTACAGGTATGTTTTCATTAATTTCAATCACAGTGCCATCTTGTATCTCTGGTCTCTGCTCTCTGCTTTCATTTTGCCTCTTCTTGAAGTATGTCCTTTAAAAGTTTCTTTGGTAAAGGTGTTTTGGTGGTGAACTCTCTGTTCTTGCTGATCTGAAAATGTGTCTCATCCTTGCTCTTAAAAAGGTTTTCTGAATATAAAATTCTAGACCGATAGTTATTGTCTGTCTGCACTTTGAAGATATTGATTTCCTCTATTAGCTTCCAGTATTACTGTTAAGTCACCTGTTTTTCAGTTTAATAATTTCATTTTTGAGTGTGAATTTTCAAAGAATATAGCTGCTTTCAATATCATCTCTTTATCTTTGGTAGTCTATATTTTCACTTTAGTATACATGGAGAGATCTATTTCTTTTTATTTATCCTATTTGAAATTCATTAAATTTCCTGAAATTGAGGATTTATCTTTGAATAATTTTTGAAAACTATTAGCTATGATACATTTCAACATTATTTCTCCTTCCCATTCTTTCAAATTCTCTTTTTCTTTGAAATGCTCATTAAGTGATTGCTGGACCTCTTTTTTTTTTTTTTTTTGCTGGACATTTTTACCTTCCAGGTCTCTTAAACTCTTTTTTCATGCTTTCCTTCTCTGTCTCTCTGCTGCATTCTGGATAATTTCTTCATACATGTAATATAATTCACTAATTCTCTTCAGCTCTATGCAATCTGCTATTAAACCTTTCCTCTGGATTTTATTTTTTAATGCTTATACATTTTTAAATTTTAATAGTTTCTTTTCTTAGTGTCGCTATCAGTTTTAAGAACATCTATTTTATAGTTACTATTACTGTCACTGTGGATACTCACCCAGTCATTTTCCCCCTTGCATCAGCACAACTTTATAAACAATGGCACACATTGCAGTGGAAACTCCCAGTCCCCTTAGCCTGCCTCTCATTGTCTCTGGCCTTTGTGTGATTCCTGGTTGAGCTGCCTAGAGAAGGCTGTCTCTGGAAACTTCTAAACTTGGACAAAGAGGCCATACGACCAGGAAAATCTAATTTAGAGACAAGGCTGCTGGACTCAAGAGTCCTCTGGGAAAGTCTGTGAACTTTAGCAAATGCATGAGCAGACACCAGGAAGAAGTGCTTGTTTCAGTCGGATAGACAGATAAATCCTGTATTGGGCAGAAAGATCCATCTCTTACCCTTGTGGGAAGCTAGGGAAGTAAAAACATAGCAGGGTAGTATAACAGGATACCTTAAACCAAAGCTTATGTCCCTGGTGTGTGGAGGCACCTGAGAACTAGAAGCTCAGAAGGTTCCCAGGATAAATCATATCTTTATCCATGTATAGCATACATTCTTTCATTAGATATTACTGATTATTTTTTTATGGCGTTTCAGAATACTTGGTCTATTATATTGGTCAAATACCAAACTCTTAAACATCTTTTGTAGGCACAATTCAGACACCAATCCACTGTGTCTTTCAAATCACGGAGGATAAAAATCCAGCCTGCAAAGTGATCTTCTTGAAACTTCTCTCATTCAGCTTCAAGTGAGAGGGAAGCAAGTCCTATATCTTCCCCATGGAGGTAAGGAGAAAAAACAACACAGCAGCCCCAAAACTTTTCCTCTTGCCTTGTCTTTAACCTTTTAATAACCTTGAGCCTAAGGATTGCATAACTACTTGGCAATCCTGCATATGTGAATATGAGAATATTTGCCCTCTCTCTCTCTCTCTCTCTCTCTCTCTATATATATATATATATATATTTTTTTTTTTTTTTGGGGGGGGGGTTTGGGTTTCTTTATTTCTTTTAAAAAAATCTTTTGAAATGTCAGCCAAAACTGAGGCAGAAACAGTCTCGCTTTTAAAAATCTATGGCCTCTGAATGTTTATATTTCAGTCATATGCCTGTAATTTTCAAACAGTGTATTCCCTACATTAAAAACTTTAACTATATTATTTCATTTGAAACATAATAAATATACAAAAAATAGAGTTTTAAAAGAATGATACAAAACAAATATGAACAGAAATTCTCATTTTTCTTTCTCTATGCCGATTTATTATTTTGTACCTCTTACTTTGGAGATCAGAACTCTGAAAAATAAGGGTTTGACTCAATTTACACATTACCAAAGCTACAAAAAATTTGAAAAAATTTAAAAACTGCCATGGGCTTTTTCAAATTATAAGTGATAACAAGAATTAACTTTCTCCATTGAGATTCCAGAGAGAGGACATAAAATCAAATCCCTGTAGTGACACAGCTGCAGGCTTATTTGGAATCCCACCCAAGATGTACTTTCTAGTTATCCACCACCTCTTCAACAGACTCTCAAAGGAATTGTTAAATATGATTGTTTTTCATGGTTTGAGACTTTTTAAAAATGACACAGCATGGGCTGGTAGATGCTTCAGTATTTGTTGCTGGTATATTTCTGAGCTCTGTGATAACAGCTTCATGCTCCAGAAGTTATATCAATGAAAAAAACTGCACTCTTATGATCATATATGGGAGCTGCTATCATGGCAGCCTAAAACCATAAAATGGCTTTTAAGAAACGATTCTGGTCCAGAGAGAAATTTGAAAATAAAGATTGTTCACTGGTTCTTGTTTAGCCAAAGCTATGTGGTTACAGATACTGTCAAAGTTGCTAATTTTATAGACTAGGAGAGATTATCAACAATTGATTTCTGCTGAAATGTCCTGTTTCATATAAATACCTGTCTTAGTCCGTTCAAGCTGCTATAACAAAATGCTACAGACTGAGTAGTTTATGAACAACTGAAATTTATTTCTCACAGTTCTGGAGCTGGAAGTCTCAGATCAGGGTGCCAGCAAGGTCAGGTGAGGGCCCTCTTCCAGGTTGCAAACTCGCGACTTCTCTCTGTGTCCTCACATGGCAGAAGGGTCTAGGGAGCTCTCTGGGGACCCGTTTATAAAGGTACTAATCCCATACGTGTGGGCCCTACCCTCATGACCTAAGCACTTCGCAAAGCCCCTACCTCCAAATACCACCACACTGGGCATGTAAATTTCAACATATAAATTTTGGGGGAACAAAAACATTCAGACCACAGCAGTATTCTTTTTGGGAAAAGTAGACTTGAGACTTAAAAGGAAATGCCTGGGGTTAGATCAGTTTTGTAGAACCTTCCCTTTACTTTTTTGCTTTCTCTTTTTAAAGGATAACAGAGTAAACTCTATCTAAATGAAACCAGTGAATGGCCCAAGGGCCAAAATACTCCTCTTTCCTACTATTTTTATGTCATTTAAATTTTACACGAAAAACTTAGCTATGGAAATCAATGGTCCCTCCTCTCTGGCTCCTAATTTGATCTGAAGTTTCCAGTGTGTGTTAAGTTTTAGTTTAGTCTTAAAGTATTTATTTTTGCCATCTCTAGTGGGGTTAAGAGCTAAAAGTTGTGCACTTGCTCTATGGGCCTTAAATAATATTTGGCTGAATGCCTATAGATTCCAGTAGAATATTTCCAATAGATTTCAGCAACTTAAGGCACACGTTACTGTTAAATAATAATGACTTCTTTGCCATGAAGTGTTTGATTAACACTAGTTAAGACTGGATAAATCATCTATCACCTTGTGAGAAAGATCATTATCTTCATGTTTTAAATAAGAAAACTGAGGTGGAGGATTTAGGGGATTTGCCAAAAGTAGCATTCTAAGTTAAAAATAGAATCTCAACATTTTCCAGTCCATTGCTTTAAATCACTGGTTTCCTTTAGAGTCGTTTTTATAATTCTGTATATTATTTCCTCCCCCCTCCTTTTTCTTAAGGAGAAAGACATATGTTTTTAAAGGAACGCACTATTTTCTTAAATTTTTCATACCTTGGAATGCATAGGTGATTTAGTCACTGAGGGTTGAAGGTTTTGAAATTAACCTAATCACTCTGGAATAAAAGCCAGCAGTTATGATTCAACTCAGATATAGACAATGGACATTTGATTTTAAAGCCATACTCCTTTGCAGCTACTTTCTCATTTCTCCCTTTAGGGTGATTTGTGCAAAAAGGCAGGGAAAATCATCATTATCATTACATTGTTTATGCCCTAATTCTTTTTGAGAAAACTTCCTTCATCCCCACCTACCTCTCTATGGGTCATTTGAGGCATGTCCAAATTGGAGGAGTTGCACACAATTTTCCATAGTAGGTAATTCGGCTGAAGGGTGAGCTGAGTCCACCCCATGGAGCTCACTTTCTTTCTGTTTCAGCCAAGTCCCAGCTGAGCACCTGTACCTCTCAGCAGATAGTGCTTTCTTCGTGGATGGGAGCTCAGGAAGACACAGCTCAGGGCTATAGACTCAGCTGATCATAAAAAAGATCAAGAACAAAGAGACTGAATTGGATAAATCCAGGAAAGGAAAGAATTTAAACTGAAATGTAAAAAATAAACCATATTACTATAGGAAAGAAAGTAGGAGTTTACTTCTTCAGCCTTTTATCACTATTGTGAATATATGATTTTCACTCTATTTTTGTAACCTAGTACAGAAAGTTTGCTGAAAATGAGAGCCTCCTTTTTTTTTTTTAATCAGTTACTGATTTTGAGGAAGGGTGCAAAAATAGAGGAGAAAAGTAATTGATACACTGCAGTGAATGTTTGGACACTTATACACGTTACACATTCCTATATGTAGTTCTGAGTTAGACGTTGTGGGTGATACATAGAATTGTAGCAAATGGTTCCTGTTCTGAAAGAGTTGGAGAAAACAAAATATATATATATATATATATATATATATATATATATATATATATATATATACATAGATTATGTAAGATTTAAACAAAGTCTATGGTCAGCCTTTGAATTGCTAGAGTACAAAGTAAAAGCCTTTGGGAAAATTTGGTATTTGAAACTTCATTATAGAAATGTTATTAAAAGTATTGTCTTGATATCCACGTCTGTTGATAAATCATTTAATTCCTGATCAAACGCTGTTTTGTATATTTCCACTAAGTATATAAGAAACAAGATGCAATGAAATCAGCTGTCTTTTAAGCATTGTGACAATATTTTTAAAAACAAAAACATTTAAAACAGACATACTATCTAGACATCAGACCCACAGGGCAAACGAGTTCTTTCTGACCTCCTCCCACTGCCATTTCTTAAGAGGGATAGACTCATCCAGTCTTAACTGACATCAGTCAAGCATTTCATGCCATGATAAAGGGCTCACTATTATTTAACTTAAAAAGCATGTTCAAAAATTGCTTAATTCCAATGGAAATATATTGCCAATATCTACAGGCATTTGATTAAGTATTATGTAGTGAATACATGTGTTTTTGGCATTTAATCCCCTCTACCAATGGCAAAAAGTAATCACCTTAAGAGTAAACTAAAACTGGTTCATGAAATTGGTAGAGCCAGGCTGCCGCTCTTCCATTGAGAAATGAATCAACGTGGGTAGTAGGCAAACCTGTGTTCCCTGCAGCAGTTTGACCAGAAAGGGAAGAAGGAAACAAAGAGACATGAACAAAATTCCATTCTCACAGAACAGACTGTAAAGGATGGAGACCTCTTAGATGGAGTCTTGTTAGAGGCAAACCTAGAGGCATAGAGAGAAGTTTGCACAGGGCTGTTCCACAGGACAAGCACAGTAGTTTACCCCTCTGCTGTATCCTTTCAACAGACTATTTTAAATGCTGCAGCATCATCTGCCTCCTGACTCTCTTTAGCATATTCTCACCTCTTCAGTCTTTTATTGGCTGCTGATGGGTAGATGCCAAGATGGCAGTTAAGCACATACAGTTTGTAGCGGTCAGTCAGGTACAGGATGCTGGAGAAATGCTGTGAAGTGGAGTCGAGCAAGACTCAACAGTTAAAGCACACTCCCAAGACACAGACCCAGGCAGTAACTTTCTTTGCAGCAACAAGCAGACCGTGAACATAGCGTTAGCACTTTGCTGTAGATCTCAAGGCTTCCCTGTAAGTACCACTGTGGGTTTATCAGATGGTCCTTATAGCTCTACTACAGTCCTTACAACTGTAGTCTTTTCATTAATATTTTTGGTTCATATTTTTAAAAATCATGTTTTCAAGGTAGTTCATTGTTTTAGAATATACCCCAAAGAATCTTTGTGAATGAGTATCTACAATATTTCTAAGTGTGGTCCTGCTCTCCAAACCACAAAAAGCTGTTATTAGATCCATTTCTACAAGTCAAATATACTAGAATGTGGCATATCTGACACTTTGCAACAGTCTCTCTATCAGATGGTCAGGCCAAGTCGGCTTTAATATTTAAAGTATATTGACTTAAGTCTTAATTTCTTGCTTTGACCAATATTTTCTCTATTGCTGAGCCATGACTCAATTAGAAGGAAGTCAAATTTTGGTCAGGTCTACAAAGGATCAAAATGATAAGCAAACTTTCTTTTTTTGTTGCTTCTTCAGGTCAGAAAAGGAACTACATCATGTACAGCTGTCTCCTGTGGGAAAAAAAGAACAAGGTTGGGTGACCTTCTCCCTCAGTCTCCCTCTCTCCTTTCCCCTACAGCTCTCATGGTGCCTGCTCCCCTACCCCACTTTCTGAAGGTGAGTCTACCTCTGTCTTAGCTTGGGCTACCATAACAAAGTACCATAGGCTGGTGGCTTCACCAACAGAAATTTGTTTCTCAGAGTTTTGGAGGGTGGGAAGTCCAAGATCAAGGTGCTGGCAAAGTGGGTTTCATTCTGAAGTCTCTTCTCTTGGCTGGCAGGCTGCTGCCACCTCACTGTGTGACCACATGACTGCTGCTTTGTGCATGTGCACCAGGCAGGTGTGGGGAGGCGGGGCAAGCTCTCTGGTGTTTCTTCTTATAAGGGTACTAATCCCATCAGAATAGCACCCCCCGTGACCCCATCTAACCCTAATTTCTTCCCACAGGTCCCATCCCCAAATACTATCACATTAGGGGTTAGGGCTTCAATATTAGGTTGGGGGAGACACAGACATTCATTTCCTGTTGACCTCTTAATAGAAGAACCAGTGAATTTTTTTCCTCACTGGTTAAAGACAATTATTTCCTATGAGTTTGTGCCATTCAACAGTACATACAAATGAAACCTCAAACACTATTTGTTTATTGCTAGTAAACTAATTAAATGAAGAAAATCTTCTATAACCTCTTAAACTATACTGACCACACGGCCCATCACAAGTAGAATTGGAAATAATGTGCAGGTGACATAAAGATAGATATCAACTCTACCGGGTGAAAAAAAGAACTAGAAGAATATATATGTTCTAAAATCAGAAAATAAGTACTACCCTTTGTGTATCACCTTTCTTTGAAGGAGGCAATTGGTACCAGGTCTTCTTGCGTCTGCCATACTGCAAAATACTTTAGGGTATGTTAGAGATATCTCAGTGTGCCATCAGTATTCTTAGAGTAGATCATCAAATTTTCCATGTAAGAAACTTTCAATTTTATTCATTATTGTAATTTGTTACACACGTAATATGGGCTATTGTAGGATTATTTGAAAATATGAATAAGAACCACAAGCCAATTAGCCAAAGATATCCATCCATTATTACCATTTTACCATTTATATATATCCTCTCTCTCTCTCTCTCCACACAGAGACACACATATGTAGACACATACATATGTGTATATTATGTAATTTGCACACATATATTTAAGAGAAATATAATAATATGCTACATACAGTGCTATAACCTGTTACTCTCACTTATTAATATGTCATAGTCTTTCAGATCAAGAAATAAACATTTTTATTATAACTATGTAACACTGCAGGACATTTAGACTGTTGTGACTTATCTTTAATGTAACAAAGTTGTGATGAACACACTTCTTCATGTATATTTGCACAATTAAACAACTATTCTTAGAATAAATACCTAGAAGCCACCTTGCTGGGATAGAAGAAATAAACAAAAATTGGTTTGATAAATATTGCAAAATTCCTCTGAAACAAATTCAAGGTTTGTATTCCTATAGCAATGCGTGCAAATGTATATTTTCCCACATGCATAACAATACATATTATGTAAAATTTACTTTTTTTGTTTGCCAATCAAGAGAAAAAAAGTTATGCAATTTATGTTATTTTGATGACTAGTGAGGCTTAATATTTATATGTTCATTGATTATTTCAGTTTCTCATTCTCTAGAATTATATTTTCATGCCTTTTATTTCCATTTTTCTCTTGGAATAGTTGTTTTATTGGTTTATGTGATATATTTGTATGTTACTGATTTTATTCTTTTGTCATTAAAAAATGTTTTATTACAGAAGTCTTGAAACAAATACAAAAGTGAAAGGAATACTTGGTTAGTGAGAAATATATTTTGTAAATATTTCCCCCCATTTTGAGTTTATTTATGAATTTGTTTTAAAATTTAATTTAATTTAATTTTTTGTGTGTTGAGAGTCCAATTTAGTATTTGATGACTTTTATTTTCCTTATGCTACTTTTGGAGTCTATGGTGTACCATCAGCTCTTTGGAGAATATTAACATGTGATATTCAATTTTTAAAAGGAAATCTGTTTATCATTTTACATTAGCGCTAAGTAATGGAGACAGTGCTGACTCACCTGAATTCTCTAAACTCACTACACTATTTGTCAGTGCTACAGAGGTTTCTTTCTTCCTTTTGGAAAATGTTTCTTTTTAAATACTGAATTGACCTGTGTTTCGATATAAGCATCTAATCCCTTTCTCTGAGTTGGATACATAAGAAGTACTTAAAACTATACAACCCTACTTAGGGCATTCTAAAATACACTGAGAGAAGAGATCTTTGTTATCTAAAGATATAAAAACAGTATCTAAGCAAAGTGAGGCTCAGCAGGCAATTAAAGAAAATGATTGCTAGAATGAAATGCTTTAAATTGCATGTTTAAAAGACCTAGGAATCCTAATATATGTACTTCCTGCTTCTCTCCCATTATATTGTGGAAAAAGTTCAGAGTTTTTTAAGTCGAGAAATACATGAACAGTTGTGTTTACTGAAATGTTTGAGTGGATAGCTCTTACTAGCTCTGGCACTGAGTTTCCTCCTTTATGCTATTAATTGCCTTTTCCTATATATATGGATTACTAGATTTTTAAAATCATGATTTTTTCTTAAAAAATGACATTTCTAATTTATGTTGATACTAATGGGAATTTTATTATAAAACCATATTCTTTAAAATTTGACACATAGAAAATTTGTTGCACAACTTTTCTCACTATTTTGGTAGTCTTTTGAAGTAGAGAATCAGAAATATTATGTAAAAGAGTAAAGAACATTTTTTCAAATAAATGAACACGTTACCCTCCCAAAAAACAAATATAAATTATTTCCAGAATTTGTTTGTTCCCCTCATCCTCCCTTAAAATAAAAAAGAGGGGAGATAAAACAAACTTAATGACTCAAAATTTATCCTATATACAGCTTTTCCAGGTAGCTAAGTGTTGGATAGACAGCTGACAGAAACTGGCTCAATAGTGATGCGTGAAAACTCAGAATTACAACCTGAAATGTTAAACCAGTGAAAAGACTTCATATACATCCACTATTTTTTTTTAATTGGAGTATAGTTGTTTTACAATGTTGTGTTAGTTTCTACTGTACAGCGAAGTGAATCAGCTGTATGTATACATATATGCCCTCTTTTTTGGATTTCCTTCCCATTTAGGTCACCACAGAGCACTAAGTAGAGTTCCCTGTGCTATACAGCAGGTTCTCGTTAGTTATCTATTTTATACATATTAGTGTATATATGTCAATCCCAATCTCCCAATTCATCTCACCCCCCTCCTATCCTCCCTTGGTGTCCATATGTGTGTTCTCTACGTCTGTGTCTCTATTTCTGCCTTGCAAACAGGTTCATCTGTACCATTTTTCTAGATTCCACATATATGCATTAATATATGACATTTGTTTTGCATCCACTATTCTAGAAACCAGCTCTTTCTAATTTCACTTAGTAGAGTATTTTATGTTCTCAGGTTTGAAACTTTCCCTTTCACAAAAATAAGTGTGTCAGCTTTTCAGAGGTTACGAAGCACTCAAGTTGACCCACAGAATCTGTTCCATTAGGTCAACCTGAAACCGACAAGGCAGGTGAAATGATTTGCAACCAAGTATCATTTCAGTTCTGGAACATATTGACATCTGTTACAACATTTTATTCAACATCAAACTCCACATGGCACTTGAAGGAATGCAAGGAAAGAAAAACACTACAAAATACAAACCTTTTGGATTTTGTTACAAGTGGATAATATTTAAAACAAACCAGCTGATGTCATATTTGTGTACAGAGAAAATAAATATATCAAATGTGACAGGCAATCTAATCGTTTATTTCATCAGTTTTCTCCAAAAGTCATTTTCATTCATAATCTTCAGGTATGTAGTCCTGTCTTCAGCACGTACACTTGGACTGCCTCCTATAGGAAATGACATAATACTAATAGATGTAAAAACACAAAATACTTGCAGCAAAAAAACATTATATTACTACTCAAAGAAAATTTAATCGCCGGAGGGCAGAATTTTCTTCCCAGATCCTTTGCTTTTCTTTCCCTTACTTTTACTTGCCTTTTGGCAATTTCACTGCTCAGCAAAGTCATGGAGATAACAAAACAAGGCAAGATTTATTGAAATTTGGCAATGGGCTGTTATTATATTTTACAGTACCTTTCTATTTTCTTTAGACTTGACGTACATGGAATTTTATTTGTAAGGAAACTAAAATCTAACAGAACTGGAGCAGAGATAAAGGCCAGATCTGTGTGACAGCTAACAGGACTCTCTGTCTTCAAGGAGTGCTGGAGACTAGGAAACACTTTTACACTGTTAGTGGGAATGTAAATTGGTGCAGTCACTATAGAGAACAGCATGGAAATTCCTTACAACATAAAAAATAGAACTATCATATTATTCAGCAATCCCTATTCTGGGCATATACCTGAAGGAAACAAAACCAGTATCTGGAAGAGATATCTGTACCTCCACGTACACTGCAGCATTATTTACAATAGTGGAGGTGTAGAAACAACCTAAGTGCCCATGAACAGATGAATGGACAAATAAAATGTGTGTGTGTGTGTGTGTGTGTGTGTGTGTGTGGAATATTATTCAATCACAAGAAGAAGGAAATCCTGCCATTTGCAACAACATGAATGGACCTGGAAGGCATTATGTTACGTGAAATAACTCAGACAAAGAAAGATAAGTACTGTATGGTTTCATAAGTGAAATCCAAAAGAAACCAAATTTTAGAAACAGAGAACAAATTGATGGCTGCCAGAGGTGGAAGGTGGTGAGTGGGGGAAATGAGTGAAAGTGGTCAAAAGGTACAAATTTCCAGTTATAAGATAAATAAGCCCTGGGGATGTAATGTCCATCATGGTGATTATAGTTAACAATATTGCATGGTATATTTGAAAGTCGCTAAGAGAGTAGATCTTAAAAGTTCTCACCACAAGAAGAAATTGTTAACTGGGATGGATGTTAACTAAACTTACCATGGTAATCACTTCACAATAGGTACACATAGCAAATCATTTTGTTGGACACCCGAAACTAATATCGTGTTATATGTCAGCTATATCTCAATAAAACTGGAAAAAATTTTAAAATTAAAAGATTTAAAGCTGAGATAAAGATCTATGGGACAGCTAACAGGGGTACCCACCCACAAGGAGTGCTGTGCTCAGAAATATAGCAAGGTGAGAGAAACTTATGTAGCAGAAATCCTCCCAGGGACTAGTAGAGGAAGCAAGAGATTACTGAGCCACTGGTGGCTGGATGTGACTTCCCCATGGGCAGGCTCCATGACAGTAGTTGATTGCATTTAAAGAACCAAGGATCTGGATAGATTAATTGCACTCAATTAATTGTTTGCCTATGACTCCCATATGGCTCATACTGGCCTTGGTTAGAGACAGAGGTTTTTTTTTTTTTTTTTTTTTTTTTTAGTGCATTGCTATGCAAAGTGTTTTAAAAAAATGTTGTCACTGGAAAATATAGGTGGAATGTCAGCTGGTGAAGCACAGAGCATTTTCCTGGTCATGGAATTTGACCAGTATTGTGTGTAGCAGACAGTTGAGAACAAGGCAAAAGTAGGATGGATTCTCTATAGGAACATTCTCTGTGGGGCAGCACTTTTACTGTCTAAAATGGGAGTTGAAAACTAGGCCTGGGTATGAAACGTTCAGTTTGCTTGCACCTTCCAAAAGCATAGATAATTGAAACAGCATTCGTGATTCTGTACTGTAATGTAGAAAAATAAACTTATTCACTGTCTTAAATTAGAGAAACTCAGTTTGAGCTGGCAAAAAGTCTGAAGGAGAACATTTAGAAAAAGTCGGCTTTATTAACTACGCAGTAGGACGGGGAGACGTGTGGTGGTACAACTTGAAATGAATACAAATAATTTGTGATTATCATATTTATTATTAAAACAAAAAGGCTGCTGCATAAATGGTATTTGGAAAAAAAGCATGTAATCTTTGCTTATTGATATGTTTATTCAAATATATATATAATATGTGTAGATATGCATGTGTATATATATATATACACACATACATATATATACAGTCTCATCTAATATGTGTTAGTGTATTTTTTTCTACCATCTCTATGGTGATATGACTTACATATAATAAAATTTACCATTTTTAAGTATACAGTTCAATGATTTTTAGTAAATTTCCAGAGTTTTGTACCATCACCACAATCCAATTTTATAACATTTTCATTACCCCCCACAGATCCCTTATGCCTATTTACAGTTATTTCCATTCCCATGCCCAGCCCCAGTCAACCACTAATCTACTTTCTGTCTCAACAGAGTTGCTTTTTTGTGGACACGATGCCGGGGCCTATGTCTTCCGTGTCCCACCCTCAAGTAAAATGATTAGGGCGGGGAAACACCTTTTGATACTTTGGTGAATACCTTGGTTAGGGCAAGCTTTCTATTAAGAGGAACTACTGCGTGGAAAGTTCAGTGCTCAAAGAGATCTCTCCAGATCTTCTCTTTAGGAAAGCAGCATGGTTCAGGTTTGAGTTCTGGAATGAGGCACACCAGGGTTTAATTCCTAATCTGGTGCTTTCTAGAAGAGTGACCACAGAAAAATAATTTAAACTCTAAAGTGTCAGTTTTCTCATACATAAAAATAAGGTTGTTGGAATATGGCAGGTATTCTGTAAGTAATGTCTGTAAAGTGCCTGGCAATTCATATGTATTCAACAGAAACTTTATTTACAATAGCCAAGATATGGAAGCAACCAAGTGTCTGTCAGCACATGAATAGATAAAGAAGATGTGGTACACACACTCACACACACACAAACATTACTCAGCTATAGAAAAGAATGAAGTCTTCTTGCCATTTGCAACAATGTGGATGGACCAAGAGGGTATTATGGTAAGTGAATAAGCCAGACAAAGAAAGAAAAATACTGTATATTTTCACTTATATGTGGAATCTAAAAAACAAACGAACAAATATAACAAAACAGAAATAGATTCACAGATGCAGAGAACAAATTAGTGGTTGCCAGAAGGTAGGAGGGGTAGAGGAATGGGCAAAATAGGTGAAGAGGATTAAGAGATAGACACTACCAATTATAAAATAAAAAAGTCACAGTGATGTAACGTACAAGGAATACAGCCCATCATATTAAACCTTTGTATGGTGCATAATCCATAAAAATATGTTGTACACTTGAAAATAATATACTATTGTACATCTGCTATACTTCAATTAAAAAAATAAGACTTCAGTATAGAAATCCTGCCTGAGTTTCCAGCTTGCTGGTCGGCTCTCTAAGTTTTGGACTTGCCAGGCCCCACAATTGTCTGAGCCAATTTCTTAAAATAGATTTCTTTAGCTATAGATATAGATGTATAAGTAGATAGATATTTAACCTACTGGTTCTGTTTCTCTGGAGAACCTTTACTCACATGAGAGGGTTTTATGATTCAATTTTTATAGACAGAAGAGAAATGATAAATTAGAACGGAAAGAATTTGATAACTCCTCAGAGGTCAGAAAGAGAGGAAAGAGATAAAGTTGAATCCTTGGCATCTTTTATGTTGTCAGCTGAACAATACCACTAATTTCATTAATTCTTCAAATTTCCTCAATGCCCTATCCTTATTTTTATGATGTGATACTATACTGCTAATAACACTAATTTATTACCCCTTGTAATGTGTATATGTAAAAATACCTTATAAGATGCACATGTAGATGATTTCTATTCGTAAATATACTGCTGCTCAATTTCTCACTAACGGTTCTAAAAGTTATATTTTCTCAACAGGTGGAAAGAGACGTATCATCTAGGACCAAGATCTAAGCATGTGATCAGCAAGGGCATGACTATTATTGAAATAACAAAATATGATTATTTGATTTATTCAAAATGCATTAGAGTCTCTCCAAGTAAGTGACAAAATATTATTAGAATTTCTTAGGGAGTCCCACCATTATCTCAAGGGGAGTGAGAACTCATCAAAAGTATCTGGAATGTGGGATTAGGAGAGGTGACATCTGTACCCTGGTCTGTCCTGATCCATTTAATTCTCTTCATCCCAACCCCATTGCCCACCTCTACAAGTCCTCAATTTCTCTCACAGTTTCACATGATCCCAATCTATAACTAGGTCAGATATTTTGGTGGAATTATTATCATTTAATTTTAAGAATGCATTCACAATAGTAGATGAGGTTATAAAATTGAGAAATGTAATTCTTGCCATATCTCTCTGAGATCATTTGCGATATACTTTCAGTGAAAAAATGTAGAGTCAGGTAGTTGACCAGGAAAAAAAAAATATGTCAGTAAAGCTATTTTCTTATAGAAATTGTGACATCAGAACAGTGGGCAAAGCTCTTCCCTAGGGATTATCAAACAAAATGAAACAAACAACCACAAAAACAATAAAAATCATATAGGCCATCAAGAAGCTAATGGTCTGGTCTCAAAGAAAATATTAGTGTAAATTAATCCCCTAAGCAACTTGTTCTGCCTTATTACAAGCCTCCATTTCCTTTGCCATTGCTACAGGGTCATGTCCAAGTTCCTCAACATGACTTGTAGGCCAGTGGCTTTACTTCCTTGTCTCCTCAGCCTGTCCTTTTTGCCTCTGTTTATACTCAGTTGTGGCAATTCCAAATCATTTGTAATTTTTAGACAATGTGATTTTAACTTACCGTGTCCAAAGCTGAAACCAAGATATTCCTCCCTAAGCCTTCCCCAGCTCAGTTTTACTTTTTTCCAATTTTACTGAGGTATAATTGACAAAAATTGTTTATATTTAGGTTGTACAATGTGATTTTTAAAGATGCACATGCAGGACTTCCGTGGTGGGGCAGTGGTTAAGAATCCGCCTGCCAACGCAGGGGATACAGGTTCGAGCCCTGGTCTGGGGAGATCCCACATGTCATGGAGCAACTAAGCCCGTGCACCACAACTACTGAGCCTGTGCTTTAGAGCCCACGAGACACAACTACTGGAAGCCCGCAAGACACAACTATTGAAGCCTGCATGCCTAGAGTCCGTGCTCCGCAACAAGAGAAGCCACCGCAATGAGAAGCCCACGCACTGCAATGAAGAGTAGCCCCCGCTCGCCTCAGCTAGAGAAAGCCTGCACGCAGCAATGAAGACCCAACACAGCCAAAAATTAAAAATTAATTAAAAAAAAAGATGTACATGCATATCATTTAATATGCATACACCTTGTGAAATGATTCCCATCAAAATAACACATCTGTCACCTCACATAATTTCCCTTTTTTTTTGAGAATACTTAAGAGATTATTTAAGATCTACTCTCCCCATCTCAGTTTATGATAATTTTGCTCTGGCCAAAAAGTGTGGAGTCATCCTCAACCACTTTTATTTTTTGCGGTACGCGGGCTTCTCACTGTTATGGCCTCTCCTGTTGTGGAGCACAGGCTCTGGACGCGCAGGCTCAGCGGCCATGGCTCACGGGCCCAGCCGTTCCACGGCATGTGGGATCTTCCCGGACCGGGACACAAACCCATGTCCCCTGCATCAGCAGGCAGACTCTCAACCACTGCACCACCAGGGAAACCCTACTCAACCACTTTTTTTTTTTCATCTCATATCTAGTCTGCATGCAAATCCAGTTGAATTTGCTTTCCACATAAATCCAGGATCCAACCATTTGTCATCACCTTGACCATCCTGGGCTGAGCCACATGTCTGAGATTGTGAGGCTGTGAATGTACTGTGAGGCTGAAAACAAAGAAACAAATGAATAAACAAGTCTGAAACTTGGTGAAAAGGTCAATTTGGTTGATCCTAGTGATGGCTAGTTAATCTGTTCAAGCTGCCATAACAGAATACCACAGACTGGGTGGCTTCAACAGCAGAAATTTAATTTCTCACAGTTTTGGAGGCTCAGAGTCCAAGACCAAGAGCTGGTTTCTGGTGAGGACTCTTCCTGGCTTGCAGACGGCCGTCCTCTCACTGTGTCCTCACATGGTCTTTCCTCTGTGAGCACATGCAGGAGAGATCTCTGGTGTTTCTTCCTTTTCTTATAAGGACAACAGTTCGATGGGATTAGGGCCTCACTCTTATGATATCATTTAACCTTAATTACCTCTTTAAAGGCCCCACCCCCAAATGTAGTCACATTGAGGGTTAGGGCTTCAACATATGAATTTTGGGGGGACACAATTCTGTCCTTAGCACCTACCATAGTCTCTCATTTGATCTTTGTGGTATTACTTATTCTAGTTTTTAATTCCTGAGTAATAGATAATACATATTCCAAACTGCACTCTGAATACTCTTAAATTTAACAGCTACAGACCTAAACCATGCATGAATTTATTGTTCATTAAAACGGATTATTTAGATGCCTTCCACTTGCTGTTCTTTGCATACTTGCTGGCTAGTGTACAAAATTGCATTATCAGAGCACAGGTATAAACACATCACATAGTGAATAAACTTGAAGTATTTAATTTTAATGGATATGGTGTACCTTTCAAGTGGAGTAGTATTTTGTCTTATTCCTCTGTATTAAAAAAAAAACTACTCTAAATGTCAGTTAGGTTTTAGTGAAAATCATTTATTAAATGTTGTATACTCAGTTTAAATCTAACTGGGTAACTAAACATTAAAGTAAAGGGGAAAAATCTATATCGGTTTAATTTGAATTATATGTTCTTCTCAACAGGCATAATTGCTATTGACTGCCTAAAGCACCATTGCCTAAGTCATGAATAATCATAAAACATTACAATTGGCACAAGAAGAATAGAATGAAACCCATAAAAAAAAAAGGCCAAGCACAACATACCAACAATCGCCCCCTCCCTTTTCCTCTGCCTAAAAGAATAAAGCTATGCAAAACACAATGACTTTATTACCTGCGAAAATGTGCTACATAATAATCATGAGAAGCCTCATTTATTATAGATAGTATTTCACGTTGGGTTTGACATTTTATTCTGGAATGAAGCTCCCTCATTACTAAGTGTGTGTCATAAAGAAAAGAGAGACACTTCGTACCTCTCCCTCCCCTCTCATTAGCTGAGTGCTCCATTCAGAGCTAGTAATACAAATTTTCCTTTAGCAGAATATTTTCCCCAAAGCTCCAGAAGTTGGCAAAGTGTCACAAGTTGAATATTGTGAAGAGGAGTTAAGGTTTGATGTCAATAAGCCTCTTGCCTATGGGGACTCTATAACCACTTTGTAGAACGCGTGGCTAAATTGTCCTGTACTTAGTCTTTGGCACCATGAGAGTTTAGGATTATAGTAGTGTCTCCCACACCAGGTGACATTAGAATAACACAAAATACATGCCTTTCTAATACCTTGGTCATTAGGTGAAAAATCCATAGATTAAGCTGAAAGTCAATTTCCTTTAAATTACAATGTCAGTTTTGTAAATAAATATTATTAAGTAAATATGCATATAACCAAAAATGCTAACATCCTGTTTCTAAAGTAGTGTGCAAACCTTAGGAAAGGGTTTCTTAGCCTCAGTGGTACCTACACTTGGGGTGGATAATTCCTCGTTATGTGGGGCTGCCCTATGGATGCAGGATGTTTGGTGGCATCTCTGGCCTCTATCCACTAAATGCCACTAGATGCCAGTAGCACTCCCCACGTTGTGACAGTCAAAAATGTCTCTAGATACTGCCAAATGTCCCATGGGGGGCAAAATCTACACACACACACACACACACACACACTCTGCCCAAGCCTCCTCCCAATCCCCTCTGGTTGGGAACAATACTCTTTGAAGTTACGTTCATTGTAAGATGATTAAAAAAAAAAAGCAAATTCTCAATTGGAAATATAGTGAGATATAGGTTGTCCCGCTGTTTCTCAGCAGCTGTTTGAAGTACCTGGAAGAGATGTCCCAATGCCAGGGAAGAGCATTTCCATGGCTCCTTTGATGGTTCCCACCCACAACTCTGTGAAGTCCCTAGGAGACAACTTGAACAGTTTTCCATGATCAATATTAATTAGGACTCTGACTGACCAAATTAACAGCAATCAAATAAATGAACAAATGATTTTGGGGCAGTGTTGGTGAAATGGTATTTTTAAGTTATCTGCTTATTCCAAGGATGTCCCTGATCGTAAAGGGACCCTTAATGCCCAGGAAATGTACATTCCCCACCTTCATGTTTTCTGATCCCCACAACTGCTTAATCATGCTGCACTTTGATTATTTGATAAAGTATGTATCCACCCACTGAGCTGTGCACTCTTGATGAACAGTGAGTGTTTCTTATTTTTATATTCTCTATGCCCAGCATATGGGGGACCATGAAATAAGTGTTGGCTAAATAAGTATGTATTATACTTGCTGATTTATTTTTTTAAAAAAACATTTATTAAGTAGTTTGATATGTCAGACCTTGGTAATAGAAAAGTTAATGTGTTGATACTTCCTTTGAGAATTCATGCAGAGTGGAGATGAGAGCCTAAGAATAGATAGAATAGAACAGGTAAAAAAAAAAAAAAGTGCTAAGAAGCAGAGTAAGACAAAGTGAAGAGTAACCAGTAGTAAGCTAGATTTGTTCAGAGTAAGGAAAACCATGGTTAATTTAGAGTAATATTTTATTCTGCAACTATGTATTCAATTTTTTGTCAGCAGAAGGAAATTCTGTATAAAATTGTGCCTTGAAGATCAATTTCAGTTAGAATAATTAAATATGGAGAAGTAAAATCTTATTATTCTTTTCTTCCAAATACTAAAAAAATTAGAAGCAGAATTGCTAAGTGGAAAGCACAACTGGAGTGAGAGTTAGAAAGTCTGGGTTAAGCTCCAGGCTGGCACTATTGGGGAAAATAACTTAGGCTCCATATCTTTAATGTATGGGTTTTTACTGTTTTTAATGGGTGGGTTCTATTGTTGCCATAACAAATTATGAAAAACTAAGTTGTTTAAACCAATGCTAATCTATTATCTTACAGTTGTACAGGCCTGAAGTCTGATGTGGGTCTCACTGGGCTAAAATCAAAACGGCAACAGGGCTGCATTCCTTCTGGAGGCCTCATCCAGCTTCTAGATGTTGCTCACACTTGTTTGGCTTCTGCCTCCCTTCTTCTATCTTCAAAGCCAAAAACGTAGCATTTCTCTAACCCTGCTTCTGTTGTCACATCTCCTTCTCTGACCACAGCCAGGACAATCTTTCTAAGTTTAAGGATTGATGTGACTAGATGGGGCCCATCTGAATAACGAAGGAAATTTTCTTTATCTCAAGGCAGTAGCCTTAATCACATCTGCAAAGTCTCTTTTGCCATGTAAGGTAACATAATCACAGGTTCTGGGGATTATGACGTGGACATCTTTAGGGTAGCATTATTCTGCCTACCACATGAGTAAAATGAAATTGGCTCCTGCAATCTTAAAGATGAGTTCAGACCTGACCATCTGTGGCAGAGAACTACTCCTGTCCCCTGCTTTTCCCAAGCAAGGGCCGTTTTCTCCAGTCAAGTGGGTATGTGAAGATCTGTTTGCCAAGAAATTCATTATTTATAGTTCACTATATTCAATGAGAATGAAAAGTAGAAAATGGCATCAAAGGAAGCATAGATGACTTGGCTTAGTCATTAATAAGAATTTCCCCAATATTGGAGTGTAATGGAGCACCATTGAACATCCATAGTAACAGATTCTTATTGGTCTGAGATGTGCAAGATTAAAGATAAAGACAGCATAGATGATATTTTGAGATCTCTAGAGACCTAGAAATATTACTTGATTATTACCTTTGTGGAAAAAAAAATTGACACAATCAGAGTTTCAGGTACCATATTATCAGAAGCAATTCTTGTATAATAGATATACCAAGTATTTTCCAATTTAAAAGAAAGATGCCATGGAGGGGTGGTTTCTTTTTGGCAGTTCTCAGCTTTTTGCATTTAAAATGTTGGTAGCACCAGCTCTTTGGACTGTGGGATATTGAAAATGCTCATCACCTACAAAATACCCTTTGGATTTGGGGTTATTTCTTTATCGTTTTGACAGGGAAAAAGGAGGAGAGAAGTTGAGTGATATATTGTTCTTTCTATTTATGAAATGGTGTGAACACATAAAAACTTCCTTCCTAGAAAACAAACAAACAAATAAATATAGTTCTCCACAGTTAGCACTTTTGTAACCAAGAAATTGTGAAACATTTGTTATGTTTTTCTTATCCTACTCCCTAGTTTGACAACTTTCTGGGAATTACTAAACTTTGAGAAATGCTATTTGGACATTTTTACTGCTATGTTTTCTCTTCAGAAAAACCTACTTGGTAGAAAGCAGAGTGAAGAAAATCTACTGAATCAATTAGATAATTCTAAAGTCTAAGGATTTTAGAGTTTAAAGGAATCATACAGGTCATTTAGTTCAACCCTCTACAAAGACAGGTCTGCTCAATTACATCCTGTATAAATGGCTAAACAAATATGACTGGACCTTCACCTGTTCCTCACCATGCCAGTTTCTAGGGTCTCACTTTCTGATGACCCTCACCTGGACACATTCTAATTCCTTGCTGTTCTTCTGAATAGCTCCCACGGTGAAGCCATGGTTCATTGTTGCTGCTGAGATCTGAGTTGTGAACAGTAGACCAAGTCTACCATCTTTTTTATGTTAGACACCATAGAAGTCTATTATCCCACCTGTGTTGCAATCCCTCAACAGTATTACCATCTAGTGAGAGCAACCAGGCAACCCCAACTACTTGAGCACATGATGCTGTGCCATTGTGTCCCTTCTACATCATACAAGTAGTGCAATGTGCAATCATACAACGTGCAAGTAGTTGACATTCATCTGTTTGGATTTCATCTGTGAAGATGTGATGGTTCAACTCTATAATTCCATATTTCCCATTCCTCTCAATGGCAAGACATCCATCAGTTTGGAAATTCATGCCTCCTGTGCCATCATCCCAGGGATCTTCCAGCTGCTACTGATGTCCTCGGCCAGGCTGACTGTAAACTTGCTTATGGGTGAGGTCCTCAGCAAAAATTCATCTAATGGTACCTAAAATAGCTTGCAAGATAGCTTGGCCACGTGCTTGTTGAAATAAAAAACACTTGTAATTTTATCAACATAGTTTATGGATTTGCTTTATATTTATTTTGTTATATGTGGTCAGAATAAAATAGAGTTTAAGTGCATATGTATGGACAAAGGAACAAATCCATTAAAATAACAGGGCAAGTCTTATTACAGGAAAGCTGCAGAGTTTGGATTACAATTCCCCCAGGGTCTTCAGCTTAGAAGAAAACCCTGCCTGTGCAGTGATGCTTTGAATTCCTTTAATTTGCAGTTATTGCTTAATTAGAAGTAAGCTTTAGATTAATACATGTGGAAAGTTAGCATATTGACATGATTTCCTACTAAAGAAGAAACAACTCATACCAGATTTGTTCCCGAGCAGATTTGATTCAGGACAGTAAGGTAAAGATAAGAGCAGACTGTTCTCAATTTGGTTCTGTAAATAATTTGTGACAATTCATTTATCTGCACAACTGAATTGAGTGATTTGGGACTAAAATTAGAATCAACATGGCACGTGGCTCACAGTTCCTGAGGCAGCTTCTTCTCACTCCTTCCAAAATACTTCTGAAGGATCAGAAAGGGTGAAAATTCTCCAAGAAAATGGAACACCAAGACTGACATTCCAATAGCTGCTAGAATATTGGAGAAAATTCCACCAACCACAAAACCTATGGAGAGGAATAGAGAATTATAATCAGAAGCACACGCAGATTTTGCTGCTTGGAGGAACAAATCTGTCCCCATAAGAAGAGAAGCTAGAACTTCATTCCTCTCCCCCTGCCACCCCTCCACACACACCCACCTGCATCTTGGTTCTTTGTTCTGAATCTGAAGCACCAACCTGAGAATTATCGGTCTCTCTCTGAGGTGGCACTTTTTAACTTGATCTGAATTCTATCTGTGCCCACCCTCCATTAAAAAATTCCCTTTAAGCCATTTATTAGACTTCAGGAGAAAAAAAATAGGAGAGGAAGAAGATGGACAGTGATATTTGGATCCAGGGAAGCTTAGTTACAATTAACTAAGCAGAACAGATGGAGAGGAATCTGAAAAGTCATTCCATTTTTCCATGTTCTTTAGTTCAGCAACTATTATCCCAGTGTTTTTCAGTATGATTTAGTCTATATCACCTTAAATGTATCCTGACTCAATTTCTGTGCATCTCCTCCTAGTCATGCTTTTGTCAAGCTTTACAGAATTTTATTTTGGGTATAAAACACAACAATCACATGAAGTATACTTTTTTTTTAAAAGCAATACATCCCCTCCAAAACATCATATGCATTTGACCCCCATCCTTACTGTGCAAATAAGAAACAGAGTTAGACACTGCAAACCGAGCTGAGCACCGACCTTGTCAATCTGTTCTCTAGGTTTAAATCTGAGACAAGGAGAATTCTATTAACCTCTTTGGACTTACACTGTTATCCTGCTATTAATTTTTCCTGGAAAATAAGTAGGAAGAGCAAAAGGATAAATTAGATGCTCTGTCCAGTGCCAAACACAAGGACTGCAGACACATCCTCTCATTTTAGAAAAGGAAAGAGAAAGATTACAATGTGGGGTAGTTGGTGCATCATCCTGAAAAATATCTCTGGAAAGGACTTCACAAGAATTTTTAAAATGTAGCAAATTGCTCTGTATCTTCAATATGATAGAAAAATTAATGAGCTCCATGAATTAGGCACTGCAAGGGAAAGAGGAGAGTGTCGAGACCAGAAGGAACAGGATGAGGTAAGAAAGGGTAGCAATCATAAAACTGAACTGAGCATTGGGAACAGTAAAGAACAGAACTGATGCTGTGGAAAATGGAAACACTAATATGGACCATTATTTTGAGAAGCTTTCCCAGAATGCAGAAGAAAAAAGATTAATAGAAACAAAACAGTGAGAGGAGATGGTTGATATGGAATACAGAGGAAAAGGAGTTAACCTGGGTGTGACTAACATGCTTGAAGAAAAGGCAAGACAAAACCTAACCAAAGCAATAATAAACTCTTGGCAAAGAGAGCTTTCTTGGATTGAAGACTTATGTCCTTAGATCCAATGAACTCAAGTAACAGTGAATAAAAATAGATTTGCCTATAGACATATGGAGACAATATTTAAATGTGAAAACAAACAAAATGTCCTAAACTGCATCTCACATGGGGAAAAGGAAGGTCACCTCTAGAGGAAGACATCAGTCAGATAGAGAACAGACTTGTGTTGCTAAGGGGGAGAGGGTTGGGGGAGGGAAGGAGTGGGAATTTGGGGTTAGCAGATGTAAACTATTATATATAGAATGGATAAGCAGCAAGGTCCTACTGTAGAGCACAGGGAACTATATTCAATACTCTATGATAAACCATAATGGAAAAGTATACTAAATAAAAGAATGTATATATATGAATATATATATATATATGAATGAATATATATATATATATATATATATATATATGTATAACTGAATCACTTTGCTGTACAGCAGAAATTGACCCAACATTGTAAACCAACTATACTTCAATTAAAAAAAAAAGAAAAAAATGAAATACATTAGTCAGGCCTCAGATTTCTCTTCTGCAATTCCAAATGCTGGAGAACAATGAAATAATTACTATAGAGATTTGGGAGGGGAGAAAAAAATACCCAAGGGTTATATACTTAAGCACATAGTCTTTCATATATGATCATAACAAAAGGAACTTCTTACATACCGAATTATAGATTAGGGGTAATAATACATACTTCACAGAACCGTTGTGAGAATTATAGGAAGTCATAAGTGGGAGAATACTTGATTGCTACCAGGTACTGCGTCAATGTAGGTTCCTGTTGCCTGAGTGAAAATCCTAGTCTTTTACTAAGTCTACACTGGAGAAGGCATATGAGGGATCTCACACATTGTTAGCTGTCCTTAATCTTTGTTGAATCTGAGACAGGGACAGATTAAACCAGAGTCTTTTCACTCTGAGCATGTGACATTGTTTGGGCGCTATATTTTAATATTCTTTTGTTTTCAATGCTAGGTTTGACTTTAGAGATAACGCTTACTTCAGGCAGACATACTGAATAGGCGAGTGGTGGGTTTCAAACAAATAGCATTTTGATTTTGTATTTTGTAAGTCTGGTCAAAAAGATTAGTGAATGAGCCTACTTGAAAATGCAAACAATTAAACAAATAGGTTCTGGGTGTATATAAAATGTTTGGAAGTTATATTTAGGACCAGATAAATGTTCTAAATTCTCCAACCCACAATACCATAATGTTCGGGTGGGTGAGAAGTGATAGGGCTGTAATAGGGTTAAAAAGGGGCACAGTTAAGGTTTGTTAATGGAATCTCTATGTGGACTGTGTAGGAACTTAAAACGCATTAATAATAAAAGCCCCACATTAAAAACTGACCTTGAAGTTGAAAGATATGCACTTGTATCATTACCAATTAATATGTTAGGTAACATAGCTTGTACTTGGAAAGCAGCAAGGAGGAGTCTCTAAATGATATTCACACATCTTAATTAATGTCATTAATAGTTCCTTTGCCATCTTTCATGAAACCAATGGTATTACATTGCAAGCATCTTGTTATAAGCCAAGCCAGGAAGTGAGGTTTGAAGCCAAGTCCTTAAAAGTGGTTTTAAGTTATGGTGCCTATATGACCCGAATGTTTCTCTAGGGTCTCTTCTTTAGCTGCAGGACTTTTGAAAGCAATCAGCCATAGCGCCAGACCTGAAGTAATGGTGACTCCTGGGCAGTATTACAGGGGCTCTGATGAAATCAGGATGCAAAAAATATAAGTAGAATTACACAAACCAAATTTTTTCTTATAGGGCCCTCCCCCATCACGGACCAGTGATCTTAATGTTGTTGGTAATGAAGTGTAAATTGTTCACCTATAAATTCAGAATCTGCTACTGAACTGCTGAAGGAATTTTGAGAACTAGGTTCTGAAATTTACTGAAAAAGAAAGCCCAGTAAAAAGCCTTATTATTGAAAAATGTCAGGGCGGTAGCTTCTTGTGGGGCAGAAACAAACTGGTATAATTTAGGGCCTGTCCTATAACGGGTGTACTTTAATTCTTTTGCCTTCTCTGGAAACTATAATGTACACTTAAATTTTTTGGGGGGGTTTCTCTTTATTCTGAAAGCACTATATCCTTTTTTTTTTTTTTTTTTTTTTTGCTGTACGCGGGCCTCTCACTGCTGTGGCCTCTCCCGTTGCGGAGCACAGGCTCCGGACACACAGGCTCCGCGGCCATGGCTCGCGGGCCCAGCCGCTCCGCGGCATGTGGGATCTTCCGGGATCGGGGCACGAACCCGTGTCCCCTGCATCGGCAGGCGGACTCTCAACCACTGCGCCACCAGGGAAGCCCTGAAAGCACTATATCCTTTAAGTGATATCAGAGGGGGGACTGGCAAACTACAAAATAAAATGAAGAAGGAAAAAAAAAAGAAAAAAATTGATGAGCTACCATTCAGCTTTTTTTCTATACATAATACTTTCTTTTCTATATAAGTATAATTATTAATATATATTCATAAATACAGTATTTAGCATAAGTGCATAGTTTTCTTTTGTCTCTTTCTATGTCACTAAAATTTTTCAAAAGCACAATAAATATAAAACAACCTACTTATAGATGTACCATAACTTATTTAACCTGTTACTTATTGTTGAACATTTGAGTTATTTCCAATTTTTCACTATTGAAAATAATCTTACATTAAGTATATTTGTTCATTAATTTTATTTACATATCTAATTATTTTATTAAAATAGATTCCTTAGAGCAACATTTTTTAAGCCAAAGGGTACATCCATCCTTAAGACTCTATACATATTGCCAAATGGTTCTAAACCAATTTATACCAATTTTATATAAAGGGGTCCAATTTTCAAACTATTCATTTTTGTTTTTAATATTGCTCTTCATTAATAGTGAAGATGAATGTTTTCAGATTTACTGGTTCTTTGTGTTTTCTCTTCTAATAATGATCTGTTTATATCCTTTTGGACACTAGGATGTTACTAATTATCTCTTAGAGTCAATTACGTGCATGTGCATTGATAAGCATTTAAATTTAGTGTTTTATAAATGATAACAGAAAGATCAAGATCTCATCCTACACTGTAGAATAAAAACTGTATACATAAATATTTTCTAAACAATTAACCACAAATAATATAATAGAATATGGCAGGATCCACATAAAATCTGAACAAAGATGCCTAGTGTTTTGTTGTTTAACTATTTTAGGCTTATTTTTTTGTTTTTTTGTTTGTTTGTTTGTTTTTGGGTTTTTTTTTTTTGCAGTACGTGGGCCTCTCACTGTTGTGGCCTCTCCCGTTGTGGAGCACAGGATCCGGACACGCAGGCTCAGTGGCCATGGCTCACGGGCCCAGCTGCTCCACGGCATGTGGGATCTTCCCGGACCGGGGCACGAACCCGTGTCCCCTGCATCGGCAGGCGGACTCTCAACCACTGCGCCACTAGGGAAGCCCTAGGCTTATTTATTTGTGGGCTACATAACACAGTTATTTAAGGTCAAATGACTATGTCTCTAGAATTAACACATTTTTTCAAGATCACAGTAAGAACAAAAATGGAGTGATTGTAACCAAAGGTCTCTGACAATACCAACTGTGGTAGCACTATTTTTTAAAGACCATTTTCATGACATTAATATTCATTTCTCCACCCGTTCCCCACATCTAATTGGTTTTTTGTCATTTTGCTTTTTTTTCTCAAGCAGTACAATTTTTTAGGCAACTTTACTCCAGTTTAAGCATTCTAGATACTTCACATTTTTATAGAAGCATTTTTTGAGTGTTAACAAAAATACAAAGCCAAAATTATGGGGCCTTTGATCCTTTCTGTAGCAGAGGAAGGGTTTCATTGGTGAAACAAAATACAGTATTGTAAAACTGCATTAATATTTTCATTTCTACACAAGGCCGATTAACCTGATTTACAATTGAGGCAAAAATAATTTTAACTAATGACATTCACACATCTTTCTTACTTTTTGCATGTAAATGCAAAGTTAAATTCTAGGGTAGTTACTATAGCAATGGTGTATTCTATTGCATCATGTGAAAATTTTTAGAAAATATGGCAATAATTTTTTCTTGGAAGCACCTCCCTCCAACAAAATAGAGACCCATTGTAGAAAGAAACTTCTGAGGGCAGCCTAACTTTGTGTATGTAGTTGGAGAAGTGTGGAAATGAATTTTTTTTTCTAAAAACTTCTGAAGTTAACTGAAAATATGCTTGGAAGGCCTAATTTTTATTTGGCTTTAACAGGTCTGATATTTTCATATTTACTTGGCTCCTTTAAAAAATGCCTTTGTTATGAAAGTCTTCTCTTCCAAGGCACGAACCCATTTCCTGTTTGGGTTCTGGTCCTAGGGTCTATACAACTCAGAAGTAGGAGTGGTTTCTGTCTCTCCTCCTATCATGTACAATTGTTTTGAAAGTCTGGTCTACCATATATTACTTAGGCATCTTATTTTTTAAAAATTGTCCTTTCTTTATGTGGCAGAAATGAGTCAATTCAGCATAATATCCTATTTAATCATTGACCAGAATAAATCTAAACATTCCCATTTTATTCCAGTTCAAATAACTGATCTTCAAAAAAAATTCTAATTTGGCTGTCTCTCAGAGCTGTTAAGCAGAGCAGGAAACTTTTGGGAGAGATGCCATACATGTGACCATGAATAGAAAGTAGACTATATCCCCCACAAAAATATTCCAGACAACTTAAACATATATATATATACACACACATATTTAAAATGTGGATTGAATAGTCAAATGCCTTCCTACATTGTTTAATTTATAGTAAATCATATGTACATAATTAACTCACATGTTAGGTATATGTGTTTGGAGTGTGTGTGTGTGTGTGTGTGTGTGTGTGTGTGTGCTGTTCCTTCTACTTCCACATTACCTGAAAACAATTTACCCAGCTTTCACCTGCCCGGTTGACATCAGTGATCACCGTCTTCATCTTCTGAGTGCTGATTTTTGAGTCACCTAACAGAGTGTTCTGGGGTCTTCCTATTCAGAGTGGGGTCCTGAGACCCCATCCCAGGCCCTGAATCAGGATCTCCATTTTTACCAAGATCCCCAGACGATGAGCATGAAGATTAAAGTTTGAGAAGCATTGCCATAGGGCACGTCATTTTTACTTCTAAGTGAAATTTTTAAAATAGAGTATTCCCTTCATCTGGGTATGGGCTGACAGAAGTTTTATCTCAGGTTACAAACACCTTCACTTGAACATTAGGTAAACTTTTGCACTTTGTGCTAATAAGAACATTTCATGATCCATACAACATAACCACTGGGTGTATCAGCTTAATTGACCTATTAAACAACGTCTACCCCTAGAAATCAGGAGATTCTGCCTCCAAGAATAATGGCTAAATCTCTACTAAACTTAACTTCTTAAAAAATGTTTTAAACCTATTTAATCAGATGATCTTCATAAGCATCTAAAACCAGCATTGTCTCAGGAGGTTTTAGAGGGGATATGTTTTCTCCAAAGACCGCTCAGTTGTTAAAAAAAAATCAGCTCACTGAAGAGTATAACCCAGTGGTATCAAAGGTTTTGTAAAAATTTAAATACAGGAAGAATTCATTTGGAGGTGAGCAAAAGCCTTGCCTCATGTTTGGGAATATATGTTTCTTGCTGAATGCATTTAAATGTAAATATTGACAGAACACTTCATCTCTTGCTCTATTTTGGGATGTTCAAGTATGGTTTATCCTTGGAGGTCCTGATGGGCTTGAAAAAATATTTCTTTCTTTCTCAATAGAGTTGCTGGAGACAGATACCACAAGCGCATATACATACCTATACAGTGTAGACGTCTAGTCAACCACCACACACACGCACACACCCAAACATGTGTGACAGAGGAACTAACACTTCCAGATGCCTCAAGAACCTGGCCTAATGATAACTTCAACGGGACAGTGAAGGTTTTAGGTGAATCCAGTTCCCCCTGGATTTAGATGGATCCCCCTCTCTGTAATTCATGGGAACCGATCAAACTGCACAGTGTGACTCCAGGATGCCTCTTCACTTCTGTTGTTTTCCTCACTCTTGCTGGCTAAATAATGTAGCACACCTAATAAATTCAAATAAAGCTTCTGATTGGTTTGTCAGCAGTTTAACAATCTAGAATAATTTACTGATCTCAGAGACTTCATGTGAGCCCATAATGTTTAGACGAGAAATAATAAAATGTACTCAATTGATTAAGCTGTTTGTAGATGTCTAAGAATTAGCATATTGTGTAATTGCAAATATTTTATAATTACCAAGCGGGGCTGATAAAAGGGTTCAGTGCTATTGACTACTGGTCTAGTAACTTTGATGAGAGGAGAATTTCAGTGAAAGAGGAATTCTCGGTGGGCTGAATGCAGAGAAAGCCTGGGCCCCTCCTTGCTCAACTTCTTCAGTTGCATGTTACTCTGCCAGCAGCCAGGATTCCCCACAGCCCCAGGCTTTGGGACCTCACTGCTGCATGGATCAGTCCTGGGCAAAGGCTCTAATGAACCCCTTGGCCACCGGAGACTGTATTTTTTTTCCCCTGGAGTTCTTACTGAGGGACTGAAATCTTTAGAACTCATAAAAGCAAAGTGTGGAAAACCAAGTGAGAACCTCGTCAGCTGTAGTTTTTTAATGAGGTCTGTTTTTGCTTTTGCTTGTTTTAAAATAATTCCTTATGGTTTTCTAGTTTGTTTGTTTTTTTAGTTTGTTTGGGTTTTTTTTGGGGGGGGAAGACTTCAATTTAGGATTGTTGCTAATACTTTTAGTTTCCTAAAAGTAGCACATGTTCATGAACCTTCCATCTTCTATTATTACCTAAACTCAGTAAATGAAAAGTGTGATTACTTACCCCTTACTAAAGTCACAGTTTTCAGAGGCAACCATTTTAAAGTTTTGTTTATATTCTTTTAACTTTATAATTTCAAAATAATATGTTTTAACCTGTATTTCTTGTTTTATTAGCTTTAGGTGGCAAATAAATATCCATCCCAATCCCCTTCTTAAATTTTGTAAATTAAAAAAAATCAGCTTCAGTTCTTCTTTTGCTTACTTTTGAATTTTTAAATAATATAATTATTCTCCTGTTGCCTCATCTCTAAACTTAATACAGAGGCCCTTGATTTTCTACGATGTAGGACAAAGAGGAAAGTAATGCCTAAATTGTCAAATTTTATACATTCACATTTAGTCTGTACTGTAAGTAAGTCTTCTGTGCCTTGTCTATGGATTAATTCTAGAAACTGGAAACCAATATAATTTACAAAGTTTTAATAACATAATTAAAAAATATATAATTTATTGTAGATCCATGTTAGGTTACCTTTAGGAAAACACTAAAATCCTAGGTTACTAGGCTTAGCCTTTTGGATAAAAATATTCCAAGTTTCAAGGTTAAATGGATTAGCCTTGCTTATATTGATATTTGTTCATTACTTAAAATTATGACATATCTTATTAGTTTTCTACATATTTGGTCATTATCTTTTATCTACAGCTATTTGTTTCCATAGGGTTTTTACCTGTCTTTCTTTTTTTTCCCAGTTTACAAAAGAAAGATATGCTTTTTTGCCAAACCACAAAGATATTTCAGATTTTATTCTGTTGGAAACAATTCTTCCCATTCTTCTTCCTGTATAAGTTATTGCTTTTTGTTCTCACTTGACTTGATTATTTCTAAAACTCTATACTGCTGATAATTTGTGACTTCATTTCAGAGCACGCCTCAGTTTTACTGTTTCTTTTTTTAAAAATAATTTTACCAAGATATAATTCATATACCATAATATTTATCCGTTTAAAGTGTACAGTTCAGTGGTTTTTCGTGTATTCTCAGATATATACCATCACTATACCATCACCAAAATCCAGTGTTAGAATATTTTCATCACCCCCAAAATAAGCTCTTTTTCCATTAGCAGACACTACCATATCCTGCCCTCTCTAGACTTTGGCAATCTCTAGCCTATTTTCTGTCTCTATAGGTTAGCCAGTTCTGGACATTTCATATAAATGGAATCATATAATACATGACTTTTTGTGACTGGTGTCTTTCACTTAGCAGATGTTTTCAAGGTTCACCTGTGTTGTAGTAGTACTTCACTTCTTTTTATTGTTGAATTATACACCATTATATGGATATTAGCACCATTCATCAGTTGATAGACATTTGTTTTTTGCTAATTTTTGGCTATTATGAATAATGCTGTTTTAAATATTCATATACAAGTTTTTGTGTGGACATATCTTTTCACTTTTTTGGGGTATGTACCTAGGATTGGAATTGCTGAGTCAAATGGTAACTCTCTGTTTAACATTTTGAGGAACTGCCAAACTGTTTCCTAAAGTGCCTGTACCATTTTACCCTCCCATCCTCAATATATGGTTCCAATTTCTCCACATCCTCACTAACGATTGTTATTGTCTGTCTTTTTTATTTTACCCATCCCAGTAGGTGTGAAGCAGTATTTCTTGTGGTTTTGATTTGTATTTTCCTAATGCCTAATCATGTTGATCACCTTTCCATGTGCTTACTGCTCAATTGTATATTTTCTTTGCAAAAAAGTCTATTCATATTTTTTGCCCATATTTTATAATTTCCTCCCAACTCCTTGGACTGTCTTTTTACTTTCTCCATAGTGACATTTAAAGCACAAAGATTTTAAATTTTAATGAAGCCCAATATATCTATTTTTTCTCTTATCTGTTGTGCTTTCTGTGTTACAGCTAAGAAGTTATTGTCTCACCCAAGATCACAAAGATTGATTTGTTTACTTTCTTCTAAGAGTTTTATAGCTTTAGCTTTTACATTTAGGAATATAATCCATTTTGAAGTAATTTTTGTGTATGGTGTGAGGTAGAGGTGCAACTACATTTCTTTACATGTGGATATCCAGTTTTCACAATGTAATTTGTTGGAAAGATTATTTTTCCTCTATTGAGTTATCTTTGCACATTTGTTGAAAATTAACCATAAATGTAAATGTTTCTTTCTGGACTCCAGATTCTATTTCACAGATTTATATGTCTATCCTTATGCCAGTGCTACAGTGTCTTGATTATTGCAGCTTTCTAGTAAGTTTTGAGAGTGGAAAATATGGTTCCTCCAACTTTGTTCTTCTTTTCAAGATTGTTTTGGATAGCTTGGCTCCCTTGCCTTTCCATATGCATTTTAGGATTAGCTTGTCAATTTCCACAAGATAAAAGCCAGCTGGTATTTTGATTTAAATTGTGTTAAAACTGTAGATTAATTTGATATTGTCTTTCAACCCATAAATATGAGACATCTTTAATTTAGATCTTCTTCAATTTCTTTCAACAATGTTTTGTAGTTTTCAAAACTATAAGATTTGCACTTTTTGTTAAATTTATTCTTAAATATTTTATTCTTTTTGGCTATTATAAATAAATTATTTTCTTAATTTTATTTTTGGATCATGCATTGCCAATATACAGAAGTACAATTAATTTTTGTACTTATTGAATTTTGCAACCTTGCTGAACTTATTACTTCTAATATTGGTTTGGCTAAAAAGTTCATTCAGTTTTAAGTAAAAATAAGACACATTTTTCATTTTTCACCAAGAACTTTATGGAACAATGTGTTCACTAACTGAATGAACTTTTGGCCAGCCCAATAAGTTTTTAGTGTATTCCTTAAGATATTCTATATATGATTATGTCATTTGTACACAGAGATATTTTAATATCCTCCTTTTCAATCTAGATACCTCGAATTTCTTTTTCTTGCCTAATTGCCCTGGTTAGAACTCCTAGTATAATGTTGAATAGAAATAGTGAGAGCAGATGTCCTTGTCTTGTTCTTGATCTTATGAGGAAATCATTCAGTCTTTTGTCATTAAGTGTAATATTAGCTATCAGTTTTTTTGTAGATGGCTTTTATCAGATTCAGTAAATGCCCTTCAATTCCTAGTTTCTTGAATGGTTTTATCATGAAAGAATGTTGAATTTTGTCACATAACTTTCCTATGTCTATCAATATGATAATGCAGATATTGTCCTTTATTTTTTTAATATGACATGTTACATAGTTGTTTTTCAGATGGTAATCCAACTTTGCAACTTATTCTGGATAAATCTCATTTGGTCGGGGTGCATTATCCTTTTTGTATGTCTGGACTTGGTTTGGTAGTACTTTGATGAGGATTTTTGTGTCAGTATTCATAAAGGATATTTGTCTGTAATTTTCTTTTCTAGTGATGTCTTTGTCTGGTTTAGCATCAGGGTAATACATGCAACATAGAATGAGTTGAAAAGGATTCCTCCTCATTTCTGAATTTTGGAAGAGCTTGTGAAGAATTGGTATTCATTCTTCTTTAAATGTTTGATAGAATTCACCAGAGAAGCCATCTGGGAACTGGGTTTTATGGGAAGTTTTAAAATTATTAGGTCAATGTCTTTCCTTGTTATATGTTACTTATTATTCTGAAGGTAAGGACCTAAATGACACAACTCCACCCAAAATCAATTTCTCTTCACCACACACTTTCCAAGAGAGGTTTCCCATAGATAGCTCCCCAGCTACATTTGTTTCATTGATCAAATTTCTACTGCATTCACTAAGCACTTCTTAAGCAGTGGGAGGTATTCAACCCCATGGGTCACTACTATATACATACAATCATGAGGCCACCTGAAGAACAATGCCTTGTAGTGGGTTCTGATGTCATGTTTATTTGAATAGCCAATTCCCTCTATTTCTAGCCAGCCATACATTAGAACCACCCGCACCTGGGTCAGCTACTTCTTCTTGTAATTTCTCAGCCATTTGTTTGTTATTTAAAATGTTGTTGTAAGAAGAATATGACTTTATGGTAGACAAATAAGAATCTAAAGTTGCATGATGAATTTCCTATTCTGATTGAAGACTTTTGATGAATGTGGATAAGAAAAAGCCTAAGCTTAAATACTCATTAAGACATAACTAACTGTATATTCAAAAGATTAGGAATAGTCGATTGTGGATTCTAGTCCAGATTAAAATACAACTCTCTTGATGGAAACTTTCAGCAGAAAAACAGATGATGATCATGAGATAAATGCTGAGGACATTGGCAGAAGGGGAAGCCTCATGAGTTTTCAGAGTCTGACTATTTAGACAGACATTGCATGCTAAATCTTCATTTTCAGAAGTATCAGAGCCATGACAAACATTTTGTAGCAAAATATGCAAGCTAGAATTGGGGATTATGAGACCTGCATTTATTTCTGGATACATGTTTGATGCACAGAGCAGGCAGAACACATGTGTTCATCCATTCTGAACTATTAACAAAGCAGAGACATTAGTAAAATATGTCTTTTGCTGGTTTCTGGAATGGAAGAGGGAACAATTAAGCTGTAAGACACTCCAGGGTGGGTATTATGACCTAATAATGACATGCCCTGGTAATTTTGACTGAGTGCCATTAACTGCAAAGGCATATTATTGCTTGTCTGTAATATGCACTCCGGAGTGGTATTATAAGATAAGTGGTATCTTATCGGGAGGATATAAATATTAACTCCTAAGGAAACTCTTTCAGCAAAAGAAGACGCCATTGCTCTAAGATGGGAAATGTGTCAAAACCTCCATGTTGGGTTCAGTTTTTTTGAGGCAAACTGTTTTTGCATTTATCCACCAGAAAGCAGTGCAGTATCACCCAAAAGAGCCAGTGTGTCAGGGATGTGAATTTGTCTTGCACCTCTGCCAGTTTCCACTGATGTGTCCTTGCCCTGTTTCTCCAATACCCATATTTTGTTTCCTCTCTCTTCAGGTAAGACTGATGATGCTACCAGCTTATTTTATAGTGTATTTGGGAAATCAAGTGAGGTAAAAATACTTTAAAAGTATTTATAATAAACTATGAGCTGCTTAACAAATACATAATAGGCCACAATAAACAGCACACCACTTAAGAGAATTTAAAAACACAATATCAAGTGGATGAATATTTTATTTCTAAGGAAAAATTTGATGTGTATAAAGATTTGGTACCTAGTTCTTTGTTCAAAGTTGGCCTTTGCAATTGGCACTCCCTCCCTAGGGTATTACTAGCCTTCCTATTGACATTGCCTTCTCTGCAAAACACAATAAACCTTCCTTCTCGGCAAAACACAATAAACAGTTCAAGACCACACAGCCATTTCAGGAGCAGGAGGACAGTACAGAATTCTGTTTCCCTTGAAACCTGTCACTTGAGACCAAGGGTGAATATTTTAGTCAAAATAAATCTCTATTTCAACTCGGAAGCTCAGTTTTTGTTTTTTTATTGATCTGAATTTTTGTTTCACTATGAAGGCATTATCTCTTGTTGATAACTCTGCGAGTGTAATCCTGTCATTTTTAAAGGATTTTAATGAACATTTGTCTGACATGGGTAGAGGTTACAGAACAATATGCCTGCATTTTGGAGGGTCCCTCCACTTCCTTGCCTGTGTGGACCATGTGCCAAGCATGAAGAGAAAAATTGCAGTGCTTGTTTTGACCTATGTAGCCTTGGTAATATCACTGATAGTAACCAAATCAGCGCTACTAATGTTTATGAAGGATAGATAATACTAATACTTTTGTGCACATGATGTGAACACAACAAATCAAAGATTATTATATATCTGATTCCCTGATAACTACATGCACAGAAATAAAACTGAATGGGTTCCATTGTTTGCAACTGAGGTTTCTCTGAAATACATAAAATAGATGTTATGATAATGGATGAGAATTTTTCTTGGTAGAGAGGGTAGTTTGCCAACTTATGATGAAGGAACATTATTTATTTTTTGTTTTCCCATGGGTCAGTTGACTTTCCCTATCCTATGAGCAAACCATGTAACCCAAGATCCACCTAGCCATTTTTCAAATTCACTAACTATAGTAGCAGTATGAAGCAGTGTGAATAAATCAATGAAAATGTATCACGACCACTAAAAACAAAGCAAAACAAAACAAAAAATTCAAAACACCCCCAAATAACCCAAAACCTAGCTCATCAGCACTACATTTGAGAAGTTTATTTTCTTACATCTACCTGCCCTTACTCTGTTTAGAGAGCAAAGGGATAAAAGGAGCACTCTGCTGATACATAAAGCCTAACAGTTTGAGTAGAAAAGGAAATGTCAAACTGGGAAGCAGCTGTAAGTTAGGTGGGAGAATGCCTCACATAGATGTAATACGTAAGATACCTGGGAAGCACCGTATGATTTACAGAAACAAAAAGGAAGCTTTTGCTGTTGTTGTTTTGGTGTTTCTTTCTCTACTGGAGAAGCAATATAAACTAAGACTCAGTAGTACTTAATATCCAGGTTTGACTGAAGCAGAGGGGTTTTGAAGTACAAGAAGAAAGATAAGAGAAGGATGGTGAGACAAAATTAATCTATTATTTAAAAAAATTTTTTTTCTTTTTTTGAATTGAAGTATAGTTGATTTACAATGTTTTGTTAGTTTCTGATGTACAGCAGAGTGATTCAGTGAGATGTATATATACATATATGTATTCCTTTTCATATTCTTTTCCATTATGGTTTATTACAGGATATTAACTCTTGTTCCCTGTGTAATACAATAAGGATATATATATATATCCATTATATACATAATAGTTTGCATCTGCTAGTCCCAAACTCCCAATCCATCCCTCCCCCGCCCCCTTCCCATTTGGCAACCACAAGTCTGCTTTCTATATCTGTGAGTCTGTTTCTGTTTCATAGATGTGTTCATTTGTGTCATATTTTAGATTCCACATATAAATGATATCATATGGTATTTGTCTATCTCTTTCTGACTTACTTCACTTAGTATGATCATCTCTAGTCCATCCATGTAGTTACAAATGGCATTATTTCATTCTTTTTTATGGCTGAGTAATATTCCACTGTACATATATACACCATATCTTCTCTTTATCCATTCACCTGCCAATGGACATTTAGGTTCTTTTCATGTCTTGACTATTGTAAATAGAGCTTCTATGAACATAGGGATGCATGTATCTTTTTAAATTATAGTTTTATCCAGATATATGCCCAGGAGTGGGATTGCTGGATCATACGGCAACTGTATTTCAAGATACATTTTTCTGTGTGAAAGCATATGTAAGTCAGTGGGATTTAGGAAAACATAAATATGAAATAGCATGGCTCTTGCTTTCTAGGACTTTGCAATTTACTGGAAATGAGCTAAGCCATAATAAAAATAACTTTAGTATAACATTAGTTGTGTCATTGCCATGAAGGTTAAGAAGAATGGGAATTAAACAATGATTTGGGTCTCCCTGGAGGGCAAGGTAGGGGTGAAATCATGTAATGGAGCAGTTACAAGGAAAGCTTCAAGGAAGAGGCAGCCAGATTTCAGGATGGGATTGGCTAAAACATAGCGATCCTGGAGGATCAGAAAAAAATGAGACGTGACAATGGACTTACACAAGGGAAGAAGAATCAGGGAGGTTCCAGCAGAGAGGCTGAAGTGTCAGGTGGAAATATCCAAGACACAGTGATTGAGTACTGTATTGGTCAGATCCCTGGGACAGACACTCAGGATTTTCTAGGCCCAAGTGGGTTATGATACTGAAAAGACTTCAAAGATGGAAACACAAATCAGAAATTTAATTACTAAGATTAGGATAGACAATGACAAAGCTGGATGTTTGATCTAATAACTATTTTGATTTTGCTGTTATGCCCAGGGAGCAAGAACATAAGGAATCAGGGAGGTGACAGATAGGTATAGTGAGGGTTACAGATGGGCTGAGAATAGCTGGTGCACTCTTTCTTGGTAATTGAAATGTATCTAAAATTTGTTTTTCTAGGCCATATCAAAATATCCTATCAAAATGTCCCTCTATCAACATAATCATATTAAAATGTCAGGCACTGTAACATGGGAACAAAGAAAAACCTCTGTTATTATAGATGGAATAAAGGTTTATGGCTAAAATAGCAGCAATGCTGGCTTAATCCAGAATCTCAAAGTGTTAGCTGGATTAATTTAAATCCCTCCTGCCTAGGTAAAAAGGGTCTACACCCAGGAGAAAAGCTGAGGCTCCCAGTGGGCTCCAAACCAAAGGCTTCTGTGATAAATCTTTGGTGCCTATGGTTGTGAGTAAACAACCACTTCCTAAAACCCAAGAGGAACCTTGGAAAGGGTGCATTCAGGATAAGCCTTGAAGAATAGTGAGAGTTTATCCCCAAAAGGAAACTTTAACAAAAAATAGAAAAATAAACAAAAATTTCAACTTACATGTTCTCATCTCTATAGAGTACAACTTTTAGCCTTGAAGGCAATAAAAGGATGCACAAAGAAAATAGCAATTGTTTCCACCACAATTTTTTGTCTTTAAAAACCATATGAAACTAAAATAAAAGGAAAAGTGTTTACTTTGTGACAAAAGGCTAATACCATAGTATATAAAAAGGTCTTATGAATTGGTAAAAACATATAAGACCTCAAAAAATAAATGTGTTTATTTACAGCACAAAGATATTCTTAGCGTTATTTATGCATCAGGAACAGTGCTGAGATCTACTATAGGGTGGAAAATAAGGCTGACATAGCCCATGACCTTTTGAAATTTATAAATTTAGCCAGAAAATAACACAAACAGACATAAGAAGAAAATGCAATAAACAAAATTTACATTTCCTAGTATTAAACATATGAAAATTAATATATTAATAAGGTAGAGTTCCTTTTCTTTTGAGCCAGCAAGTTTGTAGTAAAAATAGTATACTCGGCTATATTATTGGCGGCTGTATGAATTGCTATAACCTTTTTGGAAAACAATTTGTCAATGTACATCAAAAAATGATAAAAAATTTTATATCTTTGGCCTAATTCACTCCTGGAAAGTTATCCAAAGGTAATAAGCCCATGGGAGAATGTTATACATGGAGCTATTAATTGCACCATTATTTATAATAGCTAAAATTGCACCATTATTTATAATAGCTAAAATTCAGAAAAAACCAAAATGTCTAACTATAGATAGAAGAATGGTTAACTGAATTATAGCACATCTGCTGGTTGGAAAATTATGCAACTATTAAAATGAAAATTATGACGATTATGTGGCCAAATGGAAAGGGATTGTAACTGGAATGCAAAAATGTATGTAAAATCAACTATAGTGATGAAAATACATATGCATGTATAAAAATAAAAGAGAAATGACTATATAAAAATTGAAATAATTGTGTTAGGAAAATAGCATTATGTAGTTTTATTTCTTTTATTTTTTTTAATAAATGAAAAGGGGTAGAGATTCAATAGCATATGGGAAAGAGTAAAAGAAGCATCAGCTCACATACATGATATAGGAACCATCCTAATTTGGCTCAGTTATGGGCTATGAATAGACAAATAGAATAAGATAATTTGTAATGCTATTGAGAGCCTTCCAACTCTGGCTAAGGAGTTTTGACGTCATTACCTAGAAGTAATTAATCAAAAGTATGACTTTGTGAAAGCAAATAACAAGATAAGAATTGTGAACCCGAAAGGTTAATTTGAATTGGAGAAGAAAGAAACTGGAGGCTGGGAGACTAGAGAAAAGGCTGTTGCAATAATTTAGATGACTGTCATCAGGACTTGGATATGGGAGGTGAAGGACTCAGATAAAGGTAAGGTCATGGCTGGACATGGGCTCTTGAAACTGGGTGACAGGGAGAATGGCAGTGGCATGAACAGATGTAGACATTGGGAGCAAATACAGATTCACCAGGTACTAATACATAGTGTTAGAATACATAATTAAAATATGTTTTCAAATATGGTTTAGCCAGCGAACTGTGAAATTTAAAATTGACTGAGGGGCGCCTTCAAGATGGCGGAGGAGTAAGAAGTGGAGATTGATCACCTTTACATGTGGAACAACTCCTACAGAACACCTACTGAATGCTGGCAGAAGACCGCAGACTTCCCCAAAGGCAAGAAACTCCCCACGTACCTGGGTAGGGCAAAAGAAAAAAGAAAACAACAGAGGCAAAAGAATAGGGATGGGATCTGCACCTCTGGGAGGGAGCTGTGAAAGAGGAAAAGTTTCCACACACTCGGAAGCCCCTTCACTGGCAGAGATGGGTGGTGGGCAGGGGGGAAGCTTCAGAGCCACAGAGGAGAGTGCAGAAACAGGGGTGCAGAGGGCAAAGTGGAGAGATTCCCGCACAGGGGATCGGTGCCGACCAGCACTCACCAGCCCGAGAGGCTTGTCTGCTCACCCCCCGGGATGGGTGGGGGCTGGGAGCTGAGGCTTTGGCTTCGGAGGTCAGATCCCAGGGAGAGGACTGGGGTTGGCTGCGTGAACGCAGCCTGAAGGGGGCTAGTGAGCCACAGCTAGCTGGGAAGGAGTCGGGGGAAAAGTCTGGACCTACCTAAGAGGCAAGAGACCATGGTTTTAGGGTGTGTGAGGAGAAGGGATTCAGAGCACCACCTAAATGAGCTCCGGAGATGGGTGCGAGCTGCAGTTATCAGCGTAGACCCCGGAGACGGGCACGAGACGCTAAGGCTGCTGCTGCAGCCACCAAGAAGCCTGTGTGCAAGCACAGGTCAATATCCACACATCCCCCATGGAGCCTATGCAGCCTGCCACTGCCAGGGTCCCGTGATCCAGGGATAACTTCCCCGGGAGAACATAGGGCGTGCATCAGGCTGGTGCAACATTATGTCAGCCTCTGCTGCCACAGGCTCGCCCTGCATTCCATACCCCTCCCTCCCCCCAGCCTGAGTGAGCCAGAGCCCCCGAATCAGCTGCTCCTTTAACCCTGTCCTGTCTGGGAGGGAACAGATGGCCTCAGGTGACCTACATGCAGAGGCAGGGCCAGATCCAAAGCTGAACCCCAGGAGCTGTGAAAACAAAGAAGAGAAAGGGAAATCTCTCCCAGCAGCCTCAGGAGCAGCGGATTAAATCTCTACAATCAACTTGATGTACCCTGCGTCTGTGGAATACCTGAAGAGACAATGAATCATCCTAAAATTGAGGCAGTGGACTTTGGGAGCAACTGTAGACTTGGGGTTTGCTTTCTGCATCTAATTTGTTTCTGGTTTTATGTTTATCTTAGTTTAGTATTTAGATCTTATTATAACTGGTAGATTTGTTTATTGATTTGGTTGCTCTCTTCCTTTCTTTTTTTATATATATATATTTTTTCCTTTTTCTCTTTTTGTGAGTGTGTATGTGGATGCTTCTTTGTGTGATTTTGTCTCTATAGTTTTGTTTTTGATATTTGTCCTAGGGCTCTGACTGTCCTTTTTTTTTTTTTTTTTTTAGTATAGTTTTTAGTGCTTGTTACCACTGGTGGATTTGTTTATTGGTTTGGTTGCTCTCTGCTTTCCTTCTCTCTTTCTTTTTTTATTAATTTTTTATTTTTAATATTTTTTCCATTTTAATAATTTTATTTTATTTATTCATTTTTTTTCTTTCTTTCTTTTTCTCCCTTTTCTTCTGAGTCGTGTGGCTGACAGGGTCTTGGTACTCTGTCCGGGCGTCAGGCCTGAGCCTCAGAGGTGGGAGAGCCGAGTTCAGGACATTGGTCCGCCAGAGACCTCCCAGTCCCATGTAATATCAAATGACAAAAGCTCTCCCAGAGATTTCAGAGATCTCCATCTCAATGCTAAGACCCAGCTCCACTCAACAACCAGCAAGCTCCAGTACTGGACACCCTATGTCAAACAGCTAGCAACACAGGAACACAACCCCACCCATTAGCAGAGAGACTGCCTAAAATCATAATAAGTTCACAGACACCCCAAAACACACCACCAGATGTGGTCCTACCCACCAGAAAGACAAGATCCAGCCTCATCCACCAGAACACAGGCACCAGTCCCCTCCACCAGGAAGCCTACACAACCCACTGAACCAACATTACCCACTGGGGGCAGACACCAAAAACAATGGGAAAAATGAACCTGTAGCCTGAAAAAAGGAGACCCCAAACACAGTAAGTTAAGCAAAATGAGAAGACAGAGAAATACACAGTAGATGAAGGAGCAAGGTAAAAACCCAACAGAACAAACAAATGAAGAGGAAATAGGCAGTCTACCTGAAAAAGAATTCAGAGTAATGATAGTAAAAATGATCCAAAATCTTGGAAATAGAATGGAGAAAATAAAAAAAAAATGTTTAACAAGGACCTAGAAGAATTAAAGAGCAAAAAAACAATGATGAGCAACACAATAAATGAAATTAAAAATTCTCTAGAAGGAATCAATAGCATAATAACTGAGGTAGAAGAATGGATAAGTGACCTGTAAGAGAAAATAGTGGAAATAATGACTGCAGAGCAGAATAAAGGAAAAAGAATGAAAAGAATTGAGGACAATCTCAGAGTCTTCTGGGACAACATTAAATGCACCAACATCCGAATTATAGGGGTCCCAGAAGAAGAAGAGACAAAAAAAGGGACTGAGAAAATATTTGAAGAGATTAGAGTTGAAAGCTTCCTTATTAAGTGTAAGGAATTAGTCAATCAAGTCCAGGAAGTGCAGAGAGTCCCATACGGGATAAATTCAAAGAGAAACATGCCAAGACACATATTAATCAAACTATCAAAAATTAAATACAAAGAAAAAATATTAAAAGAAGCAAGGGAAAAGCAACAATTAATATACAAGGGAATCCCTGTAAGGTTAACAGCTGGTCTTTCAGCAGAAACTCTGCAAGCCAGAAAGGAGAACATATTTAAAGTGAAGAAAGGGAAAAACCTACAACCAAGATTACTCTAGCCAACAAGGATCTCATTCAGATTCGATGGTGAAATTAAAAACCTTTACAGGCAAGCAAAAGCTAAGAGAATTCAGCATCACCAAATCCGCTCTACAACAAATGCTAAAGGAACTTCTGTAGGTAGGAAACACAAGACAAGGAAAAGACTTACAATAACAAACCCAAAACAATTAAGAAAATGGTAATAGAAACATACAGATCGATAATTACCTTAAATGTAAATGGATTAGATGCTCCATCCAAAAGACATAGACTGGCTGAAGGGATACAAAAACAAGACCTATATATATGCTGTCTATAAGAGACCCACTTCAGACCTAGGGACACATACAGACTGAAACTGAGGGAATGGAAAAAGGTAGTCCATGCAAACGGAAAGCAAAAGAATGCTGGAGTAGCAATTCTCATATCAGACAAAATAGACTTTAAAACAAAGACTATTACAAGAGGCAAGGAAGGACACTACATGATGATCAAGGGATCAATCCAAGAAGAAGATATAACATGGTGAATATTTATGTACCCAACATAGGAGCACATCAGTACCTAAGGCAAATGCTAACAGCCATAAAAGGGGAAATCAATAGTAACACAATCATAGTAGAGGACTTTAACACCCAACTTTCACCAATGGACAGATCATTCAAAATGAAAATAAATAAGGAAACACAAGCTTGAAATGATACATTAAACAAGATGGACTTAATTGATATCTATAGGACATTCTATCCAAAAACAGCAGATTACACTTTCTTCTCAAGTGCTCATGGAACATTCTCCAGGATAGATCATACCTTGGGTCACAAATCAGGCCTTGGTAAATTTAAGAAAAGTCAAATCATATCAGATATCTTTTCTGACCACAATGGTATGAGACTAGATATCAATTACAGGAAAAAAAATCTGTAAAAAATACAAACACATGGAGGCTAAACAATACACTACTAAACAACTGATAGATTACTGAAGAAATCAAAGAGGAAATCAAAAAATACCTGGAAAGAAATGACAATGAAAACACAACAACCCAAAACCTCTGGGATGCAGCCAAAGAAGTTCTGAGAGGGAAGTTTATAGCAATACAGTCCTACCTCAAGAAACAAACAAAAAAAAACTCAAATAAACAACCTAACCTTACACCTAAAGCAGTTAGAGAAAGAAGAGCAAAAATACCACGAAGTTAGCAGAAGGAAAGAAATCATAAATAACAGATCAGAAATAAATGGAAAAGAAATGAAGGAAACGGTAGCAAAGATCACTAAAACTGAAAGCTGGTTCTTTGAGAAGATAAACAAAATTGATACACCATTAGCCAGACTCATCAGGTAAAAAGGGGAGAAAACTCAAATCAATAGAATTAGAGATGAAAAAGGAGAAGTAGCAAGTGACACTGCAGAAATACAAAGGATCATGGGAGATTACTACAATCAACTATGTGCCAATAAAATGGACAACCTGGAAGAAATGGACAAAAGCACAACCTTCTGAGACTGAACCAGGAAGAAATAGAAAATATAAACAGACCAATCACAAGCACTGAAATTGAAACAGTGATTAAAAATCTTCCAACAAACAAAATCCCAGGACCAGATGACTTCACAGGCAAATTCTATCAAACATTTAGGGTAAAGCTAACACCTATCCTTCTCAAACTCTTCCAAAATATAGCAGAGGGAGTAACACTTCCAAACTCATTCTACGAGGCCACAATCACCCTGATGCCAAAACCAGACAAAAATGCCACAAAAAAAGAAAAGTACAGTTCAATATCACTGATGAACATAGATGCAAAAATCCCCAACAAAATAGTAGCAAACAGAATCCAACAACACATTAAAAGGATCATATACCATGATCAAGTGGGGTTTATCCCAGGAATGCAAGAATTCTTCAATATATGCAAATCAATCAATGTGAAACACCACATTAACTAATTGAAGGAGAAAAACCATATTATCATCTCAATAGATGCAGAAAAAGCTTTCTACAAAATTCAACACCCATTTATCATAAAAAGTCCCCAGAAAGTAGACATAGAGGGAACTTACGTCAACATAATAAAAGCCATATATGACAAACCCACAGCCAAGATGATACTCAATGGTGAAAAACTGAAACCATTTCCACAAGATCAGGAACAAGACAAGGTTGCCCACTCTCATTGCTATTATTCAACATAGTTTTGGAAGTTTTAGCCACAGCAATCAGAGACAAAAAAGAAATAAAGGAATCCAAATTAGAAAAGAAGTATAACTGTCACAGTTTGCAGATGACATGATAGTATACATAGAGAATCCTAAAGATGCTACCAGAAAGCTACTAGAGCTAATCAATGAATTTGGTAAAGTTGCAGGATACAAAATTAATGAACAGAAATCTCTTGCATTCCTATACACTAATGATGAAAAATCTGAAAGAGAAATCAAGGAAACACTCCCATTTACCACTGCAACAAAAAGAATAAAATACCTAGGAATAAACCTACCTAAGGAGACAAAAGACCTGTATGCTGAAAACTATGACACTGATGAAAGAAATTAAAAATGATAGAAACAGATGATGAGATATACCATGTTCTTAGATTGGAAAAATCAACATTGTGATAATGATTATACTACCCAAAGCAATCTACAGATTCAGTGCAATCTCTTTCAAACTACCAGTGGAATTTTTCACAGAACTAGAACAAAAAGTTTCACAATTTGTATGGAAACACAAAAGACCCCGAATAGCCAAAGCAATCTTGAGAAAGAAAAATGGAGCTGGAGGAATCAGGCTCCCGGACTTCAGCCTATACCACAAAGCTACAGTCATCAAGACAGTATGGTACTGGCACAAAAACAGAAATATAGATCAATGGAACAGGATAGAAAGCCCAGAGATAAACCCACGCACATATGGTCACCTTATGTTTGATAAAGGATGCAAGAATATACAATGGAGAAAAGACAGCCTCTTCAATAAGTGGTGCTGGGAAAACTGGACAGCTACATGTAAAATAATGAAATTAGAACATTCCCTAACACCATACACAAAAATAAACTCAAAATGGATTAACGACCTGAATGTAAGGCCGGACACTATAAAACTATTAGAGGAAAACATAGGCAGAACACTGCATGACATAAATCACAGCAAGATCCTTTTTGACCCACCTGTTAGAGAAATGGAAATAAAAAGAAACAAGTGGGACCTAATGAAACTTAAAAGCTTTTGCACAGCAAAGGAAACCATACTTGAAAATACTTGCAAATGAAGCAACTGACAAAGGGTTAATCTCCAAAATACACAAGCAGCTCATGCAGCTCAATATCAAAAAAAACCCAAACAACCCAATCAAATTTTTTGATTGACACAATCAAAAAATGGGCAGGACTTACATAGACCTAAACAGACATTTCTCCACAGAAACAGACATTTCTCCATATGCAGATAGTCAACAAACACATGAAAGGATGCTCAACATCACTAATTATTAGAGAAATGCAAATCAAAACTACAATGAGGTACCACCTCACACTGGTCAGAATGGCCATCATCAAAAAATCTACAAACAATAAATACTGGAGAGGGTGTGGAGAAAAGGGAACCCTCTTGCACTGTTGGTGGGAATGTAAAGTGATACAGCCACTATGGAGAACAGTATGGAGGTTCCTTAAAAAACTAAAAATAGAACTACCATACAACCCAGAAACCCCATTACTGGGCATATACCCTGAGAAAACCATATTTCAAAATGAGTCATGTACCACAGTGTTCACTGAAGCTCTATTTACAATAACCAGGACATGGAAGCAACCTAAGTGTCCATGAAGAGATGAATGGATAAAGAAGATATGGCACATATATACAATGGAATATTACTCAGCCATAAAAAGAAACAAAATCGAGTTATTTGTAGTGAGGTGGACGGACCTAGAGATTGTCATACAGAGTGAAGTAAGTCAGAAAGAGAAAAACAAATACTGTATGCTAACACATATATATGGAATAAAAATAAAAATGCGTAGTGGCAGGACAGGAGTAAAGACGCAGACATAGAGAATGGATTTGAGGACACGGGAGGGAGAAGGGTAAGCTGGGACGAAGCGAGAGAGTGGCATGGACCTATATACACTACCAAATAGATAGTTAGTGTGAAGCAGCCACATGGCACAGGGAAATTATCTTGGTTCTTTGTGTCCACCTAGAGGGGTGGGATAGGGAGGGTGGGACGGAGACACAAGAGGGAGGAGATATGGGAACATATGTATATGTATAACTGATTTACTTTGTTATACAGCAGAAACTAACACACAGTTGTAAAGCAATTATACTTCAATAAAGACGTTAAAAAATAAATTAATTTAAAAATAAAATTGAGCAGAGATGCTCTGGTTGAAAAGGAAAATCAGAGCCCCCGTTGCCTGTGGGGACCCCTGAATCATGGCAGAGACCTTCAAACTCTGGTGGGTATATCTCTCTTTCAGAAATGTGTGATAAAAACATCTGTATTTTTGGTGGCTCAGGCTCAGTGGTGCTCCCCACTGCCTCTCTGAATACGATGTCTGTTTTCACCATTTCCAGCCACCCTCCCTGCTTTCCTTCCTGGTACTCAGCAATGCTAGTCCTTTGGTGTTTTGACCCCTTCATTAGTTTTACCTGAGCCAAATGCTGTCCCTGTGAGATCTAATCCCAGGACCCTTAGAGGGGATCTCCCGACCTACAGAATCTTTGAGGACGAGGCTTGGCATGTGACCAGACACCTGGAGCCTTCTTTCTCATTTTACAGAGGAGGAAACCCAGGCCAAGGGGACAGTGGTCAAACTCAGGTTTTCTGACCCCTGGATCAGCGCTCTTTCCACTCTGCCACCAAACGCCATGACTGTCTCTGTCATTGGAAATCGAAATGAACGCTGTGCTCTGGGCATTGTTTCCTTTTCTTTTTTCCTTCAATAATAACAAACATGATTGCTCAGTTACTCATAAAATGTTCATTAGTCTCCTCACCCAACAACATCCTGATTTTTAGTTTAAATTGTTAGCTTGAAGCATCAGGCATTTCAACAATAAAAGGCCATTTTCTTTTCAATATACCTTCAATTTTTTATTTCTTATAAATATTCAATTGAATATTTCCATTTGTAGTGGAAGTTTGCTAATTAACTGGAAGTTGATTCTATTCCCCGGAAATGTCACTTGGGTGGCCCTGCTGAGCTAAAATGTAAAGTCTAAGCACTGATTTTTGAACCCAGAATTCTGAGTAAGATCCAACAGCTGTTTGCTTTCTCTAAGGCATTTGAGAATAACTGTAGTTTCAAGAGTAATCAGAAAAGACTCCTCTTTGAAAATTGAAGCTTTCCCTAAAGTAGGATTCATATTTTTTAAATATAAAGAACTTAACTCTGAAGAGATGATTACCTATAATTCATATTTTATTGGTAACCCAGCATGGAACAGTCTTTCATCAAGTAAAGCTATAGCATGTTGATAGATTAAAAACCTAACATAGACATCATATTTCCCTAGCTGATTACATAAGAACTCGACCAATGGAGAGTTTGTGAGACATCTTGTTAAAGATATGCTTGCACATATTCAGCTCATCTCTGTGAACATTCAAATAGGAATTAGAACAATACACGTGTTGCTAATGATGAAGAAAACAGACTCTCTTCATAGACAAACGACCAATCAGTCGACAGCAATTTTGAGTACAGGAAAGATATCACACACCCTTCCACAGAAAAGTTGAAGAGCCTGACAAAAATTTAGGAAATCGGATCTCAGGATGTCTGCAGAGGGTATGAAAGACCAGGCTTTATGTCTTCTTACAGATAAACCTACCATAAGAATGACTTAGAATTCTCTTAAACTCCACTCAATGGCAAGAGCAAAGTTCAGTTTGTGAATCATCTGGTTGCCTCATAATCCATCTAAGAATTTAATAAAATATTTTTGGGTGCAAATGACAAATTTATATTCAACAGTGTTTCCTTAGCTTAGACCCAGCATTTCTGAAATTTCAGGGACCAACAGCCCTCTGGACGTCCAGTCAAGAATCCAAGGGTTGCAAGTAGGGTAGGGCTAGCCACCCCAGGGTCCCAGTGAGATGAGAAGTGTGTTGAGTCTGAGAACAAACGGCATGGGGCACAGGCTGTCTGCTAGGGTGGCAGCAACCACCTGGTTTCTCTCATCTTACACGAGGACTGCAGCATCCTAGGGAAGATCTACACAAGACCCCAGTCAGGGGCCAGGAGCACAGGTGGAACTAGAGCTGATGGAATGGCTGGGGTCTGGAATCATATACATGTGTTCAGCATATACATGCTGGAATCATATACATGCTGGGTCTGCCAGGACCTTTTGATTTGGCCTTTTGGGGAAGAGGACAATACTACAAATTTGCATTTTGAAAAATCTATGTGGGTGGTTCTAATATGACAACCACAACCCTCTCCCTCACTTCTAGACCCTCCTTTGTAAACCCATAAAAGACTTTTGGAGGTGAAATTTGTCCTTTAAAGTTCTCTGTCTCTCTTGATTGGGGAGTGTATAATCTGTTTTTCCTGGTTACTTAGAACATTAATATATTAAAACAGGAACATTTCTTTTTATAACCCACTGAGAAAAGTATATATCTCCTCATGAATCAGTTCATTGATACTAATTAATGGTTTATCAGAAGATGAATTAAGACCATGGTTCTCAACCCTCAAGACACCCTGGAATCACATGGGTCAGAAACTTTGGGGGCGAACCTCAGATATAGAGCGTTTTTCGGAAGCACACTGGGTAAGTTCTAATTGCAACCAGGGTTGAGATCCTCCGCCAAACAGCATCGACTTTCTGCATTTTCACTTAGTATTGAGTGATTTCTTTATCACAGTATAGCATTTAGTATTCAGATTTTCACTCCAATTGATAAAATTCAGGCAACTAGGAAGTGAGGGGTGGGTGGTGAGGAAGGTAGGTACTTATTCTGCTTAGATGATTCATGGCTGTTGTTTACTCCCTGTGTAACCTATGGTCACAATCGGACATTGTGGCCTTTACAGTATATCCTACACCCTGTTCTTCCTCACAGTTGCTGTAGTAACAGTAAATTGCCACCTTATTTTAAGGAATACAACTGTGACATAAAATATAAGGTTCAGCTGTAGGTGTGCAGATAGCTGGCATCTGGATAAAGGAATAAGTTCCCGTTCTCTTTCTGTCTTTCTCAAATGGTCTCTTTGTTACATGCTCCAGTTCGTTCTCCCAACAATTTTTTCATTAGGGAAATAAGACTGCTTTCTGTGAGATAAACACATACTGGATAAAATCAGAGATATCCACCTTCCAGAGCACAGTGAATGACTTAGCTAGAACTTAATTCAAATACGAAGGAGACGGTGCCCTTGTTTCCACTGCTGGGCATGTCCCTGTTGCAGAAACAGATGCCCAAGGTTTTTGGATCCAATTATAAATTCAATCATTGTTAATAATGATCATTCATTTACCTTTCAGTCATCTATAATTCAGTGCCTTCCTGAATGTTCCTCTTGCAGGATAATTTTGTCAGCCTCAGCTCTAGGAGCTAAGTGCAAGGGTGCTTAGCCATAGAGAGGAGGCAACAAGACCCAAAGGCAAATATCAAATAAAGCTTAGAGGGGAGCTGTGACAGAGGGGCCAGATGCATGCGGACGGTCAGGGAAGCGTTCCCTGTGGAAATGATTTGCAGGCAGCCGGACTGTTGCAGGCAAGTTAAGCTTTAGGGGTAATGGTGACGGTGATCACTACTGCCTAGGTAGCATTGCTACACCACCGCGCCTGCCATTAACGAGACCCCTGTAAGTAGTGACAGTGCTGACTCTAGCTGGACAGTGCCAAGTAGTTTACCTATCCAACCTCTTTTTTCCCCAAAACAAATCTGTACAAGTAGGTGGTGTTTGCCATATTTAACAGATGGGGACACTGGAGCTCAGAGTGGAAAGTCAGCTCAGAGCCACACCCCTGCTAAACTGCCCAGGCAGGGTTTAAGCCCAGATCTGTCTGAGTGGGGAGCTCAACACTCGAGAGCAATGCTCTGTGTTCTGTATTTCTGTTGCACACACTCTGAGATTTTGTTGCAGATTTCTTTGGAGGATAAACATGTGACAAATTACAATATCTGAGATCTGCTGTAACATTCATTACACTGTTTTAACTGAAACGTTCAGGAGGTGATTTCCATCTTCTTTTGGAACAGACTCCCAAACACCAAATTAAAAATGGTTGTCTTCCTTATGAAGAGCACTCCATCATGTGCTAGGCAGTCAGGGTTTCTTGCAGCCAGATCCAAAAGATAAGTTCTAATGAATTCTTTTATGAGAGTGTTGGAAATTTGTCTTTTTGAGCTCTGCATATGTCAAAGAATTCGGCATACTTAATTGGAATTAGAGGACTGGATAGAGTACAAAAATGGCATTTACAGTTACTGGGTTATATATCCGCTGTTTCATTGAGGTGGAATTCAAAAGCTCTCATGGTAGAGAGCTCTTTGGTCTTTCTCGTTCATCTTAGAGATGGTCTTTGAAAGCATTTGCATTTTGTCTCATTCTGCCTTGAGCCTCAGTTACCACTACCACTTACTGTCTTTCTGTATCATAACCTTCCGTACGTCTTTCTCTTTGCTCTGTTTCTCTCCACGTTACTTTCTGAATCCCAAGCCTTTCACATCATAGTTTTTGTTTATTTTTGTTTTGTTTCATTCTACTCTTATTATCTTTCTATACCTTGACAATTCTTTCCTATTATTTTTGGACTTTTATTTCATGTTTTATATCTTTTTTTTCCTTCCCTCATACATGAAACGACACCCTCCCCCGATGGCTTTTAAAACGAATTTCATGTTCAGAACAGTCTAATGTTATTTGGAGATGCCTAGACTATAGACCCCCATGAGAGCAGGGACCATGTGGTGCTCAGCATTGAGGGCTGCATGTGTGTACAGTGCCTGACCATAAAGCACACTTCAAAAATAGTGATTGGATGAATAAGTGCTCATGAAGTAATACCCAAGATCTGAACATAAAATAATATTGTTTTCATGGTAACTCATCACAACAAAGTGCTTTAAGAAATTACAAAAATGGATTCTAAAATTGTTTTTGAACAATTGGAGTATCATTGGAAGAAGTGTTCAGTCTTTAGCCAAACTACTTTAAAAAGGATGTCATTTGCTTTTGAAGTGTAAGTTTTGGCTAAGTAGTTTTTGAGCAGCAAGCTGTTTAGAAAAACCTGTTTAAAAACATTTATCTAATTTGTGTAATTTGGATATGAAAAGGCTTCCTTTTAAATGTTATTTTTAACTCTGAATTGATTCAAATGCACAGAAAGATACAGAAAATAATAAATAAGACATCCATGGATCTAACAAACCAGATTTAATAAATAGTACCATGTTTCCTTCAAATTGATATTGTTTAAAGAAATAAAGTGTTTTATGTAGCTAAATCTCTGTTGAATTACTCTGCTTATATTCTGAAGTTGGAAACTGCATTCTCTCTCATAGTTTGTACTTTACTTTTTGTGTAGCTTACATAGGATATAGTACTATTCTGTCTGAAAATTTTACAAAAATAGTGTCATATGCTAGCTTTTCTTTACAACTTACTTTTTAACTCAGTATTCTGGGTATTTAGCTATGTTTATATATGCAGATATACTTTATTTATTTTAATCATGTATAGTATTTCATTTCATGAATAAATGAAAGTTTATTTATCCACTTAATTTTCAGTGTTTTCTTTACTACCATCTTGTAATGAAAATCTTTTATAGCTTGGGTATGTATGTATGCATGTATGTATGTATGTTAGCATCTGTTTTCTAGAGAAAAAGAAAACATTAAAAACAAAAAAAGAAAAAGAAAACCATTAGTTTGGTCCAAAAATATGAAAAGTTTTAATTTATAGGACTCATCTTGTTTTATTTATATTCTTTTCCCCTTTAGCTTCTAAGTTACCATCTATTTCATTTACTGTAGGAGTTATGCTGAAAGTTTTAATCAGTTAAATTGAATTAACAAAGTTTAATTTAAGCAATATGTCTACTATCCTTCTGAAAGGTTTAATTGCAAATATTCTTTCTCCCTTTTAAAATGTTATTATCTGGTATTTTAGTTCTATCCTGCTTTTCAACTCCCAAAAGTAATCATTATCATGATTACTGTTTTAGTCACTCAATATTTGTTTATATTTAACCACATGCATACCAATTTTCTAAGTTCAATATTTTTTTCTGGAATACTACTCTTTAGTCATTGTTTCTTTACTTTTGGTGAAGAACTTCAGGCAGTAAAATCTCTCACTTTTTGTATGAAAAAAATAACATTTGAATAATAGTTTTGCTAGTATAGAATCCAATTTCCCTCAAAACTTTAAGCATATGATTCCATTTTTTTAACCTAATTGTTCTGTTGACAAGTATACAGTTATTCTATTTTCTGTTCCATTGGAAGTGAATTCCCTTATCTCTAGTTATTTTTAATAATTTTTCTTTCACCTGTTTTGAGATTTATTTTTATTAATCCTCTTCAGGAGTTATTGTGATTTTTTAATCTGATGAGTCATATCTTTCATTGATTCTGGAAAATTTTCTGCACTATATCTTTGAATATTACCCCTCCCAAATTTTCATTACTGTCTCCTTATAAACTCTTATTAGATAGATTATAAACTTTTAATTCTATCTTCCATATCCTTTAACCCCCCTTCAATATTTTCTATAGTTTTCCTTGTGTTCTGTATTCTGGGTAATTGCCATCTTATGTTTGCCAATTCCTTCTTCAGTTGTATCTAATCTGTTGTTTAATTTATCTACTGAATTGCCAATTGTTTACATTTTTCTAGTGAGACTTTAAGTTGATATGATTTCTCTGCCAGGCATGTGGCAATATATATTGAAAAACTTAAATGTTTTCATTTTTTAGGAATTATTCTGAGGAACTCATTGAATAATTTACTCACTGTAATATTATGACAACAGTATTTATTTTAGTATTTCTAATTGCACAAAATCAGCAAGGGAATGGTTAATAAGTTATTCACTATCCATGAGATAAAATACCATTCAGAAATAATGTTACTGAACAAAATATTATGGAAAAATATTTAATATATTTTAAGTAGGGTAAAGCATGTTAAAAGGAACATGCAGAATACGAACACATTATTGTGAAATAAAAACATTATATCAGCAAAGAAAAGTGCTATTAGAATATAAATCAACATGCTAACATTAATCATTTCTGTTTGATGGGATAAAGAATGATTTTTATTGTTTTCCTTTTACAGAATTATTTATTTAAAAATTTCTACAATACCTAAAATTCTTTTGTAATAGTAAAAGAAACCAAATTTGTTTTTATAGTGTTCATCTTTTGATAGAACACAGAATACTTTTAAGCAAAGAGAAAATCAAGCCCATTGAAAATTTATGAAGCTAATGTAGCAATTAAGACATTATGTGATACAATTTCAGTGCACATGTACTAAATTTGAAATGATGAAAATAAGAAATATTGTGAAGGAGATCTAGTACCTGATTGATTATGTAAGGGAGGAAGACAAACAAAAAGATTCCAAAGTTTTCTGACTGGGAGAACAAGGATACTAGAAACTGCAAACTATAGAATTATATTTCTGGACATATAGACCTATGAACCAAACTCATGTTATACCTTACCACTGAAGGAGCTACTCTCCTATGAAAATCTGCTTCAAAGAGCCAGCAGGCTTCTCTCTCTGTTATCATTCTTTGATGGCTAAAGAAGGAAAAACAAAAAAAAAACATTCATCCATTAATTCAGCAGAAAACGCATTGAGTATCAACTATATGACACATGCTGTTAGGTGTTAGGGCTATATCTATGAACAAATATTCTAAGATTACTAATAAAATTGTAATCTATCCATGGAATGTTTGACTCTTCTCTCTTGTCCAATCTTCCTTCAGTTCTAGCAAACTGCGTTCAGTTCAGTTCTCTGGGGGAAACTTCCTTAATTCCTAATCACCAATAACTCCACATTAAGTTCTAATGTGGCATTTCTTTTTTTTAAATTTTTTAATTTAATTTTATTTATTTTTTTATACAGCAGGTTCTTATTAGCCATCAATTTTATACAAATTAGTGTATACATGTCAATCCCAAATGCCCAATTCATCACATCCTCCTCACCCCCTGTGGCGTTCCCCCCTTGGTGTCCATACATTTGTTCTCTACATCTGTGCCTCAATTGCTGCCCTGCAAACGGGTTCATCTGTACCTTTTTTCTAGGTTCCACATATATGCGTTAATATACAATATTTGTTTTTCTCTTTCTGACTTACTTCACTCTGTATGACAGTCTCTAGATCCATCCACGTCTCAAAAAATGACCCAATTTTGTTCCTTTTTATGGCTGAGTAATATTCCATTGTATGTATGTACCACACCTTCTTTATCCATTTGTCTGTCGATGGGTAATTAGGTTGCTTCCATGACCTGGCTATTGTAAATAGTGCTGCAATGAACATTGGGGTGCATGACTCTTTTTGAATTATGGTTTTCTCTGGGTATATGCGCAGTAGTGGGATTGCTGGATCATATGGTAATTCTATTTTTAGTTTTTTAAGGAACCTCCATACTGTTCTCTATAGTGGCTGTATCAATTTACATTCCCACGAACAGTGCAAGAGGGTTCCGTTTTCTCCACAGCCTCTTCAGAATTTGTTGTTTGTAGATTTTCTGATGACGCCCATTCTAACTGGTGTGAGGTGATACCTCATTGTAGTTTTGATTTGCACTTCTCTGATAATTAGTGATGTTGAGCAGCTTTTCATGTGCTTCTTGGCCACCTGTATGTCGTCTTTGGAGAAATGTCTATTTAGGTCTTCTGCCCATGTTTGGATTGGGTTGCTTGTTTTTTTAATATGGAGCTGCATGAGCTATTTATATATTTTGGAAATTAATCCTTTGTCCATTGATTCGTTTGCAAATATTTTCTCCCATTCTGAGGGCTGTCTCTTCATCTTGTTTATAGTTTCCTTTACTGTACAAAAGCTTTGAAGTTTCATTAGGTCCCATTTGTTTATTTTTGGTTTTATTTCCATTCCTCTAGGAGGTGGATCAAAAAAGATCTTGCTGTGATTTATGTCAAAGAGTGTTCTTCCTATGCTTTCCTCTAAGAGTTTTATAGTGGCTGGTCTTACATTTAGGTCTCTAATCCATTTTGGGTTTATTTTTGTGTATGGTGTTAGGGAGTGTTCTAATTTCATTCTTTTACATGTAGCTGTCCAGTTTTCCCAGCACCACTTATTGAAGAGACTGTCTTTTATCCTTTGTATATCTTTGTCTCCTTTGTCATAGATTAGTTGACCATAGGTGAGTGAGTTTATCTCTGGCCTTTCTATCTTGTTCCACTGATCTATGTTTCTGTTTTTGAGTCTGTACGATATTGTCTTGATTACTATAGCTTTATAGTATAGTCTGAAGTCAGGGAGCCTGATTCCTCCCGCTCTGTTTTTTTCCCTCAAGACTGCTGTGGTTATTCGGGGTCTTTTGTGTCTCCTACAAATTTTAAGATTTTTTGTTCTAGTTTCGTAAAAAATGCCATTGGTAATTTGATAGGGATTGCATTGAATTTGTAGATTGCTTTGGGTAGTATAGTCATTTTCACAATATTGATTCTTCCAATCCAAGAACATGGTATATCTCCCCATCTGTTGGTATCATCTTTAATTTTTTTCATAGTGTCTTATAATTTTCTGCATACAGGTCTTTTGTCTCCCTAGGTAGGTTTATTCCTAAGTATTTTATTCTTTTTGTTGCAATGGTAAATGGGAGTGTTTCCTTAATTTCTCTTTCAGAGTTTTCATCATTAGTGTATAGGAATGCAAGAGACTTCTGTCCATTAATTTTGTATCCTGCAGCTTTACCAAATTCATTGATTAGCTCTAATAGTTTTCTGGTGGCATCTTTAGGATTCTCTATGTATAGTATCATGTCATCTGCAAACAGTGACAGTTTTACTTCTTCTTTTCCAATTTGTATTCTTTTTATTTCTTTTTCTTCTCTGATTGCCATGGCTAGGACTTCCAAAACTATGTTGAATAATAATGGTCAGGACATCCTTGTCTTGTTCCTGATCTTAGAGGAAATGCTTTCAGTTTTTCACCATTTAGAATGATGTTGGCTGTCGGTTTGTCGTATATGGCCTTTATTATGTTGAGGTAGGTTCCCTCTGTGCCCACTTTCTGGAGAGTTTTTTATCATAAATGGGTGCTAAATTTTGTCAAAAGCTTTTTCTGCATCTATTGAGATGATCATATGGTTTTTATTCTTCAATTTGTTAATATGGTGTGTCACATTGATTGATTTGCATATATTGAAGTTTCCTTGCATCCCTGGGATAAATCCCACTTGATCGTGGTGTATGATCCTATTAATGTGTTGTTGGATTCTGTTTGCTAGTATTTTGTTGAGGATTTTTGCATCTCTATGCATCAGTGATATTGGTCTGTAATTTTCTTTTTTTGTAGTACCTTTGTCTGGTTTTGATATCAGGGTGATGGTGGCCTCATAGAATGAGTTTGGGAGTATTCCTTCCTCTGCAATTTTTTTGGAAGAGTTTGAGAAGGATGGGTGTTAGTACTTCTCTAAATGTTGGACAGAATTCACCCGTGAAGCCATCTGGGCCTGGACTTTTGTTTGCTGGAAGATTTTTAATCACAGTTTCAATTTCATTACTTGTGATTGGTCTGTTCATATTTTCTATTTCTTCCTGGTTCAGTCTTGGAAGGTTATACCTTTCTAAGAATTTGTCCATTTCTTCCAGATTTTCCATTTTATTGGCAGAGTTGTTTCTAGTAGTCTCTTAGGATGCTTTGTATTTCTGCGTTGTCTGTTGCAACTTCTCCTTTTTCATTTCTAATTTTATTGATTTGAGTCCTCTCCCCCTTTTTCTTGATGAGTCTGGCTAATGGTTTATCAATTTTGTTTATCTTCTCAAAGAACCAGCTTTTAGTTTTTTTGATGTTTGCTATTGTTTTCTTTGTTTCTGTTTCATTTATTTCTGCTCTGACTTTTATGATTTCTTTCCTTCTGCTAACTTTGGGTTTTGTTTGTTCTTCTTTGTCTAGTTCTTTTCTGTGTAAGGTTAGATTGTTTACTTGACATGTTTCTTGTTTCTTAAGGTAGGATTGTATTGCTATAAACTTCCCCCTTAGAACTGCTTTTGCTACATCCCATAGGTTTTGGATCATCGTGTTTTCATTGTCATCTGTCTCTAGGTATTCTTTGATTTCCTCTTTGATTTCTTCAGTGATCTCTTGGCTATTTAGTAATGTATTGCTTAGCCTCCATGTGTTTGTGTTTTTTATGTTTTATTCCCTGTAATTCACTTCTAATCTCATAGCGTTGTGGTCAGAAAAGATGCTTGACATGATTTCAGTTTTCTTAAATTTACTGAGGCTTGATTTGTGACCCAAATGTGATCTATCCTGGAGAATGTTCTGTGTGCACGTGAGAAGAAAGTGTAATCTGCTGTTTTTGGATGGAATGTCCTATAAATATCAATTAAATCTATATGGTCTATTGTGTCATTTAAAGCTTCTGTTTCCTTATTTATTTTCAGTTTGGATGATCTGTCCTTTGGTATAAGTGAGGTGTTAAAGTCCCCCACTATTATTGTGTTACTGTTGATTTCCTCTTTTATAGCTGTTAGCAGTTGCCTTATGTATTGAGGTGCTCCTATGTTGGATGCATATATATTTATAATTATTATATCTTCTTCTTGGATTGATCCCTTCCTTGATCATATGTAGTGTCCTTCCTTGTCTCTTGTAACATTCTTTATTTTAAAGTCTATTTTGTCTGCTATGAGAATTGCTACTCCAGCTTTCTTTTGATTTCCATTTGAATGGAATATCTTTTTCCAACCTCTCACTTTCTGTCTGTATGTGTCCCTATGTCTGAAGTGGGTCTCTTGTAGACAGCATATATATGGGTCTTGTTTCTGTATCCATTCAGCAAGCCTGTGTCTTTTGGTTGGAGCACTTAATCCATTCACGTTTAAGGTAATTATCGATATGTATGTTCCTATGACCATTTTCTTAATTGTTTTGGGCTTGTTTTTCTAGGTCCTTTTCTTTTCTTGTGTTTTCCACTTAGAGAAGTCCCTTTAGCATTTGTTATAGAGCTGATTTGGTGATGCTGAATTCCCTTAGCTTTTGGTTGTCTGTAAAGCTTTTGATTTCTCCACAGAATCTGAATGAGATCCTTGCTGGCTAGAGTAAGCTTGGTTGTAGGTTCTTCCCTTTCATCACTTTAAGTATATCATGTCACTCCCTTCCGGCTTGTAGAGTTTCTGCTGAGAAATCAGCTGTTAACCTTATGGGAGTTCCCTTGTATGCTATTTGTCATTTTTCCCTTGCTGCTTTCAATAATTTTTCTTTGTCTTTAATTTTTGCCAATTTGATTATTGTGTGTCTCGGCATGTTTCTCCTTGGGTTTATCCTGTATGGGACTCTCTGTGCTTCCTGGACTTGGGTGGCCATTTCCTTTCCTATGCTAGGGAAGTTTTTGACTATAATCTCTTCAAATATTTTCTCGGGTCCTTTCTCTTTCTCCTTCTGGGGCCCTTATAATGTGAATGTTGTTGTGTTTAATGTTGTCCCAGAGGTCTCTCAGGCTGTCTTCATTTGTTTTCATTCTTTTTTCTTTATTTTATTCTGCAGCAGTGAATTCCACCACTCTGTCTTCCAGGTCACTTATCCATTCTTCTGCCTCAGTTATTCTGCTATTGATTCTTTCTAGTGTATTTTTCATTTCAGTTATCGTATTGCTCATTTCTGTTTGTTTGGTCTTTAATTCTTCTAGATCTTTGTTAAACATTTCTTGCATCTTCTTGATCTTTGCCTCCATTGTTTGTCCGAGGTCCTGAATCATCTTCACTCTCATTATTCTGAATTCTTTTTCTGGAAGGTTGTCATCTCCACTTCATATAGTTGTTTTTCTGGGGTTTTATCTTGTTCCTTCATCTGGTCCATAGCCCACTGCCTTTTCATCTTGTCTATCTTTCTGTGAATGTGATTTTTGTTCCACAGGCTGAAGGATTGTAGTTTTTCTTGCTTCTGCTGTCTGCCCTCTGGTGGATGAGGCTATCTAGGAGGCTTGTGCAAGTTTCCTGATGAGAGGCACTAGTGGTGGGTAGAGCCGACTGTTGCTCTGGTGGGCAGAGCTCAGTAAAACTTTAATCTGCTTGACTGCTGATGGGTGGGTCTGGGTTCCCTCCCTGTTGCTTGTTTTGCCTGAGGCAACCCAACACTGGAGACTACCTGGGCTCTTTGGTGGGGCTAATGGAAGACTCTGGGAGGGCTCATGCCAAGGAGAACTTCCCAGAACTTCTGCTGCCAATGTCCTTGTCACCACGGTGAGCCACAGCCTCCCCCTGCCTCTGCAGGAGACCCTTCAACACTAGCAGGTAGGTCTGGTTCAGTCCCCCCTGGGGTCACTGCTGCTTCCCCTGGGTCCTGATGCGTACACTAGTTTGTGTGTGCCCTCCAAGAGTGGAGTCCCTGTTTCCCCCAGTCCTGTCAAAGTCCTGCAATTAAATCCCACTAGGCTTCAAAGTCTGATTCTCTAGGAATTCCTCCTCCCGTTGCCAGACCCCCAGGTTGAGAAGCCTGATGTGGGGCTCAGAACCTTCATTTCAGTGGGTGGACTTCTGTGTTATAAGTGTTCTCCAGTCTGTGAGTCACACCCAACAGTTATGGAATTTGATTTTACTGTGATTACGCCCCTCCTACCATCTCATTTTGGCTTCTCCTTTGTCTTTGGATGTGGGGTATCTTTTTTGGTGAGTTCTAGTGTCTTCTTGTTGATGATTGTCCAGCAGCTAGTTGTGATTCTGGTGTTCTCACAAGAGGGAGTGAAAGCACCTCCTTCTACTCCGCCGTCTTGGTTCAGGGCCACAAATTTCACTTCTTCCTTAATTTTCTCCCACCAAAAGTATCAGCTTTGTGAAGGCACCATCAGTGGCTGCTTGTTTGTTGTATTTCCAGCGCCTCACTCTTTGCCTGACAAATAGAAGCTATCAATGAATACCCTTTATTTTTAAATTGGAGTATAGTTGCTGTACAATGTTGTGTTCATTTCTGCTGTACAATGAAGTGAATCAACTGTATCTAATGTGGCATTTCTAATGCCAAGTATAACCAGCTGGTAGTGGCTGCCTGAAACCCCATGTGAAAGTGGTGCTTTGACTCAATGGGAAATGATGCCATACTTGATGAGGGATGCCTGGCAAGGCCTCTGGTGGGAGAAGTGTCAGGAAGCGTACCTATGATCTGTGCTGTGTGTCACCCCATTACCTCAAGCCAACCATAGCTTGATTATTTTTATTAATGCATTACAGTTTCAAAAGCATGACATGACCTGAAAAATATTTCCTCCTCACAGAGTACCTGTATTTAAGATAGTACAGACATAAAACAAGTAGACTGGGAAGCACTCTATGTGTACTTTTGTTCTGATGGAATTTAAGGACCAAACCTCTTAAGAGCTTTAAGTGCTTAGTATTATGCCTTTTTCTCTGTGAGACTGAAAAGGGATAATGGATAAAAATCAATGTATCATATAAATGTTCTTCCAATCTGTCAGGTTGTTTTGTCTGGTCATTGATAGTGGAGGCTTTGATGCAGGGGTCTTGGTTGCAACTCCAGATGATTCTTCCATTTGTGTCAAGCCTCCTGGGCTTGACCTGGTTTCAGGCAGGACTCCTGTCACTCTTAGAGGCTTCCCAGCCTCTTTCCCTTCTGGTGAGTAGGCTGCTATTGATTGAAGTTGTCTCCAGGCTGAAGCTCTTAGGTGAAATAGCTGTTCTGTGTGTGTGTGTGTGTGAATGCCCATATGTGTGCAGATGAGAGGCATTCTGAGATTTCTCTAGGAAAGTTTCACTACAAATAAAACTATTGTTTTTGTTTTGCTATTTGCTATTTAAGTATTGGGAGAGAGTGGGAAATTGGGCCTTCCTCTACTATATATGCAACTTCATGTGATTCTATAATTATTTCAAAATAAAAATGTTTAAAAAATACATAAATAAAAACTTCTAAAACATGCTAATATTCAACTACAAGCATCAATGGAAGAAATGCAAGTGCTCTCAAAAGAAGAAAACTTGTTTGCAATAATCTTCTGGAGTAAGAACCTCCTGAAACAGGAAATACCTCCCACCATTCCAATATATGCTGCAAAAATAAAATACTTCAAAAAGAAAAGTTAGATATTTCAACTATTTTTTTTTCTATTTTTAATTTACTAATATAAATACAGTTTACCTATTCTTTTTTCCTGAAAAATAGTAGTTCTTGATAGATGGAAAGTTTTAATGATATATCATATTTCTTTTTCAGAGTTTGAAGAAATTACAGAACCCTCACTAGTTGGGTTACTTAGAAAATCTTCTGCTTTCCTCTCCACTTCAACATGTCTCACAAAAATCTCTTGAAAGTTAGAAAAAATATAGAAACAAGCTAATGTGCTTAGTTTAAAATGTATGTATATTTTTATTTCCACAGACATCAGGATATTTTTGTTCTGATTAGGACCAAAAGCACAGTCTTCAATTTCTCTTTTTTTGAAGGTACAGGTATTAGAAGTTCTCAGAAGAAACATTTATTTCTTCCCCTCCATCTTCCTCTATTATATTATATGCTATTTTGTAAACATTACAAGTTTTAAGTTGCTTATATATATTTAATACATATATATTAAATTGCTCATATATGTGTGTATATATGCACATATATATCATATTCAGTGCTCCAATGATCCTCAACTCTGAATAACAGTAATGTTTACTGAGAATTTACTAAGTGCCAAGCACTGTGCTAAGCACTTGACATGACTTATCTCATTTAATCCCCACAGCCACTCTCTGAAGGAGGTGTTGGCATATTCCCATTGTACTTTTATTGTACCTGAGGTGTTGAGAGGTTAAATATCTTCCCAAGGCCACATAGCTAGTCGGTTAGTGGAGCCTTTCCATTGTAACCATTGCACTCTGCTTCCTACTCTTAGGTGACTGCTTTAAAAATTATTATAGTTTTGAAAATTATTATATTATTTTCCCCTCGTCTCCTTGTGAATCTCCCTGGCTTCATGGGAGCCCACGGAGGATGCTAAAGAACACAGTGGGGTGTATCTGAAATGCTCCCATACCTCAAACCTTGTGTGTGTGTCACCCCATGCTAAATAGCAGCAGATATGCTCTGGTTTACAGTTGACTAGCAGAGTGTAGCTGAATTCTATGCTGACCTATTGGTCAGGCTGTTAAAGCATACCATAGGGTGCATTTGTATGCTTGGCATTCTCATTACTGTATTAAGTTGTAGTTGAAAGACCAGATTCATTAGAATTTCACATATTCCACTTCCTGCTAACATATTTGGAAAATATTAGTTTTTCTCAATCTTATAGATTAGTTCTCAGAATTAAAAAGGAATACGTTTGATAATATTAGAAAGCCCTGTACTAAGTACGGAGGTGGGCCAGATGGGCACACAAATATTTAAGATCTTTGGGTATAGCCTCTTGTTGGAGGACTGCCCCTCTTGCCCTCCAGCCCTTGAAATTCATCCCAGAATCCTCTAAGTCTCTCTGTCTCTACCCTTCCTGACCTAGCTTAGTAATTCCACCCAAATTCACTATGTCCCAGCCTTGTTTCCTGCTGCTGCCTATGCTTTGGGCTAGGACCTTACCACAGACAGGTAACCCACAAGCCCTTGACCATGACTCCTTAACTTTTGGTTTTCTTGATCCTCAACTACATGCAGTGTTTCCCTTTCCAGAGTGACCTTCCTGAGAGAGGCCTGGACTCTCTTCTTCATGCCTGAGAGAATGCTGAATAAGAAGAGGTTTAAGTTAGATTAAGAAAACAAAACAAAACAAAACAAAAAACCCCTTATGTTTGCAGATGCTGATTCCAATCAGCCCTTATTCTGATTCTTGAAACAGTTGCTTAAGAATCCTGAAGACTTACTTTTCTATGAAACTTCTAGTGCTCTCTGCAGCTATTACTCTAGAAGTACAGGATTTCTAGAAGTACTTGAGTCTTCCTGAGAGGTATTTTCAAATGTCTATTTATAGCCCCATGCAAATCCATGGAAAAGAAGAACACCTAGAAGCAATGTGAGAGAGGATGGGGAAAGGGGGCCAAACCAGAGCGACGACACCTCTGATCTTGCTCTCTGGACCTTCCTAACATCAGAGTGTTCCCATTCCTGGGAGTAGAGGTCCCAATGCTAACTGGATAGAGCTATATTCTACTGTGTAAGGGGAACTCGTTCTTACAATGAGTTGGTCCTTCCCATCAGGGTAAGACAGTGGGGTGTCCAAAGTCAAAATCTCCTACCAAGTTTGTAACCTGCAGGGACCGAAGAACCACAAAGATCCTTTAACCCCCCCAGGCTTCTGAATTTCAATCCTACAGGAGTGCACCTTTCTTCACATTTATTAGCACCACGCTCTAACCAACTGAGCTAATCAGCCACCAGATAAGGTTCACATTTATTAAAGCAGTACCTCTTGCCTACCAGAAAGAACAAAGAAAGGAGAGGTTTAAAAATAGGCATTATGGGGACAGCTTACTCAGTGAAAACTGCTTTTAATTGTAAATGGAAATAAAAAGCCAAACCAGATTTCCCTTGGGGGTGTGTGTCTCGGCTCTATGTGGCCCTATAACCTCATTGAGAATTAGCTGTACATTACAAGGGCAGACTCAAACTTAGGGAAAAAAGTTCTAAAAGTTTCTTCAAAAAATGTTTATCTCATCACAAGGAAAAAATACTTTTTATTTTGTATCTACATGAGATGTTGGATGTTCCCTAAACTTACTGTGGCAATCATCTCATGATGTATATAATTCAAATCATTATGCTGTATACCTTAAACTTATATAATGCTGTTTGTCAACTATATCTCAATAAAACTAGAAGAAATAATGTATTGAAATAATTTTACAGTGCTGTTAATTTCTAACATTAATGTATAAACCTTGATCATGTCATAATATACTAGAAGGACTGTCAAACTCAACCCATTTAAACGTTTGGTAATGGGGTGGCCCAGGTGAGACTAATGCTTATAGTTTTCTTTTGTTCATTTATCCATCCATCCTTTCATTCATTCAAAATTTATTGGCTGAAACTGACATAGTACCCATTATAAGGGCCTGTGGAGTAAACAAAGAGAAAAGGAATGTCAATGAAAACAGGGTGTGGATAAGGAGACTGTGACACAGAGAGTTTAAGTAAGTTATTCAAAGATACACAGCTAGTCTGGTAATATAAGGATTCAAACTCAAAGAAGTAGGTTCCAGAGTCTATATTCTTAAGCATTATGAGTCTGTGCTGCCTCTACTTGATATAACTCAATGTGCCTTTATATATGTTTTCATCACTTGTAAACTTTGCTTCTACACCATCTAAAATATCTTGGAGTCTTCTCATTAAGCCATATCCACAGAAGTCATCCACCAATACAGAGCCAGTAACCAAAACTGACACATTAATTATCTCTCTACAGATGGCATGATTTTTAAACAGTCAAGAGCATGTGGGTCTCTAATTGAGTAGAGAAGTCTAAACAAAGCTGGAGTCTAAACACGGGAAGGAACAGATGATTCAGAACAAGGATACTTATTGACTTTTGTGTTGAAGCTTGGAAGTAAGAGTAAAATGTCATTGTCTGAGAAAGTGAGATAGAGCAGGACCTCCCTGCAGAGGGCACAGCTTGGCTAAATGTAAGACACTTAGGACCCAATGTCTGACCTCATGAACATAGGGATAAACCACCTAGAGGAGCAACAGGGAATGACAGAAATCTGTGTTGAAGCGCAGCGAGGAGAATGCTGGTGGTGAATATCATGCCGAGATTATTAATGACTGTGTCATTTGAGCCAGGATCTACACCTTGCTGAAGTCAAGATAGATTATGTCCATTATTTCTTCTCAGTCCAGGGGCCCTGTCATCAAAGGTGATTAGATCGGTCTAGACCTGTTCATAACAATACCAGTGACCTGTTCTTCTGTAGATGTTGTAAAATTGATTTTTGGATGATTAATTAGACAGCCTTTTCAGTCTAGAAATTATTAGCCAATAATTCTTTGAGTTCTCTTTCCCTTGCTTTAAAAAAAAGAAGCCATACAGATTATAGTATTTCCTTCTTGGCATAAGACATCTCACTAGGAATTCTTAAGAATGACAACTATTAGGCTTATGATGACTTTCACCAATTGTTCGAGTTCCTTCATGGCCAAACATCAGGGACTGCGGGTAGAATAAATTGTGCTTACCTAAGTAATCTACAGTCTGTTTGTATCTAGACTAACATGTTTTCCTGCCCCTCAGTCTACAAACTATCATTTTAGGACAATAATATTTTGTTCAGAACAATCAAACTCTCTATTAAGATCATTATTAAGATCAGTGATGCCTACCATGCATCAGCAGCGATTTCTTGAGGAAATTCCATGATTCCTATTGATTAACATGAAAACATCAAAGAATAAAATCTTGCCTTCAGTTATAGGCTAGGAAACAAATAAGGGAGGAGGGGAGCCAGCAGTAAATTAACTAGGAAATGCAGCATTAAAGGTGACTTGACCTTTAACTCAGAAAAGGAGAGGCATGAAAGAGAATAATTCTGAAACACGGAGAACCAGAAGACCCACTGATAAAACAGAAGTTCTTTTTTATTCAAATTATCTGAGCAATAAATAGCTCCAACCAGGAGCTGCTTCTCCTGTTGATCACTGACGTCGCTACTGAAGACAGTATCTCATAAAACTGAAAACTAGGCTGGCCATCAGCAAAATTACAAAAAGGTCATTTTTGTCTTTAACACTAAAACACCACCCATATTTGCAGCACCTCCAATTTCACCTTTCCCATGTCTAATCCTTTCTCCATCCTTTTCCTCCCCAATGACCCTTCCCCTGACCCTTACGTACTCAGTTTGTTTGATACTCCAGCCCATGAGGTGTGAATTGGTAGTGTACAATTTCACTCAGATATATCTGTAAGTTGTTAGACTTATGCAGAACCTTAAAAGAATAATCACAGGTAACATTCTTCAAAGTTGATATGGCAGAGTCTTTAAGTACTTATTATATCAACTCATTTAATTATCTTAACAACCCTATGTTTTAGGTGCAATTAAGAGCCTTATATTTTAGAAGAGAGAACTGAGGCTCAGAAAATTTAAGTAACTTTTGCCCAAGCTAGTCATGCCTGTAGTCCACTTGACCTCCCAAAATTCTTGTGCTGGAAACACTAATATTAGATTGCCTTATCTCAAGGAAATTTCTGCAAAAAGGTTCTGTGTTTGCTGTTTTTCTCCTCCTAGTCTTTTAAAAATTTTGTCATTAGTTTTTTTCATGTCTGATTTTTATTTCATATAGAACTTTGCTACTACAATTTCTCAAACTATGATTGAACTATGTTCAAACGATATTTCTCCTCTTTATTCTCTCATTTTTATTCTACTTATGGCAAATGCACACACAGTCATGTTTTTTGGTTACCACCCCCTGGCTTGGAGCTACCTGTGCTCTAAACATATGGCAAAAAGTATAGATCTGCTCAGAATCTCCAAATAACTCAATAATAAGAGATGAAACAACCCAATTAAATGATGGGCAAAAGATTGGAATAGATACTTTACCAAAAAGGAAACATTTGCCAGCTAAGTACAAGAAAACATTATCAATATCATTAATCATTTGGGAAATGCAAATTAGAGCCACATGAGATAATCTTAAACACCTATTAGAACGTCTAAAACTAAGAAGGGTGACCGACCATCCAAGTATTGGAAGGATGTAAAAGAACCGGAACTCTCACACACTGTTGTTCAGGTAAAATCATAAATCACTTTGTAGACATTTGACAATTCCTTAAAAAGTTCAATACACACCTAATATATGATCCAGTGATTCTATCCCTGGTATTTACCAAAGAGAAATGAAAACATATATCCACACAAAACTTACATATGAATGTTCATGGCAGCTTTATTTTCAATAGCCAAAACTTGGGAGAAAAAAAAAAACCAAATACCCAGCAGCTGGAGAAAATATAAACAAATTGTGGTTTATCTATATAATGGAATACTACCCTGCAGTAAGAAGGAATGAACTATTAATACATGCAGCAATGTGAGTTAGTCTCAAAATAATTCTGCCGAGTGAAAGAAGACCAACAAAAAGGATCACATGTTGTAGGATTTCATTTATGAGCAATTGTAGAAAATGTAAACGGATCTGTAGAAAGCAGACCAGTGGTCGCCTGGGTGGTGGGTAAAGGAGGAAAGGCCAGCAGGAGCAGAAGCTGGGGGCAGGTATTACAGAGGGCAGAGACAACTTCGCTGGTTAATACATAGGTTATCATGTCTATTATGGTGCTGGTTTCCTGGGCATATATCTTAGTCCGAACTTACCAAATTGTGCCTTTAAATAGATGCTGCTTATTGTGTGTTAATGAGACCCCCAATAAAGCTTCTTTAAGCTAAAAAAAATGTAAGTTATTTTCAGAAAAGTCTGTCTTCCATCCAAGTCCACTCTACTTTGTTCCCTACTTCATCCTATAGGTAGTAATTTGTATTACTTTTTTTAAAATTTATTTTATTTTATTCATTTATTTAATTTTTGGCTGCATTGGGTATTTGCTGCTGCACACAGTTTTCTCTAGTTGCTGAGATCGGGGATTACTCTTTGTTGCGGTGTGCGGGCTTCTCATTGCGGTGGCTTTTCTTATTGCAGAGCATGGGCTTTAGGCGCCCGAACTTCAGTAGTTGTGGCACATGGGCTTCAGAAGTTGTGGCTCGTGGGCTCTAAAATGCAGTCTCAGTAGTTGTGGTGCATGGGCTTAGTTGCTCTGTGACACGTGGGATCTTCCCGGACCAGGGTTCGAACCCGTGTCCCCTGCATTGGCAGGTGGATTCTTAACCACTGCGCCACCAGGGGAGCCCTGTATTACTTTTTTATATGCCATTCGAGTGCCCTTTTGCACAAATATAAGTAAATCTGTGGGTGTATTTAACCATATTCTCCTCTAAATACCATCTACCTATACTTTTATGCATTTTATCTTTCTTTCCTAATAATATATCCCTAGAGATAACATCATATTGGTGTAACAGAGATTCGTATCATTCATTATTACATCTGCATAGAATTCCTTTGCATGGTTCTACCAGAGCTTATTTTACCAGTCCTTTACTGAGGAACATTTGTGTTGTTTCCTTTATTTCATTATTACAAATAATACCACTATGAATAATCTTACCCATAAATCACTGTATTTTTGGCAGTTTATCCAAATTTGAGGTAGATTCCTAGAAGGATTCATGATAGCTTAAGAGGTAAATGTTTAGGTACATTTTCTAAATTATTGGTATTCCCAAACTTGCCATTCTTGATTTTAACTATTTTGGGACAAGTTTGAAAGAGTGGGATGTGATCATTTTTTATTTTGATTCAACCCCAAATTGAACAATGCAAACATTTAGGTTTATGTGTGGAAGTAAGTTTCTGGGCAAATAAATTAGTCTAGTCAGACTGTCTTACAGACACATATCGTAGTTTATTTGTTGTGGGATCCAAGAACAGACCTCAAGGGTCCTGAATCCTGGAACTCTAGGAGGTACTTTATCTGTGAAATCAAGCTTTGATTAATCTCAAGAATATGCTGGGGTTGTTACCAGCTAAGTGTACCTAGTGAACAGGCAAGCTGTTAGCCAGAATCTCCAAAAGAGTTGCCAGTTGAGTTGGGTTTAAAGATCATGGAGAGAGTGTGTAGACTGGAGCTTATTAAAGGACCAGAAGGGACCACTCCCCTTGTGGTCTCCTTGTGGGAACTTAAAGGTGAAAGGAGCTTGCTCCTGACCCTGGGAGGATGCCTCTGTATGCCTTGCTCTCTGTGTGTCTTTGTGCCCAAATAGGTTCTCCTATCCTTTCCTTATATTAAAGGAATTTGCGTTCTCTGCATGGGTCTGTGGGTGGCTTTCTGCTAGGTTTTTGTGTAGTAATCAAGAGTGTAGGATCTGAGTTAGGTTATCTGGATTTGAAACTGGCTCCACCAGTTTTTAGTTGTATGATCTTGGGCGTATTACTTAACTCCTGTAGAATTTCCTCTTCTATAAAATGGGGATAATCATAGTACTTATCATACAAGGTCCTTGTGGGAATTAAATGAAATACACAAATGTGCTTAGAATAAATTATGCCAGGCACACAATAAGTAAACGCATGCTATTATTTCTATAATGGCCGTCACTTTGGAACAACCACCCATTAATTACATATTATAGGAATTAAAAGAAAATTTTTCAGTGGTGTTTGAAAGTTGGAAGATTTTCTAAGCTTGCAAAGAGGCATCTACTATAAATGTAAGAGTCTTATGCCCCCAATAAATGTGCATATTAAATTATGAAAGATATACATTGAGTCTGATATTAGACACCAATTCTTCCTTCCCTTGGGGACTGCATGCCCCCAGGTAAGCAGTGCCCTTCTCTACCTTGTGACAATGTGAAGACTCTTTACATGGCTTTTGCTAGAAAGAATAACTTCCTGCTTAGCGTCTTTCCTGTAAACAAATTCTGCACTTGTGTAACATCATGGCACTTCCTGTTTAACTCCATTAAACATCTCCAGGCAGCAGTAGCTTGGTGGGTTGCTGCTAAATACTTAATGTCCCTGTAGGTAACCCATTATTCTCAGAAGGGACGGCCCACTGGAGACCTGAGAGGATCATGACTGGCTTGAGCAGAAGTGAGTGTGAGTGTGTGTGTGTGTGTGAGTGTGCATGTAAAATACGGATTAATTTCAACAAACATTTCTGGAGATAGATGATAGATAGATAGATAGATAGATAGACAGACAACAGAGCAATTCCATTTAAAGGAGCTTTAGTATTTTCTAGTAAATTCTAATTAAGAATGGTTATATAGTTTTTACTTAAGCATTCCACTCAGATGGAGTCAGCAAGAACTCCCTGTAAGATGGAAATTTTAATGCATGTGTGGTGCATTTTAATCAGCTCACTTTAAAATCCCTGTGAAGTGGCTGGATAGAAGAGTTAAATGAATGTAGACTATGAATACTAACATGATGCTCTTTCTACTCTATGTTAAGAATTTTAATTTTAAGCGTCTTAGAGCCATCACTTGTTTCAGAGGAAACAGAGCTCCTGATTCATAGTGGAAGTCAACAGAAAATCTTTCTTTTGAACGATGCCAGGCACATAGCAAGCATTCAATAAATGCAAGCTATTGTTTCCATAATGACCATCACCTTGGGACAACTACTCATTGAGTATGCATTATATGAACTAAAAGCACATTTGTCAGTAGTTTTGCAATTTGGGAGATTTTCCATGTATGGTTATTTATATTGTATGCAGCTTTATAATATTCACCTAATGACAAGGTATAATATAAAATACACTGGATTGAGTGTCAGAAAAACTAGGCTTGACCTCCAGCCTTACCACTAATTGTGTGAGCTTAACGTGCATGGCACTTCCTTTTCTCATCTGAAAATGATGAGCTTAGGAAAAGTTATCTCTCTGGGTGCGTTTTGTTCACTGTTCAATAGCTCCCCTTCTTAGGGCCAAAAGAGAGCTGAAATTTAGCAGAAGGAGGGGCCACCTCCAGACCATCCTCTCCTCCCAAGCCACAGCCCTGATGCGGTCCTGAATCACCTTACAGGAAAGGGTTCCTCCTCCCTCTGTAAAAGCTAATAGAGACCCTGTTCTCCCGCAACCCCAACCCCAACCTCAATTCAGGTAACGATGGGGTTCGATATGCTAGGTGATTTTGGTTCCCCCAGAATGAGAATTGAATTAAGAAAAATCAACACTTACCGTGCAAAACATGCAAAGTTGCGTGAAATATTCTGAATGATTCTCAGACCAGAATGAGACTTAATTGTACACAGATCAGTGGGTTTTCTCCCAGCTTCTTAGCCCATTTCCCTACTCAGCTTGTACAGTATGCCTAACCAAACACTATATATAATTGGTACCTTAACCTCCATCCTTTTGCCCTTCAGCCAGAATCTAGCCCCATGGAGAGGAGAGGGGATTTGGGGGTACACAGAAAGATATAGAAAACCTGAGCAACAGGGGAATTCTAGTCACTAGAGAGGTGTTTTCTGTGGCAAAGGAACGATGCTTTTGACTCTAACCATATCCTGGATGATTTACACTCAACACTTCTTTGTATACCAAACAACATTATATTACTGAAATGATTGTTCAGGTACTCTGATATCATGCAAGTGTTCACTGTAAATACAGGAATTGGGCCCTCTGGTCCCCTAAAAGGTAGGTTTTTCCATTGTAAATATATAAATGAAGATTTTGTGATTATACTTCAGTGAATTATGACTTTAATTAATACTGCTCAGTTGACTTGGATCTCATGACCTTGGGACTCTGACAAGCTTAAGTCTTGGACCTGAAAAGCTGAGGATTAGCCCCTGGACCACGGTGAATTTACCAAGATTATCTTACCCTGGAGGTATTTTTTGACAGCCTGTTATCTCCCTTAGTAATAACTCTATCTGAACAGAACCCCAAAATATGTAGAGTCCGGACTGCCAATGCAGGAGTTTGACTGTTGTGTTGTCTTGAGTACTCTGAGCATCGTCCCTGTTCCAAGCTACTGTATTTTCCAGTAATGTTGGAGACCCTTCTAAATTGTTTAGAGGGCCGGGGTATCATTATTATTAAAGTAATGAAACAATGCCTCTTTACCAACTCTTTGACAATGCCCTCTACATTAACAAAACATGCATTATTCCATCTCAGTCTAATTAATATCATGTTTAATAGATATCTCACTTCATGCTAGGTTCCTGCACTCTTTTCAAAAGCAGCAAGCTTAAGAATTTTTACTAATTTAATTGAGAGCAGTCTTAAATTAATTGTATAATTAATCTTGTCAAATTAAGTAACATTTCATACACTACCTTATTAAAGAAACTTGAATATTTTAAATTACCATGCTATTAGGCATTAATAAAGAAGTTCTTCTTCTCTATTGTTCTGCTTTATAACACAAAGAAGGTAATTGCAATATAAATTGCAATATGAAAGCTAATTTCTATAGTACATTAATAATTAGATACACATTTTTCCCCATTATGTCTTTTTTTAATTCAATGGATGATCTTTTTTGACAGAAAAATTATCCCCCAAATGCCAGGATTTAACTACTGTATTAATGATTGATTTCAAAACTGGACCATGGAGCATGTTCAGAAGTGGTTAAATTAAACCTAAAATATGCTGGCTGTGAATGGCCATAGTGTTAACTCTCGAAAACTTGAGCTCTGATGTTAGTGAATATGCAGCACATCTATTTTTTAAATGTAAGTAAAGAGCTCTGATCTTTGTTAATTCCTTGGGAGTTAGAAAACAGTTTCCTCACATCTGAAACCAGAGGTCTTTTTCCAGAGACAGTCAGGTGTGACCAGGAGGAGGATGTATAGACAGGGAGATTCTAAAGTGGTGGTGAGTAGCGGGGTGGGCAGGAAGGAAGGAATGCATAATGACTTACCATCAATATTTTATGAAAAGATACTTACTCTCAAGGTCAAAAACCATAGCTTCTTAACTTCTGTGAGCACACACATTTTCATAAATATTGGTTCGGAATTTTAAGTTTCTGAGGCAAGTGCCAATGATAACCTCACTGAGCTATGCTCATATTCCATATTCACCAGGCATGGAATCTATCCTAAAGTAACTCAGAAGCTGGCTTATGCAGATTTCCAGGCAGGTTTAGATTACATTTTACTGGTGATGCTTAAATATTAGTTAGCATTGATCACAAGGGTTCAAAGGATTGATATAGTCTGTGCCCAGCAAAGTCTTCAGCTCTTAGTAGGCATTGAGAAATATTCTGGTAAAGTGAATAACTACAGCTAGATAAACAAACCAGATAAATAAAAATACAAAAACTTACTAATGGCAGTACTCTGGTTAAAACTAGTAAATTTTTTTTCTAATATTTTTCTACCTTTCTTTGGTAGTGGCTGATATCTGAAAATGGCCAATCAGCTTAAACTTTTTTCTTTGAAAAAAATGAAATAATATTTGTCAATTTCCTTTTTTAAGCCCCACAGTTTGGGGGGACTAGAAGCAGTGTAAAATTTTTTTACCATGCAACTTAAAACAAACCTGTTATGTGAAAAACATGTTTAATGGGTTAAATCCACTGGACTCTTACTGATGTCAGTTGTTGCTTGTCCTAGGATTCTACGGTTGACATTCATTCTATTCATCAAACTTTTTGGCCTTTCTTCTTCAGAGCAAGTGGTAGGATTTTATTTTTCCATGCCTTTGTGGTGAGGCATGGTCATCGGACTTCCTTTGGCTCATGAAATGTGAAAGGAAGTGACTCACCTCAATTTGGTGGGGAGTATTTAAAATCCAATAATGTGATTCATCATGCTCCCTTTTACCAGCAAATGTGGAAGCACAGAGGAGACTCCCCCAGCCTGGGTACCTGAGTTGAGATGAGTTAGAGCAAAGACCGAGGAGACCATTGATGGGCATATAACCAATCCGTAGCGTAAGCAGGAAACACATGTGTGTTTTTTTAAGCTACTGAGATTGGGGATTACTCATTATAAAACCCTAGCTGAGCACGTCTTGACTACGTGTAACTATGAACAACAAATAACTGGAATGTTGGGGAGGAGGGTGGAGTCATATGTATCAGTGAGAGAATAGAAAGATAAAAGTGATTTTCTTAAATGTTAGGAAGACATTTCTACTCTGTTCATAAGTTCGAAAAAATGTTCTAACAATCTATAAGCCCTTTTGATATTTTAGGAGATTAGGTTTACCTAATAAAAGTAAAAATGGGATGAGAATATGTGTAGAGTGGAACTTGCAGAATAAACAGTTCTTAATAATAGTGGAGGTGTTCTATATTAAAGGTATTATGGCATAAATATTTTTTCTATTCAATGGTAATTTTAATGAAGTTTTCTAAAGTTATACTTATTTACTGTAGGAATTTGGGTAACACAGAAAAGCACAAAGAAGAAGATAAAGTTTGCTTCTCATTTTACCAGACCAAGAGAGCCAATGTTAACATTTGATATACATACTTTTGTCTTTTCTTCCATGTTTATAGAAAAGATAAGTGTGCATGTTTAGATTTGGATGGGAAGCATTTTCACAAATTATATTAAAAAAAGGTCTCCTTTTTCCCCTTTACCTGTCCCCTACATGTATACCTACCTTCGAGATAGCCCCATTAACAGTTCTTGTTTTTCCTATGTTTAAATACACACACCTGTATCTATATTATCTCTATATCTATATTTCATATGTTACATATAAATTCACACAATTTTTTTTTAACAGAAAGTGATTCATTCAGAACAACACACTCTTCAAGCACTATAAAGCTCTTTGGCAAAATCATGCCAGTACTGAAAGAGCTGTCACTCTTGTTTTAATGGCTGAATAGTATATATTTTAAATACAAAGGTGTGCCTCTGCATTATATGCTTTATATAAAAATATGTTTATTTTGCTTTTTGTTTCTTTATTAAATGTTCTTATTAAATCATGCTAACTACGCCATTTGGAACCTTTTTCTTTCAGCTAATAATATAATTGAGTTTTGCTCTAATTTTATTAGCTATTTATAAAAATGCAGAAGTCTTAGTAAAATCTTTAGGTTGTCTCTCTATCCCTTCCCCATTGATAGAGTAGGTAAGTGGGACATTTTCTACAGGTGCTTTTTAATTTTAAAGTGAACAGCCACAAGCCAGTCGATCCTGATCAGATCTGCCTCCAGGCAAAGCTGAGTGCATCCTATCTCCATGGTGGTCATTTGTGCCCCACAGAGGCCGACGTCCTGGGCAGGCAGCCTGTCTCCTTCACATCTGCTGCCTTGTCAGGCACACGCCTGGCTTTGCTTAAGACTTGACTCCATTCTGTCAGCTGTACCTCTCAGCCTGTCATTGCCCTCCTGCCAGCAGGAAAGACAGTGGGAATGTCCACAGCTTCAGGTAAATCTGAAATCAAGATTGGGATTCAACGGTGTTTAGTCACTAAAGATTCTCTAATTTTCCAGTTTTTAACAAAGATTTATTTTCAATGTTTCTGAATGTCATTATATTTTATTTGACACCTATAGATAATATTTATTTCTTCTAAAGATATACGTTATCTCACTTTTTATAATAGCTTTTTCTCTATTTTAATTTTATTTTAAAAATTAAGTTGCATTGAAGATTTTATTTGAGCATACAGTTCTGTATATTTTTAACACATGCATAGATTCACCACAAAATCAGAATACAGAACAGTTCCATCACCCTCAAAATTTCCTTTTGTGTCCCTCTGCTACTTCTTTGTCATCACATCCTTTGTTGACCCCTAAACCTTGGCAACCACCAATCTCTTCTCCACCCCTACAGTTTTGTCTTTTCAAGTACACCACATAATAGAAGCCTACAGGGTGTAGCATTTTGAGTCTGGCTTCTTTCACTCAGCCAATGCCTTTGATATTAATTCAAGATTTTTCTGGTATCCATAGTTTGTTCCTTTTTATTGCTTTATAATATTCCACTTCACTAACACATTTTGTTTATCCATTCATCTATTGAAGGACATTTGTTTTTGTTTTCAGTTTGGGAAGTTCTGAATGGAGCTGCCACAAACATTCATGTACAAGGTTTTGCATGACCATTATTTTCATTTCTTTAGGATAAATGCCCAGGAATGGGATTGTTGAGTCATACAGAAATATGTTTAACTTTATGAGGAACTGCCAGATGTATTTTCCCCATTTCAGTGTGCTATTTTGCATCCCCACCATCAATGTATGAGAGTTCAGCTGCTCAGCTTAATTATCAGCACTTGGTATTATCATTATTTTTTAATTATTATTTTAGCCATCCTCATAGGTATGTAGTAGTATTTTATCATGATTTAGCTTTTCATTTCCTTAATAGCCAATGATGCTGACCACATTTTTATAAGCCTGATAATGGATATTTACTGACCTCCACAGCTTATATTTTCCTATCTTCCTATGTGTAATGTGTTCAAGTCTCTTGCCTACTTTTTAATTGGGTTGTCTGCTTCCTATTGAGTTTTGAGAATTCTCTATGTTTTCTGGGTATGAGTTCTTTGTCAGATATATGATTTGCAAATATTTTCTCCCAGTTTGTAGATTTTTAAAAATTTTCCCAGTAGTTGCTTCCACACAGAAAAATGTTTAATTTTGATGAAGTATAATTTATAAATTATATCATGGTTCGTGTTTTTTGTTTCATTTCGAAGGACTCTTGGCCTAAGTCTAGATCACAAAAATTTTCTCTTATGTTTTCTTCTAAACGTGTTATAATACTAGGCTTCATACTTCCACCTATTACCTATTTTAAGTTAAATTTTGCATGAAGTGTGAGTTTAAATTTGCATACTAATTTTGATTTCCAACATGATTTGTTGAAAAGACTATTTTTCTGCATTGAATAACTTTTTCACTTTTATAAAAAATCAGCTGGTCATACTGGTCTGGGTCTATATCTAGACTATAATTTTGTTCCATTGATCTATGGGTCTATTCCTTTGTCAATATCTCACTGTCTTATTTACTTAGCTTTATAGTAAGTCTTAAAAGAATAATCTGATTCCTCCAACTTTATTCTCTTTTTCCAGAATTGCTTTGGCTATTCTGGTTTCTTTCTGATATACATAAATTTTAGAATCAGTATTTCTATATTACAAAAACATTCTACAGTGGATTACATCAAATCTGTAGATCAGTTTGGGAAGAATGAACATCTTTGCTATGTTCAGTCTTCCAATCCATTAAAAATCTATGCCTCTCATTTATTAGGTCTTTTCTGATTGCTTTCATAAGCACCATGTTTTCAGCATACAGATCCTATATGTGTTTTCTTAGATTTGTACACCAAAGTCTTTCATTTCTTGGGAATTATTTTAAAATATTGGTTTCCAGTTGTTCATTGCTACTACATAGAGATATCATTGATTTTTTTGTGTTGACCTTGTGGCCTGTGTCCTTACTAACTTAGTTCTAGATGTTTCTGTGCAGAAATTCCCTTGGGAATTTCTATATAGATAATCATGTTGTCTGAGAATAGGGACATTCTATTTATTGCACTTCAGTGTGGATACCTTTTATTTCTTGTTCCTGTATTATTGCACTGGCTTGAACTTTAACTGCAATGATTAACAGAAGTTGTGAGAGTGTATATCCTTACAATATTCTTGACTGTAGGAGAAAAATATTCAGTCTTTCACCAGGAAGTATAAGGTAAGCTGTGGGTTGATTGAGGGATTTTCCTTCTATTCCTGGTTTGCTGAATTTTTTTAAAAAATCATGAATAGAGTTGAATTTTGTCAAATGTTTTTCCACATCAATTAATATGCTCAGGAGGTTTTGCATTTTTAGGCTACTAATATGGTGAAGAGCACTGATTTTTCAAATATTAAACCACTTCTGCATCTCTGTGATGAATCTTAGTTAGTCATGATGTATAATTTTTGTATGATGCTGAACTCACTTAGCTAAAATTTTGTTAATAATATTTGCATCTATGTCCATGAGGATGTTGGTCCATAATGTTTTTTCTGGTAATGTCTTTGCATGATTTGTTATCAGGATAATGCTGTCCACATGAAAAGAATTATTATTTCCTCCTCTTCTAATTTCTTGAAAAGATTATGCAGAATTGGTTTTATTTCTTTATTAAATGTTTGATAGAGTCAACCAGTAAAACCATCTAGATCTGGAAATTCCTTTGGGGGAAGTTTTTTTTCAACTATGAACTCAATTTTTTAAATAGTTATAACACTATTCAGGTTATCTCTTTCAACTTAGGTGAGTTTTGGTAGTTAGTGGTTTTCAAGGAACTGGTCTATTTCACTAAATTTGTGACTTTATGTGCCCAGGTTTGTGATATTTTCTTATATCATTTTAATGGCAGCCAAGTGTAGTGGTAACCTTTCTTTCATTCCTGATTTTGGTGATTTGTGTCTTCTCTTTGTCAGTATCATTAGAGTTAATCAATAAAATTTTAATCAATTTTAATGATCTATTCAAAGAACCAACTTTTATTTTTATTGATTTTCCTGATTGGTTTTGTGTTTGTTTCATTCATTTCTGTTCTAATCTCTATTATCTCTTTCCTCCCACTTGCTTTGGGTTTATTTGCTCTTATTTTTCTGCTTTTTGAAGATGGAAATTTAGATTATTGATTTAAGACCTTTTATTCTTTTCAAATATAAGCAATATTGCTAAGAATTTTCCTCTAAGCACTGCCTTAGCCCTATCACACAAATTTTGATATGCTGTATTTTTATTTTATTTCAACTGAAGATATTTTCTAATTTCCACTAAGACTTTCTATTTAATCCATGGATTTTTTAGACATGGGTTTTTAATTTACAAGTATTTATAGAGATTTTCCTGTTATCTTTTTGTTATTGATTTCAATGTACTTTCTTTAAGGTCTGATAACCTACTTTTATAATTTAAATTGTTTTACATGTTAAAATGTTTTTCCCTCCTAAGGTGTGGTCTATCATGGTGAATGTTCCAAATGCACTTGACAAGAATGCATATTCTGCTGTTGTGGAGTGGAGTATTCTATAAATGTCAATAGGATCCCATTTGGCAAATGGTGATGTTCATTTCTTCTGTATGCTTGATTATTTTCTGTCTCTTACGTCTATAGATTACTGTGAAAGAATTGTTAAAGTCTCTAACAATAATCATGGATTTGCCTATTTCTCCTTTTAATTCTGTCAGTTTTTGTTTCACATGTTCTGGGCTCTGTTGTTAGGTGTATACATATGGAGGATTGTTATGTCTTACTAGTAAAGTAATACTTTATCATTATGCAATATCCCTTTCTGTCTCTAGTAACTTTCTTTGCTCTAAAGTCTACTTTGTCTTAAATTAATGTGACCACTCAAACTTCCTTTTGAATAGTATTTGCATGGTATACCTTTTCCCATCCTTTTACTCTTTACCTACCTATATCCTTATATTCTAGTTAGTTTCTTGCAGAAAACATAGAGTTAGGTCATTTTTTTTATCCATTTTGATAATATGTATTTTAATTAGTTTTTAGACCATTTACATTTAATATAAGTACTTGTATGTTTAGATTCAATTGTAACATTTTATTATTTGTTTTATGTTTGTTCATTATGGTTTCTGCCTCCCTTTTCCCCTTTTTCCTACCTTCTTTCTGTTTAGTGTGAACATTTTTAAGATAACATTTTAATTGATCTATTGTGTTTTTTATCATATCGTTTAGCATAGATATTTTAATAGTGTGCCAACTTAGCTGGGTTATTCTGACTCAGGATCACTTATAAGACCAGAGTCACCCCATGATTCAATTGAGGTAGAAAGATCTGCTTTCAAACTCATTAAATGTGATTATTGGCAGACCTCAATTCATTATGGATTGTTACAGAGAGGACTTCAGTTTCTTATTATGTGGGACTATCCATTGGGCTGCTCATAATATGTTATCTTGCTTTTCCCAGAATGAGTGATGAGAGAGACAGAGAGACAGACAAAGGGAGATGCTGCAATTTTTTATAATGTATTTTTAGAAGTGACCAACCATTTCTTTTTTACTTCATCCATATGATATTTGTCACACAGATCAGCCCTAGTAATGTTTGAGGGGGACTCTACAAAAATCATTAGGGACCCTTCTGAGGCTGACTACCACATCATTGCTAGGTCCATAATACAACGTTCTCTAACCTGATATGAACATTCCCATTCCAGGTTAAGTCAGTTTATTTATGACGAGCTTATTACTTTTAGCTGTAATCCTGGTACTCATGCAACTGGCAGAAACCATGTAGAGTAGATGTAAACCTTTGCATTTATCTAAGGTCTCTCAGTAGTTGAGAAAAGTCCAGCCTATTTCCTTGAAGCTTACAAAATAGTAAGATATTTGCCAATAGCCAAGAGATTTGCAAGAATTGTGGTATATTTTAAATGACTATATTTAATTAGTTAAGGTTTTTAACAAATACATGCAAATGTAATGATTATATTTATCACCTCTTCTGATGATACTCTGACAATTCTAAATCTGAAGATTTTCATGACAGTAAAACAAAAGACAAATAGCCCCCTGAACTACCTCTTCTAACAACCTATAGAGAACAACTGAGATACCACTTTATTTCTCAAAATCTATCAGTAAGGCTCACAAATTCATTTGTCTGTAAGTCACTGATTTTTCCTGTTTTGGTGTTCTAATAATGTTTGGGATCTAAGAGCTAGCTGCTTAGCAACAGCTTTTCTGGTAAGCATACAAACCCAGCATGCTTGCCTGACCCTCTTAATCACTAATTATATTTGAGTTGGAGCTCAGTGTAGAATTGGGACCTGGCAACTGACCAGTCACTCTGTGGCATTTATTGAGTTCAGACCATTCTACTGGAACTGCAGATAAAAGGAGAAGGGTAAAAGCAGTTGTTAAGCTTCAGGGTCACAGTTGGTGACATTCATGATGCTGCAGCCACCAGTATTGCCCCCTCCCATTTAATTTAAGCTTGCTATACTAGATGCTTTAGAGTGATGTGTATGGGTGAATTTTCTCAGGGCTCAGTAACTAAATAATTACACCTTTTCTGAGCAAATATTTTATTTATCCAAAGCATTCTATGAAACAGGTATTTGATCAAATTTTCCTGTTAGTTTCAGAAACACAGAAGCTCAGAGTCCAACTGCAGCTTCCCTGTACTAAGTGTAGAAGAGACATGCCCTGCTTTTTTCTTACTAACTTGACCACAGGCTTCATCTTATTTTCCCTCCTATTTTCTTCTTACCCTTATTTAGCCACCTAACTCCCAGTAGGTATTTTTTTAAAAACCACTTCAAATTATATTTGGATAAAGAAGGCTAGGATAGAAATAAGGGAAGAAGAAAGGGAAAGGATATATTCATAAGCCTTATAAGAAAGCCTCTTAATAGTAAGAATATATTTTGAATAACTAGAATATCCAAACTGGAAAGAGGTGTGTTCTGAGTTAGCAGGGCATCCATCCCTACAACAGAAGCCATGTGGACAATTTTCAGATGAGTTTTAAGTAAGGTTTAAACCTTGGGTAAAGAATATGTGTCCACCTGTCCATCAGTTAAGGCTGAGACTCCCTTTCAGGAAGCTTAAAATTATATCAAATGAACTTTATCCCTTTTTTTAATGATTTCCTGTGTGTGGGAAATATGATACATAAGTGTTATTTAATCTTCTAGACTTAAGTTTTTCTAGTCCTAGTGATAGGTACCTTCACACACTTTCGTACATCATAATGATGCCTGTAATAAGCCCTGAAAGAACCAAATATACCTTTCAAATCACAAAACCAAAAAAAAAAAAAAACCAACCCAAATAAAATACCAAGTGTAGTTTCAAGTATATTTTAATAATATATTTAATTTTAAAATGGTGATACAGACAATTGATATTAACCTGAGTGTCCTTCCTCAACTGCTGTGTGAAATAAAATAGGATTTATAGGATTACATGTCAGAGTTAAGACCTAGTCATGGTCGTTGATGATTTGGTTTTGTGTATGAAGAGTAGATGCTTTTTCTAAATATCAAACTGCTTCTCAGAATCTTTTTTTCTGTTCTGGGTTCAGTAATGAAATTCTTTTCAGAAATGTCTTTAAAATTAAATATTGGACTTCTGAAGTCAGTGCAGACTTGTCTTGTAAAACAGACATTAAGAGACTACTCATGGATTATAGTATTCTTATTCAGTGACAAATGTCACTTGTGCTGGGATTCCTTCTACCTATTTTTCAGAAAAGAAGGCAGCTCAGAGTTGTCAGAAATTCACAGTTACTGTGTTTATATATTTCCATTATAATCAGATAGTTTCATGGACTCCTAAGTGTTACAGTTCAATGAAGACTGCTCACTCATTCTCATACTTGACATGTCACCAGCAATTAAGATCCAATCTGCCTGTCATTAGACATCATAGGGTAAACATACCTCAAAACCCAGGGCAGGAAGGAAGAGCAAAATGGTGTTTAGCTAGAATCAGATCTAGGTGAAATGTTACCATGACAGATCTGCCCCTTAATTTGAGCATCTGCAACCAATAATACAGACACTATGTGGGACAATTTCTCATGCTGGATGGCAGGTGTGGGAGGATTTTGGTGCTGGGTTTCATTATTTCTGTTGTTGTTATATAGTGCATCTCTTTATAGTGCAAAGACAGTAACTCACATGTATTTGTATGAGATTTTAATAGACTTCAAGGAGTGAAAGTAAGATTGTCCCTAGAGAATCTTCTTCCTCTAGCAATTCATCTTTAGAACCAAAAGAAGTTCTGTCACCACTTTCCTTTGCAAAAGAAACTAACAAAAAATATGAAATGAATTCATAGATGCACAGAAATTCTGGCAGATTCATTAGAAGCCATTAAAAAAAAAACCTCAATTGAATGAATACCTCTGATCCCCATACTTTTATAAGGGGAGTTTTGAGGTTACAGGTTGGAGTGAAATTGGAAGCTGTATTTCATAACCATTTTGACAGAATTGCATGACTATATTCTTAGCAGTCCCCTACATATATGATATGAAGGAGCTCAGCTGAGACAGCAGATGACTTCCAGCTTCTGGATTCAGTTTTCTCTGAAATCTTCTGGCAAAGCAAGGGCACTACTGTTAAAACTTAACAACTGCATAATTATATCTCATGAACTTCTTCTATGGAGGCAGCTTTGGACAGCAAATGTGATTTGTCCATGTGACTAGAGCTACACTACTATTTGGGTCAGGATTAAAAACTATAAGAAGTCATATAGGGACAACTCGGTATATAACTATTAATAGAGGAAGGAGAAAATTGCAAGTTGTCTGATCATGTCATGGACTTTTAACTTTTCTTATCATTTCCACAGATTTGATTAGTAATAAAAATTACAAATCTAAAGGAATTTATAGTTCCTCATACAGTACCTAATTTGGTACTCATAATTCTGTAAGAGCAGGTATTATTATTGCAATTTTACAGGCGAGGTAAAACAGAATAATTTAAGAGACTTACAATGATAAAATTGTAAGGTGAGAATGGAATTTAGAGATCATCACGTAATTCTCAAATGTATTTTTCCCCCTTTTCTCCTTTTTCTGTTGGCCAAGAAAGATTATTTTTTTCTCACCACAATGTTCATGTAGAAACTCATATTATAAAACAGATTAAAGTGATATTTTATTTATTTTTCAGTTCAAATTTATAACATTGTCTATTTATAAAATCAATGTGAGAACAATGAGACCGCTTTGACAAATCCAAAATTTGAAATTGTTATTAGTGTCAGTAGGCATATTATATTTTCCATGAAATCCTCCTTTACTTCCTTAATTTGTGAATGCATTTTATTTCCTATTTCCCATTTATTTCTGTTAGTTCTTTTAGTTGCACAGTACTAGAAATAATTGTCATTCATATCAGCTAGTACTTGTAGCTAGTAACACTTTTGTTCTTTTACATAGACTGCCTTGTGATTTCAGAGTACCCCTAAATTAAAATGATTGTAAAATCTAAAATATTAGTAACTAAAAAACTTTATTTTAAAGTTGAATGATTAAATATCTGTAAGTGCTACTTTAAAGTGCTACTTATATAATAAGTGTTATTTACTATAATAAATGCTACTTATTATAAATATAAAAGTCAGACAGAAAACATTAGAAACTTACATAGCACAGCTTATAATCATGTATAATTTGATGTTATCTTGAAACAGTAATTTATCAGTTGCTTACTATAAGAAGTCATATAGGGACAACTTGGTATATAAATGTTACTACAAGTTACTATCATGATCAAGTTACTATAAGATCATGCAATAAATAGATATCACTCAAGCCTCTCTTGGGAATTAAAAATACATGCTGGGACTGCCAGTAAAAGATGGCCAGTTAAGCACATGTCTTTATATATACTCTTTCATGTTTATGTATCTACTTTTTCATAGAACTCCACTAAAATAATAAATGGAGAGTATAAAAAAAATAAAACTCTCAAGGACAAAGAGCATGGGTAAGGAGCCATTAAGAGATATCACCAAATTTTGAGAAGGTACTGAACATTAAAAATTTTCATATCAGACCAAAACACATAAAACCCTACATCTCTGCAGAGAAGAAAATCAAGCCAATCCACCTTACAGTCACAGAAAGCCTCCTGTGTAGCAAGAAACAGGTGAACTGGAAAGTGGTGGAAGACTCAAGGATGAATCTAGAGGGACTGACTGGACATCTAGGTAAGGAATAGTTAGATACCCAGATGCCTCCTCCCCCTCCAAACAGCCAGTAAGAAACATGCCCTAAACACTGCAGTAGACCATAACTTTATGCTCTGGGAAAAATGATCCAGTGAGAGCCTGGATTTGGGGACATCCAGTTCCATGAAGGTGGGAGTTTTCAAAATGAGTAGCAAGGATTCTTCTTTGCAGAAACTGAATTGCTCCAGAGCAGACCCACAGAAATTGACATTTGCACGCCTCCATGAAATGCCAGCTTTTTATCACTCTAGAGCACAGCTCACTGATAACAAGCTCTGTCCAGGAAAGTAGGCTCTTCCAGTTATTTTTTTTAGGGCCTATTCTTTAATATGAATGGCAGCCAGTATCATCATAGAATATAGGAAAGGCTTCAATATGAAAAACAGAAAATAAAATAAACAAACACTATAAAAGGGCCCAAGAAACAAAGATAATCCAGGGAGCAGAAGAAAACCTCAGATATACTCACTAATACAGGAGTAGAAAAAATAGAATATTAATTCATTAAATGAGAAAAAAAGGCGATTAAAGAAACGAAAATTGTTAACAGTCACTTAATAGATATATTGGGAAAACATTCCAATATGCATATAGAAACTAAGAAGATAAAAAAGTAATTGCTAACTCCAGGAGAAGAAGAAGTAGAAAGAAGAGGAAAAGGAAGGTGAGAAGGAAGAATAGGGAGAGGGGGAGGGGACAAAAGGATCAGGAGAAAGAGAACAAGTACTAATAGTCATACCAGAAAGGAAAGTAGTACATTACTTAGCTTACAATGTTTCAAGGTCAAAGTAAGCTAAATCTTTAACAATGTTTCAATCAAAAATTGTGATGTAACTTTTTCGATGAAGAAGGTAGGTAATTGGAGACAGGAGGTTTTTTCCCCATTTCTTATAAAACAAGAAGTCAATAGTAATATCTAAAATAAACAGAAAATAGAAACAATATTAGAAACATGCTTCTTAGGAGTAGGCTTTGAGATCGGGAAAGCGCGAGGCAGAGCTTCACCCTTTGTTATAATATTTTAATGCTATTTGTGTTCTTTCTGTCTTCCTTTTTAAACTATATGCATGTGTTGCTTTGATACACACATAAACAAATTAATAAACAAACCTCCAGATATAAGGGCCAGTCTGGGACTGGTAGATGGATGCTTAACATGCTCTATTATCTGGGACATTTAATGCCTGTAGAGATTTTGAAGATATTTGAAAAGAAAACGTTTGGGAAGTATAGAAAATAGAGTTACTGAAACCTATAAACGGAGTCTCGTACAGTGAGAATCTTTGTAGCGCTTCTGTAACAACATCCTCTTTTATCTTACTTGGCAGTCTCATGGTCATTCAGTTGCTTACGTGGTGGGATGAAAGATTCCAGAATGTTCCATGGCCTCCTGTCATTGTGCTTATACTTATAACATCCCATGAAGGTTTTGCATTAAAGCCACATCTTAAGGGAAATCCCTGGTCCTAATGTGCCCTCTGCAGGGAAGCAGTTTGCACTTGACGCAACTCAACAGTCCTCTAAGTATCAGCTCTGTGGACTCAAACATAAAATGGACAAGTAGACTCTATTTAAATATAATATGAAAAGTATGTGTTAGTAGATACTATGCTATTACAACTGAAGAATTTGTCCAATTAGCTAGTAGGAAATCAGAACTTGGAGAGAACAAGACAAAGGATTTCTAGACATTGAAATTGGTGGTGGGGGGCTGAGATCCTGGTAAATCAGTAGGAATTTGGATTAATCACAGAAGGAATGAAAGCGTTGGCATTGAGAGGAATGTGGTGATTAAAAAGCAAAGAGGAAGGGAACTCAAATACAGAAGCAGAAGCAGATAGAACCCAAGACAACCTTCGACTAGCTTTTAATTTCTCCTTAGACTTGCTCTCAACAGCTGCTTCAAAATTATTTTTTCAGAAGTCTAGATTTTCACACTAAGTAAGCATGTTGAGTACAGGGTTCCAATCCCAAAAATGTGCCCAACTCAGCCTGTGTCAAATATCAGATACATAGACCACAAGGGGCAAGATGTTGCTCCAAAACTATCCTCAGAAGCATTAGTCATCATTATGGATTTCCTGAACTTGCAGTAAATTGTGTCATTCCCAGTAGCAAGTTGAACATTTTCCAGAAGAGGGAGAGAAGTTGATGCTAATAATAAGCTATAATTTCTTGAGAAAACACATTTAAACATTTTGTTGGGAAGACAATTTGTTGGTAAATAATAAAAAATGATAAAAATGGATATAAGTGAGGCTAAAAGTCATAAATTATTAAAATCTCTTCTTGATTCTACTAGAAGCAGCAAAAAGAGAGCAAATGCACAAGTTGCTTAAAGATTCCATTTTTGTATGTGGATAAAACTGATGTGCATTTCTGACCCCAGGTTTTGATATTGTAATAAAAAATCAAAAAGTCAGGAGTCCTGCCTTCATCTTCCCCCTGTTCTCCAGATACTGCCCCTGCGTGACTTTGGGCATATCATTTAGTCAAGACACACATATCCTCACCTTTCAAAGGTGTTTGTATTTGGGGGGCAAAGACAAGAAAACAAGACTAGGTGTGGAACATAATCTGTAGTTAATGGAGAAGATTCAAAAAATATATAGTTTTATCCCTTCTTCAAATATTTGTTTATTTTAATCCAAAGTTAATATTTTATTGTGGTTGGTACAACTGATAATTTTGAGTTTTTGGAGCTGCCACATTTTGACAAATTAATGAAATATTTCTACTGCTCTTGATTCTGGAGGGGCAAAGCCATAAGCCATAAGCCTCAACACTTCCATCAGAAGTGAAAGTTTTAGCTCCCAGAAAAAGCCATTACAGATGCTTTGCTTTATTAAATGTACCCATTCTATAGCCCAGAGGACTAATCTTTGCTCCATTACTTCTTAACTGTACTTTTGGAAATGTTGTACAATTCTGAATACTTATGAGTCTGTTTTGTGTCCCTATTTGACTTTAGCTTTGGGAGAACAGAGATAATAGGATATATTAAGGATATATTATACCTTCCAAGTACCCAAACACTTGTTTATCAATAAGCTAAATCAAAGATACATTGGTTAAATTCAGAGGCAATATCTTCTATGAAGAAGCTTTAGGATTATTGGACAGTATTGGGACTTTTGGCCAATTCAAAAAGGAAGCACATTGTTCAACAGCATCAACTGGGTGTTTTTTTAAGTGGTTATGCTCACAACCCAGTGGAGTGGCATTTCTAAAAGTGAACATTGGTCCCATTTCACAGCACAGTTGGTCAGGTCTTTGCATTCTGAGGTTGTCTGGGGCCAGAGAGCTCTGTCAGCTAACAGAGCCCGTGAAGTTTCAATGCCAGGTGCAATGAGTGGACACATTGTCTTTGGTGGCAGTAAATTTTACCTTCTAGTTTGCCCATACGTCTAACTGGCAAAAGAGAAGAGATGGAAGAACCCATGTACATTGTCTTTACTACCCTATTTCATCAAATCTAAGAAATCATTGGACATAGAACATTGTGTAAGTTTAAAATATACAGCATGTTGATTTGATACATTACACATTGCAGATCTCAGAGATGCTAAAATGTAAGGGGGGTGGGCAGACGCTTTAAAATTGCTGAAATATAGTATTTGAAAAACAATTCCGGCACGTGGCTCTGCTCACCATGGGTCGTTAGTGACCTTCCTCAAAAATTAAAATAAACACCAATTCATGGCCATTTGAGTTGCAAATTCCTTGGGATTAAGGACTCCTGTTCAATGACTTCAGCAATGGCTGGAGCAGCCACCATTTTAAGATTTCTGTACTGTGACAAATCTCATTTCAGTTTTAAAATGCCTGGTGATTACACAGTACTGTTTGCATGGTGCCCCTTTTAGCTTTTAGGTCGCTTATATTTTGTCAATTAGTCCTACAGTGTTATTTATTTATCTATCACTTAATAACCATGCAGCAGAGAATAATTTCTCCGGCCTAGCATGGTAATTTGTACTATAATTTCTCCCCTGCTGCTGTAAACTTGAATTCAGCCATAGCTATGATTGCTAAAATTAAGATTTCTAGGTCACTTTTCAGCCTCTGTGGTTCCTGCCTTTCATAATTTCACCCCACTCCATCTTCTTCAGTCAATGTATGGTTCATCAAACATATGAGCAATGAAAAATGTACCAGTTGTTTCTTTCAAAATGTGGTGTGTACTTGGCAGAGCAGATAACATTTAAGTACTTAACGTGAATTTGACTTTTATAGTGTAGTGCTGGGTACCCTGAGGTTAAACTCAGGGAGATGTGAAAGGGAGTATTTTTAGAATCACCATCCACTTACTTCCTAGAAACTGCTGCATTAGGAAAAGCCAAGTGGACAGAGAGAAAGGAATCAGTATTTCTAACTGGGAAAACTAAGTGGATTCCAGGAACAAAAAGAGATTGTGGCAGGATTTCTCCATGTCATTTTAGTGGTAAAGTCTTATGAAAAGGGATATTTTTCCTGTTTTCTATTTTTGCAAGGAATTTGAATTGTGCCAAATTAAGTAGTGTATGGACACTAGTTGGGCAGGGGGGTAAAGTCTTCTCAAAACTCATTCTAATTAATATTGGAGGGTCTATGAGCTGCACTGTGAGTTTGTAAAAGAATCACCACCAAGATGGGAGCACAATTCCTGAAATCTCAGAGCCTTGTCCTTTGTTCTTCTAGATGCATGAGTTTTCATTTGTTATTTTAAAAGGAACGTAATGAATTCCCTTTGTCTCAAATTCTTCAGTGTTTTTGGTAATAGATTCTGGTCGTTTATTTCTCTTTTATTTTGGGTTTTTCTCTTTTGGGCCAAGTCTCTTATTGTTTCCACCATTGTGGGCTTTTAGCTGGTTAGAGTAACTTTATGATGAGACAGCATCGTTACCCAAGGAGACAGGAATCTCATCTGCAAAATAATTGAAAAAAAGGGGCATTTCCTTCTTAAAAATCACAGTTGTAATTTTTATGAACTCCTTTGCCATAGGCATGCATAGATGGAGTGAATCAAGGTTCTTGGGTGCTTCTGATGCTGAACACGGAGACTTGGACAACAAAACCCTGCAGTATTGCCTTTTATAAGTTACAGATGTTGAGTTTCTTAATAGCTACCTCCTGACTGAGGCCACGCAGAATAGAGGCGATCCGGAAAAATGAACTGGAAACTCAGCTTCAACACTTCCTGAATGTGGCTTTGGACAATCCACTCACATCTTCGAATATCTCTGTTTTCTCATCTGAAATATGGGAGAAATAAGATCCATCTCTTAAATGTATCACAAGGAATAAATTTTTAATGCATAAAACCTCTATGCTTCTGAACTGCACATAGTCAGCATGTAATAAATATTGGTTTCCTTCTCCTTAAGTAAGAAGGACTGCTAATAAATTATAAAAGCTTTATATGAATACAAGTCATTTTTATTAATATTGTGTCACTTCCAGATTCAGGTTCTTACAAAAGAGTTTTAGAAAGGGAAAGGAAATTTAGTTATTGTCTTACAATGCCTGGCATAATATAAGTACCCAATAGGAGTCATCTTTCTCACCATTTTCCAAACTTTTTGGCACTTATTAGCCCAGAAGTGGTATGTCAAACAAAGATTTTCCTACATCAAAGAAATGTTTCTTTGTTTTGTCTTAGCAAACATCAAAAATATCCTTTTGAAGGGTCATAAGTATGGTAGAGAAGAAATACTAAATCTAAAGCTTCCCTTTCTTTCTTAGACAAAAATCAAGAGTATGTATCAGAAATCAGAGCAAGTGATGAAAAGGCATTCTGATCCAGCCAGTGGGATCTTTCCCCCACGTGTGCACTTCTCAAAGTGGACATGCATCTTCATGTTTGCCACTGTTGGTCATATGTTCATTTTCCATCCTTATAGGAATCAGGACAAGTCTTCAGTGATTACCTTCTACAAAGTCAGTATGGGGTATCCATGCTTCCTAAGTAACTTGGTTCTACCAACACTATTAAAATTACAAATCCAGGATCCATGCTGAATCATTTCAAATTTATCATTTGTACATCTAGTTAGAGAAACAAGGAAATATCTAGGTAAATTTTCTGGGTAGCTATAACTTTTTATTTTATAAACTTTTTATCTTATCATTGTAAGATACACAGTTTCAAAACAGGTATTTTAATTTATTTCATTGGCTTGATGAAAGGCTTTTTATAAATGGTGATGGTATTTTAGAAGAACATGTATTCTTTCCTTTGATTATATCTTCTCTATCCTTTCCACATAATCACCTTGTAACTTCAGCCACTTGCTTTGGATAAGGGATTGGGCTTTATTCTCATCATATAGAATTGCAGATTTTTAACACTGTCTTAAGTTTAGAAAGTTAGACCAGATGTTTTTTCATTAAATATGGCTCAGTAATTTATAGCCATTATAAATGAATAGAGATTTGTATCTGTATAAGGTATATAAATATTTATTCTAACACCATATACTTTTAAGTCAAAAATAATTCAGTGCAAAGTTACACCTTTTATGTGTAAGTTATCTATCTCTGCATGATTTTAGTAACACTCAGAGTGTGTAATGTCACACAAATCCCAAGCATAGCAAAGGTAAATTGGAATCATGTAGGACTATGAAATACAAGATATATCACTAATTTGGGGCTTCCCTGGTGGCGCAGTGGTTGAGAGTCCGCCTGCCGATGCAGGGGACACGGGTTCGTGCCCCTATCCCGGAAGATCCCACATGCCGTGCAGCGGCTGGGCCCGCGAGCCATGGCCGCGGAGCCTGTGTGTCCGGAGCCTGTGCTCCGCAACGGGAGAGGCCACAGCAGTGAGAGGCCCGCGTACAGCAAAAAAAAAAAAAAAAAAAAAAAAAAAAAAAAAAAGATATATCACTAATTTGAAAGTATTATCACTTATTAGAACATCTGTAGGATATTTCAGCTATCAATTTGGAGAATCAAGTTATCATATTGAAATTCTACTCAAAGAAACCTAAAAAACAGTGGAAATGTTAAAAGTAGATTTTCCCTATGAAAGAGTCTTCATAAATCTGACAGAGTTTGCAGAATATAAAACATGAACTAGAAAACCCATGAAATATGTAAAGCCTTTGGGTATAATAATTATATCTCTCAACTAATTGATGTATTATAGTATATTGTATCACATGCTATCCACAAAATAAAACATGAGATTTAATAATGTTTTTATTGTATCTGAGATTTGCCAGTTTTTTTTCAGTTTTATTAATAAACGTATAAGCCATGAAGCATGATATTAAAGCAAGCACCCATGCATGAACTTACCACCTAACCTAAGAAATATGACCTACGCGATGGTTAGTAGGTTTCAGGGGCTCTTTCCTCAGCTCACTCCTTTGCTCCCTTCTTAGAGGTAACTGTCAACCTAAATTTTGGGTTATTATCATTCTGCTTTTCTTTAAAATTTCACTACATATATTTGCAACCCTTGCCAGAATGTTGTTCAATTTACTTTGAATTTAATAAAAATACTGTGTGTACTGTTGGCATCTTTTCCCACTCAACATTATGTTTCTAAAATTTATTGAGATCAGTTAGTTTTGACTACAGTCCACTACTTTTTACTTACGAATGGTATTTCATTCAATGATTATAGCACAATTTATTTATCCAGTCTTCCATTGATGGGAATTTATTTGTTACTATATATTTTTCTTACCACACACCATACTGCTAGACTGTTATAAATATCTCTTGGTGTAGACATGCAAGCATTTTTCTAGGGTATTTATCTAGGAGTGGATCAGCTAGATAGTAGGGTGCTTTAGTTTGCATTCCATGAAATCCAGATCCTGAGACAAGGATTTGAGCATATGCGTTTATTTGAGTGGTTATCCAGAAGGCACAATGACGGAGTGGGGAAATGAAGAAGTGGGGGAAAAGAAGGAATGCCAATAAGTGGTGTATTAATGAGTGGTCACTGCTGTAGGCAACTGAAGAGTCAAGAGACTGTTAACCTACCTCAGAATTGTCCCTCCAAGGAGAAAGAAAGCTGAGCCCTTTATCCACCACTTCCGTCCCTTTTCACCCAGGGTTGCTCTGGGGGGAGTGGACACCTTGGCACTTCCAATCTGATCCAAGCACAGTTTCCAGCAGATGCTTGCAAAGCCACCAACATATATGGAGTCCATTTATCTGAGCTGCTGTTCGCCTCCAGGGTTGGCCAAGGGGGGAGGGGAGGGTACGTGACTACAAGACAAGTTAAACTTTGCAAGACAATGATAACACCACCTAGATACCTGGTACCAGCATAAATTCCCACCTGCCCAGGATGCGAGGCCCCCTTGCTCAACTCCATTGTATTGTCAGAGTTTTAAACTTTTGCCAATCTAGTGGGTATTTTATGGCACATGGTGTTTTTAAAAGGAACTATTTTATTTCTTTGATTGCTAATGAGACTGAGCATTATACAAACTAATTAAATGTTTGTATTTTCATTCCCCCAAATGCCTCTTTATGACCTTCATTCATTTCAAACAATTGCCATATATACCTATATATAATTTTTTGAAATTATTTATATATTTTGGATACTAAGCTTGACAGTTACATGTGTGTAAAGAAGTTCTTAATTTTAACAAAGTTGAATTTACCAATCTTTTAGGGGTACTGCTTTTTTACATTTTGTTTAAGAATATACAAAACAAAATACATTTTATTTAAGAATACCTCAACAATATAAAGATATATTCCTGTATTATATTTTAAACTTTTTAAAACACATCCCTTTTAATACCTAATTAAATGTTTAATCTTTTGTTTTAACTATATAGATATTTAAACTGTGAAATTTAACTGTATGCATGTTGTAAAGAAGGATCAAATTTTTTATTGGTTTTCATATGAGTAATCAGTTTCCCCAGCACTGTGTATGAAATGATCTATCTTTTCCCACTCATCTGCAATGCCACTTCTCTACTATGTTAAGTTTCCTTATATATGTGGTTTTAATTACCATAACTATGTATATAGTTTTAGTATCTGTTAAGACAGATTCCCTTATGTTTTTCTTCTTAAAGAATGTTTTTGCTATTATTGGTCCTTTTACTCCTCTCCATAAACTTTAAAATCTGCTTTTGAAGCATAAAAAGTCCTTGTTGGGATTTTGACTGCAATTACATGATTGTCTTTAGGTAAAGATTTTCTAATGTTGTTATGTTTTCTTTTTCTTCTAGATACCCATGTCAGGTTAAGAAGTTTGCTTTCTATCCTAGTTTGCTAGAAAACTTTTTTATCATGATGAACATTAAACTTTACCTAATGTTCTTTCTGCAACTATAGTGATAATCATATGTTTTTTCTCTTTTATTTGTTAATGTGGTAAATTACATTAATATATATTCTACTGTGAATCAACCCTTATGCTGTTTTGATAAATATGACTTGTTCATGATATTTGACTTTTCTGGACAATAAGTTTATAGTAGTGAATACCACGAAGTCCTTGCTTCACGGACTTACATTCCAGTGTGAGTTGGGAAGAGAAAATGATAAACAAATGATCATCTGGATGTATTATGCAGTATCAGGCACTGGTATTCAGGGAAAGATATACGTATTAACCACTCCGTTTCCCACAAAACCGAAAAGATATCTGCTAATCAACTGAGATTATAAAAATAAATGTTGTACATGAATCTGAACATGACACTGTGCTAGAAATTGTTGCATATGACATACCTGATCTCCTGGACCATTACAAGTGTGGACAAATGTAAAGAACACAGAGAAACAATACAGCAAAAACACAGCAACTGACAACCTAAGAGTGGGAAGCTTTGCGCATTCTCTACCAAAAATGGCAGCCAAAGTGAATTAGAATTCCTTATGTTACTTTTTGGCTTCATGCTTCTTAAAGGTGTTCTTTGGACATTTTTCTTTATAGTTTACAGCATGGGTATAAGCAGTATTAAAGGAAATTTCCTGCATTAATTTCATGATATCACTATCGAAAGAAACCTGGAGGGAAGTTATGCAGTCTCCTTTAGCGTACCCAGTAATATGACACCAGTATCTATCAATATTTATAAAGAAGTTTAGCCATCCAACATTAGCTATGAAATAAGTATCCCTCAGGCTCCTCTGGCTGTGGTAGATAAACCAAGCATATCTTTTCGGGTCGTGGTCCTGGATTCTGAGACTGCATACAGAGTTAAAAAGGAGCAGAAGGTCACAGCAGAATATAGCTGGGCAATCCCACTGGGAAAAAGTGTGATCAGATGAACACATAGCACTGTGTGAATTTCCAGACAGCAATGCAAGGTGCAGCTGTGAAGGTGAGAGGAAGTAAGGAATGGCCAAAATGTGTGTAGCTGGGAGAACTATGCAGACCCAAAGGGAGCTCTACCCATAGCTGCCTGTCTCATCAAGAGGAAGTAAATTCCCAAAGTGTCTTCATGGTGAAGGAATGCTGGGATGATGTCACAGTCCTCTAGGGAGGGTTTGTGGAAGAAGGTGCAACTGAAGGTTAGCTTTGTCTAGAAGTTTGTTGAAACTTCTGCAATAGAGAAGCTGCTCTGGGAGAAGGGACAATGGTGCAGCATCAGTGCCCATGAGCCCCACCTTCCAGTGCCTCTCAGAAAGATGCTGTGATTTGGATGACTACGGATTGTCCAAACTGTGGATTGCTCCAGTGGCTGGGAATGAGAAGAAACACAGTGGACAGCATCCAGCTATTAGAGTCCCCTGAAGACTGGAGCAAGAGTGCCAGCCATGGAGAGGAGAGTCAGAGCTGGGCTGGGGGGAGAGGAGGACAGGAAGGGACTGGATGGGGCAGAGAAGCAAGAGTAGAGGTGGTTTGCAGAGCAGCTCTGGAGAACCTGGATAGCATTTCATCAGCCACTGCAGGATACTGTTAGGTACATTGTTCTAAAGTCAGACCAAACTGGGTTTAAATTCTGTTTTTGCTTCTTCAAGTGGGGTGACTTTAGGTGCATTATTTAACCTTCAATAGCCTCAGTTTCCTGATCTGTATAATCCTACCTCCTTGGGTAGTTTGGGGAGTATAATTGAAGTCATTCACATCAAGTGCTTACTTGCTTATTGTAATGGTCAGCCAAAAAATAATAATTAAAAAAATCATTCAGTAAATGGTAGCTCAAGTTCATCTCAGATGCTGGAGGAAGGAAGAGAAGTGCTCTTCACTGGTGCATCGCAAGATGGAAAAGTGTCCAGGAAAGGGATGGAGAGATGCTTGGGAAAGGGTTCCTGCATCTGGGATCCAGAGGTAAGCTAGATGCAGCATTGAGCCAAACAAGACAGTCATCTGTACCCTTTCCCTCTCCTTGGCCCTTGATTTCATAGCAGATGAGATGTAAGGCACATTTAGATTTGGAAAAACTGTCAAAGGCCACCTAGTCCAAACTGTAGCTCAGTGTTGACCCCATGTGCAAGGGCTGTTTCTCTTTTTAGCATGGGTATCTCTAGTGAAAGGGCATTTATAAACTCATTACACAGCCATTTCCTATTGACATCCATCTTTAATTATCAGAAAGTTCTTGTTTAGATGAGCGGAATCCACCCTCCTGTTACTTAGTTCAGCCACACTGGAGCAAAGCAAAATAAATATCTTCCTGCTTCTAAGGGCTCAAGTGTACAAGGCACAGCCCCTGAGTGTCAGAGAGTGTGAGAAAGTGGCTTACATATAAAGGAAACCCTGAGGTATACTCTGATTACTAGAACTGTTTAAACTGATTTATAGAGGACATTTAATGAGAATAGGAATTGAAATTACACTTGACTCAATTCAGAGCAGTGAGTTTTTATTAAGCAGCCAGAAGGGGTGTAAGATACTATAAAGGGTAAAGAAAAGATGTAAACCCTGCCCTTAAGGAGCTTAAAATCTGATTAATTTAGCCATGCTAATGATAGCATTAAGAAAGTCTGGGTTGGCAAAGAACACAGTTCAGATACACACAAAAAAAAGACTCTCTGAAAGTCTGCATCTATTAAAGCTAAAAGGCAAATTTATAATTAATATGATTTATTATTTCATTATAAAAGCAACTTATGGCCATTGTAGAAAAAAAATGAGAAAATAGGAAAAAAGGAGAAAATGACAAAAACCGGATATGACCAAGGTTAATTTTGTAGTTATAAGCCAAGGGAATCTTTTCTAGACTTATATAGGTTTTTATGTGGAATTATACTATACATGCTATCTCATAAACTTTTTCACTACATTTATTATGGGTATTTTTGATAATAAATTTTCATTTGTGATATGTTTAATGTCAAATTAGTGTTTCATTAGGGCTGTATTACCTTGTATTTAACAAATTGCCTATAGATTGACATTTTGGTCATTTCCAAATTTTGCTGGTATAAACAACATTCTTGTAGCTAAATCTTTGCATAACCTTAATCACTTCCTTAAAATACATTTCTGGATGTGTGGAATCGCCGGGTCAAAGCATATGTACATTTTTAAGCTTTTTGATAAATAGTGCCACACTGAATTCTAGAAACAGGGTAAAAGTGATAATTTCTTTATCATTTACCAGTGATGTGAGTATTGCTCTTTCTTTAATATCTGCCAGTTTAGCAGGTGACAAATCATGTGTCATTATCTTAACTGGGTTTCTTCGATTACTAAAATGTCTTTGAAAATGATTATTTGTCAGTCATTTTCCTTCTTTGTGAGATGATTATTTTTTATATAGGGTATTAATATTTTTCATTCCACAAATAGTTTCTGAGCATCTACTATGTTTCACAAATTATTCTAGGTGGAACTATATTAGTGAACAAAAAAAAAACCAAAAATCGCTGCCCTCATGAAGCTTACATTCAAGTACAAATCTATATTCCAAGAAGTTTAATGTGGAAAGGATATTGACAGTTCTATCATATTGCACCACTGTTTTTCAGCCTCAGTTTTTCATTTGAAAGTGAATGCATGTGTGTAGGAGAGACAAGTAAGTGAGACCAGAGGTGGGCTAGACCTGTAGAATAAAATCACTTCACTTTATACATGAGGAACCGGAGGAGGCACATGGAGAGAAAAAAAAATTGTCAGGCTCAGAATATACTAGTGACCTAGAGAGATGGCAGATCCCAGGGTAGTATCCAGTTCAGATAACTGGCAATTAAGTCCTCTTTAATTCACTATTTTAATTTTATTTTTTGCTTCCGCACCATACGAATTTACTAAAATTTACTATCTAACTTTACTGGGTACTTCCTACGTTCCAAGCATTGTGCTAAGCACTTTACATGCATCAGTAATCCAAGGTGGTGGTAGGGCAGCCCTAGAGAAGGAGGAGGAGGATGGTCTGCCCGGGGGGGATGCTGGGATGCAGCCCGTGGCCAATGTGTGAAAGGAGGGTGAGGCTTTGGCGACTTGCCTGCCCGTGTCATTCTGACCCTCCTCTGCTCATCTTTCAGCTGCCCGGTGCCCCCAATCCTTTCTCGTCCTCTACCCAAATGGCCTTTCTGATTCCTCTGTCATATTAAAGTGTAAACAACAGGACAACAAAGTAAAGATTTATTCAACCAACCAGCATGTGATATTTTCATTCCTAAATAAGTCAGGACCTCGGACAAAAGGGATTAAGCATTCATTGCAATTCCAGGCATCCATGTGCTTTCATGATGAGAGACTTGCTCTTTCTTTGGCTCCTCTCTTCCTCCCTCCCCCTCTCTCCCTCCCTCCCTCCCTCCCTCCCTCCTTCCTTCCTTCCTTCCTTCCCTCCCTCCTTCCTTCCTTCCTCCCTCCCTCTCTCCTTCCTTCCTCCCTCCCTCCCCCTCCCTCCCTCCCTCCTTCCTTTCTCCCTCCTTCCTTCCTTCCTTCCTTGCCCCTCTTCCCCCTTCCCTCCCACTCTCCCTCCCTCTTCCCTCCCCCCACCGCCCCGCCGTGGAGGGGAGCAAGTAATCGAGACCCAGTTACCCACCACCTCAGCGAGCCTACCTTTAGAGCTAATCCTTTTGTAAGAATTTTGATGTTGCCTCCAAAGTACATGTCTAAATTCTAACAGGAATAATATCAGGGAAGTGGGACAGACCTGGGCTGTGACAGACTCGCCTGTTCCTTTCTCAAGATGTGGAGGAGCCCCGCTACCAGTCTTTGCCTCTCATGTCTCTTCTCAAGCCAGGACCAGAGAGCAGGGACCCCTTCCTCTCTTAGCCTCCCAGCCCTTTCACCCATGCAGGTGCCACCTCAAATGGTACAACCCAGAGTAGGTGGCAGATTGTCAGTGATGCACAGGAAGAGCGGCCCATCATGGCTGCGGGTCACTTGCAGACTGGAGTCTGCAGTCAGAATGGTCCCACTGGGAGACAAAAGAATCACAAAGACCTCAGCTTGGAGGCCTGGAACCTGCAATCAACGTTGACTGCATTTGTAGCCGTATTCCTGCTGGGTAATAGCAAATTGCAGATTGGCAGAAGAGCATGCAGATTTGTTCATTTGACCACAGTCTTATAAAAGGCTAGTATTTCTTTTGACCTAATTACTGGTTTTCTTTTCTTTTTTTTTTTTGTGGTATGCGGGCCTCTCACTGTTGTGGCCTCTCCCGTTGCGGAGCACAGGCTCCGGACACGCAGGCTCAGCGGCCATGGCTCACGGGCCCAGCCGCTCCGCGGCATGTGGGATCTTCCCGGACCGGGGCATGAACCCGTGTCCCCTGCATCGGCAGGCGGACTCTCAACCACTGCGCCACCAGGGAAGCCCCTGGTTTTCTTTTATTCATGATGCATAAAGGATTTTTGGAACCTATGAAAACCCAATGCTGATAATATTTCAGTGTCTTTTCATCACTAAGAAGTATCGATTACGTGTTTAACTACCCGCAGTGCTTTCTCAGGTCTTGTGTGTGAAGTGAGTCACCCAGATACATTCCAGGCACTCGGAGAAAATTTTGAAATGAACTAACTCAAAGGACATTCAAGCAGCAGAATAAGTATGTATGGAAGCAAAGGCAAACGAGCTCAGGCACAAATGTAACCCACATGCAATGAGGCAGTAAGGAGTAAATGATGTAAAAGTGCTGAAGAGCACATTTTGCAGCAGAAGGCAGCGGTTTTAAGTTTGATGCAGCTTTTGCTTATTGACTTCAGCCACCTCATTTTTAGAAGGACAGTTTCATATTATTTTGGCTCAACAGCAAAAATATCTATATAGACCTATATAGGTATATAGATATATATATGTCAGAGAAGGTGACTGGACTGCCATGTTGCTTAGTGTAGCTCATGGGACAGAGAGGGCCAAAGAAGGATGTGACCAGAGAGAAGGCTATCACATGAGTTGATATAAAGGCAGTGTTAGAATCCTAGAACAGAAGGGAGACTGAGACTGGTCTCTGCTGGCCAGGTAGCTAATGAAATTATGGCCTTGAGGTATAAAAACAAAGAGGAAAATAGGAGATAAGATGGAGAAGTTGCAGTGAACATAGGGCAACGTCACACGACACACCTGTAAGAACAAGCATGTGAGACAAGCCACAGACCAGGAGAAGATATTCTTCAGGACAAGTATTTAAGAATTTGTGCCCCAATATATAAAGAATTCCTTTTAAAACACTATGAAAAAGACAACCCAATAGAAAAATAGGCCAATCATATGAACAGGCTTTTCATGGAAGAAAAAATCATCTTTTACCATAGAAAAAGAAAATTAAAAGGTCTTAAAAATACTGTGTTGGCAAGGATGTGGACCATTTGGAGAGCTCATACACATATGAGTGTAAATTGTTGTAGCCATTTTGGAAAGCAATTTGGTATTATCCTTCTAAACTTACACTGGGTAATTTCATTCTTAGGTATGTAACATAAAATAACACTTGCACACATGACTCAAGTAGATATTTATAAGAATGTTCTAGAAGCATTGTTCTTCACAGCAGCAACAGGGGGAAAAACATCAGCAAGAATATAAGAATATGAAATTGTGGAATATGCATTCAGTGGAATATTAAACAGGAGTGATAGCTCTAGGGTAACAACCTGGGAGATCTTAGAAACAAAATATTGAGTAAAATAAATCAAGCTGTTTAAGTTTCCATACTGTTTAGTACTACTTTTTTAAAAGCCCAAATGCAGCAATGGATACATATTTTTTAAACAGTGTTTTTAAAAATCATAAGACTACCCTGAAGCATTTGATTTAGTGGAGGGAACGCTATGAGCTTCAGAGACACATAGACTGAACTTAAAACCTAATACAGGTATGCAGTATCTTTGTGTCTGTGAGCAAGTCTTTTCACTCCTCTGAGCATCAGTTTGGTCATAACATAATATAACATAACATAACAACAGTTTGAATGATAGTTATTAACCCCATTCAGTAGTTTAAGCTCATTAATGTTATGTTGTTCAATTTGGAATCATTACCATAAGAAAGACCATGACCAATTTGGTCATATCATCCAAGGAGAGGATGAGGAATACCAGAAACAGAACAGAGAACTTGTTTCTGAACATCGTGATTGTATGCATTTACCAATCCTTTGGTGGAGTCATGCCAGGGACCAAATGAGTCATACCTTAATATACATAACATAGTGATAGATGTGAGTGGAAAACTCCAAAATATTTTTCTTGTATTATTACCTTAGCTCTCAATCTTTTGTTTACAAGACCCCGTGTTAAAAAAAAAAAGAACTTCATTCAGGACTAAAGTAGAAACACTGAAACCCAGGTAGACCAAAAGACCACCTGGTTGCAACTTTGAAACTAAAGCCTAGGGACACTTGCTGAGTCTGTCTGTCCTGCAGTTTCACAACCTGTGCACAAATGAGAGTATTTCTGATTTATGTGTTGCCAAGTGATTCATAATTATATAAGCAAAAAGAAAGTTCAGTATAATATAATTTACATTGATTATTTTGGCTATGCTATAAGACCTTGATGTTAATATACAGAAAAAAAATTCTCAAGATCCCCCAAACGTTATTTTTTGTTGTTCTAATAAATGATGCTTAATGTTTTAAAATCCCCTGATTGTTCTCATAGGTCTTAGAGTATTTGAAACCCATCTTTATTAGGTATCATCATTCAGGCTCCTGGTAGACAGTTTTGTGAGCATAATGACCGCTCTATAAATATTACTGGCTGAATCAAAGCTAAGTGGAACAGGTGAATAGATTTGTGGCTTTTTCCATAGAGACTTAGAAAACCCCAGGTTTTATTTTGGTCTAATTATAGATTTTGACTTTTTCAAGGTACATAATCAAAGCTTGGCCCCTGCACAAATCTAATGGAGCCATGTTTCAAAGTCCATAGAAATGGGCAAGTCATTGAAAGTGCCATGGGATTAATGATTGTAAATCCATATATCTTTTCAGGCAAGGAGGTGTTTTTAACCCACTGAGGGCCGGAGGCAATGAGGTATCACAGACATAATAAAAGCCTGATGTAGAGAGGATTTGAAAACCAGCTAGTTTTGTGTAAATATGTTGGTAACAAAAGTCTCAGGGAAAGAAACCAAAGAAAGAGAAGAAACAGCAATCACCTTGCAGTGACAAAAGATAACAATTGATAGGATTATTCTGGAAAGTAAAACTGTCCTGGGATGCTAAAAAGCTGGTCTTCCTGAATGGAACCATGGCTGACTGCATACTGGAAAAGCAGGTGTGGGACCCATCCTTTGAGATTAAGCTATCTTGGAAAACAAGGCCATGAAGGTCATGGGAGCACATTGATTACTGGCTCTGGTTTTGGCCTGGGTGTGAACACTAATTCTATCTAATTGACTTTGAGGAAGTAACTTCAATTCTTTGTGGGGCAGTTTCCTTACCTGTAAGTCCCTCCCAGCTTTATCAGAAAGATTGTATAAGATCCTGTGTACACCACAATGAGGTATCACCTCACACCTGTTAGGATGTCTATTATCAAAAAGACAAGAGACAATAATTACTGGCAAGGATGTGGAGAAAAGTAAATCCTTGTGCACTGTTGGTGGGAATGTAAACTTGTAAACTGGTATAACTATTATGGGAAATGCTATGGAGTCTCCTCAAGAAATTAAAGATAAAAAAACGATTTGACTCAGCAATCTTACTTCTGGGTTTATATCCAAAGGAAATGAAAACAAAATCATCATCTCAAAAAGTTATCTGTACTCCCATATTCAATGCAGCATTATTCACAATGGCCAAGGTATGGAAACAACCTAAGTGTCCATCCACAGATGAATGCCTAAAGAAAATATATATGTATATATTATTCAGCCTTAAAATAAAACATAAGTCCTGTCATTTGTGACAACATGGATGAAACTGGAGGGCGTTTTGGTAAGTGAAATAAACCAGGCAGAGAAAGATAAATACTGCATAGTATCACTTATCACTTATATGTGGAAACAAACAAACAAAAAAGATGAACTCTGTAAATATGTGAGATTATGGATACGTTAGTTAACTTGATGGGGGGAATCCTTTTACAATGTGTACATATATCAAATCATCATGTTGTAAACTTTAAATATCTTATAATTTTATTTGTCAATTATATCTCAATAAAGGTGAATAAATTCATTAAAGTTTATGACATAAATCACAGCAAGATCCTTTTTGACCTACCTCCTACAGAAATGGAAATAAAAACAAAAATAAACAAATGGGACCTAGTGAAACTTAAAAGCTTTTGCACAGCAAAGGAAAACATAAGCAAGATGAAAAGACAACCCTCAGAATGGGAGAAAATATTTGAAAATGAAGCAACTGACAAAGGATTAATCTCCAAAATTTACAAGCAGCTCATTCAGCTCAATATCGAAAAGACAAACAACCCAATCCAAAAATGGGCAGAAGACCTAAATAGACATTTCTCCAAAGAAGATATACAAATGGTCAACAAAAACATGAAAGGATGCTCAACATCACTAATCATTAGAGAAATGCAAATCAAAACTACAGTGAGGTATCACCTCACACCAGTCAGAATGGCCATCATCAAAAAATCTAGAAACAATAAATGCTGGAGAGGGTGTGGCGAAAAGGGAACCCTCTTGCGCTGTTGGTGTGAATGTGAATTGGTACAGCCACTATGGAGAACAGTATGGAGGTTCCTTAAAAAACTAAAAATAGAACTACCATATGACCCAGCAATCCCACTACTGGACACATACCCTGAGAAAACCATAATTCAAAAGGAGTCATGTACCACAATGTTCATTGCAGCTCTATTTACAATAGCCAGGACATGGAAGCAACCTAAGTGTCCATCGACAGATGAATGGATAAAGAAGATGTGGCACATATATACAATGGAATATTACTCAGGTATAAAAAGAAACGAAATTGAGTTATTTGTAGTGAGGTGGATGGACCTAGAGTCTGTCATACAGAGTGAAGTAAGTCAGAAAGAGAAAAACAAATACCGTATGCTAACACATATATATGGAATCTAAAAAAAAAAAAAAGGTTCTGAAGAGCCTAGGGGCAGGACAGGAATAAAGACACAGATGTAGAGAATGGACTTGAGGACACAGGGAGGAGGAAGGGTAAGCTGGGATGAAGTGAGAAAGTGGCATGGACATATATACACTACCAAATGTAAAATAGATAGCTAGTGGGAAGCAGCCACATAGCACAGGGAGATCAGCTCAGTGCTTTGTGACCATCTAGAGGGGTTGGACAGGGAGGGTGGGAGGGAGACGCAAGAGGGAGGAGATATGGGGACATATGTATGTGTATAGCTGAGTCATTTTGTTATAAAGCAGAAATTAACACAGCATTGTAAAGCAATTATACTCCAATAAAGATGTTAAAAATAAATAAATAAATAAAAGTGGCATATGGCCACATTTTCCTCCAGAAAAAAAAATCATTAAAGTTTAAAAAAGATTATGTGTATAAAATTTAGCATTTGACCCATTAAATGCTAAAGAAGGGGGGCAATATTATTACAATTAAGGAAATAGAGGGTTAAGCTTAAGAAGACTCACTTTCTTCATGTAGGTAACTTCCTCAGAAGTAGGAGTAATTAACCTCTTTAAGGTGGTTTGTGGGATTGTTTGAGGCTTATATTTCACAGGATTAATATCTGTTTTTTTAGTCTTAATAATTTTCTTGTTTTCTTGTCTTTTATTCCCCCTTTAGCAGGTTTGGCTACATCTTACTTTCTTTTTTCTTAAGGTGATTGAAATCAGCTACCAGGAATCACTTTGTGGCTGTCGCACAGATTCTAGAGTTATGGTCAATTGCTGATATGAAACACCTGGTCAAGAATATTGTCCTCCAAGTGCTAACTTTCCTGAAATATACCTTTGGAAACAGGCCAACATATTGTTGTTTTAGACTGTCATTTATCCAGCACAGTCTCTCAAAGATACAAACCTAAATGTTAGCTTATGATATTAACCATGATAGATATCAGTGACAATAGTTTTTATTCTAACAATTGGCTCTGCTATCCTTTAGGCAGAATGACTTTCTTTTGGTCAACCTTTTGGAGGATAAGTGAGTAAACAAAGTTCTCAAGAAAATTAAAATAGATCTCCTCAAAGCTCTAAGGAAAAGAAGACACTAAGGAAGAACTCTGTGTCCTCAATAGAGGTAAAGAGATCAGAGCTACATCCTTTTAACACAAATCCTCCAAATCATCTCTCGTTTTCCATAATTCATAGACTTGCTCTTTAGCATCAGATTTGTGGCTATGAACAAAGGTCAGGGCTAGAAGAGTACAAAACAGATAAATCTGAGGCTGGAAATTCTTTTGCCCTATTACTTATTTATCAAACAGGTTGGTGTCAGATGGAGAGCTTGAGTGTTGTTTTGCCTTTCTTCCTCCAGCGCAAATAATCATCCTGTGTCCTACCTTGTTAACCTTTTCTGTTTATTTCAGTTCCCCTGCAATTTCTTATTGTAGTTGCCAGTTAATCACAAGTATATTAAAAGATTTCTTTTTAATCTAGCAGCCTTCGTTGCTTTGTGGTATCTGTGCGAACAGTCGCACCACTGCTAAAGAGTGTCCAATTACGCTCACTGCAGGGAAAACAAAGAGATCAGCAGTTGACTTTGCTTTTTTCTTTAAGTATCAAATGTGAAAGCAAATTAGGTATCTAAAAATAAAAACTAAAATTAAGACAAATAAAACGGAGGTTTGACTTTTCTCATCACAGACTCATTTATACTTAATGACACAGACCAACTGGATAGGTAATTGTTATAACCTCTCTTGAAATGGATTTTAAAAATGGCTGATCCATTCCTTCTTTCAGGACAGGAAAATGGGCACCAAAACAATAGAGAAATAAGGATCTGTTCATGCAGTTATATATTAATTTGTTTTAATATTGGTTTGCATACAATTCTGGCCAGAGAGAGGTGTGCTAGCCAGTGTTACTTAGATGTGTCAGGTTATAAATTCAATTGTACATTATTTTGCTCACAGAGTTCTAGCCACCAGATCAAACACGTGAAACATCAGAAAAACAACATTGGAATCTTCTTTCCAGAAAACTCAACCCATTTTGCTTTAATCAGAAAAACATGATTTTAGCAATACAGTTTATAGAGCCCTTCTCTCTCCTGGGAGGTACACATTTCCTCTTTTGGTTTACAGACACTCCCCCAAGTTTCAGACAATTTGTTTAATACCTCCTGCCAAATGAATACTTCCTACCCTTCCTCTCCTTTAACCACACCTATTCCTTTCTTCTTCTGACAGTGTCCTCCAGCTCAGAGCCACTACCAGCTGGACAGGAACTGAGTTCTGAAGGGATTATAGCGCCACCTGAAGGCTTGATCAGGAAATTATCTTATCCATTGTATTCCCCACCATCTGCTGCTTTCCTCCTCCAAGGATTCGTTTTCTTCACATGCTCCAATATTTTTTCTAAGCTCTTTCTTATTCACAGTTGTTACGCTTCCCTCCCCCCAACTCAGAACCAGGGGGAAAATTTAACAATCCCAAGAAATAAAACAATTGTATTCATGGAGCATTTCTTTTTTCTTGAAGAGGCTCTAAGTTATTTAAATCATCCCCCCCCCTTTTTAAATAATAATAAAAGACTTTCCACGTATTAAGTGCTAGATTTTCTGGCACTTTAAATATCTTAATTTAACCCATTTAAATGAATGAATGAATTAAATGAGCACCTTATATAATTCATGTTCTCCCCCCAAAGTTTACATATGGGTTGATATTCCATTTGAATTTATGAAAAACTTTGGGGAGAAATCAAAGATAAGTAAAGTGATTTATGAAGTAAAACTAAATTATACTATGATATATATACACACACACAGGGAAAGTCCTACTGTAGAGACGTAATTTGAAAGACTACTGTTTTCAGTCTTAGGAATAAACAGGTTAATAGACTCCTTCTTCACATGAGTGACTCAGCTCTGCTAGTTTGCCCTTTTTTATTCCTCAGATCCAGCACCACAGGGTTCAAATCTCAGTTGACAAGTGTTTGTAAATGAATCACAAATGGAGCATGTATGCGGAATCGGCACAGCAAACAAGCAGGAGCCCTAGTTGCAGGCAGCAATCACAAACAGCAAGAGGAACTCCTGCGGGTACCAAACACCACGTACTCGTACCAGTCACGTGCTGTAGTCGCTTCTTCATTCACATCCAAACGCTGGGCTTGGCCAGAGTAGCATTGGCATGTTGTCTTGAAAAACTCCTATAAAAATCGCATTAGAGGACTTCCCTGGTGGCACAGTGGTTAAGAATCCGCCTGCCAATGCAGGGGACACGGGTTCAAGCCCTGGTCCGGAAAGATCCTACATGCCGCGGAGCAGCTAAGCGCGTGGGCCACAACTACTGAAGCCCGCGTGTCTAGAGCCCATGCTACGCAACAAGAGAAACCAGGACAATGAGAAGCCCGTGCACTGCAATGAAGAGTAGCCCCCTCTCACCACGACTGACTAGAGAAAGCCTGAGCGCAGCAACGAAGACAGAACACAGTCAAAAAAAAAAAAAAAAAAATCACGTAAGACCCTACTCACTCTTCCACATGATATCATTATTTCCTTTAAAAATATTTATGTACATTTTATCTATAAAACACTATCTCAAGCGTTATAGTTCTGTAAAGCTTTCGTTCTGGCAAAAGTATAATCTTTCAAGAAATGGCATTTCCCTAAGCTAAAAACATGAGAAATTTAAAATTATTTTAAAAAGAAGACAAATGTCTCAAGTTTTCTGGCTTCAGTAGCAGACTGTTTCAAACTGGATCAGCCCTGTAGGTTACTCACTGTTATTTACGTTTATTTGGGTTTTGGGGGAAAGCCAGTATATGGGGGAGGGGAGAGTCAGGAACACTTTGGAGTAGAGAGAATTTTTTTTTTTTTTTTTTTTTTTTTGGCGGTACGCAGGCCTCTCACTGTTGTGGCCTCTCCCATTGCGGAGCACAGGCTCCGGAAGCGCAGGCTCAGCGGCCATGGCTCATGGGCCCAGCCGCTCCTCGGTATGTGGGATCTTCCCGGACCGGGGCACGAACCCGCATTCCCTGCATCGGCAGGCGGACTCTCAACCACTGCGCCACCAGGGAAGCCCGAGAGAATTTTTATTATCACTGAATACTGTAGTAAGCCAGAGCGATCCCTCGGCAAAAAGTACTCCAGAGGTGATGCATCCCCGTTTTCTGTAGGAGTAGGAAGAAAGAGAAGTCCTCCTCTCAAGACATGTTTCCATGATTCCACCAGCAATGAAGGACCTTGAGTTGGAGGAAGAAGTGAAGGAATCTGAGTGGGGAAGGGCTAAAGTTCTCCTCTCAGACAAAGGCCAGCCCTTAGGACAAGCTACCAGATGCTCTATTTGAAAAAGCCACTGGCTGTTTGATGAATATTCAGTTTTGTTCTAGGGACTTTATCCTTCTTGTAATGTGAGAAATCAATTCGTTCATCCACTTCTCTCATTTAGGTTTTCTTCTTTCAATTCTTTTCTCCTCTAAAATCTGTTTCCTGTGAAGCACACAGTTGGAAGTGTTTACCTCTTCACTGGTGACCTTGTTATTCCTGCTGACTCTTTATAAAATCTGGCCTCTTCTAAAGATGGTTCTAGAACACCGTATCTCTTTTAACATGGTTAAACTTTTTAAGAATGATGCATTTTCCTTCCAATTCGTTTAAGTTGTATAGCAAGTTTTTTTCTTTTACTTTCTTGATTTAATTGGTTTTAACTGAGTAAAAATTTCTGCTCCAAAAAAAAAAAAAAAAAAGAGGTTGATACAATTTCCAGTAATTGCCATCCCTGCTAACATTTCTCCAAAAAAGGCACAGATATCAGGACATGCAGCCACAACCTTGTAGAGTTTCTCTGGGAGATGCTGAGCACAACCCAGGTGGTCCACAGCCCTGCACAGCCCTGAAGTCCATCATAGAGCTGCCTTGGGGTACAGTTGCCTGGTTGCACTGCCACAAACCCCATCAAACACCCCAGCAGTCCTCCAGGAAACGAACCTGCATATTCATATGAACCTTTCATGAAATCTCTATTCAAGGATTTTTCCCATTTTTTCTTTAAAGTTTAAATTTTCTATAATTTCAAACTTATAAAAAAGTTGCAAGAATAATACCTGGAACTGCCATATAGCCTTTACCCAAATTTAACAATCCTGTATGATCTGCCCCATTTTTCTCTCCCCTTCTCCCTCCCTCTCTCCATTTGAAATTGGATTTTGCAGGATTTTTTTACTCTCACCCTCAATCCTTTAATATTGACTTCCTAAGGAAAAGGACATTCTCTTATATAACAAAAGTGTATGTATGGCACAGAGAACTATATTCAATATCCTGTGCTAAACCGTAATGGAAAAGAATATAAAAAAAGAGTGTATATATATATATATATATATATATATATATATATATATGACTGAATCACTTTACTGTACAGCAGTAATTAACACAACATTGTAAATCAGCTATAGTTCAATTAAAAAACTGTAACAAAAGTATAATTATCAAATTCAGGAAATTTAATTTAATACTGATTTAATACTGATACAATGTATTTTATAACCTTCAGTGCATATGAATACCTAAATTCGTCAGTCATTCTAACATTATCTCTCGTGTATATATATATATATATATATATATATATACACACACATATATATATATATTCTCTCTATATATGCACATGTGTATGTATATAAACATACACACACCCAGGTTTACACATTATGCATTATATATACACACTTCTCAGTCCAGGATCTTATTGAGGAACATGTATTCTATTTAGTTGTGTGTCTAAAACCTCCTCAATATAGACAGCTCCTCAGCCTCTGTTGTGACTTTAATATTTTGAAGAAGACTATCATCCAGATATTGTATAGAGTATCTCAATTTGAGTTTGTCTGATATTTCCTCATTATTAGATTATAATAATGTGGTTTTTGTCAGGAACACCACTGAAGTGTTGTGCCTTTCTTAGTGAATAACATGAGGAGACATATGATGTCAGTTTGTCCCAGTGTTGGTGACAGTAACTTAGATTATTTGGTTAAAGTGGTAATTGACAGACTTCCACCCTGTAAGCATACTATTTTCTTTCGGTAAATAATAAATAGTTTGTGGGGATACCTTCAGACTATATAAATATCCCCTTCCTCATAAAATCTTCACTTAATAGTTTTAGCATGAATTGATGATTCTCTAAATCTATCATTCCTTTGATATTTATAAATTGGCAATCTGCTATAGGGAAGAGGTTTCCTTTGCCCTGTTAGCTTGTTTGTTTGTTCATTTATTATTTGTATCAGAATGGACTTGTGAAGTTTTTTATCCAGTGGATTGTAACCCATTACTATATTTAGATTCTTAATTTGTTCCAGATTGTCAATTCTTTGAGCTCCTTCTTAACTTTGTGGCACAAAAGAAGTTCCAGAAACTTCATGTACTTTCCCTGCTCCATCCTTAGGGGTCACCTTTCATTAAAGGAGCCCTGGTCCTTTTCAGAAGAGGATAGTATTTGGAAACCAATATCTCAGCATTAGGTATACTCATTGCCATGGGCAACTCATTGCTTCCAGGTCTTCTCATTAGAAATATTTAGGAAATGCATGCAATTTAGGAAATTTATACATATACAGGCACATGCACATACACCTACCTATATTCATCTCTTTAAAATCGTGTGTTCATACTGATACCTCCAGTTCCAATTTGACACCACTGGACGCGTTGTATACTTTCATATTTAAAAATCTGTACTCCTACGATGAGAAAACTGTCTCTTATTATCATTAATATATGCACTGATTTGTTCAAGTCTAAAAAATACAAAAAGTAGTTTCAAAATTGCTAACCCATAATACAATGAAATAGAAATCTACTAATGAGAATTCAATTTTTTTACAGTTCTTTTTAAAAGGTAACATACATATTTACACAGTGAAGTGCACAAATATGAGTATAATTCAGTTTGTTTTCCTACTTGCATACACCTGTGTAAACAATACAGAAAACATTCAGCTCCTCATAAAATTAACTCATGCTCCTTCCCAATCAATCCTTCCCTCTCAGAAGCAACCACATTTCTGACTTTTTTCACTATGTTAATTTTTCTGGTTTGGATTAACGTAAATGGAATCACACAGTATGTACAATTTTGTGTCTGGCTTCTTTTGCTCAGCATAATATTTTTGAGAATCATCCATGTTATTGTATACATCAGTAGTTTGTTCCTTTTATTAATAATAAACATTCTATTCTGTGAATATACCACAAATTTTTATCCATCCTTCTGTTGATAGACTTTGGGGTTTGGGGCTATTAAGAAGAAAACATCTATGAACATTGTTGGACAAGAATTTTTTTATAGACATTTATTTTCATTTCTTTTGAGAAAATATCTAGGAGTAGAATTGCTGGATCATAGTGTACATGTATTTTTCTCTTCGTAAGAAACTATCAAAATGTTTTCCAAAATAATCATACCACTGTACCTCTTACCATCAGTGTAGCAGTGTTCCAATTCTACATCCTCGCCAACATGTAGTCTTTTAATTTTAGTCATTCTTGGGACTTCCCAGGCTGTCCAGTGGTTAACACTCCGTGCTTCAACTGCAGGGGGCATGGGTTCAATCCCTGGTTGGGGAACTAAGATCCTGCATGCTGCGCGCTGTGGCCAAAAGAAAAAAACAGGTAATTTTAGTCATTCAAATGAGTTTGTAGTGGTATCTGGTTATGGTTTTAATTTGTATTTCTCTGAAAGCTAATAATTTTGATCACATTTTTATGTGTTTACCAGCCATTTGTATATCTTTCTCCTTGAAATGCCTGTTTAAATCTTTTGCCCATTCTAATAATGTTTTTGTTTCTTTAATATTGAGCTATTAACGTTTTTATATTTTGTGGTATATGTCTTTTTAAAGATATATTCTTTGCAAATTTAGTCACAGTCAAATATTTTGTTGAGATCGTGTTTATTATCCTTAACAGTGCCTTGTAATCATCAGCTTTTTCAAAAAAATCTTGTGAAATTATGGTTGGGATTGTGTTGAATCTATAAATCAAAGTGCAAAGAATCTTATTAACATTGAATTTTCTTATCTGGGAACATGGAATAGCTTTTCACATATTTACATCTCTCAGCATTATTTTGGTAAAATTTATTGTAGAGGTGTTGCACACTTCACATTAAACATATTTCTGTTTCTTTTATATTTTTCATTCTATTTTAAATGGTATTCTTTATTTCATTTTCTAATTGCTTAACTGTTCTATAGAAAATCTTTAGAAGTTGTGTTTAGGCTTTGTATCTTGTAGCATTATTAAATTCACTCCTTACTCCAAGTAACTGTTTTGCACATTTCTTAGGATTTTCTCCTCACACAATCAGATGGTGTGTGAACAGAGAGTTTTGCTTCTTTCTTTCCAACATAGATTTTATTTATTTATTTATTCATTCATTCATTCATTTATTTATTTTCTGCTTCATTGCACTGTTTAGAACCACCAGTTCGATGTAGGATAGAATTGGCGAGAAAGTACATCCCTGCATTCTTTCCAGTCTCAGGGAAAGCATTCAATGTTTGAAATATGTATGATGTCAGCTGTAAGTTTTTCATAGATTTTTAAAATCAGATTGAGGAAGTTCCCTTCTTTTCCAGTGTGCTGAGGTGTTTTTTGTTTGTTTGTTTTGATTTGTTTTTTATTATGAATGTGTGTTAAACATTTTCAAAATGCTTCTTTGTCATCTGAGATGGTATGATGACTTTTTTATTCTGTTAATGTGGTGAAGGATATAAATTGATTTTTGAAAGTTAAACTAGCTTTGCTTTCCTGGGAGAAATATAAATAGATAATGATATACTGTCCTTTTTGTATAACTGGATTTGATATGCTCACATTTTTTTCAGGACTTTTGTATCCATGTTTATGATGGATTTTGTTCTTCTCTTCTCTTACAATATGTTTGTTTTTATTATCAGGTTAATAATTATCTCACCCTTCATTTTCTATTTTCTACTCCCTTATGAAAGAGTTTGTATAAGATTGTAATTATTTTTTCCTTAAGTGTTTGGCCCACATAGAATATTCTATGAGGGAAGGTTGTTAATTATGTATTCAACATTTTAACAAATATGTAAAATTTTCAACTATTCTCTTTCTTCTTGTGTCAGTTTTGGAAATTTGTGATTCTCGAGGTATTTGTAAATTTTAGTAAGTTGTAAAATTTATTGGTATAAATTTGTTCATATTCTCCTTAATATCCTCTTAATATCTGTACAATCTGAAGATATATACCTTTTATACCTGATATTGTAATTTATGGTTGTCTCTCTCTCTCTCCATATCCTCTCCTTTTTCTCTCTCCTCTTTCTCTCTTGATCAGTCTTGCTATGGGCTTATTATTATTTTTTTTAATCTCTTCCAAGAACCAACTTTTGTATTTGTTGATTTTCTCTATTGTTTGTCCATTTGCTGTTTTACTGATTTTTGCTCTTATCTGAATCCTATCCTTCCTCTGCTTACTTTAATTTTAATTTGTTCTTCTTTTTCTAACTTATGAAGTTTATAACTTAGATCATTGACTTTAAACTTTTATTCTTTAGGGATATAAGCCTCTAAAACTATCAAGACCTGTCTAATCATTGCTTCAGTTGTGTCCCACAAATTTTAATACACTATGTTTTCATTATAATTCAGTGTAAATTTTCTGAATGCAGTTGTGATTTATTCTTAATGTCATGAGTTATTTAAAAAATGTTTTCCTTAATTTCCAGATATTGGTGATTTTTCTAGATTTTTTGTTATTAATTTCTAATTTAATTATGACCTGATTAGAAAACACACTTAGTAACACTGCAATCCTTTGAAATTTATTGAGACATTTTATGGATTATGATTTAATTTAACTTAGTGAATTTGTACTTAGAAAAAGTGTGCATTCTGCACTTGTTTCATGTATTATACTAAATATGTCAATTATGTTAATTAGTTTGTAATGCTATTCAGGTCTTTTATATTGTTTCAAAATTTAGTCTATTTGTTCTATCAGTAACTGACAGAGGAGTATTAAACTCTTTAGCTATAATTACAGATTTGTCTATTCCCACCTTTAAAAAAATATTTTCTCAATTAATCATTTTAGTTTTTTGGCCACACCATGCAGCTTGCAGGATCTTACTTCTCCAACTGGGGATTGAACCCATGCCCCTGGCAGTGGAAGAGCAGAGTCTTAACCACTGGACTGCCAGACAATTCCCTATTTCCACATTTCTTTTTTTTTTTAATTTAATTGTATTTATTTTTTTATACAGCATGTTCTTATGTCATCCATTTTATACACATTAGTGTATATATGTCAATCCCAATCTCCCAATTCATCACACCACCACCACCACCCACTGCTGCTTTCCCCCCTTGGTGTCCTTACATTTGTCCTCTACATGTGTGTCTCAATTTCTCCCCTGCAAACCAGTTCATCTGTACCATTTTTCTAGGTTTCACAAATATGTGTTAATATGCAATATTTGTTTTTCTCTTTCTGACTTACTTCACTCTGTACGACAGTCTCTAGATTCATCCACGTCTCTACAAATGACCCAATTTCGTTCCTTTTTATGGCTGAGTAATATTCCATTGTATAAATAGACCACATCTTCTTTATCCATTCACCTGTCGATGGACATTTAGGTTGCTTCCATGACCTGTCTATTGTAAATAGTGCTACAATGAACATTGGGGTGCATGTGTCTTTTTGAATTATGGTTTTCTCTAGATATATGCCCAGGAGTGGGATTGCAGGGTCATATGGTTGTTCTATTTTTAGTTTTTTAAGGAACCTCCATACTGTTCTCCATACTGGCTGTATCAATTTACATTCCCACCAACAGTGAAAGAGGGTTCCCTTTTCACCAGACCCTCTCCAGCATTTGTTGTTTGTAGATTTTCTGATGATTTGTAGATTTTCTAACTGTTGTGAGGTGATACCTAATTGTAGTTTTGATTTGCATTTCTCTAATAATTAGTGATGTTGAGCAGCTTTTCATGTGCTATTTGGCCATCTGTATGTCCTCTTTGCAGAAATGTCTATTTAGGTCTTCTGCCCATTTTTAGATTGGGTTGTTTTTTTAATATTGAGCTGCATGAGCTGTTTATATATTTTGGAGATTAATCCTTTGTCCATTGATTTGTTTGCAAATATTTTTTCCCATTCTGAGGGTTGTCTTTTCGTCTTGTTTATGGTTTCCTTTGCTGTGCAAATGCTTTGAAGTTTCATTAGGTCCCATTTGTTTATTTTTGTTTTTATTTCCATTCCTCTAGGAGGTGGATCAAAAAAGATCTTGCTGTGATTTATGTCAAAGAGAGTTCTTCGCCTATGTTTTCCTCTAAGAATTTTATAGTGTCCAGTCTTACATTTAGGTCTCTAATCCATTTTGAGTTTATTTTTGTGTATGGTGTTAGGGAGTGTTCTAATTTCATTCTTTTACATGTAACTGTCCAGTTTTCCTAGCCCCACTTATTGAAGAGACTGTCTTTTCTCCATTGTATATCCTTATCTCCTTTGTAATAGATTAGTTGACCATAGGTGCGTGGGTTTATCTCTGGGCTTTCTATCCTGTTCCATTGATCTATATTTCTGTTTTTCTGCCAGTACCATATTGTCTTGATTACTGTAGCTTTGTAGTATACTCTGAAGCCAGGGAGTCTGATTCCTCCAGCTCCACTCTTTCCCCTCAAGACTCCTTTGGCTATTTGGGGTATTTTGCATCTCCATACAAATTTTAAGATTTTTTTGTTCTACTTCTGTAAAAAATACCATTGGTAATTTGACAGGGATTGCATTGGAACTGTAGATTGCTTTGGGTAGTATAGTCATTTTCACAATATTGATTCTTCCAATCCAAGAACATGGTATATCTCCCCATTTGTTGGTATCATCTTTAATTTCAACAGTGTCTTATAGTATTCTGCATACAGGTGTTTTGTCTCCCTAGGTAGGTTTATTCCTAGGTATTTTATTCTTTTGGTTGCAGTGGTAAATGGCAGTGTTTCCTTAATTTCTCTTTCAGATTTTTCATCATTAGTATGTAGGAATGCAAGAGATTTCTGTGCATTAATTTTGTATCCTGCAACTTTACCAAATTCACTGATTAGCCCTAGTAGTTTTCTGGTGGCATCTTTAGGATTGTCTGTGTATAGTATCATGTTATGTGCAAACAGTGACAGTTTTACTTCTTCTTTTCCAATTTGTATTCCTTTTATTTCTCTTTCTTCTCTGAATGCCATAGCTAGGACTTCCAAAACTATGTTGAAAAATAGTGGTGAGAGTGGACATCCTTGTCTTGTTCCTGATCTTAGAGGAAATGCTTTCTGTTTTTCAACATTGAGAATGATGTTACTGTGAGTTTGTCATATATGGCCTTTATTATGTTGAGGTAAGTTCCCTCTGTGCCCACTTTCTGAAGAGTTTTTAGTAACGTATTGTTTAGCTGCATGTGTTTGGCGTTTTTTACATTTTTCCCCTGTAATTGATTTCTAATCACATAGCGTAGTGGTCAGAAAATATGCTTGATATGATTTCAATTTTCTTAAATTTACTGAGGCTTGATTTGTGACCCAAGATATGATCTATCCTGGAGAATGTTCCATGCGCACTTGAAAAGAAAGTGTAATCTACTGTTTTTGGATGGAATGTCCTATATATATCAATTAAATCTATCTGGTTTATTGTGTTATTTAAAGCTTGTGTTTCCTTATTAATTTTCTGTTTGCATGATCTGTCCATTGGTGTAAGTGAGGTGTTAAAGTCCCCCACTATTACTGTGTTACTGTTGATTTCCTCTTTTATAGCTGTTAGCAGTTGCCTTATGTATTGAAGTGCTCCTGTGTTGGGTGCATATATATTTATAATTGTTATATCTTCTTCTTGGATTGATCCCTTGATCATTATGTAGTGTCCTTCCTTGCCTCTTGTAACATTCTTTATTTTAAAGTCTATTTTATCCACTATGAGTATTGCCACTCCAGCTTTCTTTTGATTTACATTTGAATGGAATATCTTTTTTCCATCCCTTCACTTTCAGTCTGAAAGCATCCCTAGGTCTGAAGTGGGTCTCTTGTAGACAGCATATATATGGGTCTTGTTTTTGTATCCATTCAGCAATCCTGTGTCTTTTGGTTGGAGCATTTAATCCACTCATGTTTAAGGTAATTATTGATATGTGTGTTCCTATGACCATTTTCTTAATTGTTTTGGGTTTGTTTTTCTAGGTCCTTTTCTTCTCTTGTGTTTCCCACTTAGAGAAGTCCCTTTAGCATTTGTTGTAGAGCTGGTTTGGAGGTGCTGAATTCTCTTAGCTTTTGCTTGTCTGTAAAGCTTTTGACTTCTCCATAGGATCTGAATGAGATCCTTGCTGGCTAGAGTAAGCTTGGTTGTAGGTTCTTCCCTTTCATCACTTTAAGTATATCATGTCACTCCCTTCCAGCTTGTAGAGTTTCTGCTGAGAAATCAGCTGTTAACCTTATGGGAGTTCCCTTGTATGTTTTTTGTCATTTTTCCCTTGCTGCTTTCAATAATTTTTCTTTGTCTTTAATTTTTGCCAGTTTGATTTCTATGTGTCTTGGCATGTTTCTCCTTGGGTTTATCCTGTATGGGACTCTCTGCGTTTCCTGGACTTGGGTGGCTATTTCCTTTCCCATGTTAGGGAAGTTTTTGACTATAATCTCTTCAAATATTTTCTCGGGTCCTTTCTCTCTCTCTTCTCCTTCTGGGACCCCTATAATGCGAATGTTGTTGTGTTTAATGTTGTCCCAGAGATGTCTTAGGCTGTCTTCATTTCTTTTCATTCTTTTTTCTTTATTTTATTCTGCAGCAGTGAATTCCACCATTCTGTCTTCCAGGTCACTTATCCATTCTTCTGCCTCAGTTATTCTGCTATTGATTCCTTCTAGTGTACTTTTCATTTCAGTTATCGTGTTGCTCATTTCTGTTTGTTTGTTCTTTAATTCTTCTAGATCTTTTTTTAAACATTTCTTGCATCTTCTTGATCTTTACCTCCATTCTTTTCCCGAGGTCCTAGATCATCTTCACTCTCATTATTCTGAATTCTTTTTCTGGAAGGTTGTCATCTCCACTTCATATAGTTGTTTTTCTGGGGTTTTATATTGTTCCTTCATCTGGTACATAACCCTCTGGCTTTTCATCTTGTTTATCTTTCTGTGAATGTGGTTTTTGTTCCACAGGCTGCAGGATTGTAGGTTTTCTTGCTTCTGCTGTCTGCCCTCTGGTGGATGAGGCTATCTAAGAGGCTTGTGCAAGTTTCCTGTTGAGAGGGACTGGTGGTGGATATAGCTGGCTGTTGCTTTGGTGGGCAGAGGCCAGTAAAACTTTAATCCAATTGTCTGCTAATGAGTGGGTCTGGGTTCCCTCCCTGTTGGTTGTTTGGCCTGAGGCGACCCAACACTGGAGCCTACACAGGCTGTTTGGTGGAGCTAATGGCGGACCCTGGGAGGGCTCACGCCATGGAGTACTTCCTAGAAGTTCTGCTGCCAGTGTCCTTGTCCCCACAGTGTGCCACAGCCACCCCCCTCCTCTTCAGGAGACCCTTAGCACTAGCAGCTAGGTCTGGTTCAGTCTCCTATGGGGTCTCTGCTCCTTCCCCTGTGTCCCGATGTGCACACTACTTTGTGTGTGCCCTCCAAGAGTGGAGTCTGTTTCCCCCAGTCCTGTCGACGTCCTGCAGTCAAATCTCGCTAGGCTTCAAAGTCTGATTTTCTAGGAAATCCTCCTCCCATTGCTGGACCCCCAGATTGGGAAACCTGACATGGGGCTCAGAACCTTTACTCCAGTGTGTGGACTTCTGCGGTATAAGTGTTCTCCAGTTTGTGAGTCACCCACCCAGCAGTTATGGGATTTGATTTTATTGTGATTGTGCCCCTCCTACCATCTCATTTTGGTTTCTCCTTTGTCTTTGGATGTGGGGTATCTTTTCTGTGAGTTTCAGTGTCTTCTTGTCAATTAACGTTCAGTAGTTAGTTGTGATTCTGGTGTCCTCGCAAGAGAGAGTGAGAGCATATGCTTCTACTCTGTCATCTTGACCCAATCTCCCCACCTTTCTTTTTTTTTTTTTTTTTTTTGCAGTACGCAGGCCTCTCATTGTTGTGGCCTCTCCCGTTGTGGAGCACAGGTTCCAGACGCCCAGGCTCAGCAGCCATGGCTCATGGGCCTAGCCGCTCAGTGACATGTGGGATCTTCCCAGACTGGGGCATGAACCCGCGTCCCCTGCATCGACAGGCGGACTCTCAACCACTGCGCCACCAAGGAAGCCCCCCACCTTTCTTAATTCAGTCTTTTCTCATGTGTTTTAAAGCTCTGTTGTTAAATGCATACACATTTTAAGATTGTTATGCCTTCAGGATGAATTGACCCTTTTATCATTATCAAGTATTCCTCCTTATTGTCAATGTTTATAGAATATTTCTCTACTGTATTATCTCTGGTATCTATGAAATGTGTCTATTTGTCTATGATATTATTTGGTGTATAATTCATCTGTTATTAATATAAGCACTTCCTATATTACTCCAAAATTTTTGTGATTGGTGTTCCTTTTCTATCCATTTACTTTAACCCATCTTCATGTTAAAATATTTCTCTTATAAACAGCATGCATTTGGGTTTTGCATTTTTATCCAGTCTCACTATCTGTGCCTTTATGTTGGTGTGTTTATTACATTTACATTTAATGTAATTATTGACATATTTATGTTTAAGTCCTCCATCTTACTATTTGTTTTTCACTTATTCCATCTGTTATTTTCTTTTTGTTGCTCCTTTCTTACCTTCTTTGGCATAATTCATATATTTTTATTATTGAATTTAACCTCTTCCTTTGGCTTTTTTTTTTTTTTTTTTTTTTTTTTTTTTTGCAGTATGCGGGCCTCTCACTGTTGTGGCCTCTCCCGTTGCGGAGCATAGGCTCCAGACATGCAGGCTCAGCAGTTATGGCTCACGGGCCTAGCCGCTCCATGGCATGTAGGATCTTCCCAGACCACGGCACAAACCCATGTCCCCTGCATCGGCAGGCAGACTCTCAACCACTGCGCCACCAGCGAAGCCCTCTTTGGCTTTTTAGCTATACCTTTTTCTTTGTTTTTTTTAATCATTTTAATAACTCCTCTAGAAATTACAACATGCATCTTTAACTTACGTGCTTTATTTTCAAATAATATATTTTTTCATGTATTATGTAAGATATTTCCTTCATCCCTATGTAAGAACCTTATAACTGTAATTTTATTGAATGTCACTGCCCTCTGGTGTGCTCTCGTTATCACATATATTAATATTTTACTTCTACAAATGTTATAAACCCTATAATATATGTTATTGTTTCTATTTTGACAGTCTTTCAAAGTTATGACAAAGTAAAATTAATTAAAGGTTATTTTATATTTATCATGATATTTATCATTTTCTGGTGTTTTAATTTATTTGTGTATTCTAAGCTTCCATTAACAGCATATCCTTTTGGTCTGAAAACTTTTCTTCATTATGTCTCATAGCGCAGGTCTCTTTGTTATTAATTCACTTAACTTTTTTCTGTCTGAAAGAATCCTTATTTCATTTTCAATTTTTAAAAAATATTTTTGCTGCATATGGAATTCTTATTGATGGTATTTTTTTTCCTGCTCTTTAAACATTGTCTTCTGGCCTCCATTGCTTCTGATGTGAAATAAACCATTACCCTTATTTTCTCAAGTGTTATTGAAAAATAATTGACATATGTCACTGCATAAGTTTAAGGCATTTAGCATGATGGTTTGATTAACATACATTGTGAAATGATTGCCACAGTAAGCTCAACTAACATCCAGCTTCTAATATAAGTACAATAGAAAGAAAAGAAAGAAAAAATACTTCTCCTTTTGATGAGAATTTTTCAGATTTATTCTCTTAACTTTTCTATATACCACACAGCAGTGTTAACTATAGTCATCATGTTGTACATGACATCCCTAGTGCTTATTTATCTTACAACTGAAAGTTTATACCTTTGGATCACCTTCCTCCAATTCCCACCCCCAACTTTGACTCTGTTAGCCACAAGTCCGATATCTTTTCCTATGAGTTTTTAATTTTGCTTTTGTTTTAGATTTAACGTGTGAGATCATGCCGTATTTGCCTTTCTCTATCTGACTTATTTCATGTAGCAAAATCCCATCAATGTCGATCCATGTTGTTGCAAATGGTAGGATTTCCTCATTTTTTATGGATAAATTACTATATATATATATATATATATATATATATATATATATATATATATAGTATATAGATGTATATCCCACAACTTTTTTATCCATTCATCTACTGATGGACACTTAGCTTGCTTCCGTGTCTTGGCTATTGTAAGTAATGCTGCTATGAACATGGGGATGGAGATATCTTTTCAAGTTAGCGTTTTTGAGTATATTCCCAGAAGTGTAATTGCTGGATCATATGGTAGTTCTATTTTAAAATTTTGAGTATCCTCTATATTGTTTTCCATAGTGGCTGCACCAATTCAAGATCCCACCAACATTGCACAGGATTCCTTTTTCTCCACATCCAGCATTCGTTATCTCTTGTCTTTTGGATTATGGCCAACATAATAGGAGTGAGGTGATATTTCATTGTGGTTTTAATTTGCATTTCCCTAGTGATCAGTGATGATGTATCTGTTAACTTTTCATATATCTGCTTTGGAAAAATGTCTGTTCAGATTGTTTGCCCATTTTTTAAATTGGATTATTTTGTTTTTGCTATTGAGTTGTATGAGTTCTTTATACACTTTGAATATTAAGCCCTTATTACATATATCATTTACAAATATTCTTTTCCCAATCCATATATTGTCTTTTCACTTTGCTGATGGTTTCTTTTTCTGTGCAGAAGTTTTTGAGTTTGATGTGGTCCCACTTTTTATTTTTTTATTTTGTTGCTTGTGCTTTAGATGTACATCCAAAAACTCACTACCAAGACCCAGTTCAAGGAAGTTTATTCCTCTGTTTTCTTCTAGGATTTTCATGATTATAGGTCTTATGTTTAATCTATAATCTATTTTGTGTTAGTTTTTTGTGAGCAGTGAACCATTATTCTTATTTTTGTTTTCCTATATGAAGATTGTCTTTTACTCTGACAGCTTTTAATTTTTCTCTTATCTTTGGTTTCAAAATTTTTATTTTGATGTGACTTAGTGTGATTTTCTTTGTATAGTTACTGTTTAGGGTTCATTGAGTTTCTGGATCATAGAGTTTTCTGATTTTCCTTTAATTTGGTAAAGTTTGGTCAGTATTTCTTTCCATATTTTTCCATTCCAATTGTTCTTTCTGAAATTTCAGTTTCACACAAGTTAGACCACTTAATATTATTCTACAGGCCACTGAGCTTACATTCATTGTTCAAAATCTTTTTTTTCTCTCTGCATTTCAGTTTGTATAATCTCTGTTGCCCTGTTGTGACAGTTATTCATTTATTGCTTCCCAGCTCCAAATTTACCTTTCAATACCCTCTTTATAATAATGGATGGGATTCCTGTATCATTTCTCCTTTACACTGAGGATGGTATTAACTTCTCAGTAGATAGCACTGAGGGACACTGAAAAGGAAGAGGACTTCTCTTATTGGTCTGACGGCTGCATAGATGGTCAGCGGTGCAGATATGTGGACATTTGGTGCTGCTCTGTCCTAGCCATATGCCCCAAATGTGCAATCTCTTAGTGACCTTGCAACCCTGGACCAGACTGTTGATCACTTTCTCATAGCCCTCCCAACACGCTCTAAGATTTCCAAATGCAGCATCAACCTGTCTCCTTCTGTGTACTTGCCCCTTTACTCCATCACCCTGGAGGTTTGTCTTCTGTGGACCTCTTGCTGCAGACACTACACATTCACAGGCACCCACCTTCAGCAACATCCTAACTCTTTCTGTGCACCAGCTCACAGGCTGCAGCTCACTTATTCCCTAAAGATGTGTCTTTCACAGCCCTCCCAGTGCAGACCTGCCTTGCTCTGAACACTTGCTCACCATCTGTGGCTTACTCATACCACAGCTATTTCCTGATCGCTTGGTGACTATTGACCAGCTTTGGCCTGCAAAATTCAGCAAATTCCTCTGCCATCCAGTGGGCTGCAACCATACTTCCTCCAACAAGTTCTGAACCTCAGTCCTCAGGATGGGACTCTGCCAAGTTTGTCCTTCTTTGTCTACCATTTATTAGTCCCAGGTTACCCTTTAGAATTATTCTACATCTTATGATCTTCTATCATAGCTTAATTCTTTATATATGTCTTCCCCTGTTTAAATCACTCTGTGATTTCTGTCTCTTTACTAGACTCACACTGATATACCTGTTTTCAAATTTATTGATCTTTTTTCACTGGTGTTCAATTTGCTGTTAAATGCATACAATACAATTACCATTTCATTTCATTTTATTTTGAAATGCTAACACTTCAATTGCTGTGGTTTTTATTTCTTGGTTGGGATTTGCTATTTGGTTTTTCATTGTGTATATCTTTTTCTTTTTTCCTTATGTATGTCTAAAAATTTTTATTTATATGCTCAATATTATTTGTATTACATATTTGATCTTCAATATTATTTGTATTACACATTGAGTATTACGTTGTCTTTCTTTAAGGAATGTTGTCCTTTCTTCTGGAATGCTTTATCCTGTTGAGTTTTGGTTTGAGGTTTGATATGTTGTATCTAAGACTACCTGAGCCCTACTCATAAGGGACAGCCTTTTTGAGAACTCACCCTTCACTCTGGCTACTTGAAAGCTTATATCTCTCAGCTCTGTCCAAATGCTATATCTTTTTTTTTTTTTTTCTGTTCCTAGCCTCCAAGTAGCTATTCTGTACTAGATCTCATCATTCCACACATGCTCAGCTTAGTATTTGGCCAAAGAGTCAAGGGATCCCATGCAGTTTTCTAGAGTTTCTTCTCTACACAGCTTCCTTCTCTCTGGGAACCTGCTCCTCAAAAGCTACCTCACCTACCTCAGTTCCAGTCTCTGTTTCCTCCACCCAAAGAGACCATTGCTCTCTGTTTGAGCTTCAAGTGCCAGTGCTGGATTTTCAAAGAGCTCCTAGATAGAAAGTAGAAGTTAGTGTTGAACACACCTTATGTGTTTCCATTCTTTCAAAGATCACAAACTCCATTTGCCAGAAAACAATTGTTTCATATATGTTGCTCAATTTTATAGCTTTTTAAAAAATGATAAGTCCTATAACCATTTTTTCTGATATAGCTGAAACTTGAAATTATTTTCTTTTAAAATGAGTTGGTGTATTTGTATGTATTTTAGACTTCCTATAGCCAGATAAAATGGTCACATTATAAAATTTAGGAAAACAAACAGAGAAACAAAAAAAATCATTGGTAATTCCAAGATTCTGAGATAACTGCTGTAACTCTGTTATATTTCTGTCTTTTTAGCATATATGTATGAATATATTTGCATACAAGTATATATAAATAAAATTGAGTTTACATAGTATTCTACTGTTTTTATAACCTGTTTTTTCACTACCACTTTATTATAGCACTTTTTCATGTCATGAAATAATTTTCCACAACAAACAACAGAGCTTAATTTTAGACTATTAAATCCTTTCTGAAATGCAAACAGTACCAATAGAATTATAAACAATTTAGTGACTGATACAATTCTACAGTTTTTCTTCAACATTTAAATGAAAACATTTCAAGTGAATTAATCTAGAATTTACATATACCTGTTTTATTCACTTTTTTCTGCTCATTCGATTTAGTATTTTCTATAAGCCTTGTATTCTAATTGAATTTGGAAAACTGAGCCTAAAACATTTTAATTGGGTAATTTCCAGTGCCAGACTGGTAAAACTGCAAAGGTTTATGCTACACAGTTCAACACATCATACAGCCTGGTCTGGGTTCATTACCTAAGTTACCATGGTATCTTCCAAAATCATAAAAACCTGCAATATAATTGAACCTTTAAAGGGAGGAAGCTGTCCTCAATTCAGAAGTAATAAGAGGTCAATCTGTTTCATTGCTGCCTAACTTAAAAATTTTTAGAATAGACTGAAAATTATCTTCTCTCTCCTTTTCTCGTGATTTCCTCTCTCTTGCACACATATACTCACAGACTTACATGTTGAAATCATGGCAAATAGGTTTTTACATAAGTCCACATTTTTCAGTGTTTATAGGAAAGTGTAAATGAAAGAGTTCTGATGCTTTACTGTGCAGAAGCCACCTCTGAACTAATTTCACAGGCAAGACCACAGCTGCTGTTCACCCAGCTTTGAATTGGCTCAATATATCCTGTCTGTTTGGGTGAATGTTATTGACTTGCCTCATTTGTCTGTGATAACAGGATCTTTTTAGAGAAAGAGAAAGAAGGAAGGAGTGGGGATGGAGGAAATGAAGGGAAAGGAAAAAATAATAATTTGAAATTATTACAGAGATCCAGCAGGACATTTCTCATGGTGTCTCTGTTTTGTTTAGACTTTTTGGTACCATGAATCTGTATGGGTTTCATGTGTCATAATTTACTGATTACCTTAAAGAATAAATTCAGTTTTGCTCATATGGACATACCCCAAACCCCAATCACTCCATCCCTTTTACTTCAGCGAAAGTAATTGGAATTTTATATAGGAGATTTCTATTCATTTAATTTTTATTCATGGTATTTTGTTCCTAAGCACCTTCTTTTATATAAGGACTGCATATTTCATCATTTAATTTTGCTTTGCTCAAAAAAAAATATTAACCCAAATTACTGAAAATGACATGATGCATCATCCAAGTTTAAGGAAGTCTCCACTGACTCAAGCAAAAAGACTTATATTTTGTGGTGAAGATTAAATTTGTCAGAGACTACTGTCTGTTCAATTATGAATCAGATGATGCCATGCACAAGGCTGTCAGATTGATAACATCATGCTAATTCATTTAAGCTATGACTTAAACCCAATATTTTAAAACATATTCTATAGACTCTAATTAATTCTTGAAATAGAATCAAAGCATAGTGAATCATTTTACTTATGCTTTTTTTCAAACTTGATATAAATGTTTTGTATTCAGTGCATTTATACACATACATACATGTACATTACAAAAAGAAATCAAATAGTCATCACAAGTCACTCAGATGTTAGCTAGAATGACCTGCCCTTTAGGATGTACATGAGATCACTCACATTTTATCTTCCATAGTTTGTGAAAAGTCTGCACGTTTCCTAAGAACTCTGCAAATTCCTAGGAAAATTAGAATTTTATGATCACCTCTGTTTTGGTGGTTTAGCTCTGTTTGACCATTTTCCCATTCACACGTATGGTGTCACACACATATCAAAGTCACGTGCCCATTCATCTCAGTTATTTCTCTCCTATTTCTAAGTGTTGGAGGTCCCAGATCTCACCTTCTGACCTCTTGTTTTTTTTTGTGTGTGTGTGTGTGTGTGGTACTGGGACCTCTCACTGTTGTGGCCTCTCCTGTTGTGGAGCACAGGCTCCGGACTCGCAGGCTCAGCGGCCATGGCTCATGGGGGCACACCCGCTCTGCGGCATGTGGGAATCTTCCCGGACCGGGGCACAAACCTGTGTCCCCTGCATCGGCAGGCGGACTCTCAACCACTGCGCCACCAGGGAAGCCCCTGACCTCTTGTTTATCTACATTCCTTCTTTTTCATCTCGTCTAGCACGTGTCCTTAAATATCAACCATAGGCTGATGAATTAGTGTCCTAAGGCTGCTGTAACAAATTACCATCAATTTAGTGACTGAAAACAACAGAAGTTTGTTCTCTTATGGTTCTGGAAGCCAGAAGTTCAATATCAGTATCGCTGAGTTGAAATGGAGGAGTCCACAGGACTATGCTCCCTCTGAAGTCACATGTGGGGAGAACCCATTCCTTGCCTCTCCCAGTTTCTGTGGCTGCAGGCATCCTTTGGATTGTGGCTGCATCACTACAATCTCTACCTCCCTGGTCACATTGCCTCCTCCTCTTCTGTGAGTGTGAAATCTCCCTCTGCCTCTCTAACACCTGTAATGCCATTTAGGGCTCATCTAGATAATCCAAGAGAAGCCGTCCATCTCAAGATCCTTGATAACATCTACAAAGACCCCTTTTCTTTAGATGGTGATATTTACTGGTTCCAGGGATTAGGACCTGACATCTTTGGGGGGCATTTTTCAGCTTACTAGAGCTGATAATTCAAAAGCACTTATCTACAACCTCATGTCTCAACACTCAAATTAGAATAATTAGAATTACTTGAGTCCACCAGGTCTCTTGTGATAGCTTTCTGACCCCCTTCCCCACCATCTCCCACTTGTCCACTGGGCTCCAGGCACACCAGCCTCCCTGCTCTTCTATTCTCAGGGACTTAGAACTTGCTTCCTCACCTCAGTGAGGCCTCTGCTCAAATGCTACCTCCACTGAGAAGCCGTCTCTAACTACCTTGTCTCCTACTTCATTCCCCTCCCTATCTCTCCTCTTTCTCTTCTCCTCCCTCACCTCCGTCTTTTCCTGCCATTATTCCACATTTGCCATTCATCCCCTCTTCATACAAAATCACTTTCACTTCTAAAAGGAAACTTCTAAGTTTACAGTAAGCATTTCACTATACACAAGATACATAAGAAGTTTTATGACCATGACTAAGGCAATAGAATACAGTAATTACTGGCTAATTAACAACCCAATTATCATGCAACATTTCATATACTTATGAAAGTAAAATGTATATTACTAAGACAAGCCACAGGTATCATTATGAAGAATAATATATAGCTTCTCCTAGTCTATTTTTAAAATATTTCTGTATTGAAAGAGCCAACCCTAGACACAACTAAAGTAAGCAGAAGTAAATGTGTGCCTATGGATACCTAGTGTCAACACTTTCTGAATTCTTTCTTTATTATAGGGCCCTTCTGACTGGGACCCTGTGTGATTACAGAGGTCACACCTCCACAAAGTCAGACCTGGACAATAGGCAGTTTCAAGATTCCTTATGTGTTACATTATTTGATGGTATTTTTTAAACAGTTTTTGGGAAATATAGATCCATAAGAACTTGCAAAAATAGGATAAATAGGTCTCCCTGTAATCTTCACCTTATTTGTTTTTTAATAGTGTTTTGTAAAAGACAGCAGCTAAGGGAATGATCATCCTTGTTGCTGAGTTTAGGGCACCTGAGATCCGGTGAACTGGTTTTAGTTCCCATGGAGATCAGGCTCAGGAGGCCTTCCCTGACCAGCACATAGTGGTGCCCTTTCTCTGTGCTTCTAGAACATCCTGAACTCACCTTGTCAAAGAATCCAACAGATGGCACCACAATTGCTTGCTTGCTTCTCTCTTATCACTGGTGCATGACCTGTGTGAGAAGAGGGAACGTGTCTGTTCTTTCTCAGACAATTTCAAGACTCTGGTAAATTCCTGGCACAAAGCGGATTCTTGGTGAACATGTGCGGCCACAAGCAAGCAGGTAACCCAACTAGCCGGCTATACTGCGAGGCCAAGGGATGATCAAAATCATACTGTTTTTTAATATTCTTGCTTTATTACAGTCCAGATTTGCAAGCATTCTGTAGGTACAGTCTGTAAAAGTTAGACTGAATTTATGTTAGTAGCTTGAAATTCACAAATGAAAAGATGGAACATGTTCAGGAATTTGGATGGTGCGGGGCTGGGGGGGCGTTATTGTAAATATCATGCTGGGTGCCAGTGGCAAGGCCTGTACGGTATCCTCTAAGAAGTTTGCAGTAATGATTCTTAGAACAGGCTGAGGCAGATACTAAGAGAAAGATAAGATCTATGATTCTTTCAGTGGTGTAAGAATTATTAAAAGCCGATAAAAAGCAGGTTTGGGGGGTTTGTAAGCCACTATAATGCCTGAGCAGGAAAGATGATCCCTTCACACTAACTTCCTCTTATTTGGAGGGAAATAAATAAAAGTTCAGATGAGCTATTTTTATTTATTGTCAAGGAGAATTCATAGTCTTTATCTACTTATCATCCAAAAGAGACCGCAGCCATCTCACTTTTGAACAAGGGCTAGGAGATCAGTGTCACCTGGGGCAGGTGTTTGCTGACTGAGACCCACAGAAAGCAAAGAGCAAAATCACAATTTATTTTGCCATTCGGAGTTACCAAGATCTCTTGTCTCTAGGTCAGGGCTGTTTTTGATAATCATGGAGCTATCCTTATATGACTCCAAGCAGGGCAAATCTGGGTTTTAAAGAATTGATTGTTGCTTTGACTTTTTAGAGCTATTCATTTTTAAAACCCAGAGCAAGACCCTGTAGTTACAAACTTAAGTGAATCAGACAATTGGATAAATATACACACAAAGAACAAGACCCACTGGGAACAAAAACGGCTCCACTTTGTAACACTATAATTTATAACTTGCATAGCTACAAAGGGGGCAGTGGATCCTAAATTATCCTTTTTTTTTTCTTGTTGAAATCACAGTGCATAAAGTCATCTCTTAGGCTGAGAAGCCAGCAAGTGTCTGATGTTATTTCTTCCTACATAAGGAATGGTTTGTGAAAAGATTATTGCTGAGTGACCTGACGCCCCTCACATGGCATGGATGCAGGCATTATCAGCCTTTGGTTAAGGGCTATCGCCACTCCCAGCCACTCGTGGTTCCTCAAGCTGGCTGCGTGATCAGCGTGAGGTTTACTGTGGAAACCAAGCCACCCTATGGCTGACTGCTGGGTGCCGGCACCTCCTATCAGCTCTGCTGGCTCTCAGTTAATGACAGCTATGCCACCATCTCCAGACAGCCTCCCTCTGTCCTTGAGAGACTCTCTCCAGCCACAGTGCTGGTGTCGGCGGACGCCAGAGGCTCGGGTTCAGCCACTTCTATGCGTTATTGATCGTTGGGCCATGTTATTTGCCTTCTGCTCTTTCTCCCCGTATAATTTTGGATTAGTAAATGCAGAGAGTTCCTAGTTTATATCAGGGCTGTGTTTCAAAGTTAACTTGTAAGTCTATTGGAACTTTGAGAAATTTTGCCTCTAGAAACAAAGGGGAAAAATGTTGGTTAAGTCCACTAGGCAGCTTATAAAAAGGCCACGTGGTAGAACTGAAATAATATAGATCTACAGTGAAAAAAAAATACTGACATTGATGCAGATGTATTTACTTCAAGTTACATATGATAAATATTGGGCCCCAGACTGTATAACCCCATTAATGAAAGCCAGATGAGAGAGGCTAGGACAGGCCAGGGCAAAATTTCAAACCATAAGCCCATAGGCCCCATGGAGGCTCTAGGGGAAAAAATCTAGTCATGTTGAGAAAGGGCAGTATTTGACTGTATTCGAAGAAAATGAAACGGCACTAGGGTCAGACATGAGTTAACTGTGGACGTGCCAGGAGATTAGAATGGTGTAGCAGTGTGGTTGATTTCAGGATAATTATGTGCCTGCTAACACATGAGAATGCTGTGGCCAGTGATCATGGCAGCAGAGTGAGTGCGGAGAGGCTTGGGGATCTGAGAACCCCACCCCTACCTGGTGATCCCCGAGAAAGCAAGCAAGCATATCATGTTCTAGCAAGAAAGGTTCTCTCACTAAAGCTTGATTTTAGTACAGTGTTTCCTAAACTTTCCTGACCATGAGAATTACCTGAACCACTTGCCAAAATGCAGATTCCCAGGTCTTCCTTTGAGACTAACTGAATCATAATCTCATAATCATGAGAATTACCAATCAGCATACAGCAACACCTGTGATGAAAATGTCACTTTACTTCTTTGGTCCTCCTCCCTGAAGTCCATGATTAGCCCAGTCTAATCATGAGAAAAACATCAGATGAATCCAAAATGAGAGGCACTCTACAAAATATCTGACTAGTACTTCTCAAAATCGTCAAGGTGACCCAAAGTAAAGGTATGTCTGAGAAACTTGTTTCTGGTTTCTTGTTAACAACATATAGTTGGATCTTGTTTTGTTATCCACTCTCTAATAATCTCTCTCTTTTAGTTAGTGTATTTAAACCATTCACATTTAAAGTGATTGCAGGCTAGTTGGATTAATATCTATCATGCGTGTAACTTTTCTCTTCATTTGTTCTTTATTTTTTTTTTCTGTCTTCTTCTGCTTTCTCTGGTTTTGACTGAGCATTTTCCATGCTTCTATTTTATGTTCTCCTAACTATATCAATTATACTCATAAAATTTTTCTTCAGTGAAACTCAGTTTCTATATCTGTAAAATGAAATACTTCCTAGATTATAGATGTCTTGTAGGAATTAGAAATAATGTAATAAGCCACATATTAACTTCTCTTTCCTTTTGTTATAGCTTATGCTTACTCAGGATTGGGTGTGTCCAAGCACTAAATCTGTACTGGCTCACTCCATCTACATACAGTTTATTGAAATAGATACTAATTCTTTATAAGTGAAGAAATGAGGCATAGAGAAGTTACATAACTTGCCTCAGGTCACACAGCTGCTAGATGATGGAGCTGGCATTTGAATCTAGGTAATGTGGCCCCAGAGTCTATGCTCACCTTCTACACTCTGAAGGGGAATTTCCATAGTGTGTGCTCACCTTCTACACTCTGAAGGGGAATTTCCATAGTGTGTTTAGAAGGCAGTGAGTATGTTAATTTGATTGATAAGTGGTTTGTGTTGGGGTAAAGTCGGAGAAAAAGTAGCATATATTCAAAATACATTACACTGAATAATAATACAGGATTGAGATCTTCTTAGAAGCAACGTCTGTATAAAATTGAAAAGTACAGTTGTTTAAAAGTCTGTATACATGGGACTTTTAGCCAGCTGAAATAAATTGGACTTCAACTGGAAAATTTGTTTTATACGTGGATCTTCCCCAGGAAATCCAAGCTGGGATTCAGCCTTCTTTGCAATTTTTATTAAATAATCTTTTGTATGTATTAGAATAAATTATAAATGTTGAATTTGTTTAAAATATTCTGAATTTGATAAATTTCCTTTATATAACTCTATTTATTTAACCTGCAAACCTAGTTTGGGTGCATTAATTAAGAAAAGATATTTTAATTCAATCAGCCATTTCCCCCCCAATGTGATAGTGGTAAGTCATTTTGAATTACTTGCTTAAATGCTTAAATGCAAAAGGGAAATGTAACTTATGTGAGGCTAATGCATAATTCTGTTTTGAACTAAATATTTAGAAAACCATCTACACAAAAATCAATTAGTTATAACTAATTTCATATTAGTACATGGCAATACATTATTTGCTGCTTAGGTAGCAGTCATAGTTATCTCTCTGTTATGTTTATAACAGCTTTATTGAGATTAGTATTCATTATTAAAGCATTCTCTAATGGAATTAAAAACTCAATATTAAGAGATTTTTGAGAACTATCTTAAAGGCAAAAAATGATTTTATTAGATATGCTGAACTGAAAACTATCTGGCAATACAGCAAACTGTCAAAACTAAAATCTCTTTGCAGTAACCATTTAGGTTTTATTTGCCATTGCACTGCGAACCATGTTAAAGCAGATGCCTAATCAGATGGCAAGATTCCTACGTGTTTGTATTAACGATAAGTATATAAAGACTAAAATTGGTTTCAGAAGCACTCTGAATGATGATTTAAAATCAAAATGCTTTTTGTGCTTAATGGAATAATGTTCTACTAATAGAGTCTTTTTGTTGCTTACTGTTTAGAGAATTCCAAAAGACTTTCCTGGATCCAAAACATTATTGGAGTTCCTTAAATGAGACCTGGGATACAATCTGCTCAGATACTTTCATTATACAAAAGAGCCATCGCTGTAAAATGTATGGCTCCATCATAACCTAATACAACACAGTGATTTGCAATATGGAGATTACCACTGTGATTTGATTCATTTATTCTCAGTAACAGTTGTTAATCAGCTCATTAAGCAAGTATTATACAGAAGATTTCAACCAGGGGAACCTCTTAAAAACCACTAGATATCTTCTTTTGCTTGGGGAAGAAAGAGGAAATAGGTTTAATGCCAGAGGAGTAGCCTATAAATATGGCAGTTTTTCAGCTATGGCAAAGTTTTAAATAATTATACTTTTATAAAACTGTAAATACTGAACACTTTGTGCCTTTTCCAAAAATGTGTTTACAGCCAGAAAACTCCTCCCATTTGGCCTTCCTGTGTTCTGCAACTATTTTGATTTTGAGATGTAGAAGGAATTCTAGCCCTGCATCTCACACCTCAGCAATATGCTCATGCTTTTTCTTGCTTCTATAGCATGTAATTCAATAATGTATTTCAGGTACTTGAGATCTTGAGGATTAAACTTAAATATAATTTTAGTATTGTATTAGTTGATTTTCAGCAACTTATTTTATCGTGAAACATGCAACATGTAAATGCCTGTGAGTGATAAGAAAGTTAAAGTTCTTTGACAATAACAAAAATTCACTACTTGCTTCCCAGTTTACAAAGAAATTTCAAGTGTGTGACTTAATCTGACCCATACAAAACCTGGAAGGTTGTTACTATTAACCTAATATTTCCCACAAGAAATCTGAAGTTCAAGTTAAGTGACTTTCCCAAGTTGAAAAGTTTGCATGTTCAAAACTACTGTATATAAAATAGATCAACAGCAAGATCCTGCTATATAGCACAGGGAATTATATTCAATATCTTGTAATAAACTGTAATAGTAGAGAATATGAAAAGGAATATATGTATATATGTATGTGTAACCGAATCACTTTGTTGTACATCAGAAACTAACACGACATTGTAAATTAACTATGTTTCAATTTAAAAAAAAAGAAAAAAAAATCTTTGTATGTTCACGTCTTACAGAGACAAATCCCATGCCTTTTCTACTACGACACTGATTTTCCCAGTAACTAGGCAAAAGCTAGCAGTCTTGCTCGGAAGTGTCTTATCCATACCAGAAGCAGGAGGTTTTAAGCACAAAGGTAAGAGAGATATTGTTAATGCTTAGGAGGGAAGTGGTATAAAATGAAACTTCAAGAAAAGCTTCCATTCAACATTGTTTACTTTTGGAAGCACAACTATGTTTACACTTTCCCAATACACTGTGAAGTCATCTGTCTAGGGTCAAGCAAACTAAATGACTGAGTAGGCTTATTGGATTAGGGCCAATCAAGCATGAGCCTGAAATTATAACCCTGATACCAGCATCTTCCACCACTGTAGGTGCAATGGCTCATGAAGCATGATGAACACTTGAAGTGTTTCCCTTCTGAAATGAGGAGACAGTTTTTTCTAATTGCTTGGCCATGCATGCACTCCATGTGTTCTTTGTGATCCACCTGGCCACTTCCATCTCTTAGGGGTCTAAGGACAGACACTGAAAATAAGCTGATGGTTTGCATGAGAAACAGGATATTGATGAATTCCAAATAAACCCACCCATTTGTATAAACCAATCCAAGTAGGCATTTCCTAATGCAATTTAATTTAATTTCAGGTTCCCATGTATTGATTGAATTGATCTGTATTAATTTAGATTTGTCAGTGGCTGGACCGACTGTGTATTAGTTCTGCTCTTTGTCAGCCTTTAATTTCAGTGAATAGTATCTCAGACATTGCAAATGAGCAAATTAAAGTGTTAATTGGTAACAATATAAATATGTAATATTACTTTAATATCTGCTTTAAACAAACATACAATATCACACTTACAAATTTATTTACACTCCTTTTTTCCCCAAAGAATTTCAGCCTACATATATATATTTTGTATACATATATTTTTTTATGTTAACAAAATGGAAACAGGAACAATGTTGTTGGAAAAATTAGCCTCCCAATGTTGATGAGGACTGTGTTTCTACAACCTTTTGAAATCATACCATATCCAACTCTGTCCTCAAATATAACTTTAATGGAACAATAAAGCTATAGCTTCTTATCAGGCTCAATAGTGTTCTGTCATATTTCTAGAGGAAAAAAAAGTGTTAAAATTTCCGAAGTGGCAACTGAGCATTTCCTTTTTGTATTTCTGTATTCCATTTGCTATGCTGTCATGCTTTTATTGCAAGTTACATTTTGTCCTCTATATTATAGGTGTTGTAGTTCCCCTTGACTCTTGATCAAACCAAAAGCTAACATTCCATAGGGTATACTTTGGAAAATTCTGTCTTAGAGGAATAACCCATCAAGAAACTAATTTCTCAGGACTTCCCTGGTGGTGCAGTGGTTAAGAATCCGCCTGCCAATGCAGGGGACACAGGTTCGAGCCCTGGTTCAGGAAGATACCACATGCCATGGAGCAACTAAGCCCGTGAGCCACAACTGCTGAGCCTGTGTGCCACAAGTACTGAAGCCTGTGCACCTAGAGCCTGTGCTCCACAACAAGAGAAGCCACCGCAGTGAGAAGCATGCACACTGCAATGAAGAGTAGCCCCCGCTTGCCGCAACTAGAGAAAGCCTGCGTGCAGCAATGAAGACCCAATGCAGCCAAAAATAAATAAATGAGAAAGTTTTTTAAAAATTAAAAAAAAAGAAAGAAACTAGTTTTTCTTTCCATATTGTTCCAGAGATGCCACAGGCCACATCATTGCCAATTCTGGTATGTGGATCTCATATAGCCATTGAGCATGTGAAGTTACGTAGCTGTTGTGAAGACAGTCAAATTCAGACCAGAAACCTACACAAATTCTTCTGCAGCTTGGTGAATGGCGCAAAAAGATTAAAGCATGTTTTTCAACTCTGAGAAATCAAATCAAGATGGCTATGTGAATGTAAAAGCTCAGAGATACTTTGTCCTTGCATGGAAGTTTAGCATGTTTTCCTCATGAATCAGGAAATGAAAAGGATAAAAGGACATGGAGTGGGAGGAATTTTATTTTATTTAAAATCTATATCTCTTGAAGGCGAACCTTATAGCCTAAATAAAATAATGGAAAAGGTACTTTGCATTCTGAGTCTTCTCCTGGCACACCTTCAACATCAGGAGGCATATTCCAGCTTGTCTGTTGTATCTCGAAGGATGCCATAATTTGACCTATCTAGCTAGTATTATAGACTCATGTAATGCAATTATATATTTATCACAGCTGTTTGAATAAGGCCATTAAAACTTGTAGGCCTATTTCATCTGAGCTGACAAATACCACAACTTACCATTTTTTATTATTGTAAATTTTCTAGACCAGTCTGTCTGCAAAAGCCAGTCTAAGCCTAAATGGACAAATGGTATGTTGTTGCTAGAGATACTGGGTTTGAACTTTGGGGAGAAACAGCCCAAGGATCTAAGATTAAAAATTTGATCAATTGCCAAAATGGAAATTTGGCAGATTCCACCTGGGAAGTGTTCTAACTCAGAACCTCAAGATGGGATGAATAGAATAAATAACCAATAAAAATACTATTAAGATAGGGTTACTGGAGGACTCTCTAGTTTATCTAGAATACAGGGAGTCTCAGAATCGGAGATTTATCTGGTGTTACCAATTTTTCAAGTGGACTCCTTCAGGCTTTAGTGAAATACAACTCATGTAGAATCATGTAACAATAATGCCCTCCATTTCAGAGAAACAGTAAGGATTGCTTAAACTTATCTAGGCTATCTGGTTTTGCTGAGATGGTTATATACAGGGAGGACTTTATCAACTAAAACTAAACCCAAATGAAACCCTCAATTAATTGTAGTTCATTGTGCTTCCACTTGTAGGAAAAATAGGTCAAGTCATAAGAAAACAAGCTGAGATCAAAGGTTTAGTTAAAAAACAATTTTTAGAATTCACTCTACATTTTTCTAAATCATCAAAAAGGAATTCATTTTATACCAAATTATATTCATCCTCAGCTAACAAAGTTTCCTAACATATTTTGAGTGATTTTCCACAAGGGAAGAAGCACAATGTTATATTAGTGAGGACCCTTTTGTATGTAAGTCACAGAAAACCCAGCCCAGACAGGTACCTAAACCCCACGTGGATCAAAAACAGTTGGATCCAGCTCATCGGGACTTGGGCTCCATCTTTTGGCTCACATTTCTTCATTTGACTTGATCCTCAGACCTTGAGTTGTGACAAAAACAGTTGCCAGCAGCCCCATAACCTGCTTCTCCCAAGTTCAAATCCAGAGGGAGGAGTTGGTACTTCTTTCTCAGCAACCGCAATAGCCCCAGATTACACCTGATTGGCTTCAATTGAGTGTCTGTGCCTAGGAGATTATGACTTTTGGATTGGCCAGAACTGGGACAGCAAAATACTAAACATCCACTAAAGTTATTAATTATTCTTTGGACTCAATGATAAAGGAGCTCAAAGACTTGGTTTTTATGAGTATTTTTATCTTTACACAATACTTGGCACATAGTAAATCCCCAATAAATGTCTCCTTCACTGAAGTGAACTTGAATTTTTTCATTAATTAATAACTATAAAAATACTAAATCTCTTGGGAGGAAACGTCTGACCTTACTCTGGTAGCAAAATACCCAAGTAAACATGAATGAATGTCAGTGATTGCATGGGATCAGAACACTGTGTCTTAAAGTGCTTTCCATGGAACATTCGGTCCTTGAAACGTTCTGTGAGGAAATGAGCTTGGGAAAAGATGATTGCCACATCCCTCTCTTGTAGATACCCAACAATTATTACCTTAGTAAGAATCCCAAGAATCTATGAGTAATAAAGACCACTTTCCTTTGTTATTCAAGTCTCTCAAATTTACGTGTCAAAGAATTTGTTTGTCATAGAATTCACCTTGGGAGGCAACAGGCTGGAATTTTACAAGGCAAGGCTAGAGAGATGACTGTTAGAGCAGTTGGCTTATGTGGGGAAGAGTGGTTTTTGGGACACATGATGCCATTAAGGGAAGTTTTTCAAACAATGCAAATGTTCAGAAGTAGGAAGTTATTTAAATTAATTATTAAAGAAGGGAACACTACAAAACCACAAAAATCATAAACTTCTATATTTACGATCATGAAAAGAAGCCAGTGGTACATGATGTATATAAAGTAGATTATAAAATAAATGCATACTGTCTCATTTCCTTTTCTTTATAAAAAATGAAAAAGTAGATATTTGTATGCAAAAAACATCTCTAAAGTTGTCCAAAATAAGATAACAAACGGAGGGGGGGCATTATTTATGGTAAGTTTTTATTTTCTTCTTTGAACTTCTTTCTATTTTCAGGATGTCTGTGTGTGTAAAATTTTTTGAGTTATTTTAACTTTTCCAAAAACTTACTATTAAGTATTATTGTACTACTTCTCGTGACTTCTCCCTTTCTAATTTGAACATTAGTAACAGCACTTCTAACATCATGAAAAATTTCAAACTCATAAGCCTTTATTCTTTTCTCAAAAATAAAACTACTTCTAGGTGTTACAGAAGTCAAAAAAAAAAAAAAAGGCTCGTAGGCATAGCACTTCAAAAAGTCCTCAACCGATTCATTTTTTTAGCTGCCTCAGTACCAGATTTCAATAGAGCACATGAATCAGGACAACTTGACATTATCAGTCCAAGAGAGATGTCAAAAGTATAGGGTGCAATTAGGAGCTGAAAAATAACAAAGTGATGGAATATCTTCAAATCACAGCAGAGATTATAATAGCACTTGACATCAGCCACCTAATGAAGCTGATTGAACTATTCAATGGCTTTTATTTCAGGGATGAAGGGGTTGGGGGCTGGGGAGGAACTTCCTGGGCAGTGGAAAGATGGAATCACTGATAGAATACACTCAAAAGGAGTTCTCTTCAAACTGCTGAGTTGGAATAATGCTGTCATGCTCTGGGATCAACATAGGCTTGAGCTGTGCACTATCAGGTCAAGGATGCAGCAGGCAGCTAGGATGGGATGGGATGCTTATATCCAGATCTGGGAGATAAGATCAGGTCTTTATCATCCACTATAATGGAAGGCTCCAGAGACAGTGGAAGCTTCTCTCTCAGTCTCAAATTTTTTTCTCCGTCTGATGTTATATCTGGATAAAGACAGAATTCCCAGGTATGACAGAAACAGGCAGTGCTGGCATGGAAATAAATGACAAAGCCTCGGTAGGAGTCAGATCAGCAAGAGTGTGTTGGGATCAGTTTTTACCTAAAAGTCTGATAGCTGTTGGGTGGGCAAGTGCTGAAAAGACATTTTTCCTTTGATATTTTATTATGAAAAATTTCAAACATATAATAAAGTTGAGAGAATAATACAGTGAGCACTGATACACCCATAACCTAGATTCAGCAATTGTTTAGTATTATCACACATGATTTATTTTGATAGATATTCAATCTTTCTCTCTATGTTTTTCTGAACCATTTGAAAATAAGTTTCAGACATCATGACATTTCACCTCTAAATTCTTCGGTATGCATCTCCAAAAAACACACCTCCCTGTACAAACAAATGCCCATTATCATACTTGATAAAATTAACAAAACCCCCTAAGATCATATAATCTTCTTCCCTATGAAAATTTCATCAGTTGTTTTGCTTTAAAAAAAAAATGTCTTTTAAAGCTGGCCTTTTGGAATCAAGATCCAATCAAAGTTCTTACACTGCATTTGGTTATATCTCTTTAGTCTACTTTGATCTGAAAAAAGCCCCTGCATTTTTTTTAACCTAATGAAATTAACTTTCCAGTGAGTCCTGACTTGTTGTCTTGAAATGTTCCACATTTCAGATTTGTCTTATTGTTTCTTCCTGATGTTTTACCTTGTTTCTTTCCATTATATTTCCTATTAGCAGGCTAAAGGTTTAATTAGATTCATATTAAATATGTTTAACAGAATATTTCAGACATGAAGCTGTGTACTTCATATCAGGAAGCATATAAAGTAACATTGCCCCTTATTGCTAGTGACACTAGTTTGATCACCTGAGTTAGGGATTAAGATCACTTTACTGTAAACTACATTTTTCACTTTGTAATTAACCAGTAATATGTGAGTCTGTATATAGATCCTATGCAACTATCCTACTGTAATTGATATTTTATCCATTGATGATTGGTATCTGAATCAATTATCTATTAGGAGTTTCAGAGTGAGTTTCTACTTTTATCATAATTTTTACATTTATTGGATGATAACATTGAAGGATATAACAGATTTCAGGGTCTCTACAATGCAGCATGAACAATGCCCAGACCACAGCTGGGAATTAGTTGACATACAAAAAAACAAAATATGACCCAGACTCAAGAGAAAAGAAAAGCGTGGAGACCAACCCTGAGATCCTGGAATTATAGGTAAGAGTTGTAAAGTGGCTAATACAATTATTAAGAACATATATAAAGACATACTCATGATAAACAATTAGAAAATCTCAGCAGAGAGATAGAAACTATTCTTAACTATTAACAAGAATGAAAAATGAAGAACAAACTTGGAACACTAACAGTTCCTGATTTCAGAACTTACTACAATCAAGAGAGTAGGATACCAGCATGTGAATAAACATCTAGATGAATGGAAGAAAATTGAGAATTCAGATTGCCTTTGGGGATGATGAAAATGTTCTAAAATTAGTTTGTGGTGATAGTTGTACAACTCTGTAAACTTATTAAAATTCATTTCCTTGTATATAATTAAAATGAATAAATTTTATTGGATGTAAACTATACCTCAATAAAGGTATTTGAAAAAGATTTAAAGGTAAGTTCTAGAACTGAAAATACAATTAAAAAAATGATGTATTGGTGATGACAAAAGAATCAGTGAGCATGGAGATACATCAATAGAGGTTATTTAACAATAGGAAAAGAAAAAGAAAAAAATTAACAGAGCCTCAGTACCTGTGGGTTAATATCAGAAGTACAGTTGGAGTCCCAGAAATAGAGGAGAGCAAAAAGAGGGAAATATTTGGAAAAATAATAGCCATAATTTTCTAAATATGATGAAATACATAAATTACAGATTCAAGAAGATGAGTGAATCCAAGCAGACTAGATGCATAAATATAAAGAAAACTACATTGCATCCTAGACACGTGAGTCAAACTGCTGAAAACCAAAGATAAAGAAAAAGAACTTGAAAACATCCAGAAAAACAACAATACAGAAAATAATAGAAATGATTAGTCTTCTCATTAGAATAAAGAAGGTCAAAACACAGTGGAATGATATCTTCAAGGTGCTAGAGGGAGTGGAAGAGAAACCAAAACCCAAAATTGTACACACAGTAAAAATGTCCATTATAAATAAAAGTATAGAAATTTGCACATAAACCAAGCCTAAGAGAATTCATCATCCTCAGACCTGTACTACAAAGAATTGTAAAAGGAAGTTTTTCAGGCTGAAATGAAATAAAGGAAAATTACATTCTCAGGAAAAATAAAGAGCACTAGAAATGATAAACATATGGGTAAATATTAAAGAAATGTTTTCTTCTTAATACTATAAAAATATGAGTTACTTAAAAAATAACATTTAATTGTATTTGTAATATACATAAATGTAATAAGTATGACAAACACAGCAAAAAGGGTGGTGATGGGGATAAACGGACTTACATCATTTCAAGGTACTTACATTTGGCATTAAGTAGTACAATATTGATTCTAAAGTCCTGTGAAAATTTAAAAATGTTTATTGTAATCTCTATCACAATTGCTAAAAATAATGCAAAGAGGTATAGCATTATAAAAAGCTAATAGACAAATCTAATTTCTAAATAAACATTATTTAACCCCAAAGATATCAAGAAAGGAAGAAAAGAGGAACAAAAAGTAGATGGAAACCAAAAACAACAGTAAAATGGTAACCATAAATCTAAACATATCAGGCATTATAGTAAATGTTAATTGACTAAGCACTTAAATGGCAGAGATTAACAGAATGGAAAAGCAATACCTTACCATATGCTCTCTATAACAGATACACTTTACATATAAAGACACAAATAGCTTGAAAGTAAAAGGGTGAAAAACATACACTATGCAAACACTGAGCATGCAGAGTATTCCATGGACATATTAATGTGAGATAAAATAGACTTCAGGACAAAGAGTACAGGGTAAGAGAGATATTTTGAAATGACAAAAGGGTCAACGCATCAGGAAGATATAACAATTATAAGTATATGTGACTAATAAAAAAGCTTCAAATACATGAAGTAAAATTGACAATTAGAGGAAGAAATAGATAAAAATTATGGATGAAGATTTTAAATATCACCTCTCTAAGCAATTGAGAACTGAGCAAAAAATATCAGGAATGACACTGAAGGCCTGAAAGTCGCTGTCAACTACAATGACCTAATTGACTTTTTTTCCTCTAAACCTTTTTATTTTATTTTGTATTTATTTTTGTAAAATAAAAATTGTATTATATTTAAGATGTATAACATGATGATTTGATGTATACATATATATATAGTGAAATGATTGCTACAGTCAAACGAATTATCACCTCACATAGTTACCATTTGTGTGTATGTGTGTGTCTGTGACAAGAACACCTAAAATCTGCTTAGCAATTTCCAGTATTCAATACAGTACTATTAGCTATAGTCCTCATGCTGTACATTAGATCTCTATAGTTATTCATCCTACATAACTGCAGTCTTGCACCCTTTGACCAACATCTTCCCACTTCCCCCACCTTCTTGACCCTGGTAACCACCGTTCTACTCCCTGCTTCTATGTATTCTACTATTTTCGGATCCACATAGAACAGTACATTCAACAACTTCATACTACACTGCATCTATAAGTGAGAATGTACTCACCAAAATAGACCATGTGCTGGGCCACTAAGTAAGTTTTAATAAATTTCAAAATCTCTAACCATAATGAAATTGTATTGGAAATTGGTAACAGTGAAATATTATTAAAAACCTCACATATTTGAGAATTAACACACTTTTAAATAATCAACTGTATCCCATCAAAATTTCCTTTATGATTCTTTAAACTGACTTATCAGTTACCTTAATCTATTCTTCTATGTATCTGTCAACTGGTCCAATTCAGATGTCACCCTCTCCCTGAAGACTTTTCTGACACAACTCCAGCTCTTTACCCTTATTCTAAAAACTGTGAATTCCCTCACTTGCTGTTCTCTCAGAGAAATTTATTTCTCTCCTATGATACATATTACTCTGTCTTATTCATTGGTGTACATTTCTGTCCCAACAGCGTATGAGTTTCATGTATCTTGTTTTTATATCCCCAGTTCCTGGTGCCTAGTAGGCCCTTGATAAATGTTTGTTTAAAAGAAAGATAGGGAGGAAGGAAGGAAGGAAGGGAAGGAGGGAGGGAGGGAGGGAGGGAGGGAGGGGGAAGGAAGGAAGGAAAGAAATCTATACTTTAACTCAAGTCAGGCCTTTTTAACTATAATCATATGATTCTAAGCCCCAAAAGACAAATGTTTTATTTATTTTTTTCTTCCTAATCTAGAAAGTAATTGGGACATATTTTTCAATAGCTAAAAAAAATTCTTCCTGGTGTGAAAAGAAAGGGGCCTAAAGGGAGTCTTTATGACAGATCCAGCTTAAAAATTTTTTTTCATGCATATCTCATGCATATAGCTATAGTTTCACAGCCAACATTCAAGCAAAGTAATTTTAAGGGCATCTAAGTGTCAGCTACCCACACTGATGTCAGTTTTTAAAAGATTACTTGGAACATGTAATGAGAATTTATTCCTCCAAATCTGGATATAGCTTGGAAAAAAGTTGCAGTCTATCAAGAGTATATAGAACCCATAAATGTCTAGAATAAGGTAATATATTTCTAAACTGATTTCACTCTAAACATTATCTCATTGACTTAAATGGTAAGAGACACTGGTCTTGCTAAGACTTTATCCCTACGAAGTCTGGCCTGGGAATTGTACATCCTTATGTACACTTTTTATGTACATTTTTCCATTACTAACTCTCTGAAAGTTAAATGTAAATATCTATTTATATGCAATTATTGCTACAATTATTTTAAAACAACTTGTGGGATTGTTTCAGAAGGAATTATATGCTTAAATCTTTAATCAAGGTGACAGTATTATTAATTGTTTGATAATTAGCTTTTATTTACTTCCATCCTTGAGAAGGCACTTTTAGACTTGGTTGAAAATAATCATTTATGCCTTAAAATCTACTTAAAGCAGGTAGCAGCTCTGTTGATGGAGGGCCTTTCCATACACATGTAACAACTCATTTAAAATATCTGGGGAGAATTACCGAGCCAGACACTGGGTTCTAATTCTGAACCCAGACCCTGACTGAGGCAGTGCTAAGAGGGAACCTGGGGGCAAATAAACATAATGGCAACATAACGTGGTAAGGGCTATAAATATTAAAGCAGCTAAGAATAGGCTTTTTAGGAAAATAGCATGTACACTGTGACCTCTATCACGGCAGGAATGACCCAGCCAACAGCAGTATTTCTCTCATAAACGAGGTGACTCTTTCACAGATTCTCTCTTTTCAGATCTCCAACATTCCGTGCCCCTCTCACTTTTGGCTGATGGCTATGTTTCACATTCACAGAGAAAAGAGAAACAAGCAACTGTTCCTTTCATTCCCCATTCCACCAACCAACCTGCACCAGTAGTCACAAAGCCTGTCCTGAATGTATGAGCTGGAATCCATCCCTCACCTCTTCTCAAGTACGTTGCTCCCTTCCTCTCCTGCAACATCAGTCAAATCATCTTGACTAGCTCCTTCCCCAGGACTGTCAATCATGTCTTAATAATAACCATCTTTTCTTTTTCTTTTTTGTGGTACGCGGGCCTCTCACTGCTGTGGCCTCTCTCGTTGCGGAGCACAGGCTCCGGACACGCAGGCTCAGCGGCCATGGCTCACGGGCCCAGCCGCTCCAGGGCATGTGGGATCTTCCTGGACCGGGGCACGAACCCGTGTCCCCTGCATCGGCAGGTGGACTCTCAACCACTGCGCCACCAGGGAAGCCCTAATAACCATCTTTTAAAACAAGTTTCACCTTGTTCCACATCTCCTACTAGACAGTTAGAGACCATAATCTTTTTCTTTAAGTTTCCTAGCAAAATTCCTCAGAAGGGTCAGCTGACTCACTGCCTTCTCTTCCTTAACTCCCATTCTCTCCCATGCATCTGAATTGGTGCTTTGCTTCTCCCACAGAACAGAGACAGCTCTTATCAAGGTCATGGAGGATAACCTGCAACTTGCCAGAGTCTCGCCTGCTGGACTCGTCAGCAACAGGTGACATGGAGGACACTCCCTGCTTCTCCAGGCTCCCCTGAGCCCACATTCCCCCTATGCCTCCTCTTCACCAACCACTTCATTTCATTCTCCTTTGTTGGCTCCTTTTTCGGTGCCATTTCCCTAAATGTAGGAATAGCTAAGGTTTGGCCTTCGCCTCTCTCAAGGGTGTACAGTCTAGTCCGAAGTGATCTCAGTAAGCCCTGTGGCTTTAAATGCCATCTATATGTTGATGACTCTCTGTATCACACCCAGGCATCTCCCCTGCCTGCCAGACACTGCTTAATATTTCCCCTGGGTATTCGTTCACCCCTGAGATGGGTGAACGAATTGGATTGTCTCCAGTCCCATAGCCACACTGGGATGGACGCGGTTGTGTATGTGTCCTCTGAGCTGTTGTAGAACCTCCTCTGGGATGTATATTCCAGGAGCAGGATTGCTGGATCACGTGCTTATGTACATGTAATGTCAGTAGTGCTGACTGTTCTCCAGATTGGCTACCCAGGCATCGGCACCCAATGGCAGTTTTTCTATCCCAGTGGTGCTCAGCCACCCAGACTGTAAAGACATGGGAAGACTTTAAACTGCAGCCACCTAGGCCGTAACCCAGATTAATGATATCAGAATCTCTAGGGGTACAACTGAGGCAACAGTGGTGCTTGAAGCTTCCCAGGTGATTCCAATATGCAAGTAAGGTCGAGACGATCTGCTCTATTTCCACATCCTCACCAACACTTGACTTTTTCCAGCTTTCTAAGTTTGCCGACGTAATAGATGCTAAGTGTGGTCTGATTATTATTTGAATCTGTATTTAATCTTAGGTATCTTTATTATTTTCAATATAGTAAACCTGTTTTTCCAAGATCGGCTTCTAAACCATTTGACCTTTCCCCTTTGATTTATGAATCTCCAGATTACCAAGCTCTTTGTAAATGGAATGTGGTAAATCCATTTACTTCACAAAATCTCATCAAATACATAATTCTGAAAACTATTTCAGACAAGATGTGTCTGTCATAACTGTTAAAATATTGGGCGCACAGAGTATTTATTTTAAGTATGTGCATATAGATGTGTGTACACACACATATGCAGAGTTTATGCACATTGTAGTTTTGTGGTGATCTTTGATGTTGGAGATAGTATACAGTCAAGGATTTGAGAGCTCAGATTTGGGTGTTAGACAGACCTAGATTTGAATTCCAGCTTTGCCATGTACCAGCTCTATGACCTTGGGAAAGTTGCTGAATCTCTGTCTGAGCCTCAGGCTCCTTGCCAGGAGAATGAAGATAATAACTTAGACCACATATGTTTGTTGTAAAGATTAAATGAAAAAAGGTAGATAAAGCCTGAAACACAATGTCTGACACATTATTAAATGCTCAGAAAATAGTGGCTTTTGTCATTACCATCCTTTGTGATCCAAATCCACTTGCTGGATTAGGTGCTGTGTAACTGGAGTTTGGAGGACTTGTTCATTCAGTTGTTGGAACAGACTGAACCTCTCCTTTGACGGAAAAACAACATATGTATATTTTGCAGGTACCCGTGCAGCTCATTTTGGTTGACAGTAGCTTGACATTCCACTCAGGTACTAATAAAAGCATAGCTTAAGTTTTTTACAACAGAATGACAATTGTGCAAGGTGCATGTCTCTGATCTATAAACATAAGTTACTTTAGAAAAGCCAGAGTGTTAACACTTGGAGCTCATTAGAGAATTTACCCATTATATGAATCTGCTCCACAAACCCCATGAGTTGATTGAAGATTCTCGATTATTGCTGGAGAAAGTCCAATGCAGTGCTTTTCCAAACCTAGACCATCAACACATGTAGTCAACTGTTGCTGTGTGGACCAGCTCTTCCAATTTTCAAAGAAGCCAGAGATCCAATTTTTAAATAATCTTTAAATGTTTAAATGTACCAAAAAATGCTAAATCATTGTGTGACAAAACAAAACACGTCTACTGGTCAGATGTGGCCCATAAGTCATTAATTTTCAACCTCTGCTTTGTTCTCTAGATTGCCTCAGTCCTGCCAGCATACCAGGAAGAACTGACATTGGAATTTTGGCTCCTACTGAATCTTATTTGAAATCACATCTTCCTGTATGTCCTGGGCTAGGTTCCATGTTTCTCAATGTTCTATTCATTTTTTGTTGTTGTTTTTGTGCCTACCATGTTTTATTATAGTATCTATCATATGAATTGTCTTCTCACTAATCAGAGAGTTGTTTAAGGACAGGGACTGTATCTAGATCTGAGCACCTTGGCAGTGCCTGACACATTTTAGGCAGTTAAAAAATTCTTGTGGGATGAATGAATGACTAAATCCATAAATATCCTCCATGTCCTTTTAGGAGTTACTTAGGAAATGTCCATTCGCAAAACACGTCAACATCTTCTGCAAAATCGTTATTAAAGAAACTAACAATTTAGTTTCTTGAATATATACTGAGTTCACATAAAAAGTCTCATTGAGAATTCTCATAAAAATTCTACTGAAGTCCCTTACATAGGAACCTTCAAGTTGCGAACGTGCGTTCCATCCACGTCAGACATGAGTGAACTTGCAGCTTGCCGTCCATCTCCTGTTGCTGGCGATCCTTCAGCTCTACCACCTCCCACCTCCCCTCCCTCCCCCAGTCAGTAACTCTTCTTGCCTGTTCACTCGATGCCAGCCCCTGTATGCCAGCTGTTGTACTGTACTACTGTACTTTTCAAGGTACTGTACTGTAAGATTTAAAATGTTTTCTTTATTTTTTGTGTTTGTTTTTTATGTATTGTTTGTGTGAAAAGTATTCTAAACCTATTACATTACAGTACTATATAGCCGATTGTGTTAGTTGGATACCTAGGCTAACTTTGCTGGACTTACAAACAAATTGGACTTACGAACACACTCTGGGAACAGAACTCATTCGGATGTAGGGGACTTACTGTAGTTTTACGTTAAGAAACAATTCTACTCTTCAGGTGAAGATAAATGTATTCCCTTTTCTCCAGCACCTACCATAAAACCATTTTTTCCTTGGCTGCCAGTAAGCTCAGAGGGATATTGATCAATTGTAATAATTAACTCATGGCTGAGAGTAGATCTTTTCTTATCCTTCTTTTTTCTCCAGCATTTTTCATTTTGTTTTAATTGTCCTGTTTTTATGCTTGTTAGTTGTGTCACTCAAGTAAAATATTTTATGGAAGCAGGCAACATAGAAATCATTAGAAAACAATTATGTAGTAAAATACACAGTGATTTGCTTTAGGACAAATACACTCCGGAGGCTTCATCCATTTGGCAATTAGCAGTCGACAGGTTTTAGCACCCATTTACCACCTGTTCACTAGACTTTGTGCTCTGGAACACAGCTAGGCGATGGTGGTTCCAATGAAGGGCTTGGTTTCTATTGTAAAAGTGAGCTAGGCTCTTGCAGTTGGGGGACAGGTGAGAGTATAGTATAAGGACCCTGCCTTCATAGAGTTTGCCATCCCATTGAAAAAAGCAAGACACAGGAAACAATTAATAATCAACCGTGGTCAGTATATTCATTTTTTTAGGGCTGCTGCCACAAAAAGCCACAGACTGGTGGCTTAAAACAATAGAAATGTGTTCTCTCACAGTTCTGGAGGCCAGAAGTCCAAAGTCAGGGTGTCTGTAGGGTCATGGTCTCTCTGAAGTTTCTAGGGAAGCATCTATCCCATGCCTTTCTCTTAGCTTCTGGGTTTTCCAGCAATCCTTGGCATTCTTTGGTTTATTAGCTCATCACTACAATCTCTGCCTTCATCATCACCTGGAGTTCCCTCTGTGTCTCTGTGAGTCTGACTCTGTGTTTCTTCTCTTATTACAAAGACAGCAGTCATATTGGATTAAGGGCCCTCCTTATTCCAGTAGGACTTGATTTTTCCTTATATATTAGTTACATCATCAGAGGCTATTTCCAAATGAGGTCACATTCCCAGTTACCAGTGGTTAGAACTTTAACATACCTTTTAAGGGATGCAATTCAAACCACACGGTTGGCATACGAATAAGCACCAAGAAGTGTAGAACAGACAATTGGAAACGTCCTTGAAGAGAAAAGCTGGGCTTAGCAAGGAGCCCTTCTAATTGGTTTGCATCTCACCGTTGCTTTAGGAGTTGGCCTCACTGCTGAAAGCTGTGACGTATTTGCTCTCTGTGTGTCTTTTTTTTCCCACTAAGTACGCTTCCCTGTTACCCTGCTCGCTCAGCCTACCTTATCCTTTGTTACAAGCTGACTCTCCCGGACATCATCCTGTTTGGGGAGCAACCTCATTTCAGCCCTTGGCATTCGTGGCATCCTGTGAGTGTTGGGGTTTTATCAGTTCTGTGTGATGAGAAATTTCTAAGGCACTTTTTACAGGAAGGCCTTCCTTAACTAGAGTTCTTATCTCTTATTGCTATTGCAAGCTTGTGTGATAGACTTTGCCAGCCTTCAATTCATAGGGTTCTCTGAAATAAAGAGAAAATACACACACCTGATATTTTTCTTTGCCACTAACAGTGTGTGTGCAAATATACAGAGGCCATCAGATTATATTCCCAACTATCAGCTTCTGCAGTTTATATGGATTTGAAACAAGACTTTGTTTATTTCTCTTTCCTAATGGAATTTCATTTTTAAGCAGTCTTTGCTAGTTTTCTTTTAGGGATAAAATGTTGGCTTTCTTTGTATAAGGTCTTATCATAATAGTCTCCATTCTCTTGGATGGTCAGATAGAAGAACCTTAGAATGTGCTTCATCTTTTCCCATGTCACATCTGATGAGCACCCTAGATTTGGAAATTCTCTCACTTTCCTCCCTCAAATGAAAATAAAAAAACTAGAGCATTATCAACTTCTTGCTATTTGGTGGGCATTTCAGCTGCTTTTAGTTGTAAGAACCTTGTTAGAATATGTATTTTTGTTAGAATATATATTTTTGTTGGTTTTAGCTGCTTTTAGTTGTAAGAACCTTGTTAGAATATGTATTTTTGTTAGAATATATATATTTGTTTTGTTATTTTGTTTTGTTAGAATATATATTTTTGTTAGACACAGTTGTCATCAATTAACTTTTTGTTGAGTGTTAGTTGTGTGGGGTTTTGCTAGGCAATAATTGAGCAAATTATGACAAATAATATCTGTACAGAAAATACCAGCTACTGCAGAGTTACAAGTTTATGACCTGAAATATATTCTAAGACTATTAAAGCAGGAAAGATATTTACCTCATCAGATAGAAGACAGATGTTAGAATATACAAAATTAAATAATTTCAGTTCCTATATTTAAGTCCTTAGTTCCACGTTGAATCATGAATCAACTTGACTAGGTCCCCTCACTCATGAACGCTCAGCTGCCTCTGGACCCTCTTTATTCCCGCCAACACTACTCTCAGCGTGATATTAAAACATTACTACCTTGTGTGTTTGTAGCGATTTATAGTCTTTGACATCCTTCATTCACCTTGCTCAACACTGAGATGCAAACATAAGTTTTACCCGGATATTGGGATTTAAATCTAGGACTTGTTCTACTCTGCTTTGCCTTCTCCTCCAACTGCCATCCTATGTCTACCTTACTTGGAAATCTTCCCAAATTGTCGGTTAGTTCTCACATCAAATCAGATCCACGGCACTGAAGATCCTCCTAACATTTCTTCTTTAAAACAGTCACACCTTCCTCCTTTCATCAGCATTTATAAGCCCCATCCCTTCATTACAACCCCAAAGCTGCCCAGATACCTGCTTTTCTTCCTCATCCTTGCCAATTCTGATCTTGCCATTCTTCCAGGCTGTTTAGAGCCTAAGTTCTCCGTGACACTGTGTATGACAACTGTAGGCTATACCGACCCTTCCTTCCTTAGAATTTATGTCCCCTTACATTTACATTTCATACCAGATGACTTAACAGTTTATCTCATTATCATTTCAATATTGATTATATGTGTTCATTTTATTCTCCTAAGCAGATAGTATCTTTGAAGTAAGGATCTTGTCATATACTTCTCTTCTATTTTGCACATTTAAATCCATACTTTGATGATTGATAATTGATATTTCTTAATTTCCTAAACTTTGGCTCCAAAATGAAAGTGGATACCATATAAGAGTAAAATGTTTTAAGCCATATTCTTGTAATGATTCTAAATTAATATTAACATTTTGTTCTCTAAAATTTTGTTTGAGGTAACCCTTTGAAAAATACTAAATATTAGTATGTTTTTGACCCTGTATTTTATTTTATTTTATTTTTTTCCTTCAGAAATATTTCTTTTTTTTTTTTGACTCTGTATTTTAAATAACACTTAAGAAAGAGAAAATTGTAGATGTAGGTACCTCCCAGGATTTTTGTGTGTGACAATCTTATGTAAAAGAAGATTGTTGTCCTTGCTCTTCCTGTCTTATCTGACAGAACATTTTCTACAATCATTAATCTTTACGAGACTGTATTTACAGTTGGTCCAGGAAACTGGGTTCTGCATATTTTCTGTGTTCTTCATGCACTGTTTATCAAGCTCCCCCATTTGGGATTTGCATCATTTTATTGAGGCAAGAAATTGAGATCTCTGTTTCGTTGATGCATTTGAGGAGTAGTGAGGAAAATACTTTCAAGTGGAGTGTCCTTAACTAGATGGAAGTTCTTTGGGCACCAAAGGGGAAAAAAAAAGTTAATTCCTATCCAAATCTTCATTAATTGGATGCTTTGTAAGAAAGGTTAATAAAAGTATGGCAATCCCATTAGTTTTGGGGAATTCTATGCTGCAATGCCTCAGACAGAGCTGTTGGTCCTGCTTTATCAGTAAAGCATCTTAGATGCCTAGTTAATTGGGATTTCTTTCTCTGGCTCTAACTAATGCTTTAGGGATTTTAGAACATTAGCCAATGGCTGACTAGCTTTATGGGATTTATGTACCACTGCAGCCACAGGATCAAGTTTCATCCTCTGAATACGTGGAAGGTTCCTAATAAATTAAAGTTTCCTCCTTCCCCGGCTCCTACAGTCTTGAGTATTTCAGTCCTCAGATATTAACTTCTGGAAAACCACGTGGTGATGGTTCACTTGCAAGGAAACAAAGCCATGTCCAGATATTCTAATGTGGTCTCAGAAAGTTTCCTTCAAAATTCATTTGCTTTTTAAAATTTTATTTTCCAGTCAAAGTCTGGTTTATATACAATGAAACTCATTGATCAATTAGTTTGATGAAGGCCCACCCACCTGTCACCATCTAGAATTTATTTATTTATTTATTTATTTATTTATTTATTTATTTTGGCTGTGCCATGTGGCATATGGGATCTTAGTTCCCCGACCAGGGATTGAACTTGTGCCCCCTGCATTGGAAGTGAGGAGTTTTAACCACTGGACCTCCAGGGAAATCCCACAATCTGGAATTTAGAAAGTTTCCTCTTGACCTTTCCAAGTTCATACCACCACTGCCCCCCTCTCCCCCCAAGTCTCTTAGGTCCGTAGCACAAAGGAGTTTCAGGTTTCAGAAGAGTATCTGCAGGCTCAGATAATTCATGTAGCCATGTTGATGACAGAACACCTCAGCAAATAAATTTACCAAGAAACCTTCCCAAACATGCATTATATGTTGATTTGCATTTTTGAGAATGACATACTGCAGATCTGACACCCACCAACACGTATACCTACGTGATTTCCTTCTACTAACAGCTAGATAAATGAGTATGCAGATCAGTGCTGCTTCTTATTTATCATATTACCTTGAAAAAGTTGAACATGTGATAGTTCAGCTTCAGATTTATATTTCCAACAGCCATATGCCACAAGAACCAATTTTTAAATGTCAACAAACTATGGCATTTAAGATTCTAGTTTTTAACCTACACTGTATGTGTACTTATTTCATACATGGTATCATCAATATGGTCTTTTGTTTAAAAGTCCAAATGCTTATATGCCTCATGATTATACATTTTAAACATCAAAGTCCATATATACTTAGATATAAAATATCATATATGTTGAAGGGCTGAAGTAGGTGTGATACTTAACTTAGGAAAGGGCTTACACAAAGGCAACAGAAGAGTAGGCTTTTTAAAAGACACCTTTATTGTGGTTAAAATGACAAAGGAGGTGGGAGCTCACCCCATCCGTGGATCCCTGCAGCGTGCAGGAAATCAAAAGAAATAAAAGGAACAGCACTGAACCACTGCACCACAAACACTGGTCATTGTAGGTATCTTCAAATATTTGAAAGACGGTCGGGTGAAACAGGAGTTAATTAGGTTCACTCTGTTAACTCCAAAGGACAGCATGAAGAACAATAAAAAGAAGTTCTAGGGGAGGTGAATTTTTTTGCCTCGATACAGGGAACTCTTGAACATTTAGAACTCTTTATAAAAGTGTTGGGCTGGACCTCTTTGCTAACTAGGAAACTCCCAGTTTCTAGACGTGTTCAAACAGAGTCAGGGTGACCTCTACCCAGAAAAATAAAGATAGAATTGTTGCTCTCGTGCAAAGATTTGCTTATGTGACCTCATAAATTCATCCCTATTCCAAGATTAAGTGACTCCTTAATTGATGAGAAGGTATAATCTCTTCCAAATCAGCTTGTTTATTTTTCAAATTCTCTGATGATGAAGAAAGAATTTTACTCATTTCTAGCTGTCCTCTGTACTCCCTCAAATAGAAAAAAAAAAAGACTTTCGGAACAGCTCTTCAGTATTTTCTGTGATGTGATTACCTCAGGCAGTGGTACAAGTGTAATTAAAATTCTGTTTGCACTCTTCGAAATATAGATAAGCATTGCAGGGTGTGATCATTCTGAAACATCAGATTCGGGTAGTTTTCCAATCGAGGCTGGTAACAGTTTGAATTATTCTGGATCCATGATTTTGAGAATAAGACTAATTCTCTGCAATCATTGTTATACTTTAAGCTGTAAGGTTACACATGTTCTAGAACAAATCTACGGTCTCGCAGAAAACAAACGAAGCTGAAGAGATTGTGGCAAGGATTTAGCTATTTACTGTGTGTAGATGCTTGTTCTAACAAAGCAATCTGGATTTTATTTTAAAATAAACATTAGAAATGTGTGTTCCAAAGCCAGGCAGAGACCCACTTCCATATCAATTGAGTAAAACAGAGCTGAGAGCTGTTAAAAAAAAAAAAAAAAAAAAAAAGAAGCCTATTTCTGCCTTCCAAGAGTCAGTAAGAATAATAACTCACATTATCAGAAAGGGCAGTACAAAATTACTTGTGCAAAGAACAAGTAAAGACTTCTTGCTTTTCCTCTTTGGCTTTCTTGCTACCAATTTAAGATCAAGATCTTAGAAGGAATTACATTCCATCTTAGCTAGAACTGACAAAAACACATTTTCAATTACCAGTAGGTGACAATAGAACAACAATGTCAGTGGTTTTTTAAACAAGGTTATTTCTTGCTTTACAAAGGCAACTATTTATAAATGACCGAACAAGATCTCTAACAAATAATATTACTCTTTTCAAAAAATATAAATGCTATATCTTTGGATACTGGTACATTTAATTTATACTTTTCTGGCTTCTTAGGGTTCCCAGGGGACAAAAGACACTTTAACAGAATTATTTGACTTAAATATATTAAATACTAAGTACAACCCAAGGGAACATAAACATAAACCTATAAACATGGTTATTATTCATCTCCATTTAAGGAAAGCAGAATCCATGATTCTATTTTGTTGTTATTGTAGCTGTTGCAATGGTCATACTTCTTAGGACACATTTAAACATTTGAATATGAATGAATGAAGGAATGAGTATAAATAAAATGATGAATGACATTAATATAAGTAAATGATGCAGGTTCTATGAGGCAGCCTTATGGCCAAACACCATAGTTTTATTTCTTCATCATTTCCCTCTGTCACTCCAAAAGCCCCCAGTAATACCCAGAGATATATTTCAAGGACTCAAATTAAAAATTCACTTTTCTTCAAGTAATTCTACAAATTGGACTGGTGTTCATATTAAGATAAACTCGTGTTCTCTTTGTAGACTTGGAATTTCAGTCCAGTTATTTGTAAGTTAAAAAACCTTTACTAGAAAAAAAGATTTCAATGGGCTTCACATTATCCTTCTAGAAGACAGGTACAAAAACCACTCTATGTTCCTCTTCTTCTAACAGCTCCCAATTGTTTGGAGCATTTTAAGACGTCAGTTAATGTTCATGTAGTTAACTTAGATTATCTCCCATCTACGTTGAAGGTTTTAACGGTGCCAAATTATCTCACCACCTTTTCCCTCTCTTGATTCCATTAACCTTAGGATTTCAAAGCAATCTAATTTTGGATAAATTGCTTTCCTGTGTTTTGGCTGCTAGCTTTTGACAAATGTGTTTTAAGTTTCACTCAAAGGCTAATTTTTCTTATTTTAACCACTGAATGCTTTACAAATTATGCTAGCAAGATGTCTTTTATTTCTCAAGTTTTAGTTACTCAGAAATTATAATTTTTCTAAAGCTAAAAAAAGCTTGAAAACTTGATACTGAACTAAATATCATTGACTAGATTAAATTGTTAAGAATTTATTATTAGGAAAATTTGTTTTGAGTTATTTTCTATCTGGTAATAGTCTAAAAGTATTGGTACTTTTAATTACATTTTGTTTATTGGTGAGAATGACCAATCTTTAGAAACACTGATATGTTTCCTATGGGAAGACCAAAATAGCTGACATTGCATTCCAGAAGTTGCCAGACACACACACACACACTCACACACACACACACACTTGTGTGAGAAAGGAGAATGGCTGAGTTTCTTTTCCTTTCTTTCTTCCTTCCGTCCTTCCTCCCTCCCTCCCTCCCTCCCTCCCTCTCTTTCTTTCTTTTTTCTCCCTTTCTTTCTTTCTTATGAATAGCCATTTAACGTATTCACAGAAGAAATTATCACTTAATAAATTTTTATTAAGTGCCATGATACTGTATTAGACATTGTGATGGATAATAGCAAAGAAACGTAAGACATTTGCTCACCAAAACCATCTAGTTGAAGAAATAGACTTGTCCTCTCCCAACGAATACAATTTGTCAAGGATGAAATGTGAGGGATAGTAATAATATAATAACAGCTACTAACCTTGAGCCCTTCCTATTGCACAGACACTGGACCAAAAGTCCTACATTAGTTATCTCATTTGCGCCTCACCACAATAAAATGTGAATTGCTGTTCCTATCTTACAGATGAGAAAACATGGAGTCTGAGAGGTCAGGTAGTTTACCCAAGGACATACAGTCAGTGCTCAGCTACAATGAAAATCTAAGTCTGACACCAAAGCCCATGTGTTTATACTTTTTGTTAATGTTGCATTTCAGAATATTCCACATACAGTGTTTCAAAGATGGGAGAGAACTTTCAGGGACCACTTCACAGAGAAGCTGGTATTGGTGTTGAGAAATGAAGGGTAGGCTGGACAGTAGTAGGTGTAGATCCTGGGGAATCTACTTTAGGGCAGTTAGAAATATATGGGCCACAGCATGAGGTTAGAAGTGTAGAGATGTTTGGGGACCAACAGTTTGATCAGAGTGTAGTGGACTGGAAAAGCTGGGTGGGACCAAAGGAAAGACAATGAGTAGTTTTTAATATATAATGTGTTGAGTTCATTTGTTGAGAATTTGAGAAATTAGGGGTAGGACATGAGAAATAATAAAACTTCAGCCTTACGTAACTGGAGTTTGGAGAAAGGTCAAATTATCATCTGATGCTAATTATGTTTTTAATGTTCTTCATTTTTCTTCTCAAGTGAACAGTCATTACTGTAAGGAGAGATCTCCAAAGTAATTTGTATTTCTTTGGTAAGAGAATATAAAAATTTTAAATGCTTTAGTAAATCAATTAATTCTTAATTATGTGCTATTTTAGAATATTAAAAATATATTTAACATACCTAGTAATATTATACTAAAATGAAAGATGGATTGTTTATTCATACAACCATGTTATTTATAATTCTCCAGAAAGAATGTATCCATTTTCACCTAATGCCATGCTTTGTTATCTGCTTAAAAAGGTCTATATAGATACCAGGAACAGTATTTTATTTGAGGTAAGATTGAGGTAAATTCTTATTGATTACATGGACCTCTTGACTATCCAAATCCATCTGGAACTATTTGATTGTTGTTTTGCCCTTCAAAGATACATACTTTTAAAGTTTTAACATTGCTACCTCAGTACAAGGATTGGAAATATACAAATGGTTTTATATATATTATTTTTTCATTGGGTTATTGGTGATTATTTCAAAATGCTTAATTAAACCTTTATCAGTTCTAGAAATTCATTTGCTTCTAAAATGAAAAAAAAGTGAATTTTTGACACTTTTTTTTCCTCCTCTTTCCCCATTTTGAATTACTTAGAAATTATTTTGCAAGGATAAGACTTATTTGCCATACCATTGAGTCAGGGACAGATCTTAGATCTGACACGTTCGATCAAAAGGAGGAACATAAACAAGTTCAATCACGCATGAAAGTTTCTAACGGAATTCAAATATAAATGTAATTTACTTGCCAGAGTTCAAAATTTGTAGGATTTGCATGGCAAGTGCAGGGTTAATCAAAGAAAAGGAAAAAGCAGAGAAGCAGCTTTTAGAGAAGCAGAGATGCAAGCAGGAAGCACTTCGATGAGCCTTGCTGAAATGGAAGTTGATCAAGCAATTAATACAGTTAAAAACACAAAAGTACACTTGGGTCTTAATCTACCTAAGGAAAGTGATCCAAACCAAATAAGTAAAGTTGATTGACTAAGACGACTTTCCAGTGAGGTGGAAAAGTCTCATAAAAATCCTGAAATGGAATACAAGGAGCGAGGTCAATTGGCCCATCCTGTCTGCTGGCACTGAATTATTTCATAGCCATTAAACTCAGTTCAGCTGACCAGAGAAGGAGTTCATCTGTACTCGGGAATCCACGTGGAAACTCTGGTTAGAGCAATAAACGTTCCATTTTTTATTTTCTTCAATCTTGTTACCCACCCCCCCCAACTGCAGCCATGTAGACATATTTTATTGGAAGAGTGATAAAGTCAGTATTAAGCATTGGAAAGACCACTGAACAAATGGTTTCAGAGGACCTGAGTTCTTGCTTTTCATGACCTTCAGTTATTGAAAATACAAAATGGTAACATATTTTGTGAATCCAGTGAAATAGCCTTAGCCTTACCTCAGTTCCCCATCTTGGGTGATGCTGGACTCTGTGCTTTGGGAGCTTGGGAAGAGGGTCTGTGTTTGCTCAACCCAGTATCCTCAATGCCTAGCATGTTACCTTTATAGAGTCAGTGCTCAATTAATATTTGTTGAACAAATCAAAAATTGAAAGCATAAAGTGAATGTACGGTTCACAAATTTTGGGGTGTGCTATAGAAAGCCACAGAGTAATTACCTTCCTTGAGGATCAACTTTCCTGAAAAGTTTGAAAGGAAAGTTAAGTCATTTAACAGGGTTAATTAAAGCAGATCTATACTAAAACAAATTTGGATTATTTATGGATAGGATGCAAAATTCACATGAATTTGTGAAACTAAAACTTGAGACTTCAAAGCAATTTCACCAGACAGCTGCTTCTAGCATTGCCCTCAGTTCTCTTCCTCATCACAAGAGGATCTTCAGGGAAAAATATGTGAATCACGGAGTAGATGAATACTGTATAAGACCTAAGGTATGAGACTCAAGGAAGATGGAGTTATGGTCATCAGGACAAGCATTTGATCATTCCACCGACATTTCAGAGTGGAGACACTGTCTTGCTCATTTTGTGCCCTGGCACCAGCGTGCACGTGTGCACACGCCCACACACACACACACAGGGGAGTATTGAAAGGCACTAAGTTAGGTGATTTGGAAGCTAGTATAGGGGAAGAAAAGGGTTATTTTTCCTTGTACTCTCCTAGGTTCTCCAGCTGGAGCCCTATAAAGTTAGACTGACAAATGACAGGTTAATAAGAGACAGTTTATTAATGAGTGTAGAATGCATCACCCGGGGGGGAAACCTCATGATGACTAACTCAAAGCAGTGGTTAGAGTTTGGGATTATACAGTATCTTGGAACAATAAATTTGTAGAGAAGTGACAAGACAAAGGAAAAGGGTTCGAGGCTTCCAAGGATGGCAAACTGTAGAAAGGTAAATCCATGGGGGAAACAAAGGGAGCAAGGTTGGTTTGTGCAGGTCCATCTCGGTGTCAAGTTTCCTTTATTTTTTTCCTTCCCATTGCCGTAACATTTCCCTGGGAGAGGAGATTTATGACCATCTCCATTTTTCACAAGTTCCTGCTTTTTAGTCAGATAGAGGAGGCCCTGGGAAGGCATCTCTCTGCATCTACTAATTTCCATTTGCCTCCAGCTCAAAATAATCTTTATGCCAAAGTGGCGTATTTTGAGATGGCACATTCTGGTCCACTATAAGAGTGAAGTGACAATATGGATAAATCCTAGACACTTAGAACCCAGGAGATGAGATGTTATAAGTTCAGAGTGGGTTCAAGGTCTGTGATGTACTTAATACAAAATGAACCAAATGTGGTTGTTTGTGGGAGACTCAAGGACAAGGCTACACAGTCACATTATTTCACTACAGGGCAACGGGACCACAAAACTGATGGGGGGGTACCCACATTTACAGGTGATGTCATCTGAGTGCTGGATCCTTGTGCCTGCCTGAGCATGGGTGAGTTTACAAAAGCAGCACGACATCCTGGTAGAATGAAAGCCAGCTGGGACGGGAGTGACAAAATGCCAGTGGGGTTCCACTCTGCTTGAGCAGGCATGGGGCTGGGCCTCTCTTTGGAGTAACTGAGTGCCTAAGGACCAGAAACCCCTAGTTGATTCTTGACAGCTGGATATTCATAATACCCAGTCTCAGCCTCATCAGAGCCACTCGAGCAAGAAACAAATCATATTTAGGGAGATCTGTTTGGTGTATCTGGAAGATCTGCTAGGACTGAGCAGTGAGCCAGCTGTGAGGCTGTGGGTGGCTGTGAACTATCTTGGCTGCAGCAGGATGTGGAGAAGGCAGACACAGAGCGAGAGGCTGAGAATCAGTCTGAAGTCTAGGCAACATCAGCTCCTAGCTGCTGCTGACGGCTCTAGAGATGACGGGACACTGGCTGGTCTGAGTAGGATTCTCATTGAAACCTGAAACCCAGCTGGTTTCTTGGGACATATGACCTGTACCGTTACACAGGGCTCCCACTTAGAAGAACCCCACGTGGATTAATGCTCTGCTGTCACTCTTCCAAAATTCTTAATTTTAACTTTGAACTTGTGTTTTGGGAGGTCCAATGGTGCCACTCAGCATGTGTATGAGCAGGGGACACACAGTAGGATATTCATGCCTGCCGTTGACATCGAGCACTCACAATGTCCCCTGACCACAGGGTTCCAGTGGACCCATGATGGGTGGGAGTTGGGTGAGACTCAATGGGAGTAAGGTCAGCTGTGATGACCATGACTGACTGGGGATGCTGACAGTCCTGAGGGCCACTCATCTGAACCAGCGCTTGCTTCAGATGCAGAAAGAAAGTGGTGGTGGTCCCTAAGAAACCCGAATGACCAAGGAAGCCTATCGTATTCTTTTTTTGGGTTTTTTTTTTTTTGCGGTACGCGGGCCTCTCACTGTTGTGGCCTCTCCCTTTGCAGAGCACAGGCTCCGGACGCGTAGGCTCAGCGGCCATGGCTCACGGGCCCAGCCGCTCTGCGGCATGTGGGATCTTCCCAGACAGGGGCACGAACCGGTGTCCCCTGCATTGGCAGGCGGACTCTCAACCACTGCGCCACCAGGGAAGCCCTATCGTATTCTTTATTACACATGTTAATTCCCTATTAGCCAACCATGTATGATGACGTAGGAAGAAAGATGGGGCAATCCATAACTCCCTTCCCTTTCAGTCCTTCCTTACTCACCATTGAGCTGAAAGTAGAATGTCATTAGAATGTGCACATATCAAAAAGTGAACATAAAAACAGTTGCTTTAGTTTTATGCAGAATTTCTACTGTTCTGGTAAGAACTAAATACATATGTCTGTACTAATTTTGTAATTTCGGTGATTCTACATAATAACTAAATGCTCATATTTACATGTTAAGCTGGTAATGTATAATGTAAAGATAAATAGTACATGGTAATGATTTAACATTTTAATTTTTATTTATTTAGAAAAATATTAAATAACAAATTAAAACACCAAGATCAATTGAGAGCAAGATCATGGAAGAAAAGGAGTGTATTTCAGTATCTTAAGTGGTATTTTTTCCTGCATTTTGAACAAGATGCCCTGCATTTTCATTTTGTAGTAAATCTCAAAAATTCTATAAACAGCCTTGTCGAAAAGAAATAGTAAGAAACCATCTACTTATTCCTTTATGGTGTGATAAATGATGCGATTATATAAAGCTTTCAATAGAATGAATTTATTAGTATTCCTTCTTCCCAGCCAATAAGCACCAGCTTCTAAGTGTAGATATTCATAGCAGATGTGGGAAAAGAGGGGTTAAAAGTTCAAGGTCAACTCATCGAGTTCTCCTGAATTCTTTGAGTCTTTCCCAGAAGATAGATTATTTTGTTTCTCTTAAATTCACAAATGTTGCTCCAAATACTTTTAGATACTTTAAATAGGATATTTTAGGTATTATGTCAGTGATGTGCAAAAATCACAGGTTCTCCTAACAGCATTCATGATTAAAAAAAAAAAAGTACTGGTACCTAGTTGTCAGAATGCCTCACTAGGAAGCCCGGGGCCATGGTGGAGAAGACGACTGTGAGAGTTCCCTGCAGCCTTTAGCTGCTAACCTGATTCAGACCTCTGTACACAGCAACCACCTTCAATCTGCTAATCAATTTCTTGTCTGCGCCTTTGTACACACATATATTAACTTCGCAGCTAGATTTTTTCAATTCCTGGATTTCTATACATAGGCATTTAAAAAATGTTCTTAGTTTTTTGTTCTGACATTTCCCAAGACATTCAGTGTCTTCTGATATCACCCTCAATGTTTTAACATCTTTAAGCATAGTTGCCCAAAATTGAGTGAACGCCACCAAACCAAAGATTAGATTCTGTTTAATTCTCCTTATAATTAGACATTGATTATGAGGTCACCATCCATCTTGATAAAATATCTTGTGTTTTGTTCCCCAGTTTTTTTTCCAGTCTACCATGGAATTGATGAACTTATTTTATAGCTATCAGAGTTCTGTTCTCCGAATGGCTGCAAAGATCAACAGAGACAGATAAGATCTTAAAGTTGTCTTCTCCATTCTTTCTATAGCTGACATTTAAGAAAAATAGTGACTACGTCATGTCTAAAGTAGGAAGCAGCAAGCTTTCTGTAAAGGGCTGTAAACATTTGGGGCTTTGTAGGTCACACGGTCTCTATCACGACTACACAACTATTCAACTCTGCCCTTGAAGCATGAAAGTGCCATAGACAATATATAAATGAAAGAATGTGGCTGGGTTCCAATAAAACTCTTTTTTTTTTTTATCCTAGACAATTGACAGGCTGGATTTGGCCCAGAGTCTATAGTTTTCTGATCCCTGGTCTAAAGCCACAGAGAAATTCTAGAAGAATTTTATGTCTTGGAAAATTGTTTTTCAGTCTTCTTTATCCTCTCTCTCTTCCTTTTCTCCACTTACGTTACAAACATATGTTCCCAACATTTCCATTCTTAGCTATCTGGCCTTAGTGCTCCAAATACCCTCCCTGGTTGATTTCACCTAAATGCACAGCTTCAGTGACCACTCATGTGCTTTTATCTCTCTCACAAGGGCCAGAGCCATGTATCAAATCTCCTAACTGGAGGTCAGCACATTTATTTCCCAGAGGCATCCTGAGCTGTCCAATTCCCAGAGGCATCCTGAGCTGTCCATATTCAAAATATAATACAGTGTCTCTCCTGTATTGAACAATTTTTCTAGCTGGTGACTTGTATCCTCCAGTTTCCCAATCAGATTCCCCACTGTAGTCATTATGAAGCTCCACTCTCCTCCTCTCCCTTGCTGGAGTCCTTACCACCTTTCAATTCGTCCTCTGCCTCTTGTATCACTACCCCACCCTGCCACTCCACACAATCTAGTCTCATTACTGCTGCCCAAATGATCTTATAAAAATGCTTATTTGATAAGTTGGCTTAAAACCCTTCAGTGGACACCTAGGCACCTACCTAAATCCCCCAGAATGACATATAAGGCCCCCTTATGACATCATCCTTGCTGATAAACCTGCAAAGGGAAAAAGACAGACAGACAGACATTGTATGATTAGGAAACTTGGGAACATCCAAGTTCTGAAATCACAGCAAACACTCTCTGAGAGCTTCCCAGGGAGAAATACATGAATAAGGATCAACATAATGCAAAAGTGCATTTTAGTACTAGCAATGTCTCTGGCCCCAACACTAATATGGAAATTGGTGAACTTAGGGCTAGATTATAGGGAGCCAGTAAGATTGTTTTGCCTGCGTTAGGTAGGCTGACCTCCTCTCCCAAGTCTCCTCTATCTCCTGCTTGCGTATCTGCAAGGATGAAGGATGCTGAAAGGAGAGGGCCAAGGGGTGCATTTCTTTATAAAGAGGAATGGCCCTGGATCCATCAAGACCTCTAATCCTATGAAAAGGGAGCCCATGGAGATGCAGAAGGCCAGCCTCCTGCCAAGGATGAGCAGTTCCCAAACCTTTGGCACTCTGGCTATATGTAAAGAAGTGTGTGCCAAGTGCTAGGAGGGAAGAGAGCAGTGGAGGAGCCTCGTGGAGGAAAGATGGCAGCCCTTCTCCCAAGAGTGGATGGCAACAGCCATTCTCGCCCTGCCTGGCTCCTAAGAGCCAGAACTCAAAGAACTCCAGCATCTGGAACTGATACCCCCTAACGTTTCTGTGCATCCAATTTCAATTCATTTTTTTCTTTGGGGTGGGTGAAGAGGGGTGAGAGTGGGAACAATGAGAAATTCTTAGCAAGTTGTCTCTCTAGCGTGACTTCTCAACCCCCAGGAAGTGCCTTTTGTTCGGTTGGGAATCTCTCACCCCTGGTCCACGAGAGACTGACACCTCATTCCTATCCAGCTTAGCAGTCTCCCCCCACCCTGCAGACCCTTTCCTGGGGCACCCAAATGGAATTGTCCACACCCTGTTTTACTTTTTACTACAGTTAGTTTCAATGCAGCATCTTTCATTATATTTCATTTACTCTTTTCTGATTACTTTATGTATCTCTCCTAGTAAACTCTGAATTCCTGGGTAGCAGGAACTTTGTCTTATGGGACTTTCTGCCCCAAGAGGACAAAAGAAACTGGCACATTGTGTATCTTTAGCAGAAATTTTTGGATGAATGAGTGCGTGAATGAAATACATATAATTGATTAGAAAGATTTGGGTTCGGAATTTTTTTTAACTTTAATTTTAGAGTTCAACTATGTAATTTTCTTTATAATGAGGTAAAAGACTAGTCATTTATATGAAAGGACATACTTGTTTTTTAAAATAATTACCAAAACCACATTTTCACTACATACATTTTATACAATACAGAAAAGCACAAAGAAGAATCTGCCCAAGATTTTAATAACATGACCATTGCCTTAGACACATTATTCAACTTTCTTTCCATGTAGCCTCTTTAAAGTGTTGTGAGTTCTTCAATGAGCTGTATTTGGATAAAAATACTAGGCTAATATGGAAAAGCACTTCGCTCATGCCCTGCTTAAAGACTTTAGTCAGGATGCTGTGACATTTACTTTCTTGATAATCAGATGGTGGCATCGATAAGGGATCAACACCTTTTTGAGATTACCTGTCATTATTATCATGATGCTTTCAATCTTTAATATTTTTCCTGTATCTGTATCTTTACGTCTACCATCACCTACCATGCTAGGGACCTTGGCAGATTTATTTATGTTCTTTATTTATTTATCCCTGATCCACAAATCTCTGTTTACAGCTTAGACAAATAATAAAGAGTAGAATAATGACTCCTCATTTCCTTTTTTGAGTTTTAGTTTTTGAAGTGATATTTCTAAATCAACATGCTTTTTAAATATTTGAATTTATAAGCTTGTAGTGACATTGTATTATGTATCATAATTTTATATTCTTTTCATTGGATGATTTTTTTAATATTACATGAATAGAGGTAATGCTTCTTCAGTAGTTACCTGTGGAATCTATTAATTATTTGTTTATATAATTATTGTTTACATATTATATTTTTGCAAATGGAGTCTGAAAATATTTATATTACGTAGAACTCTACATATTTCTTTAAGATTTTCAGTCATCTGCTTTTTGATTAGTTTCCCACTTACATTTGAATGGTGATAGATAATCCATTTCCATGAAGACTTTTTGGTTTGTATTTCTCTTAGGCATCATTTACTCCTTTTAATGTGTACATAAATGTAATAAGAGAAAACTCAGCAAAAATTATCAGCTGTTTCAAGGAGCTAAATTTCACTGGTCATTCATTAAGATAGTCTCAGTTGCTTTACTGTCATGTAGTTTTTCATAATCTATATTTAAAAAATCTTTAAATGGGCAGATTGAATTAAATTATTTTCTTCAGAATTGATTTTACTAAGCTATGACAATTGTATATGGTCTTTTCTGGGAGATTTACTTATTGTTTATTCAGTTATTCTATTAGCCAAAGATGTATTTTTACTAAATACTACAGTATTTTTACTTTTTAAAGTTGTTGAAACAGATTTTATAAATTGTATTAAATGAGTAAATTCTTCTATGGTAATTATAATAATTTTGTGGCTTTTAAAAATTGATAACTAATGTTATTTTACACACTTCCTCAATAATTAACTTATTCATTTATTCTAGGTATTATTAATTACTTATTGTATGTAATTCAAATAGACCTTATAGTGACAGCATAGACTCTGGAATCAAGTTCAAACCCCGAATCCTCTACTTCATAGGTAGGTGTCTGTAGAAAATGAAGATAAATTATTCCAGGTGATAATAGTCACTACTTCATAGAATTATTGTGAAGGTTGAATGGGAAAATACATATAAAATGTGCCATGCACACACTTAACACTAGTGTGCTTCAGAGCATGTTGGCTGTTGTCAGTGTTGCTAGATGCCTGATGTGATGCACATTAATTTCTTTCTCATCCTCTGAGTAATAATTCCAGAAATCAGCATTTTTTTTCTGCTTAAGTTCAACAGCAAAGCAATTACCTAGAGGCTTGAAAATTGACACTGGAAAAAAATCAATTAGGCAACACAAGTCCATTTCCTATATGACTAGATTGTAGCCAGTATTCTGGCTGTATGAAGTGGCATTTGACATAAAGATCATCTATCCTGCAGCCCACCCCCCCAGGCTGATGTATTGCTGACATATTGTCTGGAGACTTTCCCCAGCTTTCTGTCTCAGTATGCGACTTTAAGACTTGGCCTTTGAAAATAATGATGGGAGCATCAACAAAGCCAAGGTTCTTGGTCCTTTAGGGCAGCCATATCTGCTGTTCATACCCAAGGGATTCAAACATTCAAGCTAATGACTTGAGAACACAGTTCTGCCCCTCCTGAGGATTCAGCCAAAACCTCCCAAGCTGGGCAGCTGTTTAGAGCATTACTTCATTTTAGTATGATCTTTTCTGTGCTGCAAAAATATTTGTTAAATGCAGCAGAGAGATACTTCACACAATTATTGGTACACAGCTGGACCTCATTTCTTCTCCAAGCTCTAATCGTACCTTATAAAAATTTTAGAACTAATGGCTAATCCTTTGAAGGAAAAAGTTCTATTTGGAGCTTGGCCATACACTATATATCATAATAAAATTCAAATAGATTAATAGGTTAAATGTAAAACAAGAGAAAAAATATCTTTATGCAATTTCAAATCATTAAAGACCTAGAAAAAACTTACTTGTGAATGGTTTTCTGATCTTTTATTGAGGAAAGACTTTCTGAATTCAGAAACAATGGAAGAGATCGCTAAGTTTCACCAGATATGAGTAAACATAATATGTTTGTTTAACATTAATACTTTGAAAATTTTAAAATTTAGAAGAGAAATTAGAAGATTATTTGTCCCAAAATAACAAAGAAGGTTTACTATCCTTAATTTATAAAATGTCTTTATACAATAATGAATTTATATTATTCTAAATTATAAATGGATAATTCTAAACCAAAGCTAAAGAATATAAATATGTATTTATTTTCAAAATCAGGCTGTTAAACCTCCCTAGAAAGCCACCACGCTAAATAACTGTGTATAGTAGGCTTTTTTTAAATGGGATAATATTATTACATGCTTTATAGTTTTTGTGAGGATTGAATTAAATAAGGCATGTACCGTATAGCACACTACTACTAAGACGAGGATTAAAAGAAAAATTTTCTGTTTCCTATGATCCCAGAGTATGTATAATTTCAGACTTCTAAACTTCAAGAGAGTTCAGGCTAAGCCAGCTATATCCTTAACAGAAGCAGCCACTGCAGTTCGAAAAAACCGTGTATAAATAAATGTATGAATACGTACTACCTGAGGATTTCACTCAGATCTTCACTAATTGAAACACAAATGATTCAATGCCCCAAGAAACAAGTTCTAGTGCTATAACTCAGTCAATGCATGTAATGCAAAACAAGGCAAACCAGCCTTACATCTGTGTAGCAATGATAGGGACTTGTCAGTTGTCCCAGGTAAGAGGCAGTATAAAAACAAAGTCCTCAAGTTTGATTGAAAGCAGTCAGGATATCTCCAGTGACCTTAAAGGATGACATGAGATTTTCAGAAAATTCTTCAAAATTTTTGATTTTTACCCTATTTCTTTAAAATTTGAATATGTTTCATTAAGTTCTGTTAAGAGAATTTAAGAAGGCAAAAGTGGACAAAGAAGACCCCGAAACCACTACCTGAAGAAGAAATGAAATCACTGTCTGGGTCATAAAGTGAAACTCAGTGGTTCTAACACAAATTTTTTGCCTAACGTATTCATTATATTTCTCTACATTTCCATTTTAACTGTCATGAAGAAAAGACAGCAACCCATTTTCCATGTGCTGTAATTTATACTTGCTCTAGCAAGATAAGTAATACCACTCCAAATATATCATAAACAAAATATTTATTAGGAAAGCCTCATTAGCATGCATTTCGTTCTGATAATAAGGTTTAGGAATTTAAATTAATATCAGTGTTATTTGAGAACAAGGCTATTAACATTTAATAATATTTAGCATTTATATAGTCCTTTGTGTTTCCAAAGTACCTTCGTCATTAATTAATTAAACCTCAAATTATCATTGTGAGCATGTGCAGCTCATGGTTTCTTCAGTTATAAAATTGTATTCTTAGGTATTTTAACTTCTCCAGCTAGGAGTTCTCCCTAACAGTTTTCTTGAAAGTTCTTTCATGCAGAGTGCGATTGCCAGTGTATCCAGGCAGGAATCTCTCCATTGCAAACTGTCAGTGATATTCTCCTTGTCAGCTGTGGGGACCAGAGATGGACGACTGGCAGGAGAGCAGAGCTCTCTTTAAATCTTCTCAAAATGTCTTGATTCTTTGTTTGCTGCTGTTGCTCCTGGTCCCCTGCCCCTGCACCATCACACACTGACATGACCCAGCCAAGAGCTTAAAATTGACCCCTTATTTAATATGTATCCATCCAAGACAATGTCACAAAACTCCCTTTGATTCAAAATGAAATAGTTTAGTGTCAGGAAACATCCACAGGGCGAGAGGTTGGGGGAGGTGGACCCTCACTCTACAATATTTAATGGCTCCCTATTACCTATATGCAATAAAAATCCAAACTCCTCAGATCTGGTATGTAAACCTCCTACGATGTCATATTTGACTTGCCATTCCTTTGTGACCCCCTGCTTCACACATCCCCTCCCAACCACAGAACACAGGGATAAAATGAGCATGCGGAAGGCCATCTGTACAGTGTCAGCATTACAGACTTGAGAGGTGGCCTGGCTGCTCTTGGAGAGATTGCACCCAGGAAGATTCCTTGGTCAGCATTGGTTCCCTGCTGGAATCAGAATGGCAAATCAGACTGCCCAGTGTCTCCACCTGCCTGGGCCATCAGGCTGCTATGTTGTTGGCTTCCCGAGCTACCCCAGAGCTTCCTCAGAAGGGAATGCTGTCATCTGCTTACCCTCTTGGTCCTTGACTATGACCTTGGGCTCTTTGCCTTATGTAGGGAATGCTCAGCTTTGCTAAGAGTGTCTCAAGGCTTGTTCTTTGCCTTACATTGTGAGTAGGGCAGAACCCAGTCCCGAGGGTCCATCCCTGAGGGGCCAGGGCAGAGAGCTCTATCACCTTCCTCCAAAGGATAATTTTATCAAGGGTGAACTGAGAAAAACTCTGGAAACTTTTTCACACTGATAGAAGAAAGCATAAATTTATTATCAGCAGGGAAAAAGAAAATTATTATCATCCATCAGAGTGGCAAAGAAGACAGGGAAAGAGTCTTAATGAAGTCACCCTGTGGGTCTTAGCCTTTCCTTCTCTTGCTAGCTACTGATTCACAGGCCTGGCTTTTAAATACAACCTGATTCACTGGAGTAGTCAATATAATGGTCTACATCTTCAGTGGTCCAGAGGTCACCAGGTTGAAGTTGCTTTTTATATAAGATCAAAACACATGTAACAAAATTTGTTTGAATAATACAATGTGCTCAGCATTATATGGCCACATGAATCCCAAACATGCCACAAAATTATCCTTGGGGACTGAATTTTCTGGGTTGTAGAGATGGCTCATTTTCCATGGGTCTTCAGTATCTTGTTACTAATTTAAAACTACCCTTGGGATCTTTAACAAGTATCTGTTTGAGAGAAAGAGAGAGAGAGAGAGAGAGAGAAGCCAAAATTTACCTTAACCTTAAAATTCTATGTGTAAATGCTGAGCCAATACCCTGACACACAGCAGATGTCCAAATTCATCACTGACTTGAATAATCACTTTATAATATTTAATATCTCCCTATTACCTCTATGCAATACAAACCCAAACTCCTCAGTTCCAATATTTAAACTTTCTAGAATGTCATATTTAACTTTCCAATGCCCAGCTCCACAAAAACTGTGTTTCAGGCAGGAGTAGTATATTTAACTGTTCTATGAATACACTGGCTGACGTCCCAATCTCTGGGGTTTTATTTGAGCTGTTTTCATTACCCAAAATGTTCATATATTTTTCAGCTGCTCCCATTGCACTGTGAGATTCTCGAGGAGATGGACTAGGTATTGTTCATCGCTTATCCTCCACAGTGCTTATAGAGCTTTTTGAACATGGTCAGCATTCACAAAATTCTTTTAAAAGAGAATTGGATTGAAAAACAATAAGCCAGTGCTTAGGATAGAAGGCAAATTGAGTGGCAGGAATCATAAATTCAAAGGCCAGACAAACAACATCAACACATAAAGCAAGCCTTGTGGGGACTGAAAGAGCAGGAGAGTATGAGCTTTTTCTAGAGAGTATGACAACTGTGGGGCTGCAATCTGAACGGCTGACCCAGAATTGCCAGAGCTTGAATTTAAAAAACAAAAACAGAAATCTGGATTTTTATATGAAATCTACCAAGTTTTAATACTAAAAACTGATTTATAAATTTGAATACAATGTAATAGTCAAACAAAACACATTGTGGGTTAAGTTTGCTCTGCAGCTGTCCAGGATAAGAATCCTATCACACACACAAAAAAGAATTCTATCACACAGGTGACAAGGCTAAGAAGGTGGATTGGGGACGGGGTGTAAAGGGAAAAATAAGTCACAAATGTATTTTGCTTTTGTAGGTGATGAAGATGTTCATTATCTTGATTGTAGTGATAGTGTCACCATCTATACGTATGTCAAAACCTACTGTATACTTTAAATGTATATACTATATTGTATGTCAACTGTGCCTTGATGAAGCTATTTTTAAAAGTTAAAAAAAAAAGAAACGTGCCTTCCAACATCAAAAAAATAGTAAAATAAAAATAAATGTGTTTCCTACTTGTCAAGTCTTTCCAACATCACTTGCTTCGAGTACCTGATACAAGATAGCTCAGGGCAAGAGGAACACCAAGCAGTAAGCCAGAGACTTTTGCCAGCAAATGCCTAGGACTTGCATTCCAAGAGCAACTTAGAATGAAGGAAACAAAGGGAGTAAAAGACATGCCTGGCCCACAACCTCTGAGTTTCTTTAGTATCTCGTTTCTAAGAAATGAAGAACTAAGAGAACCATGCAAGATAGAAGTAGGTAGGTGGACAGTGGGAGGCAAGTGCAAGGAAAAGGTACAGTCAGATCTGGTTTGTTCCGCAGGCTATGCTGTTTCTGTGGAATTTGTTTGGCAATATGTTCTTCTACAGACCTGTTGAATCTTTATTTTGAGCCCATTAAAAAAAAATTGTAAGCCATGATGTGAATAAAGAATGAGTGTTGCTCTAAAGCCAAACAGATTATTGTTAATCAGCTCACTCTCCAGGCTTTTACAAATTCAGCAGTGATATGCCTACTTAAGACAGGAAGAGGGTCCAGGGCTGATTTGTGGTGGTTAAATTTTCTGATGAACCTATCTCATCTCTTTCATGAACTCAAGTAATTAATTAATTAATTAGCATGGTATTTTTCATTTGATTATCTATAGTACATATATGCTCTCTCTTGAGAAATATACACAAGCAAAAGACAGAGAAAGCTTCTAACTGATCTGTCCTATGAGAAGTCTCTTCAGAGATTTATATCACATTTTCTTTTAAGTGAAGTTAAATTCCATAAGGGAAGAAATTATGCATTCTCCTATATCCAGTGGTTTTTTCCTTCCTTTTTTCTTCTCGAGTGAAAAGGCAATGGTAGAAAATAAAGAGTAAGGTTCAGAATTATATTAAACTTGTGTAACGTAAGTTGTTATGTTAGTGATGAAATTGTATCAGAATATATCCTCAGCAAAATGGATAGAGTTCTGATCCATGACTCACATTAACATTAATAAGAGCTGAGCTGCTAAATTTCACAAATCACATGACAAATAACCTACACTGGATGTTAAACCCTGGGAAAAGATAGCAAATATGAGGGGACTGGATAGGTCAACTCGTAGGTAATAGAACAGATTGAAGCGAAACTGCTAGGAAGGTTACTAGGAAGGGAACACTGGTCAAACAATTGCATTTATAGGTGTAGAGCAGATTGACTGAAAGCACAGGCTGTAGAGTCAGGCAGAACTGTTTGACCCTGGATCCTCCACTTACACATTGTAATCTTGGAAAAGTCATTAACTTCTTTAAGTCATGTCTCATGATGTAAACTAAGTGCAGTGCTTGGTATTTAATAAACATACAGAAAAAAGTAGCTGATGTTATTACAAAGTCATAGGAAAGATCCTTAAATATCAGCTCATCCTACCAACCCATTTTACAGAAAAGTATATTGACTCAACATATAATAGTGACATTACTTGCCTAAGCTCACATAACTAGTCATAACAGCTAGAAATGGAACAGGAAACATGAACTTATTGTATTTTATTTTACAGATAATATCTGTCTTCATTTTGTTACAGCTTTATTGAAGTACAAAAATATAGTTGATACTATATGGCAATTCAGTTGATACTTGTGTGCTGACTCTATAGAATGCAACTTTGTTAAAGTCACGTATTAGTTCCAGAAGCCTTTTTGTAGATTTTTTAAGATTTTCTACATAAATAATCATATTATCTGAAAAGAAAGCTTTACTTCTTACTTTCCAATATGGATACCTTTCATTTCTTTTTCTTGCCTTATTGCACTGGATAGGCTCAGCAGTATATTATGGAATAGAAATGGTCAGAACACACATCATTAACTGATTCCCAATCTTATAGGGAAAGCACCTAGGCTTTCATCATTAAGTGTAATGTAGCTGTAGATTTTTCCTAGATGTCCTTTATCAGACTGAGGAAATTCCCATTTCTTTTTTGCTGAAAGGTTTTTTTCAAATCATAAATCAACACTGGACTTCATCAAATGTTTTTTCTACATCTATCATGATGACCATATGATTTTTTTCTTCCTTCAACTCTTGATATGGTGAGTTACATAGTTTTAGATTGTTATTGTGACATATTACATGTTAAATCAACCTTACATTCCTGGAATTATCTACATGGTCATGATATATTATGCTGTATATTGTTGCAAGTTTTTCATTTAAATCTTAAAAAAGCATATGTTTTATGTTCACGGGAGATATAGAGGTCATTGATTTAAGATGTTTCTTCATTTCTAATATAAGCATTTAATGTTATAAAATTCCTTAAGCACTAAATAACTTCATCCCTCATAATTTTGTGGTAACATTTCAATTTTCATTTAATTAAAATACTTTCTAATTTCCTTTGACCCCTGGATTATTTAGGAGTGTGTTGTTTATTTTGCAAATTTTGGAGAATTTTCCAAATATTTTCCTGTTACTAATTTTTAATTTAATTCCATTTTGGTCAGAAAACATCCTTTTTATAATTTCAATACTTTAAAATTTATTGGGAGCTTTTATGGTTCAGAATATGGCCTATCTTGGTAATGTTCTGTGTACATTTGATAATAGTGTGTGTTCTGCTATTGGTGGTGATAGAGTTCTATAGATATCAATTAGGTCAAGTTGTTTGCTAATATTGCTAAAGTCTTCTATATCCTTGTTTTTCTGTCCACTTGGCTAATGAATTATTGAGGAAAAATGCTGAAATCTTTGGCTCTAATTGCAGATTCATTTATTTCTCCTTTCAGTTCCATCAGTTTTGCTTCACATACTTGGAAGCTCTGATACTAGGTGCATACGCATGTACGTCTTAATGAATCAATCTCTTTCTCACCATGAAATGATCTTCTTTGTCTTTGGTAGTATTCTTTGCTCTGAAATTTACTTTCCCTGATATTAGCATAGCTACTTCAGCTTTTTTGTTGTTGTTGCTAATATTAGTATGGTATGTCAATTTCTATCCATTGCTTTTAATCTATTTCTTTATAATTAAAATGGGAGTCTTACAGGCAAGATTTTAAAATCCAATCTGACAATCTCTACCTTTTAATTGAGGTGTTTAAAGTTATACCTTGAATGTGAACATTAATTTGAGTATTCATCCACCATCCTGCTAGTTTCTATTTATTCTATCAATTATTTGTTCCATTTTTTCCTTCTGCCTTCTTTCAAATGAATATCTTTAATGATTCAATTTTATCACTGTTGTTAGATGTTAACCCCATCCAATGTATTTTTCATCTCGGACATAGTATTTTCTACTTTAGAAGTTCAATTTGGATCTCTTTTTATCTTACATTTCTCCCTAACATGCCTATACTTTCCTCTATTTTTGTGAATGTTATTGAACATATTTACAATTTTTAAAAATGTCTTTGTGTACTAATCCTACCATGTTTTTCCTTTCTGTGTCTTTTCTAATAGTTGAGTTTTATCCTCATTACAGGTCTTTTATCTTTTCTGCTTCTTTGCTAGCTTTGTCATTTCTGAAGAGATGCTAGACATTGTGATTTACTCTACTGAATACTGAATTCTTTTAAATACTTTTGAGCTTTGTTTTAGAATGTAGTTACCTAGAAGCAGATTGATTTTTCTGAATCTTGCTTTTACATTTTGATAGGCAGGACAAGCACAGTCTTTAATCTGGGGTTAATCTGGCCCCACTACTGAGACAATATCCTTTTGAGTACTAAAACCAATACCTGTACATTATGGAATTTTCCCCCTATAGTTGTTGAGAACAAGAACAATCTCCATCTTGGTGTGACTTTTCTCCTTTCTTGTGATCCTTTTCCTGACTTCAAGTAGTTTCCTCACAGCATGTGCTTACTAGTACTGAGCTGAAGACTCCAGAAGGATCTCCTGCAGATTTCTGGAGCTCGCATTCTGTGCTATTCTCTTGTCTCAGTACTCTTCCCTGCTTGTTCTAGCCACCCTGCCCTCCCCAAATTCTCAACTCTGTCTCCTCAACTCAAGGGTATAGCCTCAGTTTGGGTTTCCCTTCCCTGTTCTGCAGTCTAGAAACCCACTCCAGACATTCAGCTGAGACTTTGTCAAACTCACTTCATGTGTTTTTCCCCTCTCAAGGATTGCTGTACTGCACTGCCTATTGTTGAATGTATGAAACAATTGTTTCATATATTTTATCTAGTTTCTCAGCTCTTTGAAGTGGGAGCGTTATTCTGGCCCCTGTTTCTCCATCTCTACCATGGCTGGAAGCAGAAGAATATGTGTTCATTTTTAATAAAAAATAAAAATCAATAATTCAGAAAAATAAAATAAAAATAAAATTACTTGAAATTGTCTAACCTATAAATAATCACCATTAATAATTTCCCTTAATTTTTTATAAATACACAGCAAAAAAAAATTCTCTGATTTGCTTTTGAAGTCAATAAAAATAGGTTTTTATCATCAGTTTTAATGATCACAGCATTCCAGTGAATGGATACATTATGATCTATTTAACTCATCCCCAGTTGCTGGACAGTTAGGTTTTTCTAATTTATTGACATTTTTAAAAGTGCTCTGATCAACCCCAGTAACTGAAACCCATAGTCCATTGTTTTTTTGCCAAGGTGGCTTTAAAACTCTAAATTTTCTAGGCTACCATGTTTATTTTGTGGTTTCATGTATTTTTTTGCAGGAATCCTTAATAAGGAGAAAGGTTACAAGAAAGACAATTGATTTTGACAAATGTTTTGACCTGAGGTTGATAAAACGTGAAATTTTTGTCTTCAGCTCAGTATGAACCCTCTTTGGGGAAATAGAGTTTTATAAAACCTCATTTGGATGAAAATATACAGGAGAAGACCTAGACTGTTAGTTTATTGACTAACTGAAAATGCACAGTACCTTGGAGAGTTAATTTGTGTTGGTGCTAGAGGCAATCGGAAACAAATACAGAAATTTTAAATCATGGACTGTAGCTAGAATAGGCACTGGTGAGAGCCTCATGCCCTGATTGAGTGGCAGTTGGTTTAGCCTGCTGAAATAACTTGATGATCTAATCCATGTCCCAGATGATGGATATCCCTGAGTTTTGACCTAATAGTTGTGTTTTATCGCATGTCGGGAGAGAGCCCTGGATTATGGGATAATGAAAACTGAATAATACAGGTAGAAGTGCCATTGAGTTAGAGTTGAGATATGTTAATAGACAGTGAGGTGAATTTGTAATAGACTAAGGTAACCTACATTAATTATTTTACATTTGCAAAACTTAAAAAGACAAATAGCTTGGAATATCTCCTGCAGCACAAAAAGAAATGTAGACTAATGTTTACACACCAATCAGGAGAATTAGTTTTCTATTTATTTTACTAAAAGATTATACCTTTATGGCTGGACAGTATAAGGTGTGAAAAAGCTTTTCATTTTGTAATTGGGATTGAATGTCTTAAGTCTTCAGATAATATACCCAAATTGAAGTCTATTTTTTCTACTTCTTAGATTTTTTTAGTTTTGAAAAATTAATGTCTTCCTTTGGATATTTAAAACTTTAATGATCGACAAGGAAGGAAAGACAAGCTCTTCACAAAGAAAAATAAAATTTTAATGGAGATTTATGACTATGATTGATAAAGATGTGTCAGGCTATTAAGAAAGAGTTGTGTTGAGGAAACTTCTAGAGAAAGGAGAGGCTATGGAAAGACTCAGAGATGTAAAGTAGAAAATCTGTACCAAATTATCAGACAAAGAAAGTCAGCCACTTTGGGGGTGAGTAGTTAAGATTCGACTTTGAAACATGTCATGTTCCAAATTTGGACTAGAGAAAATGAAAAGGATTCAAAAATAAAATTGGGAACAAAAGTTCATGTTCCATTTAAAGAGATTATAATTTTTTTTTGGTTTTTTGTTTTTTGGAAAACATCTTTCCATTTTTATGGTTTAAAATCAAGATCTTTAGCGGTAGTTCAGAGTGAGAAATTCATTTCCTCATTTATTCAGTCAAACATTTATTGAGCACAGACTATGAACCTGATAATGTACTAACTTGAGGATACAGTGAGGAGATACAGTAGGGAGAAAATGCGTTTTTAAAATCACACAAACACTTAATAAGTACAAATGAGGTAGTGTTGTTTTTAAAAAATGTGCTATTTTATAACCTCCTATTTTATTTGTTTTGTTTCCCTTGACCATTCCCAAAGAAGATAGAACCACCGTCATCTTCTCAGAGCAAAACAGCTCATTTGCTGCCTAGTCTAGTAGTGGCCTGGAATACTCTTGAGCGAGGTAATCAGAAAAGAGAACTCTCCTCTCCATGGGCTGAAACTGCAAAGACCAAGGTGTATACAGGTCAGCTGACAAACTATGGCACATTTCATATCATTCTTTCAGATCTTTCAGACCTCAAGCACCATCAATCCTAATTAATTGCTTTCTGCCAAAAGCAGGAGGCCTTACTTAAATATTAACCCTTGATAATAGAAACTTTCACATGGTACAGTTAACTAATTTCCTAATTATTCACCCTTCACTTTCCATATTGACTGGTCTTCAGGCTTTAACCTTAAAATTTATAATGCAGCCAAGGATTTCCTACATGCTCCAGTGACTCACAGTGCTTCCATGTTTCTAAATATATCTAAAAATTCTATAAACTTAGCTGTAGGTACACTTTTGATAGTCTAAAATACTTTAAACAAGGCAATGTATGGAACATTTTTTGAAGGAGATGTTTACTTTCAAAATAGAGGTAAGAAAGGGAGAATGGGTGAGGATTGTGATCTGACAGATAATTCAGTAAACACTTGGAGAGCATCTGTAAATATCAAGAACTGTGCTACATGTGTCTACCTGTAAGCCACTGTACCTTCCTTCAAAGAGTGCATGGGCAAGGTCTAAATAAATTCTGTATTGCAATGCAACATGTGCCATAATATAATCCAGTTTCTGAAAAAGCCCAGAAGATGAAAATAACAAGGGAAATTACACTTAAACTGAGAATTTAAATTTAAAAATCAGTAAGAATTCACCAATTGAAAAAGAGTATGACATTCAAGTAATAGAGAACAAAAAGTGAAAAACGTGGAAATGTGAAAAACTGGCATATTTAGGAGACCCAAGTAGTTCCATGTGGCTGAGTCATAGGCTGTCATGTGAAGGGCTCTCTCCTGCTCTCATATGGTTTCAACCTCGCTCTGGCTTTTGAAAAGAATACATTTGTCAATATCATATTTTTTACATGCTTATTCTGTCATTTACTCAAAAAGACCTGTTAAAAATCTCTCACTGTGATGGGGAATTGATTTGTTTCTCCTTTAATTCTGTTAATCTTTGCTATATATGTTTTGTGCCTTCTTTTATACATGCACTGTATGTACACCCAAAACTTAGGATTGTTAAAACTTCTTGGTGAATTAACTATTTTATTATTAAATTTCCCCCTTTATCTATACTAATGATCTTTTCCTTAAAGTCTACATTGATATTAGTGTTTCTAAATCTGCTATATTTTAGTCAGTATTTGCACAGCCTATCTTTTCCTATCTTTTTACTTTCATTATTTCTGTATCCTAATATATTGTATATCTCTTTTTTTTAAGCATGTGCTTGTGTTATTTGGTTAATTTAGTCATTCATCTTTGTATTTTAACTGCATCATTTAGTCTCCATTTATATTTAATGTGATGGTTGATATTTTAATTTAAATCTACCATCTTACTATTTGTTTTCTATTTGCATCATCAATTGTATATTTTTTCCTCTTTCTTATATTTTGGGAGATTTCTTTTTATTATTCTGTTTTCTCCCTCTATTTGTTTAGTCATTATATATACTTTTATTATTATTTAGGGAGCTAAGCTAGAGATAAAACATTGACATATAAAAATCTAGTGGTACATGGTATTTTTACCAGCTTTCCAGACAAGGTGTTCATTTTCTCCCTTCGCAACTTATACATTGTAGTTTTTGTATATTAATTATGATTTTTATTCAGTCACATATTTACCCTCTTCATTCTTTCCCTCATCCTTGAGTTTCCAACTGTAATCATTTATGTTCTGTCTGAAAAACATCTTTTGGTGTTTACTTTAGTGTAAATCTGCTGATGGTTAATATCTCTGTTTTTGTTACCTGAAACTGTTTATATTTAACCTTCATTCTTCAAGGATATTTTCACTGGTGGTAGAATTTTAGGTACTATCTGAAAATAGTCTTTGGCTTGAATTGTTTCTGTTGAAAAGTCATCCTCAATTGAATAATTGATCCTTTCAAGATAATTTGATATTTTCCCTTCTAACTGTAATAATTTTTTGGTCTTTTTTTTTTTTTTGTGGTATGCGGGGCTCTCACTGTTGTGGCCTCTCCCATTGCAGAGCACAGGCTCCAGACATGCAGGCTCAGCGACCATGGCTCTCTGGCCCAGCCACTCCACGACATGTAGGATCTTCCCGGACTGGAGCACGAACCCGCATCCCCTGCATTGGCAGGCAGACTCTCAACCACTGCGCCACCAGGGAAGCCCCTGGTCTTTAATTTTACTCTGATGTGTGTAGATGTGGTATTTTTGTATTTATTCTCCTCAAGATTTGTAAGAATTCTTGACTCTATGGCTTGATAGCTTATGTTAATTTTGGAAAATTCTCAAATAATGCTTCTAAGCCATATTTATTTTTATGTCTGGGACTTCAGTGCCATTTATATTAAACTTTCTTATTTATATCTTAGATGTTTTCTGCCTCTTCTCTGTATTTCTGATCCCTTTGTTTCTCCATGCTTCATTTTGGATATTTTCTTATACCTATCTTCTAATTTGCTCATTTTCTCTTCAGCTGCATCTAAAATGCTGTTAAACCATTCACTAAGGTCTTAACTATTATTATTGTATTTTTCAGCTTTGAAATTTTTATTTTTGATTTCCTGTTTTCTGCCATAATTCTCAATCCCAATTATCTTCCTTATTTGTTATCTCCTTGAAAATATTGAGAAAGTTATCTAAAAGTTTATTTCTGATTATTCTATTATCTGATTTTCATTTAATCTCTTTCCCTTGTCTGTTTCTCTTGGATTTTGTTCATATTGTCATGTCTCCTTGATTGTCTGCTTATTTTGACTGAATGCTTGACATTTTATTCTAAAATTAATAGAAATAATTTAAGGCCTAGGATGATGTTTCTCCAGAGAAAATTTAAGTTTATTTCTGAAAGGTAGTTTTGAACATTAGCAATTGAGGATAACTTCATTTAGTGAGGGTGGAATATCTCTTACTCCTAAGATGCTGTCCTTCTAGTTCCCTACCCTAAGCTTCAGGAGTTACCAGATACCCTGGACTTCAGTAGTACCTGGACTCTATTTTATGTCATCCTACTTGTTAAAGTCTAGCAAATGCCTGCTCAGTTTCTCAACCTCTCAATCTCCTAGAATCAATGGACATCCGTAGTGGAAAAGCTATGATCATCTTTCTGGGTTTCCATCTTCTATCAGATCTTGGCCTCATAATTCTTCCTTGTTTTGTTAGCTCTTTAAGCAGATTATTTTGGGTTCAACTTTTCTAATCCTTTTAGAGGGGTCGATCCAAATTACCTCCATTACCAAAAGCTGAAAGTTTGGTTAATGGAGGTAATTAACCAAATTAATTGGATCTTAATTAAGATCTCTCCTAGCTCTTGGATCTTAGTTTACAAACATGTTTGTATCTCTCTAGTCTTAAATTTTTAAAGGAAAACAATCACTCCTTTGTCTCTGTACTTTCTTTAAACCTGTTCTATTGCTTACCTTCACTTCACAGCCAGATTCCTCAAAGAGGTTGCAACTCTCTGTCCACATCTTTATTTTTCACTCACCCTTTGACCCTCTGTGCTTTTCCAGCCATCACAGCTCAGAAACTGCTGTAACTGAAGCCAGCAGTGACCACCCAACTGCCAAATCCAACAAACTCGTGTTAGCCCATATCTTATTCTTTCATATTTGAAATTCTTGAAACACTCCAGCCAGGGAATCAAGGTAGTTTTAATTTTTGTTTTCTTATCATTGAGGTTGAACCTCCTTCCATATGTTTGAAGGCTATCTGTATTCATTTTGCTGTAAACTCTGTTCATGTTTTTGCCCATTTTTATGGAAGCTATTTGTATATTAAGGATTTACTCTTTTGTTTTTGATATGAAATGCAATGTTTTTCTTGGTATGTCATTTGTCTTTTGGCATTATTTTTTTTTACCATGAAGATTTTTTCTTTTAATGTAGCAAAACCTGTTAATATTGGGAGATTTTGATTCATACATAGAAAGACAATTTTGGAATTTCTCATGGTGATTTGTGTTAAACCAGACTCAGAGGCGCCACAAGCATTTTTTGGTAGTCTCTTAAAATCTAAAACACCCTAAATTCCCTACCAATCATCTTAAGTTATGAACCCTGAGACTTTTGATGCCATTCTCACTTAAAATCAGACATATGGAGGGGCTTCTATCAGAACTGTGTTTTAACTTTATCCCCTAGTAGAACATAAGGATTCTGTTAGAATTATCTCAGAATTCAGGCTTACATGTAGAGCCGGTCAAAACATGATAACTGTCTGATATCCTGCTAGCACACAGCTTGTCCTTTGAAAGATATCTGACCTTATCTCAAAGGCAATCAAGCTTCAGCCTACTTATGACCTTCGGAACTAAGTGTAATTGAGCTACAGTGTGCTTTTAAGAACCAGCAACCAGTAGATATGGAATCTATTTGTCCACAGAAAAAGGTGATGCACTCTAGAAGGACCATATTTTAGAAGATTTCATTTTATATCTCTATGCTGTCATTTATTAGTTGTATGATTTTATCAAGCTCTTTTACCTTTCTGAGCCTTTAAAAAAATATCTATAATATGAGGAATAATCATTTGTGTCCAAAGTGGGTGGTTGTAGGTATTAAAAAACAAAAACAAAAAACTCTCAAATTCTTTTCCTTCCCCCATGTCCAATACCCTGTTCACTTCTTTTTTCATATTTGGCAAAACATTTTATGCTCTATCCTTCCCCATGACATTTATGCATAATATCTTATAAAGAAAATATACTACATGTGTAAAAGAGAATTGAAAAGATCTTAATGATGGAGATGCATGATTACATATAAAATGGGTGGGAGAGGTTGAATGCCTCAAATAAATGATAATGTATGAAGTTTGAGAGAGAGGAGGAAACAGATACTGAATATTTATGAAAAATAGTTGAATCCAGGGAGTATCAGAGTTATCTCAGATTCACTCAACATAAGAAAGTTCAGGTAAAGAAAACATTAATTCTTTGACTGGAGTATTGGAAGGAAGAATAAAGTGTCAATCATGAGCCAAGACTAGTGGAAGAAATTAAATGACCAATAGGCCAAACAAAATGCTAGTTACTTCACAGTGAAATCCTTAGGAAATTGCTATAACACAGGGGAACTATATATTAGAGGTCTTGTTTATAAAAACTGGGTGAATAGGAATGATTTTCTGGACACTGAAGAATTGCTAAAACATTAAAATGGTGAATTTTGAGATCATGAAACAAGGTATTAAACTAATCAGGAAATCATGTAATAAAATAAATTTGATAGAAAGTATAGAAGATGGTAAAATACAAATATTTGTTATTATAACAACATTTTACCTTACAGAAGTTTCATCTTATAAAAATTAACTAAATATGCTTTAAAATAAAAATAGTTAATAGTCAAGTAATAAAGAGAAAAATCAATTATAGTATGAATTTAAATATTTTTATGCTGCCCCAACCTACTTTATGGTTCATATATTTCTTTTTAATGAAAAGGATTTTAAAGAAAAAAATTCTTTAGTAAACAATACTATTTATAGCCTTTGAAATACTATAAATCTCTTTATTTGTGTAAGGGTGGAGTTTCTTTAATGGATACACTTAATTTTTTTCAGTCTCTGTAGCTATTCCTTTAAAAGCATATTCCTTGAAGTCATTTCACTCCCTTTGAGCTGCACTTTGAAATATATCATGTGCAAATGCTTTCAATAATTATAATGGAGGGGGGATAGTGGTGGTGAGTAATTGTTTGATGCTCCAGGTACATTTGCATTAAATAGTATTTCAGTATTAATAGCTATTCTCATATACCTGTATGATAGACTATATCAAGTGGAAATAGTAGAGAAAAATATGTCATAATGACTTAAATATTACTTTCAGTTAAAAAAATCTTAAAATATTTAGTTTATAAGAAAACATACTTAATTCAAGGCCCTCAGTTCCACTGGAGATCAGACATATCAGCTCCATGGGCTAGTCTTTTTTCTGAACTGACAGTTCACACCTGATATAACACTCACTCCCTAAACACATTCATGAATATCCCTCAAATCCCCAAGTCCCCACCAGCAACTTCCCTCCTGGGAGGCCTGAGGAAAGTTTTATTGCTTTCTGGCTTATGCCAGATATCATTATCACTGAATATTTCAAAACCTTCTCTTTTCAAGTTAGACCTAGTTAATTCCAACTGTCTTCAGCAATCATGTGTATTCTGATATGCTTTCCTTTTTGCTAGGCGGTGTACAGTCCATTCTAGCTTCCTTTATCCATATATAAAAAAGTGAATTGTCATAGTTCCAGTATAATATAAGGCAATTCTCTCTCTGACATTGTAAAACATTATCCCCAGATGAAAATAGATTCATTGCCCAAATTTCTTAAAACTATGATTAAATAGTTACCCTTAAGTAAGCTAGTTCTCTTTGAAATATGAAAACCTGTTGTATTTCTTCTGTTAATAGTAATTTAGAGCAACTCAGAATTTCAGTTGCTTCTATAGTCTAGTGTTATAAATAAAAATCTGATTCATAATTCAACATTATGCAGAAATAAAAGGTATTCAATTTGGTAATATACATCTAATCCAAATTGATTGTGTTCTACCCTAGCATTCCAACCACTAAATTATCATTTATCTTTGTCTGTTAACAAACATTACAGATTCTGTCATTGTGCTTTTAAGCCTTTTGAGATTACTGAACCACATGCATCTTCAAATGATGATGCTGAGTAAATAATAATATTACTTCTTAATGTTAATAATGCTTCTCTGCTTTTACTATCCCAGGGGAGCTCTGTCATTCTGTCATGTTGGGTGACAATGTTTGAGGCAGGAAGTAATGTAGCCAAATATTCAGGGCTCCACATAACCTATGAATATGTTGCAGCCCATCTGAAGCAAACATGGAGGGCAGGACACACCATAAAATGAAATGAAAGCCTGCCAATGTAGCACTATTATCCAATAGCAAATCATCCCAACAATTCATGGAGAAACCAAAAAAATTACATTAGTAACTAAAAATATTTTGTCTGATATAAGCCAACCACTGTAGCAGGGCAGCACAAAGAATTCATCAGACCGTAAAAATGAGAACATATATAACAGGCTACTCATTAAAGTAAAAAAAAAATTCATAATAAAATCTAAAAAAATTATAATAATGTTTGTGAAAGAAGTGGGCCAAAACTTGATTACCCCATGTCCCACGGTGACTAGATTTTGTTAACTAGTTAATTAAATTAAGTTAAAAGCTGAAGGTCAAAGAGGGCCAGTGTGAAAGAAAACCTGAAAAAAAATTTTTAAAGGCTGAAATAAGTACCAACCCACATGAGATATTAGAACTGAGACTTGATGAAGATGATGTTGAACTCTAAAGCAGAAAGTAGAGTAACAGTGGAAGAGGAAGCAGGGACTAGAGATGGGAACTAAAGATCTGGAGATGTTTCACACCACAGAAAACAATTTTAATGCTGCAGTTACTGAATTTTGAGAAACTAACCATGGGGGTGTGCATATTCTTTGATCATTTATTGTGGGTCTCGCACTGTCCTGCTGACCAAAGCAGACACACACAAAAGCAGAAAACCTAATCTTGCCCTAAACATGCTGAAAATCTAGTCACATGAAAAATGGAGACAGAGCTCCTTTATCTTTTTCTAAGACATGCAAGAGACAAAATATCCTGGTGATAGGAGACTGGGCTAGGGAACAACTGGTGGAAAACTCATTGTGTCATACTTGTTGAATCAAGGCTGCAATTCACAGCAGATCATAACTGGCCTTGTAGTAAGGGTGAACCTGTCATCCAAACCAAGACACTCTGGATCATGGGAAGAGTTGCTTAATAATCCTGCTGGAAAAGCAGGCATAAACTGGACTGTACCCAACAAACTGGAGCCAAAGTTGAGTCTTCCTATGTTCATTGCCACCACACGAATCCCCGGGAGGCAAGCCCAGCCAGCTTCTGGGGCTGAGCTGAGCAGCCAAGGGGGTGGATCCAAGCGTTTCAGCAATCTTGAGGTGCTGTTCCAGCAAACCTTTGGTACAGGGACCCAGACAATCCGTGAATTTAAAAGATGAAAAGGAGGGATGAACACATTAGAACTAGAGTAGTGAGATTACCCTGGAGATCAGGGATCCTGGCACTGGCCTAAAATTCAAGAAGTGGAAACATTACCAAAAGACAGGTTTTCAGTCCCATCAGTGGGACCGAAGGAGGAACTTTGAATTGGAGTCAAAGTCTCAGTGCAGGTGTTTGGGGGAAAGGCACCCAACCTCAGGGTAGCCAGTGGGAAGGCAGAGAGCCAAGCTGCCTTAGGTGTTGGAGGTCTAGGACTGGATGTGGAGGATCTTGGCTCAGGATGGGAGTCTGGAAACATCAGAGAAGGAGAAGAGAGGTAGTACCTGACATAGTTAACTTAAAGCAGACATCTGACATATTGACAGTTTCCTTTCTTAGAACAATGATCAGCAACAGTGGCTGCATGTCAGAATCATTTGGCAAGTTTAAAAATAATAGTGATGAGTGACCCCCACCAAGGCCACTTATATCAGAAACTCTGAGGGTGAAATCTGGGCACCGACATGTATTAAAACACCCTAGAAGTTCCTATATTGAAGTTAGAGGTGAAAGATAACAAAATTAAGGAGAGAAACCACTCTTTTGAGTGATTCATCTCAAGTAAGAAAAGCCAGTTAATTATGTGGAAGGAACTTAAGGCCTGGTGACAAAGTGACCAGTAGCTGTGTAGTTCCTGAAAAAAGGAAAAGAAAATGGAACCTTGTCAAGCTCCTATTCTGGCGTTCTGAGCGTGTGCTTCCAAAGAGAGGCTGTGCTACCAAGCTAAGAGACAAACATGGAAGATGACATAAGAGAGCTGGAAACCTCTGTCAAACCCACCAACCAAAGACCATCCAGAACACATCTATAGTCCAACAAAATTTGGTTTATATACCAACACCATGGGGAGCTGGGGGCATTTAGAGATGTTCTCTTTAGGATTTGGGCTTGTTTTAGGAGGTTTCAGGACTCAAGGAAATAGGAGTTTGCTCTGGAATGGGTAGTGTCAGGAAGTGGGGTTAATTCTACGATTGGGTATTTTCACAATTCCTATCCAGGAGGTGGGAAGAATGGAGCTAAACTAAAGCCACAATTGATAAAGAAGCAACAGATGCCCATGTTAGCCAAAAGAGGAGATTCTTGGTCATTTTGGTGATTTGCACAATGTTCTTATTCTTGATCTGTGCTTAGGCATGATTGTAGAGTGTCTCGTTTTTGCCTTAGCATGTTGGGGTCTGATTGTGGTGTTTGTGAAATTAGTGAAGTGGAGAATGCCGTGTTGTAGCAGCAGCAGGTCAGGGACCAGCAGACAACTGTCCGTCAGAGCTGATTTTTCTTTCTCGCCTCTTAAAGGGTGGGATTCTGATGAGACAGACCAAGAACAGCACCGGGGTGGATTCACAATGATTTCCCAGAAGAGCTAGAAGGTAGGAGTGCCATAGTCTCAGAAATATGGAATTTTATTGTTGAGGGACCTTTGAGATATTCTAGTCCACCTGCGTGTTTGATAATGCAGATGCTGAGTCTTACAAGGACAGGCTGACTGGTATCAGGTTGCACCGTCCTGTTCTCAGGCCTCATCATTTCTGGTGTAGATGGTGCTCATTCCACAGGCCTATGTTAAAGCCCATAATAAATGCAAGAAGCCTCAGTCCAAAAGGAGCTGGGCTTTTTATGGGTAAAAAGCATTTTACAAAGATGTCTTTTAGAGCTTTTCCTAGCAGCCCAGTCAATGACTGTCTCCACTGCTAAGGTAAACATGATAATATTATTAAAGCGAAGGCAGATTGATTCAACACGTAATTTGCTTCTTTCATGCCAATATTTATTTATTTGTTCAATATTAGCTGGCTTTCTCTTTCATCAAGAATGCTTTGCATCCAGAAAAGGTAAAATAAGTACATATACCAGGGAGGTGAGCCCTAGATTAAGAGACCAGAAAGCATGAGGTAGGGAGGACCTGACTGTGGCCTCTGCTACCTGTTGGCAACCTATGGTTGATTCTTCTGGACTGGATGGCTAAGGGGTGCTCCCTTGGACCTCGCTGCTCTACTTTACCACTTCTACCATGGAATGTTCAGTCAAGGAGGAGGCCTTTTACAGGGAGGGGAAGACCATTCTCCAGTCAAGAATATGGGAAGCTCAGGGCTACAGGCCTGATCAATTATACTGCATGCTATGTAAAGAAGTGCCAGCTTCAATCATACAACCTCTGAGGGGAAACTTTCAAGGGAGTCCTTCTGTGAGAAACCTTCTGAGAGGAAACTTCCTATAGGAACTTTTCAAGTTGAACCTTCTGAAGGAAACCATGTGGGGAAAACTTCTGAGGGTTACCTTCTGGGGGAAAGTTCTTGGGAATCTTCTGAGGGGAATCTTCCAAGAGGAGCCTCCTTTGGGAAATTTTTTAAGGGAAACTTACTGTGGGAAACATATTAGAATCAGAGAGTGAGATATGCACTGAAGAGTGGTGGTGAAAGGGAATGGTGGACATTTGTAAGGGTTTCCTGGTCAGCATCCAGTCCCCTTTTCTGAGAACAGCACCCTGATCTTCCTTGGGAAACCATCCCTTCTCATCTCTAATCCATATGGTTCAGATGAAGCTGCCTTGACATCGAGCCTCTAGGGGTGGACCCTTGGCCCAGGCCTGGCCAAGCAAAGGTCTTCCATCCCACTAACCAGAGCAATTGTGTCAGAGGTGGGCAAGTGATTCCAGACATGCCAACAAAACTCACTTCTGGGACATTTTTTTTAGTTATTGGCATAAAAACATCCTTTTTGCACTGGCCTTCAAGCTGTTAGAATATGATTGACCTAGAACTTCTAGAGGTTCCCACATGGAGACAGCCAGTCTGGGCTTGAGGCTCATAGAGGTAAAGTAAAGCTAAAAGACAGAATGAATAAATAGTGAGCAATTATACACTATAGATCCAACTATATCTGAAATAAATCCCTAGAAGCCAAAAATTACATTTTTGTTTCTGTTTGTTTAAGCCAGTTTGAGTTGTGTTTCTAGCTTAAGTAAAGCAACAAAATAAAAGAGAAGTAAATTGAAAATAAGAGGTAAAAATGGAAATTATTAAGGGTGAGCTTTTCATCTATACTTAACAAAAATCTAGCATTTTGCATTTAGGCCACGTCTGTTCAACATTTTTAAAAAATTTGCTCATGAAGAAAGATGGAAATGTGGGAAATTAACATTTACTAAATGTCTGCTGAATAGGGATTAAAAAAAAAAACTTCACCATGGTTGTACAAAGATAAAAAGTTTATCTTATTTGTAGCTGTTCTCTGTGAGATTCCATCTACTGGTAAGTAGGGGAAAATTTAACTAGGAGTCCAATTCTGTCTGAACCTGGTCTATTATGTTCATATAAGCAGACCCTTCTTAAGGAAATGCTCTTCCATCTTGAAACAGTCCCTCGTTCTTCTCTCCCTAAGCTCTGAGTGTAGAGGGTGTGGAGGGCTTTTGCCACCCTCACGGCAACAGAATAGAGTCGATCTCTCAGAGGAAGTGACTTCTGTCTTCTCTGGACTGATATTGGGTGTTTAAATATGAAGCTGAAATGACTTTTAAGTTGGCCACCCTTGGACTGGTCAGCTCAGGGCCACCTGGCCACCCATTCACTCCCAGCCTGAGTGGTCTATTCTGGAGCCTGAGTGACAGCCACTATGCATGCCTCAGCTCGGGCGACCCCCACAGAGAAGCTCCCCAGCCAGACTTTCAGGGTGACTGCTGGGTCATGTCCATGTCCATCCAGAAGCAAGGACAATGTGGGGATGCTAAATACAAGGGCCTTCTTTTGCCTGAGCACACAAATCTGCATTGCTGCAGCTCTGTTCCACATTGGTGTAGGACAATCTGCATGTTAGCCTCCTCCCAGCATCCCAAATGAGAAGGTCAAGATCCCCTGCCTTCTGGGCTCCCTTATTTTATTTAAACCACCTGCTCCCCTCTGGGACAAAGCTCCAAGAGGAAAACAAGGAATTATGTAACTGACAGTTGCACTGTTTTCACTTCTTCCTATAAACCCTAGGGCTGGAAAGCAGGCAGGCTTTTGTTTGTTTAAACTTTACCTAGGTCATATGTTCCCTTTAATTCCAGGTAAGCCTGATGGTGGACAAGGTCTCTCTCCTAAACTACAGGAGAATGCTATGGACTGAGTCTTCTAGCTAGCTAAAGAAGGAGAAAAAGGAATGTGGGAGAACAAATCATTTTCTCTAGGCCAAATGACTGGGAAAATGACTGTCTGGCTGCAGAATCTTATTTTGACTGGCTTTCTTCTCTGCCTTTCAGCTGTAGCAAATCCCAGTATCACTTTAGGCAGATGGGTGCTGAGGTGAGGTAGGGCAAAGGTCTCACACTCAGTAAGACACAAAAGGAAAGCACATTCGATGTTTTAAATTATGTCTCCGTTACACTACAGAGTTTCTATTGTTAAGGTGTCTTCATATATGTTATCTTAAATAATTCTCTCTATGCTTAAAGTTTTTTGAAAATAATGAACAATAGCCCTACAAGACCGATATGATTGCTTTTCTATTAATGAGAAGACGAATCTTGGAAAAGATAAGAAATTTGTACAAAGTCACATTGTAAGCCAAATTTGAATGTGACTTTATTTGAATCAAAATCCACATTAATAAAGATTGTATGTGACACAAGGCCAGGAAAGGAGACTGCTACATTTAAGCAAAGAATCAAATTCACACAGTTTCCAACAGGAAGCCATGTCTAAGATTTGAGTCAAACAAGATAAAATATAGCAAGTGAAATTGTAGAGTGAGAATTTAGGTTTAAAAGTCATTTGTGTATGAATAGGATGGGGGCGACCTGGCTTGATAGCAATTCATGTGAAAGGGGGGTGGGCAGTAGTGGTTAGTGGGCTACAAACTCCATGGGGACCATCGATCTGATATGGGTGGCAAGAAAGGGAGGAAGAGGAGCACTGAGGGAAGGAAGAAAGAGGTCATGAGAGGTTTCAGGAAGGTGAATTTTGACTCAATGCAAAGAGAAACTTCACACTAAGTATGAAATGGGTATTTGTAAATCAGTGAGATTCTCACACAAAAATAGGTCAGGCAGAGGCTAAAGAATCATCTGTGTATGTAAAACACCTACAAATCACTAAGATAAGCTCAACCAATTCGGTAGAGAAATTGACTGGAGCCTTTCCATGTTGCCCCTCCAGGCCTATTCTCCAAGGTCTCCTCCCTGCCCTGGGCCCGTATGACCATAGCAATAGGCTCCCAGCTTCCCGTGCTCACTGCAGGGCTCAAACATGGAAGTCCTGGCAGGAGATGGGAGGAGCGAAGAGACTTACATCAACCAATTTATCTCCCCTCCCACCACCTCTTTCCACCTGAGACCACCAGAGGCCTTCACCCTCCACAGAAGGTCACGTTCCTGTCTCTGATTGATTCCTCCCATCCATCTTCAGGCCTAAGAGTGTAACTAGTAACAACACTGTCACCTGCTTTGGGGTCCTGCCCACATATTTGTAAATCATCCTTTTATTAAAATTTTCTTGAATTGCCCAGGATGGGTGTGCCATCTGCTTCCTTCTGGAACCCTGACTGATTCAGTCAATGACTTCTGGGGACCCCTCACATTAGAGGAAATTCAAGCGGCCCATAATCATACGAAAAGACGCTCAACAGCATTCTTCATCATGAAAATGCCAAATAAAACCAAAGGGTTATCATTTCACACCCACTAGATTGGCAAAAATTAAACACTTAATGTTAACAAATTTTGGCAAGAGTGCAACCTCATAAACGCATGGTGTGAGTGTAATTTGATACAATCACTTCAGTAAATAATTTGACTTGTTCTAGGAAAGTTGAAAATGTGCATAACATGATCCAGCTCCTCTGCTTGCAGGCATGGACAAGAAGGTACATTCTAGCAATGTTTGTAATAATAGAAAAGCAAAACCTTGAAACAAATAACCCAAATATCCATTGACACAAGAGAAAATACTCTCCAGCAATGGAAAAAAATAATGAACTAAGGTGACACACATCACCATGCTATTGTTGTTCAAAACATGATATTGAACAAGGAAAGCAATTTTCAGAGCTCTTTCAGCATGATTTATCCATACAGAGTACAAAGAGATGCAAAACACAATGACACCTTGTTTAAGGGATACACACGAGTGTGGCAAATCTATGAAGGCAAGCAAAGGAGTGATAGACAAAAAATCCCAGATATTATTTACCCTTGGCAGATGGGGTGTTGTCGAGATGCGTGTAGGAGTTCTGTGGGGATTAGTGAAGAGTCTCTCTTAAGCTGGGAAGTGTTTGAATTATTTATTATTCTACTTTCTGTACTTTACATACATTTTAAATATTTTTTGTGTGTACCCAAATTTTAACACAAATACTACAGAGGAAGTCAAACAAAAGACTCCATAACAACAACGACAAAAACTAATGTAAAATGGTTGTTAATAGATTATAAGAAAACCGTGACAGTGTTATTAGCTTTATATTGCTGTGTAACAACTCACCACTAACTTAGTGGCTTACAACAAGGCAGATGTGTTATCTCCCAGTTTCTATGGGTCAGGAGTCTGGGCACATCTCAGCTGGTCCCTTCTCACAAGGCTGCCGTCCCAGAGAAGACCTTCTTGACCTACCAGTTTTTGGAGGTCTCTATCTGTTATTACCTGTTAAGGTTTACTTTCTTCTTTGTACTTATCACTGTTTGCAGTTATTTATTTGTTTACTTGTTAATTATCTGTGTCTCCCCCACCCACAGGAGGACAGAACCATGGCACCGAGTGTGCCCACCAGCCTCCCTTTCAATTAGGTGGGAGACAAAGACTACTCTGGTCAGTGGACTGTAAGTGGAAGTGACTGGTGACTATTCTGGATTCAACAGTTAACAGCCAAGATGCCTCCTCTGTTCCCATCTTCCCCTGCCATCATGACTGCTTGAATGCTACCTTTCCCTGATTTCATGACCACAAGGAGAAGGAGGCCCTCCAACCTCTTCTGACTTCCATAAACGAGAAATAATCTTTTGTTGTGTGATTGAGAGCTCAGCTTGATTCCACAGTATACCACAGCCTAGCCTGATTTTTTTTTTCTTCATCATTGTACCTTCAATATTTGGAGGAGTGTCTGAGACATTGTAAATCCTCATTAATATTTGTTTAAAGAAAGGAAGGATGGAAAGAATGAAGGAAAGGAAGGAAGGAAAGAGGGAGGGAGGAAGGAAGGAAGTGGGAAATACACAGAACATAATTGAGTGAATTTAATGCTCAAGGAGATGTACATGTTTATACAGTGACTTTCATTTCCCTGTGCACTAAGGTGGACCCCAGGCACACTCTTCCCACAGTTTGGAGCCCTTGGACATGACTACTTGCTCTGCCGCTTACCAGCCTTGTGACCTTGGGCAAATTACTCACCTCTATGATTTTCCTAATCTGTAAAATGGGCCTAATAACATTCATCTTCCCCACTTTGCAAACTTATGGTGACAATAAATGTGTAAACATTCTCCAAATGTTTTATAAACTATAAAATGTTACATAAGTAGGAAGCATTATTGCAGTTCAATTTGCTTTGCTTTGGGCTGACTCAAACAGAAATTTACATAATAACATTGTGAGTAAAGAGATCAAGGGATGAGAAAAAAAGCCATGCACCAACAGTGAGTCACAATGGGTAAACAGATATTTGATCGAATCACAACTAAATTCTTATATGTTTATTAATAACACAACTAGAGGTTATCATTATCTAAAATTGGCTGTATTGTGAAAGAAAGAGTATCCTATCTAATAAAAGTTTATACTTTTCTTCACACCCCTGTGTTCTCATTCTCAAGAAGAGGTGGTGGAGATTGGAATAATGAGGTGTAAGAGCATTCATCTTAAAACTGTCATTGGTAGAACCTGGGTTGAAAGCCCAGAGGGCTGGCACAGTTCCTAGTTATAGCATCTGATTTCTCCTTCTATTATTAGGGAAATTGGAGGCTGAAGAAATCTAGGGGCACTCTTATAAAGATTAGGGAACACTTTTGTGGCTAAAAAAAAATAGCAAATAGGATCATGCCAATAAATATGTGGGAAAAACGTATCAGAGAGACTTTAAGAATGAATATGTTTAGTTATTAAGAGTGGTCTGAGCTACAGCCATAAAAAAGAATGAAACAATACCATTTGCAGCAACATGGAGAGACCTAGAGATTATCATACTAAGTGAAGTAAGCCAGGCGGAGAAAGACAAACATTATACGATATCACTTATATGTGGAATCTAAAAAATAATACAAATGAATCTATATACAAAACAGAAACAGACTCACAGACATAGAAAACAAACTTATAGTTACCAAAGGGGAAAGGGAGGGTGGTAGGGATAAAGAGGAATATGGAATTAACAGATACAAACTACTATACAGAAAATAGATACATAACAAGGATTTACTCTATAACACAGGGAACTATATTCAATACCCTGTAATAACCTATAATGGAAAGCAATCTGAAAAAATACATATACCTGAATCACTTTTCTGTACACCTGAAACCAATACAATATTGTAAATCAACTGTACTTCCAAAAAAAGAGTAGGCTGAGCTATACTCCTGAAATAAGTCAATCAATTCACAGGTACTCTTTTGTATTCCCTCTCCTGTCCAGGATGGTGACATAATAACAGAAGGGTTGAAATCTTTGAATTCTGAATGACACATTCTAAGTTTTAGGTTATGAATGTTAGGATGAGTAATCAAAATTTTTATAAATTGTGCCCACATACCTTAAATATCTTGTTTCATATGTATTTATTCAGTACTCACTGATGAATAAATTAAACACAAATCACATAAATCAACAGAAACCATGAGTTTACACACACTCTAAGCTTCCTTGTTCATGCAGTGGAATAACTGATCCCAAATAGTTTCTCTCAGCCATAAGGCACAGACATATTCTTCACAAGACAAGCACAGCCTTCTTTTCACATCATTTGCATATGCATAGTTTGCATTTTTGAGTCAGGTGACTTCTGACCTTCATTTTGTAGCTATCTCTATTGGGTTCTTGACCAAGCCCAGAAGTACTGAATTTTTTTTCAACAAAATGCCCTCTTTTTATTTAGCTTATTATTAAATGTATTCATCATTTGAATGTGAAGTGCTACAGAATATTATGTAACATATATAGAATACATGTAAATAAGTGTGTTTGGGGGGGTGTCAAATACTCATAATTCATTTTTAGGATCTGAAATTTTAAGTCACCTGACTCTGGAAATAAGGGTGGTAGAATCAGGTGGTTTTGACATCTAAGTGTGGGCAATCAAGTCTTTTGATTTTGAGATGGAACCAAAGAGGGCAGTATATCTGAAAAAATAAAAAATGGAATGGACTCCATCTCCAAATTACCATATTTAATTTATTTGATGATAAAGCAGAGTCTAAATTCATGATCCAAACTCAATTTGAGAATTAAGTCACATGAGGAGTAAGAATGCTGTTGTTGATGCTTTGATAAAACTTCCTTTGTCACTTACTAGTCTAAACTCATACCTAAGCCTGCTGTCACAGATGCTTAGGTTAACTTGAGTTCAGGGCTGTTGTTTGCCTGGGGGATGTCTGCATTACTTTAGCACCTCCAATAACCAGAAATAGTTTTTCATCTTTTCCTGAATCAAAGGTTACATACTCTTTTATGGCTGCCCACCAAAGTCCAGGTTTCAGCCTGAAATGACTCTTGCTCTCAGCTGATTTGCAGACTATAGGTAGATGAAAGGTCAGGGACGAGCTCATTAAGTCTTTCCAAGTTCGTATGAATTCCCCCCACTTTTCTGGGGTTCTCTTTGATAATTCAGCTCCTATGTGCCCCACACGAAGCACCTTCCAGAATCCTATTATAGTGTTTTTACAACATCAAAAAATGTATATACACAAGTATAATTTCAATCCAGGGAGAAAAAGCCATCAAGCTTCTTGGAAATTTTATTGAGAGTTCTAGTTATTATAGCAATAATTTTCAGATATAATCATCTTCATTAACAGGTTTTTTGGTTATATTTACAGAGCTATCTTAGTAGCAGTAAAAATATATTTTAAACTTTGGATTTCAGTAAATGAGCCCACTTTTCTGAGCTGAGATAATTTGTCTAACCAAGTAGGGGTTTGGTTGTGCCCTATAATCCATCATTTACTCATCAGTCTTTTTATCCCACAGAGTGAATCCTTACCTCAGGGAGGCTCTTACTGGGCCTGTTGAGATGGGATGGGGGAGGGGAAATAAGCCCTGGACAGCTCAACAAAAAGTAAGGCCATCCTCCAACACTTTCAGGACCCTCCTTCAGACCCGAACTGGTGAGTACTGAATAAATACTACGAAATAAGATTTTAAATATACGGACCTAATATATCACAACATTTTGAGGAATCATTCTATTTGCTGTGAAAAGAATTGCTGCATGCAGCTTTCGAAACTTCAAACAGAGCTGACTCTATATAGCCCTAAAGGAAGGGTCTCTTTGGCGATTGTCTGGACAACTTAGGCAGGAGACATGATCAAACCTGATTATCAGGCCTCCAGCCTGGAATGAGATTTGGCTGTCCACACATCTTAAATTAACCAAATCATTTTCTAGGCTCTACTTGATTGAGTGCTTTGTAAACTCAGCATTAAAGAAGAATGGTAAAGGGCAGCACAGTGCAGCAGCAAATCTTTAATCTCTGACCCTAATTTGACCCTAATTTCTATTTTTAAAAGTGGGCTAATGCCTAACTTGCAGGGCTAGAGAATATTTTCATAACATTTTGGCTTGCAGTTAGCGCTCATTGAATGTTTGCCAAATAGACGACCTCACAGTGCTAGCTCAAAGGATATTTTTGAAACTCCTAATGGAAACCTAAATATATTGGTTTAGGAAGACACATATGTTAACTCTTTGACACAAACTAGTTTACTCAAATTACATAACCCAGTAAATTGGCTGGGTGTGCCCTGGATAGTATATCCCGGCTAAGAAAATTTGAAGTTGCTGAGAAGAGAAATTCACTAAGAGGAGCCCTTCAACTGGGGCAGATAAAGAGAAGGAATGTGGAGAGAGAGTAAATTTTTACAAAACTGAAAGACTGGGCTTCCCTGGTGGCGCAGTGGTTGGGAGTCCGCCTGCCGATGCAGGGGACGCGTGTTCGTGCCCCGGTCCGGGAAGATCCCACATGCCGCGGAGCGGCTGGGCCCGTGAGCCATGGCCGCTGAGCCTGCGCGTCCGGAGCCTGTGCTCCGCAACGGGAGAGGCCACAGCAGTGAGAGGCCCGCGTACCGCAAAAAAAAAAAAACAACAAAAAACTGAAAGACTGAGCCCAAACATCTTCCAGATAATCTGGTCTATAGTCTGAGCCACAGAACAAAGCATCCTCTTGATGAGTGCCTTGGTGACAAACATTACAACCCATGGGAAAGAGCAGATCCTGGGCACAGCTGTAAACTTTGTGTTTTTGATTCTATCACATGGGAAAACTCTGCTATCCAATGTTTCCTTCCCTCCAGAGAGTTAATACCTAGGCTGCCTTGTTTAGACTATATTAAAAATTATTTTAAAACATACTTTATTTTTGTATATCCTGGAAACTCCTGTTGACTTTAAACACCAAGTTTACCACTCACGATTTAGAATAAGAATAAAAGGTCTTTGCTCATATTTCCAGTTTATACTTTTTTCTTGGACTAACAGGTAGATTGATGATGCCTGGATAATAAGCCTGTGCTCATCAATTATTTACTATGAAGCATTTACATCACATGTCAGCTAAAGGTTTATGCTGTCCACAGAAATCTCTCTAATATTTTGTGTCATATACCATAAAATATTAGGCCAATTATTTTACAAGTATGAAATCGTTCATTTTCCATATTTTCTCAGTGCTTTGGAATGGGATGGGCCAGTGTCTTCAAGTCAAGGTTAAACCTGTTGGTGTAACTTAGATAAAAATTGGCAGTGGCATGGCAAATTGTCCCCCATAAAGGGTCTAGTCCTGTCACAGGTCTTTCCATCTGCACCGCTCAACTTGGCGTTCTTTGTAAGTTTTATATTTGTACTTGTTTTGTGAATGGGGGAAAAAAGAAGCTTTAGGAACCTATGTCACCTGAGACTCCAGAGGTCTCCCTGTCTTATCTTTACTTGTGAGGACCACACACCCACTTGAGTGATGAAAACCACAGAGTATTGGAGACAGGGTTACCTGCAGTGGCCATCAAGAAGCATCACATAACCATAAACCATCCTTACCAAACCTTCACTTTTGCACAGCATCTGGAGACAAGAGCAGGCGGGGCATAACAGAGCTAATGAGTCAATGTCAACAGCAAGAAAACAAACGAAAAAACTTACTCTCACAACAGTGTGGTCTTAGCACAACTGGGCTATATTTTACTCTCCAGAATTTAAAGTTTTGTTTTAAATTCTGCACATCACAGCCATACTAAATATCCCCTTAGACAAGATGCAGAGCTGCTGAGTAAGACCCCTGCAAATCAGCGACGCTTTTTCATAAGACCAACATCCATAATTTATATCTGCATACAATTAGCCTGTTTACATTTATACATTTCTGCTTCCTTTTATGTGAAATATTCCACAGGATACTTGGTAATGCATTCAGAATAACCTTTTTAAAATAAAGACTCCAGGACCAAACAGTTTATAAAATCCAATACCTAATAAATACTTTATATGAATAAAAAATGGTTTTTTAATCAGAATGGTATATTTGGATTAGAGCTAGCCTTTCTTGCCTCCCAGGCCAGTGGCCTGGCACCCTATGGATCTTTATTTTTTAAATGTATTCAGGGAAAAAAAAAAAACTACTGCACTTCTTGATGGTTTCATCTACACACAAATATCACATCCTTTCTCTTATCCATCATTAGATCACTGTAAGGATAGTTTCTTATGACCTTGGCCGAGTCAACCCCTTGTACTAACATGAAGAGAGAAAACATTCAGTCAGTTATTCAGAAATGTAGTATTCATGGTATGAAAATTCTGAATTCCCTCAATATATTTAGCCCAATAAATGGATTTCACTAATGGAAATATATGCAGTAGAGAGGGAATTTTATAAATTCATGTAAGTTCAGCAGTTTACCTGCAGTGGTCTGGATGGCTAGAGATTTGGCCACGTTGGTGCCCAGGGGCTAGGCTAATAAAAAAGCCTTTCAGCAGTAACTTCAAGGAAATCATCCTTTCTCCCCTTTTCACTGGGCAACCAGAACGGCATGGACCTGAGACGTAAGGACCCCTGAAGTAGAGGCCAGGATAGGTAGTAGCTCCCATGGCCCTTTGGGGTGGAGTGAGACCCAGCTAAAGAGAAACCCACCCTGAAGTTAAGCTTGACAGTGTGGAATCTCCCCTGAACCTTGGGATCAGCAAAGATTAAAGAAATCTCTCCACCATTTCCTGTTCTAGCAAGCTTCCTGCTAGAAAGAAACACCCTTCTCCATGTAATATAGGTAAGACTGAAACATGCCTGTTTATCTATGAAGAGGCTAGAAACAGACACTCAAAATTCTTTCTTTACCTAATGATTAGCTGAACTGCTAATTATTCTAAACAAAATACTTATTGACCAAATTTTGGGTAAATGTCTCTCCTTCCCCCAGGTACCTGAACTTTAGCCCAACCTCGACTGGATCCAGCAAACAGTCTCTCCTGAGAACAGGCTGGCTTCGGAGTAAAACATTCTCTGATCTTCTATTCGGCCATGCCACCCTTTCATCCATCCCACTTCCTCACACTCAGTTCTCTCTAGCTTTGTCTACTCACCTCTATAAAACAACAACAACAGCAAAAACTCCTTTTGCTTAACTTATGAGACACCTGCAGACCATTAGGTCACATTAAGTCCCAGCCTTCACCCTATTGCAATAGTCCCTTTCCTCCTCTTGCAATAATCCTTTTGAACAAAGTCTCTCCTCACTAAGTCCAGATTTATTTGTTTTATTTTGTTTTTTTCCTTTGACAAGCTCCTACCTGAACACTAAGCTGGGAAGAGAAACATGGTTTTTGTGGGAAGGATAACGCTGGGCTGTAAACTGACAGATTGCCACATATTTAGACCTTCTTTACGAATGGATGAGAATTCTCCGAACAAAGACCCAGTGCTAACTTCCTGATGGATTGACTTTGCTGGTCCTTACCTTTCTTGAACCACAGCTGTAGTGCCCAGTGCCCTTCCCCTGCAGGTGAGTCCTTCCTGGTCCCTGAGCCCTTCTAGAATTGAGCAGGAGGCAGGCTGAGACTCACAGCTCCTCCACGTGAAGTATGAAATTAACCGTGCCATCTGGAATTAGGCTCAGCATCACAGAGCTGGTATAGGGCAGATCTTGAATTTCCACTTGGTGCCTATACGCCTCCTCCTTGAAACGGTGGCCTGCCCCTAGACTGTGTCATATTGAGTCAGGTCGAAATACAGGCTCTGGGGTTGATGTCTTATTATGAAGTCAGCCTTCATCTTGTAGGATCCTCCCTAGGCCCTGGGCCTGAAATCACAGAACCATCATCTGCTTAATTTTGAGATTCTTTGATTGCCAGCATTCCGCTACAACCACTAGTTTATATCACTGGTTTCCGTTCGTGTCCAAATCAAGCCTAAGCTCCTTAACTGCCTTTGCACAAATCCATTGACTTCTGATCAGCTCCAGAAGCAGGTAAGTTTCCCCAGACACTTGTCCCTTCCTGATTCTGGCATCCTCAGCCACCCTTAAATCATGCTGGAGTATAATTAAAGAGCTTCTAGAATAATTGTACAGACTGTATACTGCTTGCCAACACCATCCTACGATGTCAGCCATGGTCAGCAGCTAGAAACTTTAACTTTTCCCAGTCATTCCACATCTAAATAGAAAATGAATTCTTATAGAGGTATTGCACAAAAGCCTCAGTTGACTGCGGTTACAGACAAAACCGAGAAAAAGAAGCTCTCTAATCGTTAGAGTACATAAGTGAGTTTTGAGAACTTGATATCATGAAAGTATACGTTTACACAATATAGAAATTAAAGAAGTCATTGAAAGTCTTAATTGGAAATATCTCCTAGTATCTTCATTATTTAACTCATTTATTAATCTATTCATTTGTTTATTCATTCAAATAAGTATTCTTAAGGTCTCTGTAGATGCCAGGCACTGTGCTAATACCTGGAACTCAACAGTGAACAGGGTAGACCAGTTACCTGCCCTCACTGAGCCTGGGCAAGTGAGCATTTAAAGTAGGTTTTAAATGTGAATTGACATACAAAAATTTGATATGCACATAGAATATAGGGTGAGTTGTGCCTGTCCATGCACAGAATAATAGTTACATAATGAGATAGACCATATAATTAGTCAGCAGGCTTCCAGCTTGAGATCTTCCTCATCACTATTCCTACACCAATGATTTTCTTCTCTTAATCTAAAATCTGAAACTCTCTTCTTTTTAATTTGAGGAACAGAGAACTGATGCCAACACTCACTATTAGAAAAACAAATGAGTGGGCATGCATGACATGGCAGTGAGGAAACACAAACATTTTTTTGCACACAGTGTTGGTTTCAGTGTGTAATACATGTCAGTAGGAAGGTACTTTAAATTCCTTGACATGAATTGGAGAGGTTTCCTTCTGGAGATCTCATTTTGAGAATGTCAATGAGGTATAAAATTCTGCATACATAAGTAGAGTTACCATTGATTACATTTTCCATTGGGAAGAATGAGTTACAAGGAGATGATTTCATTTATTTTTCATAATGAAAAAATATGTACCTAAAGGAATCAAAAAGGGTCTACTGCACTACACTGAAAACAAGGCCACTTTCATCATTGTTTGTTTGTTGTTTGTTTGTTTGTTTACACAAACTCTGTTCTCATAAGGATCTAAGGCAGCTGCTTCTCATTTTCATAGCTTTCAACACACACATACTTTATTTGGTTTATGATCAGTAATTAAAATTATTATATTCCAGACCACAGCATATGATTGTGTAGCCATTTTTAGTTCTGCTTTTTGAATTCATCAGAACTTAGATTGTGTGTGTATGTGATTTTTGATTCATATGCACAGCAACTGTACAAAAAAAAAAGCCACTCTGCAAGAGCAGAAATAAAAATCTGCCAAGATTAGAAGACCCCAACACAGAGAAGAGACGCAGATATCCAAGAGAACTAGGAACAAAACTTACTTGAAACTCTAAAATACTGCTCCAAACCTGAACTGATCCAAATGTACCAGATGTGATGTTAATATAAATATTGATGCACCTTGATATTGTCAGGATATTCCTGTATCAATGATGCATAGAATGTTGGATTAAAAAGATGTCTAGACCACCCCCTTAGACTCTGCAAATATAAAAGTTTGCACACGATTTTAGAAGTTACAAGGAACCCTCAAATACTTCCATGGGTCAGAGATTAAGAGAAAATAACCTTGTGTCACTTCTGAACAGATAAGGAATGAAGCTGAAAACTTGACATCACCCACCTATTGTAAGATATTTCTGAAATTGGACCTACTTCTCCCCATAGAAGGGAATATAGTTCCTTTAATGGAAGAACAAGAATTTCAAAGTAGTTATGAATCAGAAAATACTCCCAAATATAGATAGATAGATGACATAGATAGATAGATAGACTGATAGATAGATATCCTGCTTTTATATACTCCTTGCTTATTATCTTCATAGCAATCTAATTACAAGGTAAATTTATTTTGCTCATAATTTGTTTTCTGTTTCAAATATGTTTCTCTCCTTCAGAATGTAAGTGCCTTTTGAGAGAGAGATTTCTCTTATTTACTGCCACGCCTAGAAGGTAGTCTGGCATAAAATACACATTTTAAAAAATATTTATGGATTGGACACATAAATATACTGGAGTGACACTGATTGTTTCTGAGGAGATGGGTGATAGATGATATCATGTTTAGTGTTTGCTTTACTGTACGTATAAAGGTAGATAATAGATAGATATAGATATGTTTCTTTGTGTTTTTTTATTTTTCCGTAATGTGCACGTATTTTTAAAATAAAAAAATATTTTAAGAAATTCAGATCACTTAGAATGCCAGATTTTATTCAGCTATAATTTCACTTCCTTGGCATATTTAAAGGCATAGACAACTAGGAACACCCTCCATCCTGGCCAGAAAATAACAAACTGACAAGCAAACATAACAAAAACCTCTAGCCATGCATAAAATTTAAATGTTGTTTGCTATTTTTTTCAGTGTCCCTTTTCTCTCATGGGTCTTTGGTGGATGGATATGGAATAAATGCAGAAGAGGGTGGAGTAATCACAGAGCTGGAGGACAAGTTAAGAAGCAGCAACTTTGACGCTTTTTGTTCTATTGTTGTAACATAAATCTATACATAGCACTATATTTTGAATATTATCAGTTTAGGAGGAAGGCTCATAAGAATATACCCAAAAATGTTAATAGCAGTTAAGAAATACAAATGTTTCTTCCCTCTTTCCCTCCCTCAATGCTTTTTAGTATTTTCAGATTTTCTATAGTTTAAAAAATACTACTTTTCCATAGGAAAAAATATAAGCATTGAAAAATCAATCAAATTTTAGTTCTGAAAGGGGATATTAATTTGAAAATTCTAGAAAAAAAATTTAAAATGCACACAGAGAATAAATGAAAAGAAGTAACCAAAATGCCACAATTCAGATTTGATAGGAAATGCTAAGTAGAGAGCTCGATTGATAAACAAAGGAGAAAAACAAAGTAGAAGGCACAGTCTAAAATTTTTAATTGGATTTCTGCACTAGGAACTCTGGTCAGAAGAGTTGGGTGCAAGGCCTCTGTAAGTGGCTCCCTGTGAGCAAGGGAAACCCGACTAAGCACAAAGGAAAAAAACAATCCGTCTCAGAGCTGTGACTATTTTCAAGGATACTGATTTTCCCTGTGAAACATTGCCTTTGGGGCAAAACAAGGAAGAAGCAGGTGATTCTAATGTGGAGCACAGAAGGAGAGCCACTGCAGGCCAGCTTCCTCAACTCTGAAGGCACTCCAGCCATGTGGCTGACAGGGTCTTGGTGCTCTGGCCCAGTGTCAGGTCTGAGCCTCTGAGGTGGGAGAGCCGAGTTCAGAACACTGGACCACCAGAGACCTCCTGGCCCCACGTAATAACAATTGGTAAGAGCTCTCCCAGAGATCTCCATCTCAACACTAAGACACAGCTCCACTTAATAACCAGCATGCTCCAGTGCTGGACGCCCTGTGCCAAACAACTAGCAAGACAGGAATGCAACCCCACCTGTTAACAGAGAGGCTGCCTAAAACCATAATAAGTTCCCAGACACCTGAAAACGCACCACCAAACGCAGTCCTGCCCACCAGAAAGAAGAGATCCAGCCTCATTCACCAGAACACAGACACCAGTCACCTTTACCAGGAAGTCTACACAACCCACTGAACCAACCTTAGCCACTGGGGGCAGACACTGAAAAGAAAGGACTACGAACCTGTAGCCTGTGAAAAGGAGACCCCAAACACGGTAAGTTAAGCAAAATGGAAGACAGAGAAATACACAGCAGATGAAGGAGCAAGGTGAAAACCCAACAAAACAAACAAATGAAGAGGAAATAGGCAGTCTACCTGAAAAAGAATTCAGAGTAATGATAGTAAAGATGATACAAAATCTTGGAAATAGAATGGAAAAAATATAAGAAAAATTTAACAAGGACCTAGAAGAATTAAAGAGCAAACAAACAATGGTGAACAACACAATAAATGAAATTAAAAATTATCTAGAAGGAATCAATAGCAGAAAAACTGAGGCAGAAGAATGGATAAGTGACCTGGAAGGTAAAATAGTGGAAATAACTACCATAGAGCAGAATAAAGAAAAAAAGAATGAAAAGAATTGAGGACAGTCTCAGAGACCTCTGGGACAACATTAAATGTACCAACATTCAACTTATAGGGGTCACAGAAGAAGAGACAAAGAAAGGGACTGAGAACATATTTGAAGAGATTATAGTTGAAAACTTCCCTAATATGGGAAAGGAAATAGTCAATCAAGTACAGGAAGCACAGAGAGTCCCATACAGGATAAATCCAAGGAGAAACACAACAGGACACATATTGATCAAACTATCAAAAATTAAATACAGAGAAAAAATATTAAAAGCAGCAAGGGAAAAGCAACATAATATACAAGGGAATCCCCATAAGGTTAACAGCTGATCTTTCAGCAGAAACTCTGCAAGCCAGAAGGGAGTGGCAGGATATATTTAAAGTGATGAAAGGGAAAAACCTACAACCAAGATTACTCTAGCCAGGAAGGATCTCATTCAGATTTGACAGAGAAATTGAAAGCTTTACAGACAAGCAAAAGCTAAGAGAAGTGAGCACCACCAAACCAGCTTTACAACAAATGCTAAAGGAATTTCTCTAGGCAGGAAATACAAGAGGAGGAAAAGATCTACAATAACAAACCCAAAACAATTAAGAAAATGGTAATAGGAATATACATATCAACAATTACCTTAAATGTAAATGGATTAAATGCTCCAACCAAAAGACACAGACTTGCTGAATGGATACCAAAACAAGACGCGTATATATGCTGTCTACAAGAGACCCACTTCAGACCTAGGGAAACATACAGACTAAAAGTGAGGGGATGGAAAAAGATATTCTATGCAAATGGAAATCAAAAGAAAGCTGGAGTAACAATTCTCATATCAGACAAAATAGACTTTAAAATAAAGACCATTACAAGAGACAAAGAAGGACACTACATAATGATCAAGGGATCAATCCAAGAAGAAGATATAACAATGGTAAATATTTATGCATCCAACATAGGAGCATCTCAATACATAAGGCAAATGCTAACAGCCATAAAAGGGGAAATCAACAGTAACACAATCATAGTAGGGGACTTTAATACCTCACTTTCACCAATGGACAGATCATCCAAAATGAAAATAAATAAGGAAACACAAGCTTTAAATGATACATTAAAAAAAGATGGACTTAATTGATATTTATAGGACATTCCATCCAAAAACAACATAATCACTTTCTTCTCAAGTGCTCATGGAACATTCTCCAGGATAGATCATATCTTGGGTCAAAACTCAAGCCTTGGTAAATTTAATAAAATTGAAATTGTATCAAGTATCTTTTCCGACCACAATGCTATGGGACTAGATATCAATTACAGGGAAAAATCTGTAAACAAGACAAACACATGGAGGCTAAGCAATACGCTACTTAGAAACAAGTGACAATGAAAACACGACGGCCCAAAACCTATGGGATGCAGCAAAAGCAGTTCTAAGAGAGAAGTTTATAGCAATACAATCCTACCTCAATAAACAAGAGACATCTCAAATAAGCAACTTAACTTTACACCTAAAGCAATTAGACAAAGAAGAACAAAAAAACCCCAAAGTTAGCAGAAGGAGAGAAATCATAAAGATCAGATCAGAAATAAATGAAAAAGAAATGAAGGAAACAATAGCAAAGATCAATAAAACTAAAAGCTGGTTCTTTGAGAAGATAAACAAAATTGATAAACCATTAGCCAGCCTCATCAAGAAAAAAAGAGAGAAGACTCAAATCAATAGCATTAGAAATGAAAAAGGAGAAGTAAAAACTGACCTGCAGAAATACAAAGGATCATGAGAGATTACTACAAGCAAATATGTGAACAACCTGGAAGAAATGGACAAATTCTTAGAAAAGCACAACCTTCCAAGACTGAACCTGGGAGAAATAGAAAATACAAACATACCAATCACAAGCACTGAAACTGAGACTGTGATTCAAAATCTTCCAAAAAACAAAAGCCCTGGACCAGAAGTCCTCACAGGTGAATTCTATCAAACATTTAGAGAAGAGCTAACACCTATCCTTTTCAAATTCTTGCAAAATATCGCAGAGGGAGGAACACTTCCAAACTCATTCTACGAGGCCACCATCACCCTGATATCAAAACCAAACAAAGATGTCACAAAAAAGAAAACTACAGGCCCTTATCACGGATGAGCATAGATGCAAAAATCCTCAACAAAATAGTGGCAAACAGAATCCAGCAGCACATTAAAAGGATCATATACCATGATCAAGTGGAGTTTATCCCAGGAATGCAAGGATTCTTCGATATATGCAAATCAGTCAATGTGATTCACCATATTAACAAACTGAAGGATAAAAATCATATGATTGCTCTGTACTTTGTGTCCACCTAAATGGGTGGGATAAGGGAGGGTGGGAGGGAGACACAAGAGGGAGGAGGTATGAGGATATATGTATAGCTGATTCACTCTGATGTACAGCAGAAACTAACACACCATTGTAAAGCAATTATAGCTCCAATAAAGCTCTTTAAAAAATATGATAATCTCAATAGAAGCAGAAAAAGCTTTCTACAAAATTCAACACCCATTTATCATAAAAAGTCTTCAGAAAGTAGGCATAGAGGGAATACCTCAACATAACAAAGTCCATATATGACAAACCCACAGCCAACATCATTCTCAATGGTGACAAACTGAAACTATTTCCACTAAGATCAGGAACAAGACAAGGTTGCCCACTCTCACTGCTATTATCCAACATAGTTTTGGAAGTTTTAGCCACAGCAATCAGAAACAAAAAAGAAATAAAAGGATTCCAAATCAGAAAAGAAGTAAAACTGTCACAGTTTGCAGATGACATGATACCATACATAGAGAATCCTAAAGATGCTACCAGAAAACTACTAGAGCTAATCAATGAATTTGGTAAAGTAGCAGGATACAAAATTAATGCACAGAAATCTCTTGCATTCCTATACAGTAATGATGAAAAATCTGAAAGAGAAATCAAGGAAACACTCCCATTTACCATCACAACAAATAGAATAAAATACCTAGGAATAAACTTACCTAAGGAGACAAAAGACCTGTATGCAGAAAACTATAAGACACTGATGAAAGAAATTAAAGATGATACAAACAGATGGAGAAATATACCATGTTCTTGAATTGGAAGAATCAACATTGTGAAAATGACTATACTACCCAAAGAGATTTGCAGATTCAAGGCAATCCTTATCAAACTACCAGTGGCATTTTTCATAGAACTAGAACAAAAAATTTCACAACTTATATGGAAACACAAAAGACCCTGAATAGCCAAAGCAATCTTGAGAAAGAAAAACAGAGCTGGAGGAATCAGGCTACCTGACTTCAGATTATACTAAAAAGTTAAGTAATCAAACAGTATGGTACTGGCACAAAAACAGAAATATAGATCAATGGAACAGGATAGAAAGCCCAGAGATAAACTCATGCACATATGGTCACCTTATCTTTGATAAAGGAGGCAGGAATATAAAATGGAGAAAAGACAGCCTCTTCAATAAGTGGTGCTAGGAAAACTGGACAGCTACATGTAAAAGAATGAAATTAGAACACTCCCTAACACCATACACAAAAATAAACTGAAAATGGACTAAAGACCTAAATGTAAGGCCAGACACTATAAAACTCTTAGAGGAAAACACAGGCAGAACACTCTATGACATAAATCACAGCAAGGTCCTTTTTGACCCACCTCCTAGAGAAATGGAAGTAAAAATAAAAATAAACAAATGTGACCTAATGAAACTTAAAAGCTTTTGCACAGCAAGGAACTATAAATAAGATGAAAAAACAACCCTCAGAATGGGAGAAAATATTTGCAAATGAAGCAACTGACAAAGGGTTAATCTCCAAAATATACAAGCAGCTCAATATCAAAAAGTCAATCCAACCCAAAAATGGGCAGAAGACATAAATAGACATTTCTCCAAAGAAGACATACAGATTGCCAACAAACACATGAAAGGATACTCAACATCACTAATCATTAGAGAAATGCAAGTCAAAACTGCAGTGAGGTGTCACATCACACTGGTCAGAATGGCCATCATCAAAAAATCTTCAAACAATAAATGCTGGAGAGGGTGTGGAGAAGGAACTCTCTTGCACTGTTGGTGGGAATGTAAAGTGATACAGCCACTATGGAGAACAGTATGGTGGTTCCTTAAAAAACTACAAATAGAACTACCATATGACCCAGCAATCCCACTACTGGGCATATACCCTGAGAAAACCATAATTCAAGAAGAGTCATGTACCACAATGTTCACTGTAGCACTATTTACAATAGCCAGGACATGGAAACAACGTAAGTGCCCATCGACAGATGAATGGATAAAGAAGATGTGGCACATATATCCAATGGAATATTACTCAGCCATAAAGAGATATGAAATTGAGTTATTTGTAGTGAGGTGTATGGATCTAGAGTCTGTCATACAGAGTGAAGTAAGTCAGAAAGAGGAAAACAAATACCATATGCTAACACATATATATGGAATCTAAAAAAAAAAAAGTTCTGAAGAACCTAGGGACAGGACAGGAATAAAGACGTAAACATAGAGAATGGACTTGAAGGCACGGGGAGGGGGAAGGGTAAGCTGAGATGAAGTGAGAGAGTACCACTGACTTATATACACTACCAAATGTGAAATAGTTAGCTGACAGGGAAGTCAGCTCTTGCTTTATGACCACCTAGAGGGGTGGGATCAGGAGGGTGGGAGGGAGATGCAAGAAGGTGGGGATATAGGGATATATGTATATGTATAGCTGATTCATTTTGTTGTACAGCAGGAACTAACACAACAATGTAAAGCAATTATACTCCAATAAAGACATTTAAAAAATTTTTTTAATTGAAGGTTAATATGCCTTCACTTCTCACAGTGGAGGACTTCAAGATGTTCAAAGAGCATTGAGAAGCACTTCTGGAAATCTTGATGATGGCTTTCTGCCTGCTGTGGAGTACATTTTATATTTATTTTGGAGACCTCTGTGTTTAAAATGCTTGCTGCTGAAGCTGGGGAAATTAAAAGAAATTTGTTTCTACCAGATGTCACCAAAGAGTGAGAACTACAATACGATACAATTATCAAAACCAAAGGCGATTCCAATAGAGAAGTAGCTTCTTGGTAGAGTTCATGCTTCACACCAGCTGGATTGCATCTGGGACACCAAATGCAGTGTGCTGAATACTGAAATCAATTGATTATTTCTAGATCTTGCAGAATAAATCAGAAATTGTTAACTTATGTGCTGTAGAATGAGTGAAGCTGTTGCTATTAACTAATCTAATAATAGGCAAATATTATGACCCCACCTTTGCTTAATGTTGTCTCCCTCCCTAGGATGCCATGAGAGTTCTAGGATGATGTGTTCTATTAACTCTGAGTGCAAGGTTACATCTTGCTAGATTCTTGCTTTTGCCCTTAGGATGGGATGCATTGTGCCTGGAAGTCAGATGGCAGCAATCTGCACCCAACCAGCTATGACCAAAGAAGGGAAGCAGCACTTCCCCTATACAGCAGAGTTTCCACACCCAAAAGCTCCCCAGAGCTGCTGTGAAGTCCAGTCAGTCATCCTGAGAAAGGGAAAGAGCCCTTCATCCCCTTTCTGATGTTTCCCTCCTGTGCAGGAAGAGCTACCAGTTCAATGCTCCTGGCCAATCCACATCTGCCCCCTTCCCTGTCTCCAAGGGAAAGAAGAAGGGAGGAGGAAGAAGGAAGAAGAACTTAGGGCAATGGGGTGGAACAGGTCTTCCAAACACCCATCAGAAACATTTCCCTCCATATTTTTTCTCATTCTGTGTTATGGACTTTGAACAAGAAAAAATTTTAAAGATTCACTTCATACACACAAAAGATCATGTATTATTGAAACAAATTCTGGGATGACCAGAACCAATATTTTCTCCAACCTAGTATGTAATATATTTTATGCATAATCTCAGTTGAATTGCCTCCTCTGTCCCAGATCATGTATCTTATTCTTTTTTTTTATTTTCACCATATCTAACTCTTCGCTCTATTATAGACTATATGTTAATGCCCAGATTCTGAAGGCAAATAGCAATTTGTGAATATGTAAGACTATAGGAACCTGCTGGTACTGATTCTATAAATCAACAGCCGCTGTGTCTAAGTAGCTTCTGTGCTTCTCAGCATTACATTATTTCTGTCACTTAAAGATTAAGCCAAAAATGGCCAAAACCATTTGGAATAATCAGATATTGAAATAGTTGATATTTTAAGATATTTAATAACAAAATAGAAGATATTTTGTATTTTGTATGAAAAAATTAGGTATTATAAGATATTGAATATTATGGTCATAGTCTGATTCATCTTTATATGCTCTCCAATTTAGTATATTGACCTAAAAAGACTATACAGCCAATAAATGTTCATTAACTTGATTTGTAGAGATGTTAAGAAAGTTTAATGTGAGATGTTTTATAAAAATAATAGATCGACATTGTAATAGTGGACTGTGGCACACTACTCTTTTAAATCACATTTGCTGTTATTTTGTTGTTCTAATTTAAAAAATACATGCTCAATTTATCAGAGTAGGAAACCTAGGCTAAAGGGTAATTTTCTGAAAAGGTAAAATCGTGATTCTCATACAAATAAAATGAACACTTGTCAGATATTCTATTTAACCTATTAATTAAATGAGAGAACCAGGAAAGATGTTACAACCAGTTCAGAGGAAAAGATAAAGAAGCAGAAATTAATCTAGAGGAACCTTGAAATGAATTTCAACTAGATACCAAATTGTTTTTACCAACAGAAAGAAGGGATGACAATTGAACCTCCCTTAGACAGAATTATTTTTATGCCTAAAGAAAAAGGTTTTTTTGCATTGTTCTCAGTTATCCACAATTAACAGAGTTGTAATATAACTCAAAGCCAATTAAAGGCTAAAAATCAGGTAACACATAAAAGTGTGCTCTAAACAATGCATCATTTTACATTGTAGATACCCAATGCCATTGGGTATTCTGTTTATTTCAAATTTCCTTACAATACAGATTACAAAAAAGGAGTCAAAAGAAGGGAAAGAAGGAAGGATATAAAGAGGAGAGAAAGAAGAGAAATAAAGAAATTAAAAAAGAAAACCCATCTGAAATCTACTACACAGATAAAACCACTGTAACATTTTGGTGTATTTTTTTCCAGAAATATATCTCACATCATAGTATGATGAGCTGCACAGCATCATACTATGTACTGTTCTATGGACTCCTTCTTTCAGTTCAAGATGCTATATAAATACAGTGAATATCTTCTTAGGTCCAATACTCTTGTACAACATGATTTTAACAAAAACAGGTGTACTACAGTTTGTTTAACTAATCCAAGATTATTGGGTATTTTTGTAAGTTTCCTTACTATAAATAACTGCACAAGAAAAATCTCTGAATGAATATCTCTATACACATCATGATACTTTCCTTAGGAATTCCTAGAAATGGTGTTTCTGGGTCAGAAGCTAGGTACATTTTAATATATCTTGACAGATGTTGCTAAAGACATGCTGTACCAATTCTAAATTCCTGCCAGCTGTGTGTAATTATGCCCATTTTCCCACAACCTAGCCGACACAGAGCATTATCGTTCTTCATAAACTTTGCCAATCTGATGGGCTAAAACTTGTGTTTCTTTGTTGTTTTAAATCTGCATTTTAAAAACTATTAAAGTTGAATTTTCATATTGGCTAAAATAAACATTTTTTAAAACTTCATCAGAATGTGGATGGAATGGATAAAAGATAAAATTATTTCTTCCCTCTTTTTGTCTCTAGTTTGGAAGATCTGAGGACCTTTGACACCCAAATGAACAGATATTCTCATTTTGAAAAGAACCAGACTACAAGTATGACACTTGCATCTCATACAAATTTGACTTCAAGAAACTTTTAAGAAAAAAAAAATCAAGCATACTCATATGTATTCATGAAAGTAATTTCTAAATTGTGGAAGTGAAAAGTAGCATCAGCATTTAATAGGGAGTGGGGAGATTTGGTTAATAATGAAGCTTTAGCACTTTTTACTGAATTCTGATTTAGTGAGATAAAAATCATCTGTGTACTGAATTATACATAAAGGGAACAGTTTGTAGATTATTCTTGCCTGTGTCTCCTTGTGGGTGCTGTATAATTTAGGCTTTAATATATTTGGAGCCCTTTTTCTTTTATTGTTCAGAAGCTGGTAAATACCTTCCTCCCAGTAGCATTTGGTCAATTTTATTTGTATGCAAAAACTGATACATAGAGGGTTAGTTTCCAGTTTTATGTATAGAAAGACACATAAGTAATTTTCAGATCTGTCCCTGATGCAGAGTTTCCAGCAAGATGAAAGAGAGTGATATGAAAATATATTATTTTATTGTAAAAGAGTGGAGAAAATCTCTAGACTAGATCCAAAGGGAACATTGCCATGGATCGCAGGAAACAAACTTTATTTCCATTACTTCTCTTGCCTCATATTTTGTTTTCCTTCCCTTTGGCCAAGCCAAGGGTCAGGATGAGGGACAAAAACCATGGGAAGTTCCAGCAGGTCCCTGGATAATTGGCAGAAGATAAAGTTATGGAGGTGATGAACACAGGAGAGACCATGTCAGCTCAAGACTCATTCTGCCACCCAGATTTCATTCAACTGATATCTACTTGTGACCTTCTGCAACTCATTTAACTAGCCAGAGCCCCCATTGCCTTCTCTGTAAAACGGACTTCATAACTACCATGTAAAGACCACTACTGAGATAATGGACATACAAGTCTTTAGCAATTTAACATACTAATAAAACTATAAATTACTATGAGACATCTAGCACCTCTATATCAGTCAAGAGTAGAGCAATTCCTCATTTAATTGTTGGAAACACAGTAATTTCTCTGTTCAAATAAAGACAAATACAAACCAAAATGTGTTCTCAATTTGAGAAGTGGTCCTTATGTCTTATGATAAAAATAAATTCCTGAGAAAAGGAAAAGAAGTTATGTCAAAGACTTTTAGTTGGAGGGGGTTAAAATCTCCCACACTATACTATTCTCATTAATTTTATGGTAATAGGGTATGCTAACTAAAGTTTCTACTATCACACGTGCTTTGTGGATTTTTGAGTTGAGGCCTTAGCTCTGGCCTCTGGACCCTAATTGGATATTGTCTAATTATTTATATTCATTTTTCCAGAGAAATTTGCTTCACAGAATTAAAAAAGTTGATGAGTCGACAGTAGCTCCTATTCCCCTCTGATTTATAAGCATAAAAAATATGTAATTCAAACATGACCCTCATAAACAACCCTGGTATCATTATTATAAAACGCTCTGCTTCTAGTACTTACTTTTCAGAATATTGGGTAAAATAAGAATCACTGACTCAGTAAATCCCATGAATTCTTTTGGCAAATGTGTGGCTTAAAGAGATTCAACTGTCTGTCAATAGATCTATGGGAAGAGAAGGAGCTATGTTTTTCTTCTCTTAATAGAAGAGGCAATTCTATTGAAGAAAAACTATCCTTTCCTAATCAAAATATAAATGGGCAGTCCTCAGTGTTTTGAAGAAGAAATACTCCCTCAAAAAAGGCCAGCTCTATAGAAATCCATAGCCTTTTGTCAGAACTGATTTTTTAAAAGGAGGAAAAAATTTGTAGTCTGGGCAGAAGCCTTCAGAGTGAAAGAAATGAGATGGAGAAAATCAACCTGGAGAAAACCGAAATTGTCACAGTGAATGATGGACAATATATTATTGAGAGCTCTGTGGAAAGGCAAATGTACGTGTCTCTATACATCTATATATCTCACTGTCCATGATCAAATATAGTGAAAGAAATAGAAAGAAAGATGACCCTCATGATAGAAATGCTGTGCCTGGTTTTTATTTTCACACAGTTTAAGTAAAGGTCTGTGAATTTCTGAGATCAGTCACTTAGAGGAAGAAGAAGATGTCTTCATAAATTCTAGCCAATAAGATGAAAAGAAGACAGGCCTTTATAACTTTTTTGCAGTTGGTTTTAAAATGATTTTTAAATGACTATTTTAAAAGCTAGAAATAATCTAATAATGATGGGGAAATCAATTTACATGCTATTCATAGAGAAAATATTGATGAGGCTTCCTACTAATACACACGTTAAAAAATTGCCTTTTTCCGTGAATTGTTTTCATCTCTGTGCATCTTTATTTCTCTATGGGAAGACTAAGAGATGTCAGGTTCAAACATATTTGCATTCATTCCTCAAGTGTGTACCAAGAGCTCCCTGTGATCTGTGAGGGACCAGGATCAAGGGACAACAAACCTGGGATTTAGAGTCTGGGATTATGACCTTCTTACAACAAAGGGGCTGAAATTCCCTCAAAAATCTTACAGAATTTTTATGTCTTTTAAGAACATGCCTATCTGCTGTGTAGGAACACATCTCAAGATTTAAGTATTTAAAGAGAACCTAATGTGTGTCTCGTGGGACCCCAGACATGTACTTGTATGTGTGTCAGTAATCAGATTTTCCTATCTTCTTAGTTTGGAATCATATTTTCCTAACTTCTTGATTTTCCTATTCTTCTGAATAATAAAAGTCTAAGAATAAAATAATCACCCTAGTAAGAAATTTCACCACTGAAAATTTAGATGTGATTTTCTGTAGATAGAGCTTCATCTTCTTCTGTGCAGTTAGAAGAAACTCACACCTCTTCACCCTCAGGGGTTCTTGGGGGTCTAGGATCACCCACAGCCATATATATGGGTCTGTATCTCGGTTTCTGTGTGCTCCCCAGCCCCAGCCCTGGTCACAGATTAATAGAGAGAGATGTGAATTTTCTTCCCACTTGATGAGGACACCTATAAATAGATTTACAGCAACAGAAGGTTTGAATTCAGAGAAAAGAGTTTTCTATTTCATGGCTCTGTTTGGGCTGACAGGAGGTAAGGACCTGCTCTTGCTAAAAGGTTTAGCAAAATGGATTATGAATAATGAATTTTAAATCACTGGAAGTGTAACTTCTCATTCTTAGGTGTGTAAAGACCAATCTAGACTAACTGTGGCAAATGAGGTTCCATTTAATCTCTGAATAATATCCAGTTTTTCTCAGTTATGCTGAACTTGCGGATGTCATAGAGTAAATTTTTGCTACCATTGTGTTCTCTCTGAATATCAGTTCAAAAACAAAGAACCAAGCTTTAACATGACTGTAGTGTTTTCTTTTTAACATGAAACTTTTTTTTAAAGCATATGAATCCAATATTAGAAGAAAATATGGTATTATGTATGTTGTCTCTGGGAACTTGCTTTGAAATTGTGTACAACAATGTGAAATTATAAGCACAAATATTAACTAATAAAGTATTTCTGTTTCACATTCTCAAATTGCAGATTTAATTTTAAAAAAACCAAATGGCCATCATGCCTGTAGCTAATGCTCTTGATTAATACAATACTACATGTCAGCTAAATTTGTCTGTAAATGTCTTGAGATGTACAAAAAGTCCAATATTTTAAAAATCATTTGATTTTTCAGAGAATTATTTAAAAAGCCTTTCTAGATTCAGAGATATTAGATTATTACAGTCAGTGGACCCTTTTGGTTTAATCTGTATATGTTTACTCTTAACACATCTACTCAACAGGCTGGTTTATAGAGTTATATTTTTGATCCATGGCTGTCTTCCATAGCCTCTTCTTTATCATGAATTCCTTTTATTCAGATGAGAGTATATACATATTTATAATACTGAAGCAAAAATTTTCAGTATAACCTAATCTATCCTCTAAGAGGTCTCTCAAGTTGCTTATAAACAGTGCTTCTGGACATCCTTTGTCCACGAGGATACAGCTGGCACTCTCTATGTCCTGGTTGGAAAGGTTCTGTACTTCTGTCTTCTAGTTACTTAGTGAAAAGCTGCATAGCAAAGTGACTCAGAGCAAGAACTCTGGAGGTGCTTTGCAGTTTCCTCACTGGTACAATAGAGGTTGTACAGAACCCGTCTGGGAGTCCTGTTTCAAGGATTAAATGAGTTAACAGAATCAGAAGCTTTAGAGTGGTGTCCTGCAAATTTATAAGTATTCACTACTATAATTATTTTCTAGTGGTAAAGGGCCTACAATTCCAGATTGTATTTGCTTAGAAGCATCACATGTAATTATGAAGAACAAGAACTCTGGAGCTAGACTGTGTTGATTCAAATGTCACTTCTTCCCTTATGAGCTATGTGGCTTTGGGGAAGTTACTTAACCTCTCTATGCCTCAGTTTCCCCTTGTGTTAAATGACACTAACTACAATATCTACCTTACAGAGTTGCTACGAGGATTTAATGAATTATTACATTTAAACCGTGCCCAAAAACATAGAATAAACAGATTACTTATTATCACTAGAAATATTAGCATTAGAACATTATTGTTAACTTTGAATAATGCTTCATCTCTCATCCAAACTCTTTATTTCCTGGGGCAGCCTCTACTGACCATGTCCACATTTCTTACCTACTATGTCTCCTCCTCTGGGTTGTGATTCTACATTTCTGTCTATGATACTTTGATGAATGTCTCTCTCATGGTGCTCCATGAAGTCAGGGTGTAGGGCCAGTCTTTGCTCCCCATTTTTTCCCACACTGTTAGGTCATGGTACATGGTCAGCCCTCAATAAATCTTTCTTGTATGAATGAATAAATTGTATCAAAAGCTCTAATTTCTGTGATTGGTCTTGCTAACTCAGACACAGATCTTGTAAGATAAGTGGGGTGGTACCAACCAGGGCATGGTGGTTATGAAGTCTGAATTTGCCCTGGGCTTGAAAGTTTCACTGGTCATTATTTTCTAACATCATTGATCTTGGTACACCACAGGTCCAGAACTAGCCACAACTAATGGCTTCCGTGCCCGGTTCAAAGAATGTGAATCTTCCTACTCAAGCAGGACTCCCAGCACCCCCGTGGCCACATGATTTCCCCTCATGCTATAGATTCAGGTCACTCCAGAATCCAGGATCCAGGATTCATCCATCCTTTTTCATGACGCGGCTGTGTGAGCTCTCACAGTTCCCGAGGGCTGCTCTGTTCTTAAGATCTCACAGCAGAGGATAACCAACAGATTAGAAAATCCAGCTTAATTGAAATTGTGAACCTTGTCAGATTCAAATAACAGGGCTTAAGCAGAAATGCTAGCCTCTTTCCACCCATCCAAAGAAACCAAGGTTAAATAATTAAGCTAAAAGTTTTTAAAAATAAAACCACAACAGAGAAGAAAGGGAAGAAAATATTTATTGAAATATTGTTCAGCAGAGAAGCAAGGAGAACAGGCATCTCATTTGCACAAGCATCAGAAGTACAGTTGGCATAAAATCATACAGTTAAATTACAGAATACCAAAGCTTTAAATCCTGCATACATACATACAAACAAGATGTTTGAAAAATAAATGTAACCTTGTTCAAATCATCAGCGCTTCCCTCCAGAATAAATTTTACAATTTAGTCCTTAAAACCTTGGCAGAGTTTCTATAAAAGTATAAGCAATTTTAGTCTCAATTGTCAGATGCTAAATATATAAACTATGTTTAAAATGTCTATATTTTAAACAGTATAGTGTTTCTTATTCTCACAAATCAAATAAATGTGAAATTATAGCTCAAAACAGGCTATTTTGAGCCCATTGGTCATGCTTGTGTTGTTTGGCCACATTTAACATCTCTGATATAACCATTTTCTAAAGCTAAGTTTAAAAAAAAATATCCAGGAAACTTGAAATTATCTGCCACAATCTGGCCAAATGAGCACATAAACTTGTTTTGTTCAATTTTTCTAGGTTGTTTTATTTTTTATTCCCACAAATGTTTCCTCTTGCTTCACCCCAACACATGATTTTTGCCATCTTCCATTGCTCTCAACTATGGGTAATGATCTACCTAAGATATCAGGAGAAGTAACCTGAGAACTGTATGATAAATTACAGGTAACGATAAAGTTCAAACCGATTACATCTCCTCTTCTTAACAATAATTAATTGAAATCATTTAAACAGACACTGACATAAGAAAAGAAATGAATTTTGGAATATGTGTTAAAAACATAGATTATTGACTTGGGAGACCATAATGGGCCTTTCATTATCTTCAGGGACTATTGTATGAAAACACTTTTGAAGAGTATTTTAAAATGCATATTATTGACCTGATAGACCACAGTACTTCCAAAGAGGCATTAGTATCCACCTTCAAGCTAGTATTTATATTATTTAAAACCATTACTGGCATTAGTGCAAAAATCTCTTTCAACTTGAGTGCAGAGGCTGCATGAGAAAGTAGCCCAGTAATATCCATTTAGAAAAAAGTTAAACTTGCTCTCCTTTACCTCCTCAAGCCAATACAACTAAAGACTCTAATAGATTTATTTCTCATTAAATTGGATTGAATGCTTTGGTTCCTTTGACTTAAATTATCTTTTAAGGGAATCAAATGCCAAAAATAATGTAAAGTAGGCTTTTTTTTGATAAGAAAATTAAGTTTATCCTCACATTAACTTGTTGAGTGGTTAGATTCGGTCTTTGTGGTAGCAGATTACATCTGCCATCAATTACTTAGAACTCAAGGAGATCTAAGTCACTTTAGTGCTAGCCCTGACCATTGCTATGTGGATGAAACAATCCTTGCTTCATGTTTTATCTGTGATAAGTCAACTCCCCTTAAGCAGCAGAGCAACTCAGAGAAACACTGCTGGGCGCTTACTGTATAGTGAGTAAATGGGGACTGTGTGTGCTCATGGTATCTGACAAGTCTGGAGTCCTGGTGGCTTGAAAAATAGAGTGCTGAAGGGGACACAGTAGCCACTGTCATTAAAAAAAAAAAAGTATTCTGATCTAAAGATCTAGCGTGTGCTTACTGGCCTACAAACTCCCTAGATTTAGGGTGTGTGTCTTCATTAACATGGATTCTTTGACTGCAAGCATCAGAAATTAATTCTGCCTAAATTAAGGGGAGAAAGGAAGTCACTGGAAAAATAACGTACTTGCAGAAAGGACAAAAGAGAAGGCAGAAAGAGCAGGTTTGATAACAGGCAGGAAACAAGAAGCACTGGAAGGTTTCAGAGACAGGAAATATGCAAAGACTGCCCCTCTTTCTTCCCTGCCACCAATACTAGAATGAAGGGACCTGTTCTAATCAAATTTCTGTTAATATGTTATGCTCCTCAAAGTTTATCATTCCAGGAGAGAGTGTGTAAGCAGCTAAGTTTAGGTCACATGTCAGCATATTGGACCCTCTAGGATAGTGAAAAGAAAGACATGGAGAGAGGCTCCTCCATGGAGTCCTTGGGCTTCTGTGGTGGAACAGGGATGCTTTGATTTACCACCCAACCAAGGTTTCAAACAGTGGAGGGAAGGTAATGTCTCCCCCAAAATTCGGGGGGCTCTTAAAAGGGAGAATGGTTGTTGGGTGGCCAGAAACGTCCACACATAATAGACACCCAATAACTATTTCCTGAAGAAAGGAAAGAATAAATGAGCAGGTGAGAGAATGAATGAATGGTTATGAAGAAGACATAGAATTATTTCCTTCTATTTCTTTCCAATGTAAGTCAGATAATACAATCACATTATTTCAGTTATGTCTTGCCATTGGTGCCGAGGCATTCCAATAGTTTTCAGTAAAGCAAATTTATGCCAAGCAAACTCTATCTTCTAATTTACTTTCATTATAAAATCAGGGAAAATGGACAGCTTATGATACTCATTCTGGGATATGTTAAAAATGAAACAGATTTATAATAATAATATATTTAAAAGAGAGACTACAACTTTTGTTTAAAATGTTAACAATATCACTCACAATGTTAGGAATTAAGTTTTTCCATCACATTCAAATAAAGTGGGCTAATATTCTTCATCTCTTTTTTAAATAAAGATGGTAAAATGAGAACTGGCATTTATTGGTAATGCTATTATTAAAATTATAATTATGGAGAATCACATCTTTTAAAATCTTTACATTTCTTTATTGCTGAAATGTCTTAAGTTGTTTTCTTATCCTGATTGTCATCCCTGAGTATAAGAGTTACAGAGGAAAAATGGTGCCTATGTCATATAAGGAACTAGCAATTCTTCTGAAATCACTGTCCAACAAGTGAGGTGTGATTTCAATATTTAGAATGTACCATATCAGAAAGAAAATGGCATCTTAATATGTGAGGTACTTATGTACCAATTCATTTAATAGAATTTCTACTGTGTGCTAAAAACTTGTTCAGATATAAGTTAAGATGCAAAAGAAAGAAAGAGACAGAGACAGAGAGAGAGAGAGAGAGAGAGAGAGAGAGAGGAAATGATAGGAAAACTGACAATGCCCAATGGGAAAGGAATGAACTGAAAGTAGAGAGAATATCAGAATTTTACTGACTACCCACCACATCTCCATAGGGGACACTGCATAAGACGGGTACGGTTCCCTACACTTTAAGAACTTACCCTTCTGAGATTTTTTTTTTTTTTTTGCCTCTTTCAGTGTGATGAAATTCTACTTTTGCTGTAAAATTTCATTGTGCCCCAAATAAAGCGATTGGATACCATTGTCCACACAGTTGCTCAAATCCTATATTTCACTCTGTCCCCACTACTAAGCACTCTGTTACCAATTTGGCTTAGTTTTGTATTTCTTAAAACTTTCATTTTCCCACCATTCTTTCCTAGTTCATGCTCCTGGCATCTCTCCCTGCCCTGCTGCATGATTTCCTTGTTTTCAATTTTGTTCTCTCAAGTTTATTCTCAAATACAATTTTTCTTATGTCATTTTTCTGTTTTAAATACCTCAGTGGGGTCCCAGTGTCCCTAGTGTCAGGTCCAAGGTGCCTAGATGCCCTCTTCTCTACTGTCCTCACCTCCAAAGCCTACTTTCTACTCAGGACCCACTGAAGTCCTTTCCAGAGCTCCCAACACTCATTCTTGACACTGGTTCCTGTGAGTGCTTTCCTTGTTGATTTTTATGGGATGGGAATGGGTTCCAATAGACTCTGTGACAAGACAAGAAAAAGCAATTAGTCAAACTCTTTGGATTCAAGGAATTTGAGCACAAGATGAGTTCAGTTGACTACTTTCAGTTCCATCACTCATTTGGCACTACACTGTTGGGATTGATTTGAGGATTGCCAAGTCCCCACTTCTGGGTGCTCAATGAGGTGCTACTGATTCCCTTAAATCCCAGAACCTAAATTAACATGATTTATTATTGGGGTCAACATGCCACCTACCTGTGACTTTTCTTTATATAGCAAGTCGAATCAGCAGTTGAGCAAGAGTCTTAGATGTTGTAGGGGATAAAGGAGTGGACAAGGTAAGATCCATTATATTAAAGAGTTTAAACCTCATTTATGGTACTACTTTAGAAGCATAGACGTCTAGGTTACCTCATTCTGTAAATCTTTTACTTCTATCTGCAAACAAACAGGTATGTAGGAAATAAAAGAAGTAAAATACCTAGATTCCACCAAGCAAAAGCTCTTAATATTTTGGCAGTATAAGAAGTATTTCTATATTTGTGCTCAATGGTCATCTGTTTACTCCACACCCATATGTAGAGGTTATGAGGGTGAACTTTAAGAAAACAATAATTTACAATATGAGCATTTGCTTCTTTGGTGGAGGACCTTGTTTCTGTTTACTTCTAAACTGACAAGCTTTTCAGAACCAGAGAGAATGTAAGTTCTGAGAAATTTTGATGAACTTTCTGAGCTATATGCAAAAACAAAACAAAACAAAACAAAACAAAAACCTGACAGATCTATTTGGGTTTAAAAAGTTAATAATAACTCTTTCTAAACTGTTATAAGTCCTGATTGCTAGAACTCTCATGCTGAATAAGTGCATGCATTTTCACAGATTTTCAGGTTTCTCTCCATAAAACTCCTTGAGAATTGAAAAATAGAACTTCTTAGTTGTAGTTCAGAATTAATTGTTCACACTAGCTTTGGAATAATTTGTGTGAATTTCTTCTAATTTTGGGCCAGTGTAGTTATTGTTCATTTCCTAAAAATATCTCACCATCACATAAAACACAAAAACAGGTTCAGTCAGAAACTTGAAGTTTTAGAATAATCAGAATCTTCATTGATTCATCTCCCCAGAATTGAGAAAAACAGTTCAGTGTTTCCTGTCAGTGCAGCAAAGTGTGGATTTTGATTGGACATGGGGGAAGCAGTCCTGTTTCAAGATCTCATTACAAACCACCTGCTGCCTTAATAATTATGGCATTATTAAAATGCTATTCCCCAAATTTGGTATTGCTTAGACATTGTGGACAGAAAGAAAGCTGATTGAAACTACTTAATTTGAAACTAAGGTGGCAATTTGTAGAAAAGGTGTCCTGAATGTATTTGACAAACGCAATAGGAAAATACCGAAGGTGCATTTTATTTGGAAAAGAAATGAGTCTAAGTTATCCAGTCCATGAGCCCAGGTGTTGGCATCACCCACCAAATGGTCCTTTACTTCCCCTGCTCTATCCTTCCTTTGGACCGGAGATTTACCTTAATTTTTATTTTTGAGCTAAATCTACTAATGAATTTCTAGAAATGATTTTTCTTAGAAGAACTAAATTGGCAGTGTCCCAAGATAATCATTTCAATAACAAAGATGTGGAGTCGTGGAACGGAAATTAATTAGGAATTAAGTATGAGAATTGTGGGAGAACTTGTCCCAAATGAACAATTGCACTAAAACTTCAATGAAGCCAACATTTCTTCTGTATTAAAGTGGCAGACCAGATAAATAACCCAGAAGCAGTAATCCATGGATTGCCATATCAAATAATACAGTATTTATTAAGTGCATGGCACTGTTTTAAATGCCATGACTATACAGAGATTACTTTTTCCATCTATCTGGAAGTCTTACTGCCTTTCCAGGTGATGTCTGCAGGCGCGCAGATGACTCAACACCATAGCCTGGAATTTCTCTGACCTCCCTGACTCAACTAAGTTGATCTCCTCTGTCAGCCAGCCACACAGCCCTCTCATTTATACTGTTTGCTCACTTTGGTTCCTTTGCCTCTGCCCATCAACATGATGAAGTACTCCAAGAAAGATGAAAACAAACCAAGAAACCCATCACTTCTGGACCCCAGTCAAACTCCATGAGCTTTTCTCCTCTTCTACTTCTCCATCACTTTATTCTTCAACTACAGTTTGGCTTCCATCCTCAACACCACACTGGACCACTGTGCCAGATTCCATTGTTGTCCTTCTAATTGACAACTCTAATGCACCTTTCTTAATCCTTAAGTTATAGGACCTCAATGAGGCATCTTAGCTCAGCCTTTTGCTTCTGAGACATCCCTCTGACTCACTCTTGGGTCAACCCATCTGACTCATCTCATCCACTCATTCTTGGACTAGTTTAAGAATTCCTCTTCAGATTTTCTCATTTCAGAATTTTGTCTTTCATTCCTTCTCTTCACCTGTCTCACATGCCTTAAATTATGGCTTCAATTTTTACCTTTATAAACAGGTGAGGGCTTAATCTCCCCCCAGCCACAATGCCACATCCTCAAATTATTTGGATAATAGCTTTCTCCACTACTGTATTGTAAACTTCACAAGAATAAACATGGTGTTAGTCTTAACCTCTCCTCTATATCCAGAGAGTGTGGCACAAAGTAGATGCTCAATAAATATTTTCATGTGAACGACAAGTGAATTAAAACTGATGCATGCTCTCTATTTCTACTGCGAATGTCTTAATGTATCTTCTCTCACTTGAATCATTGCAAGAGTTTCCCTTTTTTCCTTGATCTTCCACCCTTCACAGAGCCAACCAAGTGATCAGTCTGAAGTTTTAATTCACCAGGTAAACCCTTCAAGGTTCCTGATTATTTGCAGGATTAAATCCTCTGTAACCATATGGTCCTCCAGGGCCTGGCCTCTGTCCCCGTTTTTGGTCTTGTTTCCTGTCCCTACCATCCTCAGACTTGAGGTTCTGGTGGTTGCAGGTCTGCACTCCTTTGGATGTTAGGAAGTAAAGTGCATCCTATAGGTCCCCTCCTCCCCACCTCCTTCCACTTGCCCAGGCTGTTTCCTCTGAGCACCCCTCCCCTTCCTCCTCCTCTGGATAAAACCACTGAAGTCTTCAAGACTCAACTGAGATGCTGTCATCTTCTCCAGGGACTCCATCCAGTTTGGGAAAAGTGACTCTACTTTGTACTCCCACAGAAATCACACAATCCTCTCGTAGCTAATATTTATTGAAGGTTTACTATGTGTTAGACACTGTTCTAAGTGCTTTACATATGTTAACTCATTCAAGGAAATAGTATTCTCATTTTAGAGAAGAGGAAACAGAGGTATAAAAAATTTAAGTAACTTACCTAGGGCCACATAGGCAGCTTGGCCACAGAGCCCACCCTCTTAATGGCCAGGCTACACAAAACACATGCATACATGCACCCTGAGGCTCTATGATTATGTGACTCTCCTGCTCACTGCCTCCCTCCATATTACGAGAAACTCCTTTAGGGCAGAGACTACGTCTAATATCTTTATATCTGTAGCACCTATGGAACAGGGCTAGGTCACATTAGGTGCTTGATAAACATTTCTTGAATTAAATGGAAAACAAAGTCCCTAGACTCAAGCAAAGAGTGAGATATACATATGAAAGATGAAATAGTTATTATGTGTTTAATTCTCAGTACACATTTTCCTTTTCTCCTTTATGACAGTTTCATGCATATGCTAACAAAATATGGTCCAAACTTCATCCCAGGGAGACAGATGCCAAATTGACTAGCTTTTGGCATTCCTGGAAGCTGCTCTTTGCTTTGATCGTCTACAGTCATTTTGCAGGTAACTGATGTTGAGTGGGGATGTGTGGAGGCAGAGGTGGTCTTAGCCATTTCAATCAATGTCAGAAATGAAATTCAGGGCAACTAACAGATATATATCCCTTGTCTTCTGCTGGTGTTGTGAAAATTGATCTCTAAATGCTTTGACTTGGGGTGAAAAGAGCTGTATATCATACAAGCAGCCTTGCAAATATCTTTTCACCCATAGTAAGTAACAATTTTCAATGGGCAAGTAGGAAAGAAAACATCTTTATTTTATGATCTTTGGCCAATGGAGTAGAAAGCAAACTGGGGAAAGAGTTTTATTTATGTTCTGATCATTCACTTATCTGGATTCCTTCTTTATCTTGTATATATTTCTATGATTTCATGCATCATCAGTTCACTTATCTACTCCCCTTCCACATTTTATTAAGCATCAAGGGAACAGGGATGATGCCCAGGGAAGCCCCTGGCATAGAGTAGGTACTTAATGCACACCTGAAAGGAAACTGATGGATCTTGATATATCCTTAAATAAGTGTCAGTTACTCAGGATCAGCCTGAAGAGCAGGCCTAGGGGTTCAGTGTTACTTTAGATTAATAAAGAGTTTTCTCAGCCCCTGAGATTATGTTAGGGGAAACATTGAATTGGGAGAGGCTTTTTTTTTTTACTACTTTTTAAAATTGAAGTATAGTTAATTTACAATGTTGTGTTACTTTCAGGTGTACAGCAAAGTGATTCTGTTTATATATATATATATATTTCTATTCTTTTTCAGATTCTTTTCCATTATAGGTTATTACATGATATTGAATATAATTCCCTGTGGTTTATCAATATTATATATATTAATGTATATCCATTAAACCTAAACTCCTAATTTATCTCTTCCCCCCCATTCCTTCTGGTAGCCATAAGTTTGTTTTCTATGTCTGTGAGTCTATTTCTGTTTTGTTAATAAGTCCACTTACATCATTTTTTTAGATTCCACATATAAGTGATATCATATGCTATTTGTCTTTCTCTGTCTGACTTACTTCACTTAGGTATGATAATCTCTAGGTTCATCCATGTTGCTGCAAATGGCATTATTTGATTCTTTTTTATGGCTGAGTAATATTCCATTGTGTATATATAGAACTGGGAGGGTTGATAACAAGTCTGAAGCTTAGGGTAAAATTCACATGCCTGGATTCTGGAGTTCATGCTAAACTGAATCTGGAAGGAGATGAAGCAGCATTTAATAAGCAGCTATGCCACATGATGTTTAAGTCCAAGAGGGACTTTCTGACGATTGCATATAGGATGGATAAACAACAAGGTCCTACTGTATAGCACAGGGAACTATATTCAATATCCTGGGATAAAACATAATGGAAAAGAATATGAAAAGGAATGTATATATGTATAACTGAGTCACTTTGCTGTACAGCAGAAATTAACACAATATTGTAAATCAACTATATTTTGATAAAAAATAAAATAAAAATGAAAAATAAAAATAAGCAGCTACTCCAGGGAAGGCCTTGTGCCAAGCTTTAAGTGTCAAAGAAGAGTAAGACCTTGTCTCCACCCCACATCAGCTCTGGATGAGGCAAGCAAGCGACAGACTGTATCCTTGGCACACAATTTAAGGGGCTACCAAAAGCTCTCTCTAATCAAGGTAAGTCAGAGTCGAATGCAGTATTTTTTTAAAATCAAAATTAATGCAAAAATCCATGAGGCACAAAACATCAACCTTTTCTAATAAAGACAGAATCAGTAACAGGGTTGTACCAAGCTATATTGGAGCCTGAGGTAAAAAGACAAATTCAGTGATGCAAATCCTGCATTTCTTTTAAATTGTCGATATTTTGCTCATCATAATTTTTTGTATTAGTTTTGGTTTTTTAAAATACTGCACTAAAATATTCTTTCTTTTGATTGTGGAGGGGTTTTTGTTGTTGTTGTTGTTTTTGCGGTACGCGGGCCTCTCACCGTCGTGGCCTCTCCCGTTGCGGAGCACAGGCTCCGGACGCGCAGGCTCAGCGGCCATGGCTCACGGGCCCAGCCGCTCCATGGCATGTGGGATCTTCCCGGACCGGGGCACGAACCCGTGTCCCCTGCATCGGCAGGTGGACTCTCAACCACTGCGCCACCAGGGAAGCCCTGGAGGGGTTTTTGATGCCCCTTAAATGTTGTACTGAAGGATATTGCCTCACCCCAGGCCTGGCCCATCTCATGAGACTCTCACAGTGAAGTTGGGAGCAGGATGGACACCTGAAAGTAAATGGAATTTATTAAAATGAAATCTTCTGATGGGAGGCATCCTGGGTATGCTACAGGTGCTCAGGGCTCCTGGTCCATCAGGACTCGAGGAGAAAATGATAACTCGGGATTGTTAGTGAGTGAGGAAGGGTTAGCCCAGTACATACATGGTACGATGGCACGGCGGGTGGAAGGGAATGAGCAAACCGTGGCAATATAAGGCGGGATATCCTGGTATGCCTGGGGAAGCACCAGCAGGGTGGTACTGTCAGAGGGGAGCCTGTGCAACAGGATGGCAGGGGTGGATGGGGCTGGAGGTATGGTGAGGCCAGCTCCTGGCTGCCTAGTTTACTTCACTGAGGTACTCAGACCACCCTTCTTCCTGTTATCTCACGGCGACCCTGCTCCCTCCCTGCCCTTTAGTGCCTTAGCATTCCACCTGCAGGACCACTGGGTGTTAACCCAACACATTCTGTGGTCTGTATTCAGAGATAGCCAATCCACCTGACAGATAGTCCCATGCTAAAGAATCCTGTGTTTGGGACAGCTCCATGTTCTTCCTTTCCACTAGGGAGGGTATTTTCCCTGTGGCTTTCTAAAAACAATGCTTTAATCCAGAAATCTGATTCTAGAAGCAGGAAATATGCTTAATGTGGCAAACCTGAGGACAGGTGGGGACTCAGTATATCCACCACAAGACATGGTGCAGAGAGCCATGCAAAGGCCCTGTAGCTGCATCCATTGTTCTAGTGACAGTGGACACTTCAGAGTCAATTCTTGTACTACCTGCTGAAGGAAGAGGGTACACTCAGCACAGTCCAGGGTTGAGTGGAGAATAGGAAAGAAATTTAAAGCTTAGGACATTCTCTTCCTTTTGGGAGATGTCAGGCACACTAATTGGATATTACGATTTAAGTGATAGCATTACTGATATAGATAATGAGGGCTACCACATTTGAGGGATAGTTAGAAAAAAATTAGAATGATAATTTATTTTTTTTAATTCATAGTGAATCACTAAAAGCCTTTCTCCAGGTGTTCCTAACCCCCTTTACTAACCTCATTTCTTAAAATACCCTACGGTTCACACTGCATCAGCCCCCAGGCTCCTCCCCTCTCCCCACTTCCCACCTGGATCATCCATGACTTTGTTCATTCCCTTCCTTCTGCTCGCAAAGCACTCTCTGTTCTCCACCAGGGAGATTTTTCTCATCCTCCACGCCCACAGTCACTGGCCTTCTTCTGGGAAGGTCTCTGGTCACCTCCCCTCCAAAGTGGCTAAACTAACCACTCTGGGCTCCAGAGTAGCATTTTAGTATGATTTTTCATCTCAGGGATGTCACTGTTACAGGCATTACATGCTATTACCCTTTGTTGTCTACGTGACTCCTTTTCTTATGCTTTTCATGTACTAAATGCCTAGGATAGCACCAGGCTTAATTAAAATTGTTTGATGAAATTAATCTACAGACTTTAGCAAAGAAAATAAAAATGAATGTGTTACACAATGAAAAAGATGAGAAGGGGTTACATTAGGTGGAACGTTTTCATCCAAAGAAGAGAAAGTTAACTAATTTACTGATAACTGTTTTCAGAATGTCAAGTGGAAAAATCATGATTGGTTTGGAACCTCTCACAAAACCAGCAGACTCTTCATGGAGAATGCCACTCTTAGAAACCCAAGATAATTTTATAGAAAATATGCTAATATATATCCTAAAATTTATTTTCAACCATCCCCCAAAAGCACGAGAAAGCTCACAGTAGAAAAGCTCACAGTAGAAAGCTCACAGTAGAATTCCTAACAGCTTGTTAGGAATCTTATGGTATGAACACCAAAGGCAGGAAACAAAAACAATAAAACAAACAAGAAAGAGTTAACAGAATGTAAAAACCACATTTGAGGTCCTATCTTTCCTCCATTCTCCCAAACATTACAAGCCAAGGGCAAAATGTGAGTCTTTACTTGAAATTTTCAGTCATTTGTCACTCTTCTAAATATTAGCATTATTCGAAACACTGATGTATTTTGGGGGCCATGAAAATGACTGTGTTAAGTGCAGAAAGACCATGCATATGATTAGCATAATAATGGGAAACAGACACAAAACTTCGGCTTGTCTTAACCTCTCTGACCTTCAGCGCTTTAGCTGGAGTTAGAGATGGCACTGGGTTTTTAGACTTAGTATGCAAAGGTGGGTAGAGATGGTGTCATTTCTTAAAATCATTGCCCTCAAGAGAGTGACAAGTTGTAAATTTCCAAAACGTTTGAGATTTCTGTCCACCGGTTCTGATGTGTTGCCATGCAGAGAGCCCAGCTCTAGTTAAGGATTTATCTCAGGCGCCGAAGCCCCAGGCCGATGAAAGCCACGTGCGCTGTGAAGGTGAAACACACAGTCTCCAAAGCTAAAGAGCCATCCACATCAATTTGCAGCCCGCTAAGTGGCATCAGCGGTGGGAGAGCTATTTATACTCCCTTCTCGGCCGAGAATTATGGTGCTGTAACCAGGAGGAAAGCAAGGGGAATTGAATGGGCTGCTCAGAAATATAATGGTCATTTATGGCTAAAGTACCACCCTAACAGTAGGCCCCTTGCTCTCCTCTGCAGCAGACTTGAGGAATATGCAATGAAATGCATGCACACACCAAACACAGCCCCCCTGGAGACCTTCTGTGACATACCTGTTCATATTGAAGCATAGGATGGTGTTTGCTTTGCTTATCCAATGGGACAAACCAAGGGACCTACCTGAATTTTGTTCTCACCCCACAAATGCTGATGGAGAGGTCTCGGCCCACCACTGACAACTGGACTCTAATGAGCAAAACAAGTGAATAAGGAGAGAATCAAGAGGAAAATAATTAGACAATATTTATCATGCAATGGGTGAAACTATTATATTTTGCCACAATATAAATTATAGTTTTGCATTATCAAGATAATAATTTGTTTTTGTGGCAAGAAATCACACCATGATGTGCTGCATCTGTATTATTTTTTAAATTAGGCTTTTTAATTACAGGGATAAATTATGTATGTAAGAATCCCACTTTGAAAATATTACACAACACATCACCTTCCAGCCCGTTAAGTGTTGAAGTCTGTTCCTCTCTTATTTAAATGTTCCCTGGTAGTAAGCATTTACTCTTTACTAGTTGACCAGGGTGCCCTTCTGTATACTCGCACAGACCTGCAGCCCTTTCATCCAGGGACAACTCTATACATTTATGGGAACGATAACACCTCTGAGCCCACCCTGGTTCTGATCCCAAATGCCACCATTCTAACTGTCAAGGAGCTTGGTAGCACCCATTTAGCTTTATTTTGTATACCCTGGGAGAAAGCTGCTTTTCTCTCCCAGTTACACCTGCGTGAAGGTTTACAGATGTCCCAGAGCTCAAAAAAAATGAATTCAATATGAAGTCAAGGTTATCAATATAAATGGCCCTTGTCATCTACTGCAACTTTTGGGAGCCCTGTCATATCTGCTTCAAATCCTAGCTGGGTAAATAACCTCCCCTGCACCTCAGTTTCTTCATCTACATAAAAGGACAATAGTAATTCATGTAAAGAATGGGAATTAAATAAAACCAAGTCTGTGAAGGACCACTGAAGGGCCTGGTATATAACTAGTGCTCATTACATGAGAGTATATATTTGTATCATATTCATATTCATATTCCCTTTTCAAAGCAATGATTTGAGACTGTTCAATCAGAACCTTCTCTTTGGATTTCTTTGATTTCTAAATGGCCCATATCATCACTTGATGCTGTTTATCAACAAAGAATGAGATTAATATGGCCCCCTCTTTTGAGCCAAGCAAAAGAAAGAGGCAACTTGAAAAAAACTGTAAGCTTAGTGGCCAGTGAGGCAAGCTGAGCCATTCTGTCCTTCATTTATTATTTTCTGGCAAAGGATATGCCAATTCCATCTACACCTACCACCTAGTCACTGCTTATTTGTCTCTACAGCTGGGATATCAATGTCCTGCAGTCAGCAAGGAATGGAACAAAGAAAAGATATCCCCTGGAAGGTGACTCAAGTGAAGAGTGTAAGCCTGAAAAGAAAGACTGTGGATCTTCCAACACACTCTTGCCAGATTTCTCACAAGAAATTGTGGATTATGGTTGACTCTACCCTTGAAATGTCTTTGTGAACTTTTCAAAATGCATGGTACAGTTTGAAGAATATTGAAGAACTGGATAAATTGAGATGGTAAACTGTAACCTCTACCCTCGCCAAATATTCTTCCAGTGAACCAAGGAATCTCATTTCTTTCTCAGTCATGTCTTTTCTAGTAAACATAATCTCCCCCAAATTAGTAAAGCTAAGAAGAATTGCATTGTGAGAAGTAGGGAGGAAAAAGATAAGTTAGTCTTGAGAAAAACATAAACCAAGGAAAGCACACATGTGCAGAAATAAAGAGTTTCTTCAGGCCTAAGTATGTGTGTATGAGAGAGGAAGTAGGTCCCAAGAACTGGCATTCAAACAAATAAAAAGCTAACTACACAAAGAAGTGAATAGGAGGTAAAAGGCAGAATGCCCCCAAATTCTCATGCTTGGCTTTGAAACAAGAAGAACAAAATCTGAAATAGTGATTTTGACTGAAGAATGAGAAGAGAGTGAGTATCTTTGTTTTGCTTCTCATGGTGGAAGTTCATTACTATGGAGGTAGATAGACTGTATCATCCTTAACAAGCAGATTGATTCTGATACAAGAACCAGAGATAAAATGCAGCTCAGGTCCCTAGAGAAAAGGCTTGAAGTGTGGGGTCAGGCTTCATCACAGAATGACCAAAAGGAGAGGAAAATATGCTGAATGAAGTGAGAAAACAGAGCTCATCAACTTATGCCTGAGGAGACTCCCCAATTCCAGAAGAGCCACCACACTAAGAAGTTTGTAATTAAGCTAATTTACTGTTAAAGGCTCAAGGAGAAGGCATCAAACAAAATCTGTGTCGGTGCAAATGACCAGATAAAGACTCGAGTCAATAATCAGGGTGCAGTCCTGCAAACTTCTGTAGTTTGATATATTTCTATCTTTCTCCGTCACACCTTTTCCAAAGGTCTACAGCTCGTGGGTCAAATCCAACCTGCCACGGTTGTGCACTCCTTGAGAGTGAAGAAGAGTTTTTATATTTTTAAATGGTTGGAAAAAAATCAAAACAAGAATAATATTTTGTGACTCATGAAAATTACATGAAATTCAAATTTCAGTGTCCATAAATCTAGTTTTATTGGAACACAGCCAGATCCATTTACTATTGTCTATGACTGGGTTTGCATGACAGCAGCAGAATGAAGTAGTTGTGACAGACACCATATGGCCCACAATGTCTAAAATATTTACTATCTGGTCCTTTCCAGAACGTTTGGCAAATCCTTACCTAGAAAAAAAACACAGGCTGTAGAATCAAGAGCATCAGATTACATTTCCAACTCCCTCACCTACTATGCTGTTGTCTGATCTTAAGCAAATTAGCCTCTCTGAGTCTCAGTTTCCTATTCTGTAAACTGAACGTGATATGTACTGCTTCATAGGTTTGCTGTTTATGAACCTGAGGCATGCAGCTCTGGCTCTGGTCCACAGTAGGTTCTCAAGAAAGGCATTAAGCATTTCCTCCTATTGCCTATTCCTCCTCTCCTCCTCCAGGTGAATTCTTTCTTCCTATTCTCAAAATTAAGCATTCCTTAAACTTCTGTCATAACACTCTGCCTATGATTGTTCCCTCAGGTTTTTTCTCATTTTTCTCACTTGTAACACTTCATTGAGGCAGACAACTCCCATATCGATACTCTAGTTCCACTTCTGTAAGTTCTGAGCAGAATTTTCCCACTGTCTTCAGGATATCTCCGCTTAGGTGTCTGCTATAGACTGAAGGTTTGCACCCCTGCCCCCAAATTCATATGTTAAATCCTAACCCCCAATGTGGTGATACTTTAAGGTGGGACCTTTGGGAGGTGATTAGGTCATGAGGATGAAGCTCTAATAAATAGGATTAGTGCCCTTATAAAAGAGACCCCAGAGAGCTCCCTTGCCCTTTCCATCATGTGAGGACAGGGCAGGAAGACCAGGAGGGGGGTTCTCACCAGATACCAAGCCAGCTGGCACCCTGATTTTGGACTTCTAGCCTCCAGAACTGTGAGAAATAAATTTGTGTTGTTTTTAAGCCCCTTAGTCTATGGTATCCAATTATGGCAGCTCCAATGGACTAAGAGAATGCCCTATGAACACCTCAACTTCATCTTCCACCAAAGCAAATAAATATCTCCTCCCCCTCTGAAACTAAGCAAACATAGAAGGTTAAGATCTTGTCCTACTGATGTCATTATTTATCTGTCATCAAATTCTTACAGTCATTCAGGTTCAAGAATCTTGGAGACACATTTCACTCCTCTCTCTGCCTTGTCCTATTGCACATCTACCCTCACCTTTCCAGCTTTACTCTTTTGGAATAACCAATATGCTCCTGACCAAGCTGGCTCCTCTAGACCATCACAGCATTCCTAGATTAACCTGGCTAAAGCACAGCTGTGATCACATCATTCTCTGCTTGCAGGACATTTGATCCTGTCCAAAACATCCATAGTAGATTTGGTCCACACCAAAAAGTCCCTGATATTTGGTCATATTTGTTCCTACCCAAAATGTCCATGGAGACATTTGGTCCATGCCAAAAATTCTTTGATATTTAATCCTTGATACCAAGTATACCAAGTATGTTTGTGGACATTTTGGACAAGACCAAATATCAAGAACTTTTGGCATGGACCAAATGTCTTATGGACATTTTGGACAGCATCAAATGTCCGCTAACCCAATTTCCTACTTGAAAACTTCCTAGAACTCTCTATTGTGTCTCAAATTAAGTACAAATTACCCAGCCAGAAATGAAATGCTCCCAACAACTATACCCAACCTACTTCTTCAAACTCATCTCCTACTACTCTCCTTAATACGTACCATACTCCAGCCTCATTTGATTATTCACTTTTCTAGAATGTGTCTTTCCCTTCCCCTCAATGTCTTTTCCTCACTTAAGCTATCCCATCTACCTCTTAAGATCTTTACTCCAACATGGTTTAAATCTACCTGTACTTTAAATTTTTGATTAAATGCCACCACTTCAGTGAAATTTCCATGATTATTTGGAGCCACAAGTAAATCTTTCCCTCCTCTGAAGTCCCATCATAATTGATTGAATCCTCTCATGGCATTTATTATCTTCTTTCTTGGGATATAACCCTGAGTCTGCATGTTTTATGTATAGATGAGGGCAATATATTACAGTAAGTCAGAGTGACTTCAATCTCATTCCTGCCACTCCACAGTAGTAAGACCCTAGGCAAATTATTTCACATCTCTCACCTCGGTTTCCCTACCTGTGAAATGGGGATAGTTACACCTAGCACATAAGACATTGAGGGGATTAAATAAGGTAATACATATTAGGCACTTGGCACACAATCTGCTTGGTGGCTCTTTTTATAGTCTACCTTTTTAATTCTATTTTTATTCCATCTTTCTTAAAAGATAATGTGTCTTTACTTCACTGACTGGAGATTCAAACAACTGAGGGCAGGCCTATGTTTTATTCATGGTGAAATCTTCCCTGAAAATGGCCTTAAAGTAGATACTCAAAAAACTCAAAAAATTTGTTCTAAGGAACTGATGTAACAGTGAGATTATAATCAAATACAAAATGGTGATTACATGAACTCTGAAGTATAAGTTGAAAATAAAATTGAATAGCTGTGGATATGGAACATGGAAAATCACTCAGGAGTACTGCGTGACTAAAGGTAAGGTATTAATTCTTTCTGATTTCATGAGCCCCCTAATTAATAAAGGAAGATACTAGACAGTAAATTAATGAAATACCATATGAGCCTGGCCAAAAAATCGATGATTAAATGGATCAAAACAGTTCTTCCTTAGTAGGACGCAAGTAGATGGTTAAGTTTCAAATGATCGTGTGGCACTTTAAAGATCAATGTGTTTCTTGGGTCCAGTGGGGATCTTGACGGATACTGCCAGGTGCAAAGAATCCTATTCCTCAGCCTAAAGGGCTTCCTCATACAATGCTGGGGTCACAGCTGGCATGTTTTCTTGGGCTTACTCTCCTCCTTGACAGAAGACAGTGAGACTGATTGGAGAACTTGACACAGACTTATTAAGAAACATTGTTTTTTGGGCTTCCCTGGTGGCGCAGTGGTTAAGAATCTGCCTGCCAATGCAGGGGACACAGGTTCGAGCCCTGGTCCAGGAAGATCCCACATGCCGCAGAGCAACTAAGCCCGTGAGCCACAACTACTGAGCCTGCGCTCCACAACGGGAGAGGCTGCGGCAGTGAGAGGCCTGCGCACCGTGATGAAGAGTGGCCCCCGCTCGCTGCAACTGGAGAAAGCCCTCGCACAGAAACGAAGACCCAAAACAGCCAAAAATTAAAAAAAAAAAAAGAAACATTGTTTTTTAATTAAAAAGACAGAGAATTATTTATTTACTCGGGATTACATAAGAGCCTCGCACACAACATTAGCCTGAGGGGTTGTCTAAATACTGATGCATTGGGTACTCAAAGAGCAAAACATATAATCCAGAGTCCTGAATATACATTCAGTTGTGTGACTGTACCTTTCTCATGGTTGACCTTGTAAATTAAAATTTCACAGATCCAAGTTAGAATTTTCTGATATTTATGTTTACATTGAATATTCCTTTGTCCAAGTTTTTAACTAGTCACCTGCTAATATCCTGCCATTAGCTTACTGTTGATCAGGAAACACAAGGAGCCAGAAGAGAATACATCAGTACCCGTTAGAAAATCTGAAATGGACGGGAACTCCCAAGGGAATCTGGAATTGCTTAAACTTTTAAGATCTTAGCCTTAAGTGCTCTTTTAATGTCTAACTGGTAAAAGTTAATGTCTCTCAGTTTAGAAAAGAAGCAATGCTGTGTTTTGGACATAATAAGAGCAGGAGTCAGGACAGCTGGGTGAACAGTCAACTCTGAGACTGCAAGGAAGGTCCTGTTATGTCCCTTGGAGACTGCTTAGATTGTGTGGGAGAAAATGTCATTGTTTTCAGGAGGATTTTTTTTAATTTTTATTGAAATAGTTGTTTTACAATGTTGTGCTAGCTTCAGGTGTACAGCAAAGTGATTCAGTTAAATATATATAACTATCCTTTTTTAGATTCTTTTCCATTATAGGTTATTACAAGATATTGAGTAGAGTTCCCTGTGCTATACAGTATGTCCTTGTTGTTTAACTATTTTATAGATAGTAGTGTGTATATGTTAATCCCAAACTCCTAATTTATCCCTCCCCCTCACTTTCCCCTTTGGTAACCGTAAGTTTGGTTTCTATGTCTGTGAGTCTATTTCTGTTTTGTAAGTAAGTTCTTTTCTATCATTTTTTTAAGATTCCACATACAAGCAATATCATATGATATATGTTTTTCTCTTTCTGGCTTACCTCACTTAGTATGATAATTTCTAGGTCCATCCACGTTGCTGCAAATGGCATTTTTTCATTTTCTTTTATGGCTGAGTAATATTCCTTTGTGTATATATGTACCACATTTTCTTTATCCATTCATCTTTCGATGGACACTTAGGTTGCTTTCATGTCTTGGCTATTGTAAATAGTGCTGCTATGAACATTGGTTTGCATGTATCTTTTCGAATTACAGTTTTCTCTGGATATATACCCAGGAGTGAGTATGATCACCGGATCATACGGTAACTCAATTTCTTTTTTTTTTTTTTTTTTTTTTTTTTGCGATCTGAAGGCCTCTCACTGTTGTGGCCTCTCCCGTTGCAGAGCACAGGCTCCGGACGCGCAGGCTCAGCGGCCATGGCTCACGGGCCCAGCCGCTCTGCGGCATGTGGGATCTTCCCGGACCGGGGCACAAACCCATGTCGCCTGCATCGGCAGGTGGACTCTCAACCACTGCGCCACCAGGGAAGCCCCTATTTTTAGTTTTTAAAGGGACTTCCATATGGTTCTCCATAGTGGCTGCACCAATTTACATTCCCACCAACAGTGTAGGAGGGTGTCAGGAGAATTTAAAAGCCAAAGTGCACATGATTGAAAAAAAAACAACACAAGAATCACTGATGTTTTATATTTTCTAGGAAGTTTCAGTGGTTCACTGTCCCAAGAAGTATGCCAAAAGGCCAAGAAATGTACTATAACAATGAAAAGTGAGGTTATTAAGCACTCACTAAGCCTGGCTCCAGGCTAAGTATTTTATATATAACGATCATTTAATCCTCATAGCCTATAATGTATCTTCATTTTACAGGTGATGCAACAGAGGCTCAGAGGACTTATTTGCCTAAGGTTGCAGAGCTTCTAAATGGCAAAGCATAGATTCACATCTAGATGTAATGGTCATACAATATCACCTTTCTTGTAAGTGAATACATAACGTTCAGTAAACACAAGTTTATATTTGATTATGAAATAGAAAGGAAGCACTCTTTTCTAATTACCAAAGCTGTCCATGACCTAAGATTTTACAGGATGAAAGATGACTGTGATAAAGGAGAAAACTGTTCATACCTGAAGCTGTATTTTCCTGAGAAATAAAATGCCAAAAGTAGGGAATTGTTACCAACTGTAAGCATAAAACAAATTTTGGAGATTCGGCTTGTTTTTATATAACAGGAGATATGATAACTTCTTCAGTTTATAGAAACATAAAATAACAATACTCTTAAAATCACTCTCAACCCAAAGGAGAAAAGAGAAGGCAAGTGAAAGAGTAGTTTAAGTTGGATTTAACCCCAGTATCGTGGTGCTTAACAAACTCTGAAAGTCATCATGTACCGACTTTCATCTTAATCATGCATCCTTGTGTCTAAAAATACTTGAGGATGATTCTTAGGACTGTTAAAGATGCCTCTTGAAAGAATACTAAGGATGCTTATTAAGAATTCACATGTCTTAATCATTGCTTACTCCATTAATAAATGAGACTCCTGTTTATCAGAAATGGCCTTATGAGGATATAGATTCTATTCTTTTTCTTGTTAGAGTCTCTGAAAATATGAACATTTTCTTCTCCAGTATGTAAAAAGCAGACAAGCAAACATTTTAAAAGCAGCTAACTAAAGTGATCTCCCTTTCCACATTCTATGCAGATAACAATACCTTCATAATTAAAGTACTATTATTACTATTTAATTGTCTGTTTCATTGTTTAATGAATAGGAACTAGTTAATTATGGTGATGGGGAAAGACAAAGGACAGTTTTCTAGTGGGGGGATGCAAAGCTCTAGTTTTTACAATGTGGGCTGCAAATTGCTTTATTTATACTTCTGAACATCAGAACCTACATTCACACATCCTTTTCAAAATTATGAATATCTTTCAACATGATTCGAAAATGTGTTTAACAATTTTTTCTAATTTTGCATATTTAAATGATAATCACATTTACCTCTTGATAGATTAAAGTGGTTATTCTGGATTCATTCATCAAACAATGCTGAGAGTCAAAGGGCCACAACATTTTTTTAACCACTCCTGGTAAGGACAGTTTTTAGGTACATGAGATCAAGGACTCAAAAAATACACTGAAAGAACAAAGCAGATCTAGCACTGATAAAACTCACCCTGGCTGGCTGTCTACACTGGGGCTTAAACCTCACTGTTGCTTTGTAACCCCTGAATAAGATCTGGATCTTGATGCAAAATTTGCCTTGTTGACTCTACCCCAAACACTACAGTTATACTCATGGAATTTCACATTCCAGGTTGAATGACACCTCACATTTGTATAGTGCTTAGCAGTTTTCAAAAGCACTTTTATATGATCATTTTATTTGATTGTTACAGCCTGTGAAGCATGCAGTTCAGATATTATATACATGTCACAAATTAGGAAACAGTCAATGAGATTGAGTGACCTGCCTTGATCTTGTGGCTAATATGCGGTAGAGATGCCTCTCCAACACCTCTAGAAAGATGGATAATTACATAAAGGAGTTGTCAGCATGACTTTGTTGACATGAACATTTTGCCAAAGCAACAAAGCCAAGAGAGTTTCCTGATCTGATGGAGTGCCTACTTCAGGAGCCTAATCTTCATGCAAAGAGGTGTTGAAAATTCTCTGTGTAGCGACAGACAAAATTTTGCTGAAATTTGCAAACATATCTCAAGGCAAAATTGTTCTCTGATGGAGGCACAACCCCAAATAAATGGACCTAAACTGAATTTGTTATCTAACTTAATGTTCAGTTACACAAGGCTACTTCTGGATAGGAGATGGGGAGACTAGGTGACATTTCTGAAAGACACTGAGGAAAAAAGTATTAATTCTATTATTAAGGGGAGAAGTAAATCCTGTAGGATAAATAAAATTATTTTTCTCAACGTTTGTTTCCCTCAGTGACACATTAGAAATGTCACCAATAAATATATGCACCCAAGCCTGTCACCCTCTGTACTCTGTCTCTTAAGGTTGCCACCACTGCCAGCTCACGCCTTGCACTGTTCTTACATCCAGGCTGAAAGTAACACAAGTCATTCTCACCAGGTGTGTCTGAACATCCGCCATGAGCAAATGCCAAAAATGGGTGGAGAGAGTTTGGAACAAGCCCAGAATTATAATAGGCACATAAAACTAGATGTTATTTAATGAAAGAATCTTGCACCTTGTCAATGTCATGAATATGAATTTCTTCATTTAGCAACAACCTCACAAAGAAAATATGTGAAATGTTTTGTCCCTATATTGATCTCCACAGGGTTTTCATCTGGCATTTTCTTTGGACCCATATGTACTTGTGCTTAATATTGATTTTAATATGTTTCTTTACTGCTAAAAAAGTTTGATATTGTGTTTTTCTGTGTAATAGTAGGAAACTGGAGGTTTCATATTGATTGTGCTCCACTCCTGTAAAATACTATCTGCAGAAAGTATATTTCTATCAATTTTTGCTCCCTCTCCACTGACCCTATGCTATTAAACAGTAAGAATTCAGTGATGGCGTTTCCAGAAATCCCTCAAGTCCGAGAAGAGGTAAAAACTAGGTCCTATGGATTTTTTTTAGAGATTTGAGTATTCAAATATGATTTTGATGACTTACTGTACAATCGTGACAACATGAAAATCAATTTTAATGGCATTATTATAACTTTTCTTACATTGTACAGTTTGTTGTATCCTACAAACAACTTAGGCAAATAAAATGAGTTAACATAGTGGAGATATATTAGGCTTAGGGAGATGGTGGGCATTATTTGATTTTTTTGTTTAATGACACTATTATGTGTCTAAAATATATGTGCCCTAAAAATTAATGTTTCTAATTATAACCATACCTTTAACACAGTCATATTACCCATTACCAGATGCATTCATATCTACTGCCCAAAGCACTGGAATATTGACTCTGTCAACTCAAGATTTAGAAGCAGAGATACGAGTTATCTGTTTCCAATTATTGTAACTGCTGCATCTTTATTTCCTTTCCTTGACTATTCTAAAAGTTTTAGTAAACAGCTTGGTGATAAGTGGTCTTCGATAAGCAACAGCTCATATGAATACTCTGCAAACCAAAGAAACAAGTGAACTCAGACAACAGATGAATACTGAGATGTGAAATAAGCTTTCGGGAGATGCAAAGTCTTAGCAAAAGGAAAAGAACACAGGCAGCATCAGGGGGCAGCAACAACAGGACTCCATATGGACAAGACCCAACCTAAGGTAAATGAGGGGTAGCAGGCCATCTAGGTATTGAGACAGAGCCAGAGGTATGAGAAGAAAAGAAAGAAAGAAAATACTTTAGTTGCTCAAATTAGGATGCAAAGCCACACAGTTAAAGAGACTGAGATAGAGGGTGTTATTGATGCTATGCTGGCAGAACACTGCTTCGAACTCCATGTATGCTGACATTGAAGTTCAGGATTGATCCTTGGGTTTGGCAAAGTGTAACACATGCAGTTGGGAGTGAGGTGATCCTAAAGGCTGCAGGAATAGAAAGGCAGACAAGTCGTTAGCATAGCAGATGGGTACCTGGTATTATGAAGGCTCTTCTTCCTCTTTTCCTTTAACGATTTAGTGTTAGAAGAAAAGCACTGGTTCACCTGTCTGATCCAAGGAACAAAGTCAAAACTAATGAAAGCCAGACATTTGGAATAAAAGACATTTATTCTGCTTTTAGGTTAAATTTCATGGATATTTATGACTGAGATAATTGCTGCCCCAAAGACCTTGTTGTTCTAAAAGGGGTGAAATTGAAAACAGAGTAGACGAGGGTTAGAAAAATAGGAATTGGGAAAGGGAACAAGCAGAGGCAGACTCCAGGAAGAAAGATCAAGTTAGCAAGCCAAACATGAGAACCATGCAGTGTAAGACACACTCACAGCATGATCCAAAGTTTGGCAGAGACAAACCACCAATCAGTTAGCAAATTTTCTCTAAATACTTACTTTATCCAGTATATTGTAAAGATGATGAAGGATATACAACTATAAGACATTGTCCCTGACTATAGAACCTTATAGTTTAGTTGTAAAGAAAGAATATGTGTATTCAATCCAATAGAGCTGGAGGAAGGGCATCATAGTGGTAAGAGCAATAAGTAATATTGGCATTGGAAGAGGAGAGAGTGTCCCACAGTGTGGGATGCTGAAGGAGATTTCCCACATATGTATAAGGAAGGTGGCCCTAAATATCTTGCAAGATGCTTTTCTACAGTATCCTGATGTGATATTATCTTAGGGTATAGATTAATGTTGAGAGTGGAAAGAAAGAAAAATAAAAGAAGATAATGATGGAAGATTTTGGAATACAATTATAACTTGCAGTGAAAAAAGAATATTTTAAATCCCAATGCTTTCTGTGAACTATTTAGATAAAGCATAACTAGGGTTTTGATAAACACCCAGCAGTCCCCTCTCCCAAATCTCTTCATCTCCAAGTTGGTCCATTGCTCCAGAAGGTATTAACCAACTTGAACTAGTTAATGAGATAAAAACCTGGAGCTTAAAAGTAGCTTAAGATGCCCAGGGCTGATGGCCCAGACACTTTGCAAAAACAAACACAAAGCCTGTTGGAAGGAATGTCCCCTCCATCCAAGCCTCAAATAATTCCCATGAATACAGTTCTAATGAAAATAGCATATTATTTTTAAAATTACAACACACATGAAAGACAAAGGCACATAACCAAGAGTCAGGAGAAACAACTCAACAGCAGATTAAAACCTGAAGAGACATCAGATATTGGAATTATCAGACACAGAACATAAAACACATATATAATATGTTTTAAGAAATATAAGACAGAATTTAAAATGTGACAAAAGAAAAAACTATAAACTTAACTAATGAGATCTGAAAAATAACCAAATAACATTTTTAGAAATAAAATATAAATAAAAACAATATAATAAAGTAGAAATATAAATGAAAATACAACATTAAAATAACATAATAAAAGTATAATTTATGTACACTTTTCAATTTTATAGATATAAAAATTGAAATTAAAACATCCACTAATTTTTAAACTATTCTAGATCTGCTGAAAAGATAAATAGTGAGCTGGAAGATAGATCTGAAGGAATTATTCAACACATTGCAGCATAGACAATCCAGATGGAAAATAGGAAAGAAAGAATAAGAGTCATAAAGAATGAGGGAGTCTAAAATGTATATTCATATTTAGAGAAAAAGGACAGAGAGATAAAGAAAGGCAATATTCAAAGAAAAATAGCTGAGAATTTTCTATAATTGATAAAAGACTAAAATGTATTATTCATTAAGCTCAATAAACATCAAGCAGGATAAATAAAAATAAATCTAGCTATACTAAAATAAAGTGGAAGAAGACAAAAGGCAAAAAGAAGTTCTGAAGAGTAGTCAGAAAGAAGATTAGATTGCATATAAAATAATGACAAATGTCCTGTTTCTAAATAGAAACAATGGAAACCATAAGGCAAATGAATAATATCATCAAAGTATAACAGAAAAATGACTGTCAACTTAGATTGCAAAGCTCCCCTTAAAGATCAAGGTTGAAATAAAAACAAGTTTAGAAAACAAAGTAAAAGCATTCTCTATAGAAACTTCTAAAGGATGTAGGGAAAAGATTCCAGAAGGAAGGTGTGATATACAAAAGAATCTACAAATTCTCATTAGAACTTGGTGAAGTACATTATTATCCCCATTTTGCAGATGAGGAAACTGGGACACAAAAAATGTTCAATGAAAGTTCAATTTATTGAAGAAATATAATAATTTTGGACTCTCAGAAACCTAATAGAAGAGTTTAAAATTACAGAAAGCAAAAATTAACAAAATTAGGAGAAATTGAAAAGGTCACCATTATTGTGAGATTTTAATATACCTCTCATTGTTATTAAACTGAAACAAATATAAAAGATTTGAATGATATAAAAACCAAACTTAATATAAAGAATACAAGTCAAATATCATATTTAAACAAGTTAAGAATAGACATCCTTTTCAAGTATACTTTAGCCATTTATATAAATTAATCATAGAGCAAATTTCCACAAACTTCAAAGAAGTGATATTTTTCAAATTATATTTTCTGTCCACAATACAATTAGTTTTGAAATGAATGACAAAACAGATAACTAAAGACAAGTGTTTGAAAACGATGTATATATATTCTAATAGACCTTTTAAGGTACTGATAGCTAAATTATAATGAAAATGCTACATAGTATGCATAGCAAAACTTGTGGGATGCATAGGTCCATCAAATGACATGTCTCAGAATTTCTTACCAGTTTTATTCATGATTGACAAATTCTAGAAAAAAGCAAATGCCCACTAACATTAGAATGATAAATTAGAATGTTAAATGAACTATGATACATTCATACCAGTAAAAAATGATGAATCTCTGATACTACAGCAAGGATAAAAATCACGAGCATTGTCTGGGGACAAAGAAGCCAGACACAAAAGAGAACACATTGTATCATTCCATAAGACAGTGAAGAAAGAGCAAAACTAATCCATGGGGATAGATGTCAATATAAGTGGTTATCTCAGGGTGGGATGTTATTGACTGGGTTGAGATATAAGGGGACTTCTGAGTACTTGAAATGTTTCATACCTTGATCTTGGTGTAGTCACAGCTATATAAACATATAAATTCTTCTAAATGTATGCTTAAGATCAGTGCATTTTATTCATTTCACTATATGTGTTTTTGTTCTCAATAAAAAGAACAAAAAAACTTGTTAGCTGTAACTAATGGAGGTCTTAGAGGAATGTATAAATCCTCAGAAACATTACATTTAGAAAAGACAAAAGCTAAAATTTAATGAGCTAAGCATACTACATAAGAGGATGGAAAAAAGCGGGGAACAAAAGGCAAAGTAGAAAGAGGAGCTTTTAAAAAATCAAAGCAAAAATTAATGAACCAGAAAAAGAATACATAGCGAGAAAATCAAGTTAAAAAAAAAAGATGGTTCTTTTAAAAGACTGATGAAATTAACAAAGCTCTGGAAAGTTTGAACAAGTAAAAGAAAGATGGGACAAGTAAGTATTAGAAATAAAGAATGGGATATAACTACAAATAGAGCAAATATATAAGAGATAATAATAATAGTAATGACAAGTAGCTAACATTTATTGAATATCTGTTATGTATTAGGCTTGCTCTAAGTGCTGTGCATATTTATTACTTCATTTAATCCTTGTGGCAATTCCTTGAAGTGGGTATTTTATCACAGCCATCTTTTGAAAGTAGATTTATGCCAATAAATTTTTAAACCAAGACAAAATTAGTAAATCCCCAGAAAAAGATAATTTAGCAACACTGTCTCAAGAGGAAATGAAAAAAAATCTTAAAATATTATATAACAAGTAAGTTGAATAATTAGTTAAAATTCATCTATCATATAATCAAAGAAGCAAGTCATTCCAGTTTTCAATAAACTCTTCTATATAATAAACAAAAATAGAAACTCCCCAATATTTTGTATTAAATAGCAAAATAAAACAATATGAGAAAGAAAAGCTAACAGCTAAATTAATTCATAAATATAACTGTAAAGATTCTAAACAAAATATAAGCAAAACAAATCTACCAATGTATAAAAAGGTAATTCAGCATACCCAAACTGAATTTATACTAGGAATGAAGGTTTGAGTTACTATGAGCAAATCGATTGATTAGTGTAATCCACCACATTAATAGATTAAAGGTGAAAAAACATAGCATTTAAATAAGTGCAGGAAAAAACATATCACTTATACCACTAATCCTACTAAAACCCATGAAAGATAGATATTATCCTCATATTTTGTCAATAAGTAAATCAATAATAAGTAATAAAAAAACAGCCAACTTTATCAAGTGCTTGTTTTACACTAAGTAATTTGTAACTATTATTTTATCTCTCATAACGATCCTAAAAGCTATGCACTATTATCTGTATTTTATAACCCTGTTATTTTTGCACTCAATTTTCACCAGCTTGAGTTTGAAACAATATTGTTCTTGTACTTTCCCTGCCCAGTTATAATCACTTAATTAAAATAGTTTGCTTCAGTTATATCTAATACAGAGCAATGAACACCAAGATTTTTTTCATTAGCCATGGGTCTAATTTAAAACTGTTTCTAATTATGAAGAAAGGCTGAACATGTATATTTGTCGTATGTGTGTATACTGTCTTACATTTAAAAGATGGAGGCTTTTTTGCTATTCTTTTTATCTTTTAAGTATTTCTGTATAGCAGGTTATTGATTTCCTTTTATAAAAAAAAAGAAGACACTTTGAATTATGCAAAAACATAAGTATGAATTTCATCTCCCTACACTTGTATCCTATTATAATCTTTCAGTCCATAAAGTGAATGCTTTCAAATGCAGAATATAAAAGTATTTTACATAGATTATTCCTTCAACAATGATATCTTAATATGAATTACAAAAGATAAGAAATAAAACTAATATCCAGGGCCTCCCTGGTGGCGCAGTGGTTGAGAGTCCGCCTGCCGATGCAGGGGATACGGGTTCGTGCCCCGGTCTGGGAGGATCCCATATACCGCGGAGCGGCTGGGCCCGTGAGCCATGGCCGCTGGGCCTGCGCATCCGGAGCCTGTGCTCCGCAACGGGAGAGGCCACAACAGTGAGAGGCCCGCATACCGCAAAAAAAAAAAAAAAAAAAAAAAAAAAGAAAACTAATATCCATAACATTTAGAGAATATAAGACCTTGAGGAATTTATCAATGTTTGAAATTGAAGATTTTATTTTAAAGCTACACTATAAGGATGTTCTGTATCCATAAAAAGTAATGTGAACCAAGAAACAATGACCACACTGTATTTTTAGAAATAAAACTTAAATAGGTATTTCCATATTTGATCATGTGTCCAGGTTACAGATAAACCTTGGCATTTAAAAAATTTCTTTCAAGTGTTCTAGAGCTCACATTTTTTTAAAATAAAAGCAAACCTGAAACCTTTCTGAAATTGTTTCCTTTGTGTGTGCATGTGTGTGTGCATGCACATATATTTTCCAAAGTGGTGACTAATCTTAATGCATCTACTCTGCCTTCTGTGTCTGGTGAATGCTTTTATGCTTTTCTTGCTCCTGGGATGTTACCAAGCTTTCAAAATCTTAGGTGATGTGAAGAATTTTTAAAAAAAAGTTATATATATATATATATATCCTTTCATGGCTGCCCTCGTAATGTGCAACACAGAACATCACTTAAGATTTAAGGGCCCATAAAATAGAAAGCTTGCTTAACCCCTTGACTGCTCGGTGCATATAAGTTGCTGTACCCTGTGAGACTAGAATTTTATGAGTGTTCAAGGCTGAGGTGTTTCAAGCTTCAGTAGCATATATTCGTTCTGTTATGGTAACCCAGGTCAAAAGCAGCAGCAGATTTTCTTCCCTCTATTTTCTTTGTCTTTGAAACTGTTCATGGAAATTCCAATTTTGAAAATTAGAATGCCTGCAAACAGATAATAATCCACTAAATCGGTCACAAGAAATAGAAAGTACACATTTTGTTTCATGGATCAAAATAAGAGTGAATTCATTTCCAAAGAAGTCAGAAGTATCAGAAATAGTGGCATAGTTTTTTCTTAAAAATGGCATGAACAGAGTGTAACGTTTGGAACTTAAAAAGGAGCAGAAATCAATCCTATTGTGTGCTTAGTACTCTACGGTTCTAACAAGGCAGCATTGGCTAGAATAGGACCCAGATATGGATACGGCAGGAATGTGAGCACATTCAGTGTGAGCTATTCTAAGAGAGAAGGAGAAGCTGAAATTGGCTGACTGTGGAGATGGGAATCATGAGGGCGGGTGAAGCTGGGAATGAGAGCCGCTCCCGTAGCTGGGGCTCCTGAACTGCCCCTTGGAATGCACTGGCTTCCTCTCTGAAGATACAATTTGATTATACAAAGGCCTACATGACCTGAATTTGTTTTGTTATTTTTAAGTATAGTTATTTCCATTTAAAAAATCATTGTTCTGCACAAACCCATAGTGCTCAGTGGTGTGTGTGTGTGTGTGTGTGTGTGTGTGTGTGTGTGAGATGAATAAGAAACAGTGATTACCCCCAAGAAATCTGAGCACTCTGATAGTAGGGGTATGAAAACTGTGGAAGCAGTTATAATACAAGACAAACCTCAGACACAAAATGTAACAATAGTTGCATTTGGACAATGCTCATTTATGGTGTGTGAAACACTCCAACCTGTATCATTTTATTTGTGCTTCACAACAATCTTGGATAGTAGATTTAACATCAGGGAGAACTGAAGTTCAGAGAGGTTGAGTGACTTTTACGAGATCACACAGTTTTTAAGCTGCAGAGCTGAAACTAAATACCATTCCTCTTATTTCAACTCCAATTTTCATTTAATTACACCCAGTGGCCGACATGTACTTATTACATATTTGACACTTCATTTTCCTCACAACAAAGGCATGCCAGGCTGTGGAATGGGGGGAGGGGGGGGAAAGAGAGAGAGAGAAAGGGCAGGGAGGGGATAAAAGAGAAGGGCATGGGGGTGAGAAAGATGAATAAAGAAATCTGCACATAGGACAGGAAATGAGCTTCTCCCCATTATCCCCACCTACAAAATTTCCTAGGGCACCTCCAATTCTAAAAGATTCCTTACTCTTTTTAATTTCATGCATATTTCATCCTTGAAAAATTCTCCCCTGCCTAAGATTTCAAAATTTCTAGATGAAGCACTCTTTGTCTAAAGTTGTTGTTTGTCTTGGACTACCTGAGGGCTGGATGAGTCTTCCATCTTGTGTAACTCTGTTCCACACTGAATGCATTTTATCCCCTAGAGTCATGTCTTGCCCTGGAATTCAGCTGCTGAGGGAGGCATATAAACTCTTGCAGACTTTCAAGAGTCCATATCCCTGTTTTGAAATTAGAAAGCCTCATATTCTAAATTCCAGTGTTTTCAAAACAGAAAAAGTTATGGTAGTCACGGCTTGTTTATAAGTTCAGAAGCTTTGATCACATAAAGAAATTGATGGTTATGAGAACTGAGTAATTTACTTTTATAAGCCTTTTATTTAATAAACCCATGACAAAATTAGAAACTGTACAATATTAATGCTTGCAACTTTTAGAGATAATAATAAATAAAACACTGAAACCTCATTTTAATTCTTAAATCATTTAATGAAGACAATACACATGCCCCAGTTTTATTAAATAGATAACGTGCTGTGAAAATTGGAATCCATATTATAGAAAGTGAATTAAATTCTGAGTGATGAATTCTCTTTATGGAAAGTCTTTGACTTTAGCAGATCACATGGCTCATGGAAGAGGTTGTTTCAGAAGAAGGACTTTGGATTAGGAATGATCTGCCCTGACCTCAAGTTTAAGAGTCATCTTTATGAATGATGTGTCACTGCTTGCAAGGTTTTTACAGCTTCTTTATCTTGGGAAAATTCTTTGGTTCCTGGATTACCTTTTAATAAGAAGTAGCTAACTTCTGATTGGAATCAATATCTCAACCAGAGAGCTCAACAAGAGTTTAATTAGCCTTCATTGTTCCACTTCATGATTTCATAGAACAGGTCTCTGGAAGTCAAGTCAGTGGCTATCAGTTTACTGCTGGGTCAGCATTTTGTGACTTCCAGATCACATTTATCAACAACATGTTGTGTGTCACTCAGCAGTCACTACTCCTGAGAAGGCAACACTGTTGGAATAGCTGTGTAGGACCGTGGTGGAAAGGCACATTCACACAGGAAAAAAGGATATGAAACCAGAAGCCTCTTACAATGGGGGACACTTGAAGATTGTGTTGCTTTGGCTAAGCCTTACTGTTGCAAATAGTTAGTCAAGGCACATGCTCTGAACTTGGCAGCTGAGCTAGAACACAGAGAAACAAAGCCTTCATTTGTCCTCATGAGCAGAAGAGCAGGAGAATTCTCCCCCTTATATTTTCATGTTGCTTTTGTTCATCTAGTATGCACACCAAGCCACCACTGAAACACAATGGAACATTGTTCCACTGGATTGAAAATTGAACTTAAATTTATTTGAAATGATAATTTGTTGTCCCTCATGTCCAAGATACGGGAAGCTTTACAACTAAATTTGCATTTTTCAATTTTTTCAAGAAATGTGTCTGGACCCAATACAAAATCTAGAGAAAGTCTGAACAATAATGTTACTAGACCAATAGATGTGTCCCTAAACAAGCAAATAAATTACTTAGAGCAAATCAATCAATATTAAGAAAAAAACAAAAAAGGATGATTTAGAAATAAGTTCCCTAACATGATTGTATAAACTGACCTGAATGTAAAACCCTATAAATTAGAGTTACATTATAAGAGAAAGTTGTTGTAATTATTATTATTTTTAACTTGTGTGTCAAATAAAAAGGGATCAATCACTATTTCTTAAGATTCTGCCAACATAACTAACACCCTGAACCTTCTGGCAACACACCAAAAACAGACAAACACAAAAGAAAACAGTCAAAGCATCTGAGGGTTTATCAGGCAGATTTATTTTAAAAATCTGAAATAATGACTGCACTTTTGAATCTTATGAAATGTTTGACACCCTGTATTTGAAATCTTTGTTTCAGGCTTATTGCACGTGCTTGCAGCATGTTCCTCTTCAACTTGTACCTGTTATTTTCTGGATGGATGACTTGCAGAAGAGAATATACATGTACTTTTACCTTTTAATGTTTGACTTGATTACTAGTGTTCTTGTGCTGAGACAAGGTTATAAGCCAGAGAAGTTTAAGTGCATCGGGTACTAATGTAGGCTTGCTGAGGTTGTGGCAGAGTAATACAGAACAAAGATCACTGCATCAGTCACACCCTGCATTCTAAGTGATTGTATTATGATGTATCAGAATACGTTTCTGTGTTCTTAGGCTGTTAATAGTCAGCTACCATTTCAGCGACAAAGAAAAGCATGAAAGAAAAAGAGAGCAGCTAATTAAAATGTCAATACCATTAGGTTATGAATTTGTTACATATAACATAGTAGAATGAAATAGACATACCAGACTTGACATCCAGATATTTTGTCAATACTTTTTGGAAAGTACCTTAAAGAGTAGGGTACTGTTTGGGTGATTCATTTTTCTCTTGATTTATCCAATATGTTCATTGGCTTGACAATACTCCCAAATCAAAACTGTCCAGAGAGAATAGCAGTGTATCCATTGCCTCTACAGTCTTAAAATTTGGATTGTCAGATATCAAAAGGGTATAGGCAGTCCCTGCTGTTCTATATGGCTCATTTTCCCACTTGGCTCATTCAAAGTGTCTAATTAGCAGCCACTCTTATTTCTTATTGCCTTTAGCGCCTCAATCAAGGATTTCTGCTGAAGGAACCCTGCTGCTGGTGCTAGAATTTAAAAAAATAAAAATCATGAAACTCTTATTCATGTAATCAGCCTATAAACACCACCCCTTCATCACCAAGGGAAAAAGTATGATTATCCTTTTTCTCTTCCACATGCACTACTAAGACTAACCTTATATTACTTTCCCCTTTTATGTCTGATCTTGGTAATTCTTGTGTCAGATGGACACAGGGAAGAGGATAGAAGGAAGGAAAAATGGAAAATCTTTAGGGCTAAGTGAAGTTTCTATTAAATCTGGAAATATATGCAAATATCCATCTGTTCTCAAGGACATTTTCAGTCTGTAATAGTGAAAAATATGTCCAAAACAAATTACCCTGAAGACTTAAAACTTTGAATGAAACAAGCAAAATTATACCTGTTGGATATTTAATTGGTTATTTAAGCTTACACATTAAAAAAAATCATTTATTCAACAGTAGTTAGTGGGGTCCATGTGTCAGGCACTTTTCTAGGTGGTGGTGATAAAGAAGTGAGAAGGACATGATCTTTGCTTATGAAAGAGACAGATGGGAAACAGGCAATTGAGAAATGTTTGTGAAAAGCACAAGGTATTCTGGAAGATCTGGGAGAGACACAAATCTTAAGAGCACATAGATATCCTAATAGAACTGACAACTAACTTGTGTCCTAAATGATGAGTAAAATTTAGTAAGGCAGAAAGAGAAGCACTTCTGGAATTGTAGAGTGACAACATCTGAAAACCCACTCCTCCATTAAAGCGACAGGAACATTTGCAAAAATAGTCAAAACTTACATTCTTATAACTCTGGAAATTAACTACAGGCTTGCAATCATCTAAGGAACATTATTCAGGAAAAGTAGCTGAATCTTGGTAAGAACTACAGGTGTCGTGGTGTTTCAACTTGGCCTATCCCCATCCCCATCTCTGCAACTCTGGAGCAGCCTTGAAAACCAACAGACTCAAAATCACTATAGCTGTGGACGCCAGCAGCCTAGCAGCCATTAGGTGGGGCTGAGTGGGGCTGCAGCTTAGAGCACACTCTGTGCAAGTACTTGTAGAAAACAATCAGCAACAATTGTTTAACACCAGAGCTGCCCAAGGCAGTGATACCAGTTGGAGCTTACAAGAAGCTGACCAAATGATTTTTTTTTTTTGCAGTACGCAGGTCTCTCACTGTTGTGGCCTCTCCTGTTGCGGAGCACAGGCTCCGGATGCGCAGGCTCAGTGGCCATGGCTCACGGGCCCAGCCGGCATGTGGGATCTTCCCGGACCCAGGCACAAACCCGTGTCCCCCGCATCGGCAGGCGGACTCTCAACCACTGCGCCACCAGGGAAGCCCTGAGCAAAACATTTAAAAGAAACGAACAGGGGAGTAAGATGTTCATAGAGGACATTTAAATCTTCCAACATATCCCTGGAAATCTAGAAGGCCAGGCACACATATAGGACTGTGCATATGCTCAGGAAAGATGTGGGAGCATCCTGATCTCTCACCTCTGACTGACCATGAGGCACTGTGCAAGCTGAGATGGAGTTGTCAACTGCCTGCAAGAACACTGAAGGTGTGCCTCAACACACACAAAGGACCAATCTGCAAAGCCTGAGAGACATACTAGGTCTCTTCATTAGCTGACCACTAGGCTAACCAAGCAGAGACATCAGTGGCCACGAAAGACAAAGAATACAGATTATATGGAAGTAGTCCAGTAAGGTCACAGAACAAAGAAACAGTCACCAAACAATAAACAAACAAAAACACCTTATGGAATGGGGAATGGATATTGGATTTCCAGACTTACCATATTATAGTATTAAAAATATTCAGTTTTCAACAAAAAAATTACAGGATGTGCAAAGAAACAGGAAAATATGACACATAAACAGAAAAAAAAAGCAGTCAATAAAAAAATGTCCCTGAGGAAGTCCAGATGTTGAACATAGTAAAAAAAGATTTTTAAATCAGCTATATAAAATATCGTTAAAGAATTAAGGAATCCATGTGCAAAAATTAAAAGAAAGTGTGAGAATTCTGTCTTGCCAAATAGAAGATATCATTAAACAGATAGAAATTATGGAAGTAACCAAGTAAAAATTCTGGAGTTGAAAATTACAATAGCCGAAAAAAAATCATTAAAGGTGTTAACAGCAGATTTGAAATGTCACAAGAAAGAATTAGCCAATTTGACTATATTTCAATTAAGATTACATAATCTGAGAAACATAAAGAAAAAAATTAAGAAAAATGAACACAGTCTCAGAAACCTATGAGACAATATCAAACATACCAATACATGAGTAATGAGAGCCCCATAAGGAGAGAGAAAAAAAGACAGAAAAAATATGTGAAGTAATAAAGACCAATAACTTCCTAAATTTTTTTCTATTTAAAGTATTTTGTTTTTTTAATTTTTAAAAGCATCTTTATTGAGTATAAGTGCTTTAGAATGGTGTCTTAGTTTTTGCTTTATAACAAAGTGAATCAGCTATACATATACATATATCCCCATATCTCCTCCCTCTTGCATCTCCCTCCCACCCTCCCTATCTCATCCCTCTAGGTGGTCACATACGACATAGCTCATCTCCCTGTGCCATGTGGCTGCTTCCCACTAGCTATCTATTTTACATTTGGTAGTATATATAAGTCCATGCCATTCTCTCACTTTCTCCCAGCTTACCCTTCCCCCTCCCTGTGTCCTCAAGTCCATTCTCTACGTCTGCGTCTTTATTCCTGTCCTGCCCCTAGTTTCTTCAGAACCATTCTGTATACTATTGAAACAAACCTTGTGTCAATTCAAATTAGGTTGTTTTAAATTAAGAGGTTAATTGTAATCCTCTGAATAACAACTTAGAAAGTAACTGAAGACAATATAGTAAAAGAAAAAAAGGAAATTAAAATGGTACATAAAATATCTCATTAATGCAAAGAAAGTAGTAATAGAGAAATACCTATCTCTGTGTTTTTCAACCACATTGAAATGAATTTAGAAATAAATACTAAAATGAAATTTTGGAAATATACAAACAGGAGAAAATTAACCAACATTCATATCTCTGAGGGGGGAGCTGAGAACCCAGAGGGCAGAGCAATGATTCCAGAGAGTGGAGTTCTAATCCTCAGAGGATTATTTCCAACATTGAAACCTCATGAAGTTTGCCCAGTTGGATTTCTAAATTGCTTGGGACCAGTGACTTGAATTTCCTTCCATTTTCTCCTTCACTGAGCCAGAATATCTATAACTATTATCTTACACCCACTCCCGAGTTGTATTTTGGGAGCAGATAACTTTTCTATTTTAGTTTCACAGATCCACAGATCGAGAAGAGTTGTGCCCCAGAATGGATTGCAGCTAGAACCTTACCTACATTAAATTGAGGTGATTTAGATGATGAGACTTGGGACTTTTAAAATGATGACACTCAGATGAGAGATTTTTAGACTTTCATCAATGCTGTAATGTGTTGAGACTTTCAGGGAACTTGGGGTAAAGTTAATGCATTTTGCATTGGGGATGCACGTGAATCTTTGGAGGTAGAGTGGAGGACTCTGGTAGGTAAAATAATAACTCCACGAAATTTTCCATGCCCTAATCCCTATAACTTGTGAATGTTATCTAACATGGCAAAAGAGACTATGTGATTAAGGATATGGTATATGCTATATTGGCATTTCCTAGTAAGTTAAGTTTCTATGAAATGTATAGCATCTGTATGTCAATGTTATAGGGCTCAGAGAACAATTTTGCTAATAATTGCTAATAAATTGAAGTTCCTAGTCCTCACACATTGACTTTTATGTTTTTAATTAATTTCTATAATTTATTTGAGGCTGGATTCTTTTTTTTTTTTTTTTTTTTTTGCGGTACATGAGCCTCTCACTGTTGTGGCCTCTCCCATTGTGGAGCACAGGCTCCGGACGCGCAGACTCAGTGGCCATGGCTCACGGGCCCAGCTGCTCCGTGGCATGTGGGATCTTCCCAGACCGGGGCACGAACCCGTGTCCCCTGCATCGGCAGGCGGACTCTCAACCACTGCGCCACCAGGGAAGCCCGAGGCTGGATTCTTGATCAGAAACACAACTAACAATAAACTCCAGTGTTTGGGGAGAGATGGAGGGTTGTCCCTTTGGTAAACACGGCATTGTATGTGCTGATTCAGTAATCAGAGAATAATAGATGAAAGTGAGAGTCATTCTTTTCAGAATTGTTGCCTGTAACTTTTAAAAGTTTCTAGCATAAATATATCTTTTTTATAAAAAAAAAGGTAGGTCAATAGATGTCTGTTATTAGAGGGGTCATTTGATCCCAGCAAGGTTGAATTCTGGGTTGTGTAAACAGGATGAACATTGCTTAACTACAAAGTCAGAAGACAGGGTTCTAGCAATGGGATGTGTGTCTTCATAATTTCTCTTCCTAAAGCTACACTATCAAGAACATTGAAGGGTCTGAGATTTTATCTTATTTTCAAGTTAACAAGTTATCCTGCCACAGTCTCAGGATGATGGCAGAAGACAAAAATAATCCTGGGTCACAGGCAAAGGGCTTTGTTCCTCACAACGAGAGTAGTAGCCAGAGTATCAGCTCTTGCATCACTTCCCAGAATCCTAATTCCACAGGGTGAGGTGGTGAAGTCTAGGTGATGCTTGCACACCATTGGTTTCATTCCAGAAGAATCCAGAGCTTTGCCCATTACAAAAGAACCCAAGGTTGCATTCCAGAAGAACCCAAATCTTTTCCAATGGACAATAAGCATGCTTGCCCTTTATTCTAAGAGAAATACACTGTGTATCCTCTAAAGTTATAAATAAACCTACCCTACTCCAGCATGAGACACTGGCTGTATCTTCTGAGACTGTTTGCTATGCCAACATCATTGAAAAGATAGTCCCTAACAAAAGCAGTCAGTGCCTCATGAAGCTGCTCTCATTACATGCACCATGGAGAGCTCTTTCCCAACACAGAGGAAGTGAAACTTTGTCTCTGAATTAACATTTACTGTTTTCACTCTAACACCTGGGTATATTTTTCTATAATGTCTACCATTGTATGGTTTGAGTCTACATGGTTTAGACTTTATTATAGAACAGTTAAATACTATTAAGTTCTGGCTTCTACTGTGCCCTGCTTCAAAAACACTATTGTAGAGCAAAGTATTGTCAAGCCTGGAGCAGCAATGTTAGGGGTCATTATGACTAGAGATGACTCCTTCAGGAGTTCCCTCACATGGAGATAATCAGATAAGAGTTAGCTCCTAAGTAGTGTATTGCTTTATTCCCTCAATTAGAATGGCAAGAGACTACTCTCTTCTATATATCTCTGAGGTGGTCAAATAACAGTATTAAGTCATTGTTACAAATGTAGTAATCTCTCATGATCCTTTGTATTTCTGCAGTGTCAGTTGTTACTTCTCCTTTTTCATTTCTAATTCTGTTGGTTTGAGTCTTCTTTTTTTTCTTGATGAGTCTGGCTAATGGTTTATCAATTTTGTTTATCTTCTCAAAGAACAAGCTTTTAGTTTTATTGATTTTTGCTATTGTTTTCTTCATTTCTTTTTCGTTTATTTCTGATCTGATCTTTATGATTTCTTTCCTTCTGCTAAGTTTGGCAGTTTTTTGTTCTTCTTTCTCTAATTGCTTTAGGTGTAAGGTTAGGTTGTTTATTTGAGATTTTTCTTGTTTCTTGAGGTAAGATTATATTGCTATAAACTTCCCTCTTAGAACTGCTTTTGCTGCATCCCATAGGTTTTGTGTCATCATGTTCAAAAAGTCATTGTTGTATTTGAGTATATCTTTCCACTTTTAATGAAGATATCTTCCCTAGAAACATGGGTAATTAGAAAATGATTACTATTTCCCCAATGTATCAGTTTCCTGTGGCTGCTATAACAAATTACCACAAATCTTTTGGCTTAAATCAACAGAAATTTATTCTTATTTTTCTCATTTTTTGGAGATAAAAGTCCCAAATCAGTTTCATTGGGTTGAAATCAAGTTATTGGCAAGACTGCACTCTCTCTGGAGTCTCTAATGAAGAATTCATTCTTACTCCTTCCAGCTTTTTTATGGCTGCTGGCATTCCTTGGATTGTGGCCACATCACCAGACCAGGTCTGTCATCAGTGGGGTTTCACAGAACCCTCCCTGATATTTCAGTTTAAAAGAACCTTCAATTTCTTATTCTATACATGCTTAGTGGTTACCAAGTTTGAATCAGGAAATTACATAACCACACATACCTGGACAATGGAGTTGTCAACGAAATACACAGGATGACTTTTAACAGTGGATTCCAACAATTAATTAATTAATAATCAAATAAAAGATAAGTAATCATTTTTTCATGTAGTATCTTTTCATGTAATACAAAAATTTTAATGATATGATTCCACCTGAAAAGTTCTTTATTTTGTGAATAAAGAACTTCACAAAGCTCTCAACATCACAAAAATATCTAATCAGAAAGATATTTTTACACAAGACTCCATATCAACATCAGTAGGAACAGTCCGTGCAGTGGTTCTCAAATTTTCATGACCATACAAATCACCTAGGCAACAGAGCTTGTTAAAATACAGATTCCTAGGCTTCTCAACAGATATTCTGGACCAGTAGGTTATGGACAAGAACCATGAATCTGTATCTTAAAAGGTACCCTGATGCAGGTGGTCTGACTATGATTTGAAAATCACCAGTGAAGTGAGTACTGATCCTAAGTGAGATTTCTCATTCACTAGAGATCATCATCAGGGTGTAGGTACTGGGCTACAGTAGTACTGGGATTGCTCATATTAGGATGACCTACAGAGCAAGCTCTTTCTTACAGTGCTATAAGACCCTGGCTACAACTCTGCTGCATTCTACGTATAGTAGAAGCACAGGAAAATCATTGAGAACCCATTCTTGTATTCATCAGCCCTTCATTATCATTTTATATCATCAGTAGTTTGGGCTCTTGAAGCTGTGAAGCAAGGTTAGCTACCAAGAGAAACGTAGCAAAGCTACACTCTGATGGTGAGGCTGGTTAGGTCAGAGTTTTATGCAACTCTGCTTAAAGACACAGCAAGAGACCCTACAGCTGGTGAGAGAGCTCTCTTGGACTCCTTTGAGAAAATTCCAACTTCACAGGCTATGAACATCACTAAAAGCCGCTCAAGCTACTGACAAGGGCCAGCCACAAGTGAAACAGTGAAGTGTCAGAAGAGAGGTCAGTGTTTCCCTCTCTACGACTATACCAGCCTTATCCTGTGTTCTCACAGGACCAGGAATGGGCAGCACAGCTTTAGGGTTGCTTTGAAGTCTCCTTCAAATGACACTAGGGACACAATGCCTTACCACTCCACCTCTGTGCCACATCAGTAACAGGACTCTCCCCTGCTGAATATCTGTCACTTATTTTTCTATAGTGATGAAGTCTAAATGCCTTTGGCCTTGCTGAGAAGACCCCATAGAATCTGGTTCCTACACCTTACTAATCTTTTTTTTTTCCTACTACCACTCCAACACCCCATGTACAGCTCACAGACATAATCTTCCTGGCTCCATATTGGCCCCTCTGGGGGTATAGCAAATACCAACTTCTCCCGCAAACCCAGTTTCCCTTATCCATCAGCAGACTGTGTAGACTGTGCATTGAACATCCTTGGGAAGCATCATTCACTCACCCTGCCACGTGAATGGTGCCCCTTGGTGGTGGGCAATATGTCTCTACACTGTTTTTGCACTGACATAAGAGTCTCTCCTCAGGGGTCTCCAGCTCCCTGTTAGCTATTTTCTGTCTCCACCTGTTACACTGAATGGTAGTCCTCATCTTACTGGTCTATCTTCCTCCTTGAACTGTGAGCCTCTTGAGTACAAGTACGATGCATGGCTCTATCATACAGTAAGCATTCAATAATCATTTTGACAGATGGATGGATGAAAAAATGGGTCCATGGACGGATGAAGCAATCAATCAATCACCAGGTTTCTAAATAGGCACTTCCATATGCTGAGAACTGAGCCCCCAAGACATTTGAAATCAATCAAAATATAGTACAAGAAATTAATAATAATCTCAAAGAACACTTATATCATTGCATAACATCATGCCCCAGGGACACTTTATCCTGAGCCAACTATCTTCATTGGCAGTGAGAATTGGAAAGCTGTCATTGGACTCTGTTCCTGCCGATAATGAACAGAATTGACTTTCCAGCAACTGGCAAGGTTGAGAACTTGATGAACAAGCCCATCATGTCCTTCAGGAGCCTGGCAGAGAGCACAGCTAAGGAGGCCTAGCTCAAGAAAGAGCTGCTGTCTGGTGGTGATATCTTGTCTTCATTGTGGCCTTGACCCACAGGTTGGCGTAGCACATCACACTTGACTCTGTCATCAGTGTCTTTAAGCTGCTTGACATGAAGCTCTCAGCAGGGTCAGAGCCCTTTGTCCTTGGACTCGCACCATCTAGCAGATGTGGGATCAGGTTTCTTTTTTTGGGGGGGGCAAGTACTTGATTGGATGGCTGTCAAGATGGCAGACAGCAATCCTAGGAACTGCTCTGAGGTCTGTGCTTTTCCCAAGAACTGTGCTTTGCTAAAGGCAGGCTGAAAACTTCACCTACAAGAATTCCGTGGTGGCAGCACCACTAGAAAGTGCCCCCTTTTCCAAACAAAGGCTTGTGGGTTGTTCCACACGACTTCACCCTCTGTGCAGTCTTTGAAAATGTAGTAACTTAGACACATGCTCTTCTTCACCTCCAAGAAACTGTTACTGAAAATTTTGTAAGAGAATTTAATTTTTAAAAAATCGTTTCATCTTTCAGACTCTCTCTTTCTTCCATTTGACTTTAAAACATGTCAGAATATGTTCTGAAGTATTATATGTGAAAATAGATGGCTTGAAAACAGCATAGAAATGTGCTGTTCAAGGCAAAAGGAGCTCATTAATAAGCTGCCTTCTTTTCTCCTTTTCTGCCTTGTCTTCCCACTGAGCAGCTCTAAATACTTGATGTGGAGTTGGGATTTTATTTTTATTTTTTAAATTATAGCCTATGCATCCTACAGACCTCTCCCTGAGATATATTGGCCTGGTACATAAACAGCTGTGTGCTCCAGGGACCGTATATATTTTATTCTGGTTGGAACCCATGATAAGAAACTGAACTTAGAAAGTATTTTGTAGGCAACTAAAGTCAGCTACTGAATAAAATACAAAGAAAGGCCTTTAAAATGTGTTCTTATTCATTAGAATTTAATGCATAAAAAGTTATTTTATGTCTAAAGTGAGAAGGACAAAAGTAAAAGAATAGCCTTCACAAAACTAAAGCCCCTAAAGACATTTATATTTTTCTTCCAGAATAAAGTAAATACTAAGATAAATAATTTCACATGAAGTAAATGTACTGTGTGTTCAAAGAATAAACACAATGTGTTTCATTCTTGCTCTATCCGACCCACAGCAGTGTATGTTTAGTCTCCTCTTGGAAATAGAGTCTTAGAAAGTTTTAGGTTGTGGGGGAAACTTTAACTGATTGGAGTTGCTGCTTTATTACACACTTTACCATGTGTTCCCCTAACAAAGAATACATAGCCACGTAAATGTCTAAGTAAATGTTACCTTTCCCAGACTTTAACTCCAGACATCACAGCTTTCCACCCTGCCCAGCATCCTGGGTCTAAGCTGAATTAATACGTGAAGGTTAAGAGGAGGTTAATCAATAGAGTATAATCCATTATGAAAATATCTGCATGCTGCTTGTCTGTAAGGGAAAGGTGAGTGAGAAAATGGGACAATTTCCACCAAGTCTAACACCTTGCTGCTGAAACGAAACCCATGGAACCGCAGTGCCAGCATCACCTAGGAGTTTTTTCAAAATGCAGAATCCCAGATCCCACCAGCTACTAACTCAGAATCTGGATTTAACAAGAGCCCCAGGAGGAGCTTATACATGTTAAATTTAAGAAGCACTGATTGAGGACTCAGTGTCTTCGCTAGAGGAGCTCAGAGACTCATTGGGATTGAGAGGTATACAAGGTTAAAGTTAGAGGATGACACAAGATCTCAAAGGAGTGGTGAAGACCTTAATACTTTATTAAGTATTAAATTAAGTATTAAATTTAATACTTTATTAAAATAAGTATTATTTTTGAGATTCAGAGGAAAGGGAGATCACAGTCAAGGACAAGACATTGCAAATGTCTACAGAGGTGAGGCTTAATGTGGAAGGGAAGGAGATATGACAAACCAGAGGTAAAGGGGAGAGGACATTGAAAGAAAAAATTAAGCTGGCTTTATACATGAAGCAAAGGCACAGGAGGGAACAGGTAAGACCTGACCAGGGAGCTGCACATCTGACAGAAGGGAGCGTTCACTCTCTCATTCACATTTTGGAGTCCCTGTAATGTCTTCAATGTGTTGGGATTGTACAGAGCTTATCTCAATACACTTAGAATCATGTAAATAAAGAGTGGATGTTAAGGACAGAATTGCATCTCCCCAAAACTCATATGTTGACACCCTAACTCCCAATATGACTGTATTTAGACACCAGGCCTTTAAAGAGGTAATTAAGGTCAAATGAGGACATAAGGGTGGGGCCCTAATCCAACATGACTGGTGTCCTTATAGGACCAGGGAGAGACACCAGGGATGTGTGAGTACAAAAAAAAGGCCATGTGAGGACAGGGTGAGAAGGTGGCCATCTGGAAACCATCCCTACTGACACCTTGATCTTGACCTTGGACTTGTAGCCTCTACAGCTGTGACAACATATGTTTCTGTGAATTGATACCCAGAATGGTGAGTGAGTCATAAAAAAACAAAGCCCTGGAAAGGGGTGAAAACTCTGAGGAAAGAACCTAAAGAAGAGAAAAAGGCAGAGATATTAGTGTTAAGAAATTAGTGGTATAAGGGGCCACATATAGGGGGCCAGAAAAGGAAAAGGGAAAAGAAAATAAGCAGACTAAGAATTGAGAAGGAAATCGATGTAAAGTATTATGAAATTCAAGGGTAGAGAGTTTTAGAAGGAATGGTTGATAGGTGCCATTAGTGAAGAAAAAGAGGAATGAGAAAAATATCATAGTTGGCAATTAGGAGGTTATTGGCAAATTCAACTCTGTATTCAATATTATCAGAAAAGTTGGACTAAATTGTGTGAGATTAAGTTCAGAATGTGATGGTTCAAGAAAAGCTAAAATAGCTTATTTGGATCAACTAGAGTAAAACAGAAGAGTCAAGTAAAAAAAAAAATTCCTAAATGGAGGCCAGTGTATATTTGAAGGAAGAGAAGAAACAAGCAGTGAAGAAAGAGAGATTAAAATATTAAAAGGAAAATGAAAAAGAAAGAGAGTGAGGGCTCAGAAGAGATAGTGTATGCTGGGACCTGAGTCACAGATAAGAGTGGTTGGCATTGGAAAGGAGAAATATTTGTTCTTTCTGATTGAAAAAAGTAGAAAAGCAAAAAAAGGTAGATATATAAAAAGAGTCAGTTTAAAGGATAGTGGGGCAGCTCTGAGTAAAAGTCATCATCTGAGTAAAATGGAAATGAAAGTCACTTGCTGATGTGTTTTTTTATAATCTACAATTTAATAGTTTTCTACAAATATTGGGGGCTGGATGGGCAGTCTATCAGAGACAGGTTATGAAAATGGAATTTTTAATCATCCTACATAAACTCCATTCCTAGAAACAATGTTATGCAGCATACTTGCCAAGAGAGAATTTAAAAACTGCTTATTCAGCAGTATGAAATATAGCATCTTTTGAATATTTCATAGCAAGGCTTCAGGTATAAAATTTCAGGAGTTGAAATCTGTAGAGTAATAAGAAACTGAAAAAAATTATCAGCAAAAATATTGTAGAGGGAGGCCAAAGCGACTAAACTGACCAAATTATGGAAGGAGAATAGAATCATTTATTATGAGCCTTGGAGTTAGAGGCTCCAAGAACAATCACAATCACAACCACACACACACACACACACACACACACACACACTCACAACTTGACATTTCTCCTTCTACATAAAGTACCTAAAAAAAGTGTGTTTATTTTGAGAAACATAGATAATCTAATGTGACTTAAAGTCAGTCAATTGCTATTCTTATTGTATACTAATGAATTCAATGTATCCTATTAGAGATGGGCTTTAGGTAAAGAAGTTAGAAGTGTTTTCCTAAAAATTTCTCATTCATTTATTTATTCATCCATAATGTTTACTCTTTGAAGTGAAAAAAATTCATCTGCCTAGGAACTTGCTCTAACCTCTATGCTGAAATTTCGTGGACTCATAGAGCATCAAGTCCAAAGAAAAACCTATTGCCAGAATCTGGAGGAATTTCCAATGACAGTAAGACCAATGGGGCTGGATCAAGAAAATTGATCAGTGACTTACGTTTCACCACATGAAGAAAGAAAAAATACATTAGCCCCTCTGTGCTGTTGACTCTGATACCCAGGTCCCTGTTTTTTCATTAACCACGTGTTGTCCTCTAAGGAGAGCTCTATGCCGCCTCACTTCTCCACCATGCTCCACCCCATCATTTACAAGTCAGCTCTTCACCTCCAAGAAACGGTAGGTCTGATGTGTGTCACTAGTACTTCAGGAAAACAAGGTGTGAGGACTTAGGGCTTTTAATCGAAGAAGTGTAGAGTTTGAAACTGGTTTCCTAAGCAGATCTTCTTTGGGCTCTTTCTCCTCCTGTTAAAATTGCTTCACTGTGTTTCCCTCCTTTCTCTCATGCCTCTACCATGTCAAGAAACTTCCTAAAAGATCAATGACACCCTGGGTGGAGCTCAAGAGAGAGAAGACATTTAATAAGCACAGAAATCTGCTTTTATCTGTAGCCCTTTACATCTCAGCCGTGCACTTTTTTGTTTGTTTGTTTGTTTTTTGTTTTTGCGGTACTCGAGCCTCTCACTGTTGTGGCCTCTCCCGTTGCAGAGCACAGGCTCCGGACGCACAGGCTCAGCGGCCACGGTTCATGGGCCCAGCCGCTCCGCGGCATGTGGGATCTTCCCGGACCAGGGCACGAACCCGTGTTCCCTGCATCGGCAGGCAGACTCTCAACCACTGCACCACCAGGGAAGCCCCCAGCCATGCTCTTTTTATTTCTGAGAAAGCTTGTGGAAGCCTCTCCTCACTTGCCACACAGTCTCTCCAGAATTCCTCTTAACTCCTATTAGGTTTAATTACTTAAATTTAATATATTAGAGAGTTGATGATTACTTTCAAAAGCAAATAAACTAGTAGCTTTTAAAAGAATAATAATATATGTTCGTAAGATTACAAAAAAAACATTTAAGCTAATTTTTAGGAGATACATATGTTTTGTCATTTAAAAAGAATGTCACACAAAACTCTACACCTTAAATGCCTTGTTCTCTCCTTTCTGATATCAAAGTCCAACAAATATATTTGGCGTTAGTCAGAAAGGATGGGTAGATACTGTCAGAGTGTAGATGCCTCTATAACACCAAACCAGGGAAAATGTGAGTGGTGGTAGTATGGTTGAGCTGCCAGTTAGCAAGATAGTATAACATATCAATAACACTCTATCAAATTCTTTATGTTCCTCTCTCTTATAGTCTGTCCAATTAAAGAAAAATGAGTTCAGTAGAGTCTAGAGAAGTGAGAATTTGTAAGATAGTTGTCTATAGAAAATATGATGATTTATTATACAAGCAGATGTGACATGTTCATAAATATTTTATTTTATTTGACCATGGAAGTTTATCAGTATATATTTGACTATGTCCTCAACCAATATAACTACAAATGAGGTCCAGCAATGCCATTCCAACTGCATGATTTTAAGAAATTTATTCTGACATGGTGCCTAGGCATTTTCTCCCACAAATTAGCCCCACTCCTAAAGATCAAGCAAGGTTAGAGATGCTCTTTGGAGAATATGGTCTTGACCATGGGCTCAAATCTCAGGTAGAGTTGGTTTTGAAGTTTACTAGTGCCATTTACTAGTTGTGTCATCTTCGAGAAGTGAACTGTCTGCCCCAATCCTTGAATGTGTCAAATGAGGCTAAGATTCATGCTTTTCTCATCATGTGGGTATAAGAATAGATAGAATAATGAGTGCTTAGCCAGGACCTGTCACAGAGACAGTTCTTGGTAAGTTCTGACCATGACCTGTTGGCTCCTCTTTAGAAGTATTTATGATGCAGACTCATTCACAAACCTCAGGTCAAAGAGTTGCCACACTTGTCATGACATCCACAAAAGACACAGACTGGCTGAATGAATACAAAAACAAGACCCATATATATGCTGTCTACAAAAGACCCACTTCAGACCTAGGGACACATACAAATTGAAAGTGGATGGAAAAAGATATTCCATGCAAATGTAAATCAAAAGAAAGCTGGATTTCTTTCCTTCTGCTAACTTTGGGATGTCATAAAATCAGATCAGAAATAAATGAAAAAGAAATGAAGGAAACGATAGCAAAGATCAATAAAACTAAAAGCTGGTTCTTTGAGAAGATAAACAAAATTGATAAACCATTAGCCAGACTCATCAAGAAAAAAAGGGAGAAGACTCAAATCAATAGAATTAGAAATGAAAAAGGAGAAGTAACAACTGACACTGCAGAAATACAAAAGATCATGAGAGATTACTACAAGCAACTCTATGCCAATAAAATGGACAACCTGGAAGAAATGGACAAATTCTTAGAAATGCACAACCTGCCAAGACTGAATCAGGAAGAAATAGAAAATATGAACAGACCAATCACAAGCACTGAAATTGAAACTGTGATAAAAAATCTTCCAACAAACAAAAGCCCAGGACCAGATGGCTTCACAGGTGAATTCTATCAAGCATTTAGAGAAGAGCTAACGCCTATCCTTCTGAAACTCTTCCAAAATATAGCAGAGGGAGGAACACTCCCAAACTCATTCTATGAGGCCACCATCACCTTGATACCAAAACCAGACAAGGATGTCACAAAGGAAGAAAACTACAGGCCAATATCACTGATGAACATAGATGCAAAAATCCTCAACAAAATACTAGCAAACAGAATCCAACAGCACATTAAAAGGATCATACACCATGATCAAGTGGGGTTTATTCCAGGAATGCAAGGATTCTTCAATATACGCAAATCAATCAATGTGATACACCATATTAACAAATTGAAGGAGAAAAACCATATGATCATCTCAATAGATGCAGAGAAAGCTTTCGACAAAATTCAACACCCATTTATGATAAAAACCCTGCAGAAAGTAGGCATAGAGGGAACTTTCCTCAACATAATAAAGGCCATATATGACAAACCCACAGCCAGCATCGTCCTCAATGGTGAAAAACTGAAACCATTTCCACTAAGATCAGGAACAAGACAAGGTTGCCCACTCTCACCACTCTTATTCAACATAGTTTTGGAAGTTTTAGCCACAGCAATCAGAGAAGAAAAGGAAATAAAAGGAATCCAAATCGGAAAAGAAGAAGTAAAACTGTCACTGTTTGCAGATGACATGATACTATACATAGAGAATCCTAAAGATGCCACCAGAAAACTACTAGAGCTAATCAATGAATTTGGTAAAGTTGCAGGATACAAAATTAATGCACAGAAATCTCTGGCATTCCTATATACTAATGATGAAAAATCTGAAAGTGAAATCAAGGAAACACTCCCATTTACCATTGCAACAAAAAGAATAAAATATCTAGGAATAAACCTACCTAAGGAGACAAAAGAAAGCTGGAGTAGCAATACTCATAGCAGATAAAACAGGCTTTAAAATAAAGAATGTTACAAGAGACAAGGAAGGACACTACATAATGATCAAGGGATCAATCCAAGAAGAAGATATAACAATTATAAATATATATGCACCCAACATAGGAGCACCTCAATACATAAGAAAACTGCTAAGAGCTATAAAAGGGGAAATCGACAGTAACACAATAATAGTGGAGGACTTTAACACCTCACTTACACCAATGGAGAGATCACCCAAAAAGAGAATTATTAAGGAAACACAAGCTTTAAATGACACAATAGATCAGATAGATTTAATTGATATTTATAGTACATTGCATCCAGAAACAGCAGATTACACTTTCTTCTCAAGTGTGCACAGAACATTCTCCAGGATAGATCACATCTTGGATCCCAAATCAAGCCTCAGTAAATTTAAGAAGATTGAAATCATATCAAGCATCTTTTCTGACCACAACACTATGAGGTTAGAAATGAATTACAGGGAAGAAAATGTAAAAACCACACACACATAAGCTAAACAATATGTTACTAAATAACAGAGAGATCACTGAAGAAATCAAAGAGGAAATCAAAAAATACTTAGATTGTGACAATGACAATGAAAACATGACGATCCAAAACCTATGGGATGCAGCAACAGCAGTTCTAAGAGGAAAGTTTATAGCTATGCAAGCCTACCTCAAGAAACAAGAAAAATCTCAAATAAACAATCTAACCTTACCCTAAAGGAGCTGGAGAAAGAAGAACAAACAAAACCCAAAGTAAGTAGAAGGAAGGAAATCATAAAAATCAGAGCAGAAATAAATGAAATAGAAACAAAGAAAACAATAACAAAGATCAATAAAACTAAAAGCTGGTTCTTTGAAAGGATAAACGAATTGAAAAACCATTAGCCAGACTCATCAAGAAAAAGAGGGAGAGGACTCAAGCCAATAAAATTAGAAATGAAAAAGGAGAAGTTACAACAGACACCAAAGAAACACAAACTATCCTAAGAGACTACTACAAGCAACTCTACACCAAAAAAATGGACAACCTGGAAGAAATGGACAAATTCTTAGAAAGGTATAACCTCACAAGACAGAACCAGGAAGAAATAGAAAATATGAACAGACCAATCACAAGTAATGAAATTGAAACTGTGATTAAAATTATTACAACAAACAAAAGTCCAGGACCAGATGGCTTCACAGGTGAATTCTATCAAACATTTAGAGAAGAGCTAACACCCATCTTTCTCAAACTCTTCCAAAAAATTGCAGAGGAAGGAACACTCCCAAACTCATTCTATGAGGCCACCACCACCCTGATACCAAAACCAGACAAAGATAATACAAAAAAAGAAAATTACAGACCAATATCACTGATGAATATAGATGCAAAAATCCTTAACAGAATACTAGCAAACAGAATCCATCAACACATCAAAAGGATCATACATCATGATCACATGGGATTTATCCCAGGGATGCAAGGAAACTTCAATATATGCAAATCAATCAATGTGATACACCATATTAAGAAATTGAAGAATAAAAACCATATGATCATCTCAATAGATGCAGAAAAGCTTTTGACAAAATTCAACACCCATTTATGATAAAAACTCTCCAGAAAGTGAGCATAGAGGGAATTTACCTCAACATAATAAAGGCCATATATGACAAACCCACAGCAAACATCTTTCTCAAAGGTGAAAAACTGAAAGCATCTCCTCTAAGATCAGGAACAAGAAAAGGATGTCCACTCTCACCACTATTATTCAACATAATTTTGGAAGTCTTAGCCACGGCATTCAGAGAAGAAAAGGAAATAAAAGGAATACAAATCGGAGAAGAAGAAGTAAAGCTGTCACAGTTTGCAGATGACATGATACTAGACATAGAGAATCCTAAAGATGCCACCAGAAAACTACTAGAGCTAATCAATGAATTTGGTAAAGTTGCAGGATACAAAATTAATGCACAGAAATCTCTTGCATTCCTATAGACAAATGATGAAAAATCTGAAAGAGAAATTAAGGAAACACTCCCATTTACCATTGTAACAAAAAGAATAAAATACTTAGGAATAAACCTACCTAGGGAGATAAAAGATCTGTATGCAGAAAACTATAAGACACTGATGAAAAAAATTAAAGATGATACAAACAGATGGAGTGATATACCATGTTCTTGGATTGGAAGAATCAATTTTGTGAAAATGACTATACTACCCAAAGCAATCTATTGATTCAATGCAATCCCTATCAAATTGCCAATGGCATTTTTTTCAGAACTAGAAAAAAAATCTTAAAATTTGTATGGAGACAAAAAAACCCCAAATAGCCAAAGAAGTCTTGAGGGAAAAAAGCGGAGCTGGAGGAATCAGACTCCCTGACTTCAGACTACACTACAAAGGTACAGTAATCAAGACAATACGGTACTGGCACAAAAACAGAAATATAGATCAGTGGAACAGAATAGAAAGCCCCGAGATAAACCGACGCACCTCTGGTCAACTAATCTATGAGAAAGGAGGCGAGGATATACAATGGAGAAAAGGCAGTCTCTTCAATAAGTGTTGCAGGGAAAACTGGACAGCCACGTGTAAAAGAATGAAATTAGAACACTCCATAACACCGTACACAATAATAAACTCAAAATGGATTAGAGACCTAAATGTAAGAACAGACACTATAAGACTCTTAGAGGAAAACATAGGAAGAACATTCTTTGACATAAATCACAGTGAGATCTTTTTTGATCCACCTCCTAGAGGAATGGAAATAAAAACAAAAATAAACAAATGGGACCTAATGAAACTTCAAAACTTTTGCACAGCAAAGGAAACCATAAACAAGATGAAAAGACACCCCTCAGAATGGGAGGAAATATTTGCCAACGAATCAATGGACAAAGGATTAATCTCCAAAATATATAAACAGCTCATGCAGCTCAATATTAAAAAAATAAATAACCCAATCCAAAAGTGGGCAAAATACCTAAATGGACATTTCTCCACAGAAGACATACAGGTGGCCAAGAAGCACAGGAAAAGCTGCTCAACATCACTAATTATTAGAGAAATGCAAATCAAAACTACAAGGAGGTATCACCTCACACCAGTTAGAATGGCCATAATCAGACAATCTACAAACAACAAATGCTGGAGAGGGTGTGGCAAAAACGGAACCCTCTTGCACTGTTGGTAGGAATGTAAATCGATACAGCCACTATGGAAAGCAGTATGGAGGTTCCTTAAAAAACTAAAAATAGAATTGCCATATGACCCAGCAATCCCACTCCTGGGCATATACCCAGAGAAAACCATAATTCAAAAAGACACATGTAGGGCCTCCCTGGTGGCGCAGTGGTTGGGAGTCCGCCTGCCGATGCAGGGGATGCGGGTTCATGCCCCGGTCTGGGAGGATCCCATATGCCGCGGAGCGGCTGGGCCCGTGAGCCATGGCCGCTGGGCCTGCGCGTCCGGAGCCTGTGCTCCGCAGCGGGAGAGGCCACAGCAGTGAGAGGCCCGCATACCGCAAAAAGAAAAAAAAAAAAAAAAAAAAAAAAAAGACACATGCACCCCAATGTTCACTGCAGCTGTATTTACAATAACCAGGTCATGGAAGCAACCTAAATGTCCATCGACAGAAGAATGGATAAAGAAGTGGTATATATATACAATGGAATACTACTCAGCCATATAAAGGAACGAAATTGGGTCATTTGTAGAGACGTGGATGGATCTAGAGACTGTCATACAGAGTGAAGTAAGTCAGAAAGAGAAAAACAAATATCATATATTAACGCATATATGTGGAACCTAGAAAAATGGTTCAGATGAATTGGTTCATCCCAGTGTTTGGCAGAGATTGAGACACAGATGTAGGAACAAATATATGGACATCAAGGGGGGAAAGTGGTGGGGGGTGGGGGTGTGTGTGATGAATTGGGAGATTGGGATTGACATGGATACACTGATGTGTATAAAATGGATAACTATTAAGAACATGCTGTGTAAAAACATAAATAAAATAAAATGCAAAAATTCAAAAAAAATAAAACCCCAAAAACCTAGAAGACCTTATAGAGAAACTGTTATCTGATTTTGCTCAAAAGAAAATGGGATAAATAACATAGGGAGAAAAATTACTAGACTTTGCTATTAAAAATTTAAAATTTTTGTGTCTCAAATTTTAACACCAGGAGTCGACTTCCAGAAGTAACTCTTTTGGCTCATTCTGGTTTTGAGCTTTGCATAAATGGAATGACGCAGTGCACATCTCCAACCTGGGGCCTCTTTTGTACAGCATTATATCTGTGAGATCATCTCTGTGGTTGTGGACCATTGTAGTCACTTCTGCTGTGTCACATCGCAGGGTGACTTGAAGGAGGTAGAAGGGGAGCCTTTGGAGACCAGGGAATGGTCTGTACTGACAACAATATGTTCACATTGTAAAACTGCAACATGATGTACACTTATAACTTGTGTACTCTTTTGTATAAATGTTACAATAGCAAGATAAAAAAGTAAACTTCAAAAAGAACTCTTTGAAAGCAAGATTAAGCTGTAATAAAGTAAAATAGATAACCAGAAGCTAGCAAGGATGAGTAAGAAAAATTCCTCCAGGATCTGGAGATGCCCTAAGAAATCTGCCAATCCCTGGTGGCCTAGAGGCTGGATTTGAAAAGGTCACATTAGCACAGGGGGCAAGAGACAAAGCCCGGGGCCCGAGTTGAGTGTGAGGTCTGGGTCAGAAACTATAAATCTAGCACCTCTGCAAAGTGACACCTTCAATGGAAGAACCAGGGAAAAAAAACAACCCTGGAAGTAGGTTTGCCAATTTCACCCTTAGCTCAGGATAAAGGGAAAGAAAAGGATGCATGTCCCCAAGAATTCCTGACTATAAGCTGTGTTTAGGGCTAGAATTCACACTACCTTTGTGGCCTGAAAGTCCAAATCAAAAATTTATTTTCAAGCGGTCTCCAGGCACTGGACAGAGCAAATGTCAATCATTTCTAATGCACCACAAATGACCATGATTTAAAATCAAGAGAAAAAACATCCTACAGAATCAGAGCCACACAGAGATGAAACTGGAATTATATAAAACAGAGTATGAGTATATTAACACATTCAAAGAAATAAAAGAGGGGCTTGACAGTATAGTTAAGGAAGAAGAGCTCAACAAACTTGACTAGGGAAATATAAAGAAAGAAAGAGAATGCCCAGGAATAAAAAATATGATTACTGAAATTAGAAACTCAATGAATGAATTAAATGGCACATTAGATTCAGATGATGAGAGAACTGATGAACTAGAAGAAGAATAAATATCTAGAATGCAGCACAGAGTCACAGTGTTAGAAAATAGCTTATGCAATATGGGTAGAATAAAAAAGTCAAAAACACTTTATTCTTTCGAATAGGAAAAAATAAATAAAATAATGGCAACACAAAATTCAAGGAGATATAGATGGTCAAGTATATTCCAGAATTGGTAAAAGACTACAACTCTCAAATTCAGAAATCACAATGAAACACAAACAAAATAAATTTTTAAAAATAGCCACACCTAGAAATATTTTCATGAAACAACAGAACTCCAGAGACAAAGAGAAAAATATTAAACTATTACTCAATGCAAATGAACTACAATTACCTTGAGATACCATTTCTCATGTATCAGATTAGCAAAACCCAAATGTTTGAGAACATACTCTGTTGAAGAGTCTGGCCTCATATATTGCTGGTAAGGTGCAAAATAAAATAAACCTTGTGTAAGGGATTTGGCCATATCAAACAAAATTATATATGCACATGTTCCTTGATCTAGCAACCCTACTCTAAGGGACAGCCCTCAAAGATACACTTGTAGAAATGTTAGAAGGTTTTACACAGGCTATTCATTTAAAAATCAATTAATAGAAAAAAAGAGACAATTCAAATACCTACTAATAGAAAACTAATTATGTAAACTACGGTACATACACACAATGGAATGTGGTATAGCTGTTTAATAGAATGAGGAATCTCTCTATGTGTGACCATAAAGTGGTCTCCAGGATATTTTATTAAAAAAAAAAGCAAAGTGTCAAAAATGAGTATAGTTTGTTATCATTTATCTAAGAATTTAAGAAGCATTCTTAAAACTAAAGATAAATTGAAAGCCTTATATATGAACAGAAGAAGGATATTGATTTCTCTAAATATTTCTTGTTTTGGAGATTTGACCTTGGGCCCAGGTATATGTTTTAAACAATTATAAAACAAAAATTAAATTTAAAAGCAATTCTGAAAAATTGAAAGCATTATTTGTAGATAGTATGATTACCTATGAAAAAGCTCCAAAATAACCCACATAATATAATTAATAAGAAAGTTTGATAAGTTTGCTAGAAGATCAATAGACAGAAGCAGCAAACTGTAAAGGACATCTAAAGGTGGTAAAATTTAGAGTAGCAACAAAGTAATATAAGCCACCTAGGTATAAATTTAACAAGACCCTTATGCAGAAAATAGGAAATTTCAAGAAAACATAAAAAAATGGAGAGAAATACATTGTTCATGCATAGGAAGAGTTATTGTTGTTAAGAGTCAATTTTTCCTAAATTGAGCTAAAGACTCAAGCAATTCTAATTAAAATTCCTATGGGTTTTGGGCTTTTTTGTTTTTGTTATTTTTTGCTTAGTTTTCAAAACTTGACAAGATGATTTATAAATTTATATGGAAGAGTAAAAAAGGCCAAGCCAAGAAAATGCAATTTGTCCTACAACATAGTAGTAAACCATATTGTTTCAGAAGGAGGGACAAATAGACAACAGGAACAGAACACAGCACCTGGAAGTAGAGACATATATGTATAGAAACACAAAATGGGGCAGAGGTGGAAACATAGATCAGTGGAGAGGCTACTTAATAATTTGTGTTGGAGCAAATGTTCATCACATAGAAAATTTTTAAATAGATCCCTTCTTCAAACCATACACAAAACTAGTTCTAGGTGGATTAAAGACTTAAATGTGGGGCTTCCCTGGTGGTGCAGTGGTTGAGAGTCCGCCTGCCAATGCAGGGGACACGGGTTCGTGCCCCGGTCTGGGAAGATCCCACATGCCGCGGAGCGGCTAGGTCCATGAGCCATGGCCGCTGAGCCTGTGCGTCTGGAGCCTGTGCTCCGCAACAGGAGAGGCCCACGTACCGAAAAAATAAATAAATAAATAAAAACTTAAATGTGAAGATCAAAACTATAATATTTTTATAAGATGATATGGAAGATATATTTATAAATTTAGAGTAAAGAAAGAATCCTTAAGACAATCACAACCAATACAAACCATAGCAACCATAAGAGCAAAGATGGAAAGTCCCAACTATATTAAAATTAAGATTTTTTCTGGTCAGAGAAGGCACATAAAACAAAAAAAGACATATAAAATAAAAAGACTAGCCAGAAAGTGGAAGATTTTTGCCAAACCTTATCAAAGAAATAATGATCATTCAGAATATGTAAAGATCTTATATGAATTAATTAATTCCTACATAGTAGGAAACTATTCAAAGGACATGAACACAGAAGAGGAAACATGAACTACCAAAATGTACAAATGGAAATCACAAGAAAATACCAAACACACTACACCGGCAAAAGTTAAATAGTTGGATAATAACTATATAGCAAAGGTGTGGAACAGCCGAAATTCTTATACATTGTTGAAGGGAATATAAATCAGTACAATTAGTTTGAAAAGCAATTTGATATAACAAAATAAAACTGTACCTGAGCACATAAGGAAGCCCCAGCAATTCCATTTTTAGTTATATCCCTAGAAAAATCACTGATTTTTTCATCAGATGAAAAACACTGGGATGGCATGAGTGGACATCATTGTTTATAAGAACATCACAATGTTAAGTATTCCAAATATGTGTCAATGAAATAATATAAAATAATGGAAGTGAATGAACTATGGCTTCATGCATTAGCATGGATGAATCTCAGAAAAAGAAAAAGGGTTGTGCAAAAATAAATAAATAACAAGCCAAAATACAATACATACAGTATTATCTCATGCGTATAGAGCACAAATGCAAAATTAAACAATCAATGGTTAGTATGCAGATATTTCTAAGCTACGAAACAGCAAGGGAACAATTTATACAAATTTCAAGTTAATGGTTACCTTTGCGGTAGGGAGAGGGGTAAGTCATGACAAAGGGATATAAACAGGGCTCTAACGTACTGGTAACTTTCTATTTCTTAAGGCTGAGTTTGGGAATCATGGGTATTCACTGTATTACTTTAAACTGCATATATATATGTATATATTATATATATATAATATATACATATATATGTGCAGTTTTAAGTATAATATACATAATAAAAAACATTTGTAATGTATATAACAAATTTTTAATATCTTCACTATATTGAACCATACAAATTACTAAGAAAATCTCTAAATTACCCCAGAAAAAGATGAAAATAATTCATCTTTACTACTCTTCTAAAATGCAAATTAAAACAAATAATGAGGTAGCATTTTTCATCTATGAAATTAAAGTTTTATTTTTTTAATGAAACTGCCTATGGCTGTTGAGGGAGATTGTGCAATAGTTTTTTGCGCTCTTCATGGGAAAATAAATTGGTACAAACTTTCCAAAAATAATATATTTCTATGGTTATACTCATTTACTTCTAAGACTATATTTATATGTACAAGAATGTTTATTACAGCATTATGTATAACATTATAAGAGTAAAATATTGGAAATGATGTAAAAGTCCAAAAATATGGGGAGGATTAAAAAAATTATGATATAGCAATGCGGTGGAATAATAGATAACATATAAAAGTCATAAATTTGTAGAATAAAGCAATGGCAAATTCTACTGATATATTACATTAGAAAAGTCAGATACCAAACTATTTTGCAACAACATATAATTAAAACATAATTCTTCAATACTTAAATGTGTTTGTATATATTAGATATACATAGAAAAATTATGAAAGGAAATATCTATCATAAAATACTAGCAATAATTACCTCTGGGGGATTAGATCTTAGATAATTTTATTATTTTTCTCCCAAAATTTCTGTAATTTTCCTTTTTTTACAAAAGCAGGTATTATTTTTGTAATCAGGAAAAAATTAATTTACTGAGTTTTAAAGTTTTATGAGTGATTCCAATGTTCAAAGGTTTTTTAAAATGTGGTGATGGCTATGAATATGTATCAGACTATCTCAAGAAGCCCACAAGCTCGATTTAAGGATAAAACTAGTTGAGAACATTCACAGTTTCAGGATAAACATACCACATGCCACAAGATAGTCACATGTGGAAATCTTGGGAAAAGAGAAAACTCTCATCTGGTTGAGGAGGCTGAAGATGGTGTGGAAAGACTGCGTTGTAGACATTTAAGCATATAGCATATATAGTTGGAAAAACATATGCTTTAACACAGTCTGTGTTGTGTATGTGCACGTCTGTGTTTGTGCATGAGTGTGTCTTTTTTACTCAAATAGGGAATGAGGTTTCTTGGAAAGACTAAATAATGATACCAAAGAGTGTCCTTTCCATTATTTATGGGCCTCCTTCCATACATCTAGATTACTTCATTTTAAATTAATCCTTCCATCAGAACTCTGCATTTTTAAAAACTGATAGCCGAAACAAAACTTTTTACCTTGAAAAAAACTGCCTTCTACTTCGACAGCAATAGAGATTGCTAAAGTTAAAAATATTATATGCAATATTTTTGCATGTTAACTATAAAAATCATATAATAATTAAATATCCTAATCAGTCTTGGTGGCTCTGAGAAATCTAACATATTTTTACTATTTATACTACGGGGGAAAAAAACCAACACCGAGGTAACAAATACTCTTAGATTAAGAGTAGACTCACCCCCTTGTAACTGATAAAAGAGGAGTCATGCTTATTTTTATGAATGTGATAGAATGATAGATAAATGGAAGGCAGCCCCATAGTAATGTTTGTTACACAAACGATAATGTACATCTGTATATTGCTTATCCTCTGTAAGACTGGTCCATGGCCAACACAGTCTACTGTGTTGAACACGTTATGCTAGACCCTGAGGGTGGGGAAGGAGTTTGGGTCAGATGTTTCAGGTCTGGGTTTGGGGAAGATCAGTTTCTCAGAAGAGGATTCATGTGCAAATGATTTATTAAGAAAATACTCCCAGAAAAATAAAACTACAATAGTGAGAGGCTGGGGGAACACGGATCTGAAGGCGCAAGCAAACGCACATCTCCAGCAGTCTCAGAGCAGTGGGTGCAGCCTGACTCTTCAAAAAACTCTAGAAGGTAAAAAATCCTTCCAATCTGAGGCAAGAGTGTTGGTAATTACCCCCAGGAAACCTTAAACTCCCTGGCACCTCTTCTCGCCTTCTCTCTTTGGAGCAAAGCTGCTGTGGTAGCTTAAGGCTACTGGAAAGAAGAAAGAAGAAGAGCATTCATAGGGGGTTGTTAGAGGCAAACAGGAACTAGTCCAGGGATCTGGGTGGAGGTCCAGGAGGGTCCAGTCCAGAAAGCTCAGAGGAGAGGGTGGAGACAGAGATTCAGACACACCTTCATCCTCAGATTAATTATAGTCAGAGATGGCAGTGAGAGCAAGAAGGCAGCAGCTTAGACTGGAGATGATCCCAACTTGGGCAGAAGACCAAGGTGCTGCTTCTGGGGCCTCAGGTCCAAGTGTGAGCCTCCCTGAAATGTTTTTCCTCTTCTGCCCAACAAGGATCACAAGGATATCTCCCTTACAGGTTAGTTTTGACCATCAGTGAAGATAATGTACCTGTAAGTACTTTATAAGCTGTAAAATTCTATAGAAACAAGCAATTTTAATTATGATACAAGATGGAATAGGGGAATTCCCTGGCGGTCCAGTGTTAGGACTCAGCGCTTTCACTGCCAGAGACCCTGGGTTCGATCCTTGGTCTGGGAACTAGAATCCCGCAGAAAAAAAAAGAAAAAGAAAAAGAAAAAAAAAGATGGAATAGGAATGTCGCACAATATATGTCATGAAATCCCAGAGGAGGGACAGTGAAGGCAGAATTTGAGTTGATTCTTAAAGGATGAATAAAGTTTTGAGAACAAATTCAGGGCAGAAGAGAGAATTCCAGGTGAATAGAACATTATCAGAAAGACCTGGGATACAGAAGCCCATTGCTCTGACTTTCCTTCAGATGTCCTCATCTGCTTCATCAGCCCTCTGTCTGTGATGTGACCATTTCTCTGGTCCAACAATTTGTGCTTTTGATGGATACAATAATGACATTTTCGGTTATGTTCCACCCACATTTCCCTTCTGGCTGAAAGCTGAGAATAGAGACCAGTTTCCAGGTCAAATAAGAGATTACATCTATCATGCTAACTTTTCTTTGTCCCTCTGTTTACAGTGAAATCTTATTCCTTGTGATTTTGTATCTAATATCATCTAAACACATTAAATGCAAAACTATGAAACTTGTGTAAAAATATTTGTACCCTTAAATATGAAATGTGATGATGCCTCTCAAATTAAGGTAACTTGCATTTAGTGTAATCAGGTATATTTTAAAATCAATTTTTAAAATATATTGTATATATAACACATATATTATTCAGGCTCAACAGGAATTTATGATCCCAAATGACAGGTATTCAGAAATGTAACAAATATGGTATATAAGATTTTTCAATTACAAAGTTATTTAATTATGGTAATAACTGATACTTGAACATCTGAATGATGAACATTTGAATAGCATCTTACAAAGGGCCTTTCTTACTACTTAATTCTCAATACAACCCTAAAGGGAATTATTAACATGAGGAAATTGAAGTTTAGGGCATTCAAGTAAAGTGCCAAAGGTTGGACAGCTAATACTTGCCTAAATCAGAACATAAACCATATCAGCAGACCCCCAACCTGGGCTTCTTAGATCATGTCATATTGTGCCATTTATAGAAATTACTTTAAAATATATGTTCATCTTCCAGCAACTTTATTAATAGTTCATAACCTAAAACATGGAAGGCAAAGATCAGAGAAAAGTATGGGAAGCAGTAATTTTCCTTGTCCCCTACTATGTTAGAAGAGCGAATACTTAATTTTATGACATCCTTCATCTTCGACCATCTGCTTCAACATCCTTCATTAGATCAGTCATCTATTTTAGACCTAGGCCTGCTCAGCTTTTGTCATCAACTGCTCAGATATACCTTATCTCAGAGCATGACTTGAGATTGTCATTTATTTGTTCATAGCCTATTTGTCTAGAATTTACAAGAACTGAGGGGAAGGTCTCATAAGTCTTCTTATCAAGCACTATGGCTCCAGCTCTGCCAAATATTAGGAACCTGACTCTAGATAAAAGATAAATATCTCCCCTCATTCTGCACCTGCAAATATGTACAAATTCCAGGGCAGGGAAGGGAATGAATGCGCAAGTTCAGACAATTTCTGACAATTATTGGTTATTAATCACCTCCTCTATGCCAGTAAGTATTTGTTGTTTTACCTACATTATCTCATTTTAATCTTCAAAATAATTCCATGAAGTTTATTACTTTCATTTGACAGAGGAGGGCACTTGTAACAGGGCTCTGAGACAAGACCTGTCCAACACCCATGTTAATTATCTACCTTCTAGATTCTAGACTTGACTTTAAGTTTAGAGTTGAAATGTTGTTCATCTATCCCTTCCTCTATTCTTTGGTAAATATTAATTATCATTGGTAAATGATGCCAGCACTGAAATCATAAGAGAGAACAATATGCACTCCTGAAGATTAAAAAATACATCAGAAAAAAATAGGTAGAGTCATCTTAAAGAAATAGAATGAATACCAGACCTGTAAAACTTAACATGATTGAATATATTAACATAGATAAAGAAGGTGTCAATCAAAAAAGGAAGTATCTGTAATGTAAGTCTAGAAAAGTGCTCGCAGCATATCTGAGTCCCATCCAAGAAAGGGGGTGCTTGGCCAAAGCATGCATAATTCCAACCTCACTGGTGATAATATTCCTATTGTAGAGACAAATATGTCAACCTGTCCTAACCTTGTGCTATTAAACATTCAAATTGTCTAATTCTTTGTCCTGATTTCTTGTTCACTAAGCTAACTTTTGATTACAGTTTGGCCTCTTAAGTATATGTGCCTACACAAAGGGAATGTGCTGGTCATTCCAATGCAAGTATTCAATTCCCATGACAGGTGTACTTCAAGTTTACAAACTGGTTTTCCCATTTAACTATCAGTCTTATGAGCTTTTTTACTATGGGTCTTATCTTGAAAGGCAGATACCTCTCGAGGTGTTGACAAAATCAGTTTTCTAAGTCTCCTATGTTGAAGATGAGACCATAGCCTGGAGTTGAACTCACCAAGATTGTCTATTGTCTACTGAAATAGTCTTCCAGAAAAACTCTAGAAGCCTACTATGATGGCTAATTTTATCTGTCAATATAGCTAAGCTATGGTGCCCAGATATTCAGTCAAACACTAGTCTAGATGTTGCTAAGAAGGTAATTTTTTTTAGATGTAATTAACATTTAAAGCAGTAGACTGAGTAAAGCAGATTACCCTTGATAATGTGAGTGGGCCTCATCCAATCAGCTGAAGGCCTTAAGAGCAAAGATCAGGATTTTCTGAAGAAGGAGGAATTTGGCTTCTAGACTGCAACATCAATTCTCACCTGAATTTCCAGCCTGTCAGCTGCCCTACATATTTCAGACTTGCCAGCCCTCATAACCACATGAGCCAATTCCTTAAAATCTCTCTTTCTCCTATTGATCAATTGATATAAAGATATAGATGTAGATATAAAAATTGATTTTGTTTCTCTGGGGAACCCTGACTAATATACTACTACTCTCAGTCTCCCAAGGTGGCCATCTACCTTTGCCATTGAAGATGTCTAAACAAGCTTATTTTTGTTAGCCACTTCATTGAATCATAGAATTTAGGGCAAGAGCACACTTTCCACCCAAGCAGAGTGGCTTTCTTTCAGTCAAACATGAATATAATTCATGTTTCTGGATTCTCAGTCTGGTGCTCTCATGTGAATTTTCTTATTAATCAGTTATCTTCAGCCATATAATTTTTGTTGTTCTTCAAACTGCTAATTCTTAGCCCCACATTTACAGTGGTTTTAATGTTAACTTGCAGTTTGGGGTCTTGCTGTTAGTGACCTTTGACTTTTGGTTTGAACATGAAATCTTCTAATCTCAGCCTTAGGCAGAAATGTCCTGCTGGGGTATTTTTATTGAATAGTGCATCTTACCTTTAAAAGAAATGTAGGTGGCATTTCAAATTTTTTCTTACATGCCTTCAGGGATGCTTCAGGAACAAAGCTACTGCTAAGCCACTCTAATGTTCTTCGATAATTCTACATTACATGTGGAATCTTTATAAAAGTCCATTAATTTTTGCATTTTCAGGCAGTGGAGAATGTAACTAATCTGCTAATTGGATTGAATGAAAAAAAGAAAACTGTTTGAAAGCCTTCTTTGAGTATTAAAGTAGTATTCTGTATTACTTTTTGAGTATTAAAGTAGTATTCTGTTAGCTTTTCTTTCTACATTAAACCAAATCAAATAGCTTCATCTTCCTGCACATTTACTGCCTTGGTTATGAAGTTGCCACATCCATGTGGAGTCCAGACTTATAGACCTTTGATTGCAACTCATGTCAAAACTGGACTTTGAAAATTTTAATTGATCAGTGATATCTTTCTTTGAAAAGGAACAGAAAAGAGAAATAATGACTCTTACCTGGAACCATGATCTCACACTTATTTGCCAAGTCCATATCTGAATCTCAAATATTCATTTCAGAAATTAAAGCATCCTGCAAGCCACATAAGCCCACTGTGTCCTGAGAGGCACACCGTTTATTTTCAATGGCATTTTGGGGAACTTTTTGGCCTTTCCTTCAACTCTCATCAAATGTTCACCTACCAGCAAAAGTAGATTTAAAACCTGATAATATTTATAAGAAATTTGAGCATTGGTAATTTATTCATTCATTTACTCATCAGGCCTTTGGCAGTCTATGTGCTTCAGATAAAACTAACTTCATGGAGCTAACAATCTATCTGATGATGTTGGTGACATCCTGTCTGAGAGACATAAAAGATGTCTTGTCAGTCACTAATAGACATTTTCATGTGAATGAAGATAAAATTTCTAAAGCAGCAGAGGAAATTCAGAATAAGTTTGTGTTGTCAAACATTCATTAATAGTTCGAGATTATAGTCTCCTGGCTATGTTCAGTGATGTCTGGCCTAAACTCAATTCTTAATGAAGAATAGACACTCTCTTGAAAACTACCACTCTGTGCTCAGTGGGTTTTTATGAGCTATTAATCATGTATTTGATTATTTTGGTATAAAACTTAAGCATGTATTGATGCATACAAAGTATAACATGACTGTATTGTCCCCTCAAGAAAGCTAGCCATCAGAATCTTAGCATAGAACACATTCATATAAGAAAGGACACAAGATTGATTAAAGATTGATTAAATGCATTCTCAGAAGCCATCTCTGAGTTATCATCTGATACAAGACAGTACAACCACAGAATTACCTAGTCACTTTCCCAGATTTAGCAGCTGGGGCTGCTCTTATAGTTTACAGGAATATTAACCTGAATTCACAATTTCCTGTATGTCTCCTCCACCATGGCAAACCTGAAGTTTCACTCAAAAAAAGAAAAAGAAAAAGAAAAAATCTTCCTGGAGTTGTTGCCATAAGTGAATCTTCTTATCCCTGTAAAGTGTAGAGATCTGGAAGACAGACCTCATCCCCTTAGGTGATCCCAGATGAATTTTAAGACATGGTAGCCAGCACGGAAGGGTAGGAAATCCCATTCTATATACTAATAAGCCAAATTAAAACTTTATTTGGAAAATAAAAATAATGCATCTCTTCAAAAAATGTCTAGGGAGCACTTAGTAGAATAATACCACATCTCAAAGTCAAATAGTGATGCTGTTGAAATTATTTAATATGTATTGACCCAGCCAGAGTGTTTTCAGTACTACATAGGTAAAAGAGCAGCATCTTACCAAACTTCTAGTAAAAAGTCAATTGCTGCATTAATTGTTATAAGAAGTTCCACTCACACTCCACTTTACTGTGTCTTGGTGTTAGAAGGGGATGAAATACTAATATATATAACTTTTCAAGTCATGTAAAGTCTCATTTTATCTGGAACAAAGTGGATAAATACCAATGAAGCATCTTTCTTTTTCATTTGTACATTATACAGTGTGTAAGAGCCTTATTCTGAGTATAAATGGACAGAATTTTCCCCTATACCTTGCAAAGTCTTTTAATTCTATTTCTAGGAAGATCATATTCTCCTGGATGAAAAGGGAGTTTGTCATCTTTTATATTATTTACCTGGAAATAATTTAACTGTGGAATTTCTGATGAGACCATCACAATATTTTTGCTTATGACTGTGCAGTGTTATATAAAAAAATAATGACACAGTGCAAGTTTTCAATCCAATATCATTGCAAAAACCTTCTCCAAAGGTTCTTGGAAATAACTCTTTTCCAGGATATTCTTTCGTGATAAGAGAGTTAATCAAAAAGAGAATTTTAACTCACTAATATTTATCTCAGTGGTACAAATCTTTGTGACAATTTGAAAACAATGATTCCAAGGAAGCAGGGTGCAGAGTTTCTGCACTGCAGGCATATAAATTGCTGTCACTGGGACAATAGGAAAGGTCTCTGGGGCAGGACAATCTTACTATGCCCTTGGAGATCACTAGAATGTTAACAAGATCACTATTGTCCTCTTTTCAATGAATGTTCTGGTCTTTTGTGTGGAGGGGCCAGAAAATCCCATGACATTTTGTGAAGGTTGCAGGGTGTGTGCGTGTGTTTGTGTTCATTCACTGCTGATTTTATTTAGACAGGTGACTAGAGTGATCTGTAGATGCTATTGACATATATTGAATTTGAGGAGAGTCATACTACAAAGAATGAATTTTACTGTATGTAAATTTAAAAATAAATTAAAATTTAAAATCGGGAGAACCAGTTTGACATTTGAATAACATTTGTCATTCCCTTTCAAAGCATTTTCTGAATCTGATTGCCATTGCTTGTATACACCCAGCTTCTCTCCATTAGTGTCTGTTTATTGAGTTTTTATTAGGTGATAACACTTTTGCCTCCATTCTTTCTTTGGTTCCTTGCTCTCCATAACTGCTTATGCTTTTTTTTTTTTTTCCGCTTAAAATATCTTCTTCATTCCATTGCCTGCTCTAGACATTGATGTTCACCTTCTGACTCACTGGGTCTTACTTGCATTATAGAGTTTCCCAGACACTTCTTTGGAGGAAAAAAAATCTATATCACAAACATGACAGTGACATTTGTTAAAGGTAGGGAAATTAAAATTATGTAAACATTTCGATGATGGAGGAAACTGCAGTTCTTTGGAATTTTGCTTTTGATTTAACATCTGTGTTTGAATTTTCACAAGCTCAGCAATGAGTTCATTCCAATCCTGTATTTCAGTCTGTCTGTTGCCTAATGCAGAATAAGTAGGAGGCAAGAATGCAATATAAAACTATTGCTATGGGAAGCTTTTATAAAGAGTAGAACTTTTCTACTGATTATGGACTTTGAGCAGCAAGTGGCATTAAGAATCTATTTCATACATTACACTACATTAGGTATGATGTGGATTTCCATACCATAGGAAAGGTAGATTTTTGGCCCTCTGGGAATTGGTAATCTAAAGAAAATACTAGATAAACTGGCAAATATTTCCCATATATATTCATAAAAATGGCTCTCTAAAGGACTCTGTAATGGAATATTAAAATTTCTATATGAGTATTTTTAAAAAAGAAAGACTGATATGAATGGTTTGGGAGGAGGGGTGTGAGTGTGTGTGAGTGTGTGTGTGTGTGTGTGTGTGAATGAGCTTGGATTATTCAGTATCAGAATTTCCTTCATTTTATAGTTAATTGTGCTGCAGTTACTTGAACACACTTTTAGTTTTGTAATTTTGTAGGTATGCTACAGTGGAATAATGTTGCATCAAGAAAAATATTAATAAAGCCTGAGTCAACAATGTAAACTATAGGGATTTTACTTTAAATTGGAAGAAAGGAGCGTGAAAGCAAATTTGTGAAACTCCTTTGAACTACAGAAGTTCAGGTACTTCCTATGCATCTGAGAAGCAATGAAATATGTAATATCAAGACTGTCAAAATTCTGTCTCCTCTTTCCCAAATCTTCCCACTAAGCCTCCTTACTTTCTGTAGGAGCTTAGTACTTTAGTATGGAGATTGGCTTTGAGATTTGATGCCCAAGGTCATATGTATGGTCCACACAGAAGTTAATCTCTAGCCATCTTAGAAAATGAGAGCCATTGCTATTGTATTATAAGTGTCAGTGTTACTCCCCTGTCATAGGTTGGCCACTGTATTCCTCATTTCAGTTATTGCTATTAATTAATTCCAATCAAAGCACTAATATTTGTCATAAAAATTGATAAACTGATCTTAAAATTTGTATGAAAAAATAAAAGGTGAAGAATATCCAGGACAATTTTCAAGAACAAAAATGGAGGATTTTCTATACTATATGTCAAGACCTACTATAAAGCTATAGTAATTAAAACTGGGAGAAATTAGTACAAAGATAAACAAATATTCCATTGGTACAAAAAACACAGTGTAGAAATCAATCCACATATAACTGAGATTTTTTATATGTGGCAGAGATGGCATTATAAATCAGTGGAGAAAGCCACATTCAATAAATGTCAATGAGGCAATTAATTGTTCATACAGAAAAGGACAGAATTTGATCTCTACCTCACACCATATATTGAATTTTATCTCAGAAGGATTAAGACCAAAGGATGCATTGTGTTTTTAATAAGTACACACTTTAATAATAAATACTTTTATTAAAAAGTAAAACTATGAAACATCCATCATAGTTTGATGGCATTACAATAGGAAATGATTTCTTAAGAAAGACACAAAAGCATATCCAATGAAGAAAAATTCATTAAATAGGACTTCATTGAAATTAAAACCTTGATTTTGGTAGAAGACACCAATGGAAGGGAAAGTCATGAGAAAAGATATTTGTAACCAATATAACTAGTAAAGCATTTGAATATAGAGGATAAAAGAATACCTACAAATCGTTAAGAAAAATGCAAAGAACCTACAGGAAAATTAATAAAGGATATTAACAAGCAACCCCCAGAGCTAAAAATCTAGATGGAAATTAAAAATACATTAGCAAAGTTTAAAGTGACAACACTAAATGCTGGTTAGAGTGCAAGACAGTGGGAGTTGCTGGTGGAAGTGTAAACTGATAAAACTTTTTGAAGAAAATTTAGCAATTTGAGTATAGCTTAATTTAGAAATATCCTATTATCAAGCAATTTTATTTCTAAATAACTATCTTAGAGAATGTTTATCTGCAAAAGAAAACATACAAAAGGATGGTTATTGTTACACAATTTGTAAAAACAAATTTAGAAACAAATTGTCTTGTAGTAAAACATTCAATGGTTTACTCATACAATTAAGTACCATTTGGAAGTTTAAATGAAAAAACTAGATACATGAATATCAACACATATAATAAACCTAAAATGGTAATATTAGGTGAAAAAACTATGCATAATAAAGTTCACTATATGAGAAAATTTTGGAAATTTAAGACACAAAACAACAGTGCATATTGATTTTTGATACAAAAAATTATTTAAAATACATAGAATGATGCACATCTATCCTATTAGCAAGAGAAAGGTGAGAATAACTGGTAAGCTTTGGCTTTATCTACTGTTTCGTTTCTTTAAAAAACTGAAAATGAAATAAAAATATGACAATTCTGAGTTCTACTAGTACTTAATCTTTATTGTGAGCATCAGATAATAATACCATTTTCACTATTTTTCCATACACGTAAACATTTCAAAACTTTAAAAATTTACATTATAATGAAAAGAAAACAAGATTTTTTTATTTAGAAATAAATGACAATGAAAGTTTTACCTATCAGAATCCATGGGATATTGACTAATCACTATTCAGAGAAAAATGAAGTCTTAATGCATACTAAATTGACAAAATTAAATTTATTGATAATAAATGAAATAAACATTCAACTCAAGATGATAGAAAATGAACAATGCTTTAAATTCAAACGAATTAAATAACCATAAAAGCAGAAAATTACGTGGAAAGGCAAGAATAAACAGCAGACTTACTAACAAAACGAATTACTTTTAAACTTCAAGATAACAATACAAAAGCCAAACTCTGGCAAATTTAATCAGGAAAAAAAGAATAAATATCTGAACTTAAAAAAAGAAAAAGAAACAATGGAAGTGAGAAATGAGATATAACGAAGGATTGGGGGGAGATTTTTTTAAATTTAAGTTTCATTAAACAACTTTATACAAATCAGTTGTAAAATAATAAAACTGCATCAAGAGAAAGTTAATTCCCATATTTCCAGAGCATAAAAATGTACAATATCATCTTATGTTCTATAAGGCCTATAGATCATAGATTATAACCCTATTATCACAACTCACACATACACACACAAGAATAAAGCCAATCTCATTTGGCTTTATAGAATACAGAAATCAAAATCCTAAGTAAATGTACACAAAATATATTCAGCAATGTATTAAAAGCAGGACAGTTTATCTCCAGATATGAAGGTACACATCATCTGCCATTTTACTCTCAGATACATTCCTACCCTTTCCTGTTCTGCTGTTTGAAAGGGTTCTAAACCATGCAAACTCCATTTCCTTGATTTTATGTTGTACTGGTTTCTGATTAGGTTTGGCCCATGGAAGTTATTGGCAGAAAATTGGGGGGGCAGAAGTTGCAGAAAATCTATGGTTAGTTCTCCAAACCCACCACTTCTGATGGCACCTCGAGCAGTTGCTGTCCTTCTTCTGAGGTCCCAGCTCCTGCTGGCCTGAGCTCCTGAGGCCTTGGAACAGGACCCCCTCTGCTTGGCTCTCCAGTCCCAGGGATGGAATGGTAGTGCAGCCTCTGTGCACTTTACCATCCCTAGTTATCCCTTTCAGCTCTCCCAATACCTTTGTAAATAACTAGTTCCCCAAGTTCAATTCGTACTTTTGAACTACCCAGAGTAATATCCATTTTCCCAACTCTATCCTGACTGATAGAAAAAAGAATGGTTTAATCAGGTCATCTCTATTAATTTATTTGCTAACTGAGTATAGAAGTAAATCATCATGATCTTAACAGAGGCTGAAGAAGGATTTGACAAAATTTAATATTTGATAGTGATGAAATAAGAATAAAACCCATACTCAGAAATAAAGTCTAAAGAAGAACAAAGGATAAAATTGTAAATATTTTAAGGTGGTATGAATGCCCTCTGCAGTATTATGAATCAGTACTCTCATAAGCAATGAATGTCAGATTCCTTAGTCTCAGTAGTAGGTTATCAAACTTAGATATTTTTTCCAATAGGGGAAAAAAAGAACATTTTAATGTAGTTTGATTTGCATTTCCTTACTAGGGCTGAGACTGACTTCTTGTCATATGTTGATAAGGTTTTTTTGTAAACTGTCTTCTATATATATTCCTTTTTTCTGTTGACTAATGAGAGGGTTTTATATATGCTCTTTGTCTATTATATAAGTTGAAAATATATTTTTCCTGTTGGTCATTGGTCTTTTGGCTCTCCTTATATTCCTTTTTAACCATGCACAACATCTTTTACTTTTATGCAACTTTATCAATCTTTTCTGTTATAGCTTCTGAATTATGAGCTACGGTTAGAAAGACTTTTTCACTTCATTTTCAAGGACTTATTCCATGTTTTCTTCTATAACTTTTATGGGTTTATTTCTCACATTTTTTAGTTTATTTAAAATTTATCCTAGTGAAAAATATAAAGTATAGGTTCAATTTTATTTTTTTCAGGTGACCACTCAGAGGTCACAACATCTTATGTTGAAGAATCTATTTGTGCCCATTGGTTTGTGATGCCATTTTGTCTTATTTCCTACATTCACTATGTATTTGGTGTCTATTTCTAGACATTCTATTTTACTCCTCTTTCTACTTTATACTAATTACTGAGACATTATATTTTTATGATTTTGTACTTTTTCTCAAGTCTAGCATCAAATGTTACTGTAGAAAAATTTGAAACCAGGGTAATACCTTCCCCTATAATCTGGTTGTACAGAGGTTTCTTTCCTCTCCTTTAAAGATCAAAACTTTGTTAGGCTACATCTCAGTATTGATTAGTCTGGTGTTCTTTCCTTTGGCATGCAGTGTGTCTTTAAATATATAGAGAGGGAGACTTGTATTTTTTAAGATCTGTTTGAATTATATCTTTAAATGTTTGTTCCACTCCATTGTTCTTGCTTTTCTTTTTCAGACTCCAGCTGTGTATATGTTGCACCTCCTTTGACTTAAACTGCATTTTGAGTATTATCCCTGATCTTTTTTAATAATTTTCCATTTTATTTTGACCACTATTCTTGGGCGAGCCTTTAGGTCTCTGTCTGCACCTACTACCCTGTATGTGCTCTTTTGGGCTTCTCACTATTTTCTGTCTGTATGTGTACCAGTAATTTTTATTCTATTGCAGTTTTCCTAAGTTCTGCCAGGTCATGTTCCAACTCTCCCTATTCTCACCATCTTTTCTTTGAGTTATTGTGTTTCTGCTTTATAGTGCTTTATTTTTTAGCCCCCTTTTAAAGGTTTTTTGTTAAATGGCAAAATCTTTGTCTTTTAATCTGACCACAGCAACTTTTTGTAGTGGGTGTTCCTTAGGGGAAAGTTGTGCTGTCCTTTCCCACCTACTTCCCTCAGGTATCTGTGAGTCAACGCTATGACAGCTTTTTATAAATCTAGACCCAGTTTAACGCTAATTTTCTTAGACCTGCCACCTCATTATTCTCTGAGCTTTCTCCCCCATGTACCTTCTGCTCCATTTCCTTGTGATTCTCTGCAGGTTGTGCAGATCTTGTTGTATGCAAGTGATACTGGCTTATCACTTGAGAGTGATGTTTCCTCTCACTTATAGGAAATATATTTTTCCTGATTCTTCTTGAAGTCTGCCATCATTGGATCATCTCAATTTTACTTCTAACATGATTTCAGAAGCATTTCACTCCTATACTAATTTTGATTACTTTTGGTAAACTTGTACATTTTAATATTGTATATTATAGCATAATATAGTAAAATATAACATAATATGATATTCCATCTCCTAGTTATGGTGAAGATGGAGAAGTTTTATTATCTTTATTACTATCTTTTGTTTTTGTGTAATACTCATGACAGAAACTGTTGTGTCAAGGTGCCATATCCATACAGGAGGTTATTCAGGACTCTGTATCCAGACTACACGGTTTGAGTTCTAGCTCTGCCATTTATTAGCCATGTGACCTTAGGCGAGTTACTGATTCTCTACCACAGCATATTCCTTTATAAAATAATGGTAATAATACTGTGTACCTCACTGAGGTTGTGATATTACTACTTGTAGATAACAAAATCCACTACAGCTTGTTTAAGCAGAAATGGATCAAGTGGCCACAACTGCCACTCCCTTGTACTAGTATGATATATCCACACATTTGCCATGTTCTCATGAAAGGCAGTATATACTTTTCTACCCCATGAGTTTAAGCTTAGCCATTTGACTTGTTTTGGTAAGTGAAAAGTTAGTGACATGACAGAAACAGAGGCTTGGAATGTGATTATACATATGGGTTTCTCTATTGGGCTTCTGCCATTTCTATGAGAACATATATCAGGTAGCAAACATTCTTTCTGCCTGAGCTTCAAGGTAAAGAATATCCAAATCAGACTTACAGCATGACACTTCCCTAGCCGACTTGCAGACTTGCAAGCCTAAAACAGAGTCCCCCAGCCAACTGAGAGAAAAAGATAAAATGTGAATTTCTACTATTTTAGATCCTCACCCACAAAATTCCATACTTGAGATATAGAATATAGCATACCTTCCCCATCGCTAAAATTTATGTATTTTATGATAAAATTTTAAGATCTATAATCCATGAAAAGAATGTTCATGTTTCAAGAGTCAGGTTCATGATGGATTTGGAGTAATTTAGAAACTATTGTCAATTAGTTCTCATTTATATTTAGAGATAAAATTCATCCACTTTCACAATTCTAAAGGCTAAAAAATGAATTATAATGATAAATCAAAGGAAACCCTATAAGATAAATTATGACAGTTGATAAATTCACCCCAAAAGTATCTGATTTTTTCATTCACCTATCATAACCACAGAAAGGGGTTGGGGGAGTAATATTTGTGAAGGAATTGATAATATGAAGCAATGAAAACTTACTTAAACTGCTTGCTTATCTCTGCTTGATTTGCCAACTATTTCCTCATCTCATCCTTTGGGAGATTAGAAAAGTACAGACAGAAAATATTTGTATCCTACAGTGACTTAGTAGAACCAGTCAGTTGAATAAAAATGTGATATAAAACTATAGATTTTACTTAATAAATTTTGTGGGCTGCATTGTTTAGAAAACGGCAGCTTTTCCCTAAAGAAACCATAAAGTAGGTTGTGTATCTGAAATTTTAGAATGTAACTACACTGATCTTCAATGTACTGTACTATTGTGTCTAAAAAAGGCAAATTTTTATACATATACAGTACAGGAAATCTCCTTGACACCCACATGGGCATTGTTAATTATCAGTATCATTCGCTTGGAATAAAAAAGTGCAACAATTTGTTTGACAAAGAATCAAAATAGAAATGCATGCTTAAGTATTAGAAAGATTGCTATAGTATGAATGTAAAATACCTATGCTGTATCTTGTTTTAAAAGAAGAGTGAGTGACCAGCCATAATTCTTAGTCCCTAAAAAGTAGACCTGCCTTATAGTACTTTTATTTTATGTAGCCAAATGCTTGGAAGTTCGGAGTTAGGATCACATCCTGCCATCACACAGCAGCACAAAAGTCATTGGCATCTGATGGAAGTTTCACATGTGGAACAATGGTGGGTTTAAGACAATGCAGAGTGTAATGCACTTCCTATAAAAAGAACACAACCTCTTCCTCTCTGTCAGCATTTAGGGCTACACTAAAGGTTATGTTTGCTGCTGCTCTCTGCTGTCCTTAACCACTGACATTTTAAAAAGTCTAAATGCACTGTGTCTTGGGACTCCTTTGTAAAGGGGGCTTTATAAGTGTAAATGGTTGTTGGTACAACCTCTATTTGACTTTTGACTATCACCTCCAGTTCCAAGTAGAACAAGTTTTGCTGCCTTTGCAGAGTCCTCAGCAGTCCTCACATTTCCTTGGGGAGTCCATATTCCATCTGGCAAAACCATCATTGTAATTTATCAAAGTAAGAATTGTGCCCACAAAAGCACGTGTTCTAAAGAAATAGAGAGTATTGTCTGCCTGCCTTCTCTTGCATAAGCACATTCAAAAGCCTTCAGTAAATGAATGATCAGCTGGACACAGACAATGGCTTGGGGTAAATATGAGCTTATGCTGTTATATTGTAGGAGGATCCATTAGAATGGAAAATGGATGGGGCTTTTGCTATGCAAGAGGCATGTTCCACGAATTAACATTAGTGCAGGTGCTAGAGGATTGTCTTAACTCGGGATGGAAATCTATGCTGATAAAGAAAGGGTCAAGGAACATGATCTGCATCATTAATTTGAACCTTTTCTTTGTAATAATAACTTAAAAGGAACAGCCAAATAACTGTAACTCAGTGTGTGGAAGTAAAACACTGCTCTGTGCATTTCCATGCAGCTGATAGAATCCAGCAAGTTGACCTCTTTCCAAAGAGATAGGTTGTTTATCTCTTTTTGAAGTTGAGTGTTTTCAATGGATACTTCAGGAGATAATATCTGAGGAAGTTCCAGGTAGCAATCCTCTGCCACTAACAGCACTGCCAACTTCAGTGACAGATGAACCCAGATGTTAGTCCTGGCTCAGCCACTTACAGAAACTCTGAGCCTTGGGCAAGCCATGTATCCTTTCTAAGTCTACATCCCCCCAACTGTGAACTATTATCTTCCTCATAGAACTGTAACACACGTCAACATTTAACATGTAAACTTAGTATAATTTTAATAAATGTTAGTGATTGTTAGATTTATTGACACCCCTTGAAAGAATTGGAGATCATTTGTAATGAAAAACAAACATATAATAAAAGCAAAAGAATACGAAAAAAACTTATAAGACAGAAGGGAAATAATTAAACCAGAAATGTAGTAAAAAGATAGTTCCTGACAGCCAAGGTCAGAGCCAAGTGGGATAAATAATTTGGGACTCCTGTACTTTATGATAGGACAGGAGCGTTGTTCAGCCACAGGGCTGCCCAGACATCCCCACCAGTCCTCCGTTTTTAGCTGTTGCCCATCCCATTCCAGCAGTATTGCAGCTTCACAGTGTTTTGCCATTAATACTTCTCTAGACATCAAAAGATAAATGAATCAGCAAGACTAAGAAGTTAGCACCAAAATATCATTTTGTTTTTCTTAGAAAGTTTGCAGTAAAAACAATTCACCTGTGTAAATAAAAAGATGTCAATGGTTTCCCTTGTATATACAGCCTAAAAAAAAAAGGAAATCAGGAATTCTACCAGGAAATTTTCAATATAATTTTTATAGTTGGGTTGACATTCTGACTATAGAGAATTCTCAGTCTTTTTAATATAACTTCTCAGAACTCAAGCTTTAGAGTCTACAACCTTCATGTAATAATAGCTTATTCTGGCTTGTTCTTGCCTTTTAGCCATTGAATGAAGACCTAAAACTCCTGAGCTTAAGATTATGTAACTCTCTACCAGATGACAAATAAGCCTATTATATCTGTGTGGAAAATTCTTCCCTCCGTATGTGCTGAATAGGTGGGAGGGTTTATAGATATCTGATAGATTCTAGAAGTAAACTTACTGCCAAAATTCTACTCAATGATTACTTTTATATTGCACATACCTCTACCCACAGTGAACAGACTTTTCTGTCATTGAATATTCATTTATATAATTTCATACAAAGATGATAGATTAATTAGTCACAGAAGATAATACATCAAAAGTTTATTTCATAAGATCAGTCATGTTAGACCATGCTCAGGAAGCATAAGATAAATCACAACAAATGATTAAGTTCCAAGTCTAGAAATAATATATTTCTTATCTCTTCTCCCTGTACTGTTAGTCTGCTTTCATAACAAAATGTCATAGACTGAATGGCTTAAACAACAGATACTTATTTTCTTACAGTTCTGGAGGTTGGGAAGTCTAAGATCAAGGTGCCAGCTGATTTGCTTCCTAGTGAGAGCCCTCTTCCTGGCTTGCAGACAGCCACCTTCTGGCTATGCCCTCATTTGGTGGGGTTGGGGAAGAAGGACGTGGTGGGGGGAGGAAGAGGGAGGGGGAGGGAGGGAAAGACAGAGGAAGAAAGAAAGGAAAGAGAACTAAGAGTGCAAGTGCTCTGGTGTCTCTTCTTGTAAGTATACTAATCCTTTTGGACCAGGGCCCCATCCTTATGACCTCATTTAAACTTAATTACCTCCTTATGGGCCCTATCTCCAAATACACTCACATAGAAGCTTAAAGCTTCGACATAGGAATTTGGGGGGGACACAATTCCATCCATAGCACTCTCTAACTCAAAATAGACAATGACCACATTGGGTTTGATCCCCTTTCATGGTAGGTAAGTAGGCCAGCTAAACTATGAGTTGACCCAGCCAGTCAATCAGTTATAGCAAGAAAAGTCTGGAGAATCCAGAGCTAGGAGTCTCTCACTTGATGTTAAAGTGCTAGCCAGTCAATATTAGATGGTACCCAAAATGAAATGCCTGGCTTAGGTGTCCATTATGCTTGGAGAAATCCAGGGACACTGGATTTCTGAAAATACATATTTTCAGTCAAGTCAGAATGGAGGACAGAAGTCCAAGGATACTGAAAGAGGTATCGGGGTGGGGGTGACAGTAGGGAATTGTACAAGCCTAATAGATAAAATAGAAAGTGATCTGAATGGATTCCAAAGACCAGGCAATGCCCTCAGGTAGAACTGCACATGTTTTTCTATGTTAGAGCAGCTTAAGGGCACCAGATGCAAGCAGGCAAATAGACAGCCACGTTTCCATCATTAAACTCTGGTACCAATCATTCTTGAAACATGTTAGGTAAATAAGAAGATCATATGCATTTAAAGCAGAAGAGACCTCCTGATGTCTCTGTTTGAGTGGACAGTATATTTATGGGGTAACACACATTACCTTTCACATAGTTGGTGCAAAATATTTCTGCACTGCATTAAATGTAAATAAAATGATAACTGTTGAAAGCAACAACAAAGCATATTTATTTTAGCAAGACAAAATTTCCACAGCATTAATTACATTCTGATAAGATGGCCCATAACTTTCACCAAATTAAAAGAATCCCAAGAGAGGGACTCATTTTTAAGAAAAATAAAAATTAAAAAGAATATCCCATCCTTTCAACTCCCCCTTTGTCATCTTAATGGTTTAATAAATGCATATTTATGGATGCAATAAAATCCATTTCAAAAATTTTGGATAGTACATTTCTTCCCCATTCATTTTTTCCTTCCAGTTTTCTGGATTCATTTTTAATGTTGCTCTCTTTTATACAAATATCAGGGTAAGACTTTTATACTAAGACTCTGCCTAAAACTTGTCAGTGCCATCTCTGAAAGGTAAAACTGCCACCTTTGATGATTAATCAAATTTTCTCTAAATGGGATTAATTCGGGTGGATGTAAGAAAAAGATTGTTAGGGTGCATGTCCCACTTCCTGCCTGTCCTCAGGTCTTCTTTTTTTCCTTGTTGAATTGAAAATGAAGTTGAGCTATAATCTTGTGTGGCAGATACTGGATCCTTCCTTTGATAAACATCTAAAATGCTAATGAACATGGGCTGCAGCTCTGAAGGAGCAAGCAAACGATTTGACAAGAATCTGGAGGGTAAAAAAACGAAGAAGAACTTCTGACTTAAAAGAATTCTTTTTGTTCACACTCGGTATTGTTTCCTGGAGAAAAAATTTTGCTCCGCGGAAAAACAGAAAAAGATTCTGCTACATCAAAATGCGGAAGCATGAAAAACTGATGAGCTTTCAGATTGTCCTCTTTTGCATGCAAATCATATCAAAAGTTCTCATTAGCATAAATGCATGAGCAACTCTAAATGCTTTTAATTTCCAATCTCAGCCAGCAGAGGAGTAATTTGTCACTGTCAGGGCGAAAATCTAAAAAGAAAAAAGGAGAGAGAGAAGGACTCCATGCTAAATTGGAATCATATAAATTTTTGATTTGCTAATTGACTGATGCTACAGTTCAATCAGCTGCCTTGAAGGTGTAAATAATTCAAAGTACAGTCAGAAATAAAAGCATAATGTGCCTCTACCGAAGGTAGATTAGTATTCAGTGCAGCGGGACATACCTGACCATACCTTTTTCACAGATACCCCCTTTAGTCAAATTATAAGTCTTCTGAAAGCAGCTGCACTCATACAAAACAATAAAAACACCTCTCATATACCCCAGGCTTTACAAGAAGAGACATTAGGACCAAGGAAACAGAACTCAGCAATCTTTTACCTGTAAGCATCCCAGCAGGTTACAACCAAGGCTTCATAAGCCACCGTCCATCAGTAACTCACTAACGCAATCATAAAGAGAAAAGAGAGAAGATACCAAATACAAACCTTATCTCTGCTCCTGCTCACTTTCAATCTTTCCTTTCCTTTAATCAACTGCTTTAAATGTCATATGCAAAATGTATTTATTACAAAAATCTCTCATTAGTGCTGGTGTGATAGGGATATTTGAAAATCTACTCCCTGTGGTTTACTTTTATCATGTAGTTCTATAATATTGATACCCTTACCTTCAAATGTCATCATTTGCATTATCCAAAAGTTAGCTTATAGGGACTTCCCTGGTGGTCCAGTGGTTAAGACTCTGCACTTCCACTGCAGGGGGCGCAGGTTCCATGCCTGGTCAGGGAACTAAGATCCTGCATGCCACAGAGTGCGGCCAAAAAATAATAATAATTAAAAAAAAATTTTTTTAAGCAAAAGTTAGCTTACAAATATTTTAGGAAATATTGCTTAATTTAAAATCAAATCAGGGGCTTCCCTGGTGGCGCAGTGGTTGAGAGTCCGCCAGCCGACACGGGGACACGGGTTCGTGCCCTGGTCCGGGAGGATCCCACATGCCGCGGAGCGGCTGGGCCCATGAGCCATGGCCACTGAGCCTGAGCGTCTGGAGCCTGTGCTCCGCAATGGGAGAGGCCACAACAGTGAGAGGCCCGCGTACCGAAAAAAAAAAAAAATCAAATGGAATAAACATGAGTAAAATTCTAACTTATTGGGACTATCATTTACCTGGTAATCTGTAATTTTATTTTATTCAGTAATAATCTTAGAACAATTGAGGAAATATGCTATAACCATGCTCCGGCACTTGCATTACAGAAAGTGAACCTGATGATAAAATGAAAATGCCAGTGACCTGTGAGAATTGCAAGTATAAATTAACTTTAGACTAATCACCCCGATGAGAAATTACAGAGGGTGCATGTGCCAACATTCAAGGGACTTGCTTGAACTGCCTTTCAAGTTTAGGATACAGGCAGTAGCCTTCATCAATGTATGCACTCAAAGATCTATAACAAATACCACAAGCTATAAGAAAACTGACCTCTACAAACCGACAAGTATGCCTAGAAAGAAGATAGAAAACTAAGTTCAATAAACTCAAGTCAGCAATTAATGTATAGCATTTTTAAAAAAGTCAATCTTCTCTAGCCCCACTTACCACCATATTTCATTCTAGACTCTTATCCAATATCCTGGCTCTAAAAGTTTGTTCTTCAACAATCCTTTCAATCATTCTAGGTTTGTTTGGAAGTTCTATGGAGAACAACTTGCTATTATATAATGCAGATATCGTAAGTCTTATGTCATATGTGTTTATTATGCGCTTTTCGTTTTTTAATATCCTTTCACAGGTTGCCCTTTCCCGATTCCTTGTCATTGTATCTGGGAAGACAGAAAAAGAATCCAAAACGTGCAATTCTTAGCTTTTGAATGTTAAGAGTCAAGTCCCAAGAATCCGAGCATCAAACTCTTTAGCCCTTTATATCATAAAATTTATGTTAGAAACAATAAACCTGAATGAATACATGATCAATTAAAAACAGTTTTTTTTTGCTTTGTTTTTCCTGTCCCCAGACCAGCAAAAACAACTCGAACTTAGAAAGGAAAAGATAATGAGAGGAATGCAAAGTAAGAGGCTGAATCTGAAGATACAAATGGATGAAGTCTGGACCCTATATAAAAACAGAACTCTGACCCGCAACCTGCAGCTACCGGCCCAGGAAACCAACCCCTTACCTACAATACATCACCCAAGAAGCCAGTCGGCTATAAGGCAGACTTGCCGGAAACCATGTAACCATCTTTAGTAACAATCCAGGAAGCCAAACAAAAACATCTGTAACTAGTGGCTCAAAATGGCCAGGACTTGATTGATAAATGAGAGCTTCCCTAATTTTTGTCTCCATTTCCAACTTAGGACCAAGTACCAAAAGCCACGTGCCCACCGCTAACCCATCCCATGGACCTCCTGCGCCTAGCCAGCCGCCTCCAGCATCCTGGTGCCCACAGCCTCCATCAGGGCACACGCCAACCTTCCCACCCCTCTGTCCATCATTGGGTCTCCGCCAAAATTCAAGTGACGGTGGCTGACTCCCTTGTATAGCAAGCTCTGAATTGATAGCCTTTGCTTTTCTCGTTTAGGTGGTCTTTGTTTATTTCCACAAAAGGGAGCCAGGGTGCCCAAGGGGAGCCACTTCCCCCTTGGAGGGTTGCAGTCCAACCTCTAAGTCCATTGTGAATCCCAAGAGCAGGGAGAACTTCTGCCTCATTTCCCAATGGCTCCCAGTAAGTTGAGACGCTTTACAGAGAGTCTGCCCAGGATGCGGGGAGATCAGAATAACATCTACAACATTTTTGAGCACGTTCTACCTGCCAATATAAGAGACCCTAAAGGACTAACTAATTTCCATCCTGCCCTCCGGTGACCTGAGCTCCACAGCTCTCCCTCCCTCTTCCTCTTGATAAAACCCGAATTGCCCAGCCAACAGTGGCTAGTCCAAAAAAGCAACTCCTCCCCACCTGAGGACCCTTTTTCAGCACCTAGTCCCCAATCTAGCTGGACTTCTTCTACTGACCTCTCTTTGCTCAGCTCTATAAAAATTCCACCCTTCTCTCCCAAGGCACAGCATTCCTTCAGCGCCTTCTCTGGCCGTGGCATTTTGAATAAAGGCTTTTCACAGTGCTCTGCTAGATTTTCTTCCACACTAGAGTCTAAATGCTTTACATGTTTTATTTAATCTAATTTTCATAACAACTCTCGAGGTGGGTGCTATTACTATCCCCATTTTATAGGAGAAACTCCAGCAGGAAAAATTTACTTGGTGGTAATTTCCAGGACTCATGGTATGCAGAGAAATATGCTGAATATGTTAGTATGACACAGGGATTTCTTAACCTCATCACTGTTGACATTTTGGGTGGATAATCTTTTGTTGCAAGGGGCCAAGAACTAGAAAGGAGAGAATTAGCATTTCCTTTTTACAGCCTTTTAGAATTTTATTTTGATTTCATTTTTTAAAACAAGCATTTCTTAGTTTTGCAATTTGCAAAGCATCAAGGAAGGAAAATTTCAAGAGAAAAGAAAGATCACCTTTGATTTCTCAGCAGCCACATCACATTACTGGTTTATATTGAGCTCATGATTAATTAAACTTTACAAGCCTTCTTTTACATAAATCGTTTCGTCTCCTCAAACCTGTACTCATAAAATTGAGTTTTCAAACAAAATTCAGAGACTTATATTTAATCTGTGATAGTTTCACATTCCATGCTCTGGTCTTTCATTGCAAAACCGGCAGTCGTTTAATTTTGACTCTGATTCAACTTACAATCTATCTCTCCTGGTTATTTATCATCCGTAATTTTGGTTACCGCATTTCAATGCTAAAATAGTGCTGCTGAGACAGAACCAGAGTCCTGCATTCCTTCACTAGAGATTTCCTGCTCGGAAGTGGAAATACATTCATAAACATCAATTTAAATTGTTCTACCAGCAGACTGTCTCTGCACCTAATCATTCCACCTGTGGGGCCCCGTAACTGGTACCCAGTGGGGTTGTGCACACCCTGCATGACCAGAGGTGGTGGCCCTGATCGCCCAGATCACAATCCTCCAAGCGTTTCCCACCAGAATCAGTAAGCGCCATAAGGTGATTCTAGCCAGAGAGACAAACTATCTGAACCTAGAAATATCCCATCTAGAGCCAGACGTGGGAGGAGGAGGAGAGGCATCACCGGGACCTCTTCTGTCTTCATGAACAAAACCACATGTGAAATAGGCCTCTCTTTTACTTTGTAAGTGTCTGGTACAAAGAGTATTAAATGTATGGGTCAAACCATTAAGATGTGAACAAGAGGACCAGTTCTTCTATGTGACCCTATTTTTGAAAATCAAGTTTTTAATCATATCCAGTCTTCCAGAACCACTTACAGTCACCATGGTTTCTTTTTTTTTTTTAATTTTTATTTTTTTAACATCTTTATTGGAGTATAATTGCTTTACAATGGTGTGAGTTTCTGCTTTATAACAAAGTGAATCAGCTATACATATACATATCTTCTCATCTCTCTTCCCTCTTGCGTCTCCCTCCCTCCCACCCTCCCTATCCCACCCCTCTAGGTGGTCACAAAGCACCGAGCTGATCTCCCTGTGCTATGTGGCTGTTTCCCACTAGCTATCTATTTTACATTTGGTAGTGTATACATGTCCATGCCACTCTCTCACTTTGTCCCAGCTTACCCTTCCCTCTCCCCATATCCTCAAGTCCATTCTCTAGTAGGTCTGTGTGTTTATTCCCGTCTTGCCCCTAGGTTCTTCATGACCATTTTTTTTTATTCCATATATATGTGATAGCATACAGTATTTGTTTTTCTCTTTCTGACTTACTTCACTCTGTATGACAGACCCTAGGTCCATCCACCTCACTACAAATAACTCAATCTCGTTTCTTTTTATGGCTGAGTAATATTCCATTCACCATGGTTTCTTAAAACTTGCTGGGAGTGGTTGTGTGGTCACATGGGCAGCTTCCCTCAGGAGCCCATAATATAATTTTTGGCCCATGAGCATACATTATCCATATCAGCAGCATCCTTTTCCATCCCTACCCTTCACTTTTCCACCTTGTTAAATCCTTCTCATTTGCTGGGGCAGGGGGTGGGGGGAAGGACTCTGAGAAGACCATGACCTAACATCCTCCCTTCTTCACACCAGGTTTGGCCCCCATTGAATTCTATATGTGCCCTAACATGGTACATGGAACACCAGATGTACAAGGTATCCCAGTGAATTTCACTTGCTTACTTCCACTAAAATTCAGGAACTGAGAATGACCATTTCTCCCTTGCTCAGCCCAGTGTATGAATGTTAGTTAACATTTGATGAATGAATGAACAAAGATGAAACTGAATTTTAATACATTTAAAACAGGTGTTTTATGACTTCTTCAATTTCTCAGGCTTTGATTTCTTTCAAAATATTTGTTCTCAAATATCTTCCCCATTGGAACACGATTTTCCTTGATGGAACAGGCTGAGTAGAAATAAAGCTGAAGGGCTGTGCTTTCCCTCTGTCATCTGTTAGCATCATACCATTTGCTCCAGTATTTACCCCCGAAGCTTTCTTTCAGGATCTGCATTTGATGAAACTCAAACTAATACAACCTCTGAAAGTCTTTACATTCTACTTTGAAAAAGGACATTCCCTTGTGAAATGCAAAAATGTAATAGCCATCTTACAGTATCTCAAGGTCGTCATTTTATTATAGCTCCATGTAGAAAATTTAAGACAAGGTTCCCAACATTTTCCAAAGAAGAGCAAATTTTATTTCTCCCAAGGCTCATAGCCCATGTATTCCCCTCTAAGGCTGGCTCTGGAGTTACAGGCAGTGAAAGTATAGACACCTTACCTTCTTCCAGTTGTGACATCACATTCCAACCATCAGCCGTATGCCGGGACCTGCTGACGAGGTTGGCATGAAAGTCACCTGGAAAATGAAACAATAGATGTCCAGATCTGCTACATCATAACCAAATTTGTGAAAAAGTTAAGTAGATAAAATCAGCCTGAATATTTACTTTCCCCATAATACACCCAATGATTTTACAAATACTTTTATTTGCTTTTCTTACCTTTTTTTCTATTAAAAAAAGAGTCACCATGGGTCACAGAAATTTATGGTGGGTTTCCAAGTAACTAAGTTCTCATTGTTCCAATTATAGAACAAAAATTGGAATTATTTTAACTAGTTCTTTCAAATATAAACTAGAACAAGGCAAATTATCCACCATGAAGAAGTCTATGATGAAGGCTAGGTTTGAGAGGAATATTTAGCAAAAAATAAAGATCCATGCTGAAACTATTCTTTATTCTTTATTTTCTTCCTGGTTTCTCTTTTAGAGTCAATGACAATCCTAACAATTTTATTAAGCCAACAAATGGTGACTGAAAGGGAAGCCGCCACAATGGAAGCTGATGATCCAGAAATATGTGTGTGACAGTGCTACTGGCCCAGTACCACATAATCATCTGTTTTAAAGATTGTATAACAATGCTGGCCCAAATGAGTCAACACTCCAACTTATAGATGAAAAACTGAAGTCATCATTTAATTGCCCATCACACACGCCAAATAATTTCTTTGTAAATAGAAGGGAAATATTTTTTTTGCATTCACATTCCAACAGAGTCAATAGAAAATTTAGATTGGAAAGCAGAAATTGATAATGTGAAATGTCAATATGCTTATTTACTCTTTTTTTTTAACTGATCGTAAAAGTTTGGTTCTGTTCCCCAAGAGAGAGTTTCTAACACTCCTTAAGCAAATTCCCCTGTGGATGAATAATTCAGCAGAGAACTTCAGAAAAAGTCAGTTTTCATCATTGGAAGAAGGTGTGCCATATTAGTCATCCATGAAAATTAGAATAAATCACCATGGGTTAAAAGTATTGGCCAAGAGGCATCCAAATGTATTTAGATTAAATGAACTTATACTTTCTTCTTTGGAGAGCCAAAACAGCTGTTTCACACCCCTCTGACTTCTTTTTAACAATGGCTATTACATCCTTCCCTTTCATGAAGTACACTATGCTTTCTAACCACAATAATAGGAATAATATAAATGTCATAATGAGTCTGGGTTTAAGTGCATCTCTGGGAAATCATTTGAATGTAGAGAAAGAAAGCTTTATATGATAAGAGAAATTCAGCTTTATTGTATTAGATTGTGTCAAATTAGGAATATTCAGATTCTCTATTTTGCAGAAGACTTAGAATCTTAATTCAACAGCCCATTATAATCATGCACATCAAAAATATTTTCTTTAATCTGGAGAGTAAAATTTGTTTTGCAAAACAAAAAAGAGATCTTTTAATACAACTGGAACACACTGTACAAAGAAGAATTATTTGTGGGATGCCTCCTTGTAATTGCACCAGTTTTAATTTATAGTATCCATTTATTATTTCCACTGTTTTGTTTTCTGATGAAAGTGTTATGCTCTGCAGAAATTCAGTGCAATGAGGCAGGTCCAGTATTTTTTTGTGGTGCTGTGTTACATCCAATCTTTTTTATTTATGCTAAGCTATTGTTTTAGATGATTCTTAGTTTTTCTTTAATACTATGACTGATTCTTGCAGAAATGTATGCAAATGTTTTTATTTTGTGAAAAATGAAAGGCAAAGTCATGCATTATGCTGGTCTTGCAAAAAAGGAATCATTAGCTCTTGCCAAAAGCAAAGCAGTTGATCTCTTGCCATGCTATTGTATATGATTACTAATTTTCTATCAAGCATTGTCCTATGATAAACACAATGGCCCATCAATGATGCCAAAAGGCAGACGATTCTTTGATAACTCAGCAACACTACCTCTAACTACTTCCCAAAAGGGTCTTTTCAAGAAAACCACAACTATGGCTTTTTCAGGAATGCCAGGGATATAACTGTTCCTAGCGCAGATTTAACTGTAACACTAATTAAATGATCCTTTCATTCAGTAATTAATTATAGAATTATAGAATGGTGGGTAGAAAGGGACCTTGAGAGATTGAGTCAGCACCTACATCCTCTGTAGGGACCACATATAAACTATTTTAAACCCAAGGGAAACTACCCTATTTTTCAAATCTTAGTAAAAAAAAATTTTTGTTGTTTACAAGGTCTTTTCATGATCTAATCCAGAGATGAATGTACATAGCATGAAAATAATCCTTCCAATACACCATTTAGTTGCCATCTTCAGAGTAGCCTGAGAACACACCTGGAGCCCATCCTCTGGGTCAGCCAGTATTGTTTCATTTCCCACAGGGACTATTCCCTGTCCAGGCTAAATAGCCCACTGCTTCTAACTTATAAACAGCACCTTCTTTTTCTTCCTTTTTCAGTTGTCACTTGTTATCCTAAATTCTCTTAAAATTTTCCTTTATTTCCAGAACTTGTACATGGAAAATGTAAAGATCTGACCAATGCAGAATGAAATAATACCCTCTGACAAAACCCACCCTAGGCCAAATTATGCAACAAAAGAAATTTGCTTCGTTGGCCTCTTCCACCCACCACGAACAGCAGGGGATGGTAGCTCTACGTACCAGTTCCATTTCAGGAGAAAAAAGAAAGAGAAAATGGGGCAGGAAAAAGTGTTTAAATTTAATATGGCCCAACACTTCCCAGGTTATGTGAATGTTTTAAATTTATATATTCAAGGTCAGAAAATTCCCCAAAAAGGAAAATTCAAAGAAAAACTGCCTATTCATATTAAAGTTCAAACTGCAAAACACCAAAGGTAAGGAGAAAAACTTGAAAGTATTCAGAAGAAGAAAAGATGCAGTACATACAGTGGAATCACAGTGCAAATAATCAGAAATTTCTCAGTAGAAACCAGGGAAACTAGAGACAGTGGAATAATATATTTAAAGTACTGAAATTTTAAAAAAAAAAAGGTGTCAATGCAAAATTCTATGCCAAGTGAAAAATATCTTTAGAAATGAAGGTGAAATAAAGAAATTTTTTTTTTTTTTTTTGCAGTACGCGGGCCTCTCACTGTTGTGGCCTCTCCCGTTGCACAGCACAGGCTCCGGACGCGCAGGCTCAGCGGCCATGGCTCACGGGCCTAGCCGCTCCACGGCATGTGGGATCTTCCCAGACCAGGGCACGAACCCGTGTCCCCTGCATCGGCAGGCGAACTCTCAACCACGGCGCCGCCAGGGAAGCCCAAGAAATTTTAAGATAAAGAAAAGCCAACAAAATATGTCACCAGCAAACCTTCACTATAAGAAATACTTAATACATTTCTTTAGGCTAAAAGAAATGTTTCCAGAGAAAAATTTGGACCTTCAGGAAAAACTGAAAAGCACTGGAAATGGTAAATATCTATTTTTTCTCAATTTCCATAAAATAGCTATGACTTTAAAATAAAAACTAAAACATTGTTTTGTGATGTTTTCAATGTTTGCAGTTGTAATATTTTATATTTATATACATTGTCATTGTATAAGTATTAAAGAGATCGATATGATTGCAAGTTTTCTAATGTTACATTAAATGATACAAACTAATTTTAAGTAATCTGAGAAAGATTAAGGATACACATTGTTGTCTGCCGAACAACCATTTAAAAAACTGCAATAAGATATAGATAGAATGGCAATGAGATATAGCAATATATAAATTAAAATAGAATGCTAAAAAGTATTCTAATAACTTAAAAAATTTAGGAAAGGGGGAACATAAAAACAATAAAAGCAAAGGAAACAAGAAGAAAAAAATTAAATGGATGACAAAATCCAAGCATATAAAAAATTACATTAAATGGTAATGATATAAACACTTTAATTACAAGTCAGAGGTTGTCACAGTGTATTAAAAAGCAAAACCACCATAAAACACTTCCTATAAGAGATACATTTTAGATATGAAAATACAGTTCAAAAAGAGAGAATCTAATTACTAATATCAGAAACAAAAAAAGGGATTATCAATTCAGATCTTACAAATACTAAAAAGGGAAATTTTTAATGTGAATAAATTTGACAATTTAGGTAAAAAGGACAAATACCTTGAAAAATACCATTCTAAGAATGACAAAAAACAAAACAGAGAAATTGAATATACCTGTATCAATTAAGAAATAGAGTTTGTTATAAAAAAATTTCAACAATGACAAAACACCTAAAATAGTTTTATTGGTGAACTCTATTAAACATTCAGGAAAAAAATAATACCCACCTTATATATTTTAACAAACAAAAGGAAGAAATACTGACAAACTCACTTTCTGGTGCTATAAACCCAAAATTTTATAGAACCTAGGTGTAAAAATCCTTTGCAAAATACTAGCAAATAGAATCCAACAATATATTAAAAATATATAATACATTATTACTAAATACGCTTTATCACAGAGATTCAAGGCTGGTTGAACATTTAAAAAAATGTAATTTACTCTATTAAAATAACAAAAGGGAAACTTCATATAATTCCAGTAGATACAGAAAAAGCAGCTGATAAAATTCAACACATATTCACATTAAAATTTTTAGCAAACTGGAAATAGGAAGGTATTCATCAATCTGACATTAGAAAAAGCATAAATAGTTAATATCATAATTAAGGGCCAAAAAAATCTCCCTAAAATCCTTAAGGCAAGAATGCTCATATCCACCACTTCTAGTTAACATTATAATTGAAGTCTTAGCCATTGTGGTAAGGCAAGAAACAGAAATACAAGGCATACCAATCAGAAAGGGAAAAATAAAACTGTTCCTATTTACAAAAATCCCAATGAATCTACAAATCACTTGTAGACCTAAGTGAATAAACAGAACATGTTCATGGATTAGAAAACCCAATATCACTAAGATGTTGGTTATAACAAAACTGATTTATGAATTGAACACAATTTCAATTAATGCTTTATTTTTGTAGAAATTGTCAAGCTAATTTAAAAAATATATATGAAAATAAAAGAACTTGGAATAGCCCAGGAAATTATTTAAAGGAAGAACAATGTTGGAGGACTTACTATGATAAAAAAGCTTTTTACAAAGCTACAGTAACCAAGACAGCTTAGAATTAGTAAACATATAAACAGATAATAAAATGCAATAAAGAATGCAAAAGTATATCCACACATATAGTCAATTAATTTTTGGTAAAGGTGCCAAGGTAATTCAATGGAGAAAGGAGAGTCTTTTCATTAAATGGTACTTGAACAATTGGATAATCCATATGTTGAAAATTAACATTGAACTTTACTTCCCACAATGCATAAAAATCAATTCAACATAGATCACAGACCTAAATGTAAAACTTCTATAGTATGAAACTTCTACAATAAACATGGGAGAAGATCTTTGTGACCTTGGGATAGGTAAAACTTTCTTAGGTCACAAAATCCACAGTACGTAAAAGATTTTTGAAAAACTTGACCTCATCAAAATTAAAAGCTTTTGATCTTAAATGACACTATTGAACAAACAGGTAAGCCACAGTCTTGGAGAAAATATTTAGAAAACATCTAGGTCAAAGGACTTGTATTTAGAACACTATATATAAAGAACACTTACATTCAATAATAAATTAAACAACCCAGTTTTAAAAAAAGAGCAAAAGATTGGAAAAAGAAGACACGTCCCCAAAGGCAATATAGAAATAGCCAAGAAGCACATGAAAAGATATTCAACATTATTAGTCAGCTGGGAAATATAAATTCAAATCAAAATATGATACCACATAAAACTAAAAGGCTGACAATGCAGAGTGAAGGCAGGCAGAGGGAGCAACTGGAACTCACACATTTAAAAAGTATGTAGTTCATTTCATGTAAATTATCCTTCACTCAAGTTGGAAAACACCTGTACTCTACCTTGTCCTTAATGAAAAAGAATCAAGTATAACCTAGATAACAAAAATATATATTAAAGAGTCTGATTAAAATAACCAAAACAACATCATAAAAGGGAAATATTCCAATTTTGCTCAGTTATGCAAACAAAATAAAGCCACATGGCTAAAACGTGATCACATCAGTGGTTTACTGTCTTGGCTCAGCTTTTACTCAGAAGGTCCATTCAGTTTATATCTCCAACAGGATCACTGCAACCATGACTCATTTTGCAATTAGAATCTTCAATGTGAGTGTAGCAAAGCTAAAGAACTTGGCATCATTTTCCTGCAGGAAAAAAAAAATCCCTGATAGAAACTGCACTTCTATTTAGTGTCCAGATGTTAACTTTATTAAACTGAAAACATTCTCCTCCCTCTTCACATTTTGTGGGCAGTACTTCGGCTCTAATAAATGACCTATTTTATACTCACACCCACACAATTAAATGTATCAAAACCCTATAATAAAGTAAAATTTTCAATGTTGAATTCCAGCTCGCTTTGGGTTTTTTTAAAGAATTAAATTTTTTTTTCTTTTTGCTTCACAGATATACAGAATTGTTTGTATAAACAAAATACATTTATGTAAATGTTATAACTCGTATTAATAAAGATAATGGGTCTCCCGAGAAAACAGTGGCCAAGGATCATGCAACTTGAAATTTATTTTAATTTGTATTCTTCTGGAAAAGGCAGAAAAAACATTTTCTCATTTCCATATCAGTGAAGATTTAGTATTCACTGGTCACACAAACAAATTACCTTATATTGATATGCTAATTAAGTCCTTAGTGCATATTACTCACACTTAGGGTGATATATAAATCTTGTTAATGAAGAGAACAGAAAAAAGCGTAAAGATATTGTGACAGCAAGCATGACGTAGAATATATCATTGTGGATCTAAGGCTGTGAGCTGCTTTCCTACCTCTCATAGCCACCATGGACCTCCCAGGTATGGCTTAGATGTTTTAATCTGACTTTGTAATTTGAGTAAACACTGCATTACAGGAGTGGAGGAAATGAAGTCCAAGCACCAGACATCCCGGGCAGTAAGGGGAGGTGCGTTTATGCAAGCCTGAGGTGGTGGCACAGGCGCGGAGAAGCCAAGTAGGAAAGGCCCTTACATCCTCCAAACCTGAGAATCTTTGCACTGATGTAAGAATATGTGAAAGTAAAGAGAAGGAAAGAAAAACAATTGGTCCTATTAACTGAACCTAAACCCCAGCCCTAAACAGCCTGAGAAGATGAATCCTAAGGTCCAGCTTTAAGTGTAGCAATGATTCAGAACCAAGAATAAGGCAACTTACAGAAAATGCATTCTTCCAAAGTGATGCCTGGAATTTCTTTAGCAGAACAATAAGTTTTTATTCCACAGTTAGAATTTTAATGCATGTGGCAGAGACAGTTATTTATCCTCCAATATCTATTTGATTTTCTTCATTATTCTGCCATAATGGAATCCCTGGTTTTTAGCTGGGAGCCTCCCTTTAGGTGTGGCCATTTGACGAAGTTCTGGACAATGGGACACACGTGAAGTGGGTAACTACAAGAAGCTCCTAAAACAGAGGTTTGTACTTCTGCTTCCCTTTCCTCTTTCCTGCTGGCTGGAATGCATATGTAACAGCTGGACATGGAGCAGCTGTCTTGCACAGGACACAGGACACAGGACAAGCCCTTGGAAAGGGCCACACACAGCAGCAGAAGGAGAGAAAAGGAACCGGGGTGCCTGAGGCTTTCATGGAGTAGAGGCTTGAAGCAGACCTATGTGCCTACATCTAGTCTTTATAGCAAAAGAGAAATCAAAGAAACTTAAATAAGATAGGAGCTTATTTGGGGGATTACTCTTATTTGCAGCACATCTAATTCTAAATAGCAAAAATCCTAGAAGCACAATTACTCGAAGGGGTTAATAGACTGGTAGATATGAGTTTCACAAAACAGCACAGTCGATATTTTTACTCTTTCAGGTGGTATAGGGCAGGAGAAGAAAAGCTTTGGACACTTTAGTAAAAAATTGGAAATGACAAGGAGAGAAAAGGAGGAGTGTAAAAGAAAAGGTAAAAACTCTAAAGACCAATTTCTTTCACGTATTTTGAGACAAAGAGTGGCTATGAACAAAGGTCCTTTGTTGTGCCCCTTCCTGCTCTCCTGAGGGTCTTTAAGTGTCACCTTCCCCATGAGGCTGTATTCAGGCTGTTACTGCCAAGGTTGAATTCATTCAGTTTAGTTTGAATGATGACCACAGGCAGGCGTGACTGTGGGCCCTTTAAATACTCATAAGGGTATTTGTGTATGTTGTGGAGCCACCATGGTGTAGGAGTTAAAAACAGATCCTGAAGTCAGACTGACAGGGTCTGAATCATGGCTCCGCCATGTATACCTGGGTGAGCTCTCTGATCCTTGGTTTTCATTGTAAATGAGGTTAATAACAGTACCAACTATTTAGAACTAAATAAGACAAATATGCTGTTACATGTAAAGCACTTTAGAAGTATCTGGTATGTAGTGCTTTAAAATATGTCAACACTATTTGATGATAATGATATTGAATTACCAATACATTTCTGAGCTCCTAGGGAAACTCATAGGATCCTATTCTTCTGCCCTTGATCAAATATAACTTTCCTCCTTTCTAGAGCCCTCCACCTCCACCACAGCTGTGTGGATACAGAGGACCCAGCAGAAGCCTCAAGGCTCTAGGACTGGTGAGGCCATAACAGGAGGAACCGGGGCCTCTGAATGTCTGTGTGGAAGGCTGCCCCTCAGTCAAAGTCATTAGCATCTGCATGAGCAAAAACAACTTTTCACTGTGTCTGTGCACTGAGATTTGGAAGCTTGTCTATTATACCATCTGACATTACCCACCCTAATTGTATGAGATAGCTAGGACTGCTGCAACCAAGTCCCACAACTGAGTGGGTTAACAACAAGTCTATTTTCTTACAGTTCTGGAGGCTAGAAGTCTGAGATCAAGGTGCCAGCAGGGCCATGCTCCCTCTGAAGAACCTATGGAAGGGTCTACTCCAGGCATGTCTCCAAACTTCTGGAAGTTCCTAGGCTTTGACTTCTGATCTTCACATGAACTCCTAGCTTCATAATGCCACTTGAAGATTGTGTGTTTGTATCCAAAGTTTCTCCTTTTATAAGGACACTAATCATATTGGATTAGGGCCCATCCTCATGATCTCATTTTAACTTGATTACCTCTGTAAAGACTATCTCTAAATAAGGCTCCATTCTGAGGTCCTGGGGCTTAGGACTCTAACCTTTCTTCTCTGGGAGACACAATTCCCCCCCCCATAGCACTAATATAAATTGCTAACTTCACATTTTCACTTACACCTAATTCTTCAAATCTGCAGAATGTGAGATGACAGAAATTAAACCTATCATATTCTACCCTGGTTATTGTTAAACTAGAGAAAATTTCATTATGTTAAATTAGCTGCTTTCCTAGCAAAGTCACTATTCAGCTATATTTTATTCTGCATGTTAATACATAACCATAGATTTCTCTTCACTATCCATATATACATAATCCTATAAGCCTTTAGGTATGATATGGGCCTGGCATTTACCAGTCGCTCCAATATCAAAGAATTATGAATAAGGCTTTGAGAAGTAGTTCAGGAAATATTTTAAAATAATAATTAGGATTGCCTTTTATATCTGTTACAGAAAAAGTCAGACAACTAGCAATTTCTATATACAAATAATAACAAAGGAATACTAAATAATAAAATCACTTCAAGTCATAAGTATTAGAATGGGTAAAATATGACCAACATAATCGCTCAAAATCAAGGAGACCACAGTTGTAAATGGCATTGAACACTCTTGTATCCATGCCATGTGTCATATCCTACACACATTGTAAGACGAAAAAGAAAGTTTCTGGAGCATAAGGCACATATGTTTGTTCACTTCGTCTCTCTTGCTCCCACCAACAACTTTAGAGCCAACTTTTTTCTCCAGGAGACTGAATTCCTCGCAATCTATTTAGTTTTGAGGTAGTTCACTGTTTAAATGTTCATATTTGAAACACTTAATACTCCCCAAAAAGCTTTATTTTGTCTTTATCTTAACATATAACAAAAGTCAGAAGAGCTCAGATAACTGCTTTAACTACCGGCACACCAAAGAAGAGGCTAACACACAACTTACTCTGAAAATTCACTTTAGAAAAGACCAAGTGAAGAAAATTCAGGCCTTAGGCAGGCTATTGCATGGATCCATTGCATTTTAAGTCTAATAACTTTTTCAGAAGCACAGTAAAAGAACAGCAAACCATTTTTATTTGAATAAAATCTACTCCCACAAAACTCAGAATTACCAAACTACTTCAAAGGCCATTCACTGAATACCCCAAGGATGGTTTCAAGTTTACATTTTGCAAAGGACTGGAATCAATGGTTCGGGAAGAAAGGCAAAAAGAGTTTTATTTACAATGAGAAACATGGTGAAGAAAGAAAAGGAAAAACACAATCACCTTACTGATTTCTAGAAAGGAGGTCAGAGAACCCAGTGGGTCAGAGAACCCACACAGATTAGAACTTGCTAAATTTAGACCTTGAGGTTATAAAGCCACAAGTTCCAAAATTATCTCTTTGTTCCACAAATTTCTTAAGAGTAAATTAACTATTAATACATCAAGGCGATGACTAATTAGTCTCTCTGGATCAGAGATCTGGGTTGGTTAACACGATGGTCGCTCTGAATTGGGTTAGAAGAGTGGAAAGCACAACATGACGGAGGGACAGCACCAGCCTTAGAGCTGGACCCCAGTGGAATGAGAGGGACAGTGGGAAGTGGCGAGAGCTCTGAGAAATCTCCCTTTCTGAGCACAGTAACTTATTTTGCCATCCTTTCTATGATACTTCTTAGTTCCTAGAATTTGTGGAACAAGAAATTAGAGAGTGAACCCAGGATAATCCTACTACAAAAAAACAACACAAGGCGAAAGGAAATATCAACTGAAATTTTATCTCAAGGTCATCGATTCCAGGCAAGAGGGAAAACCATTTTACAAGCTGAACCGACATGGGTTGACTCGTTACAACGAAGGCAGCTGAGATAAAAGGGAGACTTGCTCAGGTATTCTCATTTTCCATAAGACACAAATAGGGACTGAAAAAGCAAAATTCTGAATACATCAAACTGATTTTATGTATAAGAACTATCGGGGCTTCCCTGATGGCGCAGTGGTTGAGAGTCCGCCTACCAATGCAGGGGACACGGGTTCGTGCTCCGGTCCGGGAAGATCCCACATCCCGGGGAGCGGCTGGGCCCGTGAGCCATGGCCACTGAGCCTGCGCGTCTGGAGCCTGTGCTCCGCAACGGGAGAGGCCACAACAGTGAGAGGACCGCGTACCGCAAAAGAAAAAAGAACTATCTTTAGTTTCTCTCTATGTTCGGCCCCCTCCTGTTCTGTGGACTATGTTCATCTTCTCTATTCTAAAAATTTCTTCCAGAGAATTCCCTGGCAGTCCAGTGGTTAGGACTCCACGCTTTCACTGCCAAGGGCATGCGTTCAATCCCTGGTTGGGGAACTAAGATCCTGCAGGCTGTGTCGCACAGCCAAAAAATACGTACATACGTATTTCTTCCCTCTTCAAGGAGATTCCCTTGGTTTTCAGTCTCTCACTTCCTGTTTATTACCATCATTTGCAAATGAAATGGTCATGCTTGCAATTTTCACTTGCACCTCACCTAGCTCCTCCTTAACCCTTTGCAATCCAACCTTTATTACCACTCTGCTCTCAGGGGCCACAAAGACAGTTGCCATCCCAACAGCCTTTTCTCAAGACACCCTCTCCTTGACTTTTTTCAAGCATTTTACGCTATAGCTCTACTCACCTTCTTCCTCTTTCCTTGCCTGATTTTAAAATTCCTGGTTCTCTCAATAGGTCTCTGATTATACTTTCTCACCCTCTCCCACCGCTATCGCTTCATCTCCTCATTCTCTGAATATAGACATTTCTTCCTACGTCCTACACAGATCGTCTTCTAGTCTCTTCTAGATGACCACAAGCTTCCCCAAATCCATTCTGTGCGCCTTCATTACTCAAATTCTTCATTACCAACTGCTGGCTGCACACCCATCTCCATCTAAATATTCTACCAACCCTCAAATTTGATACTAAAGCAACATACCTCACTTAACTTCTGCCTTGCTAATACTTCTATTTAATCTAGTAGTTCCCATGGATGACTTTTTTCTCCAACCAGTAGACGCTGGCTTTGCTCACCACTGTTTTCCCAAATAGACATGACCTTTTCAAGCTCGGCTACTTCAGACAACTCCTTGCTTTATTCATTTATTTATTTAGCAGATACCTATGCAGTGTTTACCATGCACCAGATGTTCCAAGCATTGAGGTTACAATGTTAAACCTACCGGGCGCGATCCTTTTCATCATTTCTTTGTGATTATTTGATTAAAAAAAGATAAAAGCCTATAACTGTGAGGTATATAATAAAGGATATGTAATGTGATGCTGTAAGAATAATTAGGAGATTGACTTAATCCAGAAACTCAAGGAAGGCACTCCTGGGAGACAAAAACTGAAGGAAAAGTATAGACTGGTAGGCGGGCTTCCCATACCCCCAGAAACCCTAACCATGACTCAAGGAATAACTGCTCCTCAGACAGTAACATTCAAAGTAAGAAGACTGGAATATTCCATCACTTTTTCTTTCAGTTCTCTGAATTCTTACAACCAATAGGTTACTGTGATGGCTATTATTATGTGTCAGCTTGACTGGGCCATGGAGTACGCAGATATTTGGTCAAACATTATTATGTGAGATTAACATTTAAATCAGTAGGACTTCGCTGGCAGTCCAGTGATTAAGCCTCTGTGCTTCCAATGCAGGGGGCGTGGGTTTGATCCCTGGTTGGGGAACTAATATCCCACATGCCGTGGCCAAAAAAAATAAAATAAAATAATATTCCACTTTAAATCAGTAGACAGAGTAAAGCACATTGCCCTCCCTAATGTCGGTCAGCCTCATTTAATTAGTTAAGGAGCTGAATTGAACAAAAACATTGACACTCCACCCCCCCAGAAAAGAATTCTTCCTGACATTCCTGACAGCCTTCAAACTGGGACATCAGATTTTTCTTGCCATCAGACTGGAACTGAAACATGAGCTCTTCCTGTGTCTCAAGGCTGCTGGCCTTGGGACCAGAACTACATCATCAGCTCTCCTGGTTCTCAGGCCTTTAGACTCAGACTGGACCTTACATCATCTGCTCCCCTGGGTTCCCAATGGGCCAGCTCACCCTGTAGATCTTGGAACTTGCCAGCCTCCATAATCATGTGAGCCAATTCCTTATACATGCAGTATATGGTTCTATTTCTATGGAGAATGCTGAATAATACAATTATAAAGATTTCTAATAAAGTTTTCTAATGCAGTTTCTCATTCTTTTTTTATGTTAACCCACTGTGTAAAGAATGAGAATAAAATTTTTTCTATTTCTTTAATTTTATATCTATATGAGATGATGGATGCTCACTAAACTTATTGTGTAATCATTTCATGATGTATGTGAGTCAAATCATTATGCTATACACCTTAAACTTATACAGTGTTGTATGTCAATTATATCTTAATAAAGCTGGAAGAAAAAATAGAATTAAAAAAAAAAAGAATGAGAAAAGTGAATTACTATACCAGCTCATACTGAGTACACTTTTAGGGAACATTCTGTTTTTGTTTGGGAGAACATCTTGATGAATTTCTAAAAGGAGAAAGTGAGAACCTATTGGAAAATACCAAGGCAACAAGGTATTATGGGTAAACTGCTTTACATGAAAACAGAGATTATTTATGCTTCTGGGAGGGGATGGTGGAGAAGGAGCAGAGAGAGGAGGAGGAAGAGAGAGAAGTCAAAGATATGAGGGAAGGGAGTCTGGGCACCTTAAGAAATAGAGGGACCAGGAACTGGAAACAATTTAAGAACCAGACACCCAAGTTCACTACTAAGTATTTATGTGATTCTGTGGCAGAATCCAAGGTGTTCCCTTCTCTTCCTAACAGAGCCCCATTCCGTTCATGCATCTGGTAGCCCTGCATTTCATGGGCCACTCCCAAGACTGACACAGGAAATGATGAGTCTAAGCCCATCACTGTAATTATACTTTTTTGTTCCTGACTAGTTTAGACATAGGCATGTGCATGTGCCAGAACCATGGCTCCTGAACAAATGGTTAATAAAGAAACGCTTAACACAGGACTCACCCCTTCTTGCCTAAACATCGCTTGGACGTTGACAGATCTAAGGAAAAATTCACTGACCCTGGAACCACCCTACCATCAGGATTTCTTATGTGAGAAAAGAATTTCTTTCTGTTTTTCATTTTTACTCAGGTTTCCTGTTATTTGCAGCCAAAGGCAACATAACCGAAAGAGAGTGACTTGTCAGTAACTTGATGAAAGAAATGTGTAAGAACGAGTGAAAATAAACTTACTTAATATATTCTAGACTGAAAATTTTATTACTCATAAAACAATCTTTTTCTAGCAATTCCCCCATGTTATCTATCACATCATAATTTGTTAATCTATTTAAATATCCATTAGATAATAAAAGTGCAAGATACTTATGTATCATTTTTAATGTTCCTGAAAAGTAAATAATGAATGGTATAAAAATCATTTTACATTGGCAACTTTATAATATCCCATATATTGGTAGCTAATAAAATCTGTATAACGACATGAAAGTTGTCTTAACCCAAAGTATTCTGATTTAATCATTGTATACCTCTAAGTACTATTTTTCTCATTTTCTTTATTAGGAGCAGAGTGTTGTTCCCATTCTATAAGCAATGTATATTTCCTAGTTTTATTAGGTCTTAGAAAGTTATAATAATTAGAAAAATAATAACATCACTGGATTCTAAATACTGAGCTAAATAATCTGCTTACAGTATTTCATTTCAACCTTACACCTTCCAATTTTTCAGATGAGAACCCAAGGTTTTGATTTAGAGTAACTAATTCCAGGTCCTAAAAATATAACCCAGGTCTATCTATGTGAAAAGTTATGAGTTATTAAAACAGCTAATCAATCAATTTTTTAAAAGCCTCATAAACCCAGTGTAACTAGAGTTTTCTCCCAAATTGTTTTATAAGAGAATTATAATTTTTTTATCTTAGGAAAAAAAAGGAATTCAAAAAGACACATATAACCTAGTCTCTTTGAAACATTTTACTAACATTGATTCAGTTGTGAAATAAATGTTGGACAAAGATAATTCTAAAGTTTATTTAATATCAGTTAAAACAGAAAAACACTACAGAACTAAAAGGTTAGTTTGTTATAGTTATAAAACACTACCCAGCTCCTTTGCACATCAGGAAATTCCATGATGTTCAAATTTGATATGGTCTGCAGAAGTTCACTTAGGTATTTGGTCCACTACGCATTCAGAATAGTTTTTCAACATTTTCTTTGAAATCTCTGGAGACTCAACTGTAATTCTTAAACAATAAGAGGATACTTATGTGGAAAGAATACAAAAAGAAAAACTCTCAGCCTTTGTGTGAATTCTTAAGAAGACATATTACTATGAGCTGTTTTAATGAATGCCAACCCTACTATCTTACACTGAGATTTTTCCTCTAATTATCAAATTGATTATGACAAAACTCAACTTTGTAGGAATATATTTATTGCAAAATCTCTTACATAAATGGGTCCTGAACTATTTGTGTTGATGAGGTATAAATGTCCCATATTCAAGAATGCTCTCTTCTTTCCACAGTAGTAAGAACTATTCCGTTCATCTGATTCGAAATAATTTTTGTGCTAAATGCATAGAATTCAAAGCTAAAACTGAGTTCCCAATTTTTAGTTTCAACATTTTTAATAAAAGGAGCAGTACAATTTTATCAGAAAAAGAAAATTTTGACATAGGTATAAACCTGTCAAAAGAATAAAATTAACTTGGTTAGATAGAAGTTGTATTTGGTAAGTGCATACTGCTTATTAGAGATCATTATTTCCTTGTCCAGGTTCTCATAATTAATCCCTTTACTCTGAATGTAAAATCTTGCTCATATATAACCACCAACCAAAAAGATTACAAGAAACCACAAAATAATACAATGTATAAATTCACAAAAATAAATTTGAAAATAGAAAAACTGATGCTATCAAAGCAATTGATCATAGGCTAGAGAAACACATACATATTTCGAAATATGTCTGGGACCACATACTTTCATCTCTTCTCCCTCATAGAAACTCAATAAAATGACAGTTAAAGGTATAAAACCCTGTAAAACTATAAGAACCAAGAGAAGAAATGACACAACAGTAAATAAAACTATCATTTGGAAGACAAAAAGTAGATGACTTAGTAAAATCTAGGAATCTATAACCTAAGAGCTTACAGAATAGAATATCAATGAGAAGTGTGCCAATATACCCAACAGGAACCTGAAAAGCTCAGGGTATGGAAGAACAAGGAAATGTGCAGGGTAAAGATGATGCCTCTCTGTTAAAACTGGGGTACTAGTTAAAAGTATGTATATGGGGCCTCCCTGGTGGCGCAGTGGTTGAGAGTCCGCCTGCCGATGCAGGGGATACGGGTTCGTGCCCCGGTCTGGGAGGATCCCATATGCCGCGGAGCGGCTGGGCCCGTGAGCCATGGCCGCTGAGCCTGTGCGTCCGGAGCCTGTGCTCCGCAACGGGAGAGGCCACAACAGTGAGAGGCCCGCGTACAGCAAAAAAAAAAAAAAAAAAAAAAAAAGTATGTATATGGTTAGTTAGACCCCTAAGTATCCCCTCATCCTGCACATTCAGGACAGCCCTTTTTCCTCAATATGCACAAAGGAACAGAGGAACCTAAAATTCAATTAAACAAAATCAGAGGGAAACAGACTCCTGTATACAGGCATGGCAAAGAACAGTATTGAGGAATGGAGAGCAAAATAGAAGGACTAAGTGAAATTCTGAATATGAGACAGTAGAACTTAATCCATGTCTCCCACACTGCTCTAAGAAATGGAATAAGACAAAAAGAAAGAGCACTTGGAGATTGAAAATATACTGAAAATAAATTTTCAATAGTAGGGAAAAGTCTTGGAAATCTGCCATAAAGGAAAACAAAAAGACATATGTAGAAAATAAGATAGAAAAAGTGAAAATTAGATGATCACACCAAGGAGTCCAAAATTTGATGGGTAGAAATTCTAGAAATAAATAGAGAAAAATGCAGGGGAAGAAATTGTTTAAAAAAATACAAGAAATTTTCCTGTACAATTGAAATAACTTCCCAATATAAAGAAAAAGGAAACCCACACTAAAGGTACATAATAAAATTTTATAACACTTTTAGAATATTTGCTTTTTTTTCAGTTTCTAGAGAGAAACAAAAGATACACAAAGAACCAAGAACTTTAAAAGGCTGCACAATAATCTTCATAGCATCTTTATTCATAAAAGTAAAAAACGAAATAATCCAGATTTCCATGATGTCCACCAGCAATAGCACTAAATCCAGCAAATAAAAAATTGAGCTACTGCTACATGTCGCAACATAGATGGATATCAGAAACATAATGTTGTGCACAATAAACCAAACACAGAAGATTATGTGCTATATGATTCCATTTATGTGATGTTTAAGAACAGGCAAAGTCAGAACAGCATTTAGGTTCAGGAGTCAAGAATGATTTACTGTGAAGGACACAGGGAGCCTTCTGGGGTGGCTGGAAATGTTCTCTGTAACCTTAATCTCAATAGATGGCTCTTTCCATATTAAAACTCCATCAAGTTCTATATTTAAGATGAGTGTATTTCATATAGTACATACCTCCATAAACTTGTTTTTAAAAAAACAAACAAACTTGTTTTTTAAAATTGAAAAAAAATAAGAATGGCATTAAATTTTAACATATCACTGAAAACTAGAAGGTAGACTAGTGTATTCAAAATCCTGAGAGAAAGAAATTTTCAATTTAGAATTCTATACCCATCAAAACTATCAATTAATATAAAACATGGAAATCCTCAAATATTATTGATACTTCCCATGTACTTTCACTTAGGAAAATTCAGGAGGACGTGCTTCATAAATATTTAGTAATTAATCAAAAAAGAGAAAGACTCAAGATCCAAGAAACAATATCAACACAGGACAAAGTTAAGGAGTTTCCCCAAATGATAGAAAAATGAAGTATCAGAATGATAGCTGTGTCACAGGTCTGGGATATGCTGTTGTCCTGATTGGAATGGGAGGCTAGGAGAAGTAGCCAGAGAAAGGATATGGAAGAGAGAATTTTCCTGATTTGTTGATCATGGAGTATTGAAGAATAATTGGCACTAGGTAACTAAGCAAAAAAAAAAAAAAGTTTTAATGAGGCAATAATATTCCTCTTTCCTCCTTACAAAAAGAACTTGGAAAGAGGAAAGGAAAAATATAGTATACAACCTGGATCAAGAGTGAAAAATATTAAATAGTCATAATATAAATATTAAACATGGATTTAAATGAAAAAAGGTAACTATCTATATACTGGTAAAGTAAGCAATGAGAAAATGAGGGTAAGTGTAATTAAATCCGCATCTACCCATTGATTACGGACAATCAATTGGTAGTTATTAAATAAATGAGAAAAAGTGGCAGTTTAAACACACTATTTTGAAATATTAAGATAAAAACAGAAAAATTGAAAGTAGTTGCCTTGGGGAACATGGTTAAAGAAATGTGGAAAAGTATTGTTGTTTTTGCTTATTGGCCTTTAAGCATTATTTGACTCTTAAAACATTAATATAATATTTAGTTATGTGGACTTCCCCGGTGGTGCAGTGGTTAAGAGTCCGCCTGCCAATGCAGGGGACAGGGGTTCAAGCCCTGGTCCGGGAAGATCCCACATGCCACAGAGCAACCAAGCCCGTGTGCCACAACTACTGAGCCTGTGTTCTAGAGCCCACAAGCCACAACTACTGAGCCCATGTGCCACAACTACTGAAGTCTACATGCCTAGAGCCTGTGCTCCGCAACAAGAGAAGCCACCACAATGAGAAGCCCACGCACTGCAACGAAGAATAGTCCCCACTCGCCGCAACCAGAGAAAGCCTGAATACAGCAACGAAGACCCAACACAGCCAAAAATAAATAAATAAATTTATTAAAGATAATAATAATAGTTATCAGAAGATAAAAATACAAATGAAAAAGTGAAAACTAATTTTTGAAAGGGGTAAAGAGGGCTTTACCAAATGGTTTTATGGGTGAGTTATATAAATTCAGTTGGAACAAAGCCTTTTGTTATTTGAACTATTTCAGCTACATTATTTGAACTATTTCAAATATGGTAAGAAAATACAGTAAGCATTCTAATTCATCCTGATAGCAAATCTCCAAAAGAAAATTATAGAAAATTTCAATTATGAATATAGATACAAATTTAAAATAAAGTATTAAAAAATTAAGTCCAGAATTACATAGTAATAATATACTATAACTAAAAAGGATTTATTCCAGATGGTTCAACATCGGCATTTGATGTTGTTTATTGCATTTAAAACTTAAAAAGAAAAACTCATGTGATTATAACCCCATGAAGAATATGTGTTAGATAAAACTCAACAGCCCCTTCTTAATTAAAAAAAAAAAAAGTAAAATAAAAGTCAAAGAATAGTTTCTAAACACAATAAGGAATATTTTCCAGAAACTAATAGCAAATGTATTAAAAGAAATACATTGTTGTGATATCAGAAATCAGAACAGGGATACCCATTAAGCGATATTATTATTTAACATTGTTTAGGGGTCCAGCTAATAAGATGAGAGAAAAAAGTCCTATAAATATAGTAAAGCTAGAGGAAAGAAATAATCACTATTTGCAGCTAGGACTATATCTAAAAAATCTAACACTCAAAATCTATTACTATTAATGATATGGTTAATAAGGTGATATTGGGAGATAGGCCTTCATGGGTCTCATGTTTTTGCATGTCTTGCAAAAAGAGGCTCTGACAGCACTTGTTCCAGACTATCTTTTCAAGGATGGGTGTATAGCAACCAGCCTTGGAAGATAGAGATGGTATTTCTCTGGCACAGAGAGCAGGTTTGCTTACTGTCCAATAAAATAAAAATAATATTTCTCTCCAGAGCAAAGGTCAAGTAGGTTTGCTTGCTGCTCATTATAAAAATTTGAGTTCCCTAAGCTCAGCCTTGCTCAGCTGTGATGCAAACCCACTGTGTACAGCATCCACCTGGGCCAATCCAGGTCTCCCCTGTGGGACGTGAGGAGAATGGAGAACTGATGTGCACAGAAAGCCCATGCTGCTTACTGTGCTGTGAATAATAAGTCCTTTGCCTGTGATGCAGGAGCTAAAGTTGGAAAGACATTGTCCTCAATGGTGGTGACATCTGGAAGAAACAGACCACTCATATCCAGGAGACTAGCCATCAAGACACCCAGCAAGGCATATTTTCTCCCTCTTTCTGAAGGTGTTTCAGCAAGCCTCAGTCAAACAGACTGCTCTGCCCACCCAGCAGTGTGTGAAACAGATAAAGCAAGCATCTGACAGGGAATCTCCAACTAAAAGATGAGCAAGTAGCAAGAATCACTGAACAGTTTATAAAAACCAGCTCCATTACAGAAGATATCGATTTCAAGAAAATGAAAAAGTACACCTAAGAAAACATTTTGTAAGGCAAACAGTTCCTTAGAACAAGTATACTAAAGAGCCTAGTATCTGTGAGAATATTTATTTAAAAATCAAGTGAAGTGAGTTAAATTTAAAATTTATCATGAAAAGAAAATTCAATTAGGCTAAATATTTAAATGATCAGTTAAAGAGAAAAATAATTGAGTTGGAAGACGGGGCCAACAAGTTATTTCAGAATGCCAAATAAAAGGATTAAAAGATTAAAATTATAAAGTATGAGGCAAGGGACATGGAATATAGGGTCCAGAAGTTCTGCAACCTATTTCATAGGATTTCTGAAAGGGAGGAATAGAAAGAATGGAGGATTAAAATTCTAAGAAATAATGGAAAAAATTTTCCTAGAGCTGAAGGAAAAAAATCCTCAGATTAAAGTAGTTCCTCTAGTCTTGAGTAGAATTTAAGAACACACACACATGCACATACCCTAGACATATCATTATTGAATTTCAGGTTATTACAAATGAACAGAAAACCTTAAATATTTTAAGAAAGATAAAAAATTTTTAAATCAGATTAACAATGTCTTCTCACCAGCAATGTAAGAAAACAAGGGAACAATATCTTCAAACTCTTAGGAAAAATAACTTAGAACCCAGGAATCTACATCAGACAAGTTATTAATCATGTGTGAATGAATTATTAAAAATAAAACTTTATGATATAGAAAAAATTGATCAATAAAGCCCAGATCTGGATGGAAGATATGATAGTGGGAGTTGGTTTGTTTTTTGGGGTTTTTTTGATCTCCCAAAACCACCATGAAAACAGAGCAAAACCAAAGATGTATAAAGCCGGGTGATAAGTTATCCTATGAATCCCCCAAATTCAAGTGATAGGGACAAAATACTGCCAGCTGAGAGACTACAAATGCATCTGTGCAGGAGGAAGCAGTGGAAACATGACCAGGCTTCTCAGAGACCCCCAAAGCCAGGAAACACTCACTGTAAAGGTACACAGGTGGCAACCTGAGAACAGCAGCAGAAACCAGAAGGTGATCTGCAGGATCCAATTCACAGGTGTGTGCAAAGAACCAGACCATGTCCCAGGTCGCCAAAGGTCTGATGGTGTTGGGACCATTTCGACCTTAAAACTAGTAAATCAAAGCTCCATTCCAAGACGAAGCCTTACACTGAAGAGAAATAGCTGGAAGTAAAATCCAAACTGAGCAGGGCAAGGACATTCAAAACAAAAGAAGGTGAAGGTCTATAAAAAGCTGGGAAGGAAAGCAGTGAAAGCAGATCTTGGAAAACACGAGGCAATTTTTCTCACCATTTTTTAAGAAGACAGAAGATTTCCAGAGCTGTGAATCTTAAAATAATTTATATAATAAATGAGGAACAGAAAAGAATCAGTCAAACACCATAGAAAGTTACCATAAGCAAAAGGAAGAAAAGGACAGGATAATACGTTAATAAGCAATGCCAACATGTCAGAAAGACAAGCCCTACAGGTAAAACTGTAACCTCATATTTTAGCACAAGCTATGTCAGACGCTATGAAAGAACAATATAAATCCAAATTAGAAAAAAAAACCTCAGCAATGAAGATATTAAGGAAAATACTGTTGCGAAGAGGTGACATAATTCACAAAAGAATTTTTAAATTTTCTTTAAATCATATCCAAAATGAAGAATAAACTAGAAAGAACATAAGAGCTAGTGAACATAACAGATAATGTCTTAAGGGAAATAGATGGAAAAGAAGAAATTCTGTAAACCTAAAAGATATGATGAGAGAGATCAATAGGAGTTGAAAGAAATGGATGGATTGGGGCTATGGTTAAAGAAAAGCTAACATACATATGATAAGAGTCCCCAAAGACTAAAACTAACACTAAAACTAATTCAAGAAAAGTTTTCTGAAATATAAGATGACTTGAAACCACATCTTAAAGAGCTACCATATGTCTTTGAAGATTGGCCTAGAATGGCCAACATCAAGACATATCAGAAAGTCAGCCAGACAGGCAGAAAAAGAGAATGAAAAAGCTATCTGGGTATCCAAGCAAAAAGGCCAAGTCACTTATATGAAAAGACATCAGACTTTTGACAACATCTATTTACCTGTAAAACTAAAGTTAAATAATGATTATAAGGAATATATACTGGCTTTATTTCCTTTAATATATATATATTTTTTAGTTTTGATTTTGAAACCAGGTATGTATTTAAATTTTAACTTCAAAGTGTCATTATAAACTCATGATGAATTTATTATAAGAAACATTTTCTAGCTCTTGCCATTAACAAGGCCTGGAAATAATCACCAACTCAGAAGCAACGAACATCCGTACCACCAAGACTATGATCTCTATGTGTATTTCCCACTAAAAAGAATCAGGGTTCCCTGGACAAGTGGCTGATTCCAGGTAAAGGGCAGAAAATGTACAAGACGAGGATCCTTGTCATACTAGAAAGTAGAAAGTTATCAAAGGCCACAAAGGTCATGTCAAGAGGATTTAGAATCCAACCTGGATAAGCTCCCTTTGGCTAAAGGTGGGTCAGTTAGAACATCAATAATGATAACAACTACAATCAACTGAAACACAATAATGTTTAAATCTGTAAACTTATAATGATATTTTTAAAAGCTCATTGTTCACAATCATAAATTCGTTATTTTGAAAACTGGTAAATAAAGAGAAAGCATCAAATATTTATCCTGCTTTTCCTCTAGGATCTAACCTCAGATCCTATGGGAATTAGATTATATGGGATCACCAATCATGATCACAGCTGATAACATCACATTAAAAGAAGAGCCAGTACTGATGGAAGAGCACATCACTCTGAAGTAGGCTTGTCAAAATTAATAAATAAATAAAACTGAGTCTGATCGAGCTCTTAGATCTTACTAAAATTTACAGGATTTAAAGGGACAGAGAAATGTGAAATGGGAATGTAGTCAGCAAAATTCAAAGTGTGAGAAACTCTATTGGACAAATCATGTAGGTTGTTTAATGAACAAATTGCAGAGAAAGACAAGGAGGAGGAAGAGAATCTGTAGATTAAAGATTTAAGATACAGTCAAACCATTGCAATGATAGATTTATTTGGATCCTAATTCAAACAGTGTGTGTGTACACGTGCACTCGAGATAATATGAAAACATGAACATTATTCATATTTGACAGTAATAAATTCTTATTATCAATATTTAGGTGTGATAGTATTGTTGCTATGTATTTTTTAATGTAACTATGGTTTAGAGATATAAACTGAAATATTTACATTAAATATTCATATTTCCAATGATATGATGTTTAGAATTTGCTTAAAATAATCTGGGGAATATGGTGAGGGGATGTGGGTAGAGGTATGAATGAAATAAGACAGCCCATGTTGATAACTGTTGAAGCTGGATGATGGATATGTTGGTTTATTAAACATTTTCTCTGCATTTGTATACGTTTGACATTTTGTCCAATAAAAATGTATGAAAGGGCTTCCCTGGTGGTGCAGTGGTTGAGGGTCTGCCTGCCGATGCAGGGGACACGGGTTCGTGCCCCGGTCCGGGAGGATCCCACATGCCACGGAGCAGCTGGGCCTGTGAGCCATGGCCGCCGAGCCTGCGCGTCCGGAGCCTGTGCTCTGCAACGGGAGAGGCCACAAAAGTGAGAGGCCCGCGTACCACACACACACACAAAAAAATGTATGAAAAATGCCTTTAGGGCCTCCCTGGTGGCACAGTGGTTAAGAATCTGCCTGCCAATGCAGGGGACACAGGTTCAAGCCCTGGTCCAGGAAGATCTCACATGCCATGGAGCAACTAAGCCCGTGCGCTCCAACTACTGAGCCTGCACTCTAGAGCCTGTGAGCCACAACTACCGAGCCCACGTGCCACAACTGCTGAAGCCCACACGCCTAGAGCCCGTGCTCTGCAACAAAGAGAAGCCACTGCAATGAGAAGCCTGCACACCACAACAAAAAGTAGCCCTTGCTCGCCGCAACTAGAGAAAGCCTGCACGCAACTAAGACCCAACTCAGCCAAAAATAAATAAATAAAATAAATAAATTTATTTTTTTAAAATGCCTTTAAAAAAACTAGTGAGCACAATAAAGACTTTTTTTTTCAAAAGCAAAAAGAAAGTAAATTGAGAATGAAAAGGGAAACTGTATGAGAGAGGTTTTTTTATAAGAACAAATGTATATTAATAAATTTGTGAACAACTTAAAGTAAGAAATTTCTCAAAAATGGCCCAAGAATAAAATCTTGAGTAGACCACCTCTACTGAAGGAATTAAAACCATAAGTAAAGTTACAACCCCTGGGGCTTCCGTGGTGGCGCAGTGGTTGAGAGTCTGCCTGCTGATGCAGGGGACACGGGTTCGTGCCCCGGTCCGGGAAGATCCCACATACTGCGGAGCGGCTGGGCCCGTGAGCCATGGCCGCTGAGCCTGCGGGTCTGAATCCTGTGCTCCGCAACGGGAGAGGCCACAACAGTGAGAGGCCCGCGTACCGCAAAAAAAAAAAAAGTTACAACCCCTGGAACTGCTAGGCATGGATAGCTTTATGGTAGAATTGTAACAAATTTTCAAGCAACAGAAATTTCCCATCTTAAACAATCTTTCCTAAATCAAGGAAAAAATTTGGACTTCCCAAATTAGTAAATTTCCTATAAATATGCCATATCATAAAACATTAGGACTCCAATTAAATCAAAGAAAAGACTGAAGTGCCCAGTCATTATTACTATTCAGCAGTATATTGAAGTTTCTACAAGTAAAAAAAAAAAAAACAAAACCCTAAAGTCATAAATAGGAGAAACGAAGAACAAATGTCATGATTTGACAATGATATAAAAATCTTATGGGGGGGGCTTCCCTGGTGGCGCAGTGGTTGAGAGTCCGCCTGCCAATGCAGGGGACGCGGGTTCGTGCCCTGGTCCGGGAAGATCCCACATGCCGTGGAGTGGCTGGGCCCGTGAGCCATGGCTGCTGAGCCTGCACATCCGGAGCCTGTGCTCCATAACGGGAGAGGCCACAGCAGTGAGAGGCCCGTGTACCGCAAAAACAAACAAACAAACAAACAAAAACTTATAAAGTCAACTGTCAAACAATTAGAATAAAGATTTCAGAAATATAGACAACTGGAACTCTACAGAGCCAAATAACCGTCTTCTCACGGAGGGCAAAACTGGAAAAGTGGGGGAGAAATAACTACTTTCAACAATTCATACTGATTGAATGGTTTCCTGAGTATGTATTTCTTACTAATACAAAAAACTGAATTTTTTATTCAATAACAAAGCATTCAGTGATGTCAAAAACGAAAACTAAGAAGTCCAAAGCAGCAGAAAAAAACACTTCGATGACACTGATGCTAAGATCACTGGCATATATTTATGGCATGTACTTCTATCCCTTTCTGAAAATCAGAACTGTATTTAACCATTTCTTCTTTTCTTCTACTCTTACCCGTTCTCCTTCCTTCTTAAACTGGGCAAATAGCCAACTTTGTCTAAGCTGTGCCCACATACATTTGATAATTAACTTTCTCCTTTGTTCTCCATAAAGAGTAATTTTCGAACTCTCCCACCAAGGCGTCCAGTGACAGCCAACAGACTGACGGTAGTGTTCTAAGATTTTGCCACAATAATAAAATATCTTTGAATCTTATATTTTATCTTCAAATACATTCAAAGTTTGTATTATGAAACTTGCATCTATTGTAATATAAAATACCCCAACTACTTAGAAATTGTCTCCCCCAAAATTGTTATAAAGGACCCCTGAGGGAACTTGCCCCGTTAATCTTGTAGCTTCCTGCACCCATTTTGCAAACCCCCAAGTCAGAAGCCCTGCTTTTGTTTCCAGAGCTGAACCTCTTATCAAACAGCATATCCTGTTTTCTTCCAAAGTCTTTCTCCGTTCCTATCTCCTCTTTCTAAATGTTTTTTAAAATGGTCTTAAATAAATGTTTGTTGGGTTTAATTTAGCAGAATTTCTTTGCTTTTAGTGCTCCCAACAGCCTGATTATCCCAGCCTGTAAGAAACTGAGAAGGTATTTTAGTCTAATTTTTAACGTTTTGGGTAGTTCTGGGTGTTCTTTTCCCCCTCCAGAAACAGACTCATCTGTAGCTAATTAAACGGTACGTCAGAGCTAGAGTCCGGATCTCCTAACTTCCAGTCTAGCGCTCTTTATAAAACACTGAATGGCCTTCAAAATCATCTTAAAAGGTAGGGGGAAGCATGACATAGAAGAAAAGGGCGGTTTGACCTGCTCTGGGTAAGTTGAGCAAAAGGGAATTATTGAAAGGATATTAAGAGCTCTCAGAATTGACGGGAAGTCTGAGGATCCAAGCTTGAAAACCAGAAGGGTGAAGGAAGGCCCTGGGGGCTGGAGGTGAGAACCCCAGGGCAGCTCCATCTCTGGGCACCGAATGGCGGGTCTTTGTCTGGATGAACACGTGTGTCCACTGCTTTCAGTGAGCACACTCCGGAGAGGAAGCATGGTCATGTGGGGACGTGGAGGCGTGGCACTTCTACTTGGCTAGCAGAGGACCGCGCACCTGATTCAGGGTCCTAACCGATAGCATCCAACAGATGCTTTTGTTTCCCATAAGGAAACAAAAGTTCTGGAAACAAGATGGAGATTAAAAAGTGCTGTGAGGAAAAAACAAAACAAAACAAAACCACCCGGCTCACGCCATTCGTCTCACAGAATCACAGTGATGAGGGAATTAGGTGATGTATGTAAAAATGCTTTGTAAACTATGACAAGCTCTACAAAGGCATTTTGATTAAGTGTTACCTCTTCTTCAAGGTAACATTTTAACAACTCCATTTAATACCTCATCTCCAAAGGTGAAATTTTCAGGCAGGCTAACGAAAGAAATGTTTTTCTCTGGAGAGGAAAATTCCATCTGACTCTTTTCAGATCATACATATTTTAACCCATGGTCGTCTTACTGCTGAGGTAGAATCTGAATACCACCACCTGAAGGGCAATTCCACAAACAGTGCATCATAAATAATGTTCTACGGGTGCAACTTCCATCAAAACAAGGTCTTATCCGTTTTAATTTACACAAATCTCTCTAAATGGCATTGAAAATTGACTTGAATTATAAGCCACATTTTGCTCTATAACAAAGTGTATTAAAGCAAAGCTTGAATTAGCTCCCCATAGAGCACTGTACATTTCAGGATGGTGCCTGGAAGGGCCCAGCCTAAAATGAGTTAAAATTTCCCCTACAGAAAGGACAGAGTACAATAACCCTCGTTTGTCTTTGATATGTGTATTAGTATTCTATCGTTGCTTTAACAAGTTACCACAAATTTAGCAGCTTAAAATAACACCTATTTATTTTCTCACAGGTCTGTAGTCAGATGTCCAGGTTGGCATGACCGGTTTCTCTACCCCCAGGTTTCACAAGGCCAAAATCAAAGTGTTGCTGGCCAGGATCTTATTGGGAAACTCTGGGAAAAAAAACATGCTTCCACAGTGACTCAGAAGGTGGGCAGAATCCAGTTCCTTGGGGTTGTAGGACTGAAGCTCCTGCTTTCTGGCTGGCTGTCAGCTGAGAATCACTCTGAGCTCCTAGAGGCCCCCCTCCAGCCTTTGCACTTAGCCCCCTTCATCTCAGAAGTAAAAAACAGAAGGTAGAATCCTCCGAATGCTTGGAATCTGTCTGCTTTCCTTGTCTGCCTTATCTCTCTAGCTCACTCTCTCTTCTACCTTCCTTTTCTACTTTTAAAGTTTCATGTGATTACATTGGTCCCCCCTTGAGAATACAGGCTCCATTCTCTTAAGGTCAGCCTAATAAGTAACCTTAATTCCATCAGGAAGTGCCTTCACAATAGCACCTACATAGGTGTCTGATTGAATAGCCAGAGGTTGGAATCTTGAGTGGACATTTTCAGAATTCCACCCACCACAATATGTCTTTAGGGAGTAACCAAAATTTTTTTAAAAACTGGAGTGATAAAAGCCATTAAATTTCTACAGACCAGCACAAGTAAGTAGCTCTGGGTGATTGTTTTGTGAATCATTATCAGAACTGGTCCAAAATTGTTTACAGTTTTCAAAGGCCATCGTGTGAGCAATATCATAATTTAAAGTCCCTTGCTGTCAAAAATTGGTGTGATCAGTGATGAGAAATTTCCAAATATTTCTTTATATTTCTAAAACATAAGATACTCCTCAAATTTTTCAAATAGACATATTCAGTCATAACTCACACACTTATTATTTTAGATACTAGTTTATCTCTAAATTCCCTTTCTATCGGATTTTATGAGATGTAGTTTCCAAGGATTTGAATATAGTCAAAAGTTTTGTAACACAAATTCAGTTATATTTTCATTCCAGTCCTAAACAGCAATTAGCACATGGAGAAGAAACTAGATGCCTCATTTTTCCCACATGGAATCCTTAATACAGTTACAAACATATAGATTAATCACTAAGTCAGCAAATATTTATTGAAGACCCATGGAGCCAACACTACTATTTCTAAGCACTTAGGATTACACAGTATATAGAAATAGAGAAATTGTTCCTGTTGTAAAGGATTTTCTAAGGCAGGAAAGCATATGACCAACATGAATAGTGTGTTCAAATAAATATCATTTTAAAATGAGTTAAGAAGGGTATTGGGGTATTGGGGAATACTACTGTAGATTGCAAAAGAAAAATGTTTAATAGCAAGAAGTTTCCTTGAGTAGCTAAGTCCACAAATGATTCTGATACAGATTAATGCTAGCACTGCTGATCTAAGGCTGTTTTTTGTATGTTGAGGACTTAGAAGAGAAGGAGAACCATGGAGAGGTAGACCGCCACAGCTGATTTACAACTCTATGAGAGCTGGCCGGGAGGATGAGCCTATGTGATGGAAAACCTTCAAGGCTATCATTAGAAGACTATATTTGATTCAGAAGACAGTGGGATTCCCCAAAAGAGTTGGAAAAAACCGAGAGATGTAATCAAGGCGTCAGGCCTGGAATACAGATTTATCACACTGTGCAAAATAACTTAAAAAACTGGACTCTGAAAGCAAGCAAGGAGAAAGATAGAATAACCTAGTAACAATTTACCAGTGGTCAGGAGATTCTGCTTGGTGATGGTGGCAAATGATTTGATGGTTCTAAGTAGAAACAGTGAAAGTAGATAGACTTAGAGAGGTAGAGATGGAATTAGACCGCAAGGCTAAAAAGATAGCCTGATTACCCTGTGGTTTCAGGAATGTTTATTTTGTAAGATGTCTAATAACTTTTACTAACTCTAAGTTCCATTTGTTTATTCAACAGGTCTGACATATAAATAAGGCTTTAACATCCTTTTTTATGTAGGTTCTAAACTTTAATGTTCTAAAAAACTGCTTTCCATGAATAATTCACATTTTTCATATCTAGTCCACAGGAAATCAGACAAGTCTTTTCAAAATAAGTGACTTCTACACTGAGACTGAAGGATGGATAGGAGTTACCAAATCTGGGTTTTAGAATAATCCTCCGGTCTGAATAGTGGACAGAACAGGGAAGCCTGGATTTATAGTTTGATGACCTATTAAGCATAATCAAGGTAAAGAGTGCTGGCAACTTGAACTATGGTAGCAGTAGTGAGAATGGAGAGAGGAGACTGAATTGAGAGATATTCATGGCAAAGAATAAAATAAATAAAACTTGAAGACTGGCTGGAATGGGGGACAGGGGAGGAAGAGGGAACTATTATGAATAAGCCCCAAGATTCTGGATTTTACTACTGAGGTCAGTTTTGTTGGAGAGGAAGATTGGAGGATAAAATAATGAGCTTGAGAAATGCTGAATTTGGGATGCCTGTGAGACATGCAAAGGGAACTGCCTTAGTTGGATTTATGGTGGGCAGTTGGCTGTAGGGAGTGGGAATTCCAGATGGAGGCCCTGAGTCTTGAGCACAGAGGTCGTGATTGACACCGAAGGAGTTGCTGTAACCACACAGGGGAGACCATGGGGAGAAAGAAGAGATGAGACCCCAGACAGAATCCCAAGGGAATAGTACTTAAACATGCCATCTCTGTGTTGGACAAGAAAAGCAGCAGGATAGGTAATGGGTATCTCAACGTGGGAGTCACTGGCTTCCTCAGATGACGTTTCCTGGGGTTCTCAGTAAATGAAGACAGAATTAGTGCATGCATTCAATGCCTACTTTTGTTCCAGATGCCATGCAAAGCCCTTAGATCAGTCTCAGAATCCCCGAACTGAAGATAAACTTCTAGAGTGTTGCCTCAAGACCCGTTTTATGAAGCTGTAGGTTAATCACACAGACAACCCAAATCAAAAGTTCTGTTTGGGACAGGTATTCTCAAAGTACATTCTGAATAATAGGGGACCTCCATTGGGCGCATAAATTCGCAATGTACTTCAAGGTGTATTTTGTAGTTAATTGATCAGGAGGCAGAATTATTTCAAATTAACCATTCTGTGGAGGGTTCTTTGTAGCTGAGGGAACTGACTGGTAATATTTTTTTCCTAAAAATATCTAGACCACTTTGGCTTTTTCATATTTTGTGGCACTCAGCTCTGGAGTCTCTGCCTAGAATTTTACCAGGAATTTTCCTTTTGAGAACATTTGACCCCTGAGAATAGGCACCCCTATGGTCTACCTGGGAGCAACTAAATTACCATTATTGTTGAAGGAAAATATGAGTTAATCTCTTTCTAATTCATGCCAATTTTATTACCCACATATTTAATATGACAAGCATGTGGATATTGTTTCCCTCATAGTAACATCTCAGGTGTGTAAGTGTCTTTACAAAACATGGACACATACAAAAGCTCTTTTAATCATCATAGTAACATGTCAATACTACCTGTTTTACAGATGAGAAAATTGAGACTCTAGAAAAGCAATTGCCAAGGCCACTGAGCTAGCATATGGCAAAGTGAGAGGCTGAATCTGGATATTTAGATCTCAAATCAATTATTTTTCTAACTAAACAAATATTTTAGGCACCCAACATATGGCACCCTGCAATTTCATTCTCCACAGTAACCGTATTACTCTAATTTTGGTTATAGATTTCTTCCCTTCTTTTATGTGTTTCTAATCCTTCTTCCTGGCCTTTTAATTAATCTTTTATGTGGTTTAATTATGTTTGCTTTAAATCACTTTTTGAAAAAGGTGGGGTATCATAAATAAATTAATAGACACTTAGATTATACATCTGAGGCTTGCTGATTTCCTTGGCAATAACAAAATTTAAATCACATTTAGGTGACAAGGAAAAAAAGCAAAAACTATCAATATGAACCAGATTTTTCACACATCTTCAATAAAGCACTTGTTCATTTCTGCTAATGATGACAATTCCCCAATTAAAATTAATCCTAATCAAGAAAATAATCCCTACTGCTTATAACCCCGAGTGCAGAGGATCCATCCATCTCCTCTCTCTATTTAGAAACACTTAATAAAACTATTTAGAGGGCCTAGTGAAGCTGAAATTTCAGAACAGAAGACGGAGGAAGCTATGAAAGCAGAAGCTAGGTAGGGAGTTGATCCAATGCCCACCCTCCAGCTATGAATGAAACAAATTATTTACTTATGTGTCCAAAATCACTCTTCTTACCGATGCTGTATGTCCTGCTCTATGTCCTTTCTCATTTCACTCATTTTCACTATCTAAATGTCTACAACTTACAGATGATCAGTATTCATTAATACCTCTTTTTTCATACATGTAAATATTTCTAGGATTCCTTCATTCAACAAATATTGATTGAAACCTACCAAATGCCAGGTGCTGTGCTAATAACAGGCAACGTAGCAGCAAAAGTAAAACAAAAAAAGAAGACACATTTGGGGATGATGATACATGATCAATCATTTACAATCAGTAAAAATTATTTAAATTTATTTGCTTTTCTTAACTGGCATACATATGAAATTATTTTCACTGAGGAAAAAGACTACTGTGTATATGGGTAAGGAGGAAAATAGATGGCTTGAGAATAAGAATGTCCTCCTCCGATTAGAAATGGGCTACTTATCAATTTACTGCCTCTTAGGTCCAAATTCACTCTTCACTACCTGAGCTGTGATAATGGGCTAGACTCTAAGGGTTTCTCCTCCACAGTGAGCATGATGTGATGCTCTATCAGTAGAGGCACTGAAGGGATATTGAAAGAAGGGGCTCACTGTCCTGGTTCTGTGTGCTGTTTACCATTGTTATTATTGGTGTTGCTTCTACAGTGTTGTGGATCTGTGTGACACATCTGGTGCTGTTCTGCCTCAGAGCTCACAGTCCCTTGGTGGCCTCACAGCCCTGTCCTGGGTCCAGTGGCCACCTCCCTTCAGTTGTCCCAATGCAAACACCACACGCTCTTGGCCGGTGCCCACAACAGCACTCTGACCCCCTGTGTGTACCCACCACCAACCGTGGCTCACTGACATCCCAGAGTCACAGAGCCCTTGAGTGGCCTATACCCCTGTGAGGTTGCTTCTTCGTTTCCCAGGGATTGGACCAGCTCTGGCTTGGGCAATCCAGTGAACTTCTACACCACCCAGTGGTGGCTACAGTCATACCTTCCCCAAGAAGGTCAGAAACCCAGCCTGGTGTAGGGGACACCCTCTTCCAAGTTTGTCCTTTCTTAGGTATTCTCCTTCTGTCAGTACCAGGGTACTTTTTTTTTAGATTCTGTTTACACTTTTATAATTACTTTCCTATCATAGCTTATTCATACTTTATATTAAACTTCCAGTCTTTTAATTACTGTGTGGTTTCTCTTTCCTAACTCTACCCAGACTGATACAAAGGGCTTTTGAGACAAGATACCAAAAGAGTAGCCAATGGTGAAGGAAAGAAAAAATGAAAAGATGCCAACAAAAACTTTGCCAATTCCAATAGTCTACACAGAACTAAGCCCAGTCCCAGGACATGAAAAGGGAACTCAACTCTTCTCTTCCTTTTCCCCATCTACATTGTCCTATCCCAACTGGTCCCTTGATTTTAGGACCCTAACCTAGAGATTAGGAGGGGTTAGTTCTTGGAATCTAATCCCACTTTTGTATCCCATTTACTTTGCAAAACCTGCTTCAAATTCCATACAATCGACTTATAAATAAACTTTTTAAGGGGGGGGAGGCATTAAAATGTGAATATTCCCCATAACCACATATTGAAAATTGGTTTTACATATTAAATTCTAAAAAGTCAAAGCACAATAAAATTGACAACATAGTATGGACCAGTAGAAGGAACATGGGCTCTGCATCATGTCAAATGTTTTAAACCCTGATTCTACTGCTTACCAATAACATCCACCTCATAGGTTTGCCATGGGAATTACATATTACCATGTATGTGAAGTATATCACACACAGTAGGTGCTACTCAATAAACATTGTTTGTCTTTCCCTTGTATCTTTTTTTAATGAAATTTATTCTTTTCAATCTGAAAGAGAATAGTTCTTTTCCTGGGATCTAGTGAAACACAGGGGCTGCTTGAGGCAGTGTTTCCACCTTTGTAAGTTTGCCCTGTGGCCTTCATTCTTGAAGAGCAGCAGGTTAGAGGCTGTGAGCTCCTCTCTCACGGCCTGAGCCAGCCGCCGCTGCCGTGCTGGTTCTCTGAGCCTCGAAAAAGCTATACAAGGAGGTCCTCTTCACACACAGGGTTTTAGGTCTGACATTATTTTATTTCATTGCTCTAATCACAGCATTATACATGTTTTCTTTAAGCATTTTGAGTTTAATAAAATCTCTGTTGCATATAGGATTATGTAATTTATGTGATAAAGAAGTTCCAGTCTTTCCTGATTGAAACCTGTTTAAGGCAGAACCCATTATTCTTTTAGGGTAGAAAGGAAGTCTGGGAGAAGTTACAATGGAGTGGCAATAAAAAAATATGTCAGAAATATTAGTCAAGAAGTGCTAAGAGATCTGGCTCAGAGCCCAATTAGGATTGAACGAAGATATATATATATATATATATATATATATATATATATATATATATATATATATATATATATATATATAACCTAGTTAAGCTAAAGAATCCTTGATTAAGCTACTGAAAAGCCAAGGGTTTTAAAGTTCAAAGTATATGCAGACTTCTGTCAAATGCCTTTCAGAGCAGGCGACAAGAGAACTTACTAGCAGCCATAGACAGTGACAGATATAAATAAAATTCTGAAGGAAACTTTAAAATAACTGAAGCAAAAAAAAAAAAAGAACAAGGTTTTGTATGCTGTTCTTTGTCTTTGTACATTGATTTATCTTTTGTACTGAAGGAGGTTGCACTGAGTTTTTCTTTTTAAAAGCACACACAGATATCATTTATTAATAATTATCTTTGGGCTTAAGAAGTTATAAATAACTACATTTCTCAATGACAATAGTCCAGAATTGATTTGAATTCTTTCAGGAAATCTGCGTCCCTCGAACACCCAAGTGCCCAAGCTGCACTGATATGGCTACAGCTGCTCCTGGTTCCAATTCATATACTCAAATTTGACTTGGCAGGGCTTTGTAGCATTCTTAGGGGTTTTTACCTTTTTACAATAAATATGCAACTAGTAATAACAGTAATAAAATAACCACCTTCTGCATCTGTTTAGTCACCAAGTGTATAGCTGCTGCCCTCTCTCTATCCTTGAGTCTAATCCCTTTTCATCCACAACCACTGAATTATTTCAGATGCTCATCCTCTAGCTCCTGGATGGTCTCAAAGTCTTCCTGTAGTATTTCCTTGCCCCCAGTCCCCTCGTAACAAGAGCCATCTTAGTAAAATTTGAATCTATTTACATCATCCCCAGCTTATACTCCATCAATGGCTATCCATTGCTGAGGTTAAGTCCAGACTCTTTAGCATGTGTCTGAGGCCCTTCATCCCATGGTCCCATCTGTTTTCCCATCATCACCTCCTGCCACTCTTCCAGAAGCTTTCATGCCCCACACTGAAGTATTCTACCACACTTGCTTATGCATCCCTGCCATAGGAGAACCATATAATGCTAATTCAAGGCAAGCTAGCAAGAGGCACAGTGTCAAATTAATAGTAATCTAGAGAAAAGACTGAAAGCATTGTGGGGTAAGAGCTCATCCAAATAACCATCTAGCAATTAAGCAGACCCATCTCCCAGGAAGCCACTTAGTGACCATCTGCTGTTACATAAGCATAGCCCTTGGGAGTCCCCCTCCTCTATCCCAACCAGCTTTTCATCACATTCCTTACAACTACAATCAGTGCTCTCCCTGGGAGGAGCTCTAATAAATACAATTGTGCCATCTTTTAATTGTCAAGTGATGTTTTACCACCCCATATAGAGTGGTACCCTCCAAAGCTGCCCATCTGATCAGCCCCCTTATCTACAATGACAAATCCCCACCCGTCCTTCGAGATTCAATTAATACATCACCTCGGTGAAGATTTCTCTACCTAACCTCCAACTCTCTAGCAGAATTAACTAAACAGACACTTTCAGAGCACATACTATTATCAGTGCTTTATGATTTCTATTCTAAGTGTTTTTCAAATATTATCTGACTTTTTTCCTTACAATAACGCTACATGTTATGTGCTCTTAGTTGTGCCTCATTTATAGGTAGGAGATCTGTCATGTAGCTAGTAAGTGGTAGAATTAAGATTCAGATCCCAGCAGACTGGTTCCAGAGTCCTCGCCCCTAGCCAGTCTTCTTAGCTGTATGCTTACTTTTCCACTCCACTGCCAGTACCTCTTATGATTAACTCTATTATAGCTGGCATATAATCATATATGTTTACATGTTGGTTTTTCCTCTAGATTTTAAGGTCCCTAAAAGTAGGGCTTTTTCCCATATGCATATCTCCAAGAACTTGCTTAGACTTAATACATAATAGGCATTCTCTAAATATTTGTTGGATCATTAATTAATCAAACAGTTTTCATGAAAGTAAAGCCTGTGTTTGGATCTCTATGTTAAGAATCCAAGAACTAAACTTATGGTTATCATTTTGAAATATACAGAAATATCAAATCATTGTGTGTACCAGGAACTAACATAGCATTGTAGGTCAATTATACTTCAAAAGCAAACAGACAAACTCATAGAAAAAGAGATGAGATTTGTGGTTACCAAGGGTGGGGACTTAGTGGAGGGGGAATTGGATGAAGGTAGTGAAAGGGTACAAACTTTCAGTTATAAGATAAGTACTAGGGATGTAATGTACAACATAATGAATATAATTAACACCGATGTACACTATATATCAAAGTTGTTAAGACAGTAAATCCTAAAAGTCCTCATCACAAGGGAAAAAATGTATTTTTTTCTATTTCTTTAATTTTGTATTTACATAAGTTGATGAATGTTCGCTAAATTTTTGCGGTAATCATTTCATAATGTAAGTCAAATCATTATGCTGTACACCTTAAACATATAGAGTCCTGTATGCCAATTATATCTCAGTAAAACTGGAAGGAAAAAAGGGGAAAAAATGATGTGTCTAACATAGGAAGGGGTGGCACACTCATTGTCTGAAACCCATGCTTCTATGTCCAGGTCATGCTATGGACCACCCGTCATCTTCATATTCTCTGTTGCCCTGAAGTTGACGTGTGTGACTAAACTAAATGGTATAATAAAGTACTAATCTTGACATTAAAAAAAAAAAAGAATCCAATATGAGATACCCTACGTATTCCAAAGGAGCTGCATTTCACATGGAAAATACAGAGGAACAGAGTATTTGGTCATTTATGTTTTCAAAATCGAAGCAAATGGCCAAATTATCCTTGCTAAAGTTAAATTCAACTACCAAGTTGCATGCACAATAATAGGATATTTTCAAAAGCACCTTTAATAATGTAACCTATAAAAGCATAGTAGTAAAAAATATTTTCAGAGTCATTAATATGACGAAAAAAATTAAGATGATTTTCTGATAATCACTTCTAAAAGAATTACTACAACACTAGGATAATTAAGGCCAACCAGGGAGATAAAAACCTTCAGATTCAAGATGTGAAGAAATGTCAGAGGGTATGAAACAATTGTTTTAATTTTTTCTCATTTGTAAATTCATTTTATGCCTCCAAGTGCAATATAAATTATTTACCAAAATTAGCTGTAATCATTTACAGGGACAAGCACAAGCGGTTCACACATAAACCTGTATCGTTGCTTTATTTGCATGTAAACTGTGCATATGTCTAATTAGAGAGGCAACTGTAAAAGTAAACAATGCTTAATGTTGTAAAAAATCCCCGCGCCCTTCCTTCTCCTGATTTAAGGAAGAGGTATGGAGAAAAGAGCCAGTGGCACAAGGGAAAAACAATTCTTATTTGAAACATCTTCAGAAACCATATTTCAAGATAGAATTCTGTATGACTTTTATCCAGTTTCTAATTCTCTGCCTCAATTGTCATTCAGGTTTATGAAATGTATTGGAAATATTATTTTTGACTTGAAATATACACTCTATGAGAAGTCTGACCACAGGCGTGCGCACTTTATCTTACGAGGTTGAGATCTTCCCTTTCCCTCTGCCTAAGCTATGGTCCCATGTCTCTCTTTGGACATTAGTCATGCTCTCAGTCCTTATGTGATTTTCTTGGACAAGGACAACTTGCTCGCTATCCGATAAGATACCATGAAAAGTCTCTTAAATTAACCAGCTGAGCACTACAGTTCATTATTTACTAATTTATCTTTCATGTTCTGCTTTCAGTGGACATTTCCCCCTTTTTTCAACATAGGACCTGAGCCTGCATATCCCAGGCATTCCTTATTTAATTGTTAGTGCATCTTTTATGTGAATATAAATGCAAGGGACTTGGAGTGATGGAGAGTTATCCATACAGTGCTGGGAGGCAGATCTATGATGAGATGATCCTTTCTGAAATCAAATGCATCTAATCACATTGCTTCATGGCCACATCTATAAATGACGCTGGACAACTGTGATCAAACCTTGGAAATCAATAACAGCTACTACTTTGCCTGTTTCTCAGGGAGATGGCCTGCCACAGGGGAGTCAGTAAAGATGGCGTTGGAGAGATTGCTAGTGTATCCTGTGCACTTTTGCAGATGAGAAACTGAAGGTGTTCAATGTGTTCCTGGCAAACCCTAATTTCCATTCTCAGATGTAAATACAGAAATTTAACCCTTATTCTGCATTACATGTGCCTCCCACACACTGGAACTTGAAGATTCTGTGTTTAATGAGTCAATAAAAAGAATTATCATTATTCTTTTTTTTTTGCCTTTGGACATCCATTTTCCATAGCCATTACATCTTTTGTGTATGCATGTGAACACACACACAAAAACGCATACTCAGAATGTGTATAAATGCGTAGTTTAGATCAGTGATTTGGGGGAAGTCTTTCTGGCTGTTAAGTTCTTCCGGGTGAATATCATTCTCAGTATAACCTCAAGTTCAAAAAGACACATACAGGGATGGCAGACTCTCCATGGAGCCAGTGGTAATAGTTAACTCAATTTATAAGCATCGCCATGCCCACGTTTTTAACTTTGCCTGTAGCTGTAGGCTAGACTGCATTTCAATCGGTTCGAGTTCAGCTGTCTGTTTTATTACACCCAGGCCAGTAACACTTTGGGGATTTTTAGTCCCTTCAGTGACAAATGTATATTCAACCACTGCTGTGAGCAGAAGCCCACATTGCAGGTCACCAAAGGACAACAAACTGAGTAGGATGTCAGAGAAATGTTCAGAAAAATATCTCCATATGTGACTGCAATTGACTCTACCTTCAATCTTTTCAATCTTTGAGAAGCATGTAAAGTTGTTTTTTCAAGTAATATGTATATATTTTTTAAATCTGTGTCTCTTAAAAAGAAATAGCTAGATTGCCTAAGACACTTCTAACAAAATTTTATACGAAGTTAACTCATTCAGATGACAGACAATGACAAGATTTTTATACTACCTCATGTGGAGGTTGGTTGGGTGTAATGTTTTTTAATAGAGATCATGAAGTCTATTCACAGATGCCACTCTGAGATTCTTATTGCACAAAGCTGAAATAACTGTCCTTAAATGGTATGATGCACCAGCTATGCTTACTGAGACCCTGGGAGAAACTCACCTTCATTGTGTTGTCACTTAGCCAACACAATTGAGAGAAAAAGAAAAATGCCTTCCTACGGGAAAAGTGTCAGCTGTGCTGATTCAGAACAGACACTGAAGTGGCCCTAATATATTTTCACCTTGATGCCTGTGCTCAGGCTACACTGATGGATTCGAATTATCACTGTAAAGTTCTTTTATTCTATAAAGGAGGTAAGAAATTTTCATCCAGTCTCATCAGTCAACTGAAAACTTTCTGCTGACCCTAGATCTGTCTCCATCTGTTATAAATGTCCAATTCATTTGTGCAACATGCAAATTTTATTTAACTGAAAGAAAATCTGTGAAATTTTAATTGTTGGCTTTTACTTGTGTTCCTCCTACCACCGAATTCCACAACCAAAAATCTTATGAGAGAGTTGAGAACAATAGTAACTTTATTTGCTTTTCTCAGTTCTTATGCCTACAACACCAGGAGCTAATCACTTGACAATTAATATCAGAACATCAAGAGAAGAAATGTTTTTAATGACTGAAGTCTCTTTAAAAAATTTTTTTTGAAGTCTTTTTTTTTTTTTTTTACTAGTTTGTGACATGCATACTTTTTCCTGTCCTATACTATCTCCTGAACCTAAGAAATAAAGCAGGGTATTTTCCACATTGAGGTACACCTATCAGACTACTTGGCAAAAGTATATAACCAGATTTGTCTTAACCAAACCCAGGTAAGGATCAGTCTCCTCAGAGAACAATCAAATACACTTTGATTCTCTTATATAAAAATTGCAAGGAACAGTAAGATCATATGCAAATCAATAGTCATTTAATATCACATTTGTTCCCAGAAATAAACATTAAAAGGAAGCATTAAGTATTAGTATGTCAGAGTCCAAAATGAGTATATGTATTTGGAAGTGTTATAAATATGTACACAGTGTGTGTTATTCAGTGTTTCCCTTTCATGTTCTTTTTGCCAGAATCTGGCAACACTTCAAATAATCAGGGAAAGAAAAAACTATCTTCAGGGAATATCCTTCAATAATAATTTGTTTGAAGGTTGCTTGTATTCAGTGGCATGGTTTCCCTTCTTAAAACCTTTGCTGGACACAGTTCACCAAGCACCTATTCCTGCAAAGGAGTCTATCTCCGTGTTCATGTAGAGCTGTATCGTTTAAAATGTCTTTCTTTGTTGTGAATTTAGTTAATTAAAAAAAATTAAACTGTGGATCTACTGTCTTAAAAGCATGATTAAACCTCTGAAAACTCCTTAACATTCCATTTTAGGGTGGGATCCCCCCAAAGCCTGTGAATTCTCATGAACCAGGAATGCAGAGGTTGAGTCACATTAAACTTTCAACATCATTGCCCTATATCCCCCCTTACTCCTATCCTAAGTCTCCCCCAAACCACCACCTTGTTCCTTAGAAAATTGCACTCTCCCTCAGCTGTCCCTTGTCATGAAAAAAAAAACAATCTAATAAATTTATTTGTCTATAAATTAGTGGTTAAGATTCACAACTGTCAAGGACATTTGCTTGGTCCATGTAGTTGCTCAACAAATATTATTGCAGTACCCACTCTGCAGGGATTTTTTTCCTCATGGAAAACACAGCCTGGAGCAAGACACACGTCTTATCTTCTGAAGCTATGGTTACATGCCCTTGGTCATTCCTAATATTTTGGGGGTTTTTTTGTTTTGTTTCTTTATTTTCTCTTGATCTTCCTTACCAGGGGGGTTCTTTTTTTTAATTGAAGTATAGTTGATTTACAATGTTATGTTAGTTTCAGGTATACAGCAAAGTGATTCAGTTATATATATGCACATTCTTTTTCATATTCTTTTCCATTATAGGTTATTGCAAGATATTGAATATAGTTCCCTATGCTATACAATAGGTCCTTGTCATTTATCTATTTTATATATAGTAGTGTGTATCCATCAATCCCAAACATCTAATTTATACCCACCCCCCTTTTCCCATTTGGTAACCATAAGTTTGCTTTCTTTGCCTGTGACTCAATTTCTGTTTTATAAATAAGTTCATTTATATCATTTTTTTAGATCTACATATAAGTGATATACGATATTTATCTTTCTCTGTCTGACTTAACTTCACTTAGCATGATAATCTCTAGGTCCATCCATGTTGTTACAAATGGCATTATTTCATTTTTAATGACTGAATAATATTCCATTATATACATATACCACATCTTCTTTATCCATTTGTCTGTCCATAGGCATTTAGGTTGCTTCCATGTCTTGGCTATTGTAAATAGTGTTGCTATGAACATTGGGGTGCATGTATCTTCTCAAATTAGAGTTTTCACCTTTTCCAGATATATGTCCAGGAGTGGGATTGCTGGATCATATGGTAACTCTATTTTTAGTTTTTTAAGGAATATTCATACTGTTCTCCATAGTGGCTGTACCAATTTACATTCCTACCAACATAGGAGGGTTCTCTTTTCTCCACACCCTCTCTAACGTTTATTATTTGTAGACTTTATGATGATGGCCATTCTGACTGGTATGAGGTGATACCTCATGGTAGTTTTGATTTGCATTTCTCTAACAATTAGTGATGTTGAGCATCTTTTTATGTGCCTGTTGGCCACTTGTATGTCTTCTTTGGAGAAATGTCTATTTAGGTCTTCTGCCCATTTTTTGATTGGTTGTTTGGTTTTTTGATATTGAGCTGTGTGAGCTGTTTATATATTTTGGAAATTAATCCCTTGTCAGTTGCATCATTTGCAAATATTTTCTCCCATTCTGTAGGTTGTCTTTTTATGTCTACGGTTTGTTATGTTTATGCTGTGCAAAAGCTTTTAAGTTTAATTAGGTCCCATTTGTTTATTTTTGCTTTTGTTTCCATTATTCAAGGAGATGGATCTAAAAATTATTGCTGTAATTTATGTCAAAGAGTGTTGTACCTATGTTTTCCTCTAGGAGTTTTATAGCATCTGGTCTTACATTTAGGTCTTTAATACCAGGGGGTTTTCTATGTTGTTCATCTTTTAAAAGGAACAGTTTTTACCTCCGTCAATGCTATCCATTAAACTTTGTTTTCTATTTAATTAATTAATTTTTTACTTTATTATTTTTTCCTCTGCTTTCTTTGCACATACCCTGTTGTTTCTTTTTCTAACTTCTTGAGTTGCCTGCTTGGTTCTTTAATTTTCAGTCATTCTAAGAGACATATTTGGAGGTTGTAACTGTCCTTCTGAGAGCTGATTGACTTGTATTCCACAAGTTCTGATATGTAACATTTTCATTAATTTTTTGTTTTTTTAAATTATTTAGAAAGGCATGTTTTATAATCTTGTCATTTTGATTCTGAGTCCCAACTTTATTGGTTAAAGAATGTGGTCCCTATGATACTGACTCTTTGGTTTTGATGACACTGTCATGTTTTCACACATGTTCCATGTATGTTTGGAAGTACATTCTGTAACTGTGGGCTACAAGTTTCCATATATGTCCATTAGATGAAACTTGCCCATTGTTTTTGTTTCAACTTCTATGGCTATATTAAGTTTTTGCCTTAGATGTTAAAACATCCCAGATACTTGCATGCCAGTATGATTGTAGATGTGTAAGTTTGCCCTGGAAATTCTAACAATTTTACATTATGAATTTGAGGCTATGTAGCTAGATATGTACAATTGCTGAATTGTTATATTTTGTACAAGATTTATTCCTCTTACCATTAGGTAACAGTCCTCATTATTCCTAATAAAATTTTTGCCTTAAAGTCCGTGTTGTTATATTAATGCAGCCACTCTGCCTTTTTTTCTGGTTAGTGTTTTCCCTGCATGTATTTTCTGGTCTCCTTTACTCTCATCCTTTGTAATGACATTTTAGGTATACTGCTTGTAAACAGCATATCTGTGACTTTTTGAGACAATCTCTGTATTCTAACTGGCAATTTTTTTCTATTTACATTTACTGTGATCATTGATATAGTAAAGGATATTGGTAACTAAAGAATATAACTTCTATGTAACAATGTAGAAATAGCACAACAAAGGAGGAAAAAAAGAGAAAAAGGGGAAAGAAGGTGAGAAGGTAAAAATAAGTTTGCTGACTGCCTCATATTGTCCACTCCAATGGCCTAGAAGGATGGTCACCACAGCAGTAATGAATTTTCTTATTGCTTGGATTCTCATCTTTCATATAATTCATGACTAAAAGAAACAAGGGCCCTTGAGGATAGGGCTGAGTACCAGTCTGAGTAAAGAAGGTACAGTGTAAGTCTGGAATATCTTGTCCTGCCAAAAAGCAAGAACATTTTCAAGATTAATGAGGTGTGTCCAAAGGACACAGGAGCCAAACTAATGGAGCTCTTCTATGGCCAGAATTATGTCAATTAGAGTATAAAAAAATAATGATTGTAATTGATTGAACCACATTTATGGAAATCCATCTGTTTATAATGATACTAAAAAAAGAGAAAGCCAAAAAAGTCTTTTGTGGTCAATTGAGGCCACTCTTAAAGTAACTCCTTACTTTGAAAAATGTTAAAGGGAAGAAACTCAATATTTACTCTGCCTTTCAAGCAAGAACTTTATTTTAGGATAAACAAATAGTCTCAATTGATAAAACAAATCAAACTGATGAAAAAAAAAGTACTACTTTATAGAAAATGCCAGGTTATATATTTAGAAGAAATGATGGAATTAGAAAATCATCACCTTACAACCTTAATTGATTCAGAAAAAGATTATCCATTGTTGTTAACATTAAGTAAATGGTTAGTGGGAAGCTGAACATCTCTTTGATACCAAAGGAGTGTTACACCTTCGTAAGGAAAAACAACATTGGATTCTACTTAGGAAAAAATATCATTTCTTAAGGATTTTTTATACAAGTAAGCAAAATAAATATCAAGAGATATTAAGAAATTATTACCATATGTGATAATGTTATTTTGGATATATAAGGAAATGTTCCCAGTTTTAAGAAGCAATCTAAAGTAGAAAAAATAAAATAAAATAATGGCTGTATAAACAAATGAAGTATATCCCTCATGTCTTTATTTTTCTGTTATACCAATCTTCTCTATTACAGAAGTAGATCTCAATTTAGGTTAAAAATTTGTTATTTTATGCAAATATATAAATATATAATACATACATATACATTTCTTTTCTCTATCATTAGCCCTTTATATTTTAATATAGACAATAATATGTGTTAAATAAACATAATAAAGTCTGAGGTTGATCAGTTTCCCCACATTCTTCATAAACAATACAAGACCCTAGAGAAATGTTTAACACTAATCCTACTCCTTTTATCTTACATGTTGTTGCTCTGCATTTTAAACTTTGTGTTTATATCCAATCACTTGTCATCATTGTGTCATCATTGTAATCATCATCACCTTTAGATTTCCCACGTTTGCATTTTGCTGGTTAATCATTGCTTCTTGTATCCTATACAAGATAAGTTCACAATTCTTCCCGTACTTCATTCTTTGATAGTTCATTCAGTACTATTCCGTGATTGGTAAACTCTTCCAATATTTTTTGTCTGAAAATGTCTTTATCTAACTCCCATGTTTAAATCATAGTTGATCGAGGTATAGGAATCTAGCTAGAGGTTATTTCTCAAGCTCTTTCAAATCTTATTTGTTTGTTCACTGCTTGCTTTTGTTGTAGTTGGGAAGTATAGAGACAATCTAATTGTTATTAATTTGTGGTTATTATTTTTTGGTGCTTTGCTTTTTTCACTAGATATTTTTAGCTCTGAAATTTTCTTTATCCTGCCATGAATTCATCGTGCTCATTGAATCTAGAAATGCATGTCTTATAAAAATTCTGGAAAATCTATTACATGGTACCTTTGAATATCACTTCTTCACCATCGTCACTAGTTTCTCTTTCTACATCTGCTATTTACTCTGTTGAAACTTGTCATTCTGTTCTTCATGTCTCTTAACTTCTCTTCATACTTTCCATCTATTTATGTCTCCATGATGAAAGTTGCACAATTCCTTCAAATATATCTTATAGTTCACTAATTCTATGTTCAGTTGCTTAACCTATCTAATAGATTTTTTATTTTGAAGACTGTATTTTTAATTTCATGAAAATACATTAGTTCCCTTTTCTAACAGGACCAGTCTTTGTACCCATTAAACCTATTTCCTTTATATGTCATATTGCAATCCTGTCAAATTTTTTAAGTTTTATATTCTTGTTTATTTTATATGCTGACTTTTACCCATAGTAGACTGTTTGATCTTGGAGTTTTTTGAAATATTGTATTGTGAGCTCGTTATTTGGAAGATGGGGTCTTTATTAGCAAAACCTCTTATGATCTGGATTATAAAAGTATTCCCAGTGACTTTTCTTCTGCTAGGAGCCCCAGGGCTATCACTAGCCTAGGATAACTTGATGTTACTCTCAGTTTAAGGATTTCCAGACAATTCAGAAAACATAAATTTAGTCCTCAAATTATGGTGAGGCTATGTCTGTGTTTCTCAATTCTCAGAGCCCAGGCTGAGACATCCAATTATTTTCGTCATCTTTGCCAGCTGATATGCAGAAATTTTCTAAGATTCCTTTTCACTTAGTATGTAGCCCTTTGAGGGTCTTGGCTTTATGAAGCTGTAAGCCACATCAGTTCCTCCTTCTTTGCTAAGCCCCAGTTTCTCTTCTCTCTATGTAAGTGTTTCTATGATAATCAGACACTCCAGAGTTGTAGAGTTTCAGCTCACAAACTCACAACAGTGGCTTTCATTTCCCTCTTCCTTTTTGGCTCCTATATCATGCTCCCTTTGTAGTTCACCTCTATATTTCAGAGAATTTTTGTTATATTTTATCCTGCATTTCTAGATGTTAGTTGCAGGTAAATTTTCAGATTACCTAGTCTGCCATATTGCCAGAAACGGGCATATTAATTTTGGGTTTTTTTTCTTTTAAACTTATGTGACATAAATTTTTCTCATTGCCTTTAACATTTCTACTTAAATTCCAGAAGAAGAAAAAATGAATGTATGCATCCTAATATTTGAGTCTCCTTTCATGAACATCTCCCAGGATAAGGTATATGTTCCTCTGAAGTTCCTGGTGTATAAACCTTAAAAATCTGCTACTGTTATTTCGTTGACCTACACTTGGCCAATAAATTTATTGCTGCAAATGGAAATTAGGTAAGGGAAGTACTGTCTTCTTTCATTTAAAATGCTCCTGGTTTTCATTTGCTCGTCTTTATTATTGTCAGCTTTAATAGCTGTGATAGTGCGGTCTTTTCTATTCCTTGGGAATTATACCTGATTTGTCTCTGATTTCTCAGACAGCTTCTTCTGTACCTGTATGTTCTCCTATTTTTACCTATCCCACTGAAAGATAAGCCTTCTATTCCTTTTTTAAGTCAATGATCCAGGAAGTTCTTTTCCTGTTCTGATTCCACTAGTTCACCTAAATGACCAGGTCTCTTACTACAGCTTTAGCTATTCTTCCTAATCCAGCTGTGCTGGACATGCTGCCTCAGACTCAGTATTTGTGTCTTTTACAGCACACATTGTACTTTTTGTTCATCATGATATATTCAAAATCCTGCTATTTCCTTCTACAGAATAGCAGGTTGTCTCCCTATCCCACTTTCTGGCATCAAAAAATTATTTGTTTGGAGCCAAAAGATCTTCTGATGCTTGAGGTCCTGATGTCCCCATGCTCCCTACTCTCTTCTCTTCAGTCTCTGCCCTGTGTATGTACCAATGTGCATGATTACTATTTCCACGATTAAATTTCCAGAATTCTGAATTCAAGATTTTTTCCATCCATTTTGACTTTTTTCTTTCCCTCTTTTTTCCCTTGCCTTTGAATTCAGGCTTATAAAATACCTTAACATAATGGTCAGTTTGATATTGCCAAGTAAAAAAAAATTTTTAAGCTAGTTTTTGGTACTTTATTTTAAAAACTGTCTCCAACACCAACCATCAGCACCACTTCAGAGCCAAATGGGAAGGAATAAAATATGTGCTGTCACCTCGTCTTTCCCACATCCTATCGTGATTATATATGCAGGATTATTCCTCCTCATCCCTTTCATGTGTGCAAAATCATTTTTATCTTTTTACTCTATCAGATAAGCACCGTCTAGAATAAAAGCAATATCCATATCTTTAGTTGTACCAAGGGAGTATATGTGAGAGTCTTAAGAGAAGAGGATCCAGAAGATAAATCAGTTATTAAATGTAAATTATAATTAATATTTGACCAGCACCATGTTACCAAGGGCAGAATTCCTGCCTTAAAGGGTCCTACGATTCTTTTAATGAGAGGAATACGGAATGAGAAAAAGGAAAATGAATTACTACAGGGGTATGTGTGCACGTGTGTGTGTTTGCCTAAGCAAATAGACCATGGATGACAATCAGAAACATTTTTAGAACTGTAAAATAGAAACGTACATAGGAAGATATTTTTATTTCGATTCAAAACTCCTGAAAACTTCTAAATACGTGATTGTATCTCCTTTTCTGTAATATTTAAAGAAGTAAAGGAGGACAGTGGTTAAATTTTAGATATGAAGCAAAATAAGAGCCAATAATTATTTTTTTCGAAAGCTCACTGTTACCGAATTCAGAGAGTCGCCCGAACTCTATCAGTCATTCAAGACTAAACGATAGTTTTTCTAAAATCGATTTGTGTCATGTGGGTATTCTTTGAGGCCCTGTGACTATAATTCACACTACGACATTCAAAAGATGCAACTGAAAGGCTCCTGTGAGCACTGCCTCAACCTCATAACTCAGCTCCTCAGTGAGCACACATTCTGACTCTGAACGTGTCCCAGCATCCAGAATCCACAAGATGGCGTTAGTGATCACTTTTTTTTTCTTTTTAAGAACGTTAATTTTACAACAGTCATTTAATTGTCTTTTTTTTCTTTTAAGAAAAAGATAAAAAATTTTCCTCTTCTGGGATATATGTAATATGATTAACAGTGATTAACTTTATAATTTCTGGAAATACTGCAATAAAAGAAAATCACTTGCCTACATCTTCTACTTTGCATTTGTGTTTTGAAAGTTGTTCCCCTCATTCCTCAGGCTTCTATGTCTCTCTTCTGTGATAAAATTCTGAGACTGTGCAGTCCAGTCATCAGTAGCCACGTATGCAATTTAAATTTTAATTAGTCAAAGTTAAATAAATCTCAAAATTCAGTTCTTCAATAGCCACCTGAGGCTAATGGCTGCCATCCTGCACCAAGCCATACAGAGCATTCTTATCAGCACAGGAAGTTCTATTGGACAGCACTGCCTGAAGGATAGTGGCTCAAAGACCTGGATGTATTTCCCAGAACTGATATGTAGAAATCGCATCCCCCATCAGTGTCTTTCACTGTGACACATACATTCTGAAGTGGAAATAGAGGTGATAGAAAGTTGAAATGAAAATGTAAACTTTCTCACACTTTTGTGTACAGTGTGTACACAGGAACATTGCTGCATCCTGTAAAATAATCCACATGTGGACCATGTGTTTAGAGTGTATAATTTTGGACATCTTCAGAGCAGCCATTGTCATAATTATTTTTTTAACTCTACTTATATTATTGAAGCCCAGCATGGTTATGGTTTCAGAAACAGAAAAACAAAATAGTAGAACTGAAAAGAAACCTGGAGATCATCTGATCCAGCCTCCTGTGTGATTCATTAGGAGACAGGACCAAAAAATGAGGCAAGTAATGTAACAGACAGTCCCCTAGTACAGGAGACCAGAAAAAATCCTATCTTGGGTGATCTTGGTTGAACTTCTCTGTACCTAACTTTTGTTACATAGAAAACAAAGGATTAAGAAAGGTTATATGGAAGTTTACTTTTAGCTCTAAATTTATCTCCTGTATCACATTTAGTGTTCGGAATTCAGGCAGTTTCAAAGTCACAGGATAAAAGATAGTACATTCACCCTGAGTATTAATTTTATTCAAAGATGTGAGGAGGGAAAGCTAAGTACTTTGACTAGTGATTTTAAAATTATTCTTTTATCTTTAAAAAATGCAAACGTGTTATGGCGGAGATAAAACACGAAGCTACAAAGGAATATTATGCCTGTTGTGGGCTATTTGAGATACACTCCCAAATCCTTCCAGGAGTTCTCATTCATTCTTTCTGCCTTTAAGGACATTTTTACACACTTGAGAAATGCCTCAATGGGCAACTGCACATGAGTGAAAGCCTTCCAATGACAAGTTTGGAGACTTAACCATGGTTTGAATAAGGTCTGCAAGTCCAGAAATTTCATTTGGTACATGGTAAGGTTATAGTTAGTTCACAATAAAATCCAAAATAAAAATGTAATGGTTAATAGTGATGATGGGGCTAATTATACCAGAAATCTGGGCTAAATAATTACTAAATTGTATAAAAGCAGATACTCTGAGCTTACTGGAAGCTAAGTAAAAAGAAAATAGAATAAGTGATGGCATTCTCATTTTATACTAAATGAAGAATAATATTGTAAAGGAGAGTAGACAAATATATCCAAATTCAGAAAAATCAGAGAGGCCAAATGCAGGTGTGTTTTTATAAAGGAACATTAGGATTATATAATGAACATTGTATATAATGGTAATTTTATAAATTATGGAGAACTACCCTTTATAAAGTCATTTCTTAGCTTGACCTTGGAAAAGGTGAAAAACATGTCACTATATTGGAAACTTGTCAAATCACTTCTGCAGAAAGTTGAACACTAATGTGTTCCAGCCATGTAGCATTTCAGCGACCTAACTTGATACAAGGGTAGATCTTAGAGAATATGGAGAAATGAATGACCACTGCTTTTTAAATGGTAAGTACTTAATTTTTATAATTTTGCACATTAAAATGTCACCAATTCCACAAGAAATCCATGTTATACTAAAAAGAGTAAGTTCAGTTGTATCCTTAAATATTAGTTGTTTAAAACAGAGACCATACAAGAGATGTTTTGTATCCCTGAAAAGAAACAACCCACAAATATTTACCCAAGAGCCCATGGTAAATTGGGACTGGGAATACATTGTTAATTCTTGTCTTAGATTTTCAAACTGTAATGGTGATTAAATACTCCTCAGTAGATGACTTTTTCCTCGATATTTTTTATTGTGGTTTAAAAAAAACACACAATGTTAAATTTACCTTCTTAACTATTTAAGTGTACGGTTCAGTGGTGTTAAGTATATTCACATTTTTGTGCAACAGATCTCTAGAATTTTTTAAACTTACAAAACTGAAAAACTCCACTGATTAAACACTAATCCCCTTTCCTTCCTGCTCTTAACCTTTGGAAACCACCTTTCAACTTTCTGTTTCCATGAATTTGACTAGTTTAGATTCTTCATATGAGAGGAATCTTACAGTATTTGTCCTTTTGTGACTGGCTTGTTTAATTTAGCATAATATCCTCAAGGTTCATTCATGTTGTAGCATATGACAAGATTTCCTTCTTTTTCAAAACTGAATAATATTCCGTTATATGTATATACCACATTTTCTTAATGCATTTATCCATCAAAGGACATATGAGTTGCTTCCACCTCTTGGCTATTGTGAATAATACTGCAATGAACATGAGCATACAAATATCTCTCTAAAATCTTCCTTTGAATTCTTTTGACTATATACCCAGAAGTGGGATTGCTGGATCATTTGGTAATTCTACATTTAATTTTTTGAGAAGCCTCCATATTGTTTTCCATAATGGCTGCAACATTTTACATTCCCACCAATGGTGCACAAGGGTTTCAATTTCTCCATATCCTTGTCAACACCTGACATTTTCTTTTGTTAGTGGTGATCCTAACTTCTGTGTTGCCCTATCAAATATCAACTGTGCCAGCCAGTCTCTTGATAGGAATACTGTATAGCAAGTAATTCAAGATGGAGGTTGTTTGGATGCCCTGAATCATAGAATTGTAAGGGTTGCAACAATCTTAAATGTATACATTTAATTAATTTGAAATGGTTTAATAATGGTGGGCAGCCAATGGTGGGTGCCCATGCTATACAGTAGTGGCCTTTGTTGACGCAGTGGCCTTCGGTAACGTGGTATAGCACTGTCAGAGAAGACGGCTTGAGTTTCCCAACCCTGATCCTGTCACTATCAGGTTATAGGATGTGGGAAAATCCTTAACCACTCTGAGCTCATTTCCCACATTTGTGAATTGGGAATAATGATATCTAGTGCACAGCACATTGTTGGCATGAGGATTAAATGAAAGGATGTACGTAAAGTGTCTGGCACATAATATGCTATCAACAAATTTTAGCTTCTTTTTGCTTAATCCCCAAATCCATTTCTCATGCAAGTTAATATATTGAGAGATCAAGACCTGAATTTTTAATAAAAGTATGATAGAAAGTTTCAGGAGACATTCAACAGTCTCTGTAATTTTAAGGAAGATTTTTTTATAGTAGTCTACACCAGACATTCAACCTGAAGCTACCCTACATGAAGAGGAATCTGCCACCCCAGATAAGATTTAAGCAATGCCTTCTGGAGAAGAGTTGCCTTATCTTTATCTTTAATATAAGATGTTAAATCAAAAGGGCTTTCATGAGTGAGTTGTCCTAGCATCTTCAGCAACTAGGGCCTGAGAATCTATACTCATAGGCCCGAAGGAACATGGAGAAGGCCTTACACTGATGTCTTTGGTAGTTCACCAGTCCATTCTATTTAATAAATGCATTATTAATCTATTTTCAACAGATCAGCCAGAGGGATATTCTTAAGCTATTATACCTCTTAATCCTGTCACACCTCCAACAGCTACTAGAAAGTTATTAAGCCATAGATGGCAGGAATCTTTGTCCGTTTTGATCACTGCTTTAAGCTTAGTACATAGAATAGTGCCTAAAAGATAAGAGGCCCTTAATAACTACTTATTGAATAAATACATATATGAGTAAAGGAATAAACGAAATAGTCAAACTGAAAGAATTTCCATACAGTATCCCAGGATCTGATTAAATGTCCTACTTCTTGTCAAGGCCTTCCTTGACTTCTAACCAAGGTCTCTGAAATAGAGTCAGGAAACCAGTGAATCCCTGGTGATGCAAGTGTGTGTCACTTCCTCTCTGATGTTTGAATCTACAGTCAGTACAGACATCTCTCCCTAAAGACTTCCGGGCTTGAACACTGTAAATTGTTTTTAACTCCTCCCCCCCCGGAGGAGAGACCTCACTCCAGTTCAGGCTCCAAGTAGGCATAAAAACTCAGGGCAGTATTGTGGAGGGAGAAGCAAGTCTAGAGCACCATTATACTTTGAATTCCAACTAAGATGTTCTTCTCATGGACAAACAAGGATATGCTAAATAGTCAATTATCAATAATTTTTTGCTCCTTCTATGCAAACGAGGTTACCGCAAGACTTATCTTTGAGTTTCACTTAAATATATTGAGTTGTAGTTGTGAGTTTGATCCACAATTTCTCTTGCTGGATAGGATATCACTGTAAGAACAATGGCTTATTGGAAAACAATATCCTAACATTATCCTAAGCTAGGTAACCTAGCAATAGAATTTTATTAGAACCATTTCTATTCTTGACATTCTGACTCACAAAATTACTGTGTCAAATAAAGGGTGCCTCAGACATATAATGTTTAACCAGCTCTCTACTTGAGACCATAAATCTGGACTTTCACATGCCCACTGGTAGAGTGTGTGTGTGTGTGGTGGAGAGACAGAGATAGGGACAGAGAGAGAGTGAGATAAAGACAGAACATACTCAGAGCTGACTTGCCAATTAGTCAGTCAGGAATTAGAAATAGATTCTCACTGGTTTACATTCAGATAGTTTACACATGACCTGATTGATACTGACTTCACTCAGTGTGATCAAGAAGTCCTGAACTCGACTAAACGTATGTGGTTGGGTGATATTCTCTCAAAAACACAGAAAGAAAAAAAAAACGTAAGTAGAGAAGAAAGGTTACTATATCGAAGTATCAGTAAGTTAAATTTAGAAAACTGAACTTAAGGCCTTAGAATATTGTTTTCAGAATTGAAAGTGCACATATATCACCCAAGGTTCTTGTTAAAAATGCAAGTTTTTGCTCAGTGGACCTGGATTGGGACTGAGATTCTTCATTTCTAACAAGTCCCAGGTGATACTGATGCTGCTGGTCCACAGATCACACTTTGACTAACAATGTTTGCAAACGTGCTGGCAAAGGCCTGGTCCCCCCAAATGAGAAAGAAGCCATCCAAACAAGGTAGGTTAAAGCCACAAGTGATTTTAGAAAGCCCTTGAATCATTGTTAACTCATTGGAAGACCATGATTACATTATGGGAAGAAATCATTATTTTATTGTGTGTTGTTATAGTTCAAGCTCCCTTCCTGTCACAAGCACAAATCATTGACGCTTAGTCTGCAGTTGTTGCCATGAGTTTTTATTGCTTGAATTCAAGAGCTACACAATAAGTCTTGCCTTTAGCTCATTCCACATTTACAGGAAAAAGAAACAGAATCCTATGCAGCAGCACTGTATAAAACCAGTGATCAGGGCTTCCCTGGTGGCACAGGGGTTGAGAGTCCGCCTGCCGATGCAGGGGACGCAGGTTCGTGTCCCAGTCCGGGAGGATCCCACATGCTGTGGAGCGGCTGGGCCCGTGAGCCATGGCCGCTGAGCCTGCGCGTCCGGAGCCTGTGCTCCGCAACGGGAGAGGCCACAGCAGTGAGAGGCCCGCAGACCGCAAAAAAAAAAAACAAAACAAACCAGTGATCAGAATGATTGACACCAATAGGGAGCAGCTGAGACCAACTGGGAGAATAAAAGCTGTTAGAAGTTCATCTGTGGACATGATTTGTCCACTTAGCCTTGAACTTTAGGAAAAGTCTTTAAAGTGTGAGCAGGCGCATTGGGCAGGAAGGCCTACAGAAGCTCTGCACCCCCTGGATGCCTGCAGCTCGCTGCTGCCTTGCCTTCTGGGGGTGCTCTGGTCCCCTGCCTCCTCCAAGCACCACGCTGGGCCACAGTGAGCATCCCTGCCCCTCCCCAGGACACATTCAGCATCAGAGGCTGCGCCTGACCAGCACAGAACAAAAGAAAGGAGACAATTATGTGAAAAAGCCTAGGGGGAAATACCAAATAAAAGCACTCAGAAAAGCTCTTTAACTTGCTGAAAATTCCTAACTTGAATAAAGGTCATTTACTTTTGAGCTTTTCCTACAGAATTCTCTGACGTGTCCTGTTGTGCTGCATTGAGAAACAAAGCAAAGTCAGACAGTTATTTTCCTAACTGACTGAGCAGAAACGTACGTTGGAGTAGATGTGAGTATATCCGGAAACAGCAAACTCATCCACCTACAGTAAAGAGCAGACGCAGAGACCTTTGAATTTGGAAGTTTCAAGGTTTGACTTCCTTGTTATAATAACAAAACATAATTTATGGGCCTTACATGACCATAGTTCTAGACAAAATGATTTTGGCTATGACACATCCAATTGAATACTGAGGAGAAAAAACAACTTATTCTTTAACAGTTGTCAGGGTCAGTGTGACTTGCCTGAATATTGAAGCACATGTTCTGTGGGCGGGTAGGACATTGTTACAGGTTGAACCCTATGAGTATTGGAGTGGAATGGGTAGGAGACACTGAGGGCCTAAGGAATGTGTTATTGAAGAAAATATAATGAAAGACAGAGCCAAGGACTTAACTTCAGGGATATTTTATACTTAGGGACGGGAAGAGAGAGAAGAGCCATGAAAAGTCACTAAAAGGAGTGGTCAGGGTCAAATGTATTAGCACAGAAGCCAAAGACAAGAAATGACTTGGGAAAGGGATAGAGGTGCCCAATTGCATTAAATATTCAAGAAAACTCAAGAGGTATGAGCACTGACAAAAGGTCACTGGATTTCACAAGCAGCATTTTACCTTGAGTATGTAGCGTAATTAGAGTTAATATAAATGACATTAGAAAGGGTTAAATTTAAAAGATAATGTGTTCGCAGGGAAATGGCGAAGTTTAACCTTGTATGAAAGAAGGTTAAGAGGGAATAACAAAATTAAGAGTTTTGAGAACAGGATGGAGAAAACACATTTATGTCAACATAACATGGAGAGGATCCATGCCAGACAGGTCAGTTTTCTAGTCATGGTAGGTGGTGCCATATCATTTCTGAGAGGGACACATGGAACAGAGCTAAAGGAATATAATGGGCTTTGTTCTGAAATAGTTGGGAAATTAATATGAGAAGGATAAAAAGCCTGCTGTGTATTTATATACAAATATAAATACACTTAAAGTTGGTATAATTTAGCACTAAAATGACCTTAAAACTCACTTTATAAAAAAACATTGCCCATTTCTTTGATTTCTTGGAGTTATTAGTTTTATCCCTCGGTAATAATACTATCCTTTGATAATAATTTTATAGAAAAATCTTTCTAAACAAATTTATTATATTTATTTTTTCTGTGCACATCTCTGCTCAGCCAAAGTCAGAGTAGCAAACATGGAAATAAACATGTCAGAAAGAGGCCTTGGGAATCTTCTGGGCCAGTGTGAGCCCATTTTTGGCCTCACTGAATGTGCAATACTGTAATTATCACTCATGGTTGTTACCCACTGCCTCCCCTACTCTCCATTCTTCAGAGGAAGGAAAACACATAAAGATCCTGTCATCCTCCTGACATTACGTACCCAACTGGTGATTGATAAAAATCGCCAAACCTCTGTTTAAGACCCAGTCCTCTGTCTGTACCTCAGGCATATCCCCCTATTTAGCCAGAACTCTTAACCTCTTAACAGAGACCTGAGTTCACTCAACATTTGATCTATTTGGTAATCAGTCATCTTAATAGTGAAATCTAAGAGGGTTCACCAAAGGAATGTGTTGTCATTTTAAAATATTTAGTTTATTCAATAATAGTCCTATACAAAATAACTCACGACATTATTCTATTGATTATTTTATTTATTTTTTAAATAAATTTAGTTATTTTATGTTTATTTTTGGCTGTATTGGGTCTTTGTTGCTGCATGCAGAGTGGGGGCTACTCTTCGTTGCAGTGCGCGGGCTTCTCACTGCGGTGGCTTCTCTTATTGCAGAGCACAAGCTCTAGGTGCACGGGCTTCAGTAGTTGTGGCGCACGGGCTTAGTTGCCGTGGACAGCACGTGGGATCTTCCCAGACCAGGGCTCGACCCTGTGTCCCCTGCATTGGCAGACGGATTCTTAAGCACTGTGCCACCAGGGAAGCCCTATTGATTATTTATTTATTTGTTATTATTTTTTTTTTGGAAATGATCTGATTTTTTTAAATTAATTAATTAATTTATTTATTTATTTATTTTGGGCTGTGTTGGGTCTTCATTTCTGTTCAAGGGCTTTCTCTAGTTGTGGCAAGTGGGGGCCACTCTTCATTGCAGTGCACGGGCCTCTCACTGTTGCGGCCTCTCTTGTTGCGGAGCACAGGCTCCGGACGTGCAGGCTCAGCGGCCATGGCTCACAGGCCCAGCTGCTCCATGGCACGTGGGATCCTCCCAGACCAAGGCTCGAACCCGTGTCCCCTGCATTAGCAGGCAGACCCCCAACCACTGCGCCACCAGGGAAGCCCCCCTATTATTTTATGAGACATAGTTATGCCAAACAGACTCTCCCTGATTGCCAATTCTGCACACACAAATTCTTGGTTTTTCTACAAAAGTAACTTGCATGTGTTTATATTATCTTCATATAAAGATTTGTCCCTGCCCCGTAGTCACCAAAATGTGTATTTGTATATGAAACTCAACACTGGTATCATTGGCCCTGGGCTACCCATACTCCTTTGCTTAGAATCCTTTGTGATGGAGTGTATATTCATGCAACTTTTGACCTGCTTAAGTGTATCATCCAAATAAAATAGTCATTATTTCTTTTGTATAAATATGTGGTCTATATGGAAACTAAGCCTAAGAATTTGGACTCATTAGCATGATGTTCAAACTGGCTTTGTTAACTCCCAGGAGGCATTATTACCCTGAAATATTTTTATTTATAAATCAGAATACAATCTCATGTTAATATATCAGTATTGTTGGAAAAGGTAGTGCTCTAGGAAGATTTCAAAAATAAAGCAAGGAAACAGGATCAGGTACCACAATACAGGGAGAGACACTGGTACACACCAAACATGTACAGAGGTAAACAACAAGAATCCTGGTCAAAAAGAGAGCTGAGGGTCAGAAGCCAGCAGTTTATGGTGATGTGCGCTGGTTGATCACTCAGAGCAAGGGAATGAGGAAATACACAGGCAGGAAGGAAAGACAGGATGAGTTAAGAGAAGCAGACATGCTCCACAGGAAGCGAGGGGAACACATCGTGAGGTCAGGTTCTACCAGAGCTAGGAATTTCCTCCCACAGGGAGTATCATTTTTGTTGCAAACAAACCACCTTAGAAATGAGTGGTTTAAAACAATGTCCACTCTTATGTAACATGGGTATATGGACCCACTGGACAGTTATTTCTGATGATGTGGGCCAGGCTCAGCTGATCTTGGCTGAGCTTCCTCATGCGTCTGTGGACAGCTAGGGTGTTGGCTGGGGCTGGCTGGCCTTGGAGGGCCTCACCTCAGAAGACTCAGCTCTTCTCCAGGTTAGCCTGGGCATGTTCTCACAGTGGAGTACAAGAAAAGAGATTATACAAGTGCCTTTTCAAGCCTTTGCTCACATCTGGTCTGCTATTGTCCCATTGGCCAAAGAAAGTCATGCAGTTAATCCTGGAACTAATATGGAAGGGCACAACCAAAGAAGATGGTATAAGTTGGAACCATTCGTACAATCCATATACCACACTAAGGAGCCAGTATCAGGGCATTGGTCATTTGGAGCTAAATGATAAAGACAGGTAAGCGCACATACCTTCTGATGAAGAAGAGTCTGGGAACTGATGCAGGGAAGGCAAATATTTCACGTGTAAATACTTGCTCAAAAGCAATTCAAGGAAGACAGGCCACTCAAAACCTGGCTGCACATTTCTACCTGCTAAGGTTTCAGAATGCAGCACGGGAGACTTAGGTTACATGTAAAGAAAATATTGCTGACAATGAAAGTTTTTAAACACTGCAATGGATTACTAAAGGAAACTGTAATTTTCTTCTCTTTTAAAGTACTTAAAATCAAACTAGCTACCTTGTTCTCTGGTACGTGCTCTTGGACAGAAGCAGAAAGATGAACTCATTGACCTTTCAGAGTTCCCTCCAGACCTGTTATTGTCCCGCTGAACCTCTTCACACAGTGGAAGAAAGACTCTAACAGCCTGCCTTTTATTCCTACACTTAACACACATTCATTACAGACCCTCTCTGTGCTTGGTACTCTGCTTGGTGCTAGAGATATAATCTCAGCCTTTGAGGAGATCACAGGCTTTGGTCAAAAGGTGAAGCAAAAATGCTCCATCTACATAAGTGTTAACACATGGGGGATAGAAGATGCTATTTAAAACAGTGAATGTCTTCAAAGGACAAAGGCTACTGTGAAGGGGAAGACCCCTTGCCCTGGGTCTCTGCCTATCTTTTGAGCTGCCCAAGAGACCAGAAGGCTCTTTTGTTCAACTGGGCCCATTGATGGGTTTGAGATAGACAAAGGGACTTAGAGCAGAGTTACAGGTACGGGACTGGAGAGAGCAGGGCTCTCTGCATAATTAAGTGAGAATTTGTGATTTGCTGGAAGACGTAGGTAAGGATGGGAGCAGAAAAGGGATGGAATAGGGAAGGCAAGAGTCCAGGCGTTACAGGGGGTAACATGGCCAGTGAGAAAGCCCTTGGTCTGTGGCGGCTAAAGCCTATCTGTGAACCTAACAATCTCACTTTTAAAAAGCTAACAAGAGAGACTTCTGTCCAAACAAGATAACTAGTATAGACTCGTCTCTCCCTACTTTTTCCTACTTAGGATAACGATAAACGCTGGAAATAAGGCAGGATAAAATCAAAGGAGAACTCCGAGAGGTGGTAGGTGAAAGGCAAACTGATTTAAGGAGGCCAGGACCGAAGAAACAGCATTATGTCTGGGCATCTTACAACCTCATGCCCAACAGAAGGGCACGTGGTTGGCATTTCCCAACCCCCAAAACTAATGACAGAAGGTGTTCAGGTAGTCCACAGGGGTTTGATCGAAGCCCCAGTGAAAACAGGTTACCCAGGGAAATAGTCTCCTTCCCTGACAGTCCTGGGACTCCCCTCTCCTACTCAGAGACACCCACAAAGCAGATCCCACCACAAGCACCTGCCCAGGAAACCCTCTCTGTCCCCACAGGTCAGAGACTTCATTTTCTCACCTAGAGATTTAGGACAGGTGACACACCTGGTGACATTCCTTCCACCCTTTCAAGGAGCACCAGTGAAGATCTGTTGGAGTCCCGTGGCTGACCTTAAAGAATGGCCAAAAGAAGTTCTTCAAGCAAAAATGAAATGAAAAAGAAGGTTTCCATGCCACGAAGAAGGAAGAAAAAAACAGTGAGAAAGGCAATACAATAGACTGTCATTCTTCTCTTGAGTTTTCTAAAATATGTGTTAGGATTGAAATTAAAATTATAACACCATCTAATACTTAAGACAATGATATTTAAAGTAGAGAAGGTAAAAGATAAATTGAAGTGGGGTTTCCACATTTAACTCAAAGTGGCAAAATGCTGATACCAGTAGTCAGTGGTAAAGTATGTATATATATTGTAATGCCCAGAGCAGATACCAAGAAAACTATACTAAGCAAAATTCTCAAAAATACAAAAATTATATCAAGGTGGAATCTTTAAAACATGTTCAAGTAACCCGCAGAAAGGCAAGGGGGAAAAAAACAAAGAACAGGAAACAGAGGAAATAAACAGAAAACAAATAACAAAATGTTAGATTTAACCTCTATCACATCAGTAATTACTTTAAGGGTAAATGGTTTAAATATGCCAACTGGAAGGCAGAAATTGGCAGACTGGATTTTTTTTTTTTTTGCGGTACATGGGCCTCTCATTGTCATGGCCTCTCCCATTGCGGAGCACAGGCTCCGGACGCTCAGACTCAGCGGACATGGCTCACGGGCCCAGCCGCTCCGTGGCATGTGGGATCTTCCCAGACCGGGGCACGACCCCGTGTCCCCTGCATCGGCAGGCGGACTCTCAACCACTGTGCCACCAGGGAAGCCCAGACTGGATTTTTTTAAAAAATGATCCAATTACATGCTGTTAGCAAGAAATTTACTTCAAATTCAATGGCATAGGTAGGTTCAAAGAATAAGGATGAAAAAAGGCATATAATTTTGTTTATAAAAAGGGATTGAGATACATGCATAAGCTTGTATATGTATAAAAATGTTACAGAAGACTACAAAAAACCATTAACAGTATTTAGTTCCAATGAGGGTAATTGGGGATCTGGTATGAGAATACTTTTCACTGTCTACCCTTCCATGCACTTTAAAAAATTTAACACATGCACTTGTAAAGTTTATGTAAAAATAAACTGAAGAAAATAACTTTGGTTAATAAAACGTAAGGACTATCTAATAAACAATGTTATGTTACTATCTAATAAACAATAATAGACCCCACCAAGGCCAACAACAAACCATTAGTAAAAGTCCCACATTAGGGCTTCCCTGGTGGCGCAGTGGTTGAGAGTCCGCCTGCCGATGCAGGGGACACGGGTTCGTGCCCCGGTCTGGGAGGATCCCACATGCCGCGGAGCGGCTGGGCCCGTGAGCCATGGCTGCTGAGCCTGTGCTCCGCACCGGGAGAGGCCACAGTGGTGAGAGGCCTGCATATCGCAAAAAAAAAAAAAAAAAAAGTCCCACATTATGTGAGTTCTCTGCAGTAATATTGCTCTAGAGTTAAAGGAGAATCACGGAAAAGGATCCATGTTCCCTGTTTGTGTCAACACCGGGTCTGAGATACAGGAATAGCCACAAGCTAAAGAATGAAGAATAATAGCTCAGCAGAGGCAAGAGAGAGCCAAAGTTGCTCATAAAAATATAAGCGCCCCTTGCCCTCCCATCCCCATCCACCAGAGAGTCACAGAAATCTTGATGAAGCCATTGAATTTTACAGTCATGTGTGGTTGTTCCAGCTCATCTCCTGTTCAGCTCAAAGAAGAGAGACTTTTAGCTGACCATTCGGTGACAGCAGCATGACCTCTACCTTGGTCTAGGCCACTTGTGTCCACTTGTGGAAAGACAGCGTTCCATTGTTTGACCAAAAACAATGCATCCAGAGCTCTCAAAGTTTTTCAGTGGTAATGCCCACTGACAAGATTTATTAGTTTAATTACTTAAGTATTATTGCTAAATTATAACAAAAGAATCATGTTCCTTAGATACAAGCTACTGAAAGCATCTATACCATGTTTGCAATATACCTACATCCATTTTCAAATTCAGGAAGAAAATTCCCCATGATCAGAACCCTGATGACAAATTCTGTTTCCTCCTTCATGACAGTAGCAGTGGGTGAGACAGATGACTCAGAGCTTTCATACATTAAGGTTTTCCCCATTAGCTATTTATAGGGAAATCTTTTAAAAATGTATATGCTTAAAAGTTTCAAGTGTGTTTCTCAGGACATTACATTGACAAATAGATATGCTGTCAGTTCTTTCACTCCAGACAGTTTTATTGCCAAAGGAAACAGAAAATGTAGAACGGTTCAAGTTCCTGATCAAAACCCTTAAGTAGGGACTTCCATGGTGGCGCAGTGGTTAAGAATCCACCTGCCAATGCAGGGGACATGGTTTCGAGCCCTGGTCCGGGAAGATCCCACATGCCGCAGAGCAACTAAGCCCATGCACCACAACTACTGAGCCTGCCCTCTAGAGCCCACGAGCCACAACTACTGAGCCTGCATGCGACAACTACTGAAGCCCACGTGCCTAGAGCCCAGGCTCTGCAACAAAGAGAAGCCCCGCTCACCGCAACTAGACAAAGCCCGTGTGTAGCAACAAAGACCCAATGCAGCCAAAAATTAATTAATTAATTAATTTTTAAAACTTCAAGTAAAAAGAGAACTTCTTCCTAGATAAAAAATATTATCCAAAAATCCTTAAATTAAAAGGAAACAAAACAGGATTTTTTTCCCTAGAAAAAATACAACAGTACAAGACAATACACTTGTAAGCGTGATTCAGACCTAGGAAAGAAGTGGTATTTGGAGGTACAGGAAGAATATTTAGATTAAATGGAAGAAAGGACAAGAAAAACCACCAAAGAGGAGTTGGTCTTAAGGACCTCATTGCCTATCCTTGTCACCCATCTCTTCTGTCTAGTGGCCTTAGAAGTGGCACATTTCTAAGTGAAGAGATGAAGAAATTACTGTAGTGGTTGCCATATTAGAATTCTATCTACCTCACTATCAAGTGAAGTTCATTTGATTCCTATGGATAACTAAGGTGCATTAGTCAGCACACTGAGATGGAGAGGTTTTTTTATATAATCAAATGACCTATTTAATTGAAAATCATGATTTCATCTTGGACAAACTACTTTTGGCCTATGCCTGCCTAACAGTAAAAAAAAAAAAAACCAGACCAGATCTTGCACTACCATTCATCAGTAGGCTTAAGCTTCTTGGGATCCACTCAGTTTCCTTAAAGCCAAGAATACAATCTTCCACTTGGCTCCCAACCAGAGACGCCAAAACTCATTGCCTAATGCTGCAATTTATTTGAGTGACAGCCCTCTTCTTATCCCATATTTAAATTCCAATACAAAATAGATACAGGAGGCACTTGGGATTTCAACTCTTATGGATTATATTGTTTAAACCTAGAAGAACAAAATGCCCTAAAGTAGTGCATGCAAAACATGTATAAGTATTTTGAAGATCCAAATTTCTTTAAATCAATATAGTATTCCCTTTCTGCTTTCACTATAGTACTAAGTGGCATATGTGAAGGACATAGGCACACCTGTGGAACCCGAGTCTGAAAGATTTTAGGACAGCAGCCCATAGTATAATAAAATCACTTTTAATTCAACAGAGTTATTAGGATAACCTAAAGTTATACACCAGCTTTTTAAAAAAATATACAAAGCTTAATTCAGCTGACTCCCCTAAATTTTTTCCCTGTATTCAAGGAATTTGTAACTGAATAGTATAACCAGCATAACAAATTGTTCAGTGATGCAAAAGATTATAAAGAGAAGAAGAGAGGTAAAGAAGGAAACAAGGATCACCATTGGAGAAAGGAAGCAATGATTTACATGGAATATTTGGCATGGAATGCTTTACCTTGTCAAGACTTGCTGTGCACTGTAAAATCCTGTTTAGAAACTATGGCAGTATATTAAGGAGACTTAGTGTTATGAAAACAAATGGGGAACTAAAAGTAATAAAATGAAGTTTCTAAAGTCAACTGACACTAAATGTGTGACCTCGAGCAAGTCACTTAACTTCATAAGTTTTAATTTCTATGAAGGCTTTAAACTAGAATTATTTCTAAGCTCTACACAATAGGAAATATGTTTTGGTTTTTTGGTTTTTGGGGTTTTTTTTGGTTTTTGTGTGTGTGTGTGTGGTATGCGGGCCTCTCCTGTTGCCGAGCACAGGCTCCGGACGCGCAGGCTCAGCGGCCATGGCTCACGGGCCCAGCCGCTCCGCGGCATGTGGGATCTTCCCGGACCGGGGCACGAACCCGTGTCCCCTGCATTGGCAGGCGGACTCTCAACCACTGCGCCACCAGGGAAGCCCGGAAATATGTTTTTTAAGTATTAGGAGTCAAAATTTTAAAACATATATTTTGGAAGAAGTAATACATTGACTATTGTTTCTTTCGGAAAAAAATTTTTACATTTGATATTTTGCAAAAATAATTTCTATTAAAAAAGACATCTATGATGTTTTTCTCAAGAATTTTGCATTATTAAAGGTTGGAAAGTCAGATGAGACTTGAATGTTTCTGAATAATAACTATGTCTAAAATTTTTTTTAATTATTCAGTCTTCAGACAAGTTGATAATAGTTTATTTTAAAAATATCTTGCAATATGATATCAGAAGATGTGATACCTGTAAAAATCTTTTGTCAACTGAAAGGCAATAAAAAATATAAATATCACTGTTATTATTGTTATGCTAGAAAATTCTACATACGCTGCTGAGTTCTTAGGTTTATGGATTATTCCTTTGTACTTTTAGTGACGATAAAATCTAGACGTTAAATTCTAAGCAAGATCCTAAGATGAACAGCTCATACGAAGGTTCTTTCTCCTTAGCTTTTAGAATATTTGGTAAACCCAGATCCTATCTATGATTCTTCAACAGTTTTATTCAAATACAGTACTAGTACTGATTTTAACTTAAGAAGATATCCATTGTCACTCATGTAGCTCTGGATGAATGAATTTTAATTTGACCCTCAAGAGTCAGTCTAGCCAAATAATAACAATGAAAATGCATGAGAACAGTAATTTCAACCTGGCTATTTCACAGACAAGCTTATTTTATGCATCAATAGCAAATAAATCAAGAAATTGGATGGACTTGCTGAATGTCTTTCACTGCTCTAAGTAAATCCATCTAGCTAGCGTAACAAGCAGTTCTGAAGATTGGAATGTAAGCAGAGAAGAAATATTGATTGATTGCTTTATTTAGAGCAGAACTGTAACACCACCTATGCAAGGCATTTAGCATATCAAGCTAGGCAGTACCATCTTGTTGCTATAAACTTAACTGTAAGATAGATTAGACACTCGTGTGTGGAGTCTGGTCCCATAACTAAGAGCCATCTCTAATAGCAAAGCAGCTCCTACTAAAGGCATCAACTTTAGGGAGATGCAAGTGACTGCTGGCTGGCACATTTGATTTCCATACTGCAACACTACAGGGCAGCAGAGCATCTGTGGGAATGTCAAAATTCGTGTGTAGGAGTGAGTTGTTTCCAATCAATCCTGTAGGCACTTTAAAGAGGAAGAACACCAAATTCGTGCACCATTTTGGATGTTTGGACATTGTTATGGACACGTAACAACAAAGCACCCTCTAGAACAGTGGTCCCCAACCTTTTTGGCACACCAGGCACTGGTCTCATGGAAGACAATTTTTCAACGGATGGTGGCGGGGAGGGGGGTGGTTCAGGCGATGGGGAGTGGCAGCTGAAGCTTCGCTCACTCTCCCACCACTCACATCCTGCTGTGTGGCTAGGTTCCTAACAGGCCACAGACTGGTACCGGTCCACGGTCCAGGGGTTGGAGACCCCAGCTCTAGAAAATCCTCTCCTTCCCTATCAGCAATTCTTATTGTTGCTGTAATTATTATTTTACAAATAGAAATAATACAAATAAGCCCTGGCCCATCATCTGAGACCTAGTAGATGTTCTACTGAGCCTGAAAGAACATAAAAGAATTAAAAGAATGGGAAATACCTGCATTAGCAATGTAACTGCCTGGTAGAGATATGTTTAAGTGCTTATTCCATGATGAGCAGCATTTTAATAACAATGCCAGGCCTGAGAAAAACTGGGGAAAATATTTACCAATCTCGTAAATTTCTAGACTAATCCACAAGATTATCCAGATCACTCAAGTTTTCCAGTTGATGTTTCTCTGGGATTGACACATCTATTTTGATGCCTTGCTTGAACAGCTTCCAGCCGGGGCTACATTCATGGGCATTTGAAATGCTTGCCTATCCCTGGTGCCTGAGATTTCAGGGCAGCCCTCATGCCCCAAGCTCCATCTCCTACTTGTACAGTGTTGATGCAGACACTCCTTGGGGAACTTAAATATGGGGGAAACAAACTTTAAAAGGAGACAACTAGAAATTCGAACAATTGGTTACCTTATGCCAAGAAACCAAATTGTCTGAAGTAATACAGTGACTCGACATTCCAGGAGACCTAAATCCCAAGAGCTTTGTGTACTACAAATTAACACCCAACAACATAGCTTATAAATTCTTCTATAAAATAAAGCAAGTTATATCTGAAGAACAGACTTAAATGATGTCTGCAATTGCTCCAAAGAGTTACTTTGAATATCATAACCAGTAGAGGAAAACAAAGCAGTATTCAGATTTAGGAGGGTCAGCTAGACTCACGCCCTAGCTAGAGTACCAACCAGCCCTGTAGAGGTAAGAATGCATGGAACCTCAGTGCATGGAATTCCAACTGCTTTTTCAGAAAAATGACAAATTGCTATAGATCCCAAGCCTTGAGGAAGGTCACTTGTAAATATAACTGCTCAACCTTAATTTATTACTGTGTAAAACCTTATAGGCATTTTTATCAGAAGAAGGATGTTTGTTCTCACAAATAACTTGATATAATCAGTTGTAATGTGATTCAGAAGTAAAATCAGGGCCTCCCTGGTGGCGCAGTGGTTGAGAGTCCGCCTGCCGATGCAGGGGATACGGGTTCGTGCCCCGGTCTGGGAGGATCCCATATGCCGCGGAGCGGCTGGGCCCGTGAGCCATGGCCGCTGGGCCTGCGCATCCGGAGCCTGTGCTCCGCAACGGGAGAGGCCACAACAGTGAGAGGCCCGCATACCGCCAAAAAAAAAAAAAAAAAAAAAAAGAAGTAAAATCATTGGTTATATTTGATACAAACGTCAAGGGAAAGTGTTTAAATATATTTTTAGTACAATCAAATGACCATTAGTAGTTTGTTAACTTTAAAAGAAGAAAACGATTATAATTCTTTTTAAAGGCTTGGTTTATAAAGATCTTCTCCAATAGCCTTCAGAGACTGTCCTGTGAAACTGATGTTTGTCTACCTTTTACTCTGCAGTTATAGTACTCTAGCGAATCCATCACGACAAGCCTTCTCTAAACACCACAGTTCCTACACTGGAGGATTCCAGAAATAGGTGATATGTTCTACTGAATTTTATAGCTTTCACTCTGTTGCAGTGATGTCACACAATGTGAGCATTATTTGTATGAAGATTCTGGAGCAACCTGACCTGGGTCGCTCTCCTTTTCCCGTGAGACCTCACCTCTCCTTGGTGCTCCTGCAGTTCTCTTTACCTCGATCCTGGCACATAACCCACCGTGTTGATATTAATCCAAACATCATGTGAATGAATAGACAATAAGCTCTACAAGACTAGGAGCTTTCTATTATTCAGCTTTCTGTCCGCAGCCTCAAGCAATAACTGCATGTCACCCAAAAGTTCACATAACATGTTCTTACCTGTTGAACTGAGTAGTGACCATTTGACTATGTCAGCTTATTTTTTCTTCTTTTGTTTTTGCGGAATCTAAAAAAAAAAAATGATACAAATGAAGTTATTTACAAAACAGACACAGATTCACAAACATAGAGGACGAATCTATGGTTATGGGGGTGGGGGGAACAGATTGGGAGTTTGGGACTGACATGTACACACTGCTATATTTAAAATAAAATGCCCTTCCATATGTCAGCTTTCTATGCCTAAAGACCAATACTTTCATCTGAGGCCCCAAGAGGCATAACCAACCAACTTCCTGGCAGCAGCTCATAGGACTTTTTGGTCCTCCAGTGACAGAAGACAAAGCCAAAGCAGGTTTTAGAAAGGAAGCTACTGTAACTTTACACAGCAATGCTGAAGGGAGATCTAAGTGCCTCTCTGTGAGATGCAGAAATGGGAATAGTTTATCACCTACTATAAACAGAAAAAAAATGAGCATGTTTACTCTCTTTTCTTGTAGTACAGTATGAAAAAAATTGAATAAATATCCTTGATGCCAAACTCATTAGGTTTCATTCTAGAAATGATTGTGTGAAAAGGGAGAATTTCAGAAAAGCTTTTTCAAAATGAGCCTGTTTAAGTAGGTTTTTTCCTCAATCCAAACTACAAATTTTGATTTATAAACCACAAGCAGTTTCAGAAGCATCTCTGAAAAGGCTACTTGTACTCTTCCAGGCAGGAATCTGATAGTGCTGGGTGGTTATTTTTCTAGAGAAAATGCTGTCTTCCAACAGGTTGGGCTTGCATTGTTCCATAGGAAACCACATTTCTCCCATCAGTGAGATCTCCCCGCTGAAAAGAGAATTCCATTTTCTTGAACCTTCTTTCTGCCACATCAGAGAAGAAATACCTAGAAGTTTGCACAAAGCTTGCCGAGGATTGAGCTGCAACAGCATGAGAAGACTGGTAAACTCCCCACCCCTCGCTATGGGCACGGTGGCATCATGCCACGTGACTCCTGTGGCGGGTATCACAAGCTCTGTCATAGAAGAGGACACAGCGTCTGTGTCTGTTCTAGATTTTTCTAGCAGTGATTTTCCTGTTCCTGCTCCTATTTGAATTGCCCCTTCTCTTTCTTCACAAAACAAATCAAATCACAGCTTAATTTTCAAGGCCAAGAAGGAGCGTAAGCTGTTTCCATCCAAGGGTGATTTTCATAGTCAGTTCATCCCATTTCACATTCCCAATTTATTTCATGTATCTTCCAGTCCCAATAAAGGACCATATGAGCATTTTTATTTTTTTAAAGATATTTTGCAAATGGAAAAGAAAAACAGTTTTAAAGTGTCCTCTAAAGTTGTCAGGAACATAAAATTCAAATCCCTTTAAGATACCAAAATCAACCTAATGAAGAACAGATTAATAAGATTTCAGGAAACCTTTTTTTATTCCCTTAAGCAGCTCCAACTAAGAAAAATATAAATTCAACTCAATAGAAAATTCTTTCATGGGAAATGATTAAGGTTTGGAGAATGAAGTTTAGGAAGGGAAGAGGGAGGCCATTCTTCCACAGTGAGGACTAATTTCTAAGGTTAACATCATTCACTCACATACAAAATGCTTCTGAAAATTTATGTGGACAACTTACTATATCTACAGAGTAAGGAAACCATCATGAAAGATTTCACCCATGAAGGATTAAATGCTATGAAAATTTCCACCTGCAATAAACAACTAGAAAACGAGACAATATATATGAAACAAATGTTTTCAAACAGTGGACAACAGGCAATGTAGGTCAGTGCTTCCTAAGAGAAGGAGAAAATTAAGTCCTACAATTGCCCTTGTTTACTGCCTGGGGTCAGTTTCTAGGTCCAAAACAGTGAAGCAGGAAATAAAGAGAGGCTGAAGTTCTCACTGAGTTGAAGAGATCAGGTCTGAGTTTGATTGTCTAAGCCAGATTGCCTAAAATTTACAGAACAGAATAGGGGAGAGGAGGGTAGCTCCTCAGTGGGTAGCTACACAGAGGTAGCTCCAGAGATCTGCAGAAGTGTCCATTGAAATCATTGCCTAAATACTAAACTATGCATGTGCATGGTAGAACTCCAGAATGCTGGGGAAAGAACCAGAAAGCAGTAGGATAAAAACTTAATCTAAGAGAAGGCAGGAAAAACAGGAGAAAACAACGACCAAAAAACCCCAGATGGGACAAATAGGTAACAACTAGCAAGATGGTAGATTTAACCCAAAACTTGTCAATAATTACATTTAATATAAATGGTCTAAAAACTAATTAAGAGACAGAAATTGTTAGATTTAATAAAAAACCAAGACCAGCTATACACTAGCTTCAAGAAACCAATTTTAAATATAAATACTCAGATAAATTAAATATAAAGGAATGGAAAAAGATATACCATGAAAAATAATCTAAAGAAAGCCAGAGTGGCTATATTAACATCAGACAAACTAGACTTCAGAACAATAAATATTACCAGTAATTAAGAGGGATACTTCATCACAATAAAACAGTGAGTCCATCACAATCTTAAAGGTGTACATACCTAATAACAGAACTCCAAAATATATGAAGTGAATATTGATGGAATGAAAGGGAGATATAGATGAATCCAAAATTATTGTTAGATATGGCAATAATGTTTTTTTCAGTAACTGAAAAGACAAGTAGAGAGAAAAATCATTAAAATATTGAAGACTTGAGGAATAACACTATCAATCAACTTTGACCTAACTGATATTTATAGAAAACTCCACTCAAAAACAGAAAAATAGGGCTTCCCTGGTGGTGCAGTGGTTGAGAGTCTGCCTGCTGATGCAGGGGACATGGGTTCGTGCCCCGGTCCGGGAAGATCCCACTGTGCCGCGGAGTGGCTGGGCCCGTGAGCCATGGCCGCTGAGCCTGCGCGTCCAGAACCTGTGCTCCACAACAAAAGAGGCCACAACAGTGAGAGGCCGCGTACCGCAAAAAAAAAAAAAAAAACAAACAAGAATATTATTTTCAACTGTAGATGAAACACATTTACCAAGATAGACTATGTTCTGAGTTATAAGACAATAAATTTATTTATCTCAATAAATTTAGATAGACCAAAATCATATAAAGTATATTCTTTGATCACAGCAGGATTAAACTAAAAATTTAAAAAGATACCTGGAGGTCTCGGGCTTCGGTCGGAGCGCAGGGAGAGGACTGGGGTTGGCGTAGTGAACACAGCCTGAAGGGGGCTAGTGTGCCACGGCTAGCCGGGAGGGAGTCCGGGGGAAAGTCTGGAGCTGCCGAAGAGGCAAGAGACTTTTTCTTCCCTCTTTGTTTTCTGGTGCGCGAGGAGAGGGGATTAAGAGCGCTGCTTAAAGGAGCTCCAGAGATGGGAGCAAGACGCGGCTAAAAGCGCGGACGCCAGAGACGGGCATGCGACGCTAAGGCTGCTGCTGCCACCACCAAGAAGCCTCTGTGCAAGCACAGGTCACTCTCCACACCGCCCCTCCCTGGAGCCTGTGCAGCCCGCTTCTGCCAGGGTCCCAGGATCCAGGGTCGGCTTCCCCGGGAGAACGCACGGCGCGCCTCAGGCTGGTGCAACGTCACGCCGGCCTCGGACGCCACAGGCTCGCCCCGCCTCCGTGCCCCTCCTTCCCTCCCCCGGCCTGAGTGAGCCGGTCCTGTCTGAGCGAAGAACAGACGCCCTCCGGGGAACAACAAGCAGAGGCGGGGCCAAATCCAAAGCTGAGCCTCGGGAGCCTTGAGAACAAATAAGAGAAAGGGAAATCTCTCCCAGCAGCCTCAGAAGCAGTGGATTAAAGCTCCACAATCAACTTGATGTACCCTGCATCTGTGGAATACATGAATAGACAACGAATCATCCCAAATTGAGGAGGTGGACTTTGAGAGCAAGATTTATGATTTTTTCCCCTTTTCCTCTTTTTGTGAGGGTGTATGTGTATGCTTTTGAATGAGATTTTGTCTGTATAGCTTTGCTTCCACCATTTGTCCTAGGGTTCTATCTGTCCGGTTTTTTTGTTTTGTTTTTTGTTTTTTAATATTTTTTCTTAATAATTATTTTTATTTTAATAACTTTATTCTATTTTATCTTACTTTATTGTATTTTACTTTATCTTCTTTCTTTCTTTCTTTCCTTCCTTCCCTCCTTCCTTCCTCCCTCCCTCCCTCCTTACTTTCTTTCCTTCTTTCCTTCTTTCTTTCTTTCTTTCTTTCTTTCTTTCTTTCTTTCTACTTCTACTAATTCTTTCTTTCTACTTTTTCTTCCTTTTATTCTGAGCCGTGTGGATGAAAGGCTCATGGTGCTGCAGCCAGGAGCCAGTGCTGTGCCTCTGACGTGGGAGAGCCAAGTCCAGGACACTGGTCCACAAGAGACCTCGCAGCTCCACATAATATCAAACGGCGAAAATCTCCCAGAGATCTCCATCTCAACACAAGCACCCAGCTTCACTCAACGACCAGCAAGCTACAGTGCTGGACCCCCTATGCCAAACAATTAGCAAGACAGAAACACAACCCCACCCATTAGCAGAGAGGCTGCCTAAAATCATACTAAGTCCACAGACACCCCAAAACACACCACCAGACGTGGACCTGCCCACCAGAAAGACAAGATCCAGCCTCATCCACCAGAACACAGGCACTAGTCCCCTCCACCAGGAAGCCTACACAACCCACTGAACTGAACTTAGCCACTGGGGACAGACACCAAAAACAACAGGAACTACGAACCTGCAGCCTGCGAAGAGGAGACCCCAAACACAGTAAGATAAGCAAAATGAGAAGACAGAAAAACACACAGCAGATGAAGGAGCAAGATAAAAACCCACCAGACCTAACAAATGAAGAGGAAATAGGCAGTCTACCTGAAAAAGAATTCAGAATAATAATAGTAAAGATGATCCAAAATCTTAGAAATAGAATAAACAAAATGCAAGAAACATTTAACAAGGATCTAGAAGAACTAAAGATGAAACAAGCAATGATGAACAACAAAATAAATGAAATTAAAAATACTCTAGATGGGATCAATAGAAGAATAACTGAGGCAGAGGAACGGATAAGGGACCTGGAAGATAAAATAGTGGAAAGAACTACTGCAGAGCAGAATAAAGAAAAAAGAATGAAAAGAACTGAGGACAGTCTCAGAGAGCTCTGGGACAACATTAAATACACCAACATTCGAATTATAGGGGTTCCAGAAGAAGAAGAGAAAAAGAAAGGGACTGAGAAAATATTTGAAGAGATTATAGTTAAAAACTTCCCTAATAAGGGAGAGGAAATAGTTAATCAAGTCCAGGAAGCACAGAGAGTCCCATACAGGATAAATCCAAGGAGAAACACGCCAAGACACATATTAATCAAACTATCAAAAATTAAATACAAAGAAAATATATTAAAAGCAGCAAGGGTAAAACAACAAATAACACAAAAGGGAATCCCCATAAGGTTAACAGCTGATCTTTCAGCAGAAACTCTGCAAGCCAGAAGGGACTGGCAGGACATATTTAAAGTGATGAAGGAGAAAAACCTACAACGAAGATTACTCTACCCAGCAAGGATCTCATTCAGATTTGATGGAGAACTTAAAACCTTTACAGACAAGCAAAAGCTGAGAGAATTCAGCACCACCAAACCAGCTTTACAACAAATGCTAAAGGATCTTCTCTAAGCAAGAAACAAAACAGAAGGAAAAGACCTATAATAACAAACCCAAAACAATTAAGAAGATGGGAATAGGAACATACATATCGATAATTACCTTAAATGTAAATGGATTAAATGCTCCCACCAAAAGTCACAGATTGGCTGAATGGATACAGAAACAAGACCCATATATATGCTGTCTACAAGAGACCCACTTCAGACCTAGAGACACATACAGACTGAAAGTAAGGGGATGGAAAAAGGTATTCCATGCAAATGGAAACCAAAAGAAAGCTGGAGTAGCAATTCTCATATCAGGCAAAATAGACTTTAAAATAAAGACTATTAGAACAGACAAAGAAGGACACTACATAATGATCAAGGGATCGATCCAAGAAGAAGATATAACAATTGTAAATATTTATGCACCCAACATAGGAGCACCTCAATACATAAGGAAAATACTAACAGCCATAAAAGGAGAAATCGACAGTAACACACTCATAGTAGGGGACTTTAACACCCCACTTTCACCAATGGACAGATCATCCAAAATGAAAATAAATAAGGAAACACAAGCTTTAAATGATACATTAAACAAGATGGACTTAATTGATATTTATAGGACATTCCATCCAAAAACAACAGAATACACATTTTTCTCAAGTGCTCATGGAACATTCTCCAGGATAGATCATATCTTGGGTCACAAATCAAGCCTTGGTAAATTTAAGAAAATTGAAATTGTATCAAGTATCTTTTCCGACCACAATGCTATGAGACTAGATATCAATTACAGGAAAAGAGCTGTAAAAAATACAAACACATGGAGGCTAAACAATACACTACTTAATAACGAAGTGATCACTGAGGAAATCAAAGAGGAAATTAAAAAATACCTAGAAACAAATGACAATGGAGACACAACGACCCAAAACCTATGGGATGCAGCAAAAGCAGTTCTAAGAGGGAAGTTTATAGCAATACAATCCTACCTTAAGAAACAGGAAACATCTCGAATAAACAACCTAACCTTGCACCTAAAGCAATTAGAGAAAGAAGAACAAAAACATCCCAAAGTTAGCAGAAGGAAAGAAATCATAAAAATCAGATCAGAAATAAATGAAAAAGAAATGAAGGAAACGATAGCAAAGATCAATAAAACTAAAAGCTGGTTCTTTGAGAAGATAAACAAAATTGATAAACCATTAGCCAGACTCATCAAGAAAAGAAGGGAGAAGACTCAAATCAATAGAATTAGAAATGAAAAAGGAGAAGTAACAACTGACACTGCAGAAATACAAAAGATCATGAGAGATTACTACAATCAACTCTATGCCAATAAAATGGACAACCTGGAAGAAATGGACAAATTCTTAGAAATGCACAACCTGCCAAGACTGAATCAGGAAGAAATAGAAAATATGAACAGACCAATCACAAGCACTGAAATTGAAACTGTGATAAAAAATCTTCCAACAAACAAAAGCCCAGGACCAGATGGCTTCACAGGCGAATTCTATCAAGCATTTAGAGAAGAGCTAACACCCATCCTTCTGAAACTCTTCCAAAATATAGCAGAGGGAGGAACACTCCCAAATTCATTCTACGAGGCCACCATCACCTTGATACCAAAACCAGACAAGGATGTCACAAAGAAAGAAAACTACAGGCCAATATCACTGATGAACATAGATGCAAAAGTCCTCAACAAAATACTAGCAAACAGAATCCAACAGCACATTAAAAGGATCATACACCATGATCAAGTGGGGTTTATTCCAGGAATGCAAGGATTCTTCAATATACGCAAATCAATCAACGTGATACACCATATTAACAAATTGAAGGAGAAAAACCATATGATCATCTCAATAGATGCAGAGAAAGCTTTCGACAAAATTCAACACCCATTTATGATAAAAACCCTGCAGAAAGTAGGCATAGAGGGAACTTTCCTCAACATAATAAAGGCCATATATGACAAACCCACAGCCAGCATCGTCCTCAATGGTGAAAAACTGAAACCATTTCCACTAAGATCAGGAACAAGACAAGGTTGCCCACTCTCACCACTCTTATTCAACCTAGTTTTGGAAGTTTTAGCCACAGCAATCAGAGAAGAAAAGGAAATAAAAGGAATCCAAATCGGAAAAGAAGAAGTAAAGCTGTCACTATTTGCAGATGACATGATACTATACATAGAGAATCCTAAAGATGCTACCAGAAAACTACTAGAGCTAATCAATGAATTTGATAAAGTAGCAGGATACAAAATTAATGCACAGAAATCTCTGGCATTCAAGTTCACTAATGATGAAAAATCTGAAAGTGAAACCAAGAAAACACTCCCCTTTACCACTGCATCAAAAAGAATAAAATATCTAGGAATAAACCTACCTGAGGAGACAAAAGACCTGTATGCAGAAAATTATAAGACACTGATGAAAGAAATTAAAGATGATACAAATAGATGGAGAGATATACCATGTTCTTGGACTGGAAGAATCAACATTGTGAAAATGACTCTACTACCCAAAGCAATCTACAGATTCAATGCAATCCCTATCAAACTACCACTGGCATTTTTCACAGAACTAGAACAAAATATTTCACAATTTGTGTGGAAACACAAAAGACCCCAAATAGACAAAGCAATCTTGAGAATGAAAAACGGAGCTGGAGGAATCAGGCTCCCTGACTTCAGACTATACTACAAAGCTACAGTAATCAAGACAGTATGGTACTGGCACAAAAACAGAAAGATAGATCAGTGGAACAGGGTAGAAAGCTCAGAGATAACCCCATGCACATATGGTCACCTTATATTTGATAGAGGAGGCAGGAACATACAGTGGAGAAAGGACAGCCTCTTCAATAAGTGGTGCTGGGAAAACTGGACAAGTACATGTAAAAGTATGAGATTAGATCACTCCCTAACACCCTACACAAAAATAAGCTCAAAATGGATTAATGACCTAAATGTAAGGCCAGAAACTATCAAACTCTTAGAGGAAAACATAGGCAGAACACTCTATGACATAAATCACAGCAAGATCCTTTTTGACCCACCTCCTAGAGAAATGGAAATAAAGACAAAAATAAACACATGGGACCTAATGAAACTTCAAAGCTTTTGCACAGCAAAGGAAACCATAAACAAGACCAAAAGACAACCCTCAGAATGGGAGAAAATATTTGCAAATGAAGCAACTGACAAAGGATTAATCTCCAAAATTTATAAGCAGCTCATGCAGCTCAATAACAAAAAAACAAACAACCCAATCCAAAAAAGGACAGAAAACCTAAATAGACATTTCTCCAAAGAAGATATACAGATTGCGAACAAACACATGAAAGAATGCTCAACATCATTAATCATTAGAGAAATGCAAATCAAAACTACAATGAAATATCATCTCACACCAGTCAGAATGTCCATCATCAAAAAATCTAGAAACAATAAATGCTGGAGAGGGTGTGGAGAAAAGGGAACACTCTTGCACTGCTGGTGGGAATGTGAATTGGTACAGCCACTATGGAGAACGGTATGGAGGTTCCTTAAAAAACTACAAATAGAACTACCATATGACCCAGCAATCCCACTACTGGGCATATACCCTGAGAAAACCATAATTCAAAAAGAGTCATGTACCAAAATATTCATTGCAGCTCTATTTACAGTAGCCGGGAGATGGAAGCAGCCTAAGTGTCCATCATGGGGTGAATGGATGAAGAAGATGTGGCACATATATACAATGGAATATTACTGAGCCATAAAAAGAAACGAAATTGAGCTATTTGTAATGAGGTGGATAGACCTAGAGTCTGTCATACAGAGTGAAGTAAGTCAGAAAGAGAAAGACAAATACCATATGCTAATACATATATATGGAATTTAAGAAAAAAATAATGTCATGAAGAACCTAGGGGTAAGATGGGAATAAAGACACAGACCTACTAGAGAATGGACTTGAGGATATGGGGAGGGGGAAGGATAAGCTGTGACAAAGCGAGAGAGAGGCATGGACATATATACACTACCAAACGTAAGGCAGATAGCTAGTGCGAAGCAGCTGCATAGAACAGGGAGATTAGCTGGGTGCTTTGTGACCGCCTGGAGGGGTGGTGTAGGGAGGGTGGGAGGGAGGGAGACGCAAGAGGGAAGAGATATGGGAAAATGTGTATATGTATAACTGATTCCCTTTGTTATAAAGCAGAGACTAACACAACATTGTAAAGCAATTATACTCCAAGAAAGATGAAAAAATATAGATATATAAAATAAATAAATAAAAAGATACCTGGAAAAATCACCAGCTATTTGGAAATTAAATAACACACTTCTTAATAATCCATGTGTCAAAAAAAATTATAAGGAAAATGAGAAAATATTTTCAACAAATGATAATGAAAATACAACATTTGATATTTGTGGAATGTAGCAAAATCAGTGCTTAGAGGGAAACTCATAGCTTCAAATACTTATATCAAGAAAGAAAAATGGTCTAAAAATTATTATCTAAGAAATTAAACTCAAAGTAAGAAGAAAAAAGACAATAATAAGAAAAGGGACTATGAATTAGAAACAGGACAAACAATAGAGAAAAAAATCAGTGTAACCAAAAGCTAGTTATCTTAAAAAAAGAGAAAGAATATAAATTACCAATATCAAGACTAAAAGAAGTGACATCACTGCTGATTCTGTAAATTTAAAAGAATAATAAGAAAATACTATAAACATATTTATAATAATAAATTTGACAGCTTAGATAAAATGGAAAAATTCCTTGAAAGACAAAAATAATTCACTCAAGAAGAAATAATGTTGAAGACCTATATCCTATTCAAGAAGTTGAATTTATAATTTAAACACCATCCCACAAAGAAAATTCCAGGCTTAAGTGACCTTATTGGTAAATTGAACCAAACATGAAAGGAAAGAATAACACCAAGCCTTCCAGAAAACAGAAGGGAAAGGAATATTTCCCTAAGACCAACACTATCCCAATTCCAAAACAAGACAAAAAAATATTACAAGAAAAGAAAACTACAGTTGAAGATCTTTCATAAACATAAGGGTAAAAATTTTTAATGAAATATTAGGAAATCAAATCCAGCCATATATAAAGACAATTCACCATGACCAAGTGGGATCTATTTCAGGAATGCAACATTCAAAAATCAATGTAGGGCCTCCCTGGTGGCGCTGTGGTTGAGAGTCCGCCTGCCGATGCAGGGGGTACGGGTTCGTGCCCCGGTCTGGGAGGATCCCATATGCCGCGGAGCGGCTGGGCCCGTGAGCCATGGCCGCTGGGCCTGCGCGTCCAGAGCCTGTGCTCCGCAACGGGGGAGGCCACAGCGGTGAGGGGCCCGCATACCGCAAAAAAAAAAAAAAAAAAAAAAAAAAAAACAATGTAATTCATCATATTAAGATGTTAAAAAAAAAAGCAAAACTACATGATCATTTCAATAGATACAGAAAGAACATTTCAAAAAATTCAACACATACTCATATCAAAAACTGTTAATAAACTACAAAAAGAAAAAACCTTCCTCAACTTGATAAAGGACATCTACAAAAAAAACATCTTCAAAACACACTGTAAAGAAGTTAAGTCACTCTTGGAGGAGATATTTTCAAAACATATATCTGATAAAGGACTTTTACCCAGAATATCAAAATAACTCATAGTTTGTTAAGAGGAGAATCCAATAAAGACTGGGCAAAACATGTGAACACTTCTTAAAAGAAGATATACAAATGGCAAATAAGCACATCAATAGGTGCTCAACATCATCAGTCATTAAAGAATTTCAATTGCTACTAATGCCCACTAAGTTGGCTAAAATTAAAGACTAATGCTACCAAATGTTATTGAAGATATGGAATAACTGAACTTTCTTACATTGCTTCAGTGTATAAATAAAATGAAACTTGCTATAGCTACTATGCGAAATAGTTTGGCAGCTTCTTACAAATGCTGCAAGTACATTTACCATACTACCAGAAATCCCACTCCTATATATTTACTTAAGAAAAATGAAAATATATGCCATGCAAAGATATATCTGAACATTCATAGCAGTTTTATTCATAATAGCTCCAAACTGGAAACAAACCAGATGTTCCTCAAGTAATGAATGAATAAACAAATGGTATAATTATACAGGTGACTACTACTCAGTCACAAAAAGAAATACTGAAAGACTTGAAGCATAGATGATTCTCAAATGAATAATGCAAGTGAAAGAAGCCAGACAGAGAATCTACAGGCCAAATGACAAAGACAAAACTAATGCCATGCAAAGATCAGGAGTTTCCAGGGTCCAGAGCAAAGGAGAGACTGAATGCAAAGGGTCATAAGAGGATTTTAGGGATGATAAAAATGCTCTATATTTTGATTGTGGTGATGCTTACTTAGCAGTATTCATTTGTCAAAATTATACATTTGATTAATTTTATTATTTAATTGTTCATCAATAAAGCTTATTCTTTAAAAATATCAGAAGGAAACATAATAAAAAGAAGCCATCATCATTTATTTAAAATTCTATGTGAAAAGATATTGCTCTTTTTTTCCTATTATTGTGTGTCCTGAGATGTGTTTTATCTTTTATCGAATAGGGGAAAAATCAAGCTATTTTAAACTGAGATTATGTGGAAAGAGCTTCAAGTGGTATAAATACATTTATATTAAAATTAGAGTACTTTACAATAACTAATTGATGGTTTTTTAAGATATATTTTAGAATGCAAAGAATACACATGGATGCTTATCTTTTTTAAAATTAATTTTTATTGGAGTATAGTTGATTTACAATGTGTTAGTTTCTGCTGCACAGCAAAGTGAATCAGCCATACATATACATATTGGATGCTTATCTTCATTGTGATTTATTAAGTAGTTGGATGGATCTACTCAAATCTCAATATTTACTACTTTCAGTACTTCATTTGAATTAGTTTCATTTAGAGAATTCTAATTTTTATAATCAATAAGTCATTACTTTTCATATACAATTATAATGAACATAACGTTGGGATAACATTATGTTTACTGTTTTGCAGTTTCACTTCTAGACTATTTTGTAAAAATTTGAAAAACAAGTTCACTGATGGGAATAGATTTCCTCTGCTTGGCTTTCAAATTCATTGTAATCAATCCTGTAACATTAAGCACATTTCCTCATCAATATGAAAATTAAACTTCAGGGACTGACCTTATAAATAGATCAGAGAAAGCAGAATGACACTGAGAATAAGTTAACATATCCAAATAATCAAGCCCAATAAAAATGTAGTGTTTGAATATGAATTTGCAAAATAAATGAAATTCAAAGGTACGTTCCCAGACTTTAAATAGCCTATGCTGAAAGAGAAAAGAGTAACCTAGTAAATCTTGATCACTTTAAATTGGCAACACCTTGAGTGTGCTCTACAGAAGGTTTGTGTTAGATACACACACACACACACACACACACACACCGTGAGTTCATTATTAAACCAATCACAATAATGTAGTGTAAACAAAATAAAACCAATTTTCTCACATCAGGACGTCTCAGAACCTTTAATATGCTAATCTACATTGGGATTCTTACTAGAGAAAGTTGCATGTACCACAAATTATTTAACTATGAAATCTTTTATCCAGGATCAGCTACTGGAGTTTGTATTTGAAAAACGAACTTTGGGAAAGCTGGCCTAAAGTGGTGTTCATTTTCCCAGAAAAACTCTTACATATGTGAGCACAGTTCTCTAAACCACATCTCACTTAATCTTTTAATAGGTATGTTGTTTTATTTGTTCTGTTTGGTAAATGCCCGAAATAATTATTTTGTTGCTTTTTTTTAATAATCTCTTGGAAAGTGTTTATTTGTACACATTTTCAATAAGTAAATAATTATAAAATGTATGTATATAATTTAGCTAATTATGAATGGCTCTATAACATTTTCTAAACCTAGGCAAAGCTAGTCTGCTTTATAGTAGATAGGCATACCCTCTTATCTACAAAGGGACACTTTAAACAAGAACAGTTGTTAGAAGACAATTCTCCATGGGTCTCATGCATTTCTGCATGTCTTATGACCAGAGGCATTGACAATTTTTTCAGTACTATCTTTTGAAAGACATTTGTCTAGCAAACAGCCTTGGAAGATACAGAGTCTTCCTCTGGGGCACAGTACTCCAGACAAAGGTTGGGCAGGATTGCTAGCAGTCCCCTTCAAAAGAATAATTCCTTTAAAGTTTGGTCCCTGAACTCCCTTTAAACACTCAGGGCTTCTCAGCCATGACACAAATGCACTGCACGGGAGTGTCCACCTGGGCTGCTCCATATCACACCCACGGGCCTCACGGTGCAAGAGAAACATTGTGAACATGAAGTTCAAGCTTCCTGCTGTGCCATGAGTAATAAGATCCTTTGTCTCTGACCCAGGAGTCTCGTATCTGCAAGCATCCATGAAACTGTGACAGGCTAACGTTAGCTTGCAAATAGGATAAAAGCTCAGACTTTTCATAGTTCTTGGCAGCTGTAACATTTACACTGAGGTGACACTTTCAGGTGAATAACTTCCTGTATAACAGCAAGAAAAGTTTGAAGATGTCAGTGGAGGATTGGACAGCACAAGACAGGGAAGGAGTAAGGAGGCTTAGTCTTTGATTTGATTTGATTTTTATTTTTTGGCTGTGTTGGGTCTTCATTGCTGCTCACAGGATTTCTCTAGTTGCGGTGCACGGGCTTCTTATTGTGGTGGTTTCTCTTGTTGCGGAGCATGGGCTCTAGGTGCCAGGCTTCAGTAGTTGTGGCATGCAGGCTCAGTAGTTGTGGCACATGGGTTTAGTTGCTCCGTGGCATGTGGGATCTTCCAGGACCATGGATCGAACCTGTGTCCCCTTCATTGGGGGGCAGATTCTTAACAGCTGTGCCACTAGGGAAGTCTCAAAGGAGGCTTAGTCTTATTGAAAGAACCAAATACATACCATTGTTTCCCAGGAATGACCAATGTAAGACACAATGACAAAGTCAGAAAGAAATGACAGAGGCAGAATTTCAGAACACAGTGGTTTTGTTTTCATGGTCCAGCTGTACCTTCTACACAGTTTATGGGACTTACAAGCAGAAAAGAGTGACAGGAAGAGTCAGGACAAGTCTATTCTATAGGTCTGCAAGAAAAAATCTAAAAAGCTAAAATGGTTCTATGTGTAAACTATAGTACATCTTATTTTGGTTGCTCTGGCATGATCAGAATACATACCTCATGCTTGCAATTCTAGAATGGAAGAAAGGACTTGAAAGGTAACTTGGAATAAGGACAAACTGCAAAGGAGAACATTCCAGAAGAATAAGTGCTCTAGAATTAGAGAAATAAGATCCTACTGTCTACACTCACGGTTAACACCTAACAAGTTATTCCTATACCATTTTGTTCACTTTATTCTTTTAGGACCCAAAAACCAAAAATCCCAAAGTTTTGGATGATGAAACTCTGGGTCTTATTATTCAATACTGTGGTAAGCAGAATGATAACCCCATAAATATTCATGCCTTAATCCTCTGAACCTGTAAGTAAGTTGCAGTACATGGCAAAAGAGACCTTTCAGATATAATCAAGGTTACAAACTTGAAAATGGGGAGATTATTCTGCCTTGTTTGGGCGGACCAATCTAGTCACACAAATTCCTGAAAGCAGAGAATTTTTTTCCAGCTAGAGGCAGTAAAGATGCAGCAGTGGGAAAGTCAGAGAGATTTGAAGCATGAGAGGGACTCGACTAGTTGTTGCTGTAGGGGCACCACATGGAATGCATGAGAAGGAATGTGGGCAGCCTCTAGGAGCAAAGACCAGCCAGGGGCAAGACCTTTGCTGACCATCAGCAAGGAAAGGGAGACCTCAGTCCTACAACTTCAAGGAACTAAATTCAGCCAATGACCAGAATAACCTTAGAAGTGGATTCATCCCAGAGCTTCAGAAAGGAGTGTAACGCTGCCATCACATTGAATTCTGCCTTATAATCCTTTAAGCAGAAGACCCAGCTAAGCTAAGCTATACCTGGAAATTCTGACCTATAGAACTGTGTGATAATAAATGGGTGTTGTTTTAAGTGCTAAATTTGTGGCAATTTGTTATGGCAGAAATAGAAACTAATACAACACTAAACTCCCTCTGTAACCACTGATGGACAATTTGTCTGAAGCTTTTATATTTGAGGATTCAAGCAGTGATGACCCGATAAGCAAACCTATGGAGATGGTGCCAGTTTTTAATTCCAGTGTCATTTATTTGCCTACAGACATTTGTCTAGTAAATGAAATAACTTGGTGAATAATTGAAACTTTGCTATTTGATACCTTTTCAATTATTCAGTAACAAAAGAGAATAACAGTATCATTCCCAGAGAGTTTAAATAAATATTTCTCTCCTGAATTTATTTAACTCTTACACTGTGACCATAATGTCAAGGCTACCAGGCTGACAGTGAAGATTGGAAAACTTCCTTTGAATTATTCTTTTAGGCATTGCATGTGAGGTCGCTGTAGGTTAGTGAAGCACATAGGTTAGTATTTTCATCAAGATGCAGTCCTTCTAAAAGGATCTTTCTTGTTCCTTTGAACTAAGGAAGCTAACTTTGAGAATAAAATTCCTTGACAATCTAAACAGTAGAATTGGAGTGTTGTAACTTTGGGGAGATGGTTATATAGCTGATCATTAGTTAACTCACAGCAAGATTATTTTTATTAACAACACAAGAATAGTAGTAAAGCATGGAAAAGAGAGGAGTGGTCTCTCTAGGATACAGTGAGTGGTTTGGAAAGATCACGATTATTTATGTGGTAACTCTGAGTCAATACTCCAGAGGAGGGAATGCTTTTCAGTATCACTAACGAGGTCTTAACCCTTCACATGGTTTCTCCCCATCCTTTCATTTAATATTAAGGTACGTTAGCTAATAATAACAGATTACCAATTACCTCCTTCCAAACATAAATTTCAGAAGCAGAAGATTCTATTTTCTGTCTTCTGACATTAACAACAAAACTAGAATAGAAGAAGATGCTGGTACCTCCCTAGAAAATGTTCTGCACTACAGAACGTGGTAGAGAGAATTAAACCCCTGCCAGGAGAACTTCCACTTTGATAATAAGAATACACCATATCTCACTTACAATGTATGGTCTCTAGTAAAGGAGTATCAGAAAAATTGACTCCTTATTGAGTCAACATGTATTTTTTAAATTGTACCCGGACATCTGTAAAGGGCAAACTCAAAGTGGAGCTTAAGAACTAAATGCTATGTAATATGTCCTCTTTTTAAGAAGGACAATACCATCTCAAGTGGATAAAATTTCCTGGTTTGAAAAAGTCCTCTAGAAAGGGGAATTTCCCAGTGTCCTATGGCAACTCATACTGATACAGCATTTTTGGAACACTTATTGTCATATATAACTCAGCTGTTGAAGTCTGCTTCTTCTTGAAAACTCTTTCAGTCAATATTTATTAAGTACCTACCATGGTCTGATTCTTCCTATCTCTTTAAATAAGAGACAAAGTTATTGAGCTATAATTCACATACCAAAAATTCACCCATTTAAAGAGTTTTTAAAGTGGTTTCAGTGTATTTAGAGTTGTACAGCCATCATCCCAGTCTGTTTAGAACATTTTCATCACTCCAGAAGGAATCCCATTAAAAGTCTTTCCAGCATTCTTTCTTCCCCCCAGCCACTGGCAACCACTAATCTGCTTTCTGTATCTGTAGATTTGCTTATTTTGGATATTTGATAAATATATGGAATCATATCTTTAAGACTGTTTTTTTTCACTTAGCACAATGTTTCCAGGTTTATCCACACTGTGGTATGTATCAGTTCATCATTCCTTTTTATGGCTAGATAATATTCCACTCTATGAATATATAACATTTTATTTACCCATTTATCAGTTGATGGACATTTGGATTATTTCCACTTTTTGGTCATTATGAATAATGCTGCTTTAATCATTCATTTGTCACACAAGTTTTTGTGCAGATGTATGTTTTCATTTCTCTTAGATACATACTAAGAGTGGAATGAGGGATCATATGATGTGGTTAACATTTTGAGGGACCACCAAATTTTTTCCCAAAGTGGCTGCACAGTGTTACATTCCTACCAGCAATGTCCTACACATCCTCTCCACACTTGTGATTAACTGTCTTTTTTCTTACTGCCATTCTAGTATCCACAATCAACTTTTCATGTGCTAATTAATCACTTATATATCTTATTTGGATAACAGTCTATTCAAATAGTTTGCCCATATGTTAATTGGGTTATTTATCTTTTCTATTATTGAGTTGTAACAGTTCTTAATATATTCTGGGTACAAATATTTTATCAGATACATGATTTTCAAATATTTTCTCCCATTCTGTGGGTTGTCTTTTCATTTTCTTGATGGTATTGTTTGCCGAAAAAACTGTTTGTTTCTCTGTTGAATTGTCTTGACACCCTTGTCAAAAACCATAAATGTATGGGTTTATTTCTCAACCTTGAATTCTATTTCATTGATCTATATGTTTATTTTTTTGCAAGTACCACACTACCTTGATTACTGTAGCTTTGCAGTAAGTTTCAAACTTGGGAAGCAAGAGTCCTTTAGCTTTCTCTTTTTCAAGATAGTTTTTGCTATTCTGGGCCCCTTCAGATTCCATATGGATTTTAGAATCACTTTATCAATTCCTACCACGACCAAAGAAAAAGGAGCTAGGATTTTGACAGAGATTGTTTTGAATCAGAAGATCAATTGGGGAAGTATTGCCATTTTAACAATACTAAGACTTCTGTTTTGTGGTTTGCACTTCTTTTGTTAATTTGTTTCTTTTGTTAATGTGTTTTACAATCAGTCCCATGAATTAACTGTCACTGTGCCTACTGACCAGGCAGTTTGACTTGTTATGTATAAAAGCTCTTTAAAGCTGCAAATTCTCTTTTCTGTTGACTTTAAATCTCCCACAGTACCTGGTTAAAGTATAAGATACTCCACAGAAAGTTAATTTGTAAGCATTGAATAAATAACTTTTACTGAAAGTTAATTTACTACACATTGTGGGAGCTGAATGATCCAATGATCACGAACGTGGAAATGAAGACAATATGCCAAAAGATATTGGAGAAAGTCACCCCAGGAGTGGTTGCTGAAGATAAAAGATGCAGTCCTTGACTTATAAATGATCTTTGGCTGTATAGCAAATGCTGTGGCTTGTACATTTTTTTTCCACCGCCAGAAACCCAGACATCCATAAAGGCGGGGGCATAGGCACAAGAAGCCTCTTCAGTCAATAGCAGTGGTCAACATTTTTATTCTAAAAAGGATCATATAGTAAATATGTTTCGGGCTATCTGTCCTCTGTTACAACTACTCATTTCCACCATTGTAGCACAAAAGCAGACACAGACAATACGTAAACAAATGAGTGTGCCTGTGCTCCAATAAAACTTTGTTTATAAAAATAGGTAGCAGACCAGATTTGGGCAGCAAGCAGTACCTAGTCAACTCCTGGTCTATCGTGATGTACCTAGAACACAGTGCTGTCATTACAGACCTGTTTAACTAAACAGCATGGGCAGAGGGTGCTAGTTCAAAGAGAAATATTTTTCATTATTACAACCTAAAGTATCAGAAACACATCTGCATCAGGCATTCAGCTGACCAAGAGGAAGATAGACTGCTGATTCTATACCTTCAGTGACGACTGACTCCTGAAGAGGGAGCTGGGTTCATGCAGCCAGAGAATGGAGAGCTACAACTGCCCAAGGCTTATGGATTAGTTTGCTAGGGCTGTTGCCACAGACTGGGAGGCTTAAACAACAGAAATTTATTTTCTCGCAATTCTGGAGGCTAGATGTCCAAGATCAAGCACGTCAACAGGGGTTGGTTTCTTCTGAGACCTCTCTCCTTGAAATGTAGATGATTGTCTTCTCCCATGTCTTTACATGATTTTCCCTGTGTGTCTGTGTCCAAGTTTCCTCTTCCTATAAAAACACCAGTCATGGGCTTCCCTGGTGGCGCAGTGGTTGAGAGTCCGCCTGCCGGTGCAGGGGACACAGGTTCATGCCCCAGTCCGGGAAGATCCCACATGCCGCGGAGCGGCTGGGCCCGTGAGTCATGGCCGGTGAGCCCGCGTGGCTGGAGCCTGTGCTCCGCAACGGGAGAGGCCACAGCAGTGAGAGGCCTGCATACCACAAAAAACAAACAAACAAACAAAAAACACCAGTCATATTAGATTAGACCCCACCTTAATGACCTCAGTCTAATTTAATCATTTAAAGACCTTGTCTACAAATAGTCACATTCTGAGGTACTGGAGGTTAGGACTTCAGCATATGAATTTGAATACAATTCAGCCTGTAATACTTCTCTCAGAGAAAACCCAGAAAAACTTAAGTGTAAAACCAGCCCCTATATTTTCCTTTTCTTTGTTTCACCTGTCTCTGTACCTGTACTTCCCACTTCCCTTTCCATGGCCACCACCAGCTGTGTAGGATCTGGATTTCTTCCCATCCTAGTCTACCAAAGAACAGATAAAATCTCCCAGCTTCTTTCTTATTTCTCCAGCCTATAAAGCATGCTCATAGCCATCTGAAGATTTCCATATGTTTAAAGTAGTCTGTCATAAATATTCTTTCCCTCTTTCAGAACTTAAACCTTGTTAGGACAGACATAGTTATACTAGAAGAGATTGTTGCATATACAATGGACAGAAGAAAGATTTGTCTAGTTTACTGTTAATAACACTAACTCACATTAACATCGAACTTTGCCAGCCACCAAAATATACATATACATATATCATCACTTTTGACCCTTATGGTAGCCTGTGAGGAAAATAGGTCAACCCCAATTTACAAATGAAGGATCTGAGCTTTAAAGAGTTTCAGTGATTTTGCCTAAGATTATACAACTAGGTTATACAACCAGAAAAATCCCATGGCTCTGACAAAGACTTGGGGTTACTTGTTCCTGATATTGCTCAGATATTCAAAGCTAGAAACTTCCTTTTAAATGTAAATGAAAGTGTGTCATTTCTGTCCATCAACAGATGAATGGATAAAGATGTGGCAGACATATACAATGGAATATTACTCAGCCATAAAAAGAAATGAAACTGAGTTATTTGTAGTGAGGTGGATGGACCTAGAGTCTGTCATACAGAGTGAAGTAAGTCAGAAAGAGAAAAACAAATACCGTATGCTAACGCATACATATGGAACCTTAAAAAAAAATGCTACTGATGAACCTAGTTGCAAGGCAGGAATAAAGAGATAGACATAGAGAATGGTCTTGAGGACATGGGGTGGGAGGGCGAAGCTGGGGCGAAGTGAGAGTAGCATCAACATATATACACTACCGAATGTAAAATAGTTGACTGGTGGGAAGGAGCAGCATAGCACAGGGAGATCAGCTCGGTGCTTTGTGACCACCTAGAGGGGTGGGATAGGGAGGGTGGGAGGGAGCCTCAAGAGGGAGGGGATATGGGGACATGTGTATGCATATGGCTGATTCACTTTGCTGTACAACAGAAACTAACACAGTATTGTGAAGCAAGTATACTCCAATAAAGATCTATTTTTTTAAATAGTGTGTTATGTCTGATTGAGAAAAAGGAGGTAAGGATGGAGGGTAGATTTGCCCAAGGACTAATGAGCAGATTCAGTCCTAGGAGAAAGGGAAGAAAATAAGTAAGGTAAGTAGGCTGCAATATTCAGAAAGTACAATACAAACCCCAACCAGGAGGGGAAATAGTGGGCTTCCCCTCCCCCCACCTCTGCTAGGCTGAGGGCCCCCAGACAAAAGTCTGAAGTGCTAGCTTAGGGGAAACATGAGGGAGAAGCTAGGCAGAGCTGCCTGGGCTTCCCAAAACCATTTTCTAAAAGGAAAGATGGCAGAAGGCTATCCCAAGAGGTAGCTGCTCCCACGACCACGGGGGAACAGGCTTGCAGACCTGTTTCAGGTGTTCCAGGCCAATGTTCCTTAATATGCAGCCAATGTATGTCAGACACAAGTAAGCCTGGATCTGCCTGAAGCCTGTTGACAGAAGAAATGGTCTGTCTTAGGTTTATCTTAGCGATAAACCTAAGAAGAAATCCTCACATTGGAATACTCTGTGTTGAAAAGAAATTGTACAATCCTTCCCTCCCTGTCCTCCAGAAATGGCTTTTTATTTTCTAAAGGGCATGATGCTTAAATTGTTCCAACCAAGGCTGTGCAGAGCTCTTCAAAGGGGCTTCTGTGGCTGCCCTTGGGAGACAGTGCCAAAATACATTAGATTTTGAAGCTCTAATTTGAAAAAATGTTTCTAATTCAGATCCTCCAGTTTCCTTTAGTAAATTTCACAGTGTTATTTCTCGTTACACGTCCTCTTGGCACTATATATAATCCTACCCTTCTTCTTACCCTTCAGATAGCAGTCAAGAGTTATTGCATCTCTCCAATTCATCACTTAGTTAAGACGTATAAAGCATAGTGAGTTATTTTAGCCACCTTTCTCAGGCTTAAATCCTTAACATGGTCTCTTTATCGTCCCTAGCACTTTTCTGGCAGAAGATCTCAAAGCTGGGAGAAATTTTAAAGATCACCTTAGTCCAGCCACCTAATTGATATCTAACTCCCATTCACCCAGAAGACCAATAAAAAGAACCCCAGGGCCTCCCGGGTGGCGCAGTGGTTGGGAGTCCACCTGCTGATGCAGGGGACGTGTGTTCGTGCCCCGGTCCGGGAAGATCCCACATGCCGCGGGGCGGCTGGGCCCGTGAGCCATGGCCGCTGAGCCTGCGCGTCCGGAGCCTGTGCTCCGCAACGGGAGAGGCCACAACAGTGAGAGGCCCACGTACCGCAAAAAAAAAAAAAAAAAAAAAAAAAGAACCCCAAATGGCTACTCAGCCCTCAGGTAACTCAGTACCTTGTGAAGCAACTCTTTCTTTGGACAGTGGATATGGTTTTTCTGTGTGTTTTTTTGTTCTTGTGGGGAAAAAAAAATATCTGTGGCTTCCAAATATTGTTCCATGCTTTAGCACTAAACAAGAGTCTATTCTTTACACATGCAGCCAATCAAGTATTGAAAACAAGTTTCAAGCTCATTGACTATCCCCAAGACTCTAGCTAAGGTCAGATAGCAAGGGTGTACATTAAATTTAACTATGAAGTAAGCAAATTGTCTACCTACTTACTCATTAGCTTGAGTGGAAAAAACACAAAGAAAGCATCCAAATGCTATTTACGGAATTTCCACCCTCCCCATACCTTTTCTTGGTCAGTGTCCTGCTTGTTCTCCCTGGAGAGCCTTTACTTTTACCTTTTCCCCCATCATTAACCTGTATTTTCCTTAAGTCCCTACTACGTAATCGGTTAAAAATCTAACATGTGAATTTGGACTACTAAGTGACCATGACAGAATGACTTAGTCTTCTCTGACAACATCATTTTATGAGAGACCATCAATATTTAACACTAATAAATACAGGATAGTGCAAACACCAGATGACCTAATAGTTTGAAAGGGATGAGACCCTGAGCTCTGGAAAGTAATTTTGACCTTTTTAAAAGTACATTGTTTGTCTAGCCTAGGGCTCAGTGCTGGAGAATAATAGTAATGTATTTCAGATTCTTGAAGAAACCTCCATGTCAACGTTGAAGAATTGCTTATGTTTTTTTGTTTTGGGAGATGACTCAACACTTCCAGGGTAAGCTGCAAATCAGCTCAGCTGAATTGCATTTGCATCTGGGAAGTAAGAAGCTTACCATAAGCATTCTCCCTTGATTAGTCATATATTCAAGGGAAGAAAGGTCTTGACTAAATCTTTACCCTCATTTCTAGAAATCCCTTCATTCTATGGACAGAGAGACCCATTAGCTTAGCTGTTTCTCTACCAAGGCAGCACTCCTGCACCTTCTCTGACTGATGAGAAGTTAAAGGTTTCCCAGGAAGCAAGTGCCACTGACTCCTGTGGTTACCTTTGTCAGCGTGGCACTTAAAAATGCCTGTATGTCGCCCTGCACCTCCCACCCTGATTGCAAACCCTCTGAGTCTCCTTGCCTTTTTCTATTCTCCCCATGAAGGCATTTTTCACCCTTCTGGCCCTGACAGATTAATCTTTGCTGGGCCAGCTCTGACCTCAAAGAACTCCAGATGTTCCATTTGCTTCCAGAGTAAAAGCCAAAGTCTAACCAGGCATTCCAGATTCTTCGTGAGTGAGCCTCTTCCTACCTTTTTGGGCTGACCTCCCACATTCCCTTCACAAATCCTCTTAGGCAGAGCTAACCATTGGGCGCACCTCCCATAAACACAGACCATTTCACACCAGCCCTTGATGTTCCTTCTGCCTGGAACTTCCAAAGGGATACGTTCTGCCGCCCTTCAGAATCTAACACTAATGCTGCCATCAAGGGTTCTTCGATATTGCTCATAACATTTCCTTCTAAACTCTCAGGAGATTGGCTTTATTACTTTTTTGTGGTACTTACAAATAGCCTAACTTGCACTATTATATCATCTTCCTACCTGCCTATAATAATGTCTTACACCAGCACCTAGTACTGTGTTTGAATCCATTGGCGCTCAATAAGTGCTTATCAGATGGCATCAAGCTAAAGCCATTAACCTGAGTTTATTCATAAACTCAAATTCCAATGAAAAAGAAATAAGAAAGAATAAATATATAAATGACACATATACATGTTCATTTTAGGCCCAAGACCAGCTTTTTAGAACATTGACCTTGGGCACTTGATCCAAGGCATTTTTGTGGTTGTATCACTGAGTCCTATGTTATTTATATATTTTGCTATTAGAAGAAAATGAAAAAAGCTCATCACTCACTCCCACCAAGTTTTAGTACTGATAAACCACCCTGGAAACTCTTTTGTGTTTCATTCATTGCTGGCTTTGTCACAATGTTGTATTCTATTGGTGCTCTTGCTTTCCTTTTAACATTTCTGCGTTGTTCTCTTAAAGTCCTTGGAGTTGTTGCAGAATATCATTTTGTCTTGTAATCACTGAGAAAAATGGAACAATTCAAGTTCCCACCAACATAACTCTGGGTAATCCTCCTTTGCTGCTAATTCTGGAAAGTACCAGAAAACACAAAGAAAACATCAAAGTGCTATTTCCTGAAGTAATTCCATTCTCCTCAACGCCTTCTCAAAAGTGAAGCAGAAGCAGAAGAAACAAGGTGCAGCTTCCAGAAGCTAATGACAGTGCCGCAATCCAGGACTGCAATAACTGAGTTTTAATATTCTGAGCTGTTGCTTGTCATAAATCCTCTATATGTAAAACGCTAGCCTCTGCTAGGCGAGATGAATGGTTAGCAGTGTATATATTATTTATTAAACCTCTTTTTATGTTGCTTGGCAGTCTGTGCTACCTTCAGACAAGTTGAAATAATTGACATTTAGCACATCAACCTGCTTTTGACTGAGAAGCATGACATTCATGTAGATAGTAAACATTTGGCAATTGCTGTAAATGTCTCCAAATTTAACGTCATGACCTTTCCTCAGGTAAATGTTTTTGGATAAAATGTAAATAATGATTCACTGTATGTCAAATACCACAGTATGTCAAATACTGTGCAGTGTCAAGTTTACTGTCTTGTTACCCTCCAGAGGTTCATAGATTGGTTGACCTGTTGCATCTTTCAGTGAGTTTTATATTAAAACTCACCATTATTTATTATAATTTATTGGCTTTCCAAACTTTTCTCCCCCACAATATTTCTGATTAAGAAGAAGTGTGGTTTGGTTTCATTGTTTAATTAAATGAAACTTGGCATTTTAAAAATCCATACTGCGGCATGAAAAAATTAATTCTATTTCAGAGGCTTCTAAGCACAAGGATACACACATGCCTCGGAGTCTCTGGAAGTAGTGACTGCAAATCACCAAATAGAAAGTAAGACTAACGGATTCAAGGGGCCCATTTTTTACCCTCCAACATCTTTAGGCTCTTCTCCAATCACATAACAAATGCTGATGTTATGAAAGTATAATGTAACTGCATCTAATCGTGCTGCTTTATAAAAATTCATCCTCATTCATCACCACGAAAAGGATCACTCTAATTAATAATCCATAGGGCCTTTGTTACTGCATTTAAATCCTTTCCCTAAGAAGAGTTCTACTTTTCAGATGGCGTTCTCTTTGTACATGCTAAGTGCACATGGAATTTTTTTCATGCATCTTCCATTCCTTTAGTTTAACAAAGTATTCTAGACAGAGTATTTTGCAACTGTTGAAGTGGTTCAATTAGACTCTTTTAATGTAGCAGTAGAAATAGATATGCATTGACATGCTAAGAATAAAATGAAATCTATTTAAATTTTTTTTCTGATGTTGAAAAATAAGATAAGCAATTCGGTCAAATTTCTAGAGAGGTTCCTACAGAGGAACTCAGATAATCAGTTAAAGAAGAAATAGGTATGAATTCTGTTGTTAAACTGAAGTTTAGTTGATTTACAGTGTTTCAGGTATACAGCAAAGTGATTCAGTTTTATACATATATATAATACATATATGTGTAAGTATGTATATATATATATATATATATATATATATATACATTCTCAAATATATATACATATTCCAAAACAAGAATTTTAAAAAAAGAAATGGCTATGAAGACCCATTTTCTGCCTGATATTCATTTTGCATTTTGATCACCCTTTATTCAACAGTTTTTTCAACAGAATTTTATTAAGCCCCTACTCTGGGCAAAAAGTCACTCTAGACCTTGTGACTTTCACTCTGGATGAGGCATTGGGGTGCCTTCCTCACAGAGCTTACACTCTGGGGGAAGCTTTACATTACACAGACTCACCCTCTCTTTGTTTTCACAACACCAAGGCACAGTTAAAACTGTTGAAGCCTAAGAGATCACTTCTTCCAACACCTTCATTTTCTATATGGAAAACTTTAGTCCCAGGATTTCTCTCTGACTTGTCCAAAGTCACACACTTTCAGCAGAATGAAATGAGAATGGAGTTCTCCCACCTCCTTCAGGGTTTGTGATCATCCCACTGTCCACCTAATTCATCTTCTAGTCCATTTAAAATTCAATTCAAAATGGCACCTCATACAAAAGTTTGGGAAAAATTATCTTATCTTTATGCAATTGCCATTATGGGAAAACACAATAAACTGCATAGATATTTAAATATCTCTTAGGAATACTGTCAAATTGTGGTTAAAAATAATAGTGATGATGATAATAATATTAAACTCCTTTATCATGCCTCTTAGCTTCCAGATATACTTCTAAGCCCTTTACATATATTAACTCATTTAATCCTCAAAACACTATGGGGCAGGTCCTATTATCCCCACTTTACACAAAGACACAGAAAAGGCACAAAGAAGCAAAGAAACTAGCTCTTAAAATATTCTTCAATTTAATGAGACAGTGAGGCATTAAAAATAATAAGCTGACAATGTGTACATACTGTACACATTATTGATACTGTAAGATTTCCATAGTTTATCGTTAAGTGAAAAAAATATACATTTATGTATGTGTGTAAATACATATATGTATACATATGTCCATATGTACCTGTATATGTGTGTGTGTTGCTATTGTTTGTTTTCTTTTAATCACCAGAGAAATTTGTCAAAAATATACTTTCCACACTAGTCAGGCATAAAAAAGAATGAAATAATGCCATTTGCAGCAATATGGATGAACCTAGAGATTATCATACCAAGTGAAGTAAATCAGAAAAAGAAAGCAAATATCATATGATATCACTTATATGTGGAATCTAAAATATGACACAAATGAACTTATCTACAAAACAGAAACAGACTCACAGAGAGAACAGACTTGTAATTGCCAATGAGAGTGAGAGGATGATTTGAGAGTTTGGGATTAGCAGATGCAAATTGTTATACATCAGATGTAGAAACAACAAGGTCCTACTGTCTAGCGCAGGGAACGATATCCAATATCCTGTGATAAATCATAATGGAAAAGAATATGAAAAGAATGTATATACATGTATAACTGAATTACTTTGCTGTACAGCAGAAATGAACACAACACTGTAAATCAACTATACTTCAATATATACAACACTGTAAATCAACTATACTTCAATAAAATAAATTTAAAATAAAAAAATTATATACATACATGTGTATATACATATACTTTCCAGTGTCTTAAATCTAACCTATCAAATTAGAGTATCTCTGGATGGGGTCTACACCAACTGATTCATAAATAGATGATGCATCTAAGCACTCTTGGTTAGGATTGCCTGCCCTAGTGTAGTCGAACTCAGCAGGGAAACAGCATTCTAATTAACTGATTACAATAAGTTATATTAAGTTATGAAATCCAATAATCTTAAAATTCTCAAGACTTATTTACATATATATAAATATATCCCACATCGTGTACAAGGAAAGAACACATGAACAGGAACAAGAGCTTTCAGCCCATTGCTAACAATGGGCATCCATGAAATCTTTCCTGTCACTAATACACCAGAAAAGCAGGGTTCAGAATTTTAATTGTTAATCCCTGATTTAGACCATTGAACTGCAATGCCCTTTAAGGCTAAACTAAATTTTAAATTCAATTCACTTGAAGGAGTTCATTGGTGACCTTTGAGAAATCAATTGTGTAGTATTCCAGGTAAAAAGATGATCTAACTTCCCTGTAAATTGATGACCTTAAAAGACAAGTGCCATCCCTACCAAATATATTGGGAGCGCACTTTCACGGTTCAAGTTCGATGACAGACTCTTATGTCCTAATGGGAAACTTTGAGTCTCCACAAAAAGAGGGATGAACTCTGAGAGCCAGCTCTGAGTTTGGTTCTCTGGAGAAACATTTAGCAATTTTTATAAACACTATTTTGGCCTCACCCGCTCATTGTTTTGATTACTTAAATAAAAATTAAAGTCAGTCCTTGATTAAAATCTTTATTTTAAAAGTAATAACTGTTCTGTTTTGGAAAAATAAAAGGTGAAGTGTTTTGTCTCTAGACAAACTTTAGAGGTAGTCATGGAGACACAATTTTCAGTATGTAGATACAGAAAACAGTAGCTGTCACCATGAATTTTTATAACGCTCGAATGAGTCCACCTCCCACAAGTTGCCATGGTCTCACCACGTGCTTTCTGTCTGTCAGGGGCCCAGGATCCCTGAACATCCAGATTCAGGAGTTCCTTTCCTATGGCTGAAACTTGTTTCTATTAAATTTCATATCAAGGTCAGTGGACCTCCCTACATGATGTATGACCTGTTGCGGAGAAGCTCCCTCTCCAGAGACAGCTGACATCCAAGCAGCCCTTGTCCCATGGAAATGCAAACCAAGCTCCAGTATGTTAGCCGGGGTGGTGGCCATCCCTTGAGATAACTCCGTGATTGACTACAACTACCAGTTCCTAATATTACTGGCACTTATTAGTTTAATAAATCCACTAATGAGGTAAACAACCGAGTACAACGTTTAGACAAAACAAGGAGATGACCCCTGTTTTGTGAGATCAGCAGAAGCTTAGAGGAAAACAGAACTGGTCCAGAAGATAACGAAAGAAGTGTTAAGATGCCCCACGTTTCATTTGTTTTCAAGGAGTGTTTGTCAGCTCCCCTCTGACTCTCAGTAAACAGTGGCCTAGGTCCCTGTTCTATCTGCCCAGCCAGCAGAGTTAAACACTGCTTCTCAGGACAGCCTTATATAAATAAGTTATGGACAATATATTGCCAGCTTCCACCACCTAATAACATCATGTATTTTTCATGTATTGTTGGGATTCATAAGTTGGAGGTATATCCATTGAGATGGATAATGGCTGTGCTCTTTTATTTTATGCACTTAGCCTTCTTACTGAGAACTACATTAATCTTGTGTTTTATAATGGTGAATGCCAAAGATGTGTCTCTCCTCCGATTACAAAAAAAAATCCTGTTTTGACTTCTAATATACTTGCTACTTCTGTTCATCTCCTGCTTAGACATTTTTTATTAGTATAATTAAATTTTTAGAGTCATAAACCAAAAGCTGAAATCTAAGGAGATCAAATTCCTATGGAGTAGATTTATGAGCCAATATGAAAAACTTTTGTACTTTGAGATGCAGTCCCCAAAGTCAAGAAGGATTTGATGTCGGAATGTTTTTAAATCATTTCCTAGAGGACATCTAATATAAGTGCCTGGAAACGCTAGGGCTCCAACAAATGGAGTTAAATTTCAGATTAATTTGCATTGATATCAAGGAGTATTAGGTGATTTAACCATCACTAGTTTCAAATTGTTATACAGATTAAGTAGCTGTTTTATCCTAAATGCAAACACAATGGCAAAACACAGAACTATTATTTAATTGTTTTAAATAGGCTGTAATTTTGAATATTTCTAGTATGACAGATTTTCTCAACCCCTCTGAAATAAGCAATGCTGCAAATATGTGAACAAAAACCAGTTAGTGCAAACACACCATTACACCGTAGAAAAGAAAGCTTCTGCAGATATAGGCTTTCTGCAACTACACATCTATGTGGACTTTCTAACAAATTTCTTAGCTTACAAGACGTCAGAGACCAAAGGGACTGAGAAAGATAATCTAGTCTTGCACCCTTATTTTACACTGGACATATCTGAGTGGATAAGTGGTCATCACACAGCTGTTTGAAGGAAGAGGTTATGTAAGAATACAGGACTCTGTCTTCTACGACAATATTGTTTCCACCAGACCATCTCATGTCTACATGACCATAGAAAAGCAAAGTGGTAGAGTGTATGTGAAATTTTTTGCCATCCTTGAATAAAAATTTGAAGGACTCTATGACTACTATAATATTTTAAAAAATAAAACTAGGTAAAAACCAAATTGTTCTTGGGTGTTACATACAATACCAGCCACTTTTTTTTTCTATTTTTGTTGTTTTATTTTTACTGATGGTTCATGGAACTTATTTTTACTGTTTCTCTAACCTTGAAACTATCTTTTAGAAAGCATTGTTTTCTGATCTTTGTTGTTTTCACTTAGGGTGCAGTGATTGTGAATACTTTGTTAAGATTTGAAAAGGAATATCTGAGGCATTGTGACAAAGCTATTGAGAGCTATTACATCTATACCATCAAATGACTCTATTAGACATACACATTTTCATACTAAGCCTAAAAATGTGATTAAGACCACCAGAATGAGAACCAAGGGGACAAATCTAACTGTTGTACTTATATCAGTAGTTAAGATTGCACTGTTGCACTGTTGACATGTTGCATGTTAGTAGAAATGTAAATTGGTGCAGCCACTATGAAAAAGAGTATGGAGGTTCCTCCAAAAATTAAAAATAGAACTACCACATGATCCAGTAATTCTACTTCTGGATATTTATCTGAAGGAAATAAAATCATTATCTCAAAGAGATATCTGCACTCCCATGTTAAATGCTGCATTATGTACAATAGCCAAGACATGGAAACAACCTAAGAGGCCACTGACAGATAAGTGGCCAAAGAAAATGCATATATATATATATATATATATACATTCAGCCATAAAAAGAAGGAAATTCTGCCATTTGTGACAATATGGATAGAAGTTGAAACATTATGCTATGTGAAATAAGTCAGTCAGAGAAAGACAAATCCTTGTATGAGTTCACTGATATGTGGAATCTTAAGAAAACTGAATTCAGAGATACAGAGAACAGACTAGTGATTGCCAGAGGCAGGAGTTCAGGGTTGGACAAAATGGGTGAAGGCAGTCAAAGGTACAAACTCCCAGTTATATGACAAGTCCTGAGGATGTAAGGTACAGCATGGTAAGTATAGTTAACAATACTGTATTGCATACTTGAAAGTTGCTAAGAGAGATCTTAAAAGTTCTTATCACAAGAAAGAAAAAATTTGTAACTATGTCTCATGATGAATGTTAACTAAAAATTATTTTGGTAATCATTTCCCGATATATACATATATAAAATCATTAGGTTGTACACCTAAAACGAATCCAATATTATATGTCAATTATATCTCAATTTTTAAAAATTAAAATATATATGTGTAGCAATAGTTAAAATTTATTGAGTATCTATTGTGTGCCAAGCCCTTGTGAAGAGCCTTATATATTTTTTTTTTTTCATTTAATTCTCAGCACAAAACTACAAGGTGGATAGCACTACTGCTCCAGTATGCAGTTGAAGAAAGAGAAGGTCAAAGAGAACTTGATCAAGATCATATTGCTTGGGAGTTTGGGGTTTTTGAGCATGAGCCACCAATTCTTGCTTGGCCCTGCAATAAATCTTTCTCTGCTCAAAAAAAAAAATAATTAAAGAAAAGAAAGATCATATTGCTAACCAAAGATAGGTCAACGTTCAGATCCTGGCAATCTGGTTCCAGAGACTTTGCACTGAAGGAATCCAATGGAAACTTATTAAGAACTTCACTTGGAGCACATTTAGGACCAGTCTATCTTCTAATATGCAGGTAACAACTTCATGAGATTTGAAAGCTCTTTTTCCAATAGGCTCATCAATTGCTTTCAATTTCTTATGCAAATGAATTTACAGATATGTAAATGCAAGCTCAAAGAAGAAATGCAAACCTAATAAATCTGTAATGAATGCAACCTTTATCAACAGTCTATGGTCCCAATGAGAACTCTTCCTATAATTTACAGCAGTGGCGTAATTATTCTATTTCCCATAAATGGCTACCATAGTGATACCAAGTTTGTAGCTTGTCACATGGATGACAGCACAAGTCATATACAGCTGTTCATTTTTAACAAGTCAGATACATTGTGGGTATTCCCTAGCAATAACATTATGAAATATATTTATGAATGTATGGGGACATTTACTTAATGGCACAAATTAAAACATTAAATAAGAAGTAAATATGATAAACAATGAACTGCAGCATACAAATAAAATGTTGCTATACATTTTGTCACTTTTGCCTTGCTACCTCTATACTTATCCATTTGTGCCATGTTTTTAGTTAATGTCTGAGTGACAAATGTCACCACAATTAATCCTCCGGTGAAGAGAACTATTTCTATCAATGTAGTTATGAAAGGAAGAATGATATCTGGAAATACTTTGGAGTCCTATTTCTGAAATATTGGTATTAAATACCAAAGAATGGCTTAATTATCTTATGTCATTATTTTACTTCAAAGTCTAAAATATTGATAATGAAGTGATTCACAGAGAGTGATGACAGTAACCTTTTACCTTTGTTATGTCTTGAAAGGTCACTTGGTTTTATAGACTTCTATGGGCACTTGTTTCAAGTAATTGTATACTATATATATCAGTGAAATCAGATGTATAATGCCAGAAGAGAAAAAATGTTCCAGCCTAATTTTACCCTATGTCTTCTAGACTGAAGGTCACAATGATGTGTTTTCACATTCACTTAGTTTGCTCAAACAATTACATCTTGGATACCTTCAAGATGACAGAAAATGGTGTAATGAATCTTAAGTGTGTGATCCTCATGTTTGCCCCATAACACTGTGTTTTCTTCTGTCTTATTGCTCTGTAATTGTCCATTTACTAATTTAGGGGTCCTATCTCCCCCTAAATTATAAGTTCCTTGAGATGATGACTGTGTCTTCTTCCTCTTTGAATCTTCATGTTCCTCTTTGGATTTTGAATACAGGCACATTACCTTGAACACAGTAGGCATGTGACATCCATTTGTGGAGAGAAGAAAGGAGAAAAGAGGGAGAGAGGGAAAGAGTGATGGAAGGGAGGGAGAGAGGGAGGGGAGGAAGGAAAAAAGGAAGGAAGGAAAGAAGGAGGAATGAATTCTGCTGCATCCTCTTCTTAAACTAACAGACTCCCTCCTTGTAGTCCTAGCAATGACATACATATGAAGGAAATGTGAATTCTAGATGAAGATATTACACAGATACAATTGATACCAACAAAAGACATCAGCACAATATTCTGCTGCTATGAAACTTAGAGAAAATTCCTCTGGTTACAGTGTACTTGGAGTTCTATTTAATTAAGTTAATCAAGCATGAGATCATACTGATCATTGTTTTATTTTTTTATACATCTTTATTGGAGTATAATTGCTTCACAATGCTGTGTTAGTTACTGTTGTACAGCAAAGTGAATCAGTCATATGAATACATATATCCCCATATCCCCTCCCTCTTGAGACTCCCTCCCACCCTCCCTATCCCACCCCTCTAGGTTGTCGCAAAGCACTGAGCTGATCTCCCTGTGCTATGCTGCTGTTTCCCACTAGCCATCTATTTTTCATTTGGTAGTGTATATATGTTGATGCTTCTCTCACTTCCCCCACCCCCACCCTGCATCCTCAAGTCCATTCTCTATGTCTGCATAATTTTAAAATAGTCAAGTAGTGTTTATTAAGTGTCTAGCATAAGTCTGATATTATGCTATCCACTGAAAGAAAAGCAAAAGAAGTTGTGCAATCATCCATTCATTCAGCATTTATTATTTAGTAATTTGCCAGATGTGTTGAACACTTTCCCTGCCCTTGAGATAACTACATTGTTCCTGGGAAACCAAGGCCTGCAAGTGTAAAAGAGGACACTGAGAACACTGGGATAAATATAAGCATTTAATGATAAAGGTAGTATTAGCCAACATTTAGTAAATGCATACTATGTGTCAGTCAAGGTGTCAAGCATTATACGTGCATTACTTTATTTAATGTTCACAGTACTTTATACTCATGTCATTGAAATACCCATTTTATAGCTGAGAAGTCTCAGCCCAAAGCATTTAAATAATTTGCCAAAGGCATCACCAATTAATCTGAACCAATGATCTTTCTGGCTCCGAAATTCATGCACTTAAACATTATGCTCTACCATCTCTGGTCACCTGCCTAAATTTTTGGAATTAGACAATATACTCTAAGGAATAGAGACTCTGTTTTGGCTAAAATTAATTTTTTTTAAGTTTCATGGAATAGACAAAACTTGAGATACAGGTCCTGAAGTGTGTGCATGATTTATATTATTTGAATAAATAGAAGAAAGAATTGGTAACATCAAAGTGAAAGTGTGGAATAGTAAATCCAAAAACGTCAATGCAAATTTATGTGAAATGATGAGATCTGTCTAGGAGCAGATAATTTCATGGGATGGACGCTTTTGGACCATGAGTCTACCAAGACCAATGGATATGCTCAAGATGGCAACCTAAAACTAATGAACCCCCATTCTCCCCTCCTCCATCAGCCCTTTCTTAATGACACCAAGTTCTGTTCACTTAGCTTTTGAATCAGTTTTCTCCTTTCCATGTCCATCAACAAAAGCTTAGTTCCCAACTACACAGTTTCCTCCTCAGATTTGTGCTCCAACATAACTACTTTCATGCAAAGTATTAAATCTCTCTCTAATCCTAAGTTTTCCTATTAGAGAAGTGAATAGGAGAATAAAACCTGTTTCAAGGCTAGTATGTGCATTGAATAAAACAATACATGTAAAGTACATAGCTCACTACTATTTGCCTGGCACATAGTATGAACTCAATAAATATTAGTTTGCCATCTTCTTATCTCATCTTTTTATAATGTCTCTTCTGTTACCTATCTCCTAAAATACTGCTAGAGTTAATGTTTCCCAAAATGCACATCTCATCATTTCAGTTTGCTGCTTTAAAATTTTCCAGTGAGAGGACCTTCAAAATGGCAGAGGAGTAAGATGTGGAGATCACCTTCCTCCCCAAAAATACATCAAAAATACCACTACATGTGGAACAACTCCTACAGAACACCTACTGAATGCTGGCAGAAGACCTCAGACTTCCCAAAAGGCAAGTCACTCCCCACGTACTTGTCATGTGGCTGACAGTGTCTTGGTGCTCTGGCCAGGTGTCAAGCCTATGCCTCTGAGGTGGGAGAGCCAAGCTTAGGATATTGGACCACCAGAGACCTAATGGCCCCATGTAATATCACTCAAAGAGAGCTCTCCCAGAGATCTCTGTCTCAACACTAAGAACCAGCTCCACTCAATGACCAGCAAGCTCCAGTGCTTGACATCACATGCCAAACAACTAACAAGGAACACAACCACATCCATTAGCAGAGAGGCTGCCTAAAATCATACTAAGTTCACAGACACCCCAAAACACACCACCAGACGTGGTCCTGCCTACCAGAAAGACAAGATCCAGCCTCATCCACCAGAACACAGGCACCAGTCCCCTCCACCAGGAAGCCTACACAACCCACTGAACCAACCTTAGCCACTGGGGGCAGACACCGAAAACAATGGAAACTACGAACCTGCAGCTTGCGAAAAGGAGACCCCAAACACAGTAAGTTAAGAAAAATGAGAAGACAGAGAAATACACAGCAGATGAAGAAGCAAGGTAAAAACCTACCAGACCAAACAAATGAACAGGAAATAACCTGCAGTCTACCTGAAAAAGGATTCAGAGTAATGAGAGTAAAGATATCCAAAATCTTGGAAATAGAATGGAGAAAATACAAGAAACTTTTAATAAGGACCTAGAAGAACTAAAGAGCAAAACAAACAATGATGAACAGCACAATAACTGAAATTAAAAATTCTCTAGAAGGAATCAATAGCAGAATAACTGAGGCAGAAGAATGGATAACTGACCTGGAAGATAAAATAGTGGGAATAACCATCACAGAGCAGAATAAAGAAAAAAGAATGGAAAGGAATCAAGGACAGCCTCAGAGACCTCTGGGACAACATTCGAATTGTACCAACATTGTACATGTTAGTACAACATGGTAAATGTACCAACATTCAAATAATAGGGTACCCAGAAGAAGAAGAGAAAAAGAAAGGGACTGAGAAAATATTTGAAGAGATTATAGCTGAGAACTTCCCTAATATGGGAAAGGAAATAGTTAATCAGGTCCAGGAAGCGGAGAGAGCCCCATAAAAGATAAATCCAAGGAGAAACATGCCAAGACACATATTAATAAGGCTATCAAAAATTAAATACAAAGAAAAAATATTAAAAGCAGCAAGGGACAAACAACAAATAACATACAATGGAATCCCCATTAGGTTAACGGCTGATCTTTCAGCAGAAACTCTGCAAGCCAGAAGGGACTGGCAGGAAATATTTAAAGTGATGAAAGGGAAAAACCTACAACCAAGATTACTCTACCCAGCAAGGACCTCATCCAGATTCGATGGAGAAATTAAAACCTTTACAGACAAGCAAAAGCTGAGAGAGTTCAGCACCACCAAACCAGCTTTACAACAAATGCTAAAGGAACTTCTCTAGGCAAGAAACACAAGAGGAGGAAAAGACTGACAATAACAATCCCAAACTATTTAAGAAAATTGTAATAAGAACATACATATTGATACTTACCTTAAATGTAAATGGATTAAATGCTCCAACCAAAAGACATAGACTGGCTGAAAGGATAAAAAAACAAGACCCATATATATGCTGTCTACAAGAGACCCACTTCAGACCTAAGGACATATACAGACTGAAAGTGAGGGAATGGAAAAAGATACTCCATGCAAATGGAAATCAAAAGAAAGCTGGAGTAGCAATTCTCATATCAGACAAAATAGACTTTAAAATAAAGACTACTAGAAGAGACAAAGAAAGACACTACATAATGATCAAGGGAACAATTCAACAAGATATAACAATTGTAAATATTTATGCACCCATCATAGAAGCACCACAATACATAAGGCAAATGCTAACTGCCATAAAAGGGGAAATCGACAGTAACACAATCATAGTAGGGGACTTTAACACCCCACTTTCACCAATGGACACATCAACCAAAATGAAAATACATAAGGAAACACAAGCTTTAAATGATACATTAAACAAGATGGACTTAATTGATATTTATAGGACATTCCATCCAAAAACAACAGAATGTATTTTCTTCTCAAGCGCTCATGGAACATTCTCTAGGATAGATCATATCTTGGGTCACAAATCAAGCCTTGGTAAATTTAAGAAAATTGAAATCATATCAAGTATCTTTTCTGACCACAACACTATGAGACTAGATATCAATTACAGGAAAAAAACTGTAAAGAATACAAACACATGGAGGCTAAAAAAATATGCTGCTAAATAGTCAAGAGATCACTGAAGAAATCAAAGAGGAAATCAAAAAATACCTAGAAACAAATGACAATGAAAACACGACGGCCCAAAACCTATGGGATGCAACAAAAACTGTCCTAACAGGGAAGTTTATAGCAATACAATCCTACCTCGAGAAAAAAGAAAAATCTCAAATAAACAACCTAACCTTACACCTAAAGCAATTAGAGAAAGAAGAACAAAATATCCCCAAAGTTAACAGAAGGAAAGAAATCATAAAGATCAGATCAGAAATAAATGGAAAAAAAAGAAGGAAACAATAGAAAAGATCCATAAAACTAAAAGCTGGTTCCTTGAGAAGATAAACAAAATTGATAAACTATTAGCCAGACTCATCAGTAAAAAAGGGAGAAGACTCGAGTCAACAGAATTAGAAATGAAAAAGGAGAAGTAACAACTGACACTGCAGAAATACAAAGGATCATGAGAGATTACTACAAGCAATTATATGCCAATAAAATTGACAACCTGGAAAAAATGAACAAATTCTTAGAAATGCACAACCTTCTGAGACTGAACCAGGAAGAAATAGAAAATATGAACAGACCAATCACAAGCACTGAAATTGAAACTGTGACTAAAAATCTTCCAACAAACAAAAGCCCAGGACCAGATGGCTTCACAGGTGAATTCTATCAAACATTTAGAGAAGAGCAAACACGTATCCTTCTCAAACTCTTCCAAAATATAGCAGAGGGAGAAACACTTCCAAACTCATTCTACGAGGCCACCATCACCCTGATACCAAAACCAGACAAAAATGTCACAAAAAAAGAAAACTACAGGCCAATATCACTGATGAACATAGATGTAAAAATCCTCAACAAAATACTAGCAAACAGAATCCAGCAGCACATTAAAAGGATCATAACCATGATCAAGTGGGGTTTATAACAGGAATGCAAGGATTTTTCAATATATGCAAATCAATCAATGTCATACACCTTATTAACAAATTGAAGGAGAAAAACCATATGATCATCTCAATAGATGCAGAAAAAGCTTACAACAAAATTCAACACCCATTTATCATAAAAACTCTCCAGAAAAGTAGGCATAGAGGAAACTTACCTCAACATAATAAAGGACATATATGACAAACCCACAGCCAACATCGTTCTCAATGGTGAAAAACTGAAACCGTTTCCACTAAGATCAGAAAGAAGTCAAGGTTGCCCACTCTCACCACTATTAGTCAACATAGTTTGGGAAGTTTTAGCCACAGCAATCGGAGATGTAAAAGAGACAAGAGGAATCCAAATTGGAAAAAAAAGAAGTAAAACTGTCACTGTTTGCAGATGACCTGATACTATATATAGAGAATCCTAAAGATGTTACCAGAAAACTACTAGAGCTAATCAATGAACTTGGTAAAGTATCAGGATACAAAATTTGTACACAGAAGTCTCTTGCATTCCTATACACTAATGATGAAAAATCTGAAAGAGAAATTAAGGAAACACTCCCATTTAGCACTGCAAGGAAGAGAAAAAAATACCTAGGAATAAACCTACCTAAGGAAACAAAAGACCTGTATGCAGAAAACTATAAGACATTGATGAAAGAAATTAAAGATGATACAAACCAATGGAGATATACCATGTTCTTGGATTGGAAGAATCAACATTGTGAAAGAGACTATACTACCCAAAGCAATCTACAGATTCAATGCAATTCCTATCAAACTACCACTGGCATTTTTCACAGAACTAGAACAAAAAATTTCACAATTTGTATGGAAACACAAAAGACCCCGAATAGACAAAGCAATCCTGAGAAACAAAAACGGAGCTGGAGGAATCAGGCTCCCTGATTTCAGACTATCTTGTAGTGCTCATGATTGTATGGTACTGGCACAAAAACAGAAATATAGATCAATGGAACAGGATAGAAAGCCCAGAGGTAAACCCACGCACATATGGTCACCTTATCTTTGATAAAGGAGGCAAGAATATACAATGGAGAAAAGACAGCCTCTTCAATATGTGGCGCTGGGAAAACTGGACAGCCACATGTAAAAGAACGAAATTAGAACACTACCTAACACCATACACAAAAATAAACTCAAAATGGATTAAAGACCTAAATGTGAGGCCAAAAACTATCAAACTCTTAGAGGAAAGCATAGGAAGAACACTCTCTGACATAAATCACAGCAAGATCCTTTTTGACCCACCTCCTAGAGAAATGGAAATAAAAACAAAAATAAACAAATGGGACCTAATGAAACTTCAAAGCTTTTGCACAACAAAGGAAACCATAAACAAGACAAAAAGACACCCCTCAGAATGGGAGAAAATATTTTCAAACTAAGCAACTGACAAAGGATTAATCTCCAAAATATACAAGCAGCTCATGCAGCTCAATATCAAAAAAACAAACAACCCAATCCAAAAATGGGCAGAAGACCTAAGTAGACATTTCTCCAAAAAAGATATACAGATTGCCAACAAACACATGAAAGGATGATTAACAAAACTAATTATTAGAGAAATGCAAATCAAAACTACAGTGAACTATCACCTCACACCAGTCAGAACGTCCATCAACAAAAATCTACAAACAATAAATGCTGAAGAGGGTGTGGAGAAAAGGGAACCCTCTTGCACTGTTGGTGGGAAGGTAAATTGACACAGCCACTATGGAGAACAGTATGGAGGTTCCTTAAAAAACTAAAAATAGAACTACCATATGACCCAGCAATCCCACTACTGGGCATATACCCTGAGAAAACCATAATTCTAAAAGAGTCCTGCACCACAATGTTCATTGCAGCACTATTTACAATAGCCAGGACATGGAAGCAACCTAAGTGCCCATCGACAGATGAATGGATAAAGAAGATGTGGCACATATATACAATGAAATATTACTCAGCCATAAAAAGAAATGAAACTGAGTTATTTGTACTGAGGTGGATGGACACAGAGTCTGTCATACAGAGTGAAGTAAGTCAGAAAGAGAAAAACAAATACTGTATGCTAACACATATATATGTAATCTAAAAAAAAAAAAAAAAAAAAAAAAGGTTCTGAAGAACCTATGGGCAGGACAGTAATAAAGACCCAGACATAGAGAATGGACTTGAGGACACAGGGAAGGGGAAGGGGAAGCTGGGACAAAGTGAGAGAATGGCATGGACATATATACCTGACCAAATTAAAATAGATAGCTAGTGGGAAGCAGCCCCATAGCACAGGGAGATCAGCTCGGTGCTTTGTGTCCACCTAGAGGGGTGGGATAGGGAGGGTGGGAGGGAGATGCAAGAGGGAGGGGATATGGGGGATATATGTATATGTATAGCTGATTCACTTTGTTATACAGCAACAACTAACACAACAAAGTAAAGCAATTATACTCCAATAAAGATGTTAAAAACATAAATAAATAAGAATAAAAATTTTTTTTAATTAAAAAAGAAATAAAAACTTCCAGTGATTTCTCATTGCATCCAGGATGAAATTCAAACCGCTTAGTCTGATACTAGCCTTGTAGGCCATTCATTCATTGGTAGATTAGTTTCATTTTAAAAATAAATAAGCACCTCCTATGTGCCAGGAACTATTCTAGATGTGCAAACAAAAACAACTACAAACTTGGTAATTCAAAGTCTAGAGCTCAAGATGAAGTTCTGGACTAGAAATAGTTTGGGGTTCATCATCATTAGGGTGAAACTATAGGTCTGGTTGAGATTGCTGATGGAGAACATGAAGCTTGAGAAGAAAAAAGGGTCAAAAATAAAACCTTTGAGATAACCAACATTTGTTGTGATGTTGATCAGGATAGACAAAGAAGAGTTCATGAAGGAAATTAGAAGGAACAATGGGGAGAAATACAATGGGAACATATGAGGCTGACAGTAAAGTCAAGGAGGATGAAGAAAGGAAGGAGAGAGTAGTCAACGACATAGGTAAGTAGACCCTGCAATGAGAAAGCCACCAGTAATGTGTGCCCTGGCAAGGGTAGAAACCTACCTGCAACAGCTAGAAAAGAGAATGGCAGGTGAAACAATGAAAGCAAGGTTATGGGCTACATTCTTAGGTGCTTCTTGGTGAAATGAAAGAGATACATCCCTCTATGCCCACCCCTGCATCTCCACACAGCCAAGAGCAGAATTTTCTTTAAAGACAGATTTCATTTGCCAGGAGCTTTCAACCCTGACTGCTAATTAGAATCACTTCAAGATGGTTTAAGAAATAATGACACTGTGCCAAAATTCTTATCCAGTTGATTTTGAAATAGATCTGACATTAATATTGTTTTAAAGCTTCAAAAGTGATTCGAATTTGCCGCCAGGTTTAAGGACCATTGTCATAGGCAACAAGGAAGAAACGAACCACAAGTCTTCTGGCTATCTCATGAAAGAAATGGGTAGAATCCTGATGCGTGGCAGGGACTTTGAGTAATAATAACTAATATGTTTTATGCGTTTATGCTGCACTGTGCCCAGGAGTTGATGTACACCATCTTAATGTATCCTTACCATCACCCTGTGAGTATGAGTATGATAATCATCCCCATTATATGGCTGTGGAAACTGAGGCTCAGGAAGGTTAGGACTTTAGCCAACATTAGCCAGCTGGTAAGAGCAGAGCCAGGTTTCACAGGAACCAGTCTGTTGATTCCAGTTTCCTGTATGCCTAACCTGCTCAATCCCACCACAAAAGCACTGTGGCTGACAACACAGAATAACCAAATAATTCATTCCTGTGACTATACAGACAAAAGCAAAAAACCAGAAGTGAAAATTTAAGACTAACAACACAAACCAACTCTATTGTAGGTTCTACTAGAACATTCAGAAGTACTATGTTGTTAATTTCCAAAGTTATCCCTACATCATTTACTTGGCTAACTCTAGACTGCAGAAATTTAATTAGCAGGTCCAACACAATCCAGATAAACCACTAGACAGATCATTAATTTTGCTTAAACTAACACTGAACCTGAATGGCACTTCTATTCTACCTTCCTAAGTGACCCAAAACCGAATGGATGCGATGACATAAACTTAAATAATGATTTAGTAGAGCAATTACCAGAAGTTAAAAATTTTCTCCTAAATGATCTGCATGATAGAGAGTCCTAAATTTGCACGTAAGTGAAAGTTTATAAATTATTCAAGACAGGTGAGTGGGAGAGTATCACCAGCCGCCCTAAATTGTAACTCATTGTAACTAAAATTCATTTCATGGCACACACACATACAAATCATGCCTGTCCTCAAGGAGTAGACATAAATATGTTAGCATGTGTGTGTATGTGTGCAGTATTCACATGTTCCCTAACATGGAAGAGCTTAGGTCAATCACAGCATCTACAGTCGCACTGACAGCCACAGCATTTTAGGGGCTATGTAAACAATGGATACTTTTTTAATTTGTAAGTGACAGGATGAAGAATATTGTGGATTTTCCCCACCAGACTATAACAATATTAAGGTAAATCAAATTTTGTACCTCATTTATTTAACAATGTCATTTTTCAGTTGCTATAGGTTTTTTTAGCCTCTCAGAACACAAGGCTGCACAAATTTCCAGATCTTATTTTTGCAAAGAAAAAAAAATTGTTACCTCTTGAACACTTAATTATAATTGGTTATGCTTCTTTTCTTTTATTAAAAGATAATTTATGAAAGACTATTTCAAGATTGTCTAAAACGCTGCCTTTGGAAAGACTGAAGCAAGGGAATGTAATCACTATGTAATGTAATCAGAATATGTAATTAACATATAATCATAAAAGAAGAAAATAGTCTCACAGCATCTGTGCCCCAAAGTCAACAACAGGACTGTATTTAAAAGGCTATATATGTTTTAAGAAATATTTTTAATGAAGATAATACGGTTTTTTATAAAATATTTTCTCAATCTTTTTTTTTAATTTCAAACAGAAAATTTAAAAATTTGACCTAGAACTTAGTACCAGAAGGATACTGCCTCTGGTTTTCAAATCAGTTCACACACCCCTCCATATTCCCCAGCTCTCACTGAGCTCCCAATCATTCTCCGTCCCAAATGTTTCTCCAGTCAGATCCTCCTCCATCCACCCCATACATTTCTTCTTTCTCTTGAGTCTTTGTTTGCTACTGAGGGCCATCCTCCAAAACCAAGACTTTGTTATTTTTAATTTCTGGTAAAATTTTTTCCTAGTTAAGAATCCATAAGAACATAGAGAAATGCAATCACGGAAAATCACTGAGGATGGGGAGGTCACATAATTTTGTACCCCAAATCCATGACAAAACACAGGGCAAGAGACAAATTTGATTGAGTGATAAAGGTAATACTAAGAATCATAATAGCAAACAAAATTCAGAATCAAGTGCCTTTTATACATTCTCCTAGTTGTAGACATGAGGTGGTTTAAAATTTATTTCTTTAAAAAAATGCAACAAACTTCTTGTGCATATCTCCTTGGATACATGTGTGAAACTTCTTTAAGGCAGGCACCTAGCAGAGTTGCTAGGTGGTAGGGTGTACAAATATTCCAGACAGCTACGTACTACTCAGAGCCTTTCCAGAGTGGTTTTAACAGTTAAATGGTTGGAGGAATTCCTTTGCCTTAATCCTTGCCAACTCAATATACCCTGGCATTTTAATTTTGCCAATCGAATGTGTCAGAAAGGTTTCTTTGTTTCTTCAGTTTGTATTTCTCAAATTATTAATAAAGTTAAATTTCCTTTTATAGGTGTGTTGACCAATTTGATTTCCTCTTCTCATTGCTGTCCAGATTCATGTGTTTAGTTTTCTAGAGAGTTTTCTGTCTCTTTCTTATGGATTTCTAGAATTTCCTTCTGTCTTTATATTAAAGGTATTAATTATATAGCATTAATATATGTTAAAATTTTTTCTCAGTTTTCACAATCCTTTAACTACATATTATGTTTGTTATTGTATAAATTAAAGCTTTAATTTTGTTGTGGTCAAATTTATAAATCTTCTTTTTTGTACCTTGTTTAAGACATCCTTTTTTATTCCCAGGTGATAAATCTATCTCCTGTATTTTCTTCTAATAGTTTCAAATTTTTGGTTTTCATCTTTACGCATTTAATCCACACAGAATTCATTTGTATAGACAGAGTGAGAAAGGGAACCAATTCTATTTTTTCCATATTGAAAGCCATTTATCTTCTTATCACGTATTAAACAGTCCATCTTCTGCCCACTGAGTTGTAACGGCACCTCTCATATAAGTTCCCACATAAGATAAATCCTCTACTAGACATTATATTCTGTACCATTCAGTAATTTGTTCTTATTCCAAAACCACATCATTTTATATTGTATCATATTTTTAATTAAGCTTTATATTATCTTGGTACTTGACAGAATAATTGTCCTTTCTTTGTGCCTATTACCTTTGCTTAATTTTGCTTTTAGAATTATCTTATTTTTCAATTTTTTATTTTTCAATTTTAATTTTTGAATCTCTTTCTCAAATTCCAAAAACTTAGTTATGAGATTTTAATGTAATTGCATTGAATTTAAAAATTGATTTGGTGGGGAAATGGCATCTTCATTATTGTGAGTCTTCTCACTCATGATAATGATACATTGTTTATTACTCTAAGCTGATCTCAGTGTTTACATTACAAAGTTTTGTAATTTTTTTCATAACAATATAACATATGTTTTGCTAAATTTGTTCCTGGCTACCACATAAATTTTATTGCCATTGTGAATAGGCTTTTCTTACTGATTGTATTTTAGAAATAGAAAATCTATTAATTGTGTATATTAACCTTTTATATACCAACTTTCTTAAAATCTTTTAGTTGCTATAATTTCTGATTCTCTTGGACCATATATGTAGATAATCATTTGCAGTCTGCCTTTTTCTTTATAATTCTATAAATTGTAGTTCTATTTCTTGTATTATCTTCTTGGTTAAGTCTTCGAGAACAAGGTTGGATGATTATAATGAGCATCTTTGTTTTATAAAGTACATTAATGGAAAATGCTTTTAAGTTTGTTTGTTTGTTTGTTTGTTTTTGCGGTACGCGGGCCTCTCACTGTGTGGCCTCTCCCGTTGCAGAGCACAGGCTCCGGACGCGCAGGCTCAGTGGCCATGGCTCACGGGCCCAGCCGCTCCGCGGCATGTGGGATCTTCCCGGACCGGGGCACGAACCTGCGTTCCCTGCATCGGCAGGCGGACTCTCAACCACTGCGCCACCAGGGAAGCCCAAAGTTTTATCATTAAGTCTGAGGTTCATTATAACTTTTTGTTAGATGCCCTTCTTTAGTTTAAGAACTCTATCTCATATTCATAGTTTAATAAGAGCTTTCATCATAAATGAATATTGACTTTTATAGAATAATTTTTCTCCAACCGTTGAGACAGTTCTATTGATTTTGATCTGAATTTGTTAGTACAGTGAATAATATTTAGAGATGTCTATTTTAAAAAAAAAACACTCTTGAATTCCTTAAATAAACAGTAGTTTGTCCTAACAATTTTTTCTCTATACACTTATAGTCAATTTGCTAATATCTTACTTAGGAATTTTACATCAAGTTTCAAAACAAAATTTGTCTATAATTTTCTTTTCTTGTACTTTATCTAGTTTGGCTATCAAGATTATACTAGCATAGAATTGTATTTATAAGAGAGACATCTCTTGTAAAGGTTCCATAAAACTTTCTTCTAAAAATTCCCGGGCCCTTTGTCCTATCACTGCTTTGGGAAAGGACAGGGTAAGATTTTGATTATTAATTGATTTCTTTAATAATTAGTTTTCTACTCAGGTCTTCTATTTATCCTTGAGTACATTGCACTAATGTATATTTTTCTTGAAAGTCATATGTTTTATCTATTTTTTCAAAATTTTAGAGAGTTATTCATAGTATACTCTGATGTTTTAAAAAAATCTATGTTGTTGGGTTCATTGCTTCAGTTTTGTCTTTACTATTTTGTTTTACTTATCTTTCATTATTCATGCTATTATTTAATGATTATCTTCCTCTCTTAACTCTCTATTTTAAACATTTATTTTAAAGTCTCTTTCACATTTTTCTATTATTTCTTTTTCTAGAACTCTTTATTTTGTTAAATATTAGAGAGGGTAATATTATGAACCCCCATGTACTTGTCCTAGATTCAAAAATAGTAAACTCTCGGCCAGTCTTTATTCATTTGTTACCCGCCATCCACTTTCTCCTACCCCTTGATTATTTTTAAACAAATCTCAGACATTATATCTTTGCATCCACACATATTTTAATATATCTCTAAATGATAAAGACTCTTTTTTAAATGTAATCACCATAACATTGTCATACCTAAAGATTATATATATATATATATATATATATATATATATTTGACATCACCAGATCCACTCAGTGTTCAATTTTCTTTACAGTCTCATAATTTTTTATAGTTTTATTTTCAGTTGTTTATTAAGGTCCATGCACTGCAACTGGCTAATGTGTCTTAATGTATAGATTTCCTCTAACTTTCATGCTGTTGTCTGAAGAAACTGAATAGGTTGTCCTACAGAGCACCTCTTAGTCTGGAATTTGCTAAATGCCTCCAGGTATTATTTTAAATGATAGTGTATTTTATACTCTTCTATACCCACTACTCCCTGAAAATTGGTGGTTAGATCTAGAAACCTGATCATATTCAATATTTCGCTTGGCAAAAATACTTTATAATGTTATGGACCATGAAGAGATTCATAATGCCTGGTTGAATTTCTTTTTTTGATGTTATCGACTAGTGATAAAAGTTGCCTACGTCCATTCAAGTTGTGTTTCCAAATGATAATTCTAAAATTTTATTATTCCTTTTGCCATCATAAGCTTGAAATCAGCCCTCCTAGAAAGAGAATTTTTCTTCATCAATTATTTGGTTACCCTACAGACAGTTCAAACAGAAAGGATAAAAATGTAAAAACGGTTGACTCTTTCCTTTTAACGGGTTTCAAATGAGCTGGTGTCCCAACAGCTTTGAAAGGTGACAAAGGAGGGGCTTCCTTTTAATATCTTTATGAACTTGTGCCTTTAAATATATTTGATATGTGCTGTCTTTCTTGGTCCTCAAATTGTTCCATCTCTGGCCTGTGGGAACTTTGTCAGTTTGGCTCTGAAGTCTCATTGACATGTTACTTGGAGTCTTTGATAGTTCCCTTGTTTTCTGGCATGACAAGGTAGTCCAGGCTCTTGTAAATTTCCTGCTCCAGAACTCATCCACTTCTCCATGGATTTGTGGTAAATGGTATTTAGAAACCACAACCTGAGCCAAGAGATGTTCATTGCCCCTTTGCCATTTGGTCCCCTCCCCGTCCCCACCACTGGCCTTTTTTATTAGCATAACTAGAAAATAATCTTTTAGATAAATATATCATGATGTTATACTGATATTTCTAGTTCAAATCCATAATTATAGAGTTTCCATTTAGCCTCTTTAAGCTCACATATGTATCATTTTTCCCCACGTTGAAAACCTTGGTTCTCAATGACACAAAAATAAATATTCATTTTCTTTATCCTTAATACACACAACAGTCTTACAGCAATATTACCAATAAAAGTATAATTTAGTTCTTTTAGTCCCTACAGTTTATACCTCAAATGTAGTTCAATTACTTTTAAAAATAAGTTGGAATAATTCCTTTTTATATAGTTATTTCTCCTTTATTCTTAATAATTTAGATGATAATTATCTAATTTACTGTCTATGGACTGTCTTGCTGTGTACCGAATCTTAAATGTACTAAAAATTTCCCTATGTAAGGTTATCTCTCAATCTTAAAGGAAACCCAGTAGTTGAGTGCTACCTTCCATGGGACATTTTCCAACGTCTCTGCCAAGACCTTAAAAGTTTTGCTGGTTATGAACGATTTGTACATTAATTCATGGCTCTATGTTTATTGCCTTTTAGCACAAATTCAGGGTTCCAACTCTCAAGGCAATTGTCTCCTCCCACAGTAAGGTATGAACTCCTGTCTTCCAGGATTATAAGCAAATATCTTTCAGTTCTTATTGACAGACAGGACAGTGATGTCACAGCTTCTTCCATTGGGTAGGGAGCCTGTATCACCTCTTGGGTATGCGTGGGGCATCTTTCCTGACCTGTAAGTCCTGAGGTGAGTTTCCACACTGGAACCCACCTCTCACCACTACTTCTCTGCATACTGTGCCCTCTTCATTTTGCTACCTGGAGTTTTCTCATAAACTTGGTTTCTTAATATTTAAAAATAGTTTAGGTGGCAATTTCTGTGTACTCTAAGTAGTAGTGGAGTTCCCTGCATCTATGAACACCACAGCCTTGATCAGAAGTGTCAGAAATTAAACTTGTACAGATATGTTCACACAGTCCAGAAAATCCAGGTGAAATCTGGAAGCTTTCTTCATCCAGATATTTTGATATTTGTAAACATCTGAATAATTGAATTTTTCACCTGGACACTTGAGTTCATGTAGATATATATCCAGTTTAATTTCTGGTACTCATTTTAGACAGTTTTTAACCTTTTAATCTATGTCCTGCAATAATTTGACCTTGAGCTTGATAGTTACACTCTCAGTGATTCAATGGGGACTGCCTTCTAGATCGTGTGACTTTAACAGATGCACTGATGCACTACAGGCTAATAGATCCTACAAGTTTGAAAGCTTTTTCTCTGAGTGTGCACCCAGCACAGTTTAGGGGTATTATCTTTTCCAGTTCCTTATTTAGTCAATTGTTGTTCTGAAGGAGACTTCAGGGCTCCTCAAGTGTCTCATTTGCATTTGTTATTAGGTTCCTCAAACTTAGCTCCCATCTCTTCTTAAAAGTTTAATTTTTCAGAAGAGAAAGAACCACATGTTTTCAGCACTTTCTTCTTTTATGTCTTAAACCTATCTTAACACGATTTTTTAAAGATGTTTTAAAATTAAATTTATCCCTCGGCAATTTGATTTGTAGGGTAAGGAGAGCAAAGTTTTACAAATGGAATACTTTTAAATAAATCATAATTAATTAACTATGCAAATATATCAAATAAGTGTGGATACATAGTTAGATGACTAATTACCATTCAGAAAGGTTAGAAATTGTAATACTATTTTTTAGCTTGGTTAATATAATATTATAATTGGGGTTGCTTTGATCATAGGGAATGTCACAGACAATAATTTTTCAAGCTTGGCTGATTTTGAAATCATATGGTTATGAGTATTAGCAGCTTAATATAAAATGTGGTGCTGTCCACAAAGTTAAAAGAAAATTATTTTTGTCATAATAAGCTATATTAATTTAATTAGTTGTGCATATGGTTACATTTTTCATTTGAAAATGAAAGCAGAAGGGTCGTTGATAGATCCAGTTTTTTAAAAAGAGAAAAAAGAATTCTTTGATATTTTAATTCTACAGGAAAAAATTTTTGTCTCCTTAGGTTTTATTATTTCATATGTCCTAGTTTTTTTTAATGCCTGTTAATTCCTGTATCATTCAGTAAGTGTTCACAGGGGCTCGGTGATGCATTAAGGCTGCCACTCCTTGAATTAACTGAATATGCTCTCTCCCAGCCTAATGCAATGAACTTCTACTTTGCCTCCTGGTTTCTAGGCTCACTCCCTCAGATCCATCCTCCACCTTGACACCAAGATCATCTTCTGATGTTGCAATCTGGGGCCTGTACCCTGTGTTTCACATTTTTACAGGGCTGATCATCCCCTACAGCAACAGTTCTCAACCAAGGGTCCATGAGCCATTCCCAATCAACAGATTCATTTCTTGGGCTCATACTGTAATATAAGCCTTGGTTTTATTTTCATTTAAATTTGTTCCCGAATTTTAAAATAAGGAGATTTTATGTAAAATTCTAGAAATCTGACTTTTCTTCAAAAATTGAAAAGATATAATAATGCTGGCCCACGTTCCTTCAGGAGCTGAGTAGCGGCTGCTCCTCTCAGATGAGGTCGGTCACAGCAGGCAACTTGGGCCCCAGCTCACTGACATTAACCACCTGGAATCTGAATCTGTGGTCCCTGAAAGCAGGCTCAGATCCAAATCTGTCATTTTTTTCCTACAAGGTTGTAGTGGATTAAATTGTTGCCCCCAAAAGATACGTCCACCTGGAATGTCAGAATATGACTTCATTTAGAATAAGGGTCTTTGCAGATATAATAAAGGTAAGTATCTGAGATGAGATTATCTTGGATCAGGACAGGCCTTAAATATGATGATGGGCTGTCCTCATAGGAGACAGAAAAGGAGAAGACAGACACACACAGAGAGCAGAAGGCCAAGTGAAGACGGAGGCAGAGATTGGAATTACACAGTCCCAAGCCAAGGAGAGCCAAGGGTGTTGGCAGCCACCAGCAGTGTAGGACAACACCCTTCTGTTGTTTTAAGCTTCCAGCTGGTGGTAATTTGTTACAGCAGCCCTAGGAAACTAACAAAGTCCCTCTGTGATCTGGCCCTGGTCTGCCTCTCCAGTCTCTGCCCCTGTACATGTTTGCCGTTCCCTCACAGCCACGTGGTTTTGTGATTCTGTTTTTGCACCTGCTGCTCCCCCTGCCTGGAAAACTCTTACATCTCTTTCTTCCTGGTTGAATTTCAATTCACTTTAAGGCTCTTATCAGAGGGCAAACTCCTTGGAGAACCCCTCTTCCTTAGCTGGGAAAATGAGCAGACTGCTGCCCCCTAGTGGTAACAATGTTCCTTGACCTACAACACCTTTTAGCACTCGCCTCACTAGGCTGAAAGCATGTCAGAGTAAGAAAGCTGCCAGAGGTGCTCATATTTGAACTAATCCTTGATGGCGGTGAAGGTTATGAGGCATGTGATGGTTAATTTTATGGGTCAACTTGACTAAGCTATGACTAAGCTGTGACAATGTTGTTTGGTCAAACACCAATCTACATGCTACTGTGAAGGTATTTTTTTAGATGTATTTAACATTTAAATCAGTAGACTTTGGGACTTCCCTGGTGGCATAGTGGTTAAGAATCCGCCTGCCAATGCAGGGGACACGGGTTCGAGCCCTGGTCCAGGAAGATCCCACATGCCACAGAGCAACTAAGCCCATGCACCACAACTACTGAGCCTGCGCACTAGAGATGGCAAGCCACAACTACTGAGCCCATGTGCTGCAACTACTGAGGCCTGCATGCTCTAGGGCCTGTGCTCCGCAACAAGAGAAGCCATCACAATGAAGAACCCATGCACCACAACGAAAAGTAGCCCCGTTCACTGCAACTAGAGAAAGCCCACACGCAGCAACAAAGACCCAATGCAGAAAAAAAAAAAAAATCCATCTATAAAAAAATATATAAATAAACCTCAAAAAAAAATCAGTAGACTGTGAGTAAAGCAGATTATCCTCCACAATACAGGTGGACCTCATCCAATCAGTTGATTTGTTCTGTGCTTTAGAAGGGTAGATACTTTGATTGCAATATCAAGATGGAAGCAGAATAACTACGGACAGATATATCAGTTATGGACTGCTGCAAAAATGCAAGTAAAATGTAATAAAGACATGTAGTGAGGGACCTGGAATGAATGGGATGGCTGGTGTGCTGCACTGTAACTTCTTGAAGTCAGGCTTATGTCTTATTCCTCTTGGCCCCCCAGGGCCCACACAGCACTCATGGGACACAGCATGCAATAACCTGTTAAATGAGGGATAAATGGAAGAATATACAGGAGAAGAATGAAGAAAGGTTTAAAGACAGCCTTGATGCTTCTATTGATACATCAGAATATCCATTCTGGATGAATCTTCTATGTATATCTATTAATTTCATCTGCTTTAATGTGGTGTTTAAGTCCAATGTTTTCTTATTGATTTTCTGTCTGGATGATCCATTGAGGTAAGTGAGGTGTTAAAGTCCCCTACTATTGTTGTATTGCTTTCAATTTTCCCTTTTAAGTCTATTAATATTTGCTTACATATCTTGGTGCTCATCTGTTGGATACATATACTTTTATAAATGTTATATCTTCTTGCTGGATTGACCCCTTTGTCATTACATAATGCCCTTCTTTGTCTTTTATTACAGTCTTTGTTTCAAAGTCTATTTTGTCTGATATGAATATAGCTACTCCATGTCTCTTTTCATTACCATTTGCTTGAAATATCTCTTTCCATCCCCTCACTTTCAGTTTGTGTGTGTCCTTTCTACTGAAGTGAGTCTCTTGTATAAAGAATATAGATAGCTTTTTAAAAAAAATCCATTCAGCCATTCTGTTTTTTGATTGGCAAATTTAGTTCATTTACTTTCAGAGTAATTATTGATATGTATGTATTTATAGCCATTTTATAAACTTTTAAAAAAAATTAAATTCCAAAGCTTCATCTTTTAATTCCCCTCCCTCACATTTTATATTTTCGATGATACATAGGCAAGGCTGCCCCTAGACCAGCTGCAGAGCCTGGCCATGGCTGCTATGGCATGCTGGTGGGCAAGGCTGGACCCTGGAGTGGCTACAGAACCTGACCACAGCTGCTGTGAGATGCTGGTAGTAGGGCTAGCCCCCAGATGAGTCTAGGCAATTTTGATTCTAAGTATGAAGTTCTGAAGACCATCTTTTAAGAAATTTTACTTGGGACTTCCCTGGCAGTGCAATGGTTAAGACTCTTCACTTCCACTGCATGGGGCATGGGTTCGATCCCTGGTGGGGATCTTGCATGCCGCACAGCATGGCCAAAAAAAAAAGTTATTACTGAGTCTTTTGTGTGTGCATGTCCTGTGTTGTTGGATGATGGTTGTGGTGATGGCTGTGGACAGGTTTGTCCCTTTTTGCCAGTTTCTAGTTTAGTGTTTATTGAATATTCATAGCAATTTTGTTAAGCTACCAAGCAAACATACCTCTTTTCTGTGCTTACAGTTCTTTCTTCTATTTTCCATTTTTAAAATTTTTGTATTATTATGGTTCAGCTTCCTAACTGAGTCCTTTGTCAACAAAATGAATCTTTAATGTTGTAATAATACAAATATTGATAGCTGAGCAGAATAATAACAAATTGCACATGAGATGACGAATGAGCAGCAGATCATTTCATCCTAGAAGAGAGATACCATTGAGCCGGTTGAGTGACATTGACATCCTTCAGAACAAATGTACAATGCTTTCTCCAGCTAATACTTTCTTATCTGATGGCTTTATTTAAAAAAAAAAATACAAAACTTTTGTTTCATCTTTCTGTTCTTTTCTGAACTCTGATCAAACAGTCCTACAGTTTGGCTTAAAAGTAAACTTTCCAGCTTGTCTAAATGGATCATGAAAACAGAATATTTCAATAGGTGTTCATTTGCTTTTTTATTTGCTAATAGAAAATTCATAGCTTTTACAAAAAAATATTTATTTTTAGGAAGCTCGTTTTATGTTGTTTCACCCCTCCCCTGTCTATTAAATCAAATGGATGTAATCCACTGCTTGATTCCTCAGAAACTTTCCTGCAGCACACAGGGGATGAGGAAGCATGCAGTGTGAAAGAGCAGCAGGAGAGATGGTTTGGAAGTGCTCTCCTCATCACAAATATGTGTCTTCAATATTTAGTTGTTGTGGCAGGAAAACAGCAACAAATACATGAACTGTAAACCATCTGGCTTGAAATATGTTCAAATATGAATGTTCATCTTGAAAAATGAAATCTATGGAATTCTGGCATCCACTTTGACTTTTGAGAGATGAACAGCTTGGATATGCAAAGAAGGGATTTCTAGACTAGCCTTCTTAAACTTTAAATTTTCCTGAGCTAGAAGTTAAATAATTCACTACCTAGACAGGAGAACGTTCCTCTCACTTTTAAACTTTAAGGAAAAACGTTGCTCGAAAATCCTGCAGTTGCATCTGCGTAGGGATTTGTACAGAATTGTCTTATGTTTCAGGAAGAAGAGAAATGAATGTGGTTCTGTGTTTATTAGTTAACATTTATTAAGTTTCATTGTATGCTAGGTATGATATAAAACACATAAAAAGCATGATAATTCTGACTTTCACCAAATTCCTAAACCAAAAAGTGAAAACTGGCAAAACAGGAGGCTTTGAACTGTTCCACTTAGTTTGGGGGTAAGAAATGATGAGTTAGTCGCTCTGTTTGCTTTTGAACTATGATCCTGAGGCTACCCAGCATCCGTGCCCTATAAGAAGTAGCTCTCCAAATGACTCTCAGAAATATTTTAGGTGACTCAGTAAATGTAAAGATGAAATGTGCTGCAAACATATGTGAGCAATAAGATGAAGGAAAACAAAGCACAAAGCCCTCTGGGCTTAGCAGACTGGATCAGAGGTAACCACAGAAAGAGGACTAGAAGCAGGAATAATTTTTGCTTGCTGTTTGATGTTTTGAGAGCTTTTCAAATTGACCCTTTGAGAGCCATAGACATTCAAACTTATTTGCCTCCTTCTCTTCTTCACGTTATATAATTTTTTTTTTTTTTTTGGCGTTACACGGGCCTCTCACTGTTGTGGCCTCTCCCGTTGCGGAGCACAGGCTCCGGACGCGCAGGCTCAGCGGCCATGGCTCACGGGCCCAGCCGCTCCGCGGCATGTGGGATCTTCCCGGACCGGGGCATGAACCCGTGTCCCCTGCATTGGCAGGCGGACTCTCAACCACTGTGCCACCAGGGAAGCCCCTATAATTTTTGACAAAACCCAGATTGATCCCCATCTAGAGAGAATTCTCCCTACAGTAAATCCTTCAGCTAGATCTCTTTGTGCTTCAGTGACCCTCAGGTGGACAATCTCTACCACTCTGGGATGTACTCACCTTTAAATGATTCTTTAGTTGCTGCACATATTCCCTGCTACATCATAAGCTTCTACATAGGGGACTATTCACTATTCACCAGACTCTAAGACCCTCTGTGCCTAGCATCATGTGATGCACACAGCAGTTTCAGTAAGTATTCATTTGAAATTATGAAACTTGGATAAATGAAAGAATTATGCCTAGGTGGGAAAAAAAGGCTTGAACTGGATAATGTTAACAAAGTTTGTGAAACAAGCCATTTTTATACGACATTAAGAGAGCATAATGTTTCCTAAAACAAAAATACAATATACTTAATTCAGCAAAAGGTAGGGTTTTGGTGATATACTTAATTAAATTTTATTTTGAAATCAGATATATTTCAATGCATGGCCTTTCTTTTTTCTTTTATTCTACTTTTTCTTTAAAAAGTTGAATTTATTCAACATATGATTTATCTAACAGAATTTCATAATTTTCACAACAAATGTTATTCAAAATAACTATGTAAAGATCTGAGATATATGTGTTTGTATTTTTTAATTTCTTTTTTTCACCTCTTTTCACTTTAATACTTAGTTGTTTATAAATGCTTTTAGGAAAAGGGGCAAAAACATGTTCAATGCTTAGAAGAGGAAATTTGGCAATGTTATTTTTATGCTCTGTGAACTCTGCTATATCTACAGGAAACTTAGATTTTAGTATGCAGCAGCAAAAGCTACTAGATGATCAATCTTGCCCTTGAGGTGTTTCTTTGTTTGGTCAACTGTTAAACTAAGAAACTAAAAAGAACTAAAAATATAATGCAGCAAATCCAGTCCAGGAATGTATTGTGGGCAGCATGCAGTTTGTGTCATACATACAAGCAATTAACCTGCCTTTGTAAACGTATTTGTTTGGTTTCCCTCCTACTTTTTCCATTATAGAAAGTTTGTTATTGGTGATCTTTACAAGAGAAAAAACCCACATCTTTCGTGTAGTGAGCTGGAAGAACCAACGAGTATATCCATTTACTTAGAAAGACTGTATCTGCCTTAGAAACACATAATGCAGATTTCACTTCATTTGTTCTGAGAAAATTCTGGAAATGAAATGGCACAACTTATTAGCAACGAAAAACAATTAGATGAGACTAGATCAAATTCTGAGCATTTATATTATTTTGGTAGATTTCGTACAATTTCCTCTCCTTAGGTGCAACTCCATTCACTTGGCCCCAATTCTTGGGAAATGATTCAGATAGTTCTGATTTAAATTCTGATCTGTACAGATTTCTTCACTGAAGTAAAAACTGCGGCAGACATTTTGGGGCATGATAGACATCCTCGAACTTCACCAAGTAAATTAAAAATAAAGAGCGCAACCACAATATCTTAGTTATCAAAACTGAGAGCTTCTGAGGAGCCCAGAGGCTGAACTGAGTTGTATGTGGGTGTGTGATATAAGGTATCATATCTTGTGTTTTATAAAATCTGATTCCAACATTGTAAACCAACCAGTGATGTCACAGATTATTCTTATGTGTGAATATAGAGAAGATGAGAAGAAAAGGTATGTCCATCAACTGAACAAGTGTTGAGTTCTGAGTGAATTGAATATAATTTGAAAGTCACATATTTTTTAATATGAGTAAACTAAATATCATGCAAGTTCTACAAAAATAAAATCTATAAAGAAAAGTGCTGAAGTTAAATCATGATTTATACTTTCATAATACAACTATGAACCATTTTTCTACGCTATAAATGAATAATAGCTTCACTTTAACACAAAGTATCTTTACATATTCAAAATGAGGAACAAACACATCACATTTTAGAAATAAGAATGGCACATGCAAAGATGTGTTTTTAAACCTAAACCTTTATATTTTTATTGTAGCACTAGAAATAGTCTAAGCAATTAACAACAAAAATGTGACCACAATTATTATTCAGCAATATATGCCTCTCATTTGTAACACTGTGTGAAGAATACAAAAGGCTAGAAAAGCCCAACTCTTCCTGACACTCATTGAATCTAAAATAGACAAGATAGTATAAAATTCTGGAGGTAGTCTCTCTGAATTAATTTTTATAACCCAACTGAATAATGCCTCTAAGACATGTAAATCCTAAACACTTCAGAAATAACAAGTCATTTCATCATGGAAGATTATTGGCTTAAAGAAATGAATATGAAGACTTTACACCTTTGTTATTTCTCACTGTTAAAAAAGCTACTGAGGATATTTCACTAGCTGCACGCTTACTTCAGGTTAATGCTGCCAAAATACATGTACTTTTATCTATTTCTAGATAAAAGTACAAAAATGATATCTTTTTCTAAAGAGAAGCAAATTTGCTAATTTTTTGTGGCTACTCTAAAACTTCGCATTATCTCACATAAGTGTGAGTGTTTTATAACTGTGTGGGTGTATGTGCCTTGGTTAGGGGGACTGGAAGTGGAGGAGGAATGAGGTTGAATTCACGAGGTAGATATTACAATTAGCCTCTCTAAGCAAATGTATAAACTGAGGCTCAAAAGAGGTAACACAGCCAGGTCTGGGTGACAAGGACATCCATCAAAATGCTTAACTTATGATACCAAAGTTCAAAATGGTTAGAAATATGGGTGTTTTAAAAGGTACCTGGGATTTGTTCCAGCCAAGTATGGTAAGATGACAGACATGGAGACATCTGCCTTGAAAGAAGAGTTTCTTACCTAGAGTTCCCAAGAGGAGGGGACACACACACCACACAGGGCCACATAGGGAAGCACCAGGGTCAGTCAGGAGGCAGGAGAAAGGGGATGAGCATGAGCCAGAGCCTTTATTGAGGTTTTTGTGGGAATGAATGGGTGAGACAGGGAGGGCAAACTCAGCAAGCTTAGGATTGGGTAGTTTGAATAATTCCAATAGGCCCTGGGATGGAAAAGTGGTGCCTAGTTGTCCAGTATCTGGCCCTCAGGTGACTTAGGGAAAAAAGAACATTAGATTGGTGTGTGAGAGTTTGATCCAGGAGACGTTTGGGGAATGGGCTCTAAATTGATTGGTTTGCATATCAAAGGCTGTTCTCTGCAGATTGCTTTCTATCGCTAGGAATTAGCCAACCCTGGAAGGTATAGTTCCTCCCCTGAGTCTGCAAGTCTCCAACATGTCAAAGACATCTTCCTGTATAGAAAATTAAAAAGAAAATGGTTAATAAAATAGGATAACATATATTCATTTCTCTATAACCTATCGGCATTATGCAGAAATAGATGGCATACTTAATCACATATAACAGCATACAGTTATTGCTCTGTACCTGCAGGATCCACATCCATGGATTCAACAACCACGGATTGAAAAAAATTTTTTTTGCATTTCAGAAAGTTCCAAAAGGCAAACTTGAAGTTGATGCACTCTGGCAACTATTTACTAGCATTTCCATTGTATTAGGTATTATAAGTACTCTAGCGATGATTTAAAGTATACAGCGTGATGAGTATAGGTTATATGCAAATACTACACCATTTTATATAAGGGACTTGAGCATCCGCAGATTTTGGTAGGCGAGGGAGTCTTCGAACCAATCCCCTGCATTTACTGAGGGAGGACTGTGTTTATTCACAATTAATTATTAACTAAATTAAATTAATTCCTATGACATAAATGTGTCCGATTACAAGAATTCAATTTATACTGTATGTTAAGTGTGTTTGATGCACAAATCCATTTATTAGTACTTCATAAAAGGAGATGTTTACGGAGGTGGGCTAGTGTTTGCCGCCATCTTGGCGGAGAATCGCTGCGAGCTCCTGGGGTTGGGGGTTGGCCTCGGGGCGGGGTTGGGGGCGGCCAGGGGCGTGGCTGGGGTGGCCTCGGGGCGGGGCACTGCGCCTCAGCGGGGCTCTGCGCCTCAGCGCGGCACCTCCCAGAGCGCGTCCTACTCAACAGCCGAGGCACCGCTCTGCAGGCGTTGTGCCGGGGTCCGAAATCCTTCCTGCACCGTCTGTGCCAGGCCCACCTGGACCCGGACTCGGACAAGCATGAAACAGGTGTCTCCTTCATGGTCAGAGACCGCACCTAGTTCGGGCCCGTGGTGCACTCCCTGAGACACTGGTCGTTCACAAAGACCTCGCAGAGGGAGCGGAATTTTACAATATCACCTCACTAGTAAAACTTGCAAAGGACAGAATTCGAGAAGGAGACAGCAAAACTTCACAGCTGCGGGTGACGCACGTGCACCAAGGGCTCCAGGGTCCAGGGGCGGAGCTCCCGCAGGCCGGGTCCACCAGGCCGCCGGCGGGAGGTCCGAGCAGCTGGGCAGCAGCATCGGCTCTTCCTGCAACGACAGGGGTGCAGAACAGGTGGGTTCCTCTGCGGGGTCTCCCAGGAGCTGCGCGACTCCCCCGAAGGCCCAAGCAGGGAGCCCGGCGAGAAGGCCACCATTTTGTAAGAACGGGGTTCAAGGAAGGATGTGAGGAAGACAGTATCCACAGCTTTAGAAATATTTTACCTTTTCCCAAGACGCAATGATCCGCCATGTCGAGGAAGACTGGCTGTGAGAAGAAACCTGCTTTGTACGATTTCTCGAGAGAGGTCTGGGTGTGACTCCTGTGCCCTCGAGGTGGGCGGTGAGGGTCGGGGCCAGCTGTCCGAGGCCGGGCGTCCCCACTCAGGAGGCCTACTGCCCGGGTGGGCGTCCCCATAGGGACCTCCGTTTGGTTTTGCCAAGGGCCGCTCGGGCCTGAGGCAGGGCGCTCCTGACTGACCCCTTTTTTTTTTTTTTTTTTTTTTTTTTTTTGCGGTACACGGGCCTCTCACTGTTGTGGCCTCTCCCGTTGCGGAGCACAGGCTCCGGACGCGCAGGCTCAGTGGCCATGGCTCACGGGCCCAGCCGCTCCGCGGCATGTGGGATCTTCCCGGACCGGGGCACGAACCCGTGTCCCCTGCATCGGCAGGCGGACTCTCAACCACTGCGCCACCAGGGAAGCCCCTGACTGACCCTTTTAATCACCGAAGGTCGCCGAAAGGACAGCGTTCTTGGTGCTACATAAACAGACTGTAACGGAGCCTGGGCCTCACTGGTGGGCAATGGCAGCAGCGCCATGGCCCCGGGCTCTGGGTGCCCGCTGGTCACCCTGGCAGCACCAGGCCCTGGTCCTCGGGGCAGGGGGTCTGCGCTGCCTCCTCGATGAGATGGGTTGGCGGTTTCTCCTGGCCTCCTTCCTGACCCGGCCCGGAACAATCGAGGCTTCTCCATTTGTCATTTCCAGGCGAGAGCCCTGTGCATCCTTTCTTTCTCCGTGTGCACAGACCACACAGTGCTTTTACTTCTTAGAAATGCCCGAAAGTGCTGCTGCTTTTGGGGCTGGTCTGTTAAGTCAGTTAAAAGGAGGTACAGGGCTTCCCTGGTGGCGCAGTGGTTGAGAGTCCGCCTGCCGATTCAGGGGACACGGGTTCGTGCCCCGATCCCGGAAGATCCCACATGCCGCGGAGCGGCTGGGCCCGCGAGCCATGGCCGCGGAGCCTGTGTGTCCGGAGCCTGTGCTCCGCAACGGGAGAGGCCACAGCAGTGAGAGGCCCGCGTACAGCAAAAAAAAAAAAAAAAAAAAAGGAGGTACAAGTTTTGCCTCGTCGGACCCACCCGGGACCTCGGGGGACCTGGCGCCCATCCCTGCCTTGGTCTGGCATGGGATGGAGGTCAGGGCGGGGTGTCTGTGCAGACAGCTTCTGGAGCCGAAACTCCGGGTCACGTTGCAAAGCGGACGTTTACAGCACATCGCAAACATCTCTTTCCCACAGGCCCTCTAGTCCTCTTGTGTAACTATGCACATGTCCCTGATACTTCTGGGGCGCTGGGGACACAGCCTGCACGGGCCCTGCTCCCCGACATGACGTTGGCGCTGCTAGGATTCCTTTGAAAGCTTCCTCGGCTAGTCGTGCGGCCTGTCAGTCCGGGGGGCCTGGCTCAGCGGGCAGCCCTGCTACCTGACCTTGGGCTTCTAGGCAGGTCTGGCTCCAAACGCTTCCAGAGGCTTCTCGCCTGTGCCCTCTTCTCCTTTGCCAATATTACCTGATGAACCAAGTTCTGCAGCACCTAGGACTTACCTCCTCCTTTTTGTAAGGTCTGTTGTATGTTCTAAATGTTTGGCTTCATTGGTTTATAGCAACCTTTCTATAGGGCACACTTTGCCCTGCTGACCCGCCCTCCCCGGAGCCCGCAGGCGTGGGCGGCCCCTTCTTGGCCCGTGGGGCGCTGCTGTGATCCTGACATAATACATAGGCTTGTGGCTTTTTTTTTTTTTTTTAAATTTAAAGATATCAAGACTTAATTCACTAAAATTTATTCTAAGTGGATATTTTTACTTTTGTACTTCTTTAAGTATCCATATTTTATCGGCTTACAGTTCATGCCTAAGTTTCCCCTGAAAATAGCAAATAAAATTGTGTATTTGTGGGGAAAAAAGAAATGTTTAGGGTAATGGTTAAAAATGAAGATGCTAAAATCAGAGAGAACTGGATTGAGGTCCCAGCTGCCCCTACTGTAAGTTACTTCATTAAGCCTGTTTCCACTTTTGTGTAAGGGGGCTTATCATAACCTACCTCATAGAGTGAGTCAGTGTATGATTTAATTGGACAATACTAGAAAAGTCCTTAACCTGGTGCCTGGATTATTGATTTAGGATTTAGAATTACTCTTATTATTTAGGTCAATGAATACTCATAATTATTATTCTCAACAGGTTTTTTCAAAGTTTTTTTTTTTTTAGGATAACTAAATAGATTCACCGTATGAAGATGCAGAAAGCTTAAGCAATTATTCAAATGATTCACATCTCCCCCTGTTTTCATCTTAATTGTCTGAAAATTTTAAATGAAATATTTGAGTCAAAACTAGCCAAAAATTTGCTTCAAGTGGGCCAAGTTTGCCTACCAGAGCAACCATAGTCACTGTTTAATAACTATAACTTACACAAAATCAGAGAATGGACCAGGCCTATGCACAGCCACTCCTGGGATCACTAAGGTATGAAAGAATATTCTCACTGACCTCATGGGTGCACCAAGTGGGATTAGGAAGAAAATATGGTTTATTCCATCAATCCCACAAAAATGTCTCCTTTATTCTTCATAGTCACATGTTAAGTTTATGAAAATTCTTCCATCTGTGTTTTTTTAAGATCCTTTTCTTTTTTCTTCACCGTCTTCTGAAAGATTGTTTAACTTATATTTATTTACCTGCTGTTCTATGTCTTCTATAAAAAGCTTTTTTCAAAGAGGGAGAAAGGAAGTAAAGAAGCTAAGTAGAGAAAACTCTATAAAAATGTTTTGCTGTATCCAGCCATCAGCAGCTAGGTTATTCTTCAAATTTCATAAGGATTTATTATCATCTTGACTGCAATCATGTAGAAAACGAATGGGGTACAAAGTACATGAGGCTAATTTAATAAAACGAGCTTTCTTTGCTTGTGAAATCTTTGAAGAAAGGAATCATTAGACAGAGACTTGCCTTGTTTTCACCAAGGTCAGGAGGCATGTCAACTTGGAGATGTGCCTTTGGCGAGAAGTCCTTAATTAGAAATTCCTCCAGAGCTGCTCCCAGTAGGTGCTTCCTAAGACAAAAAGACAAAATAACTTAGCAGGGAAGCCCTTACTAAGGATAAGGTTACAACGTCCAGGTTCAGGTGAATGAAAGAAACAATTTGCTGACAGCAAAAGAGCAAAGCTGTCATGATGGGTTGCTGGATTTTGAATGAAAGTCTCTCCATCATATTAGTAGTAAGTATCATTTTTGTTATTTAACTTTAAATATATACATTGAATATCTTGATTCTTAGGATAACTTGTATAGTGATATGAAATAACTTCAAGTATTGCTCTGGTTAAAGGACTAAAACTTGATAGAAAACATTCAATAGATCCATTTAATTTACGCTTGCAGAATCATGTAAGTCATGACTTTTAAAGTCAAGTAGTTTGCTTTTGCATCATGTATGAATGTTTCTCTAAATCGAATGAAGGCTTTGAATTAGACTATGAAATTGGGATTTTTCTAGAGTACTTTTCTGAGTTGTTTTTAAAGATTTCCTCCTTCTTGACATCATTGACTTAAAACATTATAGCAATGTTGATTAGGATGGTTTTCATTAATTTCCTTAAAATATACCCATATATGTTTAAAGTCTTTTTTTATAAAGTTAACAATTTCTTACCATTATGATCACTGTTAAAAAACTAATCTATGAGAAATAAGTACTGTATATTGTGGTTGATATTGAGAAGCTCTTCATTTCACTTTAAAAGAAGAACCCCAAGAATACCAAGTGATTTTGAATAGATGAAAAGGTTGAAGACAGTATTGATTGGTTCTTTTTTCATTCTACTCTAGCTCTCATGGCTGGGAGTAAATTTATATCTGTTTATTGACACATTCTGTTGGTACGAAGAGGAAGAGTCTTTCCTTTATACACGAGTTATTCTGGGTGTAAGTAGATTTGGGGACTACACATTAATTATCATTTCAGAAAGAAAATGCATTCTATTTTCCCCGGCTTCCTTGTTTTCACTGTATCTCTTTCTTGTGTGTTTATATATGGACAGTCAACACTGGCTTGGGCTCGAGCATCTGCAGTGTGCCTGAATTTTAACTGCATGCTAATTCTATTACCAATCAGTCGAAACCTCCTTTCACTCATGAGAGGGACAAGTAGTGTAAGTACTAAATTATTTGTAATAATTTCAGTTGTTATGATCTAATATGTGTCATTGAAAACAAAGATGTACTTCACTATGAAATTCCCAATAATCCTGGTTAGACTGAGGTTTGTTTCTCTGTAGTGAGCACACAAGGACTAAGAGTGAACGTCTGAAATTGGTACATCTGATTTGTCTTTTGCTTTTGCCGTTGACTCCCTACATGACATTGGACTCATTGCTCAACCTTCCCCTGATGCACTTGCTTCATCGGAAAAGAAGAGCTAATAAGATTGACGTGACTCATGAAGGTGGAAGTACTATAACAGCTTGAATTACAAGTTCTGATTAAAAGGAGCTAAATAAGTAGATGAGCCCAGTGCACTAAAGAAGCATCTCTCTGAGTTTTCAGCCCAGGAAAACACAGTCACTGTACATAGATTTTAGTATGTAAATTTTAGCCCCTACCAGACGTATTGGGGCATTTCCTAATTCTGTAGATTTCACCGTGTTGGGTACTTACCTGTGTTTCCTGCCAAACAGAATAATGCACTGTACAGAAAAATAAGACCTTCAATAACCCTTCTAGACTACATCATTTATTATATTATCATCTTTATAATTTTATGAATATTTCGTTGTAGATGAATATAGAGCCTTTCTTTGTGTAGTAGGAATAATTTATAGACTACTTAAACCATGTTGCTGAGGATGATGGTTGTCATCTTCATTTTCTAAATTAGCTGAGGCATGATTATTAGCAGGTTTATTCTAGAGTTTTGGCTTATAGCCAGGCAACTACTAACTCAGTCACTTTTATTGAGTTGAAATTTCAGCAAAGCCAGTAATAACCATTTGATTTTGCTTGTTTAATTAATGGCCACTAATTTTTGTGTCATGTAGCCTCACCTTCAGTAATTTAGAGACAGGGCCTGAGTCTTGCTTTCTTAACTCTTATGACACTGTTATTGCTATGATTTTCCCTGAATAAGACTTTTAATTTTTGTTATTCTAGTGCTTCAGAGGACCGTGGAGGAGGCAATTAGACAAAAATCTCAAATTCCACAAACTGGTTGCCTATGGGATAGCCATGAATGCAAGTAAGTGCTTGTTATTAATTGCCTGATTAATTTTATAATACCTCCCATTCACTTTATAGTTTTATTTCCTCCCTGCCAAAGACTCACCCTTAGGTGAAAGAAACCTGTGCCTTCTATCTGACCGTACAAACCTTACATAAATGGATTTTTAAATGTCTGATTTATACGCATGCAGTCTTCCCTACCAAGCCTTCAATTTGTCAAGGAAAAGTTTATGAAACTTCATTTCCATTTGTGAATAACTAAGCTTGTTGATAATACCATGGTAAAAACCCACTTGAAAAATGAACACTTTGTTATTCAGTATAATCCACATCAGAAATAAAATTGACCTATACTCAAAATCCCATTCAGTCGCAGGAAAATGACTATCAAATGGTATCATGGGCCATAAAAGGAAAAAAGAAAAGCAAGATCATGTGAACAAGGTTCTGAATAGTATGGAGCTAGTGGATATAAAAGGATCTTGAAAAGAGAGGAAGCTTTATAGGTATATAAAGTGTTATCACTATTTCTTGAATAGAAAACAAGAGAATTCAAGATAAAGGCACTAGAAATTAGCATCAAAGGTCAAGGTTAAACTCTGGTGAGGAAGAAAGGAACAGGGGCAATAACCAACTGGCTTGTGGTTTTGTTGGGCAACAAAGACATTGAAATAAAAGGCTATCTGAACAATAAAGAGTTATGATTCAGGACTGTTTCCCTCAAACTAATTTAACAATAAACTGTTTTTCTCATTTGTTTTTATCCTCTCATGCATAAAAAATAGCAGAGTAAAAAGAACACTCAAAACAAATGCAGGTTTAATTAAGCAACAAGACATGACAGACGGTGCCCCAGTGCCAATTAGCGCAACTTCGGGTGTGCACTGAGATGTGTGGGGAGAGTTCCCTACCGGCTATCTTCAATGCCAGATTAAACCAACCCCGGAAACGTGTGCAAAAGGTCTTTGGACTTTGTTAAGACTTAAGCGTAAAAATACATCATGTCTTAGAGAACACTAGCGAAGGGATGGGGGACAAAGAACAGGGCTAATTCATGTTCGTGTTCCAAGGCCTGCGATGGCGCTGCGTATATGTAGGTGACAATAACCTTTGATGAATGAGTGAATGCGGGAAAGAATGAAGACTCAGGGAAGCAGATTTCAACTCAGAAATGGGAGTCTTTGCCAGACCTTGAAAATTATCTAAAATTAGAATGAGGGTCCCCTGAGAGTGCTGAGTTCCCTGTTGGGGGAGGTGTCCTAGTGGAATCCAAATTGCTCCTTGAAAAGCACTTCAGAGAAGTAATTCAAGGAATCTCTAGGCTTCCTTTAAAATCTTAAGAATCTTTAATTCTGTATTAAAAGAGGAGATAAAACACAGTACAATGGCAGGAAGAATATGATCACTTGCAATAGCTTTAAGGCAGAATTGGACTCTAAGAGAAAGTTACAAAGATATTACAGAGAGAAGGAACAAAAAAACCCCACAGCATCAAAACAATCAGAAAAGAAATCAAAGCATAAAGGAAAATATGTATTATACAATAGGTTTCTCCTTAAACCTTTGGGTATGTATATTTCTTCATCTGGAATCATATATCAATAGGATACCTGCATCAGTGATGTGTATTGAATATCTCCCTCCCATGTGCAAGATACCCTGATAGGAGCTGTAACCGTCTGAAAGTGGTACAGTCAGTAACGTTTTCCGATGGAGTATAATTCATAGGGACAGCAGTTGACTAGAATGAGATAACCAAGTTATTTTATACCCCTGCTAGTGATGGGTTGTGTGATCTCGGATAAGTTCCTTATGTCCTCCTCTGTGGAATTATAAGAACAACAATCCAATCTATCCATCCTTATAAGATGCACAGACCAGTTGTCAGGAGTGGACCTCTAGGAAACCGACAGACTTCAAGGTCATTCACTGCTGCTATTGCAAAGAGAATCAGATCCAGGTTTAACACGGCCAGCAGGCTCCACTCGTCAAGCCCCGCCCACTGGTGCTCCCTCTCACCTCTCACCGCACCCCTTAGCTTTTCCCTAGCTCCTGGCGGTCCCTGAGCCGTCTGTGCCTTTGCCCTTGCTATTCCCTTTGTCCAAAATGCTTATCCTCTCCTTCTTCACTGGGTAAGTGGTTGCTGTACCCAGGACTCGTTGCCTGGCCAGCTTTCCCCTGAGCCTCCAGGTCTGGGCTGTTGGCCCTCCTCACCTGCGGGTCCAGCCACACCTCCTGCCCTATAGTACTATTTCTCAGACTGATCACCTTAAAATTTGCGACAGTGCCTTATGCCTCTTGGCTTTCCTGGTCCTCGCACATAACAGGTCCTGAACAAATTCGGTCAAACCTGAGGATGACTAGAGAAGTCAGCTAGCAGGCAAAAGAGATCAAGAGAATTACTGAAAAAAGAGACAAGATGTGAGAATGCGGGAGTTCCCGGGAACCGGGAGCAGTTTGGGGTGGACGAAAGAGAGAGAGGGCAGTGAAGGGGTTCAGAATGACGCCGGTCATCCAAGACAATCAGTTCGCATTCTGCTGCGACAGGACAGAGCAGGCTGCTCTTTCTCCTCTTTCCCTCACAGACCCCTGGAGAGAATCAAGTATTCTCCCTGGCCCCCTTCTGCTTGAGTCCCCACTGTTTGCCAGGCTCCCAGACATCTCCCGGGGCTGTGCCAGCAGGGTCTGACTGCTTTTGAGAGCAGAGTGCCCGTCTTCTCCCACCTCCATGGCAACCAGCAGCGCTGCGGTTGTTTCCATTCCAGGCAAAGGCAGGAAGGTGGGGAGATAGCTCTCTGCTTCTCCCAGACCCTGACAAAGCAATTATTACATTTCACATTAACTACAAAACGCGGCTGGCAATGGTGCTTTTAGAAAAAAAACAAAACAAAAATGCTAAGCCCTGGTTTCATAGATATACCTTTGCTTTTCACATTTTGTCCTTCCGGTGTAGTCTCTTGGGAGCAGCTGAAAATGTCCCCGTGCTTATTTTATTAGCATCGCTCATGATGCTGCTTTTCAAATAGCCGACTGGCTTAATAGAGGTGTGTAACCTTGGAAGAAGTGCATCCGCATCGAGGTTTGCGTGCCAGCCTCTCATTTCTCATCCGTTCCCCTATAAGTTGAACTGCAGGCTTTAATTGGTCAAATCATTAAAGGATGTAATTAGAGCCTTGTGAAAGTGGGCTGGGGAGGAGGAGGGAAGAGGCAGACAATGGTATCCATAATCAAGGGCATCACCGAAAAGGCAGTGACAGGAACTCTTCTTCCTTTGGCTTCCTGCCTTCCTGCATGCCTGCCTATGATAAGAGCTGCTGGAGCCTCCTTCAACCACTAATAAATCATTTTCAGAGCCCTATAACCTCACTGGTATAAAAATCATAGTTTCGCAGCTTCTCCGTTCTTATTAATGCAGGTCTTTCTGGGCTCTCTGGTCCACAGTAGACCTTGAAGACACTTCCAATGGATTAGTAGTCCTTTGAGCCCGAGCTTCCTTCAAGGGGTCTGTGAATAGTGACCAAGGCAGCTCTCTCTGGCAAATTCTGCAGCTTGCATCCGCTAGGTTCCGGGGTGGACAGTGACCCACGTGTAGTTCCTGATCAGTTGCTGATTAAACCTCAAGAAACACAACACAGACAGGTTGAGAGAAACGACCTTAGAATCGGGGTGCTAAGAAAACGTGATTTGGAGGCCTCACCACAGAGAACAGTCCCAGAGGCCCAAACTCTTCAGGACTTGATCCCAAAGGAATGGCTACTCGTTCTGCTTGAGGCACGGAGAGCTCCAAGGAGGCTCTCTACCCCGTCCCGCCTATAACATGATTTAATGTGATTTACAAATGAGTGGCATGCACAGGATGCCAGAGGATATGTGTATTCTTGCAGAAACCAGACCACAGATTTGAAAGTTTGGGGCCAGGTTCTGAAATGCAGAATCAAGAAACGCAGCCAGGATTTGTCCCAGCATCCTTCTTTCTAAAAGCTGCTTAATTAGGAGGTGACTGACTTCGGAATGACAGTTATCACTGACAGGCAGGCAGAAAGGTAGCAAGAACTGACCACACTTCCAAGATTCTCCCTCAATTACACTCCCTTTGATCTCCTGAAAAAGAAAAAGAAGGAAAGAAAGAAGGGAAAGGAACTTTCTCAGGGCAACTGGCTCTAATTGTAGCCTTTATGGTTTTTTTGTTCACTCTTCAATAAAATCTCCTTATGTGAGCTCAGAAGTTCACACACCAATTAAATGTGCATTTGTAGTGGGTCTAAGACTGCGGCTCTCTTTTAACTGTAAAAGTACTTTGGTAAGAAAATAAAATTGTGGGAAGACCCAGTCACAGCATCTTTTCGTCTGGCATTAAGGTGGGATCTGGAAATGCGTACCTAGGGCTCTTCCAAGGGCTTTGGCAGAAAGTGCCCAGAGGCATCAGGAAGAAGGAACCTGTGTAGTTGGTGACACTGGATTTGCCGTAAGACTTAAGAAACCCCTTTGAGACAGTGTTGACTTTGAAAACATAAGTTTCATGTTTACATTGCTCTCATATTGGACTCCAGCTCCCTTTTAGATGACAAATACTCCCAATTAACTTCAGATGGAGACACAGGAGCCAGACAGCTGGAAGGGAGCCTAGACATCAAGGTTTAGTCCAATCCACACATTTTACAGATGACAAAATGGACTGAAAGAAGTTAAGTAACTGAGAAGTATCCTCTTCAGTATTGTTCCTCCTACATGCTCATATCAAATCTAGTAACATGATATGATTTTGATGACTAAGAAAGAGGAAAATAAAACCATATCTCTATTTTATCACATACTTGAAGCAACCGTCACTGTAACTATAGCATGGCTATTCATATTAAAATAACTAAAATGTATAAAGGGAAGAACAGGAAATATAATGTCTGAAAAAGAACAAAATCAGTATCTCTCCTGGTATCTATCAAGTCCCAACAGTCCTGGATTTGGTAGCTGGGATACCTTTGGTTCCAAGCCAAGATCACAGTAAAATTAGGGTCTGATCTAAGAGGAAATAAAACATTTAGACAAACAAAATGGGCACAAGCAGTATCCTCTCTGAGAATTCCTGAGATAAGTAAAATAAGATATTCTACTTTTTATTTTCTACCTGTGAAAAGAAAACAACATGGAGGTAGCTGGAGCAAAGGGACATTTAAGACATGAATTTTAAAGTACATAAAAAAACTGGAAAGAATAGTTTTCAATATATTCCCTCAGGACCTACCTTTTGCAAAGCATCTTGGGATTTCTTATACTACTTCATTAGTTTCTTCATCTCTGTTACGGGAGACCTGGCAAGAAGAATAAATAAAGGGTTCAATATCTTTGCTCATTCAATAAATGTACTTAAATTTAGCTTATCGGTGTCAAATTCTCACGTGGAAATCAACCTAACAGAAAACAGATTGTGATCAACAACTCATTACATGGGAGAAAGATGTTACAAAACGTAGACTATAAAAGACCTAGAATTTATCCTGTGTTCCGTTTCTGACCATCACATGTGGATTATGTAATGGTAAATACATCACTTAATTTTTTGCTTGAAGCTCAGTATCTATTTCTGTAAAATGGGAACAGCTCCTCTCTGTCTGGTGTGCTTTAGTCCACAGAGGGAGAATTGAAGAAAGCTAGGAGCAGGGGAGTGAGGGTAAAGGGATATAATGTAAAAGGAGTATTTACACCTACCTACAAAGAGGACTCCAAAGGTCATAAGTCTTAGGAGCTATTTGACTAGATTAAAGACACCAAGTGAGCCATTCAAAGAGTCTAGCTAAGCCCTTAGGAGAAATTCATTTTCAGTAAACTGTAAGGGTATAACAATTATTGATTAGTGAAAAGAAGCAATATAACTTAAAGGTCAAAAGATGGGGCCCTGGAATCAAGCAAACAGGGTTTTATCCTACCTTTGCCATTAATGGACTCCAGGTCTCTTGTTATATACTGGTCTGTAAAGTGGGAATAAGATTAATACCTGAGGGTTACATGAGATCATATGCCTAAAGAATTTATAACAGTGTTTGCGGTATAATAAGTATTCAATATATGTTAGCTGTGAAAAATATTACCTATTTTTTTCAAAACTTTAAGATACCAGAAAACAGCACTTAAAAATACTGGACAATGTTTATGTTCAATTTAGCAAATAGTTCCTATTTTATATACAGCATATTGCAAGAGACTGCTGCCGGGTGAGCTTTTCTAGCTCTGTGGACGCCAAGACCAAACAAGGCAGCCCCTTCGTAGACATGGCCGCATATAGTAACAAATCGAACATAACGAGGAAAGCCACTGCCCCTTTGGTGCTAACCTCACCAAACCCGTAAGGAGACAGTCAACAGCACAGACTCAGAAACACTATGATGTGCTTTGCCTTCTTAAGTGAGCTTCAACCAAAAGTATATTTGAATTGATTTCTAACTAAAAGGCTGTAGAAAAATGTGCTAAAACACGTATTAGCAGGGAAAACACTACAACAATGTTGCACACAGATTGACTCCCTGGACCTTTCTCCCTTTCTGTAATCTTATGGTCACTCTGCAAATCATTACTAAGGACAGGCTGGTGCTAAGCGTGTGCCAGGTGTTGAGGTTTCAAGATGAACGAGTCTTGAGGGGTCAAAGTCCATCAAGAAACGCAGGTATAAATAAATACTCAGAACCATAGTATCTGGGAAATGTCATCAAGGTATGACATCCGTGCTTGTGGAATCAAAGAATGCTTGAGAAGACAACTTTTGAATTGGGTCTTCAAGCGTGAGGACTACTTTGCAGGGCAGAAGAGGGAATGGCTCTGTTAAAAGAAACTCAGGTGGCAGAGGGAAGAGGCTAAATAGAAGATGTCATTTCTAAATGTATCTGATACTGGGACCACAGGAATCAAATGCCACCGATATTCACAGAACTTTCTGCTGTTTCTTTTTCCCTCACTCCCCATACCTCAAGCCACAACTTACAGCCATGGAGGACCCCAGAATTCACCCACAACTGTAGAGATTTATAATAGTAGTAGACTCTGCTGCTTTTCACTGTGGGTGCAGGAAAAAAAGAAAAACATATCAACTGGGAAATTATCTGTACTCTGGGTAATGAATTCTCATTTCACACTTGAATCTGATCCCAATGGCAAGTATCAACTGGCCACCCAACAGGGCTTCCATTGGTAGGAAAAGACTCAGTATGTCTTTGTCTGGGTGTTGTGACTGCTGGCTTCCCCACAGATTTCAGAAGACAGGGAAGAGTAGCATCGGGCACAGACTTCTTAGGCTGGATGATGCTGTGTTCTGAGTTTATTCTCTTCATTTGGAATTTAGACATCACCAATTCCCAGAATTAGAAAGCTGAATTTTCTTCTTAAGAATATACAGAGAGGCTTAGTTCCATAAATACTAGCTTATTTCAGTCCACTAGGAATAACAGATGCAAGTATATGTGTGTATGTGTACATGTAGGTATATATATACATGTACACTAAAATGTATAAAGTAAGAATAAAAAATATAAAGTCTGAAAGAGAACAAAAACACTATCTCCTCTGATATCTATAACGTATGTTGTATGCATATATATTAATGTGCATGATGCATAGTATTCTAGAAAAATGCTTTCTTATTTCTTGGGAAAGAAGGTGTGTGTGTGCGTGTGTGTATCTTCTTATATATATAGGTATAGGATGGTATACATATACATATATATATATATATATATATATATATATATATTAGCTTGTATATCATAATATCTATTCCAGGTCCAGAATGATTATATGTTTATAATTAAATTATGGTGAATTGAAATTTAATTTATGTGAATATAATTAAAATGAATGTTGTGAATCATACAATATCTTCAGAAGTATTTGGTTCATTCCATTCAAGACACTGGGAAAGATGCACAAATTACTCTTCCTTAGGTATTACAAAAACCAGAACAGAGAAACTTGACCAGATAGGCACTGAGTTTCTGAGTAACTACCAAGGAAGAAATCCACATGGTGCATGTCCCATGTCATCCCCGGCCCGTAGCCATCCACATCTTGGCGCACTTGTGTAACCTGGAGCACTACCACTGGAGCCAGTCGCCAGAAGCAGAGGGACTTGTAGCTGCGCTTTCCAAACTTGGCGACACCCCAGATGAGACCTACCTCAACCCCATCCGGACCTTCCACACAGTGAGTTCTCCTTGCATGTCACCTAGCTCCTCATCCCCCAAATTCCTCCTTTTCTGATCCCTTTCTCAGGAATACTGTATTTCAAAAGCTTTTAATGAAACAAAAAGCTAGAGAGTTTTTTATGCCAAATGCTAACATCAATTTCACCTTTTAAAAAAAGTTATTTTCTTCTGCCATCAATGTTGCTGAGAAGTTATGAACAAGATGAAAAACCGATGCCACTTAATTAGTTTATAACAAAAGATAGTAAATACACCTAAACAAGAAATGCAATAACCTGTTAAAACCCTAACATTAAATTTTTTAAAGTAGCTCATGATTAGATTTTTTTTTGCCTTTGTTAGAATCATAAAGAATGTGAAGTGCCATCTAAATTCAGGGAGGAGGAATTGGATGTCTTCATTTTCAGTTTGCAAATTGTTTTCTGGATCCCTTCTCCTGTGTCATTTTTGGCACACAGGTGACTAGCTAGTTTGGCAAATCTGATGCTGGGCAAAGCAGCTAATTCCAGAATAAGACCTGCATGGCCAGTGACATCATTAATGCTAATTAGCTGTATGCCCATGTGGGAAACAAAAAAGAATACCCAAAGTGTAGCCACAGAAAGCCACCTGTAAAGATGAAGACATTTCTCTCCTTTAATCCACCCTCTACCTCTCTTTTCCTGATTGATTTAAACTTTTGCCATGTACTACCTACTATATTGGAACATATATCCAGCATGTTGACGAAGCTCAAAAATCTGTACTGCCCAAGAAGAGCCCTAAGACAATACTCTCCAGAATGGAAATTTCTCCGCTACCATCTGGGCCATCCCTTTAAGTGACCCTTTTGCCCACGCAGCCTGATTTGAAGAAGCAAAATTCAAAGTCTCTTTTTGGGGAAATTCTTCCATGTCATGTCCTCTAATTATCTTAAGATGATTTTGAAAAGCAGGCCACTGATCAAGTAGAGCTACGTTTTCTTAGCTGACAACAATTAGAAGCTACAGATGCCCGAAGCTTGTGGGAATGGAATGCCTTTGGTGTACTCATTTGAGCTGCAGGATTTGTCTGGGCACCTACTGGGGTTAACTCTTTTCCCCACTAAGGCTCTGGCAAATTCATTGCAATACACACCCGAGAATAAATTTCAACACTTTGAAGAGACTATGTAATAAATAGCACTTATTATAAATATTTTTAAAGCAATTTAACAAGATGATTAAGCTACTCCCTATATGGTTATTTCGTAATTTTAGAAGCAATATACTATGTAAGTACTAATTAAGTTCAGGAAACCCTCTAATTTGGGATATTTAGAGAAAGATGGGTATCAGTAACACAATGTGTACATTACAGAGTATTTCTAAAGAGACACAGTGGAATTGTTTAGGAGGAATCATTGCAACTGAAACCAGTCTATAAATATGTCGTGACAAGAGAGAAGTGGGGATTTACTTTAATAAGCAAAGAAGAATGATTTGTCATTAGCACATCATATGATGTAAATGGATTTCTAAAATGCCTGAGTACACTTGAAAAAAGTCTTTTAAATGTGTTACACATACCCCTTTCAATTTTATTGCCACTGTTTGCTCTATGAAGAAAAAATAAACAACAGAGAAGTCCCTGTCCAAATTACCTTAAGATCTCAAAGCAGCCCAAATTAATGAGATTTTACGGACAAAAGCTATAGTGTGAGTTCACTGAACTCATTGTTGTCTCAAAGATAGTAACACAATGTGTGAATACTAACGGTACTTGGCCAGAATATGGGAAACTCACAATAAAAACAACATGCTTTGTGATTCACATTCTAAAAAGCTATTTAACCATCCTCTACACTCACAGGGCAGAATTCTGGCCTTTTGGCAGGGTCTATCTGATAAGGATAGCTGTATCTTTATTGATCACCTGGGATTTACAAAGCCTTATTCCAAGCCTCCTGAGGTAACATGAAAGAAATGCAGGTCATGGTCCTTCCAATTAAAAAGTGAGAGCAAGGAATAACTGCCAGGGGAACAGAGTGTGCAGCTGCTTTATTAGGAATGCCCCTGAGGGACCTCTCCAAAAAAGTGTTTATTAATGTTAAGACGCAATTAAGCATGGACATTCTCATTTTTATTTTAAAAATTAAAAACTTGAAACTCGGCTTTATTTTGCAGTGTTGTATCTTCAAATGCATTTTCATATATTGTCCTAATTTCAATTCAACATAATAACTTTGACATGACAATTGATTTATACAGATGGAAAAAAAAATGTAGTTAACAAAATGGCATTGGGCAAAACTTGAGCAGAGTGAATTTCCACCCTGAGGGGGAGTAGAGGGAAGGGCAAGGAAGTTCCCTCTTGAAGTGCATGGGGATGCTTTTCAAGGCTAATATGCTTCTGATTAGAACACTGTGAATTGCTACCTGCTTGGACTCTCAAATATTGATCCTAAAATGGAAAAGCAGGACTGAGACATTAATGTCGTGGTGCTTGTTTCTTTTAGAACACAGTCACTGAGTTGCTAACGACAGTCGCGGGTATTACTGGCCTGTTGATCTCTCTGGCTTTCATCTTGATCATGACCTCTTCCACCGAGTTCATCCGGCAGGCGTCCTATGAGTTGTTCTGGTACACACACCACGTTTTTATCATCTTCTTTATCGGTCTGGCTATCCACGGGGCAGGGTGAGTCCTTATGACGTTCAACGTGTAAGATTTTATCTCTGTGAACCTCAAAATAGCCTTAGAAAGTCTTTTAGATGGAAAACCATGACATGCAAGACTAATGGACACATAGAATGTATGGAAAAGCGCATTCTCTGTGCCAAACACCTTTTTAATAATACTGAAAATAAGCAACATAGATGGTGAAGGATTATACTTTTCCTAGCTAACTCTGTTGGAGAGTCTTGACATGTATATAAGAATTTTAATGAATGCTGAGTAACAATAGATCTCTGTTTCATTCAGAACCTATTTTCACGATCCAATTTATATGGGATTCATTGGGATATATATTTTTGACACCCAGAATTTACTTCTGCTTGACCAAAATCATCCCAGTGTCGGGGAGGGGACAGTGTGTGAGATGGCCAATCTGACCTAGGCTCTGCCACTAGTCTTCAGAGTGACCATGTGCAAGGCTTTCAATTCCCTGAACCTCAGTTTCCCCGTCTGACCTCTAGGAATCCTTTTTCCTCAAACATCCAATAAAATGTTGTGCTGGCATTCAACACCTGCCTGATACTCTTAATTCCTTCATCAGAAAGCTAGAGCAGCAGCATCTGAAGTATAGCACCTTCAAAGATAATGTTTTCAATTCTTTAAATATTACCAAAATTGCTCTAGACCAATTAACCAACTGATGTCTGTGAACTAGGTTGTCCCATATTAATTATTTCATAAATTGATGCCCTTTTTTCCCATGTTAAATTTTCAAAATACATTTATGTATATCCATGATCAATTTGACCTTGAAAACTGTCCTGCCCAATAGAGACGGTGCTGTTATCCCCATTTCATAAGGAGGAAACAGATGTTCAAAGGGCTAAGTGATTCGCTCAAGATCCCAGGACAAATAAATGGCAGAGTCAGACCCAAGACACTGGTGTTCAGGCAACGAAACCTTTACTCGTAACAAGCCCTGAAGATTGGGTCTCTACTTTCGTGAATAAACCATTCCTCGACACTTGCAGGACTGTGCCTGGTGATATTGCAAAGCCCTGTATGGCTTGCCAGAAGTTCTTCATCTGCTACCCACCCTCGCATGATACCATGTCCTGCACCTTGTTCTCCCACCACGGCAGCTGCTGAGTGCAGGGGGGCCGAGTCTCAGAGGTGGGCTCTGTTTCTGCCCAGACCTGGAAGGGCAAATACATGGCCCAAGAGGCTGGATGGCCAAGCAAGTCACACACCACGCGGTGATTGTGGATCCCATGCAGGGCCCTCTGGGAGCTCTTCTCAATCCGCACCTCCCAGCAAGTCAACTGCGTCCTCCAGTCTCCCTCCCACGCTAGAAGCACCCCTCATCTCAGCCCTCCACTTCTTGAAGGGGGTCCGAGCGGCTGCCACTGACTCTGCCCAGTTAAGAGCTCCCACATCATCTGTCAGCTTGTCTAACACATAGACATTGTAGGAGGAAAGATTGCCCCAGGGGTGTATTTTACCCTAAAAAACTGGCCATCCCTCTGCTAATCTTTAGAAACCTAGTCAGTCAATGTTCATATTGATGCTGCTGCCTGGCTAAGGGCTTTCTAGCCTCCTTTAACTTTAAAATACCTGCAACTGACTCTTCTGAATGTTGCATCCCTCACCCTGACTTTTTGTATCTGGAGGGTGGGGTGGATGGTATGTAGTCCCCAAGCCTTCCACCCCAAAGACTGTCAGGCCTTCCTTTTTCTGTGGGCTCTTCTGCCGGTGCCAGGGTGTTAACCCCTGTAGTTCATTTGAGAGGCTCTTCATAATTCACATGTGTCTAGAAGAACTCTTCACAAAAATGACGCGTGCATCACCCTCCTCCCCGGCGTTCACACCCTTGTCCATTGTAGAAGCACAAGAGGATTTCAATGGGCAGTGTTTCATTGGAGATATTTTTTAATATCCAAATAACATTTCATAAGATGAAATTTTTTTAGTCATTTTAACTTAGTTGGAAGGCTTATTTTGGGATAAGGGCCTCATTTAATCTTCTCAGCGTGAAGTATTCTACAGCTACTGTTTACAGCAAAAAGTAATTTGCAAATTCTCTACAAAAATGCCAAGTAGGATTATTGGAATGTGTTAAAGCCCACTAATCTTCTTATTTTGGGATGGCATAGATGAAGACATAAAAAGTTTTAAAATTTTTAAAAAGATACCTACTGCATTTGAGAAGTGTTCTGAGGTTCCTTTAGGTAAAATAAGAAATGTTGTCTAAGGCCTGAGAACGAAGGTGTTAAAATTTACAGATTCTTTTCCTCTGGCTTCTATTTTTTATTCACCCTTCCTCTGTCTGGGTATCATTTGCTCATGGGAGATTCACAGATAGTTTTGTTCATCTAACTCAGTGGGGTGTTATCAAGTTTGGATGACTTCCATAAAATAGACTGGGACAAAGGCCAGGATGACAGTCCTCCAGGCTGTTTCCAAGGGCATTGCCGTGCCCTCCTCCCAGGCCCTATGATGCAAAAGGAGACATGTTACTCCACAGGCTACCCAGGACCTGAGCTGTGTCATGCTAAATTTTCTCTGTGAGGATCATGTTCCTCAAAAGTTAATCCATGTATTTTACTCATAAACTACTAGGAATTGAGCAACACCTGGATTACATGACCTCAGCATCACATGCTTCACAGCCTGTGCACCAGTGGGTAAAGTGAGGAATTTGTACCTAAGCAAATTGTCCAGGGTCGATGGGTACTGCATCTGTAGCAAATATAATATAGCAGGATCAGAACTTCCCTGGCAGTCCAGTGGTTAAGACTCCGTGCTTCCACTACAGGGGGCATGGGTTCGATCCCTGGTCACGGAACTAAGATCCCACATGCTGCATGGCACGGCCAAAAAATGAAAAAAAAATAATAATAATATAGCAGTATCACAGGACTCTTGATCCAGTGTTCCATTCACGAAGGCCAGCTTCCTTTTTCCCTCTCCAATTCAACAATATCGTCTTGAAGGCACATTTCACACTGACCTATTTTTACCCTGTCAAATACTAAGCCTGCTATCGGTCACTGGCAGGAAAAATACCATTATTCAGGGCACTTCTTTTGACTTCTTCACTTGATAACTTCTAGGTGCTCAGAAACAAACCAGGAAGGGTAGAAGTTCAATAAATTTGCAAAAGACCCAAATAGTACAAAGTTAACCAATTAGCCCAAATCAGCAATCAGGACAAGACGTAACCTAATTAAATTCAACAGTCTACAAAAGGATGTGTTCCAACAATTTTCCTTCATTATGAATTCTCTAATACAGACACTTTCAATTTAACACAGGATACCACCGAGGAGCACTTCTTTTCTGGTATCTTCGAAGTTACTCGAAGCTTCTTAAATTCCTATTTTTAAAGATGCTCAGGGAAATACACCCCAGCCCAGATTTCAAGACAGTGGAAATGTTATTGCAGAGTCCGTCGTAGACTATGTATCTGTGGCATCCCAAGACTGCACAAAATCAGTTTCAAATTTGGCGGTTTTGTTTTGTTTTGTCTTTAATGGCAAGTCGGATTGTTCGAGGGCAAACCGCTGAGAGTCTTCTGCTACACAACGTCACCTTCTGTAGAGAACACCTCGCTGAGTGGCAGACAGCTGCCCGGTGCCCCGTGCCTCAATTTTCTGGCAAGGAACCTTCGGTAAGAATGAGCCCAGGAGCTTTTAAAAATAGCTGTCGCCACAGTTAAAATAGCTAGAGCTTTTATATGCTTGAAAAAAGAACAGCGCATGTCACCATGAGACAAAGCCAACTCTTTATTAAGTGTGCTAATGGGGAACTCGAGTTATGGATCATTTTACGAGAGGTTGCCTGCCAGAAGCACTTTGTTCATTTTGAAATGTGTTCTTCCACTTACATTTAAATATGGATGGTTGAGAGGGTGGGAATTCAGAGCCCCACCACCACAAGCACAGTCCTGTCTCCAGAGGAGTCAGAAAGCTGTTTGGCTCACCTCCCTCCACCCTCTGCATTCAGCTCCCTACCCCCTGAACAACTGCCCTCTCCATTCTGAGAATTAATGGCCTCCCTTCCCAAATGAACATTAGGCGACGACCAAATGAGAATCATGCCCTCTTTATAAGCTTGCCTTCTTTCTTTCCACAACTTTCGAGATGGAAAAAATTGAGTTTACACTCATTTGCTTCCTGTTCTAATTAAGCTTTTACTACTGAAATAATGAGAATATTAGCCTCAAATGAATTTAATTAGAGTAGATGATAATGTCCACAAGATCTCAAAAGTAAGATTTCCAGGGTGTGCTTTAAGCATGACACTTGGTGGCATAGATAAATAGAAATGGTAATTCTCTTTGGTGTCCTCACAGGTCTTAGAACAATGCAAACCTTGGGGCAGCTGGGTAATGCATGAAGGAAAGTAAATGAAGCCAGCAGATTAAAACAAGGAGGAAACAAGTGCCAAAAAATATGTATCATTAAACAATGGGAAGATAGTTTTCAGTATATAAATGGTGAGGATCGGGAAATTATGTCATCAGCATATGAAGAATATAATGATTGACTTTTTCGAAAATGCTTAACTCTGTTAAATTAAGCGCTGGATTTTAAGAGTGGAAACAGTTAGGAAGAATGTTTAAAACCGAGAGAAGTAGAATGGATGTGTCCATTAGACTGTGGTTCTTTTAATGGCCGGTATAGATTGTCTCTGTCTTAAACCCAACCATCGGGAGCCACTACCCAGCCTGCATATTAATGAGGAATATGAATGCCTCACTAAAATGTTCAGCTACAGTGTCTCCATAAAAAAATCAATACTCTCCCACACCTCATGAATACAGACTAGAGCCTGCTCCCAGCAGCATATGCTGACTTTAACTATCATGAAAAGGGGAGAACGTACCCACCTCTCTGTTCACTCTCCCCTGCTGTACTTCCTTGCACACCTTCTCACGTTGTCACTCTTTCCCATTATTTTTAATGGATCCTGATTCAAAGCGTGTGTGGGCTCTGCAATTACCGCTTGGCTGAGCTGTATGATATTCTCTCTGATGTCTTAGAGACACTGAATACAAAAGGCATCCCAAGGACAAGTGCCCTCGCTTCACTGCACCACACCTACCCTGTCTTTGCAGGAATCCATCTCTTCCTCTTTGCCTCTCTTAACTCCGTGCATTTTCATGGTGCTTTTCTCAATAGAATATTTATCAGTTCACCTTTAGGGGTGTACTACTCCCATGGTAGAGCTAAGGATGCTTTGTACATCACCTCATATAAACTGAACTGATCAAAGGAAACAGTTATACTTTGCAATCCCCTTTTCCCCCACTTGTCTCACTCCGCCTTTCTACCCAAACTCACAGATACATGCAAGACTCCAGACTCTATAGAATTCCTCATGCAATCCATCTCAAAAGATGCCTGGTCTTCCTTAGCCAAAGAAGCACCTTATTTCATTTAACTGCAACATTAACAAATAATAATAGTAATAAGACTGGCACTTTTTAAATTACTAGGGAATGGTGTCAATGGTAGAGGAAAAAGCTTTAACTGAGGTAGATCAATTCAGCAAACTTTTGCCGAGTGGTTATTATATTCTTGGCGTCGCAGTAGACGCAGGATTCAGGGATGTGGTTTCCGCTCCTGGAAATCTTATTGTCTAGAAAAAGAGGCCATTCATAAACACATACATGAAATAAAATCAAAGCCAGCATGTTCTTATTTCTGGTAGGAATGAAAAACCAGGAGTGAAAGTGGAGGAAACAAGTTTCATTACTGCAGCTTTTAAATCAACATGGTTTTATTTCTATCATAAAATACTCACTGTACCATGACTTTTTGAGTATTTTTAGAGGAGAAAAAATAAAGCTAAAAATCCACAGGTCTTTTAACATTAAAGAAACTTAGATACTAAATAGACCTGGCCCTTTATTTAATAGATGGAGAAATCGAGGTCCAAGGAGTTTTTATTTCTTACCTATGGTTGCAAAGGGCATTCCTAGCAAAATCACATCAAGGAGCCAGAGCTCCTAACTCTGTGGCCGTGAACTTTCACCTCTCTACTCTTCGACATTCATTCTGAATCTCTGGCCTCCTTCCACTCCTCATTTTGTCAGCTCTCTGCTGCTATCTACAGCTCTATGCCCCCGACATTGTGTTTATCTCTGTGAGTAGAACTAAAACATTTAAGAGCTTGGAGGGAACCCAAATAATAATTTCCTTCCATTCTCCCATTTTATAAAACAGAAAATTTGAACGTAAAAAAACCCAAGATTTTCCTAAAGGCATAGGGTGAGGGATGGTTACCCCAAGACCAGAAGCCAGGTCTTCTGGGACCCAATCCAAGTTCTACCTTGCCCCTCCCGCTCTGGGCCGTGTCTCCGCCTTGTTTATACTTGCTCTTGCCTACCCTGGTCATCACTGCTGGGATATTTATCTTTGAATATTCATCTCTGGCCATCCTCTCCCTCCATCCCTACCTTCCAGGGGCCCCAGGAGTATCACAGTGTAACTAAACTGGGCTTTCTCCTCCTGGAGCAATTTATGTACTAGATAGAGATAGAGCCAAGGATTAACAGCTTACATTCTCCTTCCTGACTAACCGTACAAAGAAAAATAATCCATTCCATTTTATCAACATGGAAAAAGCAGAGACCATGACTGACTTGACACCAACAAAATGAAGTGTATGATGTCGCAAACTTTCTAAAATGGGTGTGGAAGATTACGTGTAAAATTACGTAGAAACTATGAGAGTGTTTTTGCAAATCTCTCTCTAAGCTCATATAGAAAGAATTGCATCCTTGTTATCATTTCTGTAAGTATCCAAGCCAACTCTCAAAATATTTTTTGGTTCATTCGAGCATAAGAGACCTAAGGATTCACTGCTTGGGTCCAACCCCATCCTTCATGTCTACCGCTTCCTGCCTTATCCCTTACTCTGATCATCATCCTCACCTCACCCACAGCATAGGTGGACAGAAGGTTTTATTCTCTCTGCTATTCTGAACACGTTGCTGAACCCCACTGAGGCAGAAAAGAATAAGTGGGTCAAATTGCTTTGTGTTGCCTACATAAATCGAGCCTTTGTCAGGCAAACAAGAGGCTCCCAGGGAAAAAGCACAGAAGGTTGGTGTAGGTGAGAAAAAGTGCTGTGCAAACAGACCTAGAAATAAACAAAAGAGATTTAGAAGAAACAGGAAAGATAACAAAAGCAAAAATGATGCTGAAGGGCTTGTGACCTGTCAACAGAAAAGAGGGAGAAGGATAATAGATGGGGAGTAATGAACAAGGAAGGTGATGAGTCAGTCGGTGAGGTCTTAGTGAATATCTGGGTTCAAGAGAAGGGGACACCCTTTCTGTTCCTGAGATAGGATTCTAAGAGTAAGGTCGGTGGATTTAGAATTCCAAGGAGGGAATTCGGGGAAGTTAGGAGAAGGCTTGGGTTCTCGTCCTGGCTCTCTGTGACCTCCTTCTGTGTCCCTAGGCAACTCATACTCATTCCCAGAACATTATGTTATTTTTTCTTTAAAAGAAGAACTAGACTAGATTTCCAAGAACCCTTACCATCCTAAAACTCAATGAATTAATGAGTCTCTAGTAGTTTGTAAGATACATACCCTTTCTAATGTCAGCATTGGACAGAAAGAAGCATGATTACATGGGAAGAGAACAGGCTGGGTGGTCAAAACCAGTTCATGTCCTCACTGTGCACCTTGTTTATCACCTTTGTGACCCTGGACAATTTGTTTCATCTTGCTGAGACTTAGTTTCCCTTTCTGCAAAATAAAGAGAATATCATATGCATATGCCTCAGAAGGTTGTTTGATATCAAACCTAGTATAAGTCTTCAAAAATTTTAAGTTCCCATTCCTTGCCTTTTAGGGGAAGCACACACCTAATGCTGTAACCCAACCCATGGTACAAGAGTAGCCTGCTGGTAAACTGATCCTGAGTAAGGCAGATTATACTCATAAAAGGTTAACACAGAATGGAGAAGTTCCCTGTCAAAATTCTCCAGACAAGTGTTGAGGCTTTTGCTCTGATTCTGTAAACCTAGATTTAAAGTGTTGAAAACTGGGGACTTCCCTGGCATTCCAGTGGTTAAGACTTTGCTTTCCAATGCAGGGGGTGTGGGTTCGATCCTTGGTCGGGGAGCTGTGATCCCACATGCCTCGTGGCCAAAAAAACCAAAACATAAAACAGAAGCAATATTGTAACAAATTCAATAAAGAAAGACTTAAAAAAAAATAAAGTGCTGAGAAACTAAGTTTGTTTTATTCCATATAACATTGGCTGCACACACGTGTGTGAGTGGGAGTGGGAGGGTGGGTGTGTGAGTTGCTCGAGGTATATGCCCCAAGTTGTGATGCATTGTTGGCCCCCAGAATTACTATTCGAAACATTTTTTATTGAATTTTCATGTCCTATTAACTCAGTAATGTAGTTTGTAAGCCTTTGACTTTGGCTGAGTTTGGGAGCATTTATGACCCTATCATATATAACATAAACATCAATCTGCTTTCTATTTCTTTGCAAATGCAATTATTTCTAATTACATAAAAGCATCATTGATCAAGTAAGCCTAAAAACCAATACAGAAGAGTTTAGTCTCTTAAATAAGCTTGTAGACTTCAAGGAATAATTGAATGTTATAGTATTTAATACAAGGAGATATCTTTGTTGTTGATAACTGGCCCAAACTTAAAGGAAAATGTCTAAACTCCATCGTGTTACATATTGATTGGTTCAAATTGAAAATATTTGGATTCTATTTTCATTTCCTTTTCCTCTCTCTCTGCAGGCTTGGAAATGGGTTTTAGGCCCTGTGGTCTTGTATGCGTGTGAAAGAATAATTAGGTTCTGGCGATTTCAACAAGAAGTTGTCATTACCAAGGTATGCATGTAGGTTTATGTCTGAATAAAAACCTGAGTGTAGATGAAAATTTTTTATTAGCCCAAGTTTTTAATTTGCCATTTTTATTGCAGAGCCATCTGTAATTTAGAGGCTCATCTTCTGTTCTAGTAATTTCTTGTATCCTGTGCATCTTTTAGTGAGACTAATTTTACTGAAGACAGGGATCAGGGCTTTGACTGGTACACAGAATTCTGATAAAGGTTATGGTACAGCCCTGGAATCGTCTGTATTTCTCTTTATTTCGGTGTCTCTCCAGGGGGAAAATGCAGGAGGGCTGAGTGTGCTTTACATGGATCATAGTGACTTAGAGTATAATCACTTCCTCCACAGCATAAAAATACGAATGTTGAAACACACAAATAATGTTCACATATTTTCAAATACACACACTCTCACTTGGAACCACTAAACAGAAGTTGCAGGAACAGTCACCCTCAGGTTCAAAGGGAAAAAGGGCACGGGGTGGGGGTTCAAGATGGAGAGGAAGGGCCCTGCCCTAAGGAATGAAGGCGTGGTGGTAATATTTTCCAATCTTGCCATCCCTCCTCACCGCTCTCCAATTTTTACCTCGTGCTGGAGGAAGACCTCAGCAGATAGATCAAGAATACATGCCTAGGAGGACTTCCCTGACGGTCCAGTGGTTAAGACTCCATGCTTCCACTGCAGGGGTTCAATCCCTGGTTGGCGACCAAGATCAGGCATGCTGCTCAGTGGGGCCAAAAAATTTTTTAAAAAAGAATAAATGCCAAGGAAACTGAAAGCTTACCCCAAACTCTCCCCCTAGTTGTTTCAATCTCTTAAAAGAAATTCTCTGCTAACCAAACCCATGCAGCTTTGCTAATACAATATTAACAGAATACTCTGTCTCTTTAACTGTCTTCATGAAAGCAGATGCCCAGAAATTGCTTCATATTTCTGTTTTAAACTGCTTCTCTGTTGCTGTTTTTAAGTTAAGCACCAAAGGATATCAAGCTGTATCAAGAGCCAGACAGTAAAACTTCTGGAAATCTACTCGAGCTGTTACTAGGGAGACCATTTAACAGCAGAATCAGAACGAGTATCAGTAGGGAGAGGAGAAACTAATGATTACAATGCTGTGAAGTTCTCTTCTGAATGGAAAAATACTGTCACAGTATCCAGACACTAGATTCTGCCCCCTTATACCTCCTGCCACAAAAGAAGACATGCGGGCCTGGAAACAAGAGGGAAGTCTAAGAAGGGAAATTAGTTCATTGTCTCTGATAAGTAGCAAGTTATAGAGCTCTTTAAAAAGCAGTAGCCTTGGGCTTCCCTGGTGGCGCAGTGGTTGAGAGTCAGCCTGCCCTGCACAGATGCGGGGGACACGGGTTCGTGCCCCAGTCCGAGAGGATCCCACATGCCACGGAGCAGCTGGGCCCGTGAGCCATGGCCGCTGAGCCTGTGCTCCGCAACGGGAGAGGCCACAACAGTGAGAGGCCCGCTTATGGCAAAAAAAAAAAAAAAAAAAAAAAAAGCAATAGCCTTTGCATCACGCTTTCTTACATCTAAAACTCAGAGCCTACGTAGGAGATTGGATGAGACTTGACTAAAACCAAACCAAATGAATAAAACATTTCAGAGTATGAAGGCTGTTTTTTACTCAGAATGAAGAAATACCAGGGTTAGTTCACAAAGAAGCAGGAAAAGATGCACGTCACTGAAAATAGTAACAAACTGGACCTATATTTTAAAACACGAAGTTGATTCTGTGGCTATTTGATCACTTTAAGCATGATTAAGTGCTATGGATGATATGCTAGTTTATATTCTCTTGCACCTGAAATTAACTGTGCTATCGAAATAGTGGCCACTTGGGACGAACAGTCACGTGCTGGACACCACTTTGCCCCTGGATGCAGCTACCCAGATTTCCTACCTAGCACACTGAAGGAGGTCAATGTCATTCTTGCTGGAGTTGCCATCACTTTCATGTCCGGGTTGGAACGATTCTTGAAAACTCATAATGAATGGCCTACGTCAATTATACCTCAGAAAAGTTGATATAAAAATTGTAAAACCTTTGATGGAATGGAGGCCATTGTCTTAGTATTTAACCTGAGCGAAAGAACCAACACCTCTCTTGCTGTGATTTAGGTGGTAAGCCATCCATCTGGAGTGCTAGAACTGCACATGAAAAAGCGTGACTTTAAAATGGCACCAGGGCAGTACGTGTTGATCCAGTGCCCATCCATATCCTCGCTAGAGTGGCACCCCTTCACCCTCACCTCCGCTCCCCAGGAGGACTTCTTCAGTGTGCACATCCGGGCAGCAGGAGACTGGACAGAAGCTTTATGCAAGGCCTTTGGGGCAGAGGGACAGGCCCTGAAGGAGCCCTGGAGCCTGCCAAGGTAGGAGCCCATTTCTTTTTTATGTGTAAGTTAGAATATTATAAAAAATAAGGTCCTTTAGGGCATCAACATGCTAACAACTTCTGCAATATCTTATTCTGTATCGTAACTTTGAATCCATTTATAAAATCTGAGAACCTCTCTTAAAAAATATAACTCAGCAGATTTCCATTAGGAGCAAGTACATTTCTTTAAAAAACAAATGTTCGATGAAGACAGGTGATGATCCAGGGAGAGGAAACATTTTGCTTTCCCAGGTCCAAAACATCACTTTGGCGAACTATAAGCAGCTTGTGATGAGTAAGGCAGCCCGGTGAACTTTTTGCTGTCACGGTCCGAGGTTTTTCTATTATATTTGTAAAGTTTGGTCTTCGTAAAAAGGATGCTTTACAGTCCAAATTAATCTGGCAGCCTCCATACACTGGAGAAAGAGCTAAACGATTAGACTAAAGCTCAGAAAATGACAAAATAATCTGAGAATCAAGAAAGTTAGTGGCGGTGTGCATTGTCAGTCCCACATGTGTGATTGCAAAAAGTATTAATTAACCTCCACTGTGTGCCAGAAATACAAAGATGGCAAAACATTGCCTCCATTCTCTAGGACTTCTGAAATCAACACTGGTGTGCAAACAAATGATTTAAATTTGCTACAAGGAAGATGGGTAGACCTGAGAAAGTGGAAGAGCACTGATACCATCTGTAGTTTCCTAGAGTTGTCATAACAAAGTACCATGAACCAAGGGGCTTAAAACAACGGAAGTGTATTCTCTCACAGTTCTGGAGACTGCAGGGCTGAAATCTCGGTGTCAGCAGGGCCGTGCTCCCTCTGGAAGCTGTAGGAAGGGTTCTTCCTTAGCGCCTCCCAGCTCCTGGTGGTTTGCCAGCCATCCCTGGCGTTCCAAGGCTGCGGCTGTGACAGTCCAATCTCTGCGTCTGTCATTACATGTTGTCCTCCCCTCTTGTGTCTGTGTCTCTGTGTTTCTGTGGTCCCTTCTTGCAAAGACACCAGTCATACTGGATTAAAGGCCCATCTTCCTGAATGACCTCATCTTAACTTGATTACATCAGCAAGAATCCTATTTCCAAATAAGGTCACATCCTAAGATAAGATTTCAACATATCAACTGGGCTAAACAATTGAATCCAAAACAACATCCTATTCAGAAAAGCCAGTGTCCTTGGCTCCTTTTAGTAAACAATGGCTTAGAATTGATTCCCACTCTTGCTGCAGGATTACCCAGTAAGCACTCAAAGCCCATGTTTCGGGACCCAGAAAAACAGGGACACACACACAAAAATGTTGAGAAAAACTTTGTGAAGGAATTTGATATTTCAAAAGAAGCATCAAGACATCCCCTCTTCTGCCATCCTTGGAAGGTATCAGGAACTGCCAAGCAGTGACCACAGCTACAAGACTTCGGGTGGTGAACCCAGTAAGGACACACTTAGAATGGAACTTCCTAAGGGCACGAGGTTGTCCTCCTCTATACGTCCCATGCCTAGAACAGTGTCTGACACGTAGTGAATACAGAGTAAGTATATGATGAGGAATGAATACCTGGACCCAAGATGGACGCTTCACTCGCTTAATTTAACAAATATTTACCGCTGGTAAACTAGGCACCAGAATAAATTTAAGGCACAGAATCTACTCAGCTTATTGTCCCTCCTCTGTCTTCCCATGGGACACTGAACTGTGACTATGTAGCACTGGGCTTGCTTGTGTTGAGTGGGTGGGAAGAGCCACAGTCTTCATTTCAAACACTGGTACTAAAGAGCAGTGTGATGATAAACCAAGTACAAACATCATCTATTCAGACTAGAGCCCCAAGTCACAAGACAACATTTGACTCTTCCATTAAGACCTTATCCTTTTTATCATGGAAAGGAAGCCATGTAACAGAATTCTGAGGTTCAGAGTGTAGTGTGAATGCTTAAAATCAGGAATGAAAACACACATACGTACACGTGCATGCATGCACACACACAGGTCCCAGCCCTCCCTTGGCATTGCCAAGGTGGATACCTTCATCCTATTTGCTAGCCTGGTTTCTGCTCTGAGTGTATACAGTTGTCCGGCCTATCGACCAACCTTCCTCTTCACAAACCAGCTCTCATTTCAGCCAGTCCCCCAACAAGAGCTCGGGAAGTGTTTCTCCGTAGTCAGTATGCTTTCTTTCTTTTTGTTTTATTGAGGTAGAGTTGATTTACAATGTTGTGTTAGTTTCAGGTGTACAGCAAAGTGATTCCGTTTTACATAGATACCTATATCTATTTTTTTTAGATTCTTTCCCCTTAGAGATTATTACAAAATACTGTGTATAGTTCCCTGTGCTATACAGTAGGTCCTTGTTGATTGTCTGTTTTATATACAGTAGTGTGTACATGACAATCCCAACCTCCTAATTTATCCCTCCCCCACTTTCCCCTTTGGTAACCATATGTTTGTTTTCTATGCCTGTGGGTCTATTTCTGTTTTGTATATAAGTTCATTTGTATCTGTTTCTTAGGGTTCCACATAATATCGTATAATACTTGGCATGCTTTTATCTCCAGAGTGCATCTTCAGCGCAAGGCCTGACACGATCTGGCCCCCAGACCTCCCTGGGCACCCCTGCTCCACCACCTGCTCCCTCGCTCACTCAGCCACTCTTCCAGCTTCTTGCTTCCCTCCCACACCGAGCACACTCGCCTCAGGGCCTTTGCTGCTGCAGCTCCCTCTCCCTGGCACACTCTTCCCCCGGTCTCTGCTTCGCCGCCCCCTCACTGCCCCCAGGTCTCTGCTCTAATGTCTCCTAATGAGGCCTTCCTTTCCCGTTTCCTGTGGTCCAGCAACCCCGACAGACACTCCACATTCGTCGTGGTCACTGTGCCCCGCGCCTTACTTTCTTCCTCTCCACCTGACACACTAAATACCTGGTTGTTTATTTGTTTACCCTTTATCTCCCCACACGAGAATGGGGACTTTCTCTCTTTGATTCACTTTGTTGTCCCCAGTGCCCAGAATGGGCCCTAACTCTCAGCTGGCACTCAATAAATATTTACCAAGTGAATAAAAATGAGTCGTTGTACACAGTGCAGCATCCCTTCATTTGTTAACTTCGTTTGACCTCTGCCTCTATATACGTGTAGGCATAAGAAACCCCCCAAAACCTAGAATTTGTTTAAATCTTCAACACATGACAAATCAGAATTTTATTGAACTTCCTTCGATGATTTTACCTCTCAACATTGTTTTAATTTTGGATTAAACAAAACAATTTAGGAGGAGCACCATAATTTTTCACTACTTTGCACCCAGAAAGGATTTAATCCAGTCCCAGGGACCTGTGAGACAAGCAGGGACTGAGGACCCCAAGAGGAGATGCAAAGCTTAGTGAAGAGCAGGGCAACTCTTCCTCTGAACTCAGGAAAAGGACAATGCAAACTCTTTTAAAAGACTTCACATTAACAGATACACACTACTATATATAAAAGAGACAAACAACAAGGACCCACTGTATAGCACAGGGAACTGTATTCAATACCCTATGATAACCTATAATGGAAAAGAATCTGAAAAAGAATAGATATATATGTATGTATCACTGAATCACTTTGCTGTACACCTGAAACAATGTAAATCAACTATACTTCAAAAAAAATAAATAAATAAAATAAAAGACTTCACCTTCTGAAGTAAAATGGAGGAATTTCTCAGAGTCTGTGTTAGAGTTTTTAGCAATTTAATCTACTGCCCAGAGCCAAGGGTTCCAGCGTCCGACAGCCTGGGTTCAAAGCCCAATTTTGCATGTGATCTTGGAGGATGTATGTAACACCTGCCTCAGTTTCCTCATCTGTAAGATGAAGATGACAATAATAGTACATAGGTTCTGTTTAGGATTAAATATGACAGTCCATATGAAGCCCTTAGCATAATGCGTAGTAAAAAAAAGTTAGCTACTATTGTTATTGGCAAAATAAGAAAGGTCATCTACCACAGAGGCGACAGTGAAAGTGCTGATGACACAGGAGGGACAATGTGGATGAATAAAGTTCATGGGTTCAGAGAGACAAGACAGGAGGTTGATGAGGAGGTGGTGGGTGGTGCTGCTGACAGGAGCAGCAAGGGCCAGGTGATGTGGCTGCTGGAAAGGGGACTCACTTCTAGGCTGCTTTATTAGAAACTGTATCCACATCAGACAAGAAGTAACTGAGTGAACTTGACAAACGAGAATTTGTGCAAAGGAAGCCAATTCAACATTGTGAGAGATGGAGATATTTTGGTACAAAAAAGAACAATTGGGCTGTCATGATAGCTAGATCAACTAGTTTAAGGGTTGAGAGGCAGGAAAGGGAAAATACCTGGTTTGTTTCTCAGGAAGGCAAAAGGCATGAGTTGTCAGAAGACAGATCCCAGTGAGACACGAGGAAAAACTGTCTAATACTTAGCCCTCCCTGCCCCTCTATGGAGCAAGGGGCCCTACAATTTCACGTGGGAAAGTGATTAGTGATCAGGGATGTGAAAAGAGGGCATCTCTGTATGAACCAGGAGGTAGGACTCAATATCTCCTCCTGATGCTTCCAGCTTAGATTCTCAATTTTAATTATGTAGAAATTTGTTTATTATGCATTTCTATGAATTATATGACACAATTCTTCTTTAGGTTTAATTGTTATCATTTAAAATCAGTGTCAAATAAATCCCAAGTACAACTAATTCTAAAAACTATTAACAATAAGACATTTTAATCGTGGACCGTTTCATATTTTTTCTCTTTCTCTCAATTCCCCTTATCTAATTATTTATAAAAGAATCTACCATGGGCTGAGATACTAATGCTTTCTGATTAATGACCTTTTATTTTTATTCTTCTATTTCCATATATCAATATGTAATAAAGCCTTATTAATTAAGATTAACTTGAGGAGAGTTAATTTGAATTGTTAGGAGGTCTGGCATATGGAATATTTTAAAATAAACCCAATTGAACTTTCATGAACACATAGTAAGCCCAAAAGGGGCAACCTCGGGTGCCTTCAACAGACACTCCTTAGGGAATGGTTATGAATAACTTAGAAGCTTCTTAATTAGCATATCTTTGTTCATATGTAAATGTGTGCTTTTGGAATAGTTGAGGTTATTTAATACATTCCGTTGACTGCAATATTTTAAACATTCCCTTTACAATTTATTCAATAAATTGTTATTGAACAACTGCATGTAAGGTGCTGGGATGCAGTGGTGGGCAAACACAGACATGGTCCCTCCCTCTGCAGACCTGAGAGTCCAGTGACCAAACAGACACAAATTAAGTCATGCACACACACACACACACACACACCACCCAAAACAACTATAAAATTACAACTGTGATAAGGACTACAGAGGAGAGATGCATGGTGTTATAAATTATCTAAGAGGGGATTTAACCTAGTCTAACAAATCCATGAAGACTTCCCCAGAGAAATGATAATTGGGATAAGACCTAACGGAAGGGTAACTATGAACCAAATAAGAGGATAGGAGAGAACTTGGGGCAGAGCATTCCAAGTGATTAGTTGGATTATCATGTGCGAAGGCCCCTTAGCCAAAGAGGGTCCTTTATGTACGTTAAGAAACAAAAGAAAAGCCAGTGTGGAGAACTGGCCATGAGAGATGGAGCAGAATCCGGGGTCAGTCCATTTAGGACCAAGTTAAAGACGATTGCACTTATTCAGTGAATATGCATTATACTTATAAAGAAAAATTTGCTAAGCAAAGACAAAACATCAGTGCAACTCCTGGCCTAATTATCACAGATTTTTGAGTTCTCATAATCTAAAATAATGAGTTTTAGAAATTCCACACAACTGACAAATTATTCCAAAATTATGTTTATTCCAAATGAATGGCTTCCATTAGACTAAAATTATATAAACATATGAAGAGGTGGAAACAGGGAGAATCATATTAGCAAAAAGACAGATAAGCCTTCTAAGCTACCTTGTTGATTCTGTTTGTTCCCTCTGAGGGCAGATGGGGAAAAAAAGGAAAAGAAAAGGCATCTTCTACCAATCTTCCTGATGCTTGAAGGCAAAACAAACTCTTAAGAACTGTAAAAAAGAGCTGTGCCATAAGGCCGGCCACCATATCCCTACACTATGTGTGTCCAAATAGGGCATTCTCAAGCACAGAGCCAACCTTCCTGCACACATTTGCTAACACATCCCATACAAAGCACTCGTTTAAGATGGCTTTGTTTTCAAGAGCGGAGTGTCCTGAATGTCAAACGGCACACTTTGTGATTGCAGGCTGGCAGTGGACGGGCCGTTCGGAGCTGCACTGACAGATGTGTTTCACTATCCAGTGAGCATGTGCATTGCCACGGGAATAGGGGTCACTCCCTTTGCCGCTCTTCTGAAATCTATCTGGTACCAATGTTGTGAGTCACAAACCCAGTGGAAGCTGAGCAAGGTATGGAACATATCATCAGCTTACCCTTCCATGAATCCAAAGGTTCAGCATCCTCCTATCTATCATCTGCCGATTCCTGGGGAGGGTTTTAATTAACTGTGCGGGATAAACTCAAGGATCCTTAACTACACTTATGTTCTTAAAAATCTCCATTCAGTACTACATTTATGAGAAGGGTTATGTCTAATCTTGTTAAAGATGACAAGACATAAATTTTATTGCTTCATTGCCATTACAGGACATATAATTGCTCATGTCAGTAAAATATGGACGGGCTGCAAATGGCTATGTGACTGCGTTGCAGTGAGTACTAGCAACGGGCAGCCTTAGACTCGAGCTTGATACTGTAGTGCAAGTGTATGGTTCAACATCTTCATCTCATGGACTCGGGGTCTTAATTGAGAAGCAAAAATGCCACAGTTGGGATTCATTTGTCTGCTTGCCTGGTGTTGCCATCCAGCTCCAAATCTCCTTTTTGTCCTTTCTTGTATGTTCTCTGACTAGCTGCCTCCATGGTTCCCTTGCTCCCTTTGTGCATCCCATGTTTTAACCCTCTTAGGATCAGCAACAGACACTAGAGCAGCAGGAGAAAGGGAGCCATGCTAACACTAGATGGTGTCAACTCAGGAGGGCCAAGGACATCAGGCAAACTTGGTTCTGGTCCTGGTTCTGCCACTTCTCTGATTGACACTTTGGCTGCAGTTTCCTCGTCTATCCCAGGAAGATGCTTGATTAGGTCAGCATGTCTATGGGACGTTGGTCATATGAGAAGGTCCACTAAAGAGAATTGTGTAGTGAAATGATTTCAGAAATGCTGTCACAGATCCCCCTTTAGAAGATTCACATCTTCTCCTAGCCTATTAAATAAGTTCTTCAGAAAAGAACCTCATTCAGTTTCATTTCACACACGCTTCCCAAGCATATTTAGCCATGGAAACTTTCTTCATCTATCATTCTTTAAGAAATGGCACTTTGCAAAGCACTGGGGCGAGGCCAGAAGGGAAGACCTCTACAGGTGGGGCTTTCTCAACCAAGAAATTAGAGTAAAATTAGCTATCATTTCATGAGTTTCCAAGTGACAGGCGCTTGACATGTGTTTTTTCATTTTATTTTTATAATCTTCCCAAGAACCTTAGAAAGTAGATAGCACAAGCTCTGTTCTCCAGATAAGGACTCTGAAGCTTTAGAGACACTAAAGTCACTTTCCTGAAAATGCACTGTTAATGAAAGGCAAAATCAGGGTTCAAACTCGGGTGCCTCTGGCTCTCTGGTTTGACATAATCAACACATGGTAGACGTGGCTTCCACCTACTGTATTGTAGGAAGACTGTGGGATTCCTGGTCAGAGAATCTACTTCAGCCTGATTCCACCCTCACTAGAAGCATCGCCCTGAGTGCATCAGTTCACCTCTCGGAGCTAGGTTTCCTGATATACACAATGGAGAAATAAGAGTCCATATCCATCACGGAGTTTTAATACCAAATAAGACAAGTAAATAATGTAGAAACATTACTATGCAAATGTGTATAAGATTATATTAAATGTGCATTATATCTGCCAAAGATATAAATAGATTACTAGTACTACTACGAATACTAATAGCCTAGATTAATCAGTCATTGACTACCTAGAAGGCAGGGAGTTAGGCATTTTACACATACTATCTCACATCATCTTTACTTACCACTTTCCCATTTTACAGATGAGAAAACTGAAGCTGGATCACAAAGCTAATAGGAATGATAGAATCATATCATTGAATTGTTATAATACCTCTTGCAGATAAGTAGTATCCTCAGATTACCAGTGAGGAAACAGAAGCACAGAGAGCTAGTAAATATCAGAATGAGGGTTTGAACCCGGGTTCTTCTTAAGCTAAATCCCATCTTCTTTCCTTTATACCACAATAAGATTAACCAAGTGTTTTAGTCTGTTCGGGCTGCTATAGCAAAATACCATAGATGGGGTGGTATACCATACATACAACAGAAATGTATTTCTCCTACAGTTCCGGAGCTGGAAAGTCCAAGGTCAATGCACCAGCATCAGACTTGGTGTCTGATGAGAGCCCACTTCCTGGTTTATGGACGGTCATCTTCTAGCTCTAACTTCCCACTGCAAAAGAGGGCAAGTTTTTTGGACACTGATGGTCACTAATCCAATTCAAGAGGGCTCTACCCTTATGACTTAATCACCTCCCAAACTCCCCACCTCCAAATACCATCACACTGGGGATTAGATTTCAACATATGAATTTGGGGCAGGGGGCACAAACATTCAGTCTAGGGCACAAAGCAAGCAAAACAGACACTGTTTCATACATGTGGACTCCACTGCAAAGCTTTGTTATGGTTTATGTTGATTTCCCCATCTCTGTAAGCTCTTTCCTCTTGCTGTCTACCAAGTCAGACCCACTTATAGCAGCAGCTCATTGCTTCATGGTTCTCGCTGTACAAAAGGTCACATTATGCTTCACATGGAGATGGTGATGGAATTGTGTGTCTCACTTTCATTCACTTATTCACTCAATAAATATTTACGCAGCACCTACTATGTGCCAGGCCCCACTTGTACTGACTGAAAAGCCTATCACTCTCCTCTCACCAGACTCACAATACCTGACCCTTCTCTCAACATCCATTACCCCTGTGCTGTTCTCCTCTTATATCATTTATCCTTCTTTTTTTGTTTTAACGTTCACAAAGTACTTTATTTCCCTTAACAGATTCTGAGCTCCTTAAGCATGGCTTTTCTCGATATCTCCATTATTAGAAAGATATATATTTATATATGAACACACACTATAAATTTTGAATAAATCAATGAGTGAATAAATGTCCACTTGGCCAAAAGAATTAACAAATGGCTTCTGCACAATTTTCTGTAAAATTCTAGGTTACAAAGATTAATTTTTTTTATTTAAACAAAAGACTATTAGTTCAGCAACTTTATAATTAAAATAATACATTCCAATTATTTTATCACAAATAGGAAAATTCTTCTAAGAATCCACAAAATCTTAAAGTCCATATTGGAACCCACAGAATATTAATACCACCTTCTCTCTCACCATTTCATTGTTATTCCTGGGCTGTTTATGGGTTTTCTCAAAGCTGTTTCAGTGGGAGGGCTAAGGAGTTACCACAAAAGTATAAAACAGGGGCTTTGATCTCTAGTCCAAAAAACAGAAATCATAGACTTGGAAATAAAACACAATGTTTTGATGACTCATAAAAATTGGGGGTAATATTGAGACAACCCTCAACTGAAAATAAAGGCAGGAGTTATAGTATATGGGAGAAAAGAAGCTAAAAGCATGGAACCACAAAATTGAAGGGGCTTGACCTCCCAGTTTTGCATAGAACAATACTTACAGTGGGAAGTGATTTGTCCAAAGTCCCTATCTGGCTAGCCCCTGAGTTAGGACAGGAGCCTGTGTTTCTGGTTTCAAAGCTCTTTTATGAAAGAAGTGAGGTTTCATGCTACAGAAAGTTCAGGCTGAAAATCACACTTGACATCCACTTCCTCAGAATCTGCATGCTTGAGAAAAAGCTTAGGAAATTTCTCTGTTTTAGAGCAATTCTGTGTTTATTTGAGTACAGCTAACATTAGGCTTATGTAACTAATATTTGTCAGGGGCGCCCACATGCTTTTGAGAAATAAATACTACTTCCACTAAACTGTCAGCATCTCTATAATTTTTTAAGTGTGGGAGAGCAAAACAGTACATTCTTATCTAACAGCATCTTCACAATTATAGATCTGGGCTATAGTTTTAGAGTGTTCTTTTCTGCAACAAGGAAAGGGGAGAAAACAGCATAGAGGTTCAGAGCTGGAATTTTAAGCTTAAATAGTTAACTGCAGTAGGTTGGGATTTTCTCCCTCCTGTGTAAAAGTTGGCATAAAGGCAGTAGTTTTTACAAACAAGGCTTATATTGCAAGTCTAGAGGAAAAAATTTGCACCAAAGTTTTCTTAGTTGTGACCATTGCAAACTACATCTCTTTCTCCTTCTCCTCTGCCACATTATTCTAGAACTCTTCTGAGTAAAATGCAAAAGGATATCCAGTAGGACTCCTGCATCTTCTTTGGGGTCATATGTAGCACTTTCTGTTTGAAGCTAGCGTTTTTCAAATTTTTTCTAGCTATGTGTTATTACTAAAGATAGTGGGGACGAGGGGCAGAGGAAGAGAGAGAAGTGGTTAGGAGACGACTTCCCAAGAAGGCAAAATAACAATAAATATAATGATGCCCTGCTGTGAAGAAGATGGGAAAAAGTTGTAATATATTAAAGGGATATTTCCAACCCAAGAGTAAGAGCCAAACTTCACTTAGTTGGAGGCAAATGAGAACACAGTTCTCTTTTGGGATGAAGGAAGGGGGTGCGAGCGGCTGGGACATCCCTGTGATACAGTGTGGAGGAAGCCGAGGGTTAAAATACCCCTTGGGGATGAATGTCCCCCCAACTCCTGCCTAACAGGGATGATTAATTCTACATCACACTCAATTTGTGAAAAGAGCTCTTGAAAAAAGTTAGGACAGTTTGCTTGTGCAAACTGTCAAAATGATGAATGGAAATAGGTGTGTACAAACCGGGGCAGTTGTGGGGGGGGGGCAGATTGCTGACATAAATGTACTGGCCTCCACATTTTAGTTCTCCTAATATCACAGCCGTGCAGTCAGAACCGAGAGAACGGCCAACTGGATGATTTGGTTCATTTTCTTAACTGCATATGTAATCTTCAGATGATAATAAAATAGATTCTAGAAAAACTGAGATAACCTAATTTCTTCATAAATTGTCTTCCTTCATCAGCTCAATAATATATAACCATGATAATGAGTATTTATAGTGTGTCCCACGCAAAATGGCCTTTGGGTTCTTAACCTAATATAATAAACAGATAATTCAAATAAAAAGACAGCATGGGCCAGTGGGAACAAGGCAAAGAGGCCAAGAAAGGCAAAAATCCATACTCTCCTTAAATATATTAATAAAACAAAGGAGGGCCTGCTCTCTTTTCTAATGAATGAAAAATGCATTTAATTTAATCTGTTTTGAGAAATCATTTACTTTCACTTTCCCTCACCCTGCTGCTCTGGCTACTCCTGGAATTGATCATCTCTGGTAACCGCTGAGAGTGTCCTGATAGATTGAACCAGAGAACATGAGGCCAGCTTGCATCTCCAGGAGACACACGTGCTTCTCACCTTTCACTAGGCAGCCTCAAAAGACTCCAGTCCCCCAGGAGGTCTCCCCATTGCCCTGTGGGGAAGTGACCAGTATTAATATTTTTAATATCTTGGTTTATTAACCATACAAGCCATACATGACTACAGGGTCCTTGTAAAAGATTCAAATGAAATGCTCAGTCAAAAATCTCAATCAGAACAGATTTGTGGTTGCTGTGCCGGGGCGGGGGAGGCGGGGGGGGCGGTGGCGAGGGATGGACTGGGAGTTTGGGGTTGGTAGATGCAAATTATTACATTTAGAATGGATAAACAACAAGGTCCTACTGTAGAGCACAGGGAACTATATTCAATATCCTGAGATAAACCATAATGGAAAAGAGTCTGAAAAAGAATGTATATACATATATATATATATATATATATATATATATACAACTGAGTGACTTTGCTGTACAGCAGAAATGAGCACAACTTTGTAAATCAACTATACTTCAATTAAAAAAAAAAAGAATGTGTAAGCATGGCTTTACAGAGAGGAAAGTGCACTGTTCTTGGGACCCTTGCAATGAAAGACATCAAGACTTCATTTAGCGGTGTCTTTTTTAAACCTCATTTCTGTTTAGAAATAAATTGATTTAGCAGTTTGAAAAAAACCTCCCTTTATTCACCTTCCTTCCCAAATTAACCACCACCACCACTTGGCCCCCCAGGGTTCTCACCTGAAATGGTTGAGTGCATCTTATTCCATTCCTTTCCTGCAGTTTTGTGTACACATACGCACCTACACACATATGCAAGGTGTTACTTTATTTTTACAGAAATAGGGATGTGGGGATGGGGAAGGAGGGAGAGAAAGAAAGGTGTGCAATTTGTGTTTTTGTTTTTCATTCTAACGTGGCCTGGCGCCCCTTCAAGTGTCACTGCCTATTTATTGACTTTATTTTATTTAGCGCCTTCAGCAAATTCTGTAGTATGACTATCTCACAATTGATTTTATCATTCTATTATTAATGAACATTCCAGTTGTCCAACAACTATAATTTGAACAAACCGAGGCACAATAAACGTTAGGCCCCAGTCAAAGGGCAAAGCAGCAGCATAGCCATGAAATAGTTAACGTTAAGGATAATGGCTTTAAACAAAAGTCTTAAGGACTAAAAGTGATTGACAAAGGCTGGTCTTAGTCTTACAATGGAGAATGGGAAAAACAGTTTTATAATTTTATTTCTTTAAAACCAGATGTGGAAGCCATGTTAGGGAAGCTTCTCAAAACTAGTTGCTTCAAAATCTGTTTGCTCTTATCTTCACCCACGATGACCTTGGTAACAGCAACCACAAAATAAAAACCAGGACAATAATAGTTACCATTTATTGAGGAGGTATTATGTTTTCTAAATATCAGTCTCAGTCTTTATCTTTTCAAAGAGAAAAGTTCTCTTTTTAGAAAATATTCATGATTCCCTCCATGGAAAGTCACCATCACCCTCCCTGATTGAAGCTTCTATCAGTTCTGTTACATTGTATAGGGAGCGTGGAATCTTCGCTCAGGCTACTATAACAAAATACCAAGGCTGAGTGGCTTAAAACAACAAACATTTCTTATAGGTCTGGAGGCTGGAAGTCTGAAATCAGGGTGCCAGGATGATTGCGTTCTGGAGAGGACTCTTCCTGACTTGCAGATGGCTACCTTCTTGCTGTGTCCTCACATGATGAGAAAGGGAGCTCTGGTCTCTTCCTCTTCCTATAAGGGCACTAATCCCATCATGGTGGCCCACCCTCATGACCTCATCTAAATCTAACCATCTCTTAAAGGCCCCATCTCCAAATCATCACACTGGCGGTTAAGATTTCAACACACAAATTTAGGGGAGATGCTTTCATACCATAACAGTGGGGAACATAGGATGCTGCCCAGGAGGAGGCAAGGTCACAGTGCAATCCCACTGGCCTCCTAGGGGGAGCTGTTGGTCAAGGTCAAGGTCAACCCTGGCACCCAACATGGATCTTAGGGTACCTTTCACTAGTGAATGGGTTCCTCTTTCAGAACTACATCTTTATAATCAATGCTGAGGTTTCGAGACCAGTGCTAGAGATTTTGGTTTCACCTCCTGTCAGTAACCACCATCTCTATAATTCAGGAGTGACGGTGGACACAGACCCCCAGGTAAGGCAAGTGTCCCCCTTTGCTCTCTAATATCAACATGTGGCGTTCATTCTGTAAGCTCCTCCAGATGACAGTGCGGTAGTAGCAATATCTCAGCTAACATCTCAGAGCACTTAATGCATCTTTAGACTTTGAGCTAAATGCCTCCATGAAACCTATCCTTTCACCTTCAAAATAATCTCATGGATTATTGTTCTGTGTTTTTGTTTTTGTTTGGGGTGTTTTTTTATTTTTGCCATTTCAATGTGTGATAATCTAGACTCCAATTACATAACCTGCTCCCAGTTACACAGCTTGAAGATGGTGAAGCCAGGAGACTAGGACAGGTTGCAGGACTCCAGGCTCACAGTGGTTAACTACTATGTTATATTACACCTTCAACCTGCACCCTCATGTGCAATTTCCTTCCTTAGAAAGGAAAAAGCCCCTTGGGTGCTCTGGGCGATAGATAGATGATACATAGATAGATAGATAGATAATTTTTGTCCTCATTCCATCCTCAGGAAATTGATTTTTGGGTCTAAAGAAATGCAGGTTGTATTTGAGGATGTGTCCTCTGCTGTGTTTGTGGGTACCTATCCAGGCCATGGCACGGGAACCTCTGACGGAAGAGTCTGGTGCTCTGATAGTAACATAGATAAGTAGCTTTTCTTATTTCATTTCCTGGAATTGTTTATCCAAAAACAGCATGGGGACATTTCCTACTGGGCCCAGATGACCTGGTCCACACTCTCTTAAAGAGAAGCCCAGGCTGTGGGAAAGGTGGGGATGAGCTGGAGCTGAGACCCAGGCCCCCCCGAGATTGGCCGTGGCCGAGTTTATCTCCTGGTTCGTGCTAGGAACGATGTGACAGCGAAGGCCTGTGACGGGCCACATGCATACAGAACTCCCTCACCCCATAACAACGTCCTGGAGTGGTGCCCTACAACATCTGGGGATCCATTAGATCTACAAAAATGTGTGGGCTGAGTCCTGTAAAAGAAAACTTCATTACTACAGAAGTTCAGAACTTTCATCATTTTACTGAGGATGACTTTCTGTGTAACGAAACCTTTTAAAGTTACCTGAGGTATTTTAGGCCTCTGTCATCTACTATAGAATTCTGAAAGCCATGCTTTATACAGGTAACCGATTTTAGGGTGGTTTTATTTTTGGAGACTGAGGCGGGGCGAGAGTTGGGAAGCACAGATCACAGACGTGTAGCCTATTGTTTGGGACGTTTGTTCTACCATTGACCAGACCCTTCCTACTGGAGGAAACACAGAGGTGGGAAGCCTGTGTCCCTTCACAGTGAGCGTCCCTCACTATTAGAAAGATGAAAGGGAGTCAAAGTAAATGTGCTTTTTCCTCTCTTCAAAGTCGGTTTTCTTCTTTTTCTGCCCGAGGCACTTCACCGGAGCCCATTCAGTGCCCCTCCATTGCCTCTTGCACCAAAGCTGCCCAGTGTCACCTGTAAGTCAGTCACAGAGGGAAAAACACACAAAGCCATTGCAAGGAAGCAGAATGTATAAAAGGCTTGGCGAACCCTCAGAACACTGACACACAGCTAAGCCACAGGAAAGTAAGGACAGGAATGATTTCTGTTTGAAAGAATAAGGGTCAGTAAGTGGAGGAAAGCTAAGATGTGACTGTTTTTCAAGTAAGGGTGATTGGGACTGGATTTGAAATTGACAGGATTTTTTTAAAAAAATGATTTTTTGGTTTGTTGTTTCAGATGAATGTATTTTTAGCATGTTTCTTAAAGAGTGAAAATAGTAGAAAATAAGTCAGTGATGTTTGTTTTATACCAAATGCACCGTTAATATTCTTAGATCAAACAAGCTACTAGGGGCAGGAATGAGGGGAGGAGCATAGGTGAAAGGGGCATTAAATTCACTTGGTTGGTTTCGATTTCCACAGGGAGCAAAGCGAGTTAAAGGCAGGGCTGCGGTTTTGAAAGAGTAATTTAAATGAGGCGCTATACACGGTGGAAAGAAAGAGGGTGGCAGTATTCATCACCTACACAGCGTATAAGATCAGCCTGTGTCCTCTATTCTTCCTTCTTTCCCCTCCCCCTCCCTGATTCACCGCCCAGTCTATAAAAATGCTGCCAGAATGGTCCGCCCGGGATCCCTCCTCAGATGACGTCATTCCCCTGCTGGGCACCCTGCAGTGTCTCCCCACCTCACTCAGAGTAAAAGTCAGGACAGCCTCACAGCCCCTGTCTGCACCTCCCCGCCTTCCCCTCAGACCTCACCTCTCGCTTCCCACCGCCCCCCCACTCCGGTACACCAGCTCCTGGCTCCCCTCTGACAGCTCCCACCCCAGGCCTCTCCCCTAACCATTCAACTCTCCACGTCTTGGCTTCAATGTCCTCTTTCCTTGTCCATTTGACTTAATATTGCTGGACTTTCCAGCCTGCCTTTTTTTTTTTTTTTTTCAGAGTACCGATCACCCTCTGACATAGTCTATATTTTAGTTGTTAATTTATCATCTTTCTACAATCACCCTCTGACATAGTCTATATTTTAGTTGTTAATTTATCATCTTTCTTCTCCCTCTAAAATGCAGACGCCATGAAGACAGGGAATTTTTGTCTCCTTTGTTTGCTCTTCTAGCTCCAGAACTGAAAACGGTCTTGACATAGAGTGAGCATTCAGTATGTTCAGTACATTCAATTCAATTCTTTGAATCAACAAGGATGAACAGGATCAGGAGGGAACCACTGACTCAGTTTCACAGCTGAGAAGAAGCTCCTTTTGGGGTAGGGGAGCTAAAATACCTAGGGATTATTATTAGTCCTGAGATTAATATTCCAAGAACCCTTCCAAGCAGCAACTGTCCAACAGATATGTAGGCTCTAAGCTTTTGTTCTTCTTGAGTATTAATTTCATAAATTCCTGCACAAACCTGGAGAGAATAGGCAAGATACTTAGCCTTGAAACACGTTCTGTGATTTCTTTTTCCTCATGAATATGATCTATTAAATCTCGCCTGTAAATTTCATTATATGATCATGGTGAGCTTGCAGCCTGGTTGGGGAGGGGAGGGTGAGAACACTGGCCATTGGAGACGATATTTCCTGGTGGAGATCAAGACCGGCCCCCTCCTCTATCCTGTTAATCAGCATCTCTTTTGGGAGGGGGTGCAGGAAAGAGCAGTGGACAGTAGGGGGTAGGAGTGTGAGAAAAAGAGGAGAATTAATAGATCTATCTCCCGTGGTTTCTTCTAGATACAATTATCTGAAACTCAAAGCACAAAATCTAAGCCTTTATTTTAGCAAAGCCAAACTACTTCTCATCACATGCCGTTTGCTAAACACAGAGAGTTAAAAAAAAAAAAAAAAGAAAAGAAAGAAAAAATGAAATGTTCCTCAGTGTAATTTCATTATAGCAGTTGACACACAACCTCAGCCACCACCCACCAGCTTCCTTGGACACTGATATGTCTGGCTGATGGGACACTTCTGGCCTGTGTGGCTTGATTCTGCAATTACCATAATCTCCACCCTCCGGAGGGCATGGCTGGTGAAGTGGATTAGTGAACAAGCCTTTGGGTCTCTGAGGAAGGTTCAGATCCAGACCTTAGGTCATAAGTGAAGATGAAGGGTGTTGGTCTAACAGTTTATCCCCCTTTGGGAAGAGAGAAAGGCACAGCTAGTTATGATTATTAACCTCATTCAGAAGAAGCACAGCCAGGAATGGGGTAAATTGATCCTCATCCAGAGAAACTGGCAACAGCCCACAGGCTCCTGACTCTGAATTCATTCTGGGCCTTTTCAAACACAATGTGAATTTTTTCAAAAGAAATCACAGTGTGACTATTCGTTCACTGGCAGAGAGAGGCGTGTTATTTTGCAGAAGTGCCCATTTGGGTTCAAATAATTTAGTGGAGATAAAGTAGTCTGCGATTATCAGCACGTTATGAAAAGAGGGACAGATCTGTTTTCTTGCCTTCTCTCTTGACAGGTGTATTTCTATTGGATTTGCCGAGATCCAGGAGCCTTTGAGTGGTTTGCCGACCTCTTACTCTCGCTGGAAACAAGGATGAGTGAGCAAGGGAAAACTCACTTCCTGAGTTATCATATATTCCTTACCGGCTGGGATGAAAATCAGGTATAGATAAGACTTCGAGAATGAGCAATATTATCTAACTTGTCTCATGATAGAGCAAAGAGAAGAGGAATAATTTCAATAATGAGCTACACGGTTATCTAGCAGCATGAAAGTATTACTTTTATGTTCTTTAAAAGAAAAAGAGAATAAAATAAAACCAGATAAGAAACAGCTATTCAAATTGTAGCTACAGTTAATTTGCTGAGGAATAGAAAAGAAGATTGGAAAAAGAGGCTGGTTAAAGGGATAAAACCCCAAGTTTGGAAATCCAAGAAAAATTATGTCATTAAAAGTTGCATTGGGGGCGGGCTTCCCTGGTGGCACAATGGTTGGGAGTCCGCCTGCCGATGCAGGGGACGCGGGTTCGTGCCCCGGTCCGGGAAGATCCCACGTGCCGCGGAGCAGCTGGGCCCGTGGGCCATGGCCGCTGAGCCTGCGCGTCCGGAGCCTGTGCTCCGCAACGGGAGAGGCCACAACAGTGAGAGGCCCGTGTACCACAAAAAAAAAAAAAAAAAGTTGCATTGGGGGCTTCCCTGGTGGCGCAGTGGTTGAGAATCCGCCTGCCAATGCAGGGGACATGGGTTTGAGCCCCAGTCCGGGAAGATCCCACATGCCGCGGAGCAACTAAGCCCGTGTGCCACAACTACTGAGCCTGTGCTCTAGAGCCTGTGAGCCACAACTACTGAGCCTATGTGCCACAGCTGCTGAGTCCGCTTGCCTAGAGCCCATGCTCTGCAACGAGAGAAGCCACCACAATGAGAAACCCGCACACTGCAATGAAGAGTAGCCCCCGCTCACTGCAACTGAGAAAGCCCACACCCTGCAACGAAGACCCAATGCAGCCAAAAATAAAAAATAAATAAAATAAATAATTTTTTTTTAAAAGCTGCATTTGAAATTTAGTAACATCAAGCAAACATTATGGATTGGCTATATTGTCTCGTTGAGCTCCGAATTGGTTCTAATTCTATGTTTTGAACTGTTCAGAGTTAAACAGAAAAAACTGACAGGTGTTGACATTCAGCATTTTGTATTGTAAACCATGTGAGTTCCTACAGAACATAATTATTATGAATACATGATTTATCTAGAGATTTATTTTTCTTAAGCCATTCTTAGAAATTGTGTGCACGTATGTTTATTCACCTAAGATCAAAATGATCTTCTGTTGGGGCAGGTGTTCTGCTGTGTCCATTAATATGTATTAATGACATATTAAGGTTGAGTTTACCAAAAATAATGCATATCAAAATATTGCACTATGGTACTATTTCAGTGTTGATAGTATTGAATGATAACTATTACATTTGCAGTCTTTTTTAACTCCTCAAATATGGAAACTAACAATGAAGTGATTACTAGGTGATGACATTTATGTCCTAATCAGCACTTCTGTGACAGCTACTATAGATATTTAAGGAAAATGTGTTTGAGCCAGAGATTTGCATTCGTTACTAAATTTACAAATGAATGCACTCCTGAGAGCCTCTCTCTCTCTCTGTCTCTCTCTCTCACACACAGACACACACACACACAAATTGGCCCTATAGAACATCACTGTAATTTGACTCTGTGCTTCTGCAAATGAATAAGACCTTGCTTGAAATTCAGTAGCTAAACAATTTTTTAGGGTCTTATTTGCAGTCGGCCTTACATATTTATTCCTCTGGGCTACTCTGAAATAAGGGTTTCCTGGGAATTAGGCTTGAAACATCTTCATGAATTAAATAGTGTTAATTATATTTTCCAAACAAATGCTTTTTTCTTACTCACATGGGATTTTTGACTAATGATCCACTTGGTGAAGTACAAACACTGCCTTTGTCTTCTGCTTGCTGGTCCTGTGCTGCCTCTTCTGCTTCTAAAGTGAATCGATCCCGAGTGTCCACCTAGGCAACCCCAGTCACTTGGAAGTTGCAAGACCGAGGCTCTGTCTGATTTTGTGACAACACAACTCTACCCCATCCCATCCCTGCCACTTCCAAAAGTACACTGTTAAGAGAGAGTTTTCTTCTGAATACGAGCAAATTAAAATAGACATGTTCTTCAATTTTTGCCATGACATGTTGGAAATTCTTGAGATGCTTAAATTTCAGGACAAAATAATTGCTACATGCTGTCAGTCAGGAATCAAGAGGCTGTTTTAGAAACAGCCAATTGCTAAACTGAATTCAACCACCTCAAAGTGGCAGCGTGACAAGAACAGAAGGCACAGATGGAAAGGGCAAATTATTATTATTATGAAGGGCAAATCGACAGGGTTCGGAGATTCATTGAACACTGGGCTGAGAAATATGGAGCAAATACAATTCCAAATGTTTGAACAGCAGTGATTGGTAGCTAGAAGGTACCACGAGCTAGAAGTTACCACGGACGGAAGTGGGAAAAACTCTTTTTTCTACTGAATAATGCCCAAACTTCTTAGCAGATACTTCCAGGCCCCTCCTGACCTGACGGCAAAACCCACTTGTTCTATAGAATTCCCATCGTTTTCCCCTGACACCAGAGCCACCGAACAACACATGTTTTCCAATCACACCAAGGACTTTCTCACTTCCATCTGCCCTCATACTGTTTCCTTTCCCTGACATGTCACTCAGTGCCCTCTGTCCCTCATGCAGCCTACTGCATGGAATCATCCTTTCAAGACCAGTCCCCACTACCGCCTTCCCCAGTTCTCTTAGTCAAAATTACGTGGGGCTTCACCAGAGTGACATGCTTACTTCTCCAGAGCACTTCGCTTCTGTCTCTGGTAAAGAAGGGTGGTGGTCTGAATCAGGGCATAGAAATCGTGCACATGGTCTGCCTCTCCCTCCAATGACCAGTGCTTCACAGAGACCTTCTGTCTGTCTTCTTTGTACCATTCCATCCATAGCACTCTGCCTGCCTATGGAAATCACTTAACAGTTGTACGTGGAAGTAACTTGAAATCACAAATTATTTGGAAAGTGAGATGATTCATTTTTAGCTATGATGGTCAGTTTGAAGGAACAAAAAGAATTCTACATAAAAATATGTTTGGGGAGTTTGAGATGCAGAATTCTACTCATACAGGAAGAGGAAGGCTTGGGAGAGAAAGTTTGAATTCATCTTTGTAGATTATGCTTATTGGATTGTGAAAATGGAAGCTCTTTGGGGAGTAGTGGTCCGAAAGAGATGCAGAGAGCTGAGCTAGAGACTGAGAAGGCAGCTACATATCAAGACAGGAGAATATGATAAGAAAATAATAACTACTGTTTCTTTCTTGACTCAGAGAGAAATAGAAGAACTAGGATTTTGTAATGCAAATAGAATCAAGAAGAAGCACTGTTCAGCCACATGGTGGAGAAGCCAAGGAAAATAAAGCCTGGGTTGGTCATTAGATCTGGCACTTAGTCAAAAGGGAGTCAACTGTCTCTGCCTTCTTATTCTGCCCACTGCTGGAACATGCATCCTCTAGAGCACCAATCCATCCTATTGTTAAGCAAAAGCCTGTGGAGATGCAACAGTGCCATTCTAATCTGGAGGCCGATACAACTCTGACCCTGAATTCCAGTTCTGATAATGGGGCTTCTGCCAGTTTTCAAGGCTCTGTCCTCAACTACCACCTCCGTTCTTATCCCTGAACTCTTGTCTCATATTTCGTGCTTTGAAAACCTTGCCTAAGAAGGGGGTCCTGCCCCACTCTTGCCAGTTTTCCCTCTCTTGCCTGGAGTCCTCTTCCCAAATTCAGTTCCTGTAGTAGCCCTGCTACCTAGGCTCAGACTTGCCTGGTGCCCACTTCCTGCAGCCTGGATATCTGAGACTCCACCAAAGTCTGCCACCGTCTACTGCCTGTTAGGGTGCAGCCACCCTACCCCTGGCTGCTTTCCTAGACTGATGTGAAGGCCAGCCGGGGAAACCAGTCTTGCAGCAGGATCGTGGGGTAAAAGTTGGGCCAAGCAGGGTTGTTACCCATACTGGTCAGAGGATGTGAGCAAATGAAGCACCAAAGGGTAAAAACCCATGAGCTCAAGAGCTGTGGTGGGGTCTGAGCAGAGCAGACACATATCCCAGGAGGTAAGAAGCAAGAATCCTTCTTACCTACCAGAGTTCAGCATGGGCTGAAACAAATCATAGCAACTTGAAAAATCATCACTAGGCACGGCTATTCCCCAGGGTCTTATTTTGTCGACCACTTGATGCCTGGGTACTTTCGTCTAATTTGAAGGCAAACCGTTGGCCACAGAGCTCCAGCCATGCCCCTTGCTAGTTCTGGCCACTTCTCTGCCTGCCAGACTCAACATCCTCCCAGCACTTGAACCTGGACACAGACCGTTTCACTCCAGTAGGCAGATCTCACCGTAAAATCCAGCTTCACCCTGGGCGTTTTCTATCACTTTAATCTGTCAGGGCCCTTCTCAAATCCCCAGGATTTACTGTGAAGTGAACGGGGACAGAGCTAGAGATTACTTTTTGAGAAATTCGGCAGAAAAAAAAAAAAAGGAAGTAGCTTAGTGCTTGCTTTCCTTTACCCCCTTTTACCATATTACTCTCATCCTTTCAAGAAAAATCTTCTTTCCAGGCTCATGTTTCTGCACATCAAGCACATAGAAGGCACTTTGTTTCAATAGTGCCCAAGGTAGACTACAAAGAATTTCCTATAAAAAGTTGTGTATTAAATCTACAAATGAGCATAATTACTTCATCCTTCATTTATTAGAGGTTCGTTTTCTTTTTCCTCTAAATGTCATCTGATACCACAATTTTTACTTTAGGCCTTTCACATAGCTTTACACTGGGATGAAAATACTGACGTGATTACGGGCTTAAGGCAGAAAACCTTCTATGGAAGACCGAACTGGAATCACGAGTTCCGGCAGGTAGCCTACAGTCACCCCAGGTAAGGCAGCTCTCTCTCCTCTGCATGTTGGGAGCCTCTGTGGAGAGACAAAGCCTCCATTGCTGCTGGAATGGAAAGCTCTCGGGCACAAACCGGTTAATCTGCAGCAGTGGGCCTCTTGTTTAGAGATAAAACACCCACCTTAGAAAAGGAGGACATGGGATGTTTCAGGAACCACAAACCTCTGCTTGAGCAGATTACAACATCTGACACTTATCAATTCTATTGAAATTTTTCACACTTAAACCCAATCAAAGATGGTATTTCTTTTTTCTTAAGTTTTATTGAAGTATAGTTGATTTACAATGTTGTGTTAATTTCTGCTGTACAGCAAAGTGTCTCAGTTATATATATTCTTTTTTATATTCTTTTCCATTATGGTTTATTAGAGGATATCGAACATAGTTCCCTGTGCTGTACAGTAGGACCTTGTTGTTTATCCATCCAACATATAATAGTTTGCATCTGCTAATCCCAAACTCCCAGTCCATCCCTCCCCCACCCTCCCTCCCCCTTGGCAACCACACATCTGTTCTCTGTGTCTGTGAGTCTGTTTCTGTTTCATAGATATGTTCATCTGTGTCGTATTTTAGATTCCATGTATAAGTGATATCATATGGTATTTGTCTTTCCTTTCTGACTTTCTTCACTTAGTATGATCATCTCCAGGTCCAGAAGATGGTATTTCTTTTTCTTTTTCTTTTTTTTTAAATTTATTTATTTATTTATTTATTTTTGGCTGTGTTGGGTCTTTGTTGCTGCACACGGGCTTTCTCTATTTGCGGGTACTGGGGGCTACTGTTCATTGCAGTGCACAGGCTTCTCATTGCAGTGGCTTCTCTTATTGTGGAGCATGGGCTCTAGGCGTGCAGGCTTCAGTTGTTGTGGCTCACGGGCTCAGTAGTTGTGGCTTGCGGGCTCTAGAGCACAGGCTCAGTAGTTGTGGCACACAGGCTTAGTTGCTCCATAACATGTGAGATCTTCCCGGACCAGCGATCAAACCCGTGTCCCCTGCACTGGCAGGTGGATTCTTAACCACTCCGCCGCCAGGGAAGCCCAAGATGGTATTTCTTAAACTCCCTATGCCTTCAAGAAGTCTTGGGTGAACACAGTTGACCTCTCATTACTCAACTGGAGAACTCACTTATGCCAGACTCCAAACTATATCTAGCATATCTAGCAAAGCAGACAAAACTACTCTACAGCCAAGCAGGGATTTGGGGTGGTAGTAAGGACCCAGAAACTGGAGTCCTAGTGCCTGGGTATAAATCCTACCTCTGCCGTTACCACCAATTTACCATGAACAGGTTATTTAACCTGGCACTGACTTAGTCACCGTCTCCGTAAACTGCAAATAATAAAACTGTTTACCTCCTAGGCTTCTGTGAGGATTAAATGTGAGAATACTTATAAAGAGCCTAAAACAGTGCTTTGAGTTCAGTAAATGTTAGCTGCTATCATTATTATTATTATTTTAATTATTACTATTATTATTATCATTATATGTAGAGGAAGAAGAGCATTTGCTCTGGGACTATAAGGCAGGAGTGAAGGCTGATTCTAGAAGATTCTAGAAGATACTGGCTATGTGACCTTAGACAAGGCCTCACTATAAAACATGAATGATTCTATGCATCCACAGTGTTATTTTCATATTTTAAAGACGCATAGTATGTTGAAGAGTTTCGTAAAGGGCCAAGCACTAATATAAATAGTTGTTGTTATTCTATATCACCTAAATCAGTCTTTGTTTTGAACCCAATTATCTACAAATCTTGAAAGTAGCCTGTCCTAATATTCTCTTTGTTTAAAGAATAGTTTCCACATTTGAGGAAAGTCCTGGAGGGAGCAAGGGAGTGTGCCACGTGGACGACTGGGAAAGAGCAAAAGGGCGGCATGTGTCAAGGCCCTGAGGCAGGATACACTGTTCCTGGCATGATCCAAGAGACCAGTGAGGTTGCGGAACACAGCGGTTGAATGAAAGAGTAGCAGGAGAAGGCATTTAGGAGAGACAACTAGGGAAAAGTACAGGTCATTTTATTTGGATTTTACTCTGAGAGGGGAAGCTACTTGAAGGACTGAGCAGAAGAGTGAAATAATCCATCCATTTTATGTTTAATTGGATCCCTCTGGCTGCTATAAGAGACGAGATTGTAAGGGGCCTTGGACGGAAATGGAGAGGCCAGTGAGGAGGTGGCCTGGATTGGGGGGGCCACAGTGGAGGTACTGAGAAGCCTTTGGATTCTGGATATTTTTTGAAGGTAGAGCCAGCATGACTTGCTAATGGGTTGGATGGGAAACATGGCCCAAGCTAGAATGGAGTTCCCAACAGCCGAGATGAGGACAGCTGTAAGGAGTAGTTGGCAGGCATGGGATGTCAGGAGTCCAGTTTCTCAACATGTTTAGCTTTAAGATGCCTGTTATACATCCAGGCAGGGATTTTGAGTAGGCAGACGAATATGAGTCAGGAGTTCACGGGAGAAGTTCAGAATGGAGATACATGCTTGGGAGGTGTGAGTGTATAAATTGTGTTTGGGGCCATGAAACTAGATGAGATAGAGAAAGAAGCAAATATAGATTGATGAGGGTTCCAAGAGCCACAGTATTTGGAGGATAGGGAATTATATTGTCTATTTGCAGGTTATGGAGTTCAATATATATTATTCATCACTATTTTATTAATCATGTTGTTTAGGTCTTCTGTAGAACCCATTTTCTATCCATTTTATCCATATTGAACCAGTAACAGTAAAAAAAAAAAAATCTACTAAGGTATTTCTGACTAATTTCTCATTTCCTGTGATTTCCCTGTTGTCTTCACATCTTTCCCCCCAGTTCTGGCATTGATGCTTTGTGGCCTGCCTTCACAGAGGTTATTGCTTCATTCAACTTTTTGTAGTTCCCTAGCATTTTTCTGCTCTCTGGAATACTTTTCTGGTGAATATTATTCCTCTTTTGGTCAATTTGGATGCTGTTTTATACTTTTTCTTATATTCTCTTTGTGCCAGAACTATTCTACTTTAAAAAAAATTAATTGTCACTGAATCTGTTAGACTTCCCTGGACCAGCTATTTGAAGGAGGTTTGGTGAGGAGGGAGGTGTGCAGGAGGGACCAGATGGCTGCCCAAGGTTCATAACCTATCCAATTCCAGTGGCTTCCTTTGTGTGAATTCACTCTGACCTAAACTGTCGTGCACTGTGAGGCCCCCGGCCAACCCGTCTGCACCCTATGCCCAGGCAGCCTTTGGGAGAAACCCTGGACCCAAAACAGTGTTCACTGCAGAGGCTCCGACCCCCTGACCCCACCATGCCAGTGTCAGCCCAGGGAGGAGACAGAAGGAGTGCCTGTGGGGACTTACTCCTGATCTTGAATTGTCCTGAGAATAAAAGACTTCCAAAGGGAAAGGCCCACAAAAGCTTAATCTTTGGCTTCAGGGTTAAGGGAAGGAACGAGTGGACCAGCTGCACTACCTCTTCCTCACCTCAGGCTCAGCTTCAGATGCCCTGTAAGAGCTGGCCAAGCCCCATGAAAGTGGCCTTGGGACTCTGCAGGCACCACTCCTGAAACCCAGCTGCTTTATTTCACCTCTTGCCTTGACTCTTGCTGACATTTGGTCTAGAATCCAATTCTCGCCCTCCATCCGTCCAAATGTGGTGCTTTGAACCCATCCCGGCTTCTGGAGCCTCAGAATCCAGTTCCTCTGTGCTCCTTACTCAACACCCAGTCCTGGCTCCTAGACTCCCAGCCTCCTCTGAGCCCTGAAAGTCACCCTTCATCTCACACCCATCCAGTACTTCTTGTCCAGAGGCAGAGACTGGATTATTATATCTGCAGTTTCCTTTAAACATTATAGGTCGAAAACTAACAAAATGTTACAAGCTTCTATGTTACAATCGCATTGGTATTTTCTCCTTTTGGAAAAAAACATCTATTCATGTGATAAATGTTTTACACTCAGTTTTCAATTATCATGAATGTTCCCACGTTGCAGGCTTTTGACGCGGACACGTATATCTTGGTTTTTAAGTTTTTATAGATGAGACTGCTCTTTGCTATGATTGTCCCTCATTGACTCCTCACATTGTATTTGTTTATTTGTATTACACGTGAAGTTTGCAGCCCAGTGGGAAGGCCTTTCAGACCAAACCATTTAACTACCTCCCTTCCCTCAGAAAGGTGTGAGCCAGAAACACAGCATCAAGAGACCAGGAGTGGAACTGAGTTTGCACACATTCTGTCTCCAAAATTATATTGCATCGTGCTGAAAAGTGAGTCTGCCTAATTTTGCAGGGAGTGAGGAGTAGAGAAGAGTTTGAAGGTGGGAAAACTATATAGCTGTCACTTTTCTCATTGCCCTTGTGAGGAGTGTGTTCATTCTTTTTCAAAAGCCATAATCAACATGTAGTACAAACATGTACCTAAAGCCCAGTTGAATCATTCCGCACAGCTGAAAACTTGTGGAAACTCTCTCTTCCTAATGGATGACTTCATCTCTTCCAGAGTAGAAGAAGGCCCCAAGATTTGGATGTCACTGAATCAAGCCTCTATATTATACTCCCTAGCCCCAAATTCTAAAGATAGTGTATTTGTAATAGATTTAGACTCTAGAACACTGCAACTTGTTATATAGCTTCAACTATCAATGCACTTAGTATCAGACATGTGTAGGCAAAGATCAATGATCATTTTATCCATAGAATGCCAGATCCCTGGGAAGAGACAAGTCACCAGTAAAACGCTTAGCACTACTCTTCCAAAAGACCTTTTAAATGTCCTCCTTAAAATTTTGTTTTCTGCTGTGTAAAGAAAATTTATGTTTAATGAAGCTTTTAATGAAGAAATCTCAGAAAGAGAATGCCAATAGAATCTAATTTTTAAAAAAGAAAATCTAATATTGAGAAGTATTTCAATATCCTGGCCTTTGTCCAGATATAAATAACACACACAATTCAATTATTGTTCTGCACAAAGGACAAAGTCACATTAATTTTCCTCAAGATGGTTATTAAAGAGATAAACGGTATGTTTTCCCCTGATTATGTCAAGGAGATGTTTGTTCGCTCCCAAGCCTTCTTGGCTACTCTTATAAGACAGGTCTGTCCTGTCATTAGCTCAGATCTTTTGGCAAAGATGGGCCATAAAGAATTGGTGTATTTGTTCGTGGCCTCAGAAAAGGTTCTTTGTTCTTGAGGGTCTTTGAAATAGGCTCTCAACCATTTCTACTCACCAGCATGAAGCCAAGGATTCTTAGGGCTTACTCTTTTAAAAACATTTACCTGTTCACTTAAAGCTGGACTCTGTTCTTGTTATAAGAAGAAGGAGTTGAATCAAAAGACTAAAGGGAAGAGGGGCAAAAATGTTTTTTTACAGAACATGAAAAACAGCACCAAAAATAAAGCTTGAAGGGAAGCAGATCAAAGAGAACAGTGCACGCTGTAAAGGAAGCAGAAAATTGCAATAATAACAGTAATAGAGAAACAAATTGATGGGCATCAAAATGAAAACAAATAAGGAAAGGGAAAGAAAAAATTAAAAAGAGATCAAAGACCAAGAGTAGAAAATAGGAAAGTATATTCTGTTGTTTTCATGTGCAATTAATTTTCATAATTGTATCAGCTGTATTACAAAAACACAAGTATATTTTAAAAAGAAGATCAATAAATAGCAAGTGGATATGTAAAAAAGTAAGTCTTTTACTGATACGGCCAAACTCACACACGTGACAATTGTTGTATATTGCTTAAGTTAGACAAGCACAGAAAATTACTCTAAACACAAAAACAATGGAAATTATTGTCTTAATTAAAATAAAATAGGTTAGTTAAATACATACAATACATACACTGATACCTATGTCTTATTAATCTTTAGAAATGTGTATCTTATACAAAAATAGAAGTTATATTTCATTTTTTGTAGATGTTCTCAATATGTTCCCAAGCTTTTGGCAAATGTTCAGAAAATCAGGAAATCGTTTCCAAGAAGATAAACAGAATGAAAATAAATATATCTTGATCACATCTAGCTACTTTTTTGATAAACACACATTATGTGTGTACCCAACCTTCTGGATTTGTAGATCAGTTGTTTTTAATTAATTGAATAAAATGATTCCATAAGACTTCAATCTTCGATCTTACATTTCACATAATATTTATAGTTTGCCACTTTTGACTTATCTACTAATAACTTCACCATGCCTTTTAGGCATAAAACTTTATGCAACTAATTACCATAAAAACTTTGAAGGTTTGGCCATTTTTTTTCATAACTTCAGTAGAAGTGTTTCTTTTCTCTTGAAGGAAAAAATAAAGAAGAATACTACCATTTGTTAGAACAGCACAACCCAGCCCAACTGTGAAGGAAGGTGCCAATTTACCATAAGATTGGGAGCTTCTAATCCATGCTGCATGAATGTATTTTAGAACACCCATTGTTTTCAGAAATATAAAAATACCTTTATACTAAATCGAGTAAATGTGTCCATCTGGAACCACATTTGCTTGTGTGCACACCCTCCAATTCTCATTTGTACGTGCATATGTGCAAAATGTTTTCAAATGATATTTTTAAGAAATTAACATTCTGATTATAGCACACAAGTCTGCCTATCTAAAAGGATATCCTAAACATTCCTTACATGACTAAATTGTTCAGAATATTCAAAGAAATAGACTTAAATGGAAATCCCACACAAAATAAATTATAGCTTCATAAGAAAAAGAAAGCCACCATAAACTTATGACTGGATATTATTAGCATACGTAAATATACCTTTGCACCAGAGGACATCCAGCCCTCCAGTTATAATCAAGTGAAGATTCAATGAAAATTACTGGCACTATTCCATTTGTGGCAGGTGGGATTAGGGAGGTGGGTGAGCACAGGGTGGATTTATCACTATTCTGCAAATTTTCTTTGGTGATATTATCTATGAAATCATTAGATATGGCAAAAATATTTGGATATTTCTGGGTGAAGTATTTCAGTGTGAAGGTGTATATTTTTTAGTGTTTTATCAGAGAAGGGGAGGGGACAAGATTGGCAGAAACATGGCTCTACCATTCCCAGGGATCCAATACCACGAGTCAACTGCTTTCATTTCTCTCCCCTCTTTAACCGTGACATCCTCAAGGGCAGCAACTTTATCTGTGCTCCTCAGAGCCAAGCACAGTAACCAGCTTCAGCAAGTGAAGGGACCCCAAGAGGGATGAGGAAGCTAGGACAAGAGTGCTGACTCGCCAAAGAAGATGGAGCTGGTGGAAAGAGCTAGAGAAGTGTCTCAGCCATGAGCAAAGCACCATTAGGGACGCCTGTAGCCCCTAATCAACAGCTGAGTAATTAGGATGCAGAGAAAAGTAGTAGAGCAGGCTGCTACAAATCAGTTGGGAGATGGGTTTAAAAAAAAAAAAAGGCCAACACAATTATCATCTGTGGTTATGAAAAAGAAGGTGTTGTACAAAATATAATTATGCGCTGAATCATTTGGAGGCATTTCTAATGAAAAACATTCTCTAGGAAAGATTAACCAGAAGTTGTGTCCATTGTCTGATACCGAGCTTGTAGCTCTTGTTGTCTTCTTTCTAAGCCTCCATAAATCCATGGGAAGCTTCTGTTTATCGATTTTATTTGCAGAATGCACTCAGGGCATAAAGTAATTTGATTTTTTTTAAATGGGGTTTAGGGTCTGCCCCTACAGGGTTATAACTTACCAAGCATAAAAGCCAACACAGAAAAGCAAACATACAATTTAAAGAGAGCAGGGCTCAAGGCAGCAGAACCTGGGAAGTCAGCAAGATGGTGGGATTACTCCCAAGCACACCCACTCTCCCATATATCTGCTGGGCGGAAATCTCCTGGGAGGTGACATTTTGGCTGCCTTTCAGGCATGGCATCGCTGAACTGTTCTGAAAAATGCATCAAGCCCACAAAAAAAAGCACAATAGTTATCTAGCAAATAAGAGGGGGACAGGAGGATTTTCTTTATTGTTTATCAGAGCTAAAAATAATGCTGTTCATGTTAACCATCTTTGCAGCTTGTGTAAAATGTGTCCTTTTCCTATGAAAGTCAGCAGCCCAGACTGATCAATGCCGCTAATGTTGTCCCTGATCCAGTGCCTCCCGTGTGTGCAAACTCTGCAGCTTGCAGGCTGTAAACTGAAGAATAATGCCTTGTGTTTTTATACTTCTTTTAGAGAGAATCTTTTTTTTTTCATTCTGCGCAATCGTGGATAATTAAAGTTTATAGAAGAATTTTTTCTTTACCAACCCCATTAGGGTTCTGTTGCAGTTGTCCGTTGCCTCATAAGAGAAAAAAAAAATGCTGTGGCATCTGTGCCTTAACCACTTTGTGGGGCTTCTCAGCTCCATGCTTCACAGTAAGCCTTCGTGATGAGAAAGCTCCATATTTGAAACCACAAACGCCGAGGAGGGGAAGCAAGACAAGCAAAAGAATGCCATGTGTGGGGACAGTGATGCAGAGAGAGCTAGTGAACCACCGGCCTTCCCGCCTTAGTGGAAGGTAGATAATGAATGGCCTTTGTGAGACTTTTTGGTCATTGCATAACCATGACAGTTACATAAATACAGAAACGTGTGTACTCAGCTGTGTAATGTAGTAGCCACAACTTCACAAGAGGCAGGGTGACTGTGAACTGCTGAGGACACCAGTGGTACACCTGGCAGCCAGCAATCAGAATCCTTTGAAATGGAGTCTTAAAGGCAGAGCAGCAAAGAGCATCTTCACGATCTGCAAACAGTCACCATGGCTGCAAACAAAAGGGCAATCTTCGCCTGTTGGGAATGGGCCAGTGGGCAATCTCTTTGGTGACACCTACACTAATGGAAAAATATCACCACCCATAACAATGTCTTTGAATATATAGATGCAGGATGCCTCAGGACAGCAGACTCCCCACTGGGAAGCGTTTTGCCTGACCCATGTATCATTCAAAATGTTGCAGTCCAGAACTCAAAAAACCTAGTGCAAGAGTGCTGATCCAGGAAGTCTGTAATCACTGCTGGGTTAACACCCCACATCGCATCTTGTGGTCAGCCTCGTGGAGCAGGCAGACATCGTGTGGGTCATAACATAAGACGACGGTTCCCAAGAGCTCACCGTGTGCTACGTCTGGCCTGACCCTCACAGAGGCGCTAGGAGTTTGGCGTAGAACTGTCCCCATGGAGAGATAAAGAAAGGGGGGCTTTTAAGAGATGAATTAACATATGCCCTAGGTTTCCCAGCAACGAAGTGGTGGGACCAGTAGCACTCTTAACCATTGGGTGATATTTCCATAAACACCTTGAAAGTGCTTCATTAAGTCATAAACATAACTCTTCCAGTGGGCAATACTTTCTGAAAAAGTATTTTCTCAAATTTAGCCATGGGAATGATGTCTTTAAAAATAATACTTATACATTTTAAACATACCATCATTTACAAATGAATCCACTTGATAAGTTCCTTTGAAGCTAGAGTTTGAAATGTAATTGAACCATCAATTTCTACCATGGATATTATGGTCCTGGAACACATAATTAAATGTGGATTCAATACATGGCAGAGAATCATATTAATATACAAGCTAAGAAGAATGAGACTGTAGAGGCATTTCCCAACAAAAACGGTCTGAGGAGGTAAAGGTGGTGTAATGAGCCAGTCCCGGAGTCTGAGGAATTTCTCTAAGATAGTGTTTATCAAAGTGTAGCTCATACTGCCATGTGCTTTAATGTCACCTGGGGGCCTTGCTAAAAATGCATTCCTTGGATTCAAGCCTGGGACTCTATGTTTTAATCATCTGCCTAGATAACTTTATGCACAGCAAAGTAGGAGAACTTTTGATCCAGACTAGAGCAACTAATTAAGCTTGTGCCAGAGATTGCAAAAATACTACAGGGAATAGTACAATGCAAGCTAAGGGGAAAACATGGTCTCTATAAGTCCCTGTAGAGACAGGCCCCTCCCGATTCCTGGAGACAACCTGAATCCTGGTGCTGACTCATTGTTTATATATAACGAGAGCTGGCAGTTGTGTTTACAAGAGAGTTGAGCAGCCCTGGGATAGTCACTATATGCAAAAACACCTCTTCAACACTGTTTTCTGAAATGCCATAATTAGAGATGACAACTTTGGGGTGACTCCATTTTCAGCCATGTGATTTTCCTTTCCACCTCTTCTTTTTGACCTTCCTTGAAAAGTAAAGTAATTCCAAAGGGAGAAATAAACTAAGTTGCTAGAACTTTTGTGTAAATGTTATCAACTATGAAAAGGCAGGGTTGAATAACAGTAATAACTAACACTTTTAAAACCTTTTGGAACGCATCATCTCATTTTGCTTTGGAGAAAACATACCACGTAGTCGTTATTAACTTGGCTTTAATCATGCGGAGATTGAGGTTTAGAGTCTTACTCAAGACCCCGCAGATAGTAATGAGCAAAGCCCTTTATTCGTTCCTTCAACAAACATGTATTGAGTGTCTCCTCTATGCTGGATACTATTCCGAGCGGTAGGATTACAGTGATGAGTAAAACAGACCAGGTGCCTGCTCTCAGGGAGCTTACATTCTAATCGCCAATCCAAGACGTGGACCAAAACTCCAGGCGTTCTCACCTCTATATTGAAATGCCCTCACCTGCCCTCATGGCCCTGGCCAGCCTCAGTCTTCTTGGTCTCACCTACCTGTGTGATGCAGGGCATAACAGCACTCTGGGAACCTGTGGGAGAACGTGGTACTGAAAGTAGGAGAAAAGAGTCTAGGAAGAAAGGAAGTGGGTGGAGAAAAACAAATACATAAAGTCACAACCACGGCTACTCACGGACTGTACCATTCTGTCTTGGTTCCTGGCTGGCCTTGCCCTGTGTAACACGTTCTACCCTTTTCTTACCTCTATTGCAGCAGTAACATTGGAGTGTTCTTCTGTGGACCCAAAGCTCTCTCAAAGATAATTCAAAGAATGTGCCGCTTATATTCATCAGCTGACCCCAGGGGCATTCATTTTCATTATAACCGAGAAAGCTTCTAGACTTTGGAGGAAAAAATCCACATGTTGTGTAAGCGGCTACAATCATATAGGTCAAGAGTTGGGAAACTTTTCCCATAAAGGACCAAGTAATAATTATTTCAGATTCCGTGGACCACATGGTCTCAGTGGCAACTACTCAACTCTGCCATTACAAGCACCAAAGTAGCCCCAGGACCTCAACAAATGGGCATGGCTGTGTTCCAGCAAAATTTTATTTATGGACACCGAAATCAAATTTCACAGTATTTTTCTTCTGTCATGAAATATTCTTCTTTTGATTCGTTTTCAACAATTTAAAAATGTAAAAGTCATTCTTGGTTCATGGGCTGTCCAAAAAACGGTGGGCCAGATTTGGCCTGTAGGAGGTAGTTTGCTGAGCCCTGATATAGGTCATCTTTCCCAAGCTTGTTTTCATGCTTAACAATATGTCCAAGTGGAGACCAGCATGGCTGCTTGGCTCGAAGCCTCCTTTAGAAGTCATTTCAAATTTCATCTCCCTGATGGCAGAGACATCTGCCTTGTATCCAAACCTGATCTTTTCTGCTTTAAACTTAAGCTCCTTTGTGCTTTTTTTTCATCCTCTATAGATCTGAGAAATCACCAATGGAGGTTATCTTTCACAAAAATCCTTTCTATACTTGAAAATGATAATAAGATCATCCTTTACCTATCCCTTTTCTAGTCCAAACAATACTGAACTCTTAACTTTTCAGCCTAGGATATCTACCCTAGCACTTCAATCATTCTTGTTGCCCTTCCTCAAATCCATTTTCATTTCTTCACATCCTTTTAAAACGTGTTGACTAAAATGAGACAATGTTCTAATCTAAGCATGACTAGTAGTGGCTAGAAGTGTGATTTTTTTTAGAGCTTGTGTGACGTATGCTTTTCAATACGACTAAATTCTGTTTGCCTCTCCTTCTTTCCTTCCTTCTTCTCTTGATTCCACATTCTTTCTCACTCTCTTTTAACAAATACTTTTCATTACTATCACATTTTGATCTGTGATCATCTTGACACTTATACCCCAGCTCAACTTCTGCCCCACAAACATACTGAGATTTTTTTTTTTATACTCACACTGAGCCAGTCTTTCCATGCCATGCAGCTCTTTTACCCCCAAAGTGTTCACAAAATAATCCTCATAGTGTATAGTTTTATCTACTATTATCAATTATTTTTTTAGAACTTTTCTTTCTAATAGTTCGAGATTGTTTTCAAGTCTAGCACCTGTGACTAATACTGGTATTTAGCTCAGTAATATCTATAGATTTAATTAGTGATATCTCAAACCTTTTGTTTAGATGTTCAAGTTTAGATTCTTTTGTTTAGATTCAAGTTATCAAATCCAAAGAACTCCATCATGAATTCTTGTAACTGCCTGTTAATGTGAGCACCCACTTGGGAATATGTTAATAATAACTAGCCATTGAGAATGGCACATCACCCTATACTTTCTTAGCTTAAAAATAACATGTCATATACAATGAAACAAAAGCATTTATTTAAATTAAAATAGACTGTTTTACAAATGGTTCTTATCTTTGTAGACTGCCATTTTGCCATAGAACAGAATTAAATTGGTCTGACATGATTTGTTTTTACAAAGTCAGGCAACCACTTAAGCTCTTTCAGGTATTTCTACATTATAAATTGATCATTTCTTTTACTTTGTCCTCAGATATTAATGTTGATTCTATAATTTCTAGGTATATACTTAACTGTATTCTAGGGAAAAAGTTGGGTATATTCTCTGATGTCTCAAAAATTATTTCTACTAATTTTGCATTGGAATTTATTAGTATCTTTAAGTATTCCTTGGTGAATATTATTCAAACTCCACTAATTTTAATATACCCAATCTTTCTGTCTATTTATTTCTCCATTTAAACTTGATTCAGGCTTTACAACTAGGAATTTCTGCAGTCAAATGTATATATCTAAAATCTTTAGCAGGAAAATTAAATATATTAAAAGATTTTCTCTTGATCATATTCAGTTATTACTTTTCTTCCCCTGTCTATTTGTAAATAAAATGCACTCTCTGGTCAACTAATTTTGTCTAATAAGTATACTTGTCATTAAAAATAGATTTCAATCTCTGTACATTTCTCTTAATGTTGTTATAAACCTAAAACTGTTCAAAAAATAAAATTAAAAAAAAAAGATTTTGCTGCATTTTTAAAAATCTTTGCTGTTTGCATCCCTTTTTAGTTTTGAGCTTTAGGTTACTTCTCTACATACTATTTAGAATCTGACTTATCAAGATAGAAAAATTACAAAAAAAGTCAGTAGATTTCTTTAATGCAGCAATAATCAAATAGGAAATGTGGATTTTTTAAAAAAGAAAATACTATATTCAAAATAGAAACAAAAATGTAGCGAACATAAATTTATTTAACAAGAATTATGCAAGATGACTTGATAATAAGCAAACATTTACAGAGAGAGATTTTTAAATGGGTAGAAATAGCATGTTCCTAAATAGGAATATTAAACATACCAAAAATATTGATTTGTTCCAAATTAATTAAATAAAATCACAATCGAAATTTAAATTCTCTTTAAAACTTTTTGAAATGGTAGATATGCTAAAGTTTACCTAGGAAAATATATAAGCAACAGAGAAGCAAAAACATGTGAGAAAGAAAAGAGCAAGCAAAGGGAAGAAAAGAAAAGAGAGGAGAGAAAGAAAAAGAACAGAACAGAAAGGAAGGGAAGAGAAGGAAGAGAAAGGAAAAGAAAATTCAACATCCAGAGCATCACTGTAAAACAGAAGACTGTAAAGTAACCAGAGAGAAAACGCTGTTACTTACAAATAAACAACAATAAATTGGACAGCTGCCTTTCAGAAACATCAGTAGAGACCAGGCGATACTGAAGTAATATCTTCAAAGTGCTGAAGAAAAACAATTGAGAATTTTGTGTTCAGTTAAATTATTGGTCAAAAGTGAAGGCAAGGGCTTCCCTGGTGGTGCAGTGGTTAAGAATCCGCTTGCCAATGCAGGGGACACGGGTTTGAGCCCTGGTCTGGGAAGATCCCACATGTTGTGGAGCAGCTAAGCCCATACACCACAACTACTGAGCCTGCCCTCTAGAGCCCGCGAGCCACAACTACCAAAGCCCGCATGCCACAACTACTGAAGCCTGAGTGCCACAACTACTGAAGCCCGCGCGCCTAGAGCCCATGCTCCGCAACAAGAGAAGCCACCGCAATGAGAAGCCCACGCACCATAACGAAGAGCAGCCCTCGCTCACCGCAACTAGAGAAAGCCCTCATGCAGCAACAAAGACCCAATGCAGCCAAAAATTAATTAATTAATTTTTTAAAAAGTGAAGTCAAAATACAGATATTTTCAAACAAAAGAAAATCCTATAATTTATCTCCCTCACTGAAACAACTACAAAAGGATAGATTTAAGGAAGGAGGAAATTCAGCTAGTGAGATACAAAAAGCAGTGATGAGCAAAGACAGTGAAAAATATTTTGTCAAAATCTCTAAGCATTGGCTGTAAAAGAAATAAATGATTATTTCAGAAGGAATGCTTTTAAAAAGCAAAACTAAAATACTGGATGACGATAATATGGAAAATGGGAAGATGACACTAGAATTGAGAGATTCTAAGGTCCATATAGAATTGTTCAGGAGGATCCAAGAAATATTGACTAAATATAGCCTTTTATTAAGTTCTATAAATAACTTTAAAAGGGATAACCTGAAATGGATTCCCTGCTCACCACCATTCCTTGTAATATAATTTCTCTATTCTTGAGTTTTTATTCAGCCTAAATGACTAATTTGTTGAATTAATTGTCAAGCAATATGTTTTAAGAAGGACTCATGAGTGTTATATTCCCTGACTTAGTTCATATTTGAGAATGTCAGTCTGTTGCTTTTTCACTCAACTGACAGTTGGTTGCATCTAGTGCTCTTAGACCATATTCTTTTCCCCTCAGAAGTTTGCAGTATTACTCCGGTGTTTTCTGTCATCTAATATTGCTGTGGTGAAGTATGAGGCCAATTATATTCTTTTCCCTTTGAAAATAAATTCCCTTTTTTGCCTAGATGTCTAAATAATTCTTCTTTATCTTTGAAGCTCATAACTTTTTGGTATTGAATACTTCATACTGATTTTTCCTGTATTACAGTGTGCTTTTCTGAATATTTTTTCTTCATTTCAGGAGAATTTTCTTGCATTAGGTCTTTGAATACACTTCTATTTCCTTTGTCTTCTTATTTCAGAGACTTCAGTTATCCCTATACTGGATCTTTTTTCTTGTACATGAATTTTTCTAATTAATCTCATTGTCTCTTTAATTTACTTGTGGCTTCTCCTATCTTCTTACTGGTCCACAATCTCTTTCTGAAATGCTTAGAGCCAAATATGTTTTGGAATTCAAAATTATTTTGTATTGTAGAAAATAAATGTATATTTCATATATTGCATAAACTCCCAGTAGAATCAGGGGCAGCACCCAGCACTCAAAAGCTCTAATGTTTTTCAATGAAAAGTATAAATATGAATATTCAAATTAAGTGGGATAAATAAAGATCATAAGTAACTTCATATCTGTTCAGGACAGGTTATGCTGCCAAGTAGATGACCAAGAAAAACCCTCTAAAATTCTTCACTTTTAAAATTTTGAAAGTTCAGCTTAGGGAGAGATTATGGGCTTGGAATATGCTTTCAGCAGTAAATCTTACTGTTGACAATTTGTTAATTAGTTCTGTAAAGAAGCTGTTTGGAGCCCTTTGTTACTTTAGACCTGCAGTATCTCTGTTGATCTCATTTTGTTGTTTTATAATTCTGTCTTTTTTCTCTTTCTTATTAAATTAATGTACTCGTTAAGTTCTCCATTACATGAAGGAATATTGAGGAATTACCTGAGTTATCATTTCTACTAGATTTGGTTAATTCATTCTTATGGTTGTTTTCTCTTTTTTCCTGTAGTACGTCTGCAAAGTTGCTATGCTCCTTGTATTTTTTTTTTACCTTGTTCAGGTTAGTTGATTCTGTCCAGTTATTTTATTGATTCTTCCATATTATGAATACTTTCTTGGTTTTTTTTTCCATGCCATCTCTAAAACCACCTCTCTCTCTCTCTCTCTCTCTACTGTAACACCTTTATTGAGGTGTAATTCACAACCATAAAATTAACCCACTTAAAGTGTACTATTCAGTTGTTTTGTATATTAACAGAGTTGGGCAAGCATCACCACCATCAATTTTACAGCAGTTTTACCACTACAAAAGAAAACCCATATCAATTAGCAGTCACTGTTCAGAATGTACACTATATTCACGTACAGGTTTTTGTGTGAATCATGTTTTCTCCTCCAAAGTTTGGTTTAGCCTGAGTATTTCATGTTTTATCCACTTTTCTGTCATCTGAGAGAACAGCAGCTGGGTTGGAGCACAGTGTAAGAGAGTAGGGAAGCTCAGCTTGGGTGGTGTACAGACTATCTTAGATTTCCCGGGCTCCATTTTATCTTCTAAGAGTATACTGACTGTCTTGTATCTTGGTTTACTCCAACTAACTGGGCAAGGGAGGGTGTAGTGTATTTCCATGGGGAGATACTCCCAGGCTTCAGACCATTTGGGGGAGTTAAGTGTGAAGCTTGGATCTGTCTCAGCTCTATTGATTTCTTTTCCTCTCCATTCATAGCTTCCTAGCGGAAGAGGAAAAAGATAAGAATACCCTTTCTCTTCACTTCTTTCCAGAAATAAGAGTATTAGTGACTCAGGAGTGAAGCTTCAGAGAAGTAGAGTAAGGTCTCCTTTCTGCTCCAGAATCCTCTGTGCCTTGTCTTGTGCACAAGTTTTAAAAATTTATTAGATTAGATTTGCCCTTTATTTTGTCTATGGGTGACTGTGTGTGTGACTGTGGCAATATCAATCTACTCTCTGTGGTTGAATGTCCGCAACGGTCTCTCTTAACGCACTCCAGTTGGATTGTTTATCTCCACAGCTATAACTATTTTCAAGAGACATACCTGCAGAATGTGAAATTCAGCTCTTTTTTATTGTTAGCAGCAACTGAAACAGTTGACTACTTTGCCCTTCTTCTGACTCTGGTGATATAGTAGCCCCTTAGTTTTCTTCTCAGGGTCCTCTGTCCAACTTTACAACGTTGGGGTCTCCTAGGACTTGATCATAGTTCTTGCCTTCTTCTGTCTCCCCTCTACCCTTGACTGATCGCATACATTGCCATGGCTTTGAACACTGTTTGCTGATGAGTTCCCAATTTAAAACTCCATTATAGACTTCTCCTTTGGATTCCAGTCTGATATATCCAACTGCCTGCTCCACCATTGGAAGTATAACAAGCATCTCAAATTTTACATATCCAAAACCAAACTCTTTATTTTTCTCCTCATAATCCTGCTCTTCCATGTTTTTAAGTTTCAGTTAATGCCACCGTCCTCTACCAAAATGCCTATGCTAAAAATGCTGAATACATCTGAGTCGTCTTTAATTCTTCTCTTTTTCTCATCATGCCCTCAAATCCCTATCCCAAACCACTGTTTCATCATCTTATTTCTCCATCTTTTCCTAAAAACATTTCAGGAGAGCATATGTAGTGCTTTTGTGACCTGAAATATGTACAATAGAAACTTCCAGGTTAATGCTTATGGATAGTCCAACTTCAGGCAATCTGCCCATATTTATAGGCAAAGCTGATCCACATATAGGCACAAAGAAAGGCCTGATCATCAGGTTAACTAGTCTTTCCCTTCACTAAGAGGTGGATGACATCCTAGTTGTGCATTTCATCTACACAGGTCACCTTACTACCAAATAATCTAAAGTGTGTTCTTATACATCTATCAGCAATTATCATGCTGGATTTTTTTTTCTCTCCTCTTTTTCTTTTTTCTTCTCTTGAATTCTTAAATTGTTCTCCCTATCAATTTTCATACGAATTCTGAATCTGTCTAAGTTGCTTTTTCTCAGTTCTCTCCCTCAGAATGAACAGAAGAAAAGCTGCTTTAACCATTCTTTATCAATTCCAAGCACCTTCAGTTTATTACAAAACTTCCTGATTGATCTTAAAGAAAACAGCTCAATAACGATCCAGTTTTGATTTACTGTTCAATTAAATAATCCACTAACCAAGGAAAGGACAATCACCATTACACTTTTTTTTTTTTTTTGCGGTACGTGGGCCTCTCACTGTTGTGGCCTCTCCTGTTGCGGAGCACAGGCTCTGGACGCACAGGCTCAGCGGCCATGGCTCACGGGCCCAGCCACTCTGCGGCAAGTGAGATCTTCCCGGACCGGGGCACGAACCTGTGTCCCCTGCATCGGCAGGCGGACTCTCAACCACTGTGCCACCAGGGAAGCCCACCATTACATTTTTTATGTGACAATCTTGTGCCACATCCTCCAAATCTCTAACCAACTTAACTCGAAATTCAATTTTATTTTTTTAATGTTTGGAGTGTGTAGAAACAGCATCAACAATATATGGTGCCAATAAATAATTCTGGCAAAATACATGAAAACTTTACAAAGAAAATTATAAAACTCTATCAACCATATCCTCACCACACTAACATGAACAGAGGTGTTACCCCTTTGCTGCCCCACCTCCACCTTGAGACTGTGTGGTGGGGACCTGTCAAGTATTCTTGCCCTACACTAAACAAATATCTAGAAAATGTTGAGAATCAGGGCCTGGGGAGAGGGTGGGGAGAGGGATATCCCAGAACTAAGATTGCTGAAGAAAAGGATTCTTAAATCTACATCTAAAGTCCTGGGCAAATTCCCAAAAGGCCAGTGTGTAAAACCAACCAGAATCAACAGCAAACGACTTGAGACTTGTACTCTGGTGAGGAATATTATCCAGTTTTCAGATTGGCCTCTGGGCTGCACACAAGTGAAGCATACCAGAATAGCATTGCAAAGGCTTTAAAAACTAAATTGATATTGGAACCACAAACCACAAAAGTGGGCCAGGATGTGTGTTCTGAACCCAAACCTGTTAACTGCCAGCTAAAATAGAAGATCTAAATAAGAACCAGAGTGTCATAACATTATACTCAAAATGTGCAGGATACAATCCAAAATTTTTGTCATACGAAGAACTAGGAAAATCTCAACTCAAATGAGAAAAGAAAATCAACAGATGCCAACACCAAGATGACACAAATGTTGGAATTATCTAACAAGAATTTTAAAGCAGCTATCATCAAAAGGTTCCAACAGGCAACTGCAATCACTGTGAAACAAATGCAAAAATAAATAGTCTCGGCAAAGATATAAAAGATACAAAAAGAACCCAATGCAAGTTTTAGAACTTAAAAATATAATGACCAAAAGAAAAAACTCACTAGATGGCTTGTGGTAGGTAGGATAAGGCCCCGAAGATGCGCACATCCTAATCCCTGGAACTTGTGAGGTTCTTTGGCAAAGGGGAATTAAAATTCTGGATGAAATGGTGGTTGCTTTGAGATGATCCCCTTGAGATGGGAAGATCATCCTAGATTATCTGGGTGGGCCCAATGTTATCAAAAGGGACTTTAGAAATGGAAGAGGGAGGCAGAAAAGTCAGAGTCAAGAAACGGAAGTTGGAATGATGTGATGGATGGCTTTGAAGGTGAAAGGGGCTGCAAGCCAAAGGATGTAGGCAGCTGCTGGAAGCTGAGAGGCAAGGATACAGATTCTCCCCATGACCCTTCAGAAGGAAGCACAGCCCTGCCAACATCCTGATTTTAATTCAGTGAGATTCATGTTGGATTTTGACCTAAAAAAATTTAAGATAGCAAGATAGGGTTATGGAATTAAGAGATACAAACTGCTATGTATTGATATAAAAAAGATAAGCAACAAGGATATATTGTATAGAACAGGGAAATATATCCATTATTTTGTAATAACTTTAAATGGAGTATAATCTATAAAAATATTGAATCACTGGGACTTCCCCAGCAGTCCAGTGGTTAAGACTCTGTGCTTCCACCACAGGGGGCATGGGTTCGATACCTAGTTGGGGAATTAAAATCCCACATGCCTTGCAGCACAGCCAAAAACAAACAAACAAATTGAATCACTATGTTGTACACCTGAAACTAATATAATATTGTAAATCAACTATACTTCAATTTTTTAAACTAATTAGTTTAAATATATATATGTAAGATAATAAATTTGCATTATATTGTTGCAAGGTGCTAAATTTGGGGTAATTTGTTATAGCAGCAGTGGATAACGGATACAGATAGAAAGGTGCAATGTTATCAATGTGTCAATTCTCCTCAAAACAATCCACAAATTCTAAGTAACTTTAATCAGAATTCTGAAAAGGTTTTTTATGAATCTTGATAGGCTTATTGAAAAAAACATATTTAGAAGAACACAGGAATAAGAATAACCCAGATGAAATTAAAGAACAAGAATCATCAAACATTTTCCCATAAAGGGCAAGAAAATAAATACTTTAGTCTTTGTCTACCTCTGTCATGTCTACTGCTTTGATTTATTATTCAATCCTTTACAGATGTAAAAACCATTCTGAGCTCAAGGGGTGTATAAAAACAAACCACCAGCTAGATTTGGCCCATGGGCCATAGTTTGCCGATGCCAGAATTAGAAGGACATGAATAAGCCTCAAGATCATATTGAGAAAAAAAAAAAGGTGTAGAAGAATAGATATAGTGTGGAACTACTCAAATAAGATTATAAAACATGCAAAACAATATTATTTACTCATACACACACATAATCACTTGCACGTAAGTGTACAGAAATGCACAGAAATTAAATTATTCACCCCAAATTCAGAACACTGTTTGTTTCTAATAAGAGGAAAAAGACGAAGGACCTGAATAGTCTCTGTAATATTTATTTCTTAAGTTGGATTTTTTAATATGTATTACTTAAGCTGTAATTTTGTATGCACCTGATATATTTCATAATATTAAGACATTCTTGGTAGATTTTTTGCTCTACTAGGCAAGGGATGACTCCTCAAGTTATCAAGGGACATGTGGATTGTCCTCGGTGAATGGAGGTTCCCAAGTTCATCCTTCTTGAGGGTTTATGCACTTATCCCATATATTAAAGATAAGGGTTTGAAAACACTTGGTTTTCTGGAACCCAGGAAAGCATGCTCAATTCATCATTGTGTCTGTGTCAAGGAAGCCTGGCTTGTCTCTCAACAATAGATGTCTAGAAATTTTCCAGAAGTCTGATGAAAGAGACCCAGGCTCTCTTAGCCTCTCCCACCACTGCCATCTCCCAACCCACATGATCACTTGCCCAGTCACTGTGGGATTTGGATTTTGAGGACAACACACCAAGATCCTCCAGTCCACAAAGATGCCCTTTTCTAACACTCCCTGTCTTGGCCACCATCACACAGTGTTGAGTTCTAGGACCCTCCACTCTGCTCCTATTCATTTACTTTCTTCAAACCCTAGAGTCAGTGTCAGAATATGGTAAAAACACAATATGGAAAGAAAATATGAGAAGGGATCTGGCACAAACCCCCCAAAGTACAGCAGTTTGGGGGCCTGGAGACAGACCCAGCCTATGTGCAAGAGCAGCTGGGCAGGAAGACAAAGTGTAGTGCCCAAAGAAGGGTTGTGGGTTGGGCAACGGTGGACATTAAGACTTCCAAGAGATAGGCATGTCCCAGGAAGGAAAGTAGACCAGGGTAGTAGAAATCCCAGATGGGTAGCACATTGGATTGAGGATGGCAAGTGTCATCAACAGGAAGCATCACACCCAGGAATCAGAGTACCGGCTGCAGGACTGTGTATCAGAGGCAGAGGTGCCTGGACTTGACTGAGGATGGCAGGGTAGCGAGAACCGAAACAGAGCTCAGTTCTCAGCAGTGGAGCACACAGGAGCCCAGGAACATCACAGGGCTCTGGGGTCTGGGAAGCTGGAATATTCAATTCCGTGGGATGAAGCGATGGAGCTGTTTAAATTCTGCCCATCTGTCGTTTGAATTGGTCCAGAAACCAGGGCAGAGCTCAGCCTTGCGGTGAATGGCAAGACTCAGCCTAGCTCCTGTGACCTGGGGAAAGTCACAGGAAGAGAAAGGGGAGGGCAGCTGCCTGTTCCTCTTCTTCTTACGCTTGTCAACTTCCTCCCACCTCTCCCTCCTGTCCCCACCCAGGTATTAATGATTTGTACTAACATCTGCAGCACATTGTTCAGATTCACTGCTGGTACAAAGAAAGCGTTACAAAATAAAGCCGTGTTATTGTATTGTTTTAAATGGTGCATCTTGGTTTGAAAAGTGCTTAAGTTTTGGAAATGTCTCTCCATCCAGCATGATTAATGTGATACATACAGGAAAGCAGCAGAGTGAGTGGAGAATTAGAGTTGGTGCCAGTTCACCTCGAAGCATTTATCTTTGCTTTTTTTTCCCCCTGGTGCCTGCACTGAGCCTGAGGGTAAGCTGACACTTTCTTTTTCTTTTTTAACAAATTAAGCTTCATTTTCCTCTTCACATGTGTGTTAAGAACCTTGAAAGGAATGAGCAATGTCTGCAGCCTCCAATACCAGCTGCTGTGGCAGGGAAGAAAGAGGTGACAATGTCCCACAGATTCGGAAAGATTGTTTTAATGGGGCTGTGGCAGAGGTAACAAGCACAAAGATACTGTGCTGCCAGGAAAAAGCAGGTTCTCTCTTCCCCCAGCCTCGCGCTACATGATGTAACATTTAGCTTCTGGCTTAACGTGGCATCTCTTCCCGGCTTTGATTTATTCCCACTTTTGCAAATCACGGAGGTATGTTATAGGAGATGCATTTAGAGCCGTTGTTATAGATCATTGAGGAGCCAGGTTGTATCCCTACCAGAGGAAAATCTCCTGCATAGCAGGGTGAGTGACCTAGAATAAAAGGAGAAGAGGGGGAAAAAAAGAGGGACAAAGAGAGCAGGAATGTAGATGTTACACTGGGATGAAATTGTATTTACCTTGATTGAAAACTCTTTTATTATGAACATAATTTAGATCAGAATGGAAAATAGGACAACTGGGCTCCTTGCCTGGACGGGAGTGTTGCTGAGTGCACAGCCGCTACAGTAATGTAAGTGCATATGTGATGGCTGTGTTATTGTGTTTATATACGAAAGCACTATGCTCCATCAAAGGAGATGAAAAATATCTCCATGCGTTTGCTCAGTCAGCTTCTTTGGCAGAAAATGCTTGGAGGTGTGGAATCGTAACAGTGGCTAAAATGCAGAGTCTCAAAGAACTATGCAGGCTTACATGAAAGTCACACGTCCACTGGAAACAGTGAAATGCTGACCAGACCCTGGCATCCTCAGAACAGTTAATCCCGTATTGTGACTTGGGCGTAAGTGCTCCTTGAGCACGAATTATACCCACAGATGATGAGTTGGGCAAAATAATGTGTAAGGCAGCAGTACTGTCTGCAGGGAGCTTACAGTCCAATGGAGCAGGCAAAACAAATACAGATAGAGAGATAATTAGAATTGCGGGGCGGGGGGTGGATTTCAAATGAATTGCTGAAATGATCCAAATTCTAAGGGGAATATTCTAGGAATTTAGCCACTCTCTCCAGAACGTCTGTGAGTATGTGTACATATCTATACATATACACCTATATATTAACATTTTATTTACATAGATGATATGTTTTTACCTTTTTATCCTAACACACTCAATTAGGAAGTCTCTGTTTCCTTATTTCTAAGACTTTCTCCATGTCAAAGCTACACTCCGGACCACAGAACTGAGAGAGAGTGGAAGACTTTGTCTTCACATCCCACTCTCAGCAGCATAAAGGAGTCTCTAGATGTTTTCCTTGTCAATTCAAGTTGTAATTGACGCCCCCACCGGCCGTGCCCCCCCCACCCCGCACAGTGTGGACTAGTGCTAGTGCGGGAGGCGGAGTAAGGCTCAGAGGAGGGCAAAGGAAACAGTCAGCTCCGAGCTTCACTCTGTGCTAGAACCATGGAATGATGCTAAAGGTTTCACCTGTTATCACATCTGATTTATGGAATTTCAACAAGAGCAGGGGCCTTGCCTTATAATCAACACTGTATCCTCTCTACCTAGAGCTGGTCTTGGCAGATAGAACATGCTCAGTAAATATCTGTTGAATGAATGAATGAATGAATCTTTATAGCAGACTCTGTGAAGTGTATCATTACCTCATCTTACTGATGATGAAACTTCAGCTCAAAGATTGAACCATCTGCACCTGGTCACACAACGTGTGGATACAATTACCCATATTCAAGACTAATTAGGTCTGACCCCAAAGGCCAGCTTCTTTCCACATAAGCATTGTCGCTGAAAGACAAAAGGTCTAAGCCTGACCTCAAAGGGCTTACCATCAAATAGGGAAACAATACTTAGCATGTACAAGACGAGAACAAATGGCCCAAGGTAGGATGTGATTAAGAGAACGGAATGCTTGTGCAGATGATTTTCCTGAGCACGCCTCACACTCACACAGCCCCAGCACCCTTTCTCTGGCAGCAGCTACTAACCCACTCACTCCCACATCTATACCATGAGGGGGAAGGAAACTAATTACTAACACACTTGGTCTTGTCGACCCATGTTTTTCCAGGCCAAAATAACTTACGAGTAAGAATGGAAACAAAAATTTTAAACTTATGATACCAGTTTACACAAACTTTTCTTTTCTGATTTTGCTCTCATAAATTTCTATCAGATGCGTCTGGAATGCTCAGAAGAGTTCTCTGCCATTTTCCTCTCTTCTTGTACCAGCTCACTGTGGTGACATGTATTACTTACAAAAGGTCAGCCATGCCTGGGACCTGAGTTAAAGGCACTGCTGACAGGAGACAGGAGAGGGGTTAAGCACATAGAATCTGGGGTCAGATGCCAGTCAAATGTGTAAAATAACCACAGTTGTGAGACTCAGATGATAAATGCCACCATAGGAAGATGAGACTGTTACCACTTTAACCCGGTGATGAATTTTAGTGTCACTAATGGTGTGGCAGCCAGAAGTCAGGTACCTCCCAACGTAACGTAAAATGACGCCTGTGAAGCATTCTTGCCGGAATGTTCAACCTAAATCTAATTGGACTTTTCAATACAGGGGACAGAGGAATGGGTTAGATGACACCACAGAAAACAATCAGACAAATACAGAAGGAGGGACATTTTAAAGATAAAAGACCTACTCTCTTCAAGCCAAAGTCATGATTTAAAAAAAAAAAAAAAGAGAGAGCAATGTTGTACTGTAAAAAAAACGAAAGGGAGGATTTTCTAGATCAAGAGATATTTAAAGAGACATAATAGATGTGACAATTCAATTCTGGTTTAAACAAAAGAGCTATAAAGACATATGTGGAGAAGAATTGGGAAAATTTGAATATACACTGAGTTTTAGATATTGGAGAATTGTCAAGGATGATAATAATGTTATGGTTATGTAGAAAATGTCCTTACATTTTGGAGGTGCATACTGAAATACTTCAGAGTGTAACGTCGTGATATCTGTAACTTAAAGTACTTCCACCAAAATAAAAAAAGACAACAGTGCAGAAAAGTATGAATAACTATTAAATATAGATGATGGGGACTTCCCTGGTGGCACAGTGGTTAAGACCCCATGCTCCCAATGCAGGGGGCCGGGGTTCAATCCCTGGTCAGGGAACTGGATCCCACATGCCACAACTAAGGAGCTTGCATGCTGCAACTAAGGAGCCGCAATTAAGACCTAGCGCAACCAAATAAATAAATAGATAAATTTAAAAAATAAATGTAGATGATGGGTTTATGGGTAATTTTAATTCTGACTTTCTACTTTTTAGCACATAAGTTTTTGTAAAAAAGAAAATTTTAAAGGATGATATGATGCATGTGAATTGTTCAACAGAATTCCTGGCACTCCGTAAATGCTTATTAATATTGGCTTTTACTATGATTATTGTTTTTATTATTTCCAGTTGTCAGTGCTGCTACCAATGCCTGCCAACATTACCATGAAGGCCGCTGCCCCCCAAAGCCCAGAGCACTGGTGTCAGTGTGGACTGCTGCTTCCAGTCCCTGCCTAAGCATGAAAGCCAGTGTTGCTGAGGCCTGTGCTCTCAATAACCCGCATTTTGTTGTTGTTTTTTAGATTTTGGTCATTCTTAATGCATCCTGTTCCCTGGAAACTGGACCAGAGAAGAGTCTGTGTGGTGGGTCCTGGGCTCTATTCAGCCAACAGCTATGAAGATACTGATGAGCCAGCTGTGTTGGAGGTGGTGAGGGTTGGAGGAGGGAAGGGTCCCGGCCCAGGCTTCATCTTCACCATGAAGGGACACCAGTGCATTTGGATATACTCCTCTTCCTCACTCACTCTTCTCCAACAAGGAGGATTGTTTTATCTTACTGGCAAATTCAGGAGCAAGCACTTAGGCGTGGACAGCTCAGCCTCTGCCTGTGCAGGACACATTATGTGTTAGGCTTTCCACATGCCAAGGCTTGTTGGCAAAGGCTCTGTGCCTACAGGAGGAGCCTGCAGTGTCACCTGTGATTGGGTGGATGTTTGTCCAATCCTGAGATTCAAGATGGAAGTCCACGTCGCCACTCTAAAGCCATGTTCTTCAGTATTATAAAAAAACAAACAACAACAAAACACCCAAAAAACTGCTATTTCCTCCTCCAGCTCCTTATTCCACTTTATTGTTTAGTTTCAAAGCAGATGGGAGAGAAGAGGAGTGTTATATGTCCATTTTCTCAAACCCAACATCCTGCGCCAAACACTTGAGCTTCTAATTTTCCTACTGAGGTAAGTTCTTTCCCAGATCCTAGATACACATTCTACACTCTAAGGCATGCAGATATGCCTGGTAATGCCTGAATATTAAGAAAACACAGTTGATCTGGGATTTCTGTTCTATGTGTTTTAACTAAGCTCAATATACTAGGGATTACTAGTCATCAAACTTAAAGAGCTGGGCAAATGGGTTTTATATGAATTATAAGACATTGTCAAGTTGGAGAACATTCTGAGTGAAGCTGAGTGAAATATGAAATGGCTATTATTTCTCCTAGATATTCTAATGTTTTAAATTAGAAAGAGGAAGAGAACAAAGATCCATATGCTACAAGTATAGAATTAGTAAGTTCTTTAGTAAGTTCTATGGTCTGAGGAAAATGCTAAAGTTAATCTTTTTTTTTTTAATTTATTTATTTTTTGGCTGCGTTGGGTCTTCGTTGCTGTGCGCGGGCTTTCTCTAGTTGCGGCGAGCAGGGGCTACTCTTCATTGCGGTGCGCGGGCTTCTCATTGCGGTGGCTTCTCGTTGCAGAGCATGGGCTCTAGGCGCGTGGGCTTCAGTAGTTGTGGTTTGAGGGTTCTAGAGCGCAGGCTCAGTAACTGTGGCGCACAGGCTTAGTTGCTCTGCGGCATGTGGGACCTTCCCGGACCAGGGCTCAAACACGTGTCCCCTGCATTGGCAGGTGGATTCTTAACCACTGAGCCACCAAGGAAGTCCAACTAAAGTTAATCTTGAAGTTGAAATACTGGATGCCCTTCCTGTAACCATCTCAACTTGCTCTTCTTTGCCTAATAATTTCAACTATCAGGAGATATATTTCCTAGGAGGATACGTCACCAAATTCTTAAGGTAAAACAACTGATACAATGGATTTTGATACGAGCAGAAAACACCTACATGTAAGCCAAATAAACCAAAGACAATTATTTTTAATACAGTTTTAAATGTGGTAAAATATACATACGATGTATCAACTTAGCTATTTTTTAAGGGTAGATCAGGGTTATTAAGTACATTCACATTATTGTGCAACCATCACCACCATCCGTCTCCAGAACTCTTTCATCCTGCAAAACTGAAACTCTGTACCAAGTAAACGACTTCTCATTCCCTCCCATCCCCCCAACCCCTGGCAACCACCATTCTACTCTCTGTCTTTATGAATTTGACCATTCTAGGCACCTCCTATAGGTGGAATCATACAGTATTTGTCTTTTTGTGACTAAAGACAATTATTTTTAAGTGGCTTCTCTCCTATGTTCTGCCCATCACTTATGTGCACTTGGCCATGGGTATTTGCCCAATAACACCCCCAGCAATTGTACCAACACATGAGCCAGGCAATTTTACATTCAGAAGACCACCTCTTTCCACTTGATTTTTGCATTTAGCAATCACCGTGTCAAATAAAGCCTCTGTGCCATAGCCTGTTTTCTTTGTTCAAAGTTAAATTTGTAAGATCAAAACACTCTCCAATTTGTCTGTACCAATCTCTGGAAGCCTCCTCAACGTGGTATCAGCCTGGGTCATGGGCAGCAGACACCAAAAAGAGGGACCAAAGCCAGACTCAGAGAGTAAAAATAAGCAGTCAGGAGTCTGGAGACAAAGCCATCAACAAAAGATGAATGTCAACAGGCAACATCATAGACAAAGAAGTCTCAACTGAAGGAAGATCCACTGTGCATTTTCAATAGCTCCACTGGAGTACAGCAAGGCATCACATGTGTCAGAGGGTGCCCTTTACCAGCAAAATGTGTCCAGTGTATAAGATATATTAAGAAAATATTCTACATTCTCTACTTTTATTGTTTAATATTAAACTAAATCATATTTCTTAATCATCTAATTTCTACCAACAGAAGACACTAAATCCAAAAGCTGAATGGAATCTCACTTAATTCAAGTGTTATTTCTTCCATTTAAACACGTTGCTTTATATTAAATAACAAAAACCCAGGTCTGAGGACCCAGAGGGAAGAGAGATCTTTTGTCTTGGATAGTTGTTTCTCTTATGAAAAGTGATTCTGGGAATAAGAAGTCAAAACCAATTTGACCTTTGGCCCTGAAATAGCACACACTGAATATCATGAAACCATAATTAGAAATAGTGTTCAGGAACTAATAATAATGTATTTTTCAAACTGATATTACTGTATATAAAACTTTGTAATTAATTCTGGGTCCCAGAAGAATTAATTGTCTCTCATTTTGGGAAGAGTCTGCCTTTCTGTGCCTCAGATTCTTCATATTCTTAGTCAAGGCAGTAATTTTCAAAGTTCAAGTTTCAGAGTTCAGAGTTGAAGTCCTGACAGACATAGTCATTTTCATAATCACTGAAAAAAATCTTCCATTAAAGAACTAAGCAATTAAATCTTGACTTTACTTCATATGAAAGTGTCATGGTCCTGAAAATCGCATCTCTAGATGTCAATTCTTATATAGCACTTGGGCACATCATTATTCTTAATATACAGTTTGTTACAGAACCTCAGAATGTTGGAGACAGAATTGGAAGCCAACTACAACAAATTCTTCATTTAAGGAAACTTTGGTCCAGACTAGTTTAACTCAGTTAAGTTCATGTAACTAGAATAAAAATTCCCATCTCTTGAATCTTCTTTCAAGCTATTTTCCTCACACCAAATAAAAATACCTAAATAGTGAGGAAAGAAATTGGTCTTTAGTTAGAATCCAACTCCTAAGACATTGCCAGAGTCCTCTTGCCTGATCAAACTTCTCCAAGATGAAGGATGCTAGTTTTGGATAGGAGCTAGTTTCATTAGTTGATTGGACAACTGGCTCAAAAGTAGACTGTGTTGGCCATGGTCCATGTACTGAAATGTCCATCATAACACCTATGGTGCCCTTCGTAAAACAAGCTGCAATCCCTGGGGACAATAAACAATTAACAATTATAGGGACTTAATTTGAATCATGCCTGGGTCAAATTTAAGTTACAAGGCAAACAGCTTCAGTCCAACCTCCTGAAGTAAGGTAGATTCTATGATAAATTTTCAAGAGAGCAGATTTCCAGAGTCTGAATATATAGAGAAGATAATGGTAAAAGGAAGAGATTTATAGATTCACCAAGAACCAGGATATCTTTTGGAAAGTTAGAGTCCATACAGAAAAGAAAAAAAAAAAAAAGTAGGCTATCATCTGAGGTAAAATAGCACCAGACTGTTAAGGTTACTTTTCAAATTTCAGAAAGTTTAAGATTAAGAAATGGGGAGAAAAATGTCTAGAAACATAATATCTGAGTTATCCAAGATTCAAATAAAGCAATCAAGGAGGAAGTGCATAACATATCTGAGAAAAATAAGGATAATAAAATAAGGATGCTGCAACCTAAGAACTAATAGATGGGAGAAGTGGTGAAAGACCAATTCAGTGGGCATAACTGCTTCAAATAAACATTAAAGACTTATCAGACCAAATGGCCACATGGAAATACATGGTGACAAGTGAGGGCTGTGATATAATTAGCAAGTAAGTAACCAGATAACCTCTTGCTGCCAAACAAAAACTCCGTATACAGGGCTTCCCTGGTGGCGCAGTGGTTGGGGGTCCGCCTGCCGATTCAGGGGACACGGGTTCGTGCCCCGGTCCGGGAGGATCCCACATGCCTCGGAGTGGCTGGGCCCGTGAGACATGGCAGCTGAGCCTGCGTGTCCGGAGCCTGTGCTCCGCAACGGAAGAGGCCACAACAGTGAGAGGCCCGCATACCGCCAAAAAAAAAAAAAAAAACTCTGTATAGGAAGAATACGGTGTAAGCACACGGGAGGGGATATGGCTTTGTATTTTAGGGCCTCTTAAACAAAAACAAGTTGCAGAACTTTATGAGCAAAGGAAATATGATAGAATCACTGGGGGTAGAAAGTGCCATACTTTAATATCTAGATCAGAGTTTGGCAGATAACCGCCTGTAGGCCAAATCCAGCCTACAGCTTATTTCCGTATAACCTGCAATCTAAGTGAAGTTTAAAAAGGAAATGTATTGTTTTAAAGGCATCATAGTAAAAATAAATGTGCCTGAGTAGAAAAATATCATTGATGTCATACATAGCAGAAAAGATGCAAATAAAAAAATTTTTAAGCTAAAAAGAGAATCAGGACACATATCTGAGGAACCAACCCCAGTATTAAAATACTTGTTAGAAAGAGGGGAGCCAAAAAGATAGCAAGAGAATCAATGAGACCAACTGAGTGATGATCACAATATAAAAAGTCCATGCAGGTCTGAAAAGGAGATAGCAGAATGAATCATCTTACAAAGGAAAGCATTAGTAACAGTCTCACTCCTAAATTAACTTTTGAAGCAGATCAGTGACAGATACAAAATCAAATAGCAATAAATAAACTAGATGTCTTGGCTGAATCAATAATGCATTTTGTCACAATTTTCTTTCCCAAACTTGAGTAATCACTGGAAGTAAATGGGCTCTACCCAAGAGTTTAGAAGACATTCAAGGGTGAAATTTGGGATCCACTGCAACTTGTGTAGACAGATCAATTTAATGGAGCTGCTAATGTGACGAGCATTCACGATTAAGGACCAAAGGGTATGATTCCCTGTACATTTAAGAATAAGATAATCTGCAGAGTAAGGCAAGATAGCTTCTGAAAGGGATATTACACCTCCCTCATATTCTGACGGAAGCATGCAATAAATGTCCTCCATTTAAATACTCAGTAGGCCTGGGTGGGATACGAGTCCATGAAGAATTATGCATATTTGATATTTCTAATTACAAAAGCAATATTTATTCTTTGTAGAAAATGTGGAAAACACAGAGAAGCAAAATAAATTCAATTAAAATCATCCATAATCTAGCTAACCAGAGATATCCACTGTTGATATTTTGCTATATATTATTTGGGACCAAACACAGAATTTAATTAACTGTTTTATCTTAAAAGAGAACTGACACTGGCTCCCAAAAAGGAGAGAAGGGAAAGGAAAAATATTTTTTAAATTGTGCCAACTCACAAATGGATGCTAAGATCTTAACAAGAGACTGTTTATAATAAAATCCTCAGGTCTGCACATGACACTAAGTTCTTTTTAATAATGAAATATTATGCCACTTATGCAGAGGAAGCTGTGAAATTTTCACAAGACTGCATATGGGAGCAGAAAACTAGCAGATGAAATCCCTTATAGGCAAGTATAAGAGAATACATTTAGGGAAGTGTAAGACCAGTTATCCTAGAAAAATGATGGATTCCATGGTTTCAGTCACCATCTAGAACATGGAGCATGCCATCATTACAGACTGTACCTTAAAGACAATGTACTGATTCAACTAAAAGATTAAAAATTATGCAGAAACCAATATTATACTCTCAAAAAGAACTGTATATCCACAGCTAGAATGCTCTGTGCATTTTCAGTCCTGCCTTAAGAAGGGCCAAAATAATTCAAAGAAATGATCAAAGCAAGATAGGGGTAGGGAATTAAGAGGTATATTTTATGAAGAATAAAATAAATAAGCTAAAATGATGTACAGCACAGGAATATAGCCACTATTTTATAACTGTAAAAGAAGTATAATCTATAAAAATTTTGAATCACTATGTTGTACACCTGAAACTAATATAGTACTATAAATCAACCATACCTCAATTTTTTAAAATGCTCAAAAAGGTCAAAGAAGTGAAGACACTTGCCTATGAGAGTCGGTGATTATAATTGGTATTCTCCAATCTCCAAAGTCTAATTGTGATAGCTGAAATCTAAATGAAATGAAGTCTTTAAAATAGTGATATTTCTAGATTAGGTGATGCTTCTTAACCTGGGGTGCATGGCCTTTACAATGGCATGCACATTTTTCTATACATATGTATTTACATATATCTATATATAAATATATATAAATAAAAATTGTATATATTTATGATACATATATATTTCTTCTGTTGATTAGATGCCTAGTTATCATCAGATTCTTAACAGTGGTCATAACCCCCAAATCTCAAGAACTAGTGGTCTAGATGGTAAGGGTATGGATTCAGTCACTAATTCCTGGGAGCAGATCTTGAGGCTTGCAAGAGAAAGTTTTAGAATAAATCAAGTTGTGTTTACCCCATGAAAAATAAATGTGAGGAACTCATTTCCCTGAGAAAGGCTGTAGAAGAAGAAGATGTAAACTTATGAGACTGTTTGAAGGAGATGTTTTCGGTAGATCTCTGAGTTTCTGATATTGGGGCTCCATGAGGGCAAAGACTGAGGTCTCTTTTCTTTGCTGCTCTATGCCTAGTGCTTAGAACAGGGGCCTGGCACGTAGTAAGCACTCACTAAATACTTTCTGATCACTCAGGAGCTAGTTGGCGCCGTCAGAGCTAGCACTGCCTGAATGCAGGGTCTTTCGCTGGGTGGCATTTCTGACATTCACAAGGGTGAGGCTCTTTCCCTCCTTCTCTCTTTCCCATATCCTCATCTCATTTTCTCACTTGACCATCTACCACCAGGAGGGCATCTAGACTGTGGAAGAGAACAGGCACCACATCAGCAAAGAACCTCACTATTTTGGCCTTCGAAGAAGACAGGAAAAAAGACCTAGAAATGAAATATCAAAGAATTTATGAACATAACACAGGTAGGTACCACTGTTAAATAGAACACTGTCAAGCAGATTAATTAGTTAACATTTGGAAAGTGCATTGAAGATGAAAATTGCCAAATAAGGGCTTTGCATGTTGAATCAGTTTCTCATTTGTTATAACTGGGTGGCATAAGAAACAATTCCACTAATAGTTGAGACAACTATTATGCCCAAAATGGGCTATAGAAGGTCTTTGGCCCTCAGAAGACTGAGCCCAGTGTAGCCCCACTTTAGTATTTAGGGAGAGCATCTTGCCCCAGTATCTGCGAGGTTACAGCTATGGAGCTACCATCCCTGCTGTTCTCTGCTTTTGTTTGCCAGTCCCTCTGCTACAGGCCTCTTGCAGGAGGCCTCTTAAGGCCAGATGAAGGCTTTATAAATAGCTTTGTTAGAAGCTTCCAACCCAAATTTAGATTCTGTTAAAATGTTAAATTCTGTTAGCCAACCTTCCCTGGATGGATGGAATTCCATTCTTCTACAATATTGAGATATTGAGCTATCCAGGTATTCTTGAAACCCAATAGGACAAGAGCCAGAGCTCAGTACCAAGAGCTAGCTCGGCCTGTGCAGTCAGAACAGATACTCTCCCTGGAAGCAGGTGTCATTGAAGAGAGAACCCGGATCAGAAATCATCTGGACTGGGTGGCTGATAGCATGTGAAACCAAATTCTTTCAGTATAATTTGTCTCTGAAAAAAGAAAGGGTTCTACATGTTTGATGTAGTTTTATCTATTTATACAGAATTTTTATTTTGACCAGTATTTGTTTTGATTTACTTAAGTTTTAAGATCCCTCCTACTTCCAAAAAGAACTGAGACAGCTCATAGATTAAAACAAAGTACAAACAAACTAAAGCAGCCAGGGAGAAACTAGGACAGATAATGCATTCCTATGCTGGAATTCTTAGGACACTGAATATACGTTAGTAAAAAAAAAAAAAAAGGTATTGGAACTGAGGTTAAAAAATCCTGGGCTCTAGTCATAACTCTGTCCCTAATGAACTGTGTGGTCTTATGCAATCATTATTCCACTGGCAAAACAAAGTCTCTCGAAGTCTTTTAACGTGATCTTTTTAAGTGTTTAAAGAATAACGTCTGGCATTAGTAAGTCAGGCAAAATGGAGTGGGTGAGGTTGTAGGGGGAACCGTTAAGAGATTGAAGTGTGATCCAGGTCCAGCAGGGATTAACAGTAGAGATGGACACAAAAGGAAGCAGAAAAGCTGTTTAAGGAAAACTTGACAAAACTTGGAAATTGACTGGATATGAGAAGGAACAAGATGATTCAAAGATACTGTGAGTGTTTGTGGCTGGGAGCGTGATATCACTGTGAGTAGAAAGAGGAAAATATTTCTAGGAAAGGAAGTGCAGCCAGGACTGAGCAGAGTGAGCTTGTCACGTGGAGTTTGTGATGACCGGAAACCATCCAAGGGAACTATCTATCCTGGAGTCATGTCTGGTGCCAGCTGCACCCAAGGCAGGAGACACTCTCTCTCTGAAGTCATTAGTACTGCAGTGAAGGAGCCGATGCGCACAAACAGGAAGTGTACAGGGGAGTGGGGTGCTGAGGGCTGAGTCCTGAGTTAACCTGGTTACTCAGTACCAACCGAGCATTTGTTTCTGTCATTAAAGGGTTTTAATTTGTGCTCTTCTCAGGGATGTCCAGTCCCATTCAAAGAGAGTGCCTGCTGGAGAAGACAAGCAGAGAGATGAGAAAGTGAGTTTCTGATGGGTGTCCATCTGGCCTGATTGGCTGAGTGGTACCTTTCTAGCTTTCTTTCGCCTTTTATTGGATGATGCCACTTAGTCGAAGGTCCTCTTCTGAATGCACATTGACACCGGGCAACCTGGGATTTCCTGAACTATGTAGGTAGACTCAGTGTGTTTCATCCAACTGTGTTTTATTTTCATTTTCCCAAGTCTGCCCCTGTCCATTGCAAGCTCCCGGGCTTCTAAGAGTCATCTTTTGTGCTGTGCTCAATGCCAAGCTTCTCCAGAAACCTTGGGCAAGTTAAGTCAGGAGTTTGTTAAGATATCTTTCCTCCCATTTATCAAGGGCAATTGCACAGATCCTGTATTCAACCCCCGTGATCTCTTCCCCTAGAGCAGTACCCAACTTTGTTAATCCTCAGAGGCAGGTAGATAGTACTGGGGTTTTCCATTGCAGGATATATACTACCACCCACATAATAAATTATAGAACAATGTACTAAACTACCAAAATACTCATCAAAAAGAAAAGCATTTTTTATTTTCCTTTTAGTCTTTCCCCTTCTAATCTCGGCATCAAACATACCATAGTAAAAAAGAGGTAAATGTGTTTTATGTTAGAATAATAAGCTTCTCTGAATATAAACTGGATATCTTTTTGGTATGACACATTTATATAACATATATACTAATATATTATTATCAACATATTATAATGGAGTATTTTCCTGCAGGGTAGGCTGTAATGTATATGTCTCAGTAATTGTAAAACTTGATGGCACGTAAATCTAAAAATTTTTTCAATAACAGAGTATAAATGATATTTTTGAAATTTTATTCATTTATTTATTTTTGGCTGCACTGGGTTTTTGTTGCCGCGTGCGGGCTTTCTCTAGCTGTGGCGAGAGGGGGCTACTCTTCGTTGGGGTGCGCGGGCTTCTCATTGCTGTGGCTTCTCTTGTTGCGGAGCTTGGGCTCTAGGTGTGTGGACTCAGTAGTTGTGGCTCACGGACTTAGTTGCTTCACGGCATGTGGGATCTTCCCGGACCAGGGCCTGAACACATATCCCCTGCATTGGCATGTAGATTCTTAACCACTGCGCCACCAGGGAAGCCCCTATAAATGATATTATCAACGTAGTTGATGCTAACATTTGCTAAACCAGCTTTTCTAATGATATTCATTTATGACACAAATACAACAATAAGACCAGATGTGGGAAGAAATAATGTGTGTAATAGAAAAGAAAAGAACACCTAAGGATATAAATTCGACATGATTTTGGCTTTCTTGGAGAGTTGTCAATGGTAGAACATTACTCCTGGTAGCTCTGGTGATCCAGGAAGAAGATTCTCCCATCTGTGGTTCTCAGCTACTCGTGAACTGAAGTCAGTCAGAAACAAGTGAATGCTCAGGACAGTTGGAGCACAGAGCAGCCACAGCAAAATGGTTCTTCTCTCTGCACACTCCGAGGGCAAACTCAGATGAAACATTCTAAGGGCAGAAGACGGTGGAACTCCACCCACGAGGTAAAAGTAAAAGAGAGAACGTGTGTGTTTGAGACAAAAAAAGAACAGAGCTGTAGGAGTCTCCAACAGAGAAGTATTAACCTTCACAAGAACGAGATCCCTGTATTTCTCACTTCTAAGAATTATTTGCACCATCTCTGCCCTGACATATCATCAAGTATTTATTTTGAATATAAGTGGAAAGTTCTGAAAGTGTAAGAGGAAAATTGCTAGAATTAGAACCAGTCGGTTATGTTGTCTCTATGCTACTTCCTAGCCATGTGGCATGAAGCAAGTTATTTAACCTCTCTGCCTGTTTTTGTGGGTTTTTTCTTTTTCTTTTTTTATCTTTCTGAGCCTGTTTTTTTTTAATCAGTAAAATGGGAATAGTAATTATAATGTGTCCCTTACAAAATTGTTATCGAGATTCATGAGATAGTGTAGCTAGAAAGAATTTTGTAAATTTTGACTGCTATGCCAATGGCAGTTATTAGCAATTCTCTAAGACCAGTGGCATATATTTATCTATTTATGATTGATATTGAGGTCAGTTCACTTGGGGATGAGCAAGCTCACTCAGGCAGCTGTGGGGGTGATTTGGGAAGAGTTCCACCCAGCGTTTGGGGAGACAGGGTCTGTGGAAGGTGGCAATGAGACTGCAGGAGGCTGCACAAAGGGGATCGGCTCTGTAGAGGCTGTCTCTGTCTGACCCTGGATAAAAATGGCCTTCCAGAAGTTACAGTGATAGGGGTTTGGTGCCTATAACAAATGTACCTCTGGATGGCTTCCTTGCTGGAGAAAAGGGGGTGAGAACCTCACTGATCAAGCGCTAATTCCCACCTCAGCCTGACCCCAGCTGCCACTGGGTGTCACTGTGAAGAATGACTGCTGGAGTCGTCCCACCCAAACCCTCTGGTGTCCCTGAAGGTCTGTGCACAGGGGTCCTTGGTCATCACTAGTTCAAAGGGCTGTAGACAAGAAAAATGGGAACAGTGACCAACAGGGTCTTATGTTTAGTTAGCTTACTTCATTCTGCTGACTCAGCCCGCCTTTTATTTTTTTAATCTTTCTTTCCTTGCTCCAGGCCTTTCTTCTCCATGTTTCTCCTTTTTGCAAACTCTCTTCCTTCCTTTGGACTTCCCTCCTTTTATCATGCTTTAAAATCATTCTTCTCCCTTTCCCTTTAAATGGTCATTGTATTAAATCAAAACATTTCAATATCTCTTATGCAAAATAAATAGGGTTTTAGACTCTCTGCTCTTAAAACATATAAACAAAAATAATTTACAAAAAAATGAAATTAGTTTTTTTTTTTTTTTTTTTTTTTTTTTTGCGGTATGCGTGCCTCTCACTGTTGTGGCCTCTCCCGTTGTGGAGCACAGACTCCGGACGCGCAAGCTCAGCAGCCGTGACTCACAGGCCTAGCTGCTCCGCGGCATGTGGGATCCTCCCGGACCGGGGCACGAACCCGTGTCCCCTGCATCGGCAGGCGGACTCTCAACCACTGCGCCACCAGGGAAGCCCAATTAGGTTCATTTATTTAATGTAATGATCATTTTTTTTTATGTCAGAGGCCCTTGATAGGAATTTGAACTTGAAGCAGTTTTAAATGTTAAAAAGTCCACAACTGTCACCACAAAAAATTCCTGAAAAACACCATCATGAAACATATCACTGTAAAGCAGATTGTATCGTCCCATAGAAACCAGTTTGTAATTAGGGGTTTTGTTCTTGATCAAGGACTTAAATTCAATAAATCATAGATATGACCAACAATAAGTCATAAAGGAAAAGACACAACAATAAAATTTTATAGGCATTTGAAATAGTAAAATTAGGCCCCAGGTCTTATAAAATGAGCAAAAATAGAGCATGCACCATGACTATGACAGGACCCTAATCTGCTATTAACTACACTGATCACATAAAAATACAACTCTACCTTGTCATAAATTTGACTAAAAATTAATATATATAATGGATATTAAACATTTAATTAGCAATAACTTTGTGTGCTGTCCTTGACTTCAGAAGAACTTTCTAGGGAGCCTTTGGGTGAGTTGAGCCTCCTTACAAAGCCAGCTGGTGAGCAGGGACTAGGGCAGAGCATGGTGTTGGCCGTGGATGGGGTTCTGTTTTACACTCTTATTAGTTACTGAGACAAGTGAACATCCTAATTAAATTTGTAGGGGAGGGACTTCCCTGGTGGTACAGTGGTTAAGAATCCACCTGCCAATGCAGAGGACATGGGTTCGAGCTCTGATCTGGAAATATCCCACATGCCACGGAACAACTAAGCCTGTGCATCACAACTACTGAGCCTGTGCTCTAGAGCCCATGCTCCGCAACAAGAGAAGCCACCGCAATGAGAAGCCCGCGTACCACAACGAAGAGTAGCCCCCTCTTGCTGCAACTAGAGAAAGCCCACGTGCAGCAACAAAGACCCAACACAGCCAAAAATTAATTAATTTATTTATTTATTAAAAGAAAAATTTGTAGAGGATGTTCCACAACTTTAAGATCTTGGTTAAAGTTAATAAGGATCAGAAGCTGGAAAAGTGGATGGACCTCAAAAGAATGAGATTCAATAGGGATTTATGATGAGATTGTCATCTCAGTAGAAGAACAAACCATGTATCATTATTATCAAAGAAACATTTCCTGAGGTCTCATCAAGCTAGGGGAAATACAACTGTTGTGTAAGAGGTTTAAAAGTAGTAAAAGGGCTGATCATAGAGAAAGTTAATACCCTAAGTTAAAAGACAAAAATAAACATAAAATAGGCACATTTGGTAAGTATAACATATAGACATTAAATAGTCAATAAAAGCAGTAACTTAAGATTTGGGGGTTCCCCTAACCCCTCTGCCTACTGTAGCAGAGCACACAGCACCTGTGATGTCACCCAGTGTGACAACAGAGGGTGACATGGCTGTCTTCCTGCTCAGCTGTGTGTTCCTTGTGTCTTCCCATTTTCTACCAAGCTGACCAATAACAAGCCCTCAGTCAATGTTTGTTGAATGAAAGGACAAATTAATACTCTGTTTTTCAGTGAGAAGCACTTGAGTAGGAGTCAAAAGCCCTGAGTTCTAAACCCCCCTCAACCACTCACTGCAATTGGATCTGGAATAAGTTCCAGTGAGGGGGTCCCTCACCTTTTTGAATGCAAAGGACCACATTTATTACTCCTTCCGATGTTGGGCTCATGCCACAAAAATATTGGACTGCCAAATCCCTTTCATTAGTCAGTCCTTTATAGTTTTCCCTTGAGACAACCAGCGTTAGCACACTAAGTCTATATGATTATTGTCAAGGGCTGAAAAATTACATTTTTATAGTCTATAGAGTTTATCATTGGTAAATATTCCCCTTTTTAAAGGCGAAAACAGATCATTGCTACCCTTACATTACTATATTCAGAGTCTCCAAGGTGAAAGCAGTCTTGATGCTATCTGTGGGGCCTTCTCATCCTAACTTTGAAATCTGAATAATTTGGGGTTAGGACCTAGAGAGGAAAAGCTGGGATGTGGTAACAGTCTACATCCAAACATATGTAATCATGGATAAGTATTTGTGAAATATAGGAAAAGTGAAAACAGGGAAAGAAAATATGAAAGGAATTATCTATTTAAATAGAAGTAAGAGGGATGTCCATTTTAAAAAAAATCTCAACAGCAAGCATTTCCACGCACAACACAGAATTACCCAAAGAGACATCAGTGAATCACATGGTCCTCTAGAAGGGACTTGAAAAACACATGGTCCTCCCTCACCAGCCAAAGGGTCAGGAATCCATTCCACGGCGTTTCTGACTGGAGGATGCCAGCCTGGAATCTGATGACTGAGACCCCAGGGCAATGCCTCCCAATCCAAGTGTAGATGGAAAACTACCTTAATCATTAGCTATATTCTCAGAAGATGAAGAGTAGAGGGGAAGAGGAGCATAAGAGCAGGGGGAGAAGCAAAGCCACAGACACTGCCTTGCTGGGAGACGCAGGAGGAGGTACTGAAAATGCCCCCCTGGAATCTGGAGGGAAAGGCCTAGGACCACAGCACACTCTAGGTCATCCCCAGGTGCGATGCAGCTGCTTCCGGACTGGGAGAGCTCAGGAAACACGCTCCTCCTTGCTCTGCCTGAGCTGCCCCACCCATCCAATGGAGACAGCCATCTTGCCTCATTCAACTGGGATAAAAGGAGGCATAGGTACTTTGAAAAGTTGAAAACGTTGCTAAACTATGGCTTTTAAGAAAGGCATAAACAGCTCTGTATATCTGGGGTGAAAGAGCACTTTTGCATAAAGGCTGAGGTGTGGGCTGCTGGCTGCCTCTTCAGCCCTACGATGCTCTGATCCCAGGGCCGGGGACGGTGGGTTTGCAAACCCATCACCTCCAGTGTTGTTGCTGTGCTTAGGAAAGCAGGCCCAGAAAGGGTAGCCTTTCCTGCCAAGAGCTTTAAAAAAAAAGAAGAAGAAGAAAAAAAAAGTTTCCAAATTGTTCTTCCCTTTAAAGTACTAAGAAAGAATAAAAGAACTGAAAAAAAGGAAGACAGAAATCACAGAAGAAAATAAAAAGATGAGGGTAGATTGGAAAATTTGAAAAATGAGGGAAGAGAATAAGAAGGGGAGAGAGGAAAAGATCAGAGAGATAAAAGAGATTTGTGGAGAAGAAAAAAAAAGAAACTGAGAGCAGATACAGGCCAACTTGAAAAGAAATGGAAGAATGTGTAAAAAAAACCAACTTCACTGAGCACAGGAATAAAAAGCAATGCCAAATAAAAGGCAAAAGAAAAAGGCACTAAAATGAAAGAGCTATCAGAAAGGGAAAATGTCACAGAGAGATAAAAGAGATTTTTTTAAATGGGGGTAAAAAAATCCTCCAAACATTTTTATTTAGTTAGCCAAGGAAGAATATGAATTCAAGAGGCTAGGGAGATAAGAAAAGGAATGACAAACAGTCATATAAGAAATTAAATAATATTAAAGAAAAGAACAAGGAAGAAAGGAGACAAATGATTTTGGCAAAAGAGAAACCCTTATATAAGAAATTTCAGCAGCTAAATTAGGTTAAAAGCCCTTTGTAAACATCTTCCTCAATCAAAAGCATGTATTGAACTCACTTTGAACCTGGCAAACACAGGTAGGGAGAACACAGAGGCCCTTTAAAGAGGAGCAAAGACAAATCAGAAAACAAAAGTAGTTAACCTGGAATAAAAGCTCCAGGGCACACAAATCAGTCTTTTATCCTGTCACCTGACACAGAGAAGGCATTCTAAAAGTATCTGTGGAATGAATAAATGAAAGAGTGGATGGATGGGTGGATGGATGGATGGATGGATGGATGGATGATGGATGAATGGATTGGTAAATCTATGGAGTTTCAGGAGCCTCCTGTGTGTCTATAACTCCTGATGACACAGAAGCATTCTCTGCTCCCCAGTGTGGAAACTCCTCTTCCTCCTTTGTTCTGCCAGCAAAAATGACAAAATCTCTGTGATCCATGGTCTACTCACCAGGGAGTCATCCCAGCCCCATTTCCCATTAGCAGGGGAGAAGGGAAATGTAAACGTTTTTAACTTTTCAAAGCATTTCTAGAATAGCTCATTTTATCCCTGGCAAGTTGAGTGAGGCAACATAATTATCTTCCATTAAAATCAACTCTGAGAAGTCTAGTGGTCATTTTAATGATCCCTGAAAAAGAAAACAATACCGGTCATGGGATAAGAAGGGCTAAATTGTAAGATTCCCCCAACACCTGAATAAGAGAGATTTCAGCAGTACTGTGATTGAAGACAGTTTAGCTTCACTCAGGATTCTTTGAAAAAGTGAGAGGGTAGCTGGGTTTTAAAATTTGAAAAAAACAGGGCTTGAGGATATTAGACTAGGAAATGGAAAACACACAAGCGTGAGCACCCACAATTATCGTACACTTAAAGCAGTCAAAATCAACACTGAGAATTCTAGTGCCATTTAAGTGGCCTTGAATGAGGACCCAAAAACTCTCTCCACTCACTTCAACTGTTTTCATAATAGAATCTACTTCCTACCTACCAAAGCCTAACACTAAATTTAGAGCATTTTTTTTCCTTTAAGGGATACCCTTTATAAGGCAAATACTGTGATAAACCTAGGGAGACACTAAGCAATAGTTAAAAATGATTAAATGTGTATCAATCTCAAACTTGAAGTTATACAACTGTAAAGGATAGTTACAAAATAGAGTTTGTATTGCAGGGAGTGGTCCTAAGACCTGCAAGGGAATTTTTCATCATTTCCTTGAGAGCCAGAAAAGCAATGCCAACAACTATGGCCAAGCTTCAGAAGAGCAAATATTCAGAGCTAGACAAATATGTTTTTATGTCATCCCAGAGACTTTCAAGTTGCATATGAAGTATGGCATATTTAGATAAATGCATTTAAATTTATGGCATGGTAAGCCATGTTCATTTCAAATTGTCAAGAAATCCATTAGATAAATAGCATAGACTTGTCCTTCTAAAAAATATAATATTAAATTGGGAAATATTTTAAATAGGATTTTAAAGAGTTGCTCATATTAATGGAATTAATTACTGAAGGTTGTCATGTATACTATCAAGTTTCTTCTCTGTTTGAGAATAAATGGATTTCCTTTCATGTCTGCTTTCTTCAGATCAGAAATAATCCAGGTGTTGAGAGAGCCAGTGGTATGTTGTTACTACCCTAACTTAAAAAAATCAAAATATTAATATCAGTTTCTAAAGTGAGTACAATTATTTAATTTATGTAATATGACTCATTTTCTAAGCTTGTGCTACTGGAAATGGATATTATTATTCTCTTCAACTGAGCAGAGTTTAAACTCAGACTCACATATAAATCAGGGTCACAGAATCAGAAATTAAGATGGGTTATACAAGAAGAGAATAATAAAATGTTCTTGGAATTGGAAGGAACCTTGGCAATCATCATAGGTGCTTAATAAATATGTCAATTGGAAAATGTTACCAATAATGAAAAAAACTGGATTTTGGAAAACAGTGCCAGTTATATGTGAATCCATTCTAATAACTAGCTATTTTCAGCAATTCCTGTTTAAGTGGTCAAACTTTTTTTTGCAGTGTAAGGCAAGGAGGAACTGCACAATAACATACCCATGAGTCTGAATGAATTTTTGCTGTTGAATTTGTTGCTGGAAATCACTTTTTAGTGGCCACAGTCTCCTTCAGGAGCCTCTTAATGAGACCTAGGAGGAAAAAAAGATCGGAAGATGATGATAAAAAATGATACAGCAGGGCTTCCCTGGTGGCACAGTGGTTTAGAATCTGCCTGCCAATGCAGGGGACATGGGTTCGAGCCCTGGTCTGGGAAGATCCGACATGCCGCGGAGCCACTGGGCCCTTGAGCCACAACTACTGAGCCTGCGCGTCTGGAGCCTGTGCTCCGCAAAAAGAGAGGCCGCGATAGTGAGAGGCCCGCGCACCGCGATGAAGAGTGGGCCCCGCTCGCCGCAACTAGAGAAAGCCCTCGCACAGAAACGAAGACCCAACACAGCCAAAGATAAATAAATAAATTTATTTTTTAAAAAAAAGTGATACTGCAAAAGGTATGCAGTTAGGCTGAAATGGACCAGAAACATTGATCCACTGACCTACCTAAAAGGTAAAACATTCCCTGCTACAAAGTGGACCTTTTCTCATCCACTTTTTAAGAGCTCCTTAGGGCACTCTTTAACGCCACATAAAAAGTGTTTGCCAAAGGAACCCTGGGGTACTAGAAGGTTGTAAGTGACGAGCTAATTCTCAGAAGAGTTTTGGCTCTATTGGATCACCATAGTACTAAGTGAAGAGTGCCACAGGACCTCAGAGCTCTTTTCCTGCTGAAATTTACTCAGTCATGATCATCCTATCATTTTTTTTTTAATGAAACAGAAATAAGTAAGTTGGAACATTCATCCCATACTGGGAAGCCAAACTATATTCACTTATATTATTTTATTATTTTTTGCCTAGTTGGCCATGTCTGCTTCCTGTTTGGGTAGTGATTGGAACATACTGACAGATGTGGAAGCATGATTCAAAACTCAACCAGGGCAATTTTTCCAAAAAATAATTGAAGACTGCATTCAAGCCTGGCATATACATAGACACCTGCTGTATTTGCATAGCCCAAGCTTACAGGAAGTTTTAATCAATCATTTTCTGTGTGTAGAATTATCCAACCAGAAAACCATTACTTATTTCGCTAGAAAAAAATAGTTTTTTTTTTTTTTTGCTGCTGGATTAGTTGCATCCCATCTCCCACTCACCTCCCTCCCTCCACCAGCAAAAAAAAAAAAAAAAAAAAATGTTTATATCAAAATATATGGATCAATGTTCCAGTTTATAAACAATCTTGGCTTATTTTTAAATCTCCAAAAAAAGTAGATTCTGTCACTTCTTTTGCCAATATGCATAAAAATTCTATCTTCAGTCACATACCTCTTCATTTATATTTATTGAGTGTTCCTTACTATGCCAGGTGCTAGGAAACTAGTGAACAAAAGAGAGAGACAAATGTTGATTAAGTAATCATAAAAAGTATGAATTACAAAAGTATGACTGAAGAAGGTGCTATATAAAAGGATAAAACAGGGGAACCTGATATAACTGTAGGTCTGGAGTGGTGATGGGTCAAGAAAGAAGCAATATTTGATCTGAGATTTTAATAAATAGACATTAACCCAACAGAATTTGGGAGGGAGAGACAAGAGAGGGAGGAGAAAGTTGCAGACAAGACAAAAACAACACGTGCAAAGGCCCTGGGGCAACAGAGAGAATGCACATTGAAGAACAGAAAGGCTTAAGAGAATGTAATACAGAAAAAGAGTGAGAGGGTTGAATTAGCTGAGGCTGGAGTATGTGAGTTTGTGCAGACTTCCTAAGGGGTTTAATCTTCAAAAGCAACTGGAAGTCATTCAAAGGTTTCCAGATTCACATTTTTAATAGCTCATTCTGGGTACAGTATATTAGAGTGAGGAGGTCTTTCAGTTGACTTAAAACAGGTGACGTTAGCACCTGCTGTAAGGATACCAGTGAGTTAGAGGGGAGTGTATGCATTCCGGAGATATTGAGGCAGTAAAACCCACAGGACTTGGCCTTGTTAAATGAATACATGAATGTATTAGTGAATCAGTCCTCAAAACAGTTCACATTCATTTACTCTTCCCACTTACCACACTGACTGAATTTTAGAAAAATTCTCTATACAAATGGTAATTTTTAAAAAGAGAAAGTGTAAAGTACATCCAACATTAGTGTTTTATGAAAAAAAAGGCATGAGTCATATCTTATGGACCTTATTTCAGGTTATAGACAAACCATCTTTAATTCAGTTATTTTTCCCCTTTGAATATTTTTGCAAGAAACTTTCCCAGGTTTCTAATTCATTCCCTACATTTATTAACATGTAAATGTTAACAGCCTTCAATTTAGAGCCAAGCTACAGATCACTCTTAAAGTGTGTTCACCAGAACCAGCCTTTGTGGAAGTAATAGCTATTACTTTAAAAATATATTTTTTAGAAAGGAAACAATGGTTAAGCAATATTCAACAAGTTTCTTTACTGAAAGGCTTTTCAGAGCCTTTAATGTGCTAATATGCATTATGAATTTCCAGGAGAGAAACAGGTAGCACATCCCAACTCATGTGTCCATGGAATGCCTTGCACTCAGTATCTCAGGGATTCCATAAGAGCCTTTGGGTAAAGAGCTATATACATATTGACTCAGTTCCTTGAACAGGGTTTTGCATGAAACAGGTCTTTATAATTTGTTAAATGAATGAAGATGTAGATTGCGACTTGCGAACTCTAAGTCTCAGATGAGAGGGGGTTGGCAAATGTCCCAGGTCTCCATTGGGGGTAGCATTAGAAGGACAACCTCTTATTACTCAGTTTCCAGCCAACTTGTTGACATGAAATATTCCTTTTTTTTTTTGAAAAGCCAGAATTCTATATTTCTGTATGAAATTTCATATTTAAAAAATTTTTTAATGCTATAGGTCAAACAGAACATACAGGTGACCAGTTTTCAACTTCAGAGGGCGATATTTCTCCACTTTAAAACAAAATTACAATGAAGAGTCAGGACAAGCAACTCTAATGGAGCAACCAAGAATCCTTCTGTGAAATCCACAAATGCTTTCCACCCTTTTAAGGAACCCACAGTGTCCATTTGAGGAACATTAACTCCTTCATTGCCTGGAGGTATCATCAGAAGCCCGAAAATAGATAACTCACCAAATGATACTGTCAGATCCTGAAAGAAAGAACTATTTCATTTAAGTAAGCACATTTTCTCCCTATTGAGGAAAGATCAGGTCATTCAGGAATAAAGAGCAATGAAGAGCAATCCTATTTGAGAAAGAGCATTATTATACCAGAGACCACACTTAGAGCAGCACAATCAGACCAGAGTTTAATTACAGGCGGGATTGTCAGATTGTTTGTCTGTTTTGCCTAAAAGAAGTAATGTCACTATTTAAAAGACAGTCAACTCTCAGGTATTTAGGATCTGATTCATCACTTTATTGGTGACCTAACCCCACATTTTGTCCTTTCTTGCTTAGAATACTTGTCCATTTCAGTGTTAACAGGTGCAGACAAATGCAGACTTATCAAGTGTATATGCCTTAAATTGAACCAAAGGTACACACACATACACTGTACACATGGCATTAAGTATTCTGTCGGGTTTTTTTTCCTTATTTGTGTTATTGCGGTAATGGTGCTTTATGGCTTATCCTTTGCTTAAAATTCTATTTGTATACCTTTTTTTATCAGTTAGAAGTCCAATATGAATAGTGGGGGGAAAATTATAGCACTGGCATGTTTCTATTTTGTAAAAATCAATTGTATTTTTAAATGAAGTGTAAACTTGAAAAAGAGAGGGTTTTTTTTTTACTGCTAATGGAACCATATATATAACAAAACCTCTCTAACTAGAGATAACTTGTTTCATGACCTCAACAATCTAAAACATATCCAAGAAAATAAAATAGAACTAATAAGTCTATGAGAGCCAAAACAGATGATAACAAAAAATAATATCACGACCTCATGTTGCCACAGCAGGTTTTCTTTAAATCATTTTGAAACACCTTCATAAATATAATCTCGTTTGGTTATTCTTAACAACATTGTAAGAAGGAAAGGGTTGGCAATATTATCCCCATTTTTCAGGTGAGAAATGGAGGGTTACCATACAAGATTTCATCCAAATCAGGACATTGATTGAGGCCCTATTAATAATGACGCCAGAACAACAAACATAAACTGGGACGATCCCAGGCAAACTGGAACATACAGTCACCCTAGAAATATGGTGGCTCAAAGCCATGTCCTTCTCTCAGAGCTTATTTGCTCCTTTAATAGCTGACATGCCTCCCCTGTGAGGCAAGATGCTACCTGTAGCTGACAGGTGAGGGGTACAGAGTCAGCCTAGAAGGGCAGGGTTGGACCGGGAGTCTAACACAGATGAATTAGGCCAATGGTCCAAATCATGGTCACCAGGGCACTTAATGAACTTGTGGCTAATGTCCGATTCAAATGTCAAATCAGTCCTCAGATCAAACACAGTGCCCAGACTCTGAGTCAGGCAATGGAAGAGTCCTCATGTCAGGGCTTTGTTCCCCAGTATTTCCAGTGAGTAACTACTCTGTGTTTGGGCTATGGGGATGGTCAGGAGGGATAAAAAATGATGGAGAAAAAGACAGCAAAAGTCAAGAAGGTAAGTCTGAGACAATAGAGGTAAAATTCAAAAGCAGTCCCCAATCCCAACACAGAGGAACAGAGCTTAACATTTAGGGATATGGACCGGGCATGTAAGCCGGAGCTTATAGGGAAGCAGCAGCTCCTGGGGCATTCACCAGGGCTAGGGACCTGAGGACCAAATATTAGATTTAAAGCACTAATACTAAACCCAGGAATGAGGCTTCTAATTTCTGCTAGGCTGGCAGCTAGGGGAAATCTTCAGAAAAAAGAAAGGAAGAACAGAGAGTCTCATAGGAGCCCCAGTTCTGACCAGTTCATCATCTGATCATCTTGGTTATCGACAGCAAGTGGCCAATGGGATGCTGCTGGACCCAGGCATTCTCACAGTCAGAGACCTGCTGACCAACTGACATCTGGGAAGAGGCAGATGCCCTTGAATGAGTGAACAGAGACCTGCATGGGTTAAGCAGGATTCTGAGTCCCAGTAGTTCCTGAGGGCCCTTGAATGATTGAACAGAGACCTGCATGGGTTAAGCAGGATTCTGAATCCCAGTAGTTCCTGCGGGCCCTTGGTTAGATGGTACCCAATGGGCTTCTTGGCTCTAAAATTGGTTTTAAATGGTGAACCTTAACCTTCTTTTTCACAAAGGTTAAATTATATGCTGTTTTAAAAGGTGTGGCCATATGTAATAGATCTTAGAAAGATGATCTGTCCAAAATAATTAACATGGAAAGACTTTTTCCTTTAAGAGTAAGCCCCCTGGGCTACTCAGAAGCTTCAGTTATCCAGACTGAAGCATTCAAACTGTCTGAGAGCCCGAATTCCAGTGCAACTGAGTACTGTTTTGCTTAAAAAGATTAGGATCTCTCCAAAATTAGCATATATCTAAACACTTCTTAGTCTCCATTTGAACTTCCCACTACTGAGTTGTGACGCTTGGGGTAGCTCCCTGAAATGCTCTGGGTCTCCTATTTTCATCTGGAAATGAGGGGATTAGACTCCTGAGATCAGGGCTCAACACACTATAACCCACCAGCTAAATCCAGTCCGATATCTGTTTTTGTAAATAAAGTTTTATTGGAACAGAGACACCCTCAGCCATTGACATATTGTCTTTGGCTGCTTTAAATCTACAGTGGCGGAGCTGAGTAGTTACAACACACACTGTATAGCTCACAAAGCCTAAAATATTTATTACATGACAGAATATTTACTACTTTGCAGGAAAACGTTTGCCCTTACCTGACCTAATTATTCTTGATTTTATAAGTATAGACAGACAGATATACAAGTATGGAAATCCATATATATATAATTTTTTAAATGTTCCTATCATTGGTGATTTCACTTCCTCAGAGGTTAGGCTTCTCATTTATTCCCCGTCTCTCTCTGCTTCTTTCTAGCATTTTCTTACTTATCACAGCAATCACCTCTCACCTTGCTTGAACGTTTCTTCCTATCGCTTCATTTTGTGTCTGCTGTTCTCTCCCTCTTTCTCTCTCTCTCTCTCTCTCCCTCTCTCATTAAAGAGAGGGATAACCCCATATAACTAACAATGCTTCAAATTATTTTAAAAAGACAAAGGCCTTTGAAAATACTGTGACATGGTCTTTAAAACAAAGTAACTTTTTAAAACTAAAGCAAACAATACCAAAGTGGAGGAACTCTCTGCCTTCAACTAGCTCTCTTTCCTTTCAGTGTCCTGCAGAAGGTCCCGAATGCACGCCCACCCGCCTCAGTGTGTGGAAATGTCATGCTTGGTTTCGGCAACTTGTTTCTCTGCTTTCACCTCATCCTTACGCCTTCAACTTTAAATTTCAGCTTTCCGTTTTCACATTTATCTGCTGCACTGCTTCCCAAATCAGTGTCCCTGACCTTTCCCACATCACTTCCTGCTGCTTATTTTTCATGTTTTCATAGTCTCCTGATCATAATGGAAGTATTTTGGCTAAATCTTCTCTATCTGAAAATGTCTCCTATACCTTTGACTCCTTTTTTTTCCTAAATCATTTTAAATCACATCACAAAGTTCTATTTTTACCTTTTCTTTAAATATCTGAGCATCAAAGGACTCCCACTTCTTTCCCTTGACTATCCCTGTATAGAATACCCACTTGGGCTACTAGTTATTTATACTTTAGCAGTCAGCACTGGGGCTCCTTTCCCAGTCTGCTGCCATTAGGAGAACTAAAGCAGAACGTTGAAACAAACCACAATGTGAATTTTTCTCTGCAGTGAATCTGAGAATGAGCAATCAACATCCACTGATAACAAAGCACCATACATCCCATAATTATAGTCATGCCTGCTGTAATGCGGTGCTGGTGAAGGGAGGAGATGGAGTCAACTGAGAAAGTCTTTGTGCAATTTAGTTGAGCATCACTCTTTAAACTGCATTATCCACACTGCCGATGTATATTCAGTACTAATCAAAAAGGGAGCTAAGACTTGGGCAAGAGCACTTTAATCCTGTAGCACCTCAAATACTATGTAGGTTAAGTAACTAAAGATAAAAAACTAACCTTGACCACTCAGTGTATGATAGTTCCCATGAATGCTAAGTACTTTCTAGAATTATCTCTTGTAATCCCGCCCCCAAACCACTGCCTATGTGCTTTAGGTTGTACACTGCACAAAAGTAGCAAATCTAAGGAGACTGTCACATCATAGCCATCTTATGATTCTGTAATATTTTTGTATTTTTATCATAACTTTGTTAACTTCAGAGATGAGTGAGCTATATATTTATTAAGGCAGTTTTGTGGCAGATGACTATAAAATGTCTTTTTTCAATAGGATTGGAATATTATCACTGTCTGATTGGACTTACAAAAGAAGAATACGTTTGATTATTAAAATATCTTGATGATCTAACAAAATTCAAAATAACCTATGTTTCTAAATAAGAAATTGCTTTTCTCACTGAAGTACTGCTTAGTATCTTAACATTTTATAAAAATCTCTATCAGCGTCAATACACTGCAGTTCACATACTCTGCCATGTGTTTTTTGTGCCAAGTGGGATTGTAGAGTTCCTATTTTAAACATATAGGCACTTTCATTATGATACAAATAACTAGGTAGTAACTAATATTAATTTAGCATTAATAATATACAAAGTGAGTATTAGATTGATATAAATTAGAGATTACTATGTAATGATCTGCTAATTACATTAGAGCACTTGTTTATTTGTTGTTATGGAAATTTCATAATTAACTGCTATTAAACTTTTGGGCTTGTTACATATCTTGTATTTTTAAATTTAATTTTTTAATTATTGTGATTAAAAATTCAAATCATGTATTATATTGTTGAGTAATTTGATTTCTATTATTTATTCTGAATTATTTTATGTTTGTATCACCATAATTAATGAGAAATATATACTATTCTAACTTCAAAAAGATGTTTTACTTGAGAGTGGGAACCTTTCTCTAATTTAGGCCAAGATGTCCTGTGAACTAGCGCAGCCCTGATTCAGACATTTGGTCCATAAGACATTTAGTCCATACCAAAGGTTCTTGAAATTTTTTCCTAGCCAAAACATCCTTGAACATGTTTGGTCCATGCCCAAAGGTTTTAGACAGGATCAAATTTCAAGGACCTTTTGTCTCCATGGCCATTTGGGGCAGAACCAAATGTCTGCTAACTGTGTGTGCAGGAAGGCAGGAACCATTTGAAGAGTCAGTTGTTCATTTCCATTCTTTCTGCCCATCTCAACTACATTAAGTACCCAATTAAGGTTCATGAATGAATGAAAGAAAGGGGAATGAAATTACATACAAAACAGCAGAGATGTAGAAAAGACAAGTACGCAAGAGGAACCATGGGGAGGCAGTCCACAAGTCCAGAACATAAATCTGTTCAGAGGGTTTTCAGAAGATAGATCAAAGGAAGTAAAACCTCCACCAGGGGCAGCTCTGGTCTGTTTAGCCTTCAGCTACTTCATAACTTACTTGCAGCCCCTACCCTTGGATCTGCTTTGACAGGAGATCTTTAAATGTTGGGGGGAAATCACTTAACTGCTATCTGATTCTTCATCTGCAAAACAGAGCTAATGACACTGACCTTCCTCCTAGAGCTATTGTGTGGGATAATTAATTAATAATTGCAGACTCCTTTGAGAGTATAAAGTGCGACATAAATGCTAAGCATTATTTCCATACAGTCTCTGCTGGCTCTTCTAAAGTGCATTCTGGTCCCGTGCCTTTGATCTGCTGTTATCACCTGAAACAGAGCAAACAAAGCCTTTGTATCATTAAGCAAATACATAATGAATGCTATTCATTGTTAAAGGTTACTTAGCGCTCTAACTTTTTTTTTTCTTTTGAATAGGGACATCCTCCTGTGAGAGGATTATGTAAGCTAATAGCTAATGTATCAAAGGAAAGGGGAGAAAAGAAGCAGCCATGGCAACCAGAGCCACAAGGCCCACGCTTCGGCCTTCAGAGGAAACCTGTGTCCACCTCAGAGGGAGGATAAGAAAGAAAACCAGAGGGGAAGATGAGCAGAGTCAGTGGTGGCAAATGGCAGGCCAGGGCCTGTGTCTCCTCCCACCGTCTCTCAGCTTATCGCACTGAATACAAGATGCCATGTGCAATATTTGGGAGGGTGAAGGATTCATGCAAGAGTCAAGTTTCTCCATCGTTGCCCTTTTCCACAAGCCCCTCCATCTTCACTGGTGTTTTACTGGGGAGATTGTTTTTCTTTTGAATATAACCTTTTCTAGAGATAGAGGTGGGCAGCGCTGTGATCAGAAAGCCTTTATCCACCCCTGCATTCCTACTGATGCTCGTTTATCTCCACTGAAACGGACCTCGACTTGAAGCCCTGCAGATAACAGTGCAGTTCATTTACTCCAGAAGCAATCGTCCCAAGGTTTTAAAGGTAAGCTAGGTGGCCTGATAGAGACACACTCTCCTATAAAATGGGGAAAAGCTCAAAACTTGTAGATTGGTTCCTTTTATTTAATATTAAAATATTGGAACAGAATTACAATTCCCTTATGTGTTTCCTTTAGATTTAGACCGAAGAAATATCGCGTTCATTGATTTGGTTTAGATTTTGTGGTTTAGACTTTTATGCTCCAATGCAGTTTTAAGGTATTCTGTTATTTTACAAATTAAATCTTTAAATGTTAGGGTTAACTTTTAAACCATGTTTTTCAAAAACTATATAAATTTACAGTGTACTCCTCTCCCTCTATTCCTTTAAATAATACCCAAAACACAACTCTCACGTCCCCCTCTATGTTTTACTGCCTTAACTATAGAGATTTTATGTCTCTTATTTGGCATTGCTGTTTATTGTCATTCCTCCATAATTCTGGGAGGTTTTGCCAACCTGATTTTATTTCAGTATCCTTTGGAAAATCTATCTTCACTATGCTTAGTTAACTCAAACTTCAGCACTATTGGAAAAAGCTAGAAAATCTTTCTTAATGTGGAACAAGATCACCACCAAGTGGCCAGGCTGGGCTTCCCTCTGTGCATCCTTCCAGATTCCCCCCCCCACACACACATTTTTATTTCATTGGATTATATAGAGCAGAAATGTCCCTAAAGATAGCTAACCCAGCCCCTTCATTCTTCAGATGAGAAAATTGAAGGTCAGAAAGGTGAATTTCTTTAATCAAGCCCACAATGCCTCATGACATGCTACACTCTTCATTTTTTCAACAACAGTGCCTCACACCTGGGATTGAACTTCAGGGTCAACCAATCCAACCCTCTATCATACAGATGGGGAAACTGAGGCTCAGAGTAGGGAAATGGCTTCTCAAGGATCACAGAGCTGATCAAATTTGGACAAGAACCCAGCTTTATTAACTTAGCCTGGCATTCATTCTACTAGACCAGCCCCATGTAAAAATGTTTTCTTTTGACGCCTTGATTTATCATAACTCTAGTCTTAATAGGCGACAACAGTATCTGAGAATGAAATGGTCAAGTTTTCCCTTCTTCAAAATAAGTCCACATCAGAGGAGCCCTTTGAAAGGCAAACTTCATTCTCATGAACGAACTGTTCCTTGTGGACAGGCATAAAAATATTTCACCACTTTTGTTTATATGATATTTAGGAGGTGATGAATTTCAGTGAAGGGAATTAGAAATTCCAAGTGTATTCTTTTGGCTTAAGGAAAATACTTATCTCTAGCTCAAAGCGTCTTGATTCTACGGTTTGATTGCAGGCATTAGAGAACTTTCTTTGGCAAGTTGGGATGAGTCCTCATTGTCTTTCAACTCCCTTCCCTCTAACTTCAAAGTCATTGTAATAAAATAAGAAAGTTCCACAACACTGAAGATTCCTTATCACTCTGAAAAGCTCTTGAGTTCCTAAGTTCTCAGGGGGAATAGGGTTTGCACAGGGCAGCAGGTGCTGTGCGTTCCCGCCCCACCCCGTGTCCCTGTGTCCTCCTAAGTTTACCTGCAGCTGTGATTCCAGGCGGACTGACAGCTTCCCCCCTCCACTGCTGTCCTCCATTTTGAGGGCTTGGGGGAGCTTCCCCAGCTTCTAGTGGGAAAACTATGAGATAGGCTTCACAAAGTTTTTCAACATGTCCTCAGCGAGACTGAGGCTTAGTTGTCCTAGAGCCCTAGCATTAAACTACTCTTTAACCACATTTAATTCACTTTTCTCCCTTTCCCATCACAGGTTTCCCATTTCCTCCTCTGTGCTTCCTGGAATTACCTCCCATATAAACTACCTGCATCCACCTCCTTGCCTCAGGATCTGATTTTGAGCTGCTACAAGCTACGATGTTCATCCTGTAAAGAAGCCCTGGTTCTGCCTTGGTGGCGGGACTGGTCCTCTAATAACAGGGTCTCCCAGAGGTCCTTCAGCCTGGCCCTTGTTCCTGCACATGGGCAGATGAACTGTGAAGCTCGGGAAGTTGAAGCGACAGGCCTCGACTTGAACAAACCTCTTGCAAGGCCCTGGGAGGGTCCCTGGAAATATACTCACATGGTTGTGCGTTTTTGTAAAATTTGCAAAAGTAAGGCATTTTAACCACAGTTAAGACCACTGTCTCTGTCCAGGTGATATTCTGGTGGCCAAGACCACTTTGGGAGTCTGGCGAAAGTGGAAAGTGAGTTAGGAATACATATTTTAATTGAACTTTGGAAAGATGTTTTAGAACATTTCAGCAAAACAAAGGCAAAATTATAGACTCCTGATTTGTGTGAATATGGAGTATGCTTTCTGTTATCTTTAAATTTGTGTATTTAAAGAACTGAAAGAAAATTTAGATTAAAAAATAGTAAGAAACGAAAGCAATAGAGTGATAAATAGAGCAATAAAGTCAATAGAAATTATTCTTATATCAAGAAGTGAATTGCAACCAAAAAATTCATCATATCAAATGCAGTAATTTATTAAGAGGAATAAATAAATTGAGCAGAAGTAAGGAATAGGTTTATGGACTGTTTGATAACCCAATTAATAAAGAGAAGTGAATCATATGAATACATTGGAAAAAATTAAATATCTTGATTATTTGACACCAAATACTGACATCAGTGACTCTAATACAAACTCCTAATACGTCATTACAATGAGGATGCCTATGACAAATTGGTTAACGAGTGTCATCAAAGTATTTAAAATTAGACACAGCACAAAAAAACTTGAAATGCCCTAAAAATATACAGATCATATACACAAAAAGCTTAAAAGAGAGTTTCCAAATTTGACAACAATCCTAACTATTTATATGACATTGCCAATAATGAGTTTGAAGCTGCAAGAAATGTTTCTAAACTATCAAAAATAAAAACCAAGTTTTAATCAATCAGAGTGGAGGAAACACTAAATTATCTTTCTATTCTCTCTATGGAAGATATTCTCAAAACCTCCTCATATGAAAAACCCACCAAAGAGTTTGCTTCCAAAAATGTCAGGGAAAAATTATGAAAGCAGTTTGAAAGGAGTTAATTCGTAAAAACATTACATTACTTTTCAGATGTTGTGATGTTTGTGCTATTTGTCATGCTTGTAATTTCTTTCATTATTCCAAATAAATAATGACTCATATCTAATTTTGTATTCATAATTTTGTATTCTTTTTCTTAAAGAAAGCCTCCCAAGTTGTATAAGCTTCCATATCTTCCCAAGGCTCCCTCTAACAGTGAACATGATATACGAGACCTTAATCCTGCAACAGAAAAGAAGCAAAATGCTCTGCCTTCCACTTAATATACCAAGAATGGATATGTATCATGAGACTTCCCAAAATCAATTCATTTAAGAGAGTGAGAAAACAGTATATGATCTTTCTATTATGACATGAATCATTATATTTTACAATAAATTAAGTTGGGACTATATACATTTATTCAAGAAAAGAATTACCCACCTACTGTATTTGATAGTGACCTACGCTGCTGGCATTTCCAAAACTTAGAAAGAAAGATGTCACATGAGTTAGTCATCACAGGGGAATGAAGGAAAACTGACAGAGACCTTGGAAGAGTAGACCCTGATACACTTCTTAGGCTTAGGGGACAATAAGAAAATAAGACAGTGTGTTACAAACTGCAGGTCAGAATCCATTATTGAGCAGTAGAAACTAATATATTGTAACAATCATTTTTTTAGAAAAAAAAGAGAAATGATTAAAAAAGAATAGACTAGTTTAGGAAATAGATTGGATCACATATTGTTAGGTTAAGTGTTCTATGAAACTTCTGTGTGTGACAGTACGTGTGTACAGGGTTACAATGTAAAAGGCATTTTTTACTGTGGATCACAGTCTAAAAAGTTTGAAAAGTATATAAAAGGGATATGGAGTGGCTTCAGATTTCAGCATAAGAGAATAAGAATGACAGAAATGGTTACCAGAGTTCAGGTTGATTATTTGTGGCAGATTATTTATAAATTCACTGGAATTTGGGAGGCATTTTTTTTTTTTTTTTTTTTTTTTTTGCGGTACGCGGGCCTCCCACTGCTGTGGCCTCTCCTGTTGCGGAGCACAGGCTCCGGACGCACAGGCCCAGCGGCCATGGCTCACGGGCCCAGCCACTCCACGGCATGTGGGATCCTCCCAGACCGGGGCACGAACCCGCGTCCCCTGCACCGGCAGGCGGACTCCCAACCACTGCGCCACCAGGGAAGCCCCTGGGAGGCATTTTTAATAGAAATAATAGTTTAAGTCATGATTGGATTCCTGAGTGAAACCACAAAAGCTTATTAACGCAAAATATAATATATAAATTATAGTATGATATGGTACAATGTGATAAAATATGATATGGGTTAATATAATGACACTATGTAATATAATGAACACAATACAATATAAATTAATGATTACAGTTATTACAGCCCTAAGCCAGCACTCTCATTTCCCTCCCCACTGTCTCTCCCATGTGCAAGTCTCATGAGCAAACTGTTATTTATATAGTCTACAATTACAGGATTTCAGTCACAATACTATGTGTATACATTTCAAAACACGATTTAACATTTGTAATGATAATTTAATACATTGTTTTGCACTGCCACTTGATTTGGTTTAATATAACTGTTACCTAAACCTTTCTGCCTAATTAGAACCACTCACCCTTCCTTGCCCTCACAAAAGAACAACAGAAGTATTGAAGAGGCTAAAAGGAATAAGGTTTTTAAACTGGGTACAAGTAAGACCAAATGACACATTTGTTTTAAAGTGTAACATTTGTAATTCCAGCCTAAAGATAATCCTCTGATGTCAAAATTGTCAATGTCTCTAAATAATGAAGTAAAAGAATAAAAAGTCAATATGCAACAGCCAAGCTCAATAAAAATCTGCAGAAGGGAAAGTCATCTTTCATGACAGCCACAGAATAATAAACAGGCAGGTAATCCTCTGAGCTTACTTTGTCATATGTTACAACAACAATATGGGAAGTACATTCTAACGGTTATTTGACTTCAGTACCGTAAGAGTGTCAACAATTCATATGTTGATTATATGTAACTTGATATAGATCTGCTAGATACATGTGTTCAGACAGGAAAAGGGAAAAAGTATTAACATTTATGAAGTATCTTCAATGTGTTGGGACTATATTTGGTCCATTATATTCATTATCTTATGAGGTAGAATGATACATAATATTTTATAATATCTTAATATTGCAAAAATTTTTGTAATGCTATAAGTTATCTGTTACTAAACTCATGTTATAAAGATACTGTATTAGTGTTCTGTTGCTACTGTAACAACTTAGCATAAATTTGTTGGCTCAGCACATAAATTTGTCTTCCAGTTCTGTAGTTCAGAAGGGTGAAATGGGTCTCACTGGACTAAAATCAAGATGTCACCAGGGCTGTGTTCCTTTCTGGAGGCTCTAGGGGAGGACCCTGTTCCTTGCCTTTCCATCTTCTAGAGTGTCCCCATACCTTGAAGGTTTTACCCGCTCAGCTCTTGGCCTTCTTCCTCCATCTTCAAAGTCAACAATATTCGACCATGTCCTTCTCACGCTGCTTTGTCTCTGGTTTTCTTTCAATTCCCTCTTCCACTATTAAAGACCCTTGGGGTTACACTGGGCTCACCCAAATAATCCACGATTGGACAGTTTAGGAGAGGGGAAGTATAGTATGACAGAGGAATATGGTAAATTCAACAGCAGTCTGAAGGCACCGGGCTCCAGGTGGGCCACAAGGGAAAAGGTACGGTGCCAACAGAGCTGCTCTGGCCCTCCTCCTCTGACCAAGCCTCTCCATCCTTCTTCCTTCTGTTTTCACCAGTCCCTTCTCAACCGGAGGAATAGGCAGCCAGCTGCTGTGAATAAATTACAACTCACTAACTTGTACCGACAAGAATGAGGATCCCAGGCCAGCTATGTGCCCACCGGCACTGCCATCCTCCTATGGCCTTGGCCTACACTCTTTGGTCTTTGGGGCTTGAGCTAGAGATGGGCAAGGAGAGGGAACCTAGAACAGAGAAAGAAGGAACAGATGTGGCCTGAGTGTCTAGTCCACCCCGTAGTCCCTTTGCTGGGGAGGGACAGGGAGCTGTCACCAAGATGCCCAGGGAGACCCATTTACTTGCTGTTCACAGGGTCTCCTCATTCACAGAGCAGTTTGTTCCCACGTAAATTTTTTAATGCATGGAAAAGCCTTAAATGCAAATGTATTCATATTCACAGTTTTATTTATTCTTAACCTTTTTTTCTCCCAATTAAATGTTGAGGCTTAAACTAATAAGCAATTGATATAATACAAGCTAATTATTTTTGCAGTGCCTTTAGCATATGTTGACTTCTTCTTCATTCACAAAAAGATCTGCTTTATTCTGTAGGAAAAATCCCTACCCCCAGCTCTGAGTCATCCTGAGTGGAAAGGGTTGCCTGCTCTCACCACCTCATTAGGATACTTGACAACAGTTTACAGATCTTTGGGGATAATCAGCAGGCTTTCAAATACTGCCTGTAACCGTGATAAACACTATATTTAAAAAAAATAGTGTAACTCTTACATGGTTCCCTCAGGCAATTAGCCTGTGTTGCTTGCCATCATTGCCCTGCTTCCATCTGCAAAGAATAAGCATTCGGTCTGTCTGCTCAGAATTATCATGTATTTCCTTCTTCCCTCTAGGTAGGTCACTAGATTCCTTTGTGAACAGTGGGCATCAAACAGTCAATGTTTAATGACTGTTAAGTGACAAACAGTCATTAAAAAAAAAAACACTAAATAGTGCAACATGTATCTCAACATTTCTCTAGAGCATGGAGTCATATTACATGGAATTATAAAATACTATCAGAAAAGGGCACTCTACATACCATAATAGTCATTTTTAAAAGTTCAATTTGGCAATTCCTGGCCACACTTAATTTTCTCTGAAAATTCCCACATGGCAGAAAGATACTGCTTTTTGTGGCTTTCAGGTCTCTTTCAGGGAACTGTAAAATGACAACCTTTTAGAATTAGCACTTTTCCTGTAAATAGACACTAAATTACTTATACCAAACAAAGTCACCTATGCATTTTCATTAAAATAATACTAAAATGATAAGTAATTTTCCTATATAACCATCTTGGGATTTATGAGGATTAGAATTCTGTACTATAGTTTAGTAGAAATCACTTGTTCTTCATCTGCACTGATAGGTGGGGCTAGGAATTTCTGTATTAATTATAATATTTTAGCGTATTAAAATTTATATCTAGATGAAGCAGATACTTCAAAGCTTCAAAACTCATGAAACTGCATACGTCTCTTTTAAGGGATAAAACTGTTTGCATTAATACATGAAATACACTACCAAAACACCCCCTGCTGATTTCATAGGCTTTGCAGGGAGTTATGCAAAATTTTCTGAAAACTAAAAGACTGAGGATGAGATATTTATGATGATAAAAATTAGATCTCAAGAACTATTAGAAACTTGGAAGATTCTCTTAAGGTGGAATTTTTAAATTCAGTTCAGCAACTATTTAATACACACCAGAGGTAAAAGAGCCTAGCAGAATCAGAAGATTGGAGTTTGAGCTGTGCCCTTGCTGGCAGCATAGCAGGGCACACTGAATATCTTTATAAACCTCCACCACGGAATTGAAATGAGAATTAACTGAAGTAACTGTTTTGGGAATAAAAGGTCATCACCTCTCAAATATTGATTATTAAGACGGCATGGCATAAGACAATAATTCTCATATTTAGATGTGGAAACAAATTCTTAGGAATGCACCAATTCTCCATGTAAATGTGTTTTTGCCCTTTAAATTTTTGTTTTGTTTTTATGTTAATGTTAATCTTTTAAAAAGTTCACGTGAGCACATTCTGGATCATCTGAATACCCTCCTTCTAACTGCCATGCAACATGTGGTACTCATGATAGCATTAGTGCCAAGTAATTGGACTTCATTTGTTTCGAAGCTAATGAAAACAGACACAAGCTGACTTAACATGTAGCTTTCACGTTCCTCCAAGACAAAGGCAAGCGACAATGGCAAAACTTCTGAACGAAGATTTGGTGGTAGTTTGGATCCAGAAAACTGATGAGAAAATTCCATCATTACGTGGTACACTATAGCATTTGGCAAAGCTGAACTTAAAAAAACAGAATCCTGCCAGTCTGCATCAAGAGCAGTGATTTAACATCATGCATCATCTGTACCGATTTTGTAGCGTTAAATATGTATTTACTGTAATTGTGTTTTAGTTAGTCATATGAAAACTATAAACCTAAGTTTATATTCACATTCAGATTCTATATATTTAAAATAAGATTATTAAAATTAACATATATTAATTAAATAATTAACTTTAAAATAATTTAATACTTGAGGGGTGTGGACAAGATCAGAACTCAGAAAAGAAAGAACTCAGGTTAAGTCTTCTAAGTCAAATGACTTCATCTCCCTCTATTCACAGAAATAAGGATAATAATCTCATCCACATAGGACTGTTGTGAGGAATAAATGAAACAATGAATATAACTGTGAATGAATACCTTCCCAGCCCTTACTGTGGAAAGTAAGGGCTCTGAATCAAGAGTCTAGACTTTCAGCCTACATTTCTATGCCACCTTGGGCAAATCACCTTAACTTTATGGGAGTCACTTCCCAATTTTCTAAAGCTAGGAGGTAGACCAGATCAGATTACCTTACAGTTCCTTATAATATAGCTGTAACAGCAGGTGGTTGGGTTTTCCGTTGGCATTTCAATGGACTCCTCATTTCCAAATCATACCCACAGTTACTTGGCTTTCCGTTAGATTTATTTTAAACTTACTATTTCAAGAAATATAAAATTTTATCCTTCACTTGTGACCAATGAGCAATTCACAAAAAAACAGGGTTAGAAAAGCTAAATTCTCCCATCTGTCAGAGAGATTTTTAATATCTTTCTTTGCTTTGTTGTTTTCCATCCTAGGCAAGTCATATGACCTCTCCACTGCACTGCTTAAAAAGCAGGCTCTGGACACAGAATTGTGAATTTAAATCCTGACTCTACCACTTTTTATCTGGGCAGCCTAGGGCAAATTGCTGAACCTCTCTAAGCCTTAATCTTTTGTAACAATTAAGGAGATGATGGTCCTAAAGCACTCAGCTGTGAAGCCTGATACTTTGGAAAAGCTCAGTGAATGTTAGCTATTATCAGTATTATCATGTTTAATTTTCCTTCCCTTTCATCCTTCGTTTTCCAGTTGCTACAAAGAGAGGCTTGCAGCATGAAGGGGCAATAAGAAAACTCTGGGGAGCTACGCAAGCGGTGACAAACAATTCTCAATTCGTAGGCAGGTTACCAGAAAGAGCAGCCACCACACGCATCAGGAAACCTAGATTGGATCTGGGTTCTACAGTTTTCTAGCTTTCTGAGTTTCATTAAGGTATCTCACCTCTCTAAAGTTTTTGTTTCCTCCGCTCTAAACGGAGGCTAGTAATATTTGCCCTATTTATTTCACAACACTGTTAGTGAAAGGTTCAAAAACAAGTATTTTATATATACACGAAAACACTTCCTAAAGCCTAAAGTGCTAAACAAAGTGGTTTTTCTAATTGATAACATTCTGAAGGGACAGGACTTGGGTTCTGCTCTGGCTCTCTCACGAACAAGCTGTGCTGATGTTGTTTAACTCCTCTGGGCCGCATTCACCTGCCAGATAATTAGAGCAGTAACTGCCATCTTTGACTGCGGCTTTACCACACAGCATGCACTGCTCTACGTTCTGGATCTACACACCAGGAGACTTCTCTCAGCGCCACAATTTTAAAGCAGACATTACGTTCACTTAACAGATTAAAAACAAATAGTAACAATAAGGCCAAGAGAAGTTAGAAACCTGCTATCCCGCACCTGCAGTGCTGAGGTTCTAAAAACACCTAACCATAAGAGAGTTATTAGCAATCCACAATTTTGCCTCTAATCACCCGCGACCCCTCACAGAGAGGCTGTAGGTAAGCCCATTCACCTGGAGAACTTCATCCACCAATCCCTGGATCCGACCCTCCCCGTTCCTGCCCGGGCCCCGCCTCGCCCCGCCCCACCCACGGGCCGCTCCGGCCACAGCCCAACCACTAGAGGCCCGGCGCCGTAGACACCTCCCCCGCCCTCACGTGCGGAAACCAGCGTGTACCCAGACCGCACCGCGCTTACCGGACGCGGAGCATGCGCCATGTGTGCGCCCGGACTTCCTATTCGCGTCCCATCGCTTCCGGCGGGGTACGTCTGACCAATAAGGCAGGCTCGGAGGCGGGCCATAGTACAACCCGGCTCTTCGCCCGCCTTTACTTAAGGAACCGCGGGGGAGGGGCCTGCGTGAGACTTATGCGGCCAGGTCGGGGCTCATGGCTGCCTCCAGGACGGTCGGCACTTTCCGTCTCCCGCCGTTACCCACGATTCGAGAAATCATTAAGTTGTTTAGACTGCAAGCCGTGAAGCAGCTATCCCAGAATTTTCTCTTGGACTTGAGGCTGACAGGTGGATGGTTTATCACTGCTCCCCGGATGTCTTCCCCCCGCGTCCCTGGGGCGTGGGTCGGGGGGGGGGTGTCGCGCGGACCCTGCGGGCGAGTGACGGGGGTCAGGGACAGGCGTGCAGTGGACTTAAGTCAGGCCCTGACGGGGGTCAGGGACAGGCGTGCAGTGGACTTAAGTCAGGCCCTGAACTGAAAACTCCGGAGTCCCGCCGCCCAGGGGACGTGGAATGCGTTGTTTGCTCAGGGGTGTTTGCCGTGGGCTCTTGAAGGCAGGTTGTGCGGACGCCGAGCAAACACTAGGCGTAGAAGGGGTCGCGTTTCCTGAAAGGCGGTTTTGGAATTGGAGGCTCGGTGTGTTAACAACACGAAATACACTGCACGTGCTGACTAGATTGGCTTTTTATGCAGTTAACTTAGAGCAGGGATTTTATCAGTAACAATGTCGGAAGTGTCAGTTTCATGGGATTCGTTATTTAAACGTTTACCTGTTGAGTCTAAAATCCTCGAGGGTGCAAATATTCATTTCGTAAATACATATTAAACCAGCCCCTATGTGCTAGAGCTGAAGATGGGATATGGGAGTGAGCAAGGCGAAGTCTGTCCCCAAGGAGCTTACATTTTAGTCAGTTTACATTCCCACTCCTGAAGTAACATTTAAAGTACAATAAAATTCACCTGTTTGAAGCGCACAATGTGATACATTTTGACAAACGTGTATATTCGTTTAATCTCTACGCCGTTTCTGAGTGTTGGTCGTTCTAAAAGATGAGACTTCAATAATAACGATGTATATCAAATATGTCCCCTAGTTCACGGTTGGAATACTTAACGTTTCTGAGGTTTTGATATTTCATTCTGTTTGGCCCCTCTTCAGAAACTGAAAGGATCAGTAAATCCCACCCCGAAAGTTCATCTTCTGTTAAATGAAGTACAGTCCACAAAGCATGGATAGGATGTTTTATCTTTTGGACATAGAATAGCAGTGTGGACAGGCCAGTAGCAGTATAACTGGGTAAAAATAGCTTAACGTGGTTTCAGTTTTCTCATCTTTTAATTCGAGGAGAGCTCTACTATAAGAGCTTTAAAAGGTTACCCACCTCTCAGATTCTTTGCTTCTGGTAGTAAACCAGAACCAACCTTTTCTACTAGTCATTAGCCACATTCTAGGTATAGAGCACCTTTTTCAGGACTGAAAATACAGGTCTTTATATTTCCAGAAGAATCCTTCATGTACATTTTTTCATGTGAGTCTTTTCACCTTTAGGAATAAATTCTGGAATCTAGGTACTCTTATTCCCTTTTCTATAGGAACCAAAGTGAAGGGAAATTAAGGTACTTGTGTGAGGTGAGAAGCTCAGGTGTGAGCAGAGCAAGATGAAACCCAAGTGTAGTGAATTGACAGTGCCTCTTTGATAGTCATTTGTATTTGAATGTTTCTGAAAAGTTTTGAAAAGTTTAAGGTGGAACAACTGTCCTACATACTGTGATAGCTCTCCATTAAAAAAATGAGAATATTAAATTCACGATACCCGTGCTTAATGCAGACTCTTGTTCCCTCCGAGAGGCATTGGTCTTTAGTGCAGGAAGGATTGGCTTTAGGATTTACACCTGAGCTGGAGTCCCTTCTCTTCCATTTGCTTTCTAGGTGACCTCACCCAAATAAAGTAATAAACAAGGAAACCAGGAAGTGTAGAGAAGTTAAACTGGGATAGTAGTTCTTAGTTAATGGGCTGTAAGGATTTGCTGTGAGAAAACATGTAAAGCACCTGTAACAAATAGATGGTCAGTGGGTGCAAGTTTTCTCCTGGCACCCATTAAAGAGAAAACTATTTTTGGATGGTTGAGAGCCTGTTTTTGCCTCAGCCTACAAGGATGGGTTATCAATAATACAAGCAAAAATGAGACTACGGTATCAGTGAACAATGCAGTGACGTGCTGGTATGTTTTCAGTGGCTAAATTTCCACTATCCCAAGAAGCCCAATTGCTTGGATTTTAATATCTCAGTCAATAAAACCAGTCTGTTTGTTTTTCCAGAAGTGATGGTTGATTGCAGTGAATCCTCAGTAATCTGCTTTTCCATGATTTCTTAAGGTCTGCTAGCTTAGATCGATTAATTAAAAAATTAATTTCTCGTATCAACTTGCACGTTTGCAAAGCTTAAAAAACCTCCACTGCTAAATGTCACCTTTTCCTGAAAATAACCAAGAATCCAAGTTTCTGCAAGTCCTACCAGCTAGGAACTTGCTGCCATTGCCATACTGACCACCAACTAGATGCCTGCTAGTAAAAATAGAGACTGCCCGCACTTTTTGCTTCTGAATTTTTAACTAGCAGCACTGGAAATTGAGTGTGAAAGTCGTCTTGCTTATTCAGATATTGAGTGTTCAACAACTGTAGAGAAGTGGTGCGTGCTTTTCCAGGCAGTTCTTCTTAGGAATTGATTGGTTTGGCAGAGGAACAGGTAGAAAAGACCATGTCGGCTAAATTTACGTTAAGGAAATTTGTTATGGTAAGCTTATTTTTATTAAGGGTTTGGTACAATTCACCAGTTATATGGTAGAATATTGAATGGCCACTGTATGTTGGTTTAGGTTGAGCGTTAAATAATCGGATAAATATATCTTATATATAAAAGATTAGTTGATTGAGTAATTGCTGATAAGAATTTGTGTAGACTATTTTTCTTTTTAAATTCCATATGTTGAAATTTGCCAAGGTAATCGACTGAAACTTTCTTTTCTCTAGATAAAATTGTAAGGAAAGCTGGCAGTCTGACAAATGCTTATGTTTATGAAGTGGGCCCTGGGCCTGGGGGAATCACAAGATCCATTCTCAATGCCGGTGTTGCTGAACTGCTGGTGGTTGAAAAGGATAGTCGATTTATTCCTGGATTACAGGTGAGATACTTGGTGTCTCTTTTAGGAAGCAAAAACCCGATATAAATCTTCAAACAGTGCTTCTTAAACCCCAGGGTATCCAAGGATTCTGTAGTTTGCTCCTCAAACTGCAGCTCTCCAGGCTTCGTTCCAGAGATTCTGATTCCATAGTCTGGAGTGCTATAGGAATCTGCATTTCTAGCCAGCATGCCCACATGAACTCTTGGCCACAGCTTGAATAAACCTGCTTTATGCATTGATACTAAACAAACTTCCTTGTGTGACCTTTTTTTTTATCTACTAATAGCTGTGCATGTCATGGCCCATTCTTTCAGAAGTAAGTAAAACCAAGTAATGCCAATACTGACTTCTGAGAACCTCATTTAAATTCAGAAAATCATGTCTACAAGCAAAAGATGAAGACATATGCCTCATTGAGAGAGACTAATTGTTAAGCTTAGGCATTTGTGTAAGGATTTTTTAAGTGAAGAAATTAAGTTGTACCATTGTACATGTAGAGTTAAGATGAGGTTTAAATGAAATGATACATGCATCTAAAACAGTAGGTGATGTCATATGGGAAATATTTGAAGGAATTGGGTGTGTTTCAACAGGAGAAGAGAAGCCTTGAGTGAGGGGATTGACAGCTGCCTATCAAAGGCTGTGGTGGGGAGGATCAGCTTGCTTTGGTCTTCTCTAGACGAGAACTAAAACAAATAGGTAAGAATTGAGGGAGGCAGATGTGGATTTAAAATGAGGAGGGACTTATATTTTTGGAACAGTGGCAAACAGTGGAACAGATTATATCAGGGATCTTGTAAAGGGAATTCTTCATGGGGGCCACTTAATGCACTTAAAAGGGCCTTTGTTTGATTCCTCTGCAATTCTGAAACTTTAAAAGAGCCCTTAGCCTTTAGTTCATATGAGTAGCAATTTATTAGGCGAGTCCAGCAGAATAATAAAATTATCTACATTGTTACTTTCATACAAGAGGACAGATTGGTTTAAAATTAGGACATTCTGATACTTTTGTATGTATTAATGGATAAATGTTTAATTTCTGCCAGAACAGTTAGAAAAAATTTGTTTGAAAATCTAGGGCTTTGTGTTCATGCCTCTGAATTTTTTTAGAAACCTAGTGATTTTTTTCTCATTATTTTGCTATTTCTAGTTTTTATGCTTTAAACAATTAGGTATTTAGTTTCATCTAATTTTGCCAGCCTTTATTGATAGAATTGGTTTCAGATTTATAACTTTATTTGAGGAAAGAGCGGTGTATCAGTGGGAGGTGGAAGTGATAATATTGTTATTTTTGGTGAGAGCATAAGGTGATAAAAAGAAACTGAATAACACTACGTAATTCCCTGCAGGTTTATTTATCTAACCCTTTTGTGGGCATAGAGAAGAAGACTCACCTGACTTTTTTCCCCTTAAAGGGGCATCTTAACCCTAAATCTCACCCTCTCTTATGTGTAATTCTTTCTCATTAGGCAGGGAGGTGAATCACATTTCTCATCGCCAGCTTAATTTATATATTCTCCTCTCTGATCTCAACTAAAGATCTTTGAAGACAGACTAAACCACAACTGTACTCTTCTCACCTGCCCCCACCACCGCCTACGCAAGTTCCTGCACTCCTAACCTCTGCCTTGTTTTATTTGTCGCATGAGATTTCTTATTGTTTGACACACTGTATGTTCTTCTTTGTTGTCAGTCTCACGCCGTGGAATGTAAGCGCCATGAGGGTAGAGATTTTTGTTCGGTTTGTTCCCTGACATGTAAGGGTGCCTGACACATAGCAGGTGTTCAGTGATGTCTCATGTGGGAGATAAAAAGGTTGTCTCTCTGTCTTTGTAGGGATCTATCTAATAAGCTGATTAAATGTGTTATTTAATGGTGAAAGTGAATAATTGTGTAGCATTGGTTATCAAAAGAGTTTTGTGCTTTTTTTTCCTAACCATGAAGGTTGATTTCAAGGTAAATTACTGTGCAAGAAATGTGTATTTGACTTCTTTTTTGTTTCTGTAGAAGAGGCAAAATTAATTTTTAGTGTCTTATATGCATGAAAGGAATTTACATTAAAAAATGTTGGGTACTAAAATATCAAATAGACTTCTTTTTTCTGTACAGAATGTTTCAATATGTAAAACCACTTTCTTTTAGAGGTACTAAATTAATCATAAAACTCAGTGAAGGCAGAAGGAGAGTGATCTATTTTAAGGATTCCATTTTAGTGATACCTAAGCTAATAGAATTACTTTTTAAAGAAATTATAATAATTTATAAAATGTCTGCTAGCTGAAAGTATGTCATTTGTAGCTTAATTCAATTCTTAAAATATTATCATGAGGCAGCCTGAGGGAAAGAACATAGTGATAACATAGGTTTCACTATCAGCATGTTGGAATGTAAGAAAACATGTCTAATACGTGGAAGCATTATAGTATGAGTTTGTAGCGAAGAACAGACTGTTAACATCAAATGGCTTGTGTTTGATTTCAGGCTGTACCGTTTACTATTTATATGACTTTGGGCAGGTAACTATCTCTCTGTGCCTTGCTTTGCTCATAGGATTGTTAAGGATTAAATGAATGCTTTATCTTAGTGGGCACTCAGTACGATTTTTGATATAAGTAATCAATTAAATTATCATCCCCATGCCTTGGGCACTTTTGGTAATTAAGGATTGTTCATGAGACTGCTAATCTGGAAAGAGGTATAGGAGAAAAGTAATGTTACTCCGTTGGAGTGCTAGAAAATCCCCAGCGCTGTGGAAACATTGGGACTTTCTCCAACTCATCAAACTAGTATTGGACATGTGGAGCTTCTTTCTCTCTTACTGTGGTTGCATTTTCTTGTGATTGTGCATAAAACTTAGTTTTTATCATGTACAGTTTATCAATTTTTTTTACTTTGATGCTTTTTACACCTTAGTTTTAAAATAATTGGCCAAAACTAAGAATTTCTCCTACATTTTCTTCTGGATGTTTTATCTGGATGTGGAATCTAAAAACAACAGCAACAACAAAACAAAAGTGAACTCGTAGCTGCAGAGAACAGATTGGGGACTGCCAGAGGCTGGGGGTTGGGCTTGGGTGAACTGGGTGAAGTTAGTCAAAAGGTACAAACTTCCAGTTATAAAATAAGTCCTGGGGATGTAATGTAGAGCGTGCTGACTACAGCTAATACTGTACTGTATGTGTTAAAGTTGCTAAGAGGGTGAATCTTAAAAGTGCTCATCACAAGAAGAAAAATTTGTGTGTGGTGATGGTTTCACAGTGTACACATACATCTAATCATTACGCTGTGCCCCGGAAACTAATATAATGTTATATGTTAATTGTATCTCAGTTTTTTAAAAAGCTGAATGCTAATTGAGTTGAAAGCTTATTTCCTGAATAATGTACAAATTCTTAGAATCATAAGCAACATAAGATCCAGTGGTTTTCAAAGTTCACTTGACCCTAGAACAACACGGATTTGAACTGCAGTGGTCCGCTTATACACAGATTTTTTTTTCAGTAAATACATGCAGTACTACACTATGCGAGGTTAGTTGAATCTGAGGTTGAACAGGTACAGAGGGCTGATGATGGGACTTGAGTATCTGTGAATTTAGGTATTCTCGGCAGGTCCTAGAACCAATCCCCTGCAGATACCAAGGGATGATTGTAAATGGGAAGGAGAAAAATAAAATCCCTCTCCAATTTTCCAAGTGTTGACTAAGTAGAGACCTTAATTTGGTAGTTAGAGTGCCTCCTCGTTGGTTTGCTCCAGGTGAGCCAAATTATACTCTGCCAGAACTTGCCCTCCTCTTGTTCTAAACATTCCATGACAAAACAAAAATTACAGTGAAAGGCAGAAGTCTCACTTTGATCTTCTTTTTGCACAATGAGAGGAACATGAACCTTGAAAATCTACAAATCTACAGTTTGGAGTAAAATATTACAATAAATCCCTATGAATCACTGTGTAATATTAGTTCCTTACAATGAGCAGAAAAATTATGAAGATATCTCTAAAATACTTTCAGTAAGGAAACTTGTTTAGACACTAATCTTAGCGAGATCATTCTAACTCTAAATTCTCAAAATGGAGTTAATATAATTTGCTTCCACCTTACCCCATATAAGTGCATGAAATTTTAGCACTTAAATTTAATGCATGTTTTAGAGTCACAGTACTTTGAGAAATTTTTTTTAAAAAAGCCAAAACCCAAACTAAGAATTTCTCCTGTCTTCTAGAAGTTTCGTAGTTTTAACTTTTACATGTAGACCTATGACACATTTTGAGTTAACTTTTGTATATATTGTGATGTAAGGGTAAAGTGGGGGTTTTTTTTGCACCATTTGTTGAGAATATTATCTTTTCCTCATTGAGTTGCCTTGTTACTGTTGTCAAAAATCAATTAGTTTTATGTGTGTTGGTCCATATCTGGACTTCCAGTTCTGTTTTATTGATCTATAGGTCTGTCTTTTCACCAGTACCAATCTGTGTTGATTACTGTAGCTTTATAGTAAGACTTGAGAGCAGGTCATGTAAGTCTTCCAACCTTGTTCTTCTTTTTCAAAATTGTTTTTGCTATTCTAGATCCTTTGCATTTCCAAATAGTTTTAAAATCATATTGGCAATTTCCACTTAAAAAAAAAAACCTCATGTGATTGCGATTGGATTAAAACTGTAGATCACTTTAGGGAGAACTGGCATCTTAATAATATCGTCTTCTGATCCATGAACGTGATATATTGCTCCATTTATTAGGTTTTCTCTAATTTCTCATGGCCATGTTTTATAATTCTTAGTAGACAAGTCTTGCACACCTTTTGTCATATTTACCCTTAACTATTTCATATTCTTTGATACTATTGTACGTGGTATTGGTTTTTAATTTTAACTCAAAGTTGTTGTTACTATGTAGAAATACCATTTATTTTTAGATATTGACTTTGTATCCTACAACCTTGCTATACTCACTTATTAGTAGCTGTTTTGTAGATTTCCTTAGTATTATCTGCATATATTAATATTTCATCTGCAAATAAAGACAGTTTCACCTCCTCCATTCCAATCTATTTGTCACTATTTTTCTTCATCTTGCACCAAGACCTACAGTACAGTGTTTAACAGAAGTGGTAGGAGTAAACATCCTTGTCTTTCTCGGGTCTTAGGGGAAAAGCATTCAGACTCTTAACCATTGAGTACGATGTTAGTTGTAGGTTTTTCCTGGATCTCCTTTTTCCGGCTGAAGAAGGACCCTTCTGTTCCTAATTTGCTGAGAAGTTTTTTGTTTGTTTTAAATAATGGATGGGAGGGAGGGAGACACAAGAGGGAAGAGATATGGGAACATATGTATATGTATAGCTGATTCACTTTGTTATAAAGCAGAAACTAGCACACCATTGTAGGGCAGTTATACTCCAATAAAGATGTAAAAAAATAATAAAAATAATGAATGGATATTGGATTTGCAAGAATACTTTTTCTGAGTTTTTGAGATAATCGGATGGTTTTCTTTTTTAATTAATATAGCAAATTATATTGATTTTTCTAATGGTAAAGAAACCATCTGTAGAATCTGTAATGATGTCACCTCTCTTTCTTGATGTTGGTAATTGGCATATCTCTCTTTACTGATCAATCTGGCTACAGAGTAGTCAACTTTATTGATCTTAAACAAAAACAGCTTTGGAATCACTGATTTTTCTCTATTGTTTTCTTATTTCATAGATTTCTGCTCTGAAATTTTTGTTCCTCTTGCTTTGGGTTTAATTTGTTCTTCCTATAGTTTAAGGTGGAAACTGAAGTCATTGATTTGAAGCCTTTCATATTTTCTTATAGGTGTTAGTACAATAAATTTTCCTTTCAGTACACCTTTAGGAGAATCCCACAAATTTTGATATGTTGTTTCATTTTCATTGCATTCAGAATTTCCTTTTTCTTTTTAGATATTAAAGAAAGACTTTAGCTCAAATTTCCCTTATAGTTTCTTATTTGACTTGTGGATTATTTAGAAGTGTATCTTTTAGTTTTCAAATTTGGGGGCTTTTCAGATCTCTTTCTGTTATTAATTTCTAGTTTAATTCCATTGTAATCAGAACATACTTTGCATGAGTTGAATCATTTTTTATTAATTCAGACTTGTTTATGGCATATGGAATATGATCTGTCTTGGTAAACGTTTCTTGAAAAGAATATGCATTCTGCTGTTGGATGCAGCATAAATTTCAATTAGGTCAGTTGGCATTACTCAAGTCTTCTATCTCCTTAGTGATTTTCTGTCTACTTGTTCAATCATTTATTGAGAGAAAGGTATTGAAATCTTGTACTCTAATTGCAGATTTGTCTGTCTCTCCTTGCAGTCCTATCAGTTTTTGTTTCAACTATTTTTAAACACCGTTTTTAGGTGCATAAACATTTAGGATTGTTATATCTTTGTTATGGATTGGCTTCTTTATCATTTTGAAATGAACTTCCTGATCCCTGGTGATATTCTTTCCTCTGAAATCTACATTGTCTGATATTAATATAGCCATTCCATCTTTCTTTTGATTAGTGTTAGAATGGTATATCTTTTCCATCCTTTTTACCTATTTCTGTTTTTATATTTTAAGTGTGTTTCTCATAGGCAAGTGTGTAGTGGGTCTTGCATTTTTCCCACCACTCTGGCCATCTCTGCCTTATGTATTAGTTTTCTATTGCTGCTGTAACAAATTACCACAAATTCAGTAGCTTAAAATGACTTTTCTCTTTCAGTTCTGGGGGTCAGAAGTCTAAAAGCAGGGTCAGCAGGGCTGTATTCTGCTGGAGGCTTCAGGGGAGAATGTTTCCTTGCCTTTTTCAGCTTCTAGAGGCCACCTGCCATCATTAGCTCATGTACCTCTCGCTTCTACATCTCTACCATTGCCTCTAATCCTCCTGCCTCTCATCACCTTTGTGATTACATTGGGCCCACTTGGATAATGTAGGCTTATTTCCCCATCTCAAGATCTTTTTTTTTTTTTTGCGGTACGCGGGCCTCTCACTGTTGTGGCCTCTCCCGTTGCGGAGCACAGGCTCCGGACGCGCAGGCTCAGCGGCCACGGCTCACGGGCCCAGCCGCTCCGCGGCATGTGGGATCTTCCCGGACCGGGGCACAAACCCGTGTCCCCTGCATCGGCAGGCGGACTCTCAACCACTGCGCCACCAGGGAAGCCCCCCATCGCAAGATCTTTAATCACATCAGCCAAGTTCCTGTTACCATGTAACCTAACCTAGTCACAGGTTCCAGGGATTAGGATGTGGATCTTTGTGGGGCCAGTAGTCAGTCTACTGCAGTTGATTATCTGTAGCTCTGTATTTTATTATTTGAGTGGTTTATTGAAGGTGTAGAGTATACGTCTGTCTTTAGCGTATCCCAGGCTGTCTTCAAGTCGTTACGTATACCGCTTCGTGGATAGCGTACGGATCTCACAATAGTGTTACTTGCATCTCTTCCTGCCAGGCCTTTGTGCTGTTCTTGCCGTGTTTCTCCGTATGTTATAAAGTTCACAGTGCAATGTTATTTTTTGTTTTAAAAGTCAACTCTCTGTTAAAGACACTTAAATAATAAGCAAACATTCTTACCTAGTTACCCCTGTGGTTACTGTTTTGAGTGCACTTCTTCCATATTTCTATTTAGTATCATTTCCTTTCTACCTGAAAAACTTTCTTTAGCGTTTCTTGTAGTATGGATCTCCTGGTAATAAATCCTTTTTAGTATGTCTGGAAAAGTGTTTTATTTTGCCTTTGTGTTTAAAAAACATAGTGTCAGGTTTTTGGGTTTTTTCAGTGCTCTTAAGATGTTGCTCTGCTATTTTCTTACTTGTGTTGTTTCTGACAAGAAATCTGTCATACTTATCTTTGCTTCTGTCTTTTTTCTCTGGCTGTTTTTAAGACGTTTTTCTTTATCACTGGTTTTGAGCATTTTCATCATGATGTGCCTGGTGTCATTTTCTTCGTGTTTCTTGCCCGTGGGGCAGTGAGAGCTTCTTGGATCTGCAGGTTTTCCCGCACTTCCTGTTGTCCAGTGTCTGAATATTATTGCCTCAACTATTTTGTCCGTTTCTCGTTTAAGGCAAAAGAATGTATCTGGTCTCCTGTATTTCATCTTGACCAGAGTTAGAAGCTCTAGGAGTCTTCCTAACCGTTAAGTGTTTATTTCATGGAATTTTGGAGATTGTAAGGCATTGATTATTGTTAGTATTACCTCTGGGATTTTATAGTAGGTAAATAGAGTGATTATTTTTTACTGGATAGGCAAAGTAGAGCGTTCATGGCATTGAGAATTAAATAGGCTGATGTTCAAATATCATATATGTCACTTACTAGCTTTGTGACCCTGAGCTTGCCTTTGAATCTTTTTTAGCTTCAGCTTTCTCATCTGCAGCATGGGAATGGTAGTTATCTTTTGTGGTTATCACAAGAATAGATAGAAATTTATGTAAAGAGCCTGGCCTATTGCCAGTTGTCAATAAATGGTTGCTATTATAATTATACTCCTTCCCTGTCGTCTTATAAAGGGACATATAAAGTAATCTAGTCATCCTGACAAAAGGAGCTGTTTTTAATCAGAGGTAGTAGAATTTTGAAATTCTTTCATTGCTAGCAAATTTTAAATAAGGAGGACTTTCTGTTGTGATAATTACATACTTTACACATGTAAGTTACTTGATATAGATATAACCGTAGTTAATCATAACATAGACAACACTCAACCAATTAGCAAAAGGTGACTTACGGCCAAAGTGATTTCCTAGTCCACTGTAAGTCGTAAGTACAGAGATCATTGCTAGAAGCAGACCCACTGACAACAGCAAGAAGTAACAGTTATTACTGTGGCAGAAAAGCTATAAAAAGCAAATATAAAACTGAAAGAAGGGCTTCCCTGGTAGCACAGTGGTTGAGAGTCCGCCTGCCGATGCAGGGGACACGGGTTCGTGCCCCGGTCCGGGAAAATACCACATGCAGTGGAGCGGCTGAGCCCGTGAGCCATGGCCTCTGAGCCTGCGTGTCCGGAGCCTGTGCTCCACAACGGGAGAGGCCACAACAGTGAGAGGCCCGTGTACCGCAAAAAAAAAAAAAAAAAAAAAAAAAGCTGGAAAACACAGCACTAAGGGATCATAACCATTGAGGCCATTGCTCTACAGGCAACAGTGACCCAAGTCACCAAGAAAAGGGTGAAATTGGGTGCATTGTTCTTGGGTTAGGAAGAGAATTGTGCAATACAGTTTAGAAAGATTTCCATCTATATGTTTCTGTTTAAGAAATGTTAACACCTAAAGGAGTTACATTGGTTGAGTAGAAAATTTATTAAATCAAACATCTGATTCCTTGATAAGTCTAAGTGAGTTTCTACTGTACATGTTCTGGGCCTGTTTAAAAAGCAAAGCAGGCTGACTTTTTGAAATCATGCTGTAATCTTCACCCTTAGAAAAGTCATTTTTAACATTATCTTAAATTCCTTTTGAATAATAGCATTAGTCTTTTCTGTGTGTTCTATATAATTAAAAAACTTTTTTTAACCTATTGGTTTCATACTGTAGATTCATTATCATATAGTTTGCCTAACAGTTTTGTCCAGCCCTTATTTCAACGGTGTTTGGGTTCCTACTTTGTGGCAAGTTAGAAAGAAGATAATATCACTGGGCTGGGTAATTAATCTTTAGCCCACTGTACAGCATTGGCCGCCAGGAGCCCCTCACCATGAGAAGGTGGCATAAAACATACAAAATGGCTATTTGATAGTTTTTCTCAAGGAATTGGTAATTGGGCATAAGTACCTTATAATTGGGTATAAGTTCTTTCCGCATCAAATTAGATCACCAGCAAACTATCTAGTTAGACCATAGCTACTTGCCCCCCACAGAAAGCATTCACTAAGACCTTGACTTGTTAGAGGAGAGAGATTTTTCGGTGACCATGTGAAGAATACTTTTGCATTTGTTTTCTCACTTTTATTAAAGGAATTCTCTGTTCCTTGTACCCTTTACAAAACTTAATACCAGAAAAACACATGATCTCTTGGAAACTGGGTATAATTACTTCCAATACTGAGTGAAAATGGTATAATTCAGTATGTCAGCTGTGAGATCTAACATCTCCAGGATTGTTACGATGTAACGCTCTCACAATTTACATACATGTTCCTCCTATCGTGGTTTGGCTTTCTTTCTTCTTTTACAGCCTTATTTAATGAATATTTTTTACTCAAAGCTTACTCATGCCTCATTTTGGAAGAATATAGGATTGGAAACTAAAATAAAAATGATAGAATGATTTGAGTGTCTGTATAAATACCCACTTGGCTGTAATCAAGTGTGTGCATTCATAGTCAGCTGTGCCTTTGAGCACATGATGAGGCAACACCTCCAATGTTTTGAAGTGTTACTCTTGAAGGGGTGTAATAGTGATCTTTCCCACCCCTTCGTCATTCCCCAAATATCATTATGATAATGAAAACATTTTCCTCTATTAGTGGTTAGTTAGAAGGTCTCTATGTCATTGCTGAATATCATCAGGTGTTGAAATGGCCGCTGTCTGTAATCATACTGTCATTTCAGTTTGTATAGCATTTTTTTTTGCCTCCATAATTGCTTCAGGGCCTTCCCATAAAACTGAACACCAGCATTCATTCCTTCTGCAGTGGGGAGTGGGAAAGGGGAAGATTAAGCTACAGAGTGGTCCTGGAAAAGGTAGACCTTTTAAAGAACAGGACGACTTGCTGTTTTACTGATTGACACTTAAGCCTGAAGGGGAATCCAAAAAAAAAAAAAAGCAACTTTAAACTTAGGAAAGGAAGGTGAACGTGTATTATATCAGGTTTCTGGTATGCAGCTGTGTGTGTCAGTGTGGAAAAAGTTAACATTTCAAACTTGGTTGAGTTATCAGAGCATGTAAATTAATGCCAAAAAGCCAAATTTACATTGTTTTAATCTTAATTACTGATGACTTCATTACTTTCTATATATTGACATTGTGAAACATAAGCTTTTAGTTCTGCCTCTTGGTTTTTGGTATGCTTATTTGTTTTAATTATGTGAAGCATAATTATAGGAAAAATTTTAAGTTCTTCATTGATGATAAATGCTATCATTAAATACACAGTTTTTATACAGTAAGAACCTGTCCCATAGAGAGCTGTCTCCTTTTTTATTTTTATGGTATCTTGAGGTTATTATATTTTCTAAGATTAATTGTCTGGAACTCATCAGATTAAGTTTTAGCAAATCATGGTAACTTAAAATAATCCATAAGTACATTAATATCAGAGGTATGCAGTTATTTTTGCTAAACTACCATGGCTAACTGTATCAAAGTAGATGATTCCCAGGCTTAAAATGTTTAGCCTCTAATTAGTATATGCATTTCAGCTATGCATTTCTCACATCCTAATTGATGTATCAGTGAAATAAATCTTTGCAAGTTTCCGGACCCTACGAGTTTTGGGAGCCCCAAACCTCGCAGCCTAGTAGAGGAGTTTTCCAGCTTCACAGAAGCTGTAAGCCATTTGAGCATTCACTTATTCATTCACTTATCAAATATACATGAAGTACTACTATGTACTCTTGCGGCTGCAGGGGATATTAAGGTAGATAAGAAACAGGTGCCCTTAAGGGCCTGTGTTGTTGCAGCGAAAAGAAACTTAAATATACATAACCGTAATACACAGTTCTCTAAAGAAGCATGTGCAAGGCACATTGTTGACCCACAGGTGTAAGTGATCTACAACTGGGTGCCCCGGTCCATGTCTCCTCCCTGGCTTCTGTGGTGGTGCTTTCATCCTTCCTCAGTTGCCTGAGTTAGTGAAGAGGAGAGTTAGGAGAGTTAGTTAGCTTTAATTGAGCTAGAGAAGAAGGTCCAAGGGATGCTCAGGGCAAAAGTTCCGTGAATTGGAGCCAAGGTTCTCTGAGCTCCCTGAGCTGAGATTTAGTGTGGGAAGAGGGTTACGTCTTCCTTTTGTTACCTACTTTAGGTGTGTTTGTCTTCATTGATTTTAGTCACTCCTGCATGTTGAGCTTTATAAGCTCAGGGATTGCATCTGTTTTCTTTTGTTGTTGTTTGTTGTTTAACTAAGGACTTCCAGAATCAAGTTTTGTGTTGGGTCCAGGGCACTTAACACAATGCAAATTTATAGATGGCTTAGCTGTAAGGCTCTTTTTAGTTAGGTGCCAGCGCTTCAGTATTGTAAGAGCATTTCTTAAGATGTGATGCGAAGGTGGATGAGATGGAGGGGAAAAAAAGGAAAGAGTACTTTTTTCCTTTATTTTTCTTTTTTACTCATAAAAACTGAAGGAAGAGGAAGGAAAGCAAATAGTGGAAGGTAGAACTAGGCTGGGAGGTAGCTTATGTTAAAACATGCAGGGTGGGCTTTCCTGGTGGCACTGTGGTTGAGAGTCCGCCTGCCGATGCAGGGGACACGGGTTCGTGCCCCGGTCCGGGAAGATCCCACATGCCGCGGAGCGTCTGGGCCCGTGAGCCATGGCCGCTGAGCCTGCGCGTCCGGAGCCTGTGCTCCACAACGGGAGAGGCCACAACAGTGAGAGGCCCGCTTACAGCAAAAAAAAAACAAAAAAACAAAAAAACATGCAGGATAATTCATTAGGTTGCAGGTGCCTGTGGGTCAGAAGTACTTTAGGGATGCTCTGGTCAGGGGGTGATTCAGACTCTGCCACGTACAGCTTGGCGACGACACATGACTTTCTGCTTGTTTGACTCTAGTCATCGATTAAGTTAAAGATCTTGGTAATATGTAGCATCCTTTGTATATACTTAGGCTACAAAGATTTAGTTGAATTAAGTCCATCTTTCCTATGATTTGCTCCTAATTAATTCTCAGTATTTCATTATAATGTCCTTAGTCTCTAATTTATTTTTTATCAGTAATGTTGTTAATTTCTGTTGTACGGCAAACTGATTTGGTTATACATATATATACATTCTTTTTTTTATATTATTTTCCATTATGGTTTATCATAGGATATTGAATATAGTTCCCTGTGCTACACAGTAGGACCTTGGTGTTTATCCATCCTACGTATAATAGTTTGCATCTGCTAATCCCAAACTCCCACTCCTTCCATTCCCCACTCCCCCTTCCTCCCTTGGCAACCACCAGTCTGTTCTCTATGTCTGTGATTCTGTTCGTTTCAAGATAGGTTCATTTGTGTCATATTTTAGATTCTACATGTGTTATCATATGGTATTTTGTCTTTCTCTTTCTGACTTCACTTAGTATGATAATCTCTAGTTGCATCAGTGTTGATGCAAATGGCATAATTTCGTTCCTTTATATGGCTGAGTAATATTCTCTTGTATATATGTACCACATCTTCTTTATCCATTCATCTGTCGATGGACATTTAGGTTGTTTCCATGTCTTGGCTATTGTGAATATGAATTATGGTTTTGTCTGAATATATGCTCAGGAGTGGGATTGCTGGATCATATGGTAATTCTATTTTTAGTTTTCTAAGGAACCTCCATACTGTTTTCCACAGTGACTGCACCAACTTACGTTCCCACCAACAGTGTAGGAGGGTTCCCTTTTCTCTACACCCTCTCCAGCATTTGTTATTTGTAGACTTTTTAATAATGGCCATTCTGACCGGTGTGAGGTGGTACCTCATTGCAGTTTTGATTTGCATTTCTCTAATGATTAGCAGTGTTGAACACCTTTTCATGTGCCTATTGGCCATCTGTATGTGTTCTTCGGAGAACTGTCTATTTAGGTCTTCTGCCCATTTTTTGACTGGGGTTTTTTGTTGTTGTTGAGTTGTATGAGCTGTTTGTATATTTTGGAAATTAAGCCCCTGTGGATCACATCGTTTGCAAATATTTTCTCCCATTCTGTAGGTTGTATTTTTGTTTTGTTTATGGTTTCCTCTGCTGTGCAAAAGCTTGTAAGTTTGATTAGGTCCCATTTGTTTATTTTTGGTTTTATTTCTGTTCCCTTGGGAGACTGCTTAGTCTGTAATTTAAAAAAACAGCTAAGAGTTGAGTTTTTGCTAAGTCTGTACAGAAATACAAGTCATTCTGAGGGTCAGAATTAAGATAACGTATTATTTGTGATGTTATAAGCTATCGTGATACTACTATCTGCCGCTATCCCCAGTCATTCTTAATGTGTTGAAAGTCAAACACCACAGTTGCCTGTTGCAGTGGACACAGCATGTTATTAGTTCCTTAACGATCATTCTTGGTCTGGCTTTTCAGATTTATTTAACGATGCACAGACGTGAAGGAAAAAAATTAGTTCTACTCTTCTCCAAAGTGTATGAGCTCATTTTATTGTCCTTTTTGTAAACTAGATGCTTTCTGATGCAGCACCTGGAAAATTGAGAATTGTCCATGGAGATGTCTTGACATTTAAGATAGAAAGGGCTTTTCCAGAAAGTCTCAAAAGACAGTGGGAGGATGGTAAGTGACTTTGGGTTGGTTGTCTTATTTTCTTTTGTAATTATTTAGATCACAAATATTTGTTATTTATTATACATTATAAATGTTTATTATATATTTATATTAAAAATTAAATGAATAGAATTAAATAGGTAATGCGCATTGCAGTTTTTTTCTGCTTTTCCACTTTGTTCCAAAGTAAGATAAGGTAATTTGACTTTATAATTCTAATTTATTTACCCGATATTTTTCAAATATTTTGGGTTCTGTTCAAATAAACTTTCCATTTTTATGATACCATATAAGGATGGAATGAACTCTAAAGTGTTACTTTTTCCAAGTGGTGAAAAAAGAAGTGTTTTAGTGAACCAAGCTGTACCCACACCTTTCTAACTTTATTTCCATTGTCTTTCACATTCAATGACTAACCAAGGTGCTCTTCATTCACAGAGAGTGTTTACTGGGTACCTGCTATGTGCCAGCTCCTTGGAATACATAGATAAATGGGGTGTGTTTCTTGTCCGTTAAACCCCTCAGAACACCTGGAGGAGCGATTCTGGCATGCCCCCATGGCTGCCCCCCTTGTCTCTGGCCGCTGCATGCCAGGCCCCTTCAGAGATGCCAGTGCTGCCCGTCTCCCCCTTTCAACCCACCGTCCTCTTCTCGACACCAGCCTTCAGGTTTCTGCCTGCCCAGCCCATCACAGACACAGTGACAACCGATCTAACTGCCTGCTTCAAACCATCCCAAGTTCCCTGGCATTAATCTGACTGTTACTCTTCTAGACTATTTCTCTGCTCCTGTCTTCCCTGATACCAGGCCCTCCTATTCCTCCTTTTACATTGTTGGGAGCTTTCTCTAACTATTCTTTGCTGGTGGTTATTTTTCCACCCACATCTTACATGTTGTTTCTGAGACGGGGGGGACGGGGTGGAATCTGCTGTTCTCATGCAGCAGGTTTGCCTGGATTACTCCTCCCCTGTGGTTTCACTTACCATGTATATACTGCACACACTTAATCTTCATGTCCAGCCTGTATCCCCTGCCTAAGTATCTGACAGCTTCATCTGGGTGCCCCATAGGAACTTTGACCTCATCATGTCCAAAGCAAATGATCTTTTCCCTCAAACCAGTTCTTTTTCATATTTTTCCTAAGCCAAAACCTGAAGACTTTGACTGACTGAATAGTAATTAGGTAGGATTTTTTTTCCTTGATAATTCAAAGCGGCTTGTGAGAAAACACTGCTTCTGAAGAATAAATGGACTGGAAAATACTCAGCCATATCTTTTTTATATTTTTGTTTGATGCTGTTAATATCCAGTTTGATTTTACTCTTAGCTAAAATTGTATTCAGAATATATTGATGAAATAATCATTCCAAGTTTTTTTTCTTACGCCAACCAGATCCTCCAAATGTACATATTATTGGAAATCTGCCTTTTAGTGTATCAACTCCACTGATTATCAAATGGCTTGAAAATGTTTCTCATAGAAACGGACCTTTTGCTTATGGCAGAACCCAAATGACTTTGACTTTTCAAAAGGAAGTGGCGGAGGTAAGTTTTAACTTTTTCTGGCTATTTTATCATGTGATCAAATTACCAAACAAAACAAAAAGAATGTGATAATTTGGAGTTGAGAAAGGGAAGGGGGCTGCATGTCTTATTATTCAATAGATAGACTTTGATTCAGCTGATAAGCCTGCTAGGCATTCCCGTGGCTGGAGTGTTCCAAGTTTGTCTCTCTAGAAAATAAACCCTCAGGGCAGATGAGAGCAGTTTTTGAAGTGCAGAGGTTTAAGGAGGCAATCTGTAGACTATAAGCATTTTTTTAAAATTTCATTATGACATATAAATACAAAAGAGTATATAATATATATGCATGGCTTTGTGTATGTACGGCTTAATAAAAAGAACATGAATCTCTACCACCCAAGTCAAGTTAATAATTAAATTACAAACATCTTTGACACCCTCTTGTATACCTCATTCTGATTACATCTCCTGTCCTCCACATGCTACCAAGATAATCTATACCATGAGTTTGCGAATTATTATTCCCTGCATAGTTTATCACATAGATTCTTATCTGTAGAATTAATATACTTTAGTTTTGTCCATTTTTTGACTTTATACAGGTGGGTTCATAAAACGTGTATTCTTTGTGTTCTTTTTATCCTGATCTGCTCATGTTCATAGCTGTAGTTTATTTGTACAGCTATTTACTACCCACTCTTTGACTATTTATCTGTCAGATTTCTCTGTCCATTTTCCTGTTTTGGGACCCTGCATTAGTTTCAATGTTTCATTATCACAAACAAAACTGTCATGAATGTTCCTATTTTGATGTCAACTGGTGCACATAGGCAAGATCTCTAGGGTATAAACCTGAAAGTGGCAATGCTGGATCATTCTGCAGCTTTAAATTTACCACTCTTTTCTGCAGTGTCTAATCCGTTGTTAATTTTACTCAGTTTATTTTTCATTTCAGAAATTGTATTTTTATCTTTAAAAGTTTCATTTGAGTCTTACTATATCTTCCCTTTCTCCCATTATGTTCATGCTTTCCTTGGCATCCTTATGCACATGTATAATATTTGTAATAGCTATTTTAAGATCTTTGCCTACTAATTTCATTACCTCTGTCATTTCTGTACTGTTTTACCAGTTGACTTTGCCCACCCTCTTTGCTGTGGGTCCCGTTTTTCCGCTTCTTTGCAAGCCTGATAATTTTTGACAAGATACTGGATATTCTGAGGTTTTTGTTTTTTTAATGTTGGGGATGCTTCTGTCATCTAGTGGATAGAGGTTAGGGATGCTGATAAACATCCTTCAGTGCACAGGACAGTCCCCCACAGCAAAGAATTACTCAGCACAAACCAGCCCAAAATGTCAATAACGCCACAGTTGGAAAAACTTTGTTTTAGATTATTTGGCTATAAAATCCATCACAAAAATGTAGGACCCTTTTGTGTTTGTTAGAAACTCTAAGATGACATCCTCTTTTCCCTAAGGTCCTAGTCATCTCCTCCTCGTGACTCTTAATTCTCTTCTGTTGGTTTGAATTGAGGCCATGCTAATAGTTCTTGTTTTCTCAACTTTGGGATTTGTCCTTGGTTTTTTTTTTCTCAGCTGACATGATTATTATGGTATTTCTGTTCTTCAGTAACACAATAGAAATGCAAAGTGCTGTGGACTCTGATTCTTTGCAGGGAAGGAGCAAAGGAACAGAGGCTGAAGAGGTGGGGTAACGTCTTCAGTGACTCAGTGTCAGGTGTGCTTATTCATAATAGTGTTGCTTCCACTTAACCGTATGCAATTATTTTTCTTTAACAAAAAGTTGATTTTAGTTAAATTTTAGTATTAATATTGAGAAGAGTTTATATTAAGTCTGTAATTAACGGAATGCTTTAGAAGTGTAGATGACACTGCTCCTCTGATCTTTGCAAGTGAAAGTTTCAATGGGAGGCTAAGCAGCATTCTCTTGTATAACCTCTGTTTGTTCTTGACACTGTTGTATTTGTAATTTTGTATTTAGCCACAGAAGGCACTTTTAAACATTTGCTTGGCTTGGCTTTGTGAGTTACAGAACAGAAATGAGCGTGTTCCTGGTAAGACTACAGGGTGTAAATTTAAGAATTCAGCTCACACATTACAAGTCGTGTAGACAGTTTAAAGTTACAGCTCATAAAATAGAATCAGACTGTGTAGCAATAAATGAGGCTTTAACAAATCTCATCTAACCTCATAGACGATGAAACTGAGGTTCCAAGTAGTTTAATGTCTTCCAAAGGCTGTGGAGCTAGTTACAGGGAAAGCTGAACTTGAACACAGGTCATATGTTTTCTGCTGAAGTCACGATGTTCCCGTTCTTTCTGTGACCCGACCTATGGTCTTTTCTTTCTGGGTCCAGCATCAGCCTCTTCATCTCCTGCCATCTCCAGGGGACCCTGGCTGGTTAATGGTCACATCCCTGGCAGAGAGGGACTCACCTCTCCGTTAATTATCTAGTTCTCATCGTCCCTGGTGTTTGGCTGTGCAGCTTCTCAAGTATAAGCCTCATTTTTCTATTTGTACTTAAAATTATTTTAGATGAATAGGAAAATAAATAACACTATCCTTGTGAATTTTTTGACCCGTCGTTTTTCTTATATTCAACCAGAATTTTTTAAAAGCTCAAGGGTTAAGAGTTTTTCTTTTGACTGAAAAATTACCTGGTTTGATTCCCTGGGCTTTTGCTTTACAAATCTATCCTGTGATGGAGTTTGAATTTTCATAGCTTTACCTGTAATACATCTATCAAAGAAACATCAATTCATGTTTGAATGGTTGATCGACCGTTTAACTCTTACGCTAGCGTTTAATGAAATCTTTTTGCAGAGCTTTCTGGTTTGTGGCTTGAATTTTTCCTTAATAAATTAGGGACAGGTATGTGCTCTGCTTTCTTCTAAGTTATAAGATATGATTCACACATTTTCATCTCCACAGCCTGTGTGTGTATTTGCTACAAAGATTGGATGGGTTACATTGGATAGGTGTCCATCAGGACACCCCTTCCCCTGGCAGAACTGTATACATAGCACTCTAGGTGAAATATATTGTACTTAAATGTGTCTTTATAGCAAATTAGCTTACTATCCATGCCTCCCTGGTTTGCTTTTTGGTTAAAGTGATTTTTAAATTCTCTTCAGTGGGAACACACCTTTCAGATGTAAAGTAAAATACTGGAAGAAAATCCAGGATGAGATAATTTAAGTCTGGGCATTTCTTTTGGTTTATTTTCTAATTTTGTGATTATGTTCATGCTGCATTTTAGTTTTACACAACTGCTTTGAATTGTGCCAGTTTGCACAATGCATTTTAGAATTTTTGAAGCTTATGCCAGTGGTAAAGTTCCTTTTTTCTTTATAAAGAACTAGAAATATTTTTGACCATTTGATCCATAAGCTTATTCTTTAACTTAAATCTACACTTCCATTATTTGTCTTTGTTTTTGATATTTGCATGAGAATATGTACAGTTCTTGGCTTTGCATTTTAGAAAGGAAGAATTTATTTTGTTATATATACTGTAGCAACTCATCACTTGTCTTGAACTTGACTTCCCGGTAATTTTAACTGTCCAAATACAGACAAGAGCCAGATAATCTAAAGTAAAAAGGGTTGAGATGAGGGATGGCTTCTAAGTAACAGAATATGCTACAAAATCTACGGTTAACTTTGCCCATAGGAAATTTTCTCAGCATCTCAGATTAAAGCCTATTTTTAAATCTTACCTAAGGCAGAGCTTTTACAAGCCAAATTATGTGGTGTTCATGCCCACAGCTGGTTGGAAGCAGCAAAGTAAAAGGGACTATTAGAGTTTGACACGTGACAGTGAAGCAGGAAAGAGAAACACCCAGCACAGTAAATATATTGGGTTGGCCAAAAGATTCCTTCGGTTTTTAAGTAAAAATAAAAGACACATTTTTCATTTTTACCAAGAACTTTATTGAACAATGTACTCCACTACCTTCTGCCATTTTTCAGGCAACTTCACAATTCCATCTTCCCAAAACTTTTTATCTTTTTGAGCAAAGAACTGTTCCAGGTGCCTTTTACAGTCTTCCAAGGAATTGAAATTTTTTCCATTAAGAGAATTTTGTAAAGACCAAAGTAATCGGAAATCCAAAGGTGCAATGCCTGGTGAATATGGCGGAGGAATCAGAACTTCCCAGCCAAGCTGTAACAGTTATTGCCTGGTCATCAAAGAAACATGTGGTCTTGCATTGTCCTGATGGAAGATTATGCGTTTTCTGTTGACTAATTCTGGACGCTTTTTGTCAAATGCTGCTTTCAGTTGGTGTAATTGGGAGCAATACATGTTGGAATTAATCGTCTAGTTTTCTGGAAGGAGCTCACAATAGAGGACTCCCTTCCATTCCCACCGTGTACACAACATCACCTTCTCTGGATGAAGACCAGCCTTTGGAGTGATGGTGGTTCATTTCACTTGCCCCACAATCTCTTCCATTCCACATTATTGTGCAGTATCTACGTTTCATCACCCACCACAATTTGTTTTAAAAACGGAGCATTTTCATTACATTTAAATAGAGAATTGCATGCGGAAATAAATCAAGGTTTTTTTTCCACTTAACTTATGTGGTACCCAAACAACAAAGCGTTTGAATATAACCAAGCTGGTGCAAATGATTTTCAGCACTTGATTTGTATATGTTGAGTATGTTGGCTATCTCCTGGGTGGTATAACGTTGAGTTCTCAATTAATTTCTCGATTTGATCGCTATCAACTTCAGCTGGTTTACCTGACCGTGGAACATCGTCCAGCGAGAAATCGCCAGCACGAAACTTCACAGACCGCTTTTGACACATTCGATCAGTCACAGCACCTTCTGCATACACTGCACACATCTTTTTTTTGCGCTTCAGTTCCGTTTTTACCTTTCTTGAAATAATAAAGCATAATATTCAGGAAATGTCGCTTTTTTTCTTCTGTCTTCAATATTAAAATAGCTACACAAAAATTTACCAATTTTGATAAGTTTTTTTCGTTGCACACTGATGTGACAGCTGTCACAATCTAACAAATGTGTTTCGAATGTAGTTCAAGACAGCTGAGTGCTACTAGAGCCATCTTGCGCGGGGCGGGGGGAGACAAATGAACTTTTTGGCCAACCCAGTAACTCAAAAAGCACTCCGTCTTCGACTGTTTAGTAGTACGGCACAGCACAGGCATACCTGACACCAGGATTATTCCGGTAATTGTTGTTATTTGTAATGTTGACTCTATCATTTAAAAGAGACTTAGAATGTCCAGGGAGTTCTAAGAACGTAGAGAAGCAGGCTACATTTTAGAAAAATAAGTATGCCTAATTTTTTTATCCACCACTCAGCTTTGTCCAATCTTAATATACTGCCATATTTTTCATATCTTTTTTAAGAAATATGTTTGGAGCCCTCTTCTATCCCCCTTTTCCCTCCTATGAATTGAACTGTCTTAAAATTGATATTATGCCCATGAACATGTTTTGCTTGCTCTACAGATATAGATAGATATACACATGCACATAGAGAGTAAACAATAAGAAATAATCTTTTGAAGTTTTTATGTGAGTGGAGTCATACTGTACATATATTCTGTCAATTATTGTTTACTCTTTTTGGGATTTACGTTGGTGTCTCTTGTTATTCATTGCAACTATTATTTAGCATTCCATTGTCAAAATTACCACAGTTTAATTATTCACCTATTAATGGACCTTTATGTTTTTCCACTTTTTTTTTGGATACTACATATAATGTTGCAGTGAATATCCCTGTACATATCTCCCTGTGAAGCAGGTCTCTAGGATATATTCATAAAGGTAGACCTAAAGGATCATAAGGGTTTACCCAGTTTTAGCTTTGCTATATATATATTGCCAGATTACAGGCCACAGTGCTTGTGCCAGTTTCCCCTCTCACTAGCGGCATATGGGAATTCCTGCTGCTCCGTATTGGTGCCAGTATTAGGTTCTGTCAGGTTCTTTTTCTGTTGTTTAAATTTTGTTCATTTCATGAATATGCAACTGTATCTCATATGGTTTTAATATGCATGTCCCTAATCTGTAATTTACTTAAGCATAGTTTATGGTTATGGTTCATTTGGGTTGCTCTTACCATATTTCTCATCATATTTTCTATTAGTTGTTTATCTTTTGATTATTGAGCTGTAGGAGTTTCTTCTGAACGCTAATCCTTTGTCAGATATGAGTTTCAAGTACCTTGTCTCAGTCTGTGACTTATCTTTATAGTGTTTTTATTACACAGAAGTTTTTAATTTAAATAGAACGAAATATATCAGTTTTTTCTTTTCTGGCTTCTGCTTTTGCATTATTAAGAAATTCTTCCTCACCATGGGGGTCATAGATATTTACTTACAAAAATTAAAAAATTTTCACTTCCTGTTAATTCACTTGGAATTTATTTTTGGTTGTGATGTGAGATATGGACCTCCTTTGTCCTCCTTGTAGATTCCTGTTTACACCAGTATCACTGAAGGATCCTTCCTTTTCCCGCTGGCAGCTGCTACCTCACATCTGTCACAGTTCAAATGTCCACAATGTGCTTGGGTCTCTTTCTAAGGTTTTTGTTCCATTGGTCTGTTTGTACCTCTAGCAATACCGTACTGCCTTAATCTGACAAGGTGAATCACCCCCACCTCATCTCCACACAGCAGCCCCTACCCCCTGTTCCCCCAGTTACTGATGTTCTTCAGGAGTATCCTGGCTGTCTTGGCCCTTTGCTTTTTCATATAAAATTTATATGGAATTTAAAGTTCTTTCTAAAAATCCTTTTGGGTTATTGGTTGAAATTGTATTTATGAGTTAATTTGAATATACCTAATTTTAAAATAAAAATGTTTGGGTGCTTAAGAGAATAAATTCCTAGTTTTTTATAAAATTTAGTTGTCAAAAACAGCCAATTCTTCAATAGTTCTGAATATTCAAGGTTTTATTACATTTAAGAAAAGCACACCACTGAAAATGTTCATGCAGATATTGGGGTAGTTCATAAAATTAAAGCATCTTTAGTTCTTCATTATTCTTGCTAACTTTTTCATTTATCAGTATTTGTCAATATTTTTCATACAGTATCTTCTACATAATATAACAGTGGTTTGAAAATCCCAACAGCCAGTGGTAGGGAAGTTTTCTTATATGATTTTTTTGAGTGCACTGTATATGATATAATTCACGCTTCTTAGATGTACCTCAGTTAGTACTGGAGGAAAATATTCTCCATGTTGGCTTTGTATCATGTCAGATAGCCTATGCTTTTAAAATTTATCTTAAAAAATCTACCTAGTGTTCATAGATAATGAATGAATAATTTGCTAAAATTCCTTTGTGTCCTTGTGCAGAGACTTACAGCCAGTACAGGAAGCAAGCAGCGTAGTCGCCTCTCCATCATGGCCCAGTACCTCTGCAATGTTCAGCACATCTTGACAATTCCAGGTCAGGCTTTCATCCCCAAACCAGAGGTGAGTTTCTTTTTGTTTGTTTTAGTATACCAGAATTAGGATTTTAATTGTAATCTTTGCTCCTGTGAGGATAGGTCATAGGAAATGATCTCTAGAATCTGATCTTATATGCAAACCGTACCATACCTTTTTCTTTACCTCTCCTAACTGAGAACCATAAACATCACAGTATGAATAGTTCTTATTCTAATTTTTCTTCTCCTTCTATAGTATGACCAAATATCTAGGTTTATCCATGTTGCCCTGGTGCTGCTATTATCATTATTATTATTATCCCCTTTTACCCTTAAAAGTATCCCAGTATTTAAGATGAGTTATATGGTCACCCAATACTCAAAAAAAGAAATCAGTGTTTCTTTGTGATTTCTGATGGAGACTTCTAACTAAAGTTACATCAAACATTATTTATCTGTTTATTTTTATTGAAATACGTTTGATATTTAACATTGTATAAATTTAAGGTATACAACATGTTAACTTGGTTCATTTATATACTGTAATATAGTTGCCATTGTAGCAATAATTGGCACCTCTATCTTATTACATAATTATCCTTTCTTTTTAATAGTTGAAATAATTAAGTTCTAGTCTCTTAGCAAGTTTGATTATAATACAATATTGTTTATATTTACTGTGCATTATATCTCTAGGGTTTATTTACGACTCATTGTAAGTTTGTACCTTTAAACAGCTTCCTGTCCCCCCCCTCCCCTGGTAACCACCATTTCACAAGTCTGGCTTTTTAAAATTCCACATGTAAATGATAACATACAGTACTTGTCTTTCTGTCTGACTTATCTCACTTAGCATAATGTGCTCAAGGTCCATCTGTGTTGTCACAGATTGTTGTGTTGTCAGGGCGTCCTCCTTTCTTATGACTGAATAATATTCCATAATATATGTATATAAAATATACACCACATTTTCTTTATCCGTTCATCTATCGATGGACATTTAGGTTAGCTTCCATATCTGGCTATTGTAAATAATACTGCAATGAATACAGAGGTACATGTATCTTTTTGAGTTAGTGGTTTCATTTTCTTCAGATAAATACCCGGAAGTTGAATTGCTGGATCATATGGTAGATCTGTTTTACATTTTGCCAGGAAACTCCATACCATTTTCCATAGTGGCTGCACCAACTTACATTCCCACCAGCAGTGCACAAGGGTTCCCTTTTCTCCACATCCGCACCAGCAGTTACCTCTTATCTTCTTGATATCCATTCTAACAGGTGTGAGGTGTTATCTCATTGTGGTTTTCATTAGTATTTCCCTGATGATTAGTGATGTCGAGCATTTTTTCACGTACCTGTTGGCCATTGGGTTATCTTCTTTGGAAAAAAGACTATTTAGTTTTTCTGCCCATCTTTTAATCAGATTATTTGGGGGTTTGTTGTTGTTATTGAGTAGTAGGAGTTCTTTTTATATTTTGGGTATTAACTCCTTATCCAGTATATGATGTGTAAAAATTTTTTCCCATTCTGTAGTTTGTCTTTTCATTTTGTGAATTGTTACTTTTGCTATACAGAAGCTCTTAAGTTTGTGGTCCCTTCTGTTGATTTTTGCTTTTGTTCTATGTGCTTTTGTTGTTATATCCAAAAAAAAATCATTGCCAGGACCAAGGAGAGGAGTTTACTTCCTACTGTTTTATCTGAGAGTTGTGTAGTGTCAGGTCTTGTGTTTAAGTGTTTGATCCTAGAAAGGAGTCCAGTTTCACTGCGTGTGTTTATCCGGTTTTCCCAACACCATTCATTGAAGAAACTATCCTTTCCCCATTGGGTGCTCTTGGTTCCCTTGTCAAATATTAGTTGATCATATAAGCAAGGGTTTAATTCTGGGCTCTCTCTCCTGTTCATTGGTCTATGTGTCTGTTTTTGTGCCAGTAACATACTGTTTTTTGTTCTGTTTTGTTTTTACTGTAGCTTTGTAGTATAGTTTGTAATTGGGAAGTATGATATCTCAGAAAGTGTGATACCTCCAGCTTTGTTTTCTTCCTCAGTATTGCTTTGGCTATTCAGGGACATCTGTGGTTCCATACAAATTTTAGAACTCTTTTTTCTATTTCTGTAAAGAATGCCATTGGTATTTTCATGGGGATTGCATTGAATCTATAGATGGCTTTGGGTAGGATGGACATTGTAATAATATTAATTTTTCAAATCCATGAATATAAGATGTCTCTCCATTTGTGTTTTCTTTGATATCTTTCAGCAGAGTCTTGTAGTTTTCACTGTACAGATCTTTCGCTTCCTCGATTAAATTTATTCCTAAGTATTTTATTGTTTTTGATGCTATTGTGAATGGATAGTTTTATTTCTTTTCAGATGTTTCATCCTTAGTATATAGGAATGCAGTTGATGTCTGTATGTTGATTTTTGTGTCTTGCAACTTTACTGAAATTGTTGATTACTTCCAAGAGTTTTTTGGTTGAGTCTTTGGGATTTTCTATGTACAAAATCATATCATCTGCAAATAGTGACAGTTTTACTCCTTCTTTCCCGATTTGGATGCCTTTTCTTTGTCTTGTCTAATCACTCTAGCTAGAACTTCCAATATTCTTAAATAAATAAGAGTGGTGATAGTGGGCATCCTTGTCTTGTTCCTGATCTTAGAGGAAAAGCTTTCAGGTTTTCTCCACTGAGTATAATGTTAGTTGTGCATTTGTTGTTTGTGGTCTTTATTATGTGGAACTATGTTCCTTCTATACCCAATCTACTGAAAGTTTTCATCAGGAAAGGATGTTGTAATTGTCAAATGCTTTTTCTGCATCTAGTAAGGTGATCATGTGATTTTTATCTTTCATTTTATTAGTGTGATGTATTACATTTATTGATTTGTGTATGTTGAACCATCCTTACATCTCAGGGATAAATCCCACTTGGTCATGGTGCATGATCCTTTTTATGTGTTCTTGAATTTGGCTTACTCTAATATTTTGTTGAGAATTTTTGCATCTGTATTCATTAGGGGTATTGGTCTATAGTTTCCTTGTGGTATCCTTATCTGGCTTTGGTTTCAAAGTAATGCTGGCCTCATAGAATGAGTTTGGAAGTATTCCCTCCTCCTCTGTTTTTGGAAGAGTTTGAGAGGATTGGTGTTAATTCTTCTTTGAATGGTAGAATTTTCAAGTGAAGCCATCTGGTCCTGGGGTTTTCTGTTTTGGGAGGTTTTTGGTTACTGATTCAACCTCTTTGCTCACTATTGGTCTGTTCACATTTTCTGTTTCTTTGTGATTCAGTCTTGATAGGTTGTGTGTTTCTAAGAACTTATCTATTTCCTCTAGGTTGTCTAATTTGTTGGCATATAGTTTTTCATAATAGTCTTGTATGGTTCTGTGTATTTCTGTAGTCTCAGTTGTAATGTCTCCTTTTTCGTTTCTAATTTTATTTATTTGAGTCTTCTCTTTTTATCTTAGTCTGGCTAAAGGTTTGTCAATTGTTTTCATCTTTTCAAAGAACCAGCTTTTGGTTTTGTTGATTGTTTCTATTGTTTTTCTGGGCTTCATTTCATTTATTTCCACTCCGATCTTTATTATTTCCTTTCTTCTGCTAACTTTGTTCTTTTTCTAAATCCTCGAGGTATAAAGTTAGGTTATTTGAGATCTTTCTAATTTCTTAATATATGCATTTATTGCTGTAAACTTCTCAGAACTGCTTTTGCTGCATTCCATAGGTTTTAATATGTTGTATTTTCATTTGTTATTTGAGATAATTTTTCATTTCTCTTTTGATTTCTTCTTTGACCCATTGGTTGTTCAGAAGTGTGTTTAGTTTCCACATACTTTTAGATTTTCCAGCTTTCCTCTTGCTGATTTCTAGTTTTATACCATTGCGGTCAGAAAAGATAGTTGGTGTGATTTTCATCTTCTTTAATTTTCTGAGATTTGTTTCATGCCCTATCATATGATCTGTTCTTGAAAACATTCCACGTGCACTCGAGAAGAATGTGTATTTTGCTAGTGTTGTGTGGAATGTTCTTTATATGTTTAAGTCCATTTGTTCTAGAGTATGGTTTCCAACATTTCCTTGTTGATTATCTGTCTGGATGATCTATCCATTACTGACAGTGGCATATTATTGCATTGTTGTCTATTTCTCCCTTTGGATACGTTAGTACAGTAAGTCCCCTACATACGAATGAGTTCCATTCCGAGAGTGTGTTCTTAAGTCCAGTTTTTCCTAAGTCCAACAAAGCCTAGGTACCCAACTAACACAGTCGGCTCTATAGTACTGTTCCGTAATAGGTTTATAATACTTTTCACACAAATAATACATTAAAAAAGCCCACAAAAATTTTTTAAAACACTTTTAATCTTACAGTACAGTACCTTGAAAAGTACAGTAGTACAACAGCTGGCACACGGGCACGTTCGTATCTTTGAAAGTTCGCAACTTGAAGGTTTGTACGTAGGGGACTTACTGTATTTGCTTAATATATTTCAGTGCTCCAGTGCTGAGTGTATATATATTTACAATTATTATGTCAATATCTTCAAGATGTCTTGACCCTTTTCTCGTTACATAACAACCTTGTTTGTCTCGTGTTATCATTGTTTGGCTTGAAGTCTATTTTGTCTGATACAGGTGTGGCTCTACCCTCTGTCTTTTGGTTTCCACTTCCATTCCTTTCCTTTGAGCCTATGTGTGTCTTTAGAGCCGAAATGAGCTTCCTGTAGGCAGCCTACAGTTGGGTTTTGTTTTTTTAATCCATGCAGTCATTGTGTACCTTTTGCTTGGTGAATGCAGCCCATTTATATTTGGAGTGATGATTGACGCCCGAGACGGTGGGCTCGGACCCCCCACCGGATCCCCTAGAGTGATGATTGACGTACAAGGGTTTACCGCTGCCGTCTTCCCGTTTGCCTTCTGGTTATTTTGTATCAACATTGTTCCTTTTGCCTCTCTGTTTCTGTCTGCCTTTCTAACGTGGTGGGTTTCCACGGTCATTTGCTCAGTCTTCCCTTTTTTATCTTTCATGACTCTCCTCTAGAGTTTGGCTCTGTGGTTGCCATGTGGCTGACGTAAAACATCTCAGAAACAAAACACTTCTTTTTATGCTGATAGCACCTTATCTTTGTCTATAAAGTTTCCACCCTTTCATTCTTCCTCTTTTATATCTTTGATATCTCACTTTTTATGCTGTGGATTCACAGATAAATTGTAATAACTACAGTTATCCTTAATATTCTTTTCCTTGAGCCTTTATGCTATAATTGTGGTTAACACACCATTCTAATATAAAGTTTTCTAATTCTGACTGCTTTTCACCTTTGCAAGAGTACTGTGTACTTTCTTTTGTTGCTTTTTTTTTTTCTTTTTTTTTTTTTTTTTTTTTTTTTCGGTATGCGGGCCTCTCACTGTTGTGGCCTCTCCCGCTGCGGAGCACAGGCTCCGGATGCGCAGGCCCAGCGGCCATGGCTCACGGGCCCAGCCGCTCCGCGGCATATGGGATCCTCCCAGACCGGGGCACGAACCCGTATCCCCTGCATCGGCAGGCGGACTCTCAACCACTGCGCCACCAGGGAGGCCCTCTTTTGTTGCTTTTATGTCATTATTAGTGTCTTTTTATTTTAGCTTGAAGAATTCCTTTCAGTATTTGTTGCAAGGCAGGTCTAGTGGTGAACTCCCTCAGTTTTTGTTTGTCTGGGAAAGCCTTTATTTGTTCATTATGCTTGAAGGATAACTTTGCTGGATAAAGTATTCTTGGCTGGCAGTTTTTATCTTTGAACACTTTGAATATGTCATTCCATTCTCTCCTGGCCTGTAGTGTTTCTGCTGAGAAATCTGCTAATAGCCTAGTGGCAGTTCCTTTGTACGTTACTTTCCTTCCCACCCCCGGCTGCCTTTAAGATTCTTTCTCTATCATTGATTTTTTTTATTACTTTCTGCTTTATAACAAATTGAATCAGTTATACATATACATCTGTTCCCATATCCCTTCCCTCTTGCGTCTCCCTCCCTCCCACTCTCCCTATCCCACCCCTCCAGGTGGTCACAAAGCACCGAGCTGATCTCCCTGTGCTGTGCGGCTGCTTCCCACTAGCTATCTACCTTACGTTTGGTAGTGTATATATGTCCATGCCTCTCTCTCGCTTTGTCACAGCTTACCCTTCCCCCTCCCCATATCCTCAAGTCCATTCTCAAGTAGGTCTGTGTCTTTAGACCTGTTTTACCCCTAGGTTCTTCATGACATTTTTTTCCCCTAAATTCCATATATATGTGTTAGCATACGGTATTTGTCTTTCTCTTTCTGACTTACTTCACTCTGTATGACAGACTAGGTCTATCCACCTCATTACAAATAGCTCAATTTCGTTTCTTTTTATGGCTGAGTAATATTCCATTGTATGTATGTGCCACATCTTCTTTATCCATTCATCGGATGATGGACACTTAGGTTGTTTCCATCTCCAGGCTATTTCAAATAGAGCTGCAATGAACATTTTGGTACAGGACTCTTTTTTTTATTATTATTATTAGTTTCTGCTTTATAACAAAGTGAATCAGTCATACATATACATCTGTTCCCACATCCCTCCTGCGTCTCCCTCCCTCCCACCCTCCCCATCCCACCCCTCCAGGCGGTCACAAAGCACCGAGCCGATCTCCCTGTGCTATGCGGCTGCTTCCCACTATCTATCTACCTTACATTTGGTACTGTATATATGTCCATGCCTCTCTTTCACTTTGTCACAGCTTACCCTTCCCCCTCCCCATATCCTCAAGTCCATTCTCAAGTAGGTCTGTGTCTTTATTCCTGTTTTACTGCTAGGTTCTTCATGACATTTTTTTTTCTTAAATTCCATATATATGTGTTAGCATACGGTATTTGTCTTTCTCTTTCTGACTTACTTCACTCTGTGTGACAGACTCTAGGTCTATCCACCTCATTACAAATAGCTCAGTTTCGTTTCTTTTTATGGCTGAGTAATATTCCATTGTATATATGTGCCACATCTTCTTTATCCATTCATCCGATGATGGACACTTAGGTTGTTTCCATCTCCAGGCTATTGTGAATAGAGCTGCTATGAACATTTTGGTACATGTCTCTTTTTGAATTATGGTTTTCTCAGGGTATATGCCTAGTAGTGAGATTGCTGGGTCATATGGTAGTTCTATTTTTAGTTTTTTAATGAACCTCCATACTGTTGTCCATAGTGGCTGTACCAATTCACATTCCCACCAGCAGTGCAAGAGTGTTCCCTTTTCTCCACACCCTCTCCAGCATTTATTGTTTCTAGAATTTTTGATGATGGCCATTCTGACTGGTGTGAGATGATATCTCATTGTAGTTTTGATTTGCATTTTTCTAATGATTAATGATGTTGAGCATTCTTTCATGTGTTTGTTGGCAGTCTGTATATCTTCATAAGCTCAAAATGGATTAAAGACCTAAATGTAAGGCCAGAAACTATCAAACTCTTAGAGGAAAACATAGGCAGAACACTCTATGACATAAATCACAGCAAGATCCTTTTTGACCCACCTCCTAGAGAAATGGAAATAAAAACAAAAATAAACAAATGGGACCTAATGAAACTTCAAAGCTTTTGCACAGCAAAGGAAACCATAAACAAGACCAAAAGACAACCCTCAGAATGGGAGAAAATATTTGCAAATGAAGCCGCTGACAAAGGATTAATCTCCAAAATTTATAAGCAGCTCATGCAGCTCAATAGCAAAAAAACAAACAACCCAATCCAAAAATGGGCAGAAGACCTAAATAGACATTTCTTCAAAGAAGATATACAGTCTATCATTAACTTTGACAGTTTCATTATAATGTATCTTGGGCAAGGTCTTTTTGCATTGAGGTGATAGGGTATTCTATTAGCTTCTTGGACATGTATGCTTAATTCTTTCCCCAGGTTTGAGAAGTTCTCAGCAATTATTTCTCTAAATACATTCTCTGCTCTCTTCTCCTTTAGGAAGACCGATTATTCTTATATTTGTTTTTCTCATCATATCTGATAGCTCTCCTAGGATTTCTTCACTTTTTAAGGGCCTTAGTTCTCACTCCGGAGTCATTTCTAAATTCCTGTCTTCCAAGTTGCTAATTCTTTCTTTGGTCTGATCTGCCCTATTTCTTAAGCTCTCTAATGTATTTTTCATCTCATTCACTGAATTCCTCAGCTCCAGAATTTGGTTCTTTTTTAAAATTTCGCTCTCTCTGGTAAAGAACTCCTTCAGTTTACTCGTTTTATTCCTGAGTTCATCGACTTGCCTTTCTGAGTTTACTTGTAGCTCGTTGAATTTCATTGTAACAGCTGTTTTGAAGTCCTTGTAAGTTAGATTACAGTATTCTGTGCCTTTGAGTTTAGTTACTGGGGAATTACCATTTTCTTTTTGTGAATACCATGTTACCAGTTTTTCATCGTGTTTGATGAATTGTGCCTCTGCCATCTCATTTGAAGTAGCACACTTACTTTTACTTTTGTTAAAATAAGACTGGCAAATAGAAACCCTTCTTTTGTTTTCCAGAAGGTGGCGCTATCGCTCAAGTTTTTGGTTTCTCTTGACCTGATCTGGCTTCGGGGCTGCACTCTGAAGGGGGTGTTAAAAAAAAAAAAAAAAAAAAAATGGGGTAGAAAAAGTCGGTGGCAGAGCAGCGGAAGGTTTGGGCTTAGCACCTGAGGCTCTGAGTGCTCACAGCCCAGTAGGGACGGTCCTCGAGTGGGAGTCCTCCCAGAGGTCCATGGCAGGACCCCTTGCTGAAATCCCAAGGCAGACAGCAGAGAACAGCACCTTCCGTGCTCTGTTATTCCTGTCTGCCTCTTTCCCTTTCCTCTCCCTCGTCCCAGTCATGGAGGTCCCTCCTCAGAAATCCAGACGCTGCTGGAGAGAAGCAGGTCCCTCTAGTTGAGATCTGTGCAGCTGGGAGGTCGGTTACTCGCCCCTTTCTCTTTCCACCTCCTCTGAGGGGAGGTCACCACTGTCCTGGTGAAAGCCCAGCACGTTGCTGTGTTGCTCTAGGGAGGGAGGGGGGCTCACTCCTGAGTTCCTCCTTCTCATCTCCACGCTTGTCTTTATCCCGCTCCGGTGGCGTGCCTGGTTCTCCCTCTGTCTGGCTGGACCTCCGCAAGTTCTCTGTCTCCCTGAGCGACTGCTGCGGTTTTCAGTCGCCAGTTTCACTTCCCCCCACCCTACCCCCGTCAAGGTGCTGGGTGTGGGGCAGGCTTACTGCCTTCCTGGGGTCCACAGCCCCCTTCCCGGTCCTGTCTGTCTACTTCCTGAAGCACAGGTGGGTGGAAATCTCCTGGTTGGTCCGGTGTAATGTGCAGAGGCACTTTTTCTGTTCGGTTATGAAGGATGAATTGTATATAAAATGGGAGAGAAAAAGAGACAACTCGTGCTGCCAGGATGCTGATGTCACTTTAAAGATCCGAACATATTATATTTATCATGATTTTTCCCCCACTTCTTTGAGAGACCTTGTTTTGACAGTATTACTTGTGATCAGTCATCTGTGGAAAACTAGTTGGATATTAAACTAGACTCTGACTGTTATATGCTAATCATAGAAGAGTAAGTGCTAATTACAGAAACCAAGCTTCTCTGACAAAAGTACAAATCAGTAAGCCAGTGTCTAGTTTGGCAAAAGCACTGCTGGATGAGTTACTACAGGACGTGTGCTATAAAAACTTATTTATTTCTTCATTGAAGATATCCTGAGCCCCAGCCGCATGAAAAGCCCTAGCTAGGCAGAGAGCGGGTGGTGACAGGAGCGGTAGCCCAGTCAGATATCTGCCTTCAGGGAGTGCACGGCTAGTGAGGAACAGCTTTCTTCTTGCTGAGACTCTCAACTCTAAAGTCTTGCAACGTTTCCCTTACGTTATTTGACATTAGCTAATACAAGTAGATATCGTGAACGAATCGTGTGGTTTTTAGATTTAGGTGTAGACGCAAGTTACAGATTCAGAATGGAGCCCCTGACCAATAGCGTTTGACCTGTTTGTACACATTGAACCGTGATCTGAGGCATCTCCATGGCCTTTGCTGCCACCTTCCACGTCCTCTGCCATGTTGTCGACCACAGTTAGCCATGCTTTCGGGTGACTTTAGGAATTCAGTCCATCTGCCACTTTTATAACAGATTTAATTGTCAGCTTTTTCTAAATCAAGGTCAGTATTACCTCCCTTCAGCATCTCAAGCTTTCAGCTATTGTAAATGACTTCTTCCAGAATAATAGATCCTATTAGATCCTAGACAGAACTTAATGATTGGAGATATAGATCATGATCAGATTTAACACAGTGGTGCTCTCAGGGATTTTTTTTATCCTAGAATGGGTGGCCATTGTAATGAAGAAAACCAAGTCACCATATAGCCTTCTCTCTTCTCGTAGTTCATATATATGTGTGTATAACGTTTTCAGTAGTATAAGAGCCAGTTATGTCAGAAACCACTATCTTTACTTTTAGGCTTTTAAAGTTATGGTGATTGCTGTAATCCAGAATCTTTAGACATCTAAATTTTACCAAGGGTTTCTCAGGGTAGATATTAGAATATTTTTAGTGGAAAGTTTCTAACTCTTTGTTTTAGTTACCTAGTTGAGAGTAATTGATGGTGTTTAGAGGTTATTGTCAACTGTATCTTTGATTTAGGGATAAGATCCACATAGAGTTAAAGTACTTTTCCTCCAGGATTAAGGTCTTATGAAACTGTTATTTGTTTAAAAGCTAGCTATGTCTTTGATTCTCTTTTTATTGAGGATGTTTGCTTTTTGGCAAATTAAACATACTCATAGCAATTTTCTGTATGTGCTTTTCATCATGTTGTAAATACTACATGCAGAGGATTTATTTTTAATCTAGGAAAGCAGTTTTCAAAGAGGAGAGAGAATGTATTATGATAAAGGAAAACAATAAATCAAATGATTAAATTTTAGTTGTAAAAGAATATGCTGCTGCTCTGAAGTAGTTTTACCATATTAGGGCAAATCAGGAATGCTCTGAGGAAAGCCAGGAAATATTTGACTGATAGTTACATTGAGCACATTTTTAAAAATTCATTTTCTTAAATAAGAAAGGGGAAGAGTTCGTACAGAGATGATAAAAATAACAGTACAAGGGTGTCCCTCTGGCTAAACCCTTTTAAACGCAAGAAGAGAAAGTCATAAACATAACACAGGTAAAATATGCTGAGAAAAAGTTTACTGAAATTCAATGCTTATTCTCAACCAAAACTCTAAGAATAGATATGGAGAATTTCCTGTGTGATATAACAAGAAGGGCTTATTTATAACCATCTTAGGATTTTTCCTGTGAGAATCGGTTAACTCTTCTAATAATCAGTCTTTAAATTAACTAACTTAATCAAGCTTTAATGGCAGAACCCTCACTCTGTGGAGCTATTACAACTACACCCTGCTCTAAGTAGTTGAGCTCAATTCTTGCCAAATTATTCCCTCTCATTGACTTCTCTAGCCCAGTCCCCAAAGTTTGAACCCCAAATTCTTTTCTATTTACAGAAAACACAGCCTCTTACGTTCTTAAAATTAGACTAACTGGTCTACTCTAATGTTTCTTAAACTACTAGAGTTTGTAGTATATGGATTTTTAAGTTAGAATTTTAAAAATTTTGTATTTTAATTTCACTGTTGAGTTCATAAAATTATTTTACCAATTAGAAAACAAAATGTCTCTTTTGCAGTGCAAATTCACAGTTCAGAAATGCTTCCATGAGAACGTAAGACTTGTTTCTGAAGTTTCTCAAGCTGGCATCTGAAGACCCCTGAGAATTCATATATTTCTGGGGTTCCACAGTAATTTTTATTTCAACTAGTCTGCACATTACAGTCGGCCCTCCGTATCCACGGGTTCCACATTGGTGGATTCAACCAACACCCAGATTAAAAATAGTCAAGAAAAATAAATTCCAGGATGTTCCAAAAAGCAAAACTTGAATTTGCCAAATATAGGACAACTATTTATTTACATACCATTTACATTGTATTAGGTATTATAAGTAACCTAGAGATGATTGAAAGTACACGGGAAGATGTGTGTAGGTTCTGTGCAAATGCTATGCCACATTATATAAGGGACTTGAGTGTCCCCTGATTTTGGTATCTGTGGGGTTCCTGGAACCAATCCCCCACAGATACTGAGGGACAACCATACTCAAGTGTGAGAAATCCTGAGCCATTAGCTAGTCCCTCAAAATTCTATGTCATCTTTTTTCTTTTATAAATTGTGGTCATGGGTCTGGTGATCCTTCCCACACCACTGTCCTGTACCCCAACCTAGTAGAAAAGTCACTTAGATACAGTCTGAGAATGGCAACAGGCTCTTCTGATTGATACAACAGAGGCAGTACAGAGCAGTGGAAGAACTAGAAGTACTTTGAAGTCAGCTGGGCCTCCTGGAATTCCAGCGCTCCTAGTTATGAGAACTTGGTCATGTTAATAAGCTGATAAGTTAACAATACATCAAATTGGGGCAATAATGCCACCCTTAAAGGACTGTTGTTGAGGGATAGAAATAATCAATATACGGTGCCTAACAGGAGTATCTCACACAGGGAGGCAGTCAGTGAAAGGTAGATCTTACTGTTATGATTATAAACAAATAGTTACGGACCTAAGTTGTTATATCCTGATATAATAATGTGGATTATAACTTTTAAGACATACATATAATTTATATATAGTTTTGCCTATTTAGAAGTATGGCACATGGAGCAAGTGACTCCCAAACACGGTACAGATTTAAAGCATAAATTGTGTCAATACAATCTTAGATGAATTAATGATGCTACACCTGTGACATAAAGAAAAGGTCAGCACTTTGGGGCATCCACGCATGACCTTTGAGAACAGCATTTTAGAAGCTTTCAGCTACGCTTGCCCCCAGCTATTGGGGCCTCAACCTCTGGTCAAATAAGCTTAGTAAATGGATGGGTCCACATAAGAAACAGCCATTTTTCATGCTTTAGTGTTTTTTGAATCTGATATTGAGGCTGTTACCTCTGCTGTCTTCTACCCTGTATTTGAAAGTCCTTTGGACATAAGGTCAGAAGACTAATATTTTTCTGTTAACTAATATTCTTTTGTATTCGGTCTGGCTTCCTAGAAGCAGAGATTGGGGTAAGGATTTTTGGGAAAGTGATGTATTGAGGAGCCTCTGAAGAGAAGGAGTGAGGGAAGCCGGCCAAGGCAGGGCAAAAGCTAAGCAAGGGTATTGTTTCACTTGGAGACGTAGCTTCAGCCTGGTCCCACGGGGGTCCCAGGATGAGGTCTGAAGGGGAGCTCGGGGGCACAAATTGCCCCACAGGTTTTGTCCTCCCTTGAGGCAAGGGGCGGCTGTTGTACCATTGCCAGTCGGTCTGGCTCCTGGCCACCTCCTAGGGACAGTTGGTGCCCTCACCTTGCAGTAGAGGCGGCTCCACATCCATGAGCCACTAGCACCCAGCGCTCAGAACAGCTGGCGAATGGCGGGGCGGGGCAGTGTGGCACCAACAGCGGCCTCTGTTGGTTTCCTCCAGGAGACACAGCTATCAGATGCCTTACGTGGCCTTCTCCGACTCGGTGGTGTGGGAAGTTCTAAACTACATTTCATATTTAATTGCTTCAGCAACCTTTAACCAGGATTATTTACTAGCATTCTTTCTCTCTTCCTTTTCTTTGTAATTTTAACCTTGTTTATCTTTTAGTTTTTCTGTTTATTGGGCCAGCAGTTTTATTGTAAGTTGACTCAAATGCTTTTTGAAAGTGGATGAGTGTAAAAGAAATAAATATGTAAACTGAAAACCAGTTTTACAATTAGAAAAAATACCTGAGTTGCCCTCCTTAACTATCAGATTAAAAAAGTGTTGAATAGAAATAAGAGTATTTACTGTTACAATCTAATTTAACATGTTATGCTTTCATATGTACTCAAGAATAAAATAAGCAATAAGTGTTATAAATCCAAGGAAGGAAGAAACAAAATTGCATTTTTGCAGATGACACTTTTTTTTTTTTTTTTTTTTCTTTTTGCGGTATGCGGGCCTCTCACTGTTGTGGCCTCTCCCGTTGCGGAGCACAGGCTCCGGATGCGCAGGCCCAGCGGCCATGGCTCACGGGCCCAGCCGCTCCGCGGCATATGGGATCCTCCCAGACCGGGGCACGAACCCGTATCCCCTGCATCGGCAGGCGGACTCTCAACCACTGCGCCACCAGGGAGGCCCGACACTTTTTTTCTATGTATGAAGCACAATGAAATGAACAAAATTACTGGAGGTAAGAAATATGCAACAGGGTTCTGCAAAATTATAGGCTATGATGGAAATCCTCAAACGTCAGTAAAGTCAGTATATTCTCAAGTCATATAGCTAAAAATATAGATGGCATTTGTTTAGAAAGTATTTTGACTACTCAAAAGGAATATGTACTTTCTAATTTTTTTTTAATTTTTTTAAATTTTTGGCTGCGTTGGGTCTTCGTTGCTGTGCGCGGGCTTTCTCTAGTTGAGGCAAGCAGGGTCTGCTCTTCATGGCAGCGTGTGGGCTTCTCATTGCGGTGTTTTCTCGTTCTAGGGCTTCAGTAGTTGTGGCGCATGGGCTCAGTAGTTGTAGCACACGGGCTCAGTAGTTGTGGCTTGCGGGCTCTAGAGCGCAGACTCAGTAGTTGTGGTGCACGGGCTTAGTTGCTCCGCGGCATGTGGGATCTTCCCGGACCAGGGCTCAAACCCGTGTCCCCTGCATTGGCAGGCGGATTCTTAACCACTGTGCCACCAGGGAAGTCCAGGAGTATATACTTTCAATGCCTTCCTAATTCCCATGTGAAATCGTACCTTTATTTTAGGTATTCTGTTAATATGTAATGATGATGATACAGAAGAGAATGATGTACCAAATAAAATAGGTATAAAATATTTTAGTCTGTATGTCTGTATGCACAATCCAAAATTATTTACTCACATGAAAGATAACTTCCCACTTCATGAGTTATTAATGTACAATGAAGTAGCCTTTTTCCCCTTTACCACTGTATTATGAACAATACCTAAGCGTAAATGAACAAATAAATTGTTAGAAACAACAGTGTACAGTGTTACCTTTGCACATTAGAAAATTCAATTTTTATTTTCTTATAAAGTGTTTGAATTACATATCATAATTTAACATCTTTTAAAGCATCCTTTATTCTTTAAGAATTCTTTTCACGTCCATTAACCAATTGAAGCAGCTCATTTATAAAAACATTTTTGTTAACATGAGTCAAACCTAAAAGAAAAAAAATGACAACTTGAAAGTAACCTTTATCATCCAGATACTAATCAGTGCGATATTAAATGATAGGGGTAAATCAAAAATGGTAGAGGTAAATGAACTTAATCTGGAGAATCCTCTTATTAGCAGCCAGAACAGGGCAGTTCTTAAGCCATTTTAAAACAAACTTCCTGTTTTCACTTAGCTTGTACTTGATGCTTTACAAGTCCTAGAGATTTCAGTTTGGGTTTGGTTTGGTTTTGCTTTGCTGCTGTAGCATTTACCGATTTCTTTTCTTTATTCCTGCCTAATCTTTGAATGCCATATTATATGGAGATATTTTTCCTAAAATGTCAACAGAGCCGGGGAGATGACAGTAGGTGGGGACTTGGGGTGGCCGGCTTGGACATCCTGTGAAGGGGGCGGGCTGCTCCTCTGTGCGTCGTGAGGTGCAGGCCTGTCGAGGGGCTTGAAAACAGAAGCAGGTGACCGTGGGGTGGCCGAGGAGAGGGAGCAAAAGCAGAGGGTATCCTGGGTTAACACCAGGACGAGGTGCTTTTTCTACTTGGCAATGGAGCTCTTTTATAAAATCCAATGAAGTACCAGTTAGGAAGATGTATCCACAGTTTATCTTAAAAAGGGGGGGGAAAAGCCATCAATTCATTGCCTTATTAATATAATCAGAACCTCTTTCCATTATAAACCTTTAGGTAAAACATGACAACAATAATGGAAAAATCATCTAAAACAGCTATAATTGTACATGAAGTTTGTTGGCATTTTGAACAACTTCATTTTTTAAGTATTTTACATCCTTTGTAGAGAAAGGTAAGCACAATTCTTGTATTTAATCTAAAATAAAGGCAGAAATCACAGCAGGCACCTAAGTCATGTGCATCATACAGTTATTCACACATAATCCTTCAGGCTGTATGCTAAATGGTCCTCTGGCTGTGTGGTAGAGATGGGCTGCTGCTTGGATGGGTGGAGCCAAGCTTCCGAATTCTTTTTTATACAGGATGTGCAGAAAATTATGCCAGAGATCAACAGCAGCATGGCCGAAATGAATCCAATGTAGACAGCTCCTCCGGGTTCATGTTTGTTGCTTTCTGGAACTGTCACATCCACAAAGTTTGCTATGATCTCCTTTGTGTACCACACCGTCGGTATTAAACCAGAGATCCCCGCAGACATGAAGCAGACTCCCCCAGCAAAACAAGCGTAACACTTGGTTTCCATGTCCCCTCCTAAGCGAGTGCATTTCATCCCGATTGTGGCAGTGCAGATCCCCACAGCAGACAGGACACAGGCCAGGACCATGGCGGCCCGAGCAGCCTGCACGTGGGTGGGGAGGGCCAGGACGGAGTACTTCAAGGTGCAGCTGAACATCCCGGTGCTGTCCCACGTGCAGTCCATCCACAGCCCTTGCATCTGCACGATGGCCGTGATGATGTTGGAGCCCGCATCCACATTCACCTTCCAGTTGGGCAGCAGGGTGGCCATGAGCACTCCAGAGACCCCAGATAAGGCCAGGGCAAAAGCAAGGAGCTGGAGACCCGCCGAGGTCATAACGTCACCGTTACCTTTGTCCTCCTGGAAAATCCTGATGGCTCTCGGTCAGAATTGTAGCTATTTCTGTACAGTAGAGAACGAAGTAACAAAAGGCTGGGGAAAGAAGACAAAATCAGGGTTGAAAGAAAGGAAAAACAAAGAGACTTCTGTGTGCAGTGGGAGCTGAGAACCCATCTGAATAGGTCCCAGCAGTGGACGAGGACACTGCTTCCCAGGAGAAAAGCTCACACCAGGCCCACAGAGGCTGCCATTGTCCTGGGTGATTTTGGTTGGGTGGTGCTTGATACATGGCGTAAAGGAGAGGGCTGTCCACTGTGTTCTTTTATTTAAAATTTAAGCTCTGCTGAAGTTGTCTGTGTGACTTGTTAGGAGATTTAGACATGGAACGCCAGCTGTAGGATATCTGATATAGAATTTTAATAGTATTACAGGTTTTAAAAACTTATTTCTAGTTGAAATACTCTATAGGTAATAAGAATAGTTTAAACCCATCTGTCAAAAATGATTTATAAATATATATTAGAAAAGTTTGAAGCATTCAAAAAATGATTTTATTTTTAAAAATGTATCAGATACTCTCCAAGTGTCATTCACATGGCCCAGGTGAATTGTTTAAGAAGGAGAAGAAAGTAGTAAAAGAAATCAAAGTCACTGGCATGATTATCTCTTATTTCCAGCTTGCAAAATCCTTACCTAGGTGAGCAGTTGTTTCCCTTCAGGTACAGGTTACTCAAAACTGAAACAATTAAGCCACTGTCTTGCTTAGGAGAATGTGAGATCCTTTCTAGTTGGGACCAGAATCGTTCCCTGACCCAAATGAAGTAGTCTGTTGTAAAACCGGTTATTCAAAACGATTCAGAAGTAGTGACATTGAATCTTGCAAATACATACCAGAAGTAACCACATCATTATTTGTACGAGAGAGATTCAAAAATAATTCACACTTTTTTCCTCCCTCCCTCCCTCCCTTCCTCTCTCCCTCCCTTCCTTCCTTCCGTTTAGTAAGAGGGAAAAGATAGCACTTCCTTTGTGACGTGCTGTGTTTTAATCAGGCAGTACTTACTGCCTTCCTTGAGGAAAATATAATGGTTTCTGAAATACAGCAATATTGACCTTTTTGTGTTTCTGAATTTTTGAGTGATGTATTAGAATGGCTCTGTCATGATTCATGTATTTGTCACAAAAGGCAGTATGAGCTCTGAATCTAAAGCACTTGGATCAAATCTTGGCTTTCCAGAACCTCTCTGTGCCTCAGTATTCTCTTCTGGAAAGCAGGGAGGATTATAGTATCTATATCATGGAGTTATATATATGAAAGAATTTTAAAGGGTGTAGAACAATGTCTAACCCATAGAAAGTACTCAGTAAATTACAATTGACATTGTTATTAGTATTTCTAAAATTTATATTATGTCACGTGACAATTGATATTTAATAACATCTGGATTTTTTTTCTCTCCCTTCCTTAGGCCGATTTCATTTGTTTTCATAGGAACTTAGAGCTGAAAGAAACCATAGATGTAATCTTGGCCATCAGCGTTGTTTCAGATTAGGACACTTAGGTAGTAGATCACCCCACGCCACACAGACCTCAGCGGCAGGATCGGCAGTGCCCCCTTCCCCACCTCTTCCCATGTCACTGCACCTTGCACCCTTGTCCCCTTTTACCACAGTAATTCCGGGTGAAATCCTCCTGTGTACTTCCTGTGGGAAGCAGGGAGAATGCTACATCTAAAGACAAAGCACTGTTAACCATCCCCTCACTCACTCCCTTTCTCACACAGAAAAAAGACTCCAGAGGGAATTAATAGAGCAAATGAGCAAGTGGCGTAGCTTCAGAGACTCAGCAAGGAGGTTGATGCGTGGCTTTTGTGAAATGTCTGCAGTAATGTGAATCCATGCCTGTGTTACTTTTAATACAGTTGTATAGTTTAATATAGTTATAACATTGATTCCCTAAGAGGTTAAATCCTGGGCTATCTGAATTCCATTGTTCTATTTTTGTTCATAATCCTAAAATGTAAATTCTATAGTTTCAGGAGATTTCCCTGAGATTTTGAATTCTTAGAGTCAGTTTCACTGTAAGCATCAAAGTGCCTTGGCTTTGCCTGCCTACAGTTCATTCTTTTTCTGTTTTCCAAGTTTCTTTTCATATCTGAGACCAAAATAGAATGAAAGTTAAAGTTTCTAGAAAAAAAAAATGAAGCACCTATTTATAGTTTCATAATAGCTGTTTTCAGGTTTGGGTTTTAACATTTCAGCCTCCAGCCAACTCACTCAATTACTACCTTCCCGGACCATTTTCGGCTTAAGGGGTTCTTCAAGAGCGAGACTGCTGTTAGCATGCCCTACGAGCATCTCCTTTCTTTCTTTCTCTTTCCTTTGGTTGAGTAACCTTTATGTGTTGATCAGTCTCTGCTCAGCTTCCCAATTATAACTCTTTTCTTCCCATTAACCAATACATTTTATAAATTCCAGTGTAATTCAGACTTGGAGACAGCTTGTTCATCTTAATTAACAAGTGCTGGCAGTGATAAATTACAGATGGCCAAAATCAGCGTAAACAATATGACACTGCATTCCGTTAGCATAGTGCTCACTTACTATTGAATATTGGACTTTAAGTGCTTTCTCCTGCATGGAGAACTTATGCAGAAAGAATTTGTTCTCCAAAATGAAGGTCACTCTTTTCCCTTTGTAAAAAATATACTGGCATCTTAGCTATATTGCTGTGAAATCTTCTTTTTTTCCCCCCCTCCAGCCACAAGCATGGTACAGTTTGTGGCCTGTTCTCTCAGATTTCTGTCTCGTAGAGAATAAAGGCATACTTTGTTTCAGCGGTGGTGGTGGTGATGGTGGTGAAATGCTGTGAAAGTAGGCATGGAAAACGGTTCTAAATGAGAACTCCCTCGTGCTTCCAAAATCTGTTGCATATAGAATAGAACCTATAATGTTAAATTTATGAGCTATTTCCCAAAGAAATTCTGAACTGGATTTCGTTAAAATGTAAAGTCAGTTTTCCCGACAAGATTTATTTATATCAAATCTAGTATTTAGAAACAGATGTACAACGTACAGTTCAAACCGAGTTATACTTGAAGATCTATATTTAGGTCCCGAAGCGTTGTGGAAGCTTCTCGTTTTCCATACCTTTTGTCAGTAGCCTTCAGCGACTTAACTCTCTTCTGTCAGTTGTCTTCAAATGAACCCCAGTAAGACATGATGAAGAGGAGCCACATACCTGAGGCTCAGTTCACAGCTTCTGAATATTAGCGATGAAGCTCCAGTAGGTTAACTTGAAAGTAGCAAATGAAGAGCAACGTAGAAATCCGAGCGGGGAAAACTGCTGGTGCCAGGAGATAAATACCGGGTTCCCCATCTCATTTTTTGAGCTGGGGGAGAATTCAGAAAAGAGAGGTGGGGGAGGGGAGGGAGCTGTTGTTGCAACAGGATTTGTCGAAACCTGAAAGCTGAAAATGCTTCTGTGTCACTATATACAGAGGAGGAATTATCTGGGTGCTCACAAAAAGACTTTCTTTTAATATTATGTTTTAGTCCATAGTTACAATTTATTTCTGAATTTTTATCTATGTTGGGGGATACCGTTTATTATTTTATGTCCCCGATTAAAGAATATGGTCTGAAATATTTTTCACCAGACTGCTTTGCAAGTGATAGTTAATTGAGACTATCTGTTTATTCTGGTGCTTCTGGCTTGTCTGAAATCAAGATTCACAGAATTGGTAACTTTCAAACTAAACATTCAAAAGACAGTTTTATATATATCTTGATAAAAGTAAAAAGAAAACCCAGCAACAGCTGTTGACTAGAATCTGAGCAGTAAACCTACAAGTGTTTTCTTTTTGTTTGGCGGGGGCAGGGCGGTTGGTATCCTGAATTTTCTTCTATTAATCTTTCCACTGAGAAAGATTTCTAAAGTATAATAGATAGCTAGAGGGAAGCAGCCACATAGCACAGGGAGATCAGCTCGGTGCTTTGTGACCACCTAGAGGGGTCGGATAGGGAGGGTGGGAGGGAGACGCAAGAGGGAGGAGATATGGGGATATACGTAAGCATATAGCTGATTCACTTTGTTATACAGCAGCAACTAACACACCATTGTAAAGCAATTATACTCCAATAAAGATGTTAAAAACAAATAAATTATAACTTAGTAAATTAGAGATTTTAGAAAGCATTGTAAAGAAATGACACCAAAATAGTGTGATGCAAAATATTAGATGAACCAAAATCAAACACTGAGGTTCTAGACCATGAATAATGGTACAGACATATTTAGTCTTCATCTCCTTTGGGTTCTCATTTTTTTTTCTACCTCAGTAATGTTAATTCTACAGGCTATACATTCATAGCCACTATAGAGAAAGGAAGATAATTTTATGATTGGATGTTTAAAATTTTACAACTGCTAATAGCCATGTTAGATGTTAGCCATTTCTTTAAAAGCAGTGAATAATAAAAATGCATGTTTCATATATATGGAATCTAAAAAAATATGGTTCTGATGAACCTAGGGGCAAGACAGGAATAAAGACACAGACATAGAGAATGGACTTGAGGATATGGGGAGGGGGAAGGGTAAGCTGGGACAAACTGAGAGAGTAGCATTGACATATATACACTACCAAATGTAAAATAGATAGCTAGTGGGAAGCAGCCGCATAGCACAGGGAGATCAGCTTGGTGCTTTGTGACCACCTAGAGGGGTGGGATAGGGAGGGTCAGAGGGAGAGGCAAGAGGGAGGGGATATGGGGATATACGTATGCATATAGCTGATTCACTTTGTTATACAGCAGAAAGAAACACAACACTGTAAAGCAATTATACTCCAATAAAGATAGTAAAAAAAAAAAAAAAGATGCATGTTTCAGTTATCTGGATTTTTCTGGATTTTCTGTTGTTTTTAGTTGGTTTGTTTTCATCTTTTCTAAGTCTGGCATTTAGCAAGATACGTATTGCTTTCTCCTCTTAGAAATCTAATGCCTGCAGATTTGTGTTTTTAGCCATAGTGTTGTAATTTTGCTTTATAAACTTATCTAATTTCATCGAGATATATAAACAGCTCTTCGTCTAAGTACTGAGTGAAGCAGAGTTGAATTTCAGACACTGCCCCTAACAGCACTGTGACTACTGCTGTATCAAGAAATCCACCAGATCCCTTCAGGGTCTTGGCTTGCTTTGCTCCTTGCCATGGTTGTCATGCACACTCACCTGTGCTGAGGCTGACTGGTGGCCGGTGCAGGGACCAGTCTGCTCCCAGCTCTGACCTCCAGCGTAATGCAGCTTGCTGAGGGTAAATGGATTAAGCTTGGTTTACTGTACATTTTGCTATTTTCGAAACCTTTTTGATTATTTTTCTGCCTTGATGAGAACACTTACCTTCTAATACATTAGCTGCCTGTTTTAAAAAGGCAAACTTCTGAAACGCAAAGAACTTTCATTAACTACAGGCCTATAACCCAAGGAAGAATATCTTGTATAAGAAAGGAGCTAGAAAGTAGAGGTGCATAGAGAACCATAACTCATTGACATTATTATCTACTTCCAATGTGGATATTAAAGAGAATTAAATCTTTTCAGTTCAGAGGCTTCCCTAGATAATCTTTACCTTAGTTTATGTCTATTCTCCAGCCCTCCCCCCAAACACCCAAGGTTTTTTTGTTTGTTTTTTTACATCTTTATTGGAATATAATTGCTTTACACTGGTGTGTTAGTTTCTGCTTTATAACAAAGTGAATCACTTATACACGTACATATGTTCCCATATCTCTTCCCTCTTGCGTCTCCCTCACTCCCGCACTCCCTATCCCACCCCTCTAGGTGGTCACAAAGCACCGAGCTCATCTACCTGTGCTATGCGGCTGCTTCCCACTAGCTATCTATTTTACATTGGGTAGTGTGTATGTGTCCAAGCCACTCTCTCACTTTGTCCAAGCTTAACCCTTCCCCGTCCCCATATCCTCAAGTCCATTCTCTAGTAGGTCTGTGTCTTTATTCCTGTCTTAGCACTAGGTTTTTCATGACCTTTTTTTTTTTCTTAGATTCCATATATATGTGTTAGCATACGGTATTTCTCTTTCTCTTTCTGACTTACTTCACTCTGTATGACAGACTCTAGGTCCATCCACCTCATTACAAATAGCTCAGTTTCGTTTCTTTTATGGCTGTGTAATAGTCCATTGTATATATGTGCCACATCTTCTTTACCCATTCATCTGATGATGGACACTTAGGTTGATTCCATCTCCGGGCTATTGTAAATAGGGCTGCTATGAACATTTTGGTACATGTCTCTTTTTGAATTATGGTTTTCTCAGGGTATATGCCCAGTAGTGGGATTTCTGGGTCATATGGTAGTTCTATTTGTAGTTTTTTAAGGAACCTCCATACTGTTGTCCATAGTGGCTGTACCAATTCACATTCCCACCAGCAGTGCAAGAGTGTTCCCTTTTCTCCACACCCTCTCCAGCATTTATTGTTTCTAGATTTTTTGGTGATGGTCATTCTGAGTGGTGTGAGATGATATCTCATGGAGGTATGATTTGCATTTCTCTTATGATTAATGATGTTGAGCATTCTTTCATGTGTTTCTTGGCAGTCTGTATATCTTCTTTGGAGAAATGTCTGTTTAGGTCTTCTGCCCATTTTTGGATTGGGTTGTTTGTTTTTTTGCTATTGAGCTGCATGAGCTGCTTGTAAATTTTGGAGATTAATCCTTTGTCAGTGGCTTCGTTTGCAAATATTTTCTCCCATTCTGAGGGTTGTCTTTTGGTCTTGTTTATGGTTTCCTTTGCTGTGCAAAAGCTTTGAAGTTTCATTAGGTCCCGTTTGTTTATTTTTGTTTTTATTTCCATTTCTCTAGGAGGTGGGTCAAAAAGGATCTTGCTGTGATTTATGTCATAGAGTGTTCTGCCTATGTTTTCCTCTAAGAGTTTGATAGTTTCTGGCCTCACATTTAGGTCTTTAATCCATTTTGAGCTTATTTTTGTGTATGGTGTTAGGGACTGATCTAATCTCATACTTTTACATGTGCCTGTCCAGTTTTCCCAGCACCACTTATTGAAGAGGCTGTCCTTTCTCCACTGTATATTCCTGCCTCCTTTATCAAAGATAAGGTGACCATATGTGCGTGGGTTTATCTCTGGGCTTTCTATCCTGTTACATTGATCTATCTTTCCGTTTTTGTGCCAGTACCATACTGTCTTGATTAGTGTGGCTTTGTAGTATATTGTGAAGTCAGGGAGCCTGACTCCTCCAGCTCCGTTTTTCATTCTCAAGGTTGCTTTGGCTATTCGGGGTCTTTTGTGTTTCCATACAAATTGTCAAATTTTTTGTTTTAGTTCTGTGAAAAATGCCAGTGGTAGTTTGATAGGGATTGCATTGAATCTGTAGATTGCTTTGGGTAGTAGAGTCATTTTCACAATGTTGATTCTTTCAATCCAAGAACATGGTATATCTCTCCATCTCTCTGTATCATCTTTAATTTCTTTCATCAGTGTCTTATAATTTTCTGCCTACAGGTATTTTGTATCCTTAGGTAGGTTTATTCCTGGATATTTTATTCTTTTTGTTGCAGTGGTAAATAGGAGTATTTTCTTAATTTCATTTTCAGGTTTTTCATCATTAGTGTACAGGAATGCCAGAGATTTCTGTGCATTAATTTTGTATCCTGCTACTTTACCAAATTCATTGATTACCTCTATTAGTTTTCTGGTACCATCTTTAGGATGCTCTATGTATAGTATCATGTCATCTGCAAATTATGACAGCTTTACTTTTTCTTTTCTGATTTGGATTTTTTTTTTCTTTTCTTCTCGGATTGCTGTGGCTAAAACTTCCAAAACTATCTTGAATAAGAGTGGAGAGAGTGGGCAACCTTGTCTTGTTCCTAATCTTAGTGGAAATGCTTTCAGTTTTTCACCATTCAGGATGATGTTGGCTGTGGGTTTGTCATATTTGGCCTTTATTATCTTGAAGAAAGTTCCTCTATGCCTACTTTCTGGAGGGTTTTTATGAAAAATGGGTGTTGAATTTTGTCGAAAGCTTTCTCTGCACCTATTGAGATGACCATATGGTTTTCCCTCTTCAATTTGTTAATACGGTGTATCACATTGATTTGCGTATATTGAAGAATCCTTGCACTCCTGGGGTACACCCCACTTGATCATGGTGTGTGATCCTCTTAATGTGCTGTTGGATTCTGTTTGGTAGTATTTTGTGGAGAATTTTTGCATCTATGTTCGTCAGTGATATTGGCCTGTAGTTTTCTTTCTTTGTGACATCCTTGTCTGGTTTTGGTATCAGGGTGATGGTGGCCTCTTAGAATGAGTTGCGGAGTGTTCCTCCCTCTGCTATATCCTGGAAGAGTTTGAGAAGGATGGGTGTTAGCTCTTCTCTAAATGTTTGCTAGAATTCGCCTGTGAAGCCATCTGGTCCTGGGCTTTTGTTTGTTGGAAGATTTTTAGTCACAGTTTCAATTTCAGTGCTTATGATTGGTCTGTTCATAGTTTCTATTTCTTCCTGATTCAGTCTTGGCAGGTTGTGCATTTCTAAGAATTTGTCCATTTCTTCCAGGTTGTCCATTTTATTGGCCTAGAGTTGCTTGTAGTAATCTCTCATGATCTTTTGTATTTCTGCAGTGTCAGTTGATACTTCTCCTTTTTCATTTCTAATTCTATTGATCTGAGTCTTCTCCCTTTTTTTCATGATGAGTCTGGCTAGTGGTTTATCAATGTTGTTCATCTTCTCAAAGAACCAGCTTTTAGTTCTATTGATCTTTGCTATCGTTTCCTTCATTTCTTTTTCATTTATTTCTGATCTGATCTTTATGATTTCTTTCCTTCTGCTAACTTTGGGGTTTTTTTGGTTCGGCTATATTTTGGTAATCTTTTTTTTTTATTACTATCTGCTTTATAACAAAGTGAATCAGTTATACATATATATCTGTTCCCATATCCCTTCCCTCTTGCATCTCCCTCTCTGCCACCCTCCCTGTCCCACGCCCCCAGGCGGTCACAAAGCACCGAGCTCATCGCCCTGTGCTATGCGGCTGCTTCCCACTAGCTATCTACCTTACGTTTGGTAGTGTATATATGTCCATGCCTCTCTCTCGCTTTGTCACAGCTTACCCTTCCCCCTCCCCATATCCTCAAGTCCATTCTCAAGTAGGTCTGTGTCTCTATTCCTGTTCTACCGCTAGGTTCTTCATGACATTTTTTTGTCTTAAATTCCATATATATGTGTTAGCATACGGTATTTGTCTTTCTCTTTCTGACTTACTTCACTCTGTATGACAGACTCTAGGTCCGTCCACCTCATTACAAATAGCTCAGTTTCGTTTCATTTTATGGCTGAGTAATATTCCATTGTATATATGTGCCACATCTTCTTTATCCATTCATTGGATGATGGACACTTAGGTTTTTTCCATCTCCGGGGTATTGTAAATAGAGCTGCAATGAACATTTTGGTACATGACCCTTTTTGAATTATGGTTTTCTCAGGGTATATGCCCAGTAGTGGGATTGCTGGGTCATATGGTAGTTCTACTTGTAGTTTTTTAAGGAACCTCCATACTGTTGTCCATAGTGGCTGTACCAATTCACATTCCCACCAGCAGTGCAAGAGTGTTCCCTTTTCTCCACACCCTCTCCAGCATTTATTGTTTCTAGAATTTTTGATGATGGCCATTCTGACTGGTGTGAGATGATATCTCATTGTAGTTTTGATTTGCATTTCTCTAATGATTAATGATGTTGAGCATTCTTTCATGTGTTTGTTGGCAGTCTGTGTATCTTCTTTGGAGAAATGTCTGTTTAGGTCTCCTGCCCATTTTTGGATTGGGTTGTTTGTTTTTTTGGTATTGAGCTGCATGAGCTGCTTATAAATTTTGGAGATTAATCCTTTGTCAGTTGCTTCATTTGCAAATATTTTCTCCCATTCTGAGGGTTGTCTTTTGGTCTTGTTTATGGTTTCCTTTGCTGTGCAAAAGCTTTGAAGTTTCATTAGGTCCCGTTTGTTTATTTTTGTTTTTATTTCCATTTCTCTAGGAGGTGGGTCAAAAAGGATCTTGCTGTGATTTATGTCATAGAGTGTTCTGCCTATGTTTTCCTCTAAGAGTTTGATAGTTTCTGGCCTCACATTTAGGTCTTTAATCCATTTTGAGCTTATTTTTGTGTATGGTGTTAGGGACTGATCTAATCTCATACTTTTTACATGTGCCTGTCCAGTTTTCCCAGCACCACTTATTGAAGAGGCTGTCTTTTCTCCATTGTATATTCTTGCCTCCTTTATCAAAGATAAGGTGACCATATATGCGTGGGTTTATCTCTGGGCTTTCTGTCCTGTTTCACTGATCTATATTTCTGTTTTTGTGCCAGTACCATACTGTCTTGATTACTGTAGCTTTGTAGTATAGTCTGAAGTCAGGGAGCCTGATTCCTCCAGCTCCATTTTCCTTTCTCAAGTTTGATTTGGCTACTCTGAGTCTTTTGTGTCTCCATACAAATTGTGAAATTTTTTGTTTTAGTTCTGTGAAAAATGCTGTTGGTAGATTGATAGGGATTGCATTGAATCTGTAGATTGCTTTGGGTAGTATAGTCATTTTCACAACGTTGATTCTTCCAATACAAGAACATGGTATATCTCTCTATCTGTTTGCATCATCTTTAATTTCTTTCATGAGTGGCTTATAGTTTTCTGCACACAGGTCTTTTGTTTCCTTAGGTAGGTTTATTCCAAGGTATTTTATTCTTTTTGTTGCAATGGTAAATGGAAGTGTTTCCTTAATTTCTCTTTCAGTTTTTTCTTCATTATTATATAGGCATGCCAGAGATTTCTGTGCATAAATTTTGTATCCTGCTACTTTACCAAATTCACTGATTAGCTCCAGTAGTTTTCTGGTAGCATCTTTAGGATTCCCTATGTATAGTACATGTCATCTGCAAACAGTGACAGTTTTACTTCTTCTTTTCTGATTTGGATTCGTTTTATCTCTTTTTCTTCTCTGATTGCTGAGGCTAAAACTTCCAAAACTATGTGGAATAATAGTGGTGAGAGTGAGCAATCTTGTCTTGTTACTGATCTTAGAGGAAATGGTTTCAGTTTTTCGCCATTGAGAACGATGTTGGCTGTGGGCTTGTCATATATGGCCTTTATTATGTTGAGTTAGGTTCCCTCTATGCCTACTTTCTGGAGGGTTTTTATCATAAATGGGTGTTGCATTTTGTCAAAAGCTTTCTCTGCACCTATTGAGATGACCATATGGTTTTCCTCCTTCAATTTGTTAATATGGTGTATCACATTGATTGATTTGCATATACTGAAGAATCCTTGCATTCCTGGGATAAACCCCACTTGATCCTAGTGTATGATCCTTTTAATGTGATGTTGGATTCTGTTTGCTAGTATTTTGTTGAGGATTTTTGCATCTATGTTCATCAGTGATATTGGCCTGTAGTTTTCTTTCTTTGTGACATCCTTGCCTGGTTTTGGTATCAAGGTGATGGTGGCCTCGTAGAATGAGTTTGGGAGTGTTCCTCCCTCTGCTATATTTTGGAAGAGTTTGAGAAGGATAGGTGTTAGCTCTTCTCTAAATGCTTGATAGAATTCGCCTGTGAAGCCATCTGGTCCTGGGCTTTTGTTTGTTGGAAGATTGTTAATCACAGTTTCCATTTCAGTGCTTGTGATTGGTCTGTTCATAGTTTCTATTTCTTCATGATTCAGTCTTGGCAGGTTGTGCATTTCTAAGAATTTGTCCATTTTTTTGGCATAGAGTTGCTTGTAATAATCTCCCATGATCTTTTGTATTTCTGCAGTGTCAGTTGTTACTTCTCCTTTTTCATTTCTAATTCTATTGATTTGAGTCTTCTCCCTTCTTTTCTTGATGAGTCTGGCTAGTGGTTTATCAATTTTGTTTATCTTCTCAAAGAACCAGCTTTTAGTTTTATTGATCTTTGCTATCGTTTCCTTCATTTCTTTTTCATTTATTTCTGATCTGATCTTTATGATTTCTTTCCTTCTGCTAACTTTGGGGGTTTTTTGTTCTTCTTTCTCTAATTGCTTTAGGTGCAGGATCAGGTTGTTTACTCGAGACGTTTCCTGTTTCTTAAGGTGGGATTGTATTGCTATAAACTTCCCGCTTAGAACTGCTTTTGCTGCGTCCCATAGGTTTTGGGTCGTCGTGTCTCCATTGTCATTTGTTTCTAGGTATTTTTTTATTTCCTCTTTGATTTCTTCAGTGATCACTTCGTTATTAAGTAGTGTATTGTTTAGCCTCCATGTGTTTGTTTTTTTTACAGATCTTTTCCTGTAATTTATATCTAGTCTCATAGCGTTGTTGTCGGAAAAGATACTTGATACAATTTCAATTTTCTTAAATTTATCAAGGCTTGATTTGTGACCCAAGATATGATCTATCCTGGAGAATGTTCCATGAGCACTTGAGAAAAATGTGTATTCTGTTGTTTTTGAATGGAATGTCCTATAAATATCAATTAAGTCCATCTTGTTTAATGTATCATTTAAAGCTTGTGTTTCCTTATTTATTTTCATTTTGGATGATCTGTCCATTGGTCAAAGTGGGGTGTTAAAGTCCCCTACTATGAGTGTGTTACTGTTGATTTCCCCTTTTATGGCTGTTAGTATTTTCCTTAGGTATTGAGGTGCTTCTATGTTGGGTGCATAAATATTTACAATTGTTATATCTTCTTGGATTGATCCCTTGATCATTATGTAGTGTCCTTCTTTGTCTCTTCTAATAGTCTTTATTTTAAAGTCTATTTTGTCTGATATGAGAATTGCTACTCCAGCTTTCTTTTGGTTTCCATTTGCATGGAATATCTTTTTCCATCCTCTCACTTTCAGTCTGTATGTGTCTCTAGGTCTGAAGTGGGTCTCTTGTACACAGCATAGATGTGGTTCTTGGTTTTGTATCCGTTCAGCTAGTGTGTGTCTTTTGGTGGGAGCATTTAATCCATTTACATTTAAGGTACTTATTGATATGTATGTTCCTATTCCCATTTTCTTAATTGTTTTGTGTTTGTTATTATAGGTCTTTTCCTTCTGTTGTGTTTCTTGCCTAGAGAAGACTCTTTAGCATTTGTTGTAAAGCTGGTTTGGTGGTGCTGAACTCTCTCAGCTTTTGCTTGTCTGTAAACGTTTTAATTTCTCCATCAAATCTGAATGAGATCCTTGCTGGGTAGAGTAATCTTGGTTGCAGGTTTTTCTCCTTCATCACTTTAAATATGTCCTGCGGTCCCTTCTGGCTTGCAGAGTTTCTGCTGAAAGATCAGCTGTTAACCTGATGGGGATTCCCTTTTGTGTTATTTGTTGTTTTTCCCTTGCTGCTTTTAATATGTTTTCTTTGTATTTAATTTTTGACAGTTTGATTAATATGTGTCTTGGCGTGTTTCTCCTTGGAATTATTCCGTATGGGACTCTGTGTGCTTCCTGGACTTGATTAACTATTTCCTTTCCCATATTAGGGAAATTTTCAACTATAATCTCTTCAAATATTTTCTCAGTCCCTTTCTTTTTCTCTTCTTCTTCTGGAACCCCTATAATTCGAATGTTGGTGCATTTAATGTTGTCCCAGAGGTCTCTGAGACTGTCCTCAGTTCTTTTCATTCTTTTTTCTTTATTCTGCTCTGCAGTAGTTATTTCCACTATTTTATCTTCCATGTCACTTATCCGTTCTTCTGTGTCACTTATTCTGCTATTGATCTCTTCTAGAGTATTTTTGATTTCATTTATTGTGTTGTTCATCTTTGCTTGTTTCATCTTTAGTTCTTCTAGGTCCTTGTTAAATGTTTCTTGCATTTTCTCTATTCTATTTCCAAGATTTTGGATCATCCTTACTATTATTATTCTGAATTCTTTTTCAGGTAGACTGCCTGTTTCCTCTTCATTTGTTAGGTCTGGTGGGTTTTTATCTTGCTTCTTCACCTGCTGTGTGTTTTTTTGTCTTCTCATTTTGCTTATCTTGCTGTGTTTGGGGTCTCCTTTTTGCAGGCTGCGGGTTCGTAGTTCCCGTTGTTTTTGGTGTCTGTCCCCAGTGGCTAAGGTTGGTTCAGTGGGTTGTGTAGGCTTCCTGGTGGAGGGGACTAGTCCCTGTGTTCTAGTGGATGACGCTGGATCTTGTCTTTCTGGTGGGCAAGTCCACGTCTGGTGGTGTGTTTTGGGGTGTCTGTGGACTTATTATGATTTTAGGCAGCCTCTCTGCTAATGGGTGGGGTTGTGTTCCTGTCTTGCTAGTTGTTTGGCATAGCGTGTCCAGCACTGTAGCTTGCTGGTCGTTGAGTGAAGCTGGGTGTTGGTGTTGAGATGGAGATCTCTGAGAGATTTTCGCCATTTGATATTATGTGGAGCTGGGAGGTCCCTTGTGGACCAGTGTCCTGAAGTTGGCTGTCCTATCTCAGAGGCACAGCATTGACTCCTGGCTGCAGCATCAAGGGCCTTTCATCCACACGGCTCAGAATAAAAGGGAGAAAAAGTAGAAAGAAAGAAAGGGAGGGAGGGAGGGAAAGAGAGAGAGAGATGGAGGGAGGGAGGGAAGGAAAGAGAGAGAATAAAAGAAAATAAAGTAAGGTAAAATAAAATAGTTATTAAAATAAAAAATAATTAAGAAAAAGATTTATAAAAAGCGGACGGATAGAACTCTAGGACAAATGGTGAAAGCAAAGCTATACAGACAAAATCTCACACAGAAGCACACACATACACACTCACAAAAAGAGGAAAAGGGGGAAAAAATCATAAATCTTGATCTCAAAGTCCACCTCCTCAATTTGGGATTATTCGTTGTCTATTCAGATATTCCACAGATGCAGGGTACATCAAGTTGATTGTGGAGATTTCATCCGCTGCTCCTGAGGCTGCTGGGAGAGATTTCCCTTTCTCTCCTTTGTTCGCACAGCTCCTGGGGTTCAGCTTTGGATTTGGCCCCGCCTCTGCGTGTAGGTCGCCAGAGGGCGTCTGATCTTCGCTCAGACAGGACGGGCTTAAAGGAGCCCTTGATTCGGGGGCTCTGGCTCACTCAGGCCGGGGGGAGGGAGGGGCACGGAGGCGGGGCGAGCCTGCGCCGGCAGAGGCCGGCGTGACATTGCACCAGCCTGAGGCGCGCCGTGCGTTCTCCCCGGGAAGTTGTCCCTGGATCCCGGGACCCTGGCAGTGGTGGGCTGCACAGGCTCCCGGAAGGGAGGTGTGGATAGTGACCTGCGCTCGCACACAGGCTTCTTGGTGGCGGCAGCAGCAGCCTTAGCATCTCATGCCCGTCTCTGGGGTCCGCTCTGTTAGCCGTGGCTCACGCCCGTCTCTGGAGCTCCTTTAAGCAGCGCTCTTAATCCCCTCTCCTCGCGCACCAGAAAAGTCTCTTGCCTCTTCGGCAGGTCCAGACCTTTTCCCGGACTCCCTCCCGGCCAGGCGTGGTGCACTAACCCCTTCAGGCTGTGTTCACGCAGCCAACCCCAGTCCTCTCCCTGGGATCTGACCTCCAAAGCCCGAGCCTCAGCTCTCAGCCCCCGCCCGCCCTGGCCGCCGAGCAGACAAGCCTCTCGGGCTGGTGAGTGCTGGTCGGCACCGATCCTCTGTGTGGGAATCTCTCCACTTTGCCCTCCGCACCCCTGTGGCTGCGCTTTCCTCTGCGGCCCCGAAGCTTCCCTCCTCCGCCACCCGCAGTCTCCGCCCGCAAAGGGGCTTCTAGTGTGTGGAAACCTTTCCTCCTTCACGGCTCCCTCCCACTGGTGCAGGTCCCGTCCCTATCCTTTTGTCTCTGTTTATTCTTTTTGCTTTTGCCCTACCCAGGTACGTGGAGACTTTCTTGACTTTTGGGAGGTCTGAGGTCTTCTGCCAGCTTTCAGTAGGTGTCCTGTAGGAGTCGTTCCATGTATTTCCGATGTATTTGTGGGGAGGAAGGTGATCTCCACATTTAACTCTTCCACCATCTTCCCCCTTTCTCAACACCCAAGTTTTGTATTGGATTGGCCAAAAAGTTCGTTCGGGCTTTTGCGTAGCATCTTACGGTTGTAAAATTGTAAACATCCAACCGACTATGTCCCAGCTGCTGATGTGACATCACTGATAGACATCTCAGACCTATCAGGGACAGAACTGAGCTCTTGACTTTCCCCACACCAGTTCTCCCCAGTTTCGCAGTGTCCATTAACGGCAAACTCATCCTGCCATTTGGTGGACCCTGGATCTTACAAAACATCCTTGACTCCATACCCAAGATCCATTCAATCAACAAATCCTTTTGTTTCTAAACTTGAGAATAAATCAAGTATCCTACCGTCTGAGCCCCTCTACTGCTTACTCTGGCTGAAGACCTCTAGAATGTAAACGGCACAAGGGCAAGGATTTCTGTCTTGTTAATTGCCAATTCTCCTGTGCCAGGAATGGTGCCTGGCTTATTGTAGACGTATGATAAATATTTGTTGAATGAATTCAGAAGCTGCTTTTGAGTATATAAAATAACAATAATACATTACCTTTACCTGATTAAAAGTATAATTTTGTCCTTTTTTAAGAGACTGTCATTTTAAGTAATTTTGCAGCTCTTTAGTTTTTAATCTTGATGTAATATTAATATCTACCATTTATAAACTGCTTTCTGTATGCTAAGTACTGTTGAGGTATTTAATTCTTAAAACAAGCCTCTGAGATAACAGAAATCCTAATTTTACAGGTGAGAAAACTAAGCTCCAGAGAAGTTAAATAACTTGACTAAGGTCCATAATATGAGTAAGTAGCAGGAATGTGGGATTCAGGCCCAGAATATTGTGATTTTTGAAACCCTTATACACTCATAGCCCTGCCCTGCCCCCATTTAGAACAGAATGTGTTTTTAAGTCTCATTATAATGAGTCGTTCCTTTCAGTGGTAGTCTGGAGTAAGCTGTGGAAACAAATGAACTCTGACATCTCTGTAGCTTTACATATAAACATTTGCTTCTCACTCATGCCAAGTTCATGAGTGATTGCAGAGTAGCTGGCCGGTGACTCAGCAGTCCCATCTGTTTTCTTTAAAATGTTTTTATTTATCTGTTTTTAAGAAAAAATTACATGTGATTCCCTTAGTGTGTTTTTCTTAGCGATGATACTCTGGATAGTCAAGACAAGCTTTTCTTTTTCTTCTCAAAGAATCGGTAGTTTGACTGAATATTTGAGAAGTAATAACAATACCAAACCTTTGCGGGAAGTAGTTCTCCAGACCTGCATCTCTCACCCCTGCCCACACTTGAGCATCACCTAGCTTTAGAAAAGCCCTGAGGCCCAGGCCCCTCCCAGTGGCTCTTAATTCAGTTGTCAGGGATGATGCCCAGTCATTGTGTGTTTAAAATGCCACCCACTTAATTCCAATGAAAAGTTAAGGTTCTGATTTTAAAAAAACAGCAGCGTCTTTTCTCATTTGCTTTTTCTCTTCAACCTTGAAAATAATTAAAGTTCAGAGTAAGATTAAGATAGTTACCTGTTCCAGTCCCACAAATTTAAAGTGATTGACTTAATCTTAAAATCATGTTTTTCTTCCGACTCAGTCGTGGGAACTTAACAGTATCGGCTATGAGCATAATCAGTGCATTATTTCCTCCATCTTTATGGTTATTTTAGTTTTAAAATAATGCTTTAGGCTGCCCGAAGGCTTTATCTTTTAGAGTTGGTAGTTTGTAGACTAGTTGATGATAGTGAGGACCGTGTTAAAAATGAAGATGACTATTCTCTGGTTGCTGTGTGTTCCCAAATGTCTAAAGGGGCCATCCTGGCCCGATGGCTCTGTGCAAGTCGTGTATGTTTCTGCTTGTAGGTTGCACTGCCATTTGCTCTATTGTTTATTTGTTTTGACAACATTTTGTTGCTCCTTTTTATGTCTTCATGTGAAAGGATCTTGAGGATTTGTTTTCTATGTCTTTATCACGTTATTTTAGAATATTAAGACTGTCTTAGATTTTGTGGTGACACTTGGCAGATCAGCCTAGTTTTTCAACCTCGTAAATAATGTAAGTATGTATTTGCTGTGGCCTCACCATTGCATTCTCTTTGTACAATTATTTTGAAGAGCAGGACTTTTTTTAAAAACGTCCTCACTTATTGGTAGTATCTCAGATAGTGGGGCTGAACACCCCTCGTCTAGGCCTGGCTCTCAGCTCACCAGTCTCTCCTCCTCTTCCCTTCTTCCTCTTTGTCTTCCTTCCCTGTGACTCTCTCTGCCCACTGGGTCTCCTACATTTCAGCCCCTGCCCACACTCTAGGGTCCTGGGTGGGTTCATGTGGACTTTGTGATGTTGCCAAATTAGAGAGCTTGCATCAGTTTTAATCATTTCTCTTATTTATTTTTATATCTTCGGTTACATACATAGGAGGTCCCCCAAACCTCTATGAGTTAAACTAGTAAAATCAGCATGTAAAGGAGGACATCCAGTAGCTATGGCATTCATCTTTAAAAAGACAGTGTCTTTCAAGTCAGAAACAGGAAGAGCAGGACAACATGAACACATTTAAAGAATAGCTGTGCAAATGGAGAGCTGGCCTGGGTACTGAGATCACACGGCCTAGGAGCATCTGCTACCCCGTACCTTGTGCCAGTGAGTGGCCAGTGACCACTGCAGCATCGTCTGTATGAGTTTGTTCCCATTCCGTGCCTCTGCACAACCCTCTCAGCATAACAGAGCTTGTTAGGTGGTTTTTATAGGAAGGGGATGTACTGACTAGTCAACTTGAGTGTCTCTTTGGCAGTTAGGACTCATTATGAATGAATGTATTTGCATCCATATTTGTTTATCAATCTTTTCATAATAGTAATAGTAATATTTATGGCGGCAGCAATTGAGTACCTTGTGAGTTTGCTTAGACTGAAACCATCCCAGAGGAGTTTCCCTGTGCTGTGGATGAGAAACCGGAGGTCCCGCCCTCGCTCTCGCCCCCTGGGCTGCTACAGCACGGCTCCTCCCCTGGCAGGGACCTCCTCCACCCGCACAGAGGGGGGCACAGTCCTGGCAGTTAACACAGGCGCCTCCAGGTGCCGCCCTTTCACAGACACCGAAGTCATGGTTTGTGGGAAAGGTCCTGGTTTCAGAAAGGTGTTTTCCCTGTGCTCATTCGGGAACTGCAGGCTAAGATAACAGAAAATCCTAATCCAGCGTTTGTGAGTTCTCGTCTCTCTTGTACTTTGTTTAGAATTAAGTGTTCACATCCCTGAAATTTTCTCCTTTCTTGGGACCAAGAGACGCTCATTCATCTTGTTGTTGCTAGTAGGCACAATTTACATACATACCTATGTTTACATGTACAGTACACACAGTAAAACGCTCTCTCCGTCCCCTCCCCTCGCCCTGGGCACCTCTTAGGCTTATTGCTCATCGTGCTTTCAGCTCACCCTGTCATTCTCTTACATGCTTGTGCTCTGAGAGGAAACACTGACAGTTTAAAATCTGTTCTTTTTGTATGATTCCAAGGAGGAAAAGAGAAAAACCATTCAGACATCTGTGGGAGACAAAAGGTGTGGTGGAACATCTGCAGAAGTTAATATTGTTTCAATAACAAACACAAATTGTAAACTTTAAAGAAAGAACTATAGGTCCTAACAGTCAGTCTTCATGGAATACCTTGGTTTGGAATACCTGGAATGTTGTTGGAGTGTTTTGCGTTGTAAGGTTTTACGGCGGAAATTCTGTCCTTAAATTGGGCTTGGGACGAGAATTATGGGCAGAATAAAACAGTTCTAGGAAATGTGATCTACATGTTTGTAAATATTTTGTTTTTCTACAAGATGCATAATTATAATAGCATAGGCATCAGTGACTTGCGACTGCTCCCCTTATTGGGGGGAAGTTGTAACTGCAGGGCCCATGACATTCTAATGGAGACTGTCCTTAGCTCAGCATAGGACCCTGAGGAGTAACTAGACACTGGTGGGTGGAGGGACCAAGCATCCCCCAGCGTGCTCAGCTTACTCTCATCTCCCCTGACACTGAATGTGACTCTCCTGAACTCCTGACCCCGTGTTCCATCAGGTGGTGCCGGCCACCTCAGAATCGCTGGACCCTTCCCACTCCCGTGTGCACAGGTCTGTCTAAGTACCACCTGGAACTGTGAAGCCTTCTTGTGTTGTTCTTGGACTCTGTCTGATTATTCCCTGGAGTCATTCTTTGTTCTCATCATTCCTTCTACGGTCTCCCAGTTAGGGTTATATCTTGGCTAAGTAAACTGTAACCTCCTAATCGTTTTTCCTCTCCACTGGCTTATCCTTTAATGGTCTCGAACACCATGGGAGCTGTTGAAGACCCTTTCTTAGGTAATGGCCAGTATTGTTTCTGTACCTTTTCATACGGTAGTTACTGAGCTCTTTGGCATATTATGATCATTTCAAAGTCAGAAACTGGGCTGTACAGTCTTTGGTGTTCCCTGTACCATGTTGATTCAAGGTCTGAGTTAGCAATATCTAATATTTAAGATTTAATAGCTTCTTACCCAGTTCTCTTACGAGTCCACAGTGCTGCTCTGAGCTCATAACCAGTCATGTCCTAGACATCCTGGCCTGGGAAATGGGATATCCGCCTCCATCCTGCCTGTAGCCAAGGCTGCTCATGTTGAGAAGCATAACCTTAGCTTTGTGCAGCATTGACCTTATAGTGGATTGGAGAGGCAAATACTTAAAGTCGCTATAAATCCTCTAATTTGAAATTTTAGTAGGTCATTTTGGTATACTGATAGGCTGAGTTTGGAGAGGGGCTGGCAACATTTAAACTAGCATTTTTAAGTGCATCTAGTGCCTAGGTACTGATCTTTTTTTTGTAATCAAACCTTTACTGGACTTAAAACTCAAGGAAAAATAATAGTTGTAATTTTAAATAAGCATTCGTTTATGAATAAAAAGCATTTTTGTATGTTACCATAGTTACCGAGCAGCTTTCCTGTGGTTCTAGAGAAAATGGGCTCTGTCATACAGAGTAACTCTGAGAAGTGTGTTTGGAGGCGGGGGTAGAAGAGAGGGTGGTACAGGTTTCCCAGAGAAGCAGGACATGTTACAGGAAGAGCCTTTTTGACGCCGAGTTTTATGTGGTCCTCCACTAAATAGTAACTATTTGATTGTGAGTGGAAATTTTCTTTTATCCGAAAGACACTATTAGCCAACTTAACTGGGTATCAAAATTATAATCAAACTTTAGAAGTCTACTGCTACAGTGTACACGGGGTGCTGCTGTTTTTATACGGGGTTTTAAAACTTTATTTAAATAAAAACATTAGACGTTGCCTGTATTTGCAAACATCATCTCAAAGGAATAAAATCAGGCAAATAAAGATGAGGCCAAAATTTTAAATCCAAAGAATCTGGAAGTGGCAGTTTCTGTACTAGAAGGAGAATGCATCTATCCCTGTTTTTGTGCCTTTGGTCTTAATACTATTCAAACATTAGAGTTTTGATAATATTTCATGGGTTTAGGGTTGAGTAGGGTTTAATTTTATCTCATAATTTACTAAAAGATTATTTTCTCTGGAGACTGGCGGGCTGCTCACTGTGGAAGAATCCTGTCAGAACTGATTAACTTGGAAGGATTGGATTGAAAGGGTTGAAGGACCTGAGTCATAGAGGGCTGGCGGAGCGAGAGGTGGGACAGGAATGCCAGTGAGCGCACACGGCGGAAAGGGGCGGGGCAAAGTCAAGAGAACGGTCTAGAACAGCTGAGTTCACGTCTGTCTAGTTTTTCCTTCCCCAGAAGTGCTCTCACGTGAAGCACCTTTCATCCCTCCCTAGAGGGGTGCTCCTGTCCACTTAACCCCGAGTCACCTCCCCAGCCCCACGTGCTCTCCAGGTACTCTCCTCTTTGTACTGACCACAGACCTCTCTGGGACCCCTGGACCCTGTTCCATGGTATTTTTGTGATGGTCTAAGGAAAGTCCCAGCCTTTTAACCAAAACACTTACTTTCCCACAGGAATTATTTGTTAGTGAACTTGGAGAAACACATAGAACACAATCTGAAAAACTATTAAAATTTAATAAGAACATTGAGATGGTCACTCTCTGCAGTGGAATAACAGCTCTTCCACCAAAGGTGTATAATCGTCACTAAAATAGTCTGAAGGCTGAGGGACATTTCGGAGAGCATTTTCAGGCGGAAAGTCCTCTCCGTTGGCAGTTTTCACTCGACTGCTTAGAACACTCCCAGCGTTTGCCAGCGTCAGTGACTGACGATGGGGAGGAGGTCTGGTGGGGCCACTCGTGGTGAGGCGGCTCAGACCCCGCAAGAGAAACGCCACTCACACCGCTGGAAGCCCGTCCCAGTTGGCCGTCTTTGGTCCGTCTCATCCACACAGTCTCACGTCATATGCCAGTATTTTCCCTCCAACCTAAAAACAAAAACAAAACAAAAACTTCCCCATCCTCATATATTACAGGCCCATTTTAAGGAGTTTTGTAGCCACAAGGATCTTTAGGAGCAAGTCCTCCCAAGAGAACACGATAACCCCTATGGAATTTGAAAATACAGAATTCCTTCTGAAAAGCAGTGGTACAACCCACACTTCATAAATTGCTGTACTTGCTTAGCCTTTGTAGAGTCTGTGTGATGTTCTGAGTAGCAAGTTTAGCAATAATCCCTTAGCGACCAAAGCTTTTGTAAATTATGAATACACTTCCCATTTCCTAGACCATGGTCTCTGTCAGGCTTTCGTGTGGGCGATAACTGCTTTGACTCCATTTCTCCGTTAGTCTTTACTTTCAGTAATTTTCTATTGTTATTTTGAATATATCCTTGTGAATCACCATGAGTCCATTTTTAGAATAGGGCAGCGTATAAACCTCTTATCAGATATGCCTGAAAAGTTTTATTTTCTGATGAAGAATTTCAGCCACCGGCTAGCAGCTTGACACTTAAACAGTAATATTTTTGGTTTCCATTCTATTTGGATCCTGCCTGTGCCTCTTGGGGCATTTAAAGTCGCTACCAGAAAGTTACGTGGCCGTGCAGACGAGTATGAATTCAGTCCAGCTGATTAATCAGTGCCTCTGACACTCTGGGGAGTTTAGCGCTGAGTGGTCCCTGGGGGCCCATCTGCCGTGTCTCTCTGGTTTGAAGTCCAGCCTTATAGTCAGAACTGCGGCTGTAGCTTATCTTCTACTCATTCAAAAGCTAAATAAAATACTCTAATGCTATCTGTTATCTGCCTACTGACTTTAATGATTATTTGGATCTTAGAAGGCCACTGTAAAACTGCATTCTAAAATTAAGTGACTGTCAAGCACAGGCCTAGTGGATGTCATTATAGAACAGATGCAACCAACTGTGAGTTCTCTGCGGCAGCTCAGATGCAAGCATAGCATCTTACACGCCTGGAGAAAAGGAAACTGACGTCCACGTAAAGGGTTGTTCGTGCATACCATGCTCTTGATGACCTGTCCTCCTGTGTTCTACAAAGATGAATCGTTTAATATATTACACCAGGCAGTAAAATATTTGTTTTCTGACCATGAAGGTGGACTCGGGGGTGGTGCATTTCACCCCCCTGACCCGGCCCAGGATAGAGCAGCCGTTCAGGCTGGTGGAGAAAGTCGTTCAGAATGCCTTTCAGTTCCGAAGGAAATACTGCCATCGAGGGCTTGGGTAAGAACGCTTTCTTTTCCTTTTCAGTAGCACTCCTTACAAACTCCTCAGTCACCTTCAAAGATTAAGGACTTTGTTTTTATGATTGTTCAACCTGCCTGTAAATATTACTCTTAGTTCAGATCCTGTGATGAACAAACCTTGATGGCCACTGAGGAGAAAGCAAAATGTTGATTTAACCTCAGATGCCACCGAGAGGTTCTGTTTGGTTTGATCGTGAGTACAAACTAAAACTGACATCGCACAGTTTATAGTGAGCCTGTACTGGGGAGGTCATGACCCCTCACTCAGGACTCAGACCGTCTGAACTGTTTTCAGTCTCGACACTTCTGACACTAAATGTGTGGTGTTTTCCCCAACACCGACAAACTCCCTAACTCTCCAGACAGCACCTGGGCGTCCTACAACTTAATTCTGGTCCTGTCACTCACTACCTGGCGTTAGCGCAGCCCCTCAGCTTATGGGCCCAGTGCCGCAAGGCTGTCCCCACTTCAGTCGCCAGTCGCAGGTTCCAGGTTGCCACTTGTATTTATAGCCATAAATCGGCAATTTCCACGATCCCGTTCATCTTCAGGTTCAGTAATTTGCTAGAATGGCTCACAGAACTCGCTGTCATGTATCAATTTTAAAGGCTATAACTCAGGAACTACCAAATGGAAGAGAGGCACAGGGCATCATGTGGGGAGCAGGGTGCACAGAGCTTCCGTGCCCTCTCAAGGTTTCTCACCCTCCCAGCCCCTCAGTGTGTTCACCAACCCCGAAGCTCTCCGAACCCCGTCATTTGGGGGTTTTATGGAAGCTCCATTACCTAAGCAGGATTGATTAAATCATTGGCATTTAGCGATGGAGCTCAGTTTTCCAGGAGTGGAGCTGAGAGAGGTCCATCCTTCAGTCACGTGGTTGGTTCCTCCTGCCACTGTTCCCCATCCTGAAGCTTTCCAGGGGCCACCAGGAGTCGCCGCATTAGCACAGAGCCCAGGTGTGGTTGAAAGGGGCTTGTTACGAGTAAAAAAAAGATGCTCCTGTCACCCCTGTCACTCAGGAAATGCCAAAGATTTTAGAAGCTCTGTCTGAAGAACCTGGGACAAAGACCAAGTATATATTTCCTACCATCACACGAGCTAGTGGGTTTTAAATGCTTTCTTTCCATCCAGTTGTTATATCTCTTGAAGCTTTTAAAGACGTACTTAGAAGAAGGCAGCAAATATAACTTCTGAGTAGCCAAGACAGTGTCTCGAAGTATCCACACGAGCACGTTTCCATTCAGCGGCGGCTCCTGTGTTCTGCCGTGGGCGCTGCTCTGGCCAGGCCCTGAGGTATGTCCGGAAGCCCAGACAGAGAAGGCGGCCTAAGAGTCTGCGGCCTGATGGCCCTGAAGTCACTGCAGCAATGTGTTACGTCCGGTGACAGCCTAGAAAGTGGGTAATTAGGCCCAACTGTAGTCTGTGTACGAAGGCAGGAAAGTGTATGTGTATTTTTAAAAGATTTTCATCTAATATAGTCAACTTTAGCTGTTTAAGGGGGTTCAGCTTTAGTGGCCTGTACTTCTTATTTTCTAAGAATAGCTCCTTTTCAGTTCTCTCATTCGTGAAGGGTCCCTTTAGCACATGAAACTACTTTAGGCACAGCTAGACAGCTGCATCCTGAATCCATTGGAATCCACAAAGCACGCTCTTGAGGATGTGAGAGGGCTGATGGAAGAAACCTCATCCTGCCGTTTGGTGGCTGTAGTTAGTCCAGTGTTCATACTTCAGCAGAGTTTCTGCTTCTCTAGTTGGGGACGGGGTGCCACTGGTTTGTTCCTCGTGCTAATTAGAATGAAGGCACCCCCTGATACGCTGCAGCACCCCACCTGGCCCCTGCCAGGATGTACGACTTGGCAAGTAAAACACAAGCTGGCTTTCACACAGGGTGTGACATGTACGGTTGTACATGATAGCCCTGATTCATGGAGGGAAAAAATTACAGAAAGTACATCCTACTTGTAGAAATACTGGAATTGGCCTGAGCCCGGAGTTGGCCCTAGTGTTTCCAAGACAACCCCCCAGCTAAGTGATGGGCCCCCTTTACTTCACATGCACAGTCCCCTATGCAGATACGGACCAAATCCTGTGACCCACTTTGACCTTTTGGTGTCCTTCAGTCACACCACACCACGAATCAGTCCCAGATCATAGTTAGAAACTATGGTCAGACCCCTGCTTGCCATGAAAGTGAACTCAGCGATGTCAGTCAGCTCACCCTGAGAATGTAGGGACACGCGGCTCCTGCTTGCGAGGACCATCGGCCTGTGAGAAGAAGTCAGTCTCCTCTCGCCACGATGCCTTCTGAGCCCTCTGAGACTTGAGAGAAGAAAATAAAATCCAGGTGTAGCTTTGCAATATTTCAGTCAGTCAGTCACTTGTACTATTCATTTTAAAACAATGATCTGATTTAGACGAAATTTAAAATGTATACTTTGAATCAATTTTAAAGATGCTTCAAATATCTTAAAGAGGAAAATAACTTTCCATTTTCACATGAACTGTTTTCTAACTTTGCAAAGAAAGCTCATTCTTTTGGGATGAAGAGATCCAAAGGCTGGTAAGTTCAAGTTACAGAGAATCAAAAGTGCACCAAAAATAATACGCAATTTTTATATTAAAATGTGAGGCACAGCAAACTTATGTTTCTTTAAGAATGCAACTGAGCATATGATAAAATTTACCTTCAAGATACATGTATTGATTGAGCTTTAGAAACTGTTTTCTCATGTGGACACACTGTGCAGGTCCGATTAGCTCTGCCTTCAGTGGTGGTTCGTACCTGTTGCCTGGTGGTGTAAGCAGAGTCCTCCTCCACTGGCTTGGGGTCCTGCAGGGCTCTAGGGAGTGGAAGAAGAGCCTGTGCAAAGTTGTCAGAACCATGCCGGTTTCAAATGAGGGTAGAAGGAAGCATGATGATTGGCAGAATTTAAGTAAAATTAATTCTGACATTTTTCTCTTCCTTTCAGAATGTTATTCCCTGAAGTTCGGCGATTAGAAAGCACTGGGAAACTGTTACAGTCGGCAGATGTGGACCCTACTCTTCGACCCACCCAGCTCTCTGTCTTACATTTTAAGAGCCTCTGTGACGCATACCGAAAAATGTGTGATGAAGACCCACACCTCTTTGCTTACAATTTCAGAGAAGAACTCAAGCAAAAATCAGAAAAAAGGGGATGACAAGGAGAGTTACAGACTGTAGCTCCTACTTCAGGGGCTGGCAGCCGACTGGATGTCGATTTCCACAGTGTTGAACTTCTCATATGTGTGCTCCCCAGGTGTGACTTATTCCCCTTTTACAGCTTGGTAAAGAGAATAAATATCATCAAATAAGGTACAGTACAAGCTTTCTTTTAATATATATACTGCATAGATATGACATGTTTAGTATAAACAGCATCTATTACAACCTTACAAAAATGAAATATCCGCACATTGTACCCCCTAACCCACATTAGAATAATTTAAATATGCTTTAAATAAAGCAGAACCTAATAGCTCAAAGAAAATGCCCGGAGGATTGGAAAAAAATGACCTTTTAAAAGCTATTAATCACAATTTCCCCACCCTTTTCCACATAAATTAATTAGAACGCAGTTTCATTTTAAGGATTCTAAGTCATTTTGATACCTGCTCAAAAGGGATATAAACTAAGTAATTTACAAATTCTGACCAGTTTCATCTAGTTTTCTGATCCACAATAAATTAAAATAACTTAAATCTTTACAACTATTTGTGGGAAAATGTGTACTGCACAAAACCCAATAATGAATAGTTTTTCTGCAATTTCCATTTTACCCCCAGTTTAAAAGTGAAACCAGCAACTTAACCCAGATCTGGCTTGACCTGTATTATGCCTTTCCATGGCTCTCTGTTTCATAAAAACACTCCTCGTTGACCACCGACGTTAAGCTTTGGACGCTGAATTCTCGCTCGAGAACAGAGCTGAGATCAAGGTTGGCGTTTTCCGATGGACTGTCCAGGGACTGGTGACGCATCTGTGCCTTCAGCAGAGTTCCCCTGTCCCTCTTGGTGCTGTTGGCTTTGCGTTTGATGGCGCAGAAGTGCCCCCGGACCAGCTTGGGCTGCCTGTCCTTGCCGGGCGGCTGTTCAGCTGGCCGAGCGTCCGGGCCCTCCGAGATCCTCAGTCTCTGGAACTGGAGCTCGATGTCTTTGGTGGGGCTGCCTTGCTTCCCAGTCTGGTGGTAGTCGTCCTCCTCGTCGTCGTCGTCGCTCAGAATGTCGCTCTCTTTGATGAGACTGTCGGAGAAGTCGGCCAGGCCCTCGTGGGGGTGTTTCTGGGCGTCCTGTGTGCTCCCGGCCGGGGGGCAGCCGCTGCTCTGGGTGCCACTGCTCAGACTGCCCTCATCCGAGTCCAGCGAGCTGCCCTTGCCTGGCTCCCCGGGCCATTCGCTGCTAGAGGAATTCTTAAGGACTTTTAAGGACCTGGATGAAGCTGCAGTGAGAAAAGCACATTTTCCCTTATGATACAGGAACCGATTCCACAATGCGTTAGCTTTTGCCTTGTAGGTTATCAGATTTAACATCTTAATTAAAATTTTATCACCTCACTTCAATCCTGAGACTATCCTGGGACTTGGGCAAAAAAAAAAAAAAAATGTAGATACTGCAAATATGGACATTTTTTATTTATCTTTGTTTGAAATTTTAAGTTGGAATTTGGCATTTTTAGAGGACCAATTAATTACCAGAGCTTAATTACTGAGAAAAATAAGCTATAAACTATCATAAGGGCTAGGATTCTTATTACTAATGAATAAATTTAAAAGTTAGTTTTACAGCTCATTAATGAATAAATTAGCTCTTGCTAATGAGTAAATTTAAAAGTTAGTTGCTAATAAAATCTAGGTTCCTCTCTTTCACTAAAGTACTTTATAGTTTGAGAACTAAGATTACACCATATTTCTCTGCCCACCTTCTCACCTGTTTATTTCCCTTGCCACTCAATTAAAAGTACAAAAATGCTTTTCCTCATGAGAACTGTCTCTGCTGGAATTTCTAGCCAACTTTGAGATTTAATATGAATATTGAATCGTGTGTGTGTATAATTCCTTTCTCTTGGCTAGAAGGGAAAGGGGGAGCTCAGTTGTGTTTCTGCAGACAACAATGTAGTTTTGATGGCTGTAGCTTATTTTGCCAGTAGAGGAAAAAATAGAAAATATATGGTAAATTTGAGGAGGTCAGACTGTGACCAAAAAGAAGAGATACATTTTGTAAGACTAAAAACTAGATCAGTGATATTAACAAAATAGTTAACATAGAAAGAAGGTTCTAAAAACTTAAGCTGAAATTTTAAAAACGGGCAAAAAGTTGAAGAACAGCATGATTTGGAATGTTTACCTGTGGACTTACTAAGAATGAGTATTAGCAAGCATTAGGTTTCTTGAGCTTAATTCACTGAGTATTGCCCTTCTAGAGGCCTCGCACTGTTCTGAGCACTGGGGATGTGGCAGTGAGCAGTACAGAGTCCTCTGACTCCTGTACATCTCAGTGAAAGAAAGACAGAAGACGGTAAGTGTAGACTGTGTCAGCAGGTGAAAGACTAAGGATTTGGATTGGGGGTGCTTATGTTTTATAAAAGGAGGTCTGGGACTGAGCATGTTTAGGCTTCTTAAAAGGAAATAAAATTGCCACTACATTCTCATGTCACCCTATGTATCCGGTGTCTGGATCCGGTGTCTGGTTTAGAGCTTACAAAGCTACTGCTGATGATTTACAAAGTGATGACTTGCTGCTCTATCCTGAAAGCATACATCCTTGCAGAGGAGCTCGTCCTGTTTTCCTGAATAAACCCAAGGCTAGCAGAGTTCTTACCTAATTTGGCTGAGACAGGAACGCGGTTCTTGAGGGGTACCAGGCGATCTTTACATGTTTTCTCCAGAGGTAATTCACACTTTATGTGACGCCTGAAGTTTTCCCTCAGAATAGATCGAATCACCTTGACAATGTTGGTTTTGCTTTCGTTGTCACTGGCGGGGAGAGAGAAGACACGTTGTAGTGTCTGCCGTCTCGTCCTGCTTCCGTTCCTCGTCTCCTGGCCCTCCCGTGGCACGTGACTGCTCTCAGCACAGACTGGCAGCGAGTCACCCAGCCTGTGTGTGCCTCGCTCTCTCGTCATTTACAAAAGGAGCGAGAACTGATCGTTTTTGAACTTCCTTCAAGCACTAAGATTTGGATGTATATTTAATCAATGTATATTATTCTCCTAGAGCCACAGTTGCCAGTTTGGAGAGGGTGGGTGTGATCCTGAAGTCGTCACAATTTAGGAGGGCACTAAAACCCACTTTTAAGAGAACATAATTCTGTCTTATGCCCGTTGGCTTTAATTTTTGGAAGTAATACCTGCAGCACAACTGAAAGATGGTTTCTGGCCGTCCTTCTATTTCTGACTTTGTGTGGATCAGCTCCCATAAGGAATTATTTTCTGTCCCTGTGTAAAAAGAAACAAGGGGCCGCAACTTTGCCAAAGATGCTGTGTTAAAGGACACTTGAAGCTTAAAAACCACAATTTAGTAACTTTTTAAAGAGTTAAATATTCCCCGTCCTGACTCTCATCATTTTCTTCTGTGGCTCCTTCTATGTATGACTTTCACAAATAGTTACAAGAAGTTAAGTATGTTTTAGTTACTTTGTACACTTCCTGCTGAGGTTTCCCATCCATCTTAGTGCTTTCGCCCTACCCTGGATTCCATCTCTCTGGGAAAGCGGTTAAATGGATCCCATTTTTCAACCCCATTCCTTAGAAGGAACAGTAGGATGTGCTCAGGCCCTTGAGGTAAAGGAGGCCAGCCCCAAACTCAGTCATGGTCCAGGAAACATGAGCACTTCCCACAAACACTGAACAGGGACCCAGAAGGTCACTGCGGGCCTCAGCCTGCTGGTCCTTTGCTTAACCAGAGGTCCTGTCACCAGAACAGGGTTATTCTGAAAGGATCTCTGAACATTTTCCACAATGGAAGTTTTTTCTTTTTCACCTGTAATAAAGCTTAATCTTAAGAAATTTTCTGGTGTATCAAAATTTGTCAAAATTTAAATTTGTGGACCTTTGTTTCTTTAACAAATTTTAGAGATAGATATTATCGCTAAAGTTATTAAAATAATTAGAAATATTAGATATTAGGATATTAGAAAAATGTTGAAAACTATCGACAGTGAAAATAAGGAAACGATAAAGAGAGGTATTTGGCAAAGAAAAAGCCATCCGCTGGCATTTACTTTCTCCAAAATCTGTAAAGAAACATCACAACAATCTCTCTTGTCCTCATTTTCCTTGCCTATAAAATAAAATACCAAAAATTATTCCCAGGTTCTTTCCTACTTTTTTATTCCACAGTTTAAAAATTCCCTTAAAATGTTTTTTCTGGCACTTGTACGACACACAACAACACTTACCTGCTGTGTTCCCCAGTCTGACTTGAAGCGCGGATATGGGGATCAACCAGCGAAACTTAAACGGATCCAGGTCAGCAGAGTTGTGTGCTGGCCGGGAGTTCGACGGCTGCAACGTGAAAGCCCACCAAGAACAGCGTTAAAGCAAGCTCGCTCCTGCGGGCACGTGTGCACACGACAGAAGCTGTGAGCTCACCCTGGTGCAGACCTGCCGCCGTGTGGGCCTCAGGGTGCAAAAGGGAATCAGGTCGGGTGTGCTCCCACCTCTCAGGGAGCTCCCAGACTGGGGACAGAGCAGAGTCATGTTTTGGGAAGCAGAAAGTTCTAGATCTTTAAGCAAAAATGACAAGCAAGCCTTCCATGACCCCATGTTACCTCTAAAAAAAAAAAAACCCCAAATTACACAGGCTCAGGTGTATGGAGAAAACATGGACCATTTTTAGGGATAGAAAAGCTGGTTTTCTCTGTAGGGCCCAGCATGGGTATTTGTCTACGTCTTCTTTTAAAACAGACGTCTTTGGTGGGGAGGATAAGAAACACCTTGAGTATCCGATTTAGTTAGTTACCTCCGGAAGAAGTCGCATCACTCAGTGAGGCCTTGATCCTTAGCAGGCTTCCCAGTTCAACAATAGGAAGATACAGGCATGAAAAGATAGCTTTAATTAAAATGAATTCATGTCTTACCAATTTCTTTTTCAGTTTGCAGTTTTCTTTATAAACCAATATGACAGCTCTCTTAAAAACTAAAGAAAGGAAAAGAGAAAGAAAAGTCTTTCATTATTCAATACAAACTCTCCCAAGGTTGAACTGTAGCTGAATATTTTAATAGAACAAAGCTCTACAAGATCCTACAATGCTGACATGAGTGAATAAGTGGTACTTCCTTCTGTTCATATTTGAATTATGCACAGGTACCTGCTAATTTAAGAGCCATTATCTGAAGGAGATCCTGGCATTTTGTTTTCTGAATTCCTGTTTTGTTTTATTGAAAGCTGAGGACATGTGTGTTCATCTCAGTGAGAATACGCAGTCCATACCCACTCTCCCAGCTGTCCGGGAGAATTAAGACATTCCGAAGTGCAGCAAACTACTAAGATAGCAGGTTTCAAAATAGCCTCGGGGAGATCTGTTCCCATAACACGTGAGATCCACTAAGCCAAGCAGCAGAAGGGAGGAGATCATGAGTATGTAGGGCAAGAGTTCTAAAGAGTTGGAAGCTGTCCATGTTAAGTCAAAGCCATTAGAGCAATGATTCTAAGTCCTTCTGGAAATCAGGACTTAGCTGGGTTTAGCAGGTTCTTCATTCTTGACAGCCTCTTTTAAGTTTACATTCTTTTGAATGGAGTACTGACCGAATACTGTGAGCTCGAGGTCCTTTCTGGCTTTTCCTAGAGACAGAAACGGATTCAACCAGGACACTGTAGAGTGCATCAGAAGCTCCCCCATTGAAAGTTCTGTGACCTAAATGGCAAAAACAGGAGATCAAGAAGACGTGGAAACCCTGGGGGGAGGCTGTCTCATATGAGAGAGGGATCACACATATATGGTCATTGCTAAAACACAGGTGCATTCACTTTGATTTTTATGGTTCCTGTACACATGGGGCCTTAAACAGTGGCGGTTTTGAAAATATGAGCTAAGCATCAAACTGTTTGAAAAATAACATAAACGTGAAGGCATTTTGCTCCAATGCACACATTGTTTGTGGGTGAGACCTGCCTCCTGCCCTGTGGGATGGCATTTCTTCCACCCCAGTGTCAAGGTTCATCCCAAGTGCCTTTGATAACATTTCATCCAAGACCTAGTATACTCACCACCTCTAATCCCAAAAGTACACTACGCCTGCTAATAAAAGAGGTACCAATGTTGAAACTGATTGTAATAAAAAAAACACTAAACTCCAGCTGTTTTCTGTTCTTGCCTTTTTCTACTTAAATTATATTGCTTCTTATATGTAGGCATTTTAAAGCTCAAAATTCTAAATTTAGTAATCCAGCCAGAGAAGAAAAGTAGAGAAATTGTGAAGTTCCACTTAAACTACTTTTATAAGCAAGGAGGTAGCACCGATATTTGAGGTTAGAAAAGAAAAAAACACAAAGGAAAAGCTCTTAATTCTTTCCACATGCTGACTGCCTCTGCCTTTATCCATCCTACCCCCGCCGGCCCCAGCTCTCCATTTATGTTCTAGCCTCTGGGATCTGTCTTAACCTCACACTCCACGGGAAAGGAGGAAGAGGTACAGATACGAGCTCAGTGATATTCTTTTTTTAATACGATATTAACAGGACATAAGGTTATATTTTTAAACCAATGTAATCAATTTTATGTTACATTTATACCTAAGTTGTGAGGCTTGTTATAAGCATTAAGATCAAAAAGAAAATTTTAGGCATTTTCTCCTGCAGGAAATCCCTAACAGCATGACCTGGTCTGGAGGTGACCTCCAGACCCAGTGGTCACAGGCATTCAGCCTCTCGGAATCCAGAAGTCCTACTGACCTCCTTCTCTGTTCCGCTCTGTTCTGCTACCAGCTGGTCAAACACCGTCCCGTAATCCTCATATATCTTCTGCATCTCGTTGATGTGGCTTGCTACTTTTTCCATTGCCTTTAGTGCTTCTGCAAAATATGCAATCATATTTATTTTGTAATTTTGGTTTGTCTGAAATCCTACCCAGCCGCAATAATGAAAAAGCTCAAGATTCAAGCCAGAATCCGAGACCAGTTCTTACTAAGAGCAGCATCATTCAGGTATGATGCAAATAGCCCATGGTAATCCAGTTATAATAATGAAGAACAGCAGAGTTATCTTCCACCTCAAATTCTCTTTGAAATGGGGCAGAGTACAAGTAAAAAGTATCACTAATAATAACAGCTATTTATCGAGCACTTTCTGTTTGGCATGTTCTATTAGGCGATTTATGTGAAGCATCTCATTTAATCCCCACAATAACTCGATGACTGTAGGACCTGTTATCAACCCCATTTTTACAGATGAGAAAACTCAGGTGCAGAGGGGTTCAGTTTTTTGCCAGACTTCCAAAGACAGACGTAAGGAGTGGAGCCAGAATTAAAATCCGAGGCTGACTGGCCACAGGATACCTGCTTTTAAACTTTGCCTCTCCTCCTGGACCACTTACTGGAATAGTGATCAATGACCATTTGTCTTAACAAGAACTTGCAAGAGCCTCTGTAAATGCCCAGTTGCCAGAGCAATTGTTTGCATTTATGTGTGGGCACGTGAGGAAAAAAAATGATTTCATCAAAGGCAAAAAGAAAATTTCAAGTCACCTCCAAATTCACTATTTTTCATACTTTGTTCTTCTGATTTGGTATTTATTTCAGTCTGGAGGGACGTTGGGAAGGCAATTTTTTAACAGACACCTTTTAAAGATCATCTTAATGCAAAGTGAACTATTCACACAGTATTTGAATGCTAATCATAATTTGTATCATTTATGTATAAGCTTTAACTTTCATACAAAAAAATTATCCTCATTACTTATGATACAAAAGTATGCTTGTCACAGAAAAACAGCTAGTTTCATTTACACTCTTCTTGGTGTTTGCTATTCAGTAATACTAATATTTATTAATAAGTTTGTTTCCCTCTCCACGTGCTTTATTACAGGTACCGTAACTGGACCGCCTAGCTTTGACATGTGGAGAACACATCACTCTTTCTCTGCAATCCAAACAGCAGCTCTTTAACAGATACTCTATTTACTATCAAAGTGAGGGGCTTTGTGTATCTGACAAATTTGTATCTTAGGCCAATAATTTCTGAGGTTACAAAAGAAGACACCTCCGCGTCAGCCGTAAAAAGCTTCACGGGTCCTCGGTGTTGGTTTCCGAGTCAGGCTCTGCTCAGAGCCGTCCACAAGGTGGAGCCTCACACAACATACTCGATCAGCCGCACTTGGGCAGCGAACAACACAAAACTTCACAAAGTTGTAGGAAAACAGGCCGGGGTTTTGGTCCTGGCACTGTTTGTTTGTTAACCACGTGACCTGAAGTAATTTATTTCAACTCACTGAGCTTAAATTATCTTCTCTGAAAAATGAAAATGGAAACATCCTTCCAGAGGCTATTCCAGTGAGAGAATTTTTGCCAAAATATTTTGCCCACCTACAGGGATGGCCGTACTACCTAGCTCTTTTCACATACTAAAATAATACCTAAGGCTAACAATTACAGTGCTGAAAAATGTTCCAGAATGTGAAAGCAAGCAGGGGAAGAGGCGAGCTCGTGGGCCGGGGGCGGCAGCCGTCACAGCGCGGCCTGGGCCGCTCGCTCCTCACCTGTCAGGTGGTAGTGTTCCTCACTCTCGTGGTCTGTCAGGGACACGAGCTCCTTGAGCAGCAGTGGGTACTTGAGCACCCTCTGAACGGGCTTGATGAGGTAAGACTCCAGCGTGGAGGAGTGCTGCTTGGTGGGGTTCCGGGCGTCCAGAAAAGCCTTGAAGGCTTTATCAGTTTTAGCTACAAGCAGATGCATTAAAAGACCCTTAGAAGAGCACAGGAGGATGGATTAAATTCTACTTCATTTAGGTTTTAATAAAATTACAGACGATCCACCTCTACAGTCCTCCTAATGACATCCTTCAAGAAAAACCCAGATGCACCCGTGGGTCAACTGCCCGGCTGTCAAGGTGGATTCAGCACCGCCGCTCTGTGATGAATCCCATGAGAGCTTAAGGGAGCTTACCAGGCTGCCAGAAGAGTCCCAGCCACACACCAAAGAGGAATATCGAGTCAAAATGCAGGAATGTCTGACTTTAAAGGCACATTCACATGCATATCCATGAGAGACTGGTACAGGTGCCGAAAAAGTGAGTTTCAAACTATTCATAAAGCCACAAAACAGTGTATCCAAACCCGATGCCATACCCCCCAAAAGATTCATAGAGCAAAACAAAACAGTATTTTTTTTCACTGACCTAGCACAAATTGTTTCTTATTCTATACACTTGAGGGCTATCTGTAAAGCAAAGGTTTTTTTCCTTTAAAAATAAGTTGATAAGCACTGGAGCCTCCATCTCTATAGTTCCAAGCAATCTAAACCTTCCACCAGATTCAGACCCCTCTGGGCAGTGAAAACCACCTCTCTGTTCCATGTCACGAAGGTACACACATGAACCCAAGTGCTTTCAGTTTTGAGGGTGCCAGTGGACACCCCAGATGTTGCTTTGGATTCCACCGGCTGGCACTGGTTGACCAGCTGTTGGAATTCAGTCCATTTGGATGAAAACAAATCTTTATTTGGGGTTTTGTACAAAGGTAAAATATAACTTGTAGGAGATGCAGTACCATTTTGACTGTGGCTACTAGACAAAGGGGATGGTGAGACGATCCTTCATCTTTGTGGCAAAGAAGGAACTGAGCAAACCATCAGTATGCTTTTAATTTACTACACTGTCAATAAGAAGATGTTCATGGGAGGAAACTAGTTCTTTCTGGTTTAAAGAACTAGAGAAGAGAGACTGGGCTCTGTCTTGACCTGAAGCACTCCAAGACTTCCCTTTTTCAACCTGAGCCTGTTCTAGGATTTAAACCAAGTGGCAGAACTGCATCAGTGGACCTGGCTAAACACTACGGTGTCTGGATGAACCCTACACTCCCTCCACGATAGTACAGAGAGGCCATTCCCCAGTTCTGAAGAAGAAACACGGAAGAGCAAACTCTGGATTCTTTACGGCGATGCCATTAAGGAGCATCTGATGACAGATGGAAAGGGCTTGGGATGTACCTTGGCTCCTACTTCCCTGCTGACACAACTAAAAAAGTTCCAATGCAGAATCCCCTCAAAACACTCGCCGTCGTCATGGGAGTGAACTACACGAGGCCAACCTTAACTCTGAAGAAGGCATTCAAGTCCTGGGGAAGTCACTTTTTATCCTGGGAATTTATAACAGTTTAAGCTTCAGTACGTTCAGATCCTATTTCCAGGTACACTTGAGAAAATGCAGGTAGCCTGGTGAGCTTCCCTGGAGACGGTTCAGGTGACCTTAAATAGGATTACATATATTTTCATAAGACACGTTCCACTGTAGGACCCATGCAGAACAGGAACAACCCCTGGGGACCTGTATTTGTTTGATGTTCTCCGTGCAGATTGAATTACTGCTGCTCATGACCTTGAGCTTAAAGGCCTCCTCTCATCTCTGCCCCAGAAATGAGAATTCCAAAGAATGGGATAGAAAAATATCTTCTGAAAGAAACAAATCCGAGAATTCTAATCTCATACCTTAAGAGGTGTGTGATGACTGAAAGAAGCCTTTGGTAATAACAAAACCTCAGTTGAGCATTGCTAGTTTAGGGTGTGGTAAAAGAAATGTTCACATATTGAGGTCTGGGGAAGTCACTCTGGCCTATACACGAGTTAACTTGAATTTAATGTAACTAAAACAGCCTGTTCGTGGCCTATCAAACATACACTGTACATCTGCTTTAATTATTAAAGAAAAGGGTGCATTGACCAGAAGTAAAGAATGTCCATGTTAAAATTAAAGATTAAATGCCTCCCTTCCTGGGATGCCAATGCTGGTCCTCCTTCCATGATAAGACTTCCTTCCCAGGTGCCAAGGCCATAGTGACTGGCTGTGTACCTACTGATCTGGTTTTCCTGAAATCTTGAAGGAATGTATCCCTGATTTGTTTGATGTTCTTTGTTCTGACAAGACATGAAACTGTGCTGACAACCCTGCTTCTCCAGAGCAGATCCTCAGAAGAATCAGAGAAGCTGTCTTCTGGGCTATAGTCCTCAGTCTGGCTCAAAACTCTTTTTTATTCCTATTATAGATTGTTTATTGATTATTTTTGTCAACAAGTTATTCTAGGAATAGCTTAAACACTGGGTTGATGACAACAGTGATGGTGACTGCGGCACAAAAATGCCCTCCAACACTCCTACACCTGGAGAAGGTCACTGCTGCCATCAAATCTCTGAATGCGCTTCCCAGGATGGGCCTGTCACTGAAAGCCCAGGCAGATCAATGTGTTGGCCACCTGCCCCCAAGCTGACCCGCTGCAAGTCGGCAGCCAAAGCTCAGGAATCTCGCTAGCTCCACAGAGTAACATTTGCTGTTGACATGAAGGGGAAGGGCAATGCAGGTTGGTCACCCAGGTCCACTTGGACATCAAAAATAAAAATGTTCAATTAAAGTCAATAAAATAAAATAAGATGATAACAATGTGGAGAGACGAAAGGTACTTTAGTGACAGAATGTGGCCTGCAATAAGCACCCATTTCACCAAAGAGGCTTTAATTTTAGTTTACACACTTGTTGTGAGTTTGGTGGTTGCTGTTTGGTGCTGGTTTTTTACAGTGGATCCTCGGGGTTAAGAAGAAGGTTAACAAGAAGGGAAGAAGGGACTTCCCTGGTGGCACAGCGGTTAAGAATCCGCCTGCCAATACAGAGCACATGGGTTCAAGCCCTGGTCCGGGAAGATCCCGCATGCCTCAGAGCAACTAAGCCCGTGCGCCACAACGACTGAGCCTGCGCTCTAGAGCCCGCGAGCCACACCTACTGAAGCCCACATGCCTAGAGCCTATGCTCCGTAACAAGAGAAGCCCCCGCTTGCCTCAATTAGACAGTCCGCACACAGCAGTGAAGACCCAACACAGCCAAAAATAAAAATAAATTATTAATTTTAAAAAGAAAGAAAGAAAATGGCATACATTGCTTTCTACCCCCTCCAGCGGCTTATATGGTTGGTTAAAAGTTTTTAGAGCAAGGCATTTGGTGAAAAAAGAATCCAGATGCAATTTAACAGCAAAGTGACCCATGGCAAAGCAACATCTCTGCTGTTCGGTACACACATTCACTGTACACTGAAATACATACCAGTGTACACACCAGTACACTGAAATAAACTGAAAACTTAATGTTTGTCAATTTCAAGGCCAAAAATGGAGCATAATCCATTAAAATTACACTTATCCCTACTTGACGAATACAAATTTACTCTTTTAAAAAAAAAAAAAATATATATATATATATATATTTGGCTGCACTGGGTCTTTAGTTGCAGCACGCAACTAAGGGAACTTCGTTGCTGCATGTGGGATTTAATTAACAATTACGATTTCAAAAGTATAGCTATAAAAGGTATGAGCAACTTACCCCTCTCTAGAACCTTCTGTACTTTAATATGATTAGCACAGAATCCGCTATACAGTTTAAAGTGGTCCGCGTAATAAAGGAAAGAGCCTCCAAGGGAAAACAGTAGTTTCTAGAAGGAAAGAGGAAAAGTTACATCAGGCGTGGTTTAATCAGTGTCTGTCTGCTGGCTCTGGCGTGGTGTCTGACCCCTTTGCTGTCTCCATGGCATTTGTCTTTCGGACACCAGAGCACTAATGCCTCGGGGAAGGCACTGACTAAAAGCAGCCCAGGGCGGCCCCATTGCCCAGTAGATGGAGGACAGCCCGGGCGTCCCTCTAGCAGAGCTTCACTTTGATTGAAAAGTTTCTGGCAGCAGAGCCTACTGACACAGTGCGCAATCAAGGACAAGAAAGAAAGTTCTATAAAAAAATACATCTGACACGGTGGGATATAAATAATCTGAGAGGCTAATTAATAAAGCTGACTCTGCATTACTTGGGACAAATGATGCTTGCTATGTGCTTCCTTGGTCCCCTTCTACTGCCTTCCGCCTGTCCTTCCCTGGAGGGACCTCTTGCCAGTCACCGATGGCCACACTGGAGACAGGGCTCCATAGAAGAGGAGGCTCTCTCAGAACCAGTGAAAACCTAGGCTTTCCTCCCAGTGTCACATGACCACAGAGATGCAGAATCGGATGCCGTAGGTGCTCTTGCCTCCGAAGCAATCGCCCTACAGATCCTTCTGTAGAGCTGAGTAAGAAGCGTGCATGTCAACAGCAGGCAGACTCCATAAAAGATGTGCTGCCCAGACGTCTGAGTCACAGAGCATTTACTCTAGGGAGAAATGGAGGCTTCTTTTACCACCTGCCAGAGGAAAGCCATGCAATGAGAGCGCTAAACTTATCTTTTCAATAGTCAAGGGACAACACTTTCTCTTCAAAGGGAGAATTTTGCACTGTTCCCACCTATTTTTGCTTTAAACCTAAGTCTAAAATACTTACTCTAAACTGCGAGGGGGTTTCAAGTATGTTAAAGTCAGATGATGCTGAAATCCCATCCTCCAGAGTCTCCAGAAATACCTTTTGAAATTCAAGCATCTCTGGCAAACTTCCAAAAAGTGACTCCATCTACGTGAAGATCAGAATTTGAAAAGAGGGTATTAGCGTTGAAGACCCAGATACCACTCCAAGTCCCAGATGCACAAATGAATTACGTCATTTACCAAGAAGGAGACAGAAGTGAAGCCTTTAAAGAAGACGGCATATTCAGTAGGGGATATAGCTCATACACAGAGACTTTGACTGCCCCGGTCCCTGTAATACTAAAATAATTTGAAGTGGATGTCAAGTTTTCAGAATTCAAACGGGGGAAAATGGGAAGAACTAATTACTGTGATTTAACATTAAAAAGTCATGTATTAAAAAGTAATTTGGGGACACCTTCTACTACAAAAGGGCCACGGGCATTTATAACTCTTGGCACTGTGTTTCACAGGATGGAGGCCACATAAATGGCTTTGAAGGAGGCTACGCTTGGGTCTCTCTGAAGATCCTGAAGTCTCAAATGTTCTTTGCGGATCAGTAGATAAAATCTAGGTCTGCTAAAAGGCAAACTGAGACTAACCTATGGGTCAATAGACTAAGGGAAGGTATTTACCTCATCTTGGGTAAGAAAGGTCTCACTTTGAAGTGGCTCCAAGTATAAGTCAAAGAGGCAGCTCAGATCCTGAAAGAGAGAAGAGAGTCTTTAACCCTTAAGTCTCCAAAATACCCAAGCGTTTCCAGCAGCCCGGGCTGCAGCGAAGACTCGCATCAGGAACGATGAAGTTTATGTCTGGTTGAAACGCTTGGCCCTGAAAGTGGTGGTTCCCGCTCAGCTAATTCAGAGGAGTTAACCACACAATACGACCCGCATCTGGATTCCACATTTTTCTTTATAGCTCGATCACCTACTCTGCGTATTTGAATATCTTATTGGCAGAACCAGGATCTTTCTTTCGGCTGCTGCAGCAGGAACACTCATTTCCCTTCAGAGAAGTGAGTTCTGGCCAGGTACCTCTGTCAGGTGTGGCCACATCCGCTGGCCGACCTGGCTTCCTTCTCTGCCTCAAAGAGCAAGGCGACAGCTCCAGCATGGACAGCTGAGCCGACACGGACAGGACAAGATCTGGAGAGCTCTTCAGCTTCGGGGCTGACGCATGAGCAGAATTTCAAACTCCCATGCTCAAATGCAAGAAAACATTTCTGAAGATGAGCAGGCATAATATTTACAGTCTAGGCCATCTTTGAATCTCCAGTAAACTGGGCTCCAACAGTACAGAATAGTGGGAGTTGACTGTATTTACAAAACTCTTTAGATAAAGGTTTTTTAAAATAATTTGAAGCCAAGAGCAGGATATAATTTAGTGATAGAAAAGATTTCTTTTTCTTGTTTCGTTTGTTCCGAAGAATTTTGAGTCCCAAACTATGAGAAGTAGGTGACTACGTGTGCCTCATTTTACAATGGAGAAATCCAGCTCTGGAGAGCTTGGTAAAGCCAGAAGCCTCCAGAGCCTTGTGGTGTAGGTCCTGAGAGCAAGTGGACAGGCCTGTGACACTGAGTGCTTCAAAATCAAATCCACCCTGGCCTTCCCGACCTCCCCAGACCCCACGGCGGCTGCTGCAGAGCAGGGAGAGGTGAGAAGTCACTGAATCTTATCTCAGGGAACACATGAATGCTGAAAACGCCAAGTCATGTGCAGAGGTCCAGGTTACAAAACAAGTAAAAGTCCATGTTGAATGTCAGCAACAAAAACAAATGAAAAAATGAAAAAGGTGTGTGTGTATGTGTGTGTGTGTGAGAGAGAGAGAGAGAGAATCACCATAGGCACCAGGCACTGGTTATTTTGTCAGAGGCAGAGGTGGGCTGTGGTCACTCCCTGAGCCGGTCACTGCCACCCAGGAGCAGTGACACACCGAGGGAGGCCTCGCTGAGCCGCGGAGCCAGAGCCGCAACATGGGGGCCCCAAGGAGACAAAGGGCAGGGCTCCCGCAGAGAGAAGGGAGAGCCATCCTTTGTATGCACTTCGCCCAGAGCATCCGTCTCAGTCCTAGACCAGTGTCACGAGGCAGTGACCCTCCCGTTCAAAGTTGTCTTAACAGTAAAATATAACGACGGCAGTGACAAAAATAAAAAGGGACTTGGATTCCGCTCTCAACTATGCCCTCGACCCTGCAGATGAGGACACCACGGCCATCATCAAGCTGCCACAGCGCACAGAGCTGCTGGGCAAGGTCACTGTTGGAAGCCCCTGAATGTTCACTTAATCTCCCCACATTCGATACAGGAAAAGACACAGTGGGAAATGAAATGGAACTGCCATCTCTGCAGTTTTCCTTTCTCCCCTATGGGACCAAAAGAAGAGGCTATGGGTAATTCTCCTGGGCTGCCTGTGAATGAGGCTTTCGGCAAAGTTCAGATAAAATGACAGTGATGTTAATGAAAGGGGAAGCTCAGATGAGTCTTGTGGAGAAAGAAGGTGAGAGCCGTGTGTGTGTGCGTGTGTGTGTGTGCGTGTGTGTGCGTGTGCGCCAAGGCTTAATTCACGGACACGGTGTGTTAGAGCTAGAACAAGAACCCCCTGTTTCGGACCCCAGTTGAGGGGCTTGGAGGGAGCCGCCCAAGGCCACTGCAGCAGGTGAAGGCAAGGCCAGGCCTGGATTCTCAGCTCCCACACTGCTGCCAGCAATTGGCCGATGAGATGAGTTTAAAACCATTCCAAACCGTCAGCAAATACTTAAAGCAAAAGAACTCTGTCTTCCCAGGCACCTGCATTTTTTGTAAAATGTTTCTCAAACTACTAACTGAAGCCTCTGAGATGAATAAAGGAACTCCCCGAGTAGTGAAAGGTTCGGCCGCTGCCCTGTGTGATGGCTGGGGACGCCTGCGAGATGCCCCGGCACCTCCACTGCAGGGCTCTGTCCTGTGCGGTGACCGCCTGCGCTCCGGAGCCCGTTCCAGCAGCTGCTTGCAGACAAGCCGCTCCCTGGTTCCTCAACACCTAAAGTGATCTCCGTTCCCCCTTTCCCTAAACCGGTCCAGGCTCCCTTCCCACAGATGGCAAATGACAAACCAGAACATCTGTTTCCATAGTGAAGGTGACCTCGGTAACAAAACGACCAGGGAATCTAATTTTTGCAAAAGCCCTCTGAGCCCTTCCATCCTCTCGCCCTCCCCTTCGGCAGCTCGGCACTTCAGGGAGCGGGCATCTCCCTCGTGAGTGGCAGGGTCCCCGGCAGATACCTGGAGACCCCTGCCAACGTACATACAACTGGCTGTCACAGGAGGGGAGCAGGAAATTGTGACGGCGTCCTCTGTTACCTTCACATAGGACTTCTCTGTGTCCATGAGCTCCTGGATGACTTTTCGGAGGCGATCTGCATCCGAGAGGTGGCGAGCCAGCGGCCTCGGAGGCGGGTCCTGACTCTCCCTTGGTCCTTCCATGCCGTTGGTCTGGGTGCCGTTATAACTCCTACAGAGCGCGGCGATCTGCTCAGCACTCTGGGAGGGAACAAGAGGCACAGGACGTTCTCCATCATTATCAACAGCCCATCAAAGACACAGGGGCTCTCTCCTCGCCCAGCGCCCTCTCAGGAGTCTCACGGGGGGCATTTATCTAGGGCATCCGGCTTCATTCATCTCAAACGACGCTGGCTACCATTCAAGGTTCTGGTCGTGAAGATATGAACTTACACTTGTTCAGTACTTACCCATGATGCTTTTTCACTTTCACAGTAGCTGTTTGACAGATGCTTCTTTTTTTTTTTTTTTTTTTTTTTCTTTTTGCGGTACGCGGGCCTCTCATTGTTGTGGCCTCTCCCGTTGCGGAGCACAGGCTCCGGATGCGCAGGCCCAGCGGCCATGGCTCACGGGCCCAGCCGCTCCGCGGCATATGGGATCCTCCCAGACCGGGGCACGAACCCGTATCCCCTGCATCGGCAGGCGGACTCTCAACCACTGCGCCACCAGGGAGGCCCTGACAGATGCTTCTTTAGTGCTGAGACTAGAGAATAATAAGGCACAGAGCTAACCCTCTGCAATACAGTTGAGGTTGCTCTGAAATCAAGGTCATGGCTCACTTGGTCCACTCTGTCCCCCCAACGGCTGGCCTAACAGAGCTCCGTTCCCACACTGAACGGCCCTGAGAGGCTCAGGAACGGGGCAGCGGAGCAGCAGTGTTAGGACGGCCTGACCACAAGGGGCTCAGATCTGCCCCCAGAGCCAGCCCTGGAGCTCTGCAGCCTCGGGCCACGTAGCAGCATTAGGAGTGAGAGTTCGAGCTGCTGCATCAGCTAGGAACGGTAGTAGAGGGCAGGATGTGTAGGAAGGATACGGTCCCCACGCTGAGGGGTGCAGCGCCCAGTGGAGGGCACGGGCGGGGAGCAGACGACACAGGAAGCCTGGTGAGGCTCCGTGGGAACCTTCGCGGGGGAGGGAGACGTGAGCAGGTTCTTAGCAGGAAGCAGACGTGTGTCAGACCCAGGACGTGGGGGCAGGGAGGGTTCTCATTCCAGGTAGTGGGAATAGAATCACACAGGACAAGAGGGACAAGAAGGAGCAGGAATGTCTGCAGGGATGAACAGCCTTCTGTGCAAGTTCCTGCTTAGATTTAAGCACAGAATGGGGCTTCCCTGGTGGCACAGTGGTTGAGAGTCCGCCTGCCGATGCAGGCGACACGGGTTCGTGCCCCGGTCCGGGAAGATCCCACATGCCGCGGAGCGGCCGAGCCTGCGCGTCCGGAGCCTGTGCTCCGCAACGGGCGAGGCCACAACAGTGGGAGGCCCGTGTACCACAAAAAAAAAAAAAAAAAAAAAAGCACAGCATGAAAAGCCTTTTCCAGGAGAGAGACCCCATTTGTACACTCCTGCCTCAGGCTGATGGTTTAAGGTCTCAAATGTGTCTCCTCCTATAGGCCTCTACCTGCCTGATCAGATTATATTCAAAGTATCTTTTTTATTTCTCTTTCTTTCCATTCCTCCCACACACACGTTTCAGCCCATCTTACCACCCATCAGCCTGTAAGCCAGTCAAGGGCAGGGTCCTGCCTTTCTTTGTCATCGCCCCCAAAGTGCTCAGTGTCGAGTCCACCTCGACACTGACGTTATTATTGAATAACAGAGCAGCTTAGTCCCAATACGAATGACCAATATCCATCCATCTTTGGCAACTTCCTGTCCCTCAACTAAAACTCTCCTTTCTTCAGCTAGATGTCTCCATGCCTGATCTCCATCACGCTGTCTCGGGTAAAAAGCTGCACCAGTCAGAAGCACCTCTTCATTCTCACTGAATTCATTTTCTTTGCTTGGATATTTCGGAACAGTAACAACTCACACAGCACACTGGTCAACCTCAGTGGCCGACTTGTTACAAAAGCCGTCACCTGACACACTGACGTGCCTCAAAGTAAAAGTAGGACACCTGCCCTCCCTCCTTCTCTCCTTCCCTGTTCTACACCCCACCCGCCTTTCCTCAACACAGTGTCTTCCTATGATGGAAACAGACAACATTGACACTTGGCATTGATCTTCTAGCTAGACTTTCTTTTTTTTCTTTTTTTTTTTTTTTGAGTACACGGGCCCCTCACTGCTGTGGCCTTTCCCGTTGCGGAGCACAGGCTCCGGACGCGCAGGCCCAGCGGCCATGGCTCACGGGCCCAGCCGCTCCGTGGCATGTGGGATCTTCCCGGACCGGGGCACGAACCCGTGTCTCCTGCATCGGCAGGCGGACTCCCAACCACTGCGCCACCAGGGCAGCCCTAGACTTTCAATTCAATCTGGTGGGAACCAACTGAGAACCTGCTCTGCCTCCAAAGAAACAGAAACCAGCCCCTGCACAAGGAGAGAAGATTTGCCAAGAAACACCGAAGCGCAGCCTACGGCAGACTGGAAACCAACACGAGCCTGTGTGGAACAAACGAGAAATGTGACACACGTTAGACGAATGGGAGCGTCATGTTGGAACAGGCTGTCTGGAAGGCTTCAGCGAAGAGTGGGTTGTAACTGGTCCTGGAAGGAGCGTGTACCAAGGGAGAAGCACGGAATGAGCCAAAGGCGGCGGGTGGAGGGAGGTGGTGGTGGTGGAGGATAAGCCCAATAACATAAAGAGCCCAACTCAAGGCGGGGGTGAGAGCGGGGCCCCCGCAGATGTCTACGATGAGAACTCCCAGACTGCTGGCCTATTTCATATAATTGCTTCTCCTGTATTTTGACATTAATCTTGGTGCAAAAGTTAAATCAACCATGTAACAGATACTAAACCTCCAACTAGACACACAGACACATCTGAAGTAATTTACTTCTAAAACAGTTAAAGCATGTGTAAGCACTCATGGTCCTCCTTAAGTAGACATATTATCCCCTTGTTTTTATCCTTAACTATAACACTAGCATATTGCTGGTACTGCCTATCAGAAGATGTTCATTCAGAGTAAACTTTCAAAGAACAAGAAAACAGATGTGGGGCTTCCCTGGTGGTGCAGTGGTTAAGAACCTGCCTGCCAATGCAGGGGACATGGGTTCGAGCCCTGGTCCGGGAAGATCCCACATGCCACGGAGCAACTGAGCCCGTGAGCCACAACTACTGAGCCTGCGCTCTAGAGCCCATGCTCCACAACGAGAGAAGCCACTGCAGTGAGAAGCCTGCAATGAAGAGTAGCCCCCGCTCGCCGCAACTAGAGAAAGCCCGCGCGCAGCAACGAAGACCCAATGCAGCCAAAAATAAATAAATTAAATAAATTAATTTAAAAAAAGAACACAGATGTGGATGTTAAAGCACCAATTAGAATGCAACTTGACCTATCAAAATGTCTCATAACATGTTTGAAACAACCAAATCTCAGGATTCATTATTGAAGAAACTCCAAACTGTTCGGTCTTACCCTAGAAGCCTGATGACACAGCAAAAGCCAAACAGAGCAGTGCAGCCAAAGGGTGGCTTTCCTTGTCTTCCCGGACATAAGCCTCACGATGAAGCACGAGGGAACATCACCAAACCAGCCCCAGTTCTCTCCTCCTCTTCCTGCTTCCCACGAGACTTCAAGCCAGGTCACACGTTTGCTCTCTGGGAGGGGCTATTAAAAAACACCCACGGCTGGACCAACTGAATCAGAATCTTTGGGGCCCCAGGTATGCTGCTGTGTGACTCACATGAGAACTACTGGTCTACCCGTCAGTAGAGCGACCATTCTGCTTGCAGTTTCTGGCAGGATCATGTTGTCCCCAGGGTCTGTACCACAGGACGGCCACGTAAAAGGTGTGTGGACTGAGTTCACAAGATAAGAGGAAAATAGGCAGAATCACACCTGTGCACCTGGTGTTCTGGGTTTGGCTCCACTCACAGTCCAACAGCCCAAGATAATAACACTGAGACTCTCAAACTTACTTATTTGAAGTCTCTATACTGGTATTTGCACCACAAGCTCAGACAATGCAATTCCGTAATCCTGAAAAATAACAGTTTCCAGGGCTGTAGAATCCAAATTAATAGCTCACATATACTGTATAAAATAAGATCTGACAAAATGCACCATAAGTGAGATGGCAGCTGGTGAGATTGCAGCTTTGCCTTGCTGGGATGTCAAAAATCACACCTAACAATGCAGTGTTAAAATAACGAGATTTTAAAAATAAAGTATCTTGCCATTTTAGAAAATCAGGATTCATGTTGAGAACACTTCTGGTAAGACTAAGTTGGAAAAGTAAATGTTAGCTGAGAGTTTCACGGCAAATGTACTTTTGAAGGTAGTGCTCGTGATGAAGTGCTCAAGTGCCACAAAGTCACCTTAGCTGCTGTCTAGGGAAGGTTGTGAGGATTACCTGGGGTCAAACAAGGCAGAGCCACTAAAAGGAGAAGAGTAACTGTACCTATGTTTTTAGATCGTGTCTGAAAGGGTCACTTGGTTGGTTATATTTCATTTCCTCCGTTCTTAGCGATGGTGATAAAATTGAACTGCTAAAGGTAGAATTCTGGGTGTATCTGATAAGCAATTTCTAGGAACAGCGACTATTTCGGTTGGGATATTTTCACACGTACGCGTGGTGATGGAGGTGAAAAGCACCGACAAGACTGAGAGGAACCGAGTTCTAGCCCTGGCTCTGTTTCCAGTCCTCCACGCGTGCTGGGCAAGACTCATTTCTGCACCTTCAATGTCCTTATTGATGAGAGAGAGGAAGCATTACCTAGCCCATCAAGTAACCCCTCAAACTGCCATTTGGACCACGGAGAAAGGGGAACTTGGATTTGTTGAGCACTTGCCGTATACAAGACAAACCCAGGGGGCGGTGTTCTCCTAGAACTATCAAGCATTCGGTCCTTACGATGCGACCGGCTGAGACTACAGGTGCCGAGTGCGAAGGCAGCGCCTGATGGCACAGGATCCTCCTACTCTCTAGCTGTCTGCACGGTGCCGACCACTCCCTGGGTATCTGGCAGAGCACGGGCAAAACAGGCTTGCTGCTCCGGCTGCCTCTGCCCACAGTACCGTCAGGGCTCTCCCAGCCCCAGGAGAATCCAGACACACCCCAGGCGTGCCCGGGATGCAGCCACCGGCCTCTGGAGGCCATCTCTGCTCAGGGAAGCAAATGCAGCTCCCCACATCTGCGCACAACTGTGACTTCTGTTAGGCTGATCCCCACTCCCCTCCATCCCCAGGGATGCTGCTTTTAAAGCAAGAGACAGATGTTCACAAATCAGGGCTGGGCATGCATGCGGATTCAGTAGCCAGACAGTGTGTGCTTGTGCAGAACAAAAAACACACTGGAACTTGAAACCCAGACTGGTATTTCCCAGTTCGTAGTGATCAAGGCTGAGAACCTTGGGTTCATCGGGGGCCTTGCCTTTTACAAGAGAGCATCAAACAGATCTTTTCTTCATGAATTCATTTTTAAAATTTAATGAAAACAGATTTCCCTAAAACTATGCTATATGAAAAAGTAGTGATATTGACCCACAAACATTTTTTTCAGGCTTTTAAGTTTTCACTAAGGCTGATCCCTGCTTGAAAGTGATTTGATCTCATTTACAGATGAGGGACATCTCACTCAGGACCTCTGAATTAAGTCACTCTTCCATGTTCTCACCAAAAACAAACAAACAAAAAGTAACTATGTGAGGTGACGGGTGTGTTAATTAACCTGACCGTGATAATCATCACAACGTATACGTATATCAAATCAAGTTGTACACTTTAAATATATATAATTTTTAATTGCCAACTTGATAAAGTTGGCAGGGAAAGACATCTAAAACAGAGTTATCTTTGTTTCTGTGTCTTAAACGTGTGAACACGGACACCTGCTCCCCTGTGTTAGGGCTGCAATGTGCCTCTTTTTCAGGAGCCCCATTTCTTGGGGGTGGTAATGAAACTGCTCAGGATGACCAAGCGCCCTGCCCCAGATTCTCTTTGGAGGAAGGCGGGGGCTGAGCCTTTTTCTCAGACAAGCTTGGAATCCCGTAGGTGACCCTTTTAACCTCGATTTGGCTCAATGCTTTTCATCCGAAGCATCAGGCAGCTCCTCCTGGCCTGGGTTAGTTAAGATCTGCTCCCCTGAGTGTAACTATTCTGATGTTTGCTTTGCTCTTCTTTTAAGGCATTGCTACTTGAGGCTTTTAAATTTCCCAGTGGGTTTTGAAACCTAAGCTGGGAAAAGTACATCACGTTATCCGGAACCATTCCCGGACCACGACTGAGGTTTCGTAGCTACTCCGTGAAATACCAGCGCCCACCAGGGGCCCCGCGCCTCGTCAGCAGCTGAGCTCCGCCCCGTCTTTCCGGGCTCAGTCTGCAATCCTGTCCTCACTTAGGGGCCTCGGGTACTGCAAACTCTTTTGTCAAAGGCATCTGTTGTCTGACTTGGACTCCAAAAACACTTTCAGCTGAAGAAAAACGGTTTAAAAGTGCTGCATGATTTGGGGGTAATAGTTTGCAGGGAAATGCTGAAAGGTAAATGACAGCATTTGCAGTGTGCTCGACTTTTGAATCCCTGGCTTAGAGGGAAAGGAGGTTTACTTAGAGGGGAGGTCAGTCATGGCTCAGCCAGGACACGGACCTAGAAGGGAGGGTACCCCACACTGCTTGGTTAACTGGTCATACACAGTATGTGACCCCCAGCTGCCACCCATGTCCTCCTCTCCCTCCGTCACACAGACCAGCTCTCCCTGCTGGGCCACTGACGGGGATGGAAGCCCAGGCTGGGTCACGTCTGCAGAGGCTCATCCTACCAGGACATCAATCAGAAGAATCAGATTCTACTATTTCTACCATCCCTAGAAAGAATGCTGGGAAAAAAATTAAAAGCTGTAGGCCTTGGGCAAACAGTCAGTTGTCCTCAGGGACAGTCTAGGCCTGGAAAGGTGTGGTTGCATGGTGTGTGCTCAGCTGTGCTCATATAGATCCCCCAGTTCACTGTCCAGGGCATGAGAAGTCACATCAGTAAATCACCGCAGAGTGCAGCTATGGAGTCAGCTGTCACATCCCAGCAAATTAAGTCAGAAATGCTCCCTTTGGTGGAAAAAAAAAAATCTAAAAATTGTACAAAGGACTTTTTCTCCACTGACTCTGTAATCCATTAAAGTCTCTAACTTACAGAAAGATCTGACATTATCCCCAAATGTTCCCAGCAGAGGGAATCCAGAAGGATCACCAAGGGTTAACGGCTTCCCCGGAAAGGCTAATGGGCAGAGAGACAGACGATGGGCTGGATTCCAGGCAAGCCGGATCGCCCACGTGCAGGTCCAGCCACAGACGCCCCGTGCTGCCCCGCCTGTGCCAGGTCAGGATTCCTGGCCTACACTCTGCTCCGCGCTCAGAGGCGGCTGGCAGGGCCCGCGGGCTAGGTGAAGAGGGTCTGGTCTGTCCTAGGGGGTCTCAGCAGAGGGGGAGGGAAGAGGGTCGTATTCACCACCTTGGCAGGGTGCAGGGGAGGTTACAAACAGACCCAAGATGATGATTTTTATATTTGCTCATGTAAGTCATTCATGTAAGTCATGTAAGTCAGTCATTACACTATAAGTGACATGTAAGTCATTCACTTATAGTGATACAATCCTTGGATTAAAACTCTAGAGAAGGGCTTCTCTGGTGGCGCAGTGGTTGAGAGTCCGCCTGCCGATGCAGGGGACACGGGTTCGTGCCCTGGTCCGGGAAGATCCCACATGCTGTGGAGCGGCTGGGCCCGTGAGCCATGGCCGCTGAGCCTGCGCGTCCGGAGCCTGTGCCCCGCAACGGGAGAGGCCACAACAGTGAGAGGCCCGCATACCAGGGGGGCGGGGGGGGGGAAACTCTAGAGAAATGGCCTGAGATTTTCTTATACTTAACAAAATGGTACAAGAAGAATGAGAAAATGCTCATAATCTTTGTTTTCTAGACCAGACAGTTCTACTTCCAAAGGCAGAGTGGAAATTAAAAAATGTAAAATTAAATGTAAATGTATCAGATGAGAGTTCTTATTTTATACTGAAAGGCAAAGATTAACTTAAATTATGGTACAAAAATGCAATGAAATCTATGCAGCAATTACCAATGATGGGAGAAATCAGCATCTGTTGACCAAAAAAGGACATGATTTATTGGAAAGGGAAGAAGGTAGGTCTGAATTTTGGAAAGTGACGTTTATGTATATCTACTGCATGTAAACATATGTGCATAGACTTTTCTAACGGAATAATATATATCATAAATGCGGTGGTTAACACTGCATTTCAAGTTATTTTCATTTTAATCTTTGGCTTATCTATATCTTCTCATTTTTTTATAGTGGTTTAATTTTTAAAAGAAATTTCTTAACGGAATCCTTTCCTGATGCTTTACAAAAATGATCTGAGGCAGAGGCAGCCTGTTTCTAGGAGGACACAGTGATGGACGAGACTGACACAGTCCTTGGGCTCCCAGCTCCCAGAGTGCGGCTGGGAAGACAAGCTGGCAGCGAGTCCGTCAAGGTCGATCGGTGCCCAAAGCAGCGCGGGGGCCTGGGAACAGAACAGGGTGACTTTCTGTGGCCAGAGCACAGTCAAGGAAAGCAAGGTGGAAGCTAGGATGGACTCAAGGGAAACAAAGCTACCCACCCTAAGCAAAGTTTGGGGCTGGGGAGGGGGCCAGGAACTGAAGGCCAGCCCAGCCGTGGCCAATGGCCAAGTCAGGTCACACGGGGAGATGGGGCAGCGGACAGAGGTGGAGGCCTTGCTCTCGGGGGACCGGGGGCGGGGAGCGGCAGAGGAAACCCACTTGGAGTGTGTGCCGGGGTCGCGGGCCACCCTTAGGTACACACCTTATAGCAGGTGGCAGGGTGAGTAGCTGGGATAGCATTACAGAGGGTGGGGTGTGCACCTGCCACCTGAGCTCTGTCCTGTCATTACCCCCCATGAGTGTGAAGCTCACACTAAGGGCCTCAGCGCATGCTCTGGGCGAAGCTTTCTGAGACAGTTACTTTTTCCAAGACAGGAGACTTAGACACACGGGTTCCAGAGTGACCACCCCGGCCTCGGAGATCACCAGTCCTGATTCACTCCTCCCTGACCCAGTGTGCTCACCTATAAAGCAGGCACCGTGCTTCATAGGGTCGTTGAGAGGATTTAATGAGGTGAAACAGGTAAAACTACTTAGCGCAGTGCAAGGGATCAACAGAGTCCAGGGGCTCCATAGAAGTTAAAATATGCACAGGGAGTTTAATTGTCCAAGTTCTGTTGTTTTTACAAGCGTAGAAGGAGAAATGTCCTCTGAGTTCCCCGAAGGAAGGGCCAGAAAAATCAAACTCCATTTATTTACTAACTTTTCGCTGAGCACCTCCTCCAGGCCAGGCTCTGTTCTAGGTGCTGGAGATGAGGCTTGAACACAAAAGAGGGAAACTCTGGACCTCCCTGGTGGCACAGTGGTTGAGAATCTGCCTGCTAATGCAGGGGACGCAGGTTCGAGCCCTGGTCTGGGAGGATCTCACATGCCGCGGAGCAACCAGGCCCGTGAGCCACAACTACTGAGCCTGCGCGTCTGGTGCCTGTGCTCCGCAACAAGAGAGGCCGCGATAGTGAGAGGCCTGCACACACCGCGATGAAGAGTGGCCCCCGCTTGCTGCAACTAGAGAAAGCCCTCGCACAGAAACGAAGACCCAACACAGCCAAAAATAAAAATAAATAAATTAAAAAAAAAAAAAAGAGGGAAACTCTGACCTTCATGCAAGACTATCAGGTGGAGTGAGAGCACCGGCAGAGAGAGGCAAACAAGGACACGGACGGGTGACAAAAAGTGGAACCCACAGTATCTGGACAGAGGCACAGGGCTCTGGGGAAAGCCAAAACGAGAGGAGGCTATGGAGGGCCGGTGGGACGCGCTGCAGCTTCACCAGGTGGGCAGAGGAGGAGACGAACTCCACCTTTGCAGAGCGGCCGTGCAGAGAGAGCGCAGCGTCTGAGAAGGCAGAGGGCACCTGTGTGTACCAAGCAGGAAGCGCCCGTCCTCAGGAGACACACCCCCGGGAAGGCAGGTCCGAGCCGTGTGCCCGGAGGTGGAGAAGCACCACGTGTGTGGCTCCGTGGCTCCCAGGGCAGAGTCACCCCCTCGGGGAGGGAGCCAGTGATCCAGAGCCCGTGTGAAACAGGCCTGCTGCCTGCCTTCTGCTCAGTTTCCTTATTTAACTGGAGTTTGATCTGAATTCAGGGATGAATAAGATACGCTCTCTCAACCAAGGATGTTTCAAGGGCTATAGGGCAGCATTTCTACACGAGCAGGCGCTTCTTTCACATAAAATACCGGGTGTTTCAATATCACTCTTATGTAATTCACAAATATCGGCGCGTCCTATCTAACAGATCCTATGCCAGGTACTGTGTTCTCTCTTTCCCATTTTTCACCCAGAAAAAAAGATATGGCTTACTCCTGATGTATAGTCAAACCTGCGCATCAAGGAAGATGCGTGTGGGCCAGAATTTTTCCTTGACTTCTGAGTGCAAAAATGGTATAAAAGAGACTCTTATGAACCCAATCTGAAACAAGCAGGTGAGCTAAGGGCGGACCATCAGGGCAGGAGTCAACAAACTATAGCTTTCAGGCCAAACCTAGCCTGCCTGCTGTCATTGTGGATAAAGTTTTATCAGAACTCAGCCCTGCTCATGCATCTACCTATGGTCTATGGCTGCTTCCGCACTGACACGCAGACATAAATGGCTGCCAGAGCCTAAAATATTTACTACCTGGCCCTTCACAGGAGAAGTCTGCCAGTCCCTGATAAAGAGCCGAGCCCAACCAAAAAAGATTTCTCTTTTGAAATTCAGTCTGAATTAAAACTTGAAATAATCTATAAAACTTTATTCTAAATTTTTCAGTGAGTAAAGTGTATATTTAAAAAATGACTCTGGGGCTTCCCTGGTGGTGCAGTGGTTGAGAGTCTGCCTGCCGATGCAGGGGACACAGGTTCGTGCCCCGGTCCAGGAAGATCCCACATGCCGTGGAGTGGCTGGGCCCGTGAGCCATGGCCACTGAGCCTGCGCGTCCGGAGTCTGTGCTCCGCAATGGGAGAGGCCACAACAGTGAGAGGCCCGCGTACCGCAAAAAACAAACAAACAAACAAAAAAAACACCTGCATGCCTGGCTCAGATCCAGGGCTCAGAGAAACAACTCAAATTCTCTTTAACAGTTTTTGCTTTCTTTTGTGTTGCTTTTTGATGCATGGGAGAATTCAGCTTGCTTTTCCTGTGACTTGGGGTATTAAGGTCTATTGTGATTATACCATTTAACATTCATTCTAAATATGTTTATCTAGGTCAAGAAGTCTCTAAACCAATATCTTTCAACTCACAGTTTGGAAAACATACACTTGTCTATCTATGACTTCTCCGTCTTACCCTCACTCACTTTCCTATCTATAGGTATTTATCTCAGGTCTTAGCTCCCTCTTAATTCTCTTCCTCTGGTTTTCTCTCACAGCCTACTTTTGTTCTGATCATCACATAAATTAGTTTAAACTTGTGTATTTACAGTAACTCTCCCTTCAGTGGTTTATGTTTTCATTGAACCCTATTATTCTAGTTGGTTTTGCTTACTGCTGATTTTTCCAAACACAACATTTCTATTCAAGAGTTGTGCCTCTAACTTTATTCTTGGCGATTGATAATATATTATTGAGCAGTTTTTGCAGCAAAGGTCTTTAAGTGCTACATATTCTGAGAATTTACTGAGCTGAGAATTTTTGCTATCTTCGTCACTGTATTTGAAGAGAAAATGTGTCAATAACAACACCAACTGTAATCAAATTCTGGAGAGACTAGAGCTTTGAAAAATCTTTGTTAGCCTCCAATTTCTTGGGCAGGTAGAGTCTCTACTATAAACAGAAGACTGAGGACGACACAGTTGAATCCTGGAAGAGGGCCCCGCACACTGAGGTCCAACAGCTCAGGCTGTGTATGACTCTGCCTAGGACAGCTCTGCCCACCCACCTAAGCCCGGACTGTCCCCCAGCTGAGTCCTCTCTCTTTGCCCTGGTACCTTGAGAACTATATTTTCTTTCTAGTTGTAATCTACAAGCGTTCCTGGTTGCCTTACCTAGAAAACCAAAAAGCAGGTCAACATGTGCTTCCCAGCTGCAGACCAAGCCCTCAGCCCTGGGAGCAGTTCTAAGATTCTCAGAAAACTATGATTCAGTTGCCCCTATCCCAGTTCTCTGATGATACTCCTTGGGCACCTTAGATCAGCTCCCAGACTGTCGTAGCGCTACATCTCAGCTGGCTCTAAATAGTTGGCCTGGTCTACCTTCTTGTGGAACATAAGCCTGGGGCCACCACACCCTCGCAGACTCCCCTGACCCATAGGGAGTGGGGATGGTGGGGGGCTTCACGGCGGCACCGACTAATACCGTCATCTTGTTATCCGCCCTTCATTGCTCTTAACGCACATAACCCTACCAGTGTTCCAAGTCTTCTTATTAAATATCATTACTGTTGCCATATAATAATTTTATCTTAGGAAATATTTTTGTAGGAATCCACAAGACAGACACTACTAGGACACGTTTACTGTTGTTAAAAGGTGCCCTTTTTTTCCTGCAATGTTTCTCCCAATACCAAAAAAAGAGAGCGGGAATAAAAGGTATCCAACTCGGAAAAGAAGAAGTAAAGCTGTCACTGTTTGCAGATGACATGATACTATACATAGAGAATCCCAAAGATGCAACCAGAAAACTACTAGAGCTAATCAATAAATTTGGTAAAGCTGCAGAATACAAAATTGATGCACAGAAATCTCTGGCATTCCTATACACTAATGATGAAAAATCTGAAAATGACGTTAAGAAAACACTCCCATTTACCACTGCAACAAAAAGAATAAAATATCTAGGAATAAACCTACCTAAGAAGACAAAAGACCTGTATGCAGAAAATTATAAGATACTGATGAAAGAAATGAAAGATGATACAAATAGATGAAGAGATATACCATGTTCTTGGATTGGAAGAATCAACATTGTGAAAATGACTCTACTACCCAAAGCAATTCACAGATTCAATGCAATCCCTATCAAACTACCACTGGCATTTTTCACAGAAATAGAACAAAAAATTTGACAATCTGTATGGAAACACAAAAGACCCCAAATAGCCAAAGCAATCTTGAGAACAAAAAATGGAGCTGGAGGAATCAGGCTCCCTGACTTCAGACTATACTACAAAGCTACAGTAATCAAGACAGTATGGTACTGGCACAAAAACAGAAAGATCAATGGAACAGAATAGAAGGCCCAGAGATAAACCCACGCACATATGGTCACCTTATCTTTGATAAAGGAGGCAGGAATGTACAGTGGAGAAAAGACAGCCTCTTCAATAAGTGGTGCTGGGAAAACTGGACAGGTACATGTAAAAGTATGAGATTAGAACACTCCCTAACACCATACACAAAAATAAGCTCAAAATGGATTAAAGATATAAATGTAAGGCCAGAAATTATCTAACTCTTATAGGAAAACACAGAACACTCTATGACATAAATCACAGCAAGATTCTTTTTGACCCACCTCCTAGAGAAATGGAAATAAAAACAAAAATAAACAAATGGGACCTAATGAAACTTCAAAGCTTTTGCACAGCAAAGGAAACCATAAACAAGACCAAAAGGCAACCCTCAGAATGGGAGAAAATATTTGCAAATGAAGCAACTGACAAAACATTCATCTCCAAAATTTACAAGCAGCTCATGCAGCTCAATAACAAAAAAACAAACAACCCAATCCAAAAATGGGCAGAAGAGCTAAATAGACATTTCTCCAAAGAAGATATACAGATTGCCAACAAACACATGAAAGAATGCTCAACATCATTAATCATTAGAGAAATGCAAATCAAAACTACAATGAGATATCATCCCACACCGGTCAGAATGGCCATCATCAAAAAATCTAGAAACAATAAATGCTGGAGAGGTTGTGGAGAAAAGGGAACACTCTTGCAATGCTGATGGGAATGTAAATTGATACAGCCACTATGGAGAACAGTATGGAGCTTCTTTAAAAAAATACAAATAGAACTACCATACGACCCAGCAATCCCACTACTGGGCATATACCCTGAGAAAACGATAATTCATAAAGAGTCATGTACCAAAATGTTCACTGCAGCTCTATTTACAATAGCCAGGAGATGGAAGCAACCTAAATGTCCATCATCGGATGAATGGATAAAGAAGATGTGGCACATATATACAATGGAATATTACTCAGCCATAAAATGAAACGAAACTGAGTTATTTGTAGTGAGGTGGATGGACCTAGAGTCTGTCATACAGAGTGAATGAAGTAAGTCAGAAAGAGAAAGACAAATACCATATGCTAACACATATATATGGAATCTAAGGGGGAAAAAAAAGGTCATGAAGAACCTAGGGGTAAGACAGGAATAAAGACACAGACCTACTAGAGAATGGACTTGAAGATATGGGGAGGGGGAAGGGTAAGCTGTGACAAAGTGAGAGAGTGGCATGGACATATATACACTACCAAATGTAAAACAGACAGCTAGTGGGAAGCAGCCACATAGCACAGGGAGATCAGCTCGGTGCTTTGTGACCACCTAGAGGGGTGGGATAGGGAGGGTGGGAGGGAGGGAGATGCAAGAGGGAAGAGATATGGGAACATATGTATATGTATAACTGATTCACTTTGTTATAAAGCAGAAACTAACACACCATTGTAAAGCAATTATATTCCAATAAAGATGTTAAAAAAAGAAAGCAGGAAAAATAGCAAATAAAGCAGAAGCAAGCAAGTATACAAAAGTTTACTTACAAATCAAGTGTTTTCTTTTTTCTTTATCCCTTTGGGGATGGGATTTTTTGGGGGGAGGTCTACATAAATCCTACAAGGAGTGAGCTCCCATGGAAAACCCAACAGTAAAAGGTACGTTCAGATCAGGAACGTTATAAATTTATGGAGAAATGTTCTCTAGGTATTACTGACAAAAATTAAAATTCAATATTACTAGACCCTCTGCTCTACGCAGATATACCCAGGGTGGGACTCTCAGCTACCAATGCACTGAAGATCCAGGAGGAAGACACCCAACCAGCTCTGGGAGAGAAGAGCAATTCTGTTCAGATATATGTGGTCTTCTCCAGTATCGCTATACTTTCGTGTACCCCCAACATACAGTTTCAAATGTTTTTTTTTAAAGACCAGTATCTACTGGTTATACTGTATTATTTTAATGTTAAGGTTATTATATAGTGACAGATTTTTTTTACAACTTTATTGGAGTATAATTGCTTCACAATGGTGTGTTAGTTTCTGCTTTATAACAAAGTGAATCAGTTATACATATACATCTGTTTCCATATCTCTTCCCTCTTGCATCTCCCTCCCTCCCACCCTCCCTATCCCACCCCTCCAGGCGGTCACAAAGCACCATCTGATCTTCCTGTGCTATGTGGCTGCTTCCCACTAGCTATCTACCTTACATTTGGTAGTGTACATATGTCCATGCCTCTCTCTCGCTTTGTCACAGCTTACCCTTCCCCCTCCCCATATCCTCAAGTCCATTGTCAAGTAGGTCTGTGTCTTTATTCCTATAGTGACAGATTTTAAAACATGAATTTTATCTATTGAAAAACAAGTTGGAGGTGAAAACATTCACATATGGCCTGCACCTAGTACAAAACTACACTCCAAATTATCAAACTAATCACTAGTCAGATGCAAATATCAGATATTAGTACTTGGTAGTCTGGGACTTGAGAACTTTTCTGCAACAGATTTCAAATTTGTTGACAATAACAACTCCGCAAATTTCATTATAGCTCTATGAAATAGATTCTTTAAAGGCCAAAACAACAACAAAGTAACACATGTACATTGCTTAACCACATTTGTAAATTAAGCCAAAGAATCAAAAAGTTGTGTCCGGATTTCTAACATCATACCCGCAATTGAACAAATAGAGTTGCTCTGCCTTTAAGTCAAGTACATGTCTCTGGTATTTAAATGCACCGTTGTTCATCTGGTTTCTCCCTTTCCTCTATAATCAGCACCACATTCTCCTTACTGGTCAGATGGGTGGAGGGGAAAGAATGGACTTCAGCATCCAACAGAGCTGGCTGTGAACGCTGTCCCACACCCGACCGGACCATGAGTTAGATTCTCCCATCTCAGTTCTCTCACACTAAAAGGGGCTCGTGATATCTACTCAATAGGGCTGCTGTGGAGAAAATGGGGTTTTAATGAGATGCTGTATATAAAATTCACAATGCACACTAAGGGCTGAGTATCACATGCTAAGGGCAGCTTGCAAAGTCCTTTCACTTCCATGGAACTGTCATGGCAATATAATCCCATTCTTTTTTAGTGAGTAAGGATATAAGGGCCTCAGAAGGTGAGGTGATTTTCCTAAAGTCCACTAACCAGTGAGAGTGAGCGAGGCTCCGGCACCCAGGGCCACCTCCTGCCTGGTCCAGCAAGTTAAGCAATAAACCTCTACTCTTCAAATTAGTACAGCAGGGGATGAAACCCTTCTAGTGAATCCTCTTATTTTTCTTATGTATCTCACCCTCCTAATGTGAACTGCAAATGTGCGGTTTGGAATAGCCTTGGCTGTGGGGATGATCAGAGTCAACCGAAGGGGCTCAACCCCTAAGGAAGGAGGCACCAAACAGGCAGCATGCTTGCCTCTACCCCGTAACCACTCTCCAGAAGAAACCAAGCCATGGCTGCCCTCACTGGGACAGGCAGATGGGCACATGCTCTGATTTGGGGTAATGCAGGAAGCCATTTCCCCGCCTGAATTTGGTGCAAATTACAAGTTCTTAAAGAACTTCCCTGAGCATTTCGACTTTACCATTTACAATCTCTTGCTGCCACTGAGAAGCAGAACTGTCATGGATGCCCAGCAAACCGAGGTGGCCACCTAGACGGATCGGCACATGGGGCCCCCGCTGCAGCTTCAGGAAGACGGCAGCCCACCCTCCTCCCCATGCCCTCTCGAGGCTGGTACCTTTGGGACAGCTTAACAGTTACACTGATTTCCAGTGAGTGCTGCTCCACGAGGTTTCATGGACCAGGACGCCCCACAGTCACTTATGAACACTGTCACAGGGTTAGGGACAAAGGGTCCAGGCGCTATGATTTGTCTGAAACACACCACACCCACTTCGTGCATAAAAAGGCCTGGATTTTCAGTTCTAATATTCAGCTGAAAATAACGTTTGGAATTTGGTTTCAAAAAAATCGCAGCTTTGGGGAGAAAAAAATCATAACAATATGAAAAAATCAAATTATTTGTTAAAATCCCGACAGCCTTAATTGGGTGTGGGTATTGCCAAGCACAATCTATCTGCCTTCAGTGAGCACAGGTACAGCCTGTGTGGCCCCTGACTTGTGGTTTTAGTTAAATTTTTTTGCTGGATTTCAGCAATGTGATAGTCCAGTCTGTTACATTACTCTGGATTGCTTCTTACTGATGGGGGTCTCAAAAATAATCACCTCATACGGAACAATGCCCACATCATACACATTTATCTGAGACTTTACCGCCAACCCATCTCTAAAATTTAACATTAACTAAATAACAGAAAGGAAGTAATAACATTTAAACTAGGACAACAACCATGTTCAATAAATGGTTTGGCAATTCTGATCAAGCTTCTAGAAAATAACACACCAATAAGTACAAAGTAACCAAAGCCATGCTTCCCTGGGGTGAGGAGAACAGGTGATGACCTAGGGAAGGGGTGCACAGACAGACAGACCCTCAAGTAAAACTGAAATACATCAGAGACAATGTGACCGTGACACAATGTACATTTACAACTTTTCTGCATAACGGAATCACTTTGCTGTACACCTGAAACTAACACAGCATTATAAGTCAACTATACTTCAATAAAAAAACAAACAAAAACATCTTTCTTTTTTTTAAAGCCTCAGACATAGAAGATTGTTTTTAAATCTCACCTGAGGTTACTGGTTGGATAATCAGCCTTTCCATCCTGGAAACTCATCTATAAAAGCACGACATTCAAGATCTCGCGAGGCTACTGACGGGAGAGCAGCGCATGCCCGGCCCCATCCTGATGCCCATCCTGATGCCTGGAACCCCCAGGCCGTGGGGCCGGGCCAGGCTTCTCATCTGACTATCCTTTATCTTGTGACTGTATGAACCCAGAAGGGACTGGATTCTAGAACATTCCACAGCCAGCTCAAAGCAGCTTGAGAGGTGGAAGAGGGCAGGACTCCTCAAGCTATGTGACACTTGTGGCTTCTAAGCAGTCAGAACGAAACCCCCAGCCTGTGCCAGTGCCAGGCTGGGACTTCCTAAGCAGTTGCACATGGAAGAGCTTCCTCATCTGACATCTGTTTTCTGAAAACACAAGAGAACTTAGGTGGCAGCCAAGGATCTGAGAGCGTGAGGGAAGGTGAGCCACGGGGACGAGGGGCGCACTGGAGGCTGAACCAACAAAATAAGAGAGAAGGAGGTGGCGACGAGCAAAAGAAGGAAGAGGAGAAAAGAACTGGGGGCACCTGTGAAAACACACCCCCCATTTTCTCCGGTCTCCCATGTTAGTGACAAATGGATTTTTCTTGGCCATTTAAAAACATTTTTTATTTTGAAATAATATGAGACTTAAGAAGAACTGTAAAGGACACAGAGTTCCTGGATTCTCCTTCCGTCAGTTTCCCCTAATTGTTAACATCTTATATGTCAGATACAGTTTTTGTTGCCCTGTTCTTCATGCTATTGACAAAGCGAGAGAGAGGCATGGACATATATACACTACCAAATGTAAAACAGATAGCTAGTGGGAAGCAGCCGCATAGCACAGGGAGATCAGCTCGGTGCTTTGTGACCGCCTGGAGGGGTGGGATGGGGAGGGTGGGAGGGAGGGAGATGCAAGAGGGAAGGGATATGGGAACATATGTATATGTATAACTGATTCACTTTGTTATAAAGCAGAAACTAATACACCATTGTGAAGCAATTATACTCCAGTAAAGATGTTAAAAAAAAAAAAAAAAGAACAGCAGGAGATTGATTTACAAAACTAATAATCCCTTCTTTACTCTCAGCAGTTGGAAGCCTGGATCTGGGTGAAAACACTACCGCCTGCTTGTGTGAAGGGCTCCCAGGCAGAGTCCCCCGTCTCCCCCCACCTCCCCTCCGCCAGCCGCCCAGCCCCAAGGAGGGTGGCACAGAAATCCACTCCAAGGGGAGAGCACGGGGGAAATTGCCAAATGACTCGGAACAATTTCCCAGCCTTTTTTTTTTTCTTTTTAAAAGTGAAAGCGGCTACCCCGTGGGGCTGGGACATTATCAAAAGGTGAGAATCTGCTGTGAGTAATGAAAATCACAAAAAAGCACTCACACTCAAATACACCTTCACTGACCCAGCACAATCAGAGGGTTCATTCGACTACCATCTCGACGTACACAGAACATTTAAAGGACTATCTCAGAGCTCTCAACAACGGCTAGCAGCTGAGAGCACCTTTGTGAAGGAGATTTTAGTAAAGGAATGAACAAGCAGTGTGACGCTACCCCCATTCTTGGCAGATACTACAGATAAGATGGATGAAGATTCCCGGTGCCCAAGCAGTGGCCAGCCAGAGTTAGACTGTAACCATGGCTGTAGATCCCTCCAAAGAAAGGGAAGGAGCGGGTAACAGCTAAGACCCAGCTCACCTGCCGATGTGGAAGCGGCCGGGGTGATGCTCTCAGAAGAGAAACGCAGGGGCTGCCTGATCACCCCCCAGACTGAGCATGCAGACCACCCCTCCTGGTCCTCAGACAGCGGCTCACTTTACAAAAATGAGTTTTCCACAATTTTGCTTTGGAATCAGAATTTAAATGCGTGTCCCCCCCCCCAAAATCACTTTTTTTCACCAATTACAGAAAATAAAACTTTTGAAATGCTCTGACAGCACACAGTGTTACGGTTGGCGTTAACAATCCAGGGATGTCTGCCCGCCACCAGCAATATGGCCTCCTTGTCTCAGCTCAGCAGCGTTTTGCCATCTAGGGAGGGGTTGTTATGTATCTGATGGTCCTCCATCTCCTAGCACATTAAAAGAATCAAGCACTGATAGCCAACCCCACCCAACCAATTAGACTTGAAGATGAAAACAAAGCTCAAATGTCACTGGACTACACAAACGCAGTGCTTTTCTTATTGTGGGTACTTGATAATTGATTCTGTCATGTCCATAATATTAAGTCAAGACAGAAGCTAGATGATTCAGATGTTCACTCCAAGTCAGAATTCTGAACCCAGAGTTCATCGATTCCTAAGGGGGGGAATCCACGGATAAACATCATAAGACCGATGAGCTGCTCCCTTGGAATCGCGGGTGACTTTTTACATATGCATCTGAGCAATTTTCTGAGCGGCCACAGACGCTCGGAGCCAGGACGGGCCGCCACGACGGACAGACCCAGCCCCCAGCTGCACAGACACAGATGTGTGATGACTTATCCAAGGACAAAGAGACTTCCTTGTGAGACCTGGGGCAAAATCCCATGTGTCCTTCCTCTGAGGCCACCTGCCGTCCAGGAGGCTTCCTCTGAGCATACACAAGAGCCTGCAAACGGCGTTTACTGAGGTTAGGGTTTGGCCTGAGAAACTCAGACTCCCTGCTTTCTTCTCCTCCAAAAAAGCAGAGCTATACTCAAGTCTCTATAACTCTCTACGTCCAATCCAGGAGGCCCAGAAAGAAAGATAGAGACATAGAAGGCTGAACGCCGAAGAGGATGAGGATGGGGGACAAACGGAGGCCATGACCTCTCCCCCACGACCGTATCCAAGAGCACGCGGCCCACTCCTCAGCCAGCACAGAGCACAGGGAGCTTGCGGCCCAGCCCCCTCCTTGATGAGTCCAGGCGCCGGCACCGAAGGCGAGGTCTCAAGGAGCAGGCCGAGGCCCCTGTCCAGCCCCGAGGTGCGGGTGGCTGGCACCTTGCAAAGGACCAGCACATCCCTCTGCGGTCGCATCCCAGAGAGGACAGGAGCGAAACCACAGCCCCCGCTGTTCCAAAGGGGAGGAAGAGGAGGGAGGGGCCCGCATCAGAAGTAAGTGTGGCGGGTCGGTCATCGGGTTAAGACCCGGCCTGGCCCTGCAGCATCTCTGTGGTCAGGGTCTACCCTGGGTGGCCTTGGCTCTGGGCCCCACTTGGCCTCAGCGCCCCGCGGTGTAAGGAGGGGACTGTGCTCACTGCGTCAGCAAGAGGAGCCAGAGCGCGTCCGTCCAGCTGCCGGGCCCCGACGGCACAGCCGCCCGTGGTGACTCCAGCTGCTGCCGCTGGCGGGGGGCGGGGGGGCCCTCTTCTCCTCCACTGTGTGACTCTGCAGATGCCTCGCCATGACAACTTTTTATTTTGCCCAGAAAAACAGGATGGAAAGGGAGAGCCTGGAGGAGAGCGAGAAAGCAGGGGACGGAGGCTGGGGACGCAGAGGGCTGGGGACAACGGATGACAGAGTGAAGGAAGAGGCCAGAGGGACACGCAGCCAGCGAGCTCACAAGAAAGCCCCCGCCACCGGGGCACAAAGGGAAGGCGGCTGAGTGAGCCCTCGGATGCTGGGGTACCCACCTCACAGGTGGAGCCGGGGAGCAGGGGCCGTGGCGGCCCCACCCCAGGCCTCCCCGAGCCGAGACCTGCGCCGTCGGGCTCCCCGCACCCTACTGCCTGCGCACGGGCACATCCCACGTGAGCGCAGGGCCCGGGCCCCCTGGGCAAGCCAGCCCCGTGTCGGAGCTCTAGGAGCCCCTAAGGCAGAGGCTCAGGCCTTTGGGCCCTCGTCAGGCATCACCCAGCTGGGGGCAGCTTCTGGGTCTCCGGCCCCAGGTGGCCCACAGCTCTCAGCCAGCAGTGACAGCCCCCTTCCATCGGCCGGTGTGCCCTGTCCAGGGACACACCGGGCCTAACACACACCCCTTTAGGACCACAGCCACGTCGATGGGGGTAGGGGCTGTGAGAGGAAGTGGAGAGAGAGGCCAGCACCGGTGAGATTTCTTCCCCCTGCCACCATGTCCCCTCCTCCACTGGGCACGCCCTCCTGTCCCAGGCTGTGGCCAGGAAGCCACCCACTCGGCGTCTTCCCGCTGCAGGGCGTGAGGCACCCCACACCTCCGCTCGCGACGGGCCCGCCCACTCCCGGCGCTGAGATGTGGTTTTCTTTCTTCCTTTCCTTCCCTCATCTGACACTGTGAGTGGCGTCGAAGCCTGTGGGTCAGAGTGTATAAATGATCCTTGGCCACCAAGAGGACAGTGATGTCCCCTCCTGCCACTCCAGCAAAGACCTGGCATCTCCCCGGCACATCAGCCCTAACGATCAAGGACGGACCAAGAAGAACAGGGGGCTGACACCCTGAAGCTAGGAAAATGGGAAATTTTTTTAAAATCCAGCAAACTACAAAGAGACCAAATGGCCTTTCAGACGCCAATGAAAATGAATCCCAGTCATTTCAAACAAGTTCACCAACGTGCCCCCAAGTCCCTGCCGAAAGGAAGCAGGGTGCTAGAAATGGAGAACAGTGCACTGGAGAGCTAATGGGGACTCAGCTCTGCTCTGATCCCTCCCAGCCTGTGTCCTTCTGTGCCCTTGGTGACTCTCTGCCCTGAAGTGACGCCTCTCTTCCAAAAGGCGAAGTGTCTGCAAGACCTCCTAAGCATCTCTCATTCACAGCTCACTCCTGCTACGGATAAAGGCAAACCTAACATACACTGCTTTTATTCAGTCCTTTGAACAGCCCTTTAGAAAAGGTCATCAATTCACAACAGTCTACCTAAGAAAAATAAGCTAAAAGATGGGCAGGCTTTGTCTCCATGCAGATGACAAAGAGCTAAGAGGACTCCATGGCCAAGGCCCTCGGTCTCCAATTCTTTTTTATCTCAGGGGACAGCTCGGCAGGATTTGACCACAGACACTAACTTCAAGAAGACCGGGCAGGCAGCCTTGTGGCTAAGTCATGCATTAGGTGAGCAGAGTGGGAAAGCATTCAAAACGTGCAAATGTATGAGCCGCGTCGGGAAGCGGGGTTGCTACTCATCTGATAATCTCTCATGTCTGGGCTTCTAGTCATCCACGATCCTCTCCACTACACAGGCTTGGAGCTATTGTTATTTTTACTTACAGATGAGGACACAGAGGCTTAGAAAGACCGGGTACCTCACCCCAGGGCATGCAGTGGTAAAGCCTGGTGGCCCAGGATACAGATTCAGGTTTCCAACTACTGAGATCAAGAGTTCTTTCTATTATACCACTACCTCCAAGAAAAGGCTACCCGGAATTGAATCACTGTGAAAGATTATCGTCTCACTACTGGGGAACATCAGGCCCCAAATCATTTTTCAGGGACAATGGGTTTGCTGTCAGGATGCAACCTCTCCGTTCGTTCCTATAGGAATTATGTCAGATAGCATGCATTTAGAAATAGGTAGGTTTAGTTTTTGAAAAAGGATCATGCTTATATTAATCTATTCAACAGCAGCCATGTAGAAAGACTACTATTTACAAATAAATTCTATTTTCGCTGGACTTTTTAACAAAAGCATCTTACAACCAAGAGATGCTGAAATAATGCAGGACACTCAAAGAAAGGTAAGAAAGATACATAGTTAAAAATGCTGAAAAATAAATCACACGATCCACGAATCTTTTTCTTTTCCTGTAGCTTCTTAGAGATGCAAGCTCCTAAAAGCAATTCATGCAGAAAACTCAAAAGGTTAAGCTAAGTGGGTGAGCAGGCATTAAATATTAAACGCAAGTTATGTTCATGCTGGGTACCAAAACCTAAGCATCAGTGCATGTCCCTTTTTTCTACCTTGAAAAAATAAACAGGACAAAATATATTCTAAACGTGATTAAACTGCAAAGAGCACAACACACAGTTGCCAAGGCTGTATGTCTCCAGGTCCTCAGTGCTCTCCGTTCTATCAACACGACGCCTACAAACTGCAAAAATAATCACTGCCAAAGCTACCTTAGGTGATTACATAAAATTTTTCTAAAAAGCTGAAAAAAAATATTTAAACAGGAATAACTAAAGTAAAACACTGCTTACCTTACAGAAAACGGGTTTCACTCTTGTGGATTTTCTTTTACAGCATTACACCCAACACAAGTATGTACAACATTCCAAGAAAATTTGACAAAGCATAAAATTGTTTACTGTCTTCAAATTATCTTTCTCTCTTTTCAAACATATTTTACAGAGTAAATCTTTGAAATTTCCCTAAGACTTTCTGATATCTTTCTATTGCAAAAGGACAAACTATTTCAGAGATCCATTTAGAGACCTATGCATCTTTGGAATGAGAAAGGAAAAGTTGACAGTGCCACCAAACAACTAGTATCCAAAAGAAATTCTCTTAATCCTGAGCTGTAAAGAGCGCTTGAAGATTACTGCCAGGATCCCTTCCGGAAAGAAAGGCTTATCTTGTCTGCAGAACAGTCTTTAGACATTTTAGAGCAAAATCAACTTTCAAGACACAGAAAAGAAAACCATGCAAGCATGCCTACATTTGGATCAGAATGCACATCCCTGAGAATCAAAGCCCTTGTTTACTTACATGCTGTACATAGAAAGGAAAAGTTCAAAGAACCCTGCACCCTCTGGGAGAAATGATTCCATCTAAGTCGGCTGCTGAGAAATGAGTAAGACACACGTTCTCTCTCACTCTCACCCCAGGCAGTGAAAAAAATCCCAAACTGTTCTTTCAAGTCACATTCACAAGGGCTTCCTAGCGCCACCAAGCTCTTCCTCCAAGGCAGCCTGGGGGTTGGGGAAGGCTCACCCCCTTGCTCTGGATTTCCACCCCATGCCCTGACCCCGCCTGCTCTGGGAAGGTGCCAGGTTAGGGCACACAGGGGGACGGCAGTACCACGAAGGGCCACATCTTCAGAGCCAGCTCAGAGGGTGGCAAACAAAGCAAGCGGCACTTCTGAGGGGACCGCTTTACACACCTCGAGTTCCCAGAACAAACCAGAAGCTCCTTCAACACCCTCACCTCCAAAGGAACTGTTTATTCCTTTCAGACTCCAAACTATTACAGTAGTGTGAGCTGATTGCTAACAATACTGAAAAAAAAATTCCCCACACCGGAGAGGTTGACAGGGGCACACAAAGAGCTGTGACAGTAATAGGCACCCTTGAGGAGAAAGAAGGCAATCAATTATGAACCATTTGCAGAAATTGCGGGGCTGTCAAAAGCCCTACTTACAGCTGTGCTTCATCAAGCCGGGCTGCACTTGATTTTCAAGGGAAATTATTCCTGATTCTCGAGTGTAGAATATTGTTAGTAAAAATACCCCAAACAGCCCAGGTTCAACCAGGGTCTTATCTGAAAAGAAGTTAATGACCCCTGAGAAGGCTGACGGGCCAGCATGAGAAGCCCAGGAACCAGAGGCAGGTCTCCCCTCTGGGGAGTGACCACCTCCTGTGGGCACCATGGGACAGCGCCAGGGCCATCCCGAAAGACCCAAGACCAGCACCTGCTGGACAGGCATCCTAAAACTCCCAAATCACCGTTTGGAAAATAGGAAAGCATTGCTTTTAGATATAACCTGCTGTTTCTAGGAGGCTAAACATAATAACAGAAGAGAAATTTTATTTTTTAATTCTTCAGTTCAAAACTTCCTTTTCACTACTATCCATCACAGTGATCACTTTTGATGATCACAGATTCTTTTTTCCCCAAGGAACAAAGAATATGTAAACCGAGTAGCTGCTAGGCATTTGCTAGGATTTTTTAAAAATATACTGAAATCCATTATTATAGATAGATATCTTCAAATTTGAAAAAGGTGAGCTGATAACTACTCTAGACTTGAGAGGAATCTGACAGCAAATGCTTAACATGCTAATATTCTTTAATATTTTTTTCTTCTGTGTTCCTTGATATCTTTTGCTTTCTCCTTTAATCATCTTAGCAATGAAAGTTAGAGCTCAGAGAGCTCCAATTTCAAGCTGAACTGCAGCTTTCACTCCTCTTCTAAATTTCTAACTGATGCTCCAATGTTCATCTTATAAACCTTTGTTTAGTTATGATAGGCATTAAGTAATAGAAATGGAAATAGCCTCAACATGGTAACTTTCTACAGATTTATTTGATTGAATCTTCACATAAAATAAAACTTGGAAAAGAATTTAATTTCCTCCTTAAGAATTTTAATGGGGAACTCAAACATTGTAACAGAGAGGAAACCATTATCGCTAATGGCGTTAATGATCTCCCCAAAGCTGCCACCTGCCCCAGTGTCTCACAGCCACACTGACCTTAAACAGAGAGCCTAGCTTCTTGAGTGTTGCCTTAGCATTTGCCTTTTTTAAAAAAGTCAAGACAAAGCAATCCAAACACATCTATTTGATGCTCTAGGATCCACTGCTTCCAAAAAAAATGATGAATTTGAGCTACAATATTGGGTTCCCACAAGTAAATAACCCACCAGAGACAGAACACAGCAGAAAGACTAAAAATGCTGATGACTGTAGTTTAGTAAAAGAAATTGCTTCCTGGGGGCATAACCAGGCCAGTGAAAGTAGCTGAGTATTTGGTTTGTATGAGGAATTGAGAAGAAAGAAAAGGGAGATTTTGGAGGAGGTGGATAGTGAGTGGGGGGAGGAATTCAGGGGGTAAGAAAGGGAAACAGAGAAGAGAGGTGAGGCCAGGTGCCAGTGGCCATTTGAACCTGCTCTGAAGCTGGCAGGCTCTATCTCACCCGATCCACCCATCCCACACTGATCACCACCAGTCACCTGGGGCTGGGCCAATGGCCAGTCACCCAAGGACCGGCTCCTAGGAGTATTAGTTTAAACCCAACTGGGGTGTGATCCTGCTAAATTTTTTTAAATACCCATCATAGTTTACATTTCCTCCATTCTTGTTTTGTATTTAAGACAAAAGGAAGAAATATAAAACAGAGTTATAATCTCAAAGTCAGTTAAAACTGGACTGTGTACTTACAAAGATCATGTCAGACAGACAATTTCTGAAAGGAGAGCTAACTAAGAACAGTTAAAAATGTAGGAAAGGGGGGCTCCCTGGTGGCGCAGTGGTTGAGAATCTGCCTGCTAATGCAGGGGACACGGGTTCGAGCTCTGGTCTGGGAGGATCCCACATGCTGCAGAGCAACTACGCCCGTGAGCCACAACTACTGAGCCTGCGCGTCTGGAGCCTGTGCTCCGCAACAAGAGAGACCGGGATAGTGAGAGGCCCGCGCACCGCGATGAAGAGTGGCCCCCGCTTGCCACAACGAGAGAAAGCCCTCGCACAGAAACGAAGACCCAACACAGCAAAAATAGATAAATTAATTCATCAAAAACAAATGTAGGAAAGGAATGGAATGTGACAAGGGTTGGTGAGGATGTGGAGAAACTGGAACCCTCGTACACTGCTAGTGGGAATGTACAACGGCGCAGCGCTGTGTGCGAGCCAGTTGGGCTGTTCCTCAAAAAAGCTAAACACAGACTTACCACATGACCCAGCAACTCCACTCTGAGTGGCATACCCAAAAGAAGTGAAAACAAGGTTTTAAACAGATATTTGTATGCCAATGTCACTGCAGTGTTACTCACAACAGCCAAGCAGTGGAAACAACCCACGTGTCCGTCAATAGATGAACAGATAAACAAAATATAGTGTGTGTGTATGTGTGTGTATATATATATATACACACACACAATGGAATATCATTCAGCCATAAAAGGAGTAAAGTTTTGATACATGCTACCACACGGATGAACCTTGAAAACATTATGCAGAAACAAAAGGACAAATATTATACGATCACACTCACATGAGGTAACCAGAATAGGCAAATGAGACAGAAAGTATAACAGAGGTTTCCAGGGGACTAGGGGGTGGGATGAATGGGTGGTTATTGTCTAATGGGTACTGAGCTTCTATTTGGCAGGATGAAACATTCTGGAAATGGACAGAGGTAATGGTTTGTACCATACTGTGAATGTTAATGCCATGAAGTGTACACTTAAAAGTGGTGAAAATGGCAAACTTTATGTTTTATATATTTTATAACAAAATGACAACATTCCAAAAATAATTTATCTTCAGCCAAAAATACATGTAGTAAATGAATACAATAGTAATTTTATGTGACCCTCAGAACACCTGAGCTTAGATTTTCCTTGTCAAACCATCCTAGTATATGAATGGCCACGTTTGCAGTACTCTGGTGGCATGCCGGAAGTCAGGCAGGAGGCTGGGCCAGGGTCAAGGATTCCTACTAGTACTTCACTTCAAATAAAGAAGGAAACTATTTTCTTTAAAGAAAAAAAAACGTTTGAATTGACTGTTGTACCTAGGGATAGGAGAGCGCCATCTTTTTCTCCCCACCTCAGGTGCAGGTGGGAACCAACACTTGCCTGCCAGGCCCTTGTTTGAGAGCTGGGGCAGCATCTTACCCTGAACGTCTGCTCCTTCTTCTCCCTGTGGGAAACCTGGTCCAGCGTGCCATCAGTCTGACTCCTCTTCAGGCCAGTTGTGACGTCAGGGACATTGCTGAAATCTGCATGGAAAGTGACAAAAACATAGGTGAGTTTGGCCATCTGCAAAGAATAGTAGTGACGGACTTAGAGGCTCAGATAGAGAAAGAGAGGGAAGAAAAAAATTAACTAACACCCTGGAAGGCAGGACATCGCTGTCCTTAGTGATACTGCCGTTACCATATGCATAGCTGGTCTTCTAAAACAGATCTGGGCTCTGGCTAATTGAAGAAGCATTGCATCTGCCTGTTTTGCATCTGTTTTGCCTGTTTAGCATCTGCCTGTTTTGGTCAAAGGAGGCCAATGACCAATCAAAACACTGACTTCAATGCCTGGCGACTCTTGTCACTGCTGTGCAAACTTCACTAAGTACACTATTATGTAGTGTTGGTACTTTCCCTCCTTTATTTCTGGCTAAGTGAGGGCAAAATCACCAGGGAGATCTGAGAAAACCCATGATGCAACACCACAGATTCTTATTAGAGTCCACAAATTGCTCATTTGCGAGCATAATTCTTCTTTTTCTGGCATCGACCACAATTGCATCCTAAATTGAAAGTCCCAAGAGGAACAGTAAACCTTTGTTAACTTCCAGAGTAAGGGTTAAGAAACAATATAAAAGGTGGGTAGAGCACGTGGCTTTCCAACCTACACTTACACACACACGCCATCCTCAACAGCTCTTTCCAGTGGTTCTCAAATGAACGAATTCAAGAAAGACGGAAAGACCAGCCTCTGTCAAAATATTACACAGATTTTCATTCTAATGTTTGTATTTGGTAGACTATCCTCTCCACTAGGTGAAACCAGATGGTTTCTGATCTCGGTCAGCTACAAAAAGAAGTCATCAATCTCATACCTGTCTGAGACGATCTAGGCAGAAAAGGCATGGATAGACATTGGCAAACCATCCAGCATGATGCAGGCAAGGACAGTGGTCTCCAGGAGACCTTTAGAAGCTATGGGAGCCCTAGGAGGTTGATGGAACTCATGGACAGAAATGCTGGTCCGTGATCCAGGCTGATATCACCAATCACTACACAAGAGGAGACCTAAAGAAAATGTTGTAATGGTCTACAGAATTCTGGAGCTCCAATTCCTTCTTCCTTTTACTTCTTCTAACACCCTAGCCCTGCCCAGAAAAGGACCATGCCACCTATTTCACATAAGGAGATACAGACGAGGGCGGTAGGAAGGCTTTTATGTCTTAGGTGACTGGGTAGATGTGAAGAGTGCGGGCTGGGAGTGGAAGTCACAAGCTCAGCTTTGGCAAAGCTGATGTTGAGAGGCATGTGGGCCATCCAGTGCAACACACCCAGGAGTCCAGTAGTGCAAGAAAGGTCTGCACAGGGATGTGGCTTTGGAGCCATCATCATACACTTGGCAGTGAAGCCACAGGGATGGATGGTGCCTCCAGGGAGAATGTGCAGAATGGGACAAGAAGACGCCCAGGGAGAGAACCCTGGAACTGCTAAGGCACAGTGTGCAGGACAGGAGGTACCTGTCTCTTTAGAGAGAAGCAACAGCCAGAGAAGCACAAGGAAATCAAGAAAGAGCAATGCCACAGACGCCACGCAATGTAAAAATACATTACCTAGGCAACAGAGTCAAATCTGCATTATTGCTGCCTTTACCTTATAAATAAAAAGCTCCAATATTTCCAGAGAGTTGTGTTAAGTACAGGAAATACAACACACAATCAATGCATTTATTCGTGATGATGATCTCTACAGCGCCTGCTCTGTGTCAGGTATGTACTACGTTCTGGGGATACAAAGATGAAAGCGACCTCAAGTCCCCTGAAGATCTCAGAGACGGCACGGCCACAAGGAGCCTTGGAGCCCGGAGGCGCCAGATGGATATGCTGGAGAAAATAACATGGCTGATGTCAAAAGCGGAAGCGAATTCTGAGTCATCTCTTCAATATATTCACACAACTTTGCAACTTCCTTAAACGCTGAAAATTCCCAGAACCACCTTTTACCTCTTACAAAGGCAAAGTGTTTTCCTGCTAGCAGAACATGCCATGCCCTTCCTCTCAAAATCCTGCTCACCCCAGGACCAAAGGCGTTACTATGAATCGGTGAGGCTCTGCAGCCACCTTTGCAGCCCCTTAACTTCAGGGAGGCCCCTGGTGTTGCGTGGGTCCTCTCTGAGGCAGGGCTTGGACAGGAAGAATCACAGGACCCGTCTCCCACAGAGGCTGGCCCCGGGGGCCTCTGAGAAAGCAGGTCTGCAAGATAGGACGTCTCGAGCTGTTCCACCACCCAAATTTCAAGAAGTTGACTGGCAGCTGGGCATCAACAGAGCCTCGGGGGTGACTGATTCCCCTTCCAACCCCACCAGCAGGGCGCCCGTGCTGTCCTGGAGATGGCAAAACACGAGGAAGCCTAGCTTGACAGCGTCCACAGCTGTGGACCTGGGTCCAGGAGCCTCAGGTTTCAACTGGACCTGCATCCCTGTCTGTAAAAAGCAGTGTGCCCTTCACGTTCTTTCTAGAGGAGAAATGAGAACAAAGTAGGTTCTGGAAGAACAGCAGACTGGCTGAAAAAAAAAGTGTAGGCCTGTAAAATTCGAATCCTTATTTACAAAGCTCTTTTAAACAGGCAGCGCGCTGACATCCTGTCCTGGGCGCCAAATGCCTAGGCATAGCCCCACTTACGCTCCGCCCACATCCTGAGCGCCAGCTGCTAGGGTGAGTAAATATATCCTTCCCCTCTCAGCCAAAAACTGGCTTCCCACCTTGGGAGAGCCTTCGTGTGGCCCTGTTCACTAGACACATGTTGGGGCACTGGATCCCTACCAGGGAACACGGGGCATGTGTCACCGGGGCCGTAACGCCGCCCACCCTGGGCTCAGCTGCTGCAGGACAGACGGTCAGACGCGGGCTCCAGACGAGTCTTTAGCCAATGTGATTGTAAACAATGAAAAATAACAAAATTACAAATCCAAGTCAAGACATCTATTTATAAGTGGCAAATACACTCTTTTGTCTTTCTCCTCTTATGCCTTGTGGAAATTAACAATTTGGGGTGAGGACTAGCAATTTGAAACATGTAGCATCTAATTCTGCTGACATGAGCATCTACTCAGCAGGTGAGTGAGCAGAGTTGCAACGTTCCACGTCACAGGCTCTGTTCCTCCATGTGGACCCCTCGGTCCATTTATTTATCCCCTGGTCAGTGGGGACTAAGCACCGCACACCCACAGAGTACCAGGTCCTGTGTCAGACGCCGTACATGAGACCAGCCCCAGACATCTTTCTCCTTTAAAACAAACATTTTTGGAGAGTGACGGCACACCGGGCGGGCTGTCCCGGAAGGTGACTGCCCCCCTCTCGCCTGCACACCCTACAGTTCCCCACAGACAACAAGGGAAACACGGGGCTTCAGGTGAGACACGCCCTAGTCACAGCGTCTTCCTATTCTGAGCATCAGTACAGACCCCACAGGTATCACAGTCGGCCAAGTAACTGGCAACCCCAAACCCTTTACAATTAAAGGTCAAAACATGTGTTCAAGTAACATCCTGGGTATCAACTTAAAAATGGAAACGTTAGGATAAATGCTAAAGTTAAGGTCGCTTCGCCCATACAGCTCACAACGTGAATTCAAAGTTTGCATTTACTTCACTTCCAAATCCAGTTTAGCACAGTTAATATGCGGGAGTGTGGGCTTTGCCACTTATCTCCCCCAGGCCTGTAAGAAGCAGCAGGCTATCTGGGTGCTAAGTCTGATGTGTGCAAAGGGGACTTTCAGGAAACAGGTGTCACTGGGGGTCGGGAAGAGGGTTTGGTGGCGTCCCTGCCAATCTCCCACCTGCTGCTTACTCTTCAGGAGCCTCACTGCTCAGCAGGCAGCTAGGATGTTGGGCTTGTCTGGCTGATGCCATCCCATCACCCCGTCTTGCTGGTTGCTTCCTCCTTACTCAACCAGGCGGCAAGGGCAGAGGCAACAAGTCCTTCCCAGGCCCCGACACCCACCCAGGTGGCCGCCAGCAGCGCCCAGAGACACCAGGCAGCTTCTAGCTGTAGGAGGGCGGGCAAGGTGCTCTTCCCGGGCGGCAGACAGACAGCTGGTTCCCAGAAAGGCGAGAAAGTCTGAACATGCCTCTGTTCTCAAGAACAGCAACTGTAAGAGGAATTGAGTTAAAATCTCGAGATGATATCAATCCCGAGGCCAAAAACAAGAAACTAACATGAGAGGAGAGTGTTTGTTTCCGCCTTTTTAATACAGTAAGACTTTTTTTGAGAAATAAAGGATGGTAGTCACAGCATCAGGAAAACCTCTGCTTCAAGTTGTGGGTTGAGGACTCATTTGAAGGAGACTGAAAGGACAGGCAATGAGACCAGGAATTATTTTGAAACTCCACTTTTTGTGCTTCAAAGCATATTGTACCCTGATTCTCAATACTATAAGCTCCAAAGCCCCCCTTTTGATAATATATACTTTTACTATCCTGAACTAAAATTCTTTCTTGACGTAATCTACCTCCACACATAATTTCACAAAAAAATAATATATGCCTTAATAGTAACACAAGGAGAAGAATAAATGGAAAGTAACAATTTTTAAAAAATATGTATTTCAGTATGTAAATGCTAGGGTACAACCACTCTAGAAACCATGACGAAGCTGTGCAAAGCCTGCCCCACAGAGAATCACGGGGAATGTCTCAGCTTCATCACAGACCCAGGCCGGGGTGTCTCGGTGGAAATTTAAATGCTTACGGGGTGCTGCCATCACACCTATGGGGTGACATGATTTTCCAAACGGGCAAAGACATTTGACAAAGTTCTGAACAAAACAAAGGTCAAACTCTCATTGATTTATTGGGTTGATGCACTCCTACAAAATTCAAAGTACCCTACAGCGGAGGGGAAAAAATAACTTGTGTTCACTTGTAAAATGGAGCTGGTTCTTGGCTCAAGTAATTACACCATGGTTTTCACTTACATGAATGTCCAGGAGAACAGTTCTGCAGTGTGAGGGACTGACTTAAACATGCAGGACAGCCAGCACCACAGCCCCAAACACTAAGTGCCACCTTCCCCCAATTCATGATGAAAACCAAAAACAGACCCATCAACTTCCAAAATGTCACTGGTGGGCAGTACCTCGGCTGCTGAGAACTGTCTCTGCCCCTCTCCACAGCCAGGACTTCAACTTCACCTCTGGGAGGGTCAGTGACATCAGAGGACACCGAATGCACCAAAAAGCACACCACCCAGAGCAGGTGCAAAGGGAATATTAGCGCCCTCACTTCCTGAAAAAAGGAAATACACTCACCAGAGCAATTTAAAAGACAGCATTTCAATAAATAATGTAGCATATTTAACTGGGACTCTCATCTTGGGATCAAAAATGTTTTATTTGATTAATCATCAGCCCTTAGACCCCCCCCGAGGTAAAAACTACAGAACGATAATCTTCTATGAAGACGACTGAAAAAAAAATCTAAAAAATAATATCAAAGAAGTTACAAGTAAATAATAAATGATTTAAGTTTTCAACCACATAATGCCCTGTGGCATCAAAGCTGTACATCCTTGACACTTAACAGTTTTATATCTGCAGTCATCCCTCAGTATCTGAGGGGGACTGGTTCTAGGACCCGCAGGGAAACCAAATCTGAGGACGCTCAAGTCCTTTATAGCACAGAATAGTATTTTCCATCCACTGTTGATTAACTCCGAGGATGCAGAACCTGCACATACAGAGGGCCAGCTGTACTTATATTCACAGTTTGATCTACAGCCATACCACCCAGAATGTGCCCGATCTCATCACATACACAGTTTGTGTGAATTATGTTCTTAATCTACTTGATTTATTCAATTTCTCTATTCAATTTCTCAGAATCTCTACTATGTAATTCCATAAATGAACAGCTTGTAAAGAATCAATGAATTTTACATCTGAAAAGAATCTTAGAAAGTATCCAATTCAGTTCCTTCATCTGATGTATCTTGTGTTACTTAAAAAAGTGTGAGTGTAATTTTAAGAAAAGGTAAAGATTTTGGTCAATCAAGGCTGCCAGTAGAAGGATACAACATTTTGTAAATACAAAATTACAATTTTTTTTCAGTTCTCCAAGCTTCACACACTATATACAATTCTGTATTAATGCTTTTGACATAGTTTATGTTGGTGTCAAGAGCACATTGAGCATTGAGTTCATTTGCACAGAAAAGCTCAAAAATCTCTCAATTTTTAAATATCAATTTGCAAACTTTGTATAGCATTGGTTATTCTTAATTAACTCAGATTTCCCTAAATTTTACTCATGCTTTTACTTAAAAATGCAATGGTGTGTGACATCTTTCATTAGTGACATTTGCTGTGCTCTGTCATCCAAGCAAGTATCAATCATCATCAGTCAGTGAAAGAGAATGAAAATCAAACCATTTAAATGAAACAACAGAAGGACCTACTCAATGAGAGAAAAAAATAACCATATTCATTGACCACATTCAAAGGCTAGTCCAGTCTAACCTGTACCATTAACAAAGAGATCACCATTACTTTATGTTCTTCTGATGTAGACAGAAATTGATCTACTTTTCAGAAGATATCTGGGACTCTACAATTCTTTATTGTTATTATTCTTTTGTCAAGGAAATTCAAGGCAGCAGTATGCTTGCAAAGAAATAAATTCTATCATAACATAAATGTCATGCCAGAAAAAAATGTAATTTCATAAATCTTCCAAGTGCACTTGACCTGAGGTCACATTCCAATTGGTAATGTTCTTGACAATGCAAGGTCTCTGGCAATAAAAGAGAGAAGTAAATACTGGTAGTAAATGTTTCTTAATAGCAGGCTGCCAAGATTTGATTCAATTATCTTGTGATAAATATCCTCAGCATCTGAAAGAACACTTAGAGGAACAGGAACATGGCGGGTGTTTTCATGGTGGGAATGTGCTGCAGGCCACCTCCACGCTCATCATAACATGGGGGAGGGAAAGGCCTTCCTGGAAGAGGAGGGGGGAATGTAGGTGCACCCATGCTCTCGGGCTCCAGGAGGCTATGGCTGTGCAGGGGTCCTCCCATGGTACCTTATCCGGGTCCCTGATGGAAAGTACAAAGGCAAAGGCAAAGGCAACAGGATCGTCAGCCAGAGTTTCGTTTCCACCAGAAACTGGTCCCTGAAGAGCTGGGAGGACCACCCAGATGTCACAGTTATATTCAGGGGCATATAACAGACACCACTGTATTTCTGACACTTAAAGAACTTTGATAAAGAAGAATTTAAGTTCAAAACCCTTACAAACTACCTAGTTGGAATTCTATTTAAAGACCCTGAGGGACTTCCCTGGTGGTCCAGTGGTTAAGACTCCGCGCTTCCATTGCAGGGGGCACGCCTGGCTTCAATCCTTGGTTGAGGAACTAAGATCCCACATGCTGCGCGGTGAGGCAAAAAAGAAAAAAATAATAATAATAAAATAAAAACATTAAAATAAAAATAAAGACCCTGAGAAGAACCCTAAAAACTCATTACTCGCAAGTTTCTATTGGGGGATGTGCTGTAAGAAAAAGGAAACCTGAGGACCACCTCCTTTCAGGAAGTGCTACTGCTCTGTGGGATTAAAGTTAAAAAAGAACAGTATTCAGCCATAAAAAGGATGAATGAATGAAGCACTGAGTCACGCAGCAACATGGATAAAGCTAAAAAACATCAGGCTAAACAAAAGAAGGCAGACACACAGGCTACATATTGTACGATTCCATTTCTATGAAATAGCAGAATAGGCAAATCCACAGAAACGGAAAGCAGACGCCTGGCTGTCGGGGGCTGAGGGCAGTGGAGGAGGAGAGACGGCTGAGGGCACCGGGGCTTCTTTTCTTTTCTTTTTTTTTTGCAGTGATGAAAATGTTCTGGAATTAGATAGTGGTGATGGTTGTACAACTCTGTGAATATACTAAAAACCACTGATTTGTACACTTTTAGAGGTGACTTTTATGGTGTGTGAATTACACTTAACTTTTTAAAAAGAAGGTAAAGATGTCTGTGCAGATTTTACAGAAGAGAAATTCGAGTTACAATAAAACTCCACCATAAGTGGCTTCCAAAGGACCAAATCACACAAAATATGCAGCTGCATTACTGCAAGGTTAATGAAAATCAGTGTGAATTATCTAAATAAATAAAGGCGCAAGAATAAAGAGAGCAAAACGATTACTAAACAATCGACCTCTCCCTGCACTGAGCAAGCCTCAAATGATCACAAGGCAGTTAGTTCCAAATCGCCACCCCCAGTCCCCAGATAAGAATATAAGGGCCATTATCAATGCAGTTACACCTAAATTTGCTGTACTGCAGGACACATTATTACTGGGTTTTACTCTATGTATGTTAATAGAGGAATATTTAAAAGGAAAAAAAAAGTGGTTAAAATCCAGTTCCCCTACATGGAGGGAAAAACAAAAAAATACAGTTCTCTCCCTATCTACGATGGACCATGACCTTGTCCAAGTTACTAGCAACTTAATGTGTCTCTGTGCCTTGATTTACCCAGCTGTGAAAGTAAAATGATAATAACACATCTCTGCTCCATAGGGTGATGTAACGGATAATTAATGCTTTTAAGGTTCTTGGTGATCTTTATATTTGAGACAGCCTGTTATCAGGACGAAGCCTTAACAAACACCTTCTCTCCAGCAGTCAAGACCTGATTCTATTTAAAGAGGTAATGAGATTTGCTGCAAAACCAAATGGAATGCTTGATCCATTACTTTGCTTTTTTTACTTCATAAACTTGTATAAAATAAATGCATATTCCTATAGTTGTTTAACTTGGTGCTTTAATCATATTGAATAACTGAATTTTAGAAAAAGAAAAAAATGCTAAACTCTTTTATCCGATCCTTCATTTTAAGAGGATTTAGAAAAGGAGGAGTTAGAATAACCTGCCCAAGGTCAAGCATGAGGCCTGGAGCTAGAATCCAGGTCCCAGACCCACTGTCTTTTATAAACATTAGTACCCCCAAATTAAACTTAAAACACATCTATCAGCATTGACTTTTACCGGGGATACAGATGTTACTATTCTTTTTTAGCTGTGGTTTTGGTTTATCTGTCAAAACAAACCCATGGGGCTTCCCTGGTGGTGCAGTGGTTGAGAGTCCGCCTGCCGATGCAGGGGACACGGGTTCGTGCCCCGGTCCGGGAAGATCCCACATGCTGCGGAGCAGCTGGGCCCGTGAGCCATGGCCGCTGAGCCTGTGCGTCCAGAGCCTGTGGTCCGCAACAGGAGAGGCCACAGCAGTGAAAGGTCCACGTACCGCAAAAAACAAAACAAAACAAAAAAAAACCATGGGCACCAATCAACGCATTAAAGTCGCAGAGCAGTCAGGCTCTTTGGAGCGGGGTATATGTCATGGGCCATCCCAGAGCCCCTCAGGCACGTGGGCAAGTGAGCAGAGCCTTCAGCTCTGAGGAAGTCTCAGCACAATTCCCTTGCAACCAGATTTATAAAAAGAAATCTGGGAAGCTTCAAGGCACACTCCAAGGTTGCTTTTTATCCCCCAGGACCCACACTTGGGACGCTGCCTTTCCTTGCTAGACATGCCTATCAACCTGCCTTTCACTTAATAGACAGTTGAGTGAAATACCTGCTATTCACCAAGAAGTGTGTTTGCTGCTGCGTCCGAAACATCTTTGTGTTCCTCACAGGCCCTGTTTTTCAAGGGATTTTCAATCTCTTGAAAACAGTACGTAAATTATGACAAGCACGCAGAGTGACACCGCAAGGCAGTAAATCTTAACTCCCACGTCAGGTGTACAGACAAAATGCTTTCGGAGCTCAGAAGAGGAAGAGCCTGCGACCCCTCCAAGGTGACATGCAGGCAGCCCCCCTACTTCTTACAGAACACAATCCTAAAAGTAGGAAAACTGAGTTTATAGGTTCTGTGAAGACTTCTATTCCCAGGGAGCTAAACAAATTGTAATATTCCTATTTATACCTCGGCTTTTAAACACAACTGACACATATCTTAATCTCCTCCTCCTCCTTCCCCAGGGAAAGCACATGACCTGTTGAAGATCAAAGAACATCCCCAAGGGGGCTACAGGCTCACCAGCCCAAACACACCTGACGACTGGCATTTTGGGGTCATAGGTATTAAGCTATGAAACCAAGGCTTCTTATCAACATTTTTCAGGTCCCTTTTCCCCTCATTTTTATAAAATAATAATGACAGGGCTTCCCTGGTGGCGCAGTGGTTGAGAGTCCGCCTGCCGATGCAGGGGACACGGGTTCACGCCCCGGTCTGGGAAGATCCCACATGCTGCGGAGCAGTTGGGCCCGTGAGCCATGGCCGCTGAGCCTGCGCGTCCGGAGCCTGTGCTCTGCAACGGGAGAGGCCACAACAGTGAGAGGCCCGCATACCGCAAAAAAAAAAAATAAATAAAATAATAATGACAAAATTCAGTAAACATTCAAATAATTTTGCAGATACTACTAAACAAAGATGCCTAAACCTCGCAAAAAGGTGATGTGGTCCTTCATCAACCGAAACATGAAAGTCAGAATTAGATTCACAAATAACAATTTAGGAGTAAATAATTAGTGTTGGAAAGGTAAAGGCAGAAAAGCTGACAATAGCACGTCCTTCTGTTTAGAAGCTTCCAAGTGCTTCACTGGAAATTCCGGATTCCCTCAGAAGCCTGTTGGGGAACTCTGGGGGGGAAGGGACATTCTAGAAACTGTTCCACGTGGCACAGCATCTGCCCCCGTCCTGGGGCAGCTGGTCAGGGCTCCTCACAGAAGACACAAAATAATTTTGCTGACAACTGCATATGTCTCTTAGCAAATAAATTTTCCCAGAGCTACTAACAAGTAACAAACTTGGATAATTTGAACTCTGTCACATTGTCCCATAACATGTTAAGGTGGTTAATGGCCAAAAAGCAAAACAAAAAAAAAGGATAAAAGATAAAGGGATTTGCATGGGATTGGACAATTTATAAAAAGAGAATCAGAGCTGAGTCCTGTAGGATCAGAAATCAATTTATACGCCGCAAAAATCATAACTGAATTGTTTGAAATGAAAGGAATTAATTTGCAGCTCTTGAATTTCAACCTTGATTGTTTTCTCCTATCAACAAACATGTGTTTGCTTTACGCTGTGAGTGAAAATCTTTAAAGTCAGCAAGTTGTCATTCAAATCTCCTCCTTCTCCCTTTATGTGGCTACCTTTGATGAGTTGTGGGGTTTTATGGATGGCTTTCAGTATAAGCCATTAAAACCATTTGGAAACAGGTGGGATATTCACTATAAATATAGAGGCTTAGCACAAGGTGTTCCAAAATGAACTCCTGGTCATCTGCCAAAACCGCTCCACAGACAGCTTCCCCATCTTCATTGCTGACAACTCCATCCTTTCCGTTGCTCAGGCAAAACCCGGGAGTCCTCCTTGGCCTCCGTTCCTTCCCTCACACCACACAGCCATCTCTGAGCAAGTTCTGCTGGCTCCACCTCCCCCGCGACCACTGAGACCAAAGCCACCATCACCTCTCGCCTGGTCACTGCAAAAGCCACCCTGACCTCCTACAGTCCATTCATTCTCAACTGTCACTGATCCTTTTGAAACACTGGTCAGATCATGTCACTTCTCTGCTCAGATACACGGGATGGTCCCGCGTGTTCCCCAGAGTCAACGTGAGACCTTGGGAACACGTCTAGGAAGTAGCCAAACAGCTCTTCTGCAATGGTTATTTCAAGAAAAAGCACTTATATGGTGTTGCAAGCTGAACCAGCTGCTTTTTTTCACAAAACACAATTTTTACTCAAGAAAACGACAGAAAATTTTTTTTTTAATGAGCAAAATGAACCTGTCATTTCCAAGGGGAAAAAAATGACAGTATTTGTAGATATAATGCAAACTTTCCAGCAAAAATTGGAATTTTGGAAAACTTGTGTTCCCCACTATGAGCTTGACAGCTTCCCAATACTTTGAGACTTTTCCAATGAGACTGGAGGCGATATTAATGAATGTGATTTTTAATGCTATATAATAAAATGTCCATATTTGAAAGGTCTGAATAACACCAAGTGACCTAATATTTTGGAAATAACCATTGCATGTTATAATACATGAGTAAAAGATCCATTCAGAGTACAAGATAGGCCAATGGACTTTAATGTGACAAAGTAAGGAAAGTCCACCAATAAGGTTTCAGATTCCACATTGTAACTAACATTGAAGGAACTACCTCTTGTTGAGCTTTGGTGTAATATTAAATAAGAATATCCACAACTATCTGAAAGGATTATTAAAATACTCCTCCCTTTTCTGACTACAAATCTATGTGAGGTTGAGTTTTCTTCAAATCACTTCCACCAAAACAACACAGTGCAACAGACAATGCAGAAGCTGATGTAAAAATCCAGCTGTCTTCTATTAAGACACACATTAAAGAAATTTGCACAAAAGTAAAACAATACCACTCTTCTCACTGATATATACATGATTTTGGTTTGGAGAACTAGTTCATTTTTAGAAATATGCTTATTGTGTTAACATGAAGTATATTCATTGTTGTTACGTTAAATAAACTTTAATAGATTTTTTTAAATTTCTCAGTTTAAATTTCTAATACACTAAATACGGATAGATAGTAATACAACTAAGCTCTTTAGAGCCCCACATAGCTAAGCTCTTTGGGGGTCCCTGATAACTTTTTACAGTAAAGGATCTGGAGACCAGCAAGTTTGGCAACTGCAGAATCAGAGCCATTATCATGGTGGACTGATTATTGTCTATTCACACATCTACCCCTCAAAGTCTGCCCACCCCGAAAGTGGGGACTGTGGTTCTTTATTTTTGTATCTTTGCCATCAAACACAGTGCTTGACGCACAAACACAAATTTATTATCTTACTGGTTCTGGAAGTCAGAAGACTAAACTTGGTCAGCAGGGCTGTATTTCATGTGGAGGCTCAAGGAGATAATGTTTCCAGGCCTTTTCCAGCTTCCAGAAGCTGCCTGCATTCCTTGACTCACAGGCCTGCATCACTTCAATCTCTGCTTATGTCATCACATCTTCTCTGATTCTGACTCTCCAGCCTCTCTCTTATAAAGACCCTGTGATTAGGCCCATCCAGATAATCCAAGATAATCTCCCCATCTCAAGGTCCTTAATTTAATCACATCTTTGAAGTCCCTTTTGCCATATGCACAGGCTCCAGGGATTAGGATGCAGACATTCCTGGGGGAGCCATTATTCTGCCTACCACAAGCCACGTATGAAGATAATGCAGTTAAAGCCAAGGAGAAAATGACCCCACCATTTCCCCCAACATTTAAGAGTCTGAGGCCAGGATGAGAAAGAAACTGAGCACAAAGGTTACCTCTGGGAGAGAAACTGGGTGGCCAAGGACAGGGTGGGAGGAATTTATCTCTATTATTTGTTTAACTAACACTTACATGGCCTTTATTATGTGCCAGGCACCGTCTAGTTCTTTCCAGGTATTACTTCATTGATCCCATGATCCAAAATCCTAAACTACTTTACAGATGCAAAAACTCAGCACAGAGAGTGTAAGTGACTTGCCCAACCAAAGCCACCCAGCTAGTAAGTGGGCGAGCCTGGAGCCAAGACTCGCACCCAGGGTGTCTGGCTAGTGTCTGTGCTCTTAACCACTTGACTACATAGCTTAGGGGGACTTATCTATCACAGTTTAACCTTTTATACCTGGAATTTCATATCATGCCCATGTATTACCAATCCAAAAAAATTAAAGATACAGCCACATATAGCTGTCTCTAGAAGTGAGAGCTAAAAGGGAGATGTCTGTACTTGGTCCTTCCTGAGTCTCAATTCCTTGATAGGGAGGAATAAAGTCAGGAACATAATTCATTTACAAAAGAGGGGGAACAAAAAATGGAAATGCAGACAAGCATCATTTGGCAATCAGTACTGGAATCATCCACAGGAAGAGTCAGACCTTTTTTTTTTTCCTTTTATGTAACAGGCTATGTAACATTTCCTCTTTTCAACAAACAAGCATCATTTGGCAATCAGTCCTTGTAACATCCACAGGAAGAGTCAGACCTTTTTTCTCCTTTTATGTAACAGGCTATGTAACATTTCCTCTTTCCAACAATAGGTAACAGTTTTACAGAACCACTATCTCATAGAGACCTGGCTCACTTTGCATGAACAGGAGACTATGTTTGATCCAAGCATCCCAACTTTCAAATGGCTATTAAAAGTGATCTATCCAACAGAAAGTGCATGCTGTGTTCTTCAAAGAATTCTGTAGATGTTAACCTGAAAGATGAATTTGCATGTTACGTTAGGACAGAGAATACAGGACTGGTTTTACTTAAAATGCCAGCAAGCTTTACTCACCAGCTTCTCCCTCAGTTCCAACACTGCCTCATCCTCGGTGCTACGGGCATCTGCTCACCACCAGCTGGCCTGGCCTGAGGCCAGCCACGTCCCTAAAGGGGACCTGCAAGGACCACGCCGCTAGTGGACACAGCGTCACAATGCTGAGGAGGCACTTTGTTTTTATAGGGCACTGATAGTAATTCATATATTCATTCTTTCCCCAAAAAACATTTATTTGAGTCTTTATTTTACAAGGGACTTTTGATCATTAAAAATAACAATACTGTAAGAGCCAAAGGAATGAAGCTCTAGCAGTGGAATAATAAAGCCAATATGCAGAAGGTGGAGTATCTACCCCAGAAGGATTTCGAGCCACATTTTAGCACTCCTTAAATGACCAGACAAATTCTCTGTTTTTTTTTTTTTTTAAGACAGGGGAAAGTAAGGCAATACTCACTAGTTTCTTCAGCTACCTGCCATGATATATTTGTTAAAAACCCCAGGAATTCAGGGTTTTAATACAATCTGGCCCCAACAGACTTTCCAATGTTATTTCCCACTCACACAGAGCCAGGTGACCTGTGCTTTGGGCCTGTGTCGCAGGTTACACGCCCTCTATGAAATGCTCTCCCGCTTCCACCACACACCTTCCAATCTACAACCTGCCCATCTAACACGCTCAGATCTTTCTCCAATTCTCACACCTCTCTTTGGGGACCCCTTTGTTCCCAGGAGAAACAAACAGAAAAATCAGTGGGAATTCTACCTCTGAGGTGGACCTCTAATTCTCTTCATTGAAAAGCTTTTTTTCAAACGTGAATTATTATTTACAAGTGTTTTACTTTTCCTACTCAACTATAAGCTCCTTGAAGGTAAAAAATAACATCTAATGCATTTTTATATACCTGCAACATTCAGCAAGAATTTATTGTTTATGTGTTAACTAAACAAGTGAATAAATGAATGAATATGGGAAAGAGGAAAACAAATTCCCCAATAACAACACTAAATTTTATAAGGGAATTAGCACCCAAGGATCATAGTTACTGCTAACAGAAAGCCACACTGCTCACTTCTGCTGATGAAATTGAAAACTACCTTCAGCACCATCATAAGAAACTACAAACTCTGAGACCAAAGTTCTCTGTGTCCTGGTAAAATCAGTATTTCCCGCCCAGATTTTTAAAAAAGTTTTCATATGCGCCAACCATCTTTAAGAACTTGAATATGTTTTGACATCTGGGGATCTGGGGTGTCAGCCAGAGAGACTCAGTAACAGCAGTTTCACACACAAACAGGGCATTTTCTGAGCTCGTTGTTCTTAGCTATCCTAAGCCAGGCTATGGAAGCCAAAATGCCCTCACTCTCATAAACAGGAGATAAGTGGTTTCGCCACATCAGAGCTGGCTCTATAATTCTTCCCCTGGTGAAAGCTGTATAATGGACACATACATTCCCAGGAGCAATTCATTCCAAAGAGCAAATCTGCATCTAAGTGGCTTCTGGTAGACTAAGACTCTACACTACTCATACAGCAATTTAAAAAGAGTGATTCAAAGTCGGGTGGGGAATTAAAAAAAGAACCTCAGGCTGCAATTACCTTCATCATCCAGTAAGAAGCATTTGCTGGGCTGGCATTATCTAAATGGAAGCAGGAACATAGGTCTTTTCTATTTTTGTCTCCTGTTAAGTATACCCCAATCCTAACAAGGCCATATGAACAGCTGTTTATAGATGGAGAATACATTAATGCCACATCAAGTTCAATGTTTACATAAAGGCTTTGTTCAGGAAGTCTATGCCCGATAAGACTCTCTTAACAGCTACTGGAATTTTTCAAACGATGGCATACACTGGAAAAGGGATTTTCCATATAAATGAAAAACAGCATTAACAGGAACCCGATATCAACAGGGCTGGCACGTCTGATGCCTTCAATAGTGGCCTTGGTGGCTTCTCTGGGGATTTCCAGCGGTAAAACTAATTCTCTATATAAAAGGTCTTTACAGACGATATTTCCGCTCAAGTCAAATACAGTCTCTAGACATTTCTTCTCTCTCTCTCCTATAGAGAACTAGAACAGAAATTCAAACCCTTACAGACAGGAATCAAATGGTCATTCATTTCTAAGGATACAGAGGAACTTAGTACTGGACACCCATCACTTCTCGGTGCATCCCTGCCCATTCCACTCCTCACAGCCTCAGGGGAATGTCACAGCAAAGCCGCTGACTGTTGGAAGTTCTTTGCTTCTCAGTGTATCAATCCGCTGAATGGGACCGTCTCCTGAGGGTGGGCTAAGAACCAATGAGGGGAACTGCTGAGCGCTGCCTCCTGATCGCACTGAGGACAGTGGTGGGGCTGGGGGCGTGGGATCCCTGATTGAGCGACTAACAACACACAGGCATAATCGCTGTCATTTGCTGAGAACTTTATACACATTATCTTGTTTAATTCTCAAGAGCTGGGCACAGAAGCGTTCAGGGAAGGGTAGGCCCTACTGCTGAGGATCAGACTACCTCCTTCAGACCGCTGGCCTTGACAATGTGAGCGAGCCCTGGTCCACGACAGAGCTGGCACTACCCCAGACCACCTGAAGGGGGCTTCCTGATTGCAGGACCCAGGAATTTGCATTTTCACAAGCTCATCGGGTGAGTCTTAAGCACTATGAAGGCTGAGAACCATTTCCTTAAACACTGTACACATTCATGAGTCTCAAACACCACTAGGATGTTTCTTTTCTAGAAAAGCATGGAACCTGAACAGCAACTCAATCCCTGCCGGAGTTCCATGGGACTTGTCACCATTACCACCATTTCTTTCACTCACTTATATATAATAAGAGGGGTTTTGTTTTTGTTTTCCCCTGCTCAAACCTGATCAAGACACTAAAGCTAACAAACATGAATTTCTGGATACCTGACTAAAACCAAAAGTAGACCAAAAGTCCTAAACTCACGTCGCTTACCCTCCGGTCTTGCATATTTTAAACACCCAATAGGGCTCAGTGAATATTCAGCCCAGACAGTTAAGATATACCCAAAACAGCTGCTGAGAACTTCTTCTTCCTCCATCTTCTGATGTTCTTACAGTTTCTATTCAAAACAAACAAACAAACAAAAATACCAGGTCTTCCCTTCCAGAGAGCCAGCTGTGTGGTTTTTATTAACAGGCAAAGGACTGGCTTCTCCGGAAAATAAAACAGGGAAAGCTTCCTTCTTTTCAAGTACCAGGCTGCCTTTGGTAACGCTGAGAGCACATGAAATTTAGGGAAAGGCAGACTCTGAAATGACCACTCCTAAGTATCATTCAAAGTTGTATGAAACATTGTTTTCCAAAAATCACTTAAATTCTTTTGTGTAATTTTAAAACTTTTTTTTAGCACGAAAGTGGGACTACTGTTTCCTAATTCATCACCAAAGCAAGTCAAGGTAACCTTTAATGAGCCCACAGGATGGGGGGAGGGGAGAGGAGACTCCCGTGTTCAGGTGTCCTGCCCCACAGGAACCGGGCTGCACCCGGGCAGACACCGACTAGCTCAAGCTCTCGGCGGCCCGTTGGGCAGGGACGGGCCGCCGTGAGCTTGAGCTAGACGAAGCCTCGTCTTCCAGGTGAGGAATCAAGGCTCGGTGTCCTCATTCGGGCTCCCCCAGATGCAGTCTGGGCCAAGGTCGTGGCTACAGAAGTTTATCTAGAAGGTGATCCCAAGACGCCCAAGCGAGGGAGTGAGGCCAGGGAGACCAGAGCGCAGAAAGCCCAGAAAAGGTGTGAAATGAGGTTCCACGTGCAAGAGGAATCAGCTCCACGGGGGCCTCTGAAGAACCGCGGGGTGCACCCCAGAACTGTCTTGGCAGGGGATAGCGCAGCTGGGGTGTCATCCACCAGATGCCCTCTCCTCCCTGGCTGAGCGCCGCCCCCAAGGTCACACAACCTGTGAAGGGCGGGCCCAGACTCAAGCCCAGGTGGGACTCAAAGCCTGCCTGCCTGTCACCACACCATCCACCTTCCCCACTTCCACAAACACGGGCTTCTCATGCCATCGGGATGTTGGGCTCAGCTGAGAGGTGCCCTCTTTTATCTCTCGTCTCCCTTATCTTCTTCCCTCCATCCCCCCGACACGCCCCCAACCTTAAAAACAGACAGGCTTCCTTCTGAGATGTTCACGCACAGGCGTTTAACTTCCTTCACAAGCTACACAACTACTTCAAAAAAGAAAATAAACCAAGGGGGCGGGGGGGTGGGGGAGGGACGGACTGGGAGTTTGGGGTTAGCAGATGCAAACTATTCTATACAGAACGGATAAACAACAAGGTCCTGCTGTAGAGCACAGGGAACTGAATTCAATAACCTGCAATAAACCATCATGGAAAAGAACATGAAAGACAATGTATATATATGTATAACTGAATCATTTCGTTGTACGGCAGAACTTAACACGACATTGTAAATCAACTATACTTCAGCTTTTTAAAAAAAACAACAAATTGACAGAGAAAAAAAGAAAGAAAAGAAATCAATTCCATATTTGCCAAGCATTTGGGAAAGCAGTCCATCGTGGCTGTTTTGTTTCCAACACAAGCACATTACTTGGAAGCAGTGGAGGGCACAGACAGTAAATCCCTGGGGAGAAGATGCTTCATGCCCACAGAGCACAGTCTCACCAGGAAGACAGGGTGGTGATAAACCACCCAGGGAAGGCTGAGCAGAGGTGTGCACTGCATCCATGAGGGTACCTGCGGCATACACGGTTCAGAGCAGGGTGGGAAAGCCCTGCCACAGGCTAAGCTAAGCCACCTGCACACACTGACATGGGTATCCTTAGGTAAGTTACAAAACTGTAACCCATAAGAATGGGTCCCTAGGACAAGAACTCTAGCAGTCATCTAACATATCCAGGCCCTCCTCTTATGCTGTTTCCTTGCCAAAAAAAGAAGTGAAAAACAAGATTAACTGACCTGCTTGATCCTTAACTGTTTGGGGGAAAAAAAAAGGTAAATTTGCCTCTTTTGCTACTTTCTACAGAAATTCATTCCTGCAAGTACCAAAAGTGTTACTGATTCTGCAGTGATTTCTTATTATGATAAAATACATGGAGATACAACAGGCAGTGAATGTATCCCTCCAGAATAACGAATCCAACGAATGGACACACGATGTCTTATGTAGAATACTCAGACCTGTAAGAGCAGCCCAGGGTGGCTGAATGATGGCCCTAATATAGCCAAGTAATTAATTAGTTCCATCATAATTTTGGTTTTATGACACTCCCTTTTATATGTCAATAGTCAATGTAATGGCATTTTAAATTAGAGGGAAACCTCAAGAGAGGAGGAAAAGGCAGTATATACCTTATTGAATCACAAATCTTACAATCTGATTTTTTAATTCCAAAAATGACCTAATAAACTTGTTTCATAATTAAATTGATCCTAACAGCTTCTCTTTTTGTTTTCCATTCATTTTTGGTAATCATGCAGAGATTTCTATTGGAAATCTATTATCATTATAATTAAGTATAAAAATTACTTTGTGTGCCTGTAACGTAAGACCTCACACTTGGTCTACTCTGGGGGCTTGGCCAGCTCCCTCCAGGGGTACAGAAGGAAACCGCAGCTTTTCACTGTGAGCTGGAGCCCCTAATTTACTTGACTACAAAATATGAAATATGCACGAATAATAAGCTCAGAAATTCAAACCTTCAAATGACTGCCTTACATGGAAATCTCACCTTCAGAAAAATAAGCTGGCACACAATATTTCATTTTTAGGCCTTTACAAAATTTTAGAATTCATGACCTACATGAAAAGTTCGTAGTTTACTGAGGAAGCAGTACTCAACAAAAGAGTTAAAGAACTGAATTGCATCAACCCTTCTTTAGAACCCAATAAATTACTGCAAAATGCCTTTGCCTTACACTCAACTGAACAGAAAAATCAACTTTGGCATTTATGCTGGCTTTCATCTCCTTCAGTAACAAAGTAATTACAATACTAAATATCATGGGTGATTTTTTTAAGACTGCAATTTTCAAGAAAGTTATTTTGTGCAAAAACCATTATTTTCTATTTTCACTAAAAGAGATAATTACTAAAATGCATGGAATTTTATATCAAATCTACTTGGTTGGCATCTGTGTTCTTCTAAGAAATGAGAAAACATCCTTTGAATAGCTTCAATAATCTCAGTTTGCAAGCAAAATCACAGCCTAAAAATATTAGCTGGTGATACCAGCAGTGAAGGAAGAAAGAACAAAACCTTACCATTTGTCGAATCCTTTTTAAAGTTATCCAGGAATTCCTCCAGGAGCTGGGACTGGTTAGGAGGGGGCAGCAGGCCCTTCTGGTCCCTTGAGAACAGGTCACTGTCTGACCAGGAAGAACACAGAGTTGCTTTTGTGTCCGGCGGCCTGGCAATCAGAGTGAGCTCGACACTCTTCTCAGAAAACAGGGCCTCCATCTGCTTGAGGTCAAGATCAGACACAGCTTCCCCATTTAAGGTCATGATTTCATTGCCCTTTCTCAGCCCTGAGGAGAAAGGGGACACAGAGGAAGAAGGAAGAGAGATATTACGAGAGAAATATTTTAAGATGAAAGACGGCTGCAAACTCAAACCGTCTAGCATTCTCAGGGACTGTTCTGTTGCCACTTTAAAAGAAAGCGCCAAAAGGTGTAGTATTCGGATTCCACTGATAACAAATTGCAGCTCTCTCAGACTAGTATTAGAAGAAATAGTCTGAGAGTCACTCAAATTAATTATTCCTCTATGTGATGTTCAGTGCCCTGGGAAATAACATTTGCCTGTGTCTGTCTGCCTGGCCGGCTCCATCTGTCTGTACGTATGCATGTGTACTGTATGTGTGTATACTCTCTCTCTCTCTTTCAAAACCACACAAATTCTCTCTATATATATACATATATGTATGTATATGTATATGCATATGCATTTTCAATTCAACTATTAAGTTTACTTTCTTTAAAATTCTAGGAGAAATTGTTTTCTGACAAAATCATAAGAAAATTTCACTAGCCAGACTGCACTGCACAGAATTAAGAGAGAAGAGAGGGGCTTCCCTGGTGGTGCAGTGGTTGAGAGTCCGCCTGCTGATGCAGGGGATACGGGTTCGTGCCCTGGTCCAGGAAGATCCCACATGCCGTGGAGCGGCTGGGCCCGTTGAGCCTGCATGTCCGGAGCCTGTGCTCCGCAACGGGAGAGGCCACAGCAGTGAGAGGCTCACGTACCGCAAAAAAAAAAAAAAAAAAAGAGAGAGAGAACAGAGACACCGTGAGCCACACGGACCTTCCCCATATGCCAGGCCAGCTGGGAGAACATCACTTATAAAAATGCGGCTGAGATGCTGATGCTCATCCACCTGCGCAGTCACTGCAAACCCTAGGAATGAAAATAAAAGGAGAAAACAAGTCTAAATTCATCACACTAAATCAATGGGCAGTACTTCCTTGACCATCTATTCTCATAAGTATGGTATGTTTAGAAAGTCTAAATTACAACTATTTTGATATCTAGCAGGGGCAGAAAAGGGGGAATGTGTCAGATCTAAAGGTATAAGAAAAATGAGTGCACAGCCTTACTCAAAAGTTGAGACAATATATCCATGTTCAGAGAAGCATTATTCACAACAGCCAGAAGGTGGAAGCAACCCAACTGTCCATGGACAGAGGAATGGAAAAACAGAACGTGGTAGAGACATACAGTGGAATATCTTCACTCAGAAAAAGGAAGAAAATTCTGACACACGCTACAACACAAACCTTGAGGACATTATGCTACATGAAATAAGCCAGCCACAAAAGAACAAATACTGCATGATTCCACTTGTATGAGGGACTAGACCAGTCAAATTTATAGAGACGAAAAATAGAAGGTTGGTTGCCAGGTGCTGAGGGAAGAAGGAACGGAAAGTTATTGTTTAACAGAGTCCCGGTTTTGCAAGACAAAAACAGTTCTGGAAATAGATGCTGTTAATGGTGACACAACAATATGAATGTATTTAATGTCGCTGAATTGTCATTTTAACCATTCTTAACAACTGTTATGAAAGTAAACTTTATGTTATGTGTAGTTTACCACAATTTAAATTTTTTGAATTTTTTTTTAAAAGTTGAGACAAAAAATAGTCTTATTAAAATAAATTAAGTTCGCTTCAATACAAAAATTTGTTCAGAAGCAACTCTATATGGGGCTAGGCAATTTAAGTAGGTGGGAAAATACTTGAATGGTTATAGTGTTCGCCCTAAATAGGACTACATGAGACAACCAGGAGAGACGACCCTTCTCTGAATGCATCACCCTCTGTATTCCATGCCCTTGTCTGTGATTCCATGGTGGGAACACACGTTTCCATGTCTTGGTCCCATAATACTGGGAGTTCCTTGACAATAGGAAGAAAGGCATGTCCCCTGTTTCCTCTGTGCTCAGGCAGAGCCCAGAAGATTGTGGTCACCAAAAAGTATCTTTTCAAGTATCTTCCTTCAGTCATTCAAATGCAAAGAAGATTCACCAATGGGGACTGTGCAGAGTAGAGTAAAGGCCAATAGAAACATAGACAACATGCTCAGGGGGCTTCAGAGGAAAAACCAACTTAACACTTGGGGCCAAACAGATGACGTAAAATTAAGAAACAAAGAACATGTCAATTTTATCAAGTAAAAAAAGAACAAATCATAAAACGGAAATCTTAACATATTATAATGACTAGGATTTAATCAGCTTGAGTCATTTTAAGGAAAATAAGTATGTCAATATATCTAAGACGAAATAATCTTTCTACGGAGATATTTACTGACCATTATATAATTATCAAGTTCCTATGGTAAAAGGCAAAAGATGGGAAGGAACTTTAAGACACAAGCACAGTCTATAAAGAGCTCAAAGCCAAGTTTAAACACAGACAGACAGAAATGCAAGAATTACATGCTACGAAGTGAATGGCTGCTTCCTTGAAGGCGCTGTCATGTGGAACCTCTTAGCCTCAGCATCCTGAACTGATAGAATTAAACAAATACCACTTTCTTTGAAACCTTCAGCCTTCAAGAACCAGTCACCTCAAGATCTCAACGTCATGATCTCAGTTTCAACACAACTGTTCCTAGTCCTCTTTTCATTGCTTTTGGTGCTGCCTGCTGCAGCACCGAAAGCAGAAGCCGGAGATACAATCGCTCTCTTGTTAGGTGTGGTTCTCAGCTACAGGCATTTGTGCTTGTTCGGGGGTGTATGCACGAAAGAGAAATGGACCGATGTGACTTTGAAGGGCCTCCTGAATCAAACCTTGCCCTGAAAACCTTTGTGCTATTGAGGTTCAGAACTGAGCTTTGGTGTCTGAAAGTTCCCAAGAAACAGTAAATAGGGTAGTTTCATGGTCTTGGTTATTTCCCTATAAATAGGAACAAATTGATATACTATGTTAAATGGAAAACAAAACGTTTTCTTCACAACAAATAATGCACTGAAAAATGCCGTCTGTAATTTGCATTTGCTAATTAGAAAGAAGGTCAAAGAAGTGAGATGGCTGAACTTTGCATAGGTAATATTTCATAGTTTCAGAATTCTCAATAGGAAGAAGAAAACTCTTGCCCAGAAACCTAGGAAACTGCCACGGTTCAGTTATAATCACGGCCTCCTGCATCACTGAGGAGTCTTTTCTCCATATTTTTAATGGATTTTTGTTTTGTTATCTCCCAAGTTAATACTGCACCTAGATATTAAATACAGTTGGTCAAAAAATAAAACTTATCTCTTTGTGGGGGAAAAAGTTTAGAAAAATGTATTCGATGTATCTAATGTTGAAATGGAGAAAAAGTTTAATGTAAAAAAAATACTTTATATTGACATTGAAATGGAGAAGAAGGGCTTCCCTGGTGGCGCAGTGGTTAAGAATCCGCCTGCCAATGCAGGGGACACGGGTTCGAGCCCTGGTCCGGGAAGATCCCACATGCCACAGAACAACTAAGCCCGTGCGCCACAACTACTGAGCCTGCGCTCTAGAGCCTGCGAGTCACAACTACTGAGCCCACGTGCCATAACTACTGAAGCCTGTGCGCCACAACTACTGAGCTTGCGCTCTGGAGCCCACAAGCCAGAACTACTGAAGTCCGTACGCCTAGAGCCCGTGCTCCACAACAAGAGAAGCCGCTGCGATGAGAAGCCCGCGCACGTCAACGCAGAGCAGCCCCCGCTCACTGCAACTAGAGAAAGCCCGGGTGCAGCAACAAAGACCTAACGCAGCGAAAAATAAATAAATAAAAAGTTATTAAAAAAAAAAAAAGAAATGGAGAAGAGATTTAATGTTTAACAAAAACAATCTTATATTAACTGAGTAACATCTCCATGGTGAGAAGCACTATATTAAATATAAACCCATTATGTAAGTTAAATAAATAAATGCTATGAAGTGATTTGGGTAACACTGACCCTTAATTGTTAAACTGAAGGCAAAGCAATCAGATAAAGCTTCTTCAAGAAAGTCAGACTTTCAGTTAGTTCTTGAAGGACAGGTCGGATTTACACACTCAGAGAGGAGGGATTGGGGGAGGGAGAAATGAGGGGAGCCGTCCAGGTGGGTGAAAAGCCAAGAGCAAAGACACTGAGACAAAAAGAACTGTTACATGAATCAGAAGTTAATCAGCTTAGAACCGCCCCCAGCACACTACAAATCCATTGTCTTGTTATTATCACCATCATTTCACATTTCTCTTCAATTTTTCCATTCATTCATTTTATTTACTTTGGCATTTTTCACTAATAGTAATACATACCTTTTTAGCCCACTAATATAAATAAATAGAAATGAAGAAAGAGAAAGGAAGCTCAGAAACTATTGTCATAGTTGCTGAAAATGTAAAGAAAAACTATTAGGTCCAAAGATACTGGGGGCAAGCTAGGCAAGGATGGACCAGACAGTTCTCTGATGAGGGTGTTCCTTAACCTTACCGAAGTCAGACACACCCCCGGTCTTTGTGAGCTGCACGTCATAAACATTTAGTGGGAAGACTTCTATTTCATCATAAACCTACAAAAGGTAAAAACCAAAATCAGAGGATTTGATGTCATAATATCTGGAAATTTATTTTGATTGTTTCCAAACTAGATGCCAATTTAAACAGAACTTTCCCCCCAGATTACACATTTTTAAAATTAAGGGGCCACAGATGGGGTTCAGATGTCCCTTTCTGAAGCCAAAGCCCACTCACCTGCTCCTGCATGTATTCATACGGTGCAGGAATACTGTACTCAACGTTCTCATCCACTAATTTTCGAAGTTGGAGGCCATAGTGGCTGGGTTCCAACTGCCTCATCTACAAAGAAAAAGACAATTATTCAGATGTTGACTGTTCTTTCTAAATGCATCACTGTTCATTAAAAATCAAAGTGGAAATTTCTAAAAGAAATATATAATTTGCTGAGTTTAAATCTACATAAGAGCTCAAATTTAAGTAGGCAAAAAGGAGAAAAAGGGACAAATAATTATTTTTAAGGTTTTCTCTAAATGATACCGCTTATCACTAAAACAAGAGAGGTAATTTGAAGAAGTATGGTCATAGATATCTGAGTAGAATATATCTCATCATCAGCAAGTGCTCTCTTTTTATAGATGGACTGTACCTAACTTTAAGTTGTTTCCTGTTACTGAAGTAGGGAGATTTGTGAACTGTCAACCATATCATATTCTACAGACTTCAGAATTAGGAATTTCCTATTCCAACCACTTTTCACAAAGAAAGGTATACACGCACACATTCTCTCTCAGACACATTTTCAACAATGACAAATTATCTCAGGCCTCTGTTCTAATTGGGTCTAATTCACCCACTACTTCTGACCTCCTCTATCAGAATGCTTACCAACTTAATAACTCGTATCATTGCTATCGAACAACACTGTTTGCTGTCTGAATAAACACCTGACATAATGGAGTGAAAGGAAATTAAATTCATGATTATAACCTGTGTGTATAAATGTCTGGAATCCTAAGGTGTAAGTCAAAGTGACAAAGGAGGACTGAAATGAACGAGGATCTAGTAAGTCAGTGTTCGTGGTCAAGAGTTACCAAACTCTACATGACTTTTTTACCATTTCATGTATTTGCATTTTCTCTTCAAACTTAAAAATATTTCAGCTCTCCTGCGCCATCTTGTGGTCTGAAAGCATCTGAGCTGATGCTGCTGAGTCTGCTCCATGGATCTCAGAGGGCTCTCTTGAAAATGTATCATAAACTTCCTTTTCAAAATAAAACCCAGTTTGAATAATGAATAAAACACCATCTCATAAAAATCTCCATGAAGCAACTGTGGATGGTACCAAGTAACTCATTTAAACTGGAGAAACTTGATAAAACTATTTAGGATCAAATCAAAATAATTCAAAGTTTACACAACTTTCTCATAGAGCACCATCTCTAAGTACCCTAAATAACAACAGCCTTCATAATTATCCCAGATATAGAGGTGTATACAGAATTCCAGTAAGATAGCTCAGGTTCTTCATGAAGGCAAGGGGTCATGACTTATCCTTCTAAGACATGAAGGAAGAAAATGCTAATAATTAATGTGTTAATTAACTAATACGTTCATTGGTTCCTTCGTGTAGAAAGTGAGGCCTTAAACACCATGCAAATTTTGAAGGCACGGGAGGACAACGTGAACGATTATTTCCATTCAGAAGTATATTTCTACCGCAAAATCCACTACCTTGCACGCCAAAGTCAGAATATCTTCTACTCTGTGTTCCGGCTTGATCATCACGGTCACAGCTTGATGGTCCTGAAACTGAACGTCAGTCTGGCTCTCCCATGAGCCGTCTCGGGGAACACGATCTACTGCTGACCCGTATATGTGCAGCAGCTCATCCACCTGTTTTTAGATCCCAAAGGAAAAGGTGGACAGACTTGATAAGCAAATGATGGAAACTATTGGGAAAATGCCCCCTTAATTTATAGTTAGCCATTTCACACTCCTCACATCCTGGCTTCTCATGACCCTCTGGGGCAGACAAGCCTGGGATTTCCTCATTTGTTTAACCCACGTGCAACTGAAGCCCTGGGAGGCTGAGCGAAGTCAATCAACTCCTCCTCCCGAGTTCTAGCCACTATGCCTTAGCCCAAGTTAGAACACTGCAGTCACTGACGGGCTGCTTAGTATCTACTCTTACTGCTCCAGAAATTGCCAGCTGACTGGGGCACAGTGAAATCTGCATCTAAGCCATGATCCCAGTGAATTTCAGATACACTCTCATCCACGGCATCTGACACCCGCCTGCATTCTAACCATGAACTGTGTTTAACTTAATCCAAGCACGTTTCTCTTCTCTCTTATTTCTACTTTTTTTTTAATTAACCCCTAATCCTGGGCTAAATGGTTTTCCATCCTTCAGCTATTTCACATCTAGACACACTTTTAGAAATCATCCCCAACCATACCACCTTTCACAAACTTTTCCCAGGGACGTTTTGCTTCCTAAACGTCACCATCACAGTAACTCCATGACCTCATGCTAATATGTACTTCTATAATTTATAAACAAAAATAAATAACATTCATTAAGCAACTCAGAAATGTTTCCCTCTGCTTAGGTTCTCATATTAGTCTGATGGTAAAGACAAGACTTGGGGATTTAAATCAAAAGACTGATGTTCAAGTCACAAACTCTACCACCTCACCAGCAGTAGGACAGGACATTTCCCTTGCTGAGCCTTGACTTCTATTTTGTAAGAGGGGATAATATTAATATAACACAATTGCTTAAGTTGATTAATTAATAATACAAATTTTGTGAGCAAAGGAGATCACAGAAGTCAAAACACCTTACACACCAGAAAACGTTACATTCAGATCCAACACTATCACATTATTATATCCCACGTATCATACACTAAAGTTGTCATTGATGCTTGACTTTACTTTGAATTCTATGCATTTTTTAAAAACCACAAAGCAAAAGATCCTCCTGTATAGGATCAAAATACTAGAATACATACAGTAAAGAAATAAAAAAAAACAAACCCAAAACAGGTTTAGGCAAACAAAGGGAAGAATCAATCTTCCTGTGTCTTTTTAAATGTGGTGGTCGCTCATCTTTAAAGTGGCATTTCTGGATCTGTCACTTTCTGTACATCTTCCTGGAAAGATGATCACAGCCTAGAATGAAAATGAACCTCACGTGCCAAAGCAAAAGGAAAATAAAGAGAGAGAGAGAGAGAGAGAGAGAGAGAGAGAGAGAGAGAGAGAAGGAGGGAGGGAGGGAGGGAGGGAGGGAGAGAGAGACAGACAGACAAAGGAGCAGATGCCCGGAACCAAGGACACAGGGAACCAGCATGGACAGAAGGAACCAGCATGGACACCAGTTTCCCCTGCAGGGTCCCATCTCACATGGGTCACATTTTCTTCTCCAGTTAAAGAAACCTCCAGGCACTTCTGCTCATTTGAGCAGTGACTTCAAGCACGTGCATCAGCAACAAGCAGGTACTGCCTTAAAGGCGCAGACCCTGCCTCTCAAACTACGCTTGCTCAGAATCAAACGAAAACCCCAGCAGAGGTCACTGTGGAGTAAGAAACCAGAAAGAGCCCGTCCAAGAGGAAGTCAAATCGTCCCGACGGCCACTGCAAAGCGATTCAGGTCTGCACTTTCAGAGCAGAACAGGAAAGGCGTGATCTAGGATGGACCGCTGGGGGAGGGACGGGGAAATACAAATTCACAACGACCCTCCCCTGCCCTCCTGTCCACCCCAGAGAGCCCATACTACACACTGCCAGTTCACTCACCATTCACAGCCCTCTGAGGTCGGCACTGTCCCGACCCTCCATTTAACAAGTGAGAATCATGAGGCTCGGAAACTTCTAGAGACTTGCCCAAGCTCCCACAGGAAGCTGTGACTGTCGTACTGTGGGGACGTGAACCCTGGAACCCGGCTTCAGCCTCTCCTCCCCGCCACTGCACTACAGAAACACCAGTCCGGCAGTCCGTTACCTCTCGCAAAATGGACATAAGACAACTTTCTGGACTCTTTGGCGTTATTCTGGCCACACACCACCATGTTCTGGCTCCCCTGACACTTCCACAAAGCAGCAGCACTCTCCTGCCTCCAGACCCCTGGTCACCTCCACCTCCTTCACCTGCTTTACCCTCCTCACAGCTTCTGTGCTGAAACCACATATACCTTTCAACCTTATTTCAAACACTACCCCCCCTCTTGTGGAGTGTCTCCTGCTCTCTTCGCCCCCGGACCCCAATTCCACTCAGACGCATCTGCACCCCAATGTCCCAGTGCAGCACTTAGCGAAGCCCAGCCCACTTGACAGTCATTTCTAGGCTGCTCCCACGCCCCCAGGTGCTGAGATGAATGACAACAGAGGCTCCGTCTTTCTCATTCTCAGTCTCTTTCAGCCCTGCACACAGTGTGTCCTGCACCCAGAACACACCCAGGCCATGGATGTTGAATTGGATGCAATGAGAAATTCAGTCACACAGAGGCCTGGAAGGTAAAGGCTGTCCATTTTCAGTATCCTATTCGAATCTATTTACACGGTGTCAAGTTCTTAATCCTCCCTAAAGTTTCGAGAAAAAGAACTAAGAGCGGATTACTGAAAGGGAAGAAGTTCTAGGCTAGGGAAAACTGTGCAGGCAAACTCAGAGATACAAAGGACAAAAGAGATGTTCATATTCTATTCGATTAAACAAGGTTTTGTGCCTACAAGTGCTCTGAGGAATCATTTCCTGAGTCTACACTATTGACCTAAGATCATGACAAAGAATGACAAATGAGAAGACGCCTATCAAAGCCAAGGCCATGGAAGGTTCAGATCCTCTCAAGGGATCCTACAGGGAACATTTATGTGTAATTTTTTTCCTGTGCATCTCACACACTCTCACACACACACACCCTAGAAATGTACGCAATTAAAGAAAGGTAAAACCTGGCTATTCAAAGGAAGCTATGAGGATGTAGAATTGATTCATTAATTAGAACTAGAAAAAGAAGAGGCTACTTGGTGCTTACAGATCTCCTAGGTTGTTGCAAGATGTACCCACTTGGAGAAAAGAACTGGACTGATTCCCTCAAGGGATGTTATCCATGCTGAAATCACATGCTTTATTTTCAATAAGCCAGATAAGATATTCTCCTACATTGCTTCTCATAAAAGGAACAGGGAATCGTGAAAATAAGACCAGCAAGTTGATGTATCTGGAAAACTCCTTTCTCTGCTTAGCCTTAAAGGTGCTACATTAATCTTCTAACCACCCACCCAGAAGTCCCCGGTTGGCTACCTCTGTTGAGACCGCTGCATACTCCTCCCACCCACTCCATCTCCCCCTCCCCACAGAATTAGTTTCCAATCAGCCTGTTCAAGGTTTCCAGTTCCTGGAGAAGACAAACGAAACAGCAAAAAATATAAACAGACAATGTGGGTCAAATCCCAGCCTTGTCAGGGCTGGTTATCTCATGTCTCTGGGCTTCCTATTTCTTCACCTTTACAAGGGGCTAAAGCGCCCCAGCCTCATGGAGAAATCAGGAGACTGGTGTGAGGAATGGCATTTGAAGGTACTACATAAACTGTAAAGAGCCATAAACAATGTAAAAGATCTGTTTTGGAGTTCAGTGTGGACTGTGGAATTACACTATAGTAGGCTTGACCACCGTAATTCAACAATGGCCACTACAAAGAACTGCATGAGAATCACCCCTTGTTTCAAAACCCTGGGGTATCATGGTGACTACGGGCGCCCAGACCACCGCGTGGTCCAGCGCTGAGTGGTCACGCATGAAATGCGACATCACTGAACTGCAGCCGAGGCCACTGCGGCCACTACAGTTAAGGTTTGCAAATCACTGCCGCCCTCAGGGTAGGGCAACTTCTACAGAAGCATTTCTTATTACTATCATATTAATGGTCCTGAAAGCACATGTCAAATGACTTCTGCCCCGTGTGCCTCAAGGAGAGAAAATTGAAACTCCGTGGGTTCTCACAGCAGATGCTTTTGGATCAAATGGCTCATAATTACTGCCTGGATCAGTGAAGGGGAGTGAGCAGCAAAACCACAACCTGGCTGTCGCAAAGGGGCCCACACCGCAGTCGCTGATGAAAGGGAGGCCTATTAGCAAGTGAGATGAGAAGAGAACACAAAAGGAGTTACGTACTCTTGGCTGTCTTAACAACAGCAAAATGTCACAGAGGAGGTGGTGTTTATTTTCTTCTTGGGCCGAGGCCCAAACATCAGCTGATACGAAAGGGAAACAAAGACCTATCTATGTACTATCCATCTGTGCACGTATGGATGTTATGTACGGTTCCAGACTAAATGTTCTATTTAAACAGACCAGAGTTATGGTCAAGAGTAAGCGGTTTCATTCATAGCTTCCATTTAAAAAAAAAAACAACATTAGCGAGTTTTTTTTTCCAGTTTGGAGCTAACGACTGATGTGACAATACTTCATTCACTCACTGCCGCAGAAAGTTGGGACACCCCAAGCCAATTTTCCAGGAGAGAGAGCCAAGGCCCACGGCTCCACAGCAACTGCAATGAAGCTTCTGGGGTAGCTGCCATCCAGAGCCTCCGTCAGGGATTTGTTGTCACAATCTCCATAACAAACATCTCCCTCCACATGTTGGTTGAGACTCATTATTACTCACCAAGAAGTAACCTAGGAAAAGCTTTCGCTTTTGGCTGGCCAAAGTGTCCTTTAAAAAATGCTCAAATAAGGGCTTCCCTGGTGGCGCAGTGGTTGAGAGTCCACCTGCCGATGCAGGGGACGCGGGTTCGTGCCCCGGTCCGGGAGGATCCCACATGCCGCGGAGCGGCCGGGCCCGTGAGCCATGGCCGCTGAGCCTGCGTGTCCGGAGCCTGTGTTCCGCAGCGGCAGAGGCCACAGCAGTGAGAGGCCCGTGTACCACAAAAAAAAAATAAAAATAAAAATAAAAATAAATGCTCAAATAAGACTGGCCTTATTCCAACCTTAACAGATTTCAAATTAGGGTGACTCACTGTTGGACGGTTATATGACACACCGATTAGAATAGAATATTTTTAAATACCCGTGACCTCCTCCCTCCCCACACTCAGGAATGACTGCCTTTCTGTGTGATGCTAATGGACACAATACACTGTTTACAAACAGACGTTTTGTGCAAGTTATAAATATTCTCCAAGAACGATTAGCAAAGGAAAACTAGTGGAATGAAATTTTAATTATTCAACCAGCTACAGGCAGAATTTTAAGTCCCAGAGACATAAAAAACCAAACACCCTTCATTCTAGTTGCAACTCACTTAAATGTAGTTATCTGAGCACTACAGTACAAAAATGATAAACACACCATTAAAATAGCCCTATATGTCAAAGGAATTTCTTCACTGTTGCTACAGCAGAAGCAATGTTTAGTTAAAACAAACAGGGATAAATGTTTAAATACATATGCCTAGAAAAGAAAAGATGTAATAATTCTCTCCTCTCACTCGTTCCAGCGCCAGTGGGACTTGTCAATTAAATCACAAAGAAGATCATTTGGTAATTAAAGCCCAATTTAAATAAACACTAAGCTTAATTCTGACCATTAATGGCTATTTTAGCAAAAATTTATTTTCAAAGTCCAACATAAGTTCTGTTAATAGAAAGTGCTTTGATGATACAATTTCTAAACTCTCAAAGTAGGAATTTTAAGTTGTTATTTAATGCTGGAAGACATATGAAAATTATGGGTTTTCATTACAGATCAAAGAGCTCTTCTCAACCATTAAAGGGCTACATCTAGTATAGACAATTAATAGGCAAATTTATTAAGCAATATTATCTCCTTAGCAGTGAGTCATGGATTGAGAACACACACACAATCAAGGGTCCTAGCTACAAGTTTGCTTGGGAGACATGACATATACACTTGGTGGGATGACTAACCATAAAGGATTGTAAGAACCAAGTAAATAATAGTGAACTAATTTTTTTTAATCAAGTAAAATCCCTGGTGGACAGTGCATTTTGATCTGATTTTGAAATAAGCTCTGCATGTATATAGAAATAAAGGGGCAGGGAATGGAAATTACTCATTATGAAAAGTCCACCATTTTGATGGTATGTTTTATAAAAAAGGAAGGTATGGATCTGGCTTCCTCAGGGCCCCGTTTGGTCAAAGCTGGCCAAAGGAGGGCACAGAGACCAGCCAGAAGCAGTGCCCATGACACAGCCTCCAGGCACAGGCACCCCATCTCATGACCTGCCCTCTGGCAGCCCCTGACCTCTGTGAGTGGGAGGTCAGGGTAGGGTTCTGAGCAGAGGTTCTCTACCCCATTTCAGGACAGCTCGGGCAGAGTTGCCCCCCAGAGTGGTCTCTATAATAACCATGGAACTGAGCCCATGCTCAGCACCCACGGTTGGGCCAACCTCCCATGGAGGCAGAATAGGTAGTGGTCTATGGTGTATATTTTAGGATCACCGGAAGGTTCCTCACTCACCTCCCCCAGACCCGTCACTAGGTCTAACACTCCACCATTCCTCAGATTTTTCAAACTATGGCCAATTCACTGAATTATCCCAATTAATTTGTTAAGTAATACTGCCTACTTCTGCAACAGCACATTAAGTTTGTCCAAGCCGTTAAAATCATGTTTCAACCTCAACAAAGAGTTTAGAGGTTTATTGGACATAAAACCTAAGAGAAAATAATTTGGTGAAGCAGATGATAAGAGAAATAGATCGTAACATGAAACACAGCTTTAGGGGAGACACAGCTTTGTGTCTTTGAAAAAGACACAAAGAAGAGGCATGAGCTCACCAAGACCACCTTCACCCTACTCCAGAATTCCATTCAGAAATGGTTTTGAGGATTTACTCAGTCAGAAGCTGTCCTGGGGACTAGACGGGGCCCCTGTATTCAGCTCCACTGAGGGCACCAAAGGCTACTGATTCGCAGCATGATGTAATATGTGTGTGAAGCCCCCAGACACCCTGAGAGGAAAATGCAAGTTTGGACTCACCAGACTCTCAAATGATGGTAAGAACTGCTGAGGAATAGGGACGAATAAATGAAAGTTGCTATTTTGAACTAAAGTTGCTTTAGTCTAGCTATACCACTTTGAAGATGGAGTTATCATGAGTTTAGATACCTTCAAAAATACTTGGCATTCTGAAAACATCTTTTACCTACTCAGGACCATTTGAGTTCTAACTTTACAGTATTTTCAACAGATTCAGGTAAAGATTCAGAACTAGCATCCCCTCATTAACGTAGCATTTGCGTCATCCAAGTAAAAATAAGATGGCTGCCATCTACAGCAACGTTTACCTCACTGGAGTTATTGGAGCTTTGAGGTAGCTGAGTTCCAGAAAATCCATGGCTGCCACTTGAATCAAATATCTGATAGGCAGGAGGGAAGAAAAGACTAATGAAATGGCTCTGCAATATTCGTTTGGCAGCTACCCTTTCTCAATATTGAAAAATTTAAGGTCTATGACATTTGATAAGATCTTCATATTGCAATGTGTACTATTTACTACTCTACTACATTTAAAGTTTTAACTTTAAAGTTGCTTTTTTTCTTCCCATATGGTTACATATTTTACTTTTCTATGATATATATTATTCAAGTCATCCTGGATATTCTTGATGCTGCTTTTACCAAGAAGTACATGTTTCTGAAGATGTAGAAATCAAAGTTGGCAAAGCCACCAAAATCAAGCTTATAACTGTTTTGTAAATGTGCATAGAAGAAATATTGGGAAGAAATAAAGCTAAATTTTAAAAGTGGCTGTGTTTGGGTAGAGGGACTAGGAATAATTTCCTTTACTTTTTCCAATTTTTGTCTTCTAGATTTTGTAGAATACTAAACATTAACAAACAGGCCATTTACACATTTACGGATACCTACTACCTCAACTGCATTCAGTTATACAAATACCAGTGTCATATCTTTTTAAAACAAAAATGTTCAACCAAATGCTTTTGTTTCTCAAGAAATCTTACAGCAAGGGCATTTACTACATATGATGGGGTAAAGAGCATATTAGGGTCATATCTAATTGCTAAACGTCAACATTTTATAAGCAAATTATCAAGATATTTATCATTGTCATTTAATTATACAGAATTGGCTACCTTGATTAAAATCAGAATTTGCCTCAAAGACATTATTTAAACTTCATAGAAGTTGAATTCAAAAACATAAGCCCAGCATTAGCCAATGGTTTATAGTTAACTATAGTCTATAACGAGGAAATACATTTCCATTTATAACCAACAAATGATTACTTTCACAACTAAAGTACAAATAGAACCACAATTTTTTTTTAAATAAATGTATTTATTTAATTTATTTTTTTGGCTGCGCTGGGTCTTTGTTGCTGCGTGCAGGCTTTCTCTAGTTGCGGCGATCGGGGGCTACTCTGTGTTGAGGTGCGCAGGCTTCTCATTGCGGTGGCTTCTCTTGTTGCGGAGCGCGGGCTCTAGGCGCGCGGGCTTCAGTAGTTGTGGCACGTGGGCTCAGCAGTCGTGGCTCGTGGGCTTAGTGGCTCCACGGCATGTGGGATCTTCCTGGACCAGGGCTCGAACCCGCATCCCCTGAATTGGCAGGCGGATTCCTAACCAATGCGCCACCAGGGAAGTCCAGAACCACAATTTTTAAACGTGATATTCTTTCCAATTGTGAGTATAAAAAAACAGTGGCCAAGTAAAAGGGATTCCATGTGAGTTTGTCCTCTTTCAATCAATCAACCCATGTCCCACCACCTCCAGCTTTATTGTTTTAGGATTACAGACGGGTCAAAGAAGTTGATTCTATCCCTGTTACTCACCTATTTCACAGAACTGTTATGCATAATCAAATGTGTATATCCATATAAAATTAGAAAATAAAGTTCATAAAATGTGACCCTCTCTGCCAGCATATTCAGAATAACAGCAACGCATCAGAAGTAAAAACAAGAACTTCCTTGAACTTCATCACAACTCACTTCCCAACTCACTTAAACGATCAGATCATTCTGTGATAGCTCATCTTTTCAACAGTCTTTCAAAAAATAATAATCCTAAAACATATTGCTCAGCAACATAAAAATTATTATCATATACTGTATTAACAGCATTAGGAAATACTTCAGATATGAGTGTTCAAAATGTTCTGAAAACAATTCACTGTCCTTGGGCCACATTTCAACAATAAGCACTCAGGCTATTTTTAACTTGACAAAATGTTGAAAGAGCTGCCTTTCCTCCAGAAAACTAAGCAGCAGCAATGGCCCAGTGTTGCAGCATCCAGGTAGACCAAGTCCCAGCCCTGCCCCTCAGCTGCTGCGTGAACAGCCGCAGAAAGGAAGTGACTCAACCTCTCCCAGTCTCAGGCTCATCTGTAAAATGTGATGACAAAACGTCTACTTTGTGTCATAAAGATGAAGTCAGCAAAGCATCCAGCACCATCAATAGAATTTAGTTGCTGCTACTCTATTATTAATTTTACATGTTGGTTTTTGGGTTTTTTGTGGGTTTTTTTTTTTTTTTTGGCGGTACGCAGGCCTCTCACTGTTGTGGCCTCTCCCGTTGCAGAGCACAGGCTCCAGACGTGCAGGCTCAGCAGCCATGGCCCACGGGCCCAGCCGCTCCGCGGCATGTGGGATCTTCCCAGACTGGGGCATGAACCCGTGTATCCTGCACTGGCAGGTGGACCCTCAACCACTCCGCCACCAGAGAAGCCCTTGGGTTTTTTTTTTTTTTTTTTTTTTTACAAAGTTGTACAATCATCATTACCATCTAATTCCAGAATATTTTTTATCACTCCCCAAAGAAACTCCATATCCATTGGCAGTCATTCCCTATGCGCCCCTCCCCAGCCCTCGGCAATCACTAGTTACTTTCTGTCTCTATGGTTGTACCTATCCTGGACTTTTAATGTAAATGGAGTTATAAAACCTGTGGCCTTTTGTGTTTAGCTTCTTTCACTTAGCATCATGTTTTCAAGGTTCATCCACGTGGGAGCATGTATCAGCACTTTCTTCCTTTTTTTTTCTTTAGTATAAAATCTATGACAATTACTTCTAAAGGCTTCTTTTCTGATGATTCTTATTTTTGTGTTACCGTGCGCTGCAGATGTGATACCTGCGGATGCAGGATACCTCTTTGGGAGTGCCAAAAAGAGACTGAGCAACTTGTGTGTTTCCATTTGAGGAAAAACTCCATGCTAATACTGCATCCCTTTGCAGGAACTTTTATCTCATTCTGAAGGGTGATGGACATTTATGATTTATGGCATATCAAGGATTCCCCGCTAAGTCTGCTGTCCCTCCCATGTTGGCAAACTCACCTGAGTTATAGACGGTCTTTTCTCCTTCCCTTTTCTTGCGAGCGTGTCCAGCCCTTTTAATGAAGAAAATAAGCCCTTCTTGTGTCTTCCTCGCTGGGTCAGTGAGAGTGTTCTTTTCCGGAGAGCAGAGTCATCTCTAGAACATACCTAATTCAAAACAATTTAGAAAAATCTTAAGGCGCCATTATTTAGATGACAGAGAGAATTAACCATTGCCCTAGAACAGGAGTAAAGCCCTGCCTGCTATAAATGTGTTCTGAGCAGCCCCCAAAACTGCTGCAGGTCTGACATACCAGGACCGCATCCACCATACAGATGTCCCTTATCTGGATAAACACGTCTAGTTACAACATTCACACCTCTTCGGGGTGGGCAGCAGGGTCAGCACAACAACCCTCGGACCACCCACCCACCCCCACCCCCCACCCCCGCTGAGCTAGTACTATCCACAGAAGCCACCTGCACAGGAACGATTTCAGAAAACCCAGTGGGGCTCTCGGGAGAACAGATCCAACAACCTTCCGTCAGCCCTTTAATTCTTCACACCACTGTTGCTGCTCCTCGAGGATTCCACCTTCCTGACTGTACGAGGTGGAACAGACAGGGCAGACGCAGATGTGAATATTTAATAACTGTGTATTAGTAGCTGGATTCCGAGAACGAGCAGCAAAGAAGCTGGGATGCTGGCACTTTGTAGCAGGACGCCAATCATCCCTCCCCCGGCGCCTGGCCCCTGGGTGGCCCTGGTCAGTTATTGGCTTAAGTCGCAGCAGAGCTGAATGTCAACAAGCTGGAGAAAGGTGAGCATCCGCAGTGCTCCCCGTTCACACCACTGAACAGCCGTCCTGGAAACTTACCAGAGCGTGGAAAGAGGAAACTGACAAGACGCCCAACCGGCCCAGGGCCAGCTTGGAGGGGCGGCTGGCAGCAGCAAGGAGGCTCTTGGGGTTCGGCAACTCCCCGCCTTGCAGGCTGGCCAGATAGCAGCGCATCCTGAACAGATCCATGTGAAATTTCTCCAGGTTCTGCTCCCACTGCTGGATCTGTTTAAGCAAGAATAGGACTAATTTAAATAAAAATGAGAAGTGCTCATGGGTCAAATTGAAAACGTGACCCCTTTCACAAACTTTAAGGAAAAAGTCATTTCAGCTGGCGCTGCATGGTTGAAATGAGCCTTCCCTGCTCACCCCATCTCAAGCCGTCCTGCCCAAACACATGGGGTCGGACCACACTGTACTGCATCAGGATGGCAAAGACAAAACAAAGCCGGTGGTCCCAATACAGTGCCATGCCATGACCTTTGGAGAACTCTAGCACTGAAAAGCAGGCTGACTTAAGGCAGGATGCACAACTGAAAGTCAGTTATTTCACTTTGTTTCATTTACATTCACAGCCTCTGATCTTAATCAGATGAACTGGTCTGCACACAAACAGATGCTGGCTGAATGGAGGCAAGTGGCTGTACATTTCTGTACATTCTGAGAATGACTTAAAATAACAAGCAGATGAACTGCAGGCACAAGGCCAAACAGAGCTTTTACTCCTATTGTAAGTATATTAGAGAAGAATCACCATCTACACATCTTTCTTAAGACACATATTACTATTTACACAACAGAAGTTTCTACGTATTCTTCGAAACTTAAGTCATGAGTTGGTAAAGAAGTATAAACTCCGGGGGCCACTCTCCCTTCTTCCACGAATGTCAAAGTACGTGGTGTGTAAGTAATACCTTCATTTAAACATAAACGAATAGGTGAAGAAAGGCTCTAGTAAGTTGCCAACGTAGGGATTCAGAACAGAACAGAAAGCAGGGCTTCAAACGGTATTCAGAGCAATCTCGAAATTCAAGAGACGGTCAGTAGTGCAGGCTTACAATGATTCGGTACAAGAACTGTGTCATTTCATTTGCAACAACTGCATCTCTCGTTTTGCCAAGTTTAGCACCCAGACAGACCCCACACTTTCCCAGTACACTGTCCAGGTCAACCCGTGATCCTGAACAAATGATATTCTGAAGGCTCTCTGGCATTTAACACTATGGTCCCCTCAGTCTCTGCCCAGGGAAAAGCAGGATAAATTCTGGGTGCTCCCTAGACCCCCTCCAAGTTCTCTGTATCCATTTCTTAGAAGGTCACTGCACAGCTTTTCCACATAAAAGAAATGTGATGGCTACAAGGTCTAAACAAATAATTTGTTGATCCGTCATAGTTTGTCCGCAAAACAACAAAAGTCCCAGAGTGCACTGAAAAACCTCAATCTCCAGTTTAACTTCATTTAAGACGCTGTATGACCTTGCTAGTGATGTAACAGCCCACTCATGTCAGCCTTGAATCAATACCAGAATGACCTGTTGGCTTTTACAAGTGAAAAATGCCCAGCTCCACTGCCTGAGGAGTCTACTCATTAGGCATGAGGCTCAGAAAAGCTGACACTTCAAAAGCACCTCTGGTACCAGCCTGAGTGAGGACCACTGTTCTAGACTAACACAGCAGTTCAAATTGAACTGCAAATCTCTTCGTGGTCTTGCCGTGTTAGAGAGTTCTAGATTCCAGAAGTAATGGATGGGTATTCTGTAACCATAAACTACACATACCAGGAGCGATAAGTCCCAGCAAAACTATATTCCCAGTTCTGTCTCACAAATATCTTCAGTAGCTGACACCTGAACATCCACAACTTAGACACATTCTTTTGTCTTCTAATAATATGCAGATATTTCTAGGTTGGGTAGTGTATTAAAGCTTATCCCTCATCTATAACTCCACATGAAACAGCTTATGAGATGCTTTCTAGGGGTTCTGGGGAGGGGGAGGGGGGGTATGAAAGGAAAGAAAAACAGTGAGTCATTGGATACCAGACAATAAAGGAGCCCATGCCATCCACAGAGGAATAAAAAGACAAAATACCAAATAAAATAAAATCCAGGTCTATGCCAATCACTACAGATCAGGGAAGATGACAATCTCTCATATTTTCACTGACTTTTGCGGTTTACAAAGATTTTTAAAGGCATCATTGAATGTATTTAAATGACTACACATCAAAGCACCACTGGAAGGAAAAGACAGTTCCATCCTAAACAATACACAGGGAATCTTCAAATTTTGCCAGAAACACTTTATAATCTTCAGCACACCTAGACCTCTCTACCCAAAACCTGGGACAAAATGCAGGTAAGTTCATAGGAAGAAAATGAATTCAGATGCTTAGGTTTGTTGAAAGAAAGAAGGGGCTGGGAGACCCCAAAAGTCCAAAGCAGACCTTACAAAGATCAAGAAGTTTCTTAATATATGTGACTATGTTTCAAGAGAACTAAGTATCTCAATCAGTACTGCACACTGTAGAGAAATTTTTTTAATCGGAACTTAGTAGAAAATGCAAATGAGAATGGACTTTATGACTTCTCCATTTCAATGATGCTTCCTGTCCTTATCTTGACTGAGCCACGGGGTGCCCAGATGTATGGTCAAACACTAATCCGACTGTTCCTATGAGTGTTTGGGATGGGATTAACATTTAAATGGGTAGATAGAATAAAGCAGACTGCCCTGCCTGTGGGTGGGCCTCATCCAATAAGCTGAAGGCCTGGCTGGAACAAAAAGTCTGACCCTCCCCAAGCAAGGAAGAATTCCTCTTGCCCGATGGTCCTTCAAACTGGGATATCGGCCTTTTTCCTGCCTTTTGACTGGAACTGAAATACTGGCCCATCCTGGGTCTCCAGCCTGCCAGTCTTCAGATGCAAACCACACCATCTGCTGTCCTGGGTCTGTAGCTGGCTGACTCACTGCAGATCTTGGGGCCTGCCCATCTCTGTAATCACATGAGCCAACTCCTTATAATAAATCTCTTTACAAATATATTTTTCACACGTCCTGTTGGTTCTGTCTCTCTGGAGAACCCTGACTAATACATCCTTCATCCCACAGAGCTCTGTGGCAGAGTAAGCCATCATTAGTCACACAGCTAGTCTGTATTTAAAGACAATATTTATCTTATTTTTAAGGTCATGGCTCTTTACGGAGAGAATCGGACAGAGTGTTCAGATGAGGATCTGTGGTTGGATAAGAAACAATGAAATATTTGATTTTTCTATGCACAGACTCAGAAAAGTTGTAGAGGAGGATGTGGGAGAATATGCAGGTAAAAGTCCAGTGAGGACATGGATTTGGGTGCTTGGGTTACTTAGAGGGAAGAGAAAAGTACAAAGGCCAGACCCACAAGCTCAGTACAGACCCTGTAATACTGGGGAAGTCTGTGGACACAGGCAATGAGCTTGCAAGGGAGTTAGGGTCGCCACACCCTCATTTCTCAGCAGAGAATACTGAGGCCCAGGGAGGGAAGTGACTTGACCAGGCCCACACAATAAGCCAGCCCCTCCAGGTTGACCAAGGCCCAAAGCTGATCCTGATGGAAACAACATGCAGGAACAAGCTTGAACCGAGCACTTAGAATGCAGCCCCTGAGCCCTTGGTCCTCTCGCTCACAAGGTGGGTATCGTGCACTATCCAGTAATTACTGAGCAACTTTCAGTTAAATTTTCATCTAATTGTCAACTGCATTTCTACCCACAAATCCCCAAGTGTTCTACAGAGAAGATGTAAGACTATCCACACTCTCAAATGGGTGAACATCTTGCCTCTCAATTTCCTACCAGCCTTGATCTTCAAGTTCAGCCCCAATTTTTTTTTTTTTTTTTTTTTTGCAGTACGTGGGCCTCTCACTGTTGTGACCTCTCCCATTGCGGAGCACAGGCTCCGGACGCGCAGGCTCAGCGGCCATGGCTCACGGGCCCAGCCGCTCCGCGGCATGTGGGATCTTCCCAGACCGGGGCACGAACCCGTGTCCCCTGCATCGGCAGGCGGACTCTCAACCACTGTGCCACCAGGGAAGCCCCAGCCCAAATTTAATGTTAACTAAAAGGAAAAACATTTTATTTTTATCCCTTTATCCCTCAAAAGATGAGATAAGGATACATTTTTCTTAAATGAAAGGGAGAAATAGAAGACAGTTTTGTATCTATGATACATACTACCGCAGTAAATTTCAACCATCGTCACCAAAATAGCAATATTATCCAAGCTCACACTTATCAGGGAATTTCTGGAGATTTCTTCCTAATATAATCAAAAATGAAAATGCCCCAGATCAATTCCTTTAACCCAAGACTGTTTTTCCCCCCTATTTCCTACATTCCACAAGTACTGATAATTGCCCCAGACATTTATTTCATCAGGACATGAAAATCAAAACTCAACTTCTATGGAGCTTGAGCTTTCACTTCTTTAATACCTGTGCACAAAACACAAAAATAACATGAATGAAGAAAAGTCACACAAAGGAAGTTTTCATTATCTTTCATTTGTAAAAGAAAAATTATCAACAAAAAATTAAGGAGGAAAACTCCCATTTTTAAGCACGGACACAAATGCAGTGCGAAAGTTTCCTCCTTATTGCTAATATAGCTATATTTATTTAATGAGCTCAGAAAGGCTATGGTCTGCTCTAGAAAGTGGGAGGGGAAGGAGATGAGGGTTCATGCTAAAAATAGCAGATGAATAAGTGATACATAAAAAAGATGACAAGTACATTCCTACCACACCCAAAACTCCTAGAAAAATATTTTCTGCCGTTTAGTCATTCCATCACAGTATTTGGTCATTTGTCCATTTCTAGGTTGGTCCTAAAAGATAATTAGTTTTTCCTTTCTGGCAGAGTAAGTTGAAAAACTCCCATGCAATATTTTCCAAGCACTAAAACCCACCTCCGCAGAAGAACGCAGCTAATCACACAGAAGACGCTGAAGTTCACTGGTAGTTAGAATAACCAGCCACAGGTTTAGAAAATCAGTTTTGTTTTGTTCTTCCCTTTGAGATAGAATTCACATGCTAGAAAATCCACTCACCGAGTGCATTCATAATAAATACATTTCCCACCCATCAAATCAAGCTGAAAAATCCAAGTTATGAAAAGAAGTAAATTAAGGATTAATTTCTACTTTACACAAAACCCTTCATCACATGGTTCCTTGGCAAGTGAAGCACAGTCTGATTCACTGAAGTCTTACTGAGAGGCTTGATTTGGTTAGGAGCACAGATTTGTGTTTAAGTTCTGCCACTTGACAGCTGTGTGACACTGGACCATGTCTCTCACCTCTCCCAGCGTCTAACCACTCATCCATCAGGTGGGCGATACAGACAACTTGACTGCACGGAGTTACTGGCCTGAGATAGGAGCCTTGAGAAGTAGACTCGGAAACCATGAGGATGGAGAGCAGAAGAGAGGATGTTCCTCGGGAAATGAAGGAGTGAAGCCTGAAGGAAAGTAGCCAGGAGCTGGTGAGGGGCTGGGGTGGGGACCAGCCCAGGGAAGAGGAAAGGAGACACAGATGCATCCACTCACTACCTGGAACCAAGTACCATAGAAACAGATGGGGAGAAAGTTACCCACCCTTTGGGAGCTATTATTTCATACTAGGAGCAACCTTATACACAAAGGGATAATTACACAACAATGTGTGAGATAAGGAGAGACCCTGAGAATTATGAGAATATAGAAAGGTGCCTGATGGCGAGGTGGGAAAGGGGGTCAAGGGCAGCTCCTTGGAGGAGCTAAACCCTTCATCACAGACAAGCAGGGGTGAGCCTGATGACAGGAGCAGGTGGGATAGGGCAGTTTGCGTGTGTGGTCTACGTGGGTCCTCTCTGGCTGAGGGAAAACCCAAAGAAAGAAGTGGAACCTACAGGAAGTTTGGTGTTGTAGCTAAAGGTCGAGGTGCGGAGAGGCTGTCAGGGACTTTATCTTGTAAGCAATGGGGTCCACTGGGGGATTTTTAATCCTGGTAATCCCATGGTCAGATTTGCTTTTTAGATGCAAACCTCTCTCTGACCTTGTGCAGAAGAGGCATCTGAGGAAGGGCAAAACCCACAGCCTCTGCAGCCTTACAGGGAAGAGAGAAGACAGTCCTGCTTACACCCCTCATCCCTCAGCACCTGCATACCGTGTGCTGGAAATTCAAACGGCCAGGGTGACCGCAGCATTTCACAGTGCCCTGCCTTGGCTCATGCTGACCCCTGGCCTGGAATTTCCTTCTCCATTCCTCTCCTGATTAACTCCTCATTCTTTAAGAAGCAATGCAGGCACCCCCTCCTCCAGGAAGTCCTCCATGACTACACAGGAGGCTAAACTTCACGTATGTCTTCCACAACACTCTGGAATATCGTCTGCTCTGAATTCATTCTATTATGTTGAAATTATATGCTCAGCTGTCTGTCACTCTGCTAGACTGTGAGCACCCTGAGGGCAAAGACAGCATCTTTGAATTCCCAGTCTGCACCCTCGCCGGGCCCAGAGTCTGCACTGAGTAAACGTTCGCTGAACTAGACTGAATGTTAATCTCCTGCCCTCGGCCCGTCCACCACGTCCCTGCGGCCTGCTGAAGGAAGGCTCGACCTGGCCCAGCTCCTCCGTAATCTGGCCTTGTCTCCCTCAAACCTGCTTCTCGAAAACCCTCCGATGCTTTATTGCCCAAATGGCTTGCCCCCACGCCTCTCAGATCACATTTTCCTCGAGGCTTTGTTCATTTTTTTCTCCCTTCACCACAGTCTCCGATGGCCTAAGTTCAATCTCTCCTAGTTATGATTTTCAAACTCGAATATTGAAAATGAAGCCTGCGGTGGTTCACAGAACCCAGCCAGTCCCAAACCCACCCGCTGCCAGTTTTCTCTTCCCAAGATACCACCTCCCTGCCCCCCACCTCCTCCCTCTCAGCCTCACTAACCCCAGGAAGTGAGAAAGGCCCAGAGAGTCGGGATGGGGAGGGCAGACGGCTGGCAGGAGGCCAAGACCCGCCCAAGGGCAGGGAGGTTTTGTCCTTGTTCACTTGTTTAAAATAACAAACGGGAAGGAAAGGAAAGTACTAACTGGACTTAGTTTACAGCTTTCTCCCTCAGGACTTCAAAAGGAATCCAACATGTGGACGGTCTGCTCCACGTTGGATATGCCCAAATGCAAGTTGCATCATCCTGCCCCAGAGTCGCCGAAAGGCCCAGGGACAAGCCCGTACGATGGCCGCTTTTAGGCAAAGCATGTCCCTACACACAGCGGTATGAAACTCAGCCATTACTACTGTGATAGTCTTTTTATCTGGAAAGGGCACTGACAATGAACTCCCCTGCCGCAGCACTTCCAAGAAAACCTGTTCCAGAGACTTCCCTCTCCCATGATGTAATATGCACTCTCCGTTCAGCTGTTACAAGGCTGTAAGTGACTATAGCTGAGTTTCTTGGGATCTCTGGGGGAAAGCGCTATGTAAATAAATATTTTCTATTATGTAAAATAAAATACAGTGAAGTTGAGATTTTTAAATGGTAACTGGATAAAGCACAGCTCAGTACTTTAGAGAAAACTATATATTTATGGGATATGTAGATCAGGTTCTTACTGATCTTGATTTGTAAATGCCTTTGCCTTTGTAGCATCGCAGAACATTCTCTAGTCCAAAACCATCTCATAAAAGCAATTCTAAGCATGTGCTTGTTTGCCCCCTTAATGCTTCATACTCTCTGTGTCTGCAAGTAAAGAGCAAACAGCTCTCTTCACAACCGTCTGGCAAAAGAGTTAAGGTCAGTGGGTATAGCAAATATAACTCATGTTACCCACCGCAAGCCTTCTGGGAAAACATAGATAAATTACAACCTTAACAATTGCCAATATGGTAGGGAGAATATTTTCAGGTGGAATGTCTAAAGATCAACCCAAATTGTTTCTTACCAGACATTCAGAAGTGTAATATGAGAAGGTGAATGTGTGCAGGGGAGGGGAGTAGGGGAAGGGGTGAGAGCAAGGGGGATGGGGGAGGGGAGAAGTGAAATGAAAAATCAGCAGTTTTAGGACAGTGTGCTTAAAATAACTGATGTAATGATTCTGTCAAAGAATGCATAATGGGCCACAAGTAATAATTACCCTTTCTTTAAAAAAGCTTCTCTTGGTACTTCCCTGGTGGCACAGTGCTTGAGAATCCTCCTGCCAGTGCAGGGGACATGGGTTTGAGCCCTGGTCCGGGAAGATCCCACGTGCTGTGGAGCAACTAAGCCTGTGCACCACGACTACTGAGCCTGCGCTCTAGAGCCCGTGAGCCACAACTACTGAGCCCACGTGCCACAACTACTGAAGCCTGCATGCCCAGAGCCCGTGCTCCAAAACAAGAGAAGCCACCGCAATGAGAAGCCCGCGCACCGCAACGAAGAGTAGCCTCCGCTCGCTGCAACTAGAGAAAGCCTGCGCGAAGCAGCAAAAAACCAACGCAGTCAAAAAATTAAAATAATTAATTAAATTTAATTTTAAAAAAGCTTCTCTTCAGGCCAACCGACCACCCTAGACCCTTGGATTTGTGTAGGGATTTATGTGAAAGTAATTCCCCCCTCCCAAGAGAGAACAACAGCACCACTTTTGACATCATAAATTAAGCATTTACCAACTATGAAAAAAGAAATAAAGTTACATTTAATGAAAATTTAAATTTTAAAAAAATGTTTGCTTGGACTTCTTGTGGCCATAAAGAGAGAAAGAAAAAGGAGGGGGTGGAAAAAAAGGCCAGGAGCATCTCAGTGTTGCCCAATTTCCCATCTCTCTCCCTGGACCTAAACATTTGACAACACACAAGGACCTGAAATCTCCAAGCTGGGCATCCCCTCCATTGGACTAAAGTATGACTTTGAATTTAAATTTAGAGAGCCAGTAAAAGTTAAAACCATACCTTTTCCCACTACAATCAATATGAAATTTTTAATTGGGGCACTTGAATCCATGAGTTGCATCTCTGATGACAGACTCGGATCCTGGAAATTCAGGACCCCAGGGGAGACGTAGTACAGAGAAAATTCAGGAAAAGCTATTTCTCCTTCTCCTCAAGCTTTTTGATTTGTCGTGTAAATGTGACACAGCATGACATCGCTACATGCCCCAGACAGAAAGCCACGCGGTCGGGACCTGTCTCAATACTGGCCCTCTTCCCAGACATGAGCAGGGTGAGGCTTCCGGGCCAGAGCAGGCCAAGGGCAGAGATGTGTCTGTCCCCAGAAGCCGTGTCCTTGGCAAAACCCCCCAAACCCTTCCACTCCCGCTATTCTCCTTGGCAGTTTCAACTTCCCTTCCAGTTCCTTGGAAACACTATTTTGTAGTTTGTTAGCTGGCACTCCTGAAATAAATAGCATATTCTGTTTCAATTCAGGAGCGTAGGAAACTATCTTTAATATTCTATAAAATTAGAGAAAATGATGTACTCTGAAAAACATTTTCCATATAAATTGTTAAACTTCTGCTGTGTTACTCTGGGCCAGGCCTTCAGAACTGCACATCCAGATCAGGGCCATTCCACCACCCAACACTTTTCCCTGCTTCAATTTGCCCCTCACCAGCATCACCACCGCCAAGCCACTGCCAGATTAATCTTCCAAAGATAATGCATTCATCACGATTTTCCTCCCAACTTAAAAACCTATATTCCTCCCTTAGATCTAGAGGCTATAATAAACCTTATATCCCAGGGTTATTTTTAAGACCCTGAAAAAGCTGCGCCAGTACCCGTCCCACCCAACCACCAGCTATTCATCACTTCCTAGCCCACACCTCTGCTCTCATGTGCTCAGGAGCCTCAAGCAACCACTGTTACTCCTACAGTTGACCCTTGAACAGTAAGGATTTGAACTGCACGGGTCCGCTTATACGCAGATTTTTTTTAGTAAATACTACATGCTACAGTACCACACGATCGTGGTTGGCTGAATACAGAGGGCCAACTATAAGTTATACACTGGAGGGTTGGAGCCCCTAATCCTTGTGTTATTCAAAGGTCAACTATACCTCCAAATTGTTCTACCATGCGCCCCACTCTCCTCGCAGCCTGGATCAGCTTTCATACCAACAGACCTCTTAGCAATTTTTTAAGGCCATATCCTTCCAGCCTGGATCAGCTTTCATACCAACAGACCTCTTAGCAATTTTTTAAGGCCATATCCTTCCAGGAAGTCTCCTCCATCTCCTCTAGATCACAGCACAGCTCAACCCCTGATGCCTCACAGCATTTGATGACTATGCTAGTTGGTACTAACTTATACCATTCTAGAATATTCTTTAGTTTCATGTTTATGAGGCCTGCTTTCTAACTAAATAATACATTTTTTTAGAAACAGGGTCCATATTTTATAATTATTTTTATATTTTGAAGTTATAGGCATCTGTTAGGTATGTCGATATCTGAAGATGGACAAATAAGCGAGAGGGAAGAATTGGGAAGGGAGAAAGACGACACAGGATATCAGAAAAGGAGAAGGCAACGGTGGATCCAGGTATGAGCAGAAGATCTGTCTCAACTGTGCCATCATTTAGAAATACTTGAAGGGGCAAGAGATGGGAATTACTTGGTTATTTTGCTACTGCCAATTGATAAATCCCAAATTCTTAGTGTAACACAAATATATCACTTGAATGCATGCCTTTCATCAGTTTCTTATTTACAGCCAGAAATTTCTTTCTACACATTCTAAGTTCTTCATATATATGCAGGCAGAAAACAAATTCTAAGCAAGGTTAAATATTCAAACACAAAATAGAAGATTGATAATGTACTGTTTGATTTGTGATTTAAGTCAAACGCTATAGGGAAAATTCTTTTCTGATGGGGTGTCCAAATTGTTGTATTGCCATGGATTTTTTTTTAAAGAACCTGGTCTCTCTATAATAATTTACAAAGTAAAAAGAATGAAAAATTCAGGAACACACCAACCCATCTTCGCCCTATCCCTCTTCAAGTTCCCAAATCATCTGACACTGATTTTGAAGGGACTGTAGTGGATACTGTTGTGTACCACCAGACCTCTCTTTCAAGACAGAGGCATCCTTTCCCTTAGCTGCTCATGGTGCAAGAGTGGGAACCCACCTCTTCTGAAGGCAGCTGCTTTGACCAGTAGACATGGCATGACACGGCATGCCTCACTGGAAGCAAGCAATTCTGAATGGCCACCCTAGCTCCCAAGCCCCCTGTAGGATCAGCTCAACACAATTCAACGAGTCCCTCCTTAATCATGCTCCCTCACTCCCTTACTCCTGAGCACGGTCCTAATAAAACTCCTCACATGCAAATCTCTACCTCAGGGTGTTTCCCAGGGAAACTGAACGAAGAGAGGGGTGCTAGAAATTTCACCGACACTTGTGTAAGTGCTCAGGTTGTCTGAGTAAAGGAAAATAGAAACTAAGCTTCTCCCTCTCCTCTAAAATGCAAACAGCATAGAAAGTAGCTGTTTAATTATGTGAATGTGGAGACAGGCCAAAGAAAGCATCTTCCTTAGCACCTTATCTGTTATAAACAGAAAAAACAAACCAAAAAATTAGTGTTTTTTTTCTAATCCACAGACACAGGAATAGCTGTATTATACCAAACTACTCTTTCTCAGCCATCTTCTGTATTAGAATCGCATGTGTCTAATCTTCCAATAGTTTTACCATATAAATTTTGTTCCCAAAGTGCCAATATATGAGAGAATCATCCAGGCCAGGAGCTACTCAACACGAGGGAACAAGATTTGGTCACAAATGTCCATATACAGCCACCAAAGGTTGCAAAGCACATCACATCCCTCATATGACAAAACTGCAGCCATTAAGTACTTGAGCCAAAAAGCCACAGAAACTACTCCCTGTAGAGGTGTAGGAACCAGTTCCCCCATCTGAGTCTGCCCCGAGTGACATGAGCCATGGGAGGAAACACTTGTAAATAACCTGTACCTGGTTTTCTATGGCTTTCCTGTTCTTTGGGTCGCTCACCACGGACAGCTGTAACTCTGCCATCTTCTTCATCTTGCTATCCATATCTATCTTCTGAACGAGGTTTCTGGTCTGGTTCTTCAGCAGCCGAACTGTGTCCTCTTTGCCGTGCTTCTTTGCGAAAAGGGATGCGCAGGCCGAGTGGATGGCAGTGACCCAGTTCTCCAGATCTGTCTGGCTGGTGGCCTAAACACAGGGGGGAAAAAAGCAATTTGGAACTGTTTCACCACAAAAGTGTTCTCTAAAGTGGCAGGCTGGGCTTGAATATGTAAAACCCCCAAGTACCTTCACTTCATAAAAACTGTTTGTTTTATTTGTTTTTTTTTTTTTTACGGTACGCGGGCCTCTCACTATTGTGGCCTCTCCCGTTGCGGAGCACAGGCTCCAGACGCGCAGGCTCAGTGGCCATGGCTCACGGGCCCAGCCGCTCCATGGCGTGTGGGATCCTCCCGGACCGGGGCACGAACCCGCGTCCCCTGCATCGGCAGGCGGACTCTCAACCACTGCACCACCAGGGAAGCCCAAAACTGTTTAATTTTAAAAACACACACTCACCACAGGTCCACAGGCTTCCTTTACTCCAGAGGGCCTGTGAGAACATCGAGGGTGACACATGGCCCCAGATAGAACGGGAAGACAAACTACTGATAGAATCAAGCTGTACACCAGCAATAGGGGAGTAATAAGAAAACCAGGGTTTATCCACGCAGTGTACATCATGCTGCTCTCTAAAAAGCACTTTATCGTCATAATTTTAATAGGATGAGAAAATATTAGGACTAAATGGTTACACTGTGAAGCCTGGATATGAAATTTCATCTACGGTATGGACTCAATTATGAAAAATAACAATAAAAGAACATTTCGGGGAGGACACAATAATATTAAAATAGTCGTCTGTGAATATTGGGAATGTGGAGAGTGGTTTTCTTTTTCTACCCTTCAGTACCTTCAGACACAATGACCATATAGTATTTTCATATAAGAATATTTTATTTTAAAAACAGTAAAGAGGGCTTCCCTGGTGGCGCAGTGGTTGAGAGTCCGCCTGCGAACACAGGGGACGTGGGTTTGTGCCCCGGTCCGGGAAGATACCACATGCCACGAAGCGGCTGGGCCCATGAGCCATGGCCGCTGAGCCTGCGCGTCCAGAGCAATGGGAGAGGCCACAACAGCGAGAGGCCCGCGTACCGCAAAAAAAAAAAAAAAAAAAAAACAGTAAAGAAAGTCTGAACAAAGCAGAATGGGCAAAGATGTATGATTCTAAGCAGGCTGAAACACACGTTCAGTTTCCCCTGATGCCCAGAAATAACCACACACGTTCACACCACGAGGTTAATCCTCCAGTGACCTGTGGGATCGTACAATGGGAACTACTGGGAAAATTTCTTTAAAACTAAGGATATTTTTCCTGAATCACAAAATAAAATATTCATTTCATACCTCCCCCTAAGTCCATGCAGATTTAATCCAGTGTATTTACCTTTCCTACAATTCATATGAACACCAGTTTGTTACTTTGCTTTAAAGCACCACAGAAAGTTCAAGCAAACCTTTCTGTTAAAAGAAGGAAAATCAAACCTTAGGCCCTGACTCTTTTCAGTCAGGTCAGGTTGAGGACAGCAATAAGGCTAGGGGCCCAGGGCGTTTACCAGGTTAGTGCTGGGAAATCCTATTGCCCAAAACACTTCAGAGAATTCTAGATTCCAAAGAATCTAGAATCAAAGGGGTCCAAAACAACTATATTGTTCTAAAGGGGCCCTGGGGGCAGCCAGGACCAAGCTTATCAGAGACCTGAATCGAGGACCTAGGAGGTTTTCCATGAAGCTTCCAGCCACATAGAATCTATAGCTCATGTTGTGTCTACACCCAGTACTGGGTTTGGATTCGGAGGCATTTCAGAAGCACACTTCACTTCCTGGCTCTCACCCCCACTTCTCTGGAGTTAATTCATAATAACAACAGTCATAATAGTTAGAATTTCTTTAGCACTGAACACATGCATATCATATTGTTTACCCTTAAAACAATCCTAGAAGCTATTATTATCCTACGGGTTGAAGGGTCTGAAGCTCAGAGAAGTTCAGTAAGTGTTGCAAGATGATGTGCAGACTCGGCGAGAACGCCAGGATCCACACCTCAGCCTGACCCTCCTTTGCTAGAAAGATTCTAAGAATCATAACAGTAGATAACCTGAACCTTAACGGCCTAAGACCACTTCCACAGGGTAATGAGACCCTACAGTATTTGTCAATGAGGGTTTTCCTGAAAAGCATCTTCACTGCCACTGGGATTCTTGGGAAGAACTTAAGCCTCTACTGTCCATTTTCTCTGGGTTTTCACTTAAAAACTTCCACTCTGGCAACTTCGGATCTTGTACTCACTAGATCACGGACTAGGCCAGAACAGGATCGTAATTTTTCTCTCTTTGTATCCTGAAGAGCAGCCCAGGGGCTACAGCCTGGCATTTCATGGGCAGGCATCCAAGAAGTGTTTGCTGGATGAATGGCTGCATTTGCAACGACCCTGCGGCACCTGGCAGTCAGCGGAGGCCAATTTTCTTGCTTAAACCTTAATCCAAAGTCTGACAGCTTTTAGTCTATTTCAAATTGCTAAGTTGTGCCTCTTAATTCTGGTCCTTCTCATCCTAGCAGGACACAAGCTATCGCCTCCACCCTCCATTTAGAAAGCTCAGCAGATGGGCATCATCAGAAAATCCACAAACAACAAATGCTGGAGAGGGTGTGGAGAAAAGGGAACCCTCTTGCACTGTTGGTGGGAATGTAAATTGATACAGCCACTATGGAGAGCAGTATGGAGGTTCCTTAGAAAAGTAAAAACAGAACTACCATATGACCCAGCAATCCCACTATTGGGCATACACCCAGAGAAAACCAAAATTCAAAAAGACACATGCACCCCAATGTTCACTGCAGGACTATTTACAATAGTCAGGTCATGGAAGAAACCTAAATACCCATCGACAGATGAATCGATAAAGAGGTGTGGTACATGTATACAATGGAATATTACTCATCCATAAAAAGGAACGACACTGGGTCATTTGTAGAGACGTGGTTGGATCTACAGACTGTCATACACAGTAAAGTAAGTCAGAAAGAGAAAAACAGGACTTCCCTGGTGGCGCAGTGGTTAAGAATCCACCTGCCAATGCAGGGGACATGGGTTCAAGCCCTGGTCCGAGAAGATCCCACATGCCGCGGAGCAACTAAGCCCGTGCGCCACAACTACTGAGCCTGTGCTCTAGAGCCTGTGAGCCAAAACTACCAAAGCCCGCGTGCCTAGAGCCCATGCTCTGCAACAAGAGAAGCCACCGCAATGAGAAGCCCATGCACCACAATGAAGAGTAGCCCCCGCTCGCCGCAACTAGAGAAAGCCCACGTGCAGCAATGAAGACCCAATGCAGCCAAAAATAAATAAATTTATTTAAAAAAGAAAAGAGAGAAACAAATATTGTATATTAACGTATATATGTGGAATCTAGGGAAATGGTACAGATGAACCAGTTTGCAAGGCAGAAATAGAGACACAGATGTAGAGAACGAACGTATGGGCACTAAGTGGGGAAAGTGGTGGGAGGGGTGGTGGTGGGGAATGAACTGGGAGATTGGGATTGACATGGATACACTGATATGTATAAAATAGATAACTAATAAAAAGTAAAAAAAGAAAGCTCGGCAGTACCTGGAAAAGGTAGACATCTCCAAAGGAGTTGCTGAGGCAGAAGACATTTTCCTTCTTAGGATGTTCTGGGACGGCCTGCACTATGCTGTCTTCTGCAAACAGGGCACACCGAGGGGCACTACTCTGATCCATGGAATTCTTCCCGTAGGTCTCATAAAACAGCAGGGTGCATCCTGTGAAAGAGAGAAGCACGGTCCTTATCACATGTCCCGAGGATCTATCTAGGAAAGGAATGAGAAGTAAAGGATACGGACAGACAGAAGGAAGGAAGGAAGGAAGGAAGGAAGGAAGGAAGGGGAAGGGAAGGAGGGAGGAAAAGAAAGAGAGACAGAAAGAAGAGAAAAGAAAAGAAAAGAAAAAAGAAAATGACTGAATGAGACTGTTTACCACAAAAGGAAATTTTGGTATCTAAATTATGCCTAGTTGTGTTAGCATCAACCCAGATGAAAATGAGATGTTTCTTGTAAAGGTAATACTGGTAATAACAATACCAAGCATTTATTGTTGCTTACTCTGTGTCAGGAATTCTTCTAAGTATTTCACATGCTCTGGCTTATTTGGTGCCCAAAGCAGCCTTAGAAGGCAGGCGCAGTTATTAGTCCCATTTTACAGATGGAAAGCCTGAGAGTTTACACCACTTTGCAGGTCCCATAGCTGGACTGCAGTGGAGCAGGATCTGAACCCAGGCACCCTGGCCACAGAGCCCTCCTTCATAGCCACAGCACCACACTTCTTAGGAGATCTAAATGCAGGAGACAGAAGAAAACCCCGTATTCATTAACTAAGCGAACTTCTACACTTAAAATGTGGGGTCACAAGAAACTGAGTTCACCTGGGGCACTTTGCCATTTGTGACAAAGTACCCAGTTTATTCTCCAAATGCCACACAGAATAACTTAATTTTAATATATTCTCTTATCTCACAGTGATAGGAAATGTTACTACCATCTTGCTAATTTAGACTGAGAGGAAAATGAAGCTACACGTCCCTGTATTTTATTTTATTTTATTTTATTTATTTATTTATTTTTTTTGCAGTATGCGGGCCTCTCACTGTTGTGGCCTCTCCCGTTGCGGAGCACAGGCTCCGGATGCGCAGGCCCAGCGGCCATGGCTCACGGGCCCAGCCGCTCTGCGGCATATGGGATCCTCCCAGACCGGGGCACGAACCCGTATCCCCTGCATCGGCAGGCGGACTCTCAACCACTGCGCCACCAGGGAGGCCCGTCCCTGTATTTTAAAACGTTACCCTAAAGTACCACTACATATGCTTTCAGGTACATAGCTTTCCCCTAATAAGCTACTAAGATATTCTAGGCAGAAGTTACTAGGGATCTGGTTTGATAATTCGATAGGAATGCTTTCTAATGAGATGTAATTTTTTTTTTTTTTTTGTGGTACGCGGGCCTCTCACTGCTGTGGCCTCTCCCATTGTGGAGCACAGGCTCCGAACGCGCAGGCTCAGTGGCCATGGCTCACGGGCCCAGCCGCTCCGCAGCACGTGGGATCTTCCCGGACCGGGGCACGAACCCATGTCCCCGGCATCGGCAGGTGGACCCGCAACCACTGTGCCACCAGGGGAGCCCGTGAGACGTAATTTTTAAGCAAATTCTAAAATGCTCACAAGTATGTTTACTTGTTGAATATCCCTTAAAACCTTCAACCAATCAACATTTCTGAGCACTTCTCATGTGCTGATGAATGATATGGTACCATCATGCTATGGGCACCATCCCTTGCTTTGAAAATATTGGGCTGGCCGAAAAGTTCATTCCAGTTTTCCCATAAGATGTTATGGAAAAACCTAAATGAACCTTTTGGCCAACCCAATACTTTCCACACTGACAGTTAATGAAGCAGTAGCCTGCTTTCCCCTGCATTGTAAATGCATGGGGTCCACTTCATGGCTGCTTTACCCTGCTACATTATGAGTCTTCATTCATAAAAGTTTACATGTTTTGAAAACTATCTCACTCTTACCGGTTGCACTTCTTCCCTTGAAAACAGATCTTAATTTGGATGAACAAGTTTATATAATGGAGCCCAGCGTAGCACAGAAGCCAGGAGAAAAAAAATGCAGGACCCTAGCTCAAGACAGCACTTTCTCCCTCCATGGTACTTTCTGATCTCAAGAAGCACTGAGCGATCTCTCCTCCCACAGTCAAAACTCACCCAAACACAGAAGCTGTGAGAGCCTCTTAGAACGAGGGAGAGGAGGAAGAGGTTTATGGCCAGAGCTGCTGCGGCAGGTCTGAGCCTGTCTTTTCTTCCGGCCACTAACGGACTTAGAAACAATCCCCAAGTCTTTCCATCAGGAAAAGCCTGTGCGACATCCCATGACCATGGGACCCGAGGACAACAGAGCAACAGCAGCTCCACCCAACTCCCAATTCTCTCCAAAGGGTTCACGTTCACTTCCCAGCGCCCCTAACGCTGAGCTCCCAGGGGCGGTGGTTTGAATCGCGGCATCCAGAGGAAATGAACGCAATCTTGGGCAGATGCCAGAACGCTGCCAACTCTAACGTCCCCCTACGCCCCACCCTGACAGAACGCAGCTCTCCCGGGGAAGCGTGAAACCAAAACAGGGCATTTCGCTTTAGAACCAGGCCAGTATGTCCAACAATTTGCAGAATTTTGTTGCCATCGAATTTAAGGAACAGGAAACCAGTCGTAAGTCTATTACATCGAGTTTTACTTAATCTGCATCTCTGACGCGGGGGCGATGAGGCTGATGGAAAGGGGCTGCGCGCCGAGGTCAGCAGAGCCTCCCGGGCCCACCCCACCCCCCAGTGCTGTGGCCATCAGCCCTGCCCTGTCCACCCCCCCAGGAGCTGGTGTCAGCCTGGGCAGTGGTCAGTGGAAGCAAAAAGAGAAAACAGATCAGAACAGCACTGGAAGCACAAGAAGAGAAGAGACTGTATTACTAGAAATATCACCAGGGAAAGGAGAGAAATTAGTCTCGGTCTCCCTTCAAATCCACCTTCTCAACCCACACTCATCCGTCCTCCCTGTCACAGGCACAATGACCAGCATCCTAAACTTCCTTTATGAACCCCCCTCCTGACCTCGGTTATGTACTGTGTGTTTTGAGGGACAGCTTTAACCCCCTTGCCAACTATTCTGCCCAGGAAGTTCCCTGTGAACCGCACGAAAATCCACTCATTGGAAAAGACAGATGGAAAGCGGAATTACCCTTGTTAAAAATTTATTACATCCTCCAAACCCTAAAAAACATTTGCACCCTTAGCATACCTATACATTCGACGTAGGTGGGCAACCAGATGGTTGGCTGATAGCCGCTCTCTCTGAATAACACTGTTTCTACTTTAGTTACATAGAGACTCCAAGGATAATTTAAAAGTTCTGCTTAAATGTACGTGTGTGTGTGTGTATATATATACACATATATGTTTTTAACTATGATTAAATGAGATAGTTAAGTCCAAATATTACAACTTGGATTCTAAGCCAAGAAAGTTGAATTCAATATATTGAATTCCCAGAGGAAAGAGGTGTAGAAAACCATATGGAAAAGGTTATGCTGGCAAAAAAAACATCTCTATCCCATGCCTTTCCTTGGCTGCAAAGGAAACAAAGGGATGTGTGCTTTATAACATTTACCCCTACAAAGCACCCTTTATCCACGGGTCTTCAAGTGTTTAACCGGCAAGGGCTCAGGAAGGACTGTGGATCTTGCAATCGTCAGAGACAAGTCAGGACCATCCCTGCCCCCGAAGTCAGCAACCAGAAGTTCCCCGGGGAAGCTGCCAGGATGGAAGACAGGGTCCTGGAGACACCCTCTTCCAAACTTAAGTGATCCCTGCCTGAACTTCCCCCAGGAAGCCTCCAACACTCTGGCGTTGCACAAATGTCTCCAGTAGCAGGGAACTCAGGAAGGCAGTGGGTTTGTTTGGTTTTTTTCTGTTGTATTTTTTACATTAATTCACAATCAGCTTCTTTTCCATTTATTAGTCCTATCCCAACCTCAGATGAACCAGAATAAATTCAGTGTCTCTTTTACCAGACTGACACATCCTATGCATGACACATTCTAGAACACAGTGCACCCACTCTAAATACCGCACGAATGGGATGCAGCTTCACGCTTTGAGTCACAAACAATTCCAGACGCTCATTCCCCTGAGGGGCATTTTTCACTCCCCTCTTCAGCTGGAACTTTTACAAGACCCACTGGCTCGTTGATGAACAAGTCTCCTGCAATATCCTGCCCCTAAGGAGAGAAACGGCCAACTCTGACCAGGGCAGAGGCAGGGGGGAATGATGGAGCTGCAGACGACATGACATCTCTAATGATGTAGCCAACAACCGTGTGTGCTCTTTAAATCGTATCTACTTTCATTTTAGCCTCATCACAGTGGAAACCCATTGTGAATGGCCTGCAAATCGAACCCTCAAATCTTTTTCACTTGTAATACTTTGCGGCTATACCTCCCTATCCTGTACTTGGGTAGCTCTTTGATTATTAAAACTTAAAGCATCACTTATCCCTTCAAAATGTTATCTTGCTGGATTTGACCCATAATTCCAACCTTCCAAATCTCTTCCATCATCCAGTAGAAAACCCCGCCTCTCCAGTACACCCAAACTGGGTAAGCTCTTTGCCTTCCTCAGCCACAAGGTATCACAAGGATCCAAATCCAGAGGTTGGAAAAGAGGACTGCATCCATGTGGGATGCCAGGTCTTGGGTTTTATAAACCCTCCAGTTTGCTAGGGAAAGGAGATGAGATGCCTTTGCGGGTGCACCTTTCCCAGAGGGGCTTCTGGGTAATTATGAATCGATGCCAGCTCCCCAAGGCTCACAATTTCTAAATATGGGGAGCACCACAGACAGCTCCGGGCCTTTCACACTCGCTGTGTGCAGACGTGATTTCTGTTTCTGCCTTCTCCCATGACAGGGAAGGGTGGTGGCCGCTAATGAGGTTTGACTTTGCACACCACACCAGGTTCCGCCGACAAAGAGTCACACAACAGCTGTGAAGAAATGCCAGAGGCTGTGGGACTGCTCTGTGTCCACATCTGTATAAATCAACATGATGCTGACCCAGAGCCTTAGATCACTTCAAATAATCTATTCATCCACAATGAGCAAGGTGATTATAATTTTTAAATGGCAATGCTTGTGAGAAAACTTTATCGTCTTAACAAAGCAAATGCTTTCTCCTATTTCCTCTGCATCAAAAAAAGAAAAAATAAAAGCATTTGTTGGTGACGACAATTAGACTCTCAGTTCATAAAGGCGAGGTGACACAAATCAAATAATGCAGATGAAATTCTTAGTTGTACAAGCTGGGAAGGATACCTCTTTGGAGTTTTGAACGTGCACAGAAATTCATGATCTATATTCCAAATAACTAAACTACGTTTGGTAACTTATTTGGGGCTCCCCTCCCACCCCCCAGATGCAGGAAAAGTATTAAAGAATGGTACAGAAATACCTATAATGAGCAATAGTTATTAAATTCAATCATTACTTATGAGAATGAATAATGCATATGAATGTTAAGTGAGGCATATTATACAGGTGTGAGAAGGTATTTGTAGGAAAGCAGGCTGGTAGATTCTGGATCAGATGCCTTCACGTGAACTCAGGTCAACACTGCACTCACTGACACTTCCTAGGAAAGAGGACAGCGGAGGAAAGGACCCCAGGGACTCTCTGGGTGGTGACGATCACTTACCTTTAAGTGTCACCCAGTACTGCTTCCATTTCCTCCGAGCCACCAGCTCCAGCTTCCTTTCCTTCTGCAGAGTGACGAGGGCTTTGAAGAAGAGCCACCCGGCTTTGCGCACCACCCCCTGTTCCTTCTCAAAGAGCAGGTCCAGTTGCTCCAAGGAGCTGAGCGAATCGCTGCTGGATTCGGCGGTCTCTGTGGACGTTTCGAGGTTCTCCGTGTTGGTCCTGCTCATCTCCAGCTCTCGCATGAAATTCTCGTAAATGTTCTGTTGGAGGGGATCGCTGCCGATCGCATGAGCGGATTCGCTTCTGTGGCACAGGATCTGAGCCGAGCCCCCTGACCACAGGGATGCAGATGCCTGGGAGGGCCCCTGCACGTCCACGTTCAGCCCATCCGAGCGACTGTCAAAGTAGTCACTGCCCTCCTTGGATCTCGGCTCCTGTGGGCAACACAGATGACCACCCATCAGAGGTTACATATGACCAAAGCACCCCTTCCTCAATGCGGCATACGTGTTAATAGTGTGGTTTGCTAATACTACTGCTGCAAAGCAAGATTCTTTTTTTTTTTTTAATGCATCTTTATCCATCAAGTCTGCAAATCAGAAAGAATTATAGAAACAGTATTGCTCAACCCAATGTATAGCCTGTGGAATCAATGCTTAAAAAATGTAAACCAAATAACCCTGACTATCCTAAATCCAACCCACAGTTAGCATCAAAAAATGAACTAGTATATTCAAAACACACTAGCGAAGATTTCTGGACTGATACTTCTTTGCTAATTGTGAATCACTATCTTCCGGGAAAGAATTCATGTTCTTGCAGTCTTGTTTTTCTTCTGGATCATTTTTAAGCTAAATTAGATGAGCACTAGTTCCAGACTCAAGGAGGGCGTGGTTTATACAAACTTTTCTTCCCCTCCCCACACTGAGCAGTCTCAGCTTCTCACCCCCTCCCAAGGTCTAGACATTGAGATCTCTAGCATCATATTTTCCCTCTTTGGATAGTGAAAACCATGCACCTGGGGTGCCTTATCCACAAAGGGTAGTGGTTAGCAACTGTAGCTTTTACTTCGTAACAAATATTTTTTACTTGGGGAATTCTTTCATGAAAGGAATGTACTATTAATTCATTCACATTGTTTTATTTGAACACCTATTTTATTTTAAGCACTGGGAATACCAAAGCATGACTCTTTAATATTTATTCTGCCACAAAATCAGACACAGGTAGTTCTAAATAAAATTAATATTTATTCTAATAACCGCTGCCCCCCTTAAGACAACATGCACTGAACAGTGAATTGGCCATGTACAGAGATGAAAACACAAAGTTTTCCTCTAATGTCTAGATCAGAAGTCTAGACATTCAAGAAGAATAACTTGCATAGAGGCCATTCATTGGTCAACAGCAGTAAGGAAATTTTTCAGCAGAAAGTGAGCTAATTTATGACTTAAAAGACACTGACATTCCAAACTTACAGTTTAAATTAAGGTAACTCTGCAGAGAGACTCTAATACTCATCTACTCAGAGGCTAGTGGGTTTTCCTTCTCCATTAAAATAAAAAGGAGGGAAAACAGGATCAAGGACCATTGACTAAAGACCTTATTTTGAATATTCTCCTGTGTGGAGGGGTTTTCTTTTCAGAAACTTCATCAAGAAATCAAGTCGCAATTAGTTGCTATCTTTTGCAGGAAAATCATCAATAGAAAAGTGCTTCTAAATACCCAAGGGCTACAAGCAACTAAGCCCCAAACATAGCTGTTACTAATGAAAATATTATCTTCCGCTCTGTTTATACTATGTCCCATAATCAGATTTATTTATACACTGATGCTTATGCAAGAACAGAGCAAATAAGCCAGCTGTGGTGAGTCACTTGGACAGGAAACTTTCAACATAGTTTAAGGTTTTTTTTTTTTCAATTGTCACTTTGTTGCTCTTCAAAAGTTCTTAGGAGATGAAGGAATACTTCTCATTTAGCTAGTATTGACATTATTTCAGCTATAAATAGGACTCTCTGACCCACAGCCCCAAAACACTGGGATTGCCTCTGGTACCCAGCTGGAGCTATAATGGGGTGTTTCAAACCAAGCAGAGCCCTGCCAGAGAAAGGCATCAAGAGGCAAACTTAAGTGTAACCTGTTAGTGCTCCTGACATTGTTTCTCATAAGAGGGGGACTTAAAGGCACAGCACTAACTTTTAAATGTTCAACTGGAGCAAAGCAAGACAAATTTTCCTCCATGACAAATGGAGAAAGATTGCATTTTAGCATCCATAACTGATTCTTATACACAGACATGAACTTTCCTGGTCTCTAATAAATTTGTAAAGCTTCCTATCTAGAATCCTAATAGCTAGTGACTCATTTTCAGGCTAATAGGAAGGAAGGAAAGAAGGAAGGAAGGGAGGAGGGAGAGAGGAGGGAGGGAGGGAGGAGGGAGGGAGGACAGTTCCTAAACGGTCTCAGCTGGATTTCCTGATCACTGTATTATGGGTGTGAAACTAAGGTGCTATGTTAGACATGTACATAAAGAAGTCTGATTTCCATTTCCACCCCCACTGGATAATCGTAAACAATGGATAACATAACGATGACAAGAGCACTATAGCAAAGAGTAGAGAGGAATTCAAGAGATGTCACTAAATCCGTTGGAGCTAAAGGAAAACTCTTATCACCATTCCTCACTCTCTAGGAAAAAGTACCAAATTTACCATGTCATTCTTCGTATGCTATTGTCCTTTTCACAGTAATGGCCACTGGTCCTCTGCAGAAATTCCCTGTGACTATGTAGCCCTCAAAGGGCAGTGAGAGCCTAAAATTAAGATGGTCAGAAAGGCGGAGTCTCTGTGTCCTGAATCTCCTCTGTAAGAAACTCTGCAGTAGTAGTCACTGCTACCCCTCAAATATATCTGGTCCTCCCCTAGGGTACACGGCAGGACCATTCCCTACTCCCCACCCACCTCCCTTGGAGTTAGGCAAGGCCATGTGACTTGCTTTGGCCAATAAATGCAAACAGAAGTGAAATGTGTCACCCCTGAGTGGGAGCTTCAAAAGCCAACACACGGTTCTTTCTCCCTCTGCCACAGAGGCTTGCGGTGTGCCAGATGGTAACTGCTCTGTGGACCCGGGGTCCCAGAGGGGAACAGTGCAGACCAGAGTTACAGCTTGAATGAGACATAGACTTTGCTTGTGCTAAACCTCAGAGAATTGAGGGCTTTTTGTTACCTCCGCATCACCTAGCCCACCCTGACTGACAGAATGGAAAGTTTACCCAGGACAGGAGCAAGGCCTCACAGGTCTCAGCAAAGCTGCATTAATATGAATAGTTGACCAGCATCAAACACATGCTCTTCTCCAGCACATGTGTGTTCCCTCCCCCTCCCTCTAGCTTTGAATAGTGTGATATTCTTTCTCAGCTATGTAAGTTTTTCCACTGATTAATCTGCTTTCAGGCTCTAACTCCCCAGAGTGGTTGAAAACCCTATAAAAAAAAAAAGGACTGCTCTTTTTACGTCACTTTTTTCTAAAAAGTCAAAACAAATATGTCTACCCATCATAGGAAGATTTTCCAAGCCTAAGCCCTGCTGGCATACAGAAGTCTGTGTGTAAGAGGATAAGCATTTGGTCCTTACTACAGCACACTGTCACAAACTTTGCTCCTATGCACTGACTACATTTTGTAAGGATCCAAACTTTGTCTTCACGTTCAATTGTAAAAGAAAAACAAAGGCCAGAGTTCCCTGGTGGCCTGGTGACTCGGGTTCAATCGCTGGTCAGGGAACTGAGACCCCAGAAGCTGCATGGTGCAGCCAAACAAAACAAAAGAAGAAAAAAGCAAAGGCATAGCCAACGGAAGTGGCATACTTACCAAAAAAGTACATTTTGCTCACCTTTATAAATTATCAAAATTTGACACAAGCATAACTCAAAAGCTGCCTTCATAGGTCACTTTTCAAAAATACAAGATAGTTTATTATCTTAATATTCAGTAACCCCGAAGAAATTACTAGTGTCTATCAACAGTACCTTGGCTATGTGTCTAGGTGGAAAAGGCACACCTTTGAGCTTTAGCAGAAGTGGCTTTGGCCCTGGCTTCTCCCCTAATCAGCCGTGTGTCTTCAAACTCCTTGAACATTAGTTTCTTCATTTTAATATGAGGGGGAGTCCTTTCTAGCTTTCAAATTCAGATTCTTTGATTGTAACCAGTCTGTTCTTAACTTCACAGGCTTACAGATCATCCAGTTAAATCTTTGGATGATACAGACTTGAAGGAGGGTCACTTCCCAGGGTGGCTGGGCAGCGAGGTCCCGCATGGGGCAGAATGTGGTCAGTTCACAGTGGCAAAGGGTCTGCTTTGGACCTGAGTGGAAACGGAGTGAGACACGGCAGAGCCGGGTGTAAGGCAGGCCACAAGCACAGATGAGAAACATGCAAGTAAGAGATGCGGGGGAACAGGCTTAAGGGCCACAGTAGATGACAGCTGAACACTAGTCGACAACACAACACTTGCATCAGCAAGACGGGAAAGCTGTCTGTGTGGGACTGCAGCTCCCCAGAAAGTAGGAGTTCTCTCTCCAGTTATGCTGGACTGCTGTCAGTTGTTTGGGAAATGGCAGCTGAGAAAAAAAGGTCAAAGAAATCTCTACTACAGCACTTAGCAGTTTAGCATGAAGAAGTAACAAGTAAGAAGGGAGCAAATGACTACATTCAGGGGTATGAAGAGTTCTGGGGCTTCCCTGGTGGCGCAGTGGTTGAGAGTCCGCCTGCTAATGCAGGGGACACGGGTTCGTGCCCCGGTCCGGGAAGATCCCACATGCCGCGGAGCGGCTGGGCCCGTGAGCCATGGCCGCTGAGCCTGCGCGTCCGGAGCCTGTGCTCCGCAACGGGAGAGGCCACAACAGTGAGAGGCCTGCGTACCACAAAAAAAAAAAAAAAAAAAAAAAAAAAAAAAGAGTTCTGTAATAGGACAACAATCATCTATTCTTCGTCTCTGTGTAGAGGAGGAGAAAACGGCACAAAGTACAATTTGGGGGCAGGGGACGTGGACCCTATACATAAGAAGGAAATAACTAATGGTAAATTTTATCTGAAACAATCTGCTCAGGGAAGTTATTTTCTATCCTAAAGCTCTATTTAATTTTATAAGTATATATATATACTTATAAGTATATATATATATATATCTATCTAGGATGGTTTAAATGCAGTTCTACTGCATTGAACTGGTCATTCAAATTTCCTTTAACAATCTGACTTATATTGAGTTAAAAAAACAAAACACTTTCTCCCTTCTATAAATTATTAAAAGTAAAAACAAACAAACAAAGAGCAAGCAACTGAAAACCTAGAAATCCCGTTACCTAAGAAGGCAAACTATTACTTTCCTTCCTGATGTCGAAGTCATTTTGTTTCCCCCATTCAAACTTTATATGCCCATTAAAAGGATTATCGTCATCATCGTGATTCTTATTTTCTCAACATCATCATACTTTTGCTCTTCCACGTACTTAGGTCAAGATGTTTTCAAAACTGTTAGCTGCCCCCATGAGGAGGTGGTGAGATTATACATATAGATCACCCACATTTTTTTTCCCGATGTACCAACTCAACAACAGGAATTTTAATTTCTCCAAAGTCATATCGAGCTCAGCAAGGCTACTCATCCCAAAATGACGATCTCTCTCTCTTCCTTTCTGTTTAGGCTTTAAGAATGAGCTCTAGCAAAATACTCAGATCACCAGTTCACTGGGGAAGTCTCTCCAACACTGTCCTTTCTAAGAACCGCTTGGCCAGGTCTTGGGATGCGGCCTGTGGGGTTCATACCAGAGTCCAGGAGACGAGACTGGACAGAACCCGGGAGACTGAAGTCCAGGGTTAAGAGTGAAAATGCACATCTGAAGCAAAAGGAAAGAAAGAAAACACACACACACACACACACACACACCTGCGAACAAGACGTGCCATGGCTTAGGCTAAACTCTTCACTCTCACGCGCTCATTCAAGCCTCAGGACACGCTCTGCAGTAGCTTCTGCTAACTTCCCCATTTTGCAGATAGGAAACCGAAGAGCATCTCTCCTGGCGCTCCAAGCCTGACTCACCTGGAGTCTTCTTTTCTTTCTGGAGAGGCTTCCCGTCCAGTCGCTGATGCGGCGCATCCTGGCTTTCAGGGTGTCCTTCTTGGAGGGCTCCTCGCTCAGGGCCCTGGACTTGCGGCAGGGAAGGGTGAAGGAGGCGAACTGCCCGTGCTCCCCGCGCCCCACGCGGGCCGGCACGTCCATGTCGGAGGCGAAGGAGACGCGGGCGCTGAGGCTGGCGCGCGTGCCCATGTAGTCGTCGGAGAGCCGCAGGGCGGCGGGCGCCAGGCTCCCCAGGGTGGCGTCCGGGTAGGGTTCCCGGAGGGACGAGAGGGAGGCGCTTTGGCTGAAAGGCTTTGGAGCATCCCTGGGCGGGAAGCCGGCGTGGAGGCCGGGCTCGTGCTCAGGCTCCGGTGTGCCGGGCGCCGCGAAGGAGCCCTCGGCCTCGCTGACCTCGCCGGCCGGGCCCCAGGGCGAGTCGTACCAGGAGGACTCGGAGCTGAGCGAGCTGCCCTTGCTGGAGCGCGGACGCGCGGCGGCGGAGGCGGCGGGGGAGGCGCGCGGGCTGGGCGGGGCGCCGGCCGAGTAGCGCAGCAGCTGCACGGGGCCGCCCGAGGCCCCCGGGGACGCGGCGCTGTGCGGGCCGCCGCTGTGAAATTCCACCCGGAGGCACCCGTCCAGCTTGCCCAGCGTCTTGATAAGCACCCTGGGGCTCTTGCGGTCCTCGCCCGGAGGGGTGGACGCGACGCTCTCGTCCCTGCCGTAGCAGTTGAGAAGGTGCCCATTGCAGTCCGTCGAGGCCGCGTGGTTATCCGCCGGTGGGTGCCCGACGTAGTGGAAGCCGTTCTCGGGGGAGAAAGCAGCATCGTTGCCCTGGAAATCGGATCCCGAGGCATTTGTCCTGTGCTTGGAGTAGGCACTGCCTTTGGAGACTTTACACGAGGGACCACCCGGTCGGGATGCATAAGGCTGATTGCTCTTGAAGTGAGAAAGGCAGCTTCGGGCCAGCGACCTGGACTTGTACCCGGCTCCGCTGCTTCCGTGACCCCATCCGTGCAATGACTTGTCATCCTTTGCATGAAGGCCACGGATTTTCAGGGAGCAAGGCTTTTGCTTAGCACCAGTAATAGTATTGCTATGATTTTTAGATCCTTGAAGGCTGTACTGACTCTCGGAGTTCCCCATTTTCACCTAAATTAAGAACAGTAGCATCGGTAAGAGTCACGACCTAAATTAACTTCCACTATGACAGAACTTTCTAAAAATACGTTCTTCACATGACAAAGGAACCAAGCAACTTCTTTCTGAACCTGACACAACTCAGAGACATAGGGACAAGAGTGACTTACAGAATTGGTTCTCCTCCTAAAATGCAGGTCATCAGCCAGATAAACAGTAACTGCCCGCTCCTGTGCTAGTGATTTTAAGCACACGATCTGTTGTCTGATGTTAATTCAGAAACTGAACAGGCATAGGAATCAGCTTAATACAAGAGACCTCCTATAGGCTTGGGATTGGGAGGTTTTGAACCAATGATTCTTGAAGAGAAAAATGAGGGAAAAATATCTTTACTCTGTCACTCCAATATAATGATTTTTCAGTGACCACACAGACCACACAGATATATTTTCATTATACATAAGCTACTGGAAGAGCTCATATAAGTGATTACTGCTGAAAAATAACCACATTGGTAATAACATGACTCTGGGTACCATACTGTGTTGGAGCTTTCGTACCACACAGAGTAGGATATCAAAAAGGATAAGGACTAGAAGTTCTCAAAAACTAAATGAGATGGAAAAAAAGGGAGGAAAATACAAGCTCTCATTCGGGACAGAAAAACATTTTAATGAAACATCTCTAGCGCTTTTCTAAAGACTTTAAGGGTTCTCACTTTAGAACCTGATGACAGAAAAAAGTCTGAAGCTGACTTATTAGAATGTGGGTATTAAAAAAAAAAAACTGTTAGATTCTTTCAATTCCCTTTAAAACCCCAATTTGCTTAAGGAGTCTATTAGTTAAGCCAAATTCAAGGTGAAACTTATCCAAACCTCCCCCCGAACCCCACCCTCAGTTTTTTATTCTAACCAGTATATCACTGTTTGAGGCAAGTTGGAGGTGATACTTCCACTCATGTCTCCAAATATATGTAGTAGGTTTTTCATTTTAATTCTTTTGTACCTAAGAATGTACAGCCACAAAATTCAAAAGGGCTGACGTTTCTTTGGTGGCAATTATCAAACACAGTTTAAAATGCAAATAATGGGAACAAATAATTAAACCTTTACTAATCCCCTAAATCACAGTCATGCAACTAGACATGAACCGCAGCTCCCATGAGCAGGACTTACCTGCAGTCTGGTTTGTGCACTGAGGGAGATTAACGGTCAGTCGACTTGACAGGGTCCTGGGAGCAAGGCAGCATGGTTAGCAAGTGAGAGGAGTGAGTCCATGAAATGATCCTGAAAAACAGAAATAGGAGTAAACTCTGTCAAGCGTTCTACACCCATGAAACGAAGGTTTCATGTAAATTACCTGAAGAAACAACAGGTGCCCAGAATCCCTGTCAAAATAATACATGGAATGTCTGTGAGCTGCCTGATCCATGGGGGTTGTTTGGAAGATGTGAAGGAAGCCAGGACCAACCCCTCCCCACACCCCTCCCCACACCCCTCTCCCCCACCTTGCAAAGGCCTTTCACTCCACACAGTCTGCATTCAAATGTACGCCTTTGTTTCAGGGGAGAGCAGGTGAAAGTGCTGCCCTGAGTCATGGCTCATCTGTCACCACCGCTAGGAAAACAACTCACAGAAGCACCGTCCTGGTATGGTGAGAATGGGTCCCTGTTCCCCATTTGACGAAGCAGCAAAAACAAAACCCAAAACGTAGTCACAGGGAAACAGCCCTTGGCTAAAATAACGCGTGTCAGAGAGGCGTACCCGGTCGATGAGATGAAAAGGTTTTCTCCAGCACCTGCTTGGGTCTCACTGCACAAGGCTAGAGGCAGGAAGCCCACCTTTGAGGGAAAGAGGGGGGGCTTGGGGTGCTGCCATCTGGCTGTGCTCACTGCCGGACACAAAGCCTTTATTTCCGCCACAGAGTGAGCAGAGCAGTGAGGGGCCACTAGTGACTTTCTTCCTCTTAAAAAAAAAAGTTTATTTGTAATTGTGGTACAACACATGTAACATTTACCATCTGAACCAATTTCAAGTGTACAGACAGTAATGCGAAGCACGCTCACATCATTATGCAATCCACCTCCAGATGCTTTCCATCTTGCAAAACTAAATCTCCGTACATTAAACAACTCCCCACCTCACCCTCTCCCCCATCTCCCCAGCCCCTTGTAACAACCATTCTATTTTCTGTCTCTATGAATTTGATAGCTCTTGGTACATTATGTAAGTGGAATCACACAGGATTTGTTGTTTGTAACTGGCTTATTTCATTTAGCATAATGTCTTCGAGGCTCATCTGTGTTGCAGCATGCATCAGAATTTCCTTCCTTTTTAAGGCTGAATAATATTCCATTGTATGTGTACACAATTCGTTTATCCATTCATCTGTAAATGGATACCTAGAGACTTCTTTCTACCTCTTGGCCATTGTGAATAATGCTGCTATGCACATAGGTATACAAATATCTCTTCAATACTCTGCTTTTACTTCCTTTGGGTATATACCCAGAAATGGAATTGCTGGATCATATAGTAATTCTAGTTTTCATTTTTCAAGGAGCCACCATACTGTTTCCCATAGCAGCAGCACCATTTTACATTCCCACCAACAGTTCACAGACTTCTAATTTCTTTACATCTTCACCAATACTTGTGATTTTCTATTTGTTTGTTTTATATAGTGGCCATCCTACAGTATGAGATGATATCTTACTGTGGTTTTGATTTGCATTTCCCTAATGATTAGTGATGTTGAGCATTTTTTCATGGTTTATTAGCCACTTGTATAGCTTCTTTGGAGGGTTCGATGGTGACTTTTAAAGTTCATGAAGCACTGGCACGGGACCTAAGTATGTCCAATGAGGCAAAGATACAAGTCTATCTGGGACGATCCACACACACACACATTTTAAATTGAAAAAAACATTTTTTAATGTCAAAGATTTCCCACTTAGGCATGAGCAGGAGATCTAACAGTCTTTATAAAGACTGAGGCCGGCATCTAACTAACAAGGTCTGAAATGGTACCTACTACATTACTGACCACACCTTCCCGTGGGCAGCCTCTCCCAAACATCTAAAAGGCAGAAGAGCCATTGGTTGAGCTGCCACTAAAAAGTGGCCCCCGTGATACCTCTGACACGGGAGCTCGAACACAAGAACCCCACCTTTTGAAACTTCAAAACCTGAGTTCTCTGTCTTTTCTCAGCTACACTCTTTTAACACAGGAACTAAAAGTGGCCAGAGAAGCTCCCAGCTGCCGGGTCTGAGACCTCACACAATAAGCTGATGGGCGTGAGCCTTTGTGCTTGTGTACTTTCATCAAGACCAAGGTCTGGTGATGACCCACAAGTGAAAGTCTCCTGGGCGCTCTTTGTCAGGCCCTTCTGATCCCAGGATCACGTGCCCAAAGACGAGCACACACAGCACTGGCTTAAGGCCCCCACCCCAGCAGCATAAAGCTGCCACTGAGAGAGGGTCCCGCTGGGTCAGCCGCTCAAGGACAAACAAAGACAGGGGTTCAAAGGCGCAGAATGGCTTAGGGTTGGAAGTTTATGCCCCAGCGGCAGATTGTAACCTCAACTTGTCTTACTCCTTTTGAAGTTAACTAGCTTAATTTTAAATTTCATGTCCTATTTTAAAACACATAGCCCTGAACCCTGTCCTTTCTGAGGTGCTGTCCATTAAGGTCTGCAACTTTGGGGCTCACAGAAGCATTTAATAAACACCTGTTGAATTGAATGAAAGCAACTTCACCTGTTAGAAGGCTGATCTGGGCACAAACTAAGAGCAGGAATCATCCCAACAGGATCTGGCTCAAAGACTGATGTATTAATCCATGAGGCGATGTCTCAATAATTAACACAGTACTGTCCGGAGAAAAGCCAAAAGGCGGATACAACATGCAATGTGACACGTGGACGATGCTGACCAGCTGTTCAACATCCCTAGTCAATCAATCCCACAAAAGGAAAACAGCCTTAAACTGTAGCAAGGAGAATTTATCTAATATTTATGAGGAATTTATTGACAGAGAAGGGTAATCTCTGAGGGAAACTTTAGATCTGTCCCTGAGGAGCTTGGCAAATTGAACTGCTATTTATCTGTCATGCTTCAGCTGTGATTTTTTGTCTGAAAGCAAGAGAATAAACAGGTCAGGTTTTCTGCAACCCTGACTCTCTGAACTCTTTTACTAAGGGAATTTTATAGTATTCAACTTAAAAAAAATTTATTGATAGAAAGCAGGCTGACAATATCAAAATGACAGATTTCCTGTGAAATTTTTAAAAAAGAAATAGCTAAAAGCCCCCAATAGGAAAAAGCATGCACATTGGGTACACTAACCTGCAGTAATACATATCAGGTACACTAATGTACAACAAGGCCCACAGTTGACCCAGAGAAAATTTAAGTGACGCTACTCAGGAATAAATGAAAGGGTGCTAAGACTCTGTGGACTTCACAAATATTCTATGCTGTGTATACATTTTTTTACAATTATTTTTATTTATTGAATAATTATAATATTGGAATTTTAAAAAATTGATCACCATCTCCTGAACCTAAAAACAACCCTTGTCTTTTGTTTTCTACATTCCCTTCCAATTCCCAATCTTATGAATGTGCTATGTAGCTTTTTAAGCTAAAGTCACAAACAAGAATGGAAGTTTTTTTCCTTTTTTTTTTAATTGAAGTATAGCTGATTTACAATTTGTGTTAGTTTCAGGTGTACAGCAAAGTGATTCATATACATATGATTCAGTTATATATATATATGTATTTATATGTATATATATATATATATCTACCTCACATATACATTCTTTTTCAGATTCTTTTCCCTTATTCTTTATTACAAAATATTGAGTATAGTTCCCTGTGCTATACAGTAGGTCCTTGTTATCTATTTTATATATAGTACTGTGTATATGTTAATCCCAAACTCCTAATTTAAACTTTTTTAAATTGCAATCAATTACCACCCCAGAAATGTCCAGCAATGTGGAGGAATTCCACAAATATGTCATCAGAATCCCAGCAACCACTGTGACCTACTGAATCTCACAGCAGGAATCTTTTAGGAGGAAATTCAAGATTTACCTTTTTTTCACTTGCCTTGAGCTTGGGCTTGAACTGATGTGTCAGATGGGCAAATTCCCTGCTTCCACGTAATACAGAGTTCAGAGCAAAGGAGACTAAAATCTTCCAACTCTCCTTGGTCTCCGCCTGTGCCGGCTGCCCAGATGGAGCAACTACAGGGAAATCAGAGACAACCCGAGCAGGCCAGATGGGGCTGTGCAGAGGACTGGGGGCTGACTGGTGATAGCGAGCAGAACGGAGGCGTGGGGACACGGAACAAAAGCCAGACTTAAGGCTTGGCGAGGCAGTTAAGGGGAGCTCAACAAGATATCAACAAGCCTTCTCATGTAATTTTAGAAAGATTTTTATACTGAAAGAGGAGCCTCATCATTGGACAAGACAAACATTTCAGAGAGTGATAAGAGCTGGAAAAAAAGATAAGAAAAGGACTAACCATTAATCATAACAATATCTACTTAGTTCCCTTTACTTAGGGGTGGGAGGCTGAGGGGAGCTTCACTCATTAAGGAGACAAATCTCAGAATCCTTGTCTGGTTTGTGTCACAGAACTTGGGTTTAAGACCTGCTTCCAACTCTTAAATAACATGTGAGTTTTAGGTCGAACTACTTCTGCTTTCTGAATCTCTTTTTCCCCATTCGCAACTTGAGGATAAAAATATCTGTCCTACCTACTTCATGGATAGAGAATTGAGTGTGGAAATAGATGTGAAACCACCTAAAAAACTGTGAAACACAAATATTCAGTACTATTATTAATTTTTTTTTTTTTTTTTTTGCGGTACGCGGGCCTCTCACTGTTGTGGCCTCCCCCGTTGCGGAGCACAGGCTCCGGATGCACAGGCCCAGCGGCCATGGCTCACGGGCCCAGCCGCTCCGCGGCATATGGGATCCTCCCAGACCGGGGCACGAACCCGTATCCCCTGCATCGGCAGGCGGACTCTCAACCACTGCGCCACCAGGGAGGCCCCTATTATTAATTTTTAATGGTAAATTTAACTTGGTGTACTATGATATCAGATCTTGTAACAGTCTGCTGTTTCATTTTATTAACTATTAATCAGTACATTAATTATTACATATGTTTATATATACAAATTTGGAACTTTCCAAGTTCCACTGTTAGCACTGATTTTGATTTTGATCAATTCCCCAATAATTACAGCACATAAAACTACCTTATTTGCCACACATGTGTCAAATGTCAACAGAAACAATGACACAAACCATGTACTTGTATTATTACATGCTAGAAAGTGTAGAAATGTAACCTAAGTATTCACTGAACAACTGGAGAATCTCAGCCATGGTGCTCTTGGTCCCCAGGGGACGTTTGTCAATATCTAGAAACATCTTTGGTTGTCACGCTGGGGCACTGGCATGGAGCAGGTAGAGTTCAGAGATGCTAATCATCTTACAAAGCACAGGACAGTCCCCACAATAAGTAACTACTTGACTCCATACGTCTTTAGTGTTGAGGCTGAGAAACCCTGCCTTAAAATGTTACTGCCTGTCTCATTAAAAACACTAAAATACAAGAACAAATATGCCAAAAAATCTAAAACCAAAGCATTCAAACTCTGTCAAGGACCCAAACTTACTAACAAACTCTGTAAATACAGCCGGAAGCTGCTTCTCCCATCTTGCCTCAAGGAAGCGCACTCCAAATGCACGGATACCCGGACTCGAAGGAGCTCATTTCTAATCATAAGAAAACTTGAACCCAATTTGTATGAAGAGGCAGGATAAAGGAACATCTGGTCTCCATAGGAATAGTGCTGAGGGAGCGTAACCCTTATAAATAAAGTGGGCACAAAGCGGGCTGCTGCTGCTAAGGGCCTCAAAAGCTAAGCATCCATTGTAGAGCCCCATTGGGTCTATTTTAATTCAGCAGGATTCCTTCCAAATGCATATTAACAGATGAAAAGACAAACCAATCTGCAGCAAGGGATGCCTAACAGGACCTCAGTCGACAAACATGGCTGGTATTCAGCAGGGGAAAAGCAATAAATTCCACAGAGACAATAGCCCAGCTTTTTGCACAGTTCATCACCTTAGTAAGCCAATTTCTCGCAAGCAGGGTCTCAGCACTCACACCTGTCTTCATAAAAAAAAAAAAACTTTAACATCTGCAGCATTGCTTACAGAAGTGTTTGTCCAAGGGTTCATGATGCATTGTTGGCTCATGAAATTTATTTAATGATTTAATACCAGTATTTTCAAAGGAATAGAACAGAATAGGAATGGAGCAGAGACTATAATAAAATAGAGAATAGAGAATTGTATCCCAATAATGGTAAAAGTTGTTCTATGACATTAAATTTTTGTGTGTGCTTGTATGTTTGCCTGTATACTGGGTGGTGAAGTAAAATTATATCTCCTTGAGTAATGGTCTGAAAAAAGAACTTGAAAACAATGATGTATAAAACCGAAAGTAGCAGTTTCATCAGAATGGCACATCCATTCTAATAAGACCCAAGGACAACCCAAGTCTAGAGAGTCTTGAAACATCCAAAAAATCATCGCCCAAGGCAAACACTTCAGCTAGAGGGAAGAAGAGCGAGAGAGAAAAGGACTCTCCGTTATTGATGTGCAGTTCTGGGCACCACACGTGACGTCCTCACCCTTCCGCAGGCTACAGATTAAGAGAAACTTTCCTTGGACATTCAGACCCTTCCTATGAAAGTTAAACATGACCGGATAAAGAAGTCAGCCAAAGAACTGAGTCTTGAGGATGTGTGAGATTCTGCTAGATGAAGAAAGAAAAGGACATTCCAAGGAATAGAAAATGGCGCATCAAAGACACGGGCGCTCCAGGACCACTTGCTGAATCCATATGTGACTGAATCAACAAGTGCACTAAGCAGAGAAAGCCCGGCGCTCCAGGACCACTTGCTGAATCCGTATGTGACTGAATCAACAAGTGAACTAAGCAGAGAAAGCCCCCAGCTTGTTCAGGAAAGGGGACAAGGGCAGCAGGGGCTGAGCACAAGTGTCAGGGATAACGTTGTATCCCTGACAACGTTAGGGACAGAGGAGGAAGAGAGAAGAGGAGGAAGAGGTGAGAGGGGAAGGAGCGACGAGGGAGAGGAGGCTGGGGGAGACCTTGCCGGTCCCTGCCCATCACCTTTGCGCCCTCCCCACCGTCCCCAGGAGCACCACACATGAGCCGTCTCCTAGGGACACTCTGGGACACCATCTGGGAAGGAGTCCACAGTAGTCAGTAGCTCGAAGCCCAGCGTGGGAGGCAGTGTTGGCAAAAGAAGAAAATGTCCTTAGTGTTTGCAGAAACTTGGGAACTGATGTGAAGTAAGAGTTCCACTCACCAACTCAACTTGAATTTCTGCAGACCCGCCTATACATCCACCCGTGTGCTGGGCACTGGAGAGAAACAAGAGTGATATATGATCTGATCCCTTCCCCAGAGGGGCTTATCAGCTTGTGTAGGAAGGGGGAGCAATGATGAACAGGAAACATTTGCAGAATCAATAAGCGAGTTTACAACAACTTTAACAGCATTGAGTTTATGAGAGACGTGGTGAGACCAACAGTCCCACAAATATTACTGGTATGTTTCTGGAATGTCAGTGAGTTGAGAGGCCCAGCTACCTCTGAGCCATCACAGAAACTAAAAATATTTCAGGGGTTTTTTAAAAATCAACTTTTCAATAAAAATTACAGAACTAACATAGTCTAAAATAAAACCATCCATGTAAAGATAAAACTTTTTTATTTTTCTTTGAAAAATTATCAAAATGCATCTCATACATTTTCATCCCTGCTCTTTCTAACACAGTAGCATGTTTTTTTTTTTGTTTTTGTTTTTTTTTTTAAGTATCAAATGTTGGGACTTCCCTGGTGGCACAGTGGTTAAGAATCCACCTGCCAATGCAGGGGACACGGGTTCGAGCCCTGGTCCGGGAAGATCCCACAAGCCGTGGAGCAACTAAGCCCATACGCCACAACTACTGAGCCTGCACTCAAAAGCCACAGCTACCAAGTCCACACGCCACAACTACTGAAGCTCGTGTGCCTAGAGCCCGTGCTCCGCAACAAGAGAAGCCACCGCAATGAGAAGCCTGCGCACCGCAATGAAGAGTAACCCCAGCTCGCCGCAACTAGAGAAAGCCCGCGTGCGGCAACGAAGACTCAACACAGCCAAAAATAAGTTAATTAATTAAATAAAAATAAATTTATAAAAAAAAATATATCGCTGACCTTAAAAAATATATATATCAAATGCTGAGTCCCACTCTGCATTGTCTCCCAAGGGTACTTCAAGTCTCATCCACAATTTGGCCAACAGCCTGGTCTCTACAGACCTTATACTGCTTTGGTGACGGCTGGAACCAAAGATGCACAAGACTCAAAATGGTTAGCATGACTTTTAAATAACCCTCTTTTGTAACTTGGGATTCAAAATGGTTTGCATGACTTTTAAATAACCTCTCTTTTTTAACTTTTAGGAACATGAGCCATTCCACAACAAGCGAGTTCAGACATGGGTAGGCACCTCCTAAGCCTCACACCAAGATGAAAACAGAAGACCATGCATCGGAATCCCAGGCTATAACCACATGGCTTCTCACTGACTCGGAGACCTGTCTGTCAGGCACGTGCTTCAGTAAATCAGAAGCAGGCATCGCACTCCTAAACCGCAGTCATGTTCTGTGAACAAAATATACTGTGGCCATTGTACCAGGTTATTCTTAGCAAAGTATTTCTTCATTATATACTGTTCCATTTACGTTTAAAAATGAACAGGCTTAAACCACACATTTTTCCCCTCATTTAAACAGGGGCTTTCCTCACCCTCATAAATGTGTAACTATTTGCCTTCCATTCAGCTTGTAGCCTGATTGAAGCATTCATTTCTGTAAGTCTATGTCTTAAAGCCACAATATAAGTTGTTCTTGGGCCTGAAGGTAAAATTAAACCAGTCACTGCTGAACTTTTCCATAAATCATATATTATTCAAAATAAACCTGATAAGATTTTAGCTAGTAACTTTACAGAAACTTTCAGGGGAAAAAAAAAAAGAATAGCATTAGTACGTATAGTTTAAATTTCATAATTTACAGGAATTGAAAAGTTTTGATACCTCAAGTAGATGGGCATGCAGAGAGACAGGGAAGGATTTAATATGTCCTGAGATGCTGTGTGCCAGGGCTACCCAGGGCACAAGAACTCATCCCTGTTTTATAGGAAGGGAAATGTTAGCCTCCAGGGATTAAATAATTTGACCAAGATTCCGAAGGGGCAAAGATAGAAATCCAACCTGGATTTCTTTAATTTTTTAAAAAATGTATGTACTTACATCAATACAATTTTAAATGTTTCTGTACTTTTTATTTATTTATTTATTTTTGCGGTACGCGGGCCTCTCACTGTTGTGGCCTCTCCCATTGCGGAGCACAGGCTCCGGACACGCAGGCTCAGCGGCCATGGCTCACGGGCCTAGCCGCTCCGCGGCATGTGGGATCTTCCCAGACCGGGGCACAAACCCATGTCCCCTGCATCGGCAGGCAGATTCTCAACCACTGCGCCACCAGGGAAGCCCTCTGTACTTTTTAAACCTGAAAACATCCCGTATCTTTTTTTAAAAAGTACAATCTAACTTTCAGTTTCCTCCTTTACAAGAATGATTGGGATCCATGCCCCTTTCATAAATACCTTTCCTTAGTGGTATCCATTCTCCAAGCAGCAAACGCTTCCACAGCTGGGGATGGGAACATGATAAAATGAAAAACTGCAATTTTAAGTTAACTAAGGAGCTGGAAGTTTAAAATGTAGTTATTCTATTCTGCTGCTTTGCAACAACATTGCACAAACGAGAGTTTTGTTTTCTTGATAGTTTAAGCTACATGGTCATTATTCTAAGTATCAAGACCATAGAATAACCAAGGGGAATCTTCCTGAAGTTTCCATTTCATCTAATGCTAAGTAATTTAAACACTGTTGCCAAAGAAACATAGATCACGAAGTAAAATATAAAATTTACATTTTGAGATAAAACATAGGAAGTCAATGATATTTAGCATTTACATTAGGTTGCTTTAGCTACCTCATCGGGTATCCTAAGTAGGATATATTTCCATTGAATAATGTGATAAATGTTTCCTGAGCAACCAGTCTGTGCTAGAACTGTTCTGGGCCCTGGGATATAGCAATAAATACACCTCCCCCCCCAAAAAAAAATTCCTTTCATGGAGCTTATATTATAGTGGGGAGACCGAACAATAAACCAAGAAGGTAAGTAAATTATATATTAGAAGGTGATTAAGTACTTTAGCAAAAAAGTAAAGGGGGGAGGGGGAAATAGGCCATGTGGGGAGAGGGGAGCTATAGGTCTAGAAAGCAGAGCAGAGAAGTCCTCATGACTGGTGACATTTCAGCAAGGACTTGCTGGAGGGGAGAACATGTGGATTCTGGGGAAAGAAAGAGCCTCTGAAGCAGAGGACAGAAGGTGCAAATGCCCAGAACGGTGGACAGGCAGGAGGTCAGCTCGGCTAGAGCAAGAGCCGTCAGAGGGGACAAGGAGCCAGAGGGCGCAGCCCGAAGGGACATTGTAAGGGCTCTGGCTTTCACCCTGAGATGGCAAGTCATGATTAGAGGGCTGTGAATAGAGACGGCTCATCATGGGGCATATTTCTAGAGGACCCCTGCAGCTGCCCTGTGGATCTGGACTGCTGGCAGCAAGGGGGAAGCCAGGGCCTGTTGGGCTGGGAGGGTAATTCACACAAGAGGTGATGTGGGTTGGACTCAGGTGGGAGGGTTGGGAGTCTGGAGACAGGTGAAAGGAGAGCCAACAGGAGTCTCAGGGGGTTGGGAGTGAGCAGTGACAGGTCAAGGACAACACGGCGATCTTCAGACGAAGCCACCGGGAGAACGGGGAGGGCAGAGCAGGCTTGAGAGGAAGAGAAGGGGGTGGGGTCTGCTTTTGTCAGGTGGGAGATGCCCGCTGGACAGCAAAGTGGCAACGCTGAGTAGACACTGGGATTTAGGAGCCTAGCGTTCCAGGGAGAGATGGGCCTGAGGGACAAACTTTCTATCACCCACGTGAAGGTGGTATTTAAAACATACATTGGATGAGCCCCCCCCCCCCGAGGGAATAAGTAAACAAAGGGAAGAGAAGAGGCCCGGTAGTGCTCCAACACCAAGAGGCCAAGAAATAAGGAGAAACAGGAAGAGCGGTCAGTGGATCCAATTAAGAGGAAACCAAGAAAATATGTTGCTGACAAAGCCCACTGAAAAAAGGCTTTTCAGGGAGGAGATCATGAGCAAGTACCAAATGCTTCTGATAGTTCATGTAACAAGGACTGAGAACAGAGCCCTGGACTCAGCAACGTGGAGGCTATCAGTGAACTTGACCGGAGCAGAGTCCAGGTGGAGAAAGCTGGGTTGGAGTGAGTCTGAGGTCCATGAAATCGAAGATGGTGAATAGAGACAACTCGTCAAGGAGTTTTACTGTAAAGAAGAGAGAATCAGGCGGTAGGAATCTAAAAGAAGGGTGTGAGGGAGAGAGTGAGTGACTGAGTGTGTGTGTGTCTTCAGAAGAAATCCGAGAATTTGACGTGGCAGGAGAGAGAGGGGAAATTCTGGTGTTGTCCTTTATTAGCCAAAGGGGAAGGAGGCTTCTCCCCAAGCCTGTTCATGCACCAGAGGGGGAACTGGCCCTAGAGCCATGACGCTCTACTACTAGAGAAACTTTAGAAAAACATCTGAGAACTAATAATAAACACATGAGGTAAGGTGCCAGGACAAAAGGGTATCAACTCTAGTAAGGAACTTGTTGGCAAATTATTTCTCACTGTGCCTTCTTATCATTTCCAGTTTTTTCCTCTCTAGGTCACATGTAGGGTAGAAAAAGTCAGTCAAAGTTTTTGCTATGTTCCGGTTACTTCTGGGTTTGGGAGTTGTTTTGTATTTAACTTTTGATTAATTTGTGATCATGCTATCAACTGTCAATGGAATATGTATGTATATACATATATGTGACTGTGTGTGTGTGTCTGTGTTCCATGAATGTGGGCGCACTTTTCATGAAGCTCTTTACTCTCTATTACCTTTTGACATCTTGGGTTTTCTTGGCTTATGTCTGTCTGCGAACAATGCTGCCTTTCACTTGTCACTCTGCCTTCCAGGAGTGGCTACAGATGACTTGAAAACAAATCTATTTTCATTGTCTCCACTCAGAGTTTCTTTTCACTGGCTTTAATGGTATGGACTTTTAACTTTTGTCTTTCCCAGCCCATACACTCTGCATCTCTTTAACCCTTCACATCTCAGCAATCCTACTCAATTCTGCAACTAGAGATGTGTCAAGGTCAAGTACAAAAACAGGATGGGGATTATTATTGCTTTCCAGTGTTGTCCTAAAGATACCCAGGATTTCTAAACCTTTATTTAAGTTTTAGGAACATCCTGGACCAACTTCATCCCAACACTATCTTCAGCACTTACCACGTCCCTTTCCTAGAACAAAATGATTAGTCTACCACTTTATATGTAAAGTTTATTTTTCCAGAAGGGCCTTACATTACCTTGGCACCAAAGCTAAAGTCCATCTGCTGTCTTCTGTCCCCTTCCAGAGCCTCTCTTGTCAGGCACAGAACTAATGAAAACGTCAGTCTTCTATTAGAGTGGGATCATGGGGAAAAAACCTCTCAATATAAGGCCACAAAGAGAGACAGGCTGACCGATGAAGTCTAGCCAAAGCTGCCTCATCATACAGGTTGACACATGGGCACCTAACTCTCTCTCTGGCAACAGTCACTGGGGATGATGACCATGGACTGAGTGTACAGCTCTGAACTTCATTAGGATCCAAGAGAAACAAAAGTCTTTGTCTTGTCTCTGACTAGAGCTTTAAGCCTGTCTCGTTTGGTAAGTAAGTAAGTATGTAAGTCAATGAAAGGAAGGAAGGAAGGGAGGGAGAGGGAGGGAGGGAGGGACGGAGGAAAACGGGTATGTATGTGTCCATTTATAAAGATATATCAGAATGAGCCAAAGTATTCCCGATTACAGAGACAGGTAGTGTACGGGAAGACCAACAAGATAACTGGTATCACATCCCAGCTCAGCAGCCAACCATCTTGGTAACTTCGGACGTGCCATTTCATTTCTGTAGGTTTTCAGTTTTCCCATTTGAAAAATGGCCTAAGGTCCCTTTTCAACTCTACAATACTACGGACTATAAATAGCTGACAACAGAGTGTACGATGTAGTCCTGGGATACTGACATGAACACCTCCTAGCCTTTGGGAGTCCATCTGAGATAGAACTGAATAATCAAAAGACACTCAACCCACCATGACTAAAATTCAAACTGTTATAAACACAATGTTTAGAACCTTTCTGGGTCAACAGTCAGAAATTCAGGTTTATCGACTACTATTATTATTTCTTTTCCCTGTGTCTAATATTATTGCTATTTCTTTTGAGTCCATACCTTTATCTAATTTTTTTTTTTTTTAGTTTTTCTAGTAAAACCATTTTATCTTGTTCCTTATTTAAGGAACACAATTTCAAATGACAAATGCAAATTATTATTTATTTATTTATACTTATTATTACTTCCCTTTCAAGGGATCTCACTAATGGGGTTTATTACCTTTACATAAATGAGTCTTACAAAGTGGGCTAAACCTGAAAGCACAGACACACACAGAAAGGGGCCCCATCAGATACTTAAGGAGTGTGAGCTTTTCCCTCTAGGCTTCTCTCTGTGTTGTTTCCACATTCATTCAATAGCTGTTGAATAGGAAGAGGCTGTAGAGACCCTACGCTAACTTTATACTTCGGAAAAAGGGAATATGGTTCTTCTCAAGCACAGTCTTGGACCACCAAGACAGAATCATCTGCTCTACTTAGTGGTTAAGTGAGGACCACTTCAGAAGGATAATCTCTTGGCAAGGAGCCCAGCCCTTATCTCGCCCTTTTAGGCATCCTAGATCAGGCCTGGAGTAAGGAGAAGGCTTTGCAAGTCGCTCCCTCTGCACTAAAGTATTGAAAGAAAGGTATATTATCTACTTGCATTCAAAACACCGTGTCAGTATGGAGTGGAGTCAGAAGGTTCTTCGACAGACTTCAGTTTCTGTCTACAAGCTCTGGTGAAAATCAAAGTGGTTGACATGTGTTAATGCGGCTACACAAGAAGACAGGTGGGGCTTGCTCGGTCCCTGCTCTACGTGGCTGCCGGCTCTGTCACAGCAGCGATTTCTACTTTCAAAGGAAGAGCAAGAAATAAAACACTACCAGCATTTCTATTAATTCTAACCTACCTGGACAGCACTCACATTCCTCCGTCCCTAAAAGACGTTTCTGTAAAGGAAGACACACATTGAAGAGGCACACACATCACCCACCTTAAAATAACTCATAACCTCATTCAGCTGAAAGTAAGTACAAAATTTAGAATCCCTAAGTATGACGGAGGGCCACACTGAAACGCTGAGACGTGTTAGGGAAAACTCTAGCAGCTGTTCTGCAGTACACTTACTTTCCAGAAATTCTATAAATAATCTTCCAAGTTACAATGACTTCAAAAAAGCTTCCTATTTCTGTCTCTCCACCTACCAATTTTCCGAGAATTACATGCTTGGCCAAATTAACATAAAGCTGAGGGAAATACTCTGCCGAGCTGGGTCCCTCAATCCTTGCTGATAAACTCAGCGCTCAGACAGCCTAATGAATGAGCCGCCCCTGAGGGATTATGACATGAATCAATCATCCTACTTAAATAAAGTACTCCCTGCCGCCCCCCCAACACACACATGACGAAAGATTCCCTTTCTTTCTCAGAAAGTTGGAGACAAAAGTTAAGGATAAACGTGAATAAAGAGTGAACATCAAATTACAAGTCGAAACTCTTAAACCAAGGAGCTCACTCAGCTCAAAAGTAAGGCCTGAGGAAGTTACATAATGAGCAGGAAACTATAAAATATAATCTCTGCGCACATTTTCATTTCCCTCCGTGCCCTGAAAGAATTAACTGGTAAAGATAAGGTCGTAGTCATTAGTGCTTTCACATGGTCAGACTGAGAAATGGCACTTTCCTGAGATAGCAGGAAAAATAAATCCATACAACATATACCATCAGCTTTGGGAGAGAGTTAATTAGTAAAACGGGATGGGTAGCTGTGATAAATCACTAATAGGTGTGTGAAAGCATACAGACACTCAACTGGAAAGGGACTGTTCCCTCATGCACACCAATGTGGGCGGCCCAAGTACAAAATAATGTAAAACAAAATTCAGCACAGGATGACATGTTACCAAAAGGAACATTTCAAGAAACACTGATATCTCATATATAACATGAAGTCTCAACTGCAAAAGGGGGGAAATAAACAGTTATACCCTTACCTTTGCCAGAACTTTGGATGTAGCCAGTTCTTCTCAGGCTCTTTTACTTAGTCCACCAAGTTTCCCAGAGTCAAGGTCTATACACACATCCGTGGACTCCCTCTTCTTCCTGCCCATGGTAAGGCAGGAAACAACGTCTAACACTTCAAATGCTCGGCTGTTAAGAGCTAAAAACAGATCCTGTGCAATGCTGGATGTATTTTCGTCTGCTAGCTACACACCCTCATCATGTTCAATTTTTTCCATTGGTGGAGGAGTATGATGCAGACTTAACCAGAAAGTGGTTTTCCATGGGCTGCCGGCAGCGATTAGGCAGGACAGCCTGCCATCAGGGCCTCCGAGCCAGGCTCGCCCATGACTGTGCTGCTGTTGGCCTCACATTCCAGAATTACCACCAAAGTTCCATAGGGACGCGGCTCCAGAGTTTGCTAAATAAAGGTTTACTCACTTGAAGGGAAGCTCAGCTGCTTTTTTAAGCCTTTGCAGCAGGAAGAATACACACCTACCATCCTTGTGTTTAGAGCGGTAGTAAACATTCTATCTCCAAAACCACAGCTGGAATGTGACGGTCATAAAAACCCTGCCTCAAGAGCAGCCCTTCAAAATAATTTTGTGATTTGCAAAATAGCGGGTGTATACGTACTCTGTGTGCCTTGCTGGAGTTACTTCGTTTTTCAGTGAAGTAGCAGTGCCCTACACTGGAAGTTCCTGTTATCTCAAAGGGTCACTATTTTCTCAAAAATTAACATTGAATTGTTAAAAAAAAAAAAAGGGATAGACCAGAGGTTCAAGGATTAAGTCTTGCTGTACCTTTTGATGAAAGACCTTCCATTTAAAGTATGCCCAAAAGATAAAGTAACATTTTCAGATCATTTTATATTAGTTACTGGGGATGGAGGGGTTGCCAAATGGGAAAACAAGGTTACATCTGTGAAGCAGATTTTCAATTTTAATTTCAGTTTCAATTTTTGAAATTATAGTCCATAAAGAAAACAGTTTAAGCAGAATTTTCCACGTTATCCTGGACAAACACATGGCAAGAGTTTTTTAAGAAAATACTTTTCATGAAAAAATGTGAATGGCTCTATACATGCAACAGACAAGATTCTTACATAATATTAAAGACAAGATTCTAGTTTAGACATATAAGCTTTTAATTCCTTATCTTGCATGAAAAATGAATGCATATGTACACATGCATAATCTACACATACAGATACGCACATGTGCAAACAGAATGTTTCCATCTAGTTTCCATGTAGTTAATACATGCTTGAAGATACACTTTCTAATCTTAGTTGACAAATAATAAGGGCCATTACATAAGATCATCAGCCCAATAGTTATAAAAAGTATTCTAACCTCCACAAAAACTTAAATTAGTGAACATAGAACCAAGGAATTTTTAGAGCTGGTGGAGAAAAACTGAAAAATTCCTTGCTCCAAGCCCCTCAGTGAGTAAATCAGAAACGAGGCTTGAAGTGACTTGCTCAAGGTCAGTAGCAGGCAGCAGAGTCAGGACCTGCCACCCAAGTAGCCACAACCCCTGGGACTGAAGTCAGAAGGTTGCCAGGGAAGCCAAATCACATAACAGAAAACATGGGAATTCCCAAAATGTTAATTTGACGTGTGTCTGTATTTAAAAATTCTCTGGGTAAATACAGAAGAAGCAAGTATGCTGTTGAAGTCACTTAGCTCCTATTCCTTTAGATCCAGCACCATCATATCTGTTACCAAAAAAATTAAGTAAAAGAAAATATCAGCCAGCATAAAACAAGCATATGTCTTCCAAACAACCTCAAGACAGAAGAACTGCTCCTTGATGTGAAGGAGAAGAGGGGAATTGTGTCAGAAAGAAAGAAGTTTTAAAGAGATATGTTTCTGAGGGTGGACAAAGTATCAGAAGAACAATTAATTGCGTGGAAACAGTTGCACATCCCTATTATTCTTAAGACAATTCTGACCTTTTGATACATTTTACACGTAGATTGCTCTAAGCTAGAACTACCCAGAAGACTGACTTATCTCTAACATTCCTCAGATACTTCCAATGGGTTTGCATTGCCTGGTTCCATTTTTTATCACTGAGGTCACCCAAATAACTTTAGTTCTACAAATTTATAGAGTCACTTGGGGTTTCAAACTATATCAGATTTTTCAAGTTCTTTAGACTTTGTCCAACTACAGCAAAATACTCTCAATTTAGTACTCCATCCTAAAATTACAAAACCCAGCATACTTCCACATCATAAAACCTAGACTTTATCTCTCTAATGCCTCATTCTGACATAATAATATAACTGGACATATGCATTAACAGGCATCTAAAACTGAATTCCTTGGCAAAGATCTCTGAGCATTATGTAAATTACTACTTAAGAAGTATTCTGTCCTCAAACACACCATGCAAAATGACACATGTAAAAGCAAATATAGCAAGATGTTAACAATTACAGAATTCACGTGGTAGGTTTATTGTTCACTATACAATTCTTTGGACTTTTCTGTATTTTTGCAAATTTTCTTAATAAAAGGTTGGGGGGGGGATTGGGATTGACATATATACACTAAGATGTACAAAACAGATAACTAATAAGAACCTGCTGTATAAAAAAAGTTTTGCAGGGCAGAAATTGAGACACAGATGTAGAGAACAAAGGTATGGACACCAAGGGGGGAAAGCGGTGGCAGGTGGGGATGGTGGTGTGATGAATTGGGAGATTGGGATTGACATGGATACACTGATGTGGATAAAATGGATGACTAATAAGAACTTGCTGTATCAAAAAGTAAATAAAAGAAAACAAAAGATACGTGCACCCCAATGTTCACTGCAGCACTATTTACAGTTGCCAAGTCATGGAAACAACCTAAATGTCCATCGACAGACGACTGGATAAAGAAGATGTGGTTCATGTATACAAGGGAGTATTACTCAGCCGTAAAAAAGAATGAAATAACACCATGTGCAGCAACATGGATGGACCTAGAGATGACCATACCAGGTGAGGTAAGTCAGACAAAGACAAATATCATATGATATCCCTCATATGTGGAATCTAATTTTTAAAATGATACAAATGAACTTATGTACAAAACAGAAACAGACTTGCAGATATCGAAAACAAACTTATGGTTACCAAAGGGGAAACATGGGGCAGAGGGAGGGATAAATCAGGAGCTTGGAAGGAACACACACACACTACTATATATAAGATAGATAACCGACAAGGACCTACATAGCACAGGGAACTCTGCTCAATATTCTGTGATAACCTATATGACAAAAGAATCTTAAAAAGACTGAATATATGCATACGTATAACTGAACAACTATACTCCAATAAAATTTAAAAGAAAAAGAGTGAAGCCATATATAGCTGAGACCACTCCTTTTTTGTTTATTTATGTGTTTATTTATTTATTTTTGGCTGCATTGGGTCTTCTTTGCTGCGCGTGGGCTTTCTCTAGTTGCGGAGAGCAGGGGCTACTCTTCGTGGTGGTGTGCAGGCTTCTCACTGCAGTGTCTTCTCTTGTTGCAGAGCATGGGCTCTAGGCACGTGGGCTTCAGTAGTTGTGGCACTCGGGCTCAGTAGTTGTGGTGCACGGGCTTAGTTGCTCCACAGCATGTGGGATCTTCCCGGACCAGGGCTCGAACCCATGTCCCCTGCATTGGCAGGTGGATTCTTAACCACTGCGCCACCAGTGAAGTCCCAAGCATCATTCTTTATTGATAATCTACAGTCAATTCTAAGGGCTTCATCTGGATATATATATAGATATACACACACACATACATATATATGTAAAATATAATAGTAATAATAAATAAAGGCTAAAAACATAAATTACTTTTACCCAAACAGCATTCCAAAAGATCAAATAATCTCTCACAAATATAAACATCCACCTTTGAGGAAGTTCCACAAATGAGCACAAAACTCCACAACACGCTCACGTGCTGAAAGAGCTTTCAGTTTGCTGCTGATGGAACAGCAATACTTCAAATGACGTGGGTTGAAAAAACATGGAACTTGAGTAATGTCATTGCAAAAATGTCCTAGATGAAGGCAATACCAGAAGAAAATGAAAACTGCAAAATATCCATGTGAAAACCCTAAAATCCGAAGAAATATTACTTGGGGAGGTGACTTTTCTCCCCATTTCATCAAAAGGCACAAATCTAGTTGTGCCTAGGCACAAGTCTGCTTCTAAAACCAAATGCTTCTGAACTAGACCAGAGACAAGTGAAAGCATGCATGGTTGGCCTTCATATCCAAGCTGCCGTGAAGGTTTTACCTCCCATGTATGACACTGAAAACCCACACAAATGTACAACTGACACATGCAATTCATTTGCTAACCAGTCATTGTTCCCTGGGGGCCAGCAAAACAGCTCAGGGCCCAGCCATTAGAGTCCCTCTGCCCTGACCTCAGACCCCGCCGTGTGAACTGGACACATCACTTAACTTAGCTTTTCAATCTATAAAATGGGGATAATATTACCTACCTCACAGAGCTGCTGTAAGGATTAAGTAAAATAATACATGTTGATTGTTTAACACAGTGCCTGTCTGAGAATGCAAACTCCATAAAGGAGAGATCTTGTTAAAAGTGTCTACTGTTAAGTCTAGTACTTTAAAATGTGACTGGCACATGATGAATACCCAATAAATATCCACTGAGTCAGTGAATGAATGAATGAATGAATGGGAGATAACAGTGATGATGGCAGTGGGGTGAACATGCAAAGAAAAGAGCATCTGGGAATTCCCTGGCGGTCCAGTGATTAGGACACTGTGCTTTCACTGCCGAGGGCCCAGGTTCAATCCCTGGTCAGGAAACTAAGATCCTGCAAGCCACACAATGCAGCCAAATAAATAAATAAATAAATATTTTAAATAAAATTATTAAAAAGAAAAGAGAATCTGGTGCAGTCTATGTCTGTGTCGGAAGCCTCTAAAACCCCTTTATTTAAAATTAGCCGCCCACGGGCCTCCCTGGTGGCGCAGTGGTTGAGAGTCCGCCTGCCGATGCAGGGGATACGGGTTCGTGCCCCGGTCTGGGAGGATCCCATATGCCGCGGAGCGGCTGGGCCCGTGAGCCATGGCCGCTGAGCCTGCGCGTCCGGAGCCTGTGCTCCGCAATGGGAGAGGCCACAACGGTGAGAGGCCCGCATACCGCAAAAAAAAAAAAAAAAAAAAATTAGCCGCCCACGAGTTCTCAATGCCCACTGAGCAGAACTTTCAGAGTTTCCACTTGAAATTCCCCAGTGGTTCTCCTGTAGCGTTTCCCATTCCAGGATGCTTCGGCCTCAAGAAGATGCCTGAGCAGCCCACGGCCATGCATCTTTAAAATCAGTCGACTTTAAGATAATTCAAAATGTAATGCTAGCATGGTACACACTGCTTTGAAACCACAGCTTCACAAATGTTGATTAAGAAGAAAATAGAGGGCTTCCCTGGTGGCGCAGTGGTTGAGAATCTGCCTGCTAATGCAGGGGACACGGGTTCGAGCCCTGGTCTGGGAGGATCCCACATGCCGCGGAGCAACTAGGCCCGTGAGCCACAACTACTGAGCCTGCGCATCTGGAGCCTGTGCTCCGCCACAAGAGAGGCCACTATAGTGAGAGGCCCGTGCACCGCGATGAAGAGCGGCCCCCGCTTGCCACAACGAGAGAAAGCCCTCGCACAGAAACGAAGACCCAACACAGCACAAATAAATAAATTAATTAATAAACTCCTACCCCCAACATCTTCCAATAAATAAATAAATAAATAAGAAGAAGAAAATAGAACACCCCCATAGAATCAATGAAAAACTTAGTATTTATTAAGTGAGAACAAAATAAAGACCAAAATGAATTTTTAACTTTTTAAAAGCAAACTGGAGGTGCCTACAAAATTAATAGTCAATTTTAAGATGCTTCAAAATGCAATACTGGGGGGGTGGGAGGGAGGTCCAAGAGGGAGGGGATATAGGTATAAAAAAAAAAATCCAATACTAGCATATAGTATGTACTGCTTTAGAACCACAACGAATCTAAATTTCATAATACAATCTTTTTCTAAGCATTTTAAAGACATCCAATGTGCAAAAGAAAATTTTTAATGGAGACAGTTATCATGAAAATGAGAGATTTTATGGTGTAAATGTTTATATAGTCCAAGTGGTACCTTACATTCCATAACAAGCTAGCTCTAATAATTTAACCAAAGGACCAGTTAATTACTTTTGTAAGAATGAACAAATATCAAGTGATGTAAAAATTAAGATTTAAAACAAATTCTTAAAAAAAGTTTTCCGGGCTTCCCTGGTGGCGCAGTGGTTGAGAGTCCGCCTGCCGATGCAGGGGACATGGGTTCGTGTCCCGGTCCAGGAAGATCCCACATGCCATGGAGCGGCTGGGCCCGTGAGCCATGGCCACTGAGCCTGCGCGTCCAGAGCCTGTGCTCCGCAACGGGAGAGGCCACAACAGTGAGAGGCCCGTGTAACGTGAAAAAAAAAAAAAAAAAAAAAAAAAAGTTTTCCTTTAAAAGGCCTTTTTCTGTAAGTCCTTATATCCAAATTAAATACACTTTGACAATTAACAGTTACTGACAGTGTATAAAATGCTAAATTTTGAAATTAAATAGAACGCTTTATAACAAGGAACAGGTAAAATTTTTATATAAATGACAAAATCTGTATTAATTATCATGCTACCAAAAATAAAACTACAAAATGAGTTTCAGCTAAGGTAAAATAAAACAATTTAGTAGAAATAAATCATTTAGGAATGATGCTTGCAAAATCCTGGCTTATAAATATTAACCACTAGACACATCTGTTTACATTTTTGAAGGGTTACATCAGAATATTTAAGAAAGTACAAGTAATCTGCCCAGAACTAAATGTAATTAAGAAGCGTTATATTCTGCCTCTCACTCCACTCACAATATTTTCTTTTTAAGGATTGAAGTGAAACTGCTTTAGCTGAAAGGTTCCTAATCAGTTTAATTCAGAGAATAACTGAATCTGAGTTTTTGAAGAGACCATGCAGGTCATCTATCGAGCCTGGTCTTGCTTCTAATTTGAGAACCGCCTCCAGTATCCTGACAGATGGGCCCATCTCTTCTCCCTAAATACATGGAGTGATGGGAAGTTCACAGCTCTGTCTATGAGGGAGCACATTCCACTGTTAAGTAACCAACTGATAGACGAGAACTCCTTCCCAGGCCTTTAGATCAGCCATCCTAAAAATTCCACTCATTAAGTTCAGTCTTTCTGTCATTATCCACACACATGTTACATCCCTCTTCCACCCAATCACCCTACAGAACAACCGAAGTCAATGTTCACGGTTCTTCCCTGCTCTCTCCATCCCTTTTAGTTTATCTTCACCATGAAGCCAGAACCACCTTGTAAAACAGAACAAACAGACAACACCAGACTATGTTTTTCACTAAAAATTAAATGCACATGATAGAGAGTCCTAAGGCTTCAGTCTTGTGCCTGCGGGAGCCCAGAGCACAGCTGTCTTGGTCACCCCACTCAGGATAAACGAGGCCACAGGCCCTCTTTGGTGCCACAAAGTCTAGGGAACATTGGGGCTCCAGTGGAGAAGGCAGAAAGGAACCTACTTCCAGAGTCCCCACAAGTGTGCAAATTACAGACTGTTGCCAGCCCAGCGACCAGGAGACCCAACAATTGATCTTAAGGAAGGCAAGGGAGTTTGCTGCTGAAAGAGAAGAAATGGCCTAAAATAAAAGCAAAAGAATGGTGTCTGAACACAGAAGGAAAATTTTACTATCCAGAGGAGGAATCAGTCTCATACTTCCTGGGCTGTTTAAAATGCATGAATCAAGCAGGCCTGGGTGCTGCGTGCTTAAGAAACAGAAACCATTTGTTTGCAAATGAAACGTGTACACGTATTCTTCAGCACACACCAAAATGCTCTGTTCTGTTTTTGTTTAAATATGAAACTCTATAGAAATATCTTTCGTTTTTCCACTACTGATACAGAAGTAGACTGAACCTTTTCACTTTTCTCCTAATTCTACCAGAAGTAAAACAACTTAAGTAAATGAAAAAATCATTTCATTTCCAGTGTCCATCATGGCAACTGACACTCAGCGTCAGCGAGACTGCATGCGCGGTGAGGACTGTGGCAAAGCGGCCCACGACGACCCGGCCCAAAGGGTTGCCCGCCCCCAGGAGTGCAGGACCCTGGGGATGCTGCCAGCTGAACCACCTTCTTAAGAAACACGGAAACTGCTACTTTTAGGTAAACTTTTCCATTTTTAAAGGTAGGCAACTAACTTAAAGAGGCTGAAAACACTTGTCAGGGACATATTTTGCAAACCCATCAAAGCTTATCCGCAGCCCAGAACCAGCCAGAAGCCAACCAGTTTGCAACCTCGGATGTAAATGATACACCGCAAACAGGAAAATTTCAAATCCTGAAAAACATTTCCAAAGAAAACAATCAGCAGTCCCAACTCCCTGTCTGGGGGAGGCTAAATCCTGGGTCTCCATCCATGTCTGCACAACCAACTTGGCCAAGACACCCAGATGGGCAGGCCTGATTTTGCAGAGGGGCCCACATATACAGAGGGGGCATCCTAAACGACCATACAGGCCACGGCACCCACCTTCCTGGTGAGTGAAGGAATCCTTTCTACAGAACTCTTGACCTGCAGCCAACGAGGCTCGGGACACCACATCTGCCCAGAAGTTCATTACCACGCAGGGTCACCCCTCTCACTTTCCCACAGCTCCTAAGAAAGTCCTTCCTTAAGTGAAACCCAAAGTGGCTTCCTCCCGCTGCTACTCACTGGTCCTAGTGGTTCCTCAGAAGCTGGTCAAGTGCACCCCATTGGCCCTGCTTACAAGTGACCCTTGACCCACTGACCCTTACGAGTGAAGGGTGGTGGCACGTCCCCTACTAAGCGCACTACTTTCGACACTAAGGATTCTGTTCTCTTCATCATGAGCAATAGGACACTATTTCCAAACATTTCTAACCATGATCACTCTCTTCTGGTTATCAATAGCCTTAAACCTAAGGTCTGGAAGGCAAGGAAGAAGGAAACCAAGGATTAGGCAGCACTGTGCCAAGAGAATTGCCTATATTTTAATATTTTATATTTGATTCTCATAGCAATCCTCTTTGATTTGTATTATTATCACTACTTGGCAGGTGAAGAAACTAAGTCAAGTAATTTGATGAAGGCCACAAAACTACTGGGCTGGCCAAAAAGTTCATTCATAACATCCTTTCCATAAGATGCTACAGAAACACCTGAACGAGCTGTTTGGCCAACCCAGTAGTATAACCAAAAAACTCAAAAAGTCTATCTGATACCAAAGAGACAATGGCATTGCTATACTTACAGAAAATGGCATATCGATAATGCTTTCTCATTATAACTTATTAAAATGATAACTAATTATAAGCTAGTCTATTCTTTCTGGTGATCTCAGGAACGGACTGTTTTCATCCACAGTAACTCAAAAACAAATTCTCAAAGTGGGTCACCACTTGATAAACAGTATCCAAATACATTATTTTAAAAACCTAGTTAATGTATTTCACATATAAAAATCCAAGTATATACTAAATAAAATAGCAATTCATATAACATGTGTATGAACATACTTAATCACACCCATTGAGAAAAATGCTTTTCTTACTCCTGTTTTACAAAAGAAGAAACTGAGCCAGGAAATGTCAGAGACTGGAGTTAAAGAACACAGGCAGTCCGAGTCCCCAGAAATCTAGACTTTAGATGTTTCAAACAGGTGTCCTTCAGTCATGGTTTCTGAACTTCATGGAAACATAAATGAAACACCTCTCCAAGGCTAACTGGATATTCCTTCTGAATATTCTAATGTAGATGATATAACGGGCAGTCAACACAAAGGTTACCAATGACCATCAAGATGTGTAACTTTAATGTGTGCTATATTTATAAATAAACCCAGAAATGTTAGAAAACATCCTGCTTACAGGGAACATAATGTTAAACATCATAATTCTATCAGGGAACAATTCACATTTTTAAACCAGTAACCAGGCAAATTGAGTCTTCAAAATCTCCTCCAGAGCGAACAAATTTCTCACCACATGACACTGACAACTTACACAGTGAGCTTCACTTGGCGCTGAGCTCATTATATGTTTAGTCAAACAATATCTGTGGTGCACCAGACACCATTCTGGCTGTGGAGCCACGTGAGGAACCAGACAGACACGGGTCCTGAGCTCTTGGAACTCCTGCTCCAGGGACAGTGGTCTGGACAACAAGCCAATAAATAAGTACAGGAAGGAGAAAACTGTCAGGTAGGGACAAGCACTTTTCAGAGAATTAAAATAGAGTGATGTCTGTTGCTGTGAATGTAAATTGGTGCAGCCACTATGGAGAACAGTATGGAGGCTCATTAAAAAACTAAAAACAGAGCTACCATATGACTCAGCAACCCCATCCTGGGCATTTATCCAAAAAAGATGAAAGCTCTAATTTGAATAGATACATGCACCCTAATGTTCATAGCAGTACTATTTATTTACAATAGCCGTGACATGCAAATAACCTAAGTATCCGTCGACAGATGAATGGATAAAGATGACATGGGGTGTGTGTGTGTGTGTACATACACATACACACAGACACATACACAAAATGGAATATTACTCAGCCACAAAAAAGAATAAAATAATGCCATCTGGGCCTCCCTGGTGGCGCAGTGGTTGAGAGTCCGCCTGCCGATGCAGGGGATACGGGTTCGTGCCCCGGTCTGGGAGGATCCCATATGCCGCGGAGCGGCTGGGCCCGTGAGCCATGGCCGCTGGGCCTGCGCATCCGGAGCCTGTGCTCCGCAACGGGAGAGGCCACAACAGTGAGAGGCCCGCATACCGCAAAAAGAAAAAAAAAAATAATAATAATAATGCCATCTGCAGCAACATGAATGGACCTAGAGATGATCATACTAAGTGATGTCAGAGAAAGATAAATCTCATATGATATCACTTATTTGTGGAATCTATAAAACGATATAAATGAACTTATTTATAAAACAGACTCACAGACATAGAGAACAATCTTATGGTTTCCAAAGGGCAAAGGGGCTGGGGGGGTGGGGGGCGGCAGATGGTAAACTAGGAGTTTGGGAGTGAGAGGTACACACTCTACTACATATAAAATAGGTAACCGACAAGGGCCTACTGCACAGTACAGGGGACGTATTCAACATCTTAGAATAACCCATAATGAAAAAGAATCTTAAAAAGTATATATATGTACATAAAAAACTGAATCACTGCTGTACACCTGAAACTAACACAACATTGTAAATCAACTCTACTTCAATTAAAAAAAATTTTAATAAAAGTAAAATAAAATAGAGTGATAGTGTAGCAGGTGGCTGGGTGGCCACCTCGGATTGGGTGCTCGAGAGGCAGCACGCTGAGTGGAGATCCAAAGGGCACAAAGCGGCCCAGGAAAGATGAGACGCATTGCAGCCTGGAGAGCTTCTGCCTGTATCTGTGTGCTTCACCAAAGCAAGCATGGACTGCAGACACAGCAAACGCTTCCAGGGAATTACTCGCAACCATTCCAAACACTGCTTTGGGAACTGCTCAGCTTTCCTGCTGTAGCACTTACCCTGCAATGACCAACGCATCTACTAGTAAGACGCCCCAGTCAGAATGAAACAGCCTTCACATCGGAGTTGGAGCCTTACTTTTCCTCGGTGGTTTCCTAGTGTCTGAGTCTCCTGAGCTGTCCTGATCTTACCACTGCAACTAGAAATGACATACTCTAATCTGTTCTTCAGCAGGAGGTCCTAGTTGGCTTGGAGTTCAAGTACATGCTTATCAGTATTGGACATCTACAGAAAAGGAAATGAACACTTCCCAGGCTGCAACTTCTCCACCTAAGCTCCCAGAGCAGATGGACATATGCTCTCCCACATAGAGAGGGTTAGCTGGCGTATCAAAATTACAGGGCATTTGTAATAAGCCCCTCAGATTGGGCGCCCGCTGCCTGCAGGACCCTCAGACCAACACCTGAGGAACCCTCGCCACCTTTCCCCACTCAGGTCCGCATACAAAGAGCAGTTAACAGAGCTACGTGGGAAACAGACACATAAATACAAGCTGCCAGACATTATCGCCTTTGAGATGTACAAGTGCCTGGAACTTACCCCCAGAGGAAGTGTGGACCACACTTGGTGTAATCATTCATTCATTCATCCGGAATGAGCAGGTGGCAGAGGTGTCTGTAATTCAAGCACAAAGCCCTGCAAGAGAAAACAAAAACACAGAGGTGCTGAGAAACAATTTTTCAAACATCATAATTTTATAACTAAAGTTCAGTTTCTCAGCTTTCTGCCCTATCTTGGGCTTGATACAAAAAGGGAGCATTCGGTGCTTTGTGACCACCTAGAGGGGTGGGATAGGGAGGGTGGGAGGGAGGGAGACGCAAGAGGGAGGAGATATGGGGACATATGTATATGTTTAACTGATTCACTTTGTTATAAAGCAGAAACTAACACACCATTGTAAAGCAATTATACTCCAATAAAGATGTAAAAAAAAAAAAAAAAAAAAGGAGCATCTAAGAGAAAACTCCAGTGCTAAGTGATTAACTATAAAGGAAATGTGAGGGTTTTCCCACATCCTAAGTGGAGAAGTAGATTTACTGCTTCATGCTATAACTTTATACGGCCAAGCCATTTTATCGATAGATATATGGAAGGAGGAAAGGAAAAAGGGAGGGGAGGGAGGGAGGGAAAGACAAACGATGGAGGGGGAAGAGGAAGGGAAGTGGGGGAGACAGATGGATGGTTAAATAGACAGAAGGAGCCTACTGTTATCAAGCCACTCTTCCACCCTCTGAGGATACAGCAGTAAAAAAGAGCGGAAGGGGCTTCCCTGGTGGCGCAGTGCAGATGCAGGGGACTCGGGTTCGTGCCCCGGTCCGGGAAGATCCCACATGCCGCGGAGCGACTAGGCCCGTGAGCCATGGCCACTGAGCCTGCGCGTCCGGAGCCTGTGCTCCGCAACAGGAGAGGCCACAAGAGTGAGAGGCCCGCGTACCACAAAAAAAAAAAAAAAAAAAAAAGAGCGGAAATTTCTGTTCTCACTGAGCTTTATTCAAATGGGAAGAAGCAGTCAAACAAACAGGTAAATAAACAAATAAGAAAAATATCCTAGAGTGATACTTGCAGTGCAGAGACATAAAACAGGATGATGAGCTAGTGAGTGACAAGCAACTAATTTAAATTGGAAGGTCAAGAAATGGCCCCCTGAGATGGCAACTAGGCTGAGATCTGAATGTTATTTCGAAATTATGGAAATGATCCCCCAGACAGAGGGACCAGCCAAGACCCTTATAAGTACCAGCGTGTCAAGAGCAATTATCACGGGGTGTGGGGCAGAACCCACATGCAAGGGAGCGGAGTCAAAGGACCAGAGTTTCGTTACTAATTAAGCAGGTGGCTTCTGGGTCCTCTCATGTTATGGAGAATATTATGGAGAATAATACTTTCCTCCTATGTCTGAAATGCTGCCCAGGGACGTATTAAAACTCATGGCCCTGTTGGTCAACATACCAAAAAGCACCTGTGTTTTCTTTCACTGTTTAAAATGTTACAGGGCTTGGGACTTCCCTGGTGGTGCAGTGGTTAAGAATCTGTCTGCCAATACAGGGGACATGGGTTCGAGCCCCAGTCCAGGAAGATCCCGTGTGCCGCGGAGCAACTAAGCCTGCAACTACTGAAGCCCATGTGCCTAGAGCCTGTGCTCCGCAACAAGAGAAGCCACTGCAAGGAGAAGCCCGTGCACCACAACAAAGAGTAGCTCCCGCTCGCCGCAACTAGAGAAAAGCCCATGCGCAGCAATTAAGACCCAATGCAGCCAAAAATAAATTTTAAAAAAATTGAAAAAAAAAATGTTACAGGGATTCCTTTCAGACAATGAGACTTATCTCTCTTTTTTAATTGAACTATAGTTGATTTACAACATTGTGTTAGTTTCAGGTGGAGACTTGTCTTTTTACAAAACATTATCTCACCTCTGCTATGTACACAAGATGCTGCGTTGTGGGAATAATTGCATATGTGGCTCACAGTTCACAATCCTTGACAAAGAACGCAGACTTTGGAGCCAAAGGATCAGAGTTCAACCCCCAGCTCCCCCATTACCACCTGAGTGACATTATTTAAACTGTCTGAGCCTCTGGTTTCTTCAACTATAAAATGGAAATGATACCTATTTTGCAGAGTTATTCTACCTACTTAATAGGATAGTGCACATAAAATACTTAATAAAGTGGTTGAAAAATGTGAAATACTCAAAGTGGCGATAAAGTACTTTCATTGTAAACCGTAGCTATTGGGAAAGGTGTGGCTATCAATGATTCAGGCTACAGAAATACACCTATATAACCAGGAACAGTGGCGATAATGATTTTCACTGAGAGATCACAGGAGAGCCTATGGGTGGACCTTCAAAAACCAGCCCGACTCCCTCTCTCTAAAAGGGAGAATTTAAAGCTTAAAGAGGTAGACTGATTTGCCCAAGGTGACATAACTGGTCCAGAGAACATTTTTAGAAACCTAAATAACAGATATGTTTGGTCTAGAATGCCTGCCTTATAAGATAAATCCTAAAGAGACATAAATTTTGAATTCTCTTTGTAATGAACCCAGTATGGACAAGAAACTATTTCTGAACAGAATGGAAAATTAAACAAGCTTTGATGAACTCTATCTAAATACATTATACTGACAATTTTTAAAGGCCCAAAATTACCGTATCTTACTGATGGCCTGACAGATGGTTATTTCCTAACAAAGAAACTATAAAATATAACCCCTGCCACACTTTAATTTTTCAATGATAACAGCAGATATTGAGTCTCAAGCACCTACTATGTGACAGAAGTTTCCATTCATTCATTCTGAATACTTTGCCATTTCATGCGTGTAATAGTCTTTTATTCTCCACACCCTTTGTACAATATTACTGTGTCCTGCTGGAGAACTCCTAACTACCCCTCCAGATCAAGCTTATCTCCTCTTCCATGACGCCTTCCCTGATCTCCTACTTTCCTCCCGCCAAGACATGAAGTGTTATACTCCCCTCCTTCACCTCACTACGCTAATAAAGGCAGCCATGTTGCAATCGTTTCTTTTTCACTTGTCTACTTCTAGAGTAGACGTTGATTGCTTTGAATGTAAAGGGCTTATCTTGGTTTTCCCGATGTCAAGCACAGTGCCTTACACATGCCAAATGGATCGATGGAAGAATTGATGCCTCAAACTGCTAAGACAGCATATTTAATTTCAGACTAGCCTTCTTTTCCATCCCATCACCATGACTTAAATTCCAAATAAAGAGTTTACAGCTTAACTACTGTGAGAGTTAACGTTATGTGTCAACTCAATTAGGCTATGGTGCCCAGATGTTTGGTCAAACACCAGTCTAGATGTTGCTGTAAAGGCCCTTTTTAGGTGGAATTAACATTGAAATCAGTAGACTTTGGGTGAAGCAGATTATCCTCCATAACGTAGGTGGGCCTCAGCCAGTCGGCTGAAGACATTAAAGCAAAGACGGAAGCTTTCCGAAGAAGGAATTCTGCCTCCAGATGGCAACGTAAAAACCCTGCCTGGGTTCCCAGCTGCTTGTCATGCAGAACTTGGACTCAAGGCTGCAACATCAACTTTTGCCTGACTTTCCAGACTGCTGGCCTGCCCTGTGGATTTTGGACTTGCTAGCGGCCCCACACCCCAATCATGTGAAAGAGTTCCTCAAAATCTCTTGATAGATAGAGGAAGGAAGGAAGGAAGGGAGGGAGGGAAGGAGGGAAGGAGGAAAGGAGGGAGGGAGGGAGGGAGGAAGGTAGGGAAGGAGGGAGGGAGGGAAGGAGGGAGGGAGGGAAGGAGGGAGGGAGGGAAGGAGGGAGCGAGGGAAGGAGGGAGGGAGGGAGGAAGGAAGAGGCAGGCTCCAGTTGGCTCTGATTCTCTGGATACCCTGATTAATATAATTACTAATCATTCTGGACTCAAATGGTTTTAGGCAGGATTATTACAGAATTTTATAGTACTTCAGTTTAAACCCTGTTCATTTTGCAGATGAAGAAAGGGAAGCCTAGAAAGGATAAATCAGACCTGCCACATAGAGAGTGGGAAAGAACTCGGACTGGAACTCAGGTCACCAAACAACCACCTTGGCTCTGGTCCCAGAACAGGGGACAGTGGTTTTGTCACAGTGACAAAGAAGCGGTTGCCAAAGTGCTCTTCCTTGGACCCCAGTGTTCCCTTCCTGACCTTCTCCGCTTTCTGTATGTATTCTGGAGCCACATGAACAATTAGCTTTCATCTAGTTGGAAGGACTGAAACCTACCTTCAATAAGCAGATATTCTCTCAACAGTGTAGACTGGATTTAGCTGCCATCTAGAGCCATGTTTTAAGGTAATTCAACAATGGGACAGGTACTGCAATCTCCTGCAACTCCAGAAAGGTCTAAGAGGGCCCTGTGTGTAAAGTCTACGTGATTCAAGGCAGTGCTGGGTAAACTACACCTACCGTAAAACTCTAGTGATTCTATATTATTAGTTACACAAAGAGTATGCTTGTATCTATGACAGCACGTAGGTAGCCTGTGTAGACAAAATCATCCATCAACAGATTTCACTCATGCTCTTTTCAGCATGGAAACCTGCCATCCTAAAGGCCCTGAGCTGCCTGCTTGTCACCATGATATCATTTGAATTCATGAACATAGCTTACATTTTTCTCTTGAGTTTTGTGATGAAAAGCTGCCCCCATGCCTTCCCTAAAGGCTGAATGTAGTTGAACCTTCAGCTACTACATAACAGTGAAAAAAAAAAAAAAGAAAAGGGCCACACCTAAAGAAAGGCTACAACATTCATCAATCTAGAAGCCTGTGGTCAAGCCCTGGCCTAAGCTCCCAGCGCCCAGTGTTTATAAAACTTTCACTGCTGGGCCAACCAGGTCAAGGAGAAAGTGCTGGGGAAGAGAAAGATAAATTACGACTTCACCATGCCTTGAAAATAGGCTGCTGGCTAACCACCTAGGTAAGAAGAATGCATTTCCTGCTGAGAAATCTCTCTTTAAAATTCACGCCTTCTTCAGATTAAATCCCCTTTGTAAGTACTACCTCTCTGACTACAAACACGTCTTCAAGTTTCTGGGTTTCCTTTAGCCTTGCTCTATCAGCGAGGCAGCTCATCAATTCAGAGACTCAATCCAGTGTTTGCAGTAAAACAATACAGCAAGTGGGAGGTGCTCCAGGAGCCAGAAAGGGGCTGGGAGTAAATGGAACTCCTGTCTCCATGACCCCCTCGTGTGACCCATGTCTGCGCCCCCTGACGGAGCCCGTCAGCATCACCATCCACAGGTGGATTCTTTCTTACCTCTGCTTCTCAGGCCCGTAGTGATTTCAGAGACATAATGAACAAACCCCTCTGAGACTCCTACTCCAAGGTGGGAGGAGGGATGTGCTGGATGCCTTCATTAAGTGACAGTTTTCACCAGCTTCTCACACTGACACTAACACACTGTTCTTGCACAAAGAACTCATGGGATCAGATGCCACCCTTAACAAAAGAGGACGGTACAGCCGCCCGGGAGACTATAGCATGTTAGAGAATCTGCCCTCCTGACAAAGGGGTGATTGACTACAATGGAAATAGGCAGTTTCGGTCTATCCCCCGCAAAGAGCAGACTTCTGGGCCCACGGAGCACAGCCTTTAGTGCTTACTACGAACCAAGTCACAGCAAGTCCCTTGTTATTTATAAAACAGCTCATATGAAACACCAAAACAGAAACAAAAACAAAACAACGGCTGGAAGCAGGACAGGGTGTATCCATTTCGGCCACTGTGTTCCCTGGGCTGGTGATCCTGTCAGCCAATCTGGCCTCTGTTTAGAGTAAGTGTGCCCTGGGATTCCCACAAAGTTCACGTATCCAGAGAGAAAATTCGAGGATGCAAAAGTAGGCGCATTATACCTTGAATGCCTACGTGCAGTTCATTTATTCAGTTAATTCAATTCAATTCAAGAAGTATCTGTTGAGGGACTTCCCTGGTGGTCCAGTGGTAAAGAATCTGCCTTCCAATGCAGGGGATGAGGGTTCGATCCCTGGTCGAGGAACTAAGATCCCACATGCCGCAGGGCAACTAAGCCCTCGCACCAGAACTACTGAGCTCGTGCGCCTCAACGAGATGGAAGCCCACGCGCTGCAACGAAAAGATCCCGTGTGCTGCAACTAAGACCTGATGCAGCCAAAAAATTAAATAAAATAAAGTAAATAAATATTAAAAAAAAAAAAAAAAAAGAAGGGGCTTCCCTGGTGGCGCAGTGGTTGAGAGTCCGCCCGCCGATGCAGGGGACGCGGGTTCATGACCCGGTCCAGGAAGATCGCACATGCCGCGGAGCGGCTGGGCCCGTGAGCCATAGCTGCTGAGCCTGTGTCATCTGGAGCCTGTGCTCCACAACGGGAGAGGCCACAGCGGTGAGAGGCCCGCGTACCGCAAAAAAAAAAAAAGAAAAGAAGTATCCGTTGAACGTCTATTGTGTTCAAGGTACTACGCTAAGTTCTGGGAATACGACGGTGATCGGAAGCCTGCGGACAGTGTCACCAGCCTGTAAATAAATCAGCCATCAGTCACAACACAGTGTGGAGACGATTACAGTCCAGAAGGGCAGATGCTATGGAAGCACACAGGGGTGGCAGCATGAGACGACACCGCTAAGCATCCTAGCCCATCCCTGGCCAAGACAAAAGAAACTGATTTAGCCTTGATGTCTTAAAGCCACCACTGAATTGTGGCTCCTAGACGAAGAGATGAGCCTCATCCAGTTGACTGACACTCAGGGAGTGACTTTCTTCATGAGATAACTGCAGTGTAATAGTTCCTAATCACTTCCAAAACCACAGCATCCATGCACCACGAATTACACACATTCAGCATCAGGGCCGGCTCGCAAACCAATTATGACACAGCCTTGGGCCTGCGGAAAACAGAAATGAGTCAGGCAACCACCTCGGACATAAGAAACTCAAAACTATGTGGGGCAGAGACCACCTGGATGATCATGGCAGGAGATACCTGCTTCCTTCTTGCTCTCTCCTGAGAAATAATTCTCCCGCCCACCTCTACTTCTTCCAGCCCTATCAACACTCAGAACCATCCTATCATCATCTAGCACCTCTTGAAGAAGAGACGAGAGAGAAGAAAGGCAGAGGATGACTCATAAACAAACAAAACAGAATGTTTGTATGTGGAGGCTGGGGCGTGGGGCGTGTGTTAAAAAAAAAAAAAAAGCAGCAGGGCCTCAGTTAACCGTCTGTTTACATCCCTGTCCATCCATCATGTTCCCCCTCCTACTTGGTAACCAGCACAAGCTCTAAGCATAATAAGGCCCCACCTTTAGACGGATAACAGGCAAAATATCCCATTTAATAGCTAAAGGATTGATGGAAGGAAATGATATCCATTCATTTCTTACAAGAACAGCTTACATTGGTACAAGATCATCATTTCCTTTATCCCATCCTTAGAATGAGTTCCTTTACAGTAACTGAAGAATCATAGGGATGAAAGAAGGAAATAAATGAGATCCAATGAGGTACCGTTGAATAACTATTAAATTAACAAATCAGCACAACACAATAGCTTATAAAAGGTGGCATGATCACAGATATAGGGGACAAACTAGTGGCTACCACTGCAGGGAGGCAACAGAGGGGAGGAGGAATGGGACGTACAGACTATTGGGTATAAGACATGCTACAAGGACGTATTGTACAACATGGGGAATATAGCCAATATTCTGTAATAACGAAATGGAGTGCAACCTCTAAAAGTTGTATTTAAAAAACAGGTGGCATAAGCAACAGAACAAAACACATGTAGAAATTACCCTACAATATGGATTTAAATGCTCCTTTAGTGAAAGGGAGAAAAAAAGTGAAAGGGTCCACTGACCTTAAAATAGGAAATAAACTTGAAAGGGCACACACCTGAAAATGGCACACAGTGGCAAGGTGGTTCAAGAATCCCTGAATTTAAGTAGACTATGGCAAGATCTGTCCTTGAATGCTTTAATATCACAGCTACCACCAAATGATGGTGGTGATAAGAGTTCGGCCTCCTGAAGTTTTCAAATCTGCCACACTTTTCCTTCCTGGAAACAGAGCACAAGCTAATGCTTCAATGGACAAAGGAATATTTTCTGACTGGCCCCGTCCCTGTGGACCTCCAGGAAACAATGATCTCAGAGTCATGACCGTAGCTGAGAAAGTTCATGCCGTAGAACCTACCAGAAAAGCACCAAATTCATCCCAAGCAAGACTCGTTTCAAGACTGCTTTAGCTGTTCTCCTGCCCTCAGGTGACACCTCACAGGTTCATCCTCAAGGCTAAGGATGTTGTTCAGAGCGTAAAACATTATCTCAGATGATACTTGATAGCAACACACTACATAGCATGTTAATGTCACTATAATCTAAAAGATGCCACACTTCACACTTGAAGAAGTCATGTTGTTTTTACCTAAACTTCTGTTTAAACTCAAATTTTTTAAATGGTTTTTTTTCATGTTATTGAGCATGAGAGGTCTTTTTAAAATATTTATTATTATTATTATTATTATTATTATTATTATTATTGGCTGCATCGGGCCTTAGTTGTGGCACGTGGGATCTTTCATTGCGGTGTGTGGGTTTTTTGTTGCGGTGCACAGGCTTCTCTCTAGTTGTGGCACTCGGACCCTCTAGTTGTGGCACGCGGGCTTAGTTGCCCTGCAGCAAGTGGGGATCGAACCGGCATCCCCTGCATTGCTAGACGGATTCTTAACCACTGGGCCACTAGGGAAGTCCCTAAAGTCAAATATTTAGGAAAAAGGAAACATGGGCTATATACACCTTGCCCACAAAGATGTACACTTTTACTTCCAAAGATAAAGAATGTGTAGGTTTTACAGTAAATTCTCTTTTGAACACCTTTCATAAATGTTTTAACGTCCTCCCACTGACAAACAGTACACGTGAAATAAAGAGGTACCAGCTCACAGAGAAGGCTCTAGTGATTCTGTGCCACTGGTATGGAAATCGGAGATAACGTTTCGCACAATGCAAACAAATACAAAAAAATGACAGCCACCGTGTAGGTGAGGAAGCCTTTCTGAAAGGTGAGAGAAACACTTGGCAGAAGGCTGCTTTAGTTTTTTGTTTTGTTTCGTTTTGTTTTGTTTTGCAGTATGCGGGCCTCTCACTGTTGTGGCCTCTCCTGCTGCGGAGCACAGGCTCCAGATGTGCAGGCTCAGTGGCCATGGCTCACGGGCCCAGTCACTCCGCGGCATGTGGGATCTTCCCGGACAGGGGCACGAACCCGTGTCCCCTGCATCGGCAGGCAGACTCTCAACCACTGTGCCACCAAGGAAGCCCGGCTGCTTTAGTTTTTGATTCATCAATTAATTTTGCAAAAAGAAGCACATGTGAGAGTCCCCAGTGGTCAAACAGCTGTGGCTGTTTCATTCCATTCTTACAGGAATGAAATGTAATGACCCAAGAAGTAAACCAACATCAGAAACTTTTTGAACAAAGAATACAGTAGGATCCATAAAATGCAGCCTATGGTTTCACACTACGTATATCTGAATCTCCAGCTGTACTGACTGTAGCTGACAAATAACTCATTTTAATTTCGTAACATTTAAGTCCCAGTTAACAGCAAACTGTGACGTTGGGCACCATGAATGAACCAAAGATGAATCAGACGCGGCGCCACTTCTCAAAGGGCCTGGAGTTAGCACGGGAGAAAAGACGGCAAAGACATTATACGTTACATAAAGAGGCAGGAAAACTGGACAGGTGGGATGGGAGCAAGATGGCATTACAAAGAATGCCAGAAACTTCCCTTGGTTTTAAAAAAAAAAAAAAAGAAAAGAAAAGAAAAACTACCAAAACAAAACAAAATCCATTAAATCTATCCAAAACAGGCAGTCTCCGTAGCAACACCACTCAGATCATCAAGCCAAACTAGAGCAAGAGGATTTGAGTCCAGCCTAAAAGGAGAAGAAAACAAAACACACCTAACAAAACAAAACCAAACAAAACCAGGGCTTCCCTGGTGGCGCAGTGGTTGGGAGTCCGCCTGCCGAGGCAGGGGAAGCGGGTTCGTACCCCAATCCGGGAAGATCCCACATGCCGCGAAGCGGCTGAACCCGTGAGCCATGGCCGCTGAGTCTGCGCGTCCGGAGCCTGTGCTCTGCAACGGGAGAGGCCACAGCAGTGAGAGGCCCGGGTACTACACCCCCCCAAAAAAAAAAAAAAAATTAACCTCTACAACGAAACAAACTACAGAACTTTTCAAAAAAGGTTTGGAGGTTGGAGGGCACCTATTTCCAAAGATAAAGGCAGACCCTGCGACCACAGATGAGACAGGCTGCGATCAAGAAAGACGGCCCAGGGGTGATGCCCACCAGAGCATCGCTGGGTGCAGCTGGGCAGCAGCTCGGACAAGAAGGATGTGACGCTGGGCTGGGCAGAGCAGGACAGGCTTGCCTATGGACCTGGCCTTGAGGAACTGTCCAACTTGGACGTGGAATCAGGGAGGTCCTGCATTGTCATAAGGAGGACAGCATGGATGAAGGACAGAGAGACCAGGAAGCCCAAGACCCACATGAGACACAGAGCAGCATCAAGTGTGATGAAGCACAGCATGCAGTGAAGGCAGAGGGAGAAGCAGATGAGGATGGAGCCCCTCCAGCCCAGGCTGCCACCTGCGCTTAGTCGTGAGACAGTGACTGCAAAAGCAGACGTGCCTGCCAGCAATCCACGAGCCCCTCCCTCTGGCACTAGCCCAGCACCATTCATCGATATGGAATGAAAATTAACTGTAGTTCATAATGATGAAAATTAACAGGGAAATCCTAAAGTGTTTGCAAAATAGAAGAGAGCTCATTCATAAGAAGGCTGGAGCAGGCGGTAAGGAATTAGGAGAAAACCCCTTGACAATCCCTGACTTTGGGTCATTTATCTACCTCTCTAAACCTGATTTCCATCCATGCAAAATGGAAATGATGAGGGCTCCCCTGGTGGCACAGTGGTTGAGAGGCCGCCTGCCGATGCAGGGGACACAGGTTTGTGCCCCGGTCGGGAAGATCCCACGTGCCGCGGAGTGTCTGGGCCCGTGAGCCATGGCCGCTGAGCCTGCACGTCCGGAGCCTGTGCTCCGCAACGGGAGAGGCCACAACAGTGAGAGGCCCACATACCTCAAAAAAAAAAAAAAAAAAAAAAATGGAAATGATGACACCCACCTGCTGGGACTGTTGTGAAAGCAAAATGAGAAAGTATCTTTAAATTACCCGACATGGGGCTTAGTCCGAGTCAATAAATGTTAAATAATAGATGTTAATTCTCTCTTCTTGTCCTGGTTTCTGGGATGTAGAAAGAAAGGCAGGCTTTCTTCCACAGGGAGCAGCACGAATAAAAACTCTGCATTATTTTTAATAAGCACAAGGCTAGCAAGATGACTCAGTAATACCAAGTAATACTTCAAAGTCCGTTACTAACAAATACTGTAAAACAATTTTTTTTTAAATATTTCTCTAGGAACTGAGTAAGTGGGTAAATTAAATATTAAAAGGAAAATGTCAATTGGGAAACTGGCACAATTTGACTTGGAGATTATTGTGTTTCAATATCTATAGTAATATTCTGAAACTATTTTCATAATATTCCAAAATCAAGAGGTATTAAATTAATTGGGGCACTGAAGCCTCCTCCAACCCCAGACCAGCAAGGGAGCCTTCTGAACGGGCAGGTAATTGTACATCTGTTTCTGAGTGAAGCATCAGGCTGGGCCCTATAGCAGTACTGTTCTTTAGAAAAAAATTACCCATCACTGTGAAAGGTGCTCAACACACATTAGGAGGTTGTAGAATAAACAGCTTCCGGTCCTTTGGGCCCAGAGTAAAATAAACTAGGGGGATTTTTGAGAAATGAGCATAAATTATGGCAAATTTATTAAACGTGAACTCTGTGTATGCAAAATAAAATGGATTTGGGGGAAAGGATTTGAATTTCAAATTCTCAGTAGGGTGATGTGACTGAGGGCTTGGCTGTGCTGTTTTGCTAATTTTGCTCTTCCTGTGGCCAACCATTCAGCAATCGATCTCTACCTTCTCTCCTGAGACCAAACCAGAGAGTCCAATTAGCATCAAATTACAGTTACTGTACCTAAACGATTTGTACATCTCTAAACAACTATAATCACAGAATTTCCTTAGACTGAAAGTACTTCAGACATTTAATTTTAATTACTTCAGCACGGAATCAGCAACATATTTCCCACAGGTATTTTATTACCTGTTTTTCATGAGGATGACTAACTAAGATGTCAATTAGAAAATAGCTGTAAATGGAGAGGGGGTGGGGGGAGGACAGTGACCTGCGCATTTACTGATTCTTACAATGTGAAATACATTTACAGGGACAGTGCAGGAATATAATTTGAGTCAAAATTCCAGAGCCCATAATGAATGTTCCATTCCCTTTCTACCTCTTAGACCACCCACAGGAACTCTACCACCCATGCCTCAGACCTCAACCCAACTGCTATTAATAACTCCTTCCGGCTCAAACCTAAACTGCTGCATGCCTCCCAGAACTGTCTACCACCTCACTCCTAATGCCTAAGGTGTCTTGTCTGCCCTGTCCCCGCTAACTCTATCACCCAGATTCTCTCCTTTGCCATTATTTCTTTTTCCTACAGTTATCATGGTTTATTTTATTTTATTTTATTTATTTTGGCTGCATTGGGTCTTCACTGCTGCGCACAGGCTTTCTCTAGTTGCAGCGAGCAAGGACTACTCTTCCTTGTGGTGCGTGCAGGCTTCTCATTGCGGTGGCTTCTCTTGTTGCGGAGCACGGGCTCTAGGCATGCGGGCTCCAGTAGTTATGGCACGTGGGCTCAGTAGTTGTGGCTCGTGGACTCTAGAGTGCAGGTTCAGTAGTTGTGGCGCACGGGCTTAGTTGCTCCGCGGCATGTGGGATCTTCCCGGACCAGGGCCTGAACCCGTGTCCCCTGCATTGGCAGGTGGATGCTTAACCACTGCGCCACCAGGGAAACCCCATTTTGCCATTATTTTATACTGATTCCTTTGTCAAGTCTTGTTCTCACTTCATTCGAAAACTCAGGGACTCCCAAGTGACATTAGGCAAGGAAAGAAGAGGTGGAGTCATTATAGCCTCAACTCCCAAGGAAACGAAAATAAAAAGACAAAGATGAAGTTTTTCTTCAACAGTTGGTTGCTGGATTTTTTTTTTTTTTTTTTTTTTTTAGTTCCAATGTAGTGACACAAAAAAAGCCAATATTCTATTTAGCTTACCTTTCATCTTTTTGCTGTAACAGAACCTGACTTCATTAAAAAATATTTCTATGGGGGCTTCCCTGGTGGCGCAGTGGTTGGGAGTCCGCCTGCCGATGCAGGGGACACGGGTTCACGCCCCGGTCTGGGAAGATCCCACATGCCGCGGAGCGGCTGGGCCCGTGAGCCATGGCCGCTGAGCCTGCGTGTCCAGAGCCTGTGCTCCGCAACGGGAGAGGCCACATCAGTGAGGGGCCCACGTACCGCAAAAAAAAAAAAAAAAAAAATTGTGGCATTAAGCATGCTCGTGAAAATCCTCTGTATGAATTAGCCAGAGGGTTTTTTAACTTTATACACAAGTTGAATATTTAATCCAACCCAGTCTCCCCTTACTACCTTACACTCACTCCCATCCCACAGCAGGAGCAGAGAGTAAGCTGGAGGAGCTAGAATCACATTCCCAATCCGGTGTGCTCTGGCTCTGTTCCCCCTGACACCCCACTATCCTTTCCCAGAACCGCACCTGCTCCAGCATCCTTATCTAGAGCTGCTCTGCGAGCCAGTCCTTCTCTACCATTTTACTAGCCACCCACTCCGTCCTCTAAGTCCCCCAGGCCCTGGTCGTGAGATCAACATTGGTGGTCCATCTCCAGCTCTACTGACAATTCTCTGAGATTCTAATAACATTTTAAATAGCACTGGGATCAGTTCTCAAGACACAAACTCCCTCAATGACAGTTTAAGAACTAACAGTCTCTTAGTCCCTTAGGAAGAACTTAATAAACATACAAGAAAAGGCGTATTGGTACCAACAAGGACCTACTGTATAGCACAGGGAACTATATTCAATATCTTGTAATAACCTAAAATGGATAAAAATCTAAGAAAGAATAGATATGTATATGTGTACAACAGAATCACTTTGCTGTGCACCTGAAACTAACACAACATTGTAAGTCACTATACTTCAATAAAGATTTAAAAAACTGTTAAAGGCGTATTGATAATAATAATTTGAAAAATACGTTAAAGAAACTTATCAATACACTCAACTTATTAGATAAGATTAATATGCTTAAACCTTATCCAGATATTTTAAAGTCACGGTACATTAACTATTTTACAAAACACTAACTTTGGAAGTAAATTAACTCTGATATAGAGAGGAGTTCATGACTAAGTTTATCATTAGGCATCATGCTTTGGTTAGAACCCTTGTAGCCACATCGGCAAATCAGTGATATCAGCTGTTGATGAGGCGTGAATTAATATGACCTGTGTAGGACCTGGTATCATGATGGCATTGTCAATACAGGACTGCACCTGCCGTGGGTCTTCTTTCAGATGATAAAATCAGTATTTTGGTTCTAGGTGGATCTAACTAACAAGTCACTTTGGGAAAAGCACCCTTAAGGTCTCTTACTCTGTCCAGAATCACTTGGCATTTTCCACCTACCAGCCTCAAAGGATTTTGCAGGGATTACTGATGTCTGAAAATCTTTCATCTCTGGGCATGAAAGGTGCTAATGAGTATTTGCTGGGAAGCGCTCCCACACTGCCCTGTAGGAAGATTCAGAATTCTTCTAAGGGTGTTTACTGCAGGTAGGAAAATGTTACCTTTGAGGTGGAAATTACAATGGACTTTTTTTTTTTTTTTTTTTTTTTTGCAGTACGCAGGCCTCTAACTGTTGTGGCCTCTCCCATTGCGGAGCACAGGCTCCGGACGCGCAGGCTAAGCAGCCATGGCTCACAGGCCCAGCCTCTCTGTGGCATGTGGGGTCTTCCCAGACCGGGGCACAAACCCGTGTCCCCTGCATCGGCAAGCGGACTCTCAACCACTGCGCCACCAGGGAAGCCCTACAATGGACTTTTGATCACAGGGAGGTGGGGCTGCTGGCTGCTGAGAAGAGACCAGGCACCCTTCAGTTCTCATTTTTCCTCAGCTGCTACACTGGGTGTAACCTTGAGCCTCACCCTCTTGCTCTGGGAATCCAGGTTAAGTACACAGAATCCCAGTAGAAGACAAACTGAAGTGGAAACATTTGTATAATATCACAGTTATACACAGTGGGACTTGGCTATAGTCTCAGGCCCTTCTATAAAAGGTCTTAGTCAATCTGAAGCACGAAAAGTCCCAGGTACAACTAAAAATGGATAATAATACAGTCTAATACAGGGTCTTTCTACACTCTTTTAATTTCTAAACTTTAGTAAAAGATTTTAAGCATAACAAATATCCACTTATGAGTGGTATGTAAAAGACTTAGTTCCTAATAGGAAATATGGATTTGAATTTTGCCAACTAGAGACGACTTCCCCTCAGTGGACACTGTTCATTTATCACGGCATCTATAAGAAATACTCTGTACGCAGCTTCTTGGCCCCCCGTCCCCCGCTGGAGTCCTTGACTCCCCTCCCTGCCCCAATTCTTTGCCTCCTTCTTGAGCTCCTTCACCTCCACCCACCTCCTTGGATGTTCCTCATTCTCAGTCTTGGTCCTCATCTTGTCACCTTCGATATTCTCTTTCTGGTGACTTCATGACTTCCACTCTCATGGATGGCAAGTGAGTCTCCTTCTCCACCTTTAAATGGAGGAGATGGCTCTTCTCAGCTCCACATGCATTTAGAGAGCTACCTGTTGGGCCACCTCGAAATCAGGATGACCCAAACTAAACTTATACATTCTTCCAACCCTACCCTGCACCCAAGTAACCCAGTTCTGGGTCCCCAAGCCAGGACAACGGTCCCTCCAAGTGGGCTGCTCTCACAAGATGCAATCCCATCAGTTACACTAGTCTTGCCTGGCCTTTCCCTCCGTTTGCACATCCAGGTGTCAGTAGACTTCCTGCACCCTCAGTGTCTCTTTCACATGCCTCCCTCTCCTCTGCTGCACTGCGTTCATGCATACCCCAGATGACCCTCTTGTTTCCTACAGGAATACCCCCAGGCCTTCCTCCATCCACAAATCTCTTCTCCAGTAGCCAGAAGAAAATTCACAAATCGGATCCTGTGATGCTCCATCCCTTACAACTAAAAATCCCAAACTTGTTTTCAGGGCACACAAAACTCAACTGACCCTTCCAGCTCCTGTCCAGCCAGCCTCCAACGCAACCTCCTTACGACCCATGGCATCCCGTGTTCTCCAGTGCCTACATGGCTTTTGTGTGGCTAGAATGCTCCCCTCTGCTTTGACTGCTCAGCAAATTTCTCCTCATTCTCAAAACCAACTTATGTGGTTCTTTTGAGATGTCCTCGCTAACACATCTCTGTTCGAACACTTGTTACACTACACAGATTTTTTGCTCAGATGCCCGTCTGTTTTACTAGGGCACAAACTCTGCTGTGAGTCTGTTCTGACTTCAGCGTTGCCTACCACAGGGCATGGTAAAGACTCTATGAGCACAGAGTATTGGCTGAATGAACAAACTAATAAACACAGACAAGTTCCAGAAGGTAGTTGTCCTAATGTAATAAATCCATGCTGAAATGCTGCTTCCACTTTCTTCCCATCATCCATAAATCCAGTTACTTCCGGCTCACGTGTCTCCCTATCTTGATGAAGATTCCATAGAGACATGTCCCAAAGTTGTCTGGAAAGCCAGGGCATCCCTATTCATTTCTATAATACGTAAGTACACGTTCAGAAAATATTTCTTATACGTTCAAAGGCCAAGCTAAACCACAAGGCTCCGTAGTGAAGACATAAATAAAGGTGCTTTCTTGGGAACTAAGTTTCCACCCACACCTCAGGGCATCATCATCCCAACATAAATTGCCCTTTAAAAGAGTAGGACGATCCATTTGCCCAAATATTTTTAAGGCCTTTTGCCCTTAGTTATTTATCATTTCCCTGTTTAACCATCATAAAGAAATTCCTGAGGAACTGCCTTCGAGTCAGGAAGGATATGCTTACCAGATATATATTTCAATGAATACTGACTGCATGGAATAAGATTTTTTTTAAAAGAGCCAAAGTAAGCCAAATTTCATTTTACAAAGGAAGTAACTGTCCAGATAACAAACTGCAGACAACACATATGATGGCAAAACTCACAATAGAGGTAAAAAACAGCAAAACAATTTATTTCTTCAATATCTCTATTGTTTTGATTTTCTTTTTTTTTTAATAAACATGCCAATTTTTAAAATAAATACATTTATTTATTTATTTATTTTTGGCTGCACTGGGTCTTCGTTGATGCGCACGGGCTTTCTGTAGTTGCGGCGAGCGGGAGCTACTCTTTGTTGCATTGCTCGGGCTTCTCATTGCAGTGGCTTCTCTTGTTGCGGATCATGGGCTCTAGGCACGTGGGCTTCAGTAGTTGTGGCTCTCAGGCTCCAGGGCGCAGGCTCAGTGTTGTGGCACACGGGCTGAGTTGCTCCGCGGCATGTGGGATCTTCCCGGACCAGGGCTCAAACCCATGTCCCCTGCATTGGCAGGTGGATTCTTAACCACTGCACCACCAGGAAAGTCGCTCCATTTTCTTCACTTAAATCATAGTGGGAAGCTACATAGTGACTCAAAGCCGATGACAGGGCTTCCCTGGTGGCGCAGTGGTTGAGAGTCCGCCTGCCGATGCAGGGGACGTGGGTTCATGCCCTGGTCTGGGAAGATCCCACATGCCACAGAGCGGCTGGGCCCGTGAGCCATGGCCGCTGAGTCTGCGCGTCCGGAGCCTATGCTCCGCAACGGGAGAGGCCACAACAGTGAGAGGCCCGCGTACCGCAAAAAAAAAAAAAAACCCGATGACAAAGCAAATCATCTGCACTTGTTTTTATTTTTCTAATTAAATAGCTGCTATACATAATATTAACGTAAAGTAGGGTGTTTCTTCTATGCTAAAATTACTGTGTACAACTACATAGACTATCAGTCTTTTCCTATGCCTCTACCATGTACTGGTAATTCCTTGTTATGTCCATTTCTTATTTTCTTTTGGTGTCTAACTTCAAACAGGCACAGATGGTTACCAAGGTTACATGCAAATATATGCTGCTTTATAGAACCTTTGATAACCATTTCTCCAAAGGTGGGCCATTATTCCCTTCCAGTGAATGGAGCTCTAGCTCTTCTCTGATTGCACTTGAATCAAACAATGGAAAATCAGGCTATAATGTTTACTAACAGCTACCAGTCACTATATAGGATGGTATGATACCAGGCAGGTTACACTCACAGAATTTCCTGAAGGGGGAAATGGAACGAAAGTAGAGTATCTTGCAGTTGAGAAGTCAACAGAAGAGAGAAAGTGCTCTCTGGGGAAGGGCAGTCCTGGATTCAAATCGTGCCTCCACCACTTTCTTAATCAGGACTGAGATCCCTACCTCACAAGGCTGTGGTGATTAGACGGTCAATGTGTATTAAGCACCCAGCACAGACCTCTCCTCCAAGCTCCAGGCTGTCTACCTGCCACTTCCACCAGGCAGTCTCAAAGGCAATGAAAACTCAACACTCCCTCACCCCCAGCTCATCTGCAAGGCCTGCTGATGGTTCCTCCTCAGTATCTTCCCAGCATACCCACCTCCCTGCACCCCCTCAGCTGCCACCCAGTCCATGACACCAACTCTCTCCAATGTTAATGCAACAGCCTCCCAACTGGCTTCCCCAAATCCACCTTTAAAACCCTTTTGGAGTCTTCCCCATGCTCTTGGATGAACACCAAGATCCTTAATAGGATCTACAAAGTCTTGCAAAGACAACCCTTACCTGCCTCCCTGGCTCACCTTCCTCCATTCTCCTTCCTACCTCCTTACACTACAGCCACACTGCCTCCTGCCTCAGGGCCTTTGCACACACCACCACTCCTTTGCTTGAAATGGAGGGACCTCCTTTATTCCCTACCCCACTCCCGGCCTAATTATTACCTTTCCTGATCCTCAAAGCTAGGTCAGGTCCACCTCTCAATGAAGCAAATGCTCTGTCCTTCAAAGAACTTTTCACAGTTGAGATAGTTTATTTTTACTTACGTAATTAATCAATGTATATCTCTTCTACTTCACCCAAAACTCAAAGGAGGGTAGAGAACTAACAAGTTTTTACCACTATCTTAGTTAGTGGTAAAACTTGCTAGTTTTAAAAAATTTTTAAAAAAGGAAGCTATGTTCGGACAGTAGAAAGCAAATATTATATTTATGTTTAACATAATGGGAGACTCTGAGGTGAAAATGGCCTTAAGACATTGACTAGGTGATACAGCTGTATAATCCTCTTCCTAATCCTAAAGCTTCTGTAAATTCCTTAAGATTCCTTAATATCTTCATGGATGACTGTTAGCAACTAGTAAAATGTTGCAAAATGGGGCACTTACACATACAGATCATTTCGGTCAAATCCTTTAAACTTAAGGACTTTACCTGCTTAAGATTCACAGATTAAACTAAGATTTAGGGAGTGTTTATTACACACATGGACCTCACTGAGGTTGTGTGGAGACGAAAGAAGAATAGATTCAGTTCCTGACATAAAAGGATGATCTAGAACAACCTAGGCCAGGAAGTGGACCTAGATTCAAATGATAATGGCAGGGTGAAAAGCAAAATGTTATTTAAAACCCAAACTAACTGCCACCACTTCTGTCTCCTGAAGAAGAAGCACAGTTCATATCTGTGGAGACATCAGTCTTTCAATTTCTCCTCTCCATTGAGAAGGTTCATGAAGGAAGGAGAAAGAAAAAGCAGAAATTTCAAATCCTTTCTCAGGTCTTCCATGCATATGAAAGGTGAGTAGAGAGCCCTTTGTCTTTTTTTTTTTTTAATTGAAGTATAGTTGATTTACAAAGTTGTTATTAGTTTCAGATTCTTTTCCATTATAGGTTTTTACAAGATACTGAATACAGTTCCCTGTGCTATATAATAGGTCCTTGTTGATTATCTATTTTAGAGACTCTTTGCCTTTAGCAGTTAATGGAAAGGGGCTCCAGAAAGGGAGAAAGCCAGGAGATCCACGCCAACAGTTAAGGAAGAGAGAGACCAAGCAAAATGCCAAGAGCCTGGGAGCTTCAGGCAACTGTGGTTGTGAAATCCGTGGTGGGATGGCCAGAGGTTTCCTCGAAGAACTGACAGTGCGACCTTCGACTTCAAGATGTTACACTGCTGCCTGTGAAGGAGGTAGAAACTAACGCCCTCTGTGCCGAGTCTAGAGTGAGTTCCCAGAGCCCAACTGAATCTTCCATTGGCCCTGCTAACTGAGGTAGTATGATGTGGTGGCTGCAGTGTAAGACACCGTGGGTGTCCTTTTCCAAGAACCCTGCAGCTCTGGCAGGTTGGGAAGATCGTAATGGAAATGCTGGTAAAGAATTCATCAAAAAAATTTTTACTTCACCATAACCGTTAGACCTCAGGAAGGTATGCAAAGAAGAATTTCACCAAATATTGTTGTTAAAGTTTATTGTTAAAATCCAGGCTCACGGGACTTCCCTGGTGGCGTAGTGGTTAAGAATCTGCCTGCCAGTGCAGGGGACACAGGTTCGAGCCCTGGTCTGGGAAGATCCCACAGGCCGCAGAGCAGCTAAGCCCATGCGACAGAACTACTGAGCCTGCGCGCCACAACTACTGAAGCCCGCGTGCCACAACTAATGAAGACTGCAAGCCTAGAGCCCGTGCTCTGCAACAAGAAAAGCCATTGCAATGAGAAGCCCACGCAGCGCAACGAAGAATAGTTCCCACTCGCTCCAACTAGAGAAAGCCTGCACGCAGCAACAAAAATCCAACACAGCCAAAAAAAAAAAAAAAAAATCCGGGCTTGCTTCCCATTTCTGAAATCAAAGTCTATTACAAAGGATAAAAACTAAAGGAAAACCAGGGCCAAACAGGAAAGATACACTAGAAATACGATGCAGAAGTCCCATAAAATATTGAAGCCTATCCACTGAAAGCATCCCTGGTGGGTCCCCTCTGAAAGTCTGCACACGCACACCTACCACCTCCTCACCTGGCAGGAAACTCTTCCAGGCCATGGCAGGGTACCAGCAGAACCGCACAGATTTAATTTCTGCTCATGCTCCAGGCCTTCACAGTCTCATGTGTGATGTGATGTTATCGATGAATAACAAATATCAACAAAACATGATGTAAATGAGAATCTGACTGAGAGACTCAAAATTAGAGATGGTGAGGCTAAAAGTGGTGGCGGGGGTGGAGGTTAGGAAGAGGGGGCGGGGGGGAGGGCACAGTCCCGAGTGGGCCCAGAACTACTATGGATGGCACGAGAGAGATCATTATTCTGGAACCGCTTCAGAGAGCAGCTGGACTTTCCAAAGTTCAATGCTCTCCAGTCTAAAGGACAGGAGCAGGACTTTCAGACACATATCCAATACCTTGTCTCCAAATTACCAATACTGGGTTGGCCTTAGAGGCCAGGTCATGAACACAAATTAGCAGCATGACTGGTTGCCAAATCCACTTAGCACCTGTTCCTGCCCAGATTTCCAGCCAGAGTCACCACGCCAAAAAATAAGCTGTTCCTCCTTTTCACTAGATCATTGTTATAATTCAAATATAAATTTGCACTTAGGGAAGTTATCCATTTGTATTACAAAATAAAAAAAGGTTATTTTCACTTGAAAATAAGAAGGTCATATAAGGGCAAGAGAAAGGAAACGCACAATTATTTGTGCGTAGTAGAATATGCATTGTTAGAATATAAGAAAAACTAGAAGGAAATGGTTTAACAGTGTGTACATATGAACAAAACTAATTTTGCCAGTATCCTACTCTGGAGACAGGAGGGGAGGAGGAAGGGGGAAGAAAAGGGGGAAAGAAATGAGGGGGAGAGGAGAAAAATGAAATGAGATGCTTATCTTCACCACAGTAGGAACTAGAACTGGGGACAAATATGTAACCTAAAAGAAACTTGCCTTGTTTACTTTCAGTATGCTCGCACCAAGTTATTAATTACACTGGCCTGAAGTATAATTACGTAACCCAGTTTTAATGTTCAAACCCAGTTGGGTTTTTTTTTAATAGATCTTTATTGGAGTATAATTGATTCACAACACTGTGTTAGTGTCTGTTGTACAACAAAGTGAATCAGTCATATGCATACACATGTCCCCATATCCCCTCCCTCTTAAGCCTCCCTCCCACCCTCCCTATCCCACCCCTCTAGGTGGTCACAAAGCACCGAGCGGACCTCCCTGTGCTACGCTGCTGCTTCCCACAAGCTATCTATTTTACGTTCGATAGTGCAAACATGTCAATGCTACTCTCCCTTTGCCCCAGCTTGTCCCTCCCCCACAACCCCGTGCCCTCAAGTCCATTCTCTATGTCTACATCTTTCCTTCCCTGCCACTAGGCTCATCAGTACCACTTTTTTTTTTTTTAGATTCCATATATATGTGTTAGCATATGGTATTTGTTTTTCTCTTTCTGACTTACTTCACTCTGTATGACAGACTCTAGGTCCATCCACCTCACTATAAATAACTCAATTTCGTTTCTTTTTATGGCTGAGTAACACTCAATGGTATATACGTGCCACATCTTTATCCATTCATCTGTCAATGGACATTTAGGTTGCTTCCATGTCCTGGCGATTGTAAATAGTGCGGCAATGAACACTGTGGTACATGTCTCTTTCTGAATTATGGTTTTCTCAGGGTATATGCCCAGTAGTGGGATTGCTGGGTCATATGGTAATTCTATTTTTAGTTTTTGTAAGGAACCTCCGTACTGTTCTCCATAGTAGTTGTATCAATTTACATTCCCACCAACAGTGCAGAAGGGTTCCTTTTTCACCACAACATTCCCAGCATTTATTGTTTCTAGATTTTTTGATAATGGCCATTCTGACCGGTGTGACGTGATACCTCATTGTAGTTTTGATTTGCATTTCTCTAATGATTAGTGATGTTGAGTATCCTTTCATGTGTTTGTTGGCAATCTGTATATCTTCTTTGGAGAAATGTCTATTTAGGTTTTCTTCCCATTTTTGGATTGGGTTGTTTGTTTGTTTTTTGATACTGAGCTGCATGAGCTGCTTGTATATTTTGGAGATTAATCCTTTGTCAGTTGCTTCGTTTGTAAATATTTTCCCCATTCTGAGGGTTGTCTTTTCGTCTTGTTTATGGTTTCCTTTGCTGTGCAAAAGCTCTTAAGTTTCATTAGGTCCCATTTGTTTATTTTTATTTCCATTTCTCTAGGAAGTGGGTCAAAAAGGATCTTGTTGTGATTTACGTCAGAGAGTGTTCTTCCTATGTTTTCCTCTAAGAGTTTTATAGTGTCTGGCCTTAAATTTAGGTCTCTAACCCATTTTAAGTTTATTTTTGTGTATGGTGTTAGGAAGTATTCTAATTTCATTCTTTTACATGTAGCTGTCCAGTTTTCCCAGCACCACTTATTGAAGAGGCTGTCTTTTCTCCACTGTATATTCTTGCCTCCTTTGTCAAAGATAAGGTGACCATATGTGCATGGGTTTATCTCTGGGCTTTCTATCCTGTTCCATTGATCTATATTTCTGTTTTTTGCCAGTACCCTACTGACACTGTGCCAGTGTCCTGATTACTGTAGCTTTGTAGTATAGTTTGAAGTTGGGGAGCCTGATTCCTCCAGCTCCATTTTTCTTTCTCAAGATTGCTTTGGCTACTCGGGGTCTTTTGTGTTTCCATACAAACTGTAACATTTTTTGTTCTATTTCTGTGAAGAATGCCACTGGTAGTTTGATAGGGATTGCATTGAATCTGTAGGTTGTTTTCGGTAGTATAGTCATACCATACTGATTCCTCCAATCTAAGAACATGGTATATTTCTTCATCTTTTTATGTCATCTTTGATTTATTTCATCAGTGTTTTATAGTTTTCTGAGTACAAGTCTTTTGCCTCCTTAGGTAGGTTTATTCCTAGGTATTTTATTCTTTTTGTTGCGATGGTAAATGGGACTGTTTCCTTAATTTCTCCTTCTGATTTTTCATGTTAGTGTATAGGAATGCCAGATTTCTGTCCATTAATTTTGTATCCTGCAACTTTACCAAATTCATTGATTAGTTCTAGTAGTTTTCTGGTGGCATCTTTAGGATTTTCTGTGTACAGTATCATGTCATCTGCAGACAGTGACACTTTTACTTCTTCTTTTCCAGTTTGTATCCCTTTTATTTCTTTTTCTTCTGTGATTGCCATGGCTAGGATTTCCAAAACTATGTTGAATAAGAGTGGCAAGAGTGGACATCCTTGTCTTGTTCCTGATCTTAGTGGAAATGCTTTCAGTTTTTCACCACTGAGTATGATGCTTGCTGTGGGTTTGTCATATATGGCCTTTATTATGTTGATGTAGGTTCCCTCTATGCCCATTTTCTGGAGAGTTTTTATCATAAATGGGTGTTGAATTTTGTCAAAAGCTTTTTCTTCCTCTGTTGAGATCATCATATGGTTTTTATTCCTTAATTTGTTGATATGTTATATCACATTGATTGCTTTGTGTATACTGAAGAATCCTTGCATCCCTGGGATAAATCCCACTTGATCATGGTGTATGATCCTTTTAATATGTTGTTGGATTCTGTTTGCTAGTATTTTGTCAAGGATTTTTGCATCTATGTTCATCAGTGATATTGGTCTATAACTTTCTTTCTTTGTGATACCTTTTTCTGGTTTTGGTATCAGGGTGATGGTGGCTTCATAGACTGAATTTGGGAGTGTTCCTCCTCCCTTATTTTGCAGGAGTGTGAGAAGGATAGGTGTTAGCTGTTCTCTAAACGTTTGATAGAATTCACCTGTGAAGCCATCTGGTCCTGGACTTTTGTTTGTTGGAAGATTTTTAATTACAGTTTCAATTTCACTACTTGTGATAGGTCAGTTTATATTTTCTAATTCTTCCTGGTTCAGTCTTGGAAAATTGTACCTTTCCAAGAATTTGTCCATTTCTTTGTGGTTGTCCATTTTATTGGCATATAGGTGTTTGTAGTAGTCTCTTATAATGTTTGTATTTCTGTGGTGTCAGTTATGATTTCTCCTTTTTCATTTCTAATTTTATTGATTTGTGCCCTTTCCCTTTTTTTCTTGATGAATCTGGCCAAAGGTTTATCAATTTCATTTATCTTCTCAAAGAACCAGTTTTTAGTTTTATTGATCTTTGCTATTGTTTTGTTCATTTCTATTTCCTTTATTTCTGCTCTGATCTTTATGATTTCTTCTACTGACTTTGAGTTTTCTTTGTTTTTCTTTTAGACTTTAAAATAAAGATTGTTACAAGAGATAAGCACACTACATAATGATCAAGGGATCAATCCAAGAAGAAGATAACAATCATAAATGTTTATGCACCCAACATAGGAGCACCTCAATACATAAGGCACATGATAACAACCAGGAAAGGGGAAATCGACAGTAACACAATAATAGTAGGGGACTCGAACCCAGTTTTAATGTTCAAACCCTGTCAAGCCTCCACCTGGAGTTACTCAAAAGAATTTTTTCCCCATTGAGAAACAAAGAAACAAAGTCTCCGGACACAGTAATGAAATTCCAGAACCGGAGCTTCCTTACGGTGTCTGCCAGCTCTTATACTACGTTTGATTCCGGGCCAAACCGAAAGTTCTGAGGAGGTCAACTCTTCAAATCCCAGCCCAAAATATAGTCACAATTCACAATTAAACCATAGGCAAGCCAGATACATAAACTTATCAGGGCTTTATGTTTTAGCAATGTTCATGAGACAATATACTTGTCTATGAGTTATGCGATTTTCATGTCCTAAGGCTGTAAAAGCTAGACGACAAGTTTCAGGTTTAGTTCTTAAAATAAGGCACTTGTATCTCACATTTGATTCTACTCACCGACAACATTGACATTCCACACTGGCAAAGGAAGTCTTTTGGGAATTACCAAATCAGCACAGTGTCAAAGAAGCTTTAAAAAATGTACAGGTAAATTTGTAGATTGTTATTAAAACCCTACAACTAAGACACTAGGCTACTTACTCATTCATAGTTATCAAGAGAAAATGATCTATTTTCCAAGCTGTAGGATATCTAGCCATTATGCATGAGACGTACACTGGTCTATTATTTTCCTTCTAAGCTTCTCTGTATCTTCCACAGGACAACTGTGTGGAATTCCAGATAAATATTTTTCCATATGTATTCATCCATCATTTCTACATGATTTAGACTTTCTTCTATTTATTACTTTTATCCAAGGCTTCACCACCTTATAGCCACATATACATTGTTTATTTTTTATACAGTTATAACATGCACGCAATGAAAAGCACAAATCTTAACTGCACCTTTCCATAACTTTTACATATGTATATACTCATGTAACTATCACCCAGATCAAGATATACTGCAGGAAATGTACAAACAATTGTTCATGTCCATACACACATGCACACACCCACCTACACACACACAAACACACACTCCATCCCTAGGATCACATTAAAGCTGTGGTATAAACAAACAGGAAAGAGGTCAACCACAATATGATCAACTTTTAAAACAATTCTTTTTAGTCGACTGTGGAAAAATAAAGTATTTAAAGTATCATTTACAATTTGATACAGAGATCTTGTTACTGCATTTCTAAGTCTTGAATCATTACCCCTTTTATTAAATTATGTTGCCTTGCCACTAAATCTGAACCAGTTATTTTCTTAAAAAAAAAAAAGTTACAAGTCTCAGAATGAGAGGAAATACTTGCAAATCACATAACCAATAAAGGACCTGTCTCCAAAATATATATAAAAAATTGGCAAAACCCAACAATAAGAAAACAAACAACTCAGTTTTTTATTTTTTATTTTTATTTATTTATTTTTTTTCTTTTTGCGGTATGGGGGCCTCTCACTGTTGTGGCCTCTCCCGCTGCGGAGCACAGGCTCCGGACGCGCAGGCCCAGTGGCCATGGCTCACGGGCCCAGCCGCTCCGCGGCATATGGGATCCTCCCAGACCGGGGCACGAACCCGCATCCCCTGCATCGGCAGGCGGACTCTCAACCACTGCGCCACCAGGGAGGCCCCAAACAACTCAGTTTTTTAAATACGCAAAAGATCTGAACAGACACTTCACCAAAGAAGATATATATGGATGGCAAACAAGCATATGAAAAGAAGCTCAACATTATTAGTTATTCAGGAAACGCAAATTAAAACCACAAGGAGATGTCACTATACACTATGAGAATGGCTAAAATTTTTAAAAAGTAAAACAAACTGGTAACACCAAAAGCTGGTGAGGATATGGAGCTACAGGAGGTAGGGATGCAAAACGACGGCCACTTTGGAAAACAGTTTCACAGTTTCTTATAAAGCTAAACACACATCCACCATATGACCCAGCAATCCCACTCCAAGGAATTTACCAACTGAATTAAAAACTTATACTCGCACAAAAATCTGTATACAAATGCTTATTCATAATCTCCAAAAATTACAAACAACCAAAATGTCCTTTAACAATCAAATGATTAACAGTGGTACATCCATACAATGGAATACTATGCAATAATAAAAAAGAATTTATTGATTCACCCAATAAACTGGATGAATCTCACATGCGTTTTCCTAACTTAAAGAAGCCAGACACCCCCCACCTTAAAAAAAATGGCTGCATGTTTTATAACCCTATTTTATATGACATTCAGGAAAAAACAAAATTCTAGGGAGAGAATCAGTGGTTGCCAAGGAGCGGGGGACCACACAGAGAATTTTAGGATGATGGAAATGTTCATTATGACACTGGGATGGTGGATACGTGACCCTATGCCTTTGTCAAAACCCATATAACTATACACCACAAAGAGCAAGTTAAACTCTTACGCAATATTTTTAAAAAATCAATCAGGGTATCAGAGGGTCTCAGGATGGGATGCAGGCTAGAGGAAAGGAATGTAACAAATGGATGACAGAATTTCACTACAGTGGGTGGAGGAAAGGAGCTGATCTAAATATCTTTGGAGCCCAGTATTTTAGCTAATAACAAGACAAAAAAAAAAAGTGTAAACACTGAACACTGTACTGTGATTGGTAAATCTGTTGCTCTCAAGAGTACCGGTCGGCAATTCTGAAACTACTTTACATATAAACCAGGATTAAACAAATTCGCAAATAAACTGTAGATAACGGAAGCCAAGATTTTCACTGTCAGAAAAAGAAGCTATGAAGAAGAAAAAGGGGAAGAATAAAATGAGCCTTGTGTTTCTGGATAATAAATATAAACAAGGAAATAGATATAAAAATAAATATAGATGTGTGTAGGTGCTGTGATATATGAACTCATGTTTATTTTCATATATATATAGACAGATACAGAAATACAGATATAAATGTAAAGTCAGAGATACCAGTGTGAACTCAAGTTTATTTTAAGACAGAGAAAGAAATACAGGTACGTGTATACTTGGATTAGTATATATACAAATATTTCCTCGCTCTGTTCAGTGAGAGCGCCTAAGAGAAGCAGCAACACTCCAGTAGCAATGAGCACACCCAGTACCCAGGTCCTGGTTTCTAAATACCATTTTCAACTAAAGGCTAAGTCTAGAGCTGGAGTGGATAAACACTGAAGATGAACCTGGCACATCCTATAGTGCCAGAACACCAAGAGGAAAAAGGAGCCAACCTGAAAGAGTTTTCAATCACCATATTTGGAACAATTTGAGCAACATAATAATGATAGTATTGGGTTATAACCCAAAGGATAAAATAAATTACCACAAGCCCATACTGATACACAATAAATAAATAACTGAATAAAGAAAGAAATAGAGAAGGAACAAATCTTCATGACAAAAGACTTGCAAGAATGAGAGATACAGAAAATCATCATTAGAACAGCACGGTCATGGGACTTCCCTGGTGGTCCAGTGGTTAAGACTCCACACTTCCACTGCAGGGGGCACAGGTTTGATCCCTGATCGGGGAATTATAATCCCGCATGCCACGCTTGGCCATGGAAAAAAAAAAAAAAAAGAACAGCACAGTCATATTGCTCAGGCTGGATAAATTCTAAAGGCAGTGGGCAGTGTGTGAAGCTATAGAGAAAAAGGATTTTTGCAGTGCCTCAAAGTATATCACCCCAAATTTATTAAACACTGCGCTAGTTTTCAGATTTGACCACAAATTATTTGATACTCCTCCCTCTAGAAGGTGGAGCTAAATCCCCTCCCCTTGATAGGGGCTGGACTTGGTGACTTCCTTCTAACAGAATACAGAAAGTAAAAAATAGTTACTACACTATGGAGAAAGCTGGCTGACAACACTTTAACCAAGTGACCAAAGTATAAATCATGTTGACATCACGTGTCCCTAATATCATGCAAAGAAAAGGGCATATTGCCTTTATGATATTCTGCCCAAAATACATAACCTCAGTCTAATATGAAAAAATAAGAGGTCAACACAAATAGACGGACATTCCATGAGATTCCTGACTCACCATGTCAAGGGCATAAAAAACAAGGAAAAACCAAGACATAGTCACAGACTAGGGAATACCAAGAGATATGAGAACTAAATGGAATGTACAATCATGAACTGGATCTTGGAACAGAAAACATATATTAGTGGAAAAACTGGAGAAGATCTGTAGTTTAGTTAATAGTACTGTATCAGTGTTAATCTCCTAGCACAGCTGCCTGAAATATCTTCTTCCTCTCCATATTGCATAATAGTCAGCTCCTAATCTTTCAAAACACAGGTCAGATGCCCTCTCTTCCAAAAAGTCTTCCATGATCACATACACTTTCTCTCTGCGTTGTTAGATACCATTTCTCTGTGCTTCTATCATAACCCTTTATCTCTCAGTATTGTACTGTTTTTTTCTGATTAACATCCTCTACAGGGACTTATAGTATAAAATGTATCCCATTCTAATATAATTATCTATTTGTTCCTCCACTCAAACTTGGAATCCCTGAGAAAGACAGGATAGTGGGTGGCTATGATGAGCTTTTGAGACCAGCCAGATCTCAGTTCAAACCCCAGCTCCACAACTTTCCATGTGATCTTAGGTAAGTCATTTAAATCTTTCAGAGCCTCAATTTGGCACATTGGTAAAACAGACCTAAGACAAAGAGTTGTTTGAAGACTTAATGAAATAATGTACATAAGGTGATTAGCTTAGTGCTTGTATATAGTATGTTTTCAATATCAACTGTTTCCAATCATTTTTATCAGTGTCGAGGACTAAGGCTTTTATTCCAGTGATTTGTATAGTGCCTGGCAGGTGTTGTGGACTCAGTAATTTTTTTCTAAGTAAATAATTAATTATTAACATTAACACTAGTAAACATTTATCCAGTATCTACTTCACATATTAGCAGCCTTTATCTTCAAGGGTTTTACAGGCTAGAATTGCTTCTCCGGCTGCACATTAAAATCACCTGAGGAATTTTTTTTTCGAATTTTATTTTATTTATTTTTTACACAGCAGGTCCTTATTTGTTATCTATTTTATGCATATTAGTGTATATATGTCAATCCCAATCTCCCAATTCATCACATCACCACCACCATCCCCCGCCACTTTCCTCACCTGGGGAATTTTTTTTTTTTTTTGCGGTACGCGGGCCTCTCACCGCCGCGGCCTCTCCCGTTGCGGAGCACAGGCTCCGGACGTGCAGGCTCAGCGGCCATGGCTCAGGGGCCCACCCAGCCGCTCCGCGGCATGTGGGATCCTCCCGGACCAGGGCACGAACCCGTGTCCCCCGCATCGGCAGGCGGACTCCCAAGCACTGCGCCACCAGGGAAGCCTTCACCTGGGAAATTTTAACAATATACTAATACCCAAGCCCCATGCTCAGAAATTCTGTCTTAACTGGTCTGAAATGGGTCAGGTTGAGAAACTAATCTAGTTGGGGGAACAGGAAATATACATTAAAATACATTAAAGAAGTAACAGCACCCCAGTAGGTACACCTAGCACCCAGATCTTGGTTCCTAACACCAAGAAACAAGGGCTCCTCGGAGAAATGACTGATTCTAGGACTAGGGCAGGAAACACCCACCATGATGAGTGTATGTCAAGGGGACACAAGAGCCAACTAAAAGAGTTTCCAATGGCCAGAGCTGGAACAATTTAAGCAACAAAATAAAGTAGTACTGGATTATAATCTAAAGTATGTAATAAATATCCATGAATCCATACTGATATAAATAAATGATTGAATAAATAAGTAAATGTGGGAAAACAGACAACTCTCCTGTACAGAATTAAAAGAATTTATGTAGATCCTTTGACCTCAAGAGGTGGAGCATAACTCCCACTCTTTAAGTGAGGGCTGTGTAAAATGACTTTCTTCCAAAGAGTATACTATGGAAAGAGAGAGAGAAAAGAGTAACTTTACAGTCGAGAAACCTGCCAAATACTACTTCAAGCCAGATGGTCAAGGTTAACATAACCTGTGAAAAGTCATACTGATAATATGTACCCTTGATATCATGTGATAATTATGGCTTTTATATCTGTAATCTTCTTCCCCAAAACACATTAGCCCGGCCTAATCAGAAAATTAAGAAACATTTTACAGGGACTTCCCTGGTGGTCCAGTAATAAAGAATCCGCCTTCCAATGCAGGGGATGCAGGTTCGATCCCTGGTAGGGGAACTAAGAACCCAGATGCCGTGGGGCAACTAAGCCCGTGCGCCACAACTACTGAGCCCACACGTCTCAACTATAGAGCCCGTGCGTCAAAACTACTGAGCCCACATGCCCCAGAGCCTGCACGCCACAACTAGAGAGAAGCCCGTGTGCCACAACTAAGACATGACACAGCCCAAAAAAAGAAAGAAAGAAACATTTTACAAAACATCTGACCAGTACGCCTCAACTCCTTAAACTGTCAAGGCCACCCAAAACCAGAGAAGTCAGAAAAACTGTCACAGCTCAGAGGAGGTTAATGAAACGCGATGACAAAAATATAATGGGGTATCCTGGATGGGATCCTGAAATAGAAAAAGGACATTAGGGCAAAACAGAAATTCTGAATAGAGTAAGGAGGGGTTTTAGTTAATAACAATGTATCAATATTGTTTCATTCGTTATTAAAACATGCACCACAGTCATGAAAGATGTCAAATATAGGGGAAACTGGGTGCTGGGAACTCGCTATACTATCTTTGTGATAATTCTGTAAAACTAAAACTGTTCTACAAGAAAAAGTTTATTAAAAGAAAAAGAAAGTTGACCAAGAGATAAATGGATGCTATCTTGACATTGTGGTTGGTCACAGTGCAAAGAAACTGCTGAAGAGTCATGAAAATTGTCAGAAAAGAGGCAGACTGAAATTTGGGGGAAAGGCAGGTGTTAATAAAATCTCTGAAGTTCCAGGACCCAAGAAAGCAATAGCAAGGAGACATCAGAACCAGTTTGGCAGGAGCACAGAGCATACACGAAAAAACTAAGACTGTTTGAACAAACAACTTGTGAAATAAAAAGACACTGAAGAACGTAGTTAATTTTGATTTTTAAGGCCATAGAGGCTCAGTTCTCTACCATTCTCTCGCTAACATGTTCATTCATTAACAACCCAAAATTTTTCTCTCTCCTTATACAATAAAAGATTTTTTCAAATTAAATATGTGTATTAAGAGAGTGGGCAAGAATATCTCATGTATGGAAGCCAAAGCTGTTTTCAGATTGCAGAAGATGGACCCTCAAACTTGAATTGAAAAGTATTTTACTGATTTTGTTTTCATCACTGAAGATATAACATGATACTAAAACATATTAATTCAATCTTATTTAACCTTGCTTCCTACAGCTGATCCCTTGGGGATTTCGCAGATAATCACCATGTCCTTATTAGTTTTCTTTGGAAAACTTTTGCACAGAAATAGGATAGTACTTCTGACACATGAGAGGAATTTGGACTCTTTAAGCTGCTGTTAAAAGTCCAGGATTTTGTCACAAAAGGAGTAGTCAAAGCTTCGAAAATATACACAGACCAGAAAGATACTTTCTTATTCTGGAATGGTCAGTGAGCCAGACAAATCTCTTCTAACACAAAACACACCCAAACAATGACTCCCTGGGTGGAAGGAATGGCTTCACAGGGTAATTCCAGAGCCAACAATACGTTCCACTGCTGCCTGCAACCTTAGAATGTTCTCGTCCACCTCACACACAAACTACAAACAATAACATTCTAAATTATTCCCTCCATGTGTACACAGACCACAGCAATTAAACCAATGTCTCTAACTAAATTCTAGGCTTGAAGATGTACATCCCTGCCTTCTTTTCCACAAATGTCATGAATGCTAACATGAAACGGCACTTTACAACAGATATACACAATCTTAATACCACAGCAGATCTTTTGTATCACAATTCCAATAGTATATCTTTTAAACGTTTTTCTTATATAGAATAGAAATCACTTTTATGCCTATGAATACTTATGGTATGCCACTACCAAATGATTTCTCAAGTTCCTTTTTGCCCCTCACCTAACTTCTATTTCTGAGACTGTCTCCAAGCACTATTTAGCACCAAGTGACAATAACAGCTTTTTTAAAAATGCAAAACATAGGGACTTCCCTGGGTAGCTCAGCGATTAAGAATCCGCCTGCCAATGCAGGGGACATGGCTTCGAGCCCTGGTCCAGGAAGAACCCACAGGCCACGGAGCAACTAAGCCCGTGCGCCACAACCACTGAGCCTGCACTCTAGAGCCTGCTCGCCACAACTATTGAGCCCGCGCACCTAGAGACCGTGCTCTGCAACAAGAGAAGCCACCGCAATGAGAAGCCCGCGCACCGCAACGAAGAGTAGCCCCTGCTCGCCGCAACTAGAGGAAGCCCGTGCGCAGCAACGAAGACGCAACACAGCCAAAAATAAATAAAGAAAAATAAATAAATTTATTTTTTTTAATGCAAAACATAAAAACGATTTGTAGACTGTTAGAGCTGAAAGGGGCTCTGGAGACCTTCCAGTCCAGGATTGGCAGATAAGAAGTATCCCTGTCTTCTGCCCAGGTGGACATCAATCATCAGTTATGATTCTTTCCCACTTATAGTATTCTAAAACACTAACTGCCAATGTACGTAAATCTGATGTAAAAATCCACATCCAAACATAAGCTAAATTAGGGTGATTATTCACATTACAGCTGAATGTATACAGTACTTTAAAACAACAAATTTTCATTGGGTGATATATTTTAAATGATACTTGCTTTTAAGACTGATTTACAAAAACTACCTTAAGGCCATGTACAACAAATTCACTTAGTATAACTGTTATACTTACAATTCAGCAGAAAAAGAACTTGGAAAGGCAGTATTTTCAAAGTTTTCATACATTTATTTTATTTAATGTCTGAAAACAATCAGTGGGTTTACCCTCCTCTAAACCATACACAGATTTTAAAACACTTTAGCGCCTATACCTTCATTCCCATCTTCCATGTTGTCGTCTGGTATTTTACATCAAACTGTTTTAACCACCCCAAGATTAGTAAATTTATTGTTTTTATTATTATTTTTTTTTTTTACAATCTGATGCTTATAAAATTGTATACATGTTTCCCGAAGTCTTTGTTCATCACGGCTTCTGACATTCCATTTCTTCCTTTCTTTCAATTTCAATTTTTTCCTTTAGGTCTGTAGGTGGTAATCTCCTCCTCTGTGAGTCTGGAAATGTTTTGCCCTCAACTCTTAAGTGACAATTTAAATGGGCAGAGATATCCACGTGATCTTCTGCCCTCTTATTGCTAATGAGGAATCTGTAGTCAGTAGAACGGCCTTGTCTTTGTAGATAATCTATCTTTTCTACCTGATTCTCTTAAGATGTTTCTCTTCAACTCTGGAGTTCTAAAGTTTCAAATAACTTACACATAAATTCGATTTTGTATTTTCTGCCCATGATTCAGTGTGATTCCCCCAATATAACGATGTCTCTTTTGTTGGTTCTGAAAAGATTATCTGCTATTATCTTTTTGAATACTGGCTCTTTCCACTTTTATTCTCTTCTTCTAGACTCCTGTTAGCTGCATTGCACCTTATTCTATCCTGCATGTCTCTCAATATCTTGCATGTTTTCAACCTCTTTATTGCTCTGTGCTACATTTGGGGTAATCAGCTCCAATCTCTCTTTACATTTCCTAGTTCTCTCTTCAGCTTTGCCTACTCTGCTACTAACTGTCTACTGAGTTTTTAATTGCAATAAGTTCATTGTATTTCTACAAGTTCCATCTGATTGCTTTTCAAATAAATCCATGCTCGTTTCATGGTGCACTATTACTTTTATTCTCAACCTTAATTTTCATGTACTTATTTCATCATTCCTTTCAGACTTTTTGAGTGTCCTAAGTTCTTCCCATAGAAATACTATTAGTGGTTGTTTCTCCTGCCTCTTCACAGTGGATTCTTTCTTCACATTGTTTGTAATTTATGACCATGAGCTACTCTGCAGAGAACATTGTTTTTCTGTGACTCTCATGTTGTCTGTCCCTGGGATTTCACCTGTCAAAGGCCAGTTTTTAAGTTAATTTATTAGCTTCCTACTATCCACAGACAGCACGGCAGCTGATGAAAAGAGAGAAACTGGTGTATCTGAATACTATCTCCCTTCATTACTCAGCTTCTCATTCTTTTTTTCTTTTCCCCCGTTGAATGTTAAGTCTTGGTTGTGTAAGTCAAAAGGAATAGACATGCAATAATATCAGAATATCATCAGGGAAGGTCAACTGGCTTTCACCCAGTGGCCTCCCTGGACCCCATCATCTTAGTGAATTCCCCATAGACCAGAGGATGGCTGTAGCTTAGAAGGAGAGAAGGATCAGAGGACAAATCGCAGCCATACATGGAGAGTGGGAGTGCAGCCCAGGGGAGGAACCTCCTAACCAAGTTCACGGAGAGAGTCAGCCTTCTAACTCAGGGATCCCCAACCGCTGGGCCATGGACCGGTAGCAGTCCGCAGCCTGTTAGGAACCGGGCCGCACAGCAGGAGGTGAGCCACGGGCTGGCGAGCAAACCTTCACCTGCCGCTCCCCATCGCTCACTTTATGACCTGAACCGTCCATCCCCCTGGCCCATCCGTGGAAAAATCGTCTTCCACAAAACCGGTCCCGGGTGCCAAAAAGGTTGGGGACCGCTCTTCTGATGATGGAAAGCGTAACTCTCCAGCACTCCAGGGCATCTACACCAGCGGGACTCACCCAGCAGATAAACACAGGATGGCAAATCACCATTAGGAGGGTTTGTCGAACTTGGACACAAAAGAAGTGGGGTTAGCTGGACAAAGTGAAAATATAATGCCATCAGGCTAAAAGAGTTGATAGATTCAACCTCCCCAATAATTCCTGGCCAAGGAAACGGAAATGTTCGAAGTTCATTAGATGTATGAACAGTGTTAGGTTATATACCCAGATCTTGCAGGCCTCTCTATCAGCTGACTCTGCACGTCTCTGCTCTGATCTGTCATGAACTGTTTCCTAGTTAACTCCCAAAGAGAAAGGAATTTCCCTTGTTTCTAAATCACTGAGAAAAAGGATAATCATTTTTTATCTGTAAACACTGTCAAACTTGTGTTTCACTAATGACAAAATATATAATAATATGTTTTTGTAGTATTTATTTTGAAATAGTTTCAAGCCTACATAAAAGTTGTAAAAAGAGTTTAAAGAACTCCCACACACCCCTAATCTGGATATCCACTTTCTCCAAGTATCACCATTTTACCATATTTGTGCTCTCTCTCCCTCTTTGTGTGCAAGCTTCAGAGTAATATCTTGATAAATATATTGTATTCTTATCACCTGAACTAAATATTTCCTTTCTAAACGTAAATAATATTTCCTTAATGTTCCAATGTTTTGGATGCCCAATGTCATGGTAATAACACATTTTTATTCTATTATACCATAAAAGGTACAGAAGATTGAGATGAATTTGCAGTAATATCAGGATACACTCTACTATATTCTGTTAGATGCTAAATTTACAGCAGTCAACAAAACAAACGTAATCCCACATTCATGCAATTAACAGAATATTTCCTAAGATTTACTTTTATCAGAGAATTTATGGTTAGTCAGATTGTGGAGAATGAAGATATTCCCGTGTTGTATATCACACCATCGATTCCATAATCCTTCAAAAATTTAGTGTTTCTTAAGCAGAGTCAGGAGATAGAGTATTTAGGGCTCCCCTGGTGGCGCAGTAGTTAAGAATCTGCCTGCCACCGCAAGGGACACGGGTTCAAGCCCTGGTCTGGGAAGATCCCACATGCCACGGAGCAACTAAGCCTCTGCGCCACAACTACTGAGCCTGAGCTCTAGAGCCCGTGAGCCACAACTACTGAAGCCCGCATGCTTAGAGCCTGTGCTCCGCAACAAGAGAAGCCACTGCGATGAGAAGCCCATGTACCACAAGGAAGAGTAGCCCCCGCTTGCCGCAACTAGAGAAAGCCCGCGTGCAGCAACAAAAATCCAACGCAGCCATAAATAAACAAACAAACAAATAAATATTGCTTTAAAAAAAAAAAGACCCATAGCTGAAAAGAGGGCATTTAAGGACAGGAATACCTTGCCAGTAGACATCCAGGAAACACAGTGGTTTAGTAGAAAGAACGCGTGCTTTGGAACCAGGTGGACTAAGGTCTCCATCCTGGCTTGGTTTTCTTTTAGGTTTTTGGTTTTTGGGGTGGGTTTTTTGGCTTACTTGTTATTAATTCTGCATTTTTGCCCTTGGGCAAGTTACTAAGATTCTTTCCTTCTCTAAGTAAAATAAATGTGGAGAATAAAACCAAACTTGAATTGGTAAGAGGATTAAAAATAACAAACCAGCACGTAACACGTGCTCCAGCACCAATGGAGAAGTCCCAATGGGATCTTACTCCCCGGGTGGCAGGGCCTCTGGAAAGCTCTCCGTTTCCACTGTGGACCTGTACCCTCATTGGGGTCTTTCCTCCAGACTCTGTCTTTGGCATCCAGAAGCTCCAGTCTTCTTATTCTCCGCTGGAGACCATTTGCTTCAGTTACAGAGAGTGAAGCAGTGCGTTGAGAAAGTGTGATTGCTAAAACTACCAAAAACTACTCAGCTTTTACCTAAATAAAACACTCATCATAGCGTTATTTCTCTTAGCATGATACATATTTACAACATGTATTTTCCTACAACTACCACATAATTTTCTGACAAACCAGATTTTTTTTGTAATTTAAAAAGACAATTTGAAATGAAAGTATCTTGTTTGCCCTGAAGTCAATCATTCAAATTTCCTTTCCAAACATATGTTTATACCAAATTTTTTTAAATTCTTGCTCTCTTTTTAAGGACTGCTATTACTTCAAATTAGAACTATTCTGATCAGTGAACCAGTTATAAAACTGGGGGTTACAATAGGTGGTGAAAACATACACTCAGAACAAGGTGAGCTGCTGCTAATGCAACAGACACGCCAAGACTCAGCTGCAAGTAAAGTCAGACAAACTTTCCAGACACAGCCAAATCTAACAATAATTACGGCGCTAACGACGCATCGCTAGTGAGCAAGCTTGGCAACTAAGTGGGCATAAATTAGGAAAACACGGAGACTAAACAAAGTGATACTCCATTGTCTAACTTTTTTTTTTAAGATTTCAACAGAGTCTAGGTATGAAATGAAGTATTTGTAGAAGCAGCCTTTTGTGAAAACACACTGCCTCCCAGGCTGTACCCTGGAAACCATCTCCGGGTTCCCTCGCCCAGGACAATGATGGCAGGAACGCACTCCTGGACTCCACGGCCGGAATCTGCAAGCTCAAGGTGATGGAAGGCCTTGCTCCGAGTTCGCGGGTGCATTCGGCACCATGTCAGCATAATCGTGCAGCCTCTGGTTCTGAGCTCAAACGAGGTGCCATGGGCTCTTTCAACGAGTGGATGGAGGATTTCAAGAGCGGTCTCTGCTCAAGCACACACTGAGCTTGTTTGTTTGTTGCGCCATTTACCACGCTATAAAAATATTCTAGAGCAATTCAGCCAAAACTCTCCCACAGGCCTTATGCTACCTTCGCAGAGACATCAGGGCCTTCCGAGCCTGCCTTGCCAGCGCCAACCCCTGCAACCTCCGGTCTCCAGCCCCACCACGCTGGGCTGTTTTCTGAGTCCGTTTACCCCAAACACACCTGCCCTCGCATCCTCCCTTCTCTTACTTCTTTCTTTCCGGGCCGTGCTTTTCTCCTTGCAGCCTTGTTCATTCCTTTGCCCTCTTGTTCTCTGTGTATGGTCTGCTCCAGATATTCTCTCTCATTACAAAGGACAGCAGCGGATCGCAAAATCAGAATTTTTGAATCATCCCGGCTTAGCCAGACTAACGCCGGTGTTTGCCATTCAGTTCTATGTGACTCAGTCACTAGCACTGAGATTGTACTGACTTGCAGTGTTCACCTGTGTGTCGCTTTTATTTTCCTTGATGACCGAACGGAGAGAAAGCACCGGGGGAGAATCTGTGTCCTTACACAGCTCCCCTACGCTGCCTTGGAAGGGAAAGCACTTTCCTCCACTCACCACTCCCTTTATACCATGTGTTCCCCATCTCATGGGCTTCTCCGTGGGTTGTGAAAAGACAGAAGAAAAGGAGGAGCACGAGGTGGTGTGGCGTTAGGATTTTTTTTTTTCCTCATGAAGCTCAGGTTGGGGGGTGGGGCAGAAAGATCTCTGGGGGCTGGACAAGCAGCGCCTGCCGCCTCCGGGACGAATCTGGGACAAGGAGTTGCTGAGAGGGACAAACAGCATGGGGAAGAGGCGGATGGATTAAAAAAGGAGAGAAGAGGGGCTTCCCTGGTGGCGCAGTGGTTGGGAGCCCGCCTGCCGATGCGGGGGACGCGGGTTCGTGCCCCGGTCCGGGAAGATCCCACATGCCGCGGAGCGGCTGGGCCCGTGAGCCATGGCCGCTGAGCCTGTGCGTCCGGAGCCTGTGCTCCGCAACGGGAGAGGCCACAACGGTGAGAGGCCCACGTACCGCAAAAACAACAAAAAAAGAAGAAGCTACTGTGTACCCCAGACCGAATCGGAACTCAGCACCACCGCCACTCCTTCCATCTCCCTTCCTCACCCCAAACTCACGTCTTCACAGATCTGACTAAAAATCTCTTTCGAGATGCATGTCACAGACCCCTACAAGTCTACTGCCATCGCTAGCTCACCTCGAGTTTCCAACAAGAATAAGCCACAGTGACAAATCCAAATCCTGGTGGCAGTGGCAATGGGGGCGGGGGGGTGACTGCCACACAGAAGAGGGGACTGTCCTGCGGAGAGTCACAGTCCACGCACCCCCCCCCCACAGAGAGGCACAGGGGTATCCAGGGGAAGCTCCCAGAGAAGCAGAAACACTTGAGAACAATGTGTGAGCAGGTCCCGTGCACGCACATCCTGCGGGTCCGTCCACCTGGCAGCTCTAGACTGCAGACAGGGCATAGAGGCTGCCACCCTCTCAGGCTAGCGCTAGAACCACAGGGGGGGAAATTCGTTTAAAGACTAGAAACAGCAAAGCTGGAAACGGGAAACGGAGCCAGCTGTGCTTCTGGAGGTGAGAGCTTTCCTTGGCGGGAGTCAGGGGGGTGGGGAGGGTTGGGGGGGACGGGGCGGAGGAGTCAAGGATAAGGGGCAGCAGTGGGGTGGGCGTGGGGCGCCCCAGGGTAGCTGAGTAAAGAACAAAGTGCAGAAGCCCCGAGCCCCCCAGGCCCTTCCCCAGCCATCTCCCTCCCCGCTTCTCTCCCACAAAAACAGAACCTTTAAGGCTGGGAGTCACAGCAGAGGGTTGGACCCTTTGGCTAAAACCAAGAAACTGGGCACTAAACCTGGGAAAAATCCCAGTGTGCATGCTGAAGAGGAGTTCAGGGTGGTCCGGCACCTCCACACCTGAAAAGGCAGCTCCCCAAAGGGGTCAGAGGCACTTAAGAGGCACCACCCTCCCTTCCCTGACAGTCATGTAGAGAAGGAGGGGGTCCCAGGCTACTTACACGGAACGCTGATTTTGAAAGCTGTCTCTACAGCTGCAGAGAAGATCAAAGCCAACCCTCCCAGCTTACCAATGGAGGTCTTCATTCCTTAAAGCAAACCAACAAGGGAGGATCACAGGGAATGTGAAGAAAACTCCGCATATGAAAGAAAAGGGTCATAATGAACACACAGAACAACTGGTCCCAGAGAAAACATAATTTGTGGGACCGAAGAAAACTTTACAAAAAAAATTCTAATTAGTATCTTAGGACAGGTTTGAAATAATATTGTGTCCTAAAGCAAGAGCAGCTGCTCTGAAAAAGCAGCAATCTGAGAAAAAGAACTCTCCAGAAGAGAAAGAGAGAAAAATAAATTTAAAATGATCGGTACAAAGAAACTTCAATGGATTTGAGAAATAAAACCATCCCACTAATACCAAAGCTGTGAGCTGGAAGATAATATCGAAAAACATCACAGAGCAAAACAAAAAGTTAAGAGACAGGGATAACACATCCTGAGGTCCAACACCCATTCGAAATGAGTTTCAGAAGCAGCGAAACAAGACAATAAGGTGGGGGGGGGCAGGAATGAGAGTGTGAAGAAAGTGTCCCCAACCGGTCAAAGACATGAGCCACCACGCCGAAAGGGCCCCTGAGCATTCCCAGTAGATGAATGAAAAGCCGCCCAGTTATGTGAATGCAACATCACCCAGGAGCCTCTTCGCACGCAAGGGGCTCGGCACCACGGCCGTACCATGCACTTTAGAAATCAAAGATGACCGTGTGGTTCAATTGCAAGAGAACCAAACCATGAATGAGAACACCTCGCTTCTGGTTTTGGCTCTAGGAACAATTTGTGTGATTGCACAGGACTTGTAACTCTTATGTGGCTTCTCCAGAAGATGGAGATAGTCACAGACCCACCTTCTCGCAACTCTCCCTGGTTATGTGGCTGATACTATACGTGCAAACAATTCAGCAAGCAGGAAGAGTCATACAAACCTAAACTGTTCCTGGCAACATCATAGTTATGCGCATGTATAGGGATTGCTATGGACTGAATGTTTGTGCCCCCCTCCCCCCCAGAACTCATGCTGAACCCCTACTCCCCCTCCCATGTGACAGTATTAGAAGGTGGAGCCTCTGGGAGATGATTAGGTTTAGGTAAGGTCACGGGAGTGGAGCCCCTATGCTGGGTACAGTGCCCTTATGAGAAGAGACCAGAGGGTTACCTGGTGGCGCAGTGGTTGAGAGACCGCCTGCCGATGCAGGGGACACGGGTTCGTGCCCCCGTCCGGGAGGATCCCACATGCCACGGAGCGGCTGGGCCCGTGAGCCATGGCCGCTGAGCCTGCGCGTCCGGAGCATGTGCTCCACAACGGGAGAGGCCACAACAGTGAGAGGCCCGCGTACTGCAAAAAAAAAAAAAACAAAAAAAAAGAAGAGACCAGAGACCTTGTCCTCCCTCTTTTCTACCGAGTGAAGACACAGAAAGAAGGCAGCCATCTGTGAACCAGGAAGTGGGCTCTCACCAGACACCAGATCTGCTGGCACCTTGTTCTTGGACTTCCAACCTTCAGAGCTGTGCGAAATAAATATCATTAAACCACCCAGTCTATGGTATTCTGTTATAGCAGGTGGAACTAAGAGAGAAAATTTAAGGCCTGCTTCCCATTTATTGTTACATATTAGCATTTCAGCTGATATTCACAAGATGCTATTACAGCCATCTGATTTACTGTAATCCTTCAAAACCAAGCCATGCCCCTCAAGTACACAGCGGCATGCACCCTCTAGGCCAAGGAGCCTCTCATGTGATGTTTCCTGTATGCAGACTCCATTCAGGATTTGGAATGAGAACAGGAAGAAGAGACCAAGGAGGTCAGAAGATCTAGGCTCAAGTCCTGGCTTGGAACCAACTAGCTGACTGGCCTGGAAGAAATTGCTGGGCTTCAGATTCCTCTGAAAGCTGAGGGAGTCGGATTAGACCAGCGAAAGCCTGCTGGCTGCAAGGGAATCACCCCGGGAGCTGCTGAGACCCACCCCCGAGACTCCCAACTAGCGGGCCAGGGATGAGACCAATGGTGTCTTCATTTTCAATTCTCCAGGTGACTCTGATGTGCAGCCACTGCTGAGATCACTACACAAGAAGGTCTCTAAAAGCCCCTCGAGCTCTACGGAAGGCAGCAGAGGGCGCAGGGAGCGCAGTCAGCAAAACCTGGTTTTAAAGCCGCTTTCTGCCCCTTGCCGTCCACGTGACTCTGAGCAGGTCTCTCTCTCCTCCTGGAGCCGTGCCTTCCTCACTTGTATGATGTAGATAACAATGCTTCCCCCGTTAACATTATGAGGCGGAAATAAGATCACGCGGGTGAAGAACCCTGATACAGCCACTGGCACTTAGCAGGGGATCACAACATGTAATGATTACTATTACAACTCTCTAATTAAAGAAACGACGGGATGAGTAAACTAAAAAGGTCACTGACATCCTGAGGTTCCCTGCTAACATAGGATGACCGATGGGATCCTGCCTGCAGTTTAACCCTGCTAAGGGGGCAGCTGCTAAGGGATGAGCTGAGGAGTCCCACCTGCCACGTGGACCAAGCCCTGGACAGGCAGGAGGTGGGGGCAGGGCAGCTGCCTGCAACAGGATGGGTGCAGGGAGCCCACACCCACTGGGAAGCCGCAGGAAAAGACTTTCCTCTCGCTAAAGGAACAAACACTGTAGATAAAAAGTCTATGAAAAAGCAGAATAAGGCTGTAACACTGGCTTCTGGCCAATCTGCCAGGGTGAGGGAACAAATTCCCATACAAAACTGTTTTAACTGAGACTATTTGTTAATTTATTTGAAAGCAAGCTGGTGCCAGCACACCACTTATTTTCCTCTCATGCTAAAAATAAAAGTTTCTAAGCTGCCCTAATTGGGACTACCATCACACAGGCAATATGGATATCTCAGATGAAGAAGGGAAAATTGTGAAGAAGTTAATTTTAAAACAAACCTTAGGGCTTCCCCGGTGGCACAGTGGTTGAGAGTCTGCCTGCCGAGGCAGGGGACGCGGGTTCGTGCCCCGGTCTGGGAAGATCCCACATGCCGCGGAGCGGCTGGGCCCGTGAGCCATGGCCGCTGAGCCTGCGCGTCCGGACCCTGTGCTCCGCGACGGGAGAGGCCACTACGGAGAGAGGCCCGCGTACCGCAAAAAAAAAAAAAAAAACTTATTGTTCATATTTTCACCGAAGCATTATAAGAATTTAGACGAGAGAATGTCTATATACCAAGTATTTGCTGGTAATGAAGTTTATACATTTTAGACACTCATATGAAAACAGTCATGACCAAATCAAAGCTGTGAAATGAACATGCAAACTATTTTTTAGCCTGCATTATTCCTTTTTAAAATCCTTCCTTCTTCCACTGATCACACTAAAACTCAGAACAATACAAAATCCTCCCTGTTTTACAAATTCTCAACATCATTTTTTCAACCACACCCTTTTCTTTGGAATACACGATCAAGCCAAAAACCATCTGGCTACATTCAGACCCATGGAAAGGGCTGCCACTCTTAACAGATTTTGAACTCCTTTTCATTTCATTTTTCCAGAGACTAAAATAAGCAAAGCAGCCTTCAGTTCACCACAAACATGAACAAGTTTTATAACGTTTCCCCCAAGTCTGGGGATGGGTGGAGAGACAATTTTTTTGAACCATTTTCTGTTATTCAAATGGCCAGAAACAGTCTAAGAGCACCACTTGGATGATAATGGGGTTTAATTGGCTTAGACCAATTTGGTTTTCACCTTTAATTTTGGATTCAAATTCCAGCTTTGTCCAAGAAGTGAAAATGAATTTGGCAAATATATCCCAGCGCCCAATTGGCATTTGAACAATGGGCAATCTGGACACTGAAATCTACATCTTAAAAAGGAGGGGATTTGGCCAAGTTGAGAAGCCTGAATGGCGGCTGGCCTCACCCTGTCCCGCATTACAAGGCCTGTGTTCCCTCAGGATGATGAATTCTGCCACAGAAAAGAGCGTGGAGCATGCTTTGATATTTTGCCTTCATTTTCCTTTTCATGATATGAAATAAACACACTGTTTTACTTCTGAAAGTTCCATTTCTCTTATTTAAAAAAAGGAGAAATTATGCTATTACTGAAGGTAACACAACGCAGCAAGAAGAAACCCAGGACCCCACTCTCCTTCCTCCACACGTGTTAAGCCTCATTAAATGTCTTCGTGCCTGACATTTGTGCAAGTTGCCTCCAGTGAGTCCATCTGGTCACTAAGACAAGTTTTCAATGACAAAGGCTCCCTAACAGCTCCATTAAAGGCCTGAGCAGCAGTGAGGAATTCCCAAAGGTAATGAGATTATTCTAATCTCTGATTGATGAAGTATTTATCTAAGTACGGAACAGATATGAAGACTAATCAGAGGAGCAGGGGGAAGATGGGAAAGTAATTACCAGACAGAGAAGAGTATGCATCTTCTTTGACACAAGAATACCTCAAGGTCATAATTATCGTGGAAATTTTATACAATTCCTCAGAAAGTGCCTCTAAAATTTTATCAGGCAACCGTCTAGGCAAGAAATTCAAAGTTAATTGGTTTTGGTCAAAGGTTACTTTGTGATACTAAATTACAGTACAAATGGTCAAATTGAAGTTTGGGAAAATGGTTAAATTAAACGTGGACCGGGGTGAGTTTAAACGGCGTAAAACGTTTTCCATCCCTAGGGGCTTCCGGGTTACTTGTCCATCTTCTGGATGTAACACATCTTTCCAAATCTTTTTGCTTCCGAGAATAAAGCTCAGAGGAGGTAAACAGTTTTCTCGGGGCACTCCCTACTGTATTCTGGAACAAAGACAAGTTACATTAAACTAATGAAGCTTAAGCTTCAGGGCTCCTTCTAAAACCCTGGGAAAGGCCCCAAAATATGTGCACAAGTATTCTTGTAGAAGTTACAGAAGAAAGATCTCTTTTGTATTATTTTTCTTAAGGAGAACCTCAAATTGTATGAGCTTTAGGCCCAACAAAACCTGGATTTCCCTGGACCTCAGAGTCTTTACCTTGTTATCCAGCAGCTTCTACAAATGAGACACGGGAGGGAGACTATTACAACTCTCTAATTAAAGAAACTTCGGGATGAGTCAACTAAAAAGGTCACTGACATCCTCAGGTTCCCTGCTAACATAGGATGCCCAGTGGGATCCTGCCTGCAATTTAACCTTGCTAAGGAGGCAGCTGCTCCCTTGTCTCAAGGGAGACAAAAAAAGTAGCACACTCCTCAGGACACCACCATGGCCATCAGGATTTGTCTTCCAGACATGGCCCAGGTAAGACTTCAAGGACTATCTTACTTCTCAGCTTGGGAGGGAGGGCAGAGAAAAGAGAGGAGCTTGATTATTGCTAAAGAGGATGAAAACAGGGGCTTCCCTGGTGGCGCAGTGGTTGAGAGTCCGCCTGCTGATGCAGGGGACATGGGTTCATGCCCCGGTCCGGCAAGATCCCCCATGCCGCGGAGTGGCTGGACCCGTGAGCCATGGCCGCTGGGCCCGCGCATCCGGAGCCTGTGCTCCACAACGGGAGAGGCCACAACAGTGAGAGGCCTATGTACCACAAAAAAAAACAAAAACAAAAAAAAGAAAAACACAATTCTGGTGATTGCAACCTTCTCATAGGGCTGACCAGAACATTATTCTTAAATTGAAACCTCAGTATCTGTCAACTGAACTCCCCACGGTAAACAGTGCACAGGGGGACATGGCTTCTTTTTTATGATTTTTTTAAATTGTGGGAAATTATACATAACGTAAAACTTGCCATTTTCACCATGATTAAGCACACAGCTCAGGGGCATTAAGCACACGCACCCTGCCGTGCAATCGTCACCAGCAACCGTCTCCAGAACTCATCTCATCTAAACACTCTGCCCGTTAGACAGTAACTTCCACGCCTCCCAGCACCAACCAACCATCCTTCTACTTTCCGTCTCTACCAATTTGACTATTCTAGGTACCTCATGTGAGTGAACTCATACAGTATTCGTCTTCTTGTGACTGGCTTATTTCACTGAGTGTAATGTCTTCAAGGTTCATCCGTGTTGTAGCAAATGTCAGAATTTCCTTCTTTTTTAAGGCTGAATAAAATTCCATTGTATGTATAGACCACATTTTGTTTATCCATTTATCTGTCCGTGGACAGGTGGTTTGCTTCTACCTTTTGACTGTTGTGAACAACACGGCTATGAATGTGGGTACACAGATACCTGTTTGACTCCCTGCTTTCAATTCTTTGGGGTATATACCCAGAAGTGGAGTTCCTGGATTATCCAGTAATGCTACTCCACAGTGATGCTACTCCACAGTAATGCTACTCCACAGTAATGCTACTCCATAGCAACTGCACCATTTTACATTCCCAACGACAGTGTACAAGGTTTCCAAATTCTCCACATCTTTGCCAACACTTGCTATTTTCTGGCATTCTGTTTTGGGTTTGGGGGGAATTTTTTGGTAATAGCCATCCTGGTGAGTGTGAAATGGTATCTCACTGTGGGTTTGACTTGCATTTCCCTAATGACTAGTGATGTTGAGCATCTTTTTATGCACTTGTTGGCCATTTGTACATCTTCAAGTCCTTTGTCCAGGGGGACAGTTTTTTGCTCAATATTTTGGACCTCCCTCTCCCACCCTCCCACTGCCACCCCCCAAAGACCAAGACAGAAAGCTTCCGTCTTCTGACAGACTACTTAAATCATCACAAACAGAATGCTGGTAGAAATATGAACAGTAAAAGTCATTCTGATGTGGTCTCAGATGGAAATGAGCAAAAGACAATCCTTATTATAAAATGACAAAGAAAATGGCTGAATTATGTTTGTGTTCCAGTGTTTTGTGGAAGGTTGAACTTGCGAGCAACAAAATTGGACATTTAGCTGAAGCAATTTCTAAGCAAAGTGTTGAAGATGCATCTTAGCTCCTTCTGACAGCTTACAGTAAAAGGCAAGAAGAGAGAAATGACTTAAATATGGAATCATTAAGCAGAAAGGAAGCAGAACTTAGAGATTTGGGAAATTCTCAGCCTATCCACATTGTAAAAAGTGAGAATATTGGGGGAGTGGCCAAGTTACCCTCTGATAAGAAGATTCTAGGATCAACCCTTTCAAGATAGTGCGAGAACTTTCTCAAAGGCAATTCAGAGGTCATCAGGGCTGCCACTCCCAAGCACAGGCCCTAAGAGCAGGGGCCCAGGGTGAAAGAGGAAAACATGGCCTCCTCCACCTACATACCAAAGGACAGGGTTGGCTGGAGCCGGGGGACCACTATCTCAGCCCAGGAGAGCTGTGGGCATGAGACCCCAGCCTGGAGAGCCTTAGGGCCCCAACAGAGAGCCACTGCAAAGCCATCTTGCCAAGCCATCATGGTGACGTTACCACCCCAATGACCTGGAAGGCAGAGCATCAAGTCAACGAGGATTATTCTCCAGCCTTAAGGTTGAATGTTGTTTGCCCTGTTGGATGACATGGAACTTGTTACCCTTTCACCTTTCCTATTTCTCCCTTTGGAATGGGAATGTCTACCTTTGCCTGTCCCACAATTATGTTTGGGAAGCAGAAAAGTTGTTTGGTTTCACAGGCTCACAGCTGAAGAGGAATTTGCCTCAGCATGAATGGTACCTTGAGTCTCACTCATAACTGATTTGCAGGCTATTTAGATGAGATTTGGACTTAGATTTTAAAGTTGATGCTGGAATGAGATAAAACTTTTGGAACTATTGAGATGAATGAATGTATTATGCAGGTGAGAAGGAAATGAATTTGGGAGAGCCAGTGCAAATTTATGAATGAATGAACATCTGTGGGCCCCCCCAATTCATATGTTGAAATCCCAGCCCCCAATGTGATGGAATTAGGAGGTTGGGCCTTTGGTAGGTGGATAGGTCATGAGGATGGAGCCCTCACGAATGGAATTAGCACTCTTATAAAAGAGGTTCCAGAGAACTCTCACCCTCATGTGAGGACACAGTGAGAAGACGGCTGTCTATGGACCGGGAAGCAGGCTCTCACCAGACTCAGAATCTGCTGGTGCTTTGATCTTGGACTGCCCAGCCTTCAGAACTGTGTAAAATGTGTTGTTTAAGCCCCCTGGTTATGGTATTTTGGTTACAGCCCAAACTAAGACATCACTTACTATGGTTCCCTACAGCTGTTTGACTCACTCTTTCCAAATGTTTCTCTAATGAACTGGACTGTCCTGAGTTCCACGCCCAGCCTGGACGATTTCCTCCTGGGCTCACAGACCACCGGAAGAGCCCACGAATCACCATTAGACCCAGTTAGAAGCAGCATCATGAAGGGTTTTCCAGAAAATAGAAGGGAAACTTCAAAATAATAAAGTAAGACAGCTCAGTCACCCAAACCAAGGCTTTTTCATAAAGGGACAAAACTACACAAACACAAACAACAGAAACACCAGAAACGGTGCTCCGTTCCAATCTCATTACAGTCCGTGGAAAGAGGCGCCTCCAGGTGAGGTGAAGGGCACCGCACAGAGCCCAGCAGGAGGTCCTCACCTCCAGAACGAGCCCCCAGGAGGGAACTGCAGCTGGAGGTGACAACGCGGAAAAGAACGTTCCTGTCGCCCTATGTAGCATGCCCATTTTATGCACTCTAACCCTTCTGTTTGGGGGCGGGGGGGTGCAGGAGGAGCAAATGCGAGCAGCGCTCCCGGAGGCGCCATGTGCGGGGGCCCTGAATCTGCAGATGTGGGAACTTAGGGTGCATGGTGGCCTGACTGCCCCTGAGCGTCTCTAAGCCCAGGAGAGCCTGCATCCAATTTTCCCCAGTTACCTACAGCTGAGAAATACAATGTTCATCCCCCAGATCAACTACAATCAAATTTCCAACTGTTTGCTGAGAAATAACCACGAACCTTAACTTACTGTTCAGGGTGGTACAGGGTACGAAACTGATTTATGACATCTGCTTCTCATGAGCTTATATTTCAGATTGGAAGATTATACATATGCTATATATAATAGAAGATTATAAACGTCATACATAAATAGAAGATTATATACAATAGATTTTATATTCTATATAATAGATTACATATATAGCAGAAATAGACAATATGATACATTATGTATTATATAATGGAAGATTATATATAATTAAAGAAAGTAATATATGTAATATATAATAGAGGGTTATGTATAGTCAATACATAGTTAAGATTGTATAGATTATAGATATTACATATATAATAGAAGATTTTATATATATCTTTGTAAATGAAACCTGTAAATGTATAATATGATAGTATGTGAAACTGGGTCTTGTACAGTGAGTGCACGAGAAAAGGGGGGAGAAACAGCCTTATCTGCATGAGCGACACCATCTTTCCAGAGGAGAGCAGTTTGAGAATCCACACTCTAAATTCTATCTTTCAAAATGAGTCAACTTTGGGGGACTTCCCTGGCAGTCCAGTGGTTAAGACTCCACATGCCTAATGCAGGGGGCACGGGTTCGATCCCTGGTTGGGGAACTAAGATCCGGCACGCTGCACTACGCAGCCAAAAAAAAAAAAAAAAAAAGTCAATTTTTTCAAATATTTAACATGACAAATATAAAATGCTGAGGAGGGAATTCCCTGGCGGTCCAGTGGTTAGGACACTGCACTTTCACTGCCGAGGACCCGGGTTCAAGCCCTCCTTGGGAACTATGATCCCACAGGCTGGGAGGTTCAGCCAAAAAAAAAAAAAAAACAAAGCTTAGGAATCAAGATATCTTAATTTATTCAGTTTAAAAATGCTATGGTACAATGAAGGCTATAATTACATGAGAGTAAGTAGTCGGGAACATAGTTCTTCCTTCTCATTGGCTTCAGTAAGATCAGAATTAAAATCATATCTTTTTTTTTTAAGTATACCCATATACCTCAATAGTTTTTTTTTAAGTATAGCCATCTTAGCAAATCCCAACATCAAACTGCAGATTTATATAAAATTATAAATGAGTGATCACCTTACATCAGAATTTCTAAATAGAGACAAATTTCCTTCATCACTTAAACTACGATTATAATTGCCAGCAACCATGTGAGTGAACATGGCAGCGGGTCCTGCCCCAACTGAGCTCTGAGATGGCAGCACGTCCAGCCAACAGACTTGAACCAGAGGCTCCCAGCAATGCCGGCCACGATTCCAGACCCACAGAAACCGTGAGAGAATAACTGGTAATTGGTTACACAGCAGTAGATAACTAATACAGGTACCCTTTTACAAATTATCTTATCAAGATACAAATGCTTATATTTCTTTCCGTTTCTAAATTTCTATTTCAGACTTTGAAGTACTCTATTATGCAGAACTGAATAGCTAATGATGTTGTATGACTGTTGTAGACAATGAACTGAATTCAGTAAAATGTGATTCAAAGAAAAGAAAGAAGAGCTCAGGACACACAGAGAGACACCAGGCTGCGCCTGTATAGAGGGATGACCATGTGAGGAAGGGGCAAGAGGGCGGCCGTCTGCAAGCCAAGGAGAGAGCCTCAGATGAAACCAGCCCCACCAGCACCTTGATCTTGGACTTCCCGCCTCCAGAACAGAGAGAAAATACATTTATGTTGCTAAGGCCAACAACCAAAACAAAATATGACTTTATTATAGGCCATACTTTAAGACTCAAAACGAGATAAGATCACTGAAAACAAATCTGATAATCTATCCAAGGCAGAAGCAACTTGGTTTGGCATCAAGACAAAGATTACAACCTATGCCGCCCAGGGACAAACTGCTGAAGGAGGCCCGACAGCACCAGGGTCAGGCCTCCTGAAGATGGGGCCGAGGTGGGAATGGAGACCCACACCACCGCTCCTGACTCACAGCAGGAAGTGAGCCAGGGTCACAGGAGCTGGAGTTGGCCATCCCATTCCTGAAGTCATTACCCTCACGGCGGCGGAGACAAGGATGCTGCTGGCTGGTCCTAAGACAGGGCCCTGGCCATGCAGACACGGAGAGGCTAGTAGCCTTTCTTACCTTTGGTGAGGGAATCAGGGTGTTGTTTGCTGCAGAAGTGGCACGGCGCTCAGTCTGACCCACTGCCCTGCCCCAGGGCAGTTTGAGAATCCACGATTTTTTTTTTTAATGCAACATACAAACTTTATTTAACAAAAGTAACAGGTCAAGTCAAACAAGCACTTATATTAAGAGAAAAACTAACCAGAGGAAATTTTATCTTAAACACCTGCCAAGAACCTCCTGGAAGCTGCATTTCCCCGTGCTCTGCTGCTGTGAAGAATACAGCTCACACCCAGGTATGGATGAAGCATTTGTACATTTTTCAAGTAGAAACACAACGGAACACAACTTTATAAACACATATCCATTAAATCTGAAAAAGATTTATTGAGGCACTCCACACCTACATGATCCTGCAGCCTGTTTATGTTTCCCAGATTTGTTTTTCACCTCTAGCCTCCTTTTCTAAGTCTACAGTTTCTCAAAAACTTCCTTACTCTCCAATAATGTAAAACCTGCCTACCTCTCAGAAATCCCCCTTCATCTCAACCAGCATTACCTTCCAGGGCACAGCACTGAAAACTAGAACAGAGAGCAGGACACTGCTAAGATCTTTCTAGCCCAGGGTCCCAAGCAACACTGGAGACAAGGAGGTCTGGAAGCCAAAGAGAAGGTAGAAAAGATGTGAGGTCAACACACAAGTGTAAATTCTACTGGAAGTCTTAACAGCTCACTCTAGTTCCAACACTATGCAATTTATAAAGTCCTTCATATACATCATCTCCTAAGTCTTCCCAACAATCCTTTTTCATGGTCGGTCCTGCAACTACTAAGTAGTGAAGCTGGGATGTAAACTCGTGGCTGTAGTCTGACAATACTTAGCACATCACTTCTGAAAAATCTCCAGTTCATACCAGAATGCCTGAATACTCCATTTCTTCTCATTAAATGAATGGCAGTAAAAAGTATGGGTATCGGGGCTTCCCTGGTGGCACAGTGGTTGAGAGTCCGCCTGCCGATGCAGGGGACACAGGTTCGTGCCCCGGTCCGGGAAGATCCCACGTGCCGTGGAGCGGCTGGGCCCGTGAACCATGGCCGCTGTGCCTGCGCGTCCGGAGACTGTGCTCCGCAACGAGAGAGGCCACCACAGTGAGAGGCCCGTGTACCGCAAAACACAAAAAAAACAAAACAAAACAAAAAGTATGGGTATCTTTGACTGTATCTAGGAAACTACATAGTAACGAAAGAATGAGAATGAGAGGAAGGTCAACTGCAACCCTTGACAGTGGCTGCTGTAAACACAGCCCCCATCTACCCAGGAGACAACAAAACACACACCTCGCAGAGCCCCTCCCACAGGAAGTTCTTCATCATGTAACCTAAATCCCTCTGTCTTGATTTAAGTCCATTTCCTTCTGACCCCTGCTCTACAGACCATGTAACCCTCCTCTAACCCTTCATCGCGCTCCCATTTACTCTTCGTTTTCCAAAGTCTAAGTCTAGGTTTTTAATCTATGAAGAGTATTTCTGACTTTTTCACGCTAGCTTCTTACTTTAGCACTGCCGTGTCGTTCATTATCTGCGATACTGTGTGCTGAATAGAGAAGAAGCAAAGGAAAAACGCAGTCAGCCTGGGTTTCACTCAGCATTGTCTCTGCCTTCGCACCCCATCCCCAGCTGGCCACAGGGGACGACTGTTGAAGGGAAAGTGGACGTCTCTCCCTTTTTGCCATCTACTCAAATGCAGGCCGCATTAAGAACAAAGAACCTGCCCCTTTAACCCCAAACTTCCCATCTCAGGGATAAGAGAGGGAGGGCAGGGCAGGCAAAACCCAGTCCACACAGAACCAGCTGGCAGATGGTGGGTCAGAGGGCACCAGGGGCTGAAATGCTTCTCACAACAGGTGGGTAATCTGGAGGATGACGAGGGGAAGAAGGCATAACAAAGCTTGCAGCAGTTAGACTTTTCTTAAATTTACTGGGATCCATACTGCATGGGCGTGTTCACTTTGGAAAAATTCACCAAGCTCCGCACTATGATTTGTGCCCTCCATATTTATTTATTTATTTTGCTGTAATGGGCCTCTCACTGTTGTGGCCTCTCCCGTTGCGGAGCGCAGGCTCCGGATGCGCAGGCTCAGCGGCCATAGCTCACAGGGCCAGCCGCTCCACGGCATGTGGGATTCTCCCAGACCGGGGCACGAACCCATGTCCCCTGCATCGGCAGGCGGACTCCCAACCACTGCGCCACCGGGGAAGCCCTGTGCCCTCCATATTTTAAGGAGAAGGTTTTTTAAGTGCTCTTCACTTAGTAATTCAGCATGAGAGAAAATTCTCCAAATCGAGCTCTTTTCTCCTATGACTGAAGAAAAAAATTGCTTCTTTTTTCCTAAAAGTAAAAATGAAGAAACAAAGAATTCCTTAGGACCAGTTAGGTATCGTAAAAACAGGATAGAGAACAAAGACCCAGCCAACCATAGCTTCAGATAGAGATGCAGAACAGTAATGGGATACAGAAGAAGTAAGGACTCAGAAACAAACCCTGAAGAACACAGAGAAAACTATTCACGCTGACCTACAACATTAGGGGAAAAGAATATTTAGTTGTGGGAAACAGAAGTGGGCTGGAATTTTTTTTTTTTCAGGACAATAGAAACCCAGAGAAATGTTAAAGTCTTACTCATTGGAAAAAGATAATTGCTGAGTTTTATGACCACGGGGAAAGGAAAGACAGCAATATTCAGTTTACTTAGGACCCAATACATGCCAGGTATGGCGTCAAGCTCTTCATATCATTTAAGGCTCATGATTAAATTTGAAATATGTATTTTATTGTTCCCATTCTACAGAAAATTGAGACTCTCATATGCTCTGAAGCAGAAGCTCCATGAAAAAAGGAACTCTGAGGCGAAGCAGCTTTTTTCATTTTTCTGATGCACTGAGTTGTAGGAGTGTAGCAAACAGCCAAATGAAGATATCCAGCTGGAAGCTAAAATCACTGGACCCCGAAGAGAGGTCCCAACTAGAGGTGTATTAACTGGGCAGTAATGGACATGTATAAATTGTAGTTGAAGTTGGGCAAAAATATGGTTATCCACCGAAGAGGATCTGCAATGGCTTCCTAGGGAGAACAACAACTTGACAGTGAGAAGAGGAAGGAGAATCTGAAGGAAGCAGGAAAGGAATGATGAGCAAAGAAAGAAGAAAGCCAAAAGAAAGGGGCTGGCCCAGAAGCCAATTGCAGAAGATGCTTCAAGAAGGGGCAAGAGACAAGAGTGTTCAAGGAAGCAGACAGAGCTGCTCTGAGAAAGATGCACAAGAACATCTCCTGTATAAAATTTCTTCTGCTGGGGCTTCCCTGGTGGCGCAGTGGTTGAGAGTCCACCGGCCGATGCAGGGGACACGGGTTCGTGCCCTGGTCCGGGAGGATTGCACATGCTGCGGAGCGGCTGGGACCGTGAGCCATGGCTGCTGAGCCTGCGCGTCTGGACCCTGTGCTCCGCAACGGGAGAGGCCACAACAGTGAGAGGCCTGCGTACCGGAAAAAAATATATACATACATATATATATATATATATATATATATATATATGTATATGTATATATATATATAAAAGTTTCTTCTTCTGAGTATAACTCATATCCGGCACAGTTCTTTTTTTTAAATAAGAAGCTAAGACTTTCTACCCTTTTTATATTTTTATTTTTTTTTTTTTAATTTTTTAATTTAATTTATTTTTTTTGGCTATGCTGGGTCTTCATTGTGGTGCGTGGACTTCTCATTGCAGTGGCTTCTCTTGTTGCGGAGCATGGGCTCTAGGTGCACAGGCTTCAGTAGTTGCCGTACCCAGGCCCTAGAGCATGCAGGATCCAGTAGTTGTGGTACACGGCTCCTAGAGCACGCAGGCTTCAGCAGTTGTGGCACAGAGACCCTAGAGTGCGCAGGATCCAGTAGTTGTGGCACGCGGGTGCTAGAGCATGTGGGCTTCCGTAGTTATGGCACACGGGCTCCATAGTTGTGGCTCACGGGCTCTAGAGCGCAGGCTCAGTAGTTGTGGCGCACAGGCTTAGCTGCTCTGCAGCGTGTGGGATCTTCCCAGACCAGGGATCGAACCTGTGTCCCCTGCGTTGGCAGGCAGATTCTTAACCACTGCACCACCAGGGAAGTCTAGTCTTTAACTTCTTTGTTATCTTTAAACTTGAAACACTTGCTGGGCTTCTATTCTGGATTTCAGAACCAAGGGGCTACACCAATTACAAGATTAGGGAATATCATAAAATAAAATGGATATTTTAAGCCACATATAATGTTGTTCAAAAGCATAAGGCTATATTTTATCTTTTTAACTATTGCCTTGGAGGGAGAAGCCAGTTGCCCTGAGGGAATTAGGTAGTATAAAACTTAGCCACAGCTCCTGAAAGACCAAAGAAGTGGTACGGGGGTAACAACACGATACTTGGTCTTTTGGGGCTGCATTCAAGTAGGGCTTAGGCAGTGCCGCAGAGATCCTGAGGCCACCGTTGCGGCAGTGAATACACGTGTACTCAAAAACGGGACCCAGCCATATTATCCTATTCCCAATGTCCAGTAAGGGAACTGAAAGACCTGGGAACAAGGAAAATCAAAACCGGTTTAAACAAATGTGTGTTTAAGATACAATGTAACACTCACACATTGGCAAGAGTGCAACACGGCCAACACAAAGAGGAAATGCAAATGAACTACTGGCCTGGAATTTCAAACTACAATAACTTAACATATAGCTATCTTTAAATGTAAAGACAGAAAATATTAGGGAAAATGATTCTTTTATGTGCCAAAAATTCCTTTAGTCTATATACAACACAAATATTAAAAATAAAATCTCCTGCATCCCAAGGAGGTGAAGAAATGCAGAGATGAAGAAAAAAATCCTCATTCTCAAAGGATTCTCTGTAAATTATTTTGGCAGATGCCTCAATTCTCCATTTAATCTCGTTTGTGTGTAAACAGATTTAACGATTAATGCCACACGTGATATAGATTACTGTCAGCATCTGCATTTTTCAAATGGAATCTCACTGAGTGGTCCATTTCATGGACCACATGGTGAGTGGGTGGTGGAGAAAGGATCACAACATAATCTTTCCAAGCTTTAATTCCTGTCCACAGAAAAGCAGGTTCACACAGGCTTAAGACACATTGTGTACAAGGAGAAAACACACAGAGGCAGTTAGGAAAACATGTTGGCAAAATGGCTTAAATTGTTCTACCTAAACATAATTTCCTTTCTCACATTAGCGAAACCTCACTGAATCACAGGTACTTCCCCCCACAGATCTTCTATTCTATAGGCTATAAAGTATATTCTATATTCTATATTTTTAGAGACTCTTCTGTCCTCTGCAGTATTTACAAGAGCAGTGAATTTTCTACCTCGATTAATATAGCCCCTGGTCTCCACCTACACACCTTCAAAATACAAATTAAAATAACTTTTCATAGATCCTTCAAATTAAATATATGATATTTGTTCCTAGAAATTTTCTTTCTCTCAACTCCACCCAAAAGTAAGAAAAGTTAATAAGATGATTCAAATTAACAAAACTGTGTTTTAATTTTTAAGTCTATAACACAGAAATCTGATATTTAGTTCTTTTTACTTAAATATATGCTCTGCAGTTTCTTAATTTTAAGAGGCCAGAAAGCTACGATAATATCCAGATGAACGATCTCTTCATTTTCAAAAACGAAAACTCTTCTGTAATCTGAGACAGCTAATTAAAAAAAAAAACAACTGGAGACAAACTATAAGATAGAAAAAAATTATTTAAAATATCAGCAGCAGTGACTGAATTATTTACAAAGATACAGTTGGATTTGACTTGACTAATTCTAATATGTACCTAACACATGCAGATGCACATATGTACTTAGTCTTTTTAAAATGAGGAAATCAAACAGAACAATTAAGTAACACCTTTAATCAGCTAATTTAGTTAACAACGGGAAGAATTTATAAATGCGCATGTTCACACTGGAATTTCCAGCACACTGTCAAAGGGTTAAATATGTTAGAAGGTGTCCTGTGAATACCAACTGTTTGGCATTTCATGAAAACTCTTGGCCATGTAGGACAAAGGGAAATAACAATAGTCTGGGGGGACAAAGACCCTCAGGGGAACTCACCTTCCCAAAACCATGAATGCATTCTCAAATTTTAAAACTTATGGCAGTCTATTAGACATCATTACCATGCCAGAGACGTCTTTACTTATTATTTCCCAGGTCTTCTAACAAGAGACAGCACAGATCTCGATCTCAACACAGTAAACTCACTGAAATGAGAGGTCTGATCTCATTATTTGGGACCATGGAATCTCCCTGGTTGAGACATAAGCCCAGGGCTGCACTGATCCAAAACATTCATAGCAAACAACGGAATCCAAGATCTAATGTCCACCCTTATAGAAAAAATAGCTTTCTTCCAAGACTTATAAATGAGTATTATTCCACAGAAGTGAGGGCAAATTAGCTAAAACACTCATCCACAATCACGTGATGAATCTGATGAAATCATGGCTTGGCGAGCATTCCCAGTAGTATCCACTGCGTCCAACTGAGCAGTGGATGGACAGTATAGGAGACCTGGGACTCGGACGCAGGATAAAAGCAGAGATCATCAACTAAATCCTTCTTACAGCTGGCCACCTTAATCTCTTCAGGGGATCAAAATGTGATTAGTAACAAAATGTGAGCAGCCATCACAACAGTTTTTTTTTTGTTTTTTTTTTAATATTTATTTATTTATTTTTGGCTGTGTTGGGTCTTTGTTTCTGTGCGAGGGCTTTCTCCAGCTGCGGCAAGCGGGGGCCACTCTTCATCGCGGTGCACGGGCCTCTCACTATTGCGGCCTCTCGTTGCGGAGCACAGGCTCCAGAAGCGCAGGCTCAGTAGTTGTGACTCACGGGCCCAGTTGCTCTGCGGCACGTGGGATCTTCCCGTACCAGGGCTCGAACCCGAGTCCCCTGCATCGGCAGGCAGACTCTCAACCACTGCACCACCAGGGAAGCCCCCATCACAACAGTTTTGAAAATCAAATTCTTACCAACAGAAGGAGGTTCCATTTTAACACCCTAATCTTTTTCTAGGAAAAAGACCCTAAGATTCACCGCAAGTTGGCTGTGAAGTAGCTGAGGGATAAAGTGGATGTCGTGGATTTTCTCCTCTACGTGAAATAATGACATTCAAAGAAGTTCTAGCACCAGATGGGGTGCGGGGGGAGGGGGGGAGTAAGGAGTAGGAGATGGGAGGGGAGAGGTAAGAGGGGGTCCTCTTACCCCTGGACCATCTCTCTACTTGTGTATTACAGCCAATCTCCCAAAGGCTCCTTAGAAACATGATTTTATCAGCTAATCTCTTTCCAAGTTGCTCAACTTCTCTCTCTTGATCAGGACCTGCCTCATGTCCCGTCCCCGATCTTCCATCATCCCTCTCCAGCTGCACCCCCATCGCTCTCCCTCCTTTCTCAAGCTGTGTAACTTTTAGAAAGTTATTGTAGAGTAATATAAAAATCACTTCACCCCCACCTGCTTGTATGGGTGGTAACTATGAGACTTTCAAAGAGCAGCAGATCCGTATGTTACATACAGTTCCTGAGTATAGAAAAAGATGGAAAGGCTATCAATTCCTTTCATGAACCCTAATGCAATAACTGAGAAATGAGGAACAATTATTATTCCTACTTTAATGGATGATATGATGTCAGCCTTGAAAATCAAAGACAGTCAGCTGAAAATGTGTTGGAATTATTAAGCAAGTTCAGTAAGGGGACCATACAATGAATAGACAAGATGAGTAGGCTTCTAATACATATGAGTAATAACCACTTAAAAAGTGAGGGGAGGGGCTTCCCTGGTGGCACAGTGGTTGAGAGTCCGCCTGCCGATGCAGGGGACACGGGTTCGTGCCCCGGTCCGGGAAGATCCCACATGCCGCGGAGCGGCTGGGCCCGTGAGCCATGGCCGCTGGGCCTGCGCTTCCGGAGCCTGTGCTCCGCAACCGGAGAGGCCACAACAGTGAGAGGCCCGCGTACCGCAAAAAAAAAAAAAAAAAAAAAAATTATTAAATAACTAGAAATTAGTGAGAATGCATAATATCTATAATAAAAACCTATTAAAATTTTACTAAAGGACATAAAGAAGATTTAAAAAATTCTGAGACAATCTATGTTCCTTGGTAGGAAGATTCAAATCATAGGAGGTCAATTCTCTTAAATTAATATATATTCAGTGCAGTTGCAAATAGATTTTTAAAATGATGTGACTGATTCTAAAGTTCATCTGGATGGCTAACTTGGTAGAAAATACCAAGAAAAATCTTTTGAAGGGAAAAAAAACAAGAATAACATGAGAGCATTTGCCCTATCAGATAGCAAAATATTCTCTAAATTTATAATAATTTTAATAGCTTACTAGCAAACAGAAATATTCGAAGTCCAGAAATAGATACAAAGTTAAATGGAGATTTAGAAAATGATAGAGGTGGCATTTCAAGTATATAAAGAAAAGATGGGGACCTCCCTGGCGGTCCAGCAATTAAGACTCTGTGCTTCCAATGCAGGGGGCATGGATTCGATCCCTGGCTGGGGAACTAAGATCCCACATGCTGTGGCCAAAAAAAAAAAAAAGGAAAAGAGAAAAGAAAAGATGGATGCTAAAACAACCAAAGTTAGAACAACTAAGTTTTTTCTTCCCAATCCTTTCTTTGCTCTGTCATACAGTTTCAGCCGTGTGTAAAACCAGCAGCATACCTGTCTCTCCCAAATCACATATGGTACCAAAGCCCAAAGGTGTGTGGGAGCTTATTATAGCCTCTCACCAAATCCCTAACCAGGGGTGAGTCCACGCTTGAACCAAGCCAGAATCAAAGCCGTACATTTTAACCTTTAAGTTCTCATGGGAGCAGCCAAGGTACCACCTCTCCACTTTCAGAGACTGGCACCTGGGCCAAGGGGCCACACAGGCTGCCATCTGAGTCATGGCTGAGTCTGTCCCGCCAAGCCTGCCAGCCCCTGCTTGGATGTCTCCACCTCCAAAGTGCAACCTCTTTGTTACAAAAACACTTCCAGTCCTCCTTCAGCAGTGGTCTGTTCCCTTCAGAATGTGACAGTTAACCACAGTGAATTCTGCAAAGAAAAGTAACATTCTACGCCTGAAGTGAGGAAAAAAAAAAAGAGAGAAACAATTCCCATTGCAAGAGGATGATTCTTAATGGGAAACTTGGGAAGAACTTGGGGAAAGCAGGTCAGAAATGATTCCAAGATCATCTGTATTTGCTGAGGAATAAATAAAAGTTTTTATCATCTGAAATTCTGAACATGTCCCTGAGGGGAAGACTGTTTGGCATTTTGTGATGTGAAAGCTTACCCAGGTCTTAAATATTCCTCTCAATAGAGGCTCTTTTTTATCCAGTACCTAGCCAAATCCACGCAGCACTGTCAGAGGACAAAGTAAAATGCCTGCTTATGAGCTATTTTATGTTTCCACATGGAAATCCAAGCTATCGTTATCAGAGCTCCAGCAGGGCTGGCAAGGCGCCTCTGAGCAGGAAAGTACTATAAAAGAAGCCGATTATATTTCCGAGATGGGATCACTGAGAATGTATAGACCAGTTAATGCTCAATGTTCTTCGTCCTCAGAACTGCCAAAGAGGCTTCCTTCCAGCCACTCAACAGTAAAAGTTCCAAGTACTTTTCAGAAGGCTCCTAAGGTTTTTCTTCCTTTTTTTTCTTTGCGGGTGGGAAAGGGGGAGTGGAGGGGGTCCCATGCCTTTGTGTACGTGCAATGAAAACAGATCTTTAAATGTGCTTGGCAAAACTTGCAGGTACTAGTCTAGCTTCAGTGGTCAACATGCCTATACTTTCGAGGGAATTCATTTTAACTTTGATGAAAAAAACGTACAATGTGTATGAGCACACATTAAATAAAAAATGACCTTAAAAAAAAAAAGGTTCTATGGGATGCTCAAGAACTAAAATAACAGTTAACAAAGTACAAGCTGAGTCTAGGAGCACTTCACCGTTCCAGATCCATCTCTTGATCTATAGGGCAAGTGCCAACAAGGAAGCTCTCCAAAGTTCCGTCACCTATAAATGTCTCAGATCCTAATTTTCAAACACTTGTATTCCCCACTCTGCCTCTGTGGGACCCAAAAGGGAAAAGAAAGTCAGGGCCATTGGCTTTTAGTAAAATGAAATCCTGTCTTGGCTCTCCTATGATTTCACTTACTTTTTATAGCTTGGCTTTCAAACGTAGTAATTGCTTTCTTTTTTTAAAGACATGGATTTATACCACATTTAATTTGAGTGTCGCTATATATAGATTTTGGTCGACTATAATAGCAAATACATAAGATCCCACCCCTGAAGACGTAACTATAACAGCAATTTAGGGATAGGATCGTCTTTTCCTATAAAGCAAAATTATTAAAGCGATCAAACATAATGTGTCCATCTGCTACCTAAAGACAATTCCTAAACCCAGCTTTTATGACACTCTCAAAATAAAAAATGCACAATCTCTTCCAGGAAACTTGTGGTCTGAAAATTCTATGAGATTAAAAAAATTATATCATGTTGTCTCATGTATGTGAGCTCTTATATTCTCTGGTTCAGATACTGGTACTTAAATCTTACAGTTAGAAAAGCTGTAGACTTTTCTAGACTTCTCTCAATTCTCGGAAAACAGATATAGAATCCACTTTTGTTCTTCAATTACTTATCTCTTTCCAGAGAAAAGTGGTGATAATTCCTTTTCCCAGAATCATGAAGCTGTAGGTAACAAGAGCATGGCACAGTCCAAAGAACACGTGTTCTGGAATCAGCCTGGGTCAAAACCCAGCCCCACTGCTGAATCCCTCACCCTCTCCAAGCCCATGTCCTCCTCCGCGGGCTGGGAGGGAATGCACTCTGGGGAACTGCGGAGTTAAATGAGATGATGGCATCGTGGACTCCTACAAAGTCAGCGAGATGAGGGTGTTGCTGATGATGAAGCAGAGTCTTGGAAATACTTTCTCCGATGCCTTCACTTTTCAGGTGAAGATAAGTGAGGACCAGAGAAATTACCGCACAAACCAACAATCTACATCTCAGTAAGTGGCTTATGAAGCAGGAGAGTCTAAGGCTTCAGTTAGGACTTCTAGATGCGATGAACAAAAGCACAAAACTACTCATGCTCACGAGGGGCTCTGCCTCCAAGGAAGGCTGGCCAAAAACTCACTATTGCTGAGCGTGTAAGGAAATAAGAACCTTCCCCACAAGAGAAGGCCCCCAAAGCTTGATGGGTAACATCCGCCTTTATTCGACTTCAAATATCTCTTCATCTTTGCTTGGCCACTTAAGACCATTCACTTCCAGTTGGTTTCAGGCCAGTAAGCTGCCCAACACATCACGGCTGCAAAAGCAGCAGAGGACACAGACGTGGTACAATTCCCACCTGCACTTGATCCCATGCACAGACCAGGCAGACCTGTATGGAAGTAGCTGGAAAAGACAGAGGTTCATGATGGAGAGGCAAACTCCCGGCTGCTCAACTGAAAATTTTCAGAAGAACTCCTAAACTTCCAATCACAAAGGCCCCTCACACAAACACCTCAACAATCTGCATCTTGGCCAAATGTGGCACCTCCGATCTCACTCCAGGCTGAGACCTGGCTTAAAGAGAGCCAGGTGCCAGGTACAGATAGCATCTATAGCTGAGATCCCCCAACCCCCAGCTCAGATTGTCCTCCAAAGTCCATTTCCTGAAGTAGCTGCTAGGAAATCCAAGTCAAATTCAGACATCTTGAACAAAGAGGAAAAGAATGCAGATCACAAAATAAAATCACATGCCAGGAAAAAATAGAGCAAAAACTGGGTTCCTCCTTCTCTTTCAATGCCCTTGTTTGAAAAACCACTTCTTCAAAACAGAAGCCAGAAATGAGGAAACCTAAGATGGATATGAAAATGAATTCACTTTATACATATCCACAGAGGCAAAGCCAAAGCCAAACCCAGAACGTGACACAAGTAAGCCCAGTAATGCCTTGCTAAAAACCATCATCAGTTCCAACGGTCACTAAGGGAGCTTATACTTCAGCAGTACTCTACCGTCAGAGTAAGCTTTAACTTCTCAAAACTCCAGAAATTTGACAACAAAAGACATTGTATTGCTTCTGCAAGACAGCCCCCGGTGGTTTTCCCTGCGAGGTGAGAGCTGCACTAACCCAGCTCAGGCTTCGTGGTCGTTTATATCTCTCCTCAGCAGTAAACATATCAGAGATTTGGGCTTCCCTGGTGGCGCAGTGGTTGAGAGTCCGTCTGCCAATGCAGGGGACATGGAATCGATCCCTGGTCCAGGAAGATCCCACATGCCGCAGAGCAACTAAGCCCGTGTGCCACAGCTGCTGAGACTGTGCTCTAGAGCCCGCGAGCCACAACTACTGAGCCCTCATGCCACAACTGCTGAGGCCTGCGTGCCTAGAGCCTGTGCTCTGCAACAGGAGAAGCCATCGCAATGAGAAGCCCACGCATCACAATGAAGAGTGGCCCCCACTCACCGCAACTAGAGAAAGCCTGTGTGCAGCAACGAAGACCCAATGCAGCCAAAAATAAATAATTAATTTTAAATATATATATATATACACACACATATAGATATAGATAGATAGATAAATACCATGTATTTGTAGGGCCCAAGTGGCCCAGGTATTTGAAGTGGGCATGAAGAGATTCCAACTTCTGCTATAAACAAATTGTGAGGGTGGAATATGTTATCTGAACATGTATTCCAGTCTTTTATGAATGAAAAGTTTCAAAGTTGTATCTAGCAGATAATCACCTAATCATTCTGAAACAAAACAGGAAATAGAGTAGAATGTATACATCTTCATCTGATGATATTAAAATTATTCTTTAACATAAAAAAACAAAAAAACAAAGGATGGAAAAATCCAAGTGTCCACGAATGGATGAAGGATGAACAAGATGTGGTCTATACATACAATGGAATATTATCCAGCCTTAAAAAGGAAGGAAATTCTGACACATGCTACAACAGGGATGAACCTTGAGGACATTACGCTGAGTGAAATGAGCCAGTCACAAAAGGCCAAATACTGTGTGACTCCACTTCTATGAGGGACCTAGAGGAGTCAACTTCATAGAGACAGAAAACAGATCGATGGTTGCCAGAGTTGGAGGGGAGGAGGAGTGAGGAGTTACTGTCTGATGGGAACATGGTTTCAATTCTGTAAAATGGAATGAGTTCTGGAGGTGGTTGGTGGGGACGGTCACACAACAATGTGCTTAAGGCCACTGAGCTAAGCACCTAATAATGGTTAACACAGGAAAGTTTATGTGGTAGAGACTTTATCAAAATTAAACTTTTTAAGTTAAAGAAAGGATGACATGGGGCTTCCCTGGTGGCGCAGTGGTTGAGAATCTGCCTGCCAATGCAGGGGACGCGGGTTTGATCCCTGGTCTGGGAAGATCCCACATGCTGCGGAGCAACTAAGCCCGTACGCCACAACTACTGAGCCCGCGCTCTAGAGCCTGTGAGACACAACTTCTCAGCCTATGTGCCACAACTGCTGAGGCCCACATGTCACAACTACTGAAGCCCACACGCCACAACTACTGAAGCCCACACGCCACAACTACTAAGCCCGCAAGCCACAACTACTGAAACCCACACACCACAACTACTGAAGCCCATGCGCCTAGAGCCCGTGCTCCGCAACAAGAGAAGCCACCACAATGAGAAGCCCGCGCACCGCAACGAAGAGTAGCCCCTGCTCGCCTCAACTAGAGAAAGCCAGCATGCAGCAGTGAAGACCCAACGCAGACAAAAATAATAAAATAAATAAATTTATAAAAAAGGATGACGTTTATGGCACATAAATTCTACCTAAATAAGCCTGATTTTAAAATAAAAATATGTTTTAAAGTTCCCCTGACAGTTACCCTTTCATTCTTCTGGTCAACAAATGTTCACCAATCACCCACTGATCTGCATGGGCTTCTTCAGAGGCTCTTCTGGCAGGAACAGGGATCACCCTTTCACCCCCACTCTATGAGAAGTGTGGACGGAGTTAAGGCACTGGGGCAAGGCTGCTCAGCTGGGAACTAGTACAGCCAGAACGGAAGACCCAGGCTGGCTCCCAGCCACATCCTACCCTCACCTTGCTACCTCTTCTGATCTGCCTGCCCTGCTCTGCAAACGAGGAAGCAGAGGCTCAGAAAGGTTAAGTCACTTCCCCAAGATCGCACCCCTAGCCAGGAGGCTCAAGGCAGAAGTCAGGTCAACCAGTTATCAGCCTACTGTTCTTTCCAACATACCAGAGAAAACCACCTTTGGGGAGAAAAAGTACCTCTGGGGTCCCATGGCCATTTCCAAGGCAGTCCACCTCCACCATTTTCAACCTTCTCCCCATGAAGGACTTTCATTTAATCATTTGCCATTTAATTTTGTTTACTTAATTTTTAATTTCATTTAAGTCACTTCCTTTCTTGTTCTCTCATTCATTCAACAAATCATTTATAAGGACTTAGTTTTTCTTTAAAAAAATACCATCTGGGGCTTCCCTGGTGGTGCAGTGGTTGAGAGTCCGCCTGCCAATGCAGGGGACGCGGGTTCGTGCTCCGGTCCGGGAAGATCCCACATGCCGCGGAGCGGTTGGGCCCGTGAGCCGTGGCCACTGAGCCTGCGCGTCCGGAGCCTGTGCTCCGCAACGGGAGAGGCCACAATAGTGAGAGGTCCACGTTCGGCAAAAAAAAAAATCATCTGGACATACATTCTCCCTTACAGCTACCCATTCATTACTCAATCAGTAGATATTTAGTCACCTACTAATTTGGATGCTATCAACGTGTGTTTCTTCAAGGACTTTTCCGGCAGAGACAGAGGGATCCTCCACATCGCCACTATTCAGAACTGTCACAAATCAGTCAAACAAAAATACTATCAGAACACAGCCAAGAGCCAAAATGCATGGCACCAACGATAAAGTTTCCCAGCTCAGGAGGAGACAGTCCATGTAAATTCAGCAGCAGCTTTCACTCACAATCTCAACATTCCAGACAAACCTTCCCAGTAACTGGGACCCCGGAACCACTGAACATTTACACAGCATGCGGGCTCTTCTCTAAGCAAGTCTGTGAGGTAAGTGGCAGTATCTCAATTAAAAAGGATGTGAAGGTGCAAAGAATTCAATAACTTGCCGAGGTCACAGAGCAAACGATCATTCTAGACGCAATCTCAGGTCTACAGGTCACATACAGGTGACTCATCTGGATTTAAAAAGTGCATTTTGTTAAGACTAGTGGAAACGCAAATATATCATTTATTTACTCACCCAAACAAACTACAGGGACAAAGCCCAAAAATAGAGACATAGCAGAAGCCAAGAAAAAACTACTACGCATATTTTATCAGTCCTGCTTGCAAGGAGATTACCATCTAGGAAAGGCAATGCCAATCTTATCTTCTAGGAAGTGAGATAAGAAATGCTTGCGAGCAGATTTCAAATAAAGATACAACAAGAAACCTGGGACATTCCCAACCTGAGCTAGGAGTAAATGATAAGAGGCCAGACAATAAGAGTCACAGACTGGAGAAGAGAGAGTGAAGTTGCCCTTGAGATATGGAGAAGTGGGTGGTAACTGGGAAGGCACCCAGCAGAGGGAAAACACACCCAACAGAGGTAAAATGTTAGCTGAGCATGTAACTGCATTTTCTAGTAACTATTTTGAAAAAGGCAAAAAGACACAGGTGAGATTGATTTAAATAATCTCTTTGAATCCAATGTATCCAAATTATTATCATGTTAACATGAAAACAACATAAAAATTATTAATGAGGTAGTCCATTTTTTTTCCCCACGAAGTTCTCAAAACCCAGCGGGTGTGGACTTTGCACTTAAGAGCACACCTTAGTTGCACTGGCCACACGTGACTAGTGGCTACTGATGAGACACGCAAGTCTAGAGGCAAATCAGCCAGGAGCTGGGTTTGGGGTTTTTTCTGTGCCGGGAGGGTAGTGACTAAACCAATTAGGTCAAAGCAAGGACTTCAAGAGAAATCCTGAAGAGAGGGCTGAAAAAGTCAGGCTGGGTTTGGACTTCATCTGTTCAGGAATGAAAGGAAGTCGGTGATGTTCTAGAACAGATGACATAAAGTAAGGTCTCTGTACCAAACACTGAAGCTACTGCCCCAGCCCCGAGATCTCAGGCTCTCAGGGGCTGCCGCTCCCTGGGTTCCGCTCCAAATGCCCTTTCACCTCCCTCACTGGGTCCCTCCTCCTTTAGCCCCTTTCTGAGGGGCCCTGCTGACCCACCTCGTCTCCCTCTATCACTTGGGCACTGTTCATTCCCAGTCATTTCCATGATGACATCATCACCAACTGGAAGCCCGCTGGCCCCTTAATTTTCCTGGATAAGCTTTATTTGTCCCCTCCACGGAAGTAAATTCCAAAGCCCCTCTCCCACCCCTGCTCCTGGCCTGGCCGGTGCCCCTGCAGACTGCCTTTAAATGTTACTGCCTGTGGGGTGGAGGTGTCTAGCAAGTCTAGTTCTCTAACTTTCCTACAGCCCCTCTGCAGGTTCCCACTGTGATTACTGACGTGATATGAACTTTCTAGCATCTCCTACAGAGGCTGTCCCAAACTTTTGCGTCTACCAAAGTATCCAAAGCCACCCTCAAAGCCCCTGATGCTCAGCCATAACTCTGCCTCCTGTATTATTTTAAAAACACTTTTCCTCAACTTCCTTTCTCCAAAGCTCTGTCTGTTCACCTGGTCTGCCTGCAGCCAGCCCCAAAAGCCATGCCCGCACTGCCCAGGCCATCCTCCTGAGCTCCTGACCCAGATGCACCACTGTCCACTCCCCGTGGCCATCTTCACTTCAGCCCCTCCATTTCCAACGCGGCTGCTTCCGAACTCGCCCAGATTTCCCCTGCCCTGGACAAGTCTCTCTCAGCCCTGTCACCCTCTCAAGCCACCATTTTTCTTTTTTGTCGCCCAAGATCTTTCCCTCAAAATTTCTTTTTAAACAAAGCACGCCTTCACTATCTCTACTTTGTCACTACTCCTCACAGCAAGAAATGGGGCTTCCATTCCCAATTGCTCTTGGAAAAGTTTCCAGTGATTTCTAAACTCTAAATTCAATGCCCTCTTCTCATTGATTTGCAACCAACGCAGAGAACTCATAAGGAAGAAAGTAAAAAAAAAACCATCTCCACACTCTGAGATACTCACCTGTAACATTCTGGTGACCATCCTTCTCCCATCTGTCTATACGTACACACACGAGTGATTTTTCACAATGTTTTTTCTTAGACATTTTGTAAGCAGTCTTTTTATTTACCTCCCACCCACCTCCACCCATAGTACCAACTTCTCTCTTTCCAAGCGGCATTAACATATATACAAGATTTTTTTAAATCATTTTATATCCTGCACAATCAGGACCCTATTACATGTGGCTCCTTGCCTCTCCTTTTCTCGTGGGAATCCTTCCAAGGCAAGTGGTACTGAAACCCAAGGCATGGATGTGCCACATTTTAGCCAACCATTCCCCTGTTGAAAGCATCCACTTAGTTTCCAGTTCTTTGCCACTACAAACAATGCTGTAATAAATATTCCTGTACAAACAAATCACATACAGCTGCTTTTATTTCTATGCAATAGAGTCCCAGGGGGGGCACTGGTGGGTCAAAGGCTATGTGCGTTTAAAATTTTAATAGACTCCGCCAGAAGTCTTTCCACAGTGGCTATTCCTACCAGCAACGCTGGAAGACTGCCTTTCCCCAGCCTTCCTGCCAGCAGGAGATAGTGTCACTTTAAAACTGTTTGCCAGTCTGATGATCCGCTATACACAAAGCTGAAAAACTCTCCCTCACCGCCCACCCGGCCCCACGTCACTCAGGAAATTAACTCCCTTCTCTGGGAGCCCTTTCCGAGCCACCTCCTCTGACTCCTGTCTTATTTTACCTCCAAAAATTAAACACAAAACAAGGCTGCCTCTCTGTCCTTTCCTCTCCTGTTCACAGGCTCTTCTTTGACAATCTCATTCTTGCACAGGGTTTAGCCATCATTTCTAGGAGCTGAATCCAGATCTACAAAGCCAGCCAAGACGTCTCTCTCGAGCTCCAGATTTCTAACTCTCCAGGGGACATTTCTAACTGTTCATGGAACACAGTGCCTACGGATACCTCAAAAATCAGGAGGACCATCTCCAAACTCTCCTTGACTTGCTCCAAACCTATCCCTCCCCCTGCGCTCTCAGCAGCACCATCTTTACCGCAGGTACCCAGACCTGAACATCATACTTTACCCTTCCCAACACTTTGCCCCCATATCCAGCCAGTTGCCCAGTCTTGGCAGTTCTCTGTTCTCTTATCCAGTGGGTGGAGACCCTCCTCACAGATCACCAGGATGCCTGCAACAGCCTGGCTCACACCCCCCAGCTCCAGCACAGGCCCCCCACCCTGTCAATCCAACCCTCCAACGCCTCCCGGATGCTCACCAAGTTGAGCCCAACCTAACCACCCTGTCACGACCTTCTAAGCTCTGTTCCAATCTACTGCCCAGCCTTTCCACTGACAACCCCTTATACTCCAAACTCAACAGGAGCAAGTCTGGTAGCCTTGAGGGAGATCCTTTTCAGATAGGAGAAGAATTCGTGGAGAAGGAACAGAAAAAGTAAACACATGCAGACTGGAATTCCCTCTGCCTCCCTGGCACTGCCAAGGAAATGTCTTTCTCTCTCTTAGCATTAAATAGAAAAAATATTAGGTAAAAGAAATTGGATAAGTAAATGAAACATATTATATAAACTGACAGAAACTACAATAAGACGTATGTGTACACTCCAAAATGCCCAGAAACTAAAGACAGAAGAACAGGAAAATCATCCGCCATAGTCAAGAGCATCCTACATTTATACAAATACCAGAGAATCATTTTACAATCACATCTGTCTCATGATAGAGTTTCATGAATCAGATATTCATAAATGTCTGCCAATAAAACTCAACAAGAGAGCGGGAGTCCTATTATATTACACTATAGTAGGAAAAAAAAAAAAAAGTCCACTAGTGTGAACTAAACAAAACTTACTAAATGAAACCTGAAGGGACAAAACTCAAAAACTATTTGTCATAATAATTCATGTTTCAATTAGTCATTTGAAAATGAAACAATGAAAATGACTACTTGATAAACCTTCAGTTGATGCCTATGAGTTAAACTTTGTCCTGAATAATTGAGGAAATATAATAAAAAATTGAGACAAGCTCAGTGACCTCAGAGAGTACACATACTAACTGGGGAGGTGAAACATACACCTAGGAAATGAAATGAAGGATGGAGACATGTATTGTCAAGGGCAAAAAATGGACAGAAATGGAATATGAAGAGCATGAGATGAGTTACAATAGATTTTCTGAACTCTGGTACGTGAAAAAGGTCCCCACATTATTTGTGTCAAAGCAAACAGAATAATGATCTGCTCCACCTAAGTTGTTTTTAAAAAAAAAAAAAAAAAGCCTGCTTAACAGCATCTTCAGTGTTTTCTAGCCTAGCAAGAACGATGAGAATCCAAGTTTCAATCATACTTAGCACTTTGGAAAAACTCTGTGAGCGCTGCTCCAGCGACCAGGACTCCAGCCTCTTCTGATGGGAACTGTCAACAATCAATCATACATGCTAATGCTGGATGCAGTGTCACAGATAATTGAAACAGCTGTCAGAGCCAAGCGGCGCTTCAGAATTCCATATGGCTTGTAAAATGCACGTGTGCTTTCCACCCTGCCCCCTCTCAAGAGAGAACCAGGAGAAAAGGTATGAAGTCAGCCAGACTGGGACCCAATCCCAGCTCTGTGCCTCTGTATCCTCACCTACAATATGGATTTCCAGTATCCTTTTCACATACTTGTGGGCAGCATGAATTTTAAAAGCCCCAGCACAGTGCCTGACACAAGAGATGTAGCACATGTTAGTAACCAGGCCTTTCTGCTCTTCCTTTAGTTCCTCAGCCTCTCACAGCATGCCATTTGCAAAATACAGAGCTCTTAGGAATTCCCTGGCAGTCCAGTGGTTAGGACTCCATGCTTCCACTGCAGGAGACACAGGTTCTAACCCTGGCCAGGGAACTAAGAACATGCAAGCCCTTCAGCATGGCAAAAACAAACAAAAAAACCTAAAAAACAACAACAGAGCTCTCTCAGGCAAACATTTTAAAGCAAGAGATAAAACTCTTTGCCAAACTCTGAATAGGGGGAATTTGTAGGTATTTTCTGACCTGCTTTGTGGATTACCTATGGCACACACCCCCTTAGCGGCACAGACCAACTCAACTGGCTGCGGACCCCAAACCCCAGCTGCACTCAGGGGATGTGAGGGGCGTCTTATGCGCAGAGAAAGCCTGGGGCCTCGAGCCCGAGGCGGGGCCAGCACCAAGGCGTGAGGAGCGAGAGAAGAGATGAGCAGAAACTCAGATGCCCTCGCAGCTGTCCACGCTCACCAGGTGGGAGATGCTGGGCAAGCAGCCGAACCTCTCTCCCCGCTGTCCTCTCAAGTGAGTCAGGACTCACGTAAAGGTCTCTCCTGGTATTTTCAGATTCAAATAGATCAGGGACTCCAAAGCAGTGTGAGATTTTAATGTGGGGATGTGTGTACTCTTTCTATAACAGCATCACAAGCTGTCCTGTGGTGACTTCTGTGAAATATCATTATGTATGTTACAGAATCATGACTTAGAGGGCTTCGGCTGTGACTCTGCTTTTGTTTTTAACATCCCACCCACCCAACACAGAGGTAGAGAAAAATACTTTTTTTTTAAGTCTATATTCAATCTAAAGCTCAAAGGGAGGAAAAAAATCAAAATATGTAAGGATTATCTTTCTCTTCCTGCTCTGTAATCTTCCTCTTCCTCAGTGAAATCTCACACTAAAGAACAGGATGAGAACTGTGGCCCTCAGGTGAAGATCTGTACAGTAGAAAGTGAACAGGATGATACAGGGGGTGGGTTGGTAGGGGGCAGGGAAAGGACGAACATAAAACATTTGTAATAAACTGGCCAGAAGAAAAGATGATCTCTTTGAATTTGCAGGCTCTACTCAAACACTATGTTATTTATTAACCACTCCTTTTTTTTCTTTCTATAAAGAAATTCAGTACAGTATCAGCTTTGATATATTTACAATACTCCACTTGGAGCAAGTCCAGAGTCTACATTTGGTTTTAAAAGAAGTTTCTTCCTGCATAGAAGCTATCTCAAAAAGCCAAAACACACATTCAGAAAAGCTGAGCCTCTTGTTAACATTTTCCAAGCACACAGTAGCTACGCACCATTTGCTACCCACCAGAACCCCTCCAAAAGTATCACAAGGCTGCCAATTTCCCCATGCATATATAAGAATAATCCTGAAAAAGTGTCTGTTTGCAGAAGAATTCCATTTTTACTGGTATGCCAATCAAAAATTCACTGTCTCCCCAGGGAGAGTTCACTGGTTTTAGTGACTTGGCCGAATATCAAAACAGTTGTAATTAAATGGATTTCAGAGAGACAGATAAGGTATAAAAACTGAGGGTGATCCCAAAGGAACTAAAATTATGCTTAGCACATGTTTAAATTATGTACTAGTCATAAGGCAAACCACTGTCAGACACACCTCTGAGGAGAAAGATGGATCAACTGACCCAAGGAAGTATGCTCTGAAGATAGGCCATTTCAGTCCAGTGCTGGGAGTGACCGATGACTACCCACATTTTTCAAAGTAAATATTTCACATCCAATCATTTTAATATAAGAAAATCTGAAAAGCCACACAGTCTCAATTCAGTTCATTTGCATCTTAAGTTGAGACACTCAGAATGCAGCGGGTCTATGGTCAGGGCCGAGAGAGAGCTTTTAATTCAACAGATGAGGCACAGACTAAATGATCACCTGTCCAGAGGTTGTCTAACTAATGTCAGTTCCACAATGACACTCCCACCCCTTCATGACAACTACGTCTTACAAACTGAGTGGCTACCTGCAATATCTAAGGAGGCCATGAAGTGCTCACCCAACATAAATATGGCCTGAAAATAACTGCTTCCAAATTTAATTAATTTTTTTAACCTCCTTCCCAGGCTTAAGAAAATGAAAAACCTGTTGATTTATGTATGTAACAGTATAACAGTATCTACCAGATCCTCCAGGCCCCACCTCTAGGGAAACTCCACCCACAACAAAGCTGGTCACCTGTGATTCAAAGGGTATGTTTATAACGTTTCAAAAGATCTTATTTATTTATTTATGTATCTATTTATTTATTTATTTAGGGCTGTGTTGGGTCTTCATTGCTGTGCGTGGGCTTTCTCTAGCTGCAGCGAGCAGGGGCTACTCTTCGTTGTGGCGCGCAGGATTCTCCCTGCAGTGTGAACTTGTTGACCTTCTGCACAATAACCATGGAAGAGGCACCATGCAGGCTAGCTATCAGTCGTAAGCCACATCTCAATTTCATGCGATTTTAACAATTTTTGAGAATGCCAAATGAGAAATTACACGAAGCTTCAACATCAAAAACTATGAGGCATTACTGTTAGAATCAACCTATTTGAACCTGTTACTCACTTTTCCTTTATGAAGTAAAATCTTTTCAACTAGTCTTTATTAAGTCCTCGCGAGATGAACCTTCATCTTGAAAAGTAAGGATACACTAAAGTGGAGAGGCATGCAGAATGTAGGCAGGGGAAGGTGTCCATGAGGAAGAAGCAGTGTTTTTAGCTAATTTCCTGAATTGAGTAATGTGAGTAGAGTGATTGGCTAACAAAGAACATAAACATTGCCACAGGCTTTGCTCATTTACTTGGGATAATGGAATACCTTGCAATAATAATGCTTTGATAGGTGGAGTTTTCTTCATCTCTTAGCAGCATCTCCCTACGCCCACCCCACCCAAGCTCCTACCTGTTTGCATGTACTTGCAGAAACCCACACACTAATTCAGCGAAGACACAGACTTGAGAACCAGACTTCAGACCACAATTTAAGCATCCATATGTTTGTGTGTGTATGTCTATATGTGTGTATATATATATATATATATATACACACACACAAATATATATTAAACTAAAACAAAAGTTTCAAGAAACAATATCCTTGCTACACGTAATATATTTAGATTCTTTCTTTTATTTACAAGATATATTACAAAATCCATGTTTGGGGCTTCCCTGGTGGCGCAGTTGTTGAGAGTCCGCCTGCCGATGCAGGGGACACGGGTTCGTGCCCTGGTCCGGGAAGATCCCACATGCTGCGGAGCGGCTGGGCCCGTGAGCCATGGCTGCTGGGCCTACGCGTCCACAGCCCGTGCTCCTCAACAGGAGAGGCCACAACAGTGAGAGGCCCGCGTATGCAAAAAAAAAAAAAATCCATGTTTGGTACGTTGTCAAGGATTATCCCAGGCCTTCTGATCAAATGTTAACTATAACACTTAACACTTAAAAGAGAAATTTTAATAGTGCATCCTCCATAAATTCACAGTAAGCACATATTATGTTGAAGGCATAGAAATAATCCAGAAAGCACATGAAGTATTTCTGAAGCTAAATCCCACATTTAGCAGGGTGGTAATTACATTTCTATTTGACTAAACAGTAAGTTTTCTTTTCTTGGATGCTGTCATTACAAGGCTGCAGGTACCTGCCCTTAAAACCGAGGGTGCATTTGGAAGCATGGCCCACTGTCTTCCAACAGAAAGTCAATCGTAGGCCGCAAACTACCATCTTCGTAGACATATTACTAACTTCTTCCATTGTTTGGATATAATCAAGCCCAAAATGTATTTTGAATTTCACGGACATCTGTTTTATAATTATTTTGTTTATAATACAAGTTGGTACACTTTAAAGATGTCAGTTTTTTTGTTTTAAAACAATTATCAAAAACATCATAGTTATTTATAACAGAAAGGCAGGACAAAGCTATGTTTCCTCTTACACAAAATAAAGGCGTGAACTAGATTGCTTCTAAGATTCCTTTCAGCTCAAATAATGTACACAGTACCCACAAATCTCCCACTCACACCTAATTAGGAAAAGGTCTATTTATCTTTGTACAGATGACACAATCTGTTGTAACCCACATAATAAGCTCCAGTTGTAGGCCATTCTCTCCATGTAAAGTTGTACATTCCTTTGGGCAGGCTCTAAAGTACACAAGCTAAGAAGTTGTTATTGCCTTTGCTAACTCCAAAATTTCATAGGTTTAGTTTCCTTTCCCATAGAAAATCTAAAACATTGCATGGTTTTTTGATGCAGTACTCCTAACAGGTCCTCTTAATTTTTAAGCACGGAGAAAAATTCTAGAGTAAAGAATTCTGGGGGGCTTCCCTGGTGGCGCAGAGGTTGAGAGTCCGCCTGCCGATGCAGGGGACACAGGTTCGTGCCCCGGTCCGGGAAGATCCCACATGCCGCGGAGCGGCTGGGCCCGTGAGCCATGGCCGCTGAGCCTGGGCGTCTGGAGCCTGTGTTCCGCAACGAGAGAGGCCACAACAGTGAGAGGCCTGCGTACCGCAAAAAAAAAAAAAAAAAAAAAAAGAATTCTGGAATGTAGGCCTCGCTCTGCTTACCATTAACTTCTTCCAATGGGAATTAAAGCAGGTCATTTCACTTTCCCAAAACATCAAGCTTCTCTTCTGAAAAATGGGTTGAATTAGATGATTTCTAAAGTTTATTCTGTTCTAGAATGCTTACTGATATATAACTATTAAAGGAATATAGCACAGTTTGTGATTTGGGACCACAACATTTTGAATATGCATATGACTATAAACCCTCATGTCTGTATCACCACTATTTACAATTTTTTTTAAAGTTTGTCATCTCTTCTACTGCACACAAATATAAATGTACTTATACATTTTGAAATTATTCAAGAATTTTTAAAGCACTCTACAAATGTTTAAAGGTTCTCCTTTAGACAACAGGACAATTATATGAGGTGTTATTTAATGTTGACAACAAAATGTGGATGTGCCCATCCATTTTCAGAACTACCCATTGACTGATTTGCTGAAAATTCCAAATGCTGGCTGCGAACTCTGTATATACCATTCAAGTTTTACTGAATTTTCTAACTAATGAGATTTATCAAGCTATCAAAATTTAGCTTGTGTGACAGATAGGTTTTCAGAAAATGCCATACTACAATGACATTCTCCTCTCAACACACACCAAGACTTCAGCAATGTCAACCACCCTTCTGGACTCAATTTCCTCACACATTTACACTAATGACTGAGGTGGAACTTATTACAGTTGAATTTAGTGACATCTCTAAATTTCTAAAGACAAGTCATTTTAAAATTCCTATTACATGGAAAGCTGAAATACAACTAGGCAAGACACTGCCTGTTAGTATTTGTTAGGAAATGACTTACCAAAGAGATAGAAATGCTTCCTCATTCATAGTCATTACAAAGTAGATGTTTCTACGTAGACTGAAATTCTCCTACTGCTTTTCACTATTAATATGCTTATAATTAATATACTTAACAATTTTTTTCTTTAGGGACCTGATGTTTCTTTTTAAAAACAGTGCCTGTCGGGCTTCCCTGGTGGCGCAGTGGTTGAGAGTCCGCCTGCTGATGCAGGGGACACGGGTTCGTGCCCCGGTCGGGGAGGATCCCACATGCCGCGGAGCGGCTGGGCCGGTGGGCCATGGCCGCTGGGCCTGCGCGTCCGGAGCCTGTGCTCGGCAACGGGAGAGGCCACAGCAGTGAGAGGCCCGCGTACCGGAAAAAAAAAAAAAAAAAAAAAAAAAAAAACAGTGCCTGTCAAACCACAAATCATGGATCAGTCTGAAATAAGGAAAACTGCATTGCGTTTCTCTGTGGCTAACCTCCAAATCTCTTGCCCATCCCCGGCAAAAATTAACATGGTTAGGTTCTCACAGTCCTACAGGAACCATTTCAGATGGGGATCCTGCGGCAGAAAGACGTGGGAAAGAAGATCTGGGTTCAGCTCTGCACGCTTCCTCTCCAAGCTGAGTGTCCTAAGAGGGCCAGTCTCACCTGAAGGACAGAGTTTTTCAATGTACAATCAAAGAGCTACCAGCCACACCTGGTGTGCCTGAATAACTGCACCCTAGACGTCCAGAATCATCATCTCAGGGCGACTTTCAGAAACCTGCATTTTAACAGGCTCCCAAAGTGATACTGATACAAATTCAAGGCTGAGAACTCCCATCACTGGCTTCATTTTCTCCATCTATAAGTGAAGGTAACAAGACTTGTCCATTATCTCTAAATTCTCTTCTGGACCCTCTTCACAGTCTGTCATATTAAGACTCAGCAGTGCCATCATTTTACCAACATTCTCATACAGCTTTACCTTGGACCCAGTGTGGCCACTTTCTTCTACATAGTCTACATGGCTACTTTGTTCTACATATATTCTATGTGGCTACTGTTTATATCTATTCTATGTAGCTACTTTGCTCTACATATATTCTATTACATGGCTACTTTGTTTATATATAGTCTATGTGGCTACTTTGTTCAACCTATATTCTACAAAGCTACTTGGTTCTATATTCTACATGGCTACTCTGTTTACCTATACTCTACATGGCTATTTTGCTCTACATCTATTCTACATGGCTACTCTGTTTACATATATACTACATGGCTACTCTGTGCTTCGTATATTCTATGCCTGCCCTGCTTTCTCTTCACCACCTCCAATACAGCACTGATCTTTCAGTTTCTTCCCCAGGCATTCTTCTATTTCAACACTGAATTCCCCTCCACCCAGTTCCAGAGGCCTTGAAATCCATATTATCCACAGCCCCCGAGATCACAGATAATTACCTCCTAGCAATGTCTCATTGCACATTCTGGATTTACCAAGACCCTACATGTTCACCAGCACTGCCCTCCTTACCAGTGTTGGGCGATGGTTATCTGTCATCCAGTAAGGCTCAAATGCCAGTAAGCTAATAGCATATGGTAAATACACTACTTTTATATTTTTATGAATTTTTCTTCTGCTTTCTTATATCCTACTGCTGCACAGAATCATTGAGTTCTGCAACTGAAAGGATCCCTAAAAGTCATTTAATCCAATATGACTCCCCTGACCACCAAAGTTCAAATTAAGCAATGGAAACCCAGAGAGAATGTCATGTTTCGTTCAAGATCACACAGCTATGTTTGGCAAAACTACCCAAAATGCAGAGCTCTTAAATCTATCCAAAACCCGGAATTCCACTTTTGTTTTGTTTTGTTCCAAAACAGTATCTTGACTACTTGGATTATTACCTCTGACTGGACAAATACCAAGAACAATTCAATCAAACACATACAAATGTCTTTCAAATAGTTAGCTCCTTGTTGCCTATCAGAATGGAAAAAAGTGGAGGCACTGATAAAAGTCACACGTGTCCCAAAACACCACAAACAGCAAACCTTATGGAATGATCACTTTTATATAGTTAATAAGGAATCCAACTGGGGGCAGGGAGAGGATGCAGACACATATACAGCCACTGTGTGGGCAATGCAGCCATTCAGAAGCTGAACCCCAAGAATGGTGAGGACAGAGCATTACATTTCAAGAAAAAATGGGGGGTTAGTAGAAGATCGGGAGAGCTTCAGAAGGATGACATTTAAGATGAGTCTAAGGCTTCCCTGGTGGCGCAGTGGTTGAGAGTCCGCCTGCCGATGCAGGAGACGTGGGTTCGTGCCCCGGTCTGGGAAGATCCCACGTACCACGGAGCGGCTGGGCCCGTGAGCCATGGCCGCTGAGCCTGCGCGTCCGGAGCCTGTGCTCCACAACAGTGAGAGGCCCACGTACCACAGGAAAAAAAAAAAAAAAAAAAAGAACCTAGCAGGCTGAGGAAACCAGTGCTCTCCAGTTATAATAATAAAATTCTGATTTTTAAAATATGACCTGCTAGCAGGGGTTGGTGTATACATAATGAATGGATCCAGTCCATGGTATTTCTCATTTTCTTTTGCATCTTATGTAAAATGAAGTTATTTGCCCACATGATATGCAGTGCACTTCCCAATGAGAAGCTCAACAGACATTTGTGAAGGGAGAGTTATTACAGATGACCATGGTTTCACAGAATGATTAGGATCTTCCAGAGGGCAAGTTCAAAATGGGTAAATATTTTGGTTTCTGATCTAGCTAACATTCATCAAGCCTTCATGCTTTCATACGGTAGGTACTGATCCCACAAGTTTCAAATGCCACCAGCACACAGGATAACTTAGTTCATTTCAGTGTATTCCGGATGTGTGCTTCCTTGGTTTCCGTTCATATGTATAAATGCTCTCTTATGAAAGTATGATAAAATCCATTTTAAACAAGCCTCACGGTTATCCAGCGTGGTAAGGGTAAATGTGACTGTTACTCTATCAACCAAGCCCTGGCATGAGGCCTGAAGAGGAAGGTTAATGAGAAGAACTTGATGCCTCAGCTGCCAGAAGACATTGGGACTCATTAGAGAATAATTTTATTTTCTCCCTGAAGAATCTAAGGCCCTCAAAGGTTTAGCCAAGTTGCCAAATGAGTAAAAGGTGTATTCCCAACCAGAGTCTAGATTAATACACAGTATAATGATATTGCTACTACTCCGCACTTCAGATGGAGAAACCTTTATTTTTTAGCACTTTACTATTGATAAAGAGTCAAATATTTGGCAAAGGGTCACTCAACTTCATAATCGCCAAACAATTTCAAACACGTAGAAATTTAAAAACAATTTCAATGAGCACTTCCTGCATTCTATCGACCACCATTTAAGAACAGCCACTAAGCACCATGCTGGCCCTGGAAGAGGTACAAAAAGAAAATAAGCAAGGCACTCCCTGTGTGATGGAGAAATTGCCCCCAATTAAATATCCCACGATGAATGCCACAACTGATACAGACCACATAGGACAAAGTGCCTGGAAGCACAAGAAAGAGTGCTTCACGCTCAGAGGAAAGGCTTCGCTGAGTCTCAATAAAAAAATGATGAACAGTTGGCCAAACGGGGAAGAACCATCAAAGGGAAGGACAGAGAGAACAGTGCAAAGCAATGGAAAAGAAATGGAGTGTGTCCTCTACTTTGCCAGCCCAACTCCCAGCTCCATCCTGCTCACCACCCTTATTTTACATGATTTGATACAGCCAGCTCGGATCTACAGGGAGGGAAGAACTAACACCTCCTGAACTCGCATCCTGGCAGGTAGGGTTCTAAGCACGTTATGTTAATTCGTTCATTAATTTCTCGATTCTCCAGATAATCTTCTATGAGGAAAGCACTGCTATCACCCTCCTTTTAGATGTAAATCCTGAGGCACAGAACACTCTTTACAAGACAAAGCTATTTTGAAGTTTTAAAATGGTAACAGGGACTTCCCTGGTGGCGCAGTGGTTAAGAATCCGCCTGTCAATGCAGGGGACACGGGTCGAGCCCTGGTCCAGGAAGATCCCACGTGCCGCGGAGCAACTAAGCCCGTGAGCCACAACTACTGAGCCCACATGCCACAACTACTGAAGCCCGCGTGCCTAGAGCCCGTGCTCCGCAACAGAAGCCACCGCAAGAAGCCTGCGCACCGCAACGAAGAGTAGCCCCTGCTCGCCGCAACCAGAGAAAGTCCGCATGCAGCAGCGAACACCCAATGTAGCCAAAAATAATAAAAATTTTTTAAAATGATAACAAAATACTGCACAAGAATCCATCACTGTATTTTAAAGGCACTTTAAAGGATTTGGGGAATCCTTAACTTTTACCAGTTTGAGAAGATTTCCAGGCTTATTTTCTATATGCCATTTCCCAAACTACGGATGACAAAATTCTAGTTTTCCATCCTATTCCCAATGCAGAGGAATCACTTAGTAATGGGAACTCTTAAAGAACCATGTCCAAGAGACACATTCAGAAATCTAACCGTGAATTTAAAAGAAACCTTGTAATCCAACACCACAAAAACACAATGAAAGCTGCAGTCCAGATTCTGTTACTCAAACTGCAAACCTCCTAAATGGAAATGAAGCAGACCCATTTCCAGCTGGATGGAATGCCTGGAGAGGGGTGGGCTGGATCCCAGGCCAGACGGAATCCAAGATAGGAAATGCATTACACGCTCCTGGCAGGGAAACTTCTCGAGCACCAGCCTATGTCTCCTGACCTCAGTCTGTGGGAGGGCTTCGGAAGGGGCACTTTTTGTTCTTTCTTAAAATTCTGAACTAACTCATAAAAGCTTTCAAATTCTACATTTTTTAAATTAAAATCCTCGATTCATTTACGAGTAGAGACATGCTAACAGTTGCAACAGAATGGGAGAGAGGAAGGAACACGCAGTCAGACAGACCTGGGTGAATCTCAGCTGTGCGACTTCCTAACTGTGTGAACTTGGGTGAGGGGCCCCCGCAGGTCCCCAGCCTTCTCCTTCTGCATTGCTGAGGTCTGTGGACATCCTTAACTGGATCCACTGCCCCTTGCCCACCACACTCTTCCTCGCCAAGTCCATCCCACCTCCTTCAGATCTCAGGACTCCGTCCCCTTGTGTTTTCCCACTGCCCAGTCCAGCTGCCTGTGACCATCTGCACGATTACAACTGACCATCTTTCTGCCGGTCTTGTTTTCTTAAATCTACTCACCATACCCTAAAGAGGGACTGGTCGAAAATGCAAATCGCTCCTCTGCCTAAAGCCAAAGTGACTTGCTTTTACGTCACTTGTCTTTCTTCTCCACTTGAAGAAGTCCTTTACTCAAGTCCAGAGACTCAAGATACTTAATACACTTTAGGGGTCACCAAATACCTGTTCCACGTGCAGGGACAGTTGTTTAGGCTTCGGTTTCCTCCTCATTCCACGAGAGCCTTGTTGCTCTACTCAGAGGAATAAATGGGGCGATGCATGCAGAAAGCCAGCACAGTGCCTGGAGGGCACTTCCCACCACACAGTCTAACCCTTCAGTGTTCTAAAGTTCGCAAAGTGCTTTCACACATGTGAGCTCATTCGATCCTTCTAACAACTCTGCGACTCAGGAGGTTACAGGAAGAAATTGAGGCTGGTGATGTCCAAGGCTTGCAGAATCAAGGCTAGTCTGTGGACAAACCTACTGATTCCATATCCTGAGTTTTTCTCCTGATGCCTCTCTGTCAGGAGTCCTGGTTTCTTTTACAGAAAACATTTCTTACCCATCTCTTCCATCAAGTTTATCTAACACTTTTATTGCATTTAAGGAATACAAACACATAGGCCAAATTCCACTATAATGGACTCCAAAGGACTTTGGCTTGTGCTATATCAAATAATTACTTTAAATAAGTAAGCTTTCAACTGGCTCGTTCATTCATTCCTTCATTCAGCAAATATTTATCACCTGCCTACTTCACACAAGGCATTGTGTTTGGTGCTGGGAATCTTCCCTTTCCCTGAGATATAGTCTATACCTTCCAGATTTCCCAACTGAAGCCAACAATGGAACATACAGAAGCTTGAATACATAAAAGCACTTGAATAAATAAAGCAACGAACTAAGAGCCAGGGAAGCTGAGTGCTCACCTTGGCTGAGCTCCTACCTAAGCTCTGTGACCTTGGACAGGTCCCTGGTGCTACTTTTCCTTACCTATAAAATGAGAAAATTGGTCTATATTATCTTTAAAGTTATTCTATGCTATGAATTCTAGAGAGTCCAGGATTCCAGACAATTGTCAAGTTCTTTTGATGTTTAATGGTATACGATTTTTTTTTTTTTTTTTTTTTTGCGGCACACGGGCCTCTCACTGTTGCGGCCTCTCCCGTTGTGGAGCACAGACTCCGGACGCGCAGGCTCAGCGGCCATGGCTCACGGGCCCAGCTGCTCTGCGGCATGTGGGATCTTCCCGGACCGGGGCACGAACCCGTGTCCCCTGCATCGGCAGGCGGACTCTCAACCACTGCGCCACCAGGGAAGCCCATCGTATACGATTTTATACCACCATTTTATAAATTTTGGTGAGATGATCCACATATAGACTTTAGCTTGACAAATATCTCTAGATTGCCCACAAATTGTTAGAAGTTTGAAACTACATACAAATTTGGAGCATTTTTAAGAACCTTACAGCCAACTGAGCTTGCAAACTGCCTCCACATAAAAACTGCATTTTCTTTAATGTGTAAACTGCAATCTTAAATGCCGATCTCATTTGAAGAATCTAAATAAATTAGATTCAACGCCTTCTTTTCTGACACTCTTTTTTTAATTCTGTGATATGTCACTTTAGGATGACTGGTGCTTGTGTACAAAATGGCACTTCAACCAATGTAGTAACACATGTTCATGTAAGCAAAGCTCTTTATGGCCTTACTTTTAAGAGTCTTATACCCTTATCTCTCGCATCAAATCATGATTAGATGCATAAACCTTAAAGCCTTGAAAGGCAGTCAGCTGAGGAGGCCCACCACGTGCTGGCACACATCTCGGATGTCCACCTGTGAATTTACATCCCCAGATTCTTCCCTGTAATCAAGGAGAAGACACCTCTTATGTCTGGCTGTTCAAGAATCACTTGAACAGCCAGACATAAGAGCAAACCAAAGCACATTCCTATATCCTGACTTACGTGAGGAATCTGCCCCTAAACTCCGGCTTCTTTCTAGACGTCTGTAGAGACGGTGCTTTCTTTTCTCTCATTCAAGGAATCTTAACTGAGCTTCTGCTCCGTCAGTCTCTGTGATGGGTGCTGAGTTGGGTCAATTAGAAAAGGCGGCCCCTTCCAGCAGAGAGGAGGGCACCAGGGGCTTGGTGAGTGGAGTGTAAATTGGATTTCAGCCTCCACTTGCCCACTGGACAGGATGACCCTGTGCAGCGAACAACTCACGATTTGACAAGGTGGCATGGCCAGAGGTGTTTAAAAAAAAATCACGCTGACTACTAGAGAAGAAAGAGCTTAACTGCCGAGTGACAATGAGGAAGGAGAGCTTGCTAGAGAATGCATCTGACTGACACATGAGGGACGTGTGGGTAACCAACAGATGGACAAGTGGAGCGAGAACAGTATAAACAGAATGTTCATTCATTCCAGACAGTGGTCTGGAAATGACGACTTGGAAGGAGTCTGATGAGGTTGGCTGTGTGTGTGTGTGGGTGTGGGGGGGGGGTGTCATGCATGTGTGTAAGGGGGAGGGGGGAGGCGAGACCTGGGGAAGAGTCAGGAGAGGAGGCTGGAAAGGCAGGCAGGGGCCAGATGATGAAGCATTTTATATGGCAAATTAAGGTGTCAAAACTGGATTCGGAGATCATTAGGGGCTCGTTTTGCTGCTGTAAATAATAAGCTCTTCTTGGATTATACCTTGCCCTGTTTTCTCACATTTACCAATCACAAGGTAATTAGGGGCTCTGATTCCCTAAAGCAACAAGTCTTACCCTGTAAGCTGAGCAGGTAAAATCCAATGGAAAAGAAGTTTGCTTTCAGCACAGCACCAATCTTGATACTACATTTTTAGAATATAAAAACCTTAAAGAATACCAGAAGATGTTTTTAAGTGTGTTCGTATACAAGTTCTATTGGTTATGCTCAAATGATAAGACCAGAAATTGACACTTTTTATTGAGCTTAGGTCTGAAATATTTATAGCATATGGTCTGCACCTGTAAGAAACTTAGAAGACTTTAAAAGCTTTTATTAGAGACCCTCCAGTTTAAATCTACTGGAGAGGGATTGGAGATTACCAGGTGCCGTCCGTTAAAATAATTATGTCAGCGGCATTTGAGGGGCGGGTGGGAGAACGGGTGAATAAGCCTGAGAAGAGAACCCCAAGACCTTGGCCACATAGTGAATAAAGGTCTTAGCGCGACGCAAGGCTGCCTAGATTACAACTGTCACCAGGCAGTCTCTCACAGGGCCCCCGCAGAGGCAACGCGAAGGGAATAGCTTCAGGACCAAGCAGCCTCCCCTCCCCCCCAATTAAGTAAAGTTACCCTATTTTGCTATTTTAAAAAGTATGAAGACGCATGGAAGCTCATCATGGTAAGTTTTACCATTTCTTCAAGAGAAACGACGCCGTGCAATCGTACCCCACCCAGGACCTTTACGGCGGCTGCCGGCCGTCAATTGTTGGAAGAATGGCCTCTTTTCTTTCTAAACTGTTTTTGGTAAATATGATCCGTTTGCGACACGACGTGTCGGCTTTCCCAGAAACTTGGCACCTGGGCCCCTCGGAGCAGAGCCGGGCGGGGGCAGCGGCGGGACTCCTGCCCCTCCCGCCCGGTGGCCCCGGGCTTGGGGGACCCCTGGGCTCGTCGACCTGAGCCGCGGGTGCAGGGTCTGCTCCCCCAGGATGTTCCAGGGCGCTGGGCCACCGCACCCACGAGACCGGGCTCGGGGCGCGGAAGCCCGAACGCGGGGGTCGGGCGGGCCCAGGGGCACCGCGAGGGCCGGTGATCTGGAAAGCGTTTCCTCCGCCCGGCCAGGCTGCGCGGGGGTCCGGGACGCGCCAGGGAGCTGCCACCGTGCGCCGGGTTGTGCCGGCTCGGCGACCGCAGCCGCAACCCTCGGCTCACCGCCCAGGGCAGGCGCCGGAGGGCGCGGCGAACAAAGCCGAGGAGGTGGGCCGCCCGCCCCGAGCCGGGGTCCGGCCCCGGCCCCCGCCTTCCCCCTTACCTGGGTGGAGCGCCCGGCACCCGCCCGGGCCCGAACCGGCGACACGGCCGTTCCCGCGGGGTCCCGGGGTCACGCGGGGCGGCGCCGGCCGACTTGGAGAAGTTGCCAGGGTCACTCCGTCCCGCGCGGGCGCTGAGCCTCCGGACGCCGCTACTACCCCTCGCCTCGCGCGCAGCGCCTTTGGCGGCGAGAGCGGCCGCACCTTCCTCCCCGGCCGCTGGGCCCGCCTCCTCCCCGCCCCCGCCGCCCAGCCCAACCCAGCCCAGCCCAGCCCACCCCCGCCATCCCCCATCCTCCCACCCCCCCACCAGAAGTCCCCCCGCCCCCCCGGCCCCGCGCCGGCCCGCGCCCATCCCCCGCGGCGCCCACCGCGCCAGGCCCCGGACCCCGCAGCCGGCTCCCGGGGCGGCCCGCGCTCCCGCCCGCGTCCCCCGCCGTAGCCTCCTGCGCTTTCTTTCTAGGACTTCCCAACTAACCAACACCGAGAACTCCACGAGCTTCGAGTAAGCGCCTACTATGAGCTCGGCGCTCTGCCTGCCATCGTGGATGCGGTGCGTAAGGTCCGGTGCCTTCCCCAAAGAGCTGAGAGTGGGAAGACGCTTACTCGGGTACCACTAAGGACAGAAGCAGGCGGAATCTGAAGCCTCGTGGAGGCAGGAGAGACTGCTCGTCCCCTAACCTTCCTGAGAAGAGAGAGATGGAGGAGCCGGAGGGTTCGGGAGAATTCGGACTTCCCAGGTGGAAGCTGCAGGGTTTATTAGAGAAACCTGGGGAATCCAGAGGGCCCGGATGATGGGGAGGGGGAGGGCGCTCGGGGGAAGCGGAGTGAGGGCTGTGTTCCCACCCTCGGCTGTCCCTGCCTTACAAAGGCTCTCGAGTAGAGAGGAGCGGGAAGGGGGAAGAGTTCGTGTGCTGGTGTGGGTCCCGCAAGGAGGAGGCGCCAAGACAGGACTAGATACGGAAGAATTTTCTTAGGGGAAATGGCTGTGGGATTAAACGCCAGGGGATTCGAGAGAGCCAGGCTTCGCGCGAGTCTGATCCCAGTGAAGGAGAGAGGGAAGCAACATCCCAACCTCCTTGCAGCCTCAGGAAGATCATGGGTGAATCCTACACCCAAAGTTACCCATCATAGGAGGCCCAATTCTCCTTGGTACCCACCTGCCTGAGCATCCGTGTCTCTACCAGTCCTTAGCTGGGAGCAGCCAGAGGAGAAATGTGGCCTTGGGCACAAACCCAGAGGTGAATTTCAGAGCACAACAGCCAGGGCCCTTCCTCAGTTAAACTCCCAGAAAGCTGGAGATGGTTGGAGATCTTCCAGGAAGATTCCCACAGCTGGCGATTCCCCAGTCTACAAGACACATGGAATCAACTTTCCCACACACACCTACAATTTTTAAATGAAGCCCCAAGGGTTTGCTGTGTTCAGACAGACCTGGCTCTCCACTTTCTACTGCCACAGGCTCTGGCCACACTGACCCCTCTCCACTACACAGGCTCTCCCTGGTCCTGTCTCCACTCAGGCACACGTGGCGGTGCCTCGGGGAATGCCTCCCACTCCACTCACCCTCCAGTTCCCAATTCAAGCATCCCCTCCTCTAAGGAGCTTTTTCCCCTTAGCACAGAGCTACCACCCTAGGATCTTCTTTATATGTTTTTCACCCTTGCTTCTTGTATCATGTTTTTTCATGCTGTTTCACAATGTTTTTGTTTTTGTTTTTTCTGATTATACAAGTAACATGTTCATTGCACAAACTTGGGACATATAATCCAAATGTCTCCAATTCCCCCAGTCTTCAAGGGACACCTTCCCTTGATAGATAAGTAATCAGAGTCTGAGCCCCATCCCATGTGTATCAGTCTGGATCCAATCAGAAGAGAGAAACCACACAGCAATTAAGCGGTAAAAGTTTAATAGAAAGAATTATTAACTATGACAGGATTTGGAGCAATGAGGGATTGACTGGTTAGAAGTAAAGAGGATGCAAAAGAAAACAGGAACAGCAGATACAAAGACTCTTAAAGCAGCCACTACCCCGGGGGCCGAGATAGATCACCCAAGGATAAGGGTGCTTGCTCCCTTATCCCTCCCCCACCCCAGGCTGAGACCCAGACCTTGTTGGGGAGAGCATGGCTATGGTTCACTAAGTGCCAGGGAAGTCACTGTGGTATCACGCCAGTGGAACTTGCTGGAAATCTACCCTCTAGGGTGTGGGGAAAGTTGTATAGAGGGAGATGTCTCATGGAAGCAGTTCGCTGCAAAACCACCCAGAAAGAGAGGTGCCAGAAGAAGCGGGTGGCCACTGGGTGCTGCCCTGCACTGCAGGATCCTGGTGCTGGAGAAACCCCTCAAAATGCAGGAGCCACAGCCAAGCGAGGCAACTGGCAGACAGAGTCCTGCCCTCCTGCAAATTCTGCCCACACCCTGCACTGGCAAAGCTAACGACGAGGCAGCTGGCAAGGGAAATTACATAAAAGGCCCAGATCCCTTTTTACAGAGACGGCAAAAAGGATGAATTTGGAGCTGACAGGCAGTGAGTCGGTGACTGGCATGCCGTGCAACCTCAGAAAAGTGCAGGCGTTGTCCAGTTTCCCCTCTGCAAATGTGCCTGCCGGGTCCTGATGAATAGGATCTTCTCTCCAAATCTCGCCCTGCTGGCCTTTGTCTTCCTGATTCCCACTCCCTCGGCTGCAAGTTGCCTCTTAGCATTTTCTCCTCCAGTTTTGCCCCAAGGGGGAGGCGTGGCCTCTTCCTTGCCTAGCTTCTCACAGCAGGGCTATGACCAAGTTGTGAGGTCACGGTTCACATCAGATTGAACAGACGTCTTGGGGAAACGGAAGGGAATTACAGAAGGGGAAAAGAAAAAAGCGAAAACCAAATAATGGTCCCCAAGAGGCGAAACCATCCAGAGCCTCTCTCTCCTCAGTCCAAGCCCCATACAGGGCCCCGGTGTGCACCCCCGGCCAGAGTCCAGGCCGCAATGCCGTCAGGGCCTAGCGAGGGAGAGAAAAACTGTCTGCACACCCTCAAACTTAGGGCCACTCCGTTAAATAAAAATAACCTGCAGAGATGGAGCTCTGTCTACAATCAAGATGAACATTTGCATGATTAGGAAGTGAAAGCCCCCAATACCGAAACTCGTTCAGTTATTAATCCATTTACGGAGCCTTTACTCAGCACCTGGCACTGTACCAGGCAGTAGGGATATAAGCTGTGTCATCATTACAATCTGAGGGAGACAGATAGTAAACAGATCATTTCACAAATAGTTCTGTTTGTGTCTCTGCTAAAGATGCAGAGCATATAATGAGAGTTAACCTAGCTCTAAGGGATTAGAGGGGGCCCAGCTGAGCTCTGAAGGATGGTTGAGTTGGATCGATCATTCCAAGTAAAGAGAATGTTGAATTTGAAGCTCTGAGGTGCGAGAGAGCTGGGCCCATTGGAGAGGAAGGGAGTAAGGACAGAGCAGCCAGAGATGAGGCCAGAGAAGCAAAGAAGAGCCAGTCACGCATGCTTTTGTTGGCATGTTAAGAATTTTGGATCTTATCCTTTGAACAATAAGGACCTTCTGAAAGGTTTTAAGCCCCAGTGTAGCTGGGGGGCGGGGGGCTGGGGAAGAGACTGGAGGGTATATTTGGGAAGGGTATGCGGAGAATATACAAGACTAGTGTCCAGAACAGAGTTTGAACCTGGAGATGAAGACAGAGAAATAACCAGCCCAGAGTAATCCAGTCTAACCCAGGGCCTGGCTGAGATGCCTGCGGGAAAGACTGGGAAAGAGACAGAACTCTCGCGAGATGGGGTCGGATCAGCAAAGAAAGCTGACGGGGAAGAGACAGGGAGCTGGGGGACCATCAGGAAGTTATGCTGGGTCATCTTCATTATAAAGCAGGATCGCTTCCCTGTAGAATAACCAAAGGCCCAATTAAAGCAAACCTACTCTCAAAGGTAAACTCAAATCTCCACCCCTGGCAAAGACCAGAACAGCCTGTTTTTAAAAGAGGCGGCCCCAGTGTCCTCACCATCCACTCACTTCATAGCCACCAAAACTCTTCAGCTACAGTATCCTAGTATTTACCAAAAAGTTAGATATTAGCTGTAACCCCACTCCCTAGAAATAACCATTCTGTCCTATTCTCTTGCAGGCTCTTCATACTTAAATTACTCAAATCTAAATTCCTTGAAGTAAGGGATCAGCCCAATTCATCTTTTTATCCCCAGTAACTTCGTACATTTTCTGGCACCTAGAGGGTATCTAGCAATGTTAGCAGAATTGAAATTCATTTCCAAAATCTTTCCAGTACTGGGCAGTATTTCGTTGGACTTTCTGGTAGTAGGACACTTCAGAAAACAAGCCATCCTTCCTCTGTACTATGTCAGAATGAGTTTTCTTAAAACACCTTTCTAGTTTTTGGAAGTTTTTTGTTTGTTTTGGAAGTTGTGGGGGGTTTTGTTCTCTTTTCTCTTTCCCAAAACCTGAGGAAAGAGAATCTTCTTGCCAAGTAAACTCTCTGCCTCAGCCCGGGCCCCGCCAGAAGTGACATCACACACACACACACACACACACACACACACACACACAGTGGAATACCAGTCAAGAATGACTGCATTTAAAAAGAAACGAAATTGAGTTATTTGTAGTGAGGTGAATGGACCTAGAGTCTGTCATACAGAGTGAAGTAAGTCAGAAAGAGAAAGACAAATACCGTATGCTAACACATATATATGGAATCTAAGACAAAAAAAAAAGGTCATGAAGAACCTAGGGGTAAGACGGGAATAAAGACACAGACCTACTAGAGGATGGACTTGAGGATATGGGGAGGGGGAAGGGTAAGCTGTGACAAAGTGAGAGAGTGGCATGGACATATATACACTACCAAATGTAAAACAGACAGCTAGTGGGAAGCAGCCACATAGCACAGGGAGATCAGCCCGGTGCTTTGTGACCACCTAGAGGGGTGGGATAGGGCGGGAGGGAGGGAGACACAAGAGGGAGGAGATATGGGGACATATGTATATGTATAACTGATTCACTTTGTTATAAAGCAGAAACTAACACACCATTGTAAAGCAATTATACTCCAATAAGGATGTTAAAAAAAAAAAAAAGAATGACTGCGTTTAATACTTATCTCCACGGAGCTCAAATTCACTTTTACAGCTTGTTTGGGGGTGAGAAGGAGGATCCCAGCGCTGGTTACTTCCACTAAGTGCTTTCCTATGACTTCATGCCCCAAACTAACAGGCTCCATGCAGCCTCCCTCCCAGTGCCCCAGGATCCAGTAAACAGACAAAGACCACACTGACTCCAGCCCAGCGTCTCCCCAGTGTAGGCAGGCATCTCTGCCAGTGGGTCAGGCTAACTTTGGAGAAGTCAGAGGATAGCCTTTTCAGGGGAGGCTGCATCTCTCCTTTCTGAAGATCACTGGCAGAATACAAACGGTTCTTTTAGCGGCTGTTTCAGGAGCTTGCACGATCTACTCCACGGCACTTTTCAAACTCCTGAAAGAAAGAAGGCAGTGGGCCTGATTACAATTCCAAAAAGCTGCGTTTAACCCAATATTCTGGATGCACCCTGCACGGCCTGCAAACCATTTGCACATGTGTATGATGTATAGTGGGAGGCCAGGCGGTACACCTGCTCACGGGGTGATGGATCTTTCTTTCTCTTGGATTCCTTTGACCCATTTTTCCTTTCTGCTGACAAGTTACTAGAGGCTAACTGATATATTCTTGAAAGAAAAGTGAAAACCAAAAGGTCGCCTGATAGGATTACTACCCCATGATAAAAGGTCTATGTTTGTTTAGAAGATTGCTCAAGATTCCAGGTCGAAAAATCTCGTTTAATCCCACAGAGACTCTCTCTTGGCCAGGGCTGATCCTGTCTCTACTCCATCCCTGAGCTGGAAAGCATCTCCCCACATCTCCCAAGAGGAAACAGAGGTCCTCAGCGCTCCCTGGGAAGTATGCTACTCATATTTGTGAGTGAGCTTTGAGTGGATCAGCCCAAGTTACCAATGCACTGGTCTGGCTCCTGTGTAACCCATACACAGACACCCTCCAACACCCAGTGAAAGACTTTTAACCTTGGGCTTCACTCTCAAAAGGCATATCCTTGAAAAAAAATGCCTGTAACATGGATTGTTCTAAGTTGATAAAACTCATGTTATTTTAAGTTTGTTTCATTTTTCATAATTTATAAATAAACTAAGTCTGATAAACATATCTGAAAATGTAAAAGTTAATATTTTTTGAATCAAAATAAAGTACCGGGCTTCCCTGGTGGCGCAGTGGTTGAGAGTCCGCCTGCCGATGCAGGGGACGCGGGTTTGTGCCCCGGTCCGGGAAGATCCCACGTGCCGCGGAGCGGCTGGGCCCGTGAGCCATGGCCGCTGAGCCTGCGCGTCCGGAGCCTGTGCTCCGCAACGGGAGAGGCCAAAACGGTGAGAGGCCCGCATACCGCAAAAAATAAAAATAAAATAAAAAATAAAAAAATAAAGTACCAATTATAATGCTTATAATACTTTAAAGATGTCCAGTCAATTCTTGCTTGCCAGCTGGTTACATAGCCAGCCTTACGTTTCACTGGAGCCCTCAGCCTAGGAAATGTGTTTGCTGAACCCAAAAACTTTCCATGAAATGCAAAACGTACACAATATGAGCAAGCCTTTTCTCTCAAGTTTCCCTTTATGGCCCTGAGTTCCACTTTTTCAATTCCCTTGTGCCATTAAACTTGTTCTTGGACTTTGTTGCAGGTTCTCTGGTTGGGCTCTTCCTGAATTCCTTGTACTTCCTCCCAGCCCTGTTCGCTCTGTTGGGTCATTTCCCCTCACCCCTCAACGTCACAGTCTTCCTAACTCTCTGTTATATAACTGCTGCTGCTTATTATTATTGAAAGTATTGGGGTTTGGGGTTTGCATGTGACAGTTCTAAGTGGGTCAGAAAGGAGGCAAAACAGATCATCTTCTGCTCGTGGACAAAGATCATTTAAACCACATCTGAAGCTGAGGGTTGTTGGCGTGGAGCCATCTGATATATGGACAAGATCCTTCACAAGGGAAGTGAGTTTTGAACTAAATGACCTAGAGAATGGACTTCCACCAGGATATTAGAACTAGCAGCTTTCTCCTCGTAAGTAGAGCTATGAAATCCGTTTAGGCATACCAGTGTGTAGTGAGAATAAATCACATTAACTGTTAGGTACGTCCTCTAAAAGTTATAATTTGGTGATGATATGTAATTTGTGGGTTTCAGTTTCAAAGCTGGGGTATTAAATGAGCCAAAACCTGACCTTGAGCTCAGATTTACATGCTTGCCAATTTCTCCTTGGTCCAATACATCTCAAAAGAAAGGAAAAGAGGGCTTCCCTGGTGGCGCAGTGGTTGAGAGTCCACCTGCCGATGCAGGGGACGCAGGTTCGTGCCCCAGTCCGGGAAGATCCCACATGCCACGGAGCGGCTGGGCCTGTGAGCCATGGCTGCTGAGCCTGCGCATCCGGAGCCTGTGCTCCGCAACGGGAGAGGCCACAACAGTGAGAGGCCCCAGTACCGCAAAAAAAAAAAAAAAAAAAAAAAGAAAGGAAAAGAAAGTCTCAGGATATCCTATAACAATTATAGTAAATATTCATCAAATACATACTATACATCACAAACTTACATATATATGAAATAAACATATTTGCATGTCAGTACCTATAGACTTACTTGATTCTTTTAACAGCTTCATTCTACTGCATTTTTTAAAAGAAATTTACAAACTTTGGTGATAGAATGGGGAAATTGTGTCATGCAGGAAAAAACCCTGCTTTTTAAACTCTGTATCTTGCACATTATATAAATACTTATTGAATTAACAGATACATCAATTAATAAATCTTTATTGTCTTAAGTTAGAGTAATAATACCTTGATTCCTGGCTACTGTTTGCTTTTTCACCCTCACTTTCTCATTAGAAGCTTTAAATAAGCCACAAGCTTTAAAATCCACACTCCAGGCTTTTAAATTGATACAGTTTTCGATAGGACTATATATAACCTTTCTATAAGAGGGTAGCTTTGTGTCTTTACACTGTAAAGAGCAAGTTTCCATAAAAAAAATTTTTAAATCACTTTGGCTTTGAAATGTTCTCTTCTAGATTTTAAAACTACCATCAACATCTGTAGTGGTTCCCCAAAGTTACAGGATTAATGAAATCTTTCTGCCCACAATTTTTCCCTGCTATTATGTCAAGAGTTTTGAAAATATTTCTATTTTACCATTTTTTAAAGGAAAAGAAAGAAAAAAAAGAAACATAGTTGTTGTCTACTCTTTATGCCTCTGGAATAATCTGTGTTCTTCCTCACCTCCACCTTCCATCCCCTTCTCCCAAGAAGGGATGGGGAACTCTGTTTGCATATTTTCTTATTATTCCATGTCATTGTAATGAGAGTCTCAGTAAGCATACTTTCCCTTGTGGAATTCGCTAATAAAAACAGACAGCTAGTTTTAAACAAGCAGCCCCGAGAATAGGAGACAAGCAGAAGCTGGGTGCAGGGGGCTGCTTTGCTTTTTACCTCTGGCCTCACAGATTGCCCCTTTCATCATATGCTCTTAGCCCGCGGGGCCATAAGAGAATTTGTAAAGCAATTTTGGATCCTTTGAAATAGAGGGACCCAATTTGTCACAAGCTTTTGACAATTTCTTTGTTCAAGTATTGATACAATTTCCTACAGCAAGAGGATATTATCAATTTGTGCAGAGTCCTACCTGGACCTGAAATTCAACTGAGAAAGGCGCCCACCCCTGATGACTCTCACTAACCAATAGTGCTCCCGTTGCTACCTGCTTGCACAGAAACCTGAAGGCACTCCAGGTTTACCTACTGCAGGAGGAAGAGGTTGAGAAATCCATCTTCTTTTCACTGTGACGAGGTCATGAGAAACAAGCCATCCTGAGGAAATGCTAGAGGTACTTTTGTGTCTCCCCAGCATCATCCCAGGGCCAAGCTGAACAGAGGGGTGAGTGACGGGCAGTGGTGGAGACCTGCTGTTAGCGCATCCATCTACCAGCTCCTGTGAAAATAAGCCAAGGAACAAGCAATAAGTCTAAGAGTCACCCAAGTGCTTCACAGCCTCACGGCCCACCACCTCAGCCCCTTCCCTGCCTGCTACCCACAAAGAAAGTTACATTTTGTCCCTATTTCATTTCCAATCCAACACAATTCCATTAAAAAAAAAAACAACTTACTAGTGGGGCAACATCTCTCCCCCGTCCTCCACCCCAAAAAATCCAGAGAATGATTCCACGCTACCCTGACTCCCGGCCCTGGAGGTGTGGCCTTTATCCACCCACCTCGCCATTGTGATGCCTCCCCAGACGTCCTCCTCCTCTATCCCGCCTCCTGCCTCAGTCAGTAGCATCCCTATTTCCCAAGCTGCTGGGAGCCGCCTTTGACCTCTCCTGACCTTCACTCCCACAACCATCGGGTCTCCAGTCTTCACCTTGTTACCTCCTAGACAGTTTCCAATCCTCTCTTCCCGTCCCCCACCACACCCAGCAGTACTGCCCAGACAGCTGCAGCCAACTCCCAGTAATGCTCTCACGCTTCAGGACCCGGCAGAAATGGCATCTGTCTGAGCCTCTTCTAGGAGCCGTCTGGGTGTTGCCAGCTCTATGCTTCCCAAGCATTAGGCCTCCTGTTCCCTCACCATTGCCCCCTCCCCAATGGGCCAGTGGACCTTGGTTGGGGAGGGCCGGTCGGAGGCGTCCTGGTAACTGGCCAGGGACTTGGAACGTCCCAGGCACTACGGGCCCTCGCTCCACAGGGGGATATCTGTTTCCTCAGCGGAGCTGGGTTCAACTCTTACCGTGCACACACCTTTTGCAAAGCCCCGTTCAGTGATGTGGCAACTAAATGCTTTGCCCTCGGGGGCAAGAATCTCCTCTTCTTTTTCCTTCTGTCACGTTAGATTCCTCTGTTAATATGTCTAACATAACCGGGTTCTGAAAATCTCCTTTCTCCTCCGCTCTGTCATCCGGGAGCTGGCGACTGATAACTGCCTCAGTGTCTCAGGCTGCTCGGCTTCTTCCCCTGGGGGTGGAGATAAAGAAGGCTGTCAGAACTCCTCAGGGATGCCAGCTCTTACCCTCACCCTCTGCCTGCCAGAAGAGGGTACATGGTCCACAGAGGCTCCTCTTCCCTAAAAATTCAATCCACTTCCTTTTTTGGCCAGATCACCCTCCATCATCCCAGATGTGGTCACACTGAAAATGTCCATAAAGCTCTGACTGGCACACATTTTCAAGGAAAGTGGATAGAGACATAATGGGAGGAGAAGCGTCCCCTTCTTACACTAGCCTGGCGACCCCGGGAAATGACTTACCCCTCTGTGTCGCCGTCGCCTCCTGTGTAAAATGAGGATAATAATAGGTTTTACCTGATGGAATCGTATGGGGGTCAAACGACTTTGTATTTGTAAAGCACACAGTGAGCAGTAAATGTTTTACAAGCTAAAAACAGCTGTGGGATTTCTCTTATCTGGATGCTTTCTTTTACTTCAGCATATTTTCAAACAGGAAAAATACACAATAAGGGGCACAGTGCAGGTGCTGCCCAGCGTTGGGGGTCTTGACTACTCTCTGATGCGCTGATGTCTGAATTCATATTAATACAGCCCTAGCCACTCTGTGGAACAACACAGATGATTTTAGCACAAAACCAGCACTGCATGAAGAAACCCAACCACGCACTAACCTGACGGGAGAAAAGTCACAGATGGATGATATACTAACATTTCTTGAGCACTTACTCTGCGCCAAGCAATAGCATCAGGGCTTTAGATAATTGATTTCACTTGCATCTTGTAAGCACCTAATGAGCTAGGTAACACTATTAGCCCATTTCACAGATGAGCCATAACTTGGGGGTTAAAAAGGATAAGCAGCCTGCCATGGTCACAGAGCTAGTGGGCAACTGACCCAGAGTAGATGGGCCTCACCACCAATCATATGGGGAAGACAGGACTCTTTGTTTTATTAATGAGCTCCTTTCTATTTTGAAAGTATAGTTCATGCTTTCTAAGTTAATTGTCATCATAACAACATGGATGCTCATCAAATATTGCCTGTGAATGATTATGATGACCTCACGCTCAGCCACACTGGGAAGCTGGCCATGGCCTTCCTTGATCCATCCTTACCTCTCCCCTAGGCCCAGGACAGACATCACACAACAAACATCTGTCAGCTGTTGCTAAGAGCTTAAGCTGTGAACTGAACTTTCTTGGGAGATATTTGTGCTTTAATTGTAAAACGGATGACGCCTTCAAGAAGCAAAGGAATGATGCCACAGGATGGATCTCAGACACCTGTACAAGCATCTGACCGAGGAGGCCTCCCCGGACCCCTTCAGTCACCCCAACAGATTGACCCTGATGGTACACGTTTGTATGAGAAAACACTGTAACTGTCACTAATTCCCTTCCTGGTGAGACCTTGACCTGTTTGTTGTGGTTGTTGCTTTTGTTCATTTGTTTGTTTTTTTTACTGCAAAGTATACTTGGTTGTAAACTGTATCCATTTCCTCAGTTGGTGTGAATTCTGACTTGAGCCAGTTCAGGCTAGCTTAATGAAACAAGAACCAGGAAAGCATATAAACTCGGGGAATGGCTACATGGAGAGAAGCAGATCAGGGTCGCCCAGATGCAAAGGTGACATGAAAGGTTACCTTTGTAAGGAATATAATACAAGCTCAATGCCTGAGTTAATATAAAATGTGGGGACAGGTACAGAAATCTAATTGTCTTTCCTTTTCCATAATTGGTCTCAACTTAGTTCATCAGCCCCCATTTACAGTTTGTAGTTGTACTCGTTTGCTAAGGTTGCCCTAAAAAATGTCCACAAACTGGGTGGCTTTAAACAACAGAAACTTATTGTCTCATAGTCCTGGAGGCCAGAAGTCCGAAATCAGAGTGTCTGCAGGACCATGGTCTCTGCGAAACCTCGAGGGGAGAATCTGTTCCATGCCTCTCTCGTAGCTTCTGGTGGTTGCCTGTAATCCTCGGAGTCCCTGGGCTTGTAGGAACATCACTCCCATCTCTGCCTCTGTCGTCACGTGGAATCTCCCAATGGGTCTCTGTCTCTCTTCCTTTTCTTCTTTTTTTCTAATGATTTGGTTTTTTGGATTGTTTTTCAGTTTCCCTTTTTTTTTTTTTTTTTTTTTTGGCCACACAAAACAGCTTGTGGGACCTTAGTTCCCGGATCAGGGATTGAACCTGGGCCCTTGGTAATGAGAGCACAGAGTGCTAACAACTGGACCACCAGGGAATTCCCTCTTCTCCTCTTCATTTTTTTTTTCAATTTATTTCTTTATTTTTGTTTGCGTTAGGTCTTCGTTGCTGCGCACAGGCTTTCTCTAGTTGCGACGAGCAGGGACTAGTCTTTGTTGCGGTGCACAGGCTTCTTGTTGCGGTGGCTTCTCTTATTGCAGAGCACAGGCTATAGGTGCGTGGATTTCAGTAGTTGTGGCACGCGGGTTCAGTAGTTGTGGCTCGTGGGCTCTAAAGTGCAGGCTCAGTAGTTGTGGAGCACGGGCTTAGTTGCTCCACAGCATGTGGGATCTTCCCAGACCGGGGCTTGAACCCGTGTCCCCTGCATTGGCAGGCGGATTCTTAACCACTGCACCACCAGGGAAGCCCTCTTCTCCTCTTTGTAAAGGGACACCAATCATATTGGATTAGGGCCTACCCTAATGACCTCATCTCAGCTTGATTACCTCTGCAAAGACCATCTTTCCAATAAAATCACATTTACAGGTACCAGGCCTTCAACATATCTTTTGAGGAGACATGATTCAATCCAGAACAGTTGTGGAAAAAGAAATCTCACCCCCAAAGAAATTCAGTCCCTTCCGGCTTAAAAATCTAATCTCTTGGGGCTTCCCTGGTGGCGCAGTGGTTGAGAGTCCGCCTGCCGAGGCAGGGGACACGGGTTCGTGCCCCGGTCCGGGAGGATCCCACATGCCGCGGAGCGGCTGGGCCCGTGAGCCATGGCCGCTGAGCCTGTGCACCGCAACGGGAGGGGCCACGACAGTGAGAGGCCCGCATACTGCAAAAAAAAAAAAAAAAAAAAAATCTAATCTCTTTCTGAAATTTAGTTTGTTAATCTGGGTTTTCCTCAGTTCCTAATCTCTTTTCTTCTTCTCTCTAGATGTAAGTAAGTTCCAGGAGGAGGCTGGGTGTGGGTCAGGCCAGGCGCTCTCGAGAAGCAGGGCCAAGCCGGCCTGGGTGAGGGATGCGCTTGGCGGACTTGCCCCAGTCCTCCCCGTGTCTGTCTTGCCTGGACCTGGGCATCGAGCTTAGTCTTTGTAGCAAAAACTGCCATCACCCGTCCCACCACGGACTTCCATCAATAGGACTCCACAGACTGTGTCCTCCTTCTCTCAACTGGGAGGCCTCCCCCTGTCTGCCGGGCTATTTTCAGCCCAGCTCTGTGCTTTGCTTTGAGGGATAGACAGGTTTTGGAAGTCCCCTTCCACCGCACTTGGAGCCCTTGGGCACACAGGACTTGAGAGCTGTCCTCTGGCTATCAGTCTAGCTTTTTATTTTTCTTTTTCAGTTCACAGCTCCACTAGATGGGGTTTTCCCAAAGTTTCTGTGGGCTAAACCGGGAGGACACGCTTGGGGATCCCCAAGCTTTTCTCTGGTTTATTTTTTGCCCATCCCCAGGGACAAGGCCCAAGGGTCAGAGGGCAGAACCCCACACAGCATTCCTCATCCTGCCTTTATCCCAGCTCCACACCAGCTCAGCCCCAGCCCAGGAAGGGTGTTTCTCTGCTCTGTGTGTGCAGATGGCCCTTAGGATATCAGACATGCTTCTCTATTCTACAGTTTTCCTTGGAAACACCCCAAACCAAGAGTCTCATTTTTTTTTTTTAATTTCTTGGCCACGCCCTGCAGCATGTGGGATCTTACTTCCCTGACCAGGGATCGAACCCATGCCCCCTGCAGTGGAAGCATGGAGTCTTAACCACTGGACCGCCAGGGAGGTACCCCCCCCAACATTTTTTTTTTTTTTTTTTTAAACCACAGTCTCATTCTTGACGTTTTGCTTCTGGAGATAAAGGAACAGCTTATATTAGACTAACCCTTCTCATGCAAACAGCTAGCAGGAAATCCAGATGAGCTCACATGCTTGGGAGTCATCAAAGAGCTGCCCGGACACTGAAGCCTTAGACCAAAATCCCTGAGAAAAGGGAATGTTGGAGAGAGGAGCACAGTGTTTGGATTCCTTTTCCCCTTGGGGCATTTTCCGATCACTGAGCTGCCAAGACAGCCAGAGAGAAGGTATCTGTGATAATGGATCCCATAAAGGTCTGGTATCCAGAATATATATAAACGTTGATGAATCAATTAATTAAAAAAAAAAGTCGGACTTCCCTGGTGGCAAAGTGGTTTAAAATCTGCCTGCCCATATAGGGAACACGGGTTTGATTCCTGGTCTGGGAAGATCCCACATGCCGCAGAGCAACTAAGCCCGCGTGCCACAACTACTGAGCCTGCGCTCTAGAGCCTGTGCTATGCAACAAGAGAAGCCACCGCAATGAGAAGCCCGTGCCCCACAACGAAGAGTAGCCCCTGCTCGCTGCAACTAGAGAAAGTCCACGCACAGCAACAAAGACCCAACGCAGCCAAAAATAAATAAATGAATAAATAAATTTATATTAAAAAGTCATTGCAATTAAAAAATAGGCAAAAGATTGGACATTTGGGGCTTCCCTGGTCGCGCAGTGGTTGAGAGTCCGCCTGCCGATGCAGGGGGCACGGGTTCGTGCCCCGGTCTGGGAAAATCCCACATGCCCCTCAGAGCGGCTGGGCCCGTGAGCCATGGCCGCTGAGCCTGTGCGTCTGGAGCCTGTGCTGCGCAACGGAAGAGGCCACAGCAGTGAGAGGCCCGCATACCGCAAAAAAAAAAAAAAAAAAAAAAGATTGGACATTTACTATACAATAGAAGATATTCAAATAGCTAATAAACACTTGAAAAGATGCTCCACCTCAGGCATAAGGCCACAAAGACACCCCATTACGTACCCTCCAAATGGCTAAAATTAAAAAGATAATATCAAGTGTCAGCAAGGACATGCGTGAGTCTCATAAATTGCTGGTGGGAGTGTAAATTCATACAAACACTTTGGAAAAACTTTTTGTCAACAACCACAAAAACAATAGCTGCAATGACCCAGCAATTTTTCCCCAGTCTATACACCTAACGGAAATGCACTTAGAGTGTGCCCAGTGTGGGTATAAGAATGTAGCATCATTACTTGTATGAAATAGACTAGGGCTTCCCTGGTGGCGCAGTGGTTGAGAGTCCGCCTGCTGATGCAGGGGACACGGGTTCGTGCCCCGGGTCCGGGAAGATCCAACATGCCGCGGAGTGGCTGGGCCCATGAGCCATGGTCGCTGAGCCTGCGCGTCCGGAGCCTGTGCTCCGCAACGGGAGAGGCCACAACGGTGAGAGGCCCGCGTACCGCAAAAAAAAAAAGAAAAAGAAAAAGAAATAGACCACATGAGAAACAATTCAAATGTCCCTCAACAGTAGAATGGATAAATCAAGTGTGGTATATTTATATTACAGAATACTGTACAGCATAGTAAATTAATCAACTCATGTATGAATCTTACAAACGTGATGTTGAGAGAAAGAAGGCAGACATAAATTAATAGGTACTAGGTGGTTCCAATTATATAAAGTTCAAAACTAGGTGAAACTAATTTACCGTGTAGGAGTCAGGAGAGCGGTTACCTTTGGTGGCTGTGAGGGCAGGGAGAAGGGAGGAGTTCTGGGAATGTTCTATTTCTTGAACTGGATTGTGGTTCCACAGGTGTGTTTGTTTGAGTAAATCCACAAAACTGTAACTTACGTCCAGTGCATTTTCTGTATTTATGAAACTGTAATAAAAATATTGTTTAAATAAACATTTCTCACATAGACTCTTAACATTGAAATTTAGAGCTATCGCTCCTAGTACATCTCGTCTTTGTGTAAAATAGGATATGAGCATCATTAAGACTGAAATTGTGGGGCTTCCCTGGTGGTGCAGTGGTTAAGAATCCGCCTGCCAATGCAGGAGACACGGGTTCAAGCCCTGGTCCGCGAAGATCCCACATGCCACGGAGCAACTAAGCCCGTGCGTCACAACTACTGAGCCCGTGTGCCACAACTACTGAGCCTGTGTGCCACAACTACTGAAGCCCGCGTGCCTAGAGCCCACGCACCGCAACGAAGAGTAGCCCCCGCTCACCACAACTAGAGGAAGCCGTGCACAGCAACAAAGACCCAACGCAGCCAAAAATAAATAAATAAATAATAATAAAAAAAAGATGGACATTGCTTTTCAGGTCTAATAATTAGACCGGGTAATATTTGCCTTCAGGCAAGTCCTGCTCAAGTTGATCACCTTCAAGTTGAAGGTGTTGAGGTGGGATTCATAAATCACTCCACCTTCTTGAACTCACCTCTAGACTTTACTTGTTTTAATTAGGTATGAATGTTCTTTAATTCCTCCTAGAGTCAATCAACAAAGGAATTATTCTTCCGTGAAAAACAGACTTGCCCTCGCAGTGTTTTTTGTTTTTGTTTTTCAGTTTGGAGAATACAAAGACAGCACTTTTTTTTTTTTTGCAGTACGCGGGCCTCTCCCGTTGCGGAGCGCAGGCTCAGCGGCCATGGCTCACGGGCCCAGCCACTCCACGGCATGTGGGATCTTCCCGGATTGGGGCACGAACCCGTGTCCCCTGCATCGGCAGGCGGACTCTCAACCACTGCACCACCAGGGAAGCCCCACCCTTTGTTGAAGCTGCTACAAGTTGTCCTAATAAACTTTGATATTTACATTCAGGCATTTATATTTATATTTAGGCACAGTGGTTTACTTAATTTGGCATATACCCCAGCATGGCTTTTGTTTGGGGCTCTAAATTCTAGAGCAAGGGCTATAGATTTAGGGCCAGCTTAAAGTACCAAGAATTTGGTAATGGGGGAAACACAAGGAAGACTCTTATTCAAGTAACATTGTCAATTTATTTGTGCAGAGAAATCTTTCTTGGAAATCTTCTTAACTCCCAATCCTTTTATTGAATTCTTTCGTTGTTTGAAAGTCTGGCCCATGAGTGTCCAACATACAAACTGAAACCTTCTTCTATGGAAACATCTTCACAAAAATAGGGTGACGTTGGGGCTTCCCTGGTGGCGCAGTGGTTGAGAGTCCACCTGCCGATGCAGGGCACACGGGTTCATGCCCCGGTCCGGGAAGATCCCACGTGCCGCGGAGCGGCTGGGCCCGTGAGCCATGGCCACTGAGCCTGCGCGTCCGGAGCCTGTGCTCTGCAACGGGAGAGGCCACAACAGTGAGAGGCCCGCGTACAGAAAAAAAAAAAAAAAAAAAAATAGGGTGACGTTGAGAGCCAGAAGCCACTGAATCTTCCATCTGCTCAAACAGCCCCACTCATTTAGCTACGCCTTCATCCATCAGCTGCTCCAGGCACAGTGTAAGTCCTTGGGAATGTAACGACGTGGCTCCTGCCTTAGAGGAAGTTCCAGTCCAGAGTATGATGGGTGTGAAGCTGATCCTGTTCCAGACCATTCTGGGGGCCGGGGGAGAGGGGCAGCTAAACCCAATACTTAGCATCCTATTATCCTCCAGGAGGAAAGCAAACAAGCCTAGCCTGGGGGTTCGGGGTCATTCCTTCTCCATCAGGCTGGTGGCTTTCAGACAGCTAAGCCTCTGCTTGATGCCCAAGCATTGTATGGCATGTCTCTATCTGAAGGTGTGTCTGAGTTGTCACTAAAAAGGACTTTGTAAAACATCCCCTTAGGGCTTCCCTGGTGGTGCTGTGGTTGGGAATCCACCTGCCAATGCAGAGGACACAGGCTCGAGCCCTGGTCCGGGAAGATCTCACATGCCATGGAGCAACTAAGCCCATGTGCCACAACTACTGAGCCCGTGTGCCACAACTACTGGAGCCTGTGCACCTAGAGCCCATGCTTCGCAACGAGAAGCCACCGCAGTGAGAAGCCTGAGCACCGCAACAAAAGAGTGGCCCCCGTTCACTGCAACTAGAGAAAGCCCGTGCACAGCAACGAAGACCCAACGCAGCCAAAAATAAACAAATTAAGTAAAAAAAAAAAAAATCCCCTTACATCAGAGCCTCAATCAATGGGGAAACTGAAAATTATGTCACATTTCCAAGCTTGATTCTGCAATACAATCTGCACCAGAAAACATTCTTCGTGTTTTCTTTATGTAGCTTTGTTTTCTGATTACTCCAAAACACATACACTATTTAAAGGACAGGGGCAAACGTGGCTGTTGATTCAGTGGTCATGAAAAGATAGGGACAAGAAAATTAGATATTCAGAGTAGAGGATATTCCAGATAATAACAGGACAAGCAAGCCATCTGCACTTAGCTTCTCTGCTGCCGTCCTTGCTAAGGAAATGCAGACGCACTTGGGTATGGTACCGTAAACGCTCGTCAGAATAAATACACCCAAGCTGCCCTCACTTGCATAAGTCAGTCATTAACTAGAGCAGCTGTTTGTATCACTTACACTGAGGCAATACAGCATAAACTCACTGAGATCATGAGCTCTGGAGTCAAATGGAGCTGATTGCAATCCTGCTTCCGTTGCTTCTTAGCTGTTTGGCTTTGGGTTAATTACTTCCTCTTCCTCTGGCCTCAGTTTCCTCATGGGTAAAGTGGGGCTATTCCTACTTTGTGGGGTTGTTGTGAAGAGTCGTGTGGGTGGTGTTTGGCACGTTCCCTGCCTGTGACAGGTACACATTTTTTTTTTAATATTAACATTATTAGTGTTTAAATATCAAATTTTCTAAAAGGAGAACTGGTGTTGTATGTAATTCATGATATAGATATGGAAGTTTGAGAATTCCCAAGGGTTTTGAAGGAGGTGATTCTTCAACGCAGAAAGAAACTGGCCTGCTGCAGCTTTGGAAATTTGCCCTGCACAGGGCTGAGTGCTGGGGCTCCTGAGTTCCTCTGTGGAGTGTGAAGCGTTCACAGTCATCCACTGCAACTGGGCCTGAACGCTAACCTGTCTCCTGCACGTGTGTTTTTATACTTTCTCCAGTAGCCCAGTTTTAGTCCCTTTGGGGAAAGCTTCCTCAGTGATATGAAATTAGCTCTCTACCATGTAGTAAGAATGCACCAGAAAAGGCCAGTCAGGATTTCCATTTCACAGGAAATTTTCTGAAAGGCCTGAAATCAGAAACAGGAAGTCTGTGTAACAGTGGACGCCATGAGCACCGTGGGCCAGTGTGCTGCCCGCCCAGTGTCTCGAGGCTCAGGGAGGCTGAATGCTGCACTCTTGCTTCCCCACAGACACAGCAGTTTGTATTCTGAAGTAATTACTGGTTCACATTTCTGCCGACCTTCTGGGGAAAATGCCACAGGAGACTTCCCATCCCTCCCACGGTCACGTGTGTGGTTTGCCCACCCTTAAACTCGCCCTGCAAGTTCTTGGGGGTGTTAGTTTATGCAGACAATAAAGTAAAAACAATTCTTCGAGTTGCTTTAACTTAGTCATCATGACAGATGAGTGTCTTGGTGATGGGGAAGTCCAGAAGGACCTTTTTAAACTGAGGAGGAGAAACGGCAGGCAATGCCCCTCCCAGACGTGGGGTTAGGGGAGGGGACCTTCCAACACTCACCCACGGCCCCTTCACACAAAACAAGGGCAGGGTCCTTCGATGGCTTCACCGGTGGGGGGTGGGGGGAGAAGAGTTGGCATCATTTTTATGGTGACTCACCTGTAAACCTTAATTAAAAACATGTTCATAATGCAACATGGTCAATCAACTCTACTTGAATAAAATAGTTAAAAAAAATCTGTTCATGGGAATTCCCTAGCGGTCCAGCGGTTAGGGCACCGCGCTTCCACTGCAGGGGGCACAGTTTAGATCCCCGGTTGGGGAACTAAGGTCCTGCATGCCACGGGGCTAGGCCAAAAAATGTTTTTTAATTTAAATTAAACAAAAATTTAAAAATAAATGAAAACTCTGTTCCAATTGTGTGAAATGAACAATAGTTGAGGGAAGCAACCTCACGACAGAGTTCTCTCCTGAATATAAAATCGGTCATGAAGATAAATCCAAACACCTTTTATTCCCCCTTAAGTCCAAGATGTAGGTGGAAGCTCATAAATCCAGACACCCTCTTAGTTTAAAACGTTTAAGTCATATGGACAGAGCAAGGAGAATTTTTGAAATCCAATGACCCTTTCATGAACTTTGTCATTAAAAACCTTCCAATATAATTAGGGGAAAATTAGTTTGAAATATTCTTTTTAAAGGGAGGTCCTTCATCTATCATCCTTTTAAGATATACTGCCATTCTCTGAAAGTTATTTACCAAAATAGAAAATGAATCAGTATACACTTATTATCTGGTATACAGTAGGTGTTATAAAATGAGCATAAGCATCTCTGTCACTAGAGATTCAAAAAACTTTAAAAATTCCACCTGTCTTACTTCTTCCCAGGGGACATTATTACGGATGACAGGAAAGGCATATATGACGACACAACTATGAGTTTTATTTGTTTATGCCTGTAGACAAGAGTAATGGATGATTGTGTAGGGTCTGTCTTTCAAAAATTTAGGTTTGCAATTTAAGCAATTAGATATAGCTCAAAGAAAAAAAAGACTAGCCTTTTTTTTGGTCATTATGTTTGCAAAATATTTTCCACACTAGCCTTTCAGGAGGGGCAGCCTAGAATTGAAAAGGGTGTCAACGGACTATTTTGGGTAAAATGTACTGATTTTAGTAGAGGGAAAACCATATGAGGTCAAACTGTTCATGTCCACATCCTCAACACACAGCCCTGTCCTGGAATATACTGGACACCCTGAAGTGTTCCACAAATGAATGCATGACTTAAAGATGATGAACTCAATCACTACATAACAGAAGAAAGAAGAACATGATTTAGTAGAAGAAGGAAGACAGGAGGAAATAATTAGAATTCGAGTCTGAAGGCATAATTTACTTGACATGTTTCTGCTGTGCTTATCCTATTTCTTCCTTCTCTCTGCCTTTAATCTCCTGGTGGCCAATGTTCGTGTCATGTGTGGGAGGGCGGCATGGACAGGAAAGTGTCAAAGCACTGGCCACCACGGCAGGCACCTGCTTCGTGTGTTGATCGTAATAAAAAAGGTGCTTAAAGATCATTAAGCCCAAACCCTCACTTCACAGATAAGGAAAGTAAGAAATCAAATGACTTGACTAAGGTCACTGACACAGCCAGCTGAGCGCAAGGAGTATTGTATCATTATTTATTGCTCTGGGGAGGAGGGGCTATGATGATGAATAAAACTTCTCATAGACCTGCCTGATATGAGCCCCTAACCCCCAACACGGTATCGAGTTTGTTTGGTTTGACCAGTTGATTGATTGCTTGTACATTGATTTTGACAAGAATGCCTGGAAAATAATGTTCTTAAAACCTTACTTTGCAGGCTTCCCTGGTGGCGCAGTGGTTGAGAGTCCGCCTGCCGATGCAGGGAACACGGGTTCGAGCCCTGGCCCGAGAAGATCCCACATGCCGCGGAGCAGCTAAGCCCATGCACCACAACTACTGAGCCTGTGCTCTAGAAGTCATGCTCCACAACAAGAGAAGCCACCGCAATGAGAAGCCCACGCACCACAACGAAGAGTAGCCCCCACTCGCCGCAACTAGAGAAAGCCCATGCACAGCAACGAAGACCCAATGCAGCTAAAATAAATAAATTAAAAAAAAAAAAGAAGCTCCATGAGGAAGGGGGCCAGGCTGGACTAGTTTTGCTCACAATTGTACCCCTTGCACCCTTCATTTGCTTTGCACATGGGAGGTGTATGATAAATATATGTTTATAAATTAACCTAATAGAAGCGAATATGAAATAGTATGAACATTTGGATAATGCCTCTGTATAAGTAAATACCAAATACTTGTGATTATAAAATTGATTAATCCTTTATTAGAAAAATAATTCACATGTTTAAGAAGGTGTCAACTACAAGTCTGGGAGGAAGTGGAAGGCAAGACATCCAGAGGCTTGAGGACAAAATCAGACCTTTCTTCCTCAGATCCGTCTCTGTTTCTGATTCCCTAAATTTTCCATTACTCTAAACCACAAGCTTCTGCAAGGCTCAGTGTGTTTTAATTAAACCCCAACGATGAACGCAGACTTTCCGAACTCCGTCCTGGTTTGCGCCCTTATGCTTCCAAGCAGGCTTTAAAGAAAACAGTGAGGAGGCCTGATACTCAACAAGGCCTTAGGAGTTTGCGTTACCCTCGCCCAGAACAGGACGGTGCAGAGAATTACCCTGAGGGCCTATAGTGGCACTTAATGATCATTCCCTTGCCTCCTGGGATTGGCATTTTGTTCTTTATTTGCCTGGTTTGTGTTCGCAGAGTTAAAGCTCTGTCTGTGTGACTCAGGCCATGAAAATGCTTGACTTGGCAACCCACGTGGCTATTCCCCACACGGGCCTCAGCCGAGGGCCCGGAGAAGCAAGAAGGCTGGCCCCGCAGCCCTCTCTGGTGGCGTCTGTAATGTCCCTGCGGCCCCTGCCAACAGCCACGGTGGAGGGAGGCTGCGAGGGGAAGCTGTGTCCTGAGTTAAACTCTCCTCCAAGAGGTGGCCTCACAAAACCGCATGGGATCCACGGGGAGACTTTCTTTCTTTCTCTTCTTCCTCCCTTCCTTTCTTTTCATTCTTTTTCTTTCGTTTCTCCTTTTCTTGATCCTTCCCTCCCTCTCTCCTCTCCCCCACCCTCCTTCTTTCCTTCTTTCTCTGTGGGTCTCTCTGTCTCTTTTTTATTTTTTTTAATTTTTTTTTTTGGCCTCACTGCGTGGCTTGCAGGATCTTAGTTCCCCAACCAGGGATCAAACCTGTGTCCTCAGCCGTGGAAGCGCGGAGTACTAACCACTGGACTGCCAGCGAATTCCCTCTCTGTGGGTCTCTTGTGAAAATGAAAAGAACAAAAATCTCAAAGAACTATTCAACTAGCAGACATTTCTTTGCGTCCCCTGGCCTTTCCCAGGTCCATCCCTCTCTCTAACTCAGCCCTTTGTTTTCCATGTAAGAGATACAGGTAGCTCTTATGCAAAAGTATGAAGAAACCAAGAGAAAATCAACAACTAACCGTTACAGGATTGTTGCAGTTATACTTTAATCTGACAAACATGGCCTGAGGGTTACCTGCATGGTCTCTGCAGATTACGTGGGTGTCACCCACAGGGCCGGTTAGTATCCTTGGCTACTGTGTAACAATCAAAGAGCTTGGTGAGATAATCTTGGTTCAGGACACTGAACCACATTATACTTGAAACATATACTATGAAATGACTTTTGGACTCTGAGCTCAATTATAACATTCGCTGAGTCTGCCAAGTTTACCATGTAGATAAGGAAAAAATACATAGTTTAAATATTAAACTATTCAATTTGAGGGGCAATCCCCTCCTCCTAAAGGTGGACCAAGAAACTAATTTGCAGCCTGCACACATTCATTTCACAGAGAAGAGTGGGTTTCAGCTAACAGGTCTCCAAGGCCATCATCCCAGTAATGGCATGGTCCCCATGCATGCCTCTGGGAACTGGATGGCTGGATTGCAGCCACAGGGCCATAAAGATAAAATTAAGGAAGTGAGTTGGTATCTTCATTTTAGTCCACTGGTTTGAAATTCTCAGGCCAGCATTAGCTGGTGAGTTTTAAAGGAGAATTCATGGTTTGGAAACAGCTCCAGGCTTGCTGCCTTTTCAGTGTGCAAAGTCATTCTTTTCCTGAGTGTTCATCATCTCAAATCATCCTCAGCATCCCAGCTCTGCACTCTGGGAATAGGTGCACCTTGTGGTAGGTGAATGCCAAGTGCTCAATCCAGGAAATTGTTATCGGAATGATTTACATGCATGTCCTGAGCCCCACTGGGCACTAAAGAGATGGCTGCTTGGCTAATAAATCTTGCATTCATCAACATTAATTAAGGTAATCTGAGTCTGCAGTCAAGCGTACACTTTTCAATGAGCAGCCAACTTCCCTTCTATTAAATTTTTAGGAGAATATATTACCAAATTCTGGGAAATAGCATCGGCAGGAAGCTGAGCTGGAGTAGGTTTAGGAACTCAGCCGTGTTAAGCTGCCTTCTCTGAACACATCCAGGCCGTGCGTGCACAGCAAGTCAGATGGTGTCACTGCTTCCAACGCCCTCGTGGTGGTCTCGATCCAGCCACAACCACTGGAAGGAGGACAGAGGACAGGCTCGGAGTCTGTGCTCAGAGGAAGATGTAAAATGAAGAAGAAACCTGGACCATGAGCTTTTGGAGACCGTAATCCAGTTGAGGGGGAAAGATGGCACCCATGAAAGTGGAAGTAACACTGCTGAACGGCAGGTGAGCCTGAACCAAAGGATAGGACAGAGCTTCAAGGAGGGAGAGACAAACGTGTGGGAGTGAAGAGGGAAGGTGGTGAGGATGCGAACTCCAGGCTCCGGACCTGCAGAGGAGGAGGAAGCGGGTACCGAGGGAGGCGGCGGGAGGAACAACGGCTTGAAGCAGCGGTCCTGTTGGGACATGGAGGGCCCTGAAGGTCAAGCTGGCAGTTGCCCTGGCCTCTCCTGGGCAACCCAGAGCACCAATGTTTTCTGAGGAAGGGGGAAGAAGAAACCACCGCCTTACAAAGGCTAATACAGAGGTTGAGCTGGATGGGAAGACGACACGAAAGCCCGGCAGTGGACAGATCTGTTAGGACACTGCAGTCATTGCTCAGGTCCGTGGTTTTGAATGTAGGGTGTGTATCCCGGGTACACCGACCTGATGCCCTGGGATGTGGGGAGAAAATATCAGAATTCTTACTTGTACCTACTTTTCAAATTCTCATCTTTTTTGAGTCTATTTTATGTATTTTAAATGAATAGACCCGTTTAATAGAAAATATGGATATTATGGACTGACTTGTGCCCAAATTCACATGTTGAAGCCCTAACCCCCAATGAGACAGTATTTGGAGATGGGGCCTTAAGGAGGTATTAAAGGTTAAATAGGGCTCCCTGGTGGCGCAGTGGTTGAGAGTCCACCTGCCGATGCAGGAGACATGGGTTCGTGCCCCGGTCTGGGAAGATCCCACATGCCGCGGAGCGTTATTTTGATAGGACCTTATTTTGGTAGGACCCTTATGAAAAGAGGAAGAGACACCAGACCTCTCTGTCTCTCTCTTTCTGCACACACACAGAAAAGAGGCTGTGTGAGGGTACAAGGAGGTGGCCGTCTACAAGCAAGAAGAGCCTCATCAGAAACCAACCCTGATGGCAACTTGATCTTGGACTTCTGGCCTCCAGAACTGTGAGAAAATAAAATTCTGTTCTTTAAGCCGCCCAGTCCGTGGCAGCCCTAGCAGATTAATACAGCACATAATACGTAAACAGTCAAAAATTGGAAGAGTGAATTGTACAGATTTCGTTAATGCGCGTGATCGTAAGAGCTTGGGGGACAGTGCTCTGGGTGCTAGGGTTCCGAGGTGAGAAGGCAGTGAGCGCTAAGAGCTTTTTCAGGGGACAAATAGGAACTCCGTGAGCCACTGGATATAGAAAATGAGAGGAAGAGAAGTGTGAACGAGGTCTCTGGGATTTTCAGTCTGGGGGAGGGGGAGAGCTATCTCTATCGCGTGGGAGATAAGCATGGCAAGAGTTGATCCCACGGGAGGGTCAGAGAAGCTCAAGGACCACAGCACTGGATGTCCTCCGAATGAGAAAGAGATACGGCCAGAGAGGGGAAAGGAAAACAGGGATTTCAGGGCCACAGAGGTCAAGGGAAAAGAGACTTTGGAGGAGGGCAGGGTGGGCAACAGTATCAAGGAGGTCAAGTGGAACGACCCCAAGAAATGTCTTGTGGAATTCCACAAGGAGGTCACTGAAGACGTTTAAAAAGTGACTCCGGTAGAGGGGAGAGGATGCAAGCTGGACTGTAGGGGGTTAAGGAGGGACAGATGGGGCGGAAATGAAGGCATCAGGTTATGTTTAGATTTTAACTGTTAAAATGTGTCAAAGTCAGAACGGCAGGGGGTGGGAGGTAAGCGTTCCCTTCATCTCCGACCCTGAGGAATTCCCTGTTACTAGTTAAACAGTGTTAAGTGGTAACGGGGGCTGGAAAGGTGGGACGTGGGGGTGAGGGGGGATGGTGAGGCAACAATAAAGTGCTCAGTCCCGTCCCAGAGCCTTCCAGACAGCTCTGGCTTTGTGTGTGAGTTTGTGTGTGGGACAGAATACAAGACAGAGCCAGACGGGACACATACTTCTCAAACCCATACGCGGATTAGAAGTCTGGAAATTTCTCCCAAATTGCATACCTTATTTGATAGTTGAATGTCAGAGGATCTGACACAAAGGGCGGGAATAAATGGCAGGAAGAGGCTGGCGTTCCTTTGGGCAGCTCGGCCCCCAGCAATCGGACACCCAGGAGACACCATCTCTGTATTCTGCCTTTGCCTGGGTGCAAAATTGCTTACTATCCGTTTCACAAGTGTGCAGACAAATTGAAAGTCCCATGGGAGAACTAATGAATCCTTATAGAATTCTTTGAGATCCACAGATGAAAGGGACTGTTTAAGTACAAAGTATTATGAGCTAACAGTGGAGCACACTGAACGAACAGGATTCTCCCAGAGAATAAACTATGTCCTGGGAATAAATTCAGTAATTGTGGAAAATGCGTTAAACATTCTAGGTGAAAAGCCATAATTACTGATAACTCTTCAGCTGGCAATCTTCCCAATTCTGGAATTATCTTATTAGTTCACATCCTGGGATGTTTGTGGACCTCATACAGAATTTCAACATCTGTTTCATAGAATCATTGACTCTCAGGTCTGGAGGGGTCACCTGATCCTGACACCCCTTTGCTCATTAAATGCCCTCTGTGATATCTATGAAAAAAATGGCAGCCCACCCCATGCTCAATTTCTCCAGCTGGGCACTGATTAGCCCCCATTCTCACTTTCTTCTGTCTAAAGATAGTTTTTTCTTTCTTTTTTTTTTTTTTTGCGGTACGCTGGCCTCTCACTGTTGTGGCCTCTCCCGTTGCGGAGTACAGGCTCTGGACGCGCAGGCTCAGCAGCCATGGCTCACGGGCCCAGCCACTCTGCGGCATGTGGGATCTTCCCGGACCTGGGCACGAACCCATGTCCCCTGCATCGGCAGGTGGACTCTCAACCACTGCGCCACCAGGGAAGCCCTAAAGATAGTTTTAAAAGTCCTTTTTACCACCTTTTGCATCTTTGCAAGCCAAGGTTCATTTAAGGCTTCCGCTGTCCTAAATTCCTTCTCATGTTCATCCTTGGTTATTCACTCTTCTCTATGGTTTTGCACATCTTTCAAAATTCTGATCCCACTGGTGAGGCCCCACATTTTCTGCAATCATGACTTAAAATTGTTTGTGCAGATGTGCACACACTCACCCAATGGTTTTTTGTGCACAGTGACTTGCCTAAACTCAAAAAATAAAGCCTGACATGACTGCAGGGTCAATATGATTCCTATAAATTCTCAGAGAGTGGTTCAGCAGGTCACTTCACGTTACGCTGAAGAGGTCTTCTTGAGATCGATGGAACTGATGTTACAGTATCAGTCCCTGGCTCAAGCCAACAATGAACTGTTTGTACCAGAGAGCGTAACTGGTTTGCATAAAGTAATGATGGGACTCGGGACTGGCTTCCCATGCAGACCCAAGGCCTCCTGCCAGCGCCCTCAGTCATGACAGGGTGAGGCGGAGCGTGAGTGGCTCAGAACAATCGCTGCATGTGGGCCTCTGGAGAAACAGATCACAGTAGCAGCCACACAGGGAGACCTCAGGCTGGCGCTCTGCTGGGAAGAAAAGACAATGACGGAAAGAAAGACAGGAGCCAGGAGAAATACGGCCTCATGGAAATACTTCTTGGCTAAGGGAGGGGAAGAGGGGTGATATACAAAGAAACACGGGAGGAATATTCAGCAATTACTCAAGGTGTGCCTTTCCGCAGTCTCGTCCCATATTTGGACCCCCAGGTGGACATCCAGTGTGTGCTTTTTTTTTTTTAATAGTTATTCATTTATTTGGTTGCTCTGGGGCTTAGTTGTAGCACGTGGGACCTTCGTTGCTGCGTGCGGGATCTTCATTGTGGCACGTGGGATCTTTAGTTGTGGCATGCGGACTCTTAGTTGCGCCATGTGGGATCTAGTTCCCTGACCAGGGATCGAATTTAGGACTGCGAAGTCTTAACCACTGGACCTCCAGGGAAGTCCCCATCCAGTGCATGTTTAAGGAGAGTCTTAAACCTTTAGGTATGTGTATTATGCCTGGGGGCAGGGAGATTGCAGGCAAGAATGTGCACATGTGCACATGAGTGTCTGTCTGGAAGGGAGGGCTGCCTGTAGGCCAGGGTGGGGCTGGCATGTGCTGGTTTATTCCCCCTTGGCTCAGAGGTTCAGGTAGGGGGAAAAGTACAGGTGGGGTGGAGTAGGGTATGTACCCATTGCAAAGGTAGGGATCTACCCCTGAGGTGCACACTCCTGAAATCTCGTTCAGAGAGGTAACAAAAGGGGTGAGTCTGCCACACATGAAAATAGATGCCCAAGTGTTTACACTCTAGAATTTTACAGTGCAAACCAGGAGGCAGCTCCTAATAATGTGGCAACAAAACAGTAAATGTTGAAGCTGTGGCCTCTCAGCAGGCATGAAAAAATGGTTGATCTTGGATCCACGGGCAGCCATGAATACAATGAGGAAGTCATAGAGGAGGAATTATCCAAAACGGAAGTTTCAAGGTCACAGTGAATTTTTCTTCTTATCCAAACGCCACAGTCTCAGGAATGCCATTCCGTGAGCACAGGCTGTGAAATTCCACAAAAATGGAATTCTCTCCACATGGGATCCTCAGTTCACTGAGGTTTTCACCCCACATTTATTTGTGGGGGGAGCGGCTGAGGGGAGCTCTTGAAATTCAAGTTCTTCCCAGAAAGAGTGTAGAACTGACCAGGCATCCCAGCTCATCTGAACCCAGGCCTCTTTCATGTATTTGACAAAAAGAGCTAACTCTCTAAGAACATTTTCACATTAGCCACGTATTTAACTTTAATGTTCATATAACAGTTCAATGGGATATTTACCAATAACAAGAAATTTTAAAAGAGCGCTTTCAAAAATAGGAATTCAGGCAAAATACTACTCCCCACATGGGTGAAAAGGAGGCACACTCTTCTCAATCAACCTCAAAGATCATCCTGTTTGGGGGGGAAGGAGTTATATTTTTTTCTACTCAGAAAAATTATTTGAAATAATCTGATGTGGTTTCACAAAATTGGTTGGATCCATCGCTAACAAATGGCTCAAGAAACACTGTCATGTTTCAAGAGAAAAGTAAAACTGTTATATGGGGGATTTCCCTGGTGGCGCAGTGATTGGGAGTCCACCTGCCAATGCAGGGGACACGGGTTTGAGCCCTGGTCCGGGAAGATCCCACATGCCACAGAGCAACTGGGCCTGTGTGCCACAACTACTGAAGCCTGCGCGCCTAGAGCCTGTGCTCCGCATCCGCAGCGAGAGAAGCCACTGCAGTGAGAGGCCCGCGCACTGCAACAAAGAGTAGCCCCCGCTCACTGCAACTAGAGAAAGCCCACGTGCAGCAACGAAGACCCAATGCAGCCAATAAATAAATAAATACATTTATAAAAAACAAACAAACAAACAAAAAAACCCTGTTATATGGCCATGATGTCGTGGGTGTAGGAACGAAGGTGTGTGCAGGGACAATGCAGGAGGCTGCCGCCCAGTGCTGGGGGCCCCAGAGCGGCTGCCCGGAGGGGCTGACACGTGACTGAGTCTTGCAATGCAGGCAGGGGAGGAGGGGGCGAGAGATCGTGCCAGACAGAGAACAGCGACGGCAAAGGCACAGAGGGACCCAACAGACGGTGGGTCCAGGAGTGAGGAAGGGGCCTCGCGAGATGAGGCTGAGGGTGGGGGTAGGGAAGGGCCACAAAGCCCTTGGAAGCCAGGCTGGGAGGCTGGATTTAATCCTGGGGGAGACAAGGGCCTTCCCGGGGAGTGACGTGGCTGGACATGCATCTAATTTTAGGTGGAAGGTGGTAAAACTAAAAACTACAGCAGGGCAGGGAGATTGACCAGAAGGTTAACATAATCAGCCAAACACGAGCAACAGAGAGCAAATGAGTCAGCAGAAGACTTTTTTTTTTTTTTTTTTTTTTTTTTTTGTGGTACATGGGCCTCTCACTGCTGTGGCCTCTCCCGTTGCAGAGCACAGGCTCCAGACACGCAGGCTCAGCGGCCATGGCTCACGGGCCCAGCCGCTCCGCGGCATGTGGGATCTTCCCGGACCGGGGCACGAACCCGTGTCCCCTGCCTTGGCAGGCGGACTCTCAACCACCGCGCCACCAGGGAAGCCCAGCAGAAGACCATTTTTGACACCAACTTCTTTGTCTCTCTATACATGAACCCGTGTGACACCACCCTCTGTGCCCCGTGGAAGCTGACTCTATGTTCATTTTGAAAACAACAAAGGGAAGGGAGTCCTGTTTGACATTTTTGGCGGGGAGCTTGACCTTTCAAGCTGAACCACTTATTATCCGATTTTCTTTTCCATCAGAATCTTTGTGGGGGGGGAGGGGCAGTGCCGAGAAGGAGCGAACGAGAAGCTTCTGTATGGGGGAGCTGGGGGCACAGAAGTGCACTGCTAACCTCTCCACACCAAGCATTTTACTTCTCCTAGACATCTGAAAAAATCTTGACTTTCATACCAATGCAGGCGAGGCATTTCTAATCGCTCTGCTAACTTCAGGACAGCCTGCTCATTAGGAGCCGGGGAAGAGGGCAGGTACCAGCTGGTAGCAAATGGAATTCACTACTGACCTTAAATTTAAACGAGATCCATGAAGAGGAAGAACTTCATATTCTGCTAGACTTCGAAGCTCCATTATCTTCCGAGTCATTCTGTCCTGGAAGAAAACAGCAAGTGGGCTCGTTAAATTACTCGTATGTGAATGATCGATTCACACTGCATTAAACGAAGAGCTGACATTTCATGGACAAGACGAAGTACAGTTCAGAACGAATTACTACTGTGACGATGCATGCAAAAGCCTGATTTCTGAAGTTTCATTTATGCAGATGACAGATCACCTGACTGTCCATTTTGGTGATCAGGTCAGCTAAAGCGTCATTTAGTATTGCTGCACGACAGTAGCAAGAAAGGGTTATAAAGAGAAAAGGTTGCAGGTCCTGTAGTTGATTCAGACTCTGCAGCTGAGATACGTTTTCAGTGAAATGTTATCTCCTTGCTGGTTAATACGATCCAGCAAATGTAAAATGAAGGGGTTTAAAGTTCATATTTGTGATCACAAAGTCTTGGGAACGGGTAGGATTCTCCTTCATAGATGAAGAAATAAGATCCAGAGAAGCTGCCCTACCCACAGTCTAGTGGCCAGTTACTGATCGAACCACAAGTTCTTCGACCAGTGCTCTTTCTGCTACATCAGACTTCATTTAGGTGTCGGCGTTCTGAAACAACACCTCTTATGAAGACTTCTGAGTCACAAAACACTTTAAACGTCACGCTGATTTTAAACTTATTTTGTAGTCTTTTAAAATGCGGAAATCATTTTCATTTTTTGCAAAGAAATTCTAATAATGAGTTCGTCTCTACTTTTCATGGAGAAATGAGTCCCACTAGGGTATGACAAAACCAACTCTCCCCATGACCTTCCCCTATTTTCAGCCAGAGGCTGGCCTGGGCTAAACCCTAGAAGAAATTGCTCTCCCTGAAGGGCTATCTGTCCCTGGCTCCATGGCACTTGGAAAATCTCGGAGTGCTGAGTGGCTGGAGGCCTCAGGCTGATGGACTTCAAACCTCTCATTACTTAAAGAAAGTGCAGTGCAGTTCAGATCATCAATTAAAGGGTGAGCCAGTTGGAGAAAACCAGAAAGAAACATGTGTTAATTGAACATCTGTTGGCACTAGGCCCTGTGTTCTCTGCTTTAAATACATGATCTCATTCTGTTCTCACAACTGTCCCACAGGTATGCCTGGGCACCTCTCCATTTCACAAATTTTACAAATGAGGCTGGGTTCTTTGGTTCAACTAGTATTTACCTGAGCATCTGCTACCTGCCAGGCACCAAGGTGGGTGGTCAGTCTACAAAGGAGAAATGGATAAGCTCCGCCTCCTGCCCACAGTGAGATCACAGTCTAGCAGGGATGGGGCAGCGGGGAGTCAAGCAAGTTAGTCAGAACTATGTTGTTCCAACAGCAGCTTGTAGCCAACTAGATAGAAGATCATGAAACCAGTTTCGTGGGTCTTGAACAGCACTCAAAATAAATAAATGAACAAAGTAGAACAGAATAGCACAGAACGGAAAATATCAGAGAGCATGGAGTAAAGGTAAGGCAACTCACATGGATATATGTCTACATCTCTGTATCAATCATATATATACATCTGTGTGTGTTGATTTGCAATGGAAAATATATTTCCTTTTGTAGGTGATGGTGGAAAAAATTGTGAAAGCTGTCAAGTTACAGAGCAAAGTGACAAGCGCTCTGTTAGAAGGTCATGCAACATGGGAAGCACACACAGGAGGGAGCGTCTGCCTGCAGATTAATTTGCACTTAGCTCCAGAGTAAGCTGGGGACAATTTTGGTTCCTCACCAAAGACAGGTCTCTTAAGGATGGGATGCCCACATCTAATGCTCAAAGCTAGGAAGAGCTTGAGAAGGGCTGGGGTGAAGTTTCCAGGACTAGAGAGGAAACGAGAGTAGAGGCCCTTCTCCCACAGTCTGGGAAAGGTGGCACCCATGAAGCCACAAAAGGCACAATGACACCAATGGAGCCAGACTCAAGAAGAGGGCATTAAACCTCAAGGAGATGGAACCCCAATCTAGCCCGAATTGCTAGAACTGTGGAAGCTGCTGGAAGGTCTCTCAATTCCCAGCATCCCACTGTGAAGAGAGTGTAGGAGAGTGTGGAAGGTGGAAGCCAGCGAGCCAGAAGTGGGTTCCTTTAAATGATCTTAATCTCAAGAACAGCGCCTCCTTTGGGATGACAGGTTACTGCGACCTTCCTTAGCAGGATAAAAAAGTTACTCAGTTTTCTTTTCTTTTAACACAACTTCCTTCAGCCATATTCTAGATACCATGCTTACAGGTTGAGGATTTGTGGCAGTCCACTGGATGGCCACGCGGAGATGCTTTCTCAGGTGTCTGAGTATGGACTCAAGGTGAGAGAAAAAAGATCTTCCTGTAGAGTAACCTGAGTTCCTCATGTTGTAAGCCTCTCTGATGTGGGTTTAAGAGACTATGTAGTAAGACCTAGCTCAGGGCGGCAGCTAAATTCACTGTGTCATTTTGGTGACTTGGTTATTGCATATTTATTTTTTAACAAGCAATGACATGAGATAATGTCAAGATTAATTATCTTATCCGTTATTTAACCCATATTTTTTTGTGGTACAGACTTATGTGATGGTGACAAGCACTGGGTACTATACAAACTAAACAGCCCCAGAAATGTATAGAAAAGTAATGAATAGATGTTTATGTTTTATGTTTCTTCACCCAACACCTGTGTCTTTAATAAGTTCCTCTTCACTACCGGCTGAGTAGAGAGTACTAGCACATGCTGAAAGCAGGAGAAATAATTAGGGTAGGATTTTTTATTCTATTAAAACAGAGATAGTTCATATGAAAGCATTTCATGAACTAAATGTTACTCTGCAAGTATTCGCCATTTTAGTTTTTATTATCATTATTATTATCAATGCTAATAAGCTATTATCAGGTAAAAAATGTAAAGTATTAGTACCCACAAGTAAATGAAATTATATTTGATGGATCCTGAGTATGATGTTTTTCACACCTTTTTATTTTTACACCAAGGACTCAGGTTTAACATTTTCAAGAATCAAGATTAATAACAAGACAGAGAGTTTAATAAGTAATCATTCTTCATAACAGAAGTATGGATGGACTTTTTAAGTTTTCTTTTTCTTTATTTTTTTGGCTGCGTCAGGTCTTAGTTGTGGCGTGTGGGCTTCTCTCTAGTTGTGGCGTGCATTTTTGTTTATTTTTCTCTCTCTCTAGTTGTGGCGTGCGGGCTCCAGGGCACGCGTGCTCTGTAGTTTGTGGCATGCGGTCTCTCTAGTTGTGGCACGCAGGCTTAGTTGCCCCGTGGCATGTGGGATCTTAGTTCTCCAACCAGGGATCAAACCCGCGTCCCCTGCACTGGAAGGTGGATTCTTTACCACTGGACCACCAGGGAAGGCCCTGGATGGACTTTGATTAATAAATATGATCTTCACCGTACAGACGGAGAAGCTGATGCCTTTCCCAGCATCACGTGATGGCAGAACCAGAATAAAAAGGCAGACCCTGTCACACCAGAGCCCGTGCACTTTAACGTCTAAGCTTGCTCGTGATTTTGGTTTTGGGTTTGCTTTTTCTTACAGAGCCGTAGCTGATTTCTGTTCTTTGTCCAGAAGAGAGATGATCATATGTAATGTAGTGATTATATATAAGCACAAACGTCACAAAATGGTGTCAGAGAATGAAAATCTCTCCTTGAACATCAGCCAGACAACTTCAACCTTTCCATTGCTAGTCTAGATTCAAAAGAAGCTTTTGGCTTCTTAGCCTTTTAAATTATTTCTATCTTTAGGTTTTACCATGTTTCAATTAAAATTAGGTGTTATCACTATGTTTGCAAAAAAAAAAGTCTCAAAATTATAGCTAACACAAGGTAACTTGTGAGCGAGTGTGTGGCTGGTAGAATTTAACTTAAATAATTTAAGTCCTACTTAAAGGTCATTCAGTAGATAAATTATAAGGAGTTAGAGGAAGTATCTACAGTTTTTAAAAGTATTAAAAGGTATATTAAATATTTTTAAACAGGCAAATTAAACTTTTGAATCTAGAGATGAAGCACAATTGAGTGACAAAACTATTAAAAGTTAAACACAGGAAAGTGGTCACCACAGAAGGGGCTGGGGGAATGCAGTAGTACAGTTCTGTTTCCTGGCTTTGCTAATTCATTAAGCCATACACTCAATTTGTGTGGTTTTCTGTATCTGTGGAGGTTTTTATCGGGGGGTGGGGGGCGGGAAGAGGACTCTGATGGTACCAGCCCCATCTGTGGGGAGAAAGTCTTTTTTGTTAGGGGTGGGGCACGGCTTATGGGATCTTAGTTCCCGGCCCAGGGGTTGAACCCAGGCCCCTGGAGTGAAAGCATCAAGTCCTAACCACTGGAGCGCCAGAGAATTCCCTTTTTTCTCTTTTAAACTAAAGAGGGATTTACATAATGAAATCATTTGCTTGAAATAGGGAACTAAGAATATAATAATCAACTGTTATTTCCAGGTCTGGTAGGACAAAAAGAATGACAATTTAAGCCTACGTTCCCTTCATTTGTTATACAAATGCCACGTTTTGAGGGGCTCTGGTGCAGTGTACCTGTGTCAGTCACTGAGTGGTCTTAGGTAGTATCGGGCTCCTTCTAAGAATGTGTTCAAAATGATTTCGATGGCAAGTAAGTCTAATCGATTGTACCAACAGCTGGAGGTTTTATGAGCTTTGGAACGAAATTTTTAAGTAGATGGTATCCAAAAGGCACAAGTTCTTCAGCTTTATTTCTTGCTTTCAGGTTTTAATCAAGTTCAGAGCAGCTCCAGATCTCCTCCCCCACCAGGAATAGTCAAGATAATCCCCAGGTAAATTCTAGCAAACACCAATCCAGGGCCGGCAGTCCCGTTCACTGCCCAACACCTGGGTCCGGGCTCCCAGCCAGCGCTGGCGAAGGCCTGTTCTGTGCCTCTTGGCCTGGCTCTGCAGGCGGGGGAAAAGCACAAGCAGAGGACACAAGCCATGCTGAACCCTCCCAGTTCTCCAGGCTCTCACTTCGCTCCTTTTTCTGTAGCTGAATAAAACACTTCTCCCTTTTCTGTTTATTTGCACAGAGGGCTGTTTAACCTAGGAGCACAAAGAGTGGGGTGAAAGCTACAACCACGTGGCCGAGAATGATTTCCAATCACAATAAACACGCCCAAAGAGGGAGGAAGATTGTAAGCGATCTATTTCCTTTCTAACATTCTTTAAAATAAATGCAGGGCCCTGGAGGAGCCAGCCTGACATGTTTCCACGAGATGAATAAGTGTGAGGAAGCACAGATCCTTGTACACTACCTGCGGTGAGCCCAGGCCCCAGGCCAGGCCACAGTTCGGCAACTGGGTCCCCAGTGCCTGAGTATCTGGAGATTGTCTACAATGCAGTCGTCTGGGCTGCTTTCCCTTCCGTGAGCCCTTGGCAGTCTGACATGTAAGAAGATGCTCTTCTCTGACATGTTCTGCAGAGCCTCCTGCATCCCCCGAACTGAGTCTCTGGCTGCTGAGAAGCTCTGTGACGGTTTACCCCAGCCATGGCAGACCATGCCACAGCGGAGAGCAAGCCTAAGCTACGCTGTGGTCTGTTGCCTTTGGAAGCTATTTCCCCTGAAGCATGTGAGCAAAATCCACACCAATTTTAAAGCAACATGTGACTGTTGTGAAAGAACATATGGAACTATATTCTCTTCGTCTGCTTCCGTGAGGCCATTCCTTCTAAAGGCTGAATCTACGTGGCTTTCTGCATTACTCACTCTGAACAAGATGCAAAAACGCCCAGCACCACGGCGAGGGACACATTACACACTAGGAGGCCTTAAAACATCACCACTAGGGCTTCCCTGGTGGCTGCAGTGGTTGAGAGTCCGCCTGCCGATGCGGGGGACACGGGTTCGTGCCCCGGTCCGGGAAGATCCCACATGCCGCGGAGCGGCTGGGCCTGTGAGCCATGGCTGCTGAGCCTGCGCGTCCGGAGCCTGTGCTCCGCAACGGGAGAGGCCACAACAGGGAGAGGCCCGCGTACCGCAAAAAAAAAAAAAAAAAAAATCACCACTAACAAAACGCTGGATTCTCCCATTGCTGTCAGAAGGCAGGATAAGAGCATAATCTAAGTCCTTTAAAGGGAGAAAAACTTCTCTCATTCTTAACATGAAAAGACACCCCCTACCCAACATACATCTAACACTAATGACCTGGCTATAGGAGGGCTCCCGTCAGATGACTTAACTTTGCTAGTCTATCAAGTTCCCATCCTAAACACCTTCCTTTGTGGCTAAAAGCAGGAGTCTGTGAATGCACTGAGCTGAAGGCCAAGGGGGACATACAGTAGCTTTACAGGGTGACCTGTTATTACTAGTGCTGCTTCTTAGATTTGTGCAGTGCACAACCTGTGAGGCCACGTGTGGCAGCCCTGATTATAATTCTGATGTCAGAACACACTCTTTCCTTGTGTATCTGCATATTATTTATATTACAAAATGAATATGTATATTACATATTCTATGTAAATCAGTTCCTTCTATCCTATGTCCACATAAATCTTATTGGTTAGTCAACTCTTAGTTTCATTGTTCTAAACCAACATCAATAAGTTAATTATGCTTAGTGCCCAAGTGTTAAGAACTCCTTTCCTTTTCATCTCTGAATATAAATCTAGTTGAAAGTCAGACTTAGTTTCACTGGAGGCAAAAGTGATCTTTGATTTCCCCCTCCCATTCCACTGGTCACCAAAAATTGGGCTAGGTGTTAACGCTGCCTTATAAATATTTCTCAAGTCTCCACACTCTCGGGCCTTCTAATATTTCCTCCAGATCATTACAGTTGTCTTCTAACTGGCCTTCCAACTTCCAGTCTCTCTCAATGAATCTGTCACATGATAGCCAGAGTTACGTCCTCAAACACAGATAGCTTTAGATCATTCTTGTTTAATGGCTCTATATTCCCCAAGAGGTAAAGTCCAGACAAATTGCTGTGATGTAGGACCAGTTTATAGTCCAATCAGCTCATCAGTCTGGGCTAAAATAACTTCCAATACCACCCAACATCCATTCAGGCATCCATTCAATGAAAATTCACTGGGCCCTCTTAAAAACACAGTGGGATTCAGTAAGACTGAAGAAAGTCAGTAAAACCCATTCCCTGACCTCAGGGTACAGACACCTGGGCAGGAGATACAGGCGTATAAATAAGTAATTATAATCGACCATCATAACTGCAATTTGGCCCCAATCCGGTGCACCGTCTCATATTCAGTGAATTCCCACTCACCCATTTTCAAACCATGTTGAATTTTTTGCTATTTAGAACTGTGCCAGGTTCTTTCCTACCTGCATAGCTTTACTTCATCTCCAGGGTTTGGAATGCCCTCCCTGAGCCTCTGCCCAGTGAATCCCTATTCCTCCTTCAAGACTCTGCCCAGTATCCCCACCTCTGTAAGGCCTTCCCTGAAACTCCCAGGCATAACTGTTAGCTTCTTTTTTAGGGCTGCCTCTTCTTGGTTTATACCTCTACTCTAGCAAATTCCTACATCGTGCTGCCATCGTTGTTTAAATGTCTGTGCTTTCTACTACTTTGAGGGCAGCCCCTATGTTTTAAGGACTTGTGGCTTTTCTAGCTCCTCACCTACCACTTGGCACACAAGTGGATTAGGAACTAAATGCAGAGCGGCAAAGGTCAGCCAGAGAAAACTGGCCCTCAGAGGGAAGGGCCTGAGGCAAACCCCACCTAAATCAGTCACCCCTTGCGTGCTGTCCAAGCCCCTGCCTCACTCCTGTCTGCTTCCTAGTGTGGGGGAGGATGGGTTCTTTGTGTCTGAGCTCATCCTAGGCCACAAAGGGCTGCAGTCTCAACAGGGGGCGGAGTGGGGTAGCAACGGGGAAAGGACTGCATCACTCTGAACAAGGTTGATTCTTTGGGCTGCAGTGGATCTTTGCTGTGTACAGCAGCCAACTCCAGTATCTTTTGCTTCTTTTGATTTTGGTAACCAAGAATCTGGGCTCCATGGAAGTGGCTTCTAGAAGTGGTAAAGTTTGCCTGGAACCAATATATTAAGGCTACTGAAGTAAATATGAAAGAAGAAATGAGGAACCCATATTTGAAATTAAGTACAAATGACCTTCCTTCTTCCCTCCCTCCCTCCCTCTCTCCCTCTCTCCCTCCTTTCGTTCCTTCCTAAATGTGGAAAAACTAACTTATATGACTGGTAGATGTCATTTTTATATATCTGAATACATTATTAAAGAGTCCATTAAAAAATCCATTTCCACCAAGTGAAATTAATTAATTTTAGAGTCATTCATTTTGTCTTCCCACAAAAGAGAGTAAGATGTGAAAGTTGCCCTCAAGAAATTCACAGTCTGGAGGCCACATTTAGTTCATTGATAGCCCTGCCTTTTCCCCCAGAGTGAGACATTTCACTCCATAGATAGTTCTTATGGAGGAACTTTAATTAGTTGATCAATTAATTAGCCCACAACTCTCTCTAGGCTAAAGTTGGTGACTTTTCCAAGAAAAGTTACTGAACTGAAGCCCAAACAATAGAAAACTAGACTAGAGTGTGTATGTCTGCAGATTAGCGTCTGTATACAAATATTCATAAATACAAAGACAGGGGGCTGAACATGACACAGACATTTCCCACTGCCATGGCCGCCATCCAGATCAGCCAAGGGGCCGGGGGGCAGGTGGAAATCGCTGCTGCTCACCTGGCCAAAGGCAGTGGTGGGGAGCATGGTTTCCTCCCCAACAACTGGGGTCTTGCAGCTCATCCTCCCCATGACCTGGGGATTCCCTTCACTCTGCCTCTTTCTCCATGGATCCTGGGGGAGAAGAACCTTCCATGCCTGATCCAGACCTCAACCTGCTCCTTTAATAGGTTCGTTAGGGAACCACGGACCGAAACCACCCTCCTTGGCCAGGCACCATGATAACCACTTGCATGAGCTGTCTCACAACAGGAGGTCCCAATAAGGAACATGGTGTTGCAGCCAAACACCAACCGGGAGAAATCGGGAGGGGTCCAAAAGAGGGAGGAGACACCAGCCCATAATACTGCCCTGACAACAGCCCAGAATCCTTCACGCTGGACTCCATCTTGGCTGAGAATTTCATGTGCCACCAGGAAGGACCCTGAGTCAGACCAAATACGGGCCAAGCAAGATGATTGGCCAGAGACAACCTGGAAACTAACACCATCAGCATGCAACCTGAGACTGCGAGCCACAGGGCAGAGCAGTTCTCCTGGGTTCCCTACCCTGCTGCCCTCCACACGGGCGCCCCTTCCCAATAAAGTCTTTTGCTTGGTCAGTACTTGTGTCTTCTCGGACAGTTCATTTCTGAGTGTTAGACAGGAGCCCGCTCTCGGGCCCTTCCTGCAACAGGTTCAATTCCTGGTCCTCCCATCTCACCAGCAAAGGCACGGAATACAGGCTTGCCCCCTCCTTGAAATGGTCTGATGTGATCCCAAGAGGCTCCAAAAAACCGGGTGTTATTTCTACTCCTTATTATACTAACTCCATCTTTTCTCCTCTGGAGGTCACAGCAGCCCTGGGTGCAGGGTCTGTGATGGGCCAGCTTTTGGGTCCTGAAGCCTCAGTAAATTGGCTTTGTGGGGTATATCTTCATTTCACAAAAGAGAAGCTGGAATTCAGAGTGGCTTACCCAAAACTATTCAGTAAGTCAAAGCCATTCTGGTAAGTTATGAGGAAAACCAAAGCTATGTTGTTAAAGTTTGAGAAAAGCACATTCCAGAGCCGTGGTTTTCTCCTCTGCACGGCCAAGGGCCAGATAAAGCACAATTTGCCTCCATTTCTTTTCTTGAATGAAGTAAACAACACCAATTTTGAATTCATTATGTCAAATTAACTTCAGAGAAACGAGGAACACAGCCCAAGAAAGTACCATTAGGGAAAAAAAGCTTCAAAACTACCGATCTGCCGTATGCAAACCCACAGTCTTCCAAACTGAAGGCGGCGTTTGCCCAGAGAGCAATTTCATCTTGCAGAGACAACCCTGTCCTGGGGCAGGAAGAATTTGAGTAAAAAGGCGCAAGCATCAGCATAAGTCCCAACTTCAAAAGAAGTATAATCACCATTTCCGGAAACTCTCTCCTTCCAGATCAACAGGGTCCCCAGGTTGAAGATGAGCCACCTCCCATCCCCAGAGTTTCCCCCAAACCACACATTCCTCTTACTGTCCTCGGCAGTCATTTGCATACGTTCTAACCTAAACTGGGGCCATTTATAAAAGGGCTTGTGTTTAACTTTATTCAATTCCAGTGCTTTCTTCCAGCTACCCAATCTGTACGTAATTAAAATCATATTGAGGCAAATGTTGAATGGTATGAAAAGTTTTACCATATGTATACAACTGACTAGCTGTAGAATTTGGCATGTCTGCAGTTATCCCATTAAGAGGGGCGAGCCTGGCTTATTTTGGAGTATACGTTATATGTTTTGGATCGGTCCTGTTTTTTTACTTCTATTAAGGCTGTCTGTGATGCTTAACCCTTTGTCAACGGTTGCCACATATGTGCTCCTGCATTGCAACAATGAGGACCACTGAATGCTGACTCAAAAATTATTTGGCTCCTTTGAAAATTTTCCACTTTCTGAACCCAAATTAGCTTTCTCAGTCTTGACAACAAAGGCTGAGCAGATACTATCAAAGCCTCTGGGATAGGGTGGAACTGAAGGGAGAAAACGCAGATGGAATCATCGCTTCCAAATCCTAAAGGCAGAGGGCACTCCTTAAAGCTTGACAGAGGTAATTTTAGGACAAAAAGAGGAAGTACTGTGCTACTGTAGATAATAAAAATATGAAACTTATGTCCCACGAGGGAGCAGATAAAGTATAAAGGGATTCAAGAAGGAGTTAGCAAAGGTCATGCTGACAGATCCACCTTTGAAGAACATTCCAGACATTCTGAGACTGAGACCAGAGAAGGAAAACCTACCTTTCCACCTTATCACATGCCCCATTCCACCCACCCTCCTGCACAACCATAAAAAACTGGAGGCCTTTGTCGAGGAAGAATTCTAGCTGGATGGGCCTCTGGTCTGATTCTCCAGGTCACTGTACTCCTACTTGAGGTAATTTGTAGTTAGTATAGTTGCAAAGTTGCAATTTTGCTTTAAGATATTCTTCAGTATAGATTTCAGAATGAATTAAAGCCTCTCTTAACATGTGACGTGAAGAAACACATGTTCTTAATCTGTGGGTTTTAAATTGTTTTCGAATTACATCAATGAGACATAGCCTCAAAAGAAGAATCAGGCCACCAACCCTCAAACACTAGAGTATAAGAGCAGTGTAGGATAATACTACTTTCCACAATGTCTTACAACAAATCAAGCGTTAACGTTCTTTGAAAAGGGACCTTCATCTGAAGCTAAGAACAAAACAAAACAAAAAGCAGCAGAAGAAGTTGCATTTGGGGCTTCCCTGGTGGCGCAATGGTTGAGAATCTGCCTGCCAATGCAGGGGACACGGGCTTGAGCCCTGGTCCGGGAAGATTCCACATGCCGTGCAGCAACTAAGCCTGTGCGCCACAACTACTGAGCCTGTGCTCTAGAGCCCGTGAGCCACAACTACTGAAGCCCACGTGCCACAATTACTGACGCCCGCACGCCTAGAGCCCGTGCTCCGCAACAAGAGAAGCCACCGCAATGAGAAGCCCGCACACCACAACAAAGAGTAGCCCTGCTCACCACAACTAGAGAAAGCCCGTGCACAGCAATGAAGACCCAATGCAGCCAAAAATAAATAAATAAAATAAATTTATTTAAAAAAAAAAAAAGGAGCTTTGGAACCCAGTGGGTGCTAGTTGCTTGCTGAAGACAGAAGTCATGCTAAGCAGCTCTGAGGGTGGAGTGAGGGCAGAGGTAGCCAACGTCCCCAGGAAAGTGAGCAGGGAAAGAAACGTTCTCAAGTCATGAGTCAGTCAAGTCCCCAACCAGAGAGCAAATCCTGGGTACTCAGTACCAGATGCAAACCTACAGAATGTTAAGATTAGAAAATTGTAGAATAAATGTGGAGAATTCATCCTTTATTTTTTCCTTTGGCCACACTGTGAGGCTTGCAGGATCTTAGTTCCCCCACCAGGGATTGAACACAGGTCCCCTGCAGTGGAAGCACAGAGTCCTAACCACTGGACCATCAGGGAATTCCCCAAAACTCATCCCTTAAAACAGGAAGCCGATAGGAAGGTTATTGTGAAAGTTTAAAGATAGTTTTGGAGACAAAAATTTTGTATTTAAAGCTTAGTTACACTAAAACACTAATTTAAAACATATATGCATCCCAATGTTCATAGCAACATTATTTACAATGGCCAAGATATGGAAGCAACCTAAGTCTCCATCAATAGATGGATAGATAAAGAAGATGCGAGATACACACACACACACACATACACACACAATCGAATACTACTCAGCCTTAAAAAAGAATGACATTTTGCCATTTGCAACAACGTGGATGGATTTGGGGGGCATTATGCTAAGTGAAATAAGTCAGACAGAGAAAGACAAATATGGTATTATATCACTTATATGTGGGATCTAAAAAGCAAAACAAACTAGTGAATATAACAAAAAAGAAACGGACTAACAGATGTAAAGAACAATCTAGTGGTTACCAGTGGGAATAGGCAAAGGGGAGGGGTAGGATAAGGGTAAGGGATTATGAGGTACAAACTACAAGGGAAAGGATGTAAATCAATAAAATTAGAAATGAAAAAGGAGAAATCACAACTGACATTGCAGAAATACAAAGGATAAGAGACTACTACAAACAACTATGCCAATAAAATGGACAACCACGAAGAAATGGACAAATTCTTGGAAAGGTACAATTTTCCAAGACTGAACCAGGAAGAATTAGAAAATATAAACACACCTATCACGAGTAATGAAATTGAAACCGTAATTTAAAATCTTCCAACAAACAAAAGTCCAGGATGACATGGCTTCACAGGCAAATTCTACCAAACATTTAGGCAATAGCTAACATCAATCCTTCTCAAACTCTTCCAAAAAACTGCAGAGAGAGAAACACTCCCAAATTCATTCTACAAAGCCACCATCACCCTGATACCAAAACCAGAAAAAGATATCACAAAAAAAGAAAATTATAGACCAGTATCACTGATGAACATAGACGCAAAAATCCTGAACAAAATTCTAGCAAACAGAATCCAACAGCACATTAAAAGGATCATACACCATGATCAAGTGGGATTTATCCCACGGATGCAAGGATTCTTCAGTATATGCAAACCAATCAGTGTGATACACCACGTTAACAAATTAAGGAATAAAAACCATATGATTGTCTCAATAGATGTAGAAAAAGCTTTTGACATAATTCAACACCCATTTATCATAAAAACTCTCCAGAAAGTGGGCAGAGAGGGAACCTCCAACAACCTAATACAGACCATATATGACAAACACACAGCAAGCATAATATTCAATGGTGAAAAACTGAAAGCATTTCCTCTAAGATCAGGAACAAGACAAGGATGTCCACTCTCACCAGTATTATTCAACACAGTTTTGGAAGTTCTAGCCACAGCAATCAGAGAAGAAAAAGAAATAAAAAGAATACAAATTGGAAAAGAAGAAGTAAAACAGTCACTCTTTGCAGATGACATGATACTATACATGGAAAACCCTAAAGATGCCACCAGAAAACTACTAGAACTAATCAATGAATTTGGTAAGGTTGCAGGATACAAAATTAAGGCACAGAAATCTCTGGCATTACTATATACCAACAACGAAAAATCAGAAAGAGAAATTAAGGAAACACTCCTATTTACCATTGCAACAAAAAGAATAAAATATCTAGGAATAAACCTGCCTAAGGAGGCGAAAGACTTGTACTCAGAAAACTATAAAACACTGATGAAAGAAATCAAAGATGACATAAACAGATGGAGAAATATACCATGTTCTTGGATTGGAAGAATCAATACTGTGAAAATGACTGTACTAGCCAAAGCAATCTACAGATTCAATAAAATCCCTATCAAATTACCAATGGCATTCTTCACAGAATTAGAGCAAAAAATTTTACAATTCATATGGAAACACAAAAGACCCCGAATAGCCAAAGCAATCTTGAGAAAGAAAAACGGGGTTGGAGGAATCAGGCTCCCCAACTTCAAACTATACCACAAAGCTACAGTAATCAAGACAGTATGGTACTGGTACAAAAACAGAAATATAGATCAATGGTACAAGATAGAATGTCCAGAGACAAACCCACGCACATATGGTCACCTTATCTTTGATAAAGGAGGCAAGAATATACAATGGAGAAAAGACAGGCTCTTCAATAAGTGGTGCTGGGAAAACTGGACAGCTACATGTAAAAGAATGAAATTAGAACACTACGTAACACTATACACAAAAATAAACTCAAAATGGATTAAAGACTTAAGACCAGACACTATAAAACTCTTAGAGGAAAACATAGGAAAAATACTCTTTGACATAAACCACAGCAAGATCTTTTTTGACCTACCTCCTAGAGTAATGGAAATAAAAACAAAACTAAACAAATGGGACCTAATGAAACTTCAAAGCTTTTGCACAGCAAAGGAAACCATCAAAAAGACAACCCTCAGAATGGGAGAAAATATTTGCAAGTGAAACAACAGACAAAAGATTAATCTCCAAAATTGTATATTTTGGAGCTCAATATCAAAAAAACAAACAATCCAATTAAAAAATGGGCAGCAGACCTAAATAGACATTTCACCAAGGAAGACATACCTATGGCCACGAGGCACATGAAAAGATGCTCAACATCACTAAATATTAGAGAAATGCAAATCAAAACTACTATGAGGTATCAACTTACACCGGTCAGAATGGCCATTATCCAAAAATCTAGAAACAACAAATGCTGGAAAGGGTGTGGTGAAAAGGGAACCCTCCTGCACAGTTGGTGGGAATGTAAATTGATACAACCACTATGGAAAACAGTATGGAGGTTCCTTAAAAAACTAAAAATAGAACTACCATTGACCCAGCAATCCCACTACTGGTCATATACCCTGAGAAAAACATAATTCAAAAACAGACATGTACCAAAATGTTCACTGCAGTACTATTTACAATAGCCAGGACATGGAAGCAAACTAAATGTCCATCGACAGATGAATGGATAAAGATGTGGCACGTATGTACAGTGGAATAATACTCAGCCATAAAAAGAAACGAAGTTGAGTTATTTGTAGTGAGGTGGATGGACCTAGAGTCTGTCATACAGTGTGAAGTAAGTCAAAAAGAGAAAAACAAATACCGTATGCTAATGCATATATATGGACTCTAAAAAAAAAGGGTACTGATGAACGTAGTTGCAGGGCAGGAAGAAAGAGGTAGACAAAGAAAATGGACTTGAGGACATGGGGTGGGAGGGCGAAGCTAGGGCAAAGTGAGAGTAGCATCGACATATATACACTACCGAATGTAACACAGTTGGCTGGTGGGAAGCAGCAGCATAGCACAGGGAGATCAGCTCGGTGCTTTGCAATGACCTAGGGGGGTGGATAGGGAGGGTGGGAGGGAAGCTCAAGAGGGAGGGGATATGGGGACACATACATGCATATGGCTGATTCACTTTGTTGTGCAACAGAAACTAACACAGTATTGTGGAGCAATTATACTCCAATAAATATCTATTAAAAATAAAATAAATAAGCTACAAGGATATATTGTACAGCACAGGGAATATGGCCAATATTTTATAATAACTGTAACTGGAGTATAACCTTTAAAAATTGTGAATCACCATGGTTTACACCTGAAACTTATATAATATTGTAAATCCACTATACTTCCATTTAAAAAAAATAATAATAAAAAATGAAGCTTGGTTACATGGTAAATAAGGAAAACACAATAGCTGATCTGCCAAGTGAATGAGCAAATAGAAAAAAGGAAAGTAGGAAGATGCCATAGTAAGAATAACAGCCTGAGACGAGGGCACACACAAACTAGCAAGGAGAAGGGATAATTAAGTGAAAAGAAAAGTTACAAATTATAATGAAAGCTTGTAAATAAGGATCGTCCATGAGGCCTCTCACTGTATTAGCCTCTCCCCTGCAGTGTGTTCTCCTCACATTGCTTCATGAGGCAAACAGGAAAGAACAGAGCCCCCCAGTCTATAGACAAGGGGACAGGCTCAGAAGAGATTTGCATGCCCAAGGGCACAAAATTAATAACTGGTGACCTACTTGACTTGAGTCCTATGCTCTTTTTCGATTAAAGTGCTCAAAGGAAAAAGTAGAAAGAGTGCGTCACCTTTTCCCCCTTTCCTACACCGATTACATGAAAATAAATGGGCTCCAAATGTCTTTCTCCCCTTTGGAAGATGTAATTAAACCATTAGAAGAAAAGTAACAAATTTAGATGATTTATCAGAGTATTTCTGAAACAATACCATTCACACCCCCTTCCGCCTTATTATCTAAATAGTAATAAAAGTTAGGGTACAATGGTAGGGCCTTTTAGGAGGCTGGAGCAAAAAGTCTCTCATGTTCTGTTACTTTCACTAAAGACAGACTGGAAAAATGCCATATTCCATTTGGGGACCCACCAGTGGGACCAGCAAGGGTTGAAGGGGCAACAAAGGCTTTCTTTGGCATCAGGCAGAGTTACTCACCTATCTGAGGAAACCAGACGGAAACAACAATAGATGCACAATGTACTGTACAAAAGAAACAAATATTGCATTTATCACAATCTTGATTCTAAAAATAAAAGAATTGAGTTGGGAACCTGAGTGTCTCAGGGCAGAGGGGATCGAATGATTCATAGACTAGCCCGAATACTCAGTCCTATCTCTTTTCCATGGATTAGTCCCTAATATTTTTCTGACTTTCTCCTGCTCTGGGTAGGATTTTATGTAATGTATGTTATTGGTCTATGGATGAAAACCCATTGGAAACCAGCTCCCTATTTATTAAATACACTTTAGGACTACTTCCCTTTGCCTGACAAAATTTTGATCTAGGATATTCTCTCCCTACCACCAAACATGTGCAATTTCTTTAATTTGGCTTCTTGGTTCAACCTGAGGTTGAATGCACTTATTGCCACCACAGGGTTGGATAAGAGCAGATCTTCTATTTTCTAACTGCCCTTAATTTAGAAAATAAAGCTTAAATTGAACTAAAAAAAAAATTAAATTCAAAATAAGAATCACTTTCACACCAGGCCAGGGAGTCGAGGCTCTACAACCACACACATATCTTAAGTGATCCAGGAGCATAAGATGCTTTAACCTAAATGACGGCTCTGTATTATCCTGATTGCATGTCCACAATTTTCAATCCATTCTTTCTGCAGGCTGGGAACACGGTTAGTTCCGATCACTGCAGGAAATTGAAAAATTCTCTTCTTAGGAGACGGTTTTAGGCTGAGAATTGGTAAGTGGCAGGATGAGAGGGGGATCTGACTGGAGCCCAGAGAGTGAGATTGCTCCTTGTCCTGCAATAATCCTGTTAAGTGGTTCCCGGCACAACACAATCTGGGCTTGAAGTGGCTGTAAGATAATGAATGAGTCTTTAAGTGTCACTTAGCTGTCGAGGTAAAACTCCAATCCCAAACTCCAGGGCTCATCAGCATAATCAAACATTGAACATGAGGACCCTTGAAGGAGCCCACTTCCCTGAGAGTCCTGTGTTGTAGCAGTTACAAAATGCTCCTTGGAGAAAGGGGCCTCACCTTATTTGGGCAGAAGCAGTTTACTCTGTTCACTAGAAACTCATCCTGTCTAGACTACAGGGTTGATCTCAAGTGTACCTACAAGTGATGAGGAAACCCTCTCCAGCTCACTTGCCAAGGTAAAGACCTCAGGTTCACTCTCATAGCAATTATAATCAATCTCAAGACATCCTTTGGGCAACAGAGGATGCAGAGACAGCTGCTTCTTCATTAGCCAAGGAAATTAAATAAAAGCCTATCGCGAGCAGAGTACCCATTGGCTGATACCAGCTCAGTCCCTGGTGGATGGCCAATCGAGATGAATGGAAAGGCTTTTTTCTCTAGTTGCTCTATCAATTACTGACAGAGGGATGTTAAAACCTCTAACTGTGATTGTGGATTTGTCTATTACTCCCTTAAATTCTGTCAATATTTGCTTCGCATATTTTAAGCTCTGTTAACTAGATATTTACAGATTTATGGTTGTTATGTGTTCCTGAAGAATTGACCCTTTTATCTCATAATATTCATCATCCTGAAACCTATTCTATCTTGCATTCATTTGGCTATTCCAGCTTTCTAAAGCATACTGTTTGTAAGACATATTTACTCCGTCTTTTTACGTTTGATCTACCTGTATTTATATTTAAAGGCAGCACGTCATTGGGTCTTTCTTTTTCTCCAGTTTAGTAATAATCTCTGCCTTTAAATCAGAGCATTTACTCCGTTTATATCCATTTACTGTTAGTTACTGATGTGGTTGGATTTAAGTCTGCTACTCTGATTTGTTTTCTGTCGGTCCCATCTGGATTTTTAAAAATTCCGCTGCTCCTCCTTTCTTACTTCTTTCTGGGTTAAATAGATTTCCATTCTCATTTTCTTTCTGTCTTTTCACTGTGCCTCACTGTATTTTCTTCAGAAGAGCTTATACAACTTTATAGAGAACAAAAACAAATGCCCTGGTGCCCTCTGCTTCAGGATACTGTATCAGTACAGAAAACTACGTAACCAGTTACTGAGCAGAGCTGAGAATCCGTACCTCCACCCCCCGCCCCAAAGTCCTTATCAACAGGGAAAGACAACTCTTCTTCTTCTTCTTCCTTTTTTTGGCCGCACAGCACGTGGGATCTTAGCTTCCTGATCAGGGATCGAACCCACCACCTCCTGCAGTGGAAGCACAGAGTCTTAACCACTGGACTTCCAGGGAAGTCCTGACAATTCTCCTTGTCTTCTTAAGAGCCTTTCTAGTGCTATGATTCCACACCCTAAAAGACTAGAAGTTCTTCTTTAAGTTCTCTTGATAGTAATTTTTATAAAATTTAAATCCCTGGATCTTCACGGCCACCCACCTAAGGATTCAAATTCCTAAACTTCTGTTTGTTTCCTTGAGCCTCTTCTGCGAACTTCCTCTCTACTCATACAGGATTGCAATCCATTCTCTGAAAATACGTTTTATAATCAAGCTTCAGGACTGAGAGAACTGAATAAATCTAAGGCTTGCACGGAGCTCCCTCTTGAGGTGGCCTTCATACAGATGCTGAAAACTTTGCGTTTGTATGAACTGGTTGTTACAGTTCCAGCTTCAGGAGCTAATAAAATTAATCCAAAAGCTATGTTGGCTAAATTATGGAAGTAAACATCTTCTTATTATAAGTAATTCTAATTCCCAGAAGACCATATAACCTCCGACAGGAAAATAAACACAGCGCCTCACTAAATGCATGCCCTAAATATAAAATACACTAACAACCAGAAAGATAAATGTGGTTCTAGAGTTCTGGTTTTAGATACTGTTCGTTATCTTGCAGAAAGGCAAGTTTTCTCCAGAGAGAGAGATGGCGGGTGTGGGTTTAGGTACGTCTCCTGAGTCAGAGGCACCAGGGTATGGAGACTGACTCTGTCACTCTGCAGCGGTGTGAATCTGGGGGAGTCTTTAAATCCCCTTAAGCCATCTGAGAATGGGGGTGAGAAGAGAGTCCACCTCGGCTGCAGGGGGACGGCTAGCAAAGGACCCAAGGCACGGGAAGTGCTTGGGTGCTAAGTGCCCCATTACCTCCATTTATAAGACTCTTAGATGAAGAGCAGGACACCATTTAAAAAAGAAATCACCAGGATGCTTCCTGCATTCCTGATTACTGCACGCTTCCTACTCTAGCTAAGAAAACTAAGTTTTTCCCTAGGTTTTTCATCTTCCTTTGGGGCATCATCTGCTAAATTCACACAGCAATGAATGAACTTCTTTAAGGTAGCGTACAGAGGATACTTGGACAAGCACAGTCAGTTCAGTGGAAGAGTCAGTTAAGTCACCTGCCTGATTTTCACGGGTCAACTAAACTTACTGACAAGGGTCTTACTCTGGGTCTCCTCCCAAAGCTCTTACGAGCTTTCTGACGTGATGCCTGAGAAGTGGAAGGAACAGACTCTGTCCGGAATTTCTGCTGCTGTTCCTTAAACTCCCTCCACCTCCCAGCCTGGTATTAGAACAGAGGTGACACACGCTCTTTGGCAGATGCAACTTGCCAAAGGGACATTTTTAGGAACTTCTTCATCAGTCTCCTACTTATTTTTGTTTGTTTGTCTGTTTTTGGTCTCCACCTCTGCCCATATTCTCAAACAGCAAACAAAGCTGGGAAACTGGCAGGGAAGTCTGCAAGATTTGAACAGTCTTGGGAAAACAAGAAGGAACAAGAGGCAGGAAGATAATGATCTCGGTTTCCAACAGATTAAATTTAAAGACCAAGGGGAGGTGTAGACAGACAGTTAGGTAGTTTGACATAGTACAACCCATGACTTGTGTACTAAATCAAACCTACTTCCTGGAATAAAGTACAAAGTTTGCACATGTTTTCAGGATCACAGGAGTTTTGTGATAAAAACAAGCTATTTCAACGTGTGTGATGACCACAGCTGTGCCCTTGGCCCGCAGAGGATGAGGATTTACTTTTTCCCCTTTGCCATTAAGTAGATAGGAAAAAAGTGTGACGTGCTGCCCTAAGAACATCAGGAAAATGCTCCCATCCCAGGTAGGGTTTTGTAAAACCTCTTTTCAGTTTCACCCTGCTGGCCTTTCAAAGTGCCTTCGACATGGAAGTCTTCACTTGGGGAGCAGGCGTGCCAGGAGGATGCTCAGAACCTCCCAGGGGCACGAGATGTTGCCCATACGGGGCACCCTGACTCCCCCGACGTCCCTCCTTTCAGAGCAGGTACCAACCCCCTGGGCCCACCTGGTTCCCCAGGCTTTAAAGGTGAGAGACTTCCAGTTGTGTCAGGGAAGCAGGGACCCAGGGACCCAGGGGCAGGCTGGGCTTCCTGTCCTGTGAAGGATGGGCTGTGACAGGGGCAGGCTGTGTCCTTTCCCACCTGCCTCTTGGGACCCAGGAAGGCCTGGGAAGGTCCCCACAGTGAAAACAGAAGCCACGCATCACATTTCCCAACTGCCCCACCATGACATCTTTTCAAATCTTGACTTGTCCTCGATGGAAAACTTAGAAAGGAAGCTCACAAGCAGGCAGGTTTTAAAATCAGGAACACACTACTTAAAGGTTGTAGCTCTGGCCTTTGTTTCTGCAAGGTCACGGCCACCGTGAGCTGTTTTTGTTAGGATGGTCAGTGAACCTGTGGAGATGTGCGTGGTCTGAAAAGAAGGAATGAGAGAGTGTGTGTGTGGACATGTGTGTCTGTGTTAAAACAGCCTGAGTTTAAAAGCATCCCCTGGGAAATCCCAAGTTCCAGTTTTTAAAAACATTAGCTTTCAATAATTACAGTTCACATCCTATGAAATAGGTAAACAGAATTCCCCCCATTTTCTGATAAGAAGACAGGCACTATGGATTCCTAGTATCTGTGTTCTTCCCTATGAGGTCTGACTCCACAGAGCTTATTCAGGTCGGACACCTGCTTCAAGGCAGTGGAAACTTAGTCTGAGAGTGCAGCTTTGAGATCGAGGTCCCCTTTCCATTTATAAGTTTGAAACAGGGAACAATTAAAAATCGAGTGTATTTATTTTGGCACAGAAAGAATTGGGATGGCAGGAAAACAATCGGTCCCGGGTTCCCATCTGCTCATCAGGTCACTGAGTTGTGTTCTCAGCACCTCGTGAGTGAGTGGATGGGCCAGACTGCACCCCGTGGGGAGGTGAAGGGGGGACCAGATGGAAAGGGGAACAGCAGAAACCATGGGGGTTGGAGGGGACCTTCTCCACGGGAAGGAGGATAAGCAGGAGGGAGGCGATTTGCTGCTGCCGAGGGCCATGTACCCAAGGGCATCAGGAGCCGGCCAGGCTCTGCGGTCAGAAGTCAGACAGCAGAGGCTTCGCCCACCCCTTGACCTTGAGGACCCACGACCCTCCCAGGGCTGACTGATGGCTGTGCCTGTCCCGCCTGCAGGTTTTCAGGGCTGGAAACCCACTCCCTTCTGACACCACTCTCTGGGTTTCCCTTGGTGACCCCAAGAGGACACACGGCGTTTATAGGGTGTCTCCAGCCTTGCCCTGCAGGTCTCACTCCTGTCCTTTCCTATCCTGCCCATCCTGTCCCGGCTCCTACAAGGGATCTGGACCGTTCCTAGTGAAATGACAGCTCCAGTTTACTGAGTCATCACGATGCTCCCAGCGCTGTGCTGATGGCTTTATCCCACGTTCTGCATTTCATTAATCCTCACACCAATTTCCATCTCTGCTGTTCCCCGGCGTCACCCCTGACCAGTGGACCCACAGTGCTCCCCGCCCTCTCATTCCCCCGGCTCTCCAAGACCCCATACGGCCACCCCAGGGCCCCTTTGCTTAGACAGCTACTTTCTCCACCTAGAAAAATGGCACCATGTCTATGCAGACGGAAATCTTTTGACCATGCCCCCCCCACACCCTTATTCCCAGCCCACCGGGAAGTCCTACTGAGGCTGTCTCCAAAAACATGCACCCTCTTCTCTCATTTCTCCTTCTCTCATCTTTGTGTAGCCCCCTTGACCTCAGGGAGAGCCCTGGGGCTACGCTCCCACTGGGCCCTCTTCCATCTTTTCCTCGCAAGGCAGCAGAAGGGATGTGATTAGAACGATAACATTCTCTCACTTAATCTCCTCAGGGCCTGCCCGGCACACCTAGAAGCGAATCTGAACTATAGTCACAGGTGAAATGTCACCTCTTAAGAGCTGTCCTTGGCAGTACGTTTTATCTCCTCTCACCCCCTCCCCCCAATTCTCTCCCTCAGACTCTGACGTTCATCATTGCACTTATTACAACTGAAATTATTTTAGCCACATCTTTGTGGCTTTCTGTCTTAGAACATACAGACCATGCACGAAGCTCATACGTCAGAACCTACGTCCTATGTAGGAAGGGTGCTTGTTTGCTCACGACTGTATCCCAGGGCCCTGATAAATATTTGTTAAAGGTTGAATAAACGACCCATCGGGTACTTGGATTTTGTCCTACCCTTTCCCCCCACCCCCCCACTTCATTCAACTCTCCACTTCTCAGCTCTTTTGGTTTTAGTGAAACGCTCTCCCCAGTAGCCTGCCAGAGGAAGGAGATCAGACGTCCCACTGGAGACCTTGGGTTCCTGGTTCCCACCTCCCTGAGCATCTCCCTCAAGACCCGCTGCGCCTAAAGTCACAGGTGGAATTCCCGGGCTACATGTCTGTCTGGCCAAGGCAGCTTCGAGATGCAAGACATGTTATAAGCAATCCTGAAATAGGAGGCCCCAGAATGATAAGGGGCTTCCTATGATGCACTGGGTTTGAACATTTTTTTCTTTTACCAGCAACACATTCTTCATTTTCTTTACCGGTCTGCTGAAATATAAGGCCAAAATACCTCAGGAGAGGAAGCAGGTTAATCCTGGCTGGGAACTCGCCCGAGTGCACGAAAGCCCAGCTCCCTTTCACCAGGCTCCTGGCCTGCTCGGGCTCTGCGCGGGGCACCAAACACCTCCACGGGTTTACCATCCTTCTCTCAGTCTCTGTCTGGGTGATCCTGGTGGTTGGCTGGGTAGGTCGATAGCTAGGGAGACAGACACGGGGTTCAGCTGCAGCCCCACCAGCCGTGGCATTAAGCGAGTTACCCTACCTTTCTAAATGCCATCATACACAGAACACGTGCTACATGTGCCAAGAGAATTAAGGGAGAAAATGTGTCTAAAGGGCCTGGTGTGGAGCCTGGTACATAGGAAGTATTCCACAAATGAGTTGTTCCTTGTGTGTGTGTCACTAGCCGGGTGCGTGTCAGGGTCAGAGGGGTGTGGGACGGCCCCGACACTGGTGCCCTCCATCCCCGAGCCCATGTCGGTAGGAGGCTAGTCTCTATCGGGGTCAGTCACCCAAGGGGGTCCCACAACCCCCTCTGGCCGGCCACTCGCCTGTCCTCTTCCTTTGGGGGGAGGGGAAGGAGAATGGTTTCAGCGGGACCAACCACCTGGCATTAATCCCAAGGCATTTCATGCTGGTGTTATGGGGACATTTTATAAACTAGTTGAGGTCACTTGGATTTTTACTGAGGTCTTCTGAAAGATCTCACTGAGTCAGGGTCCCCGTGAATCTGATCAGTGTGCCTTACACGCTGTCCCCAGACCATTGGGAAAGATATGGAAGAGGACGGGCTGCAGGGGCTTGGAACAGGTTTTGCTTGCGTGACCTCTCGAGCAGTCTGGCTCCATAAAACTACTAACATTGAATTGCCAAGGGTCTTTATTTACATCCTGTTACTAGAAACTGCACCAGTCTTCCCCACACCAGCATGTTGATTCTGTAAAGATGGTGGGAGTTCTTAAAGCTGCCAGGAGGTAAATGCATGACAGCCCAGTGAATGTGAAAAGGAAATGCCATGCAGCCTGGCTGCTGCTTACATGGCCAACTCTGATTATTCCAAGACTATGAGTAAGGCCACTTACATCCACATGAAAGTGGCACTTATAGTCTGTCCCGTGCTAGAAAGAAACCCTGAAGAGCAGGTCACACAGATGGTCCTGAAATGAAAGTCTGAGGATGTGCTCTGCAGGAAAGTGACTCAGCGCTATGAGATGACATGACAGGAGGCGCTGACCCAGAAGGAGGGTCAGGAAGGCTCCCCAGGGAAGTTTACATTGAGGCAAGATCTGAGGATGGAGCCGAAGTCAGCCAGGCAAGGTGGGGGGAGGTGGGGGGACGTTAGAGAAAGGTGTGAGGCCTGAAGAAAAACATTGTCCCCCGATTATGAAAGGAAAACTACAAAGGTGACATTACTGTTTCATAAAATGCAAATAAAACAAAACACGCTATCAACTGTCTTAGGGCCTAGTAGTCATAAATCTTTCACTGTGTTTGGGGAAAATGTGCAGCTTTAGACACTCTCACTTGATCAGACTCCTCAAGCATGTGGAAGATGGCTGAGAAATCACAGGCATTCAAATTAAAGGAATCACTCACAGTCCAATCATCTCAAAATTATTTGAAATATGGAAACCTTTAAACTATTATTTGCACCAAAAAATATTTAACGTGGCTTGTGGGTGCATTTGAGTGTTTGATATGTGAGCTGGGAGCCTTCAGAATAAAGCCTTGACACAGCCCTCGGGGCACGGCATCTTGGCAGGATGGAGCACACTGGTGCAGCTCAAGCTCAGGGCAGGGGGAGGCTGGGAGGTAGGCAGGGTAGGGGCAGGTCACTGCAGGCCAGTGCAGGGCACATTAGGGGTCCGGGTTTTATTCTTAAGAGCAATGGGAACGGGTGTGTGTCGGGGGGTGTCTCCGCGTGTGATGTGTGTGTGTTTGTATGACAGCTACGGCCGTTCGCAGCCAAGGTCACAGTCCTAGGGGCCAGGGAAGGGAGTGAGGGGCCTTAGAATGAGGAGGGGGGCAGAGCCTGGCTGCGGGAAGAATGTGACAGGGCAGCCGGTAGGGAGGGGACAGGGGCTGCGAATGTCCACAAAGCCATGGAGAAGCTTGATGGAGATGCTCTCCAGATTCTGAAAAGGAAGACCCTTAACCTCTCCATCTCCCCAGTACCGTCTCCACCATCCACATCCCTCCAAGACCTGGGTCTGAGTGAGCAGGATCCTGCTCTTCAGCAGTACCTTTGTTCTTCCTGGCTGGTGGGGGATGACCGAGCTCCTGCCTCTGTCACCGAGCTGCTGAGCACAGTTGCACACGTTGTACACTGCACAAGAGCATCTGTGAAGGGGTGCGCCAGGGCTGAGATCCAGCTCTGTTCCTCTCTCTGTGCTGTGTACCCTCGGGGCAAAGGGGGCCCCTTCTGCAATCTGCACAAGGCACAGGCCATGCTGGCAGCAGCCCTGCCCTCTCTGGGGTCAGCCTGGTCGTAGTCCCCAGCACCATCGCATCAGTGGGCACCTACTCGTCTCCAGCAGCACAGTACCGAATTCTCTGCCTCCGTGAGGGCTCTCTGTCCCCGAGAAGAGCCTGCATCTCTCCTCTCCTTCCTTCCACGTCCCCACATGGGACGTGGGTCTGCCTTTCCCGCCAAACTCCACCTCCTGTGCTCAACACCACTAGAGCAACTATGAAGCTTTCTAAAGCAGGAAATAATCCCGTCAAAATACTGTTTCCTGGACTGCAAAACTCCTCAAACGTTTGTCACAAGAAAACCAAGATGAGGCTAGGTCAGTAGGCATGTGTAAAAACAATGCACATCAAAGACATTTTCTAGGCTTTTCCACATGGAGGGCTCAGCCAGACCAATCTACCTAGAAAGTTTATTAGCAGCTGTTTTAGAAAAATGTGGACTAGTCATCTTTGACTCTATAAATTTCTATGCTTGTGAGAATCACTTATAACAAGAATGTATCCTTTTCTGACTTGGAAATATAAAAAACAAATCAGGAAAAGTGTGAGGTCGGTCATATGACACAGCAGCTGAAATAAAAGGTAATAAACAGGAGGTGGTCATTCAAGAGTCCCTTATTTTCATCAACTTAAAACTTGAACAATCAGGACTGATTCCTTCCCAGTGCAGTTAAAACATTCATTTTTAAAATAATATGAAAGTGACAATATAATTTCACAATGCAGAATACATTCAACAGAGTAAACAGATGGGATCTGTCAGGCCCAGAATCCACTTTCAATCATTTTCCCATTTGTCCTCGAAACAGTCCCACTAAGTAGGCACAGTTGTCTGCATGTGACAGACGGGAAGCGAAGGCTCAGAGGAAGATGAGTTTAAACACTAGTGCGTGTTGGAGATGGGGTTTTCCAATCCGGGCCAAATCGACTCCAGAGCCTGAACTGCTAACCACCAGATTGCACTCTCTCCTGGAGAGCGCTCAGGGGGGCCACCAAAGCCTTTTCTACATGGAGCTCTCTGTGGACCCCACGGAATCCTTCCACCTGCAGCTCAGACCACAACAAGGGAGCCCTGTGTGCTACCATTTTCTCTCTAATTATAGTTTTGGGGTTTTTTTTGCGGTACGCGGGCCTCTCACTGTTGTGGCCTCTCCCGTTGCGGAGCACAGGCTCCGGACGCGCAGGCTCAGCGGCCATGGCTCACGGGCCCAGCCGCTCTGCGGCATGTGGGATCTTCCCGGACCGAGGCATGAACCCGTGTCCCCTGCATCGGCAGGTGGACTCTCAGCCACCAGGGAAGCCCTCTAATTATAGTTTTACAATCATTAGATGGTCCTGTTGGTGTCAGGGTCTAACAGAGTCTCGCAGACGGTTGTCAAATCCCTTCATCCTGCCAAACCTGTTTGGCTAACGAGCCCTCGTGAAAACGAAACTACGCTAAAGAAAGAATAAGGAAATACAAAGCATCCTTTTTCTTAGAGGCCTTTGCCTACTGCTATTTATCATGTGTTTGTGTCCCCCCAAAATTCATAAAATAATCCCAGTGTGACGGAAGCCTTTGGGAGGTGATTAGGTTGTGAGAAAGAAGTCCTTACGAACGAGATTATACGAGAGACGCCAGGGAGCTGCCTCCCCCCTTCCTCCACATGAGGGCTCAGAGAGATGGCCCTCACCAGATAGCAAATCTGCCAGAGCCTTGATCTTGGGCTTCCCAGCCTCCTGGACGGCGAGAAATAAGTGTCTATTGTTTAGAAGCCCCCCAGTCAATGTCAGTGTTACAGCAGCCTGACGGACTAAGACACCTACTTTCCCCAATTTACGGCCCAGTTCCTGCTAAAACTCTGAGCCAGGCTGAATCTTCACTGCAGGTTAAAATAAGGAGGATTTTCGGCAGCTACAACAGCCCTGCCTTCTTCCTAGTGCCTTTGGGATGAAACGTCCCTGGTTAGAGGAAAGTGGAAACCTCATTCTGTATCACATGAGCGCTGACTCGGGCTCTGATAAATGGGGAATTAGCAGAACCTGCGGCTTAAGCGCCCCCCACCCACCGATGATGCTTCAAACTTGCTGTGAAACCTGGGGAGTGGAGCCGGGAGAGAAACGTGGCCACCTGAGCTCTGTCCCCACTGTGACTGCCTACGTGCTTATGAACAGGTTCCTTTGTTTCAGTTCCCTTATTAGTAAAGTCGGTTCGTACTGGAGGGTTACCAAGCTCTTTGCAAATCTGCGGAAAAGGCCATGGCCTCCATCAAAGAAACATTTCCATCTGCCTAAGTGTTGCATACACTTTCAGAGTATTCCCAGTTAGGAACCCCTGGGGTTCAAGTGATTATTCAGGTTCCTTTGGGCTCTGACACTCGATCTTCCTCTGATTCTACCAGGAGGGAATGTACACCGCTCACCTCCCCTCTTCACTCCACAAAAGACCACCTCCCCAGGGCTACACGGGGCAAAATGAGATAGAAAGTCTATCCCCACCCCACCCCAGTCCCTGAGTCTGCATGCAGGAACCACACTCATCCCAATAGCCATTGTGTTTATAGTTCTTCCTTTCTTTCTTAATGAAGTTAATTCTTGTTTATTTGAGATGAACGCAAAACAAGAAATAAAGATTGGGGAGTGGAAGAGAGATTTCTTAGGTTAAAAAATACAATCAGGTGTCAGATTCTAATGTGACCAGGACCTAAGAGGTGACAGGCGTGGTGTGGGGAGCCCCACCCCGTTACTTCCCATCACATCTGTCCCCAGGGATGTCCCTGGCCAGGGCCAGCTGTGATCAGTGAACGTGCCCACCAAACCCATGGAGTCAAACTGGCCTTTTCAAAAGCATCCACTTCCCAGTTTTTCTCAGATTGATCTGCCAACCAGATCCTGTTCACAAAGAACCGGGTAGATTCACCCCACCCTGGGAAAACAGATAAACACAATAGCCTTATCTCTGAGTATAACCTTGTATCATTCTCTCCAACAAGCTAGCAATAGATGAACAATTCAATTGTCAGGGGGTAAAAACAGCATCCCATGTGGCAGCAAGCCTGGTTGTCACTACCTATTTTCACTCTCATTAAGCCCATCACGTAATCATCCACCGTGCATTTCCTTGTCTTTGGAATGGATTAAACTTTATTTTACCCTCGGGATAAATCACCGGCAGCCACCACTTCCTGTGCCAAGCACATCACGCGCACTGTCACTGATCATGTAATGTACATGCTATTTTCACTGTACAGGTGAGAAAATTGCCAGCATGATTATCTCCACTCTACAGACAGGAAATCAGGGCTCCGCGAGGTGAAGTAACTTACCCCAAATCACACAACAAACAGGAGGCAGGGCTAGGATTCAGGCTCAGGCTCACCAAACATTTCCTTTCTTCCCTCTAGCCCAGCAGTTCCCAAACTTCTGCATAGTAGGATCCCCTGGAGAGCTTTTAAAACTCCCAACACCCAGGGCACACCCTAGAAATCACAATCTCTTGGGAAAGATGCAGGCATAGGTATTTTTTGAAGCTGCCCAGGTGATTTTCATGTGCAGACAAGGTTGGGAACGACCATGTTAGCACCTGGAAGCATCTTCAGCTGCAAGTATTTGCCAAACAAGCCAAGTGCAACTCAAGCAAAGAATAAAATGGAGCAAACTGAAGACTGAGCTGAGAGTAGCTGAGGAGACACACCAGAATAAGGGAATCTGTTTTCTCTAAAGGCAATGGAAGAAATTTGATAAGAGAAGAAACTTACTTAATGCAAGCACCAAGGATTGCAGTAGGATGCTGGTTTTTAGTGACTCCATGGTTAAGGGCTGAATAAAAATGCACTACGTAAATCTCTTTTAATTGGGGTCCCTTTTTGCTTCGTTCTTGGGAGGAAAGTGACTCTTTAGTTCATGTTTATTCATGTTAGAAGCTAGTCTTTAGTACAGCAGGCTGTGGCTGGCACTACCATGGCCTCCAGAGCGGTAAAGAGCCTTCTGATGGCCTTTTGCAACAGCAAAGACAGTAGGATTACAGCCAGTAGGGCATTTGTGTTAGTGCATATAAGAAATATATTCAAATTCCTTAAAAATAGGAGTTCATTGGAAAAGCCTCAATCCCCGACTATGCTAGGAAGTAAGAGTTTATTTTGATGTCATCTTGCAGAACCTGTTTGAAAATTTTGATGGTCCAGTTAAGCATCCTGAGGAATTACTGCTTTTAGTTTGACTGTAAATAGAATTTTACTTGAATGAAACTTTACTGCTTATGTCTTGGCTGAAGTCCAAGAAAGGATAATTAGCAAATGATTTGGTGGTGGTCATGCTTATACTTATTAGAGTTAATACTTTGTTTTCAGTAACATGTATTGCCTGCATGGGTCTATAGTGTTCATCACTGAATGGAAATCCTTGGATTTCCAAAGCAAACCTACACATCACAAATCTTATAATCCAGTTAGGTAAATTCTTTTTTTTTTTTTTGCGGTACACGGGCCTCTCACTGTTGTGGCCTCTCCCGCTGCGGGGCACAGGCTCCGGACGTGCAGGCCTAGCGGCCATGGCTCACGGGCCCAGCCGCTCCACAGCATGTGGGATCCTCCCGGACCGGGGCACGAACCCGCGTCCCCCGCATCAGCAGGCGGACTCCCAACCACTGCGCCACCAGGGAAGCCCAAGTTAGGTAAATTCTTGTACTTAGATCGGATGCATCCTTCTACCTCAGATAAAGATAGGAGCTAATGATAATGAAATCCACAATTCACTGGTTTTCTATTGTTTTTATTTTCCTCTTTTGTATTTAATAGTAGTATCTTCCTAAGCATGCTATAACTAGACTGAAAACATTGAGTCAACCTACTTCTATGCATCTGTTTACTATAACAAGGATCTGGGAAAACCAGCCTTGTTGTTTGTGTACTGCTGAGATGGCTCCAGGAAAATCAAACTCACTCCAGGACAAATGACGGCGAAGAATAACTTTCCATGTATTCCAGCCACCCTCTCCGTTTAGTCTGTCCTTCTTCCATTAAATATACATATATTTTGGAAATGAGAGATCTCTCAAGACACCCTGAATTCGAATGGTTTAATAGTAGAAATAGCTTCTCCTGTTCTATTTATAGTTTTCCAAAGTCATTTTGTAAAGCCAAAGTCACTGTGCCTGAGAGTAGTTTGAGTTTTTCCCTCCATCCACTTACAGCTGAAACCTGTCACTTCTCGTGTCAAATTTAATGACCATATTCATGGACGGTGGTACTTGTTTCTTTGCGAAAGTTTAGGGATTTCAAAAAAGAGGGGTTGGGCTTCCCTGGTGGCGCAGGGGTTGAGAGTCCGCCTGCCGATGCAGGGGACACGAGTTCGTGCCCTGGTCCGGGAATATCCCATGTGCCGCGGAGCGGCTGGGACCGTGAGCCATGGCCGCTGAGCCTGCGCGTCCGGAGCCTGTGCTCCGCAACGGGAGAGGCCACAACAGCGAGAGGCCCGTGTACCGCAAAAAAAAAAAAAAGAGGGGTCCTGTTTAGGATCTGTTGCGAGGAATGTCCAATCAGAGAACCTATTTGCAAAAATCTCTCTCCAGGGAACTTTGCTGCCAGACCACGGAAATCAGATAAGTCCTTAGAAATATTATACTTTTGACTAGGGATGGTTTACTGTTGTAAGTAAATATAATGCCAAGATTCTTAAAACCAAATAAACAATAAACTGATCACTGGCTAGAAAACAGCAAAAAGATAAACTGTAAGAACTGTTTTCTTTTCTCTACAGTGGAAACTTGAGCTAATAAAAAACTAGTCATTTTTAGGGAAACTTGGTTGATACCTGCCCACGTGAGCTTCTTTTGCATTCAGCTTCTGTTTAATACACAATGCACACCTTCTTCCTTTCGAACGTGCAGATTTGAGTGATGTGCACAAGCATCATTTTCATTCGTTGCTTTACCTCTGATCTCAAACCAGTCCTGCGCATTTAGTAAGCACTAAATAAATATGCGTTGGACGCACAAAGGAGTATTGGTATTTGGAGACAAATGTATAACATTCTAGTAAAAAGCCAAACTTTGGGGTTGGAGTCAGATAGTGTGAAGGAGTCAGGGCCTCCCTGGGGTCAGGCTGAGGCACACAGGTGAGGGCCTCCACCTCTAGTGCTGGTGGTCACGTTCTGGGGAGGCATCTCCCCACCAGCTCTAGTGGCAGGACCCCAGCATGTCCTCTCCTTGCCCGGGGTCTCCTGGGAGTCCCCGGCCAGGCCTCGTCTTGGGAAGTTTTGCTTCTCTGTGACCTCAGTGGATCCGGGTCGCTCTGCCACGGCCTCCAGGCCCACGAAGCGTGTACATGTGCTTACGTCTACACAGGCAAAATAAAACTCTTGATAACATGGACATTTCTGGCAAAAATGACTTTCTTTCCTCCTTAGCTTTTTTCTTTTTCCTGTCAGTAATGAAAGGACAGGGATGATGCAGTGAGAAGGAGGGAGGTGCTCACTGAGTATGTTTGTTGTGGCTCTTTGTTTGCCTGACATTGTGCGGGGGACTTTTAAATATTAATGCAACTCTTTCAGGGGGATCCTTTAAGATGATATAAAATGAGAATTTGGCTCAGTCTTCATCTAGTTTTTTTTTTTTAATCTTTGGAATAGCAATTGCTTCTACTCAAGAATAGTTTTCTCACCCATGATCATCCAGGCAAAATTATAAAAGGTGTATTAGGTTCTTTCCCAGCCATGCAAGCTGTTAGTCTCAGCCAGCTGAAGGCCACATTTATTTCTAGGCTGCAGATTCTTTGGTGGATTTTTAAATTTGTATTAATATTATGAATGTTATGGCAGTGAAAATCCTTGCCTTCTTAGTGAGAACTACTCTAGTGTTTCCTTACTTTTTATCAAATACCTTTAATAGATTTTTTATTTTATCATTTTCCTTTGGTCATGTTATAATTTAGTCTTTATTGTAAAATAATTTTTATTCAATTTCTTTTGAGTTCACTTGTCTTATTTCATATATTTTACTACAAAAATTTATTCTTATAAAAATATTATGAATGTTATATCTTTTTAGAAAAATATATAGAAAAATATAACTGAGTATTGTACTTGGGCCTGTATATAAAGAGTTTAGATGATAACATATATATATTTTCTAGTTTACAATTTTCTTTGCTAAACTGTATTTGATTTGTTTGTATATTTTTGGATTAAAAAACAATTTATTTTTGCAATAACACAAGAATGTGAAAATGAGCTTGATTTTCTTTCTTTTTTTTTTTTTTTGGCTGCACCACATGGCTTGTGGGATCTTAGCTCCCCTACCAGGGATTGAACCTGAGCCTTCAGCAGTGAGAGCCCAGAGTCCTAACCATTGGACTGCCAGGGAATTCCATCTCATTTCCTGATAGCCCATGGGTAGAGTCTTTTTCTATGATATTTTAAAAAATGTTTTGAAAGAGATGTATACCTCAGAAGAAATAAGAGAAGTAAACATAACATTTCTCACAGATGCTAAAGGGTGAAGTAAATATCTATAAAAGAGTAAATATGCCCCAGTCTAAATACTGTGCCAGGTTCCTTTCCTGGTAATCTTGAAGCAGTCCCCTGAAGGAAAGCCCAGCCATAAAAAGGATGTGATTTGATGCCATCCACAGAAGTGTGGAATATTCCCCAATTTTAACAAATGGATGCAGAAATAGCAGATTTAGGAAAATTACTAAAATGAACGGAAAGAGACTTTCTTCTAAGCAATCAAACTCAACCATTTTAACTACATATGTTCTTCAATCATTTAAAACACAAATTGCTTTGAACATAAGTAATCATCTATGTGTAATTCCTACACGGGGACCATTCTGAAACAGATGTCTAGGTTGTTTTCTTTTTCCTCTCTGAAGAATTTATTAACCACAAAGACATTGCCTAAGACCACCCATCTCATTTAAATGACATCTCAATATTAGAATTCAAGTATAAAACCAAACAACCCACATCAAGGATTCTTTCTAATCGTGTAAATACCAAATAGCTTCAGTTTGTCAAAGTCACCTAATACTGTCTTTAAAACCAGCTCAAAATGTTTTAAGTCCCTAGAGAATGGTGACTTTTGAAAGCTTTCCTTTGCCACAGACTGAAGGCAGGGATGGAGTGTGGACTGTTAAATATTCATGCTGATTCACAAAGAGAGCTTGTCCAGATGCTCAGGCAGAGAGAAGGTAGCAGAGGCTTTGGAAAAGGGAATTCATCCAGAAAACAAAAGCATCAACCTCTGCCCTTATTATGGTGCCTTGGGATTTTAAAAAGACTACTCTTCGAACAGATGGGCCCTGGATGTACAACTGATCACAGAAATGCACCTCCGGCTAAGTGCTAACACTGTCCACAGCTCAGTCTAAAGGAATGATCCTATTTGTTAAGTTTGTTCACTATTCTATTCTTTCTCCTGCCACCCACCCACTGAAAAGAACCCAGAACCTCCTATTAGGTTTTCTTTCCCCTAATTGAAGAGTTCCAAAGTCATTTGCTCACAGATGTACTAGGATGTCTATGTTGATCCCCAAATCCATGCTGTTCATTTTTTGGGGGATGCCAGTGGGGTGGGAGCTGGGAGATGTATGACTGGTGTATCTGCCAATTGCAGATTTAGTTACAAAAGAATAGAGGGAAAGGGCTCTTTTCTTATTTCCATATCAAATGCAGTAAAAGTGTCAAGCAAGGTCTACGTTTTCTACACAGGCTCACGTGTTGGGTTTCTTTGGAGTTTTTTAATTTCTTAGGACAATATTGTGGAATACATAAAAATATACTCCAACATACAACACACGGGGTGGAACCAAACAAGAAAGATGTGATTGAAAGGCCCATAGCTGGAACCAGGTTGCCCACAGCCTTCTCTAATTTTCTACTTATTTAATAGAAAATATCAAAATATATTATAATGATATTATAATGAATCTAATAGAGAATATGGTATGATCAGAAACTGAAGAAAGCCAAGGCAGAATCCTCAAGAACTATTTTTAATCCGTGTTGTAGAATGCATAATCGAAATGCATTCAACAAATAAAGAGTAGTTGTTAAAATATAGAAAATGACAGTGATTCGATGAGAGACTGTGAACAGCCTTAACTATGTATATATCTCTATGTCTAGATATATGGCCATACAAATTGCTTGGCTGATAGGCAAAGGTGAACCACAAAAGATGCGCTAAGCTACAAAGCAAAATAAATGACTGTCAACCAAAATTCGTTTCAATTTTTATTATGAATGTCCCAAGTGGCAGCATACTGTGACAGTGTTAGGTTCTCATTGATTAAATGTCAAGAGACCACAGACTACAGCATTCCAAGCACTTTAATTTGTGACAGAGCCAAAACAAATAAAAGAATGATAAAAATATTCTTTTAAGTGTAAAGAGTGCTCGTATTTGAGTTTGTTTTGTTTTCCCTGCAGGTATTGTGAACACTGATAATTTCTGAAACACAAATCCTGGTCTGGATACTTGCAACAAACTTTTATAATCTCTGCCTGAATAAGAAGCGAATAAGAAATGTACTTATAAAGTATGTTGACGATACAATGTGATATACCCACTCATTGTCCCTTCCTTCCTCTCCCACTAGGCTTCTCATCTGCCACCAGGTACCCGCTGTTTGTACGACCAGGACACGAAGGCTGAAGTGAAATACTTGGAAGACTACATTGAACCTGGATTTTCTCAAAGCTGCATTCCTTTTTTTTTTAATGAAAGGCGAAGGCTTTCAACGTTTGAGATTGTCCAAGGAGGTGACTAATCATGATGGATTGAAGCCACCAGTCAAGAACTACAGTTTATGCATGTCATGTTCAAGGAAAAAAGCCTCGATTTGCTAAAGCTACGGTTCTAGTAATCTTGTAGTTCCGACACAACTGGACATTTCCCCCCGAACGGTTTCCTTGCAATCTGTCCTTTTCATCACTGGTACAGGATGATGCTACAGCTGGAGTTTGTTGCCATTTATATTCCAAAAAAAATTTGGGTCCTGTGGAAGTGTGTATCTCTTACAGATGCAATACTGTTCGTCTGAGTGGATCCTCAAAAAGAACAATTATGGACTAGAAACTCATAGAGTTTGTGTTTAAAATTTATAAAATTAAACCTGCTCCAACAGGTAATACAGGGAGGCATGCTTGCAACCTCTGGATTCAATCAGAAACAATGCCTGAGAGCACAGAGCCTTCAATAGGGAACGGCGGGTTCCTTTTAACGCTTCCTTAAACAAGATCCGATGTGATGCACATTGGAACTTTGAAGCACGTCTCATTTATGTCTACAAGGCCTGGGACACAGGAAGCTGCCAGGACTTCATTCATCATCTTGCCTGTTGACAAAAGGAACAATAACTGGTCATCACTGGTCAATGGAATAACTTTTCCTAGTTTTTTTTTTCCAAGATAATTCCTAAAGAAGAGACGGTGTGAACACAACAGCAAATGTTTCAATGTTTGATGAATTTCTGTGCTCTAAGATGCCATGTCTTCCTCCAGTGGAACAGGAAGAACTGGAGTGTTCATCGCTCTCCTGGCGGGGGAATGGGTCAGGAGAGACCCCTGTCCTGGAGGTCAGCACGCCTAGGCTCCAGGCAAGATTCTGCCAGTAACTCACCACGCCACCTAACCTTGCTGGGCCTTGGTTCCTTCACATATACACTGAGGACTTCAGTGGATGAGGGCTAAAAAGAAAGCCACCGACTAACGTTTAATGGGTCCATGTGGTCCTGCCTTCGTAGCTCCTTAGAGAACACAACCAGGTAGAACCATTTCTGACTGTGGCAATGGTTAGGCTTCCAAAATGCCTGCGCCTGGGGTGCCTACCATCCTAGTTTAGACTGGTGATGAGAACCAGCTGAACTGCCAGAGAAGTCGCAACGTATCTATTAGCATCTGAAGTCAATAAAAATCTGCTTAAATGATGATGTGACTAAGCTCTATGGGTGTAAAATTCTGAAAATACACATTTCCACATTTTTTAGTGTCTTAAGATCTAAGAATTGTCTCTTTACTTGGGGTAGCTACTGGTTTCCTTAAATTAAGAAATAATTATGTAAAAGTTGAAAGATCCATTAATAAGTATGACAACGTGGATGCAATCTGTAAGAGCACAGTACCTAGCCCTAAGATCCAACTAGTTGGACTAGTTTAAGTAATTACTTCAAATAACTTTACAAAGACACACCAACTGGTAAGCAGAGATGGGACCTAGACACAGGAAGTGTGACCCTAAAACTGAGGCGTTTAACCACTATGCAAACTACCTCACCATGCCTTGTTAAAATGATAATGAATTGGGACTGTAAAGTTTACTGTGACTTTCACAGCTGTCATAGGCACAACCAGGAATTTGGTTCAATATTTGGAAATTTCGGGCCATTTGTTCCCATTAGTCACAAAATGATAAGCTTCCACAGTTGAAAAACTTTAGCAATTTTGATTTGATCTTTATGCTTCGGAGGCTGGTGAAACTTAGATGATGCTGAAACAACCGTTTATTGTTTATATATCATATCATACTACTACATTGTGTCATTATCATATTATATATGAATATAAATATATTAAGGCATCATGGCTGTCATTTGTGGCAAAAAAAAGCTTAATAATTTTTTTCATCTTTCTACTGTGGCTTTGGCATAAGGGGAGACACAACTTTGTGAAATGTGTGAATGATTCACACAAAACGAAACTGGCACCAAGATATCATCTATTACTTGGATTATTCTAAGTGCTTTGCTAATGAGTTTATCCTTCAAATGCTGACATAAAAGCTACTCAAGAAAGAAAACGACAATGAAAATAAGCTACAATGCTAACGGGACAGAGCCATTTTCTTCAATCTGGATAAGATTTGCTGTAACCCTAGGGTTGCTGTCCAGAGTAAACCAGCATTCGTGGGATAAAAGGCACAGAGACCACAGTGGGGAACAAAAGGGAAAAGACACAAGTTTACTCAAATCGTGTGGTGGGGATCCACGAGAATGATCTAGGAACACATGCACGTTTATCAACACAGACTAAATTTCTGGGTTTCTTCGTTGCCCAGTAAGAGAAATAAAGATTGCTGTCTTGACAAATGAACACGAAATAAACAAACAGTAAGTAAAATTTCTTATGGAATTCTGGCCAGTAGTTTTACGACCGTGGCTTTCTGGGCTGTGATAGCGTACGTCCTAAGTGCCTGATGGAATCACTACGAGAGCACGTACAGTAAACCGCTCCGTCACTGGAGACGGGGGACATTAAGACGGAAACATCAAGTTCTCGCGCAAGTAACAGTACAGAGGGCTGGAGATGACAGTCACACAGCTCACGTTTGGACAGCGCTTTAGCTTTCAAAGCCCCTTCACATGTATGAACTCTCTGGCATGAGCTTACAATGGGGACTCTGCTGACATGAGAGGCGGCTAAGGTTTGAGGGTTAGGGGACCTACCTGGCGTTACATGGGTATGTGGGTCACTGAGTCACTGGGCAGGAGGAGGCCCAGCCCCTTCTCCTCTATGTCCCACCCCTGGCTGGTAACACTGAATATCGATGAATCCACTACTTACTATAATGCATCTCTTCTGCATTGTTTTGTTCCTACTCTTACCCCTCATAGATTGTCTTATAAAGAACACCTTGCAAACTAGACCTAACCTCCTCCACAAAGAAGCTGGGTTGGGGGAAACGCCTTGCCCCGTGTTACAAGGCACCCAGCAAAGAGGAGAGCCAGGACTCAAAGCCGCGGCAGCTGCGGTTCCCCAGCTCCAGCTCATTGCGGTACGCGCTGGGCCACAGGGCAGACGCGTCTACGCATGCTGTGGAGTCCCATCTTTACACGGCGAATCCAACAGGAGCTTCCGTGTCTACAGCCTAGTCACAAAGACAGACCCCGCCGCTGCCCCCGAGACTTGCCACCGAGTGGCACTGTGGGCAGGAGGGCTTCTTCCAAACTCCTTAAATAGGTTTTGTGAAGAGCATTCTCGCTTCTTCAGGGATCACTCTTTGTTAGCAGTGATCAGTGCGCTGCACGGCTGCCCATAATATGGGCTACAATTTCATAGTAAATGAAGAGTAGGAGGCCAAACACGGCATTTTTCAATGAGAACATGGTACGAAAAGAAATTTTTTAAGTAAACTGAGAGGTAGCAGTGCCCGGAGGTGGAAGTAATACCTGGAAGGTAATTGTAAAAGTTCTAGAGCCAGTTTTCTGCAGCTCAAGTTGCCATAAATGAAGTATTTGCTGCAACTGTCCTTAATTCTGGAATGCAGTTATTCCTTTATAAAATGGGCACAAGGCAGAAGAATTGACTTGGGGGGCCCCTCATCCAGCTGTAACTCACTGGGGGGTCCCACTGGTTCCAGGTCACTGACGTACACGTCTCACTTAACCTACACAAACAGCCCTGCCAAGTAGACAGATTCATTAACTTCACGTTGCATATGAGAAAATGATGTTCAAAGAGATTAAATAACCTGGGAAAGACGACACAGCTGGAAAGCGGCTGAGACTGGCTTTCAGGTTAAGTGCGCCTCACACCCAAATTCTCTGCCTTTCCTCGCACACCCCTGGGCTACACACACAAGAAGGGTCACCCCGTACCGGCACCCGTGGGCCCCATGGCGGCTGCCGAGGGGCCGGCAGGGAACAGCACCGCCGGGGAGGTCCAGCTGCTTCCAAAGCAGCCACACCCCTTCTTACCCGTGGATACCTGGCTCTAGAACCAGTGGCCAGGCTTCCATGAATGCAGGGCCGCAGAAGGAGGAGGGAATAAGCACAGGCGGGAATGACCACAGGTGAACCGACAGCAGGGAGAAACAGGTATTAGGTTAACGTCAGTCACAGCGTAGAGGCTGCTGTGGTCTCTTTCCCATTCTTCCTCCTTAAGTAAATGCGATCTGATTTCCAAATAACCTATTAGCAGACTGAAAATTACCTACAGCCTAAAGAATCACTTCTAAATTACAGTTGAGAAAGAGACAAAATCTACAGAGAGGCTCTGACCCCTTTATAATTAATCTTCACTTCTTGTCCCAGTAAAAGTCTCATCAGAGGAGCCAGTGATCGGCCAGGCTGACGGACTGGAATTCACCACCCTGTCTCCTGTCCTCCACAAAAGGAGGAGGCGTGTGATTGCGAAGCCAGGGGAAAGAAAACCTACCCTGGGTATGATCTGTCCTGGCACTGATGCTATTGTATTAACCACCAGTGGGCTACATAGCGAGGAGATGGAGCAATACCAAGAAAAACCAGGTCCTTTCAAAAGACTTTCAGATCCAAGCCTCAGCCAGCCTGCCTTGCCACGCTGAAGGGAAAGTGCCAGAGTTATTCATGGATGCCAGGCCCCCATCTGCCTCGTCCAGCTGATCCGCTTGGTCAGCCCATATGGGAGCAGGATGGCTGGCACAGATCTAAAAGTAGCAGTGTGTGCAGACATGTTCTAACATAATTTGCTAAATGTTTTATTGTTCTACAAAAACCTACTTAAAATGTGTGGAGCCATGTCCCATTAGATTAGAACAGTATGAAGTCAGGTCTTCCCAAGAATCAGGTGTAAGAGTAATTAAAATAAAAGAAAGGGAACGATTTCCTATTACAGAAGTTCCTTTCTACGATGGGGGATACCCAGGGCTCCTCTATTTAATGGAGATCACGCTTTGTTTCCTGCGTCACGCCTACACGTGTACGGCTCATACCCTTTTTTGGATTCCCCAAAGAAGCTACGTAATTCCAACATAATAGAAAGCAGGGTCATATACATTAGTGCTAAAACAGACCTTGGGAATTGCAGGGCACAAAATTCTACTCTTAAACATTAGAAATCTGAAGCTCAGAGGTTTCACGCTTGCCCATGGGTGCACAAAGACAGGGAATCTAGCTAATGCTCAGATTTCTTGCCCTACCATACACTGTATGCCCTACAGAGTCCTTTATTCATTTAATTCACATCTCTCAGACACTAACTCCTGGAAAATTATGCCGCTTGGCATGAATGATCCAAATATAATATAGACTTCTGAACGGTCCAAATATAACAGACTTCTGGTCCACGATGGACTGAGCTGTTGCCAGAGGTGCTAAGATCCAACCTCATGTGCGCTGGTGGGCGGGAGGCAAAGGGTCTCAGGGCCCGGCAGAACCCTCCAGCGAGCTCATTTACGGCAAGGCAGTTCAGCATTCTGGCTAAACGTGTGCCCTTTGGAATCGGACCCATCGGTGGCCTTGCAGCTCTGAAGTTGCTCTTTACTGGATATGCAATCCCTGGGGCAAGTTCCTTAGCTATTGTTGAGTTTCCTCAACTGTAAAATGGAGACCACTACCCACCACCAAGGCTACCTGTGGGGAGTATGTGAGGGGCTGTGTGGGAAGTGGCCATCACAGAGGAGGCAGGAGGTCTGGAGACTCCCCTTTGCCAGCCATGTTCTCAGGGGCCCTGGCGACGCAAGGGGAGAGCAGAGATGCTGGCTGCTACTCAGGTTTTAGGAGCCAGGCTGACGTTTGCCATTCCCTCTGCGTGGAATGCTCCCTTCTCTACCTGACAGTGCTCGGTCAGCCACTGAAAATGCTCTACTTGACGGCTGCCTCCTTGCACGGCCTTCTGCATTAGTTGAGGCCCCGTCCCCAGGCCCCCCTTGGTCCACACCCCCGGGAGGGCCTTGTTCTCATCCTCACCTTCTCCCTCCTTTCCTGGACTACGAGAGCCCCCATAACGGATTGAAAAAGCGAATGAAAGAGGCCCACAGCCCCTCGTCTTGCTCATGGAGGCGTCAGTGACTCTATGGACGACACACTCCATGCCACTCTGGCCGTTACACAGTCAGGACACTTCCTTTCTCCACTCTGCCCCCAAAAGCCCAACGAGCCTCCCGCTTCTTGCCCCACCTGCCAACACTTCTCTCTCTCTCTCTGGGCCACTCCTATTCGGAGGAGAGAATCGCCACGAGCAACAAGGAATCGGTACTTGTATATATATATATTTTTAAAGTCAAAGCTTATGCCCTTGTTGAGGTACAAGAAAAACAAAAACAGTTTCTGTTAACAACTCACATGTGGCCCGACGAGTCTGGACATTGACACCCTGACACCCTGAACTTTGGGGCAGGTGGGTAGGAGAGATGACAAGTAGCAGAATGAGAAAGAGGGAAAGAACGGGTTATCAAAGGTGCCGTCCTGGGACCTTAAAGTGGGCTGCCGGCTGCGAGGGCCGGGAGGACCAGCCTGCGCTCCAGAAGAGGGAGGCCAAGGCCTGTCTCTGCCGCTTGGCACGGGGCTTCTCAATGGACGTTCAACGCTGAATGAAGGTCTGCATGAACGGAAGTGGAATAACCCCACACAGCCATCCTGGAAGTATAAAGTCTACCCAGCTAAACCCTTAATCCTCTTAGACAACTTGCATAAAACAGCCTATGACATTCATTCTGCAGGCAGTGGAATCACCTCGACTCTTGGAGGTCCTTAGGCTGGGGGCTGAGGCTAAGAGCTCATGAATTTTACACGAGAGCTTGCTTGAGACAGCTCTCCTTCTGGCTTAAAGGTTAAAAGGGTTGACTTTGGGTTTCCAAGAACAGATACTGTAAGATTAATGAGTGGCAGGTCACATGACGCACTGCCCTCAGTTTTAAAACTGTTATGTTCAAACTATCCATAGTAGGATGTATTCTTCCCCTCCCCCCATCTGGAGCACAAACTATTAACATGTATGTATTCAGTAAAATTGAATCCATCAGATAAAAATTTTTAGTAATTTAAAAAGTTAATTTTAGGGCCTCCCTGGTGGCGCAGTGGTTGAGAGTCCGCCTGCCGATGCAGGGGATGCGGGTTCGTGCCCCGGTCTGGGAGGATCCCATGTGCCGCGGAGCGGCTGGGCCCGTGGGCCATGGCCGCTGGGCCTGCGCGTCCGGAGCCTGTGCTCCGCAACGGGAGAGGCCACAGCAGTGAGAGGCCCGCATACCGCAAAAAGAAAAAAAAAAAAAAAAAAAAAAAAAAAAGTTAATTTTAAAAGACTTTCAGTATTTTTTACTGGCACACCTCCTTTATGCATAAAGTATGCTCTAGAAACAAAGGACCTTAATTACATCTTATTTTTAGAGTATTGGAAGAAGTTGGTGTTTAAAGAAATCCTCCTGTTCATCTTTTTTGTAGGGTAAAGGAGCTTTTGAAAAGTGAACAATCATCCCCTTTTTAAATTTTCAATTTTCATATACCCAGTTTGCTTAAAGCAAATTCAATCTGGTGTCCTCAGCTGTCTTCACAATTGGACAGACTTGATGGCCACCCAGTTGAGCAGATGCTTTTTTTTCCTTTTTGTTTTCAATTTGCAAACTGGATTAGTGGCAGAGAATTGACATGACTTAGTCAAGGAAATGACGAGGCAGTCACTTTTCTTGGATGTCAGAACATACGACCCCCAGGCAAGATGACCATGGGAATTCTCAGGGCAGGGACCCCCACTCCCAGCTCCGAAGGACAGCAAGCCCTGGGCAGAGCAAGGCCCTGGGGTTGGAGGGGCCAGGCAGCCAGGAAGAACCCACCCGGGCCCACGCCTGGCCTTCTGCACACGCTGCCCCTCTGAGTGGGCTCAGCAGTGCCTCCATCAGATCTTTACTTTGTATGCATACGCTTTATCTCCTTACCCAGAATAAGCATTTAAAATCGGGAATTGGCTGTTTCAAAGAATCACCAGGAAGGTAAGTGAACGAAATTAAAGAAAGAAAAAAAAAGACAGACTATTACTCCTCAAGGGCGTTTGACGGGGCATAGCTGGAAAATGCTTTCATGCCTGTTTTGATAAGTTATCTGAGTTATGTCCCTCTGTCTTCATTTTAGTCTCTCTCTCATGAGCTCTTAAAATGACTAAGACAGGAAGTGCGGCTCCACATCCATCGGGGAGGCAGGCTCCGCAAACGCAACAACTGGGGTCATATTTACACTTAAAACCACAGAGCAGAGAGGACACACTAAGACTCCTGCCAGCTGTTCCATACCATCGACATCAGCTTGTGCTTGAGGTCCCCTCAGCGCCTCAAGTAGTAACTCTGGTATGAGGGAGAAACACTACACTTGAATTGCATTTTTTTTTTTAACAGAATAGCAGTTTTCAGGAAGGCACAGTGTCTTCTTTTAACAAGCTCCCAGAGATTTCCAAACATGATCCAAGTTAATGAACCACTAATAGGCATTCTTCTACAAACACAACACAGTCTCAGGAACATCTGTCTTGGCTTGGGCAGATCTGAAGGCACAGAATAGACAGGGAGATGAGGTGTTTTTTTTGTTTTTTTTTCGGTACGCGGGCCTCTCACTGTTATGGCCTCTCCTGCTGCGAAGCACAGGCTCCGGACGCACAGGCTCAGCGGCCATGGCTCACGGGCCCAGCCGCTCCGCGGCATGTGGGATCCTCCCGGACCGGGGCACGAACCTGCGTCCCCTGCATCGGCAGGCGGACTCTTAACCACTGTGCCACCAGGGAAGCCCCGGGAGGTGAGTTTTTTTAATGGATGGCTTTCCAAGTCATACTCCTCAGAAGTCCAGGATGTGGGATAAGAAAGTCCCATCCTGTGCAGTGTTTGAGAGCTGATAAGCATCACATCTGCACCCCACACGCGCTCAGGAGGGGGTGTGACAAGGACCCTCCCAGGACCCATCTCATAATCCCCGGCCCATGGCACCCCCATTCATCCAGCTGTCCAGCATCCTAGGCCTTTACACAGAAGACCTTAGACATTTGTGAGGGCACCTCTCAGATATCCGCAAGCCCCTAAAGTACAAATCCCATTATAGTCTGTACTTTCCCCCTAAAGCAGGTATGCAGTGATGAGTAGAAAAAGGCCAAGTGGAGACACAGATGACCGCAGTGCCCAGGGTCCACTCACCACTTGAGACACACTGCCCCGCACGCGTCCCGCAGTCAAGGCTGTTCACATCTGTGCCTTAGTAAAACTACAGATTATCACACGCTATGAGTCGGCTTGGAACAGCCAAAAGCAGACACATTAGAGCCACAAATGCCAAGGAACCCCGGTATTAGCTCGTAATCCGTCTCCTGTTTTTCAAGCTGTGCGAGTCCATCGTGTGAGACACGGGAATGCCGAGTAGAAGCCGGCTTTTCCCCATCCCTGAGGGGACCCTGCAGGCCCCTGCCCCACAGAGTCTGAAAAGCCACAGACCTAACGTTTACAACTTTGGTTTGGAAAGCTTTGTTCTGAAACAATTTTAGGCACTACCAATGAATCAGGTCAAATTAGGGGCGCTCCAAATACCACCTGCCCCTGATCCACACGAGAACTCCTGAGGACTCCCTAGCATGGCCCTCTCTTCCTGTCAACTCAGGGGCCATCGTCTTGATTGACATCTTCTAAGGCCCTGAGAGATTTCTTTAGGCCTTTTAGGAGCCAGATCCTTGTCAAAGTCAAGCATCACATTTTGGGAAACCGAAATGTTTCCCTGGGAATGAATCCCTCCCTACAATTACAATGGGTATTGAAGGAAAGCTTGATCCGCTTTACAAATAATAAGTCAAGATGAAATAACCCCTTCTATTTAGTTAGTTGTTATACAAACATCAGAAGTACAAGCGGATCCTAAATAATCTCTTTCTCTAAGTCTCTCCCTCCTTTCCCCCAATCACATACACACTGAAAAACAGGCCACAGAAAACTTCCAAGTTGTAGGTACTTTTATCATTTGTATACAATTGGTAAGGAAACTATTAAAGTAAATGAACTCCCTGTGGCCCCCGAAGAACGTCCCTGACCCAGCCCCGTTAACATTGACGGGTACAAAGCAGGGTAAATCTGATCGGAAGTTAGGACGGGGCTAGGTGTTCTTGGCATAAGTGGCTTGGCTGGGAGACAGGAGAACTACAAACAGAATTCTAACAGGCCCCAGGACAACCTGAGCAGAGCCCCGACTATCAACTATTTACAGGGAAGTATTACACAACAAGAAAATGATGTCCATTTTGAGACAGCCAATTTTACGAGTTTGCAATTCAGTTGTCTCTTTACATCTTCAAAAGAAACTGCTACTTACTTTTCAAGCCACCTGCCACTAAACACATCCAAAAGCCTGTGTCCTCCCTGGCAATTTCTGGGAAAATACTCCGGCCTCTTTGGACAAACTTGCCCTTAGCTAGTTATCCTTCTCCTTCAATGACTGCTTGAACTCAGCGAACCTTTGTAAACCCTGGCAAGGGAGCCCAAATGGGCTTGTCAACCCGTCTCCCTGCAGCGGGGAGAAGGGGAAATGAGGGTTTGTGTCACCTGTGCTAGGTGCCAGGTGTGAGGCGGGCCTGGACCTCGGTCCTTCTCCCCACCTTCAAGCAGCTGTCGTGACCCTAACGAGCAGCTGAGGCTGTCACCTCCTCAGCTTGTCCTGCTACTGCAAGGTGGAGCCCCCACTTGAAACCAAAGTCCATCCTCTTCCCCGTGATGTTGCCTCCACAGAGGACTGCATTTCAACCCAACAGGGGGCTCCAGCTGTGTGGTGATTGATGCTTTAGGTGCGGGTCAAGTGCCAGGAAACTTCTGCCAGGCTGTAAGCCGAACCCAGCCCGACAAAGTGCTTCTCTGCATCGATGACCCACAGCTGAGTTTGCGATGCCAGCGAAGCACACGTGAGCAAATCATCTTGAGAAGATCTATTCGCCAAAAATTTTGTTAAAATTTCTGGCTTTCTTTCTCTCTGGAATTATGACAAACTACAATTTTTTTTTTTTAAACTTTCTATAGCTCACTCTTTGGAATATCTCCCAGGATGCTTAATAGAGTGTCACTCTAGAGAAGTGGTCCAAGGTTTACATAGTAGTAGCTGGACTTATACCAACACATTGGAACAGGGCACAGAATCACGACACTGGGGAGAAGGCAGCCCATGACTAGTGGTTTTAATAACAGAAAACTAGAAGGTCCCAGGCAACAGGAAGATGGGCATTCACATGCCACTCTTTTGTTTACATTATACTCAAAATAACCATGCTTCAGGGATCTCAAAAGTGCTAACCATAGATAGATACTTGACTGCAACCAAAAGACCCAAATAAATAAGTCTATTCACTTATTTCTTATTTAAGAAAAAGAAGTGAAACTCGTTATAATTTGGTAGTTTTTGGTAGTGTATTAGGGTTTGTCTTTAAAAAAATTTCTACCAATACTCAATTACATTTCAAAGTCATAATTTAAAAATTATCTCGGTGGGTACTATGGTATATTCATTATTTTTGGTTTATTCCAACTGTGCCTCAGGCCTCTGATGTTTCTTAAACTGCCTAAGCAATTTTTACAGTTAAGTAACAAGTAAACATTTGGTGGTGACTAGAAACTGAAAAAGATATTCTCATTTCTCATTTATGTGATCCTCTGTGTTGTCAAAAAGCTTTTCATTCATCTATTTCAATGGTCCTGCCAGTGGAGTTAGATGGATTCCCATTTTGTCTTGTTACACGTAAAAATGAAACTGTCAACTCACTATCTACGACATCCGTCCTAGCAGTTAGGTGAGCTTTTACTGAGCCATCCCTAGCTCCTCAGAAAGGTCCTCTTTGAGTCCAAGGTATTTTTTTCTCTTTCAAAGAAGTAAAATAAAATCCACAATCCTCCTTTTTTAACACTAAATCTAGCCCACCCATCCTCAACCTCAAAGTAAATCTGCAGTCAGCTAAGAGAGGTGTCTCAAGTCATTTCTTGGGTTTAGTTACAATCATGAAGTCCAAATCTGAAAATTACCTGTTTTAAATAATCAGTCAGAAAGGATTCAAGGTTATCCCTGTAACAGTCCTTATCACTCATATTCAATATGTTTTGTTGAGCGGGAGAAAAAGAGCAGAGGTTGGTGGGGGTAGGTTGCATACATAAGTATCACTCTTCCTGTGTATTTCCTCAAAGGAAGGTCCTGAATGAACCATGGCTCCATCAGTGGGGCTACACACTGGGGGCAAGGCTGACATTCTGATTTCTTCTTTCTGAAGCTGATTTCTTTTAGGAAAACTGTAAAGAACACGTAAACATCCTAACTTATGGCAAATCAATATATATCAGGGACCTAGGGGGTAGGGTTGTCAAATTTAGCAGATGAAAATACACAAGAAGTAATTTTTAGTATGAGTACGTCCCAAATACCGCGCGGGACATACTCATGCTAAAATTTCTTGTGTACCTGAAGTTCAGTTTAACTGGGCATCCTGTACCTTACCTAGCACCCTACCAGGGAGTGGAGTGGGTGGGTGCCTCAGAGACACTGAGCTGGCATAAGAGCTCTGAGCTTGTTCACGTCCACAGCAAGATGGGCAGTCTAGAACTGAAGATGTCTGTCGGGCTGTGAGAATACTCCCGTTACAAGTTCTCTCCTTTGTCTCCCTCGGATAATTACTACGAGCTTCCCAACAGGCTGTTCTAGGAGCGGGAGACAAGGCGTTGAATAAAGCACCGTCTCTGTCTTCAGGCTGCCTGCATGCCCGGAGAGAGAGAACTGAACAGACAAGTGAACGGAAGTGTGCTGTTAAAGGAAACCGGGTGGGAAAAAAGAGAGTCACAGGGACTGGGGGGGTTGGGCACCGTTTCCTACCACGTGCTCTTTAGGCTTTCTCTAAATTAGGACAGAAAGAATGTGAGAGAGAGAGGGTGAGGAATGTAGAAAAATGAGAGGGTGTGTGGCGGGCAGAGAAGGGGAGGAGGACGGAGGAGTGGTCACCTGACATTCCCAGAGCAAAGCACGCTGCAGCGGCTTAGTGTAGAAAAGCAAGAGCCTTCAGGCCAATCCTGCAGCACCTGAAACCAGCATCCTAAGTGATGGAGAAAGCGCCTGCATTTAAGAACACCCGACCATCTACTAGGGGGGACGTCGACAGCTAACATTGTTTACAAATTGCAATAAGAAGGTACATCCGTGACCAGGAAAACAACTCCTGGTCATGTCCATTTTGGGTCAGGAGGAATGTGTGACCAGGAAGAAAGTGTGGATGCTAAGGGGACCAACACTCCCCATCAGAGCCACTGGTGGATCGTTGTCTCCACCTGGGAACATGTTGGAAACAAAGTTCCCATGGCTTCTGAATCCCTTCCCCTGTTCAAAAGGACAAGGACAAACATCTGATCTTAGGTCACTGCAGCACCGACCAGAACCAGGAACCTAGCCATCATTTATCAGTTACAGCTAATGACACTGGGCTTTTGGCTTGCACCCGAAGTTCTAAGGAAGGACTTTCCTTTTACATTTACAATAAATAAACTAATTATTTTTAAAATTCAAAATATATTAAAGTGTCTCTCCTTAACAACTTGCCTATATGATTTTTTTTTTTCAAGAATTAAGGAAACACTGCAGCTCACTTTAACCTGTAAGAATTGCTCCGCTCTTTGGCACGGAGAAGCGTAGATATGCAGATTAGGACCTGCAGTTTCATTGCATCTCCCTCTACCTTTCAGTCAAATTCCTCCCTGAAGGATAATAATGGGTCTCATGAAATGAACCAGGTTGAAATTGATGCCCTTTTCAAACAAGATTACCCAAACTTTTCAGTTTTGAGTCATACAACTCACAAGAAGGAGACAATCTCAAATAGCACATATTTCACAGAAACAATTCGGAACTGGCACGTGATGCACTGGGTAACCACAACTACAGGAAAGTATAAAGGAACGAGAAGCACAGAATCTCAAGCCCATAGGGGCTTACATGTCATCAGATGGATGCCTACTTGGATCTCTGAGTTGTCTGACTTCCCTGAAAGTGGCCTGTGTTCAGCAGCCTCTCCAGTGGCTGGGCCTCTCTCCTGAGGTTTCCACTTCTACTTGGGCATCTCCAAGGGTAGGAAGCCCAGATCTGTGCCCTCTGGTGTTACAAGGGATAGTCAATCTTTCAACTGTGCTTCACTTAAGCCAGTGGCCATAAAACAGCTCAAATGTTCTCCAAGATGATCACATTAGCCCTCACTCAAAATGTGTCCCTCAATGTATGGAAAGTGGAACTGAATTTAAAACTTCAGATGTGATGAGATTTGTCTGGGACAGGATGACACTGCCCAGGGTGATCACGCGTCTCAGCCTGAACAGCATTCTTCTGCTGCAGAGGCCGGAGCTTCCCTCCACCACTGCTGGTCCAGCAAGTCTATGCTGATGCTCCCACTTTGAGCTGACTGGCAGATGTGTCCAGAAGTGGAGCCTAACTCCCAAAGACCCTCTGTTTACTTTCCCCACCCTCTTCGACTTCTACATGGGAGCAAATATGACTAACGTAAATGGGCATAGAGTGGACCTGAGCCCCAGTGCGCTAGTAACCTCATTAACTAACTAATGCGAATACTTGGGGAGTTTTCCTAAGTATAGTCTAACAACATATATTGATTGTATGTGCATTATACTAACCTTAAGTGCACAAACTGGAAACATGGACTTAAAGGAATCTGGAAATTTCTTAGGCATGCTAAGAAACCTATCCAAGGTTACACAGTTACTGACAGAGTCAAGGACTACAACCTAAATTCTAATTTTTAAAAACTGAATTTAGGGTTTCTCTGGTGGCACAGTGGTTGACAGTCTGCCTGCCGATGAGGGGGACGCAGGTTCGTGCCCCGGTCTGGGAAGATCCCATATGCCGCGGAGCGGCTGGGCCTGTGAGCCATGGCCGCTGAGCCTGCGCGTCGGGAGCCTGTGCTCCACAACAGGAGAGGCCACAACAGTGAGAGGCCCGCGTACCGCAAAAAAACCCCCCAAAAAACCTGAATTTAATCTAAGTTGTTTTTAGATAAACTCTTGAGTTAATTTAAATAGCTTAATTCTAGTGAGGCAAGGCTGTTTGGAAATCAGATGTTTACAGTATATGGTATAAAAAGGAACACTTTTTCTCAGTTGAACAGTTATGGAGATTTATATGCATATTTCATAGTTTAAGAAAGTTATATAGATCAATGGTTTGGCAGCTGGCTGAAATAATTCCATATTTTAAAAATCTGTAGGGTGCATCTGTTAGCAGTTTTGCATTTCTACCGCAGACTAACAATTTGGTGATAGCAAGCTGTCTTCCAATTAATGTTCCAGAAAACATTTTATTTCAAGATTTTTGGAACCAGAGCCAAGATTTTCTGGGACGTGGTTATATGAAGCATCATTGTAGTTTTTGCCTTTTATAAATCTTTCACATCCAAGCTTAATAAGCAGAATGTCTTGAAAAATGTTTTGTTTGCCTTTCTAAAAAAGCTTAACCGAGACTCTTTAATAGGTGACCTGCCTTTAATCTTTCCCAGCCTATTGGATTAAGTCATAAAAACACTTAAAACCACATCACATTATATTTACATCACTCCCTTTCTCAGCATTATGCAATTTCCCTTGTGTTTTGCCCTTAGCAGACTTGGAATCAGACTTTACAAGCATTCACCCTCCCAAAGAGGTTCATTTGATTCTCTTAGGCTGGCTTCCCTGCCCCCCAGCCATCCATCTGTCTGTAAAATCACAGCCGCTACCACCTTCAGAACTCACGAGACGAACTGTCCTTTCAGGTAAATCCCTCTTAGCCACCAGACCTGGATCCCATGGAGTCACATGCTACACACTGCGTACATACTTGGTTTCTATCCTTTCCTGCCTTCTGCTACTACTATACTCAGAGCTTCTAAATAGATGACAGTGCCTAAAGTAAACAAAGCCTAAAGCCAAACTAATGACCAATACGTGCTCATTCTTTATCGTTAACAACGTTTCCTTTTTCTATACTATCTCGAACAATGACACAGAACATCTGAAAATCTATACTAATGCATGTTTTTTCATTTGAAAACTGAAAATATGGGAGAAGAAGCCTCGCACTCTGGCACTGACATTCTACCTTGTCCCATAGCTTTCGGTTTAGAAGCCATTAGCTCTATGAGACTGTGAGTTTTGCGGATACGAGGCTAATGTCTCATTCAACCTCGTATCAACTATAAAGCCAGTACAGTGTCACGCACCAGGTCCCAATAATTATTTGGGGGAATGCCTAGAAGGCTGGGCAGGACGTTCTTTGCTTTCCCTGGATGGGAAAGAGAGAACAAAGCAGCAGATAAAGAGAGTACGTGTATACACGAGAGACTGTTACTAGAATCAGCACGAGTACAAGCAGTGAACTGCAGAGGAAATGGGAAGCGTGGTGTGTGTATTAACCCCTTGGAAAGGAAAAGCAGGAAGTGAAGTGTCTTTTTTACATGTTGACCCAGGCCACACAGGCCACCATGGACAGCACAGTAGCTTTAGAGAGCAGTGGGCAGGGGGGACGTTTTAAGGAACTGGTCATCTGGTCTTTGGGACAATCGACGGTCAGATGCGTACAGCTCTCAGCGTATCTAACTGCCAAATATACACAAGCAGTAAAAACCGAGACTCATTTTTGTCAATTTTGCTGCCGCAGTTGTTTTCTAACACCATCCACAGCAGGACAGAACAGGCATGAGGTCACATTCACTGTTTTTGAACTCCAGGTAGGGATGTGCATGTTCACCATTAGAGGAGACCAGAACCTGTGTCCACTGAAATGCCTGCAACGCGCGACGGGTACTGAGTGTCTATGTGCTCAGTGAATGGTTTCGTACTAAGTCCTTAACGCTGAGGATGCTCTAGGGCTACTGCAGGTGGCCATGGTGGAAGTCTTCTTACACTCTGCGGCCACAGATGCCCTGTCCCTGTGACACTGATTATACAACGCACGGGTTTAATGCTGACACGCTGGCTACATGGAAAAACCTGGGTGATGATGGTCTCATCGTAGGTGACGTCACTGACAGAACGTTTGCAGAGCGTGTGCTAGGCCTGTCTCCAGGGCAAGGCCTCCTGTTAGCCTCACATTTGTACAAGACAGGTGGTTAAGGCTGCCTCGTGGATGAGCACGGTCTCAGGTGTGATGATTGCGTAAGGAAGGTGTCAGAGCCAGGATTCGAGCCCCAACTCTTTTCACTCTATCCCAGCTACCTGTGAAAGCACACCTCCCCACCTTCGATCGGTAGGAAACTATTGATTAAAATTACACACGATCTCCTTGCTCCAAACCCACGAGGGATCGTGGCTAAAGCACTATCATCTGAAAAGCAGGCAGAGGAATAAGACTTCCCACAGGCAGTTCAGCACCTCCCCGCCGCTGAGTGGCTCCTTCCCTCTAGAAGAACAGGAAGATAATACTGCTACACATAAACCTGCCGGCTGACATTAAACAGATCTATAGCTTGTGCCCCCCGCATTCTTCACGCCCTTTCTCTCGAGGCTTACTGTGCTCTGTGCTCCCCATGACCTCCTGATGGACACAGCCGCCCACTGGCGGTCGGCCCTCACACCGCCTTTCCCGAGGGGCTGGGAGCCACTGGGCTGTCTTCCAGCAGCAGGTCTCCCGGGACACTCTCCCGGCGCCGCCTACATCACCTGCCCGGGTTCCCTCGCTCTCATCACCTCCAGCTGCACCTTGCTTCCCCCGCCCCTCCGGGCCCTACGTTTGCATTCCACAAGGGAGGCGCAACACCATGTAGGAGAGAGAGAATTCCCACCCCAAACACAAACGTGCACAGTCTGACCGGTGTTGCTTTTCCACAGTCGAGTGGAATTACGCTTCATAACTATGGTCAAGGCTATGGTTTTTTTTGTTTGTTTGTTTTTTTGCGGTACGCGGGCCTCTCACTGTTGTGGCCTCTCCCGTTGCGGAGCACAAGCTCCGGACGCGCAGGCTCAGCGGCCATGGCTCACAGGCCCAGCCGCTCCGCGGCATGTGGGATCTTCCTGGACCGGGGCTCGAACCCGTGTCCCCTGCATCGGCAGGCGGACTCTCAAGCACTGCGCCACCAGGGAAGTCCCAAGGTTAAGTTTTAATGTGTATAAATAGTCAACCTAATTGAGCACTTAGGACGATATGTGAAGAACATTTTCAGCTGAGTATAATGAAGAGCGGTCATTTTAAATAGAACTTCCTTGGAGAATACAAGGAATGTTGTTCCGGGCTTTCCAAAAAAGTGTCTTTTATAAACTGCTTTCCGCCAAGAGTTTTCCCCACTAAGGGGAAGCGGCTCAGCTGCGCGGCGGGGCAGAGCTGATCACCAAGAGCCTGCTTCGGGGACCAGAGATATTTGGACTTTGGAAACAAGTCAGCACGCAACCCACACCCATTTCCCATTTAGATTCTTGAAGAACCACCAAATCCAATAAATACAAGATACCTTCTGTTCGCTCCTCAGACAGAAATACATACAACGTACGTGTACACACTATAAGGCTGACACAAAATGAAAAATGAAATGTCCACCCAAGTCACTGTTTGTCAATAGCTATGTAAGACCTAAGGCGGAGGTGGGGGGGGGGGAACGATTGCTTCCAGACAGGGTTACTGAAGGTCAAAAGTGATTTTTTACGGAAAATGGAAGTTTGCTATGGTGTTTATTATCCTTCAGAGTGAACACCAAGCTCTTTTCCTTTAGTAGGTAATGTTGAACGTACATTTTCCCTGTCACCCACTGATCTCTCCCGAGTATTCCTTTCCCTGTGGGCCACATCCCCCATGTCCCAGGGCATCACAGTGATTCTCTGCCTCCTGTCCTCCCTCAAGTCAGGGCCAGCTCGTGGCTCAGCAACACACACTGCCTGTTATTTAAAGGGATTTTTAAGTCTACATAAGTGTACAGGAGCCTTCGAAAGAAACATGTAAATCGAATAATAATAGTCAAGAGTACTCAAGTACGTACCAGGCACTTGACCTATGTTATCTCCTGCAGTCCCCAAGGAGCTCTCTGAGCAACGCACCGTTGCTAGCACGCCTGTTCACTAGCACACAAGGGAACTGAGGCTTGGACAATTAAAGTGTCTTCCCCACCATCTCAGTGCTGTTCCCTATGGGAGATACTGGACTTGAATCAGGTCCACCTCAAAGGCCCATGCTTTTAACATGACATAACACTGCAAGATTTACATGGAACAATCTTTGTACTTAGTCTACTTAGCAAGTAAAACAGACTTGCTACCGTTTTTATTCAACAAAATTAAACTTTCTTAATTACACCGGAAGAACTTCAAAGTGTTTTCAAATGAAAAAGACAGTTAAGCAGCGTACATTCAGAAAGCCATTTGGTGTTGAGAGGAAAAAGAATGGTCCTCAATGTTCCACATATGCAAGAAAAAGTCAAAGCCTTAGCCGCACCCCTCATATGCCTAAAATTAAAATACAAAAGTTGGTCCCTTGAAAATCAACCAGAAAAAAATAAAACAATCAACAACAACAACAACTAAACAAACCCAAACCCCCCCCCCGACTTCAGAGTTAAATGTGAATTTCTGGTTGTGTTTAGACGTAAGAACTAACTTGGAGAGAAAACAGATGACTTGTCTAAAGTAAACGCTTAATCTCAGTTATCTACAATGTTGAAAAATGAGATATTCCACACGAGATATTTTTCCAGAACTATAACTGCACGTGGAACGTAAATTCAACTCAGTCTGCAGTGGCATATTTGGACACAGTGCGTGGCCTTTGGCTGGTTTTTGCTCTTTATTAAGCGTTTTCTCTCTTATCTCACAATGTAAAGCTACTAGCTGTCACTGCTTGCTGCCGTCAGCTCCACACTAGAGGCTAATCTCGTTGCTGGACTTTGATGGAATTTCTTGATCTATCAGGACACCTGGTCAGCCCCATCTCTGTAATTATCGTGGCGCAGAAAACCAGATGATCGAAAGACTCTTAGAGCCATTTATGAGATATGAACCTGAATTCATTCTCTGATGCCACACATGGGGTTCACAGGAAACCTGTCTGCACTCAAGCAGGCCAGGGGTGGTCTGGACACACAGGCCCTACCCTGCAACCTGCCTACAAACACATACACACCTCATCAACTTGCGGGTGGCCTGATGCCCCCTGAAAGTGAGACTTGCTTGACCACATCCACCTTGACCGCCTGCCCTGGCCACGCCTCCTAGCCTTCCCAAGCCACATGTAGTCGCCTAGCCCTTCCAGTTCTACATGATCCTCCAAAACAGACCTCATCACAATGGCCTGGGCTGCTCGGGAGCCCCTGGTCCTCACTTCCTGGTTTTTAAGCAGCTGTGTTTAGGAACAATGGAAGGTCCTGCATAAGTGACTTTAAATAAGTCAGAAGTTTTTAGAAGGACTTGAGTTGAATGGCTTCGGAAGTAAATCATCTGTTTCGTTCTCAAGCGTTGATCACAGTGGACATTCTGACAGCCTCTCTGAAGGAACTGCTACGACACTAGTACAATGGGTATCAGGTACTGCAGGTGCGTAACTCAGGCAGAGAATCCCAAGTTCTTGCAGGGGTTTCTTCACACGGAAACACCACATTGAGTCTGGGATCCAATAAAGGAGCATATTAAGGCCATGAGGTTGGAGTATCACTTAGTCTGCAGGCTATAAACATACAGCCTATGTCTTTGGTTTACAAAATGAAAGAGAAGTTCTGCAGTGACCTGTTTATGTCACTGGGCTGGACAGGGCCTAACTGGGCAATTCGGGGCAGCATCTTGAGGATAAGGCCAGGTCTCTGTTGTTCCCCGTGGCTCCCCGTGGCACCGGGCACACGGTAGGGATGCAACCAATGTTTGTTGAGGTAAACGTCTAACTCAAGATTAGAAGCCATTCTGAGGCATCTGTCTAGCCTCAGTCCTCCTCAAATATATCAGAAAGTTGCTATTTCTTCCACTTCAGAGTCAGTCATTAACCTGCCAAATTCTGACAAGTCCCACTCGCCTTTCTAAATCATTCAGATTTCACGTGTTGCTGTGTGACTTGTGACGACCGTTTTGTATTCATCTGAAATCACAGTTAAAAGTAGGATGAACTCATAATTTATTGTCCATGGAAAAGTGAAAAGAAGCACTATTAATAATTACACTGGGACAACAGGCATAAACTGAGGTCCTCTGGAGCAAACCTGGACATACGGTCACGCTAATTTTAAGTAAGGTGACAAAGAATCTCAACCTGGCCAAAAGGAATCCCAACTACGTATCTTGGACCTAAAACAAATAAGACTGGAGCAATTCTGAGGAAAAGTTAAATGTGACAAGGGCACAGTGGTGGCCCTGTTCTATCTCAGGTTACACCATCAGAGGCAAAAATGCTACAAGGTAGGAAGACAGGCAAATTCTAAGGGAACTACTACAAGATTGCTTAAAAATAAAACAATTTGCATTGACTGGAAGTATAAAATATTTTTTAGAGAATAAATTACAAGATTTTTTCCCCCTGTAACTTTATACTCTTCTCAGTAACCAGGCAAGATTCCTGGGCCAGAACCTTTTAGCCCCAAATTTCCCTATACTGTCCCTCATTGAAGTGAAATTATTAGGAAGATAAAAAATCAGGCGAACTGGACTCAACATTGTTAGTTACTATATAAAAGTTTTGAGGAGAAACACATTTTCTGAAATGCTTTTCTATTTATACTCAGTGGGCCTCTTCTTTTAGTCAGTTACTTTGCTTTATAGGCATAACTCTTACTTAGGAGAATAAATTCTAGCAAAAACCATTAGGCCTCAAATTTTTACTTATTTTTTTACTCACTTATTTCAATTATAAAAGTGGGATTTCTCCTATTGGAAAAATATAGTGAAACAACTGGAATATAGTGGACAACTCTGCAAGATGACTTTTAGCTAATATTTGGATGAACAAAGTTATACTGTTACTGTCACGAAGTTTTACCGTTAAGTCACTGGGCACAGGGTGCAACTTACGTGCCCCAGAATAGAGATGTTAACTGTCATGGTATCCAAAAATAACACCTGAAGGAAAGTTTGAATACAAAGCCAATGCTATTCTATGATTCTTGCTTTTAAGAGCAAATTTTTTAAAACTGAGATACAGTTGATACATAAGAGCAAACTTTTAATGACAGGAAGTTTTGGCTTCTGGGCAGAATGTTTATCATTATACTATATAAAACTACCTGGAGAATTCTATCATACTTGTTTTGAGAAACCAGAAAAAAATGGGTAAACAATGCAAAAGATGCTGATAAAAATAAACGTGTATAAATACATATGACATCTTCATAAATGTCTATTTTATCAGTGTCCCTTGTATCATTTTCTTTTATAGGTGTATATGTATGAAGAGGTGAGTATATTTCTATGCTTTTTGAGAAAAGAACTCTTTACTTACAAATAATTTTATTAATATGTCTAAAAATGTTACCTGTCTTGGTTGTTCACTGAAATATTTTAGAACCTCAAATTTTCTGTTCCCATATTCCTTAACAATAAGGAGAACATGTAAAGTGAAATGAACAAAGGACAAAGGATCTTTTTATTTCCCTGTTAAAAATAATAAATATCGGGACTTCCCTGGCAGTCCGGTGGTTGAGACTTTGCCTTCCAATGTGCGGGTCGGGGGGTGTGGGTTTGATCCCTGGTCGGGGAGCTAAGACCCCACATGGCTCATGGCCCAAAAACCAAAACATAGAATAGAAGCAATACTGTAACAAATTCAATAAAGACTGGAAAAAAAAAAAAAGAATAGTCCATATCAAAAAAAAAAAGTTCTTAAAAATAAATAAATAAATAAATATGAATACCCCAACCAGGCCATTTGACTTTAATTCAACAAATATTTACTGAGAGCTAGGCATGGTCTGGCATTTTGCTAAGCAGCAGAGATAAAAAGCTGCATACCAGTAATATCTTATGTTTAAATAAAATTAGCTCATGGATATCAGTAACCAAACTGAAAAAAAAGTTGGCTCCATAGTTTCCCAGACTGATGATACAGTAAGCAGTGGAAATTACCTGTCAAATAATCAGTGGATAGAATTACCTAGCAAAGTAATTACGAGCACAATACCTCTGACTATGACAAACACTGTGACTAAAAATTATCAACATATTCATGTGGTGGAATTTCTACACTTGCTGTACTGGCAGTTTTGCAAAATCTCTCTCCTGATCATTTCTGTCGTGAATGATTATTACTTAACACAATTCTGCTTAAGAACCCACATATAAATGGGTTCTGCAAAACTGACACCAAATATATATTCTGACTTTCATTTCTTAACTAGATTTCAATATTGAGCAAATTCAAATCTACAGCTATTAATGGTTATAGTTTGGGTTTTTTTCTCTTTTTTTTGGTCGTGCCACTTGTCTTGTGTGATCTTAGTTCCCTGACCAGGAATCGAACCCGGGCCCCCAGCAGTAGAAGCACGGAGTCCTAACTACTGGACTGCCAGGGAATTCCCTATAGTTTGAGTTTATGCTGGAGTGCTGTACTGAATTGCATTTGAGTATTTTCCATGGCCCTTAGCCCAAAATGTTATCGAAAGACACTTAACAAAATTGGACCCTTTTTATCGTTGTTCATTCACTTAATTCCTTAATTAAAAGATATTGAATGTAAATGCCTTCAACTTAAAAATTTTTAAAGATGTGGTTTTCTCATACATTTCAATAAGCTAATAACACCCAAATGCAATTAGGAAAGCAATTTCCCAAATGTCACATGCAGCTGTTAAAAACAGCTTTAAAAAAATAAGATGACAAAGACGAGGCCTTACAGGACACAGCACACACATAAGCCCTCAGGAGCTTTTAATTGGGCCAAAGAGAAAAAATATCCAGCAAAAAGTGGGCCCACATGGTGAAGGTTGGTCAGGGCGCATGTGAGTTTTATTTTTAACTAAAATCTCCTTACAGATTCACTTAAGCCAAAACTTAATCTTTAATCACTAGGAAAATGGGAACATATTCTAGACCAGAAGAACTCACTGGGCAGGTACTAATCGTATAAATGAATAGAACGTGACGTTCCTTTAGTCTGTCAAACTTAAATCAGTGATCTTGAATAAGAACAGATTCCACATTTCATAGTCAACTGTCATCTTTCTAAAATCTCTGTAGCTAAGAACATGGCAGAAGTGAAATCAGATGGAGAAGAGAGCTGTGTGTAAGAGCTGAAGGAAAATAAAAATAACTTTAAACATAATTTGATTGATAAAATATTTTTTGACAGTGGATTTCCATTCTTGAACTGGATGTAACTCATTTAAAAGCTGTGTACAGTGAATAGATAAATGCTGACCACAGACCCACATGATTCTACAGACCCCTGCATGCCTTTCTCCAGGTTGTCACATGCAATGCCTGCCATGAACTCGTTTATCTCATGCCGATCTCTACAAATATAAGGAGAGAACCTAAATATTTCTGCAGGGATCAAAGTGTACTATTTTAATTAACAAGATAAAATATTATTTTAGGCAAAGTGAACAAAGTCAAAATCTGAAAAGAAAAATGACAGAGCATGAAATTTGAACACACAGGACACGGTTCTGAAGAGAAATTCACATAACAGACAGTGAAGGAAAAGAGGAAAAGCTCTCAGTAATTTTCTGTCATAGATTTGGCTACAAATCATCCTGACCCAAAACACGCAGAGTGGATATTAAGAACACAGGATCTATCATCAGACGCCCCTGGGTTAGAGCCCACCTTTTGCCCAAATTACCTGTACAATTTGGGCTAAACTGCTTGTTTGATCTGTGAAGTGAAATAATATTCTCACAGAAAAAATAACTTGTTAAAGGTCTAGAATAGCAGGTTTTCACTATAGATAACCATTACTATTATTCTACAATAACACCGACAACCACACATGGCTCAATAATGAGGTCGAAGTGTTGATTCCAACACTCTCCAGTTCTGGGGATGAGGAGGAAGGAGGAAGAAGAAAGGGAGTGAGACATTGTTTCTAGGTATCTAGAAAAGTCCAAGGAGACCAAGGACACCGGTGAAATCCCTACACATTCCAGGACATCAAGCCTTCAGCCAATGTCTTGCCTCTACTGTGATTCTAGGTTTCTAATTAATTAGGGGTGCAAGATAAAATACAGGATGCCCAGTTAAGTTTGAGTTTCAGACATCCTGTACCTATACTTAAAAAAATCATTCATTAGGGGCTTCCCTGGTGGCGCAGTGGTTGAGAGTCTGCCTGTCGATGCAGGGGACGCGGGTTCGTGCCCCGGTCCGGGAAGATCCCACATGCCGCGGAGCGGCTGGGCCCTTGAGCCATGGCCGCTGAGCCTGCGCGTCCGGAGCCTGTGCTCCGCAACGGGAGAGGCCGCAGCAGTGAAAGGCCCGCGTACCGCAAAAAAAAAAAAAAAACATTCATTGTTTATTTGAAATTCAAATTCAGCTGGGTTTCCTGTATTTTTATTTGTGAAACCTGGCAACTCTATTTCTACTGCCTGAGCCTCAGGGAATTCCACTTTATCTTCAGTTCTGAGAGACTGATAAGGTGGTGTCTACCAGTGCGACAAACAGCATCATTCATTTATACAAGGTTTTCTAACTTTCCCGAAACTTCCAAGGAATTTTTACTCTGATGTCATTTGATGCTCATTCTAAACAGCCGGCACCTGCACCCCTGCTTTACAGGTGAGGAAACCGCGGCGGAGAGATGGCCGTCATCCTTGTACAGCTGCTGCTAACTCAAGCCCACTGCAATCCTTTGCATGTGACCAGATTCCACACATCTTCCCTCAACCCAGGGGATTTGAAAACGTTTTATTTCACATTATGAAACAAAGCGTGTTAAACGTGCTTTTCAAACTCCCTCCTACCCTCCCCAATTTGACGTACCCAAATTCTTATCACGGACTAGATAATCTCTCAAGTGCTTCTGGGCTCTAATTTTCTCTGAACTATGACCCATGAAGTTGCTAAGTCCCAAGGCCCATTTGTTCAACAATCTCAAACAGAACTTGTACCTCCAGACGCTGCAGCCTTGCAGCCTGCTATTTCTTGCACTTCACCCTGCAAGACAAACTACTCTACGCTAAAGGAACACGGGTCCTATGGAGCTTGTCAAAGCCTGTTACTACAACTACGCAGCTTGTCGCCTGTGATACCTCACTGCAGTCAGCGTCAGACTCCAGGTTACCTGTGCGGGCAGGTGGAGCGCTGGCCCATCACTTCCTTCCCCGTCACCTGCTTCACTAGAGCCAGTCTTTGAAGGCCATTTGGCTTTTCCTCTGCACAAAGCACCCTTCCTTTCCTCTGCAGACACTTGTCTCTACCTCTGCCTTTTCAGGTGGAGTAAAAAGAGTGCACAAACTGCGAGGGCAATACTCTCAAGGAATAGTCTTTACTGCTTTGTCCCTCTAGTTCTGCTTGCTATTTCTTGAATGGCTGCCTTTTATCTCTCTACTTTCCTACATGTTTATGAACAATAATGCTATCTATTTTTGAATAAATAAGACAAGATGGCAGAGGCTGTAGCTTTTATTGGCTTTATCCCACATCCAGCACATGATCACACACATGTCTTGTAAAATGTATGCTTTCTGAAAGCCAAGCATTGCTAAAAAGAGAGGGAGACTTTGAAGATACCCCCATTCCATTTCCATACATTTTACAGAAAACTGTCTCTTAAGAATGAATATTAACAGAGGGCCTGGTACTCCTAATGTCTGCAGTCTTAAAATCTTTTTCTCTAGAATCTAGATTACAATGAAAATAATAATAACTACCATGAATTAAGTGCTCACCATGTGCCAGTCCTATTCTAAATGCCATATGCACTATTAAGTGCCATGATAAACCCTCTGACACAGATGAAGAAACAGAGCAACAAAGTAACTTGCCCAATATCATATGACTCTGGAGAGACAGAAGTTTGCTCCGAAGTTATGTTCTTTACCCATACATTGTCCTGATGCCCTAATTTAAAATTCTTTAGCTAAAATTTTACTTGGAGAATAGGTCTGGGTAGAAGGAAGAGGGTATGGTGAGAAAAAAAATACTGAAAAGTGACCTAAATAGTATTCTTGGCTATTTCCTGAGTTTCCACAAAAGAATTACAGCGTATTCACAAAACATATCTTGGCACAATGTCATTCTGGAAAACTAAAATAAGTTAGGAAACAGAAATTTTAACGATAATAATTAAACTTATAATAAATAAGTTTAACTTATTTATTAAACTTCATAAAATGCATGGAAAACATTGAAAAGTAACGATTACTTTTACTTTAAAAAAAACGGCTTGTAAACTTAGACTTATGAAATAGATCAAAGTATCTTCCAGTAAAAGTTCCCCCTGTCTCCTAGCCATTATGCTTTCTGGATAAATTAAATTAATTCAACATGCTGAATTCAACACGTAACAGATGCTAATATCACTGGGAGAAATGTAGAGAAAGAAGGCTGCCTCCTTCTCTGATGGCTGACTTACAGAACAGTTAAAATACAGTTGCATGTAAGAAATAGCTGGTATCATACTGTCTTATGTAACGTTCTATACCAGGATGTTTCACATGTGGGGGGGGTGTCTGCACAGGGAAGGGGTATCCACATACGTGACTAGTTTAAAACTCTGAGCGCAGATATCTGAGTGTTAATGAGGTGCGTTCTTTCAGGGAATATCTCTGTCAACATGATTTTTGTTTTGTTTTGTTTTGTTTTGTTTTTTGTTTTTTGCGGTATGCGGGCCTCTCACTGTTGTGGCCTCCCCCGCCGCGGAGCACAGGCTCCGGATGCGCAGGCCCAGCGGCCATGGCCCACGGGCCCAGCCGCTCCGCGGCATATGGGATCCTCCCAGACCGGGGCACGAACCCGTATCCCCTGCATCGGCAGGCGGACTCTCAACCACTGCGCCACCAGGGAGGCCCTGTCAACATGATTTTTAACACCCTTTACCTAAGAAATGCATGGCTCTTAGGTTAATGGAGATGACAGTCTAGTTATGGCCTTCCATTTATTCTGGGGAATTCCTTCCCCTCCTCCCCTGCAGAAATGCCAGATGTTTATTTAAAAATTGAAAGTATTTACTGGTCTCACCTTTCAAGACCAAATATCCATACCTATAAAAATGTGTCTATATATTTATGTGCCAGGTATTGGTTTCCTCACTGGGAACTGATTATGTGGGCGTTACATTTTTATTGTATAAAATTTGAAAGTTAATAGAGACCTTTTAGATAAATGGTCAGGTCACTGTTCTAAATTTTTTAATGAGCTGACTGAATAAAATACTTTATAAATGACATAATGGATTTCGATTAAAAAAACATTCTGTAAAAATTTGAATGTTACAGAGAAATCCGGTTAAAAAAACTTGTCTTGTGATTTTTCAGGAACCTAGGACATTTAAACATTAAAAATGTGTCGATATGAATCATTAAAACAGCAACTGAAATGTGATTATATACTCCACAAGGAAAATTCCAGAGCAAAATATTGGATCAAAAGAAGGAAACTCATTGAATTAATGTGAGAACAACTTTAAAGAAAAAAAAGGAGAAACCTTAAATCATTAAAAATTATATACACATCTGGTTCCTTGATACAGATGTCATTAATTGAGGGTTAATTAAAGAAAACACAGAAGAAACTCAATTTTGATCCTTAGGGAGCAGTCAAGAACAGAATAAGGTCCAAGAATTCAGCTATCATATCACGGCATGGGTTCTACTAGGAAAAAATGAGGGTCTGTAATAATAGCACTTGAATGTTCTGGGTACATACTATTCTAAGTACTTTACATCTATTAACTTAATATTACTGCAGGTGTTATTATCAACCCCACTTTACAGATGAGGAAACTGAGGTGCAGGGAGGGTAACCACAAGATAACCTGAGAACTAGCAAGTGGCAGGGCCAGGATTCAAATCCAGGTAAGGTAATCGCCTTCCAGGATCCGTGCTGTTAGCCCCTGCAGTATACACTGACCACGGACAACCAGAATGTTAAGCACTAAAGGGACTTGTAAAAGCATCTAGAACAATGTTCTCACATCCTATACACTGAGGCCCAATCACACTGGCCTACAGAAGTCATCCTTGATTCCCAACTGCCTCTTTTCACAGCATTCCTTATCGCCTTTCACAACCACCTTAAAGGGGGCTTCGATCACTATACAGGCTACAGATTTTGACTATCTGGTAACTAGCATTTGTTTAATTCTTGAATACTCCTCTGTTACTATGAGCAGACACATCTGTGGAGATTACTTTAAAAACAATATTCTCCTATGAAATAATCTGTTTATATACTTAGAGAATGAAACACTATGTAATACAAACACACCATAATGGTATAAAGACACAAGCAGTTTTAATAAGTAAAATTCCATACTACTAACTAGCAGATGACTGTACTGAAAAGAATTACTTTGAGACTATTTTCAGCTAGCAAATTAAATGTTAAAATAGATGCTGAGTCTGATGAATATTAAAGTTCCTTCAAATTCAGAGATTCTATGATTTTGTGAAATCATAATTTCTGGTGCTTTAGTGGATGCACCTAAGCATTGGATGGGAAGATGTGTCATGACTCCACTAAACATCATCAGGATATGCTCCCTTTATGTGGAAAAACGAGTGACTATCTCTTAAATAACAGGCAAGTGACTTTAAGGGGAGAGGAGGAATGTGCTTATTAGGTTCCCAGAAACACCAATGATGAATCTTAGTTCTAGGATAACCAGCTCATCACCAGAAGATAGCACTGGGTTTCCTTTCCTAGGTGCAGTGCACAGTGACCTCTACTGGTGTAAATATGGAATCCTGAAATGCAACTTTCTCCATAAGTGAATTTTCAGAGGCACAATTAAGAATATTTATTCAGGGGCTTCCCCGGTAGCGCAGTGGTTAAGAATCTGCCTGCCAATGCAGAGGACACGGGTTCGAGCCCTGGTCCCGGAAGATCCCACATGCCGCGAAGCAACTAAGCCCGTGCGCCACAACTACTGAGCCTGCATTGTAGAGCCCGCGAGCCACAACTACTGAAGCCCACGCGCCTAGAGCCCGTGCTCCGCAACAAGAGAAGCCACCGCAACGAGAAGCCTGTGCACCACAATGAAGGGTAGCCCCTGCTCGCCGCAACTAGAGAAAGCCCGCGTGCAGCAATGAAGACCCAACGCAGCCAAAAAAAAAAAAAGAATATTTATTCTTTGGGAACCTTTTAAATTTTTGGATTAAAAAATAAATTTCCTCCTCTACTAGTATTAAACATTCCAATTAAAACAGACCACATAAATAATATCATAGAACGGAAAGAACTAAACAGCATTTTCATTAAAAAATTAATCCTGCCAGTGACAGCAATAATACAGTTAAGTGTCATGGTATCAAAGCTGTTATTAAAAAAATAACCTTTTTGGAAATACCTCTAATACACCCCAAAAGTTATCAAAGGCACCACCTACAGAACAAGAACTCAAAACTTTCAGCTGTCAAATATTATGTGGCCCACATTCTCATGAATATTTTGCTTTCTTGTTTCCAAAATAATACTTAGAGCTTTGGTTTATTTCTTTTAAATCTCAAAGGTTATCAGAAATAAAATAATTATAGATAGGTTTATTCAGTTTCTAAAACTTGCAATGAGCGAATTTTACTATTCAATACATGTGAAAAAAATGTCAACTAATACAGTTGACCCTTGAACAACACAGGTTTGAAGTGCACAGGTCCACTTATTCACAGAATTTTCACAGATTATTTTCAGGAGTGAATACTACAGTACTATACGATCTAAGGCAGGTTGAGTCCCTGGATATGGAACCGCAGCTACCGAGGAACCTAGTATACGGAGGCCAACTAGAAACAACTGTACGTTACATGTGGGGAGGGTAGGCACTCCTGACCCCAACGCTGTTCAAGGGTCAACTGTACTTGACCTTAAAGACAGCCTTAACGTGCTTTGTTACATAATTGCCACACACATGCAACTATGATGGAAATACTGTACACAATTTCACAGGGAAGTATGAGTTTTAAAAAACCGACAGGACTATGTTTAATTCCTGCAGCTGAAATAATTTCCTTGAAACTTCATTTCCATAAATTTCCATTGCAGAAAACAAGTACAAAAAAATTGAAAATGATACTTTTCAGTGATGAATACTCAAACCAGATTTTGTTCCAACGGTGGGGAAATATAGCTTCTCTAATCTTGCTCTTTTTTTTTAACCAAGCATAATAAAAATAGTTGAGGATTGGTGAGTTAGTTGGGTTTTGCACAGAATATATACACAGATTAAATGCAGGGTTATTTTCCCAGAAATGTTATTTATTGCTTAAATAAGAGTAATGGGTTAGGAAAAATGAAGACATTTCTATCTAACTTTGATAACTAGGATTTAAATATTTCTATACTATGTTTCCTTTTCATTATTTCCACTTATTAATTTATCAGTTAGTATTTGTTGTACTACATGTAAGGCTCAATCAGGAAAAAAAAGGGTGAATAAGGCACTGTTCTTGCCCTTGAGGAAGTAGCAGCCAGTAGGGAAAATAGGACTGCTATACAAATAACTACAAGGACATATTTTAAATAACTTAGCCTTAAAATACGAAGTTTTCCCTAAAAAGCTATCTAAGAGTTTGTGCAACTCCTTACCCCACCACATACATATCTGTAGCCACGTGAAAGGCCTGCTTCTGCAGACCAGACAGTTATCTTCTCTCTCCTCTCTTTTATCGGGGATGGGGTGGGGAAATTATGCTTCCGGCACAAGATCTATCCACATACACAGTTGTTAAAGAAATTACCACCACATAAATCTCCTCCTTTTCAACCCATCATATCCATAAAATATGCCCTAGAATCAACTACGGAATGGACGCCTGGAATCACAGACCGAGTGGACACGTAGTTTTTAGGAGAGAAAGCCTAAGTGAGGCCATCAGAGTCTCTACCGTCAGCCTAGGATAACATACGACATGACAACAGCAATTTCCTAAAAGTTATCTCTAATTCACTGAAAGAATTAATGGTTTTCAAAATTATAAACAGTAAGTCACAAAATTCTATGTAAACACTGAAGTCTTGACAGTACTCTAATAAAATAGCATGTCCAAAAAAGCAATAACATCATTTAAAACTCTACCAAGACTGGGTGTAACAGAGAAAAACAGGAAACAACTGAAATATTCCTCAGTAGAGGACTGAAACATCATTTAAAACTCTGCTGAGACTAAGTATAAATAGAAAAACAAGAGACGGCTGCAACGTCCCTCAGAAGACTGGTTAACTAAATTACGGGTAACTAAACTGGAATATTATGGATGTATTATAAAGAATGATATGCTTTTATGCACTGAAGTGTCTGGAAGGATAAATACATGGGGAACTGATGACAGTGGTTGCCTCTGCAGGACCACTGGCAGGCTGGTTAATTTTGAATTTTTTATTTCATAGTCTTTAGTACTTGTTGAATTTTTCATGATAAACGTAGTATTTAAAAAATAAAACAGAAAAATAATCATAAAATAAATACTATTTTGAATGACAAAAACCCAACCACTGTTCAGTGGAGAGTGGAATGAAAACAGGAGTGTGAGAGATTTTCACAAGAAAAAAATAAATGACATACAGTACATCAATTTTTTTTGTCAAATGAATACTCTGATAAGTTCATTTGTCAAAATAAACTAATGTCAATTTGAAAAAAAATAAACAATGACCGAATTGGGTAAAATGCCAGTACTCTTAAAAGGAAATAAACCTTTACATGAGAGTTACTCAATGTGGGAGTGTTATAATCTTTTATAAAGTATTTTCTATTTCCACTGTTATCCTCACAAGTTTTCTTATTTGTTTGCTTTATTCAACGCTTTGCTCCAAATGTTAATACTCCAAGAATTAGCTGTGAGCAACACTCCATTCTCCTTCCAGTGGAAGCTTTTGCTGCACACACCTCAAAAGCATAAGCAATGCAGTAACAGAGCGTACAGGATGTGTACAAATCCTCGCGATAGTCGGATGACAAGTTCTGTGCCTAGGACAGAATTCGCTGTGGGGACTATAGGCAGTAAAAATGGTTTTGAAAATAACCACAATTCAGAAACATGTAACACTGCTTTTAAATGTAGATCAGATTTTAAGGCACCGAACTGCTGTAATTGAGAGATCCTTTTCTCCTTCATTTTTTGAAAATAATGTAGGGAAAAAAACCCCAAACAACAACAAAAGCAACTATGTTATCTAGTATGAAGTTCCACATTATAAATGTTCAATTTACTAACTAGTATAGGTAGAGATTAACTGGTAAAAGCCATCAGGAGGAAGAAAACAAAACCAGGGTGGAGTTGGGGCCTGAGTGGGGAGGGAGAACAGAGCAGGTCTGTCACGGAACATCAGGAATGCAGTTTGGACTTGTGAACTGCCGATCGTTTATTGGCTTTTCATTTCAGTTAAGGGGAGATTTGCTCTACAGAAAAATGTGTGTTGTGACAGGGACAGTTCACTGGGGGTCAGGGTGGGGTGTCAAGAATAACTTTTTTTAAATTCCTGAAAGGTTCAGGGCTAGATTAAAGATCAACAGAGGAAAGCAAAAAAAGAAAGCTAGGAAGTCAAACTTCAGTTATTTTACGATATCACCTGAGGCTAACTATGTATTTTACAGATTAAATTCCCAAAGTGTCTGTGTGTGTGTGTGTGTGTATGCACCTTACAAGTTGTATGAAAATAATGCGTGAAAAGAAAGCAAAAGCAAACCTCTCACTGAGTCCTGACTAACCTTAAAAAAATAATCAATTTTATCAGCCATGAGAATAATTTTATAATGCAGATGTTTTTGTGGCTATAATTTTTAGAGTCAATTCACTTGTCCACTTTCAGATTTATTAACTTGGGAGACTAAAACAATAACGTTCTTCATCTTCTGGCAAAGCTGATCGTCAAATGATTTTAAAAAATCTGCCCCTCATGAGTATTTATTAGAGTCAAAATCCTACACCAGTTAAATCATCTGGCAATGGCAAAATTCTGTTGGAGCCTACAAAACGAAAGGAATGTTAATAACTCTCCAAACTAAGTCCTTTAAAATAAAAAATAAAAAAAAAAACAGACTTTAAAAACTACAGTATACTCCAAAGGGGGTACACCCAGCACCACATGAATGGTAAAATGAAGTGACAATCTTGAAGAAATGAAGATTTATCCTTTAAAAGAATTTAAAATATTTTATATTCAGCTAAAAGCTTTCATGCTTCTAAGACCAAATTGAACTAGAAACACCTCCATTTCTGAGTTTCATAGCAGAGACTCCAGGTCCTCTGTTTTAATAACTAACAGCACAATGTAACCTTACAGCAGATATAAAAATCAAAAGATCTTTGGAAAAACTGAAAATTAATTTGTTATGGCTAAATGACTTTTTTGTGTGTGTGTGTGTGGTACGCGGGCCTCTCACTGTTGTGGCCTCTCCCGTTGCGGAGCACAGGCTCCGGACGTGCAGGCTCAGCGGCCACGGCTCACGGGCCCAGCCGCTCCGCGGCACGTGGGATCTTCCCGGACCAGGGCACGAACCCATGTCCCCTGCATCGGCAGGCGGACTCTCAACCACTGCGCCACCAGGGAAGCCCCTAAATGACTTTTCTTTTACTGTATAGTAATGCTGTGTCATGAGCACTTTATTTTTTTGACAACTAATTGGAATTTCAAAATCCTACTTTTCTGGTTGGAAACCGACTGATCAGGCCTTTAATGGAGAGGCTCTCACACTCACCTTGATGAATCTAGTTAGCTACTTATTCCTCATTTAAATATGCAACTAAGCTGCAAACCAAAATGCTGTAGAGTCTACGTCAAACTAACTACACTATATAGTTTGATGTACAATGAATCTACACTATGATGGACTCCTGAAATACTGTTAACTACAAAAATCCTTTTTCTTGCCTTAAAAAATACATTTTTAGCCTAGTAGAAAACACTCCAAATTAAAAATTAACACAGGAGATATATAGAAAAAAAGGGGTGAGGGAGGTCAGGGACAAATCTGCCTTGTTAAAATGTTTTTCTTAGGGAAAAAAGATAGAATGCACACTTGCATCTTAGATGATAACTTATTTACCCAAAATGCAAAGTGCATTATTGCTGTTTATATGTATCTTCTTAAATACTGCTCTTCCGCTTTATAGGCTAATTAGAATATAGATCAATAAACTGCTTCCTTCTTGCTGTTGCTCTTCTCACACTACAAATAAGAGGTTCTAGTAGTATAAGGATGACTATCAGCCTGGACACATTAGAAAGAAATATTTTAGTTTCAATGTTACCAGGAAACAACTAGATTAAAAAGTAGCATGCTCTATGTTACAATCATAGGGAGCAAACATTTATGGTTCCATACCTAAACTCACCTAAAAATGAATATAAAGAAATCCATTTATCTTAGTAGTATTTCTTAAGTATTTAATTTGCTTCTCAGTCAAGTAAGTAACAAAATGGTAACAGTTTAAATTTACTCATGTTTATCCCGAACAAAGGTCCATATAGGTAAAGGGGAGTCAGGTGCAACAAAAAGGCAGCTCTAAGGTCAATTGTTTGAATTTTTACCCAGCAAACTCCCTCTGTCCACCTCCCCAAACAGGCTAAACTTCAGCTACTTCTCTAACTTCTGAGACAGTGTTTTGGAACTCCTGTTTTAACATTTTTGTTTTTGTTTTTTTAACTCTGGCAAGTTAAGTTACTAAAATTTAAAAACACATGTTCAATGATTAATATAACATTCTAAGTTGGAGCCTAATAATTATAGGGGATTTGAAGTAAACAGTCCAACAGGTAGAACAGGAATCATTCAACTCCAGACACTGGTAACACTGACATTATTATAGAAAAGGAATTTGATTTAATGAGATTTGACAAACCAAACCAAACCAAACCCCGGATGGGCTACTTATGCTGATAACAGTCAACCCTTCCAAGGAGGAACTGTCTGCTTTACTATGCAACAAGAAATTGCCTGCACTCTAGGAAAAACTGCAAAACTAGGCCCAAAACACCAGTAGATTATTTAATGTTCTTTTAGCTTCCACCTGAGAATAAGATGCTACATATAACTTGGTCTACTGAGAAATGTTCCACTAAGAAAGAAACTAATATGAAGGAAATGAAATCTAAGAAGACTACCTGCTAGAATAATTCCATAGAAAATTACAGTTCCTTAATCAGTGGTTCTCAAATTTTAGTTATACCTTTAGTATACTTGGATTGCTGGTTGAAGAGGCAGGTTTCCCCCACTTACTCCCAGAGCTTTTGGCTCCACTAGGTCTTGGGAGGGGCTCAGTCTGCATTTTAAACAAACCCTTTGAGTATTCTAATTAAGGTTACCCTTGGTCCACACTTTGAGAAACACTGATCTTAAAAAGTGAGATATCCTCGGGCTTCCCTGGTGGTGCAGTGGTTGAGAGTCCGCCTGCCGATGCAGGGGACACGGGTTCGTGCCCCGGTCTGGGAGGATCCCACATGCCGTGAAGCGCTGGGCCCGTGAGCCATGGCCGCTGAGCCTGTGCGTCCGGAGCCTCTGCTCCGCAACGGGAGAGGCCACAACAGTGAGAGGCCCAAGTACCGCAAAAAAAAAAAAAAAAAAAAAAAAAAAAAAAAAGTGAGATATCCTTATAGGTGGTCCCTTCTATACTGTGATTCTACTGGGCAGTGTGCCCTGTCCAAAAGTATGAATTCTCTACCATTTTATCATTAACCTCCAATGAAAATTTGACAAGGAAAGTTCTGTTCACAAAACTCACTTATGAAAGTGAGTTTTTTAAAAAATCACTGACTTAATAAATAACATCTAACTGCCATGAAAGGAAAAAGTGAAAAAAAGAAAGGTTAACAACCTACTTAAAATTCTGCCTAGGACTAGACTTATATGTCACATAAAAGTGAATGCTACCCCAATGGTCTCTCCACAACCATTCACCTATGTTACATAAAACTACCAAATTAACCTCTCCTAAAACACCAATTCACCAAACCATTTTTCAGTTTGAGAACCTATTCTAAGTGGTTCCTCACAACTTAAATGATGAAATATGAACCTTTCAGCTCCTATGCTTAAGATTCTGGGTAACCCAGTCTCACTTAACCAACCAAACCATGTCACCTTACTCCTAGAGTGATCTTGCCAGCTCTGGTCAGATGGGTTTTACATCTTATCAACCTCTAAAGAGTCAACTACCGTTAACTGCAGTCTCCACTGCATTCCTTTTCTGATTAGCTGCAGCATTTCACACCTTCACCAAATACGGAAGCACTTGAGTATATTCAGCCTCGTGTTTTATCACAACTGTTCTGTAGTATTCCACACCCTTCCCTCCCCTATTAACCTTCCAAGACCCTTGAAGGCAGTAACATCGAAAGAATTTCTCGCTATCTCCATGCCAACCCCATCAACTCCCACTCAAAACACGTCATAAAGAATCAGCTTGATAACAGCTGCCACAATTTCTGTATTTATTTATCAAATTATATCAAATACCTGCAAATTAATTTATTAGACAAACGTCTGGGTAATCATTATACATCAAGCACTATTCCTAGGCACCAGGGCTTCACTTAGTAAACTGTCTTTGTCTTCAATTCTCTCTCATGTGAGTCCTTAAAACAAAAACAACTGATTTTTTCCCCCTTGTTACCAGCATTATAGCATTACATGAAGCCCTATAATACCTCTTTATTATAGACTCTGAAAGTTAGAGTTCTCTACTTTTATAAGTTACTGACATTGGTATTACAACTAAGATGAGAAGCTGAGGCATCATTTTCCCTCCTCCCCCACCCACGACCAAAAGCACTGAATTTTTTATTTGATCATAGTAACATCTTGAGATAAATTTAAGGTATGGAGTCTATTTCCTGTATGCCCTATTCAGTACCTGGTATATACGACCATGAGATGTTAGCTGCTAATAATTTTGATTTTAAAAGTTCCAAACTGAGGATACATATCATGTCATCATTAAAGATTTCTATCTCTATGATTATCTTTTTCTGAATTAATAAAAAAAGAATAGGTCTATAAACACGGCAAGCAGAGACTACCTATGGATGAACAACTCTCATTAGACTTGGTATTTATTTATCATCTTTCAAATGGGGTAAAATATACACAACATAAAATTTTACCACTTTAATGGTATTTATTTTTATATTAAGAAAATTGTTGAAATGATACTGTAATATTGACTAAAACATGGGATTCTTTCCTGCAAAAGAAAACTGCTATAGTTAACATCTGAATTTGGAAACTAATGTTACCAAATACCTTTTGCACGTTATATGTACTGCTACTGCTGACAAAAAAATTAAAATATGCTATTAATGGTTAAGTCACCTATATTTCAGGTAGTAAAATAAAATACTGAATATTATACTTCGTAGATTTCTTGCATTTTCTTCAAATTCACAAATGGTTTCTAATGACGGTAGCAGATAATCTTTATTGAGAGTTTGTTATGTTTCGGGTACCTGCTAATAAGTGCTTTATATGCATCACAGGTTTTGGTTTTCTTACTGAGGTGTAACTCACATACCATAAAATTCACCTCTTCAAGTGTACAATTCAGTAGTCAAGCGTATTCACAAAGTTGTGCAACCATCACTACTATCTAATTTGAGAACATTTTCATCATCCCCAAAAGAAACTGTTAGCACCCTCCATTCTCCCTTCCCTCTCAGCCACTGGCAACCATTAATCCACTTTGTTTCCATTGATTTGCCTATTCTGGTCACTTCATATAAATAAATCATGCAATATGTGGTCTTTTGTGTCTGGCTTCTTTTACTTAAGCATAATATTTTCCAGGTTCAACAGCGTTGTAGCCTGTATTGGTACCATGCATTACTTTTTAAGACCTCAAAGTAAACATGTGAGCTAGACACAATAACTGGCTCTACGTAAAAATCCTAAGATTGAGAGATGAAGTAACTTGCCCTCTTTGAGTCTCTTTGAACTCAGTTCACTGCACTTCCATGGAGATGCAGAAAGTATAAACACTATATGAATTACATACAAACTTATTATATAGAATAAACAAGAGTTGACCCTTTCACTGCACGGGTCTACTTATACTCGAATTTTTTTTACAATAGTAGATAGTACAGTACTAAGTGATCTGAGGTTCGCTGAATCCACGGATGTGGGACTTTAGATACGGAGGGCCGACTATAAGTTACACACCACATTTTTGACTCTATGGAACCCCCCTGTTGTTCAAGGGTCAACTGCACATATTTTTTTAAAAAACTGCCACCTACGTCGGTTACCATGAGTAAAAGTCATAATCTCTCTAAATTTTGTCTGTTTAAAAATACAGACAATGATCTCTGTGATGCTTTCAAACTCTAAATTCAAGTTGTTCTCAAACACATTAAGGGTTTATTTACTTTTTCTTCAACTCTTTATCTAATTCGTAATCTTTCAAAATAATTCCTACAATTAACACTCACTATAATAGACATCTCTCTATATTGTAGGGAATACTGCTTCATGTAATAAAGTATACAGTAAAAGGAACAGGGCAGGGCTTCTCTGGTGGTGCAGTGGTTGAGAGTCCGCCTGCCGACACAGGGGACGCGGGTTCGTGCCCCGGTCTGGGAAGATCCCACATGCCGCGGAGCGGCTGGGCCCGTGAGCCATGGCCGCTGAGCCTGCGCGTCCGGAGCCTGTGCTCCGCAGAGGGAGAGGCCACAGCGGTGAGAAGCCCGTGTACCGCGCAAAAAAAAAAAAAAAAAGGAACAGGGCAACAATATTAATAATATATTTCATATTATAAAAATAAACTCAGCATTTACTTACATATCTGTAAATCCAATCTGTTTTTATAGCAACAAACCAGAAAATAAGGAACATCAGTTTTGGGGACTATAGAATTTTTTCTAAAAAGGTCACTCTGGAAAGATCCTGATAGGCACACATGTCGACTTTTATGGGATGAATTATAGGTGGGTTCTTGGCAAACCAGGATGGAACGTTTGTACAACTGAACACTTCTACTCACTGTAAATTTGCCAGGAGCAGTCAGTAGAGAAACTTTTTAGCCTTTTTTGGTTTTTTGCTGATTTATTCAAAATTATCTGTCAGCATATTTGTTGCTGTGTCTGCCACAGTAATAATGTAGATGTAAATGGCAGTTGCAGTATGAAAACCCTGAATGAACACTGTCTGTATATGGAAGATACATGCTGAGTTGCTCAGAAAAAAACAAATGGCCAATACAAGTTATAAAAGATTGAAGAAAGGGATTAAAGCAGTGTTGAATATATTTAATCTAATCAAATATTATCCTTGATCAGAAACAGCATTTTACAGATGTCTAAAAATGTTGTTTTAAAATTTTTAAATTGTGCAAGCATTATAACTCTTTAATGGAAAATAACCAAAGGTGATAGGTGTTTTTTGCTTTAACATAGTGGGGGAGAAAGGATTTTTGAATCATAAACTTGCTCAGGTAACCAGCCCACTTTCTGGGTCCTCTAAGACCAGCAATCGCTGTTCTAGAATAGCGCTACAACACAGAGCTTTTAGGAAGTGTTCTGCATCTGCGCTGTCCAACCGGGGAGTCACAAGCACACGGGACCACTGAGCATTTTCCAGTGTGGGTGGTGTGACTGACGAACAGAATCTGGAATGGTTAACAAGTCAAACAGCCATATGTGACTGAGCAGTTCCTTACTGAACAGTGCAGATGTTGAATGAGAGGCAACATGCCGTAAAAGAGCCACACCACTCATGTTCTGGAAACTTTAAAAAGTGAGAGAGACTGGGGTATTCATACTGAAGAAGGACAATGAGGGAAAATAAACTTCCAAAGAATCTGAATTTGACTTCCAAGAGTTTAGAGAGCCTCCTTCAAATCCATGCGCCAGGGCTCTGAATATAAAAAGAAAGGAAGAAGAAGAGAAGCAGAACCCACGAAGCCAGAAGGAAAGATTCTCTGTGGTTACACAGGAATGGCCACTTAGTCATAATAGCTAACATTTATTAAGCAATCAGTCCATTTTAGATATTGTACTAAGCACCGTACACGTATTTTCATTTAATCCTCAAAACAAGTCTTCCAGATAGATATATTTATTATCTTCATTTTATGGATAAGGATACTGAGACTTAGGGAGTTAAGTTGCTGAAATAAAAATGCATCCTTAACCGAAATCTAGCAACAAGTGACCTTCCTCTGTGATTCAGCTGCATCCTGTATATCCTTCTGTTACTGCAATTCACACATCACACTGAAATGTAGTTTACTGGCTGTTTCCCACTTAAAAGGTAAACTCCTTGAAGGCAGGGACTGTGTTGTCAACTCCTCACCATCATTCTCAACCACCTGCTACCACCAACTTTTATGTATCAAAGCACTTGAAATATATATACTCTTCAATAAGTATTTGCTGAATTTACTATGAATTTGTTTCTCTATTCCGAGGATAAACCCATGTGGTAACATGCTTTTTCCAACTCTTATACCTCAAGCATTTTTATTTGAGTTTTAGAATCAAATTTAAATCTTAGCATTTAAAATAAAGGTTTGTAAATAGTTTCAAAGAATCTGGCAAGGAACTTGGAAGTTTAAATGTCTGATCAAAACATGTAACTTTGAGCTGTCTTGTTTTTTCAGACTCAGTCAAAAAAATCAGATTTCCCATGCTTCTGGAAATTGTTATAAAAATTTTAGTACTAACAACTGAAATCCTACATCACACAAAAGTTGTGTCATATAATACCATTCACCCTTATATGTTCATCTTGAAGCAGAGCTGAGTCATACTGCTTAAAGTAACTTTAAATAATAAAGCCTTGAGAGTTCCCACTCTTTTCATCTCATTTATCAGTGACTTTTTAGCCTTTCATACTTTATTAAATTATATTCACTCTTTATGGGCACACTGCTAGTATCTACGGGGTAAAGTGAGGCCAAGATAACCTTTGGGACCTCCCCCTCCCCAATCAGAAACGGCCAAAAGAAATCTAGGAATTCATGCCCTCGATCCAAATCCATAGCCCCACCCCCATCCCAAGAATTAATGAAATTCAACTTATAGACAAAATAGGAATAGTCACATGAGAAATGTACTCAAGGCTCTTGTTTACAAACATTATCAGAGATGGTATTAAATAAAACTCTTAAATACACCAAGTCCTTCTAGTTAAAAAATGATCTTTCTTTTCAGAAACGAGTATCACACAGGGCCTCTGCTGTTGTCTTATGAGAAATATAATTTTTTTTTTTTTTTTTGCGGTACGTGGGCCTCTCACTGTTGTGGCCTCTCCCGCTGCGGAGCACAGGCTCCGGACGCGCAGGCTCAACGGCCATGGCTCACGGGCCCAGCCGCTCCGCGGCATGTGGGATCTTCCCGGACCGGGGCACGAACCCATGTCCCCTGCATCGGCAGGCGGACTCTCAACCACTGCGCCACCAGGGAAGCCCAAGAAATATAAAGAATATGTAATACATCATCAAATTTACCCTTGCCTTAAATTTCCATTTTACTTTTTTTCTTACCATTAAGCCTATTTATAAAAGTAGCTATCCTAGTCCTTAGAAACATCAAAAATGTGTGTATATATAGATATGTATGTATATATAGATATGTGTGTGTATATATATGTGTGTGTGTATAAACATATACATATATATTTCATTTGAACATACGAAAACCCACATTTGTTGGGGAAGAAATGAAGTAGAATCTTATTTCTCAAATTTTATCATTCCTACAAATCACCTGAGGATCTTTTTAAAATGCAGATACTGACTCAGCAGGTCTGGGATGGCCTGGGATTCTGAGTTTCTATCAAGCTGCCAGGTGTGATGCTGAAATTGCTGGTCTAAGGCTTTGTGTAGCTAAGAACTAATTTCTCCAAATCTGTGATTTTCTTTGGACTCTTCTAATTTCTTTTTAATGTTCACTTATTCTTTCCACAAATTTTTACTGAAGGTATATTATGAGGCAGGCATTTCACTAGGGGCATAAATACGATCTGATCTCAGCCCTCAAGGAAGAGAAAGGCCACTTTCCTAGGGGGAGCAGAAAAGGCTCAAGATGTGGCTCTCGCACTGAGTCTTGGAGATAAAGGGGAGTCCACAGAGTGAAGAAGAGGAGGATCCCATCTCAGGCAGAAGAAACAGCAAGACAGGCAGTAAAGCCCTCTGGAGGAACTGCAGATTACATCAAAATGCCGGAACACATGGTGTTTGTGGTAGACAACAGATAGGTAACTGGGGAAAGGTAAACAGAGTTATTAGATCATGGAGTCCAACATGCCACTGGTGACTTTAGAAAAAGCAACTTTAGTGGACTGGTGAGGTCAAAAGCAGACGACAGTGCACTGAGAATAAAAGGAAGAAGAAATTGAGACAAATGAAAGTTCTTTCCAAAGATCTTACTATAAAGCAAATAAAGAGACCAGTAACTGGAAAAGGACAAAAAGTCAAGGGCAAGTTTTCATTTGTTTAATAAATGTGAGACACCTGAGCACATTAAACAGGACAACTTGGGGTCAATGAAGAGAGAAAGTTTAAAAACACAGGAAAGAGATGATATTTGACGAAGTGGTGTCCTAAGTAAAACAGGATGAAGAGAATACCAAGAAATTCGCTTTGGACCTAAGGAGTGACACTTCTTCCTAAGACCAGAAAGTAAGGTTTCTAGTCTCAGCACTTCTGAATTTGGAGGGAGAATTCTTTGTCGCCAGAGGGGGTCGGAGTGCTGCCCTATGCACTGCGGGACTTTCAGCAGCACCCCTGCCCCTCATACTCACTGAATACCAGTAGTAATAGCAACCGCAGCCCTGCTGTGGCAACCAAAAATGTCTCCAGACATTGTCAAATGTCCCCTGGGGGAAGGAGTGAGCAAAACCTTCCAGATTCAGAACTACTGGCCTAGAGGCACGGACTAGATCATTTTGACAAAGCTTAGAGGGAAACTGAAACAAAGTGGTTTCCATCTACCAGTTGTACCGTGAGAAAGGAGGAGGGTCCTCTGCTCAAAGGGGGGGGAAAGTATGCATTGCTGTGGGTGAGAAAAAATTTGCAGTGATTTTGTGGGGAATGGGAGAGGCACATAAGCAGGGAAACAAAATCACCTGGGTATTAGAAATTTTTCTATTCTCCTAGGCCTAAAAAGCAAGTACACTTCCCTTTATGGGCTCTCCAGAAAACAGTACACAAAAGGACATGAGCTTGAATAATGCACTGAAAGATCTTTATCAAAATATTCTTAAAATTTTAAGGAAGTGAATCATTCTGAAAAGTGTTTCGACTCTTAGAAGAACCATCTTCTTGTTTACCAGAATAGAGATTTAGGGGTAAAAAGTGAATTGATCATTTTTTCAGAATATACAATCTTATCAAAGTTTTGTAAAGTCTTCATTAGGAAGTCTTCTGTTTTATTCTCGCACTCCTATCCATTACAACCAATACTTTGATTTTTATTTTAAGACACAAAAGTAAAACAATCTAATATTTTAAATGATGCATCACCTTTGAAAAACTGTCATATTAACTTCCATATGCTGGGTATAGTCCACATTAATATTTCTGCTCAGTGTAGAGAAAAATTTAATATTTATATCTAGGTCCCCAAATCTTAATTACTGCATACTTACAAAGTGACTGGTCAGAAGATGTTGTAACTAGCTACCTCACTTAAACTTATCTTCTAAAAACAGTCTTTATGACCTGAAAATCCTGTTTATGTTTTAACAACCTAATTTTCTGAAAATGTTGAAAGTATACTTTTCACAGTACACATTAGGCAGTTGCCCTTATACAAGTGAAAACAGGCCAGATGTATGATAATACCTCCAGTGTTTGTCAACATTATTTCCAAGGAAAGTAATCTGCAAAGAAATTTATCTCACTTAAGAATCTCCCCAAAATATGTATTTAAAAGATATGGGGGCTTCCCTGGTGGCGCAGTGGTTGAGAGTCTGCCTGCTGATGCAGGGGCTGCAGGTTCGTGCCCCGGTCCGGGAAGATCCCACATGCCGCGGAGCGGCTGGGCCCGTGAGCCATGGCCGCTGAGCCTGCGTGTCGGGAGCCTGTGCTCCGCAACGGGAGAAGCCACAACAGTGAGAGGCCCACGTACTGCAAAAAAAAAAAAAGAAAAAAAAGAAGATATGGAACTTTGCCCCAGAAATTTTTCTCTGTTCCTTTTCCTGGATCCATAAACTTATTGTAGCACTTTCATGCGCAACTAAGAGAACTGCAAATCTCCCTCAAGAGACTGCAGCTCAACACAAATATCTAGCACATTAAAATATGCTCAAACAATAATTCCAGATGTAATAGGCAAAGATTCTCACCTGCTAAAATAAACCTCAGCATAAGCGTATGTTCAGAAGTATGACTCTTTTCAGCTAGAGAGAAGCCTCGGCGGTGGCTATAATCTCACTATGGTTAGTCTCACTGCCTAAACAGAACTCCTCTCGGCTCCACAACCATCTGAAGCTGTTCTCAATACTGAATGATAAGCACTTTGGATGTTACCACTTCTCTTTCAAAGAAAGAAAATTCAAGTTGGGTTCATTTTCCGATCTGCTACATGTACTGATCAAAGGACAAAACATTAAGCTGAAATTCCATATTCTAAAGACCAATGTGAACAACATCATTCAACTGCATTTCTAATTTGCAACATGATCTGCACACTTGAGGCCTCTATAAGATGAGCTCTGATAATGGGCATTATATCATCAGGAAAAGCCCAGGCACTTCACCCAAAATGACTACAAAATGGTGTGTAGGCCATTTTTCTCTCTTATCAAATGAGAAAGAATTTACTGAAGGCAAACACATTCTTACAGCAATCAGGGTTATTTCTAAAGCTGTTAGGTTATGTCTTTATTCTTCCCAAAGGAAATGAAAAGTGCACATGATTTGGAAACATGTTAAAAGGTATAAGAATTGAGAAAGGGAATGTTAAGTGTAGTTAAAGAACAACTTAGATATAAATAATTCAATTACGCTTAACAAATCTAAGGATTTCAATACCTGGCCCACATTTTAAGCTACTGATTAAAAAAAACAACTCTTGTTGTCTATTTACTGTTGCAAATTACTAAATCAAATTACTTCAAAACCAACATTAAGGAAATAAAATTTCACTAGACACTTCAATCAACAAAGTACTGAGTTCAGTCAAGTTCCAAAGTGGACAAACTTCTGAGACTTATTTTTCTTAATATAAATTGGATCCAATCTCTGAGGGTGCTCAATACTAAAAAGTCAAAAAAGGCCATAAGCACTGATTTCCATGATGACTCATAATCTTAAAATATTTTATTCTAACATATTTGGATTACATAAACATGAAACCTTGACATAAAGGTTAACTTTCTCATTTCAAAAAGAAATCTGGGTATATTTAGGTGCTAAACAATGCTCGTTCTTTTCTTAAACAATCTGTGTTGGCCTCTCACTGGCTTTATTTTCTGTGGGAAATAATGCAAGTATGCTAGTCCTAATTCTATTCTCTTTTTCTGAGTTCTTTTCAATTTTCCTCCTCCAATGTAATTTAACTTAAAAAACTGTCCCCTTAATATTTTTTAAAAAAGTTTTAATATTGGAAACAAAAATTAACTGGGTTCAAAGGTTATGCCTTAGCATGTTTCTAATAATTACTTATAACAATTTTATTGACAAGGTTAAAGTAAACCTAAAACAAATGGCAAAGGATGTAATTATTCCATTTAACATCTTCATTAAGGATTCTTTTCCCTAAAAAGTTGAAAATAAGGCCAAAACACAATTGGGGCATTGTGACATCTATAAAATTAAGAGTCAATAAATAATCTTAACTATATTACTATTTTTGTTTTACAATACTTAAAAGAATTCAGGAACAGAACCCTTAATTAACTAAATTATGCAAGATGTGACTGCATCTCAAGTGAGGCACAGACAAAACAATATTAACTGTGAATGGTGTTAATCAACGGAAAGTAACATCATGTAATGTCACCTTAAGAACGAAAAAACTATACACTGCGAACTGAGAAGATGCTGGGATAACTGTTTAAGAAAGGCATACAATTTTAAATGGTAAAATGCTTCAGGGCCAGAATGAAGAGGTTTCAGTTCTAATGCTAATAACTGTGACTAGCACTGACCACCTAGAGAAATGTGGAAAATTCGTGGCTTAGCAAGAAAGAGTCCCTGGATAGATTAATGGTACCTGTCCTAGTTGGACCTGTAAAGTATATACATCTTTTGAGGGAAGAAGGAAAATGCTGGTACACCTTCCATATTTCTGAACCTTGCTCTAGGTAAAAATCAGAGTGCTAGCACAAGGCAACAAATTCCGTTACTGATGGGTATCACAAAGCTAACTTCCCCCAGACTCAGGGTTCTTTCTACTGTGCAAGTTATAGGAGGAACAGCACCCTAAAATATGTGAGTCCCTCTCCTGGGGCTTCAAAGATTTTAAATTAAAGATGAAAGCTATAAGCTCAGAAGAATATGAGAAAGCCAGAAGCAAGAATGGTGCTAGGGCCTCAGCAGTCCTGTTAACAGAAGTGAATTCCAGATCATAAAATGCTTAGAGAGCAGAAGGGTGTAGGAACAATCATGTTGGCGCAAAGGCATTGCGAACGTTATTAGTTCTCATTTACTACGATAGGTTGTAATACTAAAGAGGCCCCAAGGGTGTACATCAGCCTGTCTGTGCAGGACCACCCATGAAATGTTCTTTCCTGGGTTAAATTCCAAAACCATATAAACGTCTGGGTTTTTTGCTTGTTTATCATCATCCCAAGAGGTCTACTGCTTGGGTTTCAAATATGTACTCTAAATACATGATGAGCCAAACAAACTGCTTTTATTTTTATCAATCCATTCTAGGCACAATGGCTCAATGAAATCATGTACTTCACTTTGAATTAATGTTTGATAAAAAGGAGTTTAGAATGGTGGTTCATAAATTAGAACATCCAAGAGGACGCCCATAAAACAGCCTTCACAAAATTTACAAAAAATAAAAATAAAACAAGAAAGGTTTCTTTTGGGTAGAACACTGAATATGAAACAAGTCAAAAGGCCACAAAGGGGCACATGCCTGCCTGCTGCTGTATCCCTCTCACTCATCTCACATCTCTGTCTTCTCTCTGAAGTCTTTCTTATTCAGTCTCAATTAACTTTTGGTGTCTTTGGAACCAGCTGGTGCAAAGAAAGAAGCTGAAGAAAATCCACAAAGTGAACCATAGTACTGATACTATTGAGAGCACTGGACAGTAATTTTAGAGTACTATTAGGCTATAATAAATCAGAAGATGAATCATAACTCAAAAATCATTTAAAGCTACTTTTTTTTTAGCCAGCTATCAGAAATATTACTGCTTTAAAAATTAAAGGCAGCTCTCTTGCTCGCTCTCATTCTCTGAGTACAAACTAATTTCCAGTTATTGGGGCATTTAAAGGAGTCATTTTTCTTTCTTTCTCTTTTTTTTTTTTTTTTTTTTTGCGGTACGTGGGCCTCTCACTGTTGTGGCCTCTCCGGTCGCGGAGCACAGGCTCCGGACGCGCAGGCTCAGAGGCCATGGCTCACGGGCCCAGCCGCTCCGCGGCACATGGGATCCTCCCGGACCGGGGCACAAACCCGCGTCCCCCTAGGCGGACTCAACCACTTCGCCACCAGGAAGCCCAGGAGGAGTCATTTTTCTAATAAAGACAGAGTTGGCCCTGATGAGACTATATCAGCCTTTAAGGATCTAATTCCTAGGAACTACAAGTTTGCTAATCATGTGTGAGACTCAAAGCAGAGAAAGAAAAGATATTGCTTTTAAGTTGTCTGATTCCTGAGAGAATATTCAAGTACGATCATAAAAAGATCAAAAGAAAATCTACAGGGCCTCCCTGGTGGCGCAGTGGTTGAGAGTCCGCCTGCCGATGCAGGGGACACGGGTTCGTGCCCCGGTCTGGGAGGATCCCATATGCCGCGGAGCGGCTGGGCCCGTGAGCCATGGCCGCTGGGCCTGTGCGTCCGGAGCCTGTGCTCCGCAACGGGGGAGGCCACAACAGTGAGAGGCCCGCATACCGCAAAAAAAAAAAAAAAAAAAAAAAAAAAAAAAAAAAAAAAGAAAATCTACAAAGCTTGCTAAAGGTTGAGAAGGTGCCTGATATATACACATATGCATGTACATATATACATCTATGTGTATAAATTGTATTATAAATTGTATTAGATTATCAGAAACCATTTTGAAATGTTAAATTAAAAATGTGAACTCAAGAAACAAAAGCAAAGACTACTCACTGAGCAACAGAAAAAATATATTCCATTAAAAATCAACCTGGCTCAACCACTTCCAGCCAGAAGAGATGCTTTAAGATGCCAAAGTAGATATCTGACAACAAAACACAACAAAAGGCGTTAAGTAGTCAATAGCGACTTTCTTTTTCCACCAGACCATCAACCACTGGAGTTAATGACAATGGATAGGGAGCTGTCTAAACTGCTAAAAACAAAGGGAAAAAGTAGCAAAGTATTCCCCTGGAGAAACTGAGAAAATCACACCTTGAAAGGACTCAATGACAAATCACAAAATGTCAGCCTTACTCAACTCTCTGGACTTAGATGTCATCCTGATTTCAAGACCTAGTTATACTATTCCTATATGCTCTGAAAATCATTTCTATCTGATGTTTAGTGCTTTAGAAAAGAGTCAAGGCCATACCCTCATCTACAACCCCTGGACAGTTAGAATAATCATATAGCTGGAGGCTGATAAGATCCAAAGGCTAGTCAGTGCCTTTATTCTCATAGTTTCTCAGGTGAATCCTCCGCTAGAATTTTTCCTTCATCCATAAACATTCCCACATTCCCTACTTTTACTAACAGTTAAATGAAAATGCTGCTGGTGTAAGGGAAATCCTTTTTTGGCCCTTTGAAAACTGATATTAATTTAAGAGGTCACTCTTTGTCTGCCATTAATTAAAATGTACACTGCTGAGTTTATCTGCTCAGAGTATAGAAGCCATGTTAGGAAGAAAACTTTCAACACAGAGCTCAAATTAAAACAAAGGCTTTGAACTGTGGATCTGGAGACAGGTACAGTTTGTACTTACACCTCCCCATTTAAAGTACTGCATCTACAGCATGTGGCAAAGAAAAAGTACAGCTGTAACACAGTTGAAGGGATTGCCAAATTCCAAATTTAGCTTTCTATATCAAGGTAACAATTAAATTTTACATTATCCCCTAAAGAGTCTAGCTATTATTTTTTTTAAAGCTCTGATGAGAAATTAAATTACTGTTTTACATTTGGAAATACAGGTAACTACAGTTATTGTGGCATTTCATGATTTCCAATGGAACCAAGATCCCTACTATGTCTTCCTAAACTGGTTGCTATGAATGACTAGATAGTCCAGAATGGACAGTAATTAAATAGCTTCACTTCTCTCTCCCAAGTAGATAATATCTTGAGACCTCAAATTTTATTTGACAGACTTAATTTGGGATAAAATAACTCTAAATATGCTTTTCAAATTCTCAGTGTCATATAGGGAGGTCTAATAAAAATTTTTTAAAGCATTTTTCTAAATGATTTGAGTAAGACAATTGTTCCCATACAATGGATTGAGTCAGACACAATTTTTAAAAAGTAATTTGTTTATTTCAGTGATTAACAACTTTTCTTTTCTCCCCCACATGGCTGCATGGCGCGGCTTGTGGGATCCTAGTTCCCTGACCAGGGATCAAACCCTCACCCCCAACAGTGAAAGCGTGGAGTCCTAACTATGGGACCCCCAGGGAAGTCCCAACAACTTTCTTTTTAGTATGAGTGTATTTATGAGAAAAGTATAAATCTTTTTTTTTCATTTTAATCGAATCAGCCTTTTTCAAGTCCCATGGAAAAATCTCTACCCTTAAAACTTGAGTTCCTACTTTGCTGAATAAGAAAATGAGGAATACTATGTTTTCACCATTAAATTGTTACTATCTGGACATATTCAGACAATTAACAAAAGGAAGAAAGCCGTCTAATCGGTCTTCCTGAAATTAGATCACAGCCCTCTCTTTATTACCAGCAAGCCAGGTATGCCAGCAGGCTTGCCACTAGCCTAACAAATCAAACTCCCTATGTTTAAAGACTGGTACTGAGGACCAGAAACACAAAAATAGCTCGAATAACTAAGTAAGCTGTAGAGGTAGAAAAAAAAACTTCAGAGCTTTAAAGTTCCAAGAACACATAACTCCATGCCATCCCCTCTCCCTACCCCCTGATGTGAGGTTGCTAATATTCAAATCTGCATAAATTATCCCTTAATTATGTTCAGTTAATATACAACAGTGATTTGCATGCCCTCAAAGTCTCTATTAGCCACTTTGGACAATTATAACAATAGTGAACACCCAGGTATACTACATGCCAGGCAGTGTTCTAAGTGCTTTGGTGCTCTTCAAATGAAAATCAGGAGAATTCTCCATTCAAATTTCTACAAAAGTTATAGGGGACCTTGTTAAAACACCTATTTAGTAAAGACCTATATTTTTATACAATTTGGATTCAGTCAGCTACAAAGCCATCTTTCACTCAGAGATTCTGCTGGATAATTGTATGAAAAAATAGAGAAATATATTAAGGTTATGCTACTAGATAAATAAAAATAGTGAACAAATTGTTAATTTATTTGGTAAGTGAAGAATCTATTTCTAACAAACCACTGAAACAGCAAAATGATAGTTATATCACTTGCTTAACAGGAAATTTTAATGAGCAGACAAAACAAATGCTAATATACTATAAAAAAGAAACAATAGAAATGAAATGGAAAGACAGATTGCATGTTTTCAGTGTAGCTGTATTTAATGAAGTCTTAAAAAACCTTCACTTTTGAAAGTCAGCATGAATTTTTTTAAGTGCAAGAATAATTTGCAGCAAATAGATTCTTTGCTACATAATGCCAATGCTTTTGGATTTTCTTTGCCGATTTGTTAGTTGAAGTATGACTAAAAAACACAAAAGTATGGGCATTACAAATTCATCTTAAAAGCTAGGCAGTGGCTATCGTATTTAACAATTTGCAATACTTGTATGAAGGTTTTAAATTTGTTTATAAACACCCAAAGTAATTTACAAATGGAATTCTATAAAGATGTGTTTCATCACTCTAAAATGTGACTATCTTTCCCCCCTGTGTGTTTTAAACTGTTCCAAGTGTATTTACTTAGATCTTAAATAGTTACAGAATCCAGTCATAGGCTGTTATGAAATGTGTCCTCCAAAAACATTTTAAGTCCCAACTTCCAGTACCACAGAATGTGACCTTATTTGGAAATAGGGTCATTATAAATATAATTAGTCAAGATGAGGTCATGCTGGAGTAGGGTGGGTCCCTAATCCAATAAAACTGGTGTGCTTTTAAGAAGAAAATTTAGATACAGACAAGCATAGACGGAAGATGATGTGAAGACACATGATGGAAAACAGCCATGTGATGACACAGGCAGAGACTGAAGTGACATATCTACAAGCCAAGAACAAGGATTGCTGAGAACTCCCAGAAGTTGGGAAGAGGCAAGGAAGGATTCTCCTCTAGAGCCTTCAGAGAGAGAACGGCCCTGCCAACACCTTGATTTCAGACTTCTAGCCTCTAGAACTATGAGAAATTAAGTTTCTGTTGTTCTAAGCCACCCACTTTTTGGTATGTTGTTACAGCAGCTCTATGAAATTAATTATACAGACCATATATTATAATTAGAATCTACCTGTCCAAAAGAGCATTTTTTAAAGTAAGGCATAGCTTTGACGTCAGCAAACCCAGGGTTCAAACACCTATGCAAATCAAAGGCTGTGTGACCATGGATTTGAGTTTGCTTATTTGTAAACAAGGGAAAATGAACCCTGCCAAACAGTGTATTTCTGAAGATAAATTATATAGAATGTCAATGACACAGAGGTCAAAAATTTTCTCTGTCCACTCTCAAACCCCTCTCCCTGTAATGAGAATGTATTTTAACATATGGTCAGACACTATTTGGCTACAATTCAGAAAGTAATATGATAAAAAGAGGACTGTAATTCAAATATTATTAAATAAATTTTATAAAAAACACTGTCCTAAATGAAGTCCTGATAGCGTTACTACTTAGAAATCTCTAAATCTTTACCCTGGGTATGACCACAGTGCATTGTGATGTGATGTTTTTCAGAACCTTCTAAGAAGGTAAATGCTACCCTTGCCTACCTAAAAAGGCTCAAAGTAGTTTCAATAACCAGAGAAGCTCAATTCTTAAACAAGTTATCTTTTATACTTTCAAAGATTATTTAATACAAGTCTTCTGATTTTACTAATATTCTTACTAATGTGTAAACTGACCCAAGTTCAGTAATAAACACAAGACTCATGTCATTAAAAAGTGACTGTTCAAATGCAAGAACTTTTTATTTCATGTAATAATAACATAAGCAAATAATAATTAACTTTGGCAAGATTAGTAGAAATAGAAGTATAACTCACAAATATGATAAGCATTTCCCCTGATGTGTGGATTAGGCAGTAATATGGCCACAATGTTTAGAGTCATCTGTCCAAAGACTTTGGAAAAGGTGATCAAAGGCCAGCACCATGACATGCTGTGGATTAAACCTCTTATGAATCTAAGTTTAGTGACTTGAAGAAAGCCTAGAATCAGGTTATATATTCTAATAAAGTAAAATAACTGTAAATTATTCACTACTACCAAAGACAACAGCTAACCTCCAGACTGCTTGAATTCAAGTGGTGAATAATGACTAACACTGAATGCTTACTATGTGAAAAGATAACTTTACATATTTCATTTATTTCAAGCCACGGAATATTCCTAATAAATGAGTTTTATACACAAGAAAACTGAGTACTAAGTTTTGGCTAAATATAGTGTATAACCGCCACATTTTAGAAAGGAGCTGCCAAAGCCACAAAAATATAAATTTGGAAGCTATCACTGGCTCTGCTTTACAAGTATTAAAACATTTTAAAGAATAAAAAAGTTTTGAAATTTTACTTAATTTGTGGGAAAAGGTGTTTTCAAAAAGAAATCTTATTTAATATCAATGCAACACAAACCTGCCTCCGAAGTAGCAAGTTATTTAGAAAGTTAACAATATTATGCTATGGTAACACTTTAAGAAAAAAAAACATATCCTGAAAGTAGAATCTAAGAAAATGAAGCTGAAGTGAATGTTCAGACACTGGAAAAGAAGATAGCCCCAAGTACACCTGTAACAGTGAAAACACAAGTTCAGTGTTTCACTGCAGCCGTACCCTGTAAGGATAAGCCTGGTGCGCAGGTTACTTTTTTCTGCACAAATTTATTTGCCTTTTCTAAAGAGAAGAGGAACTAATAGTGGGTGAACCTCTGCCACATGTGCCTGGCACTTTATTAAGTGGTACATGTTAATTTTTTCATCTGACAGGCCTGGGTTTCAATCTTTGCTCAAATATTTACAAGTGGTGAGATCTTAGGATATTAAATCCGTGACTCAGGTTTCTCTTAGTAAGAGATATTAAAGCAACAACTACCTCACAGGACTGTCATGAGAATTATATTATGCAGGTAATAAAATCATCCCAGGTCTTGTCACACAGTATATGCCTATTAAACATTAGCTAATATTATCATCAATTAAAAAAAACAACAAAAAAGCAGCCCTGCAGGCCAGCTTTTAAGAAATGATGCTTCAAGGTGCAGTAACTTGTCCGAAGACATATATTTAGAAATGTTAGTTTTGAAAACCCAAAGGCAATAAAACCTATGCTCGCTTAAAAAGTGTTCCAATATTGTTAGCCTTTCCCTCTGTTCCTCCTGCTCCCTCAGCTGGTCTTTCACAGAAGAGAAAACTTATTTCATTGACTCAAGGTACTTAAATGCTGGAAACGACCTTAGAAATCACTAAGCAAAGGAGTAGCAAATTGCTTTCAACAGACAAATCTAGCTGATAGCCTCTGCCTGGAATGATAGGTCAAAAAGGAGGCTGGGAGGTGCTGTGATGAGAATTCTGAGAAAGTCTTTCACAGAAGAGAAAACTTATTTCATTGACTCAAGGTACTTAAATGCTGGAAACGACCTTAGAAATCACTAAGCAAAGGAGTAGCATATTGCTTTCAACAGACAAATCCAGCTGATAGCCTCTGCCTGGAATGATAGGTCAAAAAGGAGGCTGGGAGGTGCTGTGATGAGAATTCTGAGAAAGGCAGAAAAATAAGATAAAACAGTGACAGCCGCCCATGGGCTGAGTGACAGTGGTGGGAGGTGGGAGGACAAACAACACAGGTCAACCAAGTGCTCCATTCTGCCGCTGCTGTGTGAACTTAATACGCTCATTAAACTAACTCATCTAATTCTCACTAAACTCAGGGCTCAAGGTCACAAGTTCCAAGCACACTCTCTACCACCTACTGGGCTCTGCATAAGCATGCCCTCAGCTTCCTTCACTACAGGTCACCCTACTATCCAAAGCATCTCACATTTCTCATACAATATAAAGTTAGCCCATTAGCACCATTTACCCCTTGATATACTACACATATTTTACAGATTACTTAGAATATTTGTTCTGTATCTTGACTAGAACAAGGCAGAGTAATTCTAAGTACATATGAGGTGAAGAGCCCCCTGGGGGAAAAAAAAAGATCTAAGTAGAGGGGAAGAAAAATGTCTGAGCAAAGCTCATGCCAAAATAAACCACCGACCTGCATTAGTCTTTCTTTGATGTGCAACCCACATCTAAGTAGTCCTACTAGTAACATTACTCCTAATCCCTGATAAGCTTAATGCTTGCAGTTTTGGTCCCAAAGGGACCCTTTTTATAATCAAAGCATTTAATTACATGATACATCTAGGAAATTTTTCTTTGAGGTATCCGATAACAAAGTTTCACCTGGGTCAAAAATACTTCCAACAAAACCATCCCATATGGGGTTATCCTTCCATCCCTTTCTTGCTATAATAATTCATTTTTAGATTAACACTTGAATTTAAAACATCTGTGATGGACTTCTCTATTTTTTATTCACCCTCCAATACCAATTACCACAATTAACTGTATACTTTATTGAAACACTAAAAATAATTTTGTATCACTACTTTTAAAAACACGTAAAAAAATCTCAAGTGTATGGTACATTAAATATTTGCATATTTTAACATATCTAAAGTGGTGATATGTGGAAGGTATGTGTGTGTGTGTTGGTGTATGAACATGAATATGTATCTCCCCAGGAGATTCTGTATTAGTAAGTCTGTGGTGACCATCCCCCCATATTTTCAAAAAGCTCCACAGGTGATTCTTCTGTCACACATTTCCTGGCTGAGAACCACAGAGAAAGTGTATTTCATACAGCTTTCAATACACATGCACTCATTTAAAGTATGCCCCCAAAGAAAACAATTTGTGCCATTAATTTTAAATTCTAGTTCTAGAAAGTTTTGCTGGATCAAGGTATCTTGTTTTTAATCTCCCATTAAAAAGTGTAGCAACCTGACTTTTTTTCAGAAGTAGAAAATAAAATTTTTAGAGCCTACAACTTAAGTTAGTTTAAAAGATGGTTCCTATAAAACCACAGCATCATCAATTAAGGAAACATTTATAATTCTCTGCCACACTGTAATATTTATGATTTCTTACATAATTTTAATTTATTGTGCCTATCTTAAAAATGAATATACACTTGCTCTCCTCTTCTTCATTATGTAAAATATTTAAAGAGTGAAATGTTAATGCTTTTTTTCTTTGAAACAGTTAAAAGCCCTTAAAACATTTTATTAATATAGCACCCAATAATAACGATGAAGGCACATAAGGTATAACAAAATTATTTTTAATCAAATGTTAAATTTTTTTTTCATTAAATGTTGTGCCCATCTAAAATATATACAGTGACAAAAAAATCAGAATTTTTCTAAATCACTTACTGAGTAAGGGAATATATATATATATATATGGAGTATATATATATATATATATATATATATATATATATATATATATATATATATACCAAAGAAATACCATATTTCTTTGATCCTAAGACACATTTTACATTTTGACATTTCTGAATTACAAATGTGTCTTATAATCGCTGGCATGTCATATTGGAAGTATTTAAAAATTTCTGAATGGTGCTTCTTACAATCAATGACACCTTAGATCTGATGAACTAGTGTTTATAAAAAAATACTTTTTCAAATTAAAAGAGGTAACTTTCTTTTTAAATGTAACGAAACTGTCCCATTCCCAAAACAACCCCAAATTTGTGAAAAATGGCCAATAAATTTGGTGAAGCAACTAAATTATCAGAACAAAAGCAACTGCTCTGGTAAGAATGCAATAGTTTAAATAATAAACAAATTGTATTAATTAAATATTGTATGAAGTCATTTCCAGAGTTTTAAACAAATAATTTTATACGATTCCATCTTCCAATGCTTTCTAAGTATTCTGTACACCCTACACATTGAAATAAAACTAAAATAAAGGAACATTCCACCTATGATATGCTGTAAAGACTACCTTGCTTTAAAATAAGTTTCTACCTACAATATAAAATGATCAAAGTACCGTATATGCATTCATGCTAAGAACAGAAGCCAATGTTTAACGAAATGTTTAAACACATAAAAAAAATTTAGAAATTAATGTCTATTAACGCTGCAATCTACTCATACCACACTAAGTCCTATCATTCTCTCTCTCTCCATATCAAAACACTATGTGACCTCCTGTCTAATGTAATTATTGCCTGCAGCACTTCAACTGTTTTATTACAGTATCTAGGTGCTCCTTGCATAGTTCTAATTGCTAGCATTCCAGTGACAGCCGTACTGTGATCCAGAGCATCAAAAGTGTGATTGGTCTTATGTCAAACTTAGCAAAGTAAGACAATTAACTGTTCTCTCCACCGTTTAAAAAAAAATAGTGAACGTAAATATCAATTTTGGAAATTCAGTATGAGGATGAATAATACCCTTTCACTCAAACATTACACAACAATACAAGGATAAAGGGAGCCTAACTACACATAATTATTTTTCAGCTGTTTTACATTTCCAATGTAACATTGGAATGTGTGACATTTCCAGTGTCACACATGTCCAAGATGGGTTTCTAGGAGACAGTACTAACAACTGATTAGGTAACTTCCACCATCAGAATCGTCAAACCAGTGCAATACTTGTACACATTTTGTCTTCAAGTTTGCACATGAAGGCCCAAGGGTGATAAAAAGCTTGGGATCAAAAGTCACTGAAAAGTCTCACTTTCTTTTTTATGGCTACTTAATCCAAGTGAATGTCACTTAATTTTGATAATGATAAATGTAACTAAAGTAGTTTGAAATTCCAGTTAATATAATTTCCTTAAGGACAAGGCTAAATCTTTCCAGAATATTAAAACTTTGTACCAATGTCACAGTTTTTCCCATTACCCCAAGGAAATGATCTGAAACCAACCCGAAATTATTGGACTGAATTCAATTACCCTAGAAATAAACACCAAACTCCCCCTCTCATCCACTTTTCCAAAAACCAAAATAAATAACGTACTATTTCTATTTCAGAACCTACAAGAAGAAAAGACTTTATTTTTGGCGAGAATCCTTAAAGATCTATAGATCATCAGAGGGAAGCAAAAACCACCCAATGTTCAATAGCTGGTGTACCCATCATTTCTTTTGGTGCGGGGTGGGGTGGGGGGCTTGACAAATGTAACTTAAGAATTTTAGGTAAATAGAACAAATGAGGAATTACTGGAATAGGAGACAAAGCAACTGTTCATGGGACCAAATGAAAGCCATCATTAGAAACGGAAAAACACCAATGGTTTTATATATATGTGTATATATGTAAAACCCAAAGGAGAAACAAACAGCAAATAAATGAAAAGCAAAAGCAAAAACATAATAATAATAAATAAAGCAGGAAACTTATCCCCAATTTTTCTGCTGCTCAGTTTACCTTGGAAGCTCATCTCAACAGCGTTATGCAGAGCCTACAAGACACATGACGGACACATTGTGTCTGGTATACGAGCTACTGTTGTACACTCCACCGACACTACTGTACATTTTGTGCAATTGAGAAATTCACCTCAGGCACGTGACCAGTAAGTACTTTACTACAAGCACCATCTATGCAGAACAGCAAATAGTGTGAAACAAAGCAATGCAAGCATTTCCGTGGATTCAGCTGGATGCTAAATCTGGCTTCATGCTTAACTGTATTAAAAGAGAACTGTCAAACTGCCAATGTATTTCTTTACAGTATTTCTTAGTTTACCATCATAAAGGCTAAGAGCTGTAACTATGAGCAATGTCAATTAGCCCAATTTCTCTTATTTTCTACCCAGTTTTAAAGAATATTTTATTATCTAAACTACCAACTTTCTATTTTTCTCTGTATGTGCATGAAAATAGACATACAGAGAAAGAAAACTCTACATATGACTTATGCAATAAATATACACAGATATTACACACATACTAATGAGACTGCATGATTTTTATATCAAAGTACATGCTTTTTTCAACCACATGGTTCTTTGTTGTTATTACGAGTAATAGAAAAATTCTGCAACTAAGCACATGCTGCTAATGATCCATGGTTTTAAGAATCTGTAGGTTAAAAAAATACAATTCCTAGAACACTGTTATCAAACAAATAAGTTTTATTGGCATCTAAAAACAAAATTCACCCAACATTGAAACGTACTTTAATATTTATGTTGTTTTCTGTTTTTTTCTTTTTTCTTTTTTACTCACTGCAGTATGAGGAACAAATCACAAACACTTACTTTGGAGAAACAGAGACCATAGTGTAGATTTTACAAAATCACTTTTTAAAATCTCTGTATTGTGCTCCTCAAATATCTAGAGCCAGTCTTTGCATAAAATATCACAGCTTTGTCTATTACCTTAAAAGTCTGCAGCAGCCTAAAGATATGGATAAGATATACCACCGCTTGCTATTTTGAAATATATCTATTACCATATCCAACCTAATGGTAGTATCTAAAAAATTCTTTCTTCCATAGGAAGTCTCTGACAAGCTGTTATTCATTTCCTTGAAGTTAAAAGAATCTGAGGGCAACATTTATATTTTATCAGAAAAATAAAAAAATGTTTACCTACCATGTTCGTATTAAGAACAATGTCTATACAAGTCAGTTGTACAATTATATTAAGAGAAAGGTGAACATGAACATCAGATTAACTTAATTCTGGCAGACAAAAGTGAACAACTATGGTCCAGTCAGCCATTAATCTATTACAGAGAGATGACAACTTTACAAAATGTATCTTTTACCTACTGAGTGATGATTATGTCCCCTCAGTTTCTGTGCTTTCTACCACTGGTTCACTCTCTATATCAGCAACTGTGTCACTCTTCTCCTTGTTTATTTCACTTGAAGATGTCAGTTTTTCATAAAGTTCAGGATCACTCTGCGCTGGTAAAGGTGGTGGCTGAGCATGTCTCTCGGTATTTTCACCATTAACCTGAGGCACATTATCACCTTTTCGTTGAGAAGTGGCCCCTTCAAAAAAATCAAAAACCCGAGCATGAGGAGGGGGGACCCAGGTGTTTTGAATTCTATCTCGTCCAAAACGATTTCCATTAATTTCTCTGCAGAAATCAAAATCTCTGTCATCCCTATCCCTTTGCCTCTCCCAGGGTCTTCTGCGGTCATCAAAATCTCTGTGAACTTCTTGTCCAAATCCTCTGTTCCAAGGACCACTTCTAGGATCAAACCGATAGTTTCCAGACCGAAATCTACCTCTTTCTTCATGTAAGCCCTTTGGACCACCATAGACAGGTAGAACCCGATGCTCTCTCTCGTCGAAATCTCTATGCCCCCAGGGCTTCTCTGGAGTAAAGCCAAAGTGGTCTCTTCGACCAAGATGATCTATGCCTGGCCTCACAAGATTCTCTCGAATATCTACAGGAGGTCTTCCAAAATGATCTCTACCATCTAATGGAGGCCTTCCAGGACCTTCTCTTGGATCTACAGGCCGTCCAACCACATCCCTAACATCCACCGGGGGAGGTCTACTAATGGTTTCCCTGGTTTCTATGGGAGGAAACCGGTAATCTCTATCTCCTTCCTGTTGAATGTTATCATTCCCAAGTGGTATCCTTTTTTCTGGATTAGCAACATTGTCTACACTTTGTCTTCCAGGAACTAGAAAAGGTCTTTCAGGTGGACTAAAAATATCTCCTGGAGCAAAAGGACCACGGGGTGGTGGATGAAGAGCTGAATCAAGCACCGCTGGGGGAGGGAGTCCCCGCTGAGGTGGAATTCCAGGCTGCATTAAAGGGAATCTTGGTCCAGGTGTCTGTGGTATTAGTCCTGGACGAATGTCTAACATCGGCATTGCAGGCATCCTTTGATTAGAAAGATTTAAAGGGGGTAAATGTTGAGGCCCAGCTGGTGGCTGTGTTCCCAAAAGTCCAGAAGTATTTGGAACACTGGGTGGCTGTACTCCTATAAGTCCGGAATTGTTAGGTATATTTGGGGGTAGCATGCCCAGAAGTCCAGAACTACTCGACACACTTGGTGGCTGTATTCCCAAAATTCCAGAGTTATTTAGAATATTTGGTGGCTGGGCTCCAATAATCCCAGAACTACTGGAAACATTAGATGGTCGGACTCCAAGAATTTCATTATTACTTGATACATTTGGTCTTTGGACTCCCAGAATTCCAGAATTGTTCGTCACATTTGGCGGCTGTCCTCCTAAAATCGCAGAGCCACCTGAAACATCATTTGGAATCACTAAAATGGAAAGAAGAAAAATAACACAAACAATCATTCTGGTGTGAAAAGCAAACTATGTTTATAATTATTAACGCTATAATTGCCAGTAGTTAGCTTAATCAGCTACTTGTATCCCCCCAAGAATCCAGGTATACTAGATATTAAAAAATTAAAGCTGAAATTATTAATACCGTATGTAGTGAAATTTAAATATTAAAACATAAGTGGGGCTGCTACCTAGAATCTTTACATGAAATCTTTTTAACTTAAACAAAAACATCAGCTTTTATACTGATTCTCCACCTTTAACAAAAGTCTTTAGTCTAAAGTACAAACAATTCTTAATATACTAACAGTGGTGCCATAAAAAAAGGACTTTAGGGGCCTCCCTGGTGGCGCAGTGGTTGAGAGTCCGCCTGCCGATGCAGGGGATACGGGTTCGTGCCCCAGTCTGGGAGGATCCCATATGCCGCGGAGCGGCTGGGCCCGTGAGCCATGGCCGCTGAGCCTGTGCGTCCGGAGCCTGTGCTCCGCAACGGGAGAGGCCACAACAGTGAGAGGCCCGCGTACAGCAAAAAAAAAAAAAAAAAAAAAAAAAAAAAAAAAAAAAAAAAAAAGGACTTTGGTTCTGAAGATCCTAGGGGCAGGACAGGAATAAAGACACAGACGTAGAGAATGGACTTGAGGACACCGGGAAGGGGAAGGGTTAGCTGGGACAAAGTGAGAGAGTGGCATGGACATATATACACTACCAGACGTAAAATAGATAGCTAGCGGGAAGCAGCCGCACAGCACAGGGAGATCATGTGACCACCCAGAGGGGTGGGATAGGGAGGGTGGGAGGGAGACGCAAGAGGGAGGAGATATGGGGATATATGCATACGTACAGCTGATTCACTTTGTTATACAGCAGAAACTAACACACCATTGTAAAGCAATTATACTCCAAGATGTCAAAAAAAAAAAAAAAAAAGATGTATAGTGTAGCCAAAAGAACACTGAGCTTGCAGGTTTAAAAAAACTAAAAAAGAGAGTTTAATTCCTGGCTCTGCTACTTAAAGCCTGTGTTGTGTGTGGCATCATCCAAGTAAATAAACTGCTTTACAGTTGCAGGAAGTAAAAAAAAAAAAGGACTCGCTGCTTTCAAAACTATATTTATCTTCTAGACTTAGCTGGATATCTGGTAGTAGTTACTTATAACTAATACTTGTTTGTTTTAATCTTTCTGTAAGTATACACATTTTGTGCAATCTTATTTTGATAACACATTAAAACAGTTCCAATAGGCCAAAAACAGGAGGAGAAGGAGTCTTAATAGAAAGGTGTCAAAATCTATACTATCCTGAAGAGAATGCCAAATTTCTTTATAACAGGAATTTTAGGAGATAAATGTTTTACACATTCATGGCACCTAAGAATTAAACACCAATATAGAGAAGTAGTGATTATGATTTAGCTATGTATTTCTGGGGATTTCTTTTTTCTTTTTACCTGATCTGGTGTTTTCACCAGAAGAAATCTGGTGGTCTATAAGATGAGGTACTTTTTCTTCAGGCTCTGCTTGTTTAGTTGGAGGATTAAAAACACTTCCAGCTGGCAGAGTGGAAGTAGCAAGACTGCTGGCAACAGAACCACCTGGCAAAACAAGGCTACCAAATCCAACATCTTTCACAGTTTCTGGAGTCATAGATAATGGCGGCTGCACTAAAGCTGTTTAAAGAAGGAGAATATATATTTCAGATTTAATTAGCTAATCAATTCATGTGCTAGGTTAAAATATTAAGTATGACCAACACTGGTCTTGCCAAAGTTTTAAATGACTTCCTATCCTCCTTCCCCAATTATTTGGTAAGACTGCTCAGTTAACATGACATATGTGAATTCTCTTCTGGTCCCTTTATTTCGTTTATAATGAAAACTAACTTCTGACAGCTTGAGTGTTTCACTTAATGGCATCTCTGTATCACCTAGCACATTATATAATAACTGATGCTCAAAATGACAAATGAGTCATCCTGAAGAAGCTAAATTATATTTAGAAAGCTTCATTTTTTTTTTTTTTTTGCGGTACGCAGGCCTCTCACTGTTGTGGCTTCTCCCGTTGCGGAGCACAGGCTCCGGACGCGCAGGCTCAGCGGCCATGGCTCACGGGCCTAGCCGCTCGGCGGCACGTGGGATCTTCCCGGACCGGGGCACGAACCCGTGTCCCCTGCATCGGCAGGCGGACTCTCAACCACTGCGCCACCAGGGAAGCCCCATTTTTTAAAAATAGGGAAAAACAACAATTTTTAGAAATATTTTCAAGAGAAATGTTTGGTAAAATAAGGATCCACACTTAAGAACAAATCCCAGCAATTAAAAAAAATCATAATTTTTCAAGGATGCCAGTATGGGAATATCTAAATATAGAGAAATGATTGGTGAAGACCAACAAATATGAGAGTGAAAATCTGCCCAATCCCGCTGAAACTATAAGTACTAGGGTCTTTACATTCACTACTTTTTGTCAAATGAGGTAGGAAACTCATCAGATGAGAACTACAAATAAAAAGGTAAAAACATTTCCTTTTTATAAAGATACAAAAAAGGCATAAAGAATGGGTAGAAAAACTCTTCTGTATGTCATCTATATGTTAAAAAACCAAGCTAGAGGAATATAAAAATCACAAACAGAATTTCTAGTCAAACTTATTTCACAACACTACTAAATCATGTACTTTGGGATTTTAGAAACTTTTATCCTCACATTTAACTCTGGACTACCTAGACAAACTGTTAGCACAGAACAGAGCTGTAAAATAGGGATAAAAATCAACCAGGATCATGTATGGGAATTATGAGAATTAGGTAAGACAGTGTGAACAATTAGGGGAGCAGCTGGCACACAGTGCTGTTTCTCTTTCTCCTTTAATTGACCCCCGGTTTTCCAAAATGAACAGTGTAAGAAGAAACGACTGGGAGGGAGGCTCTAAGTAAGGTGGGTCTCTCTGTGAATGGTGAATTCAGAAACGGCTTCTGAACACTTTTCTAATTTTCAGAAAGAATAAACAATTCTTCCTAATTAACCAACAGTAACACAAAAAGGATCCTAATGTTGTCTAAACACTGAAGGAGAGAATAGAGTTTAAAAATGTAAGAAAAGTGGGTTATATAACACCAAAACGTAAAGCTCTGTATCATATACACTCTCTTTACAATAAAGTCCTTTGGTCTAGTATTAGGCGAAAAAGCTCTCAAAAACTGATGCAGTCATCTCAAAAGAATAGAGAAGTAACATGAAAGGCTCTTACTGTCCAAAAATGAACAAACTGAACTTCAAAAAGAAAGGTGAATGCAACCACTTGGAAGTAAAAATCCATTAATCCATAAACACTACTAAAAGTGAAGGAGAAAAAAGTAGAGGGAAGGGAGTGGAGAAGGAGAAATAAGAGAAATCCTCCCCCACCTTCAGTCACTGGATATCACAGGTGATATCCATAGAACTCATTACTCTGAAAAACTGCACTTACAGGAAGGAATTTAGCATCTCCTGTACAACTGTACTTCAAGGTAACTAAATACTACTAGTTGATGAGAGAAAGTTTTTCTTTACAGAAAAAATTCTTGCTAAGAAATGTGGAAGGAATTACAAAATTCGGAAGGTCACCACTTTGCAACTAATGAAAAGTAGATTCAGCAAGAATAATCAAAAGATGAAACCATCTGATGAAAATTTGAAGGGCAACTTTTTAAAATGACCAGGTCCCACTATCTGAATGCTCTGATCCATTATGACATCATTAAAAGTGGGACAAGAAGGCACTGCATGGCTCCTGATGTGATATAATATCAAGTCCATAGCACCCCATTTGTTAAGTATTCTTACGAAAAAAGTTGAAGCATATTCTAAACAAGTCTATGGTGCTAAAAACTTTCTATTTGCAGGAGATTCAAGGAAGATACCACAAAGAAGCAAAAAAACCAAACCCATTATTTGGGATCTTGCATACAGAAGTGAACTGCTTTTCAACAAGTCAAAGACATGAAGCATTTTTAAAAAGGGGTGTGTGGGTGGGGCTGCTCTAAATTAAGACATTTTATACATAAAACAAAAAACACAAATTTGATACAACAGAGCAAATCTGAACTGTCATATGATACTGTTAACTTGTTAGAAATCATTTAACCAAAAAAATGCATTTGTCTGAAAACTTCCATGATACAAAAAATTAACAATAATTAACAAACATGAGAACCAACACATTATCACTATCATAAAGAAAGAAAATTCGGAAAGTAGAAAACTCACATGTTGGTACTACTGGTGGAATAGTAGGTGGTGGTACAACAGGCGGTGGAACTGGAGGTGGCATGAAACCTACAAGGGAAAAAAAAAAAGACCGAAAATAAAATAACAAAGTGTCACTTTCTTTTAAATCGAAGATTCCAACAGCTATACATGAAATCCTACATTCTTAAAACAGTCATTAGTACCTCATATTTATGAATATATTTTCCATTTAAAACATTAGTTTTATATCCACTACCTTATTTGATCCTTCATAAGCTAAGTAAAGCACAGAGATCCCTATCATGAGCATATACTGTCTATTCACTTGGCACGCTCTATGATGCTGTAAGACCAATGATTAAGTCAAGCCAGGCAACCTGTTTATGTGTTAGCACGGTGACTGCATGGGAAGTTAAACATTGTATTTCAAGCTGCTGATACCATTATATGCAATAATGTCATCTGTAAAATGTGCTACTGTACTTCTTTGATGTATATGCTGTTTACCCCACTATATCAGAATACTTCTATTAACCTTGGATATTACTATATTTTATTTTGAGCACTGAAACAAATCTTAATAAAAAATAAGAAATAAATAAAATAAATTTAATATTGGCTGTTTTATGATTTTAAATATCAGATGATCAAACTATAAACCTGCTTCCCTGCATTTTTAAAATATAGAGCTACCATTAAATTCCAATAGAAAATAGTGGCTAAGAATAACGGGAAAAAAAGATATGTGATTTTCAACAAATGAATGCTAGAAAAAGACTATAAAATCCATGTGGTATGGTTTTTGAAAAAATCATTTAAAAATACCTTCTGAGAAAAAATTTTAATTTTCAATCACAAATACAGATTTGTGATTGAAGGTATCTGATGAATAGTTTTCCAATATTTAAAATATAAAAAGACAAAGTTCTTATTAAAATCTGCATCAATTTCAAATTATGTATTAAACTGTAATTTAAAAAATTTACATTACATGACAAATTACAACCATTTTCAGACAATGAATTTACTTTTTGGCCTTGCTGACAGTTTTTAGGAACTCTATTCAATGACTAAGAACTTAAATTACAGAAGTCAATTCAGTAATTCTTTTCTATAGTACACAAATAATTCATGAAGTTCAAAAAAAATAAATAGTTTTGAAAAACAACATATATCGTTTGATCCCTTGTATTATCTCTCTCCTTTGTCTAAACCTTCCACGATCTAATATGAAAAGCTCTATCTCTAACCTATGTAAGCAATTATTTATATTTAATCGATATGTGTTAAGTAACCTATAGTTTTTACCTAGAAACAATGATTCAAGGAACTTCTGTTTATCTATAATTAGGTCAAAAAAAGTATTATGAATTCAATTAGCATATTAAGATATACTATAATTTCTAATGTCAAAATGGAAATCTAATGATTTTTAGGAGGACTAATCTATATAATTTAATGCATACTTTGATGAATGGGTGATAACTATAGAGAACTTTTATATAAAAACTTCAACATAAATTTTAAATTATCTTAAGGCACTTCAATGATTTTAAAGGATTCCATTTCTTTTCTGTCAGTGCTTCTTAAAGTGTGGTCCACCAACAATACGCATCAGCTGGGAACGTGTTCGAAATGCAACTGTCCTGCCCCACCTCAGTTCCACTGACTCCAAAGGAGGCTGGGCCAGCAATCCGTACTTTAACACGCCCTCCAAGTGATTCGGATGTAAGCTATGGTTTGAGAATCACTGCTCTACAGTGTTTAAACCTGGAAAAGGAACATTTTAAATGATATTCTAAATAGCGTTGAAACGATAAGATGAAAATTTCTTACCAGGAGGTGGCTGTGAAGGGTTAAAGCTTGCGCGGAGAAAAGGCGGTGGAGGCATTGGACTGAATCCAGGAGGAGGAACTGGCATTGACACGGGAAATGCTGGTGGCACTAAACTAACTGCAGGCACTGCTGGGGCTACTGGAATCTTTTGTGGATAGAAAATAGAAAGTCCGTGTATCATTTTATCCATCGCAACGATTACATCTTAGGGCAACCAAAGGTAAATTATGTGTTTCTTTTATAGGAAGGTAACAAATATCATTATATTAAGTTGCTTTGCGTTCTTTTTTTCTTCCTTTTTGTATTCTTACAAGTGAACTTACTTGAGGTAAAAGCAAGACAGTATTTTTCAACAAACAGAGACTGTGAAATCTACCTTACATTCAAGTGATGTAAAGATGTGGGCACCTACTTCAACAGTGAACACCATGCTCAATTTTACGCTGCCATCTCCTACTAAGTTTATAATACCTAGCTATGTTATGCGATCTAATCACCATTAGGAAGCATGTCACTAACAGCTTTAAAATGGCTTGAATTTCTCATTAATTTGTTTTCTACTCCTAACCATAAATTCTTTTACTCATCCTAGGTACGACAATTCCCAAATATTTATCTGTATTATGGCATGGCTGTACCTCTCTCCTGAAGTTCACATTGTATCAATGGTCTGTTCAACATCTCAACTTTGCTGTCTAGAAAGACACTTCAAACTTCACACGCATAAAACTGAACTCCCAGCTGTCCTTCCCAAACCACACTTCCACAGTCTTTTTCATTCTCAGATAATGGTAACTCCATCTTTCCAATTTCTCAGACCAAAAACCTTGCCTCTGCTCTTCCTCGCAACTCAAATCGAACCACGCGCACTGGCCAAACCACGACAATATACCTAGGATCTGACAACTTCTCGTTGCCTTCACCGCCATCAGTCCAGTCTGAGCCACCATCATCTCTCACCTGGATTGCTGCAACTTTTAACTGGTCTCTTTGCTTTTATCAATGCCCACTATTCTATTCTCAAAATAGTTGCCAGTGCAATCCTTTAAAACTCTAAGCCAGACTGAGTCACTCCTTTCTTCCAAGTCCTCAAATGGCTCCTCATCTCAGAGTGAAAACCAAAGTCCCCCCAGAGGTCTCACTTACACTAAGTTGCCTCTCACTCACTTTATTCTTGCCCGCTTGTTATTCCAAGAACACACGAAACATGCTCCTGGCTGCAGGCCTTTGCACTGGTTGTTCCCTCTGCCTCTAACACTTTCTTCAGATAGCCACATGATTAACTGCCTCAGCAACTTTAAGTTGTGGCTCAAATGCCTTGTTCTCAATTAAGTCTACCTCACCATTTTATTTTAAAATTTTAAACACCTACCTAGGTACTCCTGATGATCCTTGTACTACCTTCTCCCCTCCACAGCATCTTATAAACTTATTAATTTTCTATTTTCTGTCTCCCCTATTGAGAACAAACTCTCCATAAGGGAAGGGATTTGTGTTTGTTTTTTTTTCCCACTGATGTATCCCTATTCCAGGTGCCTAGAACAGTGAATGTCACAGAGCAGGCAATCAATAAATATTTGTTCAATAAATAAACATTTAAATATGAATTACACTTTTTCTAAAAGGAAAATTTCAAAAATGCTTGTATTTAATATTAATCTATTTTGGACAATTTCTTCCAAGTTTTATGAAGTAAAGACGTGAGTAAAAACAAAACTATAAAACCACACATTAAACAATAAAAAAACACCCAGCACTAACCTGTAACATAGCAACAGGTGGAGGGAACACCTCTGCCTGGGTTGTGACCACTGTCTCCTTTTCAACTGGAGGTGGGCTCTGAGTTGTCTGGACCGTCTCTTTAACAGGTTCTGAGCTTTTCACACTTTCCCACTCTAAACAAAATATTTGAAATTGATTCCTCTGGACAGGTGCAATTTTTCATTTTTTATGTACGCATTTATTTCACGTCTGAATAGTCCTTCATCTACCTTGGCACAACTTTAAGATGTGTCCACAGCTATAGGTGCCAACCTATCTGGTTCTGCTGAGATAAATCTGCCTAGGGTACTAAGGAATTCAAAGCAGCACGACATGAGGCACAAATCAAAGACACTAAAATATTCTGTCTAGAGAAAACACTTAAAAGGGATATCATAGATACGTATCTCAAAGGCTGTCTGATTTAAGACAAGCCAACCTTATTCTATATTTTGTCACAAGGTATAAGGGGAAAACAACAAGTAATACAGAAATATCTTTCTGAAAATACAGAAAAATGCAAAAACAGAACAAAGAAGCTCCAATGGTTCCTCCAAAGGTTCACCTCCCTTAAAGATCAAAGTCACGAGAATGACTAGTAAGACTACACGACTTCGCCCCTCCGTATCTCTCTGACTTCATCTCCTACTACTCACTCCTCACTATGCTCAAGCCATACTGGTCTCACGACTTTCTAATAGACTTGGCACTTGCTGTTCTCTCTGTATGAAACACTCTTTCCCAGATAGCTGCATGTCTCATGCCTCTGAATACCACCTTCTCCATTAGACCCTCTTCAACCACTTAAAACTCCAATAGCTCCACACCCATACTGCCTATCCCCTTTCCCTGTTTTTTCTTCTTAGAACTTAACCAACACTGAAATACTACCTAGTTTATCTATCGTATTTATTATCCATTTTTTCCCACTAGAACATGGGTTGGCAAACTCTTCCTATTTGTAAGTATTTTAGATTGTGCGGGCCATGTGTTCTCTGTTACAATGACTCAACTGTTGTTGAATTTTAAAAAGTCATATACAATAGGTAAACACAACTGAGTGTGGCTGTGTTTCAATAAAACTTTATTTACTGAACAGGCTGCCAGTAAGATTTGGCCCATGGGCTGTTGTCAACCCCTGTACTACAATGTGCACTCCAAGAGAGGAAGGATTTTTGTCTGTCTGTCTCACTGCTATAATCCCAGCTCCTAAAGTTATGCCTGGCACACAGTAGGAACTGAAATATTTTTTGAATGAATAAATGTTCTGGAGGAACATCCATCCAAAAAGGAGAGAGACAGCGAGAGAGAGAATGACAAGAAGAAAACAACTGAAAAAGTGTTTGAAAATATGTACATCGGCCTGAGAACAAAAATACTATTCTGAAAATTAGCTAATTTTGGTAGAAGAGCTAAGATGTCAAGAAATAAGTATAACATATTTCAATTCTTTCCCAAGCATCCATTATTCTCTGAATTTATAACTGAAAATTTTTAAAACAAAAAGACAAATTTTTAAAAGAATGGGCCGGATTATCACTTGGTTATAAGCTTTCTAGAGCAGCATGGATCTGAACTACAGCTCTCTGAGATTCTATTCCTGGCATTCTCAACATAGATACTAATCAAAATAATCTAGGAAGTTTTTTAAAGAAATTTCCTAAATCCTCAGTTCTCATTTAAACTCAAGTAACTGAAAAAATTAGTCTTTAGAAGCCTCCATATATACAACGCTCTCAAAGACTGAAACTTTTTAAAAGACATATATAAAAAATGCTACATTTAGAGTTTTAGAACACTATCTATATACTCTGACATTTATGAAATAGATCCCATTAAGTATACACATTGAACAGGGTAATGTTTCACTTTTTCCCCTCTTTTGCACTACGGGGAAGAATCCAGGAAATAAACACAATTCACCCCAACATGCAAAACTCTAATCAATTACAACCCTTTAAGCATATTTTTAAACAATAAAACTACCCATAGGGCTCTTACCAGTATTTACAGTTTCCTGATCAATCATGCCTCCTTCTGCAAAACCTTCCAAGTCATCCACTTTAACTTTTTCCCATGGTATATATGTTACTCCAAGATCCACATCCCAGAATTGTTTGTATTCTGTTTTTACACCTTTGTTTAAAGCCCAAGCAATCTATCAGGAATGAGGAGAGGAAAGAAGAAAGCTCATGTTTACTGTAAAAACAAGGTAAAACATACAAAATTATATGCTAACAATGTAAAGATGAATAAAATTAGTTTTAAAAATCAGCTGGACAGGCAAAGCATCACTGCTGGAATAACAGTAGCCAATGAAATTTTTTCCATGTATTTTCTGATTTTGTTTGTAAAATAAAACCTGCAATAGATAGCGGTGGTGTTTATATTATGGGATTTATTTCCACTTCCTACTATGACCTTAAAACAACACACTTCCAGAAATAAACCAAATCTACTTTTCATCATAAAAATGTCAACCTACATTAGCGATAATTAGAATAGTTAAACAAAATCTTGGTACTCCAAGAGACCAGTGACACTTTAGCTTACATAGAGAAACTCTCTGCCATAAAATGACAAAGCACAGGCATATTAACTCCCTTGAAAGTAATTTAAAATTTTTTAATTCAGGTGCTGAAACTATGGAATAAATTAACTCCAAATAACAGAAATAAAATGTAAATTAGTTATAAGAAGTAAAAAATGGAAAAATACACAATAAATACACAATAAATACTCAAAGACTAAGAGGAAACAAATATACATAAATAAACCCTTCACAAGGGCCTGAGTTGTATAAGACAAGATGTTAAAAAGGAGACATTAATAATATAATTAAGGGGTAGGATTAGGAAGCACTGGGAAGGAGTGAATGAAAGACAATCTTGTAAAAATGAAAACGTTCCGCTCATAAAATGGTGCCCTGGTTGACTAAGAGTACTGTGCCTGTGTGATTCTGAAGAACTGCTTGAATAAAGTTTTGGTTATTGTTTTACCTATAGCCAAATTCTATAATTTAACAATACTAAGATAATAAATTTCTGTCAAGGTTTGCCTATAACATTAAAGAAGAAGATGAATTAAATACAGGAAACATTCTAACAATCCAATAAAATAAGAGCACATGCCCCCCAATCTCACCTTAATGACCTTGGACCCAATTTTATATGACCCGGAACTAAGTTTCTGAAGAGCCCGAAATGCATCTTGTCGATGAACCATGCAGACGTAAGCACAGCCCCTGGGAGGAATCATCTATTAAAAAAATTATTTTCTTTAGAAAGGGTGTATGAGGAGGGCAAGTCATTTCTGGCATTTTATGGTTATAATGGAACAGAACATTGATTATTAATACTGAATTGTTTCCCCTTTTCTTCCTCCAGCTATCTGTTTATTGGTACAATTCAAGCACAATCAGTTGAAAAAAAAAATTCAGACGCTAGTTGGGTCTCATTCTAAGCCATGATATATGTGAAATCTTGAATATCACGTGTCAACTAAAGTTTTAACACACAATGAAGAACTATTAAAACAAAGCAATGTATAAAGATGTGTATATAATACCACCAGATAAAAGGAAAACAATACTGTATGGCCAACATATTTAAAGGCATACAATTTATTTACAGTAGTATTTAAATTTTGCCAAATGTTATGTTGAGTAATGTGAGAAGGATTTTTGTTTTGGGGAAGTATCTTATCCTTAATGTAAAGTCCAAAATCTACAACAAATAATAAAACTAAAGCTTTTCAATTTTATAAAACTTAACTTTGTCCAAGTACTTCTGGACAAAGATTTTAATATGAATAAGAAGATAGCCTCAGTGTAAGGATCTCAAGAGGTTTATTTACAAAGCATTTAACTCCTCTATAAACTACCAGATCATAAAATTATCTTTAATGTATTAACTCAGAAAAATACACAGAGCATTTCAGTTTCTTTACGAAGAACTCAAAAGGTATTCTATCACTTTGTTAGTACTTAATACCTAATAAGCTCTAGCTGTCAAAATAACGTTTCCCTCAGTCTTGCTAATAGCTGTCACTTTAATACCAAATTTCTCAAAAGAGAAGTCTATCTAACCTCTTATATAATTCATCTCTTGCAGTGTAGATCCAACCCCTTACCAACCCACCGAAAATATTTTCTTCAAGCTAATGACCTACTAAATGCTAAATCTAATGGACTTTTCTCAGTCTTCAAACTCCCCCAAAACGAAGTGAAAGGTTTATAAATCTTCCACTAATTTTCCAAATCCTGGATTTTATCACTAGCCATTCAGTACACTTCAGTTCACAAAGTAACTTAGTGCCTATTACTTTTAAGTACGACACTCTTAAAAGGTAATACAGAAGAAGAGGGAGACAAGGCAAACTAATGTCCCAATGACTGTGGTATAAGAAACACTACAAATGTCATAAGCAACGTGAAAATACAAAATGCTACTTAGATTCGGGGTCTGTTCAGAGCAGTGATTCCTGGCTTTGCATCAAAATCACCTGTGTAATTATGGCACCTTTGATAAGAATCTAAAGGTACTGATCATGGGCATCCCTATTTTTTCAAATGTCAACCCATTTCTGATATGCAGCTAGAGCTGAGAACCACTAGTTTAAAGGCAGCGGAAAATCAGAAAAAATTTCAGAGGTTATATGATCACAGACTCAGAGATTACTTATGTTCTGACAGGTGAAATTTAAAAAGACAAAATGAGAAGCCTACAACACTTTCATGGTGTAAAAAGAAGAATCTGAAATACCTAAGTTGAAACACTCAGCCAAATACCTATTAATTAACCAATCAATCAGCTATTTATTATCTGTGTAACTTAGACAAATCATTTAGATTCCTCACCGGTAAAATAACAATATTTGAATTACTTAACCAGCTTCTTGTGAGGCTCCAATGAGATCATACATAGTTGAAAGTAAAATACAAAATGGTCAAATTCAATTTAAATAAAGAGTGCTGTTATTAATACCAAAAAGTCAAGTTTGGCCATATAAGGAATGTTGAGAATATAAGGAATCTAAGACTAGAAAGGAAAACCAGCCAATTTCCTGGTAAATAATGATAAAAAGGTCCAAAAGACATAAAAGTATAATAACAGTGAATAAGATCAGAGAGTTAAGGAATAAGTCTCCTCAAATGACTATTCCATTACTTATTTTTAGCCTCAAGGAAAACCAATAGCCCTGCAGGAGGAAGAAAATACTCAAAGGTGGAGACTGGGTACACTGAAAGAATCAAGCTGAGGAGTGATAGAGCTATGCTGTGGCCACACAGGTTTTCTTGCCTCGGGTTTGCTCTGAGAGGAAGAGAAGGGGAAGGGGTGGGAAGAGGCTGGCAAAAGACTGGGACCTCAAGTCCAGTTGTTTCTCCACCATTACCTATGTGCTCATGTGCAGGTGATTACAATTCTAACTCAGTTTCTTCACTTTCATTTAAAAAAAAAAAAGAAATTAAACAAGATCACACATACGGTTCCTGCTAACTCAAACATTCGATGTTTTTAGGAATCAAGTGCTATTACATTGCTATAAAACTCCTAAGAATATTTTGTTAGACTTCCATTTAAAAAAGGAAAATTAATTAAGCAAAGAGATAAACAACAGCAGAGTAAACATAAAAACGATTAGAGTCAAACAATCCTTTTAAAATTTGATTAAAGGCAGATATTACTGGGCTAATTAGGAACCAAAGGGACAAAGTGACTCTGAAAACTCCCTATTTTTTTTCTTAACTTTAAATTATTTAAGAACTGATACTTACATTAATGGATTCAATCTGTCCAAACTCTTCAAACAGGTTGGTTAAATCTTGCTGTGTTGCCTTCTTGTCTACCTGACCAACCCACAGAGTAGTACTACATACTGTCAAGACATAAGAGACAAATAACCCAAATCACATAGACAGTTACTTCTTTCAAGTAGCTGAGGAAAAAACACTAGTAACAATAATAAATTAAAATTTCAGATAGTATATTTTAAATACTTGTTAACGGACATTTTTATGTTATGTTTAAAATCAACTAAAATACCAGGTACCCATTCACATCTATGCCAAGTCAACTTCTTGCATTATCACCTGTTCTCAAGCGTGGCAGCACACGTCAATCACCTGTGGGTATCTGGAACCCACTCTAAAAGATGATGGAAGGTATGGGGTATGACAGATCAGGAACTGGGAGTTTTAAAATGCTGTACGTGATTCTAATACGCAACAAAGTTTCAAAACCACTTCTCACTGCAATCCTATCTGTGTACCTTTTAAGTATCTTTCTGTGCTGGAATGATTAAATGGATGTTTCTCCTAAATCAACAGTTAAATCTGAAAACAGTATCTTATCCTTAAGGAAAGAATAATTATATACAAAAAATATATATACAAAAAGGAAAAGGCTAATTTAGAACTCGTCATCATGAAAGACTTAGGGATACTTAAGGGCTGGAAGCCACTTCCCTTTAAGAAATAAATGCTACACATGAGACATCTTGCCTACTTTGAGCTGCACTGTTCATGTCTCCATGAACATCTCCTTTTCCTGAAAACACTGACTTTAAAAATATTTACAGCTGATATATTTGCAGAGTTTTAATATATTTGGATTTACGTCAATGTCATTAAAAAAAAAAGAAGTCTCCAGCTCTTGGGTTATCTTTCATCTACAACACAGCCTAGAGCAGGTTTTACTCTAGAGCTAATTCAGCCCCACACTAAGGTGTGACCATTGCAATGTGAGTTTCACATTACATTCTACTGACTGTGGGTTTCAATCAGGTCTCCATCTCTCTACTCTGGCTGGTCAGAACTTTAACGTTTTCCAGGTCTGTGTGAGCTTTAGGAATCGTTCAGCTAACAGATGCCTGGAAATTGTTCTTTGCCTGCTCTTTGTTCTTTGCCTCATGCAGTCTTACCCTGTGCATAAATAACTTAATATTCAACCGAAGTCTCAAAGGGCAACATATTAGTTTTCTTTTGCTGCTGTAACAAAACACCACAAACTTAGTACCTTAAAACACAAAAAGGTATTCTCTTACAGCTCTGGTGATCTAAAATGAGTCAACAAGGCTGCATTCCTTCTGGAGGCCCTAAGAGAGAATTTGTTTCTTTGCCTTTGCTAGCTTCTACAAGCTATCTGCATTCCTCAGCTCATTATCCCAGCCCTCCATCTTCAAAGCCAACAGTGTAGCATTTACCAATCTCTTTCTCCTCTCCACATTCACATCACCTTTTCTCTCTGACCCTCTTGTTTCCCTCTTATTAGGACCCTTGGATTACACTGGGCCCTTCTGGATAATCCAAGTTAATCTCCCCATCTCAAGATCCTTATTAATCAGATCTACAAATGTAAGGTAACATATTTACAAGCTCCAGTGATTTGGACATGGACACCTCTGGGTGACCACTATTCAACCTACCACAAACCCTTAGCAAATTTCTGGACCTCTTTCACTGAATAGTTCCCATCTCTTCATTACTCTGTTCTACATATTACAGCTGCCTTAATCTCCCCAAAATCTGTTCCATGTTTCCCCTACTCTTTTGATATTGTCTCTCTACAAATTTTTCCCATGGACAACTCCATTTTCCTTCCCAGAAAGTAATAATGAGTCTCCTCCATCCCATGAGAAGGGGACACTTGATTCTTAGAATGTTACTGTTTGTTGATGTTTCACAGCCCCTGGACTATTCATGAAAATTCATGTTCTAAGAACCAGTGGGCAGAGAAACACTACCATATGTGTTTAAAATGTGTTGGGACCACATCAAATTGTTATTGCTTCTCAGTAAAGAGATTTGTTTTGAGGTAAAAGACAAGATACACTTCTCACTGTATTTTCTTATGTCCTTTCTAAATTTTTTAATTGTGTGTTTTACCCATGAAAATAAAACAGCAACAGAAAAAAAATTCCACATTCAATAACTATGTAAACGGTGGCAACAAAACATGACCAGTTAGGTGAGGAACTAAACGAGAGACTCCACATAAAAGCCCGTCATAAAGCTCGTTACTCCCAATGTCCTAATGGTAATCACGGGAGGAGGCGTAGCTGAGATTTTACGATCAGACTTCTGACAGTATTTATCAGACAGCACTACAATGTCTGAATTCTGTCCCTCACCCTAAGGGATAAATAGAAACTTTCAGAGTTAGGAATGTCAACATTATTAAACTAACAACGGCTCTCACAATCAGGTAAGACTCTGGAAAGATAGCCAAGGCTTGTTCAAATGGCTAGAATTTAGTAAGATGGCTGTCGCCTTTAATCCTAAGCCTAGATTTCTAGGATGCTTCAGCATTATAAATTATACCAGTGATTCATCTATCTCCGTGGCAGAAGGAGTTTATTTGGATACATTCAGAAATCAGACAACCTGATCAGTGTTTCGCTCTTGGCGAAGAATGACAATTTGCTTCGTTTTATGTACTTTATCCATCTGCAGTCTGTTGATTCACCTTAAAAGTCATAACCCGCTAAGAATCATTTAGGCAGAATTTGGCACTAATTACAACTTATTTTCCTATACCTCACATGCCTACCAAGTCAACTCTGCTGCAGCACTCTCCCAAAACAAACTCCCACTACTACCAAATTTGTTCTAATCATACATTATAGATTAACATATAAGGAGGGAACGTTTTTACAAGAGAAATCTCTCCTTCAGTACTGATCCAGTAAATTTATAATTAGCTTTGAAATTTGCATGCTTCCTATAATAATTACTCCTACAGACCTAGTGTTCATAATTGGTTAGGACACTGTGCACAGAAGTCACGGTGTCCATGAAACAGACACAAGGCCTAGGACACTTTATAAATCATTAGTCAAGTCATATTTTCTAACTAGCATTTAAAAAAAAAAACTCACAATGACTTTAGTACATGAGTAGAACCAGCTATTCCTTTTTCTTTTCTCCTCTATCACATTACAAAACCCAAAAATATAATTACTCATATACCAAACCAGTTATTAACCTCTTAGTCTGAAAATAAGGTTGGGAGATGTTGTAGCAGATACTGTTTTCTCAATGTTATTGAAACCAAAGCTGTACGTCACTTACCACTTAATGTTTTAGATCTAATTGGAGGCAATCCCTTCTTCTGTCGTTCTTTCTCCCTTTCTCTAGCTCTTCTTTCACTTGAGTATGAACGTGATGATTTCCTTTTTCTTTCTCTAGAGCGGGAGCGTGATCGCTTTCTGTGTTTACGCTTTCGAGAACCAGATCGTGACCTAGACCTTCGTTTTCTTGGTGATCTACAAAAAAAATCTTATTTTACTTCTAATGACAAAGTTATTCTTCTATCAAATTTCTCACTTGTAGGTGGGGCGGGGGCGAGACTGTCTGGTATTTAGCTACCTTTTAAAAAACATTCAAGCATAATCAAGTATCAAACATGTATTTTCTCAAATCTCTATACTGCTTAGGTCCACACTAGTCACAGATGTTTGTCTGCAATGATTCTTACTGAATCTGGGTGATCATTCACAACCACAAGGAAGAATAAGAGAAAGAGATTCTAGTAAGGCCTCACTTTCTCTTAGGGTCTTCCAACTCATTTTTCAAACAAGAGTCAAGAACAGGGATGAAAGATGGAAGAAAACAAAAAGATTCTTTAGGTGACAAAGATGTTACATTCTTAAAATTAAGAAACAAAGAATGTTTTCAACAGAACATTAGGCCACTATACAATTCTGTTTACAAGTTTTCAATTTCTAAAATCTCTGGTGCTTGACTTTACAATATAATGTGATACTGAAATACTGTTTCTTTTTTCCTGTCAGTCACATGCCATTGAACTCTCTTCAAAATACTTTGTAAGGAGGTGTTGCTAAGACAAATAAAGAAGTTGCTAAGACAAAGAAGTTTCAGCACTAACACTAATTCACTGAAGAGAGGTCAGCTTAGAGAAAGATGAACTGACAGGCTCTCATTTGCAAGAGGTAAACACAAGTAAGTTCTTGAAACACAAGAAATGACTGAAAAAGTCATCAAGGATACTGCCTCTCTTCCAGCATTCACTGTTCAGATTTTCTGGGTATTTGTGTGTAGAAAATAGGGCATTAAAATGTTAAAGATTAATGACTTTAAGTTTTAAGACAGTTTATAGCAAAAACAATATATTCATGCTACAAGAAAATTTACCAGGTTAAGAATAAGGCACCTTCAACTCAAATTTGAATGAGCATGCACATTAATGAGCCTCAGCCATGTTGAACAGCCCACAGAGAAAACCATTTCTAGGATATGTTTTGTAATAGTCTGATATGCTTAATGTTTATAAAAATAATTTTTGTAGTTTTATTTTTATAATCATTTTTGGTATTATGAGATGAAATGGAATGTGAGAAATACAATGGAGTTTCTAATACTGGTCCTGTATAGCTTGATTTAACTGTTGTTCAGAGGCAATAATACCCTAAGCTGACTGTCATGATGTTATTAACTAAAACCAGATATAACCCCAAATCCAAGTCTCATGATACAGCCGTGACTCGTGCAAATTATTCAAATAAATGGCCACAGCCACACCCAATTAAAAACAGAACACATATTTTCTGTTTTTTGAAGTTCTGAATTACTTCTTCCTGAGAGAACGTCACTCTCAAAAAACATTTTCTTTAATCTTGATCCAAAGAAATAAAGGATGCAAAAAAGTAAAGCCAACAATTTAAATGTTCGCACACAGCTATTCTTAAATAGTATTGTAGAACCTTGAACGAGATCGTGAATGCGTTCTTGATCTTGAGCGAACAGCCACTTTCTTTGCTTCCTGTTCAAAGATCTCCTCTTCCACTCCATCTTGCCCTTCATCTATATCCATATCCTTGAAAATCAAAAGAACAGCAAACAAAATGCCTGGTTGAGATTCAGTGTGTATTAGTAATTCTGCCTTACAAAATATTCACCATAGTAGCATTAATGACTAATAGTAAAATGGTTAGAATGTGGAGCTTAATGAGGAGGAAACAACCATTCAGGTTTACATTAGCTACACACAATAAAAATTATTACTATATTTTAAGATTTTTTTTGTAATTAATTTTAGAAATTTATGCCCCAGAAAAACATTTACTTTTTACCTGCTGCTGAATATCTATGGAATCATCCAAATTTGCTTCAGGTTCAAGGAAATGCTGTTGACTGCTCCCTTGTGATGGTGACACAGAATGCTCTGACCCAAATGTGCCTTCTTGACTATCCTGAGGAGTTGCCTATTGAGAATGTACACAAACACACAAACATTGGGAAATAATGAATATTATGAATATTGTTACAAATGAAACATCAAAATTACAATTTTAAAAAGGAGCCCAATACCTAAAGAAATCCCATTACATCTTTTATGGTCAATCTAAAATGGCACTTTTGTATAAATCCAAGTTTACTTAAAAGCACAGAATACCTCCATAAAAGGGAGATATAACACTAGAAAAGAATGGTAAGATAAAGTAGGTCTCCAAACAAATTTTATATTGTGGAAAATATAAACTGTCAAGAATAAAGGGACTGTATCATGAATGATATATAAAGAACTAAGTCACCCACTGCACGTGTAGAAGCAAAACGAAACTCAAACCCCAATATCAAAATCACTGATCTTGCAAAATCAGTTCTCAACTTGGGTCTTTTTCAACCTCCACCTCTAGGAATTCACAAAAGAGTATTAGGAAGTACTCAAATATGTAAAATATTTCAGAAAGATGAATACAATTTAGGCAATGCAGCCTAATTATAGGAAAAACTAAAATTTAAACCTTTTTGCCCCCCTAGGACTAGAATTACAGCAACTTGCTATAGGGATACTGCTTAAATGGTGCTAATCAGTATGAACTTGACTAGCAATTACATATACTATGGTGTTAACTAAAATTGAGAAACTGATTATTATGAAGAAATGACTCCCTAGTTAAACAGTCCTAAAACATGATCTCACAGGTGTTGAGGATTAGTAAGAAGAGTTCCTGGTGGTACACAAGTTGGGAACTATTATAACAACAGAAAAGAGCAACTAAACCTACTGTTCCCTTGCTACAAACTCTGTGATTGTGAACCAAGTTACTCCAACTCTGAATTTGTCTCCCTATGTGTAAAAGGAATACAAGCACAGTGATTATAAAGAACAATATTGTATTGTAAATTTCAAAGTTGCTAAGAAACTAAATCTTAATTGTTCCCACCACAAAAAGGAAATGATAATTATTTGACATGATAGAGGTGTTAGCTAACACTACAGAGGTAATCATATCCCAATATATAATCATATCAAATCAATATGTTGTACACCTTAAACTTACTCAATGCTATATGTCAATTATATCTCAATAAAATTTTTTTAAAAATTACTCTTACTCTAATGACATTTAAACTGAAAGAAAAGAAAGCAGCATAAAAATTAAGAGCCAAAAAGAGCATTAAAGAACTGTTCCAAGTGTCTTAATTTATGAAGGACCAGGCTCCCCAAAGACAAGCAACATTTTCAAGGTTTAGAAATAAATTAAAGCTAAAATTAGAATTAAAGTTCTATTAGTCTTTATTCCACAAAACTGACCAAAAAGTTGGTAAGTAAGTATACGTTTGAGAACAAATCAAAATGTTTTTAAAGCACAGTCCTGGCTTATGCCTTTAAAATGGTACAATAAAAATAAAATTCTTACCAACACAGCAAGATAATTTTCAACTTTATCCTGAGCTGTACTGTTTGGTCCTAATTCAGTACTCATACAACCTTCACATTATTTACTTCTTACCTCACCATTCACCTTGAGCATCCTACCTACCATCCACCCACTTGTTTTTCACCTTTGATTTTCTATTTAATGGTCAACCCTTGGTATAACCAGCAGAATCCACTGCAACCAATGCTAGTTTTGGAGGTTCTTTTTTGAGCAGTTTTACCTACTTGAAAAGGTTGTGATTCATGACTTTTATTCTTTCTTAACAATCTTATGAAGAACAAAGAGAAAATCTACTTTTAATATTCTACCAAATTTTATCTTATGATCTTGCAGTTAGCATTAATTAGGTCCACTGGACCCTTAGCTATATCTAAGATATGTTACGGGATCTTAGAGGTCTTATTTTCCTATATACTGAAACATTTTGCCATTTCATCATCCTAAGAATTATTCCATTATTACTCATCAATTACTCCCAACTGTAGCCAAAAAGACTAAAATAATAACAACAAAAAAATGGAATTGTTGAGAAGGGTGATTCAACAGTGAAACCATCATCATTCAGTTTTACTGCATCACCAAAAATACTGCATTATATTTCAAGAAGGTATAAATAAGACTGGAGACATATCTGTAGTCTGCTTTTAGCTTTTCTTGGACAATGGATATTTAGATGTTTCATTTTCTGTCCATAATGGCAAAGAGAAGAAAACTGACAAAGAAACATATTTCACAAAAATTATTTTTTTTGGCTGCAAAGCCTGTAGGATCTTAGCTCCCCGCCCAGGGACTGAACCCGTGCCCTTGCCAGTGTAAGTGCAGAGTCCAAACCACTGGACCACCAGGAATTCCCAATATTTCACATCACTTAGACAAAGCAGATGACGAATGCAAAAAAAAAAGACAGCAGCATTCTAGACTCTAATAGTAACGGTGAAATTTAATGTTTAAGTGAAATATCAGACGGTGAGTTTTCAAATGACTGCATCCCAAACGTATTTCTCAAACTCAAGAAATGATGAGCGAGAAATGTATCTCTAAGGACAAAAATCTCTAAGTGTATTTTCATTCAATTAGTCTTTCAACAGGAAGGACTTCATCTTATAGTATTTTGGAACAAGAAGCTGGATTGTTCTGTTTTGTTAAAAGAACATGTGACATTTGAACTTAGTTGTCATAAAAAGGTCTGCTATATTTCAACTATATTAAAATTCCTAATTATGTTTATTTTCCCCTATCCCTTTAGCTTCGCTTTTAAATTATTTGTAAGATGACTAAAAAATATTTTTAAAAAACCAAAAAGTCTCCATAGGACCCAGGTGGCAAATGACTTTTTACCCTGATACACTGATACACGTCCTTAGTATACATCCTGGTATATTCATCTTTAGTTTCTTCAACAATGTCTTCAGGCAAAGCATCAGTGATAATACTGAGGGACTTCCCTGGTGGTCCAGTGGTTAAGAATCCGCCTTCCAATGCACAGGCCCGGGTTCAATCCCCGGTCAAGGAACTAAGATCCCACATGCTCCGAGGCAACTAAGCCCACACCGCAACTACTGAGCCCGCGTGCCACAACAAAAGATCCTACGTGTTGCAACGAAGATCCCACATGCCACAACTGAGACCCGACGCAGCCAAGTAAATAAATAAAGATAATATCGAAAAAAATAGAAGACAAGGATAACAGCAGCTAGCAGAGACTTTTTTCAAAGTTGGATTAACATTCACTAAGTATTACATTTTGATCCCTTATAAATCTACTTTCCTCTATTTTTTTCTGTATAAGTGGCAGGAAAGACTCTGTCAAAAACCTTACTGAAATCCACACATGCTATGCTACACCTACAGCATTTTTCTAATTTATGAGTCTAATAACCTTACAACATCAACCTCAGTACCCTGAAATGCAACTCAAGTCTCTTAATGTATCACCCATCTTAGTTATCATGTTCAATTCTCCTCTTTCCATTATATTCTCCTCTATAAAAAACTACTGAAGCAAAATAAGTTACATATTTCTGATATCCCACTGACAGCTCTTTATTAAGTGGCTGAATCTTCAATAATCTTTTTATTCCTAACATTCTTTTTAAAGCCCTTTTATTAGTCTTATCATTTTCATCATCAGCATTTCATTCTGAGTTATGACTCTGGCATCTTTTGGATATCCTGATAAAACAATGATCAAAATCACAACTCCAACTTACTCAAGACAACAGAAATCATTCCTCTTATGATATGATTGTTAGTCCCTTCACAATTCAACCATTCTCAGAAAGTGCTCCCATTTTCCACTGGTTTTCCATCATTACATAGAAGACCTCAACCCACACCCAAGCGTGGTCAAGGCTGCAAGGAACAGAGCGGCACTAGCAAACCTATTCTTTTCTCTGAGGCACTCTAATAAATTTTAGGCAGCCACACGGAGTTTACTGGTAAACAAAAATGCTTAATTTTTCTGCAAGTTTCACCCCATCTTAAATACACTAAAGGCAACTGGTTTGATAGAGCCAATTACACAACTTATTAAATTTGTTACTCTGTTGATATTTACTTTTCAATTTTAAATGTGTGATAGGTTTTAAACACTATTCACCTTACGCATTAGAAAAGTTGCTTGTTTCCTTCACTACTCCCTTTTCTTCACTGCTTATTTTTGAATAAGGAAGGTTTTAAGAACATCTACTCCTTTCAAAGAGATCTTATTACTGTATCTTCTAAAATTTTGGAGATGGCATAGAGTAATCAACTAAGACCAGAGTTCTTTTTTCTGTTTTTGGTTGGTGAGATTCTTACAACAAAATCACTCTCAAGTTTTTAGTAACTTTCACTTCAGTAACTTGGTGTTAATTACAACCTCAAGATCAATATCAAGGTCAAGAGTACTACACCTTTACAGTCTCTGCTAAACCTTCCTTCTACTGCTTCTGCTAAAACTTCTGAAATGAAATTGGAACTAAGGCAATTGAAAAGTGTCACATATATAGCTGAACAAATCTGTTTAGATAAACTCTTCCATTACCACTACCTCTTGCCTCTGTAACAGCTCTGACAACCTGTTTCTCTTCCTTGAGTCACAACTTATGTTTTTCTTTAAATAACATCCAGTTTTTTTTGGGGGGGGCCACGCTGTGTGGCATGTGGGATCTTAGTTCCCCGACCAGGGATTGAACCTGGTCCCCTGCATTGGGAGTGTGGAGTCTTAACCACTGGACTGCCAGGGGAGTCCCCAAATGTTCTTTATTGTGCTTTGTCTTCAAGTTTCTGAATTCTCAGGCAGATATATTTTATTTTCTTGACATAAAATAATGCACTTACCCAACTACTTCTATCAGAATTATTTCTACAAAACAAGGTATGGAATTCCATTCTCATAATTCCAGGTACAAGTTCCAACATACAAATATCATCAAAATCCATTTTACAAGGACTTCCCTGGTGGCGCAGTGGTTGAGAGTCCGCCTGCCACTGCAGGGATCGAACACGGTTTCGATCCCCGGTCCGGGAGGATCCCACATGCCGTGGAGCGGCTGGGCCCGCGTGTCACAACTGCTGAGGCCCACGCACCTGGAGCCCAGGCTCCACAACAAGAGTGGCCCCTGCTCGCTGCGACTAGAGGGAGCCCACGTGCAGCGGCGAAGACCCAACACAGCCAAAAATAAATAAATAAATTTATATTAAAAAAAAATCCATTTTCCATTTACTCTTTGCATTAAAAGGACAAGTTCAGGGACTATCCCTTCTAAAGTAATCCTCCCTCTTCCATATTCCCATAGTCCTTCACATATACCTCTATTACAGAAACCAAGATTCTGCCTTGTGTTCATATAGATATATGCACTCCATTAGAGAAGAGCTTACTTGAGGCCAGACACTTCTCTGTGCATCTCTGTATGTATTACCTAACAATGCTCATACTTCAAAAATATTTGTGGTATTGTATTAAATTCATTAGAGTCAAAAAGGTTTGATTAGGAAGAAGTGTGAGTGGAGGGAATTCCCAGAAACTCATATCCAAACAGTTTAACATCCATAAGTATTTCTCATATAGAGCAAAAAGAGGCTTTGTAATGGATTTAACCCTAGCTTCACAACAATTTGACATATTTTATCAATTCTAAGGTATGATTTTCCTTTACATTTTATCACCCTGAAATTTAGAAGATTCTTAAAACTCCAAGGGATGTTATATATACAAGTATCTAAAAATTCTTAGCTATACATAAAATAATGGTGGGTCTTAAGACTGACGATATATGATACTAACTGTGTACTTTAATAGTGGATGTTTCGATTTCACTAAGCTTCAATTTCCTACAATGTAAATGACATTCAAAACACCTATTGCATAAGCATTAACTGCAATCAGGCCTAATAAAGCTCTTGCCACATACTAACAGTCTAATTAAAGACAGCAATCTATTTTGTCATCCTCACCCCCAACAACAGCAAAATCATCACTATCTTGGCTCGACAGGGAATCGAGAGGAAAGGAAGGTTTTCGGCTGTAATACTGAAACACCATCTCTGTCTTCTGTTCTCTAATTCCAGTATACTGAAATTAATGTTCTCAATGGATACATAAGTTGCCAGTAAACATTCTGATTACCAAAAAACAAAATGAAACAAAAAAACAAACAAAAACTGTAAAGGTCCTGAAAAGACTGATCTCCCTAGTAATGAACAGCTGAAGAAAAAAAATCACCAAATGACAGACTGTACATAGCAGTAACTCTAAAGACCACAAGATGGGGTTATAAACCTTTTGAGGCTGTTGCTGTTCCAGGAGTTGCTGTCTGAGATGTTCAAGATTTTGCTGCTGTAGCTGTTCTGCTATCTGATGAAAGATGGAATTGTTCACAGATTCTGAAACATGAGAACTAAAAGGAAAAACAAGTGGAAATGTATATTAAAATCCAATAAAGATAATATAATAACTGAATATTTGAAAAGAACACCCCAAAATGCAATTAAGTGGAACATACTCTACTATTATACTCTACTATGTTTACTTTTGAAATATTAACACAGAAAATAGAATACCTCAGAACATTAATACGTTAAAATAGAAATAGACTCTTCAATAGTGTTTCAATAGATGGATCACATGTTAGAGATACTCTGACGAAGATCTGATATTACTGCCTCACAGTATTAAAATACATATAAATTAGTACTTTTTACATTACAGCATTTTAAGAAAATCTCAATAAAACACTTATAAAAAGAGTTAAAAGTACTTAAGCATTGTCACTCTAACTCCTTCTTTAAACTATGAGACAGTGGGAAAAATGTTCCATCAATCAGTATATGTGAAATCTACCATCGTAATTGATTATACACTGCATAAAACTAATCTGGGGCTTCGCTGGTGGTGCAGTGGTTGAGAGTCTGCCTGCTGATGCGGGGGACACGGGTTCGTGCCCCGGTCCGGGAAGATCCCACATGCCACGGAGCGGCTGGGCCCGTGAGCCATGGCTGCTGAGCCTGCGCGTCCGGAGCCTGTGCTCCGCAACGGGAGAGGCTGCAACAGTGAGAGGCCCGCGTACCGCAAAAAAAAAAAAAACCAAAAAAAAACACACCCTAATCTGCTTTCTTTAGAAAAGCATTCACATTATTAGGTATGTTAACAGAAACAGTGTTTAGATAAGAGGAATTAATAATTTAACTATACTCTGGGAAATTCACACCTGGAATACACCTGGAATTCTGGGTGCCACAAGGCAAGACATGAACGAAAAAGAGGGCACCCCAAAAGGGGCAATCAGGATGGTGAGAAGTCTTGAAACAGTTGGAAAAAAGTGTACTTCATCTGGAGCAAATAAACCTAAGGGGAAGAATGATACCTATCTTCAAATAGTGGAATGGCTATGTCTCAAAAGAAAATGGAGCAAATTTGTTTCCTTGCTTCAGAAAACAAAATGGATCAGTGTATAGAAAGCAAATCAAGTAAGATTCAGTAACAAAAGATCATACAGTATTAACAATTACCTTCTTGTCATAGAAGGCATTAAAACAATGGATAAATAACCTATATAGACGGTTACAGGAGATTGCTACATTGCTCAGGACACTAACCTACATGATCTCAAATGCTTCTTATAACTTTAGAATTCAAAACCTAAAACATTAGTTTTTATTTTTTTCAAGTAGAATCTCTATCATAAGCATATAACTGCAATTTTATACATAAGTATATTTTTAATATATTATCACAATATAGAAAACAAAATAACCGCTGAAATAAGATATCTAGAGGCTTTCCCCACTCGTCATCCCTTTCCAATCCTCCCACCTTCCACCCCTCCTCTCCAACATCCTCCTTCCCACTGGTCCTCTCATGAACCCTCACTGAACCTAAGGCTCTGCAGAACTGTATCACTGATTTAAAGAAAAACATACAATCCATTTCTTTAACAAACAAAATCCCTACAACCCTATTCCTTACTTCCGATTAGTCTGAGCTACTCCCAGAATTTAGTATACTTCCTAGTAGTGCCCACTGGCACTAGAAGCAAACGTCTTTCCTATTATTTTAAATATTCTTACAACGGAGTTAAATAACTTAAAGCCTAATATAGACAACAGAAAATAACACAACTAGATTTATCAACACATCAATTTTCCAGTAAGGAATTTTGATATATCCCAATTATTTGCAAAGTTCTTTCCCAATTATTTGCAAAGTTCTTAGGAAGAGTCAAAATAACACAGGGAAGCAACAAGCAGCAATTCCACCATCTTTCTGTAATGTGAGAGCTCAAGAGCCTGAAATAGTAAAACTCAACTCACTCAAAGTACACTTAGTAGCTCAATGGCAACGTCCCATACAATGTTTATAAAGATAACAGAAAAAATTTATGGTTTATAAGGAAAAACGTAACGACTCTTACAGTTGAGAAGCTGGAATTTCCTTTTTGGGTTCTTCACTATGCTCAGAATCTTCCCCAAAATCAAACCTATCCATCAACTTCTAAGTGGGAAAAAAAAAAAAAGAGAAAGAGACAAATTTAAAAGTGCTTTGCACAAATAAAAGTTGCAAATGCTATTTTGAAGGTCACTGACATCCCATTAATTTATCTCTATCATTTAAAATGTAAATGTTTCATAGCATTTTGTTATACTCCAATAAAACATTTTATTTGAGTGAATCTTTACTTTTCTTCAGAGCATTTTGACAGACATTGCCTTATGAAGCACAACAATCATGACACGAAGGATAAATACCAATACTCTTAACTTTATAAAAGAGAGGATTAGGATTAAAATAATTAAGTGGCTTGTCAATAGTAACATAGCTTGATTAAAAAATATCTAGAACTATAATCAACAGATCTGTTACTAGCGCAGTTCTCTCAGAATGCTCCACTATCTTCTAAATGGTCAATTTAAAGACATTTTGGAAGCTGCAGGCTAAAAAAGTCTAAGTAATAATCTAATAAATCAATATTTATACTTCTATGAAAATAACAGCAGAAATAAAAATAATACGGATAACACTTCCAAAGTATTATAATACTCCCATAAATAGCAAGAATATTAAGCATATCACACAAGTTAAACATAAAAGATTTTCAACTTTAAAAACACTATTCTTTAGTTAGACCTCAATTTATCACAGCATAGTAACAACTTGTAAAGAAGCTTTCCTTTGAACTTTCACATACTTTACAATTTTAATTTCTAGCAGATTAAAATTATAGGACGGACACCATAACTAATATATTTGTAACATCCATAAAATAGACTAGGAAGTATAAAAAATAATCATCTGCCTCAATAGTGAATACAGGGGGCTTCCCTGGTGGCGCAGTGGTTGAGAATCCACCTGCCAATGCAGGGGACACGGGTTCGAGCCCTGGTCCAGGAAGATCCCACATGCCACGGAGCAACTAAGCCCGTGTGCCACAACTACTGAAGCCCGTGGGCCTAGAGCCTGTGCTCCACAACAAGAGAAGCCAACGCAGTGAGAAGCCCGTGCACCGCAACTAGAGAAAGCCCACACGTAGCAACGAAGACCCAACGCAGCCAAAAATAAAATAAACAAAATACATTTATTTTTTAAAAAATAGTGAATACACAATTTTACTGACCAGTTATCATTAGTCAAAAGAAAATATTCTAAATGTTTCCAGTGGAATTATAAAATTACTTAATTTCTTTCAGAAATTTGAACTTTTTCTAAAATTTATATCTTATAGAGTATGATGGATGTTAAAATATAAAATAGTGCGATGGTAAAATGTAATTTACGGAATTGGAATATACATGATAGTACAGAAAATTCAGTTCTTCATACAGGACAGATCTCTTATCTTAGTCTTTACCTTGTTAAAAGACACTCCCTGTTCTAGGGGATTAAGGGTGCTGGCTGCTGCAGCCGCTGCTGTGAGCTGAGCTGTAAGAGCCTGCAGCTGGACCACAAGGCCGGCGTCCAGGGCTTGCAAGATGGAAGGCTGAGGCTTCTGCTGTTGTATCTGTAAAGTCTGTATTAACTGCTGAAGCTAAAGGGGGGGCAGAAAAAAAAAGAAAATTACTACAAACAGGTGTTGGGTTTGTAATAAGAATACTCATCTAAAACTTTTGGTCAATAAAATTTACCATTCTACAGTCTAGAGACCAAGAAAAAATATATACTAACTTAAAACAATTTTTTTTTAAAAAAAGACCTTTTTGTGTGTGCCATATATAACACAGTCCTTAATAAATCTGTCTTGCTTCTGGAAAGTCAGGGAAGTTTAAACAAAATAAAATGATCACACCGTGACCAACGGATAAAAAAAACTCAGCACAAGCAGACTATCTTTCACTAAGCTTTTTCATCCCTTCTTCAATTAACTCAATCTCTGTAAAAGGACAAGCACTTCCAACTGCTTTTACCATCATTCAGATTTACCATCTGATAACACATTCCTGAAAGCAGCTAAGAAAATAAGAAATCTGTCCCTTGGAGCAGTCTGAAACTAAGGAAATTAAAGGTGAATAGTGTCAACAAGAGTTGAAAGCAACCCCTGTCCCCCCATTCACCATCCCTCTTAAAAAACAGAAACAGTAGTAAGATGCTGAAGATATTTCAGTTCAGTAAACCCTATATATAACCTAGTAGTAATTAATACTTTCCTACTCAAGATGTAAACCCAAGTTAAATCTGAAAATTATCAGTTTAGAATAGAAAAACAAAAATAGAAAAGCTATTGCTAAATAAGACATTTGCACTCTTTAAATAAAGTTCAGTTTACAGTGGGAGAAGGTAAAAACATGCATGATGACGGTAAGTAAAATAATTTCATCTGAAATAGCAACATTAAGAAACAAACTAGAGTCTTTACCTATCATATCAACATTTACTACAAACTACTAATGTGATAGGAAAGAAACTACAAAAACATATGATAGCTGAGCTACTGCACTGAGGAAGCTCCAAAACAGGATGGATGAATAAGAGGGAGGGAGAGAGGGAGGAAAGAAGAAAGTAAGGCCATATCACATTTCTCCTTTACACATTTTAAATGTTCCTTTTGACATCTCCATTTTCCCCCATAGCACTGTTATTCTTTCAGTCACCCAGGTTCAAACACTGCAACACCCTACTTTTTCCTCTGCTCTGACTTCATATCTTAGAGATTACTGTGTCTTCTTGACTCCTTGTACTATTCTACCAGAAAATCCACACTCTGGCCAAAAGTATTTTTTTAATAGATGTCTTTTAAAATGACATTTGTTTTACGAATTACTTTCAAAATATCATTATCACAAAAGGTTAGTAATTCTATAATTTAATCTAATATCCAATTCAGTTTCCCAACTGTCCCAAAAATGTAGAAAGTGGATCCAATCTAAGATGATAATTGAATTGTTTTTTTACATTTGTAAATCACTAAAATGGTTCCATATTTTTTTTTGAGATTGTCTTTTTAAAGAGTCCAAAACTGTACCATTTTTTACTTATTCAGATCACAATTAATCTGGTTTTTAGAGGATAAGTTAAAAAAAAAACAAACAGATGCTAGACTATCCTCGTATCTTGCTATGACTAGTTCCATCTAAAGTCTCAATTCAAATGCCACTTTGTCAAAGATGCCTTCTCCTGGCTACCCTCTTTTTATTTATTTTTTTTGGTGTATTAGTTTCTGCTTTATAACAAAGTGAATCACTTATACATATACATCTGTTCCCATATCCCTTCCCTCTTGCGTCTCCCTCCCTCCCACCCTCCCTATCCCACCCCTCCAGTCGGTCACAAAGCACCGAGCTGATCTCCCTCTGCTATGCGGCTGCTTCCCACTATCTACCTTACGTTTGGTACTGTATATATGTCCATGCCTCTCTCTCGCTTTGTCACAGCTTACCCTTCCCCCTCTCTATATCCTCAAGTCCATTCTCAAGTAGGTCTGTGTCTTTATTCCTGTTTTATCCCTAGGTTCTTCATGACATTTTTTTTCTTAAATTCCATATATAAGTGTTAGCATATGGTATCTGTCTTTCTCTTTCTGACTTACTTCACTCTGTATGACAGACTCTAGGTCTATCCACCTCATTACAAATAGCTCAATTTCGTTACTTTTTATGGCTGAGTAATATTCCATTGTACATAGGTGCCACATCTTCTTTATCCATTCATCAGATGGTGGACACTTAGGTTGTTTCCATCTCCGGGCTACTGTAAATAGAGCTGCAGTGAACATTTTGGTACATGACTCTTTTTGAATTATGGTTTTCTCAGGGTATATGCCCAGTAGTGAGATTGCTGGGTCATATGGTAGTTCTATTTGTAGTTTTTTAAGGAACCTCCATACTGTTCTCCATAGTGGCTGTACCAATTCACATTCCCACCAGCAGTGCAAGAGGGTTCCCTTTTCTCCACACCCTCTCCAGCATTTATTGTTTCTAGAGTTTTTGATGATGCTGGCTACCCTAATTCTGACCCCTTCCCCCAAACTTAGTCACTGTAAAGACTTACCCTGTTTTAAGTCATATATCACCATCTAAATAATATTTTATACTTCTTTATTGTCTGTCTCCCCTAAGATAGATAGGTATCTTCTCCAAGGTAGAAGACTTCCCTGCCTTGTTACTGGAATAACAATAGCACGTAATAACGTCTGGCACAAACTGTGCACTGAATCAACTATTTTGGTGTAGAAGGAATTATTTGTAAAATAATCTTTAATGACATAAAAGTGTTCATGATGCATTACTAAATGAAAAAAAAAGCAAGTTACACAGTACTATATGTAGTGTGGTCATTTTTAAAAAATAAAACACATACTCCTTAGGTGGTACATAATGAAACAATGTATTAGGAAAATAACGAGTCCTAAATCATTGACATAATAAAAAAGCTGCTCACCTGTTGGCCTTGAGGACTTTGTAAGATCTGAGCTACAGCTGCAAGTGTATCTGTATTTGTTATCTGAGACACCCACGGATCAGGTAAACCTTGGACCACATTGGCTGGAGTAACAGGTGTCACAGGAGTTCCTTTTAGAAAAGACATCAAACCCAACCCCAATAAAATGTAAGTACATAAATAAGACTTGGAAAAGTAGAGAGATTTGTTCTCTCACTTTTATAAAATATGTACAGATTTATATAAATGTAATTTTACTGTCTCCATTTTGAAAAACCATTACAGAATTAGGTATGTTAAAAAAAACAACAATTAAAAAAAAAACCAACCTAAGAGAGCTATCTATACTTGTTCTCAATTAACTAAGTTACTACTTTAAAGGAACCTACAGGGATTTCCCTGGTGGTGCAGTGGTTAAGACTCCACGCTCCTAATGCAGGGGGCATAGGTTCAACCCCTGTTCAGGGAACTAAGATCCCACATGCCCCACGGCATGGCCAAAACTAAAAAATAACTTAAAAAAATAAACAAAATAAAGGAGCCTATAATACTTGCAAGTCATTAAAAATCTTACTAAAGAAGAAAATTCAGTGACGTAAGGAAATATTCAAAATGCAATCTTTCATGAAAAAATTATTATAAAATAGTGTGCATAACATAAAACTATTTTTGTTCCAAAATATGTGTGTGTGTATATGTATACACACACATCAAAAACTAAATATATACCAAAATGCTAACAAATGTAATTCTTGGACTATGATAAAAAGTTTCAAATGTCATTTAAATACCTTAAAAAAAACACACACACACATGATTTTGAGATTATTACTAAACATTCTTCTCTCCATTAAATAAATTTTTCAGGGTTCTCTTTGTATTAGTAGTCTTAGTTCACTGTGAATATCAAGATGATATATATGCAAGTTTAAAAGATTACAGTCTAAATCAGGAAAAACTTAACTGACACACCAATTTCCAAAGCTGATTATGTTTCTAGCGATTTTTAAAACTAAGCTTTTTAATTTTTAGAAAAGAATTACACACAAGTGTAACTTCTGATTTTATTTTTCACTTAAACCGCATGTCCCTTCATTTACCTAATGCTAGACAAATTCTCATGCACTGTCAAATTATTATTTCATCTATGAATAATCACCTGAAAAGCATGAGTAGAATACTCAGAAAATCTATCAAAGCAACATACCTGGGGTATTGCTCATAGCAGCAGTAGTACTGGCCAAAACAGGTGTGACAACTGGAGGAGGAATCCCTGCTGCCATATCCAAGAGAGGTTGAATAATCTCACTTTTAAATACATTATTCTTCTGCCATAAGTTTAATACTCTCACTATTTTACTCTACAGGAAAAAAGAAAAATGATATTTTGGTTTTTTTGCTTTCAAAACCTTAGCACAGTCATATCATAGAGGCCACTTGGACAACAGATAGGAAGGATGGATTAAAATACTGCTATGATACTTTCCAGCCCTGATATTATGTTTCTACAATTTTGCATTTATTAACTTTAACTCACTTGCAAAAATATTCATTCTGATGAATATACAAGTTAATGAAAGCAATATTTAGCAGAAAGAAGGAAGGAATGGTAACTAGGTTTCACCTTCTACATGAACACTAACGAGATGGTTACAGTTAGCTGGAGAACAGTGTTAAGGATTCTGAGGCTTAGCACTAAAGTTATATTTACTGTTGATTTTAATTTTATCTTTTAAAAAAGTAACTTCAAGAGAAAATCTCTATCTTATGTGACTTTAAAATTTTTTTTTCATTTTAAAACGATCTAAGAGGGCTTCCCTGGTGGCGCAGTGGTTGAGAGTCCGCCTGCCGATGCAGGGGACACGGGTTCGTGCCCCAGTCCGGGAAGATCCCACATGCTGCGGAGTGGCTAGGCCCGTGAGCCATGGCCGCTGAGCCTGCGTGTCCGGAGCCTGTGCTCCGCAACGAGAGAGGCCACAACAGTGAGAGACCCGCGTACCGCAAAAAAAAAAAAAAAAAAAAAAAAAAAAAAAAAAAAAAAACTATCTAAGAACAAGAAAGGGTATTTCCTCACATAAGAATTTAACCAAATTTACTTTCTGCCACCACTGTTCAGCATATAAAAGTTCTGTAAACAGCAGTAAGTATTAGTTACTGACTACTGTAATGCTACTTAACTCCAGTAGAATAATTTAAATGAGAGGCTGAAATTAGTATTAAAAAGAGCCTTTTATTAAATAATCTACTTTGTAATAGTAAAATAAGGAATTTTTAAGAATATCTGGTTCACCTTTAAATCACTCATAATATTATATCAACGTATTTTCAAACTATGTCCAAGCTAAATTAACATGTTAATTTTTGTATTTCAAATGAAGCATAAGAAAGTTAAACAAAGAATGCTTCATATCTTCTGATTTAACTATTTTTCCTGTGATGTGGGCACTAAGAAAGTTCCTCATATTTTTTTGCTTTACATAAAAAAATCTTCCAGTTCCCAAGATACTCATCAAGCACTAAAAGTAGTCCCCGTTCGGTTAAGTATCACTGTATGTATCTACCTACACACAAACAAATAATGCCTCTCCTTTATGGAGTTTATGCACTGAGATCACAGTAGCAATGTAATCTTTCCTACTATGGTTATTAAAAAAATCCCTATATACTAAACTTTATTATAAATGAGAAACAGTATTATTATGAAATCTACAAATTCAAGACTGACTTGTTCATTGTAATTGATAGAAATCCAAGTCCAAACTAGTGAAATTCCTAAATCAAAGTGTTTAAGTTATTTCAAAAAATGTTTATATAAAATTTCAAATGAGGGCCTCCCTGGTGGCGCAGTGGTTGAGAGTCCGCCTGCCGATGCAGGGGATACGGGTTCGTGCCCCGGTCTGGGAGGATCCCATATGCCGCGGAGCGGCTGGGCCCGTGAGCCATGGCCGCTGGGCCTGCGCATCCGGAGCCTGTGCTCCGCGACGGGAGAGGCCACAACAGTGAGAGGCCCGCATACCGCAAAAAGAAAAAAAAAAAAAAAAAAAAAAAAAAAAATTTCAAATGAGTTATTTTATGTGAGATTCTAAGGCATCTACTTTAAGTCTCAACTGTGATGGGTTATTTTAAAACTAGAAGCATTCTTTCTCCCTGCATAGAATTATCAACATACCGAAGTTAATTAAAAGAAAAAAATCTGCTTCAAGAAGCATATCCAAGAACAGTTTACAAAGAATGATACAATGATAAATTTATCTCCATATCTATCTATTATAACAAGACTTTTTTTGTTTCAAAACTGTACAATAGTTATTGAAAATAAAAACTACCTAGGGCTTCCCTGGTGGCACAGTGGTTGAGAGTCCATCTGCTGATGCAGAGGACATAGGTTCGTGCCCCGGTCCGGGAAGATCCCACATGCCGCAGAGCGGCTGGGCCCGTGAACCATGGCCACTGAGCCTGCACGTCCGGAGCCTGTGCTCCGCAACGGGAGAGGCCACAACAGTGAGAGGCCCACATACCGCAAAAAAATAAATAAAAAATAAATAAATAAATAAAAACTACCTAATCTTGTACTTGAGGGAAGGTAAAAGATTTGTGGTGAGCTTTTAAGTTTTGTGGCTCTTCCTCAGAGTAACAGTTAGTCCTCACCTGTTCGTTCCTGTCCCTACAAAATCAATATTGCGATCAACTCTGTCAGATAAAGGACACTAAATTTCCAAATCAGCATCCAAGATATGTAACCTTTGAGCACCTATGAGGATAAACAGCGCCTTTTTATTCTCCCTCAGGTTCCAAAGCTTCTGTTTAATGGGGGACAGAATATTTATTCATTCAGATCGTGCAGACCCAGTAGTGTGGTTTCTAGCACTAAGAAAACTCTACCATGACAAAGGAATTTTGATATGCAGTTATTTTCTATTAATTATTTGGTAAATCCATTTTTCACAGACACTAAATAGGTAAACATCAGCTCATGTCAAATAATCAAAATTCTGAATTGGTTATGTGTGTAAATAAATAAGATTTTAGGATAATTCCAAATGCTTATTAGAGCCAGTTTCTTTAACACCAACTGCTTCAATAAATTAAAAAGTAGCAAAATCAACTATATCTTTCCACTCTGTTTAAGAAAAGTCTAATAACAAAACGGAACATGGAGAGTGCGATAACTAAATATTCAAATTCGGAATAACAAAGAGTAAACAATAACATAAAATGATAAAATTAAGATAATGTAAAGAGTCTCATTAAGACAAAAAAGGTAATAACTGTAGTGACTTAAAAAAAAGAAAAAAGACAGCTTACCTTGTCATCTCCAGGGCAACGATATAAATTCTGGAAAGTGCTAATGATGTTATTACTAAATCTGGGTGCGAACACATCCTTTTCTTGACCAAACTGATGTCGAGATTGTCGTACAATAGAGTCAATAACATAAAGTCCAGGTACCTTGTATTCTGGTTTACACTGAAGAAAAAAAGAGTGGGAAGGGAAGCAAATGAGAAGGTTAAAATTCTTGATATACAAATGCCACCATAAATCCTGTACAAACACAAAAACACTGCTCCTGCTGAGGGGATGAACGTTCGAGGTTGACTATTCCACACCGTCTGTCTCTGGAATGGCATTGGAAAGAATCTACTCTGGCTACTCTACATACTCAGTTCAACTGCCAATCACCTAAGTTCTGAAATAGCGCTGAGCAACCGGCTTGAACAATAAAAAACAAAAGGTAAGGTACTGTTATAATAAAAAAAAATTGTTTAATGATTTTGAAAAGCCAAATAAAAGGAAGCAGCAAATTCAGGAAAGAAAAGCACTGGTAAAAGCATTGCCAACATGCCTTAGACTTCGTCTGAAACATATAGGGAAAGGATTTCTGTACTAATGAAGGAACAAATCAAATGACAAATTGTAACACTCCAAACACAATGAACCCAAAGTTTCAAAACTTTTCTCAAATACCACACCTATACAAAAGACAAGACACTATCATTATGATTCTAGGAATGTATCCTATGAAAACATTCTTTAGCTACTCCACTGACAATGTTTCTCAACCTTATCCATTACCCAATCTGAAGAATATGAAAGTCTCCTACTTTCCTGAGCACAAGGAAGAATCCTTTCACTATCAAGCTCACTGCTTCGATTTCTTCCATATCCAGAAGCATAAGAACACCTGCCTCCCAAACATATACTGATTAAAATGAAATTATGGCTGCAAAAAGCAGGTTCAAATTCTGGGTGTAATTAGGTAAGTATTTCACCCAAAGTAATTTCATAGAAATCATATATATGGACTAAATCAAAATTGCATTCTTGAAAAACTTCCTGGAAACCCAAGGACCAGTGGGTAAAGGATCCTCAATCCACCTCCAACACATACATACATGTTTCTAAACAGAATTTTCAGTCAAGACAATGAGTGATTTCATTCTGCAAAAAGACAAGATGATTCTTCATTTGTTCCTTCAAATCCCTTTTAAGAACCTTCTCTTTAAGGTCATTATTAAGAAAATGAAGAGACCTTTAGCACCAATTCACAAATATCTACTGCAAGGTTCTGGCTGTTTAGTACTTGAAACATTTAATAAAAGGGCAGTAATGCTGGTGATTGGACATTAAAGTTTTAGGTTTAACCTACCAAAAAGGTTCAAAACTGTCTGCTCGGGCTTCCCTGGTGGTGCAGTGGTTGAGAGTCTGCCTGCCGATGCAGGGGACGCGGGTTCGTGCCCCGGTCCAGGAAGATCCCACATGCCGCGGAGCGGCTGGGCCCGTGAGCCATGGCCACTGAGCCTGCGCGTCCGGAGCCTGTGCTCCGCAACGGGAGAGGCCACAGCAGTGAGAGGCCCGCGTATCGCAAAACAAAAAACAAAACCAAAAAAACCCTGTCTGCTCTGTTGAAAGTTACTGTTTTAAAAGTCTGAAATAGTTTTTTTTTTCCCTCATGTTCCCCCCAAATGTAGCATATCTGTCCCTCAGTTCATATATCTGGCCAAGGTTATTTTCCTTTGACTACCATACATTCAAAGAAATATTCACCTAGCCAGGCAAATAATACATCCAGTAAAAAAAAAAAGAAAATTTTTTTGATTTAATGAAAAGCAAGACAACTCTGTTAAAAATCATCTATTTCCCAATGCCAAAAACACAGATAAAATAATCTGATATATAATCTATTACTTTATAGAAATGATTATCTTGAGACTAAGGCTAAATAAAATTTATAAGTTGCTGGTAAGAGTTATTAAAATTAATACTGAATGGTAAGTAATAAAAGCGATTAATGTAGTGAGTTTTGTTTAAACAAATACACCTTTTTCTTTGATTTATAATAAAAACTCGATTATAAACTCACAATACATAAGAATCATGAGTACATAACGCAATAAATGGGTCTTCCTCGCCTACTGTGAAGATTCCAAAGCTTCAAAAACGTTAGCAGTTTTAGTATTAAGCTATAAAGATAATTCTTCTTCCACGGTATCTTTAGAAACACTATATTAACATGTTATGGTACAGAATTTCCTTCACTGACAGACTAGGCATTTTTATGTGTCTGCCACATAAAATGGCCAAAAAAAATTATGTACGATTTAAATGTTGTAGAAGTTTTAAAATTACAATATTTGGTAAACTTGGCTAAGTCACCACCTAGAAACTTGAGAGGAGAATTAAGACCAAAAAATCTGAAATGTTTTCAATCTCTTTTTCAAGTTCTAGCAGTACTGAAAACACAAGAATTCCTAAGACTCCAATGTCATGAGGTATTTTTTACACTTTGAATAACAATTGTGGCTGTACTTACAAAGCACTAAATGATATTGACAGTAGCATGTAAGCAAAGAGGGCTGTCTCAGGAAGCAGCTCTACCTAATACCAAACGAACTCTCACAGTGAACAGTGCATGCTTCCAACAGAAGGAGAGGAAAAGGAACCATTCTGAGACAGCCAGAGCATTCACTTCTTCACAAGGTCTTCTCCCAGGAGAATCTTTTTAACCAGAGCCTAACTTGCCAAGGTTATCAGAGCCTAACTAACCCACACTTAGGGAAACAGAACCTGCATTTCAACAAGATCTCTAGGTAATTCCTGTGCACAAAAATAGTTTAAGAAGCACTGTTTAGACATTGAACCTCTTAAAAAAGATTTTTAAAAGCTTTAGAACAGTGAAATTTTCCAATCACCAACATTTGTATTTTCTAGTTGGATTTACCTAAAACACAGCATATGTGTTATTTTACCCCATGCCTTAAGCTTCAATTCACGAGTTGTTCACCTCAAAATATGTTTTACCAATACTTTAAGTTTTGAGAGAACAAGACTTTAAGAGAAAAAAAGCTGAATCACATAAAGGTTAACTGATTTATTCAAGATTATCTAGCTAGTTTAGTGACACAGTAATATCACTTTGATTCATGCTCCAGTCAACTATTTTCGTTCAAGAAACACACTGCAGCCTTGCCAAGTCCTTAATGCCATGTACCTCTGATCCTCAAACTGGTTCTGCTTACATCTAGGTATGAACCATGGGCAGAATACAAAACCTAAATTCCATTACAGATTTCCTACAGCACAAGTTTACAAGTTATAAAAGTTACGTACTGCTGCCAAAAAAACGTGGCACAAATAGGGCACTGATCACAAAGGGGCAAAGAAATATAATCTAGTCACCTCGGGCCCTGGTTACAAAAAAAATTACTAAGTGTATGCCAAACAGCTGTTTGCAACTTCATCTCCCTCTGCCTACCCTGGAAAATGGAACTTCAGGTCTATATAATAAGATGTAGGATGTGTAATGCCCTAATGGATGAGACAAAATGAATCAGCAGAAGGAAAGTGGCTGGTATTTTTACTACATTTTACTACATCTTATCTAAAAGGAAGACTGCTCTCTAAGCATTCAGCTTCAAATAAAAGGGAGAATTTCTTTAAAGGCTATAAAAAATAATGAATCTATAATTTCATTAAAAATCAATCATATTGGGGGGCTTCCCTGGTGGCACAGTGGTTAAGAATCCGCCTGCCAATGCAGGGGACACGAGTTCAAGCCCTGGCCTGGGAAGATCCCATATGCCGCGGGGCAACTAAGCCCGTGTGCCACAACTACTGAGCTTGCACTCCACAGCCCACGAACCACAATTACTGAGCCCGCGTGCCTAGAGCCCGTGCTCTGCAACAAGAGAAGTCACCGCAATGAGAAGCCTGCGCACCGCAACGAAGACTAGCCCCCGCTCGCCGCAACTAGAGAAAGCCCACGCACAGCAACAAACACCCAACGCAGCCCAAAAATTAATTAATTAATTAATTAGAAAATATCAATCATATTGAAACATTTTCTTCAAGGGACGGATGCTCACTATGGCAATGCAAATTAACAAAAACATCTATCTGAAAGCTTTTGTTTTTAGAATTATCCAAAAAGCACTTTCATTTTATTACTTAATCAGATATTAAAACAAATGGAATCACTTTTGAACGGTCCATCAAAACAATTTAAACAATTTAAAAGAGAAGAGTGCAGGCCATTAATCTATAGTTACAGAACATTTAGCATATATATAGAAAATTATATACTTACTTTCTGAATGAATTTCTCAACACTCTGTACCACATGTTTATAGAACTAAAAGAAAAAAAAGAAATGTGGTTTTAAATGTTTGATTAGAACTTTCCTGCTAAACGTACGGTTTAACATAGCTTCAAAGGTCTATCAAAGCAATGAATTTTAATCATGAATTTTGATTAAATTCATGATTAAACTAGCTATGATTAGTAAAGGGATTCTTCAAGTAGGTATATGATCAGTATATCCAAAGTGTGTTACGTTAACACAGATGCAAAAGAATTCTATTACAGTCTTTAAGAAAGCAAACTTTCACAAATAGTTAGGTTGACAGCAAAATACTGGTGGTAAGACACTGGTAGATGTACATTCTTCCTACCTGGAAAAAAAGTAAAGATCTCCTTTAGTATCGTTTTATTGGCTAAATTAGGTTAGTACTAGAAAAATCAAGTAACTGAAAATAAAGAGCATTAATAAATGTGTGCAAGGGAGATGTTTTCAACTTCATTATCTTCTTCTGCTTCTCCTGGAAAATGGAACTGCAAGTATATATAACAAAACACAGAGAAGTATAATGTTCTAAAGGATCAGCCAAAATGAATCAGCAGGAAGAGAAGTGAGCACACACATTAAAAATTAGAAATGGGCTTCTATCAATTATGCGAAAACTTACATTTAAGTTCTATGAAACAACATTATGAATAAACGTGAAAATAAATAAGATGAAAATTACAGGTTAAACAAAAATTATCTGGAATTTGTACCTAATTTAATTTTAATAGCTCAATGGCAACTGCACAATCAGCACATTTCTGTTTAAAAAAAACTATCCTGAATTGTACTTCTATTTATATTTCTGATCCCATGAATTATGCTCTTAAGGGACATCCCCTTAGACTGAAGAGACACAAGAACTTTCAACTGAACTGCAGCAAGAAATCCAACATTTATAAAGTCAAAAACAAAAGAAAACTGGGACTTCCTTGGTGGTGCAGTGGTTAAGACTCCACGCTCCCAATGCAGGGGGCCCAGGTTTGATGCCTGGTCAGGGAACTAGATCCCCTGTGCATGCTGCAACTAAGAGTTCACATGCCGCAACAAGACCTGGCACAACCAACCAACCAACCAACCAACTAACTAACTAACTAACTAAATGTATATAAAAAGGCGTATTTAAAAAAAATAAAGGAAAATCTCATTATTCATATTCACCAAATCAAAATCTACAATAAAAGTTTCCTTACTACAAAGTAACAGTTTATGCTACAGTTTAAGTTACTCAAGTAAAAAAAAAGCCAAACAACTACTTAAAAGTTATTAGGCACTTTATAAGTAACTAAACATTTAAAATCAATATATAAAATAGTAATTACACACTGAGTGGTTTTTATTAAATAATAATTTTTCTGGAAGACATCTTGGCACTGCTTCTTGCTTCTAGTTACTTCATGTACTATATGTAATTCAGAGTAAAACAACTTACTGTTAATTCAAAGATTCTCAACTCACATAGGCCTTCTTCCACAATAGGTTATCAGAGGTTTTGTTGACAGTGGTGTGCAATGTTAACAAGCACCCAGAAAAATAATCATGTCTCTAAACATTGATAGAAAGCCAATGACTTACCTTAATATGAAACACAATATCATCTAAATCTGAGTTAAAAGGCAGTTCAAATATCAACTTACATATGTATCAAATGCAGTTTAAATTAATACAGTACTGCAAAACAGTTGGTCTGAAGTCTTAAAAAATGTCAATGTAATGAAAAAGAAAACAAAAACAAAACAAAGCAAAAAGGCTGGGCGACAGGATAAATGACAGGATCTCGACTGGATCCTGAAAATGTAAAGTTAATACTGAGACAACTGGTAAATGAAAGTGTAGATTATATATTAGATAATAATATTATACCAAAGTGAAATTTCTTGCACGTGATGTGTATTTGGTTACCTAGGAAATCTCTTTGCTTTAGGACACTGAAATACAAGTATTTAGGGACTACGTGCTATTCTGAATGAACACTGAAACGAACTCTCAAATGATTCAGCCAAAAAAACGTGGAAGTGTGTATGTAGGTGCTTCAGTGTGTATGCGTGTGTGTGTGTGTACGCACACGCGCGTGTGTAGAAATAAACCAAATGTAGCAAGATATTAACACCTGGTGAATCTAAGACGCTATGTGTTGCTCATTATATTATGCAACATGTTTGTTTTTTCAAAATTAAAAATATTAAGACAGTACCAATAAATCAAAATAGTACAGTATAACATGTTTAGACTCTTAATTGAGAGAAAATCAAAATCTAGCTGTTTTTATTCTGACTGTTGCAAATTACTTCTCTTAGACCCTTCCAACGTCTAAAAAATGGAAATAATGTTAATACCTATTCCTTAAAGAGTCTTCTAATTAAAAAGTATTCTGTTCAACAAAAGGTTATATTAAATGCATCAATTATTAATTTTCACAGAATAAAAATGATTATAATATACACGTTTGCATACTCCCAGGATCATGACCATAAAAATCAGATCACAATGAAGAAGAGTATAAAGCAAGCAGAAGAGACTAACATTCTATATTGAGTCTGTCAGATAAACTGAAAAATCACTTCTTTGAAGAATTCTCTATCTTAAGTGTGTTTACTGATCACTGTTCTTATCCTCTCTTTGATATTCTGCACATAAATACAGGGATTTGAACTATAATACTGTCAGATATTAATTATAAGTTTGAAAACTAAGTTTGGGGCATTAGAACACTGCAAAATCAACTACCTAAATTTTCTCCTAGTAGTGATTCTCTGTAAAGAAGAATTTGTTAAATCTAACAGATAATGCTATTAGTCAAAGACAATTTATTCAGGGAATTCCCTGGTGGTCCAGTGGTTAGGACTAGGCGCTTTCACTGCCGGGGCCTGGGTTTGATCCCTGACCGAGGAACTAAAATCCCGTAAGCAGCGAAGTGTGGCCAAAAACAAACAAAAAAAACAAAAAAGACGACTTATTTAAACAATGGTGCTTCTGGTTATGAGCTAATGCTCAGAGCAGGAAAACATATCACCAAATATCTATAGGTTAATACCTACTTAATTAAAAATAAGCACTCACTCATTCTCAATTTTAACAACCCTACTAGAGCAGGGAGTCTTAGCTTTGGGGACAAGAACATTTTGGAGAGATGTCTATGGTCGAGCTTCATAAGGTCCCTAAAACCAAGAAATTTTATGCAAAATTCTGTATATATGTGTATTTCTCTAGAGGTGACCCAACCTTTTCCTGAGATTTTCAGAAGTATCCATAAGTCAAAACCACTGTTATCAGAACAATGGCTAAATACCTGTGGCCTCTTCCCACAGTTTAAATGTCCTATGTACAATGAAGCCTAATTATTTTCCATAATGGCCCATTTTAAAATCTATAATACAATCAATAAGAAAAAGAACAATACATTAACTTTTTTAAAGAAACCTTTTCTTAACTCGTATTTCAAGATTCTGTAAAGTCAGTGTAACAAATAACAATGTTAAACACATTCTCCACAATGTGGCTACATCTAAAATCTTACCTAAGAAAAATAAGGGAAAATGATTGCTTCCAAGTTTATGGAAGAATATTTATCAAGATATTAAGTGTTTATCTCTAGGTGAGAGAGTTTGCAGGTGACAGATTTTCATTTTTGTGTTTTTTCCCTTGAACATGTACTAACTCTGAAAAGAGGAAGACAACATATAATCTATAAAAATCATCCCTCCTCCAAAATATTAGTGTAGTATTTCCTTTGAAAAACATAAGAATAAAAGGTGTTACTCACCTTAATAGCTTTGATGGCTGCTTTAGTAATTTGGGTCATTTTCGCTTTAGAAATGGGTGGCTTGTAGTCATTCAGGGAATACAACTGACGAAAAAGAAGAACAAATTTTAAACACAGCAAAACTGGTCTCTAAGCAATTACATGAAATTACCAACCATTTCTATTTTTATATCCTCAGTGAAATTAAAGTGCTGCTTTTCTTTTAAAAATCAAGTTCAACATTGTTAGCCATCAAGCAAACACACATCAAAACCACAATGAGATTATCACTTTACACTTACTTGCTTATAATCAAAAAGACAAGTGTTATCAAGGACGTAGAGAAACGAACCCTTATCCACATTACTAATGGGAATGTAAAATGGTGCAGCAGCTTTAGAAGACATTTCGGCAGTTTTTCAAAAAATGAAAAATAATATGTAATATGACCCAGCAATTCCACTCCCAGGGATATACCCAACAGAGGTGAAAATATACGTTCCCATAAAAACTTGTACACAAACGGTCACTGCAGCATTATTCATAAAAAATTCACTTAAAAAGTGGAAACCACCTAAATGTCCATCAAGTGAGGAATGGATAAACAAAAGTTCTTCTACCCGTTCAATGAAATGTTAGCCATGAAAATGGAAGGAAGTACTGACACATGCTACAACACGGATGAACCTTGAAAACATGCTCAGTTTAAAAAGCCATATTTAAAACATGTTACAGAATTGCATTTATATGAAACGTCCAGAAAAGGCAAATCTACTGGTGACTGTCTAGAGCTGGGGGAGCTGGGGAGAAATGAGGAGTGGTAACTAATGAGTAAAGCATGTTTTTTAGGTGACAAAAATATTCTAAAATTGACTGTGGTGATGACTACACAACCATACTAAAAACCAGTGAATTATACACTTTCAATTGGTTAATTGCGTGGTATGTGAATTATATCTCAATATAATTGTTTTTTTTTTTTTTTTTTTTTTTTTTTTTTTTTTTTTTTTTTTTTTTGCTGTACGCGGGCCTCTCACCGCTGTGGCCTCTCCCGTTGCGGAGCACAGGCTCCGGACACACAGGCTCCGCGGCCATGGCTCGCGGGCCCAGCCGCTCCGCGGCATGTGGGATCTTCCGGGATCGGGGCACGAACCCGTGTCCCCTGCATCGGCAGGCGGACTCTCAACCACTGCGCCACCAGGGAAGCCCAATATAATTGTTTTTAGAAGTCAAGAGATCTAATATTTAGCAATAATCCCACCCCTCCGCCCCAAATTTTTGTTGTAAGATTTCTCATATACGCAAAGGATAATAATACTGCTTAGAGAGAAAAAGGATGAAGACAAGGTGGGGGAATTAGGCAAAAGACAAATAACTAAGCTTAAATAAATACTGATGAAAACTGGTACTAAATGATGCTGGGAATTTAACTACAATGCTGTAAGGTATTAACTAGAAGCCTGGAAACTAAGCTTTGGCCCTCAGAACATCACAAAAACAACTTAAACAGACTTGCAAAGCAACTCAAAACAACAATGGTTGGTTAAACAACTAGGGAGTCCTCTACAGCAGGGCTCCCCAACCCCCGGGGCGGGACTGCAGTGGCCCACGGCCTGTCAGGAACCGGGCCGCACAGCAGGAGGCGAGCGGGGGGGGGGGTGAGTGAGCGAAGCTCCATCTGCTGCTCCCCGTCACTCCTGTTCCCGCCTGAACCATCCATCCCGGACCCCCAACCCCGTCCATGGAAAAACTGTCTTCCACGAAACCGGTCCCTGGTGCCAAAAAGGCTGGGGGCTGCTGCTCTATAGCCTTTGCTCCAGCAGCCCTTATAACCTATTCATCATTGAAATCTACTGATTTTCACCCAGTTTCCTCCATGTGTGCCTCTTCTTCCTCCAACCACCACCATGACCACAGTCCAAATTACCTTCATCTCGCACACTGAGATGGCATGTCTATCTTTTCAAACACTAATCTGATCAGGTGACTGATACTCACCCACTTCCTCTACCACCCTAAAAAGTTCAATGACTTCCCACTCTTTGGAGATACACAAATATCTACACATACAAGGCCCTTGCCTGCTCTAATTCCTGTCTACCTTTCCAGTCTCATCTCACACCATGCTCCTCTCCCCAGCTCTCCGCCCTAGGCACAATGGTCTTTTTTCAGCTCCCTGCCACAGAGCCTTTAAAGATGGGCTTGTTTCCTCTATTTGGAATAGAACTAGGGCCTCCCTGCAAACTCATTCACCTTAGTTAAAGCATCACCTAATGAGGAAAGCCTTCCCTACAGCTCCCCAACCAGAGCTATACCACCTTTTTTTTTTTTTTTTTTTTTTTTTTTTTTTTTGCGGTACGCAGGCCTCTCAATGTTGTGGCTTCTCCCGTTGCGGAGCACAGGCTCCGGACGCGCAGGCTCAGCGGCCATGGCTCACGGGCCCAGCCGCTCCGCGGCATGTGGGATCTTCCCGGACCGGGGCACGAACCCCTGTCCCCTGCATCGGCAGGCGGACTCTCAACCACTGCGCCACCAGGAAAGCCCCTATACCACCTTTTATACCCTCACTGTACTGTCACTCACTTTTGAAGCATTCATCACAGAATTTGACCCTTACCTGCATGATTATTTAACTAATATTTGATTTTTAAAAGGACTGTCCCAAAGGGTGACGAAGACTGATGTCCTTCAGACAAAGGATATAAGTTCCTTTAATGCAGTCTAAGCAATAAGATGTTAACTGAACACCAAGAGCTGTCCAAACTGAAATCAACCCTGGGAGAAGTATAAACCTCTTTCCCTTTAAGTTCCCACAGAAGTGTCCACTTGACGATACTGCCCAACCGGGGTTAAGATCCCATCAGATGAATGGATAAAGAAGATGTGGCACATATATACAATGGAATATTACTCAGCCATAAAAAGAAATGAAATTGAGCTATTTGTAATGAGGTGGATGGACCTAGAGTCTGTCATACAGAGTGAAGTAAGTCAGAAAGAGAAAGACAAATACCATATGCTAACACATATATATGGAATTTAAGAAAAAAAATGTCATGAAGAACATAGGGGTAAGACAGGAATAAAGACACAGATCTACTAGAGAATGGACTTGAGAATACGGGGAGGGGGAAGGGTAAGCTGTGACAAAGCGAAAGAGCGGCATGGACATATATACACTACCAAATGTAAGGTAGATAGCTAGTGGGAAGCAGCCGCATAGCACAGGGAGATCAGCTCAGTGCTTTGTGACCGCCTGGAGGGGTGGGATAGGGAGGGTGGGAGGGAGACGCAAAAGGGAGGGGATATGGGAACATATGTATATGTATAACTGATTAAATTTGTTAAAAACAAAAAAAGATCCCATCAGATCCTTTAAGAAGCTACCTCTGTCAAACTCACAGGGAATTTTAATATACTCATGGCCTCAATTCCTACCTGTTTTAGAAAATCTAACTGTATGCCAATCACCTCACTAGGTGCAAAATAACATCAACACAGTGTTTTCAGCAAGCTGTGTAAAGCAAAGGTCAATTTCCCAGAAGTTCTTAGCAGGCCCAGACTGCAGCCCATCTGAGATCCAGACCTGCCCTCTCCTACTAAAGAATAAGCTCTAAGAAGAGAAACTCGGCCTTTTTTGCTTAGATTTTTTTTTTTCCCCTTTGTCCAAACTGTATCCTCAGTGTCTGGCAGAGAATAAGAATTTGTTGAGAATAAGAATTTGTTAAGAATAAATTAAAATGAACAAATACATATAAGACACAGCATTGTACAAGCTTTGCACAGAAAGACCTGGATTTTTTTTTTTTTGCAGTACGCGGGCCTCTCACTGTGTGGCCTCTCCCGTTGCAGAGCACAGGCTCTGGACGTGCAGGCTCAGCAGCCATGGCTCACGGGCCCAGCCGCTCCGCGGCATGTGGGATCTTCCCGGACCGGGGCACGAACCCACGTCCCCTGCATTGGCAGGCGGACTCTCAACCACTGCGCCACCAGGGAAGCCCAAGACCTGGATTTTAATTCCAACTATGTTACCTTATTACAAAGTTGCTAAACCTCTGAACCTTAGTTTTCTCCTTTAGAAAACAGAAACAATACTCATTTCACAGAAACATTGCATATAAAGCTTTTAGAACACACTTAAATCACTCAACAGGGTTAGCCATTATTAAATTAAAATCCTTCTCTTTGGAGGCATTCTCCATTTAAATGAATAATATTAAAGTATGCATCAAACATTTATTCATTCAGGTACCTGAAGGTACATTCCATAGTAATTTATATGACTGGGGCAATGAAGAGGCACCAGGGTCTTCCTATAGTTGACAATACATTACTTCTTTCATTTTGTGTGGTAAAGCCCTAAGGTTTCAGTCAAGCACTGGTCCATATTGTAGCAGATCAAAAGCTTTCCTCTCTTTCTTCCTTCCTTTTTTTTGGGGGAGGGGGAGGTTGGGAGAATGAGGTAGAAAAATATAACTTAGACTTGTAAAACATTTCAACAGCATGAAAAGTCAGCTCTTATCAGAGACCCTCTTTATTTTTTAAAATTTATTTATTTACTTTTATTTATTTGGCTATGTCAGGTCTTAGTTGCGGCACTAGGGGTCTTCGCTGCAGCATGCAGGATCTTTCGTTATGGCGTGCAGGCTCCAGATCGCGGGGTCTCAGCAGCTGCAGTGCACGGATTTAGCTGCCCCTCGGCATGTGGAATCTTAGTTCCCTGATCAGGGCTTGAACCCGTGTCCCCTGCATTGGAACGTGGATTCTTACCCACTGCACTACCAGGGAAGTCTGAGAGACCCTCTTTTTAATACTGCAGAAACTTAAGGTATTACTTAGAAAAATACTAAGCAATTAAGTACTTTTCAAAGGCCCACTGAATATATGTGCTTCCAGCTAACAATTTATCTAGAGTCTCTAAAATCTCATTTCTTTATTAAATCTGACAGCCAGAAAAGAGGCATAGATCACTTCATCTAATTCTTCACAGAATACCTTTACTAAAATTTAGTGAAGTCCCAGTCCTGATGTGTCCTTCCTTTGGCTACTCAAGACTTATGGATTCAAAGGAAAGATACTAAACAACAGCCCGGGCTTTCAGTCTAACTCATTCATTCTTTTGTTTTTCAACTCCTTTCAGTTACATTGCAGAGTGCTCTTTCAATCAGTAACATTTAAATTTTCTATTCTATCACTTGTAGGTACCACATGAAATGCACATTTTTAGATGTGAAAACAACTTCTTCAAATCAAATCAGTTTCTAATGACTTCAATCAAGGTTTGTGAAATCTTTAACCTAAATGGAGATTTCTCAGTGGCTGCTGGCTACTCCCCCTCAAAACTCATTTCTAATAAAGAGTTTTTAAGTTGTCCATTATTGATTAGGCCAGAGGTCAGCACAGTAAATATTTTAGGCTTTGGAGGCTACACAGTTGCTATCGCACAACAGACATATTTCATTTCACCGTGCTTTGCATACGGCGTATTTTTAGCACACTGAAGGTTGTGGCAACCCTGTGTCAGTGAAGGAGGCAGGGTGATAGACCTCTTGCACCAAACAGTCAAGTTGTGAATACAAAGGAAAAGGTCTTGAAGGAAATTAAAAGCGCTATTCCAGTGAATACGTGAATGATGAGCCAGCAAAGCAGCCTTACTGCTGATATGGAGAAAGTTTTAGTGGTCTGGATAGAAGATTAAACCAGACACCACAGTCCCTGAAGCCAAAGCCAAATCCAGAGCCAGTCCCTAACTCTCTTCAATTCTCTGAAGGCTGAGAGAGGAGAGGAAGCTGCAGAAGAAAAGTGTGAAGCTAGCAGAGGTGATTCATGAGATTTAAGGAAAGATGTCATCTTCTCCATAACATCAAAGTGCAAGGAGAAGCAGCAAGTGCTGATGGAGAAGCAGCAGCAAGTTCTCCAGAAGATCTAGCTCAGACCATTAATGAAAGTGGCTAAACTAAACAACAGATTTTCAATGTAGACAAAATAGCCTTATGTTGGAAGAAGATGCAATGTAGGACTTTCTAGCTAGAGAGGAGAAGTCAATGCCTGGTTTCAAAGTTTCAAAGGACAGGCTGACTCTCATGCAGCTGGTGGCTAGCTGAAGCCAATGCTCATTTACCATTGTGGAAATCCTACCGCCTTGAAGAATTATGCTCAATCTACTATGCCTGTGCTCTCTAAATGGAGTAACAAAACCTGGAGGACAGCACATCTATTTACAAGATGGCATACTGAATACTTTAAGCTCACTGTTGAGACCTACTGCTCAGAAAAAAAAGAAAAAATCCTTTCAAAATATTACTGCTCACTGACAATGCACCTGGTCACCCCAGAGCTCTGATGGAGATGTACAATGAGATTAATGTTCTCATGCCTGCTAACACAACATCCATTCTGCAGCCCATGGATCAAGGTGTCATTTCAGCTTTCAAGTCTTATTAAGAAATATATTTCGTAAGGTTATAGCTGCAATAAAGAGTGCTTCTTCTGATGGATCCGGGCAAAGTAAATTGAAAACCTTCTGGAAAGGATTCACCATTCTTGATGCCATTGAGAAATTCATGATTCATGGGAAAGGGTCAAAATATCAACGTTAACAGGAGTTTGGAAGAAGCTGATTCCAACCCTCACGGTTGACTTCGAGGGGTTCAAGACTTCAGTGAGGAAGTAACTGCAGATGTGGTAGAAATAGCAAGAGAAGTAGAATTAGAAGTGGAGCCTGAAGATGTGACTGAATTGCTGCAATCTCATGATAAAATTTTAAAGGATGAGGAGTTGCTTCTTATGGATGAGCAAAGAAAGTGGTTTCTTGAGACAGAATTCTATCCTGGTGAAGATGCTGTGAAGACTGCTGAAATGACCACAAAGGATACAGAATAGTACATAAACGTGGTTGATAAGGCAGGGTTTTGGAGGACTGACTCCAATTTGAAAGTTCTACTATGGAAAAATGCTTTTAAACAGCACTGCATTCTACAGAGAAATTGTTTGTAAAAGGAAGAATCGATCCATGCAGCAAAAACTTCACTGTTGTCTTAAGGTATTACCATGGCCATCCCAAACTTCAGCACCACCACCCTGATCAGTCAGCAGCCATCAACAGTGAGGCAAGACCCTCCACCAGCAAAAAGATTACAAGTCGTCAAAGGCTCAGATGATGGTATTTTTTAGCAGTAAGTTTTAAAAACAAAGGTATGTATATTATTTATAGACTGAATGCTACTGCACACTAGTATAGTGTAAATATAACTTTAATATGTACTGGGAAAGCAAAAATTCATGTGACTCGCTTTATTGCAAAATTTGCTTTATTGTGGTGGTCTAGAACCAAACCCGAAACATCTGAGGTATGCCTGTACTCAGCACTACCCCTGGGTAAAGAAAGCAGCCACAAACAATTCGTATATGAATGGGCAGGGTGTGTTCCAACATAACATTTTTACAAAACCAGGTCAACCGGATATTGGGCAACTTTATTTCTCAATCCTACAAACATGCAACTTTGTTTACTTGTTTGTTTTTGGATAAACACGACACTCTCACATCCTGCAAAGTGTATTCAGGCCTTTCCTCATCTATGCACTGAGTAAGGCTCATTACCCAAAATTTAACAAAATGTTGTACTTCATGCTTGTTATTCCAAGCAAACTCTTCACTTCAAAACTTTTAATGCCTTTCCCAATTTGAGCAATATTAAATGAATTCTACCATGACCCTGGAAGAGTGCAACAAAAAAACCTGTGACCTGACAAACCCAAGAGAACCATTAAATTGGGGTAAAATCTTGCTCATTTACAGATTAATCTTATGCCTTCAAGGTTGATTCCATGTCCAATACGAATTAACCTTAAGTGTGAACCTAAAATATTAATCAATCCAATTCATTTTTCTCTACAATGGTCCTTCAGGGCCTTGAGAGTACTAGAGTTAGGATCCTTCAAATGTAAGAAATCAAGACAATCACAAAAGTTCCTGGATCCAACACAATCTTGGTACTTTCAATTCAAGATAGCATGCTGACCACCTTTTCCTTTTCTTCTTATTGGAAGGACAAAAAAGGAATAATTTTTTAAAGGTATTTAAAACTCACAATAAAAAGTAGAATGGGAATGAGCACAGAATAAGCAGACAAGAAAATTTCCAGAAAAGGGAAATGTGATAAGAGGACTGGTTAACTGATGAAACAAAGAGAAAACCACAAGCCCCAAAACACAGAGATACAGCCAAAGAGGGAAATAATTTGCCCTGCAAAAATCCAGTCTCACCATTCAAAATCAAGGTATTCAGGGCTTCCCTGGTGGCGCAGTGGTTGAGAGTCCGCCTGCCGATGCAGGGGACACGGGTTTGTGCCCCGGTCCGGGAAGATCCCACATGCAGCAGAGTGGCTGGGCCCATGAACCGTGACCGCTGAGCCTGCGCGTCCGGAGCCTGTGCTCCGCAGCGGGAGAGGCCACAACAGTGAGACGCCCACGTACCGCACAAAAAAAAAAAAAAAAAATTCAAGGTATTCAGAGGGCAAGACCAGCACAAGTGAACTAATGCCTCACCTACCGTTGTAAAATGTCACTGTCTAAAACTGACCATTAAAGAAACACATATAAAGTTATTGCTTAGTGATATGAAGGTTATCATCAGAAGTGTTATGAATTAAAACACTGTTCTTGGGCCTCCCTGGTGGCGCAGTGGTTGAGAGTCCGCCTGCCGATGCAGGGGATACGGGTTCGTGCCCCGGTCCGGGAGGATCCCATATGCCGCGGAGCGGCTGGGCCCGTGAGCCATGGCCGCTGAGCCTGCGCATCCGGAGCCTGTGCTCCGCAACGGGAGAGGCCACAACAGTGAGAGGCCCGCATACCGCAAAAAAAAAAAAAAAAAAAAAAAAAAAAAAACACTGTTCTTTTTTGAGATCCAGCATAGGTTGAGAAGAAAGAGCTTCCAATAAAATCTCTTCTGTACTTAAAAAGAAACTACATGCATATGTTATTCTGAAAAATGTAACAATTATATTTTAACACAATCTTGTTTTAACTCCACTCGCCAACCCTGGCCTTCTACAGTATCTCTCCCCCAAAGTTCATATGCTGAAGTCCCAATCCCTAACGTGACTGTGCAGTGACCACTGAACAATCAGGAGTTAGGGGTGATGACCCTCCACATAGTCAAAAATCCACATATAACTTATAGCCAGCCCTCCATATCTACGGTTCTGTATCCGTGGATTCAACCAACCATGGGTTGTTTAGTACTGTAGTATTTACCATTGAAAAAATTCCACATATAAGTGAACCCTCACAGTTCAAACCCGTGTTGTTCAAGGGTCAACTGTATTTGAAAATAGGGCCTTTATGGAGGTACTGTATTTAAGGTTAAATGAGGTCATAAGAGTGAAGGCCTTATCCAATAAAGTTACTGTCCTTCTAAGAAGAGATGCCAGAGAACTAGCTCCCTCTCACAGCCATGTGAAGACACACATAAGAAGGCTACAAGGCAACTAGGACCTGAGGGTGGCTGCTAGGAACTCCGAAAGACACCCAGCCCATAGCCAGCAAATAAAATGGAGACCTCAGTCCTACAATGGCAAGGAACTGTATTAAGCCAACAATTTGAATGAGCTGGGCAGAGGATCACAAATTTCAAATGAGAGCACAGCCTGCCTGGCTGACGCCTTGACTTCAGCCTAGTGAGCCAATCAGCAGAGGACCCAGCTAACCAGTGCCTGATCCTGACCCACAGAAGTTGTGAAATAAGTACATGGTGCTTAAGCCGCAAGCTAAGTTTGTGGCAATGTGTTACACAGAAACAGAAAATGAATAAAGTAGAAGAAAGCTGTGAACGATTTATCTTAGTTTTCTAACTTGACTGTATAGATTTTTCTACTTTTCATAAATATTTTTGCAAAAACCATTTTTATAATTCAAAGTATTTAACAGAAATTAAAATTTCAAAATAAAACAGTTCTCTGTCTTTTCCTAACTTTAAAAATAGAAATTCAGTATTTTGCATATAGGAATAAAAAGTAAATAAGAGGGCTTCCCTGGTGGTGCAGTGATAAAGAATCCACCTGCCAATGCAGGGGACACGGGTTTGAGCCCTGGTCCAGGAAGATCCCACGTGCCACGGAGCAACTAAGCCTGTGCGCCACAACTGCTGAGCCTGTGCTCTAGAGCCCGTGAGCCACAGAAGCTGAGCCCACGTGCCGCAACAAGAGAAGCCACAGCAATGAGAAGCCCGCGCACCACAACAAAGAGTAGCCCCCGCTGGCTGCAACTAGAGAAAGCCCTCGTGCAACAACGAAAACCCAACACAGCAAAATAAATAAATAAATAAATTTATATTTTAAAAAAAGTAAATAAGAGACTTGTTTCACTGATAGTCATTTTAAAGAGCATAATATTCACCAACTTTAATACCTGAGAACCAATACACCTCATTACAAATTTTACCTCAACAGCTCAAAAACTAGGTATTCTAGTATTCTATATCCAAAACTTCTCACTCCCTAACATGAGTTCTCCTTTCTTTACATAGCACAATCCTCCATATTACTTTTGGTTTGGAATACAATATAAACTATCTGATAATACGAGCATGTAACAAAGTGACATATAAAATCAGACTCACAGGACATGACAAAATGTGACCAGAGAACGTTAACATTAGACTAACAGTAGTAGATCCAACATTAAGGAAAGCACATTCTAAAAGAATAATGTGACCAATATCGACATTTTCCTAAGGTTTTCTTTTTTTTTTTTTTTTTTGCGGTATGCGGGCCTCTCACTGTTGTGGCCTCTCCCGTTGCGGAACACAGGCTCCGGACGCGCAGGCCCAGCAGCCATGGCTCACGGGCCCAGCCGCTCCGCGGCATGTGGGATCTTCCCGGACCAGGGCATGAACCCGTGTCCCCTGCATCGGCAGGTGGACTCTCAACCACTGCGCCACCAGGGAAGCCCTTCTAAGATTTTTAAAGTAAATTTCTTCGTAAAAAGTATTTGAAACAAAGCTCTTTATAAACTTGGGTTAACTTCTACTGAACTAGCAATATTCTTGAGCAATCAGAATGTTTAAAGAGCAAAGGCTAAATAAAAGATACATCACAGATATTCTGTGAGGACCACCAGATCAGGCTTTTAACAAAGGCAGAACTCCCAATTTTACACTAAATTTTGTGCCAGCATGAAAACTTCAGAACAAAGTTTCGAATGCATCTTTGGGGGGGGGGGGCATAAATAATTGCAAACACCAAAGCACAAAACCTGAAATGTTACATAATACCTAAAAACCAGTGAGAGAACATTAAAAAAATCACCTTAAAAAAAACTTATAACTTTTTTCTGATTATAAAAATATTTTACTATGGAAAAACTGGAAAATGCAAAAAAAAAGCATGAAGACGGCAGAAAATGCAAATCATCTATAATCCAGCAATTCATCACTCACTCCAAATATACTCAATTAGTACGAGGCACTATGGATCCAATAGAACAGGTAGACAGTCTCTGTTCTCATGGAACTAATAGGCTGCTTTTGGCGATGGACAACATTCTAATAAATAGAAACACTTTGCAGAGTACAGTTAAGCACATAATGAAGGTAATAATGTGATATGGTGAAGAGCATGCAAAATTGTACATCTTTTTCAGAATCTCAAATCTAGAATCCCTTTGTTTTTTTTAAAAGGACGGCAGCTTCTCTAATTTTTCTGTTTTTAATTTATTCACTTTATTTTTGGCTATGTTGGGTCTTCGTTGGTGCCCATGGGCTTTCTCTAGTTGTGGCAAGCAGGGGCTACTGTCCTTGTGGTGCATGGGCTTCTCATTGCGGTGGCTTCTCCTGTTGCAGAGCACGGGCTCTAGGCGTGCGGGCCTCACTAGTTGTGGCACGTGGGCTCAGTAGTTGTGGCTCCAGGCTTAGTTACTGCGCGGCATGTGGGATCTTCCCAGGCCAAGGCTCAAACCCGTGTCCCCTGCATTGGCAGGCGGACTCTTAACCACTGCGCCACCAGAGAAGCCCCAGAATCCCTTTTTAAAAAATGTAAGATATTACAGAAGGAAATGATGCCTATTTTTTTAAAATTATAAATCTGAATTATGCAAACATCTGTCCAGTAAGATCAGATCTATATACCAAGCTTTGGCGAGGGGTGGGTTAGAGATCCTCTAATTAAAAAAAAAAACACAAAATGAAAAACAAAAAGCCAGAATTTGATATATATAAAGGTGCTAACAAGATTATTATGACAAATACAAATGTTTATGTCCTTCATAAATTATCTTTTGCTATGGGCTATAAGCAGTTTCACATAAATAATTAACCTTTTATATTATTAAGCAGAATATGCCATTTCTCAAGCATGGCAGACATCTAAGGTTAATATTACAGTTTTAAATACTGTCAAAAAGGAAGCTATTTTAGAATCTAAGTTATAGCTTAAAACTGTTAGTAACAAAGAAAAACTATCATCTCTCCCTCCCAGAATATTACCATTTAAAGAACTAAATTTAGGCCACAAGAACTTATTTGCATGGTCCTTTAATCCAACATCCAAATTTATACAACCTTCCCAAGTCCCTGGAAAAGGCGGGTTAAAAAATACTCTTAAAAAAAGGTACATAGGAGTTACAGTCAGTCAAGATGGGAGTAAGCAACTGTAGCCTCCCTCTCTCACACTGACTACAAGTAAACCCTACTGACTACATATAAAAAACGACTACCTGAGGACTCTGTAAAAGGGAACACCAAGCCCACTGGAGTCAAACTTGAATAATGACCAGTTACAGCAGGGCGGAGAGCTGTGTGTGGATGTTAAGGTAAAAAATTTCGCAGTGTTTTGCGTTCCTCTCTTATTTCCAGGCTTTTATCCCAGAGCCCGCATTATTAAATGGTGCAGCCAATACCAGAATTAAAAACACAACACTAGGGGAAACCCCCTTCATCTAGTCAGAAGACTAGGTAAAAGGAATCGTCCACACTACTGGGGAAGCAGGGGTGAGGGAAAAAACAACTCCTCCCCCTTTTCTTCCCAGGCCCTGCTAAGGTTAAAGGACAGCCACTGTTGCCACCCCAGCACCAAACACGCCAAGAGAAAAGCCGTCTCCAGACAGGAAAAGGGCCCCTACTACCCAAAATACCATTTTCTTCTCTCTCTTGCCACTTCACTCTGAAGGCTAAACCTGGAGAGAAACCTGACGTTTTGGCCAGAGAACAAGGAAAAGGATGCCCTGGGATCTGGAGAGAGTATGGGAACCCCAGAGAGAGACAGAGAGGAGCCCAACGTAAGTCCTGGGCTTGTCCTAAAATTGTGTCTGTGTGAAACAGACCCAAAGAAGCCCAGCAGAGGCCTTGAGAACTAGTATCTATGTAAACCATTACCCAATACCTAGACAACTGAGTGGAACATATGCTGGGCACACCTAAACAGCAAAAGAAATGCTTTGAAAACTGAACTGACACTGGAACCACCCAAAAAGGCAAGACAGAACTTGCATCCTGAACCAAACCAAGTTGAATACCTGCTAAACAAAAACAACATTCTTCAGAGGACTTTAATAAAACACTACAATACAATATTGAAAATGTCTAGCATACAAGCCAAACTTACTTGACATACCAAAACACACACACACACACACACACACACACTCTCTCTCTCTCTCTCTCTCTCTCTCTCTCTCTCACTGCCCTGGAAAATCTGTCCACACTACACTGATCAAGGGAAAAAATAATCAACAGATGCCAACCCCAAAATGACGCTGATGTTGGAATTATCAGTCAAGGACTTTAAAGAAATTATAATCATTCTAAATAAGGGAAAGGAGAAAACTCTTGAAATAAATGCAAAGACAGAAGTTTTCAGCACAGAATGAGAAACTACAAAAAAGAACCAAATGGAAATTTTAGAACTGAAAACTACAGTGTCTGGAAGAAAAAGACAGTATGGCACTATATATAAGAGCTATAAAATTTCACCAGTGACTTTACACATTTTAAGAAGCAAAAGGCGGGCTTTCCCTGGTGGCGCAGTGGTTGAGAATCTGCCTGCCAATGCAGGGGACACGGGTTCGAGCCCTGGTCTGGGAAGATCTCACATGCCGCGGAGCAACTAGGCCCGTGAGCCACAACTACTGAGCCTGCGCGTCTGGAGCCTGTGCTTTGCAACAAGAGAGGCCGCGATAGTGAGAGGCCCGCACACCACGATGAGGAGCGGCCCCCGCTTTCTGCAACTGGAGAAAGCCCTCACGCAGAAACGAAGAACCAACACAGCCATAAATAAATAAATAAATAAATAAATAAAATTTTTTAAAAAAAGAAGCAAAAGGCCATAATCATGATTATTTTTACATCAACATTTTATATGGCAGTTAAAAAAAATGTCCAGGAAGAGAGATTTAGTATGGTATATTAAGAGATAGAAACCTGATATACACATTATTAATGCAGAAATATGGAAATGTCTAATGTTACATGACAAATAGAAAATATTTGCAATAACTGCAACTTCATAAATATACGAATTAAATGCAAAAACTTCCTTGCACATATTAGTTATTCAAACATAAACTGATTTAACTTTGATAAATTAGCTTACTAGGTTCCAAAGATAATCAGGTAACCAAATACAGCTAGAAAAATAAATCTATCCAGCTTCTTCATATCTAAATTCACCTGAATGCAACAGATCTATTGTGCTCAAAGGAGCAGAACGCCAAAGCCAGAGTGATGAGATACATTTCTTTACTCCCATCCCCCCCAAACTTTACTTTTAATAATCTCTGCAACCCTGTATCTATAATCCTATGCCAATATTCATGGAAATAAAGAACTATTTCAAAGGAGCAGAATGTCTCATTCTGAAATAATCTCAATATAACTTGTAATTGACGTACAACAATCACCCTTGTGTACTTACTTTCAAATTTACTTTGAGAGTTAATCATAAGCACTCACGCAATAATCTTACTCAAATCAATCAAGTTTTATTTTCAAGGTAAAACCAACTAAAAACAAAACAAAACCAACTAAAAACAAATAGAACAAAAAGAACTGGGAAATACAAAGCCAAACTGAAGTGATTAACAGGTCAAAGCTAGTCGGTGACTTAAATCAAACCAACATCCACTGATTAGCTACTGTAGATATGCACAATACATTAAGCCCTTCAGGGGATAAAAGCTAACATAAAGACCTTCACTTCAACTATCTAACAATCTACTGAAGTGGAAGGGGAGGGTCCTAGACACATCATTGCTCTAATACAGCAGATTCTCCACATTGTGAGATTTACCACTGTCAGCTGTGACAATTCACTAATGATACCAAAGGTCTCTAAAATGTAATCACAGGTAATTTTTTGGAGATACTAATCCGAAGTATGTATATTAAAAAGCTGGTGTATGGGGAAACAATTTACTTAACCATTAGTGACTGAGCATCTTTTTCTTCCCACACGTTCCCATACGCATTTAACAAAGGAATAACATACCAAACTAGTATTTAAAAATGGGGGATCCATGAGGACCTTAAGACTTTGCCTCATGAAAACAAGAACACGGGGCATAATTTAGTGCCAAAATAAAAAATGCTACTGGGGAAGGTATTCAGACAAATGAAATGTAGTTAGAAACAACAAATAAAAGGTTTAATAAAGAAAGTGGAAGTGAAATGGACTGACTGGAAAAAGAGAGCATTCCTGTTACAGCTGTGATTCTGCTTCTGCACTATTTACATATATAGCATACTCATCAATAAATCTCTTGCCAAGCAGTAATTTTCACAAAGGATTGGAGAAGCGGCTATTTCCTAATGGGAATGCATTAATATCTCAACAGACTGCTGTGCTTTCCTACTGGAGTATCACTAAGTACCAAAAACAAGACACAAAGATGGGAACACATAGTGTATAGCTTTGCATATAGTAAATCTTCCTATTTCACAGCATTTCCAAATATGCAATGCATATGACAAACATTGATAATATTTATTTATAAATATTTATAAATAACTTATTTATAAAATAGTCTTATAAAAGGCACTAAATCCACAGTTAAGAAATCTGCACAGTTGAAGGCAAAGGAATCTTAATGGTTTTTCAAAACACGAAGTGGTTCAAACAGAACAGTTGTTCAAAGAGATTAACCTAGTAAAAATTAATCTAGTAATCTTAAAAAATGTAGTTCTACTGTATGAACAAGAGAGAACAGAAAATGATAAATTAAAACTGACTATAACAAACCAAGTGGGGAGTTATGAAGACATGGACCAAAGTATTCGTACTAAGAAATAAAAGGGAAGGGAAGGATGAAAAACATATTTTTAAAAATAATTTACTGGATTTCATGACTGAAAAGATACAAATAAAAGAGAGGCACTTAGGAAAATTCCAAGTTTTCAGGTCTGAGTGTTTGGGAACACACTTTTACTACTGGCATAAAGAGGAAGTCTAAAAGTAAGTTTGTAGAAGAAAGACAAGTTTAGATTGGGGTGATAACAATGCCATTTTATGTACACATAATACCTAGAAGATATGGGACTGAATCCCGGAAGAGAAAAGCAAAATTACAGTCTTTCCCGAAGAGCTAAGAGTTGAAGAGATGAAGAATAAAATACTGAAGACTAAATATCAGAGAGAGAATAAGTAGACCAAAAGACTAGCAGGCCTTACAGTAAAATCATTTCAGAAATATAAGCAACAAATGCAAAAACTAAAAAAAAGAGATAGGCAGTAGCATAATAAAGAAGAAAGATAAAAATAAGTATTACGGGCTTCCCTGGTGGCACAGTGGTTAAGAATCCACCTGCCAATGCAGGGGACACGGATTCGAGCCCTGGTCCACGAAGATCCCACACACCGCAGAGCAACTAAGCCTGTGCACCACAACTACTGAGCCTGCGCTCTAGAGCCTGCTCGCCACAACTACTGAAGCCTGCGTGCCTAGAGCCCGTGCTCTGCAGCAAGAGAAGCCACTGCAATGAGAAGCCCGTGCACTGCAACGAAGAGTAGCCCCCGCCCGCCTCAACTAGAGAAAGCCCGCGCGCAGCAATGAAGACCCAATGCAGCCATAAATAAATAAATAAATATTAAAAAATCTTTAAAAATAAATATTACTTTTCATCTCTATGGCACTCTGTCAACTATTAAGCACTATCATATTATACATGCTATATCACTTTTACCTTCAGGATGGCCCAGTAAGATTAGTATTTATTATTCTCATTTTACAGATATATAAACTTAGGGTAAATGACCTAACTAAATTCAAACTGGTGTTAAGCTACAGAGCCATGTCTCAAACCCAGTTCTTCTGGCTACCCCAACACTCAGTTTCCAAAAACAAAGCAAAGTCCTCCAAGTAGCATCCAACTAAACATACACAAATGAGTCACTGAGTAAGATGGTAGATGACCGTGGAGACAACCATGTAATAGCATCAACCTAACTAATAATAATAACCAAGAAGATTTAAAGACAACAGATTATGAAGCTTATATGCCTACTGATCAAGTTTTAAGAGTCTTCCAACCCTTAACAAGGAAGCTCACTTTCTCTAAAGGATTTAATTCAAATAACATTAAAACAGACCAACTCCACCTTTCTCCCCAAAGCTAAGACACATAATATTTTGGGTTTGAGGGAAAGATTACAAAACTGGTTTGGTAACAGATGCTGAATGAAAAATTCCAAACACTGAAAACTCTCATTCGCTGCACCCTATCGACCGACTTCTCTCTTAAGAAACAACCACTGCTAAAAGGCTGGTAGACTACTTTTCAGAATTTCCTATATGCATCTATATGTGTGTTTGTGTGTGTATATATAAATGTAAATGTGTACACATATGTATATATGTGACATACATACTTTAAATACAATCTGGTGCAAAATTATACTCCTAGAAACTATTTAAAATTGATTATCTTAAAAGCCTTGCTGAATTTAGTAGAACACTGAAATTCTTATAAATGATGACCAAAAATAATACTGGTCCAAAATACATCATGCTCTGTATTTTGTTACTGTCTGATATTCAAAAGGTTTGTTCAACTTATAAATATTCCTCCAACTTGAAAAATATGTTGAATATAATACAGCACTTTCTTTACAGCTCATACTCTCCAAAACTTTTATCCATTATTAAAATGTTACAATATGAAAATACTTTCCAGGGCAAAAGAGCGATCCACAATGACAGTAAACGTTCCCAGTAGCAGCTTTAAAAAAAAAAAAAACAAACTACTTTTCTTAGTACTCTTTAGTTTTCTCTAGAAACTAAGAATATTAGAACTAGTATTCCTTAGCTTTCCAAGTATTTTATAAAATTATTTTACAATTTTATATATTAAAACCACCTTCTCTGAATATTTAAAATTTTATATATAACAACTTTTCTGAGTATTTCAAACCAGCCAATATTTTAAATATTTAAACCAATTCTGAGAGGTAGTCAGGGAAGGTATCACTATCCCTATTTTTATTTTTATTTATTTATTTATTTATTTATTTATTTTTTGCGGTACGTGGGCCTCTCACTGTTGTGGCCTCTCCCGTTGCGGAGCACAGGCTCTGGATGCGCAGGCTCAGTGGCCATGGCTCACGGGCCCAGCCTCTCCACGGCATATGGGATCCTCCCAGACCGGGGCATGAACCCATATCCCCTGCATCGGCAGGTGGACTCTCAACCACTGCGCCACCAGGGAGGCCCTATCCCTATTTTTAAAATGAGTAAACTGAAGCTAAGAAAAATTAATTAGAAAACTTATTCATTAGGGCTAATATTTCAGAGATCCTAAAAGTTATCTTGTCTAATCACATTTTATAAATGGTAAAACAACTACCTCCTTCCTTGCCAACTGTCACATCTTACTTTGAAAGCAACCACATTAATTTTGTAGCATTGTTGTGCCTTAAAATACCTGTACCAGGAACTTTCTAAACAGTAGTCTAAGAAAATTTAAAGGAAGCAGTTACAGAGTAGCCACCATTATTAAAATGAAAATTAGAAACATGCTAATGATACAGGCTTATAGAGTAACTATCCCTCTCCTACAAATAAGGTACAAGATAAGTAAAAAACGCTTTTTTTTACTTTTCTGCAGAGGGCTGGGTTGCTAGAAAACTGCTGGCTAAGTGGGTGTTATTGTACAATACCTCTTTGCCAAGGAATGTGTGTTTTCCTATGGCACCCTATTTCATGAGCAGGGAAGCATCAGCCTAGTAGTTTCTTCCTCATTCTGGTCCAGGGTTAGCATAAAGTGATATTAATTTACTAAGAATCACCAATTCCCACTCCTCTTCCACCTACAACATACATGAACACTACCGAAATCTCACTCAAAAAATTATACTGAAAAAGTGAAAACAATGAACTGAGACGCAGAGAATAGAAATTTCTTCTAACTTGGCTGCTAACTATATGCCTCTCATAAACTGTGATTCTTAACAAGTTTCATCACCTTTGGGACTTGATTCTTCATCTGTCTATTAAATGATATACTATCACAAGTGTTTCAGGTCTAAAATTTGTAATTTCCGGAAATCAAGTTTAAGCAGTAACAAGGAAGTAAACAAGAAACCCAATCATAGAACCTATGTCTACAAATGCTTAACGTGAGTGTAATGGTCTTTAGCTACCCCATTCTAAAATCAAAGAGAACAGAAATGATTCTCCATGAGAGAAAACAAAATGTATAAACAAACATGTACATATATAAAAATAAGTCTTCAGTTTAAATTTTCCCAGGAATCCAAACAACCACCTTCCTTTAATTTCAGTTCTTTCCTATGTTTTTTGTAACATTAAAATAAAAAGATGTGAATTTTACCTCCTCTTAATTTTAGAGGTACTAAATAACTGATAAGTAATCTATTAACAGTGAAATGGCCAAAATGAGAACAAGAGAAAGAATAATTCATTTGTCAATCCTCTTCATTACAAACCATATAAGCTGGAATTTCTCAAATAAATATGGATTCTATTTCTAATAATACAGTATTTAAATTCACCACAATTCCATGTTCACAATAAATTGGTTATTGCAGACAGAGTTATGATAAAAAAACTACGTGACCAAGAGGAGCTAAGAAAACACTCAATGATACAAGTCGGCTCAATGTTACGGAATTCTAATAAAGTTTCATTAAACAAAATTTAAATCTTTAATTTTATTCATAGACCGTGCAATTTACTACTTAACTTTTAATTGCATATGAGAACATCTGGCTGTATAAACAGAATTTAAAATCAGGCAAATTCCAAGCAGAGTTGCTTTAAAATGTCCTTACGTTCACAAATACAATATGATAAAAAGGGTCAATCCTTATCTAAAACAACAAAGAAAAAAAAACTGAGTAAGATAAAAGATTTTGCCCCAAGCCTTTTTCTCTTCTTTTTCTACATCATCTCCCCCTAATCTCCATCTCTAACCTATTCTCTAAGTGCTTGACCTATATCCAGCTGGTTGTCTCCACCCTGATGTCCCACAGACACCAAATCTTCAAGATGCTCAAAACTACAACTGTATTCAACAAACTAGTTACACTGTCTTTGGGTGGTTGAGATATGGGTGATTTCAATCCTCCTTCCACACTCTTTTATTCTAGGTGGAAAAAATGATCCCTCATCCAACCCACCAAATTATCTTCCTCCTCCAGTGTTTTGCTCCTCCTGATCTGCCCTATTAATGACTGGTACCGTATCATTCTATATACACTGTCACTCAGCCACAGCCCCGTGGCTCCACCCTCCTCCTTATATCCAGCTCCCTAGTATTACTGAATTTAGTCTGCATTCATCTAGTCATCTCTTCCCCATTATTACTGTAGTTGAGCTCATCTTCTCTATAGTAATTTAACCTTCCTTCCCTCAATCTCACCCCTCACTGACCTGCCCTGTTCCGCAAAGATATTAATCATCATTCTAAAATACAAATTTAAAACTTGTGCTTTTATTAAAAACCCTTCAGAATCTCCATTCCCTTCTGATTAAAAATGAGGTCTTGTGCACAGTATACAAAGACCCTTCATCAGCAGACCCTGCCTAACCCTCCAGCAGTCCTCCCAGCCACCTCCCCTACCCAAAGTTGCCATTTCCTTGAAAATGACCTCTAGCCTTTGCCTCACACAATGTCTCCTCCATCGTACTGTGTACAACATGATATACACAGAAGAGTATACACATACTGTTTATAAACTGTCTACACCACTACTCTGTATCATAGTATTCATATCACGTGACCGTTTACCCTTTGTGGTAGTCCATTCCCAACCCCACCCCTATTAAAATATGAGCTGTCTGAGAAAAAGGACGTAGGTATCTGATTAACCTGGTAACCACTCTGCAGAATACAATGCCTGAGAGATGGCAAATACACATAAATAAGAAGGCTCAAAGGACCAGCCACTACTTTCCAGCATTCCTTCCAACCACTAGTTGCTATTACATTAGAACCTTCATGGGTTACTACTGCATTCCAGCAATTTGAAAACTGTATTATAGTTAAAATAGAATGAAAAAATTGTCTAACAATCTTGAGGGACTAGCAAAATAAAGGAAGCACTCGCAGAATTATTTGGAACCACTCTCTGTTAACAGCTCTAAGATGCCTGAGGTATCTAATCCTCTGATTTTGCAAATGAATCAAAGTACTGACTGGGAGATTTTGTACTAGGAATGATGTAGCAGCCTCTGGCCTACTCCTTTGGGATATCAATCCTCTTCAGCTAAGTTGGTCACAACCCTTGTTCTTGTAACTGCCACCAAAGCAGAGAGAGGCCTCTAAAAGAGGTTCTGAGTTCTCTGACAAAAGGGGAACAAGAATTTGGAAAATTCTGCCCAATAAGAGGAATTCCTATAAAAATAAAAACCACTTTTCTTGGTGTAGAAAAAAAAAAGCCAAACATGTTAATAATCCTTACAATAATCCTTACAATCCTTGCAGTCACTCGTATTTCAATAAAGCATTAAAGGGGGGGGGGGCACTAACTGGTTTATTAAATGCTTACAGAAAAACTACTCAAAGCTATAAGTCATTTCAGCAACTAACATACAACATGGTAAAAACTCATTTTGATGATTTTTACTCAAAGGTGTTGGTATTTAGCCAGGCACAAGATAGATAACCTGCACATAGTTTTTAAGCTTTTATTAGGTAAATGCATATTAGCATTATCAGGAGACTTTCTCCCTATTTCAAGAAAACTACACAAGCAACTAGTTTCACAGTGGTCCTTAACTTTGGGCAATACTTTAAAAAACATTCTCAGAGTTCCCTGGTGGCGCAGTGGTTAAGAATCCGCCTGCCAACGCAGGGAACACAGGTTCGATTCCTGGTCCAGGAAGATCCCACGTGCCGCAGAGCAACTAAGCCCGTGCGACAGAACTACTGAAGCCCGCACGCCTAGAGCCCGCGCTCCACAACAAGAGAAGCCACCACAAATGAGAAGCCTGTGCATTGCAATCAACAAAGAGTAGCCCCCACTCGCCACAACTAGAGAAAGCCCAAGCACAGCAACGAAGAACCAACGCAGCCAAAAATAATTAATAAATAAACAAATTAATTAATTTAAAAATTTTCATTCATTCATTAAAGCTGTAAAGGAAGATTAGTTGATTTACTATTATGTACACTGCTGAACAGCTTTTTAAGGATCTGTAATACATGTGTACTCATCACTAAATTAGGTCTGGGTTCTGTGCCCAATTAATGAGGTTTCTCTTCTCTTCCTTTAGTGAGTTAGTGTAGCTACACAATGAAAGTATCATGACTGGGAGACAGGAAGAAATGAACAAAGCTTTTAGAAGTTTGCTCTCTTTGCTGCATTTTTTATCAAGTTTTCAAGAAAGAATGCTCGCTCTGCAATTAATACGAAAAAAACTTTTAGTCGATCAGAAGTCACCGAATGTGGAAAAACAAGAAACGTTCATTTCCAGTACACACCCACACAAAAAAACTGAATGTAAACTCCAAGAGGACAGAGGTTTTGTGTGTGTGTGTGTTTTGTACACTTACATCTCTAGAGCCTAGGATAGTGTCTGCACGTCTGCACACGGTGGTAAGTGCTCAAAAAACATGTTGAATAAATATTTTCACTAAGGCAGCTTTTACAGTTATTTTGTTTCTGTTTTTGATGTTGAAAAGGCTTATAAAGCCTAAAAAAGAATATATCTTCCTGCTCAATTATAATTCTGATTTGCAAGTAGCACGCTATTAATCAACTTCTTAGGTTTCAGAGTGCAGTAAGGCCATAAGTGTATGGCCCATGGCCTATTTTTGTAGGCCCTCAAGCCAAGAATGGTCTTACATTTTAAAAGAACTGTGAGAAACCAACAAGATTATGCAAAAGAGACATAAGCGGCCCACAAAACCTAATATTTACCATCTGGCCCTCTACAGAAACTGTGAATGGAGATTCCATTCAAAAGAGAATGAAAGTTTTTTGAATATGTACTTTCACCTATGAATTGAATCTCTGCTACTAGAAACGTTTTTCACCCAAGACCTTCTCCATATCTAAACCTCTAAATTTTGGGTTCTATGATTTGAATAATACTAAGGAAATGGTTTTTTGTTTCATTTCTCTTTTTTTCACCAGAGCATAAGTGGTTATAATGCTGAGACTAATAAGAAGTAAAGGAGGATTAAAGTTAATTTATGTTTAATATTTTACATACTAAAACATCACAAAAACGGATGGAGGAAAAAACAAAGGAATACAAACAGAAAAAAAAAAAAGCCAAATTATATTTCAAAAGAATAGCAAGACTACATTAAGGGAGAAAAAACTAACAAAGCAATTTTGGAACACTGCATTTTGACTATATATCCTCAGGCTAAAAAAGATGAACTATAAACAAATACTAAATTCTAGTTAATAGGTTTGTTTTCAGACCTATGGTTTAGAATTCTGAAACTACTTTCTGCGTATTTTAGGACTGATAAAACAATAAGTAATTTTAGGATTGATAAAACAGTAAGTAAATATATTGTGGATAATGGGAACTAGTTTTCCCACTGTCAGAGAAAGGAACTACAGATTTGCAAAAGGGAAAGGCCAGAATGAACCCTATAGTGTTGGACTGTTATTAGAGATAGGATGAACTCATGGCTTTTTAGATAGGCAGATGGATAAACAACAAAAATTTGTGTTGTGTGTGTATGTATGTGTGTATATCTAACATAGATATACACACACACACACATACATATAAAAATGTTCAGACATATATCCAATTTCTAGCTCAATCTGTTAACAGATAACCACCAGAAGAAACTAGGGTTCCTCAGAGAAATAGCTGATTCCAGAGCTGGGGTGGGAATATCTTCTTATACAAGAAAGTAAGTACTCACAAAATGATAAGCACATGTCAAAATGACACAAGCGACAGCTCGAAGGAGCCCTGACATCAAAACACCCCAATGAATAAAAAAAGAATCCTTGAGTTCATACCAATATGCATAAATACATAAATGGGGAGAAGGAAAAGCTCTTATGGACTGCCAATAATAAATAAACAATAGACTTAGAAAATCTGACAACCATCTTAGTCCTGATTCAGGCAAGAACTAACTGGATGCTTTAAAAAAAAAAAAAACAGTGAAGTTTGATGTTAGGGCTCTGTGCTTCCACTGCAGGGGGCACAGGTTTGATCCCTGGTTGGGGAATTAAGACTGCAAGCCGCATGGCATGGCCAAAAATAAATTAATTAATTTTAAAAAAAGGTAACTGCCACAAGGGAAAAACAGTAATTTTAGAATGGAGAAACCTTGCAAAAAAGAGTTAACATTCCTACTAATGGGATAAATACACATCATGTGTTTCCTGAGGACAAAATATTCCTTCTGGATTATTCCTGCTAAAGAGGCATAACCTTAAACTAATCATAAGGCAACAGCAGAGAAATCCATATTGAGGGAATTCTAAAAATAACTGGCCTATTCTCATCAATCATCAAAGGTCACAAAAGACAAAGTAATAACCAACTGCTCCAGATTAAAGGACACTAGACAGACATGACAAGTGAATACAAGGTGTGATGTAGGATTTAGATTTACTCTTTATTCAGGACGTTACTGGTAGAGACAGTGAAATCTGAAGGTCTGCAGACAACTGCATTATATCAATATTAATTTCCTGATTTTGATAACTGTACTATGGTTACATAAGAGAATGTCCTTGTTTTCAGAAAATACAGTTATATTTAGAAGTAAAAGGCATTAATTGCAGTTTACTCTCCAAATGTTCAGAAAAAAAGTTTACATGTGTTGTTCACGTGTATGTAAAGAGAGAAAAAGAATAAGAAAGCAAATATGATTAAATTAACTAGATAGAGGAATCAGGATGAAGTGTACATAAAAATTATCACTCTTGCAACTTTTCTGTAAATCTGAAGTCATAAAAATAAAGTATAAAAAGTGGGAAAAATAGTTAATTTATATTTGGACATTATACCAGCAAAAAGAATTGTGAAAAATCGACTGATGGTTCTCCTTTATACAGATGGTTCTCCTTTACATCTCAACCAGGAGTTGAGAGCCTAGTCTCAGCTCTAACACAAAGCTGCTTTTCCTCGGTAAAATCACAATGGTAGGCCTCAGTTCCCCTGTTTGTAAAATGAAGATAGCACCTATCCTACTTTTCTCATAAATTAATCCTAAAGATCCACAGAAACATAATAATGGTTGGGGAAAAGAGGTGCATAAAACACTATATATTATAAAGTGGCTCACTTTTAACAATGTTTGGTAAATAAAAAATACTTCAAAATTACACAAGCCAGACATTTTTTTCACCATAGCAAGTGGCTGTTTTAGAAACTAGACATTTGCTATGTGTTTTGGTTTGCAAAAAATTTAACTTATTCAACATTCTTTTTACCATTTCAATAAATTCAAATACCTGTATCATTTTTTTAACCATAAAACTTTACAGTATCAAAAACATTACTAAAGAAAGTCATTAACCAGGACTCTGTCAACCTTTTTAAAAAAAATTAAGATACAGCTGACATACAACTTGTATTAGTTACAGGGGTACTGGTCCATCTTTTAGATACTGTGACCAAGATTAAAAAGATTATATCATTTCCCAAGTTCCCAAGATCATAAAATACATGATCCAAACTTTTCATCCTTCACTCACAAGCCCCAAGGTATTAAATCAAATTCAGAAAATTAGTGTTTATAGAAGAGAGAAAAAGAGAGACACCAAATTTTTTTCATGCACTCAAATCAAGGGAAAGTTTGTTTCAAAAATAAAAATATTCATTAATTTATCCTTCCAAATTCATAAGGGTTTGGTCACCACTTAAAAGTATTTTTTAATTGTTTACACGTGGAGACTAATTAATATCTCACAAAAGAAAACATCCTTAAAACTGTGTTCTCTAAAAACAGTTATGATTCCAAAATGCCAAATGGAGATTTAATACAACAGACAATTTAGTAGGGTAGCTTGTCTTATTTCCCCATTGTTGAAAATATAAGATCACATTCTTGTTTAAGAAGTCTACTTGCTCAATCTCACCCAGTTCCTAGCAAAGAAGCAAGCCCAGAGTCAGTAATGCCTGCCTAGCCTCACTAGCTCTGCAGCAAGGTCATTGCACACAAAGCTGATAACGTGAAAGAAAAAGGATTACAAGAACATAAGCTCAAAGAGGGTATGCTTTTTGCTTGTCTTGTTTACAACTGTATCCCAGCAGACAGAAAAATGGCTGGTGTATGGTAAGCATTCATTAAGTACTGGTTAAATGAATAAACAAATGAATGAAATCCTAAGTCTTTATAAAGTATACTAGTCAGCCTTTATAAAGTATACTAAGTTGCAGAATTATTTTAAAAACAAATTTGGCATACATTAAATTAATAGCCACAAACGTCTTTTAAAAACATGAACAAATAATCTATATTCCCCATTCTGACTAAACAGAGTAGTGTCAAAGTTCCTAACGTATTTCCTGACCTACAGTAGATACCGTAACATATTTACATACCCTTCCTTGACTTTAAAATATGGTGTATCAGAAACTGGCAAAGCAGAATTACAAAGACGAAATAAATGCATAAAATCAGAATCAGAAAGATCAAATGCATCGTGTTTACCATCAAACTTAAGATAGAACTAACTCAGACAAGGAATCAGAAGCTACAGAAACATTTCTCACCAGCATTTATTTCTCATAATAGTACCGCTAACAAAATCTGCTCCTCTATAATTAGAAAATCCAAAATTTGATTTAGTCTTGTTTTTCCATTACTACACAACATCTGTCAATGATCTGTTGTCATCTTATAGTTTGAAGAACTTCCTCAAAATATAAGATGTATTTTACTTCCTACCACCAAATTCAGAGATTTGCAATTTACTCATATTATATACATAAGTAATATTTCTTATACAAAAAACTACATGGAGCAGAATGCAAGCAAATGCACAAGAGTTTAGATATGATTTATACTCACTACTAAGCACAGTAACTTTTTTTCACTTAACCTATTTTTTGTGAAAAATACAACTTATTCCCTACATGTTCTCTTTAAGATTACCAACATACTCTAAGTGACAAACTTTATTCTGCTTCCCAAGTACTTCCCATATAATCAAGACATCATTTCACTACCAATTAACCCTAAGTATTTTCCAAAGGGCCTGCCTTACGTGGGTTATAATCATCTTACTATGCTTCTTGTGTCCATGCTGCTGGAAAAGCAGTCTGTACAAGCAGGAGGAGAGAGGCACAATCCTGAGAGAGAGGAGTAGAGAAAGATGTTGAGAAAACAAAACCAGATAAAATGAGTGCAGGAGCTCAGCCAGTGTTCAAGGTCAAGGTTGATTACATTCTCGCAAACCATTATGAGTTAGTTGTTGTCCAGTAACAGGAAAACCGGCCCAGAAGAAATACCTAAAATGCCATGTACAAGCAGCAATGTCAGCACTAATTCTAAGCCCACTATACTTCTAAAAAAAGGGAGCAAGTGATCATGAAATATGACTATTTAGAAGACGGGAATACAGATGTGCCCTAAATGCCAACCAAAATTACTGTAACAAACTCAGTGCTAGCCTAAAGCAGAATGGCTGAACTATATATATCTCATGAATTTCAATGTTGCCAAAAAAAATTTTTTTTTTTTTTTCGTGGTACACGGGCCTCTCACTGCTGTGGCCTCTCCTGCTGTGGAGCACAGGCTCTGGACGCGCAGGCTCAGCGGCCATGGCTCCCGGGCCCAGCCGCTCCAGGGCATGTGGGATCTTCCCGGACCGGGGCACGAACCCGTGTCCCCTGCATCGGCAGGCAGACTCTCAACCACTGCGCCACCAGGGAAGCCCCAATGTTGCCAAAAAATTTTTATATTTAATCCTGAATGACTGAAACACTCTCAAATCAGAGTCCCCAAAATCATTATTATCAGTCTCAATTATCCTTGTATTCTAAATTTTTTTAATTAGTTAAAACCACAACTTTTACCATATGTTGTTTTAAAATGAAAAACAAAGCAAAAAGGATTTGAAAACAGCATAATTACACAATATAAAACTTAGGATGGATTTAATCTAACTGGAACTTTCATGGAATAGTCCCCTTCCCACTATCCCCTCTTAGTAAGAAGTGAAACCATAAACAAATCAGAGTTTTGATTTTAAATTTCCCAACTAAACTCCTATACGCCTACAATGCCATAAAATGACCTTCAAAATAATGCTTATACATACTAAGTCCTCCAAAACATTAACTTCATATTTAGTCAAAGAATCTTCCAACTAATAGGGAATCTAAAAATCTCAAATCAGTCATTTATTTCACAGAGGAGAAAACCAAATGTCCAGAAATGTTAACTGCCTTGGTCCAGGCCATTCAGCTACCTACTATAACATCAACCTATCCATTCAAGAAATCTTTATTTAGCATAAACTATCTACTAAGGCACTATGCTATGTACCAAGGATATGAAGCAATAAAGATACGTGGTCACTGTCCTCATGGAATTTATAATCTGGTGGGAAAGATTACTGCTAACTACTTAAAACTGTAGTTATCACTAGAAGGAAAAGCACAGAGTGTTTTAAGACAGTTTAACAGGGGACCTAAATCAGTGATTCTCAACCATGGTCGATTTTGCCCGCCAAGGGGCATTTGGTAGTATCTGGAGACATTTCTGGTTGTCACGATGGGGGAGCTAGTGGGTAGAGGCCAGGGTTGCTGCTAAACATCCTGTAATGCACAGGACAGCTCCTCACAACATATAATTATCCAGCCCAAAATATCAATAGGGTCCAGGCTGAGAAACCTTGATTTAAACCACTGGGGGCAGGGAGGGGTTAGTGAAGGCTTCCTTCCTTTATAACACTAAGACTGCTATGTCTTTAAGGGATTTTTCACAAGGTAGAAACAAAAAAGATAGACTAATTGTTACAATTAGAACTCCCACTGGAAAATCAAAACAGGAGAGAAAAAGGAGAGATTTCCCCCATACATGAAAAAGAAAGAAAAAGGCAATGTTTCATAGCTACTTCACATAAATTCCCTTTCCTGAACCACAAGGGGAAAATATAAAAACAAATTTCACATGCTTTTATTATTCCCATTACCTTTCCCACTGTTCTCTACCAAACCATGCCTACTACTAGATATTGGTGGAAAGATTGTATTAAAAGTCCTGTAGTTAACCAAATGAACACTCTGGATACAAACTTGGAAATGGAGTAAAATGAAGATGGGATTTCACTATTGATGTGAAAGACAAGGCACAGAAGAGGAAAATGTACTGGGTGTTAAAGTGACTCTGGAAAGGGCTACATCCTGAAACAAAGAGTAAGCTATCGGACTAACCAAAGGATCCTAAGGACAAAAGACACTAAGAATTTAGATATCCTAAAGATGAGTAAAGAATTTAAGAACCAAGGTAAATTCAAAAATTAAACTGCAATAATTTTCCTGATACATGCATAACAGATTTTTATAATGCATAAGAGATTCTTATATTTTCCACATATTAAGAGTTCCTATATTACTAAAATGCCCTCTCCAATTAAGTTATAATTTTCTAAGGAAAGGGTCCTGTATTGCTATTCTCTTTTCCTTCTTTTCAAAAACAAAAACCCTACCACAATAACCTCCATACAGGAGGAGTCTTAAGGACAGAGTACAAATATGCAGCTCACATAAAACTGCTGCATTCCAGTAATCAACTGTGGTCCTAACGTAATCCACAGATTTAAACAGATAAAGATGAGACCCTTTCCACTGAGGTGAGGACTCTAAACCATCATAACAAGTAAATGCCACCATCTTTGAGCAGCAGCAACTATAATACCTTGTAATGATAATAATTCTTCTCGAATGAACCGCTCAGGTCAAGCACTGACTGTTAGGGAATCTTATATTCCATCCTGGACAAATTTTCTTTCATCATTTCAGAACTGACATTAGTGGTCATGGGATAAACTTTTATCACAGGATGATGCTTAACTGGAAATTAAAGTTCTCTCACAAAACTAGCACAATGGGCACTTAAATATCAGTTCTTGAGCCTCAATCTCATTTAACTCATGGTAAGTATGAGGTATTTACCACGTAAAGGATCTTCTGACAGTGCATTTGAAAATGGGGTAGGGAGGCACAAAGTCCCTTTGAGAAAAGGGTTGGGGGGTGGAGGTGGCCGGGGGTGGGGGTGGCGGGTGGAGGCAGGCAGGCAGGCGGACACGCCATCATGACTCGGACACATCCTGCAGAAGACCACACACTTTCAGACTGAGACTTAGCCACAATTTGCATATTAAAAACCTATATTCTTAACTTTAAAATCTCTGGCACGTTCCTGTTTTCACGCCAAGATCTGCTTGCTTGTCTTCCCTTTTTTAATCTTGGAAAACCTGATAATTAGCAAGTTCTAAAAGTTAAACATTTCTTATTTTAAACATTATACATACAGAGCTAAATTGTGGTGCCTTATAAAGCAAATGGCACTTCTTGACAATTCAGTGCTTCAAAGATACCTTTAAACTTGCCAGAGAAAGTTCCGTTGGGCTCAGCCCAAGGATAGATGCCTTTAAAAGCCAAATTCACTGCAAGTAAACATTCTAAAACATCCTTTTCTCCTAGTCCCGTAACTCAGATTCCTTTTTTATTTTTGCACTTTGCAACACGTGATTTAATGGAAAAACATCATTACTGAACTATTTCCCACTATATACTTCCTTGCAAAAACACATTTTTACTACATCAGCAAGTATTATAGATATTCACAAAAACTATTTTCAGAAATCAGAAAAAAACAGGATTATGTACTTTGAGTTTAAAGCAAAAAAAAAGTATATTCTTCTGAATCTTCTTCAAAATCTATTGCCCTTCCTCAATTCTATGACGGTTACTGCTACAATTTTTAAGCCAACCCCATTTTCAAATATGGTGAAGTGCGAGCGTATTAGTAAATAGGAAGTTAAAAGATGTTTTAAGTTCTCTGAAATACATAAGGGGAAAAGAGAGAGTGCTACATGAACTAAAATGGGAACACTACTACAAATCTCAAGTTCTTATGAAGACTAGGTGAGAGGAGCTGAAGCATCAAGCCAGCCATTTAAATGTTAGGCTCCGTACCCTTAACGTCAATGCTAAAATGAAAAACCAATTGTTAACACCTGTAATCCACCACGCTTTACGGTGACCAACCACAGTGTACTAACCACTAGTTTGTATCTACCACATGGCAGGGAGGGCTGGGAATGGACGAGGGTACATATTAGGAACCCCCAAGATAAACAGGAGAGGCACCCATCAAAAAGGCGTAGGGTAAATCAAATAATTGCAAGGAAATAAGAGAAAGGATTTTTTTATAATAAAAAAACCCACTTTAACATTCTCTTAGTGCTATAGCACAACATGTAGCAAATAAAAAGGCTACAGACCTGTTGTTCCCCCCCTGCAGAGCCAGGAAACTATTAGCAATAAATTGGAACATACAGTATCCTTACTTTTTATTCCAGATTTTAAGGATAAGAGTATTGTGGGATGGAACCACATTTTATAATTTGACCCAAACTATCAGCTATAAATTCATAAATAAAATGGAAAAGCTTCCCAAGTTTACTGCTCTAATTTGTATCAAGCGGTAAAAAAGAAAAGAAAATCCAGTATTCAAAAAGAAAATCCTTTCCCAAAAAAATGCTTGCTTTCATATAACTGTGTCACTGCTATCTAGTCTAATATGGAGAGTTTAATTCACATATTATCTAACTTTTAGCCTCTTTGCTAAGTTTCCAAAACGTCAATTCTAGGGAGGGAGGGAGGGAGAAAAGAGGGACGGTGGGAGGGAGGAGGGAACGAGTTTTCTCCTTTTGGAAAACAAATAAAATTGTAAAACAGCTTTTTAAAGTATTGCCCTGTTCATAATATCACTATTATACTACTGAATAGAGTATTAGCACTTCCACATGAAAAGTTCATAAAATTTATGTAAGTTTAGTTAACATCACATTAAAATATTTTTAAATAAGGCATACAGGTAAGGATAACTCTGGTTGTGTAGATATGTACTTGTTAAATGCTTGTTTAATGTTAGCATTAAGGTCTATTCCTACCGGAGTTTTAAAACATTTTAAAATATTTTATCAAAACTTGTCTCCCTTCAGACTAGGGAACTCAACTAAATAGTGAAAACCGGACACCTGCTTGTTAAAAATCTAGCCCTATATATGACACGTGAAGGAGCCCGTGGGAAATGCTTCTCCAGCATCTTCCCTCTGCATGCACAACTCTCCCTGCCTGTCTTTATGTCGGATGATGAGAACAGGGGGGGAGTAAGGATAGGAGAAATTGCAGAATAATCTCGCCTCCCGATCAACCATGCCCTTAGCTTAAGTCCCTAGTTGGCAGGTTACCTAGCCAACAATATCTCAATTATAAACAAACACTACTTGCAATGTGACCACAGGTTATCACCCCTGTAGGTGCTTTGCCTGCACTACCCCCGATCACGGCCTGCCTCATTAAGGACCCGGGAAAGGTCTGGGCAATGATGCCCGGCCTCCAGTTAAAATCCCGCAGGCCCAGGAAAGAGATGGGCGGGCCAGGCATCGGCGGAACTGACCCAGAGAGACCTGCCGTAGGCCTCCGGGGGAGGGCCCACGCGGGCCTTCCCTCCAGCCCCGCAGCCACTCAGTACTCTGCTGGAGACACCGGAACCTCCCTCCGCCCCGGGGCGGCCCTCTTCCAGCCCTCCGCCCACGGAATCGGGGGAGGGGCGCCGGGGCAGAGAAACACCCCTCCCCCACGGCCACAGCTAGGCCGCCACTCGCCCCACCCTCAAAAGCCCAGCGGGCCAGTGCCCACCCTCCTGCGGTGGCCTCGTCCCGGGTTGGGGGGAGCGTGGGTAGGAGGGGAGGCTAAAGTACAATACCAACCTCGCTATTGAAGGTTTTCACAGCCTCCATGTTGTCGGTGCGGAGGCCCAGAGCCCGGCGGCGGAAGAGGCGGCGGCCACTGCACTGGGTGGGGAGAGCGAGACGGGGGCGGCGACGCGGCTGCGAGGAGGGGGCGCCGGCGGGAGGCCGGGCCGCTGCGACCCCGGGCAGGAGGGGAAGGGCAAGCACCGGCGGGGAAGGGTTCCCTTAGGGGCAGCGAGGCCCCGGCATGGCCGCTAGGACGGGCGGAGCGCCGGTCCGGGAAACAGAGGCGCTGCCGGGGCTGGTTGGCAGCGGCGGGGGAGGGGCTGGGCGCCTTCTCTTCTCCGCCCCGCTCGGTCTCGGGCTTCCACCCCCTAGCCCGGTCCCCTACACTCTCCACCCCCTTCTTCCTCTTCCTCCGACAGGCTCTTGTTTCACCTCCCCGCCGCTCGGGCCGTAGGAACCAGCAGCGCACGGCGAAGACGGAGGAGGAAGCGCTGGCAGCAGCGGCTGCGGCATCCAATATGGCGGACACGAGTCGGGCCGCGCAGCTCGGAGATCCGCGGCGCCCGCCAGCGCGCCCCCTGGCGGCGGGACCGCGCAGGCCCGGGCCGCCGCGCGGAACCATCGAGCGCGCGCGGGCCAGAGCGTCGCCGCCAGGAGGCCCCGCTCTTCTCGGCTCCCGGGGTCCCTTGCCCCTCACCCGCACCCCACCTCCTCGCCGCTACGGGAGCGAGTGCTGCTGCCTCTTGGAGCGCCACTGGGGCCACTGCAAAGCACTGCTCTAAGAAAAACCCAAATGTCCCCCCGGCAAGTTTAGGCAATAATATACACGTTTCCGTTGTTTCCATGTGGCTTGGCCCCTTTACACGAGGTTTAGTTGCTTTTCAGAACTTTACTGGACGTTGGCCTAAAGGTTAACAGCCGGAAAAGTTCCTAGTCAGTCACTTATTTGGTAACGATGTGCCCAAGCATTTTAATAGCGTCGGGGGAAAACGTTAGAAACAAAAGCTTTGGATCCGGGCGGGGGCCGGGGGACGAGGGAAGCACGCCTGCAGCGAGCAAGCAGCTCAGTGCAGGAAATGCACGCTACATAAAATCCGGGGGGACCGGCGTGGTCTAGACAATGAGTGCATTTGTCTGTACAGCGGGAAGCAGTGCCCAGAACACACAAGATTTCCATAGGCGAAAGGGAACCCATCTTTTATGAAAGATGGATTATTCTAAGGGAATTTTGCCCTAGGTTTAGAGGCAGAGGGTGAATACCGTTTTCCTAGATGAAATAGATGCTGCTAGCAAAATGCCTTCTCTCTCACTTCGTGCAATGTAAGATAACCGATACCAAATTCAAAGCGAGCATTTAAATTAAAAGTTAGAGGTGTATCACTGAACCCCAAACACCACTGTCGTCTTACTGGGAGTCATTTTTCAGCAATCACTTCTCCGAAGTTCACTCGAAGGAAAGGGGGGAAAGATGACGGCAGAATTTTTCTCTAGAGGATTGTTGGAATCAAGGTACTAATGTAAGAGCTGAGCCCAGAGCCGTGTGAAACTGGGGAAGGCAGGCGCTTCTTGACATTTTAGGGTCTGCTTTTTAGAGCCTACTTCATTGACAGCTTTAATACGGTGGCTGGCTACTTAGAAGGTAAAATGGATAACTTTTTCGTAAGAGCTTATATTTCCACTTTCAAAATCTCAAATGTGTGACAAAGGTCATAGGCCAAGCCATTCTGATCTCTTGCAAACATTTGCAGTAGCCTCCTAACTAACTGGTCCCTATCATTCATCCTCCAGACTCTAGCCAGAGGGGAATTTTTTAAGACACAAATCAGATCAGGTCACTCCCTTGTTTAAATCTTTTTAAGACTTTCCCATTGCACTTCAGATATTATCTTAACCTCTTATTATGGCCCGAAGGTCCTACCTATCTCAGCTCACACTACTTTCCCCGTCCTCTTTACTCTGGCCACAGTGGTCTCCTTTGTTCCTTGACAACACTGAGTGCTTTCCTAGCTAGGACACTTGTGTGCCTCTGCCTTCTGGGGTGCTGTTGCTCTCGTTCTTTCCTAGCTGACTCCTCATCCTCTTTCCTTCTGCCAGAGGTTTCTCCTAATCAGTTCATCTACAGTAGCATGCTGTAACTTGCGGAAGTACCCACTCAGTTCTGGTCATGCCAGATCTTAACACTCAACATTTGCTGCTCTGGCCTATGAGGGATTATTTATTCAGTCATTCATGAATGAATGTTGACCGAATTACTTAGGCCTGAGAGATTAAGATGCAATACAAGCTAAAGAATTATATTTTTAGAAAAGAATTAAATCTGTTGTTAACATATTACAGGACTTGATTTCATAAAGCTTCCATAGCCAGAAGGATTGCCGAAGGCGTATTTGGACCAAGGGATGGAAAAGAAAAAAAAAAAAAGGCAGAGGACAACCTAAGCACACTCTTTTAGTGAGAAGGAAGTAAACCAAGAGGAAAAGTAGAGAAAGGTTAGAGGAGGGTAAAGGGGAGTCTGGAGGCCCAGTGCAAAGAGTAAATGCAAAGTCTGTGCACAGCTACACACACCTCTACGTTGTGAACATGTCAATGCCCATGTCTGTAGTTTATGTGTGTATGTATATTAGGATTCTGATTCCCAGGTAACAAACCAATTCGAGCTAGCTTAAGCATTAAAGAATTCATCATTAGGATGCAGATTTTTCTCCTGTAACCCAAAGTCAGGAATGCAAATGGGCCTAAGGAAGGCACCCAAACCAGAATTTAGAAAGCCTAAAGCAGCCTTATCTGCGTACCTGCTTGAGTTTTCCTTCTGTTGCTTTATCCAACTCTCTGTTTTACTTAGTGGGATATGACTGTCACTCCTGGTTATATAGTTCTAAACACCTAGAGGACCTGACTGATAGCCTCTCCTTCCCAGTTCCAAATTCCTTAAGAGGAAAGTAAGGAACTGGATTGACCCAGCTTGGATTAGGTGATCATCACCGAGAAATTTAAGACCAATAATTCATTTTCTGAAGCAGATTAATATGGGAAATAGTGGGCAGGAGTAGCCCAGCCACTGGAAGCAATATTCCCAATTGTGAATTATGAAACTCACATTCCAGAGTTTATGGCATTCTCTTCCAAGTGCGGTTATCATTGGCCTTTCCCCTAGGACTTAATCATTTCGGGGAGTAACTCATAGGCTCTAATTCAGCCGTAACCAAGCGGTCAGAGTCAAAAACAGTCTGGAGCAGCCCTCGCCATAGAGCTTTCTGAGATGGTGGACATGTTCTATATCCGTGATGCCCAATTCAGTGGCGCTAGCTCCGTGTGACTATCGTGCATGTGAAATATGGCGTGCGCAACTGAGAAAATGAGTTTTTAATTTTATTTCACTCTAATTGGCTCAAGTTTAAATATATGCTAGTGGCCACCACATTGGAAAGCAGAGGTCTAGCTAGAGAGGACTTAGTCCCATCGATAGGGCACGTCCTGGGTAAGGGGAGTCATTGTGAGATGGCAGTAAGCAAAAGACAATTATCAGCTATCAGAAGTAGCTATGTATGTATATGAGTTGTTTTCAAACAAGGGCAAAAAACCTGGAGCACTATCCAAACCAGAACTAATTTCCATCCAGTGAAAAAAATGAAAACTTGAGATTCCTCAGGAAACACTTCAGGAATGGTTTAGTAAATTAGGGCACAGAAACAAAATGGAATATTATATGGCCAATTAAAATGGTTAGACTGTGGGAAACAATACAATGGTTCTTCAAGAATCAAATAGAATTAGCATATGATTCAGCTATTCCACTTCTGGATTCACCCAAAAGAAATGAAAACAGGGACTTGAGCAGATATCTGTGTACCCATGTTCATAGTGGCACTTTCACAATAACTAAAACGTGGCAGCAACCCCAGTGTCCATTGACAGATAAAAGGACAAACAAAACAGAATGGGGCATATGCATACAATGGAATATTATTCAGCCTTAAAATGGAAGGAAATTCTGACATTTGCTACAACATGGATGAAACTTGAAGATATTATACTAAGTGAAATAAGCCAGTCACAAAAAGACAAATATTGTATGATTCCACTTATATGGGGTACCTAGAATAGTCAAATTCATAAAGACAGAAAGTAGAATGGTGGTTGCCAGGGGAGAGTGGAAATGGAGGGTTAGTGTTTAATGGGCATAGAGTTCATTTTGGGAAGATGAAAAAGTTCTGGAAATGAATGGGGATGATGGTTGCACAAGAGTATGAAAGTACTTAGTGTCACAGAACTGTACACTTAAAAATAGTTAAATGGTAAATATTATGTTATGTTTGCTTAATCACAATTTTAAAAATATTTTTAATGGTTTGAATAAGACTAGAAATACAGGAAAGGGAAAATGCATATGTTAGCCTATTAAATACAAAACAAACTGTTAATGTATTGATATTTTAGTTTTAAGAGTATATATGCAAAGATTGAAAAATGATATAAAAAATAAAGATAATTCTATTTGGGTGCTGGGATTGCGAGGGTTTTTAAAAAAATATTTTTGCCCCATTTCAATAATTTGGTAATTTTGTATCTTATTATTTTATTTTATTCTTTTTGACCCCACCATGTGGCTTGCAGGATCTTAGTTCCCCAACCAGGGATTGAACCCAGGCCCATGGCAGTGAAAGCACCAAGTCCTAACCACTGGACCACCAGGGAATTCCCAATCTTATTATTTTAAATGAGCACAATATAACTCACCAAACTTGATAGTAAAACCAGCTATATTTCCTGAGAGAATCATAAGATGTTAAAAGTACAAAGTAAATATTTTACTTCTACCAGCTTCACTTAAATTAAGTAGGAATTTTGAGTTTGGCAGATGTGTTTTTCTGTTAAAGAAGTGGTTCTTCAAATAGCTAAGGGTAAAACAGCACATGTTATCAGTAGTAGTGGTCAAAGATTAAAACAAAAAATCTCTAAATTTCCAGGCTTTGCAGTTTGAATATTGATTTAAGCTTAACCTTTGCCCCTCAATGAGTAAACCAACAGGTTCGTGTCTTTCTCCTTCACAATGAATCTTTCCTTACTACTTACACACACACACACACACACTCCTGACCCAAAGTTATGCCCAACCCACAGACACAACCTTCAGTTGTTCCCCAGACTTTCCAAATGGACATGACTTCAAGTTGCTGGTGAGAAGGAGCTGTTTTGCCTGCCTTAAAGTTTTATGCAGCTATTGTGAAATGACAGAGGAACTTTCTGGCTATAGGAATTTTCATTCATTTCAGATCATTGAAAAGGAGACCAAATTATTTTGTTGCAATACGATGAGAGAAGACTCAGGGTATGATGAAAGAGGTCATATCACCCAAAAGGCATTTTCTTATATCCCTAAACTCTGTCTACCTTTCTGCTACAAACAGCTGTTATAAATTGAGGGCACTGTGCTAAGTGGCATCAACGTGGCTGTCCAAATAAGGCCTCACATGTTGACAATACATTGTGACCACTGTATTCCTCATATGTTGATGGATTAGTAACTCAATTTAATTCATCCAGAGTAGATCAGAGCCTCATGGACAAACCAATGATAACCAAACACAAGATACTGACACATCCCCCCCAGAATGCAAGCTTATTAATTTACTATATATGTCATTCAAGTGACTGGAATTCTCATGTCTACTATTCAAGGCAAAGTCTTCTACACCAAGGTAGCTGGGAAACTAATAATCTGACAGTTGCTTTGAGTTACTAAATTGTAAAAAGAAACTTTTAGTGACTAGAACTTTTATATCCTTCCCCCTGACATATACCCAAGCTTCAGTGTTCCTTTTTCCTACACCATATTGAATAAACACTGCAAACATCTCTCTGATACCTATTTTGTTTTTATGCTAATATCTCTTGGCTCAATTTGAAGCCTATAATAAGACTAGCAAAATCATGGCTTTCTGAAGATTTGAGTTTATTCCTTATATGTTAATTTGTATAGATTTTAATCTAAGTCAGAAGGTTTCAAAGCACTTTTTAAAAATCAGTTTTGGGTGGTGTTATAGTCTGAATTGTGTCTCCCGAAATTCATATGTTGAAATCCTAACCCTCAGTACTTCAGAATGTGACTGTATTTGGAGACAGGGTCTTCCCTGCATCCCAGCTTGAGATATGATTGAAAAATAAAAATTATATACATTTAAGGTGTACAAGGTGATGTTTAGATGTCTATTGTGAAATGCATACCACAATCAAGCTAATTAATATATCCATCACTTCCCATAGTTACCACCATTTTTTGGGAAATGAAAACACTTGAGATCTACTCTCTCAGCAAATTTCAAGTATACATTACATTATTATTAACCATAGCCACCATGTTGTCTCCAGAACTTATTCATCTTATAACTAAAATTTTGTACCCTTTGATCAATATCTCCCCTCTCCCCCCACCCCCAGCTTCTGGTAACAAAGATTCTACTCTCTGTTACTATGAGTTTACCCTTTTTCAAAAAAAATTCCACAGATAAGTAAGATCATGCAATATTTGTCTTTCTGTATCTGGCTTATTTAACTTACATAGTGTCCCCCAAGTTCATCCATGTTGTTGCAAATGGCAGGATTTCCCTCTTTTTATTTTATTTTTTTAGCATTCTTTTTTTATATATTTTTAAAACTGAGGTATAGTTGATGTACAATATTATATGACCCATTGGTTGTTCAGTAGCATGTTGTTTAATCTCCACATACTTGTGAATTTTGTAGTTTTCTTTGTATAATTAATTTCTGGTTTCACAACACTGTGGTTGGAAAAGATGCTTGACATAATTTCAATCCTCTTAAATTTATTAAGACTTGTCTTGTGGCCTAACATAAGATCTATCCTGGAAAATGTCCCATGTGCACTCCAGAAGAACGTGTATTCTGTTGCTTTTGGAGGGGATATTCTGTATATATCTGTTAAGTCCATCTGCTACAACATGTCATTTAAGACTGACGTTTCCTTATTGATTTTCTGTCTGCATGATCTATCCACTGATGTAAGTGAAGTATTAAAATCCCGTACTATTATCGTACTGCTGCCTATTTCTCCCTTAAGTCTGTTAATTTTTGCCTTATATATTTAGCTGCTCCTATGTTGGGTGCATAAATATTTACAAATGTTATATTCTCTTGTTGGCTTGACCCTTTTATTACTATGTAATGCCCATCTTTGTCTGAGAAACCCTGGGTTAAGATTTTGTTTTATTGTTTTGTTCTGCTTCTAATAAGAAGAGATAAGAGAGCTATGTAAAGTTCAAAAAGTTCTTAACGATCATAAGCCTGTCATGTTATTTTGACTTACTTCACATAAACTGTTTGTAAAGAGGAATGGGTTAGTAATCAAGATGAGTTATGAAAGAGAATTGAGTATGAAGGCAGAAAGAATTCACATTCAAGGCATAAAATGGTGGTGAAATGGGATCTAATCTTATCCTCCGGGTCAGGGAGAACTTCTGGAGGTCAGGACACCATGATGCCTACTTTAGGAACTATAGCCTTAGTCCCTTAAATTCCAGCAGACTGTTGACACTCTAAAATGATGAATTTCTGACAGAATGACAGAGCAGGTTCCTAAACACCTCCATTGCATAGCAACTACCGATACTCATTAAAATATTTAAATTTCCTTTTTAAATGTATTGCTGTGTTGATAAAGAGTAAAAGCAGTCTTAGAAGCCAGAAAAAGTAGAAGCAGAAATCTAGAGAAATAAGGAAGCACTGTAATGGCCGAACCCTGCCAATCCCTGGTGTCACTAAGCTTTGATTTTGCTATGTACGTAGGACATGAGATAGCCAAGTTAGGGAGTCTTTTTAATTTAAATAATTAAACAAATAACACTACATTAGTTTTAGGTGTACAAGATGATGATTCGATATTTGTATATATTGCAAAATGAGCACCACCATAAGTCTAGTTAACACCTATCACCATTCATAGTTACAAAATTTTGTTTTTTCTTGTGATGAGAACTTTTAAGATCTACTCTCTTAGTCTTATAAAAGAACCTTGTACAAAGCTAAATGTCAAAAGGGAGCCATCAGCAAAGTGGTTAAAGTGTAAAGGGAAGAATAAAACAAAAACAAAAGGTGTTGGCGGATGTGGGAGGAGGGAGCGGCACAGAAATTCCTGTATCAACATCAGAACTGAGTAAAGAAAGGGAAGAAATTCCCACAAGAGTGTGTAACCACAAGTCAGACCTCATGCGTGTTTGTGGTCCACTTCATAATATCTGGGTGATGTAAAAAACCTCAAGCAAAGGAATTATTTTAAATTGGTACTGGGTTGGCATGCCTCCAGGCAACAGAAAATACAACTGCAATTTTTTCTGGGGGAAAGTGACTTCAACCTAACCTTCAAAGAAGTTTGACAAATAAAGGTCTATTGAAAATGAGATTATAATTAAGCAAACAAATAAATGAACAGAAAAACAAAACATCGTGAGTGGGAGCCAACAGAAACATAAGACAGCAAAATCAGATCATCTAAAAGTTTAGATGGTAGAATCGACAGATTCAGAAGACAAAATTTTTAATAGGTGCCTGGGAATATGTTGGACTAGGTTATTCAGATCAGTCCCATTACTGAAAACCACAACAAATGCTGGCTAAAAGAAAGAAAAATATGAAAAGCATTGAAAGCACTGAAAACAGGGCAAAACTTAAAGAAAGCGAGAATCAGAGAGACCCTGAAATTGCTTTTGCCTTGGGTGCATTTTCCATTCCAGACAAACTTGAACTTTGGGTTTTGACAGCCTTCTGGGGTAAAAGGGGCAGAAATCAAAGCCTGGGAGCTCCCAAGTTGGAAAGTCTAACAGGAGGGTCTCTTTACACTGAGCTAGACCTGCAAAGGGTTACAACCCAGGATTAGGGTGAAACAGAAGTAAACTCACATCTCTCTCCACCCAGGGGACTCAGAAAATTTTCCTCGTCTTACAGAACAAGAAGAGAGGGGAATAGTGAAAAGTATAACACAGCCTAGCCTTTACATGGATTTGCAGTTCAATATCATGTTACCTCTAGCCCTTAATGTAGTTCAAAGTGTTCCCGGGCTAGTAGTGTCCCTAGATCAGCGGTCCCCAACCTTTTTGGCCTCAGGGACTGGTTTTGTGAAAGACAATTTTCCACAGCTGGAGCTGGGGTGGGGGGCTGAGAGGGTGCAGGGCTCACTCAGGCAGTGATGAGGGGGGCTGAGAGGGCGCAGGGCTCGCTCAGGCAGTGATGCGGGGGGCTGAGAGGGTGCAGGGCTCGCTCAGGCAGTGATGCAGGGGGCTGAGAGGGTGCAGGGCTCGCTCAGGCAGTGATGCGAGCGAGAGGGAGGGGCTGATGAAGCTTCGCAGGCTTGCCCACCGCTGCTGCCCTCCTGCTGTGAGGCCCAGTTCCTAACAGGCCTCAGACAACTACTGGTCGGTGGCCCCGGGGTTAGGGACCCCTGCCCTAGACAACTAAGAGAGGAAATACACGTCCTCTCTGAAATATTGGTCCTTCCTTTAAGGCCTTAAGGAAATCCTGCAAATGAATTCTTAAGGAAAATGAGTGTATTTGTTTCCCATTGCTGCTGTGACAAGTTACCACAAACTTGGCGGCTTGTAAAACAACACAAATTTATTGTCTTACAGTTCTGGAGGTCTGGGTTCACAGTGGGTCTCACTGTGCTAAAATCAAGGTGTCAGCAGGGCTGCATTTCTTCTAGCTGGAGGCTCTAGAGGCAACATTTGAAGATTATATACCATAAATGAGAATCAGCAGAAAAGACAGATGAAACATACATTCATACACATATACATCATAAACCAGTTAGGTTTATCACAGGAATATAGGGTTGGTTTAACATTAGAAATATTCATTAATGTAATTCACATTTTAAGAGATTAAAAGAAGGACTTCCCTGACGGCACAGTGGTTAAGAATCTGCCTGTCAATGCAGGGGACAGGGGTTCCATCCCTGGTCCAGGAAGATCCCACATGCCACAAAGCAACTAAGCCCATGCGCCACAACTACTGAGCCCAAACACTGCAACTACTGAAGCCCGTGCTCCTAGAGCCTGTGCTCCGCAACAAGAGAAGCCACCTCAATGAGAAGCCCGTGCACTGCAACGAAGAGTAAAAAAAAGAGAGAGAGATTAAAAGAGAAAAACTATATGACTGTTTCAGTGGATGCAAAAAAATGCATTTGATGTGATTCAATATCACAGCTAAATAAAAACAATATTAGATTCCAATGTCTGCCATAACAAATTACCATGAATTTGGTGGCTTAAAGCAATAATTCTCTCACAGTTCTGAAGGCTAGAAATAAAAAATCTAAATGTGAGCAGGGTCAGGCTCCCCTCAGAGGCTCTAGGGGAGAGTCAGTTCTTGCCTCTCACAGCTTCTCCTAATGTTTTTTTTTTTTTTAACATCTTTATTGGAGTATAATTGCTTTACAATGGTGTGTTAGTTTCTGCTTTATAACAAAGTGAATCAGCTATACATATACATATATCCCCATATCCCCTCCCTCTTGCATCTCCCTCCCACCCTCCCGATCTCACTCCTCTAGGTGGTCACAAAGCACCGAGCTGATCTCCCTGTGCTATGCGGCCGCTTCCCACTAGCTATCTGTTTTACATTGGGTAGTGTATATATGTCCATGCCACTCTCTCACTTTGTCCCAGCTTACCCTTCCCCCTCCCCGTGTCCTCAAGTCCATTCTCTAGTAGGTCTACATCTTTATTCCCATCCTGCCCCTAAGTACTTCATGACCTTTTTTTTTTTTTTAGATTCCATATATATGTGTTAGCATACAGTATTTGTTTTTCTCTTTCTGACTTACTTCACTCTGTATGACAGACCTCCTGATGTTTTTTGACTGATGGTGACATCACTCTGATCTCTGCCTCTATCCACACCTGGACCTCTCCTCTGTGTCTGTCTGTATAAAATCTCTCTCTGCCTCTCTCTTCTAAGGGTACATATGATTGCATTTAGGGCCAACCCTGATAATTCAAGATAAATTCCTCTCAAGATCCTTAACTTAATCACATCATTTGCCATATAAATTAATTTTCATTCTTGCTGTGTAATGTGATATTCACAGGGTCCAGAGATTAGGAAGTAAATATAACTTGGGGGGAGGGGACATTCTTCCAGCATACAGCAAAACAAACCACAATGGAATTGTAAAAGACAGCTTACTTAACTTGTATTTTAATCAGGATCTTAAAAAAATAGCTACAGCTAATATCAAACATTCCTTTTAAAACCAGGAATAAGAATGGATGTCCATTATTACCAGTTCTATTCTACATTATCCCAGAAACCCAAACCAATGCAGCAAGACAAAGAAATAAAAATTCTAAGAACTGAAAAGAAAAACACACAAAATATTATTTTAACACAACTGTCTGAATATAAAACTTTAAAAACATCTACAGATAAGTTATAGAATTATTAATAGTTTAAGAAAATTGCATTTCTTTTTTTTTTTTTTTTTTTTGGCCTCCCCGCACAGCTGGTGGGATTTTTGTTCCCCGATCAGGGATTGAACCCAGGCCTTCAGCAGTGAGAGTGCAGAGTCCTAACCACTGGGCCGCCAGGGAATTCCTGACAATTGCATTTCTATATGCCCATACATGGAAATTATATTAGTAACTGTAATCGATTACAGAAATATTTACCAAGTAAAATAACAACCAAAATATTGGGCTGGCCAAAAATTTCATTTGGGTTTTCTGTATGATCTTATGGACAAACCTGAGTGAACTTTTTGGCCAGCCCTAGTAGAGGGTGTTGTGCTTCCTCCTATGACGGAATACTGGTACTGCACTTGGCCTTTTATAGTAACAACTAGAGAATGTACAAAATATAAGCAACAATTGTTTTCAGACATTGGGCGCTAGACAGAGAAGGATAATAAAAACTGTATCCCAGCAGTACCTCTACTTTCTTCCTGGTGGCTCTTTCTGGACCACAAGGTGGGGAGGAGGAACCCAAACAGAGCATGAGAGTCTTACTGAGTTGAGGAGACAGAGATCAGGTTTTGGACAGGTGGCTGGAATTTGGAGGACAAGATGCTAGAGCGGAGAGAGCTATGTGGAGAAAGGGCTCCAGGGACTTCCCTGGTGGTCCAGTGATTAAGACTCCAAGCTCCCAGTGCAGGGGGTCTGGGTTCGATTCCTGGTCAGGTAACTAGATCCTGCATGCTGCAAGGAAGGTCCTGCACATGGCAACTAAGACCCAGCGCAGGTAAATAAATAAATAAATATTTTTTAAAAATGTCTATCCTAAAGAAAGGGCTCCAGAAATCATCATAGAGGTCACCTTGAGTTTTGGCTGACTACAAAGCAGCACATGCTTAGAGAAAATTCTACAAGGTCAGGCAAAGAAAAGCACTTGGGAGCCCAAAGCTGAACAATTCCCAGAACTAGGAGATATTGAGTTCTCATCAGCCAGAGTGGAGAAATCCTCACTGAACACCTGGGAAGAACTATAGGCACACACACACACACACACACACACAATGATGGTGTGTATCAAAGCAACACAGGAACCAACTGAAAGAGCTCCCAGTGCCAAAGCAGAAACAATTTGAACAAAATAAAATATTACTATAAAGACACAGACCTACTAGAGAATGGACTTGAGGATATGGGGAGGGGGAAGGGTAAGCTGTGACAAAGTGAAAGAGCGGCATGGACATATATACACTACCAAACGTGAGGTAGATAGCTAGTGGGAAGCAGCCGCATAGCACAGGGAGATCAGCTCGGTACTTTGTGACCGCCTGGAGGGGTGGGATAGGGAGGGTGGGAGGGAGACGCAAAAGGGAGGGGATATGGAAACATATGTATATGTATAACTGATTATATTTGTTATAAAGCAAAAAAATAAAATAAAATTAAAAAAAAATAAAATAAAATAAAATAAAATCTCTCCTCTTCTGCCAAAAAAATAAAAAATAAAAAATAAAAATAAAATATTACTGAATTATAATCCCAGCAAGAATGATAACCTCATTCATGGCGTGAAGGCAATATTGTTAAGATGTCAGTTTTTCTCAAAATGTTTTAAATGTTCAGTGTAATTTTTTAAAAAGCAGGTTTTTTTCCCTCCCTTAGAAATAGACAAGCTGATTCCAAATATATGAGGATGAAAAGGATTTAGAGTACCTAAGACAATTTTAAGGAAAATTGGAAGGACTTCTACTATGTGATCTAAAATACTATTATGAAGCTACAGCTTCAAGACAATGTGGTGTGGTAGTGGAGTATGAATCAACCTATGTATCAATAGAGAAGACTAGAAAATCCAGAAATATACACATATATGTATATATTCCCACACATATATAGTTTATTCATTTTCAAAGACGTACCAAGGTAATTCATAGTCTTTCTAATAAATGGCAATGGAAAAAAGGGGATCCATATGGGAGAAAAAGGTGTCTCAACGTTTGCATCACACCATAGATGAAAATTAGGAGAAGAAAGGGCAGTGCATGGAGGGAAGATGGGTCGGCGGGAACTGGGATGACCTTTTCATGGAGATCACAACCCCAGCCACTTCTGATTACTTCTCCAGTTTTACCATTTCCTCCGATTCCTCTGTTCATCATTTCAGTTCCTTGAATGAGATATTCTGTGGTTTGATTCTAGACATTGCCATGCTATTTCATTTTACTGGAACGCTTTCTACACAATTACATCTCATCTTTATTTGGGTAACTCCTATTCATTTCACCTTTGATTTTCCTTTTGATTAATTGGTAAATACATGCAATCTTTATAATATATGAAAGATATAAAAATTTTTGAAAGAACACCTGTAGAGCCCTCTCTGAAAGGGATTTCTAAAACCAGCACTAGCTTTGATATTAGCCAGGAGGACTCATAGTCTCAGAATATGGTCAAAGTCACAGTATGATTTATTACAGTGAATGGATACAAAACAAAATCAGCATAGGGAAAAGGCACAAGGCAATCAGGTGCAAGCTTCTAGGAGTCCTCTCCTAGGGGAGTCATGTAGGATGTGTTTAACTCTTCCAGCAATGAGTCGTGACAACATGTGTAAAGTGTTGCTTATTAGAGAAGCTCTTTAGGGACTCGGTGCCAAGGGTTTTTGCTGGGACCTGGACATGCAGCTCCCTCTGCCTGGCATGTACCAAAATTCAAGACTTCGGGATGGAAAGCAGGTGTTTGGCATAAACCATATTGTTTAGGCGCTGTGAGCCACTCTTATCAGGCAATGGTGGGAACCCTCCCAAGATGAAATCTAAGCTCCCAGACACTAGCCAAGGTCTCAACTTACAAGCAGGTCTTTCTAAGGATAGCATCTCAGGCCTGCTACTTATTCTGGAACCCACTTCCTGTCCATGCCCATCCCAAGTCCCAAACACTTCCCCTCCACCCATCAAGTAACCACCATATTAATGAATATTTACTGTGACCTTGCTTTTCTTCCTACAGATGTATTTTATATGTATGTATGCCTATACAATTTATTTTTGGTTTCGCAATGTTTTGAACTTCATCTAACTAGAATAATGTACCTTTCAATTTTTCATTTATATAATGCTTGTGATGCTCATCCATGTTAATATCTGCATTTCCTAGTGTGTGTGTATGTGTATGTATACACACATACCTTATTGTTTAAACTTAATTATATGTATGTATGTGTTGTGTGTGTACATATACATATACACATCTGTTGGAGATAAAATATAATCTTCAACTCAATAAAGCATTATCTTTAAATTTGCTCATTGATACATTATTTATTTTAATAACTTTACTGATTTCTTTTTTTAAATTTTAATTAATTAATTAGTTTATTTTTGGCTGCGTTGCGTCTTTGTTCCTGCACGCGGCCTTTCTCTGGTTGTGGCGAGTGGGGCTACTCTTCGATGCAGTGTGTGGGCTTCTCATTGCAGTGGCTCATCTTTGTTTTGGAGCATGGGCTCTAGCACGTGGGCTTCAGTAGTTGTGGCTCACAGACTCCAGAGGGCAGGCTCAGTAGTTGTGGCACACGGGCTTAGTTGCTCCATGGCATGTGTGATCTTCCCGGACCAGGACTCGAAACTGTGTCCCCTGCATTGGCAGGCAGATTCTTAACCACTGCGCCACCAGGGAAGTCCTGATACATTATTTATATTAGTGAAAACAATGTAAATATCAATAGAATAATGAATAATTAAGTTATGCGGCAGGAGATAATTTAAAGATAATACCGTACTGAATTGAGGATTATATTCTATCTTCAACAAACTTGTACAGAGAATCCATTATGTTCTAGGAAGGCATGAGCACGGATGTAGATGTATATGTCTGTTCACGTGTCAAGTCCATAGTTTTTTATTACCATTGTTTTATATTATTTTAATATCTGATAATATCAGTTTTCTTAATTGTCTTATTTTTCCAAATTTCTTGACAATTCCAATTCATCTAATATCTTATTTGGAATTTAGAAGCATAGTACATAGTACAAAAACCAACAAAATTATCTTAGGGGATTCTCATTACATTTACATTTTGCTCTGGATTTGACTCTTATTTTTTCCCAAATGGTTACTGAATTTTCTCCAACTCATTTATTGAAAAGTTTATATTTTTCTCAAAGGCTTGCGCTACAACCTTTCTTGTAAGTTAAATTCCCACATGTTGTTCTACTCTATCAGCTTGTCTATTAATATTTCTCTATAACACTATTCTAATATTCTAGGCTTTTATGATATATTTTATTATATGGTATAGTTGGTTCCATCTTATTGCTCTTCTGTTTAAAAGATTTCTTATCTTATTTCTTGATTCTTTTTATATATGAAACTAAAATCCATTTGCCTATTCTCATACATAGCCTTAGATATTTTTACTGGAATCCTACTAAATTTATGAATAAATTAGAAAGAACTGACATCTTTTTGAAATTGAGTCTTCTGTGGAGAGATAGACAATAATCAAAATAAGCAAGCTAAATATATGAAATATTTTTTGATGATAAGTGCTAAATAAAGCAGGGAAGGAGACTGGAAGGTGGGGCTGGAGGTTGCTATTTTAAATAGGAGAGACTCACCAATATTTTAGTATAGACTCTAATGAAATGAGGGAGGCAGTTCATGTTCTAGACCTAGGGATTGGCAAGTTCAAAGGCCCTCAAGAATTGGCTTTGGCTAAGAGCACAAACAGCTCACCCATAGTAACAGGAGGCCAGGCAGAGTGTCCCACCTAGATGCAGTTCAATGGCTAGATGTGGTGGTAGGCTGGGGTAGACAGTCTCCTGTTTTCTTAGTGAAATAGGAAGTTGCACAGAATGAGGATCTGGAAGGCAGTGTTAAGAGGAGAAGGGGACGGTGGTGTTAATAGCAGGCAGCACTAAGGGCCTATTCAAGAATAGTGACTGTGGGCTTCCCTGGTGGCGCAGTCCCTGGTTGAGAGTCCGCCTGCCGATGCAGGGGACACAGGTTCGTGCCCCGGTCCGGGAAGATCCCACATGCTGCGGAGCGGCTGGGCCCGTGAGCCATGGCTGCTGAGCCTGCGCGTCCGGAGCCTGTGCTCCGCAACGGGAGAGGCCACAACAGTGAGAGGCCCACGTACCACAAAAAAGAAAAAAAAAAAAGAATAGTGACTGTGAATTCACAGTGAGGACTGTCAGCATGGCTGTGCATGGTTCTCTAGCCACAGTCAGCCACGTGGGTAAAGGCTTGGAGGGCGCAAGAGCTGGACTTACTCAGGGTTGTGATTTAACCAAGCAGGAATCACAAGGCAAGAGCAGGGCAAGGAAACCGAGGATGAAGTGTTTGAGGATAATAACAGTGACTGTGGAATTGCCGCTGGATAAGGGGAGAAGTGAGGGCAGGAGGGGGCAAGGGGCTGTGACCTTTCTTGGGTCTTATAAACTAGCACATCAAAATTACTTTGTAAAATTTATTGTAAAACTAGCTTTTTAGAGATTATTCTTCAAACTATAAATCTGTGAAGAGATCACCTCATTATTTTAATTAATTAAAGAACGTAATTAATAGTATTCTTACAAACCTGAACATTTTTCCATCCCCAAAAGTTATCATATAGCCAAGAATGTAACAATAGTTAAAGACTCTGTTATTAAACTTCAACATCAATCATAAAAGAAATTTCACCCTTGTAGCATTCAAATAATTATCCATAATCTGTGGTATCAAATACAGACATGGAATGAATAATTAAAATTCACAGAAAATGGGAAAGTTTTGGATAACTGTTAAGTGTTCCATTGGATGCTTAAGCCTTTTCAATTTTTGATACACCAGAATAGCAAATCTGATTAACCACCATTTTATATTTTCTTTCTTCCCTTACAAGGGATCTGAGAAGTAAAATGGTAGGCTATAGGACAAATCCTAGGCCTTGCTGAAAACAAGGCCATGATTTGTAAAGTACTGATTAACTATCCAGAAACAGCTAAGTTGACTTCTTTCACTTCTAACTCAATAAAGATCAAACCTATATTTCCTTCCCCCTCACTCATTTTTCATAAAATCTCAGAGTTGAAAAGAATGCAAGCATACACCAGTGCTTAGCTCCTATGTGGATTTTTGACAAGGGGTCATACAGTTTCTGCTTTTGTGGTGCCAGTGATGGGGAAGTCCAATTTATAATCCAATTGACTTCAGCTCTGTTTGCTATAAAGTTCTATGTCAAAATGAGCCTAAATATGTTGCCATAGTACTTTCACCCACTTGTCTCGGACCTGTACCCACAGTCACAGTAAGTATATTTGATTCCTCTCCCACAATATAATCTTTCAAAGAACATTTTTAAAAACTGTCATGTTTTTTACTCGACATAAACAGCTATACTTTTTTCCCACTTCTTTTAGTCATTCTTCATATGATCTTCTACCAGCCAAACCCTTGTCTTCAGATCAGCTCCAGAGTATTGTTTTACAATTCAAATACTACAAATAAGGACAGCCCAACTCAGAGAGGATCTGACCTATGAAGGCCTCTATTATACTTCTCTTTGGATAACTTAAAATTCCATTTGCTATTTTTAGTATCTATATCACATGGCATTTGTTGCACTTAGCTGTACTCCTGTGTGGTTGGTTTCCTGGGCCAAGTTCCAGCCATTACATTTGTCTATATTAAATTTGATTCTCCTAGATTAAGCCCATCATTTCAACCTACTACCTTTTTGATTGTGATTCTGTCATATCTAGTAGCCTTCTAGTTTTACCTCATCTAAAGGTTTAATCAGTATACTCTCAATGTCATTATATATATAGCTATAAAAAAAAGTCTGATTACTAAGGAGTCTGTTCTTCAGTTTTAAAGCACTTTCCCAGCTTGACATCAAACAGCACTGTTTCAGTCTTTTCTGATTACTTCATTGAGTACAAATCCACCCACGTTACGTCATCTTGTCTACAAAAGCATCACGCAATGCTTGACATTCCCCCTAAATGCTGTAGTATTTGTTTCATAAATCATCTTTAAGTACAACTCCATAGTGGGTATCATAGCTTTAATCCTACAGTTAAAGGCCACACTTTTATGATTTAAATACAGCATCACAAAAATGTTTTAGAGGTCTCTGGCTCAAGATAATGGACTGAACACAAATATTTGTCTCGTGTTCCTTCTTAAACTCCACTAATATTATGCTCTGGAATTATAGAAAGTTATGTAAACACTGGAAGAGGGAAGTTAATGAGGGGATTTATCCACAGATAAGAAATTTCAAACAAATCTGGAAGACAAAGTGGGACAGAAGTGTGTTAATAGGTGAGATGGAGCTCAAACTGCAGTTCAGTGAGATAGCAGTGTAGCTAGGAGACCAACCAGAATCTGGAGATCAGAGAGTAGGAATGCAGAGTCGGGCTGAGTATACGGAAGAGCTGTGCTAATCTAATCCCATCTTTCCTGCCTCACCCACCAGAGGCTGCATCACAGAAGAGGAAAAGTTCTGATTTCTAAGGAAATTAAACACTTTGAAGGCCTATGTTTTCCAAGGCGAGTACTGGGTTTGACTTCCTCATGAGGAAATACTGCATCTGCACTAAATGTCCCTCCAGCATATAACAACTTCCCATCTGGGGAAAGAGGCTTATCAGGAGGCAGTAAAAGGAGAAACTCATACCAACTACATGAAATAATCCATCACATCTTTTATTCTTAAATATAAAGGAACTAGGGCTTCCCTGGTGGCACAGTGGTTGGGAGTCCACCTGCCGATGCAGGGGACACGGGTTCGTGCCCTGGTCCGGGAGGATCCCACATGCCGCGGAGCTCCTGGGCCCGTGAGCCATGGCCGCTGAGCCTGCGTGTCCGGAGCCTGTGCTCCGCAACGGGAGAGGCCGCGGCAGTGAGAGGCCCGTGTAATGCAAAAAATAAAAAAATAAAAAAATAAAGGAACTAACAAGGTTCAACAGATGCATCGGGGAGAAAAAACCAATGTGAAAGAGCTAGACCAAGATACACAAGAAAAAAATAATCCCAGAAGAAATAGATAATTCAAGAAACAAAAGAGGGCTTGAAATAAAATAGCCTCAAGAAAATATTATACATATAAAACAAAATAAAATCCTTTGAAACAGTAACAGTATAAAAAAGGGCTACAATAATAATACAAATGTGACAATAAAAATATTTCAATAGAACTAGAAGATAAAGTTGAAAAATATTCCATGTTACCTTTCAAGGTTTAATGCGCATAAGAATCACCTGAGGATCTTATTAGTAAAGAGTCTAGTTCAGTAGTTTTGAGGTGAGGCCTGAAGTTCTATATTTCTAACAAGCTTCCAGGTGAGGCCAGTGCTACTGGGCCATGGACATACTATGAGTAGAAAGCCCATAGATATAGAAGTTAAAAACAAGAGAGTTCAAAATTATGAAACAAGAAAGAGGAGTGAAAGACAATGTAGGAGAGCCAACATATGCAACTAATTAGAGTTGCAAGAAGAGAAAATGGATCAAATATGTCAAAGAAACCACAGAAGAAAACTTCTGGAATTGGAAAGTCTTCAGATTAAAGGAGTTCATTGAGTAGGGTTGAGTAGGAGGAATTTTAAAAAGACCCGCTTCTGGACACATTCATATGCAATTTCAGAACACATGAAAATAAATAAATATAAATACCCTAAGAACTTCCAGAGACTAAAAAGTTAGGACAACTACAAAGGAGTTTGGAAGAGACAGATATAAGACTTCTCTTAGATGGATTGGATGCTGGCAGGCAACGCCTTCGAAATTCTGAGTGTAAAAACTTGGGACGTGAATTTTTAGGTCCTGTTGCTCTTGATCACTCAAGTTAGGGCAAAACAGTAACGTAACCAAGATGTGATAGACACCAAAGGTTGGCTGACCCGTTTCCATTCCCAACATCCTTCTCCCCTGCCTGCCTCTCCAACAGAGGCTGGTAAATCCCAGTGCTTGTTTATAAACTTTGAGCAGCTAGAAGTGGCCATTAGACACCAGTCTGGTCAGTGAGGTGTAGGCAAAAGTATGCTGAAGGTGTTTTGGGGGAATTTTGGTCCAAGTTTCACATATGTTCCAAAAGAACTTTTGTTTGTTGGTTGGTTATACAGCTATTTATGTGAATTTATTAATAATGTTACTTAAAGAATATATTTTCAGTTACTTTTGGTATGTTTTATCATTAAATTTCTGAGAGGGTCTGTTAAAATCTCCAGCTACATTTATCAATTTATCAATCTCCCCCTGTAATTCTAACAGTTATTGCTATAAATCTTTTAAGGCATTAGAAATTGTTTCTTGGGCCCTTTGGGCTCTCTGAGTAGTACCATAGCAGTCGGCAAGAACAAGCACCTTACGAAAGGTGACAAAAGGAAGCCAAGAAGAAAGTGGTTGACCCATATTCTAAGAAAGGTTGGTATGATGTGAAAGCACCAGCTATGTTCAATGGAAGAAATACTGGGAAAACACTAGTCATGAGAACTCAAGGAACCAAAATCGCATCTGATGGCCTCTAGGTCGTGTTTTTGAAGTGAGCCTTGCTAATCTGCAGAATGATAAAGGTGCATTTAGAAAATTCAAGCTAATTACTGAGGATGTTCAGGGAAAAAACTGCCTAACTAATTTCCATGGCAAGTTTGAATGGGAAAACTCATGGATCTACATGGTGAAGGTAGCAGTTCTGGAAAAGCTACTGGGGATGAGACAGGTGCTAAAGTTGAACAGGCTGATGGATATGAGCCACCAGTCCAAGGATCTGTTTAAAATTCAGGCTTTTAATGGTGACAGATAAAAGATCTTACTTGTGATTAAAAAAAAAAGAAAAAAGAAAGAAATTGTTTCTTGGAATTTCCCTTAGGAATTCCCAGAGGTTAGGACTCAGCGCTTTCACTGCTTGGGGGACAGGTTTGATCCTTGGTGGGGGAACTAAGATCCCGCAAGCTGTGGGGTGCTGCCAAAAAGAAAAGAATTGTATCTTGATTATATTGTTAGTCTTAATGCTCCATTTTCCTTTAGAGCTGAGCTTGCAGCCTGAGTTGTTTGCTATCACTTCCAGAACTGGAAGGTTGGCCTATACCATGAGAGTCTCTTTATGGCCTAAGAGGAACATTTTATAAATATTCCAAAGATACTTAAAATTTGCTGATGTAGGGTACTTGCTCTTTTATTTTATTATTTTTTTTGCAGTACATGGGCCTCTCACTGTGGGGCCCCTCCCACTGCAGGGCACAGGCTCTGGACGCGCAGGCTCAGCGGCCATGGCTCACGGACCCAGCTGCTCCGCGGCATGTGGGATCCTCCCAGACCGGGGCACGAACCTGCTTCCCCTGCATCGGCAGGCGGACTCTCAACCACTGCGCCACCAGGGAAGCCCACCTGCTCTTTTAAATTCATCTATAATACTTTTTCAGGTCTCTGACCATTGATCACTAATTTTTTTCAAAAGCAGTCGTTAATCAATACTTCTGTAATGGTCAATGTCAACAGTGAGACAAAATCTTTTTTTTTTTTTAACAAATTTAATCAGTTATACATATACATATGTTTCCATATCCCCTCCCTTTTGCGTCTCCCTCCCACCCTCCCTATCCCACCCCTCCAGGCGGTCACAAAGCACCGAGCTGATCTCCCTGTGCTATGCGGCTGCTTCCCACTAGCTATCTACCTTACGTTTGGTAGTGTATATATGTCCATGCCGCTCTTTCACTTTGTCACAGCTTGCCCTTCCCCCTCCCCATATCCTCAAGTCCATTCTCTAGTAGGTCTGTGTCTTTATTCCTGTCTTACCCCTATGTTCTTCATGACATTTTTTTTTTCTTAAATTCCATATATATGTGTTAGCATACAGTATTTGTCTTTCTCTTTCTGACTTACTTCACTCTGTATGACAGACTCTAGGTCTATCCACCTCATTACAAATAGCTCAATTTCATTTCTTTTTATGGCTGAGTAATATTCCATTGTATATATGTGCCACATCTTCTTTATCCATTCATCCGATGATGGACACTTAGGTTGTTTCCATCTCCGGGCTATTGTAAATAGGGCTGCTATGAACATTTTGGTACATGTCTCTTTTTGAATTATGGTTTTCTCGGGGTATATGCCCAGTAGTGGGATTGCTGGGTCATATGGTAGTTCTATTTGTAGTTTTTTAAGGAACCTCCATACCGTTCTCCATAGCGGCTGTACCAATTCACATTCCCACCAGCAGTGCTGAGACAAAATCTTCTGAAACCTTTTTATTTTTGGCAAGCAGTTTTAGAGTAAGTTGTTCAGTCTTCACCCCCCTCTTCCTCCTTTTCTTCTTGTTCTAATATAATCTTAAATTAATTCATATACATTTAATAATAAAATAATTAATAACAATAATAAAATTTAAAAGTACTTTTAATATCCACTAATCTCATTTTGAGATTAATCTTTAATATTTGTTTTGTTTTATAATAAACTTAAGGTCTCTATTTTTGCATATTTTAACTTGTTTCAGTTCTCACCACTCATTATTGCACCCTGAGGTCTGCTTTGTCTGGGCACGAGGCAAAAATGAACTTCAAATCTTACTAAAATATGAGGAAAGGTAGTGACTACAGGCTAAGATCAAAGGGATTTGCCATAGCTTTGTGTGTTTCATATGTATTCTGCTTTGACCCCAATTAACGAAGAACAAAATTAGGAGCTTCCCCTCACCAACCCTTGGGTATTTTTATACCCTTACCACTGAAGATGAGAGTTCACTGGCTACAGTGCTAATTTTATTTGTGATCTCTGGCAAAGTATTCCAAATGATTTGAACTGTAGAGGCTATAATTTCTGATTCAACATAGCTGAAAATCTTGGGGGGAGGAAATTCTTGAATCCCAAATTAGGGTCCGTGTCATGATTTTTATTGTCTTGGTGCTGAAAAACCATTGACATGCCCCCTTTCCATTTAACTAAAAATTTAAAAATCCTAAACTGTAAAATAGATGTTAGAAAACCCAGTACAATCCTGACATTTCTCATGCTGACTTCAGTGTTTTAACAACATAAAGATTTCAAAAACAATTCTCATGTAATGGGGTCCTGTTTTCAGACCACCTTAACCACAAACATAGTGGGCTTATTGGGTTAATGAACTCAGGGTACATTTCCTCCAAAAAACTCACTGGGCCAGAGTGGCAAAAATCAAATGCCTGTAGGGGCCAAGAGGTAAAACAAAATGACTGAAGCACTGTGCGTAAACTCATAAAGAAGATCGGGTTTTTGGCAATTACGAGAAAATACCGCTTCTAAGAGGGATGGGGTTTTCCAACTCCAGGCAGTTGTGGCCAAGAATTGTTGCCAAATATTGCCAGGTCTTTCCAAATACAAATTTTACAACAATACTTCCTGTATTAATTCTGGTGACTACTTAGGAACTTTTTAGTAGTTACACATTTTAATTATTTATAATATATATAGTTTGTAGGCCAATAGAACACACCAACGAGCTAAATCCAGGGCAGTCTGTGGGCACCAGTTTGTGACCTCAGTTACATGACTTTAATACCTTCTGACACTGACCAGGAAAGATAATTCAGATTAAATTTCCCATCATTTGGTGGGATGAGGTTTTCAGGAAGAGATTTCAGTTGATTGAAAGAAAAATGAAGAAATTTGCTATTTCTGACAGGTTGGAATGTGTGATACAGTAACTCATAACACAAATAATACTTTGGTATCTGATGATGTCTCTTCTTACTAAGAGTTCAAAAGTTCTGCAGTGAGATATATGACATTTACCAAGCTGCATCCCAGAGACAAGACCTCCAGTCAGAATGTGATTGACCAAACTTCTAAACTGAAATATTTTTCAGTAATCATTATTATGTATACTGATTTATTCCCCTCTGTTCTGATAGGTGCAATAACATTAAGCCAGTTTCCTTAACTGTTCTCTGTATTTCAAGATCTGGCTACCGATCAATAGGGCTTTAATTTTTTTTTCCCCAGAGTCTTTTAAGTATATTTTGGTTGGAGCAAAATTGTTTTTCATCTCACTTACAGAGTAGTTTTCTAACAACCACATAGAACATTTTAATTGCAAATGCAGCCACTCCAAATAGCTAGGCAAATTAGCATAAATACAGAACTGAAAGCTGTTAGGATGGTCCTAAATTAAGTCGGGCTACAAGAAGAAATTTTAGTGAACAAAAATGGTTAAACATAGAGAACTCACTGAATTGGTGTTGTAGTTCTGGCCGTTCGTGCTTACAACTGTGCATTCTTCCCACTTAGCACAGGGCATTTCACATGATTTGGTTGTTCAGTATACACTTGCTATATGAATGAATGAGTAGGCTAGGTCTCCTGGCTTTCACCATGTATTTATCCTCAACGCCTCTGTTGCATTAATATTGCTAAAAAGCTGACTGCATCATGTCATTCCTCAGCTCAAATACCCTTGCATTATCTACAAAGTAAAAATGTCCTTGGCCTGAATAAAATCCTTTTCTACTTTTAATGCTTGCTACTTGTAAAACGAGTCCTCTTGCACCAGCCAACCACATCATTTAGCACACTTCTTAAAATACACACACACACAGACACACACACACACACACACACAACCTTGTTCCACCTCTCAAAACTAATTAAATCCTCTCCATCTGGTTAGCTTTGGTTGGGTGCTTATTTTCTTAATGAAATACTCCTTGGGCACACCAGCTTACTTTGCTTTTGTTTTTATCTTAATAATAATCAATATCTGGCTCTTGTAAATTCAGATTCCCTGGCTCTTCCCCAGACCTAATCAATAAGTTCTCTAGAGGAGGAGTCTGGAAATTTCCTCCAGGAGATAATACTTTTGTTAGGAAAGTGTAGGAAACTAACATATCATGCTTTCTCTTGTCATAGAATGACTGACAGCCTTTTATTGTTACCTGTCTCCTCTTTCTCCTCAGTAAGATAATGTGCTCTTGATGTATAGGGATTATATTTATATTTATTCTGTTTGCTTCTCCATGCCTAACAGTATGCTGATAATAGATACTTTACCAATTCCTGCTACACGAATGGATCATCTAGTGAAAATTTTGCCTAGGCAAACCTTTTCAAAAAATGTGATTTGCAACATTGGTCCCTAATAGAAGTATTTGTGAAGGACAAACACTTTCTAGCTTAAAATGTTCCATTTTATTTGGTTAGGAAAGGAATAGAAAAATATATTACCCAGCTTCAATGTTAAAAATGAATAAGGGCATATGGGATTGTTTAGGAGTAAACTGTGGTGAAATGCTTACTCATCAGAGATTCTATATTTAAGCACTGATGTTGGAACAAATTCAAGAATAAAAAAATATCCTCCATGAATATTTAAGTAAGACAGAAATGTGAAATGAAAAGGTGAGGGCTTTGAAACTGGAGCCAAACATCTTAAATTCCATTATCACTTTTCTTTTTTTAAAAAAAAGTTTAGTGGGGCTTCCCTGGTGGTGCAGTGGTTGGGAACCTGCCTGCCAACGCAGGGTACACGGGTTTGAACCCTGGTCTGGGAAGATCCCACATGCCTCGGAGCAGCTGAGTGCGTGCGCCACGGCTACTGAGCCTGTGCTCTAAAGCCCGTGAGCCACAACTACTGAAGCCCGCGTGCCTAGAGCCTGTGCTCCACAACGGGAGGAACCACCGCAATGAGAATCCTGAGCACTGCGGCAGGGAGTGGCCCCCACTCGCTGCAACTAGGGGGAGACCGCCCGCAGCAGCAAAGGCCCAGTGCAGCCAAAAATAAATAAATAAATTTATTTTTTTAAAAAAAAGCTTAGTGGATGGGACATTGGTTTAATACTAAAGTGTCTTCTTCAATTTGAGTTGTACCAGTACGTCATTTTATTTTGAAAGTCTTTACTATTGGGTGTCTTTTCGTGAATTTGTTAATCTTCAGAATCCACATGTGTAAGATGAGAAAATAGAAGGTACCTCTGGTTTCTTAAGGTGTGAAAGGTGCAAATAACTCCTATTTTCCAACTTGAAACAGAATAAATGGAGTGTTCTGTTCAACTGTTCTATATGCCATCGATCTGATTAAAATGATACAGTAAATGGCTGTTTATAGAGTTTTATAGGAACACATCCATGACTGTCTGATAAAGGACGGGTGTATGAGAAGTTAGTTTTAGCTTTAACATATTTCTTAAGGGAAGGAGAAAACTCCATTTCTAGAGGAAAAAAAAATCTGACCAAAACGATTTGTTAGAAGAAGCTAAGAGATACCCTAACGAGATTTTAAAGAAGCTGAAACATGAGTTTGGCTCAGAAGGAAATACCAGAGTCTCTGTGGTATTTTCAAAGTATTTTTACACATTTGATAACAATCTTCTTTATAAATACTTTTGTGACAGTAGTGGTCTGTATCACACTACTTTGCATTTGCTATATGTGATGCCAAATAGAATTCTTCTCTTGTTACACTTCATGCTCCAGAAACACCAAAGCACTTGTAGGTCTCCAAGTGTACCATGCTCTCTGAACATTTTGTGTTTCTCCACTGTTGTCCGGAATGTCCTTCCCAGCTTACGTGTAACAGACTCCCGCTCTTCTAAGTCTAGGTTGCAACATCATTGCTTCTACAATGATTTCCTTGTATCAAGATAAACTTAAGAGCTTCTCCTCCATGGTCCCATGGTGCCTCTTGAGGTAAATGTATCTATTTATTTCTCCATTTCATCAAGAGACTATAAACAATTTCAGGTCCAGAATGTGAGGGTTTTTCTTGTTTTTTGTTAGTCTTGCTCTTTTCAGGACCTAGAGCAGTTGTACTTGCCATACAGTAAGAAGTCGTCAATAAATAGATTATGAATGACGGGAAATTAGACAACCAACAGTGATCAATAAATCCTCTAGTAATGGAGAGCCTCTATAATGTTTTCCATATTAAAAAAAGAAACTTCCCAAATCATGTAAAACTATATTTTCCTAGGTGTGGCATCATTATAGGATTGAAAATCAGTGAGGCCAAATCTAAATGAGGTTATCTGACACTTTATCTGTCTTCTTTCCAACCTTGATTTTCTGAGCAGTTCCCCTCCTTAAGGCACTACTCTCCTTTCATTTTCTAATATGCTTCTCCACATAAAATCAGAAAAAGTTTAGATGCTATTTGTTTGTGCTCATTTCATGATGGATCATAAATTAGGAAGTTCCAATATGTTACCTTAGTTACGTGTAAATAATGTAGTCTAGTGTTTGCTTCGGCAGCGCATATACTAAAATTGGAACAATACAGAGAAGATTAGCATGGTCCCTGCGCAAGGATGACACGCAAATTCGTTAAGCGTTCCATATTTTTTTGAAATTAAAAAAAATGTAGTCTAGTTCACTAGTTTGGGGTACAAAGTTCCTTTTAATATTCAAATTAACTTTGAGATTTCTGGTTCAAATGGCTGAACTGAGCTCATGCTTTTTTTACTTTTCCTTCTTGCACCCCTATGAAAACTTATAATAATGAAAAATATAAAATCATCACAACAAAGGGAAGGAAAGATGGACAAGGATTTTAACTTGTTGGGTAAGATGGAAAATAGATGAAACAGTAACTAATATTGCAGCATAGGTGACCTATAACCTAGAAACAATGTACAGAGGGGTGCTGCCAAAAGAGAGCCAGCTTTTACTTTTGTTAATTTTTGCTTTTGTTTCCTTCATTTCTTTTTCATTTATTTCTGAACTGATCTTTATGATTTCTTTCCTTCTGCTAACTTTGGGGTTTTCTTTGTTCTTCTTTCTCTAGTTGTTTTAAGTGTAGGGTTAGATTGTTTATTTGAGATTTTTCTTGTTTCTTGAGGTGAGATTGTATTGCTATAAACTTCCCTCTTAGAACTGCTTTTGCTGCATCCCATAGGTTTTGGGTCGTCGTGTCTCCATTATCATTTGTTTCTAGGTATTTTTTGATTTCCTCTTTGATTTCTTCAGTGATCACTTCGTTATTAAGTAGTGTATTGTTTAGCCTCCATGTGTTTGTATTTTTTACAGATCTTTTCCTGTAATTGATATCTAGTCTCATAGCATTGAGGTCGGAAAAGATACTTGATACAACTTCAATTTTCTTAAATTTATCAGGGCTTGATTTGTGACCCGAGATATGATCTATCCTGGAGAATGTTCCATAAGCACTTGAGAAAAATGTGCATTCTGTTGTTTTTGGATGGAATGTCCTATAAATATCAATTAAGTCCATCTTGTTTAATGTATCATTTAAAGCTTGTGTTTCCTTATTTATTTTCATTTTGGATGATCTGTCTATTGGTGAAAGTGGGGTGTTAAAGTCCCCTACTATGAATGCGTTACTGTCGATTTCCCCTTTTATCGATGTTAGTATTTGCCTTATGTATTGAGGTGCTCCTATGTTGGGTGCATAAATATTTACACTTGTTATGTCTTCTTCGTGGATCGATCCCTTGATCATTATGTAGTGTCCTTCTTTGTCTCTTTTAATAGTCTTTATTTTAAAGTCTATTTTGTCTGATATGAGAATTGCTAGTCCAGCTTTCTTTTGGTTTCCATTTGCATGGAATATCTTTTTCCATCCCTTACTTTCAGTCTGTATGTGTCTCTAGGTCTGAAGTGGGTCTCTTGTAGACAGTATATATATGGGTCTTGTTTTTGTATCCATTCAGCCAATCTGTGTCTTTTGGTGGGAGCATTTAGTCCATTTACATTTATGGTAATTATCGATATGTATGTTCCTATTCCCATTTTCTTAATTGTTTTGCGTTTGTTATTATAGGTTTTTTCCTTCTCTTGTGTTTCTTGCCTAGAGGAGTTCCTTTAGTGTTTGTGGTAAAGCTGGTTTGGTGGTGCTGAACTCTCTCAGCTTTTGCTTGTCTGTAAACGTTTTAATTTCTCCATCAAATCTGAATGAGATCCTTGCTGGGTAGAGTAATCTTGGTTGCAGGTTTTTCTCCTTCATCACTTTAAATATGTCCTGCCAGTCCCTTCTGGCTTGCAGAGTTTCTGCTGCAAGATCAGCTGTTAACCTTACGGGGATTCCCTTGTGTGTTATTTGTTGTTTTACCCTTGCTGCTTTTAATATGTTTTCTTTGTATTTAATTTTTGACAGTTTGATTAATATGTGTCTTGGCGTATTTCTCCTTGGATTTATCCTGTATGGGGCTCTCTGTGCTTCCTGGACTTGATTAACTATTTCCTTTCCCATATTAGGGAAGTTTTCAACTATAATCTCTTCAAATATTTTCTCAGTCCCTTTCTTTTTCTCTTCTTCTTCTGGAACCCCTGTAACTCGAATGTTGGTGTGTTTAATATTGTCCCAGAGGTCTCTGAGACTGTCCTCAGTTCTTTTCATTCTTTTTTCTTTATTCTGCTCTGCGGTAGTTATTTCCACTATTTTATCTTCCACCTCACTTATCCATTCTTCTGCCTCAGTTATTCTGCTATTGATCCCATCTAGAGTATTTTTTATTTCATTTATTGTGTTTTTAATCGATGCTTGATTCATCTTTAGTTCTTCTAGGTCTTTGTTAACTGTTTCTTGCATTTTCTCTATTCTATTTCCAAGATTTTGGATCTTGGAAATAGAATCTTGGATCATCTTTACCATCATTATTCTGAATTCTTTTTCAGGTAGACTGCCTATTACCTCTTCATTTGTTAGGTCTGGTGGGTTTTTATCTTGCTCCTTCTCCTGCTGTGTGTTTTTCTGTCTTCTCATTTTGCTTATGTTACTGTGTTTGGGGTCTCCTTTTTGCAGGCTGCAGGTTCGTAGTTCCCGTTGTTTTTGGTGTCTGTCCCCAGTGGCTAAGTTTGGTTTAGTGGGTTGTGTAGGCTTCCTGGTGGAGGGGACTAGTGCCTGTGTTCTGGTGGATGAGGCTGGATCTTGTCTTTCCGGTGGGCAGGTCCACGTCTGGTGGTGTGTTTTGGGGTGTCTGTGGACTTATTATGATTTTAGGCAGCCTCTCTGCTAATGGGTGGGGTTGTGTTCCTGTCTTGCTAGTTGTTTGGCATCAGGTGACCAGCACTGTAGCTTGCTGGTCGCTGAGTGAAGCTGGGTGCTGGTGTTGAGATGGAGATCTCTGGGAGATTTTCACCGTTTGATATTATGTGGAGCTGGGAGGTCCCTTGTGGACCAGTGTCCTGAAGTTGGCTCTCCCACCTCAGAGACACACACTGACTCCTGGCTGCAGCACCAAGAGCCTTTCATCCACACGGCTCAGAATAAAGGGGAGAAAAAGTAGAAAGAAAGAAAGAAAGAAAGAAAGAAAGGAGGGAGGGACGGAGGGAGGGAGGGAGGAAGGAGGGAGGGAAGGAAGGAAAGAAAGAAAGAAAGAAAGAAGATAAAATAAAATAAAGTAAGATGGGCTTCCCTGTTGGCGCAGTGGTTGAGAGTCCGCCTGCCGATGCAGGGGACGTGGGTTCGTGCCCCAGTCCGGGAAGAGCCCACATGCCGCGGAGCGGCTGGGCCTGTGAGCCATGGCTGCTGACCCTGTACGTTCGGAGCCTGTACTCTGCAACAGGAGAGGCCACAACAGTGAGAGGCCCGCGTACCGAAAAAAAAAAAAAAAAAAAGAAAGAAGATAAAATAAAATAAAATAACATAACATAAGGTGGGCTTCCCTGTTGGCGCAGTGGTTGAGAGTCCGCCTGCCGATGCAGGGGACACGGGTTCGTGCCCCGGTCCGGGAGGATCCCACATGCCGCAGAGCAGCTGGGCCCGTGAGCCATGGCCACTGAGCCTGCGCGTCCGGAGCCTGTGCTCCACAATGGGAGAGACCACAACAGTGAGAGGCCCACGTACCGCAAAAAAAAAAAAAAAAAGTAAGATTAAAAAAATAAAGTTATTAAAATAAAAAATAATTATTAAGAAAAAAATTTTTTTAAAAAAGAAAGAAAAAAAAAAAAAAAAAGGACGGATAGAACACTAGGACAAATGGTGGAAGCAAAGCTATACAGACAAAATCTCCCACAGAAGCATACACATATACACTCACAAAAAGAGGAAAAGGGGAAAAAATCATAAATCTTGCTCTCAAAGTCCACCTCCTCAATTTGGGATGATTCGTTGTCTATTCAAGTATTCCACAGATGCAGGGTACATCAAGTTGATTGTGGAGCTTTAATCCGCTGCTCCTGAGGCTGCTGGGAGAGGTTTCCCTTTCTCTTCTTTGTTCACACAGCTCCCGGGGCTCAGCTTTGGATTTGGCCCCGCCTCTGCGTGTAGGTCGCCTGAGGGCGTCTGTTTTTGCTCAGACAGGACGGGATTAAAGGAGCAGCCGCTTAGGGGGTTATGGCTCACTCAGGCCGTGGGGAAGGAGGGGCACGGAGGCGGGGCGAGCCTGCAGCGGCAGAAGCCGGCGTGACGTTGCACCAGCCTGAGGCGCGCCGTGCGTTCTCCCGGAGAAGTTGTCACTGGATCCCGGGACCCTGGCAGTGGCGGGCTGCACAGGCTTCCGGGAGGATAGGTGTGGAGAGTGACCTGTGCTCGCACACAGGCTTCTTGGTGGCGGCAGCAGCAGCCTTAGCGTCTCATGCCCGTCTCTGGAGCTCCTTTAAGCAGCGCTCTTAATCCCCTCTCCTCGCGCACCAGGAAACAAAGAGGTAAGAAAAAGTCTCTTGCCTCTTCGGCAGCTCCAGACTTTTCCCCGGACTCCCTCCCGGCCAGGCGTGGTGCACTAACCCCTTCAGGCTGTGTTCACGCCGCCAGCCCCAGTCCTCTCCCTACGCTCCGACAGAAGCCCGAGCCTCAGCTCCCAGCCCCGCCCGCCCGGCGGGCGAGCAGACAAGCCTCTCGGGCTGGTGAGTGCCGGTCGGCACCGGTCCTCTGTGTGGGAATCTCTCCGCTTTGCCCTCCGCACCCCTGTTGCTGCGCTCTCCTCCGCGGCTCCGAAGCTCCCCCCTCCGCCACCCGCAGTCTCCGCTCGCGAAGGGGCTCCTAGTGTGTGGAAACCTTTCCTCCTTCACAGCTCCCTCCCACTGGTGCAGGTCCTGTCCCTATTCTTTTGTCTCTGTTTTTCCTTTTTTCTTTTGCCCTACCCAGGTACATGGGGACTTTCTTGCCTTTTGGGAGGTCTGAGGTCTTCTGTCAGCGTTCAGTAGGTGTTCTGTAGGAGTTGTTCCACGTGTAGATGTATTTCTGGTGTATCTGTGGGGAGGAAGGTGATCTCTGCGTCTTACTCTTCTGCCATCTTCCCCTCGTCCCTGGGGTCACTCTTCCTGGACACAAGTCTTTAGCCAATTATATCAATTGCAAATATCCTCCCCTACTCTGGTTTGCGTTTTCATGATTTTAATGGTGTTTCGTTGAAAAGCAGAAAATTAATAAAGTATAATTTTTCTATCACTGTTTTTTCAGTTGAAGGTGCTTTCTGTATCCTGTTTAAGAAAGATTTTCCTATCCCAAGGTAACGAATCTTTTCCTCTGCTATCTTCTAGTAACTTTACTGTTTTATATTTCATAGTTAGAGCTATAATCCACCTGGAATTAATTTTTGTGAATGACATGAGGTATGGAAAAAGTATTGTTCTGCATAGTTGCCTAACTGACCTGGCACCATTTGTTAAAAAGACTGAGGTTTCCCCACTGCTGCCTCTATATGTGTGTGTGTGTGTGTGTGTGTGTAGGTGTGTGTGGTTAAAGACTACTATTGTAAGTAAACATGTTTTCTTTTGAGACATTCTGTGACTTGATTATTATAAGTAGTCTCAAGTAGATGCAAATGCATTTAAAGTTTTGCTTGTAAATTACAACTGAGTCATATAAGAAAATCAGAGGAAAAAGGAGAGGCAGATAGGGTTAAGGAAATTAGAAATGGGAGAAGGCAGAAACACATCTATAAGGGATTCCAACAATGAGGAGGTGGCTCAGAGACCCCTAGATATGCTCTCAGATAATTAAAATGAGACTGTATGGTCTACATTAAAGCCTAGGTCACGGCCATAGGAAGGATCGGCTGCATTGGAATGCACCCAGATCTCAAGATTGACGAGGTGGGTGGCAGTGATTTGTTACAATTTAAACCTGAGACTGAGCGAGGAACCCATAGGTCACTAGAAGAGACTAGGTGGAGGCTTCCCACAAGCTGTAAGTTACTGAAGGAAGTGAGGACAGCAATGCCTAATGAAGATGCTTTAGGTTTGAACAAAATGATTCATTGCCGAGTAATTGTATTGTGCACTCTCTATTCCTTACTCTGAAATTCTTCTCCATAATAACGTGCCTGTCAGAGATTCCCAGATTCCAGTAGCTAACACTTAGGAGAAAAACAGAAAGCCGCTAAAGTGTGAGAGTATCAGGAATTTCACTTGATACTCCTCACTTTCAAAAGGGGAAGTCTCGGTTTCCGCCTCTGGCTGGTGATCGTGTAGAGAGAATGAAGAAGTTTGGAAGAAGGCACACATCGGAGGGGACAGGGGAGTGGTACAGGGCTCAGGGTTAAGAGTGAAAGAGCTTGGACCTTTATTTCATTGCAGACAATAATGTGACAGCTCTACGTCAGTTTATTAGGAATAATCTTTCGCTCAGTTCATCGATAGTCATTTGATTTACTCACAAAGATCACTTGGTCGGCATATACATGACCAGCTATTAATAGAGCTTTCAGGTGAGGGGAAAAAACCTTTCGGCCTTTGGTATTCCTACTGAAATGTTTCTAGGCTTGTAATAAATGGTATTTGTTTTGAGACACTCAGAAATTCCCTCAGTGTTAAGCCAAAGAAATTGCAATGTAAGCACAAAGTACTAAATATATTATCTCAGTCTGTTCAAGCTCTGAGTTACTAGTTGAACCATTTTGTTGTTGAGTTACTGGAATTAGGAACCACTTGAGAGCTTGTATCATGTACGTAACCCAATCTCTGAAGTATCTAGTACAGTGCTCTGAGTATATGGGTACTTAATAAATGCTTTTTGATTGATTACAAGAAAATCTTTAGCAAAATTCTATAACACTCACTAAAACTGAGCTCAGTTGAATTGGGGATAGGTGAAAGAACACTCAAAAATAACAAAGGGCTTCAAAATACTGTCTTCATTGCGGTTACAATAATCATTGCAAAGCAGATACACAAAAAGAAGAGGACCTAATGAAAGCTTCTAATTTCAGCAATCAAAGCCCTTATATTTTCAGTTTGCACAATTCCCAGCGCCTAGCCTTTTTGAAGCAGTATAAAAATTCCCCTATGATTCCCTCATAATTCTAACAGCGTCTAAATTCTTGAGGGAAATCTCCGGTCTGTTTTGTTTTCAACTCCTAAAATCCATGTCCTTTATCTTTCCTTAATCTTTGGGGGTTCAGCATTTTCCCGTCAAACTAGTTAGTTTTATTAGCCATTGTGCTTCTTGGTGTAGTACATTCTGCTTGTTCAGAGCATGGCCAGTTCTGTTGGAAGAACCAGGAAATGACTAGAAAATAGTTTTGGAGACTGGACAGTAGTCTAATATGCTGAAGCCCTCCAAATGAGGGTTTAACTTAACCTTACAATTGTTGACATTCTATCAGTATGAATTCTGGGTTCAGTATGAATTTTTGGTACGGAAAACATTGCACCTGATCAGTGTTTTTCCTCCACTCCTTATTCCCCAAATGTTAATATACTCTGGTAAGCCTTCCACTCCTGGGTACGTGGATGGAATCTTGGGAAATAGTTACACTTAAAATCATCTCTAGGTCTTAGGAGGTGCTTTGAGGATATACTTTAATTTGATGTTCTTCCAGATCTTTCACATCAGTTCAATTCAACAAACATTATTGAATTCTCCCATGTGTGCAACATTAACGCAAGTGATGGGGATACAAAGATGAGTAGTTCCTGTTGTCAGTGGTAACAATCATGCAATGATACCCAACCCTGGAGCATGCAGCTCGCTTGGGGAGCCTGAAACATACCAATACCTGAGCAGCCACAACCAGAATTTTTTTTTTTTTTGCGGTACGCGGGCCTCTCACTGCCGTGGCCTCTCCCGTTGCGGAGTACAGGCTCCGGACGCGCAGGCTCAGTGGCCATGGCTCACGGGCCCAGCCACTCTGCGGCATGTGGGATCTTCCCGGACTGGGGCACGAACCCGTGTCCCCTACATCAGCAGGTGGACTCTCAACCACTGCGCCACCAGGGAAGCCCTAACCAGAATCTTTTAAAATAGGTCTTGGGTGGAGTCTGGGCATCAGTATTTTTTTAAAACCTCCCTAGGAGATTCTAATATACAATGAAGACCAACCAACATAATAGGTGAGCTAATACAAGTTAACATATATTGAGGACTGCTTTATGCCAGGCACTAGTCTTTTCTTATGTTTTATATCATTTTATCCCTCCAATAACCCAATAGGATAAATATATTGCAACTTCCATTTATGGATGAGCAAATGAGTCAGGGCAAAGTTTAACGACATATCCAAGGCCACAGAGTTAGTAGTATGTGGGAGAACCAAACATCAATGCTGGAGTCTACTCTGGAGCCCACGTTTCTCACCACTACACACACTGCCTCATGTTACCTGCCTGGCAGTGATTTAATTTGATAAGCTCTTTCATGATAGCAGTTTGTAAAATATACTGAGGGAAGAGAGGTCAGAGCTGTTGATTATGACCATAGATAGAGGAGGTTGGAGAATATTTTACAATGGAAAAACTATTTGAACTTAAACTTAAATGATGAATAGGATTTATAGGTAGAGAGGAGAGTTGAAACAGAAGAGACATCCTCTGAAAAGGCACTCAGAAGATGGGCATGGAATATTCCAGAAACGTGTTCTATATTTTGGGTAGGTTCTCCAGTCTCTTTAAACCCTTTACCTGTGAACGATCTGTTCTCAGTATCCCAGCCTGCCTATAAAATACACTTTTCCTCAGTGTTTTTCTTCTCTCACTTTATATTTCAAGATAAATAGATATATATTTTAATATACTTAACATTTTTAAAATTATAAAATGAGGAAAAGTACAAGTGGAAGCCCTTGTTGGTGTCTTGGTCAGGTCTTTCTCAGCACTGGGTTCTTCTAAGCAACAGTGTTGATTAAGTGGGGTAGGTTTTACCTCAAGTGAAATAGTCTTCATAAATGGAACCATTAGTTTTAACTACTTCAGCTGTCATAATAACAAAAAGATGTTAATGATTAACTCCATACCCATCCTCACTAGATAGCCTTTTGCTCTTGGAGTGTCATCTTTGTGAAATAGGCAGTAAGTAGAATCGGATGAGATATACCAGACTCTGAGGGTTGTTGACAAGAGACCTCCATGAATGTCTCATATAGGCTGCATCTGCATATGAAATGATAAATTGAGATGGCTTTCTAGATAAATCAAGTAAAGTCCAAGAGGTAAGGTGTGGGTAGGGCTGCTGTAGATAGGCTGATGGCATAAGAACTAGAACTCTGAAGTAAGCAATTGGTGCAGTAATACATTCCTTATAAGGTCATAGGGTTCATCCTTCCAGGCTGACACGGCCTCCTTTATACATGGTATAAAAGATCAGGAACCTGTGTTCTGGGTTCCTCTGGCACAGCCAAGTCCTCACTTAACCTGCACTTCATTGACCACCTCTGTTGACCACTAAACTTGGTGCTATGGACTGAATTGTGTCCCCTCCAAACGGATATATTGAAGCCCTAACCTCCAACGTGATGGTATCTGTAGACGGGGCCTTTGGGAGATAATTAAGTTTAGTTGAGGTCATAAGGTTGGGGCTCTCAGGATGGGATTAGTGCCCTAGTAAGAGGAGATACCAGAGAGTTTGCTTCCTCTCTCTCTCTCTCCTGTGTGAGAACACATCAGGAAGGTGGCTGTCTGCAAGCCAGGAAGATTCCTCACCAGGGAGCTAAATTGGCCAGCACCTTGATCTTGGACTTCCTAGATTCCAGAACTGTGAGAAATAAACTCCTGTTGTTTAAGCCCCTCCCCAGTCTATGGTATTTGGTTACAGCAGCCCAAGCTGACATTTGGGAGTACACTGATGAGGGGACAATAGAAACACTGGAAACACTCATTTGTATCCGTGATCTTAGGTGTAGTATGGTTTTTGGTGAAAGCCATTGAGAAAACAACCTTGAACCCAGTCTGAGCTGTCATTCCTGTCAATTAACCCTCTTATCTTTCCGTCTGTTACCTTGTCATTTCAAGCAAGATATTTTATTTTGCGTTCTCAGAAGATAAGTGAGTTGTGTTTGAGTTTTGGGTAGACTATCTTGACAACCAAGTAGTGTTATAAATATTTTAAGTTTTATGAAAAGAATAAACTTAGCATAACCTGCCTTGACAGAAGTGAGATGCTTATGTCTGCGAAGTGTAGTTGTTGGTGAAAAAAAATGAACCTCAGGATCTGTGGGATTCTAGTGACACCTGCTGGACTCATCAAATGGTAGCCATCGTTGGTTGGTTAACCCTGTCTCTTCCACTGTGACAAAAGACAACCATACCTCACAGTTAGGAGAGTGACCTCTAGCGAAAGATCCTTGGAAATTTTCTTTTTAATTGAATTTATAAAGGCTCAGAATACCATTTAGACAATATATAATTAGGGAGAAGAAAGGTAAGAGTGTAAGAACTGAGCATATTCAAACTCATCAGTGATGTTCAATTCTTTGCCCTGTGAAGAGAAATCTCCTAGATGTACCAGAATAAAATTTGATGATTATAGCCTGTTTTATTGATTGATTGTTTTGCGTTGACATGTTGTTCTATACCAAAAGGATATGTAATATAGTCATTTAGAGCAAAGGCTCTGGAGTCAGAGCCAGAGTTAAAACACAGGATTTGTCACTTACTAAATTTTTGCCCTGAGCAGGTTTTTTTTTTTTTTAAAGAAGATGTTGGGGGTAGGAGTTTATTAAACTTTTTATTTATTTTTGCTGTGGTGGGTCTTCGTTTCTGTGCGAGGGCCCTCTCCAATTGCAGCAAGCGGGGGCCACTCTTCATCACCGTGCGCGGGCCTCTCACTATTGCGGCCTCTCTTGTTGCAGAGCACAGGCTGCAGACACGCAAGCTCAGTAGTTGTGGCTCATGGGCCCAGTCGCTCCGCGGCATGTGGGATCTTCCCAGACCAGGGCTCGAACCCGTGTCCCCTGCATTGGCAGGCGGACTCCCAACCACTGCACCACCAGGGAAGCCCCTGAGCAGGTTTTTTAACTTTCCTGTGCCTCAGTTTCCTTGGCTTAAAATGGGGACAATTGTACCTACATCATAGAGATGAGAACATTGCCTGACATGAAGTAAAACACTCAACAACCGTTAGCTGTTTTTATTACAAGAAAATTAATGAAATCCCTGCAGTTTCTCTCATTCTGTGATAAAATTACTCTCTCAGCTATCTCTTTGTTGGGAGTAAGCTGAGGACAAAAGACTCATCCCGAGGATGGGGGAGAGATTTGATAAAAGGGAGGGTTCACATTTGTGCTTGTCGCCTCATATAATCTAGATGGAGAATCCACGGAGACCACATCACAGATGTCAGAAAGAGAAAAACAAATACTGTATGTTAACACATACATATGGAATCTAAAAAAAAAAAAAAAAGTTCTGAAGAAACTAGGGGCAAGACAGGAATAAAGATGCAGACGTAGAGAATGGATTTGAGGACACGGGGAGGGGAAGGGTAAGCTGGGACGAAGTGAGAGAGTGGCATAGACATATATACGCTACCAAATGTAAAATAGATAGCTAGTTGAAAGCAGCCGCATAGCACAGGGAGATCAGCTCGGTGCTTTGTGACCACCTAGAGGGGTGGGATAGGGAGGGTGGGAGGGAGACGCAAGAGGGAGGGTATATGGGGATGTATGTATATGTATAGCTGATTCACTCTGTTATACAGCAGAAACTAACACATCATTGTAAAGCAATTATACTCCAATAAAGATGTTAAAAAAAAAAAGGTCACTCAGAGTTTCTGCAGTGTTTCATATACGATGTCCAGCATTCAATAAAAAGTTACTACTTATTTCAGCACAATATTTAGAGAAAGAAAAGATCTGCAAGTGACTCAAATGTTAGAGTTATCAGACACAGACTTTAAACTGATTATTCAGATTTTCTGATATTCATGAACTAATTTTGGTAAGGTTTATTTTGCTGGAATTTTGTCCATTTTACCTAAATTTTCAACTTCATTGGCATGGTTGTTCACAAAGTTCTCTTATGTTTTTAATGTTGGTAGAACCTATAGTTATGGCTTCCTTTCATTCTTTGCATTGGTCATTTATGCCTTCTTTCTTTTTCCCTTAATCAGTTTCACCAACTGTTTTATTAATTTTCTTAATCTTTTCACAAAACAACGTTTTGATACTCTTGATTCTTTTCATTATATATTATTTATTTGGCTTTTGTTTTTATTGTTAACTTTTCTTTGTGTTTATTTCCTGTTCTTTCCCACCTTTGTGAGATGGTTACTCAGCTCATTGCTTTTTAATTTAATTCCTTTCTCATACAAAAAGATCATAAGTGTGCTTTAAATACTATAAGATTTTGATATACATTTTGACATGTTTTTATTTTTACATAGTTACAAGTATTTTCTAATTTCCTTTATAATTTTTTCTTTCAGTCATTGATTTTTTGAAGCATATTTCCTAATTTTTAAATAGATGGTAATCTACGTATGGCTTGTTATTAATTTTCATCTGAATTGCATTTTGGTCAGAGACTATAGTCTGCATGATTTCAGTGCTTTGAAATACGTTGAGACTTGCTTTAGGGCCAGAAATATAACCTTTCTTTTGTTGATAAATATTTTATATATGCTGGATGATTTGTTGATTAGATCCACATATGAATACAGCACTGCCACGTGTAGTAAGTTTCACTGATGTAGTGAGTTTCATTGCTAGGCTTTGCTATAAAGACCCTGGAAGTTCTTCAAGTCTTGGAAGTATCGCGTAATCCCTCTGTGACTGCTTCCTTGTTGGCACAGTGTGGCAGCCTGACTCCATTATCTCCAAGCACATTTTCAGACTCTATAATCTACGGACTATGTGGTTCTAATTTTTCATAACCCTTTATGTACCCAGCAGGCAAAAGTGAATAAATCCACCAATGTTCATAGCAGCACTATTCGCAACAGCCAAAAGGTGGAAACGCTACATCTGGGCATTGACGAATGAATGGGTAAATAAAGTGTGGCTCATGCATGCAATGAAATAATTATTCACCCTCAGAAAGGAAGGGAATTCTGACACGTGGTACAGCATGGATGAGTCTTGAGGACATTATTAAGTGAAATAAGCCAGTCACAAGAGGACAAATACAGTGTAATTTCGCTTATATGAGGTACTGAGAGTAGCCAAATTCATAGTGACAGAAAGTGGAAGGGTGGCTGCCAGGGGCTATAGGAGGGGGAATGGGGAGCTAGTGGTTAATGGGTATGGAGTCTCAGTTGGGGAAGGTGAAAAAGGTCTGGAGACGGATGGTGGTAGTGGTTGGACAACAGTGTGAATGTCCTTAATACTACTGAACTGCACTAGAAGTAATTAAAATGGTAAATTTTATGTGTGTTTTACCACAGTAAAATAGAGAAGCAGTATTTGAGTGAAGGACTGCATAATAATCAGGAGTGGAAAAAAATAAAAAATGAGTAGTAAGGCTTCTAATAGAGAGTCAATGAGTATGATAAGATCTTACCATATTATAATATTCATATTTTCAACATACTTCCATGATCTAGGCATTGGTCACAGAGAAAGTTTTGGGGGCAGGAAAGTTTCCTCAAATTACCCCGCTACGTTGGGGAGGAAGGGTAACATTTAAGGGAACCCTATCCCCTTCCCCAGGGACTCCACCTTTGAGAGGAGGTTATTAACAATCCCCATTCATGGATGAGGCCAGCAGAGGTTTGGTATTGCTCCAGGGCACATGGCATGTAATTAAGCTCTCAAAGGGAAAGACATGCTCTGCTTTATTTTTTACTTTTAGTGTTTGGCATGTGGCAGGTGCCTGGTGAATAATTATTAAGTGAATAAGATAGGATATGAACCCAGATTAATCTAACTTCAAAGTCCACTCTCCTCCAACAACCTATACAGTTACTATTAGATCCCGTATAACTGAATTTGGGGCTGGACCGCCTTGACACTGGGTAGGAATTCTTTATGCCGAGTCCTGGTTAAAGCTTCACAAAGGTGGACTCTGGGAGGACCAGAGTGCCATCAAGACACCAGAACTTCTAATTTGCTGTATCTCCCACTCCATTTTCTCTTATTTTACCCCTTCCTTCTTTGATGAGAATTTTGTTGTAATCCCAGAATTTTGGGAGCAAAAATCATTTAATCTGGGAAATGTCACATCTTTTGGGAATAGGTGGTAGATTTATGCTGCCTTGCCTCACCATCTCCTACCCCCATGCAGGAAATAACTGAAGGTGTAGGAGTTTGGGAGCAAGTTTAGGCCACAAATAGGTGATTTTAGAAATTTAGGGTTGGTGCGTCTCTTATTGTGGATTATTTACACAACTGATATGAAGGGCACACTGTTTCTTCAAGTCTTCAATCCTATTGAAGTATAATGCAATGATCACTTTAATATTCTTGTCAACAATGCCCTTATTTTAAAAAAAAAACCTTGGATTTTATACCACATACAGCATTTTTCCAAAATTTCATTTTCTTTTTTTGGCAAGTTTATTGCATGTTCTCGCTCTCATTTTTTCTATTAACCTTTGCCAAATCTCTACTTTCACTCCCACCTCTTACAAAAGTTCATTTAAATGTAATCTGAATGAACTACAAATATATCCGTGAAGGAGAAAAACTAATTTTCAGAGAAGTTTAAATCATAATACAACAATTACATTGTATTCAAGTATTCAATTCACATATATTTTATGTATGTACATATGTATGTCCCATACATAATTATTAACATTAGTTACAGGTCAGAAGCCTGAGTGACGTGAACAAAACCATTCATATATTATACTGTGTCTTTTCAGGGTCATCCTTTTATTTTTTAAAAAATTTATTTGTTATTTATTTATTTATGGCTGTGTTGGGTCTTCGTTGCTCCACATGGGCCCCCTCTAGTTGCGGCGAGTGGGGGCTACTCCTCGTTGCGGTGCACAGGCTTCTCATTGCAGTGGCTTTTCTTGTCGCAGAGCACGGGCTCTAGGCGTGTGAGCTTCAATAGTTGTGGCATGCAGGCTCAGCAGTTGTGGCGCACGGGCTTAATTGCTCCGTGGCATGTAAGATCTTCAGGGCTTGAACCCATGTCCCCTGCATTGGCAGGCGGATTCTTAACCACTGCGCCACCAGGGAAGCCCATCCTTTTCTTTTAAACAAGAACCCCAGCTCCTTTTCTTCAAATTACTACCAATGCGGGACTTCCCTGGTGGTCCAGTGGTTAAGACTCCACGCTCCCAATGCAGGGGGCCCGGGTTCGATTCCTGGTTAGGGAACTAGATCCCACATGCCGCAACTAAGAGCCTGTGTATTGCAACTAAAGATCCTGCATGCCGCAGCAAAGATCCTGCATGCTGCAGCTAAGACCCGGCTCAGCCAAATAAATAAATAAATGAATAAATAAATAAATATATATATATATATATATATATATATATATATATATATATATAAAAATTACTACCAGTGCTGGAGCATGTACGGTATCATTCCCAGGACCACCTCACTCGGCTGCCCAGGTTGTGCACTGAACAACCCTGGGAGACATCTTTTACATAAAATATAAGTGAATGGTTCCCTCTTGCAATTGAGCAGGTACAATGTGTATAAGTGTGTGCTGTAGTCCTATTTTTCTGTTCACTTCTCCTCCTTTCCTAAAATGTACCTTTTCCATGCTCCATCCTTTTGGTTTTCCTCCAGACTCTGGAATCCTTTTTCCATTCAATTTCTTCATTAAATTCCATTTAGTTTCTTCAGAATTCTCCATCAATGGATTTCATTGTATCTCGTGGGACACTTAAGAGACTGTAGTTACAGCCAAGTGGAGCAGTCCGGAGGCAGCACATAACTTAGGGGGAGAGAATGGGCTTGGGAATCAGATAGACCAGCTCTGTCTCTTATCAGCAGGATGGAATCGAGCAAGTTAGTTAACCTTTCCATCTGATGTATGGAGATAATACTAGTAACTACCTCACGTTCCACTGAAAAGGTTAAAGGAAATAATGCTTAGGATAGTGACTGACAGAAATTTCTCAGTAAATGGTAGTTTATAAAAAGATGGAAGTGGGGGTGTACAGAAAGAGCTGTATGGATAATTATTAATTATGGATAATTAAGCCATCTGGTATACCAACAAAAAAGAACCACAAGGAAACTAAGGTTGTATGCATCCCCCTATTTCTCCTCATCTGTCCTCCTCCAAGCCACCCATTAAGCTAAAGCTAAGGAGGTGAGATTGAATTGTTCTCTACTGGCTTCAAGGCTGTTCCTAATTTTTATTTTGACCTGGCTTCATCTCTATGAATTCAGATGGGGATGGGGATATGAGGGTGTGAGGGAAAAGCATCCTTTATAGTGAGATTTTTTTTTTTTCTGGACCCCAACACTCTTAGGAACATCTGGACTCCAGAGTTTCATTCTTGTAGCATCCAGGGCAGAAGAGTTCCTTGGGAAATTTGAGGCAACATTTCATACCCAGGCCATTCCTTCAATGACACATGAAAGGAAGCCCAAAGATGAGAGTCTGAAGACCCTTATCAAGATGTTTGAAGCCGGAGTTGTGTAGTTGTGTAGTGGCTACAAATTGGGCTCCAGAGCAGTGTCTGGACATTTGGGTGGTGAGTCAAGTTGCTACTGAGCATCACCACTGGACGTGTCTTCACTTGGTGGACCTGTCTTCACTTGGTCTCTCTCAAATGTTCAACACAGTAAAAAGGAACTCAAAAGAGGGTTGCCCCAACATTTGACAACCCCCCACCCAGCAAAGAAGGTGTAGGCTTACTGGGGAGCTGAGAGACATTATTACACCAATGTCACCAAAATTTTAAGTTTTCTTAGGTGCAGTTAGAGATTTTAGGACACAGGACTCATGGTGGTTGTAAAAAACTGTTAAATACTGTGCAAAGAGCCTTTCTTACACGATATTTTAGACAGTTTTTTTTTTTTTACTAGTTACAGCAAAATTAATACATACGTCCTACTAAATATTTGAGAAGTATAGGAATCTATAAAAACACGTGAACTTTTGTGTTCTTATTTCTAATTATGTTGGGGGCTGGCTGTGGGGTGGTGGGAGTCATCTAGATTATTTGCAATCAGAGCCCCGAGGCCATGGAGGCAAAACATGCCTGGAAAGGAAGCTGTGCTGAGAACTGGCCTGCAAGGTGTTCCTTTCAGAGGTACGTGAGTTCTGGAGGGTCTGGGGCAGAAAGAGACCTCATTCTGCTCTGTTTGCTGTTACGTCTGCTGCAACATCTCTTTCTGCACTTACAGCGACTATATTTGTTGCTTGGGGTTGCTGTAACAAAGTACCATACATGCTTGACTTGAAACAACAGAAGTTTAATGTCTCACAGTTCTGGAGGCTAAAAGTCTGGAATCAAGGGGTCAGCAGGGCTGTGTGAACTGTGGAATCAGTAGGCGAGGATCCTTCCTTGCCTCTTCCTAGTTTCTGGTGACTCCCAGCAATCCTTGGTGTCCTTGGCTTGTAGCGGCATCACTCCAACCTCTGCCTTCCTCTTCACACAGTCTTCTCCCTGTGTGTGTCTCTGTCTCTGAATTTCCCTCTTCTTATAAGACACCAGTCATACTGGGTTAAGGCTCACCCGAATCCAGCATGACCTCATCTTAACTTGGTTAGATTTTCCAAGACCCTATTTCTAAGTAAGGTCAAGTTCACGGGTACTGGGGGTTGAGACTTCAACATATCTTTTTTGGGGACACAATTCAATCCATAACAGAGACGTTGTATTCTGAGTCCATACGGGGGAGCCCAAACAAATAGGCAAAATTCTCTCCAAAATGCAGAGCAAGCAGCAATTGCCGCCACAGCCACTCAAACACATGACCTTGTGGTTTTTAAAAAATTAAAAAATTAATTAATTAATTAAATTTTGGCTGTGTTGGGTCTACATTGCTGTGCGTGGGCTTTCTCTAGTTGCAGCGAGCGGGGGCTACTCTTCATTGCAGTGTGTGGGCTTCTCATTGCGGTGGCTTCTCTTGTGGAGAACAGGCTCTAGGCGCGTGGGCTTCAGTAGTTGGGGCACGTGGGCTCAGTAGTTGGGGCACGTGGGCTCAGTAGTCGTGCCTCGTGGGCTCTAGAGCACAAGCTCAGTAGTTGTGGCGCACGGGCTTAGTTGCTCCGTGGCACGTGGGATCTTCCCGGACTAGGGCTCGAACCTGTGTCCCCTGCATTGGCAGGTGGATTGTTAACCACTGCTCTACCACGAAAGTCCCTGACCTTGTGTTTTAAAGTCCATCCTTGAACTCTCATCCAGGCCTAACAATGATCAAGTTATTTTTATTTAACCTTTCTTCCTTAATACATATTTTGGACCTCTTCTGTCTCCCTTCCACACAAATGGACAATCAGTAGCTACTTACCTTCCTCCAGGTTGCCTTTCAATTTTCACATAGCCATCTCTTTCATTCTCTCTTCAGCATCTTTGTTAATTTGGCTTTTCACATGGCTCACAGAAGGCCCTCAGTAAAAAAATAAATTAAAATTGTTACTTAAGCCCTAACATTTTTCTTTAAAATGTTATAAGCAAAAATAATCCTCGGTGGGCGGTATCATTTTTGCAGTACTGAGAAGACACCTTTCTGTCCATGATTATTTCCTCTATTTTCTCCCATTTCCTTGATATCTAAAATTGATTTGAGGTAGTAAATCTTATTTTGCCATTAGAGGAAAAGCAAATACCCCTGGCAGGGGTTGTACACTGGTTTAAGTTTACTCTGAGTATCAGTGATGAGGATGAGGTGCTCTCCCAAGAACAGGCTTGATGGTGTGAGGAGTGGACACCACAGCACTGGGATTCTGAAGGAATTCCTAAGACAAAAGGTCATGGAAAGGAAAGAACTGTAATATGGAATATAAACTCTCCCTATTGGAAAACTTGCTCTGCAGCGTTATTGTTTATTCACTTACTTAAAATTATCCGCAGAGTGAAAGGAATTGAAGTCTGCGTATAAAGATGCACACAATTTAGCAAGATCAACTGAAAATAAGTAAGAAAAAATGGGTAAATAGAAAACGTGAGGAGGAAAGAAGGTGGGCCCAGGAGTGATGCTGGCGGACGAAGCACATGTGATGCTGGCACGTGACGGAGGTGAACCCCAGACCGGGCCCAAGGGTTCTGATAGCCCCTGTGGCAAAAAACATGTGCCCACTCATAATATTTGTAGTGAACTAGAGCCTCAGAGGGTGAGCCCCAGACATACATTTTAAATAGCTCTTCCTGTTATTCTCACGTGCCAAGTCCCCAAAGGCTTACACTTTCCCTTACTCTCATCTGGTCCCTCTCGTCAATGTCTTGCCTGCCCCTCATTCCCATATTGGTGTTGAGACAACATCACTATATATTTTCCAGATAAAGTACAGGAAAATCATTTTGCAGTAAAATAAAACGTTACAGGAAATTGCTTTCTGTGATAGCAATCAGTTGACGAAAGTAACAAAGGAAGAAAAAAAGCTTTGAGAGTGCAGGATAGACTGATATTATCTCCCCTTATTTCTAAAAGTTAAAAATTTTAAACTTAAAAAGTTTCAAATACATATAAAGGAGAAGTCCATGAATTTTAAAAGTCAGTTAATGAAATGATTCTTTAATATTGCAGAGTTCTTGGCTCTTAAGGAAAAAGTGATTGACTTGTTAATTATTTAGGACAAATCTCGGTGAAGTCATTCCCATATGATTTAAGAATGCTAACCTGTTGACTTGCATTTCCTAACTGCTTAATGAAGTCTGCTGTTTCCTTCCCTAGGCTATGTGTACTTGCTGGGGCTCCCTGAGTGTAACATTTTTAAAGAAAATGAGATCAGGTCATAGACATTCTTTTTCCCTGTGTATGTGCCTGTACATAGCATTTCTGAGCATGTCTGAGTATGAAATATGCATTGATTTTCATACATTGATTCACATTAATAGGAAAGCTTTTTTTTTTTTTTTTTTTTTGGCTGCGTTGGGTCTTCATTGCTGCACGCAGACTTTAGTTGCAGCGAGCAGGGGCTACTCTTTGTTGCGGCGCGCAGGCTTCTCATTGCGGTGGCTTCTCTTGTTGCAGAGCACGGGCTCTAGGCGCGCGGGCTTCAGTAGTTGCGGCACATGGGCTTGGTTGCTCCATGGCATGTGGGATCTTCCAGGACTAGGGCTCGAACTCGTGTCCCCTGCATTGGAAGGCGGATTCTTAACCACTGCGCCACCAGGGAAGTCCCAAAGCATTTGAATTTATAATAAATGCTTTGGCCACTGTCTCTGATGTTACTGTAACTGAAGTAGCTCAGAAGCACAAAAGGTCATGTCATGCATTTATGTAAAATTTATTAGAGCTCTTTGTAAAGGCACCTTGTGTATTATTGCTTTGCTCGTGCACTTTACAGGAAATCCTGTCATTCTATCATTTCCTTCCATATTTCATCTGTTTCTCATTATAAATAAAAGCCTTTATTGCTAATGGTCACTGAACCACACGAGTTGGGGCATGGACCTCTGTGAAGTCTCACTCACTCTCAGAATCACAGGCTCACTCGAGCTTGAGTATGGAAAGTGGGGTCTGAATTTCACATTCACTGTATTGCTGGGTCCAAACTGCAAGGTGTCATCAATAGACAACTTTCCAAAGGACAGACTTTACACACTAAGTCACAAACGTATTACGTCACCCATTGTTAGTTTGCCTTCTCCCTGGTTACCAAATCTAATTCTACCCCTGAGACAACGGCCATTTTTACAGGAATTTTTTACATAGACTATTAATAAAGATCACTTATAAATATTACCCAGATATATCTGGTTTCCATCCTCTTCTTCCTCCCTGTTGCCCCCTTCCCCTCCTGGAAAATGCAGAATTGTTTGTAGAAGCATCAACAGGAGACACATTGAAACAACCCATTTGTATAGAATACATATGTTCTTGACTCACCCCTTGGAAGAGAGCCATGTGACCGGCATCAGAGTATGTCATGAGTGAGAAATAAACTTCTGGTGTTCTAAAGTGCCCAGACTTCAGGGTTTATCTGATTCCACAGCGTAGTCTGCCTCCCAGCTCTTGAGTTTGAAAGTGAAGTGGTGATGGGAGAGAGGGGGGTCAGAGAGGGGAGTCAGAGTTCCAGTGCCTGCATGTAGAGCACGTCCATGAGATGGCCAGGTTTAAAATATGACATCTATCTGTTACTTATATGAAGCAGAGATAAAGATCATTCTGATGACAGGTGGGAAGCTTTCGTTTCATTTTGTTTTGGGATGTGATGTCTGACTGTGGGAGTTACCCTTACAAACAAAATGAGGCTTTGGCACTCAGCGTAGGGCACAACTCAGCCTGCATTGATGCACTGGTACCTGTGGGTACCCCAGGAGCAGCAGGAAAGCTCCTGAAGCCTGAGAAACAAATACCCTGCATGCCCCCTTCGGGCACTCATCCCATCCCCAGTGAGGCCAGATTTGTATTAAAATAAGTCACACCTGTTCTGTACTTAGTGTAGTCAAGATATTGAAAACAGCTGTGGCTTAGAAAGCAGATGTGGCTTGAAATCCTTAAGAAAATCAGCAGCAGGGACTTCCTTGGTGGTGCAGTGGTTAAGAATCCGCCTGCCAAAACAGCAGACATGGGTTCAGATCCCTGGTCCGGGAAGATCCCACATGCTGCAGAGCAACTAAACCTGGGAGCCACAACTACTGAGAGGCCACGTGCCACAACTACTGAAGCCCGAGTGCCTAGAGCCGGCGCTCCACAACCAGAGAAGCCACTGTGATGAGAAGCACTGCAACGAAGAGTAGCCCCTGCTCACTGCAACTAGAGAAAGCCCGCGCGCAGCAACAAAGACCCAAGGTAGCCAAAAATAAATTAATACATTAATTAATCAAAAAAAATTTTTTTAAGTCAGCAGCAAAATAGTTGCAAAAATTGCCAAGTTCATTTTAAGAAAAGGTGGTTTCCTAATCCTGTTCCACAGTATCATCACCATCACCATTCGCAGCATCAGAAGCAGCACCTGTAACCCTGCAGGTGGCTGTAGCAGGGAGGGGAATTGGAGGGGTGCTGTACTCTCTCAGGCAACAGCAGCAGTTCTGATTCTGGGTAAGATGATAAATTAGGCAAAAAGTTGTTTTGCCTTCTCATCTTCCTCTTCTTAGTCCTGGGGTGCTTTCTCCTTTAACTACCGTTGTCTCTCTTTTACTCTTTTCCCTAGAAATTATTTTCATACATTTCTTTATTCATCCAGCAGACATTTATTGAGGTCCTTCTATGCCATGTGCCAGGAATACAAAAACGAATAAGATATAGTCCTTCATCTCCAGGATGGTCTAGTGAGGTGAGAAGATTATGAGAATAAGGGGGGAAAGAATCACAAGAGAGAAATCTTTGCCAAAGGTATGACCTCCTTGAGTGGTTAGAGTGCCAGTATTCTGGGTAAAAGCTGAAGGTGGTAATTAACTTCCCTACAGAGACATCCCATTTGCCAGAACATAAGAGCTTAGGATGTTCCTCAGCTCTGGAGTGTTTATGCCACTAGACTCAGAAAAGAAAGGAAGGAAAATAGTCTGTGCCAAGTTCCTATGTCTCACCATTTTCACATCCATTATCCCCAGGTAACAGATGTGGAAATAAGTGTTCACGGAAGAAGCGACGTGCTAAAAGTCCAGAGTGTGCAGAGAAGCTGAGATCTGAGCTCAGGTCTGCCTGAAATTGAAGTCCAGGCTCCCTCTACTTTATCACACTGCCTATACAGGAAGAACTCTCTAATTATACAACCTCAGATGCTGTAATAGATTACGGACCAATATTTTAGGGGCACGGAGCCCTCCCAGCTTCCATTTTGTCATCCAGGCAGGCAAATGCATGTGAGACTGGCCCTTCATGGTGACAGCTGAACTCTCCTGCCCTTCTCTGCTGAGAAAGCAAACCAGAGGACCAGCAGGCAGAGTGGATGCGCTCAGAGGGTCTGGCTCTGGATAGGCTGATCATTCAATCGGAGCCATAGAAAGCAAGTCGTGTCCAGTGCCTTTCACTGTGGTTCTCTGCCCCATCCTCACACTGCAGGTCTCAGATCCCACACCTCCCAGAAGGGCCTCCGAAAGCTCTTTCAGGACTGGGGACGTGCCCTGAATTAATTTTTTTTTTTTTTTTTTTTGCGGTACGCGGGCCTCTCACTGTTGTGGCCTCTCCTGTTGCGGAGCACAGGCTCCGGACGTGCAGGCTCAGCGGCCATGGCTCACGGGCCCAGCCGCTCCATGGCATGTGGGATCCTCCCGGACCGGGGCACGAACCCATGTCCCCTGGATCGGCAGGCGGACTCTCAACCACTGCGCCACCAGGGAAGCCCCTGAATTAATTTTGTACCCCCTTCTGTGCCCAACAATAAGATTCAAAACTTCTTCAGAAATCTTTTTGGCAAACTCTGGACACGATATTCTTACAGAATATTGCTTGGCTCTATTAAAGAGTTGAAAATTGGTATTTCATGACTAAGGTTTTCTCATGAACTCCACCTTGAAAGCACTGTTGACTCAGACAGGAAGCGCTGTTGTGATCACAAAGAAATACACGATTCGCAGGAAAGCTTGCCTTGATCCCTCAGCTGCCTCCGCAGTCATGTGGTTTGAGATGCTTGAGCATTCCGGGAGTTCCCAGTCTTGTTTTGATTCCTTTTCCATGAATTTCCCTCCTATCCAGGCCCTCCTCCCTGAAAGTGGCACGTTTTCCACGTCGTTAGAAACAAAACACAACAGGACAACACATCACAAACCCAGAAATTCTTAACCAGCCCACTGTGATCATTTAAAAATCAAACACGCACGCACACACCCCTCACAACATTCCCTTCATTTCCTTCGACACTTTGCAGCTCAAGGCCAGCAACACGAACTCCAGAGGTTTTCTTTGGCAGGCAGACTCCAAACATATATTTTCCATCCCTTATAGAAAACAGACAAGAAACACTCTTTTCCTTTGCTTTCTCAGCGTCGCTGGGATTATTCTTTTTGTTTCCACTGGTGACCGGTGCAGAACTTGACCCCTGCCTGGTTCCTGGTTCTGGCCCAGGCTTCCAGCTCATGTCTCACACTGGCTTGGCCAGTGTCTCCTCTTTATGGGCTGTGAACATGGTGGTTTGCGGAATGTGATTCAAGTTCCCCTTTCTCAAAATACTGTTCTCCCTTTCTATGTGTTCCCAAGGCTGAACCATATAATTTCTTTTCTGGTTAGTGAGGCAGGTGGAGCGAGAGCAGAAGGCCACCCCAGAGGCAGGAGAGGCTTCATTAGCGCACATGATTCTGTCAGGTCAGCTGACTGGCGAGTGGGTAAATACGGGAAGCCACATCCTGAAGTGTAAAGACAATGGACAGGCAGAAGAAATGACAAACTTCAGGGGACTGTACACACCTGAAATTGAATCAAAGCAAAGGCAGGCACCCAGAGGAAGAGGGATATGACACGGGTTGAGAGCTTAAGCTTCCCATTTTGCCTTGAACTGGGCTCTACCCAGTTCGGGGGATAAACTAGCGTGTCTGGTTCTGTAAATGGAGGTGAGAAAAATAAGAAAGGAGAAATAAAAAATGAAAAATTGTAGAGAAGTGTCAGACAATTCGATTCAAAATGTAATAAGAGAGTAAACCTGTGTTGATACATCGTAAATACCCACAAACAGATGATCCTTCCAATAATGTAATTCAACTGTTTGTTTTCAGACAAAAAGTCTCTTTAGAAACGGACAAGCCTCAAAGTGAGGCAAGGACACTCTTATGAGTTGCCTTTTCGGGTGACGAAAAGGACTGACAGAAGTTAAGAGGCCTGCGAGATCACACAGCTGGTTAGTGACGGAGCTGTGACCCGAGTCACACATGTCCCGAGTTCAGTTCTCACCCACTGAGCCATGCTGCCTCTTGTGTTTCAGTGAGGCTCTGGGGAAAAGCCTAGCACAGATCCCTTCCTTCCTATTCTACTGGGGTGAAAACAATATAGTGACTTAGGATGAAAGTAAAACGGTATGAGAATATATTTGGACACTAATCCCCTGTGAAATATAGATGGACTTTTGGGGGAGGAATTGATTATATCAGATTAATTCTCTTTTCACTTAAAGTGACATTAAGGAAAAATGGGAAGAATAAGCAGTTCTGCAAATCTTACCTCGAGATACAGGTCTTGAGGTTGAAAATTCCAAGTCAGGATCAAACAGGACAGTTTTCTGCTTTTTCGCGCTCAGAGCAGACCAACCTGGCACCTGATACCAAGACTCCTCTTTGAAATTTCAAAGGGAGAAATTCCCCTTTCAAAACTATAGGAATATGTAGGACCAACTTGTCTCTTTGGGGATTTATTAATAGAGAACTTCCTGTGGTTTTAAAATTAAGGCTGGATCTCTTGCAATATACAATAGCTTATTAACCAAAACTTTGAGTTATGACTTGTTGGGTTTTGAGTGGAATTTCAGGTATCTCTCAAGCTGTCATGGGGGCAGACCAGATCATGCTCTGGTAACAATCAACCCCCAAATCTCAGTGGCTGAAAACAACAAAGGTTCCTTTCTCACTCATGCTACATTTTCTAGTGGGTTGGCAGAGGGGCTTTGCTTACAGTGGTCCTTCAGATCTTCAGGCTGATGGAGAAGGTTGCCATGATAGAGGGAGAAAAGAGAGAACCCAGGAAATCTCACACTGAAAATCAAGTCCTCCAGAATAGAAGTGACATTGCTCACAGTCCACTGGCCAGATCAGTCATATGGCTCCACCCCTAATGGGACCAGGAAATCCAGTCCTACTGTGTGCCCAGAAGGCAGAAAACTGGAAATACTGGAAGCCAGCACCAGTGGCTCTCACGCTCCATACATAAATAGATGAGACCATGGTCAATAAAATCCTGTAAGTTAAATCTTTTTTCCTAATGATGTTGATGATACAATTATCTAAAAAATGGACTTCTCTAAGATGCTTGTTCATAGCTATAGTCACTAAATGAGAAGTGTGGTTCAAGGTTAGGAGAAAAATGGGATTTTAATGTAGTCATTATTACATATTGTTCATGAGCTTAGGGGGAAGGAAGCTCTTCTTTGATCAGGAAGTAAAGTAGTAAGTCAAGTTTTTTGTTTGTTTTTTGTGCAGAAGATGCTGCAGTATGTTAGAGAGATTCTAGAGTAGGGATGGCAATTTGATTTTATCTTCTATAAAAATTCCAATTGATTGGTTATGGCACCTTAAAATAGCAAACTCCAAACTTCTTTGAGATTTCTCATTCCTATTGGTAAAGCATACAACTTATTTACTTTCACCTCCTCTCATATATATATTTATCTAATTATAAATTACTACTACTTATTGCATATACTGAAAAACATTGACAAAAATAGAAGTTAAAACTAGAAATAGGCAGTTTCTTCCTACCTCACAACGAACTGTCTTATCTGTCCACTTTGGAAACAACAGTTCTTTAGCACTTATTGAACTGAATTTTCAAGCTAGATTAAGGTTCAGTTCTTCTCCTTTTTTTTTAAATTGATCTTTATTGGAGCATAGATGATTTACAATGTTGTGTTAGTTTCTGCTGTACAGCAAAGTGAATCAGTTATACATATACATATATCCACTCTTTTTTGGATTCTTTTCCCGTATAGGTCATTACAGAGTATTGAGTAGAGTTCCCTGTGCTATACAGTAGGTTCTTGTTAGTTATCTATTTTATATATAGTAGACTTTATATGTCTACTATGTCATATGTCAATCCCAATCTCCCAATTTATCCCTCCCCCGCTTTCCCCCTTGGTAATCATAAGTTTGTGCTCTACATCTGTGACTCTATTTCTGTTTTGTAAATAAGTTCATTTGTACCACTTTTTTAGATTCCATCTATAAGCAATATCATAAGATATTTGTCATTCTCCATCTCACTTACTTCACTCCATATGACAATCTCTAGGTCCATCCATGTCACTGCAAATGGCATTATTTCATTCTCTTTTATGGCTGAGTAATATTCCTTTGTATATATGTACCACATCTTCTTTATCCATTCCTCTGTTTATGGACATTTAGGTTGCCTCCATGCCCTGGCTATTGTAAATAGTGCTGCAGTGAACACTGGGGTGCATGTATCTTTTCAAATTATGTTTGTCTCCGGATATATGCTCAGGAGTAGGATTGCTGGATCATATGGTAGCTCTATTTTAAGGAACCTCCATACTGTTCTCCATAGTGGCTGTACCAATTTACATTCCCATCAACAGTGTAGGAAGTTTCCCTTTTCCCCACACCCTCTTCAGCATTTATAGATTTTTTGATAATGGCCATTCTGACTGGTGTGACGTGATACCTCATTGTAGTTTTGATTTGCGTTTCTCTAATAATTAGTGATGTTGAGCATATTTTTGTATGCTTTTTGGCCATCTGTATGTCTTCTTTGGAGAAATGTCTATTTAGATCTTCTGCCATTTTTTGATTGGGTTGTTTGGTCTTTTGATATTGAGCTGCATGAGCTGTTTGTATATTTTGGAGATTAATCCCTTGTCGGTTGCTTAGGAAACCATAAACAACCCACAGAATGGGAGAAGGCTCAGTTCTTCCTGAGTAGCAATGCCTGTCAAGCAAAGGGAGAAGGATGCTGTATGTTCCAGGTGGTTGACGTCTCTGATTGGAGTTAGGATTCTCTCCCGTGGGTTGGCTACTCTACATTCATTTTTGCGTCTTTCCTGTTGTCACAAGACATCCCACCCCAGGTCTCCATTTTTAGATCATGGTAAGTTACACCACTTGACAGCTCTTCCTTGACTCTTTCAAGTGGGTTCTTCCTAAGCTGGATCAAGTGGAAATTGTACAGAGGAATCAACAAGCATCTGAAAGTTTACAACTGCAAGCAATTAAACAATGGTTAGCAAGTTGGATCCAGAAACTGTAAATTGCATGTATAAGATTTCATGTGATATGTTTCTATAATATGGAAGATGCCTGAACTTTTTTGTAGTAAATATACTTTGACTCATCTATAACATTTTATATCAAAACTAATAGCAAATTTAGGAATCATAAATTTGAAGCACAGGAACTACTATGTGCTAGACAGATTTTTTAAATATATTTTTTGCATAATAGCTGATATCTTCCAGAAAAGGATTAAAGAACTCTCTGTGCTCATGGTTGGAACTACCCATGTTTTATTTATTTTTATCACAGAAAGTGATTTTATTTTATTTATTTATTTATTTTAAATATATTTATATATTTATTTTTGGCTGCTTCAGGTCTTTGTTGCTGCACGCGGGCTTTCTCTAGTTGCAGCGAGCGGGGGCTACTCTTTGTTGCGGTGCACGGGCTTCTCACTGCGGTGGCTTCTCTTGTTGCGGAGCACGGGCTTTAGGCACGCGGGCTTCAGTAGTTGTGGCACGTGGGCTCAGTAGTTATGGCTCACGGGCTGTAGAGCACAGGCTTAGTAGTTGTGGCGCACGGGCTTAGCTGCTCCGCGGCATGTGGGATCTTCCCGGACCAGGGCTCGAACCCATGTCCCCTGCATTGGCAGGTGGATTCTTAACCACTGCGTCACCAGCGAAGCCCACAGAAAGTGATTTTAAATTTATTTATTTATTTATTTATGGCTGTGTTGGGTCTTCGTTTCTGTGCGAGGGCTTTCTCTAGTTGTGGCAAGCAGGGCCACTCTTCATCGGGTGCGTGGGCCTCTCACTATCGTGGCCTCTCTTGTTGCGGAGCACAGGCTCCAGACGCGCAGGCTCAGTAATTGTGGCTCACGGGCCCAGTTGCTCCGTGGCATGTGGGATCTTCCCAGATCAGGGCTCGAACCCGTGTCCCCTGCATTGGTAGGCAGATTCTCAACCACTGCGCCACCAGGGAAGCCCAGAAAGTTCTTTTAGAAGCATTGAGTTTTTAGGAAGCTTGAAAGGTTGAGAAAAGAATTTGGATCTAAAAGATTGACTTCTAGGTCATTGTGATTAGTGATAATACATTTTCTTCCCTTCTTGTACTTACTGAACTCAAGCAGGAAGACCAGGTACTCTGGTGTTTAGATGTTTATGCATTGTACTAGGCCAGAAATTTTGTTCAAAATACGAAACAAACATATCATATTTCCCAAGGATTGGTATTGCAATGAGAATGTCTATTTATTTAAGTTTTAATTTATTTGTTTTGGAAAGAGGGTTTTAATATACTGTGCAAAATTTATTGACAATCACTTCAAATCTGGCAGTGGTTTATAGGAGTATAATATGTAACTATCAAAATCAGAAACTTCCAAAGATTCAGAGGAACAGATTCTGTGTGACAAGTGTAGTTGTTTCAGAGTTTAAAGAAGTGGAAGAAGTAACGGTGGTGACATTTCAAAGATATCTACAGGCTGCAAAAATTAATAAAGATTTTTATATTTATATATAAATAATATATAAATTATATATTATATATAAAATAATTTAGACTTTGTGTGTGTTTAACAGCCCAACCTACACAAATAGACTACCACACAAATGGGAGATGTGATATATAAACACAGTTTGGTACTTGTTCCACTGAACTGTGGCTTCTAATCCTAATATGGTTCTTTATCAAGCACTTTAGAAAGACAAACATTTTTTTCATATATCAAAAATGTTTAACTGGTGATTGACATTGCTTCTTTCCAACAGATGGTGCTATCTTACTGCCAACTATTCCAGGGCAAACACTCCAGACAAATAAAATAAATCCCTCTCTCCACTTATCAACCACTGGTTCAGGTACATCTGCCCCATGAGCCAATCGAGTATCCTACTAGCTTAAGAACAAAGTCTCTTAAAAACTTTCTAATAATACATTTGTTGAATTCCTCAGTAATTTTCTTTCATTAGCCTCTTCTATTTATTGAAAGCCAGACATATAATGGATGCATAACTTATTTCTATTGACCTGGCTGTCAATAGATTAAAGCAAGCTATTTATTAACACAGCTGGATTGTGTTGACCTAAAATACCAAAGGGATTTTGATTAACTCTTCTATGCACATCTCTAAACATTTAAAAAGAAAAAGATAGCTTTATTGTGTGAGACATTTTCAGAAGCAAAGGTCATCTGGTGACTTCTCTAAGTCTCTTTAAGCTTTATGATTTCTTGACATCATGATTTTTGAGTTGTATTAAGCCAATTAACGTTGTTGGATGCAATGTGTTAGTCATTTGCATCTCCTTGGTGAGGTTTCTTTTGAATATTCCCACATTTAATGGAATGCCTTGAAAAGTAAAGGTAAGTATAACAATTGAGTTATACTGAATACTTAATAGAGTGTGTCTTTTTTTTTTTTTTTTTGCGGTATGCGGGCCTCTCACTGTTGTGGCCTCTCCCGTTGCGGAGCACAGGCTCCGGATGCGCAGGCTCAGCGGCCATGGCTCACGGGCCCAGCCGCTCCGCGGCATATGGGATCCTCCCGGACCGGGGCATGAACCCGTATCCCCTGCATCGGCAGGCGGACTCTCAACCACTGCGCCACCAGGGAGGCCTAGAGTGTGTCTTTATAAAGCAATTTTAATTTAATCTCTCATTACCTTTTTAAAAAGTTTTTACTGAGAAAAATTTCAAACATACATAAAAGTAGAAGGAATAGCATAATGAAACACCATTACCCATCATCCAGCTTCAATAATTATTAATATATTGCCAAACTTGTTTTATCTGTATGTCCCTACATGTGATCCCTTGCTGGTTATTATTTTTTTTAACAGTTTTATTGAGGTATAAGTTTACATACCATAAAAGTCACCCATTTTAAGCAAATGTACACTTATATTGAATTGTAATACAATCTTTCTTTAATTGAGGTATAACATGTACAATATTATATGTTTCAGGTATATGATAATACTGATTCACAATTTTTAAAGATTATACTTCATTTATAGTTATTATAAAATATTGGCTATATTCCCTGTGCTGTACAATATATACTTGTAGCTTATTTATTTTATACATAGTAGTTTGTACCTCTTAATGCCCTACCCCTGTATAGTCCCTCTCCCTTTCTCTTGCCCCACTGGTAACCACTGGTTTGTCTTCTATACCTGTGAGTCTGCTTCTTTTTTGTTATATTCACTAGTTTGTTTTATTTCTTAGATTCCACATATAACCGATATCACACAGTGCTTGTCTTCCTCTGTCTGATTAAGCATAATACCCTCCAAGTGCATCCATGTTGCAAACGGCAAAATTTCATTCTTTTTTTATGACTGAGCGGTATTCCATTGTATATATATACCACATCTTCTTTATCCATTCATCTGTTGATGAACACTTAGGTTGCTTCCGTATCTTGGCTATTGTAAACAGTGTTGCTATGCACACTGTGGTGCATGTATCTTTTAGAATTAATGTTTTCGCTTTCTTTGGATATATAACCAGGAGTGGAATTGCTGGATCATATGGTATTCTATTTTTAGTTTTTTGAGGAACTGCTATACTGTTTTCCACAGTGACTACAGCAATTTACATTTACACCAACAGTGTAGGAGGGTTCCCTTTTCTCCACACCCTCTCCAACATTTGTTGTTTGTAGTCTTTTTTTTGTGTGTGGTACGCAAGCCTCTCACTGTTGTGGCCTCTCCTGTTGCGGAGCACAGGCTCCGGACGTGCAGGCTCCGGACACGCAGGCTCAGCGGCCATGGCTCACGGGCCCAGCCGCTCCGCGGCACGTGGGATCTTCCCGGACCGGGGCACGAACCCGTGTTCCCTGCATCAGCAGGCGGACTCCCAACCACTGTACCACCAAGGAAGCCCTGTAGTCTTTTTTATGATAGTCATTCTTACTGGTGTGAGGTGATAACTCATTTGATTTTTATTTCTCTGATTTTTGTGCTCTGATGTGGAGCATGTTTTCATGTGCCTGTTGGAAATGTAATGTATCCATACAATGAAATACAATTCAGCAATAAAAAGATATGAGCTACTATTACATGCTATAGCATTGATGAACATTATATCAAAAACATTATGCTAAATTAAAAAAGTAAGATGCAAAAGACCATGTATTGTATAATTCCATTTGTATATAAAGGCTCAGTATAGCAGAAATATCAATTCTCCCCAGGGAATTCCCTGGCAGTCCAGTGGTTAGGACTCCGCACTTTCACTGTCATGGGCCTGGGTTCAATACCTGTTCAGGGAATTAAGATCCCACAAACCGCAGGGTGCAGCCAAAAAGAGAAAAAAAAATTCTCCCCAGTAGATTTGTAGATCAAATAAAATCCCAATAAAAATCACTGCAAGTATAATTTTTTGGACATTGAGTTGATCTTTAGATTTATATAAAAATTTAATGGGTAAAAAATAGCCAGGACTATCTGAAGGAAGAACAAACTTGACAAACTTATATTACCAGATATCATGACTATAAAGTTATAGTTATATATATATAAAATGTTTAGAAAAAGGAAATCTATAGATATGGTGATTAGTGGTTACCTGAGGCTGAGTGTGGGAGTGGGGATTAACTGTAAACAGGCACCAGGAAACTTGCTGGGGTGATGGAAATTCTGGTGATTGTTTCACAACTCAATAAATTCACTTAAAATCATTGGATTACAGTACAATGTAAGTGCACATTTGCTTACAATGGGTGAATTATATGGAGGTTAGAAGTCTAAGATCAAGGTGTTGGCAGGGTTGGTTTCCCTTCTTGGCTTGTAGACAGCCATCCCCTCTCTGTGTCTTCACGTGATCTTCCGTCTGTACAAGTGTCCTAAGCTCTTCTAATAAGCAGTCATATTGGATTAGGGTCCACCCTAAGGACCTCATTTCAACTTAATTATCTCTTTAAAGGCCCTAGCTCCAAATATGGTCACATTCTGAGGTATTGGTGGTTAGGACCTCAGTATATGAGTTTTGGAAGGACATAAGTCAGTCCATAACAATGACTAAAAAGGAAGAAACACAGCTCCTGTTACCCATGGATGACATGATTATTTACATAGCAGATCAAAAGGCTCTATGGCTAAACTATTAGAATTAATAAATGAATTTATTAAGTTGCTGGATATACGGTCAATATATAAAAATTATTTGTGTTTCTATAAAACAGCAAAAAAAAGAAAATAGAAATGAAAAATATCATTTATGTTAGCATCAAAACCACCACATTCCTGTTAACAAATCTGATAAATGCTACACAAGACCTTTTTACCAAAAGAAAAAAAACCCTACAAAATGTTATTTAGAAAATTGGAAGAAATGAAAGAAGACCTAACTATAGTTTTGGAAGACCCAATATAGCAGAAATATCAATTCTCCCCAAGGAATTCCTGACTATATCATGACTATAAAGTTATAGTAAGTAGTGCAGCATCAGGGGTCCCCAAGACCATCTTGAGGTTTGATGATTCTTTAGGGGGACTCACAAAGGACTCAGCATATAGTCATACTCATGGATATGATTTATTACAGTGAAAGGATTCAAAGCAAAATCAGATGTGGGAAAAGGCACATGAGGTGAAGTCTGGAGGACACCAGGGGCAAGCTTCCAAAAGTCTTCTCCTGGTGGAGTCACATTTAATTTCCCCAGCAAGTGATGACAACATACGTGAAATGTCTTGCAGAGAAGCTCTTACTCACTGCCTGAGATTTTTACCGGGGGCTTGTCATGTGCACGCATTCTATCTAGCATACACCCAAGTTCCAAACTCCTAGAAGGAAAACAAGGATTCAGCATAAACCATATTGTTTGTATAAACAGTTTAGACACAGTGAGACACTCTAATTAGGTCTGGGAGTAATAGGAACTCTCCCCAAATCTAAGTTCCCACACTCAAGCCAAGGACCAACCCCATATGCAGGCCTTTCAAAGGATAGCATCCTCAGGCCTGCTTTGTTAAATCTGTCTTGAACAGGTGCAAAGATGGATAAATAGAGCAATAGAACAGGAAAAAAATCTGGAAGTAAATCTACACATATACCTGATATATGACAAAGATGTCACTGCAATACAGTGAGGAAAAGAAGGAATTTTTAATAAATGATGCTGGATCATCTGGTTATCTAAATGGAAAAAAAAGTATATCTTGACACCTACTTTGCATGATATCCAAATATCAATTCCAGATGGGTCAAAATAATAAAGCTTAGAGAAGGTAACTTGGTCAAGACGTCATTATGAACTTGTAGGCAAGGTGTTTTTGAAAGTTCCCCCAAAGCAGTAATCATAAAGGAAAAGATAGATACATTGGACATGATTAAAATTGGGAACTTTGTTTTCAAAAGATTGCAATGAGTAAAAGAAATAATCCATGGAAGAAAGCATGATAGATACTGTAATTTACAAAGGTCTTGAATGCAGAATATATAAGGAATTCCCACAATCAAAACAAACAAAAAAACAATTTAAAAAAGTGGACAAAAGACTTAACCAGACAGCCACTTAACAAAAAAGGGTATCCATACAGCCAATAGACATATGAAAAGGTTACTATTTGAGTTTCTAACTGCTGCTGTAACAAGTTACCACAAGCTTAGCGATCTATGAATGACTCCTTGGATTAAACCCAACAGAAGTGTGTACCGATACTTATCAAGATACATATGCTAGAATCCACCCAGTAGTACTATTCATAATAGCTTCCAACTGGAAACTATCCAAATCTCCAGCAACAGTAAAATGAATAAATAAATGGAGGCATATTCATGTAATGGAATACTAGACAGCAATGAGAATGAAGGACCTACTACTATTACTCTGTGTAAGTACGTGGATGACTCTCCCAAATGTAACAGAGAGCAAAAGCATCCAGACACACAGAGTACATACTGTCTGATTCCACTTACATAAACCTCAAAATTAGACAAAATGATCGTACAGCATTAGAAGCCAGAATATCAGTCCGTTTGGGGATGGTAATGTAGAGGAAGAGGCAATGGGAAGTTTTGGCAGTGCTGGTGATGCTCTAGATCTTGATTTGGGGCTGGTTACACAGATGTGTTCATTCTAAAACGTTCAACAAGCTCTCACGGCTTGTGCACTTTCCTACATGTATGTTATATTTCAATAAAATGAACTTAACTTACAAAATAAGTAAATAAATATGCATAGAGTCTTCCTGAGAAATCTCTGAAGGGGAAGCAAATCATTATCTTGTAAACGTTTCCCTTTCCCACCCCACCTTGAAGTTTTTTACTTGAAGAAAAATTTGTTTCCTTTTCAGGATCCTCACAGTTTCCAGCTGAAGGCTGGGTCCAATTTTAAGTTAGCAGAGTAGCTGGAAAGTTGAGAATATCCTTTCAGGAAATGGGTCTTGAATAGTTTGGATGTGTTTCACAGGTTACAAAAACCAGCTTGGTGGGAATTTCAGTTTCAGTATTTAATCTACTGCCAACTGCACTTGACATAGATATTCCAGTGACTCATCATCTCAGGTTGTGACAATGAGATTAAGATGAGTCTGGAAGTTCAGGCACAGAGAGGATCAGTTACTAGCAAGCCAGTTTTACTTTGTTTTGTCTTTTCAATAATGTAGATGTTCTCAGCGGCTTTCAACCCTCTGTATGACTGAAGATGTCCTTTAAGTATAAGACTCCATACAGTTCTTTAAAGTTTCTTTTTATTTCACTGAAATTGTTTGCTTGTTTACTTATTTACAAACTTGCTTTAAGAAACCCTGTAGTGAAAGATAGAAAAGGAAGACTGCATTTCTTTCCTTTGGAATCACAGAATCTCGATTTATGGAGCCCTTAAGGATCATTCAGTCAACCACATATCCAAAGACTTGAGGGGACCATATTTCTGGATCTTCATGTTTTCATAAAAGAGAATGTCCACTCTAGTTCCTTAGAGGGAACCTTAGGAGGATAACTTCTGCTTTTCTGTCATCTACCTCCACTTGGTGACTTACCTGCTTGATGAGATTGGAGAGAACCCTGAGCCCTCAGTGGCTTGGTTCCCTGTCTCTCAGAGTGTGTCCTGAAGCTGTTGGCTTTATCTCTCATCCAGTGGAGCACTTCCTGGAGAGGGTGATGTCTCTGCAGTGGATGGGCTTGTGGATATTTAAGCAGAACTCATGGCCATAGATACTAGGAGGTTGATTGTGGCTACAGGTCCAAGCTGCCTCATCAGCAATAAATCTTATAATTTGATCTCTTTTCCCTCTGACTCTGTGTCTCTTTCTTTTTTTTTTTTTTTTTTTTTTTTTTTTTTTGCGGTACAGGGGCCTCTCACTGTTGTGGCCTCTCCCGTTGCGGAGCACAGGCTCCGGATGCGCAGGCTCAGTGGCCATGGCTCACAGGCCCAGCCGCTCCGCGGCATGTGGGATCCTCCCAGACCGGGGCATGAACCCATGTCCCCTGCATCGGCAGGCGGATTCTCAACCACTGTGCCACCAGGGAAGCCCTGTGTCTCTTAATTGGGCTCATTCCACTTTGATTTCAGATGGTCACAGTTCTTAGTCTGTTTAGGCTGCTACAATAAAATACCAAACATGGTGGCTTATAAGCAACAGAAATTTATTTTTCACAGTTCTGGAGGCTGAGAAGTCCAAGGTCAAGTGTCCAGCAGATTTGGTGTCTGGTAAGGGCTGTTCTTTCACATGGTGAAAAGGGCAAGGTAACTTTCTGGGGGTCTCTGCTATAAGGGCACTAATCCCATTCATGAGGGCTCAGCCCTCATGACCTAATCACCTCCCGAAGTTCCCACTTCCCAAAACCATCACACTGGGAGCTAGAATTTAACATACGAATTTTGAAAAACACAAACATTCAGTCTATAGCACCACACAATGTCCAGGAGTGTGCTGTTCTTCCTGCAAGGCTCAGAAAGCATGGCCATATCACCCTGCACAGTTGAACAGATTAGCTTGTTAGAAAGAAAAGAAAGCTTTGCTAAGTTTTAAGGAGAGATCAAAAAAGGAAAGCAAGAAATACACAAAGAAATACTGTATGATATCACTTATATGTGGAATCTAAAAATACAGCAAACTAGTGAATAGTAAAAAAAAAAAGAAGCAGACTCACAGACAGAACAAACTAGTAGTTATCAGTGGGGAGGGGGCAATAAAGCAGTTGGGGGGGTGGAAGGTACAAACTATTGGGTGTAAGGCTACAAGGATGTATTATACAACGTAGGGGATATAGCCAATATTTTGTAATAACTGTAAATGAAGTGTAACCTTGAAAAATTGTATAAAAATAAAAAAAATATACCAAGAAAAACAAGAATAATAAAATAGTTAAAGACTGAAAGCTATGTAAATGCTGGAATCAGGAATCTGGATGCCTCAAGTCTCTTTCCTTGAGATTGGTTCATCTGTAGATCTGCTGCTCCAAAAGTCAACAAGGAAAATGATGTTATTAGTCTTCTGATTATATAGGTAATACTAATGCAGAAAACTCTAGCAACAGAACAGTATAAAGAAGAAAGCTGAAAAATCACTTAAAATTCCTCCAGTAGGGTACAAACTCAATGTTTTTGGAAACATTCTTCAGAGAAGGGGCCTGAGGGAGCCTTTTGGAGTCCTGGAAATGTCCTATATTTTTATGTGGGTGGTAGTCACATGGGTGTATACAAAATAAAAATTCATCAAGCTGTAAAAGATTTGTGCACTTAACTGTATATGTTTTACATGTCAATTTAAAAATCTTCCAGTTACTTCTCTCTGTGTGTACAATTTTACAGAAACAGACTTTTATTATCCATGCTGTTTTGATAACTCACTCCTCAAGAAGTCACTCCTTATCTTTCCATAACAATATACTTTCTTATACATCTTTGTCTCAGACAATGAATGTTTGGTGGCAAAGTTTAGAGTCTTATGAAAGTTTGTTTAAGAAAATAGAGGTTATGGGGGCTTCCCTGGTGGCACAGGGGTTGAGAGTCTGCCTGCCGATGCAGGGGACACGGGTTCGTGCCCCGGTCCGGGAAGATCCCACATGCCGCGGAGCGGCTGGGCCCGTGAGCCATGGCCGCTGAGCCTGCGTGTCCAGAGCCTGTGCTCCACAACGGGAGAGGCCACAACAGTGAGAGGCCCACGTACTGCAAAAAAAAAAAAAAGAAAAGAAAATAGAGGTTTTAGGGAAAGCAAATAATAGGTATTCTCACAGCATCCCAGACCAATTATATGTTTTATTTTAAAATTTCTTGATTACCTTTAAGCCAATCTTCTGAGCCTTCTCTAATTTTCCTACTTGCTATTAATTTGGGAATCTTAGAATTTCATCGTAATCTCAGAGAGTAGTGTCATGATTGCCATCAGACAGGGTGCTTGCTGAAAGTTCATTTAATGAGGTCTAGATGAATCCATGGAATCCATTGTGTTCATATTCTGTGCTACCCAATGTAGCTATGCTCACAAAGCAGAAAAATAAATAACAGGGACGGTAACCTGCATCTTGCCAACAAATCAAAACCATTGGTTTAACTATGTGGGCAAATGGCAGAAATATCTTTTGTTATTATGTTAGAAATTCATTCAGTGGACATTTTTTGGTTGAGAATCTAATGGGTGCAACATTGTGTTGGATGCTGGGGATACAATAATGAACATGAGGTTTATACTGGACCCCAATGAACACAGATTCCATTATAAAGATGAGTATAGAATGCTCCTTTCAAAACACGTTCCTAAGATGGATATTTCCTGATTCCCTGATTGCCCAAGGGTGAGAGCTGCATGATGAATGCCAAAAATGAAGGAAATGTGTAGTTAGAAAGAGTAAAGCTAAGCAGAGATCTAAAAACACGGAGAGGCATTTGGAGGTTGGTAAAAAAGTGAAGCAGGTCAGTAGAAGATAAGCAGGCCAGGTTTCAAAGCCAGAAATTTGAGACAGGGGCAACAAAAAGAAGTGAATCCACAGTAGAAGGGAATGGGGAAATTAACGTCCTAAAAGAGAGCAAAGAAGGGCAAAATGAAGCACAGGTAACTGCTGGTGTTGGAGGTTTGATATTAAGGGTAAGTACATTGGGCCAGGTGGCCCAGGGAACAAAAGAAAACAGATGAAAAAATATATGTGCAGGAAATGTGATATAACTCTGGAACTCACAAGAACCTGTGGTTAAGTCTGCTTTGTCTTAACTGCAAACCTAGATAAATTGCACTTGATTCCGTTTTAAGTATCATCTTTTTTTTTTTTTTTTTGCGGTACGCGGGCCTCTCACTGTTACGGCCTGTCCCGTTGCGGAGCACAGGCTCCGGACGCGCAGGCTCAGCGGCCATGGCTCACGGGCCCAGCTGCTCCGCGGCATGTGGGATCTTCCCGGACCGGGGCATGAACCCGTGTCCCCTGCATCGGCAGGCGGACTCTCAACCACTGCGCCACCAGGGAAGCCCTTAAGTATCATCTTTATTAAAAAGAAGATAAAAGTTTTAATTGCCTGGTAAAGGATGCATAAACATTGTTGGTCATACTCTCCCCCCAGCAAGAACATATTACATCTTCTGGTATTTTCTTAGATTCCTACTCCTGTCCACTTAGGTTACATGTTAAATAGAAACAACAACAGGAAACTTGAGTCTTTTCATGAATGGAGTATAAATTCTACTGAAGATGGATTAAAAACACAACATAAAATACAACAAAATATTACCAGTTGGTAGTTCGTGGGTGGTCTGGTTTGTTAATTGTTCTAGAATAAGCCTCTTACTGTCAAACTGGAAAAATGTAAGAACCAAACAAAAATTATGACCCAAGATAGGATACTTAATTCTGATCATTAAGAATGAGAAAGGGCATTTGAAGAAGTAAAACACAGGTTAATTGAATGTGAATAAATGTCCATGTTTAATATAATGGCTAATGGACTCACCTCTACTAACCCCTAACCTGACATCTAAGCCAAATACTTAGCATGAAAGAAATGCTAATCAGCTCTGTGGAGTTTGATCCCAGTGGAAATTTCGTATCTATTGTTTCTCAGAATAAGCAGATTTATCTTGGCTTCCATTGTTTAAGGAAATGCTTTGATTCCTGCGTTCTTTCCACCCAAGGGCACAGGGAAGACTTCCAGAGTAGGAAGCAAGCTGTGTGTGTGTGTCTCTGTTGCAGACTTGGACAGTTATTAGGAATTTTCAATTCAGAATTGATGTGGGAAGATGGAAAGAATCTTATGATGAAAAAAGCAACTACAACCCAGAGGTTTGGTGCCCCTAACCTGCTGCATCAGGGCCAGTGACACTGAAGTTTTAACTTTGTTGCTATCACTCTTCCATATACAAAATACATGCATTTTAATTAAATTTCTCATTCACAATAGCTTATCAGAGGGAGAGAGAGAGATACAGAGAGCTAGAGCGGGAGAGAGAGAAGCTTCTATTGTACTTCTATTGCTGTGGATGTAAAGTTGGTATTATTAAATATGGACACTTCCTAGTATTTGCTTTCTAATCAATTTGTTTTTTATATATCTATATCAATTGGCCATATCCAATGCTTTAGGTACCTAAGAATGGTCTCATGACCATTGGATTAGTATGTACTTACCCAAAACACAGGAAACATAGAGACCTCATTCTATACCCAGGAAAGTACTGGCAGGATCACTGGAGGTTGGTGTGTACTTGCTTATCATTAAAGTGCTTGAAAGACCCGTAATCATGAAATATGAATGCTAAGGACCCCACTTGCAGGAAGAAAGAAGAAAAAGGAGGTGGAGGAAGATGAAGAAGAAGAAGAGGAGGAGGAGAAAGCAGCAGGAGCAGACCAGGGAAGGAAGGAAGGAAGGAAGGAAGGAAAAAAAAAGATACCACTAGCTCCCACTAGTTTAAGTATTCGTAGTTATTACCAAATTCTAGATACAGGCAGGCTGGCCACACATTTTTGTGCTAGTGCCGTGGCCTGGAATATTGACTCTTCCATGAGAGCACAGATGTTCTCCACGAGTCTTTCTGTCTCTAGCTCCTCTGCATGTCAGTTGCATTTACAAGTAAGGCCAAGAGGGAATTCCGTGGCGGTCCAGCAGTTAGGACTCCACACTCTCACTGCTGAGGGCCTGGGTTCAATCCCTGGTCCGGTAACTAAGATCCCACAATCCGCGCGGTGTGGCAAAAAAAAAAAAAAAAAAAAAAAGACAAGTAAGGCCAAGTAGTTTAATACATAATGGTTTTCTAATATATCATATTTGCTAGCTTTCTCTTTCTAATATGCTGTATCTTCATAAATCCTCCCTGTGTGTCACAGTGTGTGGTGGTACTGAAACAGGAGAGGAGCCGGAAGGGTACAACCTTTATAAGAATGATATAGCGCTTGAGGACATAACCTGGTTAGAACCATCTAGGTCCAAGATGATGCAAGATTCAACTTCCAGTGAAGTTGAGCCTCATTGTATACTCACTGTAATGCATGAGCTAAGTGACACACCAGTACCTTGACAGTCCCAAGGCCAACCATAAAAGGCCAAAAAGTGGGTGGTGGCTGAATTCCTGGAAATCTCCGCCCTTTCCCCAAATAGTTGGAATAATCCTCCCACTTATTAGCCTATGAAATCACCCAGCCCATAAAAACTAACCACCCCATATCTCAGGCCTCTCGCCTTCTGAGATGGCCCACACTCTGCCTGTGGAGTGTGTGTTTCCCTTGGCCACTCTTACTTTCTGAGATGACCCCATGCCCTGGGGCTGCTCTCGCCTTTCGAGACAAATTGCATTCTTTCTATGAATGTGCATCTCTCTAAATAAATCCACTTCTTATCTATCACTTTGTCTCTCACTGAATTATTTCTGTGACGAGACATCAAGAACCTGAACTTCATTAAGTCCTGAGACCAGGGGTGTGATCTCAATTAGAAGACAGTGGGTTCAAGTCCCAATCTGGGTTCTGGCTGGGCTCAAGTTCCTGCCCATGGGTTCAAGTCCCATCTGAGTTGTGCGGTTTCAGTACTACATAAGTAATAAGTACTCACTGATCCACGACTTTTGAAAAGTTACACTTTACGTTGTTCCCTATCCACCCAGTTACCCTCTTCAGAGGGGAACATTACCAGTTTCTTGGATGGCCTTCCAGTGACAATCTTTGCATATTCCAATGGTTACACGTATGGTTCCCCCAGCCCCATTTTTACCCAAATGATATTCTGCATTTTGCTTTTTTTCATCTGAACATATATCTTGATTTTTGTTGCACGTCAGAACATAAGGAGCGGACTTCCCTGGTGGCACAATGGTTAAGAATCCGCCTGCCAATACAGGGGACACGGGTTAGCTCCCTGGTCCGGGAAGAGCCCACATGCCGCAGAGCAACTGAGCCCGTGCTCCACAACTACTAAGCCCACTCTCTAGAACCTGCACTCCACAACAAGAGAAGCCACTGCAATGAGAAGCCCGGGCACCGCAATGAAGAGTAGCCCCCACTCGCCGCAAATAGAGAAAGCCCGCACGCAGCAACGAAGACCCAATGCAGCCAAAAATAAATAAATAAATAAATAAATAAATAAATTTATTTATTTAAAAAAAAAGAATATAAGGAGCTTCCTCATCCTATCTTTTTTTTTTTTTTTTGCTGTACGCGGGCCTCTCACTGTTGTGGCCTCTCCCGTTGCGGAGCACAGGCTCCGGACACACAGGCTTAGCGGCCATGGCTCACGGGCCCAGCCGCTCTGCGGCATATGGGATCCTCCCAGACCGGGGCACGAACCCGTATCCCCTGCATTGGCAGGCGGACTCTCAACCACTGCGCCACCAGGGAGGACCCCTCATCCTATCTTTAAATAGCTCTTTAGCATTCTGTTCCAACATAGGAAGTGTCATGATTTTTCAAATCAGCCAACTCTTGATTGACTTTTATGGTACTTCTGCTATTTTGCTACTTAATATTCTACTATAATTAATGAATAGCCTTAAAATATATCATCTTATAGAGGTGTGAGTATATATGTAGTGTGTGTGTGTGTGTGTGTGTGTGTGTGTGTAACTGGCTAGGTTAAAACGTATGCATATTTAATTTATTTTTTTAAATTAGTTTTTATTAGAGTATAGTTGATTTACAACGTTGTGTTAGTTTCTGCTGTACAGCAAAGTGAATCAGTTATACATATACATATATCCACTCTTTTTTAGATTCTATTCCCATATAGGTCATTATAAAGTATTGAGTAGAGTTTCCTGTGCTATATAGTAGGTATGCATATTTTAAATATTAGTAGTTATTACCAAATTCCCTCCATGGAGGCATCAAGTACAACCCAATCAGTAATGTCCAAGCACTAACACACTACATCATTAAATTTTTCATCTTTACAAATCTGATCATTGGGAAAAAATACCTCAGTAAAATTTGAATTAGCATTTCCTTGATTTCAAGTGAGGTAGACTATCTTTTCATATGTTAAAAAGCTATTTGTATTTCCCTTTCTGTGATCTGTCTGGTAATATCTTTTACCTATTTTTCTACTGGTTGTTGTTGTTGTTAATATTTATTTATTTTGGCTGTGCCGGCTGTTAGTTGTGGCATGCAGATTCTTAGTTGCGGCATGTGGGCTTCTTAGTTGCAGCATCCAGACTCTTGGGGCATGCAGACTTCTTAGTTGTGGCATGCATATGGGATCTAGTTAAACGACCAGGGATTGAACCTGGGCCCCCTGCATTGGGAGCACGGAGTCTTAACTGCTGGACCACCAGGGAAGTCCCTGATTTTTTCCTTAATTCTGGGATATCTGTACATATTATGGAAATGAGCTCTTTGTCAGTGATAAGACTTACAAGTATTTTCCAGTTTAATATTACTTTTATGTAGCCAAGATTAGCAACTCTTTATTTAATGGTTTCTATATTTTGCGTCATATTTAAAAAGGCCTTCACCATGAGTTCTGTAAGGCTTTCTCTCTTTTTTTCTCTTCATTTACATTTAATTCTTTGATCCACCTGAAATTTATGTTGGTATAATTTGTGAGATCCTTTAATTTAAATTTGTTACAGTATCAGATGATTGCTTTGTCATTGATATGCCCACTCTCATAAAGTTAGTTACCATGTCAGTGTGGTTTATAGAACCAACAATGGCTCTTAGAAGGAATGAAACTTGAATCTAATAAGAAATAAATCAGTGTGCCATGAAGGTTATGAAACATTTAAAGCACTACCGAGTAGATTGTTAACTGTATAAACGTTGTTTTCTGTAGTACAAGATCTCCATTATATCATTAAAAAATATCTTAATATTACAGATTGAAAAATGTATTTTGTGTAATTTGAGGCTGAACTTAATTGCACCTCTCAAAAATAAACACTTCCTGCAAAAGAATCAGCGTTTAACATATTGGGTAAAGTAAGTCTTATTGATGTATTTTAGGATGTTTTTCCATGTGAAAGAGGTCATTTTGTAAGCCCAGACCATACAGAAGCTTTTTGTAACTTTTGACTTCTCCAGCATGGGGGCATTGAAAGGATACCACAGCGGAAAGATAGGAAATGTCAATAAACAGATTTCAGGGCCAAAGGCAGAAGAAAAATTGTTAACTTTCTCTATCATTTTGCTAACTTTTACTGAACCTAATTAAGGAATTTAAAGTAAAAACAGATAATTCAACTAAGTAAAACGTTTTGGATTTATGTCTACTTAAGAGTGACCTTGGTTGTTGTTTACTGTTTTTGTTAAAGTGGAGTGCCTGCTGAAGAAGGCCACTTGCTGCCACCAGTTCTACAAGAATTAAGTCATTAGCCCCAGCAGTCGCTGACCTTCAACACACCCTGAAAGGAATTCAGGGCAGAGATCAGGAATGAGGCACTCTATGCTCTGGGAAAACTGGCAGAACAGGCCTTCAGATAATTAGATATTTTCAGGAGAAATTTTTTATGAACCTGGATTCTTGCATCTTCCCATACTTAGAAAAGCACTAAAACCATTAACTAAGACGTCTGTTCCTTGGCACCAGCAGAACCTTCTACCAAGATGTGTGCTTGGTTGCAAGTACCCTTTTGCCAAAATCACGTATATCCTGACCTCCTCCCTTACCTCTTTTTTTTTTTTTTTTTGCGGTACGCGAGCCTCTCGCTGTTGCGGCCTCTCGTGTTGCGGAGCACAGGCTCCGGACGCGCAGACTCAGCGGCCACGGCTCACGGGCCCAACCGCTCCGCGGCATGTGGGATCCTCCCAGACTGGGGCACGAACCTGTGTCCCCTGCATCGGCAGGTGGACTCTCAACCACTGCGCCACCAGGGAAGGCCCCCCACCCCTTACCTCTTCATAACAGTTTCTCAGAGCTCTCTGAGAGGCAGTCTCCTGGGCAATAGTCCTCCTTAAAACACTGAATAAAATCAACTCACAGCTCTTACATTGTGCGTTTTTTTTTCCAAGTCAACAGTAGTGTAGGGCTGAAATAGAATGCATATTGTGAGTAAGTTTAAGCTTTCATTGAAAGTTCAGTTGAACCATAGAAAGTTACTTTGGAGGTAATCTTTAGCTAATCTTCTCATTTTGCTGATTAAGAAATAAAGGATCAATAAGATCAGATAACATGTCTACAGACTTCATATTACTAGCAAATAGGTTTAAAACAAAGTATTTATGGATTTATAGAAATGCATAAAAATACAGAAAGTAGGGAGAGAAAATTAAAAATCTTTTAATTCATCAGTCTTCCTAAGAGAAGGTAAAATGTGTTGCCTTATAAAGAAAATATTTGAAATAAGTTTTCAAATATCAGAAAGAGATTTAGGGGCAGCTTGGAAAGCTCAACTAAATCATTTTAGGACAAACAAGAATGATTTTTCTATGTGAAGAGTAAGTTCATGGAACTTATTTCCTCAGAAAATGCTCCCTGTTAAACTACAAAGAGGTTAAGTTTATGGATGATTATATTATTAAGAAAAACTAGAGTTTTTCTGAGTACATTTTTTACCTTTTGAGTTTAACTTCATGGAAGGCAACCATGGCTTTTCAGAATCCATGCCTGTCAGGAAGAGGATAGTAGGCTGGTTTAACTCAGTAACAAGTTTTCTTAATGAAAGTCAGTTTAAATAGAAATAACATTATGTCTCTTCCAGTCACCAAAAACTTTCTTTCAGAATATTTATCCTTACAAATGAAAAACAAATATTAGGCACAGTATTTGTTCCTAATATTTGTTCCTAACAAATGAATGAGATTCCTTTTCCCTAACCGCCCAGGTTATTAGAAAAACAATAAAGTCAATTGCCCATTCTGGCTGTTGGAAAGCTGTCAAGAGGCACATTCAGGGAAATTCGTATTTGTGGAATTATAAAAGAAATGAAGTTTTGAAAGCCAGAGTCCTGTGGCGAGAATTAAAATCGGTAGAAATATTTAAATGCAAAAGGCTTTATGTTTAGAATTTGCCACAAATTCTTATCTTTTATGCTGGCTGTTTTTCTTCTAAAAAGAAAACAGGAAACTTCTCAAAAAGTCATTGGCTCTAGGCTTAAAATCAAAATGACCTTTAGAACTAACTGTAGGGTTTTAAAAAAATTAAATGAAGACTATTGTGTCACTGATTTCAAGACTTGATCTTTCTTTATCAGTTGTTTATTAAGCGGAGAGTGATGACATTTCAGGAAATTGAGGATAGATTGTCTGCAAAATATGAAAAAGGAAAAATATGAGAGCAGAATTCTTTTCTGAGATGTGTTCCTAGTTTTTTTCTCTTTGTTCCTAACTTAGCTAAGCCAGGTCCTGTGGCATGTGTCCTTTGAAGTTCACATTTTGGATTTTACCAAGCCAGACTTTCTTCTGTAAGAAAAATACTAAGTACTTATATACTTTAGATATTTATGTATATACTTTTATCAAAGAAGACATTAGCATTTTCTTCAAAAATTTGTACTTATAATTTATTCTTTTTAAAAAAAATTTATTTATTTATGGCTGTGTTGGGTCTTTATGCTGCATGCGTGCTTTCTCTAGTTGCGGCGAGCGGGGGCTACTCTTCGTTGCAGTGCACGGGCTTCTCATGGCGGTGGCTTCTCTTGTTGCGGAGCACGGGCTCTGGGCCTGCAGGCTTCAGTAGTTGTGGCACGTGGGCTCAGTAGTTGTGGCTCACGGGCTTAGTTGCTCCGCGGCATGTGGGATCTTCCTGGACCAGGACTCGAACCCGTGTCCCTTGCACTGGCAGATGGATTCTTAACCACTGTGCCACCAGGGAAGTCCCTTATAATTTATTCTTATGATTTGGAATAAGACTTCATTTCTAAAGAGTTTAAAATTTCCCTTGATCTCTCTTGTATTCCCTATCTCTGCTATGAAAATACATCAGTATTATATATGTTGTAATGTATATTGGATACATAAATCCAATAAGTAATTTGGGAATAACACTGTTTCTTTTTCTCTATATTTGGGAACAAATAGGGTTGATCTGTGTGAACATTGGCAGTTTGTGTTTTTTCTGTGCTACTATTAGAATATAAATTGAAATAGTCTGTAGATTCAGGGCAAAATGCTAAGGGGAGAGACAAAGGCAAGTTCTGGTCACAATTATTTAACTATATCCCTTAGAGAGAAAAGATGGCCTCAAGTTGGCTGGCTTAACTTGGCATCCATAAAATGGTCATTCTTTCCTTCTATTCCATAGCCAAAGATATAAGGGAGAATAAAAATATAAGGTTCTTTTGTGTTGGTTGGTTTTCCTTCTTTTGCATTCAATAAAACCATCTCTGATTTCATGCTTGAGTATGTGATTTCTTGAAAATCAGTTAGATATTTGAGAAGTAGGATGGCATAAGGACATTTTTATCTTCATTGATTTGAACACTCAAACTAGACAGCTATCTTTTGCCAGAATTGTCTTTGCACAATTTAAAGAGAGAGAAAAGGGAAAATGTATTACATGACTTTAATTTGTCTTCCCATAGACAACAACAAAATACTGAGGTATTCCTAAGCTGAAACAAACATTCAGAATATAGCTGAATGTAGAAAATTACACTCTGAGAATAATTAGGATATTTCTTCCCAAGTGTGGATCTCTCACATATTTTACGTCTTACACATCTCTCTCTGTAGTCTTTGGAGTGATATTTGTAAATTTTTCCTTGCCAGCATTTGACCTCCCTTACTGTGTTGGAGAATCAGCCATGTGTAAGTTTTGGAAGCCAAAGAGTCACTTATGTGCTTCTCCTGACTCCTGGCAGTTAGGATACCAGCCATTGGCTCAGGAATTCAGAGGCTGCTCCTTAGACGCTGAGAGGCAGATAAAGCGGTGGAGCTGGCCTGCCTGGGTTTGAGGGCCTTAGGCAAGCTGCTCAGTTTTTGTGAGCCTCAGTAGCCTCACCTGTAAAATGGGACAATTACTCCCCTCCGGGTGTCAGTGAGAATTAAATGAGATGGTGTTAACTTGCTTAGAACAGACTCCACAGAGTATAAACTCACAGTAGATGTGAATTCTTACTGTGAAGGGGCCAACAAGGCAACCAAACAAAGACAATTTAGAATCCATCTGGCAGTGGCCGTGTCTTGTACCTGGAGTCTGGTGGTGGCTTAGCAACTAAGCAGTTCCTTTTACATGACTCCGGTTGTGGATTCCTTTGGTTTTGTCCTGTTTTCCAAATGTAGTCCTCCAGCCTTCCAATCAATTTTGTGAGCCACTCAATAACTTTCCAGAAAATTCTTTTTCGGCTTTAAGTTTGCCAGAACCCATATCCAGATGGATATTGTCTGTGACAACCAAATGAATGTCTGACTACTGTGTCAGAGTGTTTTACTTTGGTTTTGTTTATATGCACCTTTTCCTGATAAAGAGGGAGTTCACTTCTGAACTACAAAACCCTACCTTGCTTTTTGTTTGTATCAGCCTCAGAGTCCTGCATGGTACTGGGTCCAGGACCAGCAGGTGCCACCTTCTCCTGGCACATAAGCTGGCACAGAGGAGGCCAAGGGAATACGTAAAGGGGAATGTTGGATGAAAGAATGAATGAACTCAATAGATGTTGTCGACTCAGGGCTCTGACATGGTCGAGCTGTGCTATCAATCCTTTAACAAGCTTCTGGTTAAATGAAACAGAAATTCTTATATTGTTTGTTATTTTTGAAATTCTTATATTGTTTGTTATTTTTGAAAATCTTATATTGTTTGTTATTTTGGGTATTCTGTAATTGTAGTCAAATAGATTCTGACATTAAGATTAAAAGTGTTTTGGGACTTCCCTGGTGGTCCAGTCGTCAAGAATCTGTCTTGCAATGCAGAGGACGCCAGTTCAATCCCTGGTCAGGGAACTAAGATCCCACGTGCCACGGGGCAACTGAGCCCGTGTGCCACAACTAGACAGCCAGTGCGCCACAACTACTGAGCCCACTCACCTGGAACCCACGTGCCCGTTGCAATTAACAAGCCCTCGCTACCACTAGAGAGAAGCCCACACGCTGCAACAAAGAGCCCGCGTGCGGCAACTAAGACCCGACACAGCCAAAAAAAATAATAATAAATATTAAAAAAAAGATTAAAAGTTTTTTTTCCCTTAGACTCTAACCACCCCCCCTTTTGTTATCTGTCTGCTGCTGAAGAAGTACTTCTTGCCATTTTCTGAGAAGTGATTTACAAGTGTGCTCTACAAAATTCTGTTGGGAACAAACATTACCTTGGACAGATTTTGTATGGTTCACTGAAACCAGCACCGTTTCACTCTTTAACTGAGGAGAATCTCTTTCTGTGTGGTTGGTAGAACATCAGAACTGATGGAATAAGAGTAGATGAAATAAAAGATTGAGACAAATGCTTTTCCTTCAGAATGAGCTTTTTGTAAAGTTTTTGCATGGTTTGGCATATTTTGCATTAATTTGTCATTAAGGGATAATAAAGTTATTTGGATTATACATGTTCCAAAAGTTTTTTTAAAGATGAAAAAATTTTCTGTTTAATTCTGAACTGCCTCCATGACCTGTTTTTACAAAGGTATTTTATAAAACAGCTAGAGTCAACATAGAACGAGGAATCTGAGTGGGCACAACAAATCCTTGGAAAGAACTCTAACAGAACTTTCATCTGACCACCAACCTGAAATGCTGATCACAAGCCAGAGAATCTCTCCATGTCATCTCTCTTCAAGGGGTGTTAAATTGCAGTGTAGTCGGGATAAAAAAACAAGTCAGATTTTAATAATATCCAGTCTTCGATGCCATCAGTAAGATGACATTTCCTGGAAAGAACTATGTGATTACAGTATTATTATTTGTAATGATTTGCTTGACATGATCAACAAAGGAAAAGTAAATGATCCAAATGGGACTTCTGGCAGGGAACTGCATTCTCATTAAAAGAGGTATTAGTGGGCCAAACACATCTGAGTAAACACAGAATATGACCTTAATGTTAGAAAAGAGAGGTGTTCATGTAGACCACAGGAATTTATGAGGCCAAGGAATTCTGGTTTCACCCACTTCGAGTAAAACCAGGCTGACCTTTGTCAGACCTCTTGGCAGCCTGAGCCAGGATTTATATTTAAGGAAAACTTAAAAGTCAAAATTACATAGTTTACATGATGTCATGTGCTTTATCATTTCCATCTTTTAGATACACAGACATAATGGCGTAAACCCTAGCGCTCAGGCATGTCAGAAAAATACCAGGAAGAATGGGGGTAGGGGAAAAGACTTCAAGTTCTTTGCCATGAGGTCAGTAAGCTTGAAAGATAATCAAAAAATTAGAGCTGCCAGGCTCTGAATACGTTACTGACTCAGTTTGCCAAGGAGAAAAACATGATACAAAAACTTTAACAATGACATCTATGGGTTAGTTATACAAAGACTAGAGATAATTTAACCAAACCTGTTTATTTCTATGTTTTGTACAGTTGTCTTTTAAAAATACATAAGATGAAAAAAAAAAAAAAACAAGGAAAATTTGAGTTAGGTAAATGATGATCTGAGACAGTCTCCTGATAGACGCCTGCCAGTTCCTGCTGTAATAAATGTCAATATTATTTTCTAAAGATCCCTGTATAAATATAAGATCTCCAAGTCCCAGATGTTCAGTGATCTAATTCAAGTAATGTTAGATCCAAATCATAAATGGGAGACATTAAACAATTTAGAATTACTTGTAATAGAGTAAGAGCAATACTATTATTAAATAACTATGAAAGTACAGAAACATAACTGTTAATTATTCTACAAAGAAGATATACATATATATATATATATATATATATATTTTTTTTTTTTTTTTTTTTTTTTTTTTGCGGTATGCGGGCCTCTCACTTTTGTGACCTCTCCCGTTGCGGAGCACAGGCTCCGGATGCGCAGGCTCAGCGGCCATGGCTCACGGGCCCAGCCACTCCGCGGCACGTGGGATCTTCCCGGACCGGGGCACGAACCTGTGTCCCCTGCATCGGCAGGCGGACTCTCAACCACTGCGCCACCAGGGAAGCCCTCTTCCAGGTTTTATACTAAGAAATGAATCAGTCTTTTTTTTTTGGCTGTGGGGCATGTGGGATCTCATCTCCCCAGCCAGGGATCGACCCTGCTTCTCATCCCCTGCATTGGAAACACAGAGTCTTAACCACTGGACCTCCAGGGAAGTTCCAATATGAATCAGTCTTGAATGATACTCCATTCGTCTGCCAAACAGCAGTAGGTTCATTCAGAGGTTTGCTCAAAAGATTAAACTTTATGCAAAAATGCCTCCAAACCAGCTGGGGAGATGGATCCAAAAGTCACATTCTTATATAGGGAATGTGCTACGCATTTACAAATGAGACAGTCATAGGCTGGTGAGGGTAGGGGGAGAGTGAGATGCAAAGAAACTTGGGACCACTTTGTCAGTCTCTTACAAATTTGTGATTGATGGATTACAAAGTGTTACCAGAAGGCAGGCTTTCCTACGCTTCCGTGTAAAGTTCTTTTTAGGGACATCTAAGACACTAGGACAATTGGACTGTTTACAGATGTCAACCTCCCTCTCCTTGCCCCTCCTCCTCCCCCTCTCCCTACCCCCGCTCCCCATTAATATTCCCTTCATTCCCGGCAGGGAATGAAGTTCCAGGTGGATGCCAAATTTGAGTCACTTTCTCATCCCTTAGGACCAAATATTCTGCACCTGGTCCCATTCTTATAACAATACCCTGCATGTAGTCCAGATTCTTTGATTAACATTTGTTGAATTGGAATGTAGAAAGAATTGGTTTCAAAGAGGATCTGGCTTTGGGGCCTCCTGACCCATTTGCATTCATTAATGCTATTTGCAAGGTCTCTGGGCTCTGGTACCATTAGATGAAGACCAGCCGGCCCAGGTGATGGTAATTATGGTTGAGGGCCAAACCTGGAGCTACCGGAAACCCAAAGGGCAACTTGGAAAGAGAAGCTTGAGAGTTCTTCCCTCTTGGGTGGCTATTTTGCTTTTAACTGGAACAATGTACTCTTTCCATAGCTGGAAAAATAGTTCTGAATTTCAGAATTTACTTGAGTAGTTTTGAACACCCGCAGTAGGAACCATTTATGCTCACTCAAAATTTTCCACGTTCCTCTGCATTTTCTTCACCTCGTGTAAAACATAGTCTTCCCTTGGGGGCTTTCCCCTCCTCACTGCTGAAGTCAAAGCTCAGCTGTTACCTTTGCAACTGCATCTTGGGAAGGTTTCCCTTTCTGGGGTTGGGGCTCTACTTAGAATGTATCAATAAGAGAATCTAGATGCCCTTTTCTAAACCTCTGTTAGTACTTCATTGATTCTGAGGCACACAGTTTTTCACATTAGTATTTCTGGAACAGAGATGTTTGTTTCAATCTGTGGCATCTCAAAAACATTTTTATAAACACTCACTTGTCAGTTACTTTCATTCTTGAATTGGGCATAATTTCCAATCAAGTAAATTCGGGCAAAAAAATTCTCCAGTTGTTAAATGTATATGAAACAGCCACCATGTATGCCAGGCATCAGAATTGCATTTTGTCCTGATTTCTCTGCTTTGGAGCAGTGGCTCTTGCTGTTAATCTAAAAAAACATTTTGGATTTGGTCATACCTGCATATTTGGGTTAGTGAATTGACTGTTTCTTTGTACTAGTTTGTAAATTTAAAAAACACTTAGGTTTCAATCAACTATAAATTATATAAAATTTATATGAAATTGTATAACTATATGAATTATATAAATTTATATATCAACTATAAGTGCATGCAAAATTATATAAATGCCTCTTATTAGGCACTCCAAAGGCACAGTCTTGGGCCTGAAGGGAGAGTGATTTTCTTATCTAGTGCAAGTGATTTATTTATTTATTTATTTATTTATTTATTTAATTTTTATTTATTTATTTTTTAGGCCATGCAGCATGTGGGATCTCAGTTCCCCGACCAGGGATCGTACCCGTGTTGCCAGTATTGGGAGCGTGGAGTCTTAACCGCTGAACAGCCAGGGAAGTTCCAAGTGCAAGTGATTTAGTACTGAGGGAAAAACTTATAGGCAAGTGAGAAAATGACAAGAAAATAAGCAAAGACTTGGTTTTAGATGAATCCCAAGGGTAGCTCTGGAGCGTGGAGAGAAGGGATTGTGCTTTTTAGCTCAGCCAGTGGCGTGCCCTGCTCTGGCAGGGAGGGGTAGGAGGCCCATAAACTTCTGGGTGGTTCTTGGTGAAGACAGTTCTCCTGGGAAGGGGGTAGCTGTGAGCCACCCGCAGCCAGCACTCATCGAAGCTGGCCAGGGGTTTGGGGATGGGCCACTCTCCTGGTAAAGGGACAGGGCAAGGCACCAACAGTGTCCACCACACACCCCAGGGAAGCAGGATAGGGGGAAATGAACAGTAACCTCACAGAAATGGGAAACTTGGATTTGGCTGCCCTTTGACATTTGGAATTATTTTCCATCTTAATCAGTTATTAAGTGACTTTTGATCAGGGAAAGTGAACCTGCACATAGTTATGTTTATAACTCAAAAGAAAAGGGAGAACTGAATCGTCTTACCTTCAGACCTTTGAGAACTTAAACTTTATTGCTAATTTAATAAACCTGAGATCAAAGTGTCCACTTTCTCTTAAACTCCTTTTGTAGCTCTTTAGGAAAGTGAAGGCCAGTTGGGGATAAAAAACAAAAACACCAACGCCTATTTGATTAAAAACTGAAAGGAGTGCCTTTAAAAAAGAGTAATTATTGTATTTATTTTATTAAATGCCAAAACTACTAATCACTCATTGGTACAGTTTGGAGCATGCGAGGTATTTGAAGAAAGAGACAGTCATTTTGTCTCTCCCCATTTCTGAACACATAAATCGTGAAGCACTTAAAGCTTCCTTTTCTATGTTTTAACAAAAGGGATTACCTTTTTAAAAAGTAGACATATGATGACATACTGTGGCCCTGGGTTCCGTGAGCACCATTTGTGCTTAGCTCTGCTTTATTAAAATGATAAAAAGTCGAAATTCCACACACAGGGACCCAGAGGTGAGGGTTACAGGATGTCATATCTGGTCAAGAAGGAAAGGTGGCCCTTGGTCAGGGTAAGAGAACCAGAATAGCTGCACTGGGAGGTTGATGCCCTTGACCGTAAGTCAGGCTTTAGAGTTTTGAAGTCTTTAAGAACATTTTGGAGTCACTTTGGCAGAGAGCTAAGGTTTTCAATGTTTATGTTCTAGACTATCTCCTTGGAAGGTTACCTGTTGCTTTTCCTTATGACTGTATGCAGAGACAGCATAAACATTTCCCTTCTTGATAACAAGCTGCTGTTTTACATTAGTAGGCATCGCCCTGGGTCCCAGAGTTAAGGAACTGTTTAGAACTGAAAGGGAGCCACACAGTTATGGCCTATACCTTCTAGGACATTCAGCATAAGGGACTTACCCTCATCTACACTGTAGGCTCTGGTAGGTGTCTATCTTCTAATGGCTGGTCCAGTCTCCTGGCACACACTGGGCCCCACTCATGTTTAGTTCTATTTTACTGATGGGGAAACTGAGACTCAGCTACATCACTTGCTCAGGGTCACACGGCCCAAGGTCACATACTTAGAGTCTGATAGAGCCTCCCTTTGAGCCTAGGTTTGTTTAACTCCAAATGCCATGTATTCTCCATTGCACCGCACTGACATTCACAGTCCTGTGCCAGAATTTTACCGGTTGGTGGGCATTGCAAGTGTTTCTCCCACATGAAAAAACTCTACCAGATGTAGCAGCTGAGAGCAAAACAAGGTGCCAAAAGATTGAGATGGGAATGGTGAAGAGGATTACAAATCCAGAGACTTGGACTCCAGGGCAGCTGGTTGGTTTTAGGTGAGTCACTTAACCTAACTGGGCTCAGTCTCCCATTTGTCAATCAAGAGTGTGAGCAATAGAATTAGAAGTTCCAGTGCTAACGTTTTCTGTCTCTGATCAAGGAAGTTTGGAAGGAACAAGTATACGAACTTTGTCTTGAAGGGAGAAGTGAAGGAATGATGGAAGGACAGTTCAGATTAGGAGAGTAATTAAGCTCTGAGATGAGTTCAGACAAGCTGTATTCTTGGGGTCAGTAACAGACCTCATAAGTTCATTCACAAAGCAAAGTACAGTACAGTTTAGACAGAGGGTGAGAGCAATGCCAATGCAGAAAGGATTTGGAGGTCCATGCTTAACCCACTAGTTGTGGATGTCATCTCATCTATTTTCCCTCTAGTTAAAAGTTTCTTACTCTTCACTCTGAGATGGTGAATTGGAAATTTAATAATTCTTAAAATATAATGACATGGGAATTCTCTGGCTGTCCAGTGGTTAAGACTCCATGCTTCAGCTGCAGGGTGAAAGGATTTGATCCCTGGTCGGGGAACTAAGATCCTGCATGCCACACAGCCAAAAAACAAAACAAAACAAACAAACAAACAAAAATATATATGGGACTACCTGCTAAATGCTACAGAGAAGCTTTTTCTTACTGACAAGGAAAGAGATCAAATGGGGACTAGGGATTTGAGGAAACTCCCATATATGTACTGAGTAATGAGGTTGCATTTATCTTCTCTTATCCTTGCTGGGTGTTCAATGCCATCCAAGCAACAACTATGAAGAGCTGATTATACACATGGCGTTATGGATAAAAGCAGCTCACAGTCAAATGAATCATGGGGTAAAGGATGGTGAAACTGCTAGAGAAGAGCTATGGGGCTATGGGAATTGAGTGATTAAACCAGGCCAGAGGGACTGGAAAAGGCTTCCTAGAGAAGGGGAAAATTGAACTGTAGAAGAAGGAAAGGAAGAAGAGGGAGGGAAAACCAAACCAGATGAAGGGAACAGCATGAGGAAAGGCACAGAAGCATGCCATGCCCAAGCTGATCAGAGAATGACAGGACCCCCAGGACATGGCAGGGGTGATCCATGGAGAGTTGGAGAAGGACATAGATGAACGTGAGCTAAGGTCTCATAATGGCTCTGCAGGTGCTGAGCAAAAATTTTCTGAACTTTAAAAACATGTTAATTACCATACCACATCACAAGACATAGTATGGGATTCTGGGAGTGTATCTGGGTTTGTTGGAACATTACTGTTGCAGGACAGAAAAAATGGAATAAAGTGGCTGACTGAAATCAAATGCCAAACCAAATACACTATTGAGGTTAATATGCTAAAAAACAGAGGGGTGGGGAACTGAATATAGGGAAGATTAACTGAATATGGGCTGAATAAAGACTCTGGTATAAAATTATATTTTAAATTTACTGTAGAGCATGGGGAGCTGTATTCACTATCTTCTTATAAACGATAATGGAAAAGAATAGAAAAAAAAGAATCTAGATATATACATATATATGTATAACCAAATCACTTTGCTGTACCCTTGAAACTAACACAATATTGTAAATCAACTATACTTCAATTAAAAAAATTATATTTAAAAAAATGAGTTCAGGTTCAGTCAGAATCATCAGAAATTGATTCAGTAGTTCAGGAAATAAAAAGTTGACTTTTATCTTGTGCTATGTTGAAACTTTGTTAATTGGACTTTACCTTAAAACTAATTAAATGAACATGCCCTACTTAAAGAAAAGCACAGTTAAGTGATGGGTGTTTCTTAGAGTAAGGTTGGTTTATTACTGTTGTTCTTGGACCAGCACTGTTGAAGGCTGTCCCCCTATGAAAATAATTTCAATAAATATTTAAAAGGTGATTCATTGCTCAAGATTGGACATTTGCACTTTTTTTTTCATCTGAGGGCTCAGAAAATTATTTAATAGACTCAATTAGTTTAGTCAATGCCCATGCATTCATCAAACATTTATACTTTTTAGTTTTTACTGTACTTGGTTCTAAGTCAGTAGGAGGAAGAGATTCATAGACTCTCCATAGGTAGAATATCATGAGTTTGCTTAAGAATCTCAATAGGAAAATGAAAAAAAAACTAAGGGACAAGTTTGAAGTATTTTGTAAGCATATACACATTTTTAAAGTTAATTTTATTTATTGCATTTTATCTATCAATTACTAAATATAAAGGGGATGGGGAGACTCACCCTCGAAGCAGTATGCCAAGGTAAAAATCTGAGTTATTCTTAGCTATTTTTCCTCTCCTTAATTTGCTCCCAGCCACCCCACTCAACCCCCACCACTGATTCAGTCTGTTATCAAGTCCCACTAAGTCTACCTCTAAAGTGTAATCTTTCTGTGCTTTTTTCTTCCCTGCTCTCTGTACCTTGAGCCTATTACCTACTCAGTGGTTCTCCAAGTATGTTCTCAAGATCCCTGGGATCCCTGAAACTCTTGCAGGAGAGCTGTGAGATCAAAATATTTTCATCACAATAGTGAAACATTAATTTCTTCTTTCACTTTCATTCTTTAGGGAGTAGAAAGTGGAGCTTTTCAGAAGCTGCAGAAACTATGATGCTATCACGTCTCTGATGGCTAACAGAATGTGTGCTTGCATTCTTGTATTTCAGAATTCTCTTAAGTTAAATTTATAACACAGTAGTATATAGATAGATATGACTCACATAAATGGAAGTTCTTTGGGGTCCCCAATAATTTTTAAGAGGGTAAAGAGGTCTTGAGACCACTAGTGTGAGAATTGCTGACCTCAATGAATGTATTTACTTCTCATGCTTCTCCAGACTTGTCCCTACCCTGATCATCCTCCACACACTCAACAGAGTCTTCTTTCTGAGACATAGTTCTGGTAGTTGCCTTGAGCTTAGATGTTTACAATGGTTTCACATTTTTGTACAGAATGACACCCTAGACGAGCATTGAAAGGTTGTCACAGTCTGGCCTAAATCTTCCTTTCTAGTTCCATTTCCTACCATATACCACATCACCTAAACCCTAGGCATCCAGAGCTAAAGATGGCTGAAGACAATTCACTGAGTACGTTTTCTTAATAACCTCCCAATCAAAATGAACTACTCTCATGTTCATTGCAGCACTATTCACAATAGCCAAGATGTGGAAACAACCTAAGTGTCCATTGATAGATGAATGGATAAAGAAAATGTGGTATAAATACAGTGGAATCTTAGCCTTAAAAAAGAAGGAAATTCTGTAATATGTGACAATGTGAATAAATCTTGAGAATATTTGTTAAATGAAATAAGCCAATCACAGAAAGACAAACACTGTATGATTCCACTTATATGAGTTATCTAAAATTGTCAGATTTATAGAATCAAACAATGGGATGGTGGTTGCCAGGGACTGGTGAGAGAGGAGGAAATGGGGAGTTACTAATCAACAGCCAGAACTTTTCAGTTAAGCAAGATGAGCAACTTCTAGAGAACATTGTACCTCTAGTGAAAAATACTGTATTGTACACATAAAAATTTGTTAAGAGGGTAGGTTGTATGTTAAATGTTCTCCTCAATAAAAAATCACATCAAGGGGCTTCCCTGGTGGTGCAGTGGTTGAGAGTCCGCCTGCTGATGCAGGGAACACAGGTTCGTGCCCCGGTCCAGGAAGATCCCATATGCCGCGGAGCGGCTGGGCCCGTGAGCCATGGCCGCTGAGCCTGCGTGTCCGGAGCCTGTGCTCCACAATGGGAGAGGCCACAACAGTGAGAGGCCGGCGTACCAAAAAAAAAAAAAAAAAAAATCACATCAAATCAAATCTTAAATTATTGCCAAATTTAAAAAAAAAGACCTACTCCAGAATCTGTGTTCCCAAAGTATAGTGTTTACACCATTATTTGTTATTGCTCACAGTCTGACTTGTGTGGCAACCAGGTAGATGTCTTGATTTACCTACCCTTGAATGTGAGTTCCTTAGGCACAGAGACCAGGTATTACCCATTCTTGGTGTACCTCAGACATAGACAGTGCTATGCTTTTTGAATTTTTAAAAAAGTACTTTGCTGAATGAATGAATGAATAAATCCTTGCAATAACTAGATTCTATTATCTACATATATAAGCATTTTATAGTAGGTACAGATTTAGTTATAAAATATTAAGACTGATTTTTGCACCAAGTTACCTTATGACACATATAAAGACATTAATCTCGTTATTCGTAGACATTTCTGGGTTTGTATAAAATAGCATTGCTCAGCCCAATTACCCACTTTGTTCATCAAAGTAGGTACTAATGGGGCTTCCCTGGTGGCGCAGTGGTTGAGAGTCCGCCTGCCGATGCAGGGGACACGGGTTCGTGCCCCGGTCCAGGAAGATCCCACATGCCGCGGAGCGGCTGGGCCCGTGAGCCATGGCCGCTGAGCCTGCACGTCCGGAGCCTGTGCTCCACAACGGGAGAGACCACAAGAGTGAGAGGCCCGCATACCGCAAAAAAAAAAAAAAAAAAAAAAAAAAAGTAGGTACTAATCTGCTTTGATCTTTTTCTCATCATATATCTATCCTCAGAGCATGAAGATTTGCCACCACTGGGGTTGTTAAAAAGAATATGTCATCTGATGCTGGGCTTAATTACAGTTCAGTTCCATTCCAGTCCATTCCATTCAACAGGCACTTAGTGGGTTAGCAGCTTTGCAGGAGGCTGCAGAGATGGAGATGGAGGTGGAGATGGAGGTGGAGGTGGAGATGGAACACTCCCAAACTCATTCTGCGAGGCCACTATAACCCTGATACCAAAACCAGACAAAGATGTCACAAAGAAAGAAAACTACAGGCCAATATCACTGATGAACATAGATGCAAAAGTCCTCAACAAAATACTAGCAAACAGAATCCAACAGCACATTAAAAGGATCATACACCATGATCAAGTGGGGTTTATCCCAGGAATGCAAGCATTCTTCAATATGCGCAAATCAATCAATGTGATACACCACATATTAACAAACTGAAGCATAAAAACCATATGATATTCTCAATAGTTGCAGAGAAAGCTTTTGACAAAATTCAACACCCATTTATGATGAAAACTCTCCGGAAAGTAGGCATAGAGAGAACTTACCTCAAAATAGTCAAGGTCATATACAACAAATCCACACCCAACATCATTGTCAATGGTGAAAAACTGAAATCATTTCCTCTAAGATCAGGAACAAGAAAAGGGTGCCCACTCTCACCACTATTATTCAACATAGTTTTGGAAGATTTAGCCACAGCAGTCAGAGACGGAAAAGAAACAAAAAGAATCCAAATGGGAAAAGAAGAAGTAAAACTGTCACTGCTTGCATATGACGTGATACTATACATAGAGAATCCTAAAGATGCCACCAGAAAACTACTAGAGCTAATGAATGAATTCAGTAAAGTAGCAGGATACAAAATTAATGCACAGAAATCTCTTGCATTCCTATACACTAATGATGAAAAATCTGAAAGAGAAAGTAAGGAAACACTCCCATTTACCACTGCAACAAAAAGAAAAAAATACCTAGGAATAAACGTACCTAAGGAGACAAAAGACCTGTATGCAGGAAACTATAAGACACTGATGAAAGAAATTAAAGATGATACAAGCAGATGAAGAGATATACCATGTTCTTGTATTGGAAAAATCAACACTGTGAAAATGACTCTACTACCCAAAGCAATCTACAGATTCAATGCAATCCCTATCAAACTACCAGTGGCATTTTTCACAGAACTAGAACAAAAAATTTCACAATTTGTATGGAAACACAAAAGACCCTGAATAGCCAAAGCAATCTTGAGAAAGAAAACGGAGCCGGAGGAATCAGACTCCCTGACTTCAGACTATACTACAAACTTACAGTAATCAAGACAGTATGGTACTGGCACAAAAACAGAAATATAGATCAATGGAACAGGATAGAAAGCCCAGAGGTAAACCCATGCACATATGGTCACCTTATCTTTGACAAAGGAGGCAAGAATACACAGTGGAGAAAAGACAGCCTCTTCAATGAGTGGTGCTGGGAAAACTGGACAGCTACATATAAAAGAATGAAATTAGAACACTTCCGGGAACTTCCCTGGTGGTGTGGTGGTTAAGAATCTGCCTGCCAATACAGGGGACATGGGTACGAGCCTTGGTCCGGGAAGATCCCACATGTCACGAAGCAACTAAGTCTGTGCGCCACAACTACTGAGGCTGCATGCCACAACTACTGAAGCCTGCATGCCTAGAGACTGTGCTCTGCAACAAGAGAAGCCACCGCAATGAGAAGCCCATGCACTGCAACAAAAAGTAGACCCTGGTCGCTGCAACTAGAGAAAGCCTGCATGCAGCAACAAAGACACAAAGCAGCAACCCCCCCCCAAAAATAACTAAATAAAAGAAAATTAAAAAAAAAAAGAACACTTCCTAACACCATACACAAAAATAAGCTCAAAATGGGTTAAGACATAAATGTAAGGCCAGACAATATAAAACTCTTTTTTTTTAATTTTTAAATTTTATTTTATTCATTTTTTTATACAACAGTTTCTTATTGGTTATCCATTTTATACGTATTAGTGTATACATGTCAATCCCAATATCCCAATTCATCACCCCCCCCACCACCGCTTTCCCCCCTTGGTGTCCATATGTTTGTTCTCTACATCTGTGTCTCTATTTCTCCCTTGCAAACCGGTTCATCTGTACCGTTTTTCTAGGTTCCACATACATGCATTAATATACGATATTTGTTTTTCTCTTTCTGACTTACTTCACTCTGTATGACAGTCTCTAGATTCATCCATGTCTCTACAAATGACTCAATTTTGCTCCTTTTTATGGCTGAGTAACGTTCCATTGTATATATGTACCACAACTTCTTTAACCATTTGTCTGTCGATGGGCACTTAGGTTGCTTCCATGACCTGGCTATTGTAAATAGAGCTGCAATGAACATTGGGGTGCATGTGTCTTTTTGAATTATGGTTTTCTCTGGGTATATGCCCAGGAGTGGGATTGCTGGGTCATATGGTAGTTCTATTTGTAGTTTTTTAAGGAACCTCCATACTGTTCTCCATAGTGGCTGTATGAATTTACATTCCCACCAACAGTGCAAGAGGGTTCCCTTTTCTCACACTCTTTTTTTTTTTTTTTTTTTTTTTGTGGTACGTGGGCCTCCCACTGTCGCGGCCCCTCCCGTTGCGGAGCGCAGGCTCCGGACGCACAGGCCCAGCGGCCACGGCTCACGGGCCCAGCCGCTCCGCGGCACGTGGGATCCTCCCAGACCGGGGCACGAACCCGCGTCCCCTGCATCGGCAGGCGGACCCTCAACCACTGCGCCACCAGGGAAGCCCATCTCACACTCTTTACATCATTTATTGTTTGTAGATTTTTTTTTAAAATTTTATTTATTAATTTATTTATTTTTGGCTGTGTTGGGTCTTCGTTTCTGTGCGAGGGCTTTCTCTAGTTGCGGCGAGCGGGGGCCACTCTTCATCACGGTGCGCTGGCCTATCACTATCGTGGCCTCTCTTGTTGCGGAGCACAGGCTCCAGACGCGTGGGCTCAGTAGTTGTGGCAAGCGGGCCCAGTTGCTCCGCAGCATGTGGGATCTTCCCAGAGCGTGGCTCGAACCCATGTCCCCTGCGTTGGCAGGCAGATTCTCAACCACTGCTCCACCAGGGAAGTCCCTGTTTGTAGATTTTTTGATGATGCCCATTCTGACTGGGTGATACCTCATTGTAGTCTTGATTTGTGTTTCTCTAATATTAGTGATGTTGAGCAGCTTTTCATGTGGTTGTGGGCCATCTGTATGTCTTCTTTGGGGAAATGTCTGTTTATGTCTTCTGCACATTTTTGGATTGGGTTGTTTGTTTTTTCAATATTGAGCTGCATGAGCTATTTATATATTTTGGAGATTAATCCTTTGTCCGTTGATTCGTTTGCAAATATTTTCTCCCATTCTGAGGGTTTTCTTTTCGTCTTGTCTCTAGTTTCTTTTGCTTTGCAAATGCTTTTAAGTTTCATTAGGTCCCATTTGTTTATTTTTGTTTTTATTTCCATTACTCTAGGAGGTGGATCAAAAAAGATCTTGCTGTGATTTATGTCAGACAGTGTTCTTCCTATGTTTTCCTCTAAGAGTTTTATAGTGTCTGGTCTTACATTTAGGTCTTTAATCCATTTTGAGTTTATTTTTGTGAATGGTGTTAGGGAATGTTCTAATTTCATTCTTTTACATGTAGCTGTCCAGTTTTCCCAGGACCACTTACTGAAAAGACTGTCTTTTCTCCACTGTATATCCTTGCCTCCTTTGTCATAGATTAGTTGACCATAGGTGCGTGGGTTTACCTCTGGGCTTTCTATCCTGTTCCATTGATCGGTATTTCTGTTTTTGTACCAGTACCATATTGTCTTGATTACTGTAGCTTTGTAGTATAGTCTGAAGTCAGGGAGTCTGATTCCTCCAGCTCCGTTTTTTTCCCTCAAGACTGATTTGGCTATTAGGGGTCTTTTGTGTCTTCATACAAATTTTAAGATTTTTTGTTCTAGTTCTGTAAAAAATGCCATTGGTAATTTGATAGGGATTGCACTGAATCTGTAGATTGCTTTGGGTAGTATAGTCATTTTCACACTATTGATTCTTCCAATCCAAGAGCATGGTATATCTTCCATCTGTTTGTATCATCTTTAATTTCTTTCATGAATGTCTTATAGTTTTTTGCATACAGGTCTTTTGTCTCCCTAGGTAGGTTTATTCCTAGGTATTTTATTCTTTTTGTTGCAGTGGTAAATGGGAGTGTTTCCTTACTTTCTCTTTCAGATTTTTCATCATTAGTGTATAGGAATGCAAGAGATTTCTGTGCATTAATTTTGTATCCTGCTACTTTACCAAATTCATTCATTAGCTCTAGTAGTTTCCTGGTGGCATCTTTAGGATTCTCTATGTATAGTATCATGTCATCTGCAAACAGTGACAGTTTTACTTCTTCTTTTCTGATTTGTATTCCTTTTATTCCTTTTACTTCTCTGATTGCCATGGTTAGGACTTCCAAAACTATGTTGAATAATAATAGTGAGAGTGGACATCCTTGTCTTGTTCCTGATCTTAGAGGAAATGCTTTCAGTTTTTCACCATTGAGAATGATGTTTGCTGTGGGTTTGTTGTATATGGCTTTTATTATGTTGAGGTTGGTTCCCTCTATGACCACTTTCTGGAGAGTTTTTATCATAAATCGGTGTTGAACTTTGTCAGAAGCTTTTTCTGCATCAATTGAGATGATCATATGGTTTTTCTTCTTCAATTTCTTAATATGGTGTATCACATTGATTGATTTACGTATATTGAAGAATCCTTGCATCCCTGGGATAAATCCCACTTGATCATGGTGTATGATCCTTTTAATGTGTTGTTGGATTCTGTTTGCTAGTATTTTGTTGAGGATTTTTGCATCTACATTCATCAGTGATATTTTCTGTAATTTTCTTTTTTTATAGTATCTTTGTCTAGTTTTGGTATCAGGGTGACGGTGGCCTTATAGAATGAGTTTGGGAGTATTCCTTCCTCCGCAATTTTTTGGAAGAGTTTGCGAAGGATGGGTGTTAGCTCCTCTCTACATGTTTGATAGAATTCACCTGTGAAGCCATCTGGTCCTGGACGTCTGTTTGTTGGAAGATTTTCAATCACGGTTTCAATTTCATTACTTGTGATTGGTCTGTTCATATTTTCTATTTCTTCCTGGTTCGGTCTTGGAAGGTTATACCTTTCTAAGAATTTGTCCATTTCTTCCAGGTTGTCCATTTGATTGGCATAGAGTTGCTTGTGGTAGTCTCTTAGGATGCTTTGTATTTCTGCGGCAGAGACTATAAAACTCTTAGAGGAAAACATAGGAAGAACTCTCTTTGACACAAGTCATAGCAAGAATCTTTTTGACCCACCTCCTAGAGAAATGGAATTAAAAACAAAAATAAACAAATGGGACCTAATAAAACTTAAAAGCTTTTGCACAGCAAAGGAAACCATAAAGAAGACGAAAAGATAACCCTCAGAATGGGAGAAAATATTTGCAAATGAAGCAACTGACAAGGGATTTATCTCCAAAATACGCAAGCAGCTCATGCAGCTCAATATCAAAAAAAAAAAACAAACAACCCAATCCAAAAATGGGCAGAAGACCTAAATAGACATTTGTCTAAAGAAGATAAACACGTTGCCAGCAAACACATGAAAGTATGCTCAACATCACTAATCATTAGAGAAATGCGAATCAAAACTACAATGAGGTATTACCTCACACCTGTCATAATCGCCATCATCAAAAAATCTACAAACAATAAATGCTGTAGAGGGTATGGAGAAAAGGGAACCCTCTTGCACTGTTTTTGGGAATGTAAATTGATACAGCCACTATGGAGAACAGTATGGAGGTTCCTTAAAAAACTAAAAATAGAACTACCATTTGACTTAGCAATCCCGGTATTGGGTATATGACCTGAGAAAACCATAATTCAAAAAGACACATGCACCCCAATGTTCATTGCAACTCTATTTACAATAGCCAGGACATGGAAGCAACCTAAGTGTCCATTGACAGGTGAATGGATAAAGAAGATGTGGCACTTATGTGCAATGGAATATCGCCCAGCCATAAAAAGAATGAAATTGAGTTATTTGTAGTTAAGTGGATGGACCTAGAGTCTGTCATACAGAGTGAAGTAAATCAGAAAGAGAAAAAGAAATACCATATGCTAACACATATATGTGGAATCTAAGAAAAAAAAAGCTTCATAAGAACCTGGGGCAGGACAGGAATAAAGACGCAGAATTAGAGAATGGACTTGAGGACATGGGGAGGGGGAAGGGTAAGCTGGGATGAAGTGAGAGAGTGGCATGGACACATATACACTACCAAATGTAAAATAGATAGCTAGTGGGAAGCAGCCGCATAGCACAGGGAGATCAGCTTGGTGCTTTGTGACCACCTAGAGGGGTGGGATAGGGAGGGTGGGAGGGAGACGCAAGAGGGGGATTATGGGGATATATGTATACATGTGGCTGATTCACTTTGTTGTACGGTGGAAACTAGCACAACATTGTAGGCAATTATACTCCAATAAAGATGTTAAAAGAATAGAAAAGTAAAATATAGATTGTTATAATGAAATTTGTTAGAGTCATTATTATTTATCTTCTTACTCAGGAAGCCCAGGAAGTCAAAGGAAATGTTTACTGTTTGAAAAACCAGGGCGGTATCTGTAACCACAGCCCAAATGAGAAGCAATTATAGAAATTCTGTGCTCATGAAATAGAAACATTCCACAACGACATTGTTTCCTCCTCCACGCTGAGAAATTAAGTTTGAAAACCGACGTAAATATTGGCAATGCTGCTTTGATGAGCCTGAATTCCTCACAGTGTGGTTAATGAGTTAGAGACAGTGATGAAAAATAAACATATCTGAGCTGACAGAGAAGGGAGGGTGACAGAATTCCTTTGGCCGGCCACGCACATGGGTTCAAAAACTCAGATTCGTCGTGGCGGAGGCGATGGTATATCTGGTCCAGAATAACTTCCACAAGGAACCAGAAAGTGTAGGGAAGTGATCCAGATGAAATGCCATCTTTTACCCTATCCTTTGTTCAGCTACACTGGTCTATTAGTACTTTCTGTCCCTTAACTAATACTCCCCCTCAGAGCCCCCAAATATGCAGTTCCTACCCACCACCCCCGAGTGTCCTCTTACCCAATCACAAGTCCTTCCTGGTATAAGACTTTCAACTTTCAATATTTAATTAAAGTTTCATCTCCTCAGGGAATCCATGCCCTAATATTCCAGGCATCAGATTTATGAGTTAAACTAGATTAAAATCGTGGTTCTGCTACTTGCTGGCTGTATGACTCTGAACAAATACTCCTCAGTTTCCTTTTTGAAACTTGGAAAATGAATATAATAATACCTATCAATATTTCATTAGGCTGTTATAAGAATGAATGAAATACCCTTGGAAAACACCTCGCACAGGGCAGGCCCTCAGTGAAAGTGGGTTCCTGTCTTCTGTGTAATCACAGTAGTTTCTTGGAATCTCTGTTTTAGCGTAGATCCCACTCTACAGTGATTTTTTGATTGTCTCTTTCCCCCAATTGATTGCAGTCTCCTTGAAGATAAGAAATGTTTCTTAATTTTATCTTAGAATCTTCCACACTATCTAGAAATATACTTGGCAGAAGAATGGACTTGATAATTGTTTAATGAATGAAGAAAGAATACATGAATAAATTAATAAATGAGTAATTAACTGATATCCCCTAATTCAGTAGTCTTTAAGCTCTTGTTTTTTTCAGAGAAGTATTAAATGATTACCTTCAGGAACTACATTGGTGTGTGTGTGTGTGTGTGCGGTGTGTGTGTATGTGTGTGTGTGGTGTGTGTGTGTGTGCTGAAGACTGAACCTGTAGAACATGAGGTCAATGGCTATTTTCTACATCAAGTTATAAATTGGGTTGAAATTTAACTTTCACCAATGATACAGATTTAAGGAGAGGTGCATGTGTTTTTATGGTTGGGCTGGGGGCCCTTGGGGATGGTGGTTATCAATCTGATTTTTATGGCATGTGTTTGTTATAGAGAGGTGTTTGGTTCTCACAGATACTGTGGGAGTGAGTTATTATGATTAGCCCAGCCTTTCAATGACTAAATTTTGATTGCCTTATATATTAAGTAGTAATGCCTTTGGCTGTTAATGTCTGCCATGAGTTAATGACTGGATAGCTTTTTATTTAATTGTTTATAGCACTAGACCTAGATCATCTGGGGCCATTTGGTCTTAGATGACTCAACGGTTATCTCACATTCACCTCTATTTGGTGAGGTACCCATCTCTCCCATACTCATTGCCTGGAGAACTTGATAGTGAATAAAATATATAACAATAAGTTAATTCCTTTAACCTGCTAGAGAGAAAGCTCATATTTCCCAACCTAGAGAGGGTCTGACACATGGGCAAGCGTTCATTCACCAATTCATTCATTCCCATTCATTCAAGGAATACTTATTGCGTCTACTATGTGTCAGGCACCATTTTAGTTACTGAGCATACAACAGTGAACAAGGCAGCTAAGTTTAGAGTTAAGTATATTGTTACTGAGGGCCTCCTAGGTTCCAGGCACTATAGTGCACTCTGGAGATACACCAAGAAAAAATGAGTTCTGGCTGCACAGGAAATACACAAATGATGGAACATATTCACAGATGGGGAGAATGTGAGTACCTGTAAAGATGGCTTTCTGCTTCCTTGAGTGTTAACACTTAAGAATAGCTGCCCAGCCTTGTATGGTTACTCTCAGTCTCCACTTTTATCCCTAAATCATGCCCCAGGCACCACAAGAAAAAGTTTCAGCAGAATTTTCCAGCTGTTGAGCAGCTTTATTTTTAAATTTTTATTTATTTATTTATTTTTGGCTGCATTGGGTGTTCACTGCTGCGCGAGGGCTTTTCTCTAGTTGCGGCGAGCGGGGGCTACTCTTCGTTGCAGTGCGCGGGCTCCTCATTGCAGCGGCTTCTCTTGTTGCGGAGCACAGGCTCTAGGAGTGCGGGCTTCAGTAGTTGTGGCACACAGGCTCACTAGTTGTGGCTCATGGGCTCTAGAGCGCAGGCTCAGTAGTTGTGGCGCACGGGCTTAGCTGCTCTGTGGCATGTGGGATCTTCCCGGACCAGGGCTTGAACCCATGTCCACTGCATTGGCAGGCAGATTCTTAACCACTGGGCCACCAGGGAAGCCCTGTTGAACAGCTTTAATTTTGAAACAGTTGCCTTATTCCATACATGACATTTTCCCCTCCTTTTGGTTTTCCATTTTCTAGATTAACCTCGAATCTTGAACTTGGTGTTCATACCCTGGGTTCTCCTGGACCACAGTCAGAGCTTTCCCTCCATCTACACTTGCTCAGACTGCTTTGGCTTAACTCCTGTCCCAGTTCAGCCAGACCCAGGATTGCAGATGTTCCAGCTGACCGACATTTTATGAGGCCATCCCAAATCCAAGAGTAGGATTTGAACAAACCCAATTTATTTCAAATCTTGTTTCTCAAAATCTTTCTCAAATGTCTGTATCCATTTCCGCCTTATGTCTATTCAATACATTGACTTGAATCTTTCTTTGATACTTGAGGCTCTTGTATTGCTTTGCAGTGGATCAGCTTAAACCCTTATCCTTAAACATTACAGTAACCCTTATAAAAAGATTGTTATATTTAGAAACCAGCCTACACTTCTTTAATATTCTTAGCCAATAAATCAAAATGAATTAAAAAAATTGAAGTATAGTTTACAATGTTGTATTAATTTCTGCTGTACAGCAAAGTGATTCAGTTATACATATATATATTCTTTTTCATATTCTTTTCCATTATGGTTTATTACAGGATATTGAATATAATTCCTTATGCTATACAGTAGGACCTTGTTCTTTATCCATCCTATACATAATAGTTTGCATCTGCTAACCCCAAACTCCCAATCCATCCCTCCCACATCTGCCCTCCCCCTTGGCAACCACAAGTCTGTTCTCTATGTCTGTGAGTCTGTTTCTGTTTCATAGATAAGTTCATTTGTGTCATATTTTAAATTCCACTTATAAGTGATATCATATGGTAAAATGAATTTATTAAGTACTAATTATGTTTATGTGACTGAACTAAGAGGGCTAAATGCTAAGAGACATCAGAGTTCTAAAGGAATGAAATAAAGTGAGAAAGTTGACTTCATTGAAAGTCAGCAACATAATACAATCCATGATAGATACCAAATTAGCGGCATGGGTAGCGAGCGCTATCAGAATTCAGAGCTGTGAGAAAATCACTTCCGAATGGGGTGGAATCTGAGCTTGGCCTTGAAGAAGAGCTGGGATTTCAATAGGAGGAGAGGAGGGGTGAAACCACAGGCAGGGTTGATGGTGTGAACAAAGACAGAGGGGTGAGGAGGTACCAGCCTCTGCATAACATCAAAGAACTTCAGTTTTACTGACTGGCCGAAGCCTCCACGGCTTTCAGGTGGTCATTGTGTTACAGGAAAATTTGAGTTCCCAGATAAGGATGACTGGCAGCTTTCTGAAGACTTCAGTTGAAAAGCAGAAAGAGAAATGATGGTCCTGCGAGGCAGTTTGTTTAATTCTATAAACCTTGAATCTCTTTTGATACTGCTCAGGAGAGCCATTCCCTTCATCAGTGATTGGACTTTTAAGGTTTAGCTTCTCTACTAGGAAAAAAAAAAATCTCTTTGGTTGCTTAACTCAGGTCATTAGAGGCCTTCTCTGGAGAATTACTCTGTGGATAATTTCACTCACTGCCCAGTCAGATTAAGACCTTCAGCTGCAGATAATGACATTATCCCTGGACTGTTGTTTCTGTGAACTCCATTGTGACAGCTTATATTTAAAAGGTGAATTTGTGTAAACAATGTGTCTGATGGGATTTTTAAGTTTGGTATGAAAAGTGTTCAGTACAGCTGTGACTCAGAGAGTTTTGATTCTCTACAATTTTTCAGGAATGAATTTCCTGTATTAGCCAGCTGATTTCCGGTTTTGTGCCTAGGGAAGAGTGAAGTCTGGTGGTTGGTACCTGCCAGCCGGTCTGGGTCACATTGGAGAAATACACTTCCTTTGGGAAGGGATGGGAAAGGATTGCTATTGATCAGGGGGTCTGTAGAGGGTGTTCAGAGGAGAGCAATTGGTGTGAACCCCAATTGTAGATATTGAGATGCCAAGGATGCATCCAGAAGGATAGTGCTTGGTGTTAAATCTAAGGGTGGAAATAAGATACGTGTGAAAAGTTAGAAGTTTGAGGATTGTGGGAATTCCTTAGCGGTCCAGTGGTTAAGACTCCGGGCTCTCACTGCTGAGGGTCCAGGTTCAATCCCCGGTTGGGGAACTAAGATCCCACAAGCCGCGCAGTGTGGGCAGAAAGAAAAAACAACAACAAAGAAGTTTGAGGACTGAAAGCAGGACACAGTACAATGTGAGAAACGGTTGTTATAGGCAGTTCTTCGAGAAAGGGCTGATGCCACGATGCCTGGTGTGTGATGCAACCGGGCCCAGAGGAACCATACGGAGACTGGACTCCATTCTTCCCTGGGTGGGGAGCAGGGGGGTGTTGGTGTCCTGTATGGGTGAGAGAGGGAGCTCTGTGTCAGGACCTCAGTGTAGAGGAACACATGGTGTTTCAGGGAACGTCAGAGTTGGAAGGTGGGTGACGCAGTCACCCTATGAGCAAAGGTCATGGGGCCAAGTGTCCTCAGAGCGATGTGGTTCATGCATTCCACATAGAATGGACGTGGAACCCAAGTGGCAGACACTGGGCATGTTTCTTTGTATGAATGGGATCTTGAAGAGTAACTTTGAACCGCAGAGACTTCCAGTGAAGTTTCTCTGGGCTTCAAGCTGGACATATTCAAGTGTGCTCAGGTGAAATCACGTTTTTGTTTATTTCGCCCTGCGTGTGAGTGTGTGTGTGTGTGTGTGTGTGAGCACGTGAGCGCACATGCATGCCTACATGTGCAATGTTATAGAAATCCCACTGACTCCAAGCACAGGAAGGAAATTTTAATTTCAATGAAACTGCAGTTATGTCACTCAGATTGAAAGCTGAAAAGCCTGCTGGAACCTGAAACCGCTCCCCCAGTTTCTCATGGGAAACGTGGTTTCTTGCCTCTGTTTCTCTCTGTGCATTGACTGCAGTGTCCCCAACAGCAGACTTTCTCTGCTTTTTCATCTCACACTTGGGCCAGCTTGGTTGCCAGCCCTGATGCTACATCAGACCATTACTGGCTGGGGCTATCTATTAGTTCACGTTTTTTCCAAGGGGGAAACTGCTTGGATACTGGGAAGTCCATGGATTGGCTGGCCTGGATCACGTGTGCAGCTCCAATCCAGTCACCTATGGCTGTAGTGACAAAGATGTAGCACTGTCCCTTCAAAGGCTGGAGTAAACTGTGGCTGGAAGAAGAGTGTAGTCCTGAATTCCTCTCTCCGCTGTGCTGCAGTGGGTTAGGCTGTAGTCTGACCATCCCTCTCGGAAGCAGAGTGACAGAGGCTGGTGCCAGCATGGCTGGTCTGACGAAGAAGAGGACTGTGGTGGCCATGGGATGAGGAAGCGGCTCATGCCAAAGTCTGTGGTTGTAGGATCCCAGGCAGGAGCAACCCTGCTGTCCTGACAGTGTCCCAGTGTGTCTTTGGTCTTGGCTGCGGCCTTCCCATTTTTTGCACATCTAGGTACAGTACAACACTGGGGACAGCCCTTCCACAGCAGTGGTCCTGAGTCTGCTGGGAGATTCAGCTGGTGTCAGTGACATGGGAACACTCGAACCCTATGCCCGTTAACTGAGGCATGGAGGTGGCTCAGTCTCCATACGGGTTTTCAGTTCTAAATGGGGCTAACGAACTCCCGGTTCTGGAGGAAGGAAGTGCTGAAAGGCCATGCTTTGAGGGCTTGGCAATGGCCTGGCAGACTTGACTTTTGAGTAGGTGTGGTAGATGCAATGTCTGGGACAAGAACACAGCTAGAGGCCCTCCACCTGCCGTCTAGTGCCATTCACTCTCAGCACTCCCCCGCCCCCGGCTTTGTCCTTCACTTCAAGGACCTCACTCAGGAGTACAGACCCTCCAGCCCATGTGTCCCAGTGATGCATACTCTCCCCAGACACAGTCACCCACGGGCCATTCTTCTGTCCTGAGGGCGTGCATCCCAGCTGTGCAATGTTGGCTCCCTTAGGAAAAGGCCTTTGTTGGTCCTACATGAAGTGAGCTCAGGATCACATGGGCAGGAAATTCTGGGTCTTGGATGACCAGAGCAGATTCTAGGTGTGGTGAGTGGTGTGCACTCAGAGTGGGGACATCAGGTGAAGCTCAGAGTTGTCCCCTGGTTACTTCATCTGAACAGGAGAGGTGTGGCCAGAGAAGGGCCAGAACAGGACCCTCTAAAACAGGGGCTCCAGAACCTGGGGCCCATTCCGTTTATAGTTTTCAGCTTGGAATTATAACTTTGAAAGAATGGGCTCACAGAATCCAGTGTGGCTATTTTGATTAGCTCCAGAGAGGCAGACAGATCTCATGATCGCGGGGTATTAGGCCTCTTGAAATCAAGTCTCTAAGCCCAGGTAGGATGCCTCCTGTCATACGGTACCATTGGTCTTAGCAAGGTCTGTTGAAATAGATATGTGTACACGACGGGTCTTTGGCAACACTTTCCAGCCCCTCTTTTCCCCTCCACTGCCTGCATTTGTTTGAGAAATTCTTCAGTTTGTGGGAAGCTGCCCCTTGTTATAGAAATAAAAGATGAAAATTGATACTTGCTTTCCCATCCTCCTTTGCAGCTAGGGAATATGACCTGGGCTCAACCAAGTAGACACACCTACCTAGGGCAGAGCTTCTCAACCAGTGTGCTGTGGCAAAGCGGTAGACCATGAATAGATCATAGGAAGGCTGAGATAGGGAATTCTTCAGTCCTTGGAAATGTCTGGTAGGGCCTGGGGTGGTCAAAGCTCCTGGACATGTCACCTCTGACTGCAGCATCCTCATGTACCCCAGTGTATTGTAAAAATACAATTTTCTGTAGTGCTGTGGCATGAAAAACCTGGGAGGCACGGGACTAGGAAACTGAACTGGGAGCTTGGAAGGTTCTCTCCGTTGTTGCTGCAAGATGTCACGTCGTGGGCTGCCCTGGGCTAAGTGTTCTCTCCTGGGACCACTTCTGTGACAGCGTTCTCCATTCCTTCAGTTAATATTTAAAAATTTTAATAGATTCATTTTCTGTCTCAATCAGTCAGCATTTTGTAATAGCTCTACAATAATAGCTACAACACAGAAACTCTAAGGGAGGGGAAACTGGTTAGGAGAGCAAATACTTTTCTTCCCATTCCAGGATAAATCCGAGCAATCTGAGCCTTTTGTTGGACAAAGATATTCCTGAAAAGTCACACACTGTAAAATTTAGAGCTTGAAGGGGCTTTGAAGGTTCTTCTAGTTCAATCCTCTCATTATAGCAATACTACTACGAAGCCAAAGTGAAAGGGCTTGCAGGCTCACATAGTTACTGGAAGAATCTCTAGAAATTCAGAACCATGCGTTCCCCAAAGTCTTCCATCATTATAAAGGGTTTTGTTGCTGTTGCTTGGTTCCCCCACCCCTCCCCAGAGCAAATGCAATCCAAACCAAGAATAAACTTTGAGCACTTTGTTTTTCAAAGTTAAAGTTCCCAGTTAGTTTGTTCTATAGAGTATTGATGAAGAAGTTGCTCAATAATCGACACTTCCATGGAAACAGAAGGCATTCCACTCAGGTGAAATCTGGTTTATTTCTATTATTTGAGGGGGTATTTCCTTTAGCAATGTCCTCTCTCGATTTTTAATAAAAACTTGGACCATTTCAGTGTCTAGCTGTTCCTGGCATTCCCTTTTCCATAGGAAAGAATGCTTTTAATGGCCTTAAGCTAAAGCAAATACTTCTTTTCCTGATGCTTGCTAAGCAAGCCAAATACGTTCTTTGCTCCCTTGGAATTTTCTTGTATTTTACTTATTTATTTTTTAACGTGAAAAGTGTGCCAGACAACAACTAGGCAGATTGCCATGTAAATTTCACATGGATTAGCAAGAAGCCTTAGAGCTTCAGAAGGTTTAAATTAAACAATTAAAAGCGACTTGCAAAGAATCACTTTTTAAAAGTGTTTTGTTTGTTTCTTTTGTTTTGTTTTTAAGCCAAATGAAAGATGCCTGGGGATGGGAGTTGGGCAGTGGGAGGGGCTGATGGGAGGAATTACCCAGGAGTGGGAGGAAACTTTTGGGGAGATGAGGATGTGCATCATCTTGATAACAGCAAACATACCTCAAAACCAATTAAATTGTACACTTTAAGCATGTGCAGTCTGTTCTATGTCAATTATAGCTCAACAAGCTTGTTTATAAAAAATGAAACAGTTCAAAAAAAGACTGTGTAAAAAGTTAGGGAAGGAGAGAGAGCCAAAGGATCAGAAAGTCTGCTGACCATGCTGCTGACCAAATGGTTAAAGAGGATGTGGAAAGCATTATTTTGAAAAAGCTGCCAACTCAGCTCACAGGTGGTGGCCAGATCGGAAGACCCACACCACGACCAAAAGCCATTTCTTTATGAACGGCACTTCCAGTGGCCTCCTCCCAGGTCTGCTTTCTCTAAATGCTTTACCTAGGTTTTGTGAGTCCCTTGATCATCTCTGCTTAACGTGGGAGATGGGCCGTCTTTGTGTTTTAAAAAATTACCCATTTATTTTTCAGGAGAGTGCAGCAAGGATTTTTGTTTATTAAATGTAATTCTATAATTGATTTGAAGGTTCCTGGAATGTGTAAATTATAGATCAGACTCTTAGCCGTAAACCATAAGGCACTGCTCAAATTATTATGTTTCATAGGAATTCACTGGAATTTCATCCTATCAGCTGCTGTGTGGGATAAATGGGAGAGAGGCTCAGAAGCAGAGGCTGAGCTCCTTCTGAAATTGGTTAGAAACAGTGTGACCATATAATTTATTATCCAAAGGGAGACACTTTTGAGAGTGAAAAAAATCTACTGTTGATTTGTATTTATGTTGGCAACACAGATGTAAACTAGGACTGTACCTGATAAAGGAGGACATCTGGTCACCCTCGTTAGAAGACTCTGATTTTATAAAAGTAGAAATTGATGAGCCCAGGTCACCCTTTCTGTGTGCTGGGGAGCAAAGCAATGTTCATACAGACAAAGGGAGCTAGATCTGAGTATCCAGTGGACCTGCTTTACTTGGAGCTGGAGAGAGAACGAGGTGGGGAGGGAAAGAAGGCAGGGCTTACAGGGGTTTCAAGGACCCAGGTCAGCCACTGGTGACAAGGACTGATTGCTCCTTACGAGGGCTTTGGGTGAATCTGTCTTTATTTCTTTGACCTGAGGAACATCAGAGCTATATATAAGGAAGTCTTTGCACGATGGCAACGTATTCAGCCTCTCATATTTGAAGAAAATGTTGGTTAAGACAAATATGACTTTTCTTCAATTCAATTTCCTGAATCTGTCATGATTTTTGAAGCTCAGAAGGCAGAATTTAAGCAGACTCTTTTGGTTATTTGTTTTTTTTTTTTTTTAATTATAATTTTTAAAAATAGTTTGTACTTCCTTTTCCTACAGTCTTAAAGAATTACCATTAGGCCTAAGTAGCTAGAATTTGAAAATGGAAGAGTAGATGGCAACATCACAGAGATGAGCATTACAAAGGTTTTCAAAGATATGAGACTATCTTTAATATCCTGCCTGGGGATTAAAGGGACAGGATGTGTCTTGGATAAGCTTTCATGAGTCCACAGTAATTAGTTTTTATTACATTGTGTTGAACAGCTTTCCCTAACACGTACCTTTTGCCAAACACAGTGGTGTGCAAGGCTCTATATGATTTTATTCTTGCTTATCTTGCTAGCCTCATCTCTCAAGCCTTGCTTGACTCACACTTTAAATTCTAGCAATATTAAACTTCTTGTAGTACCCCCGTGCCCCACACAGAAGACTTTAGAGACTTTGAACAGCTCTTTATCTCTTAGTCCTGTTCATTGCTATGTTCTTTGTAGAGAATGTATTTCCTTCTACTTCACTCCTCCTCTTCTTTAAACATTCAGTGGTCACTGCTTCCAGGAAGCCCTCCCTAACTCATTTCCTCACTTCTCCCCTAGCTGCTTTAGGATTCCTTTTCTTCACCTCCTTAATATGTATGCAACTCTCTATTACTATGTGTTATATTTACGTAATAGGGAAGAATAAATCTGACTCCATATGGGATTGTTTCTTTTACTCTAACCTTTGTATTCTACTGCTTTTCCTACAAGTTAAGTATGCTGCCTATAGCCTGAAATATACAGGATAGCCCATTCTCAAGGTTCTGACCTTTAAAGGTATAACATTTTCCCATTCATACAAGATTCAAAAGTTGCAGAACAGAGAATAACCTCTGTCTTGTTGGAGGTTTGTAGGAACATTGTGACCAGACCAACATGGGCAGCTGCAAGAACAAAGGATTCTAGCACCAAGAGGTTTGCAGCAACCAAATACACTCCCTCCCCTTTTAGTAAAAAAGAAGCCTTCTAACTCAGGGAAGATGGTTCTTTGGGACACTAGTCCACCATCTTCTCTGTCTTTTGAATAAAGTCCCTATTCTTTGCCCCAACAATTCATCTCTTGATTTATTGGCCTATCGGTCATATGGGGAGCAGTATGAGCTTGGACTCAGTAACAGTTATAAGTTTTTATATTTGTGTCTGACGTACATTGAACAAGTATCTAGAAAACTAAATCTAGTATAGAATGTTCTCTCGCTCTCTGTGTCTCTCTAATGGCCAGTACAGTTGACCCAGAGTAGATGTTTCCAAAGCCTATGAAAATGTACATGAACCTGAGAAAACAACCAGTTGAAACATTTCCAAGAAAGACAGGTGTGCAAACGATTCCAGCTGAGAGTAGATGCAGTGCTGTTTACTTTACTGCTCTTGAGCCAGCTTTGCTTTCTCATTTCCTCAGAGTACATATGTGTGCATATTAGATAGAAGCAGATGTATAGAATTTAAGTGTAGTGGTGCTATCGTCAGATCAGAATAACACAGGCTTTGTTGATCCCACAATACTGGATTCATTTTTTGTTATTAGTTTATTTCATGTCAGTTTCCATTTTTTCTTGGAACTGAGACATACCACATATTTAACTGAACATTTTTAAGGAAAATGATGATAATATAACAACTAGGAAGTGTTACTTCCAAACTGCTACTAATGTGCTTGCAAGGTTTCTTTTTCCAATGTCCTTTTTGACTGAGCAAACACTGAATATTCTTGGACAGCATCTTTATTTTAGAAGAAGTATGTTACCCCAATTAGCAGGGGTATGAAAAGACTGGGGGAGAAAATGATTAGAAAAGTTCAAATATATTTAGTTTTTAACTTTCTGAAATCTTAATGATTATTACCTGTTTAAATGGTAAACTTAAAAAAAATTATTAGTCCAAAAGCTAGGAATCAGGACTTGAAGTTTGTATAATATGTTTCCCAAATCAATGTCACTAGAAAGCTAGCAAAAAGCAGGGTAATCTAAGCTTTGATTTCTGAATGCAGAAGAGAAGGTTAAGCAGTCTGATTGTTACCAAACCCAAGTTCATGTGCCTGACACACAGTGAAGCCACACAAACTGAAACATCGGAATTTGGAGCAGAGAAAAGTTTATTGCGAGGCCAAGCAAGGAGAATGTGTGGCTCATGCTCAAAAAACCCTGAACTCCCTGATGGTTTCTGGAGAGACGTTTTTAATAGGCAAAATTTGGGGTGAGGGCTGCAGGGTGTGTGACTTTCTTCTGATTGGTTGATAGTGTGGTAACAGGGTGGTGCTCCAGGAATCTTGTGCTCAGCCTGAAGTTACCATCCTCCACTTGGGTGGGGGCCTTAGTTCTTGCAGAAGAACTCAGAGACATTGTTAGGTATATTCCTTGAGGAGGAACCAGGACCTTGGCCCAAGGCTGCACTATAGTTTCTTGACTGCTCCACCTTTGTTTCTGCCTTTCCTCCCTTCCCTGATTAGCAACTGTTTGAATCTGCCCTTGGAACTCAGTGAAGGTCAAGGAGGCTGAATGAAGCCTATTTTCTACAAACAAGAAACAGGGGACACAGAAGGGCTTTTGTGCCCAGGAGGGCCTCACAGGGTCCTGCTTGGTTTCATGATCTATTTATTAAGTGCACATGAGTATAATTATTTTTAACTGTACAGATAAACCAGTGGAATTTGGGATGCCTAGAGTATTCAGACCAAAATTCCCGGTCAATTATTCAAAACACAAATGGGTAACTGGACAAAGGAAGGTGGCTCTGGATACATCACTCAAAGTACAACAGGGTTGAGTTTTGTTAAAGCTTTCCTCTGCAGAAGCCCAAAGCTTAGGAATTACCAGTTCAATGTGCAACAGGAGGAGGCATCGGGCTTCTGCAAGGTCCTTTCTTAGTTAACCGAGGCTGAGGCACCTGTGCCTTCTGATTTTACATGTACTAGGCAGGTTAATTACAATGCCTACTGCCATGAGTTTTTTGTTTTTGTTTTGTTGTTGTTGTTGTTTTTAAATAGCAGAACCCTCCTGGCCACAACCTCTTGCTTAGCGATGCGATATCCGATGATAGTTGTGCAGGGGTCGCCTCTGGTATGGGATCAGCATTGAGCACCCAAACCAAGGATAGATGTGAAAGGCTTTGTTCTATGGGAGAGTAGTAATTAGCTAAGCCAACCAGACTAGTTCCCTCCAAAATTGTTTTTGGGGAATGCAGAGTAGATTCACAGAAATGTGGAGTAGATACATAGATCAGAGCAATGGTACTTTGAAGGAAAGAATACATGGGCGGTTGTTAGGGGAACCATTGACCGAAACTGCCTACCGTGGCCAGGCACTTGCATGAGTTATCTTGCAACAGGAGGTCCTGATAAGAAACACAGAACTAACAAGCCACCACCAGCTAGAAGAATTCGGGAAAGGCCAAAAGGAGAGAGGGATGTCAGTCCATGTGTCCTACCAACCTCCCAGAATCCTTCTCGCTGGAATCCATCTTGGCTGAGTGATGTGTGCACCACCAGGAAGGACCCTGAGTCAGAGTGATTGGCTAGAGACAACCTGGAAACTAACCCCATCACCATAATCCCTGAGACTGCGAGCCACGTGGCAGGCAGAGCAGTTCTCCTGGGTTCCCTTACCCCACTGCTCTCCACCTGGATGCCCGTTCCCAATAAAGTCTCTTGCTTTGACAGCACGTGTGTCTCCTTGGACAATTCAGTTCGAGTGTTAGATAAGAGCCCACTCTTGGGCCCTGGAAGGGGTCCCCCTTCCTGCAACACTATGGGAGAGGTGAAGCAGAGAGTTGTCTCCAGACCTGCCTAATATTCTCATAGCTAAGTTCTGACACTCACATACCTTTATATGTCCTCACTTTTCTTAAGGTGGCCTGAGAGAATCTCTGTTCCTGATAATCAAGGGTCTAATGACCACACCCAAGGGACAAAAGATGACTGCATAAAACCCTACAGCCAACAAAGAGAGAGTTGCTAATCAGAGACTCTTAACAGAAGGAGAAGTGGAGAAAAAAAGACACAAGGTGCAAAGTGCCAACTCCTTTAAAGCTCCAAACAAATGCTGGACATTCCTCCCTATGCCAATCCTAGATGGCCCCAGGCAAAAATGACCATACTAAGATCAACTGAAATCATTGAAGAGGGTGTGGCTAAGATAATAAAATAGAAGTTCTAGTAATTATTTAATCCTCTTACATTGTTAGGAAGTCAACTTTTGGCCAGAAGAGAGGAAGTCCCTTCCCCATGATATACAGATGGTCAAAAAGCTTTTGGTTTCCTGGAACTGCTATTTAAAATTCCAAGTATGTGAGTATAAATTAGAGGCATTAAAGGTTTGGCTAGGGGACTTCCTTGGTGGCGCAATGGTTAAGAATCCGCCTGCTAATGCAGGGGACAAGGGTTTGGGCCCTGGTATGGGAAGATCCCACATGCTGGGGAGCAACTAAGCCCATGTGGCACAACTACTGAAGCCCGCTCGTCTAGAGCCCATGCTCCGCACCAAGAGAAGCCATTGCAATGAGAAGCCCACACACCGCAAAGAAGAGTGGCCCCCACTCGGTGCAACTAGAGAAAGCCCGCATTCATCAACGAAGACCCAACACAGCCAAAAATAAATAAAAATTAAAAAAAAAAGATGCAACACGAGCTTTGTTTTTCAGAACTCACTTCCTACAAACCTCTTTGCTTAACATATTTTTTATTAGCTTTTCTAATTTATGAATATGGCAAAAACATACAAATGAGTGTAAGTATCCAGACATGGCATATAATATACAAAATCTCTTATATTTTTAATTAAAAATTTTTTTGTTTTCTTATATATAACTTGGGTTCCTTTTGGCCAAGTTTGAAGTTAGGATCTCTTTAGATCTGGGACCTGCTACATCTGTGATCCCATGAACCTCCATCATCACAGACTCTATTCTAGGTGGGTTCATTACTCACCAGCTTTTTGGCCTTGGACAGCTGTATCTCTTGGCCTCTGTATCTCTTTAGTTCTTAGTTCCTTACCTGTAAATTGAGGGGTTGAGTAGATCAATGGTTTTCTGACTGTGTTCTATAAAGCCTTGATGTGACTGTGGATACCCTTAGGGACCTCTGGGTGGGATGGGAGCAGTGGGCACAAGCTGCTGGGGCTGTGGGATCCCATAGTACCTGCTCAAATGGAGCAGTTTTACTTACGTCTACTGGATTTATTGGAGTTCTATATGAGCTTTCACTTGATGAAAGAGTTGTAAGGCCAAAAAAAAAAAGAAAAAGATTTGCAAACCACTAGACTAGATAAAAATTGTTACTGTTTTGTTCTAGAGTTAAATTATTCTACTCTAAGCACCTTAATCGGTTCTGGCATGAAATGGCTCTCAAGAAATATCTGTTAATGGGACTTCCCTGGCAGTCCAGTGGTTAAGACTTTGCCTGTCCTTCCCCTGCAAGGGACACGGGTTCAATCCCTGGTTGGGAAACTAAGATCCCACATGCCGTGTGGCATGGCCAAAAAAAAAAAAAATCTGTTGGATGAATGGCGTCCCTGCCCTTAGGGAATTTATAACCAGATGAAAAATCTTCCTCATCTTAGAAAATACTATAGTTAAAATAATGCTTCTTTTACCCTATTGCCATCATACATTCAATTGTTTAATTTTTGTATTTTGTAAGAAGCAAAAGAGAATGTCTATTCTTCATCTTCAAATGGCCCACACTAAAATCGTCCCTTTCAGATGAATATCAGGTGACAAATTGCAGGCTATGATTGTTAGAAGTTTCATCATTAATTTGTGTAGTATCTATAAGAGAGATAGGCTAGAAACATTGATCTTACTGTACTAACATGGGACTTTTTGGTAGGATTAATGGAAATCTTTCTTTATAGAGAGAAAGCTCTTCCAATGGTATGTGCATGAGTACAAATGAATATATCTTAGTATGCTTTCTGAAGAATTTATCAGGAAATCTTTCAGTGAGTCCACATCAGAACAAGTGTAGAAAACCATGGAGTTGAAACAGTGTTGCAGTCCATGAAAATCTGGAGATCTTTAATATGTGATTGTCTTTTTTTAAAAAACTTATTTATTTTATTTATTTATTTTTGTCTGTGTTGGGTCTTCATTGCAGTGAGTGGGCTTCTCATTGTGGTGGCTTCTCTTATTGCAGAGCACGGGCTCTAGGCATGTGGGCTTCAGTAGTTGTGTCATGTGGGCTCAGTAGTTGTGGCTCCCTGGCTCTAGAGCACAGGCTCAGTAATTGTGGCCCATGGGCTTAGTTGCTCTGCGGCATGTGGGATCTTCCCAGACCAGGGGTCGTACCCATGTCCCCTGCATTGGCAGGCGGATTCTCAACCACTGCACCACCAGGGAAGCCCTGTGATTGTCTTTTTGTTAACTCTTTGTACATCCGGAACTGTAGCCTTTCAGAATGTAACATTCTCAAAGTTATCCTGGTATTTCATATCTACATCTATGACAACTACTTAGAATGTCCTTCTCACATTTTCCACCTATGTCTGTCTTATTTAACCTTCAAAATGTCCTACAAGCATCGCCTACTCCAGGTTCACTTCTGGAGTGAATTATTTTTGCTGAGATATTCCTCCTCCATACCCCAAATCCTACCCATTTGTCTAATTTAACCTATATCCAATGACTGTAACCATGTGTTTACCTTTCTTTCTCCCTGGCCATAATGAAATCTCTTTTAGGATAGGGATCATATCTTATTTATTTAACTTTGTGTTCCCAGTGCCTAAAAAAGTGCCTGGCATGTTGTAATTGCCCAATGAATTATTATGATATTTTAATGAAAAACTGGTGGCTTTAAGAACGTTGTTCTATAGTCACTATATTAATCAGAGTCCTAACAGAAAAGTAGAGACCACTCTGAGTATTTCCGATAGAGCCAACTTACTATGGGGAGTTGGTTTCAAATGCATCAGAAGAGCTGGAGGAGCAAAAGAATGAAGAGGAGAGCCTGAAGAGCAAAAAAGAATAAGGGTGATCCCTGAAGACCAGAAGCCACAGATGCCCCTGAGCTGAAAGAAGCCCAGGATCCTGAGCCTTCACCTGCTGTTGCACTGTTGCTTCTGGATCTACTGAAGAAGTAGGTACCATTAAGGAAGTGGACACTTCCTGGACTGATGAGGTAGCTTCCCATCCTACCTCCATCTTACCAACTGCTGAAAAATACCAGCAGCTACCACTAAACCAAAGGCTTCTCTCTGCCTCAGATTACTGCTTCTTCCTGACAGAACCTAACAGAGAGCTGACAAGAATGTAGAGAATGTGGCATGCAGACCCACAGCCTTGGTGGGTCAGAGAGCTGGGAGACAAAAGTCACTAAGAGACTTCTGCTTCCAGGAAGCCCCCATTTTAGAATCCATGGTGCTACATATCAATATATTGGAGTTTTTCAGCAGAACAATTACTGATTGATTAAAAAGCATGAATGTGAATATGTCAGACATTTCATCTCCTGCCTAAAGACATGCTAATCAAACTTATCTATGACACAAAAATGGGGGATAGGAGGCATCTCTATGAAATCCATCAGAATTAATATTCAAAATTATCACAGTAGACTAGAACTATGATTCTTAAGTCAGTGAAAGAAAATCTAACAGAAAAGAAGGAAGTTCTGACATATGCTACAGCATGGATGAACCTGGAGAACATTATGCTAAGTGAAATAAGCCAGTCACAAATACTGAATAATTCCACCTATATGAGGCACCTAGAATAGTCCAATTCATAAAGAAATACCAGTTTTTCCATCCTTTTGCTTTTAATTCATCTTTTTCTTTACATTTAAAGTTCTTTTCTCATAGACAGCACTGTAGTTAGGTCTTGCTATTTTTTATCTGACAACCTCTGTCTTTTAATTGGAGTGTTTAATGTAATTATTGATATGGTTGTGATTAAATCTACCATCTCGCTATTTGTTTTCTAGTTATCCAATTTAGATTTTTTTCCTCTTTTTTCTTGCTTCCTGCTTCCTTTTGGATTAATCAGGTTTTTTTTGTTTTTGTTCTTGTTTTGTTTTCCAAACGATTTCATTCTTTCCTCACTATTGGCTGACACATTTTGTTTTATTTTTTAGTGGCTGCTCCAAGGTTTACAGTATACATCTTTAAATGATCACAATCCATCTCCAAATAATATTATATGACTACACATATAATGTAAGGCCCTTACAACAGTGTACCTTTGTTTTTTCCCTTCTAGTCCTTTGCACTGTTGCTTCTTACATGTGTTACCATACATTGGCACAGTTTTTGTCCTACATGCCCCACAGTACCTGCTATTATTGTGGCTTTAAATAATCACTTTTAAAGAGATTTAAAATGAGAGTCTTTTTTATATGTTTCCACACGTCTATCATTTCCATGCTCTTCATCCTTTGTGCAGATACAGAATTTCATTTGGCGTTATTTTCCTCCTGTCTGAAAGAATTCTGTTCGTGTTGCTGTGTTGCATCTCTCCGGTGAAGATTCTTTCAGCTTCTGTATGTAGAATTCTAGATAGAAAACTTTTTCTTCAATACTTTAGAGATGTCACCCCATTGCCTTCCAGCCTGCAAAGTTTCTGATGAGAAATCTGCTGTCATTTTTAATCTTTGTTCTTCTGTACGTAATGTGTCCCTACAACGCTCCCTCCAGAACTTTTAAGATTTTCTCTTTATCATTGATTTTAGGATGTTTCTTAGCTTTATTCTTTATGTTTGTTCTTCTTTGAGTTCCTTGAGAATCCTAAATCTGAGAGTTTATAACTTTCATCAAATTTGACAATTCCAGCTATCATTCTTTAGTTTTTCTGTTCCTCCCACCTATTCTAGCTGGTACTCCATTTATACATGTTTTAGACCACTTGATGTTTTTCAGTGTGTCACTGATCCTCTATTTTTTTTTTTCTTCAATCTTTCTTCTCTTTGTGCTTCATTTTGGAGAGATACTCTTGCTTCAAGTTTACTGATCATTTTTGCTGCAGTGTTTAATCTGCTATTAATCCCATCTAGTGTTTTTTCCTATCAGGTATCACATACATATTATATATATATATAAATAGATATTTATATAATATATATATATTTCATTTATATAAATATATATATTTTTGGCTGCACTGTACGGCTTGCAGGATCTCATTTCTGGGACCAGGGATTGAACCCGGGCCATGGCAGTAAAAGCCTGAGTCCCAACCACTAAGCCACCAGGGAACTCCTTCAGGTATCATATGTATCATCAGTATTTAGTAAAAAATTTGAGAGAAACTTTTTGCAGATCTCAGGAGTTCTCTCTCTGTGTGCAGCTCCCTTCTTGCCAATACTCTGTCTCACAAATTCTAGCCACTCTGGCCTTTTTAACTCTAATCTCTGTCTCCTCATCTCAGTGAGATTGCTGGGCTGTGTGCCATGGTTTGGAAACTGCTTCTAGGCAGAAAGCTGGAGCAATGATAGCACTCATTTCATTAGATCTCTCCTTTCAGGGATCACAGTGTGGCTGGTGCTGCCAGTTGTCCAACATCTGAAAACAGATGTTTCATGTAGTTTGTTCAGTTTTCAGTTCATGCATGGCAGGAAGATAATTACTATAGCCCTGCATACTTTATGAGCAGTCGGTGCAAGTCTAAATAAGTAAATTGGAATGTTACTTTAGTATCACTGTGACTGCGACAGTTACAAAACAAACTGACATAGGTGCTCTCTTTTTGGTGCCTCCCATATCAGGAGCAATTGTTGGTGATTTTCTTCAATGGTTAATTACTTTTGGTAAATTTCCAAACAAAATAGGTCTCAATTTTCCCTGGTCACGTGATAGTTGCATTCTTAGAGAATTTTGTAAATATTAAAATGAAAATACTTTGTGTTTAGATGTAAAATGGAGTTAGGTTCTGGGCTCAGATAATATACCTGTAAATGGGTTTTCCTTTTACAGAAAAGTCACATAGGGTATGGGACCACAATCCCTTGTGTAGGACTGTGGTGTGGCATCCTTGGCCCTTGTTGGAAACCACTGTCTGCATAATGAGTGCCTTTCATACTTCATGTATTTTATCTGCTGAATGCATAACCATGTGGTAATTTTGAAGCTTACATGTTGTGGGAAAGGCAATAAATAAGTTATATCTTAGCTGAAGTTCCTGTTATAAGGGAAAAGAAGAGATACTTAACATTGTTTTACCAAGATAATCATGGTAAATAATCATTCCTTTATAATGAAGGAATCTATTCTTAGTTCACCTTCCAAACAAGGGACTCTTTCTGCAGAAAGTCATTGTAAAATGTTCCTACATCATCATTCATTCATTCAACAAATTTTTATTGTGCTGCCATATGTGCCAGGTATTGAGGATATATGAGTGATCCAAACAGACAAGAATCTCTGTCCTCATGGAGCTTACATGTTTATTAAGGTTCAGGGCAGAGAAACTGGCCACCAAAGGAAACATTCACACATCCCTCAAATTTAAAGACAGAGTTTCCACGTCACACATTTCCGTTAAGTAATAAAACAGGATACGAGAATTTTATTTATTTATTAAGACTTTTTTGATGTGGACCATTTTTAAAGTTTTTAATTGAATTTGTTACAATATTGCCTCTGGGGACTTCCCTGGTAGCCCAGCAGGTAAGACTCTATGCTCCCAATGCAGGGGGCTGGGGTTCAATCCCTGGGTGGGGAACTAGATCCCACATGCATGCTACAACTAAGAGTTCACATGCTGCAGTTAAGACCTGGTGCAGTCGAAATAAATAAATAAATAATAAATATTAAAAACAAAACAAAAAAAACCCATTGCTCTGAAGAAGTGCATAACCAAAGTTGAAGACCAGGGCATCCAATCAAATTTGGATGATTTGCTTCAATTATATTGATAGGTTCAAAGGGATGATCAAATAATCCTGCTCAACCCAGACTTCATGCTTTCCTGAAAGAGCAGAAGAAGCCTCCTTTCTCACAGAACTCAGTTGCCCTAGATCACCTTGGCTGTTGAAGAATTATTAGTTTGTCTGGGATCCCACCTTCAGAACATACTTCCTTAGATCTGGCAACTTGAATTCTGGATTGATGACCACTTGGCTGGTTTGAACGGATTCTCTGGTTCACTCTCTGATGTGGCCTCAGGTAAAATGCACATTGTCCCCCTCCCCCCAGACAGCTGCAATACCACCATGGGGCTGCAATGGGAAGTTTGGGATCTGCAACTCTATGGAATGTGTAGCCACAGAAATAAAACTTGGTGTTAGGAGTCCTAGGTTCAAATCCCTGACACAAGATCTACTTCATATGGATCCTGGGGGGAACCAATGAATTTTCTTCTGAGGCTCAGTGACTCCAACTCTAAAACAAGGACAATGGTAATTTTGTTCAAGAGTTATAAGGATTACAATGAAACCATGTATGTCAGAATGAGTTGCAAGCCACACAGCACCATATACATACGGGCATACGTACACCATACATGTACGCATTGCTGTAGTGGTCAGTGATGATGAGTAGGGTAGGGGGCCCGTTGAAAGATTCTGAGGTCTGAAAACTCTGTAGCCCTCTGGCCTGTACTTCTGAATGTACTGTATTATTTTGCTGCTTTTCCTGATGAGACAATAGTAAGCTTTTGCTCTCAGTACGCTTTCCAGTTTTCACTCCCCTGTTGGATTTGTAGTCATTGCTTGTGGTCCAGTCTAAATGTGATTAAGTTTGATGCCCAAGAAACAGTGAAGTAGGTGCGCTTGGTACCCAGCTTCCCTTCCTTTAGTGTGGGAGATTCTGCCCGGGGCTGACCGCCTTCTCTGGGTTGGGGGAGGTCCCAGTGTAGCTGCCTCAAACTGGCTGACCTGAAGTGGATCCAGACACACCTGTGAATTCCTTACCTTGCTGGGTGGTGCCAGTCCTTGGGCAGGCTTACTCCTGTGATCTCTGTGGCCCAGTAAAAGATGATTATGGCTCCACTTGCTGGGTGGGAGTCAGTGAGGTGATGACAGCCTCCCTTGAGAGATGGCAGGCATGTATTCTTGTACTAACAAGAATTTCTTGCTGGATCATCAAGACATTTCCCTTGTGGGGACTGGACCTTGTAGAATCTTACTCCTAGGTCTGACGCTTCAGCATCTGTGTTTTATCGTCAGTCTGACCTGTCCTCAAACAAAAGATCTGGCAAGAAACGCTTTTCCAGAAATCATCCACGTGCTGTTGACTTTTACTTTCCACTGTATCCCTTTCTCCCTGCCCCCAGCAATTTCCCATGAATACTACGTAAGTGTCTTGGGCTAATTGAACCGACCTGCTTTGTCAGATCTATTTACAAGCTCCTTTTAGTTTGTTTGCTTAGCTTCCATTCTGGGTATGCTATTTCACCGTTTTTTTGGTTTAGATAAAAAAACATACAAATCGCAGTGTTTCCATCATGTGATCAATATGATAATAATAATCATTTCCATACTCTATTATGAATCAGATGTCTGATACATCTGATCTGATTTAATCCCCATAATGTTCCAGAGTAGACATTATTATCTCCCTTTTACCCATGAAGCTTAGAGGGTACAATAATTTGTTTAAAACTACAAAGTTAGTAATTATTAGACCTGGAATTGAAATCTAGGTAGGTTTAAATCCAAGTCTACATTCTTTTCACTATATCATACTGGATCTTGAATCTTTAGTCACTATTTAGCATGGCGTTGGAAATCAGTACTATCTTTGAGTTTAAGCTCAGATTCCCTTTAGTTTTTCTGTGCAAGGCTGGAGGACAGGGTACAGGTGGTTCCAAATTTCACAAACCAACATGTTCCTAGAAAGCATGCTATGAAGCAGATTGTCAGGAATTACATTAAACACCCAGAGCTACGTCAAGATTATTGATAGTCAGAAGGAAAGCCTAACGCCATGAACAGTGTGAAATGGTAGATGGACCCCAAGTTCGGACTCCCTTCAAACTTCCGTTCAGTAGCCAGACTAATCATCTGAAAACACAACTCTGATTATGCCTTTACCACAATGTATAAATTTGCTTTCATCTGTGGGATCGTTCTTAAGTTAATGACAGTCTTCCCCAATAGACTCTAAGCTCTACATGGGCAAGGAGCATCTTTCTTTCATTTGGCCCTGGATCCCATGCTTAATGCACACCTGTCCCTAGTTCTTTTTTTTTTTTTTTTTTTTTTTTCTTTTTTTTGCGGTATGCGGGCCTCTCACTGCTGCGGCCTCTCCCGTCGCGGAGCACAGGCTCCGGACGCGCAGGCTCCGGATGCGCAGGCTCAGCGGCCATGGCTCACGGGCCCAGCCGCTCCGCGGCATATGGGATCCTCCCAGACCGGGGCACGAACCCGCATCCCCTGCATCGGCAGGCGGACTCTCAACCACTGCGCCACCAGGGAGGCCCTGTCCCTAGTTCTTTAACACACCAGGGTTGGTCCTGGTTCCAGACAGTTGTGCTGACTGCTCCCTGTGCCTGGAAAGCCACCTCCCCTTCCCCTGACACCTGCATGTCCCTCTCTCATCTCATGCAAGATTCTGCTCAAATGGTCCCTCATCCGTGAGCCCTGCTTGACCACCCTTTCTAAAGTGACACTCCCTGCCCCTACCCCATGTCCATCACCTCTGAATCTTTTGATTTTTATATTAAAAAAATGTTTTTCCTAGCACAAATCACTGACCGACTTTACATTATTACTTATTAAAAAATCTGTCTTCCTCCACTAGATTCTAAGCTTATTGAGGGCAGGGACTTACTTTACTACTGCAAACTTGGCCCTTAAAACAGTGCTTGGAGATAGTACATGCTGAGTAAATATTTGATGATCTAATCAATTAATAAATAATTTAATAAAGATTTATTGAATTCATGAACAATTCCCAAAACATGTCCCTCAATCTTGTCTGCAGCAGATACCACTGCTGCCCTGTGCCACATCCCTCTGCCCAGCTCTGCCTGCAGCTGTGCTGGGGCAGTGGGGTGGAGGTGGGCAGGAGGTGGACTTTCTGTGCATGTTGAATGCTGGTTCACCTCACCTGCAGGCAGAGTCCCCTGCTTCTCTGCATCAGGCTTTCTCAGAAGTTGTCTGGGAAGTTGCCTCATAGCCTGGAAGTGCTGGGGAGTTATATCCCCAGGGGCAGCCCTCTACCAGTAGAGGAAGGGAGTCAGGGGCAAGTGCCAGGATGCCCTCCTTCAGAGGGACAGTTGGGTACCTTCTACAGCAGTGGTCCCCAATCTTTTTGGCACCAGGGACCAGTTTCATGGAAGACAATTTTTCCATGGACTGGGGGGTTGGGGGGATGGTTTCGGGATGATTCAAGTGTGTTACATTTATTGTGCACTTTATTTCTATTATTATTACATTGTAATATATAATGAAATAATTATACAACTCACCATAATGCAGAATCAGTGGGAACCCTGAGCTTGTTTTCCTGCAACTAGATGGTCCCCTCCGGGGGTGACGGGAGACAGTGACACCAAAGTGTGTTGCTTATGTCCAGTCTACTCAGCTTAATTGTCACTTGCCACTCACTGATAGGGTTTTGATACGAGTCTGCAAGCAGTTGATATATTACGGTCTCTGTGCAGTCAGACCTCTCTGCTAACGATAATCTGTATTTGCAGCTGCTCCCCAGCACTAGCGTCACTGCCCCAGCTCCACCTCAGATCATTAAGTATTAGATTCTCATAAGGAGCGCGCAACCTGGATCCCTCGCGTGTACAGTTCACAGTACGATTTGCGTCCCTATGAGAATCTAATGCCACTACTGATCTGACAGGAGGCGGAGCTTAGGCGGTAATGCGAGCGATGGGGAGTGGCTGTAAATAGATGAAGCCTCACTCACTCGCCCACTGCTCACTGCCCTCTGTGCAGCCTGGTTCCTAATAGGCCATGGACACGTATCGGTCTGTGGCCCCAGGGTTGGGGACCCCTGTTCTACAGAGTTGCTGCGAGTCTCCAGGAGGGCTGCGTCCACAGCTTAGGAAGCCCTCTTCATGACGCTCCCTCCTCCCCCCTCACTCTGCCCCTTGCTCTGGCTTCCTTGGGTCACCTCTTAAAGTATCTGCCTCCAAGTCTTTGCATTGGGAAAACCAGTGGCTAAGGTTGGTTCAGTGGGTTGTGTAGGCTTCCTGGTGGAGGGGACTGGCTCTTGTGTTCTGGTGGATAAGGCTAGATCTTGTCTTTCTGATTGGCAGGACCACATCTGGTGGTGTGTTTTGGGGTGTCTGTGACCTTACTATGATTTTAGGCAGCCTTTCTGCTAATGGGTGGGGTTGTGTTCCTGTCTTGCTAGTTGTTTGGCTTGTGGTGTTCAGCACTGTAGCTTGTAGCTTGCTGGTCTTTGAGTGGAGCTGGGTCTTAACATTGAGATGGAGATTTCTTGGAGAGCTTTTGCCATTTGATATTACGTGGAGCAGGGAGGTCTCTGGTGGAGCAACGTCCTGAACTCAGAAATAAGCAACATCTCAAATAAACAACCCAACCTTACACCTAAAGCAGTTAGAGAAAGAAGAACAACAAGAAAAAACCCCCAAAGTTAGCAGAAGGAAAGATTTCATAAAGATCAGATCAGAAAAAAATGAAAAAGAAATGAAGGAAACAGTAGCAAAGATAAATAAAACTAAAAGCTGGTTCTTTGAGAATATAAAATTGATAAACCAGTCAGACTCATCAAGAAAAAAAGGGAGAAGACTCAAATCAATAAAATTAGAAATGAAAAAGGAGAAGTAACAACTGACACTGCAGAAATACAAAGGATCATGAGAGATCACTACAAGCCACTATATGCCAATAAAATGGACAACCTGGAAGAAGTGGACACATTCTTAGAAAAGCACAACTTTCCGAGACTGAACCAGGAAGAAAGAAAATATAAAAAGACCAATCACAAGCACTGAAATTGAAACTGTGATTAAAAATCTTCCAACAAACAAAAGCTCAGGACCAGATGGCTTCACAGGCGAATTCAATCAACCATTTAGGGAAGAGCTAACACCTATCCTTCTCCAGTTCTTCCAAAATATAGCAGAGGGAGGAACACTCCCAAACTCACTCTATGAGGCCACCACCACCCTGATACCAAAACCAAAGATGTCATAAAAAAAGAAAACTATAGGCAATATCACTGATGCACATGGATGCAAAAATCCTCAACAAAATACTAGCAAACAGAATCCAGGCACATTAAAAGGATCATACACCATGATCAAGTGGGCTTTATCCCAAGATTTCAAGGATTCTACAATATATGCAAATCAATCAATGTGATACACCATATTAACAAATTGAAGGAAAAAACCATATGATCATCTCAATAGATGCAGAAAAAGCTTTCGACAAAATTCAACACCTATTTATGATTAAAACCCTCCAGAAAGTAGGCATAGAGGGAACTTACCTCAACATAATAAAGGCCATATATGACAAACCCATACCAACATCACTCTCAGTGGTGAAAAACTGAAACCATTTCCTCTAAGATCAGGAACAAGACAAGGTTGTTCACTCTCACCACTATTATTCAACATAGTTTTGGAAGTTATAGCCACAGCAAGCAGAGAAGAAAAAGAAATAAAAGGAATCTAAATCAGAAAAGAAGTAAAGCTGTCACTGTTTGCAGATGACATGATACTATACATAGAGAATCCTAAAGATGCTACCAGAAAACTACTAGAGCTAATGAATGAATTTGCTAAAGTAGCAGGATACAGAATTAATGCACAGAAATCCCTTGCATTCCTATACACTAATGATGAAATATCTGAAAGAGAAATTCAGGAAACACTCCCATTTACCACTGCAGCAAAAAGAATAAAATACCTAGGAGTAAACCTACCTAAGGAGACAAAAGAACTGTATGCAGAAAACTATAAGACGCTGATGAAAGGAATTAAAGATGATACAAACAGATGGAGAGATATACCATGTTCTTGGATTGGAAGAATCAACATTGTGAAAATGACTCTACTACCCAAAGCAATCTACAGATTCAATGCAATCCCTATCAAACTACCAATGGCATTTTTCACAGTACTAGAACAAAAAATTTCACAATTTGTATGGAAACACAAAAGACCCCGAATAGCCAAAGCAAACTTGAGAAAGAAAAATGGAGCTGGAGTATCCAGCTCCCTAACTTCAGACTATACTACAAACCTACAGTAATCAAGACAGTATGGTACTGGCACAAAAACAGAAATATAGATCAAAGGAGCAGGATAGAAAGCCCAGAGATAAACCTACACACATATGGTCACCTTATTTTTGATAAAGGAGGCAAGAATATACAGTGGAGAAAGGACAGCCTCTTCAATAAGTGGTGCTGGGGGCTTCCCTGGTGGCGCAGTGGTTGAGAGTCCGCCTGCCAATGCAGGGGACACGGGTTCGTGCCCTGGTCCGGGAAGATCCCACATGCCGTGGAGCGACTGGGCCCGTGAGCCATGACCGCTGAGCCTGCGTATCCGGAGCCTGTGCTCCGCAACGGGAGAGGCCACAACAGTGAGAGGCCCGCGTACTACAAAAAAAAAAAAAAAAAGTGGTGCTGGGAAAACTGGACAGCTACATGTAAAAGAATGAAATTAGAACACTCCCTAACACCATACACAAAAATAAACTCAAAATGGATTAAAGACCTAAATGTAAGGCCAAACACTATAAAACTCTTAGAGGAAAACATAGGCAGAACACTCTGTGACATAAATCACAGCAAGGTCCTTTTTGACCCACCTCCTAGAGTAATGGAAATAAAAGCAAAAATCAACAAAGTGGACCTAATGAAATTTAAAAGCTTTTGCACAGCAAAGGAAACCATAAAAAAGACCAAAAGACAACCCTCAGAATGGGAGAAAATATTTACAAATGAAGCAAATGACAAGGATTAATCTCCAAAATTTACAAGCAGCTCATGCAGCTCAATAGCAAAAAACAAACAACCCAATCCAAAAATGGGCAAAAGACCTAAACAGACATTTCTCCAAAGAAGATATACAGACTGCCAACAAACACATGAAAGAATGCTCAACATTATTAATCATTAGAGAAATGCAAATCAAAACTACAATGAGATATCATCTCACACCAGTCAGAATGGCCATCATCAAAAAATCTACAAACAATAAATGATGTAAAGAGTGTGAGAAAAGGGAACCCTCTTGCACTGTTGGTGGGAATGTAAATTGATACAGCCACTATGGAGAACAGTATGGAGGTTCCTTAAAAAATTAAAAATAGAACTACCACATGACCCAGCAATCCCACTACTGGGCATATACACTGAGAAAACCATAATTCAAAAAGAGTCATATACCACAATGTTCATTGCAGCTCTATTTACAATAGCCCAGAGATGGAAACAACCTAAGTGTCCATCATCAGATGAATGGATAAAGAAGATGTGGCACATATATACAATGGAATATTACTCAGCCATAAAAAGAAACGAAATTGAGTTCTTTGTAGTGAGGTGGATGGACCTAGAGTCTGTCATACAGAGTGAAGTAAGTCAGAAAGAGAAAAACAAATACCTTATGCTAACACATATATATGGAATCTAAAAAGAAAAAAAAAAAGGTCCTGAAGAACATAGGGGCAGGACAGGAAAAAAGATGCAGACATAGAGAATGGACTTGAGGACACAGGGAGGGGGAAGGGTAAGCTGGGATGAAGTGAGAGAGTGACATGGACATATATACACCACCAAATGTAAAATAGATAGCTAGTGGGCAGCAGCCGCATAGCACAGGGAGATCAGCTTGGTACTTTGTGACCACCTAGAGGGGTGGGATAGGGAGGGTGGGAGGGAGACGCAAGAGGGAGGAGATATGGGGATATATGTATATGTATAACTGATTCACTTTGTTATAAAGCAGAAACTAACACACCATTGTAAAGCAATTATACTCCAATAAAGATGTTAAAAAAAAATAGCGGATTTCACTTGTTAGTCCAAAATATAAAGGCCAGGTCTAGGCAAACAAAGCCCAGAACAAGAAAAGACTGTCATCATACTTCTCACCTAGGAGTTCCACAGAAATGAGACATCTCAATGGAAAGTTAGTACTCTGATTAGTTAAAATTTTCTGAAATGCACATCCTTCAAAGGACCTGAGCTTGTTTTAAGAAGAGCATCCAGCGTTACAACATTGCTAAAGCACTGAGCACTCTCTCCTAACAATGGGCTAGCCTCTTATCACTAACAGACACTTTTTTGGGAAACTCTGGGGGCATTTTCCCTTGGACCACACCACGGTGTGTTCTCTGCTCATTCGCATGAGAGTTCCTCTGAGGATACGGTTGTGGATGTCCGTGGACACGTGTGTGCCAGCCGATCCCTGCTGGGGAGTTATCTGCTTGCACCCAGGCCTGCCATGCCCTGTAGTAAACTGTCTCTCAGTGATGAAAACCCCAAAGACAGATGTTTCCTACCAAACACAGCATGCTGCAGAAAGTTCCATGAGAAATGTAAATAAGCAGATTTTGAAACAATATTCAGTTTCTGAAAGGTTTCCCCAGATTAATACTCTCTCATTATTAAAACCAGAGTAGGAAAGAAGAACAAGTGTTGTAGCAAATGTTCTGATTTAGAAATTTCCCCCGCTTATTCCAGATTGAGAACGAGAGATGACATAAAACAACAAAAGCAGCCAATTGAAAGACTACCCAAATATTGAGGCAGTGACTACAAGGCGCTTTAGGAAGAAGCCTGTGAGTATTCTTAATTATTATCGGGTCTCTAAGACTTTGTGTACTTTTATTGAACTTGACAGTGAACAAGAAGCTGATTGTTTGAGATATAGAACTCTCTTGACAAAGTTAACATTGACTTTTTTTCCCTCTTTAATAGGATACTTTTCTCCAAATTTGAAAACCATAACTCTCCCTCCCTCAACCCCCTGTTTGATTTTTTTTTTCCTGAAAGAATAATCCCCTAATACAAAGCCCATTAGTAAGGGAAAGAACAATAATAACTCTTTTAACATGTGCTGAGTACCTGCCTTATGGGTTATTATGTCATTTAATGGACACACACCACTCTAAGGTGAATATTGTTATGTGCAGACTCCGGTTTGTACATGAGGAAAGTGAAGCTTGGAGGAGTTCAGTGACTTGCTCATGATCATCTGAATAATAAGTGGAAATGAGGAAGGTGGGATTTGAATCCTTGCAGACTTTTTTTTTTTTACATCTTTATTGGAGTATAATTGCTTTACAATGGTGTGTTAGTTTCTGCTTTATAACAAAGTGAATCAGTTATACATATACATATGTTCCCATATCTCTTCCCTCTTGCGTCTCCCCCCCCCCCCATCCCACCCCTCCAGGCGGTCACAAAGCACCAAGCTGATCTCCCTGTGCTATGTGGCTGCTTCCCACTAGCTATCTATTTTACTTTGGGTAGTGTATATATGTCCATGCCTCTCTCTCACTTTGTCCCAGCTTACCCTTCCCCCTCCCCATATCCTCAAATCCATTCTCAAGTAGGTCTGTGTCTTTATTCCTGTTTTACCCTTAGGTTCTTCATGACATTTTTTTTTCTTAAATTCCATATATATGTGTTAACATAGGGTATTTGTCTTTCTCTTTCTGACTTACTTCACTCTGAATGACAGACTCTAAGTCTATCCACCTCATTACAAATAGCTCAATTTCGTTTCTTTTTATGGCTGAGTAATATTCCATTGTATATATGTGCCACATCTTCTTTATCCATTCATCTGATGATGGACACTTAGGTTGTTTCCATCTCTGGGCTATTGTAAATAGAGCTGCAGTGAACATTTTGGTACATGACTCTTTTTGAATTATGGTTTTCTCAGGGTATATGCCCAGTAGTGGGATTGCTGGGTCATATGGTAGTTCTATTTGTAGTTTTTTAAGGAACCTCCATACTGTTCTCCATAGTGGCTGTACCAATTCACATTCCCACCAGCAGTGCAAGAGTGTTCCCTTTTCTCCTTGCAGACTTTTTCTAAACGACTCTACAACATCTTCTGAAGGAGGAACTCCCAAATAACACTGCATAAGAAATCCCTTGTCCCTGTTTCTGACTTTTTTATCCTGTTGAAGTCTTGTTCAAATCAAAGGTAGCAATAGTGGGGAAGGTGGCAGGGAGAAGGCAATGGGAGACTGAATTGGGATTGTGGAGCAGCTAGAGTTAGTATTCAGACAACTCTATTTGTTATTAATATTTTATGATAGTTATTTTGTCACCTTCATCTGATCTCCTTCCCCTGCCCCGCCCCTCCGCCGCCCAAGTTGAACTTGGGCTGCTGGATTCTCCCAGGAAGGCATGGGTCCTTTAAACCAAGGGGCCTCTGTGAGTCTGCCTGACTGCCTGTATCCCACTAACCATCTATAGTTTGCTTGACTATGATTGTAATTGATAGAGCAAATCTTTTCTGTGTCTCTGCAAAATTCAGGATCAGTTATCTAGTTCCTAATCCAAAACTGGGTAGCTATGTGTCTTAGGGCTGGGCAGCCCCTCCCTTGATATCCTGCCCACCACGCCCGCTGTTGACTTAGCCACTCTTTCCTCATGTGGCTGAGGTACCTAAACTCTCAGCAAACGGGAATCCCCTCAGTTCCTCAGAGGGTATACGGTGTAGGTAATGCCAGGCCATTCAGAACTGGGTAAATAAAATTACATTCTACAGCATTTTCTGTAAGTTGACTTGCTTGTCACAGCCAGGGTTGAAATATCTCTAAAGATTAGTGTTTTTTGGTGTGGACTGTGAGGAAACCTACATTTGGGGTTTAGTGTGTGTGTCTGAAACAGTATGAGAGGATCAGTGCCAACAGACATTTAATAGAAAGCAGGCATCAATACTGTCCAAGTATCCCTTTTACCTTAAAATTGTTAGAATTAGAGGTGAGAAATTTTTTATTGAGCAGGTCCCACTTATTTCTTCCCCCCCTTTTTTCCTCTTACATATCATATCCCTGTCCACTCAAAATGATAATTCACACTTCTAATACTGTGTCGTTGATAGATCACATTCACAGACATTATCTTATGGCTCCTTGACCTCACCCTGTGAGCCAGGCTGGCTGGATTATACCCATTTAACAAGGGAGGAAACTCAAGGTCAGAGATCTTATGATCACATTAAGCTCACATCTGTGGCGAATTGCCTCTGGCAGGAAGCCAGGTCATGTGAGTCTCTCTCAGTTCATTTCCACTAGACTCGGGGGCCAGCTGGCCTGTTCAGTGCTGGGTTTGGGGGATTCTGTTTTGTGTCTTGGGGCATGAGGTTTTGGCCCACAAAGTAAGAATGTAGTATCAGCCAGTCATAAAAACACAAACCCAAAAATAAATATCACTTTCCAGGATGTTAGGAGAGCAAATGTTCCATGCCACAAAGAATAATACTGTGTCCAACCCTATCTGGCACTTGGACGGAAACGTATTTTACCATGATACCATCATCCGTCTCGTGACATTCAAACTGACCAGTAATGCATTCAGACCACTCCAGACGTTATTCTTCTAGTGGGCCATTTCCCCTCATTGTATGCACAAAATGGTTACTAAAACACGAAGCTATCCCTGTAGATTTCTGGAACCTGATTGAAATTTTCCTGGATGTTCTTCTACTTCCTGGCAGCAATTTAATTGATGCAGAAATAGGAACTGAACTTGCCTTCTGGTTTTGACGTGTCCTCAAATTACAAGATGTTTCCCCCCAAAACCTAACAGCTGGCGTATACAGAAAGATTTGAAAAAAATCATTCAATAAAGTTTATTGGAAAAACTGTCCACCCCAAAATGCTATTTTGACGGCTGTTTAAAACACAGGCAGCTAAAGTGAACCCACTCAAGCACCCTCAATTTTATATCTTTAAATTGATGTATTGAATTGCCTCGCCTGATTTCATTTATTGTTTGGGTTCATATTTTGGAACCTAAGTATTTGTCTTGTATTACAAACACAAAAGTCTATAGAAATGCTAACTTGTGCTTTTCTTAGGAGTTAACGATAGATTTTAAAAAAGATTTTGAATTATAAGTTCTTTCCTTGAACATTCATTAATCCACCCACTCATCCATGATCCATGTTTGAACTTGGTGTATACAGCTTTGCTTCTTGGTATTGCTCAGGACTTCAGGTGCGTGGGAAGTCTTTTATTTTTTATTTTTTGTTTTGGCCGCACTGCGCAGCACGTGGGATATTAGTTCCCTGACCAGGGATTGAACCTATGCCCCCTGCAGTGGAAACGTGGAGTCTTAACCACTGGACCACCATGGAATTCCCTATTTTTGTTTTTTAAATATAACAGCTTTATAGATATATAATTTAAATACCATACAATTCACTTGTTTACAGTATAAAATTCAGTGGTTTTTAGTATGTTCACAGAGTTGTGCGACCATAACCACAATAAATTTTAGGATATTTCATCACTCCCAAAAGAAACCTCACACTCACTAGTACTGCATGGACAATCTTTTGTATATGATTACAGCCCTGTAACTTCTGCTTAAACCCAGAAGATTAATACACATGTTTATCTCTGCTTTTTCTCAAAGCCCCACTAAAATAATAATAAAGAAAAAATTTCTTTTAAAAGCTTAAAACCACAGATAGAAAGAAGAGAGGAGGTAACAGCCAGTGATTCTAAGTGATTTTGGAAACTGAACTGTGAATGGACCAGTTGTAACTGACTCAGACTAAAAGAGAGAACACTGAAAGCTAAGTACCTGCCAGGGGTGGCAGGTGGCAGCCAATCAGCAACAAGCTAATTCTCACTGCAGGACCCCAGAAAGGCTCAGAAATTTGAGGCACCTGCAACCTGAAAGCAGAGGTGCTGAATGGGGCTGCAGTTAGACTCTGATTATTGGGAAGCTGGTTGAAACACTTTTAAAGGAAGAGGTAATGTTTCAGTTTGAGGCTGAAGACACCATGAAAGAAAAAAAGAACAGTGTCCCCCCTTGAAAACAGTCAGGCAGGAGAAATGCCCTCTTATTCGAGGGAAGGTCAGCTGTTTTGTTCTATGCAGGCCTTCACCTGATTGGGTGATACCCACCCACATTAGGGAGGGCAATCTGCTTTACTCAGATTTAAATGTTAATCACATCCCAAAACACCCTCAAGAAATACCCAGAATAATGTTTGACCAAATATCTGGGCACCCCATGGCCCAGCCAAGTTGACATATAAAATTAACCATCACAGTCACCCTATCTGGAAGTCCAGCAACACTCAGAACTTTCGAGCAGCATTTGACTGTTTTATACCCAAATATGAACAGAGAGCCCAGGATGGCCAGGCATCGGAGGACAGCCTCTAAGATGCAGGAGCGATCCCAAATAAAGGCAACTTGGAAGAAAACAGAAGGAAACATAAAAAACAAACAAACAAATAAACAAACCGCTCACTATTAGTTAATATACTCGGAGAGGATGAGAGACAAAGTTCTTATAAAAAAAAATGAGAAAGCTTAAAAAAGTAACAGTCAGAGAACAAGAAAGAGCCTAATGGATATTAAAGTGAAGATGGCAAAGCTAAAAAATTAAATAGAAGGTAAGAAAAATGAAGTTGAGCAAACTCTTCCCAAAAATAGAGGGAAAAAAAAGACACTGGGATAGAAAACAGGAGAAAAAAATGAAAGAAAGAAAAGTAAATTAGAGGCTACGATGAAGAGTGGCCCCCGCTTGTCACAACTAGAGAAAGCCTGTGCACAGAAACGAAGACCCAACACAGCCATAAATAAATAAATAAATACATTAAAAAAATAAAAGTAAATTAGAGGATCAATCAATAGTTGTACTGACTATTGAGAGAACAGCGAACACAAGGGATGGGTTGGGAATGGGAGGAGGAGTGGGAATTAGTTAGAAAACCAAGAGGCCTGTCAAGGGCTCAGAAGTAAATGCAGGGAACCATGTGACCCAAGCCAGAAGAGAGTATCTCCAGGATACAAATTAGGACCAAGAGAAGAAGACGGCTTTCCCTGCGAAGTTAGCAGGATGTAAGTTCAGTGTTCCTGGTGGTTGTTTCTGTTTCTCTTAACATTTGGAGAAAGCCACCTGCTTCATCCAGGGCAGAGATAAGAGATGGGGGGCTTCCCTGGTGGTGCAGTGGTTGAGAATCTGCCTGCTAATGCAGGGGACATGGGTTCGAACCCTGGTCTGGGAGGATCCCACATGCCGTGGAGCAACTAGGCCCGTGAGCCACAACTACTGAGCCTGCGCGTCTGGAGCCTGTGCTCCGCAACAAGAGAGGCCACGATAGCGAGAGGCCCGCGCACCGCGATGAGGTCTGGCCCCTGCTTGCCACAACTAGAGAAAGCCCTCACACAGAAATGAAGACACAACACAGCAAAAATAAATAAATTAATTAATAAACTCCTACCCCCAACATCTAAAAAAAAAAAAAGAGACCAGAGATGGGGAGAGAGACAGAGAGACAGACAGAGAGAGAGAGAGAGGGAGGGAGGGAGGGAGAGAGGGGGGAGAGAGAGAGAGATCCAGTGTTAGAACCTCTTCTTTTAGCCATTTGTGAGACCAGACTCAGCCTCCAGTCTTTCTCCTCGAGGATGATGGGAAACAATCAATTCTTTTCCCAATAAGGTTTTGAGAATTTTGTTTCCACCACTTACAACACGGCAGGTACAGGTGGTCTTGTGCTCATCACTGCTCTAGTCACCCTCACACCCACTCACGCATGCACGTGCACGTGCTGTACACACGTCATCTGCAAACTGCAGTTCACAAGAAAGAGCTTCATCTGATCACTCATGAAAGCAAATATTCTTATGTGCTTATCACATTGCAGGCTCTGTGCTGAGCACCACAGATACAGCAAATGAGAGTCAGTCCCTGTTATTTCTGCCAAAAGGCAGAAAGACGTGCAATTTCATGTGGTTGATCCCTGAGGCACAGAGCACTAAAGGAAGACGTAGGAGGAACGTCCAGCCCGGCTTGGTGGCTGAGACAGTTCTCGGGAGGATGGTGTATCCGAGTTGAGTCTTACTGAATAAATAAGGATGCCTGGCGGGCAGGAAGAGGACGGGGAGGGTCTTTGGGAATTTGCAAGCAGTTCAGCATGCCCAGAGCAAGAGATGAACTTGGGACCTAGGTCACGACGGAATAAACAACTACAAACATCAGTGCAGTGAAGCTAGTGAATAAGGGAATCGGAAAAGGACAAAAACACTCTCCTTACATGTTTCCCTAGTACTTGGCTGCAGTTTGTTGTGGTGAATATGTGAACTGGATATGACTTTTGGCTTTAAACTTGTCCCAATATCTCAAAATGCCTTTTCTCCACATCTGACAATTTCAGCTCTTGGGTCAGTTCCACGATTGCTGCTTGCCGGGTTGCAGCTAGACCCTGAGCGCAGGAGAACGCAGGGAGCTTGGGTGAATTGAGGGAGACTCCTGCCCTCCCCCGATTCCCTCTGAAGGATCCGGATGGTGGTGCCACTTTCCAGGATACCCCATTCGGCTATGCCAGGTGTGGTCAAGGTGCTGTCTTCAAAGGAGCAATAAAGTGATGCGGGCCAGCTCATGAAGCCCGGTCAGCCCCTGGAACGCACTCACTGCTGGCCACCCATGGGCCTGTCCGTTGGTGACCTGCCAGACTCTAGACACTTTCTCCCACAGGCTCCTGAAAGGTCTCATGGGGCACGAAGATGTAAATGTCCAGACAGTTATTTAGATGGCTGCTAATCTGCTTTACATATTGGTAATTGTTTTCTCCCTCACATTCAAACCTGCTTTTAAACGTGGGGAGTGTGTTTTATTTTACCCATCCTCTATAGAATCATTACATGGTAGTAAAACAGAAAACACTTCAATCAGAGCAATACACCCAAGTCTTTACTCTGATTTGCTAACCCTGTACATGGTCTGACCTGTACATGGTCAGAATATCTGTAGAGCTTTTTTTGCCCACATGAGAGAAAGACAAATAGAAAAAAACCTTTCTCTTCACCAGAAAATAAGTAGTGAGAGTTATAAGAACAGTTGCCAGTTTACACCCTAGAAGAAATTTCATAAGGATACTTGTCCCCTCTCTTCTGTCAGAAAAACCCTTTTGGTGTTGTGCCTGGCCTAGGATGGAATGGGTTTTCCAGGGCATTCCGACTGTAGCTGAAGAATTCAGGAGTGTTAGATGTCGTGTTACCAAAACATTGACTCCTCATTTCAGCCTGTTCAGATGGGCGGCCTCTGACCCCTCTGACTTCTCACCCTCACGGTAACAAAACGGAGTTCATGCTTGCTTGCCGTGGGTGTTACTGTGCTCCAGGATTACACATTAATCCAGACTATGTAATTACCTTGAAACTTATTTCTCTTAATTGTGCTGAGGTATCTAAGGAATTCGACAGTGCTGGTGCTGAGGTTGGCATTTGTTTATACCAACAACCTACATCATTAAGCAGCTTAGGTGGCATAAATTTAAGGCATTAGAAATGACATAGTTTAAAAGTGAAACCATATCACCGAGCATATCTTAACACAGGTGCAAAACTGTGACTTTTTATAATGAGTAAAAGGAGTCATTCCCTTGGGCTAGGTCATGGTTAAGTTGAACACAGAAACAACATCATCCTGACTTGGGGCGTTTGGCCTCATGTGTACTGTACGTTGCATCCTTAATAAAGGGGGGAGTTATCTTGTGGCTTTCAGTATGAGAAGAAAAGACATCAGGTTTAAAGCAAATTAAGTGCACATCATTCTCACAGTCTTAAAACTGGGCTTCCTACAAGTGGACTCAAAGAAGCAGTATGTGAACTGGTTCAGGGAAAATCTGAAGTTGCCCACCTTTCCCTATTCTTTACCTGCCAGTGATACTCTAGACACCACTAAATGGGAGATTCTATGTCCAGGAGGCGTGCTGAGCCGAGGACCCTAACGCCTCTGCAGAGAGAGTCGGCATGGTACTACCATACCAGTGGGGAGGGTCTAGAGGTATGTGTATGGCTGTGCGTTAAACGCTGAGCCTCCATGGATCACAAACAAAACAGTCTCATGTTTTTCCAATGTGCGTTTTGCTCAGGAAGGAAAAGGCTTGGGGCCGGGACAGAAACTTGAAGGGCAGGTGGAACCCTGGGCCTTATCCTGGTTCACTTTTAACGGTCTCTATGACTTTACACATAAAATGGAGGCATTTTGGAAGTGGTAAAATATACATAGATGTGCAACTTTTAAAAATAAATTGTGTGGGATAGGGGAACAATGACTGGTTTGGGCAGCAGAGAGGTCAGGTCTGAATCTTGGCTCTGGGACTGAGTTTCTGAATTGTCCAGGCAAGTTGCCCTTGGCATCTCTCAGGGATTCCACTCCCTCCCTCTTTAGTAAAAATAGCTCCCTCACAGAGTGTCCTGTGAATTAATGCCATCATATGTGTTGTGCGACCAGGCCATTGCCTAAAAAGGAGGAGGTCAGTAAACAGTAAGAATTCTTATTATCTGTAAAATGTGCAGGTCGGGTAACATGATCTCTAGGGTCTTTGTTATCAGCAACTCCTTAGCTCCGTAGTAATACCTTCCTTACTTCAGAATTTGCAAGAACAACATCTTCCCCACGGCTTTGGAAACTCCTTCCAATCTCCATGAATTGGTACCACTTTTTATTCAGCTGTTCAGTCAAACACAAGGTCCTTCTTCCATCTAATTAGTATCCCTCAGATCCATTCATTGTTCCCCATATCCACTGCCACAGAGAACTACTGTTTAGATAATTATCTCTCTCTCTCTCTTTTTTTTTTTTTTTTTGCTTTCCTCATTATCTCCATTAATCCTGTCACTTGCTACCTAATATCCTAGCATCACATACTGTTAGAAACCATCTTGGTGTATGAGCTGTGAAATTTCATTTAGAAATCTAAGTTTCTCTTCTGACTTTTCATCCACTTATGAGAGGATTAAACTTCCTGTTTGTTTTACTTTGAGAACTGTCCTAAGACTTAGATAATTATCTCTTGCATGAATTGTTGCAATTGCCTTTTTAAAAAAAATTGAAGTATGTATATATAATATATACATATATTCTTTTTCAGATTCTTTTGCATTACAGTTTATGACAAGATATTGAATGTAGCTCTCTGTAATTTACAGTAGCACCGTGTTGTTTATCTAATATTTTATATATAGTAGTTTGTATCTGCTAATCCCAAACTCCTAATTTATCCCTCCCTGCCTTTCCCTTTTGGTAACCATAAGTTTGTTTTCCATGTCTGTGAGTCTGTTTCCGTTTTATTAATGAGTTCATTTGTATCACTTTTTTAGATTCCACATATTTGATGTCACATGGTATTTGTCTTTCTGTCTGACTTCTTTCACTTACTATGATAATCTCTAGGTCCATCCATGTTGCTGCAAATGGCATTATTTCATTCTTTTTTATGGCTGAGTAATATTCCCTTGTATATGTGTACCACATCTTCTTTAGCCATTCATCTGTCTGTTGATGGACACTTAGGTTGCTTCCACGTCTTGGCTATTGTAAACAGTGCTGCTGTGAACATAGAGGTGCACATATCTTTTCGAACTAGAGTTTTCTCAGGATATATGCCCAGGAGTGGGATTGCTGGATCATATGGCAATTGCCTTTTAACTGGCTTCCTGCCTTCCAGACTTGTACTACCTACTTTATCAATGCGTAACCATGAAGGCACTCCAGGTGTGTTCATCCCCTCAGCCCTCGTGGAAGGGCCTGGGGCCACCTCTTTCTGTTCCCTCATGGTGTCTTACAATATTACCATTTTCCATGAGTGTCATGGGTGCAAAATCAGGGAAGACCTAGCATCTAATCCACTCTGTACACTGCAGCCAAAGGGACCTTTGAAAGAAAATACAATCATGTTTTTAAGTCAGTGGCTCTTGATGTTACCTTTAGGATCAATCAAAATTCCATTAGCCTGCTTGATTAAGTTCACTTCATCAGCTTTAATTTATATCAGGCTTGCCAGGCTATCTTGAGAAAATATTTTCCAAATTATTTTAATTCCTTTTTTAGCATACCAACAACTAAGCTTGGAGAGGAGAGCTTACAGAATTTTCCCGCAGTGTAGAGGAGAGACTCCTGCCCTCAACCGTAGATGAAGTCAGAAAGAGAAGGACAGGATGGTGGCAAAGTGCAAGAAAAGTCCACCTGTTCGTTTTCTGGCCCTGGGGAGGGTGGGAGGCGAAGGGAGACCGAGAGTGTTTGTATGAAGGCTAAGGCGAGGAAGGAGAGCCAGACATCAGTCCTGAATCTCTGAGAGGGTGGGGACCCGTTAAATCAGCGGGTTACATCGAGGGCAAGTTGGGGAGGTATCGCCACAGCCACCCTAGGGTGTGGCCTTGGAAAAATACAGCAGCATGGATACTTTCTGACGTTCAGCCTCAGTTTCTGTGTGACCACGAAGCTAAGTCAGCCTGGGGCCTGTTGAGGCATGGCAAGGCGACCTGCGGCAGGGCTCAGAGCCCAGGGCACTTGGGTCAGGGAAGAGAGCTGGTCGCAGCCCAGGTGAGGTGGGGGGCGGCCACAGGGCCCTTCTGGTCCTGACCAAGCCCAGAGGACCCGATTATAGGTCCCACAAACACCTAGGATGCCGAGGAACGCTGGATGATGCTGTGTGGATCTGAGAACCGTAGCATCTCCCCCAGACCTCAGAGACACATCCATCCCATACTTCTGTTCCTGTACACCCATAAACACTTCAAGAAAGACAGAGAAGATGAGCAGGCTTCTTAAGCATTTTTTCCAGAGAGACTTGGCATTCCCTTCCTGTGCTGTTTCAACTACTAGACTGAGCTACACTTTTAACAGATGTGAACTTACCTTAATTTGTTGTTCTATTAAGTAGACTTATGAAAAAGACCAACCTAAAGAAATCACATGGTTCTGCACATCTCCGTTGGAATGTGTGAAACATTCTGCTCACTGTTATTTGTAAACTCGAAGAAGAGTATGTTATAAAGTAGAATATAAAATGCTCACTTCCCCTTTCCCATTTTCCCCCTTTCTCCTGCTTCAAGTGTTTTGCAAAGTCGGTAGAGAACAGAGGGCAATGTTTTGAGGCTCCAGTTTTGGGCGACTGATTGCATGAAGCTACTGCAAACACACGTGAGACTGGAGTGGATTGGGAACTGGGAATGTGATTATGACTGCATTTTGGACAAGTTTAACTTGATGTAATTATGCATGATCAACATCAAGATATATTTTGGAAGTTGGGGGTATCTACTTGGAGCTTAAGCAAGAGATTGGGGCAGGAGGTACAGATTGGAGAGTCTTCAATAGATGAGTGATATGTGAAGCTATGGGGCTGGATAAGGTCTCCTTTGGTGAATATTAAGAAGGATATGTATGGATGGCAGAGGAAAAGACCAGCAAAAAAGACTGAGAAAGAAGAATATTGTTCGTAAAGTGGCCAACTGGGAAAAAGCAAGACAATGTCGTGGAAGGCAGAGGAGAGAGAGTTTCAGGAAAGCGTCTGTGATAATCTGGGTCAAATTAGTGAATTAATTATTAATCCATTCGACAGCAGTTAAGCACTCATCCTGGGCCCGGTGTGGAATTAGGCTCTGGAGATACAAAGATGAAAAGACAAAAGCTGCAAAGTCATTGGTAGCATTTGAATTTGGAAGAGGCCACTGGATTTTGCCACCAGGAAGGCACAGTGTATGTAGTTTTAATAAAGTGATGGGATTAGAGGTAAAGCTGCAGCAGCTGAGGCGGGGCTGAAGAGGAGGAGACTCTTTCAAGGCAATTTGGGGTGAAATGCAGGAAAACAGTGGGGCTCCCTGGAATGCATATTGGGAAGAATGGTGTTTTAGGGAGGGTAACAAGACAATGTGTGTAAACTGAGAGGAATAAGCCAAATGGATTCAATATGTTCTTTCGGCAAATATTTACGGAATAGCTCGACTGTGTCAGACACTGTTATTGCAGGGGGGCGTGCGAAACAGTGACTAAAACGCTGTCCTCAGGGGCCCCAATCTAGTCGGGGAGACAGACATAAATCTGAACGTATATAAACATTTTCAGACGGTGGCAAATGTTATAAACAACATACAAGGCGGGTGAAGTGAGGGGGGGCCCTTGTGCAGAGGCCGGGACCCCTGGGGGGGGACGCTGAGACCTGAGTGAGGGGAGGGGCAGCGCCCAGTCACCCAGGTGAGCCGTCGGGGGCGGGCGGGGCGGGGTGGGGGATGAGCGGGGTGGGGGTGGGTCGGAGGAAACGCCAGGCAGGAGCAGGGCTGCAGGAGGGGAGGCTGGAAACCCAGGCAGCGTCAGCGCGCAGGGCTTCGCTGGGCAGGGCAAAGCGATCGGCTTTTGTGTTTTAATGGCGCTGGGAAACTACTGGAGGTTTTAAACGGGGGCTTGATGTTTTCTCTTGAGGCACCTTGGCTATTAATGGAGAGAGTCTGTTGGGACAAGAGACACGGCAGGGAGGCCTGGGTGGTGGGTGAGGCCAGAGTGCTGGGCCTGGACCAGGCCTAGGAGTTTGGAACCGAGGATGTTGCCAGGTGGTGCCACTTAGGACATTTCTGGGATGTAATGCCATCAGGAGACCCAGGAAAGTCGGTGGTGTGGTTCAGTCCCAACCCACAGGCCTGAGAACCAGGGGCCTGCTGGTTTAAGGCCGGGAGTCCGAAGGCTGGAGAAGCAGCAGTGACGATGTGCCAGGGCAGCAGAGGATGGACGTCCCGCTCCAGGAGAAGAGTGAGGATTGGCCCTTCCTTCTGCTTTCCCGTGCCCGGCGGGCCCCCAAGAGACTGATGGTGCCGCCCTCGCGGGGGACGTGGAGCTCTTGACTCTTCACTCAGGTTCAAACGCTGATGGAGAAACAGCCTCACAGACAGGCCCAGAAATACCAGCTATCTGCGCATCCCTCAGTCCAGTCAAGCTGGCACATAAAGTTTATCATCACGGGGGTTAACGGAAAGACTGGATTAGAAAAAGGGAAGTCACAGGAGGATGGAGCAATTGATAAAATCCCCGGAAGAGGTGAGAGGCATGGGTGTGTGCGCACAGGTGTGTGTGTGCGCGTGTGTGTGCAAGATTTGATAGGGATGCTTCGTTTTATCTTTTTTTTTAAAAATAGTTATTTGGCTGCGTCGGGTCTTAATTGCAACACATGGGATCTTTGTTGTGGCATGTGGGGTCCTTTGTTGTGGCACACGGCTCTTTGTTGAGGCACTCAGGCTCCAGAGCACGTGGGCTCAGTACTTGCGGTGCAGGGGCTCTCTAGTTGTGGCTCACGGGCTCTAGAGTGCTCGGGCTCTGTAGTTGCGGTGCATGGGCTTAGTTTCCCCATGGCATGTGGGATCTTAGTTCCCTGACCAGGGATTGAACCTGCGTCTGGCAGATTCTTAACCACTGGACGACCAGGGAAGTCCCCGTTTTATTTTATCTTATTTTTAAAATTTTTTCCCAGTTTTTTGAGGCATAATTGACAAATACAATTGTAAGGTACGTAAAGTGTACAACGTGCTGATTTGATATATGTATACATCGTGAAGGATTCTCCCCCATCCCCTCCAGGGACTTACATCCATCACCTCACATATTTACTTTTTTTTTTTTTTCTGGTGAGAACATTTAGTCCTACTCTCAGCAAATTTCAATTATGCAGCACAGTGTTATCAACTCTGGGATGCTTCTTTTTAGACGCAGAGGAGGAACACATAAGTGAAGAAACTCTGGTGAATTCCTGAACCTCTCTGAGCCTTTTTTGTAAAGCAGAGAATTATCCTTGGGATTAAATTGGCTCACACGTGCTAAGGGCCTGGCGTAATGCCTGGCACCATAGCAGGTAGGTAGCCAGTAGGCTGTACACATGGGGAGAGAGAAAGACTTTGAAACAGAGGCAGAGGGAGCTGAAGGGATTCTTACCTTATGAACTGTATTGTCTTGGAGAGCTACTTCAGGAGCTTCTCTGAGAGCAAGGGCCTGGGGGGAGGAGCAGGATGGGGCCAGAGGAGAGTGATAACATTTAGAGAGCTGCCTGGGGGGAGGGGGAGGGGGGTGTTGGGAACTCCTAAGACTTCTAAGGTTTTTGTTACTCTGTAGTTCAGTGATATTTTTTCCCCCCTGAAGTATTTTTTTAAGCAAACGGTTTTATCCAAAACTGAAGTCTCTTTGTACTGTGCCCAAGAACAACAGAAGTCATATTACAATGACAAGACTTGACAGGAAAACAGTACCCAAGAGAGCTGTCCTGGTATATGCTTGGGAGGGGGGCACCCTACCCAATCGCCCACCTTGACCTGAGTCTGTTCCAGCCTGAAGAGTCTTACCTTGAAAAGGGACCTTACCTTGGAAAGGATGGCATTGGTGATGGTGATGGTGGCTATGTCAGTTTACTTCTTGGTCCAGTCCATATGTGGGGTTCCTTTACTCAGAGCTATGGGATTTGGTTACATCCAGTAAGAGACTGAGGAATAGGCATTGATGTACAATGTTTTGATACACAATTTATATGGCACAACATCCAATTAGGGTATATTTTGATGGATTTAAATACCCAGCTCATACTCTTTTTTCCATTTAAAAACATGTATATGTATATATTAGTTTTGGCTGCACCGTGCGGCTTGCAGGATCCTAGTTCCCCGACCAGGGATCGAACCTGGCCCCTTGGCAGTGAAAGCGCCAAGTCCTAACCACTGGACCGCCAGAAAATTCCCTAAAAACATATTTTGAAAGCATATAATATGCATATAATACTCCTATCCTAAAAAATTACTTAAAATTTGTGCTATTTTTCTTTGTAAGTAGTTTTCCTTGCTCAACAAACACAGGTAATATTGCCATTAAAATATTGTGCTTTTATTTTTTTAACGTCCACTATCTTTGAAGTCATTAGATGAGTTAAACTTCTTTTGTATGTCTTGTTTTCTTTATATAATAAATAAAATGTACAAGTATTTTTATGTAGCTATTAATAAAAGAAGTTAATTTAATCCTTTGTGATACTGATTTAACAATGTTTTTTTTTTCTATAAATTTCCGTTGCTTGTTTTAATGAAACAACCTGTGAAATTTCCTGAAGTACTGTTATTTTTCCTTCTCTTCCTTTTTCTCACATACTTTCAAATTTAATTTGGAAGTTTGCAACATCTTTATATTGGTTTCTAACTGTTAAGGTTCTTATCCTTAGAAAAGCTTTCTTACACAGAAATTAAAAATCCAGAATAAATTTATGGCTTTAGACTTGTGTTTAAGTTAGGAAGCAGTATCTGTTGCTGATGGGTAAGAAAAAGATCTTCACCCATGCAGCTCTCTTTGACTTTTCTTGGAAAGTGACCTTTTCCTGTTAAATGGCAATTATTAGGAGAGTCATGAGAAGAGATGGAAGGACACTGCACGGGGTTTATTAATGATGTTATCTCCTTGATATTAAGTCTATGAAATACATCAACACTTCAGATGTGGATATCCTGTACAGATGCTTGGCTTGAAAATATGATCAGAGGTCAATGTAAGTGCAGTCCTTGGACCATCTAGCCCCCTCCACTGGTACTGTGACTCTTTTTGGCAGTCCAGGTGGTTCCACTTTCTGGACTATTCCTCTTTAGTTTAACTGAAGTTGTAAGTTGTTTTGGGTAGCTGTATAGTGGCATCTATGTACTGAATATGATGTCTGTAAACAGATGTCACCACGTGAGCAAACTGAAAAGCTGTTGACTTTGCTAATTACCAATGATTCAACCTATATTATAACACTATTTGCTTTAAGTATTTTTAAATTTTTGTTGCTGTTTTGGACTGTGATCAAATCCACGAAGGAAATGATGCAAATATTAATTCAGACTGAACTTCTATGTGTGTTAAATTTCCACTCTTGGAAAAGTTAAAACATCCAGTGCTTTTGGTCAATCTTTTTTTCTTGATTGTTTTATGATTCATGCTTTAAATTCGGCTTTAACGATCACAATGTGATATAGTTTGACATTTGAACAATGACAACACATTAGCTTTTGGCTGCACAGCACAGCCTGTGGGAGTTCCCCCACCAGGAATTGAACCCGGGGCCCTGGCAGTGAAAGCACGGACTCCTAACTGCTGGACCGCCAGGGAATTCCCTAGCTTGCTAGCTATTTTTAAAAGAATGTCGTAGGCTTAGGATGGAGGGAAAGTGTGAAATAAAAGCATTGGGAATATAGATTTTCTGGTCACCAGGGAATGGATTTTTTTCCACCTGGCAAGATGAAAATGAGAAAATTTGTTTAGAAGTCAGGGTCAGAGAATCATGAAATTTCTGAGGTATGGAGAATCTTTAATTCTAATATAATCGAATACAACTCTCTTATTTTTATACAGATGAAGGCAGAAGAGAAGGGAGGTGATTTGTCTGTAGATATTTAGCTGTTAGTGGTAGAGACGGAGCTGGGGCTGAACTCTAGTGTCCAAATTCAATGCTCTGCTTACTTTCCAACAAATCATGTAAGTGGAGGTAGGGGGAATAAGGGGGATTGGGACAGGATTTTGAAAACAATTATCACCGAGTTCTCTTTGCTGAGTCCAGCCTTTTTGGAACCCACAACTCTGAACCAAATGGAACTAACCAAGCAGGGTCAAGGGGAAAAAGCAGGTGAAATTTGCCTTGATGTGTTTCACACCTTGAAGCCTGCAAGAGATTTTGAATCGAATCCCAATTTTGACGTTTACGATTTTAGGCTTAGATGCCTCAATTGTTTAAAAAAAAAAAATGTGTTGGCCTAAACGAGTGATTCTCCAACTTTACCACACATCACCTGGAGGGCTTGTTCAAAACTAGTCATCTAGGCCCAGCCCCCAAGTTTCGGGTTCAGTACCTCCAGGTGGGGCCTGAGAATTTGCATTTCTAACAAGCTTGTAGGTTGTCTGAGGACCATATTTTGAGAACTAGTGGCTTAGAGATCATTTTAAAGGTCTTTTCCTGCACAAAAGAATTCTTTCAAACAAAAACAACTTTATTGAGGTGTAATTTACATGCAATGAAATGCATGAACCTTAAGGAAATAGTGAGGTGGGACAAATGTATTCATGCATGTAACCACCGCCACAGGCAAGACGTGAAGACTTTTCCATCAAGGCAAAGAGCTCCCCAATGCCCTGCTGAAGTCAGCGTCATTTTCTTTTTTCTCTTTTTTTTAACCATTTTTTAAATTGAAGTATAGTTAATTTACAATGTTGTGTTAGTTTCAAGTGTACAGCAAAGTGATTGTTACACATATACATATACATATATATATGTTGTTTTTCAGATTCTTTTCCATTATAGGTCCTGCACAAAAAATTCTTAACCTTCTCAACAAACAGAAGTTTATACATTCATGGCACTTGGAAAGCATGGGCAGGGAGATGTTTTATTTTATGAGAAACCAAGTTTTGTGAGGTCTTCAAATGAAAGATACAAGTTACTTTAAGTATGATTTTAATATAGTATTCTGTCCAAAGTCACAAATGTTGTTGGAAAAGGAATGAGGTAATTGTCAAGGTAATTGGCAAAGGAAAATTCTGGAAGGACTGTGCTATATATACTAAGTACAGCAAAGGCTTCTCATTAGTGCCTTGCCATGGAAGTGGATCTCAAAACAAACCTTATTTATTTAAATTGGAGTCAGTGGGAGTTCCCGACAAGAAAAATAGTTATAAGATCAAAGCACTAAGTGAAAAACCAGGAAACAAGAATTTTATGTAACTACCATCTAAAGAATTCTTAAGGTAAGAATTTTCAGTTACATTTTATTGATGTTCTTTCATAGTTGAAAGAGCATGAAGCTGTGGTTTGAAACCCACTTCACTCCTTTCTTAACCTTTAGTACAAATATGCTTGGTTATTTTATTGTTTGGCAGTTCTTTAATCATAACAAAGAGAAATGGGAAAGTCCAAATGTATAGTCAGTTCTTGTTCTTATTACAAATCCAGTATTATGTAACATTTTCTTGCAGGAATATACGTTGGCTGAGGTTGCTATGCTGGGGTTTTAGATATTACGGTTACATTTTGTACAATGTGTAATGTAATTGCTAAATGGATGCACTGTTTACACACTGTTTTAGGCCAGGTTTTAAAATATTCCCAAGAGTTGGAACATATCTTTTAAAAGGTAAAAATTACACTGTAGATGTAAAAATATACCCCCAGTATATAAGAATTTATTTTGTATTTCTTTAATTTAAAAATAACCCCAATTCTGATATAACCCACTTATAAAGAGGTGACTTTCTTTTTTCTGGTAAAGATCTAATGCACTGGTGATCTACTTTTGTCTTAATGAGATATGACCCTTGTAAAATGCAAATGTATAGGAAAGAAAGATGAACCCATACTTCTCAGTTGGCTTTCTGTTGCCTGTATAACAGTTAGCGTTTCACCTGTTTTTTCACCGACACAGCAGGGAGGAAGATGTGTGAGAAAGGGTTTTGTGATGAAAAGTAGCCTGATTGATCATTTAAAGACCATCTGGGAAACTTGCCTCCAAATAGCTGGTGGGCGTCCCAGACACTGAGTGCTGGGCACCATTGTCCCACACAGCGTGGAGAAGCTCTGCGGCCCGTGTTTGGGGCTTAATTAGGGCTCGGAAATTTAAGACTTTCTTTTTTCCTAAATCTGAGTGATTTGTGACATTATCCGTGGTTTTATTTTAGAAGTAATTGCATCAGATTAAAAATGAAGTTCATTATGGTTATTTTTTTTAAAAGCCGGGTAATAACAAATGTTGGCAAAGATGTAGAGAAATTGGAACCCACGTATTTCATTGATGGGTTGCAAAATGGTGCAGCTGATTTGGAAAACAGTCTAGCACTTCCTTAAATGGTTAAACATAGAGTTCCTGTATGATTGGGCAATTCCACTCCTCTTTCTCTCTCTCCCTACCCCTTCTCCCTATATTCTTGCCAACTCTCCACCCTAGAGTGTCAGCTCCAGGAGAGTGCAGGCCTGGTCTGTCTGGTTGCTGCTCTGTCTCTGACATTTGGAACAGAGTTTGGCACATGGCAGGTACTCGATGGATTTTTAATTGAGCAAACCAGTAGGAAATAGGCATACAGTAAAGTTATTAAGAGCAAAGCCTCTGGAGTTAGCCTGCCTCACTGTGAATGCTGGCCTAACTCTTCCTTTGGGACCTTGATTTTATTACTCAGTCTCTTTGAGCCTCAGTTTCCTCATCTGTGAAGTGGGATAGTAGCAGCACATAAAAGTTTTGAGTGACAAGCCCTCAAAAAATTTATTAAGAACAAAGAAAATTCATTTAAAAAACTTACTAGATATAAAGAAAATTCATTTAATAAAAAGTTATTAAGAATTGATTGCATAACACTTTGTACCATGTAATATGGGCATCATCTCTGTAGATGAATAAGATGTGGTCCCTGGCCTCAAGATAATAAGGAAGTGTCACCCTGGTAGGAAAGAGATCCCTAAAAGCCAAGAAAGAGGCCTAGGTCTGTGGAGAATACACTAAAGTTAAGGCACCTCCTTAGCCAAACGCATTAGGAATCATGCATCAGCCAAACTTTGTTCCCAGTTTTTAGCATTAAGGAGACAGTCATTTTGAAGTGAATTTATTTCTCCAGTATATTATATATGAAAATATTAATTCCTATGTATTTCAAGTGGACACAATTTAGCCATCATGAGAAAATTTAATTTTATGCCCGGCCAATTTACTTCATTTAAAAACAACGAAGGGAATTCCCTGGCAGTCCAGTGGTTGGGACTTCATGCGTTCACTGCCAAGGTGCTGGGTTCTATCCCTGGTCAGGGAACTAAGATCCCACAAGCTTCGCGGTGTGGCCAAAAATAAAAACAACAAAAATAAGTACACTGAGCACAGGATATATTCCAAAATATAGCTTTGTTTTGTCTTCTTTAAAATGTATTCAGTGGGAGTATTTTTCCCCCTGCCCCTGATCATAACTTGGGCAGGTGCCTCAACTCTGGGGCTCACTTGTAGATCAATTTATTTCTGTTAGTTGTGATCATAGTAGCAGGTTGTGCCTTTCTTGACTTAAAGTTCCCCCTAGACCTGAGTTCCAGAAAATATGAAAGAATTCACAGTTCAGAAACATAATGCCTTATGGGAAAACAAAGCAGAGATGGGAGACTGGGCCACGAATCAATGGATCTATCCTCAGATTTACCAACTCTAGCTAATGACAATCAAATTTGGAACATTAATCAGCACAAAAGCAGCCCAAACTTCTGCAGGTGTTGTAAGATCACTTACAGTTGGAGAACGATAGTTGGGACATTTTACAAAGTTTCTCAGAACATGCTATACAGATGTTTTCCAACATGGTGGCAAATGGAATCATTGCCAGGTGTGCCAGTTTGGGTGCTCCCAAGCTGGCTGTTTAAACCCCAGAAGACGTGTCTTGCTGACATCCTTAAAAGAGAGGAGACTCCCTGGGAGGAAAGGGTGGCAGCTGGGAGGTGGCACATTCTAATTCCTAGCAGACTGACATTAGGAAGTTTTGTAAGGAAATCATGGCTGGGTTTTTACCAACATATATATATATTTTTAAAGGCGTTGTTGGAAATAGCTGAAGTAAAAGTTGTTTATTGTTAAGAAAATTACTATAACCATAGGATGTCAAACCAATGGTTTACTGGTGTCACTATCATACGTAAAAAAATATTATATATGTATATATATGGGATGTGAGTATCTTTTTTATAGTCCTAATACTTGGCGAAGAGCCAAGTATCAACATTCTGCTTTCAACTTAAATAGTGGAGGCATTTTCACCACTATTCTCTTAATACTGGAATGTCAGTGCTTGCCACCTCTATAGGAGAGGCCCAGAGTGGCTTTTCTATATAAAGCAAAACTAATTCTGTACAGAGCAGATGAGGATCCAATTAAGTAACAGTCTTTGTGTGATGACAATTTATGTAGCCTTTACCAAGTCCCTTGTTCGTATTTTTACATTTAATAAAAGAGAAGAGTACCCTAAATTAAAATGCTTTCGGTGGCATCTTATACACGTTACACTATAGTAAGGGACCATTTCTTGTCATATACTCTAGCTAGAAGCTTTCTTTCTCTCCTCCTTTTCTAGCATCTTAAATAAATTAATTTTACTCTATAACAAAATAGATCCTAAGAGTAGCTTTTCCCCTTTCTGGTCCCCCATCCACACGTTCAGAGCCTCTTCTGGCTTCACCCTCCAGAGCTGTTAATGCTGGTCTCTGGGGTCCCAGTATGATCCCAGGAGGTGCAGACCTGAATAGTTGGGATGAGAAAAGTTTGGAGAAAACTTTACTTAAGCTATCTGATATAGTTAAACATTTCTCAATTTCCCAAACCCCCAGCCTCACTTTTCCCGGGACACAGGTTATACAGTCTTAGCTCTGCCCGCGATCACTTCTTGCCCGTGTGCCTGAATCTCTGTAGCCCGTCTAACTCTTCTGAGTCTCAGGTTTGCATTTCCATAAACTCCCACGTTACGTTCCTGGTCTGTACTGGACTTGATCACAAAAACCTTAGCTTCTGCTTTACGTAATTTTTTCTGTTCTTAACTCAGAGTATCTGCTTTTCTAATTATTTCCAAAAAAGTTTTATAATTCATGTGTACTGCATCAATCTTTGCTGTGATCTAAATACCACATAAAAGTGAATCCACTGTACCTGAAAATGGCATCAGGGAATGTGTGGCTGGGGAAGGAATTTAGTATTTAAAAACTAAAAGCTGGACTTCCCTGGTGGCGCAGTGGTTAAGAATCCGCCTGCCAATGCAGGGGACGTGGGTTCAAGCCCTGGTCCAGGAAGATCCCACATGCCACAGAGCAACTAAGCCCATAAGCCACAACTACTGAGCCTGTGCGCCAAAGCCTCCGAGCCACAACTACGGAGCCCGCGCACTGCAATGAAGAGTAGCCCCCACGGGCTTCCCTGGTGGCGCAGTGGTTGAGAGTCCTCCTGCCGATGCAGGGGACACGGGTTCGTGCCCTGGTCCTGGAGGATCCCACATGCCTCGGAGCGGCTGGGCCCGTGAGCCATGGCCGCTGGGCCTGCGTGTCTGGAGCCTGTGCTCCGCGACGGGAGAGGCCGCAGCAGTGAGAGGCCTGCGTACCACAAAAACAAAAAACAAAAAACAAAAAAAGAGTAGCCCCCACTCACCGCAACTAGAGAAAGCCCACGCAGCAACAAAGACCCAACATAGCCAAAAATAAAATAAAATTAATTAATTAATTAAAAAAAACTAAAAGCAGATTGACAAATAGACACAACAAAACAAAAAAAATTTCAACTCACTGACTAACATCTTAATACAGGTTGTGCTACTTAAAAAATTATCATTGCTTGTTGCTAAATCTGTTCAGAAGATTTTGATAATGTACTGTAGTATAGGCATTTTTTGCCCTCCTTTTCTTTTCTTTAACCTTAAACTTTAATGAAAATATAAAACCTTTTGTTCTGCAGTTTCCTAGTGCATTGCTAAATGGGAAACCATAACATCTCCTTATATCACAGTTACAGTATCCACGACTGTCTGACCCTTGTACTATGTTGTAATGCCTCTGAAATCAGGGCTGGATTTTATTTATTTTCGCATTTCCCCCTGGCTCTTAACTTGTCAAATAAATTATTAGGGGAAAAATCTTTCTCATCACTGCTTTTTCTCTTCCTGGAAGATGATTTACAAAAAGTAATAAGGTCACTTGTCAGCATATACCCTCCAAAAAGAAATAAAATTTAATTTGTGCCAATTAGTCATTTATTTCAATGGGAAAGAATAAAGGATGAAAAATCAGGACAGTGTCTCCAGATCCTTTTCTAGCTAAAAAAGTCACACAAGGATCTTTCTTGTTTGAATGTTTTAGTTTGCTGCTGCTATTAGAAGAACTCTTAAATCACTACTCCAGACGCAGTTATTGTGGGCAAGTCTTCAAGATTCACCAACCTTTTCTCTTCAAACTAAAGCAGATCAATAAAAGGGAGAGATGGAAGACACAGAGAAGGAGGCGCGCGCGCACACACACACACACACACACACACGTGCACACTAACAAATGGCTGCCTCTGTGACGACCCTGCAGGCTCATATGGTGTTTTATGGCCTTTATTGTCTTGCTCAGGACAGGGAGCTGATGGCCATACCACATGGTGACCTGTGCACACCCAGATGCAGCTGTGTGCTATTGTCGTCAAAGAAAGCAATACAGGGAAGCTCACACATGCCTAGTAATAAACGTAATTGTCACAGAGATGCATGGTAATTAAGCAGAAATGTTCAGCATTTTATATAAATTGCTATCATAATTATTATATTTTTACAAAAAACACAGGGTTTTGATTTTTTGCTTGGGTGTATTTGTAATCAGTCCAGAATATTCCCTGTAAAACCTACCATTCCTTTCTGTCATCCTCATCCCCAAATCCAGCTACATTTGCTCACAGAGTACCTGGGACCCCTTGCCCTCTGTGGCATCCCTCCTGTATCCCCAAGCCAACGTCCTGCCTGCGCACTCGGACCCTGGCCCAGCCTCCTCCATCCTCCCACACTGCTCACACCAGCGGGGTCCTTACACCATGCTCCCTGCCCCCAGAACCAAGGAGGTGAGTGCAAGGTCAGAGAGCTGTGGACTCCACAGTGGCTGAGCAAGAAGATAATAATCCAGTGTAAAAGGGTGAGTAAGAAGGTAACAATCGGACATAAAAGGGATGGGAGGCCGAAGTTCAGGGACAGTCATATAGGAATAAAAGGATCCACTGAGATTACGGGCTGACTCCCCAGAATCCTTGAATTGTGATCACATGTGCTGAAGGAGACGCGGCAGGAAGGAAGAGGAAGGAAGATGAGGGCCTGTCTCAAGCACCGTGTCAACCCTCCTCTCGGCATCACCTCCCACCCTGACCCGAAGCCACAGACTTCTAACCTGGCTCCCCTGCAGGACTCACAGGGGGTCTCTAACAGCCCCATCTACTATGGGGCATGCCTAGTGTGAATATTCTACATGGATGTGAAGTTTAGTAGGTTAATAATTATACCATGCCTATTGTGTTCGGAGCTATATAATTTTTTAAAAAATAAATTTATTTATTTTTGGCTGCATTGGGTCTTCGTTGCTGCGCGCGGGCTTTCTCTAGCTGCAGCGAGCGGGGGCTACTCTTCGTTGCGGTGCACGGGCTTCTCATTGTGGTGGCCTCTCGTTGCAGAGCACAGGCTCTAGGAGCACAGGCTTCAGCAATCGTGGCACGCACGCTCAGCAGTTGCGGCGCACGGGCTTAGTTGCTCCGCGGCATGCGGGATCCTCCCAGACCAGGGATCGAACCTGTGTCCCCTGCACTGGCAGGCGGACTCCCAACCACTGCGCCACCAGGGAAGTCCCCGGAGCTATATAATTTTAAAAGAGTGTTCTCATTTTACTCCAATAACCCTGTGTGGTAGGCATTATTATCATTCCCATTTAAAAAATAATTTTTAAATTTCAGCTTCATTGAGTTATAATTGACGTATAAAATTGTAAGATAAAGTGTATATCACGGTAATCTGATACGTGCATATATTGTGAAAGGATTCCCCCATTTGGTTAATGAACATGTCCATCACCTCACATATTTATCTTTTCTTCCCCCCTTGGTGAGAACACTTAATTTCTACTCTCTTAGCAAATTTCAGTTATACCCATTTTTAAACAAGTCAGTTGAGGCTCAGAAATGAGCTGTCCCATAGTTAGCCGGTGGTCAAGCCAGAACCCTGACTCATGAAGCAGGGAACTCAGAGGAGATGCTGTGAAGGTGAAGGCAAAGAAAATGGAAGATGGGGGCCCAAGAAGAGAGCTTCATGTCTCCCACTCCCCATTTTGTTGGGCTGGCCTCAGTTTACCTTCATCTTTGTGCAGTCAGTTAAGAACTGTCACAAGGGACTTCCCTGGTGGTGCAGTGGCTAAGACTCTGCACTCCCAATGCAGGGGGCCCGGGTTTGATCCCTAGTTGGGGAACTAGATCCCACATGCATGCCGCAACTAAGAGTTCTCATGCCACAACTAAGGATCCAGTGAGCCACAACTAAGGAGCCAGAGAACTGCAACTAAGACCCGGTGCAACCAAATAAATAAATAAATAAATAAATATTTTAAAAAGAGAGAGAACTGTCACAAAGGGGAATTGGGCCCTTGGAGGGTCTACTTTTTCATCTCAGCAAGAATTATTAGCTGCAATTTTGAAAAACTGAAAATAAAACTATCCTATTTTTGGAAATTGCTTCCTACAGTCTTCATTCTAGTCATATTATCACATTCTGTTTATAATGAATTTGAAGGGACCATAAAAATCCTTCAACTGTGCTGACATCTGGCATCAAATATTGCTTCTATGAGACATCTTAGGAAGCTTTTTTTCTCTTGGAATAGCTGAGTTCTGTTGTTTTAATGCCACCTATAAAATATTCTACCATAGAGTATTAAATATTGAACTGCTTCCCTGCTAATCCTACTCTTTTCTAATTTTAAGATAAGAAAAGAGGTTCATTTAATTTTTAAATGAGATTAAAAAAGTCTGTTGTTTTTATATGGCAAGATATTGTCGGCCCACTCTTAGCAGCTGGGGGGCAGTGGCTCTTATGGACTTTTGCTTTTTACTCTTGCCTTTTGAATTCCATGTTCAGATCATTTTTCTATGAGTAGAGACAGGTTTATGTTACTTATAATGTACCAGCAGATCTGTAAATGACCAAATCAGTGGTTCTCAAACTTTTTAGTCTTAGGATCTTTTACACTCTTAAAAATTATCAAACAACCCCAGAGAATTCTTATGTGGGTTTTTCTGGGGTATATCTACCAATGTTTACCCATAATAGAAATGAAAACTAAGAAAATTGTGAAATATTTATTTATAATTCATTTAAAATAGCAATAATAATCTTAGCAGAAGTAACATTTTTTTTAATGAAAAAATACCAAACCAAAAGAATTTTATGAGAATGGCATTGTTTTACATTTTTGCAAATGTCTTCAATATCTGCTTTAATAGAAGACAGCTGAATTCTCATATCTGTTTCTGCTTCAATCCGTTGCAATATCACACATCATGTAATTTCTGGAAAACTCTACTGCAAAAAAGGCAAATAACTTCGTTTTATTATGAAAATAATTGTTTTTAGAATAACATCTTTTTTTTTTTTTTTTTTTGTGGTACGCGGGCCTCTCACTGTTGTGGCCTCTCCCGTTGCAGAGCACAGGCTCCAGACGCGCAGGCTCAGCGGCCATGGCTCACGGGCCCAGCCGCTCTGCAGCGTATGGGATCTTCCCAAACCAGGGCATGAACCCGTGTCCCCTGCATTGGCAGGCGGACTCTCAACCACTGCGCTACCAGGGAAGCCCAACATCTTTTTTTAAATTAAGTTATTTTTGGCTGCGTTGGGTCTTCGTTGCTGCAGGTGGGCTTTCTGTAGTTGAGGTGAGCGGGGGCTACTCTTCATTGTGGTGCGTGGGCTTCTCATTACAGTGACTTCCTTTGCTGCGGAGCACAGGCTCTAGGTACACAGGCTTCAGTAGTTGTGGCACACAGGCTCAGTAGTTGTGGGGCACGGGCCTAGCTGCTCTGTGGCATGTGGGATCTTCCTGGACCAGGGCTGTAACCCGTGCCCCCTGCATTGGCAGGCGGATTCTTAACCACTGTGCCACCAGGGAAGTCCCTTGACCTGTTTCTTGCCCATTTTTTTTTAACCTGTAGATTGAAGTTATTGCTAGTATCTACCTCATAAGATTACTGTGAGTATTAAATGAGAAAGTAAAATAATATCGTTCTTGGCCCATAGAAGCGTGTGTTTTACTTATTATTGCTAATCATAATTACCATCACTTTATGAATCAGAGGCTTATTTTGAAAGTCACTAATCATTCTTTAATTTTCCTGTTACTGGGTGATTTGAAGTTTCATTAGACAACTATGGCAATGAAATTGCAATCATGATCTGCTCATTGAGGGGCTGTTAACAAGTCCAGATTAGTCTATCAAGTTTTGACTGCATCTTTTTATCCTTCTGCAGAATAATGTTTGTGCATAATCATACATCTTATGCCTCACAAATGTCCTTGGTCAAACTTAACCTGGGCCTGGCTCATAGGTCCATGTTTCCTTTACTCTACGGCAGAATCCCTAGCTCTAGGCCAGCCAGTCTGAACTGGCTTTTTGCCCTTTTTATGCTTGAACGTTCTTCATTCTGCCCTGTCGTTCTTATATTGGATTTGGAATCATCTATTTTTAGTAAACTTCTTATTTCTTGATTATTCTCTTAGCTAGGATAAATTTTTAAGTTCCGGCTCCTCTGGTTTTGATTCTGTGTATGTTCCTGCCCTGAATGCATTACTCACTTCCTACTTAACTTAATATCCATATGATTACTTACTGCATGCATCCCATCCCATCATTCGGGTTTGATCCTTGATGGTCACTTCACAAGTATCTGAGCTTCATCTGTTAATTCTTTTTTTTTTTTTTTGCAGTACACAGGCCTCTCACTGATGTGGCCTCTCCCACTGCAGAGCACAGGCTCTGGACGTGCAGGCTCAGTGGCCATGGCTCACGGGCCCAGCCACTCCGCGGCATGTGGGATCCTCCCGGACCGGGGCACGAACCCGCGTCCCCTGCCTCGGCAGGCGGACTCGCAACCACTGCACCACCAGGGAAGCCCCATTTACTAATTCTTGGTGCCTAACAAATCTAAACACTCCCATCTCAGTAATGTAAAGGTTTGTATGAGAAGTGGATTACGTGGCTTGATGAACAGTGGAGAACATAGAAATATCATTCTCTGATACATGTGAAATACATGGTGTACTCTAGCAGAGATGGGTCTGGTTGAGACAGCATTCTGTAATGGGTGCTGTTTATTAGATTTTGCCAGAATCTTGGTAGCAGTTGTTGTGAGTTCACCCAGCTCAGATATCTGTATAAAATAATAGCTATGAAATTATTAGGAAGACAGAAAGATTTATTGAGTAAGAAATGAGAAATGCATGCATTTTTCTATAGACCTATCCTAAATAAATTCTTATGGATTTATAGTAGGTTCAGATATCAATCTTTAAGTCCTTTTCAGTAAGGAGATGGTGGTAAACTTAAGGAGTATAGCTAAGAAAAGAGCCTCTATTTCAGTCTAGTTCAGTTTCTCAGCCTGGACACCACTGACATTTTGAGTGGATAATTCTATGTTGTCAGGGCCGTCCTGGGCATTGTCAGATGTTTAGCAGCTTCCCTGGCCCAACCTGCTAGATGCCAGTAGCATCCCCTTAGCCACAATGATCACAAATATCTCCAGACTTTGTGAAATGTCCTCTGGGGTTAAAAATCATCTCCTGTTGAGAACTGCTGGTCTAGTCTTTGTAAATTTATGACAGTATAGTCTAACTTGATTTTTCAGCAAAATGGGTACAAGAATATTGAACTTAATTTCTACCTTTAATTTTTTCATTTTGTGAAAATATTTTATTATTGTAGCTTTTTGTTTTCATTCTTTTATTTTTTTGTTTCCCTTACCAGAATATTAAATTATTATACTGCACATATTCTTGTGAAATTGTTTTATTGTTATTATGATTACTATTATTATTAATCATTATCTGTTTTCCCCAGTAGCTTCTAAGCACTGTATGGAAAAAAACTTTTTCTAGACCAGTGTATGTCCTTGTCTATATTAATGGCTATCAGTTGGTAGGTGCTTAATAAATATTGTGAGTGAATGAATGAATTCCTATGCTTGAATTGGGAGGCAGGATGTTCACGCAGGACTAGAAAAAGAGTCAGAAGGTCTGAGTGCACTGTGGGATTTTTGGCAAATCTTTTCATTTCACTGGCTTTCCATTTCCTCATAGGTAAAATGGTGACCCATGAAAGATCTTGTGTTAGTTTCCTAGGGCTCCTGTAACAAAGTACCAAGTACTGGGTGGCTTAAAACAGAAATTTATCTTTGCCCTTACGCTGGAAGTCTGAAATCAAAGTGTCCGCAGGGCCATGATCTCTCTCTGAAACCTGTAGGGGAGAATCCTTCCTTGCCTCTTCTCGCTTCTGATGTTTGTCAGTAATCCTTGGAGTTCCTTAGCTTCTAGATGCATCGCTCCAATCTCTACCTCCATTGTTACACGATGTTCTTCCTGGCATATGTCTCTGTCTCTGTGGCTCTTCTTACCTTATAAGGATTACCTCGTAAGGACACTACTTGTATTGAATTAGAACCCACCCTAATGACCTCATCTTAACTTGATTACATCTGCAAAGACCCTATTCCCAAATAAGGTCACATTCACAGGTAGCAGGGGTTAAGACTTCAACATATTTTTTTTAGAGGGGTGGGCACATTTCAACCCATAACAGATCCTATTTCATCTGAATGCTGCTATTATGGTCTTTGCCTTTGTCCATTGCTCTTAAATTATAGATCATAATTAATATTGAGAAAAGAATTAGAATCTGAATCCAGTTTCCTGGTTAGGTCCCTTGGAAAGAAATGGCCGAAATCTAACAGTGCTAGAGGAATCTCTCAGGGTTGGCTTTGTTTCACCGTCACCTACACCCTAATGTTGCTATCATGCAGACACCCAAGCTTCATCTCCACCCCCCTACACATAACCACACCTTAGAACTTGGGAGGGCACACTGGCAGCCTGTCCACACTTGGGAAGAGGGACTTGAGGAAGAGATTTGCACGGTCACTGACAGCAGACTTGGGTATATTAGGGCAGTATTATTTTCCTAAACTAAGGGCTGTTATAACAAAGTACCACAAGTGGGTGGTTTCAACAACAGAAATTTATTGCCTCACAGTTCTGGAGGCCGAAGTCTGCATCAAGATGTTGGCAAAATTGGTTCCTTCTGAGGGCTGGGAGGCCTCTCCTCTTGGCTTGTAGATGGCCATCTCTTCCCTGGGTGTCTTCACATCATCTTCCGTCTACCTGTGTTTGCCCCTGTGCTCAAATTTCTTTTTTTTTTTTTTTTTTAATAAGGGCACCAATCATATTAGAGTAGGGTCCACTCTAATGACATCATTTTGATACTTCCCTGGCGGTCCAGTGGTTAAGACTCCATGCTTCCTTTGCAGGGGGCATGGGTTTGACCCCTGGTTGAGGAACTAAAACCCTGCATGCCACACGGCACAGCAAACCAACCAACCAACCAACAAAACAAACATACAAATATCTAATGACATCATTTTAACTTATCTTTATAAAGACCCAATCTCCAAATGAGATCACATTCTGAGGTACTGGGGGTTAGGACTCCAACACATTTTTTATTTGGAGGATACAATTTACCCTTACCAGGCAGGAATTCTGGGATCCCATGGAGTGTGGTCCAGAAGGGGTTCCATGGATTCCGGGTGGCCATGTCCTCTTAGCTCCATGTCCTCTATACAGAGGAAGACCATAGAGGCCCAGTCAGTAGTGTGCCTGTGAGCAATGTACTCTATAATGTAGCATATATAATTATAAACTGTACCAAATTCTGCCCTACCCTTTCCCCCAGGCTTTGCCATTTCAGAGCAAGCTGGGTCTATGACCTACTGCCAGCATCTACATCCCTCGGCTAAAGGAGCCTGCTCTGTGCCAGGGAATTAACATTCCCCTGGGAGCAGCCCTCAACCCATGACTGAGGACGGCTAGGACACAGATGCTTCAGTTCCCTAGCTCCTTGAGAAGGATAATTCTGTGGAAAGGGTAAGTATGTGGGTCAATATCAAAGACTTTCCCCACTTTGTTTTATTTTATTTTTTATTTTTATTTTTTGCAGTACGCGGGCCCCTCATCGCTGCGGAGCACAGGCTCCGCGACCATGGCACACGGGCCCACCCGCTCCGCGGCATGTGGGATCTTCCTAGACCGGGGCACGAACCCGTGTTGCCTGCATCGGCAGGCGGACTCCCAACCACTGCGCCACCATGGAAGCCCCCCACTTTGTTTTAAAGTTTCATTGCAAGATATGTGTTTAATGTGAAAAAAAACACAATTGCCATATATAGACATATTTTTTTCCTTCTGTATTTTATTTATTGTCTGTTTCATCCACATTAAAGAGAAAGCCCCAAGAATACAGGGATTTTTGTCTATTTAGTTGACTGCTGGATGCCCAAGCCAACACAGGGCCTGGCATGTGAGCAGGTGAGCAGTGCCTCCTGGGGATGTGAATGATGAGAGGGTGAGAATGACAGCACTCATGGGGTGGGGGAGGAAAGCAAGGAGGCCAAGTTCAGATTACTTTTTAAAAAAACATTTTTATCGGAGTATAGTTGGTTTACAATGTTGTGTTAGTTTCTGCTGTGCAGCAAAGTGAATCGGTTATACATATACATATATCCGCTCTTTTTTAGATTCTTTTCCCATATAGGTCATTACAGAGTATTGAGTAGAGTTCCCCATGCTATACAGTAGGTCCTTATTAGTTATCTATTTTATATATAGTAGAGTGTATATGTCAGATTACTTATGATGTTGCGTTTAATCATCTTATTTTGTTTTTACCATGATTTTCCTTCCCTCTAATATTATTATTATTTGAGAGTGGTTTCTACTTGACTCATGTTGTTTATTGGTATTTACATTTCCAAAATATCTGACCAAGGAAGAGATGTGGTTGTTGCCTGACTGGACCCATCCTAGGAACCATTCCGGTTACATACATACCCCTCAACCCACCCCCTGCTCTCTCTCCTTCCACACAAAAAATCATACAAAAATTTAAATTCTTTCTCCTGGCACCAATAATTCATAAAGAATCTCTTGTCATTTTTCTATTAAAGGAGGATCCCATTATTTAGTCAGTTTTTATGTAACTAATTGACTTGTACACTATTATTTTTCTCTGTCCATTCTCTTTTTCTTTTTTTATTTCCTAAGATTGTTTTCTTCAGGATGTGTAAGCCAATTTGGTTTTAGCTCAGACAACCCATACAAGGCCTGGCATTAAAGTTTTCTCCTTCTGAAATGTTGATCTATTTCTGATTTCACTGAACTTCCACAGTTTCCATTTCCGTGACACAATTCAGCTAGGAAATTGAATTAATTAATATACAATTTCCCCAGTTGCCTAACATAAGACTAGTGTGAAGATCTTTTCTATTACAGTAACATTTTGGGGGTGGGTTATATTTCCTTTTAGAAAAGATTATCTAATTTAAAAAAATCTTGTTTTATTTACATCACCTAGAACAGTAGGGGCTGGTGGTAGATATCAACTCCTTGTTGAATTGATAACAAGATAAGCACAGACTTTTTAAAGCTGTCTTAGACCTGAATGGTAAAATATAGCATAGTCATTTACTAAGCATTTCTTTTATGTCCAGTGGGTACAAAGAAAATAAAATGACACAATGACTGCCATGGAAGAGTACAGAGGAACTGTACAACTTTAAAAAAGAGGTAATGTAATAGAGAAAGATTTAGTTGGACATGGGTAGAAAATAATTAGATTGACTAGATGGGTCTTCAGAGGCAAATAGGAAAGCTACTGAAATGGAGAAAACCAATGGACATATCTGAGTCTGTAGTAAACACAGGAAAGCAACAGCTTTGTAAGTGTTGGAAATGAACACTGTACTATTTATTTTGGCTCTGGGAGGACTTTGTACTCATGTTACCACATTGTACTCATGTTATGGTCCCTCAGCATTTTCAAGTTATCGATAGAGTTAATCACACGATTTAGAGACGTTTAGTCCATTCTCCCACACTGGATTCTGGGGTGGGGTGTGTGTGTGTTTGTGTGTGTTATTATCTTGATTTTTGTTTGTTTTTTTTAAATTGGATTCTCTTCTTGTACTTATTTGTTTGTTAACACTACATGGAGAGATTATAGAATTTATCTCCAGTTGAGCCTGTTCCTTTTGTCAACAAATTTCATAGATATTATATCTATCTAATGAAAATTATCTTAACATTAGAAAGGTTATTCCACCTTTACTATAAATATTATTACCACTTAGCCCCCTTACTGAACTTTATTTCGTTTACTACTGATGAAACAGTAGTTGAAAACTTTTTTTTAACCTGCACGTTTCATCTGATAGAGATTACGACAAATTCATCAAATGAGTCATACACTTAAGAAATATTTATTGAGCACCCACTCTGTGCCTTGCACTGTTTTTCACTGTAAATGCACAGCACAAAACAGGAATTTTCTGCTTTTAGGCAACTGACATTCTATTGAGATGGGTTTGACAATGCAAAAATTAATAATGTTTGAGATAGTGACATATTGTATATTTATGTGAAAGAAATCTTAATGTAAAACTGGTTCAAATATTCTCTTTAGTTACCTAGTGCTGCAGAGCTTAACCCCAAATTTAGCTACTAAATAAATGCCTATTATCTCACCTACTTTCCATGAGTCAGGGATCCAGGATCGGCCTAGCTAATGGTTCAGCCCAGGGTCTCTCATGAGGTTGGAGTCAAGATGCTGGCCAAGGCTGGAATTATCTGAGGGTGGACTGGGTTTGAAGGATTCCTTTCAAGGAAGCTGACTCCCAGGGTTAGGAAGGTGGTGCTGGTCTTTGGCAGGAGGCCTCAGTTCTTCCCCACCTGGACCTCTCTGCAGGGCTGCTTGGGACGCCCACAACACACAGGCTGGCTCCCACCCCAGAGGGTGATCCAAGAGCAAGAGGCAGAAGCCACATGTCCTGTAAGCCTTGGTCTCAACATCACTTATCTTCACCTCTGCCCTATTCTGTTAGAAGAGAGTCAGTCACTCAAGGAGAGAATTTAGAGTCTACCTTTTGAAGGGGTGGTATCAAAGAATTTGCACATTCTAAAAAAACCACCATAATTACTTAGATACATTTAAGAGCAAATTAAGCAAAGTAAATGGTATGTTTCAGAGATATTTCACAATGAATTATACCTTGTTTTATACTCATTGTTGGTGAGTATATAACGCCTTGTTATGCCTTATTTGCAGCTGTTTTTTAAAAATTGCTTTTTGGTGTTACTTTTGGACACAGAATCATTGAAAATTTAGGTTTCTTCTTACTCTTCTTCCTGCTTTGGTTGCTTCGCTACAATGCTGTCAACATTGTTTAGGATTCCACAGATGAAAATATTTGAGATTTTTTTCTCATTTCTGGGATTAGTTGATGAATTCAAGATTATTTATATTACTTCATGTTTGTATTGAACATGAATTGTCTAAGTGACTGGGAGAATGGAATTTCATGGCCCAGGGGTAAAATAAAATCCCCTTTGGTTCTCAAATAAGTTACTTTTGGTGGGGCATCTAAAGTCTACAGAAACGTAGCTCCTGTGTGGAATCCACTTAAGCCTGTCTGCACATACATGCTGTACAATGGGATGACCATTTAAAATTGCGGTCAGCTCCACTTTAGCTTAGAAAGCTGGTGAGAGATTGTGTATGGCTGTTCAGAAGATAGAAATAACATATAGAGAAATGTGGGTGAAGGATAATTCTTTGGCTACTTGGCTATAATATTTGTATATTTGACTAGAATAGATGAGAGGCTCCCCTTTGTGGCCCATGTATGATGACAGTTCCAGGGCTTATCTCTTAATGACTGAAATGATAAATTTGGAATTCATCAAACTTAACTTTTCTCCACGACTGGACTTCCCCTTTGGGCAGTCTTCCATGGGAAGCCTTTAGTGAGTCTTTAAAAGTACGGCAGCTCTACTGGAGATTGACAATGATTTAACCTTTGGACCTTTAAAGATAAAGGACTCTTGTCAACTGTATAAGGCCTCCTTTTCTCCGAAGGGAAGAATGCTTTTAAGTTTCTTAGAGGATTAATTAGTAACTGAAAATAGCACCATTCTTTGAATTGTTCCCACTTTTACAACAAATAACAATGGAAACAAGTGCTGTCAGAAGGAGAAATAAGAAAAAAGCATATAAAAGATGATCAAATTTCAGACCTTGTCATTTATGAGGAGATTTTATTCCTACTCCTAGATCCTGCCCTAAATAGAAGAAACTGTGGATGGAATCAGGTGTTAAAGAGGAAAGGGGGAGCAGGAGAGGTATTTTTCTCCCCCTGAATTCGTGGGAGTTTAGCGTCTTGAATATCTGAGACATTTCTAGTTGTACAGACAAGGATGGAAGCTTGTTGTCTCGGAAAGGCATACTATTTTACACAGTGAGAGTGAAATGAAAACTAAAAAAGAAATCAAGTGCTGATTAAAGCCATGCTTGGATCTGGGAATTCTTTTGGGTAGGAGGAGGCAGTCCTCAAATGTATTTATGTTGATTTTTAACCAATGTTAGGCAGCATTGCAATGGTTAAATTTATGATGACACAGAGCCGGGAGAGACTTTGTAGATGGTTTGGTTCTGACCCCAGAGAGATGAAATGACTTGGTGAATCATTACTCGGTGAAGAGATGTGGTCAGAGCTAGTTCTAGAAACTTCCAGTACATTTTTTTTCTGGAAAAACCAAACCACCGAGTTTGGATTTTTACATTTGGTAAAACAGTAATTTAATTAGAGGTTGTTTTGTGGATATGTTTTCATCTGAGGGGTAGGAAAAAAAAAAGGACCAAGAGCCACAGAATTAAATAGAATAGGAATTGTAAAAAAACCCCACAAACATTGAAATTATAATTCAAACAGTGTTTGCCTATGAGACCTCTTGGGCTGGGAAGAAGGCAGGGTGAAGGGGACAGAAAGTGAGACAGTGGTTCGGGTCCTAAATGAAACTGGGGCACCTCCCTTCACACCAGGTGACATTTCTTTCTTGGGGAGCCAGACCCTCAAGAGGAGTCAGAGTTGGCATCTGATGACTAGCAATGGTAATAAGTACTTCTCTGTGCATTTAATATTTTTGTTTATTTTGTTTTGATACTGACAGAAGTGAGACCCTTGGTTTGACAACCAAAGTATGATTTGCTATCATTACATTATTGATAGCTTCTCACAAATGGCAAAACTTATTCTGACAAATTGCATATCTCCACTCCGTGTTAAAATCTATAAACAATATACAGAATACTGAATCTCTATTTTCTCCTCTTATCATTATTCCACATCCTGCTTTCAAAGCCAATGTCAGCAAGTCAGTTTACACAACCATGGTGAGTCCTGCAGATTTACAGTAGACAGAAAGGAAGGGCTCAGGTCCCCATGGAAAACAGCCTTCCCCCCTGGTCTGCCCTCAACAACTGATATTGCAGCATTAGGAAAGATAATTAAAAAAATTATTTATTTTAGGCTGCGTTGGGTCTTCGTTGCTGCACGCGGGCTTTCTCTAGTTGTGGAGAGCGGGGGCTACTCTTCGTTGCGGTGCGCAGGCTTCTCATTGCAGTGGCTTCTCTTGTTGCGGAGCACAGGTTCTAGGCATGTGGGCTTCAGGAGTTGTGGCTCGCAGGCTTCAGTAGTTGTGGCTCGCGGGCTCTAGAGTGCAGGCTCAGTAGTTGTGGTGCGCGGGCTTAGTTGCTCTGCGGCATGTGGGATCTTCCCGGACCAGGGATCGAACCCGTGTCCCCTGCATTGGCAGGTGGATTGTTAACCATTGTGCCACTAGGGAAGTCCCAGAAAAGGGAATTTTGAAGCTAGATGCATCCTCAGAGTTCCTTTAGACCTAAATCCTCAATATATAGGCCCAAAGAAGCTGGTTTTCTCAAGGTTACAGGGCTGGTTATAGACTGCTTCAGAATTGGGATCATAAAGTCATCTGGGATCTCAGAGAGTTTTCCTTCAAGATGAATTCTCTGAGAAAAGAACCATCTTAGGCCAGAATCTTGGTAGAGATGAAGTTATCTAACCACAAGACGTGGACACAAAGGGGGAGGAGGTGGCCCTGGGAGCAGAGGTGATACAGGAGCAGACTTGGCCTCCTTGACCATGTTGCCTGGGTCCCTGCAGGTGAGGCCAGCATCGTATTTCTCCTATTCTTATCTCCTCCACCTGGCTGGCGACTGTGTGGCATCCACAGGGGACATTATTTGGAGCAGGACAGAGGTGAGGCCTGCTGGTTTGCCTCCCTGGCGTTATGCAGGTCCCCCCTTTGTTTCATTCCTCCCAGCACCAAGGATCTCCTAGGACCCAGGTAGCACGAGCTCAACCACCGAAGAGCTTTCTGTTCGCCCCTGAACTGAGGTTCCTTCAGCTCCTGGAATCCCCCACACCCTCACCCTACAGTTGTTTTACTGGGGCTAAGCCCAGGAGAAGGAAAACAACGCGGAAAAGGAACGAATACAACCCTATTCCTCTGTAACTCAAAGCAAAACTTATATGGAACGCAAATGGAAAAAGAGATTTGACCTGGGAGGTTTTTTTCCAGAGTGGAATGCATACTGTAAAATGATTACTGTAAAACAATTACTGTGGCTAGCATTTGTGAGTTAGTTGGTTGTGGATTTTAACAACCATTTTGCTGACTTTTAGGCAGCAAGTGTGAGTTTTCCTTTTCAATTAGACCATGGGGAGTGCTCTTAAAATCCTGTGGAATCATCTGACTTCCTCTGGGAAAACACTGATTGGTATTAACTTTCATCCTTTCCCTTTTGAGGCCGAAGTAGACTGAAATACTTCCTGCTTTTCTAATATGTTCTTTTTCTTTCCACCGTTCCCCCATCCCCAATGATTACAGTATTTCCAAGTACAAGGGACTAGTTGTGGAAAATTAAGGAACAGGCTCCCGTTACAGGCTCACATGTCTAAGGATCCCAAATGGGAGGCGTAAACGTGCTTTTAGTGAAAATGTGGGTGTGTTGAATATCAGGGGCTGCAGAATTTAAATACCCTTGATAGGTTACAACTAGAAGACAGTTTCCTCTTCTGTGTGCAAGTGTAACTATGTAATGAAAGAGCCAAGCATCCTTTAGACTGAACTCAAAGTTCATTAAAGATGCTTAATTACAGTCTGGAGCACTTGAATTTATATTTCTTTTTCTTTTTAAAATATTTATTTATTTATTTGGCTGTGCCAGGTCTTTAGCTGTGGCATGTGGGATCTTTGTTGCAACATGCAGAATCTTTAGTTGTGGCATGCGAACTCTTAGTTGCAGCATGTGGGATCTAGTTCCCCGATCAGGAATTGAACCTGGGCTCCCCTGAATTGGGAGCATGGAGTCTTAGCCACTGGACCACAAATATTTCTATTTGGTCTGAAGTGGCATTATAAAATATCTCTGTTATGCCAAAGTCAAATTAGGAAAATACAAAATAGTAAACAAATTATTTTTATATTCTTCTTGTTAACACTTTAGAGAATTTTGTAAAATTGTGGCTTAGTGTGTTTATGACCCTCAAATCTGTTTTTTATTTCTAATGTTAAAAGTGTACTTGGTTTACTATGGAGAACAGTATGGAGGTTCCTTAAAAAACTAAAAATAGTGTCACCATATGATCCAGCAATCCCACTCCTGGGCATATACCCAGAAGAGACCAAAGCTCTAATTAGAAAAGATACATGCACCCCAAAGTTCTAAGCAGCACTATTTACAATAGCCAAGACATGGAAACAACCTAAATGTCCATCGACAGATGAATGGATAAGGAAAATGTGGTACATATGTGCAATGGAATATTGCACAGCCATAAAAAAGAATGAAATAATGCCATTTGTAGCAACATGGATGGACCTAGAGATTATCATACTAAGTGAAGTAAATCAGACACAGAAAGAAAAATACCATGTGATATCACTTATATGTGGAATCTAACAAATGATACAATGAACTTATTTACAAAACAGAAAGAGAGTCAAAGACATAGAAAACAAACTTACGGTTACCAAAGGGGAAAGCAGGGTTGGGGGGAGGCATAAATTAGGAATTTGGGATTAATAGATACACACTACTATATATAAAATGTATAAAAAATAAGGACCTACTGTATAGCACAGGGAATTATATTCAAAATCTTGTAATAACCTAGAATGGAAAAGAATCTGAAAAAGAAAAAAATATATATATACATATATATATACACACATATATGCACACACATATATACATATATATGTGTGTGTGTATAACTAAATCACTTTGCTGTACACCTGAAACATTGTAAATCAACTATACTTCAATTAAAAAAATGTAAAAAATTTTTTTACTTGGCCTAATTTATAGTTTTATTTTTAGGTTTAGCATGACAAACATTAATCTTTTTTCACCCTGAGCTTTTGTGTGTCATTATCAACATGGAACTTATGTTTGAAACAGAAGTCGTTGGGTCTGAAACTCTTGGCATTAGATTTACTGGTTCAGAGACGCTGAGCCCCACAATGTTAAACTGAAACTGTAAGAGCCACTGGTGCGAATGGAATTTGGTTCTTTCTGGACACTCCGCAACGTGATAGCTGGAAGGAAAGGTAGCATAAATCTGTGGGGGAAAAAGTGTAGGATTGATTGTTTCTTTTTGGTCTATAGCGTGCTCCCCCTGTTAACAGTTGCACATAAAGAAGCTCAACTTCTTTTCTGGGTATGGCCTCATATAACAACTCTTCAAAAATACAGCTATAAATCCTGGAAAAGAGGATTTAATGGTGTCAAATGCTTCTCTTTTGTGCTAGAAAAGCGTCATCAACTTCTCCAAGTCTGATTTAAAATAGGTGAGGTTTTTGAACATTTATCCAATCAACATCGATCTCTGAGTTACAAATAGGGCTCAGTAAAAGAAAGCCAAATATCAGCTTTCCTACTGTTAGGAGGACTTAATTAATATGACTGATCAGAAGAATTTGAATACGTAGGGCAGCCCCTGTGAGACTTAAAAAAACAAAAAAAAAGTTGGAGGACTTTCCTACCTGAATTATCTGATAGGGAACCCGGCATATTAGGAAGATAACTACATGACTATGGTGTGAAGAATTCAGACCAAATGGAATTGAATGAAAGACAAGATCATCAACAGCCTGGATAATTTACTTAACTGATGACTTTGCAGTGAGGTAATGTTACAGATAAGAATGCTTAATGCAAACCAAGTAGGATATTTCCCAGGCAGCATTTTGAAGAATTGTTTGGGATCTTTCAAGATAAAAGATGGCATAAGAGGGGCTTCCCTGGTGGCGCGGTGGTTGAGAGTCCGCCTGCCGATGCAGGGGACACGGATCCGTGCCCCGGTGGGGGAGGATCCCACATGCTGCGGAGCGGCTGGGCCCGTGAGCCAGGGCCGCTGAGCCTGCGCGTCCGGAGCCTGTGCTCCACAATGGGAGAGGCCACAGCAGTGAGAGGCCCGCGTACCGCAAAAAAAAAAAAAAAAAAAAAGATGGCATAAGAGACATACATGAGACAATATATGCAGAGAATGTTAAGTAATTTTGAATGTTCTGAAAAGAGTCAAAAAGCAATGTGATGGGAAAAAAGTGATAATCAAGAGAAAGATCATAGATTGTGAGATAAAGTAGATTATTTGGAGCAGCTCCCTTTTTTCATTTTTTCTCTCATTCTGGAAAACCTTGTTTTGAACTGGGGATGGAGCCTGGGTCTTTACAGATTAATTTGTTTAAAAGTTTGCTTATTTTGCTCCTTTTGTGTTTATCAAACAAAGTATGGTAATAACTACTAATTCAAACTGCTCCATTCCTAGTTCTCAAAAAATTAATAAAATATGGACTGGCTCAAAATATTGATATCACATCGATCCTTAGAACTCTCCATCTGGGTCTAGCAGGGTAGTTTCCTCTGATTAAAGACCAAAGAAGAAAATCCACCCTCTGAAAATCACATGATATCTTTGATCTACAAAGGCTACTTGGCATTTGTTTCTGAACTCTCCCTGTGCCTAGTTTAGTGCCTTACAAGTACAGAATAAATAAATGACCTAAATGTGCAACCCCAAGTCAGAAAAATAAAGGTGCTGAAAAGAGAAATCTAGGGAACCTGGGCTCTAGTATCAGTTCTACAAATTCAATTCAATTAAAAAAAAAAAGGATTTATTCAGCTCTTTATTCTGTGTCAGGGATTGTGGTAAACATCAAGCTGCCCATGAGGAATTCTGCTTCTCAAGAAGATGGCCTGGCTGTCATTTGGTAATGTGCATGCATATACAATGTAATAGAATGGCAAAGATTATAGCTAGCAGAGAAGAAAAATTAGCACATTCATAAATGATCATTTTGTATCCACTTTAATTTCCAAAGCTATTTACCTAAGATTCTGCCTTTATTATCTGCCATTAGTGACACTGGATGTCTTCAAGTTTGCATTTCAGACAAGAAGGCCTCCCTCAAACTTTCACGTGCTAACAACTGTAATTAAGGTAGAAGGCCTTATTTAGGTAGTAATTAGCCTCCAGGACTTGAAGTGTAAACAGAATGCTAATTCATTTAGATAGTTAATTGGTCTTCTGGGTTGGAGGTCTTAGCATGGCCTTCTTCTTCAACAATGATGTATTTGTCATCAACATACAGATAGTGTGTTGACTTAGTGCAGTGAAATTTTGCAAACTCTTTGTTTGACTCTCAGAATTTTAGCTTTTAACTCTCTGGTAATGATGAATGCAAATGAATTTGAAAACATCATGAAAATATCAAGTAAAATTCTGTGGCAAAATCATGAACAGTTGACTTTTTCTTCATAATTACAGGGACCATATGGCTCAATCTATTCATGTTATTCCAGTGTAAGTATTGATAAATCCCCTTTCAGATTCAGGAATATCTTGGTTTGGAGATAAATTATGTGGTCACACTAATCATCATTAAAGATGATACAAGATACAGTGATTGCTGCTGTAACTAAAGGTGTGGGTAAGATTGGTTACATTTTCCAGTGAATCCAATGACAGATGTTAAGATGCTCCCTACTTGCTGCCATAAAGAAAAGATGGTTAATAATTGATGTTATTAAGTTTTAAAAGTCATTTCTTTTTTGAAGGACAACTACGCCATCTGGAATTTTGTCATTGCCTTTACCAAGTCTGCTGGTCAACCAGCAACTCTTTTTTTTTTTTTTTTTTTTTTTTTTTTGCGGTATGCGGGCCTCTCACTGTTGTGGCCTCTCCCGTTGCGGAGCACAGGCTCCGGATGCGCAGGCCCAGCGGCCATGGCTCACGGGCCCAGCCGCTCCGCGGCATATGGGATCCTCCCAGACCGGGGCACGAACCCGTATCCCCTGCATCGGCAGGCGGACTCTCAACCACTGCGCCACCAGGGAGGCCCCAACCAGCAACTCTTGCTCAAAAAACGACAACAAAAAATTATTGTGTTTGATAACTGCATGTCTTTGTGTTGTTGTGGCTCCCCTGCTGTAGATAAGTTGCATGGAAGGTGAGTCCGATGTTTCACTTTTTTTTTTTTTTTTTTTTTTGTGGTACGCGGGCCTCTCACTGCTGTGGCCTCTCCCGTTGCGGAGCACAGGCTCTGGACGCGCAGGCTCAGCGGCCATGGCTCACGGGCCCAGCCGCTCCGCGGCATGTGGGATCTTCCCAGACCGGGGCACGAACCTGTGTCCCCTGCCTCAGGCAGGCGGACTCTCAACCACTGCGCCACCAGGTAAGCCCCGATGTTTCACTTTTTAAAGTAGGTTTCTTCTTCTTGGGTACTACAGCTCATCACACTATGCAACAGATGCTTAGACCTTCTGCTAGCCAGCCTTCCAACATGTGCATCCAAGTTGACCTGTATGAATAGTCCGTATCATACTAATTCAACAGATATTTCATGAATGAAGTGGCTGGCACACAAGAGGCATCCAGATATATATTAAATGAATGAATAAATACCAACCGCACCTTTGACTCCCTGCTAGGTGGCACCAGCTAGGTGGTAGGAAGAGGGAGAGGAGAAAAAGCTCTATATAATATCAGGTAAGTTCTGCCTCCCAGGGGTTAACAGTCTCCAACTGGAAGATGTAAATACATAACGCAATGGAAGGTAAGAATCACTGAGTGTCAGAGCATCTGTGAGTGGGGGTAGAGCTCACTAGGGCTGGAGAGGAGGGGGTGAAGTGAGGCTTGAAGGAGGAGAGGTAGGTTTTCAAATTTAGGATTTTCTCCCAGTTCGGGGTTAACTCTGGCCCCAGATTCAGCCCCTGAAAGTAAAAGGGCCCTTCTGTCAGTCGCTGGAACTGCACACAGTATCTTTTTTTCTTTTTTTGGAGCTGGCTAACAACTTTCCCTTCACGATTGATGACTAATTCAAATGAGCATTAGCTCACTTTGCAAATATGAATATTACAGTATGGCAATATAGAACGCTAAAAGCTACCACTTTATTATGATTCATCTTAGTTGCGAAGTTGAAATATTGCAGTATTTAATTGCAGCAATTTAAAGAGAAGTGAGTTACAGACAGGGAGAACGGGTTGCCAAGGGGGAGGGGAGGTGGGAGAGGGATGGAGTGGGAGTTTGGGATTAGCAGATGCAAACTGTTGTGTAGAGAATGGATAAACAAGGTCCTACTGTAGAGCACAGGGAATTGTATTCAGTGTCCTGTGATAAACCGTAATGGGAAAGGATATGAAAAGGAATGTATATGTATAACTGAATCACTTTGCTGTAGAGCAGAAGTTAACACATGGTAAATCAACTACAGTAAAATAAATTTAAAAAGAAGTGAATTAGACTGTCACAATGTCATCCAAAATATAAATAAAATAAAATAATTTTCCCTTAAGCAATTTAAAAGGAGGAGGGCTTAATCGCATAGCAGTATTGACCCACAGCACTTAAAACGAACAGAACGTGCAGGTCTCACTTTAGTTTTGATTTTATTATTACTTTCTTTAGTGCACTGTTGCTCACAGCCAGACAGCCTGTACTGCTACCAATAGGACCCGGGCCTCACCAAAGCCGACGGGCTCTGCAGGATGCACGCGTATCTACAACCCGCCCCCTGAGAAAGAAAGTCCGGCCCGGGCCACTCTGAGTGTGCGGAGACCCGCTGAGAGAGGGAAAGTAACCGGAGTCGGCTGGCTGGGCGGCCAAGCCCCCTCCTAAGTTTCGCTGGGTGTCCAGCCCCGCCCCTTCTTTTATTCCGAGCGCGCAGCTTGGAGCTGGAACTTTGTAACCCGAGCGCGCTCGCTCTGCGCTCCTCCCCGCCCCGGTGCAGCCCACGAGGGAGGCGCAGGAGGTGGGACCTGCGGGCGGGAAGACTCCGGACGCCGGCGCGCGAGGAGCCGGGACCCGGGAGAGCTCGCAGCCCAGAGGAGGAGCTGGAGGGGGAGCGGAGCGCGCGGTCCGAGAACCGGAGACAGCGGTCCCGGCCGCAGGCGCAGAGGGGCGGCGGTGAGCAGCAGGGCCGGGAGAGTCCCGCTCGGAGCCGAGGCCGGGGGATCCGGGCTCACGGCCCCGAGGCTCAGCAGCTGCCGTCGCCCAGGAGCAGCAGCTGTGCCCGGGGTCCCGGCCGCGGCGGCCGCGGGAGGAGGAGCTGCAGCTGGACGGTGGCAGCTGGAGGAGGGGCCGCGCCGCCCGGGCTGAGCCGCGCTGGGATGTCCCGCTGACCGCGGCAGTCATGCAGCCTTGACGGGGCGCTCGGGCGCGGGGACCAGCCGCGGGGCGCGCCCTCCCTGGAAGGGGCAACGGGCGCGGGCAGCAGGACTTTACCGCCGACTCCAGGCCCGCTGGGTGCCCAGTCATCCACCATGGAGCCCGTGACCAAGTGGAGCCCCAAACAAGTGGTGGACTGGACCAGAGGTGAGCGAGCCTGGGGGGGCCCGGCACCTCTGGCCCCGGGCACCGGCTGGCGGGTAGCTGGGGTAGGGGGTGCTCAGCCCTTCCTGCAGGCGAGAAGCGTTGAGAGCGCAGCGCGGTGACAATGCAAACTTCTTCCCAGTGGCTTGTGCGTCCCTAGCTCTTGTGCCTGCTTTCGGGGGTGCGAGTGGTGGTGGCAAACCGAGGAGAGGCCCGTCTTTAAACCGGGGGCGGCGTAGGGGTGGCCTCTGATGGAGGATGGAGGTCGGGGGTGCGGATCTCGGACGGGGGGCGCCCTCCCTGCCCTTCCCGGCGCCCCGGCTGCCTGTCCCGGAGCGCAGAGGCACAAGGCGCCTTTGTGTGGGTGACTCCCCTCGGACGTCGTCAACGCCGCCTGCCCAGAGCAGTTCGCAGGCGTGACGAGGAGGTTGGACAGGTAAAGGGAGACCCCGGCGGCTCGGCGAGCCTCTGTTTTTGTCGGAGAGGGAGAGAGGGCAGCGCAAAAACCAACACTGAGGCATTGGCGCCGGCGACGAGCCTTGAGCCAGACTCCCCGGGACTCGGCGACTTTCTCTCCGGGAAGGCGCCAGTACCCCCGGTGGCGCCGCATTTTTAGGCCATATTTAAACCCTGGGAAGAAGAAGTCTAACTGTTTGGAACCTTTTCCCTGAGTTATGCCGTCATTTGGGATGAGGAAAAGCAGGGTGTTGGTTGGCCAGGCGGCGGGTGCTGGAGCAGGGGTGGGTGGAAGCTTGGACTCTGAGCTGTCACGGTTACTTTTAAGTACCTGCCAAGATTTCGAGGGAAAAGTGACGGAGGTTTCTCAAGCCTCTTTGAACCTTCCAAGAGAACAAGCCCTCCAAGAACAGCCAATGTTTTAATGGGTTCCTCACCCACCTCCCAGCTCAGCATCTCTCTGCTTCAAGTTACTATTTTTTTTTTTTTTTTTTACTTTCTTCTATCTGCTCTTCCAGGTGAGAGGAATGGTGTCCTTTCTCAATAATAATAACTAGAATTGTATAGCGCTTTACGGTTTGCTAAGAGCTCTCTCTCTGTTTTTGCCCTTGGTCATCAGTAAGCCTGAGAGGTAGCTAACACTGGTAAGATCAGGTCATCTCTCTAACTGTCTCACCCATGGCTGCGGCATCACAAACACTGGTCATCTCTGCATCTCATTTCTCATGCCTGCGTAGTACACACAGACCACGTGGAATGGGATGTCCCAGATGTATGGGAGGTATGGCACGTGTCAGCGGGGCATGTCTGACCATTTCCTGCTCCTTTGGGAGAAGGGACAGGGTACATCGCTCCTGAGAAGAGGTTTGCCCAGGGACCAAAATTTCCTGGGCTCATATTTAAAACAAACATGAAAACACCAAGTACTTGTACATTGAGTAACGTGTAAATAGCAATGTCACAGCTTGATACCAAACATAAACTTAAAAGCTATGAAGACCCAGATCCTATTTTGAAATGGGGTGTGTTCCCCCATTCAAGATACTACTAGGTCCCCTGTCTGGCGACTTGCCCAGTCTGAGTTGGTTGATCTATTTTACCAGTGTATCCATCATAGAAGCAAACCAAGAAACTGATGACTTCAGCAGTTTTTGACCTCAAGAGCTGCTTTGTCCAAAATGGCAACCAGACCACAAGTGGCTCTTGGGCCCTTGAAATATGGCCGGTCCAAATTGCCATGTGCTGTAAGTGTAAACTACACACTCGTGTGAAAAACAGCATATAAACCATCTCATTGCTAGTGTTTTATACTTACTACATGTTGAAATGATAGTATTTTGATATACTGGGGTCAATAAAGTTTATCACTAAAATTAACTTCACCTGTTTATTTTTACCTTCTGAAAAGTGACTCCTAAAAAATTTAAAATTACACAGGCGGCTGACTTTTGCAGCTCACATTATATTTGTACTGGACAGTACTGCTCCTGAGTAAAAGAAAGGGTTACAATTTATCACTCTTTGGCTTTTCTGAGCTGCTGCCAGCCTACTTGATAAGGTACAACCAGCAAACCAGTAACAGGCAAACAGGGAGATTATGGAGTGAGATCTTCACACCCTCAAGATTTGTGTCTTTTTTTTTTTTTTTTTGGTCCCTCTTGGGATTGGGAGAGGAGAGGCATAAATTCACATCCTGTTATGTTTGTTTAGCATTTAAGTCAGAGCAGATTAAACTGTTTTTGGTATCCTGTTGCCTTGACGTTGTGACTTAGTTGAGATTGCTTTCACCCAGGGAAAGTTTTCTACTGACCTGAAAGAGGAATTATGGGTGGTTCAGTATCTTGGTGTCTGGAGCATTGGATACTGATTAGGTTACATACCTGTGGCTAGTACGTGGCAACTTTATACAAAATGCATGTACCCTTTTGGACCCTTAAGTACAGCCTCATAGAATGACCTGGATACTTTTTGTGTTAGAATCTAGAGAAGATAAAAGGAGGAAGTGTGTGGAGAACTATTAGACGAGAGGCTACATTCTCCCAAATTGGGTGGCACATTACTTGAATATTTCTCATAGTCATGATGTGAAAATATTGACTTTTTAATGAACTATTGGCTTATGCAAACTTGTTTGCATATAGAACTATTTTTAGCTGTCTTTGCTAACCTCCCTGCCCAACCCCCATTTTATAAATACATCCTACTGATAAGCAGCTCTTCTTGTAGATTGCCACTCCTGGCATTGCATGAGTGTGGCAGTGGTGATCCTGAGCGCTGTAGAAAGCCTTAGATTTAAAACTGTCTAAATCCGCCCACGACCTCCAGCTTGCTCTCATGTTGATGTTATTAGGCAGATGCATATATTAGGAAAAAGGTTGCTGTCTACAGAATGAAGTAATTCATCTGGCTTTTATTATTAGTAGTATTTTATTATTATTATTATAATTTTTATTTGTATTAATCGCTAGCTCTATTAACACCCGTGTTATAATATTAGTAGATCTTCAGTGCGTGTTAGCGCAGGTCTAAGCATTGTACAAGTGTTAGCTCATTTAAATACGTAAACACCCTTTGAGGTAGGAACTATCATTTCCATTTTGCACTTGAGGACGCCGAGGCACAGGAAGGTTAAGTACTCTGACCAGTGTCACACAGCCACGACGTGACAGAGCAGCGTTTGACCCTGGACAGTTTGGCTTCATTTCCTTCCATCTTCTTGGGAGCTTCTTCCCAGGGTCACCCCCAGAGGACGCTCAGCATCTTCACCACATTGACGAATAGAGCATCAGGATCCCTGTGATGAGTTATAGATCATTTAGTGGAGGAGAGTCATTCGCTGTATGTATGTCTTATTCTGCCTATTCCGTATACGTCAGGAAAGTTATTTGTTAATCAAATTAATTCATAGTTTCATGCCACCTTGCCTTCCAAATGATTTGGTGAAGGCTTTTGCAAAGCAGATGCACTTTTATGATGTGCATCAGGCAAGAATAGGGTCAGCTGCGTATAACAGAAAACCCAGTTTTTGGTGGACTCTCCAAATGAGAGTTTTGATTTTTCCTTGGAAAAGAAGTCTGGAAATAGGGAATTCAGGATTGTGTGGGGTTTCCGTGGTGCCTCAGGACTCCAGGCTCCTTCTGTCATCCTGTTCAGCCATTCTGAGCAGGGGCCTGAACCCTTGATACCAAACACCTCAGTGCAGGATGGCTGCTCCACCACCAGGATCATGTTCTTGTTCCAGGCTGGAGAAAGGAGACCCAGAGGAGACAAAACACTGGTGGTAGCCAAGTCTTCCCCTTCAAAGAGCTCTCCTAGAGGTTCCATCAAATGACTTGGCTTACATCGTAGTTGCTACAACTGTCACGTGACTACCTCATGCTACAAGGGAAACTGGTCACTGTAGTTTTTTTAAAAAGCTTCATACACGGTGGCCTTGAAAAAAATTTGGAGTTTATTCAGTAAGGAAGAGGGGGAGAATAGATATTGGTAGGCAGCCAGTAGTGTCTGACATACAGTAATTTACATGTCCTGATACTCATAGATCAGCTCTCAAAGTAGGACACATGTCACAATTTCCCACTTCCCTCAAGCCCATGGGTCCGCCTTGTTTTAGAAATAGTGTTGTATTTTCATCCCTGTTAAGTTTTCTCAGGTCAGAACCTTAAGCTGATGATGAGGCCTTTGTCTCTAAGCCTGATTTTTTTTCTTGTTATATTTAATATGCTCATTTCATTTACAAAGACGTTTCATTGACAACAGTTAATTGCAACTTTATGGTAAAGAATTAAATTAAAAAATTCACATCTGGAGTTCCTTGTAATAATGGGAAAAGTTGGAAAGAGTCTGGCTTAAAGCCAAATCATTCTAAGCTTGATTTAAATATTAGAAGTTACATTGTAAAATGCCGCGTCCCAAGTTGTGTTTCTGCTTTCAGGCCTCTTCAGCAAGGAGCAACGGTTGCTGGTTTGTCCCTGCAGCCCTGTCCGTCCAGCCCTTGGTCGTTGATCGGTCTGCGACGGACAGTCTCGAAATAAGTGTTTTTGTTATTGAGGGAGCACATCTATAAAACCAGCTTTAGTCCCAGAAGAGAAGTATCTCTGGCCACCTCCTGGTGCGGCCAGTGTGGTTAATGTTTCCCCATCACCAACCAAGAGGAAAGGGAGCTTTCTTGTTTGAGTTCTGAGCATGTGCTCAGGACATCTGCTCATTCTCTATATCTGGCCGTGGGCACTGCTTTTTTCCTGATATGTTTGTAACATGTGGCAGGTCAGGAGTTTTAAAGTGCCTCACTATCTGGTCACAGAGGAGCTGGAGTTCCCGAGTTAACTGTAGAGGTCTTGTTCGTGGCTGGTCAAAGGCCAGTTCTTTTTGTCATTCTGATTCCAGTTAGGTTGTCCTTCCTTTAGCCTCTAGGGTCGCTGAAAAAGGGAGGTCGTTTCTTTTGGCAGTTGTAGGTCCACCATTTGGCTATAGGTCAAGAACTCTTTTCTTTATTCCAATTTCTTGCCAGTTCTATCTCCTGGACTCCAGCCACAGAGTTTTCTTAATCATAATAATAGAAAAACATTCATTGAAGTATTTATTATGTATCAGACACTGGGCTAAGTGCTTTATTTAGACTCCCTCATTTACTCCTCAGAAAACCCGGTGAGGTGTGCGAACAATTATTAGCCCGTACTAAAGGCGAAGAAACTAAAGCAGAGACAGGGAGTCTCTGGTCTCGTGCTGACAGGCGGTGGTGCTCTTAAACGCTCTCCTCTCCTCCATCACTTCATCGCTCCTGTGGCTTGTACCAGGCGTTAGAACTTAAAGGTGAGAGCGTGGGCTCTGGAATCAGTCTCTGGTTTTGTATCGCAGTACCACCTCTGCCTGTGTGATCTTATGTAAGCTCTCAATAAATTACTACTTGTTTTTATTGCTTCCTCTCCTCTTTGATCGTATAGCTTCAGGACATAAATTCTCTCTGAGCCGCATGGTCTGTCATAAGGTTGATTCTTACCATTCAGGGACACCAGTCAGTGCCCTGGAGATTTCCCTGCCATTTGGCAACCACTCAGAGGACCCGGGGTGGGACTTGCAGCTGGTCAGGAAGGTTCTTGTTTTTGTTTTTTGCTTTTTCTATGTTGATATTTTATTAAATTCTTTACATTTTATACTCACAACAATACTATTGCATCCTCTGTGCAAAGTAAATTCTAGGTGTATCTAAAGCTTAATTATGAAGAGCAAACTTAAAAATATTAGAACAAGTAGGGCTTCCCTGGTGGCGCAGTGGTTGAGAGTCCGCCTGCTGATGCAGGGGACACGGGTTCGTGCCCCGGTCCGGGAAGATCCCACATGCCGTGGAGCGGCTGGGCCCGTGAGCCATGGCCGCTGAGCCTGCACGTCCGGAGCCTGTGCTCCGCAACGGGAGAGGCCACAACAGTGAGAGGCCCACGTACTGCAAAAAAAAAAATAGAACAAGTATACGAAGGACTCTATTAATTCCTCTTAGGCATATTTCTTTTAAAAATACTAAGAAGCAGAAATAATAAAAAGTGACGAGACATACAGATGCCCAACAAGTATATGAAAGGATGCTCAACATCACTAATCAGGGGAAGGTTCTTGGTGCGCTGAGTGGTAGATGCCTCTTACCAATATCATGAGCCCTCTTGGGGTAAATAAGTTCAAACTGTATTTTCTCAACTTTTTTCTTAGAGTCACTGGGCTTCCAGTGAGAATGGCGTTAGGACTGGCTCTTGCTTTGGACTGTTGACCCCTCTGTGGCACCTGGTCCATGACTAGTGGTACCCGCATTGCCCGGGAGCTTGTTGGAGATGCAGAAGCACAAGCCTGCTAACTCTGCATTCTAACAAGATCCCCTGGTGATCCATGTGCACATTGCAGCTGGAGAAGCTCTGCTCTAGCAGCCACTGCAAATGCGTTTTCGCACTTCACTGGTAGGTCCTGCTGTCTGATCTGACATGGGCTCCACCTATTTTATTTAAGTTCCTTGGTGATGACACTTGACTTGGCCACTAATTAAAACAGAAAAGCAGTCTTAGGGTGTGTGCTTATAGTTATATATTTATAAGCACCACCTAGCGACAACATCAGGTGATTCTCTGTAAACTAAATGAGACATTTCCCTTGAGCTGTCTTCCATATTTCTTGGGATTTGAAGAGTTCTCATAACAATCCTTTTTTTTTTTTTAAAGCCAAGTAGGAAGAAGGGAGTCATGGGGTGGTCAGTGGGCTTGTGTGGTTGAAGTGTGTTCTCAGGATCCTTAGGTGGACTTTGGAGGATGAGCTGGGCTTTTGGCCAGCCACATGGTCCTGTAGTCTGTGACTGCATCAGGTTTATCAAACTTAGATGATTTTGGGGGGAGATTTCATTGTTGCTGGAAAGTGACACTGAATGTCATTCAGGGCAGTTCTTAAAATTTGGAAGTACATGCTGTGCCGAGGCCGGGTTCTGTGTCGGTGGAGATTGGGAGGTGACCTCTCCTTGTTCAGGCCTCACCGACATGCCTCCCTTTTGCATTCACATCATTGCGGAGAGCTGCGGGCACCTTAGTTTTCTGTCTTGCTGTTTCTGTGTCACTGCCTCGATGTTTGTTCATTCCTAGCCTGTTGTGTTCTAGCTCTGGGACATCCATGTTCTCACCTCCTTTTCCTCTTTGCTCTCATTTTGTGAGGTTTCTGGTGTTTTCACCACTGGTATAGCCATGAGCTAGGCTTTAAAGCAAGTTTTATTTACACAAGCTCTTCCGTATTTGTTCTCATTTGATGTTTTCACAAGCCCGAGAGGAGCACAGTGAAGGCCCAGTGAGGATAGAGGCTTTCGGACATGAAATGGTTGTCCAAGGTCAGAAGGCCAGGAGTTGGGACCAGACTCCACAGGCTTCTGTTCTCTTGTTCTGTGCAGCCCCTGGTTCGTCCTCTGGTCAAGGTGGTGCTTTCGGCTCTCTCTTCAAGTGCCAGGAGGGGCAACTTCAAAGAACTTTTGACTTTTGTGTTTCCTGATGATCCCTTCGGGGTTTACACTCGTGGGATACATTCCTTTTCTTTCTCTTTCTTTTTCTTTTCTTTCTTTCTTTTTTTAAATTACACAGCTTAAGCAGGGCCCTACGTATTCTGAACCTAACCTTTTAGCATTTGAGACACTTCTTGCCCGTTATTTATTTTTATTGTAGTTTGTTGACTGTGTTGTATTGTTTCAGAATGCTACTCAGTAATGAATCATTTCTCTTTTTGACTCTCTTAATCTAATTTTTATTTTATCTTGAGTGTCATATGGCAGATTTTTTGTCCGGTACAATTCATATTTCTACTTGGTGGAATCACATCCATCCATCCATCCATTTAACTTTCTTAAATGATTTTTATGGCTTCATTTCCTGCTTGCCTTTGATTCTTCACAGCATTTTCATTTTAACTGCTGAGGGAGAGATTGGGCATGGTGAATAACACACAGGCTTTGGAATAAAATAGAGCTGGATTCATATTCTGTATTTTTTAAAAAAAATTTTATTGAGGTGTAGTTGCTTCACAACAGATTCTGTATTTGATACTAACCGATTTGAAAACTTAGTAAAGTATCTTAAGTTCCCCAAGCCTGCCTTAGGTTTCTCATTTGTGAAATGTGACTGATAATTAACTCACAGTGTTTTTGTTAGAATTAAAAGAGGTAACGCAGGGAAAGCATTTTGCATAATGTATGGCATATAAATGTTCACAAACTCATTATTGATTAATTCATAATAACTCCAAGTTAATACGTAGTATAATTGGATTATTGTTGCTTAAATAGTTAATGCTGTTGTGGCTGATAGTCACCTTTCGCGTGTTTACTAATAATTTATGACAATTCCATCCTTCTCTGTATTGGTGGATAGGTGGTGAGTTAAATTAACTCTATTCTTTGTCTTCTCCTCGTTGTTTCCTTGGACACTTTTCCCTCACTTCCTTTGAGGACCTCGTATGTCCTGGAGGAAGGTGGCACCATGGAAAGGTTTAGTAGTAGTTCTCTTGGAGACAGCTTCGGAGGAACACTTTCCTTGATGACAAATTCCACCCTGTAGTAATGAGAGAGTTTCATTCATTCAACAAGTGATTACTGAGGACCCACTAAGTTCCAGGTATTGTTCCAGGTGCTGGAAATCCAGCTGTGTTCTAGGTACAGGGTTCCAGCTGGGTCCCTCCTTTAATATGGTGGATGTGGGGATGACAAACAACAATACCAAAACCACCACCACAACGAAGCAGATGAACAAGAAAATATTCACTAGTGATAAGTGCTAAGAAGAAAGTAAAGCAGAGAGGTGAAGGAGAGTGACCTGGTGGGAGACTTCTTTGGATGGTGTCATTGGGGAAGCCTCTCTGAGAAGATGACACTTGGGTATGAATGACAAGAAGGAACCAGCCATTGGAAAATTAGGGGGAAGAGCATGTAGGCAGAAGGCACAGCTTGTGCAAAGGCCCTGAGGTGCAAATGAGCTTGGAGTGTTTGAGGAAAGGAAGCGCGGTGTAGTCATGAGGAGCAAGGGCAGTGGGGTTGTGGTGGGTGGGGCGAGAGACACAGCTGTCAGATCATGGAGGGTCTTATAAGTCTTGGACAGGCATTTGCAACATTTTCTAATCATGAAAAGCAGGGGAGTGACGTGATCTGATTTGGGTTCTTGGGGCAGAAATGAGCTGAGGGAGCCCAGATGGAAGGCACTGCAGTATTCTGGAGATGATGGTGTCTTGAACGAAGGTATTGGTGGTTCTAGCATTTGTGAAGCCAAGTTCTCGGTAGAGTTGGTTCACTGATGGCTTCACATCCAGATAATTTAAAAACTATATTTGAACTTGGGGTGTAGATTCATTTTTTTCTTTCTCTGCCAGGGTTCAGAGCTCTCCCTGGCCTTCCCTCATCCTGATTACTCTCTTGTCATTTAAAAGGGAGAGCACAATCTGTCTTTCGGCGTTCACATGCTTTGTTTACATCATTGTTCTCTTCTGGCACATTTTGCAGGGAGCTACAGTTTCTGAAGCTGTTTATTCATCTATGAATAGGGTTTTTGTGAAAGTGGACTTAGCCTAGTTTGTTTTCTTTGACATCAGATGGCTGATGGAACAGTTTTTAACCTGGGATCAGAAGGGCAGATGCAGTTGTGTTTACTAGAGCAAAGCAGTTCCTTGGAATGCAGATCAGTAGTTGTCAAAATTAGAAAATTTTTTTATGAAAACGAAAAATAGTTGAGTCAAAGGAACTGGTCAATAGATCTAATTTAAAATATTTTGCTCTGCTGACAGACTGTCCTAATTTTACTTTGGAAAATAGAGTCACCATTTTTCGATTGAATAGATGGTATTTTGAGAAATTTCAACAGGTAGGAGTTGAACACATTTTTTTTTTTTTTTTTTAAACACTCAATGCATCACTTACCAACAGGGTAGGAGTGAGTGGGAGAGAATCGAAGGTTGGTAGGTTTATATTAGAATAACCTAGAAACTTTACAACACACACCTCATGTCACCCCCTCTAGGGAGAGTACCTTTCAGACTTTTAGAGGAAAAACCCCGATGTGTCATCAGTCAGAAAAGGCAGTTGATTATGATCATCTGAATCATGCTTTCCTGAGGAAAACCTTTTAGTGAAAAGAAACACTCTATTTCCTATTTTCAGAGATTTGCAGCAGAAGGGAAATTCAGTGCTTTTGGGTTTAGGAGTGGATGTGTGTGTACATGAGTGTGTGTGTGTGTGTGTTTATGTGTTTCTAACTTTAACCTGTGTTAACAGATTTTCACGTTCTCAGGGTAATTTTTTTTTTTTTTTTTTGCGGTACGCGGGCCTCTCACTGCTGTGGCCTCTCCCATTGCGGAGCACAGGCTCCGGACGCGCAGGCTCAGCGGCCATGGCTCACGGGCCCAGCCGCTCCGCGGTACATGGGATCCTCCCAGACCGGGGCACGAACCCGCGTCCCCTGCATCGGCAGGCGGACTCCCAACCACTGCACCACGAGGGAAGCCCTCTCAGGGTAATTTTATATTACCGTGTCTTAGGGAGAATCAAGTCAAAAGGCTACCTGGAATATGACCTTTGAAACAGGAAAACTACCTTGATGTGTAGAGTGGAACAGATTTCACGAGGCACCATCTTAACATGGATTCCAACTGGAGTCTTTTTTTTTTTTTTTTTTTTTGCGGTACACGGGCCTCTCAGTGTTGTGGCCTCTCCCGTTGCGGAGCACAGGCTCTGGACGCGCAGGCTCAGCGGCCATGGCTCACGGGCCCAGCCGCTCCGCGGTACATGGGATGCTCCCGGACCGGGGCACGAACCCACGTCCCCTGCATCGGCAGGCGTAGTCTCAACCACTGCGCCACCAGGGAAGCCCCCAACTGGAGTCTTAAACTAACCATGAGCAGATGACAGAGCTGTGAGTAGCATTTATGAAAATGGCTGTCTACACTAAAGCCTAAAATTGTTGGTAATAAGTGTTAAATAAAAAACACAAATACTGCTTGTGAGTAAGACATCTAAAGACAGATGGTATGAAGTGGTTTGCTTACAAGCACCCCTAGGCCAAGTTGAAGAATCTCATCTAAAACTGATCTGTAAAGAAAGACTCTTTTTGGAGGTGGAGAGACTCTTTGTTCTTCTTATTTGGCGCCATCTTATCGGGATACTTAATGAGCACCTATAAATCTGTGACAATTGTCTCTGACTCCTGATGTTTTTAAACGGAGATTTTTAAGAAACCCTTTCCCAGCCACATATACGTGGCTCAACATCTTGTCACTGTTGTTCTTGAGCTTCCTCTTTTTTTTTTCAGTGTTTGCAAAGTGTAATCTACTTTGTTTTAAACAAATATACACATTTAAAACCTAGATCCTGTTTTAGTTTGTCAGTTTTGTAAAAAGTTTTATTGAAGTATAGTTGATTTACAATGTCGTGTTTAATTTCTGCTGTACAGCAGAGTGACTCAGTTATACATATATGTCGATATATTCTTTTTCATTCTTTTCCATTATGGTTTATCACAGGATATTGAGTACAGTTCCTTGTGCTCTACAGTAGGACCTTGTTTATCCATGGACCTTCCTTTTTCAGAAACATGAGAGCTTAGATGTGTAAATCCTCAGGCCCCATCCCAGACTCACAGAATCAGAAACTCTGGGGGTGGGATGCAGGAAGCTGTGGTCCCTCAGTGATTCTAGTGCTGGCTAAAATTTGAGGACCACCAGTCTATACCAGTCGTGTGGAGCCTAGAAAAATAAATAATGTATGTCAGACCATCCCCCAGAATTCTTGTCTGCAGTTGGTTTTCAGCTAATACATAGTGATTGGGTAGGAAGGAGAACTTTTCTAGTAGGGACAGTTGTTGCATATTTCAGTAGGTGCATTAATGCACTGAGGTCTGTAAGTGTCCTTCCCACAGAGTGGGCAGGGAAGAGTTAAAGCCTTTGTCCCCATGGACTCCTAGACAGCTGTGCCACCCCAGGCCCAGGGGACCCTTTTGTTGTGTATCTCTGTGAGTGTTCAGCCCCAGGAAAACAGAATGAGGGGAATGTTTCCCAGTCTGAAGGGACCTGTTTAGGTTTTGTGTGGAATTTCCAGGCCTCGCTCTCTTAGAAGAGTAGAATGTGACACCCCCTCCCCCGTTCCATTTTGAGGGATAGTGGATAGTTGTTCTCTTTCACGTAGCACTCAGGTTTTGGCTTTGAACAATGCATGCAGATGCAAAGGGAAATGAGAGGAAGAAAAAGCAGAAAAAAGAAATACTCAGAGTGGCAAATATGCTGCAGTCCAAGGCGAAAAGCTCTTTTGTTTTAGTTCATGGACATCGAATCAGTGCAGATGGAGTTTGAGAGTTCCCCATTCCCCCTCCACCCCACCCTGCCCTCTGCACAGTCAACAAAGGCCAAGAGAGTCCAAAATAAAAAAGCTGCTACAGAAGTGAGCATTGAGGACTGGGAATGGCCCTGAGACTCACAACAACAGTTGCAAACTTAGACGCCTACAGGGGCCAGGAGGCAATGTCAGAAACTGAAATGTAGGGGCAACTGGGACAGTAGGGAGTGGTGGAGACTGTGGCGAACCCAAAGATACATGGACTGCTCAGTTTCTGCTGACTGCGGACCTACAGTTTCTAGACTCTTATGCTTCTTTGTTGTTGTTCTTGTTTTCAAATGAAGTTGGGTGTCTGTATTTCTCTGTGACATTTTCCAGTTTTTAGAAATCTGTCAACAGTTTTTTTTTTTCGTGTAGGCCAAGCATAACATATCTGTGGGCTAGTGTGTTGATTCCCCCACTGTGGATAGCTGTGGTCAGGTTTGTCTTAGTGAGAAACAGACGTATGATATGTGAATACAAGTAGCCGTAGAGCAACTCATTAATTATTTAGTAAATCTGTTTCTTAACCTATAATTTCATTTTGCTACTGAACTAATGACCTTATTTGTAAAATTGTAACATGTAACTCCCTACAGGTACTGTTAAGCCAGAAATACCGATACCTTGATGAACCCAGCAGGCCATTGAGTAGTTACTCTGCAGTGTAAAAGCAAGAATTTGGCTTCTTCTGAGTGAGTTTACTTTGCCACTCACTGGCTGTGTGGTATTGGTCCGTGATAGGAACTGTTTCTGTTTGTACAGAAAGATTCTATGTATAAAATAAAGCATATACCTTGGAAATAAGGTATGTGCTCCTAACTTCCGTGCTGGCTTGTGGGGTCCTGTTTGAAATAGTAAGTTATCAGTTTACTTAAGGTCTTTCTATCTTCCTGGTGCTCTGAATTGGGAGACAAAACAAACAGGAAAAGCACTAGTTTTAGTACTTAAACTGGAGTGGTACTGACCCCAGGATACAATCTGCAACACTTCTCAATCAAAATCTCAGAACGTTAGGCTTCCCTGGTGGCGCAGTGGTTAAGAATCCGCCTGCTAGTGCAGAAGACGCGGGTTCGAGCCCTGGCCCTGGAAGATCCCACATGCCGTGGAGCAACTAAGCCCGCGAGCCACAACTACTGAGCCCACATGCCACAACTACTGAAGCCCACGAGCCACACCTACTGAAGCCTGTGTGCCTAGAGCCCATGCTCCGCTTCAAGAGAAGCCATCACAGCGAAGAGTAGCCCCCGCTTATGCAACTAGAGAAAGCCCACACTCAGCAATGAAGACCCAACACAGCCAAAAATAAATAAGTAAATAGATAGATAAATAACTAACTAAATAAATAAAAATTTCCAGAATGTTTTAACTTTTCAGCTTGTTTTGTAAGTGAACAGTCCATATACGTGTCTGTATACACATACACACATATAAGTATACAGACTCTATTTACATATATATACACACACGTACATTCATTATGGATGATATTTTGTTAAACCTTCATGAGGTGTTTCTATCAACCATTTATTCCCTTTAAAAACTTAACATGAAAAAATATATAGATTTCCTTTCTAGCACCAGTTCCTCTGCTTCATGCTAGGAGCAAAAAGGTGACTTAGATGTCAACAAAGCCTGTCGTGAAGAAGCACACTCGGTCGGGGAGGCAACAGTTAGCAGGTGCCATTTACTGAGATTTCTTACGTGCTCGGCCCTTGCTGTGGCTTTTCGTGAATTATCTCGTTTCGTCCTCACAATACTTGTTTGACGGCAGCACTTTTATCGTCTTCATTTCAGAGTTAAGGAGGCCAGGCCCTGACCCCTCTGAGGTTGTGTACACAGTAGATGGGGTTTGAGTCAAGAAACGTTTGATTCTAGAACCTGACCTTACCTGGCTGCTCTTGGGTAGGCACCGACGTAAGTTCGTCCTGATAATAAGTTTTTGTTTTTTTTTTTTTTGCGGGTACGCAGGCCTCTCACTGCCATGGCCCCTCCCATTGCAGAGCACAGGCTCCAGACCCGCAGGCTCAGCGGCCATGGCTCACGGGCCCAGCCACTCCGCGGCACGTGGGATCCTCCCGGACCGGGGCACGAACCCGTGTCCCTTGCATCGGCAGGCGGACTCTCAACCACTGCACCACCAGGGAAGCCCCTGATAATAAGTTTTGAGGGCAAGAGGAGAACACTGACGTTATTAACAGTATGGTCTGAATTGCTCTACTTAAATGTAACCTGTAATTTTACCACTCGATAAAGATAACTGTAGGGAATACTGTATCTATATTTTTTCTCTTTTTCATATTTGATAGGGTGACTGGAAAGGGAAGAAGAGGGATTTAAAAATGTACTTAATAGGGATTATGCACTTTTGGATAGTCACTTAATGTTTTCAAGTTCTAGTTTTGCCTAAGTTAAATTTCCGAGATTGTATGAATATATATGTACAAAAACTAGAAGGAAATATATTACAATGCCAGCATTGGTTCTCTATGGATGATGGAATTAGAGATGGCTTTTGTTCTCTTGTTTATACATTCTAGGGTAATCAGATGATTTTTCTACTGTATTCAGAGCCAGGGCTCCTTTCTGTTTGGCCTCATCCTTAGGCTGCTGGGGACTCAGAAGGGCCATAAAGGGCCACGTGGGAGAGAATGTGGAACTTACTTTCCTGTCTTTCTCTCCAGGATCTTGAACCCTTAAGTTTGGCAGACTTAGCGGCTCTCTCTTACCTTCAAACTGCTAGCCCATCTTTTAAAAAATTTCGTTTTTACTCTTATGGGTTGGTTTGATATGTGTTAAGCCAGCACAGCCAGGTGTGTCCAGCCATGTTGCTTGACTGCAAGACGTAGCGTGTTGGCACTTAGATTTTAGTGGGCCTGAGAGTCACTCGCTAATAAGGATTAAATGATTCCCGGCCCTAACTCCCCAGAGCCTGCTGCCGTAGGTGTGGATGTAGGTGAGGCCCTGGTTGCTGGGTGCTTAGCAGGCAGCCCGTGAATCTTTTTCAGGTGTTCTGTGGACCACAGTTTGAGAGCCACTGACTTTTAGGAAGTTTGTACTTAATTCAGTGGTTAGTGGAGAAATGATAGAGGGGTTTGAAAGGAGGTGTGTTGCTGGCAGAACTGTGGGATGTAGGGAGGGCTTTGCAGGCAGGAGTGATTGGAATCTGAGAGACCAGCTCTGGGAGGCATTCGGGGTGGTCTCTTGGAGAGAGTTGAAGATGCCTGAGGAAGAGCAGGGGCCTTGAGAGAGAGAGAGAGACGGGAGAGAGGCTGCCGAGAGAGGCACCACCCATGAGTGTTCCAGAAGCCTTGGCAGGGTCTGCATGTGAGAATGGAGAGAAGGGGACTTTCATGTCCACGATTTGTGCCTCGGTGCCTTAGCACGGCAGTACCACTGAAACGTGCTGAATTCTGGGAGGAGCTGCTTTGCAGGTTTGAGAGTGAGCACACCTTGGGGGTAGCAACCTCAAAAGCCGTTCTAGGTTGTAGAGGAGACATCTTGCATGGTACCAGCATCTTACATGATTCAAATACTTCAGAAGACTCAGTGCTGACCTTCCTCCATCTCTCACAAACCGAGGACTGGCCATGGGAGGTCAGAAGGAGAATACGGCGCCTGCAAACCAGGAAGAGAGATCTCACCAGACATTGGACCTGCCGGCACCTTGATGTTGGACTTCCGGCCTCCAGAACCAAGAGAAACAGATGTTTGCTTGTTTCCCGGTCCTTGTGTTTTGTGACCGCAGCCGGAGGTGACGAGTGCGCGCAGGGGTCACAGCCCCAGGACCCTGTGCTGAGAACAGCAGCCGCTATCCTGGCTTGTCCAAGGTCTACCTGAAATGTCCTCGAGCTGGTGGAAGGGTTTAAATTTCAACCTAAGGAGCAATGCAAATAGGATGAGATAACCAGAGAAATCTAGACTGATGGCTTGGTCCTCCGAAAGCAATATCAAAGCCAGGGGGACTTCTCCCGGTTACACTATGCTACGACTGTGCTAAAAGTTAAAGCTAAAGACACTGAAATTAAGAGTAAGGGAAAGTGCTGTCATATGGTATGTGTCTTTCCCTTTCTGACTTACTTCACTCGGTATGATAATCTCTAGGTCCATCCATGTAGCTGCAAATGGCATTATTTTGTTATTTTTTGGCTGAGTAATATTCCATTGTATATAGATCTCATCTTTTTTTTTAATTTAAAAAAAAAAAAAAAAAGAAGACTCAGTGCCTTCTCTCATTGCAGCACTCTGATTGTCTCATGTTTTCATGAGGTGTAAATATCATGCAGCTTGGCACACGGAATGTGTTAAAATAGGAGAGTGTTAGCTGAAATTCAGGTCCTCCAAGTTGAGTGTGAAATGATGCAATATACATGAATATGGCACCCTGAATTATTTCTGTACATTGCAGTCTAAGACATAGAACACATAGTGAAGCAGAGAAGATTAGGGTCCTACAAGAAGCTTGTCAATGGAGATATAAAATCAGTGCTGATAAATGCTAAATGCATCGTCGAGTAATCCTTTCAGTCTTGTCCAGTGCTTCGTGAGATCAGCAGTTCTGGCTGCAGTTGCTTTGTGGGATGGGGAGCCGGTTGCCTGAGATTAGTGCCTCCTTTGGATCGTACCGGCTGAGAGAGAGCCAAGGGCGTGGAGGGCTCTTCCAGGGTGTGGCGCTCAAGGGGGTGGCAGGTCTGTCCTTCACGGGCGTGATGGGGCCCGTTTTCTTGTTCGTCATTGGCCCATCCAACCCTTAGAAGTAGATGTGATTTCTTCTGTGAGTTTCAGGTAAAGTGAACAGATTCTTTACTTAATAGGATCAGCTATAAAACAATAGGTGATTTTTCTTATAACATCTCCCCGGTATTCTGCACAACTGACGTTTCCATTAAAATTTGCTCATTTCTGGGACTTCCCTGGCGGTCCAGTGGTTAAGACTCCTCGCTTCCACTGCAGGGGGGGCACGGGTTCAGTCCCTGGCTGGGGAGCTAAAATCTTGCATGACGCACGGCGCGGCCAAAAAAAAAAAGTTTTTTTTGCTCATTTCTCGTCTATGATTTTTAAAGTAATCCTAACCGCACAACCTGGTATTGTGAAATGATGCACTTGTCTTTCACGTTAATTCGGGAAACGAAGTTTTGGATGAAGTAGGGCACCAGGTCACATTAGGAGAAATAGACCTAACTCTTTGCATTTAACTTTTCATCTGTTAACTAGAGTGCCCTCTTAACTGACACTTCCACTAAGTCTGATGAAAGTAGCTAGTCACTATGCATTCATTCAGCAGTGCTTACTGAGTGCTGACCCTGTACCAGGAGCTGTTCCAAGAGAGCTGAGGATAACAGCAGTGAATAGAAGAGATGGTAAGTAGTTCCTGTCTTCCCGGATCTGACATTCTAGTGGGGGTTGACATACAGTAAGTAAAACTCGTAATACATGGATGTGGTACATGTTGCAGGCAAGGGCCATAGGTGGATGCAGGAGGGAAGCAGGGATGCAGTGTTAACCGGGATGGCTGGGGGAAAGCTCTCAGTGAGCACTCGGCTAACAGGCGGAGGGGTGTTCTTGGCAGAGGGAACAGTAAGTGCAAATGCCCTGAGACAGGCCAGAGCCTGACACATGGAGGGAGCAGGGAGGCCAGCGTGGCTGGGATAGAGGGAGCCAAGGGCAGAGCAGCAGGAGGTGAGATCACGGCGGGGGGGCAGATGGTGCTGAGCTTTAGAGACCGTTATGTGTGTTTTGGCTTTAATTTGATGTCTGGGGAGCCATTGGAGGCTTTGGAGCCAAGGAGTGATATCAGATTCACATTTTAAGATTACAGTGGTTGCTGTGTTGAGTAGACAGAAGTTAGCAAGGGTGGAATCAGGGAGCCAGTTAAGATACTGGGGCAATAACCATCTGAAAGATGACACTTGGACCAGGTGGCAGCTGTGGTCACCATCACGAGAGGTGGCCATGTTCTGGGGGTTCCGAAAGCCCCGTGGGATTTACCAAGAGATCGGGTGGTGGTGTGAGAGGATACCCATGGCGTCTTTGGTCTGGGGAATTGGAAGATTAGAGTGGCCATCCACAGAGAGCTGGAAGAGCATGGGAGGAGACGGTGAAGGGGATATTTGGGTTCGAAACATCCGTGCTTGTTAGTTCGCCAAGTGAAGTAGAGATGTGTGTATGCATTAATGGGGGAGTTTGGGACTAGATAGAAATTTGGTGGCCATTGGGGTATATACATGGTATGAAATCTCTGAGACTGGATGATATCACCAAATGAGCGGGCAGGGGGAGACAAGGGGAGAGAAGAAATCCAGGGCATTCCCGCCCTTACAAGTCTGGGGGTTGAGCAACCAGCAAGTTGCTGCCAGTAAGTACAGGAAATCTTGGGAACGGTGGTGTCCTGGGGCCAGTGAGGAAAGTGCTCCCAGAAGGAAAGAGTGGTCAACTGGGCCCAGGACTGCTGGTGGACTAATAAGGGGAGACTGAGAATTGACCAGTGCATTTAGTGTGTGGAGGACATTGAACTTGAAAGTTAGTTTTGGTGGGTTGATGGGTGCAAACGTCTGAGTAAATTCAAGAGCAAATGGGAGAAGAGGCATCGATGTCCCGAGAGATCACACTGTGTTAAAGCATCTTCCTGAATGAACACAGCACAGTCTTAGTATGACTTAAGCACGGAATGCATTCTATTTGAATTCTTTAAAATCTGTAACCATCTTTTGGAATACATGACTGTTTGGTAAAGTAGATGTTTGATGAATTGGGACATGTTTCCTCCTTGAACTGGGTAACAGAACACCATAGATTATTCAGTCTCTTACTTTAATATTAACAGAGCTATTCATTCATTGAATGACTATGTACTAGTGGCTTCTATAGAGAAGTTATTCCACAGAAACTCTCTCTCTACTCCAAGTTTTCCCACAATTTTTTTTTTTTTTTAATGAGAGTAAATGCCTCCCTACCTGGGTTCTGTATTATTCCATAGTTTAACCATTTAGGTAGAAAAGATTTGTTATGAACGGCCCCAAAACCTTGGAAGAATACCTTGTTGCTTTTGATTTACCTTCATATATTGTAGGATTTATCTGAAATATTCTGAATGCCGTGAAATTTTGTATAAATGATGTCTATTACAGCCCAGAGGTGGAAGCCATTTGTTAGCAGGAAAATTGGTGCAAATAGAGATTAACTAACTTTAAATATAAGTCATCAAACATATATAGAGCACCTATCATGTGTAATGTCTCTACTAGGTGCAGTGAAGTGGACAGGGTCCCTGTCTTTGGCACCTTCCATTGAGTGGAGAACACAGACAAGCCCACAGGTACGTCAGCAGAAGAGTAATTCACTCAGAGTTTGAACAGGCACAGCATGGAGGGCTTCTTGGAGGAAGCCACATCCAAATCCAGACCTGTAGGATGAGCAGGGGTAGCCAGGCCTAGAGGAGGGGAAAGAAAAGATTTGGGAGAAAACTGGGAGGCAAGAGAGATAAGGTATTTACTCACAACTGAAAGAACTTGATTGTACTGGGTCTGTCCTGAGGTGGGGTGGAGAGAGGTGAACCTGGAGGGGTGCTGTGTGGGGAGGTGGGCTACATCACCAAGGTCCTGTTTATGCCTCTTAGTAGGTGGAGGCCAGTGGAGGACTTTATGTTTTTGAGTGGCCTTTCTTTGTGGAGGAAGTACGTGTGTGTGTGTGTATACATATGTAATACATATATAAATATCTATATCTATTTATCTATCTATCCTCACACACATATATAGAACTATACACATATGTGTATGAATTTTTCCAGGCTCCTAAATGTTATTTGATTCAGGATTCTATTAGGGCGGCACTTGCCTTTCTGTTAAGGAACATGGCAGTCTACTGGGTTTTAGACCTGGAGTGAACTGGTCCTTCTATTGTAGGGGAAGCCCCTGAATCTCAAGGAGAAAAACCAGTCAAAGGCTCTGTGCAAAACTTAACTTGACTTCCTGGGTATTTATTTCCTTTGATCTGTGAAATGTGAAATTGACTGGACTTTTATAGCATAAGGAAACATAAAACCTCTTCATTGAAAAAAGGAGGAACTACTAAAACATTGACTAGAGTGAAAAAAAGAGATAGGAGTTTGGGCTGCCAGGCAGTGCAGGTGGGAGAGGGAGAAGGCGGTGAGGACCGGAGAGGAAAGGTGTCTGCAGAGGCGGCTGCTGCGGGAAGTGAGGGCTGAGGGGGTGTGGCCTGGAGGTCACAGCTGGAGCTGTGGGTGTCCTGTGTGTTAGCACCTGCCGTCCGCTGCCCGTGACTGATCAATGGTTAACCATCGCTCCTAGCTCTGCATATAAACTGGTCTTTATATGTTCAGAGTCTTCACTCTAGTGGTTGAGCCAAAGCAATAGCAGAGCATTTGTAGGAATGTATGTTCTAGAAGTGGTCAGAAATAACATGCAAGCGTGTTTTTTTTTTTTTTTTTTTTTTTTTTTTTTTGTGACCACACCTGTGTGTGGGATCTTAGCTCCCCAATCAGGGATCAAACCCTGCAGTGGATGCCCAGAGTTTTCATCACTGGACCACCAGGGAAGTCCCAATCCAAGTGTTTGGAAGTCTCCCCACGCTTGCCACCCCAGAAGGATGCTGGAGCATGTAAGAAACACTGCCCCCTACTCCCATTTCCATTTTTAGCTTGGTGCATGGTGTACCGAAATCTTACAAATATATACTCTGAACATTTCAGACCCAGGCCCAGATGAATCATACCGGCTCTACCAGATCCAGAAGCAGCTGCATGGGTATTCATTTCTGAGGTCCTGAACTCTGGAAGAACACACAGATTATACTTAAAACTAATGGGGCTAGATTATGATAGGATGAAAAAAAAAATGAGGACCCACCTCTGCAGGGTGTGGCTGCCCTTTCTCTTGCGCTGCATTGTTGCCCAGATTGTTGTGGGTGGTTGCCGTTGCCACATCATTCCCAGGGTTAAACATATACTCAGTTCTGGGAAAGCTTCCACCTTCAACCGTCCACACTGACAGTTCAGGGGAATGTGGTTTTAAAAATAATTTAACAAGGTAAATTTTTACTCTTTAGTAGTTACCACTTAAAAAAACCAGCCAGTTTTTCTGCTTCTACTTCCACCTTGTTCCTTCCCCATGATGTCTGAGTGTGTGATCCCTTGGAGGATATTTATAGCTATTACTTTAATCAATTTAACACGTTTCTCTGTATATTTTAGCAATTTGAAATTCTGTTTGGTAATTTCTTCTTGCATCACTGAGGGTGTTTCTGTTTCTCCTTCATCTTTTTTTAAAAAGCCCTAGAATGGATATTGCAAAAGTATTTTATTAACCACTGTATAGCATAGGAACTCTGCTCAATAGTCTGTAATAACCTAAATGGGAAAAGAATTAGAAAAAGAATAGATACTTGTATATGGATAATTAAATCCACTTTGCTGTGCACCTAAAACTAACACAACATTGTTAATCAACTCCAATATAAAACAAAAATTAAAAAAATATCTTATTAAGGTAACATGCATATTGGTACCTTTTTCCTATTTTCTGATTTTAAAACTAACTTAATGTTAGATAATATGTAATGTTCCAGCTCAGCTGTAGAAATTTCATCTCCTAAAATCATGTTCTAATGAATCAGGGAGAAAAGAAACATTTAAGACAAACTAATAACAACAAAAAAAGAAAAGTATAAATGCCTAGAAGCAACCATAGGAATTCAGGGAGAACGCTGAGGATCTAAGAGAAAGCTATCTTATTAAATGTAGTTGTGGTACACTTTCTGGAAGTGATAAGTGTAGTGAAATCAATCTCTTATAATGACTTAATTGTCACCAGAAGATCTAAAAACAGTTTTGTGGGTTAAGGTATGTAATTATCATCCTTGGTGGTAACTATAATGACTATAATGTTCTAAAAACATTACAAGATTTTTTCTTATAAAAGCAGACTTCATATTATAGATCTTTTTATTATAATTGTTGGTTTTGTTTGCTTTTTATAGATCCAAAGATACAATATAATGAAAGTAACATATTGTTGCAGTGAGATGTAAGGAATAGAGTTGTTTTGTTTTGTTTTTTTTTTGTTCCATGCAGTTAACATTCTTTTTCTCTTTAAAAAAACCCAAACAAACATTTTCATTCCAAAGCCCAGTGACAGGATTAACATTTGCACTTGAGGTGGTCAGGGATGGTGTCTGTTTATCTGCCCAAATCAGGGCTCGTGCAATAAAGGCCTTTGGTCAACACTTGATGGGGGAGAAGGTAAAACCTGGGAATCTCCCTAACAAAGTTGGAATTAGTTTTTAAAAATCATGGCTCTCAATGGAATGTGTCTACTTTGGATGCCTGTAGTTAATTGCCTGCAATAGAGGAATAACTGTTTTACTCTTAAGGGTTTTGCCTGGAGAGAAAAGGTGTTCATGTATCCATTCATAGTCTCTCTCTTTTCTGTCTGTTATGGTTGTCTAAATTTGTGTGTGTGTGTTTGGGCCATTCCTCATTCTAAAAACATCTGTGGCTGCTACAGTAGTACATGGTGGTTAAGACCAGGGCTGGCTGCTTACGTTTGGATCCTTTACCAATCACTTACTAGATGTGTGACGTTGGCCAATTTCTATGCATTGCTTAGTCAACTAGCTTATTTTTAAATTTGGGGTCATGCCATTACTAAACTTTGAGGGTTTATGTTGAGGATTCAGTGAGATAATGCAGGTGAAGCATTTACCACAATAAATGGTAAAATAAACTGTATAGCATATAGTAAGTGCTGAAAAAAACTCTAGCCGTTGTTTTGTTGCATACATTACAGGGATATCCTGGGGAATTTTTTTCACATTTCTGACAGAATAGTTTCAAAGTGAACACATATGCTGCCTTTTACAGATGGTAAACTACAACTCAGTGAGAAGAATGGTGAAGAGAAAGATTGGATCACATACCCTTTGGGGAGTGTGTCGACATCACATGGCATTAAAAAGGGGGAGGTGCCAGGCTTCCTGGGTGGCGCAGTGGTTGAGAGTCTGCCTGCCGATGCAGGGGACGTGGGTTCGTGCCTTGGTCTGGGAGGATCCCACATGCTGCGGAGCGGCTGGGCCCATGAGCCATGGCCGCTGAGCCTGCGCGTCCGGAGCCTGTGCTCCGCAATGGGAGAGGCCACAACAGTGAGAGGCCCGCGGACTGAAAAAAAAAAAAGGCGGGGGGGGGAGGTGCCAATTATACCTCTTAAATTGTAAGATATGGATGATTTCTTAAATCTCTCTCCCTGATTATTCCACTAACGTAGTGTTCTGAGGCTTGACAGCTGCTAATAGTAATCGGTAGAATACAGTTACTAAAAGTCAGAGGGAAGGCTGTCGCCAAAGTCAGGCCCTTCAAGTTTGTATTTCCTGTTTTATCACAATTAATGTCCGCGGCGGCTTATTCCATTTCCTGCTTTGCTGTGGCATTGGATAACCGGTGGGTGTGACGGTAATCCCTGGGTGTGTCCCTGGTGTAGCGTGTGTTCCTCTGAGTAATCATCTTCTGTGATCAACTGGCCCATTAGCCCCCGATGGAAGGCAGTCTGTCTCACCAAGTCCAATTAAGGGAACCGGCCCGATTTCTTCTTGGGAGCCAAGAAGTTATTTCGTAAGATGTGCTCCTGTAAGCACTGTGGGAATAGCTGTCAGAATGGTGATTACTTCTGTTCTTTAGTCACCAGAGTTGACTCCCTCAGTTTCAAAACCTCAGAAAGTTGCACACTTCTCAAAGGACTTTTATTTCGGGTTACACGTGCAAAGGGAGAGAGAATGGCCCCCACAGGTCTCACAGAGGCACCTTTGCAGGTGGGCGCCTGGAGTGGTGTGGAGCCTACTGTGAGTGCTAGAGCAGACCCGGGTTTATGGGCAAGACTCATCCCTGACGTTTCTTTGGGAGGCGCAGGGAGTGAAAGAAAGAGCTTCAGAGTTTACCTGACCTGCTTATCTGTAGATGGAGTACTTTCTGTAAGACGTCCTTGAGCTGAGGGAATAAGTGTTGTTATATTTTAGTCCATGTGTACCTGCTTCCGGAACAGGATTTCAGCAGTGTTGAATGTAGACAAATTGTCTTAAAACTAGATTAATCTCTATTAGCCAGAGAAGGCCCCTTCCCCCTTGAGAAACTGTCACATGATTTCTTCTAGATCAGTTTCCAACTTCATATATTTGCTTAATTAGTTTCTATTTATTATTGCTTTAAAAATATGTTTGTAAGCTACCTATACTACTCCCCCCCCTCCCTCCCCCATTACAGCTTCAGAACTCTGTGTAGAGAGATGCAATCCATTGTTAATGAATTAATGCACAGTGTATTTTAGATGCTATCCATTTTTAGCTTATACATTGAATTTTTTTTTTTTTTTTTTGCGGTACGCGGGCCTCTCACTGCCGTGGCCTCTCCCGCCGCAGAGCACAGGCTCTGGACGCGCAGGCTCAGCGGCCATGGCTCACGGGCCCAGCCGCTCCGCAGTACATGGGATCCTCCTGGACCGGGGCACGAACCCGCGTCCCCTGCATCGGCAGGCGGACTCCCAACCACTGCGCCACCAGGGAAGCCCTATACATTGAATTTTTAAAAAAGCTTATTTTAAAAATTGATGTATAGTTGATTTACAATGTTGTGCTAGTTTCAGGTGTACAGCAAAGAGATTCAGTTTTATATACATATATGTATATACATATATATATTCTTTTTCAGATTCTTTTCCCTTATAGATTATTACAAAATAATGAGTATAGTTTCCTGTGCTATACAATGTACACTGAATTTAAAAGTTGAAAAAACATCCACCGAAAATCCCATAAAGAGAGAGTTAAAATCTGTGTTCATCGGCTGCGCTGTCTTCAGGGGAACTGCAGTTTTGCTCTTGAAGAAAGCAGGAGTGATGACGCAAGCTAAAAATCCCCCATCCAGGGGCTCGAAGCAGTCAGGCTGAGAGCAGCCACCAGGCCTGGGTGCCTACATTACCATCTGTTTACAAGCCTTAAAGACCCAGGGTTCACTGTCAGCGTCCTTTGCTGCTTAAAATAGCAACAGAGGACTTTGCCGCAATTAAGATATTAGCGATTTATTTTTATTTTCATATTTTTTTCTTCATTTTGTTTGGAGGAAGTTGTAGGGGAAAATCATATTAGGTTTGAGATAAGGGAGACCAGGAGGATCTTTCTAGTGAAGGACTATTACGTGTTTGGAAATGCTAAGATGTTCATCTTGTTTCGGTTTGTGAACTGGAAGACGGCCTGTGTATTGGGAAAATTGACTTCTATTGGGAAAGGCAAGGGCATTTTTCTTAAGGCTCTGTGGTTCCAACACTCTGATTTCCATGTTTTTTTCCCATCGCTAACTATCTCATCTTGAGTGTTGGTGATAACCATAGGTCACGCAGTCCAAATACGTGTTCTTTTGAGTGAATAAGTTGTTTCAGTTTAACGCTAAAGAAACTGTGGCCCAGAGAGTTCCATGGCTAAGATGTAATGGCAGGACCCAGACTAGAATGGAATTCTCCAGACTCGCAGTTCTGGATGTTTCTGATTATGCTATTTTCCCAACCTTACCCGAATTACCCTCTACCCCCAAATCCTATAAAATTTATGGCCTTGTAGGTCCCACCCACCAGCTTTAGTGTGGAGCATCACTTGCCCGTCTGTACTGCCATCCAGGGCAGTCAGTGAGCCTGGTTAACCGTCTGTGATGCAGACTCAGTGTTGGCCTATGGGGGGTCCATTGGGGAGGCGTTTTCCATCTAGCAGGGAGGTAGGTGACAACACTGATTATGATACCATACTGTGTGGTGCATTCGATGATGGATATGTTTACAGGTCTAGGAGCCATTCAGAGGAGCATAGAATGCATTTTGTGTGTGTGTGTGTGTGTGTGTATGTGTGCATGTAGTTTAGGGGGCAGTTTGCAGAGGGTTTTAAAGGATAAAGGGGACTTTGCCAGCCAGATTGGGGTTGAAGATGGATTCCTCTAGGTGAAGAGATTTGGGAAACTAAAAACCAGTCCATTGGCAGTGCTGGAGGGTGAACTTGGTGGTAGGATTGTGGCCCCCTGCTGACGTCTATAGGTTGTACTCACATCGTTCACCTGCTCCGACCTGTTTCAGAATGGAGAGAGGTGTTGAAAGTTCATCAGTGATCCTCTGTTTTCTTTCGGGCTAAAGAACATGAAATGTCTGAATAGGCATGACGTGGAGAGGCGGTGACGAGTGTGGACTGCCAGGTGCCTAGAGGCTCTGTGACTCAGGTGCGATCAGGGAAGAAAGTTCAGGAATAGTGCTTTGCTTTGGACTCAGAAATATAAAGGCAACAGGTTCTGTCCGGAGCCTTCCTGCCCTTCCTCCATGGTGCCATTGGGGTGAAGGGGTGGACACAGGTTTACATGTTCAGCTTCTGGAACCAGACACAACTGCCTTTCAGTTTTCACGGCCTTGGAGGAAACAGATAACGAATGATAGGAAACAGCTGCTCCTAACGTGGCAGCCAGAAATGCAGCCTCATGGAGCAACGTGGTAATCACGAGAATATTAATGGAAAGTCCTCTCTGATTAAACACTGGGAGCTGTGGAATGTGGTTTGTTTTCATATATTTACCCCTCCCCCCATTGTCTTTCTGTTGCCTGCAGGTTTTATTTTTATTTGTCCAATCATACAGAAATACTTTCTTGTGAAGTATTACAAGAAAGTTATCTAGAGTAGATAATTAAAAAAAATAGATAATTAAAAAAATCTAATTTCCTGCTAAACCCTTCACTTTTTTATTTTATTTTTTTAATTTTTTAACATCTTTATTGGAGTATAATTGCTTAAAACGGTGTGTTAGTTTCTGCTTTATAACAAAGTGAATCAGTTATACATATACATATATTCCCATATCTCCTCCCTCTTGCGTCTCCCTCCCTCCCACCCTCCCTATCCCACCCCTCTAGGTGGTCACAAAGCACCGAGCTGATCTCCCTGTGCTATGTGGCTGCTTCCCACTAGCTATCTATTTTACGTTGGGTAGTGTATATATGTCCATGCCATTCTCTCACTTTGTCACAGCTTCCCCTTCCCCTTCCCCATATCCTCAAGTCCATTCTCTAGTAGGTCTGTGTCTTCATTCCCGTCTTACCCCTAGGTGCTTCATGACCTTTTTTTTTTTTTTCCCTTAGATTCCATATATATGTGTTAGCATATGGTATTTGTTTTTCTCTTTCTGACTTACTTCATTCTGTATGACAGACTCTAGGTCCATCCACCTCACTACAAATATCTCAGTTTCATTTCTTTTTATGGCTGAGTAATATTCCATTGTATATATGTGCCACATCTTCTTTATCCATTCATCCGATGATGGACACTTAGGTTGCTTCCATGTCCTGGCTATCGTAAATAGAGCTGCAGTGAACATTTTGGTACATGACTCTTTATGAATTATTGTCTTCTCAGGGTATATGCCCAGTAGTGGGATTGCTGGGTCGTATGGTAGTTCTATTTTTAGTTTTTTAAGGAACCTCCTTACTGTTCTCCATAGTGGCTGTATCATTTTATATTCCCACCAACAGTGCAAGAGTGTTCCCTTTTCTCCACACCCTCTCCAGCATTTATTGTTTCTAGGTTTTTTTGATGATGGCCATTCTGACTGGTGTGAGATGATATCTCATTTAAACCCTTCACTTTTTTCAGAGTTGGGTGTGAGCACCTTCCAGAATCCTTCCTAGACATTTGCATACATGTTTATACAGATTAATGTATAATTATTTTCATTTACATAAATGGATTCACATGTAGCTTGAATCTGATCCAAAGTTTCTTTTTACGTTTCATACTGTCTTAAAGGTCTTTCCACATCACTCTATTTAGATAATCCTCAACCACTGCAGAAATAATTTTTTATACAATCAAACTTAATTAACTTTGTCAATAATTTAGGAATGGCTGTATGGAAATATGGGTGCCTCTTAGGAACAGGAGGGTGTGATGGTTTACCCACATGGGTACCGAACAAGGATTCAGGATGTTTTACGGCAGACTGGCTGGCACCTGGCAAAATATCTTGGATCAGCCTGACAAGATAGAACTGATCTCTTGCTCTGAGAGTTTATTACTGTGACACCGGCTCTGCTTCAAGCACACCTTTAGTCTTTTCTTGCCAGAATCATATTAAAGTGAGAGGTGGCCTGATATATAATCTTTGAGATCTCCGACTAAGGCGTCAGGAGAATGTGGGACTTGAGTCTTTCTCCAAAGCTTGCTTCATACACTTGCAAAGCTTGTTTAAGAGAAGTTGACCCAAAGGACAAGTGGAGTTTGAATTTTAACCCAGAGAAGTGGGACCCAGAATTGATGAGGGGGAAACCCTTTGGAAGGGGAAATGGGACAGGTCATTGTTTTGATACATTCATGGGCTGCTGACACGGGAAGCAGTTGGTGACATCTTGCTAAACTTGTACACTTGAGCTTGCCAAACCCAAACAGACCACGGGCACTTGTGTCTGCTCCCCAAAGCACGACAGCAGTTGTCCCAGGAGCTGTTGGAATGCCGTCGTTATGACCTCGGTACACGTTGTTTAGACAAAAGGGGGGGGATGACGCCTTCTTGGCTTGACAATTTGCCAACCACCTGCTGCCGTTCTTTTTCTTATGTGCTTTGAAAGTGGCCAGAATCTGGTCATCGGGCCTCTTTTAAAAATAACAACGCAGGCATGTATAAAATCACAAAATCCAAAAAGCTGATGTAATTATAGAGGACACATGGCAATGGGTGCCTATTTTCCTCATCTCTTCTCTTGAAGGCATCGGGTCTCTTATATTTCACGTGGCCAGTTGCTGCCTTAAAGAGGGAAATTCTAGAGGAGAGATAGACTTTCATGGGAAAGTTCCTCAGATCTTTTACCGGAACGAACTGTTATCAAATAAGCATCAAAATGACCTTCAAATTTCTCGACGATGTGTGGCCATGTCGTGGCTTTATAAAGAAATCGTAATCTCTAGATAAAATGGCACATGCGCAGTGAACTATTTTAATCTGGCTTTCAAGGAAGTTGGGGTTTGTGGGAGATTTAGAGGCTGGGAACGTGGTGTTTCTTCTGTTGGCTGTAAAATTGCTCTTTCCAGCTCCGTGGTGTCATGTCACCATGTCTAATAGGGACAGGCTCACACATTTGTGTTTTTTTTTCACGCACTGCCTTCCTTCACTTAAGCATCCCTTAAACATCAGCCAGTTTGATCACATAGAGGACCAGTCAGGTAGACAGCTCTGTTTCCCTGTATCCATCCTGCTCTTGAGACCCTCCCACACTCGAGGGCATTACTTGCCTGGGGAGGTCACACTGCAGGAAGGGAGCTTCACATGCTGTCACCTGCTGCCGGGAGAAGGTGGAGCCACCCTGGGGCGGAGCAGAAAAGCCTGTGCGGAGTTCTCACTCCAGTGCTTTCTCTGGTGGGATAACCTTGCACGCTTAGCCCTTCAGAGCTTGCTTCCTCATCTGCAAAACGAGGATCATAATCCATCATGTGGTCCTTCTGAGAATTAATCAGACCCTGGGGGTGAGTGCCCAGCCCATGTGAGGGACTACAGAAAGGCCTAGGAAATGGTACTTGGGTGATTTCTTTCTTTCTTTCTTTTTCTTTCGTATTCCCTGTCCCGAAATGAGATGACCCCAGCCCCGGACATTCTCGTGCTTGGTTCTCATTCACCAGGGATAACTTTGTTTTGTTGACAGTCAACAAAAAGAAAGTTGGCTTCTCCAAAAATTACCTTCTGGAGTTGCAGCCATTCTGCCATCTGTTTGCCTCCGTCCCTCCCACACCCTGACCTCTGCAGTGCAGGAAACCCCAGATCTGTTCAAGGGCAAAATTAGTTTCAACCACGGCGTGAAGGAGTCTGGGGGCTGCGGGAACCAATAATATAGAGTTACAGTGAGTTGCATGTACAGAATCTCAAATTACTTTGGCACAAGTTTTACAGTTGAAAGTCTCTTCCAGGTGCTTCCTCTAGACTGAAGAAGTTAGAATTCCACAGAAAGGACACTTCAGGTTTTAAAAAGCCATTTTGAAATACGTAAACACAAACTTTTCACAATAGGGATGGTCACTGCTGTAGTTGTGGGTTGTACATCTCCGTGTTAATCTTTAGCAGGGGGCTCAATTTGTGTGGTGATTGCTGTCAGCCCTGGTTTGACTCATGCATTCCTCACCGCCACAGTAAGATCTGTGTTTATGTGAAATATGGAAACGATTTCTTCCCCCTCTTTCTTTTGTGCTTGAGTTGGGATGGAGCCGCTGAGTTGTTTTCCTTTGTTATTTTTAAAGGGTCTTCAGTTTCAGAGCTCCACTCAGGGCTTGAGCAGGACAGCTGGCAGTGTGGCTTAGGCTGGTCCTCGTGAGATCTGGCTCTGAATCCAGCATCCTTACGTTGAAGCAGGAGGCTCTCCTTTCTAAAACTTTGACTTGCCCAACCCTAAAAACCAAATGGAAACTAAAATAGAGTAGAGAAATTTTCACTGAATGAAGAGTTTTTTACCCTGAATTTGCCTTCTTTATCATGACCCATATGTCTTGTGTCCTGCTCTCTGCCTTTTTTTTTTTTTCCTTCTCCTCAACTGCTTGGGTACCATAAGGATGGGGAAGGCGTAGGCCGAGTCGTTAAAGGTCCAGAGTTTAACTGTACAAAAAGAAGAACCAAAAAAAAAGAGTGTGTGTTCCTCCCCATTTTTGAACAATTTATCCTCCTAAAAAAGAAAGTTTTGTGAGAAAGATCCCAGGCTATAAAAGAGAGGATTAGCTGCTTTCATTGGGTCCAACACCACATTCTCACTGCATCGTTGGCAATCCTTGTAAAGTGTCTTGGCAGATAGGGGCTCTTCCTTCACAGTGTAATGTTTTTCCAACTGCAGAGTTAGAGCTGCTTCATGTGCCATGACGCATGGCTAGGTGTCAAGATCATTTTATGGGATGAAAAACCCAAAAAGACTTTTAAAATGTGCAGCTTTTGGGGAAAAAAAAAGTCAGTTTTACAAAGAGAGTTTTAAATAAAAGGGCATTCGTGGGTTTATGCTTTCCTCACGGGCAGATCTTTTCAAAGATGGAATTGTAAAAAGAGGACATACATTTCTTTCATTCATTACCTGAGTCCTTAAGGTACAGCTGTCTTGAAGGACCAGGTGCTGGGGATACAGGGATGAGTGTCACCCTCTGGCCTTTAAGTAGCTCCCTTTTACTCAGGAGCCAGAGACATGAGTCAAAATACCTGGTCCAGATGGCAGGAAGGAGGGGGTGATGAACTTGGCTGGGGTGGGAGGTGCTGGGTGGCTGGTGTCCAGAGATGGCCTCATAAAGGAAGAGAAGCTTCAAGTGAATCTCGAAAGATCAGGAGGAATTTGCTGGATCAGATAGGAGTGTGGTAGGCCTTGCGGGCAGAAGAAGAGCAAATGCAGAGGCTCAATTTATGAAGCAGCAGGGTGTTGGGAGAAGGGATCCTAGCCCAGGGAGGCCGGAGTAGTCGCATGCAGGAGGGAGAAAGCAGGGGAGGAGCGTGGCCAGGAAGCCCAGGGCCAACTTCCGGAGGCCTCTGCAGGTCGTAGGGTCATGCTGTCGCCTTCAGGACTTTGCTCCCCTCATGGGAGAGGCCTTCTCTGACTAGTATCATTCTTGTTTCCTTCCCCTGCTTTAGCCTTCTTCCTAGCACTTACCCCGACCTGTTTTAGGCTTGTGAGTTTATTGCCTGTGCCCCATTGTTAGAACCAAGACCCCAGGAGAACAGGGACTTTCTTCTGGGTGGATGGCTATGTTCCCAGTGCCTGGCATCAGTGACGTTATAGAGTTTGCCTTCATCCTCTGGGTGCTGGGGAACCATTGCAGATGCTAAATAGGGGTGGGAGTGGAGGTGGGGTCACATGAGTACATTGGGGTGTTAGGAAGATCAAGGTGAATGTCACATATAGCCGATGACAGGTCTTTAGGAAGGGAGCTCCTTGGTGCATACGGAGGGCAAGAGAAGGAAGGAGGTTACTGATCTCACTCCTTGGCTACCTTGGACGATGCCCAGCTTTGCCGACCTGGTTAATTATCAGTAGCCAGTATCAATCTCATTTTGTGGCAAATGTTTGGAAACCTTGCTAAACAGTACAGAGAAGCTCTGAGAATTTTTTTTCCCTATTCTACAAACCCAGTAGCTGCCCAGGCATTCCAGTAGATGTTACGATGTCACGTGATAATCATTTTCTTCACTTATTGCTACTTCCATGATAGATTTGAGAAATCTTAATGAATTATCTTTCTTTGCAATGCATTGAATGCTTTGATATAAAATGGCTTCTTTATGTAAAAATAGGTTTAATAGTTTCAAGAAGGCTGACCTCATAGCTGTTTGGGTCATGCAGTTAGGTTGTCTGGAAAGTTAAAAATAAAAAAGATAAGAAAGCGGACATTCTGCAGTTCTTCTGAGAGAATTGATATGATGTATCATCCTGTTGACTGGGAAATGATGAGGAAATGAACACTTCCCCATGTATAACTTTTCCTGGTAACTGAACTTCATCACTTTAAGACCTGGATATTTAAAATTTTTCTCTTCAATTTTGGATGGAAATCTTTCTAAAATTATTTACTTTCTTGTGCTCGTAAGCAGAGTGAATTCAACATTCCTTTCTTGGGAAAGAAAGAATTTTGCACAATGATTGAAGTATGTGATAATGTATTGGCACTTGTGAGTGTCTTGCCAAGTGACCCCAGAATGCCATGTTTTCAACATTACTGCCCTTAGTTTTTAGGTAGTGGGTGCCTCTAGCAGCATAGCCACGTGTGCCTTTCTTGAATTTACTCAACTTGTCTCTTGAAGCCTGGGAAACAGGAGAGCTTACTCGCTTTGTAAAATGAGAGTAAATATGCCTTGGGGGAGTCTGAGAAGGCCTGTGTAAGTCAAGTGAATGGCTTTTATTGCACAGGCTTTATTATATCTTTAACATTTCAAAGAAAGAGGACTCATTTTATATTTTTCAAGTCTTCCTAACATTAAACTATCCGTATCTGAAAAAAAAAAAGATTATAATATCTCCCCTTCTACTGTCAATGATGCTGGGTTTGCGAAGTGAAAGAAAAATCCCCAAGCCTCTTATAGTGTCTGTCCAGAGGCCTCCTCTCTTCCCTTTGGGTACAAGGTGTATGAGGTGAGGTCACTGGAGGTGTTCCTATACTAAAGTTTGTTTGTCATCATCTTTGATAACTTACTGGGCATCTATCATATATAAGGCACTGTGAACAACACAGGGAGTGCCTTCTTCCTAGAAATTTAAATCCTAGTTTGGAAGAGGAAGTAGTGGAAGAGAAACAACTACAGTACTTGGATTTTGTCAGGGGATGCAGCAGCGTAGTACACCTCTAGAAAATCCAGGGCTGAGCAAGAGTCCTTTCTCCAGAAGGTTGACCTTTGACTGAGAATACAGACAACCCAGATGGAGCCGAGGGGAATGAAGCAGCCCCAGGGAAGGCCCAGTAGCAGAATCAGCCGTGTCCATCCGTGGGGTGGCACATCGTGACCAGATCAGCATAGACAAGTTAAAGCTTGTCTGCACATGCCAGGAGAGCGAGGTGGACAGCAAGGGCCACGGGAGTTGGGGTAGGTGATTACCTCCACGTGGGGAGGAGGGTGGTTCTTGAAAACCGCATGGAGTGGGAGGGTTACTGTTGGATCTCGATGAATGAGTACAATTGCTGAACTGCAGAAGGGGAGAGAAGGCCGGCCAAGAGGAGAAGACTGCCTGGGATGGGGGGGTGGGGGGTGCCGAAAGGCCAGGTGTATGTTATAACTCTGTTCTGCTCTCTTCCCGAGAAGAAGACTTCTCTCTCTGAGCCTCCCAGTGGGAAGACGGTGGGTTCTGGAGTTGGATGAACTGGTCTCAAGACCAGTTCTACCACTTTCTAGTTGTGTCACCCTCAGCAGCTTTCTTAACTCCCTGTAACATCAACTCCCTCCTAAAAGGAAGGGAGATAATAAGACCGATCTGTGGACTCCTCGGAAGAATACATGAGAGTTATATTTGACCGTGCACTATATAAACATAGTGTGTGCTCAGTCATTGGTAATTTCCTTGGGCCAGCCCTTCCTCAGGGCCTTGAGCTGTGGCCTCCTGATGCCCACAGGCTGTGTCCACTTACTGACTCAATGAGAGGTCCCGTTCAACTCAGCAGGTGCAGGAGGAAGTGCATTGTGTCATCTTCTTCCTACACTTCTCCTCTCCCTTTTCAGATCTTAATTGTTTGCCCTTCCCTGTTGCTGTTTCTATCTGGTTAGAGTTTGGAACAGTTAACCCAGCTCAAACCCTTGGTGTCGTCTTTGGTTCATTTTTGCCTTTCATGTGACATTTCTAGTCCATCATCTGATCCTGTCCGTTTCTTTCTCTTGCGATGTTATCGTCTCCGTCTCCTGGGGACTCACATCATGTCATGAATGGATTGCACAGAAGCTTTCTGACTTTGGTCAGCCCTGTCCAGCTTGCACATTCTTTAGATACCACTGAACCCCTCTGTCCTTCCATAATCCTTTGATTTGGCCGTACCTTTTCCATCTAACCTTGCTTTTCATTAGTTCTTAGAGTACTAACAGACACATTTATTTATGCTGCTTGTGTGCCAGGTATGTGTTAAGGACTTTATTTATATTAGACCATTTTCTTTATTTCAGCCCCCAACGTTGCGCAGCTTATCAGTGTTTGAACCCAGGCAATCTGGGTTCACTCTTTTTTTGTTGTTTTTTGCTGCACCAGGTGGCATGCGGGATCTTAGTCCCCCAGCTGGGGATCGAACCTGTGCCCCCTGCAGTGGAAGCTCGGAGTCCTAACCCGTGGTCCACCAGGGAAGTCCTCAGAGCCTACACTCTTAAGACCTGTGTGTCTTCATCGTCTTCCATCCATATAAACCCCTAGAGAGCAGGGGCCCCGTGATTTATCACTGCTCACCACACTCTGTGCCTTGTCCTGACATACAGTAGACACCACTGAATGCGTTCTCTGCATAATTTCCTCATTCCTTCTCTGGGCCCTAGTTCACGCCGTTCTCTCCCAGCATCATGGCGGGAGGTTCAGGAAGGGGTCGGTAGTGTGATATGAACTCATACAACCTGGGTTCATATCTCAGACATCTACCCACTACTTCACCTTGGTTGGGTCACTTCTCTGAAGCCACAGTTTTCCTCTACAAAATGGGGATACTAGTAACGCCACCTCATAAAGTTTATATGAAGAATCAATGAAGTCATGTGTGTCAGATGCTTTAGTCCTGTGCCTGGCACATGGAAAAGGGTCCATAAACATCAGCTCTTGTAAACAGTTGAATTATGCCCTCCCCTGCTGCTTTCAGCTCACTTTTGTCTGTTCTTTTAGGCCTATCTCAACTCGCATCATCTATCTGGCACTTGTGTAACTTCTTCAGCTCACAAAGAACCAGACACTTGCTTCTTTTTGACCATTTATTAGCTGTGTGACTTTGAGCAGGTTACTACATTGTACAAGTCTCAGTTGTATTATGGTGATAAAAAAGGGTTTTCTTTGTGTGGAGTAAAGACGGAGTATGTGACGCATTGTAAGCACTCAGTTCATTTTAGTTTTCTTGCCTTTTTTTCCCTCCCTCGTCACCAACCCCTCCTCTACCGACAGACCAGCAGGCCCCCATAAAGGCTCATTGACAGACTCAAGTCCTAACTTCGCTGTTGGAAGTTACATGGAAGAAAGGGAGGCTTCTACTGTATGGAAAGGACTGGATTGAGGTCCAGTAGCAGGAAACTCTACGTTGAAGAACCCTTGCCCTGTGCCCTTTGGTCTTGTTGAAATGTACTCTTGGTGGCCCTTATAAACATAGCCAAGTTTTATACTGTGTAACAAAATTTTGACATCCTTTGGACTCATTAATTCAACAAATGATTCTTGAATACCTACTTTGTGCCAAGAACCGCCCTAGCTGTCGAGGGTATGATGATGGACAAAACCAACCTGGTTTTCGTCTTCCCAGAGCTTGTCCTGCCGGGGAGACAGACACCAGCCATGCAAATATTACATTATAAAGCTGGATGTGTTATGAGGGGAAAGCAAAGGTGCTAGGAGATACATGCTAAGGGGATTTAGTGTTGAAGGCCAGGGAAATGTTCCCAGTGAAAGGGATGTTTGAGCAGAGATCTGAGGGCTGAGTACGAGTGCCCAAGGAAGGAGGCAAGGGAAACCTTCAGATTTAATACTCACTCTTAGTCTCTTAATGTAAGATGCTATTTAGTGTTCTGTGAAGCTTGGATGATGACAGATGATAATTAGTTTTCAAACCTGGAGGTGCCTAAATATGCTGTCACTGACGGTTTTTATCTCACTTGTGCATAAATGGTGTGTGTGTCAGGCTGGGAGAGGGAGGCTGAATGTACTTGAGCACAATCAGGCGTTGTATTTTTATTACACTCGGGGCCAATGCTGTCTGTCAGGCTCATCCAGGCACTTTGTCCCGGGACGGATCGCGTTGTCTGGGCTTGTCTGCTCAAGGGCAGGTGCTCTTTATTTTAATTTGTATTACGTATATTTGCTCTGTAAGTTGTCGTTTGTTGGAACTTGGAGAGCCAGGTGCTTGCAGCTAGAGTATGGGCCAACTTTTTGGAAATTTGAATGAAGTTTGTTAACACAAATAAGGGACACCCTTCAGCCAAGTGTAACGGGCTACCGAAATATGACAGCTGTTAAGGAACAGACCTTTAAACCCCTCCCCGCCGCTTCCCCTAGTATAGTCATCTCAACGGAACCCATTTTCTGACCTCTTTCAGGAAAGAGGTCAGAAACATTACAGCAGAGTTTTCCAAAGTGATGAGCCCATGATAGTATTAGAGATGATTTTAGACTGCCTGACTAGGTCAAGGGAAGACTGTGTTTGTAGCTAGCCTTTCTTCAACACCTGTCACTTGTGATTTCCCTTTTGACATCAAGAAGCAGGCCCTAGGACATTAATAACTTTGCTTTGTTTTCATTATACTTATGTTTATGATACTTTCTGTTTATGGCAAGTGATACTAATTTATAGCCGTGATTTACAGACTTTTTCAAAAATGATGTTAAAAATGAATTGATTTAAAAAAAAAATAAAGTACATAATAGTAGAAATGGCACTCAGAGTTGACAAAATCATTGAGGTGGTTCTTGAATGACTGAAGTTTGGGAACACTGCCTTGGTGTAATCTGGACTTTTTTCCTGCTATCTGGCATTTGTATTCTGGTTCTGAGGGCCTATAAAAATTTGGGTGTTAAAATCTGATAACACAATAAAATATTATGTTACCCTCACTGTGGCTCTAATCAAAAAGATGGATAATAGTAAGTGTTGGTGAGGATATGGACAAGTTGGAACCCTCATAAATTGAGAGTAGGAATGAAAAATGGTGCAATTTCTTTGGGAAACAGTTTGACAGTTCCTCACAAAGTTAAAACATAGAGTTACCTTATGATCCAACAATTTCAGTCCTAGGTATATACTCAAGAGAATTGAAAACCTATGTTCAGGTAAACACCTGTACCCGAATGCCTATTGCAGCGTTCTTCATAATGGCCAAAAAGTAGAAACAACCCATACGTCCATCAACTGATGAATGGATTAAAATGTAGAGTGTATCCATCCATATCTGTACCCATCCATACAGGTACTACTCAGCCATAAAAAGGAATGAAGTATTGATGCGTGCTGCAACATGGATAAACCTTGGAAACATTATGCTAAGTGAAGTAAGCCAGACACAAAAGGTTACATCTTGTAGCGTTCCATTTATAGGAAATGTCCAGAACAGGCATATCAGTAGAGGCAGAATGTAGATTAGTGACTGCAAGGTTTGGGTGGAGAGGGAATGGAGAGTGGTTGCCAGTGGGTATGGGGTTTATTTTTTGGGTGATGGAAGTGTTCCCAAATTAGATGGTGGTCACACAACCTTTTTTTTTTTTTTTTTTTAAATAAACAGCTGAAATTTATTTCTCACGGTTCTGGAGGCCATACGTCCAAGTTCAAGGTGCCAGCATGGTTGGGTGAGGGTCCTCTTCCGAGTTGCAGACTTTTCTTTGTATCCTCACAAGGTTGAGGGACGAGCTATTAAATATACTAAAAATCACTGAATTGTACACTTTTAAAATTAGGATGTAATTCCTAATACCATAGAATTTATGGTATGTAAATTGTATCTTAATAATAAAATTGGGCAGCCTAAAAAAGTGTAGCTGTCCGTGTGAAGGCTTTACGTGGCCGTGTTGACTACTACTGCTGCCCGTAGAATGACATTGCCCCTCTGTTATTAGGATTATGCTTTTCCCAGTGGTGCCCACGTGGCCTTGGGAGCCAGAATCCTAATACAGACCAACATGGGTAGGTTCTAACAGGCTGTGCAAAGTGTAACATTACATTTCCATCTTCACAGTAGTACTCTGAGATCTGTGGGCTATTCATATGTATGTGTATATACATATATATACCTAACTGAATATATATATGGATGTATGAATACCTATATTACTCATACGTAATAGGGGGAGATTAGACTAAAGGAGTTGGGTGGTAGAGTAGGGCCTTGAACCAGTTCTTTGTGCTATACTTTCTGCTGTAGTCTGTAAACAACTTGTCACACACTTGAGAGGTAACAGGCCAAGGTCACAACTGCAAAATGGGGTTGAAGATGAGAAAGTTCACTCCTGCCAGATTAACTCACTTATTTAAGGATGTATTCTCATGAACCTTTTCATTGACGCCACTATAAATATTGACTCAAGATGTCTTAAACAGCCATAATAGAATACTTCGTAATTTACAAAGCACTCTCAAACACAGTACTTCATGTTATCTTAGTTTAAAGCTAGGGAAACCAAAGTCTGAAAGTTAAGTAACTGGCCCTAGACACATAGGAAAGTCAGAAGTCGAGTTGGATTTTAAGCTGGGTTGTCTGACTCCATGCCTGCTGTGTTTTCGGTCTTTCCCCACGCCCTCCCGTTGTTTTGTTTGGAACGTGTGGATCCATTCATTCTCCATTCATTTGACGGTTACTTACTGAGTGCCTCCTAGGGGTAAGAATCTGTTCTGGGAGCTGGAGCCAGGCTAGACGAGGACCCTAAATCTTATGGTGCAGACGGTTTAGGGGGATGGGCCCAGCTGGAGACCATTAGCCTAATAAAGCAAGGTACTTTCAAAGGGTGATGTCTTAAGAAGAAAATAAGAAGGTGGTGTGACAGAAGTGAGTGAGACGTGTCCAAGGACTTTTTTAGATTGGATGGTCAGGGAGCACCTCTCTGAAAGGTGACATTTGAGTTGAGACCAGAAGGACCTGAGAAAAGTCAGCCAGGCAAAGATCCGGCAGAAGATTTTTCTAGAAAGATGAACATCTAGTGTTCTGCATAGCCCAGCGTTTCTAAGGCTCCTTCTAGGAATCGAATTCTGAGTCCTGAATTTAAACCATTGTTCTGGTCTTCTTCTGTATACACATCTGTCATTTTCTACTTTTTGGCAGTGTGTATGTATGTGTGTGTGCGTGTGTATATACCTATATATATATAATATAGCATGTGTATGTACGTATCTATAGATACACACACATGTTGTATTATACATAGTATAAATAAACAATTATAAAAATAAATTTCAAATTAAGTACTTCTTTTTCAGTAGAAAAATATCATTCTAAAGGTGTGATTTTCCTATCAGGCATAAGGCTTTTGCGAAATCACTTTGAGTGATTCCCTCTTAGGAATCTGACCTGGGGTTTTTGCTTGGGTGACTAAACAGTTGTTGTGATGACCATGAGAAGAAGATAGCATCTCCAGTTGTTGGCCCTCCTCAGGACCACCTGTTGACCATATATTTCATGAGACTCCCTGAAGGCATTTGCAAACCCTACACACACAAGTGCTGTCGGGCAGTGTCTATTTGATGCTAAATAAATAGATCTGAGTTGGCTCAGATGGAATGAATTCTTTGTTCCGGGGAAAATGTCATTCTTTCAGAACTTCCAAGCAGAAAGCTTTTGTTTTGTTGGTAGCGCCATGCATTCCAAAACAAGAAACAGGCCGATGAAAGGATAGAGGTGATTTGAGTCAAATACTGTGAGTTTCGGGGTGGGAGGTGGCTGGTGGTGACTGCGGTGGCATCTGGGGAGGATGAGGTAGGAGGTTCCGTGACAAGGATTTTGGTAGCTGTTGTCTCCCTTAAGAACTGGTCTCGGTGATGATCGTCAAGGCTCTCTGGGGCTCTCAATGGAAACACAGCCGCTGTCGAACCTCAATTCCTCTTCCTCAAAGCTTCACCTTCCTCCTTGCTTTTCCGTATCTCCCTATACTGTATGTTCTCTCTGCAGTTAACTCTTTTCATAGAGCAACCCTTCCACATTTTCTTCCCCTTGTAAAAAAAAAATACAAGTGGAGGACAACAGCTCAGAACATCTCTGCCCCACTCCCCCAGTCCCATCCCTCCCCAACAAAGGTTTCTCCCAGGGAGTTCTCCATTCTTTCCCTGAGAGCAGAGCCTGGGTCCCAGACTGTGGTAGAACCTTCCAGCTTTACGGTATTTCCCAGTTTCTGCAGCATCCTTGCTCATGCTTGCGTGTGCTTCTGGAGGGCAGGTGCTTCTTTTTGTGTGTATCGTAGATGCAAATCAGTACAGGAGCCCAGTGAACTGAGCTGTTCTCTGCCTAGAAAGCGTACCACACACGGGTTTTTTTCTTTTCTTTCTTTTCTTTTCTCCTGTGGTTTACTTGGCTGATTTTTTTTTTTAATTGAAGTATAGTTGATTTACAACGTTGTGTTAGTTTCAGGTGTGCAGCAAAGTGATTCAGTTATACATATATATATATCTCCCTCTGTTCTTTTTCAGATTCTTTTCCATTGTAGGTTATTACAAGATATTGAATAAAGTTCCCTGTGCTATACAGTAGGTCCTTATTATCTATTTTATATATGGTAGTGTTTATCTGCCACACTCCTAATTTATCCCACCCTCCCACCTCTCCCCTTTGGTAACCACAGGTTTGTTTTCTGTGTCTGTGAGTCTATTTCTGTTTTGTAAATAAGTTCATTTGTATCACTTTTTTAGATTCCACATGTAAGTGATATCATATGATACTTGTCTTCCTCTGTCTGACTTACTTCACTTATATGATAATCTCTTGGTCCGCCCGTGTTGATGCAGATGGCATTTTTTCATTCTTTTCTATGGCTGAGTAATATTCCATTGTATATATGTACCACATCTTCTTTATCCATTCATCTGTTGATGGACGCTTAGGTTGCTTCCATGTCCTGGCTATTGTAAATGGTGCTGCTATGAACGCTGAGGTGCATGTCTTTTTTTTTTTTTTTTTCTGTAGCCCTCAGGACATACAGGTTGGTGTTGACCTGTACTGACAGCTACTTCTCGTTTTCTCTCTCTCTTTTTTTTTGTAGTATTCTCTCTCTCTGCATTTGTCTTTTCCTGGGATGCTAATGGCTTGCAGAAAACTTGAAGTATACCCCCTAATCTTCCCTATTTTTATTTGATCCTGGAAAGAGATAGCTTGCCTTTTTCTAAATGCAAGTTTTTGAAAAATTACTCTGGGAAATATAGATATGTAGAGAATTTTATGAATTCTGCAGATATTTAATCCTTTAAAGGCAGTCATTTTTATTGGTGTATCACCACCCTCTTATAGTCACTGCTGGCCTAAAAGGCCAGTTTCTAGAGTCACCTTCAAAAGTGAAAGAACTAGAAAAGAATTAAATTCAGATTTCCTAGAAAAAAAATAGAATCCATCTGTATTTTATAGTGTTGTTAAGAAACTTGGGACAACAACTCAAGATGTTATCAACAGCAAGCCTGTAGTCATTGGTGTCCCAAGTTCCTTAATTTTCTCATCGACCCATCTAGGTGGGAGAGCCATTTCTATTTACATTACCATTAAAATTTCTGATGGTAGTCATAGACGGTAAACTAAGTCAGCTTAAATGACTTGAATAATTTCCTGGTATATAACACTGTGCTTTCTTTAGATCATTTAAAGGGATGTCTGTGAATCTCCTGCATTGGAGGATGGAGAGGCACTGTATGGTGGTGAAGAGCAGAGACCCTGGCGCCAGCCCCCTGGCTCTCAGCCTGGCTCTGTGTGGCCTTGGGCAAGTCACCTCCCCTCTCTGTGCCTCAGCTTTTCAGCTCCGAAGTGGGACACTTCTAGTACCCAATCTTGGGGACCCTGGGAGGATTAAATGGTTTATATATATTAAATTTTGGCAAGGTGCCTGCCATGTGGTAAGTGACATTTAACTGTTCGTAATTTTATATATTTATTTTTCCCAATTCTAAGAAGTTTCTTCTTCTTAATTTTATAGCACAGAAAACTTGATATCTTCTCAGCCATAGTATTTGGTGAGATAAATCAACCCTATTTTATTTTGCATTAAAGGCTTTAGAATTTGTTTGAAGCCATCAATTTTGCAGGTCTTAAGACTGAAACTCCTCTGTTTATTCACCAAATACAGACCTCTTGGAGGGTTTTCACCTGCATTTCCTCCTGTATCCTGATGCCACACCTGAGAGGATCCTGGGAGCTTAGGCTTTATGGCTCATTCTGGCCCTTGACTTTCTTTTCTTTTTTTTTTTTTTTTAATAAATTTATTTATTTTGGCTGCGTTGGGTCTTTGTTGCTGCACAAGGGCTTTCTCTAGTTGTGTCGAGCGGGGGCTGCTCTTCGTGGCGGTGCGTGGGCTTCTCACTGCGGTGGCTTCTCTTGTTGCGGAGCATGGGCTTAGTTGCTCTGCGGCATGTGGGATCTTCCCGGACCAGGGCTCGAACCTGTGTCCCCTGCATTGGCAGGTGGATTCTTAACCACTGTGCCACCAGGGGAGCCCTGGCCCTTGACTTTCTTTAATGTTCTCTTAAAATCTATAATCTGTACTGTATGTCAGTGTGAATGTTTCCATGTGTAGATTTTTTTCTTTTGTGTATCTCAGAAAGCTCTGTAGCCATCGTCTGGTCCCTCATTGAGGGACACAGAGCAGGCGCTGCTGGCCCTGCTTCGTGAGGAGGGAGCGGGTCCAGGGAGGCTAGTTGCACCGCATCCTGAGTCAGTGCTTGCTGAGCCAGCAGAGGGCCAGTGTTTAAACTATGTATAATTCAAAAACAAGAAGTATACTCTTGAATTCTGCCCTCATTCTGGGCGTATATGATCTTATAAGGTATTAACCTCAAAAGTACTGTTTTTTCCTCGCGTCCATCACTGTGTACAAATAGTGCCAAGTACCTGCCCTGTGGATGGGAGCTGGCTTTGGCATTTGGGCCCTTGCCCTTTCTGTTGATAGGGGGTTGGATGATGGTGGTATCCTATTAATTTGAAGACGGGAAGAAGAAGACAGTGACCAAAGATTATAGGTCCGTATGGGAATTCCCTGGCGGTCCAATGGTTAGGGCTTGGCACTTTTACTGCCGTGGGCCTGGGTTTGATCCCTGGTTGGGGAACTAAGGTCCTGCAAGCTGCACGGCGTGGCCAAAGAAAAAAGCCAAAAAGATTACAGAGTTGTAGAAATTCAGTGCTGGTTGGCCATGGGGTCAACTTTCCAGCCCCTGCCTTTACACACTGGAGAACAGGGGACAAGGTCTGCTCGAGGTCACATAGCTCCTAAGGTTAGAGCCACAGGCCTGCATGGTGTTCCCCCTGCACAACATAAAGGCGACTTTGCAAGATGAGGACCTATGAGATCAATGTCACTCAGTAGCATAGGACATGATGCATTTCGTGTTTCCCTAGAGTGCAGTAAAAATGGGATTTTCTGGAGGACGAGGAGAAAGCTTCACTTTAATCACTCAGGAACCCAGAGTGGACGTTCTCTCAAGCCACAATTATAGTAAACTTGTGGGGAATTTGTGTTGAAGAATCTAGAAGATTCTTCCCCTGCCACACCATAACCTGCGAGGGCTAGGACCTTCTCTATCGATTTTCCCATCAGGAATGTCTGCAGCTCTGGTCTCAGGGGGTTCATGAAAGAAAGATAAGAAGGTGCGAGCCGGACAGGGTCACTAAGAGGAATGTGAGAGGTGAGGGGGTCCTACACCTCAAAAATTCACCCCTGTCAGAGTTGGGATCTTCAACCTCAACCAGGATTTCTTTTCTTTTCTCTTTTTTTTTTTTTTTTGCGGTACGCAGGCCTCTCACTGTTGTGGCCTCTCCCGTTGCGGAGCACAGGCTCCGGATGCGCAGGCTCAGCGGCCATGGCTCACGGGCCCAGCCGCTCCGCGGGATGTGGGATCTTCCCGGACCAGGGCACGAACCTGTGTCCCCTGCATTGGCAGGCATAGTCTCAACCACTGCGCCACCAGGGAAGCCCTCTTTTCTCTCTTTTATCCAGCCAATATCTGAACGTCGCATTGTGCCAGGCAATGCATGAGACATAAGGCTGCGTCATCAACCCAGGCATGGCCCCAGCCCCATATTTTAGAAAGGGAGAGAGGCAAATGCAGGATAATGAACAAATAAATACTCACAGGCTTGCTAAGTCCTGTGAAGGAAGCAAACGGGACACACAGGGAACAACAGCAATTTGGGGGCTCTTTTGCATACGGGGCTCCACCGGAGGTGTCCCTGTGATGTGATACTTGAGTTGAGACTGAGGGGTGAGAAGGTTAAAGGAGCATCACAGTGACAGGCCTTGAGGTAGAAAGGGCCAGATATCCTCAGTGTCCAGCGTGGTGGTCTGGGGAGAATGTGGCAGGAGACGAAGTTGGAGAGGCGGGCAGGACCCGGACAGACCAGCCTGGACTTTGCAGGCTGTGGATTTTCATCCCACAGGGCTTGGAGCAACATTTAAACTGTGTGTTGAGAAGGTTTTAATGAGTCTTCAGAACGTTAATCTACGTGAAAGACGCCCATCACCCAAGACCATATATTGTATGACTCGATTTATGTGCAATGTGCAGAATCCATTATGTGAAATAGCCAGGCAAACCCAAAGAGACAGAGAATAGATTAGTGATGGCCCAGTGGTAGGTGGTGGGCTGTGTGACATGGACAGTGACTGATTTATGGGCCCAGGGAGTTTTTTTGGAGGGGGGGTGTTGAAAATAAAATTGGTTTTGGTTATGGTTGCATGAATATACCAGAACTCACTGAATTGTACACTCTATATAGGTGACTTGTAGGGTATATACATTATATTTCAACAAAGCTGTTATTAAAAAATGAAAAAGTCTACTGCTGCCTGACAAACCTGCTTCATTGTTCTAGGCAGCTGTCCCCAGTCTAGCAGCTGTGAGGGCCTTTCTCTGCCCTCCTGGCATGTGAGCATCTCCTGCCCCTTCTCCTGCGGCCTCACTAAGTAAAAGGCATCAGCTGCTGATAATGTCGCTTCTTTTTTTTTTTTTTTTTTTTTTTGCAGTACACGGGCCTCTCAGTGTTGTGGCCTCTCCCATTGCGGAGCACAGGCTCCGGACGCACAGGCTCAGCAGTCATGGCTCACGGGCCCAGCCGCTCCGCGGCATGTGGGACCCTCCCGGACCGGGGCACGAACCCGTGTCCCCTGCATCGGCAGGCGGACTCTCAACCACTGCGCCACCAGGGAAGCCCCATGTCAGCTTCTTGCATCAAACCTCCATGTCTTCCGATCCCGTACAGGCTTCTGCGCTGTCCTTTCACAATGCTCAGAAATGGTTTTAAATCCTGACTCTGCGTCTTGTTGGTTGTGTGACTTAGGCCAGTTATTCGACAGGTCCGTGAGCTCCAGTTTCATTTCTTTTTTTTTAAATTTAAAACTTTGTGAGCTTCCCTGGTGGTGCAGTGGTTGAGAGTCTGCCTGCCGATGCAGGGGACACGGGTTCGTGCCCCGGTCTGGGAAGATCCCACATGCCACGGAGCGGCTGGGCCCGTGGGCCATGGCCGCTGGGCCTGCGCGTCCAGAGCCTGTGCTCCGGAACGGGAGAGGCCACAACAGTGAGAGGCCTGTGTACCACAAACAAACAAAAAAAAACCTTTGTATTTTCACAAACACTTAACTAGCACTTACTATGTACCTATCACTAATATCTGTAAGTGCTTTAAGAATATTAACTTATTTACAAATTTTAACACGTTTACTCATCCAGATAACCCCATGAGGTGTAGGTACTCTTAGCTTCTCCACTTTGTGGGTGAAAAAACTGAGGCACAGAGAGGTTAAGTCACTTGTATGAGGTCACACAGCTGGGAAGTAGCAGAACTGAATCCAGGCAGTCTAGCTCCAGAGGCCTTGCTCCCAAACACTCTACCTCCATGGTCACAGGTACTCTCCTGGCCTGTAAAATGGGCTTAATATAAGCTTCTTCCCTTTTTTCGTTTATGATCCTTTGATCTTCAATGACTATATCTTATACCATTTCTGCAGAGCTCAGCATGGTGCCTGAAGCATAGTCTGTAAATAATGTACTTAATTAAGTCACTTTCCATCCATTTCTTCATTGACGACCTCAGACCCCACAAGGATTTGGGTGCCCCGTTGATGTTTGGGCTCTGCCTTAGCTCTGCCTTTTAGGGCCATGATGTCACAGGGAAGGCACGCTCTGCATTTAGGTTTCCTCATCAGTAAAGTAGAGATAGTAATGACCTGGCCAGCATCCTCCCCCGGCTCCTCTCAGGGATCAGTGACACATCACCGCATGGGCAGGTGCCCTGTGAACCCTGCAGCCCCCTAGCAATGCAGGAGTTCAGTTTCCTATGCAGCCCAGCTGTTTGGACTGTGCAGTGTTGGTAGATGGTTGAATAGACTGCAGTTCTCCCATGGAAATGTTGATGGACCCAGGTGAATTGGAGGTGATTGATGCGTTGTATGTTCATCTCAAGATGGAACTTGCCCCTGGGCAGTAATGACACCCAAACAACGGGCGAAGCTTCCAGGTTTGTTGCCGTGGCCACTGCATGGTCCACACTGTGAGTTGATCGTCTGCGGTTCCATGAACTTAAACTTGCTGCCTGTCCAGGGAACTAGTTAATTCTTCCTTCGGTTCAGGGTAGGCATGCCTGTGACAATACTTGTAGCCAATGTTCGGTTCTTAGACCAAATCTAATTTGTAGTTTTGGAAAAATAAACTGTGCTGGGCATGGCGGAGAGTACAGTTCACTGGGTGAAGGACATTCTTTTCTCCTCTTTCACATGTTGCCCCCCTCCCCCCTTGGTCCAGGGGTTCCAGAATTGGATACAGTGGTTTGGTTACTGAATTACAACAACCAACCTTGGAAAGGACACATTTCTTTTACCAGAGTATTGTGCCATGCTTTGTGTTCAGCTTCTCAATTTTGTTTTTGTTTTTAGAATCTGAAAACTTGGTTTGTAGTTTTTGTTGAATAACAACTATGATATGTACGTATATGGTCGTCTACGCAGACACACGCATACACACACACACAACCTCAGACATCTACGTCACTGTTCAATTTCTTCCCTGCACTTGGTGTTATCTTTCAAGTTCATGATACTTTTTGGGGGTGGGGGTAAGGGAAGAGGAGCTCAGTGCTGAGCATTCAGGGCTGTCATTATAGTCTGAATTCTGGTCTTTAGACCCTCAGTTCTTTGGTTGATTGTGATTTGCATGTCAGTTTTTTTCCCCAGTGTTTTAGAGCAGGTCTAAAGATCATCCAAAAGATGATTCCAGACAACACTAACTTCTGTCCTGTCCCCTGTCCCCTCTCTGGGCACTTTTCGCCTTCGTGGCTGGACTCAGGATGCTATGGGCATGGCAGGCTGGGTCCCTTTCACAGCATCAGAAGTTGTGCAGAGTCTGGGTGGGTGGAACGCTGGGGGGCGGCGGGTGGGTTTGCCAGACCTTTAACTTGGAAGCCAGGCTTTCCTGGTTAAAATCTTCAGCTGGGATGCATTCCTTCCCAGTTCAGAAACCTCAAGTGAGAGCAGTCCATCTGACTTGTCTTCTGGGTAGCTTGAATCCTTGAACTCCTATTTTCACTTCCTTAAATTATCCTGGCATGGACATATTTGCTATTTCCAAGTTTTGTTTCAGTAATAAATCCTCTACTTATGTAGTAAAACCCAAAGAGTAGCTGTTTTTTGGTTACATCTTCTGATGTCTTCTGAGTGAGGTAAGTCTTAGAAGACACTGGTAACTAGTAAGAAAGTTGAGTTTGCTTTAGAAATAAAGTACTGTTTTTTTGTTGCTTCTTGTAAGAACTTGAAGCCATGGATTTGTTGCTGCATTCTTTTGCAGCTCTTCCGGTGATGTGTGGACCAGCTTTGCCCAAATGTTTAAAAGCTTTGCCAAAGCGAGAGAGTGGCATGGACATATATACACTACCAAACGTAAAATAGATAGCTAGTGGGAAGCAGCCGCATAGCACAGGGAGATCAGCTCGGTCCTTTGTGACAACCTAGAGGGGTGGGATAGGGAGGGAGACGCAAGAGGGAAGAGATATGGGAACATATGTATATGTATAACTGATTCACTTTGTTATAAAGCAGAAACTAACACACCACTGTAAAGCAATTATACTCCAAGAAAGATGTTAAAAAAAAAGAGCACAGACTTTTGTCTTCAGCATTTCTGTTCTTTCAGCTTGATGCCTTCCTCCCCACCCCAAATGGACAGCTGCGTGTTCCTCCTCCTTCACATCAGTTGCTCCATTCCATAAACGTAGTGAAGAGGCTTTGTTGGTTCTTAATTGAACTTCCAGGGTCCTCGCCGCTGGATCTGTGGTTGTGTTTGGATTTCACACAGCTTCTGCTTTGAAGGCAGCGGGAGGCCTCAGCAACGACTGCACATGCTCACAGCTCTAATCAGGGCAGAAGACCTGACAGTTTTTCTCAGGACCAAGTTTATTGATTTGCTAATTGTTTTTGTCTCTGAGGAGGTTTGGGATTTAAGTTTCTGGGCAGTTTATTTCCTTCTTCATACTCTGCAATTGTAAGTACAGGTAACATACTAAGTGGAGAAGTGTAGACTTTTAGATCTGAAAGGTACTGAGAGTTCTTTTAACCTGCTTTTCAGACAGTGAATTTAGTTGTTGTCCCCTTTCTTCAAATTATATTAAACCAGAAGCCTGGCAGGATGACTGAGAAAATCAGAGCAGCGAGCAGTAGTGTATGTGGGTGTCAGGTTTTTTTTTTAATTCATTTTTTTAAACATTTTTATTGGAGTATAATTGCTTTACAATGGTGTGTTAGTTTCTGCTTTATAACAAAGTGAATCAGTTATACATATACATATGTTCCCATATCTCTTCCCTCTTGCGTCTCCCTCCCTCCCACCCTCCCTATCCCACCCCTCTAGGTGGTCACAAAGGACCGAGCTGATCTCCCTGTGCTATGCGGCTGCTTCCCACTAGCTATCTACCTTACGTTTGGTAGTGTATATATGTCCGTGCCACTCTCTCGCTTCATCCCAGCTTACCGTTCCCCTTCCCTGTGTCCTCAAGTCAGTTTTAAAGTAAGCCTGTTAGTTCACTCGAGGGGCCCAAGAACCAGAAGTAAGTGGTTTAGCCAGTGTTGTGCATGGCAGAACATGGACTAAAGCCAGACTAAGAAATCAGGTTCCCTTCATTAGAGAGCAGGTTATTGGCTGCCAGGGGCCGTAGGGAAAGAACTGACACAGCAAGAGGGCACAAGGGAACTGTCTGGGGGGACAGAAATGTTCACATCATGATTGTGGTGTGGTTACATGGCTGTATGTATTAGTCAAAACTCATCGACTGGTACACTGAAAATTGGTGAGTTTTATTATATACAAAGTGGATAAAAAGTTGTAAGGGGTCTCCTAAAACATGTTCAGGATTTTTTGGGGGAGGGAGGGAAGGAGATAACACTTTCTCTGCTTTTTAATTCAGTGTAATTATATTAAATGATTCTTTCAAAAATATCAAAAGAAAAGAAACAATCAGACTCACTTCATTCCCAGTCTCGTCTGTTTGTCCAGTTGGCAGATTTACCATCACTCTGGACTCCTTGCTGCTGTTAGTTATACCAAGGCTTTGCACACCTTTTCTCTAGAAGGCCAGATAGTAAGTATTTTGGGCCTTGTGGGCATTTGGTCTCTGTCTCAGTTACTCATTTCTGTTATTGTATCTTGAAAGCAGCCAGAGACAATATGTAAACAAAAGAGCATGGCTGTGTTCCCATAAAACTTTACCTCCAAAACTGGGCGGTGGGCCAGATTTGGCCCATGCCCTGTATTTGCCGATCTGTGAGTTACACCTTTGTTCCTTTTGGAGAAACTCAGCGAAATGGGCGTTTTTCTACATCCTCACCAGAAAGATGAATGTTATAGAAAAGTGGAATTGTAGAGGCGTTTGGCAGACAACAGGTCCTCAAGGGCTTGGAATGCCCAGCAAAGCTCACAGATTTCGCTCTGTCAAGGAGAGGATGGTTTTGCCCAGGTCGGATTGTGGAGGATGAACCAAGAGGGAGAAGGGACTGAACATGGGAACCAGTTTCTGGATGATTGTAGAAACCTGGGCAGCTGTGACAGTAAGACAAGACGGAGGAGATCTAGTGGAGGGGTACTCAACATTAAGATGGAGAGAACTCAGAAACCTGAAGACTTGAAGTCCTGGGGATGAAGAATCTGGAGGAGGAGGCGAATGGTTTCCACCTTCTGGCTGGACAACTCTGTACGCCTTGGGGTCATTGACCAAAATAAGGAAAATGGGGGAGAGGCAGGCTTGATGAGAAAGATGAGTTTAGATTTGAATTGTGTTGAGTTTTAGATTAGCAGAATTTGGAACGCATCACTGTATAGCTCTGTAGCCTTCAGATTTTTGATCGTGCTTTTCCATAAGTAAATAATTTGCAGGCACACACTGACAGTACGTAGACATTTATCTCTAAGTAATACACACATTCTACTGGACTATAGTGCATATTATAAAACCTAACATAAGAATTAGGCATATCCAAAGGGTAAGAAATATTTTTTTTAAATTACAAGGCAAATATATGTTTAATGTGTGATTCTTCATGAACATTAGGATGTTACATCATTAGATGTGACACCATATTTCTAGTAGTGCTCTTAGATCTGGTCATCATTTGATTAGAATCATCAATTCACCGTTTCTGATAGTTAGCTTGGGCTTGTGTTACCTTCAGTGTGCAGTTCATTTTGCTTTTCTTGCTACTCCTTGTCCTTTTGAGATCGGTGTAGGATCCTGAGCCGAAGAGGGGAGGTCATGGCTGCAGTTGCCTCCCCTCAGAGTGCACACAGGATATTCTGACAGGGGTGAAAGAGGATGGCTTGTGAGGAAATTGGATCCTTCCACATCCAGAGGGAGGAACTGTGCTACCATCAGGGGTCTCAGCAGGTGCAAAGGCAGCGGCACAGCTGGCTGTGTCCTTTTGTCTCAGGCTGCTGCTGGGGCTGAGACAGGCTGGGACCTGGGACGCTTTGCTTCAGTGCCTGCACCTGGACACACGTCTCCTCGGGCAACAGAATACAAAGAAGCTACAAGGGATTAAAAATAACTGCGTGCATGCACAGCTGGGGAAAATTCTGGACAAGATACAAAAAGACCAAAAATCCAACAGCTGCTTCTGAAGAGCCGGGAGAAAAAGCAGGACACTGCGCATGCCCCCTGCACTCAACCCCTCCAAAGGGGTGGGCAAAACACCTAAGCCCCCACTCCAGCCCATCCCTCTGGACCCGCCCCCATCCTCAACCCATATAAGGAACCAGCTCGCCCCACCTCCGGGAGTGAGCAAAGGAACCTGTTACTTGTTTTTGCTCCCCCTGCTGCAGCAGGGGCCCCAATAAAGCCCTGCCTGAATTTTTTGTCTGGCCTCTGATCAACTTCTGTTGATTAAGGAGGCCAAGAACCCTGGTCAGTAACAGACTCCCCCCTTCACTGTTCTTCTTGGAGACACTGATTGTAGTTTTGACTCTTTAGGAAAGGCCAGTGGGTCAGGGGCCCGTCTGACCAGGCAAAAAGAATTCCTCAATCCTTCAACGTTATGGAGCTAAAACTCAGTACACCCTGTGTTTCAAACATGGTGTTATTGCCTGAATTCATACTGCTATACTTAAACCAGTTTTATCAGATAGTTTTTTGTTTTTGTTTTGTTTTTTAATATTTATTTATTTGGGGGCTTCCCTGGTGGCGCAGTGGTTGAGAGTCCGCCTGCCGATGCAGGGGACACGGGTTCATGCCCCGGTCTGGGAAGATCCCACATGCCGCGGAGCGGCTTGGCCCGTGAGCCATGGCCGGTGAGCCTGCGCGTCCGGAGCCTGTGCTCCGCAACGGGAGAGGCCACAACAGTGAGAGGCCCGCGTACCGCAAAAAAAAAAAAAAAAAAAATTATTTATTTGGCTGCTCTGGGTCTTAGTTGAAGTACACGGGATCTTCGTTTCTGCATGCAGGATCTTTTCATTGCAGCATGTGAACTCTTAGTTGTGGCATGTGGGATCTAGTTCTGTGACCAGGGATCAAACCTGGGTACCCTACATTGGGAAGGCAGAGTCTTAGCCACTGGGTCATGAGGGAAGTCCCCTATCAGCTAGTTTTAAAATTAAGGCCTACAGACTTCAACAGAACAGGGTGACAAAGAAAGTTATTCTAGGGCTCCCCTGGTGATGCAGTGGTTGAGAGTCCGCCTGCCAATGCAGGGGACGCGGGTTCATGCCCCACTCCAGGCAGATCCCACATGCCGCGGAGCGGCTGGGCCCGTGAGCCATGGCCGCTGAGCCTGCGCGTCCGGAGCCTGTGCTCCGCAGTGGGAGAGGCCACAACAGCGAGAGGCCTGCGTACCGCAAAAAAAAAAAAAGAAAGAAAAAAAAAGTCATTGTAGGATAGAGTTGGGTGTCTCACTTCACAAAAAGATACTTGGAGGTCCGAACAGTAGACCACCCTTCTGAATTTTGGGGAGACGTTATAATACGTTGAAGCAGGAGTGTCAGTAAGTTGAGAAGGCGGAGGAGTTTTGATGTCAGGTCCTTAACCATTTAATGTTTTTAGAAGTGTTGGGAATTCCGAGAATATTGTAATTAGATGTAGATGTTCCACCCAAGCCTTGCTTCCTTCCCTTTGGTTCAGATCATCAAGAACTGACCCCCTGCTAAGTGTTCCTCTCCTTTGCATTGGAGGTTCCTCCCCAGCACAGTGCCTTGTATGTGCTCGTTGCTCCATAGTGTTGCTGAATTAAATTGAATTGTGTGACCTGTGATTGATTCTCCTAGTCAAAGAATACAGTATACCCAAACCCTGTTTGCATCATCTGTCACTTGGTGGCCCTTTTAGGGGACCTACATGAGATGCAAATCTACAAACGTTAGTTAGATCGATTTCCGAATCAACACATTTACTTTATTTATTTATTTTTGAATTTTATTTTACTTATTTTTTTATACAGCAGGTTCTTATTAGTCATCCATTTTATACACATCAGTGTATACATGTCAATCCCAATCACCCAATTCATCACACCCCCACCCCCACCCCCTGCCGCTTTCCCCCCTTGGTGTCCATAGGTTTGTTCTCTACACCTGTGTCTATTTCTGCCCTGCAAACTGGATGATCTGTACCATTTTTCTAGGTTCCACATATATGCGTTAATATGCGGTATTTGTTTTTCTCTTTCTGACTTATTTCACTCTGTATGACAGTCTCTAGATTCATAGACGTCTCTACAAATGACTCAATTTCGTTCCTTTTTATGGCTGAGTAATATTCCATTGTATATATGTACCACATCTTCTTTATCCATTCATCTGTCGATGGGCATTTAGGTTGCTTCCATGACCTGGCTATTGTAAATAGTGCTGCAATGAACATTGGGGTGCAAGTGTCTTTTTGAATTATGGTTTTCTCTGGGTATACGCCCAGTAGTGGGATTGCTGGGTCATATGGCAGTTCTATTTTTAGTTTTTTAAGGAACCTCCCTACTGTTCTCCATAGTGGCTGTATCAGTTTACATTCCCACCAACAGTGCAAGAGGGTTCCCTTTTCTCCACACCCTCTCCAGCATTAGTTGTTTATAGATTTTCTGATGGTACCCATTCTAACTGGTGTGAGATGATACCTCATTGTAGTTTTGATTTGCATTTCTCTAATAATTAGTGATGTTGAGCAGCTTTTCATGTGTTTCTTGGCCATCTGTATGTCTTCTTTGGAGAAATGTCTATTTAGGTCTTCTGCCCATTTTTGGACTGGATTGTTTGTTTTTTTAGTATTGAGCTGAATGAGCTGTTTATATATTTTGGAGATTAATCCTTTGTCCATTGATTTGTTTGCAAATATTTTCTCCCATTTTGAGGGTTGTCTTTTAGTCTTGTCTGTAGTTTCTTTTGCTTTGCAAACGCGTTTAAGTTTCGTTAGGTCCCATTTCTTTATTTTTGTTTTTATTTCCATTACTCTAGGAGGTGCATCAAAAAAGATATTGCTGTGATTTATGTCAGAGTGTTCTTCCTATGTTTTCCTCTAAGAGTTTCATAGTGTCTGGCCTTACATTTAGGTCTTTAATCCTTTTTGAGTTTATTTTTGTGTATGGTGTTAGGGAGTGTTCTAATTTCATTCTTTTACATGTAGCTGTCCAGTTTCCCCAGCATCACTTATTGAAGAGACTGCCTTTTCTCCATTGTATATCCTTGCCTCCTTTGTCATAGATTAGTTGCCCATAGGTGCGTGGGTTTATCTCTGGACTTTCTATCATGTTCCATTGATCTATATTTCTGTTTTTGTGCCAGTACCATATTGTCTTGATTACTGTAGCTTTGTAGTATAGTCTGAAGTCAGGGAGTCTGATTCCTCCAGCTCCGTTTTTTTCCCTCAAGACTGCTTTGGCTATTCAGGGTCTTTTGTGTCTCTGTACAAATTTTAAGATTTTTTGTTCTAGTTCTGTAAAAAATTCCATTGGTAATTTGATAGGGATCGCATTGAATCTGTAGATTGCTTTGGGTAGTATAGTCATTTTCACACTATTGATTCTTCCAATCCAAGAACATCCATCTGTTGGTATCATCTTTAATTTCTTTCATCAGTGTCTTATCGTTTTCCGCATACAGGTCTTTTGTCTTCCTAGGTAGGTTAATTCCTAGGTATTTTATTCTTTTTGTTGCAGTGGTAAATGGGAGTGTTTCCTTAATTTCTCTTTCAGATTTTTCATCATTAGTATATAGGAATGCAAGAGATTTCTGTGCATTAATTTTGTATCCTGCAACTTTGCCAAATTCATTGATTAGCTCTAGTAGTTTTAGGATTCTCTATGTATAGTATTATGTCATCTGCAAATAGTGACAGTTTTACTTCTTCTTTTCCAATTTGTGTTCCTTTTATTCCTTTTTCTTCTCTGATTGCTGTGGCCAGGACTTCCAAAACTATGTTGATAATAGTGATGAGAGTGGACATCCTTGTCTTTTTCCTATCTTAGAGGAAATGCTTTCAGTTTTTGACCATTGAGAGTGATGTTTGCTGTGGGTTTGTTGTATATGGCTTTTATTATGTTGAGGTAGGTTCCCTCTATGCCCATTTTCTGGAGAGTTTTGATCATAAATGGGTGTTGAATTTTGTCAAAAGCTTTTTCTGCATCTATTGATATGACCATATGGTTTTTCTTCTTCAGTTTCTTAATATGGTGTATCACATTGATTGATTTACGTATATTGAAGAATGCTTGCATCCCTGGGATAAATCCCACTTGATCATGGTGTATGATCCTTTTAATGTGTTGTTGGATTCTGTTTGCTAGTATTTTGTTAAGGAGTTTTGCATCTATATTCATCAGTGATGTTGGTCTGTAATTTTCTTTTTCTGCAGTATCTTTGTCTGGTTTTGGTATCGTGGTGATGGTGGCCTCATAGAATGAGTTTGGGAGTGTTCCTTCCTCTGCAAATTTTTGGAAGAGTTTGAGAAGGATAGGTGTTAGCTCTTCTCTAAATGTTTGATAAAATTCACCTGTGAAGACCTCTCGTCCTGGACTTTTATTTGTTGGAAGATTTTTTTTTTTTTTTTTTTTAGTATGCTCCTAGAAAGAGAAAGAAGTTGGGTTTTATAGAAGATGTTGGGGGTAGGAGTTTATTAATTAATTTATTTTATTTTTGCTGTGTTGAGTCTTCGTTTCTGTGCGAGGGCTTTCTCTAGTTGTGGCAAGCGGGGGCCACTCTTCATCGCGGTGAGCGGGCCTCTCACTATCGCGGCCTTTCCTATTGCGGAGCACAGGCTCCAGACGCGCAGGCTCAGTAGTTGTGGCTCACGGGCCTAGTTGCTCCGCGGCATGTGGGATCCTCCCAGACCAGGGCTCGAACCCGTGTCCCCTGCACTAGCAGGCAGATTCTCAACCACTGCGCCACCAGGGAAGTCCTGTTGGAAGATTTTTTTTTTTTTTTTTTTTCTTTTTGCGGTATGCGGGCCTCTCACTGTTGTGGCCTCTCCCGTTGCGGAGCACAGGCTCCGGATGCGCAGGCCCAGCGGCCATGGCTCATGGGCCCAGCCGCTCCGCGGCATATGGGATCCTCCCAGACCGGGGCACGAACCCGTATCCCCTGCATCGGCAGGCGGACTCTCAACCACTGCGCCACCAGGGAGGCCCTGTTGGAAGATTTTTAATCGCAGTTTCAATTTCATTACTTGTGTTTGGTCTGTTCATATTTTCTATTTCTTCCTGGTTCAGTCTTGGAAAGTTATACCTTTCTAAGAATTTGTCCATTTCTTCCAGGTTGTCCATTTTATTGGTATAGAGTTGCTTGTAGCAGTCTCTTAGGATGCTTTGTATTTCTGCGGTGTCTGTTGTAACTTCTTTTTCAATTCTAACCCTATTGATTTGAGTCCTGTCCCTCTTTTTCTTGATGAGTCTGACTAATGGTTTATCAATTTTGTTTATCTTCTCAAAGAACCAGCTTTTACTTTTATTTATCTTTGCTATTGTTTTCTTTGTTTCTATTTCATTTATTTTTGCTGTGATCTTTACGATTTCTTTCCTTCTGCTAACTTTGGGTTTTGCTTGTTCTTCTTTCTCTAGTTCCTTTAGGTGTAAGGTTAAATTTTTTATTTGAGATTTTTCTTGTTTCTTGAGGTAGGCTTGTACAGCTATAAACTTACCTCTTAGAACTGCTTTTGCTGCACCCATAGGGTTTGGATGGTTGTGTTTTCATTGTCATTTGTCTCTAGGTATTTTTTGATTTTGTCTTTGATTTCTTCAGTGATCTCTTGGTTATTTAGTAACGCATTGTTTAACCTCCACGTGTATGTGTTCTTTACATTTTTTTCACTGTAATTCATTTCTAATCTCATAGTGTTGTGGTTAGAAAAGATGCTTGATATGATTTCAATTTTCTTAAATTTAGTGAGGCTTGATTTGTGACTCAAGATGTGATCTATCCTGGAGAATGTTCCCTGTGCACTTGACAAGAGAGTGTAATCTGTGTTTGGATGGAATGTCCTATAAATATCAATTAAATCTATCTGGTCTATTGTGTCACTTAAAGCTTGTGTTTCCTTATTAACTTTCTGTTTGGATGATCTGTCCATTGGTGTAAGTGAGGTGTTAAAGTACCCCACTATTATTGTGTTATTGTCGATTTCCTCTTTTATAGCTGTTAGCACTTGCCTTACGTATTGAGGTGCTCCTATGTTGGCTGCATAAATATTTATAATTGTTATATCTTCTTCTTGGATTGATCCCTTGATCATTATGTAGTGTCCTTCTCTGTCTCTTGTAATAGTCTTTATGTTAAAGTCTATTTTGTCTGATATGAGAATTGCTACTCCAGCTTTCTTTTGATTTCCATTTGCATGGAATATCTTTTTCCATCCCCTCACTTTCAGTCTGTATGTGTCTCTAGGTCTGAAGTGGGTCTCTTGTAGACAGCATATATATGTGTCTTGTTTTTGTATCCATTCAGCAAGCCTGTGTCTTTTGGTTGGAGCATTTAATCCATTCACGTTTAAGGTAATTATCTATATGTATGTTCCTATTCCCATTTTCTTAATTGTTTTGGGTTTGTTTTTGTGGTTCCTTTTCTTCTCTTGTGTTTCCCACTTAGAGAAGTTCCTTTAGCATTTGTTGTAAAGCTGGTTTGGTGGTGCTGAATTCTCTTAGCTTTTGCTTGCCTGTAAAGCTCTTGATTTCTCCATCAAATCTGAATGAGATCCTTGCTGGCTAGAGTAAGCTTGGTTGTAGATCCTTCCCCTTCATCACTTTAAATATATCGTGCCACTCCCTCTGGCTTTTATAGTTTCTGCTGAGCAATCAGCTGTTAATCTTATGGGAGTTCCCTTGTATGTTATTTGTCATTTTTCCCTTGTTGCTTTTAATAATTTTTCTTTGTCTTTGATTTTGTCAATTTGATTTTTATGTGTTTCAGCATGTTCTCCTTGTGTTTATCCTGCCTGGGACTCTCTGCGCTTCCTGGACTTGGGTGGCTATTTCCCTTCCCATGTTAGGGAAGTTTTCGAGTATAATCTCTTCAAATATTTTCTTGGGTCCTTTCTCTCTCTCTTCTCCTTCTGGGACAGCTATAATGTGAATGTTGGTGCATTTAATGTTGTCCCAGAGTTCTCTTAGGTTGTCTTCATTTCTTTTCATCCTTTTTTCTTTATTCTGTTCCATGGCAGTGAATTCCACCATTCTGTCTTCCCAGTTGCTTATCCGTTCTTCTGCCTCAGTTATTCTGCTATTGATTCCTTCTAGTGTATTTTTCATTTCAGTTACTGTGTTGTTCATCTCTGTTTGTTTGTTGTTTAATTCTTCTAGGTGTTTTAATTCTTCTAGGGCTTTTTTAAACATTTCTTGCATCTTCTCGATCTTTGCTTCCATTCTTTTTCTGAGGTCCTGGATCATCTTCACTATCATTATTCAGAATTCTTTTTTCTGGAAGGTTGCCTATCTCCACTTCCTTTAATTGTTTTTCTGGTGTTTTATCTGGTTCCTTCTTCTGGTCCATAGTCCTCTGCCTTTTCATTTTGTCTATCTTTCTGTGAATGTGGTTTTTGTTCACAGGCTGCAGGATTGTAGTTCTTGCTTCTGCCGTCTGCCCTCTGGTGGATGAGGCTATCTAAGAGTCTTATGCAAGCTTCCTGATGGGAGGGATTGGTGGTGGGTAGAGCTGGGTTTTGCTCTGGTGGGCAGAGCTCAGTAAAGCTTTAATCCACTTGTCTGCTGATGGGTGGGGCTGGGTTCCCTCCCTGTTGGTTGTTTGGCCTGAGGCCACCCAGCACTGGAGTTTACCTGGCTCTTTGGTGGGGCTAATGGCAGACTCTGGGAGGGCTCATGCACAGGACAACTTCCCAGAAATTCTGCTGCCAGTGTCCTTGTCCCCATGTTGAGCTACAGCTACCCCCTGCCTCTGCGGGAGACCCTCCAACACTAGCAGGTAGGTCTGGTTCAGTCTCCTCTGGGGTCACTGCTCTTTCCCCCGGGTCCTGATGAGCACACTACTTTGTGTGTGCCCTCCACGAGTGGAGTCTGTTTTTCCCCAAGTCCCGCAATCAAATCCCGCTAGCCTCCAAAGTCTGATCCTCTAGGAATTTCTCCTCCCATTGCCAGACCCCCAGGTTGGGAAACCTGCTGTGGGGCTCAGAACCTTCAGTCCAGTGGATGGACTTCTGTGGTATAAGTGTTCTCCAGTTTGTGATTCACCCACCAAGCGGTTATGGGATTTGATTTTATCGTGATTGCACCCTTCCTGCCGTTTCATTGCAGCATCTCCTTTGTCTTTGGATGTGGGGTATCTTTTTTGGTGAGTTCCAGTGTCTTCCTGTCAATGACTGTTCAGCAGTTAGTTGTGATTCTGGTGCTCTTGCAAGAGAGAGTGAGTGCACGTCCTTCTACTCCGCCATCTTGAACCGGGACACCAACACATTTCCTTTAAAACATAGCAAAATAAAGCAAAATCCTGTGGTTAAAAATACTTTAATGATCAAAGTACTTGATGTGAAGGGCTGTCAGAACAACTCTGGGCTCACTGTCTTTGTGGAATTAGAGGTTTTGCTGATTTGAGCCTATAGGCTGAGAGCATAGCTTTGGGATGTCTTTCTAATGGGCCACACCTGCCAGGACAGAGGCTGATCTAGTCAACAATCTGATTTCAGTCTCGTACAGAAAATTAGAAGGGAATAGCTCTAGAGTTTTTGCGCTGGGGCATTTACTGTCATGTCTTAATCTTCATGTACACAATCCTTTCCACATTTTGGAGAGATTAATTAGTTAATAAAAACTAATCCTTAGTACAGAGCAAGTATCTTGTCAAAGATTGGAGTTTTGTTTTGGGGTTTCATTTTGTTTATAATATTTCCCAGTGTAGAAATGACCTCCTTTAATCTTGAAACATTGAAACTTGCAACAAATACCCTGATATCATAATCAGTAGTTCTGTTAATTTTAGTTACTCACTTGCATGGGAAAATAAAATCAGGTGACTTGTGCGTTCGTAAGAACATGAAGATCTTTGTCTTTCTTATGCATTCAGTTATTTATTTCACATACATTGTGCACCAACAATGTTCTAGATGCTGGGGAATAGCAGTGAATAAAAATGAAGACTCTACTTTCATGGTGCTTGTATTCCAATATAAATCCTAAAATATTTTTAGGTAGGATCAATGATAATGGTAAGCTACCAAATTTGGGAATATATTCTGGGGAAGCTAATAACAAAGGCTGTTGTGATTTTATTTTATCTCCAATTTATGCTGTTCCAGAGGGGGCTACCTAAGCATTTGCGAGTTTGTGTGTCTCTCTAGCAACTTTTGTTCTGAACACTGAGGGGACTGACGACCTGAATAAATCAATTTTTTAATCGAACGAAATATCTAATTATTTGCTTCATAGTGTTCTAAGTTCTTTATAACTATTAACACTTAATTTTCATCCCAGATCTGTGTAGTAGGTAGTGTTATTATCTCTGTTTTACCAATGAGCCAACTGGGTAACTTGCCCCAGGTACCCAGTTAGCAAGAAGTAGGATTGGATTGGAACTCAGGCTCTTAACCACTGCCCTGTTGCTTTCTGATATAAATTATAAAATAGTATTTTTAAAAATAATAAGATATTTCTTTTTTTTTTTTTTTCCTTTTTACCCTTGGGATTTCTCTGAAATTTTAAGTTTATTTACAGGTTTGGGAAGAGGGGAGGAAGTCTGGCTGTCTCTCCCTGCTGCTTCCATTCTGTGGGAACTCCCTCTCCTTTGCCTTCCTGATTCTTTTCACATTGAATTATGTGTTTAATTTGTGTAAATGGAATGTGTTTAATCTAATTTTATTTAATTCTGTGTTTCTCTCAGCTCTGCTAGACTTTCAAATAAGTTCCTTGAAGCACAGAACTGGTAAATAGATACATTTGACAAATAGGTTAAAGTGTACTGTGTATTACAAATTCTAAAACCAGTTTATTTGAAATTGGGGATTTTCCCCTCCTTCGTGGGACTGCGTAATAGTTTGATTTCGCTGTTTATAAATGTGTAATTGTATTCTAAACAATAGGATAACTGAACAATAGGCCATCTTGTATTGGAATAATAAAACTGGAGACAATACTATTTAAAACTTAGCATATTCAATAGACATGTCCCTTGAGGGGAAATTCTTTTTACTTTTTAAATTTTTTATTGAAGTATAGTTGATTTACAGTGTTGTGTTAGTTTCAAGTGTTTAGCAAAGTAATTCAGTTATATATACATATATATATATATATACATATTTTTATTCCTCTCCAGAGTCTTTTCCATTATAGGTTATTACAAGATATTGAATATAGTTCCCTGTACTATACAGTAGGCCCTTGTTGCTTATCTATTTTATATATAGTAGTGTTTATCTGCTAATCCCAAGCTCCTAATTTATCTCTTCCCACCCCTTCCCCTTTGGTAACCATAAATTTGTTTTCTTTGTCTGTGAGTTTGTTTCAAAGTTCATTTGTATCATTTTTTTAGATTCCATATATAAGTGATGTCATATGATATTTGTCTTTGTCTGACTTACTTTGCTTAGTATGATAATCTCAAGGTCCATCCATGTTGCCGCAAATGGCATTAGTTCATTCTTTTTTATGACTGAGTAATATGCCATTGTATATGTATATCACATCTTCTTTATCCATTCATCTGTTGACGGGCATTTAGGCTGCTTCCACAGGGGAAAGTGTTTAAGCCACTCTAGATTCTGTATTTGGGTAGGTAGCAGCATGGTGTTTCCACTTGGTAATTCTCCTACATCTCAGAGATCTTCTGATTAGTTGAGGTCAAACCATTTATATTCCTCAGAATCCTCAAGGAGATTCTTGCCCTTTCTCAGGCAAATGTTCTGCTGTTTGGTTCAGTTCCCTCTTGTCCTATCCAGAAACTTCATCACACCTCTCATCTCAACCTTCTTCTCTGTGTCCGAAATATTTCCTTAATGCACTGAAGCTATTTCTGAAATCCTGTTTCTTCAGTGAAACTTTTCATAGTTAAAAGAGAAATCTGGCCTCATCTTTATTTCTACTTATTATTCAGGGGTGAAACTTTATGAACATCCATAGTGCATGGTTCCTTCACTTTACACTTAATGGACTGGTTTATTCTGCACATGACAGCTAATATGAGTCAGTTTTGTTCTCGTATTTTGAGCAAAGAACTTGCCTGGCACAGTAAACATGAATTGCAATTCTTTTGGTCATTGGGCCTTGTTTATTTTAGGAAAGAGTTTATCGCATGTGGATGAACATGAAATAAAGTGTTATTAGGTTTGTGTTGGTTTGTTAGGGCTGTCATAACAAAGTATCACAGACTGGGTGGCTGAAACAACAGGAATTTATTTTCTTGAAATTCTGGAGGCTAGAAGTCTGAGATCACAGTGTTAGCAGAGAAGGTTTCTTCTGAGGCCTCTCTCCTTGGCTTGTAGATACCTTCTTCTCCCTGTGTCTCCACATGTTCTTCTCTGTGTATGTGTGTCTCCTCTCCTTATAAGGACTCAGTCATATTGGGTTTGGGCTCATCCATATGACCTCATTTAACTTAATCACCTCTTTAAAGACACTACCTCCAAATACAGTGGTGCTCTGAGGTATTGTATTGCTGATTAGAACTTCAACATACGAATCTTAGGAAGATCAATTCAGCCATGACAGGGTTGAAATGTACAATATAGTTGTCTTAAATTTTTATGACAAGTTAGAACAAAAATTCCTTTTAAAGCTTAAAAGAAGGCAAAGGAAGAGAACCTTCTGAAGGAGGGGAGATTGTAGGATATTGGTTTGATCTGGCTTAAAACTGGCTAAGTCATTTAGGGCAAAATTCATAGTAATTAGTCTTTTGTCCATACTTTCCCAATTTTTTGGATTCAATAAAATGTGAAGTATCTTTTAAGCACCTCTAGGTTTCCATGATTCTATTATAATAATAACTGTTTTGTAATTAGACCTTACTGCTGATTTAGGAAGGTGTTTGGAGAGGAATTTTTATAATCTCATGTTTGCAGGGTAGAATGCAAAAGGATCAGGGCTTCTGTCAACAAACCTTGATTTGAATTTGAGCTCTTTTCTTCTGTATTGAGCTGAAGAAAATGGCTGACAAAATCCTTCTCTTGGCATCTTACCAGCTATGTGACTGTGGACAAGTTATGCAACTTACACGAGCCCTAATTTAGTCATCTGTGAAATGGGAATAAAGTTGTAAGGAGGCTCTCCTCGGCTCTTGGCCCTTGTCACTGTTGACTACTGCAGCTGGATTGTGTGCAGCTGCCCCTGGATGCCCCAGTGGCCTGACACTCCATGCCTGCTGACTTGTGTGGCCTCCACTGCCTGCTCAACTCACATGCCATGGAGGCCACTTGTGGCTCGAGGCCATCAAAGTAGATCTGAGTTTATATCAGTGTCCCCAACCTTGCTGCTGTGTGACAGATCCCCTCTGATAGACAGATGTCACTTCAGGGAGGATGGGTTGGTTCTGACTAGTTATCATAAAATTAATTTTTTCTTAACCTCCTCTTCCTGTATTTATTTGATCGTCCCAAACAGTTATCAGGACATTGTTCCTCTTCCTACATCTTATCAAGAGGTGAAAGCTTTTGCCACTTTCAAAACTTTCAAAAAAGTGGGGCAGAGATATCGTTTAGCCTAGGATATCAGATTTTGAGATGCATGGACTTTAGTGTTGCCAAAAGTAAGTGCCGGACCTACGTCTACTTTTCCTGGTTCAGAATACCCACATAGAGAGCTTTCGTGAGAGTTAAATGAAGTGTGTGTGTGCTTGTGTGTTTGGGTGGGAAGGGGACAGCAACATGCCTTCCACATACTTTATTCTAGTTAAATTGAGTTTTCATCCTTTGTGTTGGGATTGAATTTATATAAATCTACCTTTTAAAACACTAAGGTGGCTTTTATTTTTGGGCTTAAACAGATCAACTAGTTTAGTATAAGATTTTCCAGTAAAACCATTAACATGTTGACCAGAGAGTTCTCTATACAGGAGTAAAGAATCCCAAGTTCTTTTAGGGTTACCTATTTTAATCATTATATAAGAACATTAAAATACAACACTGTTGGCAGTAGTATTTGACCTAGAAAAATTCCCATAAACTAACCCATTTAACATTGTCTTTCTCTGGTACCACTGCTGGTACCTACTCCTCTAGATCTTGTATTCATCAGAACTTTTTCAGTTGCAAGGGACAGAAACTCAGCACAGATAAGCTTACGCTAACAAGGGAATTTATTTTTATTTAAGTAAAAAATGCTGGGGTTAGAAGTATCTTTAAGTAGGGTTAGATCCAGGGACATGTTGGATGTTACTGGGACATCTTCTTTGTCTCGAATAGATTTATTTTGTAAAACTGATCAGAAAAATGACTGCCAGCATCCCCAAATTTGTATGTTTATGACTTCTAATTGGAAAGGAAGAAGGGGACTTTGTCTTCCTATGTTCACATATCAAATATCAGGGAGGATTTTGATTGGTTCTGCTTGAGTCACATGGTCATCCCTGAACCTATAACTGGCTGATGGATAGAATAGTGTGGCCAATCACTGTGGCAAAGCATCTTGATTGGCAAGTCCACTGGGATCACATGGGCTGGGAGAGGGATGGTGTTCCAGAGGAAGACTGCTTAGCAAACAGACAAACATATGTCTAGCACAGATAACTAGCATTTCAAGTCAGCAGGGGTTAGTGTTTATTCTTTTAGCTGAAAGGGAATGGGACGGTAACTGTCAAAATTGTGTAGGATCCATTTGAAATTATTTTTTTTTGCATTTTCAAAAATAAAACATTTTTAATTATTTATTTTTTTAAGGTAGTAAAAGATACAGCACATAAAATTGACCATTTTAACCTTTTTTTTTATTGCAGTATAATTGCTTTACAATGTTGTGTTACTTTCTGCTGTACAAATAAGCTGTGCATTAGATTTAAAATCTGCTTAAGAAGATGCGAGGACACACTTGAAAGATGTCCTTCAGGTGGAATACACATTGTATAGACAATCAAATAGTGGAGCATAATTGGCAATTCCTGAAGTTGATTTAGATGTGGGCATTTTTTTGAGTAAAGGAACAAAAATGACAATAATGGACCCTTTTGCTTTTTTTTTGGTAGGGTTAGATGATTGCCTGCAGCAGTATGTCCACAAGTTTGAACGGGAGAAGATAAATGGAGAGCAGCTGCTGCAGATTTCCCATCAGGATCTTGAGGAGCTGGGTGTCACACGAATTGGACACCAGGAACTTGTGTTGGAGGCTGTCGACCTTCTCTGTGCACTGGTTAGTTCAGGAAAAGGTGATCTGTACCGCCATATGTTTTTAAGAATCTCATCTTGTAAATCTCCACAGTTTTGCGCTTTAGCTTATCGTCATTTTCTTAATGATCCATGGAAGTAGAGCATGAGCTGAAGATAATATCAGAAGGGAAGAAAAGAAATCATTTGCTAGGTAGACTTGGCAAGCGAAGGCCTACAAGTTAAATCTGGCCCGCTATTTTTGTAAATAAAGTTTTATTGGAACGCAACCATGCCCGTTCATTTAAGTGTTATCTGTGGCTGCTTTTGTGCTACCATGGCAGAGATGGGTAGTGGTAACAGGGACCATGTGGCCCCTCAGATCCTAAAATATTTACTCTCTTGGCCTTTACAGAAAAAGTTGACCTTTTATGGAAAAAATTTCTGTATTCATCTTATTTTCTTATCTTTTAAAAAGAATAAAAAAGATGAAGATGGTCCTGAATGAACATGTCATCTTCTATATTGAAATGACAAATGGGTTCTGATTTTCGTGTCTGTTTTTGTTACTATAAAAAGAATTTTTATGTTTCACAGATATCTGTGATATTTCAATAACTGATACTGGTGCTTGGAATAATCAACCTGTGAAATGGCAGCTAGATGGGAAAAAATGTGAACTTAGTTACATTTCGCAGCTGACTGAGTTTTGGCTTGAACGTGAGTGAGTAAAATCCTGCCAGGTTCCGACTCTTCATTACATCTGTGGCCGTGTGGGTAGTAGCTCTTTTAGGTATGGTTTAAAACCACCTCCAAGGGTATTGTGTTTATAAATTGGTTGGCATAGGGTGGGATCCTTGTCAGTCTGTTGTGATGCCATGAGAAGGATGCTGTTTCCTTAACTGTCAGGATTTGGGCAAACTCGGCAGCATTCAGGCTGGTTTAGTTACGCTGTGAACCTGAGCAAGGGGTTATATACAATTATATCCCTGAGAATGGTGGGAAAAAATGTGCTCCTGATTATCTTGCCACTGCTGGTCCGTGTTCCGTTGATTCTTTAACACTTGCTGCATTGTGCGTGTTCTTCTTAAAGTGGATAGAACCTTGTCTTCTGCTCTGATATGTGCTACTCTTGTTTAGGAAAGTAATGGGGAAATTATTTGTGGTTGATAAATGAGCTGCCACCAGGAAGATGCTGTGGCCAAGTGATGTGAGAGCTGGTCTGGGAAGCAGGCTTTTGCATTTTAATCCAGGCTTTGCTGCACACTCCTGGCTCTGTGACCTCCAGGGAGATGGTGGTGTGTGTTTTCCCCGTTTGTACAGTGATGCTCCCCTAGATGTGGCTGTCTACTAACCTGTAAGTGTTTTGCACTGCCCAGAAAATATCTGAGTCCTGTTTATTATTAAAACTGTATGTTTTTCATACAGTAAGACATGTTTGAGTTTAGTCTTGTCCTTTCTGGGAACATTACTTTTTGGACTTTTCTGCTATTTCAGATCATCTCTTTCACTTTGTGGTAGGACGTGGAGGGCAGGTCAATAACTTTGAAATCCACAGTGTGGGAGGAGAGCAGGCAGGATGGACTGGACGCAAGTTGTGGACCTCAAGTGGGATAATTAACATAACAGCTGCCTCCCCGCTTTCCTCCCTTCCCTACCTCTTAAAATATTAGACTAAAGTGAACAGAGCTGGACAAATGCCAGAACCTAAAGCTGTGTTTTATCTCTTACAATTTCCTCCTAATTTCCTTTGTAGACAAAGTTTTGACCTCAGACTCATTCTGGACGTGCTTCATGTAGCAGAGTGCTAGTGAATGCATTTGACACGAGGGTCACAGAGGGTTCTTAAATGAATGTGCCTTTTCTGGGTTGGGGAGGGTTTTAGAATATTTCACTAAAATATCTTTAGCCTTGCTATAACCTCCTTTTACAAAATATTCTTATGGTAATGCATCTATTGATCATACTGTGTTTAACCCATTCACACCATATAGATCTTTGTGTATATAAATAGGTGGTAATTTTTTGCCTTGAACAGTCCATCCCCTGGACAGTTAATATGTGTTTGCTGTTGTCCCTGGTATTATGGAAGACATTTTTATGTAAACAGTTTAGTGGATGTTGATTTTATGATGGACAGGAAATGAGTAGAATTAGAAGTAAGAGAGGGGGAGGAAAAAACAAAAGCCACTGGAAAGTTTTGGAAAGAAAAGTGCCGATCTTTAGGAATCTAAGGAATCTTTAGGAATCTTTAGGATCTTTAGGAATCTAAAATAGGGAATAGCTATTGATTAAGGTTCCAAACTGATGAGCAGATGGGCCACAAAGAGCTGGTTCTGGATATAGGGAGCAAGGAGAAAAACTCCCTTTTGTGAACACTGACCTTGGCTGGCTGGAGTGGCTTAGGAGAGTGACTTGTTTTCTGAGGCGAACCAGGACCACTTCCCAGGATTGAGTTCAGAGTCGGAGCCCACTTTTTCTCCCTCTCTCTGGGGCAGAGGGTGACTGGGACCGGCTGTAGGGCTGCTTTTTCCAGTAGCTATTAGCCACATGTGACCATTTAAATTAAAATTAATTAAAGTGAAATAATAAAATTCAGTTCCTTAGTCACAGAGCTACATTTCAAGTGCTCAGTAGCTACTTGTGGCCAGTGGCTACCATATTTGGATAGTACAGACAGAGAACATTTTCATCATTGCAGAAAGTTCTACTGGGGACAGCATTTGTCTCTAGGGTGGGATTGAGGGTAAAAATGTATAATTGCAAGACCCATTTTCGTTGCCAGATCAACCAAACCCTAGTTTCCTAAAGACCAAGGCAGGGGCAGATTTGTTTTTAAGGTTGAAGTAGGCTGAGAAAGTGCACAAAGTTGGAATCCATACGCGTTTGAAGTGATGCCACCTATCTGTGTGCTTAAGTGAAATACCTGTAATGTGTCTACCTGCCCTGGGTGCTTCTGTGCACTCGTGTACCCCTGAGATGACTCACTGTTTATTGTTTACTCAGCCATGGCAACAGTTAAAAACTGGTATCCTTTTTGTTATGGGGAGAAATAGTGAAGGAAGAGGAGTCCGTTCTAGCAATTTGTATTTAACTTGATCTTGCTTATGAACTTATTAAATTGTGAAGTATACTTCTTAGGCTGAAACTTAATTGACCCAAGTCAGTAAAATGGATTTGATTGTGTGACTGTGAAACTCCTTAATCACCATGTATGTTAGATCACAGACAGAGCTAGTAGGAATGGGGAAAGAAGGTGGCGGAGAAGTTGTGTAAGGTTTGTCCTTAGCTAAAATGTGTACAGTTTATGACTCCAGAAGAGTGAGAATCTGCCTCTTTCCTTTTCTCCTGTCTCATGTGTTGTTTCTCTAGCCAGACGAGGAAATGACCCCTGATGGCTAACTTCTAATGACGTGAGATCTCAGTGGAAGGTTTGTAGTACGTGTCTAGATTTTTGGAGATTCATTTCATTTCTTAGTTCGTACTGTGTTGATACCTTATCTTAAATTAAGCAATTTCTGAAGGAGACAGATATTAGGGAAAAGATTAGTGACAGTAATCAAATCTGGTCTGAGAAATTATTCATTTACTGTCTTTCATTGTGGGACACTTAAGTCAATAATCCTTTCCTGATTATGTTTCTATAGTAGGGGTTCTTTGGAGCTAATATAATCAGTTTCTTGTTCTCTTCTTATTGTGGAATGGGGTGGAAGGGGATGGAATTTTCCTTCCTTTCTTTGTTCCTTCTTTACTGCTTTTTAAAATTATAATCTATGTAGAAAAAGCAAAACTACAGTGACAGAAAGAAGATCAGAGGTTGCCAGGGCCTGGGGGTTGGGGAAAGTGACTATGCAGGGGTATGAGGGATGTTTTGGGGGCGATGCAAATGTTCTGTATTGTGATTGTGATGGTGCTTATGTGACTATTTACATTTGTTAAAATTGATTATGTCGCATACTTAAAATTAGTTTTATGCATCATAAAGTATACCTTAATAAAGTTGATTAAAATCTCTTAAACATAAAATAAAATTATAATCTATTATAGCTACATCTGTCTATCCTTCTAGTCCCGTGATTTGTTTTTTGGGGAAAAAAAAAGAATCAGAGAAACTGAATGGAAATGAAAAGAACCAGTTAACAAGCTACACTCCTCCTTTGTTTTAATATTAAAAGTGGTACGTTTGTAGAAGATTGAGGTTTAAAATTTCCTGTAACCCTAAGATGAATTTAATCCTCTTTGAGTTCAAGAAATAAATGTTGTCTACAGTAATAAAAGTTCCGAGTAATTCATGGTGTCATTGGCTATAGAAAGCTGAGTTTCCTGCTTTTAGTTCAGAACTCTTGCTGTAAGTCGGCAGGCTGACTAATTAACTGAATAAGGGGACACTTCCCTTTAATCATAGTCACAAGTGCTTCAAAACAACTTGTGTCATGTGGCTCTTTATCCACTCAGTTTTGAGTCTTTGATTCTCTGATTTAAAAAGCCATGGTGAAAATCCATCTTTTTATTTTTGTCTTCTCTACTGAAGGACAATGCCATATTTTGGTCTCCAGAAAATGACAGTGGAACAAAAAAAGAATGAATATCAAGTTTAGATGGAACATCACTGTTAATACAGAAGACTCATTTTTGTTCTGAAATTTACATTTTTTTTAAAGCTCACAAAGACAATTTCAGTTAATGCATCTGAAAAAAAATGCATTTTTTCTTTATAATTGTTCTTAACTCTTTTCTATATACATTTTAAAAAATATTTTTTATTTTCTAAGAAGCAACATGCCACATAAATTTAAACTTCACATAAAATCTAATTAAAGTGTGCAGTGTTTTCATTCAGGGTATTGTCTTCTGTTGTTACTGTTGCTACTTACCATTGTTCATCTTGCCAAAAGAAAAAAGTTCTCACAGACTCCCTGGTTTATTTATGCTTTACGTATCTTGATCTGGGGACATGGCTCACCCCTCCCTGAGGCATTAGAGATGGGGCTATAACAGAGGAGGGACCAAGGGACAGGCTAGATGCAGTGGGGACAAAAGCAGTGATCAGATCCAAAGAGGGCCCACCGGCCTCTCAGAAGAGTGAGGTCCAGGTTGGTTGAAGCTGGCTGAAAGAAGCTTCTAACACATCAGAGGGGTTGGAGCAGGTCAGGATAGAATTTAGGGGGATTAAACAATTTGCTAGTTTGTGTTAGATCCAGGATGACTGGCCACTTCTCTTTTTTCTTGTCCAGTGCCCATCCTGGTTTCTGTCTCATCGCTTTGCCTGTTCTTGGACAGGGTGTGTGGAAGGGGGCATATACAGAATCGTGATCCAAAGCTTGTACCCTCGATGCAGATTGCCTTGGTTAGAATCCCCCCCAACTGCCACCGATTAGCTGTGTGGCTTTGGAGAATTTATTGAATGTCTCTGTGCCTCAGTTTTCTCACCTGCAAAATAGAGATAATATCACTTCCAACCTCATATGCTGTTTTACCTGAGATATTTGCCGAGCACTAAGCCCGGTTTCTGGCATAAAGCGTTCAATAGTGTTGGCCATATATTATAACCAATTTTTAAATGATACCACATTCTTGCTTTGGGATGCTATTGACACAGTTTAATATACCCCAGAAATATTTTCACTTTTTTCTTAAAAAAGGATGAAACACCAATTTAAGATGTGTACATGCAATTGAATACTGAAATTCATCCTCCCCCCAAAGTCATGTCAGATTTACATGTCGTTTCTTGTTGTTACTTGGGATTTGTTCTTTATCTGGAAGAGAGTAGTCTAGGGCAATAGTGTCACGTGAAACGGATTTTTTTAAAAGCATCCAGGTAAGTCAAACATTGTCCAGAAAGAACGGAGGTTAGAAGCTCACAAGATGGAAATGACCTTCCAGGTGAATTGATGTCTAGTCAGTGCTGTTCTGTTTCTGTGTGACTTTTATCTGATGGAAAGTCCTCCATTCAATGACTGCTTTACGTCTGCTGTCCTGGAAATGCAGTCATGAGTAATACACACAGAGCCCAGCTCTCGCAGACCTTGCATCCGACTTAGAAAGACAGCAGTGAACAGGGTGGTTCAGAGATGACAGAGGTGATGGCTAGAGAGTGACCTCAGGAGGTACTTGGCAGTGTCTGGAGACATTTTTGTTTGTCACAACTGGGGACCGGATGCTACTGATATCTAACGAGTAGAGGCCAGCTAAACATTCTACCATCTACAGGAATCCCACCCACTAACCCAGACAAACAATTATTAGGCTTTCAATGTCACTAGGGCCCAGGTTGAGAAACTGCTCCAGATGGTCCTGGAAGCCGTGAAGAGGAGGGGACATTTGGGCTAATTAGGATGTGATAGGAAGGAGTTGTCCATGCCAACCTTTGTGGGAGGAGAATTTCGGGAAGAGAAACTAGCAAGACAAAGTCCCTGAGGCAAGAGGAACAGAGGCAAGGCTGGTGTGGCCCATGTGGGTGAGAACAACACTGTGAGCAAATCATGTAGGGTTTTGTGGCTGACATAGGAGTTACTCAGGTAGCTCAGTGGGTTTTTGGTTATTATGAGCGTTTGGACATTGTTGATTGTTTTGAATTTTTCCCTTTGATTTTGTTTTCCAGAATTATGGCCTTGAAACCGACAATATGAAAAACTTGGTTCTGAAACTGCGAGCATCTTCCCACAATTTACAGAATTACATAAGCAGCCGGAGAAAAAGTCCAGGCTATGATGGGAACACCTCCCACAAGCCCCCCAATGAGTTCCTGACTTCTGTGGTAGAGCTCATAGGCGCTGCCAAGGCCTTGTTAGCTTGGCTGGACCGGTAAGTGATGGGTGTGCTTTACTGTCCTGTAAAAGGAGGGTCCGAGATGCATAGAAGTCGGTGTTTTGCCTGAGGAACAGGAACCTTTATCCCTTTCTTGCCCTTGCCATTGGACCTGTCCAGGAGTTTGGGGTCAGTGGTCCATTTTAGGGTCCCTTTGGAAGTTCCTGAGGTGAATAGCAGGAATGAATTAACCTCAGCTTAGAGAAGAATTAAAGTTGAGTTTTACTGAGGTTAAACATTACTGATTATTTGTTTGTATGAAGGCTGTTAGTTGACTTTTGAAGGTATGTTCATTCTCTTGGCTCAGCTTTGGACGTGTTTTTTTTTTTTTTTTTTTTTTTTTTTTTTTTTTTTTTTTTTTTGCGGTACGCGGGCCTCTCACTGTTGTGGCCTCTCCCGCTGCGGAGAACAGGCTCCGGACGCGCAGGCTCAGCAGCCATGGCTCACCCGCCTAACCGCTCCGCGGCATGTGGGATCTTCCCGGACCGGGGCACGAACCCGTGTCCCCTGCATCGGCAGGCGGACTCTCAACCACTGCGCCACCAGGGAAGCCCTGGACGTGTTTTTATCTAGAACTTCTCTGTCTCTGTTCTACTCAGATTCCTATTTTCTGTGTTACTTGAGAGGAAACAGTTACATAACAATTTAAACCAGCCTGTTGTGTAGCTGTGCTTGTTAACACACAGTGTGGGATCCCAGTGGGTTTATCCTCTCCACTTTTTTTTTTTAAAGAGAACTTTCATTGCTTTCTAGGGCTCCATTTACAGGGATCACTGATTTCTCAATAACGAAGAACAAAATCATTCAGCTTTGCTTGGACCTGACCACTACAGTCCAGAAGGTCAGTACATCACTGGTGTTTTCTAAAAGTTTTTTTTCCCTTTTCCTTTTCTTCAAAGGGTTTACATGTAGGTATAAAGTACCATTCTTTCTTTCTCCCCCTTTCTCCCCCCATCAGAGCTGGGGAGAGATGAAGGGCTTTAAGTTAGATGAATTTACAGATAGTTTCTGTGAAAAATGACTAGTGACCTTTACATCAAAGGTTACCTTCTTTTGCTTTAAAATAGTTGAGCGAATAGCCCTGTACTTCCTCTAAAATGTTAGAGCACTTAATATTTTTTAAATAGAAATTCTGGAGTAACTACATTTCACCATAATCTTTGTTCTGAGTGTGTTAGTGTATCTGCTTGTTAATTTTCTTTTCATTTTGACCTCTGGTGGTTAGGTTAACCAGTCAGAAGGAGCTTGGTGGTGATTCAGTAACAAACAGCCCCCAAACCTCAGCAATTTACTCCTGGATTCTCTATATCCAAGTGGGTCAGCTGAGGGATCTGCTTCAGCTCGCCTCACTTCAGGTTGCAGGCTGACAGAACAACCAGTGTCTTATGTTGTTTGTCTCTGGGGCAGAGGTGCAGAGAACCTGGGTGATTCTCACACTGACAAATGTTCTGGTTTGGAAGTGACACGTCAGTTTCACACACAGATCATTCGCCAGACCTTCGCATCTTAGTGAAGGCCAGGAAGATATTAACTGGCATGTAGCAGACTGTTGTAAAATTATTTTTGAATTGAGTTGAGGCCATAAAATGTACGGAAGAACTTGTTCTTTTTTCACATCTCACTAGGTTTGAAAATTCTGTGATTGCACATTTGTTTCTGCTGCTGATTTGGCAAAAAGTAAAGAACATCCTTTCCTCAGTTCTAATCATGCCATAAAATAGATGCAGTTCTGAAAAGCTATGTGCTTTGTGTCTGTTCCCGGAACATGAAGAGTGAAGTTTGGCTGTTGTTTAAGGTCCAGTCCTGAGCAGCCCTTGAACTTGAGGCACGTGGGACTTCATCATTATGCTTTTGAGGCCATGTTCTTAGGAAAACGCTCAGAGCAGTAAAGTGGCTCTGAGTTTCAGCTCTTTTTTATAGTGCATAAAATAATTTTGACAGAAAGAGTCTGATACCAATCACGGTGCATTCATCATGTAGCCACCAAGTCCTGGCATTTGCGGTAGAGGCTGCCCAGGGGTACAGATCCCACTCAGAAGGGTGCCCACTGGGCATCCTCATCACATTTACCCCTGTTTACTGGGGCCGCATGATGCCTGGCCCGTGACTCATGGTACTTTTTAAATGTGTGTTTAAGCGAATGAGATAATGCTTTTGACAAATATGCTGTTGAGAATTTGTCGCTTATCGGGAAAAATTTAACCCAAACTTAAGGGACACAACAGGTGTTGTTTCTATTTGTGTTTATTTTTTGTTTTTGTTTTCCCTTTGGTGCTCATTGAGCGTATGCTTCAGAGACAGACAGCTATGGGTTCAAATACTACCTCTACCATTACTTAGCCCTGGGACATTGGACAAGTCACTTCAAACTTATGAGTCTCAATTTTCTTACCTGTAAAATGGGAATACTGATAGTTACATCACCAGATGATTTGCTGGAATTTCTACAAGTTATTGTGGAGTAAGAAAAAAGGGGGAAAAAGTGTAAGAGGAAGACAAATGGTGACCAAAAAATTTTTAAATGTATGTATATATGTATTTGTAATATGCAGTACATCTGAAAACCTATATACAAAAGAATATATAAATACAGTGGGCAATTTGGAAGAAAAGTCGGGTTTACTTTGGCTGGGAGAAAAGTGGGGAGAGAATGTAGGAGGCAAGCCAAAGAACAGAAAACACTTATTCTTTTACAAAAAGCATGTATGTGACCACATTTACTTATTCATACAAAATTAGATCTAGAGAATTAGTATAGAATATTTAAAAAATAGTAATACCTACCTCAAAAGATTATGAAGATTAAATAAGATATATGTATAGCACAGTGCCTACTTAAGAAATAATAGCCTATAGTAGGAAATATAAAAATCTTTTCTGGTACTGCTTTTCTGGAGCCGAACTTGATGGCTTAAGAAGAACACAAAGTTAACAAACATGTTGGGATTTCTGGTACTTTTTAGTTTATTTAAATTTGAACAATTTTTAAGGATTAAGACTGGCAATGTGTAAATATATATGGGAATGTCATTTTATGAACTTAGTTTGAAAAACATGTTTAGCTCTTGACTGACGTGTGTTTTCTGTAGTAATTGGAGAACGTAGTCGCTTTGGCAAGTAGTAAAATTCGTGTGCACAGTTGAAGGATGAGTGGAATGTCTTTTTCCACGTGCGGTGTCGTGGCAGCAGAAAGGCTGAATTTGCCAGGGGTTTCACACCCTCTCACAACTGCAAGAAGAGCAGTTTTTCTCCAAACTTCTTGGCAAAAGATCTTTTGACTCTTTAGGAAGAAACCTGCCTTTTTCCATTTATTGCTTTTTTTGTTCCCCTGGGGAATTGAAGGAATAAAAGCTGTGTCTCTATTTCTGGTGACAAGGAACATGTTCTTCTAGAGTCTTTATTCTCTGTGTCCTTGTGTGTGAAGACAGGCATTTGTTTGTCCCTTTTCTTCTTTCTCTATTCCGCAAACTGCCACTCTCCCCTCCTCTTTCTTGTTACTTTCTCTGCATCCTTCCCTCTGATGACAGTGTGTACCTCTCCAGAGTGGAAGGATAAACAGTTGTTGTTTTCTTCCTCCGTAAGAAAATGGCACTCTTCTTCTTCTTCCTTGTGCTAATTAACTTTTTTTCTTTCCTTTTTTTAGTTGAAGTATAGTTAATTCACCATGTTGTGTTAGTTTCAGGTGTCTAGCAAAGCGATTCATTTACGTCCCACGCCGAGTCCGTGGATAGACCTTCCGTCCAGTTTTCAGGCTATAATTTCAGGTGAAGTCTCCTGGTGGGAAGGGATTCTGATCTCTTTCTTTAATCTGTCCTCCTGAAGTTGCGAGGGCATGAAAACTGGCAGGAGACAACATGGCAGTGGCAGATGCTGGGTTCCAGTGTAGGAAGAAATGCTGAGCAGTAGAGAGCCCAGAAAAACTGAATGGAAAGGAAGCATACCATCCTGCAGAGGAGGGAAAGTCAGGAGACCATTTACTGGGAGCTGTTTGGGTCTCAGGTGTGGACTATCTGCCTGATGTGTGTTGTCACGTTTAATTCTCAACAGTTCTCTGAGACAGGTTTTATCATCCTCACTTTACAGAGAAGGAAACTGAGCTATGGAGAGGTTAAACCCATCTCCCAAGGCTCCTCAGTTAGTAAGAGAGTAGAATAAGGAAGAGTGGCAGAGAAGGAGCAGCTGCTAGCTGCCCTGGCTGGGTCTCTGCCAGGTTGATTGGCCTGAGTCTGCTGATCCAGGTGACCAAGGAATGTGACAAAGCTCAGGCTTCTGTCGGGGTCATGAAGGGCTGACTTGGTTCCAGTTCTTCTTTTTTCCATTCTGTTGCCTTCATGCCAAATAGCATGAAGTCAGGCCTGCAGCTGCTTCCTCCCGGTAGGAATGGGTGTGGGAACCCACGTTCACGGGGGCAGAAGGTGAAAAGCGGCGCTTTCACACGCTGCCTTGGACACTTCGTGGAGACGGGCGTGCTCCTCTCCCACTGGCTCCATCACCACAGGAGCCCATTTTCTTGGTGGCTTCTCGGATCCGTCAAGGAATCAAGTTTGAGGGACCATGAGGTCACACATGCACCTTGATGCTTGGGCCCTGGTGTATGGACAGGAGCTCTCTGCCTGTGGGTGATGACCTCCTGAGGATGACAGCCCTCGTACCATTTGGGATGTGTAGTGAAAAATCATAAACACAAATCATTCGTTTTATTTCTAGCACGAGACGGTGTAAGTCTTCTGTTTTGCTAAAGTTGACATTTATTTGAGAATTCTGTCCTTCAGATGGTGTGAGCAGGGGAGGGGCCATCACAGTAGTTGATGGTTTAGTTCCATGCACAAGATGGAGGACGAAAAGCACAATTTTGAACTGTAATCATTCATATTTTACAGCAGGTGCTCCTGGAGTTTGAATTTATATCAGATTCACACATGCAAAAATGCATTCCTAAATTTCCCTTTTTAAAGTGTTTTCTCACTAGGCTGCTCTTTTCCCGAGACTGTGTAAATTTTGGGAGTAGTAGAGTGACTATTATTTCCCACATTTTTACCTAGTAGAGAAAATGTAAAAACCTTTTAAGAAGAAGGCACCTAACATCTGATTATAAAATCACATAGGGTAGACTATCATACATTTTTACCCCTACCCCCAGTGGCAGTAAAATATGACCTAAAATGACATTTTGATTGAAGTGAACATCTTTGTCTGATAAATCCAACAGAGTTGATTAGTATCCTTCCTGTACATAATATAATTCGCATTTTCCTTCGGGTGCCCCAGTTTGGGATTTACTGAATGGTGCCAAATAAACTGTCAAGAATCTCGTTGATCTCCCTTTTCTTCTGCAGGCACTCTGCCATGTTGATTGAAATCTGCTGTAGGTACGCTTTAGAAGGTTAACTGAGAGTTTCACGTTGGCAGTTTCACTTTGGCTGCTTTTTGACAGGACAATGGTTATTCCTATAATCAGCTAACTGGGTTCATAGGGTCCCGAGTCTTTTGTTCTTAAGCTGAGTAAACAATGCTTTGCATTCCAGCCCATTCTTTAATGTCATCAATAGCATGCCTCAAGACCACTTTTCTGGCAGTGTGTTAATGAACGTTTTGTTGAACGCTTTTCATCTATTAAGGGCTGAAATATCTGATTTAATCTCAGTGGCGCTTAAAATAAACTCTGTGGCTAAGTTTACTCAAGCCCTTATTTGAAAGCTATTCTTATGGGCAGGCCCAGAGCTAAAGACTCCAGGCTTGTTGGCCCAGTGCTAGCTCAGCCTGGGGTCACATTTGAGAGTCATTGTCAACTTCCTTGGACTCTGACTTCTGGCTTCCTACTCTCTGTACAGTCTGGATAATAGGTGGATTTTCAGTTCTGGTGATTTTTGTAGGCTTTCTGATTAAATAATTGGTCAGATGGGTTCCTTGGATGATTAGCATCCTGGGTCAGGAGAGATTGAAATCTTAGGAGGAGTCAAATGTCAGCTCCTTTCCTGCTCTGCCCTCTTCTCCCATCCAGATCTCTCCTCCAGATGGTCCAAGGACTGCTCAGGCTGCAGTGTGGGAGGTGTGTCAGGGACCTCCTTGGACCCCAGGAAATATCTAGTGAGCTAAGCCAACGGTTTCTGAAAGTTTTTAGCTCTTATAGTTTTCATTTTCTTCTTTCTTCCTTTAGGATTGCCTTGTAGCAGAAATGGAGGATAAAGTTTTGGCTGTAGTAAGTATACCTTCTAAAAGTTACAGTAAAATTCCTTTTCCCAAAACAGTGGGAATCACATGAATTAAAGTAAATGTACTGTGGCTAATTATTTCAGGATATGCTTCGAAATATCGGCTTTCGGGATATGAGTCTATTAATTTAGGTGGAAAAGGAAGAATAAAAGTTATTTAACAATAAGACCAACTCCTGTGGAAATTCCTGTGCTTAAATTGAGTATATTGGGGTCTCTGCTTTACTTTTTTTTTCCCTGCTCTGAACCCTTCATCAGGGTACAATTATACTTAAATTACTAACTAGCCTGTTAATCAGGGTTAAACTGATGTGCAAATTTCACTTTAGGACCATTTTGTTTAAAAAAAAAATCTTGGCAAAAACCTTATGATAGAGGGGAGATGTACTGTGACCGTTTAAAGAGCATTCTGTAACTATTCATCATCGCTTCCTCCTTTTGACATAAGCCAGCCTGTGCTCTTTTGATAAGGTCTTCCTCCTACTGATGTTGAGGAATTTAGCAATGAAACTTCTATAAATATATTTTCCATAAATAGGGAGGCTAAACACATTGGAGGAATGTAAAAAGTGTCACTTCTTGGATTCTCCCCCTTGGGAAAAAATAATCACTCTTTGGAATCTCCTGATTTCTTTAGTTGTTTAATTTTCAAAGGTTAGATGAATCTGCTCGGGAGAAATAACCACACGTAGCCACTGTGATTTCTACACGGGGGCCACTTAACAGGGATCCTCACGTCTCTACGGTTGTACCTGGTCAGTGTTTTGCGTTCAGAGAATGTGAGTCATCACTAAAAAGATCATAGACCTAAATGTAAAATGCAAAACTATAAAATGCCTAGAAATAACAGGAGAAAATCTTGGTGACCTCGGGTTTGGCGATGAGTTTTTACATACAACACGAAAAGCATGATCCAACACGAAAAGCGTGATCCATGAGAGAAAAATGGATAATGTAGACTGCATTAAAATGAAAAACACTGCTCCATCAATGCACTGAGAATGAAAAGACAAGCCACGGACTGGGAGAAACTGTTTTCTGAAACTCATATCAGATAAAGGACTTGTAGCCAAAATACACAGAGAATTCTTAAAACTCAATAATAAGAAAACAAACAACCTAATTAAAAAGTGGACAAAAGATCCGAACAGACACCTCATGGAAAATGATATACAGCTGGCAGATAAGTATATGAAAAGATGTTCAACATCATGTTTCATTAAGGAATTGCAAATTAAAGTAACAACAAGGTACCACTATACACCTATGAGGATAACTATAATCCAACACTTGACGGCACCAAATGTGGAGCAATAGGAACTCTTGTTCATCGCTGATAGGAATGCAAAATGGTACAGCCACACTGGAAGACCCTGTGTCAGTTTTTTACAAAACTAAACATACTCTTACCCTACGATCCAGCAGTTGTACACCTAGGTATTTACCCAAATGAAAGAACCTTATATCACAAGAACCTTCACAGAATGTCATAGCAGCTTTAATCCTAACTGCCAAAACTTGGAAGTAGCCAAGATGTCCTGTAGGTGACTGGTAAACAAACTGGTACATCCAGACAATGGAATGTTATTCAGCAATAAAAAGAAATGAGCTATCAAGCCTTGAAAAGATATGGAGGAATCTTAAATGCATATGACTAAGCGAAAGAAACCAATCTGAAAAGGCTACATACTGTATGATTCCAACTATATAGAATTCTGGAAAAGACAAAACTATAGAGACAGTGAGAAGATGGGTGATTGCCAGAGGTTCATAGTAGGGGAGTGGAGACAGACAAGGAGGTGGAGCAGAGGGAATTTTTAGGGTAGTGAAACTCTTCTCTATGATACTGTGATGGTGAATATATGACATTATACATTTGTGAAAACCCATAGAACTGTACACCACAGAGGGTGAACCCTGATGTAAACTACAGACCTTAGTTAACAATAATGTAACGCTATTGGTTGATCAGTTGTAACGCATGTACCACACTAATGCAAGATGTTAATAAAATCTTGTTATTATTAACCGTTATATAACTGTGTTGGAAACTGTGTTGGCGTAGGGAAGGAAGTATATAGAACTCTAACTTCTGCTCAGTTTTTCTCTAAAAGCTGTTTCAAATATAAAATCTATTTTAAAAAAAGGTGCAGGTGGGCTTCCCTGGTGGCGCAGTGGTGGAGAGTCCACCTGCCGATGCAGGGGACATGGGTTCGTGCCCTGGTCCGGGAGGATCCCACATGCCGCGGAGCGGCTGGGCCCGTGAGCCATGGCCGCTGAGCCTGCGCGTCCGGAGCCTGTGCTTCTCAATGGGAGAGGCCACAACAGTGAGAGGCCCACGTACCACAAAAAAACAACAAAAAAGGTGCAGGCAGAAGTATATATTTTTGTACCTTGTCCGTATTTGGTATGCAGAGAATGTGAGCAATCCCTGAAAAACCACACAGATGGCTGGGGAATACAGGATTCTTTAACTGCTGAAAGGGGGTTTCTGCCCAGCCTGTGCGCTTCAGTGGTTATAAACGAGTTAATATAAAAGGTGCGCTTGTTAAGCAAAGCTGAAATATTGGCACTATTCCCACACATTGCAAATATGGAACCCAAGTGCCATGTGTTCACTGAGCAGTATTATCACCGTACTATCACAACCAGAGCTAAAGATGATAGGTGAAGTGCATTTAAAAAAAAAACTCAGCCGGAGATAAACTTGGTTAATGATTGAACCTTCCCTGTTTGCCTCTCCAACTCTAGGTCAAGGTTTTAAATGGCATCTGTGATAAAACAATCCGATCTACCACGGATCCTGTTATGAGCCAGTGTGCGTGTCTGGAAGAAGTTCACTTACCAAACATTAAACCTGGGGAAGGCTTGGTAAGAATTCTGACAACACTTGTTTATTTTCAAATAACATCATCATTTATTAAAGTTGGTGTGTATGTGTGTGTGTTTTTTAAAAATTCCTTATTGCTTTCACTAGAATTCTGAATAGTAGAATTCAATTAGACTGTCTTCCATTATGTAGTTAGGAATTTGCCATCTTGAACTGTTGATAAGTTTTATGTCTTCAAAGTATAAAAATAAATACTGTTTTAAAACTATATACTCATATCTCGAAGAAATTGTCTTAATAGTGTTATTTTTAGGCCTTAGCAATTCAAGGAGATAGAAAACATTTCCACAAAGGAAAGGTGGTCTCTGGGTATGAAACAACATCTGCTTTGAAGTCTCTGTTACCACTTAGGCTGAGAAGAGACTGGCTGAAGGAAATGATTCTTAAAAAAAAGTTCAGAAATGCTTTAGAAGTAATATATGAGCTCTGTAATAACAGGCCCTGAGAATACATACAGGTAGATTCCTAGATCAGCACCTAGGTACCTACATCTCCAAATACCTAGCATGCAGCCGATATGGTTAATCTGCTGACATTTAAGTGAGGAAACTGTGAGGCCCATTGATGAGCTTAGAGGCTTTGAGTCAGAGAGTGTGGTTTAAATCCCAGCAGTCCAGTGACTTTACCTCTTTATGTGTCAATTTCCTCATCTGTCAAAAGTGAATAATAATAATGATAATAACCCTCACGGGGTTGTTGAATGTATTAAATTAGATGATGCCTGCTGAGTGCCAGATGCTGGACGAATAGTATGTGTGCAGTAATTGGTGGCTGCAGCTACTGTGGCTGGTATTGATGAGGGGGAGGGGGGAGGGGGAGGGGGGTGCCTAGTGTGTAGGTAGCTGTGGGAAGATATCAGGGCAGTCTCTGCTCTCAGATAGGAAAACAAAAATCAACCAAATGTTGACAAGCCCACATTCTTGGTAAGGAGAAATGTACATACCGAGACTGCTTGGCTTCAAAGTAAATGATGGCTTATAATGGAGTACACACAGAAGACTTCCTGGAGATGGGTTTATTCACATATTGAAGCGGAGAACTGCCTCGCGTGGGCAGAAATGGAGTTGCCATTTCAGAAGGTAAAGTTATACAAGCAAAGCTCTGGGAAGAGGAGTACTGTGTGGAGGGGGAAGCCAATTACTCTGCCGATGCAAGTGGTGGGAAAGGAGAGGACAGGCAGAACCGTGCAGGTGTTAGCGTTGGATGAAGTGCTCATTGCTGAGTGTGGTAGGTTGCTGAGCAGGGCAAGTTCACGGTCAAAATGACTTCTGAGGAGAAACTATGTTATTATCAATACAATATCCGTACCAGGGTGAGCAACTACTCTTTGCTCTGTTTACTTTTGCTCTTTGCCCATCTTATCAAAGTTTAATAAACCTTCTTTTTTACACATGCTGTGTCAAACTACAGAGATGTTTCCTCCATGCTAGGCATTCACCTCTGAGTTTGACTACCGGGCCTTTGAGGAAGGAGAATATTAATCTATACGCCCCCCTTAAAATGCAAGAGTGCCTGTTTCTAATTTACTTCCTATGTTGTGTTACTTAACAGTCTTTGCTCATACATCCTGGTCTGGTTGTTAGTGGCTTGAATAAGTTACCATGCATGGACTGCTGAGACCAAATTAACTGAATATATTGTGTCACTACACAGAGAAGGAAGTGGTCGGGAGAGGACCTGCCTTGTTTGAACTGCCTCATTCATTCAACAGGTCTGAGAACATTCTTTCTGAGTCCCCAGAGTTAGACCAAAATTCTGTGCGCCTGGTACACAAATTATAATATCAAAGAGATCTTGTTTCTGATTTCTTTCACCAGTATTTCGCCTTGGTTAGTTCCCCTTCCTGCTCTGTGGATCTTGTTTTGCAGTGTTTCAGGAGACTGAAAAACGAGTGGTGTTCTGAAGGGACTGCCTTTAATGTTTTATAAGTTTACGTCTCACTTGCGGCTCTATTTCTAAATGTTGGAGTAATGAGTTAATATGTCTGACTCACTCTAGGGCATGTACATCAAATCAACCTATGATGGATTGCACGTGATTACTGGAACCACAGAAAATGTAAGTGCTTATCCATTAATGTAAAAACATTGTATGTTCAAACAGATTTGACAGAGTCCCTGTACTCTTCATTTAAATGTGCGCGTGCTGTTCTGTTGTATTATCTGTAGCGGGAGCAGCCGTGCCTGTTTTGTTTATTTCTGTGGCTAGCATGCAGCTTATCCAGCTGTCGTCAATGTATTATTTAAGTTGTCCTTTATTGCTCTGGTTCACACACTTTGCCCAGTTTTTACTGCCACCCTTGCGTTTATTATTATTATTATTTTTTTTGCACCCTGAAAATGTTAACCCATAAATACAAAAAACAATGATCTCTTTGTTGTTGAGAATCCCTCTTATAAGAGCTGGAATTGGTGACCATATGTGTAAAATATAGATTTTTAAAAATGGAATTTATATGTGTCACCAGAGTGACTATTTTGGGATTTTTGCATGACAAAGATTCTTTTTATAGAGCTGTATTTCATAATATTTGCATGATATTGAAATTTAGTTTTTCTCCCCCCTAATCTTTTGAATAGAAAAAGCAGGGCTGCTTCTACTGAAAGGGACTTTGTACCCTGTTATCTTCCTTTTGAAAATTCTGCTACATGAAAGGTTTTTCTTTAGCCCCTCAAACATTTTGAATTTGTGAAAAGTAGAGCTAATTGAATACTTTGTTTATGCAACCTACCTACTGTATGGCTAGCTTTTGAACGACACTGATATGGAGCTAGAAATGTCTGAAAAGCTTCCCTCCATCTGTGGAAAAGAAGCATGTGTATATGGAATTAGTTACTATTTAATCAATTAAGAGGAAGTAATTCAAGAAACAAGAGACTTGGCAACTACTTTTCTAATCTCTGGTGGAAATATGTATCGGAGTTTGAGCTTCAGCTGCTAGGTCTGTTGATAAAATAAAATAGCATGACCTTTGATCAGGGTTTGTGACACACACTTGATTTTTGTAATAAGAAAAAAATGGCATCGCTTAAGGCAGTCCATGAGTTATAAATTAATTGTGCAGTTCTGGGAGATGAATGAATAGAAGATGGTAGTGTCTTTAAGCATTCTTTGTTGAGCTCCACCACTGGGAATTTTTATACCGCATCACCTAATAGGCAATAGTGGCACAGGACATTCTTCTTATAGGCTGGGGATGGTGCAAAAGAAAAAAAAATCACAACAAATGCTCCTCCCTTATCCTTATCAGAGACTTTCTATATTTTAGCTGAACCACAATGAGAACAGAGTTATATACCACTCAGTACATTTAGTGGGGGGAGGGGCTGGATAGATTCAGAAGAATGGTGAATGTCGTTTCAGTTTTGTGTCTAGCGATTTGGTGATTGCATTAACAACCAGACCTGGGCAGTTCCAGACTCAATCGGGTCTTTGAATCCATTTCAATCTCGGAAGAACTTGTAGAACACTATAATAGTATTACCAGAAGGCGCACAGATTTCTTCCTTTCACTGTCTACCCCTCTCCCTCACCTCCCCCCTCTGCCCCTCGCCGCCACTTTTAAGGATGAGATAACTAAACAAAACTGCCTTTGAATCAAATGAAATGTCAAATGATACGTTCTGTAGAATCCCTACCAGATCATATAGGACTGGGTGAGAGATTCAGGGTTCACCTGGATGTGGTCGATCCTGCTGCTTCCGTACAGGATGGTAAACAAGTCCTCCTAGAGAGAGGTGGTTTCCATCTTGTTAAAGATCAAAAAAGGGGAAACTTGTCTTTTTCCGTCTGGTAATCCACTTGAAAATGTCCCTCATTCTTTCAATCAACACCTTGTGTTCATTGTGTGTCTGGAATACGCCAGATACTTTCTAATTCTTGTCGATGAAAGTGGGAAGTTAGGTAAGAGTCCACTTCTCAAGGGCTTGAGCTGGATATTTTACACTTAATGCTGGACATTTTACACTTAAATGACAGTAGAAAAGTGCCAGCTCCAGGACAGCTTTCTGGCTATCACTTAAGGTCGTTATGACTTAAGCGACCCTAAGTCAGAATGTTTTAATGCAAGTCTAGTGTTGGGGGGGTGGTAGTGGACAGAATCCCCAAACTGCATTCCCTCTATCTTGGACTCCAGGCTGAAGCAATGCGAGGAGGTCATCTCAGGCCTCCTGTCTACTTTTTCTGGGTTTTTTTGGAGGTTACCTGAGCAGCCAGGATCATTCCAAGGTGAGACTAACAGGATCTAGTGATTCTCTATCTTCTTTTTTGATGTTGTTCAAGACCTTGGCAGACTTCTTGATAGGACCTCATCCGTACTCCTATCCCCCACCCCCAATAGGAGTTGGGAAGTAGGTGAGCCTCTGAAGAATGGATGCACTCTTCTCCAGGTCATCACTCTTCTGCAGCAAACCAGAACAAGCATCATTTTTCAATAGTCCGGCACATGGTGAAGATAGGCACGAGCTACTGCCCTAGGGAGAATTTTGGTTATCAGGCTCTCTCTTTACCAGTGTTCTGCCAAGCACAACTCTTAATCACTTGGTAGGATATTTGAGAAATGAATGGGAGAGGATCCTTAGGAAGGGAAGTCAGTTCAGGACACCGGGGCTTGTTTTTTAGATTGCATATCTATAAACAGGGACTTCCTGGCCTCAGGGCCATCTTTTAGAAAGTGAAGCGTACCTTAGAAGAATCCCCAGCCCAGGAAGGTTAACTGGACTGGACTGATTACGATCAGACTTACTAAAGTTGATCTGTAACCATGGGTTAGGCATCTGACACCAGGGGCGAAAAGGAGCTTTGATACGTTCATTTGTTTAAGAAGTGCTTCAGTAGAAAGAGATTTGAGACAAGCCATCTCCCTGTGGTACCCACGATGCTAGTCTCTCAGGTGAGGCACTGCTGGTTGTTACGGTAGCAGGTTAAGTGCTTTCAAAACTAACTGTTATAGTTACCTTACGTTGGCCCTAGGTAAATCAGAGACTGTTTCTATAGTTTAACACTACTTGCTCATTTCCTTTCTTTTTTCTCTCTCTCTTTTTTTTTTTTTTTTTTTTTCTTTTTGCGGTATGCGGGCCTCTCACTGTTGTGGCCTCTCCCGTTGCGGAGCACAGGCTCCGGATGCGCAGGCCCAGCGGCCATGGCTCACGGGCCCAGCCGCTCCGCGGCATGTGGGATCTTCCCGGACCGGGGCACGAACCCGTATCCCCTGCATCGGCAGGCGGACTCTCAACCACTGCGCCACCAGGGAGGCCCTCTCTCTTTTTTTTTTTTTAACTTGCTCATTTTTTTTATTGAGCCTATCACAACAGCTGAGTGAGAAAATTCAGCAAGGGTGTCTTGAGTTTAATTGCTGTCCCCATCACTGTGTTCAAAGGTGCTATTTTTAAAGGATGGTTGTAAATTGAAGATTCAGTCAGCTATGTAAGTCACAAAATAAAACACTCTGGCTTAGATAACATTTGATTATAATTTGAAATCAAAGCTTGATCCTTTCTTTCTCTTTTGATCATATGAAATATCTTTTTTTTTTTTTTTTTTTTTTTGCGGTACGCGGGCCTCTCACCGCCGGGGCCCCTCCCGTCGCGGAGCACAGGCTCCAGACGCGCAGGCCCAGTGGCCACGGCTCACGGGCCCAGCCGCTCCTCCCGGACTGGGGCACGAACCCATGTCCCCTGAATCGGCAGGTGGACTCTCAACCACTGCGCCACCAGGGAAGCCCCGAAATATCTTTTTTTTTACATAGTTCTGTTTTATTTTACTCCGTGCATTTGTTGTTTTTACAATTTAATAATAATAATAATAATAATGATAATAATAATACTAATAATAATAATAAACTTATACTTCTAGGAAGGATTAGACATTACTCTTATTATAAAATATTTTTCAAATTTCATGTACAACTAAATGCCAAAATGTTTAAGTCTGAAAAATATATTAGTGAGAGAAAAAAATTTGAGATGAAATTATGGCACAGATTCCTTTTAAGATGAAATAATCACTTCAATATATAATTATAATTTGTCGGGAAAAATTTTAAGGTACTACTTTAATTTTAAAAACCACATAATAAGCATAAAATTATATTCTGCATCTTTCACTTACTATGTGTCCATAACACTGGACACATAGTAAGTTATTTAACACTGAATCTCAGTGTTCTCAAAACTCCATAAAATAAACCTAATGATATCTTAGGCTTAGGTAAAGGTTGTTGGCAGAATTTTTTCTAACCATTTTTTAAAATCATCTGAAATATCTTAAACATAAAGAGTTTAGTTTGATTCAGTGAACCAGAAACTATGGGAAAATATTTGACAAACAGGTTACATCTATTTATCTGTCTGTACACACATATGTGGATGTATATATATTTGTATCAATATCTGAAAATTTGTAGCAAACTATTATTTGAGGGAAATAAAGCCTGGACTTTGTTTTGATACCGTGACAACACATGCACTTAGAATTCCACCTGAAAATGCAAAAAATTTAAATTTTCTCTAAAGAAATATTTTCTATTGTCACTATCTTTCTATGTTAATAGCATTATGATAACATGTAAAAGAAGTTTAAGTAAAAGTAAGATTTAGTTTTAATAATTGCTTAAAAGGAAATGGTATGACAGGTACACTGATGATCTTTACACATTAAGCAGTTGGTCCACATTAAGCAGTTGGTCGGCTTTTACAAGATTAATTTTGATAGGGATATAGGTAAGTTTCATTTTAGATGAGCCAATGGCTTTGATCAGCCCATTATGTGGACAGTGCGTCCCACTCTTCACGATAGGTTAGATGAACCTTGGCTGTTCCAGCTGACAGATTATCTCTTATAACAAACTGCTAATAGAAGAGAGAGCACCAGTACCCACATGCCAAGTTCTACAGTCTGTGTACTTTGAGGGAACTCAAGTACACTGTGTAACGTTTCCTGAGAAGATTCTATTTCCATTGCTCATTTTCTGTAGCAAAAAGAAGGCACAAGAAATAGAAGCAGAAAGAAGTAGAAGGTTTAAAAAATATGACAGGTCTGTCTCTGTTTTTTTCTGATAGTCTCCTGCAGACAGATCTCAGAAGATTCATGCCGGTGATGAAGTCATTCAGGTCAATCAGCAAACTGTGGTGAGTTTGTTCCCTGAGACTTCCGACTTCATATTCCCCTCTAGAACTTTTTTTGTGGAGCACAGGCTCAGCGGCCATGGCTCATGGGCCCAGCCGCTCCGCGGCATGTGGGATCTTCCCGGACTGGGGCACGAACCCATGTCCCCTGCATCGGCAGGCGGACTCTCAACCACTGCACCACCAGGGGAGCACCCCCCCCGCCTCTAGAACTTTTAAACCGTTTTGCATGCATTTAAAAAATTTGCAATTTATATCCAATTTTCCATATTTTAAGCAGTGCTAGGATGAACAGATTTGTGTCTGCCTATTTGCTCATAGCTGATTTCCTTGAGATAAATTCATAGGTTTGAGTTTTCGTAATTCATGAGCAAGTGCCCTCTCCTCATTTTCTTTCTTTGAAGGTGGGATGGCAGCTAAAAAATCTGGTGAGAAAGTTGAGAGAGAATCCTACAGGAGTTGTGTTACTGCTTAAGAAGCGGCCCACGAGTTCCTTCAACTTCACTCCCGCCCCCCTGAAAAACCTACGATGGAAGCCGCCTCTGGTCCAGGTACTGTCACTGGTTGAAATCTTTCCTCTGGCGTCAGCACAAGGACAATGTCCAATATCCGATTTGTCTCCAAAAAGAAAGACTACACTTTGATTGGTTTCAGGAGTTTGTGTATGGATAATTATCCTATAATCTTACTTATATGAAAATAGCCATGCTGGATCTGCATTGAACACTATGGCAGCCACTAGCCACCAGTGTCTATTTCAACAATTAAAATGAAAGCTTCAGTTCCTCGGTCTCAGCGGCCACATTTCAGTGCTTGGTAGCCACTTGGTGGCGAGTGGCTGCCAGCAGTACAGAAGGTTCCTTCTGGTCCTTTTCCTCTCTCGTTTCAAACACGTGCTCACAAAAAGGAATCCAGTTTGACCACTGATCTTAGAGAGACCGCATGGGGTTGAGTCCTCAGCGATGGTTTAAAAAGACAGGGGTGTGGACCGTGAGAACAACCGCCCAGCGGGGAGCTGTATCACTCCGTTGTTTAGATTTGGCAGTCTTGGGTGATAATAAAAAGCAGACCGGTCTTTAGTGAGTTTTATTATTTAAATTCTCTACAAACAGTGCACTCCTTACTGCCTACACCTGGCTGCGCCATGCACCCTGACCAGCCTCTTCCTTACCTCATCGGTTCTTAGTGTTTAATTCCTAAATCATGAATGAAAAGCAATCACATTTTAGTGCCCTTTCATAAGATTGAGATTTGCCATTTATATGTAACGTTCTGTGATTTTATTGTACATCTTCAAATGGAAGGAACAGCAGTGGTCTCAAGCCATCAATTTGGACACCTCGTGATGCATAGAGCACTGGAAATATGCCTATGTGTGTACCTTAGGGGTGTGGAGGCACATAAATATAAAGACCAGGATGTGGAGGGTGGAGCCAGGAAGGGGCACATAATTAAGTTCACTTTTAAAATAATAATGGAACGTATCAATCACACCCCAGCTGCTTCTGTTTGCACCGCTCCGTATAAGGGGCACCATCTTTCAATAGTTTTGGAATTCTCAGAGTGTGTCACGTAACATCGAAGAGGTCTTCTCTGATGGTTGATGGAGTGCTTGCCACACAGCAACTCTGTCAGCTCCTTGGTGCAGGGGCGTAAATGTTAGGTTCTGAACAAGGGGCGGTGGGTATGGACAGGTAGGCGAAGGAGCCTCCCCCTGAGGAGGTGGGAGCCCTTTGGAGCCTGGAAAACTAGGTGGGATTTGGGAGGCAGATGGGAGGCTGTTTGGTGGAGGAGAGGAATGCTGTTCTTCAGACACACGCCCACCAACCGAGGATGTGCTGCCATCAGGGATGGGTGGTGCCCAGACAAGGTTTCCTAGAAGCAGAGTGTGTGACAGACATTCCTGTGAAAGCGATTTAGTGCCTGTGCTTCAGGTCAAACTTGTCCGGGAGGGAGGGAGGCAGAATAGGAGGAGAAGCCAGCAGATGCTGTCTCAGGTAGAGTCCAGTCTTGGCCTGTTACCCCGGCGTAACCACACAGCACGGGCTCTGGTAGCTCTACTCAGCGGTGGCAGCTGTCCGCCGAGGGCAGTTTTCCAGAGAAGGGGGCAGCCGTGAGCTTTTACCAACAGACGCTCACAGCAGCCGGGTTCACTGACTGACCAAGGGCTCTGGGTAGACACCACAGTGCTCCTGTAAGAATAAGTAGACCAGGGCTTCCCTGGTGGCGCAGTGGTTGAGAGTCCGCCTGCCGATGCAGGGGACACGGGTTCGTGCCCCGGTCCGGGAAGATCCCACATGCCGCAGAGCGGCTGGGCCCGTGAGCGAGGGCCGCTGAGCCTGCGCGTCCGGAGCCTGTGCTCCGCAATGGGAGAGGCCACAACAGTGAGAGGCCCGCGTACCGCAAAAAAAAAAAAAAAAAAAAAAAAAAAAAGAATAAGTAGACCAGAGTCTTTGGGGCAGAGGGTGGGAGAGAAAGCTGGACCAGTGGGCTGAGCTGGATGGGTGGGTATAGGGTCCCAGGCTAAGGAGTATGGACTTCATCTCACAGGTAATTTTTGTCAACAGGTTGACAGCTGATTTTTTTTTTTTTTTTTTTTTTTTTTTTTTTTTTTTGCTTCTCACTGTTGTGGCCTCTCCCGTTGCGGAGCACAGGCTCCGGACGCACAGGCTCCGCTGCCATGGCTCACGGGCCCAGCCGCTCCATGGCATGTGGGATCTTCCCGGACCGGGGCACGAACCTGTGTCCCCTGCATCGGCAGGCGGACTCTCAACCACTGTGCCACCAGGGAAGCCCCTGACAGCTGATTTTTACACTAGTATTTGCATCAGTTTGCTAGGGCCACTGTAACAAAGTACCAGTGACTGGGTGACCAAAACAGAAGTTTATTCCTTCAAAAGTCTGGAGGGCTAGAAGTCTCAGATCAAGGTTGGCTTCTTCTAAGGTCTCTCTCCTTGGCTTGCAGATGACCGTCTTCTCCATGTCTTCACGTGGTCTTTCCTCTGTGTGTCTGTGTCCTGATCTCCTCTTCTTATAGGGACACCAGTCATACTGGATTAAGGCCCACCCATATGACCTCGCTTTAGTTTTCTAATTTTTAATTTTTATTTATTTAATTTTTTGAGGGGGGGATGCGTGCTATGCGGCATGTGGGATCTTAGCTGCTTGACCCAGGGATCAAACCTGCGCCCCCTGCAGTGAAAGTGCAGAGTCTTAACCACTGGACCACCAGGGAATTCCCACATGACCTCATTTTATTTATTTATGTATTTATTTATTTTGCGGTACGCGGGCCTCTCACTGTTGTGGCCTCTCCCGTTGCGGAGCACAGGCTCCGGACGCGCAGGCTCAGCGGCCATGGCTCACGGGCCCAGCCGCTCCACGGCATCTGGGATCTTCCCGGACCGGGGCACGAACCTGTGTCCCCTGCATCGGCAGGCAGACTCTCAACCACTGCGCCACCAGGGAAGCCCCCTCATTTTAAATTAAACGTGACTTTAAAAATCCTATCTCCAAAGTACAGTCACATTCTGAACTACTGGGGGTTTGGGGGACACAGTTTAGCCCATGATACTACCTAAACACAAGAAACCCCAGTTGGGAGCTGTTACATGTGTAGGTGATGGGTAATGTGGTTCTGGGCGAGGCTAGGACAGGGCAATTTTAGTGAAAGACTAATGCAAGAGGCCATTTGGAAGAAGCATCAAGAGGACTCACAAAGCAGCACAGCATAGTGGACAGGAAGGGGCCCCGGAGTTGAAGTCCTTGAGTTCAAACCCCACCTCTGCCACATCTTAGCTGTGGGACCTCAGATAAGTATTTAGTATTTCTGAATCTCACTCCTAATTACTCATGTTGACAACATAGGTTTTGGGGTAGGGGTGAGGAAGGTAGGCAAGGCAAGGAAGAAGCAGATGTGAAATGTGGCAGTGAACCTGGGTGGTAGTACCAGTGACAAAAATTAGAATGTCAGGAAAGAGCCATCTGGGAGGCAGAGATGATAGGTCTTCTGGGCATCACTGAGTTTGAAGTGACAGGAAAATTCAGGCGAATGTGTTCAGAAGGGAAGTGAAAATTATATCTAAGTATAGGCTAGAGTTAGTTCCTTGACCTATGGAAATTCACTTAGGAAGGGGCATGCTTCCTTTTTCTTTGGTTTTGTCTACCTTCCTGCCCGGTTCCACTAACTGTGCAATTTGGGGGAAGAGGTGAAGGTGAGGCGTGAGACACCTAGCTTTGCTTCTGACCCAGGAAGGGAAAACCATCAAAATGCAGAGGCCGTTTGACAGCATAGCTATTAAGCATGTGGTGATGTGTCCAGGATATTTTCAGAACATGAACTCTGGTAGACCAGTACTCTGTACAGTTTCTCAGCCCCCGCCCTGGCTGTTGTCCTGTGTGTCATTCTTCAGGGGTCTGTATGCCTGGGTGCCCACCTCTGCTGGGAGAGAGCATCTTTAGTTCTTGTCCACATCATTCATGTGGTCACTGAAAAGCTGTTCATCGCTCTGTTTTTAGGCCACAATCCTGGTAAACAAGGGTTATTGATTTAGAAGTAACCATCCGTGTTGGAGTTTTCAGAAAATGCCTGTTCTATGGAAATGCTCCAATTTTCTTCTGCTTCTGTTTGTTGAGGGCCTGGGTCCTGGCCCCATGTTTTCAGACATTGTCCAAGATTGTCAGAATGAGATGTGGATCAATTACATAGTTCGGAGAGTTGACAGACTGTGGTGTATGCTCTGGGAAACTGTCTCCCTGTGCCTCGGCATCTCTCCCCCAAAGGGGGCTGTCTCTCTGTGAGCACCGGCTACTCCCGTCCTCCCCACCCTTAGACTCCCATTCCCACTCTCACTTCCAGGAGATGGGGGGTCTTCCATCCATCACCACCTGGGCTAGATAGGGCGTAGGTGTCCTTTTCTTACTCCCCGGGGTCTAGCACTGTCCTCACGTGCTGCCTCCCGCTGGCCTTCACCCAACATCTTCGTGCCTTGACTCCTTTTCTTGCTGTTCCTTTACCAACCAGAAAAGGCCCAGTCATTGCTGTTCGATTGTAGAAGAGATAGGATTGAAGGTCTCACACAAGATTTTAAAATATTTTTTAAAAGCTGTGTGGATTTTAAATTTTAAAAATTAACTTGTGGGTATGTGTATATGTGTATAATACTAAATTAGACAGCGTAAGGTTGGGTACTTACTATGTGACGAGCCCTGTGCTAAGCCCGTTGCGTGTATTACGTTACCTAATTCTCACAGCTACCCTGTGTTGCTACTATCTTTGTCCCTGTTTATTCCCATTCTATAGAAGAGGCACAGAGAAGTTGAGTGATTTGCCTGGAAGATACACAGCTAATCAGAGGTATAACCAAGACTGCACCCAGGCAGTCCGCATGCCGAGCCCATACTCCTAGTGATAGGTAGCATTGTTAGTAATTAGTGTGAACTAACTCTTTCTGTCCTCACGGCAGCCCTACGTGAGAGGCACTGTCAGTATGGCTGTTTTTCAGAGGAGGAAACTAAGGCTTGGGAGCTTAAGTGATTTGCTCAGAGCTGGAATTCTAACCTGCCTGACACCTGGCTCCTGGGCCTCTGCCTTTCTTTCACTAGGCACCTAGGCTTTCAGAACTCTTGGTAAATGGTTTATATATACAATGGAATATCACTCAGCCATAAAAAAGAATGAAATAATGCCATTTGCAGCAACATGGAAGTACCTAGAGATTATCATACTAAGTGAAGTCAGTCAGACAGAGACAAATACCATATGGTACCACTCGTTCGTGGAATCTAAAAAATGATACAAATGAACTCATTTACAAAACAGAAACAATCTCACAGACAGAAAACAAACTTATGGCTACCAAAGTGGGGAGGGAGGGAGGGATAAATTAGGAGTTTGGGATTAACAGATACACACTACTATATATATATATATAAAAGGTCCTACTGTATAGCACAGGGAACTATATTCAATACCTTATAATAACCTTTAATAGAAAAGCATCTGAAAATATACACACACAACTGTATCACTTTGCTGTACACCTGAAACTAACACAACATTGTAAATCAACCATACTTTAAAAAAAAAAAAAAAAAACAAAACTCTCGGTACATTCTGAGTGTCTCAAAGCAGAATACACGTTGGATGTTGCTAGTAGCTGCAGACACACAAATGACCTGGGCCCCTGTTTACCCAGGGGCTGGTGTTGGTTTTGGGGAGAACGATCTCTGAGGTAATGTCCACGCTTTTACACTTAATCCCTTTCAGACCTCGCCTCCGCCCACGACCACTCAGTCCCCGGACAGCACGATGGATGCCTCACTGAAGAAGGAGAAGCCAGCCATCCTGGATCTCTATATCCCTCCTCCACCGACCGTTCCCTACTCCCCCCGGTATGTCGGTGCCCACGTCGGTGGTGTGCACATCTCCTTGCGTGGAGGTGCTAGTGGTAGTGGGAAGGCCATGAGTATCTTGAGAGGAGACGCTGCTGACACTCCAGTGTGTTGGGGATGAGTCTTGAATCCACCGTCAAAAAGTATCGCCCTGGGTGTGGGCGTTGGGGAATGGGTGAAGGGGGTCGGAAAGGACAGACTTCCAGTTACAGGCGAAGTCCTGGGGGTGTAATGTACAGCGTGGTGACTGTTGTTAACAATGTTGTGTATTTTTCAAAGTTGCGGAGAGAGTAGATCTTAAAAGTGCTCATCACAGGAAAGCAAGAATTGGTAACCACGTGTGATGATTGTTTTGCCGTACATACGTAAATCATTACGTTGTATCTCTGAAATGAATACAGTGTTATATGTCGATTATATCTCAATGAAACCAGGGGTGGGGGAAGTGTGATCCTTTAGGGGGAAGTGTAGGAACAGATCTAGTTTTATGGGCCTTGAAGCCAGCCAGTATGATGGGGAGGGGGCTGATTAAAGCATGTGCTCTCGGGGACTGCATTGTTTTAATTCTTCACTGGGCATCGAAACGAGCTGTTTGGGGGTCCGTGAAGCTGAAGTTTCATTAACTACACTGTAAATTCATCTCTGGGGCAGAAGATAATAAATATTTCTGTGAGATTGATTAAAGTTACAGTTTTATTTTGCTGAGAGGGATGTGTTCTTCGTAGGACTTAAAAAATGTGAAAATAGGTGTGGATGGGCTGTATTTGCATGGCCATGTGTGTTTATGTGTGTGTGGCTATTTTAAATTCTTCAGGATCATTACTTTCTTTTTTTTTTTTTTTTTTTTTTTTTGCGGTACGCGGGCCTCTCACTGTTGTGGCATCTCCCGTTGCGGAGCACAGCCTCCGGACACACAGGCTCAGCGGCCATGGCTCACGGGCCCAGCCACTCCGCGGCATGTGGGATCTTCCTGGACCGGGGCATGAACCCGTGTCCCCTGCATCGGCAGGCGGACTCTCAACCACTGCGCCACTAGGGAAGCCCAGGATCATTACTTTCTTAATGGCTACCTTAAATGTTTATGGTAAAATGAGGACGGTCATGCTAGATGTTATATAGGGGGATGATTAAGGTATGAAAATATAGGCTTATTTATATCATCTTACATATTTACATATGCTGGTAAAAGTAGAGAATCTGGCTCATTTATGAAACATACATTTACTGAGAGTTGGGCCTGATTTACCATCTTATGCAAAACAGATGTAGTTCTTGCCCCCAGAGAACTGCCAATATCTTAGTCAACTGTTCAAGAGTAAATTGAGAAATACTTAATCATGCTGTAATATTTCATAAGACACAGTTTGGACTGAACTTACAGTGGTTTTTCACTTCAGGGTGGAGTTTTTCATTTGTTTGTTTTTGTTTTAAGCTGAGCTCTTTGCTTCTGCTGTGTTTCTTTCCTGGGCACAAAGAAAAATTAATGTCATTTTCCTCTTCCTTGAGTCTTGGTTTGCCCAGAAGTTATTATAGCATGTAGAGCAGTGGCTGCAGTGATCAGGGGCTTTCTGGTTGGCAGACCAGGCTCTTCCCTGTACTCACAGACCAGAGTCCTGTGGTCACGAGATCTAAATTGTGTTTAAAATTACAAGGAGTTGTTGCTTTTGCACATAGAGGGCAGCGGGTTTCACTGATAGAACAAACCAGTGTGTGGACTGTTCTATCAGAAGCTGTAGGCTGCAGGGAGGATGGCCCCAACTCCCCTCATCCTGAATATTCTTGTCTGGGTCTCAGTGAGGGGTCGCAGGAGCTGTGGTAAGAAGGGTATGTACATAGTAAAGGTGAAAGGGATCTGGCGCGTTGATTCTATTGGGGGAAACACGTGGGCACACACACACCATTAATGAAGGATATTTTATTTTATTTTTTTAATTTATTATTTACTTATTTATTTTTGGCTGTGTCGGGTCTTAGTGGATCTTGTGGCACGCTAGATCTTCGTTGAAGCATGCGGGATCTTTCGTTGCAACGCGGGCTTCTCTCTAGTTGTGGCGTGCGGGTTTTCTCTCTCTAGTTGTGGTGCACAGGCTCCAGAGCATGTGGTCTCTGTAGTTTGCAGCACGCAGCCTCTCTAGTTGAGGCGGGCGAGCTCGTTGCGGTGCGAGGGCTTAGTTGCCCCGTGGTATGTGAGATCTTAGTTCCCTGACCAGGGGTCGAACCCGCATCCCCTGCATTGGAAGGTGGGTTCTTTACCACTGGACCACCAGGGAAGTCACTGAAGGATATTTTATTAGGAATGAAATGTGCAAATGGTCACAGAGAACAAGTGGTGAGTCATGAAAGCTTTGTGAATGGGGAAGTTATATGCCAGGTTTAAAAGTATGGAAGAAGATAGATTCATGGTGGGGAAAGGGTATGCAGGCAGCAGGCTCACTGGGAATACCAATAGGCAAGGTTGATCCTTAGACTGTTTTTGAACTCAGTGGATTCTGGGTTTATCTAGTAGTTTTGCAATGAGCCCCTAATGGAATTTACTCAGTGCCAAAAATTTAACCAGCTGGTAATCTGGACTCAACTAAAATTAATTTTAAGTTTTATTATAAGCTGACATTTAGAAAGAATGAAGTTGCAAGCAGCGGTCCAATTTTTGCTGGTTTCTGTACTTTGTTTAGAACATAGATACTTTCTGTTGGCCACTCTAAAGGCCCGTTTGTAATTTTTGACATCATTTTCAAATCTAACAACTGCCATCACACATCAAGTGTCTTCTTTGCTGGATCTTGGCAAAGATACTACTCTTGGCATGAGAAAAAAGGTTCAGTAGATCATACCTTCACTTGTGGTGTCTGTAGTAAGGAGGAGATTCAACTCTAGGACAGATGTACAGGAAAACCAGAGCTAGCTTTTCAAGATATATGTGTATCCCTTAAACAAATATGAAAAAAAATCTCATTTTCCCTTATTAATAGGATCATGGTATTTACTCTTATTTAATAGGATCTCTATGTATTTGAGAAGCAACTGTGATTGAAAAAGTGTTGCTTTTTCCTCCAGAGGAAAAGGAGGATTTGTTTTCTTCTGTGTGCTAGAAGCAGAATGTATCCTATAATTCTTTAGTGTGAGAGGATCTTCGTAAGCAACTTAATTATTGCCCTCTGTCTTGCAGGGAAGAGAATGGGAGTTCCGTTTACGGATTCAGTAAATGTAAACAGCCACAGCCTGGTCCTAAGCGTTCTGAGTCCCCCAATTCCTTCCTGGACCAGGAAAGCCGGAGACGGAGATTTACCATCGCTGATTCTGATCAGTTGCCTGGGTATTCCGTGGAAACCAATATTCTGCCCACAAAAATGAGAGAGAAAACACCATCCTATGGTATGTTGCTGAGTGTTTGTTTTGTTTCTCTTCCCCTCCCCCTTCCTTATTTGGAACTGTTGGATGAATTCGGCAGACTTGAAGGGTAATCCAAGGAAAACATAAACCTCAATGAAATTCTAAGTATGAGACCTTTGTTCATCTTTCTAAAGCTAAGGCTTGTTGAGTCATTACACTGCCTGGCATCCAAGCCCAGCGGGGTGAGATCATGTTACAGTTTCAACTTTCAGTGCCTGCATTTTAACTTGGAGCTGCTTTGCTCCTTGGACCCACAGACGCAAGTTCAGCATGCCTCTGTCCTAATGGTTTGCTGTGGAAATACAGTGCTTTAAAATACTTTTCTTATTTTTAAACTATGTTATTTTGCTTATGCTGAAGTGAGTGTGATGTCAGGGTGGGGGAGGGTCTCGTTCTAAATAAAGGGAAGGATTCTCTAAAGTCCAAAAACTCTGTCAGCTTTTCCTTTTCCTTCCCCTCCCTCTGAAGGCAAGCCCCGGCCTTTGTCCATGCCTGCGGATGCGAGCTGGATGGGGATTGTGGACCCTTTTGCTAGACCTCGAAGTCATGGGAGGAAAAGTAAGTTTAATTTAAGCAAACTGAAAAGTACCAAACCTGGAGTCCAAAGCCCAGACCCTCGTTTCAGCCCTTTTGTGCTCTAATGACCATAAAATCATCTTCTCATCTGCAAAATCAGGGGGTGCTGATGTGTAGAATGGCAGAAATATATATTCCTAGGTAGTGATTGTAAATCTCCTAAATAGTATTGTGTGCTTTAAAAAGGCTGTAGACACTGATGGTCCAATTTCTAAACACATAGAAATACACTATTCGTTAAACAATCTCATCGTCAATTTTATGACTATTATTATTGGAACCTGTTTGATTTTTGACCAACAGACATGGGTGTTTTTCTCCCCAATCCTTCTTGTGTTAGAGAGTAACTACTATTGGAAAAGAAACTTGTGTTTAATTTACCCCGTAATCAAAGTTACAGGTGATAACACTTGTCTTTTGAGGAAAATGTTTATAAATAGTCTTATTTTGGGCCAGATTACATTCGATTGTCAGGACATCGTAACATTGCTTTTGTGGCGCTGAAACAAAGAGCTGGTGAAAAGTTAGAGAACACTTGGCCTTAGATTGTAAAAGGAAGAAGAGAAAAGTTCTGGAGGCCTAACTTCCAAAGTGATCAACCCCTGACATTTCCCTGCGACTTGGTAAAGTTTGTCACCTAAGTACCCGAATCACCTGGATTACACTAAATTGGAAAAGGGAGAAGTTGCCTTCTAAGGTCCAAGATACCCTTAGTTGACACGAAAATCTGTGGAGCAGACAGCAGGGGGCAGGGCAGTTCTTTGTTTAGATTCAGAAATGTCCACATCTTCTTTGCCATTCTTTTTAGCATTTGAAGTCCCCCATTTAGACTTTTATTTCCTTTAAGGTTGAGATATGGGGTGTAGGGGTGGGGAGTGTGAGGTCAGGAAAATGGAAAGATACTTGACCTCCATCGCACCTTCCACATTTTTTCTGGTGTTATCATTTTAGAAAGAAAGGTACCTGCATAATGGGCAATTTACAAAAATAACAGCTTTTTTGAGAGACAACTCGCATACCATAAAGCTCACCCTGTTAAAATGTACGATTCAGTGGTTTTTAGTATATTCATAGAGTTGTGCTAATTCCAGAATCTTCTATCACCTCAACAAAAAACGCCTGTAAGCAGTCATTCCTCATTCCCTCCTCCTTCAGCTCCTGGCAACCAAAAATCTACTTTCTTTTTTTTTTTTTTTTAACTTTCATAGTTATCTTTTTTTTTTTTTTAAATAAATGTATTTATTTATTTATTTTTGGCTGCATTGGGTCTTCGTTGCAGTGCGCAGGCTTCTCATCTTGGTGGCTTCTCTTGTTGCAGAGCGCGGGCTCTAGGCACGTGAGCTTCAGTAGTTGTGGCTCGCGGGCTCTAGAGCACAGGCTCAGTCGTTGTGGCACATGGGCTTAGTTGCTCTGCGGCATGTGGGATGTGGGATCTTCCTGGACCAGGGCTCAAACCCACGTTCTCTGCATTGGCAGGTGGATTCTAAACCACTGTGCCACCAGGGAAGCCCTGAAAATCTACTTTCTGTCTCTGGATTTACTTTTTCAAGGCATTTCATATAAATAGACTCCTCCAAAATGTGGCTTTTTGACAATGGGCACTTTTTAATGTAACTTTTCCCCTTTGATTACAGAAACAAAACAAATTGTTGGAAAACCTCTAGAAGGTACGAGAAAAATAATCTGTAATCTGCTTCCGCAACCTAGAAATAATCTGAATGTTTTGTGTATCTTCTAGTTGTTCCTATATTTACGTATTATACGCTTAGAAAAATGTGCAAAATGGAATACATAGATATTCAGTAATACTATGAAAGGGGAACGTTAACAGGTGTATTTTTGGTAATAGCTGCATTAGTAATCCATCTTATGGCAATAGCAGCTCTTCATTCAGTCCTCAATGGTTGAGCATTTAGGTTATCTGTGTTTCCCCCCCCCCCAGTTGTTAATACTGCTTCAATAAGCATCTTGTATGTTGTTCTCTGTACGTTTTTAAAAGTGGAATTTCTGGGTCAAAAGAATGCTACATGTTGCCAGGGTGCCCTGCATTTTATGTTTCTATTCAGTTTCTTACCCCCCTACTCCCCGTCCCAGGGGGTCTACTGGCTTTTAGGGTGGGATCATTCTTCCTTCTCCAGAAATGTCCCAAGCCTTGCAGAGCATTAAAATCTTTGAACCCCATCCATTAAAGGTGAAGCGTGCCTGCCCTGCATTCAGAGTGATAACCAAAGGCATCCCACCTCCTAACTGCTCCTTAGGGGATGCTCGGGAATAAGAACCACCGTTCCAGGGGCACGTGCTCTGGGCTGCAGGCATTGAGCAAGGACAGTTGTGGAAGGAGTGATAGAATTATAAGATTTTCTCTCTTTGGTTTTTTGATTTCAAGTGAAATTATGAAAATTCTACCCTGATTAAAAAGTGCGGGCTCTCTGATTCTGCTCTGCCGCTGTGTTACCTCTCAGATGGAAAAGCAGCCTGAAGTGTGCACCTACCTCTCCCGTTTCTGCTTTTTCAACACCCAGTGGTGTGGGCCTGGCCGCCCGGGGGGCCTGGTAGCCCATCCCTGGGAGGAGGGCAGGGTGCGCTGCCACCTTCAGAGGCAGCGCCATGCAGAGGATGGGTATTTTAACGGACTACTTGTGGGCTTTGTCTGAAAACAGGTGAGGATGGCCTTTGCCGGTATTTCAGTAATGAGCGGATCTCTCCGATCGTCGAAGAAAGGTCATCCCCCCCATACCGTTTCTCAAGGCCCACGACCGAGAGGCAGCTGGTCCGAGGTGCAGACTACATCCGAAGCAGCAGGTGCTTCATCAGTTCAGATCTCCACAGCAGCGCCACGATTCCGTTCTCAGAGGAAGGGACCAAAAAGAAAGCCAGCTCCTCGGCAGCCAAGTCCTCTTCCCCAGAACCGTCCCTGCTGGTCAGCTGGTTTACTCGCCTGAAACTGTTGACTCACTGAACCCTGCATTCCCGGGACCCTCCCTGTCTCCTGCTACCAAGTGCCTTGCTTCCTGCATCAGCAACTTGTTCTGATTTTCATCCACAGTATTATGCAGCGACCTTATGCGATTTCGTGGGTTTTCTTTTTCCTTTTTTTTTTTTTTTTTAGAAAGTTGTGTACTGCACTTGGAATTTTGAAGTCATTGGATGGGAACAAATCCAGAGAATCTTAGATGCTGGCTTATGGAGGCCAAAGGAGAGAAATGGGGAGAGTCCGCTTTTTTTGGGCTTCCTTAAGAGTCCGAACACGGAGACACACTCTAAACCAGAGCTTGGCCAGGACTGTTATCATCATTTTGAGGATCTGGGCCATTGTTCTTTTTAGGCAGGTGGGACTACAGTTGGTGGCCACTGTCACACAGATGTGTTGGGTTTTGGTCCAACTTCTTCACCTGAAAAAGCCAGTGGAGGAAACAGTTTTGTTTTGATTTTTCAAGCTACATACCACATGTGTAAGTGTAGCAGCTTTGACTTTGAAATAACACGTGGGAAGCATCTGATGCGCTTTCAGAGCAGAGGTTTGAGTGTAGGCCAGTTACACTTAGTTAATGCCCTTTTCATAACCGTCTCAGTGTAAGTCAGTTAATACAGAAACACATGAAAATGTTTAGATAGGGCTTACTACACACAAAGAAGTTTATGGTTATTTGTGAAGGGTGTTGTGTATTATTGTCTTTAAGGGAAAAGAAGCTATAAGATTTGCTGACAGCCAAAGTATCATTGAGAAAAATGAAGCAACCATACTTAGGTTTATGAGAGAGACATCAGTTTGCATTTTGACCTGTTCAATGACTATCTTCTAGAAAAGAATGGACAGTTCTTCAAAATTGTACACATTTTGCTAATTAGAAATCTCTTGGAAAATCCCACGGTCACTCATTTTCAACTAGCATCAGGTATTTTGGAAAAGTGTGTCTGGATATTAACTCTTGTTTAAACTGAATGTATGATATTTTGCTAGAATGGAAAAGTACTATCTTGTTAATTTAAGTGTTTTAAATATAGTTGTATATTTTTCTTACTCTTAGTCACATGTAATTGATATATTTCTTTTTTTTTTAATTGATATATTTCTGTTTTGTGTCCTACATGAAGCTAACGAAAAAAGTGTTCAAGATGTTTTCAGGTTTACCAGTGACCACCTTGGCTGTTGCCACTGTGGTCACTATTGTTAAAAAAAACAAAATAAACCCTCCCAACCATTTTAGGATTTTATGGATTAGAAATGGGGGCATTGAGGGAGCGTGTGTAAAGTAAAATTACATTCGGAGAATTTTCTGAGCTATATCCCTGGGCAAAGCTGGTATCTCCTATTCAAAAATATCTTCCCCTCACCCCTTGAATTGTCTACTTTGCTGAACTGCCTGAAATTGGAGATTGCTTGGGGTTAACATCTTCCTTCTAAAATGCCTCTGGTGGGACTTGCCTGGCGGTCCATTGGTTAAGACTCCACGCTTCCAGTGCAGGGGGTGCAGGTTCAATCCCTGGTCGGGGAACAAAGATCCCATGTGCTGCGCGTTGCAGCCAAAAAATTAAAAAAAAAAAAATAAAAGCCTCTCGTGGGGTTAAGGGAGCTGGCAACCACTCGCATATTAGTGTGAATGAATTCAGTCAGGCTGTTTTCCTGTCAACCAACCCCCAAGGGAACTGCAGTGAAGATATAGTTGTTTCATGGGGAATGAAAAGGGGTTTGGCCAGTGGAGGAAAGAAGAGGCTTGGAATGCGTGATTCATTGGGTGCTTGACAATACAGTATCAGGGCAGAGCAGGGGTGGGGAAGTCTGGTAACAGGGCACTGATGACTAGGGGGGACTATGGAAAGCGGGGAGAGCCAGCCCTCGCCCTTTGACTGTTAACGTGGCCCAGAAAATGGGGTGGCAACTCTTCCTCTCACTCTTCCTCTCACTCTCCAGATCACTCTCAGATCCCCTGAGTAATGAGTTTAGTGGTTTTGGAGGTCTTAGCTGGAGGTCAGCCCCTTTTCTGTGGAGTAAATGTCCTTTGTGATCAAACGACCATCCTCAAATGAATTTTCAGTGCCCAACTCAAGTACAGTAACTGTGCCCAATCAGTGTTTTTCAGACTGTTCCCTGAAGTCCTAAGGGGAGGCCACAGAAGTTTCTGGGTTCTCTACCTTCAATCCGCCTCCACCGCTTCATTTTTATTTGGGATTTTCTCCTGAAATGTGTTTGAGAAATAGATTGCTGCTTAAAGAAGTTTCTATGTATCTTTACTGTTGACATATATAATTAATAGTTTAATACTAATTTCTTAGAAATTAATGGAAACTGCTTGCCTCAGTAATAATCCAGGTTGAATGGTAGACGTGTGTGAACATATGAAGATGTAGAATGACACTTTTTGACATGATCCTTTAAAACAGTGATTTTTGATTACTACCAGACCCAACTCAACACTAACCCTTTTTTATAGTAAATATTTTATATCACTACAGTCATCAAATGAAATTCATGGATGATAAAACCTTTCATACATAAGAGCATCATCCCTATTTGCTGTTCCAAAATGAAATAGGTAATATAACTGACCTCTATACACCCCCATCAATATAAAGTCCTAACTGAATATAAACAAATACACATATATATTTTGTAATGAAATCATTATTTTAATAGGTAAATGCTCTAGCATGATTATATTACAAGATGTATGAAATAATGTAACAAAGCACATACTTGTATCTGTATATGAAATCACCATGCCTGTGGCAGCTACACAGGCCTGCTGTCCTGGCAACTCAACATCGGAAATGGGACTGATGTCAGCAATGCAATTTTCTAAAACGTGGCCAATTCTTTTTTTTTGTTTGTTTTAATTGAACAAACAATTCTTTAAATTCTATAGTGCTTTACAATTTTTAAAAGTTTCACGCACGTGATTTCATATAATCCCATAATAATCCTTTTTTTTTTCCCCTACCCCTATCCTGCCCCTTCTCCTTTCCCTCTCCCCACTGATAACTACTAGCTTCTTCTCTATATCTGTGAGTCTGCTTCTTTTTTGCTTTATTCACTGGTTTGTTGTATTTTTTTAGATTCAACATATACATGATATCCTACAGTATTTGTCTTTCTCTGTCTGACTTATTTCACTTAGCATAAAGCCCTCCAAGTCCATCCATGTGGCCACAAGTAACAAAATATCATTCTTTTTTATGGCTGAATAGTATTCCATTATATATATATATATATATATATATGTATGTATTGCACATCTTCTTTGTCCATTCATCTGTTGATGGACGCTTAGGTTGCTTCTATACCTTGACAATTGTAAATAATGCTGCTATGAACATTGGGGTGCTTGTATCTTTTTGAATTCGTGTTTATGGTTTTTTTTGGATGTATACACAGGAGTGGGATTGCTGGGCCATATGGTAGCTCTAATTCTTAGTGTTTTGAGAAGCCTCCATACTGTTTTCCACAGTGGCTGCACCAATTTATATTCCCACCAACATTGTATGAGAGTTCCCTTTTCTTAAAATACGGCCAATTCTTGATAAGGTTCTAGACAAAACAATTCTATAACAGTTACATCCATATAGTGTTTACTGGGTGCCTGGCATTGTTCTAAATACTTACCTAACAACTTTATGAGGCGGGTGCCACTGTTATTCTCATTTTACATATGAGGGCACAGGGCTGATAGGGCAGAGCTGGGATTAAAATCAAAGCAGTCTAGCTCTGGCAACCTTGTTCATCATCACTTTGCTATACACTTTCCCTCAGTTTATAGAATAATTGCATTCCTGAAAAATCCAATGCATACTAAAACTGGGCTAGAGGTTCCCTGTATGTTTATATATAAAAAAAATTAGATTCTAATTTTCAACTAAACTCAGATAATTCTAAACTGGCTTTCCATCTACATGAATATTTGGTCGGGCAATTGATAGTTGTGCTGACGGGGGACAGTTTCTTGCTGGGAGGGGTCTAACCTGTAGAACTTGTGTAGCATCCCTGTTCCATCTGTTGAATGCAGCTAGTGGCCCTCCTATCCTCAGCACCTCAAAAGCCCTTACAGTTCCAAAACCACATCTAAGGGGCAGTACCATCCCTTTGAGAACAAGTGATTTAAAAGTAATCCTGTTTCATCTTTGAGCAGAGTTCCAGTCTTCACGTTATATATTTGTCCATTTTCTATCTTTACTTCTGTTTCCTCAGTTCTCTCCCCACCACACCGGAAGTTTTAGAATCTGTTCTGTGAGGGTTGTTTTCGTTTTTGTTTTTCCACCTGAAAGTCAAGCAGTTGTTGCCTCCTCTGGCCCAAAGACCATCAGTATTCCCAAGTTTCAGTTTGTTAGCCCTCAGAAAACTCTAAGAGGTATTTACTCTTAACTTTTCATCCCCCAAAGAGCTGGTGTAAGCAAATGTCTTTGACACAAGTATGTTGCTTTTTTGCCACCGGAGGCATAAATGGAATGGCCATGCAGGCCTGATTTGGATGTTTCCACCTATTGAATCTGTGGTTAGTCCTTACAGAGAAGTGGGTCACATTTTGCTCCCACTCTTTTTTTTTTTTTTTTTTTTTTTTTTACTTTTTGCCCTTTATGTACCAATTTTTTTTTTAACATCTTTCTTGGAGTATAATTGCTTTACAATGGTGTGTTAGTTTTTGCTTTATAACAAAGTGAATCAGCTATACATATACATATGTTCCCATATCTCCTTCCTCTTGTGTCTCCCTCCCTCCCACCCTCCCTATCCCACCCCTCTAGGTGGTCACAAAGCACAGAGCTGATCTCCCTGTGCTATGTGGCTGCTTTATGTACCAGTTTATCTCTTTCAAGGTAGAATGGATTCATCAAATCTGTCTTAAAAGATTAAATTATTTGATTCCTTTACATTACAAGAGGTGACACCTGGCTTCTCATGACAGTGACACCCAGTGAAGTAGCACCTTCCGAGTGTGCCTGCTCCCCCAACACCCCGCCGCCACCCCTGGTACCATCCATGTGATTGAACCTTATACCGTTGTAGACAAACGCAGAGCTCGAGTTAATTTAGAAAACACATGCATAACCTGCCCATTCTTTTCCTAACCCCAAACATCCAAGACTAATGCAAGCCATGAACATGTTATTTCAGCTGTCAGAGTAATGAAACCAGTAGCCAGGAGGTGCAGGTAATTCAAGATTATTGAAGACACAGCATCTTAGCAGGGCATTTGAGTAGGTGTGTGTGTTTTTTCAAGCTCATATTTTAAAACTGAACATCATTCAAATGAATTGTTTAAAATGACTTTTTGTAATATGAATATACTGGAAAGTCAAAATAGAATGCCCAGTGAGAGCATAATTGTCAATGCAATAGACAAGGTTATAGAAAGTGTACCTGTCATGTCCTTCTTAGGGTCTATATCTATACTCATGTTATTTGCCCAGTGACTGGCTTTAATCAAATTCTCCCATCTCCTGACCTCAGTGCAACTGTCTTCATAACTGTCTTTGCTCCCACTCTTATGAAGAGAATCACTGCATCATTTCCTTTGGGATGAGACTTCTGCCTGCTACTTCCTTGGAGATTATATGGAAGGTGGGCACCTTGAAAATGAAAAAAACTCCTTTTTGTAGGGCCACTTTTTGGGTTGGCCAATGACATTTGATTTTATTCACCTTTAGAGTTACCCTGCTTGTGTATATTTTTGATATATTCTTGCTAATCACCTGGAAGGTGAGTATTTAAAAATCTATTGATTAAAAACTGGATTAAAGGGAACACAAAGCTCACCTTTCCAATGTTTCTCCTGGATCTGACGGCCCTGGAGTCACTGCGCAGAGGAGGACAGTTCCCAGCCAGGGCCTTCGTGTCATGCTTGCAGCTGAATATTACACATGCTCTCCTTTCCCAAGCTTCCTGTTTCTCTGAAAAGTTGTGAAACTGAAGCTGTAGGAGAAAATTAAGAAATAAACCTCAAAGGTATTTTAAAAAGAAGAAGGGCTACATCACCCCTCAAGTCCAGGGATGTTGATATTCTCATCATTTTCTGTTTCCTCGCCTGGAGCATTGTAAACACTCAAATGTCTGTGAAGGAATGATTTAAAAGGAGAGAACATTAGGGGAAAAAAACCCATTTTTTCCTTGTTCTTCCATTGACTAGACCCATTAAAAAAGATTTCCCTTTTAACTTTGTTTTTAGGGTGACAAAGACTGGATTTTAAAATAATCCTTCAGCATTTTGACATATCTCAGTCTGAACATTTTGATTTATCTTAAAGAGAAAAAACTTTAAATATGAAGTTCAATATGAAGTAGTATTGTGCCTGAAGTAAGAAATTGTCCTTTTAATTTCGTGGGTGTGGGGTTCTCTTTTCTTACCCATATATACCTCTCTGTCATTCCAGCTGAGGCTGTATCAGAATAAGAATGGAAGGATTTCAGGGATTAGTACTAATTTAGAAGTCTTTGCCTCTTGGAAATGCATCCAGTAGTTAGAAGCAGTTGAGGGCTCAGCTTTTGAAGTTAGGTAATCCAGCTGTCTCACAAGCTCTGTGACTTGAAACAAGTTACTTATCTCTCTGCTCCCCGGTTATCTATGAAATGGGGATAATAATAGAATCTCATTCATAGGCTTATGGGGATTAAATGAGACTGTGTTTGTAAGGCCTGTAGGATAGTCCAGCAGCCAGCACTTAGGAGATGTTGACTCTTGCTGGAACACTCTAGTAGCAGTGTTTGCTCCATCTTAACCTTTAGTAAATAAAGCATTCAGAGGTGGCCAATAGGCTTTCGTCCATAACCAGCAAGATAATGCCATGGCCACATTGTCAGAAGGTGGCTGTGTAGTCCATAGCCTGGAACTGTGGCTTTTACTGGTACAAATCTCAGTTACTCAGAAGTTTTGGCTGAGTCAGAACCCAAAAAAATGATAAAAGTCTATGATTGGACACACTCAGAATAATAGAGTATTATTTTAATATTGGCTTGATTCATCAGCAGCATATTTTCCCTCTTTAATCCCCCAACTTTCAACAGAATAATGTATGAAAACAAAAGAAATCTGAGCACTTCCCCATCGCCTAGTTGGCTGAATGACTCTTGCCTCCCATCCCTGGTTTGAAGTGGTACCCACAAATTTATTTCTGTGTTTCATATTGAAACTGTGCGCCTCAGATTGGGACTTGAACCCATGTGGCCGGGACTCGAACCCGGCCAAAACCCATGATCTTCCAACTGAGATCACACTCCTGGTTTCAGGGCTTAATGAAGCTCAGGTTCTTGATGCCTCATCGCAGAAAGAATACAGTGAGAGACAAAGCGATAGGTAAGAAGTGGATTTATTTAGAGAGAAACACACTCCACTGAGTGTGGGCCATCCCAGAAGGTGAGAAAGGCACCAAGGTATGAGGTTGTCAGTTTTTATAGGGGTGGGTAATTTCATAGGCTAAAGAGTGGGAGGAGTGTTCCAGCTATTTCCGGAAGGGGCGGGGATTTCCAGGAAGTGGGCCACTGCCCACTTTTTGATCCTTCTGGTCCTTCTTTAACTGTCATGGCGCCTGTGGGTGTGTCATTTAGCTTGCTGATGTGTTGCAATGAGTGTATACTGAGGCTCAAGGTCTAGTGGAAGTTGACTTGTCCACCATCTTGGACCCATTTGGTTCTAATCCGTTTACGTCATGTCCTCGGGCTATGTCGTTCTTTCAGAGGTTGTGCCCTGCCCCCTTCCCTCCTGTTTCAATACGACTAGAAAAAAAGGAATCATGTAAAATGGTGTCTGGGTTGGAAATTCTCCTGAAAAGGAACTCTTTCATACATATAAAACTAATAGATTGTGTTGCCTTTGCAGAAGCTGAAAAGGATTGTCCTCTGCTGCCACTCCCAGCTAATGCTTTGGTAGGTCCAGGGAGAAAAAGGGAAAGAGGTTCTATGAGAGGGACAAAGGGAGCTAGAAAATGGTTGTTAGGCTCAGCTTTCATTTGGTTTACTGAGTTTTGCCTGACTTTCAACCATCTGGACACATGCCCTGTATCAGCCAGACTGCAAGCACACAGACCAAGAGATGCTTAGCTAATACAGACACAGCAGCGCCCTTCCCTGCTTGAGCTTTTGTGTTTGTCTTTCTCATCTGTTAAGCAGAATCGTATGAATTTGTGAATATTTGGCCGTATTAAAATAAAAACCAACGTAGTCAGCAGTCAGTGTGATTCAACCTAGTAGATTACAAATGTCCCAAGGACAGAGATCATATTTGTTTCTTCTTTTTACTTTCTAGCAAAACGCAATTCTGTTCTGTGCCGTGTGTCACAGTGATATTTTGTAATAACTGTTTGCCTCTGTGGATCTCTCCCCCACTCCACTGAACACCCAAAGAAGACCCTCAAATTTGATCGTACTTATCTGTTTATTTCCTAGGAAATAATCTGCTTAATTCCTAGGAAAAAGGGAAGACAATCATGGGTGAATGATTAGTGGCATTTTTACATTATAATGCTCATGGCAATGCCAAGGATGAATAAGGGTTGGCCATGGGTATTTAGCTCAGATGAGCAATTAAAAAAACAAAAGAAAAAAGCCCACAAAACAAAACAAAAAAAGAACAAAACCCCTAGAACCTGATTTTTAGAGAAGAAAAGAAATTAACCTAGACCTTTCAATATTTGCTTCTCTTTTTAGCTCTTATGACAATTTAATAAATGGAAAAATGTTTAAGCCAATCTTGTTTAGAATACTGTATTTTACTTGGAAGTGCTACTGCTTTTTTTTCAGATTTCTCCTCAAGGAAGGAATGTCATTGAACCCCCCCTTAGAGGATATTCAAGGAAGTTAATTGAATTATACTCTTTAGACAACACAAAATACAAATTATCAAGGTGTAAGGTTTGGTTTGTGTGTTAGTTTTAATTAACTAAATTAACTAACACCTAGTTAACTTTAGCTAATGCTCTTCCTTAGGCCCCTGACTTAGCCCTGAGTTCTGGCTTCTTAGCCAGAGGATGGACTCATCCTTCTAGATCCAGTCACCAAGGGGACTTCCAAGGTTGTCCCTATGAGACCCTCCTTGACCTTCCTCTGGACAGAATTCATTAGTCTCTGCTGTGTTTCTATAGCACTGACTCTTCTTGTTAGATGTTTGGCTCTCCAGCTTGGATTATGAACCTTTCTAAAGCAGGGTCTGTATAACTCACATGGTAGGGAGAGTCAATATTATTGAAGTAACTAGATGGTAAAATTAATGACCTTGCAGCCAGAAAAAAATTGAAAAAAATTATTAAAGTTTTATGTGAGAAAAAAAGATTTTATATTAAGTTTTTTTGCAGACAACTACATATAGAATTTCATTACATTGGCTCACATGCTAAAGAAAAACATTATACCAGGTGTCAGAACTCAATCATATTTATAGGAAGAATAAACCTTGGCTGTCAACCATAGCTTCTTTGGTTACAGGATTACAGTAACTGCTGAGAATGTAAGCACTTTCCAAAGTCTACAAAGGACTCATTTAAGAATCATACAGGCAGTTTTAAATTAGCCATAGGAAAATTAATAGTGGGGAGTACGGGCAAAAGGACGTTCCTATAAAGTTAAGCAAGATGGAGGACAATTCCAGTTGTATGACGTTTGGCTGAAGGAGTAGTAGTTTGCACCTGAGAAAACCAAGTGTATAAATACTAAAGCTGTTGACTACACAGTGAAATATTATTAAGAACCTTCATCCAAGTGAAGGAACTACCGAGAATATTGTTGCTGTGTTTTAGAGACAACAAGCAATGCTGCTGATACCGTGTGAGATATAAGTCTAGTTTTAAAATAATGTCCTTTGCTTGAGGCTACATTGGGCTCACATGAGTCTGTGGAATTCTACTTTGTTGATGTATGAAAACAAGCAGAAACTGCTCCCCCAGGAATCTGACTCTCCAAAAAGATGACAAGTAGCAGGAGACATTCAGCTAGGATGTAGTTCAACAAGCAATAAAAAGATTAAAAGGAAGAAATATCAGATGATTAAGTAAACTGCAAATTGAAGTTAATGATGATGATTACTGGGTCTCTGTGGGGCTGCATCTTCCAATAAATACGACTAGGTATTGTACTTTTATCAAAAGAGCTCTTGTAGAATTAGCTGAAAATGTGGGAAGTAGGATTGGATCCTCTTCTTGGCAATGGAAAATACTTGGTGCCCTCAAATGACAATACCTATTCTGTTTGTGTCTTTTCTCATCGCAGGGGAGCCTTTGCCCTGAGTGCTCCAGGAAACCCTGCTTCCTGCTCTGCTTGTTTTTCTTCCTCTTGCCCTTTTGCACCTTCAGTCTCTGACGTTTGGCCTCTTACTATGCTCTTTTGCCTTTGTGTTTTCCTGATGCCACGCAAACCCCAGTCATCCCTGTTCCCCAGATTTGCTCTCTATGCTCAGTCCATCTCCAACCTTTTTGCTTCCTGCATTGAGAAAATACAGCACATTTATTTGGCAATCAGATGAATAAGAAACAAATAATCCAGCCCATTCAGCTTTATATATGTGGGCTCTCAATGTGTTCTTTGGAACAGTGTGGAGAGATGAAAACACATTTGACAAGGATACCAAGACCAGAGTTGGGCAGTTACCTGATGGCTTTTCTAAGGCTCAGGAAAGAACAGCTCTCCCTCTGTTGAGTCTGCTGCTTCTTTGTTTTCCATTTCATTGATCTTTGCTCTTTCATTTTCTCCTTTATTTCCTTTGGGGTTATTCTTTTTTTTTTTTTTTTAAACTTCTTGTTTTAGGCTCATGCTGTAACAACCCCAGTATCTCAGTGACTTAACACACTAAGAGTTTACATTTTCCACATGCAAAGTCCACTGTGGGTGTTCCAGGATGGACAACCCTCTACGATGGCCCTGCTCCAACCAGTGACTCAGGGACACAGGCCACACTCCTATTTCTGGTTTCTCCAACTTGGGACTTCAAGCTTACCCTGGCATTATCCATCTGGTAGATTGGGGTGTGAGATATGAGAAAGTGAAACTGAGTAGTTAACCAACTTGGCCTAGAAATGACGATCATGGCCACCTTAACTGCAAGGGAAGTTGGGAAAGGGATATTGGTGAGGGCTAATGGTCTCTGCCATGTTCTCTAAATCGGATACTTAGTTCATTAATATATAATTTTTCTTGTCTAATATTAACACTTAAGGCTATAAATTAACCCCAAAACATTACTTTTGCTATATTTCACAAGGTTTGGTATGTAGTGTTTTCATTATCGTTCAATTCCAACTAATTTTTAATTTCCATTATGACTTATTCTTAGTTCATGATTCATTTTGAGGTTTATATATTTTTATGATATTGGAATAGGGAAGAATTTCTTATACAAGACAATAAAGAGGCCAACTAAAAAGATGATTGTCGGGCTTCCCTGGTGGCGCAGTGGTTGAGAGTCCGCCTGCCAATGCAGGGGACATGGGTTCGTGTCCCGGTCCGGGAAGATCCCACATGCCACGGAGTGGCTGGGCCTGTGAGCCATGGCCGCTGAGCCCGCGTGTCCGGAGCCTGTGCTCCGCAACGGGAGAGGCCACAACAGTGAGAGGCCCATGTACCGCAAAAAAAAAAAAAAAAGATGATTGATAAATTCAATTACATTAAAGCTAAGAACTGTTCATCAAAACACACTGTAAAGAAAATAAAAGGAAGGCTACAAATTGAGGAAGCATAACAAATCTTAAAGATAATCATCATGAATATATAAATAATCCTTACAGATTGGTTAGAGAAAGATAAATCAGTACAAAAATGAGCAAAAGGCATTTCACACAAAAAACCACAAATGGTCCATATGCACATGAAAAGCTACTCATTAGTCATCAGGGAAATCGAAATCAAAACCACAGGGAGGTATTCTTCCATACCTAATTGATCACCAGAAATGAAGTAACTGAAAAATACTAGGAGGATGTACTCAGAGGATCAGTGGGACCTCACATGCATTGGCTGGTGTGAGATTAAATTAGCACTGAATATTCATACCATATGACCCAGCAGTTTCACTCCTGGGAATATATTCTAGAGAATAAAATGGTAACTACCTGAGATGTAAATGCTAACATGTCAAAGACTGATACCCTATAAGCTGTTATCCCAGTAAAGGAGTTGGGCTCCTGCAGAGCTCCATGGAAGCTGGCTATGACCCATCGTTTAGGGCAATAAAATCTGATCAAATGCAAGGCTTAGAACCTACTTTCCTGGTGCTACCAGGGGAGGAAAGGGCTGGTTGTTCCCGACCATGGATGCTAAAGAAGCAAATCCTGCTGCTGGTTGGCAGTGTCACTCAGCTGCAATCACGACCCCTGATCATGCCAGGGGAGGGCCTGCTGCTTCCTTAAAGATGCAGCTTGAAATCCCCACAGGTCTAGTGACTCTGTCCCAGAGGCTGAGATTGGGCTCTGTCGACCTTCCATCTACTGCCCTCGAAACTGACAACAGGACCCACACTCCTTCTGCTGCTTTTTCTGAGGGTCCCCAGCACATAGTCTCTAAAAGGCCTGTTTGTGCTCCTTGGCCATCTGCCTTTGTTTGCACAACACAACCTAATGCCCATCAGCAAAATAATGTTTATACTATGGTTTATTCTTAAAATGGAATAATCTGAAGCCAGTGAAAAATGAATTATAGCTGTTCACATCAAAGAGATGGGTTTTTTTTAATGTAATGTTGAGCAGAAAAAGTAAGTGCCAGAATGCAGCATATAGTGTAACACTTTATAACATTCTAAAACAGGTAAAACTGAAGAAAATATTTAGACACAACATATAAGTGAAAAGAGAAAAGAAAGGGGATGAAAACACCCAGTTCAGGATGTTGATTACCAGTGGGGTGGCAAGAGCGTAAGAAAGGGAGGAATCCACAGGTGGATGTGCGTAATGGATTCTTGTATTAGTCCAGTTCTCACCGAAGTCAAGGATAAAAGTATCGATGCTTTATCTGCAAGTTAAAACTCAGGGCAACTAGAATGAGAAAAAAAGGGACGTGAAGCAAAAGAAGATGTGAAGTGGTACATGGTGTTATGGGCTGAATTGTGTCCCCCACAAATTCATGTGTTGAAGTCCTGACCTCAGTATCTCAGAATGTAACCATATTTGGAGATAAGATCTTCAAAGAAGTAATGAGGTCTTTAGGATGGGCCTTAATTCAATATGGTGTCCTTATAAGAGGGAATTTGGACACAGACGTGTGTGCACAGAGGAAGGACCATGTGAAGACACAGGGAGAAGACGGCCATCTACAAGCCAAGGAGAGAGACCTCAGTAAAAAACAACCCTGCTGACACCCTGATCTCAGACTTCTAGTTTCCAGAACTGTGAGACAATAAATTTCTGCTTTTTAAGCCACCCAGTCTGTGGGACTTTGTTACAGCATCCTGAGAAGACTAAGACACAAAGAGATGCATGGTCTCATCCACTGTCACTTCTGTGATGAGCCAGGAAGACACAGAGTGGGTCTCTGGGCAATGGTGTTCCACTCGGTGGGGCTCCTCTGGAAGCTCTAAGGAGGGAGCTGAAGGGGAGATTTATCTTCCAGGTCAGGGCAGCCCATGAGAAGTTAAAGTCCCTGTACTTTTTCATGTCACCTAGCCTCTTTGATGGCTGCTCAAAATGCCAGCGCCCATGCTGTGCAGTGTAGCTTTTCACCTGAGTCCGCAAAAGGCAGGAGGAGCTGGATATGCAGGAGCTTGGCCCGGCTGCATGCTCGGTGGTCAAGGAGATGCCCTGTGCTGATCTGCCCTGGACAGTGGACCCGGGAAGCCAGATGAGTTGGATTTGTGACTCATCGGGAATATTCCAGTCCTTGGTTAGGATAGTGGGTCTGTAGGTATTCATTTATTATTTTTTTAAATGAAGCTTAAAAAGTAAAAGAAGGACAAGCATGGACCAACGATAGTAATGATGATGTATAAAGAACCAAAGACTAAATTATGATTAATTCAATTCTGTGTTCCTGAGTGTTTGTTTTTCTGTACAAAAGAGAATAGAGGCTGCTTTTCAATTCTGAGAACCCCTCACTCTTCCTTACATCCAGGAAATTAGCTGGTTATTTTGAAAAGCTAATTTAAACCTATTTTGAAGACAGAGGGAATCAAATCTCCAGTAAAAATTCAACTATTAAGTCTTTGACCAGTTTTATTCATAAGCTATTATTTCAAATGTTAAAAAATAATGTACAATACATTTGATTATAGAAAACCTTTATTAAATAAAGCCTAACAAAATAATTAAATACATATGTTTCTAACTTCTAAGGCTTGCCAGTTTCTTATGTTTCATTAAAAGTGGAAAAATTGTTGCATGTGCATGTTCACGTCCATTGTGAATTACTCACGTGGCTGCAACAGGCAGCAATCTATGGTATCAGGGACCCTGAACTCGACAAACATTCCAGCTTTTCTTAACATTCCTTTCCTATTGCCTTGATTAAATAATGCACACAGTGGAACAGCTTTCTTTAATTTTCTTTGCAGCAATGCCTAAATTATTTTCTTAGTTATGTAAAGTTGTGCACCCTGTGGTTGGCTTATTCTTTTCTAATTTACTTTCATTTGGAAAAGAGTGGAATACTTGATATATGGATACGAAGGCTAAAAAAGCTAGTCACGCACAGTGCTGGTCATGGTCATTGAAGGAAACAGATGGCATCCTCAAAGGGGACCCTAATGAGAGTCTCATGAATGGGTTGTTTACAAAAGTGTCAGTAGATGCAGAGATTCCACAAGAGGTGGTGAAGCATCCCAGGATCAGCAAGAAGGATGGATGGTTAGGGGAGGGAAAGGTCCAGGGAACCCAGGGAGAATGTGGCAGTTGGAGAGGGGAGGGGATGCCCTTCAGGAGCCATGATCTTTGGTAGAAGATCACTGGTAATGCAGAGGAGGTGGGTGGGAAGGGAGAGGGAAGAAGGGAGGGAGGAAGAGAGAGAGAGAGAGAGAGAGAGAGAGGAGGGAATATGTGTTTTGACCTTTCTCTCCTGTGAGTACCCGCCACTTGGCAGGACCCAACCAGAAGCCAGAGGGCTGAAGAGCCCCGTTGATGGGGTAGTCCATGGAGGGCAGTGTCCTTGGCCCAAAACAAGGGTGGGGGGAGGGGGGAGGTTCGAGGGCGTGAAGGGTAGCTCTGACGGGACCAACAGAAAGCATTTGGTACACTCACAGGGCAATTCTACAGGGGTAAATACATTTGTAATAATTCAGTTGGACTTAGTCCGATTTCAAAAGTGAAGCACTCTACAGGGGAAACTTGCCTTTGGATCTCGGGGAATGGCTGATACCGTTTTTGATCCTGGGGACGGACAGGTGAAAGGATGGTGTCAGAAACACATGCTCTTTGTTAGGGAGGAGGGACACAGGAGAACAGAATGCTAATAATTTCGTATGAACCTTTGCATTTATGTAATCCATACGTGCCTTAAAATTACTTTTAAATGGAAGGTTTTAGGATTGCTAATCTGTAATGTAGAAAGATGCCTTTAGCAAATACTGCATGATCTCACTTATATGTGGAATCTTCAAAAAACAAAAACAAAAACAAAACCCAAGCTCATAAATGCAAAGAACTGATTGGTGGTTGCTAGAGGTGGAAGGTGGGGGGTGAGCAAAAGGGGTGAAGGGGGTCAACAGGCACAAATTTCCAATTACAAGATAAATAAATCCTGGGATGTAATATACATCATGGCTACAGTTAATAATACCATGTTGCATATTTAAAAGTTGCTAAGAAAGTAGATCTTAAAAGGCCTTGAGGGCTTCTCTGCTGGCGCAGTGGTTGAGAGTCTGCCTGCCGATGCAGGCGACTTGGGTTCGTGCCCCGGTCCGGGAGGATCCCACATGCTGCGGAGCGGCTGGGCCCGTGAGCCATGGCCGCTGAGCCTGTGCGTCCGGAGCCTGTGCTCCGCAAGGGGAGAGGCCACAGCAGTGAGAGGCCCGAGTACAGCAAAAAAAAAAAAAGTCCTTGAGACAAAAAAAAGTTCTTGAGAAAAAAAACGTTGTATCTATGTGTGGTGATGAGTGTTAACTAGACTTACTGTGGTGATGATTTCAAAATACATACAAGGAGTCACTCCTCCTTTAAGCAGGGTGGGGCTAGGTGCGCGTGCGCGGTTTTAACACTCCTCCTCAAACCTCCAACTCTTCGCGCAAGCGGGGTAGACGCGCCTTCCGTGGGTTTACGCGTGCGCACTAGCGTGCCTGGCTCCGGAAGAACAGACGCCTGCGCAGTGGGGACTACGGTGAGAGTCTCCTGACTGGGACGCCGGCCAGTCAAGGCGGAGCCTTGGTCTGGGCAGTCCTTGCAGGCTCTGCCGGCCACGGTGCTGGGCGCTCTGGGCGCCCTCGGCAGCGAGTTCCTGCCGGAGTGGGAGGCGCAGGACATGCGCGTGACCCTCTTCAAGCTGCTGCTGCTTTGCTTGGTGTTAAGTCTCCTGAGCATCCGGCTGGCGTGAGGGTTCTACGGGAGTACGGTAACCGGGCTGTATCACCGGCCAGGTGAGACGATCCACCAACTTCCGTGGGCCGGCCACCCCCTCCCCCACCGACTGTACCTTTGGGCTCCCCAGAATCCCCCCCAGACTACCAGTGGGTCCCCTGGGAACCTCATCACAAGTTAACGCTGTACCCTGACCCATGTCAACATACCATTTCACGCCAGAAACCCCACCAGTCCACCCGTCACATATAAATTCCTTTCAACCCCCGTCAGACAATACCACTAGTCCCTTAGGGCCTCCACTACACTCTCCATCAAACAATACCACTGGCCTCTAACCTGACCTGGGCTGATGCCTGCTCAGATACCCACCCCCAGCTTGCTACAGCTCTGGATGTGTTCCTGCCCCCAGGTCTGGGCGGCCAGAACGGATCCACACCTGATGGCTCCACACATTTCCCTTCCTGGTGAGTAAAACTACTCCTATGTCTACCCCATGCTTAGCAGGCAGAGGCCACTCCTGAGCTGAGGACAGGGGAAGGGAGTTCTCAGGGTAGGAGGCCACCAGCTTTGCAGCAAACCCCAGGGTCTGCAAAACAAAACAAAACAAAACATACAAATACCGACTCATTACGTTGTATGCCTGAAACTAATATAAGGGTGTATGTCGATTATATCTCAAAAAAGGAAGATGTTGTCTTTAAGAAATTTAGATATTTCAAGATGGAATAGACTCAGGGCTCTATTCCATAAACCTAGCTGCTTTTGCATTGTGCCTTTTTCTTTTCAAAGGATTCTGATAGATAAGAAAAAGGAAGTTGATGCATATAAATAGGATTATGCGTTTGAGTGAGTCTTTAGTTTGGATGGGATGAGATTACTTTTTCTTCCTCTAGAAAAGAAGAAAGTTCCTAGGATGTATGTAAGCTCTAAAGAGTCTATTTGAAAAAGCCATTGCTTTTGGCACTCCTACTCTCCTTTCCTTGGAAGGTTGTCATTCTCTGTCACTTGGGCAGTGTTCCTTGCAGTCAAGGCTTTGGGGGAGCCCTGGACCCACCCCTCCTGTGTAAATCACCAGGGGCTGAGATTTGCTTCTGGATGCTATTATATCATAAAACCACGATGCTGACAGGATGAAAAGTCTAAAATCTGAAAGTAATTCCTGGGCAGGCTCACAATCCATGTTGAGTAGATTTGGGGAAGATTTAAACAGAAGGAGATTCCAAACATGTAAAATTTGGAGGGAAGATCATTCCTAGAGCCAGGTGGCTGCCCTCTCGAGGTGTGCTGTTCCCAGGAAAACTGAGGGGAGTGGGAGGGATGAAGAAGGAAAAGAGTAAGGCAGAGGCTTCCTCCTTGCATTCCTGTATCACCGGATTCTATGTCTTCCTGCAAGTTGATAATGGGGAGAGGACGTGATGAAAACCCACCACGAGGTAGGAGAAGTTTCCGGCACTGAGCAGGGATGCACTAATTGCCGAAGGGCAGGATCTTAGCTTTCTTATTGTCTCCTGGAAGTCTAGAAAAATGTCTGGCACATTCTGGTGGTTGATTCTCTTATAAACATCTCTTGAATTTGATTATTCAGGAGGAAGAGGAGGCTTAGAAGATACTACTTTGTGTTGTTGATGCGCCTTGTGGAAAGATCCACCCGTTCTTCAGAGGTTTGGCAATTAAAGTTATATATAAATATTTCATAACCACTGCTTTGTTGAACTTTGTCAGCTTTCTGGCTTGTTAACCTAGCAGTGACAAGGCTACTATGGTTTTATAATTAGACTTATGACTTCCCGCCTCCTTAGAAGATTGTAAGGAGATTCCAGAAACTCTGCAGGTGCTATCAGATCAAGCGTTCCTGAAAGCAAAGCAAAACAAAAAAATGGAGTCTGCCATTAGTCATTAAGATGACACTTACTATCCAGAGAAGAAGGGCAAGATGTTTTTCCATTAAATGGAGCTTATTATTCTACGGAAAAATAACTAACCCAAAAGACTCTGGAGAGGCACACGTAGGAACCTTCCAGTAACAACTTTCTGCTATACCCCATTGTTTCTGTCAGCTTGGCTGCTTCTTGATCTTTAGTCATGAAATGTAATTTCATTTTTGGAATCTCAAGAAAGATGTAGGTGATAAGCCCCAAAGATAGGAGATTTCTTGCAAAAATGTGAAATCATCATCTTTTGCACAGGAAATGTAAACGTTCACTTTCTGCTCTTTATTCAGCCTATTGGAGTAGCTTACAAACTATCAAGCTTCAGGCTTTGGGGATCTTTGGCTTTATATCCCTTTCAAAGGAAAAATATTTGCCAGGCTTAGTAGGCAGCCTAAGGAAGACCTCCAATGATCTCCACTTCCAAGTGTTCAACCCCCGGTGTAATTCCCTCCCACACTGAATAGAGAGGACTTGTGATACCAATTGTGATACTGTGGAAAGGACAGCATGTGACTTTTGAGGTAGGTCATGGGAGATGTGGAGGCTTCCACCTCGTTCTCTCTTGGATCACTCATCCTGAGGGAAGCCAGCTGCCATGTTGTGAGGACGCTCAAGCAGTCCTTTTATGGAGAGGATCACGTGCTGAGAAAGTGAGTTTCCCTGCAGCACTTAGCACTGACTCGCCCGCCATGTGAGTGAGCCAACTTGGAGGTGGATCCTCTGATCAGTCAAGTCTTCAGATGACGGCAGCCCCAGCCGACACCCTGACAGTAACCCCATGTGTAATCTGGGGTCCCTCAACTGGTCGTCCCCCAATTTCTGAATAACATAAATGGGGTCAGAAAATAAATGTTTATTGCTTTTCCAAACTGTTCAATTTTACAGGATTTGTGACACAGCAATCGATAACAGATACCAAGTGATGCTTATTAACTAGGAATTAGAATTAGTCATTAAGAATGATCAGAATAGGACCCGAGATTAGGCACAAGTGCAGATAAAAGTGTTTTTTGGGGCTTCCCTGGTGGCGCAGTGGTTGAGAGTCTGCCTGCCAATGCAGGGGACACGGGTTCGAGCTCTGGTCTGGGAAGATCCCACATGCCGTGGAGCAACTAGGCCTGTGCGCCACAACTACTGAGCCTGCGCGTCTGGAGCTTGTGCTCCGCAACAAGAGAGGCCGCGATAGTGAGAGGCCCGCGCACCGCGATGAAGAGTGGCCCCCGCTCGCTGCAACTGGAGAAAGCCCATGCACAGAAACGAAGACCCAACACAGCCATGAATAAATGAATGAATGAATGAATGAATTAACAAATAAATAAAAAAAATTTTTTTTTAAAAAGTGTTTTTTGGTTGCGTACTTTTTACCAGGATTTTAAAAATCAAGGCAATGCAAGGACTTTGAGTTTGAGGCGTCCACTTTGTAAGCAGTACATGAGTTACAGCACTCACTTGAATGAGTGAAGGATGAGATAAGAAATGGGGTAGGGAGAGAAGATGTTTGTTTTTTAAATTCCTACAATCTTATTAACCGGCAGGGCTCTGAAGGTAGATCTAGGTAATCAAGGACTAATCCTTGAAGAGTGAAATACCAAGAAACATACATTCATCTGAAACATGCAGAGGTTGGAACTTGGGCTGTCAAGGCTAAATTCTTGTTAGGCTGTCACTCATCGCATGCCTTCTCACAGTAGAAATTGATCATGCATTCCTGAAGAGTTTAGAAAAAAAATCTCAAGGCCTTCAAGACAGAATTTCAGGTAACCACTACCAACGATTTGAAACTGTTGTAGATAATAAAACTCTTAAGGGGTAGTAGCATTTGAAATAGGATTTGTTGTAACCCTTCCTTATAGTATAGCAAGGAAGGGTGATGCTATCGCAAGACCAGAGGCTAGAATTATGAAACCACAGACTCCTACTCATAGTAGTTTGGCCTACTAGCTACTATGAAGAACCCTCCTGCTACACTACAAATAAATGTTGCATTCATCACCGTGAAGATATTTTATAAGGCATTGCTGGATCTGTAAATGCACGGGACCTCTACCAGTGAGCTCAGAATGACGAGGAGGGACACGAAAGTGTTTCTGAGGGCAAACTCTTACATCAGTCCTGAGAGGTGGAGCCTAAGCCTCGTCCAAATAATACAAAGTCTCACCAGTAGGACTCATAGGAGGCAAAGGTGGCCCAGGAGTCACCCAACTCTCAGCAAATGCAAACACACATCCTCTTTGGCAGAGGCAAGAAGGAAAGAAAGGAGACAGATAGGATTGAGCAAGAACACACAGGTTGCTTCAAGGATATTGTGATGGTCTAGTTCTTAACTTGCGGCATGGATTGTGTTTGTACTTCTTAAATTGAGGCATGGATTGTGTTTGTACTTGCATCATTAGTTACATAGAATTTGCATATATATATGTAGCATTTTAATTTAAACCAAATATAGGAAAATGAATAAATAAAACAACACAATCTCCCTTCCTTACCTGTCCCCACAAACCAAGAACCCAGAAGATAGATTTAGGAGTTCAGTAGAGTGAGATCAGGTATAGGAGTCCAGCCATGCCGTTCAAATTGCCAAGCTTTAAAGTGCTGCTGCCCTGACTAGGTCTCTTCCAAGGAAAATGAGGACTCCAGGGTCTGGGAGGAGAAGGGATGAGGATGACAGGGCTCCCTCATCGAGGGTGAAGATCTTGAAAACTTCTGGGACAGAAAACGTTGTAGTTGTGAGATTTACTTGATAGAAAAATGGAGTTGGGGAACAGAGGAATGTTGGATTAATAATAATGGGTAATGTCTATTAATTCCTTCCACTAGCTCTCACTTGATAGATAGCTTATCACTTCCCCATGGTTTTCAGGGCAGGTTGGGTATTTGTTTTGTTCTGTTGCGGGACAGAGGGTAGTCAGAAGCCTTGTTTATTCTTCTGCACCTTGTTGTCCATTTAAAGAAACCTTCTGACTTTATGGTTCAGCCTCCACAGCGCTGACTTCCCAGTGCTTTTCAGTTTTTAACTCTGCCCTTTCCCATGCAGGCTGCTAGAGTACAGTTCTGAGACCAGAATGTTTACATTTAAAAATATCTTTCTATGAATCGCCTTTTGGTCTCATGCATTGCTAATGAGAATGCAACATGACACAACCCCCATGGGTTTATTTGGCAATATTGAGCATAATTACACCTGCATTCACCCTTTGGTCCAGCAATCGCACTTCTTTTTTTTTTGATATTTATTTATTTATTTATGGCTGCGTTGGGTCTTTGTTGCTGCGCACGGGCTTCCTCTAGTTGCGGCGAGCAGGGGCTACTCTTTGAGGTGGTGCGTGGGCTTCTTGAGGTGGCTTCTCTTGTTGCAGAGCACGGGCTCTAGGCGCGTGGGCTTCAGTAGTTGTGGCTCCTGGGCTCTAGAGTGCAGGCTCAGTAGTTGTGGCGCACGGGCTTAGTTGCTCTGCGGCATGTGGGATCTTCCGGGACCAGGGCTCGAACCCGTGTCTCCTGCATTGGCAGGAGAATTCTTAACCACTGCGCCACCAGGGAAGCCCAGCAATCGCACTTCTAAGAATTGATTCCAAAGTTACAACGGGTAAAAACACAAAAAGCAGCAAATAGACACCACGCCATTCAATGCAGCATTATTTATGATAGCAGAAAACAGAAGTAGAAATGTCATTAATGCCCATCAGCAGAGGGCTGGTTGAACAAGCTACAGTGCATCCACATAATGGAGTGCTCCCAAGCTGTAAGAAGTGATGAGGTTCTCTCTCCACTGCTCGGGTGTCATCTCCTGGTGTATTAAGTATCCTGATATATTAAGTTTATGAAAGCAAAGTATGCCTCGCCCTCCTCCCTCTTCACCTTTCTTTGGTGGGTGGGTTCTTACGCATCCTTAAGAGAGTACAAGCAATTGCCTTCTCGGGGAAAAAACCTTTCTTTCCCATTCATTCTCAAGATGGATTAGGTGCCCCTCCTCTCTGCTTTTAAAATACCCTGTGCACGTCTCTGCCACTACACTCCCTGCATTGTGCCATAATGATCTGTTTGTGTATCTGTTAGCTAGTGCAAACAGCTGACTCTGAGAAGAGCACCCTTAACCTGTTTGTAACACACCCAACGATTAATATATCCTTGTTGAGTGAAAGAATGGAATAAACAAAGAACGTCAGCGAAGGAGTTTGAACTTTATCTGAGATACTGAGGACACAGGAGAGGTTTGTTTTCTTTAAAGAAGGGCAATGATTGCAACTTACTTTTGAAAGATAACAAAGCGTTGATGAGAACAAAGATAGGGAAGTATGAGCTGCAGAGGTGAGGGGCCTGGTCCAAGGTCCACGTGGTGGAGGAGGGGAAGGCTTCTTAAAGGAGGTGTTGTCTGAGGTGAGACTTGAGGATTTAGTCTTTCATTCATTTATTCAAAACTGATTTTACTGAGCACCTACTATTTGATAGGCTGTGGCAGAGACTAAGGCTATAAACATAAACAGACAGGTCACTGAGTTAGGCAGTCAGACACTGGGGGGCGGGGCAGGCATTCTAGAGGGGAAATAACTCTGTGAATATCAGGGCTGCCAGAGAAGGAGGCTTTCTAGTGAGTAGCTGGTAATTCAGGATAGAAGTAGAATATGTGCAAAATGTAATATGTGAGACTAGACTGAGGGGAGAAACTCCTGCATATCCCTTATTTTGAGGCTGAAAACTGGCATGAAGATGGCAACTACACTCCAGGTACACTCAGCTTTTTATGGGGAAAGATGCTTGGTGCGGGGAGCACCCAAGGTTTTAGAAATCTGTCTTTGAATTGCAGAGAATCACCAAGGGGGTGGTTACTGAAATAGTTTTCTTTACATGTGAAATAAGAATGATGATTCCTGAAAAAGAGCACTGATTTTCAGTTTAAGAGTGTGTATGTTAATCTGGAGGAAGGGTGATGACCATTTATTTTCTCTTTTTGGAGGGACACATGGCAATGCAAGGTAGACAGGTGGTGATGTCGCCTTGGGAATTCTCATCAAGAGCATACATATCAGTGTCTTGAGCAGAAAGCGGAATTTATGTTCCCATTTAAAATAGAGTCGACAGTTCTTGCTTTGCACAGTAGTGCAGGACCATGAGTACGATCGTGCAAACCGACACCTTACAAAGTGATCTGAATAATCAACGGGCAAAGGTACAATTCTTCTGTGACTTTTACACTTTTTTGTCAAAACATCAAACGCTTCCTTTCTGACAGTTATAAATGTATAGGGAAGTGAAACAATAGTAAAACTGATATATATATAGTACCTGGTAATTTCAAATGTTAGAAAGATGGAGACTGAAAGCATTTTATTTCTTTGTAAAAGACTTTATCAAGGATAGTTGCTTGCCTTCTTTGGCCCCAACCCATTTACATTTGGTTGGAAATTGACTTCCAGCGTTATTACTTTTTATTTCTTTGCTGCACTTTTTGCTATTACATATTTGTCCATTTTTGTACACTGATCTTGATGTGCGCCTGCTATTTACGTAGTGATTAGGGGACTGAAAGGCTAGCAGCGAAGTTTATACTTTATGCAGTTGTTCACAGTTAATACACTTCGGTAACTGCCATTTGCACCACGTTATTGCATGCTTGGCGTTGTTTAAACCATAGTAACTGAAATTCATGCATATGGAACTATGCAAAGTGTGGACTATCTGTATATAAGATTGCAATATTTGGATGTGTTTTATTTCTTAATTTTTGATAAGGACAATCATACAATAAAGCCACCTATATTATCCTAATATAAAATTTTAAGTTTATTTGCAAAATGCTATCACTGCTAGTAAGTTAATTAATCTCTGACACCATTTCTCCCCAGGCTTCTTCTTTCTCTTTCTCTGGGTCAAAAATGATCCCAATAGCGTTTCCCGCCCCCCATACTCTTAATTTCAAAAACTGAGGTGAAGGGGCTTCCCTGGTGGTGCAGTGGTTGAGAGTCCACCTGCCGATGCAGGGGACACGGGTTCGTGCCCCAGTCCAGGAAGATCCCACATGCCGCTGAGCGGCTGGGCCCGTGAGCCATGGCCGCTGAGCCTGCGCGTCCGGAGCCTGTGCTCTGCAACGGGAGAGGCCACAACAGTGAGAGGCCCGCGTACTGCAAAAAAAACAAAAAAAACTGAGGTGAAGCTTACTGATGTGATCTCGAATTCCACATTCAACTTCATGTTAACTTATCCTTAAATGCATTTTGCTGGCAGTCACGGCCTTTTAGTTATAATCTTAGTTTGGACTCAGTCTTTCAAACAGAGCCAGGGTTTTCAGGCTTTGTTTTCCTTCTCCCAGTGCCTGCAAGGGCTCTCTGTAAACTCCCGTCTGGAGCAAGACATGAGGATTCCAGGGAGAGATGCTTGGACCACCCTGCAGGCGGGCCGTTTGCTGTTGGCCTCACAGATCTGGGGAGCTCGCACAGCCTTTGGTGGGAACAGTTCCGTCTCTTGCTCAGTGGTGATGCTTGGGATGTGTTTTATGAGCTTAACCATGCATCTGGTTCCTTCTCCCTCCCTTTTTGCTCTCTGGAAGGATGTCAGAGCAGCACAGCCCAGGGGTCATGCAAGGCTAAGAGCAGTGAGCCTTCAGGAAGGTGCTCTGGAATTCTTTTCTCCTTGAAATGCAGAGCTTAGAGCCGCAGGCAACTCTGTAGGAAAACAGGGTTAGATCCGTCCCATAGCAAGGATGTTGATGAGAAACGAAGGAACTTTTCTGCAGGAGATTTCATTATAGAAATTGCTGACAATTAACTTGAGAGTTGAATGATGTTAGGTCCTGGGTGTTCTTTTGCCCCACTTGTAGGGGAAAATAGTCTCTCCAGAGTCCAGTCTCTTTGGGATTTCTCCTGCTTCTCTGCTCTCTGGCGGGTGCAGCCTTGGCCCTAAATCTTCCTGGTTTGGCTCTGATGTTCAGTTTTTTCCCCCGATTATTATCAACACGTGAAAATCTTCTCCACTTTACTTGGGTCTGCAAAACTTTAAATCCGAAATGCCACATCAAAAAAAAAAAAAAAAAAGCAAACTCAGATATATTTGAGTTCGTTTCAAGTTTTGTGGCTACCTAGATTTCCTGGCTGCTTGCGCACCCATTTAGGAAATATTTGAGGCAGTAACAGCATAATCATTGAGAGGTCATAGGTGAATAATCTGGGCTTCAGATATGTCCTGAGTTACCAGCTCTGTCTGAAACAAAACTGAGGACTGGCATTTTACCAAGAATTATAATCTAAATATACCACAATATTATTATAAATATTTAAAACAATCTCTAAATAGACCCAAACAAGAGAAAGGCAAAAGATAATGGACAGTGCCTGCATAAAAGGGAAAATGAACCATGTTGTGATTCTGATACTAGGGCCCTTTAGTACACTCTTAGCAGCCCTTTGCATCAGATACTTCCAAGTAGCCTAGAGAGGCTTTTCCAGAACTCTGTTTTTCAAGAATCACATTTTCCATCCTGTAATTTTAAATGTCAGAAGTATTTGATGTAAACTAGGAGTTAGAATATGGAATCAGAATTATTTAGAGTTTTCTGAACAGGATCCCTAACCGTATCCTAAGAAACACTTGGCATCCCAATTTTATGGGTGAAAACATAATAAGACCAATTAGTTTATATTCATCATCATTAGAGATAATTTAGCTCCAAAGGCTGTTGTTTAGATTTGACGCCAGTGACTACAACCAATGAAAAACAGAAAAGAGATAGTCAGAAATCCACACATCAAATACAGATCTTATTTTTTAGATCCTCATTACTGCCTCGTTAATTAATGACTGCAAATCTCAGCTCATATATTCAGAGCACAGGAATAGATTCTAGGAGACCTGGCTACTAGTTTGGCTCTGCCACTAATTCTGTGAATTTAGTTGAGATGCTTCTTCTTCTTCCTTTGGCCTCACAGCTTGTGGAATCTCTGTTCACGGACCAGGGACTGAAACACAGCCACGGCAGTGGAAGCCCAGAATCCTAACCACTAGGCCACCAGGGAACTCCTGAGATGCTTCTTCTTTATTTGAATTTTTCCCATCTGTTAATAATGCACCGTCTTTATCAACTCCTTGGTTGCACCAGTCACATTTCAATAGTCATGGTGTATCTAGTGGCTGCCATATTGAACAGTGCAAATCATGAAACATCTCTATCTTTGCAGGAAATTCTGTTGGACAGTGCTGGGCCTAGAGGTATACTTTTCAAGTATAGCTGAATTTGGGAGTTTGAACAAAGCCTTTGGGACTCTTGCTTCTTTCTGTCTTTCAACTATTTTTTCTATTGTGTTGGCTCCATTCTCAGTCCAGCAAGATGGCCATAGCAGCTGTAATCTCACCTCTTGACAAGTTTAAGTTCAACATGAAAGAGATTCTCTGCCCAAGAGATCCTGTACAAATGCTGGAATCGGGCTGATTGGACCAGCTCAGATCACAAGGAAGTCTCTGACTGGCTTAGGCTTAGTCATGTGCTCTAGCCCTGGACCCTGCAGCATCAATGAAACACAAATGAGCAGAAAGCATAAAACAAGCTGACAGAGGAGCAGGTATAGCAGTTTTGAGAAACACAAGCAGATACAAAGTCTTAAAATATGTTTCTACAAAGTACCAAACAGTATACTACAAACAACAAAAAACACCAAAAATGAAATTACTTAGAGGTGTAAGAAAAAAAAAGATGGGCAAAGTTTAGTCATGCAGACAAAACAGGGAGGGGCAATATTAATTTCAGATAAGATAAATTTCAAGGCAAAAGCATTAGATAAGACAGAGTGTCATTTTAGATAAAAGATACAATCTACAAGGAAGATGTTGCAGTCAAAAACCTGTATAAGCCCAAGTACATGAATGTAAAACATATAAAACAACTCCCACTGGAAACATAAGGAGAAATTGACAAATACCCAAATGTCATAGAGGTTAACAAACCTCCCTCAGTCTTTGACAGATCAAGTAGACAAAGTAAATAAGGATTTAAAGAGCAGGGATATAATTTGAAAGTTGAATTAATAGATATAAATTATTTACAATACAGAGAATTAACTTTTTTTTAAAAAGGTGTTCATTGAACAAATACAGTAATCAATCATATACTTGGATAATAAGAACATGCAAATCTATTTTACAAAGCATAAATTATACACCTTACATTCTCTTATTATATCTTTTAACAGAAATAGAAACAAATAGCAAAACTTTAAACAATGATAAAAAGCAATCAAATGCTCCAAACTCAAAAACAAACAAAAAAGCAAATCAAAACATCATCCTTAATGACTTTCAGGTTTAATAGTATTTTTAGCTCATCCTTTTGTTCTCAAGGAACAGAGTCATGTAATTTACCTCAGGAAAAGGGGAGCATGTTGCTAAGCTACAGGAACTAGAATAGGAGCAGAAATGCCATCAGAACCCAGCTCCCTGCTTCTCTCTCTTAGGGGGCATCTATGTCTCCCCCAGCTCTTTCCTCCTGCCCTTGACTCCAACTCCTGTCATAGGTACTGAAGAGAGTAATCAGGTTAATGTCAAAATATAACGTGCTGCATTTCTTATCTCAAATGCATACATAAATCTGCTTTCAGGTTTTTGTGTGTGACTAGGTTAGGGTAAATCAGCATCCTTGTGTCCAGGAAACCCCAAGGCAGGGACAAAGTGGAGTTTCTGTGCCCTCAAGAATGGGCCCGACCCTGGACAGCAGTGAATTTACAATGTGACACAGCAGGAGCCAACCCTCTAGGCAACGACTGGCCTTTCATGGCTGCACCAAGAGAAACAGGCACACCATGCAGTTCTAACTTCTATCACAGGGAAGTTTAATTATAGATGGTTAAATTGTAAAAATAAGTTTTCATCCTTAAAGACATAAGCTTGAGTTACCTTGAAAATAACCTTCCAGGTTGTCGTATTCCCTTTAATGTCAAGTAAACGATGTATTATTGTGTTTTGCAAGGTTGAATGCGGAAAGTAGAAGGAAAAAATAACTGATTTCTATGCTGACGCTCACAAGAATTTTTACCTCTTCTTTCCTGTTGTGATATAAAAATCCTGCAACTTGCTATTCTAAGTCTCAGCTCATCACTGGGCCAATGAAGGTCTGAGGTATATTTCATGGCCTTCCTTACACGTCTAAGGCTTAATGGGAAGAATGAGAGGGTGCTGTCTGGGTTCCCTCATTCCAATGACTGCATTTGCCACTGGGTGGCAGTGATCAGTGTAGACCTGCCGAAGGAATCAATCACAAACTCCTGTGATTTATCTTCTGAATCGTGGAAATCTAATGTTATAAATATGCGGTAGCCACTCGTGTGAGTTACAGATGGACTAATGGACCAGTAATGGGCTTCCTTACAAAACTGAAATATGTGAAATCTAATCAAAATAATCAAAATAATAAGGAAGCAGCAGATCCTAGATTATAGGATCTACTTTTCAAAGAATTTGTTTTTTTTAAATCAATATCAATTATCACCAGTTATGTTTCAGCTAATATTTCTTGAGGGGTTATGTGCAGCTCCTGAGGAGTGACGGATCTGTGTGTTTGAGGGATTACTCGGAATCACGGAGGATGACTTGGTGGGCTCTATTGGAGGTGAGGGGATTGGCCAGAAAAGTATTGCAGTTCTGCTGAGGATGAGACCTGCAGGTGGAGTAAGGTTGCAGGTAGGGTTGGAAGAAAGTTAAAGTGATAAAATTTGGTCATTTACTCATGAGGGTAGATAGGGGTCTGGAAAAAACCTAATGTCTCTCCTGCTTTGGCTTAGTTAGTTTCATTAACTGAGCTAGGGCTTGGAAGGAAATTATAATAGCTCACATTCTAAGTGAGATCTAGCCACTTACGGAATACACAAGCAGTGTGTATTATAAACTATTAGAATTAAGTGAAGGAAAAAGTCTACCCCAGTAGACTGTTGGTAGGCTGAATAATGGTCCCCCAATTATGTCTACGTGCTAATCCCCAGAATCTGTCATTTCACATGGCAAAGGGACATTGCAGATATGATTAAAGATCTTGAGACTGAGAGATTATTTTGGATTATCCTGTGGGTCTGGTGCAATCACAGGGTCCTTATAAGAGGGAGGTAGGAAGGTCAGAGTAAGAGAAGGTGATGTGACAACAGAAGCAGAGATTGGAGTGATGTGGGGCAGTGGGCCAAGCAATTCAGGTAGCCTTTCGAGGTTAGACAAGCAAAGAAGTCGTTCTCCCTTAGATTCTCTGAAGGAATACAGCCCTGCCCGCCCATTTTGAAATTTTGACCTTCAAAACCACAAGATACTAGGTTTGTGATGCTTTAAGTCACCAGATTTGTGGTGATTCGTTACAAGAGCAGCGGGAAACCGGCACATCCACCTACATCATTCCTCTACTTCTTCCGTCTTTCCTTCACTTTCTCAACAAATATTCATGGAGTGCCTACTGTGTGCTGACCTCTGTGAGGTTCGTCAGTGAACAAGATACTGGCCCTGGCTTATAGGAATTTATAGTGTAGAGGGAATTATGATCATAGAAGTACTTCAATTTATAGTACCATGAATTTCTGGACCTGTAGATGTTGAAGAAACTATCCGTCCTTACTTATAGATGAATCCTTGTTCTACAGCACTTCTGTCTTCATTCTTTACTGACTAGTTTCTAGTAACATATTGAAAATTCAACAGATATAGTAAGTCCCCTACATGCAAATGAGTTCTGTTCTAAGATCGCATTTGTAAGTCCAATTAAGTTACCCTAGGTACCCAGCTAACACAAACGGCTATATAGTACTATATGTAATAGGTTTATAATATTTTTCACACAAATAATACATAAAACACAAGAAATAAAGAAAACATTTTAAATCTTACAGTACAGTGCCTTGAAAAGTACAGTAGTACAGTTACAACAGCTGGCATACAGGGGCTGGCATTGAGTGAACAGGCAAGAAGAGTTACTGACTGGATGAGGGAGGGGAGGTGGGAGATGGCGGAGCTGATATTGCCAGCAATGGGAGATGGACGGCAAGCTGCAATTTCACTCATGCCTGACGTTGATGGAATACACGTTCGCATCTTTGAAAGTTCACAACTTGAATGTTAGTATGTAGGGGACTTACTCTAATGTATACTAGAAATCTTACTGCAGATATATATTTAAAAATATTTCCAGCAACTACCCCATTACTTGTGTGTCCAATTCTTTGATCATCTATTTTGTGAGAGTCTCTTATTTTGCCTCCACCATGATCCATCGTTTCAGGCTCCATAGTGTCTGCTGATGGATGATGCTCATAGATGGCAGGCATGGAAGATCCAGGGGAGCTGAGCCTCTGTCTGGGCCACGGCCACAGATACAGTCATGGCTGGAAATGTAGGAGATGGGGAAAGAGTGCTCAGGAGTGCTAGAAGGAGTACTTTGGGAGAAGACTTTGTGGCTGAGAGATGAGACCTTCACTTGCCAAAGGCCTGCTTCATTAACCAGCCACAGTCTGGCTGGGGGCTCACCTGCCTTGGGTGGGCCCTGGCCTTACCTACAGAATGTTGGTTTAGTCCTGTCCTCAAGACCGAGTGAGGTAAGTACGGCTGAGATGCTGTGTCCCACCTGGGCATGGTCTTCCTATTGTTGTTGAAAGCTCGATTCAGAGATGGTAAAACAAGGTTCTCAACCAACAGCATTGCAGACTCCATGGGATTTGTCAGCAGGTTGCTATTAAGAAACAATCCAGGCTAAAATTGCCTCAGTTACTATCCCATTTACTGAAACAGGGAATGGTTATTTTAAACTTTGCAATTCTTAGGCATAGGGGTTTCTTAAACTGATAAAATAACCCATTGGTGAGACTAATATGGGGATCTTTGCTGTTAAGAGGAAGACCCAAAGGTATCAGGTTGGAGCTATTGATTTTCCTAATTAAGCAAGTGACTGAAGGGCGGAGAGGAAAGAGAGAGAGAGAGAAAGAGAGACAGAGAGAAGCCAAGCATCAAGCTTTTACATTCTAGTCTTTAATACTGGAAAATTTAATTAATTCAACAAACATTACTTGACCATCATGTGCCAGACACTGTACCTTGGGGTTTACAGTTTTTAAAAAAATCCCTGTCTTTGGAAATCTTGCATCTTTTAACAAGGAGAAGATTTCTGCAAAGAAAAATGATAGAATGTTAGGAAACTACATTATATCCAGGATGCTTTTTATTCAAGGGGGCTGGGGTCCTTCTATACAACTCATTCCACACTCCTTGGCTTGGCGGGTGAGATGTGCCTTAGTCCCAGCCTCAGACATCCTTTCACTTTTTTTTTTTTTTTTTTTTTTTTTTTGCGGTACGCGGGCCTTTCACTGTTGTGGGCTCTCCCGTTGCGGAGCACAGGCTCCGGACACACAGGCTCAGCGGCCACGGCTCATGGGCCCAGCCGCTCCGCGGCATGTGGGATCCTCCCGGACTGGGGCACGAACCCATGTCCCCTGCATCGGCAGGCGGACTCTCAACCACTGTGCCACCAGGGAAGCCCCCTTTCACTTTTATTTCTTGTTACTCCTCAGTCCCATAGCTTCATTTCTCAGCTATGCCAATGATTCTCATCCTTATCCAACTCCATGCTTCCCTTTTCTTGATAAAATATATATTTAAATGCCCACTTTACTATCTCGAAATGAGATTCACAAATAATATAACCTACTTATAAACGTAAAAAAAACCCTACTTACATTGAAACTTAAAGAAAAAACCCCAATATAATGCAGTACAGTAATTTGGCTAAGGGCGTGAGGCCTGGAGCCAGCTTGCCCAGGCTTGAAACCGGGCTCTGCCATGGTACCTTGGGCAAGTTACTTGACCTCTCTGTGCCTTAGTTTCTCATCTCTGAGATGGGGGTAAGAATACCTGTCTCAAGGAGTTATTGTGAGGATCGAGAGAGTCATCTGCACAGCTCATAGAATATGTCTGGCACACAATAAGCCCTCTATGAATTCTTCATGTCCTAAATGAGTATGAGGAAGAAATAAAAGTGGTTTATAATAAAATAATATGTATTTTAATATATAAATGCTCAGACATGATCATACTAGGAAAACAAAAGAAATAGATCCTTGCTCCAATTTATAAGGAATAGTTAAGTAAGGATTTAGTTAAGTAAGATGATACTCAACTGAATACTGTTGATACTTTAAAAGGATATTTAGCTTTTGAAGAATACCTAACTAACCATATTCACATACATATGTCAAAGCACTGTGAATGTCACAGCTACTAATACAGGTGGATATAAGACTGATTCCATAAGCAGGCCTTCCAGTGCTATTTTGGTTTTTTGAAATGGTGAATGGTTCTTCATAAAGTTCCAAACAAAACAAATTTACAAGATAAATTTGGAAGTAATGATATTTTAATGTATATTAAAGCCATGCAAAAACTTCTTTGCTTCTAGACTCAGGAAGGTAAAACTTGTATACTACTCATATTTATGAATATCTGGCAGGACACGAAGTTGGGTGGGACATAGGATGATTCTTTGTTATGAGGCTTCACTTTGGCTTTGAGCAGCATCAAACTCTTGCCATGAAACCCACCCCCAGCCCAACTCAATGCCAGAAACAACTCTCAATCCCTGTAACAAACAAAAGCCCTTATAAATCTCCAAAATGTCCCTTAGGGGGCTGTACGAGCTCAGCGAGAACCACCAAGCTGGTTGTCAACTTGCCAATCTGCGGAACCTTCTTTCTCTGCATAGATGGTCATCCCCTGCCCCATCTACCTTGTTGATACTTCATCTGTGCCTCAAGGATCAGAGAATATGCTGTGTCCTGTGCAAATTTGGCTCAGGGAGATCCAACCAGATTCTTTTCCTCTGTCTCTGACCTTTCATAGTCCTATTTGGCCCCAGTCCTTTGCTGTCTCCTGTCCTCCTTTTCCTCCTAAGTCTCTGAGTTCTCATCCTGCCCAGGCTTCAGGACCCTCAGGTTCTAGCACTCCAGAAACATATTCCATAAATACATTGAATAGTATTTAATATTAGTAATAGTAATAAATAGTAAATAAGGTGAAGGTTATTATATTGATTAGTGGAAAATATTGAAAAGATGCTTCAGGTCAGGCAAAAATTAGAGAGGATGTCATATATGTTTTGGACATATGTATACTCTTTTTTAAAAAAAATCTTGAGTATTGATGTACTTTCATGTATAACTAACATTTTCACTTCACTGATTTGCAATGGCTGAGGCTCAGGAAGCTGAGTTATTTGTATGTATGTTTTACCAATACTGTCCCAAATCAGTAACACAGCTGTGTGTTGTATTCAAAGTGTGAGCTTGAAATGATTTGCCTGCTTTTGGGATGGGGTTGATTCTCTCTGAACTGAAGGGATCTGTCAAGCTCATATTGGTTATGGTTCACTAGTGAGACCTAAAGACTGCCTCTCCCAGAGGGATTGACAGTACAAGAGAAGGAAATGGCTTAAAAAGAAAGGAATAAAACTGTAATTATGTCATTTCAGGCATCAGAGAAAGAGTCAGAGATGCTTTATGGATGGTGTTAGGGTGACTCCTGGCATAGCACAAATCATGGTTTTCCTGAAAGATGGATTATGTTTTTGGATCTTAGAGTGTAAAATTATAGCCCTCACAAGTAAAATATATGTAAGTATCAGTTAGGCAAATGGTGATTTACCAAGGGCCCTATACTAGTTTATGGGGATACAAATTTAAAAAACAATCCATCCCTGCTTTCAAAGAGCTGACTGTCCAGTTAGCAGCAAAACTTCCAAGCAGGACAGCTGCATAATTTGCAGGTCCCAGTTCAAAATGAAAATAGGAGAACCCTTGTCCATGGGTTATTAGGAATTTTGAAAGGGTGATATTAGAGCATTATACCAAGTTCAGGGCCTTTCTAAGGACAGGGACTTGAGAAGGCACATGTCACATAACATAATCATAATAAAATAGAATTCGAGATTTTGTAGATAATACTGTGAGAGCAAAGAGGAGGAAATAGCTCAGTCTGAAGGATGGGGAATGCTTTCCCGAGGAAGTGATTCATGGGCTGCACCTTGAGGACAGACAGCTGGGGTAGCTGGAGTGATCCCAGCAAGGGGAGCTAAGGGAAAAGCATCTTCGCGCTGGTGCAACCTTCTTCCCTCCAACCTGATCGCATGCTTTCCACTTAGCTCTTCTGTTTTGAATCCTTCTTGTGTTTTCTTTACACTGTATTCATGGTCTTTTTGTTTTGTCAATTTCAGACATTATCTACTGACCTCAGAGAACAAGCAATGAGAGGTTGACTCACTTGAGAACAAACACCCTCATCATCTCTTTCCTCCTCCCATTATAATTAAATTTCTATTTTTAGTGCTTCTGTTGGTTACTTGGGTGACTTTCTGAACAGTATGCTTACACTTCATTCGTTTCTTGCCTATACAGCATCTCCTGACTGCTCACATTGTCAGTTAGCACCTCAAACTGTGCCCCCTCCCAGCACCATCCACTTCCCCACTTCTCCAGTGCTCTCCAGTGGAATTTCTGCATTAGTAGAGATGTTCCATGTCCAATATGGTAGCCACTGGACACAAGTGGTCTTGAGCACTTGAAATGCAGCTAGTGTGACCTAGGAACTAGGGTTTTTAATTTCGTTTCACCTTAATTAACTAACATTTAAATTTCAATGGTTAGTGGCTATCGTGTTTTACAGCCCAGAATATTTTTTTAAAATATTAATTAAATTAATTAATTTATTATACAGCAGGTTCTTATTAGTTATCTATTTTACACATATTAGTATATATATGTCAATCCCAATCTCCCAGTTCATCACACCACCACCACCCCACCTCCACTTTCTTCCCTTGGTGTCCATACGTTTGTTCTCTACACCTGTGTCTCTATTTCTGCCTTGCAAACCAGTTCATCTGTACCATTTTTCTAGATTCCACATATATGCATTAATATACGATATTTGTTTTTCTCTTTCTGCCTTACTTCACTCTGTATGACAGTCTCTAGGTCCATCCACGTCTCAATTTCATTCCTTTTTATGGCTGAGTAATATTCCATTGTATATATGTACCACATCTTCTTCATCCATTCTTCTGTCAATGGATAACGCAGCATATTTTAACTTTTATATTGTCAAGGCTTATTTACAGTCTTTTCTAATTTTATATTTTCTCTGTACCTTGATTCTTAAAGTTGGAAATCAGTTGTGAGTATTGCATTGTCATGCCTATATAAGTATTACTTACTTTACCACCAAGTAATATAGAGTAATTGAGTTTTAGTTCTTTTACTGTTTTTATTTTGGGGTATTCTAACTACTTTTTCAATTCTTTTTTAAGATTTTTTTTTGATGTGGACCATTTTCAAAGTCTTTATTGAATTTGTTACAATATTGCTTCTGTTTTATGTTTCGGTTTTTTTTGGCCACAAGGCATGTGGGATTTTAGCTCCTTGACCAGGGATTGAACCCACACCCCCTGCAGTGGAAGGCGAAGTCTTAACCACTGGACTGCCAGGAAGTCCCTCAATTTACTGTTTTAATTCTCTACCGACCCTTAGCTTACTCCATATTTTCAAGGATAGTACCACACTCTGTGATCCCATGTTTCTCCCCCAAACTTTGCTTTTGGAGCCATTTCCCCTCATGCTTCAATCTGTTGCATTGCTGTCTATGCCAGCAGCTTTATTGCACCTTTTCACTCCATTGTGAAGCTGGGTCTTCTCTTTCCTGGATTCTACCTCCTCCATTATCTGGTTTACTCCCTGTTTTGCAAGTAAATTTCTAAGACAGGGTGTGTGGGAGGTCATCTTTCTGCATCAGCTCTTTTGTGTCTGAAAATAGGCATGTTCTGCCTTCATACTTCATTGATAGCTTAGTTCAGGATCAACGAGCTACTGCCCACAGGCCAAATCTAGCTGCTGACTGTTTTCTGTACAGCTCATAAGATAGTTTTGACATTTTTAAATGGATGAAAAAAAATCAGAAGAAGGATATTTTGTGACGCACAAAAATCATACACAATTCAAATTCTGGTGACCATAAATGAAGTTTTATTGGAACACAGTCTTGTTCATTCACTGGCATACTGTCTATGGCTGTTTTCAGACTGCAGCAGCAGAGGTGAATAGCTGATCTGTGACTACTTATTATTTAAATATTTACTATCTAACCCTTTACAGAAAAAGCTTGGCAACTCCTGGTTTAGGTGGTCAGAGCCAAAACCCAGGTTTCATGACCCCATGTGACCCAACCATAACTCTGTATGGCTTCCCTTTACCTTCCTGAATACTTCTCTGCTCTGGCCAGACCGGCCTCCCTGCTGTTCTTCTACCCTACCAGTCAGGCTCTGGAGCCTCCTGACTTTTGCATTTGCTCATCTCTCTTCTGGTCACGCTCTTTCCTCTGATGTCTGCTGGCTCACTCCACTTCTTTCGGATATTTTCTCTGGGGTCACCTTCTTTACGAGTCCTTCCCTGGATACCTCATCTAATTTTCAGCCTAATTGTCTCCCTATACTCTGTGTATTTCTTACACTGCTTTATTTTTTTTCCTCCTTAGCACTTATTACTACCTAACACATTAGCTGTGGCTTATTTTGTGTAGAGAGCACACCATCCTGATTGGAGCAAGAACAGAAGGCTCCCGAGGGCAGGGTTTGCCTTATTGTTCATTCTCTGCTGTATCCCCAGGGCCTGAAATGGTGCTCCAAGATGTTTGCTGAATGAATGAATGTTGTACTCTAGTGTGAAATCAAGGTCCTGCAGAACTTGGGAGGTTTTGCTCACTTGCCTTCTAACCCTCAATTCTACTTCCAGAGAAATCTGGAAACTTTCAGTTTCTAGTTTCTGTGGAAGTGACTTGTTTTCTCTATTTGGGAGATTTTAGGATTTTCTCTTTGTCTTTGGTGTTTGGGAATTTGACCATAACTTGAAATTCTTTCTCCTGGGTACTCATTGAGACTTTTTTTTTTTTTTGTGGTACGTGGGCCTCTCACTGTTGTGGCCTCTCCCGTTGTGGAGCACAGGCTCCGGACGCGCAGGCTCAGCGGCCATGGCTCACGGGCCCAGCCGCTCCGCGGCATGTGGGATCTTCCCGGACCGGGTCATGAACCTGTGTCCCCTGCATTGGCAGGCGGACTCTCAACCACTGCGCCACCAGGGAAGCCCCACAGTGAGACTTTTTAATCCAAATACTCTTGAACCTCACTTAACAGAAATCTGTCATGTTAATTCTTTGATGAGGTCATTGAGTAACATTTCCTGAAAGATTTACTTGAATTTATCATCCAAGCTTCCATTAGAATCTTTATCTGGCAATCATATTTATAATATCCAAGGGTTCTTTCTTGTTCTCAGATTATTTATCTTTCTTAGCACCCTGTTCTTTTTTTATGGATACAATATCTTCATAAATATCTGTAAGGACACTGATTAGAAGGTGGTTTTCCCGCTTTTCTACATTTCGTGGTTACCCAAAAAGGAGATGATGTCATGCCCCAGCATGTGCTGAGTGACACTCTCATATCAGAATGTGGAGTTCTCACTCTGAAGTACCCATATGCACCTACATTGCCTATATTCTCTGTATAATTTCAAACTCTTTAGAGAAGAATCCCCTGTAATATTGCTCAGGGTGGGGTGAAATGGCTGCCTGCAGGATTGTGGGTGTTTGCTGTGTAAAGGCTGGGCTGATAGAGATGTTTGACAGAGGGGTATGGGAGGAAGGCTAGGTTCTTACAGACTTTCAGTGAATCTTCCAATTTTCAGCCCCCTCACTTATTTAGATTTTCAAGCTTCTCTTGGCTTTTTGAGTTCTGATGTGCTCAGGGATTCCTCATCACAGGCAGTCCATTTCTCCCACAGTGTCCTTCTTACGGGTGGGATGCTGTGATTCCCCTGCCCTCCTTCATCTCTTACCCCTCCTCTGTCATCCCATCTTCCAAAAATCTGTTGAGATCTCTCAAGCTCTAATGCTCTTCCTCCATTTTTACTTTTGCTATTGTCAGTTTCTATATTTTTTATACTTTTCCTATCATTTTAATGAAGTCTTGGGAGGGAGGGAAAGGGGAAAAAAAATCTGTGATCAGCCCATCTTGAGGTGGAGGGACTTGAAGAGGATTCCACTTCTATAAACCAGGTGATCATGCTCAGAGAATTTAAGCGGCTCCAAGTCTAGCCCTACAATTGTCCATTATGTGCCCTTTGAGGATGTCTTTGAAGATGGCATCTAAAAGCCTGATGAGAAACGAGGCCCTGCTACTGATGTCACTAAATACTTTTCATATCATCTATTACTTTTGGGGGCTACCTAACGCAAACCACTAAGAGGACAACCCAACACAGGGATAAGAGGAGGCAGAACTGCCCAGAAAGAGAAGTTTCTACAAACAAGAAGCCACTGGGAGAACTTTCATTTGATCCCTGGTCAAAATGTATAGCATTTTATAATCCTGTCACTCCTCCACAGATTTGATTTAATTTTTATCTTCTCATGAAACTAACATAAAGAAATCAAAGATGTCTGAGACCAGAGACTGAACTAGTTTTCAAACTATTATTTAATCCCCAAAGGCAAAGCTTTGACAAGATAGCAACTTTGTTATACATTCTCTTTCTTTGCTCCCTCAACAGTTATTTATTTTTAGCACAGTTTTTATTGACATTTGGATTGTGAGGTATGGGGGATGTCATGTTTAATCTATAAATTCAGAAACGTCTGAAAAAGCAGAAACGTAAACCATGCCTTACAGAGGGTTTCCACTTTGCTTTTGAAAATGTTGCCCTTAATCTATTGCCAGGTAAACTGCAAGTCAAGTGACACTGGTTTCTGTCACCTGTTATCAGTACCTCTTCAAATTAGGAAGATCTGGGCTTCCCTGGTGGTGCAGTGGTTGAGAGTCCGCCTGCTGATGCAGGGGACACGGGTTCATGCCCCGGTCCGGGAAGATCCCACATGCCGCGGAGCGGCTGGGCCCGTGAGCCATGGCCACTGAGCCTGCGCATCTGGAGCCTGTGCTCCACAACGGGAGAGGCCACGGCAGTGAGAGGTCCGCGTACTGCAAAACAAACAAACAAAAATTAGGAAGATCTAAAGTCAATTTAGATCTTAGAATTATTTACTTCTCCACCCAGAATGACCCTTTTCTCCTTATCTCCAGTGTGTGGGCCTGGAAACAGACCTTCTATTTGCCCTGGTCTAAGCAACTCTTGCTTAGAAAGGAAGACGGAAGGAGTGATCTGCTTTTGTACTTGGTAGGGTTGGGGGAGCCCCGTGCAGTAAAGCTCTGCCTTGTCATGCTTAGGAAGGAGCAGATTCATTGACCATTAAGAGGAGAAAGGCCAGGTCGCAGGGAGTTCTGATCCTCATGGGGTAAGTGATTAAGGTGACTATATAAACCTATATAAGCTTATAGAAATGAGTCCAACTCTGGGCTTGCTTTGAGGTTTTTCTCATTCCTGTGGTTAGGTGAAAAGGTATTCTTTTTACTGAAATTGCTTCAGCCACCTTCCAGATTCTAGGCTAGTTTTATAGTGTCATTTAGGTTTTTGCTTGTGTGTCGCTTTGTTTCTTAGAGATAGAATGATGAGGATCATTAGGCTTTCAGGTCTGAGCAGTGCGATCTTGGAAATGACTAGCGTGGGCTGCAGGCTAATTTACTGCTTGGATGAAAGGCTCAGATTTCCCCTTAGTGCTATGAGTATATTGATGATTTTATCCTTAGATGAGTCTTCCCTCTTGTTAATATTTGAATGGACAGGGACAGCTTCAGTTTGGATAAAATTTTATATACTTTATTTAAATAAACCTGTAGGATAACCCCCTGTGATCCCCACCTCCTTGGAATGCACACTTTCTAGAGACCTCTCCTCCGGAGTGTAGACTGGACCAAGTGACTCGCTTCTAACAAACAGAATGTGGCAAAAGTGTTAGGATATCACTTCTGAGAGTAGGTTACAAAAGACTGTGACTTCTCTCTTGCTCACACCCTCTTTCTGTCAGGAGGTCAGCTGAGCTGGGCAGGGAGGGCTGAGCTGTCGGTGTGTCGGAGCAGCCGATTAAAGCCATAAGGCGACAGAGATCACTGCCCGTGAGCGCACAGGCAAGTCTATAGCTGGAGGAAGGGCCCGCTCCCCCTGTCCCATTTTCCCCAGGGAAAGGTACATTGTCGGGGGTCAGAACCGAGGTGGGGATCTTCTTACTGGCGAGGGAACCCCAAATAAAAGGCTCCAGCGGTGTGATGGCGCCTGAGGTGTGTGTACACGTGTGAGAGGGGGCCGGGAATGGACTAGTCCTGGCTGAGTAACGGGGCGTTCCCACACCTCCCTTTATAAGGGGGCCTCAGCAGAGACACCAGAAGAGGACCTTGGTCCAAGGTCTCAGATAAAATGACTCTGGAATATAAATATGCAAAAGAGCAAGACTGACCCGGCAGGGCCAAGACCTTGACCACAACTCCCCTCAGATGCTGCCATACCCTGCTGTCGCCAAGTCTGCTGCGGGGAAGGCAGTGTCCCTGTGAGACCTGCCAGGGAGAGCCTTCGCAATTACCTGCGGTCAGGCCTGAAAGATGACGCGTGGGAGTTTAACCAGGAGCTGGACTCCTTGCTCCCTTTCTCTTTCACTCTCGCTTATTTGCTCTGATGAGGCCAGACGCCATGTTGTGAGCTGCCCGAGGGGAGACCCACGGGGTGAGGAACAGAGAGTGGCTTCCAGGCAACAGCCAGCATTGAACTGAGGCCCTCGGTCCCGTAGCCCTTGAGAAGCTGAATCCTGCCAATGACCACATGGGTGAGCTTGGAGGAATTTCCTTTCCCAGCCAAGCCTTGAGATGATTACAGTCTCTGCTGGCACCTTGGTTGTAACCTTGGGGGAGACCTTAGCTGGAGAACCCAGCTAAGCTGGGCCCAGATTCCTGACACTCAGAGACTAAGAGGTAATAGGTGTTTGTTGTTTTCAGCCTCTAAGTCCTGGGGTCTTCTGTTACGTAGTGATAGATAACTAATACACGTGCTAGCGATCTAGCGACCACGTCTTGGGAGACTGCATGGTCATGAGCCTCTTTTAATGATTTGATTCCTTTTCTTTGAAAGTGGAGTATAAATATAATGAGATTGTGTTCTTTCCCCAGCAAGGTATAAAGGAAACTGGTACTGAAAAGGAGAAGTGGGAGGACTGGAATTTATGGGTGATGCATTCAAATCTAACTTTTCCCTGTCATTTTCCTTTTCTAGTGTGTGAAGGAAAAGTTTTGAAGTTAGTCTATTCAGTATGCTACAAAAGAATGGCAGGATAAGACTTGTTCTTATCCTAAGATACTTTTTGTTTTGTTTTGTTTTATTTTTGCGGTACGCAGGCCTCTCACTGCTGTGGCCTCTCCCGTTGCGGAGCACAGGCTCCGGACGTGCAGGCTCAGCGGCCATGGCTCAGGGGCCCAGCCGCTCCACGGCATGTGGGATCTTCCCGGACCAGGGCGCGAACCCCCTGTCCCCTGCATCAGCAGGCGGACTCTCAACCACTGTGCCACTAGGGAAGCCCCTAAGATACTTTTTTATGAATTTATCTGTGCCCTCTATTTATAAATAATATGAACCATTAAGAGAGGAGAAAGAAGGGAAATGTGAAAGAACATTGAGCCAAAAAAGACTGATGATAAAAAAGCGGCACTTCAACTAAACACACCCGGAACAGTTCTGCAGGTGACCTTGCATTCCATGCCTGCAGATGACCTCGCCCTCCATGCCTGCAGATGACCTTGCCCTCCATGCCTGCAAATAAACATCTTTGCCTCCAAAACAGCAAAGCCAAACCATGCAATGTTTCACACATGTGTCCTGGAAATGAACACACCGAGTAGTGTTTAATGATCAGTGGAGCCAGACAGATGAGACATGACTGATTTGCATGAACTGTGTCCTGAGTTTCAGAATTGAGGAAGGGTTCATTAAATGACAAGAAGGAAGAACAATGAAATTGGGGAAGTAGAGATGACACTTCCTCTCCTTTCGAAAGAGCCTTACCCTCTGGTAATGGTCATCCTGTGTAGCCAGAGCTCCCTGAGCTGTGGCCGCTTACAGTGGAATCCTCAACCTTGGCCTCAGAGTATTATGAATTTTCTGAATTCAGGGATAAAGAGCCAGTGCTTGGATTTACTCTCTTTTTATTGCATGTAAGTAAAACCACTCCTTGGCTGATGTATGAAGTCATTGCTTGGCATCTCAAGATGGTAAAGCAATGGATACCCTAGTACCCTCTTTAAAATAGTGAGTTGTAACTAAGATGTGACTCTTGGGATGTACTGTTTGCTCAGCTCTTCATAAACTTGCTTCTGTGAAGTCCAGTGCTAAAGACACTCTTTAGCTCTGAAGGAGAGAGCTGTGTACTCACGCTGCTTTTCTCTGTTTCTTAAATGGATGTTGTATTGATAGCTGCTGGGACCTCAGACCATGGCTTTGATTTAGAAAAGCACAATTCAGCATGTGTCTGGGTCCTGAGGAGTTCATCTGGGGAAACACTCTGTGGCCACCCTCTTTTGAGAAGGTGTGTTCTTTGTGGAGAATCCCCCTTTGTATGCAGGCAGCTGGAGGGGATCTTACTTTTAGATAAAATCACAGGCTTGATAAGATATCTCTGTATGAAAATGAGAACTTAGGTGATGTTGGTTCAGAGGTTTTTACCCAAGGCATCTGAAGCTTTTGGTTTTCTTTGCTTGTGTATGTGTGAAGGAAATTTAATTGTAAGAGACAGGGTTATAACCCACCAAGTCATCTTTGACTATGGTAGTGGAATTTATTAGTCTGTAGGGGCCTGTGTGTTCTTAGTACTGTCCTAGGCATTGTATAGTCATACACAGAGTCTGATTCCTCTCCAGCTAATTAAAATTTTACGTGGAAATAGAAACAGAAAGAACACAGGTTTCTTTCTGATCACATCATGCAAGTGAGAAGAAAAAGGACTTCAGTTTGTGTATTTCTTGGTGTTCTCATTCTTTAATTTATTTTTTAAACGTCCCTTTCCTCTCTTTTATAGCAAGTGTCTTTTCTGGAGAGGGTCCATGTGTGAACTCTTGCAGGCAAGCTGCATTAAGCAAATACACATCATCTGAGTACGGAAATAGGAAGTTCTTTCCTCCGGTAGCTTGCTGTGGCAATAAGAGATAAGAAATTACTTCATGACTATTGCCTGAGACTTTCCTTTTTACTCTCATATCCTTCTTAAGCAGCTCACTTCTGCTTTCCATCCAGCATGGAGGCCAGGCAATGTGAGCTGGAAACCCAAGCACAGGTTGATAACTTGCAAGCAGGTTTAATAGGGTAAATGGTGTGTGAGAGTGCAGAAAAATCCTTAAAAATAAGCTGTTTGGTATTGAAGAAAATCCTACAAATGGGAGAATTACTGGACCCTTCAGTGCTCCGGACAGTGCCTGACCCATAAAATTCTCTCAGTCAATGTTTGTTGAATGACTGAATGACTGATTGGGATTGTTCATAAAATGAATGTGGTAGGGTAGCCTTTGCCCTGTCTCCATTACCCAGGCACATAAGGAACTGCAGGTTGGAAAAGGTCAGAGTGAAGCAGGAAAGGAGGAGAATATGAAGGTGGGAAGAGAAGAAAGGGTATGTAGAAAGGAGATGATAAGAAGCCTTAAAGGTGGCAATATGGTGATGAAGGTGGAGGTGGAGGAGTGGTAGAGTGGTGGTGATGGAGGTGGTGATGGAGATACTGGAGGTGGTGATAGAGGTGATGGCGGAGGTGGAGGTGGAGTTGGTGGTGGAGGGGACTGTGGAGGTGATAGTGGTGGTGATGGAGGTGATGATGGAGATACTGGAGGTGGTGACAGAGGTGATGGCAGAGGTGGTAGTGGAGTTGGTGGAGGGGGGACTGTGGAGGTGATAGTGGTGGTGATGGAGGTGATGATGGAGATACTGGAGGTGGTGATAGAGGTGATGGCGGAGGTGGAGGTGGAGTTGGTGTTGGAGGGGACTGTGGAGGTGATAGTGGTGGTGATGGAGGTGATGATGGAGATACTGGAGGTGGTGACAGAGGTGATGGCGGAGGTGGAGGTGGAGTTGGTGTTGGAGGGGACTGTGGAGGTGATAGTGGTGGTGATGGAGGTGATGATGGAGATACTGGAGGTGGTGATAGAGGTGATGGCGGAGGTGGAGGTGGAGTTGGTGTTGGAGGGGACTGTGGAGGTGATAGTGGTGGTGATGGAGATGGTGGTGGAGATACTGGGGGTGGGGTGGAGGTGATGGCAGAGGAGGTGGTAGAGGTAGTGATAGAATGGGATTGGAAGTGGTGGTGATACAAGTGGTGGTGGAGGTGGTGGTGGAAGAAGTGGTGAAGTGGAGGTGATGATGGGCAGGCAGTGTGACATAGTCGGGAGAAATAGTTTTGGGATTAGACACAGCTGTTCAAAATCCGTATGCACCACTTACTAGCTCTATGACCTCTGAACCTGCAAAATGGTGGCTATAATAAACTGACCTTTTTGTGTTGTTCAATAAGGATTAGAAATACTACGATTGCATGGTGCCTGCCACCTCGTGGATCTTCACCAAATGGCCGTTACCAATATATTTTCTTCAGTTTTTAAATCGCTATAGCCACACTTACAGATTTAACCACCAATTTATCTTTTCTTCATGTTTTTTGCTGTTTTCTAAATTTCATAAATTGAGCCTGATTCTTTTAAAGAATTATTTATTAGAAATAAATGTTATATACCTAGTTATCAAGATGGTTAAGCACATGGTGGTATATCTGTATAAAAAATACTATCAATAAAATGATGTTTATGGAAATATTGTCCTATATTGAAGCTAAGTTAAAAAAAGAGAAACATAACTCTCAGCTATGTAAAAACAATGCAGAGACGCAAGATTGAGGTAAATATGTTAAACGTGAACATACAATTAAGTTGGTTTATAGCTGATAGTTATATTTGTCTTCATGCTTTTCTATTTTTTTTCAAAATTTTCGTTAGTGGAGCATATCAAGACTACCTTAAAAATCTGAAAACAAAATAAATGTTGAATTAAAGTAAATCAGCAAAATTTTTTTTTTTTATTTTTTTATTTTGCGGTACACGGGCCTCTCACTGTTGTGGCCTCTCCCGTTGCGGAGCACAGGCTCCGGACGCGCAGGCTCAGCAGCCATGGCTCACGGGCCCAGCTACTCCACGGCATGTGGGATCTCCCCAGACCGGGACACGAACCCATGTCCCCTGCATCGGCAGGCAGACTCTCAACCACCGTGCCACCAGGGAAGCTCCCAATCAGCAAAATTTTAACTCTCTTAACCTTCCACCAAAAGTGAAACAAAAGTAGTTTTTTAGTTACAGTGTGCTGAAGTTTGTGATTCATTGCAATGGATGAAATAACACAATGTATGTTATTTATTTAATTTTCGTAGGGGGGGTCTCCTTTGAGATTAAGACTGGTACAGAATCGTGTGACAGTTCTAAAGTGAGAACAGTGAAAAAGGTCCCCTCTGGGGCTGACTGGTCTACTTAGTTCCTAGAATCGCATGAAAAAGGGCAGTTTTGTCTATATGATTTACAGCTGCCTCTAAACCTGCATTGAGTGATTTTCTAGCAAGTTCAACATCAATTTGATAGTTCTAAATTAAGTTTAGATTTGCCACCATAAGAGTAATTAGTTTTTAAGGGAATGTTGACTTGTCTTTTTCATCTTGATGTACCTGGGGAGAGATCAGAAAAATGTTTTTGTGCAGTAAGAAATATTTCTTTTTAGAATCTCGGCCATTCCATCTCACATGCTGGCCTGTCACTGTGGAGGAGGCCCTTATCAGAGACTTAACCAAAATCAAGTCTTTTGGCTTATAGGTATTGGAATAAATCTCTTGTCCTTGTCTTAGAAATGATCAAGTGAGAGATAATTGGCAGACAAAGAGGCAAAAAAGTGAACAAATGTGAGCAAAAGACAGATTTCCTAAACTGACACGGGTGTTGAAATAGAAGGACTTGAAAGGTGAACAGTTAGCCAGTTTAAACTCACCCCAAAATTACTAGAATGTGGATGAAATCTTTAAAAAATTCTGAATAAAAAATGACCAGATCTTCAGTGAAAAGTGAAATTTAGATTAGATATGAAAGAATTAATCAAACAGACAATGGACCTTATGATCAGTTGTAAAAGCCAGAAAACCCAGTATGGAATATGAATTGAACTAGATGCAGCAACATGGTAGACTTTGGAACAGTTGGTCCATAGCATTTGCTGAATATTTCATGTGTGGAGCATTGAATACAAACCAATGATATTATTGAACACTTGCCATATTCAGGGCACTGTAATCAACACTTTCATTTTTACACGGACAACTGTCAAAGCAATCACTTTTCAAAACAATCCTGGGAAATAACACTACTGTTATCTCCACAAAACTGAAGTTTTGAGAGGTAAAGTACCCTAAAACCACTCTGCTAGGCAGGGGCAGAGATAGGATTCAAACCCAGATCTTTGTGTGTCTCTGAGCCTGTGGCCTAACTGTCATCATACATGACACTACATTGATTTCATTTGCATTAAAGATTTTCTTATACAGGATAGTTATCTGAGGCCAAGAATTGGGAGACCAAGGGGGATTATGAGCAGATTCATGGTCTACTTTGAAATCTCCTTAAATGACATTCCTTTCCATTTCTTGGTTGAAGAGGTTGGAAAGGAATTTTTCTTTTCTTTTCAGGGAACTACCTATGCCCTGACATGACTGCACATATGTGGTTGTCAATGTAGTTGCTTCTTAGGCAGCCCTAAAGTATTATGTAAGGAGTGCTTCTCAACCAGCAGGAACCAAAGGGGTCTGGAGAGCCGGGGGGGGGGGTTCCATGACTTTCAGAACCATCCCTGGTTAGTCCACAACCTTAGTCAAGGTGTATAACATTCTCCCTTCACAAGGGTCCCTCCTGTTGCCCTTTCATAACAACATCCTATTTAATTTGAAAACATCCAGTTCCTTTCTTGAGTGTCACTGCACCCTTAGTGATATTGCTACACATTAGGCTCTATTTATTAGTGGGAGCAGACAGATGGAGACGTTAGTAGGCCTAAGTGCCCTGCCTGTGGCATATAAAGGTTGTGCGCTATCAAGCAAGGCCTTTAACTTCTCTGTGCTTTAGTCTTCTCATCCATAAAAGCTGAGATAAAAATACCTAACCAGTCTGTTTTGTTGTGTGGACCAAATGCAATTAAGTGGAAATGCTTTGAAGAAAGTAAAAACGTTATAAACCAATGGGGCCTTCTGTCTTGGCTCGGATTTTATTTTCTTACCATGTAGAGACTCAGTTGACATACAAGAGCTTTACTGGCATAAGAGGATTAGGTGAAAGATAGTAGGGGGTGTTATGGGTTAAACTGTGCCTCGTCCCCCAAGAAAAAGTATGCTGAAGTCCTAACCACCAGTACTTCAGAGTGTGACCATATTTGGAAATGGAGGTGTTGTGGATGTGATTAAATTAAGGTTAATGATCCAATGAGACTGATGTCCTTATAAGAAGAAAGCCCTGTGAAGACAGAGATACCCAGGGAGAAGACCATGTGATGTGGAGAACAGAGACTGGAGTGATGCAGCTGTAAGCCAATGGACACCAAGGAATTGCCAGCCCTCCAGATGCCTAGGAAAAGTCAAGGAGGGATTCTCCCCTATGGGTTTCAGAGGGAGCATGGCCCTGACAACACCTTGATTTCAGATTTCTGGTCTCCAGAGCTATGAGAGAGTACATTTCTGTTGTTTTAAGCCACTCAACTTGTGGTCTTTTGTTACTATAGCCCTAGGAAACGAATACAGGGACTAAAGAATAAAAGCCATTTTAAATGCTGGTAATAAACTCATCTAATTGCTGGCAAGCACTTCTAGGGACCAAATCCAATATGACTCATTTCTCTGACTTGAACCTGTGGCATTGGGCCTCAGACAGTAGATTTACTACATCATTGAATGGGAATGAACACAGACACTAAACAATGGAACACATTTACAAAATGGAAATCAGGCTATTGTGAAATCTATAAAAGGGCATTCTTTCATAAGTTGAGTCTAGCTGGGGATTTCAGACTATTATACTGATGTGGTCATTTACTAGATATGGAACATTAGTGTCTGTTTGGGAGGATATTTACTTCTCCAAGTTGTATAGTGAAAGAAAAGTTCAAATATTTGGAATTGGAAAATGATGTAATGTGATAGCACTTTGGTCCAAACATAAAACCTAAGGCTCCAATCTAAACCTATAGCAAATGGAAACTCCCCAATTAATGGATGTTGGGTCATTTTAGTGGTTTCATCTATAATTGTTGATCCCTTTGATACATAAAGTTAGTTTGGTACCTGCATGGCTATTTTAATGACAGCATAAATAGCCAGGCTTTCAAGCATATTCTGTGTTTCTCTGCAACATAAGAATCCCTTACTTTCTCTTTTCAGTTGAGTTTAAATTATTCTAATTCCTATTACCATAACTATCCCTAGCAGAGCAACGTTCTTTTAGCAGGAAAACATTATTATAAGAGGCTACTCCATTTAATCTACTCAAAACTAAAAATATCTTTTTGCTCCTCCCCTTAATTGATTTATATTCAATTTTCTTTAGACTTGTTATTAATTTTATATAATTTCTTTCAAAATGCTCAATGGAAAGTTGTGACTGGTTAGATTCTTTCACATTTGAACAAGGTAGAATTTCTTTATTTTCCTGACTTTCACGAAAGGAAATACTTCCTTAGGAGTCTTGTGTACTAACCTCTAATATCACATAGGACGAGAACATTTAACCATTTATAGACAAATTTATATATTGATACCAAACACTGGTCTAAAATAGGAAAATACAAGACGTCTCAGAAAAAAGGAAAGAAATGGAGCTGACTCAAAATTCTTTCCAGGAGTCTCAATTTATCATTATCCACTCCTACAGGATATAATTCGTTATAAGGTGTCAGGACTCAGCCAGAAGACACTTGGCTGCACTTATACTAAGTCACATTTTAAGGAAGAAACCTTTCATTCTTTTCAAAAACTGAGAAAATGGCTGCAGATATGAAAACCATACTTTTTAGGCTACTTGTTTATGATTATTCTGTTTGGATAGCTCAGAGTATAACACAATATGGGGGAAGTTTGCACTATTTTTCTGGTCTCAAGACCTTATGTTGTCTCATTAATTTCTTGAACGTGTTGACGATTCTGCTAGTTTAGCAAACTAATGGTCGCAACAGGAACATTGTATTAATTCACTTGAAGTACAGGTCAGTTATAACAGCTTTGTTCTTTCCACCTGTTAAAAGCCTGAAGCAAATTATGCTAAAGGCCTTATTTGCTGGTTCCTTATTGAACCATAAATCCCAACCTCTCTTATGATCCTGACAAAATAGGCAAAGAATTGTTCTCACTCGTGAGTGTGAATATTAATCATACAGTGTGATGAATACCCATGTTTGAACATTTAATAGTCACCAAATGCCTATTGGATACCTCATGTTTTCCATGTGTTTTATTGTAAGAGAACAGACAAGATCACCTTTTAAGTTCCCTTATAATCGTGTGAATTAACACTACCTTTTCTTGGTTAGATTCGGTTACAGCCATTCTGTCAAAGAGAAAGCTCTGAACTTGAACTCTCTTGGTGAAATATGTCCAGGGTTTTCCAGCTAGAGCTGGATTTCACCCTGGAAGCTACCAAGCTCTCCTCCACTTGAATTTTCAACTTGATTAATCAGCCGGAGCCGTTTTGCGTAGGTAACAGGGACTTAGAGGGAATTGTCGAGCAAGGTTTGAGGTAGGCACTAGAGCGCAGTTGTTTTATTTTGTGGACGCTCACCAACATTCCAAAGTGATGTACAAATCAGTTGCCTTGAGAGGAACACCAGACCCCTAGCTCTCCTGGGCCGAGAAGCCAGCGCGAGATGAGAGACCCCAGAGCATTCATCAAAGCAGAGTAAGTGACCAGAGCGTGATAGGCTTGGCTATTTCTTCCGAAGTGACTTTGCTTTTCACTTTGATGTTCCTGGTAGCAGCAGAGTCCTAGACTCAGGGTCATTTCCACTTTGCATTAAATACTTTGTGAGCTCTGCACTGGGAGCAAATGAGCAAGATTCTCCTCTCAATCCTGAATTGAGTTCAGACACTGAGCACTGCTGCCTTCCCCCAACAGCCTCATGTTTCTTAGCAAGGACGTGCACCTTTTGCCAGTGGATGGAGGTCCCTGGCCAGTGAGGTGGTCTCTATATTGCTTGGAACTTTCTGGGCAGCGAGCACCGCTGAGGCAAGCCTTTGAATGAAGGCAGGAAACAGCATTCAAGAGGGCTCCTTGTTCACGATTGTAGTTTCTCACACAGGCTGCATTTGTTTCCCTGTCCCCAGCAGCTGTATGTCATGTGTAGCTACTGTTATTGCTAAGAGTCAACGTGTACTGTCCACTTGCTGTCTGCCAGGGAAAGGGTTAAAGGCTGTATATTCATTGTCTAATTTTCTTAACCAAAGGACTCTAGGAAGCGCTGTTATTAAGTAGCTTCCCTTTTCCTGAAGAAGAAACAGGCTCAGAGAGTTTAAGAACCTGGCTCAAGGTCACACAGTAAGTGGTATAGTCAGGATCCCAACCTCAACAATTTGCTTCTGGAGTCAGAATTTGAACTGGGTCTGCTGGACCTGAGAGTCCAGTAACATATGGCTGCTTTGAGGGCAGAGGGAAAAGGATGCCACGTGATTTCTTATTTTTAGATAAGGCTGCTTTGTGCTTGTCCACCTTTCCATTCATTCCCCAGGCTGGGAATGTACGTAATCTGACCCATTTGGGCCAGAGGAAGTGTGTTTGGGTGAAAAATATAATGCTAAGAGTGCTTGTCACAGATTTGCCTGAGCCTTAAGGAAAATCTCCTTCCTAAAGACATTTCCAGATCACAGCTGAGGAGGCTTGGGACCAAGAGACAGAACATTTGCTTCTAAGAATTCAGAATGAAAAGGGGAAGAAAAATGGATATTAAAAGTTAGGAAGGCAGGATTTTGAGAAGATGTGTTTGAATAGTTTCCATTCATGATTTCTATTTATTATAAGACTAGGAAAAGTTCTTCAGAAAAAGAAAAGATCAGTAAATAGCAAATTAGATAAAAGGAGAGGAAAGAAGGAGCTCTTTAGGCAAATACTTTGCATTCAACCTCGTACTAAATTTATGTTATCAACTATCTTGCTATTTACTGCTTAAGTTTTTAAAATAACTTTTTTTCTGTAGCACACATGTAATGTATGTTTATTGCCAAAAATGCACATAAACAAGGAAAAGATAAATATTTCCCATGATCCTACCATATTGAACTAATCATAGCTAATATTTTGGTGCAAGAACTTCAATATTTTGTCTTTTTTCTTTATATATGAGTGTATTTGACAAAAATGAGATCAAACTGTACTCTGACATATTAAAATCATATTCCTATCACGTTACATATTTTAGATATAATAATTTACCAAATAGGAGTGCAGTTACCAGACTTTTTGAATGGGTAATGATGGATAAGTGAAGAGCTTTTTCTTCATGATAACTGACCATAGAAAAGTTCAGATATTGAGAATTTGCAAATACTGCAAAGAAGTGGCAAGTTTAACAAGTTTTAGTCCAAAAAGTGGCTAGTTGTCATATAAGACAAAACAGAAAATAACAAAAGAGCAAAATGCACTAGAGGGAAGGCCCCGGCAAGTTTTGGGGTGTCATAGCAGGTGGCAGCAGCTGTCTCTTGGAAAGAGGGTTATCCTCAGCTGACTTGTCGTTTTGCAATCTTGTTGTGGTGTCTGGTGGTCCTGAAGACTGGTGTAGGACCCTAGTCTCCATGTGTTTTTAAGTCTGTCAGCATCATCACTCATATGAATTTTTGAGTTACTTGTCCACAAATGGTATTGAAAAATTATTTCTTAAACATAGAAATTCTCTTATGGTCCCTGAGAAATTCACCAAAAATTTGTTGAGAATTTTCTCTGTATCAGGCATTGCGGAAAATATAAACAAAACATTTTTTAAAAGTTAGTCCCTAGAATATCTTACTAATTTACTGGGGCAACAAAACTAACACATGAGACATTAAACGAAAAGACGAAAGTGATTCATGAGTGTCATAATGAACAGTGTAGAGAGTTAGTACTGTAAAAGTTAGAGAATGAACCAGGAGACTTTAATGGTGGAGGAAGAAGTTGAGCAGAATATGAAAGGAAGGGTAAGTTTCAGGCAGATGGAAAGAAGAGAGATGACCACGGAGTCAGGGGGCAAAAATACAAACAGAGCTTTCCCCCTGGAGCCAAGACAAAATGGCACTCATGCTGCTGTATATCAGGCAGCTACGTAATGGGAAGAATCTTGGACCACAAGCCACATGCTTTGTTCTGCCAGTTGCTTGCTGTGTCGGTGAACTTTGGGTTGTTACTTTTTCATGTCTCAGTTTCTCCATTTGTGAAATGGGTAGCATCATATCGCTACATGCCTCAAAGAGTTATTGGGGCCTTGCACGAGATGATGGTATACATGTGCTGTGTCACTTGTGATGGTGATTTACTAGAAATACAGACAGAAGAAGAGCACAAAAGGACAATAAAGTAGTTAAAACATACCCCAAGCCAAAGTTGAGTGTTTTGAAGACAGAGGGAGTATATCATTGGGTCAAACGTAGCAAGAGCAAAGGGGAAGGCAGAGTGTTGATAGGTTGATGGCATTGATAATTCCCCTCTGGAGACATGGAGAAATGAGGGGAAATGAGAAGATGAGGAGGAAAGTGGTTGATGGGGAAATGGAGTGCTTTGGAGAAAGTTTGATGATAAGGTTGGGTTTTCATACATTTGTATTTTTTCTAATAAAACGGCACTTTCTTGAGTATTGTGGGCAATGCATCATGTCAAATCTTTTAATATGTTCTTCCCACTAATTGAATGAGAGGAAAAGGATATTTCTTCTTTTCTCCTTATTTCACTTATTTTCCCTTTGTATCCCTAGAAGCATATGACACACTTCTCAACAAATAGCTGAAATAGTTTTGAAAAAATATTATCATCAATCCAACTGGGTAGTAGTTAGTTCTTGGGCAGAAGTTCTAGGCTTATGCATCACACTTCTCTTTTTAAATCAAGTCATAGAGCTATTATAAATTATTAAAGCTAAATATTGTATAATTAACTCATAATGAGTTATAACCATGAGAATCAGATAAAGCATGAATGAATCCATACAATCCATAAAGGTACATTTCCATGTTTGTGCTTGTGTCATTCCTTTATTAAATATTGAATAGATTTTAACAATTAATGTCATCTTCCTTGTGCATTGAACCTTCTGGTGGACACAAAGCAAAAACCAAAAGACGTGTAGCAAGTAGGAGAAGAAAAAACAGAGAGGTTGGAGAATTCACACACTCTATAAGAGGCTCCTGAACTGACTTAATCTGGCAAATTTCCTGCCGATTTTTGTTCATTATACTCTATTCATACTGCTCTCTTTGGTCAAATCTAAGGCCTTTCTCAGCTCTCATCCTCCTGGATTCAGCATCCCTTTCTGTATTGATTACATCCCCACATTATCCCTTCTGTAGACTTCAAGACTCCCATAGACCTTGTCTGCCTTAAGGACATATACTCCATCTCTCAAATTTCTCCTTAAGCCATTCAACTATAGCATCTTATTTGATTTATGTCTTGGTTCCCTGTCTTGTTATCTGTGGAGGTTCTCTCTTGGGAAGTTCTCTGATCACAATTCTCTTCAACTATTATTCCACAATATTATTTGAAACCCCCATCTTTCCAGTCTTGATCCAACTCTGGTTCCCTACTCGGTTTCCTCTTACTAGCAGGGTTTTTTGCTCATATGCACTGGCATTGTTGCAACTCACATGTGTTTAGAATTGAACTATTGCCCAATATTCTCTGGTTGTTCTCCTTATACTCTCTTGAGTATAGAGAGAGTTCTTAGAGAGTTTCTTGGCGAGTCGAGCAAAACAAATGAACTTGGGTATAATTTTAAAAAATCATTAAGCTCTCTTCCTCCCTCATTTAAGGGTTGATTTTGCTTTATCCAATCACACTTGCATTGATATTGTCTACTTGTTCCAGGGTCAAGGTAGCTTTGTTGTCTAATACTTCTCTTCCTAGATGACCTAGTCATTCGGGGAAGAAAAGTCGTCTTCTTTTTCCCTACCTGTTCACCCCAATCAATAGCCCCCAGGGAATCTTGGCTGCGGCCAAACCTCTTTTCTCTACCTTTACCCCCAGATTTCTGTGCCTCTTCTTCACGATTACCTGGGCATGTTGGACTAATCCCTCTGCTGAGTCCTATCCTTTGCCTTCCTTCTCAGCATGTGTCCTGTTCCCTGGTGTAAAGCAGAGATTCTCTGATTCTTTTTCTTACTTGAATGTCTTACATGGTCCAGGGCTTTGAGTAAATATGACAAAGGCTTGGGTTTAGCAGTCTTTTCATTATGCAGTCATCTCCATTGAAAGCCTGCTTTCTGTTCTCCTGGAGAGCCTAGAGGAGTTTCATGCATGTATTGACATTTCAGTGTCTATATTTTAGGAGTGGGCTAATAGAAAGCTGTTTACTCAAAAGTTTTCTTTTTTCTAGGCTTTGTCTGTTTTTGTCTTATTCTTTGGGAAGGAGACTTCCCTCTAAATCCTGAATGCCTGTTTCTGTGGAGCCTCTGAGCTATGACTGCTTTACAATCCCCCCAAAATGTGCGTTTGTGCACGTTTTCTTAGACTGCCTTTTGCTGTCTGTGTGCAGGGCAGATAGTAATGCCCCCATGGAAGAAACCGAGGCTCAGAATGGTGAAATGACTTGTCCAAGGTTGTAGTACTAATGAATGGCTGATCTGAGGCTCGACGCTAGTTTGCTGTTTCTTACAGGAGGTTTCCCCCTCTGGAGCATTCTATTGCCTGACCTTTATCAGTGAGCTGTCTCTACTGATTTATCATCTAGGTAAAGTTTGAATTCAAGCCTAATCACCTTCCCCTCCTCAGTGTGTCCCAGCCTGGATCATCCCATCGGGCATGTATTCTTAGCCTTATACTTGGGTGGCTAGAGGCCTCTACCCACCTGTGCTGGATGCCTGATGTCAGTGCTTACTGCATAGAATCAGACACCAAACTTATTTTAGCTCAGAGGCACTATGGACTCCATTTACTCTCCATTTACCAGTTTATGGATAAGGAACTGAGGTCCAAAGAGATTTTGTGATTTCCCAAACGTGAACAGCTTTTTAGAGGTAATGCTCACTTCACTGCCCAGATTTCCTAGACTCCTAGACTCTCCACTGTTAAATCTGGGATAAAATGAACACGTTCTTGGAAAGGAAAGGTCCTTCAGTTGTTTTGAGTCACTAACACCACTGCGTGAATTAGCTAATCAGATCCTTCTGACTGGGAGCTAATTTGGGTTGCCAAACCACCTGGCTCACCTGTCCCACAACTCTGAGCTGATACATGCCTAGTCTAAATGTCAACTACCCAACAACAAAGACTGCACCATTTATTTTTGAAGATTCTTTCAGCTTTTCTCATTTAAAATGTCTTTCAGCATAACGCAGTATTGTCCTTCGTGTTTGAAGATGGTAGATTTCCTTCATTTCATCCTTCCTCTCTCCTAATAATTATTTCTGTCAAGGCTTTGCATGTATAAGGCACTAGGGTTGAGTCTGTGACTGAGGAAGCATCTAAACAAGTTGGCTTATTTGAGGATCCAACCCATGACTTCAGTTTCAATAACACTCCAAAGACCATCAGAAAATGAAGTCGACATAGCTTTGGGGGCTTTGGATAAGAGACAAGCCTGTATTTCCACAAGGCAGGAGCTAATGCTGGCTTTTCCATTAGATGAAATTTCTTTCAAGTCTCTCCAACCACGATCCCCTCCAGGGTCCCCACCAGACCTGCTTTAAGATCAGCTGAGCATCGAGATACTTGTAAGGTCTTTGGGGAACCTCCTGATTACACATACCTTTACTGATAATTTTTCTTTACCTTGTGATGTGCTTATTTTAAACAGAGCCCCTACCCAGTCTCCCTTTCCCTCCTGAGCCTCTCTCATTAAGTGAAAACTTCCTTGGGCTTGGAAGGCATTTGTGCTGACTTTCTGCCTGGTGGTTTCTCCAGTGATTTAGAAATCTGCACAGATGGGGCTGGGGGAGGGAGGGTACCCAGTTGGCACAGAGGACGTGGAAATTCAAGCAGAACTGGACACAAAATACTTGAGTCTCCAGTTCCATTTGCCGAAGGAAAGAATCTCTTCAAAGTTTGCAAGATTTTTTTTTAATCAAAACGTTTTTAATCACACAGTAAAACAAACTGACCAGTTTTAGCTTCTTGATATATTAAGCTTAGATTTTCAGATAAGTATTTGTCACTCACAGGCTTTCACCAGAAGGTGAATTTTCCTCATAAAAAGTTATCAATAGGTCAAATGTCTCATGGGGTATAAAGATGAAAATGTCATGGCCCCTGATTTCTCAGTTGTGTTCGTCCTACATGTGAATTAATGAAATTGTAGCAGGGTTTTCTTGGTGGGGACTGCACCTTTAAAAGATGGAAACAAATGATTCCTTTATTAAGGTTCACCTTTAACTCATAGACTATTTTGGCCCAGGAAGCTTTGGAAGCAAGGTGTACTGATAAAAGTCAAAAGCTAATCAGAACTTAGGAAGGCCTGGTTTCATGTCTGAACATACTTGTGGGAGACACTGTAAGAGAAAATTCTTGGATTGGTTTTAACATTTCATCCAATAAAACTTTCTTGGGCAGAGTGTTAGTTGAAAGAGAGGCTATAATTTTAAAAGTCCTGGGACTTCCCAGTGGTCCAGTGGTTAAGAATCCGCCTTCCAGTGCAGGGGATGCGGGTTCGAACCCTAGTTGGGGAACTAAGATCCCACATGCTGTGGGGCAACTACTCCCGTGTGCTACAACTAGAGAGTCCACGCAGCCTAAAAAAAAAAAAAAAAAAAAAAAAAAAAAAAAAAAAGTCCTGTTGGTATTCTGTTAACAAGAAGGTTGTTTCCCATCACATTTTGTTTCGGGGGAGTGGCTTGAACTGGATCTCTTTTGTTCCATACTTAAAAAAAATGGATTTTGCATTTGTTGTTATTGGTTATTGTCGTGTTCTCTCAGACAGGATTATCCTCATGAGGAAGCCATTTGGTAGGTAATATTGAATTTCATTTGTTCTAAGCCCACACATATTTAGTCTTTTCACTTTCTTCTTGCCAGGGAACTAAGAGTGCGCTGCTTGTGACAGAGGTGTGCTGTGCTGTATTTCTTACAGATGGAAGATTCAGGTTAGCTGTGAGCTAATAAGAAATTTGACAGCATGGATTTCAGAGTAGGACCAGGAAGTACTCTGGTGGAGTTTGCTGAGAGGAAAGCAAAGATTCAAAACTGAGACTAGTCCTGACTTGAGGTTAGATGAAAATTTCCTCTGATGTCAGGAGATCTCTTAATTAGCACAGAGAAGGGAGAAAGAAACAGAGGCTCAAAGTTAAGCAAACTTCTTCATTGAAGGATTTTTTTAGGGGGCTAATATGCTAACATAGTTGTCAATCTCCAGTATGGGGAAAATTTTTAATTGTGGGGAAACTTAATAAGCATCTTTTTCCAATGTATTGGCCAAGAAATCCCTTTATGACAGAGCACTGAGGAAGTCTCGTGTTCATCCACTATACTTTAGAATATTGTTTTTTAGCTTACCCCATCCTTTAAACAAAATATAAGTGGGTTTTTTTTTTTTTTTTGCGGTACGCGGACCTCTCACTGCTGCGGCCTCTCCCGTTGTGGAGCACAGGCTCCGGGCGCGCAGGCTCAGCAGCCATGGCCCACGGGCCCAGCCGCTCCGCGGCATGTGGGATCCTCCCGTACCGGGGCACGAACCCGTGTCCCCTGCATCGGCAGGCGGACTCCCAACCACTGCGCCACCAGGGAAGCCCAATATAAATGTTTTTAATAGACGAAACAAAGTCTTAACGGCTGTAATTTTACATGTTGTTGGCATAGTTGTTCTCTATCCAGAGAAAAAGATGTAGAGATGCAATGGAAATGAGAACTTAGGACACTGATGGGAATTTTATGTATATGGGTGACAGTAAGTCTTTGGGATTGTTTTTGTCCTGAATCTTCAGGACATAACTTAGATTTGAATTCTAAAATAATGAATTAAGTAGTAAGGGAGTGAGAGGCTTCTAAACTCTCAATAGATAAACCATAAAATGAAGGCAGAGATTAGAAATGCTGTGTTGCAAGGACAATGAGGTTTTTAAATGGTATGGATACACATGGAGTCATGAACGATAAATCTCTTCTTGCTTCTTCTAACTTGACAAAGCCTATCCAAATTATGATGACGACAATTGTGTCAGTTCCAAAGAATGCATTTCCATAGTTACTATTGTATGTAAGACTCAATATATTTACTTACATTAAAAAGGACACATATCCAAAGAAAACATTCGTAAAGTTGCAGTCAAAAAATTACTATACTGAACACAATTCATTAGAGACTTTTATTATTCTCCCCCCAGGAGCATGTTAGAGCTGGAGACAGAGATTTATGTTGGTTTTCCATCACCTGTATTCTCTCAGTACTTCAACAGTGATTTGCACAAAGAAATGTTTGTTGAACACATTAACTTAGTTTTTTTATCAACTAGTTATTTTTCATTGAAAAGGTAAGGCAGACATACATTTAAAAATTTAAATGTTATAAAAAGCACACAGGATGGAGAGTGATGTTTACACCTCACTCAAGACTTCCAGGCTTCCACTATAGAAGCAACCACTGTAACCAGCTTATACAATGTTCTTCTAGAATGTTCTATGTGTATTGAAGCATAATGCATATATGCGTGTATATAGATATGCATGTAGATATGTACACAGTTATTTTTACACAGGTAGAGGCGTACCATATAGATTGTTCTACATCTTGATTTTTTTCACTTAAATATTCTTAATGACATATATTTTAAGAAATGCGTTCCAATAAATGATTAGTCATATAACATTGACATTTTACTTTTCATTTCTTTATGATTGAGGTTGACTGTCTTTTCATATGTTACAAACCATTAGTGTTTGTTTTCTATGAACCGCCTCTAAGTTATTTGTCAATTTTTCTATTGGTTTAATGGTCCTTTATAACTGATTTGTAAGAGGTCTTTTTATATTAAGAAAATGAGCTCATTGTCATATGTGTTGAAATATTTTTCCCAGTTGATCATTTGTCTTTTGACTTTGTTGGTATTTTTTTCTGTTCCGAAAAAAACTTTTATGTCATCACATTCACTAATCTTTTTGGAATCTGGGTTTTGAGTATTGCTTAGAAAAGCTTTCTTATCTCCAAAAAGAAATAAATTCTCCTATATATACTTCTAACAGATTGGTTATTTTATTTTATATATTCAAACCTTTAATTTAACTGCAAGTTAATTTAGTGAAACATATCTTTTTAGATGTTTTCTACACAGCTAGTTAGTTGACAATGCCACATTGCTACATTTCAGGGTATGTAACATTCATTTAAAAAAATAACTTTTTTATTATGGAAAATTCCCAACATATAAAAGTATAGGACCTTCAAGATGGCAGAGGAGTAAGACGTGGAGATCACCCTCCTCCTCATAAATACATCAAAAATACATCTACATGTGGAACAACTCCTACAGAACACCTACTGAACATTGGTAGAAGATCTCAGACTTCCCAAAAGGCAAGAAACTCCCCATGTACCTGGGTAGGGCAAAAGAAAAAAGAAAAAACAAGGACAAAAGAATAGGGATGAGACCCGTACCTCTGGGAGGGAGCTGTGAAGGAGGAAAAGTTTCCACACACTAGAAGCCCCTTCATGGGCGGAGACTGCGGGTGGCGGAGGGGGAAACTTCGGAGCCGCGGGGGAGAGCACAGCAACAGGGGTGCAGAGGGCAAAGCGGAAAGACTCCCACACAGAGGATCGGTGCCGACCAGCAGTCACCAGCCCGAGAGGCTTGTCTGCTCGCCCGCTGGGGCGGGCGGGGCTGGGAGCTGAGGCTCGGGCTTCGGTCAGAGCGCAGGGAGAGGACTGGCAGCATGAAAACAGCCTGAAGGGGTTAGTGCACCACGGCTAGCTGGGAGGGAGTCCGGGGAAAAGTCTGGAGCTGCCGAAGAGGCAAGAGACTTTTTCTTCCCTCTTTGTTTCCTGGTGCGCGAGGAGAGGGGATTAAGAGCGCTGCTTAAAGGAGCTCCAGAGTCGGGCGCGAGCCGTGGCTGTCAGTGCAGACCCCTGAGACGGGCATGAGACGCTAAGGCTGCTGCTGCTGCCACCAAGAAGCCTGTGTGCAAGCACAGGTCACTATCCACACCTCCCCTCCTGGGAGCCTGTGCAGCCCGCCCCTGGCAGAGTCCGGAGATCCAGGGACAGCTTCCCTGGGAGAACACATGGCATGCCTCAGGCTGTTGTAATGTCATGCTGGCCTCTGCTGCCGCAGGCTCACCCCACATTCCAATTATGATAACTGTACCCCTCCCTCCTCCGGCCTGAGTGAGCAAGAGAGCCCTAATCAGCCGCTGCTTTAACCCCCTCCTGTCTGGGCAGGGAACAGACACCTGAGGGCAACCTACAGGTAGAGACAGGGCCAAAACTAAAGCTGAACCCCAGGAGCTGTGCGAACAAAGAAGAGAAAGGGAAATTTCTCTGTGCAGCCTCAAGAGCAGCGGATTAAATCCCCACCATCAACTTGATAAACCCTGCATCTGAAGGATACCTGAATAGATAACGAATGTTCCCAAAATTGTGGTGGTGGACTTTGGGAGCAACAGTAGACTTGGGGTTTGCCTTCTGCATCTAATATGTTTCTGGTTTTATTTTTATCTTAGTATAGTATTTAGTGCATATTATCATTGGTGGATTTGCGTATTGGCTTGGTTGTTACCTTCCTTTTATATATATATATTTATTTTTTTTTCTTTTTCTCTTTTTGTGAGTGTGTATTTGTATGCTTCTTTGTGAGATATTGTCTGTATAGGTTTGATTTTACCATTTGTCCTAGGGTTCTGTCTGTTTGTTTTTGTTTGTTTGTTTGTTTTTTCTCTCTTCCTTTTCTTCTCAGCTGTGTGGCTGGCAGGGTCTTTGTTCTCTGACCAGGTGTTGGGCCTGAGCCTTTGAGGTGGGAGGGCCGAGTCCAGGAAATGGGACCACCAGAAACCTGGCCCCACATAATATCAATCGGCGAGAGCTCTCCCAGGGATCTTCGTCTCAACACTAAGACCCAGCTCCACCCAAAGTTCAGCAAGCTCCAGTGCTGGACTCCCCATGCCAGACAACTAGCAAGACAGGAACACAACCCCACCTGTTAGCAGAGAGGCTGCCTAACATCATACTAAGTTCACTGACGCTCCAAAACACACCACCGGATGTGGCACTGCCCACCAAAAGGACAAGATCCAGCCCCACCCACCAGAACACAGGCACCAGTCCCCTCTACCAGGAAGCTGACACAAGCCACTGAAGCAGCCTCACCCACTGGGGGAAGACACCAAAAATAATGGGAACTATGAACCTGCAGCCAGTGAAAAGGAGACCCCCCCAAAAACAGTAAGATAAACAAAATGAGAAAACAGAGAAAGAGAAATACACAGCATATGAAGGAGCAAGGTAAAAATCCACCAGACCAAACAAATGAAGAGGAAATAGGCAGTCTACCTGAAAAAGAATTCAGATTAATTATAGTAAAGATGATCCAAAATCTTGGAAATAGAATGGAGAAAATACAAGAAACATTTAAGGACCTAGAAGAACTAAAGAGCAAAAAACCCATGGTGAACAACATAAAAAATGAAATTAAAAATACTCTGGAAGGAATCAATAGCAGAATAACTGAGGCAGAAGTATTGATAAGTGACCTGGAAGATAAAATAGTGGAAATAACTGCTACAGAACAGAATAAGAAGAAAGAATGAAAAGAATTGAGGACAGTCTCAGAGAACTCTGGGACAATATTAAATGCACCAACATTCGAATTATAGGAGTCCCAGAAAAGAAGAGAAAAAGAAAGGGTCTGAGAAAATATTTGAAGAGATTATAGTTGAAAACTTCACTAAAATGGGAAAGGAAACAGTCAATCAAGTCCAGGAAGCACAGAGAGTCCCATACAGGATAAATCCAAGGAGAAACACGCCAAGACACATATTAATCAAAGTATCAAAAAGTAAATTCAAATAAAAAATATTAAAAGCAGCAAAGGAAAAGCAACAAATAACATACAAGGGAAACCCCATAAGGTTAACAGCTGATCTTTGAGCAGAAACTCTGCAAGCCAGCAGGGAGTGGCAGGACATATTTAAAGTGATGAAAGGGAAAAACCTACAACCAAGATTACTCTACCCAGCAAGGATCTCATTCAGATTTGATAGAGAAATTAAAACCTTTACAGACAAGCAAAAGTTAAGAGAATTCATCACCACCAAACCAGCTCTACAACAAATGCTAAAGGAACTTCTCTAGGCAGGAAACACAGGAGAAGGAAAAGACCTGCAATAACAAACCCAAAACAATTAAGAAACTGGTAATTGGAACATACATAGTGATACTTACCTTAAATGTAAATGGATTAAATGCTCCAACCAAAAGACACAGAGTGGCTGAATGGATACAAAAACAAGACCCATATATATGCTGTCTACAAGAGACCCACTTCAGACCTAGGGACACATACAGAGTGAAACTGAGGGAATGGAAAAAGATATTCCATGCAAATGGAAATCAAAATAAAGCTGATGTAGCAATTCTCTTATCACACAAAATAGACTTTAAAAAAAACTATTACAAGAGACAAAGAAGGACACTACCTAGTGATCAAGGAGGATCAATCCAAGAAGAAGATATAACAATTGTAAATATTTATGCACCCAACATAGGAGTACCTCAATACGTAAGGCAAATGCTAACAGCCATAAAATGGGAAATAGACAGTAACACAATGATAGTAGGGGACTTTAACACCCCACTTTCACCAATGGACAGATCATCCAAAATGAAAATAAATAAGGAAACACAAGCTTTAAAAGGCACATTAGACCAGATGGACTTAATTGATATGTATAGGACATTCCATCCAAAAATAACAATACACTTTCTTCTCAAGAGCTCATGGAACATTCTCCAGGATAGATCATATCTTGGGTCACAAATCAAGCCTTGGTAAATTTAAGAAAGTTGAAATCAAATCAAGTATCCTTTCTGACCACAATACTATGAGGCTAGATAGCAGTTACAGGAAAAAAATGGTAAAAAATACAAACACATGGAGGCTAAACAATACACTACTAAATAACCAAGAGATCACTGAAGAAATCAAAGAGAAAATCAAAAAATACCTAGAAGCAAATGACAATGAAAACACGATGACCCAAAACTTATGTGATGCAGCAAAAGCAGTTCTAAGAGGGAAGTTTATAGCAATACAATCCTACCTCAAGAAACAAGAAACATCTCAAATAAACAGCCTAACCTTACACCTAAAACAAATAGAGAAAGAAGAACAACCCCCCCCCAAGTTAGCAGAAGGAAAGAAATGATAAAGATCAGATCAGAAATAAATGAAAAAGAAATGAATAAAAACATAGCAAAGATCAATAAACATAAAAGCATGTTCTTTGAGAAGATAAACAAAATTGATAAACCATTAGACTCATCGAGAAAAAAAGGGAGAAGACACAAATCAACAGAATTAGAATTGAAAAAGATGTAACAACTGACACTGCAGAAATACAAAGGATCATGGGAGTCTAATACAAGCAACTATATGCCAATAAAATGGACAATGTGGAAGAAATGGAAGAATTCTTGGAAAAGTACAAACTTCCAAGTCTGAACCAGGAAGAAATAGAAAATATAAACAGACCAATCACAAGCACTGAAATTGAAACTGTGATTAAAAATCTTCCAACAATAAAAAGCCCAGGACCAGATGTTTTCACAGTGAATTCTATCAAACATTTAGAGAAGAGCTAACAGCTATCCTTCTCAAACTCATCCAAAATATAGCAGAGGGTGTTACACTCCCAAATTCATTCTAAGAGGCCACCATCACCCTGATACTAAAACCAGACAAAGATGTCACAAAAAAGAAAACTATAGGCCAACATCACTGATGAACATAGATGCAAAAATCCTCAACAAAATATTAGCAAACAGAATCCAACAACACATTAAAAAGATCATACACCATGATAAGTAGGGTTTATCCCAGGAATGCATCGATTCTTCAATGTACACAAATCAATCAATGGGATACACCATTAACAAACTGAAGAATAAAAACCATATGATCATTTCAATAGATGCAGAAAAAGCTTTCAACAAAATTCAACACCCATTTATGATAAAAACTCTCCAGAAAATAGGCATAGAGGAAACTTGTCTCAACATAATAAAAGCCATGTATGACAAACCCACAACCAACATTATTCTCAATGGTGAAAATCTGAAACCATTTTCTCTAAAATCAGGTACAAGACAAGGATGCCCACTCTCACCACTATAATTCAACATAGTTTTGGAAGTTTTAGCCACAGAAATCAGAGAAGTAAAAGAAATAAAAGGAATCCAAATAGGAAAAGAAGAAGTAAAGCTGTCACTGTTTGCAGATGACATGACACTATACCCAGAGAATCATAAGGAAGCTACCAGAAAACTAATCAATGAATTTGTGGAGTAGCAGGATACAAAATTAATGCATGGAAATCTCTTGTATTCCTATACATTGACAAAAAGTCTGAAAGAGAAATTAAGGAAATACTCCCATTTACCATTGCAACAAAAATAATAAAATACCTAGGAATAAACCTACCTCGGGAGACAAAAGACCTGTATGTGGAAAACTATAAGACACTGATGAAAGAAATTAAAGATGATACAAACAGATGGAGAGTATCAAATGTGTTGCATTAAAATATAATCATTGTCAGAGAATGAGAAGACAAGCCACAGACTTGGGGAAAATATTTGCAAAAGGTGTATCTGATAAAGTACTGCAACCCCAAATATACAAGGAACTCTTAAAACTCAACAAAAAGAAAACAAAAAACATGATCAAAAAAATGGGCAAAAGATCTGAACATATACCTTACAAAAGATATAGATGACACACAAGTGTATGAAGAGTCTCGACATTTTATGTTGTTAGGGAAATGCAAATTAAAACAAGGAGATACGGATACATACCCATCAGAATTGTCAAAATCCAAAAACACTGCCAATACCAAATGCCAGTGAGGATGTGGAGCAAGAGGGATACATCGCTAGTGGGAATGCAAAAGAGTACAGCCATTTTTGGAAGTCCGTTTGTCAGTTTCTTACAAAACTAAACACATTCTTACCATATTATCCTTCAATTGCACCCCTTGGTTTTTACCCAAAGGAGTTGAAAACTTACATCCACATAAAAACCTGCACAACAGATATTTATAGCAACTTTATTCCCAACTGCCAAAACTTGGAATTGACCAAGATGTCTTTAGCAGGGGAATGGATACGTAAACTGTTGTTCAACCAGACAATGGAATAGTATTCAGCACTAAAAAGAAATGAGCTATCAAGCTGTGAAAAGACATGGAGGATTCTTAAGTGAATATTACTAAGTGAAAGAAGTCAACCTGAGAAGGTTACATGCCATACGGTTCCAACTACATGATGTTCTGGAAAAGCCTCAAGGAGCATTTCACATAAATGAGATCATGTTACTGCTCTGTTTATAATCCTCCACTTGAACACATTTCACACACCTGACTGAGCCTATAAAGACACATGTGGTCTGGCTCCGCTTACCTCTGACTTGGCCTTTTAACTCCTTCTCACTCACCTTGTTCTAGCCACACTGGCCTTCTTTCTTAAATTTATGGATACTAGTTCCATACTAGGATGTTAGGAAAAAACCCAGTTCTATTGGGGTATAATTGATGTTTAATAAATGGCACAATTTAAAGTGTACAGTTTGATAAGTTTTGACATATATCTATATCCGTGAAACTATCATGACAATCAAGAAAATGTAATCCCTCTTGCCAACACTTCCCTGTTTTCCATATCCTCAGGTAACCACTGATCTGCTTTATACTACTATAGATTATTTCACATTTTCTAGGATTTTATGCACCTTTTTTTGTCTGACTTATTTCACTCATCATAATTATTTTGAGATTCATCCCTGTTGTTACCATGTATTGATATTCTATTTTATTTATTTTTACATTTTTATTTATTTTATTTTATTTTATTTTTCATTGTATGGGTACACCAGAATTTGTTTATCCATTCACTTATTGATAGATAGTTAGGTTGTTTCCAGTTTTTGGCTATTTCAAATAAAGCTGCTATATACATCTGTGTACAAATCTTTGAACATACATATGCTTTCATTTCTCTTGGATAAATATCCAGGAATAGAATAGCTGGGTTCTAATAGGTGTATGTTTTTTTTTTTTTTTGCGGTACGCGGGCCTCTCACTGTTGTGGCCTCTCCCGTTGTGGAGCACAGGCTCCGGATGCGCAGGCTCAGTGGCCATGGCTCACGGGCCCAGCCGCTCCGCGGGATGTGGGATCTTCCCAGACCGGGGCATGAACCCATGTCCCCTGCATCGGCAGGCGGACTCTCAACCACCGGGCCACCAGGGAAGCCCTCTTTCTTTATTTTTTGTGCATTGATATTCAATTGTTCCATCACCATTTGTTGAAAAAATTATCTTTCTCTGCTGAGAGAAACTGCTTTTGCAGTTTTGTCAAAAATCAATTGACCATATATTTGTGAGTTTATTTTTGGACACTCTTCATGTCAAACCATATCGTCTTGATTACCTTAGCTTTATGATGAGTCCAGAATTAGGTGTGTAATTCCATTGCTGTTGTTATTGTTTTAAAGTTGTTTTGTCTATACTAGCTCCTTTGTATTTAATAAAAATATTAGAGTCAGTTTGTCAATTTAAGAAATCCTGCTGGAATTTTGATTGAGAGTGATTTGAATTGATAGATCAATTTGGAGAGAATTAACATCTTAACAGTATTGAGTCTTCTGACTCGTGGCAAAGGTATATCTTTCCATTTCTTTAGGTCTTTAATTCTGTCAGCAATGTTTTTTACATTTTACTGTGTAGGGTCTTTCACATCTTTTGTTAGATTTATCCCTGTTTTGTATTTTTGATGCTATTATAAATAACTTTATTTTATAATTTATTTCAATTTCCAGTTGTTCATTGTTAGAACATAAATATAAAATTTATATTTTGTACTTATCTTGTATCTCATCCTTTGATAACTCACTTATTCTAGAAGTTTTTATTTGTTTGTTTTAGTTTCTACAGGATTTTCTTTTAAACTGATCATGTCATCTGCAAATGATGAGTTTTTCTTCTTCCTTTACATTCTGTAGGACTTCTTTAAAATTTTTTCTTGCCCCATTGCACTGGCTAGATGAGGAGAAGTGGTGAGAGTGCATTTACTCTCACCTTGTCCCTGATCTTTCCACGATGTGAGCTGGAGGTTCTGGCACATACACTTTCTGCATCGATTAAGATGATCATATGATTTTCTCCCTTTATTCTGTTAATATGGTGATTTATATTGATTGCTTTTCAAATGTTAAGCCTGGGATAAACTTCCCATAGTCATAATGTAATATCCTTTCTATATATAACTGAATTCAACTCTCCAGTATTTTGTTAAGAATTTTTACACCTATGTTCATGATGGATACTGGTCTACAATTTTCTTTTCCTATAATGTCTTTGTCAGGTTTCGGTGTCAGGGTTCTGTTGTCATAAAAAAGAGTTGGGAAATAGTCCCTCTTCTACCTTCTGAAAGATTTTATAAGGTTCCTTGGGTCTTTTTGATGCTCATTATGTTTCAATTCTCCAAAAGTTAAGAAAAGTATCCTTTTTCCTGAAATGTTTATCTACTATGTAATGAAAGTTCATGGATAAAAAAATTTGGATCATCTGTAGGTCTTATTTATCCACATATTGTAATTATTTACCTTCTTCTAAAATTAGCATAGACATTTGAAGTGTCAGAACAGCAAACCAAAGCTAACACTTACATATATATTTGTTTATATGTGTTATTTTATTAATATATATTCTGTAAATATATATGTTTGTTTGAGAAAATACATAGTATCCTAGGAGGTGCTTCTCTGAGTATATAGTGTGATTTCTGGATTTGAGCAATTTTTCATATTATTTCATAACAGAATGTCTAAAAATAGTATGTCTAAAAATCTACTGTTATGCTTTTTAATCAGTGTGACAGGAATTAAGAATATTAAGGATTATTTAAATTCTCAGATGCACCAAAAGCTTTATTAGAGCCGGATGTTCCAGGCTTCTTGAAAGTAAAGCTTTTCCTCAGGGCTGTTGAAGTCAATTACACTCATTTTAGTCTCATCTTCTTTTTTTTATCCAATCACTTTCTCTCCAGAGTGAAATGAGCTATGAAATGGCCAAAAGATAATCAGGGAAAAGCAAAGAAAAAAATCAAGATCTTGAGTTAGACACAAATTGGAAAAATAGGTCTCAAAAAATAATAGAAGATATTAGTCGAAAATAATCATTCCTTTTATTTTTGCTTCGTGACTACGTGTGACCTATGGTCCACTTCCAGGATTTATAATGCACTCAGGAGTTTTTGTTTTTGTTTTCATTCTTTTTTATTTTGCTTTGTTATTGCTTATGATAACATATGAATAAAAACGAGCAAATAGATTTCTGGATTAAAACCCAAAACAATAGAATGAAAGTCAGATAGGATCGTTTTATTCTAAATTAGAGTTCTGAAGAATATACTCTCATAATTTAACTGTGCTTTATATTTCTGGAAAAGCATATGAACTTAAAATAGGATTGATTTTGTTAAGCAAACCGGGGAAGAATTAGAACAGATGTTTTTGTTGCGATTTGAAATTTTGGGGACCTAGGAATCATTACCTCCTGAAGGCCAAGAATTTTCTTTCTTTCTTTCTTTTTTTCTGAATTTGGAGAACTCATGCTTGAAGTTGTGCACTGTGAGCAAGAAACAGACTTCAGACATGTTTGTATCATCAGGGACTTTATTCAGGTGAAGTCTTGCTAACCTTGGAGTTAGCAATGAAGCCAGTTGTTCTGGGGGGCCTTTTTATTTAAATAAGATATTTTTGCCTTCACATCTCAACTTAATTTTGTGCTTCTCACCCACTGATTTAAAAAAAAGACATGATACATGGTTTGATTAGGCTTGGGAAGTAATGACTGGTAGCAAGAGAGGACCCCAAAGCCAGAGGAAGAAAATTAAGGAAACAGAGAGAGGCCATCTTATCTTCTGTTTTCTTTACAAAGAAATGTCTCAAGATGAGAGTAGAAACAATGTTTTGGGCAAATATATTAAAAAAATGTTTAGTAGGCACATTTTCCAGTTATGTTATGATGAGAAACAGATGTAGTGCTATTAAATCATGTCAAATATGAACTGCCTGTGTACCCTGTGTATATGTGTAAATATTTAACTAGAAAAACAGTCACATGAGAACGACTCTGGAGAAATCTTGGAAGCAGGAAGCCACAAATTATAGGTCTGAAATTTACCATGCACGGTTTAGGAGTCCAGATAAGTAAAACCAAATGAAGAGACAGAAAGTTTTATAAATAGTTCGTGTTTTCTGGTGGGGGAGGGAAGAGAAAGGATTAGGGAGAATTTTAATACACTTCAAGTACAATCAGTACATTTAATTATAACCAGAGCACTAAGAATCATATGATAGGAATTCAGCTATGTATCTGAATCTAGGGTATATTACTTACCAACTTACATAGGAAAAATTGCAGTGGACTCAGCTTATGCTCTGTTAGTTTCTAAAGTCAGCGTGTAAGACAAAAATCATATATGTTCAGACTTATCCTTGACAGTCTCCCTGGAATGCATCCTGTTGGAAACAGATAGTTCTCCTAACACAGCTGGTAGATATTTTGGAACAGACCCCCATGTTTCTGTAGGTTCTAGGTGATGAGGTTGGCTTTAGTTTATGGGCCAAATTGTCGGGGTAGGGGTGAAGGGAAGGTAATTACTGACTTCAGAAGCATGTTGTATGGAAAAGCAGAAATGAAAACAGATTTGCAGTTCCCGTGCCACCCATAATCTGGGGCTTATACTCCTTGAGTGGAAGAGTGAAATGAATTTGCCCTATTTTATTACTTTGTTTTCAGATTTAATTTTTGTCTCATCAAAATAATATTGTCTAATTACCTTCTGAGCTTTAAGTTATTTGATGGAAGTAAGGTCTCCATGTAGTGAAATGCACAGGTCATAAGTGTTAGAGTTCTATGAGTTTTAACAGATGCATGTTTTCATGTAACTCACACTGTTACCAAGATATGGAATATTTCCATTGTGCCCCATTACAGTCAATCCCGCCACCCTCTCCTCTCCCCAGAGGCAGCCATTGCTCTGATTTCTTTCTCCATCGATTAGTTTTCTCTGTTCCAGAACTTTTTATCAATGGCATCACGACATGTTCTCTTAGGAATCTGGCTTCTTTTGTTCAGCATAAAGTGTGTGAGATTAATTTTTGCTGTTGTATGTACCAGTAAGAGTTCATTTCCATTTACCGCTGTCTATTCTATCATATGAATACATCACAATTTGTTTACCTCTTTTTCTATTTTTGGACATTTGGGTTGTTTCTAGGTTGAAGCTATTACAAATAAAGTCACTATAAGTATTCATGTACGAGTCTTTATGTGGATATATGTTTTCCTTTCTCTTGGGTAAACACAAAAGAGTCAAACTGGTGATCATAGGTCATGTTTTGTTTAACTTCATAAGAAACTGCCAAACATTTAAATAAAATGGCTGTAGCTTTTGACACTCCCATCAGAAATGTTTGAGAGTTCTAGTGGTTCCCATTACACCAACATGTTTTTATTTTTTGCCATTATAGGAGTATCTCATTATGGTTTTGTTGCACTTTCCTTATGATTCATTATGTTGAGCACTGTTTCATGTGCTTGTTGGCCATTTGTAGATCTTTTGTGAAGTGTCTGTTCAGGTCATTTGCCAATTAAAAATAATTAGAGTTGATTTACAATGTTCTGCTAGTTTCAGGTGTATAGCAATGTGATTCATATATATATATATATATATATATATATATATATATTCTTTTTCACATTTTTTTCCATTATAGGTTATTACAAGATATTGAATATAGTTCCCTGTGCTATACAATAGGTCCTTGTTGTTTACCCCTTTTATATATAGCAGTGTGTATCTGTTAGTCCCAACATTTGTCCATTTTTAATTGGTCTATTTTTCATTTTATTGTTGAGTTGGAATAATTTTTTATACATTCTGAATATAGGTCCTTTGACTGATTAATGTTTTGTGAATTTTTTTCTTCCAGTGTGACTTGCTTATTTTATTAATGTCATTTTTAAGGAGCAGAAAATTTTAATTTTTTTAATACTTAGTGCTTTCTGTATCATGGGTAAGAAATCTTTGCTTAACTCAAGATTTTGAAAATATTCCATTATATTTTCTTCTGGAAGCTTTATAATTTTAACTTTTTTGTTTAGGCTTATGAGGTAGGAATTGAAGGGTTTTGTTTTGTTTTGTTTTTTTTCACACAGATATCCACTTGTTTCAGCAGTATTATTGAAAAGTCTTTTTTTTCCTGCATTGCTTTGGTGCTTTTCTTGAAAATCAATTGACCATAAAAATGTGCATCTATTTCTTAACTTTCATTTTTGTTCTACTGTCAATTTGTATATACTTATACCAGAGTCATGCTGTCTTGATTGCTATAGCTTCATCATAGATCTCTTTTAATTCTTATTAACTGTGTTTTGTAGTTTTAGTGCAGAGACTTTAGATATCTTTTGCTAGATTCATCTATAACTATTTTTTGCTTTTTGATGCTTTTGTAATGGGTAGTATTTTTAAATATAATGTCCATTTGTTCATTACTATTATATAGAAATACTATTACTTTGTATATTGACTTTGTTGCCTAAGGCCTTGCTAAATTCACTTATCAGTTGAATAGGTTTTTTTTTTATAGATTTCTTTGGATTTTTCTGTGTACATAATCACACCATTTGTGAATAAAGATAGTTTTATTTCTTTTTTTTTAAGTTCTATAATTTCTGTTTAATCTTCTTGCATTACAACACTGGCTGAACCTACCAGAATGATTTTGAATAGAAATATTGAGTGAATATTCTGGTGTTATTTCTGATCTTAATTGGTGAGTGGTGAGTCTTTCACCATTACTTATGATATTAGCTGTAGCTTTTTGTACGTCATTTTTCAGATTGAAAAATTTTTCTATTAATAATTTGCTGATAGTCTTTTTAAAAATTTTATTATAAATGGGTGTTGAGTCTCATCAAATGGTATTCCTGCGTCTACTAATGTGATCATGCAATTATTCGCTTTTACTTTATCAGCATGCATAATTATATTGATGAGTTTTCAAAAGTGAAAAAAAACCTTGTATTCCCAGGATATGCTATACTTTCTTTATATTGCTGGATATTATTTGCTAATGTTTGAAACAGACTTTTGTGTCTGCCTTCATTAGAAATATTTATGTATAATATTCTTTTCTCAATTTCCTTCTCTGTTTTGGTAACAGAGTTATTCTAACCTCATAAAATTAGTTTAAAAGTGTTTCCTCTACTCTTCTCTGGAAAGTAGAGTTAGTAACCCTCTCTAAATCACAGGGTTATTTTGAGAATTGATTGCATAAATGTATATTAAAAATTTAAAAACTTACATGTGATATATTGTACACACAAAAATATTTTATCATTTTTGTTAATATTATACTAATATACCATGTAAGCATTCTAGTAAACAAAATTATATATTCAGATATTTCTAAGCTAGTGGCAACATCATTTATTTAGTTATTTGGCATGCTTAATTGGAAGACAGTATATTTGGTTCCATGGTAATAAAAAAATAAATCAGATATGGTCTACTTTTTACAGAGCTTCTTCATAATAATGAGTAGACTCATTATGAAATCCAAAGTTCATTCTTAAATATCAAATATATCTCCAATATGGATTTTTATTAATATTTAAATGTATTCTAATTCTTCAAATTGGTGGTCCATGTATGGGGGAATTTATGGTAATTATCCACCAACATATTATTATACTGCCTTATACTCCTCCCCTCCTTCAATCTTGTTGTAAATTTGAGTTTATTCTAGTTGTATGGCTAGAATATATATATTTGATTATACACATGTCTTCTGAAAATATTCTGGGATCATACTTAATTATTTCAAAAAGCGATGCTTAAAGTCAAACTTCATTCGAAAGCCAATATATCTATCCATTTTGACATGCAATACACCCTAGTTTCAATGGAGTAAAAATTATTTTGTTAGAGATTGTGGAGTAGCTTTCACAGAGGGTAAGTAGGTGGGGGAAGGAGAGGATTGTGTTTTTACCTAGGCATCTGAAATGCAAATATATATTTATTAATCTGAAATTATTTCCTTCTATATTCAGAGACACTTTTGAATCAGTTAACAATGTTTGCTCACCTGACTAAGGCTACAGCTGTCCAAAAGTGGAAAAGGAGGAGGAAGTGACCTGCCAAAGAGCAAATGGGAGATGCTTCCCTCCAAGCACAGGAGAGGGCAACCCAATCAGTATTTTACTGAGTGTTACCTAAAGTAAATGTTAAGAATTTACACATTTTATCTTGATTCTATTTCTGTATTTTGATTTTCATTAATTTCCCAATAAGTATTTATTTTAGACTTTATATTGACTATGTCTTCACTGTCTGAAGACAGATAAGAGAATCAGTATCCCATGGCCAAATACAGGGGCACTAGTGGGCCTGGACTGTCATCTCCCATGCTTGTTTTGGATCTGTAAGACTGAGACAGATAAAATAGGGGACTTAGGACACTGTCATAACCAGTGGAGGATACTGGCAATTCCCTTCTGTGATCCTTGCCACAAAGGAAATTGACTTAAGCTCTGACCCTCATTCTTCACTTTGCCTTATACCTTATATTATGACTATGTATGAAGCAAGGATCTTATTGATCTTCACACTGGGGATCTGGGCTACTTGTAATTCCGTTTATTCATGTTAATAAAAAGCTGTTGGGCTCCCCTGGTGGCGCAGTGGTTGAGAGTCCGCCTGCCGATGCAGGGGACACGGGTTCATGCCCCGGTCTGGGAGGATCCCACATGCTGCGGAGCAGCTGGGCCCGTGAGCCATGGCCACTGGGCCTGCGCGTCCGGAGCCTGTGCTCCGCAACGGGAGAGCCCACAACAGTGAGAGGCCCACGTACCGCAAAAAAAAAAAAAAAAAAAAAGCTGTTATTAGAGAAAATCCTTGGCTTTACAGTATTTAGAAGATCTTCAGATTTTTAAATACTCCCACTCTTCTTACTTTATCTCTGTGCTTTTCATGGGCCCTCTCTTTCCCTGTAGAAATGTCATATGCACAAAATGCTTGGTCCTATGTCCCACAGAAGTGACCTATAAATATTGACTGAACACCAAAACTAGGGTGCAAGGGTAAACAAAAACATTCACTGCTCCTGTTCTCCTGAGGCTTTCAGTATGATGTGGAGACAGATATTAATCAAATAATCACTCTAATAAATGCATAATTACAAAGTCCATGGGACCCCGATGGGAAAGGAACCCTGTTCAATGAGAGCTTATCCTTGAGACCATTAGGGATAAAAGGTATTTTCAAGAACTCCTTCTTTTGTGGTCTTGATCTTACTTCATTTTATCTTTTACAAACCTGAGAACTTTTCAGAATGTTTTATTTTTCATGTAAAGACTTGAGATCAACTGATGAGATGATCAAAGCATAAGAGAATTCAATTAGAACCAAAGCAATTAATACATTTTTGAGCTTTCCTTTAATGCTCAAAGAGGCAAAAGAATTCTTAGGATACTAAGACTAGAGAAAGAAATACCAGAGAAAGGAGAGGTTTAAAAAAGTGAGAAGATGTAGAAATGTTTTTCAGGTAGATAGATCTGACCTTTGGTTAGTTTGTCTTTAGTATCTTTGTTGATAATGTGTATATATGTATATTTATATATACCTTTGTATTTCTATTGCTTGGATCTAACTTGTATATACATTATCAAACCATTCATCTTTTCAGTATGCTGAGCATTCTTTTTGAAAGTTGGCTGGGCTCAGGATCATAATGTCTCATTTGATCCTTCTGCTGTCATTTACCTTAGGCAAGTTCCCCTGACTCTGCTCAGTTTCTCCATCTAAAACAAGCTGTTACTACTCCAGGGATTTTTATTTCATTTTATTTCTGGCTGCGTTGGGTCTTCGTTGCTGCGTGCGGGCTTTCTCTAGTTGCGGCGAGCAGGGGCTACTGTTCGTTGTGGTGCACGGGCTTCTCATTGCAGTGGCTTCTCTTGTTGTGAAGCATGGGCTCTAGGTGCGTGGGCTTCAGCAGTTGCAGCATGCGGGTTCAGTAGTTGCGGCACAAGGGCCCTAGTGCACAGGCTCAGTAGTTGTGGTGCATGGGGCTTAGTTGCTCCATGGCATGTGGGATCTTCCCCGTCCAGGGATCGAACCCGTGTCCCCTGCATTGGCAGGAGGATTCTTAACTACTGCACCACAAGGGAAGCCCCTCCAAAGATTTGTTTTTATGGTCAAAATGAAATTGGATTAACATTTTAAAGAGTATACAAATGTAAGTGATATGTTTATTAGCTAGAGAGCAGGCTTAACTTCTTTCTTAATGTCAGAGGAAATATCAAGGTGATGTAGCAGAGACCATCTTGTGGAGCAGAGGCAGAAACAGGAACAGAAGATGAAGTTCTGCCTCCTTAGGGCTTTCTGTTTCTTTTATAAGTGCATACATACAACTACACATCATTTTTGAATTTATTTGTTTACATAATAACACAGAAAAACCTTATTAACTGGAATAAGGATTCAGCTTAACAGGGACTGGATTTAACTCAAAATACCTACCCTGAATAGATATAATAGTATAGACAAATAATAAAGGTAAATGTTTCAAATATTAAATAGGACAGTCTTTTATAGCCCCTGAGGACATTTTGGAGGCTAATTATATAGTGTTAATTTAAAAGACCATTTCTCTATTCCTTAGATTCTCTAAAACATTAGTATGACATCGATTTGTTTTCATAAGGTAAATAAAAATATGTATGTAAAAGTAATAAAAATAATATTTTCATAATTTAATTGAACAATAAGTTATTTTATACTTAGAAATTAATATATCCATTAATTTATTGATAATGTGAAAATAGAGAAAGTAAGAAGATACTAGATTAGGAGACAGGTGCCATTCATCAAGATGAGGGTGAAGATCACATTTTTAGGGAAAGATGATAAATTCATTTTTTTTTTACATGTTTAGGAGACTGGTACATGGAAATAGGGGATGGCCAGTGGGCAATCAGATGGATGTCTCTGGATCTCAGAATGTAATTCTGGCTTGAAATATGGTTTTGAGACCCTTTGGCATTGGTGACAGTTAAATAAAATGTAGCATGAGAAGGTAGGGATGTGAAAAGATCCCCAGGGAGCATCAATATTTAAGGGATTAAAGGAGACAAGGGCGAGCAAGGCATCTGAGGAGAGCTAACAGGAAGACAGGAGAAAGTAGAGTCCTGAGAGCCAAGGGAAAGGGAATATCAAGATGGGATCCCATGCTGTAGGGAGGTTTGTAAGCAAGGGATTGAAAAGTGCCTGTGGAATTCTGCAGTGAGGTAATGCCTGCCAGTTTTGGCATGCGCATCCTGATACAGCTGTGAGCATCCTGATTGCAGCTGTGAGCCTGCAGTCCACTTGCAGGTCTTTGAGAACCAAGTGTGTGGTGAGAACTGGAGCAAGAAGAACAAATCTCTTTCAAGAAGCTTGATGAAGGGAAGGTTAAAAAACAAACAGGGACTAAGTGTGGCTTTAGTGAAAGGGATTTCTTTTTTAGAGATCTGTGGGATTTAAAAATAGTTACGTGGGAATTCCCTGGCGGTCCAGTGGTTAGGCCTCTGTGCTTTCACTTCTAGGGGCCTGGGTTCTATCCCTGGTCGGGAACTAAGATCCTGCAAGCCACAGGGCACGGTTAAAAAAAAAGGTTCTGCTTTCTCTGAACTAGGAAGGGTTGGCTTCCCAACATGGTGGAGAAATTCAATAGGAAGAGAAGGGCAGTAAGTGTCTAAGAATAGCCTCTAATTCCTCTGAGACATGGGAGGCAAGGTGGTTGAGTGAGAGATGGGAGGAGGAAGGAAGTGTTGAGTATGAAGGCAGAAAAAACTGTTGGTTTCTTCCGACAGTCAGGCAGTCATTAAACACATGTCCTGAGCTCCCGCTACATTTTAGGTACTGTGATGTGGCTTAACTGGTGAAGCAAAACAGATGTGATCCCTGCCACCATAGAGCAGGGGGACAAACATTAATCATTTTCTTCTTTTGTTTTGTGTTTTTCTAGAAGGTCTGTAGCTTCATCATATTTTCAAAGGCATTCAGGACCCACAACCTGGGTAGCTGAGGATTAAAATCTGAAATTCTAAGCATAGTCTATTCTTTTGTTTTTAGGGTTTCATTTAAAAAAATTGAGATATAATTGACTTACAGCATTATGTTAGTTTCAGGTGTACAACATAATGATTCAATAGATGTGTATACTGCAAAATGGTCACCACAATAAGTCTAGGTAACATCCATCCCCACACATAATTACCATTTTTGTTTTTCTTGTGATGAGAACTTTTAAGATGTACTCTCTTAGGAACTTTCAAATATACAGTACAGCATTATTACTTATAGTCACCATGCTGTACATTATATCCTCAGGACTTATTTATCTTATAAATGGAGGTTTGTACCTTTTGACCACCTTCACCCATTCCCCCGTCCCCTCCACTGGCGCTGCCTTCCCTGCCCTCCCCTGCCCCTTCCTGCCCCCCACCTCTGGCAACCATCAATCTGTCCTCTGTATCTATGAGTTTTTTTTTTATATTCCACATATAAGTACAGTATTTGTCTTCCACATACAGTATTTGTCTTTCTCTGTCTAACTTATTTCACTTAGCAAAATGCCCTTGAAGTTCATCCATGTTGTCACATATGGCAGGATTTTCTTATTTTTTATGGCTGAATAATATTCCATTGTGTGTATGTATACACACACACACACACACACACACATGAGACGACCCTTGAACAACATGTATTTGAACTGCACAGTTCCACTTATATGCACATTTTTTTCAATAAGTACATGCAGTACTACATGATCCAAGGTTGGTTGAACCTGAGGGATGGATACGGAGGGCTGACTATGAGACTTGAGCATCTGGAGATTTTGGTAGCCTCAGCAGGTCCTGAACCAATCCCCCTCAGATACCAAGGGACAACTGTATACCACATTTTCTTTATCCATTCATCCATCAGTGGACACTAAGTTTGTTTCCATATCTTGGCTATTGTAAATAATGCTGCAATGAACATAGGTGTGCAGATACTTTTTCAAGTTAGTGTTTTCATTTCTTTTGGATAAATACCCAGAAGTGGAATCGTTGGATCATATGGTAATTTTTTGAGGGACCTCTGTACTGTTTTCCATAGAGCAGAATTAATCTACATTACACAAATAAATACAAATTTGTGATATTGATCAGGGCTGTGAACAAGAGGTTTTTGGAATCCTGGGTAGTTTAATTCAGAGAGCTCAGAGAAGGGCTCTACTTGAGAGAGATTTTTGGGGAATGGAAAGGAGATAGCACTAGATACATAATATTTAATAAATGTTAATTTTTCTTTTTTTGAAAATCATATTTAGAAGAAATGGTATGTTTTAGCATATATTAACCTTCTTCCCCATGTGTCCCATTAGAAAATTCTTCTCATCTAAGATGACTTGACATACTTGTAAGGGAGTTCCTTATTTTTTAAAAATTATTATACATATTTAGACTTTAAAAATGGGAACTATGAAGGACTGTGTAACTCATTTTTTAATGGACTGTGTTCCTGAATTGCAGATATCACAACTAACCTTAAGCTGAAAAATATTCTCATCCTGTAAAACTAACAACAAATTAGAACCTTCAGAAGTATTACCACCTATGGATAATCTAGAAATTACAAGTGCATATTACCTTTCCATTGTATTGCAATAGGGGCTGGTATATTTATAATTCTTTTACTAATGTCTTTTCTTAGGAAGTCTGAAATTAATATGAAGTATGCTTTATTCCTTGTTATATATAAAAACTGCTTTGGGAAGGAAGGCTGACTTCTGAATACGTTTGGTAAAAAGATGAATTAAGTGGTAAAATTAAAACTTTGAAGCCCTCATTAAAATATTTCAGAAAGGAATATAAGCACATTCATCATACCTTTTGGCCTCTTCTCATTCTGTTCTTATTTCTTTCCATAATTCACTGCCTTTTCTTTTCCTCCCCTGCTAAAAATTGCTGAAGCTTCTAGAAAACTATTTACACTTAAGAAGTGGAAATTTTTGAAGATGTGCAAGATAGGTAGATGCAGGAAGAGGAGGAAGGTAGAGAGACAGGGAGAAGCCTAGATAGACGGGCCTGGTAATTGTGGAGATGGAAAAATGTCTGGCGAATAGCACATGGTAGAAAATACCAAGGTGTGGGTGTAATAAGTGAAGGACAAGGGAGCCCAAGCACATGAAAAACAAGGGTGGTGAGCCAGGTTGTTTGGTGGCAGCTGGGTTTTTCTCCTAAGAAAGACACCTGTCTTGGTAAACGTTGAGATGAAGAGAGCTGAGTAGACAGCCAGGAAGTATCAGCCTTCTCATTAATTTTCTTATGACTTAAAACAGAAGACTATTTTAGGCATAGACTGACTCTGTCTAGAAATGCAAATGAAGATTTTTAATTTTCTTTTCCAAATTGAAGATATGGTGGGAAAGTTGCCAGATTAATGTTATAACCTTATGTGGTGCTAGGAGATTAGCAGAGAGCCATCGGTAAGTAACTGTCTATGGATTTGGTCAACTTAGCCACTTGTTTTTCAGGATCTCTAGCTTCAACTCCAGCTACTGACTCTACCAGATTAGGAATCTCCTAATGTAAACAGAATTCATTCAAGATATTGAAATAGTTCTTCATTTTTTTTTTTTTTTTTTTTAAGAAAACTACCTGGGCCTCACTCCAGAAGCACTGACTCAGAATCTCCAGAAACAACGAGGTCCGAGAACCTGTTTTTTAAAAAATTTATTTATTTATTTTTGGCTGTGTTGGGCCTTCGTTCCTGCACACGGGCTTTCTCTAGTTGCGGCAAGTGGGGGCTGCTCTTCGTTTTGGTGCACGGGCTCCTCATTGCGGTGGCTTCTCTTGTTGCGGAGCACGGGCTCTAGACATGCAGGCTTCAGTAGTTGTGGCACCTGGGCTCAGTAGTTGTGGCTCGCGGGCTCCAGAGCACAGGCTCAGTAGTTGTGGCGCATGGGCTTAGTTGCTCCGCAGCATGTGGGATCTTCCCGGACCAGGGCTCGAACCCACATCCCTTGCATTGGCAGGTGGATTCTCAACCACTGTGCCACCAGGGAAGTCCTCTTCATTGTTTTTTTCATTTGTTCAATGTTTGCTAATGTCCTAGGTGATGGACTAAGACTTGGGAAGGAAAAGATAAATGAGATGCCAACCTTCCCCTCAAGAAACACCTGGGTAAGGGCTGACAGACATGAGCATGGACTTGTATATGCTCCTAAGACAGTGTGACAGTGCTGTCACACAGCTTCATTCAAAATCTGATGGGGAATTATTAAGAATGACTGAAGTTGTTAGCTTGCTGATCAACACTGACTGCAGGTGATAACTGATGATAGTTATGCAGATGATAACTATATAAGGTGATCTATATAATTGGGTGTTTGAGAGTTAAGCAAACAGGAGAATAAAGGAACATGGGGAAAGAGAGGAAACGATTATTAGGCATCTAACTGAGTACATTCATGAGAATTATGCCACTTCATCCTCACAAACACCCTGGGTCCTAAATTGTAATCACTAAACAGATGGAGGAATTGAGAGTTGGTATGAACAGTAGTTTCCCCAAAGTCCCACACAGCTAGCTGGAGGCAGACAGGATTTCAACACGTGTTCAGAGTCCTTTCACCATGTGGTGTGGTTACAGCTAAATGAGACAAATAAAGCATGGGTGAAAGAGGAAGTGGGAAAACTGGGCTTTGCTGCCTCTGAAAATGAGTGAGTGACTCAGAAATTTCTGACAGCAGGACCCATGGTTTGTGTAGTCAAGATCTGTAAATATTTCAGTTACTAGATTAAGGAGATTTTAACTCAACAGCAGAAGCTTGCTATCAGCCAAAAACTGCAATAAGCATTTCTTTGAGCTGGTATATAGACATACCTATGAGAGCAAGGTGGCCTCTCTGGATGATTCACACAGAAAACCAAATGTAGCTGAACCTCATTTATTTGGAAATTATCTATACCATAAACTCACACATCCAACACACAGCAAAGAATCAGCAAATAAGTAAAACTCTGTGAATACTCAAGTAGATATCATAAACAACAAGTAGTAAATCTCATGCACCATAGTTTTATAACATTCAAAACGCCCTCAAGCCCTCAATCTCTTCATTACTGCATATCTGGCTTCCAAATCTATTGGAGCATACAAGAATTTCTTCATTAGGATTACTGAAAACAGGAAGAAATAATGTCTGACAAGAAAGGATTAGACCAAAAATAGAAAAAGCAGCTGTAAGAACTCAAACATCTCGGCATCAATTCAAATTATGGTCAGAGACCCTCAGTGGATCCTGGGGATTACCCTTTGTCACCTGAAAAAAAATGCACGACTTAAAAGTTGAGAGTTATGTTTTATTCAGCAGACATTCTGAGGACTTCAAGCTCAGGAGACAGGACTCTCAGATCACTCTGAGGGATTGCCCCAAAGAGGCAAGGTAGGGAGCCAGGATGTATAGGAGTTTTTGCAACAAAGACCAGGTAGTCGGAACATCAAAAGTTTACTGTTAACTAAAGAAAACCAGATATCTCAAATTAAGGAATTTAGCGCTTTTATATTTATGGGAAGATGTGAGAGTCTGGGCTCACTGAAATCATTCCTCTGATAAGCACCTCAGCTATCTGGGGCCAGTGTTCTGTGCTTTCTCATCCTGAGTCTCCTCAGCATTCACCGTTGTGGGTGGCTGCAGCAGCAGACTGTTAGATGGCGGGCATCCTGTTTCCATCCTGAGTTCCCTCCGGGCTCACCGTAGGGGAGGCTGTAATGTGATGGCTTGATGGCTGCAACATCCTTTGTTTACTGATATGTCAGGCAGCATTCTTAGTTCACACCTGTAATACGCTCATGCAAGAAAGTGGATGTTTTCAATGTTGACCCAGAGTCAGCAATATAAGGTGAAACTAATTTGGGCTACTTTTCTAAGTACATAGGAGGTATACAGTATAACACATTCAGTTGTGTAAAATAACTAACATGAAAAAAAAGTATCATTGCTTAAAAGGTAAGAAATCAGACATCTGGAAAACTTACTAGTTATGCAAAGTGATGCATACTCAGAGGAGCTGGTGCCTTATCATTTAACTATGAACTTCAATTTCCAGCTACAACTTTCACTGGAATAGGGGCAGGTGGCCCAGGTATAATACCCTCCTGTTGGCCTGAAAGAGAGAGAAAGGATAAACTCCACCATTGCAGAGACCCACCATGCCGCCTCACTCACCACTTCCGGTGGTAGTTGCAGCACAGAGTACTGGGGGTGAGAGTAAATCTGCCCAGTTGGCCCTGACTCCCTCTCCTGATAAATGAATTTGGGAAGCAGGAACAAAGGCCCGTGCCCGTGGGCATGTATACTCACCGCATGTATACTCTTCCCCCCAACACACCCACACAATCACATACACTCCATTGTATCAGGTCCTAGTTGTGAATGTCACAACAGTACCTAAAGATAATTTTCAAGTGTGTGTTGAGTAATCAAACTGACAGCCTTTTGTTTTAGTTCCTTATTCTTGCCCTACTCCAGTTGTGCTAAAAGTACCAAAGGGTCTGATAAAAATTCAAAAGAAGGCTGACTCACAAGGGAAAAAAAAAATAAGAGGAAGGGGCTTGGATAATGTCTTAACATGACTGAGTCAGATGTACTGCTTCTTAAGAGATGTTCAGGGCTTCCCTGGTGGCACAGTGGTTGAGAGTCCGCCTGCCGATGCAGGGGATGCAGGTTCGTGCCCTGGTCCGGGAGGATTCCACATGCCACGGAGGGGCTGGGCCTGTGAGCCATGGCTGCTGAGCCTGCGCGTCCGGAGCCTGTGCTCCGCAACGGGAGAGGCCACAACAGTGAGAGGCCCGCGAACCACAAAAAAAAAAAAAAAAAGAGATGTTCAAAACGTTAAGTCAATTGTTTGTCTCTCTCAGGCATAGAAATGCTGACCCAAAGTTTCACAAAGCTGTTAAATGTCTTTTCAGAAGTTGTAAATGCAGACTTAAGAAATGGATTTATTGCATGGGGGCTTATTGTGACCTTTATTGTCAAAGGGACTACGAGACTCATGTGGCTTCTAATATTCCCGTTTATTTAAAAGAGAATGCCACTGTTCTTTAATTAAGAGAAACCACCATTCTCTAGCATAGTATAGCTCTCACTAAGGTATTTGCAAACACTCTGTAAAGCGCTGCCTAAACACTTTGTGTTTTTCAGAGTTTTGACTTCTTTAATGGCCGGCACACCCTTGGCAGTCTGAAGAAGCCCTATGGACTCCTTTTCAGAAAAATGTTTTTAAATGTATAAAACAAAACACAAAGGATTACAAAGAAACCAAATATATAAAAAATATAATAATCAGAAAATGTATGATATAGTAATATATGTGCTTCTTTATTAATGCATTAAATAATCTAGCAGCAAGTCTGCTGACATTTGAATACTGATGAGGAGCATAAATGATATTTGCAGATACCTTCAACAATGATAGAGGAGATGAGAATACCTCATTTTGTTTCTATGGGAAACAAAATCACAGATGCTGATAAAACTTTGGTGGTTTGTTGCCAGTATTTATATTAGAAAAAAATGTTAAGTTTCAGTTAGAGATCAGTGAAAATGAAGATATACTTTCCCCATTTAAGTGTAGAGACTCCCTGAATTCTGTTCACAGGACCCTTGGACCCCCAAGTGAAGGACCCCTGGAATAGGAAAATCATTTTCATAGGATTATGAGCATTGTTGAGATAAAATTTCTTCATATAAATATTTGTATACAATTCCTGATACAGTTATGAACATTTATTTTTAATTTAATTTAATTTATTTTTATTTTATTTTTTTGCGGTATGCGGGCCTCTCACTGTTGTGGCCTCTCCTGTTGTGGAGCACAGGCTCTGGACGCACAGGCTCAGCGGCCATGGCTCACAGGCCCAGCCACTCCACAGCATGTGGGATCTTCCCGGACTGGGGCACGAACTCGCGTCCCCTGCATCAGCAGGTGGACTGTCAACCACTGTGCCACCAAGGAAGCCCTGAACATTTATATTTTTAATTCTCAAATGGAAATGTCATTCATTCATTCATTTATATTCTTCCTTATAAACTGCCTTGTTTTTGAAAGGATTTGAGGCAAATTGCATATTTACATACAGCAAAATGTAATAAAATTACAAGATTGTAGATGAGAAAAAAGAAAAGTTGGTGTGAAATGTAAAAGGTGTTTTGGAGTAAAGTTAATATACAAAGTGTGTGGGAAAGTTCTAGACCTTTACTAGAGTACAATGGCAAATTTGATTCTAAGTTTAACATTCAATGCGAAGAGTAACAAACAATTAGTTATAGATTCACGATCACATCTCCTGAGATGCCAAACTCTTTCTCTACTAAAACTAGAGAAAAAATTCTTCTATAGGCTTTGCCTCATAATGACTTTCTTAGCTTGAGCTGTTATGGCAAAATATCATAGACAGGGTGGCTTAAACAACAGACAAGTATTTGTCACAGTTCTGGTGGCTGGGAAGTCCCAAATCAAGGTGCCAGCATGGCTGGGTTCTGGCGTGGGCTCTCTTCCTGGTTTGCAGACAGCCACCTTCTTGCTGTGTCTTCATGGGGTGGAAAGAGAGCGATTTCTCTCTTTTCTCTTCTTCTCTAAGGACACTAATCCCATCATGAGGTTTCTACCTTCATGACCTTTGAATGGCCCATCTCCAAATATTTTTACATTGGAGTTTAGGGTCTCAACATCTGAATTTTGGGAGCAACACCATTCAGTCCATAGCAATGATACACTGAGGAATGAAATTAATAGTACTTTTGAAAACTTCCCTTGTTTCATTGGGCTATTTCTTATAATTTCTCAGTGTAAATTACCAACATATGTTTCTACTGGCCCAACTACATATAGAAATGGATTTTAAACTATCTAGTGTAAATTTTTAACCTTTTGGAGTTATAAAGTATTATTTATTTACTTTTAGTACCACCTTCTTGGAGGTACTTGTTCTTGAAATGTAGATTAGTGATTATTAATTTTTACCACTTTGAGATGCTGATGAAAGCTATAAATGCAGACACACATTAAATTCTGCATGCAATTTCAGGGAATCACAGACCTCCTGAGTTCTCAGTACTCTGAGAATAAATAACTCTGAAATATAGAGTAATAGATATGCCTTTAAACATATTATATAAATATTGTTTACTGTAACTGAGCATTTGACATGGATTGAGAACCAGCCAGTTGGACTTAATGCTCTTGGCAAGCATGGGAATGCAGCTATTCTATGATGCAGATTAAACAAATGCTTTAATAACTTGGAGAATAGGAAAGCTGCAAGCACATTTAGCTAAATACAATGCTAATATTTCAAGGTTGGAGGGATGCCTGGATCATATAGCCTGAATTCTTATACCCAAGATTCTCATGCCCTTTGGAAACATCACAAATCTCTAGCTACCACCATTTCATGGTCCCAGGATGATGACCCAAATATGGTCACAGTCCCCAATTCCTCCCCTAAGCCCCTCCTCCCATCATGTATCATAGCCCAGTTGAGACCAAGCTGTAATGTGAGAAATCAGAGATAAACAAGGTGGGTCCAGATTTTGTAAGACCCAAAGCTTATACAATTTCGAGAGTCCTTTTTAGGAAATATGATACAAACTTACAAAGACAAAGTTGTAAAGAAACTCAGTATTTAAAAGGCATGACAGAAATGACAATAAATTTCAAAATTTAAAAAGCTGACAAAATACCAGAAATAGCACATTAGTCAGAAAAATAAGATCGTTTAAAAATTAACTGTCTGACATATCTCTAAAATCCTTTCCCCCTACATTTTTAGCTGCATGTTTTTTGTTGCCTCTTCACATGATAATGATTTTATAGTCACTTTTCTTGAGAGAACATAGAAAGATAATCCAGTCTGTCTAGCATAAGTTGATCAGAATTGTTTTTTATTGATTGTTCAGAAAAACCTCTTTTGCCTTCACAGTTTATTGCTGGTAATGTAAAATTTTAGGATTTCTCTTTCAAGTTTCTTTCACCTGTGACCTATAAAATTAGGAAGAATTCCCCCCACACTTCTGGTTCTGTTCATTAGAAACCCTGTTTCCCTCCACTACCCATAGGCACAGGGAGACACATGACCTGTTTACATTGTAATATGATCTCTGGTCCTGAGCCATCATATCACTGTGCCAGGTGAATTGGCCAATGGAAAGTAGTGTCACTGGAAGTTATTACCACACTTGACAGCTGGCTATAACCTAACAAAGAAGAGATTGTAAGAAACATAAATATATCCTAGTAACTACAAAGCAGGTATATCCCTCCTTATATGCCTGCTGTTTGAAATCATAGGCCACAGCTCACCCTCGTGAGAGCATTTTTGTTCTCCTCTCTCACAGCCTACTCCAAGGGCTGTCTACATATGGCTGTGGCTGTCTTTGCAGCACCTCCATAGAGCCTTCTACTAAGATTCCTTAGAGTTCAGGCTCAAGAGAGCAAGGCCAAGAAAAGAAGGAGGAGGAAAATTTTTCTTACCATATCTCAGAATCTCAATTTTTCCAAGTTCGTAGACATGGGAAGTATATGCCCTCTTCTGGGAAGATCTCATTCCCAGTTGCAGGGGTATGATCTTACCATAGGCCCCAATAAGGCAAATATCTCAGAACACACCAGCCTAAGATCAGAATGGGAAAAAGCCACTTGGAACAGTATGGGATTTATTTCAATTCACAGATGAAAGGGTGTTTAAGGCCATAGACACATAGACCATAGCATATGGCTTCAGTGATTTTAACCTGGAAGATCTAGAACCATATGATCATTTCAACGCTAAAACTCTTAGTTCAGCACACATGGACTATTTTAATTCATTGATGTAATTTTCTGGTGACTGCCCCAAGATAATTAGCTACAAAATATAGGCTTTGGTAATTGGTCGAGTTAACTTGTTTTATAGATATATTGACTATAAGCAGATTACATGAGAAGCTAAGTCTAACAAAGATGCTCACTTTGGGTTTAGAATTGTTGATCTGTAGTCTTCTTTTCAGGGGTCAGGTATCAAGGCAACTTCTCCATTAAAGCCACTCCTTGCTTGCAACAATAAAATCTATTGTTTTCGAATACAATAGATTAAGAATAAGAATTCTTATTTTATTACAAAGGGAATTGTCTATTTCATCCAAGAGAAAAGTGAGTTGTAAAGGCATGAAACATCTGCTTCTTCAAAGCCTATGGGAAGCACCATGTTTATGTTTTTGACTTTGTATTTTTGGGGGAGTATCTACTTTGCTTGTTTAGAAGAAAAAGCCACTTCTCTCAATACCTATGTTCAAATAAGTTGGAAATAAATATTTTCAGAGACTCAGTCGAAGAATCAGAATAAATAAGAACACTCTGCTTATGTTTAACCTAAAGTATCCTCTGCTTTGGACTTTATCCACAAAGAGGCCAAACCTGCATTTTATTTTATTTTTAAATTTTTTTTTACTTTTTGGCCACACCACGTGGCACGTGGGATCTTAGTTCCCCGAACAGGGGTTGAACCCGTGTCCCCTGCTGTGAAAGCTCGGAGTCTTAACTGCTGGACGACCAGGGAAGTCCCAGCTGCATTTTATTTTTAATGGAGATGCAGAGGAGCTGTTCTTTCCTTCTGGGAAGGAATACATAACACCAGAAATCATAGTGGGAGGAACGCCCTCCTCCAGGCATAGAGGCTTAGAAAATGAGCAGTGACGTTGTAGACGAGAAGCGTAATACATCTGCATTAGCGTCAACTGATTTATAACAATTCTAGAAACGGGTTTTCATTTTTTATGTAGTAATCCAACTATGAATTTTATAAATTATTCAGACATAGAATAATGAGAATAGTATAGATTCACAATATTCAAAAGAATTAAAAAACGTATTTTTAAAAGTCATGGAACCTTTTCTTTGAATGAAAGTATGGCCTGCATTTTAAGGTGAAACCAGTAAGTGTGGACTTGCCCAGCTCACCCAGGCTCTCTGCATCCTCCTTAGTCTCTTCTCCCTGCATAGAACTCTGCCTGGTCTTGGGCATAGAGCAGGTACCCAAGTTCATGAAGCTCTCATGGGAGGATTGCTTGTTCAAGGTTTCAGGAGGAGAACCACTGACAATAGCATTTTAAGGCAGGGATGATTCACAACCTTACTGTGAAAGAAATAGTATTTCCTGAGAACTTTTGGGGTGAATACTGCAATAGATAGAAACACTGGCAATCTTTCTTCCTTTGATTACACATGTGTGTGTTTGTGAGAGGCTGACGCTGGTAACCTGAGTAAGAATTACTCATTTTCTTTTTCTTTTTTTTTTTATTATTTATTTATTTATTTTTATTAGTTTCTGCTTTATAACAAAGTGAATCAGTCATACATATACATCTGTTCCCACATCCCTTCCCTCATGCATCTCCCTCCCTCCCACCCTCCCCATCCCACCCCTCCAGGCGGTCACAGAGCACCGAGCTGATCTCCCTGTGCTCTGCGGCTGCTTCCCACTATCTATCTACCTTACGTTTGGTAGTGTATATATGTCCATGCCTCTCTTTCGCTTTGTCACAGCTTACCCTTCCCCCTCCCCATATCCTCAAGTCCATTCTCAAGTAGGTCTGTGTCTTTATTCCCGTTTTACCCTTAGGTTCTTCATGACATTTTTTTTTTTAAATTCCGTATATATGTGTTAGCATACGGTATTTGTCTTTCTCTTTCTGACTTACTTCACTCTGTATGACAGACTCTAGGTCTATCCACCTCATTACAAATAGCTCAGTTTCATTTCTTATTATGGCTGAGTAATATTCCATTGTATATATGTGCCACATCTTCTTTATCCATTCATCCGATGATGGACACTTAGGTTGTTTCCAGCTCCGGGCTATTGTGAATAGAGCTGCGATGAACATTTTGGTACATGTCTCTTTTTGAATTATGGTTTTCTTGGGGTATATGCCCAGTAGTGGGATTGCTGGGTCATATGGTAGTTCTATTTGTAGTTTTTTAAGGAACCTCCATACCGTTCTCCATAGTGGCTGTACCAATTCACATTCCCACCAGCAGTGCAAGAGTGTTCCCTTTTCTCCACACCCTCTCCAGCATTTATTGTTTCTAGATTTCTTGATGATGGCCATTCTGACTGGTGTGAGACGATATCTCATTGTAGTTTTGATTTGCATTTCTCTAATGATTAATGATGTTGAGCATTCTTTCATGTGTTTGTTGGCAGTCTGTATATCTTCTTTGGAGAAATGCCTATTTAAGTCTTCTGCCCATTTTTGGATTGGGTTGTTTGTTTTTTTGCTATTGAGCTGCGTGAGCTGTTTATAAATTTTGGAGATTAATCCTTTGTCAGTTGCTTCATTTGCAAATATTTTCTCCCATTCTGAGGGTTGTCTTTTGGTCTTGTTTATGGTTTCCTTTGCTGTGCAAAAGCTTTGAAGTTTCATTAGGTCCCATTTGTTTATCTGTGTTTTTATTTCCATTTCTCTAGGAGGTGGGTCCAAAAGGATCTTGCTGTGATTTATGTCATAGAGTGTTCTACCTATGTTTTCCTCTAAGAGTTTGATAGTTTCTGGCCTTACATTTAAGTCTTTAATCCATTTTGAGCTTATTTTTGTGTATGGTGTTAGGGAATGATCTAATCTCAAACTTTTACATGTCCCTGTCCAGTTTTCCCAGCACCACTTATTGAAGAGGCTGTCCTTTCTCCACTGTACATTCCTGCCTCCTTTATCAAAGATAAGTTGGCCATATGTGCGTGGGTTTATCTCTGGGCTTTCTATCCTGATCCACTGATCTATCTTTCTGTTTTTATGCCAGTACCACACTGTCTTAATTACTGTAGCTTTGTAGTATAGTCTGAAGTCAGGGAGCCTGATTCCTCCAGCTCCGTTTTTCGTTCTCAAGATTGCTTTGGCTATTCGGGGTCTTTTGTTTTTCCAAACAAATTTTGAAATTTTTTGTTCTAGTTCTGTGAAAAATGCCAGTGGTAGTTTGATAGGGATTGCATTGAATCTGTAGATTGCTTTGGGTAGTAGAGTCATTTTCACAATATTGATTCTTCCAATCCAGGAGCATGGTATATCTCTCCATCTATTTGTACCGTCTTTAATTTCTTTCATCAGTGTCTTATAATTTTCTGCATACAGGTCTTTTGTCTCCTTAGGTAGGTTTATTCCTAGATATTTTATTCTTTTTGTTGCAATGGTAAATGGGAGTGTTTTCCTGATTTCATTTTCAGATTTTTCATCATTAGTGTACAGGAATGCCAGAGATTTCTGTACATTAATTTTGTATCCTGCTACTTTACCAAATTCATTGATTAGCTCTAGTAGTTTTCTGGTAGCATCTTTAGGATTCTCTATGTATAGTATCATGTCATCTGCAAACAGTGACAGCTTTACTTCTTCTTTTCCAATTTGGATTCCTTTTATTTCCTTTTCTTCTCTGATTGCTGTGGCTAAAACTTCCAAAACTATGTTGAATAAGAGTGGTGAGAGTGGGCAGCCTTGTCTTGTTCCTGATCTTAGTGGAAATGGTTTCAGTTTTTCACCATTGAGGACAATGTTGGCTGTGGGTTTGTCATATATGGCCTTTATTATGTTGAGGAAAGTTCCCTCTATGCCTACTTTCTGCAGGGTTTTTATCATAAATGGGTGTTGAATTTTATCGAAAGCTTTCTCTGCATCTATTGAGATGATCATATGGTTTTTCTCCTTCAACTTGTTAATATGGTGTATCACATTGATTGATTTGCGTATATTGAAGAATCCTTGCATTCCTGGAATAAACCCCACTTGATCATGGTGTATGATCCTTTTAATGTGCTGTTGGATTCTGTTTGCTAGTATTTTGTTGAGGATTTTTGCATCTATGTTCATCAGTGATATTGGCCTGTAGTTTTCTTTCTTGTGGCATCCTTGCCTGGTTTTGGTATCAAGGTGATGGTGGCCTCGTAGAATGAGTTTGGGAGTGTTCCTTCCTCTGATATTGTTTGGAAGAGTTTGAGAAGGATGGGTGTTAGCTCTTCTCTAAATGTTTGATAGAATTCGCCTGTGAAGCCATCGGGTCCTGGGCTTTTGTTTGATGGAAGATTTTTAATCACAGTTTCAATTTCAGTGCTTGTGATTGGTCTATTCATATTTTCTATTTCTTCCTGAGTTAGTCTTGGCAGGTTGTGCATTTCTAAGAATTTGTCCATTTCTTCCAGGTTGTCCATTTTATTGGCATAGAGTTGCTTATAGTAATCTCTCATGATCTTTTGTATTTCTGCAGTGTCAGTTGTTACTTCTCCTTTTTCATTTCTAATTCTATTGATTTGAGTCTTCTCCCTTCTTTTCTTGATGAGTCTGGCTAATGGTTTGTCAATTTTGTTTATCTTCTCAAAGAACCAGCTTTTGGTTTGGTTGATCTTTGCTATCGTTTCCTTCATTTCTTTTTCATTTATTTCTGATCTGATTTTTATGATTTCTTTCCTTCTGCTAGCTTTGGGGGTTTTTTGTTCTTCTTTCTCTAATTGCTTTAGGTGCAGGGTCAGGTTGTTTACTCGAAATGTTTCCTGTTTCTTAAGGTGAGATTGTATTGCTATAAACTTCCCCCTTAGAACTGCTTTTGCTGCGTCCCATAGGTTTTGGGTCGTCGTGTCTCCATTGTCATTTGTTTCTAGGTATTTTTAAATTTCCTCTTTGATTTCTTCAGTGATCACTTCGTTATTGAGTAGTGTATTGTTTTGCCTCCATGTGTTTGTATTTTTTACAGATCTTTTCCTGTAATTGATGTCTAGTCTCATAGCATTGTGGTCGGAAAAGATACTTGATACAATTTCAATTTTCTTAAATTTACCAAGGCTTGATGTGTGACCCAAGATATGATCTATCCTGGAGAATGTTCCATGAGCACTTGAGAAAAATGTGTATTCTGTTGTTTTTGGATGGAATGTCCTATAAATATCAACTAAGTCCATCTTGTTTAATGTATCATTTAAAGCTTGTGTTTCCTTATTTATATTCATTTTGGATGATCTGTCCATTGGTGAAAGTGGGGTGTTAAAGTCCCCTACTATGATTGTGTTACTGTCGATTTCCCCTTTTATGGCTGTTAGTATTTGCCTTATGTATTGAGGTGCTCCTATGTTGGGTGCATAAATATTTACAATTGTTATATCTTCTTCTTGGATCGATCCCTTTATCATTATGCAGTGTCCTTCTTTGTCTCTTCTAATAGTCTTTATTTTAAAGTCTATTTTGTCTGATATAAGAATTGCTACTCCTGCTTTCTTTTGATTTCCATTTGCATGGAATATCTTTTTCCATCCCCTTTCAATCTGTATGTGTCTCTAGGTCTGAAGTGGGTCTCTTGTAGACAGCATATATATGGGTCTTGTTTTTGTATCCATTCAGCCACTCTGTGTCTTTTGGTGGGAGCATTTAGTCCATTTACATTTAAGGTAATTATTGATATGTATGTTCCTATTCCCATTTCCTTAATTGCTTTGGGTTCGTTATTGTAGGTATATTCCTTCTGTTGTGCTTCTTGCCTAGAGAAGTTCCTTTAGCATTTGTTGTAAAGGTGGTTTGGTGGTGCTGAACTCTCTCAGCTTTTGCTTGTCTGTAAACGTTTTAATTTCTCCATCAAATCTGAATGAGATCCTTGCTGGGTAGAGTAATCTTGGTTGCAGGTTTCTCTCCTTCATCACTTTAATTATGTCCTGCCACTCCCTTCTGGCTTGTAGAGTTTCTGCTGAGAGATCAGCTGTTAACCTGATGGGGATTCCCTTGTGTGTTATTTGTTGTTTTTCCCTTGCTGCTTTTAAGATGATTTCTTTGTGTTTAATTTTTGACAGTTTGATTAATATGTGTCTTGGCGTATTTCTCCTTGGATTTATTCTGTATGGGACTCTCTGTGCCTCCTGGACTTGATTAACTATTTCCTTTCCCATATTAGGGAAATTTTCAACTATAATCTCTTCAAATATTTTCTCAGTCCCTTTCTTTTTCTCTTCTTCTTCTGGAACCCCTATAATTCGAATGTTGGTGCATTTAATGTTGTCCCAGAGGTCTCTGAGACTGTCCTCTGTTCTTTTCATTCTTTTTTCTTTATTTTGTTCTGCATCAGTCATTTCCACTATTTTATCTTCCACCTCACTTATCCGTTCTTCTGCCTCAGTTATTCTGCTATTGATCCCATCTAGAGTATTTTTCATTTCATTTATTGTGTTTTTAATCGATGCTTGATTCATCTTTAGTTCTTCTAGGTCCTTGTTAACTGTTTCTTGCATTTTGTCTATTCTATTTCCAAGATTATGGATCTTGGAAATAGAATCTTGGATCAGCTTTACTATCATTATTCTGAATTCTTTTTCAGGTAGACTGCCTATTACCTCTTCATTTGTTAGGTCTGGTAGGTTTTTATCTTGCTCCTTCACCTGCTGTGTGTTTTTCTGTCTTCTCATTTTGCTTATGTTACTGTGTTTGGGGTCTCCTTTTTGCAGGCTGCAGATTCGTAGTTCCCGTTGTTTTTGGTGTCTGACCCCAGTGGCTAAGGTTGTTTCAGTAGGTTGTGTAGGCTTCCTGGTGGTGGGGACTAATGCCTGTGTTCTGGTGGTTGAGGCTCGATCTTGTCTTTCTGGTGGACAGGTCCACGTCTGGTGGTGTGTTTTCGGGTGCCTATGGCCTTATTATGTTTTTAGGTAGCCTCTCTACTAATGGGTGGGGTTGTGTTCCTGCCTTGCTAGTTGCTTGGCATAGGGTGACCAGCACTGTTGCTTTCTGGTCGTTGACTGAAGCTGGGTGCTGGTGTTGAGATGGAGATCTCTGGGAGATTTTCGCTGCTTGATATTATGTGGAGCTCGGAGGTCTCTTGTGGACCCGTGTCCTAAAGTTGGCTCTCCCACTTCAGAGGCACAGCACTGACTCCTGGCTGCAGCACCAAGAGCCTTTCATCCACCCGGCTCAGAATAACAGGGAGAAAAAGCAGAAGGAAAGAATTAGTAGAAGAAAGAAAGAGAGAGGGAAAGAAAGGAAGAAGGGGAGAAAGGAAGGAAGGAAGAAAGAAAGAAAGGAAGGAGGGAGGGAGGGAGGAAGGATGGAAAGAGAGAAGGAAAGAAAGGAGGGGGGAGGGAGGAATAAAAGCAAAAGGAAGAGTGAATGGAAGAAGGGAGGGAGGGAGGGAGGAAGGAAAGAAAGAAAGAAAGACAGGAGGGAGGGAGGGAGGAAGGAAAGAAAAAGAAAGTGGAAAGAAGAAGGGTGGGAGGGAGGGAGGAAAGAAAAAGAAGGAAAGGAGGAGCGGAGGGAGGGAGGGAGGAAGGGAAGGTAGGAAAAAAAGAAAGAGCAGGTAAAGTAAAATAGAATAAAGTATGAAATATAGTAGCGTTATTAAAATTAGAAAGTAATTATTGGAAAAGAAAAAAAACAAAAAAACAAAAAACGGACCGATAGAACCCTGGGACATATGGTGGAAGCAAAGCTATACAGAGAGAATCTTACACAGAAGATTACACATACACATTCACAAAAAGAGAGCAGGGGGAAAAATCAAAAATCTTGCTCTCCAAGTCCACCTCCTCAATTTGGGATAATTCGTTGTAAAAAGAGGAAAGGGGCGAGAAGTCTGAAATCTTGCTCTCTAAGTCCACCTCCTTAATTTGGAATAATTCGTTGTATAAAGAGGAAAAGGGGGGACAGTCTTAAATCTTGTCCTCAAAGTCCACTTCCTCAATTTGGGATGATTCGCTGTTCATTCATGCACTCCACAGACGCAGGGCACATCAAATGGACCGTGGAGCTTTAATCCGCTGCCTCCGAGGCTGCACAGAGAGATTTCCCTGTCTCTGCTCTCACAGCTCCCGGGTCTCAGCCTTGGACCTGGCCCCGCCTCTGCGCGTAGGTCGCCGGAGGGCGTCCGTTCTTCGCTCAGACAGGACGGGTTTAAAGGAGCCGCTGATTCGGGGGCTCTGGCTCACTCAGGCAGAGGGGAGGGAGGGGCGCGCAGTGTGGGGCGGGCCTGCGGCGGCAGAGGCTGGCGTGACGTTGCAGCGGCCCGTGGCGCTCCGTGCGCTTTCCCGGGAAAGCCGTCCCCGGGTCTCGGGACCCCGGCAGTGGCGGGGTGCACAGGCACCCCGGAAGGCGGGGCGGACAGTGACCCGCGCTCGCACACAGGCCCCGCGGCGGCGGCGGCGGCGGCGGGCGGCGGCGTCGGCGTCGGCGGTGGGCGGTGTCGGCGGCGGGCCGCGGCGGCGGCGGCGGGCGGCGCCGGTGGCCCACGCCCGTCTCCGAGGTCCGCGCCTTACCCGCGGCTCACGCTTGTCTCCGGCGCTTCCCCAAGTAGCCCTCTTAATGCCCTCTCCTCGCGCACCAGGAAACAAAAGGGAAAAAAGTCTCTTGCCTCTTCAGCAGCTCCAGACCCTTTCCCCGGACTCCCTCCGGGCTAGCCGTGGTGCACTAACCCCTTCAGGCTCTCTTCCTGCCGCCAGCCCCAGTCCTCTCCCTGCGCTCTGACTGAAAGCCGATACCCGAGCCTCAGCTCCCAGCCCCCTCCCGCCACGGCGGCCGAGCAGACAAGCCTCTCGGGCTGGTGAGTGCCTGAGGGCACCGATCCTCTGTGCCGGAATCTCTCCGCTTTGCCCTCCACACCCCTGTTGCTGTGCTCTCCTCCGCTACTCCGAAGCTTTCCCCCTCCGCCACCTGCAGTCTCCGCCCGCGAAGGGGCTTGTAGTGTGTAGAAACCTTCCCTCCTTCACGGCTCCCTCCCACTGGTGCAGGTCCCATCCCTATCCTATTGTCTCTGTTTATTCTTTTTTTCTTTTGCCCTACCCAGGTATGTGGGGAGTTTCTTGCCTTTTGGGGGGTCTGAGGTCTTCTGTCAGCGTCCAGTAGGTGTTCTGTAGGAGTTGTTCCACGTGTGGATGAATTTCTGATGTATCTGTGGGGAGGAAGGTGATCTCCGCGTCTTACACTTCCGCCATCTTCCTCCGGCTCCTCAGAATTACTCATTTTCTGTTGAAAGAAGAGACCCTTCATGGTTCTTCATTCTTTAAAGGAAGGCCGCCTTCTATTTCCTTTGCTCTCTTTGGGTTTGTGTCATTTTTTCAGTTGAATTAACTGGGCACAGTCTGTTTCTTGAATGAACAAATAAAAATATCTTCTTGATTGGAGATGATATAATTGACTATAATAACTCATGAAATATTTGGGAAGTTAAAGTTAAGCTGCCGGCTTAAATTTGCTTTGTTAGTAATAAGACATTCTCTACAAACCAAATTTAAAAATATTTTGGGGACAATTTGAGAAATTGTTAAATCAAAGTGGTGTGTATATGCAATATAATTGTAATATGTTTTCTAATATGACCTCAAAGTTTTTTCTAAGAAAAATTTTCTATAGTTCTCTAAAATAGAGCCAGATGATCCTGAATCCCACATTTTCAGTGAATTTTGAGTGAAACAATCTTTGCTTTCTGTCATTATGTAGCTTTTTCCCCAAAAGAACACAGAAATGTTAAACAATGAATATTTGAGATGGCACCAATCATTGAGCCTTATAAGTTACTGGTCTTGTTCTCAAAAGCACTTCTGTGCTTTCTGTGCTGGTTTCAAATGCTGAAAATGTCCATGTGGACTTTTACATTATTCTGTACCCTAGGACCTCCTGCTCAACAACTGAGATAAGAAAAGAATGCTCTTGAGAGCATTAGGGTGCTGTCCAAAATCTCATATATGCCTGATAAAGTTAGTGGAATGTCAGGGTCTCTGCTGTGATTAAAAGATCTAAATGTGACTTGTCAAGTAGCTCAAATATTAGCTCTAATCCCCATTTGCACAGAGCTCTAATTATAGGCTTTGTAGACCCAAAGCTGTATATGTAGAATATCCCTTGTTACATCACAAATTTTCCAAATGAATACAAGGAAACAGAGCAGGAATACACAAGTTAAGAGCGGGTATCTCTGGAGTTTGGGCTTATGGGTGATTTTTGTTTCCTTTTATTAACTTTTTTCTTTTGCATTTTAAAGCTCAAAACAATGCAAATATGTATTTTTTTAATATCAAAAACTTCATTTTCTAAAAAGTAGAATAGATGCTGTAGTTATTGGCAGAGCCAACCTTGGAGTAAGGACATGGTGAACAAGGGTCCTGAAGACACCTTGTTCCTTCCAACACTCAATAATAGGCACCGTGTCAGACGTGCCTGTCAACTTTGGGTTTAAAAATATGCTTATGGTAGGGGTGGTGAATCAGGAGTCTGCTCTTTTTTTTTTTTTTTAAAGAAGATGTTGGGGGTAGGAGTTTATTAATTAATTTATTTATTTTTGCTGTGTTGGGTCTTCGTTTCTGTGCGAGGGCTTTCTCTAGTTGTGGCAAGCGGGGGCCACTCTTCATCGTGGTGCGCGGGCCTCTCACTGTCACAGCCTCTCTTGTTGCGGAGAGCACAGGCTCCAGACGCACAGGCTCAGTAGTTGTGGCTCACGGGCGTAGTTGCTCCGCGGCATGTGGGATCCTCCCAGAGCAGAGCTCGAACCTGTGTCCCCTGCATTAGCAGGCAGATTCTCAACCACTGCGCCACCAGGGAAGCCCAGGAGTCTGCTCTTGCAAGAAGTACTAAACAACTAGAAATGTAGTGACTCTAGACCAATAGGGAAGAGAAGGGGAAAGCTTCTTGTATAACCTGCATTTAGCATGTGCATCCCATCCTTCCACCCCTCCCTCCCAGCATCGGGAGGTGGGTGGGAGGTGGGTGGGAGGTCCCTGGCAGCCTCTTCTACTTTAATGTTCCTTTGTCTTTAAGCCACTGATGCTGATATTTACGAATGAGCAGTTTAGGTGGAATACACATTTTTGTCAGTGAGAGGTACAGAAGGGGAGTCTTTCTAGGTGCAGGAAGTTGACACAAATGAACCTGCAGTCATGGGAGTTTCTAGGGAGTGTGACGGAGCTTTAGCGGGGGCGGACATAGGTAAAATACGTGATTTTGGTTTCTGGGAGAAGCAGAATAGGGAATGGTAAAGCGGAGAAGGGACTATTGTGTTTCGTGTTTGCCTGCCTTCTTTATATCCTCTTCTGTGGCAGCTTCTTTCCCTGGCCTCCCATGCCTGGCCTCCTGCCGCCCTCTGGCTGGTCAGAGACCTACAATAACACACCATCGAATTGCTCTCTTCCCCTTTCTTTTCTTTCTCCCCGTGCCTTCCCTTCATTCTCATCAAATGTACATAGAGTTGACAGCATATCAATAATCAAAGCACAGAAAAGTTTGAGAGTCATGAACTTTACCTCCTTCATGTAGCTAATCATTTGGAATGTAGTCTCTTGAACCATGTCAGGATGAGAGTTGGCCAACACAACTGGCAAAGTTAGGCTGCAGCCAACCAACTGCTAATACACGTGTGCATGTCACAGCAGGGTCACTCCTGGCTGGCTGAGAGCATTTGGTGAACAGCCAAGTAGCTTCAGAAAGGACTCAGAGGCATGATCAGGTGCACTGCATGGGGTCCAAGAACCCTGGGAAAGAGGGGCTAAACTTATCTGCAGTTTTGGTTTAGACATGGCAGACTTGACTGATGGACAGAAGGCTTCCAAAAGGACCTGGACTAGAGGGAGAGGCCTGGGTGCCTGGCAAAAGCTGAGATGAAAAAAGCTACCCCTCCCTGCACAATCACTCTTCTAGGGTGTCTGTGGGTTCTGGAGGGAGAGAGATACGGTCAAAGGAAAGCGTATGTCACTGTGGAGAATCCTCATCAAAGTACTGATCAGAAACTGTGTGTGTGTGTGAGAGAGAGAGAGAGAGTGTGTGTGTGTGTGTGTGTGTGTGTTGGGGGGCGTGCCTAGAGGAGGTTGGGGGTAGTGCAGGCAGCCTCTGATGAGCATTGGGGTGGTAGCTGTCCACAGAGCAGAGGATGCCAGCCAGAGCTGCATCTTTCAGGGCAGTCGTCTTCATCTGTAAAAAGGGAATAAAGACAGCACCAACTTCACAGAGTTGTGAAAACTAAATGATTAATGCGTGTACAGCATTTAGCATATGCCAGCACAAACAAAGTGATAAACAGTGTTTAATAAATGTTGGCTATTGTTATTTTCATCATTGTTGCTTTTGTGAGATCCCTTCTCTCTGCTTATCTTCTACTTATTTTCAAGCGGTTGCATAGTTTGATTTTATGTGATGCAATAAAATGGATTTTGCCAGTGTTTTTGTTTTTAATCAGAGAAATTACTTCTCGGGATGTAATAGAAAAGGGTTAGATTACATCTTAAGTACGTTGAACTTGAGCAAAGTTTTAAAAATGATTGTGGCATCTCCAAGTTGAATTTTTACTGAATAAAAAAATTAAGCACGAATGTCATTTTTTTGCTCTAAGAAGATCATGGGAATAACTAATAACACTTGGTAGAGGTTAACATAGTATTTAAGGTAGTAATTTTAACAGTTTTGAACTCATTTTTAAAGACATAATTGGAATACTTTTCAATAGACATCAGTCTTTATTTCTTAGGAAATTACAATGATTAACTGTAGGCAGCTTCTCTTATTGTTATTTGAAGACAATAGGAGTCTGTTGAGGATTGGTGGGGCACAAAATGAATGATACATGTTTTATTAAAGACTTCACCGCTGAAACATTTTTCATCACTCTTTCTGTCTGACTACAATTTATGTATTCAAGGCATAGTCTTCAAATGCAGCTTTCTTTACTGTATTTGGCCTAGAAAATGAATTCAAATGAAGGAGAAGAATAATGCTTTTCCTAGGGCTAAGATATAGATTTTTCTTTTGAAGGGCTATAGATTTTTTTTCCTCAAAAGAAAATGATGTTACACTTGCAGAACTCTGTGAAAGTTGAAAAGAGAATTTTCTTCCTTTTGTTCCTGCTTTGGGTATTTTCAGGATTCTGCTTCTGCTTCCTTATGAAACTGTGCACTGGACAAGGACAAGAATATCACTCTCATTATTCAGGCATTTGAAATTACTCTTTTCCTTTGAAATGAGATATTCAAATCATTGAGTGTTAGAGAAATGGTGCATGGGTGTTAGAGTAAACGGATCTTGATCTGTCCTCTCAGCATGAGGCTTTCTAGAGGTGGCAAAGTGGTTTTAATCAGTGGAAAATAGCACCCAATTTCTACAAGATCTTCCCAAGCTCAAAATGATTTAGATAGTAATCTGAGTCTGAATACCACCCAGATAAGCACCTGCAGTCACATTTACCTGGACGCGGGTGGCATTGCTTTTTACATTTCAGTATTACTATAAAAGTTGTCTGGCTTTTACCCCTATCAGTTCTCTTGATTTAGAGGATGGGAAAACTTTGTGCTCTTTCTGGCTGGAATGTCTAGTTAGAGATTCATTCTGCTGGCTGTGATCAAGTTACATGCACTGATACCCCAAATTTTCTTGATTTGGCCCTCAACTAAACAATACCAGGACTGTGAGGTCCAACAGTAAAAAGAAAAATTTTAAAACGAATTTAATGTACTATGAAGTTCTTGTACAAATGCTAATTACTACAACATGAAACAATGCAGTGTTCACTGTTTTGGGAAGTAGAAATCTTGTTCCGGGGAGAAAGAAAGAGCTGGTTTATTACTAGGTACACTAAGTGCAAAGACAAACTTGAACAGAAGTCCATGACTTGGCATCCAACACAGCTAACATTCATCTACTTTTACATTGTTTCTGGTGAACTATTATAATTTCAAATCATTATAGTTGGAAAATATTTAGATAAAACATAATGTCATATTACTTTTCAATTTAAAATAACAAAACTGGAGCTTTAAGCCACACAGTGTGAACAATGTGGAGTGCAGGTTGTAGGAGAGAAAAAAAGATGTCTAGATGTATTTGACATGAAAATAGAGGGCCTTTTACTGCAGTATGATAATTACAGTATCTTTATACTTAAATTTTGGCCACAGAAGTAGTCTTACTGGTTATATACACTTGGATAGATTTCCATCCAAAAAGAAAAGATGATTAAAAATACCTATCTTGGGACTTCCCTGGCGGTCCAGTGGTTAAGACTTCACCTTCCATTGCAGAGGTTGCGGGTTCGATCCCTGGTCAGGGAGCTAAGATCTCACATGCCTTGTGGCCAAAAAACCAAAACATAAAACAGAAGCAATATTGTAACAAATTCAATAAAGACTTTAAAAATGGTCCACATCAAAAACTCTTAAAAAAAGTACCTACCTCACTCAGCCATAAAAACGAATGAAATAATGCCATTTGCAGCAACGTGGATGGCCCTAGAGATTATCATACTAAGTGAAGTCAGACAGAGAAAGGTAAATATCATATGATAACGCTTATATGTGGAATATAAAAAAAAGATACATATGAGCTTACTTACAAACCAGAAATATTCTCACAGACATAGAAAACAAACTTATGTTTACCAAAGGGGAAGGGGGGGAGGAACTAATTAGGAGCTTCAGATTAAAATATGCACATTACTATATCTAAAATAGATAAACAACAAGGACCTAGTGTATAGCACAGGGAACTCCGCTCAGTATTCTATAATAACCTATGTGGGAAGAGAATCTAAAAAAGAATAGATATTTATATAGGTATAACTGAATCACTTTGCTGTACACCTGAAACTAACACAACATTGTAAATCAACTATACTTCAATAAAAAACCATAATATATATCTATACTATAACTGAATCTCTTTGCTGTATGCCTGAAACATTGTAAATTAATTATACTTCAGTAAAAAATAAAAATTATAAAAAAGGAGAAGTGGAAATGTACTTTGAGGAATGTTCAAGAGATTAGAATATTATTTTCATTTTATCTTTTAGAAAACGTTCAATTCTGGGGGAATCTCAGTTTAATGATTTCCTGCTAGCTTACTACCCAAGTTTTCCTATTTTCTATGAGATACAACTTTCTGCCTCATTCTCCAGGAGAGACACTGGGTAATTATTATGATGAGCAGGTTACTATTTTGCTGCCTCTTCTTGGGGTTGATGTGGTAGGACTCTAACTTCCTCCCAGGCAGTTGAGTCCTGGCAGAAATCTGATGACCCCTTTCTTGTCTTTTTCTTGTACAGATCAGAAGCAACAGAACTGGAACGAGGAAGTTCATAGCTTTTTGGTATGTAATTGAGAACTCTTCAAAACTAATTCTTTCTTTTGGTGATATTCATGACCTGAACGGCCCATACTCCACTTTGTTATTCTAATTTGTGAACCAAATTATAATAGTCTAGGTATATTTACCCCTAGGCTAGGATTAATGCAGAGAGAAGCTAATGGTATTCATAAATAACCAACTGTATTTGGTCCTCTGGATTTCCCTTGAAAACGGATTCTTGACGGCGATTACATTTCAGTAGGAGAGCTGTTTAGTAAAGCAATTTATTTATGGAATTGTCTTGTTTGAGCCCTTTACTGGTCAGGGACATAACAAACTGTCAAAGTACCATAGAACTATAATTATGTGAAGAATCTATTTTATAAGCAACTATGGGTTTAGATGCCCATATGTAAATTGAAAGTTCTAGAAATGAGGCATTTACTAATATAAATTTACTAAGGACTATAATGAAATATTTATATTTAGTAATTATTATATCAATATAAAAGTAAAATAATCTTAAGATGTTCTCATCTTTAAAGTTCATCCCTAATGATCTAGGTAAGACTGGAGTTCTACAAATATATATCTAATTTTTCTCATTATTCCTTTAATTTCCTGTTTATAAAATGATTCAAAAAGAATGTTTAGTTCCTCACTGGGACACCCATCTCTTGTTTAGTTTAACTCTGCTTATAACTTGCCAGAGAATACAAGAGAAACATTCTTTTCACAGCTATCTATCAAGAATACCTTCTTTTGTGACTCCATGGATATAATGAAATAGTAGTAAATTTTCAGAAAATATTAGTATATTAATTCAAGCGCTATTATTTTTCTATGAAGTGAAGAAACAATAGTAATAATAATCACTTTTCTCCCCAGTATGTACTTTCTACCACTTCCAATTACCTAGCAACTGCCTTTGAAACATTGTTACTCATTATAATTGCTTTACAATGGTGTGTTAGTTTCTGCTTTATAACTAAGTGAATCAGCTATACATATACATACATCCCCATATCTCCTCCCTCTTGCATCTCCCTCCCACTCTCCCTATCCCACCCCTCTAGGTGGTCACAAAGCACTGAGCTGATCTCTCTGTGCTATGTGGCTCCTTCCCACTAGCTATCTATTTTACATTTGGTAGTGTATATATGTCCATGCCACTCTCTCACTTCGTCCCAGCTTACCCTTCCCCCACCCCATGTCCTCAAGTCCACTCTCTACGTCTGAGTCTTTATTCCTGTCCTGTCCCTAGGTTCATCAGAACCTTTTTTTTTTGTTTTTTAGATTCCATATATATGTGTTAGCATACAGTATTTGCTTTTCTCTTTCTGACTTACTTCGCTCTGTATAATGGACTCTAGGTCCATCCACCGCACTACAAAAACTCAATTTTGTTTCTTTTTATGGCTGAGTAATATTCCACTGTATATATGTGCCACATCTTCTTTATCCATTTATCTGTCGATGGACACTTAGGTTGCTTCCATGTCCTGGCTATTGTAAATAGAGCTGTAATGAACATTGTGGTACATGACTCATTTTTTTTTTTTTTTTTTTTTTTGCGGTACACGGGCCTCTCACTGTTGTGGCCTCTCCCGCTGTGGAGCACAGGCTCTGGACGCACAGGCTCAGCGGCCATGGCTCATGGGCCTAGCTGCTCCACGGCATGTGGGATCTTCCCGGACCGGGGCACGAACCCGTGTCCCCTGCATCGGCAGGCGGACTCTCAACCACTGTGCCACCAGGGAAGCCTGACTCTTTTTGAATTATGGTTTTCTCAAGGTATATACCCAGTAGTGAGATTGCTGGGTCATATGGTAGTTCTATTTTTAGTTTTTTAAGGAACCTCCATATGATTCTCCATAGTGGCTGTATCAATTTACATTCCCACAAACAATGCAAGAGTGTTCCCTTTTCTCCACACCCTCTATAGTACTTATTGTTTGTAGATGTTTTGATGAAGGCCATTCTGACTGGTGTGTGGAGATACCTCATTGTAGTTTTGATTTGCATTTCTCTAATGATTAGTGATGTTGAGCATCCTTTCATGTGTATGTTGGCAATCTGTATATCTTCTTAGAGAAATGTCTGTTTAGGTCTACTGCCCATTTTTTGATGGGGTTTTTTTTGTTGATATTGAGCTGCATGAGCTGCTTGTAAACTTTGGAGATGAATCCTTTGTCAGTTGCTTCATTTGCAAATATTTTCTCCCATTCTGAGGGTTGTCTTTTCGTCTTGTTATGGTTTCCCTTGCTGTGCAAAAGCTTTTAAGTTTCATTAGGTCCCATTTGTTTATTTTTGTTTTTATTTCCATTACTCTAGGAGGTGGGTCAAAAAGGATCTTGCTGTGATTTATGTCATAGAGTGTTCTGCCTATGTTTTCCTCTAAAAGTTTTATAGTGTCTGGCCTTACATTTAGGTCTTTAATCCATTTTGAGTTTATTTTTATGTATGGTGTTAGGGAGTGTTCTAATTTCACTCTTTTACATGTAGCTGTCCGGTTTTCACATCACCACTTATTGAAGAGTCTATCTTTTCTCCATTGTATATTCTCACCTCCTTAATCAAAAATAAGGTGACCATATGTGCGTGGGTTTTTCTCTGGGCTTTCTATCCTGTTCCATTGATCTACATTTCTGTTTTTGTGCCAGTACCATACTGTCTTGATTACTGTAGCTTTGTAGTATAGTCTGAAGTCCAAGAGCCTGATTCCTCCAGCTCCGTTTTTCTTTCTCAAGATTGCTTTGGCTATTCGGGGTCTTTTGTGTTTCCATACAAATTGAGCAATCTTTTGTTCTAATTCTGTGAAAAATGCCAGTGGTAGTTTGATAGGGATTGCATTGAATCTGTAGATTGCTTTGGGTAGTATAGTTGTTTTAACAGTGTTGATTCTTCCAATCCAAGAACGTGGTATATCTCTCCATCTGTTTGTATCATCTTTAATTTCTTTCATCAGTGTCTTATAGTTTTCTGCATACCGAAAACTTGTCTTTTGTCTCCTTAGGTAGGTTTATTCCTAGGTATTTTATTCTTTTTGTTGCAATGGTAAATGGGAGTGTTTCAGTAATTTCTCTTTCAGATTTTTCATCATTACTGTATAGGAATGCAAGAGATTTCTGTGCATTAATTTTGTATCCTGCTACTTTACCAAATTCACTGATTAGCTCTAGTAGTTTTCTGGTAGCATCTTTAGGATTCTCTATGTATAGTATCATGTCATCTGCAAACAGTGACAGCTTTACTTCTTTTCTGATTTGGATTCCTCTTATTTCTTTTTCTTCTCTGATTGCTGTGGCTAAAACTTCCAAAACAATGTTGAGTAATAGTGGTGAGAGTGGGCAACCTTGTCTTTTGCTGATCTTAGTGGAAATGGTTTCAGTTTTTCACCATTGAGGATGATGTTGGCTGTGGGTTTGTCATATATGGCCTTTATTATGATGAGAAAAGTTCCCTCTATGCCTACTTTCTGGAGGTTTTTTATCATAACTGGGTGTTGAATTTTGTTGAAAGCTTTTTCTGCATCTATTGAGACGATCATATGGTTTTTCTCCTTCAATTTGTTAATATGGGTTATCACATTGACTGATTTGCGTATATTGAAGAATCCTTGCATTCCTGGGATAAACCCCCTTGATCATGGTGTGTGACCCTTTTAATGTGCTTTTGGATTCTGTTTGCTAGTATTTTGTTGAGGACTTTTGCATCTATGTTCATCAGTGATATTAGCCTGTAGTTTTCTTTTTTTTGTGACATCTTTGTCTGGTTTTGGTATCAGGGTGATGGTGGCCTCGTAGAATGACTTCAGGAGTGTCCCTCCTCTGCTATATTTTGGAAGAGTTTAGGAAGTTTTAGTTTTGCCAGTTTTATTATTTTATATAAACAGAATTATACAGTGTATATTCTTTGTTGTCTGGCTTCTTTCTCTCAATATTTATGACTGTGAGATAAGGAGTTTCCCCTTTTTTATTGCTAAGTAGTATTCCATTGTATGACTAATCTACAATTTATTTATCCACTTTCCTGTTTATGGACATTTGGATTATTTTTTAACATTTTCTCTATTATTAATAAAGCTGCTAGAAACATTATTATACATGTTTTCAGTGTACATGTGTGTGCATATCTGATGCATGTACAGTTAAGAGTAAAATTTATGGGTTATAGGCTATGCATGTGGTCAGCTTTAGCAGATTTTGCTAAATGGTTTTCCAAAATGGTTGTCCTAATTTACGCTCTCTACAGCAGTGTTTGAGTGTTTTCTTTGGCTCTACAATGTACTTGTTATTGTCAGTCTTCTAAAATTTCATGATTTTGGCCAGTGTTTAATGATGTTTCTTTACAGTTTTATGTTGCATTTCATTGAATGGTAATGAGGTTAAGCACCTTTTCATACATATATTGGCTAATTGATATCCTCATTTGTGAAACGGCTCTTAAGTCTTTTCTCATTTTTCTCTTGGGTTTTTCTGTCTGTTTCTGACTGATTTGTAGAAATGCTTTATGCATTCTGGTATATAGCCTTGTATAGGTTATATGTACTGCACATATCTTTTCTCATTCATTTACTTGCTTTTACAATCCCTACTGTTGTCTTTTGGTAAACGGAAATTCTTAATTTTAGTGGATTCCAACTTATCAAGTTTTTCCTTTATGATTAGAACCAATGGGGAAATGACAGTGTTTTCAATAAATGATACTGAGACAAGTGGTTATTAGTTTTAAAAATGAAAATTAACCCTTATTTGAAACCAGAATCAAAGATTAATTGCAAGTAGATTATAGATCTAAAATGAAAGGCAAAACAACAGAAGTTCTAGAAGAAAAGGTAAGATAATATCCTTTTGGCCGTAGGATAATAAAATTAACAGCAAAGAAAAAGCACTAACCATAGTCATCTTTGCAATCTTTTTTAAAAAATTTACTTATTATTTTATTTTTTGGTTGCGTTGGGCCATCGTTGCCGTGCTCAGGCTTTCTCTAGTTGTGGTGAGCAGGGGCTACTCTTTGTTGTGATGCGCGGGCTCCTCATTGTGGTGGCTTCTCTTGTTGTGGAGCATGGGCTCTAGGAGTGTGGGCTTCAGTAGTTGTGGCACATGGGCTCAGTAGTTGTGGTTTGTGGGCTCTAGAGCTCAGGCTCAGTAGTTGTGGTGCACGGGCTTAGTTGCTCCATGGCCTGTGGGATCTTCCCGGACCAGGGCTTGAACCCGTGTCCCCTGCATTGACAGGCAGATTCCTAACCACTGAGCCACCAGAGAAGCCCCATCTTTGCAATCTTGAGTCCTCTAATTAATGAATATGACATATCCTTCCATTTGTTTAGATCTTCTTTAATTTCTTTCAATAATGTTTTATAGATTTCTTCATAGAAGTGTTACATGTCTTTTGTTAGAGTCATTCTAATGTATTTGGAATTTAATGATGTTATATTTGTATCTTCTTATAAATTTTATTTTCATGCTATCTGTTGCTGGCATGTACATATTGGGCAGGTATCTAGCAACCCTTCTGTATCCACTTTTTAGTTTAAATAATTCACATGTAGATTCTTTTCCATATGTAAAATCATATATGAAAATATTGACAATCTTACTTTCTTATTTTTTAATTATTGTAATTCTTACTAATTTTTAATGAGCTCTTCTGATACAATGTTCAGCATCTTTGGTTTATTCCTAATATCCAAGAAAAGGTTTCAACATATTACCATCAAATATGTGATGGAAGAAAGAAGGACCACCTTACTTACTGAAAATGGTAGAGTGAGGACCTCTTTGTTTTGCCCAGGACAGAATTTGAGAAGAGCTCGGCTTGGCAGTTCTTCTCTGATTCATGTGGTTTTAGCTGGAGTGCTTGGGACAGAAGGATCCGCTTCCAAGATTTTTTTTTTTGCGGTTCGCGGGCCTCTCACTGCTGTGGCCTCTCCCGTTGCGGAGCACAGGCTCCGGACGTGCAGGCTCAGCGGCCATGGCTCACGGGCCCAGCTGCTCTGCGGCATGTGGGATCTTCCCGGACCAGGGCACGAACCCGTGTCCCCTGCATTGGCAGGCGGACTCTCAACCACTGCGCCACCAGGGAAGCCCCAAGATCACTTTTTCACCCACACGTCTGTGTTCCTTAGGTCCTCCTTTTCCTAGCACTTTGTTCTCCTGGGACTTTCCACATGGCTTGGCTTTTCCTGGCCCAGCAGTCCCAGAGTGGCTGGACTTTGTAAATGTAATCTGGCTTCCCTGAGAACAACTGTTTCTCTTTCAGATTTAAAATTCTATGAGTTGGAGTCTGTGAGTTCATACCCATTGAAATTAAACTTATCTATTTAATTTAAAAAACCTTTCTCCTCTAAACGTTTGACATAGCCAAATTTCAGTAAAATGGGGTCAGGAAAAAAAAAATTCCTTGTTTCCTTGTGATGACAGACTTTTGAGGTTAAAGTTATCTAGGGCAGTGGGAGGGCAGCAGATGCAGATGTAAGCTGAATGTGAGAAGATGGGTATAAAACAGTGTGTAGGTGAGGTGTGGGTGAGAAAGTGCAAAACGAAGAGAGCAGGCCGGTCACAGGAAGCTGGGCGGACCACAGGAAACTGGCTGGAAAAAACGTCTTTGGCTTTACTTAATTAAAAGCAAGAATAAAACAACCCAAAGACAAATGGAAAATCTCATACATAAAGTCTATAAAGAGATGGAAACGAAAAAATAAGCACACATGAGTTCAGAGAAAGGTGAACTCAAGTGGCTGGCCAATTACTTTCTACTCTAATTTTTGTGTTACTTCTCAAGACTTTATGCAGTATGATAATCTAATTAAAAAACAGTAAAGAGCAAAAATTTCCTTTAGAAATAAACACAAAATAGTCTTTTGTAAAGCTTAGATTTCCAGCTTTATGATTCTAGTAGTTTTAAAAAATGCTCTATTGAAATCAAAAGCAGGAGTGAGAATGATCTTTCAGTCTTCGGTCTCAAGCTAAACGGTGTACTTACATGTTTGTCCACTAGGTGTCTCTTTGCATACATGTTATGATTCCAGAGAAAGCTAATCTATTTCTGCAGGCAATAGTTTACGTGGATTGTGTCAACAAATGTCTCAATTTTGGGGTATTTAAGAATGGCTTTAATTTAACAGGTCTTCTTTAATAAATAGATCCTGGCTAGAGCTCTCATTCTTGCTTTAAAAAAATTTTGGAGACATTAACCAGGAATTGTCAGCAGACACAGAATTCAGGTACTTGCATCAGGGTTGTCGGCAAACTGATACAGGCAGCCTGCCCATTAAGGATTGCGACCAGGAAGTTAACCCTACATTATTTATAAATGAAGCCTTGGCAAGGGTGCTCAATTCCAAAACAAGCTGCATTTGGCTCTCCAATGTCCCTTTCCAGAAACTATATTCCTTGTGGATCAGATCCTTCAAAATCACCCAGTGGCAGCTGACCTGTGGTCCCATATGTAGCCCTTTGAGTAAAAGATATCAACTGTGGTGAGTCACATAAGGCTTCTCTGAATTGTTCAAATCTGGTAAATTGTTTACCTTCTCTAACTTGTCCTAAAATACAGGCAGGGTCAATATAGATCAACAGATATTTATTAGGTGCCTACTGTACGCCTGGCCTGCAGTGTCTACAAGAATTATGGGACTCAATTCATTCTGTAAGAATGTGATGAGACTTCCTGTTTGCAGAAAAATTAAGCATGCTGCTAAGGAGAACTTGAAAAGGCAACATTATTATAAGAGGCAACACTGTTAATGTCCAAAGGACCCTGAGCTTGGGGTCTGAAGGCTTGAATTCTGACTTTATGACTTGGTAGCTGTGTAAAGTAGCTAGTCTATCTGCTCTGTATGTCAGTTTCTTTACTTGTAAAGGTATAGGTAATATTACTCTACAGAGTTGGGACTTCCCTGGCAGTCCAGTGGTTAAGACTCCATGCTTCCAATGCAGGGGGCGAGGGTTCGCTCCTTAGTTGGGGAACTAAGATCCCACATGCCTCACGGTGTGGCCAAAAAAAAAAAAAAAGAAAAAAAGAAAAAAGAAAAGAATTACAGAGTTGATGTGAAGACTGCAAATAATTTGCTATAATTCTGCCGAGTATCATTGTAAGAGCTTCCAAGAGAAGTCTCCCTCTTCTTGGTAAAGGCAGCCTTTCCTATTATGATGCAAAGCAGGTTAGTTCCTTACGGTCACTACTTCTCCTGTCGGACAGGGCCTTGGGCATGAATTTTGCAAAATCATAAGGCCCATCAAAGTGATATTTCCCAAGAAAGAGCTAGCCAGACAAAAGGGGAATTTTTGCTCCAACTGCAGAGCAATGGGTGCAAACAACAGGCAGCTTTGTAATAGTTCTTCTTTTTCTGGCTTCCTTCTAGCCTGCAATGGTCCTGTAGCAGAGGCCACTGCTGCACGGGGTACACCTATTCCTTTTGGTGAAAAGAGGGTTCAATGGAGGGTTGTTTGGCAAAGCTGAGTTAAAGTGATGGGCTGCTCGGAGCAGTGTGAACACCGTCTGGAGTTCACAGGCAGAAACATATACTCTCTTCCAGAAAGCAAAAATATGAATATAACTCATGTGGAGAAATTTAGGGCTGCAAATGGCCGAAAGGTAAGGGTGATCATTTGCCATTCCTGTCCGGCCCAGCTTAGTGTATTGTATCTGCTCTCACCCCACACAGGCTGGAGTGAAGTGAATTTATGAATCAGGTGTTGTTACTCAGGGGCTGCCATTGTAGACAACCAGGGTGTGCTTATGGGACAGACTGTTGTTGCCCTAATAACTGATGCTTTGCTTGGGGGCTACCAGTGCTGCCTGTGGTCTTGTCATAGGCCTGGTGGCCCTGTCCCTACTTGATGGAGCATCCTGGGGCTAGTACAAATCACTGAAGAGGTTCCTTGGGTTTCCATCACAAATCTTTTAAATCCAACCTAAGCACACAGCTAGTTTGGATCTTAGAACGACTGGCTCCTAGAAGTGTCTTGGATCTGTCACTGGTCTAGGAGGCAGGTGCCTTGCAGGTTTTATCTGCATTGGTGCACAAAGCTGCTACTATGGCATGCATGTGTATGTGTGTGTGTGTGTGTGTGTGAGTGTTGGGAGGTGTGAAAACATATTTTGCAGGGCCCCTACCTTTATAAATAATTTGAAGAGCCAAAAGTCAGTGTGCTAGCCCGATTCTGGAGGGCTGGTGGGATCAATCACTTACTGGGCTGGTGCTGTGGAATTTAAGACAATCACGGAAACAGAATCAACCCCACAAAGATGAGTTCTGGTGGTCTCTGGGCATCTGGTCGACCTCACTAGCTGGTGAAGGGAAAGCGCCTCGGTTGGGAGCAATGGGCACAGGGCACACATGGGCAGCGCCTGGCTACTGCCCGGAGGTGGATCAGCAGGGCCCTGCCCCCTTGCCAGAGCCCTAAGGGCATGCTGGGACACAGACGATAATCTGTGACTCTTTCGGGTTCTGGAGGCTGCACACAGGAATATACGCCTGCCGCAAGGGATGCCAGGGAGCTAGCTTCGTGCCTCCCTAAGGGGCAGGTCCAGCAGCCGTTTGGGTTTGGTGCAGGTTCTTCCAGGACGTAGAAGAGGCAGATTGTTAGTGATCGCTTACAGTTTGCCACCTGCTTGTTACTTTGGTAAAATCATCCTTTGGGAATAGAGATTGACATTGTTGGCTGAAAGAAGGGTTTTTTTCACCCTTAGATTTGTGGATTTTTATGTCTAAACCTTGATTGTCAGGGCTGACAGCTTACGTGGGAATGCAGGAGAGTAAGGAAGAAGCCTGCCAATCTCCTCAGATGATGGATCACGGCATTTCAGTGGTGTTGAAAATAAAATAATTTTATCATCGTTTCTGTTTTAAAAAAGTCACGGCTCTTAAAACCATCTGTCAGATTATCCTCAAAGTTGAGAGACTGCAGAAAAGAAATGCAGTGAAATGAGTGGAAAAGTTAAAGATAAAAAAGAGAAAATAAATGAAAGAGGAAGAATGAGACTTTTAAAGCATGTAGGAGATGGATTGGAACAGAATGACAATAGAGCTAAAATTAAAAAGGAAAAAGTTTGAAATAATTTGGATAAATATTTCCATTTCATAAATTTCCTGGACAAAGTAACAACCCCAGGCCAGCCCATCCCTGCAGGTGTACCATACATCCCTGCAGGTGTACTCACAAGAAGGTCATCTTGCATTTTGCTCCCTTCTCTCCTGCTCTGCCTTAACAAGCGATTTCCTGCTAAGTAGCAAAGCTAATGGATTGTTTCATGTCCTTTGCTTTTATATCTGAGCAAAGATGAATTTTCTCTCCTGCTTCCCATGGCATCACTACGATGGACAATCACTTAACAGAAGATGCTTACAGACAGTTCTCATTGTTAGTTAAGTGTACACTTTGTTGTTACATGTTTTCCATGCTTTTCGATGATTGAGACTTCTGCCTCTAGAATGACCTATATCTTCTGGCTCCAAAGAGCTCTAGTTTTTGGATTAAGGATAATGCACATTGTTTACCTCCTGGATTGTCCATAAATCCGTTCACTGTTCTGAGAATGTCTTGTCAAATGCTAACACTGTAACGTTAAAGGATAAGCATGTGAATTAATCTGTTGGTTTTTAAAATTTTTGTTCAGTTTTGTTGTTTTCACTTAAGGCTCTATGAAAAAGAGAATAAACCTAGCTCATAGTTTCTTTCAATTGGAAAATTATCTCAAAATCACAATAAATTGTATTCTTTTAAAAAAATCTTTAAAACAGTAGGCATGGTACTTGTTTTGCTGAATCATCCCAAAGATTATAATGTTCACTGAGGAATAATCAAGACAGTTACTTTTGGATCAGTTGAACCTATAACTGCCTTTAGTGAGTTTTTTAAAAAAGTTTTTTAAAAAAATACCAGTTATACTATCTACTGTCTGCTTTATCAATAGTGCCTTTGTTGCATATTGATATTCTTGATTTATTTTCTGGTTTTAAAATGATACAGGACCAGAATCCATATTTCTGACTTAACTGATTTACCAAACAGTTTCTAAAATAAATTGCTAGAATGAACTTCTGTTTGTGTAAAATGAGAGGGACTGATTCTTCACCAGTGTCTTAGTCAGCTTGGGCTTCTATAACAAAATACTGTAAACTAGGTGGCTTATCAACAACAGAAATTCATTTCTCACAGTTCTGGAGTCTGGAACTGGCATCATGGTGCCAGCATGGTCAGGTTCTGGTGTGAGCCCTCTTGTGGGTGGCAGAGTGCTAACTCTTCTTCTTGTATCTTCACATGGTGGAAAGAGTGAGCTGGCTCTCTGACCCCTTCTTAAAAGGGCACTAATCTCATTTATGAGGGCCCCTGCCATCATGACCTATTTACCTCCCCAAGGTCCCACCTCCAAATACTACCACACTGGGAATTAGATTTCAACATACGAATTTTTCAGGGACACAAACATTCAGTCCATAACAACCAGTATATATTAAGGAAAAATCTCTTCTTTGAAATTAGCTTTATTATGCATTTGGTCATGAAATGTGTTTCCACTTTTCAGTTACAGAGCTTATCAGAAATACATTTTATGTCATTGCACTAACTTAAAAAATATTAATAACCTCAGTGTTTTGGCTAAGTTGTGGTGTGTCAAGAAATTGTTCTTTAAAGAAGGTAACTGTCTCAAATATGACTGAGAAAACTATTCCCTTAAAGTCTGAAATACGGTACCAAAAATGTCTAGAGGAGAGTAGGTTAGGGAGTTTAATCCTCCTCCAAGTGTGAACGCTATTTTATTTGATGAAAACTGCTGTCACCCTGGCTCAGACCCTTCAGCTGTGTGCTGAGTCCATTAGGAAGAATAGTTTTCTATAACAAAGCTGTTTCTAGGTAATTGCTCCCATTCTATGTAATTGCTACCACTTTTTGAGCATCCACGTGTTCCCCATATGAGATTTCACTTAATTCTCACAAAAACCCTATCAGCTGGTTATTATCATTTCTGTTTAAGAGATGAAGCTCTTACCATTTATAGAAGTTAAGTGATTTTCCTAAGTTTCCGCATTTAGCAAGTGGCAGAGTGAAATCTGTTTGACCATAATCCATGTGTGTCCAGTAGTTTTAAAGCTTTTTGTTTTTTTGGTTGTGTACCCATAAAATAATATGGAAACCCTATGTGCTCCCTCACAGTTTAAATGGTCACTCAGAGTTTTTATCGTATATTTAAATAGATGCGAAAGATGTAATTTCTGGCATATTATAAATCTTCATAGTAAAAAAGGTAATATTTCTCTTTAAATACAACTTATGCAATATAAACCGAAATCTGACATGTCTTGTTATTTTTTTAAAGTGATCTTTGAAGTTTTAGATTTTACATAGCTCTTTTTTATTTTTCCCCCCAGAGCTCATTTTTTCATTCCAGTACTCCATAGATTTTTGTTCAATTATATAATATTTTTATGCTTGAAAATTTATTGATAATTATTAATAATCATTAATAAAATTATTATCAATAATTTATTGCTAATTCTGTAATACATTTCAACTATATATATATTTAAAATTAAATTAATTAAAAATTTTGAAGTGATATAATTCTTTAAGCCATAAATGATTTCATTTGGAATGAGTTATTATTATAATTATTATTGGTACATAACAAACAATATGAATGTTACACATTTTGACAGATAATGATAACTACAAGAGGTAAATATTTTTTATTGAAAATGCATTGTTTAATGACATAGATGAAGCTTTCCTTCTAATTATGTAACATACTCATGAATATTATTTACTTCTAGAATGAGAGTTCAGAACCAATTTTAATCCTATTATTGTTTTTTATGTATGCTGAGCACTTAAAACTATTTTTCACATAAATAAATAGATGGGAATGGAGCACTTTTTGAACTCCTTCCAAGGATATGCCAAATATTATGGTGATTTATCACAACTACTTTTAATAATTAAGAGACTTAAAGTAGATTTTTCTTCAATTTTGTTGAAAGCAAAGAACTGGAAACTTGATTTACAAATGTTATTTGTTACCCTGTCATTAGGCTCTTATATGTTTTTAACTTCTGGGAACTATACAAAAATTCTTTATCAAGACATATCAAATAACTACTACTTCTTCCTTTAACTCTTTCACTCATGGGCACCTTGCTCAAACTGACATTCTCAGAAAGGTTGGGAAAATGGAAAAATTATTACTTCCGAAGCACTTTTGCCAACATTATTATTATTTTTCATGAGTTACTTTTATGGTGTGCTTTATAAATATTTTTATCAAATCTTGGAGCTACATGTTATTTATCATTGAATCATTTTGGTGAAATTTTAGATTTTATATATGTCAACTACCTCAGGAAACAAAGTACCGAAACTCCAAAATCATTAAGTAAACACTCCCATAGCCTCCACAAAGGTATATTCATTCTTAGGTCCCCTCACCTATGCGTCCTTGCAGCAGTGATTGCATATTATTTCTACCCACTTGCTCTTTGATTTGGGAGGTTTGACATCAATCAACACAGTTTCATTTCCATATTCAGCAGATTGGGAAGATTTCTCATGGGATATTCATGACAGTACTATTTCACTAAATGAAAAAATTTGTAATTCATAGGTTTTCTTTATGGAAACTCATCTATAGTTTAGTACTTTCATTTTTTGTATTTTTAATTCATTTGCTCAACAAATGTCTATTTAATCACCTGGTATACAATGACTGTGGATACAGCAGTAAACAGATAGAAAAGGTAAGACAGAGTGCCTGCCCTTAGACAAGTTATACTATAGTGGGAGTCAGAAGTTAAAGAACTAATTGCAAAATGAATAATTCTATACAACTATGAGACCTTCTATAAGTAAAAGATAAGGTACTATGAGAGCAAACAAAAGGAGATCTCTAATAAGGATCATGGAAAGCTTTCTTGACTAAATGATATTTGGTCTGAGTGTTGAAAGATTAGATGGTATAAGTCATCTTGGCTGGTGACTGTTGAAGAGCGTGCACAAAGGTTCTGAGATTGGTAGAAACGTGTTTAAGGAATTTAAAAAATATCTAATGAGTCAGGGAGATGGAAAGAAAGAGACATGGAAATGATCCAAGTTGGGGTTGGAGAAGGAAGCAAAGGCCTGGTAGTACAAAGCCTTCCTTTCATAATTTTGGTCTTTATCTCAAGACTCAACAGCTATTGTAGAAGTGTAAAGAAAGAGATGAATAGTTAGATGTGCATTGAAAAAACCTGACTCTGGGCAAGAAGGAAAGCCAGGACATCAGCTAGGATGTTCCTGCAGTGGTCCAAAAGTGGTCCAATTGCTAGGGTGGTAGCAATGGGTATAGACAGAATGGATGCATTTAAGAGATAGTCAAGTGGTAAAGAGGTACAATATGTACAAGGGAAATATTCCTCGAGTTCCAAGGAAGGCTTAATATCAGTGACTGAAGAAGTGTATTGTCTACCTATCCCAATGCTTAGGAGGAGAATTAGAGGTGAATTTTTCCCTTTGTCTTCCATCATCTCCTGTCAATTCTGTGCTTGTTTTACTACTAGAAAGCTGGCTGAGTGAAGGGATTTAGGTTTCCACTGAAATAATAAAGTTGCCTGAGGGTACAGTCTAAGCTGTGTGCCTCACTGGGCTAGAACATGGGGCATAAAGAAGACTGGGTCTTGGCCTCTGCCTTTGACATTCTCATTGTCAAACCAGGGAGACCTGTCCAGCCATTAGGAGTTAGTGGGAGACTTTGAGGGAGCCAGGATAGTATTGTGGTGGTTAAGAGAGCAGGCTCTGGAGTCTGGGTTTGAATTTGGAAATACCTATTTACTAACTTCCTCCTCTAAATTGCCTTATCTAAGACATCGGACTAATAATAGTATATTATTCATAAAGTGGTTCTAACAATAGTATAGCATGATATATGAAATCATCAATTGGCCAGGCACATAGTAACTGCTTAATAAATGCAATCAATTTATGTTATTATAGGGGAGGGGCCAATTAGCCATCTGGGTAGAGTCAGGAAAGGTTACACTGTGGTCCCTTACAACTTATTTAAAGAGTATATATAATTGACCTTTAATAAATGCTTGCTTAGGGAATGAGTATGTTTTATGACAATAAAATAATTTATTGAGCATTTATTCTATGTTAAGCCCCATGTGAGCCTTATAAAGATATTTTCTCATTTAATTCTTATCTGATCCTAAGAAGAAAATACAATTCTTATCCACATTTCACAGATGGGAGTCCTGAGGTCTCAAAATATCAGTTATTTGCCCAAGATTACAGAGTAAGCTGTATTTAAGCTAGGATTTAAGTTCAGTCCAGACCAATTCAAAATTTCGCTTTTAACTTCTACAAGTTCTGCAAGCTTCTTTACCTAAAAGCACTGCTGAATTAAAACTAGCTTTTACTTATTATGTATTTGCTCAATTGATTGATACTAAAAATACGTTAGTATACAGAATCGAAAAATATTCATAGTATTTTACCTGAACATCTTCATTTTATAAATAAATACTTATTGTAGGAAAATAAGTAGGTATGGGAATAAAAAATAACATTATTACAACTCATAATTCCTATACACATTTTGCTGTAGATTTCTTCAGACTTTTTTCCCCAATGCATTGATGTTTGAGTTGTATGTATATAAACCCACATTTTTATGATAAAAATTGAATGAAGTTAAATCACACATATTTTCCCCTACTTTTTCATTAAGAATATATTGAAAACTCTTCACATGTTTGGTATGGTAGCACTTAGCATGGTTGATGGCACATAGTAAAGATTCAGCCAATGTCAGCAGCCATTGAAATTGTCACCACTGTCATCAACATCATCTTGCCCTCCAGCAAGGCTGTAATGTTTTGACATCCCAAAAACAAATCATTCTTTTCAACGCACCTCCAGCAAACTTGGCTTCTGACAGTTCTTTTGTGTATGCCAATCTTGAAGAATGAAAATGGAATTAGGCTGTTGTTTTACTTTGCACATGCTTTATTACTAATGAGATTAAACATTAGTCATTTTTATTTTTATGTTTTGAATTTTCCTTCACTTGCTATTTTATTAGTTCTCTATTTTATTTTTTTAATTTTTATTTTTTTTCTTGAAGTATGTTTGATTTACAATGTTGTGTTAGTTTCTGGTGTACAGAAAAGTGATACAGTTATATATATATATGTATATACACATATGTATATATAGTTTTTCAGATTCTTTTCCATTGTAGGTTTATTATAAGGTATTAAATATAGTTCCCTATGCTATACAGTAGGACCTTGTTGCTTATCTGTTTTATATATAGTTGTGTGTATCTGTTAATACCAAGCTCAATTTATGATGGAGAATGTTCTGCCTATGTTCTCTTCTGGGAGTTTTAAAGTGTCCTGTCTTATATTTAAGTCATTTTGCGTTTATTTTTGTGTATGTTGTGAAGGAGTGTTCTAACTTCATTGATTTACATGCAGCTGTCCAGCTTTCCCAACAACACTTGCTGAAGAGACTGTCTTTTCTCCATTGTATATTCTTGCTTCCTTTGTCGAAGATTAATTGACCATAGGTGTGTGGGTTTATTTCTGGGCTCTCTATTCTGTTTCATTGATCCATATGTCTGTTTTGTGCTAATACCATGCTATTTTGATTACTGTAGTTTTGTAGTATTGTCTGAAGTCTGGGAGTGTCATGCCTCTAGCTTTCTTCTTTTTCCTCAGGATTGCTTTAGCAATTCTGGGTCTTTTGTGGTTCCGTATAAATTTTAGGATTATTTGTTCTAGTTCTGTGAAAAATGTCATGGGTAATTTGATAGAGTGCATTGCATTAAATCTGTAGATTGCTTTGGGTAATATGGTCATTTTAACAATATTAATTCTTCCAATCCAAGAGCATGGGGTATCTTTCCATTTCTTTGAATCATCTTCAGTTTCCTTTATCAGTGTTTTATAGTTCTCAGTGTATACGTCTTTCACCTCCTTGGTCAAGTTTATTCCTAGGTATTTTATTTTTTTTGACATGATTTTAAGAGATTTTTTTTTTCTGACAGTTCATTTCATTTCTGTGTTTCCTGTACCTGGATATGTTTCCTTCTTTAGGTTTTGGAAGTTTTCAGCCATAATTTCTTCAAATACTTTTTTGGTTCCCTTTTCTCTTTTTTCTCCTTTTGGGATCCCTGTTATGTGTAGATTGGCATGCTTTTTTTTTTTTAACATCTTTATTGGACTATAATTGCTTTACATTGGTGTGTCAGTTTCTGCTTTATAACAAAGTGAATCAGCTATACATATACCTATATCCCCATATCTCGTCCCTCTTGCGTCTCGCTCCCACCCTCCCTATCCCAGCCCTCTAGGTGGTCACAAAGCACTGAGCTGATCTTCCTGTGGTACACTTTATATTATCCCATAGGTCTCATGTTGCTTTCATTTTTTTCATTTTCCTTTCTGTCTGCTATTCTGATTGAGTGATTTCCATTATTCTATCTTCCAGATCACTTCTTCTCTCTTCTGCATTATTTAGTTTACTATTTATTGCATTTAGCTCAGTTTCCATCTTGGCAATTGAGTTGTCTAATTTTAATTGTCCTCTTTATAGTTTCTATTTCCTCACTACAGTGATCCACACTTCTATCCATAGTCTTTCTTAATTTCTTCAGGATTTTTATTACTTCCTTTTTGAACTTGGGGTCTAGTAAACTGGAGAGGTCTGTCTCATTGTTTATTCTTTCAGGGGATTTCTCTTCTTTTAATTGGGAATGGTTTCTCCTTCATTTTACTTATATTTCTCTGACTCTATTAATTTAGGAGAAGCAGTTATCTATTGTGGTCTTGAAGGGCTGTTTTTATTTGAGTCTGATATTTTTAGCGTCCTGTATGAGTCTAATATTTTTTGTGCTAGGGCTGTTTTCTGTATGGATGCCTGCCACATCTTTCCTCAGTGTGTGCTGGCCATTATCCCCTTGATAGGGGGTGTGATTGATGTTGTGGTGGCCAAAGCCTGCACTGGATGTTGGAGGGGTCTCCTCTTTGCTCCATGGTTGTCATAGCCCTGTCGGGGGCAGGGCCTGCTCCCCAGTTATTGGAATAGAAGCCCTAAGATCTGGTTCTAAGCTGTGGTGTGAGGTAGGTGGGACTGGCGCACTCTCGCTGGGAAAGGAGCTGTCCACTGAGACGTGTGCTCTGTGATGTTGCCTGTCACCCTTGTGCGTGCTCACAAAGTACACTGTTGAAACTGCTCTCTGCCCCATCTCAGCAGAGGAAAAGCTAGCAATCAGGCTGCAAGTCCCTCAGGCGCTGTGCTCACAAATCTGCCAGTGGCGTAAATCCGTGGAAGTCACGCGCCCACCAGGAAGCAGTTCAGATTTCAGCCCCACTTCTGTGTGTCGGCAACCTGCAGGTGTTTGTGTACGCCCAGAGCTTGTAAGGTCGGGGCTGCACCCTCTGTGAGCAGGCTGAGAGTGAGGCTGCTGTGATAGGGCCATGCCCCTCCCTTTGCACTAGCAGTGACAATAGGGCTCCTATTTGCCCTCACACACCGCCAGCTGTGACCTGAACCACTATTACGGCCAAACTGAATCTCCTCCCTGGGTTTGTCTGCTGAAGCCCGAGTATCAGAACCCAGCTGCCACCGGCGAGCACTCCAGCAGGTATGCGCTTCAGGCTGGGGCATGCAGTGAGGTGGCCAGGACCTTCTGTGCAGGTCTCTCTTTGTCCTGCCTTCTACAAGCTAGTTGCTGCACTCACCTCTGAGCCCCTGAAGTCTCCTATCTGTCCTGGCTGATCTCCCAGCCCGTGAAGGCGGTTCCCAGGGTGAGGAAACTTTTCACAGCTCCCTCCAGGGGTACAGGTCCCGTCCTGCTTCCTTTTCTACCCCTTTCATCCTACCCAGTTATGTGGTGGTTTTTCTTGCAGCTGTGGCTGTATGAGACCTTCAGCCAGCACTCAGTGGGTGTTCTGTGAGAACTGCTCCAGATGTAGTTTTGGTGTATCTGTGGGAGGAGGTGAGCTCCACGTCCTTCTATTTCACCATCTTCATCTCCCAGTCTGCTTATTATTTTCTTATTGGTGAGTAAGGACTCTTTATGTTATGATTCTCATGTATTAAATGTATATTGCAGATATTTTCATCAGCTTGTGATTTGATTTTCTATTTATATTTTAGTGTATTTTTTAAACAATTAATTTAAAAATTAAGTAATTAAATTGGTTGGTCTTTTTTATTGTGGTTTTTCTCTTTGGCATTTTACAAATAAATGTTTTATTCATATTTATGTAATATAAATACGGCATTTTTGACATAAAAAAGTGGTATACATTTTTCAGAACTTGGGGAACCATTGGTATAAGAAATAAAGTCACATGGGGTATGAATCTGCATTTATGGTGTTACTGGGAAGAACTGAAAGGCTCTTTGCTTTGGGGAGAGTTTCAGTGGCTTGTGGATGTTTACCAAGCTCCTCGCTTGTCAAAGTCTGAAGATATGAGATTTTTTTTCTTTTTGTTTTCATCTCCTTTTCTTGAAACCAGAGTGTCTTGTTTTTCAGGTAATCCACTACAAAGTGCAATACATCAAAAGGGGCTCATCTTTATATTAAAGTTGGGACTCCTGAGGCAGAGGGATTAGTTACATTTTTGAAATTGTTAAATTAATACAATCAGAATAATAGTAATGGATCAAATATTTCTGCATCTTACATTATGTTGTTCATCATGAAGATGAAAATATTTTCACTTTTCAAAGATATACGTTTATGTATTATACAATATTAAGTAGATAAAAAATAGATACATCTTGCTGTAGACTTGAAAAAAATACTGACAAGTGTGTGGATGAAATTCTGGCTTATTTTATGAACTCAGTTTTTAACAGTTGGCTTATTCTGGATTAAAAGGCCATGTAATGAATCACTTTTATTGTGAAATTCATCAATCAAAATAGAAATGCCCTTCATCCCGTCAAAGAGATATGCTTTTATGAACAATTTAATCCAACATTTAACTGAAAATCCTTCTTTTCTTCTAGTTTTTGTTTCTATCAACTTGACATCATACATGGCTACTGATGGCAGTGATCTTGTAAGTACCCTTTGGAATACTTCAGACTGTAAATATTAATTGTCAGTTTGATGAATGAGTAAAAAATTAGGTCGATTTTAAGTTTGGCTAGCTATTTATTGTCCTCCATTTTGTTAGTCACAATGGAATTAAATGATCCTCTTGTTAGAGTCTGAGGGTTTCTTATGATCACCAAGCATTTGTTTAAGACTCCTAGCTATTTACTTTTAAAGAGCAAGAAACATAACTGGATTTTAACATACTGTACATAAATTATCTCCATTTTAAATTAACTATGTTATAGTGTAACCTCTCATGCAACTTCTATGGGAATAAGTCTGCTAATTATTATGGTGAAATTGTAGGTTCTTCTAAAAATAATTTTATAGCCATAAATTTGCCTAACTTAGGTAAGTCAATTGAGCAAATTTCCTCTATTAGATGAGGCAACTTATGCAGGGCAATTAGAGAAGTTGGTATCAGTAACATGACACTTCAAATAGAAGGGGATGTAGGATAGTGTGGGATTGGATGGTGTCCATTTTTTGGCAAATCTAATGACTTCGTGATGGACGCGTAGGACAGAGTTTTTGCAGCAGAGCCAAAAGCAGAATCAGAAGCGGAGTGTCCAGAAAATACAGTATAGACTTCCTGCCAAATAGGGAACCTGGACAATGGTTTCCTGATGAACATTAGGAGATGGATGTCAAGGAAGGTTGTAATAATAATGATGGAGAAATGGAGGGAGCCAGACAGCTCCTGGAAGGGCCACCTTACTAAAAAGCAGGACAGCATAGTAATTCTCTGCTTCTTAACAATTTCATATTCCAGAGAGAGAGAAGGCAATGACAGCACTTTAATTCTGATGCTACGTCTAAATGAGGAGGGAAAACTTGCTAGTGATGAAAAATGGTGGACACTTCGGGAGACAGGGCTGCAGAAAACTAAAAATGAAAACGCAAATTACAGTCACTTAGGCAAGCTAGGAAATTCGCTATCTAAAACTTGCAGAAAGAGGAAAGTGTGATTCTTTGGACATGAATGGGTGTGTGTGTTTGATGATCGAAATGTGAACAATCACAGTGAAGATAAAGAAGAACAACTAAGAGAATAAATGTGGCTGCGACGGAAGATTTTTGCTAGGATGAGATATAAAGGTGTTTGTACAGGGTGTTAAAGGAGGGTCTTATGGTCAAGGGCAAAAGCAAATGGATGTCACAGATCTGTAAAGATAGAGTCAGGGAGACTCAGGTTCACAATATCCAAAGTTTATGAAAAATTTTAAAAAGAAAAAAATGCATGGGATTATAAGCATATGTGTCCTGTGTATGTGTTATGTGGAACAAAGATATGAAAAGAAAGAATTAGGACTGTTGGGTCCTTGAGAAAGGTAATGGACGGTTTAATTATTACACTGCTTTGCTTTTTCTGAAGAAAAAAGGTAGTCTTCCAGCTGGAAGGAGTTCATCTTATATGTTTAAGAGGAAATGGAAATTAAGATAATAAGAGACCACCTAAGGACGTTAAATGCATAAGTTCGTTCATTCATTCATTGAGACATTCATTTAATGCTCACTGATTACCTCTCCTGAGTTTATCAAGTGTCAACCACTGTAATAGGTGAGAATTGGAGATTTAATTGTGACTTGAAACAAGTTAAAATCTTCACATCTTAAAAATAAAAGTATAGCCTTGGGTTTTGGAACAAAGATGGCAGATGTGATTACCAAAGGACTAACATATCATTCTGTAGCCCCCAATCTATAGCTATTACCACTGTAATAGGTAACCTGCTTCCCCTTGGTCCTGGGCACAAGTGGATTCTGTTCTTCTTGGTGGGAACTCTGGCTATTTATGGGTCTTTCTCATTTCATGAGCCATCCTCCACTCCTAGACGCAATCAGCTCAGCTCTCCTTGTGTGTCTATTTACCTGTTATTTTTATCTCACAGCCATCAGCGTCTGGGCAGTACTGCTTAATGTCTCTCTTAAGCATGTCTTCCAGCTGCTTTTCACTGGTTACCCTACTTTATCTTTCCATTCAGAAAATTAGTTCAATTTTCTGCTGTCATTTGTTCTCTAAATAAAATGTAACACAGGAGACCTATTTTTATGCTAGGTAGTTTCGGTAGGTGTGACACATTTGACCTAATCGCGTCCCGAATTACACCTCATTTCCACTAAACTAACATTTATTGAACTACATGTGCTGAGCTCTCTGCTCGGTGCTGGGCTACGAAGAGGAGAAGCCGACCACCTGGTCGGGGCAGGATGATATGGTGAAGTGGTGCTAATAAAACTGTTCAAGAAAGTAGATTCTAAGCATCTGAAATCTCATTATAGTATACTCATTATAGTATATTATAGTATAGCATAGTAAAAAAGCATCGCTCTTTTTTTTTGTTAAGCTGACTTGCTGTTATCTGATGGTATTCTTTTCTTTCCTCCGGTTTTCTCTCCTCTGAAGGGAAAGAGCAGAATTTTCAAAGCTAAAGCTTCACACAGAATCAAAAAGTATTAACTCACCAAGTTCTCTGTTTTCCCTCCCAAATATTTCTCCGTCTTCGCAGACGCAACGCTTGCCCTTCCTTCTGTTCACCGAGCTCTTTGCCTCTCTCTGCACCTGCTCTCAGCTACCCACCCCCGACTACTCTCCGCCGCCTCACAACAGCCAGGGTGGATTTTCCTAACTGCAGATGTGATTTTGCCACCCACCTGCTTCTATCTGTTCAGTGGCTTCCCTTGGCTCGCTGATGAACTTCATACTTTCAAACATAACTTACATGACGTGGCTTGGCCACTCTGAATGTGGTGACCACGTCCAAAACCTACCTGCACTCGGTGGTCAGTGCCTCCTGGCTTGTACCTGCATGTCTGTATCACATCCTCTTAGGCACAGGGCTTTATCTGGAGGGCCTGCCCTGACTCCCCAGTTCTAGGTAAGCTCTGTAATGGAGTGCAGACCTCATTATCCTTGTTCAGCTCTCTTTCGTCTGTGTTTCACTGGAAGCTGTGTTAGAACTTGCTTGCCATTGAACCTCTGGTCCTCGGCACTTAATAGTTGTGCAGTAAGTGGTGGTAATCACCTGTAGTATCCGGGTCATAGCTTTTTGGGAAATTTTTAACATAAATGATTAAATTTGGTACAATCGGTAAACATCCATTTGTGTAAGTCTTGATGTTTATAAGACTTTCCGTACATTATACTGTGGTGATTAAGCATTATACACCAAATCAGTATGGCTTAGTTTTCTTTTATGATTAGTTTCTTTTTTTTTTACATCTTTATTGGAGTGTAATTGCTTTACAATGGTGTGTTAGTTTCTGCTTTATAACAAAGTGCATCAGTTATACATATACATATGTTCCCATATCTCTTCCCTCTTGCGTCTCCCTCCCTCCCACCCTCCCTATCCCACCCCTCTAGGTGGTCACAAAGCACCGAGCTGATCTCCCTGTGCTATGCGGCTGCTTCCCACTAGCTATCTATTTTACATTTGGTAGTGTATATATGTCCATGCCACTCTCTCACTTTGCCCCAGCTTACCCTTTCCCCTCCCCATATCCTCAAGTCCATTCTCTAGTAGGTCTGTGTCTTTATTCCTGTCTTACCCCTACGTTCTTCGTGACATTTTTTTCTCTTAAATTCCATATATATGTGTTAGCATACTATGTGTTAGCATAGTAGTTGTTCTCTTTCTGACTTACTTCACTCTGTATAACAGACCCTAGGTCCATCCACCTCCTTACAAATAGCTCAATTTTGTTTCTTTTTATGGCTGAGTAATATTCCATTCTATATATGTGCCACATCTTCTTTATCCATTCATCTGTCAATGGACACTTAGGTTACTTCCATGTCATGGCTATTGTAAATAGAGCTGCAGTGAACATTTTGGTACATGACTCTTTTTGAATTATGGTTTTCTCAGGGTATATGCCCAGTAGTGGGATTGCTGAGTCATATGGTTATGATTAGTTTCTTATTAAAATAAATAGATAAATAAATAATAACGACCAGCATGTGAATCTTAAGGCTTGGTTAAGAAACTTCTCTGGTCTCAGATTTTAGTAACAACATTCTACCTAGAGAAGAAAAACAGCCTTAATTTAATGATGACAAGGCTCAGAGGGAATGTGACACATCATCTCTTTTACCATTGTACATAATTCTTTTCCCTAAAGCTTTCAGGGATGACTTTCAGGGATTGCTCTAGTGGGGAAGAAATGTCAGAATTATCTTAGATCAAAACTTTATGACAGTGTTTTCTCAAAAATTGTTTAAAATAAATTTCCTTCAGGAAATATTGCCTGGAAAAAATGTCAAGTGAAAACTTTTTCCTGAAACGAAAGTCTCTGCATATAAATCATGGTTACATTGCTCAATTTTTCTGCTGATGAGGACAAGCTCACTGAATGCGAATGGACATTTACTTCTGGCACTGTGGTCATTGGGTTATCTGCTGTTGCCTGGACTGTCATCTATGTGGTGATCTAACAGCAGACGGGTCCCTGATGCGTTTGCTTCACAAGAGAGCTCTCCATTCGATGTTCACAGAACATTGTATTGCCTGGTCTTTATGTGTACTGTGTGCTGTGAGCAGCCCAGATATGATTCCAGCCCCCATGGGAACCTGCTCTGCCCCCCCACTCCATCCCTGTGCTCATGGTGTGTGTCTCAGGGATGTGGTGATATTCAGGGATGAAGTGAGGAATCTATTTTCCACCTTTTTGATCAACTAGAAAGAGCTGAAATGTTGGCAGCTTGTTTTTTTAGGCTCCATCAACAGAACTCTATGTTGAATTGGCTGTGCCAATGCTGCCTTGGACGCAGGAGACTGTTTTGCATATTTTCTGTCCCAAGTAGGACTTCGAGTGGAGAAGTGTGTGACAGCTATCTGGGGACCAGATGACTGGGGGAGGGCTTGTTAACTACCACTGGGAAACTGTGTCCCTCCTCCCAGCGCCTCTCCTCCACCCCATGCCTTCCTATTTCTTGGGTTCCTGATTCTTAGTATTTGGTGGATATGGTTAAAACAGGATGCTGGAGAGCTACTGTGTTTTTTGAGGAAATAGTATTTTACCTTCAGGGAAACGCCAAGGGTCATCTCTCCAGGTGGGTTCAAACTTAGTGTCAATTGATCCCAGGGGCTTTTCTCTATGTATGTTCCTCTCTGGGGGGAGAAAGATGTTGGAGCAACTTTTATGTTGCTTTTCTCTGCTGATGTTAGCGGAGGTATTTTTCAGCTCTGAGTAATCAAACAGTAGAGATGGCTTTCCAGATATTTGTTAAATCTCCACTTGTACCAGGCACTATTATTAAGGCATTATAGGAAGTAAAATTTAATACAAGACCCAGTTAATCTTTTGGTAAATATTTATTGAACGCTTCCTCTGTGTCAGGCATCACTCTAGTTGCTATATTTTGAAGTCATGACGTGTTCAAGAATGTCAATTCTATCTTGAATTCTTGGCCAATCATTGACTCTAAGCAGAGTCGTCATTCAACTACAGAGCTGATAAAAGAGATTTGATAAAAAGCAACATTAACAGGGGAAGTGATTGAGTAGTTGTGTGGGATAGAGGGTTGGACCATTAGATGGATTGTGTTACTACCATGTATGTACCACTCAGATATATAAAGAGATAGATTATAATATCCATTTAAGAGGCATCAGCAAAGCATTGTGGAATATAAAAGACAGAAGAAGTAGTAACACTGAGTTAAACAATAGGCTTAGGAGTCTGACTGGCCTGGGTCCTAGTCTTGGCTCTGCTACTAGCTATGTGTGATCTGAAGGGAAGTTACTTAAGCACACTGAGATGAAGTTCCTTTTGTGAAAAGGAAGGTAAAAATAGTACCTACCATGAAGATCTTTGGGAAATAATATAAATCAATTGTTACAGTGACTACAAATGAATAACACTGGGTGAATGTAAGATTTTTATAAGAGCTCATGCCTTCTAAAGTCAGAAAGGGCTTTATGGTGGAGGTGGCATTTGACCTCGATCTGAAAGGATGAGTAAGCATTAAGCAGATGAAAAATGGGGGAAGAGAATAAAGCATTCAGAAGTATGGAGTTGTTAAAGTGCCTCACATTTCTGTAGGATAGAAAAAAGTTTAAGGTGCCAGGAGCAGAATTGGACAGATGTCTTGGTGGGATATTGAAGCTACTGTGGGAAGGGACTTGCTTGTCACTTAAACTGTGATTTCAAGGTGGAATCTCATACATGAAATGACTGGCTTCCATTCAATAATGGTCCTGCAGGTTCACACATAGACACTCCACTCTGCTATAAATACAGAGCAATGATAGACAAAGAGAAACATAGAAAACAGGAAAAGCACAGTTAGGCTCAAAAACACAGTAATCATCTCTATGGATCAGAAATAAAAAGTGGCAACATGACTGAAGCTTCGGCCTGTTGGGCACCTACCTCATCTGGAGGCAGGAAGCAGTTTGCCTCCTGGTCCAGGTTAGGGAGGTGGGAAAATGCTCTGCTAAATATGAGGGAGCTATGGTCACTTATTTTTTTAAATTTTATTTATTTATTTATTTTTGGCTGTGTTGGGTCTTGGTTGCTGCACACGGCCTTTAGTTGCGGTGAGCAGGGGCTACTCTTCCCTGCAGTGCACGGGCTTCTCACTGCAGTGGCTTCTCTTGTTGTGGAGCTCAGGCTCTAGGAGCATGGGCTTCAGTAGTTGTGGCTCACGGGCTCAGTAGTTGTGGCTTGCAGGCTTCAGTAGTTGTGGCTCTCAGGCTCAGTAGTTGTGGCTCGCAGGCTCTAAAGTGCAGGCTCAGTAGTTGTGGTGCACGGGCTTAGTTGCTCCGCGGCATGTGGATCTTCCCTGACCAGGGCTGGAACCCGTGTCCCCTGTACTGGCAGGCGGATTCTTAACTGCTGCGCCACGAGGGAAGTCCCTACGTTCACTTCTCAATGACAGTGGTAAACAGCAGCTCCCCCACTTGTGAAAGGGGCTAAAGATGAAAAGAGAAAAGCACTGCCTGGGGTTACACAATTCCACAAGCTACCTGAGGACCTAAGAAGGGAGGAATAGGGACACATATCAAAATCAGGAGCTAAACCTAGTCACCAGCCAGACCAGCAACTGGATAGGCAGGAATTCCCATGATGGCATCAGGACCTGATTGTAGGACCGATTCCACATCAGGTGGAGGCAACGTCCAAACGGATAAGGAGGGAGACCCGGCTGTAATGGGGGAAAGGGGAGCAGAGAGGGAGGGAGAGACTGAGAGAGAGAGGGAGGGGGAGAGAACATAAAGCCCTTCCACTCACAATTCTGCAAACTTAAAAGTCCAAAACAGATTTGAGAAATGCTAAGAAAGATAGACTCTCAAATACAAAATTCAAGTATAACTTTATTTTACATAAAAACAAAATTTTAAAGCCTGACAAAAAAAGCCTGTTACTCTCATGTCTCCTCTTTTCAATCAAGGTTCTGGTGAGACTAGTCTTCAGTGCTGTGTTGACTTCTTTAATTCCCATTCCTCCCCAACCCACTGGAATTTGTTTTCCAGCCAAGAGGACAATGAAACTGTTTTACCAAGGTCTCCAGGAGCTTTTTCTTTCCCTTTGACACTGGTCGTATTTAATGGTTTGGACTCACCTTTCCCTTCCATCTCTCCCTCACTTCCATGACAGCTCCTCTCCTGGTTTTCTTTTGTCCTTTGCTGTTCTGCTCAGTCTCCCTGACCTTTCCTGCTGCTTCCGTGTGAACATACTGGTCTTCCTTCGGATTCTGACTTCAACCCTTTGACATTCTACACATCTGGGTTATCTTATCCAAACTCAAGACTTCCACTCTCTGTACACTGATGATTCCTAATTGTATGTCTTTATTCCAGATTCCCTCCAAATCCTTAAACCCTTAAGTACTATATATACTGACTGTTTCCATCAGATGCCTCTTGTGTACATCAAACCCAATATGTTGATTACTGAATATATTATAATTCAGTATATAGGACCGTGTCCTCTATATTGATGTCATTTATCCCATTGCTTAAGCTGGAAACTCTTTCCCTGGCACGTTGCTCTCCCTCACTTTCCAGGTTCTAAATTCCTCCTCCTCTTCCCCCTCAGCTCCCTGTCCATCCTTCCTTTTCTCCTCTCTCTTTCTTCTTCTCCCTCTCCCTAGTCCCTCTTTTATAATATTTCTCGAATTTCTCTTCTGTGTAGAAAGTGCCATTGCTTCCAGCTTCACCTCAGACTCTAGTCCTTGCTTCCCTGTCCTCCTCCTTTATACAACATCAACAACCAAAGCAAATACCTTAAAGGCTACTACTTTGTGAATTTTACTCTTGAAACAAATACTTGCCTTTTACCATTTACTTTTGTGACTTTGGGCACAATACTGAACCTCCGTTTGCTTCCATTTCCTCACCTGTAAAATGTGCATTATAATAGCACCTAAGCCATAAATATTGTGAGCATTCAATCCAGGTGTTTATGAGAAGACTCAGAGCAGTGACTGGCCTATGGCAAACATTATATGAGTATAAGCTTTATATATATTTCTTAGCTATCATTGTTTTCAATTACTGTCTATTGTTATTATAAAGTCTCTTATCTGTCTTCATTTTTCACTAATAGAGATTTTCTTTTCATATTAACTTATTAAGTAATATTAAAGTGGTTAGCCTTCTGAAAAAAACTAAGCAAGTTTTTCATGTATTTTTACAGGTAAAATTTTAATATATAAAAGCTTTAAAATTCTCTTTACAAAGTTGAGTTTAATTTGCCAGGAAGGAGGAAAGATGTTTGTGGGGCAAAGGTGTTTGTGGGGCAAAGTTGTTTGTGGAGAAACATGCCTAATAGCTTTATCAGCTGGAGCTGGCTTGGATCTAAAATATTTAGGAATTTTTGTGGCTTCATTAAAGTAGTGGTAAAATTGGCAATCGTGAGGTTTTACACCATGGAACTTGGGTAAATGCCACAAATCAAGACTAGCATAACACTATATAATTTTGCTTAATACCAGGACCATTGTGAAGTTTGATGTAATGACAAACCACTTTATGGTGAATTTTAATATATCATGGGGGGTAAATTGTACCTGTAAGAGTTAATAATTACTATATATATTAGAAGTCAATATAATAATTACCCTGATCTTGGTTGTGAGCACCATCATTCAATATCAGAGGAGGTCCATTTGTATATTTTACACTGGTTCCTTTTTAAGTTTATACAACGTGTGATTTTGAGTGATCAATGACCAAGTGAATTTTTTAACCACCTTAAAAAGTAAAAGAAAAATAGTCTTTTTCAATAAAAAGGAAATATTTATTTAAAAGAGAAAATTTTCTCAAGTTTTAGAACCAAGTTAGGGCAAATTCAGAATTTAGAGTAATTCTTCAGTTTTACCTGCAACATGCCAATGGGTAGAAAATTGTGTGAGAAAAATATCTTATTAGGCTTCGGATATTTGTTATGATTGTTTTAATTCCCTATTGAAAAACTGTCTCATAAAACGCACACTGCTTGCTTGGCTTTTTGTCACTCACCTAGTGAAATAAACCACATGTAAGATCTTTATGAAACTGACTAGTTCGTGGGTTCCATTTCCTGTTGTGAGGGGTTAGATGTATCTCAAATTCACTAAAGTTCTCAAGATTGTTTTCATTTTTTCATGTAAACCAGTTTAGGTTTCAAATTCATATATTTCAAGTGAAACTGAAATTCTCTCTAATTTGTCGTTTCTGTAATATGCAGTTCTGCTTCTGGTTGGGGGAAAGAGTTTGAACAGTTATACAGATTTTATGATAATTTGCCTTAGGAGAAGTACTGTCTGAGGAGGGCAGACTCAATGACCAAACTCCCTGCCCCCCTTTAAAAAAGTCTGAATAAAGTCCTCTGGGTGTTGGGCACTCACATTGCTTGAGGTATTGTCCTGCTTAGAGCCCCACTTCTCATCCAGCCCAGGTGCAAGAATCTAGCATAGATGGAGCCCTGGTTTGGGGCAAAGTTGAGATAGAGCCTACAGTTTGATGGGGAGCTTTCTCTATAACCAGCCATACGGTTGGCTGGTAGAGCTGGAGAGCCCTTGCTGCACTGGGAGTCCATAAGCGATGGATGGAGGAGACTCACTGACTTCCAGTCAGGAGGCTTGGAGTGGGTGATGCTTCCCTTTACAGATCCTACAGCTGTCCTCTCCTACTTCCTCTCTCTCTTCTTATCAGAGCTGCTCTTTTTGTATGAGCTAATGTGATTTACCTTGTTCCGATGGGGCCAGAACGCTCTAGGAATGCCTCTGTCTACAACTCCCTTTTCTTCCTATTCCCCTGGTTCTTAGTTTGTCTTGAGTGCTTCCTGGGGTCTCCTGGAGCCCAGATTTTCTATAAGTGTTCCCACGATCTAAATTGACTTACTCTCTTCTTCACCTTTAGTCCTGGCTCTCAACTAAGTTCTAGCTATCCAAATGGTATACATTATGCCAATAAGATATTTGGGCTAATATATTTTGTTAATAGGTTTTGCTGACCTCAGATAATTGCCTATAGAAAAGACTCCAGGAGACCTTTTGAGGGGATGGTGGGAATTTTAGACCGAGATGCAGGTCAGTGTGGGAGATATCCTATGAAGCGGAGCTGGGACTGGAACTTGGTCAAAAATGCCTAAATTTTAGTTGTGTGTCGTGACTCTAGCATGTCTACTCTTGACTAAAATTTAGAGCAATTATTGCCTTTGTCATGTCCTTTTTTCACAAGGACGATTAATTTCTTCAGGAATAAAATTTTCTTCTAACATTTGTAAAATAAAAAGTCGGTACGGGATTTCCCAGGAAATACAATTTAAGCACTTTAACTTCATCATTGTTGCTGAAGGAAATACAAATCCTACCTATCTTGAAAATTACTAGGAAATTTTTGTTTATTAGATATGAAGTACTTGTTTATATCTATAATCATGTATTATAGTACATAGTCACATAAAGTATTTTTAGTTTTTAGTGCACTTTCAGGTACAATCTTGTTAAATATTTTTGAGACCTACAGGATTGGAATTATTATAAATATCTTGATTTTACGAATGAGGAAGTTGGTTTTGAGTAATAAACTGATTTTTCCCTGAGTAACACAGCTACTACGTATGACAACCGTGAGCTGATTTCAGGCCTCTGGATTTTAAAATCCCATTTTATTTCCACTCTGTCATATTCCCTCTTCAAACATATTGTAGAACCATTGTAGCTATTAGATCAATAGTTAGATATGGAGAATACTAGCCAGGTGCATCTAAAATAACATTATAAAATCTTGTAATAAGATTGCATACCAGTTTTTAGAACTGCTTTTCAATTATGTACAATGTTTTTCAAATTCTCCACTTGTTACCAGAAAAGATTAAATCAATTAAACTTGACTAAATTCGGTTTAGATATTGTGGAGGAAAAAATGAAACTTCTTTAATCTAAAATGTTTCTCTCTCTGCACACACATACAAAGCCATTGAAAGCATTTTTTTTTTGTTTTCTATTTTTGCTGATAGTCTGATGATTTTACATGAATTGTTTAAAATGTATTGTGAAAAACATGTATTTCAGATTGTCTTTTGTCTGATTTGAATATTTGAAGAGCTAGTATCAAATAGAAATTGGCAATTAATTTATCTTCCATAAAACATATGAGAAACATTCAGAGATACTTAAGGCAATATGTAATTTAAATCTAGATGTAAATAAGAATTTCCTGATAAGGAGGGTTGATAGGTACTTAGATCTCACCAAAAGAGGTTGTGGAACTTCTTTTTTCTGGGATGTTTACTTCATGTGACTTAGATGCAACCCCATGGTGTTAGCAGGACCATAAATTTAACAATCTGATGTGAACCTGTAGTATTGCGACATTGCAATGGTTATCTTGCAGGTTTATTTAAATAATTGCTGTTATTTAGAAAAGGCACAAAAAGAAGCACAACATAATTTTGTCTTCTCTCACAAAAAATAAAAAGGGAAATATTTTTATTATTTTTAAGAACTTGAGTGAACGGTGTCCTGTCATAACTAAAGCGGTAGTGAGAAAGATGCCTGTGGGTGGAAACAGGAAACATTAGTGATAAATGCTGTTACATGTTTTTTTCAGGTGCAGCTCCATGTCTATTGATTCTAATTAGCACATTTTGTGCCTCAGCTAGTAGCTCCCCTTTAGCTCTGCTTGGAGAGTTTTTTTTTTAGCTTCCATCCTGCTCATACATACTGCCACCTCCTCCCTGTTTCTCTCGTTACAAATGTTACAACACAATCAGAAATTTCCTCTTTTCTTTCCTTCCTGCATTTCCAGCAGGTTCCCTTGCGTCAGAAGCAGAGAAAGAAAACTAAAGGTAATTAGATCTTTTGTTTCTTTATCCCGTTTGTGTGTGTGAGTGCCCTTTCTCCTGGATGCCTTCTTTAGGATCTGATTTTTGTCTGTCTTAATGCTAATATCAGAAGGTGGATGGCAGATTAATTTGGGGTTCTTTTGGATCGATTTTAAGAAATAACGACATGCTGTTCATTTGGATTAATCCCCGTGGTATGTCAATAGAGCTTAGAAAGACTGGCACTGAGTCGGGGAAGTGGCCGTGTTTCTAGGTGGGCATTAACCCTTTTGCATCTCTTGCATAACTACTGCTATTATTGTTGAAACGAGCTGTGTTAGTGCAGTGATGTGCCTGCCAGACTCATGATTTTCATGTTTTCAGCTTATTCCATTGAAGAATATTCTTAGACTAACACTTGCATGTGAGTCTCACTGTTTCTTTGATCATATCTTGTACCTTCTAAGCACCAAATGAATGGTTAAAAATAAAATCGATAAATTACTTTCTTTTTGCATTTGCTTTGCATAAATCTTGGTACAAAAATCCAACTTCCTGGAGGTAAACAGCAAACAGTTATCTTTCAGTCTGTCACATACATCGGGGTACGATGTTACCTACCTTTTTCACATAATTGTTGCAGGTTTTTTCACCATGAGTCGGAGGAGGATATCATGTAAAGACCTGGGGCACGCTGACTGCCAAGGGTGGCTATGTAAGAAAAAGGAAAGAGGAACTTTCCTAGGCAACAAATGGAAAAAGTTCTGGGTGGTCCTGAAGGGATCATCTCTGTACTGGTACAGCAATCAAATGGTGAGTCCACTGTCTTCCTCCTGTCCCAGGACTCTTTAACAAAGGGTGGGTCCAAGATCATTGTGGAACAGGTGATCCCCATGGGAAAGATCATTTTTATTTCTGGGACTTGGAACAGAGCAAAGAAACAAATAAGTTCTAGAAACTGTTTCTGTAGATATGTAGATTATTCTATTATACTTGATGGAGGAGAAAACCATCCTGCTTGACTAATCTTTGGTTGAAGAGGGGCATCCAAATATATATCCTTATTGAAGGAGGATTTCAGGGCCTGTTAATGTTACTCTTCCATGATGCTAATCATTTCAGGATTTCCTTGGACAGCACTTGATATGGGAACTTGACATTGTTAAGAGCTCTACTAAAAAAATGGGACTCAACTTTAAGACCTATTGGGGTGTAAATGGATTCAGTCCACAGGAAGCTATTTTCTTTTCTCCTCCTTTATTATCTTCTTTTCCTCTGACCTTCTCTATCAGGTGGGTTGGTTTTGGAATCGCTAACCTGTGTGCCGGCATTGCGTTGGTGACTGTCATCTCTTGTTCTTTGGCATGTACAGTGAAGGCATTAAACTAATGATGCTTGGACAACACTTGATAAGAAAGCTGCCTAATTTATCCTGTAATAGGCACTTCACTTTTGTGGTCTGCTTTGCAGGCGAGGTTTCTGTTGGAAAGGGCTGCAAATAAAGTTACTGTTAAAATGTGTACTGATCTTTCCTGGCTTGAAACATTCTGAAAACAACGCTATTTGTCGAATATTGAGTAGAGACCTCTCACAAAGGAACTCTCTCCACGAACACCGAGTAGCCATTTGCTGATCTCAGGAGAGCCTGAGTTTCTCTTTGTGGTAGAGTGAAGGTCAGCAATGGATGTCCTTTAATCCATTAAGGGAAAATCATTTAAAAATTGACCACAAGCCAGAAAAATTCTTTTTATGTGACACCATTCTTTTAAAATGACTTGGGTATGCCCATCTCTCAAGCAACAGAGCTTTAGGGCAAATAACTTTATAAACGTAAAATAAGTGCCCCGTGTAGTTTGTGGGTGAAATTTTTAGTTGATAAATTTACATTCACTGGCCACTAATCAAAAAATTGTGTACCCACATAACCCAAGGCACCTGTCCTGTAAGGATTTGATTAAACTGGACCCAAATCCAATTCCAGTGCCCTGGAATAAGCATCCTCCCCTGTGCTTTTCTCTGTACTCCCCCTCCCCCATCCCCCGTTCCCAAGCTTACAGATTTGGTTTCACCCAAAACATGGTACAAAATTCTCACTGAGTTTTATAAAAAAAATATATTTTTGAGCTTTTGGTGAGTTTTAACAATTTTATCAAATATTTGGGAGCTTCACAAGAAAGAAACACCTTGCAGAGTATGCAGTCTTCCACTATCTTCTTCTTCTCTCTTTTCTTCTCCCCTCCTGGATACATTTACCATCTTGTCTAGCATGGAATAGTTTTACCCAAATTAAGGCAAACTGGAGCTGGAGGTCTCACCTTCTATCCTAAGGGATTTTTCCTGAACAAATACAGCTTCCTTCTTAACGAAGGTTAATTAATTGTGGTTAATATAACTTTCTCCCTCTCATTTATAATATTTTAGGCTCTTGCTTTTGGTTAGTTGTGCAAGTGATAGTTTGCATCTTCTATGAAATGAGAGGGCTTACTGATTTACCTTTTAATAGCTCTCTAGGAATTTTCCGAGGCTGTTGGAAGGATTGGGTACTGAGGGAGCATGACACATCTGTGGGAAGTAACAAAACTCAGATATAAGCATAGCATTAATTTTCTCATTCAGTCACATTATTCTGCACGTATGTTCTGGTGCTGTTCCTGTCTTCATGGAATCGAGTCCCCTCTGAACCACACATAGTTACAGATTTGGCTTATTTGGCTTCATAAGTTCATTTGGCTTAAGCTTCTCTTAGAAGAGCAATGAATTACCTATTTTAGGCATTAGGAATCTCATGCTTCCACCGGGAGCAGCACTGTTGACTGAGACTAGATTAGAAAGAGGAAGAGGAGAGAGCATCGGACCCCCTTGGGCACCCCTGGCCTCACTTGCTGTCATGCAAACAGATAAAGCAATATTCACATAGCAAATCACGTACTCGAATAGAATTAGATTAGAAACATTGAATGGAGAATAAATTCACTGTTATTTGGCCACAGAATTATTCTATTAAACTTGTGGTATATAACAGAAGGACCCTTTCAACTTCCTAATTCTATGACTGTGTTACAGAGGAATAATCTCTACACACACACACACACACACACACACACACACACACTCTGGCATCTTAATTATATGTTTGTTTGGGGGAAAAAAGGCTACTCAGTGAATACTTAATTAACAGTCATAGTCCTGCTATCTGTGTGAATATCAACTGTGAAATAATTGCCGAACACGTACCCTCAGGCTGAGAATATTTATTTACTTTCTGCCACTCAAGGAATTCAGATTCAATAAAGTAGCTCCCAAGGCACCAACGTCTTATGAACAAACTTCTGTTTCTTCTACCTTCCCTGTTCCCCATTCTTTCTCATATGGTAACGGAGCTGATAGCATCACAGCCAGAGCCACCTCTTATCGAGGTACCTTCGCCTACCGTATGTCAAGGGAGAGTCGAGGTACCTTTCATACACACTCTTTTTAACTTCTCCAAAATACCCTCCAAGGTAGCAATTGTCACCACGTTTAGAAAGTTGGGAAGGCTGAGACTCATAGAACATGTGTACATTCTCCAAGTGACCCAAGTGACCTAAGGGAAGAGGGTCAAATAGATCCTCTTTAGCCCCTTTGACTCTTCAGCCCCCGGTTGTTGTCATATGCCAACCTGACTCCATGCAGGGACCAGGATAAATGATGTGGTTCAACTCACCTATTGTCTGCATTCAATGGGGTTTGGAGAGAACAACTCTAGAAGGGAAACGTGGGGCCGTTCTTATGTGCAAGTACAAGTGAGCTCATGGGATCCCCTTGCTTGTCTCTCTTGTTCCCTGACACAACCTGAGGAGACATCGCCCTCACCTCTCTCAGCGTTTTGTCATTGCTGTTACCTAGTAACTGATGCATGGTGTACTGCCTTCTTCCATCACTCTCTGCTGCTTTAAAAAGTACTACCCAGATTTCCTTGAGAAAGGTCAAATCCAGACAGTCATCTACCATTTTTCACACCCCATATTATGTGCATAGAATGAGATGCAGCACACAAGAATTTATGCCATGTCTTACAAAACCATATTCAAGTTGAACAGACTTAAAAATCCAGGCTGTTTAAAATCCTGGATTGAAATCCACACAATTGTTTTCCTTTGCCTCTAGATAAAAGTACCAGTTCATTTCCTGGCTCCTGGGCGTCTCCTGACCTGTACCTATCTTACTTCCCCAGCTTCCCCACCTCCACCCAAGCTTCAACTACAGAACTGCATTTAATTCCTTATTACTGTCCTATATGCCGGCTGTCTCTTTAAGCCTTTGCATATGCTGTTTTTCAGCTCAGAAAGCTCTTTGCCTTCATGCTGTACAGTCTTTCTCCCACCCAATTCCATCAAGCTTATTCCTCCTCATAAGTCAAATCTTAGTTTAAATAGCGCATCCTCGAGGTGTTCTTACCTTTCCTCTGACCCAAATTAGGCTGCCTCTTCTTCTCCCATAGCAACCTATACGTATACACTTATCTTCCTCTTTCGTACATGTTGTTAGACTTGCTGTTTTCCATAATTGATAATAATCTCTGTAGGGAAAGACCGTAGTATATCTTTAGCGCCTTAGGTAGTGTCTGATACTTCCTAGGCACTCAAGTAATATTTGTTGATTTCATAAATAAATCAGATTTAGGAATCATCAGCATTTACCTTACCCATGGGAATTTTGAGAAATGGGATGGTGAATAAGGACTGCTTTCTTTAAAAATTTAATTTAATTCATTTTTATACAGGAGGTTCTTATTAGTCATCCATTTTATACAAATCAGTGTATACATGTCAATCCCAATTTCCCAATTCATTACACCACCACCCCAGCCCCTCCAGTTTCCCCCCTTGGTGTCCATACGTTTGTTCTCTCCATCTGTGTCTCTATTTCTGCCTGCAAACGGGTTCACCTGTACCATTCTTCTAGGTTCCACATATACGTGTTAATATACGATATTTGTTTTTCTCCTTCTGACTTATTTCACTCTGTATGACAGTCTCTAGATTCATCCACGTCTCTACAAATGACCCAATTTCGTTCCTTTTTATGGCTAAGTAATATTCCATTGTATATATGTGCCACATCTTCTTTATCCATTCATCCGATGATGGACACTTAGGTTGTTTCCATCTCCGGGCTATTGTAAATAGGGCTGCTATGAACATTTTGGTACATGTCTCTTTTTGAATTATGGTTTTCTCAGGGTATATGCCCAGTAGTGGGATTGCTGGATCATATGGTAATTCTATTTTTAGTTTTTTAAGGAACCTCCCTACTGTTCTCCATAGTGGCTGTATCAATTTACATTCCCACCAACAGTGCAAGAGGGTTCTGTTTTCTCCACACCCTCTCCAGCATTTGTTGTTTGTAGATTTTCTAATGAAGCCCATTCTAACTGGTGTGAAGTGATACCTCATTGTAGTTTTGATTTGCATTTCTCTGATAATTAGTGATGTTGAGCAGCTTTTCATATGCTTCTTGGCCATCTGTATGGCTTCTTTGCAGAAATGTCTATTTAGGTCTTCTGCCCATTTTTGGACTGGATTGTTTGTTTTTTTAATATTGAGCTGCATGAGCTGTTTATATATTTTGGAGATTAATCCTTTGTCCGTTGATTCATTTGCAAATATTTTTTCCCATTCTGAGGTTGTCTTTTCGTCTTGTTTGTAGTTTCCTTTGCTTTGCAAAAGCTTTTAAGTTTCATTAGGTCCCATTTGTTTATTTTTGTTTTTATTTCAATTACTCTAGGAGGTGGATCAAAAAAGATCTTGCTGTGATTTATGTCAGAGTGTTCTTCCTATGTTTTCCTCTAAGAGTTTTATAGTGTCCGGTCTTACATTTAGGTCTCTAATCCATTTTGAGTTTATTTTTATATATGGTGTTAAAGAGTGTTCTAATTTCATTCTTTTACATGTAGCTGTCCAGTTTTCCCAGCACCACTTATTGAAAAGACTGTCTTTTCTCCATTGCATATCATTGCCTCCTTTGTCATAGATTAGTTGACCATAGGTGCATGGGTTTATCTCTGGGCTTTCTATCCTGTTCCATTGATCTACATTTCTGTTTTTGTGCCAGTACCATATTGTTTTGATTACTCTAGCTTTGTAGTATAGTCTGAAGTCAGGGCGTCTGATTCCTCTAGCTTCGTTGTTTTCCCTCAAGACTGCTTTGGCTATTCAGGGTCTTTTTTGTCTCCATACAAATTTTAAGATTTTTTGTTCTAGTTCTGTAAAAAATTCCATTGGTAATTTGATAGGGAGTGCATTGAATCTGTAGATTGCTTTGGATAGTATAGTCATTTTCACACTATTGATTCTTCCAATCCAAGTACATGGTATATCTCTCCATCTGTTGGTATCATCTTTAATTTCTTTCAACAGTGTCTTATAGTTTTCTGCATACAGGTCTTTTGTCTCCCAGGTAGGTTTATTCCTAGGTATTTTATTCTTTTTGTTGCAGTGGTAAATGGGAGTGTTTCCTTAATTTCTCTTTCAGATTTTTCATCATTAGTGTATAGGAATGCCAGAGATTTCTGTGCATTAATTTTGTATCCTGCTACTTTACCAAATTCATTCATTAGCTCTAGTAGTTTCCTGGTGGCATCTTTAGGATTCTCTATGTATAGTATCATGTAATCTGCCAACAGTGACAGTTTTACTTCTTCTTTTCCAATTTGTATTCTTTTTATTTCTTTTTCTTCTCTGATTGCCGTGGCTAGGACTTCCCAAACTATGTTGAATAGTAGTGGTAAGAGTGGACATCCTTGTCTTGTTCCTGATCTTAGAGGAAATGCTTTCAGTTTTTCACTATTGAGAATGATGTTTGCTGTGGGTTTGTCATATATGGCCTTTATTATGTTGAGGTTGGTTCCCTCTATGCCCACTTTCTGGAGAGTTTTGATCATAAATGGGTGTTGAATTTGTCAAAAGCCTTTTCTGCATCTATTGCATTTGTCAAAAGCCTTTTCTGCATCTATTGAGATGATCATATGGTCTTTCTCCTTCAGTTTGTTAATATGGTGTATCACGTTGATTGATTTGCATATATTGAAGAATCCTTGCATTCCTGGGATAAATCCCACTTGATCATGGCGTATGATCCTTTTAATGTGCTGTTGGATTCTGTTTGCTAGCATTTTGTTGAGGATTTTTGCATCTATATTCATCAGTGATGTTGGGTCTTTTTTTGTAGTATCTTTGTCTGGTTTTGGTGTCAGGGTGATGTTGGCCTCAGAATGAGTTTGGGAGTGTTACTTCCTCTGCAAGTTTTTGGAAGAATTTGAGAAGGATGGATGTTAGCTCTTCTCTAAATGTTTGATTGAATTCACCTGTGAAGCCATCTGGTCCTGGATGTTTGTTTGTTGGAAGATTTTTAATCACAGTTTCAATTTCATTACTTGTGATTGGTCTGTTCATATTTTCTATTTCTTCCTGGTTCAGTCTTGGAAGGTTATACCTTTCTAAGAATTTGTCCATTTCTTCCAGGTTGTCCATTTTATTGGCATAGAGTTGCTTGTAGTAGTCTCTTAGGATGCTTTGTATTTCTGCAATGTCTGTTGTAACTTCTTTTTCATTTCTAATTTTATTGATTTGAGTCCTCTCCCTCTTTTTCTTGATGAGTCTGACTAATGGTTTATCAATTTTGTTTATCTTCTCAAAGAACCAGCTTTTATTTTTATTTATCTTTGCTATCATTTTCTTTGTTTCTATTTCATTTATTTCTGCTGTGATCTTTATGATTTCTTTCCTTCTGCTAACTTTGGGTTTTGTTTGTTCTTCTTTCTCTAGTTCCTTCAGGTGTAAGGTTAGATTGTTTATTTGAGGTTTTTCTTGTTTCTTGAAGTAGGCTTGTATAGCTATAAACTTCCCTCTTAGAACTGCTTTTGCTGCATTCCATAGGTTTTGGATCATCATGTTTTCATTGTCATTTGTCTCCAAGTATTTTTTTATTTCCTCTTTGATTTCTTCAGTGATCTCTTGGTTATTTAGTATCGTATTGTTTAGTCTCCATATGTTTGTGTTCTTTACGTTTTTTTCCCTGTAATTGATTTCTAATCTCACAGCATTGTGGTCAGGAAAGATGCTTGATATGATTTCAGTTTTCTTAAATTTACTGAGGCTTGATTTGTGACCCAAGATAGATCACAATCTTGTGATCAAGCTTTGTGATCTATCCTGGAGAATGTCCTGTGTGCACTTGAGAAAAAAGTGTAATCTGCTGTTTTTGGATGGAATGTCCTATAAGTATCAATTAAATGTATCTGGTCTATTGTGTCATTTAAAGCTTGTTTTTCCTCGTTAATTTTCTGTTTGGATGATCTGTCCATGGTGTAAGTGAGGTGTTAATGTCCCCACTATTATTGTGTTACTGTCCATTTCCTCTTTTATAGCTGTTAGCTGTTGCCTTATGTATTGAAGTGCTCCTATGTTGGGTGTATATATTTATAATTGTGATATCTTCTTCTTCAATTGATCCCTTGATCATTATGTAGTGTCCTTCCTTGGCTCTTGTAACATTCTTTATTTGAAAGTCTATATTATCTGATATGAGTATTGCTACTCCAGCTTACTTTTGATTTCCATTTGCATGGAATATCTTTTTCCATCCCCTCACTTTCAGTCTGAATGTGTCCCTAGGTCTGAAGTGGGTGTCTTTTTGATAGCGTATATATGGATCTTGTTTTTGTGTCCATTCAACAAGCCTGTGTCTTCTGGTTGGAGCATTTAATGCTTTCACATTTAAGGTAATTATCGATATGTATGTTCCTATGACCATTTTCTTAACTGTTTTGGGTTTGTTTTTGTAGGTCCTTTTCTTTTGTGTTTCCCACTTAGAGAAGTTCCTTTAGCATTTGTTGTAGAACTGGTTTGGTGGTGCTGAATTCTTTTAGCTTTTGCTTGTCTGTAAAGCTTTTGATTTCTCCATTGAATCTGAATGAGATCCTTGCCGGTAGAGTAATCTTGGTTGTAGGTTCTTCCTTTCATCACTTTAAGTATATCATGCCACTCCCTTCTGGCTTGTAGAGTTTCTGCTGAGAAATCAGCTAACTTTATGGGATTTCCCTTCTATGTTATTTGTCGTTTTTCCCTTCCTGCTTTCAATAATTTTTCTTTGTCTTTAATTTTTGCTAATTTGATTACTATGTGTCTTGGCGCGTTTCTCCTTGGGTTTATCCTGTATGTGACTTTCTGCAGTTCCTGGACTTGGGTGGCTATTTTCTTTCCCATGTTAGGGAAGTTTTCGACTATAATCTCTTCAAATATTTTCTTGGGTCCTTTCTCTCTCTCTTCTCCTTCTGGGACCCCTGTAATGCGAATGTTGCTGCATTTAATGTTGTCCCAGAGGTCTCTTAGGCTGTCTTCATTTCCTTTCATTCTTTTTTCTTTATTCTGTTCCACAGCAGTGAATTCTACCATTCTGTCTTCCAGGTCATGTATCCATTCTTCTGCCTCAGTTATTCTGCTATTCATTCCTTCTAGTGTATTTTTCTTTTCAGTTATTGTGTTGTTCATCTCTGTTTGTTCTTTAATTCTTCTAGATCTTTGTGAAACATTTCTTGCATCTTCTCAATCTTTGCCTCCATTCTTTTTCTGAGGTCCTGGATCATCTTCACTATCATTATTCTGAATTCCTTTTTCTGGAAGGTTGCCTATCACCACTTCATTTAGTTGTTTTTCTGGGGTTTTATCTTGTTCCTTCATCTGGTACATAACCCTCTGCCTTTTCACCTTGTATCTTTCTGTGAATGTGGTTTTTGTTCCACAGACTGAAGGATTGTAGTTTTTCTTGCTTCTGCTGTCTGCCCTCTGGTGGATGAGGCTATCTAAGAGGCTTGTGCAAGCTTCCTGATGGGAGGGACTGGTGGTGGGTAGAGCTGGTTGTTGCTTTGGTGGGCAGAGCTCAGTTAAACTTTAATCCACTTGTCTGCTGATGGGTGGGGCTGGGTTCCCTCCCTGTTGGTTGTTTGGCCTGAGGCGATGCAACACTGGAGCCTACCTGGGCTCTTTGGTGGGGCTAATGGCAGAGTCTGGGAGGGCTCATGACAAGGAGTACTTCCCAGAACTTCTGCTGCCAGTGTCCTTGTCCTCACAGTAACACACATCCACTCTCTGCCTCTGCAGAAGACTCTCCAACACTAGCAGGTAGGTCTGGTTCTGTCTCCCTTGGGGTCACTGCTCCTTCCCCTGGGTCCTGATGAGCACACTACTTTGTGTGTGTGCCCTCCAAGAGTGGAGTCTCTGCTTCCCGCAGTCCTGTCAAAGTCCTTCAGTCAAATCCCACTAGCCTTCAAAGTCTGATTCTCTACGGATTCCTCCTCCCATTCCCGGACCCCCAGATTGGGAAGCCTTACGTGGGGCTCAGAACCTTCACCCCAGTTGGTGGACCTCTGTGGTATAAGTGTTCTCCAGTTTGTGAGTCACCCACCCAGCAGTTATGGGACTTGACTTCATTGTGATTGTGCCCCTCATACCGTCTCTTTGTGGCTTCTCCTTTGTCTTTGGATGTGGGGTATCTTTTTGGTGAGTTCCAGTGTCTTTCTGTCGATGACTGTTCAGCAGTTAGTTGTGATTCTCATGTTCCTGCAAGAGGGAGCGAGAGTACATCCTTCTACTCTGCCATCTTGAACCAATCTCCCCTGTCTTTGTCAGAGTTGAATGAAGGAGCTTTCAAATTATATGGAGGGAAAAAAAATCTGTTTTAAAGTTATGTGGACTACTGTCTTCCTTCTTCTATCCCTCATATTACACAGCACAATCCTTGGTATGATTTGCTAAATTCTTGTTAGAGTGAAGGTATCTTATTTTGTTGTTGTGTTTTACATTCAGGCAACAAATGAGTTGGGGATTGTTCCCATTAAGCAGGTGAAGATTATACTTCCATTTCTCTAGTGAAAGATCATCTTTCCCAGCAAGAGACAGTTATAACCAGTGAGTCTTACAGAAACTCAAGACCTTCTCCCTTTTAAGATCTGAATGCCAGAAGAATCTACCATAAACTGGGTGGATTAAATAACAGTTTTTTTTTCCTCACAGTTCTGAAGGCTTGGAAGTCCCAAGGTTAGGGTGCCAGCATGGTTGATTCCTAGTGAGGGCTCTCTTCTTGGATTGCAGACAGCCACTTTGCCTCAGTGCCAGAGAATGTCCCAGGACTGCTTTTGCTAGAAAATAATTTTCCAGCAAAACTATGTCTCTTTAAAAAATAGTCACGTATAGTCACATCCATTCTTAAAAATACAGGAAAAGGTCCAATTTGAGATTTGCTAGAAGGGCTCCATGGTCCCAAATAGGTCCCACACAGCAGTTCCCGTTTTGCTAACATCTTATCAGAGTTTATTTTATTAGATTCTTTCTAGCCATGGCCTCTGGCTGAAAACAAGGGTTCATTCATCCAGATCACCAGGCTGGGGGCAGAAACGTTGAAAGAGAGAAAAGTTTCCCAGGGAATTCCCTCCACTCTAGCATTTCACCTGGATTTCAGGCACAGCTGGAGACTGATGTTTGTGATCAATATCTTCTCTCTGGAGAAGGAGAAGCAAAGTTCTGAATTATTGTTTTCCTTCAGGCATGTTGCTGCGAAATAGTGACAGTATAGGTCCTTAAGATGTGATTACTTACTTGTTAAAACTATCTTATATCTTACAGTTTTTAGATTTCCCTCTTTTGCTATAACTTCTTATTTTTCTTTTCTAAGAATTCTTAATTAAAATTTAGCATAGTTCCTTGGGAAATATATTGTGGATTTTATTTATACCCAAGACCAATCATATGGTAAACATTATACATATTATTATGTTATACAACCCAGTTAAAATCAGCGAGGTTCTTAAATGTTTCTACTCAAGGAGCATTTACTCATCTTAGTGGTGTATCTTCTTACTTTATCCAAGAGCACATGTGAGCTATCAAAATACATCAAGGGAACAAATGCATTATGCTGGTATACAACTTGGAGGCATTGCCTGAACAATTTAGGCTTTAATTACAAAGCACAGTTTAATATTAGTTACAGATAACAGTTATTAAAAGTCTCTTCTTAAGTGAGCCCAACATGAAAAGTTTATCATCCATCCATCCATTCATCCACCTACCCACCCACCTACATATCCTTCCACCAGTATTTATCGAGGACTTAAAAATAATTTGGGCTAACTGTTGTAAACGTAGAATTAAAAATAAATGAGAGACTACAGTTCTTCTCTCTTAAGAACTTACAGACTGGTGGAGAGGAAAAGACCTATGTAAGTGACGTGATCAAAGAAAAGTTGGTGAAAAAAATGGCTCCGAGATTGAACAATACAGATGAATTCTGGAAATTCCAGGGGTAAGGAAAATATTTTGGGTCGAATGTGAGAGAGTTCTGCCAAGCAACTTTTATTCCTGGAAGATTCTTTCTCCTTTCTACCTAGGAAGGTGTGTTTTTTTCTTTTCTTATCATTTTCCAAAGCTGCATGATTTCCTTGGTCAAAGAGGCCAGCCTTCTTTACTAGATAAACATAATTTTCACCAATCAAAAAACATTATTCCTGTGGGTTGCAGTGGATGTAGAAAGTCTTCATGGAGAAGATTCTCTTAAGATCAGCCTTGGAAGGCAGTTTTTGTTTGTTTGTTTGTTTTAAGGATAGAGGGTAGTGTGTGGGCATTCCTGTCTGGGGACTAATGTGAACAAAGGAATGAAAATATACATGAGCTGTGCCAACCCATTGTTTTAGGCATTATATTGAATTCTCATAATAACCTGGCAAGAGAGATTGTATTATTCCCATTTTTCAAGGGAGTTTAATGAAGCTCGGGGAATTTAAGTAACTTGCTCAAAGTTGCATAACGAGTGTATGGCAGGGCTGGGATTAAAAACAAGATCCACCAACACCGAAGCCAGGCTATTTCCTGGGCTGCATGGCTTCTCCATTTAGAGGTGAGCCAGGGCTGGTAAATGGGGTCTCAAATGCACAGGGTAGGAATGTGGATTTGATCCAGTAGGCAGTAGGGAGCCACTGCAGGTTCTTGAGTCTGAAGTTGATCTCATGAAATTGGCATGTGAAAACACTAACCAAGCAGTAATAAAGGGGATGTATTGGAGAATAAAGGAGTTTTCAGAGGGTCAGTTAAGAGATGGTGACAGAATGCAAGTATGGAGACAGGAACTCCTAGAGTAGAGGGGAAACTGAAAATCTGGGACACACGGCACAATACGAAAGGGCAAGGTGTGTTGAGTACTTGATATAGGACACAAAACATTTGAAGCTAAAATAAGAATGACTCCAAGTTTTGGAGCCTGGGGAGACTGGGAAAATAATATGAAAATTGAGGAAGGACAAGTTCGTGGCTAAAAATGTGGAGTTCATTTAGATTCAATGTCATTGACTTTTCTGGTCTATTTTAGCTTTGTACACTCTTTCTTTGTATAAAATTACTAGAAATCCATGTTCTTTAGTAGTGAAGTAACCATTTATTGATGCCATTTGTGCTATTGCATCAGTGGTTCAAGGGAGCCCTGGGCCTCTTATAGAAAAGGTGAATCACCAACTCTTTATTTCATAAAAATTTTTGGTAAACTGGTGAGGTTTGTTGGGTTACCATGTGGTTTAATACATATTATGCAGACTTTTCAGTTCTTTGAGAATCCAACCTGCCTGCCCTAATGTGATCGTCTTTTCCCCTCACCGTCTGAATGATTCCACGTGTCTTCAGGTTCAAGTTACTGGGACTATATCAGATGTTTTAGTATTTAGCTGTATATGCAGGTCCTGTGAATTTTGGAGGATCTTAGATTTGGAAGGGATTTTTCTTGGAATCGGTTTTATGAGAATCTCTATAGAAAAAACCTAATCAGTTTTTAGATTAAACTGAATATACTTCTGCAGAAAATGTTACTTGAAAGCCAGAATTTCTCTTTTCATGAGACAACTGTTCTAAAAGTTTCAGTAAATATAGAGCACCTTATTTTTTCAGCATAAGAAAAGTAAGAAGTGTGTTAATTCTCCCTTTGAAAGAGACATTTAAGTTTTCTTAATTTTCATTATTAATCACCTATCAGCATAGATTTTGGGAAAAGTGTCTCAGCAAGTTTAGCATAGGTTGAAAAAAAAATCTGGGACTTCCCTGGTGGTGCAGTGATTAAGCATTCGCCTGCCAATACAGGGGACACGGGTTCGAACCCTGCTCCCAGAAGATCCCACATGCCACGGAGCAACTAAGCCCTTGAGCCACAACTACTGAAGCCCACGCGCCTAGAGCACGTGCTCTGCAACAAGAGAAGCCACCACAATGAGAAGCCCGCGCACCGCAACGAAGAGTGGCCCCCGCTCGCCACAACTAGAGAAAGCTGACACACAACAACTAAGACCCAACGCAGCCAAAAACTAAATAAAATGAATAATTAAAAAAGTAGATTAAATAAAAAGAATCTGTAGGAATTTATAGTGCAATCAGAGCTTATTATATTCTTGTTTTCTTTTCCCCACTATAATGGCAACACCTGAGGGCATATTCTTTACCTCTCAGGTTTAGACTGTGTCCCTAGAGCCTAGAACCAGTAGGCACAGGGTAGACACCAGTCATTTTTTGAGAAAATTACTTATTACATTACTTAATTATCAATTAGTTATATAAATCAATTAATCAAAGCATTTTGAACACCTAATATATTCTGAGAGTTCTACAAAATGAGATGCTTTATGAATTATGGGCTTCTAATGTGTTTGATATCCATATTCATTGTTTCGGCTAACAACCAGCTTCTGTGTGTATCCCGAGCAAAATTCCAATATTTAGAAAAGTTTCTTCAGTGAAGACAATTCAAACCAATTAAGTAAAACTGATAAACTCTTTGCCAACCTGTGTTTCTAGAGTTTGTATGGGAAAGGAATATGAGAAAGTGAAATGATGACAGATCCACACAGGGCAAAAGATGTTTCAGCAGCTGTAAGTGAGCAGTTTACTTCAAGATGACCACATGGGTGAAAGGGGTAAACGGGACAGTTTAGGTACCACTTGAAAACCTGAACATAGGAATTATTGAGGACTTTTTGAATTCTGTTACTTCCCTCATAATTTCAGGCGAGTGAAGAGGTCTTTAAAATGGATGTTTGTTTTTAATTGGAGTATAGTTGCTTTACACTGCCATGTCAGTTTCTGCTCTACAACAAAGTGAACCATCCATATGTATACATATCCCCTCTTTTTTGGATTTCCTTCCCATTTAGGTCACCACAGAGCACCGAGTACAGTTCCCTGTGCTATACAGTAGGTTTTCATTAGTTATATATTTTATACATAGGGGTGTATATATGTCAATCCCGATCTTCCAATTCATCCCACCTGCCCCCCGCCATTTTCTCCCTTGGTATCCTTATGTTGTTCTCTATATCTGTGTCTCTACTTCTGCTTTGCAAATAAGATCATCTATACCATTTTTCTAGATTCCACATATATGCATTAATATATGATATTTGTTTTTCTCTTTCTGACTTACTTCACTCTGTATGACAGTCTCTAGGTCCATCCACATCTCTACAAATGACACAGTTTCGTTCCTTTATAAGGCTGAGTAATATTCCATTGTATATATGTATCACATCTTCTTTATCCATTCCTCTGTTGATGGACATTTAGGTTGCTTCCATGCCCTGGGTATTGTAAATAGTGCTGCAATGAACATTGAGGTGCGTGTATCTTTTTGAATTATGGTTTTCTCTGGGTATATGCCCCGGAGTTGGATTGCTGGGTCATATGGTAGTTCTATTTTTAGTTTTTTAAGGAACCTCCATACTGTTCTCCATAGTGGCTGTATCAATTTACGTTCCCACCAACAGTGCAAGAGGGTTCCCTTTTCTCCACACCCTCTCCAGCATTTATCGTTTGTAGATTTTTTGATGATGGCTATTCTGACCAGTGTGAGGTGATACCTCATTGTAGTGTGTTTGGTTTTGGCTTAATTTATTTGTTGTTTATGATGCTATCACCATGTCCTAACATTTATTTTCCTTGGTAGGTTCCAGAATGTATTTCTAAAATAATGGTTCCCCATCCATATCTTTATGACCAGGGCAGTCAATAGCTGAGGCAGGCTTTTTTTTTTTTTTTTTTTTTAATAACTTCTTGTTGCTAAATTCACACAATGTGGGAACAATTGCTTATGTTGCCAATATTATTTTCCTTTCAATTCTTTCCAAACTTTGCAAAAGCAATTGTGAAACACTAAGGCTGTGAAATGTTTCATTTGTTGTCTTGTTCTCAAGAGGCTGTGGTATGCTTGGGCACTGCTGATTTGGAAGAGGACACCAGGGTTAATGACATAGGTTGGGCTGTATCAGAGGACAGTCTTCTTAGCTCACAGCAGTGACTGAAATGCCCAGTCAGGGGAATGCAGCATTATCTTCTCTCATCTGGTAGGCAGTGCATAGTGCTTTTTCTGGTGTTTCCACAACCTTTCTCTCTTAAATTACTTTATCTTTTTTTTGGTAGGATCCAGCTTCTTCCTTCTTGAAAATTTAAATAATTTTTTAAATGCCTTAAATAATTAAGAAAATGCTTTAAGATATCAGACAGATATGGAGGCAGACAGAAAGAAATAAATGAATTAAGATCATTTATTTATTTAAATGAATTAGGATCCCACCATCTTGGTGCGATCACTATAAACATTTTAGTGTATCTGTTTCCAAACATTTTTCTATGTTTTCCACAAATAAAATTATAACTTGATTTTCTCACTAAGCAATATATTACAGACATATTTTCATGTCAATATGCATATATATCCACAACATCATTTCTAATGGCTGTATTACATATGGATATATCATAGTTTATCAATCCATAGAATTTGAAATCAGAAATCCTGTTATTTTAAAATCATTTAAAATATCTAACAGAAAATGGAATATACAAGCACACATATGCTAAACTGAATATAAAGCAGTATGTATTTATAGTTATGTATGTTTAATATATGTGTTTATATAATTGCTAATATGTATATAAATATATTGATAGGTGTGTGTGTGTATAACTCAGTTATTCTTTTAAGCAAGCAGGCAGGAAGGTGAGTTTCGCCAGCATGCATATGAAGGACAAACATCACCAGGATTCTAGTCCTGCCCTTTCGTACTAAGTTGTGTCATCCTAGGTCAGTGATGTAACTCTGTATGCATCCATTTTCTTACAAGTACACTTTGACCAAGAATGCTGTCCCTACATAATTCAGAGTGTTATTTGAGAAGATCAAATGCATCTTAAAGCGATAAAAAAAATCATATAAAGAAAGACAATTTTGTATATGCTTTAGATGAGATGTGCTTACATAATATTGTGATTTTAGTATGCAGAAGAATTGTGCTAAGGATTTTCAGACACCAGAAATGTTTGTTTGTTTTTGTTTTTGTGTTTTGTTTCCTTGGTGGCAATGGCTATCGTGTGCTGGAGATTCTAAAAATACGCTTACTGACCCTGTGTCAAGGGTGATTTTAAGCCATAAAACAGGACAGTGAACTAGGAGGCCCTGGGGGATACTTCAGCACAGTAGTTCCTAACCTGGAGGAAGAGTTTAGGTAATACATGATTTAGTGATACGGGCTGTGTGCACATTTCCAGAGCAATAGAATGAGAAGTGCCCCATGGGATGAGCTGAACTTTTGGTTAGATTTGAGGATTTTCCAGAGAAATCATTATGTGAACATTTGTCATCCCCCTGGAGCAAGCTTTTTAAGGACCAAGGGACCAGCTTCTTCTACCGACAAGCTAGCTGATAAACTCGTCTGTCATTGTGCTGCTGTGTTTGGTTTCCCATAAAACATGTTTCAAGAACATTTGGAAAGGAAGCTATGCAGTGGAAATGAAATATATATATATATATATATATATATATATATATATAAATATATATAAAATATTTTTTTAAAGGAGTCAGCATTTAAAACATGTTTGAAACAATGTCTTCAATAAGGACACAAGGAAATGACGTGCTATAGTCGAAGATGTCCCTGGGTTCAGAATCAGGATGACGGTTCCCACTGTGATGCTGCAGCCAACAACTTAGGCCAATCCCCAACCCTCTCTGGGCTTTCTTCCTTATCTGTGAAATCGGAACATGAAGAGCTGGCTGTTCCCTGGGAAAGAGGTGCTCTCACGAACAGCATATTAACTACTGATATTTTCCTATTTTGAATCTTAGGAAACTTACTGTGGCAAATGCATTCTCACCCTTTACTGACAAATAAAGATTTTCAGAGTAGTAGCTTAACATTTTTTAGAATTTATTTTTGAAAAATTATGGTACACTGCACATAACGTGAAATTTCCCATCTTAACCATTTTTAAGGGTACAGTTCAGTGGCATTAAGTACATTCACATTATTGTGCAACCATCTCCAGAAGTCCTATCATCTTACAGAATGGAAACGCTGTATTCACTAAACAATAACTCCCCATTCCTTCTTTCCTCCATCCCTGGCAACCACCATTCGACTTTCTGTCTTTACGAGTTTGACTACTCTCGGTCCCCCATATAACTGGAATCATAAGGTATTTGTCCTTTTGTGACTGGCTTATTTCACTAAACATAATGTCTTCAAGGTTCATTGCATTATATTGTAGCATGTGTTAGAATTTCCTTCCTTTTCAAGGCTGAATAATATTCCATTGTATGTGTATACCATATTTTTTTATCCATTCATATCTGTTGATAGCCACTTGGGTTGTATCCATATTTTGGATATTGTGAATAATGTTGACATGAATATGGGTGTACAAATGTCTTTTTGAGACCCTTCTTTCAATTCTTTTGGTTATATATCCAGCAGTGGAATTACTGGATCATATGATAATTCTATTTTTAATTCTTTGAGGAACTGCCATACTATTTTTTTTATGGTGGCCATTTTACATTCCCACAACTGGTGCACAAGTGTTCCCTTTTCTCCACATCTTCACCAACACTTATTATTTTCTGTTTTTTTGTTTGTTCTTGTTTTTGGATAGGAGCCATACTAGTTGGTGTGAGGTGGTGTCTCACTGTGGTTTTGATTTGCATTTCCCTAATGATTAATCACCTTGAGTATCTTTTCATGTGCCTTTTGGTCATTTATATATCTTCTTTGGAAAACTATCTTTTCCCATTTGGAGTTGTTTTGTTGTGGCTCAGTAGTAACTTACTGGCACTCATGAAACTTATGAAAACAGTTTGAAGAGATTTGATAGTTTCTGGAGTATTCAAAGATTTAATATGCATTGCGTGAAGGCACAATTATGTGCTATACTAACTGTGATTTTAAAAGAACTAACCTTATTTTTTATTTCTCTTAAATTTCTAATATTGAAAGCAAATGCACCAGATTTCAAGTTTTCTTAAATGATGTTCCTTTATTTACTCTTCCCTCACTCCTGCTCTAACCATGGATGGTAGATGAAATTTACTGGGAAGCAAGAGATACAATTTATTCTGTAATGGTGAAATTTAATCAAATATCTTCCTATTCATTAAAATTTTTTCCTTCCTTTTTAGTGCTTTCTTTCTTTTTTTTCTGACCATGTTGCTGAAGAGACCAACTCTACGTAGGGGAAAGTGATAGCATCTCTAGGGTCTTAAGGCATCTAAAAGACTGATGAGAGTTGAAGCTGCATGGGGCAGGTCACAAATGGCCTCATGCACTAAGGCTTGTGCCCTGTGGTGAGGATATTATATTACAGAGAAAAAAACCACAAGATTGTTTTGAGCTAAGATTTCCGTCTTAATTTTTTCTGAAAATATTTCAGAAGATAATGACTATCTTTTATGTCAGACTACCACAAAGTTCACTAGTAACTTAATTTCATTTAAAATATGATTTCATAGGGAGAGAATGGAAGAATGTAAGTAAGAATAGCTAGCTAGGGGAGCTGATTTATAAATCATACAGTAAGATGCCAGTCACTTCTTGGTCACCACTTAAATTTGACCTAATATGATAATGAAGTAGTCCCATTCTCAGGTGATTTTTAAAAGGAAATAATGAAAAGGGATTATGGTGTCAAGCAGATGGGCTGTTCCTGAGCAGGAACCACGAGTAAGGACATTTTCAGTGAGCTGAATAGCATCTCCGTTTAGATTTCCCAGAAGCAGACCCTGAGAAGAGAATTTGGGTGCAAGTAATTTATTTGCGTAGTGATACCAGAAATACTTGGAAAGGGAATGAGGAAGTGAGAAAGGGTGGAAAGTTAGCTGATAAAACTGTCTTGAGGGCTTCCCTGGTGGCGCAGTGGTTGAGAGTCCGCCTGCCGATGCAGGGGACACGGGTTCGTGCCCCGGTCCGGGAAGATCCCACAGAGCGGCTGGGCCTGTGAGCCATGGCCGCTGAGCCTGCACGTCCAGAGCCTGTGCTCCACAACGGGAGAGGCCACAACAAGGAGAGGCCCGCATACCGCAAAAAAAAAAAAAAAAAAGCTGTCATGAGCAAGCAAATTATGACTGTGGGTAACTTAATTCTGCTGGGGAACTCTGAGAGACTGAAAAACATGCACTTCTGAGTTTTTCACCCAAGGGACAGGGGCACTGGAATATTTATATACTAAGTCCCAATGGTCATTGGTTGAGGGCTTGTCCTGGGGGCAATGCATCTCTTCACAGGTGGGGAACTGGAATCTGGCAGCCAGAGAAGTCCTCCCACAAAGAGATGTAAGGACTGGAAGTGAAGTCTGGCCAGTGTGCCCCAGGTGATCAGGACAAGGCCATGTGGCTGGGTCGCTAGCAGCATCCGCTGCAAGCGTTCTGCTTCCTTCAGAGCCCTTTTCTCTCCCCCTTGCTGAAGCCTCAGCCTTTCAGAACCATCATGATTATTACCATCAACACCTTCAGTCCATTTTTATAATGAATGCCAGGAATCTGTGGGTTCTGTAGGAAATCAGGTCTTTCTGTTTATTAACCAAGAACACTTACCACATGTTTTCTATGTAGAACGTCTATTTGTAAGAAGAAAGACTTCCTGGGTGAAAATCTCATTATATTCATAATGTAATGCTAGATAAACCCCAATGCAATAACATTTTAATAAAAGCATACCCCAGATAATGTATGAAGGATACAGAGAGCTTGCTAACATTATTGTTCTCCAAAGAATTTAAAATATTTTTTACAGCAATTAATCTGACACAGAGGAAACAGGGAGAGCTTAGACACAAAAAGAGCTACTCAGAGGGCTCGGCTGACAGTGGACAGAGCAAAAAACTTATTTTACTTCACCTTTGCCTTTTTGGGTCATTCCTTCTCTTATTTTCTTTCCGTGCCTTTTCCCAATTCTTATCATTAATAATAAAATCTTAAATTATGTATTGCCCTGACAATTTTACAGTATTACATAGATTCATGTTAACTCTAGTTAGCCTGAAGACTCTGGTTAGATTCACCATGTGGTGCTGGCCCGAGAGGTTAAGTTGCTCGGCCTAAAATTACACATTAAGTGGCTTGCTTCAAGATACTCTGATTCAAATCCAGGATTCTTCCTTCCATGCAATCCGTCAACTGCAGATTCTCTTCTATTTCAGCTCTTGTCTGAGACTGAAGAAATTTTTGTCTAGAATTATTTAACTGAGTTCTGGCTTCTGGTTTGAGTTTTGTCACTTTAATGACATCACATAACTTTCTTATTGTATAATGCCAATCTAGTTTGATGTCTAGGTTAAAGACTGATCAATTTCTTAAATTCTGGCACTTGAATATGATTAATTGTCCTCTAAAGGCTAATAGTACCTAGATGGCATACGCTTAGCACTCAGTAAATGTTAAGGTTTTATTAGATATTGCTCAAGACTATTATAATTATTATATTTCTTAAAAGGGTTTCAAGCATTCTCACTGCCAGGCCTGCTTCTGATATCTAAAAACAAAACAAAACAAAACAAAAAATTATTTTTTCTTCTTCCCTTGCAGTGCTTGTCATAGCCCAGTGCTAATACGCTCAGCTCTCTGCCTGCAGGCCCAGGTAATACTCGCAGAATGGAGATTGCCTTGGTGTATAATCTTCCTAGTTCCTTTCCTGAAAGGAAGAGGGAGTCGAGTTGCTTATCGGAACAAAGCAGCATCACATAATCTGTCATCTGGAGAGAAGGAGGGAAGATTTAGATTTCATGCAATTTTTTTGAGGGGAAGAAAAACTACTAAAACTATCTAAAAATAGTAACAATGTCACTACAAAAAGTTCTTAGACTGTATTCCACTAAATATGTATAGTCAAGATTCTGTGCTCTATTATTATTTATTTTTATTTTTATTTTTTATTTTTTGCGGTACGTGGTCATCTCACTGCCGTGGCCTCTCCCACTGCGGAGCACAGGCTCCGGATGCGCAGGCTCAGCGGCCATGGCTCACGGGCCCAGCCGCTCTGCGGCATGTGTGATCCTCCTGGACCGGGGCACGAAACCGTGTTCCCTGCATCGGCAGGTGGACTCTCAACCACTGTGCCACCAGGGAAGCCCCCTGTGCTCTATTATTATTTGTGTGGGGTTATGTCACCATGTTTGTGTTCAGTTAGGTTCCTTTGTTTCTATTTGTTTAAAATTTTTGGAACTGCTTCTTTTTGTTTGTTTGTTTTTGGTTTATTTTTTAAATATAAATCATTTACTCAATTCCAAAGTCAAAACTATTTACAAATTACAACCAGGTAAGCCTTGCTTTCATCCCGTTCCTCTACCCACTTTCCTCCCTCCTTTTATGTTTGTTTTAAAATTTTTTTTCTGTTTCTTTTTACAAATATAGGCAAGTATGTATACTGAGGGGGTATCCTATCTCTCTTTTCTTACATAAAATTAGCATACTGTATCTATTGTACTGTACCCTACTTTTTCTCTTGCTTTGTCCTGGAGATTACTCTATATGTGTATATGTCATTTTTCATAGCTATTCATTATATGTAGATGCCATAGTTTATTCAAATGTCCCCTGATGATAGACATTTGAATTCTTTACAGTCTTTTGTTCTTGCAAATAATGTTGCAATACATATGCCATTTAACATATTTATATTTAGGATAGATCTCAGAAGTAGGATTTCTGGGTCAAAGGGTAAATGCATTTTTGTTAGTTATGGCTCAGTTTCCTTCTATGGGGTTCCATTTTGCATTACCACTAACAGTGTAATGAGAATGACTGTTTCTCCATAGAGCTAGAACTTTAAAAATTGATTTCACCTTTTCTTTCACCTCAGTTTAGTTTTACCTTGTATTTTAGAGGATATAATTCAAATTTCTTTAGTGTCATGAGTCTGTGTACCAATAGAATTTACTTATTTATTACTTATTTATTTACTTTTCATTTTTATTATAGTTGATTTATAATATTATATTAATTTCAGGTGTATGGTTTAGTAATTTGATATTTTTATAGATTATACTCCATAGAAAGTTGTTATAAAATATTGGCTATATTCCCTGTGCTGTACAATATATCCCTGTAATTTATCTATTTTATACCAGGTAGTTTGTACTTCTTAATCCCCCTCACCCATTTTGCTCCTTCCCCCACCCCTCTTTCCACTGGCAACCACCAGTCTGTTCTCTATATATGTGAGTCTGTTTCTGCCTTGCTATGTTTGTTCATTTGTTTTATTTTTTTAGATTCCACATATAAGTGAAAACATACAGTATTTGTCTCTCCCTGTCTTACTTAACTCACTAAGCATAATACCCTCCAGGTCCATCCATGTTGTTGCAAATAGCAAAATTTAATTATTTTTTATGGCTGGTAATATTCCATTGTATATATATGTATATTCACAATATATACAATATTCCATTGTGTGTGTGTGTGTGTGTATATATATATACACACACACACATATATATATATATACCACATCTTCTTTATCCATTCATCTGTTGATGGACAGGAAAACTGGGTAGCAATACCCATATCAGACAAAGGTGACTTTAAAACAAAATCTATAACAAAAGACAAAGAAGGACATTATGTATTGATAAACAGGTCAATCCAGGAAGAGGTTACAACATTTGTAAACATTTATACACCTAATACAGGAGCGCCTAAATATAGAAAGCAAACATTAACAGATATAAAGGGAGAAATTGACACTAATATAATAATGCAAGGGGACTTTAACAGCCTACTTATATCAATGGACAGATCATCCAGACAGAAAATCAATAAGAAAGCAGTGACCTTAAAAGACACACTAGATCAGATAGACTTAATAGATATTCACAGAACATTCTTTCCAAAATCAGCAGAATACACATTCTTTTCAAATACACATGAAACTTTGTCCAGGATAGATCACATGCTAAACCACAAAACAAGTTTCAATAAATTTAAAAAGATTGAAATTATCTCAAATATTTTTTCTGACCACAATGGTATGAAACTAGAAATCAATTACAGGAATAAACCTGGAAAAACCACAAACATATGCAGACTAAACAACATGCTACTAAAAAAATCCCAATGGGTTAATGAAGAAATCAAAGAGGAAATCAGAAAATACCTTGAGACAAATAAAAATAGAAACACAACTTTTCAAAATATATGGGATGCAGCAAAATAGAAACAACTTTTCAAAATATATGGGATGCAGCAAAAGAAGTTCTAAGAGACATTTTTAGCAATGTAAGCCTACCTCAAAAAGAAGAAAAATCTCAAATAAACAACCTAACTTTCCATCTAAAGGAATTAGAAAAAGAAGAACAAACAAAACCCAAAGTCATCAGAAGGAAGGAAATAATAAAGATTAGAGAGGAAATAGAGACTAAAAAACAATAGAAAAGATCATTGAAAGAAACTGAGTTGTATCTTTAGAAGCTATTGATAAAATTGATAAACCTTTAGCCAGACTCATTAAGAAAAAAAAGAGAATGGGCCCAAATAAACAAAATTAGAAATGAAAGAGGAGAAGTTATAACCAATGTCATAGAAATACAATCATAAGTGAATACCACAAACAGTTACGTGCCAACAAATTGGACAATCTAGAAGAAATGATTAATTTCTAGAAACATACAATCTTCCAGGATTGAATTAGGAAGGAATAGAAAATCTGAATAGACCAATTCCTGGTATTGAAATTGAATCAGTAATCAAAAAACTCCCAACAGACAAAACTCCAGGACCAGATGGCTTCACAGGGGAATTCTGCCAAACATTTAAAGAAGAGTTAATCCTTCTCAAGCTATTCCAAAAAATTGAAGAGGAGGGAATAGCCTAACTCATTCTATAAGGCCAACATTTTACCCTGATACCAAAACCAGACAAAGACAGTGCAAAAAAAAGAAAATTATAGGCCATTAGAATTTAGTGACAACTGTTCCAAAGTGACATGAGAAAGGACAGCTCTGCTTAGAGTTTAGATTTTGCTCGTTTCCAACATACTGGAGGTTTCAGGGCAGAACTGAGCAAACCACGGATTTATATGGAGAACTGGAGTTTTGCAAAGCTCCTAATTCTGATATTCATTGGGTAACTTCACTTAAATTTATTTAAAGTAATTCCAAAACTGTCACATCCATATTCACACATAAATGCAAAAGCATATTACAAAGAAATCTATATTTTGTTTTTTAAACTAATTTTTTCCTTGAACTTAAGATTCTATTCACTTAAACACATACTTTATTTAATAACAGAATTTTGGGTGAAATTGTACAATGAAAATTCATATAGATTCTAATGTGCCTCTTGATTTCAGAACTATTGAAATGTAAAAAATCAGATTTCTCAGAATCAAGGAAATAGAGTTCAACTGAGAATAGAGAGATAATTATACTCTTTATTTTTCACCATGGAATACATAATAATTTCCTGTATTATACTTCATTTGCTTCTGGTTTGGTCTTCTTTGACCTACTTATCCTCTGGAATATATATATCATTCTTATTTTTCTAGGTCTCCTCTCTACCTTTCTGACATATGTAGTTCCTTAAGCAGTGATTTTATCTATTTTGCAAGGTTTGTAGTATGAAAAAGCCAAACTTTACTGATGGCAATGAACACTTATTTTGCATTTAAATATTAAAATTTGATGTCCTATCTTAATTAATTTTAAAAAATATGTCTGACTGTGGCAAATTCTATGTAAAATATTTTGACTCTAAAATTCCTGTAGTCCAAAATTAAAACAAATAAGAAATATTAACCTACTCTTGTGTCTAAAGTTTGAACAAGTCATATTGAGTCATCAGCGGGATCATCAGAGACCTCATATTTTACCTTCATTTAAGTCTTACTGATAGCCAAACAGGAGGGAGTTCATTCATTGTTTTTTACTCCCCAAACTTTTCCTGCATCTCATGTTTTTAAAAACAGCTTTATTGAAATATGTTTTACATATCATAAAATTACCCTATTCAAATTTACAATTCAGTAATTTCTGGTAAATTTACTGAGTGATGAGCCATCATAAGACATCTGCTTTAAATCATTTTAATCATATCTATAAAATCCTTTATGCCGATTTACAGTGAATCTCCATTTCCACCCCCAACTCCAGGCAACCACTATTCTATTTTCTGTCTCTACAGATTTGCCTTTTCTCTACATTTTATATAAAGGAATCATACAGTATTACATGATTTCTTGTGTCTGTCTTTTACTTAGCATTATGTTTTCAAGACCCTTTCATGTTTTAGCACGTGTCAATTATTTACTAAACAATATTCCATTGTATGAATATACCACACTATTTACCAGTTGATGGATATTTAGATTGTTTCCCATTTTTGGCTATTATGAATAGTACTGCTATGAATATTTGCATGCAAATCTTTGCGTGGGCATATGCTTTCATTTCTCTTGGGTAGGTACGTAGGAATGGAATTGCTGGGTTGTATGGTAATTATATGTTTATATTTTTTAGAAACTGCCCAGTGTTTTTCCAAAGTGGCTTCTGCATCTCATTTTAGCACTTTCTTTATTGTCAGAGGACAAAGACCATGTTTCTGTCATTCATTCATTCATTCATTCACAAAACTCATTTCTTTATTTTGCATGTGTTTAACACGTACCTTGTCCCAAGAATTAATGATATAACCATAAACACAAAGTTGTTTCCTCCAAAGTGCTCACCATCTGTTGGAGAGCCAGAGGAATACCTAGACAACTAAAGACAGTAAGAGAAGTATGGTAAGCAAAGTCCACCACTGGGGTTGAGGTGCAAAGAAGAGGGCACAATTCCAGGCTTGGAGGAGCAGGAAAATGTTTTGGAGAAGGTCACACTGAAGTTGATTTGTGGAGACATATCTAGGGGAGTGAGGGAGGAAGGGCATTATAAGCCTAGGAGCAGAAGGCATCCTGCCCTGTTTGCAGTCAGAACCCCTTTACCTAGATAACCTTTACTTTTCTTCATAGCAATTATTGCCTACCATGTGCTATGTAATTTATGTGTTCATTTGTTGAGCTATTGTCTCTTTTCTCCTTGAAAGTAGAGATCTCTGTCTGTTTTGTCCACTGATAAAGCCCAAATATCTGACATGGTATCTGACACGGTACCTGACACAAAGAAATGGTACTCAATAAATATTCATTGAATAAATGAATGTATAACCACAAACAGTTTTGATAAACATGTGTGTTTAATGCTGCATAATACACCAACTACAGATGTAGCTTCACTGAGTTGAACAAAATCAGAGTTGCTGGGTAAAGTGGATGGATGGGTACATGAGGAGGAACACATTTAAGATTGTAGAACATCACATCACAGAGTGAAGAGCAGTGTCTTGTTTCAGAATTTAAGACTAGATTTGGTAAGACACGTTTGCACAGTGACCAAAGGATGGTTTGATACTTCTGGTAAGAGAACAAGATTTTTTTTTTTTTTTGCGGTATGCGGGCCTCTCACTGTTGTGGCCTCCCCCGTCGCGGAGCACAGGCTCCGGACGCGCAGGCCCAGCGGCCACGGCCCACGGGCCCAGCCGCTCCGTGGCATATGGGATCCTCCCAGACCGGGGCACGAACCCGTATCCCCTGCATCGGCAGGCGGACTCTCAACCACTGCGCCACCAGGGAGGCCCAAGATTTTTATTACATTAGAATCCAGAGAAAAAATTGCAGGTACCAATGCAGAAATTTCAAGTAACTTTTCAGAAATTTAGGAATGATTGAAGAGGAAGGATGCCATTTGAGAAAGTTATTTAATTAATACAATAAGGAACAAGGGATCTGAGGGGGTGGAGGAGGGAAAGGAGGAAGAAGAGGAGAAAACTGTCATTTCCTTAGGATTTTCCCACTGTGATTGTCATTTTTGAGGCATTATTTGCAAGTCAAACAAGCAAAGACAATTTTTGACACAGTTGCGATTTTGAATACACCTTGAATGTCTTAGGTACAATGAAAAATGCCTTTGCTCATAAAGGAAACATTACTGGGGAAATACTAAAGCATCTTTTACTCATATTCATTTTGGCTCTTATTTGAAGGAATCTCAGCCATCTCCGTTTTGCAGGAAAGGAATCCACCCAAATGAAGACTTACAATTTATCTCTTACATATATCTGTATTTAGTTTTTTGTTGATTGACTTTTGTGTTGTTATCATTTAATATGGGCTTCTTGTACTGAAAACAAATTGTCTAGAGACTAATAATGCTATAAATTGGGTGTTAATTGTAATTCAGCTCAATGGAAGTATTTTTCTCTGTGTTTTAATTTTTTTGTTTATTTTGGTTGAATAAGAGGTAGGGACCCTGGAGGAAATGAAATTGTATTATTAAGCAGGGCTTGATCATGCAGCACCTTTTATACTCTGCTAAGGCACTTAGATTTTGCCTAAGAGCAATTGGGAACCATACAGGATTTTAATGAAAGAAGTTCATGGAGTGAAGATTTGCTGTGATTGTGATTTGGACACTAAATCAGAGGAAAGGACAGAACCAGAGAGAGGGATAATGGTTTAGAAGACCTTTGCAGTAATTCAGGTGAAAGTTAATGGTGGTCTGAAGGAGGTGGCGGATAAGGGATGCATTAAAGAGCTGTGGCAGATGCCGCAATGATACAACTTAGTGGTTATTTGCACAGAAGCTGAGAAGGAGATTGAAGCATCAAAGATGTGTTCCATGTTTCCTTTTTTTGGGGGGGGGGATAACTGGATAGAAAGTGATATCTTTCACTGAAGAGGAGAACACAGGAGAAAGAGGAGCAGGCGTTTCATGGAGTAAAATGATGAGTTTGGTTTTGGATTTTCCACTCTTGGGGAGAGTCTTAGTTTGTGCTGTCACATGACAAAATACTGTAGTCTGGGTGCCTCCAACAACAGCTATTTGTTCCTCCCAGTTCTGGAGGCTGGGATGTCTAAGATCAAGTTCTGGCAGATTCCATGTCTGCTGAGGGGCTTCTTTCTGGTTGGCAGACAGCTGCTTTCTTGCCATATCCTTAGATGGAGGAGGAGCAGGGAGAAGAGGGGGGACCACTGGTCTCTTCCTCTTCTTATAAAGGCACTAATCCCATCATAGGATTAGTAAGGGCTCCACCCTTATGACTTCATCTAAACCTAATTACCTCCCAAAGGCCCCACCTCCAAATACCATCACTTTAGGGTTTAGGGCTTCAACATATGAATTTGGGATGGGGGGGCACAAATATTGGGTCTGTGGAACACCCATTGAATAGGTACACTAGGCAGTTGTATCTTGGGACAGAAGCACCAGGAGTGAAGTGAGTTTGAAGTATAGGTTTTGGATATGTGTGTACAATGGTTATACATGCAGTCATGGGTGTGTGTATGATTCCCTGTGGAGAGTACTGGAATGAGAAGAGAGTAGGTCTGTGGTTAGAAATCTGGGAAATACTGACATTTAAGAAACAGACAGGGGGAAGAAGACCCTATGAAAGAAAACAAGGAGTAGTTAGAGGAGAAAGGGGGAAGCAGGAATGTGTTGTCGGAAGAGCAAGATAAGAGGCGTTTCAAGAGGGAGGGAGTGGGCTGTAGTGTCCGTTCCTAGACTTCAATTAAATGAGGGCTAAAGAAGGTAGTGGGGTTTAGCAACATGAAAATCACTGGAGTTCATGGTAACTACCCCTTCTGTGGAATAGTGGGTATAGAAATGAATGAGGGGAGGAAGTAGAAACAAATGGTGAGTATAAATTGTTTTATTCTTTCTAAAATAATTACAGGAATTTACATGAAAATACCCTAGCCTATCATAGGGTTTTTTTAATCAAGGTGAAATTTACATGAGGTTATCCATTCTTTACTGAACAATTCAGTGGTATTTAGTATACTCACAGTATTGTGCAACCACTATCTCTATCTAGTTCCAAAGCATTTTCATCAACCCAAAGGGAAACCCATACTCTTTAAGCAGTTGCTCCCTATTCCCTACTCGCCCCCAGCCCCTGGCAACCACTAATCTGTGTTCTGTCTCTATAAATTCACCTATTCTGGATATTTCATGTAAATGAAACATGCAATATGTGATGTTTTGTGTCTAGCTTCTTTCCCTTTGCATAATGTTCTCGAGGTTCCTCCACATTAGAGTATGTATCAGTACTTCATTTGTTTTTATGGCTGAATAACACTCCATTGTATGGATAGACCACCATTTATTTATCTGTTCCTCTGTTGATGGGCACTTGGACTGTTTCTACCTTTTGACTATTGTGAATAATACTGCTATGAACATGCATGTACATGTATTTATTTGAGTACCTGTTTTCACTTCTTTTGAGTGTATATCTAAAAGTGAAATTGCTGGAGCCTAAAATAGTTTTTTAAAACTATACTTTTAGTGTGGGTGGGGGAGGGATGGCTTGGGAGTTTGGGACTGGCAGATGCAAACTATTATCTATAGAATGGATAAACAAGATCCTACTGTATAGCACAGGGAACTATATTCAATATCCTGTGATAAACAATAATGGAAAAGCATGTGAAAAAGAGTGTATCAATATATATGTATAACTGAATCACTTTGCTTTATAGAAGAAATCAACACAACATTGTAAATCAACCATACTTCAATAAAATAAATGTTAAACACTATACTTTTATATAATGCTAACTGAGAGTTGACAAGAAGCATTGTGCATTGTAGAAAAAGTTGACGTACCCAGTCTCTTTTCAAGTTCTTTACATTCTCTTTGAGATAGGATTGGTGAAACCACCATTCAGTAATTAAATAATACATCAAAAGAGAGATAATAAGTTGAGTGAAAAAAACATATAATTTTTAAAGAAGGAAGTGCCCTTTCGAATTGAGTTTTGAGTTTCATAAGAAGAAAGCACTTCAGGTGAAGAGTTTGGATAAGTTGACTCATGTAGGAAAGAGAAGACAGGACAGGGCTAAGGTTGGAAGTTTCACAGTTTAAGTTTTCTGAAGAAAGAATGCAAGTTGCACCCTATTTGGTGATAAGGGAAAGAAACACAGATGAAGAGCACCCATGGTGCTGATTTCATAGCTAGCTGACTCTAAAAATTAAGATTGTATTTTCAAAACCAATTTTTACTCCTCTCCCAATAACTGGCTCTTTTATGTTTAATCTTGTGGGTTGTAATTCTCCATTCAGAGACACCAGTGTAGATGGAAGATTTGAGTTCCGTCTATGATAAGCAATCTAGCCTCCTATGGTTCAGTTAAATTTTATTCATAAAGTAAAGATTAAGACATTTTTAGAGGTGGAACAATGATTACATTTCCTATAAAATTCTTGGTGTTTTAAAGTGGCATTCATTCTACGTCCTTAAAAGTGTCATTTTCCTCTGCTGTCTCTCCTTTCTAGAAAAAACTCCTGGGAATTGATTATGGAACTGAGATTTTCCAAGACATGGCTCTGTGATTTAACCCCCAAGGAACTTCCTAAAGACTTGGGAGAGGAAACAATGTTTGTTGAGTATCTGTTAAGTGTTTTATTTGTCTGAGCTCACTTAAGTCCTATAACAACTAATAGCGTGCTAATTAGGTTCCTTCTTATGTGCTTGTGGCTTGCGAGAGAAGTAGGATGAGAAAGATGCTGAGGATAGCAGGAAGTGGAGCTCTGATAGGTGAGCTCTGATGTTTTCTAGGAAGACAAAAAGGGGTCGGATAGCTCCTACTTGTGCCACACCTTGGCTGTCCCTAAACTGTGCCATGTTACTTCTCAGGGAAAGATTCTGGATGATTTATCAGAAGAATATTAATTCCTCTTAAAAATATGTATCTAGGATAAGTCCAATGCTGATTCAGAGGGGTATTTTTTTTTTTTTTTTTTTTTTTTGCGGTACCCGGGCCTCTCACTGTTGTGGCCTCTCCCGTTGCGGAGCACAGGCTCCGAACGCGCAGGCTCAGTGGCCATGGCTCACGGGCCCAGCCGCTCCGTGGCATGTGGGATCTTCCCGGACTGGGGCACGAACCCGTGTCCCCTGCATCAGCAGGTGGACTCTCAACCACTGCGCCACCAGGGAAGCCCAGAGGGGTATCTTTTGACACACCTCCATTTCACTTACTCTATCTCTATTCAACATATATGATCTCAATAAGTGAACTGCTAAGATGGACACTTTTATTCATATTTGTGTATGTATTTGTTTCAGTCAGAGAAAGCTGATGGATTTATCAACCTGCCTGATTTCACTGTAGAGAGAGCGTCTGAATGCAAGAAAAAGCAGTAAGTTTTCTATCATTTTCCACAAAATATGTAGCCAGGACAACATCTCTTTATAATGTTCCTCAGGTGATAAGGTGATTTGGAAGTTAATGATGGTGACATTCAAGTGTCTGAGAATTTTGACTTTATGGGTTAGAACCCCAAACAATAATAGAAGCTTTTAACCTCTTGTTTTCTGGAATTTCATTTTGTGGAGCAGATGGATTTTAAAACCCCACGGAGCCCTGGCAGGGCGTGCTGTTAATGATGGTGTCTGTGATCCAGTGAAAAGCAAGCTGCCATCCAGGACTGGCAGGGTGATGAGATGTCAAGGCTGTGTGTCCTTGTAAAGAGAATGACTACATAGGAGTCACCAGAGCTGCAGATATGATACAAAACCAGTTTATTTTTCTTAGTTCATGAAATTGTCAGTAACATCCTTGAAATAGAATTCTCTGAGATGTCTTAGACTTGGGGATTAGCCCCCTGATATAACTGAAGTCCAAAAGATTTGAGAGCTGACGGGAACCAAGAGTCACCAGCCCATGACTCCAGACCAGCTATCCAGACTCCCAGTTAAGTGCTCTTCCCATGATAGGATCCAGCTGCATTTTGCATATGTGTCCTCTTCACCTTTTACTTATTCTTTATTCTGCTTTTGATATCTTTTCCTGTTTTATTAAAGTGGGTCAGTTCCCTATTGACCTGTGTTCCTAGTGGCAGCAATTGGTTAGTTTTTCTTTTAATGAATAAACTGGTGTTGGCTTTAGGTCTTTGCCATTCTGATATAGCTTCCTATCTTTAGTGATACACGAGGTTGTGGTTTTGACCACACTGGTCATTTACAAAAACTCTGGCCCATACAGCAGGACTTCCTGTCTAAATGGTAAAAAGGAAATACTTTGTTATCTTCAATGTTCTATACTTTTCTTTTAAACGAAAAATCTGCCTTATATTTTTCCTTTACTAATAGAGAATAGATTGGATAAAGTTTTTGATGTGTTTTCACAGTGTAGTTTTATACTTGATTATTTTTCTGTAAATACAATTATTGTATATGCTTGATTGAATTTGAATGAAAACTTTGCTTGAAGGAATTGATCTGAGTATTTTGAAGTGATACATCTATCACTTTATATTTTAATTTATTGTCTATTTATAGCAAAACAGCAAATGAAAATAAAAGAATATATCCATATGTTTCAAATAGAAACTATTGATCAGCCACGACTCAGTCCTGGTCTGGATGTCCTGACATGATGAATTACCCCTCTGCTGTCTACATAAAATAGAGATTAGACAATAGGTATTTAACGTAATTAAAACTTTTGTTTTTGTAAATTAACAAAGAAAGCAGATGAACTTACCATACTTGTATTTGACTGTTTTACTTTCGACTACATTGTTGGCTACACTAACTTCTAATTTCTTATGTGTCTATGCTTTTCCCCCTTCAAGTGCTTTTAAGATCAGCCATCCACAGATCAAGACCTTTTATTTTGCAGCTGAGAATGTGCAGGAAATGAACCTGTAAGTAGAGAAACATCACTAACTCCAATTACTTTGGTCAGGTGTCTGAATTTTAAGCACATGTGCATATCAATTATTATTTTTTTATTGCTGCTGCTTTAAGGATTAATCTCCTTAGCAGTTTAAAGTCTTCTTGCTTTCTTTTCTAGTATTTAGAAGCATTTTGGAGAACTACACAGATCAAAATGGCTATTTTAGGAAGAAGTAATAAAGTTCTTCTGAGGGAACCAGTAAGTTGAGAAAGGAATAGAAGACATTATAAGAAAATGTTAATATGAGAATCAGCATCACAGGGAGAAAGGCTTGAAAGAATTGTGTAACCGATCTCACAGCATTCAGAATTCTACACGAAAAATATCTCTGCAGCATTTCATATGTGCTGTGTGATTATCATGATGATGCATGGTTATCATCTCTCCATGTTCTATCCCCAAATTTTGCAAAACATCTTTGTTTAGAGTACCTCTAATATAAATATATATCCCTAACTCCATTTCCTGTTTGCCCAGTTTAAGTAAGTGGAATATACTGGTAGAGCATTACTCGTCTTGTGACATCCCCTGCTGGTTTAGATTACAGTGTGATCGCAGTGGCTGTTACTTGGATGAGGCTCTATATATTTAAGGTGCTTGAGGCATCAGAGGGCATTCTATTTAATTTAAGTCCTAGTCTCAGAATTCAGTGTTTCTTATTAATTAAATTAATTACTTTCACTTAATTAATTAAAAATATATGTATGAAAAAAATATATATGTATGGAATAACTATTATGCGCTTCCTTGCAGCAGATCCTAGGCACTAGATGTGAAGAATATAGACATATTCCCTCCATTCACAGAGCTTATCGTTTAATCTATTTTAATCTATTTATATTTTTATACTTAATTATATATTTATATCTATTAGTTAATTAATCAGTTTATCTTTTAACAGATCTTTTTTTTTTTTTTTTTTTTTTTTGCGGTACGGTGGCCTCTCATTGTTGTGGCCTCTCCCGTTGTGGAGCACAGGCTCCGGACGCGCAGGCTCAGCGGCCATGGCTCACGGGCCCAGCCGCTCCGCGGCATGTGGGATCTTCCCGGACCGGGGCACGAACCCGTGTCCCCTGCATCGGCAGGCGGACTCACAACCACTGCGCCACCAGGGAAGCCTAACAGATCTTTATTGGAGTATAATTGCTTCACAATATTGTGTCAGATTCTGTTGCACAAGATAGCAAATCAGCCATATGCATACACGTGTCCCCATATCCCCTCCCTCTTGAGCCTCCCTCCCACCCTCCTTATCCCACCCCTCATATTAATTTATTTAGACATAATGATTTTCTTATCTATCTGTTCTCTGTAATTTCTCTTTGGCCTCTTGCTTTAGAAATGTAAAGGAAAAAAAAACTGCCTTTTACTAAACATGTATGAGCAAGAGTACACACACACACACACACACACAGAATACCTTACACCATATCCCCAGGGAAGCCTTTTCTCCCTAGAAGCATTCTCATCTGTTCCCTGCATTTATCTCGCCACCACAAACCTTTAGATGAGGGCGGAATTGCTCTTTACCAGAGAAAGTTAGGGAACCCTGCGTTAGAAATCACAAAGCAAGGTACTGACAACGGCGTCTTCCAAACAAGTCTTTAATTTACTTGGACAAGGAAAGAAGTTGTTTCTATCCTCTTTTCGACTTTTAACTCCCCCCCCCACCCACCAGCTTTCTCAAGCATCTGAGAAAAATAAGAGCAGATACACAAAAGGAGGAGATAAAAATTTCACAGTCAAAGCTCTTTATTTCTCTTTTTATTTGTGTTGGTAACGCTAAATCCTATTGACTAGCAAGGTCTAGGTGCGTGGAAAGCTTAATGTCTTGCCCAGCGGTCCTTGGAATCATATAGTAGTGAGTGTCCGTCCGGAGCCGAGCCATCCATCAATGCCAAGTGGTCCTTTCTAAGCTTTAATGGTGGTGAAACAGGGCTGCCCGTCAGCAACCTCTCCCCACCCCCATAGGCTCCCTTGGCGCCTGGCTTCTCCCAAACATCTTCTTGTATCTCCTGCTTTCGTCCGGTCCACATCCTTCCCATTCATCCTGTGACTGGTTCTTTCAAAGTCGTTCTGTTCTCTCCAACAAGGGCAGAGTAAGACTGAGTTTACCAGAAAAACAATGACTGCGAAGGGTTTTGTTACCGAGAGAATTTCTCTACCTACACATTGTAGGTAATGTGTGAAACACATTTTAAGCCAGTAAAAGTGTGAGACCCTTACAAGATTATCTGAGTCGGCTCTATTTCAGGCAGATGTGCTTTCTCAATCACACATCAGAGTTATGTAGCTCCCTGCCCACCCACTCCTCCAGTTTTTGTTTACATTTCTGGTCCATTTATCTTCACTTTTCAACATACTCCCTTTGCAGAGCTCTATCTAAGGCAAGTACAGTTGATGAGTATTAGCTACACACTCTGCCTATTTGACTGTTAAACCAAAGCCTTTTATAGTTATGAAAGCCAAGATCTCATAGCCTATCTATGCTGTGAAGATCTGTTAATTTTACTTGAAATTATTTTAGTATTTGTTTATCTTTCCAGCTTACAAACAAGATGTAAAATTGAAATTTGAATGTGAGGTGTCATGACCCATATATTTGAATCTCTCAGTGACCTTTATACTCAAAAATTGTCCGTCTGGCTACTCATAAATAAATGGCCCATTTTGTCTGTGCCTGAATGTATCACAATTAATGTATCATAATTTTTCATTTATAATGTCGTTATTAAGCTTTATTATTCTGAAGATGGTTTTTTCTAATAGCCAACAATGCAGAATCCCTTCCGGCCTGCAAGTTAACTTCTTCCTTCTCCCACAGGAGTAGGCAGGCGGGGGTTAAAGCTTTTTTTTTTTTAAATTAATTACTTAATTTTTATTTTTGGCTGTGTTGGGTCTTCGTTTCTGTGCGTGGGCTTTCTCTAGTTGCAGCAAGCGGGGGCCACTCTTCATCGCGGTGCGCGGGGCCTCTCACTATCGTGGCCTCTCTTGTTGCGGAGCACAGGCTCCAGTCGCGCAGGCTCAGTAGTTGTGGCTCACGGGCCTAGTTGCTCCGGGGCATGTGGGATTCTCCCAGACCAGGGCTTGAACCCGTGTCCCCTGAATTAGCAGGCAGATTCTCAACCACTGCGCCACCAGGGAAGCCCTAAAGCTTTGTTCTGCAGTAGCCCCTGAAGAGCTTCCTTTCTTACTGATGAGGTCTATTTAAGTTAGGACGGAGTGCATCTGGGTATTTCTTAGTGAGATGCAGAGGTGCTAGGGAAGGAGGGAGTGGTATTTGGAGAGATGGATCCTGTTTCAGAATTTCACCTCCTTGGGAAACTGCCTTTTTGGGTGGTGACATTTCTCTCAGTGATGATGAAGGAAAAGGTAGTTAAGTTTAATAGAAGCACTGTGTGTTCTGCAGGGACCCTCAATTTACAAGTATAGGGGTGAGTAATGACAGGTAATGAAAGGGTTGGTTTCTAAACAAAGACTGGTGGTAGCTGCCTTTCTCAGATGGTGTTTGTGAGAAAAATGTCATTTTGTACATCAGTTTCTTAACACTTGTGCTTCTTCAACACACACATTCACATCCAGTTAACATACAACAAACTCCCAGGAAACATCTGTCATCTTCTTTTATGTAAATATGTCTTTTTGTGCATACATCTATTTAGACACAAATAGAAAGTTTGCTACTGCCTGGATGGTTTTTTTAAAAAGTGCTTAGCAAAGGAGGTACTCCAACCCCGTGGGTTCTAGAAAGAAAACAAACAGGATTCTGAACAATCACTAGTTTTTCCCAGAAAGTAACTGATGGTGGCAATTAAACGTATATGAGTTTTGGGTAAGGGCTGAGAGGAATCTGCTTTACTGTTCAATACTCTTTTGCTATATCTGAAAAGGAACTTAGAAATGTCTTTTCTTATTTCAGGCATTCTCAATTCATCCAGTTTTTTGTCTTGTTATGTTAAAAAAAGAAGTTTGTCTATTTCACTTTGAGATGATTGTTTTGCGGGCAGGGTCAGCTTGTACAATTATGAAATCAGGAATAAACTAGGAATTAGTGAGCCATTAAATTCATTGTGCTTTACCTGATCAGTTTTTTTTGATTGTTTGTTTGTTTTTTTTTTTGGTGGTACGCGGGCCTCTCATTGTTGTGGCCTCTCCCCGTTGCGGAGCACAGGCTCCAGACGCGCAGGCTCAGCGGCCATGGCTCACGGGCCCAGCCGCTCTGTGGCATGTGGGATCTTCCCAGACCAGGGCACAAACCCGTGTTCCCTGCATCGGCAGGCGGACTCTCAACCGCTGTGCCACCAGGGAAGCACCTGATCATTTTTTTTAAATGTACTTTTAAGTGTTTCTTTTAGTTGAGTAATGCATAAAACATATTCTTGTAAAGAATCATGTAATACAGAAGTATGTAAAGTGAAAACCTTCCCATTCTCCCAACTTTACCTTCCCGTTCTACTTCTTTCCCTAAGATAAAGCCACTTTTCACAATATGACTATGTCCTTTCTGAGGCTTTTCTTTGCATACCAAGTCTTGTATAATACATATGCAAATATATAGTTTTAGAAGCACATTGAATCAGGATAAACACTTTGTTTTGTACTTGCTTTTTTCACTTAGTAGTATGTTAGGATTTTTCCAGGTCATTACAAGGCCCCCCCACCCCATCTCAGTCTTTTTATTAGCTTCTTAATAACATGGTACTTTTGGAATTGGTACCATACTTTATCCGTTTTCCTGTTAATGGACAATTATACTGTATCAGTTTTTTCTTTTTGCCTTTGCAAGCCTTGTTGAATTAATATTCTTCCACATTTACTTATGTACATGAAGGTGTGTTTTGTAGGATAGATATTTATAATTAGGATTATTGGGCGAAGGGGATGAAAATTCATGTTTTGAATAGTATCATCAAATTACCTGCTTAATATTGGCTGTTCCAGTTTTTCATGGTCAACTCAACAAAGGATGAGAATGTTTTTCCTAAAATCTAATAGAAATCAGCAATATTTAAAATTTTTGCCAATCTAGTGGTGAAAAATAATTTCCTATGCATTTCCCAAAATACTACTGAGCCTGAGAATTTTTCCATATATTTATTAGCCATTTGTACTTTTTTTGGTCATTTTCTGTTTCTTAGTTTTGTTTATTTTTCTACTGAGTCTTGATGAGCATTTTTCAGTTCCTATGGCATGATCTGGGCCCAGGTATTGGTCCAGTTTTAAGTGGCCATGAGAGACTCATGTTTATCGTGGTGCAAAAGGGGACTTTCTAAATGAGGCTGGAGCTCATCTTCCGTCTTGTAGGCAGTTCTATTTTATTTATTTTTAAAAATAAAATTTATTACATATTTCCTGTTAAAAAATAATCAATACAGCAAGACCATGGCAGGATGAGGGTTGGGTAAGGGTTCCTAATTTGTTGACAATTGCAGACTTGGGAATGTGCAATATTTGTGCTATGGTAGGGGTGTAGCTGGGTAATTTACCAGGAATTACAGGACTAGAAAAAATAAAACATATAGGTGAATCAATAAATGCATAGCATTATTATTATCATTTTGTTGATATTGATTGACTTAGGCTACTTATGTTTCAAAAAAAGATGAATACCCATTATGGGATATTTTTTAAAAATAAAGAAAACTGGAAAGAAGTGGGAAATAAATCACTTAGATTATCGCTATCCCAAAATGATATTTTCCCTTTAAATAGAAGGTTATATAGCTAGGAACATATGAAATAGATACATTTTGTATCTTTTTTGTATTAAAATAAGTTTCTAACTGAACCCTTGAAAAGGAACTACAGTGGCCTGAAGTCATAAGCCAAGTTTGTGTTCCTTAAGGTTTGTCTAGTTCTTTTTTCATTATTGATGGGTAGTTGAAATTCATTGCCAATAAAATGGTAAATCAATGGAAGATGAGACATTGTCAATTTTTACCTTACATAAAATTTTTCAAGAAATTGAAATTTTCCCCAGCTTAGGAATAAGTGTGAAGCTCTGGCCAGATCTTTTTACTGATTAATATAAAGATTGTGGTTTAAAAATAGATCATCTTCATTTTGTGTGTGTGTGTGAAATAAGCTTACATTTTAAGAATTAAAGAGATAGAACTTTAAAGGTCAAGTTAAGAAATTCATTTTGATGGTTGATAAGAATTTCAAATACACAATTACAAAACGTATATTTGTTCGTATATTTAGAATATCTAATTTAGTTGCCCACTTTAACTAGCTGTATAATGGGCCACCTCATTTCTTATCTGACAAAAATGCCCTAAATATGGACAGTATTGTGAAGCCAGAGGTCTTAGGTTTCCATACCACAAACTTAGGCTGTTTCTAGAAATGTTTAGACTGACCATAGCACTCTGACTTAATTTTATTATAAAGTCTGGTACAAGACCTTCCTTTAGGGTCTAGCGTAAAGGTGAATATGTTGGGAACCAGTGTCTCTGGTCAAACATTCATTTTCTATTTGAATTTTAGGTGGTTAAACAAATTTGAATCAGCTATAATCCATCTTGAATCCACTACAAAGGATGAAGGTATGTTCTATTTTCAATTTCTGAAAATTTAGCAAGAATATTAGAATAGAGTAAAAATACAATGTCAAGTTCTATGTATAGTCTTGTTCTAATGAACCATACTTTGTTATTTAAAATTATCTGAAAATATGTATAGACAGACATAGACACACAGGCTCACCAACATGGAATAGAGCTTCCCATGCTGGCTAAGAACGCTTTTCACACTTCACCCACACGTTAGCAGCTGTAGGCTTCACTGAGATCTCAACCAATTGCCAATGCAAATGTTTTATTGCCCCACTTACTGAATTCTTACTCATAGACATGATCTCGTCATGTTTGAGACATAACTTTCAGCCCACTGTTTCCTCTCTGATATTTTAGTATTTCCACCAGGTGTGTGCTGAGACTAATTACCCTAAGTTTGTACCAGGAGCCTGAATGTCAGATTGGGACAGAGGCCATATTTTTAGCTCAGTCTGTAGCTTTCAGGGTTCAAAAGCTACAAGAGTCTAATTCTTCTTAATGATGAAGTTACCCCTTAATATTGAGAAGAAAGAGGATTTAGGTGCCAGGGTCACAGAGCTGACACTATTTCTGAAATGCTCAGACCACATAAAACTTGGAAATTGGAAGTAGGGAGTTATAGCTTTGGAGAACAAAATCATAAAATCTTAAATTTAGAAATGAAAAAGTGACAACTTGATTTAAAACAATAAAGAAGTGTAATGCAATACTGTGAAATCAGTGTCCTAATCATCTCCTTGGTCTTCTTTTCCATAAAATAAACACCCATTATATATTTGAAGTATATTTATAGATTGTGAGCAAAAAGTAACTACAGAAAAACCTTCTCCTTTTCCTGGTATGTAAGGCCTTCTATGATATGGCCTCAAGCAACCTTTCAGCTTTGTTTTCCACCCTGTCCCGTAGGGGACTCTGAATACTTGGCTCAGTCTGTGTCCTCAGCCTGGTACTCCTATTACTCTGTGTGCACCATTGATGGTTTACTTATCCTTCCATTTTCAGCTCATTAAGATTCCTATGCTCAAAATTAATCACTACTGATTTTATGCTCCCTTAGTGTATGACTCACACCTCTTTTGAGGAATTAGTTTCATTTTCCCTGAGCTATGGTTAGTCGTCTTTCTGCTTATTGGACACTCTTTGAGGGCAGAAACCCTCACAGAGGGAAACTCTTATGTATCAGGTAGCTCACTAGATAAGTGCTTTCTGAATTGGGTTGGAAATGCAATAGCCAGATGGAGAAGAACCTCTGCTCATGCATTATGGAGTAAGTGATGACAGTGCTGAAACATTCAGCGTTTTCCTTTTTGTTATAGAATGCTACAGTGAGAGTGAACAGGAAGATCCCGAAATAGCTGTCGAGACACGACCCCCTCATTACTCTGCGGAGACTCTCTCTCCTTTGGTACGTACCGTCGTAACTGGTCTGTTGGTCATTGATCAAGTGTGTGGATGTCGTTCCTTCCAGTTGGGTAGAAGCTACTTTGACTAATACATTTTTAGAGGACGCTAAGTTAAGGTACTTGCCAAAGAGCAAGTGCAGTTCTCAGGGTGCTGATTTTGAGCCTTCTCTATAGCAACCCATTTATATGACAAATTCAGTGCATTTGTGTGTGACCCACAGATGTATTATGCTCAGAGGATTCATGGTAATGCAAAGGACTTCTAGGTAATAGGCCAATGCTTGCAAAGATTTGTTTTATAATGTTTATTTATATCCTACTTGTTCTCAGAAAGAATTGAAATTACCTTGCCTAGGTGCATGCACTCTAATGATGTAAAATGAATGTAAAGGGGATGAAGGCAATAACATGAAGAGAAAATTAGAATCAGAAAGAGAGCAGGAAGCCAGGAGTGGGGTAGTGCATTAAATCTGGGTATGGAATGATTCAGTATATTTACTAGAGAGAAGTCCAAGTTTGAGTCTAAGCTTTGGAAGCATTCAGTGTAAGTTCAGGTTATTAATGGACGTTAAGGCTATGGAGAGTTGCTTTATATTTGGATGTTCATGGGCGTTATAGCGATGGCACGTAGAAGGAGTCAAGCAAAGATCTTTGGCGAGGTTGATTTATGGCTTTTATACCTACCATACACCAGCACTTATAAAGGTACTTTAAATATATAATCATTTACTGCCCTCAGATAACCCTGAAATGCAGTATTATTTTATCTGCATTTCCCTGATTACTAATGAGGTCAAGCATCTTTTCATGTTTTTTTTTGATATTTGGATTTTCTGTTCTGTTAAGCATCTCAAGTCTTTTGTACATTTGTAGCTGTCTTACTACTGTTATTTTGGATTTATAGGATTTCTTTATTAATCTGTACATTAGTCCTTTGTCAGTTAAAAATGAGGCAGATCTTCTTTCCCAGTCTGTGGCTTTTATATTTTTTAAACTCTGTTTCTTTTTGTTGACAGATGCTCTTGATTTCTGTGTGTCAGGTTTATCCATCACTTCCGTTGTGGTTGGTGTCTTTGTTTCTGGCTTACATATTGTTTCCTATTCCCAGGTCATGAGGACATAGATATTACTATCTCATTTCATGGATTAGGAAACAGAGGTTCAGAGAGGTAGAATGACCTGGTCATACCCCCAGTAAATGGAGCACCTGAGATGGGAACCTCGGTCTGTCTAGCTTTATAGCATATGCTCTTTCCATTCTACTGTGACACTTGCTCATCCATGGACCCGAACAACTATAAGTTCTAATAGGTTACTGCAACTCCTTCGCTTACCAGACCTCTTCTGCCAGAGTTTTCTGTTTTGTGTGATAAGGTTTTCAATCTTTATTTGCCAGTTCCTGGGTTTAAGGTGTTAATATCATTTAAATAATGACTTCTACTGTTTTTATCTGCTGTCAGTGGGGAATTGTGGCCACTTTTCTAATTTATTTGGCTAGCAGCTGAGACCAGAAATAAATATTTATTGAATGAATATTTATTAAAAATCTATTAAATAGGATTAGCCAAAGTTAAGCAAGACATAAATAAAATTAAACTTTGGTAAAACGTCGACCAATTTTTGAACTATATTTACAATATAACCTCTCTTAATATAGTTTTCCCTTGAAATAGTCTATCTCCTCTTTTAAAATCAGTTTCTGCATTTAGAAAAAATGAAATAGATGTGCCTTGCTGGTTTAATAGAGACGCCTGTATTTCTGTTTAGTTTCTTTTTGCCTTCATCTCTGTTTCTCTGTGTCTCTCCATTTTTGTCTGTCTCATATGATTTAGTTTTGTTCTAAAATACTGTGATTTTCAGTTTTATAATGGCAAACTATATCACAGATTACAAAGAGCATTGTCAGGCATCTAGAACTCTACTGGATGAAAGTAAAAGCAACAAAGTTGTCTTCTTAGATGAAGGATCATGGCTCAATTGCATTATACAATGATAGTCTTACATAATGTTAGAGTAGGAGCCCAGAGAATGCTTGTTTCAAAGCAAATAAATGAAGGGATGGATGTGAGACCAGTAGGTTAGGTCATTGAAGTGGGAGTATTCTTTAGAATGTCATTCTAAACGTCAATCAAATGTTATTCCTTAAAGTTCTAAGAAGTTAAGCATTTTTTTGAAGACCACTAAGGCTAACATTATTTTTTCTGAAGAAATGTATTAGAAACAGATAAATGTTGAACAGTTAGATTTTATTTTCCTTAGAAACAGAGTATGTTGCTCCTGCTCGTGTATTTCCCAGGCAGATTTTGTTTTTGTTTCCTCTTGTTTCTGAAAAACAGACATGCCAGACACTTGGTTAAAATAACACTTAAGCTTTTTATCTAAACAGATGAAATTTTAAAAATCATGGTAACTTTTATCCAGAGCATGAAGCAGCTTATTGTTTTGGCTCAATCTGGCATAGGCTAGCCATGACTGAGCTATATAAGCCTAGGCAAGAAAACAAAACACAACAAAACAAAAACCAAAAACACCCAAACCTTTCCCAAGTTCTTGCTTTTAAAAAAAACTTGAGCTGTGCTTATATGCTTATTCATTCATTTAACAAATATTTATTGAGAGCTACTATTCTAAATAGTACTTGGGACACAACAGTAAATGAACAAAGATTCATTTCTTCATGTAGCCAAACTTCTGATGGAGGGAGACTGAAAATAAACAATCAACATAAGTAAGTTATCTGCTAGGTCAGTAGAAGAAGTGGAGCTGAGGGGGTCAGGACAGTTTGTGAGAATGAATAGACGAACCAGGATTGGCCTGAGTGAGAGTTGAGATCTGAGCAAAACTCTTGAAAGGTGGTGTAAGAGTCAGCCAGGTGGATATTCAGGGAAGGTGTTTTCCAAGCAAAGGGAGCAGTTAGAGTCCAGATGTCCTTGGTGCATAGATGGCAATGCAAAGAGGCCAGTATGGCTGGAATAGGGTGAACCAAGGTGAGAGTTGCAGGAAATGAGGTTGGAGGGTAATTGTGTCCATATGTATGGGGCCTGTGGACCATTAAGGACTTTGATGTTTTGAGTTCCTTTGCCTTTGGAAGTTTTGAGCAGAAGAGTGATGTGACTAATCTCTATTTTAAAAGGGCCACTCATGCTGCTGTGGGGAAAGACCCTGTGTCATAGGGGGAAAGTATAGAAGCAAAGAAGTCTAAGGGGGAGTGTGCAGTAATCTAGTGTAGTGAACGTGATGACTGGGATGAGGTCATAGTTGAGAAATGGAATGGTTGGATTTTGAACGTAGTTGGAAGGCAGACCTACAGGTGGATCAGATATGAGAGACGATAAATATCCCAGTTTTAAGCAGCTCATGCAGATTATTTTAACATGATAGTCCTTATATTTTGATGCTTTTTCAGAAATACAATTCCTTTATATCCAAAGGATGGGAAAAAAACCCTGTGTACTCTGGCCCATTGGCCAGAGGTCAAAGATTAAACACAAAAAGGGGTAAAATCAATTTTAGAAATTCAAACTTAATCTTAGTAGGATGGCTCTTGCACAGTTGTTTACTAAAAGACATGATCTTTTGATACGTGTACTATGATAAAATAATAGAAATGCTTTCAAGTGAGATAGTTGGATGAAAAGTTGTTAGTGAGTACATATACTTACAAAGAAAAGGTAGAAAAAAAATTCACCCTCTGTCCTCAAGATGCAAAACATTTTCTTAAGTTCTATGGTTGAGCACTTAACTGACTTTAAGATTTTTCTAAAATTAGATTTTACATTTCGCCTCTTGTTTTAACAGTTCATCTTCTGGCCGTCAGTCACAAGGCAGAGGGGCTGTCCCGCAACCTCTCCCGGGCCTCCATGTTGTTTACCCCTGCCCTAGTTGGGGTTTGCACTAGCTCTTGCCCAGGCTATTTTGAAATACCAGCCTCTTTTTTTTTTTTTTTTTTGTCTCTAATCTCTCTCTCCTCTTAAAAAAAACACTTCCAAATTAGTCTTCCTCATGTGCAGTTCTGATAAATTGATTCAACAACAAAAGACCTTTCTGTGAATCCTCATTGCTTATCAAATTAATTCTCAATTCATTGGCTTGGTATTTCAGGACCTTGGGTTTACTTCTAACTGCCATGACAGTCTTGTTGCTGATTCCTCCTTTTTCAGCAGCCCAATAAACTGCCCCCTATTTCCCCAAAGCTTTCCAGACTTTCCTGCTCCTGTTCCTATATTTACAAAGTTTCTGCACTTGCAGGAACCATTCACTCTCACCCCAATTCCGCCTTCTAAATATCTTTCAAGACTGGTTTAAATGTGACTTCTTTCATTAAACCTTCCCTGGTCCTCTGAGACAGGAGGATCTTTCCTTCTTCTAAACTCTTTATATTTCTGTAGTGCATTTTCTGGGATACTTTTTTCATGGTGTTAGTCTCTGCCTTGAATTATAGATTTTGTGTATCTGGTTTATTTATCTAATTATTAAATTCTTAAGGTTAGAGGCAGTGTCCAATATCTTTTTCTTTACCTGCAACATCTATGACCTTGTCTAACACATATTTGAACCTAATTAAATATTTATTTAATGGATTGATAAATGGGCGAGTGGGTGATGATTGTGACTTCATCCACTTCCTCCACAGATCTGTAGCTATACAAATATTCCCCCATCTGAATTAGAAAGTTACTTTACACTTGTCTAATGATTTCACTTGGCTTTGAGAAGGATGACTTCATTCGACTCATAAGTCTCATCTTTTACAAATGAAGAAGTCAAGTGCCAGAGAAGTAAATAGAACTATCTTAAGTAACCTTTGCAAGCTTAAGTTCACCTTTTATTATGAATATCTTTTATGTTCTCTCATTTGCTCTTTTTGATCATCTAAGTCAGGCAGACAAACCACTGACAAATTTGTTTTTCTGTATCAACCACGTGCCAGATATTTTTCAAAGAAGGGGATGCTGAACTGAGCTGGACAGCCTCTTCCTTGGAGCATCTTAAGTTCTAAGTTGAAGAAAAGTCACAATAATTTGTAATTCAAACAGTCTCAAGGACTGATAAATGCTATGAAGAAGCATTAACTGGGGCAGTGTTCTAGGGAGTGGCTGGGGTTGAGGTTGGGGAAGATGTTGCTTTGCTTACGACTGTCAGGGAAGAGCCTGCTAAGGAGGTGACATTTGATTTGAGACCAAAGTGATGGGAAGGAGTCAGCCAACCCCACATCCACAGTGAGCTTTTCAGGCAGAAGGAACCAGAGACATGCTCAAGGAACAGCAAGAAGACCATGTGGTTGGAAAGGAGAGGGAAAGGGAGGTTGAAGGAGATGTTGCTGGAGAGGTAGGGAGGGGTCCATGTGAGTTGTCTTGGCTATAATGATGACTATGGATATTCTACTCATGATGGACAGTTACTGGAGGATTTTCAGCAGGACAATACTATGATGCATTTTCTGCTTTAGAAATGCTCTAGCTATTGTTTGGTGGATGGACTGGGGTAGGGAGGGGGTGGGTAATGGTAGAGGCAGGAAGTCAGTAAGCTAGGACCTGGAAGTAAAGTGGTTTCTCCAAGGCCATTTGGATACTAAAGATTGGAGTGAGGAATGGACCGTCTGCAGCTCATTGCCCAAGGTCATGCAGAAGACCAGTGACAGAGGGGGCAGTATACCATACAAAGTCTTCGGGTTTTTAGAATAATGTTTCTACTAGCATATGGTAGAATTATAAACACAATACCTCCTAGGGCTTAACAGCAATTGGTTAGTTTGTTTTCATTAATATGGCCAATGGAAGGAAATAATAGCTGTGTACTTTCCTTTTTTTCTCATTTGGTTGTATTTTGTTTAGTCTTAAGTTATTCCTGTATTTTCTTTTACTTTTTCATATACTTTGACTAATGTTGCTTAAGATTTATATGCTGACTCACTCCTTTCTAATTATAGGCTTTTGGTGGCCATTTTCAACTCTTTTTTCCCCATGTTAAACTTGTGTTTTAAAAACAATTCAAAGAAAAGAATTTTAGAGCTAATCAGCTTTTGAACTAAGCTTCTTCAATGAATAAAAATCTCTTATACAGAAAATGGAGAAAAGCAATATTGATTTTTTTATTTAATCATGTACATACTCTCCTCATTAAAACTAAGATTTTTTTAATGTCTTTCATTTTCTCATTAAAGAAATAAAAATTTGAAGCCCAAGTGTTCTGAAATAAATGAAACAACATACATTATTAATGTCTAATAAATAAAATAATTTTATTTGAGATTCTGAGAATACTTTGTGGGAGTATTTGCACTGCAATCAGTAATGGTCACCCCTGGATCCCAGGATTAGGATAAATCATCCATAGCAACTTTACAGAGAATTTCAGGGTGCTCCTGAGTAAGAGACTGAACTGCTCTGAGCTGTTTGCCTTCACATAGCTGGTTTTCTAGACCAGTCTTTGTAGCATTAATTTATTACCAACTAGCTATTAATTTATTAATTTACTAAGATCAGGCACAAATGCAAAAAAATGGAGATGCAAAAGTGATTAAAAGCAGCCTGCTCTCAAGTAACTCACCGAAAAAGAGGAACAAATCCATCAGCAATTACAGTATTAGTTGACAGATAAAATGATACTCTACCTGGTGTGATAGAAGTAAGCCCAGGAGCACAGGGAAAAGATACCTACCTCGCCCTGAGGCCACTGGAGAAGGCTTCCTGAAGGAGGTGGCCCTTGAACTGACCCTTGAAGGATGGGGTTGTGTGAGCCAAGCAGGGGTGGGCTGGAGAGGAGAGACTGTCGCTCCTTTCTACCTTCATGTGATTTGCAGTGGGGAGTTTTCTGGGTATGTTACTTGGATGGTTCATAGAAGGCACTGAGCTAAAGGTTCTCTGTTTGACTTATGGCTATGAAGAGTTAGAGAATAGTAGAAATAATAAAGCAGGATTTAGCTTTATTAAACCACAGGGTTTATAAAGCACATTCCCCTATTGATCCTCTGTAACTGCACTCCAGGTAACCTTTGATTTGTGTCAATCTCTCTTCTAACGAAAACTCCCTCTGACCTGGTACACACCATCCTTTTCTCATTTTGTTTTTTCTTCTCTCTGGTTGTTTTCCTTATTCCTTTTTCTGCCCCTCACTCTTCTTTTCTCTGTTTGAAAATCAACTTTATACATGCTACGTGGTGCTAGAGAAAGTGGACTGGAAGCATTGGCTGTGTGTTTGAGGAGTACCACAAGCAGGAATACACTCCCCGGAAATTTCTGATGCTCATTGAATATGTCTTTCCTCAGTCTTTTAAGCAGAGTTTTGAGGTTTAAAAAGGCTTATGGAAAGTGCTGCAGCAACAGCTTTTTGCACAAATAGCCCATTTTGCTGTAATCAAATTACAGTAGTATCAGCAGGAGAAACAGGAAAAGCTCGTGTTTGGTCTCTTTTCAGAAAAGGAAGCTGATCCCAGTGAAGCCAAGTTTTACTAAAATAGCTCACAATAGGGAACTGTGTCAGGACTGGGCCTGGGTATTTTTGTTAACATTTATTCCATAGATCCTGCTAACGAGTAAACAAGTCTTGGCATTTATTTGGACAGTTTGGTAGGGGGTGCATTACCTCCTCTGGGTAGCTAGGGTTTTATTTAGTGAATTACAGATCTGGATCTCCTAGTTAAGTGGTCTGGGTGATTGAAGGCAGCTGGTTTGAAAGCTTTTTGACACATTCCTGAAAGGAAAGTTTTCATGTCGTGCCAAATATATTATTATTAAGAAGATGTGTGTGCTGAGTTAGTATCTTAACTAGATGTTTTAGTGTCATGCTACTAAAAAGTGGATTTATTGCTTATTTGGCAATCCATGTCTAGCATGCAGCCAGCTAGGCACTCATCGGACACTTACTGACTTTTTCCATCAGAACTCAGAGCTTAGAACCTGCAAAATTCTTGGGCACATATTAATTTGGAACAAAGTCAACTATCTCGAGTTAGTTGCAGTGATGCTGAGGTTTTGGGGAGAGGAGACTACTTTGCTCTTTGGCTTCTTCCCTCTAACAATCTCCTTCCTACCAGTTCCTCCACTTCCTTGGAGTTCTGAATACTTGAAATTGACAGGAGTATCTCATAGGATGACATAATGAAACCAAACCAGAAAAAGCCTTCTCTGTCTTATCCGCCATTGGAGATATAGGGTGACCCCTAGAGCACTGGTGTTTAGATTTTTTGGATTTTTATTGACCAATAAAATTTAAAAAGGGAGGAACAACATATAGTTGCCAAATCTTTATTTTGCTATGGAGGACATTAAAAAAAATCTCCAAAAGACAAAAACTAATAGCTACCATTACCATTTTCCAAAAGAAGGCATATATTTTAACATCAAAATGTAACAAGGTTAAAATCTCAGAATAAATGAAGTCCTTCCTCAGAGAGGACATTGGTGATGTTGCATTGATGTTTTCTCCATGGACTGGTGAAAATTTTGCCAAGGATTGGCATTCACCCTTGGATTGTGTGTCAGGAGCTGCTTTCAGAAGATCCTACACCATCAACCCACTTCTCATAGTTTTTGGTTTCCCTTTAATGAATTAGGAGACTGCATATGTATTCCCATCTTCTTTGGTGAAAGTTTATTGACATTTTAAAATTATTGAAGAGTGAATGAGTTAACATTATTTCACTTAACTCTGCAGTTATGAGCTTATACTGGTCATGTGCTAAGGAACTGTGACACATATTTGAGGGTGTAAATGTATGTGTTGTACCCACATCACTGGTCTTCCACTCAGTTAATATTATTTTGCTTCCCGTCTGGCTCCAGCTTTTGTTTTCTCTCTCTTAATCACCTTTGTCAAGATTTTTTGCTCAATTGGTAAGAGTTCAGTGAGAGATTGAAATCTACTTTTTGCTCAGAGCGTCCTTCAGTGTTCCAATGAACTCCTCAAAGGAGTCTTTTAGTTATCTGGAGAGCATTGAAGAGTAGGGTAATTCATGACATGGAGATTTTTCAGATCCTAGAGTAGTGAATTCAAAGTTATACAGATTGGTTTTGGAAAATGGGATCATAGTGTCTGTCATACTAGTATAAATACCATCTCTTTTTCTTTTGAATCTTTTATTATTGGCAACTTTTTGAAATGCTGGAGTACCTTCCATGAAAATGAAAAGTAGAGAATACTGACTTAATCATGATTTATTTTATTCTCTTTTGCTTTTATTTGTGAAAAACAGGCTGCCCAGCAGGCATCTTCGTCTTCACCCAAATTGAATGAAATATCACGTTCTTTCTCTTCCATGGAAAACATAAAAAAGACACCCAGCAGTTTGTCTTCCCCCATATCTAGAGAAGGACGGTCCTGGATGGACGTGGTTGACAGTTTGTCTGCCGCTGAAGACGTGGGACAGTCTGTGACATGCGCTGTGCAGGCCCGCTCACCTGCACCCTCGGAGGCAAATGGTCGCAGGGCCCTGGAAACCAGCTTCGCCACATCAGAAAGTGGAATTTTGAACTCTTTATCCAGTGATGACGCTTCTTCATTGAGTAGCAACCTAGATCATCTTTGTGTCCCAGACAAGCCAGCTGGATCAGAGATGACGGATAGAGGTAAACCAAGAAACTATTTACTCTTTTTCGAGAATGAATATTTGTATGTGGATGTGGAATGCTAACGTCGATTGTAAAAAGAATGTTTAAAGTCACGAATGATTCAATAATTAAATGGTCAAGTGGGGCTAAGTCCAGGGGCTACTTCCGTAGAGGAGAGGATATCACATGTAGAAAACTCCAGCTTCAGGACCATTTATTACCCGCTGTAAGTGTCACCAACCACATGCTTACAACTATGAGACGTGTTCAGAAAAGAATGATACTTTTTCACCAATCTGAGGTAAAACTTGAGTTTTTTGTTTTGTTTTGGTTTGGTTTTGATTGGTCCCATGTGCTGTGCTCTGGAGCTTGTGGTGATTAGATCGACATTTTGTAGATGACATCACCACCATGGTTCCAAACATACGCAGAGCTACCACCTTCCCTGGACTATAAGCACAGATGAGGTCTGGGTCCTAGCAGGTCAGCTCCTGGGGGGCCTTCCTACATGGTGAACAGGAAGACAGACAATCTACGTGCACTTTGGGGGGCAGCATTAGAACTTTAAAACTAAAGGAGAGCACAGCTTATGTGTTTGAAAAAAAGCTTGTTAAGTCTTAGCAAATGAAAGAGTTTATTGGAGTATAGAAATGAAGAGTGTGAGCTTTCTTAATACTCCATGATTGTTGGTCCTTGTCTTTTATTCAGACTAACTTTTAAAAAATGATTAGTTTTCAGTCATGATGGGTCTTTCCTGATGGTCTGTGCCTTATTCATTCCAGTGTAAAACAAGTTTACCTGATAGCAGATACTGAAAAATGAGAGAATGATGAGATTGATTTGTATTTTTTCAGTGTACCTTTGAGGGGAAGTTGACTAGCTAAATTCCCATGATCGCCAGTCAGGGTGGCCTGATGACGTAGGTGACAGCTGTCACCTCTCCCCCAGCCTAATCAGGGAAAGTTTCTTTAAGTTCTCAAGTTTTCATAGTTACCCTATTAATTTGATATTTAGTATCAGAGTAATTTAGGCCAAGAATTACAACTACAGACCCGTGTGTCCATAGTCACTGCTCCCTGTGACCTTATGTGAAGATGCTTTACATACGGCAACTCAACATAAGTTGAGTTACCTGCCTGGCCTCTGATGTCATTTTTGTTTGATACCCCTAATTTAGGCCAATTATCTACTTTACAATTAGAAAAAATGGAGTAAATGAAGTCATTGCCAAAATAACCTACTTTTAGAGGTGAATGAGGTAGGGGCAGGGGGATCAATATTGGACTGTACAGAATGGAAGGCAGTAGACTCAAGCTGGCCTCAGCTTTGTGAGGTGTTTTGATATGAAGATATTGGGCTTAATTTGTACCTCTGTGGAAGTATGAAATTGATGCAAATTTTGAAGCCAGTGGTGCAAGTAAAAAGGAAATAATTTTAGGTTCAGCATAAGAAACTTCTTTTTAACATTGAGAACTGTTCAAAATTGAATAGGCTCCTTAGAAAGTATGTGTTCCTCGTCATTGAAGGTGTTTACTCATTCTGAGACAACCATTTTCACTGGGTATTAATTGCATATTGCATGTCGATTACAATTTTTTCTCTTATGAAGATATACTGAAGAGGGAATTTAAGTACCTTGAACTAGATGGCCTCTAACTTGATACTTAGAAGATCCTTCCAGATATAGGCCTGGTGGAACTAAGGAAAATAATGAAGAGGACCATATCTATTATTTTCCTGCTAAAAACTCTGGCTTTAATTATTGGGCCATTAGTAGAACTAAAATGTTTGTTTCATCATGCACAAATACACATACACTCACATGCACACACACACACACAGCACCCTGGGATGAGGATGGCCTCAAAAGCAAAATAGAGAATAAAATTTCATTTGCATTTGTTCTCAAGAGATAACACTGCGATTGAGTTTTCCTTTAGGACGAGTAACCTGATAGTCATGGGAAGGTGCATGCAATTCTTGTCCATGTCTAATGTCATTCTGGGCACGAGTGTGCTGCAGAGCCTGGCTGAGTACCAACAGCTCTTTTAATCTAAGAAGGAAGAAACCAAGTATTTTAAAATTTTGAGTTAGGTGCAGAGTGACCAACAATATCTGTATGCTTCTTCAAACAGCTTGACATAAAGGTATTCCTTGGAGTAGAAAGGAAGAGAAAATAAAACTATTTTTCCCCTCACTGATTTGTTGGCACTTGCCATATGTTACAAAATTTTTGCTGATGATTTTCTCCTGCTGCTGGGGATTTGGTTAAATTCCCAGCAGAGTTAAACTACATAAAGTCATTGCTATGGAAACAGCAACCCAGTTTTCGCTTGCGTTTGCGATGACGTGCTGTTGAGTAATCAGATTGAGTACTGTGCTTTTTTTTTTTAAACATGTGTGTTTGTGTGTTGGAAAAGAAGGTAGCATTTCATTTTTGTGACTTCTAAAAATTATTATCTTTTTAGCTGCCAGATAAAAAAAGAGAAAAGTGCTAAAATTCCTGTGTTTGAAATATTGTTCAGCATTTTTTATAATAGGGATTGAAGTTTTGACATGGTCCATGACAGGAGTTAGGATTTTAGATTAAGTCCCAGTTTCAAGATGTGTTTGCTGGAGAAAGAGGCTTTTATCCTAGAAGAGATTCTTAAAGGTTAATAACTGAGCCCTGAAACAAGCAGACAGAATGTATTATAGCCTTCTTTTTATTTAGACAATGAGAGAAATATTTTACAGTTGGTATGTGATTAAAATTGTGGTTGCTAGAATTTTATACCGACTTTAAACCTTTTTAGACGTTTTTCCCCTGCAAAGTAAGCTATTTAAACAATGCAGGGTGTTAATTGCATTCTATTGCCTTTCTACATTGGGAGTTCCAGAGCTCTTCAGACTCTTCACTGAGTCTTTCCACAAAGTGTAATGGGGTTAAATGGAATATTCACCTCAGCTCAGTTTTACTCTATACCGTTTCTTTCTTTAATGAAAGGTTATTTGGCCCATGACTCATGCCTGTGTAATGATGACTCCCACTAAAGTAGTATATTTTTTAAAACTGATGAACTTACAGTGACACATCATAATTACCCAAAGTCCGTAGTTTAACTTAGGGTTCACTCTTAGTGTTCTACATTCTGTGGGTTTAGACAAAGGTATAACAACGTGTATCCATTAATACTGTATCATACAGAGTATTTTCACTGTCCTACAAATTCTCTATACCCCACCTTTTAATCCTTCCCTTCCCCAATGCCTAGCAACCACTGATAGTTTTTACTCTCTCAATAGTTTTGCCTTTTCCAGATGCAAATTCATGTCATATATGAACAAAGATAGTTTTATTTTTTCCTTCCCAATCTGTATACTCTTATTTCCTTTTCTTGTGTTATTGTGTTGGCTAGGACTTTCAGTACAATGTTGAAGAGGAGTAGTGGGAGGGGACATCCTTGCCTTGTTACTGATCTTAGTGGGAGAGCTTCTAGTTTCTCACCATTAAGTATGAAGTTAGCTGTAGGTTTTTTGTAGATATTCTGTATTGAGTTGAGGAATTTTCTTTCTTTTTTTAAAAAATTAATTACTTAATTTTTTTATTTTTGGCTACGTTGGGTCCACGTTGCTGTGCGCAGGCTTTCTCTAGTTGCAGCGAGCAGGGGCTATTCTTTGTTGTGGTGCCGGGCTTCTCATTGCGGTGGCTTCTCTTGTTGCAGACCACAGGTGCCTACGGGCTTCAGTAGCTGTGGCTCGAAGGTTCTGGAGCGCAGGCTCAATAGTTGTGGCACATGGGCTTAGTTGCTCTGCAGCATGTGGGATCTTCCTGGACCAGGCCTTGAACCCATGTCTCCTGCATTGGCAGGTGGATTCTTAACCACTGCACCACCAGGGAAGCCGCCAGGAATTTTCTTTTTATTCCTTGTTTACTGAGAAGTTTTTTTTTTAAATCACAAATGAGTATTGGGTTTTGTTAAATGCTTTTTCTGTGTCTATTGATATTATCATGTGATTTTTTTCCTTCTTCCTCTTAAGCCTATTGATGTGATCAACTACATTAATTTATTTTCAAATGTTGAGCCAGCCTTGCATATCTGGGATAATTCCCACTCGGTCATGGTGTAAAATTTTTTTATTCTTCAATTTGCTAATATTTTGTTGAGGAATTTTGCATCTATGTTCATGAGGTATATTGGTTTTCAGCAATGAAATGTATTTGTCTGGATTTGATGATTAAGGTAATGCTGGCCTCATAGAATGAGTCAGGAAGTATTCCCTCTGCTTCTATCTTCTGAAAGAGATTGTAGAGAATTGGTATAATTTTTTCTTTAAATGTTTGGTAGAATTCATCAGTGAACCCATATGGGACTGGTGCTTTGTTTTAGAAGGTTATTAATTATTGATTCAATTAGAAGGTTTTTCAATTATTGATTGAATATAACCCTATTCAAATCATTTATTTCTTCTTGTGTGAATTTTGTTTCTTTTAAAGAATTGGTCTGTTTCAGCTAGGTTATTAAATTTGTGGGCACAGAATAGCTCATAGTATTTTTTTACTATCCTTTTAATGTCCCATGGGATCTGTAGTGATATCCCTCTTTTTCATTTCTGATGTTAGTAATTTGTGTCCTTTCCTTTTTTCTCTAACCAAAACCAAATTTTAATTTTTAATTTTACTGTATCTATCTAGACACTTGACATTTAGTAAGTATAGTTTACTTACTGAGTTTTTAAAGAATCCAAATCCAAAATTAGCTTGCTGTGTTTATTATGTATGGATATACGAAGGAGGTGAGAATGAGATTAAGAATGGAAATTTTGACCAAACAGTGAATGTTTAACAAATATGTTTTGAGGAGGTACTATATTTATGGCTCAGTTGTTGGCATTTGGAGATGCTTTTTGAAGATAACAAAGGCAATAGCCCTCTTGCATAGAACTTACAGTCTGGCGCGTGTGTCTGTTTTGGCAGGGTTTGGAGACCATTAGCAGGTAAATAGAAGAACAGGATAATTTCTGGTAGTGAGTCAGTTCTATAAGGGAAATTAGGTAAGGGTATATAATAATGGAGGTAGGAAGAACGACCTTTATTTAGATGACTGGTTGGGGAGGATCTCCATGAGGAGGCAATATTTGATCTGGGACCTGAATTTCACAAGGGAACCTACACATATAAACAATAGCTGGCAAAATGCCCCAGACAGAGAGAAAGTAGAGTATAAATGCTCTAGTACTGGCACAAATTTTGAGGTTCAAGAAACAGAAATAAATCCAGCATGGCTGGAGCAGAGTGGGTAGGGGCAGCATAGGAAGATACTGGAGAATTCAACAGCAGCTGGCTTCTGTGGCAACTCGTGGGTCCTTTAAGGTATTTGGATTTTGTTCTAAGTGCAATGAGATATTTTTGGAGGAAGTGAAGCTGAGGAATGTTTTCGTGTGGTTTACATTTTTAAAAGATCACTTCACTGTATGAAAAATGGATATTAGGAATGTAGCTGTCGAAATAGACCAACAATGAAATGATGGTAGCAATGGGGTGGGGAGCAGAAAAAATACACATATGTGGGATATATTATAAACATACAATGTAAGAATGTAAGATTCATAAAGGATTGTTGCCTGGTTTAGTCTATCCCTAGTCTTTCAACTGCACTGCCCAAGTACACAGTGGACATTCAAAGATATGTGATGGATGAACTTAATAAAGGGATCAAACGTGTGAGGGAAAGAGAGGAATCAAGCATGAGTCATTAGTTTTCCAGAACATTCAGTCCCCTGTGGCATGAAATATAATCTCAACTGTATAGAATTTTTATCACTCCCTGGGAAAAGGTTTATTAGTAGGGATATAATGGCCATGTTGACATATGTAACTCTAAATGTGTACACTGAGGATTTCCTATAAGGCAAAAATAAGGAAATCTTGCAAGTAATTGTAGATCACACTAGATTATAACCATAGACATAAGGACAAGAGAGCACCATCTTGAAAAGGTAAGGGCATTTATCTGCTCCAAACCTTCATTTTCTGCTTGTGAAATTGTACTGGGGTAACTTCTTCTTCCTCTTGCCTCACTGCTCTTGGCATGAAGTGCCCCTCATATCTTTCCCCTCCTTTTGACTCTTCCGTTTTTATATTTTGTGCTCATTTGTCCCCATCATTGATCCATGTGGTTGATCGATCCAGCAGGTTATGGAGCCAAGGTTGACATATTTACCTACTGTGCATTGGGTTTGTATACTTGATTTTAGGCAGTTTCAAGCTTTTTTCCCCATTTATTTCCTATTCAAACTTCACCTCATAAATATATTTTAAAAAGAAAAACAAAAAAAAACCCCTAACCAGGGCTTCCCTGGTGGCACAGTGGTTGAGAGTCCGCCTGCCGATGCAGGGGACACAGGTGCGTGCCCCGGTCCAGGAAGATCCCACATGCCACGGAGCGGCTGGGCCCGTGAGCCATGGCTGCTGAGCCTGCACGTCCGGAGCCTGTGCTCCGCAACGGGAGAGGCCTCAACAGTGAGAGGCCTGCGTATGGCAAAAAACCCCACAAAAAACAAAAACCCTAACCAAATACCTTTTTATGTGCATGCCAATGTTTTTTGTCTTCTTAGGGTGTGAGCAGATATAGAAATTTTATGTCTGCATTAAATATTTCACCTAATCCAGGGTGCTCATATGATTGGAAGAATACATTTTGAAAACAACTGGAATCTTTGTTTTAAGAATGTAAAGCTACTTATTAGAATCTTAGGCAATGAGCTCAAGCTAAGATTATTTCTGAAAATCACTGCCACAGAGGCAGTAATAATAAAACAAAAGAAAAACAAACACTAAACTTCTCCCAATAGACTAGGTTTATTATTATCAATGAAAGCAATAATGCAGTACAAACATACTGAGTTGCCTTGCTTAACAGAAACATCAAATATCCAAGAGAAAATAGGTAACTGACAGGCAGAGAAGGTAAAGCAAATATAGGAAAATGAGGGAAACCAAAGTGAAATTCTTTTCCGAGTTACAAGAACACAAGTAAAAACACTTGCTTTATACTTGGATGCTTTCTCTGACTTTCTCAATCTGATTTTTCTCTTATAGAATTTCTTTTACTTGCCATCTTTTTTTTTTAGACCCCGACTTTGAATTCTCCATTTCTATGCATTTATACCTTTGCTGTATACAGGGACCCGCCTACCATGATAGCGACTCTTGCCTTCTGCTCCAGATTCAAACTGGTTCATTATCCCCAGGTGCCCAGTTCAAATGCCCAAGCAGAGAATCTGATTATCCAGTCTGTGTTTTAGGTTGCTGACCAGCTTACGAATTTCCTCTCCTAGGATCTAGTGCCGGGTGTCCCTGTGAGAACAGAATCTGAGGTATAAAACCTGGGCATCTCAGAAGCAGAGGCTCTGGGTGGGGACTTTTCCCTTGGAAGATAGAGTAGTGGTGGCAGGCATCTGAGCCTTGGCCTCGCCATCTACCATCTTGATGACTATGCATTATCTCATTTGAAATCTTCTTCACTGAACTTTATTCAAAAGAAAGTATATCAAATATATTTATAGTACAAAGAATAGTGTATAAGGCAATAAGCTTTAGGTCAGAACCTAGGTTTGTCTCTTTGTGAATTTGGTCAAGGTTTTTAATCTTTCTGTGTCTTGACATTCTCTCCTTTATATCAGGGTTAATAATACTTTCCTTGTAGGGTTGTTACAAAGGTAATGACAGAATGTTGGTATAGCAGTTAACACAGTGCCTGTCACCTAGTTAAAAACTAAATACATGATAATGATCTCCACCACCATCAACAAAAGCAGAAATAGGCAATCTGTCTCTCAAAATTATACTATGCTAACGTTCCTGCTTAGTAGTATCCTTATGGTTACAATAAGTTATCTGGATTTATCTTAGTTAAAAATTTAAATTTGTCTGTCATTATGATTGTAAGTCTCTTGGCTGTAGAGTTGTCCAAATCACTAATTAAAGGAAGTCTGTAGGGCTTCCCTGGTGGCGCAGTGGTTGAGAGTCTGCCTGCCGATGCAGGGGACACGGGTTCGTGCCCCGGTCCGGGAAGATCCCACATGCCGCGGAGCGGCTGGGCCTGTGAGCCACGGCTGCTGAGCCTGCGCGTCCAGAGCCTATGCTCCACAACGGGAGAGGCCACAACAGTGAGAGGCCCGTGTACCGCAAAAAAAAAATATCATCCCTTTATTGAGTCTAAATCATTAGATTATTGACCTAAGTTTGGAGAATGTTTACTAGTCTGACCCCTCCAGACATTCTGAGCCAGTCTAACAGAAGTAAAGGGTCACTAACATTTACCTCAAATTCCTACCAACTCAACAATATTGAGATACTGCTGCTTTAGAGCAGGGATTCTGGAACCCTCCCTTGAGGAAGCCAGATTTGTTTTAAAACTATGATATGGCACGGAGAAAATAGATGCTGCTTTCTGGACAAGTCTCACCTTTCTAGTTGTAATTTCAGTCCTTTTCTCTTCCAGTGAGCTGAGGCTGTTTCTGCACGACTAATTGCTGGGGAGCAGTCTAGCCTTGCTACTCAGAGCATGTCCATGGACCAGCACTTCTGACATCATTTAGGAGCTCGTTAAAAATTTAGAATCTCAGTGCCTGCCATCCCAGACTGAATGTATCAGAAACTGTATTTTAACAAGATCCCTAGGTGATTGTTTGCTTATTAAACTTGGAGAAGACTGGTCCAGAAGTGCATGGGCCTGCACAGTGTGGAATCAAACTTTTATTCCTAATTCCACACTGATTTACATTTTGGAAAGATCACTTACTGTTTTCCAAGAATCTCCACATTTTTTCTCATCTATAAAATAAAAATAGTTTTCATCTTCCTTGGCAAAGAACTTGTGAGGCGTGATGCCTTATGTGGTGAAGGAAATTAAAGTCCTATTATTTTATGTAAGAAGACTAAAATATGCACTTGAGAGGAAGGATAACAGTTGCATTGGAAACACTTGATTGTCAGACAAAATTCTTTTATTTTGCCACAAAAGACAAGGGAGATAGAAATAATTAACTTGGCTTCTGTTTCCAGAGGGAGAGAGACCAGTGGTCTTTTCTGCCAATCTTTTTTTTTTTTTTTTTGCTCTTTTTATAATCTGGTAAGATAAGGGAACAATGTAGTGTTTCCTAATATGATATTAGAATTTAGAAAAATATTTACATAAGAAAGGTGAAATGGAGATTTAAAAAATATTACTCTATCGAGAAGCCTTTGAAAGGTACAGGGATAGCCCTGTAGGATTAGCCAGCCAGCGCTAGTCTTCCATACAGCCATTAGGAAGGACTGTCACCTCGGCTTGGGGTCAGGTGCAAGCTGTGTTTTCTTGTGTGCTTGTACCCTTTGGGTCCTTTTTTTGTCCTATGATCCTATTTATCATCTGCTTCCATTATTACTGGACGTTCATTTTATTGTCCTGTGAAGACCTAGGCACCAGCCATTAGCAACAGTAAAATAAAATCCCCATTTAGGTCATGGATGAGGTTAGATCACAGGTCTTTCCCATGAGTATCTAGCAATATGTTGTATATCTCTCAGATTATGATACAAAAAAGGCAAATAGGGGCAGGAATATGTGTATGGGAGGGAGATAATCTCTGATATTTTTAATTTAAAGGTAATATATATTGATTTAAATATATTAAATAATAATAAAATTATCCAAAGAGGCGGTCCTCTTTACTTTTCATTTAGGGAATGTGCTTTATGCCATGTTATTTCAAGATTCTAAAGTTTATTTTCATCTTTACCAATTTAATATTGTTGAATTAGATATAAGATCTTAATATAATCATTTTATTTTGACATAATTACAAATTAATGTGTTAGTCAAAAGTATTTTTATTTTCTATCACAACCTTTAGCAGCACAACTGAGCAGCTTGGTGAACACAGGGAAAGTAAAGAAGTCATTCTGTTTATCTTCTTTGTTGTATACTTGTTTGGTTTGTTAAATATATATTGCTTTAAAAATACTGTGGTATTAAAAGCTATGTATTCAGGCTTTATTTGAAGTAGAGTCCCCACCTGCCTATCTGTAAAAAAAAGGATGTGTACAATTATTGTGTTCTCGTGGGACTGAAAACTCCGAGTCCTCCATGCTAACGTTCCCCTCTACGAGTCAGATGTCTTTTCATTTACATTTCTTAAGACTTTCTAATGTTTCCAGCTTAACTCCAGGACGGTTGCCATGCTTAGTATTTCTCCTATGCAAGTGTCATCAGTTATCATGATAATCTTATAAAAGTCTACTTTTTAATACCTTTATTGACATATGCTTCACATACCGTAAAATTCACACATAAAAACATACAGTTCAGTGGTTTTTAGTATATTCATAGAGTTGTGCAACTAGCTCCACAATCTAATTTTAGGACATTTTAGCACCACACACAGGAAAAACCCCATACATATTAGCAGTCATTCCCCATTCCTACTTGTCCCTTCCTCAGCCCCAGACAACCACTAATCTGCTTTCTGTCTCCATGGATTTGTTTATTCTGGACATTTCGTTATAAATGGATGATACAGTATGTGTCTTTTGTGACTGGCTTTTTTTACTTCAAAGAATTTTTCAAGGTTCATCCATGTTTTAGTATGTGTCAGTACTTCATTTCTTTTAATGACTAATACTCCATTGCATGCGTGTACCACAATCTGTTACCTCACTCATCAGTTGATGAGCATTTAGGCTGTTCGCACCTTTTGTCTATATCATTCAGGACATTCATGCACAAGTTTTCTCTTAACGTGTTTTTAATTTTCTTGAGTATATAACTAGAAATGGAATTGGTGGGTCATATGGTAACTTAAAATGCTACATTTAGCATTTTGAGGAACTACCAAACAGTTTCCTAAAGTGGTGGGTGCATTTTATATTCCCACCAGCAACTTTAAGGGTTCCAGTTTCTCCACATCCTTGTCCACACTTCTTATTGTACCTTTTTGATTTTAGCCATCCTGGTGAGTGTGAAATAGTATCTCACTGTGGTTTTGATTTGCATTTCTCTAATGACTGATTATATTGAGCATCTTTTCACGTGCTTATTGACAAAAACCTACTTTTGATGTCTGCACAGACTAAGCCAAAAAGTCTAATTGTGTTCAAATGTAGTTTTGAATATTTCCTCCTTTTTTGATAATATTGTGGTAGTGAACAAAGAAGTTTACTGACCAATACTTTAATTTAGTTGCAAAGTTAGCCCAACATCTTTGCTCTTCATTTTATTAAAGACTACTGGGCACACTTGTGGACTTTCTGGTGGTAGAAGGGGGAAAACTATTGCCTAAAGACACTTAATCTTATAAGAGTAAACTGTAAAGTAAGTGAGTGTGCTTAATTTTGATGCTCCTAGACTACTGTTGTATGCTTTTCTCTTCGGTGAGACCTTTTTTCCAGTTCTTCTAAGGCCATACTTCCTATATGATCCTCTATCAAGCTTGTTCTCAGGACGGGAGCTAAAATGCATAAACACTAGGGAGTACATGGTAGAAAACAATCTTATTGTCTATCTGTCCCAACATTATTTTCAGACTGAAGTGAATAAAGGACTGAAGTTCTTAGTAAGAAATTAAAGCAGCATCAAGAGATGGTTTTCTTTGAGTAACTTTCTATATCATTTGAGACTCTTTCAGCTGCATATGCTTGAAAACAACACTCAGAATATCTTAACAAAGGCAATGTACTGGCTCTCATAAGCTAAGAGGGCACTAATGGTATCACCAAAATCCATGTGTCAGTTGGATCCTATGGATTGGCTCCATTCTCATGATTCTTGGCATGATTTCTGGAATCTTCCAGGTTACATCATCACACCACTCAGTTTAGGAAAATAGAGAAATTGATTCCCTGACACCCCAAACCAAAGTCTCAGAATTGAATCTCTTTGGCCCCAGTGGGCCTGATCTGAGACACATGCTCATCCCTGGATGAATGACTGTGGCTAGCATGATGGAACTGCCACTGGCTTAGCCTAGCACATCCGGGGTCCCCCCGGATCCTGGGTGGAGTCACTTTACTGGAAGCATTTGAGCTGAGGCTGGCAAGCTGTGGTTAACAAAGAGAATGGAGGTGTGTGGCATGAGGAATTTTTATTATCTGCTGAAAGCCACAGACCACAGGTGGATTCCTTCATTCAAAGAACAGTTCTAGGAAGGACATTAAAAAGTGATCTGGGACAATGGTTCTCAAGCTTTAGAGTGTGTACTGGTTGGTAAGGTTATCCTGTCCCACCATTGTATTTTAGAAACAGAGAACTTGTTTGGTTTCACAGGTTTATAGGTGGAGAGGAACTTTGCCCCAGGATGAATCATTCCCTGAGTCCCACCAATCTCTGATTTAGATGGTATTTGGATGAGATTTGAGACTTAGAGTTGATGTTTGAATGGGTTAAGACTTTTGGAGATGTTGGGGTGAGTGAATGTATTTTGCATGTGAGAAGGACATAAATTTTGGGAGGTTAGAGGGTGTACTATTATGGGTTCAGTTGTGTCCTTCCAAAGTTCCTGTGTTGAAGTTGTAACCACTGAGACCTCAGAACGTGACCTTATTAGGAAATGGTTATTTTTTGCAGGTGTAATTAGTTAAGAGGTCAATAGGGTGAGCCCCTAATCCAATATGACTGGTGTCTATAAAAGGGGGAAATTTGGACACAGAGACATGCACACTGTAAAACACCACGTGAAGATTAGAGTTATGCTGCCACAAGCCAAGGAACCACCAGAAGCTGGAAGAGAGGCCTGGAACAGATCCTTCCCTACAGCCTTCAAAGGGAACATGGCCCTGTTATGACAAAGTACCACCAACTGAGCGGCTTAGACAATAAAAATTTATGTCTCACAGTTTTGGAGGCTGGAAGTCTAAGATCAAGGTATCAGGAGGGCCTTGTTTTAGGACCACCATGTCAAATGTTCTGTCCTTGATTAACTGGGTTTATTGTTATTTATTTATGTTAATAGAAGAGACAAAAGTGTCTGAAGATGATGAAATGGAGAAGCTCTACAAATCGTTAGAGCAAGCTAGTCTATCTCCTCTTGGGGACCGGCGACCTTCAACCAAAAAGGAGTTGAGAAAGTCCTTTGTCAAGCGGTGCAAAAATCCATCCATAAATGAGAAGCTCCACAAAATCCGAACTTTGAATAGCACATTAAAGGTAAGAAATTTCGGACTGTAGATGAACTCTGTGGATGTGGGGTGAGAAAATGCTGGTTCTGTAGAATGATTTATGCTAACCACATGTGTGGGTGGAGGGTAGGGAAAGGCAGTAAAAGCCAATACAGTCTCTATAGGGTAAGTTGACCCTTGACATTCTTAAAACAGTGGGAAATTCACACAGTAGCACCCAATGCAGTTTTTTTTTATTTGTTTGTTTTTTGTTTTTACAATAGGCCTTGATTTTTGCATTCACTCTGGTGTAAAATGTCAAATACTAAGCTCCTAGATGGCAAGGATCATGTGTAATTTGTTTTTGTACCCTACTACCTGGAATAATAAATGTTGCTGAGAGCCTAAGATAGTCAACTGGTGAGACTACACAGTAAAATTTAATAAGATCTTGGGATTTTGCCTGATTCATTAAAGGGTGCCGTTCTTTTATACTATATCCAGAAGAAACTTTCTACATTTCAGATACAGCAGACTTACGTGATGCTAAGCTCTTGAGTCTGGAGCCAAGAATACCATGAGAGCTGGGCAGTGGGAAACAGACACTTCATGGTAGCAGACGAGCAGATATTTTCACAATGAGAATAAGGGACAGGGCACAGGATGTACTGAAGCTATATTCATGGCCTGCCATAACTAAAATGGTTCTTTATAACAAAAGCATCCTGCTTTCACATTTAGATTATAGCACAAACAAGTAGAGGCCAGAATACTTTGTAAAACAGTCCTGAATTAGCAGAAGATTTATAGATTCTGAAAAGCCTTGTAGACCTGCAATTTAATTCTGTTTTGTACATGTCCTTTTGCATCTTGAATTTGAAGCCCTTTCCAGGAAGAAATATCAGCAATCAAAAGGACAAGGCTACAAAAGATGGTGGAGTGACTCTCAGTCAGATGTCCCAGTTAGTCAGTGGAAGACCTAAGCACCCTAAAAAGCTTGTAAAAATAAGGCCGAAAAATAAAAGGCAAAGGTGTATTTTATTTATACAAAGAAAACCCAAATGTAGAGGAAATTCCCTAGCATTTAATGATGAAAGACATCACTAGCACTCATTTCAAAGTCAAATATGTTCCATAGTATTTATAGAGTTGATAAATGTGTTTGGTCATCCAATGTAATATGCCATACTATGTTGGGATTTTACTGTCTTGTTTGTGATAACTGATATGAGTGAATACATTTTTTATTGAACAAATACTTCCCGACTCTTACTATGTATGAGACACTACTCTAGGACACTGTGACCACTGAGAAGACCCCACTGGACAATGGAAACATAAAGGAAAACAATTACAATGAGATGTGATAAGTGCTATAGTTGATATCAGCTTTGGTAGCCCAGAGGAGGAAACAGCTGCCTACCTGAGGCCATTAGGGACAATGCCATGGAGATGCTGAAACTGGCCCATCATAAGAGATGAAGAAAATCAGGAAGAGAAGGAAGTGCATTCAAGGAGGAGGAGCTGGCCTAGGCAGATGTATATCAGTGGATGAGATGTTGCAGCCCACATTGGGAGAAGTAGGGAATAGAGGCTAAGGAGAGCCTGGACAGTTCAGGCTGCTTCTAGAAGGAGAAAGACGGTGGTCTCAGCTTTCCAAAGAGCAGGAAACTCAGGATTCTGGACCTTCACCCGACCATGGCCAGGGGCTTGGAAACTGGGAGTGCAGGTTTGTACAAAGAATTCAAAGTTTTACCGACACAGCTGGTTCTCTGTGACCTCTTGTTCTCCAGGCACTATGGCCACAGACTTGATGAACTCAGCATCTTTTTCTTTTCTTCCCAGGTATTAGTTATCTATTGCTAGGCAACAAAATACCCACAAACTTAGCAGCTACAGGCAATAGACATTCATTATTTCACAGTTTCTGTGAGTCAGGCATTTGGGTGTGGCTTGGTTAGGTGCTTCTGCTTCAAAGTCTCTTATAAGGCTGTAATCCAGGCATCAGCTTGGGCTGTATTCATTCCTCCCCTGGGGGAGGGTGTGCTTCCAAGCTCTCTCACGTGGTTGTTGGCAGGATTCAGTTCCTCGCAGGTTGTTGGACTGAGGGTCTCAGTTGTTCACTGTCTGTTGGCTGGAGGCCACCCCCAGTTCCTTCCCATGTGAGTCTCTTCATAGGGCAGTTCCCAAAATAGAAGCTGGCTTCCTGCAGAGCAGTAAAGCTACGAGAGTAAGTGAGCAGGGTGGGTTATACCCCAATCTCAGGAGTGACATCACATCGCATTTACAGTATTCTATTCATTAGAAGGAAGTTGCTAGGTCAGCCTTCCTACAGTCAAGGAGGGGAATTACAGAAAGGCATGAGTACCGGGGAGCAAGGAGCATTGGGGCCATCTCAGGGGCTCTCTACCCCACCCAGCTGAAGAGCTGCACTCTCTGAACATTTCTGGAAAGAAGACCTTTCCACAGATCCCTTACACTGGGGCTGATGAAATGTACCCCATGTTATGTATTCCCGTGAACCTCCCAGGAGGCAGGAGGACATGATGATGTGAAAATTGACCTTGTTGAAAAAAAAGAGAAAAGCACGTCAACCTATTCATTAGAGAAAGATTATTTGGTACATGCATGTTCATTCATGTCACAAAGCTATCAGAATTATTTTAACTGTCTTTAAAACTCAGAGCAGTCAGGATAGTGGTTGCCTTTGAGGGGAAGGGGAGGATATGCAGTGGGAGAGGCCACAAGTAAAGCTTTTGAGATGCCGGGTAAGAGTCTTTTTTGACTTTGATGGTGGCTACACAGATGTGTTCATTTTGTGATAATTTCATCAAGCACAAACCTTATATGCGTGTTTTTCTGTATGTGTGTTACGTTGCAATATAAATGTTTACTTAAAAAATACTTCAAAGCCGGAGTGTGGACAAGCAAAAAGAACAGTTTCATGCAGAAACAAGGAAAGTATTTTAATAATAATGTTTATATTAGTAATAGGAACATTCCAGAAATGAAGAAAAATCCTCTCACTGGGATTGTATTGAAATGAATGCTCTTCATGGAAATTCTTCTAGAAAGTTGAGCAAACTATCATGTCACACACTAAAGGCCTTTAGATTAGACCTTTAGGAGTTTCTGATAGCTCCACATCCCTGGACTTTTGGCTAAGCCTGTATTTATTTTTAAATGAACGATTAATGGGTCCAACTGAAACTTTCTCCCAAGATTCCTCTTGCCTGTGTCAAAAGAGGAACGAACACTTCTTTGCCCATCTGCTCTGGTAGAACACATTTCCAGTGCTTAGTTCTTAAGGCAAGTCATGTACTGAATATTTGGAGTGAAGAATGAAAGTACGTTATTTTTCAGAACCCCTACCAGACCCTGCCTGCCTGCCAGAAAGCCAGGAGTATGTTGTCAAAGTGGTTCAAAGCATTCAGTGAGCCTGCGGCTCCATAGGAGAGAAGCAGGGCCTTTGCGTGATGCCCGTTGACCCCAGGGTGCCGAGTCAAGGAAGGAGCTCAGAGGGTTAAGTTGTTTCATTAATTTCCTTCCTCTCTATTCTTATCTACAGTTTTTTCTTTTATCCATAAAAGAACTAACACAGACTTGCGCTGAATGGTAAGAAATTTGAATTATTTAGAGCTAAAAACCATTTGAGAAGTGTTAGTTGAAGAGACCCTTTCCTAAAACCTTTTATCCCCTTTAGAATGGTGGTGAATTCATTTTTGCCTTAAAAAAATCAATTTTCCAAATTTGGTTGATCTGTAACGATCTTATTTAGTTTTTTTCAATAAAATATTAGGATCTCTCTCTGCACAGATGTCAAAATTTCTTAAGAACAAAGTAACACTCCCTAAGTAACTTCATATGAATAGCACTACGGTAATATTAGAGAATGAAAGCTTTTTTTTTTTTTTTTTGGAAAAGATTGTTTTTGGAAGTAGAGATGTGGAGAACTCAGAAGAAAGAAAACTCTCTTGGTCCTGCTTGACTTTCTACCAGCAATCTTTCCTAGATACCTACTTATTAGCTAACCTTTCTTCCCTCTGCTTCAGGGTCCTGGCCAACCTGCTTCATATCCCTCTTTGGTTACTTTCCTACTGCACAATTTTCTCTCCTTCCTGAAACCCAAATATATCTTTTGATCTCCATTTATCACCACACCCTTTCTCTCTTGCTTTAAAATTATAAATCTCACCACTCAGATTACTATATGTGTGGTACTTTTCCCTCGAAATCAATATTATTCTGACCAATTTAGAAATAGGAAAAGAAGAAAACAAGAAAATGTAATAAAACACCCAAATAAAATATAATTTAAAGCTAATTGTAGAATATAGAAAATACATCTGTGTGCCACTAATATTTGGGATCATGCACGAGCAGATACCTCATTTGGATAAAATAAATGCTGCCAATTCTTAGAATCCCTAAAACTGTATGCAAATGTGTGGATATATCTATATCTATATCTATATCTATATCTATGTCTATGTCTATGTCTATGCCTATGCCTGTATCTACCTATATATCTATAATATATATCTATATAACATATTATATATTATGTAGATATAATACAGATATATTCAATAATATGTATATCATATATATAATTTTATATATATATATTTTGTTTGTTTGTTTGTTTGTCTGTTTATGGAGAGGAGTTCCTCAGACTCTAAATAGGGTTCATGATGCAAAAGAGGTTAAAAGGCAAATGGGTGACTAGTTCTTTCATTCATTTCTTATTTGATATATTCATTTTTTTCAACAGGTATTTAGTGAAAGTCTACTATGTGTCAGTCATTCTTTCAGACACCTGGCTATATATCAGACAAAAGTGCTTGACCTCATGAAGCTTACATTTAGGTGGAGAAAAAAATAAACAAAATAAATACGTCAAATTTGTAGTGTGCTAAGTGGTGATACATTTGGTAGCAAATAGAAGAGAAGGGGAATAAGGAATGTTGAGGGACTGATTTGTAACTAGGATAAGCATGAGAAGCCTCTTTAAAAGATAGAATTTGAGTAAAATCTGAAAAAGGAAAGGGAGTGAGCCTTCAGTCTACCTGAGGCAGAATGTTTCGAATAACAGGGACAAAAACACACATTCCTTGGGATGGGGGGTGTGCCTGGTCCAGTTAAGGATGGGTAAGGAGGTCAGTGTGGCTGGAATGGGGTGGGGAGGCAAGACGGGGAACAGAGCCATGGGTCCAAGGGGCAGCAGGGGATCATAGCCTGTAATGCCTCCCTGACACTGCAAACACCTTGGCTTCAACTCAGAGTGCAATAGGAAGCCTTTGGAAAGTTCTCAACAGAGCTGTGCCATGGCTTGACATATTTCAAAGGTAGAACCATCCGAATTTTCTGGTACGTTGGAAATAAGAGAAGGAGTCAAGGGCAACTCCAGTGTCTGGCCTGAGCAACTGGCAAGATGGAGTTGCTACGAGGGGCTTTGAGGATGACTATGGTAGGAGCAGGTTTCAGTGTGTATTGGGAGTAGGTGGGGGTATGGAGAGTAACAGGAAGTAAGTTTTGGATATGTTATATTGGAGATGCCCAAGTGGAGCTGCTGAAGAGATCAACAAGTATGGAGTTCAGGGCAGTGGTAAGGCTGGGAAGATAAATTTGAGACCCTCAGTGTGTAGGGAGAGGGGAAGAGAGTACATGACATTTCCAAGAGCATGAATGTAAATAAGACAGAGAATAGGCTACATCTGGGGCTCTGGGGCATACCAGGGTTAAGAGATCGGGTGGAACCAGCAAAGGAGGCTGAGAATAAGCGGTCACTCCGGGATGAGAAAAATCAGGAGAATGTGTCACAGAAGCAACATGATGAAGGTGTTCAAGAAGGAGTAGTCAACAGTTTTAGAGGCTGTTGATAAGTTGCCGATGAATAATTGATCATTGGACTTAGCAGCATGGTGGTCATAGATGGCCCTAACCAGAGCAGTTTTGGTGGAGGGATGGGGGCAGAAGCCTGATGGGAGAGATTCTGTGAAAGAACAGGCACAAGGACGTGGGAGGCAGAGAAGAGCTGCACGTTAGCAGGAATAGGGAAGTGGGCTCAAGGGAGGGCTTTTACGATGGGAGAGATTAGAGCATGCTTAGAGATTAGAGTACGCCGGTGAGAATGATCACGTGGAATCAGGAAACTGATGAGTCACAGGAAAGAGGGGAGAGTTGCTGAAGTGAATTTCTTGAATGTGAGAGAGGAAGTACTTGCACAAGTAGAGAGATCGGTCTTTGCTAGGAGCACAGATATTTCACCCAAATGAACAGGAAGGAAGGCAGCTTATATTTGTGCTGGTGTAGGTAGAAGGTGCTAGGAGCTTGGGAGAACTACTCTTCTGATTGTTTCCATTTCCTCCAAAAAATAAAGAGCAGGGTCATCAGCTACAAGGGAGGATTGGGGAGGAGATTTGGGTAGAAATGAGAAGTTTTGAAATAGTCATTTGGGAGAGGGGGAGAGAAAAGGGATAAGAAAACACAATTATTAAATAGTTGTGAAAGTCCATTTAATGGCAGTGGTCATGAATTTGAACTTTGACCAGTGAGCACACTTGTGAATATTTAGCACATGCTGACCTGGATCTAGGCAGAGAGATTAGTTCAGTAATGAATAGGCATTGAATGTCTACCTATCATTCATTACTGTGTTAGGTACAGGGAATACAGGAGTGAATAAAATATGTTCCCTGTCGCCTTCCTTAAGAAGCTTTAGAATAGGTGGCGTGACAGAGCCATGAACATCTAAGCGTAACATGGTAACTTCTAAGAGGGCTGGATCCCAGCATTGGAAGGCACGTGAACATACAAAAAGCTTCTCAGTTCAGTCTGGGGGTTCAGAGGTTTTTTTGGAGAGCATGATGCCTGAAGTGAGTATACCTTTATGAGTTGTAGTAAAATCCAGTAAAAAACAAACAAACTGGGAAATGTTCCATGTAAAGGTCCCTCAAGGAATTAGAGTCCCCAGGTGAAGGAAGGTGAAGAAGGTTCTCTGTGTGGTACATCCCGGGGGTATGAAGTAGCACTGTGTCGGGGAGAAAATCCACATCAACACTCTTAGAGAGGAAGGGAAGAAGGAAGTGGAGGATCACAGATGGGCTCATGTCTACGGAACCTTGGTCAGGAAGGGGAACCATTAAGAATACTTGGAATTTTAGGGGGACCCCTTGCACTGTCGGGCAGAGGGTGGATACAAAGTGGGGACTGGAGGCAGGAACCTCCCTTGGGAGGCTGTAGCAGCAGATCAAGTGTGATATATTGGACTTTATATCTGAAAGTGGAATTATGCTCACAGGGATGAAGGGAACAGGAATAGATTTGAGATAAATGTGTCAGGTTGAGAGATTTTTTTTGAATGTGGCGGCTGATACATCTTATGTTTCAATAGATTGTCTACTAGCATCATTGAAATACGGACTCTTTGGATGGAAGTTTAATAGTCTTTTCTTTGAATAAAATGATAGCCTACGTATTTATTCTGTGTATATTAAATAAATGTGTGAAATTTATTAAAAATTGGTATAATTTAATAAAAAATAAAATATATATATATATATTTAAAATAAATTTATTTATTTTTGGCTGCATCGGGTCTTCATTGCTGTGCATGGGCTTTCTCTAGTTGAGGCGAGCGGGGACTACTCTTCGTTGCGGTGCGCAGACTTCTCATTGCAGTGGCTTCTATTGTTGCAGAGCATGGGCTCTAGGTGCACGGGCTTCAGAAGTTGTGGCCCATGGGCTCAGCAGTTGTGGCTCATGGGCTCTAAAGTGCAGGCTCAGTAGTTGTGGCGCATGGGCTTAGTTGCTCCGTGGCATGTGGGATCTTCCCGGACCAGGGCTCGAACCCGTATCCCCTGCATTGGCAGGTGGATGCTTAACCATTGTGCCACCAGGGAAATCCATATATATATTTTATTATGTAAGGGTAGAATGTATTGGGATCAAGGCATAAAGAATAGGATTATCCCAATATAATGAGCTCCCTGATAAAGGGATTTTCTTAAGGAAAAAGGGTAAGATATATGCAAAGCATAAGGCAACTAATGAGTTTTTAAGTGGGCTATTTCAGTGTTGGGCCAGATCCAATATATATCTCTATCTCTATCTCTATCTCTATCTCTATCTATCTCTATCTCTATCTCTAAAAAGATATATTTTTGTACTGACTTATGTCTTAGGAAAAGTACTATGTCCCAACTTTACTTAGTGAAGTTTGGATGGTTAACGGCATGATTATACAATTATCCATTCCAGGAGGAATAAAGCTCACACCAAGATAGAAATATGACTGTAGTGTGGAATAGTGGATTGATCAGGGAAGAGCGACACAGGAGACCTTGGTTATATGCCTAGTTCTTCCCCTAAGTCTTGGATGGGATGCTTACCTTCTTTGTGGTCAGCCTATGTAAATGGGTGTCTTGCCATATCTCTTAGGGTTGTTGTAGGGACTTGAATATTAATATGTAAAAACACTTTGATAATTTTACGGTCAAGGTATATGTGCGTTTATTTGTGAAAGGGCTGAAGATGGTTTATTGAAATTAAGATAGTCACCACATCTCACCCTCTTCTTTCTCTCTCTCTTTTTTTTTCTACTTGGACAGTGTAAAGAACATGACCTGGCCATGATTAACCAGCTGCTGGATGATCCGAAGCTGACAGCCAGAAAATATAGGGAGTGGAAGGTCATGAACACCCTGCTCATCCAGGATATCTACCAGCAGCATCAGCAGCAGAGGACCCCTACGTCTACCCCTGAAGGCTCCCTCCAGGGACTCAAGAAACCACCTTCCTCTGCCTGCATTGAAAATTCTATTTGAGAGCAAGCCAGGATGCTCTCCCCCCTATCTTAGCCCAAAGCAACTCTTCAAGATGTTGTAGTAGCTTAACATTTTTCCTTATAAAGGAAAACTGAAAGCCAGTTCCTGGAAGCACCAGCTCCTCCTCTAGGGTTGCAACTGGGGTGAAGACAAACACTGATGCTGCATCACCAGTTTCAGTGCTTCCATCCCAGCTGGAGGGATGGAGTCCAGCTGAGCAAATGGTCTCTGTGTTGCTTCTGGGAGCCCCCGGCCATGCTAAGTTCTAGGTGGGATGTGAGAACTGTCCCCTCTGTTTGTTGCTCTCAAGAGAATGACAACATTCCATGGACAAAAGATCACTTCTTACCAGGGATACTTATTCATAGAAGTACTCTGTTTTCCAAAAGAAGAATGTATATATTCCATCTGGTTGGGTAGCTGAGTTCCCCAAGTCATCTTTTGAGGGGAGGAATGCTATCTACAGCAGTAACCGGAGCAGGACAGATGTGGTATTGTGGAACCCACATTGCTTGCCTTTGGTCCAGAATGGTGGTGCCTTTTCCACGTGTTGAGAAATACTTCATAGCAAATGGTGTGCGGGAACGCCCAAGGAGGAGGCGTGTCCCATATTCCGCTCACTCAAAGGACAGCTTAATATTTTCAGACTTTATCCAGTTTGGGTAAGGGATCTGATTAACGTTTCCTTTCCACAGAACAGCTAAAGAAAACTCTCTCATTACACTTGGACACCTCTATTCCCTCTGAGATTTTCTAAACCACTCTAGGACATGGTAATATGTCCAGCGAGGAATGTTTCCTGACTTTGTCCTTGGGTGTGGTAGCTATGCACAGTATAAATGTACAACCAGGGACTTCCCTGGCAGTCCAGTGGTTAGGACTCTGCGGTTTTACTGCCGAGGGGCCGGGTTCAATTCCTGGTTGGGGAACTAAGATCCCCCAGACAGCACGGCATGGCCTAAAATAAATAAATAAGTAAATAAATAAATATATACATGTACATCCAGTTGCCCCAGGATCAATATTGACAAGAGGATTCTGGTGTCTGAATTGTTTTAGTATCTTTAGTATCTAAAAAAAATCAACCCAATAGAAACAACAGAAGAGTTAAAACATGACTTTTATTTTTGTATGTTTATGTATCACTTTGTGTCCTATGTGAATAGATAAATATAATATGTTATTTAAGAATATTTATAGAAGTTCAAATTACTAGTGTCTTAAAAGATTATATACTATTATATGTTTTATTCAGTATATGTTTCAAAGTATATACTTTTTGCTTGAGAAAAATACGAATACTATGGATTCATTGGAGTTATTATGTTGCACTATAATGTCTGAGGAATGCTCAGGAAATCTTGTGGGCTAAATGTAGGGCATGCATTACTAATCTTTATTTTCTGGCTTTTCTCTGCTTCTTTCCCTCTTTTTTCTCTCTCTCTCCAGAATGCTTAGATTTCTATCTGTTGTAAACCATTCTCCTAACCAGAAAAGGACTTTCCTTTTACATTCTCCCTTCTAGTAAATATACTTTAAGTTTTAGGCCATTTATGCCTACGTATCCGAAACCAGATGAAGTACAATTAATGCAGTCTTTTGATGGAAGACCAATAGAAATTTGGGGGTTTACCGCTTAAGGGAACTCATTTTATTAGAGAAACAATAGGAAAGTTTTCACCCACTAATCACCATGAATACTTCTCACCATAAGAATAACCACAACCCATCAAAGACCCATGTTGGCCTAACCCCTAGCAAATTGGCAACACAACGTCGTTGGCTTTATAGTGTCAAAGTGTGTGGCTTGACATTCAAGTGGAAATAACCCCCTGAATCTTATCTGCGAACTAAATGGAAATAGTTGTTGAAATTTTCCCTAAGCTTTACTAAGAAGTCTTAATACTTTGTAAACAAAAAACAACCTTAGCATTAAGAAAAAACAAAACAAAACCAGGAAGCAAGTTGTAATACTAGAAGCTTCTGAAAGGCCATGCTAGTCAGTTTGGCCCAGTAAACATTTAGGTGCTCCTGCAACAGGTGGAGTGTACTGGGCAGGGCTCAGACCCTGCAGAAGAGGGGACCTGGCCCTCTGTGAGTTTACTGTTGGCGCAGAGAGAAGCAAACATTTAGGTCCTCAGATTGGACCCTGAAGTTTCTGGTTTGAAGGCCAGTGCTTTAATCTCTTAACTCTAGAAATCAGCATTGATTCTTTCTGTAATTAGCAGCATCTAATTCTTACCATAATTAGCTGGACTGTTTAGGATTCACAAAATAACCAAAGTGGTGAGAAAAGGAGAAATAATCGCGGAGGAAGGGATGGTATGATAAAGCATTCTTCTACCTTTTTCTCTTTGGTTTCCAGCACCAACCCATAAACGTTAAACCAGTTTTCCCTAAAGTGAAGTGCTTCGAAAGCTTTTGGCCAGGGCTTGCAAATATATTCTAACGCTTTACTTTGACTTTTCATGAATACATATTTAACTGACCTTTTAAAGTCCATTGGTACCACTCCAGCTTAAAGGCAAAACAGATCGGTGAGATTACTCAATGTAGCTTTTCAGTTACTTTTCAAAGTCAAGTTTGTCGAGATGTTTTTGCTTTGTTCGTTAGAACAGTTACTATGCAGACCCTCCCAAACAAAAGTTAAACAGATGCACGATTTCGCACCCGGCTCTTCTAGACCAAACTCACCTGCTCACTTGTGACTTCCCTTCTGAAGATGCTTTCACTCTGTGTTACGTTGTGCTAGGAAGTAGGGGCACTGCTGCTGTGAGTCTCCCTCCTCCCTCTGCCTCCGCCTTGTGCAGTGGCTGCGGGGACCCAGCAGCTGGACTTGGACTCTACGTGCCATCGCGCCGCAGTGGGCGCAGGGCCATGGTAGCTTTTTCGAGGTCATCCACTGGAAACCCAAAGGCCCCTTTTCCTTGAGTACAGTCTCTTCCTCATGGCCTGAAAGGTTACTGTCCCTCCTGCAGTGACCTGCTGCTGGGCTGGCTGTGGATTGGGGTGTAACTTATCACTCTTCTTCCTTTCCTTCCTTCTGTAAAGTACACTGCTTCTTAGGAGCTGTGAGATCCTTGGATGAAAGGGATCCATTTATTTTGTTTTCCTTTTAAAACGTGTCAGGAGATGCCAGAGACCGAGCTTAGTGAGTAAGGGTTAGGACCTTAACTTTCCTCTCAATTCCTTTTCATGTAATTAGGCTAATTTTCTCAGACAGCCTCTAAGTCACAAACAATATCATAGAGACGAACCAGATACTTTTAAGTCTTTTGAAGAGAGGTGCTTTACCAATTCCAGCCATATTTAAATTCATGGACACATACCTCTTTGTACGATACTCTGAAAGATAATATTTTGATGAGGCCACACAGAAGATTGAGTGAGTAATTTAGGTACACAAGGTACCCATCCAACAGTCACTTTATGTTGCAAAGCTGCCGTGTTCAAATGAAGTTTTAGGATGCCTCTCTTCTTGGTCTAATAGAATTTGATATTTGATTGGGGTTTTCCAATTTATTTCACCTTTCAATTTTTTTTGGTACACTTATAAGAGGAATGGAGTCCTAGAAATGTGAGGTGACTGTCCTGCCTATGGATTTGTAATATGCCACTAAAAATGGAAGCCCCTGAAACTAGATTTTAACCACTCATAGGAAATAGACTGGGGATGGGCCATCCTTCCACCCAGCACTGAGAGCTGCGCCTCTCAGCGAACAAAATAACGAGCCTCTACATGTTTCTCTATGTTGTGAGACAGGAAGTGATGTTCTTACCTCCTCTGCACATCTTTACTCTTCCTCACATCACCACAGACCACAGAGAAAACAAAAAAGAAAAAAATAGATATTTATAGATATTTTTAAAAATAGTTCTATTTTTCCTGCTGTGAGAAGACTTTACCGCCCTGTTTTGATATTTCTTTGAGTCCAAAGGGGAAGCATGCCCCAGGGAGACGTCGAGCATCTCTTAATAAAGCCCAGGATTTTATTTATTTATTTATTTATTTTTAACATCTTTATTGGAATATAATTGCTTTACAATGGTGTGTTAGTTTCTGCTTTAAAACAAAGGGAATCAGTCATACATATACATCTGTTCCCATATCTCTTCCCTCTTGCGTCTCCCTCTCTCCCACCCTCCCTATCCCACCCCTCTAGGTGGTCACAAAGCACCGAGCTGATCTCCCTGTGCTATGTGGCTGCTTCCCACTAGCTGTCTATTTTATGTTTAAGCCCAGGATTTTAAACCACCATCTTAATGCCCTTGCATGATGGGGATGTGACTTTTTGCACTGCATGGTGTTTGGGGGCAAGATGTTAATGTAGAAATGATACCTTCAATCTCATTGTACTTTTATTCTGTCTTCTACCCTCTTTGACCGAACTGAAAAAAGGGGCATGACTCATTTCTCCTGCTTTATGTGTTTGAGGATGACTTGTAAGATAAAAATAAAAACAGGAGAAAATAGATCTAGTAAAATACATGGAAAACATTGGAAATGTCCCAGTGGTGTTCGTTTTCTGCCCTGCAATGTTGCTTCCTCAAAATAAAAACACCTTGGGAAGTGTGGAATGGCTGGGCTTTTATCGTCTACAAAGGGTTATAGCGCCCTCTGGTGGCAGCCTCAAAATAATTGATTCGAGACGATCGATCTTTTTATTATTAAATGAAAGATTTAATTATGTTGGGAAATCTATTTCAACAACAACTGATGTGGCCTCCTTCAATGGTCTTCAGCTTACAGATTTCTTTGTACCGAGATATTTATATTTTTCACAATTGTCGGTGCACACAATTTGACTCGTTATTAGGCACCCACCTTTTGTTTAGAGAATCTTAAAAATTAGAAGATAATAAAAGTTACAACCAATAACACATAAGTTCCTTAAAATACATAAGATATCTCTTTGAAAAAGGAACAAATAAAATATTGAAGTAGCGTAATAAACTGCCTTTATTCTGGATCCACTGATGAGAGGAAGTTAGCCTGCACTGACCTTGATTCACACCTCCTTGTTTGCTGTCTACACAAAGTGTTATTTTTTTCCCTCTCTCTCTCCAAATTTTCACTTTACATGCTGAGGCCCATCCTCTTTTTCCTCCATCTGCCACCACCAAATCTGTCCAGGCTCCCACACGGAAGCAGTAAAAATTATTCTAGACCAAAGAGGTTAGCAAAAGGATTGATACAGTATGTTCTTGATTTCTAGAACAATCTTGCATTAGTTTCCATTGCTGCTGTACCAAATCATCACAAATGCAGTAGCTTGAAAATTGTGTTTTCTTCCAGTTGTGGATTCAGAAGTCTGACACCGGTTTCCTTGAGCTAAAATCAAGGTGTGGTCAGAACTGTGTTCCTTCGGGAACCTCCAAGGAAGAATGCATTTCCTTGCCCTCTCCAGTTCACCCACATTCTTTGCCTCTTCCTCTATCTTCAAAGGCAGCAAAGTATCTCTCTATACCTTTTCTCTCTAGTCACACCTTCCCCAGACTGACTCTTTTTGTTTTTGTTTTTTTTAAACATCTTTATTGGAGTATAATTGCTTTACAATGGTGTGTTAGTTTCTGCTTTATAACAAAGTGAATCAGTTATACATATACATATGTCTCCGTATCTCTTCCCTCTGCGTCTCCCTCCCTCCCACCCTCCCTATCCCACCCCTCTAGGTGGTCACAAAGCACCAGGCTGATCTCCCTGTGCTATGCGGCTGCTTCCCACTAGCTATGTGTTTTACGTTTGGGAGTGTATATATCAGACTGACTCTTCTAAGGACCCTATGATTACATTGGGCCCACCTGGATAATGCAGGCAACCTTCTCTGTTTTAGCAACCTGAATACAACCTGCAACCCTTATTCCCCTTTGTAACATAGACTCAGGTCCAGTGATTCATGGTCATCATTCTGCCGACTATAAACCTCCATTTCAAATATCCTGCTTAGTCCCCCTGAACCATCAATTTCTTCCAGAAATTCCAGGGTGTCTAAATTTTCATGACAAGCATGAAATCCTTTGTCATACCATGTGGCTTGAATTTGATTTCATCAAAGTATGTTCGCCACAGGAAAAGCAATTCCATCTTTACGAGGAGAAAGGGGGAAAAATTTCTAGTTTTTAAAGTCACACATACACAGGTTTGACAGGTACAGTAGTTTCGCAATCAGACCAAGTTTTAATAATACCTGCATTTAAACACAAAGCGTTAGAATGTCACTTTTGAGAATTGAGTATCATGATGCAGAGGATAATTTAGGCCTCAAAATCTTAGGTTTATGAGCTGCTCTGTGCCATGTCAGACTGGCTGAGGGCTCTGGACGAGTCCCAGCTTCCTCTCCAAGGAAAGAGTCGCAGAGACTCTTGTGAGAGCGTTGTGGTGTTCAAATGTACTGATAGGCATAGAATTGTGATAGGTCCTGGTCCTCATAAATCACAATCCGAGTATTATTATTTTCTCTTAAAAAACCCAAACAAGCCTGTCTTTATAGGTAATTCCTTGATGCTGCTCTGCTTGTTTATCCAGTCTCGTGGTTTAGGAAGTCATAAGCGCTCTGCCTGCCCCAAAGTCTCTGCTGAGTGTGTCTTGGCAGTTCTGTCCAGAGCAGGTGGTGTGGGGAAGGGACAAAATTCCCAGGCAAACAGGGTGCCTGGATGTTTTGTCAGTTATTATCCTAGCACCAAAGGTTATTGTCGTGGACACCGTGGATGCCCGCCCAGACCCCTTCCCTTGGCCGGAACTTTCATCCCTCAGGATTTGCACTTAACAGCATCCCCCTTTTCCAGAAAACTGTCCTCAGCTAAATGAGATCCACTTAGCCAGGACGTCATGTCCCTCATTCTCAACAAGGGTGGCCGTGACCAATAACCGCCGAGGCCAGATGGCAGCACTTGACAATCACAAGCAGGGTAGTCAGAATTACTGTGATGGACAGTAGTGACAGCCTGGGTCTGGTGCTGACCATATGGGTCTTTGGAGACTGCTAATAGGAAATGGTACCCCAGAGACAGAAATACCTGGGAAGCCAACAATATGTAGAAATATCAAGGGAAATTGGATACAGGGTGCAAATTGTCAGGAACCACCCCCAAATAATATGGCCAATGGGTTATGGGAGGGGAGGGGCATATACACGCCAAGTGATAAATAGCCTATATCCTCTAATTTCTTTCTTTTTTATTTTTAAATTTTTTGGCCACACCATGTGACATGTGGGATCTTAGTTCCCTGACCAGGGATTGAACCCACACTCCTTGCAGTAGAAGTGCGGTGTCTTAACCACTGGACCACCAGGGACCTCCCTCTTATTTCTAAATGTACAATTAGAAATGCCATGCTTAGCAGCTGGAAGACTTCTCATGTCAGTTCTTTGACCAGTAATAGCTATTGTAGTAAAAAAACAAAGGCCAAGTAGAAGTCCCTGAAGCTGCCTTCTTCAGGAAAGTTAGTAAATGAAAATCAACATTGCATCTAAGGGGAATGGCAGAGATTAGTGCCACCCTAAAATACTTTAAGGTACAGGGGTAGTGGTTCCCACTCATACCTATTCAATTTACAAGTTTGTCTCCTGAAAAACCAAGATGAATCATGGCAAATTATGGTGGATCCTTGCAAACTTAACCAAGTTATAACCCCAACTGTAGCTGCAGTGTTGGATGTGGTCCCTTTACTAGAGCAGATTACAGCTGCAAGTACATAGACCTTGGCTGGGTAAGGGGATTCTCTTCAATATCCTTCATTTTACATTTATACGAGATGGATGACAATACACATTTATGGTCTTGCCCCAGGTCTATGTCTATTCTCTTGCTATGTGTCACAAAATAGTTAAAAGGGAACCAGGCCATTGGAACATTCCACAGAAAATCACATTGATTTACCATATTGATGACATCATGTAATTAACAATAAAAACTTGATGAGCAAGAGGTGGCAGGTGCTTCAGAGGCTATGATTTGACACAGGAACTCCAGAGCATGATAGATAAACCCTATAAAGATTCAAAATCTTGCTAAATATGTGAAATATCTAGGGGTCAAATTGCTTGGGGAAAACCAGGACATCTCAAGCAAAGGGTAACTTATCATACCTTAGACTACTACCAATAAGAAAGAAGCATTATGCTTGGTGAGACTGTTCAAGTTTTGAAGGCAACATATCCTGTAATTAGGAGGATTGTTCTGACTTTATCCACTGAGTGACAGGGAAAGCTTTTAGAGCCCAGAACAAGAATGGGCTCTACAGTAAAAATAGGCTGTGGTGCAAGTAGTCCTTCTCTTGCTTGGGCTATATGACTTGGCAGCTCCCATGTTAGTAGAGACTTATACAACACAGAAAGAAATAATATGGAGTCTATGACAGCTTTCAACATGAGAGTCACGGCACAGATCCCTAGGATTCTGGACCAAGGCCATGCCATGGCATATCTGCTGGCTTTGCAGCCAGAACTAACCATCAAGAGGTGAGTACTGTTAGACATAACTTTAGAGTGGTCCAGAAGTAATTTATTGTAAAATGGAAGTGGCACATCCAAGACTGGGCTTAAGCAGCTCTAGAGGGCACAAGGAAATGGCATAAACAGGTGAATCAGACATCTATGCCACTTATCACTGTTGCACAGTCATGTCCCTTAGTTTAACATTGACCCCATGGGAAGTTTTCATTGTCAGAAGAGGAAAATGCCTGAACCTAGATAATTGGTGGGTTGACCTTATATGTTAGTTCAAGCCGAAAATGAACTGTTCAACTGCCCTATCATCTCACTTATGGGTGACTCTGAAAGCAGCAAACCACCCAGGAGTCAGAGCTTCAGGCAGTGCGACTGATCATCCACTTTGTGTGGAGAGAGGGGTGGCCCAAGTAACACTGAGGACAAAGAGGTCTGGGGGAGAAGCTTGAGGATCTACCCATGGGAGAGGGCATAATATGTGAGAACCTGATCTTTGTATTGAATGTTCATACCCATCAGAGAGCATCCATTTCAGAAGAAGCACTAAGCAACCAAGTAGCTGGATGAGTCAGCCAATTGATGCCCACTAAGCTGTGGCATTGACCACCCCAGGGCTTGCACACGGGCTCATGGGAGAGAAACCAGAGTGGCAGAGATGGAGGCCAACCATGGGCCTCAAATCGTATGCTCCTTCCTCAAGGGGGAAAGGTACTGCTTCTACTGAATATCTTGCCCACTAGGAACAAAACCAATGCTGAGTCCCAAGGAGGTGTCATGTTTTGAGGAGACCAAGCAGCTACTTGTTGGCAAGTTGATTAGGTTGGACCCCTTCTATGTGGGAAAAGGCACTGTTTCACCCTGACTGGGATTGATGAGGATCCACATATGGATTCATCCAAGGCTCACAGAATGTCTGATCTATGCACGGGATTCTGAATAACATAACCGTTAGGGACTGAATGTCTGTGTCCGTCCAAAATTCATATGTTGAAATCAAATCCCCAGTGTGATGCTATTTAGAAGTGGGGCCTTTGGGAGGTAATTCGGTCATAAGGATGAAGCCCTCATGAATGGGATTATGACCTTATAAAAAGCTCATTCTCTCTCCACCGTGTGACAATCCAGTGAGAAATCAGGAGTCTGCAACCCAGAAGAGGGCTCTGGCCAGAACCCGATCACACTGGCACCCTGATCTCAGACTTCCAGTGTCCGGAACTGAGAAATGAATTTCTGTTGTTGACAAGCCACCTACCTTATGGCATTTTGTCAGAGCAACTGAGTAGACTAAGAGCATTACCTTAACAAGCAGCCTGCTGTGTGGCCAAGGAGTTGAGGCAGTGGGCACATGACTGTGAGACCCAGTGGTTCTATCACATGCTGTACGTTCAGAAGCTGCTGGCCTGAAAGAGCTTTGGAAAGGTCTCTTGCAGGGGCAGCTGAGACACCTACTGGTAGGAGACACATTATGAGAGTGGAGCGCCATCCTTCAGAATATACTGTACTTTTCAAGAGCCAGTGGCCATTGTATGGTACCCTATTCACAGCAGGCTAAATTACATAAGTCAGGGAACAAGGGTCCCAAAATAGGACTGGCCAGCTGGGACTGGCCAACATCAGTCCAAGTGATTCAGCTGGGGAATTTGTTTTCCATCCCTACAGCATCAGGCTCTGTGAGTCTAGAGGTCCTACTTTTATGAGGTAGGGGTGGGGGTGGACATAAGAATCCCAATAGGGCTTCCCTGGTGGCGCAGTGGTTGGGAGTCTGCCTGCCGATGCAGGGGACACGGGTTCGTGCCCCGGTCCGAGAGGATCCCACATGGCGTGGAGCAGCTGGGCCTGTGAGCCATGGCTGATGAGCCTGCGCGTCCGGAGCCTGTGCTCTGCAATGGGAGAGGCCACAGCAGTGAGAGGCCCGCGTACTGCAAAAAAAAAAAAAAAAAAAGAATCCCAATAAACCTAAGACTATGGCTGCCACCTAGTTCCTCAGGCTAGGAGACCAGCAGGCAGTGAAAGACTCCACCATACCGGAAGGGATCATTGACTATGATAATCACGAAGAGATAAGATCACTGCTACATAATAGAAAAGGGAAAATTATGTTTGGAACTCAGATAATCCACTGGGGCATCTCTTGGTACTCATGCCCAGTTATAACTTGCCCAGTACAAGGGCAAGTACAGCAACCGGCCTGAGAAGTGGTGGGGGTCGGGACCACAGAGAGCAGACGTGCAAGGCAAGGGGAATCTAGGATGTGTGCTGGAGGAAGGAGATAAAGTGTCAATGGAAGCCCTAGGACCAATGGCACAGCTGGGCTATGGCTCACCATCCTAACTTGCCTCTTGGAAGTTTGCTCAGAAATTGTGACTACGCCTAAATATAGTAAACAATATGAAAATCAAGAACAAGAGCTCAGGAGGTGGACTCCTTTGTATGTAGATGGTACATGGTTCAGATCCAGACAGACCCAAACCCCAGTGAATGTTGGCTGCTAATAGCTCACAACTGCCCCTTTCACCAGAGATTGGCCTTTGGATGAATAGCAGTTGCCTCTCTACAGGCTGTCTTCCAGCTCCCTTTCCCCCCTTCTCCCCCAGAGGCCGGGGAGCAATAATAACTGGTTTACGAGAGTACAAATTTGTTTCCCTTGTATTAAGATAGGACCAACTCTGTGGTGCAATGTATACTTCAGAGTGGCCCTTGAGATCAGATCAAAGCTAGTTTACATCCAAACCACTTTGTTCATTAGTTTTCTTCCCTTACCCCGTCCTGTTCACCCATGTCCCTCTTCCTGAGGGCACTCCTCAATACATCACTTCAACAAATATCTCTGTCTCTGGCCATGCTTCTATGGAAACTTATCTAAGACAGTCATCCACCTTCTCTGTTTGTTTTTTTCACGTGGGGGGCTCTTTTTGTCCTGTGCTGCATAAGGTCACCCGGGGAAGCACAGTATAGTGAGGGTGATACTGTATTTCTCCTTGCTTAATAATTTGTCAGCCCTGAGAATAAACCCAGAATGCAAACGCTCTTTACTTCACACTCCTAACCCATCACCTTAATATATCTTAAGGATCATCCAATCCATGACTGAAGTCAGAATCATTCATTAGCAACCACACAACACATCTTAGTTTTATACATTATGCACAAAATGCTCCATTTCATACCCTTAAAGCATTAGTTGGAATTTAAGTGTTTACTCTTGTCATCACTCATCTTTGCAAATTATTGATCAGAGTTGGATTGTGAGATTTTCTTTCTCACTTTCTTTACCTAAACATCCAAGTTAAGCAAATATCTCTCTAAAAACGGCTACCAGGGGGGAATGGTGGCGGCAAGGGATAGTTAGGGAGCTTGGAATTGACATGTACACACTGCTATATTTGAAATGGATAACCAACAAGGACCTACTGTGTAGCACAGGGAACTCTGCTCAACCTAAATTATGTAACAACCTAAATGAGAAAAGAATTTGCAAAGGAATAGATACATGTATATGTATAACTGAATCAATTTGCTATACACCTGAAACTAACACAATATTGTTAATCACCTATACTCCAATATAAAATAAAAAGTTAAAAACAAACATACTGCCTTGCAGAGATGTCTCATCCTAATATTGCCTTATCATTAGCCCATTTTATCAAGGACAGTGTGATACTTTTCGTGGTACTTATGAATTGAGGTTAATTTTTAAAGATTTTTTATTTATTTATGGCTGTGTTGGGTCTTTTTTTTTTTTTTGTGCGAGGGCTTTCTCTAGTTGTGGCAAGCGGGGGCCACTCTTCATTGCGGTGCACGGGCCTCTCACTATCGCGGCATCTCTTGTTGTGGAGCACAGGCTCCAAATGCGCAGGCTCAGTAATTGTGGCTCACGGGCTTAGTTGCTCCGCGGCATGTGGGATCCTCCCAGACCAGGGCTCGAACCCATGTCCCCTGCATTAGCAGTCAGACTCTCAACCACTGTGCCACCAGGGAAGCCCGAATTGAGGCTAATTTTTGCCTCTGGATGTCCAATTGCTCCAGAACCACTTGTTTAAAATGTTATCTTTCTTCCATTGAATTTTGCACCTTTGTCAAAAATTAGTTTGGCATATTTGTGTGGATCTATTTCTGAGCTCTCTGTTCTGTTCATTTGATCTATGTGTATCTCCCTCTGCCAGTATCCCACAGTCTTGATTCCTGTAGCTATATAAATAAAAATTGAAATTGGGCAGACTGCTTCCTCCCACTTTATTTTCTTTTGCAAAATATTTTAGCTATTCTAGATCTTTGTCCTTTCAAGTAAATTTTAGAATAATCTTGTCTATATCTAGGAAAAAACCTTGCTGGAATTTTCCCTAAGTTTTATTGAGGTGTAAATGACAAATAAAAATTGTATATACTTATGGTATACAAAATGATGTTTTGATATATGTATATGCTGTGAAATGATGACCACAGTCAAGCTAACTAACATATCCGTCACCTCACATAGCTATCACTTTTTTGTGTGTGTGGTGGGAATATTTAAGATCTACTCTCTTAGCAAATTTCAGTTATATAGTACTGTATTATTAATTACAGTCACAATGCTGTGCATTGTGACAGACGGCCAGAAATTCTGAGCTTTAGAGCCCTTTGACTAACATCTCCCCCTTTGCCCTATCCCCCTACCCCCTGGCAACTGCCATTCTAATCTCTGCATCTATCAGTTTGACTTTTTTAGATTCCAAATATAAGTGAGATCATGCAGTATTTGCCTTTCTGTGCCTGTCTTCTTTCACTTAGCATAATGTCCTTCAAATTCATCTATGCTGTTACAAATGACAGAATTTTCTTCTTTAAGATTGTTTTGTCTATATAATCATGTCATCTGCCAACAGAGACAATTTTACCTTTTCTCTCCAATTTGGATGCTTTTTGTTTTTCTTGTCCAATTGCTCTATCTAGGACTTCCAGTACAATAGTGAATAGAAGTGACAAGACTGGGCATCACTGCCTTGTTCCTGATCTTAGAGGAAAAGTTTTCAGCTTACCATTGAGTATGATGTAAGTTGTGAGTTTGCCACATATAGCCTTAACTAGGTTGAGGTGTATTCCTTCTAACTTATTGAGAGATTTTATCATGGAAGGATGTTTTATTTTGTCACATGCTTTTTCTGCATCTATTGAGATGATCACATGATTTTTATCCTTCATTCTGTTAACGTGGTATATCATATTTATTGATTTGTATATGTTAAGCCATCCTTGTATCCCATGGATAAATCCCATTTGATTATTGTGTGTGATCCTTTGAATGTGCTGTTGAATTTGGTTTACTAGTATTTTGTTGAGAATATTTCTATCTATGTTAACTGGCGATATTGGCCCATAATTTTTTTTTTTTTTTTTGTAGTATTGTTGTCTGGCTTTGGGTAATGCTGGCCTTGTAAAATGAGTTTGTGTTTCTTCCTCTTCTTTGTTTTGGAAGAGTTTGAGATGGCTTGGCATTAATTCTTTAAATATTTGGAAGCATATATCAGTGAAGACATCAGGTACTGGCTTTTTCTTCGTCTAGAGGTTTTTGATTACTGATTCAATTTCCTTACTCTTTACTGGAATATTTACACTTATCAGCTGGTCAAGATAGGGACAAACTGGTGACTTAATGACATTAATACATATTGCCCACATATTGTGTGTAAGGCAGTATGCTTTATACTAATATTATTTTTATCCTTCATTCCGTTAATGTGGTATATCACATTTATTGATTTGTGAAGTAGGTTTTAGTCTTTTGATAAATGGGGAAACTAAGCTCAGGGTGATTAAATGCTTTGCCCTAAATTATGCATCCAGTAAGAGCTGGAGGTGGATTTAGTTTGACTCCAGTTTGACTTTGGCTCCATTACTGAAGCTCCGACAAAACAGTAGGGTCTACTACTCCAGAGCTGAGAGCATAAATGGCTCATTTGTTCATTCTTGCCTCCACAGGGTCTAATATTGGCCTATAATCAGAATGTGACAAATAATGATTGCTTTGACCACACCGGAACAGCAGCTGGGTGATTAGGGTGTGTCGAAAGGGAAGCGGTCTGCAGGAAGTTTGAAGAAAGGGTGCCCTTTCCCAGACTGTAGTCAACTGGGGTGAAGGTAGAGATGGCGCCCCCTGGGAGTTGACCTATTAAATCTCTGTTTCTCTGTCCAGTAGTTTTTTAGAGTTTTCTGAGGCTGCATGTGATTCTTGGGAGGCCCTTCTGTGAGCAGCCCCTCATAAATAAATGGCTGAATTTTATTTTTAAGGTTGATGATGAAATAAATCATAGGTCTGGGAAGAGAGTGAGATGGAAAGTTGGAGTTCTTAAAAATCTTACTTCCTCTGGGGAGGATAAAAGCTGTGGTTCTTTTGTTGTGATAATGACCGACTGTCAGTGTCTGTCTGCCTGAGCCCTGCTCACTGACTAAATGCTGGTAACTGCTAATTGCTTCAAGAAGAAACTGACTCAGCCCGAGAGTGACTTGCATATCAATGTTTCAGGCCCCTTGTGCTGGTTTTCTTTGAGAGCTGGAGTGTCTTACTGGAGTCTGCACACTGGTTTCTCCAACTTCCTGCAGGTTAGGACCGGTTCAAGTGCGACTTCGGCCAAGAGATATCCTTACCGGGAAATGTAACACGTGGGATCAGTGTTCCTTGTTGCTGGCCATTTCAGTCTGCACATCATGTTTTTCATTTTATATACACTAGAGAAAATGAAAAGCTTTTGATTAAATTTCTAACAAGCTAGGCGTTAGGAGCTGATGTAAGTGGCTACCCACACTTGCCAGGGTCCTTCAGTGTTTTCCACTCTGACTGCTTCTCTGAAAATGTATTAGCCTACTACAGACTGATGGCTGTGTTAGATATAGCTGCAGCCATGGTGACACCCTTTCTTTCCTTCAGGACAATTCTAAACTAAAAAGCATGTTCCGACATGGGGAGGGGGAAGGGTAAGCTGGGATGAAGTGAGAGAGTGGCATCGACACATATACACTTCCAAATGTAAAATAGATAGCTAGTGGGAAGCAGCCGCATAGCACAGGGAGATCAGTTTGGTCTTTTTGACTACCTAGAGGGGTGGGAGGGAGGGAGACGCAAGAGGGAGGAGATATGGGTACATATGTATATGTATAACTGATTCACTTTGTTATAAAGCAGAAACTAACACACCATTGTAAAGCAATTATACTCAATTAAAGATGTTAATAAACAAACAAATTTATTAATTAATAAATTAATTAATAAATAAAAGCACAAACAAACAAACAAACAAACAAATAAATAAAAACCGTGCCCCCAGTGTATACCCCGCCCTCCACTTTAGGGGCTCTTTCTGACACTGCAGTGACCAGATGAGAGAGTGGGAACATGGTCAGAGTGAAGATGGACAGGGGACTGCTCAAGGGGCCACTGTTATTGATTGCTGTCCTTTTCCATTGCAGCTACTGAACTCTGTGTATTTTCTGGTTTGTAGTTTGCTCCTAGTTGGAAGAAAAGTAAGAGGCAAGAGATTGCAAGGGGAGAACTCAATGACTTTGAGATGTACCATGAAGGGGACACATTTTTTATGTCCCCTAAGGGAGAAATATAACCTTGCTCATGATCTCTCCAATGTCTGTTACACATCTGATTTTTTCCCCATCTTTTCTGCGGGATTCTGATACCTGCTGCACAAGGCAGGACTCATCAATTCTGGGATGCCCACCTTGGCTGTCTCCCTGCCCTCCAAACACATGGGCAAAGCGTCTGATCTCTTCCGTGTGTTCAACCTGGAAGGCATGCGTGTGAGAATTACCTGGGGACTTCTAGAATGTCCTGATGACCAGGCCCCACCTCCAGACACTTAACAGATATAATTCATCTGGAGCAGGGCCCAGGCATTGGTAGTTTTTATTTGAAAACAATCAGATGATTTAAATGAATAACTGGGATGAGAATCACTTCTATATGAAGACACTCTAAGATAGTAACACTATCAAAACCCATATAACTGTCACTTTTTTTTTTTACTGAAAATTTTCTGCCTATCGTCTAATTTAATTCTCATGTCAGTTATTAATGATTTTGCCCTGGCAGAAACAGGCTCAGGGAGGTTAAGAAAATGCTAGTGAGTAGAAGGGGTGAGGGGTTAAACCTGGTCAGTGACTCGAAAGCTCAGAATTTTAATTACTACACCATTACAGATGCTGCTTTAATTTTCTTTTACACTGGGATCTGAGCCCCTTGAAGGAGAAGATGAAGTCTTTTTATCACTCTCTTTCTAGTGCTCAGCGCTATGCCTGATGGTAGTTGGACACGATGAATACTCTATGTTGTTCAAGAATTCCAGGACCTTTCAGTAGCAAGATGGGTCTTGGCACTGACTTCTGGGTCTTCAGAGAGTTCAAAACCAAAATTCAGGCACTTCAAGATGGCGGAAGAGTAAGACGCGGAGATCACCTTCCTCCCCACGGATACACCAGAAATACAGCTACACGTGGAACAACTCCTACAGAACACCTACTGAACGCTGGCAGAAGACCCCAGACCTCCCAAAAGGCAAGAAACTCCCCACATACCTGGGTAGGGCAAAGCGGAGAGATCCCTACACAGAGGATCGGTGCCGAGCGGCACTCACCAGCCCGAGAGGCTTGTCTGCTCGCCCGCCGGGGCAGTCGGCACTGGGAGCTGAGGCTCGGGCTTCGGTCAGAGCGCAGGGAGAGGACTGGGGCTGGCGGCGAGAACTCAGCCTGAAGGGGGCTAATGTGCCACAGCTAGCCGGCAGGGAGTCCGGGAAAACTCTGGAGCTGCCGAAGAGGCAAGAGACTTTTTCTTCCCTCTTGGTTTCCTGGTGCGCGAGGAGAGGGGATTAAGAGCGCTGCTTAAAGGGGCTCCACAGACGGGCGCGAGTCGCGACTGAAAGCGCGGAGCCCAGTGACGGGCGTGGGACGCTGGGGCTGCTGCTGCCGCCGCCAAGAAGCCTGTGTGCGAGCGCAGGTCACTGCCCACACCGCCCTTCCGGGAGCCTGTGCAGCCCGCCACTGCCGGGGTCCCGGGATCCAGGGGCGGCTTCCCTGGGAGAACGCACGGCGCGCCTCGGGCTGGTGCAACGTCACGCCGACCTCTGCCGCTGCAGGCCCGCCCTGCACTCCGTGCCCCTCCCTCCCTCCCGGCCTGAGTGAGCCAGAGTCCCCGAAGAGGCTGCTCCTTTAACCCTGTCCTGTCTGAGCGAAGAACAGACGCCCTCCGGCGACCTACACGCAGAGGCGGGGCCAAATCCAAAGCTGAGACCCAGGAGCTGTGAGAACAAAGAAGAGAAAGGGAAACCTCTCCCAGCAGCCTCAGAAGCAGCGGATTAAAGCTCCACAATCAACTTGATGTACCCTGCATCTGTGGAATACATGAATAGACAACACATCATCCCAAATTGAGGAGCCCGGAGTCAGTGCTGTGCCTCTGAGGTGGGAGAGCCAACTTCAGGACACTGGTCCACAAGAGACCTCCCAGCTCCACATAATATCAAACGGCGAAAATCTTCCAGAGATCTCCATCTCAACACCAGCACCCAGCTTCACTCAACGACCAGCAAGCTACAGTGCTGGACACCCTAAGCCAAACAACTAGCAAGACAGGAACACAACGCCACCCATTAGCAGAGAGGTGGCCTAAAATCATAAAAAGTCCACAGACACCCCAAAACACACCACCAGACGTGGACCTGCCCACCAGAAAGACAAGATCCAGCCTCATCCACCAGAACACAGGCACTAGTCCCCTCTACCAGGAAGCCTACACATCCCACTAAACCAACCTTAGCCACTGGGGACAGACACCAAAAACAACAGGAACTACGAACCTGCAGCCTGCAAAAAGGAGACCCCAAACACAGTAACATAAGCAAAATGAGAAGACAGAAAAACACACAGCAGGAGAAGGAGCAAGATAAAAACCCACCAGACCTAACAAATGAAGAGGTAATAGGCAGTCTACCTGAAAAAGAATTCAGAATAATGATGGTAAAGATGATCCAAGATTCTATTTCCCAGATCCAAAATCTTGGAAATAGAATAGACAAAATGCAAGAAACAGTTAACAAGGACCTAGAAGAACTAAAGATGAATCAAGCATCGATTAAAAACACAATACATGAAATAAAAAATACTCTAGACGGGATCAATAGCAGAATAACTGAGGCAGAAGAACGGATAAGTGAGGTGGAAGATAAAATAGTGGAAATAACTGCTGCAGAGCAAAATAAAGAAAAAAGAATGAAAAGAACAGAGGACAGTCTCAGAGACCTCTGGGACAACATTAAACGCACCAACATTCGAATTATAGGGGTTCCAGAAGAAGAAGAGAAAAAGAAAGGGACTGAGAAAATATTTGAAGAGATTATAGTTGAAAACTTCCCTAATATGGGAAAGGAAATAGTTAATCAAGTCCAGGAGGCACAGAGAGTCCCATACAGAATAAATCCAAGGAGAAATACGCCAAGACACATATTAATCAAACTGTCAAAAATTAAACACAAAGAAATCATATTAAAAGCAGCAAGGCAAAAACAACAAATAACACACAAGGGAATCCCCATCAGGATAACAGCTGATCTCTCAGCAGAAACTCTACAAGCCAGAAGGGAGTGGCAGGACATACTTAAAGTGATGAAGGAGAAAAACCTGCAACCAAGATTACTCTACCCAGCAAGGATCTCATTCAGATTTGATGGAGAAATTAAAACGTTTACAGACAAGCAAAAGCTGAGAGAGTTCAGCACCACCAAACCAGCTTTACAACAAATGCTAAAGGAACTTCTCTAGGCAAGAAACACAACAGAAGGAAAAGACCTACAATAACGAACCCAAAACAATTAAGAAAATGGGAATAGGAACATACATAACGATAATTACCTTAAATGTAAATGGACTAAATGCTCCCACCAAAAGACACAGAGTGGCTGAATGGATACAAAAACAAGACCCATCTATATGCTGTCTACAAGAGACCCACTTCAGACCTAGAGACACATACAGACTGAAAGTAAGGGGATGGAAAAAGATATTCCATGCAAATGGAAACCAAAAGAAAGCTGGAGTAGCAATTCTCATATCAGACAAAATAGACTTTAAAATAAAGACTACTAGAAGAGATAAAGAAGGACACTACATAATGATCAAGGGATCGATCCAAGAAGAAGATATAACAATTGTAAATATTTATGCACCCAACATAGGAGCACCTCAATACATAAGGCAAATACTAACAGCCATAAAAGGAGAAATCGACAGTAACACACTCATAGTAGGGGACTTTGACACCCCACTTTCACCAATGGACAGATCATCCAAAATGAAAATAAATAAGGAAACACAAGCTTTAAATGATACATTAAACAAGATGGACTTAATTGATATTTATAGGACATTCCATCCAAAAACAACAGAATACACATTTTTCTCAAGTGCTCATGGAACATTCTCCAGGATAGATCATATCTCGGGTCACAAATCAAGCCTTGGTAAATTTAAGAAAATTGAAATTGTATCAAGTATCTTTTCCGACCACAATGCTATGAGACTAGATATCAATTACAGGAAAAGAGCTGTAAAAATACAAACACATGGAGGCTAAACAATACACTACTTAATAACGAAGTGATCACTGAAGAAATCAAAGAGGAAATTAAAAAATACCTAGAAACAAATGACAATGGAGACACGACGACCCAAAACCTATGGGATGCAGCAAAAGCAGTTCTAAGAGGGAAGTTTATAGCAATACAATCCCACCTTAAGAAACAGGAAACATCTCGAATAAACAACCTAACCTTGCACCTAAAGCAATTAGAGAAAGAAGAACAAAAACCTCCCAAAGTTAGCAGAAGGAAAGAAATCATAAAAATCAGATCAGAAATAAATGAAAAAGAAATGAAGGAAACGATAGCAAAGATCAATAAAACTAAAAGCTGGTTCTTTGAGAAGATAAACAAAATTGATAAACCATTAGCCAGACTCATCAAGAAAAAAAGGGAGAAGACTCAAATCAATAGAATTAGAAATGAAAAAGGAGAAGTAACAACTGACACTGCAGAAATACAAAAGATCATAAGAGATTACTATAAGCAACTCTATGCCAATAAAATGGACAACCTGGAAGAAATGGACAAATTCTTAGAAATGCACAACCTGCCAAGACTGAATCAGGAAGAAATAGAAAATATGAACAGACCAATCACAAGCACTGAAATTGAAACTGTGATAAAAAATCTTCCAACAAACAAAAGCCCAGGACCAGATGGCTTCACAGGCGAATTCTATCAAGCATTTAGAGAAGAGCTAACACCCATCCTTCTGAAACTCTTCCAAAATATAGCAGAGGGAGGAACACTCCCAAATTCATTCTACGAGGCCACCATCACCTTGATACCAAAACCAGACAAGGATGTCACAAAGAAAGAAAACTACAGGCCAATATCACTGATGAACATAGATGCAAAAATCCTCAACAAAATACTAGCAAACAGAATCCAACAGCACATTAAAAGGATCATACACCATGATCAAGTGGGGTTTATTCCAGGAATGCAAGGATTCTTCAATATACGCAAATCAATCAGCGTGATACACCATATTAACAAATTGAAGGAGAAAAACCATATGATCATCTCAATAGATGCAGAGAAAGCTTTCGACAAAATTCAACACCCATTTATGATAAAAACCCTGCAGAAAGTAGGCATAGAGGGAACTTTCCTCAACATAATAAAGGCCATATATGACAAACCCACAGCCAGCATCGTCCTCAATGGTGAAAAACTGAAACCATTTCCACTAAGATCAGGAAGAAGACAAGGTTGCCCACTCTCACCACTCTTATTCAACCTAGTTTTGGAAGTTTTAGCCACAGCAATCAGAGAAGAAAAGGAAATAAAAGGAATCCAAATTGGAAAAGAAGAAGTAAAACTGTCACTATTTGCAGATGACATGATACTATACATAGAGAATCCTAAAGATGCTACCAGAAAACTACTAGAGTTAATCAATGAATTTGGTAAAGTTGCAGGATACAAAATTAATGCACAGAAATCTCTGGCATTCCTATATACTGATGATGAAAAATCTGAAAGTGAAATCAAGGAAACACTCCCATTTACCATTGCAACAAAAAGAATAAAATATCTAGGAATAAACCTACCTAAGGAGACAAAAGACCTGTATGCAGAAAATTATAAGACACTGATGAAAGAAATTAAAGATGATACAAATAGATGGAGAGATGTACCATGTTCTTGGATTGGAAGAATCAACATTGTGAAAATGACTCTACTACCCAAAGCAATCTACAGATTCAATGCAATCCCTATCAAACTACCACTGGCATTTTTCACAGAACTAGAACAAAAACTTTCACAATTTGTATGGAAACACAAAAGACCCCGAATAGCCAAAGCAATCTTGAGAACGAAAAATGGAGCTGGAGGAATCAGGCTCCCTGACTTCAGACTATACTACAAAGCTACAGTAATCAAGACAGTATGGTACTGGCACAAAAACAGAAAGATAGATCAATGGAACAGGATAGAAAGCCCAGAGTTAAACCCACGGACATATGGTCACCTTATCTTTGATAAAGGAGGCAGGAATGTACAGTGGAGAAAGGACAGTCTCTTCAATAAGTGGTGCTGGGAAAACTGGATAGGGACATGTAAAAGTATGAGATTAGATCACTCCCTAACACCATACACAAAAATAAGCTCAAAATGGATTAAAGACCTAAATGTAAGGCCAGACACTATCAAACTCTTAGAGGAAAACATAGGCAGAACACTCTATGACATAAATCACAGCAAGATCCTTTTTGACCCACCTCCTAGAGAAATGGAAATAAAGACAAAAATAAACACATGGGACCTAATGAAACTTCAAAGCTTTTGCACAGCAAAGGAAACCATAAACAAGACCAAAAGACAACCCTCAGAATGGGAGAAAATATTTGCAAATGAAGCAACTGACAAAGGATTAATCTCCAAAATTTATAAGCAGCTCATGCAGCTCAATAACAAAAAAACAAACAACCCAATCCAAAAATGGGCAGAAGACCTAAATAGACATTTCTCCACAGAAGATATACAGACTGCCAACAAACACATGAAAGGATGCTCAACATCTTTACTCATTAGAGAAATGCAAATCAAAACTACCATGAGATATCATCTCACACCAGTCAGAATGGCCATCATCAAAAAATCTAGAAACAATAAATGCTGGAGAGGGTGTGGAAAAAAGGGAACACTCTTGCACTGCTGGTGGGAATGTGAATTGGTACAGCCGCTATGGAGAACGGTATGGAGGTTCCTTAAAAAACTACAAAATAGAACTACCATATGACCCAGCAATCCCACTACTGGGCATATACCCTGAGGAAACCATAATTCAAAAAGAGACATGTACCAAAATGTTCATAGCAGCCCTATTTACAATAGCCCGGAGATGGAAACAACCTAAGTGTCCATCATCGGATGAATGGATAAAGAAGATGTGGCACATATATACAATGGAATATTACTCAGCCATAAAAAGAAATGAAATTGAGCTATTTGTAATGAGGTGGATAGACCTAGAGTCTGTCATACAGAGTGAAGTAAGTCAGAAAGAGAAAGACAAATACTGTATGCTAACACATATATATGGAATTTAAGAAAAAAAAATGTCACGAAGAACATAGGGGTAAGACAGGAATAAAGACACAGACCTACTAGAGAATGGACTTGAGGATATGGGGAGGGGGAAGGGTAAGCTGTGACAAAGTGAAAGAGCGGCATGGACATATATACACTACCAAACGTGAGGTAGATAGCTAGTGGGAAGCAGCCGCATAGCACAGGGAGATCAGCTCGATACTTTGTGACTGCCTGGAGGGGTGGGATAGGGAGGGTGGGAGGGAGACGCAAAAGGGAGGGGATATGGAAACATATGTATATGTATAACTGATTAAATTTGTTATAAAGCAAAAAAAAAAAAAAAAAAAAAAAAAAACCAAAATTCAGCTGAATACATTTCAAAGATCTTAATGGCTTTATTCATGAGTCGGGCAGCATCCAACCTAGCATATAGAGAGGAGCTCCAAAGAGCTATACAAGGCAAGAGATGTTGTAGGCAGAGGCAGGCAGGACAAGGAAGTTGTACTAGGCAGAAAAGCGGGTTGGTTACTGCAAGGTTACTTTCCTTACAGGGGAGAGTGGGGATTTGTCAGGGAGATTACCTATTAACGCTGATCAGGTGATTCCTAAGTGACTAGTTTAAGATTCCATTTCTGGGAGAGCAGAATCTGTATTTAAGTCTTGGTTTGGTGATATGTGGCCTAGCACAAGCGACTCCATTTTGAGCCTTTTGCCTTGTTTTTTTTTTTTTTTTGCGGTATGCGGGCCTCTCACTGTTGTGGCCTCTCCCATTGCGAAGCACAGGCTCCGGACGTGCAGGCTTAGCGGCCATGGCTCACGGGTCCAGCCGCTCCGTGGCATGTGGGATCTTCCTGGACCGGGACACGAACCTGTGTCCCCTGCGTCGGCAGGCGGACTCTCAACCACTGTGCCACCAGGGAAGCCCCTGCCTTGTTTTTAACAAGAGTCATTTCTTCTTTTGCACCTGGCTCCTGCGAATCCCTCTGCCTCCAATGTCATACATTATCCTATCCATTGATCTCCATATCATACTTATTTGCTTTATCTTACCTACATTTTCCTACTTACTTTTCCAGGCTAACTTGGCTGAAATGGTTTTTCTTTCTTTGACCTCTCATGGCACTTAACACATGTATTATATTATTTGGTTTATGACTAAATCTGTACCATTCTGTGTTGTATGTATAAAGACCATATACTCCCATTTGGATTTGTAAGATAACTGTAGTAAGACTGTAAACAGACCAGAATCTTCTGTTTTGAATATCCAATAACCCCCAATACTCCAGCTATAGAGCGCTTGCTAATTAATGTCTGTTTAAATTAGTCTGTCCAAATTACAGAAAAAAGTATTTCTAACATTAGAAAATAAAATTATTGGCATAAAGAACTGAATATATAAAGGTTTATCTCTTTATTTAACCATAAAATAATTCATTAATCTTGCACAAGACATGCCACAGAAAATAAACATATTCAGCAACAGATATGTTTTTAAAGAGTAAATATACTCTTATCTAATTCTTTTTACCACTGTAAATAGCTGTAATTCTTCTCTTTACCATAAGCTCACCTCTAGCTTTATTTTTCCAATCATGGGCTTTTATTTATATTTCACTTGAATGTTACCTATATGCTTGGGAAATAATTTTTGAAAGAAGTAGTATAATGTGAAAGTTGAGAGCATAGTTTTGAAATCATTCACTCCCTGGTTTACTAAGGAGAATATAATCTCTCAGTCTTGATTTCCACATCTGCAAAATGGGATACCAGTGGTATTGCCTGAGAAGGTTGTTGTGAAGATTAAATGAAATAATAATTATAAAGCACTTCATGGAACAACTGTAGTTTGCACTTGATGAATGTTCACAATATCCATATTATGTCTTTATGATCATTATAAGAGTTTTAAAATGAGTGCCTTTTATATTCCCAACTAGTCGTGGGGACTTTTTTCAGCAGGTAGGTGTGGGCAGCTACCTACTACTCTACTTGCCTCACTCTTTTGCCTTCCTACCAGGAGTGAACAAGTTGGAATCCCTTCAAAGCTCACTCCATCCACATTGCATGGGTGGATCCTGAAAAGCAGTAGTGGTTTTCATTGCACTCCCCCCACATATTGGAATCTAAGGAGCTGTACATTTGTGTTGTGCCTACACTTCAGAATGTGGCTTGGCCTCTGTTTATGGGGATGCTGGGCCAGTGGGGGAAGAAGATGCAGGAAAGGGGCTGAGTGGCTGAAGGTGTGGGTGGGACATGAGGTCCCCTAGCCATTCTAAAGAGGGAGCAAAAGGTCAGCATGAGAGATTTAGATGAGCTTAGTCTGCAGAATCACTTGGCTATATATCTAGCATCTCTTTCTACATTATTCAGCTGAAATCTGATACCACGGTTTTACTAGAAGAGTCAAGGATAACTGAATGTCATAAATTCCCATAGAGGTTTCTCTCATTTCTACTTCTGTCCTCCTACCTTGGGCAGAGTATTTTTCACATTAAACATTGAGCCTCAGAATGGAACTCTGGTGCAGTCAGGAATGGGGAAGGCAGGGGGGAGTGGTGACAGAGAGATGGAGAAGCAGCATCCCAGGAAAACAGCCCTGGTGACAAGTCGTGACACAGGTAAGATTGTGCATAGGATCCCTTTGATATGGCTTCTCACTCTTTTATGATAACCAGGTCCCATTCAGTCACTCCCATGTGACCAGCCAGGTCTCTCTAGGTGTAATGTCTCAGGCTTTCTGCATGGCAGAACTGAATTATGTCTTTATAGGTTCTAAACACGCAAAAGACAGTGGTTCCCCACCTTCCATATGTAAATTAAAATAGTGAAAATACTCAACACTAAAAAAAAGAAAGTTCAATATATACACTACCTAATGTAAAATAGATAGCTAGTGGGAAGCAGCCGCATAGCACAGGGAGATCAGCTCAGTGCTTTGTGACCACCTAGAGGGGTGGGATAGGGAGGGTGGGAGGGAGGGAGACGCAAGAGGGAAGGGATATGGGAACATATGTATATGTATAACTGATTCACTTTGTTATAAAGCAGAAACTAACACACCATTGTAAAGCAATTATACTCCAAAAAAGATGTTAAAAAAAACAAAGAAAGTCCAGTGAGCTTGAAATTTTCTATTATGATGATATTGGTTCTTCCCTAGGGAATATTAAATATCAAATTCTTTCAATTTTCCCTCTATCCTGGTGTTTTTAATACACCTGCTTTGATTTTCCTCTAAGAAAGGGCATGTCTAGATTCAGTGGGGAGGCTTGGCACTGCTCCGGTATCAGGCTGCAATAGGAAGAGTTTGAATGGAGCTCCAATCACTGCCTTCATTGTCTTGGAGCATCCGTGTGTCCCTGCCAAAGCTGAGAGGCACTGGAGGCCCGGATACGAGGCCCAGGGAGCTCAGAAACATTGGGCACTGTGGCTGGTCCAAGCCTTTCATATGCCACCATGGAGCCTGTCACTAGGGAGAAGACAGAATTTATTTATTTATTTAAATTTCATAATTTTTAATATGCATTATCTGCAATAACATTGTGACAGCTCCATACCGTGGACTGACACACAATACTTAGAACAGATTTATCATATTTGGTCTTTAGGGAACTAATAAATGTTTTAAAATGGCCTAAATCTACCATTCTGAGCCGTCTCATTCCACTAGGAAAACACAGGGGTTTTTCCTCTCTTTAAACAAAAACTTAAATACGAAAATAACTACCCATAAATTAATAATGTTATGACAATGACATTTAAAAATTCACAATAAGGCCAAAAGCCCTCTTTCTGTTTGCATGCTGCTCAGCTCTGACCCGCAGAACCCTCTGGAAAGGTGGGTGGCTTTCTTCCGGAGGAACGTGGGCTGAGGCCGTGCGGGCTTCCTACTCCTCCTTCTCTCACCTTTGTTTCCTTTCCTCTCGCTTTTATTTGTTGTAGGAGAGAAGTCAGCCTTAGTAACGGACTCAGTTCTAAAAGGTTGAGGAGCGTTTCCTGTTGCAAAGCTGGGTGTTTCCAATGCTTACCCGGACGGAGGGCGCCTGCTTCCAAGACCCTGGCGTTTAACAGGCAGCTTCTGCTCCGTCCCAGTCGCTGCTACTGCCGTGAGCGGGGCGAACCGCAGCATCACTGGGCTGCCGGCTGGTCGGACGACGCCCAGAGCTGGTGATGGTACCCAAAACAGCGATCGTGCCACGGAGAGATCTGTGACGTTTGTTTGAAAAGGGTGTGTGATAAAAGATTGAATCTTTTTGTCTTTCCAAATGAAGAAGCAATAGTTCTGTCGTTTTAAACATACACAATACATAGGAGACTTGTTTGACTTAGAGTGGAAAATTATGCCAGGGACAAAGGCAACACAAAGAAACGAACAACAAAAAGTAGCAAGAAAGAGGAATGGGTAAGTGCAGCTCTGCGAGCCTGGCAGCTCTTTACATCAGGGTTACAAGTGGCCCTTGGGTGTCCGTCTGTGTGTCTGTCGGTCCTACACACGGAAATGGAGGTGGATTAAATGCATCAGGTAACTGCTCTGATGTGGAAAATTTGCAGATGTCAAGGGAGAAGACAGAAATTAAAAGAGAACTAAAGTTTCCCTTAGATCCGGACAAAGATTCAGGCTATCAATATCCCTTAGGATGGATACACAGACTTGATAAGGGAAAATATTTGTTCTCATAGACTTCTAGTTATTATGGTCTATTTTGGTTTTGCAAAAATGTCTACAATCAATTCCATGATACACACAGTGAACAAAGCTTTGTCAAGAGGTGGAGTACAGATTTGACCTAAAGAAATGATCTAAGGTTCAGTCTGCCATCAAACTGCCCCTGGAAGTCCCATGATCCCGTAGGGGATGGATGGGAAATAAAGAAGAGCTCAGAGGTCTTCTCTTTTCAACCTGAAATTTAATTTAGATAGATAGTTCCTGCCATCTATTTGTGATAAGTGGTTTAGTTACTATTCCCATTTCCTCTTCTCAAAGAGTATTTTCCTTTGACTCTTGTCCTAAAAATGCATATGAATTTTTAAATGAGCTGCTCAGCCAGGCAGTTTCTGGAAGAGAGCTGTCTGTACTTTTGTAGGACTGCCTGACTGCTCCTGCTATCTGGGTCAGAAGTTGGAGGGGAAGAAACCTGAGTCATGGTTGAATATGTTTTAACGAGTTGCTGTTTTGTGTGCATTTCATTGCACACAATGTGACTTCTGGATGTATTATATCCAGCCCTTTTAGTGCTGAGAATGTTCCCTGCCTCAGTCTGGGGGTTAGATGAAGGGGAAGGGATGAGTGGAGAAGAGGATGGGTAATTTGGGCACAGCTGAAGTACCAGAGCCATTGTATCTGCTCTCATCAGTTCTACATCCCAGAGAACTCCATGTCTTCCCTGCAGATATCAAGTGGTTCAGAGAGGGTAGCCTGCCTCTCAGTAGCCTCTCAGACCAAACTTTGGACTGAATGTTGGTGCACTGGAAAGGAGCACGTTGCTGGCAGTGTTCACTCTAAAAGGGGACGACATTCCCCCGCCACCACTAGGCATGAAACAACTTCTCTGCTTTCGGGTTCCTGAAGGAATAACTCATTTCTCAGCACCTGGGTATGAACATATCCCTACTTTTAAGGTAGGTGTCTGGGAATTTCGGTGGATGGAGTTGGGTATGGATGCTGCTTCCTGGTGATCTTTCAAAAATGCCAATCTAATCATCTGACTTAATAAAGTATACATTTCTTTCTCTTTTTTTTTTTTTTGCAGTACGCAGGCCTCTCACTGCTGTGGCCTCTCCTGTTGCAGAGCACAGGCTCCGGACACGCAGGCTCAGCGGCCATGGCTCACGGGCCCAGCCGCTCCATGGCATGTGGGATCTTCCCGGACCGGGGCACGAACCTGTGTCCCCTGCATCGGCAGGCGGACTCTCAACCACTGCGCCACCAGGGAAGCCCTAAAGTATACACTTCTTAAATAACATCCAAGTCCTTTAAAATTTGGCTTTAGCCAAAGTTAAAGCTTCTTCCATCATTCAGCTCTCAAACCCTATGCCCCAGTCATAAGCCATTTCCAGCAGGCAACACTTTATATTAATCAAAATGCCTTTGGCCTTTTCTGTATAAATCAACAAGCTGTCTCAAAAATTTGTATGGGAACTTAAAGGGCCAAGAAGAGCGAAGTCAATCTTGAGGATGAAGAACAAAGGAGGCCATATGCTATTAGATAATCAAGAATCATTGTAAAGTTATGGTATCTAAAATAGACCAATGGCCCAGAGTAAACATAAACAGACCCACACATATAAGGTTACCTGAATTACAGCATAGGTATGCTGCAGTGCAGAGGGGAAATAGTCTTTTCAGTCAGTGGTGGTGGACCAGTTGGATGTCCATATGGAAACAACAATGAATACTGTGCCTACTGTGCCTTCTTAATTTAATACATATAAATAAATAAATAAATAAATAAATTAATTTGTTAAAAACTGACAAAATGAAACATTGGCAAGGTTGTGTAGCACTGGAACTCTCTCTCTGGAACACACTGCTCAAGGGAGAGTAAATTTGTGAAGTCGCCTGAGAAAACCATTTGGTATTCATTTACCAAATAATTCCATCCCCAGGTACGTACCCAGGAGAAATGCATATATTGATATATGTGTACCAGAAGATATATATATATATACTAGTATTGTTTATGATAGTCTCAGACTGGAAACAACCTGACTGTCCATCAATAAGTGAATGGATGAATAAATTGTGGTATACTCACACAAAGTATGAAGTCCCTTGGATGTCATGAAAAGGGATTGGACTTTAATTGTTAGGTAATAGAACACCATTCAGAGGTGTTCAGCAGAGAACAGAGTTGTGAATGAAGAAGTTGCATCTGGTCCTGCTATGCAGAGAAGATGTTTGCACATATTGGGATTTGGACATAGGTTTTTCTTTTCAAAATGTTCAGGTTTACAACTCTTTTTCAATATATAATCTGGAGTGATCCAATATTATTTTGAAATAGTTTTTTCTTACCATAAAGTGTTTTCATGTCAAGATTGCTTCTACATTCAAAAAATCATACCTAACAAATTAAAGTATGCTTTAAATTTCACCCTGTTGAACTTCTTGTTTCTTGTAAAGAATTTCATTGCTTAAGATATTGAATTCATTTCAAAATAGACTAGAAGTGAATGAAACTATGTTTATTTTCAACTATGGACTTTACAGCAGAGGATTTTTTTTCTCTTTGTACAGTTTGGTTGGCAGTTCTAGCTGAAGGAGTCATGAAGTTAAGATTAGGGACACTTTAGTTCTAAAAATAGAAGTAATTCACGAAGAGAAAAAGCCCACTTCTTTCATTCATTTCTAAGTGCTTATTCAGTATCAAAGTCATCTGTTAGTCTGATTCTTAGGCTCTTTACATACATTGGAACATTTACCTGGAGAATATTCTTTTTAAACAGGTCAGTTATTATGTGTGAATGAGAAAGACAAGAGGAAATTCTAGATTTCTATTATTATCAGGTTTTCTTTATTGGTCATATATATCATCGTACATTACATGCAAAAAAATCACAATATAGACCAAAATGTATATATATTCCATCACAAGAGTAATACATTGCAAAAGTTTATGTTTTTACACACAACTATCTTAAACTGTCAGATAGGAATAATGTAAAATTAATTTAGCGATATGCTCACTGTTTGATGTACGGGTCAACATTTTGATCTGCATATGAGACCATTGTGGTTTGACAGCTCATTCTTTTGAAAACTACAGCTGATCATCCTATCCTACTCAGAAATGTGCATTAAATGATAGCTTGGTCTTTACTGCAAGTGAAAATATTTGTTTTTCAACAGTGAAAAGGACATTCTGATGGGACTAACACAGTAATTAAAACCAAAACATAAACAAAAAGCTAAAGAAAAACTACCAGACCATCAAAATGAAAAGAATGCTGTATATTTTTTAAATGTTCTCTTTGTGTGTTATGGTAACCAACAATATATTCATATGTCTCTATTTTCCTGGCAGGGGCACATACATGAAGTACAGATACCAGGCAATACTTTTGTCTTATTGTGGTGAAGACAGATATGGGAGGAAGATCTGAAAAATAAATACAGGAAGCATGTTGTATTCATTGTTAAATTTATGGATTTCATAGTATGTTTCAAAAGATGAACTATTCTAGGCCATCTTTTTATGTTACTAGTTGGCATTTCTTCTACTTGCTCTTTAGATAATTAATTGCTGCAGGAGAGCTGAATCCATAGGCAGAACAGCAGATCTGTTTCTTTCCTTTTACTCCCAATACTTTCAAGGAAAATGATCAGTTCTGTTCTTCTCTCAGACCCTGGATGGGAGCCACTTGAATGAGATCCATGCATTGAGTTGATTGCTTATGTTAGGTTTGACTTTAAGCTATAGAAACAGGAAGTAAAAATTCTGCTACCATTTCTATTGCTGGGGAGAAAAGCAGTTTGTGGGCAAGGACTTGTTTAAAAATATTTGAACTAAGTCAACTACAGAGAATCTCATTTAATGAAACATATTCCTTTATGATATTTTTCCCACAGAAACATTATGGTTATCTTTATAAACTAAATGTTTTTAGTTACCTGAATTTCAAATGTAATTGAAAACATACAGCACATCTTCTCTTTTCTAATGGAAATTACCTTTAGAAAGCAAAAATGTGTCAATAATGTTACAAAAAATTTAATAACAAGTGACAGAGCACCTAATATTAATTCACACTTTTTTAAAACTTGTCTTTTTTCTCCATTTGATGGAGCAGATTTTTCAATTTCTTTTTTCTTTTAAAGCGCCACTTGCAAAGTGGTTTCTTTTTTTCATTTAACAGAACAAAATGAAAACAAGAAACTTGTTATTTTAAGTTTCCAGAATTACATCAGTAGATGAAAAGTTCAGAAAATGTTTTACAAAGGGAAGGATGAGTTAGTGGAAACTGGCATTTCTTCTTTAATTCCCATTAAACTAATGGGAATTTACATGCCAATATAAATATATAGGTAAGTTTATATAAATATATATATTCCCTTTATATATTCCACTTATATGAGATATATATATATATTCACATTTAATGGGACATATAATGGAAAATATATATGCCAATATTCCTAATTTGTTTCTCATTAAATTAATGGGAATTTATATTCTGATATTCATAGAGCAGAAATTTTTTATGGTGGGAATATTAAATTATAAACAGTAGCATTGAATTTTATGGATTCAGAATTTATGACCATTCAAACTTTTCATTGAAATTGATGGTTTGGGTGGAGACCATAGCATCATTTAAAGTTCAAATTAAGATTTAAATAGAGAATGTGTAGTTGAAAGCATTTTCTAATTTTCATTTTTAGTTTACAAGTAATTTATTGAATCTAGACTTTCAAATAAGGAGTTACGTTATCAATAAATTTCATTTTATTGATTGCTTTCTATTTTGATTACAATTACCATATAATTTCCAAGGCTTCATTTTGCTATGGGGTGTGTGTTGGTGTGTGTGTACCAATGATAGTTATTTTAAAGGTTATACTGTAGTTATACTGTATAATGTAAAGTACCTGACTGATAACAGAAATTCATCCAAACTAGCCATTTAAAAAATCACAGGGTTCTCTGATCCTCAAGAGGCTACAGAGCTATTCCTAACAGTTAGGGAGTCACATGTTATCAGGCCAAGAACTAAATAAATATATTTGAGAATATACATAAAATTATCTTTCAAATGTATGTGGATATTCTTACAAGAAATAAAATACAATCTAAAAGTATGATTGATGTTTTAGTTTTTCCAGTAGGCGTTTTCTCAAACAGGGGCACTCAAATTCAAATAATATTTGTACGTGGACGTCTCCAATATTATATCATGTTGGCATGAACTTCTTAGATTTCAAATACTTTAAAATATGGATACAGGCTGAAACTATGCTCTTTTAACATAACAGAGTCAAATTGACTTAGTTTATAGATCCAACCTAACATTAATTTCCTATTATTTACAAAGATATCTGTGTGCTATGCAAAAACAGAGCTAGAGGAAACAATTCTGGTTTTCCAATTTATGTCAGAGATAGCATGGTGGTTACAGGCATTCCCCTCTCTTCTCCCTCAGCTCTGCGGGAAGTATAAGGGAGACTTTTTTTCTCATGGTGTCTTTAATTGCTCAGTGTTCACGTGTCTCTAAGTGAGAAACCAGCCAGTTAGAAAGCAACTAGCAAAATTGCTTCAAAGATCTTCAGGATCAATAAGAAAACTAACCAAATCAATCTCCCAATTTCCTACTGAAATTGGTATGTGAAATGGTTATGATAAGATTTAGTGCATTCTTGGAGAAGGAAGGATTTCATAATAAAAGTGAAAAAGGAATCATGTAATCAGGGTTTACTCCCCCCTCCACCCCCTGCTACTAAATGGATGGAGTTTATTGAAACAAACAAACAAACAAAATCATTGGTCAGTTTTTCTTACTGTTGTTATTTTTCCCCAGTCCACGTAGAAATTATGTGATTAGTTCACAGGTAGCAAGGGGATCCTGAGAACATCTGCCAGGTTCTACTATTTGCAATATTGAATTTGTAAATCCTGGAAATAATTTATTTGAACTTAATTTGTATAGATGCAGGAGCTTGCATGGAAAGTACCCAGCTGGTAGGAGGTCTATTGGTTTTTCCATTCCCTTGAGAAATAAGGGCCATGAATTTCCATAAAGCAAATTAGTTAATACAGCAGTGATCGGTAGCTGCTTCCAGCTGAGTCAGAGTGCTAGGTGAGCCTGGGGGCAGATGGGAACAAATTGTCTCACAGCCAAAGAGAGTAACAGGAAGACATTTTTATTTTTCTGTTTCTGAATGAACCCCTGGGGATGCCCCGAGCAGGCGATAGAAATCACCTGCAGAGCTGCAGAAGAGATTCAGAAGATGGGTTTCCTGTGCTAGACAGGATATTGGAGATTGAATTCTGACTAGTTCTAAAATCAAAATTATGTAGAGGAGGGGGCCATCGTTTGGTGAAATGAATGTAGGTGGCTCCTCCATGACGTCAAGCCATCAGCAAAGGTAGTCTCAATTTTCCACTTTATTCCAGTGATGCTGACCTCCTACACTGGTCATTGCATAGGGAAATCCATTCAGTAGAGAGAATAGAGGAGTATGTATCTGTGTGGTGACAAACATTCCAGAGAGACCTGAAAAATCTTGAACAGCAGCAGCAAAAACCCCCTAACCATCTAGCTAACCAGCCAACTAACAAAATATTCTCCAAGGGTCAACAAATGAGGAACAGGCATTCTGAAACACCTAACTGACCATTTTATTCAAATTCACTTTATAAATGGGAACTCTTTTCTTTTGGAAGTCTCTGGTTGTCAGAAAGCTTAGACAATAATGTGCGCGTGGTCAGGACATCAGAGCATGATATCTTGATCACAGCAAGAGAAAAGTCACATGTACTACTCTGCCAGGAAAACTATAGAATTTGATAGTGCATTTCAGTATTATGTTCTATAATGGAAATTTCATGCAAATTACATTTTCTTATTTGGAAAAAGTAAGAACTCTAACCTGTCACTCAAAAACTGGGGGGATCCATGGGTTTACCTGTGATTGGAGAACCTTTGAGGTCTTAATGAAGACCTTCTGCTTGTAACTAGGCTTTCCTAATCAGAACTGGAAGCCAAATCTACCCAGGCTTTTCTTGCAGCCCAGAAAAGCCACGATCTCTAGGCTTGGTTGTTTGGGTGTCATGGCAGTGTGTGGTGGTGACATTATGGACACAACCAGATATGGAATATGCAAAGTATCTCTGCAACCCAAAAGCTCCATCTAGGAGCTTCCCTCCATCTCTGAGGGAACCGGAGAAAGGAGCGCCTAGGAGACATGGATTTTGCAAATATCACATAGGGTTGGAATAATTCTGCCCTCCTCGAAATGGGAAAAAAATAATTGCTGTTCTCCCCAGAGACTTATCTGCTTTGTCCTCCACTGAGGATGGTGAAATCAGGTCACACAAATGTAATCTCCTCTCCCTTTTCTCTGATATTCATTAATTAAAACCTTTTTACTGTGTTAAATGTATGAAGCTCAGTCATGTTGTCCAATGTAGGTGAGTATGCTCAGTTTCACCCAGACTCTTAGGAAAAGAGTTGTCTCCTTTATTCTCTCTTATCCCCTTCTTATATCTCCCTCAGCTTGGACTACTTCTCCTCTCATTTCCATTTGGTGTTTCATAATCCTGTTGATTCATTGAAAAATTACTAACATTAGTGGGTAATGCTAATTAAATAGACATTTATGTATTTTAAGTAAAACAACAAAAATTTTTTTAAAGAGATTTGACAGCAAATATGATAGCCTGTTCTCAAGATTTAGGTTCTTTTAAAAATCAAATTGCAAGGTAAGAAGAAGGAACTTGCAGGTAATGTTTAAAACCACCTTTTCCCAGGAGATTTTTTGTTGCTAAACATTCTTATTACAGGGCATGTAACAATACTAAGGTGAATTTTCCTCACTGTCTCCAAAAGGACCCCTGTGTTCCTTCTCTGAAACCATTAAACAAATATGCATTTTCCTTTATAGACAATGTAAGTCTATAAAGACTTGCTAAGAATGGGATACTATTCGTTCAAACATAAGTAATAGCCACTCCCTTTTTTGATTGCACTGATCTAGACTTCATGCACATGACTGTGGGGTGAAAAGCAAAGCATGTTTGATTCATGAGGTAGATTTGAGTGACAGCAAATCATTAGAAGTGCAATCATTGAGATGTACCGACAGAGGCAAATTTAGTTACTGTGAAAACTGTATCTCCTTTCATAAGACATATACTTGTAACTCATGTGTCAAGAACCATTCTTTCAAAGCCAAAACTGAAGAAGACATACTATCTGAAAAATGTAAACATATTTATGCTTCCATTGAAATATTGGGAGCTGCTATGATTAACACTGGGAAATTTTTACACTAACATAGGGCTGTTTGTGGTACTGTCACAAATGCAGAGGTTTTCCAGAAACACAGAGCTGTAAAACTATCTAGTGTAGCTGCCTGCACTCGGATGTGGTTTCAGTAGGTCTTGCTTCTGGTCTGATAGATTCTACAGCAGCGGTCCCCAACTTTTTGGCACAAAGGACCAGTTTCGTGGAAGACAGTTTTTCCACGGACTGGGGGGGGGGGGAAGGGATGGTTTCAGGATGATTCAAGTGCATTACATTTATTGTGCACTTTATTTCTATTAATATTACATTGTAATATATAATGAAATAATTATACAACTCACCATAATGCAGAATCAGTGGGAGCCCTGAGCTTGTTTTCCTGCAACTAACGACAGTGGTTTTAAGTATAATCTGGATGTCGTGTTCTGTGACTATGAATCCTGAAGCATCTCACACCAGGGAAAAATACAGTGGTTAAGCCAAGACATTGATGAAGATTCATGCTTGTTCCCATCCCCTGCCTAACCCAAGCAATATGGCTCTTGAAAAAAGAATTATGTTGAGAATCTAGGCAAGAATTTTGTTGCTTCTATAATGGCAGTAAGGATTCCTAAAGACACTCATTTCCTGTTGGTGGATAGCCTATGAAGAGGATAGTGTTTTTGATTATGACCAACTTCTGCAGTTGCACAGCCATAGCAGAGACATATGTGGTCAGTAAAGAAGCCAAGAAGCCGAGGCTACCATGTCCTATCCTAAGTCTGCTCTGGCTAGAATACTGTAGAACTTGGAAAACCCCAAGGAATAATATCACCTCCTGCAGTATTCATGGCTGAACCTGGAAAAGTCACCTGTGGGCCACCTCATCTTGATAAGTGCCAGTATACAGAGAATAGGTCTGTATAAACTGATTGTATTAAATGAGATGCAGCAGACATCTTATCATTTCCATGCATTTTGAATGAAACATTTAGTCCAAGCTTTATCAAGAGGATCTTATTTTGACTTTTGAACATATAAATATACTTGATATAAATATACTTGACTTACATAATAAAGGCCATATACATCAAACCCACAGCAAACATCATTCTCAATGGTGAAAAACTGAAAGCATTTCCTCTAAGATCAGGAACAAGACAAGGATGTTCACTCTCACCACTACTATTCAACATAGTTTTGGAAGTCTTAGCCATAGCAATCAGAGAAGAAAAAGGAATACAAATTGGAAAAGAAGAAATAAAACTCTCACTGTTTGCAGATGACATGATACTATACATAGAGAATCCTAAAGATGCCACCAGAAAACTACTAGAGCTAATCAATGAATTTAGTAAAGTTGCAGGATACAAAATTAATGCACAGAAATCTCTTGCATTCCTATACACTGATGATGAAAAATCTGAAAGAGAAATTAAGGAAACACTCCCATTTACCATTGCAACAAAAAGAATAAAATACCTAGGAATAAACCTACCTAGGGAGACAAAAGACCTATATGCAGAAAACTATAAGACACTGATGAAAGAAATTAAAGATGATACAAACAGATGGAGAGATATACCGTGTTCTTGGATTGGAAGAATCAATATTGTGAAAATGACTATACTACCCAAAGCAATCTACAGATTCAATGCAATCCCTACCAAATTACCAATGCATTTTTATGGAACTAGAACAAAAAATCTTAAAATTTGTATGGAAACACAAAAGACCCCAAATAGCCAAAGCAGTCTTGAGGGAAAAAAATGGAGCTAGAGGAATTAGACTCCCTGACATCAGACTATACTACAAAGCTACAGTAATCAAGACAATATAGTACTGGCACAAAAACAGAAATATAGATCAATGGAACAGGATAGAAAGCCCAGAGATAAACACACCCACCTATGGTCAACTAATCTATGACAAAGGAGGCAAGGATATAGGATGGAGGAAAGACAGCCTCTTCAATAAGTGGTGCTGGGAAACTGGACAGCTACATGTAAAAGAATGAAATTAGAACACTCCCTAACACCATACACAAAAATAAATTCAAAATGGATTACAGACCTAAATGTAAGACTGGACACTATAAAACTCTTAGAGGAAAACATAGGAAGAACAGTCTTTGACATAAATCTTTTTTGATTCACCACCTTGAGTAATGGAAATAAAAACAAAAATAAAAAAAGGGACCTAATGAACTTCAAAGCTTTTGCACAGCAAAGGAAACCATAAACAAGACGAAAAGGCAACCCTCAGAATGGGAGAAAATATTTGTAAACGAATCAACGAACAAAGGATTAATCTCCAAAATATATAAACAGCTCATGCAGCTCAATATTAAAAAAACAAACAACACAATCAAAAAATGGGCAGAAGACCTAAATAGATATTTCTCCAAAGAAGACATACAGATGGCCAAGAAGCACATGAAAAGCTGCTCAACATCACTAATTATTAGAGAAATGTAAATCAAAACTGCAATGAGGTATCATCTCACACCAGTTAGAATGGGCATCATCAGAAAAATCTACAAACAACAAATGCTGGAGTGGGTGTGGAGAAAAGGGAACCCTCTTGCACTGTTGGTGAGAATGTAAATTGATACAGCCACTATGGAGAACAGTAGGGAGGTTCCTTAAAAAACCAAAAATAGAATTACCGTATGATCCAGCAATCCCACTACTGGGCATGTACCCAGAGAAAACCATAATTCAAAAAGACACATGCACCCCAATGTTCACCGCAGCACTATTCACAATAGCCAGATCATGGAAGCAACCTAAATGCCCATCGACAGATGAATGGATCAAGAAGATGTGGTACATATATACAATGGAATATTACTCAGACATAAAAAAGAACGAAATTGGGTCATTTGTTGAGATGTGGATGGATCTAGAGACTGTCATACTGAGTGAAGTAAGTCAGAAAAAAAAAACATCGTATATTAACGTATATATGTGGAACCTAGAAAAATGGTACAGATGAACCGGTTTGCAGGGCAGAAATTGAGACACAGATGTAGAGAACAAACGTATGGACACCAAGTGGGGGAAGCGGCCGGGGGTGGGGGTGGTGGTGAGATGAATTGGGCGATTGGTATTTACATGTGTACACTGATGTGTATAAAATTGATGACTGATAAGAACCTGCTGCATAAAAAAATAAATAAAATAAAATTCAACAAAAAAGTATACCTGACTTAAGTAAGGACTTTGAAAGCCTTGGGGTCTTTATAATAAATGTGGTCAGAGAGAATCTTTTCAGAGGTACTTTCTTTGCACCTTATTTACATTTCTCTACTAGGTTTTGAATCTGTGCTTCTGAATTTCAACTTTTGCCTGTATCTTGAGACATAAAGGGCCCGCTGTGATAACGCTGAAAATAGAACTTTATTAGCATCTTTTTGGGGGGTAATATTAAATAAGCTAAGTGTGCTTTTTCAATAATGAAATTTGCAAGTGAATGGATATCAGTTTTAGCAAAACATGTCATATTATCTAAGGAAATGAATATTCTCTTACCAACTCAAAGCTGTTTTTTCGATGACTTTATTTTAAAACTGCCAACTGTCTATTTCAATGTTGAGAAGTATTTCAAGTGGCCAAATTAAGAGTCTTGTTCTTCTGATGGCACAGTTGGGATGCTATTCTATCACAGGAAATTCTGCTTGAGGTGTTTCCTGTTTTCTTAAAAGAGGTCCCTCTCAGGGTTTTGTGCCAAAGGTGATTAGAGGTGATTCCCAATGACTTCACCAAGTTTCTCTCTCTCTCTCTCTTTTTTTTTAACATGGATAGTTTTCATTTACAGTTTTCACTCCACATAGGGAGCATTTGCTACATGGTAGGTCTAGATTTTTATATACATTACCTCACTTGATCCTGACCATAACCCCATAAGGGTGCTACCATAGGCCCTACATTTAAGAGAAGGCTGAAGGTAAAAGAGCTGAAATACGTTGCTGAAAGCCACAAAGCCAAAAAATGTCACAATATGTTTTCAGACATGGATCTTGATGACATTGAAGCTCAACCTTTTAGCTTCTCCACTAAACTCTTTTATTTGACATCATCATATTGTTAGGGTGGATCCAGAATATTACAGCAAAAGTTTAAAACAAACGTGTGATCAAATCCTCTTCCGAGGATCCCCTCCCCTGAGTAGGGGTATTGTCAGTAAAGTCCTGGTGGCTCACTTTTGCTCCAGCTGAGTCTCACCTCCCTCTAGGGAGAGAAAGATGCTGGAGCAAAATAACAGTGAAGGTAGAGACCAAAGAGGAAAGGCCACTATATACTAGAGATGAGAACTTCCCCAGCAAGAAATCAGGTGAAGAAGCAAAACTTCCATTTTGTTTCTAGAGTCGTCATTACTGAAATGCCAAATGAGGAAGAAATTCCATGCATAAGGACAAGGGTGAAATAAAAGAATAAAAGAACAAAGAACAAGGCAGAATATTACATTTTCTTAATCTTGATTTCATAAGAAGCTTTAGCTCATCCAACTGAGTCCGGGCTGTTACTTCTCTATTTGCCACGGAATTGCAATGTAGTTCTAGCAAATTTATGATAAAAAGGAGTAGTTATATGTACAACTGATTCACTTTGCTGTACACCTGAAACTAACACATTATAAATCAACTATATGCCAATAAAAATTTTAAAAAAAGAACAGGAGAAATGTTTCCATGAAAATAAAAAAATGATTTTGAATGAAAAATATAAAAAACACACTACTGTATTATTCACTTTAGAATGTCTTAACTAAGAGCTGGTCATTAGGCAGAAATAATGATTATTGAGAAACAGCCTTATGAGCAGAAAGCTGTACTATGTAATCCCTTGAGAAAACTCATGTTATTATGGCCCATTAAAAATAAGAACTTTCCTCCCCAGTGACTTATATACAAATATTTCATTCTCCTTTTATTGTGTTTTGTTTGAATCACCCCTTTTACTTGTGGAAGCTATAGTAGTGTATATATGTATATAATGTATATATGTATATAATGTATATAAACAAATGCATTTATTTGACTTTCTAAATCTTTTCACAGTCCTGGTTTTAATTATTTTGATCAGGAAATGTAAAAAATTTAAAAATAATGCATATCCATTCTGGGACATTATATTTGAGAAATGGTGATTGTTAGAGGCAAATATAAGACTTCATCAGAAGGAAACACTAAAACACTTATCCTTTGTTCTGTGTTTTTTTCTCATCCAACAGAGATGTAGGTTGGATCCACATAACTACAACCTATAGGATCTGAGACAATAAATTCATTTATTCCAATCCATGACAGCTGTCTCCCTGAAACATTGTCTTTGTTTATCTGGTGCATATTTGTGCCTTGTTAGATTGAAGAATGAACGCAGATTGTAAGGTTGAGACTACTGGCAGATTGTAGATTCAGGAATATTCTTATAAGGGAAGCTGGCACCCTGTTTTCTACTGTGTCTTCAAAGAAAACTACAGTGTACTTGATTCATTTAATCAATGCAGACAAAAGTTCTAAGTGGAGAGCTTTAGGGCATGGGCCATCTAATTTGATTGTCTATATAGGTCAAATAAAATGGGTGATTGCCAAATCTCTACTGTATTTCATGCCACAGAAAACCAAAGAGATGAATTGTCTTAGAGAAACTACTTAGAAGACTGACATTTTACAAAGGAAACCTTGACATTTAGCAAAGATCAAAAAGACCAACGTATTGGTGATGACATTATAGAAACATAATATTCAGGAAAATATTCTTGGGTCATTGTTAACATTTCATGTCCAGGTAACTACAGAGGAGTGAAAAGTACATCACCCGTTTTTCTCCACGGTCATTTGAATCTTTCTACTTTGAGATTAAGCTGACTGGATCCATATTTTTAAAAAAAGTTTAAACTGTTCTGAAAATCAACAAAAAACATCTGTCATTTTATCTTGCTGATTCAAAAGGCATAAGTATTCTGAGCAGAGTTTTAAAAAAAGAAAATACGATGTAAAGGGAGCATGTAGTAAGGAGAAATTATTGAGAAATAAAGAGTACACTTTAGTGCTTGACTTCCTGCAGGGATAAAGTGAAGTGATGAGCTCATCGACCCAATATTACCTTTTCGAACACTTGGATGGGAGCAAAGAAACTGCACAGGTAAAACTGGGGAGCAAACCACTGAAAGCCTAAGAGTGGAAAATCTCCCATTATGACTCTCAGGAAGGACTCACAGTGCACAAGAACAACCTTTCTGCAGCCGACACGTTACTGCGTTTCAGATGACCTTTCATGTTAATTTCTTCCCTTGCAATAATGGAGCTAGCTAAGAGATGTTATTTTTTAAAAAAATACAAAACAAGACATGAAGATGGAAGTTATGTCTTAACTGAAGATAATTTTAAGGTTAACATTAAAGGTCAAAATAGAGCAAAGTATTCTCTTACAGAAGACTGGAAAGTTTTGGAATTCCACCTCAGTTGCTTTGATCAGAGGTAGCATTTACTTTACATGTTACTACAGTGAATTTAATAATTAATGGTTTTTCTTTGATGAGACTAAATGTTTGCTTGAAAACAATATTACATGCAGAAGGGCCATCTTCGATGGTAACCTCAATGCACATACCACAGCATGTTTCGGTCCCTTTGGGCATCTTCCTTGTGATTATGTACACGAGCAAACTCAGTGTGCTTTGGTTCTTTCCTTCCTAGTGCTTGACTTGGTTTGGTTGTCCCTCTCATGTGCAGAATGGAGTGGCCAGAGAGGAAGGAGTTTTGATGACTCAGAGCAGGCACTTTCCTAGGAAACCAGAGCTTTCCAACATTCTTGCAGTGACCTGCTTCCACATAGATGGTGGCTTCTAAGCTCAGTGAGGGTCTGAATGGCATGAGACCCAGTTAGGGTAGTGGAGCGGTTTCTGCTTCCAGGTTTTCTAGCTGAAAGATGAGAAAGAGCAAAGACAGTGAATGTTTCAGAGAGGGTTGCAGTGCACAATTATTGGGCATCTTCTATGTGTCAGAATTATATTGAGAAACTTCATGTATACTTTCGCCTGCAACTCTCAGAGTTTTTCCTAAATATCAAGACGTTAATTAATCTCCTGGGTCATTATGAATATGCTACTGAATTTGTACACACTAATGAATAGGAACTATACACCAGTCATGAAAGAGATGTTATTGATGGGTTCTTGGAAAAATATATTTTAACCCAAACTCTGTTTCCCTTTGTCCTTGACTCTCTTCCCTCCTTGTCTTCAAATTATTCATGATTTGACCAAACTTTCAAAAGAAAAGCAACACCTCTTTTTGTAGTACTGTTTACGTTCTTTATTTCTAGGTAAAGAAATTTTATATTTCACCCAATTCTCCAAATCAGTGGATTCTTTTTTCTGAAGCAACTGATTTGAAGTTCAGAGATTTCCCCATCCCCACCTCCACTGTAAAGCTAGTGTATCTGTTGAGCAAAAATGGGACATTTGTTCATACACAAAATTATGGTTTGATATTTTCAATTAAGGGAGGAGGATTATGGACATGAAACAAGTTTTATAATTAACAGATAATTGCTGTGTCCTGGTTGTTAACATTTTTGTTGAGAAAAAAGGAGGTGTTTGTATAGTAAGTGTAAAGGCATGAGAATTGTTTTCCTTTAACTTTATTTTGGTAACTTTCAAACTTCAGGAAAAGTGTAAGAATTAGAATGGTACAAAGAACATGTGTGTACCCTTTACCCAGATTCACCTACTGTTAAGATTGTACCCCTTTCACTATACCATTTGCTTTCTCTTCTTTTTTTTCTCCTTCCAAACAGACACAAAGACACACACACACACACACACACACACATTATCTTATTGAACCATTTGATGCTAAATTGATCCCTCAATATTTCACTATACATTTCCTAAGAATAAGGAATGGAGCGATCACTATGTGATCACTGTGGAAGAGGCAGTATGAGCCCTGGATGCCCCTGCTCATCCTTGCTGACTGTACCAAACTGTAAGGCTAACCCGTCTCTGACCCTGAACAGTTCCTACCGTGGTAACTTAGGCGATTAAGTAGGTCAAGGTGACCACAGCATTGATCACTGTGGACTGCTTACTCCTGGGAGGTTGGTTTATTGCTTTCTGCCAAAGGGACTGAGATTTTAGCTATGGGTTCCTCAACCCATTGTGTGTGCAGCCACCATCTGGTCCCATTGCATCACCCCATGGGACTTGGGAGCAGGGAGAATCTACCAAGCTAAAGTTTCTACAGTTCACTGTGCTATAATAACCTAAGTATTTTTATCTACTTTGGGCTCCTATGGACTTGTGGCGAGACAATCTGTTTGCTTACTCAGTCATCTCCTTTGGAGTCTTGTTACTTCTTGTCATCTTCTAAGAGGATGAGATTCTTCCCAAACTGTACAACAAGCAGTGTGTCAAGATAGATGATGACTTTTTGAAAGAGAAAAGACAAGGGCTCATGGATGAGATTTGAGGAGGTGAAGAAACTCCTTGGGAGCTAGTGGCAAATGTTCTGGCCCATGTGGTGAAGAGACAGGGAGTGAATGGTCCACCCTGTCCTACCTGTTGATAAACATGAGTTGAATTGATGGATGGAGGCTGAGTGGTGAGGGAAAACATCTAAGCAACTTCCCAAGGGGTGCCATGATTGCTGCTTGCTCTCCTGTGGACTAGGGGACTAGGAGAGCACTCTAGTCTCCGCCATGGAGGAAAGCACAAATGCATTCAGTCTTAAGCCACAACCAGGAACATTCAGAGGTCAATATGTCCCTACAGTGAACACCAACTTATAGATCGTTAGTGAGGGGGAAAGGAAGCAAGCCCAGGGGCATTTCGGTCTACAGACAGAGCAACTGTTAGACCCAGAACTGATGAAGGAGTGAGGAAGGTTATGCTCTTAGAGGGTGAATGAAGCACCTCGGCTGTCAAAATCTTGGGTGGCCCATGACTCAGAAGTGGATTCCAGAGGCAATAAAGAAAATATTCTTTGCACTATGACTCCCCATTACCAGAAACATAGCTCAGCACTTCATTTCACTGTCTAGCTATTGGAGACGATGTGTGCCTTGTCTATGTATGCATTTAGTTGTCTGCAAGTTCATCAGATAATCTGTCAAATTTTGCTGAGGACCCAAGCAGCATGCAACACTGGAGGCACTGCAAGAGCAGCCCAGCCCTGGAGCTTTTTGAACCACAGATTTCTGTAAGAGGAGGGGTATCCCTAGGAGCCTTCCTGGCACCATTCCCCACTTCAGCTGCGGCAGGAATATCTTAGGCTTTGAAGTTGCTGGGAGGGGGGAAGGATTAATGCTCTCTTTGTCTTCAGATTCCAGCCCTGCAGACTGGCAAAGCAATCACATGGTCCACTGGACACAAAACAGCTCTGATTGCCAAACTGACCTACTGCAGGGTTTATCACCCTGGTATATGTGCTGTGAAGTCAGAGAAACTCATGTGGGTTTGGCTGGTCTTCAGTTATGCCTAATGCAGCTCCTAAATGTGAAAACCTTGTACATGTACAAACACACACAGATAGAGGCAATCTTGTTTCATTTAAGCTCATACCAATTCCTAAGCTTCTCCTGATACCTGAGTGCCCTTGGGTCATGCCATATGTGGCTATCAAGGCCACAACTATTTGGTGACCCTGCTCCTATGGATTATCCAAATCAATGTAATTGTGATCCAAATCAAGTTTAGCAACAACTCTAGAATTGGAATAACCTGTCCCCTTCAGTTATATGTTTGTTACATGGGAGAGAGAGGGCCACAGGATATCTCTCTATTAGGCATGGGGATGGGAGGCTTAGTGCCTCTTTGACCCCCTGCAATTATTGGCAATGACACCACTCCTTGGATCCCATTCCTTTCGTTAGGCCCTGAAATAAAGAAGACTGTGCTACCCAAAGGATACATGAATCCTTGTGTCATACAGTAGTGTGAGTATTGTTCCCTGGCATCAGAGTCCACTTTCTAGAGATAGACCAGGCACTCATCCTCGACTTTAGCTACCATAGCCAATGAGGTGGAATATGCCATAGGAAATCAACAGGTCAGGCTAAACTCCCTGACTGTAAATGAGTCACTGATTGGCCTTTGACTACATTCTGATAAGTATGGTTGCCAACCACTCCTGTTGTGTTTACATTCATACTATCAATTACAATATTGTGGTGCAATCCGTGCACATCATGAGAAAGAAGCTACGTGATTATCTGCAGTAAGACCTGTTAGCCCTCTCTGGGACTTAATCTATTCAGTCTGTGATCTGGGAGCACATGGCTGAGGTCAAAAGTGCAGATTGACCTGATCCTGTTGATAGGGATTCTATGGACAATAACCCTAATCTTTAAAGATTCGGTCCTAGCCTCTATCAGTATGTCTAATCCAAATTGCTGATGGGGTGGCATAATCCTATGAAAATTGAACTCAGCCAAGAATAAGTGGAGCTGACAGGTGCATTACCGTGAGAGGCAGTTCATCAGGCATCCCTGTACCTTCTTGCTGACTGAGCTGAGCTGCAAAGCCTTACTATCTTCTGACTCCAAGTACTTTCTATAGCCACATAGTCAAGTAAGACCCTTTACTGCCAAACCACATAAGGACCACAGTAGGACCAATTTGCAATTCCTTGCTCTTACAGGAGGAAGATTGCTTTGTTTACTGCTTGCTACAAAAGGTGGTGAAGCGCTAGCTCTGGGCTTGTCATTTGTGGTGCAATCAACTGTGTGCATAGTGACAATCAGGGTCTATTGTGTTACTCCATGGGACATGGGGGCAAGGGAACCAGCACTCCTGTGTTGATGCTCCTACTGTTTGCTCTGCTGTGAGTAGTAAACTGTTTTCTCGGAACCACTGGGTCATATTGTCTATTTTTGGCACCAAGAGAGTCCTAACAAGCTGAACTGCTCAGTTGGTGAGATAACTCTTTTGGAAACTTGCTACTCCCTGCCATTTTCTAAGACTGGGCTTCTTTCCTGACAGTACCACAGTACAATTATAGATTCAGTAAATTTAACATTTGACATAGATAAAATATTTTCATCTACCATCAGCTTTCCAATTTTTTTCAAGAGCTTCTTAAACTGTTATTTTTCCCAGAAAGTCCACTAGTAAATCCCCTTGGGCTATTTTTTAGCCTATTTTGAAAAATAAAGTTTTGAAAAGTTTTTAGGTTCAAACTGAAGCTTATTTAAAGCACTTTTAATCTCTATCCATACAATGATTGACATGTGCTTACTATCCCTGGAAGGAGTTTAAAAGATTGCCTTTTCCCATTTCATTAATCTATGGGAGGAAATAGAGGTCTTGAGAGGGGAAGTGACAGGCCCAAGAGTATCGGTTGAGAAAAGCCCATTTAATATTTTTATTTTTGCTCTTTGCAGCACTCTCTTCCACTTCCATTTTCTCTGTCCTATTTGTGATGTCATCCAAAGTTACAGTTGAAGCCAGTACCAGACTTGGGTACTTCTGAAGCTGATTAGTGTTTCAGCCAGTAATAGACTTCAAAATCCCATTCATTACAGAAGCCATAATAACAGAGCCACACAAAAAAACTTTGGGAGTGGATGACTCATAGGTAAAGATCTCCATTTACCTAAATAATGGAGAACTCATCCCTTCTTCCAGGTTCGATTGCCAGAATCAAACGTATTGGGATATAGAGTATAACAAGGGGTCACACTTCAGTGAAGGAGAATTCAAGGAGAGGTGGAATAATCTGGTCGTTCAAAGGATCCAGACTCAATATGCCATATGCTTCCTTCTGCTTTTAATATGGATTTTTTGTTCAATATAATACATTCTTTCACAAAAGGAAGCTTTGGTGGTTACTTTTGTTGTTCACTGCAAGAAGCTAGCCCCCAGACTCTGAATAAGGGTAATTAATCAAGCCCAGAAATGAGCCCTAATTCACTGGCCATCGACAGAAGCTGGGAAAGTCCTGCTTATGAAGAGATCCCCTTGGCAGCCATTAGCATGGGATGCCAAGTCCACACAGCTGGTTATCAGCAGCCTGGCACCAGAACCCAGGTGGCTTGGCTTCTATCTTGCATTCTTTCACAAGAAAGATTGTAATTATTTAACCTTTGGCATGCTTCTCACAGTTGACTATAGATCACTTTTAAAAGATTTTCTCCTTTAGGATTGTAACCAGAAAGTGACAGGCTTCAAAACAAAGCAAAACAAAGATGAAAACCCAAACAAAACACAACCTGTTCTATTTTCAGAGATATGAAGTTTCAATATCTTGTTTGTATTTAGACCATATATTTTGAATGAGTGAGAATAAGAGATTGATAATCAAATTTTAGAAGTCTGGTTAATGCCTGAAATAATGGGACATTGTCATTTATTCTAGTAAAATATTGGATTTGGAACAGATTTGTCCATAACTGGGATCTACAGTGGGCTTTTTGAAATACTTAGAGGAAACGATTCTGTGAGATGTTACAACGTGTCTCTTGAAAAACTGAAACTGTGCTCAGATAAATTTGAGGACTTTAGCTTAAAGGACTAGATGCAAGTATATATACAGGACTAACTGCAGCACACACACACACACACACACACACACACACACAAATATAATAGGGCTTTTCAAAGCCTTTAAAATGCTGATCCAAGTATCAGTCCCCATGACCAAAATAAGATATGCAACATTTCTGAACATTTGTCTAAAAGCTATTTTTTAATGGACCACATCTTAGCACTTTCTATAGGAACTCAGTAGAACTTGTAAAAACTAAAAAACTTATGAAAGAGTCATTTGTTTTGATTCCCTAAACATCAAATCTTAACACTTGAGTTCTTGTAACATCCCCTTTTATGTAGGCAAAATGCTGATGTTTGGACATTCAAGACTTCCAGTAACAAGGGAATCCTAGTATCTCAAAGCTTAGAAAATTCTTGCTTTGGTTGTATTGCAATCCCTTTCCCTGTAGCTTCCACCTGTTGGCTTTAATTATTGGAGTCGTATTGGTAAGTCCAATTCCCTGCTCACATCCCTTTAAGTATATGAAGATAACTATCTTGTGCCGTCTGAGCCTTCCATTTCCCAGGTAATCATGTGCACTTATTTCATCCATTTGTCATATTAAGGAATTTTAACTCCTTTTGCCTTCTTGGTTGTTCATCTCTGAACACAATCTATTTTGCTTATTTCATTCCTGAAGTGTGTTGTCTATTAGAGTGAGGCTAATATTTCTTTGGTTCTAGAAACCAAAATTCTATTGATGTGATTATTTATAATTGTAAGAGTTGATATGGCCATATTATGGTCATATGTGGTCATATTGTTGGTTCATGAAATAAAATCTTTATGACTTTTTTCACATCTGTTATCACTCACATTCTATCTTTCTATAATTGGATTTTTGGACTAAAGTTTTTCTTCTAGTAACTACTATAGTTTTTGTTTTTATCTCACTCTTCTAGTACGTTTGACTCCTTACCCGATCATAGGTTATTGAGCATTTCTCCATTGATTGGGACCCTTCAGGTGGGAATCAAAGCTGTACCATTATATTCAGATCATAATTCAATATAGGATAGAAGTGTAGAAATTAACAAGAGCTCATCAAATCTCTTGTTAAAAACACTATTGATACTGGGGTACCTGATTTCTCTGTCCTCTAAGAAAATAAAATTTGTCTTGTAACTAATTCTTGAGAACTTATCTCACCTCCTAGAGGTTAATGCTTCCTTTCTAAGTGCTCTCAAAATACACTTTAATAATCTGATCTAGGTTCTAAAAACAATTAGTGCAAAGCTACAGTCTTTGTAGTTTTCATAACTCCTTTGCCTTTGAAATTATGATTTGTGTTTCATTAATTGTGCTTCATTTACAAGTTCTCTTAGTGTTTTAAGATCTCCAGGAGATTCGACCTCATTTCTGAATGTTCTCTAACAATATCTCCACCTTTACTGGTCTTCAATTCTTTCTTAATAATGTTTCAGGCTGAAGATCGTTTCTCTGAAAGAGAAGCTTGAAATAAAATCAGGGTTGAAGAATTTTGCTTTCCTCTTGTCTTCCCTTAATATTGAGTCTTATTCTTTGTAACTGGTTAGCAGTGCAGACTAAAGCTTTATTTGAGAAATCAGTGTGATATTTCAGAGGAGATCTAGTCTAAAGTCAGAATACCTGGGGTCTAGTTCCAACTCTCAGGTGGTGCTTTAAGGACATGACTAATTTGGACCTTGATGTTTCTTCATCTATTAAACATCATTGGTCAGGTTAGATCAGTGGTTCTCAACTGATATTTACCCTAATGGTTTTCAACTGATTGTTTTACTTGGGGAGACAATGTCTGGAGATATTTTGGCTGTCACAACTGGAGATGGGTGGGTGATACTGGCATCTAGTGGGTAGAAGACAGGGATGCTGCTAAACATCCTGCAATGTGCATCCCCTCACAACAGAGAATTATCTGGCCCAAAATGTCACTAGAGCCAAGGTTGAAAAATGTTGGGATAGACCAACTTTACGATCCCTTTTAGCAGCATTAGTTCATTCGTTTAAACTTTTCATTACAAGAGCTATAATTCAACTTCTTGGGGGAAAGGGAATAGAGGAGATGAAAACAGTAAAACCTCACTAAGTGGTTTACACTAGTATTATTAGCCAGTTTCCTGGCACTGTGCTATGTATTTTACATGGATAATTATGCATCACATTCACATCAAAATAAGTGTTAGACACTATAGTTACGACCATTCTTACATATAAGGACATTGAAGTATAGACAGTTTCAGAGAATTCCACAGGGGAATTCAGCTGGTCAATGGTAGGATCTGACCAAATAAATGAGCAATCTAAATAATTAAGATTTTATATTATATTTGCTATTCTTACTGAATTATAAAGTTTCCCTTTATCTGCTGATATTTTAAATTAAATTTACACATAGTAGAGTTTACATAAAATATAATTATCTATCTTTTTCTTTAGTCACAATTTTTAAAAACTCTATTTGGAAACTAGGCATTTGAAAAGACTCTCACAATTATATATTTTATATTCGGAAAAAAGCGTACAATAAAAAATACATTTCTGGCCTACAATTTCCCCATTTATAACATCAGGAGGTTTGGATTAGATGATCTATATACTTTTTCAGTTCCAATATTCTAAGAACTGTGAATATTTTTCATCTTCTTGATAAATCCAATCACATTATTGGGATTTAGATGTTGATATTTACTTACAGTGTAACCATTTGAAAGGTTATTTGTTCCACTGAATTTCTGAAATAACCAGAAAAGTCTTCAGCTGTTAAAGTGCATACTAGCCATTCTGCAAGCCTCTATCGGCAGCATTTTACGGTTCTAGGAGTGACATGTATCTCGTCTGTTTCCAAAGAGTATCTCAAAGACAGCATTTTTAAAAAGTTGATGTTTTGAATTTGAATGAGCTCACATGTAACTATATTTGAGGATTTCTGAGTATAAGAACATGTTATTGACATGACAGAGAAAAAGAAAGAACAACAAGAGTGAGATATTTTTGCTAAGTTGTTAAATTATGGGATGAATTAAATTGGTGATTGCATTGTGAAATGTAGAATGGCCATACTCTATTTCACATCCACTATTCACTGAATTTTCTCATTGTTAAGTTTATTTTTAGTAATTTGACTTTTCTTAAGATATTCTTATTTATTAATGTCAATTTCCATAGACTTTACTTTTTTGCTTTCATATCAGATGTCTTAGAGGTACCTATTTTATCACAAGAAAAATTTTATTCATTTCTTGTGCTTTAAGGGACTTAGACATATCATATGGGACTCTGGATTATATATATAATTTATATATAATATTTTTTAATCTTTATGAAGATTTGATAATGTATGTAGAAAAAAAAGGAAATAAGTAGGGCTTGATAGATTTTGTAGATTTCCAGTATCCCTGAATTTCTATTGTCTATATGGAAAACAGAATAGTAGGAAGAATGTGACTAATTTCTAACATAAAATATATTCTGTGAGTCAGCTTTTTTCTCTCCCTTCCTTCCTAATAAATACTGCACTCTATACAGACAAATAGCATGAATTCTTTTTCTACATATTCATTCTCATTCTTGGACCAAGGGAGCCATTATTTTAAATTATAGTGAAACTTTCAGCTTATATTTATTTGATATTTGTAATTACATGGAACTAATTTATCAGGCAAGTTATTTGCATGTGTTCCTAATAAGGCAGGCGTTATAGAAAGAAAAAGTGGTTCATTTCCTTTGATTCACAGTGAAGCAACAAACACTAAATTAAATTCATACTAATCTCCCACCCAGGTATGGTTAATATTTATATTGCCAGATATTCATTCCTTCTGCATACATCAGTGACAATGAGGATGACCAAACTCACATGGGGTCTTGAAAGCTGGCATTATAATCTTTTGGATATGTATCAGGAATGCCATTCATGTTTTGAAAAAGTACTATTACAATTTTTTAGCACTCAGAATAAATCCTATTTCTAACCTCCACTTACCCACACCATATGTGTGTGTGTGTATATATGTGTGTGTGTGTGTGTGTGTGTGTGTGTGTGTCTGTGTCTGTGTGTGTATGTATATATATATATATATATATATATATAGTATTCTATTTATATGGTATTTTATTGGTATTGGTATGTTATATTATATGGTATTTTATTTATTTTATATATATGTTATTTTATTGCAGTAAAAGTATAAATCGTAGGCAATACGGTTCTAATATTTCTTTTCATCGTGAAAAATTTCTACTCATTTCAAAGCTAGGAACTCTACTATGTAAGAAAGAAATTCTTGACTGTAAAGGGACAAGGCAGACAAAAGTTATGGCTCCAGGTTCTTGATTTCCAGGGAGATAATAATCAGAAGGAAATATTAAGACAGATTTTATTCTAGAAAGTTATAGTTCTCAAAATGTCACCCCCAAAATAATTTTATAATTTTTTAAAAATTGTAGCGATTTGTAAATATTTATTGCAACTGACCAAAAGATAAACACATCAGAATGATATTCAAAAGTTAGTGGCTGGTCATCTTCATTCCAATGGTAATGTTGTTTGAAGTGAGGAAAAAAGTATAAAAGCAAAAAATACTATAAAACTGCATTTCAAATTCATAAACGTAGAAGTAAGAATACATGTGTTGTAGAAAGTTAAAAGAGAAAAGAATCTGCCTCTCATAGCTGGCTCCCAAAGCTAAAAAGAATAGATACATTTATATGTATAGCTGAATCACTTTGTTGTACAACTGAAACTAACACAACATTGTTAATCAACTATACTCCAATATAAAATTAAAAGTTTTAAAAAAAGAAAATAAGATTAACATGTTCCAATACACTAAATCTCAATGTAAGGACTTTTTCATGATAAATGTTTATAAAATAGCAATTTACCACTTAAGGTTGCTAAATTAATGACATCATTTTGAGTTAACTTTTTAAAGAAAACTGTGTTGCCATATTTTATCAGTTAGTTACATTAATTGGAATAACAAGCACAAGAAAATGCTGCAGTAATTATATTAGTTAATCCAATCTTTAAAACTCAACCTCCCTAAAAGTTCATAGTATTCAGTCAGGAAGAACTCTAGCTAATTCATGTATCAGTGTCCACTGTACTGTTCTGCTGTACAGAACGATCTTCTGGGTTAGCCCACTAAGGTGATAGCTGAAAAGACTGAGTTCTTGCAAGATGAAGGGTTTCCTCCATCACATACTGGTCAGTGACAGCATGACAGCTAGAACATTCAACTGACTCACTGTCCTGGTCCCTCTGGCACCACCAGCCCGCCAAGCTGCCTTCTCTAGTAGGATAAATGTGATTGGACTCACAATCCTAAAGGTCAGCTTATGAAAATATTAAATGAACTTCTCTGACGTTAATGAAAAATTTTAACTGTGGAAAAGAAAATTCTATCATTCAGTAAGAGTCAATATGACTTTACTGACAGCAACAGATTTTAGTCAAATAATTTGAGCTCATATAATGGTAACCACTATCCCCATTACTGGATTTCTAATTCCCCGTGATAGTCATTAATTTATGTGAGTGTTTACTTTTATATACAGATATGCAAATACACTAAGAATACATCTAAACAAGCCCATATAAAGGCCTCATGGCATCCAGACTGTCAGTATATAAATGTTAAAATTTAGTTCTAGGAGGCACCACTGAGTGTAGTGAAAACCAGACTAGGGGGATAGTAGGGCACATTAATTAAAAGTCTGGGTTATAATATCAAATTCAACTGTGTTCATTCCTCAGCCACTGCTCTTTACCTATTACCTTAGGCAAGTTAATTCCTTAAACATTGGTTTCCTCAACTGCAGAGATAATCCACACCTCATATGATTAAATAAGATATACTGGATACAAACCAGTCAATAAATGTTATTACTAACAGTCTTTTTTTTTTACATAAACCTAAATGTATTCAATACAAATATTGTAATTCCTTTTTTTAACCATCTTTTATTGAAGTACAGTTAATTTACAATTTTGTGTTAGTTTTAAGTGTGCAGCAAAGTGATTCAGTTATACGTATATATATATTCTTTTTCAAATTCTTTTCCATTATAGGTTATTACAGGATATTGAATATAGTTTCCTGTGCTATACAATAGATCTTCTTGTTTACCTATTTTATGTATAGTAACATGTGTATGTTAATCTCAAACTCCTAATTTATCTCCTCCCTTCCATTAAACCCTTTGATAACCATAAGTTTGTTTTCTATGTCTGTGACTCTGTTTCTGTTTTGGAAATAAGTTCATTTGTATCATATTTTTAGATTCCACACATAAGTGATATCACATGGTATTTGTCTTTCTCTTTCTGACTGACTTTACTTAGTATGGTAATCTCTAGGTCCATCCATGTTGCTGCAAATGGCGTTATTTCATTCTTTTCTGTGGCTAATATTCCATAGTATATATGTACCACATCTTCTTTAGCCATTCCTCTGTCCATGGACATTTAGGTTGCTTCCACGTCTTGGCTGTTGTAAATAGTGCTGCAGTGAACATTGGGGTGCACGTATCTTTTCGAATTAGAGTTTTGTCTGGATATATGCCCAGGAGAGGGATTGCAGGATCATATGGTAACTCTACTGTTAGTTTTTTAAGGAACCTCTATACTGTTCTCCACAGTGGCTGCACCATTTTACATTCCCACCAACAGTGTAGGAAGGTTTCTTTTTTTCCACACCCTCTCCAGCATTTATTGTTTGTAGACATTTTAATGATGGTCATCCTGGCTTGTATGAGATGATACCTCATTGTTGTTTTAATTTGCATTTCTCTAATAATTAGTGATATTGAGCATCTTTCCATGTGCCTGTTGGCCATCTGTATGTCTTCTTTGGAGAAATGTCTATTTAGGTCTGTTATTACTGATAGTCAAATATTTTGTGGCAATAAACATATTTCCAAGTAAACAATATTTTCTCATCCCAGATTGTAGCCAATTTACAGAAATATATTAAGCTCTTCTGTTATATTTATGAAAGGGATAATTCATTTTAAACTTAGATATACTCTAGTACTGCACATGCATAGAAGCACGCCTATATCATGCATGTGTATGTTCTCTCTCTCTCTCTCACACACACACACACTCCTAACTGGAACTGTTTTCTTTTTAAACCAAAGAATTGAAAGAATAGCCACTTTGGTCTCATTCACAAAATATGCATTAATGTGGTCAAACCTGGTAATTTTGTGAGCTATCCTCATTTGGGACTTTTGTCATAGAATTGAAATGCTTTTCCTTCTCAAACTGGTTCTCCACAGATGTCTTGTAAAAATGTCGAGAGCCATCTTTTGAGAGTGATTTGACAAATTAGGCTTCTGCTTTTAGTTTAGCTGGGGATAATATAGTTTTTTAGTTAGCACAAATGCAAAGCATCTCCTCATTTCTTGACCTGCTACTTTGATCAAAATGTCAAGAAGCTGTTTAAAAAATAGTAACCCAAGGGTTTAGGAATGGGCTTGCCATATTGATCAGGAGTTAGCAGAAGGTACCATCATGTTAGCTTTATCATTGTTATATTATTTTGTTCTATAAGACTCACTGATTGATATATTAGAAAGTTAAGGCTTTGTCACAAGATAACTACATTATTTTGCTAAACACAGGATTCATTTGGTGAAAAAAATTAGTATCAATCAGCTTGACTGAATGGGTTACTCAGGTTAGACACAACAGTAACTTTTGTAGTGTTTGGATGAAGTTACATTTTAAATCAGCTTTCAGTTTAGTGTTTTGTTCAAAATTCAGATTATTGGACCCTACTTTGACTCAGTGAACCAGATTTCTTAGAGTTCCTCAAAAGTTACACTTTCTGGAGCTCACTGTAAAGCTTGAGATCCTCTGCCTGAGACCATACAGTAATATTTGAGTGCAAATTGGTATTTTGTGGGACAGCAGAGAAAAGTTTTGGATTAATATGAGAAGTCTAGATATTTGTCTGGGTTCTGCCTCTTACTGGTGGTTTGATCTTGTATAATCATGTAACCTCCCTGAACATTTTTTGTTTCATGTTTACCCATTAGGGTTATTATAGGAAGCTGATGTGATAAAAGCACTTTTTAATCTGCATGCTATCATATAAGAGTAAGGTAACATTATTATTATGGTTATAGTTAACACAAACTCTTTAAATAATAATCTGACATAACAGAGTTTTCTTTTCCCATATAATGTTATACATTAAACAATAATCTAGGTGTCAAAACTAAAAATACATTAGAGAACATGATCAGGGTGGAAACCAAGCAGTGAAGGCAGGCCAGCATCTCAGGTCTGAGTTGGACCTGGACTGATTTGAGCAAATGATAGAAGTGTTTTGAAGCCAAGTGGAATCCAATGAGGACAACAACAGGGTACAAAGAAATTAAATTGCATTGAGAGCAGATGGAAAATGAATGCCTTTGCCTAAGTCTACCTACCAAAGATCTAGAAGACATAAAGACAACAAGCTGAACATAAATCAGGCATGGATCACTACAGATGGAGAAGTATGCTGGCCCCTGGCATGCATAAAAGAATATGAGACCATCTTTTTTTTTTTTTTTTTTTCCCCCACATTGAGCCAGGATATGAGCTCTTTAGGGCACTGAGTCTGGTTCTTGACCTCCTTATCAATAGCACTTATTAAAAATAAAATTAGAAGGCAAGCACCAATGTAAGAAAAATTTTGAAAAGTGTAACTTTGGATCAGAGGACTAAAGCCTGGAGAGAAAAAATGAAGAATCTCTCCTGTGAATATTTTTTTTTACTGAAGGGTAAGCCTGAAATAATATCAGGGTATTACACAATCCTTTAGCTTGTCAATCAGTTGCAAGAAACGGGTCATTCCTACCCCCTCCAGATCTCCTGAAATATCAAAAGATATTTATTTAATCATTCATTTATTCAACAGATGTTTTTGGAGTACGTTTTACTGTGCTAGGCAGATACTGGAGATACAAGAAGGAGCAAGGCAGATATAATTTGTGCTCTCAGGAAGCTAAGGCTAACTTGTCCCATGCATCATGTGCCTACTGTAGATGGTTAGCAAAAGTGGCCACAGTGACTTTCCTCCCTACATCCACACCCCTTTGCAATGTGACTGCAGCTCCATCAGTAGGTGGAGTCTGTTTTCCCACCCGTTGAACCTAGAACCTGTGATGGCCATGAGAACAAACCTGGGCTAACACAGATGATGGAAGATGAGGATCCATGAGGAGCTAGCCATTCTTGCTATGGCCACCTCAGATCAGCTGGCTGACAGCTGATAGAGCAGCTCACCACAGAGTGAGCCCAGCTAAGACTGGAAGAACTGTCTAGCCCAGCCCAGCCCAGCCCAGCCCAAATTACTGATCTATAGAATTGTAAACTAAATAAATGGTTGCTTTCAGTCATTAAATTTTGGAATGATTTGTTATGCAGCAAAAGCTGACCAAGTAGCCCTTAGCTATGTAAGTATGACTCAAAGTTTATCTTGGGCACATAATTTTCTTATATGATCAAATTACCTTGATAACTGCCAACTCTCCACTTGACTTTGCGTTGCATGGACATGATCTCAGTGTACAGTTTCAGAATACAGACACCCTGGGAAGGTTTGATATTGGATCTCTGATCTGCAGAATATGAAGTTGACTAATGTGCTTGACATGTGACACATACAGTACAACATATTTCTTGGAGAAAATACAAATACATAGATAGGCAGGACATAAACATCTACAATGTTACAGAGAGCAGTTAAACATTTATTGCAAATCCAATTAGCTTTGTTTCCTAACATGACGGTTCGTAACTTAAAAAGAAAAGAAAAACAAAACAAAACAAAACACCTCTCTGTCAGATACTGAATTTGTAAACGAATCAATGTCCTATAGACACAGCCGTAAAGTCTCCAATTTTTCCCCCAAATAATTTTATTATTTTGATATATTAGTGAAAAGATCACCAAAGACTTATGTATTGTTCCAGATGTCTGTGTGTAACTGCCTTGATTCTAATGATGACACATCAGTGGAGATGAGTGAAAGGGATATTTGATTTATCTTAATTTTCAAATATGTCAGAGTGTCTTTTCCTCTTTTCCTGGCATCCACTCTTCTGTGTCCAGCTCTCCCAGCTGGGCGTTTTAGGAAAGCAGCCAATTCCAGGGCTAATGTGTTTCTGCTGTTATCTGACAGTGATGCTGCTTCATAGAGGCAGCAATGAAGATAAGCCCCATTTGGATGTATTATTAAAGCAAACCTTTTAGTTACTTAGACCAGAGCTTCCCCAGTTAGCTTCCTTTCTCCTCTCTCTGGCTGTGCAAGAACCACACATGCGGCTGTGAAACTGCTGGATTTGGAGGGGAGTCAAGGGCAGTGTCGGGGCAGCTGAAGGACACTCATGCTGAACTCAGGAAAAACGTTCCACCAGACAAGCTGGGAGCTGAATTTCCAGGAAAGCAAGGCAGGTGAAGGGTTCTGAGAGGATCAGATATGACAAGAGACCCTGGCAGTGGTACAGGGTACAATACTGGCAGCCACTCCCCAAAGCGCCTGAAAGGAGAAGGAGGGTATAAACAGGTGCTTAAGGAGAGAGAACGAATCCTTTACAATGGTCATCGTTTTGCTCCAATGGTAAATATTTTAACCTTAGTTTAGGACTGAGGGTTTTAAGTTGCATTCTTTAACGTATTATCTTCAGGTTAGAGAAAAATCTATTTAAATTCCTACCCTCTTTAAGTTATTCACAAGATTTCCAGAGTCACTGAGAAGGAGAGCTGCTTAGTAAAAGGAGCAGGCTTAGAGGTCTTGATGTGAAAAAAAAAATTAAAGAAGCAGAGTAGAAAAACTGTTCTTTCTGGCTTTTGTTTCTGAAATGGAATTAGAAGTGAGACATAATAAGTTAATAATTTCCCTTTGGTTGGAAATAGGCCTGCCGTCATTACCTCATGCTCCCAAGGGCTTGCAAGTTCCTGGGTTCATTTTAGCATTATTTAATATCAAGAGTATGAGGATTCATGTCGCTATGGCAGATCCTTCTGGGCCATATTACATTGGTCCTGTGGTCAATTAGAAGGGGTGAGCCTGGGCTGGGTTGGGTGGCAGTAGTGGCAGTCACAAGGGACAGCGAGGGGTGGGGAACAGGAAGCAAAGAGGAAGCAGCTGCATCCTAAGGGAACCAGGCTCTCTCTCTGGCTCTGCGACTTGACGTCCTGATCATTTTTAGGGAGCCATCTGTCCCCACTGTTCTGCTCCCTGACCCTAGAAACTTTACCTAAGATTCTGACATGAGGGTTTACTTTCACAGGGAGTTTGAATTTGAGTTCTGTGTTATAAAATTACACAGGCTGTGATTTTTGGATGCTGGCACCATCATTCAGAAATTTACTTACTTAAGTTAATTTTAATAATTAAGTGATTGATTTACAAGTCAGACTCCAAATTTTCCAAACCAGTGGCTTAACAAGGCAACATTAACTTAGAGATAGATTTTTTTTCCTCTTTCCTCCATTTTGATTTCTCATGTGATTATTCTGTTGTGTGTAAACCTTGCATCTTCTGTGCAGGCTCCCATCTGTGCTCTTCTGTGCATAGGGATATATCTTCCAACAAATAGTCACTCCTCATTATACTAACCTCAACTGGTATGATGACTGTTGCAAAACTAATTTAGTTCTAATAATTAAGTAATAAGTTTGATGTTTTCTCTAGAGTTCAGGTATACAAATTTATAAATCAGTGACTTAACAAAGTTAAAGATGGGCCATTGAATCCTCTTTTCTCCTTTGGTGTGACAGTGAGTTGCTGGGAACATCGTCACCCATCACTACAGTGGGCAAAGTGCTGACACTTTCTCTGTAACTGTAGATCCAGAGTAGGACTGGCTTTTGAGAAGTGACAGGGACATTGGAGTGATATGTATGGAACACCTAACATTGGGGGGAATGAGAAGAATTCTAGATTAAGGTCGCTTCCACAATGTGCTGAAGTCATTAATTTTGCATAGAAGCAAAGGCTGTGAAGACAGTATATTTATGGATATCTGATTGGAATGTCTCTCTATCTGAATGAATATGTACACAATACATAGAGCTCAGCTTATGTAACGAAGTGCCTCTCAGTCACAATGATCACAATTTGCTCCCCTCCTCCCCGCCTCCTCAAACTGATCTCAATCCCCTGGTTACTGATCCTTTTCCAATGGACTCAAATCTTGGATTTTAAGAAGCTCTATAATTTTTCTGTCATCCCCAGGAGGTATACCCAATCCTAGAAGCTGCATACCTGATGGTTAGTCCTATCCACTGTATTGGCCGTGGAGGGGAGGTCTCTGGTGTTCTGACGCATTCTAGTGGAGTTCTGCTGCTCAATGGTGGAGGAAGTTGGGATACAGAACTCTTTGAAGCATCGTTTGAAGTTTTCATCCAGAAATGCATAAAGGACTGGGTTCAGACAGCTGTTTGTGTAACCTAGAGCAATGCAGAAGTGCCAGGAAACAGTCTGGAAAGTAGTTTCTGGGATTGTGATCAAGGCTTTGATGATGACATAAATGTGAATGGGGGTCCAGCAGACAATGAACACAGCCACAACCACCAGCACCATCCTGGTGATTCTTCGCAGGTTCCGATCCTTTTCTTTGGAGCCAGAGAGCATGCGGACACTCTTGAGGCGTAAGATCATCAGTCCATAACACACCGTAATGATGAGGACAGGCATGATGAAAGCAAAGATGAAAACACAGATTTTCAGCAGGTTTTCCCAGTACCAGGTTGGGTGAGAAAATGTTAGTGTACAATCTATGGAACCTAGATGAAAAGAATTATAAGGAAGAATTACCAGCAACTTTTAATGATGTCATTAGGTGTTACTATTGCCATTTTGCTCTCTAATTTATCACCTTGACCTGAGCTAACTTATGGCTATTACTACACAAGCCAGAAAAGGAAAATTTAAAGAAATCATGGAAGAAACTCAGTTCTCTTTTGATTTTCAGGGAGAGTTATTTTTTCCAAATACGTCATTTAAGTTGTCCACTTTGATGACGTTAAGCTTTCATTCAGTTAACAATTATGAATCTCTCACCATGAGCTAGATCCTCTATGGGGTCTAAGTTGATATAAAAATATAATCACTGTCCAGATTCTATAGGAGTTTCCAGCTAATGGATGTCTTCACTCCAATTTCTGGGGTTTTTTTTTTTGGCCACCCATGTGGCTTGCGAGATCTTAGTTCCCCAACCCGGCCACCACTGCAGTGAAAGTGCTGAGTCCTAACCACCGGAAAACCAGGGGATTCCCTTAACTCCACTTTTTTTTTTTGGTATGCGGGCCTCTCACTCTTGTGGCCTCTCCCATTGCTGAGCACAGGCTCCGGACGCGCAGGCTCAGCGGCCATGGCTCACGGGCCCAGCTGCTTCATGGCATGTGGGATCTTCCCACACAGGGGCACGAACCCGTGTCCCCTGACTTGGCAGGTGGACTCTCAACCACTGCACCACCAGGGAAGCCCCCTTAACTCCACTTTTTGATGGGTGGTTTATCATTCTGAAATGAAGTCTAAAAATATAAATTTGTCATGTAGGCAGCCACTTGAGATTTTAAAACAAGGCTCCACTTAATGTTCTTTGGGTTTAAGCTCTAATTACTCTTGAAAGAGCTGTGTTCTTATTTTCCCATCATTTTGATGAAGTAAATGCAGAGAAATCAGGAACCGATAGATTATGGTTTATCTTCTATTTCAAATGTTTACTGGACTTAAAATTATAGGGGAAAATTCCTATTTCAAAATATTCAAAAGTATTTTGCTAAAAAGAATCATTAAAATTACAGTTTGTCTACAGCATGGGACTACTCCATAATTTCTACTTGGCTTATGACTTCACTAATATATCTATCTATATTCTCTCTATCCCTCAGGCCTGCAGCCATACTCACCTTGCCGGTACTTTGTTGTTGCCATGAACATCACAGGCAGACCAATGGCTGAAGAGAGGATCCAGTTGCAGATGTTGACGATCTTGGCATTGCGGGGAGTGCGGAAATCCAGGGCCTTGACGGGATGGCAGACTGCGATGTAGCGATCAATGCTCATGGTGCAGAGGGTGAATATGCTGGTGAACATATTATAGTAATCTATGGAGATCACAATCTTGCAGAGGACGGTTCCAAATGGCCATGTTCCCATTAGGTAATTGACACTCTGGAAGGGCAGGGTACTGGTTGCTAGGGCATCTGCCAGAGCAAGGTTGAAAATATAGATGTTGGTGGCAGTCTTCATTTTGGTGTATCTAAGAGATGAAGGAAGAGCAGTGGCACCGCCAGAAAAAAATAAAACCATCAGGGTGAAATATAGTTAAGCTTTCAATTAAAAAGCAAAAACTAAAAAACAAAAAACCAGAACAAAACAAAACCCCCCAAAACCAAAGCAAAAACAATTGCAAGGATTATTGGAAAGCATTTGAGGTTAGATACAGAGGAACTCTTTCACAGGACTAGATTGGCCATTTATAACCATGTGCCTATGGGCTGTATATATAACTTCTTTACCTATCAGTTTCATTATCTGTAAAAAAGTTATAATAACAGCTGCCATACTGGTTTATTGGTTTATTTGTTTTTTTAAAAAAATGTGCCGGACACTGATAGGTGTAACAGACCCAGGGAACACTCAGTCAAGTATCCAGACATGGGGTAATAATACATTTTAATTCTAAATATATGAGAAAAATTTCAGCTATATAGTTAAAATTATGGAACAATGTAATCGTGAAAGAGTGTATGTATATGTACGTGTATACACACACACAAGAACACACACACAAATATACAGGCTATTATGGAGTCATAGAGATGGGGCAAAGGGAATAGGGGTAACATAAGGAAAGAAGGAAGGCATCTTGGGAGTGTACATGCACACGTTTAATCTTATGGTTGGTAGGAGTAGGTCATTCAAGACAGAGAGAAAGCCTGAGCAAAGGCATAGAGGTGAAATGGCATGATGTGTATGTTTGGCACTGAAAGAGTAAAAATGCCAGCAGGAATGACAATGAATCTGATGGGGGAGGAATATAGAGGCCAGTTCATAGAGGGACTTGTATACCATGGTAAGAAGATTAGACTTTATCCACTTTGTGATGGGGAAGCTAAGCTTGTTTGTCTTGTTTTTATTATTTAATAACTTTATGGAGGCATATAATAAAAGTATACAATTTGATAAGTTTTGCTCTATGTACACACTTTTGAACACATCACCGTAACCAAGAGCAGGGATTGGCTTGCACACTCAATTAGACTGCACCTGATTTTGTAAATAGTTCTATTGGTACACACTCACACCCATTGAATTACTTCTTATCTCTAACTGTTTTGATGATGCAATGGCAGAGTTGAGTAGTTGCAACAGAGACTATATGGCTTGCAAAGCCTAAAATATTTACTATCTGGCCCTTTACAGCAGAAAATGCCAACTCTTGATCAAAATAATGAACATGTCAATCACCCCCCCCAATGGTTCCTTGGGCAGCTCTTTAATCTTTCCATCTTGCCCCTCCCTGCCTTGACCCCTACTCCTACTGTTCTATAGACAATCACTGATCTTGATCTCCTTTCTGTCATTATAGATTAGTTTGCATTTTCTAGACTTTTTATGTAAATAGAATCCCCCAATATGTACTCTTTTTTGTCTAGCTTCTTTCACTCAGCACAATTATTTTGAAATTTACTCATGTTGCTGCATGCATCAATGATTCATTCTTTTTTATTGTCCAGTGGTATTCCATTGTATGGATATGCCATAACTTGTCTATCCACTCACCTATTAATGGGAATTGGGTTGCATCCACTTTTTAGATATTACAAATTAGCTGTTATGAACAGTTTTGTACAAGTATTTGTATGGACTTATGTTTTTCTGTCTCTGGGATAAGTATTTAGGAGTTTTATGTGTCCTCAAAGCCGCAGAGATTAGAACTACCAAGTAGAAGACAAACAGGTACGGCGAGACACTAATGAATTATATCTGATGGTAGAAGAATATCTTGCAAATATATTGTCAAATTGTCAAATATATTTGACACTCCACGTCTATTTGCTCTGCTGTTGGTAACAGGACCTCAGTTTCACTCTAAGGAGCCACTCATTTCCCATTATCAGTCCATGTACTTTGCGATGGGCTCCATTGCTAGTTCAAGGCATGAAGATTTAAAGTGAATGCCCAGCAATGGTCTCATGTCTCAACTAGAGCCAGTGAGATTTTGGGGGGAATTCTAGGGAAAGAGTATATTATTTTTAAATAATTAAACCTGAGAGGATGCAAGGTATGTAGTTGCTGGAAGAGCCTGTCTGAAAATGGATTTAACCCATAGCATGTGGATCTGAGAGAGTGAGAGAGAAACCCATATCTAAAGCCTGCATGATGTAAAGGCACACTCGACAGCATTAGTCACCTTCCCAGACAGCAGACCTTACATTTCACATCTTGTCTTTAGCAGAATGTTTTATGTCAAATAATCACGTTCTTTACTGTCAGTTTATGACTCATCACACTTTTAACATTTTCTTCAGGCTCATCTTAGCACCAGGTACTTATGGATGTATGATTGTTTCATTAAAAAAAAATCCTTTCCTCCTCCAGAATGAGATGTTTGTGAAGCAAAATTAGGTTAGGGTTCCACATCACAAAAGGAAAAGTGAATATTTATCTGTAAAAACTATGTCAATTGGCATTTTACAGGAATAATGCTGTTTTTCTCCATTTATCCTAAGAGCTTTCCTCTAAAGATAGCCATTATTCATATCCCAATTACTCACCCTTTGAATCACAGCAACATATAAAAGAGGGTTCAGCAGTTTCCAAAATATATGGAAGAGAATAATTATACAAGACTAAAGGTTTGGGAATTCCACTTGCCTCTGGCATATCTCCAAAGGCTTCAATCTGAAGGGATAGTCTGACCAGAAAAGGGGTCATGAAGTCCAGCAAACATGAGCTTTTCATTCTGTTCTGTTCTGACGTGGTGGTATGAACATTGCTCCAGGAAAGTTACAGGAACAATCAGAGTCACACTATAAGTTATAGGAGTATACGAACCAGAGTTAGCAAGCATGCCAAAGAGGTGAGCCAGAGGAAGGATCACCTTTGGGTTCAGTTTACCTGGGTGGGTCTGAGTAGAACTCCTGGATGTCAACACACAATCCTTTTTCCATATTTTGTACCTATGGGTTCTTACTGTGTCATAGATGAGTTTAGTGGCAAAGTGGGCAAAACAAACTGGGAGGGATAGGTGACACATTCTCAGAGTGTCTCACCTGTACTACAGGACCTTTTTGATATTGATTGTTCCTGCTATGCTCACTGAATTGGATCTTTTCCTCTAGGCGGTGAGCCAAGCTATTTTTTCCTTTCTAGTTAGCCCACTGAAGTTTTCCCAGTATATATTTAAAAAATTTTTTTCTAAATGATCCAGTAGTTTATTTGCTATATGAATCCAAATGAATTACAATACAACTATTAAAAAATATTCTTCTCAGGACCTTCAGTGCTTGACCCATTAGAGTGATTTTATGAAGCTTCCAGATGCTGTGTTGGGGAAGAGGTTTTATAAGCCCATTTCATTGGCAGCTCACCTATTCTCCTGTGTTCCATACATACCTTTTGTTCGTAAGTATCCTTCCTTTTTTTGTGGTTATAATTACTATTTATCTTCAGATGCATTCTTCATTCCATTTCTCCAAATATTACCACTTACCAAAACATCATTGATTTTTGACCCACTTGTGCTACATGAAGCCAAACTGAATAAATTACTCTCGTATACCAATGGGATAGGCTTTGTAAACCTTTTGTTGTTGTTGTTCTATTTTGCTTTTGAGTTAGTTCTTGAATTGTGATGACCCTATCTCTGTCCAGAAAAAAAATGGAACAAGGATGCTTGAAAAGAGGAAAAACGTATTCCAGAATCCAGCTTGTCAGTTTTGTACCCCATCATGTGCTTCACATGGCTCTCTACCTATTTTAGGAGTTCACAATAGAACCAGCTGGGATGTACAGAAGATTTTTGCCTCTTTTTGGGTTGATTTTCTGCCCTTTGATATTTTACCAAATGGAATTTTTTTTTCTAATATCAGTGAAGAAGAAAGATGACTAACTCAGTAAGGATTCAATGAGCCCCTTTTATATGTTCAGCATTGTGCTTGGAAAGATACCTTTTTCACATCTGTCACAACTTTTATATCCACTTACCCTCACATAGAGAAATTCACATTTTTAATGGAGAAAAAACTTCCTTAGAGTGTTGTCTTTTAATACTCATGATTAATTGGATGAATCCAATGAAATAAAGGCACTTGTCCTACATGTCAGATTATTATTTAGATGAAGAAAATGGTCAACTTAGTACCTACCTGAATCTCTCCTTTATTATCCATTCCATTCTGTTGTCTCAGGCAAACGTGTGTGTGTGTGTGTGTGTGTGTGTGTGTGTGTGTGAGAGAGAGAGAGAGAGAGAGAGAGAGAGAGAGAGAGAGAGAGAGATTGAAAACAACCAAAACCTATGATACATTCTCATTAGGTATTAACACAGAAAGAGACCATATATTGGTTTATTATTTTCTGTTATCTTCTCAACTAGCTTAGTGGAGGGAACAGGGGATTTCTCACTTTGCTATAAAATATTCTAAAACATTTTACTTACATTTATTTCAAAGTGGTTTCTGTGGTCAGTGACCAAATTTCCAATGAATTTATACTAGCAAAAGGAGAAAGTAGCATTCTGAGACCTCTGAGCCCTGCAGACAGAAAAGTGATTATTGTTTACTAATTTGTCTCCGAAGAGAAGACAGAGAGAGGTTTACAGGAAATTAAATAGAGAGACACCTCCTTTCAGAGGTCAATTACCTCTTTCTGTCTCTGTGCCACCAGAGTGTAACAACCATCAGAGTCTTTTTCGTTGAGTGGTACTCTTTTTTTTTCATCCATACTGCCTTTTTGTTGTTGTTGTTTTTCTCTATATTCCTACTTTCCTCCTACTCCATGTCCCATTAATGAAAATTCATGAAAAAAATAGCCTTCGGATGGAACAAGGACAAAATTCTGCTTTCTTCAAGCAGTGGATGAACCTTATAAATAGAAAATGCAAAACTAGTAACCGATCATATTTTTATTTTCTCATTTAGCACTAGAAAAAATCAGAATAAAATGTGTGGCTCCTTTTAATAATTCCATAGAATTCTAATGGCACTAGAATCTAATATACTTCTATTGTACTGAGCATCCTGCTAACCTCATCATTTCATTCTCTTTTGGCTTCCAATTTGTCTATTTTCTTCTTTACTTTTCTTATTTTATTGCATGCATTTTTGTAAGGCTCTTTAAATCCTCTTGTTAGAGTTGGGAACTGAGGTGGAGGATGGGGAGAGAACAGGGCCACACATCAATGGAGAGGGAAGGAAATGAAAAGAGAGACTCTTCCATTATGACCAAGAGACTTTGCTTGACCAGTTTTTGCATTACACCTTTTGGAAGTGCTTGTTTCCTGCTTTATTTGATTTCTGAAAATTTTACATACTTCAGGATATTTATTTCATCAGAAGTTTATATGAAAAAAATAATGTTTTTTCCTTGATTCCTGTATTCTGTGATAAATAACATTTACCTATTATAGAAACATATTACCATGCTAAATCCTCTGATGTACGTAAACCATTATAATTCGGTGAAATATTCTTATCTGTGACTTTAGGTTTTTGTTTCCTGAAATATAGATTTTTATCTCTTTAGACCAAATTATTTCAAAAACAGCATCAGAATATCTGTCTCAGCCTTTTGCTTCTTAGATAACAATGTTTTATTTTTATTCTAAAGGCCTGGTTTTTAAAATTTAGAAATGCTTTAGGGACTTCCTTGGTGATGCAGTGGTTAAGAATTTGCCTGCCAATGCAGGGGACACAGGTTTGACCCCTGGTCCGGGAAGGTCCCATATGCCTTGGAGCAACTAAGCCTGCAAGCCACAACTACTGAGCCTGCGCACCACAACTACTGAACGCATGTGCTGCAACTACTGAAGCCCGCATGCCTAGAGCCTGTGATCCACAAAAAGAGAAGCCAACGCAATGAGAAGCCCACGCACGGCAACAAAGAGTAGCCTCAGCTTGCTGCACTAGAGAAAGCCTGTGAGCAGCAATGAAGACCTAACACAGCCAAAAGAAAAAAAAGAAATACTTTAGCTTCCAAATTTGGGAGTTCTAAGAGAAAAGGAAATTCCTTTTATTTTAGGATCTGAAAGTTCTGAATGTAAAAAATAATCAGATGTGCATTACCACTAACATCAAATAATAATATACCCTAGGTATTTCTTTAATATTGAAGGAACAAAAGAGAAAACTTCAAAATATAATAAAACAATTCTACAAATGTCAATATTAGAAAATTGCTTTCTGAAGAAGCTCAAGTGTATGCTGTAGATTATAAAGTTTTAGAGAGAGTAGACTATGAGTAGAATTATTATCTACTGCACTTAGTGCAACAAATTTAAGATTTCATCTATACTTTTGGTGATGATGTGCATTTAATCACTCAATACAAGTATAATATGAAAGATAGCATGAACAGAAAAGTTAAAAAGCTATAATTAAACTATCCATTCAAAACAGAATCCAGTTCAAGATTGTCACCAGTAAATGGAATTGAATACAGGAAGAAGGGTTTGGATTTTAATTATTTTTCTTTATGATAAGATGAAACAACCTTTTTTTTTAGGGAACCCGTGGCTTTTGAAGTAAACAGGGAATATTCCTTTTTGCCTTGTCATTTTGTTGTCAAATTAAAAAGAACTTTGGTCACAGAAGGTCATGGAACGATGAGAAGTAAGATCTGAAAGGGGCTTTCAAGACCACACAGTCTGATCACCTTTTTTTATGGTGGAAGAGACTAAGCACAGAGAGACGTATGAATGTTTGAGATCTTTTCCCCTCATTTCCCTAAACTTCATTTAAAACAGAAATGTACCTTCTGTGCTGTAACTGCATTGTGGGCCATGTGTATTTCTGGATGTTCATTGTTGATATACTCAACCCACCGTATAGCTAAAGCAAGGTAGGCATGCAAAGCTTTTTAATCTTCTTTTCAAAGATGCTCATGCTGGGAATATCTTGGGAATTTTGAGATATTTTCTCATTATATCGAATGTTGTAACAGAATCATATTTTTAAAAGGAGAATTGAGTTTGCTGCATTTCCTTTGCTTTACTCTTTCACAATCCATGATTTAAGCCTATCAATTCTATGTGGTTGACACACAGCCTCTCTCTCAAATTCCATGAATGCCTTTCCAACTCTCTTTGGGACATCTGTAATCTGCTATTGACTTCTCAAATGCAATACTTGTCAAAATGTACTTATTCTTTCTTACCCACCACCACCAACACTACCATCACCATCATCACAATCAACAATAGCAAAATAATCAATAACATCATTGAAGAAGATGTAACAAATGGAGAGTTGAGATAATTAGGAAGACAAGAGTTAATTAATTTTTTAGAAATAGGGAGTAGAAGAGGAAGGGTGAAATACGACTCCCAAATTCTAGCATGGAAGAATGGACAGATGGTAATATCATTGTTTAACAGAGAAGGAAGAGAGGAAAAGCAGTTTTGGTGTTGATAGAAAGTTCAGTTTTGAGTATACTATGTTGTGGGACAAAAGGAAAATGACTATTAAGTACCCAAATATATGTTTGCAGTTCAGCTGGAGCAATTTATTTATGTCATCAGCCTCTAGGTGTTAATTCCAGTCATGCAAGTGGATGAGATTGCCTTTTTGTATGTTGCAAAATGTGAAGAATGTTGAAATCAGAGAAGAACAAAGTTCCATAAAGGGACAGAAAGAAGAGAAGGAGAGAACAAGGGAGAGACAGGAGGTGTGACTATGTTATACATGATGTTTCAGACTGTGAACGGGAGAGAAATGAGTTGTAAAATGTCAGAGCCAGAAGCTTTTCTGTGGAAAACTCTTCTAATCAGCAGACATACATTTTTGTAAATGGGAGGTTTGATTTTTATCAGTAACCAAAATAATAGTTATTTTCTATCATGACTATATTTGATTATACAATGTAAAATGCAATTATTCATAGACTATAACATTGATGGCAGTTGCTTGAAATAGAATTTATCAGAATTCTTGCTTTTGAAAACACAAGTTTGTAGCAGTACCACAGCCATGAGTATGTCTATATGTGAACTCATATATTTTATATATTCTAATATATTAGATCACTTCTTACTTATATGATACATATTTCCCTATAAATCTTATAGCTCATATAAGAAAGAAATTCAATAGAAATTTCCCCAAATTTGATCATCTTAAAAATTTACATTACAATCCCAATATAAACTTGTAGAATGGAAAGACATTTTTCTATAGTCCTAATAAAAATAAATAAAACTTGATCAACTAGGCTAGAGGAAAAATTAAATTATTTTCCACTTACCTATAAGAAATGATAATGCAAAATTGTTAAAAAACTTGAAAATATCTACCAATCTATGAATGACATGTAATATGTTGTCATTTTAATTAACATTTTACTAATTACTCTAGAGGTTGAAAATAATTTTATGCATTCCTTGGTCAATTATACTGCCTCTTGTTTTTATTTTTTGCTCATTTTTGCTCATTTTTTATTGACTTGTCAGAGATTAAAATGTTTACTGTAACTGTAAATATTTCTTCTCAGACTGCTACTGTTTAAAAATTTTCACCATGTTTTGCTGTTCCTTAAAACTATTGAATTTTAACCTCTTTGATGGTGTGTGTATGTGTGCGTGTGTGCCCATTTTTCATTAAAGGCTTTTCTTATTATGAGGTTATTAAAATGTGACTGAAATTTCCTTTTTTTTTTTTTTTGTGGTACGTGGGCCTCTCACTGCTGTGGCCTCTCCTGTTGTGGAGCACAGGGTCTGGATGCGCAGGCTCAGTGGCCATGGCTCACAGGCTCAGCCGCTCTGCAGCATGTGGGACCTTCCTGGACTGGGGCACAAACCCGCGTCTCCCGCATTGGTAGGTGGACTCTCAACAACTGCGCCACCAGGGAAGCCCGAAATTTCCTTTTAATAATTTAAAATATAGATTTTTCAGAATATATTTTTAATTTCAAAAATATGATGCATGCTTATTGTAAAAATAAATAATACAGGAAAGCCCAAAAGAAATAGAAACCTGGAACTCTACCACCTGGAGATAGCATTTTGGCCAACATCCTTCTAAACATCTTCTTATACATGAGAAGAGTAACGTTCATTTATACTGGCTACTGACCTGGCATTGCACTAAGTAAATTTACAAAATTGAAGGGAGAGGCACTTCATCATCCCCATGTTACAGATGAGCAAACTAAGCCTCAGAGATCAGCTACCTTACCCAAAGTTGTAAAGCTCATAAGTGACAGAACTAGTGTTACCTCAGGTCTGTTCACTGCTCCATGCTGCCCCCCTCTAATGTATCAGAATGTCACAGAGGTAGAATTTGAGTCTTGTTACTCTTCCAAGCCCAGCACATAGGAGATACTCAAAAATGCTTGTTATATTTGGTTATCTAAAATATATATTTAATCTTTAAAAATTTTTTAAAAATTTTTATTAGTTTTTTTAATTTTAGAATTTTATTTATTTTTTTATACAGCAGGTTCTTATTAGTTATCCATTTTATACATATTAGTGTATACATGTCAATCCCAGTCTCCCAATTCATCACCCCCCCACCCCTCCCGCCACTTTCCCCTCTTGGTGTCCATACCTTTGTTCTCTACATCTGTGTCTCAATTTCTGCCCTGCAAACTTGTTCATCTGTACCATTTCTCTAGGTTCCACATATATGTGTTAATATACAATATTTGTTTTTCTCTTTCTGACTTACTTCACTCAGTATGACAGTCTCTAGATCCATCCATGTCTCTACAAATGACCCAACTTCATTCCTTTTTATGGCTGAGTAATATTCCATTGTATATATGTACCACATCTTCTTTATCCAGTCCTCTGTTGATGGCCATTTAGGTTGCTTCCATGACCTGGCTATTGTAAATCGTGCTGCAGTGAACATTGGGGTGCATGTGTCTTTTTGAATTATGGTTTTCTCTGGATATATACCCAGTAGTAGGATTGCTGGATCATATGGTAATTCTATTTTTAGTTTTTGAAGGAACCTCCATACTGTTCATACTGTTAATCTGTATTCAAGAAATACCTGAACATAATTTCATCCTTGTGATGAAAAATGTCAGTTCCTCTTCTCCTATCTCATTCCTATTGCTTATGTGGTCATTTTCAGTATTTGTAACTGATTATCTAATCTTTACTTCAATCTCTCTAAATAACATGCTTCTAGAGTGTGTTGAGGGAGTTACCTCTGAAATATCTACTTTGGCTTGACATTCACAATGGTTTGGCTCACTTTATTCCATCCGTCTTCTTCTTTACTCCAATGGTGTTGATGGAAAATTCTGATTTTCTTCCTTTGCAATGAATTATCCCTTCTCTGTCTTGCAATTTTATCTCTTTTATGTTCTTGAATCTCATTAATATATGATGAGACTTTTTTTTAAAGATTGATTGTGCTTGGCACTCAGAGAGTCCCTCCAGTTTGAAGTCTCATCACTTTCTTTAGTTATGGGAAATGTGGGGCTATTATTTCTTCAAATAGTGCCTCTCTTCCATTCCCTCTCTTGTTTACCTCTAATGGATAGCTTTTCTCTGTCTCCACTTCTGGTATCGCATTTGTTTTTTCATCCTTTCCATTTCTATCTCATTTACTACATTCTTCCAGCTCACGAACATAGTCTTGACCTTCCCTCTTTTTGTGTTACCCATAGAATATTGAATGTCAAATATTGTGGCTGTTATCTTCAGAATTTCAAATGTGGTTTCTTATGTAACAAACTTACATGTAGGCTATTGCTCTGAGTGCTCTACATTTGTTAAATAATTAGGTAAGTGTTATGATTATCTCCATTATACAGATGAGCAAACTAAGGCACAGACTGGTTAGGTAATTTGCCCTAGGGACACCTGACTGGCAATTGTTGGAGGCAGGGTTTGAGCTCACATTATTTGGGTCCTTAGCTGCTATGCTTTGCTTGTTAATAATCCTCTCTTCTTATTTTCAGACAGCTTCTCCTTGTTTCATGGAAACAATACTTTCTTTCACCTCTCTGAAGATATTAAATATAACTTATTTTAAAGTCATTATCTGATTACTTTTTAACTCTGTTTCCTCAAGTGTAAATTCTTCTGTTTGTTGTGCACCCTTTCCCATCTCTTTCATAATGTAGTCACTCATTAACAATATGATGACCATTGATTTTGAGTTGACCCTTAAAGCTAATATTCCTTGCTAGACTGTTCACTGACGGGACAAGAGTTGGAATCAGCTCCTGAGGCTTGTGTACCATACTGTTCTCAATAAGAATGGAGGATGGGGTGGGCTTGAGGTTGACAGAGTACACCAGTGGCTATCTTCTAATCCTCCAGAGCATTGCTGGTCTCCAGGCGCAGCCTAGTATCTCTGCGCCAAGCACTGCACTAGTTTTCAAATGGACATTATTGCTTCTGTCTAGCTTGTAGACTGGAAAACACACAAGGGTCAACCCACATGGCCTCCACCATTGTGGACATCTACCCCATTATGGAACCCTCAGGGGGGCCTCCCTAACCTGAGGCTCATACTCTCTATTCTCTGTCCCAGGCATTCTTTTGGCATTTTAGTTTATCTGAAGTGAAAGAATCTCCTTTCTTCTGAATTCATAATTTGAGAGTAAAGTCGTCAGTAACATTATTATGATCTTAACATTATTGATCTTTCTGTTGCATCATTCACTCTTTTCAAAAGAAGGAATCACTTATCTAGTTTATGTTTAGGATAAAGTGTTGGTTATGTACAGTTCTGCTCCTATTCCTGTTGCTTTCTGAGATTCAGCTGCTCAAAGGAAATGCATGTTACATCCCACTACTCCAGCTTCCAAATTTTAAAGGACCTGGTCCCCGTATGGAGAAGTTGCTAGTGGTCCAGGACTGTGGGTTAGTGTATTTCATTCTGGGATTTAATTAAGAAGCCATTATTACTGTACAGCTATGTCACATCAGCAAAGTATTTATCAGTAATACAGCTGACATTTTTTTTCTCTGCTGATTCATTTTGCATTATCTCTCAGTTGGTTCAAACATCAGCAGAGAAAGTAGGAATGACATTGAATAAGACCATTTAGGGTCTTCCCTGGTGACACAGTGGTTAAGAATCTGCCTGCCAATGCAGGGTACATGGGTTCGATCCCTGGTCGGGGAAGATCCCACATGCTGTGGAGCAACTAAGCCTGTGCACCACAACTACTGAGCCTGAGCTCTAGAGCCCGTGAGCCACAACTAGTGAGCCCGTGTGCCACAACTACTGAAGCCCGTGTGCCACAAATAAGAGAAGCTACCGCAATGAGAAGCACGCATGTTGCAACGAAGAGTAGCCCCTCTCGCCGCAACTAGAGAAAGCCCGTGTGCAACAACAAAGACCCGACGCAGCCGAAAATAAATAAAATGTAATAAATCTATTTAAAAAAGACTGTTTAAGCATTCATATTGCCTACCGAGAATTTCTCTATCATTTCCAAAAATTTATGTATGGCTCTTCATTGATTTATTGATTTAATCTGTGTTCTTTTAAAAGATAATTTCTGAAAGATGTTCTGGAGTTCAGAGGCCAGAAGTAAAGTTTTGTGCCTGTTCTCGATCATCCTGAAAATGAAAGATTGTTTCATATTCACTTTTAGTTTGAGTATTTAATAAAGGCCAATCTTGTGCTATTAATGAACTTGAGAAAAAATTTCAACCTTTTGTATGCTTGTACATGAAATCTTAGTGCAATGTAACACATGTGTGGACTATATTAGTATTATTTGTTTTGTTGTTTTGTTTGTAAGCCTGTGGAGTATAGAGACCAGGATCAATCTGTACTCTGCTGCGTACTTGTCTGAATGACAGGATCAATTCTCCTAACCCTAATGCCCACATTTATATAATTTCTTTAAATATGAAATTCCTATTCATCTCATGTTCTTAAAGCATTCCCTACCCCAAAGAATAAATCATACCCCCCCATCCTATGTCATCTTATCATTCTCACATTGATCTACATTTTTACCCCTCCCCTCTTGCCAGAGGAGAAGAGGGAATGGCATGTGAGAGTAGTGAGGTTGAGTAATGGTGAGAAAGAAAAAAGCCCCTGAGAGCTTTTAGGGAACAAGTCTAGTTGCTAACAGCCAGGTTGTGATATTCCTTAGTGGAACATAATTCCACAGAATATCAACCTCAGATGAAGACTCTTCATGACCGTGATGCCACAAGACAAAAACAAGTGGACTCTATAACCATGCATGATCAAAGATAAAACCAAGGTCACCCATAACCATAAAAATAACAAACATCTCCCTTTCCTGATTAATATTAAGTGACCGCTGTTTATTATTCAATGACAACTCTAGCCCTACTCTATTAATTCTGTCTTCTAGATAAAAAAAAAATCTTTGATGCCCGTGTATCAAATTCCTCTTGCTTTGAAAGAGTGACCTATCTAAACAGAACTCTGCTTCCTTGAATCCTCTTCTAAATCACCAAATATAAATTAAAATTCCTGTGATGTTGTTTTCCTTGTTGTAACAAACTCAATAAGCCAAATTTTGTTCCCAGGAGTATTCCTGGTGGTTTTGGCTGGTGAGCATTGATAGTAGAGTGTGCTTGCATCAGGAGGGGCCAGCTGCAGCAGACCAACAGCAATCAGCGACTGACGGGAAGCATCAGGTATCTTCCAGTGGTGTCCACAGATGGGTACAGGCCACTTAGAGGGCATGGTGGCCACAAAATCTGCCTGCACCACTGGAATCGTGGCAAATACATTCACCCAGTGTCTATCTGTAGCAGGCAGAATCTATTGCTGGTGGAACTGGGGGCTGTGAAAACTCACATTCGATACTATCACCCCTTTTTTCAGGGCTGCTTCCCTCTTTCAGAGGCTACAACCAGCGCTGCATCCTTAGCTGCATCCTCATCAGGCCGCAGGTTAACTCCCCTCACCTATTATGCATTCCATCCCTTCAAGTACTGCTGAATGTGCATCTTTAGGTCTAGAAGTCATCAAAGCAAAGACCTGCTTGCTCAATTGTAGTCATCTGGTTTATATTTATTGTGCTTATTTTCAATATCTTTTAGAGGTATTTTGAATTTTAAAATGACTATCTGATGTTCCCTTAATTAAAATATTATGTGTTAGGAGATTAAAGATAAAAAATCTTACCTTTCAAGGCAGGACCATTCATTTGTGACAATTCTCCAGTCATACCAATGTTTACTTAATCTTAAGAGCAAGGCCAACCCTATTAAAATGCTATAAACCCACACAGCAGTGAGTAACTAAGAGTACCTTGATTTTGTTAATTTTCTCCCAATTTGGCTTTTTAATCAAGTTAGGAGTAAAACTCTCCAGCATAGCCTAGTAGGAAGAATATTGGATTTGGAAGTATGATACATAGGTCTAAGTGCTATGTCTCGTGACCTTGGCCACGTGGCTGAGCTTCAATTTCCACAACTGTAAAGAGGTGATTATATCACCCCTAAAAATTACCATTAAAACAAATTAAATGATGATGGTCATAGGTGCTGTTTTTTGAGCATTGCAACTGCAGCCAACATTTACTGAGTGCTCACTCTGTACTAGGTGTTACTATGCACAGTTCACTTGAATTTTCTTACTTAATCTTCGTAACACACTTATAAGTTGCGCATTATCACTTCTTTTGTAGATGAATAAACCAACTTTTATGGAGGTTGAATAACTTGCTCAAGAACAACAGTTGCAGAGGCAGAATTTAAGTCCACACCTATTTTTTATAGTTTATGCTCACACTACTACAGTATGCACCATGTAATATAAGCTCTCTGTATGATAAATAATAACTTTTATAAAGTGCAGTAGGGTTTACAAACACTTATATATACATTTGTGTAAACTGATGCTCACAAAAATCCTATTAGTAGCTAAAACAACTATGAGTATTATCCCTGTTTTAAAGAGAACTGAGGTTCAGAACAGCTGTCAAGGACAAAAATGCTTAACATAGTAAATTTGAAATACTTGGGTGCTTGCTGCTATGAAAACTAAATGCCTGGATAGGTTGGATATTTTATTGTGTGTGTGTGTGTGTGTCCTGTAGATTGAACCATTAGCAGCATTTAATATGAGCACAACACGTTGGAGAGAATTATACATTAGGATACTGTGTAGGGAGTTGAAATAAGAATGTTCTCATTGCTCCTGGGTTTTGCAACAGAGAGTTAATTAAGATCCATGAAGACTTAATTTCAAATTCTATGTGTCAGAACTGTTGATGAGCATTCCCTGTTTATCCCTTTTAATGTGTCATAGCACCTGCTGATATCTAAATATTTTCACATTCAATTAATTCCTGCAGCAGAAGCTGTCCAAAAATCTTTTAGGACCAATTGAAGGAAAAAATAAAAGTAATGTAATTAGTGCCTGTAGATCTTGGCATACATAAAATCGTGTATTTATAATAACTGTTTTCCATTCAAGAATTATATAATCCTTTATAACTTAACTGTCATGCTGACCTGGGATTTTTCTAGGAAACAAAAAACAATTTGTTGAGATTTTTAAAGAAGTATTTTCAGGCAGAGAGATTTTTTGGAACGTATTTTTCCTTCCCTTGTGGAGAATTCAACAGCACTTGTTAGGAGAAAATATGATTCATGAATAAACCAGTAATTTGGCAAAGCAAGGAAGTCCCTTATAATTTTTAAAGTTTGAAATTTTAGGCTTATGGTGCAATAAGGGTTATTAAATCAATATAGAATTGTTTTCCACTTGGAATAGAATCACTTGGCACTGACAACATTTTTAGTCACAAATTAATGTATGTAACAGTATTTTAAATAGGAAAACTGCAAACATGACCTTGATTTATATTTTAGTGAAAAAACTCTCAAATGCAATATTTTATTACCTTTCAGGATCATCTATTACTTTTGAAATTTTCTCCCCTTTTATTTTCATATTATTAATTGTGCTTCTCCTCATTATATCACTGCACTGCAATTTGTTTAGAATCTGAAGAATATAAAAAGTAAAATACAAACCACCATGAGCTTAATAGGTAGAGATAAACTCATAACATTGTATGTTTAATGCTCTAACCCTGTGATCAAATTTATATTTCACATTTCTCCTAGCTTAATAATTATTTTGGACTTTATGTATTAAATAGAACAGCTTAAGAATTATATGCATGTTTTTAATTTTCATAAATAAAAAAATTCACATTTGTATTTTTCTAATGACTTTTTCCATCATAAAACCCTCTAAGTGTCAACACTGAGTCAAGCATATGTTTATTTAACACATTTTTTTATTTTTATTTTTTCCAAGTACTGTGCTGGGCAGTGGTCCTCAACTGAGACCTATCTTGGAGGGCCCTTCAGTCTGGTGAGAGACCAGAACCAAGTGCTTTACAAACAGTATATTAGGTATTATGGCAAGGTAACGGGTGATATGGCGATGTTGAAAGAAGTGCTAAACTTGTATTTAGTTTTCAAGAAAGTTGCAACTGCTCGACATTTGTTTCATCACATGGACAGTGTCCCTGAAAGTATTAAATTTGTTTCTCGGAGTTATATGACGGGCCCAGGCTGCCAAGGATTTTGTTTCTGATGGTGACAGGAAGGGATTAGTGGAAGGTTGACCTCAAATAAGTCTATCTATTGTCTGTTTTCCAGAAATAAATGTAAATCTAGTTTCCCCAATTAGTCTATCATGTACCTGCTTTCCAGAAACAAATACAAACCTCTGTTAAATACATTTAAATTGGCAAATTTTACTACCATTTTACTGATAGTGAATAATTATCAAATTTTACCAGTTTATTTTCTGCTCAGTGAAGTAGAACGTCTTTTACTTGGCCTAAACTTTGTACTTCTAAATGTCTGTGAAGATGTTTGTCCATAGCAGAGACCAGAAAATTTCTTTTAGTCACCTAGGGTGACTTCTTGTGTGACACATCGCTGAGATGGATCTGGATTCCTTAGTCACAGGTTATCTTGTGATTTCTCTCTTTCTATGTCCTGAGAAGAACCCCACTCCTGTTATTCTCCTGATATTAGGGCTATTGTCACCTCGTCTTTCTTCTCCTGGGGAGGTATATGTCCATTGATTTTTCGGGGAGAAAAAAAAATCTCTCCACTGAGAATTCTTCTCCCAATGTCTGTCAGTTTTCATTTTATCATGTTGATGCAAGAAGCAAAATTCCATGTACTAGTGATCTCCCCAGATACCTCACGTTCGCTAATCTGCTTTTAAAGCATGGAATGGGAAATGAACTGAGATAGAGTCTATGGGAAGCATTTGGCATGGAAGATGAATAGGATAGGTTTCCACACTTTTCCTAAGTGACTCCATAAACACTTGAGAAGCAAAGAAATTTATAGGTGAGAGTCATGAGTGAGAAGGGAGGATTTTTAGTACTTTAGGCATCTGTTGACCTTACTTGGGCTCTCTGGAGTAACACTGACAAGCCTGGTTACTTTCACTTGGCAGTAATTCCAGCTGACTTGCCCCTTACTTGTTTGTCTGGTGTTTTGCTCAGTAGACAGACAGAGGCATGAATTCTTCTCAGATTCTTCCAGAACTAATTCTTGCAGATCTAATTTTCCTGTCACTATTATCTCCTTATAACCCCTCTCTCATTTGGATTCCTGCAGACAATGAAGTTGAAGAAGGAAAAAGCAGGGACTCTATGGACTCAGGTGCTCGTCTCAACTTGAATGCAGAAAATATTTTTGCTCTCAAATTAAACAAAAGATACCTGTATTATAAGAATTTTACTTTTGGGAATTCTAAGTTTCTTTCAACTAGGAACACTCAGAGAAACAATGTTCTAAAAGTTCTTATTTTGCCAACCAGAAATGGGACACTGAAACACAGAGGGCTGAAATAAATACAGCATTAACAAAACAGTATAATCAGTATATTCAATGTAGTGAAACATTTCAGCTACATTATGTCCTATTACCATTTGTTATTCTGTTAAATTCAGGGATAGGAGAATGTTAAAAAACAAAAGATAGTGTCATCCTCAAGGAGCTTACAGGTGCTTGGCTGAATAACAGATCCAGAAAGCCTTGTTTGATCTGTCACTCTCAGCACTGAGTCTGGTACTCTGGCTGTCTCCTGATCAGTTTGTTAGTGTGAATTATTCATATATACTGGTCACAGCATAAAATTATGCTGCTGGGGATAAAGTATAAGAGTACCTTTATATCACAATTGAGTTTCTGTAGTTAGAAGTTCCATAAATAATTAATGGATTCTATTTTTTCCAGGTTGAAGGGTAGACTCAGAGACTTGAATCCAGTTAACCCAGAGACATAAGTTCAATTCAAAATGTCATGGCCTAATATGAAGGAAAAACTCCAGATTTTGACCTGTGAAAAGACAAGTTTCCTATTTTCTTTATTCTCACTTCAGTGAGAGTACAGGCTATCAATAAAGAAAAAGTCATGAACAGGTTGTCAATTAGGGAACATTCTGGAAGGTATGATATGTAAGGTAAGATAACAGGCTAATCAGCTATCCTAGTGAAGCCTCAGTAACTAGCTTGAAAATCTCACCTTGATGCAAGTAAATATAGCAGTTTTGAAAGACCTTAAGTTTCAGGGTCATATAGATCTTGATTCAAATCTTACTACTATCATTTATTAGCTGGACAAATTTGGGCATATATTTTTCTTATTATTATTTTTTTGCGGTATGCGGGCCTCTCACTGTTGTGGCCTCTCCCGTTGCAGAGCACAGGCTCCGGACGCACAGGCTCAGCGGCCATGGCTCACAGACCCAGCCGCTCTGCAGCATGTGGGATCTTCCCGGACTGGGGCACGAACCCGTGTCCCCTGCATCGGCAGGCGGACTCTCAACCACTGCGCCACCAGGGAAGCCCAAATTTGGGCTTATTAATTAAATTTTCTGAGTTTTATTTTCTTCATCTGTAAAACTTGGAGGATATTGATGTCTTCCTTAAATGGTTGGTGTTAACATGAAAATATTTTAAAATAGTATATTTAAGGATTATCGGTTTGGAGTCTAATTTGTAGTAACTTTCAATAAATGTTAGCTAAGGTGATGTTGATGATGATGATGCCTCTCATGGGTTTCAAATTTAATGAGGCAGATATTATACTCTGACATGACACAGCTTAAATGTTTATACTTATAAAAGTGTTACTTCTGCTTATATTAATTTTTTAGCATGCTTTCTCATGTGTGCTAAAGATAACTGATGCATCATAGCCTAGATTGTTCTAAAATCACAGCTATTTTCCTTCACCAATTATCTCCCCCACCCAAGGATTTGGTATGTTAAACTCCACCTCTTCATCTATTTTAACTAGAAAGTTGACCAATATATTATGTTTCAAATATCATCTTAACTTCAGACTACTGTGTGGACAAAATATCTCAGCTACACCAAAGCATGGTTTCTATTATTATTCCAGAAGAGTACATTTTTTGATAAAGGACATATATCTTTTTGTAAAATATGCTTTATTTTTTTTCATTTTTTAAAACATCTTTATTAGAGTATAATTGCTTTACAATGGTGTGTTAGTTTCTGTTTTATAACAAAGTAAATCAGTTATACATATACATATGTTCCCATATCTCTTCCCTCTTGCATCTCCCTCCCTCCCACCCTCCCTATCCCACCCCTCTAGGTGGTCACAAAGCACTGAGCTGATCTCCCTGTGCTATGCGGCTGCTTCCCACTAGCTAACTATTTTATGTTTGGTAGGGTATATATGTCCATGCCACTCTCTCACTTTGTCCCAGCTTACCCTTCCCCCTCCCCATATCCTCAAGTCCATTCTCTAGTAGGTCTGCAAGGGTGTGTAGATGGGCACGTTCATTCATTCATTCATATGCTCTTATTTTTGAGTTCTAAAGTGTTGAGAAAATAGTACTCTTGTGGAAATTATCATTGGCGTGGTTTGTATTTTAATACATGCTTTGTGGCATTGACTCATACCAATGTATCAATGTATTTTGTGGGGATGTGACATATTTATTTACAGGCAGGAAACGTCTACATTTTTTCGGAGTAATGATCCTTTTTCAAAAGATGGCATCAATTTCTCCTTTGATACTTGTATCCTAAATTCCACAAAATGGGTAGTAATTTTAAAGAACAGAAGTTTTGGGTCTGACTTCTAACTTGAGATTTCTGCTGCCTATGTTTATGAATGACAGGGTATTCAGAAATAAAATGGACATTGTTTCAGTGTAGTGACACACTAATGAATGTCTTACAGCAATGGTTCTTGAGATTTTCTTCCTGTGAATCCCATTCATTCCAGACTCTACTATTCCATTGCTTTATCCTTAGTATTTGTGGAATGTTTATAACATCTGCTTTGAGAAATACTTGTAAATCCTGGTCAATAGGATTCTGTTTCATTGTTCTATGAAAATTAACCAAGGCCCTCTCCACTCACTTTTCTCTATCTTGTCTCTGAAACATAAATAATACCTTTAACGAAATTCAGAAAATTAAATAAAGACTTAAATCAAAAGGTTTCCCATTGCTAGGCTTGGTGATGGAGGAAGATAAACTACAGTAATTGTAATAAACCTTGGGAATAGTGTTTGTCTGATAGTGTGGTTGAAGAACACTGGGTTAGTTTTCCTAGTCCTATCTTTGGCATTTATCAGCTGGTGAAATGATTTAATTTTCTTCTCCACTAGACTGTACTTTTGGAGAGAGGTAGGACTGGGTCTATTTTGCTCAGTGGTAGATTTTGGAGCTTCTAGGAGGGTGCTTTGTAAGTAGTGTTGACCAAACATAGCAAATAAATGAGCTTCAGTTTCATCTTCTTTAGTATTAGTTTGACTTACAATTTTTTTTCCTTGTTTAAACTCACAAAAATTTTACAAAATCAAATTATTCAATGTAATGAAAAAAGTAAAGTCCTATATAATTTTAAGGCATTACATTTATTCTTTAAATATCTATTTTGCTTATTTTGCAAAGTGGTTAAATAAGCTTCCTTTTATCATCAGAAGGAATGACTGTTTGAAGGATCTCAATGAACATTGTCTGCTTTTAATAGAACCTCTTATTTTCGTGGCCTTGGATCACCAACATCATCAGAAACATGCTCATATATAACCCATGTGGTTTTCTCTTTAGAGCTGATGGGGCTGAGTAAGCGTTAAGTTATAATGTTGATAAAAATTTCCCTTGTTCTTCTTGGCAGGCACAATCAAGTTCTGATGTTCAGGTTATACTGCCAGCAGCATTTTTCAATGAGCATTAATAGTCCCCCCCAAAGTGCTCAATCTTTCAGTGGCACTGAACCCAGTGTTTCAGGGAAAAAATGCTCAGAAGCAAAGGCCTTTTCTTTCACTGATCTCCTTGTTCCACAGTTTCTGTACTTGGAATACTCTCAGAGAACTCTCAGTTCTCAGTTCTCTTGAGTAGGTCTCAAGGACATTATTTTCTACCTTGTGCTTGCTTTATTTATAGAGTTTACTACTCTGATTTAAAAGTTGACAGGCATTGCCTTGCAAGTCCCGGAAAAATCCATTATGAAGGTGTTAGGAATAGACATTCACATGGACTCACTGTACCATCACAAATGCATCCTCCATGAAGACCTCCATCTTTTTGAACAGTTTTACTGTGATTAGTGAGTCAGACTCATAACAGATGCCAGGACTTTTCACAGGGATGCTATGTTAAATTCCTGAGTTTCCAAAGCTCGTGTTCAAAGGACACCATTATTATAAGTTATTTCTTTTAATTCAAGTAAACTACTCTGCTGAGTAAAAAGGAGTTTCATTATATGCAGTCAGTATTTAGACTTGGATTCTGCTTTAGACACTTGGACTATAACACCAATTTGAATGTGAAATATTTAAGTTAAAAATAGCTATTCTTTTTCGAAAAAAATAATTGGTTTGCGTCTTTTTTCCTCCATTAACTTATCATATAATATAGAAAGACTTATCAATAGGGAGCTAAGTAAACTGCAGTTATGTGTCCTTAGAATTCTCTTCCCATCATCATGGTTGCTAAACAAAATGATATTGGAGTGACCTAGTGCATTGGAATGAATCAAAGAATGACAACAGTAACACCCATGCAATGCCTTGCCTTGCCTCTGCAGAAACTGTGATTCCAAAATGATAAACTACATTTCAAAATGTAAGAATAATAATATGATTGATCTATGGTAAGGCAGGAGTAGTGGGTGAATTTTGAGATCTTGCATGCCGATGGTGTGAGCCCAGTGGGAGGGAAGGGAAGAAATTCCCAGTGGGAGGGAAGCAAATAACAAACCTTATTTCTCTCATATAGCACTTTTAGAATTTACCACCCATTTCCATATATCTTATCTAATTTGGACCTAAAATTTATGTGAGGTTGAATATGATTAGTATTCCTCATTCCAGAATTAGCACTGTTTCCATGCCAGTGTGCCTGCTATGAAGGGAGATGATTGGTCAACTTTAGGAAAATTGTTAAAACATCCTGAGCTTTAGCTTTTCTGGGAGGTAGTGTAATTTACTATTTATTCTACAAGCAGCTTCATAATGTACAGAGAAATGAAACATGGACAGATCTCTTAAACCTCCTTGTCAAACAGGACTGCTCTCTCATCCATGAAATAGGTAGGTTGGTCCAGATCTGTGTGCCCCAATCTCGACTGCACATTAGACTCACCGAGGGAGCTTTTAGACTTACCTTGGCCCAGGAGTTATGCCCAGAGTTTCTAAGTTAATTAGCCTTAGGTGGAAGTGGGTTTTCTTTCTTTCTTTTTTTAAAGGCTTCCCAGGTGAATCTGATGTACAACCAAGATTGAGAACCACTGGAATGGAATATCTGGGAGGTCTTCTCCTTCTTTGTCTCTTAAGTGCATTGCAAGGATTTATGCAATAGCTCTGATGTTCCATGAGTTAATTGGAAGGAAATTCAAATTTGATTATTCATTTTATCCTGTCTGGGTTTCTTGCTAGAAGTTAGATCCAAATCTCACTTAAGAGATTCTGGGAACTGTAGCATTCTTCAGCTGGACTATTTATCACCCAGTTAAAATTCTCCCGAACTAGGCTCTCCTTGCAAACTTGTACCTGGTGGCCATTTGGCTGATTTAAAGAATTCGTGTACATGCTAGAAAGTTTTCTCTGAACACAAGTGGTCAAGGAAACAGTCATTTGGATACAGATGGGGACTGAATTAAAGATGAGAAATCAGGCAGGGAGGAGATTTCAGTGAGTTTTAGGAAATGATTGAGGGAAACCATGGGCAGGAAGTCAAGGGATTACAAATACCACAGAACACCTAGGCTTACCCTAGTCCTCTTTATGAAGCTGAACAGTCTAAGTTCTAAAACACAGGGAATAACATTTTTCAAAGCGACTTTTGAGAACCACAGAAAATAAATTTAAAAAAAATGAGCAAGTTATGTAAGTCAAAAAAAAGAGGAAAAAAAATCCAAGCAATGAGCTTTTGTGCTTCAAAGGGCCTAAAGAGAGGTGGAGGGCAATGAAGCTGCCAGTCACCATCTGGGTGCATGGGAGTGGGTGTGTGTGTAGGCATAGGTGTCTTTGAGGACAGATTTCATATTTGCTAAGAAGTTAATGTGAATTTACAGATGGCAATTTCAATTTTTCCTGAAAGCTTCAAATGATTGAAAATGAAAATACTGTGGAAAGGCCTAGAAAATTGCACTGATTTAAGATAACCACAAAGCATATTTAATAGATGGAAATTTTTAAGAACTGCTATTTTCTAAGCACTTACTCCTTAATCACTGGTCAAGAATGGTAATGAATATTGCGGTTTGTCTGGGTCGGATGAAGAGTTGGGGGTTGAAGATGGACACCTGGGGTGACATGGAGATGATCCTGTGTGATTACTATTTTAACTATTTTAACTTCAACATCAGTTTCAGAAAAGCAGTATCCTCTGTCGTAAAAATCTATGACCGCTTTTCTGATTTGTGTTAAACTTCATTTTGTATTGATATTTCCTCATGTTGAAAAATACTGCAAGGTGGTACTAGGTTATTTTTACAAAATGCTTTGTTTCCAACTAGTAAACGACAAAATGCAATCAACTTTGCCAAAGAAGGAGTTATGTTCATTTTTATGGCCACTAAGTTTTATTTAGCACGTTTGTACCAGAGTTTGGCAAATGACAGCTTGTGGGCCAAATCTGTCTGTCAGCTAAGAATGGTTTTACATTCTAATTTGTATTTTAATTTTTTTATATGTATAATAATTAGTTTGGCTGTTTTTGGTATGAGGCTGCTACAAGGAAGTAATTTGGTAACACTTATTATGGAATAATTTGCATTGTATAATCAAGTAAACCAAAATGAAGATTTGCATTTTTTTGTACTGAATGAAGAATCATTTCATTCTTGTAAAATGAGTTAACAAAAGAAGGTGTGGCATGATTATTTTCCTGATAATCAAATGTATGGAGTTTCATAAAAGTCAACTAAAAGATTAGGTAAAATTATTAACAAATGCTAGTTAGAAAATCAATCTTTTTTTTAATCATGAATGAGAAATATTTTAGGAGCTAAGTTTTTACATGTCTGCCTTTTACATCTTCACAGTTAGAATAATCAAAAAACAAAAATAAGTTTGTAGGTAGTTTTATATTTTTTAATGGTTGAGGAAAATAATTTTGAGGTATGTGAAAATTATATGGAAATTCAAATTTTAGTGTCTACTTAAAGTTTTATTGGAACATAGTCATGTCCATTCATTTGCATTTTGTCCATGGCTACTTTTGGACTACAATGGCAGAATGAGTGGAATAATTGTGACAGAGACCATGTGGTTGCAAAGCCTAATATATTTACCTTCTGACCCTTTACAGTAAACATTTGTCACCCCCTGGTCTAGACTGAGAGGTGATCCCTTTTCACCTGATGGGTGTGAGCTGTATGTGCACCTAAATATAGTAAAATGAGGTGAGATTCTTATCTTGGAATCATTTAAATCCAAACTTTACATTGGTTCATGAAAACATCTTGGTATAAAGTAGGTTTTTAGGTTCCAGATTACATCCCTACTTTATTTGAGCATTCTCACCCTTCTCAGTGTGGAGGGACCAGGCTAATTCACACATCTGGAGCCATTAAATTGTAGGCAGTTTAGTTTCTTATTGAAAACTAGAGTAAGAATTTTGTGGCTTAAAAATTACTCCAAAGTTTGTTGAGTAAAAGTATCAAGTACACTATGTATAAAATAGATAATCAACAAAGACCTACTGTATAACACAGGGAACTCCACTCAATGTTCTGTAATAACCTATATGGGAAAAGAATCTGAAAAAGAATAGATATAGGTGTATGTATAACTAAATCACTTTGCTGTACACCTGAAACTGACACAACATTGTAAGTGAACTATACTCCAATATAAAATAAAAATTTAAAAAATAAAGTGATTAGCAAAAAAAAATTTCAAGTAATAGTTGTGATTGTATGACTATAGTGCAATTACATACTACTTATTAGGTGAAAGTTTTCTTTCTGGAGTTTAGAGCTTCACCGGAAATAGAAGCGTAAAACTTCAGACAACTAAATCCTAACTTGTAAGTATAATCTAGACATTCACGTGGGATTATTACATAATCCCAATTATATTTAAACTTCTATTTTTAGAAATATAAGGGAATCAATTTAATTTTGAGAATTTTATTTCAATATGCAAAATTATGAAAACTGAGCTGTACCAGTGGATTGATATCAGCAAATAATAAATTCAAATAAAACACATATATACCTACACATAAGTCCACAAACTTTGAGTGGGAAATGGATTGTTACTCTTATAATTTAAACATAGAAAGTAAAATTTTAAAGAGTGAAAAAATAAAAAGTTATTACAGTCAATTCTCATTATTCATGGTAGTTTTGTTCTATAGACTCACTTTACCTACTAAATTAGAGAAGACTGAAGCTTTGTTTCTAGAGCAAATAAATACAGGGGGAGGTTCCTGTGAGCCTCCAATCACATTTTCATCAACTAATCAATACATAACGTTCTGTTGTGTGTGTTTCTGTTTAAAGGCATATTATTTAATATATATTGTTGATTCATTGACTCTGAACTCATGACCAACACCCCTATAACACCCACATGAAGCTTATCTAATATGCTTCCTTTTTCCATTAGGTATCTCACAGCCATCTTGTGCTTAGGACACTGCACAGCACTTCAACACTACACCTGGGGTCATTTAAAAAATTTTTATTTTATATTGGAGTATAGCTGATTAACAATGTTTTGTTAGTTTCAGGTGTACAGCAAAGTGTTTCAGATATACATATGCATGTATCTATTTTTTTCAAATTCTTTTCCCATTTAGGTTATTACAGAATATTGAGCAGAGTTTCCTGTGCTATACAGGAAACTGTCCTTGTTGGTTGTCTATTTTAAATATAACAGTGGGTACATGTCAATCCACCTGGGGCCATTTTAAACAGTGAAATCACCAACAACAAAAACATCAAAAACGCTAAAAATGTGGCCCTAAATAGACCTCAGAAAGGAAATATTTACACTCTGAGAGCTGAAACAGGAAGGCAGAGTGTTGTTTCATTTGACCTCAGCTGGGAATTTGCCCATCAGAGCAACTCTGCACATGTCTGTGACAGACCCCAAAAGCCCATAAATATGGATTTTAGGATTACAGGTAAATTTTAGCAAGTAAGCTTGTTTGCAAATACAGAATCTATGAATAATGAAGGTGGACTATATATGCAACATTCTTCAAGGGAATATTTTATTTATTTTTTTTTATTTAACAAATTTAATCAGTTATACATATACATATGTTCCCATATCCCCTCCCTTTTGCGTCTCCCTCCCGCCCTCCCTATCCCACCCCTCCAGGCGGTCACAAAGCACCGAGCTGATCTCCCTGTGCTATGCGGCTGCTTCCCACTAGCTATCTACCTTACGTTTGGTAGTGTATATATATCCATGCCGCTCTTTCGCTTTGTCACAGCTTACCCTTCCCCCTCCCCATATCCTCAAGTCCATTCTCTAGTACGTCTGTGTCTTTATTCCTGTCTTACCCCTATGTTCTTCATGACATTTTTTTTTCTTAAATTCCATATATATGTGTCAGCATACAGTATTTGTCTTTCTCTTTCTGACTTACTTCACTCTGTATGACAGACTCTAGGTCCATCCACCTCATTAAAAATAGCTCAATTTCGTTTCTTTTTATGGCTGAGTAATATTTCATTGTATATATGCGCCACATCTTCTTTATCCATTCATCCAATGATGGACACTTAGGTTGTTTCCATCTCCGGGCTATTGTAAATAGGGCTGCTATGAACATTTTGGTACATGACTCTTTTTGAATTATGATTTTCACAGGGTATATGCCCAGTAGTGGGATTTCTGGGTCATATGGTAGTTCTATTTGTAGTTTTTTAAGGAACCTCCATACCGTTCTCCATAGTGGCTGTGCCAATTCACATTCCCACCAACAGTGCAAGAGTGTTCCCTTTTTTCCACACCCTCTCCAGCATTTATTGTTTCTAGATTTTTTGATGATGGCCATTCTGACTGGTGTGAGATGATATCTCATTGTAGTTTTGATTTGCATTTCTCTAAGGAGTAAAGATGTTGAGCATCCTTTCATGTGTTTGTTGGAAGTCTGTATATCTTCTGTGGAGAAATGTCTATTTAGGTCTTCTGCCCATTTTTGGATTGGGTTGTTTGTTTTTTTGTTATTGAGCTGCATGAGCTGCTTATAAATTTTGGAGATTAATCCTTTGCCAGTTGCTTCATTTGCAAATCAAGGGAATATTTTAAAAACAGCTGAAGAAGAAAATCCACAAGCTAAGTTCCATATTAAATATGACAGTGAGCTCATGGCACGAAGACAAGTTTTATGTTTGTATTATCATTTATCAAAATTAGAGGGAATAGCTTGAAAACAAAATGGATGTCCATATGTTTCAATTATCAGTCTGTCACTAGATACCTAGGTATGGCGCCCCAATTTAAAAACTTATGTGGTCCATTTAATTCTACGTATTGAAATAAAATTCTCAAAATTAAGTTGATTCTCTTGTATTTCTAAAAACAGAAGTTTAAATATATGCAACTGATAAATTAGTACATGATTGAATTAAAAAAGCAAACTGTACTTGATAATATTCTTGCCTAGACAGAAACTGATATCTAGAATAGATTGATCTCTCTCTCTCATCTGATAGAACCCATCACGTGTTTCATCATGTGTAAAAGCCCTACCTGCCCTACCCATTGGCTTATAAAGTTTCACTTGGTTAGTTTCGGTAGAGCCACTATCTCTATGATCAGTTTTGCAATGCAACATCCAGAATGTGATTAATTTCTGAAGGCAAATATTCAGGTAATTTCTCTGTGAATTAGGAGAAAATGACAGTCTCATATTTTAAAATTCCACTCAACATTTAGTCTTCATATTTATCAATATTTTTTAAAATGCTACTTTTTTTTAGTGTTTAGCAACTTGTTTTAATTTATATGATGACAATTCTATAACTAAGATTTAGGATAGAAGTTATAAGACAGGATTCTTAAGAAATATGTATTCTTTTTTTTAACATCTTTATTGGAGTATAATTGCTTTACAATGGTGTGTTAGTTTCTGCTTTATAACAAAGTGAATCAGCTATTATCTATTGAAATGAGTTTATCTTTTCCTGCTGACTGAAACAATTTGGTTTCAATCCATAACTAAAGTGCATTACTAGATGAAATAACATTTCAGCTTTTATGTGTAAGGGGTCCTCCAAGGCTTACAAAACTCCAAAGTAAATATTGCCAGTATTTATCTTGAATGACATTTTGAAGTAGTCAGAAATTATTTCTATTTCCTTCTTAGAAGTGGAGAAATTATGCCTGGGTTATATCCATGAACAGATATATTTGTTGCAGCAGCTGATGAAAACATTTTTTTGAATATTGTAGATAAGTAACATGGAAATATTTGTCACTACGGGAAAACACAAAGAAATCTTTACATTAATTTAAAACACGTCCTTAAAGATAAATTAAAAGGACATAGGAGAGGTAATGATCTGAGTTTTTGTTTGTTTGTTTGCTTTTATGTATTTTTTTTTTGTGTGTGTGTGGTATGCGGGCCTCTCACTGTTGTGGCCTCTCCCATTGAGGAGCACAGGCTCTGGACGCGCAGGCTCAGGGGCCATGGCTCACGGGCCCAGCCGCTCCGCAGCATGTGGGATCTTCCCGGACCGGGGCACGAACCTGTGTCCCCCGCATCGGCAGGCGGACTCTCAACCACTGCACCACCAGGGACAGCCAGCCCCTATATTGTTTTGTTTGACATTTGTTTCTATCCTTGATCTGCTGGAACTAGAACAACTCTGGGCAAATAGTGAAATTGTGTATATCAACATTAATATAAAATATAAATAATATATGCAGTTTGAAGAGCATGTTTAAATGATTACCCTTCTTTTGTGGAAACACACATGTGAAATAAAATTTTAAAAATATGTATATGAATAATAACCACCAAATTTACAATAGTGGTAGTTTCAGGGGAGGGAGTATAATGGGAGAAGAGAGATGGCTTCTTATATATATTATATATTATATATATATACAGTTATGTATTATATATTACACTATGTATTGTATAAAATATGTAAATTATATACAATTGTGTATTATGTATATATAAATATATATTATTATATATAATAGAACATATATTATATATTATTAGAGGTATATATAATTATCATAATTATATATAATGTTTAAAGGTGAAGAATCATATTATTCTCTATACATTTCTTTATGTTGGAAATATTTCATAAAGTATAAGATAGCTCATTCATGAAAGGAGAGAAGGAAAAGAAACTCAGCGATAACTCTATGCAAATGACAGAGACATAGCTTACAACGGAGGAAATGAAAAACCATTTAGTGTTGCCAAGACACACTGAGAAAGAGGTGTTCCCAACAGAATTAGCACCTGTACGGGAAACAGCAGTTACAGTTCACATTGTGATAGATGTTACTAGGAGCTCTCCACTGATCATTCTGTACTTTAAACCTGAATCAAATATTTAATAATATTTAATACACCGAGATCATAGGACATGTTTTAAAATTAGAAATACTTCTTAGTGAAATCAAAGATAATAACATCTTGCATATATTTAAATGCTCTTATCTGATAGCTAGTCATATTGAGAATTCATCTCGTCAAGTTAAGAAACAATCTTAAAAAATAAGGCCATATAATTTGGCACTCTTCATTGGAACTTTATTTGGATGGCTTACAGAGCCCCCAGAGATCTAACAGTTTCTAACCCTTTACTTTTTCCAACAGTGTCTGCATAGACCGTAACTAAATGGACAAATCTCTTAAAAAAACTCACAAAATAAATACATCTGGGACTATATCAGTTTTTACAGTTATGGTTAATTCTATGCTTTGGTCAAATATTTTCAATAAGTGAAACACTCCTGGTTGCTATAACTTTATGTATTATTTTGACTGATTTTTATCCTTTAAAACATTCTTGACAATAATATACTATTATCCCATTTTAAATGATTGCCACATATTGTAATATTTTATCACCTTATTTTTCCAGAATAACTGTGGTAATTTTTAATATATAGTTACCATGCAAGCATTTGTTTTCTTTAAAACCAAAAAAGCTTTCAGATAATGAACAGTTATAACAGTCTATCATTCAACTTCTGAATTTTAAAACTTTAGATCATGTAGCAGTATGTCTTTTCCTCCCTTATGTTCCTTAGAACAGCACTGTGTAAGAATGTTACTTAAGTTATATTATTTAATAATGTTGTTGATGAAGCTATGATGATGGTGGAGTTAAGATACAGAACTGAAAATCATTAATCATTCATGGCATCTATATTACCTGTTAATTTTGTTGTTGTTTTTTGTTGCCATAGTCATCGGACCTCATGGTTCACTCAATGTGTTAAGACATTCTAATAAATGTAATCTTAATCTGGTTAGAAAACCGTAACTACTTGAACATTCAAAAGTATTTGTTGAATTTTAAATAATAGCAGGAAGTAAGCATTTCACCTCAGTACTTTAATAGATGCAGCGTTATATTCATCTTTCTAACAGAGGCAATAATGTCTTCAAACTGATCATTTTGTAGTGAAATAACCACAGCCTGGAGACAGTCCAGTTAAATTTCTCAGCTAAATAGATATAGTTTCTTCACTCCCCAGAGGCTTTCCTCATCACTTCATTTGTCACTGAACTATTTTTCTGTTTCACAGTCATATACCCAGAGGATTACCTGACCTTGGAATTAAACACCTGACTTGCCACAGGTGGGTGTTTGGGGTGCCTTTTTTTTTTCTTTTAACACCTTTACTGAAGTATAATTTCTTTACAATGTTGGGTTAGTTTCTGTTGTATAACAAAGTGAATGTATTTTGTTAAAACTTTAAGCACAGAAAAGTAAAGCATAATATCATGTTCTCAGAGACAGTGTCACCATCCTTTTCCAAGTCATCAAAAGTTCAGAGGTTTTACATTTTAATACCTTTAAAACAAACTCACCCAAGTAGTAATCTCTTAAACATTAGAATAAAACCAATCTGCTTATTTCACAGTCAACTGCTGCTCTATTGGCTCTCGCTTTATAGAAAAGCATAAACTAGAGGGGAGAAAAGTCAGGAAGGAAAATACCAAGAGAAGCAATAACAGAGCATAAAAGATTATGTTTGAGATGGCAGGGTATCAAGATGGTTTGGTAATTTCTATTTATCCTTCATTCTCCAGGATTACAGACATAAATTTGGACTGATTTATTATTTCCACATTATTATCTAAACCTACTCTGTCAATCTTTTAGTTGAATTAACTCAAATCATGATTTGCCACTCTAATAAACAGAAAATTATATTGGCTAAGAGCAATTCCATGGTACTGAACTAATGAATTATCTGTCCTTGGAGAAATCATTTATATTTTCTCTGCCACATTTTAATCACTTAGCCTAGAAAAGCTCTAGTTTCCCTTCTAGCCCTATAAACTCATGATTCTATGAATTTTCTTAGAAGAAATGAGAAACATTTTCCCTTCATGAAGCAGACCTTTAATTGTTATTTTTATTATCATAAATGCAAAAGAGATAGTTTTTATCTTTGATATGAAGCTTTATATTGAATTACATAAAGTAATGTTTTAAAAAATAAATTCTTCCATTGATTTTCTCCCTGCATTTTTCCTTTTGTTGTTAGCCTTCTTTGCAATAGATGGTGCTCTTTTCTCAGAGAAACTACTTATCTTATTCCTCATCAAAAGATCAGGAAAATTAGTTTTACTCTTTAACAATCATTAATTAAAGAAATCGTACATAAAAGTAGAAAGAATTGATTACAAGCAACTTGCAGCATGCTGATAATGGAAGCATAATGGAGAAAATGATTGTTAAATGATTAAAGAGCTCCATTGAAACCTGCAATACTTGCTGAATAGATGAAGCCAATATTGTAGCCAAATATGAAAATGCCATGCTCGCTATATACATAGAACCCCTAGTAGAAAGAAAATCCTAAATCAGGAGCCATTTTGAAGTATTAAAATAATGATCTACTTCAACAGAAGTGAAAATATAGCATTCCATATTAACATGTAGGATTTGAATATGCACATCAACACTAACACAATCTATTTACATCAATCTCAATGCTGAGAGTTTGCACACTCTGCTAGATAAACCTGGAACATCTGGGCAAATAGAAAGTGAGCCACAAACTCTTCTGAAATAATTTCATTGGATAAAGACACTTCTTAATTCTTCCAGAGCAACCATTACAACTTCTTATGTAATAGTTTATAATCCAGAATTATGCTGCCTTTGGTCCCTTCTAACTAGTTTCAGCTATTGGAGGCATTGAAAAACTGTCATGTCCTGCAGTTCTGAACCACCCTACCTATTCCCATTCAGTTTGTGACTCTCCTAGCAGATCTGCAGCTGCCAGCTGCAAACTGGTCTAGACAACACAGCTGTCATGTTTGTTACAGCAAAATGACACTATTTACTGTGGAAAGACACCAGAAAAACTTCCTCTATGAGTGTGGCCTCAGGATGGAAGAAAGAGTGGAATAAGGGCTGCTATGGCCAAGGAAGAGGAAGGTGGGCCAGTGGTGCAGCAAAATACCCTGGGACCAGCAGGAGTAGGAAAGTTGCCAAGGTTCATCTCTGAAAAGAACTGAGCAGGAAACCTGCCCCTCGTCCCCCCAGTTAGGGGTGAAATAACTAGAATTTCTCTTCCATTATTCACAAATTATTGTTTCCACAGCTCCTTTGGAAGGGACTGTGGGACACTGTGCTCAGGAGCCCTCTTGGCTCAGTATAAGCAAGCTGGAAGATAGACTTTTTATTTTTATTTTTTGCCAGAGCTAGTTTTACCAGAGCAACTTCTCTGTTTCCAAAATTTTGGATTATGTCTTTATCAACGGAGCGAAGAATAGAAAAGTAGGATTTTGTACTCAAACAGCAACCACTCCATCCACTGTCACCTCCATACTCCCCCCTGTTTACCTCCCTTTTCTAACCCTCCCGCCGGACACCCCTTATGCCCCTATTAGCCACTGAAATCTCCACTCGGAGCCCTGCAGCCTTCCTTACCTGACAATCACATACATGACCAGGAAGTTTCCGAAGAGACCCACCACGCACACAATGCAGTAGAGGGCCATGATGGTGACGGCCGTGATCATGGAAGGACTGCCGGTCGAAGGGCACAGGCTGTCGCTCCCGCCCAGCTCGGTGCGGTTCGGACCGCATGGGTCCGACAGGTTGCCTTCTAAGTGGGAGAAGTTGACCCAGGAACTCGGGCTAGGTCCCGGGGAGCAACTTGAAGAGTGCGTGAAGGGATCAGTGCAATTGCTGGCGTTCTTGGGGACGGTGCTGCTGTCCATGGTGCTGCCGGCCGGCCGGCTGGGACCACGTTGCGAGTAACCGCGGGCGCCCGGACTTTCAGGGTCCACGCGCCTCCGCTGCTTCCCCTCGCCGCTGCCACAGCTCCGGCTATTTCTTATAGACCAGCCCCGGCGGAGCCAGAGAGGAGAGTCAGGCAGAAGGAGAGAGCTAAGCATCTGACGGTATCCTCTGCTGGTAGCCCCCTCCCACCTTAGAAGTACACAGACACATCGTCACCCCCACACCGCTGGGGGGAGGGGAAGGAGGGCTGTGCGGGATCCAGAGGCTGGAGAGGAGGGAGGAGAGAGAAGAGGATTTTGCGCAAAGGGATCCAACGACTTGGTTTCCTCACTCGGCGCTCGTCTGTGCAAACACCTCTAAGGAGGGGCAGAACCAGGAAGGGAGTTGGAGAGAAGGGGTTGGGAGTGAGACAACCAGAGAGTTCGTTTTTGGAGGTTGTAAAGCATAAGAAAGGGGGCTGACATCAGCCCCGTTCTCCAGCGCCGTTTTCTCAGTATAACATGACAGGAAAGACATTGACTTGATGCAACTCTGAGAGCTCTTCCATCCTTTCTGCCTAAGCAGTCGTTTGCGGGCAAAGTACACAAAACCTTCTTCTTTAGCCCCCCTTGCCTCAGACCCGCCTGTCCGCGAAAATGTAACCGCGTGTTTCCTAACACCAAGTGAGAATGTCCAACCCTTCAAACCTGCCTGAAACAAGAGTGATTCCTTCTCTGAAAAAGAAATGAAAAACAAACTTTTAGAGAGCAAACCTATTCCCTTTACTCCACATTCTCTTATTTCTCCTAGAGTAGGAGCTTTATTTGCATCTGATTTTTATCCTGGTGAGGAAGAGGCATGGGAACTGGGTACAGAAATCAGGGAGTTGTGGTGTCCAGAAAAGTCAAAGAAAGGTAACGGTGACATTCCATATATAAATCTCATACGTTTGGAATGATTAACTATTGTTTTTATCTCCAGACTTCCTACATGTGCTTCTCAGTAGAAGATTGTGAAAACCAAACATTTGCACTATTTCAGTGTTTTCGAGTGTAGACATTCCAGGAGAAACTATTGATACATAGACATCTGGAACTGGAACAGCTCACACAAGGCTGAGGATTATGGATACATTTTAAAATTTGATAACTCAACTCTAAATCTACAAATGTTTCTACTTTATAAATAAATTTGTAAATCAACCAGGAGTAAGGTTTTGTTTTGTTTTGTTTGTCTTTGTTTTGGTAAAGTTAACACGAATTCTGAAGCAATTCTCATTTCCGTACATGGGAATATTTGTCTATGTATATATATCTTAACAAAAACATTATCATTAAATATCCCCAGTTGGTTGTAGAAAGCTATATTCTTGGGGAGCAGGGACGGGGGTGAGGTAGGGAGCTTGGTAAGAACATTTAATTCCAATATTATTTTTATCTTTTGTCTTGAAAACAGATAACACCAGTAAACTCTACTAATCATAGGTGATTTTGCCAATGTTCAGTATTATTTTTATCTTTTTATGTTGAAGGGTATAATTTCAGCAAAAAAAAAGCTACAGAGATCTCCTAAAGACGAATAAAAATGCCTTACCACATATTCTCCTATGAGCTAGCACATTAATTCACTCATGTTGAGCTGAAATTTGTCTGCCATTATTCAATCTCTTGAGGACTCACAGAATCAGTCTAAACTTACTTCATGTGAAAGACAAATAAGCACAGTATGATAAGCCCTTGCCTTGAAGTCAGATCATTTTGTGAACCTTAGATTTGTACGTTTTAAAAACTTTTTTAGCTGAGGGAGTTTGGATATGTTACTTTACCTGGCTGAGTGACAGTTTTCTCATCAGTGGAAAAAAAAGTTGAAAAATAATTAGCATGTTTCATAAATGCTATGGACTGAATGTTTGTGCCCCCCCAATTCATGTATTGAAATCCTAACCCCCAGAGTGATGGTGTTAGAAGATGGGGTCTTTGGGAGGTAAGTAGATCATGAGGGTGGGAACTTTATGATTGGGATTATTACCCTTGTAAAAGAAATGCCAGAGATCTCCCTAGTTCCCTTTTTGCTATGTGGGGGTACAATGAGAAGACAGCAGTTTGGCAGTCTGCAATGCAGAAGAGAGCCCTTACCAGAACCTGACCATGCTGGCGCCATGATTTTAGACCTCCAGCTTTCAGAAACGTGAGAAATAATATCTGTTGTTTATAAGCTACTCAGTTTATGGTATTTTGTTATAGCAGTCCCAAATGACTAAGACAATAATGTCATCTAAAATAATTTGAGTGATTTTTTAAATGGCACAGCTTAAAAGCTTCAGGTATACTCTAATAATAACATTTTAATCTTTTTTTTTAACTCAGTATATTTTGTCAACCAGCCAGGACTTTATATGTAGACAAATCAACTGGCCATGTGACTTTTCTTCTAGAACTAGTGTCAAAGAGCAATCCAGTTTCCATTGTCCTTCTCCAGAAACATTTTTGTTTTTCATTCTATTTTATAAAATTGTAGTTGTCCTATGGAGTAGGAATTTGAGCTTTAACTATATATTTTTAACTGAAATTTGATATTTTCCTTTTCTATTACTTTTCTCAATTTTCATTAAGGAGAATTATTATCTCAGTTTTGAATGCAGGATATTCTGGACACAATTACAAGGCTTCCCTGAAGTTGTATTAACATCTATATCTCAGTATGTACCATCTATTCAATATCCAATTTGAGAAAATGCAGAACAAATTTAATTTCTCTTTCAAATATCAAGACAACCTTGAGAAACCCAGAAAAGAGCTTTTATAGAAAAAAATACCACTTGGTATATTCTGTAAAAAGACTTGAAACTCCAGTTTACATTATATCTTAGTTACTCTTATGAGGTGTTCTTCCTTTTCTCCATAATTGCACATTTCCTAGCTGAGTTGTCTCAAGTCTACGTGAAACCTCAAGTCTCTTGTGAAAGGAGGTGAACTGTAAATAAATAAGTCAATTTATTACAAGCCTATTTATTTTCTATAACATGGATTCTAACCATATAACCTTTAGTTTCCTTGAGCCTTACTATGTTACCTGTATACTAGCAATATCTGCGAATTTGTTGATTTTTTTGCTTAGCCTATATTTTCTATTTGAAGAAAGAAAAACTTATCTATCAGTCAAGATTTACCATTGATATAAAACCCATATCATACATTTTTTCATAAAAATATTTGCTTCAAAGCAATGCATTCAGTAAAAGCTAAGCTGGATCTTAGGCAAGTACTAAAAGTCCCTCCTCTTCCTTGAACTTCAAAATATATTGGCTTTAGTTATTCATATAACTGCCATCATCATCCCACACTTATTTTAATAGCTTAGTCCTGATATTTTGGAGAGTGGCTGTTAATGGAACACATGATTAACAGCTATTAATGAGGAATACAGACATAAATACTACACATGAAACTTTTACAGTGGTTTGAAGCTCATTAAAAGAAGGCGCATCCAAGGTTTCACTAGAAGAACATTTTATGTATTTGTTTACAGATTTTTCTGTTATTTAATGTTGAAATTTGTATAACTAATGAGACTATAAATGCATTTTAATACAATATTATTCTGATCTCTGTATTGTTGCATAAACATCCAGGGAAATGGAACAGATATCCTTATTTACATGGTAAAAATAAAACAAACAAACAAACAAAAATTTCAAAACTACCTCAGCTTGATAAACTTAAGAGAGAGACATCTGAGACAGAGACATCTGGGATAAATCAGAAAACAGCTCAAAATCCAGGCTCTGCTATTTACTTCCTTGTGACTTAGTTAAGCTACTCATGCTTCCTGATACTGGGTTTCCTCCTCTGTAAAATAAAAATATGAGAATCAATTTCAAAGAGGTCTTTGCAGGACTGCTTGTGTATGAAAGAATTTGTCCTTTGTCTTTTGGTTGTTTATGTCTGGTTGTATGTAGCTTGGAGATTAGCAAGAAGAATTATTGAAATTATTATGCTCTATTTAATATCATAGAATTAACCCTAAAGAATCTGATTCTTTTAAGGGACTGATGGTGCTGTCTATGAGTCCAACTCAATCAACTCATTCAAATAATTCATCCAAGCATTTAGCTTAAGTGATTCATAAGCCTAAATATCTTTCTTAAAATATGGAATTTCATTTCTATTTGAGCCTTGAGAACACAGCCATTAAGAGAATAAACTCCAATAATAATTTTATTTTCTTATACAATTATTAACTATGAAAGTTTTTATTTCTAAAGGTCTTTATAAAATTTTTGTCTGATAACCTGATTTCCAGTTGAGAAGCTCTCCACCAGACTGAGACTTCTCCACTGTACAATAGAGCACCTATCCCAGTGAAAATATGGTCCACACATATTTTGCTTTCACACATGCCAAAATATGTTATGTATGACTAATTGCATAATATAATTTAATTTTATGTTACAAAAGTTGAATTAGAATTGACAGACTTGAAAATGACTTTAGGTACAAATTTTTTCAATTCAGTTCTAAAACATTAAAATATGTATTATCAGCAATTTAAATTCTTAGAGTGATTTATACACTCTAAGAATTATACAAAGTCAAGCGCATTCTAAAGAAGTTTAACAACTCTCTACCCACCACTTCTTTCTCTTCCTCCCTGACTTAAAGACAATAGTTTTAAGAATGTTGTTTTCTCTATAAATTTTTTTATCATAAACAATTATATATATAAAACTGGACATTACAGTCCATTAAATACATTGAGTTTTCCAACTTCTGCTATTACAAATACTAGTGCAATAAAAAGCCCTGTGCTTTTCACATTTTTTTTTGTCAGAGTGTCTTAGATACATTCCTGGAGTTATTTCTGGCTCAAAAGGTAAATACAACTTCTCTAGGCAGGAAACAGAAGAGAAGGAAAAGACCTACAATAACAAACCCAAAACAATTAAAAAAATGGTAATAGGTACATACATGTGTATAATTACCTTAAAAGTAAATGGATTAAATGCTCCAACCAAAAGGCATAGACTGGCTGAATGATTACAGAAACAAGACCCATATATATGCTGTCTACAGGAGACCCACTTCAGACCTAGGGACACATACAGACTGAAAGTCAGGGGATGGAAAAAGATATTCCATGCAAATGGAAATCAAAAGAAAGCTGGAGTAGCAATTCTCATATCAGACAAAATAGACTTTAAAACAAAGACTACTACAAGAGACAAAGAAGGATACTACATAATAATCAAATGATCAATCCAAGAAGAAGATATGACAATTGTAAGTATTTATGCACCCAAAATAGGAGCACCTCAATACATAAGGCAAATGCTAAGAGCTGTACAAGGGAAAATTGATAGTAACACAATCATAGTAGGGGATTTTAACACCCCAATTTAACCAATGGACAGATAATCCAAAATGAAAATAGATAAGCAAACACAAGCTTTAAATGATACAATAAACAAGATAGACTTAATTGATGTTTATAGGACATTCCATCCAAAAACAACAGAATACACTTTCTTCTCGAGTGCTCATGGAACATTCTCAAGGATAGATCATAACTTGAGTCACAAATCAAGCCTTGGTAAATTTAACAAAAGTGAAGTCATATCCAGTAACTTTTCCAACCACAATGCTATGAGACTAGATATCAATTACAGGGAAAAAATCTGTAAAAAATACAAACACATGGAGGCGAAAAATACACTATTTAATAACCAAGAGATCACTGAAGAAAACAAAGAGGAAATCAAAAAATACCTAGAAACAAATGACAATGAAAACATGATGACCTAAATCCTATGGGATGCAAGAATACAGTTCTAAGAGGGAAGATTAGAGCAATATACTCCTACCTTAAGAAACAAGAAACATCTCAAATAAACAACCTAAACTTATGCCTAAAGCAATTAGAGGAACAAGAACAAAAAAACCTCCAAAGTTAGCAGAAGGAAAGAAATCATAAAGATGAGATCGGAAATAAATGAAGAAGAAATGAAGGAAACAATAGCAGAGAACAATAAAACTAAAAGGTGGTTCTTTGAGAAGATAAACAAAATTGATAAAACATTAGCCAGGCTCATCAAGAAGAAAAGGGAGAAGACTCAAATCAATAGAATTAGAAATGAAAGAGCAGAAGTAACAACTGACACTGCAGAAATACAAAGGATCATGAGAGATTACTACAAGCAACTATTTGCCAATAAAATGGACAACCTGGAAGAAATGGACAAATTCTTAGAAAAGCACAACCTTCTGAGACTGAACCAGGAAGAAATAGAAAACATAAACAGACAAGCACTGAAAACAAGCACTGAAACAAGCACTGAAAACAAGCACTGAAAACAAGCACTGAAAACACAAGCACTGAAATTGAAACTGTGATTAAAAATCCTCCAACAAACAAAAGCACAGGACCAGGTGGCTTCACAGGCGAATTCTATCATGAAACATTTAGAGAGGAGCTAACACCTATCCTTCTCAAACTCTTCCCAAGTATAGCAGAGGGAGGAACACTCTCAAACTCATTCTATGAGGCCACCATCACCCTGATACCAAAAGCAGACAAAGATGTCACAAAGAAAGAAAACTACAGGCCAGTATCACTGATGAACATAGATGCAAAAATTCCTCAACAAAATATTAACAAACAGAATCCAACAGCACATTGAAAGGATCATACACCATGATCAAGTAGGGTTTATCCCAGGAATGCAAGGATTCTTCAATATATGCAAATCAATCAATGTGATACACCATATAAACAAATTGAAGGAGGAAAACCATATTATCATCTCAATAGATGCAGAGAAAGCTTTCGACAATATTCAACACCCATTTATGATAAAAACCCTGAAGAAAGTAGGCATAGAGGGAACTTTTCTCAACATAATAAAAACCATATATGACAAACACACAGCCAACATCATCCTTAATGGTGAAAAACTGAAACCATTTCCACTATGATCAGGAAAAGACAAGATTGCCCACTCTCATCGCTATTATTGAACATTGTTTTGGAAGTTTTAGCCACAGCACTCAGAGAAGAAAAAGAAATAAAAGGAATCCCAAATGGAAAAGAAGAAGTAAAGCTGTCACTGTTTGCAGATGACATGATACTCTACATAGAGAATCCTAAAGATGCTACCAGAAAACTATTAGAGCTAATCAATGAATTTGGTAAAGTAGCAGGATACAAAATTAATGCACAGAAATCTCTTGCAATCCTATACAGTAATGATGAAAAATCTGAAAGAGAAATTAATGAAACACTCCCATTTACCACTGCAACAAAAAGAATAAAATACCTAGGAATAAACCTACCTAAGGAGACAAAAGACCTGTATGCAGAAAATTATAAGACACTGATGAAAGAAATTAAAGATGATACAAACAAATGGAGAGATACACAATGTTCTTGAATTGGAAGAATCAGTATTGTGAAAATGACTATACTACACAAAACAACCTACAGATTCAGTGCAATCCCTATCAAATTATCAATGGTATTTTTCAAAGAACTAGTACAAAAAATTGCACAAGTTGTATGGAAACACAACGACCCTGAATAGCCAAAGCAATCTTGAGAAAGCAAAACAGAGCTGGAGGAATCAGGCTCTTGGACTTCAGACTATACTACAAAGCTACAGTAATCAAGACAGTATGGTACTGGCACAAAAACAGAAAGATAGATCAATGGAACAGGATAGAAAGCCCAGAGATAAACCCACGCACATATGGTCACCTTATTTTTGATAAAGGAGGCAAGAATATACAATGGAGAAAAGACAGCCTCTTCAATAAGTGGTGCTGGGAAAACTGGATATCTACATGTAAAAGAATGAAATTAGAACACTCCCTAATACCATACACAAAAATAAACTCAAAATGGATTAAAGACCTAAATGTAAGGCCAGATACTATAAAACTCTTAGAGGAAAACATAGGCAGAACACTCTGTGACATCAATCACAGCAAGATCCTTTTTGACCCACCTCCTAGAGAAATGGAAATAAAAACAAAAATAAACACATGGGACCTAATGAAACTTCAAAGCTTTTGCACAGCAAAGGAAACCATAAACAAGACCAAAAGACAACCCTCAGAATGGGAGAAAATATTTGCAAATGAAGCAACTGACAAAGGATTAATCCCCAAAACTTACCAGCAGCTCATTCAGCTCAATATCAAAAAAACAAGAAACCCAATCAAAAAATGGGCAGAAGGCCTAAATAGACATTTCTCCAAAGAAGATATACAGACTGCCAACAAACACATGAATGCATGCTCGACATCATTAATCATTAGAGAAAAGTAAATCAACACTACACTGAGGTATCACCTCACACTGGTCAGAATGGCCATCATCAAATAAATCTACAAATAATAAAGGTTGGAGAGGGTGTGGAGAAAAAGGAACTCTCTTGCACTGTTAATGAGAATGTAAATTGATACAACCCCCATGGAGAACAGTATGGAGATTCCTTAAAAGACTAAAAATATCACTACCATATGACCCAGCAATCCCACTACTGGGTATATACCTTGAGAAAACCATAATTCAAAAAGAGTACTGTACCACAATGTTCATTGCAACTCTATTTACAGTAGCCAGGACATGGAAACAATCTAAGTGTCCATCGACTGATGAATGGATAAAGAAGATGTGGCACACACATACAATGGAATATTACTCAGCCATAAAAAGAAACAATATTGAGTTACTTGTAGTGAGGTGGATGGACCTAGAGTCTGTCATACAGAGTGAAGTAAGTCAGAAAGAGAAAAGCAAATACCGTATGCTAGCACATATATATGGAATCTAAAAAAAAAAAAAGGTTATGAAGAAACTAGGGGCAAGATGGGAATAAAGATGCAGACCTATTATAGAATGGAGTTGAAGACATGGAGAGGGGGAAGGGTAAGCTGAGATGAAGTGAGAGAGTGGCATGGACATATATACACCACCAAATGTAAAATCGATAGCTAATGGGAAGCAGTAGCATAGCACAGAGAGATCAGCTCGGTGCTTTGTGACCAACTAGAGGGGTGGGATAGGGATAGTGGGAGGGAGGGAGACCTAAGAGGGGAGAGATATGGGGATATATGTATATATATAGCTGATTTACTTTGTTATAAAGCAGAAACTAACACACCATTGTAAAGCAATTATACTCCAATAAAGATGTTAACAACAAAAAAGGTAAATCCATACGTTAATTTGCTAGATATTATTAAATTTCTCTCCTGAAGAATTTTACATTTTTAAGCTATAATAGAAATATATAAGGGTGCCTGATTTTTCATTGATTTAACAACAGAATGTGGTTTCAACCTTTTGGATATTCTAGTAGTGGAGAAAGAATATGTCAGTGGAGTTTTAATTTTTATATCTCTTTATCAGTGAGGTTGAACATCTTTCCTTAGAGTTCAGTCATTTGCCTTTAGTTCTCTTTGTATTCTCTGTACAGTTTTCTATTTCATTAAAAAATAGAGTTGTTAGTCTTTTTTCTTCTTTATTTTAGGAGCTCTTTATATATTAATGATGTTAACACTTTAGTTAATATTTTTCCTAGTTTGTCATTCATCTTTTTTATTTGCTCATGGTATATTTTGCCATGCAAAAAGTGTCTTTTTATTTTATGTATTCAAATTTATCCATATTTTCCTGTATTACTTCTGGACTTTAAGTAGTAAGGAGTAAAAATTTCCCACTCCCAGATTATAGGAATTTAGCCATATTGACTTCTAGTATGATGTTTTATTTTTACAATCTGCTTTTGGAATTTATTTATGTTATAAGGAATGGAATTTTAATCTTTCTTTTCCATATGGCTCTCCAGTTATTCTAATTCCATTTACTAAAAAGTTTATCTTTCTCCTCAGATTTGAGATGTCCCTTTTATTGTGTTCTATATTTTACCTGTGTATATATATGTAATGGGGTTTATTTCTGAATGTTTGATTCTGTTCCATTTGTCTGTCTTTTTTTTTTTTTTGCTTTATAACAAATTTAATCAGTTATACATATACACATGTTCCCACATCCCCTCCCCCCTGCGCCTCCCCCCCACCCTCCCCATCCCACCCCTCCAGGCGGTCACAAAGCACCGAGCTGATCTCCCCGTGCTATGCGGCTGCTTCCCACTAGCTATCTACCTTACGTTTGGTAGTGTATATATGTCCATGCCACTCTTTCACTTTGTCACAGTTTACCCTTCCCCCTCCCCATATCCCCAAGTCCATTCTCTAGTACGTCTGTGTCTTTATTCCTGTCTCACCCCTATGTTCTTCATGACATTTTTTTTCTTAAATTCCATATATATGTGTCAGCATACAGTATTTGTCTTTCTCTTTCTGACTTACTTCACTCTGTATGACAGACTCTAGGTCCATCCACCTCATTACAAATAGCTCAATTTCGTTTCTTTTTATGGCTGAGTAATATTCCATTGTATATATGTACCACATCCTCTTTACCCATTCATCCGATGATGGACACTTAGGTTGTTTCCATCTCCAGGCTATTGTAAATAGGGCTGCTATGAACATTTTGGTACATGTCTCTTTTTGAATTATGGTTTTCTCAGGGTATATGCCCAGTACTGGGATTGCTGGGTCATATGGTAGTTCTATTTGTAGTTTTTTAAGGAACCTCCATACCGTTCTCCATAGTGGCTGTGCCAATTCACATTCCCATCAACAGTGCAAGAGTGTTCCCTTTTTTCCACACCCTCTCCAGCATTTATTGTTTCTAGATTTTTTGATGATGGCCATTCTGACTGGTGTGAGGTGATACCTCAGTGTAGTGTTGATTTACTTTTCTCTAATGATTAATGATGTCGAGTATGCATTCATGTGTTTGTTGGCAGTCTGTATATCTTCTGTGGAGAAATGTCTATTTAGGTCTTCTGCCCATTTTTGGATTGGGTTGTTTGTTTCTTTGTTATTGAGCTGCATGAGCTGCTTATAAATTTTGGAGATTAATCCTTTGTCAGTTGCTTCATTTGCAAATATTTTCTCCCATTCTGAGGGTTGTCTTTTGGTCTTGTTTATGGTTTCCTTTGCTGTTCAAAAGCTTTGATGTTTCATTAGGTCCCATGTGTTTATTTTTGTCTTTATTTCCATTTCTCTAGGAGGTGGGTCAAAAAGGATCTTGCTGTGATTTATGTCAAAGAGTGTTCTGCCTATGTTTTCCTCTAAGAGTTTGATAGTGTCTGGCCTTACATTTAGGTCTTTAATCCATTTTGAGCTTATTTTTGTGTATGGTGTTAGGGAGTGATCTAATCTCATACTTTTACATGTCCCTATCCAGTTTTCCCAGCACCATTTATTGAAGAGACTCTCCTTTCTCCACTGTACATTCCTGCCTCCTTTATCAAAGATAAGGTGACCATATGTCCGTGGGTTTATCTGTGGGCTTTCTATCCTGTTCCATTGATCTATCTTTCTGTTTTTTGTGCCAGTACCATACTGTCTTGATTACTGTAGCTTTGTAGTATAGTCTGAAGTCAGGGAGCCTGATTCCTCCAGCTCCATTTTTCGTTCTCAAGATTGCTTTGGCTATTCGGGGTCTTTTGTGTTTCCATACAAATTGTGAAATTTTTTGTTCTAGTTCTGTGAAAAATGCCAGTGGTAGTTTGATAGGGATTGCATTGAATCTGTAGATTGCTTTGGGTAGTAGAGTCATTTTCACAATGTTGATTCTTCCAATCCAAGAACATGGTACATCTCTCCATCTCTTTGTATCATCTTTAATTTCTTTCATTAGTGTCTTATAATTTTCTGCATACAGGTCTTTTGTCTCCTTAGGTAGGTTTATTCCTAGATATTTTATTCTTTTTGTTGCAATGGTAAATGGGAGTGTTTCCTTGATTTCACTTTCAGATTTTTCATCATCAGTATATAGGAATGCCAGAGATTTCTGTGCATTAATTTTGTATCCTGCTACTTTACCAAATACATTGATTAGCTCTAGTAGTTTTCTGGTAGCATCTTTAGGATTCTCTATATATAGTATCATGTCATCTGCAAACAGTGACAGCTTTACTTCTTCTTTTCCGATTTGGATTCCTTTTATTTCCTTTTCTTCTCTGATTGCTGTGGCTAAAACTTCCAAAACTATGTTGAATAAGAGTGGTGAGAGTGGGCAACCTTGTCTTCTTCCTGATCTTAGTGGAAATGGTTTCAGTTTTTCGCCATTGAGGACGATGCTGGCTGTGGGTTTGTCATATATGGCCTTTATTATGTTGAGGAAAGTTCCCTCTATGCCTACTTTCTGCAGGGTTTTTATCATAAATGGGTGTTGAATATTGTCGAAAGCTTTCTCTGCATCTATTGAGATGATCATACGGTTTTTCTCCTTCAATTTGTTAATATGGTGTATCACATTGATTGATTTGTGTATATTGAAGAATCCTTGCATTCCTGGAATAAACCCCACTTGATCATGGTGTATGATCCTTTTAATGTGCTCTTGGATTCTGTTTGCTAGTATTTTGTTGAGGATTTTTGCATCTATGTTCATCAGTGATATTGGCCTGTAGTTTTCTTTCTTTGTGACATCCTTGTCTGGTTTTGGTATCAAGGTGATGGTGGCCTCGTAGAATGAGTTTGGGAGTGTTCCTCCTTCTGCTATATTTTGGAAGAGTTTGAGAAGGATAGGTGTTAGCTCTTCTCTAAATGCTTGATAGAATTCGCCTGTGAAGCCATCTGGTCCTGTGCTTTTGTTTGTTGGAAGATTTTTAATCACAGTTTCAATTTCAGTGCTTGTGATTGGTCTGTTCATAGTTTCTATTTCTTCCTGATTCAGTCTTGGCAGGTTGTGCATTTCTAAGAATTTGTCCATTTCTTCCAGGTTGTCCATTTTATTGGCATAGAGTTGCTTGTAGTAATCTCTCATGATCTTTTGTATTTCTGCAGCGTCAGTTGTTACTTCTCCTTTTTCATTTCTAATTCTATTGATTTGAGTCTTCTCCCTTTTTTTCTTGATGAGTCTGGCTAATGGTTTATCAATTTTGTTTATCTTCTCAAAGAACCAGCTTTTAGTTTTATTGATCTTTGCTATCGTTTCCTTCATTTCTTTTTCATTTATTTCTGATCTGATTTTTATGATTTCTTTCCTTCTGCTAACTTTGGGATGTTTTTGTTCTTCTTTCTCTAATTGCTTTAGGTGCAAGGTTAGGTTGTTTATTCAAGATGTTTCCTGTTTCTTAAGGTGGGATTGTATTGCTATAAACTTCCTTCTTAGAACTGCTTTTGCTGCATCTAATAGGTTTTGGGTCGTCGTGTCTCCATTGTCATTTGTTTCTAGGTATTTTTTAATTTCCTCTTTGATTTCTTCAGTGATCACTTCGTTATTAAGTAGTGTATTGTTTAGCCTCCATGTGTTTGTATTTTTTACAGATCTTTTCCTGTAATTGATATCTAGTCTCATAGCATTGTGGTCGGAAAAAATACTTGATACAATTTCAATTTTCTTAAATTTACCAAGGCTTGATTTGTGACCGAAGATATGATCTATCCTGGAGAATGTTCCATGAGCACTTGAGAAAAATGTGTATTCTGTTGTTTTTGGATGGAATGTCCTATAAATATCAATTAAGTCCATTTTGTTTAATGTATCAATTAAAGCTTGTGTTTCCTTATTTATTTTCATTTTGGATGATCTGTCCATTGGTGAAAGTGGGGTGTTAAAGTCCCCTACTATGATTGTGTTACTGTCGATTTCTCCTTTTATGGCTGTTAGTATTTGCCTTATGTATTGAGGTGCTCCTATGTTGGGTGCATAAATATTTACAATTGTTATATCTTCTTCTTGGATCGATCCCTTGATCATTATGTAGTGTCCTTCTTTGTCTCTTCTAATAGTCTTTATTTTAAAGTCTATTTTGTCTGATATGAGAATTGCTACGCCAGCTTTCTTTTGGTTTCCATTTGCATGGAATATCTTTTTCCATCCCCATACTTTCAGTCTGTATGTGTCTCTAGGTCTGAAGTGGGTCTCTTGTAGACAGCATATATATGGGTCTTGTTTTTGTATCCATTCAGCCAATCTGTGTCTTTTGGTGGGAGCATTTAGTCCATTTACATTTAAGGTAATTATCGATATGTATGTTCCTATTCCCATTTTCTTAATTGTTTTGGGTTCGTTATTGTAGGTATATTCCTTCTGTTGTGTTTCTTGCCTAGAGAAATTCCTTTTGTCTGTCTTTTTATGAAACACTGTTATGAGACCCTATAGTGTATTTTAATAACTGATAAAACTAGCCAGTCCCCCACTTCTTTTTCAGTATCTTTGTTTGTTTATCTTTTCAAATGAACTTTATAGTTAACATGTCTAGTTTTCGTTCTAGTTAACATGTGGTATTGTATTAAATCTCTAGATTACTTTAGGGAAAACTGATCTATTTATGATATTGATTTTTCCTATCTAATTACATGGTATATCTTTTCATTTGTTTACATCTACTTTTGCATCATTTAAGGGTGTTTTATATACTTCTGCATAGAGGTGTGGATATTTCTTCTTAAAGTTTAGCCTAGGTATTTTATATTATTTTTACTATTATTTTTGCTGTTGCAAATGCGGTCTATTTCCATTAAATCTTCTATTTGATTATATTTATATACACATAGGATATTGCTTTTTGTATGTTAACTTTTTTACCTGCTACTCTATTAAATTCTCTTATTGTTTATGGCAATTTTTTTTTATTTTGGGGAATTTCAATTCATTTTTTGCATGCAGTTACATATTTTACATTATAACAATTGGGAAATTACTTCACTTTAAAAATCCAAAACTCCAGAAAACTTTTCAGAAATGCATATACTACATAAAGTAAAGCACATCTGTGCTCAATAAGCCTAGCAGTAATACATCCAAGGTCATAGCTATAGTGAAGTCTTTGCTTAGCTGGGCTATTTTCTAAATTCAGCATAAGCAGGTTGTAAATCACTTTACCTTCAATAACCATTAAATTTCCTTTAAGGTATTATATACATAGTTTTGTATACAGGATCATACATGTAGAAGTTACCAATTCCTCTTATTGTCTATAAGTGCATATCTGTCTATGGCTCTCAAGTAATCTTTCAATTTTCATGACAACCACTAGCCTACCCAGCATTTCATTAGTTGCAGTAAATCCCTTAAATATAAAATTATGTTTTGCCTTTTCTCATAATCTTTAAATGGCTTCTTATCTTACTTAGAGTAAAATCAAAGATCTTTCAAGGGCCTACAAGGCCCTGAAGGATCTTTGCTCCACTTCACCTCCCTTACCACCTCTGTAACCCCATATTCTACCACTTCCTCTCATTTTCTCCATTCTGTCTCTTGGCCATTTCACTTGAAGTATTTCTTCTAGATATCCCAGTGGCTCACCCCTTCACCTCCCTATGGTGTCTGATCAATTGGATCAAAGAGATCAATAACCCCTTTCTTGACCACTCTTTTCAAGTAGCCTCCACACTGTAAATGCATCACTAGCCCCATTTTTACCTCTCCTTGTATCCATACTGTTTACTCTTGACTCTCCAGTTCTCTCTCCCAGTGGGTGGGATGACCTACACTGTTCTTTGAGTCTAGGTTCTACAATATGACTTTCTTTAGCCAGTAGAATGAATTAGAAATGACAGTGTGCCAGTTCTGAGTCTAGGTCTCAAGAAGCCTTGACTGTCTGCATTTGCTCCCTCACACCCCTTCCAAGTCCCTGAGAACCTGCTCAGACTGGCCTCCCAGAAGTTGAGAAGCACGCGGACTAGAGCTGAGTTGCCCCAATCACCTCACCTGAGATCAACTTCATCATCCTACAGCCAGCCAACCCCAGCCAGATCAGCATAGTTGACACACGGGCGATAAACACCTATTGCTGAATGCTGCAATATTGTGGTAATAGATAACTAACAGACACACCATTGCAACTTTATTTTACTACATAAAATAAAGTTTTATTTAGCACTTATCACCAGCCAACCTATTATATATTTTATTTGGACGTATATAGGCTTTTACTATTTAATATTAATTTCATGAAGGCAGGGAATTTTTCTGGCATAATGTGAGTTCTCAATAAATATTTGTTATATGAATAAATTCATAAAACTTATTTTCATAAGCTTTGCCAACATGCATTGATTATTTCAGGCACTTGGATGACATTGTTAATAGAATTTTTCAAACTAATTATTCTCTCACAAACACTTGCACTGGTGATTTAAATTAAATGTACATAGCTGTCTCTCAGTTCTCCTTAGAATTTCATACACAGTTCTTTGAAAGTATTCTGACTGCAACTGGTTGTTGACTCTTTATATAACTCTCTTCATGGTCCTTGTTTTCTCTGGATTTTTGGCTGCCTTAAAAAGGCAGGAACCAAAATGTTTAGAGTTCAAGGATAAACACACTGGAAAACTCTCCTTCTCTCTTTTAAAGGTGTAGATGATTAAGGATATTGAGCAATAAATTTTACTAAACAAGTTTACTCGTATTTCATATATTTCTAGAAAATATTTCATAGAGCCTATTTTTGTTTTTAAACATTATTGCTGAGGATGAATAATTTAAAGAAAAAAACATTTTAACTTGATTGAAATGTAATTAAAAACCTACACCCAGCTTGACTAAAAAATCTGACTTTGAATGTAAGATTCCAGCTTGGCTCACAGGTGCTAGAATGTGGCATTATTTGCCACTTTAACCCTTTGGAAGTATGATACCTAAGAAGGGCTCTGGAAATCAGATGTTGTCATATATGCCATTTTTCTGCCAACAGTGGGAGCTCTGCAAATTTGTATTTTCTGTCTTAATCTACCTAACAACTCAGAGGAAGGAAAGCGATGTATCCAAGCTATGATCTAGACCAAAGGTTGGTTATCTACCTACTGCTCCAGTCTGAGCAGTATAATTCAATAATTTATAAGTTATGGAAAGTTTTTATCATGACAGCACTTAGAAGACAAATGTTTATTTCTGTTGAGTTTTACTTGCTTGAGATTATTTCAGAAGTTTGTCAAATATTCAAGCCCATCTCTAAGAAATCCTAGCTTGTTATATTTTTTATTATTTAGCCCATATGAAACCATTTGCTGAAGTAATCATTATAAATAGTCAGTTCCACTGGTATTTTTGAGTAGACCCCATCAAACAAGTGCTAACAATGCAATTACTCCTCTCCTTTACCAGTGTTCTTGAGATGAAGACTCCATGGAATAATGAAAAGAATTGTAGGAGATACTTAAATTTTTACATCTGGAAGAGGAAGTTCAATAATGTAAATTATTTTGTTGATAGTTGAAGTATTGCATAAATTATTTGGAAGGTTGTCTTATCTTGACTCAAAGTATCACTCTTTTTCTTTCTGAATGAACTTTTTAAAATATTTGAATTTAAATCTCACTTTTCTGTGAACATTACTTTGACATAATTTTAATAACACCATTTGTATTAGTAGTCCATCTGAAAAAAATAAATAAATGGGCCTATTTTGTTCTCCATTCCAATGGTTGCCAAATAATTTTCTTAAAAAGAAAAAAAAAACTGTTCCAAAGTAGTCTACACATGATTGAAATGGGAAACTAAAACAATTATAAAAGTTATTCTGGTCAGAATCATTTTTGCTTTTTCTTGTAGCATCCAGATAATTGAGACATATGTATTATTTCAATTCAAATTGCTTGGCTTTAAATTCTTTGTGTGTGTGACCATGTGTGAATGCACACATATATGCACACGGGTAAACACACAGACAATTATGAGGTAGTTTATATTTATACTGGAAAATGACACTTTTGTGAAACTTTTAATCTGTTGAAGCTTTTCTCTTTAGCTGGTTTTTCTGAGTATTTAATTCTCATAGCTAGGAGCTTTGGATTTCCCTATGTTTATCAAACTTCCAAATATGTAATAAAATTTAGGAGTAACCACAAGAACTCTGAAATAATTTCTATAAAGCCATACTTTGGCATAAATATCATTTATTCCCTAACCACTGCAGGAAAACACGGACATGCACACATACACGCCAGTATCATTTTATCCTCAGATTGTTGTTTCCCTTTTTTCTGTTTGCTCTCCCTCATTTTTCTGCTCTTCCATCACAGGGACAAGGCAGGATGCATAATATTCAAAAGATGAGTGCTAAGTAGCCCTTTCTCCTGCTTTTCCAGCAAATTCAATGGAAAAGCTTTCTACCACAAAACAGATTAGCTTTACCTCCCTTGGACCATGCTATTTCGGTAATGTGCCTTGTACTGCTGCTTTTCTGTCACAATATGAGAGAATACCAGAGTTCTATGCTCCAGGTTTCGGGGAAAGATTTTGATGGGATGTAAGGGCTAGTCCTCTTAAAATGACAGTTATTGCATGTAACAACCACAAGGCCAAAAGGCTACAATTATATAAAAGACAGGAGTCCTTTTCTGTCATCTTAGAGTAACCCAGTTCTGCCACATCTACTCATCTGAATTCTATTGTTTGTATGAGAAATGGGCAATTAGTGTGGGCAAAGTCATTACCATGCAATGAGTGGAGAAGCCCGCTGACCCAGCTGTTCCTTCCTGTTTGCTTTCCTTTTACCCAGTGAGTTTTTAGAATGCAGACTTAGTGCAAACTTACAATATTGTGACAGATCACATATCTCTAGCTCTGTGGAGTATTCTGCAAATGAACTTGGAAGCTTTCCCAGCTTTGGTGCTGCTGGATTTAGTCACTGTCCTTTTTTTTACAGGAAGATAACAAAGACTTACTGGAGGGTGGGGTAGCGAAAGCTTGAACAAAAAGCAAATACATAAGCAGCGATGGACCGAAGACAATTTTGTCAGAATTTTGAAATTAAAATTCTGGTTGTCTGTATTCAGATATAAGATCAAAAATAGTTTAGGGTGATTTGACTGTGAAGCATCTTTGTTCACTAGTTACTAAGAACACTCTTCATAAAAGGGTAACCTTAACCAAATAGAGAAGAACAGTTTTTCTTAAAAGAATGTTAGTGTGTTAATGGTTGACATTTACTGAGGTATATGGTTCAAGCACTGTTTAAACTCATTTAATTCTCACAAAAATCCTATGAGGTAAATATCATTATCCCCATTTTATAAATGAGAAAACTGAGATAGAGCAGAAGAAATAACAATAACTTGCACAAATTCACAGATTAAAGCGGAGTGGAATTAGGTATTGAACTCAGGCAGTCTGGTTCCTAGCCTACATTCCTAACCACTTCCTTCTGCTGCAGATCATTATGCTATATCTTTGGAAACATTGGCTTTGGACTTGGAAAGGCTGGACTTGGACACTAGCTCTGATACTTACTAGTTGTATATACTTAGGTAAGATGTTTAACTTCCATAAAACCTAGTTTCATCATCTGTAAAATTAAAATAATAAGGTCAACCTCATTGTGATCAGCAAGAATGAATGGACTATGCTGGGCATTCTTGGATAGAAATTACTAAATTAAAAAACAATCCCTTCCCTTAAACTTTATATGTTTTTATATTAAATAATAAGACAAATTTCTAAACTGCTCCCTTGCAATTAGGGGCTTTGCTCATTTCTTCATCTATGCTTATTTATCTACTCTTCACCTATCCATAACTCACACAATATGTGGGGAAAGAACTGAAAAATTCTCATATTTGCTGGAAATATCCTGTGAGTTTAGCTCTTTATGCAGTAAAATTGCAGGAAAAGCAAATCTTGAAGTTAAATTTGAGGTCAAACCCTCTGTTTTAAGTCTGGTAGTGCTTAGCTTTATACAGTCAGAGAAAGAAAACTTTTCATAGCTACACACATCATATGAATTACTGCAATTTTACAAGGATCTGTGTCAAAAATATTTCTTCTTGTTAAACAGAAAGGCTATTTTTGGTTGGATAGTTGTTTTGTAAAATTGTGTTGATACTAATAAGTTTTAAAAATGCGTCGCTTTGTACAAATATTGATAGACATAGTGGCTTTCCACATACCTTTCAGGACAGTGAACTGCCATGAAGCCTTCCATCCTTGATGATGCTATGTAATTTTGATTTTTTCCCCTAACTTATTTGTATGTTTCAAATTGGTACCAGGACAAATATTCAGGGTCTAATTCAGTAAGAAAAATGAGAAAGGATATATCTATCTATATTTAAATCTATACCTACCTCTACCTCTATATCTATATCTAGATATATATGTCTTTACAAACTCCTTCCTTAACCCCATATCACCCTCTATTAACCACCCCACTTTACTGATTTCCTTCCAAATAATTTTTTCCCAAGTTATTTGTCACACATGCAGTCTCTACTTCCTCACTTCCTAACTCTTTTCAACCTATTCAATCTGGCTGTTACTTCTAATGTTTCATAAAAACTGTTCTTCACAAGAGCGTTATTGACACTTGAAACTAATTGACACATGCCTTTCCTCAACCTACTCACATTATATTCCTTAAAACACTTTCCTCCTTTGGCTTTTATGATATCACTCTGTCCTCTTTCCCCCCCTTCTTCTATGGCACTCTTCTTCTTCTGCCTGAAATCTAGATGTTGGAGTTTATTGGTGTATTAGGGTTCTCCAGAGAAAAAGAACTTATCTCTATATCTATCTATCTATCTATCTATCTATCTATCTATCTATCATCTATTTATCAAAAAGGTATTGGCTCAAGTGATTATGGAGGTTGAAAAGTCCCATGGTCTACCATCTGCAATCTGGAGACCCAGGAAGACCAGTCATATAGTTTGAAGGCCTGAGAGCCAGAGATTCAATGGTGTAGATTCCATTCTGAGTCTGAAGGCCTGAGAATCAGAAGTGCTAAGGGCAGGAGAAGGTCAATGCTCCAACTCAGCAGTCAGACAGAGGAAGAAGACAAATATTCCCTTCTTCCTCCTTATTCTATTCAGGTCCTCAGTGGATTGGGTGATGCCCAACCACATTGGGGAGGGCAATGTACTTTATTTAGTCTACCAATTCAAATATTAATCGCTTCTGTAAATCTCCTCACAATCACACCCAGAAAGAAAGTTTAACCAGACATCTGGGCATCCTATGATTCAGTCAAGTTGACATATAATATTAGCTATCATACTTGAGGATAAGTCTTAGGTTCCCCTGATTACATTCTCTCCTTAGCTAGTTTAGCCAATCTCACGTCTTTAAATATGACCTAAATTCTAATAGCTACCAAGATTGTATTTCCATTTCAAACTCCTCCTCGGAATTATTTATTCAGCTGGCTACTTAACATCTTTATTTTGATAACCCCTGGGTATTCCAAACTTAATGGCACAAAAATGAACTCTTGATTTCACCTCTAAAACTTTTTCTCACTTAGACTTTTCCCATCTCAGTAAACAACATCATTGTTGATTTAATCATTGAATCAGAAACTTGAGACTTAAGGTTTATTCCTCCCCTCCCTTACCCTCAAATATCCATCTATAAACAAATTCTCTATCCGAACATGCAGTCACCCACTCTCTGAATCTCCACCACCACGACTACCTCAGTGTATTTCACTATCTTTCTCATCTGGACTCCTGCATTAGCTCCTTAGTTGATATCTTTGCTTCTACTTTTGCTTCCTCCAATCTGTTATACATATGGAAGTTAGAGTGATCTTTCAAGAACATAAAGATTATTCTTTTTCTTACTTAAAATTTTTTTTATTGGAGTACAGTTGATTTACAATGTTGTGTTTGTTTCAGGTGTACAGCAAAGTGATTAAGTTATACGTATACATATATTCATTCTTTTTAAGATTCAAAATTAGATTCCACATATGAGTGATATCATATGATATTTGTCTTTGTCTGACTTACTTCACTTAGTATGATAATCTCTAGGTCTATCCATGTTGCTGCAAATGGGATTATTTCATTCGTTTTTATGGCTAACATTCTAAGAACATAAAGATGATTCTGACATCCCCATGGTTTAAAGTCTTCAATGAGTATTGCACTTAGGACCCTGTGTGGTATGGCATCTGCTTATCTTCCAACCTTATCCGGTTCTGCTCTCTCCCTTGCTGCACTTTAGCCACAATGGCTTTATTTCATATCCTTGAACACAACAACTTTGTCTTTCCTTTCATAATATGTCAGTACAAACATATGTCTCTGTCAGCTCTCTTTTGTGCTATTGCTATGATTAGCTCACTTCCTTCAGTGGGTCACTTACATGATACTGTCTTAGATAGGACCTCCCCATGTTATCAGAATTGATTGTTTTTTATTCTCTAGCATAGCCCCTTGTTACTTTCTTTCATAGCAATTTGTATTTAAATACTTATTTATTTGATACCTGTATTATCTATGTCATCACTAGATTACATACTTCATTAGTACAGAGACTATTCTTTGTTTCATACTTTATAAAATTAGTGTCTCACACAGTGCCTTGACATAGTAGGCACTCAATAAGTATTTCCTAAATAAACATGTAAGCTAAATGGAGTGGAAAATTGCTTTGAGATATGGGTATGAGTTAGCATTCCTTACAGCAGATCAAAATAAAGAATGACCACAGTTGTAGAGTTGGGACATGGCTTATGAGCTCCCTGGGTTTACACTTATTAAAACTTCTATGAACTTCAACCCAAGTATGATATGAAGTCCATAAAGCAACAGTAAAAAGGAAACACCATGAGCAGAGTTCATAGTCTGCTTCCCAAAATTACTGCCAGTATGATTCTCTGTATTGTTCTAAATGCAGAAAATTTTGTCCATAACAGATAAGAGCTATCCAGTCACTCCATTGATGTAGCTGATGGGAGAATTAATAGACCATAACAGTTTAGAAAATAAAAGTAGGGGTAGACTCAGATGCCTTTAATGGGAGACATCTTTCTTCTTCCCTTTATTGTGTATGAAATAAAAAATATTAAGGAAATATCAATCCTTATCATTCTTAGTAATCATTCATATCTTGGACCAGTTATTACATACTTGGGCAGAATCAGGGCATACTATATCAAACTCGGATTCCTTTTCCTATTTGGCATCAGTGTTTTGTAAATTTAAAGCCTCAATTCTGGGATCTACTCCCAGTGGGGATGCAATACAAGGGACTAGAAATAACCTCTGAAATAACTAAACATATACGAAAGTGGTTTTAAAGATACTGGACATCAGGCAACAAAGGACAATGAAGTCTGGGAGATTGTATACAAACAAGATGAACTTGAACACTGCCCCGGTTTTTGCCTGGAGAAAGCTCTAAGGCCGTGTTACAGGCAGAGAAAACCCAGATAGAATCCAGCGGTCTCCTTCAACCAAGAAGAGAAAGTTGTGAGTCTATGGAGACCAAGGTGGCTTGAGTTGACAGGGAAAAGCAGCAGAGAAAAGAGAGCTGCACATAGAGAGAGCTGAAGAATTCCCCCTCAAGTTTTTCTGTGTATACTGATTAAATACTTGCATGTAAAGGAAATATCTGAAACCAGAGGAAGAATTACCTGAAAGGATTAAAGAAAATAGTACTTTAACTAGGATTGAGAATAGTTCCTATTCCCACCAGCCAGAGTGGAAAGCCTCTTAATTCATAGGACATCAAGGAAAGTACTCAAAAGGCTTTCATCTCAGTAGTAGGGAAAATTCATCATGGATTACATACTGCTCTGGCCCTGCCTAAGAAAGTTGAAAAGCAAGACCCAAAGTAAGTCTACTGTTTCAGAGTAACTTATCTCTGTCCCAGAATAAAGGTAAAGATTATTTATAGAAATTCAAAAATATCCAAGATACAACGAAGTGAAATTCATAATGTTGGCATATAATAAAAAATTACCAGGCATGTCACAGAAGCAGAAAATATGATCAATATTGAGGAGTAAAACTAAAAATCAACTAAAACAACCCCCAAATGCAACACATGACAAAATTAGTAAATAAGAATGTTAGAACCGCGATTGTAATCCATGTGTTCAAGAAGCTGGGAAAAGACTGAGCATATTAAGTACAGACATGAAGAAAATATATATATCCTCACATCAAACTTCTTAAGATGAAAGCTACAATGTCCAAGATGATAAATACATTAGATGAGATTAACAGTAGATTAGACATCAGAGAATCACAGATAGAGTAATGAGAGTTTTCAAAAGGAAATAGGTGAAAAGAATGACAAAATGAAGATAACATCAGAGAGCTGTGGGAAAACTTCAAGCAGCTTAATAAATGTAAAATGGAGTCCCCAAAGGAGAAGGGAAGAAGAAAATAGTATAAAGAAGTATTTTTTTAAATGACAGAAATAGGTAAAAGTAAAATGAAAATATGCCATTGTAATAGTAATCAAAAGAACCTGGAGTGGCTATACTGATATCAAAGTAGATTTTAGAATGAACATTATGAGCAATAAAGAGAGTCATTTTATAGTGATAAGGGGGAGAAATTCATTAAGAGGACTTAACAATACTAATTATTTATGCATTTGATAATAGAGACTGAACATACATCAAGCAAAAACTGAAAGAACTGCAAAGAAAAATAGACAAATCCACAATTACAGTTGAATATTTCAACATCTACTCTTGATATTAATAATACAAGGAGACAGAAAACCAGTAAGGTTGTAGAGAACTTGAATAATACTCTCAAACAATTTGACCTAATTACATTTATTGAACATTCCCCCAAACCAGCCTAAACTGCTCAATTTTTTAAAAGCACATTGAACATTAAACAACATAGATCATATTCTGGAACATAAAATGAGTCTCAATAAATTTTCAAAGATTCAGTTCATAGAAAGTATGTTCTTTGAGCATGATGGAATTAAATTAGAAGTAATAATAAAAATAAACTTTGGAATTTTAGAGAACATCTAAATAACCCATAAGACAAAGAATTAAAAAGGAAATTAGAAAGTATTTTGAAGTGAATGTAAATGAATGAAAAACACAACATATTAAAATTTTCCTGATGCAGCTAAACAGTACTTAGAGGGAAATTTATAGCACTACACTCTTATATTAGGGAAAAAAAGGGTCTCAAATTAATGACCTCAGTTTCCAACTTTAACACACTAGAAAAAGAAGAGTAAATTAATCCCAAAGCAAGCAAAAGAAAGGAAATGATTCAGGTTAGAGAAGAAATCAATGAAATAAAAAACAGAAAAACAATAGAGAAAATTAATGAAAATAAAGGCTGATGTTTAAGAAAATAAATAAAATTGCAGGAACATCATTTCCCTTCCTAACCCATGTACTTGTGTGTGTGTGTGTGTTTTTCTTTCCATACGCGGGCCTCTCACTGTTGTGGCCTCTCCCGTTGCAGAGCACAGGCTCTGGATGTGCAGGCCCAGTGGCCATGGCTCACGGGCCCAGCCGCTCCGCGGCATGTGGGATCTTCCCGGACTGGGGCACAAACTTGTATCCCCTGTATCGGCAGGCAGACTTTCAACCACTGCGCCACCAGGGAAGCCCGAGTGTGTTTTCTGAATATTAGAATAGAGGACTATCTGAATACTCTACCCAATGCTCCATAAAATACAATGTTTTCTCATTTGGTTAGTATGAATGGCATTGTTTTCAGCCCTGTATAACAGGTAATCCTTTTGGGTGTTTTTTTCCCTGACTTCTGATATTTTCTTCATGCATATGCAATGTTCAGTATTATGTCAAATACTCAAGAAGGATCTTCTGCAGATTTCAGTGTCCTTTCTCTGTGTAGCCCTCTCCTCTTGAGAATTCTGTTTGATAAACTCTAGTTGCCTTGCTTTACCTGGGCTCTTAGCTCCATCTCCTTATGACTCAGATTCTGTGCCTAAGTTCCCCCTTCCTGTTTCAGTGGTCTAGAAACACTTCAAGGCAAATTTTAGGGGCAATTTTAGGGCTCAACTAATTTGCATTTCTCAGGCATCACCGTCCTTTGTTGCCATAGTCCGATGTCTTGAAGACTTTTGTTTCACTTATTTTATCCAGTTTTTGATTCCTTCAGTAGGATCGTTAATTAAGTCGCTATAACTCCATTTTTGATAGTAGAAGAACTTTAAATTTGTTTTGTATTTTTATACATTTGGATTTGTTTGTCATGTTATTTTCTGTTTTCTCTTTGTACTTCTTTTCTGTGCCCAAATTTGTTTGGTCTTTTTTCATCATTTGAGTTTGTAACTGTTCTATTCTGTTACCTCCTAAATTGAATTGGAATTTATAATCCGCCATTTTTTCTTTTGGTGGTTGCGTTAACAGTGGCAGTTAAAAAGTATTTGCAATAGAATACTCATAACACCTAGAATTACAATGATTATAAACCCATAGTTTTCTTCAGGAAAAGGAAACAATATAGCTACTTGAGATTAATTTTATACTCCTAGACAGCAATTTATAGAGTGCTTTTGATATTCAGCATTGGATTATAGCCATAATATACTAAAATAAACATTGAAATTAGCAAATGTAGCATTGAGAATATGTTTAGAATACAAAAATATTATTGGTCTTTTTAAATTTCACACTTTGTGTTGCTGTTGCTTAAATATTGCAGCCACCTTGATTTGATCCAGAAGTAATTGAAGGCAACTAATGATACATGATAAGTTGTCAATGCTCTCGAGCCAAAGACCATCAGAAATATACTTATGGTTGAACAAGTTGGGTTTACTGCTTGTTTCTTCAAAAGAAAATGCACACCATCAAGAACTGTGAGTCACCTCAGTAGAAGAGTTTTAGAAATAACTTTTTAAAGAGTTTGGGTTTATCAATTTTGAATAGAATTGAGGAAGCAGACTTTGTTCTGAATTGGATGCTGTCAGAGAGTGGGAGTAATTCTATCTTAATAAATCTTATCTAAAAGGAGAAAAGACTAGACTGAGGCTAAAATTGTAGTAATTCCTACTAGCCAAGATAGGGGGATGTTTACACATTTTTGTGGTTCGGGAAATGTTAATATTTTTGTTTGTATTCAGACGTGATTATGCTCTTGTCCTTGATCCATCAGAGTCACAGTTGGCCTTGTGTGACATTGATGTTCTCTGAAATGACTTTCCATAGGAGAGCACCAAGGTCTAACTATGAATGCCAGATTGGCTCCTGACTGTCAGGGACTGCATTTCTCTGTCTCTAGATAAACTAAAATGAAACTTGGTAAGAGAAATCAGTCAAAGAAGCATTGATGATAAGAAAGCCTGTGAAAGCCAAAAGAATGCACAGTATCCAAAATGTGCACCGTTGTATTAGTGTTCTCCAGAGAAACAGAACAGATAAAATATGTATATAGAATATATATACTTCTTTTTTTTCTCAAAATGTAGATTCTCTTTAAGAAAAAAAAGTTCATATTTGTATTAAATTAAATTAAATTAAATTAATTAATTAGTTAATTTCTTGGTTGCACTGCATGCGGAACTTCCCCAATGGATAGAACCCATGACCCCTGGAGTGGAAGGGCGGAGTCTTAACCACTGGACCACCAGGGAAGTCCTAATTTAATTTTATTTAGAAGTTCCTCTACTTTATCTGGTTTTAGGGCTCATCATAATTTTCCTGTTCTAGGGCTCTTAATTTCCTTTTATACTCTGAATTACTATAGAGCATAAAAACTGCAGTTCTCAGCATGCACTGCTACCAGGATTCTCTTGTTTCTACCACCTCAATTGTGGACCACATCTCAGGATAAATAGTTTGTGTCATCAGTTACCTGCTCTCTTTCTGCCAGGGTTGCCCTTCTATTTGTGGATGTGTAGAAATGATTGTACCAGGGTGGGTCTTTAAAAATTTTTTAATATATTTTATTTCCCCAGTATCTCCAAACTATTATCATTTCAACAAGTAATCAATATAAAAATTTGAGATATTTAACATTTTTTCATACTAAGTGTTTGAAATTCAGTATGCATTTTATACTTACAGAACATTTCAACTTGGGCTAGCCATATTTTAAGTGGTCCATAGCCACATGTGTCTAGCAGCTACAGTAGTTATTGATTAGCACAGGTCTAAACTACAAATCTCATGAGGGCACGGATCTTGTCTGTTTTGCTCACTGCTTTGTACAGAGGCTGGCATGTAATATGTACTCAAGAAATAAATATAATGAATAATAAATATTTATTCTAAGGATTGGCTCACATGATTATGGAGGCTGGTGAATCCAAAATCCGTAGTGTGGGTTGGCAAGCTGGAGACCCAGGAAGAATCAATGCTGCAGTTCAAGTCTGAAGGCCACATGCAGGCAGAATTCCCTCTTGCTCAGGAGAGGTCAATATTTTATTCTATTAATTCTTTCAACAGATTGGATGAGACCCATCCACATATAGGGGACAATCTGCTTTACACAGAGTCCTTTGATTCAAATGTTAACCTTATCCAAAAACAATACCCTCACAGAATAATCAGAATAATATTTGACCACATAACTGGGCACCATGCTCCAGCCCAGTTGACACAAAATTAATCATCACAACCATGAAATATTATACACTTGCTAAAAAAGGAATATAAGCAGTTATGTGTTTCACAAAGTTCAATAACTAGTTTCTCTGTAGAAGCACAACTCTTCCTGCTACTGAGACCAGGGGTACCTTTCCCTGCTGGCTCTCATAAAATGGATAGGCAAGTCACGTGGCTGTCAATGGACAAGAACATCTATGAGTGTACTGCTTTGGAAATATGCTCCACTCTGTTCTTATGACTTCTATTTATATTTAGACACATCCCCACATGCTTTGAGGTTGAAATCCTACAAGAGAGGTTGCTCTGGTTGTCTGTGAATCAGCATGGCTTGTTAGATTTCTGAAGCTAATGATGAAAATATATGGGTTGTCCTTTCTAACCTTTAATGTTAAGAACAGTGAGCATGATGTTTGTCTGCAAAATGAGACAAGTTTTGAAGTTTATTCTGTAACTAGACTTCATCAGTGTGAGCCAGATTGATAACATATTGCAAATATTTAGGCAAAATAAGTGGGTGAGTTGTCCAAAAGAATAACTGTATATTCTAAAGTCCCTCAGATCTTTGTAGGGAATAGCTTTCCCAATAACAGTTGAGAAGCATCAATTCCTGGGAATGGTGTGAGTAGCAGTCTATGCCTGGGACCAGTAATAATTTGAGACCTTCCTTTAGGAGCTAATGAACTTTTAAAAAGTCTTTCATGTGCCCACATTTACTTTTGTTATTTTGCATTGTGGCTAAATTTCTTGCTTTGTTCTTACATTGTTATGTATGTCCTTCTTATTCTTTCAGCTGGGCTTCAAATTCTTTTTGGGGAGAGCTTGTCCTTTATTTATTTGGCGCAGGTGGCACCAGTTACAAAAGCATTGAACAAACAGGGGTTGCCTAGCCCTTAAAGATATTGTTGAGTGGTCAAATGAAGGAAAGAAAGTGTGAATGTATTGATAAATGAATGAATACCAGGATAAGGAGAATCCCAAATCACTCCAGCCCATGTTAAAAAGCTCTGTGAAGACTATAATTAGTGCCCATGTGCCTCTGGTTATTGTCTACAATAAAGTAAATAAAATGCCAAGCAGCACCTTGCAACATAACTTTTATCCAGTAACTGAATTGAGGAGATAAGACAGCACACTACAAGTATAAATTGATGCAGTTTATTCTTTTGTGATAGTCTGATATCTCAGAGTTTCTCCTATCTGAACTTTTATTATGAGAAAGTAACCAGAACACTGAGTAAGTAATTAGAGTTGTTGAGTTTATGTTCTGGCTGTACCACCTACTACATCTCTGACATTAGACAAGTCACTATGGGTTCTTAAATTGAAAACTAGGAAAATAATTCCCACTTTGCCTGTTAGTGCAGTGTTCAGGAGATGTGATAAATGTGATGGCCTTTATAGGCAACAAAACCCTAGAAGGTAATAGAAATGGTGTTTTTGAGTCTCTTGGTTCTGCAGGAACAATGCTAATTTCTTATCCACTCATCTTTCACCTGTGACTTTGTTTGGATGTGCATTTCCTACAGTCCATCAGAGACTAAAAATGTAAGATGAATTAAAACATGGAAGCCATTGTGCAGATAATTTAGAAAACTAGTACACTTGTGTTTGGCATTTCCAGAGAATGGCAGTAAATAACATTAGTGAGGGGCTTCCCTGGTGGCACAGTGGTTGAGAGTCCGCCTGCCGATGCAGGGGACATGGGTTCGTGCCCCAGTCTGAGAAGATGCCACATGCTGCGGAGCGGCTGGGCCCGTGAGCCATGGCTGCTGAGCCTGTAAGTCCAGAGCCTGTGCTCCGCAATGGGAGAGGCCACAACAGTGAGAGGCCCATGTACCGCAAAAGATAAATAAATAAATAAATAACATTAGCGAGGTACCCAGGAGCAAGGTCGTGTAGGATCTGGTAGGCTATGTGAAGGACTTCGAAATCTATTTTGAGAGTCATGGAAATTTTTCTGGAGCACTGAGAGCAGAGTTACATGATATAATTTATGTTTTAAAAGGATCTCTTTGGAGAATGTGGCAGGTAGTCTCCAAAGATGGCTCAAAATGGGCCATATTTCCCAGAATTCATACACTTGTGTAGTTCTCTCCCACCACAATGAATATGGCCTGGCATTTGACTTATGCTAACCAATAAAATGTACAAAAGTGTTGCTGTACCAGTTCCAGGTCTAGTTTTTAAGAGGACTGCCACTTACTTTGGGAGTCTTTACCTACCATGTAATAAGCCTGGATATCATACTGAAGAGATCACAAGGAGAAGATGTTAGAGAGGGAGAAATTTCCCTCTCTATACATCTTGATTTTTTTGTGGTTGGACTAATGATAACATTGACACAAGACAGATTAACAGGAGAAAAAGAAGCAAATTTTAATTCTTGCACAACGAGGTCTCATAGAAACGAAACTTAAGAGGTGGCCAAAGCAGGAAGCTTTCATACTCTTTAGACAAAGAAGGAAAAACTTTCTGAAGAACTGACAGGACAATGAAACTCAGGTTTAAGTACCCAATTAGTGAAGAATCTAAACAGAGTTTGCATTTGGAGTAGTAAATTGAAGAACTAACAAGTTTTGTTTATACAGTCTTCTCAGCCTGACGTTCCTGTCTTTGGTGATAGGGTGTCCTTCTACCTCCAGGTGCAGGAGATTTATTTCCTGCTTTCAAGGAAACAGAAAGGAGGGTCAGAGTGTCCCTCTTGTGTTGGCCATTTCTTAAGAAACTGTAATTCAGAATAATCAATATGCCATGGAGGCATGTTTTGGGGTGGCTTACTCTGGGCCCCAACAAGGACAAACCCTGAGACCACATGGAGAAAGAAAGGCCCAGGTTTTTCAGTGTCCTAATCACTATCCAACTGCAACTGTGTTAAAGACATCAAATGAGATGAACCAAATCATTGCTCAGCTGAGCCAAGTCATCACACAGAACCATGAAGAACAATAAAATTATTGTTGTTTTCAAGTCACTATGCTTTAAGAAAGTTTGTTACACAATAGATAGAACATGGATGTGGAAAAGCAAAAGAAGAAGAGAGAACAGAGGGTTATTCAGTTGTCCAGGTGAGATGACGTGGTCTTCAACTAACATTTCAGGAGGTAAGAAGACATTGGAGTCAGAGATGATGGGATTTGTTGATGGACTGATGGTGGGGTGGGAGATAAACAGAAAAGTCAAGACATTCCATGTTTATTGGCTGGCATGACTGGGATAGCAATGATACCACATAGAGTTGAGAAAAACTTAGAAAAAAGTCTATTTAAGAAGGACAAATAAGAGTTTAACTGTTAGATATCACTATTAATGTGACTATTAGATATCAAGTAGAGATGTCATATAAGTAGTTAGATCCCAGAGGGAATGTTCGAGTTGAGGTATTATTATTGGAGGCACTAATGTGTGGGTGACACTAGTCTATGGTGCTGGATGAGGTCAGCCAGAAATGACTGTAGTCAGAGAATAGAAGTGGTCCAAGGTGTAGTCCCAAGTATGCCAGTACTTAGAAGTCAGGAAGATTTGTAGAATCCAATAAAAGAGACCAAGAAGAAATGACCAGTGAGAGAGGAAAATCAAAAAAATATGATGTCCTTAAATCCAAGTAAAGAGGTGTTTGAAAGAAGAAAGTGTGAATTGTTGAGTCAAATGCTCCTGAGATATTTTGTAAGAAGAGGATCAACCATGACCACTGGATGTGACCTTATGACTGTCATTATTGGCCAAGAACAAGACTAGTTTCACTGGAGTAGAGAAGATAAAAGCCTGACATGACAAGATCAAGAGAGAGTTGGTGATGAAATAATGGAGACAATGAGGATAAAAACGGTTTTATATCTTTTTGCCACTAAAGGAGCAGAGAAGTAAGTTCAAAATTGGAGGTATGTAGGATTGCAAGAGGATTTCTAAAAGCAGGAAGATGTCGCATATATGTTACGTCTTGAGAATAATCCAGTGAATGGAGAAACCTGATGGCAGGGGAGATGAAATAGGTAATTTCAGGAGCTAGGATCCAGAGCACAGCTGGAGGAACTGATGTTATCTAAGAGAAATGCTGCTCACCTATAATTCAGGAAGGAAGCAGTGTACAAAGAACAGATGTTTGATCTTGGTGGATTTGATGGAATGGAATGAGGAAGTTATCTTCTGATGCTTCTGTTTTTGTTTCTAGAATGATGTTTTGGAGACATGATGATAGAGTTTTGAGGAGAAATAAAATATTGTGAAATAAGTGTCTGAGTAGAGTGAATGGACCAGGCGTCTGGAAGCATATTTGAAGTTCTGAGTTTCTGTTTCTCTACAGAAGAAGGATGTGATCCTGACTCTCTATTCTGTTGCTACATACTGTGTTGTTCTGCCCAAAACTCATGGCTGAAATTGTTCTGAATTAATATTGCCAGACTGCTTATGTAAGTAGGCTGAGTGAATTGTCCCAGATCCCATATCTGTTGAGGACAGATTCAGGATGGATGTGCCACTGTGTGAGATATTGATCAGGACACCTTATTAGACTCTATATAGGCAGAAATGCCTTTGCCTATCATTGTGAAAGTTTTAACAACACCCTATGCAGAGTTATTTCAAAGGATATTATTTCATTCTGGAGGTAGAAACTGTGTTTGCTCTGCATATGTTTACTTGTTGAAGCCATGCAGCTGGCCTCAGGATGGTTCCTTGTTCTTCAGATGACTATGAATTATTATTAGTGTGTTATCATTCTATCTTGCTGCTCCAGCATTTTTGTCAACACATTTTCATCCATCAACACATTTTTTTTCTGACTTATTCCTTATTTATCAGTGAAGAACCATTGGACTACAGAGAGATCTTAAACTCCTGAATACCATGGATTCCTGAGGTGTATATATATATATGTGTGTGTGTGTGTGTATATATATATAATATATATAACTGATTTTAAAAGATAATCATTCAGTTTTTCATCAAGTGGTAAATTAAAAAAAATTGTTAGCAGAAGCCTGTTTTAAGAATAGACTAGTTACTGTATTTTAAAAAAATGAATAGAACATCCAACATCGTAGAAGGAAAAGAGAAATGACCTGGTGATGAAACTCATGGAGGAGTAACAGGGAAATGTGATTTGTCTTTCCCAGAGCCAAAAGAAAAAAGAAGTTGTCACAATCTATTTTTGAGCCATAACTTCATTTACCTCATACCAGAGCTGTATGAAAACAAAGTCTTATTGGTCAGAATAGTAAGTATTGATACATCATGAAACACATAATGATACAGAGAATATACTTATGAAAGATAAATTTCTGGTGCTAGTTCAGAAATGCTCTAAGTGCTCTGATGTTAAATAAAAACACTCTGGCCAATTTCAGAGTGTCATTTTCTGCACTGCAGTATATTTGTAATTTTAAGTCAAATGTAGGACTTTTCACTTGGGGATAAAAAAAAAACCATCTGGCTTTGAGTTACTGATTGTCTAATGGAACGAGCAGCAAAAGCATTCAGAAGTGATAATAGGCAGACGATTTCAACATATTCTTTAGCTTCTTTGATTCCCCTGGGGGATAAATATTTCATTCTGTGGAATGGGAATTAGCTTTTGAAATAACACTGATAGCACCCAGAATTTTCTCAGCCCCGTGACTCTAGAGAAACTGTTTAGTCCAAGTAATTGAACTTTTGGAAATGGGACTGGTGGATGTCCACAGGCTGGGGTTAAACGCAGACCAAAGCATGGCAAGAAGGTATTCAGGTATGTAATAAGTTGGTGTAGCAGGGCATAGTCAGACAACAGTTATTGGGAGGATAGCTGAAAGAACATATGTTTCCCATACACTAGAGGGAAAGCTTGAGAGGGTGCCTGAGGATGCCTGGCCTTGTTAAGGTGGAATAGAATAGGAGAGGGATATCCTGGGTTCTCAATATAAATACTGGGAATTAGAATTATAACTATAGCTGAATTAAATAATGGTAAAGACTCCTACCTTACATTTCCTTATCTGTGAAACAAAGCCACATGATATTAACTTGCCTTTTAATTTTCTTAGATTGTTTCACCTTTCCCCTGAAATATAGGATTTGTGTACTTTGGGGTATTTTTCTCATCTATTGATGTTGGACATGGATGAGGAACTCAGGCACCATGGAACGGTAATAGCAAAGGTTTCATTGTGCCAGGAGAGCTCTTCCAGGATGTTTAGAGCTCAGGAGACAGAGGAAGAAGCTTCTCAGAATGAACAACTTCTCTTATAGAGCCAAGGCAATATTTGTCATAAGGAAAAAGTATTTTTTCTCTTTCTATTATGTTTTATTCAGAAGACATGAGGAGTCTGATTCTAATTCCATTCTGTCTGCCACAGGATATAAACAGAAATCTCCTAAGATTTGGAAAAGTACAACGATTTAATTTACATAAAACCATACGGGTCACAAGTACTAAATGGTGATCCTGGTAATTGTAATAACACTTACTTGAGGCACTTAGAGAAGCAATATCACAATATCTGGGGGACAGGGACACTAAAATAATTCCAATCTGGAAGGTCATGGAAAAAAATTTTATAGAGAAAACAAAACAACAGCAATAACACCAAACCCAGTTCTAGAACAAAAATACCATTTTTAGATGGTTGAATAAGTCCAAATCTTAAAATATTTCTCTGTCTCCTATAAATAGCTAAATGAGGGACAAATAGTGGAAAACAAAGCCAAAATACAGAAATGATGGTCCTATAGGCAATTAGGTACAAACAATAGGGCTCTCTGCAGAGAAAATTGTGCAGACCTTTTGACGCTTAGCCTGGCATTCTGGGACGAGCCCTGGAAAGCAGCAAAACTGGCAGAACGTACCACCAGGGAGCTTGGTGTCTCCATGACCCAGAGGGTCAAAGAAGCTGAAGGAGGACTAAGTCATTCCAGTCCTTGAGGCGGCAGAATTCAAGATTCTGAAGAGAAGGAAGGCCTCTTCCAGGTGCATTGGCAAGAAGCATGCCTCATTCTATATTACAGGGATTTTGCTGCTCAGATTTTGTGATGACTGGGTAAGAATGATATATCTCCTCTAAGGGGATCCAACAGCTGGAAGAATGGTTATCAATTAAAACAAATAAACACTTGGTATAATAGACCAGATTTTTATAGACAGATAAAAAATTTAGGGATACCCTGACAGCATTTAAGGAGATACAAATGCAGCACACAAAATATTTTTCTGGAGTTAGAAACCACAATTATCTAAATAAATCCATTCAGTAGATGAATTGAGGGAATATATTGTCACTGTTGAGGCCAGAATGAAAAGCCTTTGAGGTCAAAGAGCATAAATTATCTCAAAAGCCAGAATAAAGACAAGGAGATAACAATTAAGAGGGGAAAGATGAGAGATTTGCTTGATAGATCCAGGAATCTAACGTGAATAATTGTGAAAGGAAAGAAAAAAAAATATATAAAGGATATGTATTACTTAAAAAAAGAAAAACAAAATCTCTGAGCTGAAGATAAAGTTGCATCTATAAATTGAAGAGGGCTTATCAAATTCCTGGTAGGATGAAAAATTAACTGGTTCATATTCTGATAATATTTATTAACTCTAAGAATACAGGACAATCTTATAAAAGTCATTAGAGATAGAATAAGTTATCTACAAAGGAAAAAGTTAGTCTGACATTTGACTATTCATTTGCAACACTAAGGGCTCTAAGCTCATCTTAAACAATCTCCTAAGGGAAAAAAATATTGTGACTCCAGAAATTATCGAACTGTCGGTGTAGAAGAATTCAGGTAGGCTCTCTTAGAGTAAAAATCCTTGAAACAGAAAAAACAATATAACTATGGATAAAATGTTTAAAGAAATAAATAGTGACATAAAAATGAACAAGTAAAAGGCACTAGAAAAATAAATAGGCAGATATGAAAAAAGAACCAAATATAACTTTTGGAAATAGAAAATGCTGGAATAACTCAAAGACATAGCTCAGAATAAATGTGCTTGAAGGTACTACTGAGGTAATTAATGCATCCCAGAGAGACAAGGAGATGGAAAATATGAGACAGGTTAAGATAGAGGGATAAAAAAATGAGAAGGTTTAAACTGTTTAAGTAGACTTCTAGTAAAAGAGCATAGAAAAAAGTGTATAAAAGGAACTACTTGAAGAGATGCTCTCTGAGTATTTGATAGATTAAAGAAACAAATCCATAGACTCCCAAGAAAGCAAAACACCCATCAGTCTGGATAAGCACAATGAAATTTATACTTACATAAATTGTGGTAAAACTGAAGAAAACAATAAGTATAAAGAAAAATCTTAAAAATCCATCAGATAAAAAGGAAGTCACCCACAAGAAATAAAGTTTGGACAGTTAATAGATTTCTCAACAGGAAAAAAAAAATTAAGCCAGAAGCCAATAGTATAATATTAATATAAGTGAAGTCCAGAGAAACAATATTTGACAACTTAGCATTATGTACTCAACAAAACTATTTTTAAATAATAAAGAAGAAATAAAGACTTTTTCAAATAAAAATTTGGTTCACCACAAAATATGTTACATTAGACAGAGTAACTCTAGGTTAGGATCCAGTATGAATTCACCTCAAATCTCAGTGGCTGAAAACATTAAAAAATTATTTCTTAATCATACGAATTTTGCTGTGCTTCTAGGGTTTTCCAAGGTAGGCCCTTCCAAATGTTTTACTTAGGAATTTATATACTATATCTTCTGACTCCATGTTGGCATAGAACTTCCATCTGTAAGGCAGAGAAAGAATTTTTCACTTCCTTAGCCAAGAAGTAGTCAAAGTGCCTACCTAATTACTCAGGAACCGTGTAGTATCAGAGAAGGGAAGGGCATTGCTGAATATTAGTAATATATACCAGGAAGAGAGACTAAATTAAATTCTGAAAGATGAATCTACAGAAGCAGGCAACTTATTTCAGAAGGAACTTCTGATGTAAGAAATAATGGTGTGCAAAGAAAGTCATAAAAAATAGTAATAATAATGATGTTTAATTATTAGGACCCACATGACAGCACTAGAAAGTGGAAAAATAGTAGAACTTAAGGTGGGGGAGATTGATCTACACTTAAGCAATCAAAGTTCCTGTATGGTTTCCGAGGGTTAAAAAATACAATTTGGACATTGTTAAGCTTAATAGGTATAGTAATGGATTGTGTACATTACAATTAGATAAGAGGGAGTAAAATTGAATATGAGAAATAAATAGGAAAATACAATAAAACAGAGAAAAAAGAAGAGAAAAAAATAGCAAAAATAGCTAAAAGTATTATGGCAGTAGTGAGTCAAATATATTAGTAACTTTATTAATAATTCACAAATTAACTTGTTAATTTAAAAAATAATGTGAATTTGAATAAAATGAAGAAAAATAAGTTAAAAACTTAGCTGTATGTGGTTTACAAGAGACACTCTAAAACTTAAGGACATGGATGGAGTTTAAAGATATAGAAAACATGTACAAACACTATCCAAAAGAAAGCTGAGGTAGCTATACTGCTATCAGAAAAAAATAGACATTAAGAAAAAACATATTATTAAAGTTCAAGGGGATAGTACTTAACAATAAAAAATTCAGTTCACCAAAATGACAGAGTAATTCTAATAGAGTATATGTCAAATAAAATAGCCTTGAAATACTAAAAGCAAAAATTTGGATACTTATTGGGAGATACTGACAAATTTACTGTCATACTGGATTTTAGCACAGTTTTCTCAATCACTGAGAAGCTAAGAAAATGAAAAACTTAGAAAACATGCCTAAGATTTGAAAAACACAATTATAAAACTAGACCCAACTACAATCTTCTCAAATATGCATGGGACTGTTACAGAACTTGATCCCATGCAGGCCTTAAAGTCTACCTCAATAAATGACTTCAGAACATACAAACGATGTTCCTTGACTATAGTGTAATTGCACTAGAACACAATAAGAACAATATGAAAAAACACAATCAAATGTACACACACAAATATGTATATATATATAAGTGTGTAATATACATACATGTACATAAACTTAAGAATGAAAGAACAAAAGGAAAATAAAGCAGAAAATTAAAAAGAATCATAGCAAAATAGTGAAATGTAAGAAAAGCACCATTTAAAGGGAAATTGATAGCTTTAAAATCTTGTATTAGAACAAAAGAAAGATTGAAAATTAACGCGTTAAGCAGTCAACCTAAGAAATTAGAAAAAGAACAGAACTACTCTCAGCTGCATGATGAATAAGGTCTGAGGATCTAATGTATAACATGGTTACTATAGTTGATAACACTATATTATGCAAGTGAAGTTTGCTAACAGAGTACAACTTAATGTATATATATATACACACACACATATAGAACAGAACAAAATTTTTAAAAAGTGAAAGAAGAATATAAAGAGGTTACAGTAGGCATTAATGAAACAGAATCCAAAGATGACATAGTCTCAACAAAATCTAAAGTTGGTTCTTTTGAAAAAAAAAAAGGAAAATCTTTGTAGAGTTTTAGCAAGAAAACTGTTAGACAAAATAAAATAAGATTAGGGAGATAAAATGGGCATAAATGTAATTTACTATAATTTATTAAAAAGAAATAGTCTGACTACTCCTACAATCTTCATACAATTGACTTTATAGTTAAAATTTTTCTCCCAAGGTAAACACTTGCACCAGATGGCCTTACAGGCTGATTCTAATAAATTCTTGAGGAACAGAATATTGCAATCTTATAAAAACTATTCTAGAGAATAGAATAAGAGATAATATCTCCTAACTCATTTGAATCCAATAGAAACTTATGTCCATATCAGACAAAATTACAGACCTATCTCACTCAACAGGATGCAAAATTCCCAAGCAAAATGTTGATGAATAAAATCATGAACAAGTTGAATTTATCCCAGGAAGGCATAAGTCTCTAGAAATATCTTCTACAGTGTTAACATAGTAACAAGACCAAGATATATGGTCATACTGATACATATAAGAAAAGCATTTGATGAAATTCAACATCTGCTCATGATAAAATTCTTATCAAAATAGAAGATAGGATTTCCTTTACTTGATAATTGAAATCTAACATAAACCAAAAGCAAACATTTTGAATGATATAATATTTTAAAAGCTCATTTTATTTTAGGAATAAGATAAAATTACTGTTACCACTGTAAGACAAGAAAATAAAAGAAACAAAGTTTAAAAAGATATTCAAACCATTAGAAGAAATAGAGTTCACTAATACAGCTGAATATAATGTCAATATACTAAAACTCTTTGCATTTCTATACACAAGCAATTAAATTTGAAAAATAAATTAATATGTCTATTAAAACTAGAATATAAGCTGCCTAGATTTAAGTCTAACAAAGGATAGGCAAATGATGTATGAAAAAAAGGTAAACATCTTCTGACACATAGTCAAGAAAGTAAATAGAGAAGTATATTGTGTTATTAGGTTATAAGATGTTGATTCTCCCCAAATTGATCTGTCAGTTGAACACTATTGAAATTAAAATTCCAATAAGGATTAAATTTGTGTATGTGTGTGAAATTTAGCAAGGTATGTAAGATGATAGGTAGAAAATTGTCCTATCAACCATCAAACCTTTATAGAGATATGATAGTTTAGGTCCGTGTAGTATTGGACTTAGGAAAGACAAACTGATAAATCTATATAAACACAAGAGATATGAGAAGTGGAATTGTAGAAGAGGAAAAATGTAATAGACTATGTTGTGAAAATTGCTTAGAAATGGGGAAAATTGAAGTTGGACCCCATATCACATACAAAAATTGATTTCAGGTAGATTAAATCATTAAGTGTGAAAAACAAAATGAAAATAGAAAAAATGAAGGCTGAACCTGTATGACCTTTGAGTAATACAATTTTAAAAAAAATAATATTCATAAAATAACAATAAATAAAACATTTGACAAATTTCCCTAAATTAAAGAACTCTGTTCATTAAAAGACAACACTAGGAAAAGTGAAAAACAAGTTAGAGAAAAATAGAAGACATTTGGACATTTTCTTATCAAAACTCAGAGGAAGTTTTTTTTTGGCCGCGCTACAGGATCTTAATTCCCTGACCAGGGATTGAACCCGTGTCCCCTGCAGTGGAAGTGCAGAGTCCTAGCTACTGGGCTACCAGGGAATTCCCCTGATCATAATTCAATAAATATTAATTTACTCATAAGAGAATTGGTGAATAAGATGATATTTATAAAAAGAAAATAGAAACAATAGAAAAACTAAATCAACAGATAAAGCCTCTCAAATAATTATTTGGTAAAAGAGGAAGTCTATATCTGAAAAATAAAAATAATGAAAAGGCTACATACCTGAACTTTTGTCATATAGTTGTAATAAACTAAGTAAATAATCAAGAAAGATGAAAAGAAAAAAAATTAAGCACTTAACATAAGAACTAAGAAAAAAAATAAACCTAAAGAAAACAAGTAATAAATAAATAAAAGTAAAAGCAGAAAATAATGAATTAGAAAATGAAAATCATTAGAAATAATGAACAAATCTTGTGTTGGTTTTTTAGGGAACAAAACAAGACCATAAAATTGTTAAAATTGTTAGCAAAACCAATCAAGGAAAAGAGAGGAGAATTTGACAATAAAGAATAAAAAATGATAATAAGGAAATAACAAAAGCTACTAAGGAAATTTAAAGATGCAAAAGAGATGGTTCTGCCCATATTATGCATTTTAATTTGATGAAATACATTTTCTACAAGAATGTAAACTGCCCAAACTGCCCCCAAAAGAGAGGAAATAATAGTACTAAGTGTTGTTTATCCTGTGCCAGGTACTGTTCTGAGAACTTTCCATACCTTAATTCTTTTAATCTTCACAACAATTTTATGAGGTAAGAATTATCATTATTTTTTTATCATTCGTATTCTTCAATGAAGAAATGGAGGCACAGAAGGATAAATGCTTCACTAAGGACACATAGCTAGGAAGTGCTGAAACCAAGATCCTAACTGTGGGCTTCCAGCACCAGAGTCCATGATTTCAGCAAGTTTACTACATTGCCTCTAAGAAAACGTAAGCAAGCCAAATGCCACAGAAGAAATAGAAATTGCTGTAAAATGTTACTTCCGGAAAAAAGCATCAGGCTAGAGAGAGGCAAAGAGAATTCTACTTTGCTTTGAACAAGATCTAATGAATACTATTTGACAAGTTCCAGAGAAGAGAAACAAAATATTTCCAATTTATTATATGAAACAAACATAACCTTGATCTTAATTCCCCCCAAATATAGCACATAAAAGTAACTCAAACTCACATATGGATACTGATAGAAACAGTTTAAGTAAACAGATTCTAAGCAAACAAAATTGAGCAACACATTAGCAGTGTAATAAACTGCATTTTATTCTAGTTACATAACAAAGGCTCAGCACCAGAAAAGCTAGTAATATAATTCAGCAATGAATACATTAAAATAGTAATTTTACATGTAAATAAATGCTGAAAATAAAATTGATAAAGGTTATTACTTATGATTGGAAATTTATCTTGTTAAATAATGTGTTGCAATAGGAAATTGATTTATCCATACTATATGCAATAATAGCTCATATGCAATAATTTTAGTACTGTGGTACTCCAGGCAATGCTCTCCTCAAAACAATTGACAAAGAAGCCAGAGAAATGAAGTCAAATATTGAGGAAAAAAAAGAATGAAAACAATGTGATTTTACTACACACTCATAAAAATGGCTATAATTAAACAGACCAAAAATACAAAATCTTGCAGAGATGTGGTGCAGTTAGAGCTCTCATATATTGTTCTTTGGAGTGTAAATTGGGACAGCCACTTTGGAAACCAGTTTTGCAATATCTGCTAATACTAAATACATACACAACCCTTGAGATGAAATTTTATATATACTTATGTATATATGTAATATAGTTTGTATAAATGTATTTAAGAGAAATAAGTGTATATTTCCACTTAAAGACATTTACAAAATATGTCTGTAAAATATTTTGTGTAATATGTAACATCTTATTGATAATAGCTCCAAACTGGAAACAACCTAAATGCCTATTAATAGTAGAATGGATAGATACATTACGGTATATTTATATATAACCACTCAGCTACTAGATATAACTACTGCCACCTGTAACAACATGGATGAATCGCACTGTCATAATGATGGGTAAACAAAACTACACACAAAAAGTACAAAATGTATGATTCTATTTATATGAAGTTGAAGAACAAACAAAACTAACGTCTGGCTATAGAATGGTGGCTACCTGGGTCTAGGAGGTATAGGAGTGGGTTTTGTCTGGGAACGGAAGCAAGGATTTACACATATACAAGCATTCATAAACATTCATCAAACGGTACACTCAAAATTTGTGTTCTTTATGCATGTTTGACCTCAACAAAACCTTAAAAAATAAAATGTGCACAAAGCATACATATAAAGGCAAAGTTTAAGGGCTTTTAATACAGCACAAATAAAGATTTCTGTTATCCAAATAGCATCATGGACAAAATGAACAGAGACGCATAGAGCTGGAAATGATTCTGGCACAATATACAACTAAAAAGGATTAAACTCTTAAGCATACAAGAAATTACTTTAGAAAAAATAACAGGAAAATCACTAATAAGCCAAGAAAAGAGGTAATAGATCAATTACATTCAGAGGAAGAAACATGCAAACCTAAAAGGCTGTAAAGATTGTTCAATCTCATTAGTGACGAAAAATTTCAAATTAAATAAAACAATGAAATGCCATTTTTTGCCATCAAAATTAAATAGGATATCAGCTTGGAAAACTGAATCTCTTCCTACTTCTGAAGTATAAATAGGTGGATTATTCTTCAGGGCAATTTGCAGTGAGTTTGTGTATGTACATGTGTCATAACTCATCAACTCTATTTCTTGAGGTGTACTCTTGAGAAAAAGCCATTCTATATATACACAAAGAAATTTCCAGCATTGCTAGTAAAATCAAAGAATGGGAAATCATCTAAATAACCATCAACAGGGACTTGATAGGTAAAATATGGTATTGCCAATGATGGAATACCACGCTACAGTGAAAAGGAAACTACTGTGCCTGCAGGGTACAGGATAGAGACTCACAAGAGTATTTTGAACAAAAATGTTGAAGTAACACAAAGAGTTGAATAGGGACTTCCCTGGTGGCCCAGTGGTTAAGATTCCATGCTTCCACTGCAGGGCGTGCAGGTTCAACCACTGGTCAGGGAACAAAGATCCTGAATGCCATGTGGCGTGGCCAAAAAGTAAAAAATTAAAACCAGAGAGAGTTGAATAGCCCCAAGCCATTTGGTAAATTGTATTTACATAATTTATGGTGATAAGATGGGTTGGGGTGAAGATGAGGTGATACTAGGGATGATACAAAGGGAGAAAGGTAAGGAAAATAAAATCAGATGAAAACAAATTTAAAAAGAATACAGAGAGCGAGTATTATAGTGTGCCATAAACTATGACTGATTGCCCAAATTCTATGCACTTGAAGTCCAAAAGAATAAAATAGCCTTCCAGAAAACACAACAAAATAACAAGCTATTTCCTATTTCCTTTAAGTTGCAATTTATGCAGCAAAATCATATCAAAAATGAACAAATTGGACAAGGCAAGAACCATATCAGAATAATATTGTTTGTAGCACACCTTGCTGCAGGATCTTGTTGGAGCTCAAACTATGCTTAGCTTATGTAATATTTTCTTAGATTTTGGGTATTGGATTGAAATTAAAATATCATTAGATCTGCTTTAGTTAGAAAGATAATGCCATATGGATTCCCTCATTTCTAAAGATCTAGGTGTCAGAAAAGTTTACTAGATTTATTTTTACTAATCTATATCTGCTATTATAGCCCCTATAATGTAATTTTGTACTTTAAGGAAATCTACAATAATACTCCTTTATCAGTAGAGTTTAAGTAATCATATTAACTAGACGAATCTTGTATAAGAAAATAGATTGAGAGTATGCTTGAAAAAGAGTTCTCAAGATCACATTACTTTAAGTAATTTTTGATTTCTTTAGTGTAGATGTGACTTTTTTATTGTTACAAGAGAATAGGAAAACTGTGTTACTAAAATAATGTACCTACTCAAGCTCTAATTTAATGAATGACCAATTCTGGCAACTAAAATTCTACTTGCCTCACCCTGAAAAAAAAGTATCCAACACAATTTTATGATATAATTAACACCATGTTCAAACACTGAAAAATTTAAACGTTCTCTCCAAACTACAACTGTAACCACTACAATTTTCATCATATCATTTTAAGATGTTAAACTTGTAGGCAAACTAGTTCTCCTCAGTTCATTTTGTTCAGTAAGTAAGGAAGAGCCAGTGTCATGATGTGTTGCAAAAATTAGTGTGTTTGCACTAATTTTTTAGTGCAAGTCTGCAGATGTTTAGGATCTGTAGATCAACAGGGCACACCCTGAAGGATAGTTAAAATCAACACAACATATCCATTCTTTTCAACTGTGTCATTTTTGTTTCACCTTGAGAAAAATCAATGAATGTCTCTAGAATGTGGAGTGCCAGTAATGGAGCCAAATTCCCTGGTTTCAAATCCTAACTGCCCATTTAACAATCTGTGTCACCGTGCATAAGTCATTAGACCTTTCTGTGTCCCAGATTCCTCATGTGTTAAGTTGAGTGAATGTCACTGTGACCTCCTGTTTCAGTCTAGTTAATTGGTGCCCAAAATATTGTGAAAAAAGTCATAGAGTCCAGCCACATGGAGCCTAGCCAAACACTTCTTCTTGCCAGTTGCCTCTGCCTTAGCATGAAGCTCCCACAGAGCTCCTTGGAGCTAGGCTGTTGATACATTCAAGTTCTCTGCAGTTGATCAGCAACATCTGGCACTAATGACTTCTCTGCCACACACTGGTCGGCATCTGTCACCTTGACAAGTTCATTAGCGGCCAGCTGCAGAGTATGTTGCTGCACATCAGGATCCTGGGGTCTGTGTGCTGCTAGGAGGAGTGGTGCTTTGGAAGTCCAAGGGTAAATGCATGCAGTTCTAAGTATCGAGGTAGGCAGGGGCTCTTGGTGGGGTGTACATGGCCCAATCTCTAAATTTTTGTTTTTGCATAAATCGGATACTTTTATCCCTTTGCGGCTGTGTCCCTTTTACAATGTTTATGCTGGTGGTAGAGTATTGTTCTAACAATGCATGCGTGTTCTGCAAACTAAACCTTCACCAGTAATTTGGAAGAGTTGAGTTGACAATGTTGAATCGGTTTTCAAAATCCATCCATATTTTCACAAGCAATTTCAACATTAATTTGTCAAGAAAGAAAAAGAAGTGCTGTTGGAATCTTCAAATATAATTTCTAATGTGGTAATTTAATTTTTTTCCCACAAACTTATTATAAACAAAGTTTTATTGATGATCGCATCAAGAACTTGAAAATATCATCACTTAAAAGCCTTGATCAGGAACTACCTCTTATCATTTCAAGCACAAAATCTGATATTAAAAGTACATGTTTACAGAAACAAGTTCAAATTTCTCATTTACATTTTTAAAAACCTGTAATTTCAATGTTTTATAGAAATTCATCATGCTTTGTATGACTGAACAATTTGTTTTTCTAATAAATAATAAAAAGAAAGTGTAATACATTTGTTTTACCACATACCACATAGATGCCACTGGCATGACCCAATACCCCAGTATTTATCCCATGGTGCTGTAGAAATATTATTTTTCTTGTGCTATTGTGTGAATAATTTGAAGAAGCAATTAACTAAAGTATAAGCCCACTGGAATGTACAGCAAATATTAGAAATATGAAAGTAGATTTATATTATTGAGAAGGAAAGTGTCCAGACATGGTAGATTACTAGTTCTCACAAATATTGCATTCCCCTTTCCTTCCTGGGCTTTTTGGAGACTGTACCTCCCATCTCTTCATGGTTAGGTATGAATGAGTTCTGGATAACGTCATATGAGCAGAAATAAAACGTATCACTTCTGGTGTGACATTTTCCAGTTTCTTTCTTTTTCCTTGCCTTGGTAACGAGCAACATTCCAAGTGGTGGAACACTGATCACTCTGGAATCTTGAGGGACAGTGTGGAGCAAAGTAACTGTCCCCAAATTCAATGACCTGCAGCAAATCTAAATATTTATGTGTGAATCCATTGATCATTGGGGTTATTTATTCCCTCAGTGTATGCTTAGCTTAACCTGACAAACTCACCAAAATGTGAAATTAAAAAAAATAATTTGAAAAATAAGATGGGGCTTATCCAGGCTATAATATGAACTATTAAGATAAAATAAAAATAAAAAAGATAGATGATCTAGTAAAATTATGGGCAGGTGTCTTGAATAGAAAAGAAGATACACAAATGTTCAATAAATATATTAAAAGGTGATTAAAGAAATGTAACCTAAAACATAATGACATTCCGTACATATACAGAATGGCTAAATTCAACACACTGATAATACCAAGTGTTAATGAAGATATGAAGCAATGGAAACTCTGGCAGAAATGTAAATAAGAACTACCACCTTGCAAAATTGTGGAAATATCTACTAAATTTGAGCATACTTAGTCCCAATGACCTAGCTATTCCACTGCTAGGTATCGAGATATCAATGTAAAAAAGCCAAAACCTGGAAATGAAAGTAATTAAATAGTAGCATGTTCATATAGTGGTATACTATTCATCAATAAAGGTAAACAATTTATAGCAAGAAATGATTACATGGATAAATCTCACAAACATAACATTGACTAAAAAGAGCCATACCTGTCAGAAGATATACTGTGTTTTTCCTTTTCATAAATTTCAAAAACTTGCAAAGTAATGATTATGATAGAAGTCAGGATCATGTTATATGTGAAGAGGAAGGGGTAATGATTGTGAGTTTGTTCAAGGATGCTTTTGGTGTGCATACAATATCTTTTAAGTGGTGGTTACAGGGTATTCATCTTGTGATAAATCACGGAGATGAATATTTGTTCTGAACACATTTTCTGTATTTTTGTTATGCTTAAATGAAGATTTAAAAGGAATATTATTAAGGCAAAATCTCTTTCGGATAAAAGTGCATGTAGACAAACAAAATAGCCTGGGAGTATATATTTTGAACCAATTACACTGTATGGTAAAATTACAGATGATTTTATACTCTTCAATGTTCTTTATTTTACATATTTTGTTATACTATTTTGTTTGTAGTTTGAAAGAAAATAAAACTATTAAAAAATAAAAACAAATACCTCAACCTTGTGGCAGGCAACAGAATTCCCTTTATAATTTTCTTAAACTTTTATACCTCCTTTCACTTGTTTTTCTTTTCCAGAAGCACAAAATTTAATATGCTATTTTAAAAATAGATCTCTGCATTTCCATTTTATTTAACTACTATGGTTTTAACAATAGTGGGTTTTTTTTTTAAGTTTTAATGCATCTTCAGTAATTTTATTTCAAATTTATTTAAAAAAGTATTAGGCTTGGCTGGGAACTTTGTTACCATTTTTATAGTTTCTATTAGAAGTATATTCTGAGTTATTAAGAGTAACACAAACGAACTTTTAGAATACGAAATCCCTTTGGTATTTTGAAGTCTTTGCTTTTAGAAAATCTCCCACCATCTATGCCACAAGAGGACAGTTCTGTTAAATGCATATAACTGCACATAAATGCATATTAAAATTTTGTTTCCCCCTCTACATTAGTGTGTGTATGTGCTTGGTGATGTCTATTGTCTTAGGGCAAATTTTTGTCATAGAACAAAAGGTAGTATTTTTCCAAAATATGTTTTGTGGGGATTAATCTTGAGAGGTTTTAGACACACACACACACACACACACACACACACGCACTCTCTTTGGAGGTTAACAAATCATATGAGAATATTTAAGACTTTAAATAGTCCTACAGAAAATGAACCTCCTTAGCACATTCTTCCTCAAATTTTTTTGAACCTGAACATTTTCCCTTCTTACTAGAGTTTTCAACGTTCCCACTTCATGAAATCCTGGTTGGCCTTTAAGTCATAATCTAGAGGCCCACATTTTCAATGCATGATGCTGTTTTACTCTCTGACTGAAAGGCATCTGAGTAATTCCTAGCTAGAAATCTGAATTAAAGTGGAAACGATTCTTGCCTTTCTTCCTTCCTTCCTTCAAATGCCTTTTTAAAAAATTCAGTTTCGATCTTAGTGGTAAAACCAGGATACTGTCTGGGGCCAGCTATTTTTATTTTTTAGTTTTTATTTTATATTGGAGTAGAGTTGATTAACAATGTTGTGTTATTTTCAGGGGTTCAGCAAAGTGATTCAGTTATACATATACAAGTATCTATTCTTTTTTAGATGCTTTTCCCATTTAGGTTACTACAGAGCAGAATGGGGCCAGCTATTAACACTTTTGTTTTATCTTGTTTGCTCCTACGCTCCCAGTGTCTGCATTGCCTCCCTCGCCCTGTCTCTCGTGCCCCATCTCTCCTTTCCTGGTCAACACCCCACTTTCACAGCTCATCCAGCCTTTCTTAGTAGTGGTCCATTACCTACAAGGGGGCTTTCCTCCTCTCTTCTACCCCATTACAACCTCCTTTTTATGGGTATAGTTGTTAGGAGAAAATCATTTTCACAGTTCAACACAGTGAGAGAGATCACAACCTGATGCATTTCACTCCCTTAGAATTTTAGCTTTTTTTTTGGTTTTTTTGAAACAATGAGACTTCTAAGTATAGAATTAGAGCTGGTAAAGTAATCGAGCACATTTTACCAGGAAAGAACCTGGAGAGATATTATTTTTCCAAATCCATATATCATGTCATGGTGGAGAGATAACGTCCAATCTTGTGTAAGTTCTGCACTGGGCTCGCCAGGGTCCCAAAGGCATTGTCTTGGACAGTGGGACCCAATTCCAGCAGGTGTATTTCCATTTCCACTTGCATTCCCTAGTACAAGGGTTGGAGACTATAGTCCAAAGCCTGTTTTGTGGAAACCTGCGAACCAAGGATGGTTTTTGCCTTTTTATATAGTTGAAAAGATATCAAAAGAAGAATAATATTTTGTGGCTCATGAAAATGAAATGAAACTTAGATTTTGGTGTCCACAAATAAAGTTTATTAGAACACTGTCATTTGTCTACCTGCCTGTGGTTGCTTTTGTAGTAGCTGACTAGTTGTGACAGAGACCATATTTTGCTATAGAAGTATTATTTTCCTTAATTATTAATATTATTGTAAGCTTAAGATACTTACAATTTGGCCCTTTACAGATAACATTTGCCTACCTTAACATAGAAGACAGAAAAACACCCACATGGTACTTCCTGATCTGGAATAATATTGAGTGCCTCTATGTTTACACTAAATAATATATCTTTCAGGAAACAGCCATTTTTTTAAATTTTCTTTTTGAATTCTTAAGATTTTATATTTTAAACAGCCAAAGTAATACTTGCTTTTTATAGCAAATCAAATAATTAAGAGATGCTTTTAGAAAAAATTAAAATCTTTTTACCAAATCTGTAAAATCTCCCTGCCAGGAATAAAAAATATTAACAGTTTGATGTATATATTCCAGAAGTTGCTCTATGATTAATCAAACAAAGAAGCATACATGGAGTATGGGTATTGTGTTGTGCATATGTTTAAGAACTATACATTATATATCAATCTGCAACTTAAAGTGCAGTTCCTGATAGATTTTATGTAACCCATTGTTTTAAGTAATTCCTAGTAGTTTTGATATACCATAATTTATGCAGCCATTCACTTTTGGACGTATATACATTATACTTTCAAACTTCTAACCCAACTGTGGTAAACAGTTTTACATACAAAACCTCACATAATGGAAATTTTATTTCTGTAAGACATAGTCCCCAATGTAGGAATGCTGTATCAAAAGGTTTGTGTAGGGCTTCCCTGGTGGCACAGTGGTTGAGAGTCTGCCTGCCGATGCAGGGGATGCAGGTTCGTGCCCCCATCCAGGAAGATCCCACATCCCGTGGAGTGGCTAGACCCGTGAGCCATGGCCCCCGAGCCTGCACGTCCGGAGCCTAAGCGTCCGGAGCCTGTGCTCTGCAACGGGAGAGGCCACAGCAGTGAGAGACCTGCGTACCGCAAAAAAAAAAAAAAAAAAAAAAAAAAATTATGTGACCCAAAATATCATAGTGCTGAGGCTGAGAAATCTTTGCTTCATTGTTTCCAGAATTGAATGTGCCTGGGCAGAAATATAAAGCCAGCCTGATTTTAAATCTCTTTATAAAAGTTACTTGATTTTTTTTTTTTGCACAGATACCCAAAGAATTCATTTTTCAGCCTTAAGATCCATTACCTTTCATAATTACTAATTCAGTATTAAATGGTCTGCATCAACTTTTGTCCAAAGTTGTATTTTTGTTTTCTCTCCAGATTAGCCCTACTTTCAAGAAGTGGCTTTTTTGAAGTCTTCACTGAAGGTTAGGTGTTTGGTGTATTCTGTCCTCTTTGAATGGTCAGCACTATGTAATCTCTCACATCTCATTCAGCCTACAACGCACAGGATCTGTTTTTTGCCTGCCTTGAGTCTTGCCTTTGGCATAAACAGCTTGATCGTACTTGGCAGAAACTATATAGATGTTTCTTAGCCAAATATTCTGAGAAAATCCTGTCCCACTATTTCCAATCACCCCAGCCTCTCTGGAACTTGATTTCTGTTTCTTCCACTCAGTGAAGCTGATCCTCCCTGCTTGGACTCTACTTCCCTGGACCATGGTTTGACAATTGTCACCAGGCAGGAAGCCAAGAGAAACCTGAGATCATTTCATGTGTTTCCCTTCTCTTAAGTATCACAGCCCTTCAATGCCTAAAAATGGGTGCTTTATGTATTTCATTTTCAAGGGTACTGGGTAACTTTGATATCAGTTACTTCATTATGGCTAGAACTGGAAGTAGGTTTTACACTTAAAACTTTGTTCTCTAATTTAGTTACAGAAATGTAGTCTCATATTTTATCAGAATAATTTTACAGTTTTGAATTTTACATTTTTCTTTAAACTTTATGTATTGTATTTTTAGTAAAGTGTTAAAATGATCTAATTTTAATTTCATTTTTTCTGTGTATTGAACTCATTTTTCCAACATTTAATACGTTTTCTATCTCCTTTCCACCTATTTGTGGGAAAGGCAGCATGACAGAATGGTTAGGACTACCCTGTTTCCAGTTCTGGCTCTGCTATTTCTTAGTTTTCTGGCCTTGGGGAAATTTTATCAATTCTCTATGGCTTGGTTTTCTAGTCTGTAAAATGCAGATAAAAATACCATGCATATCATGAATAGTCGTGACTTACTTATGTAAAGAACTCATAATCATATCTGGCATAGAGTGAGTACCTTTATGTTAGCTCTTACATGAGCATTTGTGATGGCACATCTTCTATATACCCAATTTCTATAAACATGTAGAAGAGTTTTGGGATTTTCTATTTTGTTTCTATAATCCTATTTACCTTTCTTATCTAGTCTTATACTGTTTTTGTCAACTGTTACAGTTTCTATTGTTATTATTTCAGATGAAGGAAACAATTCAGCTTTGTATGGACTGATGGTATGTTTTTTCAAATAATATGTAAGGAATAAAAAATAGCATGGATCAAGTTTAAAAGAAGTCAATTTTTATAGCTTTGTAATATGCCAATATCTATTAGTCTGCAAAACCCATTTTTTCTCATTTTTATCACATTTTAATTATTATTGTACCTTTATTATTCAATAATATATTCAGAATCAGATGTTAATTTGCCTTCCAATACTGCTGAGATTGATTATATAATTAATCCTTCATTCATTTAACAATCTTTTAGCATTAGGTATACATAACAAAAAAGACAAAGTCTTTGACCCTATGGAGCATAAGTTCCAATCAGAGGGAGAAATAGATAAATCTCAAAAAGTACAAGATATGGACAATTTAAAAGTGATTCACAAAACTGACCCAAAAGATATAGAGAGAATCTGCATCCAAGAAAGATAATGTAAACTTATCTTTAAAACACACCTACAAGAAAATCAATCAGGTACTAGGTCTCAAAGGAAACCTTAGTATATTCTAAAGAACTTACACTGTACATAAGGTTTTCTGTTACATTGTGATAAATTTAGGAAATCAGTCACATCAGTTTAGCATAAGAAATCTCAGTAGTTTGAAACCTAATAAAATTAGTTCTAAAGAATGTATTCATTTTTTTCTGTGATTGTTGCTTTATATATGAGAATGTTACTTCCTTGGGTTATTATTTAAAGGTAACCTTTTAAAGTATATTTACCCTTGGCATTGGTAAAACAACATCTTTTTTGTTAGGTAAGATACATCATCTTCAGTTCTTTAGAAGAAATTTTAATAATATTCAGTTACTTTGTCAAGTTTCCAAATGTTTCTACGTTAGCAGTGGGATATAAAAAGCAGCTCTTCATCAGTCATTTCAGTTAAGCTGGGAAGGAAAAACCATCTTGGGGAATATTTGTGATAGGAGATACATGAACACATATATTTTAGACAGCAAATATTTTGTATATTTAAAAAAATAATTAAAAATAAAAGGTATCATAGCTTTTTAGAAATATAATAATTCCAATGATTATTGTTATTAAAATTACTGATTATTTTAATGTATTATTATGTGCTATGGAAACCAGGCAGTTATGATTGGAATGGTGTTTGCTATAAAATAATTGTTATTCAGTGGATGTTAAGCTTGATCTTTATTATGATGGAGACTTGGAAATTCCTTTTCTCAACATGTAGTCTTTCTTAATGCATCATTAGGGTACCTTTTGATTTCTTTCAACATAGAGATATTTACATTTGTTTGTGGATATATATATATTCTAATAGTCAAATCTCTCTATTTCCTGAGTTTGAGTAATGAAACTATCAATAACAATGCCAGGTATAAAGAGAATATATTGATATCCAATTCCATTTGGGCCCTTGATTTCATAGAATGAATAAGGAGATTTTGGGTTTTTTTTGCTTTTTATTTTATTTTTTAAGGAGATTTTGAATAGTAAAGCATTCATCAAGTATTTGCCGAAAATTCTTCCAAAATTTGGACAGCAAAATTTCCAATTGCAAGAGATAATTGTATGTGATAGTTTTACACAATACTGAGTGACATCAGAGGTTTCAGGATGGTTATGACAAAAGTTGACACTCAGAGAATTAAATTTCATGGAAATATCAGAGATTTATTTTATGAACCAATTTCCATTTCAGGATTTACAGTGAAATGAAGTTGACAAAGCACTTAAGGAAAGCCAAGTCTCATGAGTAAAGGAGGCAGAGTTCCCAAGAATACTTGAAATTCTAATTCACAGTTTCTTTTAGTGTTACCAACTCCAAAATGAATAAAAATCTCTGATTGAGGAAACATTTCTATCACTTTTCAATCATTGCTCTGATTCATTTTATGGATTAAATTAGAGCCTTAAAATAGCTCACTCTATCTGTCTGTCTTTCTATTAATCATCTATCTATCTTTTTATTATCAATCTACCTATAAGTGATGAACAGTTTGGAATATATTCCTAGTAGATGCTAATGGACAACACAAACTCTGCTGTTCATTCTTCAGTTGTGAATTAGTTTTTAATTGTGAATTATTTTTAAAGCTTTCTTGAGCTCTTCTTTGAGTTCTATGAGTTCTTCACATAATATGACAATTTCTAAAGACAGACTAACAAGTATTTTTATGTGAATCTGTGGGATAAGATTATTTTGACTCATTTTCCAACCCTTATTTGAGGAAGAGTAATTCATCCTTGTTTAGGAAAATGGTAATCCATAAACCCTTTGCATCAGCAAAACTTCAGAAAACACAGTTGTGAAATTACCTGATATAAATATAAAGCATCTAGTATTCATGGAAATAAATTACAATAAACTACTTTAAAAGTAAATAAAATTTGGGAATTATAGAACTTTGAATTACACTGTTATAAAAAGAAGTATAATTTTATCTAGTTTCTTATACATAGTATCAGCACTAGTACCTAATTTTTCTCTGCTAGGTAATGATCTCTTAGAGATAAAGTTAAATAGATTTTAAAAATGAAAAACAAATGGCAAGGAGCATAGAAAAATTAATTCAATATTTATACCTACATGGATCTTGTTAATAGGTTTAAGTGCTTTCAAAGAGTTTATCTTCTAAAGTTGGTTTTCTTTCCACCCATAGTCAAGTTCCTTCTATATTTGGCTTATCATTCACTGTTTTCAGGACATAATGTAAAGTGCACAATAATAGATTCAAAATTTCTACAGTTAGAATTAAGGATGCTTTAGGCTTTATTGTATGTATACAGTGGCTTTGAACAAATTCAGAAAATATGAATACATGGTATGGCTATATTTTCTAGTTTATCTTGGATAAGCAATAATATACTAGTATTAATATTACAATATTATATTAATCTAAACATTATATTGATCTGAATATCCTTTAGACCTGGCTCAGCAATGTGCTCATGAAGAATGCTGTATAATACAATGTGGGACATAATTAGGTCTGTCAGATAAAATACAGGATGCTAAATATTGCATGGGATACACATATATGAGGAACTTATTTGTTGTTCATCTGAAACTCAAGTTTGACTAGGCCCCCTGTATTTTGATTTGCTAAATCTGGCAACCCTATGCACAATACCAATAGAAAAGTGACTTCTTCAGAGCACACAAATTGCTAAGCCTGGATCTAGGTACATAGTGAATGTTTGATATATGTTATTGAATGCGTATCACATATATGAAGTAGAGAAGATTAAAAAATATACCCCAAACGTTATTGAGAATAATATTGACTCTCAAGGACTAATTTCAAACTAAAGGTGTGTACTATATATTGCTCAGGTATCTGCCAAAAAGGGTTATTCTAGGATCAATGGAAGGCAAAAATTTCTGTAAACAGATGAAAATGGGAAAAACTATGGAATCCAGCCAAGCCAATATGTACAGCCCAGCTAATCAAGGTGCTTTAAACTGTGTTATTTCTTCAGGAACATTAGGAGAATGTTTAAAAGAGTGCTTTAAAAATGAAATTTAAGGATTTATCGCAGCCAAGTTTTGCTCACATACATCTTGTAATTTTTTTGAGTAGCTGTTAAGTATTACAAACTTGAGCTTACTGTTCTGCTTCCAAGTTGCCCTTTTAGAGTGTAAACACATAAACTTAAAGGAATAAAATCAAAACACTCCTTTATAAGTTCATTTTTCCCCCAAATCAACTCTCATAAAAATTACATAACTTGAGAAATGTCATACATCTATCTAATCAACAGAATTGCTGGGATTCAGACCCAGCTACCTGATCTCAAAACTTATGCTTTTTTCATTATAGAATGATAAATAAGAGACAGGAGAGATTGAAATTCAGGGATAACAGTGTTTAAGAGTTTATTTAAAAATATTAAAAACTTGCTGTTTCAGACCTTCTATGTTATCACTCCTTATTCCCATCCATCTGAAAGCTCCAACTAAAAGTTGTGTTAAGGAATTAGCTTCAGAAAAGTTGGTGCACATGAGTTGTTCTAGTATGTTCTTAACAGATAGAAAATAATATTTACTAGGAATCTCAAGTTCAGGAAGAAGGAGATTGCCATGTCATACACCAATAGCTAACAGGGGACTATTCATTCAGAGTTTCATCTTTCTGTGCTTATTTATTTGATAAGCATCAACTCAATTTTCGCTTGTCCCTGGTTTTCAGTACACAGCTTTGATAAGCTTATTGTTTTTCATGATTGAATGATCATATTTCGGTTTCCTGTCCTGCTATCTTTTTTCATTCTTTATGTAGCATATCTAATTCTTAAGTCTGTTTCTGGCAGACTAACTCTTACTGTTTGAGGCTTTCAGTCAACTAAAAATTATTGGATGATTTTTCATTTGCTGCCACACCGCAGCACAGAGAGAAACTAAAAAGAAACTCTTACGATAGTTCTAATGTATTGTAGTAGCTCTTCTGAGTGGGCAAGGGAACTTGGAGGAGAAAGATCCCTAATCTTGGACCAATCTAATGCATATAGGGGGACAGCCAAGATAGAGTCTTCATAGCAGCTCACTTAGCAAATTATGCTATTAAGACCTTAAATCAGAATTTCAGCTTTGCAAGGAAAATCACATTAAGATTATCTATTTAAATCATTTATATCATGCTCTTATTCCTGCAGAGTACATCACGTGGTGCTTCATCAGGGATGTGGACACCTTCAGTGGCAGGAAACCCTAATCTCTCTAGGATCAGCCTAGTCTATCACCTGCCAGCTCTGACAATTTACATTCCCACTTTAACTTGGGTCCTAACCTCTTTCTGTGACTTTCACTCTTTCATGATAATTCCTTTAATAATTAAAGCTATCATGTCCTCTTGACTCTTCTCTGAACTCAGCTAAGAGTTCTGTGTAACTTGGTTTCCAGGCCCATCACCCACCTGCTTGCTCTCCAGGTTTCTGTACTTTTATAAGTGTGGTCTAAAACTGAATATGGGGACTTCCCTGGTGGTCCAGTGGTTAAGACTCCACTCTTCCAATGCAGAGGGTGCAGGTTCGATCCCTGGTCAGGGAACTAAGATCCTACATGCCTTGTGGCCAAGAAACCAAAACATAAAAAAAAAAACAGAAGCAATATTGTAACAAATTCAATAAAGACTGTAAAAATTGTCCACATCAAAAAAAAAGTCTTTAAAAATAAATAAATAAAATGGAATGTAATTGTTCAGGGTATTCTCATCAGTACCTAGTAAATATGATATCATCTTCCTGTTCTGCTGATTTTTGACCACTCACATCAAGTTTTTGGTGCATATTCATTTTAATATAGAAAAAAATCAACTAAATTAGTCTTATGTAAGTTACTGTTAAGTTACAGTCACTCAGAACTAGAATTTATATAGTTGTTCTATCTGGATATGAATGTAGTCCCATATAATTATATCAATTAAATTCTAGTGTGTTAGACTTTCATCAATTATTGCAGCCTTAAAAAGTTCTTTTTTGATATGAACTCTGTTGTTCAATTAATTCACACTCCCATCAAGTTTATCTTTATCAGCATATTTGATAAATTCTTTATTTATACTTTATTCCACTTGAAATAATGTAGACTAAATAAGCTTTTGGACAAAACTCCAGAAACATATTAGTTACATTTAAAATTTTATTTTCCATTCTGATTGTCCTTGTGTATTACTTTTTTGGTCTATTTTGTTTAAAGCTGTCTTCTTTCCCATGGAGGGAAATTTCTTAAATAAAATTAAAGATTAAAACAATAATCACTCATAGTCTCTCAATTTATTGGGGAGGAACCTATCTAAGAACAAAACAGTAGTTTTAGGCAGTATGTTTTAAGTTACCTATGAAAAATACCAACAAAATATTATAGACATTTAGAGGAAGGCAAAGCACTTTTACCTGAAGTGCAAGCCACAGAGAATTAGCATTTCAATTACTCATTCATTCTTCAAATATTTATTTAGCTCTTACTATGTACCAGGCTTGGTTCGTGCACTGAGGAATAATAGAAATGAACAAAATGCACTTGAGTTTCAAGAACAGAAAGATTATCTCTAGGCAAAATTTGGAGGAAGATTATTTCTGACAAAACAAATAGCAAGAACAAAAAACTTAGAGGCAGGAAATCCTGCTCTGGGAGTGGAGATCTATGTCATTCTCAAATGAAATAATGAGGGTGTTTTGTAGCAAGAGTTCTCATGGGGTACTTCTTAAGATAAATCACCAACAGAAATGTAATTCTGATATCTAACTGGATGACCATTCATAAAGTTTCACTCTTATTAGCTAAGATAGGAAAAGTGTCCTTGCAAATACATCTGCACTCACACAACTGCATCTTGACCTCTGCGCATGGTTTATTTTTGAACACATCTTGATCAGTAGCTTCCATGTTGGCTAATTCTCATCAAACTCATGGTAAAAATGTTTGCATTGTGGTTTTGATGGATTTTGTAAATTTATTTTTTAATTGAATTATAGTTGATTTACAATGCTGTGTTAGTTTCAGGTGTACAGCAAAGTGATTCAGTTATATATATATATATATATATATATATATATATATATATATATATTCTTCTACAGATTCTTTTCCCTATTCTTTTGTATAGGTTATTATAAAATATTGAGTGTAGTTCTCTATTCTATACAGTAGGTCCTTATTGTTTATCTATTTTATATATAGTAGTGTGTATATGTTAATCCCAAATTCTAAATTATCCCTCTCCCTGACCTTTCCCTTTGGTAACCATAAATTTGTTTTCTATGTCTATGAGTCTGTTTCTGTTTTGTAAATAAGTTCATTTGTATCATGTTTTTAGATTCCACATATAAGTGATGTCATATGCTTTTTGTCTTTGACTTATTTCACTTCTTATGATAATCTCTAGGTCCATCTATGTTGCTGAAAATGGCTGAGTAATATTCCATTATATATATATATGTATATATATGTGTATATATATGTGTGTGTATATATGTGTATATATATGTGTGTGTGTAATATATATATATATATATACACCACATCTTCTTTATCCATTCATCTGTTGATGGACATTTAGGTTGCTTCCATGTCTTGGTAATTGTAGATAGTGCTGCAATGAACATTGTGGTGCATGTCTCTTTTTGAATTATGGTTTTCTCTGGGTATATGCCCAGAAGTGAGATTGCAGGATCATATGTAGCTAGTTTTGATGGTTTGTTCATATTAATGCCCTTATTATATTTACTTGACTTAGGATTCATGCAGAGTTTTGTGGATTTGAAAACATGAAAATCTTTGGTGTGTTTCTCATCAGGTTGAGAGGCAATTTTTTGGTAATTTAGCAGTAGAAGCACTGTGATGTCTTTACTTCTTACACTTATTTTCAAGATATCTGGTTCTGGGGTAAGGCACTTATTTTTAAATAACTTGAAAATGTTGTATGTGTTCATTATACAAAATTAGAAAATAAACAAAAAGTCACCTGTAATACCAACCCTAGAGATAGCTATTGTTATCATTTTGTTGTATTTTAAAAAGTGGATTGTGGTATATTCACCTTTTACTCGCTTAACATATTTTGTAAATATATTTATAAGTTGCTAAACACACTTTTACATTATGACATTAAGGCTGAATTACATCCATTGTATGGATATTTCATCATCATTTTAACAATCCCTATTGTTGTACATACATCTTTGCATAAACTCTTATTATTTCTTTAGACCAATTTCCAAGAAATAAGAAGGGCTTTTTAAAGCTTTGTGAAACAAATTCTAAATCACCTATATAACTCTTTCACGTTTTTCCTTTTCATTATACATATAACATCTTACAATAAAAAGTTCTTAAAAGCTTATATTCATTATAGTCATTAATTACTATTTGATATATGTAGCATACTAATAATTACTACTGCAGAAAAACTAAACAAAACTCCACGAAGGCAGAAACTATATGTGACCACTTTGTGACCTAAGTACTTAGCCCAAGTCCAAAGAGTGGTAGGTCTACATTTTTGTTTAATGAATGATTGAACATGAATTAATGAAATCTTAAGTTTGGGAAAATAATTTGAAATCAGGATTTCTAAGTCACTGTTTCTATATTTAATATAAAAGTTAATAAAAAGGAAAATTATCAGGAACATTTATTGAAATGGACATTTATTTGAGATAGTTCAGTTTTTTCCCTAATTGACTTCTTAGTGAGGAATATAATCAGTGTTGAAAATTATCTTCTGCTATTTTCTCATAATGAGGATAAAAGAGAAATGAGTGAACTGATGAGGATGATTATAATTTTTGTGACTTTCTTTTTGAATAAAAAAAAATCCCACAAGGACTCAGAGGCAAAAAATATACAAATCAATTTTCACTGCAAAGTAAAGGAGCTGTTACAGTGGAGGATTCCTGGACTGAATGTCAATATTATGACACAATATGAGTGTGTTTCGTGTTTGGTAATTGCAATCATTGTTGCTTTTGTTGTGGTCATCCATTTACAATGCTTGGTGTCAGTTTATTTATCTCTTGTAAAAATAAAATACAGTGTGTGTGTGAAAAAAAAAGAAGTTTCAGCTCATCATCATTCTGAGGAGACACTTCTTAATTCTCCTCCATTAACCATCTAAAAAATTCAAACATGGGGAATATAGCCAATATTTTATAATAACTATAAATGTAGTATAACCTTTAAAAATTGTGAACCACAATATTGTATACCTGTAACTTATATAGTATTGCACAGCAACTACACTTCAATTTTTTAAAAAAGTCAAATCCGCAATTGGAAGAGGATACAATTTCTAATGTGTCTAATACCAGTTTGGGGAAATTATTGAATAGCAATTACAAATTAGCCAGTAGGTATTGTTAAAAAAATACAACATGTTTTTTACTTTCAAATTTTTTACTTACAACATGTTTTTTACTTTCAAATTTTTTTTTGCTTCAAATTACCAATTTCTTTCCTAAGATATTTATATAGAGGGGATACAATATCATTTTGTATCTCTAAATGGATTTATAAAAGATAACTTATATTTGGAAGATAATTTCCACTGTTACTATTTCTTTTCCCTTTAGGTAATAGTGATGCTAGAGACATTTGTCTTATTACAAAAGTCAGTGTATTTTCATTGGAAAATATAATGAAATAAATAATTGCCAATGAATTTGACACAATCAATATATGTTCTCTCATCACAGACAAATGGGGCACAAGCATGCATTGTTTGGTTGAATATTGTGTTTCCCTCTAGGGAAGATAGATGTGTAGAGAAGCAGGAATGCTTCTTGCACAGAAGGGAGAGCCTATGTCTGAACAGAAACATCAAACAGAAAGTGATGTTTTTCACTCTCTGAAAGTATGAAGTTATGTAAAGAACCCAGTGTCAAGTCTGTGTTCCCAAAACAAGGGTTTGTTCCCGAGAGTCCACCCAAATATAATTTGTATGGATTTCTATCTCTACTATCTTTACTTATTCTATTTCTCCCAGACATTGCAAAGTTCTCAGTCTGTTTAGCACTTGGCAGGACTTGTAGAGCCTAATGAAAGGTCTCTAGTGATAACTCTACTGCTTCTCTATTTCTTCAGGAACTTGTCAGTTAGTTGAGTGAAGTTATTGAACCTGCAGATTTTTGAAGCTCCTGAACAATGGCATCAGAAAGCAAGACCTGTAGTGACAATTTTAGATCCAGCAGGAGTTATCACATGACAGTTGGAGAAACTATGGTGACACCTCATGTCAAGGACTTGAGAACTTTGGAAACGCTTTGAAGGGTCAACCTCAACGATGTGTGCAATTTGAGATTGAGTCTAAAATAAACTGGCTCAAATCCTTGTGGAGGATAATGCCCATTACTTTTGTAACACATTCTTGGTTCCACATTAAATTTTTTTTCTTTAAAGAAGAAAGGAGTCAATTTGCACCTAGTTGTTTTCTCCTATTAATTGCTCTTTCTGAAAAGTGCATTAGCAGAATATGTTTCTGATCTTTATTAATTTAACACAGTGTTAATCTCCAAGTCATAGGAATTTCTGCAGACTAAATAGCTTCGGAAAAGAATGCAGAGCTTAAATGAGGAAAACGTCAATATTGTATTGTACGTACTCCACATACATGGGTATTAAATGTAGGATATTATCACTTCAAGTGATTCCGTTCCAGTCAGAGATCTGGACACTGATACACTGATTTACATATGACATGGGAGACAGGGATAGCAAAGAAGAGGAGGAATTCTAGATGCATCTGAAGAGTTCGTCTATTGCTATGGAAACAGATACATCCTAGCAACAGATGCTTTGTACGTAGCAGACATGCAGAGCTTAAGCCCTTAAACAAGAGCAAAATGAGCCATGAAGAAATCTTTAGTATATATAGCATTTATACTTGTAAAGGTTTGAAATGGAGAGTGGAAATTTCATACATAAATATGTCAAAAGAATAGAAAGTTACAGAAATCGAACTTTATTTCCCTTCCATCATAGAACCCAGAATATTACTTGATATATTGTAATAGATACTATTATCCTGATTGCAAGACAAAATGCCACTTACCAAATGGCCAGTACTACTTGAACATCTTTTGCTAAGTCTGGAAGATAGTATTCAACCATACTTTAATATGTAGTTTTTGTTCTCAACAATTCTTAGAATCTTATCAGTGCAAAATATTTCAAACATCCCTCTGTAAAAGGAGGAAATTCAGACAATGACTTAGGGTTTTTCTTAATGCTCAAAAATGTTGTAATTGTATCGCTCTTATTTTAGTGAATAGAATAGTTTTCTTACGCTTTAAATTTTCTGGGTAAGTGCTTCAATTGTCCATATCACCTGTTTAAATAAACTTGTATTTGTATAAAATGAAAAACCAAATATATTTATCATAATTTCATATCACTTTTCATAAGCGGCGTGTGTGTGTGTGTGTGTGTGTGCCTCCATAGCAAATAGTTTTCAGAAGGCAGAGAATATTTTTGTGTAACTTTCAATCATGATATAAAAGGTACTGAAATTAACAGTAATTAAGGGACTTTTAAAGCTGTACTATCAAATTTGCTGGATCACAAGTTACATCTGGATTGGATCAAATCCTTATTCTAAAGGAAATTAATACTCAAGAGGGGAGTGGGGAACATGTTTAGTTCATAGCTAACACTTTTTGCTGTATGTTTTTCTTTTCCAAAAGAAATATATTTCCTCCCTGCCTAGACATTGGACTGTATGTTCAAGGGTTCTTATACCAAAATCTCATCAAATGTAATTACAAAGCAAAGAATCCCATTAGGATTAATCACTTGTTAAAGTCAACACCTCAAAAAGAATGGGAGAAAAATACTCTATACACAGTAAACTGTAAGAAAAAGGAAGTTTCGAGGACTTCCCATTAAGATAGGTTTATAACTTTTAAAACATCTCAATTAAGGGTGAAATAACTGGGAATATGAGCCATTTTAGGTACCTGGTCATGAGTCCTGGAAGTAAATCTTTGATTTGCACTGTGTCATTTAATCAAGAATATTTTTGGCTTTTAATTAAAGAATTAAAAGAATATTCTTTTAATCAAGAATATTTTCTATAACAGAGAACCAGAGAGGTGTCAAATATTTTTTGCTGTCTGCAAAAATTCTCCTCCATGTAATAGATACCAATGGAGAGAAAGTGGACCTTACTGCAGGGTTTATATTACATATACCTCTAAGTAAAAATGAATATCAATTAGTTCATTAAACTAACTTTAAAGATCCAGATTAATCCACGACTTTGAACAGCATTGACCCCCAAGAAGTGGATGCAGCTCACTCTGTGGCGATGTAACTTTCACATCTCATACGCTTGTTGTCACGTGCACTGTGGTTGTTCACAAGCTATGACACCTTGGTTGGAAACTACTTAACGAGAGTGCCAGCTCTCTGCCTCCTTGGATTTAATGAATTGAGGTGAACAGTCTTCTTGAACTTGAAGACCTTCCCTGGTGATCAACAGCAGAATCAAATGTTAGCTGGGTTTTAGCTTCTTTCATTTATCATCAGTTCCTAACACCACTACACATAAACATCTGTTCAGATATAAGCATTACACTTTATATCTGAATGTAACTTCAAGATATATCCTCTGGACTTCCACTTCTTTTACTTCTGGAGCCATTCAAGTTAGAGACCCAGCGGTAGGACCAATCACATTGCTATAGACTCTTTCAGGAACTCATGCTGCTTTACTGTTTCACCTATCTCATAACTTCCAGAATCGTAATTTTAATATTTAAAATATACTTTCATACCATCCTCAAAGGAACAGACCAGAGAAGAGCTATTAAAAACCCTATCTTTTATAGACAGCAACTCAGAAAATTGTAGTAAGTGGGTGAAATAGAATTATTATTATTATTATTATTATTATTATTATTATTATTTTTTGCGGTATGCGGGCCTCTCACTGTTGTGGCCTCCCCCGTTGCGGAGCACAGGCTCCGGATGCGCAGGCCCAGCGGCCATGGCTCACGGGCCCAGCCGCTCCGCGGCATATGGGATCCTCCCAGACCGGGGCACGAACCCGTATCCCCTGCATCGGCAGGCGGACTCTCAACCACTGCGCCACCAGGGAGGCCCTAGAATTATTTTTTAATGCAGAAGAACTTAAACTTTTTTTGTATGTCTTACTAAATGATTGGGAAGCAAATATTCTTATCTGCACTGTGAGGATTGCAACACGGTGGCTCAGACATTGAGCCATCATGTAGAGAATCATTTGCGTGATTCAAAGAACCATGTTATGTGACTATAAGTTTTCATATTCAGTGGACACTTGGGTCAGAATTGCCTCTTAGTTGTGATTTGCAGCTCTTGTTTTGTAGCGCCCAGGCATATCATTAGCTCAAGATATATTAGGAGTCTCCAGAACCCTGAAAAAGTAATTATATTTTATTTTAAATAAATTTATTTATTTATGTATTTTTGGATGTGTTGGGTCTTCATTGCTGCACAGGGACTTTCTCTAGTTGCGGTGAGCGGGGTCTACTCTTCGTTGCGGTGCGCAGGCTTCTCATTGCAGTGGCTTCTCTTGTTGTGGAGCACGGGCTCTAGGCGCACGGGCTTCAGTAGTTGTGGCTCACGGGCTCAGTAGTTGTGGTGAACAGGCTTAGTTGCTCCGTGGCATGTGGCATCTTCCCAGACCAGGGATCGAACTCGTGTCCCTGCATTGGCAGCTGGGTTCTTTTTTTTTCTGAAAACGTCTTTATTTTGCTTTCATATTAAGGATATTTTCACTGTTTATATAATTCTAGTATGGTAGGTGTTTCTTCTATTTTTCAGCATTTTATTTTATTTTTTGAATTTTATTTTATTTTTTAAAACAGCAGGTTCTTATTAGTTAACCATTTTATACATGTTAGTGTATATATGTCAATCCCAATCTCCCAGTTCATCCCCCACCCCTACCCCTCCACCAGGCGGGTTTTTTTTTTTTTTTTTTTTTTTTGCGGTATGTGGGCCTCTCACTGTTGTGGCCTCTCCCGTTGCGGAGCACAGGCTCCGGACGCACAGGCCCAGCGGCCATGGCTCACGGGCCCAGCCGCTCCGCGGCATGTGGGATCCTCCCAGACCAGGGCACGAACCCGTTTCCCCTGCATCGGCAGGCGGACTCTCAACCACTGCGCCACCAGGGAGGCCCCAGGCGGGTTTTTAATCACTGCACCACCAGGGAAGTCCAGTTATATTTTATTTTAATTTAATTATATTCCCATGATACAGGTCACAAAACCAAATATCTAGGGGTCATCTTAAACTTTTTCTTTATTTCTGATCTATTACATCTAATGACTAAGTCCCTGTCAATTTTATCTCCATTAAAAAATGTTTTTTCCTGAATTACTCTAATAGCCTGCTCTGCTACTGTCTATTCTCACTTCAATCAGTTCTCCTCACAGGTGCTATCTGCGGTTTCTAAATCCAGTTCCAGTGATGCTCTATCCTGCTCAAAAAATTTTAATGGTTCCCTATGCCCCTCACAATAAAATACAGCTTTATTCATAAGACAGAAAATCCTCCAAGACCTGACCTCTGCCTACCATCCCAACCTTATATTCCCTCTGCTCTTTAAACTTGAAGCAGCAACTGTACAGATGACGTCTGTTTCTTGAATTGGACTTGCTTACACCTCTACAGTTTATTCTCACTAAGAATCATTTTCTTAACCTCTAATTAAGTTTCATTTGTACTTCAAGAGCACCATATTGCTTTTTTTAGTGGAAAATTGTGAACATATATAAAAGTAGATAGAAGAGTATAATGAAATCCCATGTAACAATTCCTCATCTTCAACTCTTAATTCATGGTCAATATTTTTCACACGTACTTCATCCCTCCTTCATTATCTTGAAGCAATTCCATTAGTCATATTATTTCTTCTGTCAATGCTTCAGTATACACCTCTTAATGATAACTGTTTTTAGCCAAATCACTCTATCATTATCTAGAAGAATTACTAATAATTCCTTAATACCACAAAATATCCAGTAAGTGTTCGATTTCCAACTATTGCACATGTGTTATCATGTTTAGAAACTTTCTAATTTTTATATGTTCTATGGTTTGCCATTTGGACCTGGATTGAAATAAGGTGCAAACTGTGCAAATGGCCTCTTATTTACAGGTTCTCCCTCCAACCTTTTTCCCCTTACAACTTATCTGTGGAAGAAATTAGGTTATTTATCCAGGGGAGTTTCCAACTATCAGGATTTTGCAGATTGTGTCAATGTTCTCCAATGTTCTGAAATCTCTTCTGTCTGTATTGATAGCTGGATCTAGAGACTTAATAGTATTCAAGTTCAAATTTTTTGACAAGGCTACTCTAAAGGTAGCTCTTGCATCAGAGCAGTTACTTTCTGGTTACCTCTTTTTTTTTATGATGCAAGGAGTTGTTTACACTCTTGATTCATTAATCCATTAGGGGCTTCCAGATGGTGGTATCACAACTTTATCAATTCCTCATTTGATAGATTACTTTGATAAATAGAAACATCTCCTCATCTATTAATACTATTTGGCTATCAGTGAGATAGAGCTTAAGTACCTTTATTACAAGTTTTAATTATTTAGCAGTTTTCAAAACAGTAATTGACCAACAATTTAAACGTTTTTATTTGGAATCTTTATGAACTGATTGACACATACTTCATTTTTTCAATCTATTTTAATTATTTTTCTTATTGATGTTCAAATTGGTCAGTGAGAGTCTCTTTAAGTTGGGTCCTGAGTTCTTTTGAGGACCATACAAGTCTTTTCTCTTCTTTCTATCTGGTATAACAAAATGTTTTAGGCTCCACTTCATTAATTTCCTGCCCAGAGCTGCTGAATGTGTTATTTTATTTCTTTGAATAAAATATAAGGAATATCTTTATTTAATTTACGTTATAACATAGATACAATGTTGTCAGAATTACAGTATAAGCACTACTACCAACAATATGATTTCTCAAAATAGCTCAATTTATTTTGCCAGTTCTTTTTGTTTTTGTTTTTTTGTCCTTAGGTTATATGTATTGATTGTAAATCTTTAATGTATTTTAAAGCTGCTTAGTTCAGTTTCTTCCTGTGTGAATAAATCATCACCAACTAGACATTTAATTAGGTTCATTTGTTTCATTTTCTTAAGTTTTCTTAAGATATTTTGAGAATGTAATTTTTTTAATTATAAAAATGTTCACAATCTAATAATCAAAGCAAGGTATATTTAAAGATATCTAGTGTCCACCAGTATAAATGTTGATTTTCTTTCATTTTTTAGTGTTAAGCATACACATGCACATATAATTACATCAGTTTTTTAAATTTTTTGTAAGATAAATTGTAGCATTCTCTACCAACTTTTGTTCACATTGCTTTTTTTCAATGAAAAATATTTCTCTGAGATCTATCCCTGATAGTATATGGTATTTGATATGATATTTCACTGAAAAATATTTCCCTGAGATCTATCCCTAGTAGTATATGATATTTCACATTCATTTTTATAGCTACATGGTAATCCATTGAGTGGATGTAGCATGCAATTCAATCAGATCCCCAGTGATGTACATTTAGATTGCTCTAACAGATATTTCTGCATTACATCATCTACTACAGAAGACCTTTTTTTGCCAGTATATCTGTGAGCAGTGAGATTCAAACAAGTGAGCAAGTGAGATATTGCTGGGTCAAAAGATAATTTCTATGTAATTTTGCCTGATATTTCCCAATTATTTTCCAAAGAGATTGCTCCATGTTGCATTCTCTCTAAAGAGAAATGAAAGTGCCTCTTTTTCTGCAGTTTTGCTAACAGAATATGTATTCTGATTTTGTACCAAAGGAATAAATGAAAAATGCTCTCTTGGTGTCTTCTCTTTTTTTAAACAACTTTATTGGAGTATAATTGTTTTACCATGGTGTGTTAGTTTCTGCTTTATAACATGATAGTTTCTGCTTTATAACAAAATGAATCAGCTATACATATACATATATCCCCATATCTCTTCCCTCTTGCGTCTCCCTCCCAACCCTCTAGGTGGTCACAAAGCACTGAGCTCATTTCTCTGTGCTATGCAGCTGTTTCCCACTAGCTATCTATTTTACGTTTGGTAGTATATATATGTCCATGCCACTCTCTCACTTCATCCCAGCTTACCATTCCCCTTCCCCGTGTCCTCAAGTCCATTCTCTATGTCTGTGTCTTTATTCCTGTCCTGCCCCTAGGTTCTTCAAAACCTTTTTTTTTTTTGAGATTCCATATATATGTGTCAGCGTACAGTATTTGATTTTCTCTTTCTGACTTACTTCACTCTATATGACAGTCTCTAGGTCTACCCACCTCACTACAAATAACTCAATTTTGTTCCTTTTTATGGCTGAGTAATATTCCATTGTATATATGTGCCACATCTTCTTTATCCATTCATCTGTCAGTGGACACTTGGGTTGCTTCCATTTCCTGGCTATTGTAAATAGTGCTGCAATGAACATTGGGATGCATGTGTCTTTTTGAATTATGGTTTTCTCAGCGTATATGCCCAGTAGTGGGATTGCTGGGTCATATGGTAATTCTATTTTTAGTTTTTTGAGGAACCTCCCTACTGTTCTCCATAGTGGCTGTATCAATTTACATTCCCACCAACAGTGCAAGAGGGTTCCCTTTTCTCCACACCCTCTCCAGCATTTATTGTTTATAGATTTTTTGATGATGGCCATTCTGACTGGTGTGAGGTGATACCTCGTGGTTTTGATTTGCATTTTTCTATTGATTAGTGATGTTGAGCATCCTTTCATGTGTTTGTTGGCAATCTGTACATCTTCTTTGGAGAAATGTCTATTTGGGTCTTCTGCCCATTTTTGGATTGAGCTGTTTGTTTTTTTGTTATTGAGCTGCATGAGCTGCTTGTATATTTTGGAGATTAACCCTTTGTCAGTTGTTTCGTTAGCAAATATTTTCTCCCATTCTGAGGGTTGTCTTTTCATCTTCTTTATGGTTTCCTTTGCTGTGCAAAAGCTTTTAAGTTTCATTAGGTCCCATTTGTTTATTTTTGTTTTTATTTCCATTTCTCTAGGAGGTGGATCAAAAAGGATCTTGCTGTGATTGATGTCACAGAGTGTTCTGCCTATGTTTTCCTCTAAGAGTTTTATAGTGTCTGGCCTTACCTTTAGGTCTTTAATCCATTTTGAGTTTATTTTTGTGTATGGTGTTAGAGAATGTTTTAATTTCATTCTTTTACATGTAGCTGTCCAGTTTTCCCAGCACCACTTATTGAAGAGGCTGTCTTTTCTCCATTGTATATTCTTGCCTCCGTTATCAAAAATAAGGTGACCATATGTGCATGGTGTACTTTTAATTTGCATATTTTCTTATTGTGAGCAAGGTTGAATACCTATTTACATGGTTAAAGCCATTTGAATTTCTTAGTTCTGTGAATTGACGATTAGTTTCTATAGCCCATTTTCATAGAGCCATTGTCCATTTTCTATTGTAGAACCACTTAATATATTAGAGATATTAATTATTTCTCTGTGGTTTAAGTTGCAGATTAGTAATTTATCTTATTGCTTTGCTTATAGTGTTTTTAACAATTAAAAAAAATTTAAATCTGATCAAAATTTTGTATTTTTCTTTGTTTCTTTCCCTCTGGATTTTGAATCTTAGATGGTTAAGTTATTTTCATTGCAAATTATAGAGTAATTCATCCAATTTTCTTCTAGTACTTGTATGATTTCACTTTTTGTTTAAATCTCCTATCCATTTGAAGCTTATCCTATTGTATGGCTTGAGTAATGGAAAATTTTACTGTATACCCTATCCAGTTTTCCCAACATCGCATATTAAAAAAAGCAACATCCACAAATTTAAAAGAGTTCTTTTATCATATACTATTTCTCTATGTATTTCAGAATACTTATTTTTTTTCATGGTTCTGTATGAACAATGTGCAAATCCCACAGTGTTTAAAAATAGAGGCTTTATAGATTGGATTATTTTAGTATCTGGTGGGGCTAGCTAGCCCTTCCCCTCCCTCTTCTTGATTTCATCAGGATTCTCTTGGGATTTATGGTTCACTGGTGGAGGTCTTTAACATGACCATCTAGACAGGTGTCAGTCATTTACCTTCTGCCAACCTCTAAGCGTGGAGCTATGAAGATGCAGATCTGTCTTGAAGTTCTGAGTCTTTTTGTTTTTATTTTTTAAATTAAATACCAAAAAATAAATTTGTAAATCAGGAATTCTGCTAATTTCTAGTTTCATCCATTGACCACTGAAGTAGAGGGCATGCTCTTGCAAATGCCTTACTTCCTGGATAGCTAACCTGGTGCAGAGAAATAGGTTTATATTTTTATGCTATGAAAACATATCAACAACTTATTTTTGTTCTTAATACATTTTTATAGGGATTAAGCATATTTTGACTTAAATTATATGCCATTGCTTAACATAAGAATAAGTTATTTTTTGGTCAGATTTCAAATATACATCTAGGTGTCAGAATCTTGACTGATAAAGTATAATCTACAGTTATATCATGGAAGTAGTCGCCAAATTCTTCAACAGACAATGACAGAACACGTTCCAGATAGATAATCTGGATAATCAGACTTTCTCTCGATTAAAAAAAAAGTTTCTGGAAAATACTGAAAATTAGTAAAGTGTAAAAAAATTAAATCCCTAAAATTTTCAAAAGTGATGGTGCAGATATTATCTCTATCACCTGTACTATTTTAATTTAGAAATTACTTAATAACTATTTGGAATGTCTGTATACCAATTCAAGTTATGCTAGTATAGATCTGACTTTGCATCTTATAGCTATAGTCAACTGACTTTTTTTGCAGTCAAAATAACAATGTAAAAAGATAAACTGCTTTATACTATGGGTCGAGGGATTCTACAATCATCCCTAGCCCCAACATATCTGCCTTTGCTACCTGAAATGAGGGTAAAAGTTTTCAGAAGACATACTTCTTAACATGAGGCCATAAAAGATATAGTTAAAATTTAATACTTTGGGGGAATTCCATGGTGGTCCAATGGTTAGGACTCCGTGCTTTGACAGCTGAGGGCCCAGGTTCGATCCTGGGTTGGGGAACAAAGATCGGCATGGCCAAAAAAAAAAAAAAAAAAAAAAAATTAATAGTTTTTAAATGGTAAAATACAGATATTCATTATATTGAATAACATATTAGTTTGGGAATCCAGCTATCCTGTGCAGTCGGAAATATGGATCTCAAGATAAGTAAGTTATAATCAGACAGAAAATCAATCTAACTAATGAAATGAAGTACAAATTGAGTACCTATCTTTTAAATGTTTAGTCATGGTTTACCCACAAAAATTTTGGCCCAAGAGGAGGGAAAAAAAGAATACTGTGGAGAAAGGAGAAAAATAGAAAAATGGGCAGAAAAAAGTCAAGAAAGACTGAACATGATTTCAGACAAAATAAAAATGCATGAATACAGAAAGCATGTCTGAAACACACAAAAGAAAAACTTGATGCAATTATCTATATAATTACATATTTACTGAAGCCCTGAAAAATGAGTATACCTAAAATATCCTAATAATTGAGGATATTTTCTGGGGAAAAAAAACATTTCAAGCCTTCACCTTGCTCTTTATGCAGCCTAACCTCAAATTCACTTAATTGGTTCTCAGTTAAAACTTTCCACTTTCTGAAGTTGTAAATTCATTAGTTTGGCACTGGCTACTCCATGCCAGATTCTTTAGCAGGTACAGGGATAAAAATACAGCCCAGAACGCATTAAAGAGAGCACTGCTGGACTTAGAATGACAGCAGAATTTTTCTGGCCTGCAGTTCCGGATCATGACCAGAGATGGCGCTGAGTGTACAGGGAACCTAGCTAGGGCCTACCTGAATCGGAAATTGGAAAGAAATAGGACTAAAGTCTGTGAGCATGAATCCATATTTAACCTCGGCAGCACACCTAAGACAGTGACCCTGGAGGAAGGGAAAGAAAAGCGTGAAGAACAAATAAAGACCTTGCGTTAGGGGAGTCGCACATTAGAAACGAGATAGGAATGAAATTCCTGACAGGTTAATATGGATAGAAGCAGGAGCCCTGTGATGCATTAGGAATACAGCTCAAAACAGAGAATTGGGGCATCAGTTCTATTTCATTAGGTTAAATAACCCTTTAGAGAAGTTTTTCTAATATTTAATACGTTTTTATTTAGCAGAAGGACTATGGGAATTTTCATGCTTTTATGTTATGTTCTAAAGGCAAGTGGACTGGTTGTACTTTTTCTGTCTTTAACAAGTAGGAATCCAAAAGCAGTTTGATGTTGTCATAGAGTACTACCCCCAGAGTCTAACTTAATGTATTTTAAATTTCCTCTTGGTTTACAGATATTTGGTAAACAAAGATATCCACCTTAAGTGAGAAAGTCATAAACTGCTTACTTTTAGCAGCAGGATGAGCTGCTGTGTATGTCCCTTGACTTGTATTTGAAAAAACAGAATTGAAGACTCCATATAAAAGTGAAGAGAAACAATTAGTCAAAGTCCTGATAAGTACAGCAATCTTTTACATGTATTTTTAGGTTTTTGAGTTGCTTAACCCTCTGCATTCTTTTTAAATTTTTAGTGAAAGTAAAAACAAAACATTTTAAATTCATACAAAAGGATTTTAAATAGAAAAGTGTCCTTTCCTGCCTTGTCTGTGTGCCTCCCGCTCCCATCTTTCCTTGGAATTAGTTACTAGAGCACACACAGCTCTGGTCAACGAGTTGGGAGGCACTCTATCCCTGCTGTGTAAAGCATGGTCTGTGAATCAGCAGCCTCAGGATCACCTGGGAGCTCGTTAGAAATGCAGATCTCAGGCCTCATCACAGGTTTAATGGATCAGGATATGTATTTTAACAATATCCTCAAGGGATATATATGCACACTGATGTCTGAGAAGCCCTGCTCTGGATCCCAAAGATAGAACCACTGAGGGCAAGTCCTTCTCTTGCACTTCACAAGAGGCTGCAGAAATGGTCCAACTATAGTCTATGCCCCTACCCTTAGACCATATAGAGGACAAGAGAGGAGGGCGGGTCTAAGTCCATCATCATTAGAGACACTGAGAAATAGTGTTCACTGTTCCAAGGAAGTGAGGGGAGCTCCAAGTTAATCAGTAATAGATAGAAGATGCTGACAGTAAATGAACACCTGCAACACAATCCAAAGCTGAGTAGTTTTTTTTCTTTCTTTTTTTTAAATTAGTTTCTGCTTTATAACAAAGTGAATCAGTCATACATATACATCTGTTCCCACATCCTTTCCCTCTTGCATCTCCCTCCCTCCCACCCTCCCTATCCCACCCCTCCAGGAGGTCACAAAGCACCGAGCTGATCTCCCTGTGCTATGCGGCTGCTTCCCACTAGCTATCTACCTTACGTTTGGTAGTGTATATATGTCCATGCCTCTCTCTCGCTTTGTCACAGCTTACCCTTCCCTCTCCCCATATCCTCAAGTCCATTCTCAAGTATGTCTGTCTTTATTCCTGTTTTACCCCTAGGTTCTTCATGACATTTTTTTTTTCTTAAATTCCATATATATGTGTTAGCATACGGTATTTGTCTTTCTCTTTCTGACTTACTTCACTCTATATGACAGTCTCTAGGTCTACCCACCTCACTACAAATAACTCAATTTCGTTCCTTTTTATGGCTGAGTAATATTCCATTGTATATATGTGCCACATCTTCTTTATCCATTCATCCGATGATGGACACTTAGGTTGTTTCCATCTCCGGGCTATTGTGAATAGAGCTGCAATAAACATTTTGGTACGTCTCTTTTTTTTTTTTTTTTTTTTTTTTCCGTACGCGGGCCTCTCACTGTTGTGGCCTCTCCCGTTGCGGAGCACAGACTCCGGATGCGCAGGCTCAGCGGCCATGGCTCACGGGCCCAGCCGCTCCGCGGCATATGGGATCCTCCCAGACCGGGGCACGAACCCGTATCCCCTGCATCGGCAGGCGGACTCTCAACCACTGCGCCACCAGGGAGGCCCCATGTCTCTTTTTGAATTATGGTTTTCTCAGGGTATATGCCTAGTAGTGGGATTGCTGGATCGTATGGTAGTTCTATTTTTAGTTTTTTAAGGAACCTCTATACTGTTCTCCATAGTGGCTGTACCAATTCACATTCCCACCAGCAGTGCAAGAGTGTTCCCTTTTCTCCACACCCTCTCCAGGATTTATTGTTTCTAGATTTTTTGATGATGGCCATTCTGACTGGTGTGAGAATTCGCCTGCCCTACGTGGCCACCCTGCTCCTTCCCTTGGAGGACAAGGGAGCATGTGAGTTCTTGGACGAGTGTGTCAACCTTCCCCTCAGAGTTTAGGGACATATGTAAACATAGAGACTATGCCCATCTTCGGCCTTGTGACGTTTTAATATTGGAGGCTTCTCCGAGTAACCTGTGATAATAGTGTGAGATGGGATCATGGTGAGCTATGGAAAGAAGACAAGGGCCACCAGTTCCCCAAACCATCTCAGTTCTCTGTGATCTTGGGAGGGGCACAAAATAGGATGTATGGAGTTCCTTGTGGCTCCATAAGCAGGACATAGAGATTTGATGAGGCAGTTTGAGCCCAGGTGACTGATAAGCCTAGTAAGGTTTTGTCCCTTCCAGAGAAGCGGTTCTAGGCATGAACCACTGTCATAGCTAACAGGAGACATGCTGCTGTCTCTGAATGTGGTATCTGTGACAGAGAAAACTGGGTAAATATTAGGTGAACGCTACTCTAAGGAAAACACTCATACCACCCTATGTGGACTGTCACCATGACGAGGTCAGCAGCAGCAAGGACAGTGAGCTCCAACCAGAGCACGACCAAGTCTGGTGGCCATTATCACCACTCAGGTAAGTATCCTAGATGAACCTCACCACTACTCTCTCTCCTTTTGCAAGTCTTCCTCTAAGAAGATTTAAACAGAAAAAAGGGAGAGAAGGAAGTCCGAGAGGATTCCATTTTCCTCCATTACTCCAGGCAACTAAGGGTGCAACTCAAATATAGTCTCGAAAACGGACATGGAATAGGAAAGAAAGAGCTAAAGTTTAAATTGCGTTTAGGGTTGGTGCTTTAAATTAGACTAGACTTTAATAACTCAAAGTGATCAGAAAGTTGAAGAATCCTCCCAAGATGTAGTTCGGGGACAAGAAAGAAGGATTCAGTGTAGCAGGGCTGGAAGCAATGGCAGGAAACATAAAACTGCTGACTGCCATCCATCCACTTTTCTTGAAAGAAAGAGTTCAAATGTAAATCATAAACAGCAATTTATATTTCATGGTAAATCTTCTTATTCTGTTTTCTCCATGGTAAGCAAGATGAGGAAAGTTCAATTTTACCACCTCCCATCTTCCCACATGCATGTCTCTTGATTTGGGGGAGTTACATTACTGCTTTTTTTTTTTTAATTTAGTGGATACATTTTTTAACTTTACTAAAAGCAAAGTAATACATACTTTTTGTTTAGAAAAAAAAGTATAACCAACTCACTACAAACAAATTGAAAAAAAATAATGAGTGCCTTTAGCCTCTCTCCACATTTTCTCTTAGCATCCATACATGTGGGTTATTTATCAGGGGGCCTTTACGCCCTGTCCTGATATCCTAAGAGCTCACTTTCCAGTACCTGTAGATGAAGTCCTGCTGCAAGCACCCTACTCCGCCTATGGGGAAGGCTGAAAGAGTTGGGGAGATGATGCTCCCAGGACAGTCCTCAGCCAACGATTGACAGGAACCAGAGGATAAATTCCCAGCTTCCCTATCCTTGTTTCTCGAGGAAGGGACACATCTGAGGTATATTCCACACCATTTCCCAGAGGTTTCCAGTGAGAAAATTGGAAATTATAAAAAATAAAGCTACTGTGATAGAATATGTCTAACAGATTCATTCCTACATGAAACTTGATGGACAGACTGTGAGTCTAAAAGTCATAATAGTTAATTTGCATAATGGAAAGAGGGCTTTTTCTCTGACTTGCAAAATGAGATAAAGAAAAAATATAAAAGAATTTGGGGAAGTTCACAGTGATCATGAAATTGTGTTATGAAATACTATGAATAGAATCATTTCGAGTACAGGAATTTTTCGAGTCTATTTAAAGACTTTTGTAGGAATTGTTTTTCCAGTTTATGTTTTCAGCAACTTTTAGTTTTCCTCTTCTTTCCTGCAACCTGCCTTTAAAGACATGTTATTGCATTTTTTTTTTTTTCTTTTTGCGGTATGCGGGCCTCTCACTGTTGTGGCCTCTCCCGTTGCGGAGCACAGGCTCTGGATGCGCAGGCCCAGCGGCCATGGCTCACGGGCCCAGCCGCTCCGCGGCATATGGGATCCTCCCAGACCGGGGCACGAACCCGTATCCCCTGCATCGGCAGGCGGACTCTCAACCACTGCGCCACCAGGGAGGCCCTATTGCATTTTTTAAGCTTTAAATAAGTTACACAGGAGACATAAGAGATGAAACTCAAAAGCAGTTTACTCTTTTTAAATCAGTTTTGCAGAAAGGCAAGAAAGAAAGGCACTTATCTAAAATATCTCTCAGGCCACCTATGGATTTTAATTTTTTCAGGTAGTTTTAGTGTTTCAGGTGTGCCACAGATTGGCAGGAAGAGACCTCCCACACATGCACTAACACTCACATCTTCCCGTCCATTGTTAAGATTAGATTACGTTCGATTAGATTACGTTCACAATTTAACTCACCGGGCTACAAAAACGTTACCAAGAGGAATGTGACCATGCAGAAAAAAAAACGCATTGGCCAAGGGATCCAAAAAGTATATGCAGTTGCTGGTGAGACTGCCAGCAATTTCAGTAAAAGGTCAATTCTTTGTGCTCTGCAGAGCTTTAATTGGGGGCCATAAATGACTACTCAGGTAGAGTTTATAATAATTATCTGTATGCTTCCACTAAAGGCAGAGTTTCTCAGCCTCGGAACTGCTGACGTGGACCAGATAATTCTTTGCTGTGGGGAGGTTCCCTATGAATTGCAGGGTGCTGTAACAACTAAAAGTGGCTCCAGACTTTGCCAAATATACCCTGGAGAATACATTGTTGAATTAAGGTGTTGTTAAAAAGAATTGGATCTTCTGGTTCTTGCTCTAGACTCAGCATCATTAAGGTGACATCATCGTGTAGGGGGACAAATGGAATGACTGTGCAGGAGCTCCTGAGCTATAGCTGCCTGCAGCTCCTTATATCACCTGAAAAGGTAACTTCTGTAATACCTCTCCCCTCACCACCCAAACTAATCACCCTGATAGTGTTTTACATTGTGAATTGTATGAAATTAAATGTTTAAGTGTTTGTTTATACCATGTATAAATCACACGTTATAATCCTCTTTATCTCTTTTTCTACCTTCTCCTTTTGTATCCTTTTTTCTGTTTCCCATGTTTTTTTCACTTCTCATTTTCCTGTTTATTGTGCATGGTGGTTTTTGTAAGTGGGTAGATACTGCGATTGTAACTTTAAGTTTAATTGCTAGATCAGGCAGCCAATCAAATTATTAAGTGTTTACAATGTTGTTCTGCATTATATCATAAAATCTGTGATCATTTATCTAAATGCAGTATATGTTTCTCTGTTACCTCCCCTTGCTATATTTCCTGTTCATATTTTATCCACTCCACTTTTGTTACAGTTTCTCTTAGTAAATATGGGCAATTTTACAGGGAAATAACATTGTGCCTGCCACCAGAAAGATAAATAGATGTGACAGTCATCTGAAGAGCAGTAATAATGCATTTGGTATTCTCCAGTGATAATTGCAAGTTACAGGTATAAGATATAAAAGTTTCAAAGGAAAAGAATAATCATAGTAAGATGTCTCCTCTAAGGTAAAGACAGGGCAGAGCAACTCTTACTGAACTTATTTCCTTGTATTTTTCTTAATAACACCTTAATAGTAATAGCACCTTACCAGTGCAGTATAAAAATAAATTTGTTTGAAAAATAAATGAGAAGTCACTTCTTACTCACTAAAATGGCTATAGTAAAAATGGCAGATAATAGCAAATATTGAGAAGGACATATAACAATTGAAACCCTCATACTTTGTTAGCAGGACTGTAAAATGCTACAACAACTTTGGAAAACAGATTTACAGTTTCTTAAAAAGTTAAATTTATCATGAAAACTGAAAAGTCCATTCCTAGATATCTACCCAAGAAAAATATAAACATATCCACATAAAGATTTGCTCATAGTAGCAACATTATTCATAAATGCAAGAAGTGAAAACAGGGACTTCCCTGACGGTCCAGTGGTTAAGACTTCACGCTCTCAATGCAGGGGACACGGGTTCGATCCCTGGTAGGGGAACTAAAATCCCACATGCCGCACAGCCAAAAAAAAAAGTGAAAACAATCCAAAGGGCCATCAGCTGGTGAACGAATAAAGAAAATGTGGTATATCCATACAATGGAATACAATAATATCTCAATAATCTCAGCAATAAAAAAGACGAAACCACCGATTAATGCTACAACATAAGCGAATCTCCAAAAACATTATGCTAAGAAGTTCAATGCCAAAGACAACATACTGTATGTTTCCACTTTATGCAATGTCCAGTAAAGCCAAGTCTATAGAGACAGAAAGCAGATCAGGGATTTCTAGGGTTGGGGGTAAGAATAAGGATTGATTACAAACTGGCACAGGGAATCTTTCTGGGGTGATGGAAGTGTTCTCCCACTGGGTTGTAGTGATGGTTTCACAACTCTGAAAGTTTAATAAAGATGGTTGAACTGTACAGTTAAAATGGGTCAATTTTATGGTATGTAAATTATACCTCAATAAAACTGTCTACACAAATTAGTGGGAAGACAGACTGCAAACAGAAAGACCTGGCTAGTTTGCCTTTCTTAGATTATCTTGGTTCACTTTTGTACCTCTGTATACATCATATCAATCAGATGTGATTCTTCCCTAGCCTCACTATTGGTCCTTAATCTCCCTGAGGGTCATCTTATTAAAGTTCTCACTGAGTTAAATCCCACTTATCACACTTAATTATTGTGTAGTGAAGAATTAATCTTACCCAAGGAGAGGTCTGGCTTTTGTCCTCTGCTATTGGGGGGCAACCTCTAAGTCCTTAAAATTTCCTGCCTGATAGGAGATTCTTTGTTTTCCTGAAGGCTTTGACCACTGGCAATCTAATGATGTGATTTATGATGGGAGCTTTGGGTTACATGGTATTAGTTTTGCCTCTGCAAAGAACAGGAGACTAAAGGTATTAGCCTGCTGTCTGGGATACCTTGGAAACTAAATATCAACCACATAGGCAGTGTGTGATTTAACCTCAGTAAAAATCCCTGGACACCAAAGACTTCGATGAGCTTCCCTGGTTGGCAATACTCCATGAATATTGCCCACATTGATGCTGGGAATGTACTGTGTCCATGACTTATGAAGAGAGAGCAACAGAGGCTCTGTAGCTGGTACCTTTCCTGGACTCTGCCCTATGCACTTCTTCCTTGGATGATTTTAATTTGCAGTCTTTCCATGTAATAAACCATAACTGTGAGTTTAAGCTTTCAGTGAGTTCTGTAAGTCCTTCCAGAGAATTATTGAACATGAGCTTCCCTTTGGGAAGTCTCCAAACATGGAATTGGTGTCAGAAATGAGGGTGATCTTGTGTGGAGACTGTACCCTTGGCCGAGATTTCACAAAAACCAGTAGTTTCTCTTTTATATTTTAAAACATTCTGAACTCCATTTTTCAGCACTTCAAAATGGTCAGACCTTGAGGATAGGGCCTTATTTAGTGCCTTCATGCAAGATAATTGATCAATGATTATTAGAGTCATAGAAAATATTTTCAAGATGAGGTTTTAATCCTTTTGTGGAAAGACATTTTGCACAGGGCTAGGCAGCTGAAAAGAATCACAGAAATTTTCATCTCAACTGATTTAAATTAAGAAGTTATAACTCAGACTGTTTTTTTTTTTTTTTCTTTTTGTGGTACGTGGGCCTCTCACTGTTGTGGCCTCTCCCATTGTGGAGCACAGGCTCCGAATGTGCAGGCCCAGCAGCCATGGCTCACGGGCCTAGCCGCTCCGCAGCATGTGGGATCTTCCCGGACCGGGGCACGAACCCGTGTCCCCTGCATTGGCAGGCAGACTATCAGCCACTGAGCCACCAGGGAAGCCCAACTCAGACTGTTTTTTAAGGGAAATTTTACCCTGCATATTTGAGGGAATCTGTACCAAGCACTTTATTTTTGAGGACAGACCACAAGTTCTACAGAGTCAATCATTACGTACACAGAACTAAATGATTTAAAAATTAAATTTGTGCATATTTATACCACATATATTGCTTTACTGTAGAGATTTCAGAAAGCTTGAATGTAAATTATCTCATATGATTATCACAAAAATCTTGTGAGGTAGGCATGGAAATCTTAAAGATATTAAGTGATTTGTTCAGATTTCTGTAATCATTGAGCTAGGTTTCATTAGGTACCAGGTTACAGTCCTTGTACATAAAAGTTCCTCATCTGAATTCCCTGCTGTGAAGACCATGTGACTTTCCTGTTAGCAGCTGACTAGGTAAAAAGTAGGCATCTGACCCAAAGGCCAGGTACAAATCTGTGCCCTGGACTGATATAAAAAGACAAACAAGACGGATCAGATGATTTCTCCTGGGGATGTTCCTCTTTTATTGTGAGCAGCCTCATCCAGCATTTCTAGTTTTCTAAGAGCTTTTGTTTATAGTTTTCAGTTTTATAGTTTATAGCTTTTATTAAAAGCATTTCGACTCCTAGTAAGATGATTATTTTAATTTTTTTTTGAAATTTGAAGAGGAATATCACATTGCTAGATTTTTAAATGTTGACTCACTCTTGCATTTCTGGAATCTACCCTAATTGATTATGAGATATTATTTTTGTAATGTAGTCAGGATTTTTGAAACTAAATTTATAAGTAAAATTGGTCTTTTTTTTTGTACTTGCCTATGAGATCTTGTTATTGAGTTGGCTCTTCCAGAGTTGGAGGCTGTGGACAGAGAGGAGGCAAGGGGAAGGGAGAATTCTAAGTTCACTCATCCAACGATGCTGATCTACCTTTGATGCTTGGCAAACATGGCGGGTATTTAACACTGATTCTCATGGAGTGCTTTTGTGGGACATTTGGAGCCCCTCCCAATGTCGGGGCTCACTCCCTGTGCAATTACTTTGACAAGGCTGAATGTACCTCTGTTCCTGCTTATCATCAACTCCTGCCTCAGTGCCTGGTCAATTAGTGATACCTCTAGATAACTTCATGTTACTGGACTCTGTTGACTCCCCCAGATGGTCTCATTGAAAAAAGACGTAAAACAAGCCCTCCTTTGCATGTGGCCTAAATTTGATTGTAGGAAATATTTATTTCAGTGTCTCAACAAGCTCTAAAAGTTCAGGATGCTTATTGCAGCAACCCCTATTTATTCTAACATTAAAACACTTAACCACCCTCTTAGGTTTTCCAGATAAATCAGAATGTGGACTTCGTCCATGTTATCTCTGAAGGAGTAAGTTGAAAAGGAATGAAATCAAGCTCCAAATGATCTTAATAAAGTCTTTAGACTATATTAAAGAAGGAAGTATCCCATGCCTGAAGCTTTCTGAAAAGAAATTCTCTTCAAAAATCTTCCTCTGTTACAATAGCCAGGACGTGGAAGCAACCTAAATGTCCATTCCATCAACAGAAGAATGGATAAAGATGTGGTATATATATATACATTGGAATATTACTCAACTTTAAAAAGGAATGAAATTGTGCCTTTTGCAGAGACATGGATGGACTTAGAGACTGTCATACAGAGTGAAGTAAGTCAGAAAGAGAAAAACAAATATCATATAATATCCCTTGTATGTGGAATCTAGAAAAATGATACAGATGAACTTATTTGCAAAGCAGAAATAGACACACAGATGTAGAGAACAAACGTATGGACACCAAGGGGGGAAGGGAGGATGGGATGAATTGGGAGATTGGGATTGATGCATAGACACTACTATGTATAAAATAGATAACTAATGAGAACCTGCTGTATAGCACAGGGAACTCTACTCAGAGCTCTGTGGTGACTGAAATGGGAAGGAAATCCAAAAAAGAGGGCATACCTATATACATATCGCTGATTCACTTGGCTGTGCAGCAGAAACGAACACAACATTGTAAAACAATGATACTCCAATAAAAATTAATAAAAAACAAAACAAAACAAAAAACTCCTCCTCTGATCTCCGATCCCTGATTCTGTTATACCTTCAAGGAGTGTGGAGGCTTTAAGTGTCTCAGAACCAGATGTCTAATCACTTACCATACATTTTGCATCTTGCTTTACAATATAGTGTCTATTTTCTTGGATTGTCAGTTTAAAATGTCCTTTAAAATATTTTATGATATACACATAAATCCTCCACCCTCATAATTGTTTTTAAATATTAGCCCATTATTACCACAAAGTCATTTTTTAATGATGAGTGAGAAAACAGGTGGTTGACCCTGTGGACTTTGCCTCTCTCAAGTGGCCTGTGGCTCATGATGTTTGGAGACACTACCTAGGACTGAAGTTTGGCAGATATTTAATGGCTGTGAATTGTCTGAAATTATAGAATATGTTCTGTGTGTGTGTGTGTGTGTGTGTGTGTGTGTGACTGAAGTATTGATTTGTATACACACCTATTTTCTGAGGGTGCATAAAGGGGATCTCAGTTTGAACCACAATAAATAGACCAAGAAACAACCAGGAGTGAGGCCAATTCCAGAAAGTTCTGGTGAGAATTTTTACAGTATTTCATAGGGAACTAACTGTTGTCTTTTATGAAAATGTTGTAGGATTTTCTTTGTACCCACATATGGTGCTTGGTGACACAAATATAAATATCATAATAGTGACATTTAAAAATGTCACTTGTTTATTCATTTATTTGCTTTTGGTTGTTGCTCAATAGATGAATTTGATACATATCAGTTAAACATTTCAAGATAACCAAATATAATTATTAAATAATTATGCAATGTAACAAAAACAACAACAATAAAAATGACAAAACACTTTTTAGGCTACAGCAGCAGACACTATTGGTGCCCTGCCCATATCCCCTTGGCACTCACTATCCCTGTGTGCAAAGATGGCATCTCATTGCAGGTACGTGCAACCCTTTGCTTCGGGCTCCTTCCAATGGCTATAATCAGCTGGGCCCACTTTAGGCTGAAAAGAGTCCTGAAGTGCCACTAAGTTAATAACGCTGGAAGCAGTCCTCAGTTGATGACAAATGGGAGTTGCTGGATAAAGGATAGTCTCTTCACTCTCAGGGCAGACACCTCTACACTGTCTCCCATAGGAGCCCAATGAAATGGAGCCCCCTTTGCCTGGAGACCCAATCCACTAAATAGCACAGCTTATACTGACTTCTTTTCTCTGTCTCACTTCCCTGCTTCCCTGGATCACCTCTCAAACTACTTGCACTAAAAAACAAAGAAAACAACTAGCCAACCAACCAGACAAACAAGCAAACAAAGACACTTTTTAAAGAATATAGCAATTGGGATATTTAAGAAAACAAATTAGAAATTCCAAACCCTAAAATAAGTTCACAGCTAAAAACAGATGAGATCTAGAATCCTCATCATATATTTAGCACATTACATGAACATGTAATCATTTGAACAGTATTTATCCTCTTAAGTAAGTTTGAATCTGCTGTTGTGTCTCTGCATGAGAAAAAAAAATGAAAGCATTTGGGTTTTGGTTTCTGTGGAAACCTGTACTTTGATTACTGATGGATTTCAAGTGTATCATTTCTAGTCCCACTGGTACAATGTTTGAAAAAAAAAAGAGTGAAAGAAGAAGACTGCAAAATGATCAGGAATATTTCCTCAGATGTTAATATTTTCAGAACCATAGATTTGAGAGATGCTGGAAGACACTTAAAATTAGTTTTTAGCTTTAATCAATAAATAGTTATTGAATTCCTACTAGGTACCAAGCACTGTCCCAGTGGCTGCAGCAGTTAATAAAAATGATGAAATTTAATAAAAAAGCTTTAGATATAACTTTACTAAGAAACTTGAGCTATAATTATATGTTTGAGTTTTGAGTTTTTTGAATTTTGTTATTTTCTTACCTGAATTCATGGAACGTCTTTATAAATGGATTCTTGAAATAGTTTTTGAAAAGTATGTGTTTTCTTGGAGAATAATTTTTAAAAAGTCATTTACCTTTAATTAAGCAAGTGGATAATCTGTTTCCGTTTTCATCCTTTGTTGAAAAGAATTCTTTCTTCTTTTTTGTTGGTCTCTAGACAAAGCTTTTAGGACATCAGTGAAGTCCTCAGTGGTTTCAGCAGCGGTACTTGCAGTGTGACATGTTGACCCAGTGCTTCTACAAAATATTGACACTTAACAAAACGATATTCTTATGGTTCGTTTACTAATTTCTAATCAGCATAAAATGTCTGATAGTTTCTATGGAAAACACAAACAAAGACCAATATTAACACAAGAACTGGTATGAATAGCACACAATAGCTGAAACTGCTACTTATTGGTAGCATATAAATTTGTGTTTATTTAAATTTAAATCCAAATACTATTTTAAAGTTAGGTGATAGAATATTTTAACTATCTAAAATAGCCAAAGCATTAATTAGATAGGCTCATAGTATTTTTGTTTGTTTGTTTTTACTGATAGTTTTCAATTTTGTTGTTGTTGTTGAATTCTTATTCATTCTTTTTTTTTTTTTTTTTTTTGTGGTATGCAGGCCTCTCACTGTTGTGGCCTCTCCCATTGCAGAGCACAGGCTCCGGACGCACAGGCTCAGCGGCCATGGCTCACGGGCCCAGCCACTCCGTGGCACGTGGGATCTTCCCGGACCGGGTCACGAACCCGTGTCCCCTGCATCGGCAGGCGGACTCTCAACCACTGCGCCACCAGGGAAGCCCTCTTATGCATTCTTTAGTTTTCAGTTCAGTTGACAATTTCTTGGGAAGTATTCCCTAACCTTGATGACTAGGCTAAATGTCCTTTTATCTGCACAAAGCAACTATCATTTGTAGCCATTTTATATTTACTTGTAAACTTTTTGTATCTGATTTTTGCATCATATTGAATGAATGAATGAATGAATAAATGAATGAATGACCAGCTGCTTAACATAAAGCATTAATCTCTTTCTCTTCCTTGATTCCATCTTATTAAACAAAAGTCACAATGATACTAGAGAATTTCTTCTACTTTATTCTGCTCACTTATCCATTAAATGGTTGAAAAACTTCACTCATGAGTTTTCTCAGATCAAAGGAATGTCAACAGGAGTCTTAGGTACATATCAGAAAGAGTTCTTAGCTAAAGGATGGGATCGCTGGCAATGAATTATTTTAATACAGTATTTTCCCTAGTAGTAGTTGAGCTTTCTGAGTACACAGGATAAGCCTCCCTACCCCCATCCCTGCACTGTACTCCTAGCATTCCTCTTAGCTCTTAATAGGATGCATCAGTTAGCATGTTTTCATTTGCAGTAATAGAAAACTAATAGTTCAAATGCTTGGAACATGAATAGGAATTTGTTGGATAATGTAATTATAAATACCCAGATATAGGGCAAGCTTGAGTCTCAGGTTGAACAAGTCTCTTGGTCAATTTCTTAGTCATTCTGAAAGCTATGATCTCATCTGTGAATTGGTATCATCCTCATCCTCTCCTACATTAGTGAAATATCTGCAGTGGACTTGGGCTTTACATTTGAACACCATGTGATTTTATTTTTTTTTTTGGTACATGGGCCTCTCACTGTTGTGGCCACATGTTGCAGCATGTGGGATCTTCCCGGACAGGGGCACGAACCTGTGCCCCCTGCATCGGCAGGTGGACTCTCAACCACTGCACCACCAGGGAAGCCCTGAACACCATGTGATTTTAAAAGAATATAAAGCTATTGAACAAAAGTCGTGGGCTTCACTTTAATTGAGGAAAAATAAAAATATCAAGTGTGTACTTCATAATTGCTGTGAGTCAGAAGAATTGTCATTCATCCACTGATTGACTTGGGTCCCTGTTATGTGTCCTCTCCTTACCCAATGACGGTGCGGTAATTTTAGGCCAACCAGAACTTTGTCCTAGAGCTGAGGATGGCAAATCCTACTCAAACTAAATGGCTGACTGTCAATAGCAAAAGTGTGAATTCTGTGGAAAGGCAGCAAAAAATGCTCACTATTCATTTGGAAGTAGGAAAGATAAGATATTAAACAGGTTCAAGATATCTTTTCTGATCTAGTGTTCACAATGCAGCCAAGTTGCTCTCAGGAAGCTGAATAGCAGGTTGAAGGTTAAAACTTGCTTATGTACATTTTTTTTATGATGCTCATGGATATTTGTGGACTTTTTTTTTTTTTTTTTTTTTTTTTGTGGTACGCGGGCCTCTCACTGTTGTGGCCTCTCCCGTTGCGGAGCACAGGCTCCGGATGCGCAGGCTCAGCGTCCATGGCTCACGGGCCCAGCCGCTCCGCGGCATGAGGGATCTTCCTGGACCGGGGCACGAACCTGTGTCCCCCTGCAGCGGCAGGCGGACTCTCAACCACTGCGCCATCAGGGAAGCCCTGTGGATACTGAGTTGAGTAAAAGTTCCCATTTTCTTGCATGTTTCCTGCAAAGGGTAAACATGGAAGATTATACAATTGTAGGTACTTCAGAGATTCTAGCTCCATTGACTATTACTCTGTATTTAAGTAGAGGTAAATACTACTTCAAATGATTGTAGGTTATAAAAAGAAACTAAACTGAAGCTAAGTATTCCTGTATAAATGTAGGCAGCAAGTTAAAATATATACTTAACTATGTACATTTCACCAGGTTGCAATAAATTGCTCTAAAATATGGCATCTTTAGAAAATAGTAATGCCTGTCACATTTACGTTAAATGACAAGAAGAGTGCCAATAATTATTTGATCACACACACAAAATACTTCTTTAGCTAAATCAGGAAGAGATAAGGGGAAACAGAACACTCAGGAATAGGTTGGCGGGAAGCATTTTGGAGGGTCTGGGGTTGAGGTAGGCATAGGAGGTTCTGACAGTGAAACGCTAGGAGAGGGGGAAGGATAAGGAATCAAAATATTGGAGAAGCCATAGCTCATAAAGCAACACACTTACTTAGGTGACCCGGTTAGTGAAGTTGCACCTAGTCCAGCAATAGTGGAAGATTAGAAACAGACCAATAATATGGACTTTTGAGAGAGACCTGAAAAAGAAGCTTAAGTTGGAAACAGATTGAGATCACATGCTAGACAGAAGTATTCAAGTGATGAGCAACCACCGCCCCCCAAAAAAACTGTTGTTCTGTCATGGGTAAGTCCCAAATTGCTCCGTAATCTATGCACCTGCACCTGCCAACTGTATGTGTTGTGCATCCTTGTTTATCCTCACCATCTTTAGTAAAGTGGTTTTGGTTTCACCAAGGATTGCTCAACTGCTCTGCATATAGAGATTTATATATAGGGAAAGTGGATGATCTGTTCCTAAAACCTCAGGATTGAGCTCTAATCCCTCCAAGGTAGCAGCAAAAGAAGGGAGTCAGCCTGCAAGACGATAACTTTAGTACCGGAAGATTTAAAAAGAAACAGGAATTTCAGGACTTCCCTGGTGGTCCAGCGGTTCAGACTCTATGCTTCCGCTGCAGTGGGTGCATGTTCAATCCCTGGTCTGGGAACTGAGATCCTGCCTGCCGCTTGGCCAAAAAAAATGTAAGAAAAGAAACAAGAAACAGGAATTTCTTACCTCCAAATCGAAGTGTCTTAATGAAGTCCAAAGAGACCACCAAATATAAAAGCACAATGCCAAATAAAATTCTGGCAAATCCTATTAATACATAGTGGAGTAGACAAAGGTCAGAGGATGCAGGGTTGGCTGTGGGTAAACTGGTTTTATATCTAAAACATGTTGGGCAAGGTTCCTAAACTCCCTATGCTTTGCTCTCCTCACTGTAAATTGAGGATAAGGATACCTCCTTATTAAGCCAGTCCTGGGGTTTGACATCAGGTACACAGTGTACCTAACACAGAGAAAGGGCTTAAAACTTAAAGTTATTTATTGTAATAGTACAAAAGTAGAGACTTAAGAACTAATCACTAATCAATTCATGAGTTTGGAAAGTATTTAATTGATGATATCAAAAGAATTCTGTCATTTCCTGTAGATCTTAGTGAAAAAAATTTCCTTTTTTTCATTCTATAAATTACAGCCTTGGTCATTTACTCTTCCATTCCATGATCACATTTCATTATGTGATTTTAAAAATTAGTCCTAGAACATAGTTCTTGTTCTGCCATTGATTTGCTGTGTGAACTAGAGAAAGTCATTTAAAATTTATACATTCCTTTCCTTATTCATAGAATAATGGGTCAAACTAAGTGATTGCCAAAATCCCTTCCAGCTGAAATATTCTGTGTGCCTGTTTTTTTCCCGCGTGCTTTTCCCCCATTACTAAACTAAGAGAAATTACATAGGTATCTGAGGCAGACATACATTAGTTTATGTCTGATAGATTCCCATTAAAAGCAAGTTGATGGATTGATTAAAAACTGTCAGCATACATTTTCTTTCTCTTTAGATCTGAGCTACTTTCTCATGCCTTTGGGCAATTAATTGGAGGTGATTTTCATGGCTGACTGAATGGTAATAAGGTTACCAATGGCTCCTGAGGTAAATGATTTCCATTCCTATGACTTTAAGACATGTGCCTATATAGGAAATGGCTAACTCTGCGGTGTGTGAATATCAATTAAATGGATGAATTCTTGTTGAATTCTTAATAAAAAGTGCCTGGAAACCCATGACTTCAAGGCAAGGCAAAAAATCGTTTAGCAGGGCTAGAGTTTAGAGAAAACCTCAGAGAGCTGTCTTAGAAAATGTTGTACACTCTGGATATTTTTTTTTCTCCGAATGCCCAGGGCTTACAAAACTTATCTTCTTTACTGATGGCAAAAGACATCTAAATACACGGACACTGAAATTCCTGAAGAGGTTAAAAAATACATAGCAAGGCTGATTTGTTCAAGGAAGTGCAAGTATTATGACTGAAGCCAGACATTAGGTTGATTTGGTGTCGACATATGTACATATGAATTTCTGACCTGGTGGTCTACCCTGAAACAAAGCACAGTGAATTGTTACCCTTGGGAGGGAGAAGAAGTCACGGTGTTGGATGAAAGTGGCTTTGCCAGTTATTAGATCTATGATGTTAAAAAAGTTTCTCAATCCCTTAACCTCAGTTTTTTCATCTGCTTCATTGGTTTGATGTGTGTATAATGTGAAATATCATATAGAATTTGACATAGAGCCTTGAAAACGATCAGATCAGACTTCCAGCAATCTTGTCCTACCACGTCTTCTGAGTTTAGTATCTGCCTGATCAGAGAAGCCATCCTGCTGGGAGGTTAAAGATTACCTCCCAGCCCTGGCCCTGCTCATATTCTCTGCCTATGAGCCAACTGTGAGGTGACAGTCACAAACCAAGGAACCACTTTACTTTGTCGCCTTGTTCAACTTTGTAAAATGTTTAAAAACTATTGGAAATGTCAGTGTATTGATGCAGAAGAATCATTGCTTTCATGTAAACATTCATTATTTCCTAATTGTGATTGGAGTTGCCACTTCCATGGATATTCCCCCCTCTCCTCCCCTCTCCTCCTCTCCCTCCAGGGTTCTCAACTCCTACTGCAATTGTAAACCAGGGATCTTATAAGAATTATTATAATTACTGTTTAAATCTTTTTGATTTGTACTACATTGCCTCCTTATATACATTTTATTGACTAATTCATAAAATAATATATATTTTAAATCTTAAAAATATTTTTTCTTCATAGTCATTTTTTAAATTGTTTAATAGACTTCTCAGAAATGAAATAAAAGTGCATTTCCAAATATTCCCACTCTCTTTTACTTGTCCGGACAAAGAAAGACAGAATCACATTCATTTCGATATGAACAGACTGGGTTTCATTAACTTGTTATGAAGATATCATAAAAAACAACATGATAGCACACATGTGGGTGACTTGTCATGAAGAATATGTGACTCTCTAGTTTCAGTGTGCTCTAGTTGGGATAAATTACCAAATTTGAGGACTACCAAGCGAGTATTCAACTTTAGCCATATTATATACAGACATTTTATTATGACCACGTTCTTCCTTGTCTGCCAAGTGAAGAACCTGTCAGAATGGATTCAGTCTCAGTAGTCTGGGAATTATAAGAGATGAGATTACTGGCTGAAAATATTTTGTTGTTATAATTACACTATTAATAATTTCCTTTTTGATATTTTGAGTCTGATCTCAGCAGTGCCGAGATATGCGAGGCAGAGCCATATTTCCTCTCAAACTTAGGGAAACACTTTGCCAGAAATGAAACATTATTTTGTACTCCGGTCATTGGAAGGGGTTAATCAAAAACTAAACTTATCTAAAGTTTATTTCACATCATTTGAAATAATTGCTAGCTTTATCTTTTGGATGTTATTTACGTCTATCTTCTCTCCAAAAAGAACTGGGACACCTAATAACTGGGATCTGCCTGACATCTTTCTCTGATGAAATTAGGCTTATGCATTTGGGGGAGGAAGTGTCACTCTCATATCAAGGGTGTACACTATCAATATGACTTATTTTTGTTGATGTTGACCTTGATCACCTAGCTGAGCTGGAGTTTCTCAGGTTTCTCCACTGTGAAGTTATTATTCTCCTTTCACCACCAGCCCTTTTCCATACTGTATTCTTTGCAAGGAAGCTCCCACTTAAGGAGTGAGTTACTCCACCTTCTCGAACATGGGGTATCTACCTAAATTATTTGGAATTTTTCTGCATGGAAGATTTATCTTTATTCCCTTCCTCCCTTCCTCCCTCCCTCCCTCCCTTCCTTCCTTCCTTCCTTTTCTCTCTCCCTCTGTCTTTCTTTCTCCAATCATTTATTTATATCAGTATGGACTCATGGATATTGATTCTATACATTAGGTTATAATCCAATATTACTTCATTTACTGTGTTGCCCAAATTGTTCCAGTTTTGGCCATTGGAGCTCTTTCATTTGGTGACTCTGTTCATTTGATATACTTCCAGAATTGCTGTCCTTTTCTTTCCTTTCTTTTTTTTTTTTCAGTACTTCCTTATTTTCTGGCACGACAAAATGCTCCAGGTTTATTTTGCATATTCCATGCCCTGGTTGGATTTATCCATTCCTCCAAGGAATTCTTGTTCTCTTTTTTTGAGGAATTGTGTTAGAAACTAAGATCTGAGCACTAGCTGGACTGATTGCTTTTAAGTTATCTCAGCAGGAAAGGCAAGGAAATATGATTATATACTAACCCATGTATATGTATGTATCTATAAGTATTTCTGTATGTTATCAATCCATAACTATATTAAACTACACATGTGTCTATGCTGATGTGTCTAAATCTAATCCACTGTCACATGGATCATTCTAGCCTTCTTCCCTTGCTTGTCTGTAACCTCCCAACCCAATAGTGGGAAACCTTGATTCCACAGTCTGTCATCCAATTACTTAAATGTTCAGTTACAGTGCATATGCATAGTGATTTCAGCTGTTCAACCTTCCCCTTTTCCAAACTCCTGGAAACCACTGATCTTTTCATCATCTCTACAATTTTACCTTTTCCATAATGTCATATAAATGCAATGAGACTGGATATAGCCTTTCCTGACTGGCTTTTTTCACATATAAATATGCATTAAGACTCATCTATGTGTTTGTGTGGCTTGCTGGATCGTTTCCATTTTATCACTGAATAGTATTCCATTATGTGGATTACCACAGTTTGTTTACCAGTTCATCAGATGAAGGACATCTTGGTTGCTTCCTGGTTTTGGCTATATTTTTTCTCTGTCTGTGGCTTGTCTTTTCATTCTCTTGACAATACCTTTCACGGAGCAGAAGGCCAACATCTATTTTTCTATGAGTTGTGCTTTTGGTTTTGTATCTAAAAACTCATCGCCAAACACAGGGTAATCCAGATTTTCTTCTACATTTTCTTCTAGTAGTTTTAAAATATTTTGTTTTACATGTAGGTCTTTGATCTATTTTGAGTTAATTTTTTTAAATTTATTTTTTATTTTTGGCTGTGTTGGGTCTTCTTTTCTGTGCGAGGGCTTTCTCTAGTTACTGCAAGTGGGGGCCACTCTTCTTCGTGGTATGCGGACCTCTCACTATCGTGGCCTCTTTTGTTGCTGAGCACAGGCTCCAGACACGCAGGCTCAGTAGTTGTGGCTCACAGGCCTAGTTGCTCCGCGGCATGTGGGATCTTCCCAGACCAGGGCTCGAACCTGTGTCCCATGCATTGGCAGGCAGATTCTCAACCACTGCACCACCAGGGAAGCCCTGAGTTAATTTTTTGTAAGATAAAGGGTCTATATCTGGGTTTATATTCTTGAATATGAGCATCTAGTTGTTCCAGCACCATTTTTTTTGAAAAGACTATACTGTCTCCACTGAATTGTCTTATATCTTTTTCAAAAATCAGTTTACTCTCTTTGTATGTGTCTATTTCTGAGTTGTCTATTTTGTTCCATTGATCTGTGCATTTATTTATTTATTTATTTACCAATACCACACTGTCTTGACTATTTTATCCTTATGGTAAGTTTTGGCATAGGGTAGCATGAGTCCTCCAGCTTTGTTCTTCTTTTCCACCATAATTTTAGAATCATTTTGTTAATATCTTTAAAATATCTTTTTTTTTTTTTTTTTTGCGGTATGCGGGCCTGTCACTGCTGTGGCCTTTCCCATTGCAGAGCACAGGCTCCGGACGCTCAGGCTCAGCGGCCACGGCTCATGAGCCCAGCCGCTCCGCGGCATGTGGGATCTTCCCAGACCCGGGCACGAACCCGCGTCCCCTGCATTGGCAGGCGGTCTCTCAACCACTGCGCCACCAGGGAAGCCCCATTTTCAAATGTAAGAGTTCTTTTTACCATTTTCAAAGGCCCTCATTGACCTGGACTGGCACACAATAGGAAATAGCTTTCTTTCTGAAACTCTGGCTGTTCCACTGTCACCTATACTGTGTGTTCTTTACCTCCCCAACATCTAGCATTAAAGTGCTCCAGAGTTAGTTCTCATATCTCTTACTTAGTAGAGTTCTCTTATGGTCTGCCTTACTTCCTTACTTCCGATTTCAGCCATGACTGTGCCAAAGAGTTCCATATGTGGGAATTTACTAGCTTCGTGCGGCTGCGATTACCTCATCTTTACTTTCTGCCCTGAGACTTCTCTTACCTTTGGTGAGGGGACTGACCTATCAAGCACTGCAGCTCAACCTGGACGTTTCTGTGAGTTAAGAAACATCCTCACACCTCCCATGACATCTTAACCACAGAGAGACAGGAGCTTGATGGATAAATTTCTCTCCCAGTTAACCCTCTGGTGGGACAACACGGAAGCATTTTAAATGATTTTCAGAAGGTTCCAGTGGACATTCTGATTGCCTAGCCTCTGATTGCCTAAGCCATTGACTAACCTGATCATTTAGGATTTTATTGGCTTTTCTTCCTGCCTTCTTTTGTTCTCCATGGGCTTTCATCCTGCTCCCAGGGACCACCTCTTGAATAAACCACTTGCCCATAAGTCCTAGTTTCAGGCTCTTTTCAGGGGAGCTCAGACTCAGACAGTGATTTCATCCAATCTCATGAATTACGTACCAATTAAATGGTGATGAATCCCAAACTTGTATTTATACTCAAAACTTTCCCCTTAAATGCACCTTTGTGTATCAAACTTCTTACTGGACATTTCCATTTGGATATCTAACTGTTCCGTTCAGGCTTATGGCTACCAGAGAAAGGATACTTTTGCATGCATAGTACACACCAGTACAAAGTAATAAGTAAAGTTACTGAAACCACTATGATAGCAAGAGGGCTGATAGCATGATACAAATCTTTGCAACGTCAAAAGGAATTTTTCACCTGGGACAGACTGGAGCAAAGACTTTGACTTTTATGAATTTGCCAGACGAGGTTGAAGAATACAGATGGCCCTCTGTTTCCTGGTAACCAGATTTGACAGAAAGATTGGGTTCATAAAAATACCAAGGAACACCATGTTTCAATTCTGCGTCTAGTCAACTTCATGGCTACAGATACTTACAATTTTTAAAAAATTCTGTTTATTTATACATTCAATTGTTTAAATATAAAATGTATAGAGTGAAAAATCCCTCTTTCCATCAGTTTAGTTCCTGCTTCTTCAAAAACAAAAATAAACAAAACAAGCAGCCCCCGTCTCCTCCAATACTTCACCTAATCTAACCATTTATTAACTTCTTATGTATTTTTCAAGGATTTACTTATACATACACATGAAAGTACAAATATGTTTTTTTAAATTCTTTTTATGGAAAAGACATATACGGTGTATATAATAATAGATCTTTCCACATTAGTACAAAAAAAGCTTCTTCCTCCTTTTTTAGAGCTGTACCATATCCCATTGTGTAGATGTGCTATAATTTATTTCATCGACCTTGGTGATTGTTAGGGTGTTAATGCTATTAAAGTTCTGTGGCAAAGATGGCCTTCTGCAGGTCCTCTTGCTTGTGTGCAAGCAGATCAGTTGTATAAACATCCAAAAAGTGCTAGGTCAAAGGGAATGCCCTTTTGTAATTTTGTTAGATATGGCCAAACTACACTCCCCCCAAATTATATCAATTTATTTTTCCATGATCAATGTCCGAAAAATGCCTGTTTCTTCACACTTTACCATGTTTATTAAAACCTTATTTGGCCAGCACAGTGTGTGAAAAACAGTATCTCAGCATAGTTTTAAGTTATGTTTCTCTTATTAGGAGGGAGGATGGGCATCTTTTCATGTTTTACAGGTCATTGTATATTATTTTATTGAACGTCTGTTAACAATATGCTCATCATGGAATAAGTAAGCTCATCAAGTGTAGAGCCTGCACATCAGGAGCTTTCTTCTAAGTTTACATGTCTATTTCAGTTCTGTGTTTTTGAGTATATCTCAGGTCCTAGAGTAACTGGACTTCAACTAAGCCATCTTAAGGCATCCATCCCCGGGTCAGTGAGAGACAGTGTGCATGCTCAGTGGTACTTTCCACAAGCTGCACCCAGTTCAGTGTTGCTGCTACTGTCATTCATGCTACTGGTGATCTTAGCTGACAGCTCACAGTACTCACTTCGATTTTCTTTAGGCAGGGAAGTTGCTGACAAGCACAAGTAATTTATCTTTACCTTGTCTAATCATTTTCAAGGTCTGTGTGTGTCCCAGCACATATTTTCCACTTTTTATTTTCAGCTAGAATCTAGAGTTCAGAGCCCCAGGACATTTTTCTGCAGGACATATGCAGTCTCTACTTCAGTTCTTATGGCAGCAGCTTCAGGAATGGCTATGTCCAGTCCTGCACTTGGAGGTTGGTCCTCGGCTCCTGCCACATACTGGGAAAGAAATCAAGTCAGTTGGGGCTGGGTGAATAAGCTGAGAAATGTATGAGTAGCCTCTGTCCATGGGCCCCAAGGGTTCTTGGAGGTTTCCATTTTTTGTGTGTCTAATTAAAAAAAGTTTTTTTTTGAAAGAAGATAAAATATAACTTGATGTTGAGTAAATATGAATGTACGCCATTCTCATTTGTGGACTACTGTGACCCAACCCTTTATTTCATTTATTGAACACTTTGTAAATGTCTTATAGTTAGTTGCAAATATGATGGTATGTGTGATGCATATTTAACTCATATCTCATCCCTGCTTGAACAAGAAGTGCTTAAAAGAAGTGGCTGTGTTGTATTCACTTCTAGCCACCATCACTCCAACCTCCTGCCTTGGCGGAAACTTGGTGCATAACCCAATCCTAATGAATGTTGGTCAGTAACACAAGCAAGAGCTGACCATGACTATATAGTTATCAGTTTATCAATATATAATTCATAATTGTGGCTGTAATAACATAGGTAAAGTGTTTTATATTTAACATAGTTAAATAACATAAAGTGTTGTTTTATATCTTAGTAGCTAATTAAGGAATGTGACAAAGGAAGTGTTGCATTATTCAAAAATAAATAGTGGCTAATTAGCAACACAAGTATCCGGCCTTCAGAGGGTGTAGTGAAGACCTAATGAAAATTAGGTCATTAAATAGCCTGAGAGGTTCTCCCCTACAAAAATATTGTAATAAAACAGTTCCAACAAAATTTAACTCAGATGGAGCGTATCAAAAGATCTATGATATCACAGAAAAAAGTTTAAATCTCTAGCTTTCTAAATGTATATGAGTGAATATAAAATATTTTTTTCCCAATGTAGTTAAATTTTCCTTAATGTGTAAGAATATCTAAAACTATGTAATATTAAAATTCTACCATTAAGAGTTTTTTGTCTAATTTATGATTTCAATCACCTCCATAAAAACAATAATAAAAATTAAAAATCAAGGCTATTTTTCATTTTATATTATGAAACTATTGATTTTGATGTTCCCAAATATTAACTGTGTATGCTTTTACACACATACATACACACACACTAACAAGTATAATTTTATCCTTCCTGTGTTAGAAGAAGGAATGAGAGCAACTACTACTTTGGACTTAATTTTCATCAGCAATGATGAACTAGTTAGTGAAAGTAATGAAAAATGTAAGAAAAGTCATGTTGCCATGGTAGAGTTTTTGAAATAAAAAATAAGGTTTCACACAATTAGGAAGATACTCTAATTGTGCAGATGTCCTAGGCAGATATCCTAGTTTTACACAAGAATCTTTTAGAAAATTCAGAGAAAAAAGAGATTTGGTTAAAGACCCTAAAAGAAAACATGGCACGAGAAGTAAGGGAAGTTTAAGAAAACACTTTGATAACACAAATAATTCCAATAAGAATGAAAGTGGGAGAATGACAATTGTGTGTATTCAAATGTTAATTCAGAAAGGTACAAATAATAGCATATATGAAAATGAGCAAAAATAGTATGTACAAGTCAGAAAGAATCGAAACTTGTGAAAATTTCAAGGAAAAGAAAATAATTCGATTATATGCAACAAGACTAAACTTGTTTGGAGTTGGTCGCAATAATAAAAATTGGGCAATTCTATTGAATTTAAGCTTTTCTTAATAGAAAAGTATCCTCAAAGTAGAAGACAATGATTAAAAGAGAATGTAGGGGCTTCCCTGGTGGCGCAGTGGTTGAGAGTCCGCCTGCCGATGTAGGGGACACGGGTTCGTGCCCCGGTCCGGGAAGATCCCACATGCTGCGGAGCGGCTGGGCCCGTGAGCCATGGCCGCTGAGCCTGCGCGTCCAGAGCCTGTGCTCCGCAATGGGAGAGGCCGCGACAGTGAGAGGCCCGCGTCCCGCAAAAAAAAAAAAAAAAAAAAAAGAGAATGTAAATCCAAGTTGCCTTAAATAACTCCAAGTCTGTATTAAATTCATCAGAGGAAACCAGAGAGTTTGCTGATTGGATTCTTTAACAAATGAACTATCTTGGTTGGTGGACATTGTGACTTGGAAAGGCAGGTGGCACCTGACATTTGCCACAGAATCTTGAACTCTGGGACAACATAAAAAGAGCCTAATGCTCTCAGGACCTGGGCTAATTTCAGTGTTATAATCAGTCTGATTTGACTAAACATTCGTCATGTTCCAGGGTAAGCATTATCTTCTTTTCTTTCTGGCAGGAAAGTCTTGACTTGTTGAACCCTTTCTCGAACCTATTGAAATGTGGCAGAATCAGAATGATCATTCATGAAGACATTTCTGAAATATTTCTGAAAGTGCAGAAAAATCTTTTAATAAAATGCAATGTTTTTAGAAAAGACCAACAGCAGTCATCTCTCTACCTGTTTTCAATATCTATAAATAACACCCCTTGGTTTGAAAATTAGTTTCATCTCAATGAGCTAGAGAACATACTCTACCTTTATAACATTGTATCTTTGGAAAAGTTGAAGTATTTGTGCCAAATAAAGGGACTAATTGAATGTGAAATGATAATATAGAAGAATGGTAGTTCTTTTTTAGAAGGCAAAAGGTTTTTAAGATTTTTTCTTACTTAAAAGTTTGGAATCCTAGGCAGATGTAATGGATCTCAAAAATAAACATTAATAATCATCAACAACCATCTCAGAAGACTGTGGCCTGACACGGACATATATCCAAACAAACACTCTTAAGGGTCAAACAAGGAAGGGTAAAACAAGTAAGACTGACTGCTAGAGAAGGAAGGAAGACTTATCTTCTAAAGAGCTCAAGCTTTCCTGTTTTTCAAGAAATTCCACTTTTGTGCCCTCCTTCTCATCAGGGATGAAGAATCTGGATGAAGTTTCTTTCTTTCTCTTTCCTTTTTTCATTCTCCCTCTCCTCCCCCTCCTCTTCTGCTTCCCCCTCCTCTCCTTACTGCTTCCCCCTCCCTCCACCTTTCACTTCTCCTCCTCTTCTTCAATATCCTCCTTTCCTCCTCCTCTTTTTTCTTTTTCTTTTTTAAAAATAAATCTGTTGAATGACACTCTTTCATTTGGATGAGACCTACTTTTGCACTCCCACTGCCTCTTAGGGACTTTGCTTCCTCCTCACTACATCCTGGAAGTAAAAGTAGGCAAGGTCCACTCCCCCCATCTTCAATTTTTAAGTGACGCTTAAGGAATTCCTAACCATGCTTCTCTCTGCCACATGGAAAAGCCATTCAGGATAACTTGAATTTTTCTAGGCTCTGGTCTTGTTACATCCTCAGTGTCATTATGTTGGTTAGGAAACATTTTTTTCTGCCTTGCCTTTGAATGATTGTCTCAGCGTCATTACTACTACATACTTCTGCTTAGGAAAGAGAGCAACATCTTTGGGACTATATCTGATAGCCTCTGACATCAGAGTCAAGAACTTCTGACAACTACCCATATTCTTGGCAGAGGTAATTGTATACAGTACCTGAGGATTATCCTGCTTCCTCCAGAGCAGGGCTGCCTGGGCTACTGTCTAAATGGAAATGACAATGACATCCCAGCCCTGAGAATCTAACAACTGGCTTCATGTCTGAAAAGTCCTGTGTGCAACTGCCTTTCTTATTCTCACAATATGTTAGTTTTATTGTTGTTGTTGTTAATCTCTTAGGAATACTTTCAGTTGCAGAGTAATAGAGAACAGCATCTATCTCCCCTTCTTTACTGCCGGCTACTTTCCTTTTGAGTAAATACATCTCTCCAAATAAAGGCCAGTTTTATTCTGGCCAGGGAATGTTAGTTCTGCTCAGAAAAAAGCAAAACAAAGACTGAGAATAACTTCCATCTCAACTGCAGAGTTGATAAAACACTTGGGGTGCCTGATTCTTGGCTACTGCCCTTTCCTCAAGCCTCCTGTTGATTAATTTAGCTCCGTCATATTCTTCCAATAAATTTTGCTTAAGCCAGAATCATATTTTGTTGCTCAAAACTAAGTAATCTTGATAGAAATGACTCTTCAACTGAGAGTTTGTAATGAATTGCATCAATTTATATGAACTGCTTACCATCCACACCAAGTTTTTATCACGTGAATATAAATTATATATGTCATTAAATATCTAAGATTATGCTCTCTGAAAATTTTACTGCATTCAAAATCATTCTTTTAATAGCTTTTCATCTGCTAATAACTTTACATAAATACAGAGGATACATTTAGGCACTAATAACTGGGATGAAGTTGAGCAGGGGAAAATCAGGTCCTTTTTTTTTTTTTTTTTTTTTTAGTGGCTTTAAGTGTAGGAGAAAGATTGCATTGTTGGGCAGAGAACAATTATTTTGGACTTTATTTAGGTCTTCAATCTCTTCTCATTATAGTTAGTTAAGTAAATGTATTGCCAGGTTATAAAATTTGGGACAAATAACTGACATAGAAATTACTTATTTAAGTTTACAAAGTTAATCATAATTATCCTCTGTGGTATTTTAGACATGTAACATTTAATTTCCTTGCTTAAGAATCTAATATTCCTTGCTGAATGACAGCATTTTGATATGTTCTGTGGAACTATCCTAAGGGCACTATTGAATGAAATAAAATTAAAATGGAAATTCAATGCCTTCTCAACATTACACAGCTCTTCAGTCCTGATGTATCTTGGGGCTTCAATGTGATACAGACATTGGCTGATAGATTTCAGTGAATAGATGCTGTGTGTATAAATGGACACTGAGATGAAACTATTAAAGATGCTCTCCCATCCTGATGACTAACCTTTGAAAGAAATTGCCTTAAAAAAGGAAGATGTGGCTCCTTAAAATGTTTCTAGATTTTGAGTAGTCTAAAATACATGATTTTCTCTGGTGTGCCAATGTGGATATATGATGGAGAATCAAAAGGTTCTGGAGCTCGAAGGGATTTCCTATGGACATAGCCATATAATGTATTGTTCTAGTTTCAGTTAAGTTTTACTTAAATGATTGGTATAATTAGGCAGTTGTTTTCGGTTATGAAAGGGCTCTGATAATTGGTTTTAAATCTAAATTGTTTGTATTTATTCTAAACCATTTCTTTGGCAATTAAGCTCAATTCAATTTTATTCTTACTAACTACTATATTTCTGACAATAATCTAGTCACTACAGTATGTGTGTACAGGTTGAAGGAAGGAGGGGTTCAAAAATATATACCTTCTTGCTTCAGTATGAAAGCAATTTTAATTCTATTTCTTCTGTCTTGGATTTCATACAGTTTTAAATTTCTCAAACGCAAATTTTTTAAAATTAATTTATTTATTTTTGGCTGCATCAGGTCTTTGCTGCTGCGCGCAGGCTTTCTCTACTTGTGGCGAGCAAGGTCTACTCTTCTTTAAGAAGAAAAGACATCTATTCCTTTTAGGTTCTGTATAATTTTGCTAAAGATGCAAATTCCACGGAGACAGCTTCTGATTGACTTAACTTAGTCTAAGGGTACCATCTACCCATCTGCAGGGGAGAGTTGGGTCTGTCTGCCAAGACTGATTCAAATTAGGAGTAAAGCTGAGCATCAAAGCAAAATCAGGATGCTACTACCAGAACAGGGAATTGATGCTGGGTAAGCAAAATAACAGATGCTGACTAAATACATAAACCCCTTGGAGTCCTGGGCTTACTTAATTAATCACTCAACATGCATTCTCAGAACTAGACCTGTGTTTGACTTACACTGTGTAAATCAACAGTCACCGAACAAGGTTGCCCTAATTTGTAGAGTCATGTGCTATCTTACTGCACTTTGCCTTATTCCTGTTTCCTGCTATTATCTCACTCCTTGTATAACAGGTCAAAGTTCTTGGACTGTTAAGCAACTTTCAACTAAGATTTTAACTACGTTTTCCCATTTATCTTTAAGATAGTGACAGAATAAATGATGAAGTAAAGTAGCTCATAAAGCAAAATTTCAGTAATTGAGGCAATTTGTGGAAAGGTCAATCTACATTAGAGATGTCTGTCTTATGGACTATTTTCATTCTAAATATCTGTTGTAATTAGAAGGAACACTGGTAAGAAACTCTTGCCAAATAGAATCTTTTAAGGTCAGTTTTAATTGAAGATGCTTTTGTAACTAGCATATCCTAAATAGAGCTGCTAAAGTTCCAAAGACATTTAGCCACTTTATTCTTTTAAGGAAATTATGTACCTTATAATATCACTTTTAATTTGCTTTTAAAATGCTTTTTCTCCCTAGAGTTCAGGCATAAATTTCAGTCTATGTTAGGTTGAATTATCTTGAATTTAATTGATACTTGCCGACTACATGAATTTTTACGGTACTTAAACAGGAATTATCCACAGCATAAATAAATAAAGGAAATAATGTAACAAATAAATAATGAACACCTACTGTGTGCCAGACATTCTTCGAGATGTTGAGGATGCAGTAGTTAATATGATGACATAACCTGACTTCATGGAGGTTAGAGTTTAAGGGGAAACTATTTCCCTACATAACTAATTTTCTGCTTGTATTTAGAGTTTGATGATACTAAACAAACTTTTTATATATTTAGAAACTATTCTATTACATAAAAGGAAGTCTACATATTAGCAAGAAAATAAAATATTAAATTATCTCTACCAACCACTGTTATCCAATATAACTTTCTGCATTGACGGAAATGTTTTTTATATGTGTTGTCCAATAATGTAGCCACTAGCCCAATGTGGCCATTGAACATAAAAAATGTAGTGAATGTAAGAGAAGCTGAATTTTAAAGTTTACTTAATTTATTGGTTTAAATTTAAATAGTCACATGTGAGTTGTGACCACTTTATTGGACAGAACAGCTTCATGTATTTACTATCACCTGGTCCTTGACAATGCATTCACAAAATCCAAATCAAATGCATTTGCTTGTTTCAACTTTGTCACATATGCTTGTAAAGCTGGGAATGATACACACATTTTTAATTTTCAGAGAACCACCCATACTGCTGAAAGATGTCGGATAAGTACTTTCCCTTGAACTAATTGACTCAAGTTGTTTACTGTGATAGAGCCAGTGTTGTGATGATGAGAAAATGTATTTTCACAAGTTAATTCATCTCTCAGATCCTGTGATCTTCACAGTGAATACAATGCTTCATGTGCTAGCTTTCCATTATGAAGAGATGAACTTCAGTGGGACCAATATTTACGCATCATTCAGACTGAGATATGTATGAAATTAACTTTTAAATTTCTTCTTTACATAGAGAGTATATTAAAGTGTGTCTCATTATTAGGTTGAGGATGATATAGCTAACATCTTGCTCATCTGTGACAGTACAACTCATACATACACTCCTTATGATGTGCTCTTTGCTTACTATTTCTTTGAAAAAATCTTGAATGGGTTTGAAAGAAAACCATCACACAATTCAGTTTAAATAAAATTATACCTTAAAATGCACTGGAGTTCAATACCAGAGTTTCCTAGAAACTTTGGGTCATGCTTGATTGGGTTTGGGAAAATACTACTTTACTTTCAGAATTCCTCTGCCTCCCATGCCTATGAACTGGGTCCTGTAAAATGAAAGTGAGAGTTTTAAGAATTAATTTTTGTTAGCTGACAGTTATGACCTTTTTACTTTCTAATTATTTATGTGGATCTACAGATAATCTGAGGATTTTCTGTCAGTACCCAAGTATATCCATCATTCTGTCACTCTGAATTTCTCCCTTATATTATGGATATCTGTATCTTTTTATTTATTTATTTTTTTTTGTGGTACACAGCCCTCTCAGTGTTGTGGCCTCTCCCATTGCGGAGCACAGGCTCCGGACGCACAGGCTCAGTGGCCATGGCTCACGGGCCCAGCCGCTCTGCTGCATGTGGGATCTTCCCAGACCGGGGCACGAACCTGTGTCCTCTGCATTGGCAGGCGGACTCTCAACCACTGCACCACCAGGGAAGCCCCTGTATCTTTTTTGATCAATTCAATTTCTTCCTCAACAAAGAGCTCCCATCTGATAATGTATAACTCTTTTCTGCTGAAAGTATTTGAAAATTTTGGACTAATACATTGTTACATGCCATAAAAGGTTTCTATATCTTTTTCAAATCTACTTTATTGAAATTAATTAGAATTTATCTCTATCTGGTACTTGACTTTTAAGATACTGTACACACACACACACACACACACACACACACATGCTGGTGTGAAATTTCAACTCTGAAATATAAGACCTGTTTTTCTAAGAATACAGGAATGTTTAGTGATGTTTAACCACTTATTACCAAACAATCCCACTCTTAGTATTTGAGGTACTAATTCTAATTCTGTTGCTTAAATTTTAGCAGTGTCATATCACTTGGTTCCCACAAATGGTAAACAAAAATATGTCACAATATACAGATATCACCTGAACTTTATGTTGCTTTCAACTTATTATTTCTTTTTTTCTTGGTAAATATATAGGAGAGATTACCTATATATACGAAAGGAGATTTAAAATTTTTCTATTCATACTTTTTCTATTTGCTCTTTCCTTCTCTCTGTCTCCCTTTCTGCCTCTCTTGGTGTCTCTCTCTGCTCACCCACATGTGCATATACATGCTTGGTAAAAGGCTTTATAGATCTAGATTTTAGTAAAACAAAAGTAATTCATGCCCTCTGCAACAGAAAGGTTTAGCATCAAATATAATGACAAAACAAAATAATGAAACATAACTTGAGATGTTTAGAATTATTGAGATTAGATCTAAGTAATGTATAATGCAAAATAATTTTGGTCCTTTAATTTATAATTTCTTTTCAGTAAAAAATATTCTAGAGAAATTTAATTTATTTTTATAAGCTCTACTTCTACTGTTTTCAATTTTATTATGTATTCGGTAAATATGGAAATGATCAAATTTCTTGGAATTATAAGCTATAGAGCTAACAAAGCTCTAAGCATCATCTCATTCTACATAAGAAAACTGAGATGTAGGGAGATTAAGTAGCTTGCTCGAAATCTTGTATTAAGTAAAAGACAGGCTTCCGGGTGGTAAGATAACAGTTTCACTTCATGTCTCTTTGTTAGAGGTACAAATTATAAAGTTTAGTGCCTGATTCTCCACAATCTTTTGTCTCTAACTTATATGGTATTTTATAATTTTCTGTTACTTGATAAGCTAAATATATTTTAAAATTTTAGCTTGGTTATTTTCTTTCTACCCTTCCAATATTAATTAATCTAAACCCAGAGAAATACTTATTAGCAAGCAATGATTATGATTAGGGGAAAATCAGTTTAATTTTGTAAACTCTTTGGATTTGGGGGGCTTAAGGGGTTTTGTTTAGATATTTAGGGAACTGAAAAGAAAATGCAATAGTCTGTCTATAACTTTCAACACCTAGGAGTCCCACACTTCCAGCTGAAATTATACTACTTAATTGAAAATACAGGAAAACCAATCAATTATCCAGTATGAAAAGACAGATTGAAGAAAGAGGGAAAAATAATTTAACTTTGTAGTCAAGTACTAAGAGTGTTTAGGAAATGTAAGTGACTTGCTAGTGAATAGATCAGAAAAAAAGAGATTTAGAATACTGCTGTTATACAATTTCTTATTTTCTCTTTAGGAGATAATCATGTAGGTTATTTACAGGACAGTGCTTATCACATTAAGACCAGCTACACACTGCTATATTTAAAATGGATAACAAACAAGGACCTACTCTATAGCACAGGGAATTCTGCTCAATGTGATGTGGCAGCCTGGATGGGAGGGGAGTCTGGGGGAGAATGGATACCTGTATATGTATGGCTGGGTCACTTTGCTGTGCACCTGAAACTATCATAAAAAGTTAAAAAAAAAAAAAAGACCAGTTGGAGAACAGATGCAGCTGAATGCACTGATTCTGATGAGTTTCAGTGTTAATGGCCACACACGGCATTTGGACCACAGTGATAATAATGGTACGATTTAAGATCAATATATTTGGCATTGCCACAAACTAGGAGCTCCTGCCTGTACGATCAAGTACGACACAGTCTTAATGCCTTAGATGTCTGATGTTTAGACAGTTGGTGACATGGAATATTTAGAAGGGGTCTTGACATGCATTTGTCCAAAGTCCTTGCCACACTGGTGAATAGGCAAATATCTGGGGCAAGAAATAATGTGATTTGGGGTGAGAGGATAAACTGTAGGATGTCTGAAATGTATTGAGAACCATGAATTATCTTCTTCACCATTTGGACTTAGTAGCAGGGGATTTGTATTCTAATTTCACATTGTGATGCATCATTTCTAACGACCAATACAATACGTGCAAGTATAGCTTCATGGAGAAGGGAGGGCTTGACCTCAAAACAGAAAGCTCAGGTTAAATCTAGGTTCTTTCACTTTCTAACTGTGTGACATTGATGATTACTTTTCTAAGATATTGTTTAATCATCAATCAGTTGTAATAATAACATACATGTTGGGATTATTGTGAAGAATTCATATACAGTGTGTAACACTCCAGAATTGGTGAAATCCTTAGCTGACTGTGACTAGAAGGGCACTCTTTTCATTTTTTTTCTTCTTTACTACTCTGTAACTTTCTCAATTCTAAAGTGGAATTTAATACCAGATCTTCATGATTATTAGTTGTGATTTGTACTATATGATTATATTTTAATTAAATACTAAGTCAATTTAAAAGTTTGTGTCATGAGTCTTCTCAATTGTCTCATTGTCCTTATAAAACTCTGAGTTTAAAAAAATCCTTCTGAATCTTTTTAAAGACAGGTATTTGGACTGATTTTAACCACCTTACCATTTTAATAACAAAAATTGTATCACCCAGACTATACAGGTCAAGTAGGCGGTATCCCCATCATAAAGGCACCTGAGTAAGGCTGATTGCTTTTGGGGGGTTACTACATGTTAGCTAAATGTTATGTTTGCTTTAAAACCACCCTGATTTGCTGAATACTCTTAAAACTGCTGCCTTTTTGGAGGTAGCATGGTGATGACCATACTGCATAGATTAGTAATTTAGGGAGTCAGACTGACTTTTTCTGCAACTTCCTGGCTGTGGGAGCTGTGGTAAGTTACTTAACATCTTCAAGCTTTGGTTTCCTCAGCTATAAAAAGGTTGTTCTGGGAATTAAATAAGTTTATGTGTAAAAACTTTCTAATACAATCTTTGACACATAGTAAGCATTCAATAAATGGTACCTATTTTTAATATTTTTGAAATAAATAATTGAAATAAAAATGACAGAGCATAGAATTCACCCAACTCAAACATACACTTCAGTCATTTTCAGCATCTTAAACTGAGTTGTGTGACCACCACAATTCATTTTAGATCATTTTCATCACCTCCAAAAGAAACTCCCATACCCATTGGCAGTCAATCCCCACTTTCCTCATTAGGAATCTACTCTCCCCCAGTCTCCAGGGTCTAAGCAATCATTATTTTCTGTCCCTATAGAACCACGTATTCTGAACAGTTCAGTACAATGTATGTTCCTTTGTGACTGACTTCTTTCAATTAGCAAAATGTTTTCAAGGTTCCTCTATGTTGTACCATGCATCAGTACTTCATTTCTTTTTATTCCCCAATATTATTGTATTGTATGGGTATACACCATTTTGTTCGTTTATCTGTTTATGGACAATTTGGTTGTTTCCATTTTATGGCTGGTACAAATAGTGGTACTATGAACATTCCTGTATAACTTTTTGTGTGGACACATATTTTTATTTGTCTTGCATACCTATTTTCTGGATCATAGGGTAGTACTTTGCTTAACATTTTGAGGAACTGCCAAATTGCTGTCCAATGTGGCTGAAACACTGACACCCATTTTTGATATACTGATGATTATAATCAATTGTCATTGAGAATAAAATTGAGATTGTACCAGATTTGAGTTACTTTAATAGCTGGGGTAAGAGACGTATCCTCTGACATCACTTCAGTGATTCAAGTCTTCCTAACATCTGTCTCTCTACTAGGGTGTTTGGTGGAATTGAGCTACTACTAAGTTCTTTTGCTCTTTTATCTCTCACTCTTAGAGAAATCAGAACACTCAGCCCTTAATGGGCCTGTTTTAGAGTCAGTGGAATATTACTGGCTTGGAAGAAAATTAGGCTATTTGGATTTTTAAAAATTATTATTAACTTGTGACATCAGGGGGACATCAGAAAGCCAAATCATATAATCAATTTTTATTAAAATAAGTACCAATAAGGTGGCAAAATAACATTTTAGAAATGACTATTTGGTTGCCATAGTACCAAATGAAAGAAAAATTCCAAAAGTTTTTAGCAAAACTAGCAGATTATAGCAATCCACAGAGATTTAGACACAGAGTTATTCTGCTAACAAACAATGCAATGGGGACAAGGAATAACCTGCTCACCGTTAAATAATTTAAATAACAATTTAATGACCAGAGATGCTCTACACTTAATGTACTGAGTCAAATGTAATTCATGACATTTACGTTCTCAATTCACTCAGAAGGCTGGCACTCAAATGAGGCATTCCTTGTCGAATCAGTCTTTTCCCCAATAGCCACGAGGTTTGTTAATTAAGTGAAACTTACTTAGATTTAAATAATCATAGTTAGAAAAATTGTGTTTTCTAAAAATCTTTCATTTAGTGTTAGAGAAATCAGCCAACTTAATGTTTTAGAGTACTGTGTTATTTACTTTAAACTCAAGAATAATTGTTCTAATTTTGCTCGTGGCTTGGTATTAACTCATAAAACAACTCATTGAGTGGAACTGGTATGAGAATAAGATGAAGTTCAAGCCAGAAATCAGGGTAATAATTGGCTGAAAAATTTTCACACTCCCTCTCATCACTCTATCAGCCTACGTAGTGAGTTAGGTGCTCACTGTGATCTGTTATTGGACACCTTCACTAAATTTTTTTCTTTATAAAGAAAAATGTACTTGAAAACAACTTTCATGCATTCTACAAAGAACTGCTAGTAGAGCCTGAAGCGGAAAAAAATCACCCTATTTGTTTTTATTTTGGAACAAACAGAGCACTGTACAGTGAAAATAACTGGGGATAAATGAGTGCACACACTCATTTAAGCTGCAGTGAAGCCTGCTAGTTCTGGTGTGTCATCTGTCAAAGTCAGGAAGGTGCAGTTGAAGTAGGTGTTTGTGTTTAATAAGGAAGACAGTTTACAGACCAGAAAATCCATTAATGTCATGGAACACAAGAAAATTATATGCTCTGCACAAAATATTTCTGAAAAGGCAATCTAGGCCACAAGCAATTTTGGAAATGCATTAAACATTTCAGAGATTTTTCCATCTCACATGCTATGGCCATGGCTACAGCTACACATAAATCTCTGGTATAGAAGAAAGTGCTCTAGCAACAATAGAGCACAAACTTTTAAAGATGTTAAAGCATGCCTCAGGAGAGGTTGATAAGATAGAAATATATGAATATGCCACCACTTATGAGGTCAATGCTGTAATTAAAACCCCAAGGAGTGCAGGAATATCTGGGATACAATGAATAGCATGGGGTCTAGGACTCTAACAATGACATCATCAATTTAAAAGAGGAAAGTCAAAATCATTATACTTTCTGTTGAGTAGCAGGGATAACAGAACAACAATGAAAAGCTTTAGAAAAGATGATTCCAATTTTGGAGGCTAAAATTACTCAGAACTGGTCTTAGTTCCCTCTAAATTATTGATATATGGGACAATAATTCAAAGATATCAAAACACGACTATCAGAATTCCCAGCACAGATCAGACCTACACATTCAGGTTCTATTATAATTTAGCCTGCAAGTGGGAAGAGTTTTGTGCATCTGAATCTGTATCATATTGACAGCTATACAACTACAGTATAATTCATTTTTAGTAGTTGAGAAACCAGAGAAAACTTACTGTATCCTTCACGTGGTAAATTGGCTGAATGTCGGGCAGAGGCTCCAAGAGGCTCTATAAGAGCTGCTTTCAGTGGTCTTGCTGTGAGTGTCTCTGGGGGAATAACTGATTAACATACAGATGAGCAGTAATTCCATCTTTCTTCCATGTCATATGACATAAAACCTGTGTTCCCAATTACAGTGTCCTAAACGCATCTCTTAATGCTTATAGAGCATTTAGAACAGAGACTGATATAGCATGTGCTATGTACGTATTTGTTCAATGAAAACAAAATGATTCCAGTTTCCTAATTCCCAGCAAATAATAAATCTTATATTAAGATGATACGAGTGGCAGGATCATGGGATACAATCCATTGTTTATCAGACACTCAAATCCTGAGATATGGCCACTTGATAATTCGTTGTGACTCACTACTATTTGGAACAGAAGATGACATATTACACAGCAAAACACTTGGCAGGTCCAATTTGCTTCAGGACAGCCTTAGTGTCCTGCACTAATCTGTAAACAAAACCATTTAATGCAGGGTGACAAAGCATGATATTGACTGCTCAGATCAATGTTCTGATCACAAATACCTTACTTTTATCTGAGATAAACACAGAGCCATTTTTAAAAACAATAGTCTCTGGAAATTCACGCTTCGTAAATAGTATGTGCCAAGCTGTTGGTGGTAAACGTTTATTTTTATTTTTTAAATTTCTATTGAAATATAGTTGATTTACAATGTTGCGTTAGCTTCAGGTATACAGCAAAGTGATTCAGTGATATACGTACATGTATATATATATTTTTTTCTTTTTTAGATTCTTTTCCATTATAGGTTATTACAAGATACTGAATAGTTCTCTGTGCTGTACAGTAGGTCCTTGTTGGTTACCTATTTTATATAGTGTGTATATTTTAATCCCAAACTCCTGATTTATCCCTCCCTCCCCTTCCCCTTTGGTAACTGTAAGTTTGTATTCTATCTCTGTGAGTCTATTTCTGTTTTGTAAATAAGTTCATTTGTACCATTTTTTAAGATTATGTTCCATTTATAAGCAATATCATATGATATTTGTCTTTTTCTGTCTGGCTTACTTCACTTAGTATGATAATCTCTAGGTCCGTCCATATTGCTGCAAATGGCATTGTTTCATTCTTTTTTATGGCTGAGTAGTATTCCATTGTATATATTTATGTACTACATCCATTCATCTGTTGATGGGCACTTAGGTTGTTTCCATATCTTGGCTATTGTAAATAGTGCTGCTATGAACATTGGGGTGCACGTATCTTTCCAAATTAGAGTTTTCTATGGATATGTGCCCTGGAGATTGGTGGTAAAGGTTTAAAATGGATGTACGAGTCTTATGAAACATGTTTAGATGAACTCACTCTCACTTAAGAAGTTTCTCCTCTAAAATATTCTTACAGAATAAAGCAGAATTTATAACAAAGCTTCCTTGTCTGTATCTCATGGAATAGCATCCTAAGCCACCTGGCAAAGAGTGGTCTAGAACTCACTGGTCTAGGACTCTGGATCTGACAGCAGTTGAAATCCCTCAGTCACAGTGCAATTTGACTTCAACAGAAATATCACCTATCAAGAAATCCTATATACCTGGTATAGTCTACTGAGTTTGTTTTAGTATGGATATAAATGGTTTAAATATGAACTTTAAAAGTGTTAGTGTATGGATCCCAGATAGTATGCTGACTGACATAAAAGTATTTAGTAAATCCCAGATAGCCATGTTAGCACAGGGTTTGCTGAAGTCCTACAATGAAAGTCATCTTTTGGTGTTGAACCAGCACCCTCTGAAAGTGTGTTAACCATCCCCATGGTTTTTCAGGTTTTTGTTTTTTCCTGTGGGAACATGTCTCATTACAAATAAAAAAGATGGTTACAGATAAGGAGTAAGTAAAATTTCTACAAGATCTTTATTTGTAAATTAAAAAATTAAAAATCACTTCAGATAAATCAAAAGAAAAATTCTCTGTAAGAGTCAGTATTGGAGACAGTATGTTAGAAGAAAACTAACTTTGAACTACACAGTACCTTTTGACAAATAAAATAAATGCATCCCCCAAACTGCTGTTGCTCTACCGACTTAGGTTAGAATTTGCATATGATTTCACCAGTGTCATGAGTGACAAACATAGAATAAAATGTGAATTCAAGTCACGCAAGGCAAAACAGACACAATTTTGTAAGCACTTCTTTTCATTGTTTCCAGAACTTTAGTACATCCTTTTTCAAAAAAAAAAAAAAAAAAAAAAAAACAAACGATGAGGTTGATCTGGTGGTCACATCTATCATATCACTGATTTAAGAAGGTATCAAGACAATCTGGCCAGTGGGTGGTTGTTTCACCTTCTCTGACAGCTTCACATGAAGCTCCCCAGAATCTGTGAATGTTGTTCAAGAACATAATCCTCTGTGACAGAAAAGTTGTTATGCTTACTTGTGGAAATCCACTCTTTGTAATAGCTAGCTGGGTGAGTTTACCATATAATGGTGCTGTTGTTACAGTCAGCAACACCCTTGACAGTAACTCATCAATAGGATATTCACTCAAATAAATATTAAGTGGGCACTGATGTATATTGGGTCCTCTGCTAGGCACTAGAGGTTCTATAGTGGACAATGATGTCATAGTCTCTATGTAGGTTATTTAGGAGCTTACAATTTAATGCAGAAGACAGATATTAATCAAATAATCATACCAATAAGGATATAATTAAATATATGACAAGTTCTGTGAAAGAAAAATGCAGGAAGCTAAGGAGTTCTGACCTAGTTTGGCAGAGTGCAGTGTGTGGCACAGAGAAGGGATGGGTCAAGGTCAGGGAAAACTTCCCAGAGAGTGATGACTGAGCTAAAATCTGAATGATGAGAAGTAGTTAAGAGTGGGTTGTGATATTCTGCCCAGATTCTCTCTTCAGAACCAATGCAGCCATTCCCTAGTTGCTGAGAATAGTGGCTGCTGTTTGCTCACAGCTGTGTCTTTCATTGGAAATTGCCCTCAGCCTCAGGGAACTGTATTGCTCCTGGTTACAGCTTCCTTCTCTTCCAGGGGCCAATGTTAGATGCAGAAATCCTAAGATCCCATCCCTTTACCTCTATTTGAGACAACTCTGAAGGATCTTCCCAGCTCCAGGTCTTCTGTTAGACTTATCTGAAACCTCAGTTGCAAATGCAGTGTAAATCAAAATGTCCCTCTGCTCAGTCCTGCTTCCTTTACTTCCTTGCACTTGTTTTATACCACATGCTATGGACTAAATATATATGTCCACCCCCCCACCCCCCGCCACCCAAATTCATATGTTAAAACCTAACCCTAATGTGATGGTATTCGGAGGTGAGGTCTTTGGGAGGTGCTTAGGTCATGAGGATGGAGCCCTTATGAATGGCATTCATGTCCTTATAAAAGAGACCCCAGGGAGCTCCCTCATCCCTCCCCACCCACCACGTGAAGACAGAGAGAAAACAGCAATCTATGGGGCAAGAAGCAGGCCCTCACCAGACGTCAAACCTGCCAGTACCTTGGTCTTGGACTTTCCAGTCTCCAGAACTGTGAGAAATAAATTTCTGTTGTTTATAAGCACCCAGTCTATGGTATTCTATTATAGCAGCCTGAAGAGACAAAGATATGGTTCTAACAAACCAGAAACTGTCAGTCTGCTATAGTGGTGGAATGGTGTTTTAAACATGACTAAGGTACCAGGTTGGAAATCATACCTTGTAAAGATGGATGGTCATGCTTCACATGGTTAACACTGAAAAATCAAGGGCCATTGTATTGTCCTATATCCTTTGGAAGCTAGAATACAAGCTATATCCTCTGGAAATTAAAGGATGGAATTAGAAGCGGTGTCAATAACCAGCACCCCCAGTTTTCCTCTAGGGCGTTTGCAATTTCTGTCACTGCAGTTTTTGGCTCTGTGGGTCTAAAGTTCCTGGTTCTCAGACAGGTGATGATTTTACCAGGGAAGACATTAACGTCCCACGAGATTTTAAGCTATGTCTTCCAGCTGGATACTTTGGTTTTCTCGTGACAAGGAACTAGCAGTGAAGAAATCAAGTGACCACTGAAAGAGACAGTTGGCTCAGATCAGCAGGAGGAGATAGGGCTATTGCTGTACAATGGGGATGGGGTAGATTGTGTTTCGAGCTCAGGTGATCTACCAACAAATCTCTTTTGCTATGTTGTCCAGTTTTAGTGCTAAAGGGATAAGTAGAGTAGCCATTATCTGAGAAGAATAGAGGAGGGCCTTGGTGACCCCACCAGGAGAGCCACCAATTAGACCAACAAAGGAGCTAGCCAAGGGTGAAGGGAGTCTAGAATGAGTACTGGAGGAGAGGATGATGAGTATAAGTTATGAGCTTGAGATCAACTGCAACAACACAGGTTGTGTTTCTTTCCATTTACTTTTACACCCCCAGGAAATAAGATCAACCAGAACCCTGGGAAAGCTCTTTCTACATGAGGTAAACTTCCTACAAGCAGCAAGAGAATCTGAGGGTGCAAGGGACCCCTCACTTGATACTTGGTACTTCACTCACAATCCTTCGGGGCCAATGCATCCATTTTACAGCCGGTGGGAATATCAATTGCTGAAAGGTCACAGCTGTATCCCTCACTGAGCATTGTCCTGGGACACAGCAAGCTGCTGTGATTGTTCATGTCCTTTTCAGGGGATGGCCTGTGACTAGTGACTGGTTATCATGAGGATACAAGCAACAGGTTCTTTTCTACAGTGTGGGACTGGTTTGAGTGGCTATACCAGCCACAGAGCTTCATTAGGTGGTCAGGCGCCTCAGTTGCAACCACGCTTCAGGTCAGTTTCTCCTTTGCACAGCCCTGTCTTCTATACTTTCTTACAGATGTGAATCTAAGAATGTGCCCTCTAAAGCCTCCGGTGTGCAATTTTTTCCATTATAGAAAGAATGCTGTATCCCCCTAAAACTAATATGTTGAAGCTCTAACCCACATTTTGGCTGAATTTGGGGATGGAGCTCTAAGGAAGTAATTAAGGTTAAATGATGTCATAAGGGTGGGGTCTTGATAAGATAGAATAAGTGTCCTTATAAGAAGACATGCCAGGGAGCTTTTTCTCTTCCTCTGTCTGCATGCATGCATTGAAGAAAAGCCATGTGCAGACATAGCTGGAAGGTGTCTGTCTACAAGCCAGGAAGAGAGGCCTCATGAGAAACTATGTTGGCTGGCACCTTGATCATGGACTTTTAACCGCTAGAATTGTGAGCGAGTAAATTTCTGTTGTTTAAGCCACCCAGTCTGTGGTATTTTGTTATGGCAGCCTGAGCAGACTAATATACCATCTCTGTCTGTCTGCAGGGAACTCAATCTAAACACATACTAAAATGTGCCAGAGACTATTTGGCCATATGAGTCCTGAGCCCAATAAAGAACTTTGGATGGTAGTTTTGGAAGTAGTTTTGGACTGAAAAGTTCTGGCAATAATTTTAAAGGAACAGGCTTTTAAAGGTATATTTTTTTGACTTCATTTGAAGAGGAAAGAAGAGCCTATAAATTTTAAAAATAAACTTTTTTTCTCAGCAAAGTTTTTATTTCAACAGTTTTAAAACTACCATAGTAAGGCTTCCAAAGAGTGATATTGGCAGAACAGATGGATTATTATTACCCTTTTAAGTGCACACAGATACCAGAGACAGGTAAATAAAGTATACTATGTCACCGAATCTAACATTAGCAAGTCGCTTGATATGTCCACTTTATCCATTAGTCCACTTTAATGGATTAAACCAAAACTAGAGTATTAACAGAAATTATGCAAAAGGATCATGTCCCTTTCAACTTCACCAACTATAAATAATCCCACCTCAGAACCAACCATCACTAGGGTCTTGAACGTATAAGAAGAGGAGGGAAGTAAACTAAAGAAGGGGGAAGAGTTGAAGAGAAGAATTAACCTAAAAAAAAAAAAAGATAAAGGGAGATTGTGGGAAAGAGAAGGAGAAGGTAAGCTTTAAAAAGAGATCAAGATGAAGATGAAAGAAATATTCTGCTATAGAGCATCTGTTCACAAACCAGGGAGAAACACTAAGGCCACACATATATTGAAGAGTTCTGGCAATCACTCACACACACACACTCACACACTCTCTCTCTCTCTCTCTTTCCTATAACCCATCCATTTTTCTTTGCCCTTCTAGTTCAACCACTTTGTTCCTTGGGATATTTTAATATCTTCTCTAGTTTGAAGCAGAAACAAAGGGAGCTTTTCTTTATTTAACTTTATTTTCATATTCCTGAACATAGAATCAAATACAAAGTTGGTTTCAATGGATGCATGCAAACACTATGCCCACAGCAATACTCTAAGAAACAGGTCCCCTAACAAAAGTGGTGGTCAGGGGCTCTTTTTGTGATAGGAAACAGCTTGAAATCCATCCTCCCACCTTACATTAATTCATTTTATAATTCAGTATTGATTTGATAGGACTGTTTCAATATTGATGAAAAAATAGAATTTTTTCCCAAGTAAAAACTGCTCATTTATTTTTTCCTATAATGAATTTAAGTCACACAGAGTGGAAAAAGCTACAAAAAGTGGGTCCAGTTTTTAAACAATATTCCATTGTGTGCAAAACCTTTCCTCTTCATCCATAAAATTCATTCTTTACGAGCAAGGTAATTTAATTCTCCTTGCAGCTACTGCCAGATATTGGATATTGGGTTTAATAATTTTCCACTTGCTTTGGGATTTAAGAGTTATTATATTTTTTCCAGGAGTCTTGCTTTTGCTTTTCAGGGTGCAAAATATGTTATAACCAAATCTAGTTTCTAAGAAGTACTGTTTTAATGAATACCTGTAGTTTCAGATTATCTGGCTAGCATTTCAGAAGAGGCGGCTACTTTTAGCATCTCAGAGTTTTCTTTCTGTTAGGATGTGCCTTACACCTAGAGCAATATGCTTAGGATATAAGATCCTTTAGCGCCAAGATTAGATTTTGTTTATTTCTCCCTGGAACATAACACACCGGTAGGTACACTATAGCTACTTTTGCAATTAGAACTGAATGCTTTTGTTTTGTTTTTCTCTAAAATCATTTATTTTCCAATGTCTGATGTAACACATGACTAGGAAACATCCCACTTTTGTTGTCCTGCTGTTTCTTCTACATGTTGTGGTGCTTCTTCCCTCTGTGCGTTCTGAAATCATTGCAGAGCTCAACTTTAAGCAGCCTCAATCTCTTCCCAGCTTTTAAAATGTATTTCATATTTATTTTTTTATATTTTCACAAAATTAGTTTGACCTCACTCTATTCCATGACATTGAGCCATGTATTAAATATTTACTGAGCAGTTTCTAAATGGATAGCAGCACACTAGATGACATATTTTAAATGGAACTTTGCTTTATTTTGAAGTTATTGCACAGCCAGAGATGTTTCAACATTATATATAAAATGTGTTTCTTTTTCCTACAGCTATTTTTTCATCCTAGGTATGGACATGTATTCGTGTCCTAACTAGCAGTGCTTCAAAACAATTTCATCTCTACTAAGTAGTCACCATTTTTACAAGAAAATTAGTAAAGGCATTGAGCCTGTTCTGAAAACCTCATCACCTTGCTTGTGAAAGAAAAACTCATAAGTATTCAAAATTGTCTAATATGGAAATTGGTACATGGATGGTGCCCATAATATGTTGAATTTTTATAGTGTTTCCGTATAAATCTATGACAAAAAAATGCAATGGAATTTGTTAGGAGGAGAATGTAGCTGTTACTTTCTTCCTGCCAAATGCATGTTCCATAACCTGGGGACACCCAGAGCTGGAAGATCAGCAAAACAGCCTAGGAACAGGCCAGATAATTTTTTCAAATTTTGGCGACACCGTTTTATCCAATATTCTCTTTTAAGTATGATGCCTAAAAATATAAATTCTTCTTTATTATTGTCCTTCCTCTATGGCATCGGGCCTCAAACCACCCAAGTATCTTTGACCTCTTCCTATTCTGTTCAGCAGGGTGTCAGCCTAGGGGATTTTACTGCATACTGACATCATCAAAGATTCTTTTCCTAACACCAGGATAGAAGATTTTAAGGAGACTTAGAGGAATAAGTTTTTAATATAAAATAGCCTATTTGGAAAGTCTATAGGCAAGTTTTCAGTCATGAAGGACCTATCTTGATCCACTTAAAATATGAGCCTAAGGGATTAGATGCTGCTTTAAAACATGATGCTAAGTGAGAGTTGGCTGATAATTCTGCTGAAAAATTTTATTGCACTTTACAGGGAAAGTACATTTGGATACATTAAAGGTAAAGCAAACAATATTCCTGGAGACCAAGGTATGCTAGCCCAGTGACCTTAGATTTCTGAGACACTGAAGGACCCCTGCCTTGTTTCAAGATCACTCAATAATATCAGTGCAGTAAGAAACAGCACAGACACTCAGGGCCAATTACCCCAATGGTTTTTAATTTCAGTATTTCATCTCTTTTGGCCTCTTTATTGCTCTGCCTACAGGATGTACTGGTGTCTTCCATGCTGAGGAACTGTTAGTTACGTGGCTCATTTTATTATTATTTCATGTCAAATATCTATGAAAATAACCTTTAAACCCAAGACCGTTATGTAATGTGCTTTGATTTATTTTTTACAGTGGGTGGCATTAAGGCGGTGGCAGTGGTATCAGGGACATTTGTGTGTTGTGCTGGACCTAATGTCTCATCCAGGCTCACCAGGAATAAGAAAACCCTCTATACCTGAGGGTTTATATTAACTACCTGTTTTTTCCTTTCCCAGCAAATACATTGCCCCCAGGGGAACGTAAGAATATATTAGTTTTTCCAGAGTGAAGCTATATCCCTCTATCAACAAGATGACATAAATCCCCTAAACTCCAGCACATGGATTAAAAGGTGGCTTAGGGACAGATGCAGTGTCAAAGGAAATTACCAACAGCCCAACCTCCTCCTGCAACTCATTCAAAGTCATGTAACTGCTAGGTGTCTGAACCAATGTTTGAATCCAGATCTTTCCAAGAAATGTGGTGTCTCCATTATTATTTGTTGCTATTTTTCTCAAGTAATAGATAATTAGTTCACCATTTTAGTATTCTTACCTTAGTAAGAATAATGTAATGCACATTAAGATCATATAATGCACATTGATCTTAGTGTGCATTACAAGCTTATCTGCAGCTGTAGTCTCAAATACCATTGTCCAGTGGGTGTATACTGAAAAACCAGATGTCAGGTCTCAGCAGAAGTGAATTCCTTTCCAGCATGGCCCTTTCACCACCCTCTTTTTGATGCAGTCACTTTGCTGTAGGTTCGTATTTCCATGAAGTAGTAACCGTAACTCTGAAGAGCCATTTAAAAAGCATTCAGGGGCTTCCCTGGTGGCGCAGTGGTTGAGAGTCCGCCTGCCGATGCAGGGGACACGGGTTCGTGCCCCGATCCCGGAAGATCCCACATGCCGCGGAGCGGCTGGGCCCGCGAGCCATGGCCGCGGAGCCTGTGTGTCCGGAGCCTGTGCTCCGCAACGGGAGAGGCCACAGCAGTGAGAGGCCCGCGTACAGCAAAAAAAAAAAAAAAAAAAAAAAAAAGCATTCAGTATCCTCTGCCCCAGAGGCAATCAGTCACAGAGCAGGACTTTGCAAATGAGTACTCTCATGACAATATGATACCGATACTATTAAAGCATATTTGTCTCAGGGTTAGTCAGAAATTTTTTTTTAATTCAAAATGTATTTTTATCATATCGAATTCAACATATAATTTTTGCAAATTAATTAGCAAAATTAACATATTGCAGTAATTTATTAGTGTCTAATAACTAATAGCTATAGTTTTAGACAGTGGAAAAGTGTTAGAACGAATAGTGTGTTCTCTTGTTGAGATGCAGTAAAACATGGACAGTCTTTCATGAGACCCAGAGTCTGTTTCACTAGATGCAAGGGTCACTTCTGGATGCTATTCCAGATTACTGCTGTCCTCATGTTTCTTAGCTTCCCTTGCATGAGAACAGGATCCAGCTATGCCTTTTCCCCTTGGTTACATTACTTAATCTAAGCTCAAGGACAAAGCAACCAGTTGAGAAGATAAATTATAGTTTGCAGAACATAAAGAGGATGGAGTTGAGATTTGCCCTTTCAGCACCTTCAAATGCAAATTCTGCTCAAACATACAGCATGAGTGCCACAGCAGATAATTTAGCCATAATTCCTTATTTAATATCATATGCTTTCTTTTGAAAACTTGAAATATTAGGATAATTCAACATGCACCAGTTAAATAAAGAGTTGGAGGAAAATGAATGCATCTATCAAGTACATAAAAAAGCAGAATGATACATCAAGTAAGACAGAGGAGATGTTTCAGGGCTTCCAGTAAGTAGCTTTGTGATCTTTAGCAAGCTGCTTGATTTCTTTTGGCCTCACTTGTGAAGGGACACAGTCATATACAAAGAAAATTAGGATTTTCCTGTGCTTCCCAAAAGGCAGTCCAAGACTATCAGTCGGAAGCTATAAGGGGCACATACATGGTAGACACCCAACGTATTGCTTTGATTTATGGGGAAACATAAAGGGGACATGCTTAATAATTAGAATTGTTTGAAAAAATAAAATGAAGACATCAATTCTTAGAAATGTTCAAGTAAGGTTTGTATGACTATTAAGCATATATATATATATGGATAAACTATTGGTAGGGAGTTTTACTAGAGATTAAATAATTATCTTAAAATCACTGTTGAAAAACCTTAACTTTAAAATTACCACAAACAATAATTATATTAACAGAGTGCCCGTAAATATGTAAACATGCTTGTAAGATGAAGGGGGTCTTGTTTTTATCAATTAATCAGATGTCATTTAATGTTGACACAACAGTTATTTTTCCTCACAATTTTCTTGAAAGTAAAAACCCAGTATTTTGATCCTGAGCAACCAAGTGCTTCATCCTGATCGCTCTAAGATGATCATATGAATTCCATTCGCCTTGGTGGTAATTGGCTCAGTAAAGGACACGTGATACCATTATGTCCAGTGAGTGATAAAGAAAACTTATCTGGGAAAATTCATTGCTGTTAAAATGGATGGTGGGAAAAGGGTATACACTCTTCTATTTTGGCCTTTGATGTAAATGGGTGAGGAATTGTTGCCTGGAGCCACCTCTTCGGTCCTGTGCTATGGGTGTTGTGATGGTTAATTTTTTGTCAACTTCACTGGGCCACGGGTGCCAAGATATTTGGTGAAAAATTATTTTGGGTGTTTCCGCAAGGGTGTTTTTGGATGCATTTTAATCAGTAGACTGAGTAGAGCAGATTGCCCTCTGTGATGTAGGTTGGCCTCATTCAGTCAACTGAAAACCTGAGTAGGACAAAAGACTGACCCTGGGTTAGGAGAGAATTCTCCTATTTGATGATCTTTGATCTGAGACATTGACTCTTCCTGGGTCTACAGTAGCTTCCAGCCTTTGGTCTTGAACTGGGAGATCAGCTCTGCAAGTTTGGGGCTTGTTAGCTTCATGTGAGCAAATTTCATTATAACAATTCTCTATATGTGCACATCTTACTGGTTCTACTTCTCTGGAGAACCCTGACTAATAATACAGGTGTATAATACAAGGATAATGAGCAAAAGATAGAAAATGCCTGGTGTTTTGATGACATCATTGGCAAATCAATTAACTAACCCTAATCAGATTGCGTTCATAGTTTTTGTTACGTCATGGAAAGATAGAGAGAGAGGGAGAGGGAAAGGGCAGAGAAGAGATCTTTTGTGTTTGATTCATCTAAAATTGAATCTTCTGTTACTTGTTACCTGCAGTCAAAAAACACACCCTAACTATTATAGTCATGGAAACTTTGTACTGGATGTTCACTATGGTTCCTTCCTGCTCTAAGATTCTATGATTTATCTGCTTCACAAAATCATTAAAATAAAATGAAATATGTTTTCTGGGATAATACATTGAACTTTATGAAGTATGATGCAATTGCCAGGAACTGTTATCATTTGTTTTATGATAAGACTAAAATATATCCCATGGCTCCCGAGTTGACAAAAACATTTGATGTTTGAAAAAAAAAATCATATGTCTGTAGTAATAAAACAGAGCAGGTACACATGAAGAACAAAATGACTTGAAATTCAGCAGTTATATTCGGAAAAGTTACTCTTTGACACTAATGAGGTAGAATCTTTAACTAGAAAGGAGAGAAATTTCATGAAGGAAAAAATTCCCATGGCGGAGATTATCCTATAACTAAAATAACTAAGTCATCTCAGTAGGAAAAGGTTAAAATAGGGAGACCAGAGGAGTGTGATAATAAAGGCACCAGAAATTCTGTCACTGATGAAAAAAATAAGACAAACAAAACTAAAATATCTTGCAGTTTACCACTGAGACTTTTTTCAAAGATTGTTCTTTCTAAATGGCACTGATTTTCTTCACAAGTTGAATGAAGTGACTCTAAAATGATTCTTAGCAGTTCATGACCCATAAAATAAAACCATCCCTGATGTTTTTAGGTGCTAGGTTAGCCAACCCCTGTTGATTTCACTCTCCATCTTCTTGTATTTTTACTTCTGTTGCATTGAAAACATTATTCCCACATTTTCTGCTCTAGAAGTTCCCGATAAATATACGTATTATTCCTCTGCTTGTTTCTAGTTACTCTATACTTCCCTCTCAGTTTTTCCTGGACAGAATCAGGAAGAGCACATGTAATTCAGTTTCTAACTTGCTCAGGTTGACAGAAGTGCAGCCACACTGAAAACATTATGTTGACAACAAGAAAAGATGGTGAATTAGTACCAACCTGTAAATAGTCTGAGGTATAGAGCAATGAAATGGCAGTGTATTTGTTCCCTCACTCAGAGGTGCCTGGGCACAGTATTTCAACAATTTGTGATTAAAAAGAAATACAATGTCAGCATCAAATACTTTTCAAAGATAGTTTGTGAACTTTCATGGATTGAAAATGTGCCTTGGAGTTTTTTATGTGACAAAATGTAGAGTTTATTATGCACAAAGCACACACCAGTCGCAGTTGAATAAAACCTATTGAAAGTGCAGTAGCAACTAACATTCATCAATGCCTCTCATTCCAAGCTCAGAGCTCGGTACTAACATTCACCAGTTAGCATCCAGTCAATAGACAGAAACCACACCAGCTATTTCAGCACAGATCATTTCATATAAAGAATTGTAAAGTGCATAGTAAAGAACTAAAAGGCAAAAATGGAACATTTAGGTATCACGGAGGTAGCAACTAATACTCCTAGGGCTGATAGGACAAAGAGAAAAGGTTTAAAATTATTGAAATGAAGAAGGTTGGAGGTGGGACACGAGTTGAAACTTTGACCTCTGAGGAGGGCGTCCTGCTCTGTGTAATGCATCTCTAAAGAGTCACTAAGGATCCGGTTCTGAAGGGGTGAGAAAAACTCCGATCTGAAATCAAAGGTTACTGGTAAAATAAACTGCCATTATCCAGTTGAAGATAATTTGCTAGGGTGATTCTAAAAGTTTCAGCCAACAAAAAAAGAACAGGAAAGAAAAAGTTTGTCCCTTTTCTCCCTCAAGCCTCCCTGTCTCTCTCTGGTGCCCTCTTCCCACTGAAAGCCAAACAGGGTGCCAATGGGCAAAGAAATGTGGTGTGCAGAGGCCCAGCTCCAGCACTATATGCAGAGCGTGAGGGATAGGTCTGAAACTGAGAGGCCAGTATTCTATCCGATGTCTTTTTCCTTTCATGGAGCGTATGACAGTCCTTGAATATTGTATTATATATTGAGAGGCAGTGTTCCTGTGCTTTAGAGCATAGATATTGGTAGCACAAGAAATCTAGCAGGATTGTCAAAACCCACTAGTTCTTGTATAATGTCGACTGTCCAAAGTATGTAAATATCATATAAAGATGTTGTTTTATTTATTCAAGCCTTTCCTCTAGTCAGCTCTCTGGTTAGTTCATTTATACACATATATTTACTTAATTTCAATGGTAATATAGATATTTGATATTCTTCAAAAATGTTTCAGATGAATGGATTTATTTATTAATAATGATAAAATTGGATGCTTATTTTTCTGTTACTTGGTTACTTCTTTTCTGAGTTTTGGGCATGTATTTGGAATTAGAATTCAAACTTCTTATAAAAATAACAAAATAAGACACTATAATTTGAAGTTGACCAAATACCCTCATACAAGGAAATAAACTGAGCCTCTCAATGACCCTATTCTAATGTCATCTTCAGTTCTATGGAAGCCAGGCAGTGGGACACTTCAGGGTCTCTAGTCTGTAGTTGTTCTGAGGGGCTTAGGAAAAGATAGGATGCCTGTGTTATGAGACCTGGAGCTACTCTCAAAAGGGGCTGCCTGTGTTAGCTGAGAAAAGGAAAATAGTGAGGACTAGAGCAGAAAATATCACACAGGAGAGCGTTAATGACTCCAAAAGGATAGGAATAGCAAAACCAAGTAGTACTTACCATGAGCCAGGCATTAGTCTAAGAACTTTATGTTCATTAACTCACTTAATCTTCACAACAATCCCATGAGGTTGGTATTATTAGTATCATCTTGATTTTATACGTGAGGGAACTGAGACTCAAGAGTTTAAAATATGGAGCCGACAATAGCAAAGCCAGGATCCAAACCCAAGAAACTTGGCCCCAGCATTTGTATCCTTCTCCATATACACTATTGCTTTTCAAATACTAGAAAAATATATCAGTATTTCCTACTTTTCAGGTCTGGTGCCAATCTGTCTAATATGTTATCTTATTGATTTCCTGATGTTTACATTAATGCAATCAGACAGTATAGGTAATGTTATCTCCATTTTACAGATGAAGAAATGAAAGAAAAGAGAAACAAAGTTATATTCTCAAGTTTGCAGGACTGATCAATGTGGAGCATGGTGCCAGATCCCTTGTCCAGAAATATTGAATCAGAATTTTTGATGGTAGATCTAAAGAACTGGCATTTTACGATACATTTTGAGCAACTTTTTTGTAGATACTAAATGTTTGAAAATCCCTGCTCTAAGGGCCAAGATTCTTGTAATTTAGAATTAGTGCTAATAATTTTATCTTATGTTAGAATAGCTCTATATACATATGTAGAGCACTTTTAATCAATTTGTTAATTAACTCAACAAACTTTTAATGAGCACCTGCCAACTCTCAGGTACTCAGCTAAACTCCTGAGCTAGAAAGTTGAATAAGAAATTATCCTTGCTCTCAAGACCGTTTTGCTGGTTTTTTTGGTTTTTTTTTTGCTGAAGTCACTGCTGTGGCCTCTCCCGTTGAGGAGCACAGGCTCCGGAGGCGCAGGCTCAGTGGCCATGGCTCATGGGCCCAGCCACTCCGCGGCATGTGGGATCTTCCCGGATCAGGGCACGAACCCGTGTCCCCTGCATTGGCAGGTGGACTCTCAAACACTGTGCCACCAGGGAAGACCCCAGATGTTTGTTTTTAATGAAAAAATTTTCCCTAAGACATCTCGTTTCAACTCTCAGTAGTAATAAAACTCTAAAATCGAAGCCCCTAAATTAATTTTGCAGTGAGATTTCTTTTTCACTCTGAATAGTATTCATGTCTAGGCTACCATTTCAGAAATATCAAGAGTTTTACATTATATTTATTTATTTACTCTAATCCTGATAAGGAAAACAGTTAAGAAAGGAAGCTGTCCTTGACTTGATCTGTTAGAGAGTGATACAAAGACTAATGTAAAGCAATCTTGCTCAGAGATTAAAGTGTTTTATATATATATATGTTTAAATACTCTTCTAATATTATATATATTATATTACATACATATATTATTCTTTCCTCAAGTAGATTTATCTTTATCTTGTGAGCAAAAATATAGTATATATTTAGGTATTAGTCTAGTCCAGAGGTATAAAATTCATTACACATATTTTGCTACTTTTGCTTCTCACACACGTTGCAGCTATGAATAACAAACTATGGCAATTTACACTCTAAATTCAGACATAATCTTATAAGCCTTCTTAACATGGTACACTGGGAATTCCCTGCCTTTGCTGGTACCACATGTGAAACTTACCTGTCATCTATGATTAATGACTACTGTTAGTATTTAGATTTTAAAATTCTAAAGAGAAATAACCAACCTGTAAAGGTGTATAAAAACAAAGACATCTCAAATTGTTAAAACCAGAACCATTTTATAAATGTATCTGTATCCCTATTGATTTATTATAAATATTTAAACAGTTATATGGTATAATCTAGCTGTTTTAGTTTTAATCAAATATAACAAAATGTCTTGGCAGTCAAGGTTAAATGTACAGTGATTTTGCATCCTGGAAAATCACAAGTTGGCATGGAGTTGAATCTGAGATGAGAGAATCAGTATTATAGCAGGCACCTAAGATAGAATACCAAGATTTAATTTGAAAATGCTGTAAACTTTGCAAAGAAGGTACAAAATATAGAGATGTAAAGGTAAGTGTGGGTCAGGATTTAGGAAAATAGCCAAGGTAAGAGGAGATGAGAACTTCCTGAACTATCTCTCTAAGATAATTGAACTTACCTAAATGATATCTTTAATTAGGACATGCTTTTAAAAAATCATAAAACATTTCATTAGCTTTTGCAATATAGAACATTATCCTAGGCAACACTTAGGATATACTTTATAATATACCTTATCTTTATTGGGTAAAAACTTTTTGACCATACAAAATATCATTTTTGTTTTAAAAGTTTTTATCCAAATATTTCTGTTACATGAGAAACAAGTGTTTCATATTTCATCATATTGGTGGATATGCTTAATAGAATGATTTTTTTGAGAGCTTAATTACTATTATTCTCATATGTAATTAATCAAAAATTATTTTCAGTTTTAGCTGGAGAAAGTATTTTTTATATGAAGCTTCAGTTTATCAAGGTACTATATGACACCACCATATAATGCATGATCCATTTTTTTGATATTTTAAAATTAATTATCTTTTCTCTAGTTGGTTGCTGTTCCTAATTGTGATCCTTTATTTTAGAATCAAATAGATACCATTGAATTAAAGTATTAGATCTTAGAGGTCAAAGCCAAATAATGTTCAATAATAGATAAATGTCTGAGTACTTCCTGTGACACAGCATTTTGACACACTCTCATGAAGTAATTGTGAATAGAAGAGACATTGTCCCTGCACTCACAGAGTTTATAATCTAGTGAAGGATACAGAAAATAAAACAGATGATTACAATAAAGAGCGATGTCAAAGAAAAACAAATCTGGACTCAGGTAAAGAGAGCCTTTATTCAAAAGAAATATTTCAATAACAGGAGGGGAACACTGTAATAAGTGTAGGGGAATTATTACAATAGGGAGGGACTTTTGACCATGAGAGCTGAAATCATCTCAGAGGACAGGCAGAAAAGGGCTTTTATTAGGAAGAGTAAACAAGGTGAGAAGGAACCAGGTGGGGGGAAATGGAATGAGGTGCCATGATTGCAAAGTGGATGTTTTTCCCTAGGGTCAGTTATTCCTGTTGGTAGGGGCCCTTGAAGAAGGACTGTTCTGGGTTCCAATACTCCAGGGTGGGCCAAAGTTCAGGGCTGTGGGGAATGGAGAGAAGTCTGATTAAAGTTTGGTCAAGTCAATCAAGTTAATGGACATTTTATTTTGATTGATCAGTGTGGACAAATGGTTGAGCTCATCAGTCATGAGGCAAAGAATGGGAGTCTGAAGGGACTGTGTCTGGCCTTGTCCTAGGTAAACAAGCAGGGCTATCCATGAGTTTTAATTAAGTCTTATGGGGAAAGATAATTCTTTGCTCTAAGTCATTTTCCAGAACACAAAGTGTGGGAGAACTGTTTTAACCATGTTTTCCAGGAATACAGGGCTCAAGTAAAATTGTACAGATCACCCTACATTGTCCATGATGAAAGTTATAATGGCAGATCTGCAGTGTCCTATGGTAACACAAAAAAGGATCAGGGAGGAAGTGAACCCAAGCTTTGATTTTAAAAATCAGTAGGAGTTAAAAAAGCAGAGAGATCAGCGAATTAAATGGCCAGAAAAATATCATTTAAAGGCAGAGTAGATGACTTTGTAAATTGTATCTTTGCAATAGTCAAAAATATATCCTCCAGGGATTCATAGACTTGCACAATTAGATTTTCATTTTTCTGTTTGTCCTTCTTGCAGTTAGTAACCAGAGAACTTGGGAACCAGTTGATGTTTATTTGGAAGGTCTAGTCGATGACAGGACTCCAACCCTGACACTGAGGGAAGACAGGGATTACTGAAGCCCCGGGGCTGAAATTCAAAGCACAGCCCAGTTTTAGGTAGAACGAGGAGGATAAACATAAACAACCCAGGCACTTGCAGTGAGGGGAGAAAGTAAGGAGGTTTGGGTTCTGTGGCATGTTAGCTTCTGAATCTAGGCAAGAAGAGTACTGGGAGGAAAAGCAAGCAGATTCCAGGCCTGGAGATAAAGGATTTATTCCAAGACTGTTGTCCTATTGTTAGGACTACATCTCCTGAACGATTTCCTACTTTATTCAGATTTAACCCAGGATTTGAGGCAGCATTTTGCCATCAATAACAATGATGAAGCACTGTGCTGAATGGTTTATATATATTAACTCATTTAATCCTCCCAACCACCTTTTGAGTCATTATCTTCATATATTTAGAGGTTAAGAGAGTGGGGACAGAGAAATTTAATGATTTGCCCAGCATCACTGGGTACTTAATAATGGGGCTGGGTTTATAAACTCAGGCAATCTTGCTCCTGAGGCCAAGCTCTTAAGCAACACTCTAAGTTGCCATTTGGCATCCAGGCACCATCGTGACCAAAGTCAGAGGGGCAAAAGGATTTACGGTGGGGTTTGTAGGGATGTAATCTGGTCTGAAGATCAAGTGCACAGTGCACTTTGGGCTCCTTCCAGGCATCTGAGCCTCAGGTATATCTATTAGAGCAGAGGAGAGAAAACATCAGTCCCTCATTCTAAATGCAAATGATTCTAGATTGATTAATGTATCATCGTCTTCAACACTCATTTTTCAGCTCTTTTCTGGCACTTAGAAGATGATAGAAAACCATGAAGATCCTTAAAGGGAGGACAGAAGGCACTAGGAAAAGAGGAATGCAACAGGAAAGGAAACCATTTTTTTTCCCCCAGTGTAGTTTATGTTGGGCTCAATCTAAGACCTGAATTTTAATGTCACTTTGCCATGTGCTACAGCTGCTACTGATAACAGGGGTAGGATGGATGGTCCTATCTCTGATTCTCACAGTGGCTCCTGAGTAGGAAATCTGTGCTGATATATCTTATCTTCATTCAGTTTTAGCAAAGCATCATCTTTTAAAAAATCTGGAATAGTACTTTTTGTCTGAAGATAAAATGTCTTGGGATATTTTTTCTCCTTGGATTTTTATGTAAGTTTTTAAACACTTGGTCCCTCAGGAATTACAATGAAATGCATCACTGTCAGTCAGATGACTGAGCTACCAACTCATCAATCATTTTTATCTTTTGGTAAGACTCTCTATTCTAGAATGCCTAAACATAATCCACTGAGGTCTAGTGCCTTTAATTTTTTCATAGCAACTTTGATTTGGGGGAATAAGAAAAGGGGTTCTGTCCCAAACTTTAAGATCTCCTTCATCTAATAACCATTGTAGCCCTCTTTCTCACCAAGGTTGCTTTAATATTTTTTTCTAATGTACCTACTTTTTCTTTAGACCTCAGCAAAATTGGAGAGTTAGTGGTAAAATCAATATAAAAATGTGCTTTTGTCCATAGAGTAGGCATAAAGTGCCTAATCATAGGAAGGTTATGTTTGTGATAAATACACTTTTTCTTTTATAGTCTGAGCATATTTTCTGGCCTGCATATGCAGGCCAAAAGGGTTTTACATTTTCTTTCATGTGACTTTATCACTCTCACAGAGTTTATTGAACATCTTTGCCTTTAGAGACATTTTGCTTTGAATAGTTAAAAAAAATACAACAACATATAGCAAAATTACACTGCACAAGGACACTCCTCAACAACCAGCAGCTAAATCACTTCTAAAATTAATAGTATTTGACATAGCAAAGTTATAGAAAAATATATGAAAGAATGTAGTACACACTTAGCTACTCTCTACCAGAATTAACCATTGTAAGTATTATACTATATTTGCTGCATATCTTTAAATGAAATTTAATTTTACACATATTTATATAAGGTTGAAATTTCTTTTGTCCCCATTTTCAAAATTTCCCTTTGTCTCCACATTCCCAAGCCCCTGACAACCACTGTCAAAAATGTAACAGGCTTCGTTCTTAGCCAGTTTTCATACTCTTTCATATACGTACAGGCAACCATTAATAAGGTATATTTGTACGTTTTTAAAATTGTGTAAATTGTATATATCATTCTATCATGTTCTTTTTCTTCCAACATTTTGTTTTTGCCATCTGTATAATACCCCAAACTTTTTAATAACTAGTAATGTCTCTTTAAAACAAACATAGGTAGTTGTGTTAATAAATGGGCTCTGCAATATTATTATTATTATTATTATTATTATTACTTATTTTGCGGTACGCAGGCCTCTCACTGCTGTGGCCTCTCCCATTGCGGAGCACAGGCTCCGGACGAGCAGGCTCAGCGGCCATGGCTCACGGGCCCAGCCGCTCCGCGGCATGTGGGATCTTCCCGGACCGGGGCACGAACCCATGTCCCCTGCATCAGCAGGTGGACTCTGCACCACCAGGGAAGCCCCTGAAATATTATTGTTAAAAATAACAATAAGGTAGATTTGCTGCAGGCAAGGATTATAAAAAGAAGGTGATAAGAAGCTTGACTCAATGACAAAGCCAAGATGGAAGGGACATGGATGCAGTGTTCCGTAAGAATACTAATCATTATAAACACGCTGACTTGAAGTGTATTTTAGCGGCCAGCTGTTAAAGAAAGCATTTGGTTCTTTCTCTCACCATACTCTAATGGAGAGAATCTCCTGGAACGGTGATTCCAATTTGCCATCTGCTCAGGCTGGCCCTGCCTAGGTCTTGAAATGAAAGGGACAGAGTCTTGTTGTGAATGGCAGTTTATACACACAGCCCTTAATAGGGAGAGCAGTGCACCATCTTCTTGAGGCCATGCACTGGGCACAGAGATGGTAAAGGACATATTGTATGTGCCTCCATCTGGCCAGCCTCTGTTTCAGAGGCTGTCCTTTAGAAAGCATGATGTGTAATGATTTCAGTTTTGGTTTGGATTCTATCAGAGAAGCATGTGAAAGAGAGATGTCAGGCCCATTTCAAAATATTAGGTATTTATGAAGGCTCAAACAAGTATACCATTTTTACCTGCAGTAAATGTATTTCTACAGATTTAGTAGAGTATTTCCTTTTGCCTGAAGTTATATTTCCTACTAAAAAGTTGAGAGACACACCACTCCATATTGATAGGTGGATAACCCACATCTCATATCTTAGATGCCCTCAGAAATTCTAAATTGAACTTTAACCTTGCTTGATTTAAAAGTGTTATCTACTTAGATTTTATTCTCCTTGAATTTGAGTTGCTAAAATGCAGGAGAAAAAGACCACCTAATTCATCTACTTAAGTTAAAATGTCAGAAAATAGAATTTTCCCTTTGAATATGGATGGACAAGATGGTACCCCATACTTTTTCATTACCCTATAAATTTCAATCCACCCTTCAGTACATCTCAAATTTGAACTCTTTTATATGTAATAGCTGCTAAGGTCTCTCCTGCCCACAGGATGTATGTGTTTCCTCCAAGCTCCTATAGCATTTCGTTTTCTTGTAATATTTTAATTTCATAACAGTTTTTGTTTTCCATCTTAGAGTTATTTACATATTTTGTATAAAATACTTATTTCATATATCTTATATTTTAAATTGCTTGGATGAAGAAACCCTGTCCAATTAATCTTTGCATTCTTTACAGCATCTATCACAATATTAGATAGGTAGTAAGTATATGGTAAAAATGAATTGAATGAGCGAGCAAATAAATGAATGCCTGGGAGCAGGCATTTTAAACAATAGTAATCTTAAAATAAATGAGGAATATTTAGTCTTCTTAAAATAATTTTATTCAAATTGACTAGTACAATTAGGGGCTAGTACAATAGTACACAAGGGCTCACTCATGGTGTTGTATGTTCTCTGGTTTTGGACCAATATACAAGATGAGCCTAGAGCATCTTGTAGTGCCAGAACATGAGTGCTCAAACACACACACACACACACACACACACGAACAATGATGGGTGTGTATGTTGGAGGGACTCAGTAGTCAACTGAGAGAGGTCTCAATAGGCAAAGCTAGAGTAATCAGAGCAACAGAGTCAATCAATCAATCAATCAATCAAAAGAGCAATAGATTATAATGCAAATTATAAGAAAAATTTATGGGTCCAAACTGTTTTAAATAAATGATTGAATAAATAAATAAGTGAATGAGAAGAAGCAAGTCTCACATACAAAAGAATTCCAAATAATTTATGTAGATATTTCATCCTCAAGGAGGTGGATTATAACTCACCACACGTTAAGTGTAGGTTGCTCATAGTGACTTTCTGTCAGATATAGAAAGGGTAAAATGAGTAACTTGACATTGGATAAACCTGGCAAACTCTACCTCAGCCAGGTGGTCAAGGGTAACATCAATAGTGATGTCATATTGATAGTATGTATTCTTGATATAATGTGATAAAAATGACCCTTGACCTCTGTGGCCTTCCTCCAAAAAATCTATAACCCCAGTCTATTCATGAGAAAAAATATCAGACAAATCTCAATTGAGGAACGCTCTACCAAACATTTCACCCATTTTCCTCAAAGCTGTCAAAGTTGTCAATAATAAGAAAAGCTTGAGAAACTCTCATAACCAAGAAGAGCCTAAGGAGAAATGACAAATAAATATAACATGGTATTCCTGGATGGTATCCTTGAACATAAAATGGACATCTGACAAAAACTAAAAAAGCCTAAATTTAGTATGAACTTTGGTTAATAATATAATGCTATTGGTTCATTAATAGTAACAAAAGTACCGCACTAATCCAAGATGTTAATAAAAGGGGAAACTGGCATAGGCAGGCATATGACAACTCATTTTTCTATAAATCTAAAACTGTTCTAAAATGAAGAGATTATTTACAGAAAAAAAAAACTACCTACTAGAGACAATTTCTGCTGAGCATAATGGTTAAGTGAAGAAAATCTACTTCTTAACACTTTATGGTACTGGAAATATTCTTATTTTCTTTTGCCTATTCTTTATTCTCTAGAATATGAGAATGGAAATAATACCTAATTTGTACTTTTAAAAATTAATATTTGTTAAAAAGCTAAACTGCCCTAGCACATAGTAAGTGCTATGTAAATGTTTATTAATAAATAATAGGCTAAAAATCCTCTGAGGAGAATCCTGAAAAGAAGCATATCTTTGATAATCCCCTTGGATGACATAGGAGACAGAGACAATCACAAATAAAAGCAGAGGGCTGCTAACTGCCTACCATTGACGAGGGGTCCCATTAACTATATGAAGAAATATTAAAAAACAAGAGGACTCAACTTCCACACCAAACTTGTACACAAATGTTTATAGCAATATTATTCATTATAGTTAAAAAGTGGAGACAACACAAATGTCAATCGGTGGATGAACGAATAAACAAATGTGGTATATCCATTCAATGGTATATTACTCATCCCTAAAAAGAAATGCAGTTCTGATACATGCTATAACTTGGATGAAGCTTGAAACAGTCACAAAATTCCACATATTATATGATTCATTCATGTGAAAGTACAGAATACGGAAATCTATAGAGACAGAAAATAGATTAGTGGCTCCTTAGGGGTAGAGAGGGTAGAGTGGTGATAGCTGAGATATACGGGGTTTCTTTTTAGGTGATGAAAATGTCCTAAGGTTGATGGTGGTATTGGTTGCACATATCTGTGAACATACTAAAAATGATTAAATTGAATACATACTTTAAATGAGTAAGTTGTATTGGGTATGAATTATATTTCAATAAACCTGCTTAAAAATAAAGACAAAATGAAAACATTATCAAATAAACAAACCAAAAAATACAAGCAAACTCAAATTACTAGTTTATCTTGTTTGTTCACATTTCTCAGTCAAATACTGGATGTGGTCTAGATTCTAGAAATATAATTAGAAAGTTACATGCAGAAAGCATTTAGTCTTACCCTGTAAAATTGCCAAAAGCTGCTCATCAGTCTAGAGATATGCATGCTTCCTTTAGAAGGGAGAGGATGAGCTATAATCAGGGTGGGCATAAGATCTACTTTTAATCCCCTGATTTCACATAGTGTAAATTACTACTCTTGCTTGCAGTGGGGAATGGGTGAAGAATGCAGTCTGATAGCAGTTAAATACTAAGTAATAGACACTACTAGTACTTTAATTTTTAAAAGAATGAATAAAGCCAGTTCTAGGAATGTCAATCAAATCTCTATCTTTGAAGTCCAAGGATAACATATCGAACTGTAAACGTGGGTATGTGATGCTTACTCATACTATTGTGTAATCTGTTCCCGGTGTTTGGGGTGTCTGTCCTTCCTCTTCTGTCTACACCCGCTCACCTACTTACCTATCTGCTTAGCAGCCCAACCTCTTTTTCCAAGCATGCCTATGCCCTGAACTTCCCCTGCATCATATCCACAGTGCTTTCTCTAGTTGACTACTTATATCTACCCTTCTTCTAAATCCTCATTCTCTTTGAAGGACAGAATGAGCCTTCTCATTTAATAACCCCAGCACCCAGAAAAGATTATTGAAGGCAATAAAAATAAATCAATATTTAAAGAATGTAATTGAAAGTTAGTATATCTTTTTTTCTGATAGAAAGAAAAAATGGGTTTAGACATTCTCTTCTATGAATTGATGATATTTTGCTTGGGATGCACACTTTTAAAAGGTAAGAAATTGTTAAGTTAGATTGAGACACCAAAGATAATGAGTAAAAGGTAGCTGATAAAAAATTAGGTGAAATTAAACAATGGAAGAATAAAGAACTGAAAAATGAAAATCATCTGTTACATATATTCCATCTTCCCTTCATAGTGACCTTTCTAAAACACGTATCAGATCATAACACACGTGCATCCAGAACTTTGAGTCTTCATCACCTGCATCACAAAAACTCTCCACACTTTCATCCTCTGTCACTTCCCATCAACCCAGAAATTTCAACAATGAGACAGAGATTGAATCTCTCTGAATTTCTGCTATATCAAAGTCATTGCCTTTCCACAAATATCTTTTCTTCCGTCTCTTGGGGAAATTTTATTTCAAAGTCTAACTCAGAATTGACTTTTTTAGAAAGCTCTCCTTAACTACCTCCTCCACCACAAATGGACTTAAACACAATTTTTTGTTTATGCTGGGTATTTTACCTGTTTCTATTTTCACAATGAATTTTAACTGAAGTTAGTCTTCCTGATTCAGTGGAGAGGTCACCATGATCAGGAATTGTATTGTTCTTCTTTGGCACAATATCTTGTAAATAGTAGGTACTAAAAATGTTTTTTAATAGTTGAATAAAGGAATAAATGAACAAATGAACACTTTGACACTTGGTTTTTATAACACTTCTTTTTGTTCCGTTTTTTTTCATATTTTCTTTCTTTTTGTAATTCATTTTTATTGGAGTATGGTTGATCTGCAATGTTGTGTTAGTTTCTGCTGAACAGCAAGGTGAGTCAGTTGTATATATACATATATCCACTCTTTTTTAGATTCTTTTCCCGTATACATCATTACAGAGTATTGAGTAGAGTTCCCTGTGTTATACAGTAGGTTCTTATTAGTTATCTATTTTATATATAGTAGAATGTATATGTCAATCCCAATATCCCAATTTATCCCTCCTCCCTCTTTCCCCTTGGTAACCATAGGTTTGTTTTCTACATCTGTGATTCTATTTCTGTTTTGTAAATAAGTTCATTTGTACGATTTTTTTAGATTCCACATAAATAAGTGATATCATATGATATTTGTCTTTCTCTGTCTGAAAAGCTTCACTCAGTTTGACAATCTCTAGGTCCATCCATGTCGCTGCAAATGACATTATTTTGTTTTACTTTTTATGGCTGAGTAATAACACAAAAAATAAAAAATGTAACTATGTCGCATTTTAAACAATAGGGTTAGCAAAAAATAATTAGAATATATGGCTTTGAATTTTTATATTAGGATAAGTTTTTACTCCTTAACAATATTGGTTGTGATATTGCTTATTTGTGCTTCCCTAAGTTTGATTATTTGAGCCAAATAAGAAAAATCCATGATTAAAATGGATGTAGCAATTAAATTGTGCTTCTAATGCAGTAATTTTTGGGAAGTTTTACTATAAATGGCAATCCCCATACTATTGCTTCCGTGGAAGGGAAGGAAGAAGTAAAATAGACCCACCGTGAAGAAAAAAAAAAACCACAAAAACTCCTTATGCTTCAGGTCATGTATTTCTTACATCCACACTAAATTAAGCAGGTTAAATATCAAACTCCTTTAAGAATCAAGAAAACTAAGAATCTGAGAAGTGTAATGACACCAGGCAGAGAGGTTCAAGTTTTCTGGCTTCAGCATCACTGTGCCAAGCTAAAAGAAAATCTGAATTGGAGGCAACTATATGGAATGCAAAAATAAACGAGAGAAAGAAATGGAAGCAAGTCCTGGAAAGACATATCATTGCTATTTAGATTGTAATATTTTACTGTACACTGGGAAAGCAATCTTTATTATAAAGACTTTCTCGGAAAGTCACATTTCCTCCAATCACTGTTAAAGTCATTTCCATTAAATGGAACTACTTATTACAAATGAATTAATATTGCTTTGGGAACATTTACTTCCTAGGTCAATTTTTATTTAGGAATTAGAGTCTTTTATTAAGTTAATATAGACTTTTTGTTAATCAGATCAGCAGTTTCTTGTCACTAGGTATCTATACATCCTGCAGAATAGATGACAAACTTATATCTAAAGAACTAATTTTAAGTAGTTGAAGTTTGGTTGTATATTATTTAAAGTGAAAGGAACCTTAGAAAACATCACTACCAGCCCTTTTATTTTTAAATTAAGAAAATCAAAGGTGCTGAGAGGTGAAATAATTTGTTTAATGTGACTGACTAGATTGGAACAGATCTGAGAATTGGCCACCGACCTTCGGACCTAAATACAGGCTCTTGTTTTTCTTCTTGTTTACATATTATTTTTATGTAAATTGATCAACATACTCTTTGCATCATTTTTTTTCTCATATATTCACAACTATCTCTACTATGGGAAAATTCCTGAATTTTTTTAACAGATCTCCATTTTAATCATGTCATCATGGTGAAAGCATCAACATATCTTTTCATTAAAGAGTATGGAACAGTCAGCATATATGACGATAGTTAGAGATAGTATTGTTAAAAGCAAGTGTGTGTTTTAAAAATATCTCTCAACATCAATTCGGAAAACATTGTCTTGGTCCTTGAAAAGCAGCTTTCAGCAAATATTGACCATTTTCTGGTTTTAGCTTTGGAATCTGGTATTTCCTCCACTCATTTATTGGCCCCCAAGGATAGATATAATTTTCTTTCTAAACCTATAGAAACTATGAACATAGATTCTGGCTAGAAAATGAATGGATTAAAGTCCAGTCTCTGACACTAGCTATAAAAAGTTGGGAAAAATCATTAAAATTTTCCCCGAGTTTGTTTTCCATCTGATAAATGTAGGTGATATTAATGCCTACCTCATGGGGTGGTTGTCAGCATTATATGAATTGTTCCATTTAAAACAAGTCACAGATTGTATAGTATTTAATAATTTTAATAAATGTTAACTATTAATATCATTATTACACAACTTGAATAGGAATTTCCATATGAATATGGAAAATGACAAATGTGACCTGCCCTTAACAGAACCATATATGTGACAATATCATATAGCCATTTTCTGACATCCATCTGGGGAATGCGAATTTATGAAGAAATAACATTATAAAGCAAACTTAAACCAAAATCATTGCTAAATACCACATTTTAAAAAGATCACAAGTCTCCTGAAGGTAAAATTATTAAAAATTCTCCCTAAAGTAGATAAAAAATGAGAATGCAATGATTGATCATATTCATAAAGATGAGAAATGGTTTCATTTTAACCAGAAAATCTGACACAACATTATTTCACAGTAATGTGGCCCAATTACTTTCCTTAGTTGGGGAACTATACAGGCTGGAAGAGTGATAAATGAATGCATTTTTAATGCAAGTTATTCAGAAACTTTAACTTGTACTGCAAAATAATAGCTGAGTAGGATTCAGAGTAATGACTCAGAAGAACATAAAGATAATTTTTATATTTTGTACCAAGTGAAAATATGCTGTTCTTTGCAAGGATCTTTATTGATGTATTATACCTACAATTTGAACACATAATCAAATAAACTACCCCTTACTTATTAAATACAGTATCTTTATTGAATATTTTAATATAAAACTTTCTCACCTGTACATAGAGACCTGTTCAGGACTGGGGAAAAGCTATGTAATGAACTCAATGGTGAGGGATCCCTGTGAATCATTATCTCCTGCAGCTCTTGATGTTTTGGCAATTGAGTAGGGGAAGGCTCCTGGTACTTTTAAGCACCTCTTCTCTACTAATGAAAGAGAATAGAGGTTAGAATATTCTGAGGGAGGGGTGGAGTACTGGCTAGGACTTGAGGTGTAAGAAAGTTCTCTGTCTCCGGAGCATTTCCCTTTAGATATTGACTATTACCCTGGGTAACTGTAGCTCTGCCTGCCTCTCTCTGGGGAAGCAAATCAGTTTTCTTTTGCCTTGAATTCTCTGCAGATTAGGTCCAAAAGGAAAAGAAGGAACATGAGTCATTTCAAGCCTGGCATCAAAGATACTACTTTCCAACACTGAGATATTTCTTCTTATAATAATTTCCATTAAATTCCCCCTCAGAAACACTGGTTTGGAACAAGGTCACTTAATCATTAATGCTCAATGTTGTAGAATAGCTAAAGGTTAAGATGCAATTTTTAAAAAATTATCTTTGATGGATTCAATTGATTAAATTTCCATGAAAGAAACTTGAAAATTGTGATAGCTAGCTTTATACCTTACAGAGGGAAAATCTGCTAAATTTCAATCTAAAATATTATGTACATTACTTGAGGCTTTTGATATCCAGACAAATGATAATGACACTTATGGCAGAGACAACTTTTACAATTATATTCTATTCAAGTCACACTATTATGAAACCAGATCAAAGAGAATTTAATTTCTAACATTCAGTCTATTCTAGTACTATTTTCTTTTAGTCAGTAGACAGCATGTCAAACTAGGAAGCAGTAAAACAATAACCAACAATAATAGGCAACAATAAATAAGACATCTGATATTTTCTGGACTGAGACAGATTATTTCCTAGTATTATAAACATATTGCTGATTCATTGTTGATCTTGGAAGAAAGAAGGCAAACATAAACCAGAGGTCAATTGGAGGGTTAGGAGAGAGACTCACTCAAAGACTCTAAATAGGGAAAATAAATTAAATTTCTGGAATGAAAGGCATGAAAGCCCTAAAAAAATCATTAAAAATATAGAATTTATTCTCAAGTCAAAACCATATTATAAAAAATAATTAATTTTAGGATTTCATAATTTTGCCTCTTCTATTCAATAAAGATTGTAGCTGTATTTCTGCTTTTTGATATTTTAACTATTCAAGAAATTACAGAAAATTATCTTGTAACACTAGAATATGATTCCAAGTAAGCTTAAGAAAGGACAACTGCAAGGAAAAGAAACACAAAATCTAGAAGGTATTTTTTCTCAGGTCATATCTTAATTAAAGTCTGTAAAAGTGAGATAAAAAGCACTAGACACATGTGAATACAACCCAAATGAAGTGACATTAAAGAAGGTGGGAACAAATTTTCTGATTATCTATAGCTCTGTAGCCATCTGAAAAGAAAAATGCAAATCTGACACGGTTTATTCCAGAATCCAAAGACAAGAAAACAATTGTCTATATAAGTTGAGACTTAAACATTAGCAAGTGGTTCCCTGTCAGAAAATGTCTCTGATTACCATCTGCTATGGTGAAATGAGCTTCCTGTCATAGAGTCAGTACTTGGGATTAAAACACTACTTATAAAAGCTTAACTTAAAAACACAAACTTAAAACTTAAAAACACAAAGAAGTATTTAATTGGAGCATGATAGCTCTGACTTGGCATCTCCCAATCTCTGTGTTGCAAGGCATTTATTTGTCATGATCAATTTTTAGTCACAACAGAAGTCTTAAAATTTAAGTGATTTCCAGTTTTTTTAAGGAAGAAATTTCTGCTTTCTACCATGATGGGATGATAGGGACTGGTTATTATTATTAACTTTGCTCTTGTTTCCTTTTATAAAAAATAAGAAAACTGGACAAAATATATGAAACGGTAATTGTAGATATTGGAAAATAGGGATTGCAGGACTGTGATCCCTGAGAGAGAGGGAAAAAAACTAGCTGAACTTTATTACATCCCCTGACTTTATTTCTGGAAGCACACTCTGGAGACTGAGGCAAGGAAAGGGGTCTCAAGCAGAGTAGAATAATCTCACTGAGTCCAGAAGACAGAAATTGGAGTTAGTGACACTGAGATGATTGGAAAGAGGAGGCAGAGTTCCAGATGTGAGGGAGCCCTGCAGCACAAAAGAGTTCCAAAGATCTGCAAGAGTTTCTTTGGAGAGATTTGAGTCTTTGCTAAATACAAAAGTGGGCATATATAGGTTCACACTCAGTGAAGTTGGGTAAAGAGTAAGTCTTGAGTTTTTGCTAAATTCAAAGATGTGCACGCATGGGTTGAAATTCAACAAAATCTGACAAAAGAGCCCCTAGGGAGCTGTGAGTTGAGTGGATTTCAGGGTTGACTTGACTTTGAGTTCTAGCCAGCCAATATGGAGTGTCTCACTGGTCATTCAGTAAATTCAGTGGAGATACCAGAATGACAAGCTGTAATAGTGGAGCTAAATCATCCTTAGAGTATAGTTACCATACACCTACTTCAACAAAGATTATCACAGTCCCTGAAAGAATCAAACTGAACCACAAGCAACTTAACTGACTAACAAAATAAAGTCTACTATTCATTAAAAAAGGAAGCAAGCATCCTTTAAAATTTACTAGACATAAAATGGCAAAGGACAATAGCCCATAATCATGAGAAAAGTCAGCCAAGGCAAAGGGATTACTTTACATAGAAATCAAACTAACAAATCTCAAGAAGGAAAAAACCAGAACCCGTCTTAGATTAACAAATGTTTAGGTCCTGTTTCCCCTTGGAGACACCTGTGTCTCTCTAGATTTGGGACTGGTTGTTCACCCTGCAACTGCAGACTTCTGAAGGGTTCAAGAAAATTTGTTAATTGGCCTTTTATCCAGACGTTTTTGTAAGTGTGAGAGAAATATTCTTTCTATTGCTCCATATCTTTGAGCTACACTGGAAATCCCCTTGTTCTTTTAATCATTAAATTTTATAATATACTTACATATTTTACAATTTTATTCCTTTTATTTAATAAAATTATCTAAGCTTTTCTTGATTTACTGAATAATTTAGGATGAAATGATATCGTTAAAATATCCAGCACATCCATCAATGAGCATGATAACTTTTTAGTTATTCAGGCTTTTATTTTTGCTCTTCAGTAAGGTTTTTTTAGTTCCTCTTTTATGTGACATATATTTCTTGCACATATGCACTTGATACCAAAAAAACATTTTTTGCCATTTCAAATATGAAATTTAATATAATTGCCTTTCCTAATTGGTCATTACTCTGTATAAAAATGTGTTTTATTCTTTTATTCTTCATCTGTAGTTCTGTATCTCTCTATTTTAATAAATCTATTAGTTTGGCAATTGATTCTCTTGAATATTTTATGTAGAAAATCATATCATCCACAAATAGGAATATTGCACCATTTTATTTCCAGTATTAAAATGTACTCTATTTTTCTTGTGTTTTTGCATTGATTTGCATTTCTAATACAATGATGAATGCTTGTATTGGTTTAAGAATAATTGCATTATTTCTACTTTAATGGGAATGTTTCTATTACTTTAACACCAAGTATATTATTTGACATAGGTTACTGATAGCTAACCTTTATTATTTTAAGCAAATTTCCTTGTTTCTAGTTTTAAAAATCATGAATGAATATTAAATTTTACTAATGCTTCCCACCTTTCACTGAGAAAACATAACAATATTCCTCCTTTAGATTAACTTAATAATTTACGTTGAAAAATATTCTAGTGTTGAACAAGTCTTGGAATCTTAGGATAATCTTGGTCATAAGCTTTTAGTTCATTGTGATCTGTGCTATTTCCTGGTCTCTTTGGTACATGAGTAAACAAGTCATATAATTAAGTTGTGTTCTGTACTCCAGAATAGTTTCCTAAGACAGGAGTTTCCTGTACTCTACTCTTTGTAAGAATGCCCCCCCCCACCGCCATCACAGCTAATCAGCTAGAGTAAAGATGGAGATTCTGCAGATTCCTGGCAAGACTCTCCAACCGTCATACTTCCATCACCTCCCACGCCCAACTTAAACAACCTCACTACCACAACCTGCCCCCATGATCATTAGGATTGACACCCACCCATTCTTTTTATTACTGTTTTTGTTGGTAATCAAGAAGTCTTCCAACAAGAATAAGACCTCCAAGCCGTCACCCATACTTCATTCCCAAGTAAGTGTGTACACCCATCACGTGACTCCTCTCATCACCTCTCACCAAACCATGCACTTATCTTCTGAATTTCATAATCAATCAATAACAGAATTCCCTGTGCCCTCACCTTCTTCCCTGGACTTTTTTACACTTCTCACCCTAGATAAAACCTAACCTATTCCCTCTAATAACACAGATTCCCCATAGCTCTCTCAAATAGTGACTGATTTATTTCTTATAAATCAGCCCTGGGCTTAAGTAGAGAATTGTCTCAGCTCTTCATTGTCATTACAAGATCATTCTCTCTAAAAACCCGCTGCTTTGAAGTCCTTTCCCATCATATATACATCAGTGTATACAGACTGGTTTTCATTTGTATTTTAGTCTGTCTACAGAGCTCATCATTAGTCCCCCTCATTTTGTGAAGATTTTAACTTCTCTATCTAACTCTGTCCAGTATTACCTCATCATTCTTGGTGATTTCAATATCCATTTAGATAATACATTCAGTGCCAGAATACCTCTCCATGTCTTGACAATTTCTTCTATAAAAATCTTGTCTTTCATCTCATGTAAACTTTCCACTTTCAACTTCATATTGAAGGCTGTGTTATAACCAAGAATTGTGCTCAATCCATATTCAAAATATTAAGGAGCCTAACTTTTTCTGTTTCAAGTTTGCTTCTTCTAGGATTCTGACACTAAACATTCTTTCATTTGGTTGAGACCTATACGTGATTGATTTTGCCATTTTCTTACTGACCCTCACCCCCTTTAAGTCTTCACTTTCCATCCTCCCCCTGTTTAGAGTCCATAGTCTATAACTGTAATCATTCCTTTGCATATGTTTTTAAATCCTTTGGCCCTGCCTCTCTTAGTTGAACACACATAGCATATTACTATCCGTGGCTGAACGACACCTTGCTCTCTATTGTAGGGAGGAACACAGTTGAAAAATAAAAAGTATGATGATTAGTTACACTTTAAATTTATGATTCTTAACTTCGAGTTCATAAGGCTTTTCAGACACAAATCCCATATTCTCCTCTCCATTCACTCTCCCACTCATCTAGATGACTAATTCACATGCATGTTGAAAAACAACTTCACTGACCTCACCCATTTCACCTCCTTTTTATACTTTTTATGCCCCTTACCCTGCTTTATTTTTTCCCCATAACATTTATCTCCATCTGATGTTCTAGTATTTACATGTTTTTCTTCTTTCTCAATCTGCAAACTAGAAGTTCTTTAGCAGGCAATTTGTCTATTTTATTCACTATTGAATCCTTACTGCTTAAGATAATGCTTGGCATAAAGTATTGGCACTCAACTAGATTTGTTGGATGAATTTAGAGAGTGAATTCTTCCTTCGATGGCTTAAGAAAACATGCCTGTTCATTTATTTAGGACTGATGTCTTTGGGAGGAATGTATCTTTTTATTCCAATGGGTAGGATTTAATAAGATCATGTGTACATGGAAAAAATTTGTTTGACATACCATTCTATATATGTGTAAATTACCATTAATGTTTCTTAATTTTAAACACGTCATCAATGGGCTAATATTGTGTACTCTTTTAGACACTGAAGTATTAATTCCTAGGTTCTGCTTGTCCTTTTAAGGATGCAAAAAACCTAAGTATGTCAAAGATAATAATATGTGTTCACATCTAATCTGTTGTCTCTAAAACTTTTTGAGAAAATAGTTCCCCACCTCCATCACATCATCTTCCCTCATTTCTCTCCAGCATGAACAATACAGGATGCCTACACATTTAATTATGGCCCTAGAGAATGAAAGAATCTTACAGGTAAGTCATATTCTAGAACTTTTGTGCTTTGGAGATTACTGACTCTTTGGTCTTGCCCATGCCTGATAAATTAGATTTATCCAAAACAGTTTAGCCAATGAATGCCTCCTCCAAACCATCTGTGAGATTTAATCATATAATCACTTGGCTCAATTCTGAGTAAATTACCTTATCATCATAATTACTGTGGTTGGATTAACAACCACTTTCTGGGCTGGAGGAAATTCAAGGATAAACGAGGCTGGGATTAATTTCTTTTATGAGCACCCCCCCCCAAAATAGGTCGAGTTTTATTGTACTAGGCATGTCAAGGGGCAAATACAAAACAAACATAATGTTAAGAATTATAGAAACAGTTCTTTTTGGCTAATGATGTTGAGTTTCCTGTTTACAAAACATTTTTTTTTTCTCTGAAGAGTCACCCTCAGTATAGCAATCTTCTGACCTAATTATTTACCAGAGTCTGAGATTTTGATAGGCTTTTAGAACAATTTCTCTCCTTGAAAGCCATTCACTTTCTACTAGAGTTAATGTCTAGCACAATGGATCAAAACATTGTCCAAAATCCAGGAGAAATTAATTTTGTTAAAATTAATTTCAAATAAATATATTAATGAGGGTTGTGATTTTAATTGCTCTGAAAATAGCTGATGTTAATATTGGTCCCACTACTCATGAACTAAGATCTTGGGTAAGCATGTTAATCTCTCCTGCTTCTGTTTCTCTCACATATAAAATGGGCTAATAGAAAGGGTGTTTTCAAGATTAATGTGTTTGCTGTCTTCTCTTTATTAGCTTTTATTTTGTTCTCAACAACATCACCTTATATTTTCTCATCCCCACTCAACCAAAGTGAATCCTAAGAGAATTAATGGGATCTCCTAATTACCAAATCCAAAGATTTTCTCTGTCTTCACTCTCTTGAGATGTCCTTACCACTTGGCATGTTGATTTTCTTTTAATCAAAAAATTATTTTTTCTGGATGCCTTGATAATACCATTTTCTTTTTTTCTGACTCCATGAGGACTCTTTCCCCTCTTGAATTATTCTCGAATTTCTTTGTTTGTCATTTGAAAAATCTCATTTATAGCACACTTGCCTTGAGTGATAACTCCAGATATTATTTATTCAGTGGTGACCTTAAATTTTTACCTCCAGCCTTAATCTTCCCTCTGATTAGTCCAGTTGTCCTACAGATGTTAAGTAATCATATCTCTAAAATTCAAGACTATTTTTGTTTCCTTCCACATCACAAGGTATCCTAAGCTGAAAGCTTTCTAGTTATTTTCTAATCACCATCACCATCATCATATCATCATCATCATCACTGTTGCAAATGTAATATATACCTTTTATTGAGCATTCACTATGATCTAGGAATCATTAGATGCTTTGGAAACATTATCTCATTTAATAATCACAAACAGTCCATTTCTCAAAATTGGTAAAAGATCTCATAGTTGTTAAGTGACAAAGCTGAAATTATAGCCTAGCTTTATGTGACACCTAAGCCTATGATTTTAACTGCCACACTCTACTGTTTCTCTCACTGGACTTCATCATTTCCAAATCCTTCCTGAGGACACCTATTTTATGTCTTAAATGTACCTGAAACAGGTCTCATCCTGTTGTTATTGTTCTACTTCAGAATTTTTATTATTTATTACCACTTCTACACAAGTCAACTTGAAACTCATTTTACTTCAAATCAAATGTAAGTTAAAAATTAAAATTATTTTTATCTTCCTTGCTTTTCAGGAAGGTAATACAGATACATTTTAAATTTCAGTTTTATTTTATGTATGAGATGCCTGTGGCCCATTATGTTAGGAGACATGAGGAGTGATAATACGATTGTCAAAATGGAAAATAGACTTAGTAAGTATTTGCTATTACTATACCATTGTTAAAAATACATCATACACATTTTTTTTAATTTTTATTTATTTATTTATGGCTGTGTTGGGTCTTCGTTTCTGTGCGAGGGCTTTCTCTAGTTGCGGCAAGTGGGGTCCACTCCTCATCGTGGTGCGCGGGCCTCTCACCATTGCGGCCTCTCTTATTGCGGAGCACAGGCTCCAGACGCGCAGGCTCAGTAATCGTGGCTCACGGGGCCAGTTGCTCCGCGGCATGTGGGATCCTCCCAGACCAGGGCTCGAACCCGTGTCCCCTGCATTGGCAAGCAGACTCTCAACCACTGCACCACCAGGGAAGCCCCATCATACACATTTAAAAAAAATAATTTGATCCTGTTAGATTAGTAAATCAGGTAAAAATATTTAAATACAATTGTAAGTCAAACATTTGCATGTAAAGGAAAATTAAAGAGTATAATACAGAATAAATGCTTAACTTTTGTGATATTACAGTTATATTAAAAATGTAAGATGAAAGAATGGTTTATTTTATGATTTATCCTCCAAAAAAATACCATTTTAATGTTTCCTGATTCATGCACTTAGAACATCTTTGTTTTTCAAATATTCTGGGCCTGAAATATATTTTTTTCTATAATTGTTTTTCAATAATAGTTGCTGCCTAAGATGTAAGGTTGAGTGGAAAGATGGATAAACACACTTTTTAGTATATAGCTAACATTTTTATGTTTGGTATACTTTTATTTTTATCTTGAGTGAGTTTTGTTTGCTTTCTTTAAATTGCTTCATATTCCTATTTTTAAATTCAGATTTCCACTTCTGGCCATGATGGAGCTACAGTCACTGAACTTAACCTGCCAGCATAAACAGACAGCTGGAAAACATATATAAAGTAACTGTCAGACAAAGGAAGTACATGACAGCAGTCCTTGAGAGAAGTGAAACAAATGAGGTCTGTCAAATGATTGTCCTAGTTTTGTGCCTGGAAGCATTTTCTGGACAGTGGATACAGAGACATGCAAGCCAGCCAGAACCCAAGACTTCTCGGAGTAGCATGATAATAAGAATATTTTGATTAAGGATGAGAATTTTTTCTCAAAGAGACCACATTCCTTATTCAAAATTTAGAAATACTGTACATATTTCACCAGGCTTGATGATATACAAAACTGTTGGGCTTTTCAATGTCCACATTTTTTACCATAATATTTTTCTTTTTCATTGTAAAGATCCAATGTAAATATTTACATGTTATTAATACATAGCATAGTTTTCCCAAAGTAATGCTTTTTAAAATTATCTTGTAAATAAATAACTAGTATTTGCTGAGGGCTGAATTAGTGTCAAACATTGTTCTAAACGCTTTATATGAATCAAACAATTTAATCCTCACAGAAACCTCAGTTTGTTGATAAGGAAACGAGGCATAGAGAGATTACATGATTTGCTCAGAAAACCAACGTTTAACACTTGAGAATATACTTCCAAAGTCCATATCTTATAATCTAGTCTGTAAACACATTTAAAAATGTATATATATATTTATATATTTTTTGATATATATATATATAAAGAATCAAGGAACATAGAATGTATCCTTAATGTTCCAACATTATTAGTAATGCACTTTTTTAATGCTTATTATTAAAGGAATGAGTGGGTGGTATGCAGTTTGACCAGGACTACAATCATATCATATAATAAACTATCCATGTTAATGACAGAGAACTCTGACCTTAACTTTAATCTGATTGATTCCATAGCAAATGGAGACAGTGTCCAGGGTACAACTGCAGAGCTCTGACCATGGGACACTGGCAGAGAGCCAGTGAACCAAGACAGTGATTAGGCAAAATTGTGCTCAGTGGACAGTTATGAACTTTAAATTAAGTATTTTAATTTTTAAGCAAGATAAGATAGAGATAAATGAATGAAGAAGCCAAAATTAAGTTAGAAAAATTTCAAAAAATTAAATTTATATGAATCAAAGAAAATCAATGGCAACATTTTGGAACATTTATTTCCAGTCTTTAGTCTTCTTCTGCTTATTTAAAAAAATCTTAATCTCAGTAAAATCTACATAGATTATTTATTATGATGATGATAATGATATACTTTGACTTGAGTTGATCTGTAACACTTCTTTCCTGAAATAATGAAATAACAGTGCCATTTTAAGATAAATTCCATCTTTAGTGAGTGACGGGTGAATTGAATTATCTTGCAGTTAGCTTTCTGTTTTCTATATAGTGGAAATGCACATCCATCTCATTCAAAGGCAATATCCTCATTTTCCTCCACAAGTCAATTTTATATAATCTCCCTGGAGATGTTTTTTGCCTACACTGAGCCTTAGTGTCATTGTGATTTTGTGTGTGGTTCAAAATATGTGGAAAGAAACCAATTAGTAGAACTGAATGTAAGGTGAAATCATGTATTCAGGAGCAAGGCAGAAAGTTCAAGAGAGAAATACTGGTAACAAAAGTGCTTTATTGCTAAGCCCAGATCTCTTATATCACCAGAGCTTAAATAAAATTTGAAAAGACCAGAATTGCTCTTCTGTTGTAGAATGAGTCATACAAGGAAGCAAAATGAGAAAATGAGACAAAAGACAACTATTTTCATTAGCTTTCAAAACTTATGATTCTGAAGTCCATATAGAAAGGTATTACAGTCAGTTTTGCCTTAATTCTTGTTTTTAAAACACAAATTTGTTCAAATATGACTGATATATTAGGGAACACTTTACATAAAATGTGAGTTTTATGCTTGCTTATTCATGATTTCATCTTTGAGCAACACTAGGTAAACTAGAAAACTCCCTGGCTGAACCCAACAGCATCAAAACACATAAAAAGCATATGTTCACACCCCTGTAACATCTACTAGCTTCCTTAGTTCATTGTGTGTAGTATGAGACACACCCATCTACATCCAGTGTTAGAAATTTCCATCTTATTTCAGATAACACTCCTACATCACATCACAAAAAATATCACAAGCTGTGACGCTTCTGGTGGACACTTACTGTCTTTTCTCAGGTAAACTGTCATATTTATTATACTGTTTATATACTTTTAAATAATTCTCCATGTAAAACTTTGCTGTTCTTATTAGGAAGTTCAGATGTCTTAATTCCTATTTATTTTGTGTTTTTCCCATTTTTAAAAATATCTTTCTCTACATTTTGCTTAATGTTAAATTGCTTTAAAAATATATCATTGATGATAATAATGTCAGCCTAAAGTGTTAAATTTTGAAAGATGTTATTGTTACCCTCCATGCAAAGCCACCAGGAAAACATCTAGAGTCAAATGAACTAGGATTTATTTGCTCATTTCAATGAGGGAGAAAACATACAGTGGGAAACTGTGGGTGTCTCAGTCTTAAAGGTGAGAGAAGGATCTTGCTATAGGCTTTGAGCTTGTGTTAGGTGATTTGGAGAAGAGTTTGAGGACTGCTCTGGGTTGCGTGATATTAAAAGTGGAGGCAGTTCTATGACTGAATATCTTATTTTTTAACTTTTATTTATTTTATTTTTGTCTGCGTTGGGTCTTCATTGCTGCATGTGGGCTTTCTCTAGTTGCGGCGAGCAGGGGTTACTTTTCGTTGCAGTGTGAGGGCTTCTCATTGCAGTAGCTTTTCGTTGTGGAGTACAGGCTCTAGGCGCGTGGGCTTCAGTAGTTGTGGCAATCGGATTCAGTAGTTGTGGCTCATGGGCTTAGTTGCTCCACAGCATGTGGGATCCTCTTGGACCAGGGCTCAAACCTGTGTCCCCTGCATTGGCAGATGGATTCTTTTTTTTTTTTTTTTTTTTTTTTTGCGGTACGCGGGCCTCTCACGGCTGTGGCCTCTCCCATTGCGGAGCACAGGCTCCGGACGCGCAGGCTCAGTGGCCATGGCTCACAGGCCCAGCCGCTCCGCGGCATGTGGGATCTTCCCGGACCGGGGCACGAACCCACGTCCCCTGCATCGGCAGGTGGACTCCCAATCACTGCACCACCAGGGAAGCCCCAGATGTATTCTTAACCACTGTACCACCAGAGAAGCCCCTCTATGATTGGATATCTTAAATATTTTATGTGGAAGGCAGGAAGGAAGGACTGGAATGAAACACTAATCGATAAAGAAACAACAGACATTCATATTAGCCAGGAGAAGGGCATGTTTGATCAGTTTTGTGTTTGGTGCATTGTTGTTTTGTGCTCAAATATGATTACAAAATGGTTTTGCTTTTGTCTCAGTCCACTGTGATCACAGAGAGATCTTGTGTGGTGTCAATGCTCTGTGCAATTGTTTAACAGAAGAGCACTGTGGTCTGGCTCTTAGTGGCAGTTCCCATGCAATGCTTTCAGGGACTCATTTCTTGCATTCTCAGTATATTAAAACCTCCCACATGTTGTATTGATTATTACTTTACATACTTCATACATAATGTTGTTATTTGCTTGACTATTTTAACATTTTAGTGGATTTCTCCTTTTATTATTACTTACAGTCCATATTGATTTAAATGCATTTTTTTCTAATATAATATCTGATAAGAATATCATATATAGTTTTCTTTGGTTTAGAATTTTCTGCATATAATTATGGATCTGATTCCTTCCTTTATTTTCAACACTTTTGTTTTTTTCAGTGTGTCTAAATCACATTTTCAATGTGATTCTATCTCTCTCTCTTTCTCTATTTATAGGTAGATATATCTTTTAAATTATATATATAATTATATATATTTATACACATATATATTTCTCTCTCTGAATTAGCTTGCTTTAGTAACATATACTGTGATTATTAAGGACATATTTGGATGTTTTTCCACCATCGTATTTGTTTTTTTAATGATCATGCTAGTATTAGTTATCTATTGCCGTGTAACGAATTATCCCAAAATTGAGCAGCTTAAAACAACAAACATTTATTATCTCACGGTCTTTGGGTCCTAAATCCAGACACAGCTTGGCTGAATAAGTCCTCTGCTTCAGTATTCCTCATAAGACATGACTGAATCAGGGTGGTGACTGGAGCCATGGTCTCATCTGAAGAATTGATTGAGGAAGCAGTCACTTCCAAACTCATTCACATAGTTTTTGATAGAGTTACTTTCCCAACTGCTGTTGAACTGGGGGCCTCAGTACCTCACTGGGTATTGGTCAGAGACTCCCCTCCACTCAGTTCCTTACCATGTGGGTCTCTCCATAGGGCAGGTCACAACATGACATCTTGCTTCATTAAAGTTAGTATGATGGAAGATCAAGTGCCAATCTCTTATTACCTAATCTTGAATGTAACACCCCATCATTTTTGCTATTTGAAGCAAACCACTGAAGTGTCAGACAATGGACAAATCAATAGCAAGATCTTTAACTTAGCTAGATCTTTAACTTTAACTAGGATCAAGGAGCTGAAAAGTCACAATACAAAGAACAGCTATGTAAAAGGTGTGAATAACTGAGAACATTTTGTGATAACTCTTCGTTGGTGTTTATTCAGTTTTTAGATATTTCAGGCAATCAATCCATAGGGTAAATCTAGAACATGATAGAGTCAACAAGTAATCACAAACATTTTAAAGAGTTATCCAGTGAGTCCAGTACTTTGCCCTTGAAATTTGCTCCACCATTCTGAGATTTGTTTTTCCCCTATAGATTTTGTACACCATTCTCTAACTTGGGATCTCTGTGTTTTCCTCAGTGTTGTGAAGGATATATTTTTTTAATAAAAAGTGATGTTAGGTTGTTTGCCAAGGAAATAAACTATGTAAACTGATTCTTTAACATAGATGTTTTTCAATGTTTCAGAATAAAATTGACAAAATTGTGTTTGCCTAAAAGTAAAATTATAGTTCACTTATCTAAAACAATTTTCATGAGAAAATTGAATTTCAGCTAATTGCAAATTGGTTCAAAGGAGGAAAAAATATATTCATGAAGTAGACACTGATTGATTGCAATTGAAAACTCTACTTCTAAAATGGATTTAGACACAGATTGATAGTTTCTCAAATTATATATGAGAAGCATTTTGATGCCTAGTTATTTAGGAAGTGTTTCTGAAAAAGAAATTTTTGCTCTCATCAATTATGTTTAAACTTGGAAGATTTAATGCTCTTGGAAAGAGAGAAGAGGGAAGGAAGTAGCAGACAATCAGAATTGAGATTTTCAGAATAATGGGTACGTCTCTAAAGAAAATTGGTTGAAAAAATAAATTTTATGGAGGTTAGGGGTGCGGGATGGTTAAGTTTGTGTCAACTTGACTAGGATATAGCATTCAAATATTTGGTCAAATATCAGTTTAGACATTTCCATAATGTTACTTTTTTAGATGTGGTTAACATTTAAATCAGTAGACTGTGTAAAGCAGGTTGACCTCCATAATGTGGGTAGGTCTCATCCATTAGTTGAAGGCCTTAAGAGAAAATCTGAGGTCCCTTGAGGAAGAAAGAATTCTGCCTCCACACTGCCTTCAGACTCCACTGCCATATCAACTCTTCTCTGGGTCTCATTTAAGATTTGGCAGCCCTCACAATCACGAGTCAATCCTTAAAATAAATTTCTCTCACTATCTATGTACATCCTATTAGTCTCTTCCTCTAGAGAACCTTGGATAATGCATGGAGTTTAGAAAGAATAACATATTTTTCCCATTGACATAATATGTCCAGAATCTAAGGGTCAATATTTCATAGAAGCAATAATGATTTACATAAGGATTTGTTTAGTACATATTGTTTATCATTTAATCTAGCAATCCTGATTTGCATAACTACTTAGTGAATACATGCTACTTTTCATTCAATTTGTAAATTAATTACTATTTATTCTGTCCCTAGAAGAACCACCATGTATGGTTGTACATGTTGTTAGATATACGAGGGTGTCCAGCTAAAAGGACAAATGGGGACCAAAATAAAATCTCTGCTCCACAATGTAAAGTGGGGATTTTGGCAATGGTATGCATCAACCTAAAGAGAACCTTTTTCCAGTTTGTGCGAAGTAGCTTCCATTTGCTAAGCTGTGATGCCATGACATTTTATATACCTAGAGTAAATGCCTTTTCTGAATTTCACAGAAATTCTGTACACACTAGGAACAGTCTTATATCTACTTATTCAGAATTAGATTCCATTTGTTTACATATATTCTATGATGATAATGCTATTTAAAAAATTTTTATTGGAGTATAGTTGCTTTACAATGTTGTGTTAGTTTATGTATACATATATCCCCTCTTTTTTGGATTTCCTTCCTGTTTAGGTCACCACAGAGCATTGGGTAGAGTTCCCTGTGCTATACAGTAGGTTCTCATTAGTTATCTATTTTATACATGGTATCAATTGTGTATATATGTCAATCCCAATGATGATAATGTTATTTTAATGGTTTGGTGCAAAAACAATACATGAGTTTCACACTAGCTAGTCTTGTATTTTGTGTTACCCAAATGAAAAAATATAGACCCAAATAGCAACTTCTCTTTTAGTGAAAATAGTGGTTTGCATACTTGCAAGGAGATATATGGGATATACCCAGGTCTAGATTAAAATCTAATTCTTTTTAAATAAATATTTTTTTAGAATTAATAGAAAGTGATTTGTTTCAATAAAACAAAATATATGCTTATTAAAAGTGAGGTTATTATCTTGCCTCAATTGATTAACATTGATATTTTTAATTCAAAGCTGAAAAAATAAAATTTAAGGTATTATGTTCAAAGCTCTAAATTTTTTAATTTAATGTAAGCAATCCTATTCTTTTAATGGTCTGGCTACATTTTGTGGGTCTTAATTATGTTGGCAAATAAGGTTTAATAACTTGCCAAACAGCAAAGGAAACCATAAACAAGATGAAAAGACAACCCTCAGAATGTGAGAAAATATTTGAAAATGAAGCAACTGACAAAGGATTAATCTCTAAAATTTACCAGCAGCTCATGCAGCTCAATATCAAAAAGCAAACAACCCAATCCAAAATAGGCAGAAGACCTAAATAGACATTTCTCCAAAGAAGATATACAGATTGCCAACAAACACATGAAAGGTTGTTCAACATCACTAATCATTACAGAAATGCAAATCAAAACTACAATGAGGTATCACCTCACACAAGTCAGAATGGCCATCATCAAAAAATCTACAAACAATAAATGCCGGAGAGGGTGAGGAGAAAAGGGAACCCTTTTGCATTGTTGGTGGGAATGTAAATAGATACAGCCACTATGGAGAACTGTATGGAGGTTCCTTAAAAAACTAAAACTAGAACTACCATATGACCCAGCAATCCCACTACTGGGCATACACCCTGAGAAAAACATAATTCAAGAGTCATGTACCACAATGTTCACTGCAGCTCTATTTACAATAGCCAGGACATGGAAGCAACCTAAGTGTCCATCAACAGATGAATGGATAAAGAAGATGTGGCACACATATACAATGGAATATTACTCAGCCATAAAAAGAAACGAAATTGAGTTATTTGTAGTGAGGTGGATGGACCTAGAGTCTGTCATACAGAGTGAAGTAAGTCAGAAAGAGAAAAACAAATACCGTATGCTAACACATATATATGGAATCTAAAAAAAAAAAGGTCTGAAGAACCTAGGGGCAGGACAAGAATAAAGATGCAGATGTAGAGAATGGACTTGAGGACACAGGGAGGGGGAAGGGTAAGCTGGGACGAAGCAAGAGAGTGGCATGGACTTATAAATACTACCAAATGTAAAATAGATAGCTAGTGGGAAGCAGCCGCATAGCATAGGGAGATCAGCTCTGTGCTTCGTGACCACCTAGAGCGGTGGGATAGGGAGGGTGGGAGGGAGATGCAAGAGGGAGGAGATATAGGGATATATGTATATGTATAGCTGATTCACTTTGCTATAAAGCAGAAACTAACACACCATTGTAAAACAATTATCCTCCAATAAAGATGTTAAAAAAATAACTTGCCGAATTATGTCAAGCCAAATGTATGATCAGACATAAACTCATTGTTTACGAGTGATAGGACTTAAATATATAGTACTTAAATGCTTCTTTTACTTATTTTCCTACAGTTTTATAATCGCTACTCTGATACTCATAAGCATACCCAAAACTGAACAGTTATGTATTCTTATCACTTTGCTCATCTTCTTTTATTACTTCTGTTAGAAATGTTAACAGCACTGACCCAGTCACCAACACTTTTCATCCTCTCTACTGTCCAAATCCATTTGTTCATAGTTCCTTTCAATTCTACCTCCTATATGCGTCCTTCATTTTTTTCCAGCTACACAATTCTATTGCCACTTAATTGTCATAAGAACTGTTGGAATACTTTCTGCTGTCTAGCATTAATACAACAATAGTTCAGTGAGCAACAGCCAAACAACAAATGCATGATATGTGAGTGTGTGTGTGTGTGTGTGTGTGTGTGTGTGTGTGCTGTAATATGTTTGTATGAGCACAGGTCAGGGTGTGGAATGATATATGCCAATCTTTTATCATTTGGTAACAGGGGATTGGGAGTGGAAGAAGCAGTAAAATTTTACTTCATAAGTTTTGTGATATTCCACTGTTAAAAGAGAGGAAAAGAATACATGCTTTGAAGATGCCCTATTGACTAGCTTTTCTGTGACACTTTTTTGTTCTGTATCAAAACCACAGTATGGTGCCAATTTCTTAAATATTATCTGTATGGCAAGGTTAGTAGACAGTTGAAAGCCAGGCAAATTCAACTCCCAGTCAAGCTTTATTTCTCTGGGCAAAAACAAATCGTGATGAACTGTGCAGACTGGATTGTAATTTAGAAGAATAAGTGAATAACCCAGGATGATTATGTAAAGATTATGTAAAGATAATTATGTAAAAATCTTTGAATACATATATATGTATCTATTTGTACATATATGTATGTATAGATATATAATATCTGTACACTTCATGTAAATTTGTTTCTTTACCTTTAAAATAAAACAACATCTAAGAATACTTGTCTATACCTCTAATTTTAAAAAATAGTTCATAATTTGATTTCAGTTTCACATAAAAATTTCTAACGGAATGATCATTTTGTAATTATCAAACTATGATATATAATTTGGCACTATTATCATATAGATACTATTAGTGGAAAATTTTTGAGTTGTACATATTGGAGGGAAAGGGGGAATGTGACTTCCTCTAATAATGATGTATTTGGGATATACTTTACATTGAATCTCTTTATGGGGTATACTTTCAGTGTGCTGCTTATGTACATTTAATTTGTTCAGAATAAAATTACATTTCCTAGTCTAACCTAAATTGTTTAAGATAAAGAAATAACACATTTCTTTGGGTGTTTGTGCATGAACACACATATACTTGTGAGTATTGTTAAAAAGAATTGCCCCAATTTCCTGCTTGTATTCTTTTTGTTTTACCTTGCAGAATATTTAGCAATGATTTATCAGTTGCACAGTCTTCATTGAATCTTCTGTGGCCTCAATAACACTTTCCAACTAAGTAGAACACAATTTCCTAAGAAATCAGTTTAAAGAGAGTTATAACAAATCATGAAATTGTTGAGTTTTGCAAACTTAAGAGAAGTCCCCAGTTTATTAGAAAGAAAGAAATCTATATCAATATGAAATGTTTCAGGGTGTCAAGTGTCTTTAATTTCAAACTCCAAAAAATGCTTTTATATTCAGAAGATAATCAGATTTGATGTCTATTATCCAGCTGTGCCAGTGCAAGAGAATTGCTGATGTCTTGAGCACTGACCAAATAGGGCTCAAAATGAGCAGAATAGAATTTTATTGACTCTAGTCAATACATTTATTGACTCTAGTTTTCTGTTTGTGGCTCAAATGTAGCTCTAGAAATAACCACTGAGTCAATTTTGCACAATCTTCTTGCTTTACTGATGGGGAAACTTAGACTCAGCAAGCTTAATTGTCAAAAATTATGATATTAAGTCATGGCATATCACAGAATAGAAGGCAGTTTCCTAGATCTCCAAGTCAGTACTCTCTTCACTTTGCCTTTGTCTTCTGTTTCTCAGTTCTCTTAAGGTGACAGTAAAATTTGAATTTCAGTGTACGAAGGTGAATGGGAAGATGAGGATGCCATGAATGGGAAGAACAGGAACATCCTCTACGTACTGCGCAGCACAAATATAGAGTGGCTGAAGCCCTGTCTTTGGAGACTCTCAAACTGACAGATGCTGTCCTTGGACCTGGGCAAGATATGCCTTTGGTTCCTTCCTCCTGTCAATCTTCAGCAATATAAATTGATGCTAGACATTCAATAGGTGACTGCTTTTCTTTACAAGGAGAGTCAATGAGACCTTCCAACTTCAATTGGTTAGAACATATTCTAAGACATAGGCTGACTGTTGATAAATGTCATGGATTTGCTGAAGAAGTTATCAAATAAATGTTAAATATTTCTTTGCACTTTTCATCTTATAAGCTGGCTATTTTGCAGCTTTTTCCAAAATCAAGAATATGACAAAGATTGCCAGCTGTCTGCCAAAAAAATCATATTCCTCTTTCCACATGGATAGTTATTTCTGGGAAATTGGCTACCTTCCAAGAACTTCATATCCCAACTTCCTCAAGTTCAGTTTGAGTGTGTGGCTTACAGTCAATGAAATGTAAGTAAAATGATGTACATCATTTCCAGGCCTGCTTCATAAGAACTACTGAGATTTTCCTGCTTTTTTCCCCTTCAGGTTGCCTGTCATGGAGGTGTTCTTAGTGCAATCTTTGAACTCTCATGTAGAAGGTCACACAGCCTCACAGTCTAAGTTTTATTGTGTGAGGGAGTGCCCCCCAACCTACCCAACCCTACACCCCACAGATGTGTTTACCAGTCAGTACTATTTATTCCACGATCAGGAAATAAATTTATATTGTGTTTGAACCAATATATGTTATGAGGTTCCTTTGTTACAACAGTTAGGCTACCCGAACAAATGCAAAGTAAAATTCAAAGTAGCTAGAGCTATCCAAATCTTGTTTTTAAGGATAGAATTTAATTATTCTTGTAACATGTATCATTCATAGTTACAAATATATATAGGTATAAGCTAATTACCTTCTTATATCTGTGATCATTTTATAACTTCTTAGAAATGAACATTTATTCTACCCCAACAATTATAAAAATAGAAAATGTAAAAAGCACTGAAGATTTTAATCAATAAAGAAATTAAATGCTCAAAACATGTAATAAATTATGAAAAGTCAAGCTAATAAACCAGTGGACTCATAAGTCTTTTTCTGACTTCTACTAGAGTGTTTAATATGGTGAACTGGGCTTCTTCTGTAATAATAACTATACCTACATTCTTCTCTCAACAATCCTTTGTGCATTGCTCCTAACACAGTAAATATTTGAAAAATCTTGACTGGATGATTCAATGAGCTTAGAAATTAAATAAAAACTAAAACTAAATTTATATAAATTTATTATAGCAATGGATTGGTTTAGTAGAATAATATTTTCTAAGCAAACTTAAGCTATTTCATCACAAAATAAAAATTAAATTTTTGTTAAATAAATAAAGTACTTGCTACAGCAAAAAAAAATGACTTCTAGTTAGTAAACTACACACAAAAAAATTAAATTTTTGTAAGCACAAAATACATTTTTAGGTAAAATATTTTAAATATGGGAATTATTCCCTTTAAAGTCCAATGTAAATTGCACAACTTATTCATTGTTATAAAAATTCGGGCATTCCCTGCAGTCCAGTGGTTAGTACTCTGCATTTCCACTGCAGGGGACACAGGTTGCTCCCTGGTGGGGGAACTAAGATCCTGCATGCCATATGGTGTGGCCAAAAAAATAAAATAAAATTTAAAAATAAATAAAAAATCAGTTGAAATGTTATGTATTTTCTAAGATGAAATGTGGAATGTGTGATCTGGACAGAAATATCTAAACAGAAACAAATTTGTGTAGTTATAATGAGTACACTTTTTCATTTATTGAATTTTTGAATTTCTATTTTCTGCATGTATGTTTAGAATTTATTTTCATGATGAACATGCCAATTATATAGATATGAATGTGAGATACTGAATTATATGTCCCTGTGTAAATAAACAAACAGAAAAATAGTTCAGCTTTAAGTTTGGTTCTCAGTTGTCCATCTACTGATTTATGATCTGTTTTGTGAAGGATAAAATTATGACAAATTTGCAGAAAATCTGGAAAATGTTTGGTTAGGAAAAACCCTAAGTAGTAACTACTTTTTAAAATAAAAACTTACATCATAAGATTCCAGATGCACTAGAGAACTAAATGTAACAATTAAAATCACAAAGCTACTAGAAAAACCATAAGGGTATAATTTTATAATTTTGAGAGGGTAGGTCTTTCAAATCCAGACGTGGGTGTAGGGTGAGCTGAATGAGACTGTGCCTCACTCATCTATTGTGCACAATTAAAGAGGATGCAAAAAACTAGTAATCAAGATAATATTTAAAACATAACATTTAAATGTAAGTAAATAGCTTAAAAATCAAAACAAATACAAAAATTCATGATGAATAAAATATTAAATTTTCACTAAAGACAAGACTGTTATTACTGATTTTTGAATCAAATAATTGCGCTAAAGCCATAAGCCATGAAGAAACAATGAAAATGCTAACATAAAAACTGTTGAATTGAGATAATAAACTATGCATGCCAAAACTTCTGTGAAAATTTTCTAAAGAATAGAGGTTATTGGACATAAATTTACTGTAACACATTTTAGAAATCACCAATTCAATATAAGAAATTGACAAATATGAGTTTCAAGAAAAAATCATGTGTCCAACTAATATATAAAAATGTTTAGCTTCACATGTAATTAAGGAAACCCACATCAGATCAATAAGATAGGGCTTCCCTGGTGGCGCAGTGGTTGAGAGTCCGCCTGCCAATGCAGGGGACCACGGGTTCGTGCTCCGGTCCAGGAAGATCCCACATGCCGTGGAGCGGCTGGGCCTGTGAGCCATGGCCGCTGAGCCTGCGCATCTGGAGCCTGTGCTCCGCAACGGGAGAGGCCACAACAGTGAGAGGCCCACGTACCACAAAAAACAAACAAACAAACAAACAAAAAACAAAAAAACAAAAACAGATCAATAAGATATAACTCATTACACAATAAGCTATCTCTTATAATAAATATTATATAACCGATAAATTTTAGAAAATAAAAATAAATATATATACATTTATATCTTGATATCTTAAAGTATGTACATCACCTACAAATCACGTAAAACTTGAACAAAGGAGGCAAAGAGCATAAATATGAAATTCAAATAGACAAAAAGGAGTAAAAAAAGGTTTAACCTTTCAGAAACCCAAGAATGCAAATTATCACCATGATGAGAAACTAATCTTATAATCTAGATTGAAAAGAACAAGAATAAATGTTGGTCATTGTTGGTAACTTCTGATTTAAAGAAGGTTTGAGATACTTCTTTTCAGTGTGTAGTAATTTTAATTCTGGAACTTTCTCCAAAAAAATAACTGACTAAAAGGCACAATGTAAAAGAAAATTCATTACCGTGTAAACTATACTTGTGAAAATTGTGAAATAACTAAAGTGGCATTAGTCAAATAGAAAAGATAAACCCACATAATTAGACATCATATTATATTGATATGTATTGATTTGGAAAGATGTTTGTAATGTCAGGTTATCTGAAAAATCAAGTCACAAAATAGGGTACACATTGTGATCTAATGTTTATTTAAACATTATGTGAATACATGTGTGTATGCATTTGTTCCTAGAAAATTTCAGGAAAATATTTACCAAAATGTTATTATGATGTTATCATCTCCATGTATTAAAGATGATTTTCACTTTCTTATTTACAACTTTTCATATTGCCTGTAAGATTAGTTTTGTAATTCAACAAAATTAAGTTAATTAAAATATAATATAGGAATACAAAAGGGACACATTAAAATTCCTTTTAAAAGTAAAGCTGTCCATGGAAAGTAATTAATTTTACAAAAGTTTAGTGACACTTTATATGCACTTCATGCAATAACAGCAGAATATCCTTTCAGCTTAAACTGGGATCATTTAGCCTGATTTCATTTTCCTCGTGCATTTCTCTCCTGGAGTGGGAAGTTCTCCAGTACGCTCTTTTTTGATTGGGTGGGCTGAATTTATGATGTAATATATTGTCAGGAAGAAGTAGTATCAATTTATATACTTGGGATAAGTGTAAATATGACACTTAAAAAAACCCATGATAACCTGAACATGTAAGCAACATATCTTAATATCCCAAGTGAATAGGCATACCAGTGAAATCCAGCGTCTAGATATTAAGGCCAAAAAAAGAAGCTCTATTTGCTTTCACGGGGAACATCTAGAAAACTAAGTGTTGCAGGGCTGTGAAAATACAATCAGATGTGCTCCCATAAAGCAGATTTCATAATAGTGCCAAAAAAATGCTTGTTTTGAAGAATAAAGAAATGCTGGCACGTTGGGAAGATAGATCAGCCAACTTGAATTATTATGTTTTCAAATTATTGTTGCTGTTGGCATTATTGTCAGTTTATTGTTGTTATTTTAAATATGTAGTGGATCCACATGATGAAAATTCAAGATTGCAAAGATAAACAACCACCCTCCCACAATGCCCCCAAGGACTCTTTTTCCCTGGCTTAAAGGCCAGAACCCTTACAGAGGTTCATGCTCTGATTGAGAGAGGGGAAGGGGACTCTCTCATAATTTATTGCATAAACTTTATTTGATATTTATATATTTGAGGTTCATAATCTCAGTTGGCACACTTTTATTATTTTCTTAAAATGTGAGGATAGAGAAGATATTTTAAAACTGAATCATTAACTATCATTTCCTAAAACTGACTTAATGGATGAAGACATGGGCTATGTTAAAAAACAAAACAAACAACAAAAAAAAACCAGAGTTTATTATTATTATTACTATTTTCTAAAAAAGAAAACTTTTCACTTAGTGAGTCCTTCTTTGGTGTTAGGTACCCTATCAGGTATTTTACCTTTATTCAATTCTATTCAAGACCTAGCTTTATTATCTTCTCCTTGTAGACAGCAAATTTGAACCAAAAGAGTTATAGAGTTAGTTCTGTGACATCACCAAGTAGCAGTTGCAGAGGAGCCTCTAACAATTCTACTCCCTGATGCCAAATTAACAGTAATCAAGTCCATACTCTTAATTAACTATCTGCTATGGACTGAATTTTTGTGTTCCCCCAAAATTCATATGCTTAAACCTAACTACAAAGAGGAGATGGAACATGTGGGAGGTGATTAAATCCTGAGGGTGGAGCCATCATAAATTAGATCAGTGCCCTTATAAAAGAGTGATCCCCAGACCATTCTACCATCTGAGGTTACAGAGTGCCATATCTATGATCCAGGAAGTGGGGTCCACCAGACACCAAATCTACCCATGTCTTGATTTTGGACTGCCCAGCTTCCAGATCTATGAGAAATAAATTTCTATTGTTCATATTCTACCTGGTTTATGGTAGTTTGCTATAGCAGCCCAAATAAACTAAGACACTATCATTCCAAAAAAATAGACTATGAACAAAAATAATCAAAATTTGAGAATGAAATAGAAATAGCTAAATTCAAGGAAATTTAAATTATTTTTGGATTGTGGTAAGAACAGGTAATATGACATCAAACCTCAATAAATTTTTGAGTGCAGAAGACTGTGTTGTTAACTATCAACACAATGTTAATTTTAATGTGATCATAAAACTTAGTTACCATGTTCATGTAATTGTCCACATAAGCTCTTCTATTATGACATTTCAAACTATGAATTTTCACAGTTATGAACAAAGTTCTCTCCAAGGAGAAAATATCACCTCTGCCTGTCACAGAGGGCCTTATAATTTGTACACTGTCATTTTTTCTCCTGTATCCCACTGCTTCTAATCATACTGTATGTTCATTTTGTCCCTAGTACTGAGATGTTTTATGTATAATATAAGCTCATCATGCTTGATGAGTACAAAAAGTCGTGAGAGAGTTGAAGGTTCTAATAAGATCAGGTGTACAATTAAAATGAAAGAGAAACTCAAAGGAGGGAGAAAAACCACACATATTGACAGTAGTCATAGAAAAAATTATTCTAGAGTAGGAAATATTTTTGGAAAACATAGAATAAATGATGCAACATTACTGAGTGTATGTTTAAAGGATTACCACCAAAGTCAGAAGCCTGTTTACAAAAAGTTAGTTCAGAGGAAGGTCAAGAAGTTAAACAATATGCATGTTGAAAATGCTACTGATGGAAAATTCTACTCAAGAGCATATGTTGTGTATGTCCAGGGTTCGATTCTGCAAATCAAAATGAGTGGCACAGAAACAAGATATTAAATAGTTCTCTGGAACACTTATGCAGTCATCAGGAAAGAGTCTTACCAGTCTCACTAGATCCTGTAGGGCAGAGCACATTGTTTTGTTTTGGAAAAAGTTGAACAGTGCAATATACATCTGTGGGTAGGGGAAGAAGACACATACTTGATTTGAAAGACTTGAAGGACAGATACATTTCTCTTTGGCCTAAAAACAAAATTTGAGCTGTCTTTGGAACTCAAGATTTCTCAAATAGTTAAAGATACAGATCTATCTATTATCTATCTATCTATACAGATCTATCTATTATCTATCTATCTAGATCTATCATCTATCTAAATCTAACTACCTATCTCAAGTATATGTGCATTGCTAAGCATACTTGGTTTTAAAAAATACTTATAATTGGGCCTCCCTGGTGGCGCAGTGGTTGAGAGTCCGCCTGCCGATGCAGGGGATACGGGTTCGTGCCCCGGTCTGGGAGGATCCCATATGCCGCGGAGCGGCTGGGCCCGTGAGCCACGGCCGCTGGGCCTGCGCATCCGGAGCCTGTGCTCCGCAACGGGGGAGGCCACAACAGTGAGAGGCCCGCATACCGAAAAAAAAAAAAATACTTATAATTTATAGATAACATATTTTTCAATTTAAGATAGAAAAAAATCAGACAAGATTTAAGAATACCTCATCTGAATGTAAAGCAAAACAAATACATGGAGTTAAAAGCAATTACAATGTAGTATACAGAGAAAGACAAATAATTTATCTAAAGCAGCACTGTCCAATAGAAACACAATGCCAGCCAAAAATACAAATCATATATGTAGTTCTTCTAATTTTGGTGTTTGTCTGTGTGTTTATAGTTAGTATACAGAAACACAATTGATTTTTGTGTTGATCTTGTGTGTGACCTTGCTGAATTCACTGATTAGTGCTAAGAAGGGTTTTGGGGATTTTTTGGTAGATGGCTTGGGACTTGGGACTGCTTTACATACACAGTCATGTCATTGCAAATAAGGATAGTTTTATGTCTTCCTTTCTGATATTTATGAGTTTTATCGACCCCCCCACCATTTTTTTTTTTTTTTTTGGTGACCTTATTGCATTGGCTAGGACTTCCTTCACAAAGTTGAATTAGACTGATGAGAGTGTACATCTTTGCCTTGTTTCCAATAAGGGGTAAAGCATTGTGATGGAAAAACAGCTATTTTTTGTTGCTACCTAGGCATTTTACAGTATGACAACCTTGCTCACACCCGGATCTGGACATGTAGATAAAGACTGAGCCTAGGATTCCCAACACAAGTTTTTGCTTTGCTTTTCATCAGCACCCTTTAGAATAACCTCTCAGAACTGAGCCATGAAAAGTTATTGACCTCCAGCCCAACCACAGTATAAGTGATAGATGCTGGCTACCTTACCCTCTATCTCCTGTTCACTCGAGTTCACTGCCCTTCCCTCTGGGTGACTGGGCTTCTACCCCTCCTTGCTGGGATCTGTAAGTAATAAATCTTGTGACTCTACTGCCTTTGTATGAGTGTATTGAAACCGCACCTTCAATCAAAACGACTCCAGGATTTTCACTTCCTCAAAGTGAGAGCTCATATGCTGAGGGAGCTACCTCTCTCCACTCCGCCAGTGTGGGTGGCTTGTGCCTCCTCGTGTAGCAGGTCAAAATCTGCATATTCTTAAGTTAATACACCAGCTATGGGCTCCCCAACACAAGCATTTTGGTTTTCAACATTAAGTATAATATGAGATGTAAGTTTTTTGTAGATGCTATTTATTAAGTTAAGGAAACTCCCCTTTATGACTATTTTTTCTGAGAGTTTTTAATCATGTGTGGATGTTGAGTTTTGTTAAGTGCTTTTTCTGCATAAATTGATATGGTTATATGACTTTTCTTTGGTCTACTAATTTGGTGGATCATGGTAAATATGGATAACTGATTGTCAAATATTTAACCAGCCTAGCGTCCTTGGAGTAAACCCAGCCTGGTTATGGTGTGTAATTCTTTTTATATATTGCTGAAATATATTTGTGCCTGATTGGTTAAAGATTTTTGCATTTATAATCGTGATGCTTATCTGAGTCATGCTAATATTTACTACTACATACAAGACTAAAATGAATGTAAAAGTGGAAATGTTTCTCTAGGTGAGAGAGAGGAATTTTGGAATCACAGAGTATGGTCATTTTCAATTTCAGTGAATTTTCTTATTGCTCTTCAAAGTGGTTTTGAATCCTTACATTGAAACCTGTATCAGTTTTCCTGCAGCCTGATCAATATCCTCAAAGTTAGAGATTGTGGCTTATCCCTAATAATGGATGAAATATCATTTTTCTTTTAAATTTGCCCAATTGCTATAAGGTAGTATGTTTGCACATATCACTTGACTAAGTTACCATCTCCTTTGAATTACCTATTTTCATAATTTGTCCATTGGGTTCCTCGTATTTTTTGTGAGGCTTTGACAAACTTATTTATGCTTTCTTCGCATCAGTGTTCTGTTTGTAATGTGTTGCAAGTGTCCTCTGCCAGCTGTGTACTTAACCTAATCAATTCATTATGTCTATTTAAGGACAAATAATGAAGAGCAAAGGTTATTTTGTACTGGGTTTGCAATGGTTTTAGATTTCTTTGTCCAATTATTTTGCTCTGTTGAACTGAAGTTACCCTTACTTGTTCAGAGTAAAGACAAAACAGAAAAAATATTGAATAGAATTTAGCGGGTAACGATGACCATTTCTCCTTTTGTAATTTCTGAAAAGCTATCAGTCCTCCTAACATTTCTTTAAGCATTTCTGATGATGTTCATATAACAAGATAGGTTGCTCAAAGAGAAAGATGAGTGTGGGTTTTTTTTTTATTTATCTGACTTTTGTTCTTGTTCACTGTCCCTTTGTGACAACATCCCACTTTTTTTGTCACTTCACTGCCAGGATTCTGTAGAAAATTCATCCTATAAAATGACACATTAACCTTATAACTACAATCTGTTTGTCCACTCTTGACAGTTCACAAGATATTCTTTTGTTTTCTTTCCATTAGAAAAATATTTAATAGTCAAAACTTCCCTGGAGCTTTACATCTTTTCAACAAATAAAAAAATTACAGAACTGTTATTTCAGTTAATATTTGAAGCTGTAATCTTAAATGTCATGCAGTTAGACTTGTCATAGAAATATATTGGTTCCTCATTTAGTATTATAAAAAAAATTGAGTGCATAATATATATCTCCTTAGCCCCTTTCAAATAGGACTTTAAATAAAAAGCAATACTTAGGAAATAAACTCATCCTAACTAATTACATCAGTAATGACTATTTCCAAATATGGTCACATTCTGAAGTAGTGGCAATTTAAACTTCAACATATGAATTTTGGGGTTCACAATTTAGCTTGTAACAACTTACAATAAAAATTATAGCACTATGGGTTTGGTTTACTTTATTATTCCTGAACTGAAGGACAATGAACTTAAGCTTTACCCTATTCTTCAGATAAAATTTGAATTGTTTACTCTTTTTTCTCTTTGTCTTTCAGTTTGGATAATTTCTATTTATCTTCAAGATCACTGACTCTTCCCTCAGCTCTATCTCAGCTGTTGTTAAGAGTGTTGAAGGAATTATTCACCTCTGATATTTTTTTGTTGTTGTTGTTTTGGGCAGCATTTCCATTTGACTCTTTCTTAAAATTTATGCCTCTCAGCTAAAATTTCCCAGCTGTTGTCCACCTTTTCCATTAGATGGTTATCATATTAATCATAGTTTCTTTAATATCCTTATCTGATCATTCCAACATCTTTTATAAATATATTTCTGTTGGTTGCTTTATTACTTAATATGGGTTTTAGTTTTCTTTTCTCACCCTCTAGCTTTATTGAGATATTATTTACATATAACATATGTAAGTTTAAAGTATACAGTGTGATGATTTGATCCATGTGTTTATTGGGAAATGATTACCACAATAAGGTGGGGTTTTATTTTGTGTTTTGCACTTGTGTGTCTCAATTTTTGACTGAATGTCACTCATATATGTAACAAATACTATTCATGGCTGAAAATGGTCTTGCCTCTTCTATTGTCATGCTAGGAACGTGGGGGGTGAGGTGGAGATTGAATCAATCCAATCAAGATTTGAGTTTGGTTTGAATTTTACTGATGATAGTCTTACCTTCAGTTAATTATAGGTTCACTGCTGGGTTGCTACCTTGTACCTAGAGTGAGCTCTGGGGGTTTCAGAAGGATTTTCTCAATGTTTCAGCTCCTCTCTTCACTATTGATAATCCCTAAATGCCTATATACTTGTGTCTCAGAGAGTATTTCTCCATGGTCTTGCTTCCCCCTGCCCCTTAACTCCATGCTCTTGCTGTAAATCATTGCCTCAGTCTCCCCTAGGCAGGGCCTATGCTTCCTTTCTCAGCATTCCTGCTTTTGTTTCCTGTGGTAGACAAACACTGACGTTTTTCTACACCTGATCTTAGGCAGGATTTTCTTGCCCCTCACTCATCGGTAGGAGACATTTTTTTGGTATTGAGGCAGAATCCAGGGCCTAAGAGTTTTCCCATGCTCCCCTCTCAGTGGTAGAGGGTTTTGCTTTGACTTCACCTGTGTTGACAGGTCTTTGCCTAGAGGCAGATAGATTGTACATCTACTCCTTCTGCAGACTTTGTGGGAACAAGAAGCTGTTGCTTCATCAGAAAGAAGAAAGAAGGATCTAGGGAAGCTAATACAGCTTTGTGTCTCCCCAGATGGTGTCAATCGCCCCCTGCATTCCTAAGCCTATAGGGGACCCCTCCTCACTTTTCTACCATGCCCTCAAACTCTCTCATGGGGCCCCCTGTAAATGCACTTGTGACTGAGTGTCCACTTCCCATGTCTGGGGAGCTCTTTAAAACTGACAAGCTAGCCCACACTTCATCCAAGTATTCAATAAATTGTAGCTAATTTCTTCTTGCCCACTTCTATGGAGGACACCTTTCCCTCACATGCTCTGCCAGTGATGGCTTCTCCTTTCTCTTTGGATGGGATTTTCCTTCCTTGGAATTCAGTTCACCTGCTGCCTTAGTTATCTCAGCATTCTGATGGGCTCAAAAGAGTTGTTTTGTAGGTTGTTTTTTTCTCATTGTTTGAGTAGGTGTGACATTTATACCTTTCCATTTCCTAGGAGTAGGACCTCTATTATTCTTTTAATGACTAGAGTAATGTCCTCATTTTCTGCTTTTATATTGCTTACTTGGGTTTTACTCTATTTACCTGTACCAATCTTGGTAAGTGTTTATCACTTTTATTATTGTCTTCAAAGAAGTCATTTTTGCTTCATTGTTTATCTCTATTTTGGGGTATGTTTTGTATTTCATTGATTTCTGCTATTATCTTCTTAACATAGCCCTTGTATTTGGTTAAATTTGCTATTCTTTCTCTAGGTTTTAGAGTTGAGAAAACTTACTTATTGAAAATTTCTTTTCTTCTCAAATACAGGTATTGAAAGTTAGGAATTTCCCTGTAAGAATGGCTTTAGCTGCATCATATAAACTTTCTTTCCATTATCATTGAGTTTGAAATACTTTCTTGTGGTTTCATCTTTGACTCATAGATTTTACTTAAAGTATGCTTTTATTTCTCAAATTTGGGTATTTTATTTTATATCTTGTTTTAATTGCTTTGTAACAATTCCATTATGATCTGAGAATAAAACATCGTATGACTTCAGTATTTTGATATTTATTAAGTTTTGTCTTACACATCAGCGTATGGCCTAGCTTGGTGAACAATCCATTTGGATTTGAAAAATATGTATTTTTGCATTGGTATACATGGAATTCTGTAAGTGTAGTTTAGGTCAAGTTTGGCGATGGCATTCTCTTCCCTACTTTTTTTGTCTACTTTATTAATTACTGAGGGATAACGGTTAAAAATATCCGTATATATTTGTGCCTTTTTAAACTTCCCCATTAATTCTGTCAGTTTTTGCTTCTACTATGGACATTTAGGAAAATGATTATGAGGAGGAGGATGAAGAAGAATCAGACTGACTTGTTTCAGAGCACATTCCTCAATTTATGGCTATTCCTCTCTAATGTGGCCCCAGGACTATCAGTTCTCTCCCTTTCCACACTGACTCTGCATTCTTTCTTTTTTTTTTTTTTTTTTTTTTGCGGTAAGCGGGCCTCTCACTGTTGTGGCCTCTCCCATTGCGAAGCACAGGCTCCAGACACGCAGGCTCAGCAGCCATGGCTCACGGGCCCAGCTGCTCCGCGGCATGTGGGATCTTCCCGGACCAGGGCACGAACACGTGTCCCTTGCATCGGCAGACGGACTCTCAACCACTGCGCCATCAGGGAAGCCCTGACTCTGCATACTTAACGTGCTTTGTAGTGTACCTTAAATCCATTTGGGAGAACTCAAAAATTTAAAGGAGAACATATATCATAGAAAAGTAAACGATACATTTTTGTAGGTCATGAACTTTAAATAGGGCTTTTCTCAGAATCTAAAGAAAGTACACTTAAGAATATACCCATTTTCTAATGAAGCCCATGTGACCTTTCTTCCATATTGTCTACTACTAAAAAGTTTCAGAAGAGAGTATGAATATCACATGATTCTTGAGATACCTAATTCTGCTCACAGGGACTGATTTTATTTTCATAAATTCTGTCTTTTGTCATATGTATATTTTCCCAGGTCTAAGTCACTCATTATATGGTCTCACTACAGGAAACTTTAAACAAGATGATTGTGGAGGCCTCTGTATTGCTTGTGTATTGTTTATGACTGTGTTTGTACTACAACAGCAGAGTGAAGTAGTTCTGAGACTGAATAACCCACAGAGCCTAAAATATTTACTATTTGGCCCTTTACATGAAATGCTTACTGACCTTCTAGTCTACCACTGTGAAAAGAAAATGAACTGAAACACACAACTTACTAACAGATGATAAAAATGACAAATAACTGGTTACCATAAATTGAAATATGTAAAGCAAATTACAGAATGTAAAAATAAATGCTGGTGTAATTTTGATGAAAACAACCTACTCCTTCTCCTTAGGGCATCTGAGACTGAGGAGGGTAGAGGTGATATCTCAGTGCTGGATCTTATCCTTTTCCTTCAGGTTCTACCACCTTCATCTCTATCTGTAGTGTATTATTTTAAATCTCGTGATGCTTAGCTTCATGTGTGATGTTCATTCACACATGTATTTGTGCTCATATGCTTATGGTAAGGAGTGCTTTATCTGTATTTTCTCAAATTTAAGTCCTTAATTAGAAGGTTTCTGACTTGGAAACATAGCTGTCTCAAATTCTTTTTTGGTCCATTTGCAGCATCTGCTTCTAATTGCTAATGAGCCATTCTGGGACATGGAGGAATGACATTCCCATAGGAGTCATCCCTGAGGGTCTTCCTTGCAAGTGTGAGTGTGTCCTGATATACAGAGAGGGGTTGTCTTAACCTTAAGCAGGGAAAATGTAACATTCTGGATAGAGCATTACCTGAAACATCCTACTATTTTACTTAAATTTTGTTTACCATATAGTTGTTTTCTACCTTTAATGCAAATGCTCCCACTACAAAGGATCAGCCTATAACTGGAATTCAGCTGGCAGAAAGAAGAATTTGCTTTCATTCTTGTCACATTTTCTTTAGAAACACCTCATTTATTTCTTGCCAACAAAGCAAATAGTTCTATAAAATTTTGGAAGCCAAGTTTTCTCAATAAATACACCAAAAACTGGTAATTTAATTTTTAATACCCACCATTCCAATCAAAATTATATCTCAAACACAACTGTTAAAGTATATTGCAATAAAATAGACAACATGAAAGAGCAGATAAGTAATGTAAGGGGAGAGATAAAAATTCTAAGAATCAAAGGAAATGTTAGAAATCAAAAACACAGCAATTGAAATTAAGAATGTCTTCGATGGGCTAATCAGTAAACTCCATATAGAATAAAAATATTCAGTGAGCTCCAAGTTATGTCAATAGAAACTTCTCTAACGGAAATTAAAAGCAAAAATAAAGAAAAAGAACAGATCATCCAAGAACTGAAGGATAATATCAAAATATGTAAAATACATATAATTGGAATACCAGAATGAACAGAAAGATTAGAGCAGAAGAAATATTTGAAGTAATGTTTCCAAAATTAGTGACAGGCATAAGACAACGATCCAAGAAGCTCAAAGAACAACAAAAAAATAAGGTACATTATTAAATAATTAAAACTTTCTCTCTCTCTCTCTCTCACACACACACACACACACACACACATGCCCCTAAGTGTATCATATTCAAACTGCAGAAAACCAAAGACAAAGAGAAAACCCTGAAAGAAACCAGAAGGGGAAAAAAACGTCTTACATGGAGAGGATGGTTAAAAACTGCAGGATATTTCTCATTGGAAATCATGCAAATATAAAGAGATTAGGGTGAAATATTAAAGATGTGGAAAGACAAAAAATCCTACCAACAAAGAATTCTATATCTAATGATACCATTCTTCAAACGTTAAGGAGAAATATTTTCTCAAACAAAAATGAGGGAATTCAGCCCCAGCAGACCTACATAGTAAAAAATGCTAAAAGATATCATTTCATATGTAAAGAAAATTATATAAATCAGAAACTTTTATCTCCATATAAAGGAAGAGCTTTTAGCAATAATTAAAAAATGTTTAACATTAATATTAAATATTTAATAAATAAAATTAATATTTTATTTTTATTCTAAGTGAAAACAATTTGCTTAAAGTAGTAACAGTAAAAATACATTAGGTAATTGGACATATAGATAAGTGAGATAAATGACAGCAATGAGACAAGGGATAAAAGGGAGGGATGAGGAATAACCTGTTATGAGGTGACTGTACTACATGTGAAGCAGTAGAGTGTTATTTGAAGGTTGACTTAGATTAGTTAAAATTTTATTTTCTAAAATCTAGGGCACACAAACATTTCATAAAAGCAGTATAAATAATAGTTTGAGAAAAGAGATGAAATAAAATCATATAAAATGCTCGACTAAAACCATGAAAGGCAGAAAAAGAAGGGGGAATGGAACAAAATACAAACACAATAGAAAAACAGTTTCAGAAAAGATAAATATTAATCCAACGAAATTAATAATCATGTTAAGTGTAAATGATCTAAGGTACCATTTAAAAGTTAGAGATTGCCAGAGTGGACAAAAAATGACTTGATATATGCTGTCTGTAAGAAACCCTCTTTAAATATAAGACTCAGGTAAAAAGTAAAGGGATGGAGAAAGATACATTATGCTAACACTAATTAGGAAAGCTAGAGTAGTTATGTTGATATCAGACAAAGTACACTTCAAAACAAGGAAGATTACCAGGGATACAGGAAGTCATTACAAAAAGATAAAGTTATCAAGTCTCCAAGAAGATATACCAATCCTTAATCTATATGCGTCTCACAAGAGATTGTCAAAATACATGAGACAAAAACTGATGTAACTGAATGGAGGAAGAAAAATCTACTATTGTAGTTGGAGGATTCAAGACCCTCCTGTCAGTAACTGATAGATCAAGGATGCAGAAAATCAGTAATAATATACATGACCTGAATAGCACTATCAATCAAACTGATTTACTTGACATTTAGGAAATATTCCATCCAAAACTGACAGAATACACATTCTTCTCAGCTCACATGGAATATCCAACAAGACATACAATATTCTGATCCATAAACACACCTTAATGCATAAAAATAATAAAAATCATGCCAAGTACTTTTTCAGACCACAATGGAATTAAATTAGAAATCAATTACAGAAAGCTGAAAAATCCCTAAATACACGTCAATTAAGCAACACTGCAAAATGCGGCTGCAGCTAAAGCCATGCTTACAGGGAAATCTATGGCGTAAATTCATATATTAGACAAGGAGAACCTAAGTGAGTTCTGCTGCAAGAAATTTGAGGACAGTCTGCTCCTTTATTTGCAGGACATCAAGAATTCAGGACATTGTGAATTTTCCCTTTAAGTTACTACAGGATGGGCTTCCCTGGTGGCACAGTGGTTAAGAATCCACCTGCCAATGCAGACGACACGGGTATGAGCCCTGGTCTGGGAAGATCCCACATGCCGCGGAGCAACAAAGCCTGTGAGCCACAGTTACTGAGCCTGCGCTCTAGAGCTGCGAGCCACAGCTACTGAGCCCGTGCGCCACAACTACTGAAGCCTGTGCGCCTAGAGCCTGTGCTCCGCAACAAGAGAGACCACCGCAATGAAAAGCCCTCACACCACAACGAAGAATAGACCCCTCTCGCGGCAACTGGAGAAAGACCATGCACAGCAACGAACACCCAATGCAGCCAAAAATAAATAAAATAAACTTATTTAAAAAAAAAGAGTTATTACAAGAGTACAAAACAACATCATTTGGACCCCTCTCTAGGTAGTAGAAAGTCTTGGTAGTATTTATGTTGAGAGGCATGGCTGTGGCCTCTGTTATTACTTCTGTTCATCAATATTCACTTCTCCTCTACTTCTGGAACAGAAGAGGGTTGTATTTATACACCTTTTTAGTGTTAGATGTGACCTGTAATAAAATAATAATAACAGTAAAATTAAAGAGGTTAAAATAAATTAAAAAGAAAAGGAGAAAAATCTAAAAATCAGTAACCTAAGCTTCCACCCAGAGAAACTAAAACATGAAAAGCATATTAAACCTAAAGCAATCAGAAGAAAGTTCAAAAAATTAGACCAATAAAATTGAAGACAGGAAGAGTAGCAGAAATCAATAAAACCAAATGCTAGTTCTTTGAAAAGATCAATAAATGATAAACTTGTAGTCAGTCTAAACAAGAATTAAAGAGAGGAGAGATAAATTACATATGAAAAATGAAAGAGGGATCATCATTACTGATCCTATGCACATTAAAAGAATAATCAGAAACACTATGAACTGCTCACTGACCACACATTTGATGACTTAGGTGATACGGACAAATTCCTAGAAAGAGAAAATCCATGAAATTCACTCAAGGGAAAATAGATACCTGAGTAGTCACATGCTTATTAAAGAAGTTGAATTAATAATGAAAAGCCTTCTAAAACACAAAATGGTACACCCACATTGTTTCAATGGTGAATTCCACTGAAAACTTAAAGAGGAAATAACATCAATTCCCTGAAATCTTTTCCAGAAAACAATGAGGGAATTCATTTTTATAAAACCAGCATTGTCCTAATATAAAAAATATCACAAGATATTACAAGAGAGGAAAACTACACACTAATATCTTTAATCAACAGAGATACAAAATTCCTTAACAAAATATTAGCAATTTGAATCCATCAATAAATATAAAGGATAGTGCATCACCAAGTGCTCCAGGGATGCAAGGCTGGTTCAACACTGATAAATTAATCATTGGACCATCATAACAAATGAATATGAAACAAAATGAATATGAAAAAAAAGCCTATGATCATATCAGAGATGCAGTAAAAGCATTTGAAAAAATTCAATACCCACTCTATAAAAACCAGGAATAGAAGGAAATTTTCTTAACCTAATAAAGGAAATATGTGCAAAAGTTGCAGGGAGCATCATAGAAGATAAATAGGAAGGTGAAGTAGAATACAAATAGTTCTGGTAATATCTTGGAGCATTGGGCACATCCCCACTTTTTAGAAGAGACAATAATACATACTAAAGAATAAAGAACATACTAAAGAAAAAAGGTTTCAATCATCCCAGTGTAATTTTAATAGTGAAAATTTGAAATCACCTATAACAGAGGGCAAAAAGGAAAATTGTACATAATGGTGATCAGATTTAATGTATTATCAACTAACATCTTACTTCATTTTCATGCCACAGTTACAAAGATGTTTAGAGGTGGCATGGAAAGGATATTCAGGAACCAGCACTTCATAGGACAGCTCCCCACTATTCCCTTGGTCCTAAAAGGTGCATTGCATGCAATCAATGTAGCCAAAAGGCTACACTGAATTTGAATATAACCACAGGCTTATATTCAAATTCTTATGTGAAACAAAAATAAATAATTTTCTTGATTAATAATATTAGGTGGCAAAACTGGGACATGAAAGTACTGTCATAGTAGTTTTCCTACAGATACCAAGCCTTACGATGACAGGTATATTTCTGAATTCTGGTTTCTCTTATCTATCATAATATAATTTACATATTCTGATCTGAAAAAGTCACTTAACTTCTTGGAACCTAGCTTTCTTTCTTCTACAAAATAAGAAGTCTATGTCATTTTAGGTTTATTCCAAGTAAGAAATGCTGGTCATGCTGTCATGTTTATTTGTAGGGGTAACTGATGCTAGCTGATAACATAGTAGACCCCAGAATTTCAGTAGCTTAAGGAAATAAACCTTTGTATCTCATTCATATTACAATCCATTTGGTTGTTTAATGACTTCCTCATGGAGTGATTCAGGGGTTGCAGACTTTTCTTCCTGGGACTCCCCGGGGTTCTCCACTGCACTGTGCTCAGTAGACTAGGGAGTAAAGAGAGAGGTCAAGGAAGATTGTTTGGGGTGTGTTAGGGACCATGTGTTAGGGACACATAGCAATTTTTGTTGAGATAATATTTTATTGGCCAAAGTTCTATCATATAGCCCCGCACTAACTACAGGGGAAGACGGGAAAACTAGTCTTCCTTTGTACCTAGGAAGAGAAAATGGGATTAGGAAACTTTTAGCTAGTATCTGCTGAACTGAGTTAAAAAAAATTGTGCGTGGGAGTCAGATGGCCTTTTTCTTGTTGAGCTAATCACATAACCTCTTTAGAACTTACAGGCTTGTTATGAAAATTAAATGAATTAATTTATGTAAAGGACTTTTGAGAAGGCTTTGCACTGGTTAGACCCTGTGTTGGCTGAATTGTGTGCCCCCAAAATTTCATAGGGTAACGTTCTAACCCCAGTACCTCAGAAGGTAACTGTATTTGAAGACACATCTTTAAAGATGTAATTAAAGTAGAATGAGGTCATTAGGGTGGATCCTAATCCAATATGGCTGATGTCTTTATACGAAGAAGTTTGGACACAGACACACAGAGGGAAGACTATGTGAGGATACAGGGAGAAATGGTCATCTACACGTCAAAGAGAGAAGACAGCTTTCTCTTATGGTGCTCAGAAGGAACCAACCCTGTCGATACCTTAATATTGGACTTCTAGCTTCCAGGGATTGAGAAAATAAATTTATGTTGCTTAAGCCACCCAGAATGTGGTACTTGGTTATGACAGCCCTAAAGAACTAATACAGACATTGTTATGTGTGACCTATAGATTTCTCCTGGAAAATAGGTCATTTGATCTCTCTATGTAAATTTAACCTTTATTTACAAGGTAATTGGGAAATACTGATCTTTCCTAGAAAGTGGATCTCTGATGCTTTCATGAAACTAAAGCCTTTCTCTCTTTCAGTAAAATCCCAGATATTGAAAGTATGCAGTACAACGTAATTCATATGGTGGAAGATCGATGATTTCCTTCCTCCTGCTGCTACAGTCATTATGACAGCCAAGTTCTATTCCCATTGCTCCAATCTGAGCTGTGTGCTTTTCCCCGAATCAATCCTTGTGTATTAGAAGCCAGAGAAGACCTTAACCTCCAGTTTAGAAAGCTCAAGTATCTACTTTCAGTTAAGAAATCATTCCTCTTTTCCCTGAATCCTTAAAAGTATCATACATTTTATATCACAGTTTTCTAAGCATGAGGGATTATAGATGATTTCCTTTCTAAAATGTCTGATAGAAGACAGTGCAGGGCTCTTAAATGATAACAATAGCAATGTTAATTATCATAACATCATGGTTCTTTAGAGATTAAAGCAATCTTAGAGATCATCTAGTTCACCCTGCATTTGACTGATAAGGTGAACAAGCCACAAAAATGGTACATAAATTCCTCGCCTTTTTCTCACAGATGAGCAGAGGACTTAGTTCCCGTTCCCTGACTCTAGGCCCTGGCTCTTTGCACTCAGCCACAACATCAATAATAAAAATGAAATGTATTTTCAGATGAGAGTGAGAATTGACTGGCATGAAACTTTGAAACTGTTACGCTTTTTCCCAGTCAAAAGAAATCAGGTTTAGTTTTGCTCTGCCTTGTGTATGACTGAACATAATTATTCCATGACTACAAGTGACCTCTCTCTGAGAAAACAAAACAGCATAGCAGGCAAATGCCGAGGTCTGTGATTTTTTAACTCTCTAATCACTTGCAGTGATGAAACAGCTAGCGGACCCCAACACAGTGACAATGACAGAAAAATAAATATTGTCTTATTACAGACTCGTCCTTAACACTTACTTTGTAAAAATGATTTTAAATGCTCCCACTTGGAGAGTGATGTCAAGTTAAGACTTTGATGGTCTGGACTGAACAGTGAGTTCCCATTTCCTTAAACTATTCAAATCACTTAAGCACATCCGTAGACTAACAAGATGTAAAATAATAGTGCTTGTTCCTTCAGAAAGGAAAGACATTCATGCCCCTGTTAGACGTTCATCAACAGAATCTGTCAAATTTTGTTTCCTCTCCTACAATAAATCAATTGAAACTTCAAGAAAACTATTCAAAATATTATGCTACTTTTAATAAGAAACACATAGGTGTATGAATCACGTATATATGTTGAGTAAAAATGTCCATAGTGCCTTAACCTCTTTCTAGGAAATCATTCAGCTTAACAAAAACCCACGAGGTGAAAGTGTCTCTCAAGAGAAAATGATGTATTCTACCTGAGGATCCTTCTGATCTGGAGAAAGTGTTTCTTACTTCTGGTGTGTCCTCAGCAATAAGAACAGACTTTTCTGGTATCAAAAGAAATATGAAAATTTGAATAAGATAAGTTTTCCATTCTGATAATTCAGGTGTCCTTTATTCTACTGATAATATCCCCATGAATGTGCAATTTCAAAACTATTTAACCTTCCTTTTCTCTCATACAGTGGCAGGCTGTGGAGTCATCATGCTTTAAGGAATAGGAGAACACATTGGCCTTGTCTCATTTCTACAGGTTTACAGTATTTCTGGTGGGAAAGAGGGTAAATTATATTATTCAACCAGGAAGGTTTTATATTTAAAAATGTTTCCTGTGGTTTTAAGCTGAGTGGTCATCAGAGTTTCATTAGAAAAAGCAATATTCCTCTTCTAGACCTTCCTACCCGTTTGAAAGGGTGGTCTAACTAAATCTATGAAATCTTTACTGAAGTTGTAACTTGAAGCTCTGATCCAGTTCTCTCCTTTTCCTGTAGAATGACAGAAATATTTGACAAATGGTGAGAACATGATTATTACCCTTATTTACGTGGAATCCTTTGGCAGCACAAAGCACATCTTTCTTACCCAGTGTGACTTTCAGCAGGCGGGTACTTTGCTTGGCAGGAGGGATAATCACATTGACTGCTCTGAACTACAGGCTTAGAAAAATCGATCTCCAGAAAGAAGCAGCAGCCCCGTTTCAATTCCAACTCACATCTTGGAAGAAATAAAGTGGACCGTTTCTTTAACTGGGTTTTCAGAGTCTGCACAACTGAAGGGACTTCCATTTAATCACGCTTTCTTGTATATGAGTTACTTGTCTATTAATGTCACTGACATTAACCACACAGGAACAAGGGGCAAAACTGCTCTAGAGATACCAATTAGAGCTGGTTAACTCTAAAATTTTATGGAGACTAAATAAAACTGTCCTAAATGAGCCACAACAGGAAAAGCTTGTCTAGTTTTTCTGTTTATTAGCAGAATGACCTTTCTCCTACCCTTATCTTTGAAGAGAGGGAAGCCAAACTGTGAAAACAGCTTTTAATTTATTTATTTATAATCAGAAAAAGATTAAAGGTCCAGAAAGTCTTTCCCTTTGGTAATCACAACACTTATCTTAAAAAAAAAAAAAGCAAATATTTTGCTCATTTCATAGAAGGACAGCATTAACTGCTCCAAGTCTCCTGCTGTCTTGAATTCTCTCCACTGGCATGACCCTGCCCACCCAGCTCTCCTGCGCTACGTAACACCACCACATCTCTGCAGATTCAATTCAAAGTACATTTCCTATATGAAGTGTTTGTTACACACTGCTTCACTCCCCCAGCACCCCACCACCCCCATACCTGGCCATTTCTTCCTGTATACCCTCCTTATACATGGTTCAACCTTATTCCTTAAACTCTCTTCAGAATTCTCCCTCTTTGAGAATGCAAAATACTTAATGGTAAGGAACCTGCCTCACTTCTACTTGATTCTCATTCCCTCTTGCAATGTCTGGCACATTATAGGTGATAAACTCATACATGTTACCTGAATACACAGGTTAATGGACAAAAAAAATACAATTTTCTCCCTATATGTTTATTTTATGTACATGTATGTACACACACACATAACACACATATGCACATATATCCTCTACATTATCATAATCACTTATACATTTATAAAGAGTATTCAGTAAGATTCTAATATTTAAAAAAAAGCCATTTGGTTACATTGTTGCACCTGTTATGACCTGTTCTGGATTTCTCTTCTTGTTTTGTCCAAATTTTTCTAGCCCTATTTGGTGTTTGCTGCAGTGATCTGCCTCTCATCAATTCTTTTTAAATTTTTTTAAAATTTATTTTTGTCTGCGTTGGGTCTTCGCTGTGATGCGCAGGCTTCTCACTGAGGTGGTTTTTCTTGCTTCGGAGCATGGGTTCTAGGAGTGCAGGCTTCAGTAGTTGTGGCATGTGGGCTCAGTAGTTGTGGCTCACGGGCTCTAGAGCGCAGGCTGAGTAGTTGTGGCACATGGGCTTAGTTGCTCTGCAGCATGTGGGATTTTCCTGGACTAGGGCTCAAACCTGTGTCCCCTGCATTGGCAGGAGGATTCTTAACCACTGCACCACCAGGGAAGTCCCACCAATTATATTATTTTCATGAAACAGAGACCTTGTCTTCAGTCGTTTCCAGTAGGCTCACACAAAGTCAATTGATATGCAGCTTGTACCCATTGATCCTGTGCAGTTGTCTGCGTCAGAAATGACTACAAGTTCTGTTTTTCTTTACATGCTATTACTCTGGTAGCATGTAAAGAAAAACAGAACTTGTTTTTACGCTGCTCCTGAAAAGTTTAGGAGAAATGCCTTCAGTTGCTTTAAGCACACAAGTTTTGGTGTGAAGAACACAGTTAAAAATGGTTTGCTTGAATATGTAGGATATGACTTAGGAAAATCCGATGGCCTTTTGCTATCTTTGCCGAAGGCAAATAACTAGGAAAGCAGGGGAAAAAAAATCTATCAGGTTCAAATGAAATCTGTAATTTCATAAGTAAATATCCAGTAGGCACAGTGATGATTGAGTGATTTAATACATAGATAGTATTATTTAAAAAATTTTTTTAAAGATGACTTGGTGTTATTCATCATGATGGCTTATTTATCCATGTACAAGCTTTGAACTTTCTATCTAAATGCACTCACTTGCCCCAGATACCAGATCATTTGTATTAATTTTATTTGTCTAGAGTAACTCTCAACACATTGAGGACAGAGTTTTCCTAAGTCTGCTAACTCAGGAAGAGCATTTTTCTTGGAAATCTTAAATTTCATATTTACATGTGATTTTCTCAAAGTTTCCTCAAATTTAGTTACAATCTACAGTAATTGATTACTGTGGCATATTCCTCTGAAAATGCCATTCATCCAGGAGTGTCTATGTTTTCATCTGGCTTCATCAGTTGGGAGGATGTTTAAAAAAAAAAAAAAGACACAAATTTAAAAAGTAAGTAAACAGGGGCTTCCCTGGTGGCACAGTGGTTGAGAGTCCGCCTGCCGATGCAGGGGATGTTGGTTCGCGTCCCGGTCCGGGAAGATCCCACATGCCGCGGAGCGGCTGGGCCCGTGATCCATGGCCGCTGAGCCTGCGCGTCCGGAGCCTGTGCTCTGCAACGGGAGAGGCCACAACAGTGAGAGGCCCGCGTACCGAAAAAAAAAAAAAAAAAAAAGTAAGTAAACACAAAAATGCCTTCCAGTTATAGTTCCTTTAATCCTCTGCTATCCTGAGTTCAACTGGTCTATGAAAAGTGATGTCATTTGATATTATCGTCTTTGAAGCTCAGAAACCTATGAGAAATTGGATTAGATCAGTGTTTCTGAAATCTTGGATCAGTTGGGTATTTTGAAAGACTTTTTAAATAGGCACTTTCAGGTATACAACAAAATTGAGAGGACGGTACAGAGGTTTTTCATATACCCCATCCTTACACACATGCATAGCCTCCCCCATTATCAACATCACTCACTAGAATGGTGCCTATTTACCAAGGACGAACTAACATTGACACATCACAATCACCCAAAGTCAAGTGTGCATTAGGATTCATTCTCGGTGTTGTATATTCTCTGAGTTTGGACAAATGTATAATGACATGTATCTATCATTCTTATATCATACAGAGCAGTTTCACTGACTCAAAACTCCTCTGTTCTCTGCCTATTCATCTCTTCCCACTCACCCCACCCTAGCAACCACTGTTCTTTTGACTGTTTTCCTAGTTTTGCCTTTTCCAGAATGTCATATAGTTGGAATCATACAGTATGCAGCCTTTTCAGATTGGCTTCTTTCATTTTGTAATATGCATTTAGGGTTCCTCCATGTCTTTTCCTGGCTTGGTAGTTCATTTCTTTTTAGCAGTGAATCATATTCCATTGTTTAGAGGTTCCATAGTTATTTATTCATTCACCTGTTGAAGGACATCTTGGTTACTTCCAAGTTTGGTCAGTTATGAATAAAGCTCACCTGGGTGTTTTGAAAATAGGATAAACAAACTCCAAAACCAGCATTGTTGACCACTGTTTCTCAAACTTTCATGTGCATACAGATTACCTGAGGATCTTTTAAAATGCATGTCTGGGGTAGGATGAGGCTTGAGTTTCGAATGGCTTACAAGCTCTGAAGTGACATCCGCAGTGTGCCCAGGGCCACATCTTGAGTATAAAGACCTTAGGGTCCACTTACAACTTATGAAAAAAAGGTGTCTCATAGTGGGATCATGCACTTGATGTTTTGAATAATCTGGCCTGGTGCAACATATTTACCAGTTAGACAGCTTCCATGGACCAGCATTTGGGGACAAATGGAATATATGATCTTACACTGACTTTGTTTTTTGTGATTGAATTTTCTTTGTTTTTATAGAAGCAGCATTCCAACAGGATGCTTTTAATACAATACTTCAGTTGCTATGATTATTTAATATGCATCAAAATGAAAATGAGAGACTTATAATTGTATCCTAAGGCAACTTACATGTAATACTCATCATTTTTTGAAACTGAAAGTATGAATAGCAGAAATCAATGTATATGCACTAAGAGTGCTAAACTAGGGGCTTCCCTGGTGGCGCAGTGGTTAAGAATCCGTCTGCCAATGCAGGGGACACCGGTTCACAGACCTGGTCTGGGAAGATCTCCCATACCATGGAGCAACTATTGAGCCTGCACTCTAGAGCCCACAAGACACAACTACTGAAGCCCGCATACCTAGAGCCCGTGCTCCGCAACAAGAGAAGCCACCACAATGAGCAGCCTGCGCACTGCAACAAAGAGTAGCCCCCGCTCACCACAACTAGAGAAAGCCCGTGTACAGCAATGAAGACCCAAGGCAGCCAAAAATAAATAAATAAATTAATTAAGAAAAACAAAAACAAAAAGAGAGTGCTAGATTAAAATAATTTTCTTTTTCCATATATAGCTGAAAATTTAAAAAAAATGTAACAAAACATGCTGTCACTAGCATGTGGGATTGTTCCTATAATTTATTTCTGGGATTATTAATCTCACATCTAACAGCTCAACATTCTTCAGTTTTTGTTATCTAATTTCAATTTGAGAAGTTTCCTTTCAACTCAGTATCAGAAATTATTAATGAAAATATTTGAAAGAAAATAAGTTATATAAAGTTCCATAAGACATTGATAAAAAGTTAACTGGGACAGTGATAAAAGTTTGCCAAACTAATGATTACAATTAAATATTGTATGATAAGTATCTAGAAACATGGACTAAAATGTATATCTAATATGTATACTCAGCATATGGCAAGCTTTGAATCATGATTCTTTTTTTTTACTACCTGAAATAGCTTTTTATTCTTCCATGTCTTTTAGTCCTTTTAAAGTAAATCCACAAAATTTTCTGGGCTTTCCCAAAGCTCCATCATCCAGAGTGACCCTGTTACATATTTAAGTTTATAGTTGTTTTCTTTCTTTTTGTTTTTGAAAGAAAATGAACCTTTATTGATCTCTACTGAATGGTAGTTGTTTTATCTACCTTATTCCATCCAATCACATAAACTAGATATTATTCTTGCCCTTTTACCAATGAAGAAACAGAAGTTCAGAGAGGTCGGGTTATTTACACAGCTAATAATTAAAAGAATTAGGATTTGGACCTAGATCTATCTGGCTCCAAAACTCTAATTTTTTCCATGACAACTGCTTCATGCTGATTCTGTAATTTCTTTTTCTTTTTCTTTTATTTATTTATTTATTTTTAAATCATGATATTTTAAGCACTAGGAATTGAACCTCTCTCAGTCTCATAGTGGCTGTTCTTATTAGCATAGTATTTGACAATCATATGATTTAACTTCAGGCTACAAATCTACTTGGGGAGCAGACTATAACCTCACTGTGTACTAATTATGCTATGGACGCATGATTTGTCTTGTTCTTTGGTGGCTGCTGCTCCATTTACTTACATTTTTTAAGGAGGCTGCTATATTCAGTTGTATCTATAAGTTCAATAATCAGTATTTTGCTGTGTACCCAGTAAAAATTAGGGTCCTGCAGGGAACAGAGACAAGAGTCCAGAAGATTCTTTATACTTTTATACCTTTCTTGATGAAAACCTTCAGAATACATTTATGTAAATAAGAAAGGATTTATTCAATTTAATTTGTTGGCATTGATTGATCATATCTGTGAGATGTCTGACAGCTAATGGAATACAGAATTATCTTTCAAGCTCAAATTTTATGGTATAAATTGTAGCAATTAAAGAGCATAAGAAAATTTGATCTCTTGGCTTCAGTTATATAAATAGATATTAAAAATCTTGATTATACCCTTTCTATCTCTCAGTTAAAATGTTAATGATGATTTCTGGGACTTTGTCTATTATGATGGTAATGTTAAATGCTTTCAAACTATATTTAAGGTGTCATACATTTTTAACAATTAACATATTTTTTGATTTTTTTTCTTTTGTATCCTCACTGAATATTAACTCCCATCTCATTTGTGGCCATAAAGACAAAGTAAGCAGAATAACTTAGAATTTAAAATCTTAGCAAGTTTGATCCCTTTCTCCCTATTCTCCCTAAAAGTCTTTCTATTCCCTCAGCCGTGGCTTAAATTAATAATAAATGCTCTGCACTGTGGGCACACCCCTACAAACTGTTATACAGGATACAAGTCTATACAGGATACAAGTTATACAGTATACAAGTTATACAGGATACAAGTCTCTCAATCTTACTCTCCTCCCGACAGCCACTTACTTTCTAGGTTGGCTGGGAGAATCATAGTTTTCACAATGTATAGATAATAATTGGAGAATTTGCAGATAAAAAGAGAGATGTGTGACATTTTAGGAAAATAAAATGAAACACGCATGCACAAGGAATCTTGATCTTCAGAGAAGACCTATGAGATGGAAAACATGCTTAAGTCTAGAATGTGCTAGATAATCAGTAGAAACACTTAAGTATTTAATGCATGATAAACTAAGGAAAGAGAAGTCAACGCTTTTGAGAAATTATTTGCATTGAAACAGGCAACATTTCTTGAAACGTAAAATACCTGCCATGCTATCTCTAAGCTTTAAATTGTTTCTGGGCCTTGCATAATTAGAAATAGCAAACAATTCAAGAGAGAGAGAGCACATGTGTATGTCTCCAGAGCCACCTAGTTCTGGCCCAGTGTGGATCTTTTCCTGGGTTTACATCTAAGTCAGGTATATATGTTTCTAGTTTCTGACCTATATTACTTATTTCTTGTTAGTTTCTGTTTCCCTGCTATTTTGAGTTCTAATTCATTAATGACTACAAATGTTTTGCTTTCCTCAAAAATGCTTTACAAAATTATGGCTATGGAATTCTACTGCACCCAGTCTCTCTAAATTGGATGTTATTGATCTGTAACAATCAACAATTATTCTTCAGACTGGGCTGCTGGTAGGCATGGTGCTTTTAAAACCCCTTTGGTGTGAAGAAAATTTACTGGCTTGGAGTCTAAACTAAAAAATAATCGTTTCTGTGTGCAGTCACTTCACTTGCCAATTCCTCTGTGACACCATTGAACAGCCTTCCATCAACAGTGGGGCAGAATACAACTCTATAATCACTTATGGAAATTTTGTGGGCTTCTGAACTGGTGAGAGATAGAAAATAACTAAAATCACATATACACTTAATATGCACCTAGAAATAATATAAGTGAACAAACTCTTAAAGTGTACTCTATAGAAAATTAGGAGGTTATTTCTGGGCTAGTGAAATATCATTGTCAATAACCATTGGGCAATGTAGAAAGGAACCCCAAACTTCAGACAATAGTTGATATACATTTCAAGAATTTTGGAGATGTTTTAATAAAGAGAATATGAAACAGAAGGAATTGGATGTTATGCCCAATAAAAAAAATTTATAGAGTAACAATGGTGAGACCGTGATTACCATCACCTTGGGGTACAGCAGATGGGATATTTGATGCATGTATCTACTACCCAGATGAGAGACAATAGGAGTCAAACTTTGAAGCACAAGATACAATGTAAAGGGGCTTTGGGGAAAACACTTGTCTGAAGTAACAAACAAACATGGAAAACTAGATTATTCTCCAAAGAATCTTGATGCAAATTTTATTTATTCTTAAGACAATTTGTTTTTTTGTAGGGTGGAGGAGGAAGCAAAGGTGATAGACAGCTCTGCACAGCTAGGCTTGCAATTACTAGATATGACGAAAGGAAAATATGAAAAATGACTAGCATTAGCTCTATCAAGATAATAGGATGATATATAGTGTCTTAAGAAAGAAGTAGTATAGATAACACTGTCTACCATTTATGTGATACTATGTTATTGGATATTAATTATGTGTCTGTCAAGTTACAGGCATAATCTCTGCTTACCTGAAAACTGTCCTGGTAAGTAGACATGCTATCTTCATTTTACAGGTTAGAAAACTAAAGCTTAGATATGATATGTAGACAGTTCTCTATGGCACTACAGCAATTTCTGGATCGGGTTTCTCTGACGCTGAATTTTTGCACTTGCCTGTGCTCTCTCATTAATGAGAAGGCAGTGGTCATGGAGAAGCTACATCTGAAGCGAACGCATTGAATCCAAACAAAAAGTCAATAATATCATGAAATAAAAGAAAAATGACTCATTTCTCTGACCAATATGTTTAAACAGCCCATTTAATAACCATCTTTTAAATACATAATCTTAACATTTTAATAACCCATTTTAAATTAAGAAACATAAGTACATTCCAATGCCTGATGACTACAAAAGAACAAACACAGTTTGACAGAGTACTTACCCCTACCTGGCTTTTATAATCCAATACATTACAAATTTGATTTGGAGGCTCTAAGGAAGAATAGCTCTTGGAATTTCAAAGAAATTCAGAGATTGGAAACAGACGACTTAGGATTCCTTAATGAAAATAATCATGCTAGCTGTGGGCATGCCTTGACTTTTTAAGAATTCCTAGGCGTCTCTTTGGTGTACATCTGAATGTACAATCATCCACATGAACCTCAAACTCAATTCTAGATTGCTCAGGGCTTGATTAATTAGATTATACATTTCCCAATCCCTCTCTGCTCCTAAGAGATCATATATCTTCTAAAGTTCTCAGCTCACGTTGGGTTTATAATTTAAAATAAAGTTGAAAATTGCAATTTACAATTGAGTTGTAAATATTAAGGCATTTTTAATTATTAGATTCTCATAATCAAATCAGAAAAGGCTGATTTCAAAACTTGCCCTGCTACTTATGAATGCATGGCAATTCCGTTATCTGTACTATCAGAATAATAAAAGCCCGTCTGTGGTCCTTGTTAGGAGAAAATGCCATAACTTCTGAAGTGTTTCCCACATTATTAGTTTAATGCTGTTCCACCACCCCCGGCCATGTCTCATGTCTTTTCTTCTCTCTTCTCATAATCTCTTTCCAGATCACATTTTTCCAATTAGAAACTGTACTATAGATGTGTTAAGCAATAGCACATGTTTAAATAACGTGATAAATCAAAATGAAGAACAAATATATGAACATACCTCCTAGACTCTGGAATCTATTTGGTATTATATTGAACACAAAGGCAGATGAACTATGGTGTATGGCTTTTTCATGAACTTCTCAGTCTTGGTATCCCTGGGTGCTTAGCGATTTACTGATTAAATAATATAGGCAAACAGTGAAGCATTTTAGAAATGACTTGTGTTCTCACTTCAACTTAAAAAATGAATGTTATTATCTTGGGTTTTACAATACATAGTTCCTTAATGTATCACTATCTCTACCCATAGCATCTACTTATAATTCACTGAGACTGCATATTTTCTTAAGTAACTCGAGTAAGAATAAATAATTCTTCCACTATTTTCACATATTTAAAATAGATCTAGAAGTATACTGCAAGGACCTCTCCTTTCCCTTCTCCCCAGCTTTCATGAACATTTTCAATGCAGCAAACTTTGTTTTCTGTCTGCATGTGTGTGTATGTATATGTTTAATATGATAGGTAAATACCTATGGGTATTTAGCTTTTTCTCAGCAAGGAGTTAAATCACCCCATCAGTTTGAAAATAGTTTGAGACATCCCCAAGAAGATCTGATTGGTGATGAGGAACAAATGTATAAAAATGGCATTAGGAGTAAAGCGTCTGACAGCTCAGTCAGGCTGTCTACTTCTTAGACTGCTTGGAACCATATTTTAGGGCATTAGTAAATATTATTTTTTTGAACTAGAAATACCAAAGTGCCAATAATTTGAAAGGGATTGAAGACACAAAGAAGCTGTGAACTGTCAAGAGCAACTGGTCAATGAAAGGACTTCAGAAAGCAATTTAAAAAAGGATTTTATATTTTGGACTCCCTTTGTGTATCATTAAACTGTGATAATGCTCCAATAACTGATTACATTTTTAGTTGGGATTTAAGCCTGATGAGAACCTACTTATAAACAAAATATGTTCTCTGGTTCTTTAATACAGTAGCTTGTATATCTCATATATAGAAAATCAACTTTGCAAATAGTTACTTGACAATGGCTAGAAATCCACTGGATTTGGCATGTTAAAATTATTCTGTGAAGCATACAATGTTTAGTAAAAATATGAATAATTTACAAGTAATACAAATATATAAATGAATTAAATCATGAAACTATAATAATAATGAAGAAAGGGCAGATTACAAATATGTTTTAATGAGAGGAAATGTATGTTCTCTAAGATGTAAGAATATGAGATATATTAAATTTATAGGAATTGGATGTATATAGAAATAACTCAGTTACTGTAAGATTTACATAAGAAAATTCCACTTATAAAATATATGGTATCAACTGGAGGCATTTGACAAATTATAGTATCATTACTAATAATAATATCTGGTAAGGTATACAGCAATACCAGACTCTCTGGAATCATATGTGTATATAACACAGGTTCAGTATTGTAGATTAAAGCATAATTTGCATACTCAATGTTATCCAACAACTCCAGTAGCTTATATTTGAAGATAGAAGAAGAATGATGAAGTCATTTTAGTCCACCACCTTACCAGATCTAGAAGTCATTTACCTACTGTTCATAAATACACAGTTCATCATTCAAGTTAGCTCAATAAAATCAACTAGACAAATAGAAAACTATGATTACTTTAGTGACCATAAAATTAAAGAGTGTTGGGTTTGGAAGAAATTTAGGGAAAGACATTTAGTCTAACTCCCTTCCAAATGCAAAGGTCCCTTCTATAAACTTTTGGGCAAATAGATTTCTAGGCTTTACTTATACACAAAAGAAAAAAAATGTTCTTTGCATTGATGGGTAATCTAGAAAGAGAGTAGACTCTTTCATTTGCTGCCATTTTCTCATTTTCAAAAAAACCATTTTTGTATATATTTTCCCATCAGCATTTAAACGTGGTCCCAAATCTCTTATCTATAAGAAAACTACCCTCCTCAAATTACTACCACCTCACAGAACAAATAATCTTTATATACACTCACTTTTTAATAATCATTATATGTATTCTTCCTCTCTCTTACTACCTAAGGCTTTTGAAAGTATAAATATTCCTTCTTAAAAGCATTCTTTTCTATTATATTTTGAGATCACATTTCCCTGGTTTTTATCCTATTTCTTTATCCTCAAGCTCCTTAGGTTCTTCTACTCTGGCCCTCAGCTTAAATGATGCAATTAGTTGGCCCTCTCCTTTCCTTACTTTACATACTCCCTCTTGCTGATTCTATCCAAACATACGGCTTCCATTCCCACAGTTAAGCCGGAGATGTTGCTAGATCTAGATGTAGTCGTTAACCTACTACGAGTTATGATCTTTGAAAATCTTCACCTACATTCATAGGCAAATTATGTCCATGTAACTTTTACTTGTATTCAATTAGACACTAGCAGGGAATATCCCTAGAGCCAAATCTCATTATATACCTAGGTAATAGCAATCTATTTTTATATAAAGCTTTTAAGACGCTCAAATGGGATGTTAACTCTGCTGTTATGCCCTGGTGGAGATGGAGAATCTTACAATGGGATATCCAATGAAGAGATTTCATCACAAGCTGGTCATGACCAATTCACCAGGTCATGAGGTTGAGCAGGTCCAGAATCGGTCAGTCATAAGACGAGGTCTGTCCAGAATAACATAATCTGGGTGATCTGAGGAAGTAGAATTTCATGTCATTGACCTTGGCTTAGTCTCTCCCTAACACCCATCATGGAAGTTTTGGTTCTCTGTGTGTGTCTGGGGAGGAGTAGAGGGGCTTCTAACAACCTGAACAACCTGCAGGAGTTGGAAATAAGCCAAGCTTGGTTCACAGAAGGGTCAGCTATCTTAGTACGTGGGCCTGAGCCAAAAATGGACCACGCTGCATTACAGCCTCACTCAGGGATGCCTTGAGAGAGAGTGGTGTGTGAAATCCTCCCACAGGTCATTGCTGTAGACAAGTGGTCCATGTTAAGAATACTATAGACTTAGAAGTGGAAACTACATCTTGACTAAAATCAGCAGATGTTCCGGGTTTTTATTTGTTTTTCCTGCCTTCAGTGACTGAACAAGCATCATTACTCAAGGGCTTATTTAGTGTTTGCCCTAGCAACACAAGGGCAGGCATAATATTTGATCAGACCAAGCAACTCCCACTTTCTAGCAAAGGACATGCCAGGACACACACAAGACCATGGGATCCACTGGCCACTTCACCTATTGCAACCCCCTATTGTGACAGAGCAATGGAACAGCCTTTTGGAGGTGCAGCTGAGGTGCTGGGCTTAGGGATGACACCTTGAAAGGATGGGGCATCATCCTTTAGAATGGAAAATATACCTTAAATCAATAATGACTGGATCTTGCTATGTCTCCTATATGGCCCGGGAATGAAAGGATGGCAGTAGGAAAGCCTCTGTTTATCATCACTCCCCGTGACCCCCTTGGAGAATTTGTGCTTCCTCTCTCATCTCTCAGTTCTGCATGTCTAGTCATTCTAGTTTCCAGAAAGGTACTGTTTCCACCAGAAAACACAGCAAGAGACCCATTATATTTTAAGTCATGGCTGTTGTTGGGTCCTTTTAGCAGCTTTCCCAAGAGACAAGCTGCCAAGTAAAACAAGTCACCATGCTGGTGGGGGTAATTCACTCTGATTATCAGAAGGAGGTTTTATTCCTGCTTATTGCACAAGGGGACTGGGAATAATGCATTTCACACACAAGTGATCCACTGGTGAGGCCCTGTTCCTCCCTTGCCATATTTTGAAGGTTAAAAAGACAAGTACAGCAGCCATAGCCTGTCTCAGCCTTCACAGAGATGGTGCTAGGGCCACCCTACCAGGTAAGTTGTTGAGACTCAAAAGAGGGACTAGCGGGCTTCCCTGGTGGCGCAATGGTTGAGAGTCCGCCTGCTGATGTGGGGGACGTGGGTTCATGCCCCGGTCCAGGAAGATCCCACATGCTGTGGAGCATCTGGGCCCATGAGCCATGGCCGTTGAGCCTGTGTGTCCAGAGCCTGTGCTCCACAGCGGGAGAGGCCACAACAGTGAGAGGCCCGCGTACCCCCCCCCAAAAAAAGAGGGACTAACTAGAGTGAGCAATAGAGGAGAAAAGTAATGAGCACCCATATGCAATCTGGATGTGCTGCTGTGGTGGGCCTGGAGTTTGTCACACTAGCCTTTCTCTTGCACATTTATCCATGAAAAGGGAACAATCAGAATCCTGTAGAAGCTGTGCAGATTTATTATATGAAGCAATTTGATCCAGGCAGTGCAAGAGATGAAGTGCAGTATATGCTGTGGAGTGCTGCCAAGAGCCCCCTTGCAGGGCTGACACTTTCTCCCAACTACTGGCAGGGTTGTGCTGACATCTCTCAGTCCTGTCCTTCTCATGGGGCATTCAGCTGAATAGATCCAAGGCCATGTCCCCTCCCTTGGGTGCATGCACCTACGATGATGGATCCATACGGGGTCATAAGGCCAGGCCTCATTCAGCTCAGCTTTGCGGGGCCATCCCAACTCCGGGGCCTCTGAGGCAACCACACCATAGTTCAACTTCCATCTTTACCCAGTCCTCAGTTACTCATCTCTCACAGTTTTTTTTGGGGGGGTTGTGTTCTTTTGTTTTTTTCCCTGAAAACATGCTCCAATAAATCCTCCCTGCTTGCACATTTCAGAGCCTCGGTGTTTTATCAGGGAATCCAGGCCATGACAACTGCAATGGGGTTGCAATGGTTGTGGTTCTCGCTCACTTAACTCTTCTAACTCTTGGTACCAACACTAAGGAATGTAAAATTCCCTTCCATTCCAACACTTTCCCCTTCTCCAGCAGGGATTAGGGAGGAGTATATCCACAGGTATCCGTACTTGATTAGCAAGCTCTGTTAAGAACATAAAATATTCTGAAAATGGCTGTGTAATTTCCTATTTGTTTCAAAGTGTAATTGGCTTGCAGTTGAAGAAATGACGATGGTTATATCAAACAACAAAGAAAGTAGTCAGCAGTAGTAATAATCTGTGCACGTGCTACATACATATGGATAAGAATAAAAATGAAATATAATTTAGACATCATTAATCCAATAAAAAGTCACTTTCTAATTTTTTTTGCTATTTACTATTAAATCTGTTTGATTTGAGAGAAAGAATATAATTTTTAAATTTTCATTTTCAAATAATTTTGGATTTCAACAGAATTACAAAAGTAGTACAGAGTATACTCATATACCCTTCCACCAAAATGATCAAAACCAGGGCAATGAAATTGTTACAATAATGGAAAGTGTATTCTTTTTAATTTTTGGCTAGAGGTAATCTTACTCGTAACCTATCTACTGCAAGCTTGTAAAAAGCAAATAAAATAGTTGTTTTATCCTGCTTCACACTAAGCAAATAGGTCATTACATGGGTAATTAAAGCTGAAATCTCAGAATCTCAGAAGCTATTTTAAAGAGTATCTAGTCTAACCTCCTCCTTATGTAATAACTGTAAAAGTATTTACATATTAGTAAAGTTAGTAAAGATTAGCATTTTGTGACTTAAAAAGGTTTAATTTTCAAGGAAGTTCTACTTTTGAGAAGTTACTCAATATTGGTCAAACATTTAAATTTCCCTTATCCTGACTTATTATACTCAGAACTTGGTCTATTCCTCTTTGTTTAATCATTATGTATATGGTATGATTTGAAGATCATTTACCACCTATTTATTCTCCTTGGTCTAGAGAACAGTTTATTAATATCATTTTTTTATTAATATCATTTTTAAAGTGTGGTACCCAGAACTTAAAACCCTGTCCTTTCTCCAATTGCTGACTGAACAACACAATGTAAAGAAGAGGCACCACATGTTTTATGTTGAATACTGTCCTTGCGTTGATACAGTCAATGGTTGCTTTGGCATTTTGGTCACTCTCATCACACTGTTGACTGATATTTCACTTGATGGCACACAAAACTACTAAGTCCTTATTAAACATAGTGCTGTTAAGCTAGCTGCACATAGCCATGCAAATATTGAAAATCCTGGAAATCTGTTTATGTCAGTAAATTATAAACATTTTCATCTGAGCCTTTGTTTTGGTAATGTAATTAGATATGCAAAACCTCTTTTGTTATGTTATCTAGATATATAGAATCATGTGACACAGAAAACATTTGGTTAAATAATATGTATCCCCTTTCTATTAGGAATGGTTCAAAATTATAGATGTTTGTTTTTTTTTTTTTGTTTTTTTTTTTGCGGTACGCGGGCCTCTCACTGTTGTGGCCTCTCCCGTTGCGAAGCACAGGCTCCGGACGCGCAGGCTCAGCGGCCATGGCTCACGGGCCCAGCCGCTCCGCGGCATGTGGGATCTTCCCGGACCGGGGCACGAACCCGTGTCCCCTGCATCGGCAGGTGGTCTCTCAACCACTGCGCCACCAGGGAAGCCCAGATATGTTGTTTTTTAATTTTCATTACAAAAATTCTAGCAATAGATGATTTTTCACTCAGATCCAAAATCCATGTCATCTGATCATTCAATTTTTCCAAAATGAGTATCCAAATGGATTTTTACTTTCTAAAGTCATATTCTGCATTGAGAAATTCCCGTAATTTGGGATTTACATCCTGATGAGACTGAATTGTTTGTTTCAAAAAATGTACTCATTTAGAAGCCATGGCAACATACTTATTATTTGAGATCCTGCTGAGAAATATCATCTGGAAACTTATCATCAAATCTTAGCAAAGTATAGTTGCAATAACAATAATAATTATAATAAAAAATATTGAAGATTCCCATTTGCATGGAATCATATACAGTAGCTAACTGCCACCTTTTATAATGAGTTCATGTCAGTCTAAGAAAAAAATCGTATTTTTGTAGGAAAATTTGCCCACAATTTTGTCAGTACATATATGCTATCACACTAGTGATAATGTATAATTAATAATGCTACAGTGTGGGGAAGTCCCTGGCAAGCCAGTTGTTAGGACTCCACGCTTTCACTGCCAAGGGCCCAGGTTCGATCCCTGGTCAGAGAACTAAGATCCCGCAAGCCACACAGCACAGCCAAAAAGAAAAACAAACAAACAAACAAAAAACAGTTTGTACAACAAACACTGGCAATCATTTGTTTAAAAGTTATTAGAGGGACTTCCCTGGCAGTTCAGTGGTTAAGACTTGGCTCTTCCACTGCAGGGGGCACGGGTTCGATCCCTGGTTGGGGAACTAAGATCCCGCATGCTGCACAGCCAAAATAAATAAATAATAGTTATTAGAATTATTTATTCTGATGGTACAGTTAGAATGTAAACAAAAAATTCTACCAAATTAAAAATGCTTTTTTTCTTAATCAAACTTAAATGTTTCATTATCCTTCTGAATGCTTTTATGTGTACATTATTAATACATGGATTTAAGTTTCAATGTGGCATATGTGGTAGGTTGGCTCATTATACATGTATTCGAACATCCTTTTGGAATGTTCCTGTGTGTCAGAGGCTGTGAAACTAAAAATTACATTTCCCTTTCAGAGTCAGTTGAACAGAGCCTGTAGCAACCGGATTCTTTAAAATGCTTTAGCAAATGTCAGTCAGTCTTCCGTCGCTGTGAGTTGAAAGCAAAAGTTTGAAAGTCATAAGATCAAACTGTTTTGTGTTGAAGGGCATAACCTGTGTCTATCATGTAGGTCTTATCTCCCAAGTGATACCAAAATATATCTAAATATTATGTTATTTTAGAGCAATGATCACTTTATGTCAACGCTATGGCATAATCAAAACAACATAACTTCTTTATCTCTGGAGAATATTTCAAGGAAAACCCAATATAAATAATTTGACCAAACTTACTTTGACCTACTTAGTGACTGAGATTTAATACGTAATTATGTTAAGTCCATTTGTGTAATTTTACAGTTGGAGGGGAATGAAAGGCCTCACCATGCAGTTTTCATCCCTCAACGTCTTCTGTAATAAATGTTTGCTGAGCACCATCTACTGTGCTAGGTATGGACCCCAAGGTTAAGGAGCTCCCTAGAACCAGCAGTGAGAGGAGCTCCCCTAACCCAACTCCCAGCCCAGAGTCCCCTCCACTATTCTGTACACAAGCACATGTTCAATAAAATCCTATATTCTCTTCATTTACAAAACAGATTCAAAAGAACCTTTCCTCACAGTAAAAGAGAAAACAAAACATAATAAAAACTGTAAATGTATGCCCAGAAAACTTGCTCAAGGATATGTAATATATCCTAGCTATTTCTGCCAAATCATCAGACCAAATGGGGCTCATTTCCAACCTTGCTTCAATATTAATCCAGTGGGATTCTATATAGCAAGAGAGAGCTTAAACCAGAAGATCATTATCTGATACTACCATTTAAAAGTAGAAGAACTTATTATAGTTCATATTTGAAAAATGAGGAAGAGCGTTTATTTTAACATAATTCATTTTTTTATCTAGTTCACTTAGAGGATAATTTAATTGGAAAAGATCAAATGCACTGTTGAAAATATAAGTTTCCTAACGCTCAACAGGAGGATATTGGTAATGAAGAGAAACTTGGCTTTCATCTTTATAACGTGGCATGCTTTAACATTTTGATGAATAGAGTGACTTACATGGAGTCAAAGACACGGCATTTGATGTTAAGGTCATGTTTTCTCCAACTATACTAAACTTTAAGTATCTTTTTGTGCTTATTTTATTTATAATTTACTATCAGTTATATATTACTATAATTGATAGTAGGCAAGAAGCCAAAAAAATCAGGCTTCCTCTAGTTTATTTTTTTAATAAATAGTAGCATCTCTTCACAGGTACTGAAAATAGAGGACCCCTTAAACAAGATCACAGATAATCTTTCCTTTGCATTCTTTAATACATTCTTTTAATCCAGGAAACTGGATTTTTCAGAGATTTGATTTCAAAATGGTTTGCTGAGAAGCTGAGAGGACTTAGCTTAGTCTGAGGGCAATTTCCTGAAAAGGTTATAATAAAGGGATCCACCAGATCCCATACATTTTCTTGGTTGACAGTATCTGTAGGAAGACATGGCCCCCCTCCCTGCACACTAAACACATATACCAAGAGCATCATATAACAAGTTGTATTACTGACTCTACTTCAATATAATGGAGGGAAAACAGAGCTACCAATCTGAATACATGAAGTCCAGTCTAAGATCTGCTATTTATTTTGCCAATTAGTACCAGAGAAATAAGTATGGTCTTCTCTTACTGGAAAATGTACAATGGTTAGTAAGAGAAACAAACCAGAAAATGAGCCTGGTATTTGCAATTATGTATGTTTTAAATATGAAAAACATTGATATTAAAAGCATGACCAAAAGAATATTATGGCTCTGGTTTTACCAATCAAGAAGAGAATGTTTCATTTGTGTATTAACAACTCAGTGACTCACATCCAATCTAGTTGCCCTCTCTCAGGCTAGGAAAATTCTAATTCTGTGACTTGCTGAGCACAAAATGAAATTACATTTTTTGCTTGCTTACTGGAAGTCCTTCTTTGTCATTCCGTATTCCATGCCCCAGTGATCCTCAATGACAGACACATGTTAGAATTTACTGAGGATCTTTAAAAAATGATGTTACTAAGGTTCTGCTTCTAAGGGTTCTGATTTAATTGGTTTTGGGGTAGCTTCAGTAGAAATTTCAGTTATACAAAAGAAAATTTTATCTCTATTTTAGAGTTGGAGTGAACTTGTCTCACATTAAGGGTATCAGGCACCATGCAAACTGTTTAAAGTCAAAAAAGTGAGTTTATCTTGGAATATAAGTCCTCTGAAACTGTGATTAGTATTTTTCCTTCCATCCATCACATTCTCCCTCTAAAAACAAGTATGCATATTCAACCGCTATCCGTAGGTTGACAGAGCACATACTACTAACTAAATTTTAATAATGGTGATGGAATGACATTAATGCCACCCAAATATCTTTCATAACCCATCTTGTTAACATTAACATATGTCTGGAATATGGGTTTCCAAGTCTAGGGTACAAGTTATACATATGGTTTCAGCATATTACTCCCTAGCCCTCTGAGAAAATCAAATTCAAGACCTCAACTTTCTTAACAAAAGGCTATAAATAATTCAGAACCTTGAACACGATAGATATGAACTCATGTAAAGTAACATTTCATGGGGACCTATTTTGCATAAAAAATTTTTCCAGATGATGAAAGAGTGTAATGAACAAAACAAGAGTGTTTGGTGTCTAGAAGGAGGAGATAGATCTGTGTTATAATGAAGGGTGCTATGGTGACCACAAAATAATGTGCTAGCAGAATGTGGTAGTCTGCCGCCACCATCTCAAATATCCGTGTCCCCTGGTGTCCATGCCCTGTATGCATCACACTAAACTTGGTCTGTGTCACCAATAGCACGGAGGAAAAAGTAATGGTATGCCACTTCTGAATCAGGTGATAAAAAGGCTATGCTTTCCATCTTGAGTGTTTCTATCCTTCCCTTGGATCACTCTCTCTTGGATCCCTTGCTCTGGGGAAATCCATGTCCCTCAGGAAGGATCCATGTAAGGTGGCATGAAAACCTCATGCCAACAGCCACGTGAGTGAAATTGGAAGCAGTCTGTTCAGCCCCAGTTAAGTCTTGAGATGACAACAGCCCTGGTCGACCAGTTGACTGTAACTTCAGGAGACACCCTGAACTATAAGTAGCCACCTAAGTTGCTCCTTGATTCCTGACCCTCAGAAACTGTGGGAGCTAGTAATAAATGTTAGCTATTTTAAGCTGGTAATTCTTGGAGTTATGTTTGACACACCAATAGATAATGAATACAGAGAATATTCAGAAGAAAGAGGAAGGGAGAGACCTGTTACAACTAGAGAGCTAGCAGAAAGTTTGAAGAAGGGATATGAAATAGGGCTTAAGAGATGAAGGGCATTCATATGTAAGTGGTGGAGGGACACAGGCATCCCAAGGTGTCTGGATAGTTTGCGTTAATGCAGAAATTTTGACTGTGATGGGTATGATGTATGGAAGATGCGGGCATTGGTTACTGGAACTTCCCATAAACACATATAGGATAGGAATGGATGAAAATGATAAAACTCTGTTGGGCTTTTTTTTTTTTTTTTTTTTTTTTTTTTTTTTTTGTGGTACGCGGTTCTCTCACTGCTGTGGCCTCTCCCGTTGCGGAGCACAGGCTCCGGACACGCAGGCTCAGCAGCCACGGCTCACGGGCCCAGCCGCTCCGCGGCATGTGGGATCTTCCCAGACCGGGGCACAAACCCACGTCCCCTGCATCGGCAAGTGGACTCTCAACCACTGCGCCACCAGGGAAGCCCCTCTGTTGGGCTTTGAATGCCTACCTGAGGAGTTTGTGTGTTACCTGATAGAAATCTGTATTTGTAGAAAAGAATTTCAGCCACTTTTGACAATGAATTGGAAGAAAAGAAAAAAGATCAGCCAATAGCCTTTCAGGAAAATGATGAAGCCTGCAAAAGCTTTGGCTTGGGACTAGAAAGAAGCAAGAGAGGAACAGCTAGATAGACAGGGTTTAGGCCTAATCAAAGGGAGTGATGGCTGAATTGATGCAGGGGACACATAACAATGGCTCATGTTTTCAGCCTGCAGGTGGTGAATGGAGAGTGATGTCCTTAACAGAGGCAAAAAGGAGGAGGGAAAGGTTGGGGGAAGATGATGAGAGCTAACCAGGCACGTAAATAATAAGTCCTGACATTGGTGTAGCACTCTGGCATTTACAAAGTAACCTGGGGCCATTATAGTATTTGTTCTGTAGAACAGATTCTGTAGAGAAAGGGCAAATCTCATCTTCATTCGAGGGAGAAAGAAAACCAAGAAGATTAAGAATAATTCACCTGGTCAAGGTCACAGAACTGGTAAATAGTAGATATGGGACTAGAATTCGTGTGCCCTAATTAATAGTTCTGTGTTTTTTCCACTATATTCAGCTAGTAATACAATTAGTAATATACTTTTTTATTTTTATTTATTTATTTATTTCTGGCCACACCACGTGGCATGTGAATCTTCCCCGACCAGGGATGGAACCCATGTCCCCTGCAGTGGAAGCATGGAGTCTTAACCACTGGACCACCAGGGAAGTCCAGTAATATAATTGTTAATAAAAAAGCTCTAGAAATGCACAGCTGTGTGCCTTTGTGTCAGGGAAAGCAGAGAGTGAAGGGAAGACACAAAGCTGTTTCATACATTCCTTCACTATTATCAAGTTAGAAAATCAGTGACACATCTCAAGTTTAACCTTTTCAGGAACGTACCATCAGACTAAGTGTAAGAGAGTTCATTCTCCCTTGACCTTTCTCAGTTTCTCATTGACAACTTTTATAACCTTCTCTTGGAAAATCATCTTTCCTTTACGTCTGTTGAAAGACTTCCAGGTTTTTGAAACTATCTACAAGCTAACAATCATGCATTTGAATTATATGTATAAATGGTTTATTCATAGTGTACACTATGTTTCTTGTGTAAGAACAGTCATCGGAGGAATGTAGATGATGTTACTGATGAAAATACCAGTAGCACACTGGAAATCCAATCCAGCTCCTAGATTTATTTTAAACCAAATGTAAATATCACAACTAGATTGAAAATGTTTAAAATGATGACAACACAAACTTGTTCAATTTTGTCCATATTTTTAGGCAGGTACAGTCTGGGAGATTAATCAGATAATTGGATGATTATAAGAAAATAGGATTCCAAATCTTAAGGTCCTTCAGGATTGTCATAAGTGTGTATTTATCCACAGGAAATTCTTTTTTTTTTTTTTTTTCTAGTAGGTCTGTGTCTTTATTCCTGTCTTACCCCTATGTTCTTCATGACATTTTTTTTTCTTAAATTCCATATATATGTGTTAGCATACAGTATTTGTCTTTCTCTTTCTGACTTACTTCACTCTGTATGACAGACTCTAGGTCTATCCACCTCATTACAAATAGCTCAATTTCATTTCTTTTTATGGCTGAGTAATATTCCATTGTATATATGTGCCACATCTTCTTTACCCATTCATCTGATGATGGACACTTAGGTTGTTTCCATCTCCGGGCTATTGTAAATAGGGCTGCTATGAATATTTTGGTACATGTCTCTTTTTGAATTATGGTTTTCTCAGGGTATATGCCCAGTAGTGGGATTGCTGGGTCATATGGTAGTTCTATTTGTAGTTTTTTAAGGAACCTCCATACCGTTCTCCATAGCGGCTGTACCAATTCACATTCCCACCAGCAGTGCAAGAGTGTTCCCTTTTTTCCACACCCTCTCCAGCATTTATTGTTTCTAGATTTTTTGATGATGGCCATTCTGACTGGTGTGAGATGATATCTCATTGTAGTTTTGATTTGCATTTCTCTAATGAGTAAAGATGTTGAGCATCCTTTCATGTGTTTGTTGGCAGTCTGTATATCTTCTGTGGAGAAATGTCTATTTAGGTCTTCTGCCCATTTTTGGATTGGGTTGTTTGTTTTTTTGTTATTGAGCTGCATGAGCTGCTTATAAATTTTGGAGATTAATCCTTTGTCAGTTGCTTCATTTGCAAATATTTTCTCCCATTCTGAGGGTTGTCTTTTGGTCTTGTTTATGGTTTCCTTTGCTGTGCAAAAGCTTTTAAGTTTCATTAGGTCCCATGTGTTTATTTTTGTCTTTATTTCCATTTCTCTAGGAGGTGGGTCAAAAAGGATCTTGCTGTGATTTATGTCATAGAGTGTTCTGCCTATGTGTTCCTCTAAGAGTTTGATAGTGTCTGGCCTTACATTTAGGTCTTTAATCCATTTTGAGCTTATTTTTGTGTATGGTGTTAGGGAGTGATCTAATCTCATACTTTTACATGTCCCTATCCAGTTTTCCCAGCACCACTTATTGAAGAGACTGTCCTTTCTCCACTGTACATTCCTGCCTCCTTTATCAAAGATAAGGTGACCATATGTCCGTGGGTTTAACTCTGGGCTTTCTATCCTGTTCCATTGATCTATCTTTCTGTTTTTGTGCCAGTACCATACTGTCTTGATTACTGTAGCTTTGTAGTATAGTCTGAAGTCAGGGAGCCTGATTCCTCCAGCTCCGTTTTTCGTTCTCAAGATTGCTTTGGCTATTCGGGGTCTTTTGTGTTTCCATACAAATTGTGAAATTTTTTGTTCTAGTTCTGTGAAAAATGCCAGTGGTAGTTTGATAGGGATTGCATTGAATCTGTAGATTGCTTTGGGTAGTAGAGTCATTTTCACAATGTTGATTCTTCCAATCCAAGAACATGGTACATCTCTCCATCTATTTGTATCATCTTTAATTTCTTTCATCAGTGTCTTATAATTTTCTGCATACAGGTCTTTTGTCTCCTTAGGTAGGTTTATTCCTAGATATTTTATTCTTTTTGTTGCAATGGTAAATGGGAGTGTTTCCTTGATTTCACTTTCAGATTTTTCATCATTAGTATATAGGAATGCCAGAGATTTCTGTGCATTAATTTTGTATCCTGCAACTTGACCAAATTCATTGATTAACTCTAGTAGTTTTCTGGTAGCATCTTTAGGATTCTCTATGTATAGTATCATGTCATCTGCAAACAGTGACAGCTTTACTTCTTCTTTTCCAATTTGGATTCCTTTTATTTCCTTTTCTTCTCTGATTGCTGTGGCTAAAACTTCCAAAACTAGGTTGAATAAGAGTGGTGAGAGTGGGCAGCCTTGTCTTGTTCCTGATCTTAGTGGAAATGGTTTCAGTTTTTCACCATTGAGGACGATGCTGGCTGTGGGTTTGTCATATATGGCCTTTATTATGTTGAGGAAAGTTCCCTCTATGCCTACTTTCTGCAGGGTTTTTATCATAAATGGGTGTTGAATTTTGTCAAAAGCTTTCTCTGCATCTATTGAGATGATCATATGGTTTTTCTCCTTCAATTTGTTAATATGGTGTATCACGTTGATTGATTTGCGTATATTGAAGAATCCTTGCATTCCTGGAATAAACCCCACTTGATCATGGTGTATGATCCTTTTAATGTGCTGTTGGATTCTGTTTGCTAGTATTTTGTTGAGGATTTTTGCATCTATGTTCATCAGTGATATTGGCCGGTAGTTTTCTTTCTTTGTGACATCCTTGTCTGGTTTTGGTATCAAGCTGATGGTGGCCTCGTAGAATGAGTTTGGGAGTGTTCCTCCCTCTGCTATATTTTGGAAGAGTTTCAGAAGGATAGGTGTTAGCTCTTCTCTAAATGCTTGATAGAATTCGCCTGTGAAGCCATCTGGTCCTGGGCTTTTGTTTGTTGGAAGATTTTTTATCACAGTTTCAATTTCAGTGCTTGTGATTGGTCTGTTCATATTTTCTATTTCTTCCTGATTCAGTCTTGGCAGGTTGTGCATTTCTAAGAATTTGTCCATTTCTTCCAGGTTGTCCATTTTATTGGCATAGAGTTGCTTATAGTAATCTCTCATGATCTTTTGTATTTCTGCAGTGTCAGTTGTTACTTCTCCTTTTTCATTTCTAATCCTATTGATTTGAGTCCTCTCCCTTTTTTTCTTGATGAGTCTGGCTAATGGTTTATCAATTTTGTTTATCTTCTCAAAGAACCAGCTTTTAGTTTTATTGATCTTTGCTATCGTTTCCTTCATTTCTTTTTCATTTATTTCTGATCTGATTTTTATGATTTCTTTCCTTCTGCTAACTTTGGGATGTTTTTGTTCTTCTTTCTCTAATTGCTTTAGGTGCAAGGTTAGGTTGTTTATTCGAGATGTTTCCTGTTTCTTAAGGTGGGATTGTATTGCTATAAACTTCCCTCTTAGAACTGCTTTTGCTGCATCCCATAGGTTCTGGGTCGTCGTGTCTCCATTGTCATTTGTTTCTAGGTATTTTTTAATTTCCTCTTTGATTTCTTCAGTGATCACTTCGTTATTAAGTAGTGTATTGTTTAGCCTCCATGTGTTTGTATTTTTTACAGATCTTTTCCTGTAATTGATATCTAGTCTCATAGCATTGTGGTCGGAAAAGATACTTGATACAATTTCAATTTTCTTAAATTTACCAAGGCTTGATTTGTGACCCAAGATATGATCTATCCTGGAGAATGTTCCATGAGCACTTGAGAAAAATGTGTATTCTGTTGTTTTTGGATGGAATGTCCTATATATATCAATTAAGTCCATCTTGTTTAATGTATCATTTAAGGCTTGTGTTTCCTTATTTATTTTCATTTTGGATGATCTGTCCATTGGTGAAAGTGGGGTGTTAAAGTCCCCTACTATGAGTGTGTTACTGTCGATTTCTCCTTTTATGGCTGTTAGTATTTGCCTTATGTACTGAGGTGCTCCTATGTTTGGTGCATAAATATTTACAATTGTTATATCTTCTTCTTGGATCGATCCCTTAATCATTATGTAGTGTCCTTCTTTGTCTCTTCTAGTAGTCTTTACTTTAAAGTCTATTTTGTCTGATATGAGAATTGCTACTCCAGCTTTCTTTTGGTTTCCATTTGCATGGAATATCTTTTTCCATCCCCTTACTTTCAGTCTGTATGTGTCTCTAGGTCTGAAGTGGGTCTCTTGTAGACAGCATATATATGGGTCTTGTTTTTGTATCCATTCAGCCAATCTGTGTCTTTTGGTGGGAGCATTTAGTCCATTTACATTTAAGGTAATTATTGATATGGATGTTCCTGTTCCCATTTTCTTAATTGTTTTGGGTTCGTTATTGTAGGTCTTTTACTTCTGTTGTGTTTCTTGCCTAGAGAAGTTCCTTTAGCATTTGTTGTAAAGCTGGTTTGGTGGTGCTGAACTCTCTCAGCTTTTGCTTGTCTGTAAACGTTTTAATTTCTCCATCAAATCTGAATGAGATCCTTGCTGGGTAGAGTAATCTTGGTTGCAGGTTTTTCTCCTTCATCACTTTAATTATGTCCTGCCACTCCCTTCTGGCTTGTAGAGTTTCTGCTGAGAGATCAGCTGTTATCCTGATGGGGATTCCCTTGTGTGTTATTTGTTGTTTTTGCCTTGCTGCTTTTAATATGATTTCTTTGTGTTTAATTTTTGACAGTTTGATTAATATGTGTCTTGGCGTATTTCTCCTTGGATTTATTCTGTATGGGACTCTCTGTGCCTCCTGGACTTGATTAACTATTTCCTTTCCCATATTAGGGAAGTTTTCAACTATAATCTCTTCAAATATTTTCTCAGTCCCTTTCTTTTTCTCTTCTTCTTCTGGAACCCCTATAATTCGAATGTTGGTGCGTTTAATGTTGTCCCAGAGGTCTCTGAGACTGTCCTCAATTCTTTTCATTCTTTTTTCTTTATTTTTCTCTGCATCAGTTATTTCCACTATTTTATCTTCCACCTCACTTATCCGTTCTTCTGCCTCAGTTATTCTGCTATTGATCCCATCTAGAGTATTTTTTATTTCATGTATTGTGTTTTTAATCGATGCTTGATTCATCTTTAGTTCTTCTAGGTCCTTGTTAACTGTTTCTTGCATTTTGTCTATTCTATTTCCAAGATTTTGGATCTGGGAAATAGAATCTTGGATCATCTTTACCATCATTATTCTGAATTCTTTTTCAGGTAGACTGCCTATTACCTCTTCATTTGTTAGATCTGGTGGGTTTTTATCTTGCTCCTTCTCGTGCTGTGTGTTTTTCTGTCTTCTCATTTTGCTTATGTTACTGTGTTTGGGGTCTCCTTTTTGCAGGCTGCAGGTTCGTAGTTCCCGTTGTTTTTGGTGTCTGTCCCCAGTGGCTAAGGTTGGTTTAGTGGGTTGTGTAGGCTTCCTGGTGGAGGGGACTAGTGCCTGTGTTCTGGTGGATGAGGCTGGATCTTGTCTTTCTGGTGGGCAGGTCCACGTCTGGTGGTGTGTTTTGGGGTGTCTGCAGACTTTTTATGAGTTTAGGCCACCTCTCTGCTAATGGGTGGCGTTGTGTTCCTGTCTTGCTAGTTGTTTGGCTTAGAGTGTCCAGCACTGTAGCCTGCTGGTCGTTGAGTGAAGCTGGGTGCTGGTGTTGAGATGGAGATCTCTGGAAGATTTTTGCCGTTTGATATTATGTGGAGCTGGGAGGTCTCTTGTGGACCAGTGTCCTGAAGTTGGCTCTCCCACCTCAGAGGCACAGCACTGACTCCGGGCTCCTCAATTTGGGATGATGTGTTGTCTATTCATGTATTCCACAGATGCAGGGTACATCAAGTTGATTGTGGAGCTTTAATCCGCTGCTTCTGAGGCTGCTGGGAGAGGTTTCCCTTTCTCTTCTTTGTTCTCACAGCTCCTGGGTCTCAGCTTTGGATTTGGCCCCGCCTCTGCGTGTAGGTCGCCGGAGGGCGTCTGTTCTTTGCTCAGGCAGGACAGGGTTAAAGGAGCAGCCTCTTCGGGGACTCTGGCTCACTCAGGCCGGGCGGGAGGGACGGGCACGGAGTGCGGGGCGAGCCTGCAGCGGCAAAGGTCGGCGTGACGTTGCACCAGCCCGAGGCGCGCCGTGCGTTCTCCCAGGGAAGCCGCCCCTGGATCCCGGGACCCCGGCAGTGGCGGGCTGCACAGGCTCCCGGAAGGGCGGTGTGGGCAGTGACCTGCGCTCGCACACAGGCTTCTTGGCGGCGGCAGCAGCAGCCCCAGCGTCCCACGCCCGTCTCTGGGCTCCGCGCTTTCAGTCGCGACTCGCGCCCGTCTGTGGAGCCCCTTTAAGCAGCGCTCTTAATCCCCTCTCCTCGCGCACCAGGAAACCAAGAGGGAAGAAAAAGTCTCTTGCCTCTTCGGCAGCTCCAGAGTTTTCCCGGACTCCCTCCCGGCTAGCTGTGGCACATTAGCCCCCTTCAGGCTGAGTTCTCGTCGCCAGCCCCAGTCCTCTCCCTGCGCTCTGACCGAAGCCCGAGCCTCAGCTTCCAGCGCTGCGCGCCCCAGCGGGCGAGCAGACAAGCCTCTCGGGCTGGTGAGTGCCGCTCGGCACTGATCCTCTGTGTGGGGATCTCTCTGCTTTGCCCTACCCAGGTATGTGGGGGGTTTCTTGCCTTTTGGGAGGTCTGGGGTCTTCTGCCAGCGTTCAGTAGGTGTTCTGTAGGAGTTGTTCCACGTGTAGCTGTATTTCTGGTGTATCCGTGGGGAGGAAGGTGATCTCCGCGTCTTACTCTTCCGCCATCTTACCCGGAAGTCCCCCACAGGAAATTCTTAATGAGAAATTGTTGTTTTTAGAACAGAATGTCCTGCAATATTTTTAAAAGATAAGATTTAATCAACTTTAAGTTGTGCTTGATAATGACTCTGCATGTATGTACAGCATGAGAAAGTGGGTAAATCTTCCTGGGGCTTAAAGAAAGACTTCACATAGTAGGTGTTATGTAAGATAGGATTTAAAGGATGAGTAGAAGTGAGGAGAGGAAAGAGTCAAGGGCAGATCACTCCAGGCAGAAAGAAGAGGACAGGTAAAAAGACACTGGAGAACTAACATAGTTCCTGATATTGAAAGAGTTTATTGTTGGAAAATAAATGTAAGGAGTTAAAGCAAGCCTTGGGTAGGTTTCCAATCAAAGTCGCTTGGATATGGTGCAGAGGTTTAAAGATTTATTCTGGATATAAATATTCACTTAACATGTTTGTATAATGAAATAAGACTGGGATATTACATCACCCTGAGGTCAGTTTGAAAGATTAGAAAGAGATGAATATAGAGGAAGAGAAATGTAATGTCCAAGTGAGAGAAGATGAGGGATTGAAATAAAGCTATGAAAGAAGAAGAGAGAAGCATGTGAATTATTTGGCAGGAAGGAGTGTGTCTGGTGGAGGCAAATGGATGGGTAATGGTGCCAGTCCTGAAGGTGAGGGAGCAGGGGCCTCGTAATTATTTTCCAACAAAATCTATGAATACGGGTGTATAAACCTCTGAAGACCAGGTTTCTGAAGTCCTCAGATGCAAATGAGACGTAGCCTGGAGTATCTTGCATTGTGGCTTGAGAAAAAGGAAAGACATTAGTCCCCAGTAGGGTTCTTTTATTATACTGGAGTTGGAAAGATACAGAACACAGTCAAATTGAATTGGTGAATTCAGAGAAGTAGGAGCAATTAGGAAAATTGGATGGAAATTAGCTATAAACATTCTGATGTAAAGGAGAGCTATGAGAAGTCAGAAGGCTATTTTCTGATGAGTAAAAATACATGCAAAAGGAGTGAAAGCAAAAACAAGAAGGAAACACTAAGAAGGAGGTAAAAGGAAAGAAAAGATGTAGAATCCAGCAACAAATGAACTACATATTAAATGAAGCAAGATGAATTTCAAAACTCAGAGTTGTTTTGACTAATACAAGATGTCTGTTCACATTATATAGGAAACTCGTCAGAGATTGAGGAAAATGTGGTTTCTTTTCTCTGGAAGAAACATATTGTAATTCCCACACGGGATTCATATTATTCTCCTAGGCAATCACCTTCTGTACAAGAACATCTCCTCACAGAGTCCACAGAACATCTGATGTTCCACACAGAACATCTTCTTTCAGGCCTCACGGAAAAATCAGTTCTTCACATCTTTCATTGTAAATGGGGCCTCTGCTGGTCTTGTGAGGACTGCTGGATAGCCAATTCCAATTCCCCTTAAAAATCTTCCTTCCTGGGGGTTTAGGAAGAATTGATTCTAGGGAGACGTTTGACTCTTCCTTATCAGTTGCAATTTAAGAGTTTCCTTTCTTAGCGTTAAAGTCACATTTTGAAAAGACTATAGAAATACCTCCTCTTTGTCTTTAATTATAAGGGGTCTAATATCTATAGTGTATTCATTTTCCCCAAGACATTTGATCGATCTCTGGGCACACCAGGTACCTACAGCATGAAAAAGACTAATGAATCCTTTCACAAAAAAGCATTTAACCCATATAAGCATTATCTTTTTATTTCATTACAAGAAATACAAGTTACCTTATATTGTTACTTCAGACTGTGTACATCAAAAGTCAATTCTTGCTAAGACACAGCAAACTGAAAAATAGTTTTATTTTGATTTAATTAATTAATGCCAGGTCATAACTTCTGTTGGCAATCCATTTATTTCCTGAGTAATTTGAAACTAACAGCTCATTCCAATGCTTTGGGCAGTGATCCTCTCTGCATGAGAACCTCAGTTTAGGGGTAGATATTTTTGCAGGGCTTGTAATATTTCAGGAATAAGCAAAGTCATAATGGATTCGAGTAGGTGATTGGTAAAGTCAGTTCTGCTAAGAGATTCAACAATTCTGTGTTTGCAAAACTGTGTTTTAATGGGTGTCATAACTACACCCTCTGGTTAGGAAAGGAATTTTGAAGGAAAGTGCTTATTTTTTTGGCTGTCTTGCCTCTTGAGTTCCTGGAAATGAAAGTCACAAATCTGTCCTCAAACTTCACCAACAGGTCTTTTCTATTTCTATTCCATCAGAGTGGAATCTCTTTCTGTTTCATCTTGAAAATCTGAGAGAAAGAGGAATATAGAAGATTAAGTTGATAAAGTGAAGTAGAGTCAGTCAAAAAATAACATTCACAGAAGTTCTAATATCAACTACCTTGTTACCATTTCTTAATGCTAACTTTGAATTGTGAAATTGGCTTTAGAGTACATGGATTCCACAAAAAAGACGCCATTTTTGAGATGTGACTAGATAACCCCATTGGTGTTTAAGCAAGGAAAGGAACTGACAGAATAGTTCAGTTTAATTAAATGTTCTTTTAGTTTTAAATGCAAAATTTTGTGTGTGATATATTTTATAATCATGGGTATTTGCACAGATATTTTTGTTATTCTAAAATATCTGCTCAGCTACCTTCCTCTTAGAAAATAACATTAAAGGAGGAGAAATAAAATTTACATTAAACAAATACTTATTCTAAAAATATTTAGAAATGTTGGGCTATTCTCAATGATGGAATTCAATCAAAAATCCCTGACTTTTAGGTGCTTATATTATAATGGTGGAGACATAATAAGTAAATAAGTAAAAATTACATGTCAGATCAGAGCTATTGTAAAAATAAGGCAGTTTACAGAATATAGGGAGTTATAGGCAGTGAATGGGAGGCATATTGCTATTTATTACATTCTTTTTATTGAGATATAAATTACATAATAATGGGCACTGTTTTAAGGGAACACTTTGATAAATTTGGACAAATATGTACACTTGTATAAACAATCAATGTACAGAACATTTCTATGTTCCCCCAAAATTCCCTTGTTTCAGTCAACAAATCTCCCCAAACACACCCTTCCCTGGTTAGTCATTAATATGCTTACTGCCATTATAAATTAATGTTGCCCTTTGTGTTTGACTTCTTTTATTCAGCATACTGCTTGTAATAGTCATACATCTTCTGTGAATAAATAGTGTGTTATTTTTATTAGTAGTTGTGTTACACAATTGTGTTACACAATTAGTAGATGTGTAAGGATATGCCATAATGCTTTTTATCCATTCACTTGTTAATAGGCATTTACATTGTTTCCAGTTTGGTGTTGTTATGAATAAAGCTGCTATGAACATTTACCTGCAAGTCTTTGTCTGGACATATGCTTTTTTTTTTTTTTTTTTTTTTTTTTTTGCGGTACGCGGGCCTCTCACTGTGGCGGCCTCTCCCGTTGCGGAGCACAGGCTCCGGACGCGCAGGCTCAGCAGCCATGGCTCACGGGCCCAGCCACTCCACGACATGCGGGATCCCCCCAGACCGGGGCACGAACCCGTGTCCCCTGCATCGGCAGGTGGACTCTCAACCACTGCACCACCAGGGAAGCCCTGGACATATGCTTTTATTTCCCTTAGGTAAATCTAGGATTGGAATTACTGGGTTGTAGGGTTGATGCATATTTACATTATTAAAAAATGCCAAATAGTTTTCCAAAGTGGTTCTACCATTTCATATTGCTACTAGGTATGTATGAGAGTTAATGTTGCTCTTTTTAATTTTAGTCATTACAGTGGATGAGTAGTGGTACCTTATTGAGATTTCTATTTGCATTTCCCTGATGACTACTGATGGCGAACATCATTCCATGAGCTTAGTGGACATTTGTATATTGTATTTGTGGACAGTCTGTTCAAATTTTTGCCCATTTATAACTGGGTTGTTATTCTGCTTATTAAGTTTTAAGGGTTTTTCACATATAGTTGATACAAGTCCTTTGCCATGTATGTGTATTGGAGGTGAGTGTGCTTGCACCATTTTCCAACTGAATACAACTTCCACAAGTGTTATATACTAATGTTTTCTGTCAAGGGATCTGATATAAGGGTCTCTAACTGTCAGTGTCCTATAAAATCTAGGGAGTTTCCCAGGAAGAAAAGCAGTATAAAATGTTTCTCATCTAGTGGTTTTGTTCTTTCAAAATTTATATCTCTCCAGTTTCTGTCTGCTTCTGGTATCATCTGGTACCATCAAGTAGATTTTTTGTTTGTTTCTCTATTTTATCTGCAGTGTATATATATATATATTTTAAGGGATTCTGCCATTACCAGAATCAGAACTCTAAATAAACTTATAAATATCTTATGAATTCTATTTATATTCATGTTTTTAAATCTTACACTCAGGAGTGTGTCTTTTATTTTAGTCATATCTAATTTTAAGTTTTTTAATCATATACTATCTCTATAAATGTTTTCTATCTCAGCAGTTAAATTGTTATTTTTCATATTTTATAATTCTGTTACTACTTTAAATGGATTTTTGTGATGTTTATTTCTAGCTTTTTCAGCCAAAGTGGAAAAACATACTTATATTTTTACTGTTATGTTCAGTTGTCTTTACCATGTAATTCTAGTGAATTTTGGATCTTTTACAAGTGTGTCTTTCTAAGTACAGAATTATAGAATCTACAAACAAAAAATTATTTGCCTTATTCTAATGTAAATATGTTATTTTATTTTTCATTCATATTGCTTTTGCCAAAACTTCAAAGAATTCTTAATGAATTATCATATTAGTTAGCATCTCCATGAAATTCCAGTCTTTAACTGAAATGGTTTTACTGTTAACCATATCAGAAAACATTTTTCTTTTTTTTGGTAAATAATTGTTATTGAATTATTTTCTTTCTAACTCCATGTCACTTGTGTATTATTATTGTATTTTTACTGCTAAATTTTATAGGTTTTCTCATCATCCTGCTGATATATTTATATAATTTTGTTCTTTTTTCATAATTAGTTATTCCCTGTATTAAAAGATCACCATCAGAAACTTTAGGTATAAACTACTGACTGAGGCAAGGTACACTGTTAAAATGATTAAACTCATGCAGACATTATAGAATTAACAGAAAATTCTCAGGATGTTGATCCAGAATTTGCCAGAGATAACTACTTTATACATATGTTTTAATCCATTTTATATATGGTAGTGTGTACCTGTCAATCCCATATTCCTAATTTATGCCCCACCTTTGGTAACCATAAATTTGTTTTCCACGTCAGTGACTACTTTATATTTTTAATTAATGAAATCAACCACTTAAAAAAAGAATATTCTAAAGAACTTTCTATGGATTATTCAAGAATATTTTTGTAAGAAGTCTTAAAGTAACAGAGCTCTGGGGATCTAATGTACAGCATGATGACTGTAGTTAATAATACTGTGCCGTATACTTGAACTTTCCTAACAGAGTAGACTTTAGTGCTCTTACCACACACGCACACACAAAAGGTAACTATGTGAGGTGATGGATGTGTTAATTAACCTGATTTGCTCGGTTAATTTTATGATGTTATGGATTAGGTTAAAGGATTTCTTATCATCATCCTCCTTAAATTTCCTGCTTTGTTACAAAGTGTTATTATTTTAATAAATGCCTGGATTTGACTTGCTTTTATTAGTTTATACATTTTCACCCATTATCATAAGTGACATGAGCTTTAACTATTTTTTTAAATTCTTTGTTACGTTTTATGTTAAATTTAAACTGGGTTGTGATATGAAATGGGAAACTTTCTTCTGCATCTAATATGTGAAATAGTACAAATAACCTTAACGTTATTTATTTTTATCTAGCTTTATTGAGATGTAATTCACATACCCTACAATTCACCTAATTAAAGAATAAACTTCAATGGCTTTCAGTGTATTTACAGGGTTGTGGGACCATCATCACAGTTTTTTCTCTAAATATTATCTCTCTTTTTCCAGGTTCATGAATCCAAGGAAGCCAAATTCTGAGGATTCACTACCCCCTCTCTTACTCCATTTTGAGCTCCCGGCCTCTCTCACAGCTCTTTGTTATATTTTCCAGACTATGGAGGAGGAAACCCATGCCAGTTCCCACTTCAGATTCTCAACAGAGCTGTCTACCTGGCTTATTACTGGTACTGTGTAGATTTCACAGCTTTCTGTCTTAAGGGAGGCAAGTAGCTTAGAGTTGGAAGTGGATTGTTAATGTAAGCAAAGCACCCAGGATTAAGAACATAGATCTCAATTCACCTGCTGACTCTTTACTGCATGCCTCAAGAATTACACAATATTAATACCCATCATCTAAAATTTCACTATTTTATTCCTGTAATATTAAGTTCCAGAAATAAGTGTGGCTTTGATAATGTTTAAGAATATAGTTAGGCATTCCATGCTCTTTATGGGTATTTGGGTTTTTTCCTCTTTTTTTTCTTAATTTATTGCAGAATATAATATGTGAAAATACAAGAATTGAAACATATACAGACATATTTATGTTCAACAAAATCTGAATATATTAAACTGTGAATATATTGATGACCACCCACAGGATTACTCAATATTTAAATCAACAGTCTTGGAATCCATTACTGAATTCAGCCTAATTACATTCAAATTCAATATAACATTTTCTATTTGATTGAGATTCAAATTAGAGGAGACATAATTCATATCAAAGTCAATTAGAAGCTTTGCAGAAACCAGCTCAGAATATGCTGTTCCAACAAAAAGAGCCCTGGCAGTCTACCTGACAATGTGCCAAAGAGTAATTTAGAATTAGCACAACTAGATATTTACTACTACCGTGTAAAGGACTTATCAAAGACTGAAGAACAGACAGTATATTTAAGTCTCTGTAAGCGAATAACTAAGATTTCTGTTACTAGTTTGCACATTATAAAAGCAGAAAGATACCTCAAATTTGTTTTGAATTGTTAATTGTGTGTCTTTAGTGCTCACTGATCTTTAATGTTTCTAGTGGTCATTTATGTGCATATAAGGCTTTCCAATACGATGTCAGCTACACAATGTTTAATATTTTCCCAGGTAAGCAAATACTAGTAAACAGAAATATATTTTTAAAAAACTCACAAACATTAATCTTGTTTGGGGGAATGTGCTGTGAATACAGAAATAGACAGGTGTGTTAGTGTGTGTGCACATATGAGTCTGTATATACAGGTTAGTGGAGAGTCACTGGATGTGAGAATGCAGACCTATTAATAAAATATCTACCAGGGTAGAAAGAGCCTTGCTTCACTTGCCAGATAATCTGTTTTAAAAATGTATAGCTGAGCTAAGGTTTTGACTGCAGCAGCTCTTTTCATATATAGAGATACTGTTTGTTATAAAATAAAATAAAACCTCTAGTTTAGTAGTCTAGCTAGTCAACCACTAGTTGTTCATGGAGAACAAACCATCACTAAAATTACGAGTTAGTGCTGAAAATGTAATGTATCATCATTAATATGACACCTACATTTAGGTGGAACAGAAGTAAAATAAGAATACCAATAATGAATGTGTTTCCTAACTTACTGACAAGGAAAACAAAATTGGGGATAAGTATTAAAGGAGAAATAATCTTTATAAACCTGATAGACAAACATTTATTTTTCTATTAAAGTTTGTAGTTAATAGTGACAGAGATATCTGAAATTTCAGTTTGCAAAATCGGGAGAATGTGAATCATGAATGCTCATCCAACAGTGTGTATCTCAATCTGTGTTTTGAGAGCATTTGTTCTGTGAGACACTCTTTGAAAAAAGGTTAGTAGATACATAAGCTCGTGAATCAAACTTCCTGCCCACCCTCTTATTCATGTTCTTGATTTACATTTGTATAATGCAGACTGTAAGAAAGCTTACAGAAAAAAAATCTATTTAGCATCCCTTAATCACGTTTTAATCAATCAGCTTACATTTGATAGAACAAGTGTCACACAGACACATTTTTTGAAATATTATGATTGCAAAATTCTATAGCTTTATTACTTGTCATGTTTTGATTTTATGTGTTGAAAAAAATGGTGAAAGACATAAATATTTAACCATCAGTGAAATGGTAAATTGAGGGAAAGGGACATCAGACAATCCAACTTTCCTGATAAAGTGTCACATATTCTACATATTGTTTTGTAACAAATGATTTAATGCAAGTTCTCCTCTATTTTAGGAAGTCAGTTGTTTTATTCTAGAAGCTTTTAAAGAAGATTGTGTATAGCATTATTATAATATGTAGTACAACTTAATATAATACTTTAATGTGAAAAATAACACATCAATATTTTGAAGTATATACAAATACACACGACTTAATATTTTATAATTAATACCCATTGATTCATCAATCAGGTTAATTAATACAATTTATCATGACAGTATCTGAAAAGTTCTCTGTCCTCCCTCACTGATTGAGTTCCCCTCCATTCCTTTGTTAGAGTTAATCACTACAATGAGTTTTGATTTGTCATTTATTGGACACTTTTTTTTTTAACATCTTTATTGGGGTATAATTGCTTTACAATGGTGTGTTAGTTTCTGCTTTATAACAAATTGAATCAGCTATACGTATACATATATCCCCATATCTCCTCCCTCTTACTTCTCCTTCCCACCCTCCCTATCCCACGCCTCTAGGTGGTCACAAAGCACAGAGCTGATCTCCCTGTCCTATGCAGCTGCTTCCCACTAGCTGTCTATTTTACATTTGGTAGTGTCTATATGTCCATGCCACTCTCTCACTTTATCCCAGCTTAACCTTCCCCCTACCCGTGTCCTCAAGTCCATTCTCTATGTCTGCATCTTTATGCCTGTTCTGCCCCTAGGTTTGTCAGAACCTTTTTTTTTTTTTTTTAGATTCCATATATATGTGTTAGCATATGGTATTTGTTCTTCTCTTTCTGACTTATTTCATTCTGTATAACAAACTCTAGGTCCATCCTCCTCACTACAGATAACTCAATTTAGTTTCTTTTTATGGCTGAATAATATTCCATTGTATATATGTGCCACATCTTCTTTTTCCATTCATCTGTTGATGGACACTTAGGATGCTTCCATGTCCTGGCTACTGTAAATAGAGCTGCAATGAACATTGTGGTACATGTCTCTTTTTGATTATGGTTTTCTCAAGGCATATACCCAGTAGTGGGATTGCTGGGTCGTATGGTAGTTCCAGTTTTAGTTTTTAAAGTAACCTCCATACTGTTCTCCATAGTGGCCGTATCAATTTACATTCCCACCAACAGTGCAAGAGGGTTCCCTTTTCTCCACACCCTCTCCAGCATTTATTGTTTGTAAGTTTTTTGATGATGGCCATTCTGACTGGTGTGAGGTGATATCTCATTGTAAAAAAGTTCTAAGATACACTATGAAAAGGACATTTTTATAAAGATAATCTGCCAACCACTACATTAATAAATGTGGGCAGGGATATGGAGTGTTCTGATTGTCCTATTTTAGATCTTTCAGTGGAAATCAGAGAAAGAATAAAGGAAGCATGGATGCTAGAGATACAAGAGACATCCAATTCTCCCACTTAATCTGAGACAAGAGTGTATTCATTTAAAAAAAATTGCATAAATAGAAATGGTTCAGTCATTCTAAAAAGTGAAATATAGAACTCAAGGAAGGCTCTTTCTGATTATTACAACACCAAAGTTTCCCATATTCTTTCTGTAAGTAAATTATTATAACTTAATTATTTGGCAGTATGTTAATGAAATCAGGGTCATGGTGATATGCTACTTTTTCTATCTTAGGGAACCTAGAAGATGAACAGAATATGGGCTTCTTATAACAAGTGAGGCATTTCCCTGTAATTGTCAGGAAAATCTTAACTACTGTTGAAACCATAGTCCACTCACTATAAACTAATCAGTCTGTCAACATCTGTTAGTCCTTTAAATACATTTATATACATCCTTAAAATAGTTTGTATGTGCATCTTTAAAAGTTTTCTCTGTTATTTAAATGGCCATTATTTTGGTCTCTCTCTGAAACAGTCTATACAGTAAAGATTTTGAATTTTCTATGGCAGTCTATGCAGATTAATCACTATAATCAACAACAAAATCAACAAAAATTAACATCTTTTAGAATATTAAAAACTAAATTTAATCCATATCTGGGACTTTTATGTCTCTATAAAGTAGCATGAAATTCCAAAATATTTATTATGTTTTAGGGTATTTTCACTAATTCTACTTGAAATTCACATGATTCTGAACCCCAGAAAGGCAAAACCAAATATACATAATATTTAAAAAATTAAAGTCTGTATTTCATTTCCAAAACCTTGCCATTAAAATGAGTTTTAAAACCACTTATTACCTTTGAAGATTATTATTAGCCATCTACCAAATTAGTATGCAAAATGATAATACAAGGGAGGGCTTCCCTGGTGGCGCAGTGGTTGAGAGTCCGCCTGCCGATGCAGGGGACACGGGTTCGTGCACCAGTCCGGGAAGATCCCTCATGCCGCGGAGCGGCAGGGCCCGTGAGCCATGGCTGCTGAGCCTGCGCGTCCGGAGCCTGTGTTCCACAACGGGAGAGGCCACAACAGTGAGAGGCCCGCGTACCGCAAAAAAAAAAAAAAAAAAAAAAAAAAAAAAAAAAAAAAGATAATACAAGGGAAATTGATTTTGTTGTTTTTTAAATCAGGAATTAAAGTTTTCTCAGATTTCCTAGGGGGAAAACATAGTATTTGAAATCTCCTTATTAAGAAAGTTCAAAATCTTCCCTGTGGTAGTCCTCACAAACTGAGTGTAAAAAAGCTAATAACCACTATTACGGTAAAGTTTGTTTTGAAAGGACTAAAAAGGGAAAATTAAGGAAAAAAAAGTAAATATAAAACAATCTTTACTGCACAGAAATTTCGAAGTTAAAACAACACTCATCTATATCTACCTGTTCATTTCAATCAGTAATTATTTCAGTGGGAGAACTGAAATCTCTTATAAATTAAAAAAAATCTTCTAGGAATGGCTTATGATCATGATGACCTTGGGAGAAATGGCATATTTTTCTCATTTATTTTATCCTCATAAATTTAGTTACCTTTTCCTATATTTTTTAACCCACATGTTAGAAAGCGGACTGATCTGAATATTAATAACTTTGGTATTGAACACTTTTGGTAACATAGCACTTCATACTTAACAAAGAGCATTAATATAAATTGACTTAATGGTAGAACATATTTTTTTGTGGTAGATATTATCCCCATGATTCCTGCAGAGAAAGAAGAGCTGCAGTCTTGTTGAGTGAATCCATAGCTAGGATGGACTTAAATGAGTCAAGTTTACCTTAATTTATGAATGCCCAAATACACTTCATTGGCAGGAGTTTGACATATTAGACCATGGTCTCATTCAGGAGTAAACACATGTAGATTTTAATTCTGCTTGCACTGTCTTTGGCTGCGTGATCTTGCACGAGCCACTTACCCACACTGTGTTTCTGTTCTCTGGAGGAGCAGGATAGCAAAGCTGTAACAGCACAAACCTTAAAGCCAATCTGTCTGGATTTGAGTCCTAATTCTGTTGCCTTTTGCCCGGTTGACTTTGTGAAGTTTACTTAACCTCTTAAGCATCAATTTTCTCACCTGTAAAATAAAGCAAATAAAAGTATTAACTTGTCAGGACATTATGAGGATTAAAATGAATAAATGTAAAGTACTTAAAAACTTTGCCTGGTACTCTGTAAGAGCTATATTTGCACTTGCTAAATAAGTAGGCCAGATGCTTTGCACAAGTATTTTTAATTCTTATGAAAGTCTGACAGAGTCAATAGAATTTGCTTTTTCCAAGTAAGAAACTAAAGCTTAGGACTTCAAGAATTTACTGAAGGATATTCATTTAGTAAGTGGTAGAGCTGGGCTTTTAGCTCACGTCGGTTGCACTCCAAAGCCTGTGCTTTTTTCCATTATATGATCCATAGCCTCAGCAAGATCACTTTCTCATGGGAAAAACAAAAAGAGATAGGGTGCAACTAAAATACGATAAAATGTGTATCTGAATCTATTGTCTCAAATGTTAGCACTGCAAAGTGATATGGGATATTGAGAAATAAATAGTAAATAAACAAATGAGATAATATTTGAGTTATTTGTAGAAAAATAAATAGTCCTTAATCAGTGAAAAAGTGGCAGCTATATCTTACCAGTACAGAATTGCTTGTAAACTATTTTTCCATTGACTCAATATCTCAGAGGTGATTAAGGAGTGCTTGGGTTTCAGTGTGGAAGAAGTTCAGGGTACGTGAAAAGGATGATTTTTCTGTGTTTATCTTACAAATTTGTGAGGGGTATACTCCATGTAAAAGTGCTTTCCACGTTTCAAGCTGCATAAAATGACATTTTAAATTAGGGAAAACTAGCAGTCCAAGATGCTAAATCAATGTTTCCATTTTCACCAGGCTGTGTTTGAAAAGCTAACATTTGGAGCTACATTTGTGGTAAAACACTAACTATTAAAGACACATTTGATCAGCATCGTCGGTTTCTTCTTCCAAAAATCATATGCCTAAATTTTAGTATCAACCCACAGGAAGTCAAGTCTTATTATACTTTTCCAAATCTTAAGAAATTGCACTTGGATAACTTTGTGTACTTTATGATACCATGGCAGTTATATTGTAATATGAGTAATGTGCTTTCTCTTGGGCATTTCAAAATATTTTATGATAATATGTTGGTTTAACTTCTGGTTTTTCAGACTTCAATTTTATTAAGGTTCAGTTAACACTAAGATTAAAACAATTGTTGTCAGCCTATTCATGTATTTACTTAATCATTAAATACCCATTAGGTGCTTGTGACTGTTTGAGGGGCGTAGGGTATACCAGAGAACAAAATTGACAAAGCTGCTCTTTCAGAGTTTTCAATATAATGAGGGAAGAGGAAAAATAACAGAGGTGATAAATAGATGTATGTTAGAAGATGTTAGAAAATGATACAAGTTGTGAAAAAAATTAAGACACATAAGAGGAATTAGAAGAGCTGGTTAAAGGAGAAAGAGAGGTTGTAGTTTGAAATAGACAAGATAAGATTCACTGAAAAGGTGATATTTGAACTAAAACTTGAGGGGATGGTAGTCATGTAAATGTTTCGTAGAAGGCTTTCAGGAAGAGGTAACTAACAATGAAAGGTCTACAGTCATGTCGGAAGAACAGCTAGAAGCTAAATCCAGCTGAAGGAACTTAGGTAATGGGTATAAAAGTAGGGGATGATGTCAGAGGAGGAAAAAGGGACTGGATTATGTAGGGACTTGCAGGCATTTGCAGACTGGCTTTTACGATGAGATGGGAAGCCATTTTCAGGGGTTCACCAGAAAAGTGACATGATCTGATTTGTATTTTAAAGAGATGATCCTGGCAGCTGTGTTGAAAATAACCTATAGAGATCAAGAGCAGAAGCAGAGAACTGTTAGGCAGTTATATTCTAAAGAGAAACAACTGGCTTTTCACTCTCCCATATCTTCTTCTTGACTCTTTTTCTGGTTATCAATGTGACCTTGAGCAAATCACATCTCTCTGGGCATACATTTCCTTATTTATAAAAAGAGAAAATTTGTTCAAAGAGATTTTAACTCTCTTTCCAGCTCTGCCAATATGTGAACCATAAATCTGCACATTTTCATAAAAACCAATTTCCTTCAGTACTCAAGCAAGTACTGATTATTTTAAAGATCTTTGTTTAATTTTTTGGCAAGCAATCATTGATTTTCGATCAATAAAAACTTGAGAAATTGCTGAGAACCTATTTCTAATTTGACAAATACTTGCTAAGTTGAAATAATTTATCTGCTAAAAACTAGTCCCTGAGGGAACACAGGAAGGAAACAAAGAATACCTGCCATCTAGCAGCCATCAGACTGCAGCCATTCTGGACGGTGAGCCCTGAGGAAACTCAGGATGTGAAAACACAGGATACTGGCCCCAGGTAGCCAAGGTGCATATCAAAGGAATGATGTCAGTGAGCCCAGACTCTTGCCATACAGAGAAAAGTGCTAAATTCCTTAACTTGAAATACCTACTTTTTTTTTTTTAACAGTAATCTTTTGTTCCTCCTACCTGCCCTTTGTTGCAAAACTCCTATATATCCTGGCTCCCTAACTTGCCTCCTTGGAGCGGTTTTCTCAGGGTTACTTGAGATGCTGCCTCCTAGGCTTGAAGTCCTCAGTATGTCCACCAAATAAAACATAACTCTCAAAAAATAAACAAATAAAAATAAAAATAAATAAAAACTAGTATCATGTTTGTGGCTATTTTGCCAAAGGAAGAGAGGAAAGAGAAAAGCCAATTTGATGGTCAATGAAGAAACTTGAAAGAGCTCAGAAAAAGTAATAAAATGAACGTAAAATTAAAGCAGTAAATTAATTTCCTATAGGTAAAAAAAGACTTAGAGCAGATTCAAAAAAAGGAAATGTTAAAAATCTACATTTTAAAGGATTCAGGATCTATATAAACATTTTAGTATTAGAAATGATTCCAGAACCTGAGAGGTTACTGGGCTTTTTATTATAACAGTACTACATGCTTTACAAATTTATGGAATGTGTTACATATTTGTTTTATAATTTCTTAATTAATGTTAGAATATTCAGTAAGTCTTTGTAATTTTTTCAATAGGACCTATATGAAAAATAAGGTGACATCTGTCTTTGAGTTAAAAAAAATCCTATTATGTAAATTAAGTAAAGTTTTAAATGTACAAATTGTTGAACGTGTTGGATATTTCTCAGAAATCTAATGAAATCAAACATCTATTTGAGTAAAGAAAAAAAAAGTTTAGAAGAAATAGCCTAGGTGTTAGCTCAGGATCTGGGCCAGACAGATTTTAGCTTAAGTTATGATTCTAAGACTTACTTACTCTGTGACCTTAAAAAAACTTTTCTTTTCTTTGAAATTCCATTTCCCTCTAAGTTGATATAATAGTATTAAATGACATAATGTATTAAAGTGCTTAACAAAGTAGCCAAAAGACGCTGGAAAATGTTTCCTATTATACTTACTATTAACTCATTGAGATTCCTTCTTGACTTTCGTTGTTGCCTTTATTTCCACGGAAACTGGATCCTGGAAGAGATAAAAAAATTGCATGTAATTTGGTTCTGTGCATTACAAGGCTTATTCTGACCCCATAGGTGACAACTTAAATGAAGGTTTTTCCTATCACACATTGCTCTTGTCCAACAGTGGTGATGAGGAGTGCCTCTTTGCTCCCCTTTGTCATGTTAATGACATGTCATGAGTCTGAACAAATTTTTAAAATTATTTTTTCCTGCTAAATACTCAGGCTGAAGGTGTCCATGGACAAAAAGAGCTTAGAAGACTAATGTAATAATTTATATGAGATATGAAGATTTGGACCAGAGAAGTAGCAGGTGGGGAGATGAGAAGTGTTTGAATTCTTGGTATATTTCAAAGGCAGAACCAATATAGATTGCTGATTGATCAGGTTGAGGGGTAGAAGATAAACAGCACCTAGGAATGACACCAAGATTATTGGCCTGAGCAGGAAGAAGAGTAGAGTCACCATTAACTGAGATTGAAAAAAAAAAAAAAAAAAGAGCTACTAAAGAATCTTAGTGGTAGGATTAGATACTAGGCACTAAGTTTTAGATATTTTCATTTTGAGACATCCATTAGATACCTATGTGGAAATTACGGTAAGCATAAATCTGTAAAGCATGTTATGTTACAATGTAAAACCAGTAACAGCTCAAACTCTGGACATCTTTTCCATTGCCCTCAAATTTTAATTGGCCCAAATACTTTAAAATATAGAGTTCAGAGGAAAGGACTTGATTGAAGATGTAAATTGCAAATCATTACAATAAAGGTGGTATTTTTAAAAATGAGACTGGATGAGATCACTTTGCGATACAAACTGAAGTATATAAAAAAAGGAAAGGTCTGAAGGATTGAGCCCTGGGCACATGAAGCGTAGATATTTAAAAAGATTAAAAGAAAAACTTAATCAGATGCTTCAAAAATTATTTCTTTTGTTTACTGTTTGCTTCTAAAGATATTTTCCAAACTTAAGAGATAAAAAAACACTGATCAAAATGGAATATAGCATTCAATTCTTATTATTATTATTTTTTTGCGGTATGCGGGCCTCTCACTGCTGTGGCCTCCCCCGTTGCGGAGCACAGGCTCCGGACGCGCAGGCTCCGCAGCCATGGCCCACGGGCCCAGCCGCTCCGCGGCACATGGGATCCTCCCAGACCGGGGCACGAACCCGTATCCCCTGCATCGGCAGGCGGACTCCCAACCACTGCGCCACCAGGGAGGCCCTCAATTCTTATTTTTATACTCAGATATTACGTGTAGAACACATGTGGGTACTTTTTTGCACTTCTTTTTAAATTTTTTACATAGATATTTGTAGTAGTACTGAAGTAGCCATGATTCCCCACTGACTTTCTTTCAATACTGACCATAAAAGGACATAGAAATTAGCATTATTATGATGAAATTTAAACTAAAATTTCTCATAGGTTGAGACCTATGAAATACAATGATCATTGCAACAGTAAGCTTTTCTATCTCTTGGAGAAAGTTTTAAGTTGACACTTTAAAAAATATTTTATAGCATTCTGAAAAACACCTCCTTGGACATTTAAGACTGTCTTGTTCTTCATAACCTTTTGTGGTCATAGTCCTCAGTATTGAGAGAGATGGAGAGCACCTAACATTTATTCTACATGGACTATTTAGCAAGTTCTTGTACAGACACGACATCCTATGTCACAGCAACAACCCTATGTCTTGGTTTTACTTTCCACTTTATAGACGACAACGAGACAAATAGAGATGTTTAAAACATACAGAAGTCACATATCCAGTAAGTGCTGAGCAGAGATTTGAGCTCAGTTCTGCCACATTTCATGTGAATTCCACTCTGCCTTTGCTACTCTAAAAGTGATCCATGGACCAGCAACATTGGCATCACCTGAGAGCTTGGGAGAAACGCACAATCTTGGGTACTATCTGAGACCTACTGAATCAGAATTTGCATTTTAACAAGTTCTCTAGGTGATTTACATGCATATTAAATTTTAAAAAGCTATGCCTCGTGGCCTTTTACCACTACCAATAGCGTTTGTGTATTTGAAGGTCCTATGCTGGTCACTATTGAGATATTCTGAAATTTGCAGTACACTTCAAAATCAAGCTGATAAAATTCACCAGAAGACCTGATTATTAAGTATATACATATATAGTCACAGACACACAAACATGGACACATACACAGACACACACACCTTATGGAAGAGGAGAGATGAAGAAAGAGACAGACAGAGAGACAGAGACAGAGAGATAGAAACAGAGAGAGATAGAGAGAAGACCTTACTGGAAAATATAACAAAAATATAGATAACAGCATAGGAAAATTGATTTAACAATTTTTATAGAATTAAGTTATGCAATTCATTGCAATCAGAACAACCTGCAAACAACTTCCTAACACTCTTCCCACATGCAAGAAATGCAAGACCCACATACCACGAGAAGAGAAAATACAAAAAATTGTGAGTGTAGTTGCTTCTGTTTTCCCAGATTACTGGTTGCCACACTATTTGTTATTAAAACTCCAAAAATATTGAAAGCCTCCAGGCATCATTTACTCTGCATCTGGAAAGAGCCTCCAGTGTCAAAGTATTAAACATATTTGTCACTTCAAAGTCATTGTTCTGTGTTGTTTGCATGTTTTTAATAAAGCAATAAACCTTGTAGAAATGATGAGAAAAGTTTCTGTGCGGGACATAGGAAGCATTAAGCTAGGCCCTAGAAACTCATACCTAAAGAGAGTGTTTTGCTTTTTTTTTTTAACTGACGTATAGTGGATTTACAATGTTGTGTTAGTTTCAGGTGTAGAGAAAAGTGATTCAGTTATACATATATAGGCATATTCTTTTTAGTATTCTTTTCCATTATAGGTTATTACAAGATACTGAGTATAGTTCTCTGTGCTATACAGTAGGTCCTTGTTGGTTATCTATTTTATAAAGGGTGTTTTGATCATAAAAACAACTGGAGACTGGTACTGCTGCAGTATGCTTTCTGCAGCAGATTTCTTGCTCTTTGAGTTCCCTTTTATTTCTTTGTATTCTATTTCTGAAATATTTTATTTTATAACTTTGAGATTTTAAAAAAATAGTTGTATGTATCATTTTTGGAAAATATTCAAAAGTGTGGATCCATAATCCTGACACACTGTATATGCTGATGTGTGGATATGCCAGGCACTGGGCATGAAGCCACTGGCAACAAGTTTCCCCTTAAGCTTAAGTCCAAGTCCTACAGGGCAGTTGGTTGAGGTTAAGGTGACACTCAGGTGATGTAATTGAAACTGACTGCACTGCTGGGCATTGTCGTAGTCAGGGAGGACTGATCGAAAAAAAAGTCAGGCTTTATTTTGTTTACTGCCTGATATGACATGTTGACTAGCAGGTTGTCCTATGGAATCAATCTTCCTAATTCTAGCTGTGTCACTCTGAGCAAGATAGTTGACCTTTCTGTGTCTTGTTTTCTTCATCATTCAAGTGGGAATAATATATATATATATATATATATATATATATATATATATATATATATACATTACAAAAAAATATATGAAATCTGAGATTTCAGTTAAGGGTAGGAAAGATGTTTTTCACAAGGAGAGTTTAAATGGGCATGATGACAAGTATTAGAGTCATTTTAGCTTGTACCCTGCCATGTACAGCTCATTCAGAAAACTGGTTCAGGGGGTCACTAAATCTATATATTTGTTTTTAAAATAAAGAGCATATGTATCAAGGAAAAATAAAACCCATAACCAAATTAAAAGGAAAGTGATAAGAAATATTTATAACATACATAAGAGCAAAAATTTGTAGCAAGAGTATGTCAGTCATTTGCAAAGTAACTTTAAAAAGGCAGAGAATTCAATAAAAAAATGGACAAATTATTTGCATAAGCACTTCACACACACACAAAGAAAACTAAAAGTTAAATACATAAAAATACTCAACTTCCTTAGTAATCAGTGAAATGTAAATTAAAATATCAGTGATATACAATAGCTTCAATCAGATTGGCAAAATTAAATGCTTGATAACACTCAAGGTTGCTATAAACTCATTTATTGTACTGAAAGGTGTACAGCTACTTGGGAGAACAATTTGATATTATGTAATAAATTGAAGATTCTAAATTTCACTTCCTATTGTTTAAGTTTGAGATAGATTTCAACAGTGTGCTGAAATATACTTGTTAATTACACCATTGTTCATCAATAGAAAAAACATTTTTTAACATTATTTTTATCCAGCTAAGTATTATACAAATATGTCAGTCTGGGTCCAATCAGGGGAAAGAAACCACACAATAGGTAAGACAAGAGAAGTTTAATGTAAAGAATTATTAAACTGTGATTTAAAAAGTAACTGTAAAGTACAAGGAAACTCTAAATGGTACCCTAGGGCTGAAAGATAGTACCCAAGGAAAGACAAACTTGGAGTGTTTCAGACCTTGGAAAAGTATAGCTCATCCCACTGGATAATAGAGAAGTTGATTGGGTTGCTGGGCAAACAGGCAACAACCCTTCAGAGTGCAGGCAGGGAGCAGGCAACAGACCTGTGTGTGTGTGTGTGTGTGTGTGTGTGTGTGTGTGTGGTAGAGGGGGTGGGAACCCTCTGGGCTACAACTGAGTTGAAGAGGGAATAGGGGGGGACCCGGAGGAAGATGGCGGAAGAGTAAGACGCGGAGATCACCTTCCTCCCCACAGATACATCAGAAATTCATCTACACGTGGAACAACTCCTACAGAACACCTACTGAACGCTGACAGAAGACCTCAGACCCCCAAAAGGCAAGAAACTCCCCACATACCTGGGTAGGGCAAAAGAAAAAAAGAATAAACAGAGACAATAGGATAGGGACGGGACCTGCACCAGTGGGAGGGAGCCGTGAAGGAGGGAAGGTTTCCACACACTACAAGCCCCTTCGCGGGCGGAGACTGCAGGTGGCGGAGGGGGAAAGCTTCGGAGTAGCGGAGGAGAGCACAGCAACAGGGGTGTGGAGGGCAAAGCGGAGAGATTCCGGCACAGAGGATCGGTGCCCTCAGGCACACACCAGCCCGAGAGGCTTGTCTGCTTGGCCGCCGGGGCGGGCGGGGCTGGGAGCTGAAGCTCGGGTATCGGCTTTCAGTCGGAGCGCAGGGAGAGGACTGGGGCTGGAGGCAGGAAGAGAGCCTGAAGGGGTTAGTGCTCCACGGCTAGCCCGGAGGGAGTCCGGGGAAAGGGTCTGGAGCTGCCGAAGAGGCAAGAGACTTTTTTCCCTTTTGTTTCCTGGCGCGCGAGGAGAGGGCATTAAGAGGGCTGCTTGGGGAAGCGCCGGAGACAGGCGCGAGCCGCGGGTAAGGCGCGGACCTCGGAGACAGGTGTGGGATGCTGGGGCTGCTGCTGCCGCCGCCACAAGGCCTGTGTGCGAGCGCGGGTCACTGTCCGCCCCGCCTTCCGGGGGGTCTGTGCACCCCGCCACAGCCGGGGTCCCGGGACCCGGGGACGGCTTTCCCGGAAAAGCGCACGGAGCGCCGCGGGCTGCTGCAACGTCACGCCGGCCCCTGCCGCCGCAGGCCCGCCCCACACTGCGTGCCCCTCCCTCCCCTCTGCCTGAGTGAGCCAGAGCCCCCGAATCAGCGGCTCCTTTAAACCCGTCCTGTCTGAGCGAAGAACAGACGCCCTCCGGCGACCTACGCGCAGAGGCGGGGCCAGGTCCAAGGCTGAGACCCGGGAGCTGTGAGAGCAGAGACAGGGAAATCTCTCTGTGCAGCCTCGGAGGCAGCGGATTAAAGCTCCACGGTCCATTTGATGTGCCCTGCGTCTGTGGAGTGCATAAATGGACAGCGAATCATCCCAAATTGAGGAAGTGGACTTTGAGGACAAGATTTAAGACTCTCCCCCCTTTTCCTCTTTTTACAACGAATTATCCCAAATTAAGGAGGTGGACTTAGAGAGCAAGATTTCAGACTTCTCGCCCTTTTCCTCTTTTTACAACGAATTATCCCAAATTGAGGAGGTGGACTTGGAGAGCAAGATTTTTGATTTTTCCCCCTGCTCTCTTTTTGTGAATGTGTATGTGTAATCTTCTGTGTAAGATTCTCTCTGTATAGCTTTGCTTCCACCATATGTCCCAGGGTTCTATCTGTCCGTTTTTTTTCAATAATTACTTTTTAATTTTAATAACACTACTATATTTCATACTTTATTCTATTTTACTTTACCTGCTTTTTCTTTTTTTCCTACCTTCCCTTCCTCCCTCCCTCCTTCCGCTCCTCCTTTCCTTCTTTTTCTTTCCTCCCTCCCTCCCTCCCACCCTTCTTCTTTCCACTTTCTTTTTCTTTCCTCCCTCCCTCCCTCCCTCCTGTCTTTCTTTCTTTCTTTCCTTCCTCCCTCCCTCCCTTCTTCCATTCACTCTTCCTTTTGCTTTCATTCCTCCGTCCCTCCCTCCTCTCTTTCTTTCTTTCTTTCCATCCTTCCTCCCTCCCTCCCTCCTTTCTTTCTTTCTTCCTTCCTTCCCTCCTTTCTTCCCTTCTTCCTTTCTTTCCCTCTCTCTTTCTTTCTTCTACTAATTCTTTCTTACTACTTTTTCTCCCTGTTATTCTGAGCCGGGTGGATGAAAGGCTCTTGGTGCTGCAGCCAGGAGTCAGTGCTGTGCCTCTGAAGTGGGAGAGCCAACTTCAGGACACGGGTCCACAAGAGACCTCCCAGCTCCACATAATATCAAGCAGCGAAAATCTCCCAGACATCTCCATCTCAACACCAGCACCCAGCTTCAGTCAACGACCAGCAAGCTACAGTGCTGGTCACCCTATGCCAAGCAACTAGCAAGACAGGAACACAACCCCACCCATTAGCAGAGAGGCTACCTAAAAACATAATAAGGCCACAGGCACCCCAAAACACACAACCAGACGTGGACCTGTCCACCAGAAAGACAAGATCGAGCCTCAACCACCAGAACACAGGCATTAGTCCCCCCCCCACCAGGAAGCATACACAACCTACTGAAACAACCTTAGCCACTGGGGACAGACACCAAAAACAACGGGAACTACGAACCTGCAGCCTGCAAAAAGGAGACCCCAAACACAGTAACATAAGCAAAATGAGAAGACAGAAAAACACACAGCACGAGAAGGAGCAAGATAAAAACCTACCAGACCTAACAAATGAAGAGGTAATAGGCAGTCTACCTGAAAAAGAATTCAGAATAATGATAGTAAAGCTGATCCAAGATTCTATTTCCAAGATCCAAAATCTTGGAAATAGAATAGACAAAATGCAAGAAACAGTTAACAAGGACCTAGAAGAACTAAAGATGAATCAAGCATCGATTAAAAACACAATAAATGAAATGAAAAATACTCTAGATGGGATCAATAGCAGAATAACTGAGGCAGAAGAACGGATAAGTGAGGTGGAAGATAAAATAGTGGAAATAACTGCTGCAGAGCAAAATAAAGAAAAAAGAATGAAAAGAACAGAGGACAGTCTCAGAGACCTCTGGGACAACATTAAACGCACCAACATTCGAATTATAGGGGTTCCAGAAGAAGAAGAGAAAAAGAAAGGGACTGAGAAAATATTTGAAGAGATTATAGTTGAAAATTTCCCTAATATGGGAAAGGAAATAGTTAATCAAGTCCAGGAGGCACAGAGAGTCCCATACAGAATAACTCCAAGGAGAAATACGCCAAGACACATATTAATCAAACTGTCAAAAATTAAACACAAAGAAATCATATTAAAAGCAGCAAGGGAAAAACAACAAATAACACACAAGGGAATCCCCATCAGGTTAACAGCTGATCTCTCAGCAGAAATTCTACAAGCCAGAAGGGAGTGGCAGGACATAACTAAAGTGATGAAGGAGAGAAACCTGCAACCAAGATTACTCTACCCAGCAAGGATCTCATTCAGATTTGATGGAGAAATTAAAACGTTTACAGACAAGCAAAAGCTGAGAGAGTTCAGCACCACCAAACCAGCTTTACAACAAATGCTAAAGGAACTTCTCTAGGCAAGAAACACAACAGAAGGAATATACCTACAATAACGAACCCAAAGCAATTAAGGAAATGGGAATAGGAACATACATATCAATAATTACCTTAAATGTAAATGGACTAAATGCTCCCACCAAAAGACACAGAGTGGCTGAATGGATACAAAAACAAGACCCATATATATGCTGTCTACAAGAGACCCACTTCAGACCTAGAGACACATACAGACTGAAAGTAAGGGGATGGAAAAAGATATTCCATGCAAATGGAAATCAAAAGAAAGCTGGAGTAGCAATTCTTATATCAGACAAAATAGACTTTAAAATAAAGACTATTAGAAGAGACAAAGAAGGACACTACATAACGATAAAGGGATCAATCCAAGAAGAAGATATAACAATTGTAGATATTTATGCACCCAACATAGGAGCACCTCAATACATAAGGCAAATACTAACAGCCATAAAAGGGGAAATTGACAGTAACACAATCATAGTAGGGGACTTTAACACCCCACTTTCACCAATGGACAGATCATCCAAAATGAAAATAAATAAGGAAACACAAGCTTTAAATGATACATTAAACAAGATGGACTTAGTTGATATTTATAGGACATTCCATCCAAAAACAACAGAATACACATTTTTCTCAAGTGCTCATGGAACATTTTCCAGGATAGATCATATCTTGGGTCACAAATCAAGCCTTGGTAAATTTAAGAAAATTGAAATTGTATCAAGTATCTTTTCTGACCACAATGCTATGAGACTAGACATCAATTACAGGAAAAGATCTGTAAAAAATACAAACACATGGAGGCTAAACAATACACTACTTAATAACGAAGTGATCACTGAAGAAATCAAAGAGGAAATTAAAAAATACCTAGAAACAAATGACAATGGAGACACGACGACCCAAAACCTATGGGACGCAGCAAAAGCAGTTCTAAGGGGGAAGTTTATAGCAATACAATCCCACCTTAAGAAACAGGAAACATCTCGAGTAAACAACCTGACCCTGCACCTAAAGCAATTAGAGAAAGAAGAACAAAAAACCCCCAAAGTTAGCAGAAGGAAAGAAATCATAAAGATCAGATCAGAAATAAATGAAAAAGAAATGAAGGAAACGATAGCAAAGATCAACCAAACTAAAAGCTGGTTCTTTGAGAAGATAAACAAAATTGACAAACCATTAGCCAGACTCATCAAGAAAAGAAGGGAGAAGACTCAAATCAATAGAATTAGAAATGAAAAAGGAGAAGTATCAACTGACACTGCAGAAATACAAAAGATCATGAGAGATTACTACAAGCAACTCTATGCCAATAAAATGGACAACCTGGAAGAAATGGACAAATTCTTAGAAATGCACAACCTGCCAAGACTGAATCAGGAAGAAATAGAAAATATGAATAGACCAATCACAAGCACTGAAATTGAAACTGTGATTAAAAATCTTCCAACAAACAAAAGCCCAGGACCAGATGGCTTCACAGGCAAATTCTATCAAACATTTAGAGAAGAGCTAACACCCATCCTTCTCAAACTCTTCCAAACAATATCAGAGGAAGGAACACTCCCAAACTCATTCTACGAGGCCACCATCACCTTGATACCAAAACCTGGCAAGGATGTCACAAAGAAAGAAAACTACCGGCCAATATCACTGATGAACATAGATGCAAAAATCCTCAACAAAATACTAGCAAACAGAATCCAACAGCACATTAAAAGGATCATACACCATGATCAAGTGGGGTTTATTCCAGGAATGCAAGGATTCTTCAATATAGGCAAATCAATCAATGTGATACACCATATTAACAAATTGAAGGAGAAAAACCATATGATCATCTCAACAGATGCAGAGAAAGCTTTCGACAAAATTCAATACCCATTTATGATAAAAACCCTGCAGAAAGTAGGCATAGAGGGAACTTTCCTCAACATAATAAAGGCCATATATGACAAACCCACAGCCAGCATCGTCCTCAATGGCGAAAAACTGAAACCATTTCCACTAAGATCAGGAAGAAGACAAGGTTGCCCACTCTCACCACTCTTATTCAACCTAGTTTTGGAAGTTTTAGCCACAGCAATCAGAGAAGAAAAGGAAATAAAAGGAATCCAAGTCGGAAAAGAAGAAGTAAAGCTGTCACTGTTTGCAGATGACATGATACTATATATAGAGAATCCTAAAGATGCTACCAGAAAACTACTAGAGCTAATCAATGTATTTGGTAAAGTTGCAGGATACAAAATTAATGCACAGAAATCTCTGGCATTCCTATATACTAATGATGAAAAATCTGAAAGTGAAATCAAGGAAACACTCCCATTTACCATTGCAACAAAAAGAATAAAATATCTAGGAATAAACCTATCTAAGGAGACAAAAGACCTGTATGCAGAAAATTATAAGACACTGATGAAAGAAATTAAAGATGATACAAAGAGATGGAGAGATGTACCATGTTCTTGGATTGGAAGAATCAACATTGTGAAAATGACTCTACTACCCAAAGCAATCTACAGATTCAATGCAATCCCTATCAAACTACCACTGGCATTTTTCACAGAACTAGACCAAAAAATTTCAAAATTTGTTTGGAGAAACAAAGGACCCCGAATAGCCAAAGCAATCTTGAGAACAAAAAACGGAGCTGGAGGAATCAGGCTCCCTGACTTCAGACTATACTACAAAGCTACAGTAATCAAGACAGTGTGGTACTGGCACAAAAACAGAAAGATAGATCAATGGAACAGGATAGAAAGCCCAGAGATAATCCCACGCACATATGGTCAACTTATCTTTGATAAAGGAGGCAGGAATGTACAGTGGAGAAAGGACAGCCTCTTCAACAAGTGGTGCTGGGAAAACTGGACAGGGACATGTAAAAGTATGAGATTAGATCATTCCCTAACACCATACACAAAAATAAGCTCAAAATGGATTAAAGACCTAAATGTAAGGCCAGAAACTGTCAAACTCTTAGAGGAAAACATAGGCAGAACACTCTATGACATAAATCACAGCAAGATCCTTTTGGACCCACCTCCTAGAGAAATGGAAATAAAAACAAAGATAAACAAATGAGACCTAATGAAACTTCAAAGCTTTTGCACAGCAAAGGAGACCATAAACAAGAACAAAAGACAACCCTCAGAATGGGAGAAAATATTTGCAAATGAAGCAACTGACAAAGGATTAATCTCCAAAATTTATAAACAGCTCATGCAGCTCAATAGCAAAAAAACAAACAACCCAATCCAAAAATGGGCAGAAGACTTAAATAGGCATTTCTCCGAAGAAGATATACAGACTGCCAACAAACACATGAAAGAATGCTCAACATCATTAATCATTAGAGAAATGCAAATCAAAACTACAATGAGATATCATCTCACACCAGTCAGAATGGCCATCATCAAGAAATCTAGAAACAATAAATGCTGGAGAGGGTGTGGAGAAAAGGGAACACTCTTGCACTGCTGGTGGGAATGTGAATTGGTACAGCCGCTATAGAGAACGGTATGGAGGTTCCTTAAAAAACTAAAAATAGAACTACCATATGACCCAGCAATCCCACTACTGGGCATATACCCTGAGAAAACCATAATTCAAAAAGAGACATGTACCAAAATGTTCATTGCAGCTCTATTCACAATAGCCCAGAGCTGGAAACAACCTAAGTGTCCATCATTGGATGAATGGGTAAAGAGGATGTGGCACATATATACAATGGAATATTACTCAGCCATAAAAAGAAACGAAACTGAGCTATTTGTAATGAGGTGGATAGACCTAGAGGCTGTCATACAGAGTGAAGTAAGTCAGAAAGAGAAAGACAAATACCATATGCTAACACATATATATGGAATTAAAAAAAAAATGTCATGAAGAACCTAGGGGTAAAACAGGAATAAAGACACAGACCTACTTGAGAATGGACTTGAGGATATGGGGAGGGGGAAGGGTAAGCTGTGACATACGAAAGAGAGGCATGGACATATATACACTACCAAACGTAAGGTAGATAGATAGTGGGAAGCAGCCGCAGAGCACAGGGAGATCAGCTCGGTGCTTTGTGACCGCCTGGAGGGGTGGGATGGGGAGGGTGGGAGGGAGGGAGATGCATGAGGGAAGGGATGTGGGAACAGATGTATATGTATGACTGATTCACTTTGTTATAAAGCAGAAACTAATAAAATAATAAAAATAAAAATAAAAATAAGAAAATTAAAAAAAAAAAAAAAAAAGAGGGAATAGGAATGCCAGAGCAGACAGGAGACCTTCAAATGCCTATGCAGACAAGAATCTTTCAGGTCACCAGTTTCTGTGTCCACTGGAAGCTTATCATCAGACCAAAGTTGCAAAATCAGTGGGGACCTCACATGTATGTCCTTCCATACATACTACTGACTCGCCATGCAGCAGCCCATACTGTAGAAGAGCCCCTATTTCCACAATGTCCTTCCCGGGCTCTCTACTGAGAAAGCTGAATATGGTGCTCACTTTAAGAAAGAAATGCTTAAAGGAGTTCTATTATCACAGCATGTATTAAACGGAACATTCGGAGCAGAGAGGCAATAAATTGGTAACTGGAACAGCAAAATAGTGAAATGAATCAGCATAAATAAGTTCCCAAGAGCCTGAATTTTGCTGCACATTAGGTGTGCCCATGATCTTTAGGAGCTCAAAGTCTAGAGTAAGAAGGCAACAAACAGACAATAAATAAAATTTATAATTGGAATTGTAATATGGGATAGACTAAAAAATATATATTTTTTCCTCTGTAGGAGAATAGCAGGGTCCCTTTTTCAGACGGGATAAGAAATAAGCCTTTCTTTCTTGGAAATGGTAACACGGAAAGTGGAGACATGAGAATAAAAAGGAGAGGCTCTTTCACGAATTAGAAAATGGTCATTGGTGTCTAATCTGCCGAAAAGTTTCGTGAAACGGGGATTATTTGGTGTTCATTTATTTTAGCAAGAAGGCAGCAATTAGTATTCTGAGCAAGAGCAGTTTTCAGTGGGAAGAAGCTAGACCGAAAAGTCTTTCTCTATCCCCATGGCCACGTCATAGACGCCCACAAACCAGATCCCATGTCTTTGTATTCCCCCATCCTCTCACTCTTCTGCCTAGCCTTGTGGTACTTCTCACCAGACTTCAAATTCAGTGCGATGGATTTTGCCTTTTTTTGTTCAGGCTGAATGAAATGCTAGAGAAGAACATGAGCTGTTTGCCTAAATCCAGAGGAACTAACTCTATTTTCAATTTTATGCAATAATAAAGCTAATATTGATTTCAAAGTATGATTTCAAAATTTCTCCAATATATTCCACACATATTAATATTGATCAGACTTGTTTGGCCACAAAAGTGAGGAAAATATTTTACCATCCCTAAATCCTAGATTAAAGTTTTCAAAACTAATTAAAAATATTGTTTTGTGGAATATTTTCAGTTTCCTTAAAAAAATTATTTTGATTCTTTCTATCATGCTTAACCTCTTAATAGGAAAGAAAGAAGATGGTTTGACAGAGGTAATAAAGTTATTTTAGTATACTTATGAATCGAGATGTTACTGTTTTCAGCTCTTGATCTTCCATAAAATTAAATGTATCTTTTAGGACTTCATAAAGGGCAAAGTTTCATTATAATATGTGCTGAGACAGTGAAATGACAGGTATTTATCCAATATAATTACATATACTACTTATGTGGTATTTAGTTACCATCACTTGTAACTGTAATGAGGTAAGGAAGAAATATTCATATTTTTGTTGGCTTTAAGCCTTCATCACTGTCCCACTTCATATTAATTACTTGGATATGTGGTAACATTTACTACCTCTCAGCATTCAACTATGATCTGATAAACAGATGAAGCATATTCTGGTTGTCATGGATGCCAGTGCAAGGATTTGGATAAAGAAAGCTGAGGACATTTTATGCAGAGCAGTTATATGAAATCAACATTAGTATGGTGAATATAATCTCTCCCTCACTGAGGACTCTTAAAATAATCTAGTTAAAAAATGAAGAGTTTTAAAAATTGCTACCAAATATGCTTCTCTACAAGTGCCTGAAGCAGTAACAAACTATATTTTACCTGGATCTATTCCCCTCAACCTCTGGCTTAAACTATAAATGCATCCACATAGTGATTTTTCTGCTCATTAAAAAAAAAAGAAGAATGTATTATTTAAGTATTCTAATATGAGTGTATAGAACATATAAGTAGAGTTTATAAGATAAAAATGAATGTGTATGTACTCACCACAGGGCTTAAGAAATAAAAACCTTATACTATAGAGTACCACATGTGCCGAAACCAATAAAATGTGTTTATCTGATCTTTAAAGTACTACCCAAATATTACGTTAATCATTCTCTGCTTTCCTTTAAAGTTTTACCATCAATGTACATATTAGTAAATAATATTTTTTATTATTGCCTATACTTTGCCATGCTTTTAGTTTTATGTCCCAAATTATATTTTTGAGAAATATATATTAATGATATGGATGCAGTTAATTTGTTTTCACTGTGGTATATTATTGTATTGCTTAAACAACCACAATTTGCTTAGCCATTCTCCTGTTGATGGACATTTATACCACTTTTAGTTTTCTGCTCTTGCAAACTATATATGTGTGTGTGTGTTTATATATATATATATATATATATATATATATATATATATATATATATATATAATGATGCCTGGCTTCTTTCACTTAGCATAATGGTTTCAATATTAATTCATGTTGAAGCATATATCAAAACTTCATTCCTTTTTAGTGCCAAACAATATTCCATTGCATGGATATCCCACATTTTGTTTATTCATTCATCTGTTCATGGATATTTGAGTTGTTTCCACTTTTTTTATCTTATGAATAATGCTACTCTGGGAAACTCCCTGATGGTCCAGTGGTTAGGACCCTGCGCTTCCAAGGGCAGGGTGCCACGGGTTCTCCCTGGTCAGGGAACTAGACAACTAAAATCCCACATGCTGTACAGCCTAAATAAATAAATGAACCATTAAAAAAAGAAAAGAAAGAAAAACAAGCTAGTATAACGCAGGCAATGGAGAGGTTGGCAAAGAGACCACATCTCCTGAGCCCTGCTAAGAATCTTAAAAAGTAATGATAATAATAATGCTGCTCTGAATATTCATGTACAAATATTTGTGTAGACATATATTATCATTTCTCTTAGATATACCCCAAAGAATGGAATTGCTCAGTCATATAGAAACTCTATGTTTAGCATTTTGAAGAACTGCTTCTGTCAGAATGTTTTCAAAAGTGGCTGTGTCATTTTAGAAAGTTATTGGCCATTGTAACTTCAAATATGTCCTCTCTTTATTCTCCATCTGGTATTCCAGTTACGTATGTGTTTCACTTTTTGAAATTGGCCCACAGTCCTTTGATGCTCTGTTCTGTTTTTCATTCTCTTTTTTCTTTGCATTTCAGCATGGAAAGTTTCCATGAACAAATCCTCCACATCACTAAATCCTTTCTTGGTTGTGTCTTCTCTACTGATGAATCCATCAAGGACATTCTTCATTTCTATTACAGTGTTTATGATTGATGTCTTGCATTTCCTTTCTATTCTTTCTTAGAATTTCTTTCTGCTTCTGTTACTCATCTCTTCTTGCATCATCTCTGCATTCTCCATTAGAACTCATCATATTACTCCCATATATATTTCAACTTCCCTCTCTGAAGATTCTAAAATCTGTGTTGTTTCTGAGTCTGGTTGTGATGCTTGCTTTGTCTCTTCATACTTTTTTTCTTCTTCTCTTCTTTCATGGCTTGTAATTTTTGGTGATTGCTGAACATATTGTATCTGGTAATAGAAAGTGAAGTAAATAAGTTTGTGTGAGGATTATGTCACTCTGGCTAGGAGTTGAGCTATATTTAATGTTCCTTTCAGCTATATGTATCATAGACTTGAAATTCCTCTAGAGTCCTTGCTTTTGTCTCTCCTCTTAATTTTAGAATTCTCTTAGCACCCCTCCTCAGAAAGAGTCTGTGTTTTTAACTCTTTCAGCTGTGATTTACTGTTATCATGATGAAGACTTGTTGATGTGGGGGTAATGTATGTGAGAAAGGGACAATATTCTATATAATCTTCCAATTAAATCACTCGTCTTTTTTTTTTTTTTTTTTTTTTGCTGTACGCGGGCCTCTCACTGTTGTGGCCTCTCCCGTTGCAGAGCACAGGCTCCAGATGTGCAGGCTCAGCAGCCATGGCTCACGGGTCCAGCCACTCCGTGGCATGTGGGATCTTCATGGACCGGGGCACGAACCCGTGTCCCCTGCATCAGCAGGCGGACTCTCAACCACTGCGCCACCAGGGAAGCCCAAATCACTCGTCTTTTAATGAGCCTGTGTGTCTGGGATGTGACCTTCACAACTTTTTCCCTAGTGGATAGATTTTTACCCCCAGCTCCTTAGTCTCTTCCTTAACTGCAACCTTCCAAACTATTTCTTTGAATCCCTGACCCCTGTTGATTTTTTTTTCTTGTTTATGTGAGGAAGAAAGGCTAGAGGGAGCTAGCATGAGAAGAATTCTCTTCCCTTAGCTAGGATAAGGCTTTGACCTTCCTCTGGAGAACAGGACTTTGTTACAGAGAAAGCTCTAGGCATATTTCACAAAGATCAGGCTTCACTTCTTTCTACCTAAGTCATCAGCAGATCTTAATCCAATCTTCACCATGAGAACCTGGTGAGTTTCCTGAAGGTAAAGCATACCAAAGTATAGGAGGCTCCCGGAAGACTGTAGCCCCCAGTAATTTCTTGATCTCATGCTAGTTCATAAAAATTACAATTTATCAACATCAAAAACCCAAACAACTCAGTTGAAAAGTAGACAAAGGACTTAACTAGTCATTTCTCCAAAGAAGATACACAGATGGCCAGTAAGCAATAAAAAGATGCTCAATATCAATCATCAGGGAAATGCAAATCAAAACCACAATTCCATACCACTTCATACCCATTAGGATGATGGTGTGAACAAACAAACCAAAAAACAGAAAATAATGAGAGTTGGTTAAGATGTAGAAAAATTAGAACCTTTGTGCATTGCTCGTGGGGATGTAAAACGTTACATCCAGTATGGAAAACAGTATGGTGGTCCTCAAGAAAATTAAACATAGCACTACCATAATTCAGCAATTCCACTTCTGTATATATACCCCCAAAAATTGAAAGTAAGAACTCAAACAAGTATTTGTACACCAGTGTGCACAGCAGCATTATTCACACTAGCCAAAAGGTGAAAACAGCCCAATGCCTGTCAATGGATAAATGGATAAACCAATGTGGTATAAACACACAGTGGACTTTATTCAGCCTGAGAAGGAAGGAAATTCTGACATATGCTACAACATGAATGGAACTTGTAAACATGTTAAGTGAAATAAACTGGAAATAAAAGAACACATACTGTATAATTCCACTTACATGAGATACCTAGAATTGTCAAAATATAGAAACAAAAAGTAGAATGGTGATTGCAAGAGGCTGGGTTGAGGGGCAAATGTGGAGTTATTGTTTAATGGATACAGTGTTTCAGTTTGGGAGGATAAAAATTTTCTGGAGATGGATGGCAGTGATGGTGGCACAACAGTGTGAATACTGGATGCCAAAAACCGTATGCTTAAAAAAGTTAAATATGGTAAATTTTATGTTATTTACATTTTACCACAGTTTTTAAAAACTACCATATGTGTGTTCCCATCAGTTCATGGCTACAGTGGCTATTGTTCCAGGTAAGTGATCTCAGCTTTTTCTCTCGAAATTTACCTTTCTCTCCAGATTTCAGGGTAGTGGTTTGCCCTGGGGTGCCAGTTCTCCAATGGGTCCAAAAAAATTTTTGCTGATTTTCAATTTGTCCAGATTTTTCTTGTACACACAGGAATGATGATTTACAAGTAGTTTACATGTCAAAGCTAAAATTTTACATTTTTTTCAGCAATGTATGACAATTCCAATTTCTCTACATTCTTGCCCTTTCAGATTCTGAATCCTCTCCCTGCCATATCTTACTGCAATAGTTAAGATCTCCATTGTAATATAAATATAAATAGTGTAGCAGCATTGACTTAGTAGTGAACTAAAGAGAATGTGTTCAACATTTCTCTATTATGTATAATTCTTGTGGATAATTTTGGGAAAGCATCACACTTAATGGAATAGTTTTAGAATGATAAATTTCATGGAAAGATTTATCTCTGTCATACCCGACTAACTTATCCCAAACATTAGTCATTCTATGGTTGATTTTTAAAATGAGAATTTGAACTAAAATTTTATGGAATTGGTAGGGTTTTTATGGTTTTTTTTGTATTTCCTTTGTTTTTTAAATTTTTTATTAGAGTATATTTGCTTTACAATATTGTGTTAGTTTATACTGTACAGCAAAGTGAATCAGCTCTCTCTCTATATATACATATATCCCCTCTTTTTTGAATTTCCTTCTCGTTTAGGTCATCACAGTGCACTGAATAGAGTTCCCTGTGCTATACAGTAGGTTCTCATTAGTTATCTATTTTATGCATAGTATCAATAGTGTATATAGGTCAATCCCAATATCCCAGTTTATCCCACCCCCCTTCTCCCTTGGTATCCATATGTTTGTTCTCTACGTCTGTCTCTATTTCTGCTTTGTAAATAAGACTGTCTATACCAATTTTTTCAGATTCCACATATATGCATTAATATGCAATATTTATTTTTCTCTTTCTGACTTACTTCACTCTGTATGACAGTTTCTAGGTCCATCCTTGTCTCTACAAATGATGCAGTTTTGTTCCTTTTTATGGCTAAGTAATATTCCATTGTATACATGTACCACATCTTCTCTATCCATTCCTCTATTGATGGACATTTTGGTTGCTTCCATGTCTTGGCTATTGTAAATAGTGCTGCAATGAACATTGGGGTGTATATGTCTTTTTGAATTATGGTTTTCTCTGGGTATATGCCCAGTAGTAGGATTGCTGGGTCATATGGAATTGGGAAAGTTTTTATGAGTTTAATTGCCCCATTTTCCCAAAGAAAGTGTAGAATAAATAGCTTTAAGATATTTTCTGCTCTAATACTTTAAAAATAATTCTTACTAAGGGTATAGAAATTTTAAAACATGAGAATCTTCTTTCATTTACATAATCACTTAACACCCACTGCAGAATGCATAAAAAGTTCTTATAGCCATGATTATTTCAAAAATTCCAGTGGAGGGGAACATTTTAAAAGTGCCTTCATTGTTTATTTTAAAAAAATCTATTTCCAAAACAGAAAGGCATATACAGAAATGTTAAAATATTGTTAGATTGGGCTTCCCTGGTGGCACAGTGGTTGAGAGTCCGCCTGCCGATGCAGGGGACACTGGTTCGTGCCCCGGTCTGGGAGGATCCCACATGCCGCGGAGCGGCTGGGCCCGTGAGCCATGGCCGCTGGGCCTGAGCGTCCGGAGCCTGTGCTCCGCAACGGGAGAGGCCACAGCAGTGAGAGGCCCATGTACTGCAAAAAAAAAAAAAAAAAAAAAAATATTGTTAGATTACAACTATATATTAATTTATGGTGGCATTTGAGTGGATGCCTTTTAAACTATGGTTATTACCAAGGCACTTACAGTAACAATTTTAGCAGCACAAATTTTAAATTATAAAAATATCATCCTATGACTAAAACTACTATACTTTTTTAAAAGAAGATGATTGTGAAACTACACAAGTAGGCTGGAAGCAATATAATCCAAACTGTTTTTATTAAATTGTCTTTGTAGCTCATAATAATGTGGAAAATTACTAGTTTATTAGATCATTTTGTTGTAGTGCACAATTCACCACTGTGATTTACCAGCTCTACTTCCTGTGCTCTGGAGTACTTTCATCTCTTCAGCTTAGTGGGTTTAGCTTTAAGGTAAATTGAACTCCTAATCAAATCTCCTTCTTTCTGAAACAGTTTTCTCCTCAACTGACTTCATTTACATCCTTTCACACTCTTCACTGACTGTTTACATTTTGTATTTGTTGGCAGAATATGATTAATCACATCAATATTTATATGGGCACATTATTTTCCTTTTTCTCTGGTTGGTTAAATAACAAGAAATTGCAATTCATACTGTGCCTATTTAACAGTAGCTGAGTGGAGAAAAAAATCCTTGTACAAGATGCATAGTTTTATTTAATCAATAAATATATGCTGGATGCATCCTATGTTTCAGAATGTACTGGCTCTAAAAATTCAATATTAGGTTGGACAGATACAATCTAACACTTTAATAACACAATTTACATACTATATCATATCGATTTAGATTAGCTCTCATATGATTGTGGTAGAAATTCTATTTTCATTAAGTATTTCAAAGTCAAAGATTTTTATATGTTACCAATATAAAAGTGCATATTTTTTCTAGAGAATGATAATATCTAAATAATAATGATAATATAATGATAATATCTAATAATGATAATATCTAAAAGACAAAAAATTAAACAAAACATACTTGAACAAAATAGCTTTATTGTGTTTTAAGTTTTCTCTCATAATAGCTTTATTGTGTTTTAAGTTTTCTCTAAGTTCTTTTTTTTTTTTTCCTGTAGTACACCACGGGCCTCTCACTGTTGTGACCTCTCCCGTTGCAGAGAACAGGCTCCAGACGTTCAGGCTCAGTGGCCATGGCTCACGGTCCCAGCCCCTCCGCGGCATGTGGGATCTTCCCGGACCGGGGCACGAGCCCTTGTCCCCTGCATCGGCAGGCGGACTCTCAACCACTGCACCACCAGGGAAGCCCTCGTCTTTTCTTTTGAATACTTACTCCTCACTTTTTATCTTTCCTCAAAGAAATAGCTAGAAATTCTGATATTATGTTAAAGAGTAATGGTAATAATGGACATCTCTCTTTCTTTGTATTAAAATCTTTAAAGATTTTTGATTTGGAGTAAAGTATGGTGTTTACTTGAGGTTTTTGTTGTTTAAAACTTACCAGCTTCTAGGAGTTCCATTTTATTTCCGGTAGCTAAGAGTTTTTCTTTTTAAAATCATAAATAGGTATTGAATGTTATCAAATACTTTTTTTCTGCATACATATGGATAGCTGTTTCAGGTTTCCCCTTTAGTTTAGTAATTTGGTATAGAACAAAAATAAGTTACCTGATATTGGATCACTAATAAATTCTGAGATTAAATTTCTTGTTATTATGACATATAATTTTTATATTTATTGGATTTGATTAACTATTATTTTACTTATATTTTTGCATCATCCTTTGTAAATGAAATGAGTACATTATCTTTTTCTTGTATTGCCTTCCTGATTTTGGAATCCAGATTTCATTAACTTTATAAAGTGATCTATGTGGTAAGCAGAATGTCACCCCCCCTTCCTTCCTTCCTCCCTCCCTCTCTTCCTCCCTTCCCTCCTTCCTTCCATCCTTCCTCCCCCTTTTCTTCATTTTGCTTCCTGAATTGTACAGTTGAGTGACAATACCACACTAGACTCCTACAAGCAAAGTCCCTGCCTTAGGCTAATGCTTCAGGAAGCCCAACATTTTAGAAAGTCTTATTCAAAATATTCTAAACCCTGGGTTATAGTGCAAGGAATAGCCAGGACCACAGTGCCATGTGGGCAGTACTGTCTGGGTCTTGCAGCACCATCCTAGGCAGGGACTCTTGTGGTGCCGGTTGTCTCTTTTCCCCTTTGTGGAGCTCCCTAAATCTATGCCCACATGTACAACATTGACAGCCCCACAGAGCTTCAAGACTTCTGCAGATGGGGCCATCTGCGGATCCCTTTGCTGGTTCTTCTTCTAAGAGGGCAGCTTGGATAGTGGATCACTTCTGCTGGTTGGTTTGATATTTCTTTCTCTTGAATGGGAGATTAGGTGTCACCAGAAAGATGCTGACATACATTGGACACAGGATGAATTTGGGTGTCTGGGGTACCTCTAACCCACTGTCAGCCCTTGGACTTGAGTCTCCATTGTGGACCTATGAGTCAGCTCCTACTCAATTGAGTTCAACCATAGAGGTTTCTTTGGATACAGAACCTGAGGGCAATGTGGTGGCAACAAGTATCCTTTACCCAGTACATCACCACTTGATGGTACCCAGAGATAGTCATCCCATTTCTTCAGCAAGCTCCACACACTTACCGGGAGCTGTGCCTATTTCTTCCAAGGGCTTTCAAGTCCTGCTCCACAATGCTAATGCCCTTCTAATTAATGTCCTTTCTTGCCTTTGATTGGCATGGTGATGTTGTGTTCTTCCAGGTCAATTTTAAACAACGCCTAAGGAGGAGCAGATATTTCACACTCAAATAGGCCTGACTGCCCCTGGGTCTCTTATCTACCTTCCCAGCTGGTGGAGGCATGTGGATGGCAGGAGTAAGGACCACAAAAGTAGGATTGGAAGATGTTTTGTTCTATGTTTACACTATAAAATTCTGAATGATAAGTTTACTGTGACCAGAAAATGAATTTTGATTCACATTTTTCTCCATGAATCTTGATTCAAATTTTTCTCCATACTTTAGTTGAGACTTGTATTTTTAATCATCTTTGAAGCACCATATCAGCCTTTCAGAGCCATAGGAGGCCAACATTCATGGGCTTCATGTGCATGATGCAGTGTCTTGAGTAATAATGTGCCCAGCATTAAATAAATGGTATTAGAGAACTGCAGAGACAAGAATAACTATGCTGGTTTAATACCAGCAGGCTCTGAAGAGCAATGACGTTGCCAGTTACACCAGCATGATTACCCTTTATTCATGGAAAATATATAAAATTAGCCAAGAATGATGCATTTGAAATAAAGAAGGAAGAATTGGTTCCTGGAAGTGAACAGGAAGAGATGTTACTTACAGCCTATGAAGAATCTTATGTGCACTTAGTAAAAATAAACAATTAGGTATGTACCTCTTCTTCTCCCATTTTCCTAATCTTCAGGAATAAACCACTGAATCTCACATGGAGCCAAGGATTTTATAATACATTTTTAAATCAAATTGTTTGTATAGAGAAGCCCCTCCCCACAAAACATTTGCCCAGGGCCCTGCACATGAAAAGGGCAGCCCTGCTTGAGGATGATGGAGATTGTTTTCCTCTGAACTCAATAAAATTATCATAACTGGAAAATTTATTATGCATATCTCTTAAGTCTAATTATTTCACTAATGAAAATGGCATTAAGTTAACTGTCATTGCATTTAGAAAATATTTTTTACTTCAGGTTTAAAGTTTTTTTCTTAAATAAATTTTAATGCATATTTTAAGAAACTGTGAATGTGTGATCACAATATTAATATTTATAGAGACTACTTACTTTAAAATTATAAAAAGTTGTGGAGTAGATTATACTGTATTTGGTATACTACAGGTATAAAAGTGATGAAATTAATTATTTACAAGTACTAATTATGTAGTAACATAGACCTATAATAATTATAAGATTTATCTTCAATTTCAAATACAAATTAATAATTGATATTATGCAATGACATTTATTATTTCAGTTTTGAAAATGTTACTTATTAGTCTTTTGATAAATACTGCCCTTGATATTTTATTAAAGATATCTCTAGAGGTTTTATAATATCAAAAGAGATGAAAATTTTATTTTCTTTCGATTTTTTTCAAGATGGAATAACAATGAAAAAGCAATTGGCTTTCAAAAAATATAAAATGAATAACAGATTTCAAGTTGCTAAAAATTTATTTTAGCTATTTGAGAAAAAATAAAATGTGATTCACTTTGGTCCTTTAGATATAAATTTGAACTAGTTGATAGCAAAAGGATTTCGTTTTTGGTGATGGTTTTTGTTTTGTTTTGTTTTTCTTGTTTCTAAAGTGAATCTAAAACAGTTCCTAAAGCTAATCACAGGCAAATTCAAGGCAAATGCATTCCAGAATTTATTCAAGAATTTTCAGAATTGCTGACTTTTTCATCCCCCAAACAAAGTGGAATTATTTTTGTGTGTTTTACTGGAAACTTTTTATTCACTGACAAAAAAGAAAAAATCAGAAGAGTACACTAGAACCTTTCTCTTTTATATTTAACAGACACATTTACAAGGTCAGTTCAGATGTGTGTAATGAACTATTCAAAGCATGGATAAATGCAGGCGAAATGCAGATTACTCTAGAGAAAAGTCTGATGATTTAATCTCCAGGAAGGGCAGAGCAAACAAATAGATGATGGTCTGAAAAATGGTCATGAATAAAGGAATTCAAATCATAGGTTGTCAAATCGTTATTCTCACAAGTTTTAGAGTGAAAAATTATCAGACTCAGAAGAAAATATTTATCTTAAAATATTGCCCTTTATGTAGAAATAACGACTTCTCTGATCTTGAAAATATATAAAGTCTTGTAGTAAGTAGGGGGCACATATTGTAATTTATACTAGAAATAATTATATCCAATATTATAAAATAGTAACATAATTATTCTTTATCTGAAAATATGAAAACATATCTTCATTTGGGTTAGTAGATCATATATACATATAAATTATATATATTATAATATACTTTTTTATATATATGTGATTACTGCGCTGTGTTTTTCAGTATTTCCTAGATGAAAAGCTATATTATATTGGAATTCACAAGATGGCTTGGCAAGCAATCAAATACACTCATTTTCAAGGTCAATATTTCCCTTTTTTCTAGTTGTATTTCACTGTACTTTGACTTATTTATATTACTAATCCTAATTTTCATCACTTCTTGCTAAAATACCCATGTAGGTATTTTCATATTCCTTCAGAATTTATTCTCTCATCTTTGTTTCAATGTGCAAATAGTTTCTGTGTTTCTGCTGGTCACATTAAGCCCTGCCTGGCCTTTCATGCCTGTTTGATTCTAAGACATTTCATTATCAATTTAATCATCCTACTACTGATGTTTTTTGTTTTTTTGCAGTAACTATGTGCCAGGCAATCTTTTGAGTACTTTATGTATCCATTTGATCATCACAATTGGTCTATGAGGTATATACTTCTCACTTTCAGTTACAGATTAGGAAATTGAAGAAACTAAATGCATTGTCCAAGACTGCATAGCTCATGGTAGAGATGCCGGGATTCAGAGCCAGACAATCTGTTTACAGGACTCATGGCTTTAACTATTGACTCATGGCTTTAACTATCATTGGCACTCTGGTCCAGAGGGGTGTCAGGTCTTCTGCTGGCTAATAACCAGAGGGGTTTTTAGTTCTTAGGTGAAGTCTCACCCAAGATTTAATCTTTGATATTAAGTAAAGTCACATGGGGTACAGATGGAATATTTCCAGGGACACTAGCAGTATTTTCCCCATCATGATAAGCATGAGACTTACATTTGCCTTGTATATAAATAATTACAGTGTGCACAGGCTTAATGCAGTCTGTCTTTTTCTTGTAAATGCTGTACAACATGCCAAAGAAAGTTATAAGCAGTGTCCTAGAATTGTAATATTAAATGCCAACTTCCCAAGGCAACATTAAAGGCTTAAGAGAACTTAAGATGATGGATGGGTTTCTTACCCATGGAAGAACATGTAAGATTGAACAAAACATCAATTGTGCACTAATATAGAAACTCCTTCGAACCCACCTCAATATTTTTTTTTTTTTTTTTTTTGCTGTACGCGGGCCTCTCACTGCTGTGGCCTCTCCCGTTGCGGAGCACAGGCTCCGGACACACAGGCTCCGCGGCCATGGCTCGCGGGCCCAGCCGCTCGGCGGCATGTGGGATCTTCCGGGATCGGGGCACGAACCCGTGTCCCCTGCATCGGCAGGCGGACTCTCAACCACTGCGCCACCAGGGAAGCCCACCCACCTCAATATTGAATGTCTTTTTCAAATATACCCAGGGCTATTAGATAACTTTAAGGAAAATAAGCTATCTGGATTTTCTACTTTATAAATTTAGGACAAAGGAAATGGTTTTTGACAATGCAATATTTTAAGAAAAGCAGGACAGGGGAAAACTCATCTAAGGAACCTACTTCTCTTTTACCCTGATTGAAAGATTATGCATAAGTAGGTTAAAATGATTCTGATACAAATGGTCTGAGACCACACATTTGAAAATAGTGTTTTAGAAGTATTTTCACCAATCTCACTTCATCTGATTTTCTTAATAATTCTCGGGAAGGGCCAAATAACTTCCTATCATATATATGAATAAACTGACTTTTGGAAAGTGTACCATAATCCTACAATAAAGGATAAGAATTGGGATAAGAATTAGAAGCCAGTTCTAATATGTTGCCCAATTATTGTGTAGTTACAGCCTACCAAACCAAGTATATGGGCAACTTCCATGTAAATCCCTGCTTTTTTATTTAACTATGCTTTAGTATTATAAAATATTTTATAAATGCAAAAATTTACACTGAAAAATTTAAGTCTCTCTTTCACTCAGTCTTTAGATCTATGGATAATATTACTTTATATATTTCTGATTATATTGTACACATATATATCCAGATTATATTATACATGTATATATATAATTCACTAGTTATATGCACATGTTGGGAGGGGAAAATTTCCTCCTCTACCCCTTTTGAGTTCTAGTAGCTAGACTAGTAATAAAATTTACACAAGACAGATTAACAGTAGAAAAAGAAACAAATTTTAATTTGTGTGCACAGAGGTCTCATAGAAATAGGAAAAAAGCTTTGTACGAAACAGAACAGTTATGTAGTAATACATTTCCTGAGAGAGATTAGTAGGGAAATTCACTTAGTCTGAAACACTCTAAATATTTGGGGACTGAAAATTTTTGACTTATTATGATTTAAGTTTTTAAATTTTGTATTCAGTAATTATATAAAGTAATGCTCAGTCTTCATTAATTTTGGTTTAATTACTCCATTATAAACATCTGTAGTTCTGAGATGTCCATGGTTTTCTACAAAGAAAGTCACGTTTATTTGCTACCTAAATAAAAATATAGTAATGCAACTGCACTGTTTTACTTGATATTAATTTAGCTGATAGCAATTAAGATACATCCAGGAAGAAAACAGCCCCATTTTGAAGCCTCTAAATTTTTGATAAGCGAATTCTAAACTTGCTTTTTTATTTTTTATGTAAATGATTTTGTTGTTATTGACTTTGATTTGTTTTTACCTTTTAGTCATTGGGTTCAACTACAGCAAGAGAGAAAAATAAGGTGGTTGGGAAAAAACACATTTCCTGGTCACAATTAAAGTTTTGTGGAGAGGGGAAAATAAGAGAAAAGTAAATTTTCTGAGCCAAATGCATTTACTATTTAATGGTACAGCATTCAGTTCTTCTTTACCAAATAATGATCTTAAACCCTGAAAATACTGTTCCTCTGAAAACAAAATTCATCATGAAATCCAAAGCGTTCTGCAGGGAACAAGACAACCAGGGAAGCAGCAAGAATACATTTTATATAAGAGTGTGGTAAATTAATCCAGATTTTGTAATATTCTAGTCAACAGGAGACCAAGAAACTTGAACTCTCAGACAATGGCAGCTCAAAATGATCAGAAACAGAAAATTCTGACTTTTCCTCTGAAGAACTTGTAAGTAAGAGGTAGTCTTTTCAACTTTAAGCAAGCCAAAAATATTCAGTTAGATTGGAGTTGTCACTTCCCATCACAGAATAGTTTTGGAAGGGGATAACAGAAGAGAGAACTATAATTATGTCTAAACATATATACACATATATTCATAAGCCATTAGAAATCATATCTGAATATTGGGGCAGAGACCCATCCTCTGATTGGATTTTAGGGTTGAGATCGAATAATTCTCAGAGGAAAAGAACAATAATTTGGTGGAAAGAAGTATTAGTTAAGTCTATTGGGCACAGGGTTACAATATCCCCCTGCAGTATGAATGGCATGTTATTAGATATATATAAAAACAAATCCAGTCTTTGCCTCTGGTAGCTTTCTGACTCACTTAGTCTCTCTGAGCCTCACACTTTTTTATAATAATGTGAGATTTTTGTGTGAAGTATAAAATACTAATAGGGAATTTAAATCTTTAGAAAATACAATAATGTAATTAATTCTTGTTTTTTATTACATACACATATAGGTATACATTTACTTCTAAGTATAATTTTTGTTCCATATCACTTGCTTTTATATATGACTATTTGAGTTAGGTGTATATATTTCGTAATTGTACATAATTTCTTTACATGACTTTATATTGTCACATGCAATGATCAATTCTAAGTTAAAATCAACGTTTGACAAAAGTGATTCTTCTCATTGATTTTATGGTTTTATTTTAACTTTTTTTTCTTTAGCATTCATTCTATTGTGCTCTGACTTCCAGTGCTGTGGTTGGTAAATTTGTTATATATCTAATTTCCTTTCCCTTGTAAGTAATTGGTCTTTTTCTCTGTGGTGGCTGTTAATATCAATCAGGGAGAAAAGTAGAAAAATTTTAAGTGGGCCTCAGTATAAGTTATGGAAAAGTTTTGCTTGATGGTCTAAATAATCACTTTATAACTTTTTTAACTACTAAACTTTTCAAGGGTTAGTTTCAAACATTTGATTTACATATAAGTTTACAGGAACATATTTATACTGCACAAAATGAAGAAAAATTGTGTGCTTAATATTGCCATTTCTTGAAATGATTAAACTTAGATGATGAAACACAATTTTTAGAATAAAAAATCTTTTAACCTTAAAAGTAAATTGAAAGAATAAAATGCACAAGCAATCGGCAGACGTAAGTAAATATTGGATATGGCTTGAGCTAAAATGTAAGTATAAGTTTTTATTTTGTACAGAGGTGTGTCCCCAAAAAACAATGTTAATAAGAAGAGCAATAAAAATGATAAACACTAACATTAGTTGAATGCTTAACAGTAACATACAGTGTGAATGACATCTCTGAGACAGTACAAAAGGACATTCCTGCTGACTATTTATAAAACACTGTGCTAAGTGCAGCACATATACTATTTTATTGAATAATTAAAATGCTAAGTAGTAAGTATTTTTATTATCCTCATGTTAAAAATGAGCAATATGAGGGATAGTTTAGGCAATTTCTTTAATTTTCTAGAAATAGTAAGTGAAAGAGGCAGATTTCAGTCACATCAGTAATGATTCAATTTCAGTAAACTGCTGTATGATACCACTTTCATAAGCTCAAGGCAATAATTTCCTTACCAAACCATTAATTCTATTTACAAAATATATGGTAAACTGAACCAAATTTTAAAATCAAATTGAACACCAAAGCAATTAGAATAGAAATTGTAAAACTAAATCTTGGCTTTCAAATATCGCTATAGAGGAAATCAGTAGGCGGACATGAATAAATTTGTACACTAAGTTTTAAAACATAAGTCCAAATGGACTCCAGAATATATATGTTTGAAAACATGTTTTCTGAAAAGGACCGCAGTTTCAGAATCTTTTTTTGACCTTGATGAACCAGAGACAATATTTGTAAAGACTGAAATAAATCTTCAGCTATTTCTTCTATTAGTCGTCCCCCACTTTTCATACACTCAGGATAGATATATTTCCTTCCTTTGTGAAAAGTGACAGCTTTTACTAAATATATTTTGAAAAGCCTTATTTCTTTGGGGACGTATTTAAAGCAAACCATTGTTTTCCATCTTTAGAGTTTTAGAGATGAGCTATCAACTGAAGAACACAATATAACTATCATTACTAAGACAGTACATAACCAAAAATATGCTTGTCCAAGGTACTTAAATAAAAAAGAAACCTCTGTTGCTGGCTTGCTAATATCTAGGCAGTCACAGTGCATTTACAAGAAACTTTGGGCCTAGAAATGATTCAAAATATTACTCATTTGGTTTATAACTTTGAGGTTGAAAATGAATATGAGAGGTTGAAAGTAGTGTAATAATTCAACTTAGAAACATGAAGGAAAATATTAAAGAATGTTTTGCAATGATTATATAAGTACAGTTTCTAAAACTAAATGTATATTCTATTCACATATTAGTCATTTTTGATAGTTTATAGATATACTTCTATATTTACTGGTAATATACACACTTACTGAATAAAGTATTGAAATCTTTCCCCAAATAGTGAATAGTGTAGTATGAATAATCTAATAAAGAGGTATATTAGATAGCAAACAATCAGTCATCAACTTATGAGTTTTTGTAATAGGATATATCACTTTGGATGTAGTGGATGATAATTGAGCAGATAAGATGAATTTTTGTAGACATGACATACTAGGACAAAAGGTTGGCTGTCACCTTTTATATAATGTGTCATTGGCATTGAGTGTTAGTTATCACTCAATATCTGTTCTTTCATTCTTCCAGCTTTTTGTTTGGCACACAGTTTCCTAAAATAACAAACACAAATTCCAATCTCCTTTGAATCTAGGTACAACCAGGATAGTGCAAATATACAAGTATACAAAATCCCTCATTTTTCAGAAGACTAATAGCATAGCTTTCTGCTAGAATCTATAATTTATGATTATCAGTTTAATATCATTGTTCTTACCTTTTCCCCAATTTGCTGAGCCCTAGAATAAATTTGAGGGTTTTAGGGGGGAGGTCAAAGGGAAGGGGAACAAGTGTTAAGACCCTGATGCAGAAAAGTGCCTGAAATGTTCAAGAAATAGCACAGAAGTCAGAATAATTGAAGCAGAATGATCTGGGGAAGAGAGATAAAGCATGAGATTAGAACACTGAAAGACCCTTTCAGACCATTGTAAAGCATTTCACACTGAGACAGAAAGCCATTGGGAGGCTCTAAGGCAAGGAACGAACTGTTCTGAATTGCTCTGAACAAACACACAAAAAAGTGAGGAGTAAGAATTCATTTGAGGACTGCTGTAGAATTCTAGTTATCGGACTTTAACTTTCAAAAAATTTTAATTGTGATTAAAATACACATAACATAAAAATGTCCATCTTTATCATTTTTTTTTGGTTTTTTTTTTGTTTTGTCTTTTGCGGTACGCGGGCCTCTCACTGTTGTGGCCTCTCCCGTTGCGGAGCACAGGCTCCGGACGCGCAGGCTCAGTGGCCATGGCTCACGGGCCTAGCCGCTCCACGGCATGTGGGATCTTCCCGGACCGGGGCACGAACCTGTGTCCCCTGCATCGGCAGGCGGACTCTCAACCACTGCGCCACCAGGGAAGCCCCATCTTTATCATTTTTAAGTATACAGTTCAGTAGTGTTAAGTACATTCACACTGTTGAGAAACCAATCCTCAGAACTTTTGCATCTTGCTAAACTGAAACTCTGTATCCATTAAACAGTAATCCCCTGTTCCCCCATCCCTCCCAGCTCCTGGCAACTCCTCATTCTACTTTCTGTTTCTTCAAGTATGACTACTCTGGATACCTCATATAGGTAGGATCATTCAATGTTTCTCTATTTGTGATTGGCTTCTTTCAAAATTTGTTTATTCTACATTGTGTTTATCCATTCATTTGGGGTGCTTCCACCTTTTGGATATGTGAATAATGATTCTATGAATATGGGCATCCAGATATTTCTTTGAGACCCAGCTTTCAACTATTTTGGATACATACCCAGAAATGGAGTTGCTGGATCATATGGGAATTCTATTTTTAATTTTTTTGAGGAACAGTCATACTATTTTCTGTAGTGGCTGCACCATTTTACATTCCATGCAACAGTACATAAGAGTTCCAGTTTCTCTTCATAGTCAACAACTCATTATTTTCTGGTTTTCTAATTTTGTTTGTTTTTGTTTTCGTTTTACTAAGTAGCTGTTTTAATGGGTGTGATAAATTACTTTTTAACAGGATTATTCTGACTGCTCTAGGGGGAAGAATAGGCTAGGAAAGAAAAATGTGTTTATATCATAATCCATTTACACACACACACACAGAAATAAAAGAAAATAATAAATACCCTTTCTACCTGAAGATTGCTTTAATTTATTTCATTTTGTTTTAAAAGAATTAGAAACAATTTTTTGACCCACTAGTGGATCTCCGTCACTGCTGTAAAATACTGTTTGGCCTTTGAGAGTAGTTCAGCATGGTGTTTAAGAGCATCAGCTCTGGAGGCTGACAGCTGGTATTGACTTCGGGCTTTTCCACTTAAAGATATGTGTCCTTCATAAAGTTATTTAATCTTGCTGTGCCTCAGTTTCCTCATCTGTAAAGCAAGAATAATAATAGTACTTGCCTCATAGAGACTTTTTAAGGGTTAATTAATTAACACAAGAAATCACTTAGAACATTGTTTAGCATATAAGAACATATTTAGTGGTTGCTTTATCTATAAATTATTGTTAGTAGTAGTATTAATGAACATTATCTTTTGCCTTTGGAGTAGCATTCAGAAACTTAAATACGGGTAGAGGAAATACAATAATTATAAATATGAGAACTATAGTGGATATATGACAATAAAAACTAAGATGCTGATATTGTGACCTTCATAATTCATTGCTACCTAAAACACTGGGCTGGGTGTAATGATATAACAAAACAAAATATGTGTAAGAGTCATTATTGCCAGTAGACACCAATTAATTACTCTTGGTATAGATATAATCATTAATTTAGCACAGTAATCAATCAGCCTAACAAATGTAGCTCTGACAGATGTTAGAGTTTTAATTCTATTAAATACTTACAGCAAGTCCACATTAAAACTAATTTTATAATTTGAAATCTCATTATTAAGATTTAAGACAAGTTAGTAATGAAGTGTGTGTGTATACATATATATATATATATATATATATATGCACACATATATGCCTATATATTTTAAACAATTTTTGCACATATATTTACATACATACATATATTTTTTAAACACAGCTATGCAACAGTGCTTTTCTTTGAAAGACTGATAAGGATCTACTTTTTTCATAATTAAAAAAATAGTACTTAATGGAAATTCCTAATATCTAATTAACTGGTACATTTTAGGTATAAAGTGTTTTATCTTGTCACACCGTTTTGTACTCAAGAGAGAGTTTCTAAATTAGAAGTTTTCCAGAAAAATATTAGTGAATAGGCAATTCTATTGACATTCTTTGTCTTGCAATTTGACACAAATAGTTAAATGCAAACACTTTTCCCCTTGATTTAGTAACAAAATAATTTTAATTTGCTTTCACTGTAATTGCTATTGAATTTCTATTCATTTAAAGGTGTCTTGTTATTATAATGGCTATTTTCTGTTTCTTATTTACAAAAGTCACAGCAATTTTTAAAAATAAATACTGCTTAATTAATTTATAAAATCCTATACTATTATATTTCAGCCACCTTGGAGTAAAGAAAGAGTTAGTAAATAGTATTGGAAAAGAAAACTAAGGAGCGGTGTGGTGGTGTTTTGATATGTCACCTTGGTTAATGAAACACTAAGTATTGCTGGGAAGGTATTTTTCAGATTAAAGTCCATAATCAATTGACTTAATAAGGGAGATTATTCTAAATAAGCAATTTTAGATAATTTGGGTGGGCCTGATTCAATTAGTTGAAAGACTTTTAGAGCCGGCTGATTATTCCCGGATGAAGATGAAATTCCACCTGTGGACAGCTACTTCGACATGCACTCAAAAGTTCTAGTCTGCCCTTCCTGATGGCACGTTTTGTGTTTCAGATTTGCCTAGCCAGTCCCCACAATCGTGTTAGGCAATTCCTTGTAATAAGTCCCTTAATATTTATCTCCTACTGGTTCTGCCTCTCAGGTTGAACTCTGACTTGCAGAGGGTTATTTTTTACTTGCTTTACCAGATATTAAAGCATATTTTAAAGTTACAGTTATCAGAATGATGTGTTACCTGTCCAGGAATCAATAGATAAATCAATGGAGGTAAGTAAATGATATATCAATGCAAGACGTGAAAAAGTGGAATTCTAAATTAGTGGAACTTGTAAGGAGATACAACAAAATACTATTTTTTTCTGTCAGAAATATTTTTAAATGTTATAAAATAGCGTTATATAAAAAGAAAAGAAATAGTTGCAATAGGAAAAGGCTTCTCAATTTTATTATTTTTATTTTTTTTTGCTTTTTAAATTTTTTTACAACTTTATTGGAGTATAATTGCTTCACAATGGTGTATTAGTTTCTGCTTTATAACAAAGTGAATCAGTTATACATATACATCTGTTCCCATATCCCTTCCCTCTTGCGTCTCCCTCCCTCCCACCCTCCTTATCCCACCCCTCCAGGAGGTCACAAAGCACCAAGCTGATCTCCCTGTGCTATGCGGCTGCTTCCCACTAGCTATCTACCTTACATTTGGTAGTGTATATATGTCCATTCCTCTCTCTCGCTTTGTCACAGCTTACCCTTCCCCCTCCCCATATCCTCAAGTCTATTCTCAAGTAGGTCTGTGTCTTTATTCCTGTTTTACCCCTAGGTTCTTCATGACATTTTTTTTCTTAAATTCCTTATATATATGCTTTAGCATACGGTATTTGTCTTTCTCTTTCTGACTTACTTCACTCTGTGTGACAGACTCTAGGTCTATCCACCTCATTACAAATAGCTTAATTTCATTTCTTTTTATGGCTGAGTAATATTCCATTGTATATATGTGCCACATCTTCTTTATCCATTCATCGGATGATGGACACAATGGAATCTTGCTCAGCCGTAAAACAAAACAAAACAAGACAAAATTGAGTTATTTGTAGTGAGGTGGATGGACCTAGATAGAGTCTGTCATACAGAATGAAGTAAGTCAGAAAGAGAAAAACAAATACCATGTGCTAACACATATATATGGAATATAAAAAAAATGGTTCTGATGAACCTAGGGGCAGGACAGGAATAAAGATGTAGACGTAGACAATGGACTTGAGGGCACAGAGGGGGGAAGGGCCAATTGGGATGAAGTGAGAGAGTGGTATTGGCATATATACACTACCAAATGTAAAATAGATAGCTAGTGGGAAGCAGCCACATAGCACAAGGAGATCAGCTCTGTTCTTTGTGACCACCTAGAGGGGTGGGATAGGGAATGTGGGAGGGAGATGCAAGAGGGAGAGGATATGGGGATATATGTATACATATAGCTGATTCACTTTGTTATACAGCAGAGACTAACCTAACATTGTAAAGCAATTATACTCCAATAAAGATGTCAAAAACAAATAAAATAAAATAAAATAAAATAAAATAAAATTCCATCTAAATTTTCTAGAACTTAAGTCTTCAATGTGTTATTTTCTATTCCATCCTTGTTTTTAATTTAGAAATGTTAATGTGAGGGTTTTGAAGGAAATTTGGTTTATAAATCTCATAAATATTCATGTAATTCACAGCCCAGGAGATACATGACATCGCTTTGAGATGATTAAATATTTTCCATCATTAAATGCTCCAAAGAGCAAATTTCACAGAAATAAAGCCTTTGTATTAAATAGTGTTTTAAACCACACAATAATAATTAAGCCCCCTGTGTTCAAAACCGCAAGTTGTTAGTAGGTATATTAAATAAAATTATCACACAGTATTCTTGACATAAGATTCATAATCAAATTATTATTTTTGTCTTCTGAATTCCCACAATAAGAGCATATGAAATTTATTGGTTCCTGAAAGGTAAGAGCTTATATAACAGAATCATTTTATTCTCACATGTACTTTTCAAAGGCAATTAAAAAAGGTTTTATTTCAATTACTACTATATTTTAAAAGATTTTAAAGCTTTATTTAGAAGTTCTCTGTTTTCTGATGGTTAGACAAAATCTGATGCATCGTGCCTTTCTCAGTAGAAAATACTTTTTAGATCCTGTCTCTTCCTCACGGTTGGCTCTGACTCCAGCCCTTTTTTCATAAAAGACATGGAGTATAGAGTTTATACTCTTTACTTCTACTGTATTCACCATTCAGAAAACCAACATTCCTTGAACGGCTACCCTGTAGGAATACAGGGTTGCATTAGATATGTTGCTTACCTTAACTTATGCTTAAAGAAATGATAACAATACATTGCCATAGAGGTTATTAGAGTTATAGTTAGTATTAATGACCCCTCAATCCAGTGGTATGTGACTTTTACTCCACTCCATTGCAGACTAAGCTCATATAATGATCTCAAATATTTTACAATTAATAGGATCCGCTGGTATCTACTTAATCTTCTCTTTCTAAGTTTTCTACAGCTTTTGACAAGTATCAACACTAAGGTTCAGCATGTAAAATGGGTAGCATGGACAGAAAGTTTCATTCATCTCTCTTTAAAAGGATCTCTGTAATAGTAACACTTTGTTCTCCAAAATTAAACAAGGTTGCTCCCATCTCCATATCCTTTGCCTCCTGTGACCTCTTTTTCTCTTGCGTGTTCATGATGTGACTCTTGCTCAGGACTTTCATCTGATGTGTGAATTCCTAAGTCTTTCCTCTTTTGTCAGTCTTTGTCCATGTTTGCTGCTGCACCATTTTTTTGAATGCTGCTGACACAAATGTCTCCATCTCTCCTGGTTAATCTCACTGCATGAGTTCAAGGTTCACTTTACATTGACTTCTAGATCTACATCTCTAGCCATAACTTCTACCTTATACATTCTAAATATGTTTTTCCAGCTGTCTGCAATTTGTTTCAACCTGAAAGGCTTTGCAATTATTTTAATGTTAAGTCAAAGGTATTTCTTCCATATTATGAGTTCATGATATAACTATGTTGTGGCTTTGAGCAAGTTAATTAAATTTTCCTTTGGTTTCCTCATCCCTAGTTATTTATTTAATTAATTTATTTTTTGCTGTGTTGGGTCTTCATTGCTATGCTCGAGCTTTCTCTAGTTTCAGTGAGCAGGGGCTACTCTTCGTTGCAGTGCACAGGCTTCTCATTGCGGTGGCTTCTCTTGCTGTGGAGCATGGGCTCTAGGCATGCAGGCTTCAGTAGTTGTGGCACATGGGCTCAGTAGTTGTGGCTCGTGGGCTCTAGAGTGCAAGCTCAGTAGTTGTGGTGCACGGGCTTAATTGCTCTGCGGCATGTGGGATCTTCCCAGACCAGGGCTCGAACCTGTGTCCCCTGCATTGGCAGGAGGATTCTTAATCACTGTGCCACTAAGGAAGCCCAACCCTAGTTATTTAATTTGAGGAAATAGAAATATCCTCACAGTCTGGCCATTTTTAAAGGTCAATTTGCATATTTCTCCCTTAGACTCATCTGTCCTCAATCATCCATTCTTTGTTTCAGCTTAGTTTATTGGGCATGGAGCAGGGTAGGAAAGACTTAAGAAAAGATATAGAGGAGAAACGGATGATATCTACAGTTTTTCTTGGCCAAGACTGTCAGTTTATATATATATATATATATATATATATATATATATATATATATATATATATATATATATATGGCTCATTTTCAATATTAACATATGACACAACTAAAACAAAATCCTGACTTGAGGTTCAAAGAATTCATTTTTAATAGAGATTTCATAAAACAGCTTCATGTGTATGATGTTCCATTCTGTTAAACACATATTTTTTTTCTAGCTTATATGTGATAAGGACTAAGAAAATAGAATAACTAAGAAATGGAGATATTGATAGCTTATTCTCAAAGAATTTGCAGAAATGGCTGCAGGGGAAATACCACAGTTTTCCTGGGAGAAATGACTGCTAAAGAGTGAAAGAAACTTCAAGAAATAAAATAGCTTTTTATTTCATAAGTCAAATTGGAAACTCCCTGACATATTTATTTATTCATTTATTTTAAAACGACATTTGTTAAATAACTGTTTCAGGAAAATAAAGTGTCTGTAACTAACAGATGGACAAGTGCAAATTTTAGTGCAAAACTCATTAAATGCTTTATTAATAGGCTGGTGTTGAGAACTGCTGTACAGGAATGCTAGGTTTTCCCTCTGCATGCTCTATATTTTGGGATATTAAGGGACATCATGGGCCAGAAAGAAGAGCAGAATAGAAACTAGAAGTTTTCTCTTTAGGGTAGCAGATACATACAAAGGTTTAAACAGCACACATTTGACTAGGGGGAGGCTTTCAGCTCATGCTTGAAAGATAAGAGATTATATAATATAAAAGGTAAGAGCTTATATAATATAAAAGGTAAGAGCTTATATAATTCCTCCTGAAAAGGAGGAATTCGATAACAATTATGATACCACTAGGATGCATCAATAAAGATTCATTTTGGAAGACAGAAGATTGCATAAAATTAAAGTTTGTGTTCTCAGTCCAAAATAAGGGAAAATGAAAGTGAAAAACAAAATGTTGAAATAATACATTGAGAAAAGGAAAGCTTAAATGCATAATTAAAAAGAAAACCTACAATTAAGGTTTTAAAACTCTATTAAAACAGCCTTATAGAAAACTGATTCAATGATGTTGTGGAAACATATAAGAAAACCATTCAGAATTCAGATTAAAATATGACCAATGAAGAGATAACAAATAACAAGAAAGAATAAAAATTCAACATAAATACAATTGAATTTCCTTAAGAGGGTAGGAGTAATGGCTTAGAAATAAAAATTGAAGAAATAATAGAAGAATGTTTTCCTTTGATGAAGAAAAATAAGAAACTATATAATGAAAGAACTCACTACACACCTAGAGACCAAAAACATCCACAGTTTCTAAGGCAAACTGCCACTGACAGTTGTTCCTTCAGACATACAGTCCCAAGTTCCAGTGGCATACGGCAGTAAGAAATTTTTTCTTACGCCTCTGCAGATCCATTGGTGCTGCTCTGTGATCTCAGCCGGGGTCACTCAAAGTCTGGGAGTCTGATGGGCGGTGGCTGATGGAGGCGGGACTAGGCAGGATGACTCTGCTTCGAGCTGCAGACTTGTCCGTCAGGGGTCAACTCCATATCCTGTTCTGAGACCCAGACTGAAGGGTAGAAGTTCCTGGGCTAGCCCTTCTCATGGCAATAGCAAAGGCACAAAGGGCAAGTCCAAATATACAAGGACACACCAAAGCCCTGCTGCATCACACCACTTAACAGTCCACCCTCCAAAGAAAATCACATGGCTGAGCTACTTCAGGGAAATGTTGTAAGCAAATCAGGTCCATCTAGTGAAGCCACAAAGAATTGTTATTTCTCATAGCAATTCTTTGAGAAATGTTTTTAAAAGGTTAGTAGCAACTAGAAGAGAATGCCTACTTTCTTCTTTGCTGTGATGAAAGATATGCATTCATGTACTCATGGATTCAGTTCATAACTATCAAGTTATTGTTTGTGTAGTTCCTTTATAATTTATAATCCTGTTTCTAAATTAAGTATAACCTACAGATCACTTACAAAGAATACAGTTTGAATTTTGTCCTCATTGAACAAGAGGAAAAAACTTTAGTGTTGTTGTTCTAAAAACATATTATTTCTCCTTTTCCTGGTGATTCATTTATATCTAAATATAAAAGTACACAGTTTTACTTTGGTGAGATTTAGAAGTATATCACCTCTATGATTCATCACTCATTTTGGTTAAATCACTCCCAAAGCAATAAGCCTAAAGTCTTCTTTTCCAGCTTTCACAAACTCTAAAGAGGGTTGACCTACTAACAGAATACCATTTATGTAACAATCCCTGGGTCTTTTGTGAGTGTTTCCAATAAATCAAATTCAATGGAATTACAAAATGGAAAGTACTATTGGAAAAAAAAAAACATGTTAAGGATTCCAAATGTGAGATTATGTGTGAGCATATATGTTTGTGTGTTTGTGTGTGTGTGTTGCATTTGCTTACAATAATTATTGGGGATGGGTAGACAATTTTATATTTTTAAAAAAGTAATAACTTGTAGGAAGTGTTGGTCAGAAGAGGAGACGTAGGAATATAGACACTTTTGTGCACTGTTAGTATCAACTGGTACAGCCCTTCTGGAGAGAAATCTGACAGTGCATAGTAAAATTATGTATGTATTGTTTTTATTTAAATATGGAGTTATAAAATTGAAAAAGACGTGCAAGTGAGAGAGGGTTAGGTTGTATTGATCATAAATGAAATGCATTATGTTCAATAAGTAAAATTATTATATTCTAAAATAAAGATTATTCCCAATAACTCTAGTTACTATAGCCACTCCTTGTGGGTACACCACATAGTAGTAAGAAATATTTGCAAATGAAATAAATAACACTTAAAGCCAAAAGTGAGGTTCTCTTATGAACTCTGAATTGGAGGCAATATTAAGGTGGATAACAAAATTGTAGGCAAAGGGCTTGGATAATAAATAAAAATAATTGACTGAACCTAAATGCACAAGAGAACCTTGAACATGATATATTCTGATCAATTCTGTAAATCCAAGTTCATGTTTTATTTATCGGTTTCTTTTTGTGTTTAATTATATTTTACTTTTAATCTAATTTAATTATTTAACTTCATTTTATTAACCCCTTCATTCTTACTTTGGGCACACCTTTACACTCTTTTTGTATTTCTCTAATGTTTTGGTATATGGCTGTGGTGCACATTGTTATAAAATACATAAATATTTATAAAATATGTAGTGTACTGTTCGTGTATTTTTAAAATTTTACTTGAAGTGGTATTGGGCTATTGACCATTTTTAGCATTTCAAGCTCAATATTATATTTTTAATCAACATTAGCACTCCTTTGAAACGTCTTCTATGTTTTAGTCATTTATATCCCTATTGGTAGTGTTCTGGGTTAAATTGCGTCCCCCAAAAGAGGATACATTGACGTTCTGACCCTCAAAAAGTGGCTTCATTTCGAAATATGGTTGTTGCAGATTTAACCAAGTTAAGATGAGATCATTAGGGTGGGCTCTAATCAAATATGTTTTATATCTTTATAAAAGGGGATGTTTGGGGGCTTCCCTGGTGGCACAGTGGTTGAGAGTCCGCCTGCCTATGCAGGGGACATGGGTTCCTGCCCCGGTCTGGGAAGATCCCACATGCCGTGGAGCGGCTGGGCCCGTGAGCCATGGCCGCTGAGCCTGTAAGTCCGGAGCCTGTGCTCCGCAATGGGAGAGGCCACAACAGTGAGAGGCCCGAGTATCGCAAAAAAACAAAACAAAAACAAAAAAAACAAGGGGATGTTTGGACACAGAGATACACACATGGGTAGAACAGTTTATGGAGATGGAGCAGAGATCCAGGGGATGATCCTACAAAGCCAAGGAATGCAACAGATTACCAGTAACCACCAGACGCTAGAAGAGAGGCATGGGACAGATCCTCCCTCACAGTTCTCAGAAGGAAGCCATCCTGTCGATACCCTGATTGGGGACTTCTAGCCTCCAGAACTGTGAGACAGTACATTTCTGTAATGTAAGCCACCCAATTTGTGGTACTTGGCTATAGCAGCCCTAGCAAACTAATACAGCTAGCTATTTAGATTGTCTACTGACCCCACTATGATAAATAATATTCTGATAAACATGTTCATATATGTCCCTCTAGGGATGTGTGATAGCCTTTTCTGAGTTATATGTCATAGAATAGGACGATAGCTGCATTATATGGTATATACATGATTAATTTCACTAAATACTGCCAGATTTCTCTCCAGCAGTGTTCTACCAGTTTATACTTCCACTACAGTTCAGTAAAGGCAACTATTGTTCTGCTTCCTAAGTGTTTTTTTGATTTGTCAGACTTTTGTCATGTGCTTTTAATCTACACTGCATTTCCCCCTTTCCGGGAATTACCTATTCATAACATTGAGTCTTTTTCTAATTGAAGAGTGGGATGATTCTTTTCTTTTAATATTTAGAAACTGCGTTCATTTTAAGTACTTTCTCCCACTCTTTCGCTATTTTTAATTTTGTATCTTGTCTTTTGATGAATGTAAATTTTTTCCTTTAGAAAAAATTCATTAATTTTCTCCCCAATGGCTTGTGCATAAAAATATATAGTTTAAGACTTTTCTCTTTACCATGAAATTACAGCACTAATTCCTCCTGCCCCTCAAATTTGCTTCAAAAATTCTAAGGTTTTATTTACACATTAAAGTCTCTGATTCACATGGAACTGATTTTTCTGGATGGTGTGCGGTAAAAACAACACATTTTCCCATGCTTCAGAAACGTTTATTGTCTGATCCATTCTTTCCCACTGGTATGCAATGCCAGGTGTCACACATCATACCTCCATGTATTCATATCTCTATTTCTAGGTTATTGATTTTTCCATTCAACTATTTTTATATCCATGGACGAATGTCACATAGCCTTAAGCACATTTAATCTACAACAACATATGGTAAAACAACATCTTTATCATTCTACATAAATTGAAAAAACAGTTTAATTTTTAAAAATGTTTATTGGAATTGCACTGAATTATAAATTTATTTCAGCAGGACTTATATAATGGAAGAACCTTAAAATCTATTGTCAACATAAGGACATATTTAGAAAAATACCTGTTTGTGATTTTTTAATGTATTGAACAAATGAATATAAAAACTTTCTTGTGATATTTGAAAATGGTGTGCGCTATGCTTTGGAGAGCTGAAGAGTTGCTTACAAAATAACCTTAAGTATATAAACACACTGGATATTAGACAATGACATTTTTCTTTAGAAACTCTCTGGTAGACTTATACTTTGTAGTCCATGATCACATATGCGTGTGTTCCTTGCTGCAACATGGCCTTTTATAATTCTTAAAATCATTTTTCTATTTCTTCTGTGTTAAGAAGCTTAAGATTCCATAGTGATATAATTATGATAATTTCATGCATCAGGTCATTAACCAGTGAGATGCTTTATTGTTTTCATTAATCTGAACATGCATTTTGGTGTTTATATTAATGTCTGTCAGCTGATTCTAATTAAAGAAGTGTTCATGGGCAAAAGAAGGAAACATTTATAATACATAATCTATCTCTTGTTACTTAAGCATTTATTTTCTTGATGGTATAAATAGTTTTAACATGTACAGCAATATTTTTAAATTGAAATTGATATATATTCCATATATGGAATAATTACCAAGACTGCAGCTCTTGGAGACAGTACGATTTACTATCCAAGAACTCACAGAGTGTCTGATTTATGAATGTGAATATGAATTTATGAATATTGCCTCAACTTGAGTGACTCTCTTTATGGTAAAAGAATTGCAGCAATAGACAGATGGCAATGAAATCCATTCATATACCATATCAGCCAGTACCTGTTTGCTTGTGTACATAATGAATTGATCTTTTAAAAGCAGAGTTATTGGTGTCAGCTTGGGAAGAAAATCTGTATTAGTCAGGGTTCTCCAGAGAAACAGAACCAATAGGAGATGATAGATAGATAGATAGATGATACGTAGATAGATAGATAGATAGATATTTATCACAGGAGGAATTGGCTCATGCAGTTATGGAAGCTGCGATATGCCTCAATATACCACCTGCAAGCTGGAGAACCAGGAAAGCCAGGGGTATCATTCAGTCTGAGTCCAAAGGCCTGAGAACCAGGAGCATCAATGTCTGACAGCAGAATATGGATGTACCTCTTCAAGGAGAGAAAGAGAGAATAAGCCATATCTCTGCCTTTTTGTTCTATTCAGGCTCTCAATGGATTGGATGATGTCTGCCCACATTGGTGAGGGTAATCTTCTTTACTCAGTCTACTGACTCAAATGCTAATCTCTTCTGGAAACACCCTCACAGACACATCCAAAAATAATGTTTTACCAGCTGTCTGGACATCCCTTAACCCAGTCAAGTCAACATGTAAAATTAACCATCACAACACATTTAGGCTCTGCTGAATTAGTGGTCTTTGTCTCTAGAGCTGGGACATTTATACCAGGTAGTAGCTACGTTGTTGCATGGTTACTTTGGAGTACTCATCCTGGTTTCTTTACCTAATATTCAGCAGGCAAAGAAAGGAGCTAATATACTAGCAGCAGTAATTCATATTTATTAGCATAAGAAGAGAGGTACAGTTATATAATGGAGCAGTGGGGGAGTTCGTCTAGAACTCTAGTTACATACTGGATGCCTCTTGCTAGTTCTCACCTGATTATTGCCAGAATAAGCAATTGAAGCAACCATGATATGACACGGTCATCGTAGTCAGTAATTCAGACACATCATGGTGCATGTTGGTGTATCCATGTGCAAGCAGGCAACACTAGCAGAACTATTGGATAAGGGTGAGGAGAATCTGGAAGTGTGTAGAGGAGGGAAGTCATGAATATTAACCACAGCTTCAGGACCAAATGCAGAAGTGGAGAATGCTGCTTGTTCCACTCATCCTCTCTTTGAAGTCTTGGGAATTGTGAGAAGCCACCACCTTGAAAATCAGTTTCAGAAGAGAGTGAAGAGGGGGCTTCCCTGGTGGCACAGTGGTTAAGAATCCACCTGCCAGTGCAGGGGGCACGGGTTCGAGCCCTGGTCTGGGAAGATTCCACATGCAGTGGAGCAACTAAGCCCGTGTGCCACAACTACCGAGCCCTCGTGCCACAACTACTAAAGCCTACATGCCACAACTACTGAAGCCCACGTGCCTAGAGCTCATGCTCTGCAACAAGAGAAGCCACCGCAATGAGAAGCCCGTGCACCACAACAAAGAGTAGCCCCCGCTCGCCGCAGCTAGAGAAAGCCCACACACAGCAGCAAAGACCCAATGCAGCCAAAATAAAATAATAAAGTAAAATAAAATAAAATGCCTTTAAAAAATTTATGTCTTACTTATGTAAAACTAATTGGCATGAAGGAATGGAGATTGCTCAAGCCATTCAAGGAGGCAAGCTAATGGAGTCTTGAACAATTTTCAGCCCATGGCTTTCAAAGGGGTCCTTAGCATTCACACACAACAAGCAGGTGAAAAATGAGAAGACAAAAAGTCATGCATGTGATGTTTATTGTCTAGACATGGAAGTGGCCAGAATTCAGTCATGTAGGTGTACTTAACTGCAAACGTGGCTGGAAATTGAATTATAGCTTTGTGCCCAGGAGGAAAGAATTGAGTGAAAAACCAGCTGGACTCAGTCATAGATAGTACTTCCAGTGACCACATACTGGTGTTCATCTTCTGATAAAACACAGCCACCTACTGCCCAAAGAGAAAGCCTTAGCTCTATCTCCTGAGATGTACAAGACTAGGATTTTCACACAATTCACTTTCCTTTACTTATGTCCAGCTGTGATCCATGCTATGGTGATCTATAAAATAAAAATGGCAACACTGCCCCACTCCTACCCTCCCATATAACCAATAAGAACAAACACAGCTATAGAAACTCACAGTCAGAAGGAAGCAACAGAAAGACACAGTAATGTCAGGACATAGTAACTTGGAAGTATTGTGGCAAGCCTTGTGAAGTTCCTGGACCCAGGAAGAGTTCACTAAATGACTCCAGTTCTGCTCTCTGGAAGGAATAAGATCCCATGTCCATTGTTCTCTGTGGCCCCTGATTCCACCTTATGTGAGCTTCTTTGTGTCCATTTTCCTTCATGGACACATCTGAAGTTGGTTTTGAAAACTTTGCCCTGATTGTGATCTATATAGCTTTCATAGTCTACATCCTACTTGTGCATATTTGACAGTCTACAATTTGTTTTAGAACTTGAATCGTCAAAACCTTTGAAAAAAATTGGTCTTATTTCATCAACTGCTTAATAGTCTTCTGATGTGTATATTTTTAATCATTTCATTTGCCAATAACCACACTTAAAGGTGTTTTTTCTTTTCCCCTAGAAATAATTATCAAGCTCAAACTGGTTTTTACCACCTTGCTCTATTCCATTCTCTTTAACTTTATAGCAGCAGTCTTGAGAAATTTAAGCTTGAGTGGGAAGATCTTTGTCATTCAAAGTTATTTCAATCTTACTTCCTACTGTTTGTGGTTTTTCTAACTCTTTGAAGCCCCATATTTCTGGAATCACTCTATTCACAACCTTTTTGCCTACACCAGCCAACGGTTACTTAAGCCCATCTTTTTCATCATTTCCTTGTTACACTCAACTAATATCAACCAAAATGCACTACAAATATTCTATTTAAATTTGTTCTCTTAGAATTCTAGGTTTGACAGGTATTATGAGTTGACTTGTGTTCCCACAAAATTCATACATTGAAGGCTTTGACCCCAGTACCTTGGAATGTGATCTTATTTGGAAATAGATATAATTCATTAAGTTGAGGGCTTACTAGATAGGGTGGGCCCCTAATCCAATATAACTGGTGTTCTTATAAAAAGAGAAAATTAAGACACAGAGACATACACACAAGGAGAACACTATATGAAGATGAAAACCAAGATTGGATGGTGCTTCCACAAGTCACAGAAGAGCAAAGGTGGCCAGCAAACCATCAGAAGCTAGAGGAAAAGCATAAGACAGATTCTTCTTCACACCCCTCATAAGGAATCAACTCTGACAGCACCTTGATCTTGAACTTCTAGCCTCCAGAACTATGAGACAATAATTTCTGTTATGTAAGTCACACTATTTGTGGTATTTTGTTACAGCAGCCCTAGCGAATTAATACACTTATGGTTGGCCTTCCATATTATCACAGGTAACAATTTCCTAACTCTTTTGCCACTACAGAATATGGCTTTCCATCATTCTATCTTTTTTTAATATACAATTTTATAGAGAAGTTTTAAGTCCACAGCAAAATTGAATGGAGAGTACAGAGAGTTTCCATATTATCACCCCTCCCTTCACCCTCCCACCACCCATCAACACACACAAACCTCCCTCACTACCAATATCTGGCCCCAAGTGCTACATTTGTTGTAATCAGTGAACCTGAATTGACACATTATTATCATCCGAAGTCCATAACTATTTACATTAGGGCTCACTCTTGATATTGTACACTCTCTGACTTTGGACAATGTATAATAATATGTATCCACCACTGGGTTATCATACAGAATAGTTTCACTACCCTAAAAATCCTCTGTGCTCTGTCTGTTAATCCCTCTCTCCCTCAACCCCTGGCAACCACTGATTTTTTTACTGGCTCCATAGTTTTGTCCCTTCCAGAATTTTATATAGTTGGGACTCCACAGTTTTCAGTTTTTTGATATTGGCTTCTTTCACTTAGTAATATGCCTTTAAGTTTCCACCCAGTCTTTTCCTGGCTTGATAGCTCATTTCATTTAGTGCTAAATAGTATTCCATTTTCTGGATGTATCATACTTTATTTATCCATTCACCTACTGAAGGACATCTTGGTTGCTTTCAAAAACAAAGCTTCTATAAATATAAACACCTGTGTCCAGGTTTTTGTACAGACATAAATTTTCAACTCTAAATACTAAGCAGCATGATTGTTGGATCATAAAATAAGAATATATTTCGTTTTGTAAGAAACTGCCAAACTGTCTTCCAAAGTGAATGTATAATTTTCTTTCCCACCAGCAATGCCATCTACCTTTTTTACATCACTTTCATTACTTCCTGCCTCCAAATTATCAAGCCAATGACACACATTTAGATTTTTGTCATGGCAGCACTTCACTTTAAGATAACACTTTTGTATTAATCAAGATAAATTTAACTACTGTTACAAATAATGCTGCCAAATCTCAGTAGTGTAGCAATATTAGGTATTTATTTCTTACTCACATAAAGCCTAAGTAGAGATGGTGTGAGGGAGAGGGAGTATCTACTCCATGAAGCCATTCAGGGTTCCAGGCTAATAATGCAATGTTTGCCGCCTTCAGCATATGGTTTCCATGGTGTCACTGGGCATTCTCTTTCAATCCAGCCTACAGGGAAGAGAGAAATCAGAATATATGATCAGGCATGGTAGTGGCACTAATTAGTTCCACTTGCAATTATTGGCCTGACATGAATCACACAATCACATTTAACTGTAAGAGAGGCTAAGAAAAGTAGTCTAGCTATGAACTCAGAAGGAAAGGTAAATGGATTTAATGCCCATCAAACAGTTTCTGCATTCTATTAAGCATAAATGCCCTGTAAAATCTTAAGTAATTTCTCTTTTAGTGAAATAACTATACATGAGATTACTAAAATGTTGAACATTAAAAATGAATCAGGGTGGAATTCATTTATTTATTTTACAAATGTTCATCCCCCAATATGCCAGGAGCTGAGCTAAGTGCTTGGCATATAGGAATAGACAAAGCAAACAAAAATCCTATCTTATATGGAACTTGTATTAATGGTAACAATTTAATTGACTGCTTAAGATAAAAATTTGATGCTAGAAATTCAAAATCATTAATTTCTACATTTTACTCAGTTATAAAGTCTATTGTCTCCCTAGTAGAATAAAATCAGTTTTCACAAAAATCATAGATGCTATATTGGACAGTCTCACTAATGTATTCCTTTTAGGGCAGATCCCTGAAGATATGTAAGTGATGAGCATAACTTTAATATCAAAGAAATTACTAGAGAAGCAAAGCAGGAAAATTCACATTTAGTCAATTTAAATTATAAGCTGTGGTAGCAAAATGAGTTTTAAAAGATCAAATGGGCAAACATGCAGAGAAAGCTGGTTCTAAAGTTATTAAAACAAACAAGAACAGCAGAACAAAATTCACTCCTAACTCATTTACTTGAGTTTTTTATAAGAAAAGCCAGGGCTTTCCTGGTGGCGCAGTGGTTGAGAGTCCGCCTGCCAATGCAGGGAACACCGGTTCGTGCCCTGGTCCATGAAAATCCCACATGCCGCGGAGCGGCTGGGCCCATGAGCCATGGCCGCTGAGCCTGTGCATCCGGAGCCTGTACTCCGCAATGGGAGAGGCCACAACAGTGAGAGGCCTGTGTACGGCAAAAAAAAAAAAAAAAAAAGAAAAGCCATAAAAGTCATAGATGGATAGGTAGATAGATAAGTAGATTAGGTCATTGAAAACAGAATTTATTGTAAGAATCAAAGATTAATCGTATGGAATATTTTAAGATAAATATTTTGTTATTCATAACAGCATTTCACTGTTTCTCTAAACTTGTACCCAAAGAATTTAAGTATTATTGTACACTTGTAGAATTTGACATGATTCTAAAATTTATATACAGTACAAAGCATGTAGAATAGCCAAGATCTTGAAAAAGAAAAACCAAGATTGAAAATCTTAACCAGCATGGTTTCAAGATTTACTATAAAGCTACAGCAATTATGACAATATAAATTGGAATAAAGTTTGAAAAAGTAGAGAAATAAAACAGAGTAGAATATCCAGATATCAACCCAAATGTATTTGATAATTGGTTTTTTGATAAAGATGATAAGATAATCCAATTAGAATTAAAAGACTTTTCAATAAATGTTACTAGAAAAAGTGAATATTCAAATGAGGGGAAAAAATTAACCTCACTCATTATCTTGCAACATACACAAAAAATATTGTAAGATAGATCATAAGCTTAAATGTACAAACTACAGCTATAAAGTTTTGAAAAGAAAACATAGAAGGGGCTTCCCTGGTGGTTCAGTGGTTTAGAGTCTGCCTGCTGATTCAGGGGACACGGGTTCGTGCCCTGGTCTGGAAGATCCCACATGCCACGGAGCGGCTGGGCCCGTGAGCCATGGCCGCTGAGCCTGCATGTCCGGAGCCTGTGCTCCACAATGGGAGAGGTCACAACAGTGAGAGGCCCGCGTACCGCAAAAAAAAAAAAAAAAAAAAAAAAGAAAGAAAAAGAAAACATAGGAAAAGGACTCTCTCTCTCTCTTTCTCTTGCTCTCTTCCCAACTATATCTGCCCTGCTTTTAAAACCTAATTGATTCAGTCAGGTCCACCTTGATTTTCCAGAATAATTTTCTTAACTTATATCTGAAAAATATCTTCACAGTGATACTTAGTCTAGTGTTGACTGAAAAACTAGAAACTGGTGCCTAATGAAATTGACAAATCTAAAAATCCTATTTGAAGAATCAAATGCACAAAATGGATTTCATCAAAATTAAATTTTTTGCTCATTGAAAATCATAGTTAAGAGAATGAAAAGTTAATCCACAGACAGGTAGGACATAATCACTATACTTTAATCTGACTAAGGACTCATATCAAGCATGTACAAAGAATTCCTACAAATGTGAAAGACAAAACTGAATAAAAATGGGCAAAAACTTTAATGGACAGATTTTAGGTAGGATAGATAAGGGCCAATAAGCACGTGAAAAGGTGTTCAACATCTTTAATTATCAGAAAAATGCAAGTAAAAGCAAAATGAAATATTTTCGCTCCTCACTAGAATAGCTAAAATTAAATAGACTCATTACCAAGAGGGGAGGGCATGGAGCAATATCGCTTGTGTGAGTGAAAAACGGCACAACCACTTTGGAATATTCTTTGGTAGTTTCTACTAAAATGATGAGTACACTTATGCTGACCCAACAAATCTATATTAGGTATTTACCCAAGAAAATGAACACATAAAGTCTTGTCAAAAATGGTACCAGCTTTGTTATTAAATTCACAGGATCATTGGATTTTTAACCTTGTTCTTCTGAATAATTTTAAAAAATTGTTTATAAATCTGTTACATTCTTATAGTAGAAAAAGTCACTTAAATTCCAGTCTCCAAACATTAGGACTGTCATATTTTGTTCATGCTTCTGCTAGAGACACATACACTACATACATATGATTCTGTAAAAATGAGGATGTGAAACAAAAAACATACTCTTTATGATAAAGCAAAACACAACATAGAACTTTTATAAATTCCGAAGTGACTGAATTGGTAATAGGAAAATCTACATGATACAGAAAATATTGTACAAATTATAGTGTATTATAGAATTATCTAAGATCTTAAATGGTTAAATTTTCATTCTGTCACATTCAATTTCTCCTTCTTCTCCTCCTGCATTTACAGAGTACGACTTTGGACAAAATATACTGTCTGTCATTTTGAGAAAGTGTATCAACTTTGCCTTCACAGAACTGAGAACAGAAGCCAAGAGATAGTGTTTTACCACAAATGAATTAAGCAAACACAGAAGGACAGAAACTAAATTCAAAACCGAGATATTTGCATATAGATAGGAATGAAGGAATGAGAAAATGTGGCATTTTCCCAGGAATTATGAGGTAAGCATCTTACCAGGCTTTAGGACAAGTGGTTGGATAAGCAGCCAATATGAGATTTACTCATAACTAAAACGTTCACAACTTCAAGGAAAAATATTTCCTATGGATTTTAACTACTCTACACTCCAGAACACAGAGAACAGGTGAAAATTTAAATATAACATTAATACAGTCCTTTAAGAAGAGATGTTACCTAAAAAGAAAGCTCACAGACCAATGGAAAATACATGCAAAATTCCATATAACATACTCGCTGAATCTAGTGTTCATTAAAAGTATAACACAGAATCGCCAAAGGAGAGTTTTCCGAGAAGTAGTAAATGTATTTTATTAATAAATTTTAAAATGAGTATAATGGCAATAGATGCCTAAATGATACTTATTAAAATTTAAGATATATTACTGATGAATCAAAAACTATAATAAAATAAGAATATGAGACTATTACTGAAACCAAAAGAAGTTCATAATTTCACAAACACACATTAAAAAAGAGTCATGGGTCAGAGGCAATCAAGACATGATAGTCTAAGAGTGGTTAAGAGCATCCACTCTGCAGCCAGACTGCTTGGGGGCAATTCCTAGCTCTTGCAATTTGATTGTGACCTTGGGCAAGTTAAGTAACTCTCTGTACATCAAGCCTTCATGTACAAAATGGGAGTAAAAATAGTACAAACTCTATAGGATTGTGCTGAACATTAAATGAGTTAATGTTAAACAGACAAGTATCTGACTCTCAGCAAACACTGTGTTAGAATTTATTATTACTATTATCCTTATTATTATTTATATCAAATTGAAAGAAAATATAGAGAACATATCCAAGTCCTGTTCTAAAGTCTGCCATAGATTTAATTAAAAATAAATTGAGGAAACCCTGACATTGCCTTGGTTGGCTCCTCTTTTGGGTAGGCAGTGACGGAAATTGGGTGGGATGATTGGAAAGAGAAAGGGTAGCAAAGCCAGTACTCCTTTCCCTCCAACCCTGGTTAATCAGCCCTGAGACCATGACTCAAACAGCTAATAAGCCTGACTAGTTTTCCTATCTGAAGATGAATCTAAGCATTCCCTAAACACACATAATATTCAACACCAGAGAGAAAAATGTAAAACATCAATATATAGCCTTATCTGAAAAAGGAAAACCACATATAGTACAAAATATTTTGTCTCTTAGCAACAAATCTTAGTTGCTATGCCACCTTCACCTTGCACACTGCCAGCGACCCTAAAACAAAACCCAATTTGCCCAATCCTGAGAAGTTCCCAAATTAGGAACTGTTCTCTCTGCCAGAGTTACCACCCTGAACAAACAGACAAAAAGCCCTGCCTTCAGAAAACTTAGGTTTTGCTCCAGCTGGCAAAAAATTTCAATATGAAGAATGCTGTATAAGTCCTAAGGATTAAAACAGAAGCAAGAAGAGTGGTGGGACGTGGTGGGCTTGGGTGTGAGGCTCTTGTAGACAGGGCAGTGAGGCAAGTCTTCTCTGAGAAGCAAGATTTGAATAATGACCTGAAGGAAGAGAAAGGAGAGCAGTCAAGACATCAACAGAGAACATGATAGAGGAGGAACAGCTAGACAGCGAGGTAAGAACAGTGTGTCCAAGTGAGAAAGCAGGAGTGGCTGGAGCAAAGTGGGGCTGAAACAAAGCAAGTGGAGTGAGGTCAGATATGAGGGGGCCAGACCAGGAGGAGCTGGAGCGTTGTGAGAAATTCAGAATGATTTAAGGCATGATCTGCTTTGTTCTTAAAAGATCACTCTTGTTGTTTAATTGAGAATGAAGTGGAATCAAAATTATATTGACAAAACAGACTGTGGGTAGATATTGTTTTATAATTGTTGCTGAAACCCAGCCTCTGTACACCGGCACTAAATTGAATCTCAGAGATAGAGTTTTGGGTGAAAAGTAGAAAAGAATAGCTTTATTGCAGGGCGCCAACCAAGGAGTCCAGGGCAGTTAGCACTTAAAAGACCCAAACTCCCCCGAGGGCTTTCAGGAAAGGTTTATAAAGACAGGGTGAGGGAGGGGATTGTGGGGTGTGTGATCAGCTCGTGGATATTCTTCTGATTGGTTGGTGGCGAGGTAATCGGAAGTCGGCATCATCAACCTTCTGGTTCCAACCGGTCTGAGGTCTACGTGCTTATGGGCAGCATACAGTTAACTTCTTCCACCTGGAGGGGGTTTCAGTATCTGCGAAACGGCTCAAAGGACATGGCTCAGAATACTATCTATGGTTCTTGAGGAAGAACTACATGTCCTTGACTTTGTTGAATGGCTAAAGTATTATTATTTTGTCTTGCTTGACTATTTTTCTTTCTTTCTGCATTTTCTCACTTCTCTGATTAAATTTATTCTTTGACTCAAGTTTTTCTACAGACAAAAGGCAAGTGGAGGACATGGGTGTGGATCTATTCTGGGAAGGCCCCGTATGGTCCTGCTTGGTTACAAAATGGATTATCCTTCTGGAGGTGTTGAGGGAATCTTGGGATGCTATGCTTCCTCCATTTCCCAAACTCTTCTTGTATCTCAGCATTATTTCATTGACTTTCTTTGTGGAGTAAAGAGATAGATGTTTGAATTTTCATATTATCCCATAGGAGGGATATCTGATTTTAAATTACCTAGGATTTTTAGCTATGGGCCAAAAAGATCACTTTATTAAAAAAACAACCCAATGAACATGTCATATCAGAGAAAGAATCTGGGCCACCATGACAGTTCGTACTTGTTAGTCCACCCTGTGGTTACACTTTCAATTCTCATGAAGAAAAGGAAGAAAGAAAGAAAGAAAGAAAGGGAGAGAGAAAGAAAAAAGAAAGAAAGAAAGAAAGGGAGGAAGGAAGAAAGAAAGAAAGAGAAAGAAGAGGATGGAAAGAAGGAAGGAAGGAAGGAAGGGAGGGAGGGAGGGAGGGAGGGAAGGAAGAAAGAAAATCTATATTCTCAGGATTTAAACCACTTGTAGTTGGCGTTTGTATACTCAGAGTTGTAAACATTACTAACATATGTAAACTTTTCTACTCTTTGATCTTTAACCAAGTGCATTCAATATTTTATTAAAAGTTTAAATATTAAAGTGAAGAAGTACAAATTCAGTAATCTGGAGAATCCCTGCCTATGGAAAGTTTACAACCTAAAGATGAAGCTCAAAAACCCCTTTTCAGCCCTAAGAGACCATGGAGTATCAGTAGAAAAGCTCCTTATAAGAATTATAAATGGTTAGTATAAAATATAAAGGTTTTCATTTTTGTATGTCCAGTGATAACAGCTTGAGGAAAGTAATTCCATTTAATTGTATTCATTGCTAAAGAAAGGACTTATGCTATTTTTTATGAACAACAATGTGAGGGTTTTGCATTTTTCATCAATTTTTTATTTGCTATATTAGAACACTAGCTATAAAAGAACACGTAATATTAATAATACACTAATTTGAAAAAATCTCTAATTATATTAGGAGAAACAGAGATAAAAAGGCAGGGCAGAATTATTGTTATTAAGATCAGTATGTTAGAGGTGAAGAGGTGATTTCTGGGGGGAAAATGAGTTCTGGATAATTTAGTTGTTTGTCTCTGAATTTCTCAATAAAGAGTAGTTGATAGGGCTTCCCTGGTGGCGCAGTGGGTGAGAGTCCGCCTGCCGATGCAGGCGACGTGGGTTCGTGCCCCGGTCCGGGAAGATCCCACATGCCGCAGAGCAGCTGGGCCCGTGAGCCATGACCGTTGAGCCTGTGTGTCTGGAGCCTGTGCTCCGCAACGGGAGAGGCCACAACAGTGAGAGGCCCACATACTGCAAAAAAAAAAAAAAAAAAAAAAAAAAGAAGAGTAGTTGATAAATTAGCACATAGATATTGAATGTCCATGATTAATATATTCCTCTCCTTGTAAGTATTTCTAAGGGACATGTAGAAAATACTTTTAACTATACTCACTAAAAGTGAAACTTATGACAGTAAAAACTCTAAATCTAATAGATGTTACACTTCTATATATTTTCCAATTCTTTCAAAAAAATACTAAAGAGATAGACAAATACCCCAACCACACATGATAACTGAGTTTCAGGGACAGTAGCAGTAGAAGAAGCTGAAGGAAACTTCAATTCAGGAATTTAAAAACTACTGTAAAGATGGAATATCATTTGAAAAACCCAACCAGTAAAGAATTATTAGCTTCACATTAAATCTGAAAGGCTTTTGGACTGGGCAGCCTACTATAATGCATCTTTACTTGAATGCTTTCTCTCAAATTGAATTTTAGACCCTTTAAAGTGAGATATCAAGATTCTGGGAAAAAAAAACAAACCAACAACAATCTGATATATATCAATCCAATAGTGTCCTCTCTAACCTTGAAGAAAGTAGTATATTCAGCTCCTTTCTTCTGCTTTTATATTTTTTCCTAAAATAACTTATTTTTCCTATGAATCACTTTTCTACTTGACAAGGTCTAAATGCCTGTTTTCCACTAGGAAACACTGGGATTGATATTTGAATTCCCTATTGCACTTCAAACCCGTGAATCATTTCAGAGATTCTTCCTGTGCCCTTGTTTTATCTTCTTTCAGATGGAATGAGTCATACACAGTAGCTGATAACAGTTAATTGCATAATATTTAAAACACTCCTCATCTTGAAGGAGGGCAGAGTGCTTGGCAAAGAGTATTATGCAAATAATTGCATCGTCTCTAAAAAATATCACCTTCTGCACTCTGGGAAGTCACAACACGGCATACCATGACAAAAAGCATAGCCTCTTTTACTTATTGCTGGCATAGCTGAAGCACGGAGTTTAACGCAGAAATTTCTGAAAGTAGAAATTTAAAATTTAGATAATTAGCGCCTACCCACACTTCCTTTATTTGCTCATTTTGTGGCTCAGAAATTTAGAACCCTATTTTTGGGTACCTACTGATAATCATCAGCATGTGTGTAAGTACTGATTACATAAAGGGTAAATCAATTACACATTCCAGATTTGTGTAAGGAAGATGGCTGGGTCGTGTGCTTTAACTCAGGAGGATGGCTCCTGCATACCACCTACTGTAGAAGAGAACTGGTCTCAGAAGCAGGGATCTGGTTTTGTCAGGTCTGCTGTGTGTCATCTCAGACGTTACCCTGCACATCCCAAGCAACCACCATAGTTGTGCAATGTAGAGGCACCACATCTGGTCCCAGAAATGCTACACATTAACTCTCACCTTCAAAGTCACTTCAGCTCTTGGAGCTTCACTATGTTCTTCCCAAAAAGTACAGTTTTGCCTTTGGTGATCTTTAAAGAAACTTCTAACTATATAAATCCACAGTTAAAAAAATTCTCAGATGATTAGTCTCTGAATAAAAATTAACCTATTATGAATCATGTGAATATTTATTTAAAAACCAGAATGTATAATCAAGAACTTCCAAAAGAAAAAAATAATAAGGTGTAGGAAAAGGTATTTTTTTTTGAAGAAAAAGTCAAAAAGCAAGACATAATGTGGATATAATATCCTAAAGTAGAGGATTTAACCAACAATTGCTGCTAGCTCCAAATATTAGGAAAACAAAATAAAAAGTTTCACAACTTTTTAAATTAAAAAATTTGTTCACATTTAATTAGAGTCTGTCCATGAAAGTAAAGTAATTTTTTAAGCCATGAGACCCAGATTGCTTATTCTCCTGTGGATTACCCTTCATTTCTCTCTTGGAAAAAGAAAAATGGTCTCTGACTTTCTGAATATAAGGTGGATTTTTCACCAAATGGGATGAAAACTTGAAAGTTTACTTTTCTCTTCTCATTCATCTGGTTAGAATAGGCTGACATTTTGTCACTGTGCAGTCAAACTGTTAAATTAGCTACTGGCCTTTTGTCCATAGCCACTACAATCCAGACAAACAAAATGTACCACCCAGATCTGTCTAGGTGATTTCAGGGAAATGCCTTTTAATTATGAATTACTTTAGATGGTCTCAATATAGGTTTTATCTCCTCTCCATCTCTTCTGTCACCTCTAAGTCTAATCTATCATTTCTGAGTTATTCGTGGGTGATTTTTTTAAATAAAAACTGATCATGCTGTTGCCACCATCTGCCCCTTACAATGGCACCCTAGCATTTAGAGTTAGGATATGTATGGTTTTGCATAATCCAGACCTTGCTTGATGATTACGACTCAATGCTGAGCTCAGTCATACTGGGTTCTTTCAGTTCCTTGAGTAAACATGCTCTCTCACCAAAGGGCTGATTCCATAGGTCTGGGATGATATAGCCGCTCTTGTTCAATCTTATTGAAAACTACTCCACTTTTTTGCCCCTATTTTATTTATTTATTTATAATTAAAGAATAGTTGATGTCCAATATTATATTAGTTTCAGGTGTACATCATAGTGATTCAATATTTTTGTAGATTATATGCCACTTAAAGTTATAAAATATTGGCTATATTCCCTGTATAATATAGTCTTGTAGCTTTTTAATTTTGTACATAGTAGTTTGTACATTTTAATCCTCTACTGCTATCTTGTCCCTCCTCCCTCCCCTCTCCCCACTTGTAACCACTAATTTGTTCCCTATGTCTGTGAATTCATTCCTGTTTTGTTATATTCGTTCATACTGTTTCATTTTTTGTATATTCCACATGTAAGTGATAACGTACAGTATTTGTTTTTCTCTGACTGATTTACTTCACTTAGCATAATACCCTCCAGGTTGATTCATGTTGTTGCAAATGGAAAAATTTCATTCTTTTCAGGGCTGAGTAATTTCCATTTTGTATATGTGTGTGTGTGTGTGTGTGTGTGTGTGTGTATATATATATATCACATCTTTTTTATCCATTCATGTGTTAATGGACACTTAGAATGCCACCATATCTTGGTTATTGTAATTAATGCTGCTATGAACATTAGGGCACATGTACCTTTTCAAATTAGAAAACTACTCTACTTTTAAACATTACCTTTTTTTTTAATTGGAGTATAATTGCCTTATAATGTTGTGTTAGTTTCTGCTGTAGAACAAAGTGAGTCAGGTATATATACACATATATCCCCTCCCTCTTGGACCTCCCTCCCATCCCCCCATCCCACCCATCTAGGTCATCACAAGAGTACCAAGTTGAGCTCCCTGTTCTATACCATAGATGAATTGGGAGATTAGGTTTGACATAAATACACTACCATGTGTAAAATAGCTAGCTAGTGGGAACCTGCAGTATAAACATTACCTTTAACACTACACCATAGCCTCAGGAATGTCCCCCCGACTGTCCACTGTATCTGCCATCTCCCAAAACAATAAAAACATACACTTACCTAATACCAACTGCTTCTCTTGCATAACACTTACCTTAACTGTAATCTTATATGTAAATTTGATTCTTGTTAGTAGTTGGTAGTTATGTTCTATAAAGTTGCCATGAACACTAAATTAGCAAATACTGAACCATTGCTCCTAAGGAAAATACAGGGTTATGTTTTTCATGAACCTCTAGTGACAACGTTTTCATCATCCGATCAAAATATAACCTTCCTTGTTTTATATGTACTTCTGTTTAAATATACCTTATTTAGTATGGATTGTTGATTCAACAACATTGAACTCACGTCCAACAGTACTATAACTTTTGCCTGAACAAAGTTTATTTAACACTTGTATATTCTACTTGAGGCACGTGGGACACTGGACAGCACTTCAACACAACACTTGGGGGCTGTTTTAAACAGCAAAATTACCAAAAAAAGCATAAAAATGCAAAAAACATGGCACTGCATAGACCATGGAAAGACACCTGTTCACAGTAGAGAACTGAAACGGGAACCAGAGCATTGCCAAGTCCATCTGAGCCTGGAATACACACATCAGGAGACCAACAGCTTTCACTGTTCTACACATGCACATGTCCACAAGTAACCCCAAAAGCACAGTGAGTATTGATTTGGAGTTACAAAGAAATTTAGCTACTAGGTGAATTTGTAAGTACAGAATCTGCAAGGATTAATTTTATTTATATAAGCATGTGGTTAATGTGTATTTCTCCCGCTGCACTCTAAACTCCATGAAAACAAGAATCATTTCTCACCACCGTGTCCCCAGCCCCTAAACCACACACACACACACGCACACCCCACGATACATATTTATAATAATGAATCAGCCCTAGATATTGTGAGCAGGACAGTGTTTCCCATATTGAAAATTTTCACTTGGTTTTCAAACCCTATCATTGAAAATTCAAACAGTTCATATTTTGTTTCAAATACTTCGAACAATTTTTGTTCTATGAAAGAATGATACAGCAAAACCTAAAAAAAGAATTAGTCACAGGAAAGGTAGTGAGGCCAATACTTAAAAAAGAAAAAGAAATTCAGAAAACTTTATGTTCCACCTAGAGAAATCCTCAGAACACAAGGTTGCTTTTTACCTCAAATTAATATAAACAACCTTGAATACAACATCTTTCCTCCCAAACCATCCCAGCTGTCTACATCAGAAGGTGCAAGTAAACACTGTTTTTTTTCTACTTTAATTTTGATCATCAGTTGATCTTAAATGACAGTCTAGATTATTTTAACTTTCTATTGCTAGCATTCACATTTAACCCTGGTTTATCTCTTCCATCTTATCCCCTGGCAAAATCCTCTCACTGTATTCCCGAGGTATACTGTGTTTTCTTGTGTGTCCCTGCTCTTATAAAGCAAGCTGCTTCCCCAAGAGAGATCCTCTGACTTCCTTCACCAGACTAATTTCTTACTTGTCTGTCAAACTGCCCAAGCATCATCTTTTACCTCCAATCCTCCTATCCCTGGGGTTAATTTTGCCTATATACGTTCCTGTGTCAACATGACAATGCTTAAAACCTTTGCTGTTTTAATGATCAATTCTCTGTCTGTCTCTTCTCTAAGGATGGGATTTTGTTTGACTTTTCCTCATAGCTCTTATTTCTATCATGAGCTCTGACTTACAGTGAGAGATTTGTTAGTGTTTGTAGAATAAATGCCTCTTCAATGAACTTGTTCAGTGAATGAATGGATGAATGAATGAATGCACACTGGGTTAGAAATGGAGAGGATACTAGGCAAATTTCTACCATAAAGGATACAGGGATGAAGCTAATAAAACTGCTAACCTCGGGACTTCCCTGATGGCTCAGGGTAAGACTCCGCGTTCCCAATGCAGGGGGCCTGGGTTTGATCCCTGTTCAGAGAACTAGATCCCACATGCTGCAACTAAGAGTTTGCATGCTAACTAAAAATATCCCACATGTCACTACAAAGATCCCACATTCCACAACTAAGGAACTTGCTTGCCGCAACTAAGACCCGGCACCAATAAATAAATAAAATAAATATTTTAAAAAAAGAAAAGCTAAACTTTTAACTTTTTATTTGGTGGATCTGTAATATGTGGACTCTGTAACATCGTAATTCTGCTATTCCAGTTTGTAGAGATTTCAATCCTAATTAGGTTTTTTTAAAATATTTGTTTATTTATTTATTTGGTTGCATGGGGTCTTAGTTGCGACATGTGGGATCTAGTTCCCTGACCAGGGATCAAACCTGGACCTCCTGCATTGGGAGCGTGGAGTCTTAACCACTGGACCACCAGGGAAGTCCCCCTAATTAGGTTACTTTAAAAAGTCCTAATTATCACATATTCTACCTATTGTTCGTCTGAGAAAAACATCGTGAGAAAGACAGTCTTCACAAATATAAGAACATGTATAAGGCTGTTGGCACATTCTGGAAAGGTGTGTTGTACTCTTGCTCCTAAGTCAGAATAATTCTTTGAAAACACACTTTGTTTCTGATAATTATATCAATACAAGGCAGGTGATGGCAAAAGAAAAGCTTTACTAGAAACAAGGGGTGAATTAAGTGAAGTGACTAAACAAATAGAGATGTCTTTTTGCTTACTAAGACCATAATCCGGGTTTCTGGTATGCAATCTAGTGTAGCATTTGTCCAGATGTTTTAAATTTTTTTAGAAAAGTATTATTATTAATAGTTGTACTTGAATAAGCCAGGAATAGAGATGGAAGAGATAGCCATGAAGGACATAATCAGATGACTGGTGAAATCTGAATATGGACTGTATATTTTATAATTGTAAAATTATTATATATTAAAAAATATTGTATCTATATAAACTTTCCCAAATAGCTATGTATATTACAGCTGTGTAAAACAATTCCTTGTTCTGGGGAGATATGTGTTGAAGTATTTAAAGGTCAAGAGTCATAATGTCAGCAACTTATCCTCAAACATTTCCATAGAAGTAGTATTAATAATATGTTATTTATAGAAAGAGAGATAAATTTTTTTAAATTGTTAACAATCATTGAATATAGATAAAATGTATATGGGTCTTTATTGTGATATTCTTGCAACTTTTTTTTTTAAACAAGAAGCTATAAAAATGCATTGTGTGCCCTTCCACAAAATAACATGAATGAGTTTGACAGCTCTCCAGTTTGAACTTACCCAGCTTCAAGTGTGGTTTTGTCTACTTGTGTAAGATCCATGTGCAGTGGACAGAATTCTCATGTTAATAAATAACTAATTTGAAAGATGACTTACAAAAGCTAGCCTCTCTCCTTCTTATCCTTTCCCAAATCCTGTATATAAACTCAGACAAATTCTCTTGATGACTCCTAAATCATGATGCATGAGGCAGACCGCAAGAAAACTGAATTGAAATTAGAGGTGCCGTGCACCAAAGTCAAAAACTTTTTAGTTTGAGTCTAGGTTAATTGTCTACTAAAAGTCATCAACATTTTTGTAGCAACATTGGAGAGCACAGAATCTCTAAAACATAGCATTCATAATATTCAGGATTACAATGCATGTTATTCGACATAACAAGAAGAAACAATATGTAATTCAATCTGAAGGAAAAGACAATCAACAAATGTCAAGCCTAAGATGATGCAGGTATTGAATTTATCAATCACTGACATTAAAAGCAGCAATTCTAATTGTATTCAAAGACACAAGAAACATATTCTATAATGATTAAAAAGATAAGAAGTATCACTAGAGAAATAGAATACATTAAAAAGTAGTAAATAGAAATGTTAGAATTAAAAATATGTTGTCTGAAATTTAAAAAAAATACTTGATGGGATTATTAGCAGAATGGACATAACAGAGAAAAATAATCAACTTAAAATAGATTACTAGAAATTCAACATGAAGAAGAAACATTTAAAAGCTTGAAAACAGAAGAACAGAGCCTGTGAAGGACATGAAAACTTAATCTTGGGTCACTGTAGACTCAGAGAGAAATAACCAAGAGAATGAGGCATAAATAAACATATGAAGAAGTAATAACTTAATTATTCCCAAATTTGTGGAAAGACATAGGTTTACAGATTCAAGAAGCTAAGCACAAGCCTAACAGCGTATTGCTCACAAAGATAAAGAGAAAACATTGAAGAAATGTGGAGAAAAATATGATATATTACATAAAGGGAACAGCCATCCAAATGATCATGGATGTCTTATCAGAAACTATGAAAATTAAAAGATAGAGGAACAACATTTCTACAATTCTGAAGAAAAATGCTACACAGAATTCTATTGTCAACAAAAATATTCTTGTTGATTCAAAGAATGTGTGAAAACACATTTTCAAGTTTAAAAAAAACCTAAAAGAATTCTTCACCACTAAGCACGTACAACAAAACTGCTAAAGCATAGTTTTCAGGCAAAGAAAAATGTTAACAGATTAAGCTTGTAAGTTCATAAATTAATGAAGACTATTGGAAATGGTAAACATTTGAGAAAATATAAAAGACTACATTGCTGTTTTAATTTATTTAAAATATATATGTATGTTAAAATAAGAATATTTTAGCACATTTTGGGTTTTTTTAATACATGTAATTGAACTTTATAAGACAAAAATAGCAGAAAGATTCTAAATGTATTAACTTGAATTAGGTTGTGAAAAGATCAATAACTGCATTTCATTCTTAGAGTAAACCCTAAAATAATGCAAATAGCTCATCAGCAAATAGATTCTGCTGCTGCTTGGAAGAAGCTGAATAAATTCCAATCATAAATTTTTTCAAACCCCTGGAAAACTGAGATCATCAAACAGACAGATATATTGAATTCTAAATGGCACCAGGCCCCCAGAAGAGAAATAGGGTGAATGAACTTTTCTCCTTTTTCAGAGTGTAAGAGGAAGATGAGCCACAAAACCAATAGGAAGAAGACAGCTGAAACTTGAATGAATACTTGAAGACCACATATGAGCTAGCATAGTTTAGTAGCCCTGGAGTTCTGTGACTCATCGGAAGTCCTAACTCACCCCCCCAGCTCTTTTCCTTGTGCCTTCCAAGTACTTACAAGAAAAGTTGAAGATACAACAGGAGACCTAAGAAAATCCTACTGAGTGACGCATAGGCAAGAAATGGTGCTTGATTCCCAGACCCTTCTTTTATTTGAAACTAAGCTGTAAACCACTAACAAAAGGGGAGAAAACATTACTGGCTCTTAGCATAAAGCAAATATTCAGTAACTCTGAAAAAGAGATAAAAGCTAAAGCTGTCTTCCACTGGTGGGTGGGAAACCAGCTTGAGCCTATGACTGTATATTGACACTGAGATCTGCTGTCACAGAGGGAGTGCAAAGAAACTTACCCCTACCCAAGACATCTCACTGATACAAACAAAGCTCAATTTTATTGACACAAAAGGAAAGAAGAAAGCCTATGGCAGTGGCCTACATACACAGTGACTCCCAGGTTAAGGCTAGAGAAGAAGAAAGAAGAAAGCCCCCTCCACACCACAACTCTTGAAATGAGTAATAAACAACAGCCATATATTGTGTGATGAGGGAAAGACCATGGAGATAAATCTCAATGGAAAATGCATGTAGGAGCTGCTCAAAGTTGAAGGTGGAGCAGGAACACCAAGGGAAAAATCTGTCACTCCCGGTCTCAAATCAAGCACAAGGCAGCAAGAATCCAGTGCTGAAGGAATTTGTAGTTCGTGGTGCACTAAATTAGGCAATTACAGCAAAAACAAAACCTGAACCCAGATCAACTACTGACTAGTCTGACCCCAAACTGCACATTGAAAACCTTTCAGTAGAAGAGACATGTCCATTTCTAAGCATGAATATTAATAATGTCAATGTTTACTGTTATTGTAGACACAGTCGCCAATATCAAATCAAAATGTATGAGACATACAAAAAAGTTAACAACAAAGTAGGGAAGCAATCCATTGTCAAGATAAAAATCCAGACCCAGAAATAACACAGATGTTAGAATTTTAAGGCAGGTAATTTTAATTAATTTTGACACTTTTGGTGGACATCCAGTTTTCTAGAGTAATAATTGATAACACCACATTTCACTTTCAATAGTGTTAGAGTTTAGAAAGTAATTTGTATGATCATCCTACTTGAAAAGTCTTCACACATTTTATTTCTTTTAAACTTGTGAACCAGAAATTATTATCTTTATTTAACAAATGATAAAACTTACCTCAGTAAGCATTAAAGCTTGCCCAAATCACATATCTAGAAAAAGACTATGTTGCTATTCCAATATAGTCTTTGACTTAATGTCTCAAGTTTATCCATTTTAAGTATCCCTGAGTCATATAATTCTTAGATTTGCATACATTTCTCCTATTTTACCATACAGTTTAAATAAATGATTGTTTTAGCTAATCTATGAAATTTACTAAAACTCTCATTTTCAAGGTCTAGCATGGTTTCCTCTGCAAATTTAGATTCCCTTGGGCAGAGATTAAGTTCTCCTGATCTATTTCCCATATATTTTCAGACCTAATCATTGATCTTTCTTATTCTTTCTGAATTTACTATCATACGCAAAGATTTCCTTTTGCGTGTACTGGATGGTAGTCACCATTAAAGCAGAAATACTCTCACTTTCTGAATCAAAGCCAATTCCCCATTAAAGTTTCAGAATTAATTAAATTAAACTCAAAAGCAAAAGAAAAATAAATATTCTATTATAGTGACAACAACATAAAAAGAATATTAAAAATATATCAATGGAAGCAACAAGGAATAAATAAAATATATCCCTCTTAAATTTTTAACATTCACAGTCACAGGAATGAATATTTTTTCACTCTTATTGATATTACACAAGTTACATGTTCAGTTTTTATTCAAAGTTCTAAGGATTTGATATATTGTAATAAGAAATTAGATGGAGATAAAAATATTGTTTAAAAAACACCAGCATATGTCTCTTTGAGGAAGAATTCAATATATTGTGATGATGTCAATGAATTCTCTAAGCAATAATATGAAATTCATCAGATGGCTTCTGCTTTTGGATTAAATTAAACTCATATAGGAGACACTAAACTGAGTAGATTGAACAGGAAATCAGCTCTAAGTAGCTTTCTAAAAGTACTGTAATTTCTGTCAGTATAATTTTGTGATCTGTATAAAACCGGGGAATAAGAAACTCACATATAATGTGAATTGTCTCTATGGCTAAAGATTAATTACCAGCGATTATTTTTGTCAGGCTAACATCTTTTCTTGCTTGCTTGCATCACTATTATAACCACATTTTACTGAAAATCATACTGAATTTAGTTATGCGTTTTTGGACAAGAGTATGTGGAACAAAATCCTTTGTTTTCTGCTACCTGTTGAAGTGGAATTGCATTGCTGTTATTATCAGTTATTGTTTCCCTCCCTGTTTCTTCAGTACCACACTGTGAATTGCCAGGCTTTGTCATTGACTGTGTTAACTCCTCATGCAAAAGATTCCTTAATCTTGATTTAAAAAATAATCCTATTAGTTACTCGTCCCCTAATCTCTTATGGTAAGCTGCTTATCTCTAATCTAAAAAGAATCATGCATTTGGTCTTGTATGTAAAAACGAAATACCAAACCCAAGGCCACAAATATTTTCTCGTATATTTTCTTTTAGACATTTCATAATTTTATACTTACTTCTAGATCGATAATCCATTTTGAATTAATTTTTGTAAATAACATGAGGTATGTGTCAAGGTTTTGTTTTTGTTTTGCATATGGATGTCTGTTACAGCACCACTTGAAACACTATCTTGTTTCCATTGAATTATCTTTGCATATTTGCCAAAAAATCAGTTGGCAATATTTTTCTGTCTATTTCTTTTCTGACCTTTCTCTCCTATTATACTGATATATATATACCCCAATTTCTTTAATTCCACACTGTCCCTATTTGTGCAACTTTATAATAAATTACAATATTACCTGATCTATAATACTTAAATCAGTTAATATCAGTTGTGCTTGAGTGTTAAAATCAGTTCATATGAGTTAACAATTATTTTGGCTATTCATTTCTTATGCCTTTTGAATGTACTTCAGAATTACCTTGTCAATATCTACAACAAGTATTTCTTGGGTTTTGATTGAGATTGATTTGATCTTATAGACCAAATTTGGGGTGGGGGGGGAGGTAGGAAATGATACCTTAGTAATATATAGCATTCCAGTCTATAGCCCAATATATCTCTCTATTTATTTATACCTTTTTTGATTTCTTTAATCAGTATACTGTATTTTTATGCATACAGGTCCTGCACATAATTTGTTAAGTTTATTGTTAACTCCTTCATTTTTCATGTTATTGTAGATGTGATTGATTTAAACATTTTAGATTTCAATTGTTCATTGCTAATATATAGGAATATGAATAACTGGTGTTTTAATATTGACTTTGTATTCTGGGATCCTGCTAAACTCACCTGTTAATTCTATGATTTTTTTTTTGGTAGGTTCCTTTGGATTTTCTACCAATATGTTATCTCTGAATAAAATAGTTTTATTTCTTGCTTTCTAATTTGTGTGTTTTTTATGTGGTTTTCTTGCCATATTGCACCAGCTAGGATTTCCAAAGCAATTTTGACTGGGAGGGATGAGAAGTAACACCTTTGCCTTGTTCCACATTTTAGTAGGAAAGCATTTAATATATTATCATTAAGTGTGATGTTAGCTATAGATTCTTCATAGATGTCCTCCATTAGGTTAGGAAAATTCTTAAGGAAGAATGATTATTATCTAGATCAGAAACTTATTTATCTTGAATAAGCATGTTTCAAACTCTTTGTCCAAAATTGATTTATCTATTCCATCTTTCCTTTGGTAAATGTTTGTATGATATATCTTTCTCCATTACTTCAAATGTGTCTAAATCTTTATTTTCAAGTGGGTTCTTTCAGAAAACATGCAGTTAGATCTTGTTTTTATATTTGATCTGATAAACTCTGTCTTTTAGCTGGTGTGTTTGGACCATTTACATTTAAAATGATTATAGATAGAGTTGGATTAAAATCTACCATCTGGCTGTCACCTTCTTTTTTGTTATTGGTGTTTTGGCTTTCCAGATTTGTAAGGTACATTATAACTCTGTGTTGTTACAGATGTTGAGCTTGTAAATATTTTGCTGTTTGTAATTTTTTGTTTGTTTAATTGCATTGTTTTTAAATAGAGAATATTTAGGGTGATTCCAAACTATGCTGTTGGCTCTGCCATCTTGCTGCCAGCTGAGCCACTATATTTCAATACAAAAAGTGTTCTATTTATGAATCACACTAATAAAAAATACATTATGCATCATTATTTAGTTCTTCTAATCTGTTGATATGATTTTATTACCACCTTATCTTTTACAAAATCTAAGGTACTTTTCCTTATATTTCCTATTCAGAATGTAATTTAAGCAGCAAAAGAATATTGTTTCCAATTTTGAAGATTGTACACACATTATAGAGCAAAAAGTCAGTCTATGGAAAAGTATAGTAATATAAAACACAGACTCTGGAAACAGATTGCTGCATTCATATTTGGGTTCTGTCAAATTATTAGAAGCACACTATCTTTGTGTTTTACCTTTCTCATCTGTTAAATAGGATGATAATATTAGTACCATAGAGCTTTGTGAGTATCAAATTAGGTTTTCTTTATATGACTCTTATAAAAGACCCAACATCTGTTAATTAAAAAAACAAACAAGGGACTTCCCTGGTGGTGCAGTGGTTAAAAATCCATCTGCCAATGCAGGGAACACAGGTTTGATCCTTGGTCCAGGAAGATCCCACATGCCATGGAGCAACTAAGCCCATGTGCCACAACTACTGAACCCACGTGCCACAATGACTGAAGCCTGCAAGTTCTAGGGCCGGCGTGCCACAACTACTGAAGCCCGTGTGCCTAGAGCCTGTGCTCTGCAACAAGAGAAGTCACCACAATGAGAAACCAGCGCACCACAATGAAGAGTAACCCCAGCTCGCCGCAACTAGAGAAAGCCCACATGCAGCAACAAAGACCCAACGCAACCAAAAAACCAAACAAACATTACTTCTGTCATCATCCTATCAATCTTATGAGACAACTTTGCAATTAATTATATTTTATAAACGAGAATACATAGAGTCAGAGTATACTTAGTATTCCTGAGGTTGAACATCTTTTAATGCCAGAGACATTACATTAATTCAACCTGTAAAGAAGAAAACTTTAAATGTTTAAATGGAGGGTTTTGGTATTAAAAAAAATGTTGTCACATCATTTGTTATCATTAATACTTTCACTGGAAAATATTTTTTATTTCATAGATAATAAAATCGAGTGAGCCACTGGAAGATAAAAAGAAGAGGGCTCTGAATTTCTGGTTTAATTTTAACTTTTATACTTATGTAACACAGAGTCTATCTTTTTTGCCTATAACAGGTTGCTTATGATGAAAGAGAATATCATTAAAATGCATTTAAACCCAAATATCCTAATTCTTGTGAATTACAGGCAGGGCTGGAAGATTTATGATCGCTTCATGAATAATAACTATAAAAATTACTTTGAATCTCCCTTATTCATGTTTTGCAAGAAGAGTCTCATGGAATTTCATTATATAACAGTTTCTTTAAAAAAGGGTAGGGACGATTTGAACTTTACTTACATTAAAACCTAGCGGGACATTATTTTATTAGAATATTAAATCTAAAGTTTCTATTACAGTTATATCCTTTAATTTTGGAAATTATAATAGGAGCAGAAATCCTTGAAGAGAAATAATTTTTTTTTCTGTTAAAGTATTATTATTTACACATAAGGCAATTTAAACTATATGAGAAAATCACAGAAGTGTAATTTGGATCCTTGTTCTCCAACCTCTCACTACAGTTCTAAAAGTTTGTATATTCATCGGCAGCTTTATTCTTCTGCTGTCCAGAACCTCCTCTGCTCTTCTCAAATTTCTGACCCATCACTGTCCAATAGACTCACAAATATTCATTTCAGAAAAACATTTGGTTTCTACTATATGCCAGATATACTTTCTAGCACTAAAGATGCTATGGAGAAAAGCAAAGATAAAATCCCACACTCATGAATCTTTATCCTGGTGGGGGGGGAAGTGCAGAGAGTAAGTAATTTAAACACTAAACATAATATTACAGAAGACTTACTCTGCTTCACTGGTTACAGAGAAGGCAACAAAAAGGAACAGCCCCACTTCTGTTTACTTCATCCATCTGTTCCTCTTTCCAGTTCTAAGGAAACTGGTGACCTTCCTCTTGTTTAAGGCTTATCTCATTTTCTGTTTTCTCATGCAACTCCCTCTCTTCATTGTTTGTCCAATCTATGTCCTATCACTTTTAAGCCCCTCTCTCTACTGGCTGTTTTCTAGCAGAAGACCAATTAACTTAAGACCTCTCCCATCTCATGCCCCTCCTTCTTTTACATAAAAATATGTGTGTTTGAGTATGAGACATACACACACATACACTCACTCTCTCTACTTCCTCACCTCTTACTAACACCTCAAACTATCATAAATCTGGTTTTTAGTCTTTAAAATGTTCTCACCAAATCAGCAATTACACATAAATTGGAAAATCCAAAGGACACTTAAAATTTTTATTATTTGTTCCCTTGAAAGCATGTGAAATCATTGATTACTCCTTCTTTCTCAAGCCACAATCATCCCTTGGTTTCCATAACACCACATACTCCTAAATTTATCCTAAATCTCTGGTTATTTTTATGCAGTATCTGTGCTGGCTGTTTCTCTCCACTTGACTATCTTTCAGGCATCTTAACAACAATTACAACAAACTGTATAAAAGTGATTTCTTCTTGTTCCCACCCTCTAGTATTTTCTCTGTCACTTAATGGCATATCTAGCAAATTGCCCGAATCAAAAATTAAGGAATCACCTTTAAACTCTTTTCTCTTGAAAAACATCTATATCGAATCAATTGCAAAGTCCTATCAATTTTTACACTTACTTGTCTATCAATTCCATTCTCTTCAGCCATTTTCATTACTAGAATCATAGTAAAAGCCAATATGATCTTTGATCTATAGTAGTGTGCGTTCATTCAGAAATCTTAGCATCTTCTATTATTCAGACATTGTTCTAGGTGCTGGAGACAAAAGGGGTCACACCAGACCAAATCTCTGCCCTGGGCATGCTTAACTACTATAACTTAACTAGTTTCTGTTTCTCTGTTTGCATTAGTCCCATAAATATTTGACATAATGGCCAAAACGTATTTTGTAAAAACAGGAATATTTTCAAATGACTCCTGCACTAATGTCTTTTTAAAGAATTTGCAATTTCCTTAACAAATATTCTAAACTTATTGTCAATCGTTTCACTGCTTATCGATGCAACTTCCTCAGGTACTATGGTACTTATACTCTGCATTCTGACTGTACTGAGTATCTTTACATAAGTGATTGAGGAAAAGAGAAAGTGTTATAAAGATGAGGAAAGAGCAGGCAGAAAACTAAGGTTGAATGGACAAGAACAAGCCTTTAATCTGCCTGCTATATGCAAAACCTAATGAAGCAAACAACCATGCAAAACATTATAATACAAACCAAAGATTAATTCCATAAAGTAACTCAAAACTAATGTATAAAATTTCAGAGGAGAAAACTATTGCTTCTCCTTGAACTATTCAAGACAATTATGGAAATTAAGAGAAATGGCATATGAGTAAATCTGAGGGAGAATTTCAATATAAGAGCATGCTCAGCAAAGGAAATAGCATGAACTGAAAAATAGGGGAAAAGAGCCTGAGAGTTAATGAGGGATAAGGAATGATGCAGTTTAGGTAAAATAACCACAGGTTGGAATAATGGGAGATCAGGTTTGAAAGATAAGTCATAATATTAAGTGCTTCCAAGACCAGAAAAGGGAATTTAGATTAATTCTATATGAAAGGTGAGCAATTAAAATATTCAAAATAAGAAAGTAACATTCTAAGCTGTATTTAGTAACAGCATTCTATGTTGACCCTGTATTGGACTTCTAGCTCAAGATGCATGATTAAATACAGGTTGAAACCTACATTTCTTTCCCAAATATCCACACATGCATACACACACACACAACTTTATACCTCTTTGCTCAAAACAAGAAAAAGAAAATATCCATGGGGAAGAAACACAAACAAAATCACTAATCACTATAGTAAAGAGGAAGTAAAATGACATGGCAAAAAGAATGTCACACCTGGATATAGATAATTCCTAAAAGAACAGAAAAAAAATGTTCAAAATTAGTAGAGAGAAAATAAAAGAAAAATATCCAACAGAAGAAATAAGAGAAAGTGAAAAGAAACAAAGAAAAACCACAAAAAGTGGAAAACATAACATGGGATGCCAAAAGAAATCCAGGTTATTAATGTCCACAATAAATTTCAAGTTCCATTAGAATGCAGTCTCCACAAGAGCATTTTTTGTGTTTTCTTCACTGATGTATCACCAGCATGTAGAAGAGTACCTTGTACATACAAGTACTGTGTACTCAATAAATAGTATTTCAATGAAGGACGTTTAACACATACAAACAGTTGTTTTATTACTCATCCTTTAAAAAGTCTCCACAGTAATTAAGTGAAGCAAGAACTACTTTATAACCATTCATTATTAATGTAGCACAAGTATTTTATCCCAGTTTAGTTCACAAAATGGTAGGAAACTGGAACCATCTGTCTCCTGACTCCTCACTTACCTCTCTTTCTCCCACATAATAGATTTGGGAACTCAGAAGAGAGAAACCATTCACCCACTCCTGAATATTTAATGTGAGATCGTGATTTTTATTGCAGTTGATAACCACCTGCACTCTGGCTCACATCTCCTATGAGCATTTTTCAACCTTATGGTTTTGTCAAAAGTTTTCTTGTCAAATACCTAATGCAGATTAGACTAAATTTAACAAGTACAAATTCTAACAACTAAGATAAAATTATGGCAAATTAGACATTTTCAAATTATTGTTAACTGACAAAGCAGAGAAAATTGTAAAATATAGGTTGTTAAAAATAAATTCATTTCCATAACTCAAAAGGAGATAGTGGATAATAGTCTAAAATACATAAGGAAAGGTAATGGAATTTAGCACCTTGGAGATTATGCTTTCATTGTCATGGAGGAAAAATTAAATATAACACTGTTTGTTTGAACTGAAGACTAGTAACAGAGAAATAACTCTTTCTGAATTTTTTCAGCTATTTGTTTAGTCTCCAACATTGAAATATTTTGTCAATATTGTAGTATCTTTTATTGGCATAAGCTACCTATGATACAGATTAATTGGGATACTGAATACATTAAATTAAAAAAATTCCTTCTTTAGATTTTCTCATTATACACCAAGTAAAGAAAGAATATAGCATGATCTTTAACTGGATCCCTGAGGTACCTGAAGAAAACCTACCTGAAGAATTTGAAGTACTGAATTACCTGAAGAAAAGATAAATATATTTAAGAGCTAGTTTTTAAAAAGAACCATTGGAATTACTAAACCATTAGCTATACTAGGGTAAAAAGAAGAAAAGCACATATTTCCAAATTTAGGACTAACGGGGGAAAACTAGTTATAAACATAAAAAGTAGAAGTGTGAGAGAATACTTTGCACACCCATTTATACAGTTCAATGCCTGAAAAAACTGAAAAATTATTTAGTAAAAAAATGACTAAAATGGACTTGTAAAGACATGTGTATGAATAAGACAGAGACATGGAATCATTGTTCAGCTGCCCTTTAAGAAATTCTCATACTCAGTCTCAAAATGAACTCTAACTTTAAAGAACAGGTCATTTGACATTTCTTTTTCTTAGCATCTTTATTGGAGTATAATTGCTTTACAATGTTGGGTTAGTTTCTGCTGTATGACAAAGTGAATCAGCTACACTTATACATATATCCCCATATCTCCTCCCTCTTTCATCTCCCTCCCACCCTCCTATCCAACCCCTCTAAGTGGTCACAAAGCACAGGGCTGATTTCCTTGTGCTATGCAGCTGCTTCCCACTAGCTATTTATTTTACATTTGGGAGTGTATATATGTCCATGTCACTCTCTCACTTCATCCCAGCTTACCCTTCACCCTCCCCGTGTCCTCAAGTCATTCTCTATGTCTGCGTCTTTATTCCTGTCCTGCCCCTAGGTTCCTCAGAACCATTTTTTTTTTTAAGATTCCATATATGTGTGTTAGCATATGGCATTTGTCTTTCTCTTTCTGACTTACTTCACTCTGTATGACAGACTCTATCCAGGTCCATCCACCTCACTACAAATAACTCAATTTTGTTTCTTTTTATGGCGAGTAAGATTCCATTGTATATATGTGCCACATCTTCTTTATCCATTCATCCATCAGTGGACACTTAGGTTGCTTCCATGTCCTGGCTATTGTAAATAGTGCTGCAATGAACATTGTGGTACATGACTCTTTTTGAATTATGGTTTTCTCAGGGTATATGCCCAGTAGTGGGATTGCTGGGTCATCACTAATCATTAGAGAAATGCAAGTCAAAACTACAAGGAGGTATCACCTCACACCAGTCAGAATGGCCATCATCAAAAAATCTATAAACAATAAATGCTGGAGAGGGTGTGGAGAAAAGGGAACACGCTTGCACTGTTGGTGGGAATGTAAATTGATACAGTCACTATGGAGAACAGTATGGAGGTTTCTTAAAAAACTAAAAATAGAACTACCATACGATCATTTCACATTTCTTAAACTACAAACCGTATACTGCTTCTCTAAACATTGTCTATGAACCACTTGCATTACATTTGTTAGGTTACTGATTAAAGACGCAGATTGCCATGGCTAACATAAGACCTACTAATATAAACTCTTTGGATGTTGAGCCAGGAAATCCACATTCTTGCCGAGCAGCCCAGGTGAATCTGACACACATTAAAATTTGACCAAGAGAACAAATTAAAAATGGGCAATTATTTTTATATAGCCATCATAATAGTGATAATGACATCTGAGAAATATAGAGAAAATGAAGAAAATTCCATCCCACTCATTTATTAATATTGATGCAAAATTTTAAATCATATGATAGTAACTGGATACAACAGGATGTTCAATAATTTAATTTATTCCAAGTTGAGTTTATCTAGGACTTCATAGATTAATTGACATATGGTATTTATAACTAATACAAATTCCAAGGAGAACAAATAAATTTTCATATTTGATCAACTTAACACATGCCAAAAGGGTATTTATTAATGTTAACTATTCACCCCAACTAAAAAATTAAATATAAACAAGCAATGTAGAAAGTTACAATAGATTATGCAGCTCCATGATAATTCTAACAAATATGTTTATTTCAATTGATATAAACTGAATTTGAGAAATAGCCCTGATAAAACACAAATTTTATAAAGGGAAAATATATACTATCTGGCTACCTTCTTAAACCTAATTGTTTCTACCATTTAATTCTCTTGAATATTTCAGAGAATAATCACATCATCTTCAATAATAATAATACTTCTTCTATCACCTATATCACCTTCTCCTATTATTTAAAAAAGATAACTCTTTTGCTTTTCTTATTTTATTGAGTAGCACCTCCAGAAAAACATTAATCAGTAATGACCATCAAACATAACCTTGTGTTATTTTTCACTGTAATGGGCAAAACTATAAAAATATCTATTTTTCTCTATTACGTGATAAAATTTAGCTTGCTAGTGAGATATCTATCTACTTAGCTATTTACTCATTTTTATGGTCATGGACTTCTTTGATACAAACTCATGAAGGGTATGGACCCCCATGCCTGAAGCCTCCCAAATGTGTATTAACATATATATTGGAGTAAAATTAAAGAGTAGTTTAGAGATGCACCTTAGCTCACCCATGGAGCATCTAGGAGTCTAAGAACCAGTCTGTGAACCAACCACCCTCAGCCGCCTGCATTCTTCCTTTTCGGCTGCTTGTCTCTTCTGCCCCTAGCAACTATTCTCTACTAACCACCTCCACAACTCCCTGTGAATCAAACCCCTTGGCTGCACCTCCAAATTCGCCATCCTTATGGTAATGGTGCCTCTTGGTTATTGGTAGTTAAGTACTACCACCACTTGGGTAGTACTTTCTTTGAGACTTCTCCATCCCCATGGATATTAATGAGCCCAACTCTGTGATGGCCTCATCCGCTGTCATCCTCGGCTTGCAGAGAAGAGCCCACACTGAATTTACTGCAGCTGGTTCCCTTCTTCCCAGCACACTCCTGATGGCCTTGATGAATAGTTATGTCTTTCAGAACTTTCCTTGGAATGTAAACCCTGGCGGGTATCCTGACCTGATACAATATGTCCCTTCCAGCATGCCTATTTCCCTCAGACTCTTTATTTGTCCTCTGCTATTTGCTGGGACAACTCAAGCATTTCCACTTCATTCAGAGTTGGCTGTAAGTTATGATAGTTATTCCAGACTTCCATAGGAAACTCCAGCAGTCAGTTTGCTCCAGCCTCTGCGGCTCTTACCAGGGTGTAAAGTCATGTACTCTAAGAAAGTGCTTCAAAATCAAAGAATTCTTGCTTATCTGGTATTCTGGCCTCTTGATTAAATATACTCAAACTCCAATCACAGGAGTTTGGCTACTGTCAGTACGTGCAGGATAATTCTTGCAGCTTTTGAAGTATAGAGTCTCTTTCCTCTTTATCAGGCTCAGAACATTCCTCACTTAGTGATGCTGGGATTTCCCCTTAGTTATTGGTCTGGCAGTGATTGGTCTCCAGGAGAGGAGATAGAGGTCATTCTCCAGGGAGGTACCCATTGCTTTGAACAGGGGAGGTTTCTGCAGTGTCCTTCTGCACAGCTGAAATTCTATCACTCAGTAGGGAAGTATGGGCTGCTTCTGCAAGCCGACAAGTTCAGGGAGCCTACAGAGTCAATGTCCTCAGAGACATCTATCCAGATGTCCCCATCCTAAGTTTTCCAAACTAGGTTTTGACTTTGCATAATAGGCCTTCCCTGGCTGAGCATTTAAACAAGTCTGAAGCTCTGCCACTCATTCACTCATTTATTCAACAAATATTTCTAACTGTTTTTCAGGTGAGCTGGTCTGGATGGCTGGGTATTTGACGATGATCAAAAATGATAGGATTTCGGGCTTTGCTGGTGGCACAGTGGTTGAGAGTCCGCCTGCTGATGCAGAGGACACAGGTTCGTGCCCCAGTCCGGGAAGATCCCACATGCTGCAGAGCGGCTGGGCCCGTGAGCCACGGCCGCTGAGCCTGCACGTCCAGAGCCTGTGCTCCGCAATGGGAGAGGCCACAACGGTAAGAGGCCCGCGTACTGCAAAAAAAAAAAAAAAAAAAAGATAGGATTTCTGCCCTTGTGGTTACACATACAAAACAAATAGATAGTGAATAACACTCTGTATAAATGTGTAAATCTTGGGTTTCCCTGGTGGCGCAGTGGTTGAGAGTCCACCTGCCGATGCAGGGGACATGGGTTCATGCCCCAGTCTGGGAAGATTCCACATGCCACGGAGCAGCTAAGCCCGTGAGCCATGGCCACTGAGCCTGCGCATCTGGAGCCTGTGCTCCACAACGGGAGAGGCCACAAAGTGAGAGGCCTGCATACTGCAAAAAAAAAAAAAAAAAAAAAAAAAAAAAAAGTGTAAATCTTTGCAATATGCTTCTACAGATTATAATTATTTCCACATATTAAAAATTATTTTGGAATGTTAATTAATAAATTAGTTTGGTATATTGTATGGAAATATCAAAAATTAATCATTTAACTATTCTTTCATTGTGACATTTAGGTTTTATTTCTAGTTTTTTAGGACCACAACAAACACTATAATGAGGATTATATCAGCACCCTTTCAGTTTCAGAATTTTCACTTCTAGAATTTTTCCCTAGTTCTTTATTATCATTTCCATTTCTCTGCTGAGATAATCTCTTTGCGGATAAGGTCTATATTTTAAGTTCTTGAGTATATTCAAAATACATTATAATATACAGTATATATGTATCTATTAATATATATAATATGTTTCAGTCCATGAATATATTTATATTATATAACATTAATATAATATATATAATTTTGTAATTTCTGTCCCTGATCATTTCAATATGTGGGTCGTGTGGCTTTTAGTAACTACTACAGTTGTTAATTATGGGTCATATTTTCACCCTTCGTTAAAGGTCTAGGACTTTTATGATTGCCTGATAGAAATTATAAATCATATATTTTACCAGTTTAGTTTTACATTTACTTCATTTTAAAGTTACCCAGAAATTAGTTAAATTACAGATTGATCCACTTGATATTTTCAAGTCTAGTCTATTTACGTTTAGTGTTTATTCCTAGAGTTTGTCCTTTTTTCTCGGGCTTGGTTCTAACTCAATGGGAGAGCATTCTACAATCTTCCAGAGTGAAGAGTGAAGCCAGAAGCTCACAACTTCTGTGTCCTGAGGACTTCCCCACCTCCACTCAGACCTCAGCCTCACGGAACCACGGGCTGCAAGTGTGCAGCACTGCACTTGGAAAATGCATTGGGGACTTGAATGCAGATTTCTGGACACTGACTCTGTACGTCTGCATTGTTTCTAGCAAATTCCAAACAATTTAGCAGCCAGGAATTCTGATCTCTCCTCCATTAGTTTAGTGAGATTGTTCTGTTCTGCTGGTATATTTCCTTCCTATGTTCTGGTCTGAAAAGGGCTCCCTGTCCAGAGGGGTTATCATGTAGTGTACCTTGTATTTCCTTTGTCTAAATAGTCACTGTGTACATCAAAACAGTTCCTTCATATGTTTTGTTTTGTTGTGTTCTTGTTTATGCTATAAACTGAAGCCTACCTTCTAGCTAAAGAAAAAAAATCAGTCAACCTAATTCATGAAGACTGAAAAACATAGAATAATACAATAAAACATTTTCAAATCACTGGAGGTGTTTTAAAATACGCAAGGGAAAGATCTGTAGATTTGACATTAAAATGTTTAAATTTTTGAAAAAGGGTAAATGAAAAGTATAAAGTTTTGAAAAAATTCAAAACATATAAAACACTTGCTTGAGCTTTAAAAAGAAAATACTGAGGACTCTGAAAAGTAAACAATAGTAAGAGAGTTGGGAACTGAAGTAAAAATCATAATGACACATAAGGGAGATGGCCTCATTTGCAAGGAATTGCACAAAACTATGGAGGACTTAAACTTTAAAAAAATAAACAAATTGGCATTCTGGCCAGAAGAATGGAGTTAGGACCCTTAGAAGCCAAAGAATACAGGGCACATCCCAGAGAAGGGAGAGTTAGAAAAAGCAATCTCTTAAGTTTAATGGATGAATTGACATATGTCCTGAGCTGACTATTGAGCCATTAATGTACTGAACAAAACCAAAGAAGGCTAACAAAGGCAGCTAGAACTAAACTATGACATAAACCACTGCCCACATTCAAGATTAACCTCTGAGTGGTACATACACTGAAAAGACTCAAACAATAAAATAAAAGCTTTGAAAACTAAACTGATACACAGAAGGGAAACATAATGTACTGTTTGAAACTAACTGGGTTGATTACTGTTAAGCAAAGCAAACAAACATACAAACATCAACATTCTTCAGAGAACTTTAACAGAACCCAGAACATTATAACATATTATTCAAAATGTCCTGAATATACAAAATATATAATATACAAAAATCATTTGACATACAGAAGAATAAAGGAAAATTTGACCATTTCTCAAAAGAGTAAACAATTAATAGATGTCAACCCTGAGATAACTCAGACAAAGACTATAAAGCAGTCATTATAACCATTCTCCCTAAGTTAAAGGTGAACACCCTTGAAGTGGAATGAGACACAGGTGGGAAATAGGTGATTAAAAATAGAAATTTTAGAACTGAAAACTTATACAATCTGAAATTATAATATTCACTGGATGGACTCAGTAGCAGAATGAAATGATAGAAGAAAGCATAGTGAACTTAAAGACAGATCAATAGAAATTATACATTCTGAAGAAAAAAAAGAAAAAATGACAAAAAATATGAGCAGACCTGTTGTGACAACATCAAAATATCTAATACTAGTACAGAATTAAAGGAAAAGATATTGGTACAGAAAAATATGTTTAAATAAATAATGTCTTTTTAATTTTTTTAATTTGGTGAAAGAAAGTTACAGATTTAAGAAGCATGGTGGATCCCAAACTGGATGAAGTCAAAGAAAACCATACTCAGGCAAGTCATAATCAAACTTCTGAAAACCAAAGATGAATAAGAAATTTTGAAACTGGCCAGAAAAATATGACACATTACATATAAGGGAGCCACATGTGAGGTTACTGTTTGAATCATAAATAGTGGAGGCAGGAAGAAGGTGGAACTACAGCTTCAACATGCTAAAAGGAAATAACTATTAACACAGAAGGTTACATTCTGCAAGAAAAATTCTTCAAGAATGAAAGCAAAATGAAGACATTCTTTTTTTTTTTTTTCTTTTTGCGGTATGCGGGCCTCTCACCGTTGTGGCCTCTCCCGGTGCAGAGCACAGGCTCCGGATGCGCAGGCCCAGCGGCCATGGCTCACGGGCCCAGCCGCTCCGCGGCATATGGGATCCTCCCAGACCAGGGCACGAACCCGTATCCCCTGCATCGGCAGGCGGACTCTCAACCACTGCGCCACCAGGGAGGCCCTGAAGACATTCTTATGTCAATAGAGGACATTTTCTAAAAAAAATGCTAAAGGAAGTTCTTCAGGCTGAAAGGAAATTTACCACAGTGAAATTTGGAACATCAGGATGAAGAGAATAAGAGAAGAAGTAATAACTGGATAAATGTAATAAAACAATATTTCTTCTCTTAAATACTTTAAAATATGTATGGTAGTTGGAAACAAAACTTGCATGATTTTTTTTTAAGGAGGTTCAAAATATAAAGATGCAACACACAAAAATATAACATAAGGGTCAAAGGACCTATTTGGTGATACGACTTCTAGGTTTTTCTTACAGTGGTAAAATATTAAGTCATTAGACTATTGAAAGATAGGATCATATATAATAATCCCTAAGGCAACCATTAAATATAGTATAAAGTGATGTAAGCAAAAAACTATATATATAAAGTATAATGGCATACTAGAATATATAATTTATATATACTAGAATAGAAATGGCAAATAAAATAAAAAACAGAGGGGACAAACGGAAAACAAGCAGTAACATGGTAGACATAAATCTGCCCAAATCAACAATAACACCAATTAAAATACAGAAATTGTCATATTAGAAAAAAAAGTCAGTTACATGCTGCCTCCAATATGATCATTTTAAATATAATGATAGGATTAGTTAGAAGTAAAGTGATATAAAAAATTATACAATGGAGACATGAATTATAAGAACACTGCTACAGTGATTTTGATATCAAAGTACATTTTATTAATTAATTTATTTATTTTTGCTGTGTTGCATCTTCGTTTCTGTGCGAGGGCTTTCTCTAGTTGTGGCAAGCGGGGGCCACTCTTCATCACGGTGCGCGGGCCTCTCACTATCGCGGCCTCTCTCGTTGCGGAGCACAGGCTCCAGACGCGCAGGCTCAGTAGTCGTGGCTCACAGGCCTAGTAGCTCCGTGGCATGTGGGATCTTCCCAGACCAAGGCTCGAACCCGTGTCCCCTGCATTAGCAGGCAGATTCTCAACCACTGCGCCACCAGGGAAGCCCCCAAAGTACATTTTAGAATAAGGAAAATTGTCTGGGGTAAAGAGAGACACTGCAAAATGATCAAAGAATAAGTTCACCAAAGGAACGTAAATATCTTCAATGCATGCCCCTAAAAACAGAAGATCAAAATGCATTTAGAAAAATTGATAGAGTAAGAGGAAAAATACTCAAAAGACAATTATACTTGGAGACTCTTTATTCTCATTAACTGATAGAACAAGACAGAAAATTACTAAGTATTTAGAAGCCCTGAACATCATTGACCAATTTGATTGACCTAACTGACTGTGATGGTTAATTTTTCGTATCAACTTGACTAAGTAATCATGTCCAGATGTTTCATCAAAATCTGGATGTTGTTTGATCCAAACAAATCTAGATGTTGCTGTGATGGTAATTTTTAAGATGTGATCAACATTTAAATCAGTAGATCTTGAGTGATGCAGATTACCCTCCATAATGTGGATGGGCCTCATCCAACCCAATCCCCTGAAGGCGTTAAGAGCAAAGACTGAGGATCCCTGAAGAGGAAGGAATTCTGGCTTCAGTCTCTTGCTGGAGTTTTCAGTCCATTTGCCCTTTAATTTAATTTCTAGATTTGTCAGTTCAGAGTTGTGTGAGTCAATTCCTTGAAATCTCTCTCTTCTCTTCTTTCTCTTCCTCTCTCTCTTTCTTTCTTTTTCTCTCTTTCTTTCTCTCTTTCTTTTTCTCTTCTCTCTCTCTTCCTCTCTCTTTCTTCCTCTCTTTCTTTTTCTCTCTTTCTCTTTCTTCTTTCTTTCTTTCTCTTCTCTCTCTCTCTCTCTCTCTCTCTCTCTCTCTATATATATATATATATATATATACACACACGTGTATTGAAAGACAACAATAAATACAACAAGGGAAAGGATTGGTCTTTTATAGAAAGGGGTCATGCCTGTCTGTAAATCAGAGAAAAACAGACAAAAATGAATAGAGAGAAAGGAGGATGTGGAGGTTTGGAAGGTGAGAAAACATAGAGGTTGCTGTTTAATTGTACCTATTTTGTTCAATGAAGTATGAGGCAGGATCATCAAATGACATTGCGTGTGGAAGGCTGAAGTTTGGGAACGTGAAAAAAGTATAACATTGCAAGATGTCTAGGTAATGCTTAGTGCCATTAACAAATGTAGGCAATTTGCATAATTGTTCATCAATCGTACCGAGTGTCAGGACTCTATCAGGTCTCTCTGGGGGCTCCATAGCAGAGAGATGCTGCCCATCTCCAACCTTCTGACCAGCAGGCTGGTGGATCTCTCTCTTCTTTCTGTTTTCTGCTAACCTCTTCTCCTGATGTGGGGGCCTGATTCTGGGAATTCTTCAAATCTTCTTCTCCATCCATCGAACCCTGGTTTAAGACCATGTGCACTCACCTAATTTTATGAATTGCAGCTCAGTAATCATTTTTGCTAACTCAGCTGCTTAATAAGCATATGAAAATACTTTACCAGTGAAATGATAATTTACTAAAATAATGCACATCAATTTTCCCTGAAACCCACTTTTTTCCAAACTCACACTGTATCACACAGTTCATTTGCATTTTTTAAATGTGTAGTCTAACAATCTAAAAGTCATTTCATTATAACTAATTATATCAAAACTTTTTTGTTCAATATGCCAACATACAAATTAACTACTTCTATTTTCTTAGATGCATAAATCAACTATAATTAACTATAAATTAATGAAGTCTTTCAAAAGGAGAAATTAAATGACTAAAGAAAAATATTGAAAAATTTTTATTGTAGTCAGTGCCTCATCTGGGAGACATAATGGAATGAAAATATATTTATGTACAGGGGTACTGAGGTACTGAGTTCTATTTTCTAACTCAGTGATAGACAGTAGAAAAAAATAATAAAATCAAGATCCATAGGAAAATACCTCCTGATGGTAGGCACACTACACTAGCTCAGTTTATATTTCTTTGCTGAGACCCTCTCCAAAAACCTCAGCATGATTGAATTGTGTTGTTTTCTTTAAACATTGAGACAAATTTGTAAGTTTAGATAATTTAACAAGAGAACAATGGTTCTGCCTCATTCATCATTTACCACAGTTGATTCAGCCTTCTGTTCCATGGACCCATTTCATCATATTTCACTCGAATAACTTTTTGTTAGCAGAAGAATATCATTTATTTTTTTTAATCCCAGGGTACAAGCCTTATTCAATATTTGAAAATCAATCAATGTATTCACCATATCACGTCTCAATTAAAAAAAAACACATATGGGCAAGTAAAGAGATTCAGATTTGATCTTTATGGTCTTGGGTTGAGCAAATATTTCTTAGATAAGACATTAAAATCATGAGCTGTAAAATAAAAAGCTGATAAATTTGACTTCATCAAAATTGAAAACCTCTGCTCTTGGAAATATACTATTAAGAGATACAGAATGGTAGAAATATTTGCAAATCACATATCTGGAAAAATGTCATATCCTATATATGTAAAGAATTATGAAAACTCTATAACAAGAAAACAAAACAAAACAAACATACCCAATTAAAAATGGGCAAAACTTTGAATAGACACTTGACCTAAGAAAATGTACATTTGGCAAATAAGGACATGAAAAAATAATGTTCAACATAATCAGTTGTTGGAGAAATGCATATTAAAACTACAATAAGATATCACCACACACATCAGAGTGTCTAAAATTAAAAAGACTGACCATAGTACATGTTAGCAAGAATATGGAGTAACTGGGACTCACATAACAGAAGACAAAATGTGAAATGGTGCAACCACTTCAGGAAATAGTGTTTCTTATGAAGTTAAGCATACACTTCCGTATGACCCAGAAATCTCACTCTTAGTTGTTTAACCAAGAAAAGACATGTGTCTATGAACCAGTAAATGAGCTCTCTCCGAATGCTGAATCTTCCAGCACCTTGATGTTCCCAGCCTCCAGAACTGTGAGAAAATAAATCTTTGTTGTTTAGGTCACTCAGATTGTGGTATTTTGTTATGGCAGCCCTAGCAAACTAATAAAACCTTCTAAGACAGGATAAGATCTCACTATTAAAACAGTAAAGAGATTGAAAAGTTAAATAAGGATGTTAAAATGACCACTGAGGGCTTCCTTGGTGGTGCAGTGGTTAAGAATATGCCAGCCAATGCAGGCGACATGGGTTCAAGCCCTGGTCCAGGAAGATCCCACATGCGGTGGAGCAACTAAGCCCCTGAGCCACAACTACTGAGCCCACATGCCACAACTACTGAAGCCCACGTGCCTAGAGCCCGAGTTCCACAAGGGAAGCAACCGCAATGAGAAGCCCGCGCATCGCAACAGAGAGTAGGTCCCGCTCGCTGCAACTAGAGAAAGCCTGCGTGCAGCAACAGAGACCCAATACAGCCAAAAAATAAATAATAAATGAATAAATAAATTTATTAAACAAAAATGACCACTGAACCAATCTCAGAGAAATATGTGTCATGTTCCACCAATAAGTTTATCATTGGGTTATTTATTACCTTATTTCTTAAGAGGATAGGGTTACACAATTCTGATCAAAATGGAATCTCAGAATTTTAGAACTGGAAGTTCCTGTGTCCTTTTTGTAGATTTAGACACTGAGATACAGAGGTTTCAAAGAACTTGTTAAGACTCACAGTTACTTGAGCAAAAATATATCTAAATCAGCATCCAATTTTAGTTGAAAATAGTCAATAAGTCCTTAGACTACCTTTGTTGTTCCCTTAAGAAAAAAAGCAATCTCTCTTTGACATTTCCTCCAGCCGACAAGATTTCACTCTTTATACATTCTCCTCACTTTTCATCTTATTTTTCAGTCGCCCTTCCTTAGCCCATTATCAGGAGTGTGAATCACTTTTTACACTTCCAGTTTCTGTCTCCATGGCAATAGAAAGATCAATCTCATTGCAATTTTTTTTTCTTAGCAGTTCAAGTATCCTTTGGCTTTTATGTAAAATCTTCTTCCTTAATGTTTGTAGGTTTTTCTCCTGATTCATCTAGGCTAACGGTTTACTAATTTTGAAAAAGACAATGCTTCTCTTTAGAATTCACAATTTTTTTAACATCTTTATTGGAGTATAATTGCTTTACAATGGTGTGTTAGTTTCTGCTTTATAACAAAGTGAATCAGTTATACATATACATATGTTTCCATATCTCTTCCCTCTTGTGTCTCCCTCCCTCCCACCCTCCCTATCCCACTCCTCTAGGTGGTCACAAAGCACTGAGCTGATCTCCCTGTGTTATGTGGTTGCTTCCCATTAGCTATTTATTTTATGTTTGGTAGTGTATATATGTCCATGCCACTCTCTCACTTTGTCACAGCTTACCCTTTCCCCTCCCCATATCCTCAAGTCCATTCTCCTAGAGTCTGTCATACAGAGTGAAGTAAGTCAGAAAGAGAAAGACAAATACAGTATGCTAACATATATATATGGAATCTAAGAAAAAAAATGTCATGAAGAACCTAGGGTTAAGATGGGAATAAAGACACAGACCTACTAGAGAATAGCTTTCACAGTTTTTCATTTGCTTTTAGCAACAATGTTTAGGTCAAATTTGTGTGTCCTTAGACTTTTGCCAAGTGAGCTTGTCCTTTGACCCTTAAATATTAAGGGGAAAAAGGTCTGAATTCTTCAGTGATTGACCTATATTTCAACTTCAGATCATATTTGGTACTTCTCACAATGTAGTTTCACTTATATTATTTTTTAAAGAAATTCCTGAGTAGCTTTAGTGACCTCTTCATAAATAAAGCATGTGAAATGTGCCTGAATATCTTATAGTACAATTCTCAATTTAACTCCGCATGATGAAAATACTTGATTCAATTGTTTTGTCTGTGCGAAATAACAACTAAAACACAGTTTAATGCCATAAAAACTGGGCAAAATCTTAATAAGTGTACTGTAATAATAATCATATTTCTTAAATATTATAGCTTGCTAATATTATTATCTCCCAGGGTAGAATTTGAGCCATTGCTGACAATTTAAATTTTTTTCCTTCATTTTTGAATTAGAAAGATTCCTTCCCTCCAAATTAATCAATTTCTCCAAATTAATTTTCAATAAGCACAATATTTCACATGTCAAATTCTCATGCACTGCGGGAAACTTTGAATAAATGCAATAGGTTTTTTTTTTTCAATTTCACCATCTTTATTTCCTCATCTGTATCATAAAATTAAAATTATGATTAGAAACCTGTGTTATATGGCAGAAGACTGGTGTTAAAGTCCCATAATTCCACTTGATAGCTGTAACAAAATATATCTCATTCCTCCTATTTCACAGGCTTATTGGGTCTTAGATAATGTATATAGAAGCCCTTTGAACACTAAAAGAGAATACAGTAATAAATGAAAAGAATAATCCTTGAGCAGGCTTCCCCTGCTTAACCATTTTCTCCTATAATGACTCAATATTCATTATTCTAGTATCAAAGCTCTCCCTCCATCATTTAATTTATTTCTCAAAGGATAGTAATTAGATCATCTCTATCAGTATCATTGAGAAGTGAGATGATTTTATTTAACTTAAGGTTTCTGGGCCATATCCTAGGCCCAGAAGCATAATATCAGGGGATTTGGCCCAGGAATTTGCATTTTAATGAATATCCAAGACAGTTCTTTTTCACATTAATGTTTGAGAAACACGAATCAATGTGTTTTTCATCTCTTTCTCACTTTTTTTCTTTGGTAGATTAACTGTGAAAATGGCCAAATTTTTTACCCCTGTTAATATCCATGCTCTTTGAAATGTGACTTTGCAGCTCCTCTCATCATAGGTAGAATCTATTTCCCCATCTCTTGAATTTGAATTGCTTCTGCTAATCAAATGTCATGGAAGTGGCAGTGTGTCAGTTTCAAGCCTAGGTATTAAAAGAATCTGGGCAATTCCACTCACTCTCCTAGAACCCCGCCACTACCACCATGAGAACAAATTTAGGCCAGCCTGCTGGAGAATAAAGACAGCATGAAGAGATGAATGGCTCCAGCTATCCCAAGTGAGAACCCCCAAGACAAGCCACCCATCCGCCACCTGATTAACCACCTGCAGACACATGAGTGAAAACAATTAAGACAGAAGTATCCAGCTAGACAATAGACTCATAAGCAATAATATATGCTTAGTGTTTAAGTCACTGAATTGTGGGTGGTTTGTCAGGTAGCAATAGCTAACTAAAGACTGCATGTATCTAGAAACTAAGGCTTAGATAATTTGGGCAGTTTTCCAAAGTCTTCATGATCAAAGTCTACCCTTTTGCCTTTAACTTAAGCACACACAGCGTAAACACTTTTACAATTTGAAATTCTCCTCTGACTCTTTCTCAGCTTGCAACATTTTTTGGTCGTATCATCATGTTATTATTTAAATTTCATATATTAAATATGATTTTTAAAAAAACTCATCTGAAATTATACCTCAATTATGATTTTTCTAAATAAATAAAAATGGGCATTTTAATTTAATTTCACAGAGTAAAAACATAGAACCATGTAAATGTATTTAGTCCACATCATTGTCTAACTTAGAATTGCCTTCAGGTTGAAATGTTTGTAGACCTCTGTATGACTATATAAGCTACATAATTTTACACAGTTTGTTTGCATTAATTCTAAACTTCATTTGAAGAAACAGAATAATAGCTACCTGAATAACTGAATATGTTTAAATATCTAAGATAATGTAACTATATAATATCAGGAAAGGGAGAAATAACAATGGAAATTTTCTCTTTGGTCATTGACTTTCTTCTGCTTGTACTTTTGGCTTTCACATATTCAGTCACTTGTTTACTCAGTTATTAATTCCATGCAGATCACTCTAAAATCTCTGTGTCCAACCATGGCCTCCTTTTGAAGCATCGGGTACACTGTACCAACCACATGTTAGATAATTAGACTTGCCATCCTTTAGGCACCTGTCAAAACATAAAATTCAAAGGTTATGCCTGGCTTAATAAAGGTTAAACTTGGATGTTAGCAATAAAGTAATTTGGCAAGAAGCGAATGCTTAGAGATTTTTTTAAACCTTGAACTTCCAATATAAACAACTTATTATTTAACCTATCAGAGTTAAATTTAACTTAACAGACTACTTTAACCCTTTTATTTAATAGACCTACCCTAACAACGTGAACTTTAATCTATGTTTGTTTGTTAGTTTTAATATAAATAATGTACAATGTAATGTCTAAAAAAAGCAAAAATATTTTAGGGTTATGAGATTCTTTTCAAATTTTTGTGTTAACGAAATCTGTCTTCTCTACTTAAAAATTAACATTTATGATTTCATATATTCCCTTTTCAAAGAAGGATTTACTCAGTCATTTCCACACTCCAAATACAGATGTGTTTAAAACTTAATTCCTCATTTTCTTCACAAAGCCTTGGATAAAATTCTTTTGCTGCTGTTTTTATTAGTATCTAAATTGTCTTTTTTAATGGCTATTACACTTTCAGGTTTTTCTTCCCATATCATATATTTGTAAATATTTGCCAAATGAAGAAATAAATATTTCTCTTTACAAATAAACACATTCTATTTTCAAAATATTCATATGTGACCATTAAATTCAAATAAATAGCAATGCCAGGAAGAGAGAGAATGAATAACTTTTAAGTTTCCAGCCACTAATTCCAAGTTGGGAATTTGATAATGCAGCAAAGAATATACTTTGTAAAGATGGAGCTGCGAATCATGCTAAGACTGACATAGACACAAGATCTCCAAAATGTAAAGAAAGGTATCACAAAAAAACAAAGTGAAATAAATTAATGTGAAGTAATGTTTATATTTTCCAAGGAGAAGAATAATGGGATAGGAAGCCAAAAGCTATATATCTTCTGAGGTGTTATTAGCCATGGAACATGACTTTAACTTACACTTAAAAATTAGCTTGGGGCTTCTCTGGTGGCGCAGTGGTTGAGAGTCCACCTGCCGATGCAGGGGACAGGGGTTCGTGCCCTGGTCTGGGAAGATCCCACATGCCGCGGAGCAGCTGGGCCCGTGAGCCATGGCCGCTGAGCCTGTGCGTCCAGAGCCTGTGCTCCACAACGGGAGAAGCCACAACAGTGAGAGGCCTGTGCACAAAAAAAAAAAAAAAAAAAGAAAAAATATAGCTTGGCTTTTTGCATAGATGCAGGTAAAGCCCTTTTTATGCATGTTCACTTTGTGCTATATGAAAAGAGGTAGCTTCAGAGTCACTGTGTCTTTGATATATGTTCACTTAGAAGGTCGGAGTCATATAAGCTCTTTCTATAACCTCTTTAAATCTATGTAAGCACAAAAGCTGCTTGAAATATCAACTCATAAAGTAACTATATCATATACTATAAAAACATAAAATATATAAAACTCATGCTTGAGGTTCTATAGTTCTGCACCTTGATATGACCTACAATGATTTGCCATTAAATGTTAATAATAGTTCATAGACCAGGATTTTGTTTAAAGCATGAAAAGTTGACTTTGATATGTGATTTCTTTGAAGAGCTATGATTTGAAGGCATATATGACATTAGCGATTTTTTGTGCTCTGTGACCCTTTAATCTGGATTAGAAACTAAAGCTACATATTTGCCACTTTCTGTCTGCCAGAAATCCTAGAAGTACAAGCTAGTACAGCAAACTAAAAAAATACACTTCAAGAAAAAAAAAAAACACAACATAAAGCTAAGCTTCTTAGGAGCCAAAGAAAACAGAAAAATATCATTACAAACAGAAGACTGTAATGCAACATTTCAACCTGAATTTAAAAGAAAACTCTAATAAAACAGTTGCATTGACAAAGAAATATCACAAATCAAAAATAAGAAATCAAATAGAAATATGGTCCAAACACTTGGAGTTTTAACTGAACAATGGGTAACACAAACTGAATTCACAGAACTCAAGAAAGAACTAAAGAAAAAGATAAAAATGTTTTCAGAAATGAAAGCTAAATTACAGGTGTGCTACTCATGTAGTCACCACAGGAAAGCATAGGAAGGGACAAAAAGAATAGAAATAAAGCAAATGAAGCAAACAAAAAGACAAAAAGGACTAGAGAGAAAGTGATTTTGGCTGGAGTGACTGGCTTCATATTGCATAGCACAGGGCGATCAGCTTAAGACACAAGAGGGAGGGTATACGGGGATATATGTATATGCATAGCTGATTCACTTTGTTATCCAGCAGAAACTAACACAACATTGTAAAGCAATTATACTCCAATAAAGATGTTAAAAAATAAATAAATAAAGCATTAAAATAAATAGATAGATAGATAGATAGATAATCACTCAGTCCCGATAAACTTTTGCTCTTGTATTAGTAACCCAGATCTGGGCTATTATATTTTAGCACATAATTCAACAAATTATGAATGATATAATTTTCTCATATTTCAGATTCTTAGAGTACATTTTAAAACAAGTAATTGAAAAAAGTATCATATCCTATTGTGTTTTTTTTTTTTGATTGTCAGAAGCAGTCTCACAATATTTACTGCACAGCCATTAAAGGAAGCCCAGGTAAAAGCACAAAACATATTTTAAGAGGGAAAATGTCACCCTTTGATACAAAAGCCAAGTGTGTTTATATCCACACTCTACTTGGATTTCATACATTTTCATGCCAATGGAACCACAGAAATTGAAGACTAAATTATCCTATGTGAGAAGAGCCACCAGCTAAGTATCTTTAGAAAACAAATACAGTTTTTTCGGGGTGGGGGGAATGTTGTATGTCGATTACTTGCATTTTATTTTAAAACATTCCTACTTAGTCAAAAGGAAACAAATTCAACAGAATGCAACAAATTTTCTTAAGTCCTAAAGTACAATATATGATGAACAAAGGCTTTAATGCATTTAAATTCCATTTCCATGACACTGATGCATACAAAACTACTTTATTATCTCATCAGCTTCCACTAAAAGGCAAACTGCCAGCTCTTGCTTCTCTTTGATATTTCTTTCTTTCTTTTTAAATATGAAAATCTGAAATAGGATGAGTACTTGAAATCCACTAAAGTTTTGTCTACATATCATTGTTTTTAATTCCTTAACCACCTAGAAAGCAAGTAACAAAAATGAATGATTGAAAGTTTTACATCTTCTTAGTCCCAAGGTAGAGAATCAACAGTTTAGACAGAGAGATAGAGACAGAGATAGAGACTCTATAAACCATTAACAAAATGATTAGCACTAGAAAAACAAGTGGTCCTTAGGTAACATCTTACACATTGAGAATTTAGAGATTAGCTTATTTCGTGTTTTCTAAAAGGCAGTACAAACATCTATATAAATGCCACTTAATCAGGTGCTATCATGCCTACAATTCTCTAATTATAAAAGTAGTTCATTACTTAAATAAAATTTTTCTCCTCCTGACCCATACTTGTTGCTACCTTTTTTCAAGTTTACCATTATTAACTTTCCTCTAGAAAGTTCTGCCCCTTACCCATTTGCTTTCCTATCCTTTCTCTTCCATTTTTTATTTCGCATAAGGATAATTTTTATAAAATAAAAGCCAAGTCATGTCATTACTTGCCTAAAGAACTTCAGTAGCTTCACAATGCACCTGGGTAAATCTAATTCTTATCTTGCTCTACTAGGCCCTATATTATTGAAACCATGTCAACAGAACCCTCAACATATGTCACTGTTCCTTTTTCTTGCCAGGCACCAGCCACACTCGCTCTTCCTAGAATGTGACACTTTCCACTATGTCATTTGTGTTTGCTTGTTTTATAAGCCCTGCATGCTATTTTCTCCAGATCTTCTCCTGATTGTTTTCTAATCCTTCACCTCCAGGTTTAAATGTTGTCTTCCCTGAAACTGTGTTCCTTTTTCACTCTAAATCAAGTGGGCCTTCTCTATAATTATTTACTACCAAACATTTTTTTCTCATGGTTCTAGTCACGATAGATATGTATTTATGTGTACAGATTTTCATTGTTTAACTCTCCTAACTGAACAGAAGCTTCATGAGGGCAGGGAATGTGTGTGTGTGTTTTACTCATATACCCATCACATTGCATAATATATATCACATAGTGGACAATAAATACCTTTTGAATAAATGACTGAAAGAAGGGTTGAATAGTTTTATTATATATATAAACATATAAACACAGAATCCAGAATTTCAATGGGAGAGTACATTCTCATAGCTTTATTTCTATTGTCCATTTCATTTTTCATCCCTTTACTGAACAGATTCCTAAAATCTAGTCAAAGACATTAAGTATCTGTGATCCATACAAAGCAATGTGTTTTCTCTCTAAAAGTATGTATTTTGAGTGGTAATAAAGCCATTGCCAAAATAAAAATTCTCTCTTTTATCTAGTTGTAAAATAGACATTTTTAGTAGAAATACTAAAATATAAGTTCATAATCCTCAGGCTCTTTTGAGGAAAAGATTTTCCAGAAAGTGATTTATAAAGTCAAGACATGAAGAAACTTGCAAGTAAACCTAATACTAAATCTCATTTCTTTATATTGTGTTTATATTCCCCAGTCTTCAGGAAGCTGAAAGAAATAGGAGTTAGGAGAAGTAAAACAGAACATAGAGGAGGAAAATATTTGGTTTACATATTGGCAGAATATGTGTCACTTCTATTCCCGAATTTACTCATTATTTAAAACAAATATTTTTATCATTTTTACATAAGTATTACTTTAAGAAGTCATTTCAAAATGTGTAGTGAGATGTTGAGTTGCCGGGAAGTTTTATTAGATAACCCATGATCTGAATCCCAAGCCTACACTTTTAGTGGTACCAACTTAGACAAAACACGTCATTAGTAAGATGTGGATAAAAATATCAAATTCAATGGTTGTTGTTGAATTAGATTACATAAAATATGCAAAATTACTACAGCAGTCACTGACCCAGAAGTCATACTAAAAATTGTGTTGTAATTGTGATTAAGATTACTTTTGATGCAGGTATAAAAAGATGATGGACTTCCCAAACCACACAGACTGTTCCTGCTTTATCTTGCCTACTCCAACCCAAGACCACAGAATCTGAACCATTAGCAAAAAAATTGCTGCAACATTAATTTAATCCATATTAAATTTCTTAGAGTATATCCTCTCCTGATCATTGAGCAGCATTCTCAAAGAATTTGAGAAGCAAAATGTTAGATATAATGTTAAAAAAAGCTATATAGTAACTACAGTCATAAATGCTGAAGAAATAATAAATTTTGAAGAATGCAAAAAGATCTTTTGGCCTGAAATCTAAAAGCATAAATGGCATCACCATAATATATATGAAAGAAAACAAAGAAAACTGGATCATTCATGTACACAATAAAAGTTTACTGAGCATCTTCTGTGTACCATGGACTGTGCTAAGCATTGGAAATACAGACTTTTTTTCACATTTTTTGCTCACGTTTTCTTTTTCAGTTTTATTTATTGAGGTATAATTTACAATTAAAATTGTAGTATATTTTAAGTATACAACATGGTGATTTGATAGACCTACATATTTTGAAGGGATTCCCACAGTTAAGTTAATTAGCACATCCATCTTCTCACATATTTACCTTTTTGTTTTTGGTTTGTCTGTTTTGGTGAGAACACTTGACACTAAAATTCTACTCTCTTGGCAAATTTCAATGACACAATGCAAGATTATCTACTATAGACCCCAGGTTATACATTAGATCCTCAGACTTTATCTTACAACCAGAAGTTTGTACCCTTTTACCAGCCTCTCCCTGCTTTCTGCACCCCTCAGTCCCTGGAAAGTACCATTCTGCTCTGGGTTTCCATGAGTTGGACTTTTTTTTAGACTCCATACACATATAAGTGATACCATGTAGTCTTTTGTCTTTGTCTTTCTGGCTTATTTCACTTAAAATAATGTCCCCCAGTTTCATTAATACTGTCACAAAAGTCAGGATTTCCATTTTTAGGGTTGAATAATATTCCATTGTGTGTGTGTGTGTATATATACATGTATATATATATAACATTTTCTTTGTATATTTATCTGTTGATGGACACTGAGGTTTTTCCATACCTAGGATGTTGTGAATAATGCTTCAGTGAATGTGGGAGTACAGCTATCTTTTTGAGATAGTGACTACACCTGCTCCGTGTGTAGCTGTATATTCAGTGTCTCCATGGGAGGGAACTTCGAGAGCCTCCTATCTTGCCATCTCAGTCCCTCCAATAGTGGAGTTTTACGAATAGATATAATCCTGCCTTCATGGAGTTAGCAGTTTAGACATGAAGAAAGAAATTAATCCAATAATTAATATCAATTGTATTGTAAAACAGTTATTAATTTCAATAAATGCTGTTGAATAAAAGGGTTCTAAAAGTCACATGCCACATACAGGACAATGAACTTGTAGTAGGGGGACCTGCACTGGAGTAAGGCGCTGAAAGAGGGGAGTTGAGTGTTTCATTACTAACTGACAGTGTAGGGATAAAAACAGGAGCTAATGAGACAAAATATGCATAGAAGTCTTAAAAGATCATGATAGACTAGATGGGCTGTCACATTAGTAATGGAAAGAACAAGGTCCTCACTTCAACACTTCTGGAAACGTACAATGGGCAGGTCAGTGTAACAGGCATTACAAGAAATAAAGTTACTAAGAAAAGATTAGAGTGATACAAGAACCATGACTAGAATGTGATCAATCATCCAATCTTACATAACAAGCAAACAATCAGAAAATAATCTCATAATTGTCATTGGAAAGGAACCAATTCTAGGGACCACAATACTCCCAGTTCTATCACTAAACAGTTGTTTGAATGAGTACACAACTTAACCTCCAGTGGTTTCAGTTTACTCACCTAAAAATCCTTACTAGTGAAATAGCCAATTTATTACAAAAGTTAACTATCTCTATTGTAAAATAAAAGGTATTGACATTTTGTAACACTTTTTTTTTTTTTTTTTTTTTTTTGCGGTATGCAGGTCTCTCACTGTTGTGGCCTCTCCCGTTGCAGAGCACAGGCTGAGGACGCACAGGCTCAGCGGCCATGGCTCACGGGCCCAGCCGCTCCGGGGCATGTGGGATCTTCCCAGACCGGGGCACGAACCCGTGTCCCCTGCATCGGCAGGCGGACTCTCAACCACTGCACCACCAGGGAAGTCCGTGTAACACTTCATTTTTGAGTGATAATTTTCATCATTATTTGTTCCTTCCCTTCAGAGAAGAAATTAAGTAGTTGCATTACTCAATAAACTCCAAGTATGTGTAGTTAATAGAGTGTTCCTTCATTTCTGGATGACAAACAGTCCTAGGGAGAATTGTCCCTGCTGAATTTGTCAGCTATAGAGAAGTGGGCCAGACGACACTGGGAACTGGACAAGAGCTCTCATCTGAGATGAAGTTACACAGCATCTGAAGACCATTAGTATAAGAGCTGCATTTTTAACAAAATGATACACTGCAGCCTAAAATTTACATGGAAGTTTCGCATAATAGGCTTCAGGCAAAGCTCTAAAATATGTCGCTCATAACTGTATTACATCAGGAGTAAATGAGAAATGGTAAGCACCTGCTTTCTAAAATATTAGTGTGGTGATTCCTTGGGCTTTCTTATTTTTAAATTGAGTATGGATATAATAAATATTTTCCCAGTCTATCAGAATAGGTGTACAGTCAGAACATAATTAAATAGCATAACAGTGTTTTTCTGTCTGTCACTCCAAATTTTTTTTATTGAAGTATAGTTGATTTACAACATTGTGCCAATCCCTGCTGTACAGCAAAGTGACTCAGTCATACACATATATACATATTTTTAATATGCGTTTTCATTATGGTTTATCACCGGATATTGAATATAGTTCCCTGTGCTCTGCATTAGCACCTTTTTTTATCCATTCTCTATGTAATAGTTTGCGTCTCCTAACCCCAAGCTCCCAGTGCCTCCCTCTCCCTCCCCCTCTCCCTTGGCAACCACAAGTCTGATCTCTATGTCTGTGTGTTGTTCCAAATTTATTCCTCCGCCTCAAAAGTGTGTGTGTTGCGGACAAATGATTGTTTTTCAATATGGGAGCATGTTCCCAGAATGCAGGATTTAGCACTCTTGCAAGCACCCTGGGAAATGGTGCATCAAGCTACTAGTATGGTTCCAAGAAGGACGCAAATGGATTGCCCACATATAGTGATGTGAAAATGCCAGAATTACTCTGGCAGAGAGTAGCAGCATGCGATTAAATTATTTTATATTCTGATAACTGTATATCAAAATCTTAATTTTATAATATGTCATTTAATACCTTGTGTTATGTAATATATAGTTAGTTCACAGGAGAGGAAATTTAGAGGTCAAAAAGTATATGACAAAATGCAGTCTTACAGTCTTAAGATTTATTGAGGATAATGGACACACAGAACATATGTCTATAAAGATGATATTTATCAATATTTAATGTATTTGAAGTTAAAACCAAAAAAAATCAGGTAATTCTGTTAAAACAGAAAAAAAATTCCATATTTATTGTTTAATTTCAAAACAAAAATAATAAACCAATTATACATTAATATACATAACATATACTTCATAAAACAACTGCATTTTTCAAAACAAGAGAACAGTGAAAAAGAGACATCGTTATACATTTTTGCAAATCTTTTTACTGCCTGTCTTAATAGAAAACACCTGGAGCTCTCATAACTACTTCCACATTCAATTTGCTGAGAAAGCACATTCCGTGTTACCGCTGGAAAACTCCACTCTGCTCATGTGAGACAATGAGAGTGAAAAAAGCAAATAGTAACTTCTTACTTTATAAAGATAACTTTGTCCTCACAGACCCCAAACCACATTCTAAGAACTGTTGCCCTAGAGAAACTCCATACTTGTTTATAAAGAGTCATTCAAACATATTTGAATCAAATGATTCAAAGAGTCATTCAACATTTTCTAAAGGAAGAAAATGGAAACAACACAAATATCCATTCGTTTGGAATTCAATACACTATTAGTGATAAATTCATACAGTAAATTTCATTTAACAATAAAAATGAGTACCTAGAGGTACATGTATCTGCAGATAAATCTCACAAATAAATTTGAGACCAAAAAAAGAGTTACAGAAGGATGCACACAATATGATAAAATTAATATAAAATGTTGAAACAGGCAAAGAAAAACATATATTTTATGAGCATACATAGATTTGCCTTAAAAGATAAAAACAAGTATGAGATGGATAAATAATGAATCCATAGGAGTTGCCTGTTTTCTCTGGGTGTAGTAGAAGGAAACACAGGTAAAGAGGGGTACAGGTGATTAAATTTGTTTAATTTTTTTAACTTGGTGATTATTTTATGGGTTAATTTAATTTTATTCACTTATACATTTTTGCATGTTTAAAGTAGTTTATACTTTTACTAATAATTATTATTAGTTATTAATAATTACCTGATAATTATGATAATTGCTCTGATAATGATTAAAATATAAATGACACAGTGATACAGTATGAAAAGGTACAGACTTCCAGTGATGAAATAAATAAGACTGGGGATGTAATAACTATAGTTAATAATACTGTACTGTACGTTTGAAAGTTGCTGAGAGAATAGATCTTAAAAGTCCTCATCACAAGAAAAACATTTTTGTAACTATGTATGGTGACAGATGTTAACTAGACTTATTGCAGTGACCATGTTGCAGTACATACAAATGTTGAATCATGTTGTACACCTGAAACTAATATAATGTTATATGTCAATTATACCTCAATAAGAAAATATGAATGAAAAGGTGAAATAATGAGTGAAGATTCTTTTCAGACACTTAACCACTAAAGGATGCAAAAGGATATTATTTAGGAATTTTTTTATAAAAGAGATTTGAAGGAGATTTTATTTTCCTTTCCATGGGAGTGACCTGAGCAAGAGAGGGACTTGAAGAGAAGGGAGGACAAAGATACAGGGAAAAAATGGAATAATGGGTGGAGCAGGGTGCATGCATTGTTGAAAGGAGGGGGAATCCACAGCATAGGTAGAAATGGATCTCAGAAGGAAAGACAACCTTTTAGTTGAGACTCTCTCAGGGGGGACAGAAAGATTAATGTTATTGCAGCTAAGTTTAGTAAGAGATAAAAAGTTAAGGAGAGTTCACATCTGATGGATTCTCCTTTATATTTTTTAATAAAGAATGAAGAATGTACTGTGTCAGAGTATGGAGGGCAGGTGGATGGAGCATTTCAAAGAAAAGAAGTTGACTTAAAAAATTCCACTTGGAGAGTAAGATATACAAGATTTCTGGTCAGGACTGAGGATTGTACCCACTAACTTTTTCTTCCCTATTGTTACAATGAATGAATTATCCATGTTCCTTTGTAAAGCTTGGGCTTCTGCTGTATGGTAGATCCCATCCCCTTTCACCTTCTCAAGACTATAATTCCTGTAGTTATATTCCATATCCCCTACAATATCAATTTTCACATTATCAATTTTCCGTTTTTACTGTGACATTTCCATAACTTCACTAATACAATATATTATTTCCTATCACTGAAGAAAAACTCTAACCTGACCTCAAATCCCCTTTTAGTAGTTGTTCCTTTCCTGCTATCCCTTATAGCAAAATTCATATGTGTAATCTAAAAAAGTCAAACCATAGAACCAGAGATTTAGTTAGTAGTTTCCAGGGGTGAGAGAAATGGGGAAAGGTTGGTCATATGGTACAAACTTTCAGTTATAAGATGAATAAGTTCTGGAGATCCAGTGTACAGCATGGTGATTTCAGTTAATAATACTCTATTGGATACTTGAAATTTGCTAAGAGAGTAGATCTTAAATGTTCTCACCACACATACACAACAATATGGTAACTAGTGAGCTAATGGATGTATAAACTTGATAATTATTTTGCTATATATATATATATATATAATCATCACATTGTACAGCTTTAAAAAATTCATATCATACAACCTAAAAAAATAAAAACAATACTTTTCAAAAGTATTATTCAGACCTCTCTCCTGTGTTCTCTATTTCATTCAGTCCAATAACGATTTTGTCTCCAGTCCTCAAATGAAACCGTTCCAGTCAAGGTCATTGATGATCTCTCTTTTTATTTTTAATCTAAACAGTATTTCTCAGACTATCCACTCAACCTTTCTGCATCTTATGACACAGTTAAACACTATCTCTTTCTTGGACCTTCACCTGGCATTCGGATAATTTTCACACATTTTTGATAAACAATTAATTTCATTTTGATAATTAATGCCATTAATATTTATCAATGATCTAACATATGTAAACACATGATTATTTTAAAAATTATTGAAGACCATTTTCAGTAGGAAAAATATTATTTTTAAAAGGTAATAAATCCTTCTGATTCTGAAAGATGAATTGGTTTTTGTAATTCTCTTTTATTCAAATTTTAATAATAGCAATAGTGTTCTGATTGTAAATATCTCCCTTCCTCATGTCAACCATGAGAGTAATTTCATACTATATTAATACATAAAATTGACTTGTTTAAAAGGAAATGAAACTAAGCAATATTATCAGACTCAATCCCTGCATGCCACATCTCTTCCTGTGTTATTTTTCTTGCAATGCTATCACTTGAGTTGCTAGGCAGAGGTTAGAGAACACTTGATGATTGACTGAGCCTGTCCAGAATGGATTCACTGTGTAATTACTCTTCCCTATATGAGTGTCATGGGGAAAATAAGATAAATCAATAGTTCTTTCATCTGAGGATATATTTCTTAGACCCAGAATGTTGTGTGTGGGTAAGCAAGTATGGTTTTTATTTTGATAATAAGAGCAGCGTTTTGTTAAACCAATTATATTTAGTAATTGTCTAAAGATTTGTTTCTCCTTCAAAGGATATCTGGTCTCAGAGTATCTACCATACAATGCAGACATCTTTATCTTCCCTTTGTCTATTCATTCATTTACATTCTCAACTTTTTGTGCCCCCCAGCCCTCAAAACTCTACCAATGGTTTCCATTTTACATTATTTTTCTCTCTCTTTCTTTTTCATTTTTGCCCAATGATGATTTTTCTCCTCCAATCTGACAAGATCACACAAGAGCAAAGATCATTGTTTAACAAAATAAAAAATGTCAGCTGTCACAAGCCAAAGATACACATTTATTTAATGTAGGTAAATGGTACAATAGGAACAGCAGAAGATAACTACACATATCCATAGAAAATAGATCACTATCAAATACATAGATGAGCCATCGGCAGCTCAAGTTCTTACCAAAGCACCCAGTTGTCAATTTTATCATCTGACAGCATTACAAATTCCCTCAAGTCCTTAGTGAAACTACAAAATTCTTGCCCATGGGTCAGTATCCAACAAAATAGTAATCTCTTTCTATTTGTATTTGCAACATCTCTATATCATTCAGGAAAACCTGTGCCTTTGAGTAAACAAAAGGTAGCTTAAATTTTTGCAGACTTACCCTTTGTCCAAGTGAAGTTATAACAAAAATATCCAGAATATTTTAAATGTAAACATGATTGTCATAATAGAGGCAGCACCCAAATGAGTGCCTCAAGGCCTTCCTGATGATCTTATAACCTATTGATGAGGATAAAATTTTGACTATTAATGATATTATAACATATTGACATAACCATTTCTGACCTGGCCTTCTTGCATTTCACCAAAAAGTTAACTTCTTAAATAGATTTTCTATTTCAGTCTATTTCTGCCTCCTTAGGCCCTGAAATACCATCCAAAATCTCTAATAATATTCTCTCAAGTTGCAGGAACAATTCATTCAGGAATTCAATGACTTTAACAAATATGTCAGTTACCACGTAGGAACTAGGAATAGAAGAACAACAGAATAATAAGCATTAATTTTATGCAAGGCTTCATAATGTAGCAGGAGATAGAGACACTAAAGCCTGAACATATGATTACAACTTAAAGGTAAAAGGATTCAAATGAACACCAAGCAACATTAGTGACAAGATATCCATGTCAACATACAAGGTGCATTTTGTTTTGTTTTTGAAAGATTGGAAGTAAGAAAATTTTCTACAATTATCCATGTGGTACCAAACAACTTATAGACACAGAAGAGTAAAAAATTGGATTGGCTCCAGATGATTCACCCACTATAACAATGCTAGAACACGTTTCAAGTGGACAATATTTATTTTAAAAATTCAATTTTAAATTGAATTTTAAATTCATGTGTGAGGACATTCTTAGACATAGTCAATGATGTAAAAGTTTCCCATGTATTCTCATAAATAAAAATCTGTCAAAAACTATTCCAGAGAAACCAGAAATTAATAAAAACAATGATCTGAAAAACAATGAAATGTGAAATTTTTAAAAAAGTGGTCAGTGAAATCAGTAAAAGTGATCTAAAGTTTAATATATTTTAAACTATTATAAAGCTCAATTCAAATATTAATATAAACCTTAGAGGAAATATACACTATACAAAAATAATAATATAATAATATATAATAATATATATAATATAATATATTATATATAATATAATAATAATATATATATAATAATATTGAGCTCATAACTATCTCACAGGTTTGTTTGTAAGGATTAAATTATTTAATACTTACAAGTGCTTAGAGCTATGAATAGTGCATAGTAAACACCTAAAAAGGTTAACCATGATCATTGAATAATAATGCCAGGATGATATTACTATTCTTTAATAGCTCAGATTATTGATACCAAGTATGATCCTGGGGTGCTCCTGGGCACAAAAGCATTTCTGTGTCCCCCATTTCTTGATTACAGGAAATAGGCTTCATTCAGCCATGACTTTCCCTGATTTCCAACAAGCAGGTTCAAACAGTAGCTAATTAGGGAAGGGAAGGGAGGAAACAAGGGAGGAACAGTTGACAGAAACAGTAGTGCAATCTTGAGGCAAGGTGCTGGTTCCCCATCAAGGGATATACATAACAATATCCTTGAACTGTTCTGCAGATACTGAAAGCCCCACCAGGTGGGAGAAATTAACTGTATGCTGCCACAAGCAAGGAAACCCCAGACCTTTGGAACCAGAAGGTTGATGATGCTGAGTCTCACTTACCTCATCACCAACCAATCAGAGGAATGTCCAGTTGATGACACCCTCTTTGAACCATTACCATGAAACTTCTCACTACCCCCTCTGGATTTGGCTTCATTATCTCACTAAATCCAGGGTGTAAAATAAAGGGAAGGTGGAGCATTTTACAATCTTACAGAAGAAGAGATCCATAGTGTGCGGACTCAATTGGGCCTTAATATTATCCATTTTTTTCCTATCCTTAGACAACTCTCTTTCTGAATTCTCACTGGGCTGATTCCAAATATTTAGCTTTAATCTAACAATCATCGCAGCCTTCATAACTCTGAAATAATATTGTTTCCTTCTCTATAGGGAAAATCATGCAGAAACCACCATACTGAAAATTGCTTAATTTTTACACAAGTAATTGTTTGTGTCCTCAACCATTTCTTCTTATTCAAAAGAAGAGGTATATCTGCTCCTATGCAAATAATTAAAATAAACTTAAGGTATCACTTTACCAATTGTACTTTCAATACCTCTACTATAATATCTGAATCCTTTCATTCAGCATTTAAAATGCTTAAGTCTTGCCTATTTAAAGTAATAATAATAATTTAAAACCTAGATGACTATCACTCTGTCTCCCCCTCTTCTTTTTTTCACAGTGAAAGTTCTTGGGATGATGTTAGGAGAGACCAATAAATATCATTCCTTATACTCCGAAGTACAGAAAAATTTCAGGTAACAAGACTTAGCAGACTGAGAACTAAAATGTCATCTGCACCTGTAACCACTACTGCCCTACTATTGCTAAAAAATATTCACTTTGTATATGTTTATTTTAATAATGCATCACAATATTTAAAATAAATAAATAATAAATTCCCTGCTATTTTGAAAATGTATTTAGTGGCTTGCAGAATTAGGCTATCTTCTCTTAATTATTCTCACAGTTTTTTCTTAAAGACATAGAATGTAATTCTATCTACTGAAAATATTCTTTCTCTCTCTGGCGGAAACTAAATACGTGCCTAAGGCAGAATTACTTTTACCCCCTGCAAAGACGCTAATGAATATTTCTGAACCCAAGGAATTGGACACAATCTCCAACCAAGCATATGTTTAAATATCACAGAAACATAAAAGGAAAAAATAATATTTGGCATATACAAACCAAAGCTTTTTGACACAATTATGAAGGAATATTTTCATAATTAAAAATTTGCATAAAGTTTTATATATATATATATATATATATATATATATATATACATATATATTAGTATTATCTAAGAAAGCCACAAACACAGATATCTCCCATTTGGGGTTTGCTTATTAACAATCATGCTAATGAAGCCGAATCTATCCTCTGTACCCTGACACCAAATTAAATCTCGGAGACAGAGTTCTGGGTAGAGTAGAAAAGAATAGCTTTATTGCTTTGCCAGGCAAAGGGGCCCACAGAACCCTAATGTCCTCAAAACTGTGTGTCCTGACCTCGAGGGGGTAGTGAGGAGTTTTATAGGAATGGTTCAAAAAGGGAATGATCAGCTCGTGCACATTCTTCTGCTTGGTTGGTGGTGAGGTAAGTGGAAGTCAGCATCATCAATCTTCTGGTTCCAACCAGTCTGAGGTCTGTCTACTTGCTTGTTGGCACCACACAGTTAACTTCTCCCACCTGGTGGAGGTTTCAGTATCCACAAGACTGCTCAAAGATATTGTTATGTATATCCCTTGATGGGGAAAAAGGACCCAGCCCCAAGGCTGCACTTTTTTTTTTCTTGACTGTTCCTCCCTTGTCTCTACATCCCCTGCCTTCCCTAATTAGCAACTGTTTGAACCTGCTTGTTGGAAATCAGGGAAGGTCATGGAGGCTGCATGATGCCTATTTTCTGTAATCAAGAAATGGGGGACACAGAAAGGCTTTTGTGCCCAGGAGTCCCACAGCATCCTGCTCAGTATCACTAATAGGTTTCTGAGAGATTTATATCCAACCAACATAAATAGAATTAAAGCACAAACATATAATTAGCTGGGATAATGTCCAGAAGGACAATTTTGGTGCACATTTTCAACGAGAAGCTTAAGTGGAGCCTTTGTTTCTCACTAAAACCCACATATAATTCTTAGGACATTATTAACAGCCTCTGGTTGGCCACAGAGAATAAAGAAGTCAGGCAGAGGGAAAGAAAGAATATCCATTGGCCAGTCTACCACAAGCCAGACATGCTAACTAGATGTGATAAACAAAGCATAGTATATTGATCCTTCTGTACTGGCCTCTCAATTCTCAGGGACCCTAAACACTAGAATGTGCAACCCAGGCAACCTTGTGACATTCTGTGTCAAAGATTAGAATTTCTTTGAATGAGAGGACAGGAGGGTCAACAATAAAGTAGTTGGCACTAGTGGCAAGCAGAGACACTGTCACCCCATAGAAAAATTGCATAATACAAAGTTGTCCAGGAAAATAATTATTGCTATCCTCTTTTGTCCCACTTCTTCCATTACATTAACACTTAGATTCAGTCTGTTATCACTGCAAAGACTCCTCAGTTTATACTCTTAACCAAGGCTTTATCAATATAATTAAGCCTGTATTAATATTGCTACTTTTTTTTCTTATAAATACCTATAATTAAAAAGTTCCTGACTTGTGTTCAAAGATTTCTTTCATCCCTTGACTCTTCCTCCCACTAAAGGTCAACAGACATTTTTTTTTCTTCTCCATTAACCAGCCAACAGTGAGTTGAATCCCAGATTCAAGAGAGAATAATGAGTAGAGAAAGGAAGTATCACCAAGGTGGTCTTTGAGGCAGAAATACGTGGGGAATAACTCAGTGAGTAACAGTTCAGGAAGTTTTGTTTCCAAAGGCAAATGGGAAGGGCTTATTGAAAAGCAGAGAGGAGACAGAAACAGAAGGAGAATAAGGGCAGAGCATTTCCAAAGGTTGTTTTTCCTCTGATTATTTCCAAATGTTTATGAATGCAGATGTCTGGAACAGTTGGTTTATCACCCCTGAATTTTGCTTCAACAAAACCTCATAAAAAGGGAGTGAAGATGGATGGGCCAAGTAGCCATTTTATTTATATGAGGAGCTAAAGAAAACTAAGTGAAATATAATCCAAATAAAAAAACGTATTTTAGACAGCAAAAGAGCAACAAAGAAACCAACACGGTATTCAGAAAACCATAAACCCTAAACAGAAGCTTCAGATAAACCAAAATCAAAAGGATGTCAGAGCTTCAATTGACGTTAAATAATGCAAAAAATGATGTCATCCTCAAATCAAAGGGCTGTCCCTAAAGGTAGTCTTTTCCATATGAAATTAAAAGGCAAAATTACTAGTTCAACTATATTCTCCTATATAAATGACATCTTCAGAGATTTACAAACCAAATACAATAATAGATACATGCTATATGTTATACTCAAAGTAGCACTTCAAAAATTCTAACAAGTGAAACAAAAAAATTAGAATTATTAAAGTCACCATGTAAAACAGTATCTTTAAAAATAAGTCTTGAAATCTGGACCTGATTCTAAATCCAACCTAACAGAAGCATTGAGTCATACTTAGAACTTGTTTAAATCATGAGCTATTAAACATAGGCCATATTAGTTCTGTTGTGCTATTCTATAGTAAACTTTAAACAACAAAGAATATCTTAACTGTTTAATATAACATCAACCTGAGGGAATCTTATTAGAAAACATATTACTTAAATGTGCTTAACTATCTAAAATAATTGGAATGGTGCAGTTTACAAGTATATAGATTTAAGAGCTAATTTTCAACAGGTGTGTTAGAAATGTTATTTTTTTCTATATCACAGAATAAATAAAACCAAATGAGATTTCTATGAAATTTACCATCACTAATTTTAAATCACTCCCTTTAATTTACAACAAAATTAAACAGATATTTAAATATCTTTTAAAACTGATAGTTGAATATTTGTCTATTTACCTCAGTCTGGTAGCAATCTTAAAGAAGCTAGCAATATGCTACCCCCAAAGAGTGATTACTATGTTCTAAGCATTGTTCTCATAAATTTAATCAACAGCTACCTTACAAAGTATATACTATTGTTATCCCCCTTTCACAGACAAAGAAGCTGAGATTCTGAGAAGTTAAGTGATTCACCTCAAAGGACGCACCTGAGATCCAAATGCCGGGATTGCCCTCTTAATCATCTCATTATATGAAGAATCTTTCCAAAGATGTTAAATGAAGAATAAAGATTAGGTGAGTTGTAGGGGACCATCCTTTCTAGAGACACAAAATTTTTCTTTTATTGCCTAGTTTTGGACTGGATATAAAATATGTAATAGTTACCATTATTCTATGTATTCTTTGTACCCAAATGACTACTTCTAAATTATCCAACAATCCAGAGCCTGCAAGCTCTACACAAATGCCTCTCTCTCTCTTTCTATTCCTCCTCTCTCTCTTCCTCCCTCCCTCCTCCCACTCTCTTTTTTAAAAACCACTGATGGACTCAAGCATATCTAGGGAAGAATGTCTTAGGGCATGTGTAGCACCTGCACTGATATTGACTGTAAAATGGTTATGTAAGAAGGATCTCAAATAGAACAACCAGGGGAGGATGTTTAATAGAAATACATAGAGAATTCTGAATTATTTTTTCTGCCCTTTGGGAAGTTGTTTTTAATTGGAACTACAATAAGGAAGCCTCCTTATCCATCAAAATCAGTCTAAAATGACTCCTATATTATAACATAAAGGGCACAGTCCTTTGAAGAAGAGTATTGTCCTCAGAGAAAGAAGATTGGTTCAAGACCCAGCAGAGGGGACTTTCCTGGTGGTCAAGCGGTTAAGAATCTGCCTGCCAATGCAGGGGACATGGTTTCGGTCTCTGGTCCAGGAAGATCCCACATGCCGTGGGGCAACAAAGCCGCTGTACCACAACTACTGAGCCCGTGCTCTAGAGCCCGTGAGCCATAACTACTGAGCCCATGCACCACAACTCCTGAAGCCCACGTGCTCTCGGGCCTGTGTGCTGCAACTACTGAAGACCGTGCGCCTAGAATCCATGCTCCGCAACAAGAGAAGCCACTGCAATGAGAAGCCCGCGCACCGCAACGAACAGTAGCCCTCACTCACCGCAACCAAAGAAAGCCTGCATGCAGCAATGATGACCCTGCGCGGCCAAAAAAAAAACGACCCAGCAGAAAGAGAGAGGAAAATCAAGTGAGCTCTAAAGTTAAATAAGCAAAAAAAAAAAAAAAAAAAAGAACAAAAACAAACAAGTAAACCCTTTTTCTCTGGGGTATTTAAATATGTGTAGTGCAGCCAAGACACTACCAAACAATATATGCAAGGGAGTCACAGAAGAGAACACACAAATGACCTATAAGAATATAAAAATTTGCTCAATCTCAGTGGTAATCACAGCAAATGCTGATTAAAACACAGGTGACAGTTAGATCAAGAATTCCAATTAGAAAATTTAGCCTCCTCTTGCCCAATTAGCCCTCTTTCCTCAAGGAATAATTATTTTGTTTATTTATCTTGGTGTTTTTGTGCTGTTGCTCTCCTTCAAAATTCTCGTAGCCTTTACCTATCAATCAGGTTTATGAATGAAGTTGTTGGTTGCTACATATAGGTGGTTGGGGCCAGTTTTGTTCTGTTATGTAAGCCTGCTTCCCATTGCCCTAGTAGTCCTAAACTAGAAGGCTGAGACCAACTTTTAAAAATCATTTAATTTTAATAAGAGACTTCAACCAAAAGATTGGTTAAGAACATATCTAGTGTTGGATAGATTTGCAGAATTGGCACAATTCACAAAGCCTCTAGTTGGTGACTAAAATGAGTATCATACTGCACCACATTGACTCTTGAAATACCGTTACATAGAAGAAAAGCTAAATATTTGTATGATTACCTATATCCAGATTTACCTAAAGAAAGCAACCTTTATAAATCACTAATATTGTAAAATAAACAATAGCTAGATAAGCAAATATTAAGGAAAATAAGTGAGGAATGGAAAATTTCCTTTTTTTTTTTTTTTTTTTTGTATCTCAAATATGCCCTGGAGGTCTAGAGCTGACTAGCTTCAAGAAGGATATCATTCAATAAAACAGACATATATAAAAGAAAAACCAGGAGAGGATTCTTATTCAGGATTAGAAGGGAATTTTCCATAATCTTAAAATGTCAAAAAATTTCCTATGGTCAGCTTACTGTCATTTCCCTGCCCTATGCAGTGAGTTTCTTGGGCATTTTTATTTAGGTAATGGCAGCTCCTAGCATCATTGGCAGGTGCTCAATATGTGGTAGGAATTTAAAAAACTATTGTGGAATACATAGATTTATATTACTAGTTTTGAAATTGAATTAGTATGCTTTTGGAAAGTATAAAATAATAAGAATATATATTTTAGAAGTTATTGACTGGGATAAACATATTACTTTAAAATACATGGGTTATTCCTCCTTTCTCCATTTTCCTTTCCTAATGTTTATTGCTTCATGAGACAAATATCTTCAAATAGCATCTGAATGTATTTCCACCAGTCTATTTGCAAGTAAGATCTGGAAAAGAGATAAACATCCAACTGCATATTTCCCAATGTCCAAGTATACCCATCTCATTAACTTGATCTTTAAACAGCAAAATATAGTAGCAACTGTTTGGTATTTAATGTTACTGTAACATAGCTTTGGCAACAGCAAGAAGTTATTTTTCCAGGAATTAATGGAGAACTAAATTTATAATATGCTGGCTTTTGTGAGATAGCACAGATCTTCAGAGCTATAATTTGTTATTTAAGAGGCTAAAAATAAAGGTATTATAATCTGTCAGAAATTAAGGTATACAATTTAATTATCTGCACATATTTTTGTTGTTGAGTTTTATTGTTAACCAGCCAGCCATCTTTGTGTTTGAGATAATCTTTTAATACCACATTTAAGTAGAGGAAAGAGGACTGGGCACTGAGTCAAGAAATGTAAACGTGTCCTTAGGCAATTTTCATCTGTAAAATGAAAAATTTAGGACACCTCTTGGATTAGGGCATCTCTCATCTTCACTCATAAAAATTTTAAGTTATATGATATAATTTACATAATACAATATAGGGCCTGATGTATCAGTTGGCTAACTGTGGAAGATAAGGAAGAGAATGTAGATGTAGAAGAAGGATAACTGATTGACAGTCCTTGATCCAGCTCCATCACATGTTTATAATATTACCTGTGAAAGTCATATAAGGTGTCTGGACTTCAGTCTTGTCATGTGTAAAATGCTGAATAGTTTCATTCAGATCATCTCCAAAGTTCCATCCAGCTCTCAAAACCACATTCATATAATTCATTTTGAAATACTGGGTTTCTTGTCTCAGATTGAATCTCCTTGTTAATTTGGACAAGGTTAAATCTTTGAGTAGTTTTGAAATCAGGAATGATTTAAAAAAGCAAATTGTCAATACAATTATACAACTTCTTGAAGCTTCTTTTTGAATAGATCACATCTTGAGCCAGAATTGGCATCCAGCAGATGGCATTATGCCATCATCATGGGACCAGCCAGCCTTTAAGAGCAGCCCTCATCTCACAATCAGCAATCTTACTCATTGGCAACAATTAACACTGTCGTACTTTATTTCCTTATGATTATAAGATGAACTTGATACTTTCTAATTTGAATAATTATGCTCTATTTTATTCTTCTCTTGGCAGTCAGGTAGATAAAGCCTGAAAAGGGAGTTTGCTAATTCTAAAACTTGAGTAAATAGCAGGGGCAGAAGTATTGAAATTATCTGTTCTCTGACAGAAATAGGATTGAATCCCACTTTCTCGGAGGAAAGCTGGACCAAACAATGAGACCGTGAACTCTGTGAAGACAAGAACCATGTCTGCTTATGTTTGTATCCCCAAGCCCTCACTTATTAGGAGGTGCTTAATAAATTTGCTGAATGGATTAAAAACAGAATATAGGATCAGTGAACATGGGATGCAGAAGGATGTACTGATGATAATCTGTAGAAAATCTCTACTTATTCCTTCAATTTTCTAAGTAGAGGAGGATGTGAAGGGATCATCCGAGAGTGAAGATGAAGGAGGAGGTGTTAGATGTTTAGAGGGCAGAGAGGTTGTGAAATGTTTTCTAGGACAGTGAGAGAGAGAATGAACCATACTAGAGTAATATGATATGATCACTGCTCAATTTGGGGATGAGCTGAAAGTTTGGGTTCTGATTTAAAATGAGAAAAATTAAGTCGTGAATTTATCTCTAGCTACATTTGTAAGTCCAGGCATGGTATAGGCCGAAAGTCTAATACAGCTGTGGTTGAGATGTATCAGGCAAGAGCAGAATGGGGACAGGGGAGTAAGTTATATGCAAGGGAATAATTGTAATCAATGACCATGTAACTTAAGGTGAATAAAGATTGTCAAGGGAGTATCAATGCATTGGAAGTCCTGGCCAGGTTGAAGCGTTGTTGGAGTCCTAGATGAAATCAAATGAAATGATATGATGGTGGTGGTCAGTGAGAGGTGTAGGCAAATATGGAAGGGATGGCATTATTGGCAAGAACAAGTTCTAGGGTATAAACACCAGAGTTAGAGTAGAATGAAGACAAGATCATTGAAGGAGAGAAGTCCTAGAAAGTAAGAGAAAAGCTATTGGAAATATTATCTAGGTATATTTTGAAATCAACAGGACAAAGTTGGGAGTTATGTTAGAATGACAGTGAACAAAAATATAAATTATTAAGAAATAAAGAAGGGTGAGACAAAGATTTCTTAGATGAGAGCAACAAAGTTGATGATATGATCTAATGAGATGATATTCAAAGATAGAGGATTTTAGGGAAGTGGGAAGAAGAATATCTGAAAACAACCCTGAGGAACAGTAAGAACCTTTTTTCAACATTTACTCACAGGTAGGATACAGAGTCAGCACTTGAGGGGGGCTGCAAGGAAGGCAGGATAATCAGAGGCAATCTAAATTTCTGTTAGAGCAAGAAGTTGAGAAAAACTCATATAGGGAGAACATGTAGCATGGAGTATTCAAGGGAGAATGTATATGAGATTTTGCCAATGATGCACCATGATAGCCAGAGGGCACAGTGGAAAAGGTGCCAGAATTTGTGAAGGGATGTGGAAAAGGAGCAGAACTTTGTTCTAATTAGTGTAAGAGATGAGGGATGACTTACAGGTGATGAACATTTAAATATAGAATGTAATAGTATTTATAAATATTTATGGGTTCAAGGCAGATAATAGCAGGGAGGCACTGGATTCAGGAGCAAAGGGAAGAGTGAGTTCTGGAGTTTTTGTTGATTCCTGTTGATGGAGGCAAGGAGATCTATGGAAGCTGGGTTTGGTCCCACTGTATGAAACCCTGTTGACCCATGCTGACAGGATTAGAAGCCGCCTCCCTTATTCTGGGGTTTGTTCTTGACACCTGTTAGAAGAGTGAACCAAAACACCAGTGCTATCTTGAGGCCTGATGATGGAGGTGAAGCATTTCAGGAGGTCACATGTTCCTCTCTGCATGGTAGGGGCCCACTCAGCAATGATGATGTGTATAGGAGGTGTGGATGAGGTCCTCCTCAGAAAGATCCTGTTTTCTCCTTCTGGAATTCCTATTATTTGGATGTTGGGTCCTCCTGGAATGATCTTCTAATTTTCTTGTCTTTTTTCTGCATTTTTTTGCCTGTTCTACCTGTTCTTTCTGAAAGATTTCTTCATGTTTATATTTTCTACATTTGTATGGGTAATGCGGGTGATATTTAAGAACTCTTTTTCTCTTAAAAAAACAGCATCTAGTGGTTGTTTTATGAATGAAAGATTTTCTTTTTTATCTCCCAGAGGATATTATCATTTCTTTAATGCTTTCTTTTCCATGAATTATTTCTGTTTTTTTCAAGCTCTTTTCTTTTTTTATTTAGGCACTGAAATGCCAGTTATAATTTCTGTGTTCTGGGGAAAGAGCTTGTCAATTGATGGACTTAACCGAAGTAGACTAAGTAAGGACCCAGATGTTTCACTGGACTTCTGCCAAAAAGCAATCTTTGTAGGTATTTTCTTTAGGCCATTTAATTTTTCTAAAGGAAAATATACTTCAATATCCTTAGAAAGTGAAATAGTGAAAGGTATCTAAAGTATCTACACTTCAATGTAATTTCTATTTTTAATAAGATAGGTAACTCTCCTTCACTGTGTCCTTTTTCTGTCTAGTTCTAATCATGCAGAGAATAAATGTCTTGCCATTATGACAGAGAGGGTAGTTGTCTATAAGAACAAGTGAGAAAAAACAAAAAAATTCTAAGAAGTCTATGGGTTTCTTAAGGAATTCTGTAACAATTGTCTTAGTTTTTGCCCCACTCTTTTCCACATCCTGAGGTTTATAGAGTTTCTAATTCCTTAACCTTTAAGGGCTCTGCTGTGTAAATTTTCTTGTTTCTAAATTATATTGCCTTCTGCTGGCCCTGGATTTCAGCTTTCTCAGCTCTGTGAAGCTCTTACTGCTAATACATCTGCTTCCCAACTTCTAAAAACGTACTGATGCTTCTCATGGGCTGCAGTCTCCATTCTTGTGTTCTTTGATCTGTAGTGCATTCTTTTTTATTCCTGTGCTATTATTTTAGTGGGACATTTGAATAAGGCAAAGATCTGCACTTGTGTGTAAGTTGTCCATTTTCTCATATTCCCTTTCCCCAGTAATAACTAGGACCTGGGTTGTAACATGAAGACCTTTGTTAGGGCTCCTGTGAGACTGAATGAGGCCTGGAGTTAATGCTCATATGGTCATATCATCAGCAATGATTTAGTCGCCACTGCTCTAGAGACCACAGATAAAATGAGGAAGATGATTCTGTGGATTTTGCCATTCTCTCAACTGAAAGGTGATTTATAGCCCTGTCCTATTTAATCCTATGTATAAATGTCATTATCATTGTGGACATTTTACAGCATTGCCAGCTGAACTTCACGTAGGACAATTTAACAAGGTTGCTAATGGAGAAATGACATTTGTCCCAGGTCTCTTTGAATCCAGAGACCATCTTCTTGACAACCTCAAATACCCTTTATTACCTAATTAGGAGAAATTGTCTGGAATATGTTATAATTGAGTGAATTTGCATGAAATTATAATTACTATAATTTTGTGTCCCAAGTTTGCTGCATTATGTTTGGCATAAAATACTATAAAATTATGCAATATCAATATGAAATATTGTGACATATTAAAGTATTGTGGGAAATCACACTAATGATTTCAAAACCTCCAAGGTACCTTTACCATAACAACCCCTAGATTAGTAATTAGTGAACCGTTTCCTGAGATGTTCTTTGGGCATTTGGTGGTGGTGATAGTCAGGAATGGGCAGAGGGAAGAAAGAAACATGAGGACGTGGACCACGTGCTTGTTTTATGCCTGTACATCATGTCTCAGGACAACATCCTCAATTCACTTCAGGGTGACATACCAAAAATTAATACAATAAAATATAACATTCCCCAGCCTCAAAAAAAAATGAACTATCTTAAAACCAATGTAAGTATTTGAAATATTTGCAAGTGAATTTCCTGACAGAGACAAGACAAGTGTGATGCCATAATTCAGCAGATGAGAGGTAAGAATCCTTGGAGAAACTACAAACTGGATTTACATGCTTGTATATTCTATCAGTGCTTCCCCATCAAATCTATCACATCCTAAATGGCATTACAAAAACAAATGCTCTTTTTCTAATGAGTTTTTCATGTTGTTTTCCTCTGTTTCCCTGCCAGCACAATTTTCTCATCAGGGAAGGCAATACATTTGTTCTTTAAAATAAATTTGAATTGAAATTCCAGAAGAAAGGTGAGTGGCAATTGCCTAGCAAGGTAAATAATTTGATGAGACATATAAATAATGAAATTTCAGCCACCTTCAATGGAGCTTAAATGTTTTATTCTACCAAGAAGTACCAAGATTAATCCTTAATGAAAGCAGAAAGTAGGAGGGCTTACTGACGGAAGCTCTCATGTGTGAGCCAGTGATAGCAATATTCTTTTAACATAATACCTAGAATCTGGATTGTAATCTATTTTTACCAGTTCTGTGCAGCTTTTGTTTTCAACGTTTAAAAAATGTACAGAGAGGGGCTTCCCTGGTGGTGCAGTGGTTGAGAGTCTGCCTGCCGATGCAGGGGACACGGGTTCGTGCCACGGTCCGGGAAGATCCCACGTGCCATGGAGTGGCTGAGCCCGTGAGCCATAGCTGCTGAGCCTGCGCGTCCGGAGCCTGTGCTCTGCAACGGGAGAGGCCACAACAGTGAGAGGCCCGCATACCGCAAAAAAAAAAAAAAAAAAAAAAATGTACACAGGGAACTCACTTCAAATATGATCAGGTTCATGATAGAACTTTACCTCCACCTCCCCTGCCTATTATCCCTTAGCCTGATGGTAATAAAGACCACAGAGCTGCTTGAAAAGAACCAGTCGCCATGTTTCTATAATGTTCATTTTTGTCTTTGCTTCTTTCTTATTTTCATTGTAAGATTTATCTCAGAAAATTACCCAAAAAATGTTTTAAATGCACTAAGGTAAATATACTTTTTCATCATCATCAAATAATATACTGAGTACATATTTTGGCACTGTTCAAAGCATGTTACATTATTTGACTTGGTTTACTACTCAAAATTCCCATTCTAGGAATGCTATTATTTTTACCAACTTGCTTTTGAGAAATACAAGGCTTAAATGGTTAAATGAAATGCTCAAGGTCGCACAAGTGAGAAATGAGTTAGGCAATTCTCTCCAAGTATTCATCATTAATAATGATTTAAATTAAATCAGTAACGACATACTTTTTAGTAGAGTCTGTTAACTTAAAATCAAGTAATAGTGAACTTTTAAAAATGTCAGCTCAAGCATCTATTAAACTTTCTTGAAATGTAAGTAATTTAATGATCTTAATTAGAAATGATTAAGTCACACTTGGAATACATTATTCCTTTTGGAAATGTCTAACATAATGGCCTGAAGGAAGTTAATGATACCTCAAACTTGGGCCACAATTGAGCCAACACGTTTGTCTTATAGAAAATATGCCCTGCCCAGTTCACACTGGAAGAGTCTAAAGAATCCTGGACAAAAAAATCAAAATGTGTCTCTAACCCAAACTTATAGTTCTCTTTGCTTAATAAATACCTCAGCAGCATACCGTTGAGTTGGTGTTAAATATATTGCCAAAGGTACAGATAAACATGCTTTGCAGTCAATAAACAGTGGATTTATTCACAAACTTTATTACATAGAAAAATAGTTTTTTAAGTTCAGTCAGGAAACAATGCATGTCTTCATAAGCTTTTTCTTTCTGAATTGATCTCATCTTGTGGAAGACTAGACTTCAACGAGGCAGAGGATCGCCAAAAACAAAATCCCTTAATATGGTTATAGCTAATTAAACAAAGAAAAGAAACAAAACAAACAAAAAACCCATATTCCTTAATCAAACAGACCTAAGGAGGAGGCAATAAATAGTCAATTCAATTCCCTGTAATTTTCCCCTTTCTGCACCTTTGAAACTGATTATATTTGAATTCTTTGTGAGTGGCAACCAAATGTCAGATTATTTGGTTTGCAAGAATAACAAATGTGTTGTTTGCCAAAGAAATATTCAGAACATCTCAAAAATAATAGTAGTTGGGCTTCCCTGGTAGCGCAGTGGTTGAGTCCGCCGGCCGATGCAGGGGACACGGGTTCGTGCCCCGGTCTGGGAAGATCCCACATGCCGCAGAGCAGCTGGGCCCGTGAGCCATGGCTGCTGAGCCTGCTCATCCAGAGCCTGTGCTCCACAACGGAGAGGCCACAGCAGTGAGAGGCCCACGACCGAAAAAAAAAAAAAATAGTAGCTGTCATTTGTGGGGGCGCTTCCTATATGCCATCCACTGGGAGTGTTTTATTTATATACTTTCACTATATTTTCACCCTCTTGAAAACTGCTACAAACATTTATCTCTAAGATTACTATACTCTTCAGTGATGTAGTTGGCATTCCCACCTGTACTATAGAAATAGAATACAAACAGGAGAAATATCAAGTTTTAACGAAAGCATGCTATGTCTCTGTATAATAAAATGTGCCAATTTAAATGAAAGTCTGACAAAAAGATGCCAAGACTGCTGGCAGAGTGCGGCTCCTAAAGTCTGAACTGTGAAGTTCAATGGGTCAGCCTCATGGGTGGCTGTCACTGCCATCAGCATTTCTGTGCAGACCCAAACAGCTCCTTCTAATTTGTAAGGATAATAAAATATATCAAATTGATTCTATTCACTGTTAGAAACTGTTGCACGAACAGACAGAGTATTATGGCCTTATTCTTGCCAGACTCGTTCTATTAAAGGCAAATCAGAGCACAATGTGTCTAGGCAAAACGTCAAATGTTTTTTGCCTGCAATTTTCTTAATTTCGAATGAGAAATGTGTCGTTTCCAGTAAGTAGCTTCTAGGCTCATGCAGTGCCGAGATAAATTTATGCACCTTGTGATTAACTGACTAAGCATAATTAACTTAATTAGGAATATTATTTTGCCTGTCTGTATTGCTTCTATTCTAGAACAGGAACAAAAAATAATACCTAAAAGACAAGAGCCTTGATTAGAGTCCTGTCATGGCTCCAACAAGATGCTGTATATAAGAAAAACAGTCAAGAAATACTGAACACCATTAGCACTTATAAACATTTCTTATCTTCATTGTTTGTAATGTGATTTGGAGGTGAGGAAATTCTCAACTCCTGCAAGTAAGTGAAAACTCATGAAACATTAGATTGCTTCTTTTGTAAGGATACTAAACACGTTGCATTGTTTGTCACTTAAATATAAAAAGTATCTAAAAAGAATAGGGGCTGTCATTTGGAGGCACTTTCTGTGTGCCATACACTATGACACCTTTAGTTATATAATTTCACTTACTTTCACCATTACCTAATAAGGTAATAGTTCACACCCAGTGAATGAATGAAGAAAATGAGAGCTTGAGAGTGTGAACATTTTGCCCAAGGTGAAACAACTAGTAAATTATGGTCCCTGATCCTGAACTGTAGTTGTCTGACCCCCAAACCTGTTTTCACGATGCCTCTCTTACCCTCTTCTTATCAAGTATTTGGCTCGCAGTAAATCTATTGATTAAATTATAAAGCATAACCCTCTGGATTAAAAAATGCCCTTTTAAGTTTTTAAAGCCAGTTTTAGGCTACATACCTCCATAGAACAGGCTGGGCACATACTAAGGTGTGTGTCTGATTTTCTAGATGCTACAGATTGAAGACCCTCCCGCTCTTGCTGGAAAAGCAGTAAGAAAGTTCAAGTCATCCTCTTGACTCAGCAAATGTCCATTTGCCCACTTAACTAGCCTCATCTTTTAAGAAATATACAGCACCCCTTAGTTTCGTAAAGTGTTTAACGTAGGAATAACAGGTTCTGTAACAATAAGGAAATAGTAATCATAAATCAAATATATTATCAAGTTGCATTTCTTGGTTTAATTCTCAATCCTTGGAATCTGTTTTTGCATCAAATAGCCTGGTAATGGTCCATTAGGATACCTTCCAATTAGGTAGTGTTGCTTGATCAAGAAATAATTTTTCCTTGATTTAAATGCTAAAAATTTTGGAACAGGATATGTTGCTATGACTTTGTTTATTGTCCTTGTTAAATATAATTTCAATGATAAATATTTTTCAGTGGTGTTCTTGTGACTCTACCTCAAGTAATGAAAGGGCTTGTACTCAACTTGTCTTTGGTTGTTGCATTTTATCTTAGTCAATATTTAGTGTGTAACTATTATAGCATCATTTAAAGCTAGTTATCAAGAGTTTATGAAGCATATTGAGAAAAAGCAATATAAAAAACATATTGGAAACAAATATTAAGGGGTTCTTTCTGCTCAGATTTATAGATAGTAACAAATGATTCAAAAAATGGGATGGATTGTAAAAAAAAAAAGGAGAATTAAAAAAAAGGGAGAGGGCCTCCCTGGTGGCGCAGTGGTTGAGAGTCCGCCTGCCGATGCAGGGGATACGGGTTCGTGCCCCGGTCTGGGAGGATCCCATATGCCGCGGAGCGGCTGGGCCCGTGAGCCATGGCCGCTGAGCCTGCGCATCCGGAGCCTGTGCTCCGCAACGGGAGAGGCCACAACAGTGAGAGGCCCGCGTACGGAAAAAAAAAAAAAAAAAAAAAAAAAGGGAGAATTTTTAAAAAGTAGAACAGTGAAATGATGGTATTTTCCAAGTTATAATATTATGGATTAATTTGAGGGGAAGAGGGATTAAACAGTTTTAAAAGTCAATATATTACAATATATTAGAAATAAACATTGATAAATAGCCATAACAACAGAAATAACAAATACATGTCTGTTAAATGCTTATTTGCTACTTTCTATTATATATTGTGATATATGATTATTATGAATATTTTAAAAAAATTTAGTCTCAGAACTTAATTAATTTCTCTTAAACTCCACAGCCAATATTACTGGAGCCAAATTTAAAGCACTATATTTAACTCATTTTTTTATCTTGTTTCATGCTATTTATTTTAAAGCTTCTACATTGTACATTTGATATGTGTTTGCTATATAAATATTTTTAAATGTTTTATATGCATTTTGTTTGCAAGACAGTCTTCTAGTACTTCTATTAATGTCAACATTTGTTTTTATAAGTAGTTTATATTGTCTTTAGTTATCAACATTAGAAATAAAATTATACTTTTAAATTCTGCCTATGATAAAAAAGGAGTTTATGATGCATTTACCTTCTTTCTCTCAGTTCAATTTTTTTTTTGATAAAACGATTTGGAAATTTAAAAACAAGAGTATTGGACTAAGTTGTATTTTTAAATTATTAATTTTCACTAAAATGTGTTTTGTATTTACAATCCATCTTATAAGAATACTGATAGTATATATCAAAAATATATCCATAATAATTATCCAGTAATTTATATATTACATATATTTATTTTGATCATAAACAATATTTTATTCCAAATATTTTGAATCGTTATTTTTTAATTTATTTCATTTTTTTATTCAAATGTATGTAATTCTTTCAAGAGTGAAAGGTTTTAAACCCAAATGTACTCTTTTCCCCATGGCTCACTTCTCAATATATTTTACAAACATTGTGCAACTTATGTACACAAAATGATGTGTGAACGTTTCTGATGTTCATATTAGAAAAAAATTTTAGAAGTTGGTAAATTTGGAAAAAATGTACAAAATCAATATAAATGATAAATAAACATATTTAAAAATGATAAACAGGGGCTTCCCTGGTGGCGCAGTGGTTGAGAGTCCGCCTGCTGATGCAGGGGACGCGGGTTCGTGCCCCAGTCCGGGAAGATCCCACATGCCGCGGAGCGGCTGGGCCCGTGAGCCATGGCCGCTGAGCCTGCGCGTCTAGAGCCTGTGCTCCGCAACGGGAAAGGCCACAACAGTGAGAGGCCCGCGTACCGCAAAAAAAAAAAAAAAGATAAACATAACCAGCACACAAATCTACAAAATATCCATTTTTGCCTTTCAAATTGGTAAATATGTTTTAAATGTTAATACTGAGCATTTACATGCATATAATTAAATTGGCCTTCTCATACACTACTAAGGGGCATCCAGCTGTTAAGTATTTTTGGAGGGTCTTTGGGCATCATATTTCCAAAGATTTAAATATACTTAATTCCTTGCTTCTGCAATTCCCTTCAAGAAAATTCCCCTAAAAAGCTGTCTTAGATTTTGGTATTTGAATGCTCAACAGCTGTTTTGTATAATGTCAAAAAAAGGACACTGCACAAGGGCCCAACAATTTGGAAAAGGTTAATTAAATCATAATCCATACAAGAAATCCAACGTTATGCATTATTAAAATGTTAGTTTAAAGAATATTTCATGACATGGGTGAGAAAAAACAAACTAATGTTAAGTGAAAATTCGGAATAGAAGTTCAGTATATAATTTGAGCCTATGATGAAAAAAATATGATTAAGGATCAACAATTTGTTCAGATTTAAAGCACAGGTTGAGTAAGCACATTTTCTTTAAGATATGGTTAAATTCACCTTCATATTTTCTTTTTAAATAAAAGTGAAGGAGGTATCAATCATTTCTTTTACAAATTCATTTTCACATTTCTTTTGAGATACACCTCTATTGTGCATATTACAGAAAATCTATGTTTCTTTTCCCCATTTCCTTCAGAAGCAATGATTATTCCTTAATAGTTAAGACATTTTTATATTTCCAAAATTTCTCCAGTGTCTTGATTCCTTTTTTCTTTCTTTCTTTCTTTCTTTCTTTCTTTCTTTCTTTCTTTCTTTCTTTCTTTCTTTCTAGGGTCAGGATTTTTAGCGTTACAATTCTGTTAACCTTTTGCGATATAGTTTTAATTGAATTCTGGTTCTACTTCTTCCACTTATAACTCTATACTTCCCTTTCTTTAATCTCTACTTTTCCTATAGCTTCAGAAGCCATAGTATTCTCATTTTCTTTTGTCCTTTTTAAAATTATTAAGCTCCAAATGCCTATCTTTGACCTTTTTCTAATAGTTCCTCACAATTTTTTATACTTCTATAAGCTTCAGATAGAGCTGTATCATCTGCAGCACTTTTTTTCTCGTCTAACACAAGTCTATTTTCTGCTTTGTTGCTATAGTTTCCTAAAATATTCTAAATTTTGATCATTTTACTACTTCGGATATATCTGTTGATTCTCCTCCATCCAACACTTTTAGTTTAGTCTACAGGAGTCCTTTTCAAGATACCCCTAACAAATCATTATGGAACCAACCCTCTCATTTTCTCTCCCCTCCTCACCACCATCAGCTCATCTCCCAGACCATCACCACTTATTGTGTACCAGAAAATATTTCTCAATTTTACTTTACTCTCTTTCCAACACATTTCTGAAACTTTCTGGCCCCCATAATGTTGAACCTGCTGATCTTCATAGCTAAAATATTGCCATCCACGCCTTAATTAGTAGCAAGGAAAGGCCAACTAATTCTCCAAGTTCCAATTAACGTTATCTCTTTGGTAGACTCTTCACAATCTACCATAGGCAAGAGTTAAATTATCTTTGTTCTCGTGCTATTTTGCATATTTCTTACAATGCTGTATTAAATATTATCTGTTTATCTATTCCTAACTGCAAAATGGACTCAGATGATTTTTTTCCAATGCTCTATTTCTGTTGGTATTTTCCAGTTCCGGTTCCAAACAAATTTGACTATTTTGCATGGATTTGTTGTACCACAAAAATGTCTTGCTAACTAAGTCCCTCTGCCTCCTCTACTCACTGCTTTATTCCTGTTGAGTGTAAATTGAATCTTCAACCTTAGCCCTCTGGGTGGAATTACCAAAATAAATTCTCCCAGCAGTCTTTTTCTTTGTTTTTTTTTTTAATACTTTCTCCATCATAAATGCATGTTGCTGCTGATTAAATTGCATTGAAATTCTCTACACAAGATTTTTTAATTAAGCTCAGCAAGAAAAGAATTAAATAAATATCAGTGCAAAATAAAATGAACCTACTGGTCTGTAGTTACTCATTTCCTTTTAAATAAATATTTATATAATTTCATTCCTGCATTAGAGATGGAAAATATTTTCTACACAGAGCACCTTCCTTTCTGCCAAAATGGATGGATGATGACATGTCATATGTGAGCAAATGCCAATACCTGTAGTCAGAACTGCAAACAAATGGTTAATTATTTAGAACTCTATGGATTATTTACATGTTGCTTCCAGAAATTCTAGGTTGATTTTTTATGTAAGGTTTGCTCACTCATACCCTGACTGTGAGAGTCCTGGAGGTATACTTTAATCAAGCCTTTGAAAAATACACTCAGCATCTGTGAAGAGCTACACGCTGGTTCTTCTCTGCAGACCAAAAAAGCAATAGGAACTTTTACCATCAATGTGGGCTCTCTGGATCCAGTGAGGAAGGATAGTGAGATCCATAAGTGATAGGGACCAGGTAGAAGCAGAGACCAGCCAGAGACCAGCAACCACAATGGGTAGCAGATCCAGGACAGTTATCTGAAAGAATCAGAATGGTTTGACTTATGGGAAACTTTGATGAGATGTAACTTAGCATGTGTCCCTAGGACTGAAACTGAGGTCAGGCCACTAAAATCTTACTTGATTTATATAACTGGAAAAGCTTCAGATATTGTGAAGTCTAACCTTAATCAGCACAAAGACGGTGTGCCATATCAACCGTTTTCTAGAATTGTGCCAGTTTGTGAATAGAGCCCTTAGAATGAAAAGTGAGCTCATTTTATGCCAAGTGAAGAGTAGAAGTGAGGCCATGGAATTCATTATTCTCACCATATTCCCCATCTCTATGAATCAATTGGCCTTTTAGAGTAAAATGGCATTTTGAAGAGCCAATTATGTCACAAACTGAGTAATAACTCCTGTGTGTCTATGCCCACAAGCTCTATACAGGACATGCTCCTATGAAGTGGTCAAAATACAGTGGTGTTTCTTCCATAGCAAGGACACTAGACGTTCTAATCAGACAAATCGGTGGGGAAAAGGAAATAAAAGGCATGCAGATAAAAGAGGAAGAAATAAACACCTGATGCTATTTGATGCTAGATGACAGAATAATCTACATAGAAAATAACCAGAACGCCAAAAATTCCAACTTACCGCTTAACCTCTACAAATTCCTGTGATTTCCACTGAAATCAGTTAAAAGGTTAGTACCTACAACCTTCAATCACTACAAAGATTTCTGCAGAGCTAAAGTTCTCTGGACTGAGCTGTATGTAGGAACCTCAACCTTTTGTAGAAGGAACTACTGTTTCCTGGATGCTGATTTGTAAACCTAAGTTAGATGAGCCAGTTCCATTCAGGCAACATGAACCTGCTTAGTATTCAAATACTCTTTGACCCTTACTGTATAATGAAGAGAAACCTGACAAAAATCAATACAGGAGAGATGCCTAGGGTTAATAGGATTAGCTTTAGCTTCAGATAACACAGTTGGAATTTTCTAAGCTCTGTACTTCTTACCTCTAATTTAGACAAGGTTTTGGACAAGATCTCAGTTTCATTATATAGAAAATGAGCATAATTTCAGGGTTGAGGTAAGAATTAAATGTATTATGTAAAGAGCTTTGTTTAATGTCTAGTACAGATTAAGCAAAAATAACTTGGTGGTTCCTTTCATTAATATCCGTATAGTCGTGTTTTTATAATAAACTAGAAACATAGTAAAAGATACAGCAGAAACAAAATATTTTCTGTCATTTTATTTCATATCCTTGAATGTTTTTCTGTCATCATATCTTTCTTATATTTTTCTGATGTATGTTGTCTTGCTCTTTTGTATCCAGTATTATAAGCTACTTCTAATTATTTTGTAACGATGTGAACTTTATATAAAAACAGAGATCAATAAATAGGTATATAAATATATAAATAATCTTGGGCTACAAAGGAATAAGATGTCGCAGAATCTTAAAATTTTGGCATTTGCATAATAAAAAAGATGAAGTGGAAGCCATGATCTCAAGGAATTACACAAATGAACTACACTTTAAAATTTATCTACCATCTCTTATCAAATCTAAATACAAAAACTACTAAAAACTAAATAGGTTAAAACATTAAAATATTTTGAAAGAGAGAGTGATTGGAGCAATTGTTTTATGAATGTATTCAGTTTCCAACCACACTAAGGAACAAATATCCCCAAATCTCCATACTCCTCATTAGCTGGTTTACTCAAGTTACCTTTCTTTATACACCCTGATCCAAAAAGAAAGTTAATTCTATGCCGTTTTGTATTTTTCTAGTATAGCTACAGCTTATAAAATTTACATGTTGCTAGAAATAAACCAAGTGAGGAAGGATCCTGAGAGAACTCACCCCGTTATTCATGTAGGCTTCTTATTTTTGATTGAATCATTCAGTTTAATTACATACTGAGAAAAATACCTAGGTAATTTTAACTAACATATACTGTGAATACTAGAAATATCCATCTGCATTAGAAAAACATTTTCTTTCAAAGCTAAAGACTTGTGGTAATTTTCAAATATAGTAGAAAAGAATTTGTATTGAAAATGTTATAACAACAATGTAGTATTTACTCTTTGGTCAGCATATGCTTTCAAGTGATAATTTATTAATGCAGGTGTTTGGATAAACACTACCATATGATAAGAAACACAAAATCAAAAATGGGAGGAGAGGCATAAAGGGTTAACAAATAGCATTCAATGTTGTGTTGCCCATAATTAAGGTTGTTTTGTAATTTCAGAAATTTCTGTTAAAACATCATCATGCAGAATTGAAAATTCCCTATATTATATGTAATATTAATATGACATTCTGGATTTTTAAAAGCAAATTATAAAGCTGAATAGTTAATTAATGTGACCCTTGGGTATATCAATAATCATTACTGACATTACTTAAAAAATTTAAAGTTGGATTTTTGAATAAACATGATTTTGGACTTTTTAACTGCTTATTTTGAAAATTTATGCATAAATTATTTCCTTTAAACATGTCTATTTTAACATGTTTTGCAATTGTGTAGAAGATGTCTGAGTATAGCTAAGATGCAAAAGCACGTTTCTCATCTTTGAATATGCTTTTTTTTAATAAAAAAATCTCTGGAGGGCTTCCCTGGTGGCACAGTGCCTGAGGGTCCGCCTGCCGATGCAGAGGACACAGGTTCGTTCCCCGGTCCGGGAGGATCCCACATGCTGCGGAGTGGCTGGGCCCGTGAGCCATGGCCGCTGAGCCTGCGCGTCCGGAGCCTGTGCTCCGCAATGGGAGAGGCCACAACAGTGAGAGGCCCACGTACCGCAAAAAAAAAAAAAAAAAAAAAAAAAATCTCTGGAGACTGCAGTGCTGTGCAGACTAGACTATTAAGAACTAGGCTTACTCTCACTAGGATGTTAGAATGTATTCAAATTGACCTTAAAAATCTCACATCTGAAACACATATTTTGTTCTATAAGTATATTATTTATTGCTGTTATTTTCAGTAGAGATATGTTATTAGGTTTGCCAAATAATATTCTACTTTTGAAGGGAGTACTTTTATTCTAAAAATAGAAAAGCAGAACAAGCAATAAACAAAAGGCATAATTTACAAACAGACTTTTATTGCTATTCTTTTGCACAGTCTTAAAATACAATTGCTTTGGGGTTTTATTATTAAAGGGTTACATTATGGAATGCTTACCAAAAAATTATATCTTACACATATTTTCTGAATTGATGAGGTTCAACTTCCTAATGTTACTTTTACTGAATCAATTCAGTCACATTTTTATGAAAAGTAAACCATGTATTTACTGGACAACATGCATAGATAAATAAATTAAATGTAAATGGAATGCACTTTGATATAAACTATTAAATTGTTCACATCCACATATGTTACTAATTGTGTGGTTACTCAGGGGTAAACAAAGCAGTCATCTATTTATATGCATGACCTTATGGTACGACGGCAAATATATGTTCCTCATTTATTTAAGAATTTAAGGAGTTCATTTTGAAAGACGTATTTATTCAGATCTTGAAAGAACTTTTATCTGTTAAGAATTTTGGGTAAAAATATAAATCCAAATAAATGGAAGTTGTATCATATGGTTGATATTGATAACTCACTAATTCATTATCAAACAATATTTTTCAAGCACAATTTGCATGTTCTCTGTGCATTGGGTATTCCAGGCAAAGAACCCACTGTCAAGTAGTTTTAGGAGTTAGGGGAGTTGTCCAGTGACAAAGCAAACATATGGATAATTTCAAATTGTACTGATATAAAGTTTTATGTCCCAGAAAGTAATGTGATAAGGAAGTTTTGCCTTCATTGACTAAGATAGGCCTTGTCTTGTTTCTAGGAGTTTGTGGCTATGAAAAGATGAGGAAGAATCACTATTTTTCTCCCTCTTTGTTTCCCTATTTAAAAAAAAGTGCCCAGCTTGTAGAGAATCAAACTGGAAAAAAAGAGTCTCTTCAGGAGTCCAGGCAAGATTAGATGGGTGACTCAGACCAGGGTGGTTACAGTGGGAGCTGAGCGAAGTAAATTCATTCAGGATATATTTTGGAGATAGAACTCACAGGTTTGAATGTTGCATTTATTTCTAAAATGAGAAAATAGAAGGAGCTAAGAATGACTCTTAAACTCAGTGATAAGGTAAGGAAAGAAGTTGTTTTTTAATTTAAATTTTTTATAGGTATGTGCATCAATGTAAGGGATCAAGATATATGTTTTAGTCATGTTAGTTTTAAGGTAACTCTTTGATACCTGGAGACAACAATTAGGCCATTTGATGTATGTCTGAGAGTTCATGGGAGAAATAAATTTTTGAGACATCAGCATTAGGTACCATTTAGACTATATGAGCAAAATGGATTGTCTGGAGAGAGAGAATGTAGATAGATACAAACAAAAAACAGTCCCAGGACAAAGTCCTGGGGTTTTACAAAATATTGATGTCTAGCAGAGGAGAAGGAAAAACTCAAGGAGACTGGGAAGGAACCAAGGAGAGGATGGTAGCACAGAAGCTGAGAGAGGAAAATACCTTAATAAGGAGAAGGCAGTTAACATGCTGAGTGCTATTAAGAGGTCAATTGAAGAAGATAGGGAAGTTGCCTTTGGATTCGACAATATGGATGTGGTTAGAGACATAATCCTGAGCAGTATCAGTGGATCAGAAGCTAGAATCTACTGGGTGAAGGGCCTATGGAACTTTCCAGTTCAACATCGTGGATAGAATACATGCTTCTACCCTCATTTGCTCCCAAAACTACACTAAAATGACAGCAAAGAAATTTAAAGGATATAAGGTCAATATATAACACTCTTCGACTTAAGTAAAAACTGTGATCTGGCTATAGTGGTAAAAGAGAGAGATGAGTGATGTGTGTTTTATCTGACAATGTAAAAGAGCTAACGCATTATGAATATGAGGTAGTCTATAGTTATTGTCTTAATACTAAAAATCAAGACCTATTAATGAAAACATTTCATTTGGTATTATGCAATTAATAATAATAACAAAAACAACTACAGTAATATGTATACACTATATATACAATGTGCTAAACATTGTTCCAATCATTTTATCCTCACAATAACCCTTTTGCTAGGTAATATGGTTATACCTATAATGAAGAAAAGGCAACTAAAGTACAGAGTTAGTTAAGTGACTTGACCAAAGTCACACGGCCAGCAAAGAGCAGAGCTTTGAAGCAAGTCTTGCATCCTGACTTCCATTTCTGCTCTGAAGAGGTTAAAGTGTTGTCTCCAGAGAACCAGCATCAGGGCTGAGTAAGTAGGGAGGAACAAGTTTTCTCTCACTAGTGACTTTGTTCCTTAAAAAATATATACATGTATTACTTGATACAATTTCAAATTAAACTGTTTAAAAGGGAAGAAAATACATCCAGTTTTAAGCTTGATTTTCTCTAGGTGAAGGAATTATTGATAGTTTTAAATTTGTTCCTTTTCCTTGTCTGTATCTGATTTTCTTACAATTGAGCACTATCAGTTGTATAATTAAAAGAACGCTTTTTTATAAAAAAAATTTTAAAGTGTGAATAGGAGTTGAAAAAGTAAAATATAGACATGTCTTTCTAGAAATAATGCTCTGAAAGGGGAAATAGAAATGAGGCCTTGAAGATGTGAGACCAAGATAGGAACTTCCAGAGCACATTGGTATGGTGATACGAATAATCCAGCAGTGAGGGGAAAAGAGATGGAGAGGGAGGAGGTAATTGCTGGATGAAGTCTTTGAAGAGTTGAGAGGGAATAGGATATAAAAAATAGGTCTTCTTGGGAGCATGAATATTTCATCTGATTCATTTCTATAGGAGTGAAGGCAGAAAGTATAAAATTCAGATTAGGAATTTCAATTCTGATATTCTACATTTTCCAAATGACATTTGAGGCCAGTTCATCAGTTAACGGGCAGTGGGGAAAGGACGGAATATGAAGATTTTGAGGAAAAATTAGAAGTTGTGAAAGGGTCTGCAATTGACTCATTAGTAAAACAGATTTCTTGACCATATTATTTGCTTAATTGAGATTTGTGGCCACTAATTGAAAGTTAGAATATATAAATTGATTATAATAAAAGTAAGTAATAACCTGACATATTGCATGTTATCACAAAGTGTTGCATATTATTTAATCATCACACACATTCTTAAGCAGAAATCTCAGAGTTCAGAACCTGTGTCCCTGGCTTCACCCCTCTCAGATAGCCTGAGACTTGATTCCAAATCATCGCCTAGATGCCCACAGATCTCCCTGCACCATACAGATCTGTAATACAGCATTCTCCATCCACTTTCCACGATATACAAGCAAGCAAAGCAGGCCAAATGCTTTCTCCATTTAATATCCTCATACTTTCTCTGGGGATGAGAGAATAATTGGAAGGGGTTAAGCCAGGCTATTACATGGGAATGGTTCCCTAAATCTCATTTTTCAATTGCTTCTTGTCAAGCTAAATATCTTGCACACTCATATTTGTTTTAGTCTCTGGGAGAAAAATCCCATAAGATCTCCCCTTTAAAATTTCCAGAATTTCTTGTTCCTTGTCTCTTTTGATTACTGTAGACTATTGACTGTTGACTCAGAATCTGCTTTCCTGAATACATTCAGTTATTCCCAGAAATTAGTGTTTAATCTTCATGATCTTAGGTGTACATGTTGAATTCCACCTTACTAATCATTTGCATGGGTGTTGAGACAATCAATATAACAATATTGTTCATAGTTTTCAATAAGGTAGCAGAAATACAAGTTGGACTGAGTGACCTGTCCAAAGTAATATGGCTAAAACCTAGCAGAAAAGGATTTAGGTGCAGTTCAATTACCTTCTTTGTAACTGCAGTTCCCAGATTTCATAATGCATCATAATCACCTGGAGTGTTTGCTGAAACATATTTCTAGCTTCCAAGTCCAAAGACGCTGATTAAATAGGTCTGTGGTGATGACTGAAAATCTAAACTTCTAGCAAGTTCCCAGGGGATGTTGTTGTTGCTAGTCCTTTGCTATAGAACAAAATTAAGCTTTCTGAAGTTCTGCCTTTCCAAATTTCACCTTCTGACATCAGGTCCAAGAAACGTATTAATTCTTTCTATCTCCCAGTATGTAGGTGATCTCTTTAGATGTGCATGCCCTGGTTTTGGGCTCAATCAGTGCTATTTATGCAGTTTAGACAGAATACTCATAATGTCTCCTTGCAATATTGTTTTTAAACTTCTAGAAGTTACTCTTGGAAGGGTCCCCTGTTAATACTTCTACATAAATATCTATATGATTTGTAGAATCTCCGTTAATGAACAGTTCCTCTATAAGAAATGGACTTGTAACATCTCCAGGTATCAAGAGTGTAACATCCTTGGCTCTCTCCTCTATGCTCTACTATGTATGTGGGTTACATTTTCCCCAATTGTCTTCTCAAGGCATTGATATTTTAAAGTGAATCACTTATTTCAAGTAGTGCTGAGATTCACGGATGCATAAAAATTCAAATTATTTTTTCACAGGCTACAAGGTACATGAAATTAAGTTGATCCCAAGAGAAGCTTCTAGTTCCTCAAGAAAAATATATAGCCAAACTAAACACTACTATGCCATTTTATATAAGGGACTTGAACACTCTTGGAATTTGGTGTCTGCGGGGGGCCTAGAACCAATCTCCCACAGGTACTGAGGAACGACTGTATCTAAAACCCCAGCTGAATCTCATCTTCGTGTTTTAAATGTGAAACATGATTCTTTAAGTGTAAAATGTCCCTTTGAATTTAGTTATCTATATCTTAAAGCTTAGGTAATGACAAGATTTTAGACTCCAGTATAATCAATCGTCAGAAATATAGCTGTTTTGGGTTTTTTTTTCCCCCCTTTGCCAATTGAAAAAAAGTGCAGTGGGACGATACCTTTAGACAAATGAAACAACCTCAAAATAAAACTGACTTTTTGCCAAAGTTTTATTTGAATGTGAGTTACGACAATCCAAGAAGAGATTTTCTCACTTTAAAAACAGTGGATTTGAAAGTATACTTTGTCATGGAACACTGTGTACAAAAAAAAAAAATCTAAAAAGAATTAAAAGAACCTAAAATAGTAGGCATTTTTCATTAAATTGTCAAGAAAGATTTCTAAACAATAAAACAAAGTCATATCATAAAAATGTTAGATGATGTAACAACTCAGATAAGTATTTTGTGATAGGAGACATGAAGATTAAATGGCATCAAAAAGACATTATTATGCCATTGAAGATATTTATTTGGTTTGATAACAAGTATAAATTTCTAAAATGAACAACCTTAATTAAGAATAATAATTTCAAGAAAATCTCTGTATCTGTGCTTATTGTTCTATATCTCAATTTTGAATATATGTCTCTAAACCTGTAATAAGAATCATTATGTACCTTTGGAAAATAATAAGGCAAAAATACATCCAAAAAATGAAAGTTAGCAAATCATTTGTATGGTCTCTATCCCTGGGAAAACAGTACAGCTTCTCATCTAAAGACTAAGCTGTAAAACCTTGCTTCATGTTTTTTTCCTGGGTTTATAGGGCTATCAGCTTCAGTTGAGGTCAGCCCATCCTCAAAATCTCCATCTCTGACTCAGCAAGGGCTTCTGTGCATCTTCCTGAATATTTTCTGCCTTTTAAAATTCCTTTCTAACTTTATTTAATGTTATTAATAGCGACTTGTTCATTCACAATTCTCATTCAGCGATTATTGTCTTCCTCTTCACCCTCTTCCCAGTCTCTCAAAAATTAAAAAACAAAAATCATATTTTGCTTTCACCAGTAATTCCATGTTGGAGTATACAATACATATCCAATTCTTTCCTAGAAGAAATGCCCCAGCATACAGCCCAAGCACACAGCACCATTTAGCATAGACCATCTCGAGTTTGCCTCCGTTTACTTAACAATCACCTTTAAGTGAAAAGCTAGAAGAAATTTTTGGAGAAGTGTTTTGTTTTGTTTTGTTTTGTTTTAATTACCTAAAATTCATGAAGTTATCACAATAATGTACCTAAATAACATTGATGTAAAGATTCCCTAACTTCTGAAGAACTCAAGAGTTCTCTAATCAGTTATAAATGTTACTTGGTATAAAGAAGGTAATGCATCTACATTTTGAAAATATAAAAACAAATGAGTGAAAGTGGTAGGCACAGTCATGGTGAGAAGGTTGCAAATAAAGCCCACCTCTTTTGATTTTCTGTGATGATATTATTTCAAAATAGTTCAAAGCTAATAGTACTAAATATAGCATATTTTGACCTCTATCTGCATTAGCACTCATGAATATTAACTTCCTCCCGAGTCCCAAAATAACTACATCTTTGCCAATTTGGTAAAAAAAAATAATACCACTTGTCTTTTATTTCTTATTCCAATCATATACCCACTTTTCCCTCAGCAAGAAATGTCTTTATCCCTTTGCTGTGATTAGTTCAAGAACTCCAGCTTTGTCATTTCAAGAGATCAGTCCTGATTATGAAAAGGTAGCCAGGATCACTTATTTGTCTGCTCCAGAGGTCTCTTTTTCCTGCTGATATGGCTGCTCTCAGCACCCTACAGTATCCCTGCAAAGCACTGGGCCTACAGACTTCAGGGAGGAAGCCTGTTGCTACCAAGTATCTATTACTCTTGACAGCTTGGTTTTGTTGATTGTGGTTTCAGGGAGATAGTGTGAGAAAAAAATCCTCTCTCTAAGAAGTGGGTCTAATTCTCTTCCATCTGGTCAACTTCAAATAATTTCTCAACCAATGTCAATGAAAGTTAAAAAAAAAAAAGCAGAAGTTTTCCTTGCCTCTAGTCCTGCTCTACATAGCCAGGAGCAGCACACTGCCACCTATGAAATGCTTTTTTAGAATGATCTTTCAACAGCTGGGCAAGAAAGACTAGATTGTCCCTTTTTTTTCAGTTTTTAAACCTACCTCTATGCCCCTGTATTAACCACATTCCAATATTATTAACAGAAGTTCATTTCTTTCATTCTTATTGCAAAAGAAGCTTTGTAACAAGTAATATTCAATACTGATATGCTAATTATCCATTCTATAACAATAATACATGGCTGAGCCAAATTGGAGACACTGAGAAAATATCCTGGGTTGAAAAAATGAAGTCCTATTCTTATGGCTCCTTGAAGACATACTGAAAAAAATTAAAGATAAATAAAGATGTTTTTATATGTAAATATTACTATTTGCTGAAAATATTACACTCATTGGTTTGCCTCTTGGAACTCAAGCATTCTAGAATGGAAAAGTCTCTCAGTCAAAAGCCAAGAGGCTTGGCTTCTGCTCCCTGCTTTCTACTGGTTAACTGTGTCATCTTAACCAAGTCATGAGGTTTCCTGAACTTCATCTCTAAAATTAGGGCATTAAAATTTATAAAACCTAAAATTCTCCAATTACTGAATTTCCACATAAGAGAACAAAAGTTTAGCAAATATTCAGTTCACGAAATCCTTGTCTATCATTCTTTAAAAGAAAAAAATACTTGCATACATTTTAGCATTTCATTTCCATAAATATTCACTGCACACCTGCTTTCAAGGTATTGTCAAGTCTGAGTATTGTTTGAGACGTAAAAGAAAAAATCTCCAAATTTTAGTACAGCAATGGAAATTAGAAATATTATATGCTAATATCTGAATTTATGATGTGGAACTTAAGGTCACAGGTAAACCATGCCACAAGAATCTGATATTTTGACTTTTATTCTAGTGACCGTTTTTGTAGTATGCGTCTTTGAACAATGTCTCCTATATCACTTTCCTCTGAAAACCAGTATCATCTATGAGAGGGTGGAATGAGTTGGTATGACATGTACAGTTATTACAGTATATACAAAAATTTCTTTAGTAAAAACACATCACACTAGATCCCCCATTCATTAATTTATGTCAACATTTATGCAAAACACTAAGTTAGTGACTGTGAGAATCCAAAAGTAAGTCAATTTTTGTTGTTCACCTCCAAGAACTAAATCTAATAATATAGAGACATGAAGATAAGTAACTCTAATTAAGGCCTAATGTGATTGTTACACTTACAGGGATAGAAAACAAGTTCAGACAAAGAACTGAGATGGTTTCCTGATGTGAAGCTACTTGGGTTCAGTTTGAAAAAAGGAGAAAGATTAACAGAGTTAGATATGAGGGTAAAGAAACATTTTACTTTTTTAAAAAAATGTAAAATTAATATCAGAGGGTTCAGAAAAAGAAGATGGAAAAAGAAGAGAGAATAATATTCACATTGTTCAGATCCATTTTAATTGTATAAAGTTCATCCAACACACAATACTTGGGCAAATCAATCTACAATGTAAATAAAGTATGGATTTTAGAGGCAAGAGTTGGGATGAAGAGTGCTACTTGTGCTGTTACCAAATGTATGTGTAGGCAATTAATGTCAGAAATGAGGACCTTAAAAAGGAATAATTGCAGTGAGAGTACACAATAATATTTATCCAGAAGAATAATTTATAGAACATACAGAACACTTTAATTACTCTACCAAAATGAACTCATAACTTTTTTCAATTTGTACCATTCTCTGCATTTTACAGATGAGAAAAATAGAATTAGAGAAGTTAAATGACTTTGTCTAAGATCACACAGTTTATAAATAGTGACACCAGGATTAAAGTTCAGATTAATCTGATTTCAGAGTCAGTGTTCTTTCCACTTTACTACCCTCTCTCTGAATGTATTTATAAATCAAAAGAAGGAATAAATGGAAAGCATAATAAATGTAGAAGGAAAGTAATAGGTAAGAAGTAAACACCCCACCCCCCAAAAAAACCCTTACAATTATAATTATCCAGTGGAAGAAATAAAGCTAGAAGGGAGGAAATAGTCAAACATATAATACTTAAAAATCTGAGATGAGAAAAAAAACAACTCCACAAATCAAAAAGGGGCTATGATTTCTAGGCAAAATTAGTGATGAAATTCATCTAAAGTGAATCAAATTTTGGAACTTGTTCATATTTAAAGGGTTGGAAATAATCCCATGGGTTCCAGTGTAGAAAAGTATACAGTACTTATAAAGGAAGAAAAAAGTTAATACTCAGTCATATTTCCTTGGCAATGCTGAGTGACAAAAAAATGATGAAAATCTTAATTGTTTGAAAGAAAAAATGTTGTGAACCAAGTATTCTATATCTAGTACATATTAAACATTCAGAGTTATGTGTCATACTAATGGTAAATACTGAATAAATGATAATTATTATCACTCCCAATTCACAGATTTAAAAAAAACCGGAACACAGAGAGATGGAAAACCTTGATCAACTCACACACTAATAAATGTTGGAACCAAAGTTTAAAGGTAAACACCCAGACTCCAGAGCTAGGCCACCACAAAACACGACTCTTAGCCATGACACCAAGGCTACCTTCCTGAGAAGAGACAGATACACTGAGATATGCAGGAAAACCGTAGTCATGCTATTCACCTACTGAAAAAGCAGACAGAAAGGAAAATCAAGGACTCAGTAAAATGAGTTAGTCAAAAGTAAGTTCTGTATGCATATAAATCAGTTAATTAGATGAGGTGAGTTTAAACAGATGTTATAAAATTAAATGCAAGCATTTTAAAATTATCTTTAAAAATAATGAGTTTGCCTTTACCAAACTTAATATTTGTATAATGTTTCAAACATTCTAGAATCTATCCAAATAATATAAATATACAGTTAGTCTATGAGCCCTAAGAAGAGATAAGGAAGGCCCTATTTTTTCTGGCATAGAGAACAATTCTCACCGAAAAGCTTCCTCCTGCAAAGCAGTATTCTCTCTTTATGCAAAACCACAGGCTTTGAATTTTTTGTTGCTTTGTTTGCTTTGTTTATTTTTTTTCCTGTACGCGGGCCTCTCACTGTTGTGGCCTCTCCTGTTGCAGAGCACAGGCTCCAGACACGCAGGCTCAGTGGCCATGGCTCACGGGCCCAGCCGCTCTGCGGCATGTGGGATCTTCCCGGACCAGGGCACGAACCCGTTCCCCTGCATCAGCAGGCAGACTCTCAACCACTGAGTCACCAGGGAAGCCCCTAGTCAGTCTTTTAACCCATATTTTGTGAACTTCCACTGTGACCATCAGATACTTATCAACACAATAAAACAAATGGACAAAATTCCTGAGTTTATATGGTTTGTATTTAGTAGGAAAAAACAAAGGATAAAAACGTTAATATAGAAAATTTACATCAAAGATGTGAAGTGGGCTGTGGGATATACCAGTCCAAACCTTCAAAGAGAGGGTCAGGATGGAGATGTAAACTTGGGAATCAACTGCACAAATAGTTAAACGTTTTAAGATTTAAAGTATTTAAAGCCATGAAACTGGATGACATCACCTTGGGAATTCATGTCCTTAGAAAAGATGTGAGAACCAAACTGAGCCCAAGGGCATTCTAACATGTGGAGGCTGAGGAGACGGTGGAGAGTCTAAGTGAAGGAATCAGTGAGATCAGGTGGAAAAAAGAGAAATAGTTTTTTCAAGGAGGTAGCAGTGATCAAATGTGCCAAAGCGTTCAAATCTATACTATAGATTTAGTGCAAAAAATCTCAGAAAGGACCATGTAGTGACTACTATCTACTAAAATTGACCAGTTAATATATTGGTCACTGACTCCACTGTCTTTTTATATTGTAATGTTTTAAGTTATTCTATCTCCAGTGCTCCTAATTAATCCCTCATTTTTTTCTTGGTGAGAATGATTCCCCAACCTGACTATTTAAATAGGTCAATTATTACAACAGTATTTAAGCAATATGTGTTTAAAATAGAGTTGATTTATTTAACACACTAATAATTCATAGATAATAATAGCATCCATACAACAAGCAATTTAGATTGAGAGATAGAAATGGCTGTGTTTATGATCTAAAATTAAATGTCTGTTGATGCTGAATCATATATTTTATCTTGGATAAGTACCAACTGCATTCAGCTGGAAATACTTCTTTATGCTTTCTAAGTAATCTATTCAGACATCCATTACACTGAGTTGAGAAAAACAGTAATTTAAAATCAACTAAGTCAGTAAAACAATGTCACAATTTTTTGAACTCTGCATTTTCTTAATATCTTTGTTTTTTTAACTCATAGTGAAATCAGTAAAGAGTATGGTAATTTGATTATTTTAAATTCTCTTTTTTCTGCCAACTAGGCAAAAGTGTTTTTTTTTTTCTTTTTTCTTTAAATGAACTTCATTGATTTTAATACGTGGAATAAGTTTTACATTCTGTGTTTTGTCTGTCTGTCTGCTGATTTAAAGAATGGATGATTCATTTTAAGTGGGCCAGTGTATCCACTTGTCAATAAAAAAATATTATTAATCTTCCATGTGCTTACTGACCTTACAACTTATTATTAGGCTATTTATATGCTCTATCTGGACATTAATCAATTATGTGAAACATTTACTTATTTATTAGAATAAGCTTTAAGCATTCCATAATTGAGACAGTGATGGAAAATAAGTCATTAAAGTACAATTTCAACTGTAAACTAATGCTCAAGGTCTTAGTACCTCCATCAACCCATTATTGATTCTTACTAAGATAGTTATTTGCTACCATAGTTACCTAGGTGGCAAAAACAAAAGTATTTTTCTGGTTAACATTTTTTCATCTAGGTTTAAAAGGAGTTAATGTATATAAATCATATACATTGCGAATTGTTGGATATTGTAGGTATTGTGCATTTATATGTTTCAGTGAACAAGATACATGTATGGGGCGTTACACATCTACACAGATCAATTAATGAAAGTTACTTAACATTTAAATAAATAGATTAATTTCTTTGAATAATAAATTTTGAACACTCAACCTTTGTATTCTAGCATGGCTCACTCAACCAGTGGCTTTATTAGAAAGAAATCCTACATGGTATCTCCCTAGATTCAGAATATTTTAGGCTGCATAGAACTTCATCACCTCCTTCAAACAATAGCCAAGCAAAATTATTACATTGTAGAGGTGAAAATCACAAGAGAAAATGAAGAAAAGAGTAGAAAGATAGCTAATATTTGTGGACATCCTATTACATATAATTGAAATTCAGATGTTAGATGAGTATTTTCACCATGATACCTTTTGAAAACTCCTTGGCTAATATTAAGAAATATATTTTTTTCTTTCAGTATACTCTCCAGTCACCTTTACCTAGATTAAGTATCAAATGCTGTTTTTATAATAATTTACAGGGGTGGCCAAGATGGCAGAGTAGGAAGACACTGAGCTCACCTCTTCCCATAGGTTGGGGACACCAAAATTATAACTATTTACAGAGCAACTACCAATGAGAACAACCTGAAGATTAGCAGAAAAAAAAATTCCACAACTAAAGATATAAAGAAGGAATCACAAAGAGATGGATAGGAGGTTTGGAGATGCAGTATAGTCAAGACCTACATACCAGGGTAGGCAAACCACATATAAGAGGATAATCACAACTGCAGAAGTTTTCCCCAAAGAGTGAGGGGTCTGAGCTACACATTGGACCCCCCAACCCGGGGTTCCTGCACTGGGAAGATAAGCCCCCAGGGTGTCTGACTTTGGAGGCCAACAGGCTTGCATATGAGAGAGCTGGAGGACTGTAGGAAACAGAGACTCCACTCTAAAAGGGCACACACAGAATCTCACACTCTGAGACCCAGTACAGAGGCAGTAATTTGAAAGGAGCCTGAGTCAGATGTAATTGCTGATCTTGGAGAGCCTGTGAGAGAAGCAGGAGGCAACTGGGACTCTTCATGGGGACATAGACATGGGCTGAAGCCATTCATGAGAGCTGGGAGTGACTCAGTTTTTCTGGGTCTCTCCAATGTATGCAGGAAGTATGCATGTTGTTAAACTTTTATTTGTTTTTCTTCTCTTAATCTGTCTCTCATCAATTTAATGCTTAGACCAGCCAGAAAAACCAAGGAGAGTAGTAAAGAGTTTATTTTTTCTACCCCACAACAGATATGAAGGTCAGATAAAAATTAAAGCACTCAGTAAATTGTATTTTATAAAATTTAATAACTATATTTTATAAAATATGTGACCCTAAAGCACCAAAAAAAGAACAGAAAATATATTTCAAAATATAAAAAGAAATTTATTTTAAATTAAATAGAACTGAATCTTCAGATTAAAAGATGCTTCAAGTTTGAGAAAATAATGACACAGTGGATTGACACAAAGATATCTCCTGATACTATATTTAAAGGAAAAGGAAATAATTCTTCAAACATCTTGGGAGAGTGGGAAGATTTCTTACATGGAAGAGGAAATCAGACAGACTTATGATTTCTTCATAGAAAAATCCAGAATCAAGAGAAAATGAAACAATATCCACTTAGTATTGACATAAAGTTTGACTCAAGATGATATAACTAGTCATTTAATAATGAAAAGCCAGCAGGCAAACATTCTTAAATATGAAAGATCTCAGGAAATATAGCAGGCACAATTAAAAGTTTAATAAATCTATATTGGAATTGAGGAAACTAAAAATAAGAAAGAAGAAACCATGATAAAATGGCCAGTGGGAAACACTGAAGTTTTATTTTTTTAAAGCACTATACCAAAAAAACTGTGTCAGATATGAATTAACAAGCTAAGAGAAAACTTGAAAATATAAAAATAAATAATAATATTTTGATGGTGAAAAAAATAAAAATGGAATAATTTGAAAGTGCTTTAATTTCTTCATCTTCCTTTTTAGGGAGTCAATAGGCAGCATTAAAGTTGGGTAATCAAGAAACAGAACATGACATACATTATTTAGAGCTATAAATGGGAAGACATTATGGAATAAACCTGAAAAAATACAACTAACATACAATGAATGAGAAGTGAAAAGAGAAACTGAAGGAAAGACATGGTTAAATATTTTTTTACATTTTCCCAGCAGGGAGGCTGTAGAGTCCATCTACAGTACTTAAAGCAATAAAGGCACTTCGGTATATTCCATATGACATGAAGGCAACCAGTAGATGAATGAAAAGCAAATTATAAACCTTCCAAATTATTACACGGTAAACATTCAGGCAACTACAATACCTCAAATTAAACAATTAAGGACAAGTTTCAGAAGAGTACATAGATTTTTTTTAAAGCAATTAAGACGTTATTAACAGCCGGGACCTTCAAGATGGCAGAGGAATAAGACGTGGAGATCACATTCTTGCCCACAAGTACATCAGAAATACATCTACATGAGGAACAATTCCTACAGAACACCTACTGAATGCAGGCAGAGGACCACAGACTCCCCAAAAGGCAAGAAACTCCCTCACGAACCTGGGTAGGGCAAAAGAAAAAAGAGAGACAAAAGAATAGGGATGGGACCTGCACCTCTGGGAGGGAGCCATGAAGGAGGAAAACTTTTCACACACTAGGAAGCCCCTTCCATGGAGGAGACAGTGGGTGGCAGGGGGGAAACTTTGGAGCCACGGAAGAGAGTGCAGCAACAGGGGTGCAGAGGGCAAAGTGGAGAGATTCCCACACAGAGAACTGGATGAACCAGCAGCACTCACCAGCCTGAGAGACTTGTCTGCTCACCCACCAGGGCAGGTGGGGGCTGGGAGCTGAGGCTTGGGCTTCAGAGGTCAGATCCCAGGGTGAGGACTGGGGTTGGCTGCGTGAACACAGCCTGAGGTGGCTAGTGCACCACGGCTAGCCGGGAGGGGGTCCAGGAAAAGGTCTGGAACTGCCTAAGAGGCAAGAGACCATTGTTTCAGGGTGCGCAAGGAGAGGGGATTAGAACACTGTCTAAATGAGCTCCAGAGATGGACGCGAGCCATGGCTACCATTGCAGACCCCAAAGATGGGCATGAGACGCTAAGGCGGCTAATGCAGCCACCAAGAAACCTGTGTGCAAGCACATGTCACTATCCACACCTCCCCTCCCAGGAACCTGTACAGCCCGCCACTGCCAGGCTCCCAAGATCCATGAACAACTTCCCCTGGAGAACACACAGCACACCTCAGGTTGTTGCAACATCACGCTGGCCTCTGTCACCGCAGGCTCACCCGGCATTCCTTACTTCTCCCTCCCCCACAGCCTGAGTGAGCCAGAGCCCCCTAATCATCTACTCCTTTAACCCTGTCCTGTCTGGGTGGGAACAGATGCCCTCAGGTGACCTACACGCAGAGGTGGGGCCAAATCCAAAGCTGAACCCCAGGAGCTGCATGAACAAAGAAGAGGAAGAGAAATCATAAGCATCAGATCAGAAATAAATGAAAAAGAAATAAAGGAAACCATAGCAAAGATCAACAAAGTAAAAGCTGGTTCTTTGAGAAGTAAACAAAATTGATAAACCATTAGCCAGCCTCATCAAGAAAAAAAGGGAGAAGACTCAAATCAATAGAATTAGAAATGAAAAAGGAGAAGTAACAAGTGACCATGCAGAAATACAAAGGATCATGAGAGATTACTACAAGCAAATATATGCCAATAAAATGGACAACCTGGAAAAATGGACACATGCTTAGAAGAGCACAACCTTCCAAGACTGAACCAGGAAGAAATAGAAAATATAAACAGACCAATCACAAGCACTGAAATTGAGACTGTGATTATAAATCTTCCAACAAACTAAAGCCTAGGACCAGATGCTTTCACAGGTGAATTCTATCAAACATTTAGAGACAAACTAACACCTATCCTTCTCAAACTCTTCCAAAATATAGCAGAGGGAGGAACACTCCCAAAAGAATTCTATGAGGCTAGCATCACTGTGATACCAAAACCAAAGACGTCACAAAGAAAGAAAACTAGAGGCCAATATCACTGATGAACATAGATGAAAAACTCCTCAACAAAATACTAGCAAACAGAATCCAACAGCACATTAAAAGGGTCATACACCATGATCAAGTGAGGTTTATCGCAGGAATGCAAGGATTCTTCAATAAACACAAATCAATCAATGTAATAAACTGTATTAAAAAATGGAAGGAGGAAAACCATATGATCATCTCAATAGATGCAGAAAAAGCTTTTGACAAAATTCAATACCCATTTATGATAAAAACCGTCCAGAAAGTAGACATAGAGGTAACTTACCTCAACATAATAAAGGCCATATATGAGAAACCCACAGCCAACATCGTTCTCAATGGTGAAAAACTGAAACCATTTCCTCTAAGATCAGGAACAAGACAAGGTTGTCCAGTCTAACCATGATTATTCAACATAGTTTTGACAGTTTTAGCCACAGCAATCAGAGAAGAAAAAGAACTAAAAGGAATCCAAATCAGAAAAGAAGAAGTAAAGCTGTCACTGTTTGCAAGTGACATGATATTATACATAAAGAATCCTAAACACGCTACCAGGAAACTACGAGAGCTAATCAATGAATATGCTAAAGTAGCAGGACACAAAATTAATGCACAGAAATCCCTTGCATTCCTATACATTAATAGTGAAAAATCTGAAAGAGAAATTAAGGAAACATTCCCATTTACCACTGCAACAAAAAGAATAAAATACCTAGGAATAAATCTACCTAAAGAGACAAAAGACCTGTATGCAGAAAAATATATAAGACACGGATGAAAAAAGTTAAAAGGTGATACAAACAGATGGAGAGATATACCATGTTCTTGGATTGGAAGAATCAACATTGTGAAAATGACTCTACTACCCAAAGCAATCTACAGATTCAATGTAATCCCTATCAAACTACCAATGGCATTTTTCACAAAACTAGAACAAAAAAGATCACAATTTGTATGGAAATACAAGAGACTCCGAATAGCCAAAGCAATTTTGAGAATGAAAAATGGAGCTGGAGGAATCAGGCTCCCAGGCCTCAGACTATACTACAAAGCTACAGTAATCAAGGCAGTATGGTACTGGCACAAAAACATAAATATAGATAATGGAACAGGATAGAAAGCCCAGAGATAAGCCCATGCACTTATGGTCACCTTATATTTGATAAAGGAGGCAAGAATATACAATGGAGAAAAGACAGACTCTTCAATAAGTGGTGCTGGGTAAAGTGGACAGGTACATGTAAAAGAATGAAATTTGAACACTCCCTAACACCATACACAAAAATAAACTCAAAATGGATTAATGACATAAACATAAGGGCAGACACTAAAAACACTTAGAGGAAAACATAGGCAGAACCCTCTATGACATAAATCACAGCAAGATCCTTTTTGACCTGCCTCCTAGAGAAATGGAAATAAAAACAAGAATAAGCATATGGGACCTAATGAAACTTAAAAGCTTTTGCACAGCAAAGGAAACCATAAACAAGACCAAAAGACAACCCTCAGAATGGGAGAAAATATTTGCAAATGAAGCAACTGGCAAAAGATTAATCTCCGAAATTTACAAGCAGCCCATGCAGCTCGATATCAAAAAAAACAAACAACCCAATCCAAAAATGGGCTGAAGACCTAAATAGACATTTCTTCAAAGAAGATATACATATTGCCAAAAAGTACATGAAGGGTGCTCAACATCACTAATCATTAGAAAAATGCAAATCAAAACTACAATGAGGTATCACATCACACCAGTCAGAATGGCCATCATCAAAAATTCTACAAACAATAAATGTTGGAGAGGGTGTGGAGAAAAGGGAACCCTCTTGCACTGTTGATGGGAATGTAAATTGATACAGCCACTCTGGAGAACAGTTTGGAGGTTCCTTAAAAAACCAAAAATAGAACTACCATACGACCCAGCAGTCCCACTACTGGGCATGTACCCTGAGAAAACCATAATTCAAAAAGTCATGTACCACAATGCTCATTACAGCTCTATTTACAATAGCCAGGACATGGAAGCAACCTATGTGTCCATCAACAGATGAATGGATAAAGAAAATGTGGCACATATGTACAATGGAATATTACTCAGCCATAAAAAGAAACGAAATTGATTTATTTGTAGTGAGGTGGATGGACCTAGAGACTGTCATACACAATGAAGTAAGTCAGAAAGAGAAAAACAAATACTGTATGCTAACACATATATATATGGAATCTTAGGGCAAAATAAGTGGTTCTGAAGAACCTAGGGGCAGGACAGGAATAAAGATGCATATGTAGAAAATGGACTTGAGGACACGGGGAGGAGGAAGTGTAAGCTGAGACAAAGTGAGAGAGTGGCATGGAGATATATACACTACCAAATGTAAAAAAGATAGCTAGTGAGAAGCAGCCACATAGCACAGGGAGATCAGCTCGATGCTTTGTGACCACTAGAGGGGTGAGATAGGGAGGGTGGGATGGAGACGCAAGAGGGAAGAGACATGGGGGTATATGTATATGTATAGCTGTTTCATTTTGTTATAAAGCAGAAACTAGCACACCATTGTAGAGCAATTATACTCCAATAAAGATGTTAAAAAAATAATATGCCAATGACTCCCTAAATAATATTTCTTCCTGAGGCATCTCTCCTGAAATCCAGCCTCATATACATACTACCTATGCCACTTCTTCACTTGGCTGTCCAACAGGCATCTCCGTCTTGTGCAAAACAGAATGCCTGATCTTTTCTCCAAAACTATTTCACCATCTTTCTTTATACCCTGAAATACTCTTTTCACAGACATCCACATAGTTAACTGCTTCACCTTCTTTGGATCATTGTTCAAATGTCACTTTCTCAGTGAGGTCTACTGTGATTAACCTAATATAAAATTTTACAGCCCAAACCTCCGCATTCAGCACTATTACCCCCTTACATTGGCCTGTTTTACCCAAAGCATCTACTGTGTTCTACAGCACTTTATTTATTCATTATGTTTATTGTTTATAGTCTCACACCCCCAGATAGAATATCAGCTTCATTAGGTTAAGAATTTTTGTCTGGTTTTTTTTTAGCTGATATATCTCAAATTTGGCACAGAGTTGATATTCAACACATATTATTTGTATTAATGACATATAGCAATTTTTGTTTGCCTAAGTCAGCTATTTAGCAATTATGTAAGCATGGCATTGAGACATCAATCCTATAGTAAATATAAACTATAATTTCAATCTGCGATTATATTTTCTGAATATTTCCTATAGTTATATATTTTATCTCAAACCTGATCTAAGTTCTTCAAGGGTTAAAATTATGTTTTGGAATTTTAGCCCCTCCACTATTATTACTGCATTGTTTTATACATAGTTAGAAGTATAGGCTAGAGGAAAATAATATTCTTAATTTTTATTTTATTCTGGAGACCTGGTTTCTAATACTGGCTATTTTAATAATGCAGCTAGTGAGTTTTAAAAAAGACTTATTTCATTCCATATCATCTTGGTTTTGTCTATACCAGAACCTTCTGTTTTTGTTCTATTTATTCCAATTTTTCTCCTATTTTCAATTCCTATTCTTCTCCCCCTTTCATAAGCAATCATTTTAGTATGTTTTATTTATATAAATCTATTGATGTGTCTCCTTCTAAAATATTTGATGCTATTTTGGACACATTTATCATCTTATACACATTGTGCTGTACTCATACATCTCATTCTATTATTTTCCTCTTTTTTTACTCCATATTCTTGAAATCTATCTATAATGCCATGTACACAGCTAGTCTACAAATAATCCCCTGTATTTGTCCCTTGAGTTGTTATTCTTCAGCTAATGAAGGTAGGTAATAATAACTCTTCTGCTTATTTCATCATGTGATTATGAAGTTGTAATATGAAAATACATATGAAAACACTTGGAAAACATTAAAAATTTCTCTGCAAATGTTAAGTATAATATTGTGCAGAACACCATAATAGTAGAGATTACAACAGAAGCTTAAGAGACAGGATGAAAATGATAGTAAATGTGGGCTCACCCTGTTCAGGAAGGACCTTGAGATTTGCTGCTCTGGGAAGCCATAGAGAGCTCTTCCTGTCTTGGAGACTGGTGTGACTGATCTATAAACCAGAATGCCAACACCTTTAGTTCAATTGTCTTTCTGATAATCAAAATACTCACCATCAACTTGCAATATCAGTTGAATTTATGATCAGAATTCTACTGTTAAATCTAACTCAGAACAAAGAGACTTAGATGGAAAGCTGGGTTAGGTGGTTGAAGGGCCAGGAGCAGGCAGGGCTTATTTCACGCAAGATGAGATAACATGTATATGGTTACATTTATAGTCTCTTGTCCAACTGATTATACTTCTTTCTGCCTTGAATACTACTAATATGTACTGATAAATTATTTTTCTAAGTATCTTTTGAAAAATATATGTCCTGAAAAACAATTATTCCCTAACAATGTATTTTGTTTTCATTATTTTTTATTTAATGTCTCTAAATACCTAGATATATCTCAAATGTGGAGTATGCCAAATGTATGTGTATGATTTTGTGATTATAAATCAAAAAACCTAATTAAGTGTATAATCTTGGAAACAAGACACAGATTAAGAAATGAACATTGCCCATACCCTAGGAGACTCCTGCCTCCCTTTCTGCTGTCTTCCTCTTCCTATCTCTTAGGAAACCACTATGCTGATATTTGTGATGATTACGTGATGATTTTTATTTTTAGGTTTTATCAAACCTATGCTTACTACTATACAATATTTGTAATTTTTAAATTTCCTATTAATAGAATCATATTCTATATAGTTTTTGATAACAGGCTTCTTTCTCTAGCTGTGAGGACTGTGAAATTTTCAGTGGCAATACATGTAGCCATAACTCATTTATTTTCATTGTTCTATAGTATTCATATATATGAAGAGACCATAACTTAGTGTACATTCTATTATCAAGGAAAATTTTGTTGTTCCCAGTTTTCTTACTTCTATGAAAAGTATCTCTGTGTACATTATTCATGGGTCTCCTGGTACCAATATGGAAGAGATTTTAGGCTTTATTCCTAGACCTGGAGTTATAGGTCATAGCATATGAGCATCACCAGCTTTATTAAATATTGTTAGGCAATTTTCCAAAGTGTTTGTACCAATATAAATTCCTTCTAGCAATGTGTGAGAGTCCCCTTTGCTACACAGCTTCACTCATTGTGTACATTATTTATTTATGCAATCCCCATGATTAAACTATTGCTTTCTCTCATATAATTATATTTTCAATTCTAAATTTCCTAGACTACAGTGCTTCTACTGACCCTCTGTTGTGAATTGAAAGCTACTCTGTCTCCCAAGATAGCTTTCTCAGAAGGCAATCCCCACCTATTATTTGCTGAGTAACAGGTACTAGTTTATCTAGTGAGGGAGTACATGACAGCAGCACTGTTTCTTGACCTCATCACTATTGACATTTTGGACTGGAGAATTCTTTATTGGGAGATTATGTCCTGTACACATTGGGATTTTTAGCAGCAACTCTGGCCTCTAGTCACTAGGTGCTATGAGAACATCCCTCCTCAGTTGTGAATACCAAAAATCTCCCTAGGTATTTCCAAATGCCACCCCATGCGGGCAAAATAGCCTTCAGTTAAGAGTCACACTGTTACAGTATCAGCCCATGTCCTGACTGGAGAATTGAGGCTGACAGTTGTAGCCAGTTATTTGAGAGACATCACAGCCTCTAAACACAAATGGGCAAAATTTTTCCTGGATGTAAATGAGGTTCTGAAAGGGCTGTGCATTTAGAACATGTTTCAGACAAATGAAAATGAGGTAATTTCAGGATGTATTAGTTTATGTTACCATTTTTGTTGGTTTGATTGCTTTGATGAAGTGCACAAGTATTTTACTTGTAAGCAATTTCTGTCAGGGAAAGGAGACAGCTAGTTAAAGATGGCAGACCCCAAATTCCCCCTAACGAAGTAGTTACACACAAAAGCAAAAGTGTGCTTGAAATGGACTCGCACTTCTGGGAACATACAGTAAAAATACATCCTTCTATTCTTCTTGTTAAGTACAACTAAAAACCCTAGACATTATATTTAAACAAGAAGACTCTGAAAGGTGGAGAGAAAATGGGTCCAGAGATCTCAGGACCCAATACAGGACCCAGTTGTGGGTTCTGTGTGTTTTCTTTTAGCCTCTTATAATCTCAGACTTGGAGCTGAAGGAGCCAACAACCTGGAAACACCAAGATGTACAAAGAAGAAACATACCCACACACAAAAATGCTTACTTTCCCTAGCCAAGGGACCAGGAAAGGGACAGCTAACAAAGACAGAAAACTTGCAGACAGTAACCACTCTACTTTAGCCAAGCAATCCAGAAAAATCCATGCATTCCTCCACTCAGGCAGCAAAGACCAAGTAAGAAGCCTAGACTTCTATCCTTACGAAACTGTAAAGAAAAGCATTAACATCACCCTGCTGCAGTGGTGTCAGAGAAGGCCAAGTAGGGAGGCAAGACCATCTACCCTACTGGCTGGTTATGAGGCCCTGCCCACGGTGTCAGTACAGAAAAAATGGCAAACCTGGACTCTCACTTTCACCTGGAGTGTTGAAGCTCCTGTCTGCTGGGGAGTCGTCAGAGAAAGCCTAAGGAGAGTCAGAACTATAACCATTGCCAGTGGTAACTATGCTACCCTACCACAGTGTCAGTGGAGGTGACATGGGGAGTGGGAAAACCCACCCCACCCAGCAGTAACAAGCAGTACTCCCTACCTTGTGTGTCAGCAGGTGGGAAACCTGACCCCTGCCAGAGCAGTGTCAGAAAAAGAGTGTTAAAATAGAATGATTAAATAATATCCAGAGACTCATAATATAATACAAAACTGTCCAGGTTTCAATTATAAATTTCTATTATAGCAAGAACCAGGAAGGTCTCAAACTGAATGAAAAAGGACAACCAATAGCAGCCAACACTGAGACAGCAGAGATGTTAGAATTATCTTACAAGAATTTTAAAGCCACCATGATAAAAAGCTTCAGTGATCAATTACAAAAAAACTCTTGAAACAAATGAAAATAAAGAATGTCTCAGCAAAGAAATTAAGCTATAATGAATGTTAAAATAAAATAAAGTGGAGACCTGGCTTGAAAATGCCACAAACAGACAAAAATCATTTAAGTCACATAAGCAAAACTAAATCTAGCTTATTTCATGAACATAAGCAAAACTTAAAACAGGTTATCTCTTGTAAATGCTTCTGATAATCATAAAAAAACTTGTCATTGTCCTAAAAATAGTATAAGATAACCACTTTTAACCAGTCCCTTGCTGTCTGAAAACCCCCATTGCAATAACCAATATTGTAAAGGTTAAACAACTTCCTCACTTTCACTTTATAAGCCATTCTGTAACATCATGCCTCTGAGCTTCGTATCAGTTTTGGGTTTGAAAGTTCCCAGTTTGTGTACTGTTCTTCCATGCACAATAAACTCTTACTAAGTAATATTTTACCCATCTGGTTTTAATTATTACTATTTCTGGATTTTTTACAAGAATTATATGGAGATTTTAAAACCTAAAAATACAATAACCAAAATTAAAAGCTCAGTGAATGAATTCAACTCAGATGATAGGTGACAGGAAGGAATCAGTGAACTGGGAGATAGAACAACATAAATTATACAATCTGAACAATGGGGGAAAAATAGACTCAAAAACATGAGCAGAGCCTCAGGGACAGGTGGTACTTGACACAAGGTCTAACATTTATGTCATTGGATTTCTAGAAGAAGAAGAGAAAGAAGCCAGGTCTGAAAAAGTACTCAAAGAAACCATGAATGAATTATCCCAAATTTGGCAAGAGATGTTAGCCCACAGATTCAAAAAGCTGATCAAAGTCTAAACAGGATACACTCAAAGAAATCTGTGCCATGATACTTTGTAATAAAAAAAAATATTGAAAACAGACAGAGAAAAATGTCAATTTACCTTTAGGAGGGGAAAAAAAAACAGATTAAGAGTGGTTTCTCATCAGAAACCATGGAAGACAGAAGAAAGTGAAAAATATATTTTTCAGGTGTTGAAAACAAAGAACTAGCAACCCCAAATCCTATATCCAGTGAAAATATCCTTCAGGAATGGGGGAAATTAAGACATTCTCAAGTGAAGAAAATGATGAGAATTCATCACCAGATGACTTAACCTATAAGAGTGGCTAATGAAAGGTATCTAAAGAAAAAGGAAATGACAAAAGAAGGAACTTGGGAACATTAGGAAGGAAGAAAAATGAGGGTATGCAAAAAAAAAAATAGGTGAATACAATAGACTTTTCTTCTCCTCTTGAGTTTTCTAAACTATGTTTGATGGTAGAAACAAAAATTATAACACTACTTGCAAAGCTTTAAATGTTTGTAGAAAAAATATTTAAGACAATTGTATTATAATGGGAGAATGATAAAAGGACATAAAGAAGGTAAGTGTACTATTCTTGAACTGATAAAATGACCACACCTATAAACTGTGATAAGATATATAGATATAGATATAACTTAGAACAGCTACTTACAAAGTTAAACAGACATAATAAAGATATCTAAAACACTATAGATAAATCAAAATGGAATTCTGAAAAAATGTTCATGTAACCCACAGGAAGTCAGGAAAAAACAGAAAAATGAAAAACAGAGAACAGAAAACAATAAATAAAATGGCAGACTTAAGCCCTAGCATACTGATAACTATATTAAAAAGAAATGGTCTAAGTACATCAATTAAAAGACAGAAACTTGGCAGAGTGAATAAAAAAAAATGACCAAACTATATGCTGTCTGCAGGAAACTTGTTTCAAATATAAAGAGGCAGGTTGAATGTAAAAGGATGGAGAAAGATATATCATGAAAACATTACTTAAAGATATCAGAGATGACTGCATTAATATCAGATCAAATAGACTTAAGAGAAAAAAGCTACCAAGGGGAGAGGGGGCACTATATAATGAAAAAAGGGCCAGTTCACTAGCAAAACTTATCAATCTTATGTATATATGCAGGCACCAACAGAGCTGCAAAATATGTGAAGAAAAAACTGAGAAAATTGAAAAGAGAAACAGACAAATCCACAATTACAGTTGTAGACTTCAACACCCCTATCTCAATAATAGGTAGAACAACTAGACAGAAATTCAGCAATATAGAGAACATACTGGATACAGAATAGAGAAAAACTAAATACTGCTATTAATAAACAGAATCTAATGAATATTTATAGACAATTCCACTCATCAATAACACAATATGCATTCTTAGTAGTACCCATGGAACATATACATTTATAAAATATTCTGGACCATAAATCAAACCTCAACCTTTTAAGAAAATTGAAATTATACAGAGTGTGTTCTTTAACCATAGCAGAATAAAACTAAAAATCAATAAATCAGTAAAGATAACAGGAGAATCTCACAAGATTTGAAAACTAAATAACACTTCTAAATGACACAGTGTCAAAGAAGAGGTCTCAAGGGAAATTTTAAAAATACATTGAACTGACTGAAAATGAAATGTGACATCAAGGTTTGTAGGGCACAGCTAAAGCTAGTCTGAGAGTAAATACATGTATTTGAAAAGAAGAAAATTCTCAAGTAAATATTTTAAGGTCCTATCTCAAGATATTAGGAAAAGAAGAGAAAAATAAATCGAAATCAAGGAGAAGGAAGGAAACAATAAAGATAAGAATAGAACAGAATAAGATTAAAACAAAAGAGAAAAATCAATGTAACAAAGAACTGTTTGTTTGAAAAGATAATAAAATTGACAACCCACTAACAAGAATACTAAATAGACGATAGATACATACATAGACAGATAGATAAGATACAGAATATCATTATCTGGAATAAAACAGGGTTTCACTACAAACTGTGCTGACATCAGAAGGATAATAAGAAAAAATCAAGAACAACTAGACAAACATAAATTTCACATCTTAGACAAAATTCCTCAATATTCTACCATAACTCATTGAATATGAAATAGATAATTTGAATGTCTATAAAACTATTAAGGAAATTGTTTTTGTAATTTAAAGACTTCCAACAAAGAAATCTCCAGATTCAAATAGTTTTACTGGCAAAGTCTATCAAGCTTTTAAGAAACATTAAGACCAATTCCACACAGTGTCTTCCAAAAAAATAGGAGAAGACACTTTCCAACTCATTTTCCAACTCAGAAACTACTATAACATGACACCAAAACCAGACCACTGAAGTACCAAAAAAGAATAAAAATGACAAACCAATATCCCTCATGAATATAGGTACGAAAATCTTTAACAAAATATTGGTAAATAGAATACATCAATATATTAAAATAGAATTTATATCATTTATACCAAGTAGAATTTATACCACGAATACAATGATGGATCAGTATTTGAAAATAAAGCAGTGTAATCCATTAAATTAATGTTTAAAGGAGAAAAACCACATGATCATATTGATTGATACAAAAAAATTATTTGACGAAATTCAACACCCATCTGTGATTAAAAAAAACCTTGCAGAAAATTAAAAGAATAGAAGGGAACTTCCTCAAATTGATAAAGAATGTTGATGAGAAATTTATGACACATTATACTTGATGGTTAAGACTGAATTATTTTCCCCAACATCAGGAACAAGGTAAGGGAGTCCACTCTCACAACTATTATTTAACGAAGTGTTGGAAGTTGTAGTCAGTGCAATAAGGCAAGAAAAGGAAATAAGTGGCAAGTTGATCAGAAAGGAAAAAACAAAACTGTTCCTACTGCAGAGGCCATCATTGTCTACACAGAAAATTCCAAGGAATTTTAAGAAAACTCCTGGAACTAAATGAGCTCAACTAGTTCCCAGAATACAAGGTAAACATTAAAAAAAATTATAATTCTCTACATAAGCAATTAGACACCAAAATTAGAAATACAATACCATTTATATCACTCAAAAAAATGAAATTCTTAGGTGTAAATCTCAAAATATGTACCAGACTGTGTGCTCAAAACTACACAATGCTGATAGAAAAAAATCAAAGATCTAAGTGAAATGGAAACAAATACAATGTTCATGGATTGGAAATTTAACATGGTATTGATATCAATTCTTCTCAAATTGATACACAGGTTTAACACAATTCCTGTCAAAATGCCAGCAATTCTTTTTTGTAGATATGGGCAAAATTCTAAAATTTATATGGAAAGGCAAAGAAACTAGAATAACTAAAGCAATTTTGAATAAAGTAGGAGGCTTTTATCCTTAATAAATATAGTTTCAGTATTTACTGTGTGCCTGGAACTATTCTAGGTACTCAGAACATAGCCTTAAACAATATTTGGAAAAACATATGGAGCTTACACTTACTGAGAGAGATAATTGATAAAACGTAAACATGTAAAATATAGTGTTAATTCAGGCAGGGTGAAGTTCTACAAATAAAAATAAAGCAAATAAGGGTGGGGAGTGGGGAAGTGTGTCTATAGGAAAGGTCTCACTGAGAAAGAGTCATTACAACAAAGACCTAAAGATCATGAGGGAGCAAGCTGCATAGATGTTTGGGAGAAATGTGGCTCAGGCAGGGGTAGCTTCCAGGGCAAGGGATTTGAGGCTGAGTGTGCTGGGCATAGGACCATGGGGAGGTGACCACTGTGGATGGAGTGGCATGATTAAGGAAGAAATTAGATGCCAGAGCATGTTCAGAGAGCCTGTCATGTCTTGAAGGTGACTGTGAGAACTTTGGATTTTACTCTGAGTGAAATGGTAAGTCATCTGGAGGTTTCATGATGAAGAATTTTTCAATCTGAGATCCACCTTTGCTAACTCTGCTAACAAATGTGAAGCAAATATATGTATTGATGACAAGCTAACAAAATAATAAAGGTAAACATATCATCATATCAAATAGTCTCTTATAAGGGATAATTGCATTCATTTAAAAAAATAAAGGTTATTTGAGGTTAGAAGGCAAGGCAACGAGGACAAATACAGTAACATTCTAATTTCTCTTCTTACAGAATAAACCCCATTATAAAGAGATTATGAAAATCTTAGCCTTTTTTAACTGTATATTTTCCTACTTCAGATTCTAAGACAGATGCTATTTTTTTCTTTGTTAATGATAAGAACCTAAAGCTCATTAAGATAGTATTGATTAACTCCACCTCTAAGAATGAATAGTTTTAAGAGTTGCATGGCAAATAAAGGGTTGCAAGTAGAGAAGGTGTTAAATTAAATGAATTTCAATTAAAAGGTAATGTGTTAAAGTTTGCAAATTACTTAAAATTTATAAAGAGGTACATTACATTTTAGCATAACAAGTAAAAATTGCAAAATATTTAACAACAGTTTATTACTGAACTTGTGTAATTGTGGAAACCTGACTTGTTACTTTATGATAATAACACATAATAATTTTATGATTTTAAGTTACTTGTGGAAATACCTGAAAAAAAGCATGATGGTTTGAAATGACCTTGTGTAGTATCTATAATGACCCCACGCTGTCATAGATTTTGATGAAACTTCTTCACAGAAACAGGAAGCTAGAATTGAAAATATAAGCATCCTATCTCAGCTGTAAACTTCATTCTGACCCTGCTCTTGGGATTGTGCTTCAGTGGTGTTGAAAATCATGAGGTGTTTCAATTTGTGGTTTTTACTTGTGGTTTCTAATATATTTTTTTAATTTTGTGCTCAAGCTTCCACTAAAGGGCATTCACAAATAATAGTTACTAAATTTGGATGAAAAAGAATGCAATTATATCATCTTTTATAAGAGACTATTGAAGATATGGTAATATGTTTAGCATTATTGTTTTGTTACCTTGTAATCAATATGTATATTTGCTTCACATGTGTTACAGCAGACTTAGCAAAAATGGATCTCAGATTGAACAATTCCAGCCCATCTGGGAGGCCTGGTGCATTAGGATTCCATCATAAATCTCAGCTTGTTTTTCAAATTTTCATTGTGTGTTATTCCTCTTTTCTGAAGAATCTTTTTCTATTAACATCCATCCTTATAGTTCACATGCTATTCTTAAATTACTCAAATTAAGAAGAGTCTTAAAATACAGATACTTAAACCATCTGGGATTAGATTGTTTTAGCCTTTCATTTAAGAGTTACCATTTCAATTTTCCTCTTTAAAATTCCACATGTATAACTTTCATTGTCTAATTTTCTCACAACTCACAACCTTCTAGAGGTTTTTACAATCAAACAATCTCAGATACTTGTTAATGTCTTCCTTGTCTGAGTACCAAACTTTAAGGATGAATATATATATTAAGTTCATGTGACTCTATGTTCTGATAAAGGTATAATATACCAAGATATTTTAAATCATGAAACCATTATATGTAACAATAATGAAGAAAAATAAAATATAATAAATGTTTAACTTTGGTACTTTTTACTAGGCCCCAAAGTCCTTTCCTGACTTATGAAAATAGAACATATTTTCCATAATTTATACACTCATAAAACTAATAAAACTATTAAATATATATAAAACTATTAAACCTATGTATGATATAAAAGAATAAATTGATTCAAACAAAAACTGCAATTGTGCAATTTAACTTGATTGTTAAAGCTCATTACTTTCACATTTTTATTTGTATTTGCAAGAATAACTACAAGTTAATGAGCTAGAAGCCATTTCAAAAGTCTTGGTCTTTTCAAAGCCTGTCAGGACTTCCCTGGTGGTCCAGTGGTTAAGACTTAGCCTTCCAATGCACGGGGTGCAGTTTCCATCCCTGGTCAGGGACTTAAGATTCCACATGCCTTGGGGCTAAGAGACTAAAACATAAAACAGAAGCAATATTGTAACAAATTCAATAAAGACTTTAAAAATGGTCCACATCAAAAAAATCTTAAAAAAAATGCCTTGTCATTAGAAATTGACCAAAAAAAAAAAAAAAGACTAAAACAATATTAATGCTTTTTTCTCTTTATCAGTGGTATACTAAATCAAGGTTTTATTGAATTTTAACTCCTGAAAATTGACAAATTGTTAAGTGGTTATACAAAGTTTTCATTTTCAGAAAAAAGAACTGAGAAATAAATTTGAATCTCTCTTCACCATCACCTAGTGCCTGAGCTGTTTTAATCTTAACAAATGTAATTGCAGTGCTGTCATCGAATTACCTTCTCAAGAAAGTTTGCAGAGCATGTATTGCCTAACCATAACAATATTTCCTATTCTTAATTAAATAGTTTGCTTTATTTTTTCTGTTATTATTTGTAGGAATACAGACAGAGACTCCAAAATGTGTTATTTCTCAGGTCATTGGAGATAAATGTGAATAAATTCATATGCAATAAATTTAGAAGTAAGAGATATTAGAATCTTCTTCAAAGGAAATTCAAAATATATTATCTGTTATATATAGTTTTCTTTCAAGATTCTCAACTATCATATTTCTTAAGGAATAAATCACTTCATTAAACCTATTGATTTAATATTGATGTCAAAATTTGGTTTTGTATTTTCTCTTATTTAATGAACAGGAAATATAATATTAAATTCATTTTTGAACTTTTGTAATTTATTTTCTTCTTTAACAAATTTTTCTGAGAATGTCAAATACAATATGGTCATTAAGAAACAAATTTACTTACAGGTTTTCACATCTTAACACAATTAAATGAATCAGTATTCCTGATTACATCTCCAATAGTGCTATCAAATGGTTTTCTTTGTCATAGAATTATATGATCACAGAATTCTAGAAAACCTCAAAGAACAGAGAGCTCAACTCTACCCAAAACCTCAGTATAGCCTGCCAACATCAGTGATCTGTGGTCACTGATCTCTTTTGAAAAATCTCCAATGATAGGGCATCATTTAATATCAGAAGCAAAATAACAGACACTGCTTATGACCAGACAGAAATTTTCACAGTTTCAAACAGAAATACTCTGCTAAGTGTTTTTTGCCCGAAAATAAATACAATTCTAATCCTTTATAAATTATCCTTGAACTTTCTGTCACTTTCCCTTTCCCTCCTGTCCCTCTGCTAAAGTTCATTACCATTGGTAAATTTAAACAGATACGGCCACTTATGTCTTTCCTTTCCTCACAGGCGCCGGAACGTTAATTTTTGCCATCAAGAATGAAAGAGACAAAGGGGAATGAAATGCATTCTTGAGCACTCATGTACAGAAAGAAAATAGAAAATACCCTGTATTTAAACATTACCTAAAATCCCATGTAGTTACAATGTACCCCTCACTGTCAATATTTCAGTTTAGCACTATATGTTGAACGTGCTGTGAATACCACCTCGACTGGCAGGCAGACCACTAACTGCAGTGTTTTAGCGCCGTCTGGTGTTGGTGCCTAGAAACGCAGTTGGCATAATTTACACCATTTTTAACATGCTACATGGATCTTTCTCATATTTGCAAGGAATTTTCTACTGTAATTGACAAATACACCTCAATGTAAAAGCATGTTTATCAGTTGTTGAAAGAAAATAAAATTTCAACAATAACCTTTTAAATTCTGTGTTATTTTATTTCTATTAAATGTCCTTATTATTTATCTGGAGAAAAGATTTTGAACAAGAACAGTATATAGCATACTCTCTCTAAAAATCACTAGTTAAGTAAATATACATATATATACAAATATATATTAAGTATATATATATATATTTGGCTATAACTTTTTAACATTTATGATTATAAGATTTATACAGTTCTCCATCAAAAAAAAATAGAACGTCTTAGAAATACCTACAAGTATATTTAGAGTGCTCTGTTAAAGATGGACCTGATTTAAGGGTCCATTTATTGATGTAGCAAAATATATATAAATCTATAAAGCTTTTCTTTGTCCACAGAATATCCCAAAACATTAGCAAGACATTCGTCATGAAACTGAGCTTTACTCAATCATCTTATTTTAGAAAGGAGTTTGATAGATGTATTCCCCAAAATCTTTCTTGGTCAAAGAGATCTGTCGAAACCCACACTCATGCCTGCAGTTAAAGAGAGGCAACATCCAAGGCACTCATCCACAGCTGATTGCAATGCTGTGCAAGGCATTCTCTTTCTAACTTTTTTTACCTCTTTCTAAGCCTCAGAAAATAAAGCAAGATAGTCAACTGGACACAACACTGGGCTGCATGCAGCCGCATATTTCCTACAGCAGTACGATTGGCACAGTAACAAAAACAAGACAGCAGAACCCAGATAGCTGTTCATGATTCTAAAGACTCTTTTCCTCAGGAATCTTAGTTGTCCATCAAAGTAAATCCCTGTTGTTCTGAAATCAAGGTGTTGTGGGAAAAGGCACTGAGGGGATATTGACCTTCCTCTACTGTGAGCAAAACTGCATTATTCCCAAACTTGAGAAAAAGAATTCATACCTGTTAGAATTATTGAATATTTCACTTTTGCCTCCTGCCAGAAAAAAGTACTTGAGTAATGCTATGTCCTTTATTATTATCTTAATATTTTACTCTCCTAGTTTTTTGTGTCTGTGATAGTTTTTGACATTTGTGTTATTGAATTTAAAACAAATATGTCCATTTGGGATTAATTTGTTTTATTTCATAGTACATTTTTGTTTGAAACATGGGCAAGAATTACCTAGAAATTTCAAGAAAAAAAGGTAAGTGAATTCTATAATAATAAAGGCCAAGTGTATATGCCTAACCAGTTATAGTTTCTATTTATAAAATCATTAAAACACGTTATAAATATATCTAGATAAATCTAGCACTTTAAAGTAGCTGGGAAGAATATTAATTTTTGCTTGCATTTCTGTTTTTATTCCATAAATTTCTATTACTAAAATCAACACTAAAAGAATGAAAGTCAAATGTTCATATATTTTTCTGCTACGTATTTGGCTTTGGAATCCCAAAACTCAAATAAAATCATTTATTTAATTATTTTCCCTTCAATTTATGTTCATTCACATGTTAACAGCACTGAAAATTACTTTTATATAAGTTCTAAAAATTCATTCTCTAAATAACCTAGAGTGTAAATAAAATGTCACAGAAAATTTTTACACACTGGGAAACTGGGTCAAAACCTTAGAAGCAATTGGCATATGGAATTCTCTCAACAAAGCATGGAAAATAGATTTTAATAAACATTTAATTAGATAAAATATTTGCATTAATTGTATTAGTATTTATTATCCAGAAAAGCAAGGTTTTGTTTATAGATTTTTATTTTTTAATGTATTTTAAATTTTTTCGTCTTCTTTAAAAACTAATTTATTCTTTAAATTGATCTGAAATCATATGTACAAATGATTGTGCTTTCAACACTGGTTTTCCGTATATTTGTATAATGATCTCCCCTACTGCTTAGTAATTTTGATTTGTCTCATGTTTAAGTACATCTTCTGCTAGTATTTTGTAGTAACTCCTTTCATTTAAACAACAATAGCAGACATTCAAGAACTAATAAAATATGTATGATGAGCATATCCTCACAAAAAGGTTTGAAGACGAATAAAATTAGTTTGGTTATATATATATATATGTTTATATATATATATATATATATATAAACTTCTTAAGCCAGCTGGAGTTTACTTTCGTGGGGAGAATCTGAGACAAGGTAATTTGTATTATTTTTATAATAAATGGTTTTGGTTTCTTCTTTTTTTCCTGCTCCAATGCCTTTCTGATTGATTTGAGGTTCTCAAACTTTCTTGGTTCATGGCACCCTTAAATAGCTTAATGTTATTAATAACATTGATAAGTTATTAAGTAACTAAACAACTTAATGTTACTTAATAACCCCCTTAAATAATTTCCTGTTGATCATAGCACACCTTCTCAAACCTTGGAATCAGATTGAACACCTGCAACCTCATTTCTTGTTCCACATTGACTTTCGCATGGTATGTGTTTTCGTCAAAGCACCCACCAAAAAATCCAGTTTCACCTAGATATGACATCATAAAAAGGATATGTTGTGCAATCTAATATTGAAATTATGAACTTCCTTAAGTTAGTAATATACACAGCATCTGAAAGACATCTAGTCTGCCTGTATTTCCCCCGGAAATGTAAAATATCCTGTTGTGAACTTAAGGTCATGCCCCAATGCATCTCAGCAAAAAGTTTGTGAACTCTGGGTTTAAAGGATTCTTTCTTTGATCTTGAAATTGTCCAATATTATGATACTAAACAAAAATGTTGTTCCCTTGTAATTAAATTTTTTTTTAATGAGGAGCAATTTTTTTTCAATCAGTAAATGTTACAGTTTAGATGTACCCCCCATGTATTCTTAAATTTCTTCCTGGCTTGCAGACAGCTGCCTTCTCGCTGTGTCTTCATGTGGCCTTTCCTCTGTGCACACACAGCCTTGCTATCTTTTCCTCTTCTTATAAGGACACCAGTCCTATTGGATCAGGGCCCCATGCTTATGACCTCACTTAGCCTTAATTACCTCCTTAAAATCCCCATCTCCAAATACAGTCACGTTGGAGGTTAGGGCTTCAACATAATAATTTTGAAAGGACATAATTTAGTTCATAACAAGGTCCATATGTAAACCCTGTGACTATGCTATATTAAATAGAAATATTTTTTCACCTCACTCAAGTTTTCTCTTTTTAAATTTATATATGCTTCTTAGCTTTGTCTTCATCTGTTGTTTCATCATCTTCTCTTTTATTCCTTATTTCATACAGTTTATGTTTTTCTGGAACAGGGGGAAAAGGCACTTTTTAAATTGTACTACTAATATTTTTTCATAAAAATATACTTTTTTTTTGCTATGATCTTTATCTCCTATTTTACAGCATCTCTCCATCAGACTTTCTTGTTTGGTTTTACTGCTGCCTTTTTTCCAGTTTATTGGCTTATCTTTTATTACATGGAAAACTACTAAGTATCCATTTCTACAGTTCATTCACAAAATAAAAGTTCTATGAATTATCCCCAGTTCCTTCACTGTACATCTCGTTGCTTTCAGAGCCTTCCTCTCATCCCCTAGGCTGGAGGTCTGGGTGATGCACACTGCCTCTAATGAAAACTTTCAGCACTTTACAATCTTTCATTGAGTGTGAAACCACAGGACTGACAAGGGATCTGCCGGTTTCTAGTATTTGATCATCTGATTATGATCATTGGAGTTCTTTCCCGAAGTCAGAAATAGTTCAGTCATTTTTCTTTTCAAAAAAGTATATAAGGAAAAGAAAAAAAAAAACAGATGGCACTTCCTCCATGAACTTTCCTGGCCTATCCCTTTTTATCTACTGATTTTATATCTGATGTAAAGTATTTTTTTCTAACCATTTCTGTCAACACCTACATCGTGTCAGAGGAAAGTGAGGTTTCAGAATCTATTCATCGGGCTTCCCTGGTAGCACAGTGGTTGAGGGTCCGCCTGCCGAGGCAGGGGACACGGGTTCGTGCCCCAGTCCGGGAAGATCCCACATGCCGCGCAGCGGCTGGGCCTGTGAGCCATGGCCACTGGGCCTGCGTGTCCGGAGCCTGGGCTCCGCAACGGGAGATGCCACAGCAGTGAGAGGCCCGCGTACCGCAAAAAAAAAAAAAAAAAAAAAAATCTATTCATCAAACAGGCATTAAAGGAAGAACATGGGCAATAAATGTTTATAGCTGTATAGCTATAGCCTTGACTCTAGCTTCTCCGTAAGAGAAATGTGGTTTTTCTCCTGTGGTATATAGAAGCACAGTGTCTACAATATAGGTAAATAATGGTCATAGATGGTTAGATAATGAGGAATCTGCTAGTGCCTTCAAATCTGCAGAATTCAAGGCTGATTGGGTACATATACTCTCAATCTAACATGAGAAATATGAACATTCAACTGGTTCTAGATCGAGATAAACCAATAAGACCTAAAAGTGTTCCCAGCCTTCTTTTCCCCTAACTTCAAAAAAGAATCCTCTGTCCCATTTTGGTCTCTTTTCTACCCTCTCTGTTCTATGGAGGAGCTTTCTTATTAGTCCAGGTATTTTGGCTTCTGTTGGGAGAACTGGAGGGAGGCAAGAGGGTCTGAGGAAACTAGAAGATGCACAAAGGTGACACCTGCAGAAAAATTTTGCTCTGGAGTATGCTTGGCATCAGAGAAGCTCTGAGAAATGGGAAAAGAAACAAAGCAGATTTCAAGTATTGTTGGGACTGATTGTTCTCTTGTGCATCATTTTGGAATTACTCTTTCTTTCCAGGACATTTTTCGTCCAATAGTGGAGTTGAGTCTCCTAGGTCAATGTTTTAAAGTGTTATATTTGATGGTGGTAATGTGAGTAAAACTGGAGTTTCGGAGCCAGCGTGTACCAGCTGAAATTCAGACTTAAATCGTTACCTTCAATCTGAGCCACATGTGTATTCTTGTTATCTGCCTAGATTCCAAAGAGAGGGGGAAAGAGAAAATCTTGACTCAACATGAGTAGAGGTGGTTTTTGGACCACCACCAGAAAGTAAAAGGGATCTTATGGAGACCACACTGAGATTGGAATTTCAATCTGGGGGGAATGCATGGTTTGGTACTGGATGTTCCAGGCAGAAAACCAGATTTGTACAATGTTATGCAAATTGACTAAATTGAGAAAATGTTTGTAACTTCCTAGTGAATATAACCAGGAACTGAACTCTTAAGTGCACACCAAATTTCTTACAAAGATGCCAGACTTACTGGGACTGGTACAAATTTTCTGCCTGGCTCCACGCAGTATATCCTTGTGGGCATAGCCTTGACTAGGGCCTCCCAGTCTGGACTCCCCTGATATAAGCTACTTATAACCAGAAAATTGAAATTTTCTTGGGAAATAATTGGCAGAGTATAGAAAGAAGGACTTTAAGTTCTTCACGGTAAATCCTATCACAGAGACAGTAAAGAGATGAAAAAATCTCATAGAAAAAGGTTTAAAAAGTTTTCCATTAAAAAAAGGTTCTTTTTGCAAGCCGTATAGTTGGCGGCTTCTACTAAGATCTGCCCTAGGAAAAGCGAACTGCGATAGGGACAATACTGCCATGGAGATGCTAAACTCAGAAGTGAATGCCAGTGACTCAGGGGACAATGTTCCGGCTTCTCATCTTCCACTGGGAAAAACCACTACGTGGTATGTATTAGGATAAGGTTTGGTTACACATAATAAAATTTTTTAAGAATATAATATTGGCTTACACAAGATACAATTTCATTTTTAACTGATGTAATAAGGTCTAAAATTAGGCAGTACTAGTGTTGGCTGTTCTACAATGACTTTAGAAATATTGCCTCAGGCTTTTCATTGTTCAAAGCAACAGAATGAAGGAAAGAGGGGCGAAGCTATCTCTGTGATACCTTTATTTATCTCTCATTTACCGAGAACTTAGTTAAAAGGTTATTATCTAGCTGTAAGGAAAAGCAAACAAAATATATTATCCGCTGGTACATTTTCACACCATTATTGAATTTATGTTCACAAAGAAGAGGTAAGAAAAAATTGGGGGGTAAAAAAATACTAGTGGTTTCTCCTTCAGGGCTGTAAAAATAGTATTGCAGGCTCAGAAGAATATAAGCTTGGAGATAAATCAGACATTCATGTGCAATTCTGGTCTTTATTCATGTGCTGAGGAGAAAAGGAAGGCAACTCCAATGAGTTAATATGAGAAGAATCAGCTAGGAGTCCCCTCAAGTCTCAGCCCCTTCAGCTAACCAAGGATAACAAATGGTATACATTATTCCATGTTCAAATGCACACACATACACATAAGCATAAAGATTTAAACAATAATTCAGGGAATTCCCTGGTGGCGCAGTGGTTAAGAAACTGCCTGCCAATGCAGGGGACACGGATTCGAGCCCTGGTCCAAGAAGATCCCACATGCTGCGGAGCAACTAAGCCTGTGCACCACAACTACTGAGCCTGCACTCTAGAGCCCACTAGCCACAACTATTGAGCCCACGAGCCACAACTACTGAAGCCTAGATCCTCTGCTCCACAACAAGAGAAGCCACCACAATGAGAAGCCCAGTGCACCCCAACAAATAGTAGCCCTCACTCGCCATAACTAGAGACAGCCTGTGTGCAGCAATGAAGACCCAACACAGCCAAGAATAAATAAAATAAAATAAATTTATTTTAAAAAAAATTTAAATAAACAATAATTTAGTTTCTTTAATGATATAAAACAATTCAGCTTTCTTTTTTCTCCTGATTCAGTTTTGGTAGTAATTTTTCCAAATATATGTCCACCTACCCTAAGTTTTCAGATTTCAGCAATAAAGTTATTATGGCATTCTATGTTATCTTTTAATATGTACTGCATCTAAACTATGGCCCCTTTATCATTCTTTTAAAAATATTTCTTACTTTTCTCTTGTTATCTTGATCAATCTTCCCAAAACTTTGTCAAATTTATTTTTCTTTAAGATTCTTCTGCTTTTTTTTGTCTCTCCATTATAACTTTATCAACATTATTCCTTTTGCATTTCATCTGTTCTTAAGAAGACTTTTCTAAAACAAATATTTAAGATTATAAATTTCCCTGTAAGTATTGCTTTAGCTGCATCCATAAGCTTTGATACATAATATTTTGCTATCATTTAGTTCAAATATTTTCTAAATTTTGAAATTATTTTTGATCCATGATCGGTTTTATTTTTTCAACTTCCAAATGCCAGGTGGTTACAAGTAATTTTTGTTAATGATTTACAATTGAACTTCAGGCCTTGTAGACCTCTCCAAGAATGTCTCTGTTCTGCAGAGTTCCCTGATATGAAGTGCTTGTGGCTTGCCCCCATGTTCAAGGCACTGGCAATCCATCCCACATCATCTTAGGGCTAGGGGTCCTCTTATCAGACTGCCTTTTTGCAGAGTCTCATAGATCATTACCTTCCATGCCACCCACCTGCCCTCTTGGCTAAAGCAACCTGCTTCACCAGAGTAAGGAGGGAGGACAGCGTCAGAGCAGGCCACCCCTCTCCCATCATTTTGCATGCCGTGCATGTTTGAGCTCTAAACATGCTTATGTTGTGGCTGAAGAAAGTAGTAAATAGGATAACATTAGAACTGTAATATTATAAGAATTAAGTAATTATTAAACTAGGGGAAATAACTCATCCTAAAATGACAGGAAAACCCATGAGACCTCCCACCCTAGCTTTTAACCATGATCTAGAAAATAAATAACTCACAAATCAGATTTGAAAAAGGAGAAAAATAAACTTGATATCTGTTTAAACTCTGGAAAACCCAGGAACACAATTACATAACAAGATATAGAATGAGACTTTTCTTGTTCTTAGAATTTTGGCTAAAACCTCAAAGTAGAGGACAACAGATAAGACCTATGCATTCTAAAGAAAACAGCCAAGAAGCTGCCAGACCTCGCTCTCTAGGGACTGCCCAGAGATGGCAAATGGTGTTCACCCTGTCCAGCCCATATCAACAGAAGATTGGGGTTTATTTAGAAGAATGAATCTCAGCAATAGTAGTTTGTGGGCCTCTGCATGAAGATAAGAGGATAAATATTGCCCATTCCCCCCAGTGAGTTGTGACAGTGTGACATGCCAAGAGATGTACTCACAGAGACTAAAGTTTTCTGCAAGAATGGTGGATTGGCACCTCGCTCCCTGGCTTTGATGCTTGCTGAGTTCCTGAAAAGTTTAGTCTCATGCCAGTGTACCAAAATCAAATTGGTAAAAGTTCTTAAGAAAGCTCAACTTACATGCCTTGGATTTGGGGAACTGATGTTAACCAAGAAAGAAAGGAAAACTCAGAAGCATCACACTGCTGAGAAAGCAGAAGGGAAGAGAAAGAGTGGAAGAACAAACCAGCTTCCTGCCCATCCTTCTCCCACGCAGGCCCGCAAATGATAAGTGGGGCTTGAGCTGAAGAGAAAGGGGAAGTTTTACACTGGATGTGAGATTGAACTTTTACATTCAAACTTGATTGGCCTTAATACCTGAAAGTGGATGAATCTGCCTGAGTTATTAAAGAATGAGGAAGGAAGATGCAATAGAACGTGTTTGCTTGAAGGCCAAGAGAGAAACACATTTCCTATTTGTATTTCTTTGAGTTTAGTCCATTCAGTAAACTATAAAACAAATAAAAATTTAGACAGATGATAGATAGATACATACAGACATACATACATATGTATAAAATTTAAAATAAAGCATGAATAATCATGTTAATAAGTATTTGTTCCTATATTAATAAATTTTAACTTATATATCTCTGGTTTTCCTATCTATTAGAGATTGCTTCTCTAATAGATATTTCCATATCTATTAATATGAAATTTTTAATTGATTTTTTAATATTGTACCCTCTTATCAGTTCTATAATAGACATATTCTTGTTATAATATTCTTTTAATATTTGATACATTGTTTGCAAATACTTAGGGTTTTTACATTAATATTTATAAGAAAACTGGACTATAGTTTTGTTTGTGTTACCTTTTTGTTATGCTTTGGTATCAATGTTTTCTAATTTTAAAGCAAGATTTTAAAATGTTCATTATTTTTTCCATTTCCAGAATAATTTTAAAAGCATTGCAATCATCAGCTTTGCTGCTGCTTTGTAAAAATAATTTTTCTATAATAATTTTCTTTGTACTTTCTGTAACCTCTGTGGCCAGTTTGGTCATTTGTATTGCAAAAATGTAAAGCTAAATCCACATAGTTTAACATAGTTCTTATTAACAGATAAACAGTCAAGTTTAAAAGATAAACATTTGAACATCAAAATTATCAATGTCTCGAAGTTTACAACATAAAGCTTACAGATGCCTAGATTATGACAGCGCTGGTGGGTGAAAAGACACTTGCTCTCTCTCCTTATCCTCTTACATGTATCTCAACATCCCCGTGAAAAGCAGAAAAGGGTGGTGCCTTCCTATGGCCTGAAAGAAGGAAATATCAGACAAATGATCCACCTAACGATTTTATATAAACTTGCAAGAATATCCCAGGAAAGAGTGACCTGAGAGGTCATCAACCCCTAAATACACAATTCTACAAACTCTACAAGACTACCGTTTTGCCCTGACAGCTCAGTTTTCCTAGTGCAAACAGTAGAATCATAGAGCTGAGGTTGAGGAGATGAAAATAAACCTTGAACTAGGAAGCAGAAAGCCTCCACTGCAGACACATCATCTTGAAGAGGGCAATGCCTCACCTCTGACTGGCAACTCATGAGTGCCTCCTCAGGGGGTGGGATGACCACCGCATCTTATGGTCACATCGCCAAGCAGCACTGTTTGGTGCGACCCCTTTCAGGATAATCTCCCGATATCTCCCTTTCACAGGGTCCGCATCTGGTCACCAGATGCCCATATCTCTGCACTTTTATCTACAGAAATCAAATGGCTCCAGACACAGACCTCTTTACTTCACTATCAAGCAAAGGCAGCTCTGGCCACAGTCTCTCATTTTTACTTTTCTCCTAACAAGAGTCAGTTTCAAGTCCTTAAGCTGCCTCATCTCCAGAGAGAATAAACATCTAAATTTGTCTATAAAGCAAAAACGATTTCAAAAATAATATTTTTGCAACTTGGAATGTGTTCTTGGAGCTAGAGAAGAACATAAGAAAAATAAGGGAAAAAAATCTAAAAACAGAATAATAAGGCAAGACCCACTGTAGCATTTATTAAAATATAAAGCTACAATAACAAACTTCCTCATCTTACCTATCAATGGTGTCAAAAGAAGGTCTGGAGCAATGTTTGTGAGCATCACCAAGTGTGAGTGGGAACCCACAGGAGAGGGCACAGGTGTCTAGAAGCTCTCACATGGAGACTCATGCTGGGGCCTGGAACGGGTAGCTTTATCATGGTCAAGTTCTCCAGGGCTGAGACTCTGTCACCCCACTGCTATCCATTGTCAGGGATCAACACAGAAGCCATCTGCCCGCCGGAGCTTCACAACAACACTGGAAGCACCTGAAGAATGCCTGGGAGGTTGATCCCACATTGGCCCTTCTCAATAAGGAGGAAAACAGGCCATGGGTCCGCACTAGGGTGTTATGAGGCCGTGTGGAGAAACCTACCAGGGACAATAGGGGATAGCCCTCTCTGAAACAATGGGCAGGAGAGAAAGGTCATGGAAAGATGCAAATAGGACGGAAAGTCAGTCCATGATAAAGACAGAATCTCAAATGATGGAGGAAAGACCAATTACTCAAAAAACATTATTGAGACAATGAGATGACAAGCTGGAAATAAATTCCATATGTGTCAATGATTTAAATAATTTTAGATGAGAAATCCGTGACAAAATAATTTTTATATATAAACATAATATATACATATATGTGCATTAAATTTTTCAAATACAAATAGAAGTGTACCGTGCACACTGCTCTGCATTTCACTTATTTTCACTTAATTATACTCACACACATGTACATACATACATATATACACAGACACACACATGCACAAACATACACACATGCATACATATATACACACGCATGCATACATATATACACACACATGCATACATATATGCACATAAATACATAAAATATCTCTCTGGGAAAATAATCAGTTGATAACTCTGACTGCTTAAGGGGATGAGTAATGATTGCTTCTGAAAGAGGGAAGCGAGATATTTTGTGCCTTTAAAATTTTTTTACCATTTACTTATTGGGCTGGCCAAAAAGTGCCTTCAGTTTTTGAGTAAAAATAAAAGACACATTTTTCATTTTCCCCAAGAACCTTACTGAACAATGTATTCACCCTTTTGTTCCACTACCTTCTGCCAATTTTCAGGCAACTTCATAATTCCATCTTCCCAAAACTTTTTATCTTTTTGAGCAAAGAACTGTTCCAGGTGCCTTTTACAGTCTTCCAGGAATTGACATTTTTTTCCATTAAGAGAATTTTGTAAAGGCTGAAATAAATGGAAATCTGAAGGTGCAATGTCTGGTGAATGTGGCAGATGAATCAGAACTTCCCAGCCAAGCTGTAACATTTTTTGCCTGGTCATCAGAGAAACATGTGGTCTTGCGTTAACCTGATGGAAGATTATGCGTTTTCTGTTGACTAATTCTGGACGCGTTTTGTCAAGTGCTGCTTTCAGTTGGTCTAACTGGGAGCAGTACTTGTTGGAATTAATCGTTTGGTTTTCCGGAAGGAGCTCATAATAGAGGACTCCCTTCCAATCCCACCATATACACAACATCACCTTCTTTGGATGAAGATCGGCCTTTGGTGTGGTTGGTGGTGGTTCATTTCGCTTGCCCCACCATCTCTTCCGTTCCACATTGTTGTACAGTATCTTCTTTTCATCGTCCATCAGAACTTTTTAAAAAACGAAACGTTTTCATTACGTTTAAGTAGAGAATCGAATGCGGAAATATGGTCAAGAAGGTTTTTTTCACTTAACTTCTGTGGAACCCAAACATCAAAGAGATTAACATAACCAAGTTGGTGCAAATGATTTTCAACGCTTCATTTGGATATTTTGAGTATGTCAGCTATCTCCCACGTGGTATAACATTGATTGTTTTCAATGTCTCGATTTGATTGCTATCAACTTCAACTGGTCTACATGACTGTGGAGCATCATCCAGCGGGAAATCTCCAGCACGAAACTTTGCAAATCACTTTTGACACATTCAATCAGTCACAGCACCTTCTCCATACACAGCACAAATCTTTATTTTTTGCGTTTCAGATGCGTTTTTACCTTTCTTGAAATAAAAAAGCATAATATGCCAAAAATGTTGCCTTTTTTTCCATCTTCAATATTAAAATGGCTACACAAAAATTCACCAATTTTGATAAGTCTTTTTTTAAATGCACGTTCATATGACAGCTGTCGTATGCAATCTAACAAAATTGTTTCAAATGAAGTTAAAGACAATTAAGTGCTACTAGAGCCATCTTACAGGGAAAAAAAAAAACAAATGAACTTTTGGCCACCCCAATATATTGCTCATTATGAAAAAGTAAATTCTTAAGGAAGTGAAAAAATCAAGCTAAGTGAATTTTAAAGAAGTATGTGCTATGGGCTGAATTAGCCCCCAAAATTCATATGTTGGAGTCTTAAGTCCTAGTACCGCAGAATGTGACTATATTTGGAGTTAAGGTTTAAAGAGATAATTTAGTTAAAATAAGGTCATTAGTTTGAACCCCAGTCTGGTATTACTGATGTTTCTTATACTTCTTATAAGAAAAGGAGATTAGGACAGATACACACAGAGGGAAGACCATGTGAGGACCCAGAGAGAAGATGGCCATCTACAATATATACACAGATAGGTAATATGTACATGTGTATATACATGTATGTATATGTGCAGTAACTCAAAATTGAAAGCTGGGTTTAATTGGATTTTGTGGGGTGTCTCTAAAGTAATAATTGGAAATGAACATTTTCTTTACTACAGTTTATGTTAATTCACTTGATTCCTGGAGTTTTTTACTTTTTAAATAAAACTCAGGGTATTGTCATTGTTTTTTCCATGTACAAATGCTGAATTACTCTTCATTACCTGGACAAAACAGATCAAAGAATAATATGACAGTCTCTTCAGGTCTTTCACAAAATTAATTGGTGATCTCATTGTATGTCTTATTGAAAAGACTTTATTAATTATCTTCAGAATCCATAAATGGAGTAGCAATAACATTCTTTTCACTTCTTTTATTAATCTTAAAGTCAGAATCAACAGCTAATTTCCAAAGCTTGGGCACACGGACATCTGAGGAAGATTCCTCCAAATCTCAGGATGGTTAATAGGAAAAAATCTGGAATGATTTACTAGATAGAAAAATGTGGATATGATTTATTTTGAAATGATTTTAGTTCTGTTTTTGTTTTTCACCCCTGGATCATAGTCACAATTTGAAAAAAGCGGCACATGATATCAATTTTATAATATACAGTGAAAATGAAACCAGCAGGAATACACCATGGTAAGCCAATGAGCTCAGATTAGGAATATTAGATTTTTGGATTGCTTAACAGGAAAATAATTTCAAAGGGAATAAAGGCAGGAGCCACACATTCTGTTATTCACCTCTCCCTGTAGAACTCTACCCTTTTCCAGGCTCAGCATGTTTTCAGAAGCAGCTGCACTCATTACTAAACACCAGGTTCCTTCCCTTATTTCCCTCACTCTGAATTTGCAAAATTTTTAAACTTTTTCCTGGTAATGTTGGACATGATCATTTAATGGTTGCCAATTTTAGAAGAAGAAATGTTCCTTCTACTGGTGCTTAGAGCGCCACTCTCTCATCCAGAAGCAGCAGGAAAAAGTGTTTTGGTTTTTTTTTTAGTGTTTAAATTTTTGTGATGTCCAGGTTGACATTGAATTTAAATGATTAGGTAGGCACGATCTGTGATAGACCATCAGGTTTCATTCGTAAAGAACAACGGAATAAGCACATGATACCAGAAGAGCAAGTACGCATTAACATCTAGACAGTTTTTAGTGACATGGAGAACAATTCATGATCAGATGGAGATCTAGAGAGAGACTGAGGGCTGAGGACTAGCGAACAAGTGGAGTCGACACAATCATCACTCACTGCCTGGATTGCCAACAGATTTGGGAAGATTCTGCAAGAGAGTGAAATTTCAGAAGTTCTTGAAGTGATGGACTAGAGCCATGTTTTCCTAGAGCATGTGATCTCCCATATTGTCTAGCTCCTACCTATGTCCTACACTGGACTCAAGAGCAAGGCTTAGACTATGTGCTTAGCCTGTATCTGTTCTTTTTCTGAGAATTACAGTCTTCTTATATAAGCACAGAAAGAGCTTTATGTAGTTTGTCATCACTCATTGCTATAACTACCTTGTACTTTGTAAAAATTATTTTGAAAGGAACAAAATTGTTTTTTAGCAGAAAAGTCGACCAAACAAGAGAGGCCAAAACTCCAGCAGGCGTGTTTTTTCGGGACACGCAGGCTCAGCGGCCATGGTTCATGGGCCCAGCCACTCCGCGGCATGTGGGATCTTCCCTGACCAGGACACGAACCCGTGTCCCCTGCATCGGCAGCCAGACTCTCAACCACTGCACCACCAGGGAAACCCCCAGCAGGCATGTTTTTGATGGTAGGGGAGGAGGTGAGCTACTGGAGTCAGCTGTGAAGCCAAGAGGAAAATGAGAAATTAGAACAGAGGAAAAGATAGTTTTCATAGAATTCTATGTGACCAAGTCCAAGATAAAGCTACCTTCCTATAGAAGTAGCTAAATTCTAGAGCTGGGCATACTTTGAAGATTTCCTCCCATTCATTAAGAGAGGCACTTAGAGTATTCAGCAATATTGATACATTCACTTTGACTTCTTTTAGTAAAGACATAACAGAGGCAAAAGAAGGTTAAAAACCAAAATGTCCATTTGACATTTCTGGCTGAGGAAAATGAATTAACATTATTGCTTAATTAAGTTTTTCCATCCACAGAAAGCTTAAATGCACCCTTTTATAGCCATCACTTTAAACAAGTTTGCCATCGTCACCCAGGTACCTTTAGGGAGGAAAGGAGGAGGAATAACCTCCTTTTAAAAAGCACCAGATTTGCCAGTTATCTTAGATAATTTGTTTTTAAGTTATTTTGCATCATCATAGTTTTTCTTTCCACTCTAACATTGGCACTGTGGCTTTTCTTCACCTAGCAGCTAAAGTCCTTCGGTGAAGCCAAATTATAAGCAAAGCAGCTGTTCGGAGCTGAAATCGCGGCAGGAAATTGTGAAGTGGTTTCCTTAGCAATGGGAATGATGTGAATGCTTTCAGAAGCTTTCAGAAGCTCTTGGCCTCTCCCACCTCTTCCTTTGCCACCCCTCACAAACTCATCCACAAATCTATTTTTCCTCTGGCCTTATTCACATTTTCACTATTTATCTTCAGACATATTTTAAATTTATTCCTTTTTTTATGTCTACTGCTTTTTAAAAAAATTGTGAGTGTTGTATTTAGCAATGCTACTTAAAAATTGTGAGTGTTATATTTAACAATGCTACTTACCAAGTGTTGTGGGCTGAACAGAAGCCCCAAAGGCATCAGGTCCTAACCTTTGGAATCTGTAAATAATGGTGCCATATGGAAGAAAGGACTTTGAAGATGTAATTAAATTCAGGATGTTGAGATACGGAGCTATCCTGGAATATCTGGGTGTGTCCTAAATGCCATCATATGTGTCCTTATAAAAGAGGCATAAAGAGATCACACACACACACACACACACAAAGACCATATGAAGATGGAAACAGATTTGGAGTGATGCAGCCACAAGCTAAGGAGTGCCAGCCACCACTGGAAGCTTGAAGAGATAAGGAAGTGTCCTCCCCTGGAGCCTCTGGAAGGAACATGACCCTGCTGACACCTTGACTTCAGACTCCTGGCTTCCAAATAGAATAAATTTCTGTTGTTTTAAGACCAAGTTTATGGTAATGTGTTATAAAATCCACAGGAAATTAATACACCAAGAATAATCAAAAGTAAAAATATTCTTATTTTTCAAAAAAGTATATAATATACGTTTTATCATATGCTGGAAGTCCAAAGATAAGAACATGAGCACACTGTAACTAACTGAAATCTCTTTTGATTAGAACTTGTAGACATTGTTAGAAAGGTAGATTGTTAATTCTTAAAACTAGAAGCCATCCCACATCTCTGCTCTAAAAAGGCAGTGACAGTCCCAACATTATCATTAAGATATCCCTTTAGACTAACTTCTGGAACTATTAACTACTTCCAAAGCAGGAATGGAAGAATCCTGACTCTTCTGGTTATCTTTGTAAAATCCCTTCTTTGTCCAAGATGGAGTGAAGCCCCTTTACTGTTCATCTCTGGTTTGCAGACAGGCAATCATGTCTAGGGCAAGCAAATAAGAGAGACAGCCCCATGCCTGCACTTGGTGGAGGACAGGGCGATGTTGTCCAGGGGCCGGCTGGGTTGGCTGTGGCAGAGAGAGCAGCCATGCAGGAGAGGCTCTCCCAGCTGCCGACTGATAACACGCACGGACCACATGCAGGTGTCTCTCTAGGCTTGCGAGTTGTCAGGTGTTTACTATGGGATTTGGGATAAGTGAGCCTATCTGAAGGGAAAGAAAAGAAAATTTGGGTTTCCTAGAAATGTACTCTGTGCTGATTTGGATATAGAACATTCTGCAAATAATGTCACGACAGAGTCCCCTTGAGAAAAATGCAAATTAGAGCCTCTTCCCTTAGTGGAATCTTGAAGACTGTACTACTCAAGTGTCAAAAAGAGATTCCCCTAGTGCTGGCTGGGGTGTCAAATGTATTGGGTTGGCCAAAAAGTTCATTTGTGTTTTTCTGTAAGATGTTATGGAAAAACCCGAATGAACTTTTTGCCCAACCCAGTATTTCCTCCCCCACCAGCTTAAAGACTGGGATAAAGTTGTAGACTTTCTGTGCACAATGCACAAGTTTGGCTCCTCTAAGACATAATTTGCCTGTATCACTTGTGAGGAGAGACATGAAAATCAAAGGGGACTATAAAAAACAGAAAAAGCTAGGAGACTTTTGATTTCTCTGAATGAGGTCTTACCATAATCCTATAGGAGGCCAAAACTTGTATCTTCAGACACACAGCAGGAGAAAAGTGAAATAAGTTTAGATGGTATTTATATAATGAGCACAGTGCTAGGTGTTTTGTATCCATTTCATGTAATCCCTTTAAAACAACCATATAAAGTATAATTTTCCCACAATCTACCAGATATATCAGTTTCTACAAAAACAGACAAAGATTAAATAACTTTACTCAAAACACTATAGACAGTAAGTGGAGAAATCAAATCTTGAACCCAGTTCTGCATGACTCCAAAAGCTACGTTCCATCATTACACCTCACTGAGATCCCTAGGAGAACTACATGAACCCTGGAAAGTCCATCAGATAGATGGTTCTTCTATTTCATTGCCATCAATGAGAACAGAGAAGCAGCAATGGGTATGGCCTTCAAAACAGATGAGATAAACAATCTTTATGAACTGTGAAAGCAGCTTGAATGCTTCAGGAATAGACAGATTTACTCCTACTCTTAGGACAAAACAAGCTGAAAATCTCCCAACTCTTTTTCTTCACCCAGCCCCATAAATACATATACCTCCTCTTCTATTAGGAAAGAAATATGTATCCCATATACTTTATTTCATGGCAATAATGTCATAATTGATTAAGGTAATAGGCCTTTCTAATGAAAACCAAGATAGGAAAAAAATGTATTTACATAATAAGTTCAGCTTTACCATTTTTGCAAGAAAGTTATATTAGCAGAAAGAAGTTGCATCCTTCACATAAATCAGATCCAGCAGTCTTTGAAAGAGAATTAGTTCTTGTGTTGGCAAAGTGGGCTGCCTTTATGTATTTTAGGAAGAAACATTGGTACAGAATAACTGAAATTGGAAACCAAATAAGAGAGGAAGCCTCTATGGGTTTAGAGAACTTCCCCCTTTCCAAGAAAATAGACCTCAAACTACCCCAGGCCCCAGAATAAGCAAAAAGCTAAGCATGGGAAGGCTCCGTTGATATCTAGCTCATGATGGTAGAGAAAGGAGGGACCTACCAGGTTGATTTCACTTCAAAGAAGATAATTCACATAAGGAATAATAGGACACTGCAGGTCATGTGCATCTCAGTTTCCATGGAGCTCAACTCCACCCCACCCAGAGTCAGGTGAGTTTCAGTCTGGAGTTTTAATTTTCTTTTTTTCCTCAGGAGAGACCCGTGAAACAGACAAAAATGGGAGAGTCTTCAACCACCCACCCCTTTGGAGGTCAAACTATGGATATTTAATCCTCTTCAATGAGAAGAGCCCTAAAGAATGTCTATGTTGTTAGTTTAAGGACTCCTGAGATGCCTGAGACTAAGTGGAGCACCTATTGACTTTGTTAAGAGAGGACTGAAGGATATTGACACTGCTATTGGTCATCGTCGACTGATTACCTGCATTCATTTCATGCTATTTTCATTGACAACCAGTATGTAGTTTGAGAAAGTCTTAGATCCCAGTCCAGGCTTCGAGAATCTGATGACTGAATACAATGTTTTGCTAAGGGAGTCTAGCATTAAAAGAAGGTCTTTAATTTAGGAGAAACATAACATGCCATGTTTACCATAACAGCCTATCCTGTTGGGAGTCACCTGGTATAAAGGAAGAACTAATGATGAAGGAGAGAGACAATTGCAGGGGCAAATCTGTATATTCTCTAGAAGGAAGACTTTCAGCTTTGGAGAGATGGGCAATCACTGTGGCAAGAAGGAAGGCAGGTACAGTGGCAGGTAGTTTGGCTGATTTGATGGAGAAAGAAGGTGCAACATCTCTTCTGGTTGTCTCTGTTTTCTCAGTAAAATATTAGCTGAAAATGAGGAAGTAGATAGTGAAGAGTTAAGGAAAGACAAGCATATGTTGCATAGTTTCTGAGAAAGCTGATTGTACAACAATTAGCCATATATATGCACCTAAAAACACAGTTAACACTAACAGAATTTCAATGAGAGTTTGACACACCATAATCATTATTGGGAGATATTGGCATACCACTCTAAAAACTGATAAAAGTAGTGACAGTAAGGAAGATTTGAGCTACACAACTAATAAGCTTGATCCCATAGATATTAATAAGTTTGATCCCATATATATAGACAATCTCTTATGCCATCACTCCCCCAAAAAGAAAGTACTTCAAATCATCTACATGCAAGGCTACTAATAATATCTCAATGAGATCCAATAATTATTATCATATAGATTGTTCTCTGACCCATTCTAAGAAAACTATAAGTCAACAATAAGCCAGGATTGGATGAAGACAATAGAATAGAAGGACGTGTGCTCACTCTTGCAAGAACACCAGAATCACAACTAACTGCTGAACAATCATCCACAGGAAGACACTGGAACTCATCAAAAATGATACCCCACATCCAAACACAAAGGAAAAGCCACGATGAGAGAGTAGGAGGGGCTCAGTCACAATAAAATCAAATCCCATAAACACTGGGTGGTGACTCACAAACTGGAGAACAATTATACCACAGAAGTCCACCCACTGTAGTGAAGGTTCTGAGCCCTATGTCAGGCTTCCCAACCTGGGGGTCCAGCAACAAGAGGAGGAATTCTCAGAGAATCAGACTTTGAAGGCTAGCGGCATTTGATTGCAGGACTTCAATGGGACTGGGTGAAACAGAGACTCCACTCTTGGAGGGCACACATAGGTAGTGTGCACATCAGGACCCAGAGGGAAGGAGCAGTGACCCCATAGGAGACTGAACCAGACCCACCTGCTAGTGTTGGAAGATCTCCTGCAGAGGTGAGGAGTGGCTGTGGCTCACCATGGGGACAAGGACACTGGCAGCAGAAGTTCTGGGATGTACTCCTTGGAATGAGCCCTCCTGGAGTCTGCCACTAGCCCTACAAAAGAGACTGTAGCCTCCAGTGCTGGGTTGCCTCAAACAACCAACAGAGAGGGAATTCAGCCTCACCCATCAGCAGGCAAGTAGATTAAAGTTTTATTGAGCTCTGCCCATCAAAGCAACACCCAGCTCTACCCACCACCAGTCCCTTCCATCGGGAAGCTTGCACAAGCCTCTTAGGTAGCCTCATCCACCAGAGGGCAGACAGCAAAGCAAGCAGAATTACAATCCTGCAGCCTGTGAATGAAAACACATTCACAGAAAGATAGACAAAATGAAAAGACAGAGGACTATGTACCAGATGAAGGAACAAGATAAAACCCCAGACAAACAATTAAGTGAAGTGGAGATAGGCAAACTTCCAGAAAAAGAATTCAAAATAATGATAGTGAAGATGACCCAGGACTTCAGAAAAAGAATGGAGGCAAAGATCGAGAAGATGCAAGAGATGTTCAACAAAGACCTAGAAGAATTAAATAACAACCACTTAGAAGAATTAAGTAACAAACAAACAGAGATGAACAATACAATAACTGAAAAGAAAAATACACTAGAAGGAATCAATAGCAGAATAACTGAGGCAGAAGAACGGATAAGTGACCTGGAAGACAGAATGGTGGAATTCACTGCCATGGAACAGAAAAAAGAATGAAAAGAAATGAAGACAGCCTAAGAAACTTCTGGGACAACATTAAATGCACCAACATTTTCATTATAGGGGTCCCAGAATGAGAAGAGAGACAGAAAAGACCGGAGAACATATTTGAAGAGATTATAGTCAAAAATGCCCCTAACATGGGAAAGGAAATAGCCACCCAAGTCCAGGAAGTGCAGAGAGTCCCAGGCAGGATAAACCCAGGAAGAAACAGGCCAAGACATATAGTAATCAAATTGACAAAAGTTAAAGACAAAGAAAAATTATTAAAAGCAACAAGGGAAAAATGACAAATAACATATAAGGGAACTCCCATAAGGTTAACAGCTGATTTCTCAGCAGAAACTCTACAAGCCAGTAGGAGTGTCATGATATATTTAAAATGATGAAAGGGAAGAACCTAAAACCAAGATTATTGTACCCAGAAAATATTTCATTCAGATTCGATGGAGAAATCAAAAGCTTTACAAACAAGCAAAAGCTAAGAGATTTCAGCACCACCAAAACAGCTCTACAACAAATGCTAAAGGAACTTCTCTAAGTGGGAAACACAAGAGAAGAAAAGGACCTACAAAAGCAAACCCAAAACAATTAAGAAAATGGTAATAGGAACATACATATCGATAATCACCTTAAATGTGAATGGATTAAATGCTCCAACCAAAAGACACAGGCTCACTGAATGGATACAAAAACAAGATCCCTATATATGCTGTCTACAAGAGACCCACTTCAGACCTAGGGACACATATAGACTGAAAGTGAGGGGATGGAAAAAGATATTCCATGCAAATGGAAATCAAAAGAAAGCTGGAGTACCAATTCTCATGTCAGATAAAATAGACTTTAAAATAATGTTACAAGAGACAAAGAAGGACATTTATCATTACATAATGATCAAGGCATCAATCCAAGAAAAAGATATAACAATTATAAATATATATGCACCCAGCAGAGGAACACATCAATACATAAGGCAAATTATAACAGCCATAAAAGGGGAAATCGACAGTAACACAATAATAGTGGGGGACTTTAACACCTCATTTACACCAATGGACCGATCATCCAGACAGAAAATTAATAAGGAAACACAAGCTTTAAATGACACAATAGACCAGATAGATTTAATTGATATTTATAGGACATTCCATTGAAAACAGCAGATTACACTTTCTTCTCAAGTGTACACAGAACATTCTCCAGGATAGATCACATCTTGGTTCATAAATCAAACCTCGGTAAATTTAAGAAAATTAAAATCATATCAATCATCTCTTCTGACCACAATGTTATGAGATTAGAAGTCAATTATAGGACAAAAAATGTAAAAAATAAAAACACATGGAGGCTAAACAATATGTTACTAAATAACCAAGAGATCACTAAAGAAATCAAGAGGAGATTAAAAAATACCTAGAGACAAATGACAATGAAAACAGGATGATCCAAAACCTACAGGATGCAGCAAAAGCAGTTCTAAGAGGGAAGTTTATAGCAATACAATCCTACCTCAAGATACAAGAAACATCTCAAATGAACAATCTAATCTTACACCTAAAGGAACTAGGGAAAGAAGAACAAACAAAAGCCAAAGTTAGTAGAAGGAAAGAAGTCATAAAGATCAGAACAGGAAGAAATGAAATAGAAACAAAGAAAACAATAGCAAAGATCAATAAAACTAAAAGCTGGTTCTTTGAGAAGATAAACAAAATTGATAAACCTTTAGCCAGACTCATCAAGAAAAAGAGGAAGAAGACCCAAATCAATAAAATTAGAAATGAAAAAGGAGAAATTACAATGGACACCACAGAAATACAAAGAATCACAAGAGACTACTGCAAGCAACTCTATGCCAATAAAATGGACATCCTGGAGGAAATGGGCAAATTCTTAGAAAGGTATAAGCTTCCAAGACTGAACAAGGAAGACAGAGAATATAAACAGACCAATCACAAGTAATGAATATGAAACTGTGATTAAAAACCTTCCAACAAACAAACGTCCAGGACCAGATGGCTTCACAGGTGAATTCTACCAAACATTTAGAGAAGAGCTAACACCCATCCCTCCCAAACTCCTCCAAAAAATTGCAGAGGAAGGAGCACTCCCAAACTCATTCTACGAGGCTACAATTGTCGGATACCAAAACCAGATAAAGATACTATAAAAAAAGAAAATTACAGATCAATATCACTGATGAATATAGATGCAAAAATCCTCAACAAAACACTAGCAAACAGAACCCAACAGCACATTGAAAGGATCATACACCATGATCAAGTGGGATTTACCCCAGTGATGCAAGGATTCAATATACACAAATCCATCAGTGTGATACACCATATTAAAAAATTGAAGGAGGGTTTCCCTGGTGACGCTGTCATTGAGAGTCCGCCTGCCGATGCAGGGGACATGGGTTCGTGCCCTGGTCCGGGAAGATCCCACATGCCGTGGAGCGGCTGGGCCCGTGAGCCATGGCTGTTGAGCCTGCGCGTCCGGAGCCTGTGCTCCGCAGTGGGAGAGGCCACAACAGTGAGAGGCCCGTGTACCGCAAAAAAAAAAAAAAAAAAAAAAAAAAAAATCCCAAGAGAAATTAGCCCCATGGTCACTTAATTAATATTAATTGGTCAGGGGTTTAGAATTATTTGCTAGGACTTTTAATCACTTTTGAATTTTCATATTTTAGGGCTTTTTTCCCCACAATTAACTATCCCAGGTCCTTAAAATGTTTTTTACCTGAAATATTTTCTTCTGCTCATCCTCTTTGCCTAGTTAATACCTTCTTATCTTTCAGCGCTCAGCTTAGACATCACAATTCAGGAGATCTTGAACTTCTTGCTAGCGTATATCCCCCTGATAAATGTTGTCATTGAGCTCTATAATTTTTCTTCTAGTATATATCAATATTTGTAATTTTATATCAACTAGAAGTCAATCTTCTTAAAGACAGGGATTTTTATCACTGGTACCTAGAACAGTGATGACTACATAGCAAACATTCAATAAATATTTACAGTAATCTTTAGGGTTAGGGTTTAAATATTCAATTAATCCTTTAATCCATCAACCTGTGAGTTCAGTAAGGGCAGCACAGCCTCTGTCTTGTCACTACCATAGTCTCAGTTCCACACACTGTATCTGGCACAGAGCAGGCATTCACTGCACATTTGCTTAATGAAGGATGGGAAACGTTAGCAGAAAGAATTGAATTTTGAGATGGTGCACTGGAGATTTCAGGAGTATTCCCCATGTGGATAGTGGGTACAGAGGACAATAGCTACTCCATGGCCTTCACTGGAGGTTGAATCAAAACCAGTGAAGAAAAGAAATCACATTTCCACTTGACTGGAACTTAAATGCACAAGATTTGGAAAGTTCTTGAAAGACAAAGGTCTGAATATAGAGCAAGTTTTCTCTCCACATCTCTCATTCCAACAGAGAAAAAGAAAAAGAATCAGTGGCTTCAGATGAGGAGACTATTTGCCCTGAAATTTTCAGTGTCTTTGTGTAAATAACACAATCAGTATTCAGTATAGGGTTCAGCTTACCATATTTTATATAAAAGGTACTAGGAAAATATATAAAATCCCTAGTGACCTTCTGAATACTTAATTACCTGAAGAAACCCATTTAAAAGTGAATTGATTATGCTTAAATTGATTTCATGGAATTAGGCTCCCTTTAACACTGTTATATAGCAGAAAACATTTCATTATTATTTGTTACTAAAAACGAAATGGTCTCATGGTTTTGTAGCTAGAGACCAACAAAGACTAGAATCTCTTACTGTCAGTTCAAATTTCTGCTGAATAGACTCTGCTCAAATTGAATCAAGTATTCACCTTAGTTCATTCGATCATGGCCGAGGAAGCAGAGTAATATAGCATCACACTGGGCTTCTCAGTGATAAACTTTGACCTTGTGGGTCAGTGAAAGAGGTGAGTCCCCAGAGAGAAGTGAACAGGTAGATACCATCCAAATGCACCAACTTTAATTTACTTTATTTTCTGATGTATTTGTTGGTTCACCACCTTGGGAGTTCCCTGGGCCAAATTCAAAACCAGCTTCCATACTCAGAGAGCAATAGGAGACCAAAGAAAGAAGCAGACTGCTCCAGATTGATAAGTGTCTGTTTTAGTAAGCAAGGGAACTTATATCAAGTATATCAAGACTTGTCTTGGGCAGCCGCAAAATGGGTAGATCTCCATAACCATCCACCAGAATCTTAAAATTTCTACAGAGACCTTAACAGAACTGAGTCACGTACACAGTCCAGATGGTCTCAACAACACGTTATTCTGTCAATGCTGCATCCTTGAAATTGATCTTCCTGTGGGAACAGTGGGCTGAATGTACTTCCCAAGAACCAGGGCCAGGGGAGGAGAGTGCCAGAAGGCTTTGACTGTCGGAATCCAGCTCTCAGGTCAACCAGCGGTCATGTCCTCTCCATGACCTCCTCCAACAATATTAAGCTTCAACTCTTCATGAAAAAATATCAAAAGCAATTAAAAACCACCCCCTGATGTTTCCCTAGAAAGCATCAAGCCTTATGGACCATGCCAAACAACTCAGTAAAAGGATTAGTTGAAAGTGTTTCAATCCATAGAGTAACATGAGAACTCCATTTAGTCCCAAAACTTTAACTTAGTAAATACTGTAATAAACTACTTAGGCTATTGCACAAAATTCTTAACCAAAGAAAACATTTTTAATAATAAAGTTATATATATATATCAGTCACGATCCATTCACAAGAGAGAAATCTTATCAGGAATTTGAACATGGAAAATAGCATTTCTAACTAGTTAAAATGTGGTTACTAAAGTGTGCAGGGGTAGCAGCTAAAGGATGGTTACTCCTTAGGGTTGAGGGGAAAGTGAATAAGGAAGAAACTCAGAAACTTAAAGGGGGCTGCAAGGCTGAGATCTCAGGGTAGATGGTGTCGTTGCTGCTTGCTGCCTGTCACTGTGATGATGCAGAAACTGGATGGAAGCACTCTTTGCAAAACTGTGGAACCACAAAGGTATCTTGTCATTGTGGGGATCATGACACTTGCTGGAAGATGCTACCCCTGAACTGCAAAACAGTTCATGATGATGAAGAAACACACTAGGAGGTGTCCTCCATAAAAGGCAAAGCGCATTCAGCTGTGGTATATGCTCCTGTGTCCATTTCACACCAAGCTTCTCAATGTCCCATGGAAAACAGAGCACAGAAACAGAAACACCCCTTCCTACACTTCCTGTCCTACCGTTCCTCCAGTGTCTTCTCAGGAGAACCTAATACCAGGCCAGCTGGCACAGGGTAAATGTAATCTGCAGCGTCTAATTCCATCATCACAAAGCAGGGCAACCAAGGGTGAGTTTGGGGCTGAGAAACAATAAATCAATAACTGGCACAGTCCACCCCTTTAGTCACTCAGTAACCACACACATCTTTCTACACACATTTCAGCCTCCATACAACACAACTCTGTTTTCTACCTAACAGGATGGAAATTTCCTTCATACTAGTAAAGAAGCTCTCATCCTCTCCCCAAAATGGAAAAATACTGTCTCAACACCCATTGTATCCTTCACTAGCTGTATTAATCATTCCACAAATTCAGTTCTAGTCCAATTGAATATTCTACTACCTAAAGACTAAATTGTAAAGTTAACTTTCTACAAACTCCTTTAAAATGATAACATGAAGAAGGAAGCAGAGAAAGAAAAAATAGATCATATGTATAAATATATACACTTAACAAACAAGGAGAAAATATGCAAAGCTCTATAGAGTCTTTCTTTTTATTTTTACTTTTTCAGAAGAGGAAAGTTTATTACCATAGTAATAGTAGTAGTCAGATACCAACATTTTGGTGCCAGTTTCTTGAGCCCCATTCTGTAAGGAAACTTCTCTATGCCAGGGCCCTGACAACCTTGTATATGTCCAAAGGCCACCTTGGTGGACACATGCTTTGGTGGAAGGTCCTGTGATCCTCCAGAACACAGGAGGATGGACAATCTTTCTTTCTGTAATTGGCCCCAATGCAGCAGCTGACAGCTGTGATATCCTTAGTTTCATTACACCTTCCATCTTTCTTTTGCCTTTCATTAGTCCTAAGCTGCTCTAGGTTCATTACCTGGAAGAGTAATCAAAACTCTAACTCCTGAAAGGTATGAGTCCTCAGCCATCCTTTCCTGTTTTGTTTGCTGTTCCTTTCCATTCACTTTATTAATGGGAAGGAAATAAGGGGAACTCCAGAAAATCACTTGATTTCTAGATATCATTCTCCTTGATTCTACTGTATTAGTAATAACCTAATTTGCTCTTGGTAATTGGAATCAGTCACTCTGGCTATTAGAGTACCCTTCCCCACTTTTGCCTGTTGCTTCAGTGACATGAGGAGCCCATCATGGTGGCAATTTCATCTTCCAATTCAATTGAACCATCTTTGTGTCACCTAGGGGAATATTGTCATATATGTGTGCATATATATATACATGTATATATATAATTATAAAACATATAAGATTACACATCTTCAATATATATGCTATAGACTGAATATTTGTGTCGCCCCCAAAATTCATATGTTGAAACCTAATCTTTAATGTGATGGTATTAAGAGGTGGAGTTTTGGGGAGATAATTATGTCATGAGCGTAGAGCCCTCACGAATGGGATTAGCACCCTTATATAAAAGATACCCCAGAGAGCTCTCTTGTCTCTTCTTCCATGTGAGGACATAACAAGAAGACAGCTGTCTATGAACCAGGAAGTGAGCTCTCACCAGACACTAAATCTGCCGGTGCCTTGATCTTGGATTTCCCAGCCTCCAGAAATAAATGTTTGTTGTTTAAGCTACACAGTCTATGGTATTTTTATCTTAGCTCGAACAGACTAAGGTAGTATGTAATTCATATATTGTTCACTACAATATTCATGTTCATATACTGTTCAGTGTAATACATATATGGCATAGTATGTTGTATGTATCATATATGTAGCCACTTCACTTCTTAATTATCATACCCATGTTTTCTGACTATGGGGGAGAAAGCATAACATAATGCTCTGATTCAAAACATATACTGTATCCTGAAAGAGGAAAGCTCCTTCTTGCAAGGTGTAGTCTTCCAAGTAACACTGTAATTGAGACCTCAATAGCCATTCTATCTTTCAAGCAGATCAGCTACTTCTAGGTGATAAAGTATGCTATCAGACCTGTTCATTCCTTTTGCATGAGCCAAGTGTTGCACATCCTTTGCTGCAAGATTAGTTCCTTGATCAGAAGCAATGCAGTCCAGGATACCATGTCTGCTGATAAGGCATTCTGCCAGTGCATGGGTGGTGGCAGAAGCATCAAAGTCAGGGAAGGCAAATTCATATCCAGAAAATATTTTTTCAGTGAAGATGACTCTCTGTCTCATCATGATGGAAATAGTTCAATGTAATCAATCAGCCCAGTGTCACTGGCTGGTCCCCTCAAGCATTCCCACCACATTAGGGACTCAGAGTTGTTCTCTGTTGTTGGGAGAATGACAGTCAGCATTTAGTGGCCCACTTATCCTTTTTTAAGGGGAAGCTCAAGTTGTTGAGCTCATGGAAACTGTCCATCCCTGCCATCCTGGTTACTTTGTTCATGGGCCATTGAACAAGCACTGAGGGGGTTGGGGAAAAGTTGGCTGACATCCACCTGTCATTTTAGCCATCTGATTATTGAGGTTATTAAGAAGGGCAGCTTTTTCCAAAATTCTCTGCAAAATTCAGGATTTCTACTTTACCTTACCTCTAGAATGCTACATTCAGCAGTACTTTTGGCCCATCTTTGTGCACTTCTATCATTTCAAGTGTTTTTATTTTCCATGTGCAGATCTGTTTGCTATGCATGAATGGAGAAGAATTTTAAACACCTATTTGTAGGAAGAATAATTTTATTGTTGATGTCCAACTTATAATTAGACTTCTCGATTGTGAAAAACAGTAATGCCATGACACATTCTTTGTTACGTCATTAGGCATTTCCTGAGCCTCTGTTAAGTCAGTGTTTCTTTTTAATATATATATATCTAAAGTCATGTGGATTATACATCTACACCACTGTTTTCACCTTTATTCCAATACTGCTTTCTCCTTAGCTTTCAAGATTTATAATCTAATGAGGTTTTCCAGTCACATATAAAAACATAAAAACATATTCCCCCAAATTTTAAAAACTTGTGTCAGCAATAAACTCTTCTATTAATCAAGAACCTTCCCAACCCTGAGGCTGACCCAGACTTAGGGTAAAATTTCTAGTACTTCTCAAATTTTTCATTTGAGTAGAAATTACCCAAAGATCTTGTTAAAATGAAGATTCTGACTTGGCAGATCTGGGCTGGGACTTAAGACTCTGCATTTCTAGTAAGTTCCAAGATGGTGTTGATGGGGTGCCAATCTGTGCAACCATATTCTGAAAACACAGGAGTTAATACACAAAGCATGTGCTGTGCTGGAGCCTATTTTTAGCTCATGGGAGCCTATTTATACATTTCAGGAATTTTGCAAGCCAGTTGTTAACATAGCCATTATTAAAAGTTATATTATGTAAAACTTCAATTAAATAAATTGTATTAAACAAAGAAAATATGTATTTAAAATTCATTACTCCCTAATTCACTTCCCACATTTTATTTTTAGCCATGCTCTTGAGATTATTCACATCTATCATGTCTGTTTGATGAAAATACTTATAATGGGGTCCTCCTACACATCTTTTTCCAACTCTCCCTTCAGTAACATCACATTGGTCTCTCGAAATGGCCATGGTGGTAGTATTTAAAACAGAGAAATTGGCAAACACTACAAATCAATTCCCCCACTTTTTCCAAACATTTACTGGCACACAACTGGTCCCTTAATCTAAGTGAGATTTTGGTCCCTCATCTAAGATTACCTAAAGGGTAGACCAGGTAGAGTCAATGCTCGGTGACTGCACTCAAATCCCAGACTTGCAAGAGAGAGAAATAGATGTCACTTTAATTCTCCCATATCTGACAAGAACTGGACCCTTAGGACTAAAACGCATATTCACTCTGAAGAGAGCAAAAGGATACATTTAGGGGTCAAAGGAAATTCATGACGACAGACACGTGTTCAACCCAATCACTTAGAGCAGCGCAAGACTCATAATAAATACTTTGATGAGAATATTGTTTCTACCTTTACACATTAAAGCGAACCTTTATATTTGTTATTTATGATAATGTCTTTGTCACATTATAAATCAAAGGGTTCTTGAAATATTTCTCTGAAATATTTGGCTCTTTTGCTATGCAAAGAAAATATTTTTTAGTTTAATGGTGCTTTCTGAAGTGAATGTTTTGTAATTACATGGATTAGAATGTACCCATGTTTTAGGAATCTATATTAATATTTGTAAAGCTTTGGAAAAAACTAAAGTCCCCTCTGGAATGAGACTTTCCACACTTGATGGCTTTATTTACACTTTGGTTGGTACATATACTCATATGTATATGTACCTTCACAGGGAGTTTTCCAACTTCTAATTTTGTCTTACAATACTTTTAGCCTTGATGTATGCAGGAACACCTGGGCAAAAACTGACATCTGATAGTAAGTTATAAGTATACAAAATTTATTCTTTAATCTGTAAACAATTCACCCATTTAAGCTCAGAGTAAATATTTCCCCACTCCATTAATCTCCACTGACCCAAAAATGTAGAAATACTCTCTCCCACCTCACTCTGAATTCCCAGAGTATTTCCTACTTGGAGAAGAAAATCAACTAGAGCACCATTCAGATAAGACTTTATTTGAAAATACCTGGCATGAGGAGGAAGAGTAAAGAAGCATCTGACTTGGAGAAGGGGTAGACTGTTTTATGGGGCTTTAGCAGAAGGAAGGATATCGGTCAAAGTTCAGCTAGTTCTGGAAATAGGAAGAGAGGGATGTTTCATGAGGATTAGCAGCCATCGTTTGGCAGCCAGGATCTTATCTAGAGGATGAAGAGGAATAGTTCAGGATTCTGTCCTGTGCAAGGGTGGGTGGAACAGCTGCCAGAGCAAGTGCATACAAAGGCCACAGTGGAAAACTTTTGGGTCTCAAGTCCTTCGGTTTCTCTCACACACAGCTATCATTTGACATTCTTTAATACCTTATAGTTAGGGTGATGATGAAAATGATCTCCAACACTAGGAGAATGAAAAAGAAATGCTACCAATAATTACCCCAGGAAAACACGCATGAATCATATGGTCATTATACACTCAGTTAATTTTATCATATTTTTTTTCTGTTTGCTCTGTCAGATTTTAAATCTCTGTGTATCACAATACAAAGAGGCCTTTTTAAAAAAATCACTGGATTGGCTATAGTAAAATGATAAAAGTAAGACTCCTCATAGAAAGGATTCACTCATTTTAGCTGCAAGGTCCCTTCAGGTAGTTTTAATCCAGTTCATGTTTATTACATTCTTCACTAGGCATGCCTGCTCTTTGTGCCCCTATGTCTCAAGGGTATCACAGTGCTATTCAACTAGTTTCTACGATACACACTGGCCCATTATTTTCCTGCTTTTAGAATTCCAAAGGGAGAAAAAATTAACATAACTTCCCTACGGAAAGGAGAAATGCAACATATATGAAAATTAGTAAAATGGACTGACTCTAGATATTATAATTTGTGGAAACTCATTACAGTTTCTATCAAAACAGTCCTCAATTCAAGAGTGGTGGCTTTCAAAATATGTAATCACAGTATTTTTAAAGTGTTATAAATTTTTTCCAAATCCTGTATTTATTACAAATGTGTATATAAAAAGAAGGTTTTCTATAGGTTATTTAGAAATATAACAATGGCTATGAAACATAAAAGAAGATAAAACAAGATCAGATCAAATTTCTTAAACACCTGAACATTCAAGTTGTCGAATTAAAAAGATACTAACTAAAGAACTCACTTCCAAAGTGTTTTATGTTATTGGATAATTTTATAAACCATTTACTCCTTCTATAAGTTTCCATCTCTGTAATTGAACTAGAATCAATTCATCCAACTCAACAAATATTTAACAAGCATTAACAATATGTGAAAACACATAACTAGCCAAGCATTTTGTTTCTCTAATATTAAGAAAAGAGGATACCTGCAGTTGAGGGGCTTATAGTCCAAGAGATAGAAACAAATATGTTAAAAAATTAAATATATATATTTCTTTTGTGGTGACACAGTAGAACTATATCTAATTCTCCCTGGGGAATGAGAAATAATTTTGAATTAGAAAAATATTCAAATGATTCCAGCTAAGGAAAAAATCCTAAATTACTTTCATTTCAGTATTGGGCATTTAAAAAACACATTTTATTATAAAGTTGATTTATTATTATAGTTAATTTTGGAAATATATAAAACAATAAAATGAAAGTCACTCATAATTTTACCATCTCATAGTATCATTGCTATTTTTTATATTTCTTTTTATTCATTTTTCTTCTCATAAATATACTTTAAAAATGGAATTTGAGTAATGAAAATTGATTAACCTGCTCTTTTTCATTTAATATTATATTATGGGGATTTTCTATCATTACATATATTTCAGAAACATAAAATTTAATGGCTGCAAAGTATTCCACTTTCAAATTTGTCTTTAGTAAATACAATAAAAAACCTTTTTTTCTAGCATAAATACATCTGTGCTGATCTCCTTTATAACATATTGTTGTGTGAATAAATTCTAGAATAAATTCCCAGAAGTGAATTACTGAATCAAAGGAAATGAATATTTTAATGCCTTTGATAGGTTACCAAATTGCCTTCAAGAAAAATTGCTACTTTATATGCCTGTCAACAATGTATGAGAATTTTCAATTACCTGCACACTCAAAGATGCTATTATTATTTTAAAAACAAAATGATAAAAAAAAAAGAGACCAACTTTTTTTCAGTTTAGCAGGTGAAACACATTGTCATTTTATTTTGCATTTCTTTGACCTTTAATGGGTTAAGCCTTTGCATGTTTATTTGTTACTTTCATTTCTCTTATTTCGCTTCATTTTGTGATTTACTTACTTTTCTCTTGAGTTGTAAAATTATTTTGATTATTTTAAGTCTTTTAATATTAAAAACTTTAATCATTTATCATAAACATTGCAAATATTTACCCAGATTTGCTAATACCTTTTAATTGTATTGTTGGTTTGTCTATTTTTTTTGGACATGAAGCAGGTTGAAATTTTGAAACTTAAAGATCAACCTGATTTTCCCTTTATGTTTTTGTCTCTCTGACAAGGTTAGAAAGCCCCTGGTCCACTGTAAGATTACATAATAATTGACTACAATTTTATTTTGGTACTTTACACTTTTATTTTTACATTAAAGTCTTTAATTTTTCTTTGCCCCACTTAATGTTCTCCAGCCATTTTACCTAGAATTCTATTGATACATATCTGATGCTAATATTATAAACCTTCCATTTTTGCCAATAAAGTGGCCTGTTCTTTTATTTGAAACCCTTTTGCACTTTTTTATATGACACTCTTTTAATTAATTTGATTTTTTTTTTACCTCACCCAAGAGCTCCATTCTTAAATTAAAACAGCCCTTCTGAATTACATTTGGTATATGCTTTTCAGATTTTTTCTTTATTTTTGTGTTTTTAAAAATTGCCATGAAATATCTAGAGTGGGTGTCATTTTAATGATGTTGCTTATAATGACTGAATCCCCTCAAACAGCAAAACAATTTTTTTTTTCTCAGCTCAGTTATAGCGCCTGTGTTTGTTCTGGCTTCTGTTATCTTGTTTTATGTTCTTGCTATTTTCTTTACCATGTGGCCTTTTTTGAAAATTTTATTTTATTTATATAATCTACAGTGTTAGAAGACATATATTCTATTGTACTAGTGCTAACCTTTAAATTTTTCAGTTTTCCTCATTCATACAATGGTCTTTATTAACATAATTTAAGATATATAGCAACTGCTATTATATGATTTTTAATATTACATATTTTAAATGCCTTTATTTTTGCGTAGAAATGTTTTTACTTTATTCCATTTCCACATTCTTCATCATGCCACTTAATATGACAATTTATTTATTTTTTATCTTAGCCTGTCATCAGCCTTTGATTTTTTTTCACCTCTTTCAACTGATGTGTTATCAAGTGGTTTTTCTTTCGCGAATATTATAGGTGTCACTTTTTAAAAAACCATTTCTATATTTGAATATATATATATATATATGTATATATATATATTTTTTTTCTTTTTTTGTGGTACGCAGGCCTCTCACTGTTGTGGCCTCTCCCCTTGCAGAGCACAGGCTCCAGATGCACAGGCTCAGTGGCCATGGCCCACGGGCCCAGCCATTCCATGGCATGTGGGATCTTCCCGGACCGGGGCACGAACCCGTGTCCCCTGCATCAGCAGGTGGACTCTCAACCACTGCACCACCAGGGAAGCCCTTGAATATATTTTTTATTTCCCTTCACAAGCAAAGATAAATCACCTGATTATGTAATTATTAGATCAAATTAAAAATTTGCAAAATGTGTTATTTTTGGCACTTAGCGTTGTATCAGACATTTTAGTAGATTTTTTTTTTTTTCTGCATGGATATTTATAAAGGATCTGTGGTACTGGAGAGCATAGCTCGTTTGATTTTTAATTTTGTTTTCTTTTTGCAGAACCAGGATATGTCGAAGTATGAATCTGCTCCCATTGCTGTTGCATGTAGGAGTATATCTATTTGTTCCTGATCTAGCTCAAGCATCTAGATCGGTGTATAGCAGACAGTAGGTGCTGAATAAGTATTCATTAAATCCATTAATACATTGAATATCTTCAAACAGTAACAGTTATTCACAACTCAACCTCCCTGTATAGCTTGTGGCATACTTATAATTTTTTAAATATTTGATTTGATAGCATTTACTGAAGGGTCACAACTAAAATCAGTGTTTTGGACACACCAATTGATTATCAGTGTCCTAGGACAATGAATAACGGACCTGGTATTTATAATGGTGCCACCTCCCCTATCCAGAAGTGCCTGTGTCTGCTACCTTATACCTAGGAAAGGATCGAGTACTAAGTATCCACAAGGCATCAAGCTGCAGTCTCCTGCATAAATTCCTACTCTTAATGAACCTTCTTTGCTGGTTTATTGGCTTTTTCCACAAAGCTCCGCATTCTGGCTCCCACTGTATAGTCCCTGTCAGCCAAATTCTCCAGGGTGAGATTCTGCTCTATCTCCCTTATAACTGTTCAGACTTCTCAGATATGAGACACAGAGGTCGAGGGCATGAGACCTGGAGCCAAGTAGCCTGAGTCTGAGTCCTCACCCTGCCACTTCCTGCTGCACTTCATTTGCCTTCCTTGAAATGTAATCTTCTGTAAAATAGATCAAATGACAGGTATATCTTGTAGAATTTTTGAGACTTGAAATAACAAATGCATGCAAACTATTTAATAGAGTATTTTCAAGCAGTAAGCACTCAAAATGTTATGTATTTTCATTGATGCTGCTGTTAACTGGCCCTGACATCCGAGAACAAGGATGAATTTTTTTCAAAAAGACCCTCGCAGAAACCATTTGTTTCACTCTGTTCCCTTTAAATTAGCATCAGCCACCCAAGATTTTATTTTCTCTATTTCCTTGGAAATCATAACTTGGTTGCAGAAAGAGAACATATTTGTAGATAAAACTAATTTTTATCTAATCCTGCTCTCCACCAAGCCTCCTTGTTCCCTGCTCTTTGGAGCTCCTAATATGGCATGGCTATAGATGCCAGCGTGATCCCAGTTCTCCAATGGAGAAATGTTTGGCTACCTGGCACTTAACCTCCCCAAGAGAAAGTTTACTCTGCCCTATGGACTGTCCTGTCTCTAGGATGCCAACTGTGTATCTGAATCTGCACTTTGACTTGATGGATTTTCATCATTTTGTCCCTAATATATCTGCTTGTGTGGTTACAGAGTCATATAAAAACTCTCTGAATCGAATAAATTTTGTCCCACTTTGACACAAATCATGATTATATATGGGAATAATATGAAGTCATGCCAACTAGTTTTATCAATGTATCCCAGTATTTGACAGCTTAATTTGATAAAATTTAATGATCCCCCATTATGTGCCAGTCTTGAGCAAAACATACATGGTTCCTGCCTCAGCATTCTACAGTATAATAAGGCAAACAGATCTCAAACAATTAATCTCCAACATTGAAAAAACTATGAATGCAATAGCCTGAGATATAACACAGTAAATTATTAGTTTCATCGTATCAAAACAAAGTTGCTTTACCAAGTATAGACATTGCTACATCCTTAGTTGTTTTAATAAGCATTTTCATGAAATCTGTTGAATGACTTCTTTATAATCAAAGAAATGTGTGAAAACACAAACCTGTAACTTTTCTTCAGAATTCCTGATGAGAAATTCTTGTACGCAGTCAATATTTTATGAATCCATTTTGACATGAATGCATGTATCTATACCTATCTTTTACTTACAAAGAAACTTCATGAACAGTGGCTCAGCTCTGCAGCTCAGCAAGAAGCCCATTTCTTTGTAGTCTCAAAATTTACTAGAAAAATTTCACATTTTACCTAGATTTATGGAGTGTTTGATCCAGAAACAATTCAGTATGTTTAAGAGTCTCCTTCCAATACCTTTGGCTTTTTGCCAAAGCAAAAAGCTTTCAACCAAAGCAACATTATTATTATGAAGTGGTTTCTTTTTGTCCCTTTGATGTAGCTTTAGCTTGTTAAGTGCATGCTCAATTCATTCCTCTCCATCAAACATTTTCTCAGGTTGATTTCTAAAGGGAGACAGTATTTTTAAACTCTACACCAGCTCTTCCACTTGCTTTATATCAAATCTCATAATTGCAAACAGACATTAAAATACCTAACCATCAGGAGGGAAAAGGGTACGGCAATTGTTGATCAAAATCCAACACGTTGATTCGGGAATCTGACCAGAGTGAACCAGTTAACCACATTTCTATTTTCTCAGCTGGAAATGAAATCAAATATATGTGCCTCATCAAAATCCTTGGTGCCGGGCTTCCCTGGTGGCGCAGTGGTTGAGAGTCCGCCTGCCAATGCAGGGGACACGGGTTCGTGCCTCGGTCCGGGAAGATCCCACATGCCGCGGAGCGGCTGGGCCCGTGAGCCATGGCCGCTGAGCCTGCGCGTCCGGAGCCTGTGCTCCGCATGGGAGAGGCCACAACAGTGAGAGGCCCGCGTACCGCAAAAAAACAAAACACACACACAAAAAAAACAAAAACAAAAAAATCCTTGGTGCCATTAAGGCTTCAGAAAATTAACTGTAGCTTCTTTTTGGAAAATTTGGAGAACTCATATCATTTGTACTTGAATATTGCTGAGAATACTATTTTACAGGGGTAATTTTCAACTGATGGTTAAGACTGTCCATACTCTCATTTATTCACTTTATGAGTGCCAGTATTTGTATTTGAGAAATCTCATCAATTACTTAACTATAACTGGCATGGAAGAACACATAAGTCATGGCAAAATCTGTTGACTTGCTTGATGCGTTTTGGTTCTAGCTAGATGTTGAGAAAGACTCTTGAACAGAAACTAAATCTAAATTTGCCCCACGGGATCTCCAGGACCCTCACAGTAAGCAGGTTAACACTTGCTCAATAAATACTTGTGGAATCAACAAATGGATGATTAACTTAAGTTAAGTTAACAAATTAACTCTCAAAGAATGATATTCAGTTTTTGACCCAGACCTCCACATTACTGGAAGCATGAAATCTGCAGTTTGATTATTCAATAATTGCCCACATTTCTGAGCCTCCATCTTTTTTGTACCTAAGAGTCCTTCCTAATTTCCATTTTTAAGAAATCTTTGATCTCATGCTTATTTTAGAATTTTGGCTGCTGAAGCCTGGCTCCCTGGCTCCCTCCTCCTCACCATGTAAACTGAAAGGGTAGTCTTGGCTCTAGTCTCAATTCATGGTCATGTGACTCCTGTCTGAGGCTTGTTGACTTCTCAAAACCTGCCAACAGGGAAACAGAAGAAGCCGAGTCTTAAAGATTTCTGGTGAAATATTTTCTTTGAGGTTTTCTCTGAGGTTTTAAAATTTTTCTTTGAGGTTTTCTCAATTATTCTTTTCCCTCCAGAGACAAAAACTATCAAACAAACAAAAACAAACTTGATTTGACCCATGGGAAAGATCAGAATTTACTCTAAATGTCTCTCTTACTCTGATCTTCCAGGAAACTTTCAGGGATTCACTTGACAGAGAAAACTGATGCCTCAATTATTACATCAGCTTAGGATCTTGCTCTATGTCCTTGATGAATAATATTAAAAATGTAAGTAGCTTCATGCATATTTCAAAGCATTATAAATATAGCAACCTAACTCCTTTTCTTTTTAACTTGAGGGGAGTTTACTGTCCAAAGAGGTGTCAAAAACTCATTGTTGGATTTCTGATTCAAGAATGAAAACTTAAAGCCAGTGTTTATCTCTGTCTCTTCCAACAGTCCTAGTGAAATGATATTAAATGAATAAACCCATTACATCAGAGAAACTGGTCCATACAAAGATTAAAAAAAAAAAGTTTAACAGATTTCTGAAAAACAGAAACAGAGTGGAAGCCTGTTAACAGATTAAAAACAGCAGTGCAAAGTATGCCGGGGAGGAGGACAACAAAAAAAGAGAGTTTATCTCTCAAGTCAGACCCCAGAGAGGCTCCAGACTCAGACTGGTAAGGTCAAGATAAAGAAGTATGATATGGAAATGCCTTCAAAAATAATGTCTTTTTTTTTCAGTTGTATTGAGGTGTAATTGACAAATAAAATCGTAAGCCATTTAAAGTGTTTAATGTGATGATTTGAAATATATATACATTGTGAAAGGATTCACCCATCCAGTTAATTAATACTTCTATTATCTTATTTATTTATTTATTTATATTTTGGCGTGAGAACATTTGAGTTCTACTCTCTTAGCAAATGTCAGTTATACAATACAGTGTTGTCAACTACTGTCACTATGTTATATATTTGATCCTCAGAACATATTCATCTTATAACTGAAAGTTTGTACCCTTTTACCAACCTCTCCCTATTTCCCTCTCTCCCTGGCATCCTCTCATGACAACCTCTTTTTTACACTTTGTTTCTTGGAAGAACTTATGTCATAAGCCTGAAATTTCCTTCATTCTTCACTCCCAAGACAGCCCAGGTTTTCCCCTGGCAAACACCTGAAAACTCCAAATAAATTTACCAAACTACTACGGAACTAAAAAACTGGCTTCTGGAACTCCAGAAGAAAGCCCTTCCCATTCTGGCATGTTGGAGACCCCACTTTAAAAACTAGTTTCTCTCCTTTTCATCCTCAAGCTGATAAGGGCAATGATAAGCCCTTTTCCATAAAGAGAGCTCAGAGTAATATTTCCTATTCATTGAAAAGACCTAGTGGGAAAATACCCTACAGACACAACAGGAGATAAACCCAGACTAGTTTCCTTCAAATTCAGCTAAGTCCTCAATTTTTAAACATGAACAAACAACTTATGATCACTCGACATATGAAGAAAAACAAAACAGCATTTAAGAAAATCTCCAAAATAACAAACAGAACAGACTCACTAGTACATTTTTAATTTCTTATAGTCAACCTGTATACACAATTGAAATCCTTCTTGTAGTTGTAAAATATAATATAAATGTTATAACCTTGACAATGTAAAAGTAAAAGTGGAGCATACACAAAGTGGGAGGGACAGGAGAAATAGAGGCAAAAACAAGGGTACAGTCATCAGTAGCATCATCTTTCAAGATGGTAGAGGCTGTCAAGAGATATCACTCAGATTTGATGGGATAAGAAAGAATATATTATTTAAAGGTATAAAAGTAGCTAACAGAAGCACTATATCAAAAATTATGGTACGAGATTGGGAAGAGAGAGTGTAGTGTCTGCTAAATCCTATTCTTTTAAATCTGTAAGTAAGTAGATACATCAATAAATCAAGTGATATAAGAGTAATCACCAGGGCTTCCCTGGTGGTGCAGTGGTTAAGAATCCACCTGCCAATACAGGGGACACGAGTTCGAGCCCTGGCCCAGGAAGATCCCACATGCCGCGGAGAAGCTAAGCCCGTGCGGCACAGCTGCTGAGCCTGCGCTCTAGAGTCCACGAGCCACAACTATTGAGCCCACGTGCCACAACTACTGAAGCCCACGTGCCTAGAGCCCGTGCTCAGCCACCGCAATGAGAAGCCCGTGCACCAAAACGAAGAGTTGCCCCTGTTCACCGCAACTAAAGCCCGTGCACAACAACGAAGAACCAATGCAGCCAAAAATAAAATAAATAAAATAAATTCATTTAAAAAAAAACAGTAATTGCCAAAACAAATCAATATAGAAGCTATTTATATTCTTTTCCTCTGGGAAACAGAACTGGGGATGTTGAGGGTGTACAGGGGACTTGTTTTTCATTATACGCCTTTCTGTTCTGTTTCATTTTTTATCTTGTATGCAAATTACTTTAATGTAAAAAATTAAAGCTGGAGATTAGTGCAAAAGAGAATTCTTTTCTCTGATGTGTGGCTAGAATTCCAATGTTTGGATGTCATGTGCCATAACTTACTGAATTCGTTCCTCAATCAGTGCAGGTGTCCCTGGATTGACTAAGTTGTCCTTAGGGACATGAAAAGCTCAGATCCATCTACCCAGAAATTCCCTGTTAAAATCCCACAGGGATTGTCGCAGAGTAGTTAATGTGTGACCCAAAGTGGAGAATCACTGTCTTGGGCATCCAGGCAGTGAGAAAGCCTGGACGCACATCTCACTGCCTCTACTCCTGGCTCTGTCCAGCACGCTGACTTCCAAAATCCTCCTGCCTCTGGTCTTCCACATTTCTCATTTTTTCTTGACATAAGGCTGGCCCCCTTCATTCCTAACTTCACACTCAACTATGGTTTGTCTCAATATTCATCTATGGCTTAATAGCTCAATTCGAATTCCTACTTATTCCCTAGAATTATGGTTTGGTTTGGCATTTTTGGTCCCAAATTGCTTTGATGACCCCACCAACATCATCAAAGCCTATATCCCACAGCATGAGACTGGCACAGGCCAGATCATTTTTTATAAGACATCATACAATCCTGAAGAAATTGTAATGCTCTCCCGCTGACCCCTGAGGCTCATGAATTGACATAATAACTTTGGTAGCTCAGATTAAGGGAATATCACATATCTAGGAATCTGGGCAATTCAATTCATAGAATTCATCATTCTGTGAAGGGTGTTTCAAGAGTATGCCTCTGTTCATACTACACTGTATAAGTAATTTTCTGTAGAAGTTATTGTTAGATATTTAAATTATAGTTCATTTTTATCAGTTAACTAAACTAATACTGTAAAATACTATAATTCACACTTCACTACTTAATCCTAATTGCACACATTATAATGTAGTTTGAAGATTATTTGTTTTACTTTGAGCTTTGCATAACAGCATGTACTCCAGATGAAAAATGAGAGACCTTATAATAATATTAAGTGGAGCATTTACCAATGAGAGTGCTAAAAAATAAAGTGTTATTATATGTCTTATTATTCAACTGGTAATTACCTTCTATTGTTCAAAAAACGTTTAAAAACCTTCCTTCTGAATACCAAAGAAACACATATAACCATTTATTAAATGAATGTATTGATCATTTAAATGGAGACTAACAAAGTCTTAGAGTGAGGATAATATATGTTGAATTCCTTCTATACTATTCACTAGTTTCAAGAACTTGAACAAGATTCATAATCCTGAACTTTTTTTTTTAAACATCCAAATGGGAATGTACTAGTCAGGGTTTTTGTTTACAAACAGCAGAGACCAACTCAGACTAATTTAAATAGAAAAGGAATGTATTCAAAGGGTGTTGGATTGCTCAAAGCCTGAATAGTAGCCTATTAAAATGATCAAAAATTAAGGAGGTAAAACAATATACAGAAACATTCTGCTTAAGGCATCATTGTGACCTGTACCACAGGCACCTCAGATGCAGTGAATCATTTCAGACAAATCTCCCTCATCTTTGAATCCCTACCCAGGCAGGAATATCTCATTGACCCTGCTTTCCACCTCCCTTGGGAATCCCTGAAAATAAAAACAATAGCTAATATTTTTACAGCACTTACCTCATGACTGGTATTATTCTGAACCCCATGAACATAATAGCACATTCAATCCCCACAGCTACCACAACATGGGGTTTCTCTTTTAATCAATTAACTAATGAGGCTGTTCATTTTTGTCTTCTAACTATTGAGGTATGGGATAATTATTCCTCATTTCACAGGTTATGAAACTGAGACACAGAGATGCCAAGTAACTTGCCAAAGGTCACACAGCTTGTGAGTGGTAATGCTAGAATTCAAACCTGCGCTTTACAGGAATTTGTGTGTCCTCTCTGGTGATTAACATGCTAACCCCACAGATTATCAGGATGCTTGGAACATAATGTATGCTCAGTAATTACACGATAACTATGTACTTATGTGATTGTGTGATAATTCCTCTCAATCTTCACGAAACAGGGATCACTAATAATGAAATACTTTATAAAGGTTTGCTAAATTACTTATGTTTTAGGAGGCTGTTTTACTATACTGAGTCAGTACAGTCTTTGGAGGAAGACACAAATGACAGTACAGAATAATTGTGAAGCAGACCAGGATGTTTACACTGGAGCTGTCCCCAGACCCCCCAAAGTCTCGCCTGAGAACAGAAAATATGGGTTCTTCAGGACACCTATAATCCATTCCCAGCACATCATATGAGTGATTAGCACTGCCCCATCTGCCATAGAGAATGTTCTCAGACATCAATAATTAATATTTGAGGTTATGTTTTAATGGAATATCCTCTTTTCTCTTGTTAAAAAGAAAATCACCAAAAATTACTAACCAAACTCAAATCTTCTATTTATCTCATTTGCACAGATCTTCAAATTCATGCAAGCAGTGCTTTCTAATTATGTTATGTAACAAACCTAAACCACTAACACAGAGATCAAAAAGTTTAAAAAACAGAGCTGCTTGGTTACTGCTGATGTTTTGGGCACTTATCTCTGTTGCTAGGTGTCTACCTGTGTCTCCTGGGAAATGTCTTTACATATATGGCAGGAGGGCAGGGCAGGGGGCAGAATTTCACAGAAGGCAGTGTGGGAAATACTGATTTACATTAAAAAGTCTTCTCTCTTCCCTCCTTCTTTCTACATCCCACTCAGAGTAACGTATTTCTACTTCCTCAAATGTGCCATATTTTCCTCACCTCTGGCCTTTGCATATGGTATTCACACAACCTAAAATGCCCTCTCTCCTTTTTCCTATGCTTTACCTGGTTAGCAGTCACCTTTCAGCAAGCAGTCATGGTTCGGCCTCCCTAGGACGGCAAGAGGCGTCAGCTCCCATCATGGCACTTCATTCCCTAGCATATTTGTCTGTTTGCTCTGGGGCCACCCTGTAAGCAAAGCAAAAGTAGAGCCGGGGTCTTGTTCAGAGCTATCTGTATCCCTAGCACCAAGCCTTGTATTCAGCATCAAATGCTTATGGTTCTTCTTCCTTCCTAAATGGTTCATTGCTAATTTCGTATGAATTTATGTCACCTGGTATTCCAGGAATTATCCATGTTCTTTTCTTCTGAGGGACAATTTCCTTTTGCATTAACACCATCAGTGGAGAATAAGGAGGTGTGCTGACACTGCATGGCTTGTTCTTTCTTCACATCTTTGCTCAGAGCTCACCTTCCGGGTGAGAAATTCTATAATCACCATATTTAAAATTGCACCGCCCACAAGAACATCCCTTACTTTTCTCCATAGTACTTATTACCGCCTGAAACATCTTGTCTTTCTTATTTATTTATTTATTTATTTATTTTTTGCGGTACGCAGGCCTCTCACTGTTGTGGCCTCTCCCATTGTGGAGCACAGGCTCCGGATGTGCAGACTCAGTGGCCATGGCTCACGGGCCCAGCCGCTCTGCGGCATGTGGGATCTTCCCAGACCGGGGCACGAACCCGCGTCCCCTGAATCGGCAGGCGGACTCTCAATCACTGCGCCACCAGGGAAGCCCCCTATTTTTCTTACATTTTTAAGGAATTCATGGTACACTGTTTGATTAGAATTCAGAGACAGTATTAAACTGAGTTAATTCATTTTCTATTTCAATCTGAACAGAGTTGAATGTTACAGACACACAGCAGCCAACCTTCCCAGCACCAGGCATCACATGGAAAACTACTCAGATTTCTCTAAATTGTTGGTTAATAGAAACTGTCATGGCTCAGTAGTACTTTGTGTTTCTGATACTGAAGCAATGTTAGTCCTAGAGGAGGTTATTCTGAGTGTGAAATTGGCTGCTCACCTCTGGGAATACCATTTGACAAATAACCTAATGTTTTTAGGGTTATTCTTAGACTGATTAAATAATTTCCAAATGCCTCCTCCAGCCTGGAGAATTTTGTTCTTTCTAGAAAAAACTTCACCAATTTTCTAACCCCAGTATGTCATCTTTAATCTGCAAAATAGATCATAAACTAAAACATTAAAGTAAAAAGCAAACCTTATATGTCCATCAAAGATGCAGCCTGTGCCAGAGAGTGACAAGCTTTAAAAAGGAAAGAAAAAAGCCAGCACTCTTGGAATATAAGTGCTCAAATCCTTCACTAGAAACTCTTTGATTTAAGCATGTGGTCTGACCACTGTAGGCCCAGGAGTACCATATAATGAAAAACATATTTAAGGCAAGAGTTTCCAAAAGATATATTTATGTAATCCCCTATCTTACTTAATTTGAAAAGAATGTAGGTAATCTTATTTTATTTATTTCTTTTACTGAAGTATAGTTGATATACAATATTATAGCAACTTCAGGTGTAACCACCATCACAAAAACTATGGCTTAGCTCTGGCAGTGATAGTTTTTCATTAACTTTTGTTGAGACTAGCAAGGTTAATAAATTAGAATTTCATTGAAATGAAAATGGCTCACTGCTTCTCAGTTCTTTTCTTGAATTTCTGGGTAAGCAGTAATCCAAAATGACTATCCCATGCTATTATTCACCATTCTCCTATTTTATGAAGTTATCAGTATCACTTGTGTGTTTCTGTGGTTCCTGCTGTATAAAGCTATTAAATATCAATGCAAGTGAAAAAACATGATAAAAATGGCATATTTTCTTTCTACAAGTGAAGTCTGCAAATGAATCCAAATAATATGAGGAGGGCTGGGATGGAGGGGGGTGGGTAGAGAAGTGGCTGAGACCCCTGCCCTTTGTATGAGAATATGACGTTCATGACTCATTGTCAGGAAACCATGCTGTTTAAATTTCAATAATGGTTATGGGTTTGTCCTGACTCATCCACACTCTTGCCCAGATGTTTCTGTGACTCAGTGCTTAATTTCTAACAAGTGCCTTCCAGCAAAACAAATAGCACAAGATATTTATATTAATTTATAATGTTGATAAAAATCAACAATATATCAAATTACTATAATTTCTAAACCATCTCCTAGAAATATGTGCAGATTTGCTCTACAAAATGATTGCAGCCATCAATAGTTTTGAACACTAGTGATTAAACACTCTCCCTCTCTGACTTCATCTCAGCAGGGACTCTAAGTCACCAAGAGCTAAAAGAACAATTTCATAATACCAGTCACTGGGGTCATTTTACCATCATTCCCAATCCATTTAGGACCACACAGATTTTTTCCCCCTTCATTTCACAAGACAGGAGACAAAAAAGATTTTGCACCTGGCTGCACACTTAGAGAGAGTGTTGATGTAAGCTAAAGCCCTCTTTACACATTAGGTTGCATGGTTTCCCGTTAAAGGTAATGTGTTCAAGGTTTGGGTCATGATCATGAGTACTTTTTCACTTTTTAGCAGTGTGTTCTAACCAATGAAGCCACGAGATGGTGCATTAATTTGAAAAATAATCCCCAAATTACAATCCGTATCTACAAAGGTCATAAATTCTTTTATGAATACAAACTTTATAAATAAAACACTTCCTGAAAACAGACTAGCACTGTTTCCTTAGGTTGATGTGCAAAGGAATACAAACCAAGGCAGCAGAGTCTTTTGGCAGGGGGATGGGGACTGAGGCTTTAGGACAGAGAACAAGTCAGTGCTGTGTAATTATGCACACTGAAATATTAAGCAATCTTAGGCCACATAATTTTTGAAGGACTATTACAACCAAAAAAGGGCTGCCTCTTTTCTGAAATATACCCTGGGGAAACCCTAGCCACAGTCAATCTCACTACAGATTTCACAGTTAGTGAAGAGAACTGCGGAAACTCCGGAAGGAGAAATAAAAAACAGCAGACATGGAAAACCAAGTGAGTCACCTCTGAAATCATTATGCTGAAAGAAAACTGGTATAAATTTTAGGAACCCTGTTGAAGACCCTTCTCTAGAAGGCATACAGGCATATGCAAACTGACTTATTTTATTAATATTGAGTCTCTGAATTCATCACATGAGATTCTCCTAAAATTCAAGAACTTCCTCTTTTTGTCCTGCTCTCTTGACATTGATTGTCCAATAAGCAGAGATGGTATAAGATAAAAATCAAGATATGTTTAGTATAGTTGATCCTAGTAGTGGCTTTGTAGTAACCTGCATGTCCACCTGATTTTTCAATCTAATACCTTAAAATTGGTAAATTTAATTTTGGAAAGAAAGTGGCTTTATTTAGAATGGTAGACACGTCATGGATAGGTAATTCCTATCCCTCCATTATTTTCCTATTACATTAAACAGAATACACCATTATAGAGATTCATAAAAATAATTTTAAACATCTGCATTTTGAAAAGTCCTTTGGGGGAGGCTTCAAGAGTGAAGAGCACAAAATCAATTAAAAGCCTATTTCAGTGAGCTCAGACAAGTAGGAGGCAAAGACTGGAGGCCCAGCTGTTTCATTTGTGCCCTAACCCACCACCACTCCTTACCCTTCCACCACACTACAAATTAGCAGTGAGCACTTCTTATCAGGGCCATGAGAATATCCTGACTTCAGTGGTGGGTGGAAAAGAAGCTCTCAAGAAGAGAAGATTTAAAGAAGAGAACTTAGAAAGCCATAGTACAGACAAGCATTGATGTGGGCTGAAAGAATCGTTGCAAATCAAGGCAAATTTGAATAACTGATGTACCATTCACTACAAAGCTAAGTATAAGGTGATTCTGCACACAGGCATGGGATGGGAAAGCTGGATGCCATACTTTTACTGGGCTCCATTATTTATTTACATTCCCAGACTGCCAGACGCACTCATATGCAAAGGGAAATTCAGAAACACAATAGCAAAGATAATTGATTTATGCGTTATCATCCATTTAGGATTATCTGTCCTATTAACCTGCTCCAACTATGCAGATAATTTGAAATAGACTAAATAGACTAAACTGTCCTTTCAACTCTTTCCAATTTTTATATTTTGTAAATTTTCAAGTACTCACAAAAAGTATCAAACGTTTAGGATTTCATTACTACATAAATATTCTTTACTTTTAAAGTTACTAAAACTAGACTTTGTTGATGTAAGTTCTCACCACGATTTCTTCCTGATGTTGTAAGAATAATTTGGAAAGGGCAGGGATCCAGAACACTAAACACAGCTTTAGGGGTACATACTTTCATTTCATGTGAGACTATATTCAGATAGAATCCAGTTAAATCTCTCAAAGAAATTTTTATGATACATGTGAGAGTAGCATAGGAAAACATTATCGTATATAAAGAAGAACTGTATCTTCACAGAATTAAACCTCCAATGGGGCCAACCCTTATTTTTTATCATTACTCTCCCATACTGTTTCCTTCTTTGAGAATGAACAAAAACAATACTCTGATTTAAACATAAATGTAGCTAATTTATTTTAAATAGTTTTATTGTGGTAAAACATATATATAACGTAATATTTGCCATTATAACCATTTTAAAATACACAATTCAGTGGCATTAAGTACATTCATGGTGCTGTACAACAGTCACCACTCTCAAGTTCCAAAAGGTTTCCATCACACCAAACAGTACTCATTAGACAATAACTCCATTCCCCCCTCTTCCATCCCCTGGTAACCTCTAATCTACTTTCTGTCTCTATCAATTTGCCTAATCTAACTATTTCATATGAATGGAATCATACAATATGTTGTCATTTTGTGTCTGGTTAGTTTCACTTAGCATAATATGTATCAAGATTTCACTCATTTTTATGGATGAATAATCCATTATATGTATGTATCATATTTTGTTTATCCATTCATCTGTTGATGAAAATTTGGCTGGTTTCCACCTTTGGGCTGCTGTGAACAATGCTGCAAAGAATATTGCCATTCAAGTATCTGAGTCTCCGTTTTCAAATTTTTGAAAGTGGAGTGGAATTGCTGGGTCATTTGATAAGTCTATGTTTAACTTTCTGAGGAACCACCAAATTTTTCCACAGTGGCGGCATCACTTTACATTCCCACCAACAATGTATGAGGGTTCTAATTTCATGATAGTCTCACCAACAGTTGGTATCTTCTCTTTTTTATTATTATTATAGTCATCCTACTAGGTGTGAAGTGATATTCTCATTATGATTTTGATTTGTATTTCCCTTATGACTAATGTCAATTTATTTTTAAAAGCTCCATTTAGTAAAATAATTAATATTTATGTTTCTAAAAGTTCATTCTGGTATTTTATTTTACAAGGTGGTCTTTAAAACTTTGTATCATTCGATCAATATTTTAAAATGTGTTGTAAAAAAGAGAATAAATGTACTGACGTTTTTTTCTATTTGTAATGTAATCTAGTATCAAATTCAGCAATACTTTGATGGAAAAATATGGTTTTAATTTTTTAAGTACAAACATTCAGGGAACATTTCAAGCAAAACTGATAGCAGCAGAGAACACATTCAATGTCCAGATATTTTTAAACCCTTTAATAAACACTTCTTATTCATTTAATTTAAATAATCTATAACACTTCTAATTCTATGAGAGACTCTCTAACATATTATGTAAAGGACTTTTTCCTTGTATTACCTTTTTATCAAAGTACATGCCCACTTATTTAAAGATGTAGCTTTGTTTAAAATAACTTCAGAATGTTATCTGATCCACATGACTTTGTAAGATATAAATAAAAATATTTGCCTTTCTTCTTAATCCTCTTTCTAATTCATTCTTGCTTTCATATTCTTATTTTGTTTCTCAAAGTGTAAAAATTGAAATTTATTTTCTAAGTGCAGTTGGATATGACAACATAAGAATTATCATATGGTGATTCTAAAAATAATATAGGTAATTAACCTATAATTTAGATATCCAGTGGTTTTGAAGCATTAAATTCCGTACTCTGTGTAGACTTGCAGATTTTTCCTAATATTAAGTTCTTTCCAAATAATTTTTTTATTTCACAATTTATATACCATAAAAGTATGTATTAATTTGGCATTTCCTTCTCTAACTTCCTAATCGCATTGGGGTAGAGAGAAAAATGAGTAATGGATCAAGGTATCTACTATGACTAAATTATATTCAATAGTCCAATGACTATTAAACAAATATTTCTCATTTCTACATAGTATTCCATTAAAAGTTTTAAAATAAGGAGTAATAGAAGCTTTTCTATTTTCTCTTTTTTAAATGAGAGTCATTTAGGAAAAGGATTGCCAATTTATCTTCTAAGTTTTTTCTCTTATCTGTTTCCAACGAGCCATGCTCAGCAACAAATGTCTCCCACTCAAAAGCATTGAAATAGACATGCTGAAAATGTGAGAAGGATACATATCTGTGATATGAAAACAGGAGTGGGTTGCTTCACTTCCATCTCCTTCTGGAGGATTAAGCTGATACTAATCTTAAAAAATACACAGAGAAAATCTCCTCTCCCAAAACATACGCTCACACACAAGTCATTGTAGTAATAGGGTGAGGGATTCTTGAACAGCTCTAACTCTGAAAAAGGGGAGAGCAATTTTCAGTTAATAGTTTTTAATTAAAAGCGAAGTTATATTAATTGTTATCTTAATATCAGTATTTAATTTAAAATTAATTAATAATGATTTTTAGTTAATAGCTAAGATGATAGTTTAAAGCATAAATGATTATTGACAGGTTGGGAATATTCATTGTCCAGAAAACCCTAATAATGCCCTTTCTTAACAATTTTTTAAATAATAGTAGAAGTAATTGACAGAACACTTACCAAAAAGACAGAAAATAGGCAGAAATAGCTGGTCGAGAAAACTGACAAGCATTGTACTCTTGTCTCAGCTAGACTTTCTGCTACCAAGGAAGAGAAAATATATCTGAACAGTAAGTAAACTTTTGAGTTCCTCGATAGCATATGTAGTCTTATTAACAACAATAAAAAATAAGCAACAAAAATGTAATCTTTAAGGTAATGTTTGTCTTTGATCTTAAAAGAAATGTTTAAGTCATGTCTGAATCTGAGGGACTGAACCCACAAAACGGAATAATGCAACACAATACTGCCCTACACGCTCCCCTTAGGGTTCTGGTTTTTCTTTTTTTGTTTGTTTGTTTGTTTGTTTTTGTGGTACACGGGCCTCTCACTGTTGTGGCCTCTCCCGTTGCGGAGCACAGGCCCCGGATGCGCAGGCTCAGCGGACATGGCTCACGGGTCCAGCCGCTCCGGGGCATGTGGGATCTTCCCGGACCGGGGCACAAACCCGTGTCCCCTGCATCGGCAGGCAGACTCTCAACCACTGCGCCACCAGGGAAGCCCCCCTTAGGGTTCTTTTAAGGTCTCAGCGCATGATGTACCGAGCAGAGTGCCCCCAACCGTGCCCAAGCGAAGTGTAACACCTGACTGACCCCCAACACTCAAGTAAGGGTGTGCTCAGAAAGCTCCGTCTCATTTCTTTCTCTTAAGCATGACCACAAGCCCTATAGAGCAAAAGCAGGAAACTCCCAAACAAGAGCTCTTCACTAATTCAATGCCTCTTAGTTGCAAAGAAAACATCTAAGTGATAAAGGGTCCTGCTCTCAGCTAAGTATGGGGGGTATCTGAGAAATCCTGAGGAATATGTGGGCACACACACACACACATCTTTCAAAAGCTTATCTGAGAGAAAGTGGCTGTGGTAAGGAGTCAGCTCACTAGTAAATATTCAAACTGTTCTCTAACAAAGAGCAGTGCTTGAATTTTTTGATCAATTATAGTACATCACCTGGAGTTTCTCATTTACCATAAATAAAGAAAATCAAAATAATGGTGTTTCTAACCATCAATCATACACAAATACTTCTATCTTCTCTTGATAAATTGACATAGATATCTTGAACAAGAATGTACCTAAATGTACTTTGTGTTTTTAAGGTACAGCAAGGAGGGATATGTCTATTACCTAGGAAATCCTGCTGGGTCCCCCCCAGTGCATCCACATGCAGTGGTACAAGAGCAAGAAATAATTCAGAACCTCACTACAGGCAGGATCATCAAGAGTTCAAACCTCTCAGGAATAAATTTCAAGTCACCTGTCAGCTAAATAAACTGTCCAGTGAAGGTAATGGCTAAAAACAAAGGAAATATGAACTGAATAGTTAAGAAAATATATATCAAATGTGACCTTGTGAACAGCTTTATAAATGAAGACCATAGTGTTGACCCTTATGTTTTCTTTGTTCTGGTATGTTCTTATTTGCATATGATTTTTTTTCTTTTCCACTCTCACTTTTACCTATGGTACTATACAGGTTGCGCAGGTAATGATACCTCAGTGCAGAGATCACGGGATATTAAGATGCTGCTGAGTTATGAACTAAAAGAGGAATGAACATAAAGCAGAAATTAATGCAGGAACTGATGAGACTTTGTGCCATCACTTTCAGAGAGAAGATTTGTTTTTGTTAGTACAGGAATGAATACATTATGTTAGACTGTAGCAATTTGGAGTTACTATGAGGTTATTTGCAACTTTAAATATTAAAAGATGGGTAGAGGTTGAATATTGAAAACCAGAGGGGTGTACCGGGCAAAGAATGATGTTCACTCAACACCCATTCCAGTTTCCCTTGATCTTGTCTTCCTGTATTGCAGTGATTGGAAGTAGAATTTGTATATTAACATACCAAAGGAGAAAAGAACATTATTTCAATAGATGCAAAAATAACATTCTGTAAAAATCAACTTGTATTCATGATTGTTTCAAAGCTCTTAGCCAACAAGAAATAGAAGTTGACTTCCCTAACCTGATAAAAGAATTTGCCAACCACTGCAGGAAAAATCACCTCATGTTGAAATATAGGTGCATTCCTACTATCACTTATGATATTCCAAACTAACACAATATAACAGGAAAAAGAAATGAGATGTAACTACAAAATAAAACAGAAAGGTGTGCCATTATTTGCAGGTGATAAGTCCATCTTCAAAAAAAATAGTAATGAAAGCAATTATAATGCTAACATTCATTAAGCCCTTTATATAGCAGGTACTTTCCTAAGCTGTTTGTTTACATAAAGTATCTTAATAAAGAGATTACTAACAAAAACTACATTCTTTACCAAAAAAAATAGAATTTTTTGATAAAATATTGTAATTTTTTAAAGTCCATCAAGCAGCTGGATACATGAATAACATACACAATGTACTAATGGTCCTGTAAATATTGAACTCTAAAAAGAAAACATGGAATTTAAAAGTCTAGTCTCAGATATAAATGTATAAGTAGCTTAGGAACAACCAAATAAATAACATCTACATGGAGAAAACTGGAAAATATTATTAAAAGACATAAAAATATAAATAGATATGCAAATGTCCTAGAAGACAGGATTCAATATGATGTATATTTTATTTCTCTACAAATTTATCTATAAATCAATGTAATTCAAATCAACATACTAATAGGACTTTTGCTAAAAATTGACAAGCTGATTTCAAAATGCACATGAAAAAGTAAATGCATGAAAAGCAAGAAATCAAAAAATAAACAGCAAAATGAGAAATCAGGACTTATTTTGAAACTATGGAAACTAAACATTTTATTCCACAGGGATAGACAAATATATCAATGGAAATAATTGGAAACAAACAAAAAAAAGCTGCACATAAATGAAAACTTGATATATGGCAGAGGTGGCATCACAAATTAGGTCAGATGGAAAAATAAAACAATATATGACCCCAAGTGAATTTAAATAAGCAAGTATAAAAACAAGCTAAATAATTTAGAGCTCTTTGAAGGAAATATAGTGGAATATCTTTATGATATCAAGAGAAGAAGAAATTTCTTAAGACGTAGGAAGCTCGGATCACAAAGGAAAATACACTACAAAAGTAATATATCCCATATGACAAAAGTAACCCTAAACAAGATCAAAAAACAAACAATAGACTGAGGGGAAGTTTGAAATATATATATAACATGCAATAAATTATTTATCAGAGTATATAAAGAGTTTCTACACATAAAAATTGAAAAAGTAATAAAGTGTTCAAACAAGATTTCACCAAAAAGAAACTAAAATGGGCAGCAGGTGAATTTTCCAGCTTGTGTGCATTTAAGGTGGGTCCATGTAACAGGTGGATGTGGGCAGAAGTGATGAATGTCACATGTGCTTCTGGGAAAAGAAGAAAATGAAATGGAGAAGGAGATGAAGGAAGAATAAGAGGAAGAAGACAAGATGGAAGAAGAGAAAAAGGAGAAGCAGAAAGAATAGAAAGAAGATGTGGAAGAAGGGAGAAGGAGGAAGAGGAAAAGCAGAAGCAGCTGCCTCACCCCTTCTGTGAACCTCCAGCTAACTTTCCCCTCCTACGACCAAAGTTAAGTTGGCAGGGCTACAAGAAGAAGGAAGGCCACTTGCTATTATCTTATTTATTTTTCAAGAAATTGAGAATTCAGTGTTCATTACTGCAGCATAGCCTGATCTTAACCTATTATGACTCTCAACCCAGTTTAGCCACAGTTTCTACAACCCAGTTAACGACAACTCCATCCCTCAAAATGTTCTACCTCCTTTTTTCCTTAATATCCAACATCCAATCCATCAGTAAATCGTATGCCTCTGCCTTCAGAAAATCTAACTTTGATAGTCATTTTCCAAGCGACCATCATTTATCACTAGGGTTACTGCAGTGGTCTAAAAATTACTCTCCCTGCATCCTTATCATTCTCCTGTAGTCTGATCTCAACACAGCAATTGTGATTCTTTTGATATGTATGCCAGAATTTCTTAACATGATTATGTCAGCAATGCAGTTGTTTTAAATCTACCAACCAGCTCCTGAAAACCAAACAGAAAAACCAGTATAGCTAAAGAGAAAGTAGATAACAGATCAGGAGATGGGTATATGCTTGTGACAAAGCAGCAACAGGATGTGCACAAGATTAGCAGCTGTGTGACAAGGGGGTAAGAAGTGAAAGACAATGAACCATACCTTAAGCCAAAATTACTATATGTTTAAAATGAGGGGTGGTGAATCTCTTTAGTATCCAGACAAAAGTAAATCAACTATACTTCAATAAAATTATTTTTTTTAAAAAATCACTCATAAGTGGACAACTATCAGATTGATATGAGAATTCTCCAAAGCAAAAATTGTATTAGAAAAATAATGTAGCAACTTTTAAAAAAGATTTTAAAGGAAAGACAGTGTGAGATAAGGATTTTATGTACAGCCAAATTTTCTTCAAAATAAAACCACAAACAAATAGCTGTAAGTTTGGAAGACCTCAAGGAATACCATTCCCATAATCACTTCATAACAAATCTACAAAAGAATAAGCTTCAAACATTCATTGTTTGTAGAAGGTTTAGCAAATATTTAACTTAATGGAACTAAGGTTAAAAGATGGGAATAAGGGTGAAAAAATAATATGTAGTTTCATATGTTCAAAAAAACCAATGTAGGAATAGTGGATAATGAAATAAGCTTGAAGATTACCACATATAAATCAATTATAAGTAAAATAATATTACTTGAAGCTAACAAATAAAGTAGTAGAAGCTTAAGTATATTTAAGATGAAGTATACTAATACTTAACAGTATAGCTTAGATTAATAAATGAGGTAGTAGAAGCTTAAGCAATTTATAATGTAAAGATTAACAGTAAGATAATCCTAGAGATTGAACTTGAAAGGTGAGGGAAATTTAGTCATGTTTGTGGTAGGAAACCAACAAATATTATTTAAAGAAAAGGATAAGTAAGAGTAATATAAAACATTAGTATAAATAAAACTACTAAATCTAAAAGTCAAAACTTCCTAAATTCAAAAAGAAACATCAACAGAAAAGATCAAAAAAGACACATAATTGAGATAATTTAACTAGAAATACTGAGCTATATAGAAAATATGTTATAAACAATACAGCAAATTGAGTCCAAAAATATCAATCACTAAGGAAAGATAAATGAGTTTAAATCACTTATTAAAAAATTCAAATTACTAATACAAGAAAACCCAATTCTTTGTCATACCTTAAACAATGGTTTTTGGTAAAGTTAAAAATTTAAGAAAGAACGAAGGTATGCAAGACAATACAAAATGATGCAGTGAACAACATTTTGAGGTGGAATGAAGTCAAAAAGTATTAAATGAGTCAAATAAAGGTCATTTTATAGTGCTAAAAGCTACGTTTCAAAAATAGCATAACACTCACTAATATCTATCTACCAAAAAAACATTACAGTCAAAATCTTCCAATTTACCCCAGAGGCAACAACTGTTCTTCTTGAAATTCATATGAATAAAATCACTTGAGTCTGGCTTCTTTCACTCAGTATGTTTACAGGTTTCTTCACGTTGTTGTATGTCTCAATATCTTTTTCATATTTTATTACTGAGTAGTGTTCTAGTCTATGAATATACCATAGTTTATTTACTCTTCTGTTGAAGGATTTTTTTTTGTAGTTTGGGACTATTATGAATAATGCTGAATAATTCAACTGTCTTGTGGACATGTGTTTCTTTTCCCTTGGGTAACTATCCAGTATAGAACAGTTGGGTCATAAGGAATAAATATATTTAACTTTATAAAGAACTGTCAGTTTTCCAAACTGGTGGTACCATTTTATACACTAGCAATGTATGAGTCCCTATTACTCAAAATCCTGTTGAAAATATGATAATTTCAAACTTTAAAATTTTGCCTTGTCTAGTAGTTTTACAGTGGTTTACATTGTAGTTACCAACTGTAAATCATCTCATTGTGGTTTCAATTTGCATTTCCCAGGCAACTAAAGACATTGAGTACATTTTCTGTACTTATTGACTATTCGTAATATTTCTTTGTGCAGATTCTGTTCAAATAGTTTGCACATTTTAATTGGGTTGTTCTTTATTACAGATTTTTAGGAGTTTTTAATAGATTCTATACAGAAATCTATGTCAGATATGTGTATTGTGAATATTTGCTTCCTATCTATGACTTGAATTTTCATTTTTTGAACTGTGACTTTTGATGAGAAGTTTGATGACATCTAATTTATCATTTAATTTTTCATACACAGGGTTATTAAGAAGTTTTGTAGATTCATAAAATCATAGCAATTGTATAATTTTAGCTTTTGGAGTTATAATCTATTTCAAATATTTTTTTCAAATATGGAGTGAAGTGGAGGTCAGGATTTTTTCTTTTAATATTAATGTCTGGCACAATATGTTTAAAAATATTCTTTCTCCTTTTGAATTCCATTGGAGACTCTGTTGAAATTTATTTGACTGTAAAAGTGTAGATCATTTCTGGATTCTTCATTCTGTGTCATTGACTATTGACTATTCTTAAGCGAATACCACAAGGTCTTCATCTCGTCTTTATAGTCAATTTTAAATCAAGCACTAAAAACGTTCCAACTTTTTCTTCTTTTTCAAGATCGGTTTGTCTAGTCTAGCTCCTTTGTATTTTCATATGAAGTTTATAAAATTGCATTAGAGGGCTTTCCTGGTGGCACAGTGATTGAGAGTCCGCCTGCCGATGCAGGGGACATGGGTTCGTGCCCCAGTCCGGGAAGATCCCACATGCTGTGGAGCGGCTAGGCCCATGAGCCATGGCCGCTGAGCCTGTGCGTCTGGAGCCTGTGCTCTGCCACGGGAAAGGCCACAACAGTGAGAGGCCCGTGTACCGCAAAAAAAAAAAAAAAAAAAAAAAAAATTGCATTAGAAATACAATTACTTTTCCAAAAATGACTTTGTATCCTCTGACCTTGTCAAATACACTTATTAATTTAAGTAGCTTTCTTTTCATTTTCCTTAAAATTTACCATGGACACAATCCTGTCATCTGCATAGAAACAATATTGTTTCTTTCTTTCCAATCCTCATGCCTTTATATCTTTTTCATAACTTATTGCTCTAGGTAGTCCCTCCAGTACAATATTGAAAAGAACTGGTAATAGTGAATTTCCTTGCCTTTTCCTGATCTTAGGAGGAAAACTTAATATTTCACCATTAAGTATAATATTTGCAGTAAGTTTGTCATAGAATCTCCTATCAAACTGAGGAAATTATCTTTTTCTTCTTGGCCAGGAGGTTTTTTTTTAATGTATTTTTTTAACATCTTTATTGGAGTATAATTGCTTTACCATGGTGTGTTAGTTTCTGCTGTATAAAAAAGTGAATCAGCTATACATATACATATATCCCCATATCTCCTCCCTCTTACGTCTCCCTCCTACCCTCCCTATCCCAACCCTCTAGGTGGACACAAAGCACCGAGCTGACCTCACTGTGCTATACGGCTGCTTCCCACTAGCTATCTGTTTTATATTTGGTAGTGTGTATATGTCCATGTCACTCTCTCATTTCGTCCCAGCTTACCCTTCCCCCTCCCCATGTCCTCAAGTCCATTCTGGCTAAGAGTTTTTATCATGAACAGAGTTGCATTTTATCAAATATTTTGTCTCAATTTATTTAGATGAGCATTTGTTCTTTTTTATTCTGTTTATATGGTGAATTATATCAATTGATTTTTCTAATGTTAAACTAACTTCACATTCCTGAGACAACTTTTGTGATGTGTGTATTCTTTTTATTTATTGGTAAATTAGATATATTAATAACTTTGCTGAGGATTTTTTGTTTATATTTAATGAGTGTTATTGGCATGTAATTGTACTTTTCTTAAATATAATTGTGGTTTTGTATCAAAGTAGGTTTACTTTAGCCAAATAAAATCCAGTTGGAAATAAAGGAAAATCTTCCTTTATTTTCTGAAAGTTTTAATACAAGTTTGGAATTGTTTGTTTCTTAAATATTTGTAAACTTCACCAGTGAAGCCTTCTAGGAAAAGATTTTTATTGTGGGGAAAATTCTAATTATGAATTAAATTTCTTCATGAATTATAGGAAGGTTCTGATTTTAAATTTCTTCTCATGTATGATTAGATATTTTGTGTCTTTCAAGGATTTTGTCCATTTCATCTAAGCTATCAAATTCATTGGAAAAAAACATGTATTATATTCCTTCATTATCCTTTTAATTGCTGTGCATCTGAAATGCTATCTCTGCTTTCCATCTTAATTTTGATAATTGTGTTTTCTCTCATTTTTTATTGGTAAGACTTGATAGTAGAGGTTTATCAATATTATTGATGAATTCAAATTACTTGCCCTTGCCTTTGAGGGTCTTCTCTATTGTTTTCTCTTCCTTAGATTTTCTCTCTAGACTTTATTATTTCTTTCCTTTCTACTTTTGGTTTATTTTACTCTTTTTTTCTAGCTTTTTAAGTAGAAGCTTATTTCATTGATTTTACAAATTTTCTTGGTCTGATAATGTTTCCTGACCATATCTACTGATTCCTTAGAAAAGAGAAGAGAAGTTAGGACTGAAATGCAGAAAGAACACATGCAACCTGGGACATTCTCACAATGCCTAGAACCTTAAGCACTGCAGAAAAGGTAAAAGCATGGCCAACTGACTTCACTACAACAAGATCAGGGAGATTAACACTTCAGTGGAGGCTAGGGGATGGGCTAATAGGGAATCATTCCAATGTTATTAAAGTTGGTTACCCCCCTCACACACACTTTAGCTTCCAGACATAGGAAAGATCTCTCACTATCTGGAAAAAAAAAATCCAAAAAAGGTATAACTTAATCTCCACTATTATTTTATATACTTCTGATATGAAATCAAATATCATGAGACATGCAAAGAAGTAAGGAAAAAGAAGCCACCACATCAAAATATTATATCTAGCAGACAAGGACCTTGAAAATACTAATACAGATCAATTGTAATAAAAGATTGAAAGAATGGGCAAACATATATGGTAAATCTCAGTAAATCAATGGAAACTGCAAAAAAGATACAATGAAAATCCTGAAGCTGAAAAATACAATATCTGAAATCAAAAAGACATAAGTTTAACAGCCTACTGAACCCAACAGAAAAAATTAGTAGTGAACCTAAAGACAGGCTAACTGACATAAATTATCCAAAAATAGGGGAAATAAAATAATTGAAGAAACTTAATAGAAAATATCAGCAATGTTCATTAATTTTATATACATTAAATTGAATTTACAGAAGATTGGGGTGGGCAGGGTGAGACTAGTGGGGAGGAAAAGAGTTAAACAAATAGTGGCAGAAGTTTCACAAACTTGATGGTAAAAATCAACCCAGAGATACAACAAGCTCAGTGAAACCTAAATAAAATAAATACAAAGGAAGCTACACTTAGGCACATATGGTCTGTTTGATTAAAACAAAAAATAAAGAGAAATTCCAGAAAGTAGCCAGAGAACAAAGACACACTACATTCATAATAACAACAACAAAAAATGACCTTCCTAATTTCTTATCATAAGCAAAGAGAGACAGAAGACAATGAAATGACACTTTTAAAGGCTGCAAGAAAGAAAAAAACTGTCAAAAATTCTTTATGAACAAAAGATAATCTTCAAAATATGAGACTAAAATTGAAACATCTTTATATAAATGACAGCAGATAGACTTTGTTATTAGAAAGCTGAACTACAAGAAACTCTTTCTATATTATACATAACTAGTATATGATATTAATTTATTAATTTATGATATGCTGCAACATATTAAGAATATATGTTGTAGTTCCTAGAGAAACCACTGAAAAAATATAGAAATAAAAAAATAAAAAGCCAGTAGAGGAAAATGGCAGAGTAAGAAAAAGTGAAAATTTGCCACTTCAAAAAGTAACCAAAAAATGACAAAAAATTGTCAGAATCAATATTTTCAGAACTTGGCAATTAACCCAAGGCTTACAAAAAGCCAAGGAACACTTATTAAAGAAAAATGGCTAAATTGGGGTAAGAACAGTGAACTTTCTGACATTTTAACCTACCCTAGTATGATTCCCACTAACCTGTTCAGTGGTAGTCTTGAAAATAACAGTCTTTATTCCCAGAAACAGAGGGAACATAATAGATCTTGAGTTCTTTCAATGCCTCCTTCCCAAGGGATTGTCATAATATGACCTGTTTGTTGTTCTCTGGAAACACCTACTCAAACAGCATGTTTTGTTTTTGTTTTTGTTTGTTTTGTTTTTGTCTCACCAAATAGAGATTAATGATAAAAGAAATAAACTATAAAAGGATATAAAAATGAATTATGGAGTTGAAAGTACAATAGCAGTGCAAAACTCAGCACAAAATTTTAACAGGAAGAAGGAAGAGTTAGCAAATTTGAAGACAGAACAATTGAGATTATCTGGTATGTGGAAGAAAAAGAAAAAAGAATAAGGACAATTTGACAGAGCATTAGAAATTTTTGGAACACCATTAAGTGTATCAACATACATATAATAAGACTCCAAAAAAGAGAGGAGAGAGGAAAGAGGCAGAAAAAAAGATATGAAAAAATAAAGGCCATTAAATAAATAAATAAACAAATAAATAAATAAAAAGGCCAACATTTTTCAAATTTGAAGAAACCATTGATCTACATTACCAAGAAACTCAACAAACCCAAAGAGATTCACACCTATAACTAAAATGTCAAAAGATAAGACAGAGAAAGATTCTTCAAAGCAACAAGAAAGAAGTGACTAATCATGAACAAGGGATCCCCAAGAAGACTGTCAACTGATTTTTTTAGCAGAAACAATGAAAGCCAGAAGGCAGTGGAGTGAGATATTAAAAATGTTGGGAAGGGAGAGAAAAACCATCAGTGGAGAATTCTATATCTGACAAAATTATCCTTTAAAAATTAAGGAGAAATTAAAGCATTCCAAAATAAATAAAACCACAGCTTGTCATCATCTGACCTGTCGTTCAAGAAGTATTTACAGGAATCCCTCAGGCTGAAGTAAAAAAAAAAAAAAAAAAAAGATGGTAACTCAGATCAACATGAAGAAGTAAAGACAACTGCATAAATCAATAGTTATAAATCTATGTTTATAGGCACACTATTTATAATTATGTAATTTGTGACAATATAGCATAAAGGAAGGGGTGGGTATAAATTATGTAGGAAAGATTTTGTATACTTTTGAAATACTATTGAAGTTGATATTAATCTGAACTAGATTGTTGTAGTTAAGATGCTAGTGGTAATCTGCAGGACAATCACCAATAACTCAAAAACCTATAGTAAAAGAAATGAAAAACAAATGGAAATGATACACTAGAAAGTATCTTTAACACAAGATAAAGACAGTAATGGAGGGACTAAGAAACAAAAAAGACATAAGACATGTAGAAAACAAATATATACAATGGAATATTACTTGGCTATAAAAAGGTATGAAATTGTGCCATTTACAGAAACGTGGATGGAACTAGAGACTGTCATACAGAGTGAAGTAAGTCAGAAAGAGAAAAACAAATATTATATAATATCACTTGTATGTGGAATCTAGAAAAATGATACAGATGAACTTATTTGCGAAGCAGAAATAGAGACACAGATGTAGAGAACAAACATATGGACACCAAGAGAAGAAGGGAGGATGGGATGAATTGGGAGATCAGGATTGATGTATATACACTACTATGTATAAATAGATAACTAGTGAGAACCTACTGTATAGCACAGAGTACTCTAGTCAGTGCTCTATGGTGACCTAAATGGGAAGGAAATCCAAAAAAGAGGGGATATATGTATACATATAGCTGATTCACTTTGCTGTACAGCAGAAACTAACACAACATTGTAAAGCAACTATACTCCAATAAAAATTAATTTAAAAAAAGAAAACAAATAGCAAAATGGAAGATGTAAACCCTACCATATCTGTAATTACTTTAAATGTAAATGAATTAAACTCTCAAATTAAGTGGCAGAGGATGGCAGAATAAATTTTTTAAAATAATCCAACTGTATGCTGTCTACAAGAAACATTTTTCAACATAAATGGAATAAAAATAAAAGGATGGAAAAATATATACTGTGCAAAGAATAACCAAAAAAACCCCAAAAAACCCACTGGTGTGGCTATAACATGAGAAAAATAGACTTTAAAACAAAACTTATTACTAGACACAAAGAAAGACATTTTATAATGATATAATCAATACAGCAGCCTGGATAATATAAATTAGACATTATTTTTAAGACCTGAAAACAAAACTGAAAAATGTTCAAAAAAGAGAAATAATATAGAAAACATTATTTTATCATAAGGCAGTAAAGACAAAATTGATAACAATACTAGTAAACAAAAAGTCTTTTTCACCTATATATTCTTTTTTCCAAGGGGAAATAGAAATTTAAGTTATAATTGCTAGAAAAGCATTGCATAAAATAATGTTTGGGACACCACTTCAGCAATCCTTAATATAAAATTTACAAGCTCAAATATTTATATTAAAAATGAAAATAATATTGTTCAGATCTTCTCTATAATTGCTTACTTTTTGTTTGATATATCTTGCACTAAGAGAGGTTAGTTACAATTTCCTATTGTTAATGTGGTTTCTAAAATATTTTTCTTGCATTTTCTATAATTTCTGCATTATTAAAATTAATATTGTGCAACTTCCGGGTAAGATGGCGGAAGAGTAAGACGAGGAGATCACCTTCCTCCCCACGGATACACCAGAAATACAGCTACACGTGGAACAACTCCTACAGAACACCTACTGAATGCTGGCAGAAGACCCCAGACCTCCCAAAAGGCAAGAAACTCCCCACATACCTGGGTAGGGCAAAGCGGAGAGATTCCCGCACAGAGGATCGGTGCCGAGCGGCACTCATCAGCCCGAGGGGCTTGTCTGCTCGCCCGCCGGGGCGGGCGGCGCTGGAAGCTGAGGCTCGGGCTTCGGTCAGAGCGCAGGGAAAGGACTGGGGCTGGCGGCGAGAACTCAGCCTGAAGGGGGCTAATGTGCCACAGCTAGCCGGCAGGGAGTCCGGGAAAACTCTGGAGCTGCCGAAGAGGCAAGAGACTTTTTCTTCCCTCTTGGTTTCCTGGTGCACGAGGAGAGGGGATTAAGAGCGCTGCTTAAAGGGGCTCCACAGACGGTCGCGAGTCGCGACTGAAAGCGCGGAGCCCAGTGACGGGCGTGGGACGCTGGGGCTGCTGCTGCCGCCGCCAAGAAGCCTGTGTGCGAGCGCAGGCCACTGTCCACACCGCCCTTCCGGGAGCCTGTGCAGCCCGCCACTGCCGGGGTCCTGGGATCCAGGGGCGGCTTCCCTGGGAGAACGCACGGCGCGCCTCGGGCTGGTGCAACGTCACGCCGACCTCTGCCGCTGCAGGCTCGCCCCGCACTCCGTGCCCCTCCCTCCCGCCCGGCCTGAGTGAGCCAGAGTCCCCGAAGAGGCTGCTCCTTTAACCCTGTCCTGTCTGAGGGAAGAACAGACGCCCTCCGGCGACCTACACGCAGAGGCGGGGCCAAATCCAAAGCTGAGACCCAGGAGCTGTGAGAACAAAGAAGAGAAAGGGAAACCTGTCCCAGGAGCCTCAGAAGCAGCGGATTAAAGCTCCACAATCAACTTGATGTACCCTGCATCTGTGGAATACATGAATGGACAACAAATCATCCCAAATTGAGGAGCCAGGAGTCAGTGCTGTGCCTCTGAGGTGGGAGAGCCAACTTTAGGACACTGGTCCACAAGAGGCCTCCCAGCTCCACATAATATCAAACGGCGAAAATCTTCCAGAGATCTCCATCTCAACAGCAGCACCCAGCTTCACTCAACGACCAGCAAGCTAGAGTGCTGGACACCCTATGCCAAACAACTAGCAAGACAGGAACACAACGCCACCCATTAGCAGAGAGGTGGCCTAAAATCATAAAAAGTCCGCAGACACCCCAAAACACACCACCAGACGTGGACCTGCCCACCAGAAAGACAGGATCCAGCCTCATCCACCAGAACACAGGCACTAGTCCCCTCCACCAGGAAGCCTACACAACCCACTAAACCAACCTTAGCCACTGGGGACAGACACCAAAAACAACGGGAACTACGAACCTGCAGCCTGCAAAAAGGAGACCCCAAACACAGTAACATAAGCAAAATGAGAAGACAGAAAAACACACAGCAGGAGAAAAACCCACCAGACCTAACAAATGAAGAGGTAATAGGCAGTCTACCTGAAAAAGAATTCAGAATAATGATGGTAAAGATGATCCAAGATTCTATTTCCCAGATCCAAAATCTTGGAAATAGAATAGACAAAATGCAAGAAACAGTTAACAAGGACCTAGAAGAACTAAAGATGAATCAAGCATCGATTAAAAACACAATACATGAAATAAAAAATACTCTAGATGGGATCAATAGCAGAATAACTGAGGCAGAAGAACGGATAAGTGAGGTGGAAGATAAAATAGTGGAAATAACTGCTGCAGAGCAAAATAAAGAAAAAAGAATGAAAAGAACAGAGGACAGTCTCAGAGACCTCTGGGACAACATTAAATGCACCAACATTCGAATTATAGGGGTTCCAGAAGAAGAAGAGAAAAAGAAAGGGACTGAGAAAATATTTGAAGAGATTATAGTTGAAAACTTCCCTAATATGGGAAAGGAAATAGTTAATCAAGTCCAGGAGGCACAGAGAGTCCCATACAGAATAAATCCAAGGAGAAATACACCAAAACACATATTAATCAAACTGTCAAAAATTAAATACAAAGAAATCATATTAAAAGCAGCAAGGCAAAAACAACAAATAACACACAAGGGAATCCCCATCAGGATAACAGCTGATCTCTCAGCAGAAACTCTACAAGCCAGAAGGGAGTGGCAGGACATAATTAAAGTGATGAAGGAGAAAAACCTGCAACCAAGATTACTCTACCCAGCAAGGATCTCATTCAGATTTGATGGAGAAATTAAAACGTTTACAGACAAGCAAAAGCTGAGAGAGTTCAGCACCACCAAACCAGCTTTACAACAAATGCTAAAGGAACTTCTCTAGGCAAGAAACACAACAGAAGGAAAAGACCTACAATAACGAACCCAAAACAATTAAGAAAATGGGAATAGGAACATACATATCAATAATTACCTTAAATGTAAATGGACTAAATGCTCCCCCCAAAAGACACAGATTGGCTGAATGGATACAAAAACAAGACCCATATATATGCTGTCGACAAGAGACCCACTTCAGACCTAGAGACACATACAGACTGAAAGTAAGGGGATGGAAAAAGATATTCCATGCAAATGGAAATCAAAAGAAAGCTGGAGTAGCAATTCTCATATCAGACAAAATAGACTTTAAAATAAAGATTACTAGAAGAGACAAAGAAGGACACTACCTAATGATCAAGGGATCGATCCAAGAAGAAGATATAACAATTGTAAATATTTATGCACCCAACATAGGAGCACCTCAATACATAAGGCAAATACTAACAGCCATAAAAGGAGAAATCGACAGTAACACAATCATAGTAGGGGACTTTAACACCCCACTTTCACCAATGGACAGATCTTCCAAAATGAAAATAAATAAGGAAACACAAGCTTTAAATGATACATTAAACAAGATGGACTTAATTGATATTTATAGGACATTCCATCCAAAAACAACAGAATACACATTTTTCTCAAGTGCTCATGGAACATTCTCCAGGATAGATCATATCTTGGGTCACAAATCAAGCCTTGGTAAATTTAAGAAAGTTGAAATCGTATCAAGTATCTTTTCCGACCACAATGCTATGAGATTAGATATCAATTACAGGAAAAGAGCTGTAAAAAATACAAACACATGGAGGCTAAACAATACACTACTTAATAACAAAGTGATCACTGAAGAAATCAAAGGGGAAATTAAAAAATACCTAGAAACAAATGACAATGGAGACACAACGACCCAAAACCTATGGGACGCAGCAAAAGCAGTTCTAAGGGGGAAGTTTATAGCAATACAATCCCACCTTAAGAAACAGGAAACATCTCAAATAAACAACCTAACGTTGCACCTAAAGCAATTAGAGAAAGAAGAACAAAAACATCCCAAAGTTAGCAGAAGGAAAGAAATAATAAAACTCAGATCAGAAATAAATGAAAAAGAAATGAAGCAAACGATAGCAAAGATCAATAAAACTAAAAGCTGGTTCTTTGAGAAGATAAACAAAATTGATAAACCATTAGCCAGACTCATCAAGAAAAAAAGGGAGAAGACTCAAATCAATAGAATTAGAAATGAAAAAGGAGAAGTAACAACTGACACTGCAGAAATACAAAAGATCATGAGAGATTACTACAAGCAACTCTATGCCAGTAAAATGGACAACCTGGAAGAAATGGACAAATTCTTAGAAATGCACAACCTGCCAAGACTGAATCAGGAAGAAATAGAAAATATGAACAGACCAATCACAGGCACTGAAATTGAAACTGTGATAAAAAATCTTCCAACAAACAAAAGCCCAGGACCAGATGGCTTCACAGGTGAATTCTATCAAGCATTTAGAGAAGAGCTAACACCTATCCTTCTGAAACTCTTCCAAAATATAGCAGAGGGAGGAACACTCCCAAACTCATTCTACGAGGCCACCATCACCTTGATACCAAAACCAGACAAGGATGTCACAAAGAAAACTACCGGCCAATATTACTGATGAACATAGATGCAAAAATCCTCAACAAAATACTAGCAAACAGAATCCAACAGCACATTAAAAGGATCATACACCATGATCAAGTGGGGTTTATTCCAGGAATGCAAGGATTTTTCAATATACACAAATCAATCAACGTGATACACCATATTAACAAATTGAAGGAGAAAAACCATATGATCATCTCAAAAGATGCAGAGAAAGCTTTCGGCAAAATTCAACACCCATTTATTATAAAAACCCTGCAGAAAGTAGGCATAGAGGGAACTTTCCTCAACATAATAAAGGCCATATATGACAAACCCACAGCCAGCATCGTCCTCAATGGTGAAAAAGTGAAACCATTTCCACTAAGATCAGGAACAAGACAAGGTTGCCCACTCTCACCACTCTTATTCAACCTAGTTTTGGAAGTTTTAGCCACAGCAATCAGAGAAGAAAAGGAAATAGGAATCCAAATCGGAAAAGAAGAAGTAAAGCTGTCACTGTTTGCAGATGACATGATACTATACATAGAGAATCCTAAAGATGCTACCAGAAAACTAATAGAGCTAATCAATGAATTTGGTAAAGTTGCAGGATACAAAATTAATGCACAGAAATCTCTGGCACTCCTATATACTAATGATGAAAAATCTGAATGTGAAATCAAGAAAACACTCCCATTTACCACTGCAACAAAAAGAATAAAATATCTAGGAATAAACCTACCTAAGGAGACAAAAGACCTGTATGCAGAAAATTATAAGACACTGATGAAAGAAATTAAAGATGATACAAATAGATGGAGAGATGTACCATGTTCTTGGATTGGAAGAATCAACATTGTGAAAATGACTCTACTACCCAAAGCAATCTACAGATTCAATGCAATCCCTATGAAACTACCACTGGCATTTTTCACAGAACTAGAGCAAAAAATTTCACAATTTGTATGGAAACACAAAAGACCCCGAATAGCCAAAGCAATCTTGAGAACGAAAAATGGAGCTGGAGGAATCAGGCTCCCTGACTTCAGACTATACTACAAAGCTACAGTAATCAAGACAGTATGGTACTGGCACAAAAACAGAAAGATAGATCAATGGAACAGGATAGAAAGCCCAGAGTTAAACCCACGGACATATGGTCACCTTATCTTTGATAAAGGAGGCAGGAATGTACAGTGGAGAAAGGACAGTCTCTTCAATAAGTGGTGCTGGGAAAACTGGATAGGGACATGTAAAAGTATGAGATTAGATCACTCCCTAACACCATACACAAAAATAAGCTCAAAATGGATTAAAGACCTAAATGTAAGGCCAGACACTATCAAACTCTTAGAGGAAAACATAGGCAGAACACTCTATGACATAAATCACAGCAAGATCCTTTTTGACCCACCTCCTAGAGAAATGGAAATAAAGACAAAAATAAACACATGGGACCTAATGAAACTTAAAAGCTTTTGCACAGCAAAGGAAACCATAAACAAGACCAAAAGACAACCCTCAGAATGGGAGAAAATATTTGTAAATGAAGCAACTGACAAAGGATTAATCTCCAAAATTTATAAGCAGCTCATGCAGCTCAATAGCAAAAAAACAAACAACCCAATCCAAAAATGGGCAGAAGACCTAAATAGACATTTCTCCACAGAAGATATACAGACTGCCAACAAACACATGAAAGGATGCTCAACATCTTTGCTCATTAGAGAAATGCAAATCAAAACTACAATGAGATATCATCTCACACCAGTCAGAAAGGCCATCATCAAAAAATCTAGAAACAATCAATGCTGGAGAGGGTGTGGAAAAAAAGGAACACTCTTGCACTGCTGGTGGGAATGTGAATTGGTACAGCCACTATGGAGAACGGTATGGAGGTTCCTTAAAAAACTACAAATAGAACTACCATATGACCCAGCAATCCCACTACTGGGCATATACCCTGAGAAAACCATAATTCAAAAAGAGACATGTACCAAAATGTTCATAGCAGCCCTATTTACAATAGCCTGGAGATGGAAACAACCTAAGTGTCCATCATCAGATGAATGGGTAAAGAAGATGTGGCACATATATACAATAGAATATTACTCAGCCATAAAAAGAAATGAAATTGAGCTATTTGTAATGAGGTGGATGGACCTAGAGTCTGTCATACAGAGTGAAGCAAGTCAGAAAGAGAAAGACATATACTGTATGCTGACACATATATATGGAATTTAAGAAAAAAAATGTCATGAAGAACATAGGGGTAAGACAGGAATAAAGACACAGACCTACTAGAGAATGGACTTGAGGATATGGGGAGGGGGAAGGGTAAGCTGTGACAAAGTGAAAGAGCGGCATGGACATATATACACTACCAAACGTAAGGTAGATAGCTAGTGGGAAGCAGCTGCATAGCACAGGGAGATCAGCTAGGTGCTTTGTGACCGCCTGGAGGGGGGGGATAGGGAGGGTGGGAGGGAGACGCAAAAGGGAGGGGATATGGGAACATATGTATATGTATAACTGATTAAATTTGTTATAAAGCAAAAAATTAAAAAAAAATAAATAAATAAAAATTAATATTGTGTTATTTGAACTTGTTATTTTGAATTTTGTTCTTCAGCTTTATAAAGCACCCTTCTTTGTTTCACTTAATGCATTTTAGCTTGAATTCTATTTTGTCCAATGCCAAGTTTGAGCCATCCCCTTTCATTTTAATAAATTTACTGTTACACATTTCTCATCTTCTTTTTAACATCTCTGTTTTAGTCATATCTCTAGTATGCAATGCAGATTTTGGGTTTACTACAATCTAACCTGAAAATCGCTTCTTGCGATAAGTGACAATTCAATTTATATGTATTAATATGAAAATCCTTTTGGACCTCAAGTCTACTATATAATGTTGTTTTTCTATTGAGTATACTTATGTGTGTGGACATTAATAAAATTAGAAATATTAAAATTAGCTGCTAGACTTTCCCTCCTTTTTCTCCTTCACCATCTAAATTCACTCATTATCTCTTTTAGTGCTTACCATCATACTTAAATATGGTCAGGTCTCTGCTACTTAATCTGTCACTTTAAATGATATTCTTTCACTCCCTATAATTATTTAGGAAGAATTTTGTGTGTTCACTCCTTTTTCCAACTTCTCTCCCCATTTGGCCACGCATTTTTGTCAGCTCAGGTGTTTGTACACTGTCAAGGCACACTATACATTTTATTGTTTCATTTATCACCAATTTTTTTAAGTGCTTAAATACATGGTTAAATAAATTCAATGTTCTTCACTTATAATTTTGCCAAAATCTGTCTATTGATTTTTTGGTTGGCTAGATTTTCAAATTTATTTGCATAAACTTGTACAAAGAAATCTTTTGTGATTTGTAAAACTTCCTTTTGCTTTGATGGTTATTTCTGCCTTGTCATTCCTTATTTTGAGTATTTGCACATTATCCATTTTTATTCATTAATTTTACCTCTGATTTTTATCAGTTTTTTATTTATTTGTTTTACTTTTTTTATTTATTCTGGCTCAATTATTTTGCTTACATTTTTTTAGTAATTTCTTCCTCTGTTTTTCTTCAGATTACTTTTTTTTTCCCCTAACATTTTGGAAGAGAAAATTAACATATTTGTTTTCAGCCTTTCTCAGCTCCAAGAATCCAACAAAGTTCAACCATGTAAATAGAAAGAAATACACACAAAAACTGTAGTAAAATTGTAGAAGAATAAAGAAAAAGAGAAAGTCTTCAAAGAAGCCAGAAAAAAATGTTGGGTAACATAAAAGAAAAACAATTAATATATTGATGACTGACTTCTCAGGGGCAAATATGAGACAGAGGTATTTGAAATTTCTTCATTTCCACACCTAAATACAACCCTAAAGATATATGTGCTCACACAAATCAGAGAATATTTATAAGAATATTCATATCAGCAATGTTTTTAATAGCCCCCAACTTAAAAATACAGCTGGCCCTGTTTATCCACAGTTACACATCTACAGTTGATTGACTCTGTGACTGCACATTTTACAGGCATAACTTGGAGATATTGTATGTTTGGTTCTAGATTATCACGATAAAGCGAATATAGAAATAAACCGAGTCACATGAATTTTTTGGCTTCCCAGTGCACATAAAAGTTATATTTACATTGTATGTCTAAAAAATAATGTAATATTTTAAAAATACTTCATTGTTAAAAAAAATTTAACCATCATTTCAGCCTTCAGCAAGTTGTAATCTTTTTGCTGGTGGAGGGTCTTACCTCGATGTTGTTGAATGATCAGGGTTGTGGTTGCTGAAGTTTGGGTGGCTGTGGAAATTTCTTAAAATAAGACAATTATGAAGTCTGCCACATCAATTGGTTCTTTCTATCTGGAACAATTTTCTGTAGCACTCAATGCTGTTTGATAGCTTTTTACTTCTTTCAGAACTTCTTTCAAAATTGGAGTCAATCCTCTAACCTTGCCGCTACTTTATCAATTAAGTTTATGTCATCTTCTAAAGTCTGTGATGCCATTTCAACAATCTTCACATCTTCACCAGGAGTAGTTTCCATCTCAATAAACCACTTTAATCATCCATAAGAAGAAACTCCTCATCCATTAAAGTTTCACCATGAAATTGCATCAATTCAGTCACATCTTTAGGCTCCACTTCTAATTCTAGTTCTTTGCTATTTCCACCACATCCACAGTTATCTCCTCCACTGAAGTCCTGAACCCTCCAAAGTCACCCAGGAAGGTTGGACTCATCTTCTTCCAAACTACTGTTAATGTTGATATTTTGACCACTTTCAATGAATCACAAATGTTCTTAATGGTATCTAGGATGGTGAATTCTTTCCAGAAATTTTCAATTTACTTTGCCCAGATCTATCAGAGGAATCACTATCCTATGGCAGCTATAGGGTTACAAAAAGTGTTTCTTAAATAATGAGACTTGAAAGTGGAAATTACTCTGATCCATGGGCTGCAGAATGGATATTGTGTTAATAGGCATGAAAACAACATTGATCTCATTGTACATCTCCATCAAAACTCTTGGGTGACCAGGTGCTTTGTCAGTGAGCAGTAATATTTTGAAAGTGATCTATTTTTCTGAGCAGTAGTTCTCATCAGTGGGATAAAAATATTCAGTAAACCATGTTGTAAACAGATGTGTTATCATCCAGGCTTTGTTGTTCCATTTCTAGAGCACAGACAGAGTAGATTTAGCATAATTTTTAAGGGCCCAAGGATTTTTGGAATGGTAAATGGGCACTGGCTTCAATTTCAAGTCACCAGCTTCATTAGTCCCTAACAAGAGAGTTAGCTTGTCCTTTAAAGCTTTGAAGCCAGGCATTGATTTCTTGCCACTAGCTATGAAAGTCCTACGTGGCATCTTCCAACAGAAGGCCATTTCATCCACACTGAAAATCTCTAATTTAGTATAGCCTCCTTCATTGATTATCTGAGCTAGATCTTCTGGATAACTTGCTGCAGCTTCTCCATCAGCACTTGCTGCTTCACTCTGCACTTTTATGTTATGCAGAAGATGGCATCTTTCCTTAAGTCTCATGAATCACCTCTGCTAGCTTCACACTTTCCTTCTGCAGCTTCCTCTCCTCTCTCAGCCTTCAGAGAATTGAAGAGAGTTAGGGACTTGCTCTGGGTTCAGCTTTGGCTTATGGGAATGTGGTGGCTGGTTTAATTTTCTACCCAGACCACTAAAACTTTCTCCATATCAGCAGTAAGGCTGTTTCACTTTTTTTTTATCATTCGCGTGTTCACTGGAGTAGCACTTTTAATTTCCTCCAAGAACTTTTCCTTTGGATTCACACCTTGGCTTTTTGGCCCAGGAGGACTAGCTTTCAGCCTATCTCAGCATTAAAAATGCTTTCCTGGGTTTCCCTGGTGGCGCAGTGGTTGAGAGTCCACCTGCCGTTGCAGGGGACACTGGTTCGTGCCCCGGTCTGGGAAGATCCCACATGCTGCAGAGCAGCTGGGCCCGTGAGCCTGCGCGTCCGGAGCCTGTGCTCCGCAACGGGAGAGGCCACAACAGTGAGAGGCCCGCGTAACACCAAAAAAAAAAAAAAAAAAAAGAAAGAAAGAAAGAAAAAAAAAGTGCTTTCCTCGCTAAACTTAATTATTTCTAGCTTTTGATTTAAAGTGAGAGGCATGTGACTCTTCCTTTCACTTAAACATTTAGAGGCCATAGTAGGGTTATTAGTTGGCCTAATTTAAATAGTGTTCTGTCACAGGGAATAGGGAAGCCTGAGGAGAGGGAGAGAGAAAGGAACGGCTGGCTGGTCAGTGGGTCAGTCAGAATACACACAACACTTACTAAGTTTGTCAGGTTATATGGGCACAGTTTGTGGTGCCCCAAAACAATTACAACAGTAACATCAAAGATCACTGATCACAGATCACCATAACAAGTATAGTAATAATGAAAATGTTTGATATATTGCAAGGATTACCAAAATGTGACATAGAGACATGAAGTGAGCAAATACTGTTGGGAAAATGACACCGATAGACCTGCTTGATGCAGGGTTGCCACAAACCTTCACTTGTAAAAAAAAATGCAACATCTGTGGAGTGCAATAAATTGAAGCACAATAAAAAGAGGTATGCCTATCTACAAGGAACTTGAGCATCCATGGATTTGGCTATCTATGGGCATCCTGAAATCCATATCCCCATAGATACTGAGGGATGACTATACTAAAATGTCTCAGCAGCAGAACAGATACATAAATGGTATATTATATTCATTGTATTATGGCATAGTATATTCTTACAATAGAATGCTATATAGTAATGAAAATAAATCTACATCTCATGCGTCAACATGGATAAACTCAAAATCTAATATTAAGTGAGAAAAGCAAGTCACAAAAGAATACACACTGTTTAATTCTGTTTGTATAAAGTGTGAAAACGGGCAAAACTATACAAAATATTTTTAGCAGTACATATATGTGGTAAGTAGAATAATGCCTCCTCCAAAGATGTCCTCCAAGGATGTAATCCTCCAAAACTGTTAATATATATCTCACTTGGTAAAAGAGACTTGGAGGATGTGGTCAAGTTAAGGACCTTGAGATGGGGCGATCATCCCGGTGGGTCCAATCTAATTACATGGATCTTTAAAGGCAGAGACTCTCTTCCAGCTGTGGTCAGAAGGAGACTAAGTGACAAAATCACTTAGGGGGAGACTAAGTGTGACCAAGGAAGAAGGGTCAGAGAGATGCAGCATTACTAACTTTAAAGATGGAAGAAGACCATGAGCAAAGGAATGTGGAGGTGTAATAGGGGCGGGGACCCTAGTGCAGTGGTTGGAGGTCCCTCTCTCCCAACTGTCAGCTTTGCAGAGGTCCTCATGGCAGACAGAGTGGTGAGAGGCAGATCGGGGTTCGCCCCAGGGCCCTCCAGGTCCTCTGGCTTCAGGTTGGCGGCTGAGCTGGGGGACCCTGGGGACAGGCGGGAGGCTGTGTCCTGAAGGGCTCCAGAGGCCTGGCCACAGCAATCCACAGGCCGGGTCCAGGCCGTGAAGCAGCAGCGTACCTCTTCCCCAACCACAGCTCTGTGACCTGATGGTAGTGGCCACCTCCATGGGTCTCAGTCTGTGCAACCCAGCCTCCATTTGGGTGACCCTGAGAAGCCTGAGGGCCGGCGGGGTCCTGGGTGCCTGGCTCTCTCAGTGATGACGGCTGGGCAGGGTCTGGGGACCTGGCCCTGAGGGCGCCAGCAACTGAGATCTGCCTCCTCAGCTGGGCATGGACACTGGCGGGAGGATGCAGACTGGGTGCTGGATGACCGCTGCCGGGCAGGGTAACCGGCCCTTGCAGGGACCCTCTCTTCTTAGCCAGGGCCTGGACCTTGGAGGGCGACAGCTGAGCCTTGGGGCCTTGCCCTTTTTGTTAGAACAGAGAATAACATTTGTTTTGGTGGAGGTTTACAGGAACATCATGACTTGACCTTGACTTGACCTCAAGAACAAAGGATCTGACACCAAGAAGTCTGCAACAACTAATCATGCCCTTTTCTCACCTTTTCTGCAAAAGAGCTTTGCTGAAAGCTTTCGGGGAGTTCAGGGTTTCTAAGGCATGAGCCACTGTCTCCTTGCATGGCCCTGCAATAAACCTTTCTCTGCTCCAAACTCCGACTTTTTGGTTTGTTTGGCCTCACTGTGCGCTGGGCCATGGACGTGCGTTTCATAACAGGTGGTCTCTAGAAACTAGGCAAGAATATGGACTGTCCCCTAGAGCCTCTAGAAAGAAATGCAGCCCTATTAAAACTTTGATTTTATAGCCAGTGAAATCCATGTCAGAACCCAAACCTACAGAATTTTAAGATAATGTATTCATATTTTTTAAGCCACAAGTTTGTGGTAATTTACTATGTCAGCAATAGAAAATGAATACACACAGGTGTTAGGAATTTCTTTTAATGTATAAGAATGCATTAACACAAAATCCAGAATCAGAGAGCATACTCAGGGACAGCTGAGGTTCTGGGAAATGTTTTAATTCTCAAAATGGTAAACGCATGGCAGTTACTTTTATTATTTTTATTATTGTTCATTAATTTGTGCATACACATTATTATGAATGATATATTTTATGTATAAAAATATATTTAAAGGCAAAGCCATAGACTAGGGGTGATGCTATAGGAGGAGCATCACCTTAGTACCCTGATTGGACATCTGCTAAGGTTGTAGATTTGCTCATCAACCCCATGACTAGATGGATGACAGAGAGTATGGGTGACACGATACCTTTCTGCACTCTCTACCCTTGGGGATAACAATGTTGTGTGAATTTGTCATGATCGTGTGCACATCGTGAAACTTACCTATGTTGGAGCCAACTTGCTGGCATCCCAGCCAAGAGGACTTCCACTCAGTGAGAAGATTCCAGCCACAAGGGTCTGCGGGGAGACCATCAGTGGCAGGACCTGGTGTGAGAGGGGTTGTGGAAGTGCTGGAAGAGATATAAGGGAACTGTACAGTGGGTGTCCCTGCACGGCCCTCCTAAGAACCCACATGTGCTCACAGACAGCAGCATCTGGACCTGTGCCATCCAAATGAAAACGCCAGCCCATTCGTGTCTGTCTCCAAAGCACATACACCAACAAGGAGAGCACAGCAGCCAAGACCAGGTAAGTAAAGAGATGTTTGCCCTTCTCTCTACACTTCTCCTCCCGGACTCCTTCCAACCCGGTGGCTCCTAGATAGAGGAGGTTGGGGACAGAGTGACAGAGCAGACTGTGCCCAGTCTTCATTCCAAGTCTCTGGTGCCAAGAACCTGTCCTGCATGCGAAAAAAAAGGGGTTTGAAAAAGATAAAAACTTAAACTGGGCTGGGTGAGTTTAATAACGGAAAGTAACCAAGTAATTATGGAATCTGCCCAGGATATCATCAAGGAATGGTAAAAAGGGATTTGACACAGAAAGGTCAAATAAAAAGCTGTCAACCTAGTATTCTACCAAACTGATACTGCTTAAAAAAAAAAAAAAGTAGATAGTGAAGTGTAGTGTTCAATTTCAAAACCAGTGGGGATTATAGACCCTGCATCAAGTGCCATAGCTCAGCCACTCTTTAACCCTAGATAATTTATCTAGGCTTCTTTTTTTTTTTTACTCATCTGAAAATGTAGACTAAATCCCCCAAAAAGTATATCAGTTTGCTCAATTTCTAAAAAAAGATAATAGCACCTATTTTATAGAGTTTTGAGGGTTACATCAAATTATAGACATAAAGTAAACACCAGGGTGCTTGACACACAGTGGGCACTCATTGAATGTGAACTCAAATGACTGCCTGAGAGTTAGGGAACTCAGAACTCAGGAAGACTTTCTGGAAATGGTGACTTCTGGGCTACAGGATGAATAATAGCCTGCAGAGAGGGGTCCCTGGGGGCCCTGGGGGTTGCTGGTGAACAGGGGGAAGTGAGAACCACATAAGCAAAGAAACAAAGCAGGAAACAGAAGCACTGTGATGTTTGAGGGGTGGGGAAGGGATGGTGTACAAACATTTTCGTGTTCCTGGAGCATAAACTGTCAGTCAAGGAGAAAAGTCTGAAAAAGGGAAGTAAGGACAAGATCATGAAAAGCCTCCAGGGCCCCACTTCATATCCTTCCATGCTCTGCATCCCATAAAAAAGTCCAAACTTTTCAGTTACTATACATACAAGGTCCTTTTGGATCTGGCTTTGCCCACTTTTCAAAATTCAAAAGCTTATGCCGTGCACAGATAGATAGATGATTCCAGCACAACCTGAGATTTCCTGAATGCATTGGAGGTGCCCTGTCACAAAGCTCTGCTCACAGTATTCTCAAGGCTTGAAACAGTCTTATTCCTCTTTCAAGTGGTAAATTCCTTCTTTCAAATTTAATGCAGTTGGCACCACCAACGGGAAGCCTTTTGTTTTAATTCAACAAATATTTACTGGTACTTCTTCATATGTGGCACTGAGCAAGATGCTGAGCAAGCAAAGTCCTTGCCCATGAGAAACAAAAGGCTCATGAGGGAGATGACCAAATAAATAGGTAATGACTAAACAATGTTATGACTCAGATCAGTACAGGGCGCTCGGAGAGTCCTAGACATCTAACCCAAGCCCCTGAGATCAGAGAATGTTTCCCTCATGCCAAGGATTCTCTCCCTGGTTCCTATCACTGCCACTTAGACTGCTAGGAGATGTAGGAGGAGGAAGAGAAGAAAGTGAAGGCGTGATAAAATTGATTGTGCTTTAGTATGTGTCAGAAGCTATGATAAAGCACTTCCATGAGCGTCTTATGTAATCCTCGCAACAATCCTATAAAACATCTAGTTATTATTCCCATTTCAAAGATGAAAATACTCAAGCTACAGAGGTAAATCAACTTGCCAGTGTCACCCAGCTAGTGAAGGGAAGAGCTGAAACTCTAGCCTCAATTCCAATTCCCGGCTGTAAAACGCTGCACCATGCTCTTTGTATAGCAGCAAAATGTCTCCATTTTTAAAAGATGATTGTAGATGGAGGGTGATTATCACAATTCATTATAAATATGGTTTACGTGTCTGTCTTCCTCATTAGGTCACATCCTTCTAGACTCTGGGAGATTCTCTAGGACATAGGAAATAGAGCTTATGTATTATTCACCTATTACCTATGGTCTCCAACAGGTAGATGACTCAGAGTTTGCCTTCAGTAAATGTTAATTTAATGCATGAATGCAGATATGAATGAATGAATCCTTAAATGAATGAATTATCTTAAGAGCTGGAAAGAAGTGAACACATGGGAAAAGCCACAGAGCTTTAGGGGATGGTGACAGCAGGGAACAGGCAAGGGTCCAGGCCAGGATGGCAAGTTGCTAGCATCAGAGAGGTCCAACGGTAGGCAACAGGCAGATGTCCTGGCTGCTAGGCAGATCTCGGCGTCAAGAACTTGGCAGTAGGAAATAGATGGACAAGCAGACTGGCAGGTGGTTGGCAGCAAGGACTTTGGAAGCAGGTAGCAGGGAGTACAGCACTAAAGCAGGACCTCATTTCTTTTAAGAACTTGAGTAATAGTGTGGCACTCCTATTCCAGACAACCAAAGTGGGCATTCAGAGGCAAACGGGGCAAAAACAAAAGGAGATGATCTGAAGCCAGGATTCAAGGTCAGAGCTGCACCAAGAGAGGCTCTAGATGCGGAGCCAACAGGCTCTGCCTACAGGTCTCTCTGTATCGCCTCTTTCTGGAAACCTCTTGCTCTTTGGGCCAAGAGGCCCTGTAAGAACTGTTGGTTAAGCCTGTTTACAGTAATTTATTGGTCTCGTCTGTGGGGATAAGCGGGCTGTGGAAGAAGGACGTCCAGCACATCATTATTAAAGGAAAGTTTCAGTGATCAGGCCAAAACTAGCGGAGTCATCATTGATCCCTCAAATTCTTTTATCCCACACATCCAAACAGTCAGCAAACCCTGTAAACTCCATTTTGAAAATGTATCAAGCTTCTGACTGCTCCTGAAGACTTCCACTGGTATGACTCTGGTCCACACCACCATCATCCCTCATGGAGTCAACTGCAATAGTCCCCTAACCCCACTGCTGGCTTCTGTTCTTGCCCTCCTCCCCCAGGCCATAGCCAGAGTGGTCCTATTCTCATTTTGCCCCATTTTCTATTTGGTTGTTGTCTTTTTCTTATAGATAATTAGTAGTTTTTTAGGAAGTTATGTTATATACACATTACAAATAATCTTCTCAGAGGCTATGGCTTCCTTCATGTCACTCCTTTATGCAGAACCCTCTGATGACTCTCCAATTCTCCAAAAGTATAAGCCAACATCCTGAGCTACAAGGCAGTATATGATTACCTTCTCTTTCTCTTTCTAACCTCATCTCATACAACTCCCCCCATGTGTTCATTGCTGCTGTGACTATGACAGACATACTCTCACCTCAGGGCCTGTGCACTGGCTGATACCTCTGCTGGAATGTTGTTTCTCCAGGTATCCACTAACTCAGTTTCTTGCTTCCTTCATAGCTTTTCTCAAATATCACCTTCTCAGTGAGGCTTTTTGCTCCCCTATGTACAATTTCAGAATCCTTTCCAACTCACATGCCCACACACGGTCCTCTTTTACTGATTTACTTTTCCCCCATATCACTTATAATTATCTAACTTACTATACATTTTACTTATTTACCTTGATTTGTGTTTGTCTCTATTACTAGAATATAAGCCCCATATGGTTAGGGATTCCTATTTGTTTTGCTCCTTGCTTCAGAACTTGTCAAGGAGCTTTTCAGAGCCTTTAATATGCATTTATCAAATCCTAAGAAAGAAATTTAGAGATCAATTTGCATTATCCCAGCTTATTTATCAAGTGAATTTATTGTTTCCAGAGTACTGACTTTAAAGGGAAAACAACAGTTTGAGAGTTCTTCAAGAACTATTGTCCTGAATATAGACAGTTCCCCCTTTTTCAAATTCCTTTGACTCCTAATTGACTAGAAGAGAGATTTCAAATACTAGACAAATATAACATATCAGATATTGCTAATAATCACCATCATATTTCTTCCTTAATCTTAGGTGTGGCCTCAGAATTCTACTCAACACAGTACTAGCAGTAGTTAATTAGAGTTGGTGTGGAGATAAAATGAATTTGCCATATCTGAGATTTTAACTCCTCTCCCAACACAGTATAGCCTCCGCTGACGTTTAAAACTTTATAATGTTATATAACTAAGCCATACTAATCAAGTTTTCCTATACACATCCTGTAATTCTCACTGAACCAACACACAATTTTGATACCATATTGTGGTTTCCAACCCAAATGCCCTCTGCACATCTCAGCATATACAATTGGTCTCTATTCTTTGCTGGTCACTCAGAGGGCCACAGTCACTCATAAGCACCTGAGCATGATCTCTCTGGACTCTATGCTACTCACCACTTCATTTCTTATGCTCTGATTCGTCTACACAACCTTCACAGAGCCCTGCATAATGCCTTGCATCTTGAAGGTGCTTAATATTTTCTAAGTAGCCGTCAACCAAAAGTATAACCAGTAACTTTCTATTTAAATATGTTATATGCTCAATCTCTCCTTTGAATTCTTATTGCAAATCTGCAAGCCATTCTAAACCAGTCCCATGCAATACAAAGAAAGTTTTACGTGTGCAGTTCCATGGGCTGCTTTGATCCTGTGTCATTTCTATGCTGTGCAGTTGAGAGTTCTGACTGTAAAACATACAATTTCCTTTTTCATCATTCTCTGGCCTACCTCCTGGAAAGAAAAGATAAAAGCACATTATCTTAAGTGTTCTCATTGATCTCCTCTGGCAACTTCATGTATGTAAAGCCTATCTCACTTGAATTATAAATTCTCAATGAAAGGTACAATATTTTCAACTGCATTTCTATTCCCCAGAATGCCAGTACAGATGCTTTCTAAGAGCTTTGTAAGTGAATTGGTGAATGAATGAATGAATAGATGGAAGGAACTTGAATAGGCAATAATTCAGGATTAGGTAAATGCTACTAATATTCAAATGTGAAGACAGGTGGGACTAAAGTATTTTCATATCGTATTTTAACATATTCACACTGTAAAACTAGTTCACAGAAAATCAAGAAATCATGGAGACATTAAGAAGCCTTTTGCAATGTGAGTATAGATTTGTCTGATCTGCAACTTATGTATATTTCAATATGGAACTCAAAAATTAGTCACCTGGGCCCTTCTGGATACTAGACATCTTCAGCAAACTATCCCTCTCCATACACATATATACAAAGATCTGTGTTGACTTTATGCACCTCTGACTTTATACTTGCTCTGCCATGAACCAAAACATAGTAAAGATGGTGAGAAATTAAACCACTGCCTGTCTCCCCTCTTCTTTCCATCCAGCTCTGGAAGTAGGTCTCACAAAGCAGAAGCCTATTCCACAATCCCGCAACCGTCATCTACGGGCCTTTAAAAGTCTCAAAATAATACAACATTGACCAATAAGTTCCAGAACTTTTCTCCATCCACAAAGAATCTGACTGTAATCATTGATCAGCATCATATTCTCTAAGTGAGATAAACATTTCACTCTTTTTCCATGGAGGAGCAGAGGACAGTTGTCCAACATTACATGATCGATCTATTGGACCAAACAGAACGTGAGTATGCAGAGTTCATCTACTGAGAACTTCTATCAAGTATTTAGTGTGACTCAAAAACAGCTCTGTATTGTCAAGCCATTGTGGGAATGGCTTGACGATATAGAGTTTATGGTGTACAAAATGGGGCTTAACTGATAAAAATCACATGAAGGTGTTTAGATCTACTTCAGTAGACTCATTCAACTGAAATGTGACAAATGCCAATTACCCTATAAAATCACTAATGCTATTCTGAAAGAATAATATTGAGCCCTTTAAGTTCAATGATGGTCAGTTAAACAATTAAGGAGACATTAATAACTAATGATTTATTTAAAAATAAAGTATATATAAAATGTGTAACTCTAATTATATCTCATTTTATATATTTGGGAGGCAGACTGTCTTGTCTTTCTTTCCTTTCTCTCATCTCCTTCAAATGTTAATGAAGAAATACAAGTATTTTTTTTGTCTCCTCTGATTCTGCACACTTATTTTTTTAATCACTTTTTAAAAATTGAAGTATAGTTGATTTACAATGTTGTGTTAGTTTCAGGTGTACAGCAAAGTGACTCAGTTTCCATCTAAATAATTTCCCTGAGGAGAGCCTGTCTCCAAAGTTTGAATGAAACTAGCCGAAGAAACATAAGAAGCCCCACGTACTAAATATAAAGAACAAGCACGTATAAGTGGTCATATTTTAGCTATCCTTCCACACATCACTCTGGAGAAGTCTGTCCGGATGGAGCAGTCAGGGTTTCCTAGATTCAAATGAACTTCTTCCTTTTCCCTCCACTTTTCAAAGATAAAGCAGTTGTTTTTAAATAAATGGGCACGTGGGAAAAGAGAGAATAAAATGTAAAGATGTTACATAATTTCCTTCTGAAATAACCTTTGGAGGATACCAAACTAACTGAGGTAGATTCCCTGTCTTCTAATGATGACAAATACCCTTAATTATGAGTAAATATGCTATAAATATTATGATGCTCTGTGTTTTTCCAGTATCTCGTCTGCACATACTTTGTCTTCAAATCTTCTGTCTGCCTCCTATAGCAAAATCTGCTGCTGCATCTGGATTCTCTCTACTTGAAAAAACACATTCATAATGTCATGGAAATGTTCATGATCAAATGCTGCTTTTCATGTTTACCACACAGCTGTTTAGTGATGATAAACCCAGTGAGCTCTGAAATTCTGTATAAAGAGAAGAGAAGGCATCCCCATGGCCAAAATAAACTGAAATCCATTTCTGAGTCACTTATAATCATTTTATATAACATTTACATTTTTTTGCAAAAAACTTGAAAACATAATGCCAGGCTGTAGTATACATTAATAAAGTTTATTGAGTTGAATGATTGACCTATCCATCATTTGATATCATTGGAACTCCAGATATTTCCTAAGACCCAGATATACACACGGAGGCTGCAAGTGATGAAGGTCATTAAAGCAGTAGCTGGTTCCACCCATGTCTCTAACACTCAGAACATGGCAACGTGTCCAGTTTCTAGAGTGCTATCACTGAAGATTCTGGCTAATACACAAAGGATTACACAACAAGCTACAACTAGGAAAGAAAGTCACCGAGAGGTTACATTTGAATTCAGCAAGTAAATGAGTAGCAGAACAGCCAAGTTGTCATAGGTGCAAACAATTGCCCAAACAGCCATTATTACAACTTAGGGAAGTTCACAGAAGTAAGATGTCTTTCTTATCAGGTATGTTTGTTTTAAAGTTGGTTCTAGGAACACTACTTTGGCATCTAGTTGAGATGTGTGTCATTCCATGGAGCCGTCTTTGACAGGATGGGGGGGGAACAATACGGTCTATCTGTGCACTTCTGGGAACCAATAGATTCTGACAGGCAGTAGTGAGATCCAAGAAGAAGTGTCAGGAAAAATAAAGAATACTTTTTAAGTGTGTTATTTATTCATTCAGTCATGCATTCATTCACTAAATACTTATTGAGTATGCACGATGTGTCAAATCCCATTCTGGGCATTAGAGATAAAACAATGAAAAATGTAGGGAACCCTCTTGAGAGACTCTATCGTAGAGGGGGATGAGGAGATAATAAACAAGTAAACAAATGCAAGCTGATTCAGATAGTGAAAAATGTCTGGAAGAAAATAAAGCAAGGGGATCCAACAGAGAAGAACACTGGAGCAGATTACATTGGGTGGTTGGTTAGATAAGGCCTATCTGAGTAGGTGATATCTGAGCGGAGACCTGTGGGATATTTAGGAACCTCCTATGGGGGAGGGGGGGCGGGCAGAGGAATCCAGACAAAAAGAACAGCAAGTACTGTAAGTTAGACTTATTCAAGAAACAGGCCGATGTGGCTATAGAACACATAGACTGGGACAAGATTAAATAGATATTTCTATGCTGTGCTAAGGATTAGGGTTTGTACTTAAAGTGCAATGAAATCTCATTGGAGAGTTTAAAGCTGAAGCGTGACGTGATCTGGTTATGTTCTCAAAAGATCACGTAGCTATTGTTTGGAAAATGTGTTGACAGAGGCTTAGACTAAGGTTATACCAATGGGAAGGGAGAAAAGTAGATGAATTGGGGCTACATTTTGGAGACAACATGACATGCTAATTAATTGGATGTACGGGTGAAAGAGACAAAGCAAGGATAACTTCTAAATTTTTGTCTGGAGTGACTGTGTGGAAACAGAAGAGAAATGGGTTTGGAGGGGTTAGATATTTGGAGTTCTGCTTTTGACGTGCCTGTTAAACATAATAATAGTATCTATCCTGTAGAGAAAACAAGAAATCCATGTGAAACATTTACCTCAGAACCTGGCACACAGTAATTGTTCAGTAAAAGCTATTATAATTATCTTCAAGTGAAGATGTAAAAGTAGTTGACATAAAAGAGCTCTGGAAGAGGTCAGGTGGAGATATAAATCTGGGAGTTATACAGAATTCAGTGCTGCTCAAACCATTTTTGATGAAGGACTGTTTTATTTTCAATGCACCGTGCGTGGACAAATACTTTTGTAAAATCCAACAAAAATGAGTTACTTTACAAATAAAATAAAACATACAAAGTCCAACTAACTAATGTGCTTGGATGCCAAGGCAACGACAAACTGCTATAAAAGTTTCTAAGTCTTCCTCTCAATTTCTAAACATATCTCTCATTAGAGACCAATAAGGAACAATTTGCAGACCAGCACAAGCCCAGGGAATACACTTTGAAGATCACTAGTATTCAAAGGCAGGGTGTAGCTAGAGAGGAAGGCCCTAGAGCAAGCCGAGACACAGTTCAGTCAAGTAGGGGTGGAGGTGGGGAAGTCTAGGAGGGTGTTCAGGAAAGGAGCGTGAAATAATAACGCTGTTTGAATGCATAAGCACACAAGCAATGGGGAACTATATACATTTACAAGTAATCAGTTTTAATAGGTATAAGAAAAAAAGCCTAATCATTCCTGCCAGGAACTCATTCCTCTTCCCACAGATGCCACATCTGAAGAGAAAGACACCCGCTTCCCTAATTCACCCTCACAGACACTTCAATCTAATCATCGGAGATGCAATCTAGCGCTGAGGATGCATTAAGTATCCAAAGCTCCTTCACTACCAAGCTGGGCTCCGCTTGGGAGCAGCACAATAATCAGACCTGATCGCTACGGAGCTGTCCGCGAAGGATGCTTCAGGCCCCAAGCATCAACACCTCTGTTAGTAATTCACTACTCTTGACCTGTCATCAGCATCTCTCACTCAAAACTCTGGCTCCAGGGGTCCTGACGTCTGAGACAGAACATATGCCCCAGACCCGAGAGCATCTGTGATCATTCTTAGGGAAAAGGGTCCGATTCTGGCTGAGGACTTCAATAAAGTAAAGAACCCTTGATAAAGTCGAGTCTTTTGGTAAGCAACATTTGCTTAACTTCACACTTCTTTGAACCCTCACGCAGGGACTGCCTCCACTGGGACCCCGCCGCTGCACCTGTTTTGTTCCTTAAAGACAGGATTCTGGTTTCAAACAATCGCCTGAAGCGCAGGGTAAAATAACGCGGGCTGCGTGCGGGTGAACGTGAAGTTGAATGAGCCTGGGCGCGAGAGCCTCTCTCATCAAGGGAGGTTCCCAGGTCTCCAAGGTGCCCGCGAAGCCGCGGACCCCCGGCGCCAGAGCCCGGAGCTGCAACCGCGCCCCTCCGCGCCGTGGGCGCCGAGCCGAGGCGAGCGCGCGTGGGTCTGGCGGCCCGGGAGGGGCGGGGGCGCGCCGTGACTCAAGCGGTCCGCACGCCCAGGGAAGAAGCTGCACCTCCGGCCGAGCCGGGCGAGGGGCTGCGCCCGCCCTCGGGGCGCATGCGCGCTGCCGAGAGGCTCCCGCTCCCTCCCCGCCCACCACTCCCTCCTCCCCCTCCCCCACCCCTCCCTCCTCGCCTCTCTCCCCTTCTCGTAGCCAGCGAGGTGCTGAAGTTGGGCGGATGGCAGCAAACCGGCTCCGCTAGAGGACCGAGCAGCTCAGCCTCACGCCCCCGGACCCATCGGTGCGCTGCCCACACCTCCAGGCGACTGGGTAAGATGTTGCCTCTGATACCGAGCGGTGCTAAGTAAATGACATCAAAATGTCTGCTTTGCACCGATGGATGAATTTTTTAAAGGTGTGGGGGGGTGTGGAGGTGAAGGAAAGAGGGGGCGGAGAGTGCCACTGCCTGTGCCCGGGCGGGGCAGTCAGCTGGCGCGGGGGTCTCGGCGCTGCCCGCGGCGCCGCGGGAGGAAGCCCGGGCCGCGCCGCTGGTTTGCGAAGTTGGATCCCGCGTTGCAGCCTCTGCGCGGTCCGCTCGTCGCCCTCCGGCTGCTGCGGACCAGCTGGGCGAGTGTCCTGCCGGCCCAGGGAGCCTTCAGTCGGGTCTCCGGAGGAGAGCTGGCCGCCTTGGGGATCCGGCAGCGAGGTCCGGGGGCGGCGGGAGACCCCGCGGGGCGCGAGGACCTGCCGATTGGGGTGGCTGTTTGTTAGAAAACCGAATGTGAAATTAACAGTGTCCAATCGACCGATCACCTCGGGGTGGTATTTTCTCTTTCTTCACCTTTGGGAAAATGCAGGTGGTGAAGGTGTGAGCCAAACGGGGTGCAAAAAAATGCATACCTTGAGCATCGATAAAACATCGGAGGTGTGTGGGTAGGGGGCGGGGGCCTCTTTTGTTCTCTCCCCTCCCTCTGGTCGGAGGGAAGGGAGTTCTCGTGTGCACGGCTTGAGGCAGGTTTCACAGCCTTCGAGGGGGCGAGGAGGTGGAACGCCTGCCAACCCCCTAGCCGCTGCCCGGGTGGGTGTATCCGAGGCTCTCTTGCTAGAGGTGATGATGATTCTTTTCATTATCGATAGAATTACAGTTTAACAGCGGCTTACCCGCCAGCCTTCCTGCTCCTCTCCCTCTTCTCGTGCTGCGGCAGAGGCTGGGTGCAGACACTCGGCCGTTTCCTCTACTCCCTACCTCCCTGTCTCTGTGAAAAATGTCGGAGGACTTGAGGATGGCGGAGAGACAGAGCTGGCCTCGGCAGCCGCGGAGGGGAGATGCTCCTCGCGAGCGGGAGGCTGCTGGCAGGGCGTCCGGGGCAGCCCGCGCAGCCTCAGGAGTCGCTGGGCTCCTGGAGACAGAGCAAGGGTCGCCCGGCCAAAAAGATGCCAGCCGTGCGGGGACCCGCCCTGCGCCCCGGGGCACCCACTCACCTGGGACAATCTCGGTCGCTCCAGCAAGACTGATCCTGGCTCCTGGCATAGTAGTTTTCCTAACCACTCTGACCCTTCGATAAACGTTTCCTTACTTAAAAGAGTCACTTGAAGGTTTGTCTAGAGAACTTTGCAATCTTCCCACAGTTGTTTCTTTTTCTTTCAAAAAATCGTTTCGCAGCCAGACTACTTCCATCATGGGGTGGCTATCACAAACAATAGAGAGAAATCTTGTAGTTGGATTCCCATTTAGAATAAGCGTTTCTGAGACTGCCATCTGCATTTCCGGCGTTCATACATACTGGTTTTCCTGGTGATGAACCCTCTGAAAATCATTTAATTGGAGAAATGAGAAACAATTTTCACTCCTGTAATGAAAAAGGATGTTTTTCTCTCGGGTTCATAGCTGCTAGACATTATGTGTGTTTAATACTTTTGAAAGCTGTGAAACACTTTGGGTAAATTGTATTTGTTTCTAAAATCCTTTGTGACAACAGTAGCAGGTATCTATGAAATATACACTTTGCACTGCTATCTAATGAAAAGGTGGTTTGTACTCATAAATTCAAATGAATGAGCAGTTTGACCTCCTCCAGTTAAGTTACTATTATTAAGCTGTTTCTTCTGTTAGCAGGAGCTAAAACAGTAATTAGCACACTCATGGGAGAGGAGACATTCACTATTTTAATAATCTTAAAAACTGTATTTAAAGACATCATGGTAGGGTCGTTTACTTACAGTTTTTAGAAATGAGAAAACAAGTGTTTATCACTACAAAGGATTAGATGGTATCATTTATTAAATAAGATGAATCGCCATGGCAATGGCACCTGATCTCAGAGCCGTGGGCACTCATCCTTCCTCCTGAATTTGTAGTCTGAAAGATTAAGAGAACCACCTAATTTACAGAACAAACAACATAAGGTGTCTCTTGTGGCAGATTCTACCCTTTTTGCTCTGGTTCCTCAACTACTCCTTGGTGTTCAGTGGCCATAGAAGGGGATTAACAAGGAGATTAATTTGTTCTTCCTGTTCATTAATAAGGCGTCCATTTTCCTGCTCACATAGATATCTCTCTGCTTTTAGGGATCTTCCTACAGGGTCCTAATTTATTTGAACTCATAATGTTGAAAGTCTAAGTCATTATCATTTCTATGGACTTCATATACTTTTTAATAATAATAATTTTAAAAAACCCCAAAACATTCCTTAACATTTCTTACCACTAGGGCCAGGAGCTTTGAAGAAAAGGAGACATGTACATATCCTCACCCACATGACCTTATTATAACAGCCAAATCTAAAACTAAATTGATAAAAATTCTGGTTGACTCACAGACTAAAAAGCAAGAAAGCATTTACCTGTTAATTTACAGTTGTAGAGATAGTGCCTTCATAGTAGAAGCCCATTTGCTGAAAGGCATGGGCTTTTCTGGAAAAGTGAAATGTGGCATGGATAAGGAAATATGGAGCCAGGGTGGATGGGGACCCATCCAACGACATTTCTGCTGAGAATCCTTTTTCTGATAGTGCATCTCTGCTTACTTAACAAGGAAAATATTGCACCATCCAGAACGGCAAATGCAAGGACCACTGTATACTCAGTGGATGAGAATAATTCTATGTGATGTTAAAAAGCATTTTATTTCATCTGATTACTACGGGTAGAGTATAATCATGAATTCATTGTAGAGGCTTAAAACTGTATGACATTTCCAGGGGGTGTCCTGGATCCTCGGAAATATTATACGTTTTTATGGAAGGCTTAAAGAAATAAAAATGTCCTTAGGTGTAAGTAGCCAGGTCGTTGTTTGCAGTACACGGGCCTCTCACTGTTGTGGAGCACAGGCTCCGGACGCGCAGGCTCAGCGGCCATGGCTCACAGGCCCAGCCGCTCCACGATATGTGGGATCTTCCCGGAGCAGGGCACGAACCCGTGTCCCCTGCATCAGCAGGCGGACTCTCAACCACTGCGCCACCTGGGAAGCCCTGCCAAGTCGTTTGATATTAGATTGATAGATACTCTCACCCTCACTATCTCTTCCCATCTCCACTTACCCCCCAAAGACTTCCCTAATATCCAAAGAAATTCCTTTATACTGTTATTCCTGCTGTGGTGCCATACCTAGCACAATATCTGGCAAAAGGCAAGTGTTAAATAAGAACTTATTCAATGAATAAATTTTGCAGAGTTGGCATGGTTCACAGAAGACTTCCAAGATTTTTACATTTTTTTTTTTAGAAGAGTGCTCATATTCATTACCAAATATACTAGTTTTAGATTCTAAAGATCATGTTCATGGTCCTACATCTTTGGAGGAAACCATTTTTAGAATTGTCACTTTGTGAATATGCATGTTTTTCCTATAATATTTCTATTGTTGATCTGTTTCCAAACAAAGTTTAAATTACCTGTGGGCAGGCATGGACATGATGAACACGAGCTTTGGGTCAAGTTGACCTTAGCTTTTGTCCTGGCTCCTCCATTTAATAGCTCTGTCGCCATGGTCAAGTTACTTACCAGCTCTGAGCCTCAGTTTCTTCAGATATAACAGCAGGATAGAGACCCACTTCCTAAGATGTTTGCAAGCATAAATGTGGTGCAATGTGTATAAAGTGCTGAGCATGTGCCTTGCATGTTTCCCAATATCTAAAGAACCACTATTGAACATATGGGGAAATTTACCACAGGTTCGTTTCCTATGAATAAATGGGACATTTTTTAAAGAATTAGAATCATATTGTAGAGCTTCATACTTGCTTTTTTAAACAACTGACATTACTTTGTTGACGTTTCCCAAAAAATTGGAATTGGTATTTTTAATATAATTTAGTGACTGCAAAATAATTCATCTTATGGCTGTCAATTTATTTGGCTATTCTTGCTTTTTTGAATGTTGACATTATTTACAATATTTCACTGTTTTAACTGACGTGTATCCTAAGGTGTAGGTTTTGTCTGCATATCTATGGCATTTTCTCCTTTAGGCTTGATACTTAGAACATCTAGTTCTCACCAACAAAAATATCATCTTTTAAAAACTCTTTGCTAAATCTAAATGCCCATGGACAGATGAATGGATAAAGAAGATATGGTAAATATATATAATGGAATATTACTCAGCCATAAAAAGAAATAAATTGGGTCATTTGTAGAGATGTGGATGGACCTAGAGTCTGTCATGCAGCATGAAGGAAGTCAGAAAGAGAAAAACAAATATCGTATATTAACACATATATGTGGAATGTAGAAAGATGAACCTATTTGCAGGGAAGGAATAGATACGCAGACATAGAGAACAGACATGTAGACATGGCGGGGGGAGGGGAGTGTGGGATGAATTGGGAGATTAGGTTTGACATAAATACACTACCATGTGTAAAACAGATAGCTAGTGGGAACCTGCGGTATAGCACAGGGAGCTCAGCTCCATGCTCTGCGATGACCTAGATGGGTGGGATGGTGGGGGGGGGGAAGTGAGGGAGGTCCAAGGGGGAGAGGATATAGGTGTATATATATAGCTGATTCACTTCAGTGTACAGCAGAAACTAACCCAACATTGTAAAGCAATTATATGCCAATAAAAAATAAATAAAAATAAAAATAATTGTGCTAACTTGATAGATGAAAATGATATTTTTCAAACTTTTAATTCTTTGTTTACTAAGAATGCTGATAACTTTTTTGACATGCTAATAGCCATTTTTTTTTGTCTCAAAGATCGCTTGTTCAAGTCTTCTGCCCATTTTTCCATTGTATTCTGAATGATTTTATTATTTGAGTGCTAATGTTAATTTTAAAAGGCAAGGCAAAAGCAAAGAAAGGAAATGCTTAGTGACAAAGAAGACACGTGGCAAAGACTACAGAGATCTTTGTGGTTGAACGGCTCTAGCTCAAATGGAGTGGCACGAACATCACCAAAGGCTGGAGATGGATCAGCCACAGCATTAGGGCTGCTATGTGTCCATAACATACTGCCACCTGCCACCATGCTGGGGCCTTCCAAAGTGCACAGTTCCTTTTACTAGTTGAGGTCTGTCATTTTTTCTGTTTGGGTACTATGCACACACACTCACACCTTACTAACAAGAAGCATGTATATCACATGACAAGCTCTCAGATTTTCATTGATTGTTTATGGCAGTTGCCAATGTTACAGGACAACTTTTGAGTTTTCCTGAGATAAATGAGATTAAAAGGAAATATGGGAGTAGATGGAGGTCCTCTAGAGCATTAATTGAAGTTTCTCATCAGAGTTAAATCAATTAAGCTTCACTATAAGGCCATGTCATATTAGAATCCTGTCTTATCTCATTTTTAAACTGAAGGTGAAATTTAAATATTTAAAAGTTGAGACTAATCTAGTACCTTAATGAGCTCTGTATCTGTAGTGTTTCACACGATTCAGTGCTCTGATAAGTTCCCAGTTTTGAATTTTTAAATTCTGTGGCTATTGACAAATTTGGTTTCAGAAGCTTAAATATGTAGCTTGGAAAATCTATAAAGTCCCTTAGATATTAAACTACCTAGACAGTGTAAAATTTTATAATTGTTGCTGGTTCCAGTTTATCAAATATAGTAAAGCCTCAGTAATTCAGAATCAGTGAACCTGGAATCTATAATGAACAGGAGGCCCCTGTAGGAGGAGCAGTGAGCTCTGGTGGAACAGAAAAGCTCGTTTCAAATAGAACTGGGTTTGAGTTCTTACTCTACTGTTTTCTAGATGTGCAGGCTTTTTCATTGAATTATATAAATGCTTTATACTTGAAATTCTAGAATGAGTAATAAACATCTAAAATCTCTCTGAATTCCTTAAACTTTGTATTTGAGATTTTTCAAAAAAAATCTCTGTGTCAGTAAATATAACTTTATTGTAGACAATGAATGTGGTTCACAAAGCAAATATTTACTTCCTTGGATTAGGTCACAGCCTTCTCACAGTACTTCTGATTGGCTATTGAAACACAAAGGTTTTAATTCAAGAGCCATGGCATTAAAAGAAAACAGACACAACCCAGGGGAAATTATGACATAAATGAAACAAGCAGGTAAGTGTTTATTTCATTTCTTTAATTATCTCGGGTCTTCCCAATGGCATTGTGAGTTAAATCCAGTGAGAACCTTTTGTGAAAGTTGTCAACACTGTCTGTATCTCTAGTACCAATAAACGGTAGGGGCTTGTTTTTTTCGTATATTATGACAGGCTATCTAGAGATCTTAAGAGTCCATTTTGTTTCTAGGAAAACTACCCCATGTCTTCACCCTGTTTCCCTCAACCCTTCTACTTTTTTCAGGCTTCAATGAATCAAAATCAACAAATATTTGAAAGTCTGCTATAAGAAAAGTAGCAACCTATGCAATTTAATTTAGAGGGTGTGAAAAAGCATATGGAAAATTGCCCTTGAAAAAAAGAGACTTTAGGGCTTCCCTGGTGGCGCAGTGGTTGAGAGTCCGCCTGCCGATGCAGGGCACCCGGGTTCGCGCCCCGGTCCGGGAGGATCCCACGTGCCGCGGAGCGGCTGGGCCCGTGAGCCATGGCTGCTGAGCCTGCGCGTCCGGAGCCTGTGCTCCGCAATGGGAGAGGCCACAGCAGTGAGAGGCCCACATACTGCAAAAAAAAAAAAAAAAAAAAAAAAAGAGACTTTAGAAGCAGCTTATGCAATTTGGTAGAAAGAGTGCAAATTTTGGATTCAAATAACCAGAGATTTAGCCTTAACTTCGTTGAGCCTTAGTGTCATTATCTGTAAATTGAAGATTGATTGTACATACCTTAAAAATGTCGAGGGAGTAAGTGAAATTATGTCCATAATTTGTCATGTATTGACAATCACTATGCAACTGTTATATACTGTACTAGAATTCAATAACGAAAAATAAACCCAAGAATAATTAAAATAATAAATAAAATAATTAAAATAAACCCAAGAAACATCCTGTAGGTAAGTGCTTGAAGGGATTTTCATTTCTTACCAGTATTTGTCTTAACAAATGGGTCCTTATTAATGTTGAGGCTGCTCTCCGTGTGTCTGCTGTGTAATTCTTTCCTGACCAACTTGTTTAACCAACCTGTTAAGTGAACATTCATTCATTCATAAAATTCTTGAGCACCTACTATGTGCCAGGCTCTGCGATATGATTTTGGATGCAAAAAAAAATGATTAAACATGGCCCCTTTCCACAAGTTCACATAGAGGCTTCTTTGACTTAGTATTATTTTACTTTCGTCAGGTGAGCACTGGTCATTCTAAGTTTACAAGTCATAACTAGATACGACACGGAAGTAATGAGCAAGGATCTCCTTCGGATTTAGGAATTTTAGGCTCGTTGACCTCAAAGTGTAGAAACCTCTGCTCCTTCTACACTTTGAGGTCAGTGAGCCTAAAAGCTGCTAAGCAGAGGCTCAGATAAGGGGAAGGGAGAGCAGGAAGTGGCTCTGCTGGTGGATGATTTACCATCCACCACCATGTCCAAACAACAGAAGACTCGAGGCTCAGCCCTCTTTGTGAACCCTCCCCAACTCCCAATTCTCCCTCATTAAAGTGAACAAATTGTTGGCATATATGTGTACTGTGCCTTTTTCCCCCTCACTTAAAGGCTACCCTGGGCAATCATCATCATATAATTTCAGGTACGTTAAAATGTTGGGTGAGGGGGTGAGCAAAGGGAGATAGTGAAAGTGATAGCCCCACCCTTCCTAAGGCTCTGCATTTCCCATACAATAAAAATATTATAATTTTTTATCCTGATATTATTGCAGTTCTTTCATTGATAACAATCTTTTTGTAATATAGTAAGTTGACCAGAAATCCAGAATAATCTTTTCAGATATGAAAAAAAAAACAAACCCACATTTGATTTTGAAGAAAACAGTCTTCGGCACCTACTTGTTGAAATCACTAGAGTGATCTCGAAATCTAGCAACTGGATTTATCCTGACCTAGGATGATTTGATACCATTTATAAAGTCAAGGTAAAGACTTCAAGTCCTTCCTAGCAAAATGTTTTGAAGATACAGTTAAATTGCCGGTATATGGTGGTGAAAGATATTGACATTATGAATGAATTAACTTGAAAGTAAGCTAAACCCTCGTTTCAGCCACAAAATTTAACTCGCTAATCATTAAATCTTTGATTAGGCTGTTAATAAGTAACTATATGTGCTAATCTGGGGTTTCAACCTATTTCTTTCTCAATTTATTTCACTCAGCACCACCATACAGCATTTTGCTGGTGACCTATGAGTTTAGCATGGTCAAGACTCACTAGATAAAAGCACAGGAAAAATGAATATCTTTTTTGAAGGCACTAAGGCATGGTTATGCTATAAAGCAATATAATAACCAATATAATTTATAAACTGTTATGACTAACTGAATGCTGCATTTTGAATTAGAGTAGTAAATACTTTAATGTAAATTAGAGTACTAAATACTCCTGTGTGAATTGAAATATAAAATTTTCCCTTCCCTACTGTTTGGGTGGAGTGTAACATTTCACTTCCCCATTTCCCTCTTACAGTGTTACTAGCAGCAGTAGTGGTAATAGTAGTAGAGATATCTCTACAGAGATAAATTGAAGAGGCAGGAGTATAAATTCTTTGTACATCAAACACTCTACAGAAAAATAGGTGTTTATGTTCTTTTATATAATTTTTAGGATAGTCACACAATTTTGTGCCTGAAATTTAAAACATATCAAGAACTCAAATGTTAAATCTCTCAGGGAAAAACACGAAAACAAAAAAAAACCCTGCTGTTTTATTTCATTCTGCTGGTCAAGAATAAACTGGCCTACTGTTCCTAGATTAATTCACTTGCTTCTCAGAATAATCCCATGAAGTAGGTTCTGTCATGTTGGTCTGTCTCTCTTCATGTTATAAACAAGGAAACTGAAGCAAAGAAAAGTTAAATTACGTGCCCAGAATTAGTCGCTATTAAGTGGCAGCCTGTGTCTTTAACTTCATTTCTGCGGATTCTAAGACTTGATCCTCAAGGCCAGGGGTTGGCAAATCACAGCCAATGGGCAAACATCTGGCCCACTGCCTATTTTTGTTAATAAAGTTTTATTGGAACACACACACACACATACACAAGAATAAACTGGCCTGATTGTCATATCTCTGCTAGTTTATGAGTAAATGATGTTGGCAATTTTGATTCAAGCTATTAGAGCCCATGTTTTCTTCATCAGCTCATGTCCAGTAATCTGAATTTTTACTGTTGAAGAAATATTTCAGACTAAATTACTTTTAGTAAATCAAGTGTTTAATGACCCACCTATATTTATATAAATGATGGATTTAGTTGAAGGATATATTTATGTATAATTTTTAATGCTGAAAACCAAGGGATAGAGAAATCCTTGTATACTGGAATTATTGCCAAAATTTAATATTTGAAAAGATGTTTTATGTGTCAGTGTTTGAGAATATGGGTGTGTTTTCCCTTTTTGTTTATGGGTTGAGAGCAGGAAATAACTGATCTGATGCCTGTGCAATCATAGCCAAGCACTGGGGAGGGGATGATACATACTTGAGAATCCGAGGGGAGACACCAGTGATGTAAGAAAGAAAGTCAAGTAAAAAGCAGGAAGGCTGGACTCAGAAAACGAGACTATTAGCTAAAAACTTATTACATCTTAAGGGATAACATCATTCAGTACATTATTATGTAACTCTGCTGTATTATGTAACCACCTCCAGTTTCATAAATTCGTGTGACCTAATCTTAAGAAGGTAATTTTTTCCACTAATTCAGTAATTTCATTGACTCAACATCTGAGTAATACAAGTGGTGTTTTGTGAGGTAGAATTTCATTAAATAAATGTTAATTCAAGGAAGGAAAAAATGTACAGCACTTTTCTTGACCTGACATAGGTTATGTTGAATAGTTACAAAATTCTTGTAGGTGATACCCAAATTCAACCACATTGATAAAAAATCTGCTCCAAATTTTCTATTTAAATGTAACTACTTCTAAATCCGTCTTATATAAAATTAACTTTATTTTTGTGACATAAAGGGATCTTTACACTTTGCTTTATAATACCAGCAATGAATAAATGCACATGTGAAGCTTTGTTTTATTGAGCAGTGGGCAGTACAATGACTTAATGTCTAAACTATTTATTAAGACTTCAGGGGAGTGACAAGTGTGCTTGAAGGAGATTATTTTTAAGGACATGTAGATTTATGGCTTAGTAGGAACACTGAAAATACTTATTTAGTGAAGCTTCTTATTACAGCCAAAATCAGCGTCGGCACTGAGTGTACTGGCCTCTGACCACTAGCCCCAGGAAAGCCCCAGTCTGGTTAGGGCTCAGGGAAAAAGAAGGAGGTCATGTGCTTGGAAGTAGAGCTCACAATGTAAAAAAGTGAATTATGAACAGGCAGAAATGATGGAAAGAGAGAGTGGTCTTTTGGTGCACCTATAAATATGCCTCCGTGGGTCTGATTTTCCAAGTGTTTGCATTCGATTCACAACTTGCCTTCTCGTTCAGCTATGTATTCCTTTCACCCTTTTTGTTTCCTGCCTCCTTATTCACAATTAATGCAACTAACTAGAGCCTTACTCTGGAATTGGGAATAGTATAATTAAATAAATCATAGCCAAGGCTAAAGGAAACTAAAGACTAGTTGAAGAAAGAAAATGTGTATGTAAATTGGGATTACTGTTATATTCTAGGAGCGAAATAAAATGCTGTGAGGAACTTTAGATTCATTTTAGATGGCCAGACCAGGATCTGGCAAAAGTTTTTTTGAGGTGGTAATATTTTCTCAAACTATTGAAAGTCGGAAAATTTTTTTAACAACTTTATTGAAGTATAATTGCTTTACAATGGTGTGTTAGTTTCTGCTGTATAACAAAGTGAATTAGCTATACGCATTGTGTATATGTGCCACATCTTCTTTATCCATTCATCTGTTGATGGACACTTAGGTTGTGAAAGATAGAAATTTGACAGGCAAAGAATGGCCTTCCAGGCTCAAAGACAATGTAAAGAAAAAAAAGCACAGGACTAGGAAAAGTTGAAAAATACTCTGTGGCACAGTTTCCCAAAAATATATAGTACATGCAGGAAATCACAGGATAAAGCCAAGAAGGAGACAGATACTGGCAGGTGTTAATATCCAAGTGAAAAGCTAGCATTGTCCTTGACAGACCCAGAGTGCCATGGACACCATATGAGTAGGGGATTACAGGGTGAGGACTGTGCATGTCAGGTCTGGGCAGTGGGGAGGAGAAAGGCAGCAGGAAGACGGGTTCAGCTGTCCAAGTGAGAGAAGATGAGGCCTGAACTGGGAAACGGCCAAAGGCCAACCCAAGGCAGTAGGAAGATGATGTCATGAAATCACGTTCCACTCAGAGCCTTCAGGATTTGGCCACCAGTGAGATTTAGATGTGAAAAGACCCTTAAAGCTGATATAGAAGATTTGAGCCTGTGTATCTAGGTAATACAGATGCCATTAAGACCTGGAGAAACCAAACTGATGAAGAGGCTAGGGAGGAAATAAGCTGAGTTCAGCTTGGGGAAGGGTTTGCCACACCCATCAGAGTTCTAGCAGGTGTTTCGCAGGCTGTGGATTAAAAGCCTGGTTGATTCAGTAGGAAGCAACAGGTCTGCTCTTAAGCTATGTCAGTAGAGGCACAGAGTGTCTAGAATGAAGTTGATGACACTTCTTCAGTATTCTGCATTTTTCAAACCATAACTAAAATACTGTTGTGAACTTCTTTCCTCTGGACACCGTGGTTAGAGGTTTGCGATACAGATGGTAAAATGAACAAAAGCCAGTAATTCATGTGAGAAGTGATTAGTGGAGGCATTTGGACTTTCTTAACCTGGAATAGAGTGGTCCCCCTAGAGAATATGTGTGTTTCTCCATTTGAAGAAGAGCCATGTGAAATGATTAGACTCATTTGAAATTGCCCCAGTGACATAATGGGAATAATAAAACCATATGGCAGAGTGGTAAGGAGATAATATGGGCAGTGCCCTGGCACACATTTGGCATTTAGTGTATCTTAGCTCCTACTGTTACTCTTAAAAATAGCATTAGAACCAGTGGCACATGTCACTGAGATAGATTTTGCCATCCTGTTACACTGAGATAGATTTTGCCATCCTGTTAGGAATAACTTTTTAAAAGTCAAGGCTGGCTTGGTAGATGGGCTGCCTTGAAAAGTGGTAAGTTTACTCTCAAATGCTCAGTGGACAAAGAGCTGGCAGAGATGTTATAGAGGAGAGTTAAGGGGTTAGGAGGGAAAAACTGCAAAAGGCTTCATTCTGACTCCAAGGTGCAAATCGCTCCAGGGAATTTGGAATGCAAACTCAGGAGAGAGGCTAAAGCTAGAAATAAACCTTGAACATCTTTTACTTAGAGGTCACAGTAGTAAGTGATTGCCAAAGGAAAACGTGTAGAGAGCAGTGAGAGCTTAGAATAGAATCCTGGAGGATATCTACATTGAATGAGCATGTGGGAAAAGAAGGAAACTAAAATACATACATACACACATATATATATATATATATATATATGCATTCATACATAAGATGGTCAGAGTGAAAAAAGAAGTGTTAAAAAGAGAATGAAGACACTATAGTATACCACGAAACCAAGGAAGTGGAATTGTTTTTAACCAATTTTCTTCATATTTATATTAATCTTCTAAAAAGATTGGAAAAAGGAGACAGTTTAAAGAAGGAAGAGCAGCTGAGTCCTGTCATGTGGCAGAAAGGGTAAGATCAGGACCAAGGCAACATGTTAGATTTTGCAATGAGGAAGTTACTTGTGATTGTCTAGAAAGCACTTGTGATTAATGATTTATACACTTTCTATTTCCAAAAGGTTTGAGGCAGCTTAAATGAAAGCACTTTCACAGAGGGCAATGAAAATTAAACAAAATGAAGATAAGAAGCCACAAAGAGAAATAAATAGGGGGAGGGGGTGAACGGCCACAAGACATGGATAGGATTGTTTAGGGTAGGATTGTTTTCATAACAGGAGGATTAGGATTGTTATCATATGGGTAGGATTGTTATCATAACAGGGGTGCTACATTTCAGCTCTGAGGTTCCAGCAGCCAAAATAAAAGGGTTTACAGGACAGGTTACCTAGAACCCGTTAATGAAAGAAAACAGTTTTTCAGGAGTTTTTTTTCCCCCCCTGGCACTAAGTTTTGTGAATTGTATATTCTATGGACTCTTAGATAAGGAACAGTGACATATTAGACTATGGGGTCAACAGTGGTTCTGCTGAATCAGGTGCAGGCTTGCTTTGAATTGCTGTTTCTTTTTTAAGCCCTTGAAGGTCAAGTATATAGTATTAAGATGAAGTCTGTAAAAGCCAGTAAGGTACTGATAATTTTAGATGAACTGGACATCTGGATACTCCTGAGTCTGAAAAATCGCATATAAAATAGCATTAGAGATGAGGGCATCCTAGACAGGAGATACGAGGACAGTTCCAGGTACATGGGGGAGAGAGGGCACTATGTGCCTTGCGACCTCAGGCCCTTTGCACATCCCACCCCCTCTACCTAAACAACTGTCCTCCTGATGGTTCTCATCACCCACATTTCAGTTCAAATGTCACCTCCTTAAAGAGACCTTTTCTGTACTCTCTGACTAATGTTGGCCCTTCTTTATTCCTTCCTTCATCTGTCACTTTTTAATAATAACCTGCTTTATTTAATTCATAGCACTTACTGCCCTGTTAAGTTATTTTATTTATTACCAGTCTCCCTCCTTCCAACAGAGAGAATGTAAATTAGTACACCAGACAATGCCAGGAACAGAGTAGGTACACCATATGTGGAAGGAAGGAATGTTTTGTGGATGGGGAGGAACTCAGTTCAGTATCGATGTGATAAACTAAATGGATGGTAGTTCTGGCAACAGAGTAAATTCTCCCTAAAGTGCTAGCTGAGAGGAGGAGGAGGATGATTATGATCATGACAAATTTTGTACTGGGAATTTTAAGAACCCTGGGGCTTGGAAGAAGAGCAGAGATTCTCTGTACATTTTCCTTTCCACTCACGAAGCAGGGGTACTGAGATGAATGGTATGTTCATGAACATTCATTCATTGATCAGGGTTCTAAGGGGAGGAGCTTAGGGAAGCATACAAAGGGCCCTACATTGTGGCAAATTCCCTTTTCTTCTACTTTTGGATAAGACTGTTTGACATTACCCACTTAACTTTTGAAGAACATCTTTCAAAAATATCGTATGCTATTTTAGCATAAATAACGTTGCAGTACTCTTTCTAAAAGTAAATAGCTATTAGGTGCCTCTCCTGTTATGATCCCTCCTGGCAACGAACAATAAAACCCCTATTGTGTTAAGGAGTGTCATTGTTGGGGGAGGGGGCACATGTATGTTGGCAGCCCAAGGAATGCATTAAAATGGCCTCAAGTATAAATCAAGTCACTGACATACAAATAGGAAAGCAGAGGTGCCCGTTGAGAGAAGCTCCTGCATACTGGAGAGGAAACCGGACCCAACTGGTGCAAGACTGAGGCCAGAATAGGAGGTGAGCCTGAGAACACATGGAGCATAGACTAGTTGTTTGAACGAACTATGGAGAGGAGAGGACTAAATAGAGAAGACGTCATGGCAGCTTGAGGTGGGCAGCAGAACCCAGAAAAACTTGTTTTCAACATTTATTTTAGGTTTGGAGAGGACTAGGGTTGTTGGCAGTGAGAAGCAAAATCATCAATGGAGAAGGTTTGGGGAGAATGCCATGAAATTTCTTGGAGCACTGATTTTACTCATTCCTGAGAAATGTAAAATGTTTCTATATAAAAATAAAAACAAATATTAGGAAACAGCATATAATATTTATCATTCATTCATTCGTTCATTTAATGTTAGACCTAATGCTTAGAAGGAATTTTGATTATTTGAGCCCTATTTTGGGCTTTGCTTCCAGACTCTAAGGTACAAGTCTGGCATTTTAGAGGTAGTGTAATTTCCCCAAAGGTATAGACAGGCAAGGGATTTTAGAATCATAGAGCATAATAAGCTCAAAAGGCACCTTGAAACTATGTGAGTCCACAAAAATAATGAGTTCTTTTTTTCAATCATCTCCTCATCTCTAATATTTTAACTCATAGGCAGAAGAAAGATGTCGTGGGACAAATATTACAAAAAAATTTTTTTTCCTAATGGCTTTACTGGAAGCATCCAAAATGACAAAAAGTGTTTTCAGCTTAGAAGAAGGCAGAATAAAAAAAAAATCTAGTTTTCCTTGCATACTGAATGAGGAATTTTGATCATAATATTAACTATATTACTTAGTCATTGACCAAATGTTTGGCTGTTAAAATAAACAAGTAAACAAATGATTTCCTACTTATAGTTTGTTAAATTGTTCCAGAAGGGGATGTTGCTCTAACAGTGTTGCCTTTGTGTAATGAGCAAAAGTAAATTACTGTAGTTTTGACCAGGTATGAATGCAAGTTTCAAAATGAAAATGAGTGTCAAAAGAAGTCACCAATTCATTGGGAAAGCAGCTTTCTGAATGCAATTTGAAATAAGGTTGATTTTCATATATGTTCATTCTCTTATTTGAAGGCAGAGTAGTGAACTGTCATTCAAAAGTAGAGAGATAAACAGGAAATTGAAGTTCAGATAATAGAAATTAAAAGAAGAAATCAGTGTTTAACTGTAGCTCTTTCAAACCACAGAACAGAAACCAAATTTGCCTTCTGTAATGTTTCGTGGTTGGTTGTTTCTAATGTCCCACTCCATTTGGCTTCTATAGGAAAATCTGGGAAGGAGGAACAAGTGATTTTGGAAAAAAGTTGTAAAGTAAAAGGAATTGATGCTGAATAAGAGGCAGAATTTTTACATATGGTTCATCCAGTGAAGTTCCTCTCTTAACAAATGCTTATTGAGCATCTACTATGTGCCAGGCTCTGTTCTGGGAGATTCAGATTTATTAGAGGACAAAACAGACAAAAATGCCTGCTTCCATGAGGCATATATGTTTGATCTTTGATTTTTTTTAATTGACTGATAGAGGGAATCCTTTGTAAAAACATTCAGGGTCCTTTGTGAAGCTGGGTTATCAAATATATGTACAGATAATGTATTACTAATAATATATAGTATATGCATATGTTATATATATTTTTCTTTTACTCCTCCATTAATTGCAAATAAATGAGGCTAAATGAGAGAGTACCAAAGGCATAGTGGCTGTATCAGACTGAAATATAATGGGAATTTTCTACATTTAATTCTTTAAGAAACTGACATGACATCAGTCCATTTCAAATCAATATATTGTACTACTCCAAATATATTAATTGCAGTTCAGAAGATACCAGAATGAGAGGTCAGAGGAAGGAGAGTCCACTATCCTGCCTTCTCTCATTCAAGGAAATATAGAGCTGATAACATCGCAAGTTCTGGGCACCAGGGGGAGAAGTGAGCTCATTTTTCTTAGGCTAGAAATCTGACTTCCCTCCAGGAATTTCCCAGGAGTGAGCTGCCTATTTTATCCTTATCCCTTAACTGTTTCTTGCATTTGCCTGCCAAACTTGCTTCCTAGTGTTCTGGGCTCTGAGGTATATTTCAGAGAATTTAGAGCACAATTCACTAATGTAGAATTTTGAGGAACATCAGAAAATTTAGATCACATTTAACAGAGGTAGAAAACCAAAAGGAATATGTTCCTGAAATGTGTATTTAAGCAATAAGATAGGAATGCAGTTTTACTGTGTCTGAGCTCTCAGAAAAAATTATATATGGAAGCAGCATAATGTGCAGAGCCAGAATGGGAGTGAAATGAATGAAAATGAATAAAGCTGTAAAAGAGAAGAGGCAGCTTAAAATTATGAGGAAGGATGTGGTCTTTTTTTTTTTTTTTTTTTTTGACAGGTGTTTAGCAGATTGCCCTATAACTGAATTTCCAATTATGTTATAGGAGAAACAATATTTCCTAAGAGAACTCACATGAAGCAATCTGACCTCCCCTTTTACCTGTGATTTGTTTTAGTTCATAATGACATATGCAGAATCACAGAATGGCTTTGTTTTCAACGATGGCATTGAAGCAAGAACTGATGAACTATCAAGAGCTGTTAGGGATTTGATCGCAACCAAGGGGAAATGATGGAAAGATGTTAGGGATTTTTTTTTTTTTTTTGCGGTACATGGGCCGCTCACTGTTGTGGCCTCTCCTGTTGCGGAGCACAGGCTCCCGACGCGCAGGCTCAGTGGCCATGGCTCACAGGACCAGCCACTCCGCGGCATGTGGGATCTTCCTGGATCGGGGCACGAACCCGTGTCCCCTGCATCGGCAGGTGGACTCTCAACCACTGCGCCACCAGGGAAGCCCGATGTTGGGGATTTGATCGCTACCAAGGGGAAATGACGGAAAGAAATCTGAATGTATTCCAAGAAAATAAGCACCTAATGCTTAATGGTTGGTATTGTATTTGTTTTGCAATGATGGGCTTTACAAATTTACAAGTATTCCACCTCCACTTGCGATAATTTAAGGCTGAACACAGCAAGTGATATTTTTACAGCTGAAACTTTTAAATAATAATTTTTAAAGTTATGTATTTTTGGATGGCATTAAAATTTAATTATCATAGTGCCTGATATGATAGAAAATATAGTATAGACTTTAAGAAGTTTATTTTTACTAGTGATTGTTTTATACAATGTGAAAATTTTATTACAGAATTTATTTAGTTTAACTTAAAAGAACAATTAAAGACTTCATAGTGAGATGAAATCAATTGAAAGTGTTAAACTTGTGTTGAACTTGTTTTTTGACACTTTACATATAACTATAATATTAGATGTTCACAAAAAAACTTGGTGCACCAGTGGTTCTGAGTATACTGCTAAAATGATGTTTAATCTTGAGATGGGATTTAGGAGAACCGAGTTCTGGCTATAGCTGTAAAGTTGCTCAGTGGACTCATGAATCCTGGCATGACAAAGAACTGTAATATTCAGATAAGATCACTGTCAATGTCATCATGATATTTATGGTGCCTCTCACTAGTCATCTGGGATTGCTGATCAACAGTGGACCCTGATGCTTCACGAAGTAGTGAATTCTCTCTCCTAAAGGAAGATTTCAGATGCAGACTCTATATTGTTTGAGGATGAACCTCTCCATTCCCTTTCTTCCACCATTGTCCTACTTGCAAAGACTAACATACATACTTACCTCCACAAAAGGGTTTCTATTATGCCACTTCTGTGTCTTTGCTGAGACATTTTTCACCTAGGATGCTGTACACGTGTCCCTTCACTTTTCTAAATCCGACCATCTTTGAAGGTCTAAGCTCAAGTCCTGAGACCTTCATAAATCCTTGTTTGGCCACCTCCAAGTGACCTCTCCCTCTATGGAAACTTTCTACAGCATAACAATGACACCTGCATTATCTTCTCCATGAGCAAACGCTTTCCCTTCCCATATTCTTATCAAAAGGTGGCACCTACACAGTCACCCACGCTGGAACACCAACAGTCAACCTTGACTGCCCCCCTCACACCCGGTTCATATCTAATCTATCCCTAACCTAGGCTTAGTCTACCTCTTGGTTACTTCTTACCTCTGCCCCATTCTCCATTTCTGCTCTTCCCATTCACCATCAGCATCTTGCCTGGACTACTGCAACAACCCCCTTGCCAACATTCTCACTTCTCTCCACCTGTCCTTCACACTGGTACCAGGATGACCAAACATGTCACTCCTGATGCTGCCTTATACTTAGGAAGCATGCACTGTCTCCCCATCATCTGTGGATAAAATTCAAATACTTTGCATGGCTCTGTCCCTGATTCCTCCCTCCCTGTCTGCCTCCATTGCTCTTTTATTCTCAGGCACCTAATACCCCAGTCACATTGAATGAATGAATGAATCTATCTTTAAAAGGTAGGCCAAGCTATTGTAAGTCTCCTGGTTTTTGCTCGTGATGTTACCTCTCGATGGAATGTTTTACCTGCCTTTATGTACTTGGAAACTCTCACCTTACATATTGCTTTCAGTAGAACTACCTCTGGCTACTGCAGGCATAAATCTGTGCTTAGTCCTCCACAAGTGAATACTTGATACAGACTTTTATGATCTCACAGCCAAGTTATAAGCTTGTTGAAAGTAGGGATCAGTTTTTTTGAGGGTTGCAGAAGCTTTTCTTTAAAAGCCCCACACAAATAATAGGTCTCTAATAAGTATTTATGTGTTAGCTCTCTGGGAAGCTGGAAGCTGACCTGTCAACACTCTTTGAAATAAGTCATGCTTTCTAACCCAGCAACAAAGTAGACACAAAGTAACATCTGTTTGCCAGGTAGCCCAAGATTAAATTGGTCTGATGCAGTAGACATACTTGGGATGCCTAGGACGGATTCACTGAAATTGACCAGATTCCAAATTCCATGAGGCTACTCTGCCTAAGGTTTTTATCTTGCTTTGAGTGAATCCCCAAATCCTCATGCCGGCCTGCAAGGCCCTGTGTGATCTGTCCACAGCTCCCTCTCCAGCCTTCTACGTCTACCCCATACCTCTCTGAATCCATCACTTTCCACTCTCCCCGCTTGCTACTTGGCCCAGACATACAGCTTCTTATCTGTTCATGCAGTGGGCCAGAATATTCCCAACTCAGACCCTTTGTTCCTCCTGCCTGGAATGTTCTTCCCACAGACATCCATGTGGCTCACTCCCTTACCTCCTTTATCTTTCTTTGTTCAAATGTCACCTTTCAGGGACACCTTCCTTGACCACTGTTTAAAATTGCAAGCTGCTCCCCTCTTTTACCTTGTTTCTCTCAATAGTACTCAGAAGTTCTGTGTGATTGTTATGTCTTTTATTCACTACTGTATCCCAGGTACCACACAGAGCCTAGCTCAAAGTAGCCGTTCAATAAATATTGGCTTAATAAATCAATGAATCCATGTGACATTTGCAACAGCTCTTCCTATATATCCAACAGATATATTTCTCTTTGAATAAACTTTATGTCCATGATCCAATTTCAGGCCTGGTAGTTAGTTAATGTCTGACCTTAGTCAAACACGGTTTGGATTAAGAGTCATTTATCTTGGGTTTTACTCCTGGCTCTGTCACTTTCTAATTATGTGATGTTGAGCAAGTCATTCCACCTTCCTGGGTATGGTTTGTCTCATTTTTAAAACGGGGCTAATAATACCTAATGATTACTAGGAATAGGACAAACTATAAACTTCTGTAAGCATGTTAGTTGGTAACTATTTTTATTTATTATCTGTGGGAGGAGCTGAAGAGGCAACATAGCATAATAAAGACTTTGAACATAATAATCAAACAGACATGGATTTGAATTCTGTCTCCAGCACTTATTAACTATATGACTCTGAGAAAATTTGCCTCCTTTCCTATAAATAGGGAAGATATTTTATTCATTTCAGAATGGATTGAAATACCAAATGAAGTAACATAGTATACCATGTTTCAGCAGTTCTAAGATGCACATTTTTTCACATTTTAACATTTCAGGAATCAGTATGCACTTTACAACTGATGCTGTCTTCAGTTCAGTGATGTGCGGTATGTACTTCAAAACTTTCATATGTGAAGCATGATGGTAATTATAGTTCAGAATCGTTCAGGTCACTGACAATTTTAAGATATTTTCCTCTCTTCCTTTATTGGGAAAAAGTGGCCTTCAATGAATAATGATAAAGTGGTCAATTTTGTCTTAAAATATTTAATAGCCATTATTTTGACAGGTTGTCTTTAAACTTTGTTTTTCTGATTTTACCCAAAAGAAAAGAAATTATAAATTAACTTAAAGCATTAACCACGAAGTAATTTGCTCAGTTTATTTTCTCTTAATAAGAGGAAGGCACTTTGTTTTTCTGTGTCCCTCTCCCTGTGTCTTCACCTCTAGTTTGGTTTACGCTTTCTCTTCCCTTCGGATTGGTCATGAAAGGCAAGAATAGAAGAATATCCTGGCAACCCAGCGCCACACTGTAACATAATACGGTTGCTAGGAGAAGAGAGTAGCAGCTGCACTTGAAAAGAACACGTGGCTCTCTCATCCCAGAGGAGTCTGTGGGCTGTGGCCGGGACCCACAGATCGAGGCAGCATTCTCCACCCCGCCTTCTGCAGAAGGGCATGGAAATATAACTCTCCTATCATGCCCTACATAAATGGCAGGAATATTTTATACCCCATTTTAAATCAAGTATAAACACGAAGGGAATAAAAAAGTTACTACTAACAATGTCATCATAAAGATATGTAACATTTCAGCCCATTATTCCTTATACACTCTTCTCTTAAACTGAAATGACTAATCCAGTTTTCTAGTCTAGCAGTAGGTCATTACTCAATGTTATATCATCCTATATACCTTGTGGCTTGTGTAGTGTCCTGGTTTTCAGTTAACAGAATTAGAAAAGAATGAAGGGTGCTATATGGGTTATTGCAAGAAATTCTGCACACATTAGCCATTTTCTTTGTTCACTGAACTATATAAATTCTGAGATGGATGTAGTAAATTTCCATAATGACTTTCAATCCAGAAAGCTCATTGAACAATTCATTTTATTCATTCAGCAATTATGGTTGAAATTCTACCAAGTCCCAGCCACTAAGTGTCAGGGCTGTGCCTAAAATTAAATATTTTAGGATAGAACGCATAAAACGAGAAACATACATGATGAAAATAGAATGCCTAATGTTTGCATTGTACTTTTCCTTTATGTGAGGAAGGCACCAAAATGTTTTGGGCTTAGCCCTCATTAGCATTTGAAAGAAAGTTAATATTCAGAAAAATAAATATTGTGGGAACAATCCATATAAGCCAGCCCGCAGGTGGCAACTGTGATTAGATTCCTTCACATACACAGAGGCCCTGGAGGGACTCTAAGGGGCACTGCTGTCTGTGACATTGGGCTACAGCCACAGGAGTGAGATGGGCTAAAGAAAGCCAATGAACTATCCCTGAATCATTTCAAGGAAACTTGGATAGTTGTCCATCGTAATGTTTTCATGATGTGCTTAATGGGCTCTGGACAAAGTCCAAACTCAAGTGTACATCTATTAGATTCTATATCTACATTTTTTTAGACTCAGGAACATCTGATTCTGTTCATCTATCTGTACGGCCTTTATAATTCAGCAACTTTCATTTTTCCTTTCTCTGAAGAATTTGTTAACCAGATCAACATGTAGGAAACCCTTCTAACTCATGAGCCGTTGCCAACTGATTCTTTTTTTCCCTTTGATCCGAACATTAAAATATGAGAGCATTAGCTTCCATTTGAGTATGCTTCCATCCAAAATAAAAATGGAAATAGATTACAGAGTGATTGGGATATGACTTCAGCATGGAAACTAAATATATTTTTTTCTTTGATTAGGAAAGACTAAAGATTTATCCAATAATATCCAATAAAATGTTCCAGTACAGCTTATTATTCTACTCCTTCAGAGCCCAAATCACATTTCTAGGAATGTAACAACTCTAGAACTGGTCTTTCTGTGTGTTCACATATGTTTGTACACACACATTGTATTTGTAATTCTACTTAACTTGAGAGACGTCTGAGTTTTGTCAGTTTTACCCCTAGAGAAAATGACGGAGTGTGTCTCTGGTGTATTGCAATTCCTATCCTCCCTACTGGTGTCCCGTCAGACCTTTCACAGCATTCATCTCGTGTCTACTGTTAGGACTTAATGAAGGACTGAGGTGATAAGTCTTATCACTTCCCGTAATAGAAGGCTGTGAAGGAGCAAAATGTCTTCAAAGTACAAAGACAGGTCACTGCGTTGATGGAAAGCCAGACAATGATTTGATGTTTCACTGGTAGTTACCACTTCACAACCACCCAACATAAATAATCACCAAGGGAGGCATATACTATTAACTGCTAAGGTCAATCCTACCCATCCCCATTTCCATTTTATGAAGGGATTCTGCTGTATACAGCAATGACATCTGCCATTACTATTTTTTTTTTTTTTTTTTTTTTTTTTTTGCGGTACGCAGGCCTCTCACTGCTGTGGCCTCTCCCGTTGAGGAGCACAGGCTCCGGACGCACAGGCTCAGCGGCCATGGCTCACGGGCGCAGCTGCTCCGTGGCATGTGGGATCCTCTCGGACCGGGGCACGAACCCACGTCCCCTGCATCGGCAGGCGGACTCTCAACAACTGCGCCACCAGGGAAGCCCTGCCATTACTTTTAAATCCTTAGCATACAATATAGTCACGAATAGAGTAGAATAAGCATGAACTTTGAAATCTATAAGACTAGGTTCAAATATGAATTCCAGTGTTTAGAGCATGGGCAAATTTGCTTAGATTTTTTGAAGCTCACATTTTCATTTGTAAAGTGGAGAGAATATGTACCTGATAGAATTATAAGGAATAAATTAGGTAAGTTAAAACATTGAGCAATAACGTCCCATATTTATTAGTACTTAAACTATTGCTTCTAGAGAAACATTGATACGGAGAATTACATTAGAATATAAACAAGAAAGGACAGATAAACTGTGACAAATAGGAGCCTATTATTGCCTCTTAGAGAAAATAATATAAAATGTATACAATGTGGCAGGGTATGACACACAAGTAAAAATACTGTCTTTAAACACATAAATTGTCCGATACTACTTTCATATAAAATTTTGATTAATTAGAACACTCAGGAGACAGGAGCCTCTAGGTAAATGATCTGCCAGGTTAATTAAGGCTTAACAAGTTTCCTTTAATTTCATGGGGAAAAGTCCTGTCAAATTGAAAATGTATTCGTTCACTTTTCTGCCCCCTCAAGGAGACTGTCCTGAATGTAGACTGAGCTGGGGGCTGGTAGCATCTCGAAAATACCATTATTAAAACTAGTTCTCGTTTAAAGGGTTATAGATTTAAAGAGAAGAAGCTGAAGGTGGAGTAGCCAAGTAACATTGGAGGAATTAAGTGCCAAGTGCTATGACAAATCCTTTCATGAGTATCTTCTCTTTGAATCCTCATAATAATACTCTGAGAGTATTATTCTCCTTGTGGAGTAATAACTGGACAGATGAGGAAACTGAAGTGTAGAGAATTTAGATAATATGTTTACAGTTATTGAAGTAATGAGTGGTGTGAGCAGAATTTGAATCCAGGACTTCTGGTTCAAAAGCCTAATATCTTTTTTCCACCCAATCCATTCTTTACTTTTCTTTATAAAGCTACTCATAAAATACAAAATCACTTGGATTCCAGCAAGAGAGAAACCTGATGTGGGCAGAATGCATATTTCCTCTAAGGACAGATACAGCTATTCTTTTTCATTTATAAATAAATTTTAGAAGAGTTTTTCTTATAATTATGCTTCTCTAATAATAGGGTAGAACCATAATTCAAATTAAGTCAGGATTATACTTATTTTAACTTCATCCCTCCCCACAGGTACTTAAAATGTAGTCCAAATCTTGTCCACTAACTGTTTAAAAAAATTAATTAAAAGTTCTGAAAGTACCTAAATGTAAATCAATAAATATTAAATATAAAGACAAAGTCACTTTTCACTAAACTCTGCTAGAAGAAAAGGAGAATGAAAGGTATAAAAGCCATGGCTTCATTTAAAAAGTGTGTACAAGGGAAAGGGTGGATTCAACTTATTTCAGTTAAATGCCATGTGGATGTGTGTGTGTTAATCTTCATTCTGCAATCTACTATGTCTAGATCATATCATAAAATGTATCATCCAACTCAGTTTCACTTTAGAAAGGCTGTCACCTTGAGCTAAGACATGTGAATATGAACAGTTCCACACAAATCAGAATGAACGGGGCCCCTAACAGTGATTGTAAGAATCTTCCACTCTGGTATTTTTGGCCTTTCTTTCTCTCACTCCCTTGGTGCACCTCCTTATAACTCTTCCTAGGAACATGATGCCTAGGTCATCCTTCTTGCTCACCATTGCCCCTTCCAGACCAGTCTCTCCCCGTCCTCCCTAAAAATCTCCAAATTTGAACCTCATGTAATCAGATAATATCACCCTATACCACTCATTATTGCTGTCATCCACCTAATTCCTGTGTCACTCCCCCTCATTTCTCACCAATTTTCATTCTTGGTGTACTGTCACTCTCACAGCCTTACTTCTAATCTTAATACTTTTAGAGATTCATCCTAGGGTTCCTTACCCTCCATTTTTCCTGGTGATCCTGTTCTCCATCCTGTGGTAGACACTCACTCCCTTGTCATGCCTCCTTAAACTGACGCATGGCAAATTTCTGCAACTCCCCCATAATCTCAATATTGGGCATCAACTTCTCTGACCCCCCGCCTACATTACTCGCTCATTCTTCTCCCAGATTTCAGCAATCCCTTGACCAAAACTTGGTTAATTCACCATCCTTCATCCCCTTGATATCTCTCACTCCTGGCTGCTGAAGCTTATTAAAAATTCATCTCTGGATCACTATTGTCTAAACCCTACTAAATGCATAATAGTTGTTCGATAAACACCTGTTGAATTAAAGAAGAAGAAATGTGTGTAGTGAACATTTAAACCCGCAGATCCTTTTCCTTTGCTTTTGCTCTTAAGAAACTTTTGACCATTCTCTCAGGCAGTTACAATGCATATTTTATCAAAAGCCACAAATTACAGCTGACTTGTTCACTGCTTTTTCCATGATTTGCCAAGGAGCAAATAAGTCAAAGTGCCCGTTAAGCTATTACATTTCATTCTTAAATTACAATCTGACAAGATACTGAGTTGAAACAGCCACAAAACAAACAGATTCTAGATGGTTCTCCTATCAGCATTGTTATATCTAAGGAGACTCTCATAAAGGGACAGTCTATACATTTGGCCATGTTTTTCAGATGTTTTCTATCATCTTTCTGAAATTCTTCAAGAAAAGTTAATTTATCTGAACTAAACATGAAAATCGGAGGTTTTCAGTTTTAGTCATTCAGCCTGAAGACATGAAGGCCAATTTTTTTATCTGTCAAATTTGAATGTCAAAATTTTATAAAGGAAATTTTCCTTATAGAAACAATGTTTTAAGTTTTAGGTGTTAAATGAACTATTATTTACATGGCAGTGGCCATATAGCTATAGTAACCTGTGACGTGGAAGAGACTAGAGGTCCATGTCTATCATCTAGTTTGATCCTTCTCCTGTTAAAGAAAAGGAAGGGGAAACCCAATGAGATTAAATGGCCGACTTACTGTGATAAGGAAATGAACCCAGGTTGACAGCCAGGATCTCCTGTTTGGAGCTGCTAAAGCTTATTGAGCATGTAAGTGGGGAGCAAACACTTTGCCAGCATTTTACATGCATCACAAAATCCTCACAATAAGGTAGTGAGGTAAGTCTTATTATCGTTAACTCTGTTTTTTAAATGAGCAGACAGCCCAGAGAGGCTAAATAACATTTCAATATCACACAGCAAGTGAGATTCAGCCTCACTGAACTCTTGTTTCCCTAACACTTTATGTCTTTCGTAACCCTGTGCCTTTGCATATGATGTTTCTTCTGGCTGGCAGTCCTGTTGGGTTAGCTCTATTTCCTCCATCCTTATCACCCAACTGAGATGTCTCTACTTTCACAATCCACTCCAGCCCTCTCCTCTGGGTTCCAGTAACACTTTGTTCACAACTCTATCAAAGCCCTTATTTTGTAGCATTATGAATTATCTATTTATGCGTCTTTCTTCTCACAAGACTATTAGCTCCTTAAAGATGCTGTCTTATTTTTCTCTTAGATTTCTTGGACTTAACAGTTATCTAAGACATAGAAAAGGTCTAACAAGCGTTGGTTGGATGACTAAATTCTACGACAAACTATGTGTTTTAGAGACCTGAACTGATATATTAAAATTTTCAGGGCTGAAAGCAGTTTGGATTTTAAGTATTGTTTGTAGTTATTTGCAAGCCAAGCTACAAATATTTCTCATAGACTAAATAATCAAGTCCCTTCCCATATGGAGAGTTATGCATTTCCTTTTATGACTCAGCAAATATGACTAATATATAATTAGATCATTTTTCATAATCTTCCAATAAAATTGGAGAAATGGCATTCTGGTAAAACCAATTTGAGATTCTTTCTCTTAAAATACTTATTTCAAAGAATCACTTGGAGTAGTTTTAGAAATTCAATTCTGCATCTCTGTAGAATAGTGTGTATAACTCAAAAGTCTGCTATATTACAGATTCAATTATTAAGTAGATAGATTTTCCTAGAGTAAATACATCTTATATTCAATTTCAAAATCATTTATTAAATGGCAGCATTTTTCCAGAACACAAAGTAGAAATATTTAAAATTATTAATATCACAGTACCATTTCAGAAATGTGAAATGTTTCTCCTGTTTTATTCATGTTTTTTTTTTTTGCTGCTTCTGTCTTGTTGTTGTTGTTTTGTAAATATCACATGGTGGCCAAGATATACCCCCTTAAATTCCTTTTCATAGACTCTCTTTAATATCAAAATGTATTTCATTATCAAGCATGATGATTTTCTCTCTCTGCTACTCAGGATCTCTAAGTAATTTGCCAGTAATTGAACAAAACTGAATTTCATAAATATTGTTTTCCCTCAGAGAATAAGTCAATTAAATTTCTATTTTCCCCAAATTATTTTAATTATTTTTCTTAAAAAGTACAATAATTACTAGTAGTCAAAATTATAGAGGTAGAAAGTAAAATGGTATTTGCCAGGGGATGGGGGAACGAGAGAATGGAGAATAATTCTTTAGGCACAGAGTTGCAGTTTTTCAAGATGAAAGTGTTCTGAAGGAGAATGGTGGTGAGGGCAGCACATTATGAATATATTTAATACCACTGAACTGTACACTTGAAAATGGCTAAGATGGTAAATTTTATGTTTGTATATTTTACCACAATAAAAAAAATTGGGGAAAAAGATAAAGTTGTAATAGTCACCTGAAAGTTTGTTCACTTTGGAAAAAGTGTTAACATGAAATAAGAGTTGCTCAATGATATTTCCCCAAAATTTTGTCAGAACTTCATTGAAAGCAATTCAAGATTATGGTGCTCTACTTTCAACCCTGTCATCATTAACTCAGTTTATTTATTGAATGCCCACCATATGTCCCGCTTTCTACTTAGATCTTAGATGATAGTTTAATCAAAAAACATGTTAATTACCTCATTGACTTCACACTCCATGACAGACATATTACTAAGGAAAGCATAAACAAAAATAAGTAGTGTATCCATGATGGATTAATAAAAATGATATGCATATTTTAAAAAATACAATGACTCTAAGAAATTCCCACAAAAACCTACCTAACAAGTATCAAACTATTCATGAACACATCTGAGATACTGCATTATTATTAAAATTGTTATTTTTGGAGATATTTATTGTATTTCTTTTATTTATATAGATTATGTTAACCACAAAATTATATTCATCTGTGAATGTGGTAATTATTAAAAAGGTTAAAAAAATTTTAATTGAACATCCTAATTCAAAACTATTTAACAGAGCTTTAACTGATAACACAACTGGATCTTCTATTTGGGAGAAGGTATAAAAGTCCTCCACTAAAAATGTATGACTGTGAGTAGATAAAGAATGGGAAAAGGGCTTCCCTGGTGGCGCAGTGGTTGAGAGTCCGCCTGCCGATGCAGGGGATGCGGGTTCATGCCCCGGTCCGGGAAGATCCCACATGCCATGTAGCGGCTGGGCCCGTGAGCCATGGCCGCTGAGCCTGCGCGTCCGGAGCCTGTGCTCCACAACGGGAGAGGCCACAACAGTGAGAGGCCCGCGTACCGCAAAGAAAAAAAAAAAAAAAAAAAAAAGAATGGGAAAAGAAAAAAAGAAGCCAGAAAATTATTTTGAGACTTCTGCCCTTCTCCCATAGATTGCTTATACAATTTTAAAGTTACCAATATACTGAAAACATCTCAAAGACATACAAAAAATATCTGACAAAGAATTAAAATAATTAACTTGAAGCTCATCTGTATTCTAGTAACACAGAGCCAGCCTTCCTAACTGTGTTCAGTGCTCTGAATTTTCTATATTTCATTTGCAAAGAGTGAGTATCATGATGAAAACATGGAAATTAGGTACAGAAACGCAGAGAACTCAGAGTTGTTCCTAATACAATGGGAATTTTTTTCTCTAATCATCAGCTTTAAATGGGTATCACATAGATAGTTCAACATACCTACCTTAATTCATGAGTGTGTATAAGATTGTGGAAGAGCACATGAAGGAAACCTCACCCCTTGATGAAACCAGATAGAACATAATCATATTTATATAATGCATTTTCATACACATTGTGACATCTGGGCCCGAGAACAACCCTTCAGGTACTAGAGGATTTTGTTCTTGTTTCACAGACGGAGAAACTAAGGCTCAGTCACATTAAGTGACTTGTCAAATGTTACCCAGTGGTTTAGTGTAGGTAGGGTTGAAGCTCAAGTCTTCTGGTTCCAAGACCAATGATCTTTTTCTAGACCACTTTGAGTCCCCAGAAAGCTATAAATTGAAATTTGTTGTATATTTATCCCCTTATCTACTAAGTCAAGACTGCATTGGGTAGGTGCCCTTCTGGGTACTTCTCTGTTCTCCCCATCTCTATAGTCTCTGTAAAGTATATGCACCATGTATCCTACCCTTTGATTACCTTCTCAAAACATGTGCCAGTGTCCCCACCACTTGTCCGCTTGTTTACTCCTCATCCTTGGAAAAAGCTGAGGAATGGTCATAATCAGGAGGTGGTAGTTAAGGAGTTTGTGGAAGATAAAGTGAGCTTTCTCCTGGTAGAGAAAGAAAGATGAGCAAAACCAATACTTGAATCACGCATGTTTTATTAACTTAGAAAAAGAATCACCATACTGTGTATCAGTGAGGAGACATCCCTGGAGAAGAGTGAGTTTCAGAGCTACAGAAGGAATCAGGTCAGATTACCCTGGTAATCTACAATGCAGTTCATCTGCCTGTAGATAGCGTGAGCACACCATAAAAATATCCATTGTTGAAGGGCACCAACCTCAAATCTGGAATCAAGTGAGATACTACATGTGCAATAGTTTTAAAACTAAAAAGAAAAAAAAATGTCTCAAGAACATAGAACCTGGTAAGACTAATTAATTACTGTTGATAATAACATTTCCTAAGTAACATCTTCACATTTCTTCATTCCCCCGTGTTATCTGTTGTCATCTGTAGGGCTCTCTCCCCTGATAAAAGGAGAGTGGAAATTTAGTACTCTGAAGCCCTGATAATGTCAGGAGTTAGCCATTCCATTCCCCCCGCTTTTACTGGTTTTCAAATGAAAGCAAATCATACAGGGGAAATTGAAACCATAACTGCTTCTGTAACACTGTGTTCCTCAGGGGGTAGTTGGACTAAAAGGAATGCACACCAGCAAAACACATTTAAGGTACAAGTTATATGAGTCATCAGATGCAGTTTGTATAATTCCAAAACATTCAGAAGCTAAATTGTACTGGGATAATTTGTGAGCAATGTTCTGACCTCTAGCATTTCCAGGTCTCACTTGACTTTGTAGCTTAGCGATATTTTTTTAAGAGGACTGCGTCACTTTAATTTTGTGATATCCCAAGCCCATTCTGCTCCAAGCCTTGTATAATTGTACATTTTTTATTCAAAAGGCAGAATGAGTAAAGATAGGGTTGAAGGTGAGTGAAGACAAGGAACACTTTATGACAAAACAACCAAACTAATGGGGCATGACTTTAGAATACTGATACCAAAATACTGTAATTTCTTGGAGAGATCTTAATAAAACAGATATTGATAAAAGCCTCAATGTCAAAAACCAAACAGCAAGAGTGCAATTTTTAGCCATCCTATAGAAATGTTACCTAAGTCTTCAACTAGTGCCATGAAAATCATAAAGTTAAAAATTGCACTTTAATGTTTAGCTGTAACAACAAGGCAGCATTTTCCTCAAACAAAGAATTCTCCAAAGTGAATAATCATATACCATGGGTTAAAAGAAGATGATTGTGTCTGGGCTTTTTAAAAGAAAAATATAAAGTAAATCCAGTAAATTTCTGAACATTTTTTAATGATTGGCTTAAATTAAGACTTTATGTACTGTACTAGTAAATGTCAGTCTTAGGATATTTCCAGCTGGACTGGACATTATATTCCGACCAGTTTCCCTAACACACTCTTTCTTTTTCGTCTAAAACTCTCACAGCCTGATCTAAAAGAGTGTCTTTCAAATACTGATTGAAATTTGATTTTCATTATTTTAACTGCCCCAAATTTACAGAATCTTATTATTCCATGGAAACAGCATTTTGAACTCAAATCTTTGCATTAGAATCATTATACTTAATGTGTTGATTTTAAGTGTTGTGTCTTTGCATAATATGTAATTATGGGGATATTTGCTCAACAACTATTAATGAAGATTTTTTCTCTGAAAATATTCATAGATTTACACTGGACAAAATCATATAAGACAGTTCTCCAGCTTTATTGAAGTGTAATTGATATATCAAAAAAGTACATTTAATGCATACAATAGGATGAGTTTGGATATATGCATATATTTGTGATACCATCACCTCAATCAAGGTATCAAACATGTCCATAACCTCCAAAAGTTTCCTGTGCCACTTTTTTTAAATTAACTTTTATTGGAGTATAGTTGCTTTACAATGTTGTGTTAGTTTCTACTGTACAGCAAAGTGAATCAGCCATACCTATACATCTATCTCCTCTTTTTTGGATTTCCTTCCCATTTAGGTCACCACAGATCATTGAGTAGAGTTCCCTGAGCTATAGAGTAGGTTCTCATTTGTTATCTATTTTATACATAGTATCAATAGTGTATATATGTCAATCCCAATCTCCCAATTCATCCTACCCCCCTTCCCCCCCTTGGTGTCCATACGTTTGTTCTCTACATCTGTGTCTCTATTTCTGCTCTCCAAATAAGATCATCTATACCAGTTTTTTAGATTCCACATATATGCATTAATATACGATATTTTTCTCTTTCTGACTTACTTCACTCTGTATGACAGTCTCTAGGTCCATCCATGTCTCTACAGATGACCCAATTTCATTTCTTCTTATGGCTGAGTAATATTCCATTGTATGTATGTACCATATCTTTATCCATTCATCTGTTGATGGGCATTTAGGTTGCTTCCGTGTCCTGGCTACTGTAAATAGTGCTGCAATGAACACTGGGGTGCACGTGTCTTTTTGAATTATGGATTTCTCTGGGGGTATGCCCAATAGTGGGATTGCTGGGTCATACAGTAGTTCTATTTTTAGTTTTTTAAGGAACCTCCATAGTATTCTCCATAGTGGCTGTATCAATTTACATTCCCACCAACAGTGCAAGAGGGTTCCCTTTTCTCCACACCCTCTCCAGCATTTATTGTTTGTAAATTTTTAAATGATGGCCACTCTGACCAGTGTGAGGTGATACCTCATTTTAGTATTGATTTGCATTTCTCTAATAATTAGTGATGTTAAGCAGCTTTTCATGGGCCTCTTGGCCATCTGTATGTTTTTGGAGAAATGTCTATTTAGATCTTCTGCCCACTTTTTGATTGTGTTGTTTGTTTTTTTGATATTGAGCTGCCTGAGCTGTTTGTATATTTTGGAGATTAATCCTTTGTCAGTTGCTTCATTTGCAAGTATTTTCTCCTATTCTGAGGGTTGTCTTTTCCTCTTGTTTATGGTTTCCTTTGCTGTGCAAAAGCTTTTAAGTTTAATTAGGTCCCCTTTGTTTACTTTTGTTTTTATTTCCATTACTGTAGGAGACAGATCCAAAAAGATATTTCTGCAGTTTATATCAAAGAGTGTTCTACCTATGTTTGCCTCTAGGAGTTTTATAGTATCCAGTCTTAAATTTAGGTCTTTAATCCATTTTGAGTTTATTTTAGTGTATGGTGTTAGAGAATCTTCTAATTTCATTCTTTTACATGTAGTTTTCCAGTTTACCCAGCACCACTTATTGAAGAGACTGTCTTTTCTCCATTGTATATTCTTGCCTCCTTTGTTGTAGATTAATTGACCATAGGTGCATGGGTTTATTTCTGGGCTTTCTATTCTGTTCCATTGATCTATATTTCTTTTTTTGTGCCAGAACCATATGAATGAATACAGAAGATGTGGTATATATGTATATGTATACACACACACACACACACACACACACGCACAATGGAATATTACCCAGCCATAAAAAAGAATGAAATAATTCCATTTGCAGCAACATGGTTGGACCTAGAGATTATCATACTAAGTAGAATTAGATAATTTTAAATATTAAAATTTTTTTAAAATATTTTTAAATATTTAAATTAGTCTTTATAAATACCTACATTTTGCCTAAATTATTGATTTATTATGTTATTAATTGTTAAATGGTCTTATCATAGGCATTAGAATCCAGGGTCGAGATGTGAACTTTTTCCTCTACCTGTTGTAGAGGTGAGCACTTGCTGATAACTGCTTGGTGAACACTGAATTAGAGCAAGAGGTAGGATAAGTGACTAGTGTCCTCATGCTAAGTTGATAAATCTTTCCACTGTGGAAAGGTTGGTTACACTGTGTCAGTTTGTCAAGCCATACATTTGAGCTGGGCTGATTTTGCCTTTCAAATCTACTATTTCTGGGTAAAGAAACCATCTCCTGACTGTTATTACAGTTTTCCTCACAGAATAAAATTCAGTAGCTTAGATTACCATCGTTTAAAATACAATTGCATTTGTATCATGTCTCCTAAACCACTCTGTCCCCATATTTACAAAAGAATCGGGGGTTCATTCTTGCACATAACAAATACTGAATACCTTTACATTTGAATTCTCGCTAATTTTACTCTGAATTCTGTTACTTTATCATTACCTCTCATGCACTGGCCAAAAATATTTTGGTTGCACTTCCCAAATTACTTTTTAAAGGTTTAGTCACTTAGACATTGATAGACATTTCTTCCTCTATAAACTATGCCACTTCTGAGCTTCCCTGGTGGTGCAGTGGTTAAGAATCCGCCTGCCAATGCAGGGGACACAGGTCTGAGCCCTGGTCCGGGAAGATCCCACATGCCACAGAGTACTAAGCCCGTGTGCCACAACTACTGAGCCTGTGCTCTAGAGCCCGTGAGCCACAACTACTGAGCCAACATTTCTAGAGCACATGCTCCACAACAAGAGAAGCCACTACAATGAGAAGCCTGCCCACCACAACGAAGAGTAGCCCATGTTCGCCACAAGTAGAGGAAGCCTCTGCACAGCAACAAAGAGCCAAAACAGCCAAAAATAAACAAATTAAAATAAATAAATTTTAAAAAATTATTTAAAAAGAAACCTTACCACTTCTACCTACCATCTTTATTTGCAGAGTGCATTACAAAAAGAAAAGGTGCATAAAAGCAAAGTAGGTGGTCAATTATAGAGAATGTTATTGTTACTTTAGACCAGTACCAGCCAGTGGAACTCTTTGTGATGGAAATGTTGTGCTGTCCCATACAGTAACCACTAACTGTGTGACTGAAGAAGTCAATTTTTAACAGTATATGGTTTTAATTTAAATTTAAGTAGCCACATGTGGCTTGTAGCTACCATACTGGACAGCTCAGAAGACTATTAAGATTAAAAGAACCATGGAACTTGCTCAATTGCACTTCCAGATAATGTCATGTATTAACTCATCCTAAATCATCGAGAAACAATTAGTGGTCAAGAGCACAGGCTCTGAGGCCAGATACCTGGGTTCACATCTGACATCTGTATGGTTGGTCTAGGGCAAGTTACATTACCAATCTCTCTGTAATTTAGTTTCCTCCTTTATATGATGGAGTTAAAGAATAGTGCCTACCCCTTAGGGTGTTTATGACAATTAAATGATTTAGTATATTCAGTGTGCTTAGACTATTACCTGCTGCCATTAATAGTATTAATAATAATGCTTAAGTATTCTGTACTTAAAGAAGATAACCTATTCTGGAAGGAAAATTGTAAGAGTTAGGGTTTCCTTCAGGGTAGCTATAAATATGTTATCCATCACAGCCAGTGTGGCATCACTTCTTTCTCTACAGATTTTTAGAAACAGAATTCATCATTTCTTTTCAGAGTAATTGATGCACAGGCTGAGTTATAAAGTGAGAAGTGAAGTCAATGACCACTGGTGTTCTGTTACCCTAGTAATTCAATAGTAATTATTCTCAGGCTTAGAATTAACTTCAGATAGCTTGTGAGCTATAAAATATATTTTTAAAAACATTGTATCCAAATTTGTCATTAGTTCTGAAAAATCAGTTCACATTGTATTTGATGAATCATGGCATCCCATCCTGGGTTTTTTTGTTTTATTTTTTGTTTGTTTGTTTTTAGTATTGTCATTTTCTGCTCTTTGTGGGGGGGAAGGTTGCAATTACCATGTGCATTTGGTGATTAAATACATTAAAAAATTCTTGAAATAATTATTTCCATAGTGGTCAGGAATGACTGAAGCCTATGAATTAGCAAGGATGCACTTATCCTTCTCTCAGAGCAACACAGGAGAACATGGATCCCAAGAACTCTGCTGAATTATCAAGCAATAAAATTGACCAGGTTAAAAGGACAGCCCACCTCCTCTACACTGCATGTTCATATGTGAATCTCTTCAAGTAAAGTCATATAAACCTGCATGGTAAACACATCATCCTCATACTTACAGACCAAGTATGTGTACTTTATTTTCAAAAGGTCAATCTCTTGGGCACTTGTTTGATTTTGTTAAGGAAAGAAATGTAAGAGTAATGAAGTAAACGTGGCTATGAAACTCCAACATAATATTTACTAATGCTGTTGATAGATACAGAGAGAACCAGAGATTTTGTGAGTGATTTTTCAATTAGAGCTGTCCTACTCAAAGCATGACCTGCAGATTAATGCTGACATGGGAGCTGATAGTTACTCAATCACAAAATATAAATCAATGCCCTGCTTCCCATATTCTTTTGTAAGCCCCTTAGCTCAGTGTGACCAGCAATAAACATTTTACAGACTAGAATTTTGAAAAGCACCGAGCAAGAGTATTGCAGGTCCAATCAGTTCTGCTAGCCTGCCCTCTGTCTGTGTTATGGCTTAAGGGTCTGGTCCTGATTTGGCTGGTCATTTGCTGTATGATCCTGATGGAATATATTCAGCAGTTTTGTATCTTGGTTTTCTCCTCTCTATGAAAAGGATATGGCATCTGATAATCCCTGAGCTCCTTTTCAGAGCTATAATTTAAATTTATGCAATGATTGAGTTTAGGTATAGCCATGGCTAGCAACAGAGAAAAGGCTAAGTAAATTATAGCAATTAAATATTATACTATTAGAATGATGACTATGAATACTGTGTAAGATAGAAAAAACAAAAAAACACCAGGCGAAAGTTTTAAAAAATACAATTTCAAAAGCATTGTGAAACTATGAGGCTTGTGTATGGACTTTTTTCTTTCTCTGTTACCTGCATTTTTATAACTTGATTATATTGTTCACTAGTATAAAAGAAGAAATAGCATGCAAATGCATTCAATTAAATGTAATACAGCTACAAGTTTCAGTCTTCCTCCATATACTTAATGAATATAACTGCTCTGTATTCACCATTTGGAATTTCCTACAGCACTTCTCAGTTCCTTCTTTCTGCACCAGCTGAGCCTCTTCCAGAGCAAATATTTGTATACTTCCAGCCACTCCGGAGTCAAAGAAGCTGTTCATTGGACAGTACCTACATAGGCTTCTATTACTTTAAAGGAGGCCCAGCTCCTTCTAGCTAAGGCTGTCTCCACCTGTCCTTTATATTACAGTCCAGACTTCTCAGGAGCCGTAATCACTTCCATTTTTAAAAATAAAGATTTCCTCTCTTGACTCTATATCCGTTTGCAGCTGTTCTCTCCCATTCCTCTCCTCTTCACAACCAAACTTTTTTTTAAACAAATTTATTTATTTTATTTATTTTATTTATTTGTTTATTTTTGGCTGCATTGGGTCTTCGTTGCTGCGCATGGGCTTTCGCTAGTTGTGGCAAGCAGGGGCTACTTACTCTTCGTTGTGGTGCACGGGCTTCTCATTGTGATGGCTTCTTTGTTGCAGAGCACGGGCTCTAGGCTCGTAGGCTTCAGTAGTTGTGGCACATGGGCTCAGTAGCTGGGGCTCGTGGGCTCTAGAGCGCAGGCTCAGTAGTTGTGGCCCACGGGCTTAGTTGCTCTGCGGCATGTGGGATCTTCCTGGACCAGGGCTCAAACCCATGTCCCCTGAATTGGCAGGTGGATTCTTAACCACTGCACCACCAGGGAAGCCCACCCAAACTATAGTTGATTTACAATTTGCAGCAACATGGATGGACTTAGAGCATATTATGTTTAATGAAATAAGTCAGAGAGAGACAAAGACTGTATAATATCACTTATATGTGGAATCTGAAAAATAATACAAATGAATGTATATGCAAAACAGAAACAGACTCACAGGCATAAAAAACAAACTTGTGGTTACCAAAGGGGAAAGGCAAGGCAAGAGGGACAAATTAGGGGTATGGGATTAACACAACTGAACTTTTGAAAGAGTTGTTTAAACTGGCTGGCTGGCTTCCTTTCCTCACCTCTCGTTTGTACCTCACCCATCAGTCCAACATCCTATGACTGTATTACAACAGTCTGTCCTCTGGTTGTCATTGACCCCCACCACCACACCATGTAGCTAAATCCAATAAATTTTCTTGATTTCAGATACAGAATTCACTCTACGATAAAAGGGAAAACAAATTTGTTAAGGGCTTTTAAGTAGCTCACAGATTTCTAAGGGGGCCAGTGAGACAGGTTCTATGGGTAAATATCCAGGGGGAAGGCCCAGCTGCAGCAGCGGTAGAGAAAACACCATTGCTACATTGTTACAGTGTTGATAGAGCTTCAGGCTGGATGATAGAAGCTCTGCAACTCCCATCCTTGAATAGCCAGCCTTCCTACCACCTTGCATGACAGAAGACCAGTTCTCTCCAGTGTGGCCATCTCCTCCCTATGCTACATAAGTAGACTAGTCACTTATCCAAGTTCCAATGGTTTATCCATCACTACATTCCCACAACTCAAGACCGCACATCATAGCTGAAAGTTATGCATGAATACTGTCAATGTTCGTATTTCATGATAATAAGGTTTACAATGGTATTTTCAATATGTGTGTGTATGTGTGTGTTTAAAAAATAAACAACTGGAAAACTATATTACAGTTTTTAATATGGTAAATCTAATATTGTCTTCTCAAGACGAGCATGCCATTTTATAGTTTCCAGCATCAACAAATTCAAGTGATTTTAGCTTATAATTCAGATTTTTCTTTGTTAAAATGTAGCCCTTTGGATTAAATATTAATTCATGTTGTAGCAGTACTTACATTTCAATTCCAAGCTCTAGCCATGAACTAATATTTACTGGTTCTGTTTCTTGCTTGTTTCTCTTTCTTTCTTCCATCAATATTGTCCAAGAATTAATGAATCGTTTCCTTTAAATATTAGTACTAATGACCTTATTTCCATAGAAACAGACTCACCACTTTGCCAGCTTTTCCTTTTGCAAGCCTGCCTGTAGGAAGTGATCCATTAGTTAAAAAATTAAAAGAGATTAGAAAATGTTTGCCTCCGATAAAGCTGGCCATGGCATAGACCTTAATCTGCTTTGGCATTTTCCCAAAAGAGATTTTTTTTAAAAAAATCTGTGCTGACAGCTATAATAACTATTTTTTCATCTATTCCCTAAAAACGAATGAAGAAAACTAACTTTCTTAGTGTCATGAGGTATTCTTTGTAAATGAGACAGAATTCAGATAAACATCCAATTAGAGACACAGTCTTATCTTGGAGGAGATGGAGGCTGGAATTTTGAGGGAGAGTTCCACAGAGGAGGTAACTTTTCAGATGAAGAATTTCAGAAATCAGCAAGGGTCTTTTTAGGTCTTTGCTGGGTACCAGGCCACAGATGCTTAAGGTGACACTCCACAAAGTCAAACAAAGGAGAGAAGAATTGTAAGCTAAACAGTTCCCAGGGCTTACATCTAGGCAGGAAGCCCCTCAAGCTTTAACTAGACAGAGTAGATGGATAGTCCACATTAATCACCTGGAGCATTCAGTGTGGACCCCAGTTGGGTCAGGCCTTAGTAGTAGGGCTGAACTGCCCCTGAAGTGATAGACCTATACTAGCAAAGCTTTAAAAAGGGGCCTTGAAAGGATCATGGTGATCTGCAAGTAGCTTAATAGCCTGCAAGAATAAAGTCCAACTCCCATTAAAGGAAGAAAACAAAATGTAAGCATCCAACAATATAAAATTACCATGTTCAGTGTCCTGTAAAAACTTACTAGACATAGAAAGACACAATAAAATATGTGAGAGACCAGGAGAAATATCAGCCTATAGAAGTAGAATTTTAAAAAGGCATAGATGATGAAACTAGTAGAAAAAAATGTTAATATAACTATTATAGCTATGTTCAGGGATTAAAGGAAAATGTGAACATAATGAGGAGAAATGGAAGATAAAAAAAATAACAAAATGGAACTCTTATAGATGAAAATACAATGCCTTCAATACAATAAAATCACTGGCTGGGCTGAACAGGAGAGTAGATAGTGCAAAAAAAAAATCAGTGAAATTGAAGATATAGTAATAGAAGCTATCCAGGTTGAAACAGAAAGAGGAAAAAAATAACTAAAATAAAAAGGAACAGAGCCTCAGTGCCAAGCTGTGTATATATACATAACTGGTGTTCCAGAGTTTGGAAGGAGACAGTGCACAAAAAATATTTGAAGAAATAATAGCTAAAAGTTTTCCAAATTTGATGAATTTCTGTAAACTCATAGAAAAAAATTCAGTGAACCTCAAACAAGATAAACCACACCAATAGACATTATAATAATACAAATCTAGTAATAAATAGAAATCCTAGCAGCAGCCAGAATACACACACATACAGACACACTATGTACAGAGAAACAAAGATAAATCTGACCACAAACTTTTTTCAAGCCCTATTCAAAGCAGAAGATAACAGAATAACATCTTAAAATACTGAAACAGTCAACCTAGAGTTTTGACACACTCCAACTATCTTCCAAGATTGACATCTAAATTAAAATTCTATCTGATAATCGATAACTGAGAAAATTTGTGCCAAACAGAAGTGTACCACATGAAGTGTTAAAATTATTCAGCCAGAATAAAGAAGTGAAGTTGGCCAGAAATGGTGAACGTGTGGGTAAATATGAAATACTTTTTCATTTCCTTTAAATATTTATTGAGTGGTTAAAGCAAAAATAATAACAATGTATTATGGAGTTTATAACATATGTAAAAATAAAATGTATAACAATAATAACACAAAGAACTGAGGCATGTAAAAGGGAAGTATACTCAAGGGAGAAAAAGGAGAAAGAAGAAATGAGACAGTTAGAAAACAGAGCAATATGATAGATTTAAAACTAACCATATCAAAAATCACTTTAAATATTAACGGTCTAAACATTCCACTTAGAAACAAGATATCCTCAGGCTGCATGAAAAAGCAAGACCCAATTATATATATTGCCACAAAAAACCCTTGCTTTAAATATAAAGGTACAAGTAGATAAAGAGTAAAAGGATAAAGATATATTGTTAAATAAGTAATTATAAGAAATCTGGAGGACCTATATTAATCAGAGACCTAGACTTTGAAATAAAGAATATGATCGGGAATAAGAAGGGACATTTCATCAAGAAGAAATAACAAGGATGAATGTGTGTGTACACAATAATGAAACTTCAAAATGCCCAAAACAGAAACTAGTAGAATTGATAGGAGAAAGAGAAAAGTTGGCAATAATAATTAGAGATTTCAACATTCTTCTGTAAGCAGTTGTAGAACAAATAGAAAATCAGAGAGGATATAGAACTCGAATAACACTATCAACCAATTGAAATTTACAAGCACTGCATCCAAGTACAGCACAATACACATTCTTTTCATGTACACATGAAATATTTACAATGATAGACCACTTGCTGAGCCATAAGTAGTTATTAAGTTAAAAAATTAAAGTTAAAATTTAAAATATACACAAAATGTTTTTGGTACAAAATGGAATTAAATTAGAAATTAACAAAAGAGAGATGTCTGAAAAATATGCAAATAATCAGTAATTAACATACTTCTAAACAAACCATGGGTCAAAAAAAAACACACACACACAAGAGAATCAGAAAATGTTTTGAGCTAAATGAAAATGAAAACATATTTAATAATGCAGGGTATAGGTGAAATTTAACAGCTTTCAATACTTCTGTTAGAAAGAAAGATCTCAATTCTAAATTACCTAAAATTCCAGAATATTAAGCTTAAAAAGGAGATAACTTTTAATCCAAAATTAATAGAGGGAAGGAAATAATGAAGGTAAGAACAGAAATACTGAATACAGAAAACAGACGAATAGAAAATTGATGAAACCAAAAGCTGGTTACTTTTAATAACAATAACATTGATAAACCTCTAATGAGTCCAATCAAGAAAAAGAGAGAAGACAGGAATTAACACTGTCAGGAATGAAAAAAAAAAGGGGGGGACATCACAATAGATACTGTAGATATTAAAAGAATAAGGGAATTCTATCAATAACTTTATGCCAGTGATGGACAGTTTAGGTAAAATGCACTAATTCCTTGAAAGACATAAGAACAAGAAACAGAACATCTAAATGTTACTATAATTATTAAAGCATTAAATTCAAAATTTTAAAAACTCCCTCAAAATAAGGCCCACATAGCTGGTCAATATTCTCTCAAATATTTAAAGAAGAAATAATGCTAATCCTCATAAAGTCGTTCAGAAAATAGGAAGAAACACCTTCAACTCATTTTATGAGAGCATCACTACTCTTATATGAAAACTAAATAGATACATTAAAAGAAAACTACAGATCAGTAGCTCTCATAGATATAGATGCAAAAATTATTTAAAATACTTTAACAATTCAAGTCCAGCAATATATAAAAATGGATAATACATCCTGGCAAAATGGCTTTTGTTGCAGGAATACAAGTTTGGTTTGACATTTTAGAGTCAATTGATGGAATTTACCATATTTAATTACATTAAAAAACCCATATGATCACGAGTATATGTAAAAAAATTAGCAAAATTCAATACCCATTTGTGATAAAGACTTAGCAAAGTAGGAATAGAAGGGAATTTTCTCAATCTGACAAAGAGGATCTATGAAAAATCAATAGCTGACACCAAAATTAATGGTGAAACCTGAGTGCTTTCCCCTTAAAGTCAGGAACAAACCAAGACTGTCCATTATTACCACTTCTTTTCAATATTGTGTTAGATATTCTAGCCAGTGCAATAAGGCAAGTAAAAGAAGTACATATTGGAAAGGAAGAGGAAAAACTCTTTATGTGTAGAAGACAATTTTTGTAGAATATCCTAAAGAATTTGCACACACACATGCACAAACTACTACAACTAAGATGTGAATTCAGCAAGTCAAAATACAAAGTTAATATGCAAAACACTACTGTTTTTCTATACGCTAGCAATAAACAACTAGAAATTGAAATTAAACTTTGCCATTAATAACTGTTTAAAGCCTGAAATAGTTATAGATAAATCTTTAAAAATATACAAGGCCTAAGCCTTGAAAACCTACAATCCAGCACTGAGAGAAATTTAAGCAGACATAAATATATAAAGAGATAACATGTTCATGGATCATTAGGGTCAATATTTTTAGAATGCTAACTTCTCCCAAGTTAATTTAATTCAATCTCAATCAAAATCTTAAAAGGCTTTTGGTAGAAATTGAGACAGTGATTCTTTAAAAAGTATATAGAAATGCAAAGCATCTAGACTAGCCAAACCAATTTAGAAATAGAAATACAAAGCATAATCTAACCTGAACTCATGATCACATTTGGTTCCATTTCTCTAGTTCCTTTTCATTTAGAACAATCTTCCTACTTTTCCCCCATAGCAGTGATTTTACAAGGAGCCCAGGGAGTTGCCCTTTAGAATTTCCTGTATTTTGGATTTGCCTTATTGCTTCTTCTTAGTGTTGTTTAACTTGTTCCTCTGTCTCCTTTATTTCTGTAACTTGAACTGTACTTCATATTGAATTAGTTACAAGTCACACGATGCCAGGTGGTCTCCCATTAGTGATAATTGCTTAAAGTGTCTGAAACATCACTCCACTATGAAAGCACATCTTCTCCCTTGAAACAGTAAAGATTTTGTGATATTTTGGCCCCATACAAAGATTTTTTCCCCGTCTTTTTCATGACTCAGTAATTGACTGAGTCAATTACTTAGAGAAACATGATTTTTTAATTCTGTCATTCCTAGTACATTTGTTAGCTGTCATTCTTCTGTTAAAAAAAGGAGCCTTATGGCCAACTTTTTGGTATTACTGTGGACATGAATTTTTATTGTGTGTGAATATCAAATGCATGCATTATTTTTTAGATGCTTAAATTATTCTAACTTTGGCCAATGGGAGCCTTTTCAAACTGGCTCCTATTTCTTTTTACATGAACTCATTGGTCTTTATGCATTTCCTAACTGTCTGGCAAAAGATATCCCTGGCTCATCTTAGGCTTTTCCTATATCAGTCCTGGAATCACCATTTCTCCATGGAATTCTGGTTCCTCTTTAGAGTGAATAATATTTAGAACCCAGGATCCAGATGCTATGTATGTTTCTTGCTACTAGGATGTCATTGTTTTTGAGGCTTTTCAGTGGAAAGAGCAAGGGAATATATATTTTTTTAATCATAAGATCATGTGAATAATTCTAATTCAGTTATGATAGTAAAATTTTTCTTAACTTTTATTTTATATTTCTGTTTTCTCTTTGAAAATTTTGGTTCTTAATAATACTATTATTTTACATGAACTTATGTTTTAAATATATTTGTGTTATTACATGTGTGTATAATAATTTCATAGTGGCAATAGCAGAATCACTACTAACACAAAACCTACTGAGTGAAATTTATTTCTTTGCTTTTGTCCCACCAAGGATGTATAGCCAGAGTATGGTGTTTTAAAAAATTACTTTGGTGAATTCTTCTGTATATGGTTATATTATTAATTTAATACACTATTAAGTTTATTTGTTTATATTTGTGTTCAATTTTAGGATTTAAATTTTTTTAGGTTTTTAACATGAAAAACATAGCTCAAAAGTGAAAACTATGTAAAAAGTTATACTCTGAGAAATGAGAAATCTGACTTCTAATTGTCTCTATTCCCTTTACTTTATTTCTACCCACCCACTAATATAACCACCATCATCATCTGTTTAGTCCTCTTGTGTCTTTTTTTGATAAAAGTAAACAAGTATGTAGGTAAAAATGTATGTGTCTATGTGTATGTGAAACACAGAAATGCACATATTTCTTTTTTTTTTACACACACATTACTTTTTCTTTCCTCATTTAACACGTATGTTAAATAGGCCAGAAATTGTCCCATATTAGTTTGTAGAGATATTTCTTATTTTTTAGAGTGCATAGTTCTTCACTTTATAGATGTGCTTCCCAAGGAGGTTTCTTAGGCTCTCCTAACCATTCAGACTCATGAGACCCTCAGTCTACTTGGAAGGTTAAAGGACAGGAATCCCAACTCAGCAGAAATCCACACCACAGTCCCTGCTGGTGACAACAAGGCAGTGCAGAGCTCTTCTTCCTGAGTGACACACCCCAGGCATAAGGAAATGAGATTCACAGCAGACAGGGTGAGAGTAGGGATGGGGAAGTCCTCCTGTGGGGAGGATCTTGTCTCTCACAGGAGCCAGTATCTCTTGTAACATTTCCACAGGCATAGTTTTCAGGGTCCCCACGAGGCATAAGCCTAGTTGTAAAAGTCACCATCCTCAGTGAAGATATTCATAATTTATTTACAATAGCCCCCAATCCAGATGCAGTGTACCAGTCAGGGGTCATTTTTATCAGAGACAATAATGTTGGGATATAGTTGATGTTCTACGTTTACGCAGTTGCTAGGAGTACAGTGCTGGACAGTGAGGCAAAAATTAAATCCTCTTGTAGAAGGGAACAGGGCTTGGCTAACACTTTACCACAGACTGTATCACAGTTTATTCAGCCAGACCCCTTCTCTGTGGACATTTTGGTTGTTTCCAGTCTCGTATAACTATAAATTACATTGTATTGTCTAACCACGTGCAGGTGCTTTTTCATGTTTATACAGATGAATCTTCACAGCAGATTCTTGGAAGTGGGATTGTCAAATTCCCCACCATAAAGGTTGAGCAATTTTCTTTTCCCTTCAGTAATATATGGAAAGTAGCTCTTTCTCCACAGCTTTTCTGATAGGATGTGTTGTCAAGCTTTTGATTTATAAATCCGATATTTGAAAAATGGTGCATTAATATAATATAATTTGTATTTATTTGGTTATGTATAAGGTTAAATTTTGCTTTCTTAAGTTAAAGTGCAATTATAAATTTCTTTTCAGTGAAACATCTGTATACATCTTTTATCCATCTTTTATTAGGTTTTTGGTCATTTTCTTTTTCTTTTTTTCTGGACATGGTAGAATTCATCTTTATTATAATTGTTGTATATATATTATAGAATATTACTTTAGAACAATGTGGGCACAACAAAAGTGTATCAAATTAATAATATTTCATATGCTGAGTCCATTTTATATTTTGGTTTTAATCTAAATGTTTCTAGAATGAGTCAATGCTACTTTAAAAAAAATAAACTGCCTGTAAAGAATACAAATTATACTCATTATCATGATTTGTTTTAAAAACAGGTCATTACAGGGGCTTCCCTGGTGGCGCAGTGGTTGAGAGTCCGCCTGCCGATGCAGGGGACGCGGGTTCGTGCCCCTGTCCGGGAGGATCCCACATGCCGCGGAGCGGCTGGGCCCGTGAGCCATGGCCGCTGGGCCTGCGCGTCCAGAGCCTGTGCTCCGCAACGGGAGAGGCCACAACAGTGAGAGGCCCGCGTAATGCAAAAAAAAAAAAAACAAAAACAAAAAAACAAAAAAACAGGTCATTACACCTTAAGTAAGTTTCATCTGAAGGAAATCAACTACAATTGAAAAAACAAAAGAAAGTGTTGAGAAAACAATCTAAGTGTGATATTAGTAGTTATATTTTACTTCTGAATATAGATAAATGTCAAATGAATTATCTTTTTAAAGTATAAACTTTTATGGGATTATTTCAATTTAAAAAAACCAGCTTCAGCTGTTAGCACAAAGTCTAATAGCATTTATTGACATGCACTGAGTTGGAAAAATAAGATATTATAGTGAAATGAAAAGTGCACACATTTGATTCAATTTCAAGACAGTTGTATATTGCCCGAGCTGACCTTTGTTTTGTAGAAAGAAATAATCAGATTAACAATGAAGCCACTCCCCAATCTCAGAAAGTGAAGCAGAAAATGAAATTTAAGAAAAAGAAACTGTCTTACTTTGCAATTATCTACTTCAGCTTTAATTTTGCCTTGCAACACACAGTTTAATTTTCAAGATATACAATGCAATCTCACTTATTAATACTTGTGTTGCTATTTCTTTTGGTAGCAACTTGACATATGGGCCTACTAGCACAGTGCAGCAACAAGGATATGGGACTCAAATCCAACATATTTTTTTGCCCAGAATAATTAGTTCAGTGTTTGCCCCTGAGCCAGCAATGCATTTTACGGTGATTACTTTCCTAGGAGTCCAACAAATTTTTGTGGTAAGAATGGATCAGACAAAAGTTATATTAACTTATCTCTAATAAAGGCTTTAAATATTTGGAGAAAATGTTAATCGTTGTGTCACACATCCAAGATGATGATAAATTATTCACAATAAGTTGATTGCAGTAGGTGCCACAAAATCAAGATAATTTTCTTCCAATAAAAGCTCATCTAACAAGATTTACTTATCTTCTCAACTTTTTCTATAAAAGCATTTGATGGCCATATATTCAGACTGTGAAAAGATGCTGATTTTATGGAAAATCACAGATAATTCATTTTCGTATATTTAGCACTTACCACAGTGACTGGCCCACACTACATACTCAGTAGAAGTGCTAAACTGGCTGGAAATGTGAGTTAATTCTGTGTAACAAGAACTAAACAAAATTATGCTCTTAGGACATTATGCTGGAGTCAATGTTAAATAAAATAAGATGGGGTGGGGTGGGAATATTCTCATATATTGCATGTGTGAGTAAATATTTATACATATTTCCTCATGGCAGTTTCACAAGATTTTTAAAAAGACTTTAAAATGTGCATACACTTTGATCTAACATTCTGTTTTCTAGAAATTAATCCCAAGAAAAGTATTTAGGGTGCACACAAAGATTTACATTTTTTTTGAAGCTTAAATGTGAAGTATTGATATTTTTTAACACCTTTATTGGAGTATAATTGCTTTACAATGGTGTGTTAGTTTCTGCTTTACAACAAAGTGAATCAGCTATACATATACATATATCTCCTCCCTCTTGCGTCTCCCTCTCACCCTCCCTATCCCACCCCTCTAGGTGGTCACAAAGCACGGAGCTGATCTCCCTGTGCTATGTGGCTGCTTCCCACTAGCTATCTATTTTATATTTGGTAGTGTATATAAGTACATGCCACTCTCTCACTTTGTCCCAGCTTACCCTTCCCCCTCCTCATGTTCTCAAGTCCATTCTCTATGTCTGCATCTTTATTCCTGTCTTGCCCTAGGTTCTTCAGAATCATTTTTTTTTTTTTAGATTCCATATATATGTGTTAGCATATGGTATTTGTTTTTCTCTTTCTGACTTACTTCACTCTGTATGACAGACTCTAGGTTCATCCATCTCACTACAAATAACTCAATTTCGTTTCTTTTTATGGCTGAGTAATATTCCATTGTATATATATGCCACATCTTCTTTATCCATTCATCTGTTGATGGACACTTAGGTTGCTTCCATGTCCTGGCTATTGTAAATAGTGCTGAAATGAACATTGTTGTACATGACTCTTTTTGAATTATGTTTTTCTCAGGGTATATGCCCAGTAGTGGGATTGCTGGGTCATATGGTAGTTGTATTTTTAGCATTTTAAGGAACCTCCATACTGTTCTCCATAGTGGCTGTATCAATTTACATTCCCACCAACAGTGCAAGAGGGTTCCCTTTTCTGCACACCCTCTCCAGCATTTATTGTTTGTAGATTTGTTGAGGAAGGCCATTCTGACTGGTGTGATGTGATACGTCATTGTATTTTGATTTGCATTTCTCTAATGATTAGCAATGTTGAGCATCCTTTCATGTGTTTGTTGGCAATCTGTATATCTTCTTTGGAGAAATGTCTATTTAGGTCTTCTGCCCATTTTTGGATTGGGTTGTTTGTTTTCTGATATTGAGCTGCATGAGCTGCTTGTAAAATTTGGAGATTAATACTTTGTCATTTGCTTCATTTGCCAATATTTTCTCCCATCCTGAGGGTTGTCTTTTTGTCTTGTTTATGGTTTCCTTTGCTGTGCAAAAGATTTTAAGTTTCATTAAGTCCCATTTGTTTATTTTTGTTTTTATTTCCATTTCTCTAGGAAGTGGGTCAAAAAGGATATTCCTATTATTTATGTCATAGAGTGTTCTGCCTGTGTTTTCCTCTAAGAGTTTTACAGAGTATGGCCTTGCATTTAGGTACGTAATCCATTTTGAGTTTATTTTTGTGTATGATGTTAGGGAGTGTTCTAATTTCATTCTTTTACATGTAGCTGTCCAGTTTTCCCAGCACCACTTACTGAAGAGGCTGTCTTTTCTCCATTGTATATTCTTGCCATCTTTATCAAAAATAAGGTGACCATAGGTGTGTAGGTTTATCTCTGGGCTTTCTATCCTGTTCCATTTATCTATATTTCTGTTTTTGTGCCAGTACCATACTATCTTGATTACTGTAGCTTTGTAGTATAGTCTGAAGTCAGGGAGCCTGATTCCTCCAGCTCCGTTTCTCTTTCTCAAGATCGCTCTGGCTATCCAGGGTCTCTTGTGTTTCCATACAAACTGTGAAATTTTTTTGTTCTAATTCTGTCAAAAATGCCATTGGTACTTTGATAGGGATTGCATTGAATCTGTAGATTGCTTTGGGTAGTATAGTCATTTTCACAATATTGATTCTTCCAATCCAAGAACATGGTATATCTCTCCATCTGTTTGTATCAACTTTAATTTTTTTCATCAGTGTCTTATAGTTTTCTGCATACAGGTCTTTTGTCTCCTGAGGGAGGTTAATTCCTAGGTATTTTATTCTTTTTGTTGCAATGGCGAATGGGAGTGTTTCCTCAATTTATCTTTCAGATTTTTCATCATTAGTATGTAGGAATGCAAGAGATTTCTGTGCATTAATTTTGTATCCTGCTACTTTACCAAATTCATTCATTAGCTCTAGTAGTTTTCTGGCAGCATCTTTAGGATTCTCCATGTAGTATCATGTCATCTGCAAACAGTGACAGCTTTACTTCTTCTTTTCTGATTTGGATTCCTTTTATTTCTTTTTCTTCTCTGATTGCTGTGGCTAAAACTTCCAAAACTATGTTGAATAATAGTGGTGAGAGTGGACAACCTTGTCTTGTTCCTGATCTTAGAGGAAATGGTTTCAGTTTTTCACCACTGTGAACGATGTTGGCTGTTGGCTTGTCATATATGACCTTTATTATGTTGAGGTAAGTTCCCTCTATGTCTACTTTCTGGAGAGTTTTTATCATAAATGGGTGTTGAATTTTGTCAAAAGCTTTTTCTGCATCTATTGAGATGATCATATGTTTTTTTCTCCTTCAATTTGTTAATATGGTGTATCACATTGATTGATTTGTGTATATTGAAGAATCCTTTCATTCCTGGAGTAAACTCCACTTGATAATGTTGTATGATCCTTTTAATGTGCCGTTGGATTCTGTTTGCTAGTATTTTGTTCAGGATTTTTGCATCTATGTTCATCAGTGATATTGGCCTGTAGTTTTCTTTCTTTGTGACATCTTTGTCTGGTTTTGGTATCAGAGTGATTGTGTCCTTGTAGAGTGAGTTTGGGAGTGTTCCTCCCTCTGCTGTACTTTGGAAGATTTTGAGAAGAATATGTGTTAGCTCTTCTGTAAATGTTTGATAGAATTCCCCTGTGAAGCCATCTGGTCCTGGGCTTTTGTTTGTTGGAAGAGTTTTAATCAGAGTCTCAATTTTAGTGCTTGTGACTGGTCTGTTTATATTTTCTCTTTCTTCCTGGTTCAGTCTCAGAATTTTGTGCTTTTCTAAGAATTTGTCCATTTCTTCCAGGTTGTCCATTTTATTGGCATAGAGTTGCTTGTAGTAATCTCTCATGATCCTTTGTATTTCTGCAGTGTCAGTTGTTACTTCTCCTTTTTCATTTCTGATTCTATTGATTTGAGTCTTCTCCCTTTCTTTCTTGATGAGTCTAGCTAATGGTTTATCAATTTTGTTTACTTCTCCAAGAAGCAGCTTTTAGTTTTATTGATCTTTGCTATTTTTTCCTTTGTTTCTTTTTCATTTACTTCTGATCTGATCTTTATGATTTCTTTCCTTCTGCTAACTTTGGCGTTTTTTTTTTGTTTGTTCTTCTTTCTCTAATTGCTTTAGGTGTAAGGTTAGGTTGTTTATCTGAGCTGTTGCTTGTTTCTTGAGGTAGGATTGTATTGCTATAAACTTCCCTCTTAGAACTGCTTTTGCTGCATGCCATAGGTTTTGGGCCATTGTGTTTTCATTGTCAATTGTTTCTAGGTATTTTTTTATTTCCTCTTTGATTTCTTCAGTGAGCTCTTGGTCATTTAGTAGTGTATTGTTTAGCCTCCATGTGTTTGTATTTTTTACAGATTTTTTCTTCTAATTGATATTTAGTCTCATAGCATTGTGGTTGGAAAAGATACTTGATATGATTTCAATTTTCTTAAATTTACCAAGGCTTGATTTGTAACCCAAGGTATGATCTATCCTGGAGAATGTTCCATGAGCACTTGAGAAGAAAGTGTATTCTGTTGTTTTTGGATGGAATGTCCTATAAATATCAATTCAGTCCATCTTGTTTAATGTATCATTTAAAGCTTGTGTTTCCTTATTAATTTCATTTTGGATGATCTGTCCATTGGTGAAAGTGGGGTGTTAAAGTCCCCTACTATGATTCTGTTACTGTCGATTTCCCCTTTTATGGCTGTTAGCATTTGCCTTATGTATTGAGGTGCTCCTATGTTGGGTACAGTTGTTATATCTTCTTCTTGGATTGATCCCTTGATCATTATGTAATGTGCTTCTTTGTCTCTTGTAATAGTCTTTATTTTTAAAGTCTAATTTGTCTGAAATGAGAATTGGTACTCCAGCTTTCTTTTGATTTCCATTTGCATGGAATATCTTTTTCCATCCCGTCACTTTCAGTCTGTATGTGTCCCTAGGTCTGAAGTGGGTCTCTTGTAGACAGCATATATATGGATCTTGTTTTTGTATCCATTAATCCACTCTGTGTCTTTGGTTGGAGCATTTAATCCATTCACATTTAAGGTAATTATCAATATATATATTCTTATTACCATTTTCATAATTGTTTTGAGTTTGTTATTGTAGGTCTTTTCCTTCTCTTGTGTTTCCTGCCTAGAGAAGTTCCTTTAGCATTTGCTGTAAAGCTGGTTTGGTGTTGCTGTATTCTCTTAGCTTTTTCTGGTCTGTAAAGGTTTTAATTTCTCCATTGAATCTGAATGAGATCTCTGCTGGGTAGAGTAAACTTGGTTGTAGGTTCTTCCGTTTCATCACTTTAAATATGTCCTGCCACTCCCTCATTTTCTTCTTTTTAAAAGAGCTTTTTATTTATCTGGAAACTAATCCTTTAAGCTATAAATTAAAATATTTTCTCCCACTTTGTCATTTGTCCGTTGATTATGCTTATGATGGTGGTCTTTTTTTGTTTGTTTGTTTTGTTTTTTGGCTTTTCAAAGTCTTTTATTTTTTCTAAAGTTTGATCATGGTTTGTAAGACTTTCCCTTCTCCCATGTTATAAAGGAATTCACCTATGTTTTCTTGTAATATTTGTATATTTTCAATTTTTTCATTTATGTCTGGAATATATTTAGAGTAGATTCTGATATGTAGTTTGAAGATTTAATTCATTTTATCTCTTTCCAGATGGTGATTCATTTCTTCTAATACTATTTAAAAGAATCCTTTTCACTTTTATTCTATATTAAATTTCAATTTTTTTCTCTGTAAATGGGATGAATGTTGACTTGCTTTACCTGTGAATGCCAAATAAGAATGAACTTTTACAAAATAACAAGTCAAATTATTTTCAGTTTATTTAAAGCTAAGTTACCTAATTTGATTTATGTTAACCTTTGTAAATACAGCACAGTATAAAATGTGTGAATTTATTTATATTGTTACTTACTCATCGTTTTGTAAATTCATCTAGTTGAAATAATCAGCCCAATTTTGCTGTCTGTTCTGATCAGCATCCAGGGAGGGCTGCCTATGGTTTCATGCTGAATTGCACTAACAGGGGAGCAGATGATGATCTCTGCCTCATGAAGCTTTTTTCTTAATAGTGTATTTCAAAAGTAAATCTCAAATAATAGATTTTAGTTCCTTTCCCAACCTGAGGTTTCCATACGAAAGGCAATCAATCAGTCAATGAACAATCTATCTTTGATACAAACCATGGATGGCTGTATGTACAAAAATCCTTTTAAAAATACTACCAATGCTATTAATGATGAGACTAAAGATTGCTGACGACATCCAATTAACTAAGACTAAGGGAAATTTTCTAATAAACTGCATCCTGTTTATAACATCTATATACCTGGCAACTAGGAAGGCAGCCTTTTTCCTGACAATTACAGAATTAAGGAGACTTTTTTTTTCATTCTATTCCACAGTCATTTCAATATTGTTACTAGAGAACTTCAAATATTTCTGACATCCATTCTGCTTTAACAGGGAGTTTTATTGTGGGGAAGCCGTTGAAAATGAACAGTGTTCTTAACATATTTTATGTTACTAGTTGTAAAAAAAGGCACAGACCCAAACACAATGAAAGGGATGTATTATTAGGAGAAATGCTACTCATGTTGAATTAATTTTGTCTATGTGTTAAAACTCAGAAAAACTGACTTGGGAGCAACAGAACACTGCTGACTTTTGGCTGTGCTGGCTGTGTGTGAATGAACAGCCAGGAGTAAATTGTTACGCAATAAGCCACAGAAAACACTATCAGTTTTGGAAATGTAAGGAATTGTGTAAATTTTTCTTATACATAGAGGCAGCTCTTTTCTTTAGGATAGCAGAGTTCATTTCCTCCTCAAAAGTATTTTTAATGCTGAAAAAAATGTCTTCTTTGTATATTTCAAGAATGACATGAAACACTTATCTTAATAGTCACAAAATACATCTGAATTCTAGCACACCTCTTAAGGTATATCCAAGTTTCATTCCCATCTTATATTAGGTCAGGATATCATACTTAGCAACAATAAGTAAAGATAAGAACTCCTTTCAGTACATTCTGTCATCAGTCAGTCAGTACAAAGAATACACATGAAAATGGGCCAACAGAGCAATCCTCACGGCTGGATAGCCATCATTTGCCCAATATCATCTCCCAACAAAGCTAGTTTTGACATTTGGTACAGACAGTAAGTGATAGAACATCACTACCCAATGTGTGGCCACATGCGATGCATGTACTGATTTGCAAAACATTTCTTACTGGTTCACAACAAAGTAAGTAATGAAATGGAGAGGAAGCATCTAGAAAGGTTCACAGCAATTTGAAAGAGTAATTTTATGTCTATTAAATCTAATAGTAAAAACTAATTGGGGCTTGTACCTTGCTTTTTTTTTCAATTTATTATGTATTTTTATTATATTTGACCAAAGTATTGTTTCAAGGCTGATTGGAAATTTTAAAATGAAGAACAAACAAAAATCACCCTGGTCCTTTACCATCAAGTGTGAGAGTCACTCTTCTAAACCAGAGGATTAGTGAGCTGGGAAAGTGTCATAGATAAGTAGGAATTATGATGGCAATCTGGCTAGCTAATGATGCTTGACTACCTACTGTTGTGTCTATCATTGTGCTTAGTTTCTTTCTCTCTCTCTCTCCCCCTATATATATATCAATGTACATATGTGAATACATATTACATATGTATACATATACCATATAATGTATATACGTAGTATATAAGTATATATATATATACAGCACCATATATATATACACATATATGTATATATCTGTGTATATAGTATTTAATATCTTCACAATAACCCTGAACTTTGAAGTCAATATTTATCATCCCCGTTTGACCTGATTATGTCCTGGATATTACTGCCAATGTCCACTTCTCCCCCTAGAGTTATTCTTTGTTAAAAATTAAACCAACAGAATTTCTTTCATTACCAACATTCTTCCACGAATTTATGAGGATGGAGAATAATTATGGTTCCCCACCCCCTTACCCCCCCAAAAAAATAAAACCTGTTATTTCTTATCTCTTTTCTGTATTTTGGAGGGTACTTGGTGGGCAGATGGGAATAGCTGTGTCAGTGGCTCCCGGGGAGAGCCTCTATTCCTTCATCATTGTACTCAGCCTTTCTAATAGCTGCTGCCCACTCTTCCTGGAATAAGTAAAAATGTTTTGCTGTGTGAATGAAGAGAGCTGATTGAATTGATTCCATCACTGGTGCACTTCCTGGAGATTGGTGTGTTTATTTAAAAAAAAAAAAAGGCTGAACTGGCATGAACGTTATAACAGGCACCAGTTTGCTGAAATTACATTAAAGGCAAAGTGAAGGGAAGTAATTATTTTGATTAAATAGATATAATGTGCTGAAGGGAAAGATGACCATAACCTTCTTTGACAAATTTTCACCTTGAGTAGAGCATGAGCTTTTGAACAGTTTACTGGTTACCTGATTGTCTCTTTAAATGTTCTTTTAAAGATGTCTATGAGTATAAGACAAAATATACAGGATGTATATTTGGAAAGAATAGATAATATACTCCCTCATATGCTGAATATGTCTGAGGAGTTGACAAAGTAGAGCTGTAGTTCCATATAGACGTGTTATGAAATGCAACAGAGAATCAGAGATAACCCACACTGGCTTAGTCGTAGAAAAAGATTTGAATAACATACAGGGATAAGACATAAACACAAACATAAATGGGATATATTTTGTATGTTTTAGATCCTTTTGGGGATGCTTCCACATGGCATTATTCTCTTTATTTCCATTTAACGTGTTTATATTAACAGTGCTCTATGTTGAATTTCCATAGCAATTATCCCTGCTTGTGTAACTATCTTAAATAATTACATGAATAATTACTATTAGGAGAAACAGTCTCTGGCACACCCTTTTTCCAAATGTTGTGATTTTGTTTTCTCTACTGAATTCTTTTCCTTTTCACATTTTAAGTCTTTTTTTTTCTTTCCTTATGTTATCTTCTTTATGTGAATTGAAATAATGAGCATGTCTGCTCTCTGCAAACCAGTTTGATGAATCTCAAAATGAGTATGTTACAGAGAAGAAAGTGCTATCAGTACTTTCCTAAGTAAACACATTATGACTGCATATTAATCACTGGTATATTCTAGAATGGCACAATGACAGTAATAGACCATGCTAAGGAGTCTCATTGTCACCAGGCAATGTTTATGACAAAATTTCTCTTACTGTAATGTAGTTTTGGTCCCATTTCTGAAACATTTACCTTAAGCTAATGCTACTGTTCTAAACTAAAGCAAAGCCTGAATGAATGAGGTAAAAATTGGATTTTTAAAAGTGCTACTTTATCTGTATTGTTCTTCTAGACTTTCTGAAATTACCAAGTAATTGAATAATCTTCCCCTTCATTTTAACTGTGCAACTCTGGCCTCTGTCAGAGCATCTATCTACTCACTCATGCTAGAAAAGCCTTCTTTCTCTGTTTCACTCATTTAACAAGCATTGACTGACCTCACTGGTTCTCAAGCTTATGTATGTGGTGAAATTCCTGGAAAATATGCTGCTTTTTACCACCTATCATTTTGATGATATTGGCATCAAAATAGCTAAATTTTACATTTATGTATGGAATTAAATACTGGCTTATATTAGGTTCCAAAATACACAAACATGAGTAGGTACCAACATTTTAAGAAGAAAAAAAAGGGGGATAAACTTTATGAGAGAAATCTCTCCTCATTAAATTAACACTTTCCCTCGGAGCAAAATAGAGGGTTGTTTCTATGACCTGCTCCAGCTCACAAAATATCAGTTCTTAGTGGAATCTTAATTGAAACACGTAAGTATTATTTCATGTGTATCAAAAGTACCAAAGTAAATGGCCCAGACTCTGCCCTCAAAGAGCTCATAGTCTTGTAGGAAAAACTCACAAATGGCAAAGCTATAAAATGATATGGAATTACAGGTCAGAGAAGGTCAAGCAGTGCTGAGCACCTTCCCACAGGCTGGAAGGGTCTGCAAAGATTGCCGTGAGGAAGCATCTCCACCAGCTGCTGGGGATACCAAAACAGGTGAGACTCTTCATGATGTCAGAGTCCAGTTCTAATATAAACAGGTTTGTACACAATCACAGCTCAAAGTGGAAGGCACACAGTACTGTGTGACACTGAGCGGGAACACCTATTTCTTCCCAAGTGGGAAGAAAGGAGAGAGACAGAGGACGGCAAGTGAATGAGCCTGATGGGGGGGGGGCAGTTCAACAACCTTCTGTGATCTTTCCTTCCACCGGGTGCTTCCCTAGAATATACGATGTCTTTCCAACTCTCATGAATATACCTCCTCTACACACTGATCACGATGCCTCAAGTTCACAACTTAGCGTGGCCTGAACCGGCTTTAATGTGTATATCCATCACTTGTAAGTCTGTATTGTTTTGTATTGTTAAAATGAAAAATCAGACCCTCCCAGGGAATGTGATGCTTCTGGTCCACAGCCCACACTTTGAATGGCAAGGGCCCAAGTTTTAACTCTTCATATGAGAACCTTGGCAATTGCCAAGTAAATCTATCATCTTTGCAATTATACTTAAAAATGCATCATACAATTTTGAAGAAAATCATCAGCTATTTTTTTGTAAATAAATATGAAGACAGGTCTAGAGGTAATAAAAATAGGAACAATGATTGTGATTGTGATTACAGATTACTGAGTGCTGTTCCCCTGGCACACTGCTAAAGTTAGTAGTTATAATAGCAATATATATGTTTTCTATCCTTACAACTACTGAGTGAAGTAAGTATCACTCTCCATTTTACAAACTGAGGCAGACGTTAAGTAACTTAATGCCTTGTAGCAGTACAAGGCAGCCCTTTGTAACTCCAGTCCAGATCTCTCTTACTGCAAAGCCAATACACTCTAAAAAGCATGGTCAAAAGAAGAAAATAGGAAGTTGATAGAAGTGCAGAATCACAAGAGTAGAAATTGTGATGTTCTGTGGAATGAAAATGGCTGAATCTTCTGGGGACAAAAATTAGCAGCTGAGTTGCACAAGGTGCCCTTTTCAAACAGCCCTGTCAAATAATGCTTTTCAGCATGTCTGATAGATACTCATGGGCCAAAACAGGAAGAGGACTGACATGGCTCTGATTCTTTACTTTAATGATAGAGGAAAGCACAGGAGGAATGATTTTTTAGTCTTTTTATATATTTATATGTTATGATACATATTTATGTGTTTATAAATATGTATGAAAATATCATGAACATGGAGAATTGATGACTCAACATAATGTGGCATTTTTAGCAAGCTTCATGTATAACCAAGGAAAAGGAATTGCATGGATGTATTCACTGATGGAACCAGATTCTAAGCACCAAAAGAGCAGACCAAGTCCTATTTTTAATAATTATTTTCTCTTAATGCATGAAGAGTTTACTTCTTGAATTTTTCATAGTTTAATGTAATCATAAAATGGTGATTTTTTTAAAAAGCACACTAAAAACTATCCCTCTCCCCTGCAAAGAAAAAGGAAAACTGGTTTGGATGCCACTCTTTTTAGATGAACAAGTCATGAGACAGGAAGTGACACTGAAAGCTTGCTCCATTACATAGATATATGCTGGCTTAGATGAAGCAGGGTAGTTATCAGAAATTTTAAATTGAGGAGTGGGTTGTTTTCCTTCTCAGGGAAAATACATCACAACTAAGAATAAATATCAGTACGTGGCGAATTGTTTCCTTGTCCATCCCAGTGCTAAAAAGGGCCTCACAAATTTGGCTTATTTATTAGCAAATACCTTTTGGGGGCTAAACACTGAATCAGCAACTATATGACAAAACTGACTGCTTTCACTAAACATGACAAAATGGCTACAATTATAATGAAGTGTGATTGTGGGGTGGGAGTTGATTGTGGATACTGTGAGTCACTTGAGACTCAGTTCATTTACATGTGATAAAACTTAGAATGTTAGTGGTGAAATGAAAATCCGAACCATTAGTCTTCTTTCTTCACTAAATAAGCCTTTGTGTAGATCCCTGAGCTAGGAAGAATCTAACCGATGGACACAAAAACTGTACAACCCACCCTATAAGAAGTGAAATGAGCTCTCAGAAGGAAGAAAGTGTGGAAATCTTCAACATCTGTAGCCTGAAAACATTGTACCACACCAACTTTTGGGCGACATCATGAACAATGCTCTCCAGCATTACTTTGAGAGAACTGTCACTATTAAGTACTTACTGTATGTACAAGGATTTTTTCCAAGTATTTTACATGTTCAATCCACTTAACCCTTATAGTAGTAATGGTGTACTGATGTGTCCTATTATAATCAATAATTATCTGCAGATAAGGACACTGGGACACAAAGAGATTAAATAACTAACCAAAGGGCATTCAGTTGATAGAGGCAAGATCTGGACACAGCCCTGCTCCAGAAGTTGTTTAATTGCCGTATTGTAGTGCAGCTTGGCGGTGGGGATGGAGGATATTGTCATTGGTGTATTTCTAAGTTTGAGTTCTAGAAATATTGTTACACCAAGAGTGAGATGAAAAATCACTAATATTTAGTGCAGAGTCAGTTCTTTTCCAATTCAGCCTAATTTTCCAAAATTGGTAATCTCACAGCAGCAGCATCTTGACCATTAAGAAAGATGTAGGAATATCCTTTTTCTTCTAAAGTTAGGATATGTAAAATAATTAGTCATGCTTATGCATGAATATATCAAAATACCAAGCAAACTTTCTGTGGGTTTCTAAGATAAAGTATGAATGTTTCATCTAAGATAAAATGTAAATGTTCACATTACAGTGGGCCATTCAGGCTTCAATTCTCTAGACTTCCTGAATATGAGTTTACTCCCATCCTCTGTGAAAGATGATTTGGGAAAGGACATGGAGCACTGTTGAAACTTAATAATGCGTCTTAGAGCTATAAGAATTTGTATTCAAATCTTCCATATTTCTGCCTTAGGCAACTTCCAAAACTTCCCAAATTTCTGTCTTGGGAAAATAGATATTTTTAATAATCAGAGAAATCATTCATACTCACCATCATCAATACTCAAAATTTATTGTGCATCTAATATTTTGTATTGAGGTATAGTTGATGCACAATATCATGAGCGTCTATTGTCAGAAAACATTGCTAAATTCCAGGAAAACCAATATATGAGAAATATATTTTTCTCTCCTTCCCCATTAGAGTTTTACAATCCACTTGTGAAACAATACATAAACAAAAAAGATGAAGAAGTACCAGGAAATACTCAAGGATTGACAATATGATTGACAAGAGTACAAATTGAAAAAAAAAAACAGGGGTTCCTCATCTCCCTCCCAACTGTATTTTGAAGAGAGTTCTCAGCTTGGTCAGCCCATTTTAAGAACAGTAACTTCAGAACTAAGAACAGTTTTCTCGTCTAACCATCCATGTAAATTTAAGACCCCTGTAGATCAACCTCTTTCAGAATGTCCAGCCTTGGTTTGAATGCTCAAGAAAGCTTGACTTGATACTAATCTCACAGGTAAATTAAGATCTTACCTGAGAATCGGACAGACTTTCTATTTGTGAAAGCAAAACTCTCTCAGTTGCTTCTGTTTATCAATCCATCTTCTAATATTTGGGATCTTACAAAGCAGATTGACACTGTCTTCTACTTGGTATCACTTCAAATGCTAGATAATTATGATTCTGATTATATGAATCTCCTTTAAACACTTTTGTTCTAAGAGTAGTATTCTTATGAGATTTTCTTTTCAGTTTTGGTTTTTTTAACTCTCCTTCTAGTTTTCTAAGCAAATTTCATTTTCCTTCTTAAATTATGGGGGCCAAAATTGAACATAATAATTTAACCAGCCCAGAGAAGACCTATCACCAGTTTGTTTTAGAAAACATGTTTTTATTAATGCATTCTAAATTTCCATTAACTATTTTGTTTACATCATACTGTTGATTAATACTGAATTTATTGTCCAGTAAATCACCTAGATATGCTCCTATTAAGCCATGTTTCTCCCATCCTAGTCTTCTGCAGTTTTTTAAAATCTAAGTTCATATCCTTATATTTATCCTTTTAAATTTCATCTTGTTTTATTTGGTTCATTGCTCAAACTGTAAAGATTTTTTTCAAGTTGAGATATAATTGACGTATAACATTGTAAATTTAAGGTGTACAATGTGTTGATCGGATACATTTATATATTGCAATATGACTACCTCCGTAGTGTTAGCTGACACCTCTGCCCCATCACATAATTATCATTTCTTTTTTTGTGGTGAGAACATTTATGATCAAGTCTCTTAGCAACTTCAAGATATACAATACAGTAGTGTTAACTATAATCACAATGCCATGCATTAGCTCTCCAGAGCTTATTCATCCTCTTCAAGTTTGTATCCTTTGACCAACGTCCCCCCAATTCACCCACCCCCCATTTTCTGGTAACTATGATTCTACTCTGTTTTTATGAATTCAGCTTTTTTTGGATTCTACATATAAGTGATATCATACAGTATTTGTCTTTCTCTGTCTGCCTTATCACATTTAACATAATGCCCTCAAGGTTCATCCATGTTGTCTAAAATGGCAAGACGTCCTTCTTTCTCATGGCTAAATAATATTCCAGTGTGTGTGTGTGTGTGTGTATGTGAGACACCTTCTTTATCCATACATCCATTGATGGACACCTAAGTTGTTTCCATATCCTGGCTTTTGTGAATAATGCTGCAATAAACATGGGAGTGCAAATATCTTTTTCTTTTTTTTTTTAACATCTTTATTGGAGTATAACTGCTTTGCAATGTGGTGTTAGTTTCTGCTGTATAACAAAGTGAATCAGCTATACATATACATATATCCTCATATCTCTTCCCTCATGTGTCTCCCTCCCACCCTCCCTATCCCACCCCTCTAAGTGGTCACAAAGCAACGAAGTGAGAGAGTGGCATTGACATATGTACACTATTAAATATCTTTTTGATATCTTGTTTTCATTTCCTTTGGACATATACTTAGAGGTGAGATTGCTGGATCATATGGTAGTTATATTTTTAATTTTCTGAAGAACCTCCATACTGTTTTCTATAGTGGCTGAACCAATTTACATTCCTACCAATACTGCACAGTCGTTCCCTTTTCTCCACATTTTTGGACAACACATTATCTCCTGTCTTTTTTTGATGACAGCCATTCTAACAAGTGTGAGGTGATATCTCATAATGGTTTAGATTTACATTTCCCTGATGATCAGTGATGTTGAGCATCTTTCCATCTGTTTGGTGGACATATATGTGTCTTCTTTGGAAAAATGTCTCTCCAGTTCCTCTGCTCATTTTTTAATCAGATTGTTTGTCTTTTTGTTATTCAGTGGTATGAGTTCTTTGTGTATTTTGGAAGTTAACCTCTTATCCAATATGTGGTTTGCAAATATTTCCCCCATTCTGTAGATTGACTTTTCATTTTGTCTATTTTTTTCTTTTGATGTGCAGAAGCTTTTTAGTTTGATGTAGTTCTGTATGTTGATTCTTGCTTTTGTTGCATAAAGATGGTTTTGATCATTGCATCCGATCCTGAAAAAATGGAAGAAGCAGCATGGGGTAAAATTGTACACAACTAGAAGTGAGATCAGAATTTTCTCTTCATTTCTTGGAAGATACAATTAATTCACAACAGAAGGAAAGCCCTCTCTGATCACTGTCTCATATAAAGCTATATTGTATGTGTGTGTGCATGTGTGTGTGTGTGTAGAAAAAAATATATATAAGTACAAAAGACAAAAATACTCCTGCATCCAATACCCCAAATTAACAAATATTAGTATTTTGTTTTGCCTCAGATTTTTAAAAAAATTATCAGATGAAGTTAAAATCCTGTCTCCTCCAATCACATTCCCATCATAATTCCCCAGTATCAACCAAAGTCATGGATTTTGTTCATGAGTTTTTATCACTTTGCTGTATATATTACCCAGAAAAAAAATACGATTTATATTTTGTATACTTATGAAAATTTTGTTAATGATACAGGCTGTATCTAATATTTTTCAGCTATATTTTCCATTCAACATTGTTTTACAGTCTTCCCAAATTGTTTCATATAGATTTAAATTATTCATTTTAAGTGCTGTTTTATGTATCACCATACAGTGACATCACCATTTTGTATTCATTCCTGAAAAGATGAAAATATAGATTGTTTCTAATTTAAGGTAATAAAAATACTGTAATTAGTGTCTTCATATGCATATGAAGACACTAATTACAGTATTTTTATTACCTTATACAGTTTCAAAGTATAAACATGAAAGTGGAATTTGTTAAGTTATGTATATCATTAACTACATTGTTACATAGTCAATGTTACTCTTCAAAATGATTGTATGAGAGCTTTTCATTACCCAAGTTCTCTCCCCAAATTGGTATTGTGTGACTTTTTACCTGTCGGAAATGTGGATATGAAATAAATTTTTTATTTGAATTTCTCTAGTCACTAGTTTTGACCATCTATTCATCTAATCTGGGGTATTTGTATTTTCCTCTTCTGTAAACTGCCTGCACATTTCCTTTGCCTATTTTTCTATTAGGTTATTTGTATTTTTAAATTGTGATGTGTTACATATATGCTATAGATATTAGTCCTCTGTATTTTCCAGTCTGGTTCTCATTATTTTTACTTTATGTTCTTTTATTTGTTCAAAGGTTTTTGATAAATTATCTGTATCAAAAATCATCTTTTCCCTTTTGGCTTGGTTTTGTAAGAAATCCTTTTCCTGCTCTGAAGCTATTAGTGCTTTCTTCTATATATTTTTTCCCCAATAATTAGATTACATTTATTTAAAAAAACATTTTAAAATTGAAGTATATTTGATTTACAATGGTGTGTTAGATTCTGGTGTACATAATGATTCAGTTATACAGTGATTCAGTTATACATATACATTCAGTTATACAGTGATTCAGTTATACATGTACATATATTCTTTTTCATACTCTTTTTCATTATAGGTTATTACAAGATATTGAATATAGTTCCCTGTGCTATACAGTAGGACCTAGTTGTTTATCTATTTTATATATAGTTTGTATCTGCTAATTCCAAACCCCTAATTTATCACCCACTTTTTCCCCTTTGGTAACCATAAGTTTGTCTTCTATGTCTGTGAGTCTCTTTCTGTTTTGTAAACAAGTCCATTTGTATCATATTTTAAATACCACATATAAGTGATATCATATGATTTTTGTCTTTGTCTGACTTACTTCACTTAGTATGATAATCTCTAGGTTCATCCATGTTGCTGAAAATGGCATTGTTACATTCTTTTTTACGGCTGAGTAGTATTCTGTTGTACATATATACCACATCTTTATCCATTCATCTGTTGATGGACATTTAGGTTGATTCCATGTCTTAGCTATTGTAAATAGTGCTGCCATGAATATTGGGGTGCATGTATCTTTTCAAGTTAGAGTTTTGTCCAGATATATGCCTAGGAGTGGGACTGCTGGATCATATGGTAACTCTATTTTTAGTTTTTTAAGGAACCTCCATACTGTTCTCCATAGTGGCTGTACCAATTATCTTCCTACCAGCAGTATAGAAGGGCTCCCTTCTCTCCACACCCTCTCCAGCGTATATTGTTTGTGGACTTTTTAATGATGGTCATTCTGATTGGTGTGAGGTGATACCTCACTGTAGCTTTGATTTGCATTTTTCTGATAATTAGTGATATTGAACATCATTTCATGTGCCTATTGGCCATTTGTATGTCTTCTTTGGAGAACTGCTTATTTAGGTCTTCTGCCCATTTTTCGATTGGGTTGTTTGTTTTTTTGTTGTTTAGTTGTATGAGTTGTTTGTATATTTTGGAAGTTAAGCTCTTGTTGGTCACATCGTTTGCAAATATTTTCTCCCATTCTGTAGGTTGTCTTTTCGTTTTGGTTATGGTTTCCTTTGCTGTGCAAAAGTTTATAAGTTTGATTAGGTCCCATTTGTTCATTTTTGTGTTTATTTCTATTGCCTTGGGAGACTGACCTAAGAAAACATTGTTATGATTTATGTCAGAGAATGTTTTGACTATGTTCTCTTCCAGGAGCTTTATGGTGTCCTGTCTTCTATCTAAGTCTTTAAGCCATTTAGTTTTATTTCTGTGTATAGTGTGAGAGTGTTCTAACTTCATTGATTTACATGCAGCTGTCCAGCTTTCCCACCATCACTTGGTGAAGAGACTGTCTTGTCTCCATTATATATTCTTGCCTTCTTTGTTGAAGATTAATTGACCTTAGGTGTGTGGCTTTATTTCTGGGCTCTCTATTCTGCTCCATTGATCCATATGTCTGTTTGTGTGCCAGTGCCATACTGTTTGGATTACTGTAGCTTTGTAGTATTGTCTGAAGTCTGGGAGGGTTATGCCTCCAGCTTTGTTCTTTTTCCTCAGGACTGCTTTGGCAATTCTAGGTCTTTTGTGATTCCATATATATTTTAGGATTATTTGTTTTAGTTCTGTGAAAAATGTCGTGGGCAATTTGATAGGGATCACATTAAATCTATAGATTGCTTTGGGTAGTATGACCAGTTTAAGAATATTAATTCTTCCAATCCAAGATCATGGGATAGTTTTCCATTTCTTTAAATCATCTTCAGTTTCCTTTATCAATGTTTTATAGTTCTCAGCAGATAAGTCTTTCACCTACTTGGTCAGATTTATTCCTAAGTATTTTATTTTATTTTATTTTTGCTCTGATTTTAAAAGGGATTGTTTTTTACTTTCTCTTTCTGATATTTCACTGTTAGTGTAAAGAAATGCAACAGATTTCTGTGTGTTAATCTTGTATCCTGATACCTTGCTGAATTCATTTATTAGTTCTAGTATTTTTTGTGTGGAGTCTTTAGGGTTTTCTATACATAGTATCATGTCATCTGCATATAATGATAATTTTACCTCTTCCCTTCCAGTCTGGATAACTTTTAGTTATTTTTCTTGTCTGACTGCTGCACTATTCTGCTGTCAGTGCTTGTTACTCCTCTGTGGGTAATTCAGCTTATATCTTTATTTTGGAGTTCTGTGATTCTATTTTTATGCATATATGTGTTGATTTACTTTTATTTTATAAATCCTGCTGAGCATGTGGTATGCTCTTTCAATGTAAGGCTTTTGTTTGTTTTTTCCTTCCAATTCTGGGAAGTTTCCAGCCAGATTCCTTGAAAATACTTCCCGTTAATATTCTCTGTTAATACTCTACTGATGATGAAAATCTTGTTGGACACATAGGGGAGTCTTTCAATGTTACTACTATGCTTGTCTCAATTCCCTTTTTAATGTTTCATCTTTTTATCTCTTTTTGCTTGATTCTGGATACAGTCCTTGACACTTATTCTCCTGGGGGTAGCTTTGGGAAATTATTATTCCATCTGAATCTTTTTAATGGCTATGTGTTTTGTTTCTATATTTTCCATTTTTCATTCTGTCTATTCTTGTTTCATTTTTGCCTATATTTGTTCTTATAATTTCTTGTTCTCTTATATGAACAGTTTTTTCCTTTATCACATTGTTTATATTAAACATGTTTATTACACTAATTTTGGATGATTCTGTTATTTGCATTTGCTCAGGAGTATATTCATTTCATGATTGTTGAGTTGGCTTTCTGTTTTTAGTGTTAATTGCATTTTTTGATTTCAGGCAACAAACTAAGAGGTGTATTTCTCACTCTCACTCTTTATAATGCTTCTCAGTTGTCTCCACTAGGCCCCCAAGACCTTCAGTCCCAAAGTAGCTCTTTCATTGGCATCTCAGGATTTCCTCCCATCCAGGAATGGCTTTGGAGACATCCTTGGCCCAGTCACAGAACCTGTGGGCTGTTTGGCTTAGGTCAGGTTTCATTGGCTCTCTATGCATCCTCTCTCTCCTGAAGCTAGGTACCATAGATGGTACAGATAGTTTTTTTAGCATCTTTTTATGAGTGGCAGAAACCCAGCCGCTGATTTTATTCAGGTAAAACTCCGGTCTGAACTCTGGTCTCCCACTACTCATGGTGGAGCATTTTGTACCCCACTAGAGTTTGGAACCTTTGAAACTTTCTGTTCCCATACCTGAATTACAAAATGACTGTGACTTTACCCCCATTTATCTACCATTGTGGTTTTCTCATCTGTTCCTGGTCTAAAGAGATGTTTATCTTATTTTTAAGAATACAGTATTTTTTAAAGTATCTATCATTGTATTCAGAACTGAAAATGTATTTTTTAAAGCATGAGCTCACAATGCCAAAAAAGCCCAAAGTACTTTATGTTTTTAACAAGTATTGTTCTCAGTCACACATATGACAATATATATGTGTGATTTACATACACTGCGTATTTGTGAAAATATTATTCGGTAGAATTCATTTCTTTTTCTAAAAGTTCATGCTAAATTTTATATTAGTCTACTAAATAAAACCTTATTTTCTTATCATCAACTAACTCCTAGATCAGTGTTGGTCTTTTAAATCTGTAGCAACTCACTTGGCTGCATTTGTAAAGTCACAGGTAGGGCAGCCTGCACCTCAGTATTTTTCTTATCTGCCATGATATATAAATTCCACCAAAATGATTCTCCTGGATTTGATAAATTTTTAGTCTTTCCACGGTTATCTACTAAATGAAAATAAATTTTGAGCAGTGCAGGACAGGGAGGTGATGCCTTTGCTACAGGGACACCTAACACAGAGTAAGGCATTTTGCCCATATTATCAAGAGAAGGCCCCTGGACGGTGAGCCAGAGTACCAAAAAGGAGACTGTATGTTTTAAAAGGAGATGAGAGAGGACCAAAAGCAAACTGTTCTTCACCATGTTATAGAGTTAGAAACCTTGCAGCAATGATTTGTAAAGCTCAAATAACTGTATTGTAAATAATAGCAGAGAAACGAGTTATTCATACCCCCATAACCATTTAAAGGTGTTCATAAAGGCAAGCAGGTGTAATCATCCTTGAGTACAGAAGGAAGTTAAAAATAAATTTTCAAACCTTATCATATTTACCTTACCAACTGATTCTGATTACGTGGCAACACTTACCAAGATTGTATGTAGCAGATAATGGTAGAAGTTTGTTCCCAAAGTTTTTAGAATATTCGCCTTAAAAAATTTCTGGGGAATTTTCAACTTGACTACTAAAGTTTATTCATTTTTACCTTTTCTCAAACTATCTTTTCCTGACCCCTCAATTAAATTATGCTTCCTTCAGCATAGGCGACTTACCCTTATCATAATTTTTTCAGACCTTATGTTTTCTCTCTTCTTCCAGCCAGTTGGGCACTGCAGTAGCTGAAATGCGAAAAAGGCAGCAGTCACAGAATGAAGAAACACCTGCTGTGTCTCAAGCACCTGGAAACCAGAGGCCCAACAATACGTGTTGCTTTTGTTGGTGCTGTTGTTGCAGCTGCTCCTGGTATGTCTTCTTATCTGTGTGATACCACACCTGAGCTGGGTCATAACTGGCGTGAACATGCACGTCAGCTCTTGGGACCATAGAAACTTCTCAATCTATCTTTTTTTCTTCCTTTACAAGTAGGAATTGCTGGAAATGATCATTGGTTTAATGCACACATTTCCATAAGCAAAATATAGTATTTCCTCAAAATCTACAATGAAATTGGTAGTAAGGTAAAGAAAGAAAAATTGTTTTATATCATGGTTTCCTCCACCCGTGCTTCTTAAAGGTATGGATAAAAATAAGATTATGGCTATATATTTACTGAACAGTAAACAACATTCTCCCATGTTACAGAAGATGCAAGAACACTAAGATAATATCTAGTAGTATTGGGTGTAGTATTCAGGGTAGTGTTTTAGTTCTCTGCTATTCCATGTGGTGTTGATTGTTCTGTCACAGAGTTGGGTGGCAACTTCAACCATAGACTCCTGAAAAGGACAGAAAAAGAAGTGCCACAGACTCATGTCCACAGATCTAAAAGGCCAGGGGCTATGATGGGTATGAAGGTCAAGTCAGTTCATTAAAAATTCTGAACTTAGAGCCAGAGAACCTGCTTTCCATTGCGGTTTTGTCACTGACAGGCTCTGGAACATCAGACAAAGTTGTAATCTCTGTTTTTTGGTTTTCTCACCGGCAAAGTCATGAAGAGTCAGACAAGTTGGTTTTCAAGGTCTTGTCTCATACTAAATGTCCACGGTTCAGGCACCTTAGAAAACCTGCTTTAGTTCCAAATTCCCAAAGTCTTCAAATAAGAAAATCAGTGAGACCCAGGGTCCTGAGATTTACAAAGATGAGATTCCTCGGGAGGGGAGCGGGGGGATGTTAGACTTAATGGAATTTCCATAGAACCACACGTTTCAGGGTACTGTAAGATCCAATTCACAGGTGGATCTTTTGGGTTAGCAGTGGTCTCCTGGATCTCCATGACCTGTTTCAAAACCCTAAAGAAAGGGCCAGATGCTTGAGTCATCTTCTCACACATGATCCCTACAGTTCCTCAATGTCCATATTATGATGGTTGGTGTTATGATATAGTGGCATAATGTTCTATCACAGTGGCCAAAAGAGAAGATGAAATATGTAATGCTCCAGTGGCAGCCTTGGTGTTGAACAAGCTCTGAGCTCTCTAGGAAACTTCATTTCCAGAAAAACCATCCGATATTGTAGCAATCTGGAACGTTTAAAGTAGTTTTTATAAATATCAAAATTGCTTCCCAGTTGATGATTCTTTTTTGGGGAAAGTCATGTACGATTCCTTTTTCTTTCATTCTTGAGCCTCAAATTCAGCATTTCAGATGGAGGCAACAGAGTCCTAGAGGAGAGAACTATTTCAATGCAACTGTGTAATATTTTTCTCTCTCATTCCTCAAGAGATCAGCTAGCTCTGGTTTTAATCTGTGAAATACAGGGTAGTGACTTAATATGGTGGTTCTGAAGTCAGACGGCCTGGGTTCAAACTCTTCATCTTTCACTATTTGTTTGACCTTCAGCAAGTTGCTTAGTGTCTGCAGATTCCTCATCTATCAAATGACAGTAATAAGAATCCCTACCTCATAAGATTGCTTTAAACATTAAATGAAGTAAAACACATACAAGCTGAGAACAGTGCCTGACCCATAGTATGCATTTAATAAGAGTTAGTTACTGGGCTATGGAACACTTCATATTGGGAAAATAAAATCTCTTTAAAGAAGATCTGGCTTCAAATCATGTATATTTTTTTAAAAAGATCAGCTTGTAGATACAATACAAAAAATTATCTTGGAAAGGAAAACTATTTTATTTTAAAGTTCATATGAAACATCGCAAATATATTGTTACATCGTGTTGAGGATTATATTTCTATTTCTCACTTGCTCTACACCATGTTCCAGTAATTAGTATATAATTTTGTTTGCCTGCAAAAACTTATTTCTGAATTGCTTCAGGATTAAAACACCAAGCACTGAAGTTTTTTTGTGCAATATCTGCTGTCAAACAGATGTGTAGGGAGATTTGCTTTTATCTGTCCTACAGATATTTAGCAAGACTTGCTTTTATTAATTCTTAAAGTGCATTAAATAAAAAAATAGTCAACGTGAGCTTGTGAGCATCAGATTGTCACAGAACACAAACTATGGACGGAGAACAAAACAGCTTTTGGAAGCTGCATTAACTCTCCACACTTCTAGGGCGACAGGTATTTGGACCCTAAACACGTGGTGCCTTGGATGCATGTTCTATTAGTTCTAGACGAGAGAGTATTGTTAAGAACTATGTTTGCTAATAATGAGTCATGGACACTCAAGTCCAGGCCATAAAATGCAGTCTGTAAACGTATGCCTTCTTTACATGATAAATAATAGGTAAGGTAATTTCTAATGTAAGCAACTATTTTAAAAAACAAGAATGAAAGTTAAATTACGTTTTAATTGTAACTCTGTTATCTCAGTATAAATGGAGATGTCCTTTACACATGCATTTTTAGAGTATCATAATTTTTGCATTTTGAGTTTAGGGAAAAAATATTGTAAAGTCTTACTAGAGTGGAAAAAAAAAAGAAAGAAAGCAACGTTCTTCAAATTTTCCAGGCTAGGGAAAAGGAGTATAACAAAAAGAAACACTAGAAAAATGTAATTTAGGGACAAAAAGTTAGAAATAAAAGTATGAAGTAACTGTCATTCGTAAATAGGAATAGTTGCCATGTAGCTATTTTACCTCCTTTTAAGGAAATAGAGGGCTAAGGAAATAAATTTCTATATCTAGTAATAAATATAAATACCTCACTCAAGCCTCACATTATGGGTTTTTAAAACAACTTAGTATTTTCCCAAATTTGCATTTCTCATTCATATTTCATCATCAGCTCCTCTCTCGTGTTTGAATTTATTCCTGCCTTTATAAAATTACCACTATGCTCTATTTTGGGTGGTGATACAGAGCATAAATACATAACTGCTGAATAGTTCCACAGTGTCCTTCAAAAATCTCAAAAGTTAGGATTACTTCACGATGTCCTCTGTCCCTGTCAAGGAACCACTTCCTTCCCCAAATCCATTTATCTCCCTTTTCTCCCCAGAGCCCTCCATTTCAAAAAGAGAAAGCAAAGGAATGAGGTTTAGACCATAACCTGTTACACAAATAAGTCATGGATGCCCGAGTCTTGGCCATCAAGCAGACAGTCTGTAAACTTGCAAGCCCTTCTACACATGGGACAAAGCTGTTCCCAACCAGGAGAGCTTTGTCAAGATCACGTGTCTAGAGATTCAGAATTGTCAAAACAATGTTCCCCTTATATCAGGATTCAAAGAGAATGACCTGCCTTTTCAGGTCGTTAACCCTCTTCCCTTTTCTTTATGAGAAAGAAACCATTTAAAGATGTGGGATCCTTGCAAAACTGCCGACAGTGTGAATCCATGAGGTAGTTTCACACTGTGAAAGTGTGTGGGAAACCAGAAATTGCGTTGTGCTCACAAAACAAGGTGCCACAAAAAAGAGGTAGAAAGGGAGAGCTTCCAAAGTGCATTGCGAGCTTAAACCTAATTTCCAAATTGTCCCATGAACCCTCCTCTCCTAACACCAGAGGTTAAACTAAAATAACCCAGAGTATTTTTTTCAAGGAAATCTCTAGGTGCTAATCCACTTCTGCTTTAATTCCTCATTGCTCCCGGGGGTGTCCTAGCAAGCAAAACAGATTGCTATGTTTACTTATAAAAAATGACAACTCAACAGACTTCAGATACCATGACTCCAAAACATTCCATTGGCTTCTCATGTTGCTGCATGGTGGTGAGGGGATCACTTGGGTGGGGCAGCCTCAGGCTCCCCACCTGCAGTTTCCGAGGGAATGGTTCTCTCTTTTGCTACTTTACTTACTAGATTAGTGTATAAGCTTTTGTTTGGAAAAAAAAATGTCCTCACTTAATGTTCAGAAAACTCTGTGTCTCATTTTACACATAAGGCAACTGAAGACTTGCCTACTGTCACTAAGCTCATTAACGACAGAAGTGGGACTAAAATGCAAGTCTCTTAACATCCCAGTCCATTGTTTTGTCCATTTTAAGAGAACACTTCCAAACTTTTCATTTCCAGGATGGATATGAACTGTTTCCAAAGCTTTTTACTTTGCAAACTCTTCAAGAATTATATTAAGTAACACTCTTCAAATGAAATTCACAATCCCATGCACTACTATGTATTGCCTACAAGATTTCGTCCACTGCATCGGATGGTCTCCATTCTTCTCGGGAGAAATTGGCCAGAACATTAGTACATTAAATAGTCCTGTGAAAGCTAAAATTATCTCCCTTTTGACACGTTAGTTTCCAGACCACGGAAGAGATCTGACTAAGTAAACTTTAAGCACTTCACAAACATACTTTTGGTTGCCCCTCCTTCCATTTTTAACAAGTACCACAGCCTCTATAATTCAAAACAGTGCGAAAATAATGTCCTATTTTATCCTCACACTGTCACACTTTAGCTCTTTGCTAGTGGAAACACTAAAACGCATGCTTTAAAAGCCAAAGGATACTTTTTGAAAGGAAAAACAAAATCCGCGTCTGCCCCATGGTAAAGAAACCACCCCCTGGAAATAAATCTGCTCACACATGCAAGTTGAATCATTTCATCTAAGGCACCAGTGAAGAAGCAGTCTTTTCTCTAGCTGTCACCCTCAGAGACCTAATTCATCTCACATGGGAGCACAACTTATCTGCATAGGATTTCCAAACCAGACCATCAAAAATATCACTTACAAAGAATTCTAGTTTTGAAAACTCTATCTCACCATGTCATAGGTAAAAATTTTCAGTAGTTTCTATAACTTACACAAACTTTTAAATGCACACAATCAGAAGACATGTACCAAAAATGAACCCAGGTTTCCCAGGCCATAGACACAAAACCAAAAAGTGGACGTTGGCACAATGGACCATCTCTGTGTCATGCACTTGTTTATTCACTCCTTTACAGCTGATTGAATGTTAATTATTTCCTGGTACTGTTGATGTCATTGGCTTTCACCAGATTCTCCCTGCCTCTACATTGACAGGCAACAAATGCTCAGTAAGCAACTGAACATGGACATGAACATTTTGTTTACTCCCCAGGTCACCCTCCAGAAAAGTTTAAGATTCAAGCTGCCTCTGCCAATAGAATGCCTTGACCCTTTTCCAAGGAAGGCACACCATTCTTCTTTTTTTAAATTTTATTGGAGTAGAGTTGATTTACAACGTTGTGTTAGTTTAAGGTGTACAGTATAGTGATCCAGTTATACATATACATATACTCATTCTTTTTCAGATTCTGTTCCCATTTAGGTTATTACAGAATACTGAGTAGAGTTCTCTGTGCTCTACAGAATACTGAGTAGAGTTCTCTGTGCTCTACAGAATACTGAGTAGAGTTCTCTGTGCTCTACAGTAAGTCCTTGTTGGTTATCTGTTTTATATATTGTAGTGTTTGTATGTTCATCCCAAGCTCCTAATTTATCCCTCCCCACTATGTTCCCCCTTTGGTAACACTAAGTTTATTTTCAAAATCTGTATGTTTCTGTTTTGTAAATAAGTTCATTTATATCATTTATTTTAAAATTAGTTTCCACAAATGAGTACTATCATATAATACTTGTCTTTCTCTGACTTACTTCACTTAGTATGATAATCTCTAGGTCCATTCATGCTGCTGCAAATGGCATTATTTCATTCTTTTTTATGGCTGAGTAATATTCCATTGTAGATATGAACCACATCTTCTTTATCCCTTCCTTTTTGACTCTGTGTACTGTAAATGTACATTTTCTTCTGAGTGTCACATTGCAGTGCTTAGACATCAATGGAAAAATGGATGTGAAGAAAACAAAATACTACATGAAAATATTATACCCAATTTTATTTAAGAGAGTAGAAAGAACCAAAACAGAATGGAGAAAGAAGATTAAATTAATTCCAGCTAGAAGAAAGCAAGAGCCAGCCCCTGCCTGGCCCTGTGGTGGGTGGAGAGGAGCTGCCTCGGAGAGACGGAGTGCCAGGTGGGGCGGGGAGAGGACGTGGGCCTTACCAGGTCGAGATGTAGGAGAGTTCTGACGTGGAAAGGGCGTTCCAAAGAAAACAAAGATGGGTCCTCAGGAGAGGATGGTGAGAGGAGCCTCACTCTGTGAAGAAGCCCAGAATTCTAAAGAAACAGGAGGAAACAGACTGTAGGTGAAGAGACTGGGTAGCACGTCCGAGGACAGCACTTGGCACCGAGACTTGAGTGCCATCCACGGGCCCACGTACCCCAGTTGGCTTCAAGTCATTTCAGGGTCAGATCCAGGGAGGATCTCTCAGGCTCGGCTGACTCACTGTATGTCGTGGTGGGGTGGGTGAGGGCCATGTGGGTCTCAAAGGGCAGGATGTGGTGGAGCTTCTCAGTGACCTTGGCAATGGGCCGATGCTGGTCTTCCCCATGGCCACGCCTCCCTCTGCCCTGGACAAGGCTGCACACTTGGGGGGCCGGTCTGACACCCAACTCACTGTGCTGGTTTTCATACTAGTGACTCTCCTTCTGTTTGACATGCGTTTTTGTTTTCTAGGTGAAGGTCTTCAGTAAAATTATGTTATATGGATTTTATAGTGGAATTCACAGCCATTCATATCAGTCAGTTGGCACTGAGCCTTTTCCTAAATGTATACTAAAGTTTTAAAATAACTAAAGGTATATTTTGGCTTATAAAATAATATTTGGCACATAGTAGGTGTTTAATTAATAATAAGGTGTTGAATGGTTGATGGAATTTGGATTTTCCAATTGAGACCACTTTATAAAATATGGAAATTTGTTTCACAAATTCTGTTTTTCAAAGATGACAGGTATATTCTCCTATCATTAGCATAATGATGTGGCAGCTAATGCATGTTAGGGAACCACCAGATTTCTTCTTATGCACCACGTTCTTCATTCCCGTGTGTGTGTGTGTGTGTGTGTGTGTGTGTGTTAGTAGCAGTACTAGTACTAGTAGTACTAGCAGCTAGTCATAGAGAAAGGCCAGGATTCCAGGAGGGAGTGCTAAAATCTGGTTAGTACTACTGGGATATAAAGTCAAGAAGGACAAAATAGACTAAGAGACAATGACAAGTAATAAAATGCCTTTTATGGCATACTAAGAAGTTAAGACTTTACACCTTTTTTGGTGATGGGAAGTGACTGAACATGATTAAGTAAGAAGGGGACAAAGTCCATTTTCTGTTTGAAGTGTATCCCTGTGGAGACAATGGAAAGTGTGTGGAAGGACAGGACAGAAACAGGAAGCCTGTTAGAAGGCTTCTGTGATAGTCTTTGTGAAAGAATCAAGGGGCTCAAAATGAAAGGTGATTAAAAGGAATGGAGAGATTCCAGTTTCAAGGAAAATGAAGTACTGTCAAGAATTTGCAGTAGACGTAAAGGAGAAGGGAAGGATAACGCCATTGCTTTGCTTGAGGGGCCGGGTTGATGGTAAGCCCATCAGATGAGAGAACTCTGGAACAGGAGGTGCTTTAGGCCAGGATAGGATGGTGGGTTGGGCTCGCTCTGTGTGTGGTGCCCAAGGATTAGCTGTGCAAATGATGTTGAAGCTTGCAGGGCATGCCTTGATTAGATATAACAATCAGGGAGTCATCAGCATACAATATACAGGAGATAAAAAGGATGGCCCAGCATGAAGAGCAGTGAGCTACAGGCTGAAACCTCAAATATAAATCCTTAAACCCACTACTGGACACATATCCAGGGAAAACTATAATTCAAAAAGACACATGCACCCCAATGTTCATCGCAGCTCTATTTACAATAGCCAGGACATGGAAGCAACCTAAATGTCCGTCAACAGAGGAATGGCTAAAGAAGATGTCGTACATATATACAATGGAATATTAGTCAGCCATAAAAAGGAATGAAATTGGGTCATTTGTAGAGATGTGGATGGACCTAGAGACTGTCATACAGAGTGAAGTAAGTCAGAAAGAGAAAAATAAATATTGTATATTAACGCATATATGTGGAATCTTAAAAAATGGTATAGATGATCTTATTTGCAAAGCAGAAATCGAGACACAGACATAGAGAACAAACGTACAGATGGATACCAAGGGGGGAGCGGGGAGTGGGATGAACTGGGAGATGGGGATTGACATATATACACTATTGATACTAAGTATAAAATAGATAACTAATGAGAACCTACCGTACAGCACAGGGAACTCAGTGCTCTGTGGGAGCCTAAATGGGAAGGAAATCCAAAAAAAGAGGGGATATATGTATACATACAGCTGATTCATTTTGCTGTACAGTAGAAACTAACACAATGTTGTAAAGCAATTATACTCCAATAAAAATAAAAATTTTTTAAAAGCCTTTAAAGAGAAAGCAGTGCAGCTCTGCAAACACGGGATGCAGAGACTAGACAGTCTGGGAGATAACATACAAAACACACCACTGGGCTGGCACAGAAGCCCAGACAGTAAAGAGTTTCACACAGAAGGGAATGATGGATGTTGCAAACACACCAAGGAAATCTGATGCAATAAGAATCATAAAACTTCTTGTCATCTGGCCTACTAGGAAGTTATCAGTGAACTCTGTGAGAATCAAGCATCTCGTTAAGGTGCATGAGGAAGAAGAATTCGGAGAGAAAAGCTGCTGAGTGCAGCCCTTTTCAAAGGCACTGAGACACCCTGGTCTTTGGGGGTGAAGATTCAAGTTGAGGGAAGCCAGTGTTCCCTTTCTGATTTAGTCAAAGCAAAATATTCAATTTCTAAAACAATGTGAAATCCAGCCCTTCTAAATCCTGGCCAAATATATTAGCTATCTGGACAAAGTTTAAGAACTGCCCACCCATCTCAGCCTCTGCAAATCAATAATAATACAAAAACTGAGGTTATGACATTTTGCTACCCCTAACTTATCTAAAAAAGGTCATAGTTGTGCTACATCTGATTAAAATTAACAATTTTCATCTCTCTCATTGGAACTTTTTTTTTAACATCTTTATTGGAGTATAATTGCTTTACAATGGTGTGTTAGTTTCTGCTGTATAACAAAGTGAATCAGTTATACATACACATATGTTCCCATATCTCTTCCCTCTTGTGTCTCCCTCCCTCCCACCCTCCCTATCCCACCCCTCTAGGTGGTCACAAAGCACCGAGCTGATCTCCCTGTGCTATAAGGCTGCTTCCCACTAGCTATCTATTTTGCGTTTGGTAGTGGAGCTCTTTATTAGTCCTTTTAAGCCTAACTTATTTAGGTCTAGGCCTGGTAGACCTAATTAAAATCTGCCTGATGTTTTAGGACATCACTCAAGAATCACTAATTACTTGTCAGATAAGACAATAAAATCCACTTCTAGCAAATATGAAGTTGATTGTATAATAATTCTGCTTCATTGGGTTTTATAAATATTATAATTTTTGATGCTATAAAATTCATATCTTTGTTTCAGATATCAATATACTATATATTAATGTACATTTCATGCCTGGGAGCATGTGCTCCTAAGTAGAAAGCAAATTTCTGCCATTGCTACTTTTCTGTATACAGAAACATAGATTATTTAAAAGCACAAAACCCTTTTAATTGACCAATTTCATAAGTAATAGTTGAATAATAACTTCATATGTTTCATTGTAAATAGATGTGGTCTTGCCATATTTAAAGATTACGCACAAATTCTAATAACATGCCTTCCTCATATAAAGCCTACTTTCAAGAGGCAGCACTGGGGAGGGAAGAAAACCACACTGGAATTAGACCTGGATGCATCTCAGTTTCATAACAGATAACTGTGAAACGTTTGGCAAGCTGCTCAAGCTCTCTGAGCTTTAGTTTCTTCATCTGTAAGATGGGATTCAACAACAGTTACTTTAGGGTGCAGTTTCTTTCAGGAACCCCTGAATAATCCTTTATTGATAGATATTATTTGCAAGTCTCAGGCTGAAAGGAAATTACCAGACTTTGGCCACTGTATGCTTAGCATGTTCTATTTCCATGTTGTCAGTTAATGTAACAGGACCTGTTTTCTGCATTCGGTATCCCTGGCCCCTTTTCCCCAACTCTCACATGAACCAGCACAGGTATAACTCGGCATTCCCGGAGCATGGACCACACACTCATTGATACACAGAGTGATGTGAGTTCATCATATCCCGGGGTTAAGTCTCGCCACAGATCAGGACTCTTGCCTTCAACCATAGCTGTTCTCAAGGATGCTCCCACCTCAGCCCAAACATACTCACACACACAGTAACTGGAAAATCCCCAGGGAAGAATGAATGGGTGGATGGGTAAGTGACCCTGCCAGCAAGCAGATGTTTTTCTGAGTCAACTGCTAGGGTTTTAACCTTTTCATTGTCCTTTTTATAATAGAGACACAAGTTAACTAAAGCTAGAAGCTTGAGCTCCAACTTAACTGATGCATTTAAAGATCTGGATGATTACATGCCATTTTAATAACAGTGTCTACTAACTAAATAAAAGTCCATTTGGCTTTTTCGCATCCAAGATATTTGCTTTTCCACAAAAGCATCCACTAACTTAATTATGACTTACAGGGAAAATTACAGTGGGTTGAAGGAAGAGCTCAAAATAGGATTTCAGTCAACCTGAGAACTGAAGTAGAGGATTCTACTGATTGGTGTATGTCATAGAAAGTACATCTAAATATTCAAGCCTATAATTCTCTTAATGTTAAGGGGGAGAAAAAAGAAACTCTATATATGCCAAATAGGAGGCTTTGGTTATTTAACTGAACATCAGCTGACATAGTAGATCCAGATTTTAACCAGGTAATAACTTGTTAAATGCAGTTGGCATTTTAAACCAAATGAATGTCCATGAACTTAAAATACATGGCTTAGAGTTTGAAATAAAAATTTAATACCAATAGAAAAAGGGAGTTTTTGAAACCCATCTTTTCCAACAGAAGCATGTATAGAGGGAAAGTGGTAGCGCAGAGGGCGAGTATGAGAAGACGAAGTGATTTTGTTTTCAGTTTCCATGCAGCAAAAGAAGCAATTAACGTTTACATACAACCCAAACTGGGATTGAAATTGTTTGGAGAATCCACTTTCACAGTGGCTCTTTGAAAACATTTTAAATAACAAAAAAAATTTCCTGCCTGTTGGTCGCTAAAAACCTTTTCTAATTAATTTGTTCTAAGAATGTATCACCCAAGATCTATATTACTCCAGCAAGAGACATAATTAGAGTTCAAACAGCTAATTATTGGAAAGGATGACTACGATGTTAATAGGATTATACCTGACCCTTTTTTAAGACTGAAGTATTCCTGAATTAAATGATTAGGGCGGGAAGTATCCAGAACAAAAAGGAAAACTGGGCGTAGTAATTATTCACACCTGTCAAGATTAAATTTATCCCTTTTGAGTATATTTCACTCACAGAAAATTTGATGACTCTCTTCAAAGTCCTTAGAAAGATGTAATTATCAAAACCCCATACATATAAGAATAGATTTTTTTTTCCAAATAAGGGTAAACTTAGAAACTTTTTCAGTTTTATTGAGTTGATTAAAATATTATATTTATAAAGGCAACACAGCCCTCTAGTGGACAGATTTTTAATAGCGGGTTAATTTTACTTCTGATAGGCTTTAAATCTATGAAATAAAAGCTTAAATGAAATGAAACACTTGTTTTATGATATATGATACATGATTATGAAAAATAGGAGGAGTACTTCTAGGGGCAATGTTTTTGGAGACAAGTGTTGTATAACATTTCCAGACACACATTCCTAACCACCATTCCCATCCTTACACACCCCATTCAAAACCAAGTTGTTCTACCAAAATGTAGAAATGAAAGAGATGAGGTTCAAGACATAGGTTTGATTATAACTGAGTTTTTATATGTCTGAAATTGTAGGTCGTATATGGCTACTGTCCCCGCTTCTGCTGCCTTTTTTCTTCCTTTTTATAGTCCTTTCTAAGCAATGCATCAGTGCACCTCTCCTTTCTCTTCTCTCCAAAGTTGTCTTTGCCAGTGGGAGCGAGTTGTATGTCCCAGGGATGCTCTTTGCAGTAACAGCATCTGTTCTGGAGTCATGAGTGGCACCACCTCTTCTTCCCCTTGTCAGGTTTTGTTGTCAAACCTTCTGTAACAGCTCCTTTTCCCCTGGCAATCTCAAGTTCCAGGCAATCAAGAAGTTACTCCTTGCCAATATCTGCTGTATATTCAGTCCTCTGGGCAATACCTCCTGCAGACTGGCAGCTGTGGGGTGATGTTGTTAGAAGGGGCTGTGCCCTCAAGACATGGGTTTGTGATAAGAGGTTTACCCTTTCCAGACATTTAAGAGCAATCCATTTCTCTAAATACCTGAAAGGGTAAAATACCACAATTAATTCTTCTATATCAAGAGAAGAAGCATTGCACAGCGAAAATGAGCATGGAATAAGAAGTCGGAAGGTGTGAGTTCCATTGGTAGGCCTGATATGTTTTAGTTGTGGGTATTGAGTAAGTCAACCTCGGTGACTGCTTTTTCTTAAATCAGATGGGAATGATTAATAACAAAGCCCCTGCTTACCTTACAGGACTGTTGTGAGGAAGAAATGGTAAGGTGTTGTATGCGGAAGTGTTTTATAATAACAGCATGGTGTAAGTTTTTATTCCCTCTAGTTGAAATAAAAAACTCTTTCATAAACTTGGAATTGTCATTTTAATATGCCACCAATTTGCCCTTCCACTGAATTAAGCATGTGTAATAATTTTCCTTTTTGTCACAAGTGTTTAGTCTTTGCTTTCAACCTTGTGTAGTAGGTCACTACCTTCGTCCCCATTATGAATGGGGAAAATAAAGCTTGGAAAACCAAAATCATCATACAGGAGATATCTTTGAGATTTGGAGTCCACTTCATTGTTTTCTTGGCCCATGACATAACCACACCTCACTGACTATTCTAATTTATTGCTTCCGTCCTGAAACATCTGATTTGTCCATTCTGCTCTGCATTGATAGCATGCATTTTTACAGCGCTACACATGATTTTACCCCCTCTGCTTGGAATTCTCCTTGTCTAGGTCTCCATCTGGCAAACACATTTATTTCAACTCTCACTGCAATGCTCTGTGATGCCTATTTAACTGTCAGAACTCCTCAGTTTCAGAGCCTCTGTCTTGTTCATCTTGACTTTCCAACCCAGACACCGTTGCATAAATCAGGTGTCTCATACATATTTGTAAATCGTTGTTGATGCCTAAATACAGCTGTAGTATTATTTTACCATGGTATTTTGACTGAGAAGAATGACACATTTAAAGAATAACTTACCAATTTTTTGAGAACCTGAAGGAAGTTGATTCCATTTTTGCACTGGGAAATGTGAGGTAGAATTGTTAAATATAAAGGAAAAGCTGATAGTACAATGTGAGAATATTAAAATAATGAATTGCCTTTACCAATGACAGTGGTTCTTTCTTGAGCCTTGATGTCATACTGCATTAAATTTAAGCATCTTATTAATTCCTCAGCTGAGTGTTTGTGTAAAGATATGTGGTTTTGTGATCAGCCTCTACCCCAAAGTTACCATAGCTACTGCAAAGTTTTCATCTTATTTGCAACCATTTCAAGGATTCTCCCTAAGAACCAATTGTTTACTGAAAGTAGACTGTCTTCCAAAGGAAGACATCCAAAGGAAGACACATTCCTAACCTGCAGTCCCCACACAGAGCCATGATGATGAACCAGTAGGTAAGCTCATTAAAGGGCAGTAGGTAATGTTTTCCATACCCCACTGCCCAAACTCCCCTGTAAACAAACAAAAAATCCACCCACACACAAAGAGGGCATATTTCCTTATTTTCTGAAGTATACCAAATGTATTTCTCTCTTCTCAACGTCACTATTCGAGACAATGTCTAATAAGATTTTATATGCTTATTTTAATATTCTTAGCATAGGCTATTGGCATTTTCTCCCATAAAATATTTCAGCTTTGATCAAGACTCCCACAGTGAGCATTGTATATGCATTCTGTTCTCTTCATGGCTTTACTTGTTTAAAAAGTGGAATTGTTAGTTCAAAATATTACAAGCATTGTAAAAGTGAAAAGGAACACGTCTCTACGTGACCCCTTATATTAAGCTTGATGTTTTCCTTTTAGAGCTTTTCTCTAGCATATATATATATATATATATATATATATATATGTTGATCCAGAGCAAATATGTCCTGTATTTTATTACCTTAAATGAACCCACTGTATTACTTAGAGCAGGACCAAGTAAAATTGGGGACAGACATTAGTCATGCCTAAGACATAGATGGCAAACAGTCTAGTACCAAGTCTCCTATCATTTTCTCCATTTCTCTTCATCTTAAAATGGCATTATTTTGGGCCTCCCTGGTGGCGCAGTGGTTGAGAGTCCGCCTGCCGATGCAGGGGATACGGGTTCGTGCCCCGGTCTGGGAGGATCCCATATGCCGCGGAGCGGCTGGGCCCGTGAGCCATGGCCGCTGGGCCTGCGCATCCGGAGCCTGTGCTCCGCAACGGGGGAGGCCACAACAGTGAGAGGCCCGCATACCGCAAAAAGAAAAAAAAAATGGCATTATTTTAATGGTTCTTGATAATGGAAACTTTGAAACCAATTTTTAAAGAACAGTCCTAAAGGACAGTTGATTCAAAAGGACACATCGATTGCTAAAGGTCAGTTTCTTTCTACAGGGCAATGTTGTGTCCAATATTAGATCAAGAAATGGAGGAGACGGTGGACAGTTAGGCACTTACTGAATGTCTGTTATAAGTAGTTTTAGTACAAATGTGTGTCCATATTTTACCATCTGTAGAAATCAAAGATATAAACACAACCCAATATTTCATAATGTTCACTCGAATATGGTGGCATTTGGGATGTTTGTAAATATCACAGACACAGATGCAAGAGCCAGAATTCGTCTTCAGAAACTTGTGAATCATGTACGTAGATTCCAGATTTGTTGCTCCACAGCAAAGGCACAATGGAGAACACATTTTTTCAAAGATGTTGTGTTTTAAAGTTTTTCAAATAAGGATACCTGCATTGGTGTGGCACGCTCCGTAGGATACTGTGTGGAAATGTAACTGAAACAAATTCTCAAGGAGTTTATTATTTAATCAGCAAAGCAAGCTCATTTTCCAGTCTTTTTATAACCCCTCAGCATGTGTGCACACACACATATGAGCTCGGTGGAGCTTGGCAGAATGAGTACGAATTTCCTATTTAAATGTGATCTTTCTAGGATTTACCCCCCAAGTTGCATATTTTATACATCTGGCATCATTAGTTTCTCCCAGGAAAATTCACAGAATATTGTCAATGGTGTCTTCCTATCTCCTCCTACCCACTTTCCCATAATTACCGGAAATACATCAAATTCCAGAGAGGCACTCTTACTCAAAGACACTTTGAGAAGTGAATGATGCTCCCCTCCAACACATTCCTAACCTGCAGACACAGTCACAGCTCGGCAGGCAGAGACTCAACCAGTTGTGCTGCTCTCTGAATCCCCTCTCGCTGCTTCCTCGAGGCTCCCCACACTGAAGGCTGAGAGGGGTCTGGAATTGCTGACTACCATGCAGAGCAATCCTCAGTCTTCTGGACATTTGAGTAACAATCAAACTATAGTTTCTGCTTCCCAGAATTCCTTGGGCCATACCACCTTTGTGAGAGGTTCCTCCTTTTCTACACCAATAAATCTGCCATGTTCCCTAGAAACTGGGAGAGGAGAACTTCATTTACTCCCCTCTGACATTTTGTTTTTTTCATCGACGTGTCCTGTTTCTGACTGAAGAATCCTTTCCGCTTCCTATTGAGTTCTCTTTTCTCCAGGTGGTCCAATTTCGCAACTAAATTTTCCATCTAGTCCCACTTTCAGTTGTAGATTGACCCCTTTGCCTTCCCGTCTTTGCTACATCCTCTCCATCCTCACCCTTGCACATGAGAATGAATGAATGAATGAGACATCTCTCCTCTTCCCTTACCGGATGTTCCATATCAATAATAGCTAACTGTTGGAAGCTTTCGCGCACTAAGCCACAACCATGTTTGGTGCCGCTTTTCTGCACTCACATAAGCACTCTATTGCCTCAGTGCCTATCAGAGAGCATGGTTCATAATAACAACTACAGGGTGGCTCAAGAGAATTGGGTTCAAATTCCAATCATACCGCATATTTAGTGCCTGCCTTTGGGCCAACCTACCAGACAGCTCTGTGCCTCACTTTGCTCATCTGTAAAATGGGGATAGTAAAATTAAAGTAAATTAAAGTAAAAGAACAGCGCCTGGCACAAAATAGGTACTAGGAAATAATAGTTTCCATTTCCCTTTGTTGAATAAATAATGAATGAACAACTGGAAGAGACATCATCTAACTTCTTTTGCTCTCTGACAGGCTCTCATGAAGCTTCTCGGCTTCTAGACAGAGAGATCAATTTGCTAATTCAGTAGCCTGGCTTTTCCAAGGCCACTGAGTTATCCTCCCCACCCTGCTTCTTAATATCTGCCCTCAACCTCCTCATCACATTGTCTGCACCTAGAACCCTGAGTGTTTCACCCCACGACGCTGCTCAGCTACAGTTTACCTGAATCAGACAATTCTTATTCTTGTTCTGGGTTACTAAAGCCCATAGGATTATCCTAGCTCCTGTAATCCTGTAGAATTCCCAAATTTATGTCCCAGAGACACAGAGACGCCTCCCACTCAATGCTCTAATATCCAAACCCCAAACCCTCAGAGTGACTGGCTTTTCCCTCTTGAGATGTCGGAGGTTTACTTAAAGGGATGAAAGGGCAAAGAAAAAATCAATATAAATCCTGTCGCTCGAACTTGAGTGGATGGAGGAATGATGACAGAAAACCTGGTCTGCAGAGAAGGGTGATGTGAACTTAGCGAATTCTGTTGTAGACGCTGATACACTTTATCTTTTTAGCAATCAATGGAAAACAAACTATGAATAGAACTAACCAAAAATCAAAATGGCATTACACTAAAGAGTAATGTAATGATATATATCAAATATTAAAGCATATAATCATGTAAGTTATCTCAGAGATTTTAAGTAATTTGAATTATGCAAGGATGAAGTCAGAATGTATAACAGTATCCATTTTTTGAGGTTATGATTTACTTTCTTTTATTAAATAATGACTCTCTTTTCTTTAGTTGACATGGGCTTACCCAACATTTAAAAATGGTATTGCTCTTTCTATACACTAAATACTCTCACATAGTTGAAAATAAAATTCTTCCATGAAATATTTTCCTGGAGTTTTTTTCTTTTCTTTAAATAATTGGTTTTCCCTCGACAAAATAAAGTGTTATACTACATTACAGCCTCACTGTTAGGAATGAAGAAAGAGGGGAAAATGCAGGAAGACCCACACATACCACAAAAATGGAGAGTATCCAGGTCCTAGAGGAATGGTGAGTGTGATTCACGTTGTAACTGTGTCTTGCATGTACGTACTGTGTACACCTACCCAATGCTTAAACATAATCTCTTGCTTCCCGGTAACTCCTCAAAATGGTTTTGTGAAATGAATACATACTTAGTCTGGGAGATCTTATTTTGTGATTGCGACTGCTTTTTATCCCTTTTTTTTAATTAGCTCTGCTAAACTATCAGCTAAACCATTGCTTGAGTTTATCCTTCCCTTTCAAAAAACAATGATTGATACATGAATTAACCTCCCCCCCCCAAATTGCCCTAGTTCTCTACTTCCCTTTTCTAAGAATATTTTTAAGTTGTTCTCTTTATAGAAGAGTCTAAAACACACACAAAAAAGATATGGAACCACCTAAGTCAGTGAGAAAAGGCAACCAGCTGCTCCTCAGTCCCATTTCCATTGGAAGGGACTCTAATTAAGTATTTTCTCCAAACTGAAAAGTTGAAATGCAGTATCCACAGAACAGAATTAAAATACAAGCAGATTATTTGTATAATGATAGGTGCTTTCTTTTTCTACTTCTTATGAGAAGGTTTTAATTTTGATGCTTCATAGTAATTTTTCTCTTTTACACTTTTTTTAAACAAATGAGGAAGTTCAGACATCTTGGAATAATAGCAAATCTATATAAAATATTTGGTCAAAAAGGTAAGAAAAAATAAAATGTAAGTATTTTTTGACCAAGCGTATTTTAGGTTGGAAAGTTATTAAACAGATGAATGAATGGCAAAGCAAAATCAGGACCAATTTAACCATAAGAATCTCCAAGCTTCTCTCCTTTACTTCTTTGATGTATAAGCAAAGGAAGTAACAACTGGTGGTTTCTGCAGGAAAGTAGTCGCTGAAAACCTGAATATAGATATCTAAAAAGTCCCTGATGTCATTATAATTGTCCTGGGCTTTTTAATTGTGATAACTCCATTCATAGGTAATAATTCACTCATAAGAGTTACCAGAATAATTATTAAAGTTTAGGAAAATATGTGACAAGTGAACACAATGTATTCTTATTTTTGAGTCAGTGAAAAATAAAAAGACAGTGACCAGAGATGAAAAGAGAAACTGTATCTTATGGCTTGGAAATTAAAATCTACATCAGATGCAAACAAAAAAGTTCAGTTTGCCCTTCAAAGTAATGCATAGGCTTGCAGCAGATTGTTTGGGTTCAAAAATGCCCATAGATTCATTAGGAATCTATGATGACTACGTGCATAGTGTGTGTAGCCCCTTGCTATTTGAACGCTTGACTCCCTAACACATAGCTTGTACCTACACGAATTTTTGTCAAGACCCAGAAATATCTAGCCCAGTCCTGGCAGATGTTTGCCAGGTCAGGCTGGACTGAGTCTCAAAGACCACTAGATGGCAGCAGTTGAATGGCATTTCTATCTGCAGCTCAGCATCCCGGCACCAAAGTTGCTTTTGATAACGGCCCCATTCTCTCTCTGCAGCCAAAACCCCACTTCAGATGAAGTCTTGTCCTGGTCTCAAAATTTTGACAAGATGATGAAGGCCCCGGCAGGAAGAAACCTCTTCAGAGAGTTCCTGCGAACAGAATACAGTGAAGAGAACCTACTTTTCTGGCTTGCCTGTGAAGACTTAAAGAAAGAGCAGAATAAGAAAGTAATTGAAGAAAAGGCCAGAATGATATACGAAGATTACATTTCTATACTCTCACCAAAAGAGGTAAAAATCTGGAAAATATTGATGTGAGCTTCTTAGACCAAGGATGAACCTAAAAGGACTTCTGTCCAAATTGAGTAATGAATGCATGGGGTGTGGACAAGCTAGAAGGCTTGTCTGGGTGGATAATCTATATTCCATTCTGAGAATCTACCTGAACACGTGTTTCAAGGTTAGGTCTCCCCAGTATGCTTTGATCATTTATCTCTAGCTGAATCATATGATAGTCTACTTGCCTTTCAGAACTACCATTAGGAAGCCTGGTAATACAATTTGCCGTGACTTAAAAGTGGAAAAGAAGAACTTACCTTGGGGCAGTGTTTCTCAAAGTGTGATCCCCAGATCACCTGTATAGGAATCACCTGGAGCATTTGTTTGAAAAGCAAGTTCTCGAGGCTGACCCAGGACTTCTGAATCTGAATTTTGGGAAATAGAGCCCAGGAATCCATACCTTTAACAAGCTTTCCACATACATACTAGTTTGAAAACCTCTGGTTTAGGGGAAAAAAACGAAAACAAAAGAAACCCTGCCATGTTGATGCTTATGATAGAATTTTTACAGAACTGAAGTATGACCCTTTAGGACCCATTAATATTCTTGGGGGAGAGATGTGTAAGGGCAATCATTTTACTTGTTCTGGTTTTCCTGTTATTATAAGTGCAAGCTATTTTTCCCATTGCCAGAATGCACCTGATAAACAAGGAACCTTTCAAGCAATCGGACTGACACCGTTCCATTAGCTTTCTAAAAATCAGTTTGCTCCTGAGAAACGGTCCCGCCACCAGAGTTAACAAGCATTTGGTGAGGGAGGGGCTAAGAGTGCCCCTGGCCTCTGAAGTCCCGAGTGACTGAGTTCCAGCAGGGCTTTTCAGAATTTGAACTTAGAATTTCCTAGAATGCCTTCTCTTCTGCACGCCACCCTCTTGCTGTCTTTTCTGTCTCTCTTAATCCAGTGTGATTTTACCTGTGCATTTAAGTGTTCTGACCTGGTGCTGTCTGCCTCCGGACTTATCCTCCACACCCCTCTCCTGCACGCGGACTTTTATTACATACCCTAGAGACAGGCATCTGTCTCCTCCAGCATTTGGTGCGGCCCTTACCTTTAAATCTGTAAGATGAGTTTGCATCTGGTCTATCAGCTCTGTGCTTGGGATGCTATATAAGCTATTTCACTTCTAGTCAGATATACCTAAGTAATTTTTTAAAGATATATCCATTCGTGCCATTGGTATTCCAGAGTACTCCAATAGCATTGTCTCTGCAAAATGAGAAAACTTGAATTGGATACACAAAAGATTGTCTTATTTTTTTATTTCCTGCGTTAACATAGAAAAAGTATTCATAGAAACAAGGTGGGGAGGAATTTTTCTAGAGCCTCAATACATTTATTACTGATGCCACTTTGTATTTCTAACGCCATTAAAATTCTACATCCTAAAAATACATTCTTCAAGTTTCTGGTCTCTCTAGAACCTCAGCATCTAACCAGTTCTACTTGAATTTTATTAGTATATTAATTTCACCTTCATTTTTATTTAATATTGCAATACATGGCAAATATATCAAATAATCCAAATGTGCCCCAAGATGTGCTTCTCTTGTCCATAAGTACACATAATTACAGAGTCTTTGGGAAGATTATCTATCCCATTTCTCTCCCCCAAATATGTAACATGTATCATTTGAAAATGATTATTGTTTAAATTATCTAGTCCATTCCTTTGCACTATATATCCTCTTAAAATGATGACTGTCCCATTTTAAAATGTTAGTAGAAAAAGTGCTCTCTATATTAAGTACATACAATTCCTTTATCTTACAGTCTCCATTTTCTAATTTTAAGTTTTTATGGGAAACACTTCCCCATTGTTCTCACAGCTCTTGATTTTCAGATGTCACTCATTGATGGAGCTTTGTAAAATACTTAATTTTCACAAAATTACTTCTCTGGGCCACAGTTTAGAGATATCATAGTTATTGATTACTGAAATATAAATTATTGGATTTTCATTATTTTGCAAAAGTAATGGAGTTTTGTTTTAACCAAACTTCTTTACTTTGAACATGAGTTTCACCAAAAAGTCATTAAAATATTATTTCCTGAATAAGAACATGACCTTTCCTAAATTAAACAGACTAATATTTAGTGTAATAGCCATATTTATTCTCTCCTTTAATATTCTCTAAATACCAGAGACAGAGGTAAAATTCAAATTTTTATCTTTTGGCTACTTGTTTGCTGATATATAAATAATTCTCAACATAGAATCTAAGTGGTTGGACTGTATGAAGTACCTTTGTTTAGCTAACTGATTGCTCTCCTGTCAACATAGTAATTACACTTATTATTGAGCAGCAAAATTGAATAAACCCAAAGTAGGCAATTATAAAAAATAATTGTTAAAAAGTTATATTTTAAGTCTACGTATAGATATATTTACTTTTGAACCAAGTCAGATGACTTGACTCACTTATATACTCCTAAAATGGCACTCACTTTCTAGCTATCCCAGGGCCCTTTCCAAAATATTATATCTCACTGACCTTCTATGCAAAAACGTGTCTATTTCTAATCAACAACACACTGCTAACCATTTAATGATATGGTGTTATCGCCCTTCAATTTTTGTTTTCCACCACTGGAGAGAACACATGTCCCATCCAGAGAGCCCTGACTATATAGTAGTAAGAGCACTGAACTAACACTCAGGTGGACAGATTCTAGTCCATGCTTAGCTCCAACTTAATTGTGTGGCCTGGGATAAATTAGTTCACTTTTTCTGGGCCTCGGTATTCAGTTGATTTGTTTATAAAAATCAAAATTCAAAGGGGCACAGAGGATAGTAAACCAAATCCAGAATGGCAGCTGTAAGGCCCTTGTGGTACTACTGCATTCTCCCCACCAGATGTCATGGCCAGTTAGTCATGGTCTTCCTCACTGCTGTACCCAGATTCAACCTCAGAGTCTGTCTTAACACGGTCCTCAGAGCAACCACTGCAAGGCAACCGGAGTTGGGAATCTACTTCCCACTTTGGAGCCAGACAATCTGTTTCTACTTAGATTATTTTTAAAGAATATGAACATTTGAATCATTTGTAAAATGGTAGTAACTAAAGAACTGAAAATTGTCAGGACTTTATTCTTAACCAGAACCTCAGTTTTCTTCACTAGACTTTCATTTTACTTTAATTACATTGGGTCACCATGTTCCCCTTTGTTAAATGTTGAGGAGGTCTACATTCTTAAAATTATATATACATTGGGGCTTCCCTTGTGGCGCAGTGGTTGAGAGTCTGCCTGCCGATTCAGGGGACATGGGTTCATGCCCCGGTCCGGGAAGATTCCACATGCTGTGGAGCGGCTGGGCCCGTGAGCCATGGCCGCTGAGCCTGTGCGACCGGAGCCTGTGCTCCACAATGGGAGAGGCCGCAACAGTGAGAGGCCTGCATACTGCAAAAAAAAAAAAAAAAAAAATTATATATACATAGCATATTTCCTTCATGAAGCCAAAGTGCTAAACGTTACATTTCATTGTTTTAAGATCATGTTATATGCATTTTTAATAATTTGGACGTTATGTTATAAAATAGATGTTTAGGGAGACGCAAGAGGGAAGGGATGTGGGAACAGATGTATATGTATGACTGATTCACTTTGTTATATAGCAGAAACTAATAAAAAAAATTAAAAATAAAAAATAAAAATAAATAAATAAAATAAAACAAAATACAGTATTTTTCTGATTATAAATTAACATATGTTCATTATAAAAATGCAGTTAATACAAAAAATAAAAAGAACAATGTTAATTAAAAAAATAAAAATAAAAATAAATAAAATAGATGTTTACAACCAGGAGGCAATATAACTTCCACTCTTGGCATAGCATGCATTTCAAGAGGGGAAATCACCAAATCTTAAATTTAAAAAAAAAATCTAAAAACAAACAAAAATAACATTTCTTTCAAAAGTGAATTTTCTTTTTTGTCCTCAAAGGGAAAACAAATGGACGTAATAAAGAGGAATTTAAGACTAATAGTAGGCTTGCTATGCATCACAGATGTCAGTGGCAACTTATATGAAGTACTGAAAAGACAAACCCAGCAAAATAAAGAACTTTAATAAAAAGTCTGCTTAAAAGTTATGACCAACTTAAACAGCATTGAGCTGTTGAATAAAGAAATATCTATAAATGCTGAAACAACTGTAAGACTTATTGGAATTGAAGAAAACTATGTGTGTTCAGATATCTAGTGACAGCATTGTCCTTAACCAGGGCTGTAATCCAGCCCTGCAACTTAACCAACCATCTGTTTAACACTAAGAAACTCACTTCAGTGCTCTGCAGCCTTAGATACCTTGTTCTGTAGAATGCGGGCATGGAAAAAGCTAAAAAACCCATGAAATCTATGCCTTTCAGGCTCTGCTGAATGACAATTTTTATAGTAGTAGGAACCGTTTGCTTCTTCTGATTTCACCCTAAACTTCCAGTTGCTATCCGGGAGAAAAAAGCAAAAAGCCTATTTAAACCCCAGAATTATCTAAACATAATGCATATGTGAAAGACATGTGGGTCCTATGTGTGCACATAGACAGATGTTTCTTCATGCAAAATCATGTGAATTTAGTACTTTCAATAATTTAAATCAGTTTTTCTAAACAGGACTCATGATTGTACTTTCCTAGATTCATTTCTTTGTGCAGGCATACTATCATTCAAAAAATATTTATTGAGTACTTCCTATGAGCCAGGTACTGGGCTAGATGTTAGGGATATGATGGTGAACATTGGCCTATACCTTATGGAGCTTTCATTTTAGGAAGACAAACAAATCATGTCAAAAACAAGTAACTAAAAATCGTGATAAACTTTATGATGGGGGTGGAGGTCAAATGATGTAGTTAGAATAGGGTTAGTCAGGTAAGGTCACTCTGAGAAGGTAAAATTCAAGTTGATACAAAGTCTAAAGACATTGGGTTTGAGGTGTCACTATACATATGCTCAATTATTATTATCATTACTATTAATACTTTACACTGGGCTTAAACTTTGTTGTTGACAAAATGGTCTTATGTATATTATTACAGTATAAGTCTCACAAGAATCCTTTAGCCTCTAGGACACATGGCACCATTTTATAGGAAAGGAAATTGATTTTCAAAGACGTAAAACAAGGATATTAGAATTATATCTAGTAGAGAGAGAACACAACCCTGAGATCTTCCGACTCCAAATGTGATGCTCTTCCAACTACAATATGCTGATGAGTTATTCCATTGTATTCTATTCATGATACTACTATGGATTTCTATGAACCCAAACTTGAACTTGAGACACGATAAGAACTAGTAACCTTAACCACATGTCTGAACTCTCCTTCAGAAACAAGATAAACTTTCCCATCATGTGTACGCCATCAGAAATATGGTTACTCCACTTTATCCTACCAGTGATGCTTGGTCCAAGAAATACATTCCAGTAATCAATCTTATTTGTAATTTATAATTATTTTCAGTAGAAATAACCAACACAAAATAATATGACTAAAAACACACGTGGTAAAAGTGTATTAAAACAGATAGGAAAACCAGATAGCCTTCAGATCTGTAAAATTTTACATGAGAAGACTTAATTTAGTTAAAATTATAAAGAACATTTCCAATAGCAGAAACTATAATTGGTAAAACTGAACGTGGACTTATAAAGGAAAAAGAAAAAAATTAAGCAGAATTTTACTTAGAAAATAATCCTAAATAAAGCAGCTTCAGTAAAATTAAAAATGGGAAAATGGGAGAAAAAATGGGAGAAAAATTAAATCATTATGTGTAAAAAAAATTGTTCAAGGAATTAATTGACTTAGGAGGGTCTTTATAAGAGTAAAAGACTTTTAGTGGTTAATTCATCATCTTCAGTACAATTCCACCGAAAAAAATGTCCAAAGAGTCAAAATTTCCATTGCATCTTGATGACTAGAAGAGGAAGACAGGCTCAAAACTTGGTGTGCTCCCTTTTGGCAATACTGACCTATTTTACATGAATTGGCTCCATTGCTAGGAAATCTATCAAGTATCATATATAATTCAATTTGACCCAGGTTTTCCCAACCACACTAGATAGAGTTCTGTTTTCATCCTCCCCACTTTACCCCCCCCATACTCTTGTTGAACCTTTAGCTTTCACTTCATTTCCCCCCCCCCCCAATTAGTTTGTGGAGTTGCTGGTGCATATTTTTATGTTTGCAAGCCACGTGCTTTTCTTCTTCCCTGTCTCCTACTCCCTGTGGGAATGGATGCTTCCAGGTTCATTGAGTCCTGTCACAAAGTCACTTATGCCGTTTTAAAGCTTCAGTTACCACCTCTCAACACTGCCAATATTTCCAGCACTGCTAAAACTGCCAGTTAAATGCTACCAAGTCTATCAGTGCCGTCTTGTGCCCTGTCCCACAGTAGTAGATCATTTTTTAACTGTTATTGCTCCACTGTGTCCCTCCCTTCACCCCACCTAAATGGGAGTCTGTGAGGACTGAGTAAGAAAAGAATTTCCATTGCCCAAGGATAGCTCTTGTCTTGTGCTACTCAACTTTCTCTTCCCTTAGGATGAGTTCTTTACAGGAAACTCCTCAGTCCTATGCATTGGCCTTACAAGCCATCCAATCATGGGTGAATCCTAGGGTGACAATGGCTCAGGCCCATGCTGGGATCCACCCACACTAACTTGTATTACAGATGTTCCACAGTCGAAGCACAAAGATGCTACAAGATGAAACTATAGATTGTTATGCTCATGGGGTTTATCCTTGTTGTTTGACCTCTCTACACTTCTTTTGACTGACAGACAACCTTTTCAAACAAACAACCAGATATTTAGGAAAATATTTTATTTTTCAAATGGAAATAGCAAATGTGTTTTTGTTACAGATTACTAAATGTTGAATGGTACTACTTTCTGTACTGCATTTCACTACTGGTTTTTTTTTTTGTTTTTTTTGTTTTTTTTGTTTTTTTTTTGCGGTATGTGGGCCTCTCACTGTTGTGGCTTCTCCCGTTGTGGAGCACAGGCTCCGGACGCACAGGCTCAGCGGCCATGGCTCACGGGCCTAGCCGCTCCGCGGCATGTGGGATCCTCCCAGACCGGGGCATGAACCCATGTGCCCTGCATCGGCAGGCGGACTCTCAACCACTGCGCCACCAGGGAAGCCCTTCACTACTGTTTTTAATTTGCCAAAAAAAATTTTTTAATTATACAGTGAAGACTCAATACATTTAATAATTCAAATTATTTTATTTCTCTGTCTTCAGATAACTAATATTATTCTAACTACTGATAAACTGTTATCAGTTTATCACATGTTAAATATGTTAAATATATGTGTTAGGCAACATATATGTTAAATCGCATATATTTCATTATGCTATTATTTAAGAAATAAATGACCTCTTTCTTTATCACTAATCTAATGTTTCTCTCTCCAATAAAACAAAAAGTTCCTAAGTTTGAAAGTAACAGCACCATTTACAAAAATAATAGAATGTGTTTGTTAAGATTCACTTGACCATAACACCACATTTCAGAATAAGATCTATCAGTTTAAACTCCAAGGTCAATATTTTCCCTATGAGTAGAAAAACAAATGATATTTTTAAATAAAAAGCTTAGATAAAAATTCCGTACTTTTTATTACTTGGTACTTGATGATGACCTCTTATGACAGTTAAACAGAGAATAAAATGTAAACGATCCATTTCCAGAATATCTTTTCTTTTTTTCTTTAGAATTTAGAGAGAAGAATATATAGTTCAGCCAAGAAACGTTTAATTTTTTCTATATATATAAGTTAGTCTAGCTAAACCACAGAAATTTAGTCTGGATCACCATTTCCCGACACATGCTCCCCTAGCAGCCATCCCTGGTGTATCAAGGAACCCAACACCACATGGGCTGTTGAGCTCAGGCATCTGGGGACACCAAATGGAATATGAGTGGCTTCCGTCATTGGGACTGTTTCAGATCCCGGGCTTAGTCCAAACAGTGAGTGGGGAAAGAAGCCAAAACCAAAAAGGTTTTTGCAAAATGCTTGTGACAAAACGTTTAGCTATAAATATGAAATGTTTGTATAGACTTGAGTACATCATGAGGCAAATAACTGTGGATCACAATGCCCGAGTCTTTGTTCAACAGTGAGAACTATGGACACCAGTCAAGGCTCAGAGGTGGTTTGCCTCTTAGAGGGTTTTGCTAACATGTCATTTCAGAGCAGATCTTAGTTCTCTTCCTGGAGTGTGCATTTATTGGTATTTAATTTCCCCCCTTTCCCATTTCAACATGCTCTACCAGTTCCAACCAGATTAGCATTTAGGGAGGGAAAAACCAAAACAAAACAAAAAAACAAAATTGAATCACTTGCAGAATTTAATTTCTTTACACTTTTCAAGCAACACTGTATGATTAATGGGTACTCTGAATTCCTACTTACATTTCTCCTTTCAAAGATTGAATTTCAAGTAAATATTCTGCTTAATCTTTAGTACAGAGACCTTTGGATGTATTCCTAGGTAAGGACTACAGAGTGTCCTATGCCATGCCAGGTAGATAGAAGACCTGAAGAGTGTGTGCTGTCGTTCTGCTCTACTCAGCCCTTCCACATTCCTGGTTCCTCCTTCTGACATGGGAGGACATGTTGGGATATGAAATTATCGGGAATCAGCACTTGATATACATGTTAAGTTTTGACAGAGAACTACTCTCTGCCAGATTTTTACCTTGTTCCATCAAGAGAGTTACCCCAGCAGTCTCATAATAGGAGGACATCAATTTGTATTCTGGCCAGGGAATTCTCTAGCACTGCAACAATGAATAGAAATTGTCAAAAAACTCCTGAGTGAATGCATGGAAAAGATACATCCAAGTAAGCCAAAATTCTGGTTTAAATGTTGTTTTTTGTTTGTTTAATTCAACCTTTGAAGGAGAAGAGTATGCAGGGTTACTATGTAACCTTTGAAAACATAACCTCAAGATTTTAGGTTTACTATTTGAGGTTCCTCTGAAATGTCATGAACCTATAGTTACTTAGTTGAGATCTTTTGAAAAAATATTATTTAATGTATCTGCTCTTATTTCTTTTTAGGTCAGTCTCGATTCTCGAGTTAGAGAGGTGATCAATAGAAACCTGTTGGATCCTAATCCTCATATGTATGAAGATGCCCAGCTTCAGATATATACCTTAATGCACAGAGATTCTTTCCCAAGGTTTTTGAACTCTCAGATTTATAAGTCATTTGTTGAAAGTACTGCCAGCTCTACTTCTGAATCTTAATTTTTATTTTTAAAAAATCAGTTTGGAGGGCTGGAGTGAGAAATAAAAGTAGTTAAATAACACCTGAAACTGAGTTCCTGGAGAACTACAGTTTAGCATTCCTCAGGCTACTGTGAAAATACAACCATATGGTCTTTGTCTCCATTTTTTATCAAGGTTATCCATGGTTAAGTTTGGAGAAAATACCACCTGAAACAATGAATTGCCAAATTAAGTTTGTTTTGTTCAACACGCATTCTACTTGCAAGCAAACTGTATTTGTAGTCCTATGAACAGTCTCCTAGTGTATCCAGAGACTGCATGTGCAAAGTAAAACTGCTTCATTTGCCATGTAGTTGTTGTTAATATTTAAGCCAATGGCATAACTTATATCTGTATTTAAGGACTTTCGTGCAATATGGTCTTATAGAAATAATTGCCAAAAAGTTGGCTGTGGTTTGCATTTTTAAATATAATCTAAGACAGAAAAAGCCAATTTTTAAATTGTAACTATGGTATTCAACATGCTATATACTGTGCTCAGTACACTAATTTTGAAGCCAATATTTCTGTACATGAAAAAAGAGCTATTTATCTCTGTTTGTTGGAAAATCCTAATGGGGAATTCCTCTGGTTGTTCATTGCCAAAACTGTGGCATTTTCATTACGGAAGAGTTTTCTTCATATATATATATATATATATATATATATATATATATATATATATATATATGAAGAAAAGAGAAAAAAAAGCACAAAACAATTTGAAGATATTCTATCTCAAAGACAAATCAAAGAGTGATATTGTTTTTAACTGTAATAGAGGAAAATGAATCTATGTATCAGATGTCCAATACTGTAATTAATTTATTAAAGACTGGCTCTCCAGTTCTAAAATGGTTGTGTAAAGTATGTACGTTAGCAAAAAAAAAAAATAATAATAATAAGCTTGATAACTTAGTTTTGGAATATAAAGAAAGGATTTAATAAAGGAATGCCTATATGTAGCATCATAAAACTTTTGATGAATAGCATCTGTGCTGTGGCATATTTTCCTTGAAAGTGAAATCCAAGAAAAGCTAAGTTTTTAAGCAAGAAAAGTTTTATAGGGGTTCTCTAGAAGATAATTCTCTACTTCAGACCTTAACTGTTTTCACATAGTATCTTAAAAATGACTTATTTAAAAAATGTTAAAACCAAACCATTCTGATCCATAATTGAAAGGCAGTACAGTGCTCAAATCTTTTAGCTGCCGTATTATTTTTTATATGTACTACTAAATCTTTAAGACAAAAAATACTTGCCTGACATTGGCACGTACTTTTGACATTCAAGAAAACAGTATCCTATCTCGCGCACACACACACAAAAGTCAGTGTCATATTTATATCAAGGTGTTACATTTGAATATTAATATCCCCTGGAGGCTATTTTTTTAATCTTAAACTTAATAAATATTGAGTAACCTAAAATGAAAGTTTTAAAAATATTTATATCCACTAAGAATACTGGCCTTATATTAAGGATATTAAAATTATAAGTTTCCTTTGTCATTTTTTTAACTACCTCTCATTTTTTTAATTTATTAAAGTTTTTTTAAAAAAACAAGTTTGGAGTTTTCTTTTTAACATTTATTTTACTTGAAAGATTGACATCGTAATTTTCTTTTTCCATAAACTTAAAACATTTCAAGAATTGCTTTTTTAAGTGAATTTGATTTTCTAACTTATACAGAATTCAGGAGATATGATTAAAAGGGCTATTATCTATTCCCTATGCAAATACTTTAACTGTTGCAGTGTTTGACAAAATGGGATTTAAAAACAAAAGTTTGCAGAGTAGAAAACAAAACGTTCTGTTTACACTGGCGTTGCTGACTATCCTACTATATTCAGCACTTTTAAATACATTATTTATGAAAATGTAGTTAAAATACAAGATAGAAAATATTTATAATAATTATTTCTTTTAACAAATGCGTGTTTCTGTCTGAAAGTGTTAGTGTGTTAAGACATGCTTTATCCATGTCAATTAGATATTTACTATTTGAACAATAGTTTTCAGTAATATGGTGAAAAAGATAGCTATGAAGATGTTTACAAAAAGTCGTATTTTTTTCCTAATGAGTGAAGAAAAAGCTAAAAGAATCATCACTTCTATTGTGAAGTTTATTGTTACTAAATTATCTAATTTTTTTCTTGATTAGTATTGTTATGCTACTATGCTGTATACACATATATGTTGTAATATCATACTTGTTGCTGTGTTTGAGGCACATGACTAGAAAATATGTAATATACTATGATACACTGCATGCATCAATCTTTTTAAATGTAGACTTTATATTCTTGTTGTTACTATATATGATGGTGACTTGCTAGTCATAAGTTATCTTTATAAGATACTTTGGACTATTAGATGAATTGTCTGTTTGACAATACCTTTAATATTTTACCAAATGTAAAAGATAAGGGCCCTTATAAAGAGTCCTAATCTCTAACTCTGGGCATTTGTAGAATACAGATTTTGAAGCTAGTATATCCTTTTGAAATCTGATTAGGAAGTTGTGTTGAGAATGATTCTAGAGTAGATTTACACATCAGATGTTGGTAACCATGCTATGTGAGATTTCCGTGCTAAATTCCTATTTTCAGGGGAGGGGAGTGCTTCTCTTTTAATTTCAAAATGTTTAAAGTTTCCATGTAAGAGTATGTCTGTGTATTTGCAACTCTACCAATTTTTAAAGTATGGTATAATTCCTTCAGTTTTAATTACAGAGCTATAATAAACAAACAAAAAAAGCCCTCAACTGGTGTCTATGCTACCATTCCAAGAGCACAATATTTGTTTTGGTAGAGTTTGATTTTTCCTAGTGAGTAAATTCCTCCCAGGGGAAAAATTAGCACTTTAGAAGGTACACTTTATATTTTACATTGCCAAGATATCTTTGTATACTGTTAGAATCTGCTAATGCACACAGAAAGAGGTTAATGCTCTTTAAATAATGCCTAACTTCAGATGTGTCTATAATGAAAAGTAGAGGATATAGATTATATATGAATATGTATACATATATTTATATAAATTGGAGAGATTTCTTCAGAGATGGATCTTGAACATAGATCACACTAATAATGAATGCATGATGCTTCTTTACTCTGGATAACTATTATTATGTTACCTAAAGGTAATACAGATGTCCCGACAGTGTTATAGGGCAGCTCTAAGCACAGCAGGTGCACTGGCAAGAGAACAATAGCAAAACACAATTTTGATATCAACACTATGAAGTGCAAAAATCAAGACCATAATCTGGTCATTTTTAAAAATTTTAAAATATGTACATAGGATGACCAGTTCTGATATTTGGTCATGGTGCATGGGGTGTTTATTCGTATCCTTTAATGCTGCCTAGATTCTTACTTGTGGAATGAAATGTGTATCATATATTTACCTGATAGTTCAGTTTTGCAAAAAGACTATAGAAATAAGTAAATAGTATTTATTTATTAGGGGCAAAAAAATACACTTTAAGCTGATTTAAAATAATACCTGATTTTTATTTTTTGAATTTATCCATTTTTTCTATACTCTTTTAACTTACAGTGAAAAAATATCATATTGTAATTGTAACAAACTACATTTGCAAAAAAATGCAATATACCAGATGTGTTGAGGAAGAAATATACAAGGAAGAAATTTAACATAAAATCAGAAAATAGGAAAATAAGCCACCTAAAATTCCTTAGATCCAAAATGTCTATAGATAGAACCCTGTCAAACTTGAGTTTGAAAACTTTGCATTAGATACATTGGCAAATTATTCTGAAAAGTGGTAAAGATATTTCCACAATTTTTTTTGCCTATGTATTTATGTTGACAGTTTATGACCTTAATTTTCATAGTTTTCAGGCACTTATATTTGCATGCTCTTTTCAGTTTTTTAAAAATTTCTGACCAATATAAAATGTTTGTTCTCCTGAGAAAACAATACTCAATCTGCAAATTTAGTTATTCCTTACTTGCTGCAACTTCAAATATTTACCAATGAAACTGATACCAAAAACTTGCTTCAGATCTTCTCTGCAGCACTCTTAGTAGTATCCTTGCAACACACAACAGTGCACAGAGCGATAAGTTTTGTTTCCAGATACCAGGCTTTAATTATAGATTTGGTTTCAAGTTACGTTTCTGTCTCATGTGACTTTGGGTAAATCACTTATCCTCTCTGACCCTGTTTCTTTACCTTCAAATGAGGAATATAATAATTTACAGGATGGCCATGGGAATGAAATAAACATGGAAAGAGTGAAGTTTTACATATAATATTATTATTTTATTAAAGTTCTCCAGCTCAATAATAATTCCCATTTTCAAGAATGTATGTATTAAATGCCATTTTAATGCACTTTCCCCTGATTTTTTTCAAACTATACTTTAAAAATATGATTTAATTATTCATTAAAAAATACAACCAAGCTTATTTTAAGACAGAGGAATATATGAATATGTTATTGCTTTGTTCAATAATGTGATTCAAAATCACTGTTCTCAGTTCACCAACATCACACTGAAGCTACAAACAAGAAGTATGTTTCTTTCAATGACACACACAAAGATATATTTAGATGTGCATATGCATATGTGTGAGTATATGTATAATATTGTAGGTTTAAATCAAAGTTTAAATAAGAGAAATCATTTGAAAATTTTATTTCCACAGGAAATAAAACATTCCCAAGGATAGGAAGAATATAAATATCAGTTAATTTGCCAAATAAATATGTGGTGGTTAGAGGTAAAACTAAATTAAAAGAGATTGGCCTGTAGAAAACATTGATACTGGCATGGAATAGAAAGCATTCTTCTTACTACTAAGGTAGTATGATTTTTAAAATAATTTTATCATGAAAATATGAAAATAAAAGAATAAAAGGCAGTTGTATGTTCATAAAAGTTTTCATTAAACCTTTTATTTTAGAATAGTTTTAGATTTACAGAAAAATTGCAAGGATAGTATAGATAGAACCCATATATGACACACCCATGAAACGTTTGTCACAATTAATGAAACAATATCAATGCATTATTAAGTCTACACTTTAGATTCCCTTAAACTAATGTCTTTTTTCTGTTCCAGGATTCAAGGTGCCACATTACATTTAGTCACCATGTATCCTCTTAGCTGTGACATTTTCTCAAACTTTTCTTGTTTTTGATAACCTTGGTAGTATTGAGAAGTACAGGTCTAGTATTTTGTAAGATGGCCCTCAACTGGAATTTGTCTGATCTTTTTCCCACGATTACCAGTGTTACCAGTTTTTGGAAGAAAGACGGCAGAAGTGCCATTCATATCACACCATATCAAAGGTACATACCATCATTACGACTTATTTTTGTTGATGTTGAACTTCATCACCTGGCTGAGGTAGTGTCTGTTAGGTTTTTCCACTGTAAAGTGGTACATTTTTTTAAGAGGGTATACTGGACGTAAATTTACTGGACATTTACACTGAGATAAAAGTATTCTGAGCAGATTCCTCAGCATTGCTACTAGGTTCCATTAAATGACTGCTAACCAATACTATGAAGAAAATATAATGAACTGGAAATTGATATGGGAAAGTAAAACTCCAAAATGGTGTTAGCTTGAACATTCAATTAAAGGAGGTGAAAGTTAACTTTTTCCCTTGAACTACCTGTATGATTACCTTAATCCTCTGCATCCCTTGGAGAGTGAAGATTTTAGTTTTACTGTCATGAAAGGTAATCTAAATTGATGATGATTTTGCTGAGTACTTTTCTATATTGCCTTCCACTGAACAATGAACACTGAATACTGGAATAATGTAAAAGGCTTGATTTTTCCCCCTTGCTTTAAACTATGTCATAAATACAGTGTATCTTGTATATGATTTTAGGGTGTTTGCTAAATATTAAAAAGTATTTCAATGTGTTTGGTTCTGTAAAATTTATATTGAACGTGTGTAATTTTTTCTACCATGTTCTTTGTACTTAATAATCTATATCCATATCTTGGACTTCACCAATATTTATTAGTGGACCATAAAGAAATTTTGGATGCATGAATATAACTTGAGACGCCATGTTTGGTTATTTTGCAGTGCCAGAATAACTGTAGGTACTTATAAATTGAATAGATAATCCAGATTATTTTTCCACCAACTTAAGTCGTTTTGGGTTTTTATGCCCCCTTCCTTGAATCTATTTTATTATTTTACCTATGTACAATAACAGACTAACTGAAAATGCTAGAATTTTCAACATGTAATAGAATTTGAGCATGACCATAATGGAAAAAAAATTCAGAAATCTCGAACAGTGTATATTTCTTTGAGTTTTCAAAGTAAAACTAAAGCTGTTTTCATTTGACTATATTGTGGAAACCTAAGGATATTATTGTAAAATGCACATGCATTACACTGACTTTTTAAAAATGTTTTGAATAAAGAATTCACCAATGTATCCTTAGAAAAGTTACTGTTTCCTCATTGGTGTAACACTATAGGAGTAAAGGTGCACTTAATTATGTTGCTTAAATTGCTTACACATCTGAGGGAAAATAATTGCTGGCAGGATTCTTTACATTGTTCTATAAGGTTATCACTTGTTACATTTTTGCATCTTTTATAAATAATATACTCTTGAAATAACTCGTTTTGAGAATTCAGCTGAGAGATTTATATTGAGTTCAAGTAGCTCCCACAATTTCTATGCTTAAACTAATATTCAAAGTTGAGTTTAGACTTGGAAAAAAACTATTCGTAAAAGAGATGCAGACAACCTAACCAGTCCTGTTCTATACTCGGATTAGAATTTTTTAAATTGGGTTTGGATCACTATTTTAAAGCAAAACAATTTTATAAAGTAGTGTGGCTTTAATACACATTCAAAGTGAAAGAAGATTTGAGTTAGTTGAAGCTTCTAAGTAGCAAAACCTATTTTTGTTCTATATTATTTGGAGAGTCAGCTCATTCTACTTCACTTTGCATTTGTATGTAGAGGGCAAAGAAATGATGCAAGCTCATTTTATAAGAATTTATACTTAACCTCAACAATTCTGATTAGATGACTTAAGGATGACTTAACCTTGTCAAGGGCTCCTGTATTTTACCATTTTTTTACAAGAATAAGTAAGAAGATTTTGGGTATATTAGGTCTCTGTACTGTTACACCACCACTTAGTAAATCCTGCTCAAACCAGCTAGGTAGTGGGAGTTCCCAGATTGAACGTTCAGCCCTTGCATCCTCAGGCCTGTCTAGATTGTATTATTCCCTCATATACATTCCTCTGGTGGGCTATGAAAAGGTCTTTTGAAAAATGCAAAAGCATTATACCCGTAAACTTCAGTATTCCTGGCACTAATCCACTCTCAAGTTTGGGGGTGTAGGCTGGTGGTTTTGGGGGGCGGGGCTACCGGACGCGGGGCTCTGAAGGCTTTGCTGGGCTGTGATTGGTTGCAACACGGAATGGCTCAACCACCTTAAAAAGTGCTGAGTAACAAGGAATAAGTGAGAATGGGCATGAGACTCAGTGTGGAAGGAAGCCGTTTAAAAGCAGGTAAATTAAGTGGCAGATAAAGGGCAGGAAAGCAGACTGCTAAATCACTCCGTGGTTGCCTTCGAGTCTACTTGTCACGTCTTTGTTAATACGAACCTTAACCACCGTCGAAAAGAGAAACATGAGCAGGAAAATTGGAAGAGTAAACACACGTACACACTGATAACCATCCTACAATTCGCTCTTGGAGACGACAGTCCAGGCTGGCACGAGAGAGGACATCCGTGCTGTGACCTCAGCCCCTCTAGCGGACAGTAGACTGCCCTCCATTTCCGTACTTTAAAACCTCACTGAGGGCCTGGGAGACAAATCTTCGACGTCAGAAAACGTAAAGACAACCTATTGCTTTCTCCTTCCGGTCTAACACTCCGCCCCCACTCGTTCAAGGAGGCGTGTCTGACCTAGCCTTTAGAGGAGGTGCCCGAGGTCTCTCGGACCCTCCCCTATCGCTTTCGGCTCTGCCCATCAACTTCCGGCCTCCGCGAATAATACGGCGTTTAATAATAATTGGCCATAAGTTCCCAGCCAGGCTTCCGGGAGGCCCTTTTAAACCGGCGCGTGCGCCGGGCGGTGCTTGGCTAGGTCTCGCCCCTATTGCCAAGCTGCGCGGTGTCGCGAGATTTGCTCCGTCCGGAACTTCCGGCTCTTGTCCGCTTCGGACGTCCGGCTGTAGCTATGCGGTCAAGGTTTCTTCGGAGTGCTTTTCGGTGGGCCCGGCAAGCTGCTGGCCCGGCCCGCCGACACGTAAGCTGCGGTAGCCTTCCACTGGAGGAGCTATTCGCCCGCGGCGGACCCCTACGGACCTTCCTCGAGCGCCAGGTAGGGTCTGAAGTCCAGTTGCAGGTCAGGCGGCCTGAGCTGGTGGCGGTGGCCAAGCTTCTGAACGAGAAGGAACAGGAGCTGCAGGAGACCGGGCACCTGCTACACGGTAAGGGCCGGGCCTAGGGGAGCGGAATTCAGAGCAGATTCTTGACTCTTCACTTGCCCTTACCACTAAGCCGCTGCTCAGATGTCCACACTCTCTCCGAGTCTGAAGTCTTTCCCCAGTTGCAGCCCTTTTGGATTGCATCAGAGGTCAAGGCATCTTTCTGTGAGTTCGGGTCCCATATCCTCTCCTTGGGCTCCCTTGACGGTGCTCTGCGCCCGTTTACAAAACTTAAGTTGACCTTTATTGGTTGCGTATTTAATAGCAGGAGATTAGCTCGCCAGACAAATAAGGCACTAGTCCTGTTATGGGCTCGAGAGCAGTGTTTGTAAGTGTGGTACAGGGACCACCCGCAAAAGTGACAGGAGAGGTTCTTGCTAAGTAAACCCAGACTCGGAATCTGAGACCTAGAAACATGCGGTTTTAACAGATTTCCCAAGTGATTCGTGTCCATTCGAATCTGGATGGGGCCTATGTTTCTGCATTTGCACAAGCTTCTGGGGATGCCTAGTTGCTGGTCTGTGGCGCACACTTTGGAAAGGCCCTAGAGAGGGTCACAATCTATTAGGGGCAAGAAAATTAATTATAATACAGATGATAAGTAAAACATATATCAATAACGACCTAGGAGAGCAAGGAGAACTTGTTGGGAAAGACTTGTACAGGGATAAAGGCCCACCCTTAGATGATTTAATAATAATTTAACCTTTATTGATCCTTTGCCATACTCCAGGCTTTGCTTAGCTTCCTTTATCTAATAACTCGTACAATTCACGTAATAAATTATGAAGTAGGTTCTGTTAGCCTCATTCAACAGAAGAGGAACCTGAGACATAAAGATAAAATAACTCAACTCGGGTGACACTGCTTGTAAGGAATGGAGCTTGGATAGGACTGACCCCAAATCTCATGCTCTTAATCACTGAACTCTGTGTTAACCAAGGAAGGGGAGGTTGGAACCATTTTGTAAGGGGGCTCAAGTACTAACCTACAAAGTTTGATTTCATCCTGTTGGCAGAAGCCAGCCAGCAGAAGCTTTCAGATTGGGAGTGAACGATAGGAATAGCGTTCTTGCTTACGAATCTTGATTGGTGGCAGTTTAGAAGCAGCCTGGAATAGGACTGAAGATGCCATGGAAAATGGGAGACTAATGCAATTGTATAGTTGAGACATAGTATCCTTTGGGAAAAAATTAAATCAGTTTCATTCCTTAAGCCAAGCTTAAAGTCCAAGTAGCAGCCACAAAGCCTTAATATTAAAAAATATATTTTTTTTATATTGATTACATGTTGAAATTGGCAGTGTTTTGGGTATACTGGATTAAATAAAATGTAGTATTTAAATTAGATTACTTCCACACTCTAGTTCCAATCTCCTTAGCCTTACACTGCATTTCAGAGCTGAAAGGCCCCTTAGAGATCATCCAGCTCAGATCTTTCATTTTATTCTTGAGATTACTGAGACTCAGAAGTTGGGTGTGTTGCCCTAAGAGAACGTTGGTGGTTGAACTAGGGCTAGAATTCATTTTTCCTTTTTCTAATTAAGCACATTTTACACTTCACCAAATTCTTGCCAAAAGAATTCCCTGCCATTCCACCAACACTCTATACTCGCCTATCTCAGTTTTGCTGTTGTCATTCTCTCTCCTTAATTCTTTCCTTTTTCTGCCCATCCCCAAAACAAAAAATCCTTCAGCATGCTGTTATTTTAGTATTTAATCACATAATGTTTTAGGTTATTTTTTGTGAGTTTTTCTCCCCTAGAATAATATAAAGAAAGTAAAATGATCTAAAATCCTGCCTTGAGGGCAGATCTTAACATATTACCCCCAGCTCCCAGCATAACTGGCTGTTAATAAATGAATAAACATTCCAGCTGATAGAGTTTGTTCTTTCAACAGAGACAGAAAATTGTAATAGCTAAGAAAATATCCACCTGTCTCCTTTCTAAAGGCTGCATGTTGTCCATAGGGTAGAGGAATGAGGAGGTATATTTTGTATGGTAAAAATTAAAACTGAAAGATGAAATAAGATTTAGGTAAAGCCTGAGAGAGAAGACTGCTTCATGTAAATATTCTGTCAATATTAGGCTGGGTCTAAATGTTTATTTAGGTGGACACTTTCATATAATGAAGCATTTACTAGTAAGACAATAAATAACTTCCTACTTTTTAACTCAGTTTTGGTCTAACTGGTGGTACCTTCTCTTCCCCTTCCGGTCTTTCTAACTAGCTCAGTGTATTCATTTGTTATTGTAGAGTCTGAGTTGGAAAACTAAAAGCATATTTGTTAATACAAATATTTTGGGGAGGCAGAATTATAGAAAAGCTTTGTAGCTTCATATTTTTCTATAGAGATTCTTTTTATTTTGAACATACACTTTTGTCATCAGGAAAAACTTAAAAAAATTTTTTTTTAACCTACCTGCTTTTGAAAACTAATGCATAAAATGCTTTAAATTAATAACAGTTATTAAAAGGACAGGATAATTGTTATTTTTCCCTTAAGCTACAATAACCATAAAACTATTCCTTGAATTCTGTTAGCAACTTATTACTAATTAAGGAAAACTTAACCTGCTGCCTTTTTTTCTTAGATGAAAATGAAGACTTAAGGAAACTTGCAGAGAGCGAAATAACTTCATGTCAGAAAGAAATAGCTCAATTGAAGCATCAGGTATGGTATTTGTGCAAGGAATAAAGCATCCGTGCATGCTATTACTTCTAATGTATTTTATTAGAAGTTTATAAAAGCAAGTCAAGAACTAAGCAGCTTGCTAGTATTTATAATTATAAACTGGTTTTTAAAGAAGGAAAAAGCATACTCCCCATGGTCCTGTTTCTTATCATACTAAAAGGATTGTATTGATAGAACTCTGAAAGAAAGATGACTGTCACATTAATAGGATTTGCCAGAAAGGCAGTGAAATGTTGGTAGTATATTTTCCTTTTGTTTTTAAGAGAGGTGAGGATGGGGATGGACGATGAGAAGAGGTTACAGAGAGATGGTAGGAGGACGCAGGAATATTTCCTTATCTTTGTGTCTCTGGCACTATTACAGTGCCAGCCTAGAATAGGCCCTTAGGATTTTTAAAATGGAATTGCATTGCTTTTGCTTTATATCTAGGAGAACTGCAGAACATATGGAGTTAGACGAAGGATCATGAAATTAGATCCACTCTTCATTAATTCTGTAAAGTACAGCTTAAAGGTTTACAGCAGTTATCTCTGGAAATATAAGTGAAATAACATGATACGGTGAGGAAGGATCCTGGAAAGGAGGGGCTTAATTTAGAGATTCTCTTTATCCAAGTGTAGAACTTACCAAAAATTTATGTCCCCACCACCAGTCTAGAAGAAAAGTTCCACTATAGAGTGAAAAGTTTCATGTAGCTTGCCTTCTACCCATTTTCTAAATTTTTTGTGACGTAGAAGGACATACGTACTAATGGTTTCTGTTCATTGGCTAGTAATTAACAGATGAAAATTTTGTCATGTTAGTTCAGGATTTGAGTGGTCACATTCTATTGGCACAGGCCAGAGAGATGGAAAAGTAGGAAAGCAAGTATAGCTCCTGACCAACACAAAGTGATATTTCAGAGCTCAGGTAGCCTTGGGTTCAAATTCTAGCTCTTCCACTTTCTAGTTGTAGGATACTGGGCAACTAGAGTTAAACTTCGTTAAACTTCTTAAGGTGGAGCTGTTAATAGAACCCGCCCGGGATATTTTAAGAATTAAAGTACGTAGAGTGCTTAGCAGAGTGCCTGTCAATATTAAAGAACCAATAAATGTTGGCAGCTTTTTTTTCTTAATTCACCTCATCTAAGAAGTCTTTTTTCTGTATCTCCTTAATAAGTACATACTGCAGTGTGAAACATAGAATTGTAATGAAAGGAAGACTGAGTTAGGCACAGGGATCTGAGTTCTGGTGCCTGTTGGACAGTAATAACGCGCGGCTCCTTAACGCGGCTCCTTAAGGAGTCATCTCACTTCTATTAATCTCATTTTCTTTTACTTGTAAAATGAGGGAATTGGACCAGATCTTCTCTAAAGGCCTCTCCAGTTCCAAAATTGCAAGTTTCTCTTCCATGTTAAAGAAGCTTAGAAAAAATACACAATTTGAGTGTTTTTTTCCTGCCATACTAGGCTATAAATTTCCAGGGATAGAGCTAGAATCTTCTTTTGTATGCTGTACACAATACAGTGTACTACTCACAGCAAGCACTTATTAACTGGGTAGAGAACAGATATGTATACATGAACACCAAAAAGAAATAAAAACACCTCAAGTTTTAGCTGAACCATATATAGCATTTATAATGTAGTTATAACATTAATATTTTTGGAAATTATGCATTATACGGTTCTAATTGGCAAGATAATTGAACAGTAATCAGCAATATTAAATGATTTGCTTAGGGAAACTTTAAATATTTAAAACCCTACATCTAATCATTGAGGGTTTTTTTTTAAGTTTTAAATCTTAATTATAGGAGGGGTGATATTTTTGTATTTGCAGATTATCTTACTTTTGGTTCCCTCAGAAGAAACGGATGAAAATGATTTGGTCCTGGAGGTAACTGCAGGAGTTGGGGGTCAGGAGGCAATGTTGTTTACCTCAGAGATATTTGATATGTATCAGCAGTATGCTGCATTTAAAAGATGGCATTTTGAAACCCTGGAATATTTTCCAAGTGAAATAGGTCAGTAAACTGTTTTGAAAAAGTATAGATTTAATTTATCTATCTACATATATTTTAGGAAAGGGTTGGAAAGATCATGACTAGGCTTTATAATTTATAAGGATGCTTAAGTAGTTTTATGCTTATCATTTACTTAATAATTTTGAATGCAAATATATCAAGTTTGAAATGGCCTATAAAACGTTAGTCATTCCGTACTAACCACTGAATAACTAAGTCTTTTAAAAGTGGTCCTTTAGAGGTGTTACTGAACAGTTAACACCATAAATGCTTTATGTTTAATAGTTATATGAAATAAAGATATTAAGTGAATATCAGACTTGTTAAAGGTTTTCAGTATGTTTTATAATCAATATGCTTATTTCGTAGCTCTTTTAAATATATTTCAAGATGGTAGAAGTGATGGTCAGTTGTTTATAAATGGTAGGAAAAATAAAATAATTCCCTTTTCCCAATGTTTTCAAGGTGGCCTTAGACATGCGTCTGCCAGCATTGGGGGTTCAGAAGCCTATAAGCACATGAAATTTGAAGGAGGTGTGCACAGAGTACAGAGAGTGCCCAGGACAGAGAAGCAAGGCCGCATCCACACCAGCACCATGACTGTGGCGATCTTACCCCAACCCACCGAGGTGAGGCACCACAGGCCCCTCTCCTTGGAATCCTGGGACCAGCACAGTGCCTTGACCCCAGAGTAACACTCACTTTACTGAATTGAGTGTCTCTTTTGCATCATGTATTTTGAGGTTTTTTTACAAATACATTCTCACAGTCCAAAAAGTATGATTTTAACAGTAGATGGTAAGAATTAAGAATATATAAGTGATCTAATCTTACATTGCCTATTTATTATTTTTTCTCCAGCACTAAGCTTCAAGTAGATATTTTGAGACCATGTATAGGAGAAACAATATTAAATAGAGCTCAAGAGTGATTACCTTTATAAAGACTTCTGCTTTGTGTGACTTGTTCCCAGAACATTAATAGCAAGAATCCTGTTTTGACAAAGGATAACTCTTACTTAACACAATTGCTACTTTATAACCCAATCATATTAAAATGGAAATATATTGCTACAGGTTCATAATGAGTACACTTTATTTTCACAGATAAATTCTCAGACTGTATAATATTTTTAAGGGAGCTTAGTTGGGAAGTTCTATTTTGCTTATATCCCTTCTGCTGAAAAGTGATAGGAAATATATAACTTGTTTTTCCGAATGGAGTATGAATGATTTGAGAAGGAAGTTTGAGGGTTTCTCTCTAATAAGGTTAATGGAGTTCCTTTCTTCATGTCTGAGTTTTGTGTGAAGCCTAGATGAGCAACAGAACAGTTAAGGGAGAGAGTGAAATGGGATAGATGGGAGGAGCCACACCTAGATATAGTCACTTTGGCTTAAGCATCTTGGAGATGTAAGGAGTTTTCAGAAAAAGATGGAGACTGAAGACTGAGGTCCATATGTCATCTCATTTCATTCTTCCAGCAACGGTAAGAAGGAGCCACCCAGGGAGACATGGAGGGCCTACGAATGATAGGATTCCTGCTCCTGGGGTTGTGGACATCTCACAGACTGGGCTGTAATGGTTCATGAAAGAGCTTTTTAAATACAGCGCTTTGGATGGTGACTCGCAGGACAGAGCATTATCCTGATGTCAGGTCCCAGTGTATTTATGAATTGAGTCTATCTTGACTTCTTGGCCTTTGACATTTCCGTTTGTCTCTTCTCTGCCTCTAAATATGTTTAAATCCTCCTTTATTTAAAATTAAACAAAATAAAACCTTCCTATAGTTCTTAAGCTAGTGTCATTTTTTTTCCCCTCTGCTAAAGTCTTTTTGCACTCAAATCATTTTAGCTATTATATTCACATTTCTATTAGTAGCTGAATTCTGCTATTGGTAAGAAAAGGGTAATTACAGAGAAGTCCAGTTTTTGAGGATTAGGGAGGGTTTGTTTTTGTTTTACATTATGTTTTGATAATGCGCTCTTCCAATAAGAAAAGTTTAAAAAATGGTATCCTTCCAACTACTTTCTGTTCTTAAAATTAAACCTTACATAAATTGTATACATGACATGTATTTATATTTATAAATAGATAGCTCTTCCCTTTGAACAGATCATACATGTAATTTTTTTAAATCCCAACTTTTCTCTTACATATAGATTAATCTGGTAATTAATCCTAAAGATTTGAGGATTGATACTAAGCGAGCCAGTGGAGCTGGGGGGCAGCATGTAAATACCACAGACAGTGCTGTCCGGATAGTTCATCTTCCGACAGGTATGTACTTATTTCTTCAACATAAAACAATGAAGAAAGAAATCGAATTCTGAATGACTTGATTAATTTTCCACTGACACAGATCGTCAGTTATCAGAGGAATACAGTTGTCATTTAATACTTGATTTATCTTGAATCCTTAGCTGAAACTCTGCAGGATAATTACAAAACCAGAAAGAGGGAGGGATCTAAGCCCAGGTAATTTCCATGTTAGTGACTATATCATTAATTAAAAAAAATCCTCACAATGAAGTAATATCATGGGTTCTCCTTTATCAAAAAATGGTCTAAATCACTAGTTCTTACCCTTTTTTGGAGGGAGGAGGAGATGGATTCCTTTGAGAAAATGAAAGCTTGGACCTGCTACCCAGAAAAACATGCTTATATGCAAAGTTTTGCAGGTAATTTCAGGGGCTTCTTTCCATTAAGTCCATCTGCAGACATCCAGGGGTTCTGTCTTAATTCTGGACAGTAAGGCAATGGAGCTATAACTCAATATTCCTTAAGCCTTCAAAATACTATTAGTGTACAATACACTGTTATTAAACGTTTTTACTGTTGATTTACATGTGATAAAGAGCATATGGTAACAGACCTCCGTTGTCTAGAAAGAATACAAGAACCGCCTACTGTAAATGAGCTCAGTCATAATTCCTGTTGACTGGGAGTGGCTGATAGGAGTGCTGGGTTCATTTTCTTCTTTTTTAATATGGGGAAATCCTCACGTTAAACTTGAAGATGATGTCTTATGTAATACATAATATATAAACAGGAATAGAAAAAAAAGTGGATGGAAATACTCAAAAATATTAATAGCGACTAACTCTGGTAATAAGATTAACTTTTATAATTCAGTTTGTATAATGAGTAGTTATTACTTTAAAAAAAATTATGGTGACTAGCTGAAGGTACCAGAAAATAATCCATTTTAAATGACTAATGCTTATTGTTTAGTATGTATGCCTTCAATATGGAAATACTTTGAGCTATAACTCAAATTTTCAGTTTTCCGATAACTGTAAAAGTTACTTGTTAAGTTTACAGTCTTCCTTTTTTATATTAGAATCTTATTTTTTCCCTTTATAAAGGAAGAAGAAAAAGAATGAGAAGGAAAAGGAGTATTCCTTGATAATAAATGAAGATTTTTCTATTAAAACTCTTTAATTCTCATAACACTATTCAGGTGTTGTTTCCGAATGCCAACAAGAGAGATCTCAACTGAAAAACAGAGAGATGGCTATGAAAAAGTTACGTGCAAAACTATACAGCCTGCATGTAGAAGAAGAAACAAGTAAACGATACAATGCTAGAAAGATTCAGGTAAAACTGAAATCTTAAAAATGCTTCTAAAGGATAAAAATATTTTTAGATAAACAAGTTTTTGTATGTATTAAAATCATTTCAATGTATTTGTCAAAATTAGAGTATAATTCAAGTAGCTCAACCAAGGGCTATACTTGTTTTATAGCAATCTTACACCTCTGCCCTGTTTTTTATATTCAGAAGTGTCTTTCTCATTCACCCAAGTTATTTTAAAAAGAAATATGGAATTCCCATTCATTTTGAATCCTTTGAAAATTATGGAAGAAAGTTGCAAAGGAAACAACTTATTTCCTGTTTGGCATTTGACTTTATAAATACAGACCCCTTCTGTTAACTCCTTATTATAACTTTGTCATCACTGATGATAACCAGATTAATTCACAGAGGTTATATGTTTAGCTGGCATCTGAGTATCAGCTGTGTGCCAGGCTGTGTGTATGCACCATCACTATGCAGTAGGTACTGTCTGTATTTTACAAATGGGGAAAGCTATAGAGTTGAAATAAATTACCTGAAGTCATAAAGTATTAAATGGCAGAGAGAGGATTCAAAATTCAAGTACTAACCTGTCTGACTTTAAAGCCTATATTCTTTTTTCTCTATCAAGTTCCCATGTTATTTGAGGATTCAGAATGTTTAAAACTTGCTTCTTAACATTGTTGTAAATTATAAACCAAGAGCTTAATCTCCAGGTAAGTTAAATTTGTAGGTTTAGTTGCCCTGAATTTAACTGTATTTCATATCTTTTTTCTTTTAATATATAGATTGGCACTAAAGGAAGGTCAGAGAAAATAAGAACATACAATTTTCCACAGAACCGGGTCACAGATCACAGAATAAACAAGTCACTTCATGATCTTGAAACTTTTATGCAAGGAGAGTACCTACTGGATGAACTTGTACAGTCATTGAAGGATTATGCTAATTATGAATCTTTGGTAGAAATTATTTCCAACAAAGTTTAAGTTGATTTGTTATCAAAGACTTGTATAGCTTATGAAAATTCTATTATAGTAAGTCACATTGTGTACGTACCAGTATTCTCTTGAAACACATGAGTTAACACAGTTGGGAGTAACATGTTTTTAATACATAGGTAATTTATATGAATCGTCTCTCAATTTATTAGTAAAAAGTATGACAATATAATCATGACTCTGGTTGTACATTTTGAACTCTTACTTACAAGAAAGGAAAACAGTCTTTTGTTTTATGTAAAATATTTAATGAATGATGAGAAATTTGGCTTAGCTCTTAAGGAAAACTTCAAACATAAAACAGTAGAAATATGACAGTAATTATTGTTATTAGTCAAGGTTCTAGTCAGGAGACAGCAACCATATCTTTAATTTGAACAGGGATAATTTTGATATAAAAAATTCTTAACCAACGATGGGATTAGTTATTAGGAGATAAAAGATTACTACTCTAGGACTGAGAGAGAGTCCCCAAGGAAAGAATACCCTTGGACAGGCTTCCCTTCCCCTCCAGGTGGAGAGTCAGGCCTGTTGGAGAGTAACGTTGACTAGAAGCCTAGGCACCCTGTGGCCCAGCCAACGTGACACATAAAATTAACCATCAGTGTCCCAAGAGCACCCCTGGCAGCTGTGCATAGAAACAGAAACAAAAGAAGCCCCTTCCTCCTGCACTGTCTGTCTACCTCCCCTACTGACAAAGCTTAACATGGTACCAGCTGGCAAAGGAGAAATGTTTATAGGTCCAGCTCCAATATCACAAAGTAAGGGAGTAAATTGGTAACTGGCACAACCATACTCATTGCCTAGTTTCAGTAATTGATGTTTTCATATTTGCTTAGTGTTGGAAGTTATAAATATGTTATACTTCACCCTTAAATATTTCAGCTTGTATGTAAAAAAAGAAAAAACGACACTGTTCTATTTAATCATGTACTATCATCACACCTAACACAATTCACAGTAATTCCCTAACATCTTCAAACACCCAATTCAAGTCTTCCCCAGTTCTCCCCGAAATGTTTTAGCTGGCTTCTTCAAACCAGGATCCAGTTAAGAATCACAGGCAGGATCCAGTTAAGAATCACAGGTGGGAATATGTGATTATATTGCTTAAATTTCCCTTATTCTAGAATAGCCCTGCCAACCGCTGCCCCCTTTTTTTCATGACACTGCACTGAATTTTCATTTGAGAAGGCGAGACTATTATGGGTCACATCATTTGTTCCTCAAGTCACAGTAGTTCCTGCAAACTGGAAGTTAAGAGCTTAAGACTAGGTTAGTTTTGCATAGTCCTTCCCTTTCCTGTGACTTGGCATTTTTGTCATTAAAATATACAGTTAAGTAAGCCAGCCTGAATGCTCTGATATGCTAAGATGTATTAGATTCGTTAAAAAATGACTTCGCCCTTGTGAATTAAGAATTTGTTGAAAGTGAGCTTAAAGCTAAATCAATATAGTCTTTTTTCTATCATAAGATCTAAAAGAAGTTGTTCTTCTTTTCCCTGGCAATCCTGGTTATGATTAGCTTTTTTTCTGATAAGCCATGACTTCAGAGAATTGAGCCTGAGAGGGAAGGAGAGCATAGGAATGTCTGCTTGAGGCTGCACAGCTGGTAAAAGACTTTTTGGTGTTGAGAGCAACAGCAAATAAAGTAGTGTGCTTGATAAATAGACCCCTCCATGGTTCTCCCATGATGTGTGCTTCACTGCAAAAAGCAGTTATAAATTCAAGCTGTTTAACTACAAAAAAGGAAAAGAAACAGGACATGTCAGTTACCCCATAAAAAAAGTGAGAAAAGCTAGAAGTGCCGGCTCGAGAATATTTTGAAAACATGAGGTAAACTGAACTACAATTGTGAAGAGATCTACCTAGTGGATAATGAATAAATGTCAAATTTATGGTAGTTACAATAAGGATTTCAAGAGAAAAGTGATTTCACTATTAAGGTTATATGACTGAAATGTTGAAGTATTAGGAGACATTTAGTTAACTCTCAAAATTGCACATTTTTTCATGTGTTTGAGTCAACAGTCTTAATTTTTATAAACATGTACTACATAAATTCAAAACTACATTATCGTCAGGCAGTTGTTTCCTCTTTAGGTCAACATTTATTAGCCAAATTTCCTTTAAAGCCCCAACATGTGCTAAATTTCAGAGTAATTTTATATTGATAATTTCTCACCTTATTGCTCTAAAAGGGAGGTGTAGAAAAACCATTAAAGACAGTTAAGAATTTAAGCTGGCCAAAGGTTATCAAATACATCAGAGAATTTTAATTTGAAGAGTATCCCTCTCCCCTGTAATGTTCTGCTCAGGAAAGCCATTCTGTTCTGCCTTCACAGGAACAGCTGATGAATGCCCCTTTTAGTGACCTAAGCAACTCAAGAATACAGCAAGACGCGTTCATTCAGCAGTCATTCAGCAGTCATCATCACTGAGCACAAGGCCCAATGCAAGCCTGTGTCTCCCAGATTTACCACTTTCCCCTTGGGTCTTTTGGTTTCCTTTTTGAGAAATGAAAGGGACATAGCTACTGGTTATTAAATATTACAATATACTGTTACTCAATTTCTCTTTACCTCCTCTAACAGGTAATAATTAGAAAAGCTGCACTGAGATTATGGAAGGTCTCGAATGTTGTATTTCATTCTGTGAACAAGGGAGAGCCAAAAGTCTACTCAATTCTGTCCCCATCCCTCTCCACTCCCTCCCTCTCTGCACCACAGGAAAAGAAAGTGTGAGAGCTGTACTAATGAAGGTGGGAAATCACCTTCCATCAGTTTTCAAACTTCCTGCCCATTAGAACATCACAGCTGGTTAGAAAAAAATTATCATAATACTTCGGTAATGTTAACAATATAACTTTAAGATATGTATCGCTATGTGCCTTACGAACACCTGCGGAGTAGTTGACAAATTCTGGTCTGTGAACTGACACTGGCTTCCACTTCACTCACTAATCTAAGTTAGTTATTCCTGTATGATCAAATGTAATTTCTGGAACCCAGGAAAAGGTAAGAGTAGAGCAACAGAATTTTGGTGTGAAGCTTACTAGAACCCTACGTCTAACGTTTTAAGGACCCTAAACTGTATCTGTTTGCACAAACTATGCATCTACACAGCTCTCTAAATTATAAAGCACCCATTGTCGCTCCACCTGCCTTTGTTTTCCCTGCCCTCTCTTCCTAAAACACATAATGACCTCCACAGACTTCAAGGTCCAACCCAAAGGGAACCTTTGCACCTAATGCAGAAACAACTGCTCTTCATTACTATACCACAGCACTTTACTCAACAGTATGAAAACATTTATGGCAAGGCAATAAACTCACTGGGTTACTCCTATCTCAGGTTTGTGTGCTTAATAAGGAAAACGGAAAGGGTGGTCAGGAAATGGAATGTATTATTAACCCTTTCACATCATTTCATTAATGGACAAAACTGTTTTCTTCATTCTTGTCTCTTCAACACCTAACTTCATGGCACTAAAAAGATGTCTAAAAGGCAGTTAGATCTAAAATCATTTGTCTAGAAATCTGGTGTATTGTTCAGGAAGAACCAAAACCGAACTTCATTTCAAAACAGCCTACAACATCAGTTAATCAAACCTCATTCAGCCAGAGTGGAAATTTTCACGATGTATAAATAGATAATCACTATGTCTAAAATGAAACGTTGTATTCCTCTAGAAACCGTTTCTCGTTGGGTGATCTCAGTTTCTTTCACGGCACTACCATTCTCCCTCTCTCAAAATTAAATTGCAGTCATCTTCGATTCCTCTTCTTCATATGCAGTTTACTGCTAACGCCTACTCTTCTAAATACCCTAAACTTCACTGATTCCGTTACCACCACTATGGTCCACAATTGCTTCTCCCGGACTACTTTAATAAGTCCCCTGCTTCCTAATTCTAATTCAGGTCACACACATAACTGCTAGATTCATCTTCCTAAAATGCAAGGCTCTGATCTTGTCACCCTTCTACTCAACAACTTAATAGATTCCCACTGCCTCCCAAATAAAACTCCAACTCTGAAGTATGCACGCAGCACATCCATATCCCTACCCAGCATCCTTTCATATTAGCCCACTTTACACACCACCCCTTTATGTCACATCAAATTAATTTTTCTTGATAAATCCTCCTGCACTTAAGCTTGCCACCATTTCGTTCCTATGCCAGGGAAGACCACTCTCCTCCCCATTCCCTTAAAAGACATCCCCAACAGCAAAGGTTCACATCTAGAGGCAGCCTCACTCCCCAGGGGATATGTCGCTATGTTTGGAGACAGTTATCACAACTTGGGGCGGGGGGCAGGGGGAGTTAGAGGTTAAGGCTGCTGCTACACACCCTACGATGCACAGCATAGCCTCCACAGCAAAGAATTATCTGGCCCAAAATGTCAGTAGTGCTGAGGTTGAGAAACCCTGTCCTACAGAGTAATCTCTTATCCTGGCATACAGCAGTAACTCTGCTGTTCTATAAAAATTCCCACAGTAACTAGACATATTTGATTCATCCAGTGTTCACAGCTGTATTTTGTACACCTTATCTCCTCCCCCCTGTACTCATGATGCTTTTTATTCAAAGATTATTTACTGAGCATCTACGTCTATTAGGTGGCTGGCCCAGATAGGAAGCAAAGGGGCAGGTACCACGTCCCAATTATTTCCAGACATTTCCAGGATGTCTTGCATGCTGTAGATCTGCAATAAGGATTTGGTGAGAATAAGGGCAATTCTCTCTGCACTTCATTTGCACCTAAAAACTCAACAATTCTGATTGATACTGATTTGTAGAAAAAAAGAGGTACATATATCTGTTGACATCTAGTAAAATTCAGAATAGCCCTTTCTAAATTTCTCACTAAAAATGAAACTAACAGGTGCTCATGAACCTGCTGAAAAAGTTAACTCTCAGTTAAGAAGAATATTTCAACATAATTAAAGCTCTAATAGTTAAAATCAACATTAAGTAACTTAATAAGCCTAAAGAAAAAGACTCTAACAAACTATTCCAGCATGCAATAAAACATGCTTCACTCTTTGTATTACCTTATAATACGATAGTAATTTTAGTTTTTCCAATATCTTAGCCTTTTTCTGAAAATAAATTTTAAAAATAACTGCTGGAGTATACCTTTTAAGCTGTGGTTAAGATTCAAAGGTTATAGTCCAGTCAATTAATTTAATGAGAACCCCCCTCCCCTCAAATTTCACATATTTGCATCCAAAAATAAAAAAGGTGAATAAAGATGATCTCTGAGGTCAAATGGGAAAGTAATATGAAAACGTACTTATAAGCAATCAGGCCTCCCACAAATATTATTACTCCTCAGTATAACACAGAGGAAAGAGGAAAATACATGGACTTATCCTAAGACTGGTGGTTCTGTGGGAATGAACTTACACTTTTAAGCACAATCAGAAAATGAAAACCCTAAGGTTATTGGGAGAATTAAAGGCTAATATTACAAAGTGCCTAGTAGATAAAAAAGCTACCATAGCTTTAATATTCATTCAACTATCACTTCCTTGCTAACATTCCTCCAACAGTTAACCAAGTCCTACAGGATCTGGCTTCTACCTATCTGACCTCACCTCCTACAGTCTTTTGCTCTGTAGGCTCTAGACTTCCTTCTAGCCCTGGAACAAGCTATGTGCCTTCAGTCTCTTTCCTCTGCTTACTATGCAGATCTCTGCATTGCCAGTTCAACATTCCGATCTTGGTCCAAAGCCTCAGAAACCTTCCTGACCACCCGAAGTCCTTAACCCTGCCCCTACTGCTCTTTCTCTACCCCCTTATGTTGTTTTATATTCCTCTTTCATTCAATGAAATTGTTAATTGCGAATTTCTTTCCCATTAGAAAGTAAACTCCCTGAAGAACAGGACTTTTTGTCTTTTCAACCCTATGTCTGCAGGACGTAGCACCAGGGCCAGGTGAGAGACATGACTCAGGTGCAAAAATTTAAGGGGATGTCAAAAATTTCAGCAACCCAGAAAAATACTAATTTAATGCAACATTCTGAAAAATAAAAATTAACGCAAAAAAACATGAACTATCGAAAATTTTACCTAAAGACAGGATCCACTCAGCACTTGCATGATTCATCCTGATCCCGGCCCTGCTTCACGCAGGACTTGCCAACAATTTGACCGCTTACCACAAGCCAACTATTAACTCTCCCCGAGAGTTAATAGTCTTTTGCCGAAAAGCAAAGGAAAGAGGGAAAACTGCCAAAGACAGGGATTCGGACTTTGGGGAGCTTACCTCCTGTAGCTTCAATGTGTTGTGACCAAAAGCTGGGTCGGGGGACTGCAACGTCACCACTTAAAGCACACATTCAAAGAGTGAAAAGTTCAACACGACAAATTATACGGTACAACTTGTCATAGAAGACTTAACAATTAATACTTCCTCTGTTTCCTCCATTACTAGAAAATCAGGCCAGGAGCCTTCGGTCCCAGGGTGTGGGAATGGGAACTCCCAGGGCAGGATGACTGATTCATTCATTCATTCATTCTAGAGCGAGGACTACTGTGTGCGCATGGCCCTTGAAAAGAAACGAAACCCGGGCGAGTACAGTAGTTTCAAACGTCCGTGACACAGCAGTGGTGGCTGGGGAACAGTGGTTGAAAATAAAAACAAACACGCTTACAAGAAGTGACTGTCCCAGCCTCACCCGCTCTGGAAGGCTCCAGGGAGATGCGGGCCCAGGTCTCCCCCCAACCACGTCAGCAGGACCAGCTCCACGTGCCGGGAGGGGCGCGGCCCCACCCACCGCGGCCCCACGCTCCCCGCCCCCCAAACAGAAACGCGGGGGACCCCAGCGCGCAAGCGCCAACCCGCCAACAGCACAGCTACCGCCCGCCACAAGCGCCTGCGCGAAAGCGCTGAGCCGGGGGTGGGGCGAAGCTAGGAGGAGAGAGGAGCGCGCCTAAATCCTAGAGAGGCGGGCTAAGTAGGGCTGGGGGAGGGCTTCTCTTCCGGAAAGTCTGCATTCCGGAACGACCACAGTCGCCACTCACCAAACTCCCGCTTGCGAGATGACCGGAGAAAGTCGGCCGCCCTTTCTACCCATCGGAGATCTTCAGACAGAAGCCGAAGCTGCCTTCAGGATGAAATTAGGACCCGCAGGAGGCCCGTTCTCCAGACGGCAAAGGGAAGCGTGGCGGGAGCGCGCATGCGTGGTAGGCTCCCTCCACGTGCGGCCCGGTAGAGGCCTCCCTGCGCTCCGAGGTCCCGCCCCCGGCCTCAGCATCTTTCCGGACGCGCGGAGCCGCCGGGGAAGAAGGAGGTTGGGTCTGGCGGCTCGGCCCCGCCTCAGCAGCCTCCAATTGGGCATGGGTGAGGACACCCCCTCCCGCCGCCTTCCCATTGGAGCGCGCGTGCGAGCGGCGCGCCCCATTGGGCCGTGCGGATTTGGGCACCAAATTCAAAGATTTTAAAAGTACCAGCTGGCGCCTTTTAGAAGCTAGAGCTCTGAGAAGCGGGTGACCCGTTTCTCTGCCGCGGGCGCAGCTCCCTCACCTGAGGCGGACCCCACTTGCTGTGGCATGAGCCGGTGCCCCTGCAGCTGCTCCCCACGGCCGCCCTCCGGTTCCTGCCGCTGCAGCTACGGCGTTCTGACAGCCGCCGGGCGCCCTCGCCCCTCGGACGGTGAGTGAGAGGAGAGAGTGCGAGCGGGGTGCGCCTTCCAGGAGGGGTGCCCAGTGGTTGGGGGGGAAGACGGGGGACAGCGCCCCGGACCCGACGCGCGCCCGAATCCGGCCGTGGGGCCCGTCGCTGGGCCTCGGGCGGCCAGCAGCGGCGGCGGCGGCGGCGGGGGGTCCCGGGACCGGGAGGGAGAAGGCAGAGGTCCGGGGAGGGGAAGCAGAGGTGCAGAGGCGGGACGGCGGGCCCGGATCCCGCCATGCACGCGTAGCTGGGCGCCGGCTCCCGAGGAGGTGCGGGTCGCGGCCTCCCCGGTGGCCCTCTCTCCTCGCGCAGGGCCAGGGACCTCCACCCCGCCGGCCCGGGCGCCAGACGCCCCTCCTTCCCCTCCCCCACCCCGGGGCTGCGGCTCTGACAGGCCCCGCGAGCCGTTGGCCCGCAGCGTCCGACCAGGGGCCCGACCCTCGCTTCTATGCCCCGTTTCCCCGTATGCCCCGCACCCCCGGGTCGGAAGTCAGTTCCCCCGGTTTTCGTCACCTCAGCCTTCCTGGCGGGCGCGGGAGATCGTGCTCGCTGTTATCTCCCGCCTCCTCCGCCGGCCCGCGCCCTGAGGGCCACCCCGCCGACCCCTCGGGATTTCCAGGGTCCCCTCCCAATCCCGCCAAATGCAGGGCCCCCCTCATCGGGCCAGGCTCTGCTGGGACGTCCAACCAAAAATGTTCAGTTTCTCCTTTTTTCCCTTTACCCAGTGACTCAGTCTCAAGGCCTGGAGTCAGAAGGAGGGAGGAAGAAAGGCACTTTTTAATACAGAACCCTGAATTTGTCCAAATTGAGACGGTCTTGAAGCATTTGGGAAGCAGATTTGAGAAGTGAAGAATCAGTTATCTTTTTCCCCCGCGCTCCTGAGGAACCAGTCTTTTATTCCAACTCTTGGGTGGAATGGAAGGCACACAAACGCTGACTTCTTTCTCCTCTTTGTTGCTGTCTTCCAAAAGAGATCCAGATGCATGCATTTCACCTCAGAACTGACCAAGAATTTTAGAAATTAGCAACTTGATATTGTATATTTGGTCATCACTGAAAAGTGCCCCCTTCTTTAGAAAAGGAATGTGGAAAACTTAAAAAATATTTGAACAGGTTAAGTCTGTTTCTAGAAAACCCTGAATCTTGAGCCCCTCTGAAATTCTGAAGCTTGGTGGCTCTAAGAAGGGATCTCTTTGGTTGCTTCATTCCAGTTGTCTTTACTACCTTGCCCCTCACGAGAATATTTACTGGTCCCTGGATTTTTTTTTTCCATATTTACAAATTTGAGGAAATGAAATTAAAAATCTATTGCATTCCATTACTTCTGAAAGTAGGCTTTTCTAAAATTTTCTCAGGGGTTATGGCTGATTTGCAGTTGATGGCGGCAGGCCTTGGGGCTCTTAAATTTTGAAGGAATAGCCATGCCTGATTAGTGTTGGGCCCATGCTGGTTATCTTACAGGTATTGGAGATTGTAGAACTTGATTATTTAGCATTGGGATAGCAGTAAAGATTTCTGATTCCAAGCACTGTAATCTTTTTAATTATTGTAATATGACGTGTCACATCTACATTGGAAGGTCAAATGGAAGGTCAAACTTTGTACGGTTAACTATCATTACCACTTTCTCGTGATTGGATTGTTGAGTGGGTAACTAAGAGGTTTTAAGAATGTTATCAACTCTTTGTAGACAGTATTTACATTTTCAAGAAACTGAAAGACTAATTCAGTGTGCTAGGTCACAAAACTAGTCAAAAGGCTGAGCAAGGATTTTCATTTGAAGTCGGATATGATTCCTAGGGAAAGTATATAATAATCTGAAGTGCATAGATCTGTGTAGAATGCATTTTGCTACTTTTAAAATGTTCGTGATTTACAGTATGAAGAATATGAAGGGATTTGGCTTACAAAACTAATATGGTGAAAATAAGTTCTATTTATTAAACTGTAAGTGACAGGGACCCTTCCATACATTTAATCCAGTTTGGTTGGTTTTCTTACCTGCATTTTATAAATGAGGAAGTGTCTTGTTGTTTGTTTTTTGTACCTGAGATGCTCAAGATTTAAAACTCAGGGTATTCTTTACTCCCCTTTTCTTCATCATCCACATCTATTACAGTACATCCCCAACCTCTGTTGACTTTACCCTTCTAAAAAGATCTCACATCTATCCGGTAATCTTTGTTTCCGCTGCGGCCATCCTAGTCTCAGGTACCCAACTCTCTGAACCCCTGTGATAGGCACCTCCAACTAGCCTCCCTGCTTTCACTTGAATCTTCCTACAATCCATTTTCCACAGTTGCCAATCTTTTTTTTTTTTTTTTTTTAACGTAAACCAAATGTCTCTACTTAGAACCCCTCAAAGGCTCTTTTTTACACACTAAATAAAAGCCAGTCTACCCTTAAAATCCCATAGAGCATTCTGTACCTCTCCAGCTTTAATTTTCAATCAGTTCTTCCCCTAGCTCACTAAGTCACAGCCCTGCAGGCCTTCCTCCTTGAAAGCTCAACACTTGTCCTTCCAGTGTCCACCTCTGTTGGGTTTTTCACAAGGCTTTCAGATGTTAGGATTTCACCTCCAAAAGATCTTGCATGACTAGTTTCTTTTCTACTCCACACCCTGTCACTAAAGAGGCATTGCATAAATGAATGAAGTGGCAGAACTAGACTTACCCCTCATCTATCTGAGTCAAGAGGTCACAGAACCGTGTGATACTTTTTTTTCCTTCCAGGATAATATCAGATCAATTATATTTCCCATATTGTTTAGGGGCATTTGGCTTGGTCATGGGGAAGCACTGAACTAGTTAAAAGACATGGAATTAGCTTTTTACAGTCTCTCAGCTTCCTTTTTTAAATAAAAGATGGTATTCAGTTTATTTTGCAGTATAAACTTCACACTCTAAATCTACAACCAGCATCCAGATTTTGGAACCAATGAAAGGAACCAAAGTTCCTTGGAGAAATAACAGATTTTCTGGCTGGAACAGGAAAAATACAAGATGATCCTGGAGCATCTTGTTTAGTGCCAAAAAGTAAGGAATGTCAAATGAACATGAACTTAGAATGGCAAAAGCTGGAAAAATTTGAGCAACAGTGTAAATAATGTAGTATTAAATTATAACCCAAAGTCCATAAGTCTATACTTTTATGCTTTTTTTAATGCTCTTCATCTTACTTCCCAGGTGAGATAGTGGAAGGAACAGTGAATTTACAGTGAAGAAGAATAATCTGTCCCTCTTAACTACCTGTCAAATCTTAGGCAAGTTACTTAGATAAGCTTCAGTGTTCTTAACTGTAAATAATAATGCCTCTCCATTCTACCTCAAAAGGTTGTGAGAATCAAGTGTTTGGAAACACACTGGAAATTAACTTCTAAACACTTAGTAAGATAGTTGAATCATTATTAGCTCTAAATTTAAAGAACTGTCCATATCTAAAGAACAATGTTGAATGAAAGGGGTTCTATAGGATAGTCTCCCAGTAACTAAGTTCTAAAGACAGCAGAGGAAGAATGCTTTTGAAAAGAATTTTTAGTTTCTGACATACAGTTTCAGGCCTCTTCCCTTTAGGCAACTAAACAAAGTAAAAGGTGTGTCTTTGTTGGTGGCTTCTTTTTTATCCTGTCAGATAAAATGTAGTCTTGTGTAAATCATACTTAATTCTTTACTTGAGGCAAAAATAAAAATCTCTTGGAATTTTTTACTCTTCTGAGTAGAAGAGAACCACTCAGAATAATTTGTTCTAGAGGTAGGGTTAATTGGGGGTTTATTTACTTTTATGCCCCTGAACTCTTAGTTTAAACTTAATTAAAAGAGAGTCTCTACCTACAAGGTTACTTGCTATCAAGGTGTCCTTTAGTACTTAGAGGTTCTAAGTAAAAACAGTAAAATTAATATGAACAGATGCTGTACCGGTGTACCTACATTTACTTATAGGGTAAATTTTTACCTACCTGTGCTTGGTTTGCAGGGGGTATAGTAGATGGGGGAGTACATTAGAAGCACACACCATCCATATACTCTGCCTTCAGAAATGCTAAGCAATTTTCTTGAACCCATCCCTTCCCAGTCTCTACTACCTGACAGAAATCCTAATCATCCTTTAAAGCAGTGGTTCTCACCTAAGGAATGGGGGAAATTTGGCCTCTGCTGGCTTCCCCACACTCCAATAAGTGGTTACTGGAGACATTTTTTACTGTCCTGACTGGGTAATAGCGGCTGCTAATGGCATCAAATGGCTAAAAGTTGCTAAACATCCTATAGTGCACAGGACAGCCCCCAGCAAAATTATCTGGCCCCAAAACTCAGTAGTATGGTTAACCTTCAAATGATTAAATTTCTTGCCTTTTCAGTCCTTTCTCCAAGCTACCTATAGATTTCTTGATTCATTATTGTAAGGCGTATAATAATTGCTAAACTAACATTTAAATATACAAATTTTTTTGCTACTTTTTATCAAAACTATTTTGGCATTCCCCTCCTCCATTGTCTTGACCATGTTTCTCTAGAAGTATTTGATTTCTATAAGGATATTTCTTATCTCATACCCCACTCATGGGGCATCACATTTCCTTACTTGTTCCATAAGCACAGATATTTATTAAATAGTCCCTTTTGTCACTACTTTCTACTCAGATATGACTCTGAAAGTCAGATGGTAGAGTCAGACAGATTTAAAAGTCTGTACTGAAGGTACCCCCTCAAGAATAAGATGTATATACTTTTATAAGTAATGTTTTCTCATATTAAACTTGGATAATTTCACAGCTACATAGGCAGTACACAGTGCTGAGAGAATGCAAAGTAATTAAGTCTCTATATCCCAAATTTAGAAGTAGGGATATGTGGAAATTTTGCCATTAGGAAGTAAATATGTTATGTTCTTTTTGTAGGTTGTAAAGAAGAAAGTTCCACTGTCTCTGTCAAAATGAAGTGTGATTTTAACTATAACCATGTTCATTCTGGAATTAAACCGGTAAAGCCTGATGACAGTAGAAGACAAGGTTCCTACACTACTGCGAATTTGGAAGGTTCTTATAAAGACTTCATTAAAGACTATGAAAGGTTATCAGATATTGGGTCACCGATTGTGAGCCCCAGGATTGTAGAACTTGAAACTGAGAGCAAGCCCTTGCATAATAAGGAAAATCTACATGTACAGCAAACACTTAATAGTTCAAATGACATAGAAGAACTAGAGACCAGTGGACCTTATGAAGACAGTGGCTACTCTTCATTTTCCCAGCAAAGTGGCCTCAGTGAACGTGAAGACAGTAGCCTTCCCCTGGTGGAAAATTTCAGTGACAGTCCACAATCTTGCCTGCTACGGACACAAAGCCCAGACCAATATCCCAACAAAAACTTGCTGCCGGCTCTTCATTTTGAAAAAGTGGTTTGTTCAACATTAAAAAAAAATTGTAAACGAAATCCTAAAATAGATTGGGAGAAGCTGAAGGAATTTATATCCAGTGGAAATTTTAGACTACAGAATATAATTGGCAGGAAAATGGGCCTAGACTGTGTAGATATTCTCAGTGAACTCTTTCGAAGGGGACTCAGACATCTCTTAGCAAATATTTTGACACAGCTCAGTGATATGGACTTAATCAAGTAAGTATTGTTGCTTTGTGGTCATTAATATAATCCATGAACATTTTTGTTAGATGGCTCAGTACCACCAGCTCATGCAAAGACATAGTAGGGTCGTCTTGCACTGTTTTTAATTGAAGTGATGACTTTTGTCTGGTTGCTGGTATTTTACTACTTATGTGTCACTAGGAGGAAAGAAAGATAATTTTCAAAGTATGCATTTAATCCAGTTATTTCAAATTTCATATTTATGCTATTAGAAAACTATTTCTGTGAGATTGGGATCTTTGTTCCTTTTGGTTCTGAAATTGTTCATACGTAAGCACCATGTTTTAGTCTTAACTGTAAAACAAGAGCCTAGGTCTGGTGTATAGGTCCAATAGGCATTATGATTTTTGTCACACTTGAAAGTATGAAATAATTTCTGTTCTTTTTAGGCCATTTTCAAATTTGAGAGTGATGAAAATACAGAAACTCACAAATGGGTCTGATTATTACTATTTCTTAGAAACCTTATACTGACCACCCTTTCGCATTCCACCAAAGAAAACCTGTTAGGATGAGGTAACTGAGAATTAAGATGATTATCCAGACTATTGGATTAGATTGCTTCCAGCTCAACTGGGTTCATTTTTGGCTTTTTGAAAAATTTTTTAGAGGTACTCTTTGTGTTACTTTACACTGCTCCATGAAAGATAGGTGAAACAACAGACATAAGTAAGGACTGATTTTTATTATTGGCTAGCTTCTTGAGGAATAATCAACCTCACAACATTTTTGTCAGCAAAATGGATTTTTTAAATTAATTTCTACTAATAGCAGTGTGTCCTCAAGTTCTTTGAAATTTGTCTAATGTTAATAAATAACCAAGATGGTGCCATATATATAGTGGGGCTTCTTATTTGATATTTGTGGATATTGTGAGAAAATGAAGTACGAAGTGTAGTGGTTCTTTAGCCTGGATCCACTTACAATTACTTGATGGAGAGCTTTTAAAAAAATACAGCTCCCTGGCCCCCATTTTAGATCAGTTAAACGCAAGTGACTAGACATGGGCCATCCTTAAATCTTAAGTGCATGCCTCAAGCAATTCTAATGTATAGCCGGGTTTGAGAAGCACTGCTAATAGAAATTTCTTTTTTGCACTGTTAACGTTTCTGTCGTATAGTCATCTTAGCTCTTTGTGGTGCTTTAATTGTTTCCTTTATAATCATTTACTTTTCCAGTGTGTCTAAAGTGAGCACAACTTGGAAGAAGATCCTAGAAGATGATAAGGGGGCATTGCAATTGTACAGTAAAGCAATACAAAGAATTACTGTAAGTCTTTTGCAGTTGTTTTAATTTTAAAATATGACAGCTAGTGCTCTTTCTTTACCTTTGAAATTGGAGGGGGAAATAGCAAGGATAACAGATGATCTGGAAATCCTTTACATTCGTAACTCATTAAAATAATTCAAAGATAAAGGGGATGGGATCCCACCCCAGTCGTTTATTTCTTGGGTTCTCCATGAAAGGAAATGTCCGAAGATAAAGGGAAAACTACTCAGATCTCAGTGAGAGTTGACCATATAGCTAATCTTGGTTGCCATTTGTAGTTTAGCTGTTAACAAATAAACAGTAATTATCTACATATTGAAGATTCTTAATGCAGGAAAGGAATTCATTTACTTTACGAAATACTTAGTAACTTTGGAGATGTTTCTGAGAATAAAGATCGACACATGATTAAAATTTCAGGCCTAGGAGTTGGCAGACTTAGGTCCAAATTTTGGTGCTGCTGCTTACTAGCTATGTAGCTTTAGACAAGCATTGCTTAAATTCTCCAAGTTCAGTTTCTTTATGTATAAGCTGGTGTTAACAGAAACTTTTCTATTCCAAAAGATTGTTTTGGATCCATTCATAGCACTGAGGGGACCCTTAAACAGTGACTGTTGCCATCTACTGGTGGATGGGGAGAATGACCTTTTGTTCTGGTGGTAGTGCTTTATAAATCATGTATTAAATGCTACATACTAAGGGTGTAAAGCGCTTTCTCACAATTTCTGATTTGCAGTTTCGCTCAACAGCTTAGTTGGTAGGCCTTAAATGTGTGAATAGTTGTGGGTGGCTGTGTTTAAGCACATGCAGGTAATTTGGATGCAGGAATAAATCCTTTATATTCTCATTTGCCCCTTTTACATGTACAACATGTACAAACATAATAAAAATTCCTGATTGTTGAGAATATAGGAGAATTTTTTTTTAATCCTATTAAAACCTTTTTTTTTTTAAATTAGGAAAAGAACATAAAGTTTTCACCACATGCTTCAACCAGAGAATATGTTTTATTCAGAACCCCATTAGTATCCGTGCAAAAGTCAGCCACCCAGACTCTCCCCAAAAAAGACGCTCGAACCAAGTTACCTGATCCAGGTGATCAGAAAGGTTCTACTTACAGTCGACACAGTGAATTCTCTGAGGTAATTTTTTGTTTATTAATAAATTAGAAACATATGGGACATTTGTTGTTAAAAGGATTTATTATAAGAAAACCATTTATAACTCAACTAATCAGATTAGGGAAGTACACGGAGATGTCTTTCTATGCCGAAAATAATGTCTTTTGGCATTGTTTATGACAATTCAATGTTGTTGAGATCTAATTTGGAAACACTAAGAGAATAAGGAAAAACCTTGATTTTGAAGTTTTTTTATAAAACTGTTAAGTACTACGTTTCACAATTACTGCCTTTAATAACTGAGGAAGAGAGCTAAGCACGAAGTCAATTTTATCAGGCACCGCATAGATATGGAAACATGGTAACCTTCGTAGCAATATAAAGATAAATGCCATGTGATAGGTGTTTTTAAAAAAGGAGAACTAGAGGTGAAAGAGCAACCAACCCCTGAGTGACTCCAGGAAGATTTCACAGAAAAGGTGACATTTAAGTTCTGCATTGTTGTGTGAGTAGCATTTATGAATAAGAGTATGTTTGTAGCATTAGGAAATAGCCACTGGGTCAATTGACAATGGTTTCTTAGTCGTTGAACACTAAACTCCTTAAAGGTGGGAGTTGTGACATTAGTGCTTTATACATGTATTGGGGGAGGCACAGAGGTGCCCTTGTTTTGACTAACTAAGTTACATTCAGTCCTTACTAAAATTTGTTTATGGATTTTCTTCTTTCTAGGTTGCCAGAACTTTGAAAAAGAATGAAAGCCTCAAAGCCTGTATTCGCTGTAATTCACCTGCAAAATACGATTGTTATTTACAACGGGCAACCTGTAAACGAGAAGGCTGTGGATTTGATTATTGCACAAGGTGCCTGTGTAATTATCATACCACTGAGGACTGTTCAAATGGCAAGCCCCTAAAAGCCAGTTATAAAATGGGTCCTTTGCCTGGTACTAAGAAAAGCAAGAAGAATTTACGACGACTGTGATCTCTTAATAAATCAGTTGTAAGTGATCTTGAAGGTTAGTTAGAAAATGTTAGGTTTTAACTTAAAAAAATAAAAAATGTACTGTGATGTTCAATTTTATGTTGAAATCAGTGTAGTACATGGGATTTTTTTCCCCCAGTGAGAAGAGAGGATACACAAACTCTTAAAATATTTTATAATTTAATGTGAAAAAATTCAAAATTCTCAATATAAATCAGAAAATTTAAATATTTTAAGAAAAACTTTTTCCGATGATTGTGATTCAAAGGTAAAATAAAATTGTCTCAATTTTATGGTAAAGGAGGACCATGTAATTTTACCTGGACAATCTTAAATGTAAATCTTCTTTACCATCCATTAGCATTTGAGACATTTTATTTGCTTTACCAAATTAATAATACCTATTGAAATATCAGCTTCTGGTGTCTGTTAATTTAAATGTTTTGTCAGCTTTCTTGAACCTCTTTTTCAGTGTGTGTATTTCCCAAAAAAGTATCTTTTGTGAAATCTTGCTTTTTCATTGTTCGTAAGGTTTGTATGTTTTAATATTTTGTACATATGTAAATATTTCTGTATTTTTTTTATGTGCCAGAGTAAGAAAATAAATGTCTCTTTTGTATATACATGTAAATAAATTTTTTTCCTGTTATGAATAAAAGTGTTACAAACTTAATAAATAATGTGAATCTTTTATTTAAACATTTTAAACCTAGAAACAGCTGAAGTAAGAAGCTGTAGGACACTGCCTGGTATGTGTGAAGGCATTGAGTGGGTCTTTGTCTCCTTATCTGAGGACCTTGTGAGACTATCAGGCTCTGTTCCAGGCTCTATTCCAGTTTTCTCCCCACCCAGTATCCTAGTAGTTGTGTAGTTGGGTCTTGAAATAAGCATCTCAGGATGGTTCAATACAGGAAGACCATAAAACACTCTGAGGAATACTGGTGTATTAGTTCATTCATCACTAAGCCAGTTAAACTGTATGGCTTAAATAGCCACAAAAGAAATATATAAAACTATACTAGAAAAATTAAAAATAGTATGTAGAATAAAATGTTGTCTTTGACTGCAATCAGAGTATTTGTGCTAATAAGAGCCCAGGGTAAGGACTTGTTTTTTTTTATTCCTTAATTCTAAAGTTGAATATATTTTGGTTTCAATTACGGATATGGAGGAATTAAAAGAGTTTGATTTCAGATCTACCAAAGGCATAGACTTAAAGGTGGGCCACAGAGGTTCTCTCAGTCAGTAGGTCCTCACAGAAGCTTAAGGGCTTTGCCCTTGATCTCAGCAGAAACCTAAGGTAGAGGATTTATCTCAAATGGGTTTGTGGGTGTGTCTTGTCTAATGGAGTAGAACCTCCAATAAAATTAACACAGGTTTGCTTAAGCTTTGTTGTATAATATAATTGACAAAAATATTAAAGTGTATAATTTGATGTTTTGACATGCGTGCATGAAGCCATCATCGCTAGAACGAAGGTAATGAATATTACCATCATCCACCGGGCTTTTCCTGCTTATTCGTAATCCCTCCTGTTAGTCCCCAGGCAATCACTGATCTGTCACTGTAGATTAGTTTGCCTTTCCTAGAATTTGGTATAAATGAAATAATTATGTGTTATTTGACTACTTTCAAAGAACATTACTTTGAGATCCAGCCATCTTGTGTGTACCAGTAGTTCATCCCTATTTCTTAATAAGCAATATACTACTGGATGTACCAGTTTGTTCATATGTGTGTTCACCCTGGTAGTTGGACATTGAATTTTTGGCCCAGTTTTTTGCTATTAGAAGTGAAGGTGCTGTAATCATTTGTATATGAGTCTTTGCAAGTGGTGTTCTTTCATTTCTCTTGGTAAATATCTAGTAGTGGAATTTTTGGATTATATGGTCAGTGTATGTTTTAACTTTTTAAGAAAATACCAAAATGTTTCCAAAGTGGCTGTACCATTTTACATTCTCACCAGCAGTGTAGGAGCATCCCATTTATTTCATGTGGTCATCAGCACTTGGTATAGTCTGTCTTTAATTTTAGCCATTTTAATATATATGTAGCAGTATGTCATGGTTTTAATTTACATCTCCCTAATGACTAATGATGTTTGGCATTGTTATTTGCCATCATACATTTTCCTTGGGCAAGTGTCTATCAAATGATTTGTGTGTGTGTGTGTTATTGATATGTGAGTATATACTCTGAGTACAAGTGCTTTATCAGGGTGTGTCCTGTCTTTCATTTTCCTAGTGTCTTTGGAAGAGTTTTTATTTTTGATCAAGTATAAATTATCAATTATTTGTCTTTAATACAGCATGCTTTTGGTGTTACATCTCAGAAATTTGCCTAACCTAAGAGCATATATATCTTCTATGTTTTCTTCTAGAAGCTTTATAGTTTTAAATTTAACATTTAGGTCTATGATCCACTTGAAGTTTACATTTGGAACATAGTGGGAGGTATCGACTGAAATGAGTGTCCGCTTGTTCCAGCATCATTTGTTGACATATCCTTTCTTTACTGAAACGACTTTTCATCTTGGTCAAAAATCAGTTTTACATAAACATGGGGGACTATTTCAGGACTCTATTCTGTTTAATTGACCTATTTGTCTCTTGAACTCCAAAACCATACTGCCTTGATAACTAGCTTTATAAGTCTTAAAATGAAGTAGTGACAGTCCTTTTTTCTTTTATTTCACAAAAAAATATTTTCTAAGTTGTTTATCGTAGGTCCTTTGCATTTCTACATAAATTTTATAATTGACAATTTCTACAAATATACATAATGGGATTTTGATTGAGATTGCAATGAACCTATTAGTCTATTGGATTAGATTAGGAGGAGAGAATTGTCATCTCAACAATGAGTTTTCCAACCTGTGTACGCCGTAGTTATTCCATTTATTTACATTTTTTAAAATTTCTCTTAGCGATGTTTTGTCTTTTAAGCGTCATGTCTTGCACATCTTATGTCAGATTTATTCCTAAATGTTTTATGTTTTAATGCTATGTAAATGGTGTCTTTAATTTCAATTTTTGATTATTTATTGTTAATATATTGAAATGTAATTGATTGAACTTGTAGCTTACAACCTTGCTAAACTCAATTAGTTATCGGATTTTCTATGTAGATGATCTGTGTCTTCTGAAAGTAAAGGCAGTTTTATTTCTTCCATTACAGTCTATATGCCTTTTATTTCTTTTTCTTGCCATATTATACTGTCTTAAACCTCCAGCAAAATGTTGAATAGAATAGCCTTTAAAATATCCCCCAGTCTTGCCAACCTCTTGGTATTTACAACTGTGTGTAATCTCCTTCTACACTGTCTCGGGTTTGGTCTACATGACTAATAGAATACAACAGAAGTGATGGCGTGTCACTTCTAAGACTAGGTTATAAAAGACATGGTGATTCCTACCTCCCTTTCTCTCTCTCATCACCCACTGGGGCAAAGTCCATTGTGAGCAGCTTATAGAAAGGCCCACACTGTGGGGAACTGAGGTCTCTGTAAAGTGCCAAATGGCTTCCTCCCAATTGCCAAGTCTGTGAGTCTTCTTGAATGCAGGTCCTCCAGCTCCAGTCCAGCCTTCAGACTTCAGTCCCTGTCAACATCTTGAGTACAAACTGAGTCACCCAACTAAGCTGCTCCCAAATTCCTGCGCCCACCCCAGATCATAACTGTTTTTTTTTGTTTTTAGCCCCAAAGTTTGAGGAAGATTCCTTATGCAATAATAGACAACTCATACAAAGTGGGCACGCCTTTCTAGGAGCCTTGGACAAGAGAAAGATGAACAGAAGTCTTTCCTCACACCCTTCAGTTAGCTACACTAATTAATATTAAGAAGGTCAAGTCTTCCCCAGGACTCTGAGATGTATAATTTATCGGCCTGGAATCAACACTAATGTTAAGTACAGGAGGCTAAGCCATCTTGCATCTGTGTAGAATGTCCCTGAATAAAGAACACATACTCCCAGACCAAAATAGGTTTGGGACTAGTATGATCACCAAAATGGACTATTTTAAGTCTGCTACAGAAGGAATATAATGAGTAACTTATAGATGTTACTATTTTCATGGTGACTGTGATACATATGGTATTTTTTTTTAATGATTCTTTTTTTTTTTTTACAGAAAATCATAGTACTGGCTTAAAGCTTCCTAAAACTTTGTTTGTATTCTGGCATCCAGGGACACCCTATATGTTTTATGGATTGAATCTAAATAAATTTTATGTCAAAAGATTCCTTAGGTGGTTCAAGTTGTGACAAGAACACATGCCTACATTCAGAAGGGCACTTGAGCTGAACCTGGTCACACGTGGTCTCTACTGGGAGCTAGTCTCCAACATGACTTCCTTTACATGGCTTCTCTGGTCAAGCCAGTGAGCAGTCTGACTTCTCAGAGTCACTCCTGGCCCCCTAACGCGGTGCTGGGACCAACTGGTATTTCTGATTCGTTGAAGTGACCATTTAGTGGCAAAGGCTACTTCATTGAGGACTTTAATGAAGAAAGTTCAGGTTTGGCAGCTCCGTAGTAGATCTGTTATCACTTATGATGATGATTATATTCTAGGGTTTCTGCTAAAATCTCAATGTGTTCATATGCATTGGTCTTTTGTGAGCATTCTCCTTGTCATATTTCACTGGAGTAAATACTGTATTCACATATTAGAACTAAAGTCTTGCTTGCCTTTACCAAGGTTCATGCTGGAGTGTTATCTGACTCCCAGAGTTTAGCATTTCCATGTCCTCTGTCTAGCTGGGAAGTTTGTTAAGCCCAGTTCATACAACTCGAGGGTCTGCCTGAAAGATTGCCGATGAGAGAGGACAATGGTCGTTCCTCTACTATTACTTAAAATTTAAGAAATTTAATCTCTTAAAATCATAATCTTATCCGGATTGCTTGGCATTGTTCCCTTTCCCCAAGTTCTGTTTCAACAATATAAACAGCACAATGCCACAAGATGGTGCTCTTACAACACCATACTTTTGAATTTGTTCATTCATCTGAAATTTAATATAAAAAAGGATGAAACAATATTACTGCTTTTCTATTCAATTTGTACTGTCAGATTATAACACAAAGCCCACAACATAGTGTTTAGCTAAGATAGGTAAATATAAACTATTTACATTTTGGTCTCAGGTATTAAGAACAGAAGCCTTGCTTATCTTCAACATTTTTATCCATGTTTATATTCAAAGTTGAGATCTGCACGGTCCAATGCAGTAGCAACATGAGGCTGCCAAACACTTGAATGTGGCTCATTCAAATCCAGAGATGTGCTGTAAATGTAAAATACACCCCAGCTATTGAAGACTTGGAATGAAGAGAAGCAAAATCTCATGTATAATTTTTATATTGACTATGCGTTGAAATAATGATATATTGGATATTTAGTTAAATAAGATACTACAAAAATTAATTTTACCTGTTTCTTTTCATTATTTTTAGTGTGGCAACTAGAAAATGCTAAATTACATATGCAGCTGACATTATGTCTCTATTGGACAACGTTGGTCTAAGATCACACAACAAACAATAACAGAAGAACATTTTCTGGCCTCATAACCTAAACATGTCACACTCTGGTACCCTAGTACCAAGATCTACCATACTTCCTAAAAATGAGTTTATTCTAGGTATAGAGATAAGAGGGTATTTGCTAGAAAATGAAGGATTAAAGGTCATCTAAATAGACTTGGATGCTTTTTCTCCGAGCCCCCAACACTCATGGTTTTGCAGCAACTTGCTCCTTATCTGACCCCTGCCCCTCCTCACTCCCAAACTAACAGGGAACTGCTCTTACCAGCGCAGGCCAGGTCCTGTCTCCCCATCACCCAGAAAATGCTTACTAAATAAGTGTGGAAGAAATGAATGAAAGAACTGACTGTGTGGGTTCAGGCTGACATCTCTGGGAGTCAATGGGTGCAACTGAACTTGGACTTTGCCTCCACATTAGTGGCGGAAACAGCTGTGACCCTTTACAAATTCTTCTCTACTCCCTTTCCTCAGGAATAAGGCTTTCCTTTCTTCCTGAGCTTTGAGGGCCATAGAGGACCTATAATTTGAGGTGTGTAAAATATTGTTTTGCTAATGCCTTTTTTGTTTTGGTTATGAGGGCTTAGTTTTGGGTCCAATATCATTTTATATATTGGACATAGATGAGAATGTCCAGCTACACTTTATCATTTGGTTTCAAAAGGATTATAAAATAGACAAAGTTAGTGAAAAGAAGTGGTGGGTCATTAGGATGAAAGGGAAGCACTGATGGTTAAACATCCACTGCATTTCATTAATGTAATTCTTTCTATGTTGCCAATATTCAAAAGATAACCCAACCCATTAACAGAAGCAGGCACACAGTCATATATTAGATAAACCTGAATTTTTATTTGTCTAAATCATCCGTGGGATAGTAGTGTCCCAAAATAGAAAGAGCAGACATTTTGTAACGTCAGACATTTCTGGTTTGGAATCCTAACCCTTTTACTTACTATTTAACATTGAGCGAGTTTTGTTTTGTTTTGTTTTGTTTTTTGCGGTACGCGGGCCTCTGATTGTTGTGGCCTCTCCTGCTGCGGACCACAGGTTCCGGACGCGCAGGCTCAGCAGCCATGGCTCACGGGCCCAGCCGCTCCGCGGCATGTGGGATCTTCCCGGACCGGGGCACGAACCCGTGCTCCCCGCATCGACAGGCGGACTCTCAACCACTGCGCCACCAGGGAAGCCCTTGAGCAAGTTTTTAACCTCTATGAGCTTCAGTTTTCATATTTATAAAGAGAAGGTAATAACACCTACTTGATATTATTAACATAACAATTAAGTGAGAAAATATAGGTAAAGTGTTAATGCAATATCTGATACATAGTAAACAAATGTATGTGTTGTAATTTTTTTATTATGGCCAAAATATGAATGCTTAGAAATATCTGGATGTTTATGATAGTCTAAATAGGCCCCTTCCTAAATAATTCTATCTTTTTGATAAGGTTAGAAAAATCTCATGTTAAATTTTCCATTACCTATGTTAACTCTTGAGAATTTAAAAGGTTTTTCGTCCTCAGCAGATGAGCAAAGAAAGTAACCTTACTAGAAAATAATTTTGTTAAAGCATGAACTGAATGAAACTTCAAATGACTCACACTTAGAAGTTTACAATCATTCATTTATTTGTTTATTAAAAAAACACTTACTGTAATGGAGTACAGTGTAGTACTGTGGGTGATGTCAAATGCAAATGCATAGCCTTTCCCAGCCAGGGCTGCAGGAAAGAACTGAACTTTAATGACCTAAGGCATCTATTACATTAACATTTCTTTTAGGCATCTAGAATGGTACCAGTTAAGAGCCTTCCTTGAAGAAATTAAGAAAATAATCACTCAAATAATTTTCTGTATTCTATGGCTCAGATAAGAAATCCAGTTGAAAAAGTCTAGGGGGTAGAGAGAAAGAGAAAAAGAAATACTAAATTAACCATAATAGAAAGCAAAATGAAATAAATATGAAGTAAACAAAATATGATAATAGAATGGAAGGAAAAATGACTTCTAACAAGAGGCTCAGAACAAAGGAAATATTGAAAATAATCATGATGGTGATAAGAATGACCTCTTTTCTTGTTCCCTCCTCTTTCCCTTTTTCAAATGTGCAAAATTTCTACTATGTCCTGTGATTGATTCAGAGATGGATTGGTCAAGGAGCTTATATGGTTTCTGAAAAAGTAATAAGTGCTGAGAGAGAGGTACACAAGCAAATGACTGTGTGAATTCAGCATGGAAACACTGATGTCCTCCGAAGTTCCTTTACTACTGTGAAGAAAAGTAATGCTCATCACCTATTTTCTTTACATGACAGAAAAAACCATTTCTATTTCATGCCAAGAGCTAGGAAGAGTTGGTAGAAAATTATTTTTTAAAGCCTTCAGAATAGGGTGGCAGGAAAGGAAACTCTGAAGTGATATTAGAGATTGTGACAACCCAAAACAACATGTATATTGTTGACTGAACTTCAGAACACAGTTACGTAGTTATTTTTAAGGACTAGTACTATATTTTTTAAAGTATTTTTTTTAATTTGAAGTAAAAATTCTAAAAAATACTTTATACTTTTAAGGATGAGTTTTCTCATTCCAGAGGATGCACTAGAAGCACTAAAATGAGTGGAAGATGGATTGTAGGAAGATAAAAGAGAAGATACAGTAATGCCAGTCCATCAGCCAACTGAAGGGTCAATTTTCTAGTCCCAGGGTAAAATAGGTCATGTTCTTTCTCTCTAGATAAATTAACATGTACATAAAGTCCTGGATTCTCAGAAGATGGATGTACAGCAATCTCTAATGTCACTGCCATCTTCCTGAGAGACCCAAATAAGGAGCAGAGAGGGCAATCCTCAGCCAAAGAGCCTAGTTGAGAGTGACTGTTTCTTTTTTTTTTTTTTTTTTTTTTTACAGCTTACCCTTCCCCCTCCCCATATCCTCAAGTCCATTCTCTAGTAGGTCTGTGTCTTTATTCCTGTCTTACCCCTATGTTCTTCATGACATTTTTTTTTCTTAAATTCCATATATATGTGTCAGCATACAGTATTTGTCTTTCTCTTTCTGACTTACTTCACTCTGTATGACAGACTCTAGGTCCATCCACCTCATTACAAATAGCTCAATTTCGTTTCTTTTTATGGCTGAGTAATATTCCATTGTATATATGTGCCACATCTTCTTTACCCATTCATCCGATGATGGACACTTAGGTTGTTTCCATCTCCGGGCTATTGTAAATAGGGCTGCTATGAACATTTTGGTGCATGTCTCTTTTTGAATTATGGTTTTCTCAGGGTATATGTCCAGTAGTGGGATTGCTGGATCATATGGTAGTTCTATTTGTAGTTTTTTAAGGAACCTCCATACCGTTCTCCATAGTGGCTGTACCAATTCACATTCCCACCAGCAGTGCAAGAGTGTTCCCTTTTTTCCACACCCTCTCCAGCATTTACTGTTTCTAGATTTTTTGATGACGGCCATTCTGACTGGTGTGAGATGATATCTCATTGTAGTTTTGATTTGCATTTCTCTAATGAGTAAAGATGTTGAGCATCCTTTCATGTGTTTGTTGGCAGTCTGTATATCTTCTGTGGAGAAATGTCTATTTAGGTCTTCTGCCCATTTTTGGATTGGGTTGTTTGTTTTTTTGTTATTGAGCTGCATGAGCTGCTTATAAATTTTGGAGATTAATCCTTTGTCAGTTGCTTCATTGGCAAATATTTTCTCCCATTCTGAGGGTTGTCTTTTGGTCTTGTTTATGGTTTCCTTTGCTGTGCAAAAGCTTTTAAGTTTCATTAGGTCCCATGTGTTTATTTTTGTCTTTATTTCCATTTCTCTAGGAGGTGGGTCAAAAAGGATCTTGCTGTGATTTATGTCATAGAGTGTTCTGCCTATGTTTTCCTCTAAGAGTTTGATAATGTCTGGCCTTACATTTAGGTCTTTAATCCATTTTGAGCTTATTTTTGTGTATGGTGTTAGGGAGTGATCTAATCTCATACTTTTACATGTCCCTATCCAGTTTTCCCAGCACCACTTATTGAAGAGACTGTCCTTTCTCCACTGTACATTCCTGCCTCCTTTATCAAAGATAAGGTGACCATATGTCCGTGGGTTTATCTCTGGGCTTTCTATCCTGTTCCATTGATCTATCTTTCTGTTTTTGTGCCAGTACCATACTGTCTTGATTACTGTAGCTTTGTAGAGAGTGACTGTTTCTTACCAGGAGTAAGAGTCTTCCTGAGGGGCTCCTGGCCTCCATGGAACAAAGGTGCTTATCTTGCTGGGACTGAGAGGAAGAGTGAAGAGAAGCATAAGAGGGGCCAGTACTTCCCTCCCCTCCTCAGCTGCCTGAGCACAGGAAAAGTATCAGTGTTGGTGACTTCATACAAAATGCTGTGCAGTCTTCAAGGTCCACCAACCAGCTTACATTTAAGACTTATTGCCTTTAACCACTTGAGTGTATAGTCTGAGAAGCAAAGAAATAATGTTTTATTTTACACCAGCTTTTGCTTGGGAGCACTGAATCAGCCCTTAGGGCCTTAAGAAGGCACATCCTAGGAATTCATGAATTCTGAAAATTCTAGCACTACAGAGGGGAATACCACATTACCTGCTCACAATGCTTTCCTGAGAAGGCAGTGTACAATAGCTACATGATCATGTTTTTTTGACGTTCTGACAAATACTTTTTTTAATTAAAATGATTTCTAGTAAAAACTGTAATTCTGATATTCATTCTTTGAGATTTTACAAGATTCCTTTACACAGTTGCCCCTGTAGAGACTCTGCTGTGTGTAGCCAGTGTGTGAGACAGCTACATCGTGTTGACTATTTAGTCTTGCTCAGTATTCTTATGTCTTCTTCCTGGTAGATTTTCCAGCCATTTTCATGAGCTTGCAAACTTTTCTAGAGCCCAGAATGTCAGTGAACTAGTTCCTGTCTCTTCCTGTTGCACTTCAAGTTCCTTGTCTCTCCTTCTTTGGTTTTCCACCAGAGGGCATACTAAACCTAGCTAACATACAGTTTGGAATGGGCAGTTTTAATACATGAAGTGAAAATTTGGGGACTTATTTAGAATGGTTCTAATTTTATTACTCCAAGGTGTTGTGGTTAAGACCTTGTCTCTGAAGCCAAACTATGTGAATTCAGATCCCAGCTCTGCTATTTACCAGCTCATGGTCTTGGTAAATTCTTTAATTTCCTTTCTAAGCATTGCTGTTCTTATCCTTGTAAAAGGAAAATAACAACCTGCCTCATAGGGTTAAATGAGTGTGGATAGATACGTAAAGCACTTAGAACCTTGCCTGGCTTATAGTAAGCATGAGTAAGTGAGAACTGCTATGAAAGTTTGTGAAAATGGCAGTTCTATTGGGTTGGCTAAAAAGTTCATTCGGGTTTTTGCATAAGCTGTTACCAAAAACCCAAACGAACTTTTTGGCCAACCCAATACTTACCTAGGAGTTAACTAGAAAACACCAAGGAGTTGAAAGCTACTAAGGAATGCTAATTATACCATTATACCATTTTTGACAGTCAGATCCTATTTATAAGCATTATATGCACCCAGTGGACACATGAGGAGGAAGTATATGTTCATTTGTCCATTCTCCCATCCCAAGAACTAGAACAGTGCCCAGTACATCAGAGGTGTTCAAGAGTATGCTTTAAATGAATGTAAGATAATTTTTATTAACCCATGTTTACAGGTAAGAAAACAGAGGCTCAGACAATTGAAGTAAATTGCCTAGGATCACACAAGTAAGCAGAATATGTTGTATCTAAACCCAAACGTGTTTGATTTCAAAAACTATCTTCTTTCCATGGGGTTTTCCTACTTAGGAAAAAAGTTGAAAGAGTTGAAGGGATGAAGAAAATGAACCTTTGGTTGATCCTCATAACTGAACTGTCAGGCTACATTTTTACAGTTACTGGGTAGAATATAAGACATTCACTTTAGTAAAACTTATGAGGATGGTGGCCCCCAGGATTTAAATGGTGCTTAGCCAAAAATTAACCTAAATGAGGGAATTAATTACTCTCAAGCAAGTCTAGCCAGTATTCCCCATTCACATTTTTCCCTGGGGCATTTTGCACCCTATTTCCCATAATGGAAATGTAATACGCCAAATATAAAGAAAAAAACTTTGAAAAAGCCTGCTTGCCCTTAAATTTACTCTTTGGAGGGCACAATGGCTGGTTCAGAGTTCATGTTCAATACGTGTTTGTTGAATGCCTATGTGTGAGACTGAACAGAAACAAATACCTATGGCTAAGGATTCTGGAGCCTCCTGTGTAGACTGCCCAGCTGCATCAGCAACTGAAAGCTTGTTAGAAACGCCAATCTTCGCTCGGACCTACTGAATCCGATTCCAAAGTTTAATAAAATCCCCAAGTGATTTATATGCACATTAAGGACTGAGAATCCCTGTTCTAGTCAATATGGTTAATTGCGGAAAACAAATGATTGATTCCACTAACTGATTAATAGCTTCTTATTGGGCATGTTTCAGAAAGCAAGGAACTGGAAGAAAATTAATGCTGGGCACCATAAAACTCCGAAACATGTGTCTTGGAAGGAAGGGAAGGGGAACTCTGAATGTGTTAAAAAATGGAAACTGCAAACTTATGTATTTTTTCTTTTTAGGGACTTGTAACCATCATGCCAATATAGGATAGGTGCCTTCAAATTTACAAAATGATTTCTTGCATGGATTACTTGTATGAAAGTTTTGATTTCCCTTTATTTATGGGTTTATATAGCCTGAAGTCATTTTATTGTCAATGATACCTTTATGCTGTATATATGAATCATCAAAATGTGTTTCCTAAATCCAAGGTGGAGGTGAATAGCCAAGCTAAATCTTATGGAACTGTCTTTCTCTGTGACAGATGTCTCATGTTAGGTTATAAAACTTCTGTCTATGAAAAGGCAAGGAAATCTTCAGCAATATAAGTTTCAGTTACATGGAAATATATTGTAAAAACATCTCTGCCTAGTATACCATATACCATATACAGACATATGTGCATATATATATATATAATACATGTATACATCTATAGATATCATTTTAATGGTATATTATTTATATGTATTTTTATATGTAAATTTGCATAACTTCTATAGAATATGTAGTACCTTCTCACATCTTTTCAAAAGTTTATAGGCACCAAAATATAATTTATTATAGTAAAAACACATCTTTGTAATTACTTTAAAAAATTATGACCCAGAGTGATAACACTGGAATATCTCGGTAGATTTTTTTTCTTTTTAGTATTTAATCATATCTGTATATAGTCCAATACTATTAAAAATTGTTAGTAAACTAGGAATAACATAGTAATAAAGAAATCATTCACAAAATTTCTTTCATTAAAAAGTTTGACTTGGTGTTTTGGTTTTTAGGAGCTTAGAGCCAAATTTGAGCAATATGAGTAATATGTATGACATAAAAAACAGTGTGCATGAATTTAAATGCTGAATTTTGAACTATTCTGAGATTCCAAGAAAAGGAAGACCAATGGAGACATGATCTGGGTAGAGGGTGTTGGGTTGTCAGGAGCGGGAAGGCTGGAGGTTAGGGAAGGTTTCAAGGGAAGAGATATAATTTGGCCTGCAATTTTAAGGAAGGACACTGTGATGATGAGGAAAAGGAACATTGTCTAGGCAAGAGAGGGCAGAGTATGAATGAGAACAAGAGAGCAAGAAGCAGTAAGGTGTGTTCATAGGAACGACAATTTTTGGACAAAGCACATCACTGGAGAATGTCTTGGGAGTTTACTGGAAAATTAAATTGAATAGAACAAGACCAAATTATGAAAGAATCTGGAAACCAACCAAATGGTTTAGGTAGCCACAGAGAGTATGAGAGACAGATTAATGTTGATGGCCGTGTACAAAGAAGGTAAACCTGGCAGTGGTAGTCCAAATAAATAGAACCAGGGAGATTGGGTTTGGAGACCATTCTCTTTTCTCATTTGATTCTACTCAGAAATCCTGTGCACAAACACTCTCCATGCAAACAAGAGGAAAAAAGCAATGAAACCAGTAAGATGTCATTAAATAATATTTAGATATTAAGATACCTCAGTGACTGTCATTTTTTTTTGCATACTTGAAAGATTTTTTTCCTTCGTGGCAAAGGGAGAGGTGCCTTATACGTTTTTATATTCATAAATCTTCAGATTCTGGTCACTGAAAAAGTGTTACACAGTAAAGACTTTGATAAAAGAATTAAAAGCAGGACAGATTTTCATTTTTGGCAAAATAGCAGGATGAATGAGCTAGCATTCTCAAAAAACATTCTTTTATAAATAGTCTACTTAAAATCAGAAGGAATATGGCTAATATCCGAGATCTTATTACTACGTGACAATATTCTTTCTACATGCAGAACAAATAACTTTCTAACCGGATGTGTTAAGTGGGACCTGATCTTTTTTGGATTCTTAAAGAGACTGTGCTTCAAAGGTGAGGTAGAATCTGGCACATCACGAGCAACTCTATAATGTGAAATGCCACTGATTGGATTTGTGCAGCCCAGATATCAGAGGCCACTCAACAAATTGTAATATTATTGAAATGCATGACAAAGAAGGAAGGACAAAAATGGATTAATTGCCAATTAGGATCTGAAGAAAACATTTGTTTATGATTACTCACATTTTTAAAGGTTATTTAGCTACATTTTAAAAGTCTGGAATCATTAAGCCATCTTTATTTCTTTTCAAAAATGATGAAAATAGGAAATTATTACTGCAAAGAATATAACTTTAATTTTTCTACATGCATGGGTACTGTAGTAATAAGATTTTAATTTTCATTAGGGAAAGATAAAGGAAACAAATTGCTGTTAGCCATCAATCCACCCCTTTTGTGAATTAAATGATAATTCATATGCATTCAACACTGACCAGAACATTATTCATATAATGGCTACTTTTCCAAGCTTCAAAAATTCACAGCAATGTAGAAAACTTGAGTAGGTTTCAGGGGAGAACCAGACGTCCACATTGGTAGAATATTAATGCATAAGACCCAACAGAAAAGCCTAAAGGAACTAAAATCTCTTGTCTGGGAAAAAAATTCAAATATGTGATATATTTTCTAAGAAGAACAGAACAAGGAAAAATCAGTACTAGCTAAAAGATAAGGTTTTTTTTGTTTGTTTTTGTTTTGTTTTTTTGCGGTACACGGGCCTCTCACTGTTGTGGCCTCTCCTGCTGCAGAGCACAGGCTCCGGACGCACAGGCTCAGTGGCCATGGCTCACGGGCCTAGCCGCTCCGCGGCATGTGGGATCTTCCTGGACCGGGGCACGAACCCGTGTCCCCTGCATCAGCAGGCGGACTCTCAACCACTGCGCCACCAGGGAAGCCCAAAGATAAGTATTTTTGAATAGCTAAAAGGGAAAGACACTCTTTACAGTTAGTTCAACTAGACAGTTAAAATGTGATCCTTCTTTGGAGATATTTTAAAGCAGAATGGAATCATATTCATTCATTCATTCAACAAGTATTTATTAAATAGCAACCAATGTACAAAATAGACAAGATTTCTGGTCTCTTAGACCTTATGTTATACTAGAGGAAATAGACAGTAAATAAATAAACTAATACAATAAAAATTTCAAATACTAAGAAGTGCTATGAAGACTACAAAATAAGGCAATAGGAAAGATAGTGGCCAAGTTGGGAATTTATCATTTTAATTGGGAGTTAGGGAAGTCTCTTTGGAGGCGGCAAAGTTGATGCTGAAATTTTAGTGATGAGAAGGAAACAGCCATACAAAATCTAGGAGAAAAGCTTGAGAGACAGGGTAAATAGCAAGTACAGAGGCACTCAGTTGGGCCTGAACTCAGGATACTCCTGGTAGACAAGAAGGCCCAAGTGCCCAGAGAACAGGACAGGGAGAGGACAGGAAGACAAGGGGCTGAGGCTGAGTCCCTGCAAGATTTGTGGCTACAGTTAGGAGTTTGGATTTTACTCAAGTCCACTGGGAAGCTACTGGATGGTAGTAAAGAAGTCAGAGAATTAGAATCGTAGGGTTTTCAGTTTGTTTCATCCCTATGATTTGACAATGTAACCAAAATGCTGTTTAAAAAAAAAAAAGTGCTGTCTTCCATAGAAAAGGACTTATTTTAAATTTGGGAATAGAATCACTTAACTTTTAAACTAAATTTTTAAAAAAATATTTATTTGGCTGCACCGGGTCTTAGTTACAGCATGTGGGATCTAATTCCCTGATCAGTGATGGAACCAGGGCCCCCTGCATTGGGAGCATGGAATCTTAGCCACTGGACCACCAGGGAAGTCCCTTAAACTAAATTTAATAGCCTAAAAACAATGTGAGTCTTAATCTATTAAAGTATGTCTGAAAAGGCCACAGGAATCTGGCTATCTTGTGAGCCTATTTAAACCTCTTCCCATCTAAATACTATTCCAAGATGGCATTCCCTATCTATTGTCCATTGCTTTAAAAGAAGAAAGAATATTATTTCAGCATCAAATTTAATTTTCTGAATTATAATAGCCATTAAGTTAACTAAAATTACTGTACTTGTTCTATTTTCAGTGTAAATTTGTTTACTAGCTTAATATTACTGAATCCATATTTCCTATATAGGGAAACATAGATGGAAAATAATCATTTAATATTTGGTAAGGTAGAGAAAGAAGTAGGTTAGCAAATATTAGGATTTATTACATCACTTTCACTCTAACTAGAGCTTCACCTAAAATACCAGGAAAAGGTGACTGTCCTGAAGTCACAGAGGGACTCCAGACTAGAGCCCTGGAATTCTGAATTCCCACTACCTTTCTACAACTCTCTGGAGCAAGTCAAATATGGTGCCCAAATAAAGGCTTTCTACACAACCCAGCCCTTAACTTTGCCTTTTGCCATGGGCTAATGGCTATCAAAATGAGTTTTTCTTTTCAAGGAACATTATAGGAAATAGATTTGAGCTTCTATTCCACCTTTGCCTACATTTACGTAGATGACACTTATTTCAACTTCCTTTTGGTGTTTAAAGAGATTCTGTTAAAGGACAGACTAAGGACATGTTCATATTCACTACCATTCTTCTATGTTATCATACTCCCAAGAAGTACAGGAAAGCTGGGGCCAATTGATAGAACTCTGATATGATAAATTTTTCTTCCTCACTATTCCTTGAGCTTCTACCATCTTCACCATTTCCCCCCCAGTGCTTACAATAGTGATTTACACATACTATATGTTCAGCATATTTTGTTGAGAGACTGAATCTGTACTGACAATGTTTAATATCCTTTATGAAATTCTTATTTATAAAAATATCATAGAAAATTATCCTTTCCTAGAAGAATGACAGTCCAATATTTATTCTATTCCAATGTCAAGAGGCACTGACACTCTTTCTGATATCTGACTTAAAATTACTATTTATGGTTTACTTTGCCGGTTGCCAAAAGGATTTGAGGTAGCTCACAATAATTCAATGAAGCAAATCACTAAAAATGTGTTGGTGTTATCTGTGTGCCTGGCACATATGCAATGTGATGATATTATTTGTGTGATGGGAATACTGAAATGGATGTAATGCGTTCTCTGTACCCAAGAAAATCACTGCCTAGTGGAGGCTAGCAATTAACTATAATACATGTGGTCAGTGCTACAGTGGTGATCTGAGCAAAGTGCTCTAATGCAGTTAAGAAAAGACAAATGCAATAAGACCACAAAATCATTGCAATTCTGATACAAGAACAAGAGTCCTGAATTGGGTGGAAGCAGATATGACCAAAAAAATAAAATAAAATAAAACCTGAACTAAGAAAAAAACAACTATCAATGAGCTCTCAGCTAATAAGCAGAATCATAAGACTTTCTTAGGAGAATTATCTTATTTTTATGGCACTAAATTTATCATGGTTGTCTCCATATGAGTGCAATGCAAAACAAAACTGACACTGCTTATGTGGTTATACAAATACAAATATATACAAATATACAGAATTTTTAAAGTAGTGTATTTTTCTTACATCAGTACTTGACAATAGCTGATAATACAATTTTCTATTATACCTCCATGAAGACATTCCTGCAGGAAATAAGAAGAGGTAGCCAGGCTGAGAGTTTTTTTTCTTTTCTGGTCTGCTATGAGAGTCTAACCTAGACGTTACAGACAAGTACAAAGCATATTCCATATCCCAGTTGGACAGACTAGTGCTAACCACTTCTGTCCCACACCAGGGGTCTCTGCTTCCAGGGTGGCACATATTACTTGTACTGCCTTCTTATAAATGCTCAGCAGTCATTTCTCCAAGCAGCACTACCAATTCCTTCTTCAGAGGCTGGCTCCTAAAACTCTTCACCAGCCTTAAAGGCAGGCCACTAAAAGCAGAAAGTAGATTCCTTTAAAGTAAGCTTTTGACAGCTTTAGACTGATAATGGTGCCACGGTTGAAGAGATTTGGGTACTAATCAAAGGAAAAAGATATTACCACATAACAAACTTTATTGGGCAGTGCTTGGAGAAGATTGCACGAGAGGGGAAAGTGCCGCACAGCAGGAGGCTGTCCAGAGGCTCACAAAGGGGGCCACCATCCAGAAGGGAGGAGGGCAAGGGAGCTCCTGGGGGAGGTGGGGGGATCAGAGAAGAAACTTAGGCTTCTAGGTGATGTGGCTCAGCCGCACCGTGGAGAGTCCCTGGGTCAGAAAGGCCACAGCAACTTGGGGTTTTATAACCACAAGTCTCAATCTTATCAACGGCCAGCAGATGGCTGGTGAGGTTTTGCAGGATAGACAAAGTAGGAAGGCTCTAAATAGCTGAAAAATCTGCTTTTTTGTGCTGTTTTAAAAATAATTGGGTGCATAAAAGTTTGAGTTCGATGCTCATGAGCTTCTGAACTAACAGGTCTCACTCTACAGTTAAAAAGAAACCTAGGTGCCAATCCACAGAGGCTGTCTTTGGCTCATTTATATATATAACAATAAATTATTATTATTTTTTATTACAAGGAACCAATTTCAGTAATCTTTACATTGATTAACTTGTAGCAATAACTAAAATATCTACCATACTTTCATAAACTTCTATTGAAATGCCTTTCCTATTTCCTGTCTTCCTTAGATATATGGTAATTCACCTAGGGATAATAATATAATATACTGAAGTATATATTATACTGAAGTATATATTATACTGAAGTATAATATACTGAAGTATATATTGAGTTTTACTATTAAGTCGTGTATTCTTTAGCCTAAATAATTCAAGTTTCTTGCAGGTTAATTCCTATTTTTTTCATTCTATTTTTTAACTCAGATAAGCTTGAATAAAACTACTGCATGATAGATCCTGATAAAGTCAGTGATTTCTTTTACGTTCGTCTACGTGCTCAAATACCAGTCAACTACTTTTTTCCCCTCATACAATGATGTTAATCAAATGAATATTTCATGATTTATAAAGGTTGCTAAAAAAAGCTTGGGTTAGAAAAATAATCTCACATAAACCATTGCTAGTTTCACATGCTCATTTATAACTGTAATTATTATTGTATAATTTAACTCCCCCCAAATTAAAGGAATTTTAAGCTATTTTTATAAGCCCAGTCTTTAGACTGTGCTTAATATTTATGTATTTTTCTTATCATATTTCTAAAATTTAAAAGTGGAAAGTACTAAGATTAAATATATATATTTAATAAGATAGTAATAAGATTATATACATTATATGTATATATATATATATTATATGTATATATATATATATATAATCAGTGTATATAACTACACAGCTTCAAATAGAGTATTGATAATCCAAAAATGAATATGTGCAGCATAATCTTGAGCATGGTATTTCTTCTCATTTTGTTGACCCCTTCTAAAAACTAAGGTGAAATAATGATTAAATGTATTGTCATGTGTCATAGGCACTTTAGAGACTTTATCTTTTTTTTTTTGCGGTACGTGGGCCTCTCACTGTTGTGGCCTCTCCCGTTGCAGAGCACAGGCTCCGGACGTGCAGGCTCAGCGGTCATGGCTCACGGGCCCAGCCGCTCCGCGGCATGTGGGATCCTCCCAGACCGGGGCACGAACCCGTGTCCCCTGCATCGGCAGGGGCCTTTTCACTACACCATACTGCTTATGGGAGAGGAATCCTGAGTGCACTGACAGAAAATTTTGGGAACTGTAATGCACTGATAATATTAAATATTAATTAAAATGGAATAACCTATCATTTATAAATTATAGATGGTCCAAATTGAGTTATATCTATCTATCTAAAGAAATAAGCATTTTAAAACTTGACGCTTTCTTGCTTTCATTCAAAAATTTACAGCCTCATATCACATCTTATTGATCTCTCTCTTTTTTAAAAAGTTATGCTATTTTTAGTTTTCAGTAAAGGTTAACAGTTGTCCTTATGATCGGAGAAGCAGGAAGGATAATCTAATGACAAATCTAAGGTTAAGAATTTGATATGGCATAGAGGAAGAGATATTCTGCAGAGCTATTTAATGACTAATCTATATCTCATGGTGCATGAGCTGGTTGAAATACTGCTTGATGTATCTCATGAATCACTTAAACTCAAGTAATTAAATTAAGTATTTGAAGAGTCAGACACCCATCAGATCTATTTGTGACTATGGAGATGAACAGGCAGTGATCTCTGCCCTCTGATTTGACCTCCTGTCAGTATCCTTTACTTTTCCCCCAACCCCATAGAGCCATTGGATAAGAAATTGTGACTTGTAACTTAATTCTCCCTGGTCCGATTAAGCAGTGGTAATAACTAAATTTTCCATTGCCATTTTAAGAGAATTTGCATGCATGTTTTTATATTCAAATAATATTCAGTGTCTACATCATTTAATAACTAATTGATCAAAATAGCTTAAACAAATTTTACAAAACTTTGAGGAGTAATTTTCAATAAAAATTATGGAGCAAGCCTTTAGTGAGTGTTGAATGGTTTTATTATGAAAACGAACATCTATTAAGTAAACTTTTATGTGTAAACAAGTCTCGATTGTTACTTTTCTTTTCAATGGTCTTAACTTGTATAGTCTTAGTAGCTTACTTTTAGTCTGTGACTTTTAATATAGACCACACTACTGTACCTTAAAACTTCAGTTTCTGTGTTCCAACCTTAATTTTTTTTAATGCTATGATGAATGATTTATCTTTTCAAAGTCTTGAAAATTGTGATGAATTGATAATATCATGATACCAGTTTTTCATTTCATAAAAGCAAATTTTTCTTTTTTGATATATGAAAGTATTCAAACTTAAAATATTGTAGTAATTTAACAAGAAATGTATATCATAAGTTTTTTTTGAAAATCTTTTGAAGGCCTTGTGCAGTAAGTCACAGTTCCTCATTCAAGGCAGGTATTATCTAGTGGGGAAGAAAAGATTAGAAACAACCTGAAACAAATTCACTGAAACACATGTCCAAAATTGTGTATACAAAAGCTTCAGGTATTCAAAATAAATTAAAAAATCCAAGACACATTCTACTGTAAAATAAAAATCTGATATTGCTTTATTAAAATCCGCCAAAATAAATTTTAAGGCAAAAAATTACTTGAGATAATGCAAGTCATATCATAATCTATCATAATGCTAGAAGATTCAATTTGCAAGGAAGCTATAATTGTTTTAAATAAAAATGCATCTAGTGGTACAAGTTTATAATATGGAAAATCGTAATAGGCCAAACTTGTTCTGAAATCTTTTTTTCCTTAACTTTGTTAAAGATAAATTATTCATGACACTCATAAAGATGGTAAGGAAGCCATTATTTAATACAACAATGAAGGTATTGGAGTAGGGGAGAGAGACAGGGCTGAACTCCAAATACAAGGACAAGAAGGGATTGATGGCCAAGGAGCAGGGTGGCGGGGTCAGTGGATGGAAAATTACTGAGGAAACTAAGTCTGTTACAGGGATTCTTGCTAAACAGACTCTACTGGAATCTTGCTGAAGGCAGGCCAGGGTGAGAAAATATTGAGGATGGAGATGAGAAATTGGATCAGATATGGAAGGTGATGATACACCAAGGGTGGGGGTCTTCACTAAACTGACTCAACAGAATTCTTGCTAAAACCTGGCTAACAGGGCCAAGGACAGAGCTCATGGTCAAGGACTAGTCAAGAAGAGAGTCATCGTCAATCATTTCTTTTTCATTCTGACACTAGTATTCTTTGCTGTAATTGCAACATAAAATTCCTTCATTGTATTCTGCCAATTCGTACATATTGTGGTTAAAACATATCATTCCCTCAGCCTGAACTTTTTTTCCCACTTGGAAAAAGTTTACTCCTAGTTATCTTTTAAAACTCAGCTTAACTATCGCCTTCTCTCTCTTTTTTTTTTTTTTACAACTTTATTGGAGTATAATTGCTTCACAATGGTGTATTAGTTTCTGCTTTATAACAAAGTGAATCAGTTATACATATACATCTGTTCCCATATCCCTTCCCTCTTGCGTTTCCCTCCCTCCCACCCTCCCTATCCCATTCCTCCAGGCAGTCACAAAGCACTGAGCTGATCTCCCTGTGCTATGTGGCTGCTTCCCACTAGTTATCTACCTTACGTTTGGTAGTGTGTATATGTCCATGCCTCTCTCTCGCTTTGTCACAGCTTATCCTTACCCTTCCCCATATCCTCAAGTCCATTCTCAAGTAGGTCTGTGTCTTTATTCCTGTTTTACCCATAGGTTCTTTATGACATTTTTCCCCCTTAAATTCCATATATATATGTTAGCATACGGTATTTATCTTTCTCTTTCTGACTTCTCTTAAAAGTCCTTTCTGACCCACAAGTCCAATTTGGAGGCTCCTTCTCTGCATATCCCCTCATACATTCAACCAATATTTATTCAGTGTCTACTCTGGATTATGTCGGGAGCTGGGCACTGAAGATATGGTGGAAAACAACATGAATGAAGATTGAAGCTTCACCCATTACACGCCACAGGTCTTCCTTTATTTCCTCCCCCCTTCCTATAGTCTTTAGTTCTGTGAGAGAAAAGCTGTGTTTTATTCATCTTTGCATCTCTAGAACTAACTCAGAACATGCTGTATACAAACACTATGAGTTCAGGAAATATTTGTGGCAGGCAAAAATAAGAGAAGGAAGTAAGATGGGCAGGTGTCGGGGAGATAGAATTAAAAACAAATTCTGCTATATTAGTTTGTTAAGCCTGCTGTAACAAAGACTGGGCAGCTTAAACAACAGAGATTTATTGTCGCACAGTTCTTGGAGGCTGAAATTTGAGATCAAGGCTTCAGCAGGGTTGGTGCTTTCTGAGGCTTTTCTCCTTGGATTGTAGATGGCTATCTTCTTCCTGTGTCTTTACATGGTCTTGTCTCTGTGTGTGTCTGTGTCCAAATTTCCTCTTCTTATAAAGACACCAGTCAAATTGGATTACAGCCCATCCTAATGTTCTTATTCTATATTAATTACCACTTTAAAGACCCTATATCCAAATACAGGCACATCCTGAAGTCCTGAGGGCTGGGACTTCAACATGTAAATTTTAGGGGGACATACTTCAGCCAATAACACTTGGTTCTCTCCATGAAGGTAGGAGAGAAAGAAAGCAGTTGAATTATCGAATAAGCATTAAATCAGAACGTGATGCACATCACACACAATCCACTAAAGAGATTGCAAAGACAGGAAGAAATTGTATCCTTTTACACGGTCAGGCAGATATAACACATTCCATACATGATCTTAAGATAAACAATAACTAGTCCTCAGGTGAGAGGAGCTGACAGTACCATTTGGCACATAGCTCATCCTAAATTCACTTGATGAGGTGGACACCTGTGTTTGCTAATTGCTCCATCCAAAGAAAAAAATACATTTCTCTGATCTTTATGACAGGACATAGTTTTGCAACTTGGAGTGAGGATCCCACGGGAAGTTAGGCTTTTTCTTTCTCACAGCAACTGAGATGGGAGCATTATCTTCCTTGATGATTATATTTTGAAGAGGTCCTAAAGGAAAACATCCCTGGGCTATAAAACTGGACAGAGGCTTATTTAGCCTTTGAAAAGGATTTATGTACATCTCAAAAGGATAGAAAAAGATTTACAATGACAAGTTTTCTAAAGTAAATGCTGAAAAAATAGGGAGAAGGGGAAGTCTCTTCCCTTATTTTCAGCCTTTTATTTTTAATTTGTATTTGCCCTAACAAAGACCAAATGGGAAGGTGTGCCAGTCTCCCCTCTGAGATGTTACTCCTGGTGGAGGACATGGGTCTGTCCAAGGATATGTTCAAATCCACTGTGTCCCTTTCAACTCCAGCCCTCCTGTCAGTACTATTCAGAAAGGACCATAGAATCTTAAGTTGATGGAAAGTGTAGTTTATCCACTTTCACTTATTGAAATGTGAGTCATTTATAAGCATTCATAATTTAACCCTTAATAGTAACAATTTACATGCTTTGCCCTTTTATTCATTTTAAAAAGATTTTTATTAGAGTTAATTTACAATGTTGCATTAGTTTCTGCTGTACAGCCAAGTGTATAAGTTATACATATACATACATCTGCTCCTTTTTAGATTCTTTTCCCATATACGTCGTTACAGAGTATTGAGTAGAGTTCCCCATGCTATACAGTAGGTCCTTATTAGTTATCTATTTTATATATAATAATGTGTATTTGTCAATCCCAGTCTGCCAATTTATACCTCTGGCTCCCGCTTTCCCCCCTGGTAACCATAAGTTTGTTTTCTACATCTGTGACTTTATTTCTGTTTTGTAAATAAGTTCACTTTGCCCTTTTAAATGACGCCATGGCATCATATTTGAGAACCACTAGAAAAGAGGTAAAATAAAAGGAGGAAAAGAAGAAGTTGTGGTATTTACCATTAAAAATCACTTTAGAATGTACATTATTAACCTTTTCTTTCCTGTAAAGGCAAGAGAAGAGAAAATGAGGAATTATGTAGATAAGTAATCACCCCGATAAGGTACATCACAACTACAACTGCCTCAGATAAGTGCTGAATTCCCCAAAGATCATGCTACTTTAGTCACAGTAGCAAAGAATGTCAAGAAGTTGTAAGAAACCCACTTTTTTCCTGGAATCAGGTTACTTGTGCAAAGAAGTATTTTTTTTAAACGTTTTGAATTATACATAGAAGAGTAGCAAAAAATACAGAAAGTGTGGTGGTCAGTTGTTGCTGGGATTATGGACAATTTAAAAAATATCCCTTGTTTTCTAAATTTTTTACAATAACATATATAATAATTATGACAATAATTTTATTAACATTTAAACAATAAAAATAGCTAATTCCAGGATTTTCTGGGTCATTTTTCCTAACTCTGTGTGCTAGGAAAAATAAATGTACATAGAATTGTTTATCTCCACTCCAGTGCCTGTTGTCTTTTGGCAACATGAAGCATGCAGTTCTAAAGAGCAGCTGCTGAAGGGAGTAAAATAGTTATTAACAGGGCTGTACTTATTCTTCATAATTTCTGCCACAATCTTGAAGACAGACTTATTTACCCCCAAGATAGCATTTGGAGTCACACATCTGGATTTTGTCATTTCCCATGTAGCTTCATTGTAGTATCAGATCACTGAGTTCTAATTACATATTTTAACTGTGATGCAAATAAAGAAGACTTCGGGGTTCTTTTTCAGCTATTCATAAATTTTATTGTTGTGTAATGCAGATAGATGGAATGCCAGTAGAATGTAAGATTCAGCATAGCATTTAAAAAAGTATCCTGGAAGAGCAGAGTGATGGACAGCCTAGATATCATCTGCATTGGTATTTGGTCTGTGTTTTAATTATTCATTTCTGAAAATGAAGGCAATGGCCAGGTGGAACCACAAGGATGTTAGCAAAAGCCCAGGAGCCTATTAAAATGTGGGTCTGAGAAAGACCCCTTTTTTATGGCCTCCTTAAGGGATAGGTGAACAGCTATGAGTTCTGCCAATTAGGCTGAGCTGGGAGTACCCTTCTCAATAGAGACGTGCCTGAGGCTGGGTAAAATGCCGTGACCCTCCCGTGAGCTGTATCCTTTACAGTGGTGGCACTGCCACTGATGAAGGATGGCAACTCCCTGTCCATCTCAGACAGTTGGTCCCAAGGGACTTCCCAAGTAGCCAGAGGAGGAGGAAGTGGAGGCACTGCTACCAGTTCCACAAGGTTCTCAGGCAAGGGACTGATCATGTTGGAAGCCACATCCTTCAGTAATCTGGAAAAGGCTTTGAGGTCAGGTTTCACCCTCCCCTGAAGGTACCATTTCCATTTACAAAAGAGGTATCAGTGACTGTGCTGAACTGTCATGAGGCATGTCTAACCCAGGGCATTTTAGGAACTTGGGTACAGAACAGTACCGGGTGCGGTCTGGTTAGGACCTTGGTTTCTAAAAGAGCCAAATAGGATGTCAAAAGTTGGCACTCCAGGAAAATATATTGTGCTGCTGCTGGGGGAAGGCATGTAGTCCAAAACCCCGTGGTTAAACTCAGGTAAACTCATGTTTGGTCCAGAGACTCTAGTACGCAGAGCAAGACATGGCCAAGAACTCAACTGGGAATGCAGAGCCAGGTGGGAAGTTTATCTCAGTTTCTGCTTCCTGATTTTCTCCCATTTCCTTGACCCTATGTGTTGTTACCAAGAAAGTTTGCGATGGATGTCCCTGTAAGTCCACTTCATAATTGGCCACATCTTCCCTGGATGTCCTGGTTGACGATCCCAGGATGGAGGTTTGCCCCCACTAGTGCCATATGTATAGGGTCTTTGGAGAAGCCCCTAGGCCTCTGGAGCAAAATGCCTGAGCCTTAACACGTTGGTATGACTAAGCACTAAGCAACGCCCGGGAAGCCTCCACAGGGGTTTTGCATTTATCAACGAGTTGGTGAACCTCCTCAGGGGTTTTAGGAGTTACTGGCACAATTTATTCAGGACATTTATATTTTTCCATAATTTTTTTTAGCAGCACTGTGCCAGAACAATGTTCATGTTCATTGACCCATTGGGTTAGGGAACAAAGACCAGTAGCATCCAGTAAAGGCAGCAGCACAAAGCCCACAGGCCTTTGCTGCCTTCCCTGTTTCATGGTGCCATTAGTTTCCTGTTGCAAAGATATTTCACTCAACAGGGTTAAAGAATTAAATGTAAGACCTGAAACTGTAAAACTCCTAGAAGAAAACAAGGGGGAAGCTCCTTGATATTGATGCTGGTGATCTTGTGTTTTTGGATATGACACCAAAAGCACAAGCAACAAGAGCAAGAAAACCCAAGTGGGCCAATACCAAACTAAAAGCCTGTGCAGAGAAAGAAACAGTCAATAAAATGAAAAGGAAACCTATGGAATGAGAGAAAAGACTTGCAAACCTCATATCTGATAAGGGGTTAATATCCAAAATGTATAAGGGACTTGTATGACTCAATAGCAAACAAAACAGAACAACAACAAAAAATCAAAACCACAAATAATCTGATTAGAAAATGGGCAGAGGACCTGAATAGACATTTTTTCCAAAGGAGACATACAAATGGACAACAGGTATGTGAAATATGCTCAACATCATTAATCATCAGGTAAATAAAAACCAAAACCACAATGAGATATCACCTTATGCCTGTTAGAATAGTTATTATCAAAAAAGATAAAAGATAACTGTTGGTGAGGATGTGGAGAAAAGAGAGCCCTTGTGCACTGTTGGTGGGAATATAAATTGGTGCAGCCACTATGGAAAATATTATGGATTTTACTCAATAAATTGAAAATAGAACTACGTTACGATATAGCAATCTCACACTGGGCGTATTTCTGAAAAACATAAAATCACTATCTTGAAGAAATTTCTGCACTCTCCCATTCATTGCAGCATTATTCACAATAGCCAAGACACGGAAACAACCTAAGTGTCCATTGATGGATGAGTAGATAAAGAAAATGTGGTATAGATGCAACGGAATATTGTTCAGCCATAAAAAGAAAATTCTGCCATTTGTAACAACATGGATCAACCTTGAGAACATTATGCTAAGTGAAATAAGTCAGACAGAAAAATAAATACTGCATGATCTCACTTATGTGTGGAATCTACAAAAAGCTGAACGCATAGAAATAGATAGCAGAATGGTGGTTGCCAGGGGCCGTGGGCAGGATTTGTGTGTGTGTGTGTGTGTGTGTGTGTGTGATCAATGGGGAAATGTTCATCAAAGGGCATAACCTTCCAGGTATAAGATGAATAAGTCCAGGGGATATAATGTACAGCATGGTGACTATAGTTAACAATACTATATTCTATACTTCAAAGTTGTTAAGAGCATAGGTTTAAAAAAAGGTAATTATATGAGGTGATGGAGGTGTTAACTAACCTTACTGTGGTAATCATTCTGCAATATAGACAGGTATCAAATCATACCTCTGTATACCTTATACTTACACAATCTTATATGGCAGTTATATCTCAAGAAATTTGGGGGGAAAATCCAACTTCATATACTGAATTAAACTTGAATTTTTCACTTAATAAAAAATTCTGAACACCTTCCTCTTTCAATAAATATAGGATTAATTACTACTTTTAAGGTACAGAGTACCCCACATGGTTTGGTATGAGAAAATACATATGAAGTACCCAGCACAGTTCCAGGCATAAAAGTCCTGGTTGCAATATATATTAATATATTTAAAATGTAGGTATTCTTAGGTATAAATCACCACAGATACTATAATGCAAGCGGTCTTAGAAGGAGCAGTGAGGTCCCTGCACAAATTTGAGTTATACTAATAAAGGCAACACTCAATGGATGAGCTCAGATGTAGGCAACTATCACAAGAGAAAGATTGTCTTCCAGGGTAAAAGGAGGGAGAGATCACTAGGACTGCAGCCTAAGCGGTGGTGTTGACTGTGCTAAAGATTCTGACAAGAGAGGGGGGTGGTCAGTTTTGAAAGAGGAATACTGGAGGGGGTATGACCCAGGCACAAACCAGGGGAAAGTGTGCCTGCAAACTGACGCCCATGTTTGGCTCTGTCCCCCCAGTGGTGATGGGTGAATTCCTGTCCCAGCCAGTTGACAATAGTAATGGCAACCATCCAGCTCACACCCCTGGTTCTCTTCCCAGGCTTATCAAAAAAAAAGTTACTGTAAAACTTATATTTAAAAAGTGCATTTGGAAATACATTGATAAACTTAAAAACACTCTATGAAAACACAGTCTTAGGTTGGCAAGAGTTTACCATATTCTGAGAAAAATCTGCGTAAAAGGGAAATACCTTCTGACCTTCTTTTTTTCACAAGTATTGAGTGATGAATCTGGTGCAGGCATGTCTATAGGCCCTTAGTACACAACAGCAAGCAAGTTCAGTGAAGGCCTTAGCACGAGGGATAATAATCCCAACCGAAGCCATACATAATAATAAACCAAAAAAAAATCTCTCTAGAGCTGAACAAATATTTTAATAGTCACCTACAACTTAAAAACTCATTGAGTTTTAATTTTAGTACAGATGGATTAAAAAGCAAATTATCAACAGAAAAGCAATCTATCATAGCTTCTAAATGATCTTTCAAGTGGAAACACAGAGTGTGGTAATAGATACTGAATGAATTCCATTATGGTTCTGGTGTGGATAATTCTGCATTTTATTTTCCTGAAGAAAAAATTAAACAAACTTAATTAAAGCTAATTAATTAATAACAAATTTAAATTTTAATATTAAGCTATTTGATGGTTATAATAAATGCAGATCTTATTGCCCATCTCACCAAATATTAGTTTAGCCAGAATAGAAAACTTCAGTATTTGATTCAAACTCATAAACACATCTCAATGACTTTATTACAGATGTGTTTAACTAAATAATTTTACTGTCTTCAAAACCTATTTTGGGGGCTTCCCTGGTGGCACAGTGGTTAAGAATCTACCTGCCAATGCAGGGGACACGGGTTCGAGCCCTGGTCTGTAAAGATCCCACATGCCATGCAGCAACTAAGCCCATGAGCCACAACTACTGAGCCTGAGCACCTACAGCCCATGCTCAGCAACAAGAGAGGCCACTGCAATGAGAAGCCTGCACACTGCAGCAAAGAGTAGTTCCTGCTCACTGCAACTAGAGAAAGCCTGTGCACAGCCAAAAAACAAATAAATAAATTAATTAATTAATTAAAAAACAGAAACGATTTTGGAAGACATTATGGGAGAATGTGGTGGGCAGGGGTGGAGCAGAAAAAAAATCAATAGGTTAATTTGTCCTTCCTAGAATTTTGACAGATAAGACATATGAAATGATAAAACAAGTGAAAAAAATCAAAGTTTAAATCAAGCAGAAGTAATATTTTCAGAAGAATAATAAGTTGTTGCAACATTAGTAAAAAGAAATTTAAATTGTCTTTGGAAATAATGAGTAACCTATACAGCAGTTCATAAAAATTTGGCAAAATTTGTTCAGAATTTAAATGCACTTCTTATATTAACTCAAGCATTATTATTAATTGTATAAGGACTACATGACCCACATATAAACTCATATAAATGTGAATGCTTTTAAGAGTTTTTTTTTTCTTTGTTTTTTTGTGGTACATGGGCCTCTCACTGTTGTGGCCTCTCCCATTGCAGAGCACAGGCTCCGGAGACGCAGGCTCAGTGTCCATAGCTCACCGGCCCAGCCGCTCCGCGGCATGTGGGATCTTCCCAGACCAGGGCATGAACCCGTGTCCCCTGCATTGGCAGGTGGACTCTCAACCATGTGTCACCAGGGAAGCCCTAAGAGTTTTAAAAATAAATGTCATAAATATTTTAACCAGGAAGCAAAAGTCCTGCAATCTTTGCTGTCATCTCCCATACACCCACTTTCTCTATTATCCCTTAAAGTATACCACTTGAAAGAGGCTCTAATTAATTGAGTTCACCTTCCCCCAAAACTGTTTACATCCCTCTTTCAAGATTGTGGCATTAAGGGGTAAGAGTTACTTCAATTATCACCTTGAGTCATCTATGATCAAATGCTTATAGAAGATAAGGTTTTGGTTGACCATGTACTTGTTGCCATAGAACTTTTTAGTGAACATAAGAAGTACAGTGTTTTGTTGGTGGTTTCTAAGAAGAACCAATTTGGAGAAAGAAAATTTGTGTTCAGGATCAAGGGCTTAGTAAAAGGCCAGGACTTCTATGTCTTCCCTAAAAGAAATTCCTGTTTCCTAAAGCTGCAGGATGGATAATTCTGAAAGGCAAACACACGGTCTAATCCTGCACTTGGCTGAAGAATAATGCAAAATGAATCCCCACTCTCATTGGGTTTCTTAAGTTAAAATTAGGTCATTGACTGTAAAAGGTTGGAATACCACAAATTTGGGGTGATAAAATGCAAGCAGATTCTGATGAAACTGAGCAAATCAAATCCTAAATTCTGCCAAGAAGTCCTTTGCCAGTAGAAGCATCCCTTTCTCTCCTGCCTTACAGTGTTAGTGTCCCCTTGGCTGTAGAAACCATGATGGTCTCCATGAAGTAGTTGTATTGCAGGGAGTCCTGATTCCCCTCAAGACTCCCCTCCACCACAGCACAGAACTCAGAGTGAAGTTCACAAGTCAAAGTCCCATTCTTGTGCAAAACTCCCAATCAGGTCTTTTTATTCTACTTTTATATATGACCTGATGATCCAGACTCATCAGACATCTTAAGACATCCTATATAAAAGACAAGAACAGATAAACAATAATAAAACCACATCAGCTAGCCCAAACCAACATCAACAATAAAAACAAACCATAAACTAAGAGAGTTGGGAAAAAAAATGATGAAAGAAGGTGAAAAAAACAAAAAGGCAGATAATATATCCATGAAATAAGAACAGAATACTATACAAAGAGTAGTCAGAGAATGAGAAAGAGCCCATGGGAATTAAATATATAATAGCAGAAATGAAAACAGTAAACCATTTTAAAAGATAAAGTAAAATCCCACAAAATAGATTTAAAAAAACCAGATATATAAACTAGGAGCAAATGGATATGAAAACTAGATGATTAATCATAACTGTAAAACAAAACTAGGAAGAGTGAACAGAAAAAACAAAAGGAAGAAATTTTCAAACATAGTTCAAGAAAATTTCCTAGAGCTGAATGACCTAAGTTTCCATATTGAAAATGTCCACAGAGATGCACTGTAAAATAAATGAAACAGAACCACATACATATATCATTGTGGAATTTCAGAACATTTGGAACAAGAAGATTCTAATTACTTCCAAGAAGAAAAACACTTAAAAGGATCAAGAAGCAAAATGTAATTGAATTTCTCATTAGAAATACTTGAAGCAAGACAACAATGAATCAAGGTCCATGCATCCCTTATCTGGAAGCTACTGAAAGATACATTCCACTAAGATGAGAGGACATTTAAAGCAGAAGAAAACAAGACATGAAATGCACAAGAGACATTCATGGAGTCCCCAGGATTATGGTCCAGAAGCTCTCAGGATGATGATTTGTGCAACAGACCCAGAGGGCAAGCAGTTGTCATGGGACTAAGTCAGGAAGCTTCAGGAAACTTGACTTTCAAAGTTGAATCTAATAGAGTATATCTAATATGTTTCAACTTAATGAGACAGGTTACACAATAGGGGACAAATGGAAGGTGAATTATTGCTAATTATAGGTACATAGTAAACCAAGGAGACAAATAATAAAAGACTCCTGGGAGAAAAATGTACAAGTCACCATAGTATGCTACATGGCTTGGTACTAAGTATTTAACCAATTACAGCGTTGATGTACAATATTGGGAGAATGGAAAGAAAAAGAACCATGCCTATGGGGTAGGTAGTGGTGGAGAAAAAGAAGTAAGTTCTCAGCTTCCATAGTGACAAATCCATAGATTACACCTAAAACTGAAAACTCAGGGAGTGGCAGTCAAAGGAGGTTATACAGAGGTAAGCAATCAAAAGAATTAAAATTGTTGCCTGGAAGATGTGATGGAGGTGAGGGGTGTAAGGAAGTTATGGGGTTTTTATGTTTTAGGGTTTTTTTTGGGGGGGGTAAGTCATGAAGAACTGTTTGACTCCTTAAAATATGTGCTTGAATAACTTTATAGAACTGTTTGACTAAATATGTGCCTATACAGCTTTCATAAAACCTTAAAAAATTAAAAATAAACAATTTATTATGAATGATTAAACATTTATGATCATGCCTAAGTGAGGTTTTAGGAGATTAACCACAAACTAAGATAAATAGGTGGATAATTGTAGTTGAATACATTATAGTTCACATAATTGAATCCAAACACTATTCATCTTAAACTGAGTCATTTAAGGGTGAATCACTAATAATGCATAGATGACACTAAAAAAGGAACAACTTTTTTTTTTAAAGTTATTCACCTTTTTTGGGGTCAGATTATTCAGGGCATGGTTTTTCCAGATGTCATCATTAGCTGTAGTCGGTGAGGTGCTTCCCTGTACATTTTGACACTAACTCAGGACAATTTTTCTTGTGATCCTCCAGATCAGACTTGGATATCCCTAATCCCTTAATCTAGATATGTTAATCTCACTTTATTTTTATATACTATCCTTCCCTCCTAATCAGTGGTGTTTGTGACCAGTCCCTTTAGCCCTCCTTTCCTTGTCCCTATAAATGCTGGCCAGCTTGAAAGTAACGTCAAAACATAATGAGTGTAGTCAAGTGTTGGAGAGAAAAGCCATCTGAAAATGGTTATCCCCCCCCCCCCCACCGAATGTATAGGTTCTTGTGAAAATGTTCCTTCTGTTATTTTTAAGGCTGCCTAAGACGGAAATAGTTTCCTCATTGAACGAGCTATGGAGAATGAATACATCCAGGTCAGGGTCAACCTGGTCCTCAAAGACCTCCTAGTTTATTTGATTAACTTCAGCCAAAAGATAAATTATATAGTTCTGCGAGATCTGAAAGTCACTTTGCTAAAACTGGGTATACGGTTACCTAGAAAACTTTAGACTTTGGCAGATAAGAGTAAATCCTTTTTCTCCCTGTGGTCAATACTCCCTGGTTCAAAATAACCATTATGTTATCCTCTGTACTTCTGTTTGCACTGGCTGCTTTCATTTAATCAGATGCTCGTTTGGAAACTCTATTTTTCCCCTCTTCAGCTTTGTTTCCTAGAGAGAACTTCTTTTTGGCCTAGATTATCTTGGCATAGGTTCTGTCTTTCCATTTGGTAACAGAAGAAAAAAAGAGAAATTGAATGGGATGTGACAACTTAAGGTTCCCACGTAGTGACTTATAAATATGATGTTTATTAACACAGTTGAATTCAGATTTAAAGTCAGCGTTTCTGAGATATGTTAAAATACTACATAGGAAAGTCTAACATTAAACAAGTTTATCCAATCAGTTTCTTAAGAAGCAACTTATTTAACAGTTTTAACCCTATAGGAAGATTATGCAAATCCATTAAGCTAAAGTAATCATTCCTTCATTTAGCCCTTCCTTTTATTCACCATTACTTCTTACTGTATATATATATATATATATATATATATATATATATATACACACACACACACATACACACATATACCGTGTATATATATATATACATATATATATATACATATAAATATATATATATATACATATAAATATATATATATACATATAAATATATATAAAAAATATATATATATATATATTTGCTAGTAGAAAGAGAACAGAGAGGGGAGTTTTTTCCTCTCAACTGTGGCATCCTTACCTCCCTCACAAAGTAAGAAATCCTTACAAAGTTATGTTTATTGTCTCCAGAGGCCCTGTTTATAATAATTTCCATTGTATTACCTTACATCTAATTAGTCCAATAATCAAGGTAAAATCTCAAGCTTCTTTCTAAATAGATTTAATTTCTAGATCAATATGTCACAAACAGAACTTAATAAGGAAGTACCTAAAAATAAAAAAAAAAATTGTGTTATAGGTTTGGCTATTGTTTCGCTCACTAATTTTGTCTTTGTTTCTGTTAGCTATAGGTTTAACAGTGATTTGGACAGTTTTGTTGGAGAAATGAGTCCTGAGGGACTATTTGAAGTAAAATTAGAAAATTGCTTTTCTGCTTTCCTAAGCCTGGTCAAAATGAAAGAATAAGAATAAAAGAAAAAGAGGTTGAAAATATTCAAATTTTATTTTACTATCCAGAATTAAATATTTGGAAAATATTTGGAATAAGGAAAGAATTTATTCCATCCACATATGAACAATTTGGACTGATGATGCTAATGCAGTGATTTGCTTGATTTATTGCCTTTGCATCAGCTTTTTAACAAAAAGACAATGAAAGCGCTTTTGTCATTGTACTTGATGCAAACAACTCATGCAAGAGTTACCAGCTGACAGTCTCATGAATACAACATCGGGATATACAACGCGTCATAAGCAAGGATAAGCTCAGGGAAAGGGACAATCATAAAATTCACATTTCATTGAGCGAAGTAATCTTCTGAATTTTACTCCATAGTCCACAGTGTTCTGTGAAGTCATTTTTTTCCCCTAACATAACTGAAACTTAGGGCAGTTTAGAACGTACTTGACAAATCAATTCCAGCACAATGTTCTATTAGCTCTGATGATACTAGTGGAGTGTACATTTCATTGGCATAAGGATTCTGGGAAGTCTAAGGGAAAAGCAACTCAGAAATCCAAAGCTTTTAAGAAGCTTCTCAATGGCATTTTCCTCAGGCACATGACTTTTCTCCTACTTGAACACTGATGAAAAACTCTCATAAAATTCTCCATATTGTATTCAATAAAAGATCCATTAGAATAATTTTCTAAATTTAAGATTTCAAAACTTCAACTTCATCATTAGTGGATGTCATGTAAAAAGTAAGCAATTGTATCTAATGCTGTCATAAATTTAATATACTTTGATTTATTTAAAAAATATATAGACTACCTACTATATCCAGGTACTATGCTAGTACCTGTAAAGTGATAGATCCGATACAACTTTCACCCTCCAGGTTTTAGGGTTCCAGTGTTTGCTGCTGACACAGATCCTAAATATGCCATTCTATCAGTACAAACAAAATGCAACAAGTTTGGTTTAGAGATAGAGGACAGAGCTCCCTGGAAATGCTAAGGATGCTTTGAAATTTGCAAAGCTGTTACATAGGTGATATCTGAGATGATTCGTGGGGGATGAGATTTATACGTAGAGAGAACTACATACAATTTCTGAACTGACTTTTTAAGGCAGCGGTCCCAACATTTTTGGCACCAGGGACCTGCTTCGTGGAAGACAATTTTTCCATGGGAAGGGTGGTGGATATTTCAGGTGGTAATGTGAGCAATGGGGAGAGATGGGGAGCGGCAGATGAAGCTTCGCTCTCTCGCCTGCCACTCACCTCCTGCTGTGTGGCCCGGTTCTTAACAGGCCACAGACCACTACCAGTCCACGGCCCAGGGGGTGGGGACCCCTGTCTTAAGGTATTCATATTACATCTTTTATCAGTTGATACGTCAATAATTTGGGAAAACTTTAGATTACTCCTCTACTATTTAGAAACAAATAATATTATACTGTTACTTTAGATGGGATAAACTATACTCCAGTATTGGAGTCATTTTTTTCATACTTTCTTCAGAAAAACATCTTCATCTGTTTAAAGCCAACCTATTTTACCAACTTCAGTATGATTCAAATTAAGTCAGTTATTTCTCATGAAAGGTCAGGGAATATCTGTCTTCGCATGCAAATGGACAGATGGCATCTAGAAAAGGTCATTCATTATTAGTAATGGAGGTTAAAATAGCAAGCATGGAAAAGCAATCTTGAAGTAGTCTTCTGTGTGAAGTGCAATATATCATATGAACCTTCATTTTGAGTGGCAAAACTACAATAGATTTTGGACACTAGTTTTTTTTTTTTTTTATACAGGCAATTTTGAATAAGTCACCCTCTTGATCTTTGTAAGCTACATAGAGTTTCAAATAAAGTCGTATACTTACCATAACTACTAAATCGTAGGAAAATTTTACTTGACTTGATAAAATAGCTGGATCTATACATAACTTCACTGCTTATGTATGCACCAAGATGGAATCCATCCTCTGAACGTTGGACTGCACAGATGCCTTAGTCCAATTTTCCTATAGTAATGATTCATGCAGTTTCAGCATTCCAAAGGTCACTGAGGGCTGTGTTTGTGCAAATTTGGGAAGGCTGCTGGTTCAGAAGATAACTGGAGGCTAGGTTCTACCATAATCATATGTTATCAAAGGGTCTGCAAAAATTTAATCATGAAGTCACCCATTCTCCTAAATAATTTCTTCAAGGGGCCAAAAGAAAACAGTAGTTGAGAAAATAAAATCAAAACCAATGTTGGAGAGCACTTCCCTGGTGGTCCAGTGGTAAAGAATTTGCCTTCCAATGCAGGGGACACGGGTTCAATCTGTGGGCGGGGAACTAAGATCCCACATGCCATGGGGTAACTAAGCCCTCGCGCCACAACTACTGAGCTCGTGCATCTCAACGAGAGAGCCCATGCACCGCAACTACAGAGTCCATGTACCCTGGAACCCGTGTGCCACAACTAGAGTAGAAAAAAAACCCACACACCACAACTAGAGAGAAGCCCACGCACCGCAACAAAGAGCTCATGCCGCAATGAAAGATCCCGCATGCCTCAATGAAGATCCCACATGCCGCAACTAAGACCTGACGCAGCCAAAAAAATAAATTAAATAAATAATTATTTTTAAAAAAATGTAATGTTGGGAAAAAAACAAAAAACAATGTTGGCAATTACAAAAATATATGCAGGTGATTTCAGTAAACAAAGACCAAAGATGAGTATGCTGTTTGTTAACAATTTTGGTGTTTGAACGTTTGTTTTCACTTTGAAGAAACAGGACCTAATAAAATATACAAGTTTGAATATTTCAGAGGGTAAAGGAATAAGCCCATAGTATAAATAGGCTAGAATGAAAAATTCCTCTAGTTCACTGTTTCTATCAGTGAATAAAGATTAGTCCTGATAGCAGACATTATGCAGTTTCTAACTGGAAATGACCAAACTCAAATGAGAAATAGTAACATTTGTGCGTAATAATTAATGCCTACTTCTATTATATAATTCAATCATGTAGAACTTTGCTATAAAGTAATATACACAGTATTTTCTCCAGCAATAAATAAAATAAAATGTCTTCAGACACTAAATAGATTGCATATTCCAGTGTCTCATAAGCACAATGTTTGTTTCCTCTCCTAATTCTCTGTTCTCACTTTTTTTCTGATCATCTCTCTTACTGATTCCAAAAATTTATAATTTCTGTAATTTGGAGACTGTATTTTCACAAATGATTATATGAAATTTACTTTGAGGACTTGTTCTTGCGCTCCTTTTAAATTGGCTCAAGGAGATTTTTCCATGTAGCACATTTAGAGGTTAAGTACTAGGGTATCATCTTTCTTACACCCTACTCTCAGGTAGATAAGGACTAATTCTCCCACTATGTTAGCATATTCCACAAGCATCCCTGTTTGCCTTAATTTCTTCTATTACTTGCACTCTTTATGATCATTTAAATGTCTTTATCATCCCTAGCACACTTGAGGGATAAGATATATTCCCATCAATAATAGTGGTTCATCATGGCCCTGATGCACAATCATGGGAACGTGTCACTCTAGTAAGATATCTGATTCATGGTTCATGCGTGCTTGCACACGCATGCCTATGGTGTGGTTTTGTAAAACTACCCAGATGGTTCTGAGGCATTTCCCCCTTCCTTCAGCCCCCCATAATCACTGATATAGTGTCTCATTTTTCCTTTAAAGGTGAGAATTTTTTCTACTACTTATTAGGTCTTTGACATCTGAGCACGTTATTCTCCCATTGCCCCTACTTTACAATACTGTTTTGTAGGGTTTCTCTTGCTGTTTTTGGAAGTTCTTTCTCTTGTACTCAGTATTTCTACACAAATAAGAGGAATTAGAAGCACGTATTTCAAGGACTGTTCTTGATTTTAATACTGACAAATAAAACAAGGCAAAACTGTAAAATAACCTTGTACTGACCACAATAGTACTAAACAAGGTTTTAAGTTTCCTCTTGTGATTCTAGAGGGCCATGGAAAAGGTTTTTTTCAGGGGAACCAGAGTTCCCATTAATGTGTTGTCATAATGCATAGCTGGCTACTCCGCAGAAATTTGGCCCCAGGAACAGCTTGATGACCCTTATCCTATGTTATAAAATTATCTTTTTTTTTTTTTTTTTTTGTGGTACGCGGGCCTCTCACTGTTGTGGCCTCTCCTGTTGCAGAGCACAGGCTCTGGACGCGCAGGCTCAGCGGCCATGGCTCACGGGCCCAGCCACTCAGCGGCATGTGGGATCATCCCGGACCAGGGCACGAACCCACGTCTCCTGCATCGGCAGGCGGACTCTGAACCACTGCGCCACCAGGGAAGCCCTAAAATTATCTTTTAAAGTCTGCATTTTCTCCCTTTTTTCCTGATTGCTTGCTCTTTTAAAAAAATTATTATTCAAAATGTACTTCAAGATTCTCATTAGTCTAATTTCCCATTTTACATAATCATGTACACATTCTTAGAAGTCTTTTCTAATTCTTTACCTCACATAAGGCATTTTTAAATAAATTTTTATTTTCTTCACTAAACTGTTACTTATCTAAGATTGAACATATATTGAATATCATTTATCTCGAACATTTAACACTATCTGGCACATAAATAAAATGACTGAATAAGCTGTATTACCATTTTTCTTAGATAATTTGTTCACTTGACTTGTATCCCAACTTCTACATCAAAAAATTTTAACATATTTTAGTAACTTCCTCTTTTCTGTTCTTGGCAGTATTATGTGTGTGTGTGAGTGTGTGTGTCATATGCCATATACTTGGGTTCAGATTGCATTTCAAATGATCTTTGTCATCTTCATTAATCATGTCTCTTATTTGATGCTGTTCTTGAGAGCAGAGCTGCAGTGGACAAATACGATAAGGACATATGGTCAAGGTCAGCCTTGATGTACTTACATTTCTTTCCTCACCAGCATGTTAAGTTTGAGGATGCTATTACCTTTTGCATCAATGTCTTTAGGTATCTTTGCAATGTTTCTGACATCCACTAACTGCATGGTCTTAAGAGAAAATGATGGCTTTAGTAAAGGTTTTCTTTAAAAAAAAACTAAATATAATAAGCATTCTTTTTATTTCTCTTCTTTAGTGTATTCTGCCATTTCTCTGAAGTTTATCAAACACATATTTCCTGCCTGGTTTGACTCTATCTTGTGTCTCAAATCCTCTTTTGTTGTTTCTACAAGTTTAAGTCTTTCAATCTCCTAAATACAAATTTTCTAAAAATCTCCCTCCTACTTCAGCCTCATTTCATTAGTCATTCACCTGTCTCTCATGAGCCATAGAGAACTTGTATCAGAAGTTTGTTCAAGGAAAACAAATCACAATCAAAGCTGAAGTTCTACACCAGAATGAAAAAAAAACAAAAAAGAAAAAAAAAAAAAGAAAAAAAGAGTGAAATGATGAAATTTGCCAAAGAGAGGTATGGAATCAAGTTTCTCTGTGTCTAAATCTTGGATCTGCCACTCACTATCTGTGTCAGCTTGGGTAAATTACTCAACCAATGAGCCTAAGTTTCCTCATCTTTCTTCAGGATCATGAAAACTATTCTTTCCATCATGAGATAACCTTGTAAAACTTCTTATACTGTGCTTGGCACTTACAAGTTGCTTCAATACAATTTTTTTTTTTGTCAGCACAGTGCCTGACTCTAGCAAAATGAAAGTGAAAAGTTACACTCTTGTTCTTCAGGAGTTCACAATGTTATTTGGTTGCCACCACACCCCTGACTCCCCTTCCCTTCAAATCAGGTGCCTTCCCAGTGGAACACAAGAATGTCAGTGAGTTCTGTTCTTCAAATCTCATGTTGGAGAAGGTCTTGATGTGAGTTACTGGATGAAGTTTTATGATTTGGAGAACACTCTATTAATAGAACTACAAGCACAGATGGCCCAGAGTTCTTTTTAGGGACAGATTTCTGAACCATATCCATGGCAGCTGGTTCATATGACATGGTCTTTACCAAAGGAAGAAGGAATCAGGTGGCCTGGCTCAATTTCAGCTGTGTTGTGCCCCATGGAATTGGACACTATTTAGCATAAATTTCCTGATTTTTGAAACATTGTCTTGTGATTCTACTGCTCTTTTCTTATTAAGAGAGGTTTCATTTGCTATGAAGCTGAGCTTGTTTACTGCCTTTCTAGCTCGGACTTTGCTTCTGTGTGATTTATCAATGCCATTTGTGTTTCAGATAGAGATAAAATTAAAACTGAAATTAAAGGCAAATTTTGTTTTTAATATAACATAATGTGATGTGGAGCTATGGAACAAGCAAATATTTTAATGCTGCCAACGCTGTTTGGTTTAAGTTAACATCATTCAACACTGCTCTTTGTCAATGGTCACTCCTTGAAAAAAAATCTCAAACATGGAGAAGGCTCAGCAGTAACTGAATATGATCTTCATTTGTTGAGATGGAGCAAGAGAACAGGCCAAAGAAATGTTTACCATTTTAAGTATCTTTATGCCAGATAACTATTTTAAATACTGTTATAAAACAAAACAACAACAGCAAACTTTGATGACTTTCTGTGCTGGAAATCTACTGACGGCAAGTCCTCGAGTCAGCCAGCCAGTTCACACGCTTTTTTCTTCTCAGCATCTACCACTGGATCTCAGTGACAGGCTCAGTCATGACCTTTGATTGGCAAGGGCTGTTATGGTGTTCGTGGTCACAGAAGAGAAGGATGAGGAGTCCTTGTTCAGTGCTCCACAAACCTGAATAATATCAGAATTACCTAGAAATCTTTTATAAAAATTTATATTTCTGGGCTCCACACTCAGAGATTCTGATTTTGTAGATCCAATGTAGGGCTTAGGGATATATATTATTATAAAACTCCTTAGGGAATTCTGATAATGAACCAGAACTAAAAACTTACTTAAGAAAATGGGCTTCTGAGTTTACTTCTAGTAACTAGTGTTCTGCCTTTCTTATCTTGTCCCCCATTTCTAGTAACTAAATCCTGGGTGTGTTGTCCAGTGCCCAAGTCCTTTTTTGATACACTACCTAGAATACTTTAAAACTGTGGGCTTTACTTTGCTCTTTCCAATTGGCTTTCTCCCTATATTTTCACCTAGAACAGAGTCCTTAGCTCTAAATCCCAGATAGAGGGACTTCCCTGGCAGTCCAGTGGTTAGGACTCTGGGCTTCCACTGCAGGAGGTGTGCGTTCGATCCCTGGTCCGGGAACTAGGATCCCGTATGACAAAAAGAAAGAAAGAAAGAAAGAAAGAAAGAAAGAAAGAAAGAAAGAAAGAAAGAAAGAAAGAAAGAAAGAAAGAAAGATAAAGGAATTAAATCCCAAATAGAGGGGACAGAATGCCTTCCTTGCGGCCAACCTCTCTGGACCTCATCTATCCTGGGTTTCCTGACCCTGTGCTGTGCTCTGTTTGTCCACCTGCCTTTCAGAACATCTGATTTTCTCATATTTGATGTCCCTAACTCCAGCTGCTTCTCTGCACTACCACTGTTACCTACCAACATGACCCTGGATCAAGACTGTCAAATTTATGATACATATGGATCATCTGCAGTATCGTTTAAGTAGATTTTTGCACTCATTCACCCGAGTTAATAAATCAGAAGTGTTGGGAATTGGTCTTAGGCATCTCGAGTTTTAGAAGCACCCAGGTAATTCTGATGGACTTACTGCTGGACCATACTCTAAGTATGAGAATATATAGCTAAGTTCATTTCCCTAAGTTTGGTTCCTATTTTGTGGGTATATCTTATTCAAGTTTTAATTCATTTAGTTCTAATCCGTCCTGCTAACAGTTCACATGCCACCCACCCAGCTGTGTGATGAAATTCATCAGCATTGAATCAAATCCAAATCTCATCTCTTCCATTCTGACCCTCTGCAATTGAGATTAATCTTGCCCTTTTCTGAACTTTCATTGATCTCCGTCTGTTTCCTTCTTTTGCTAGTTACCATATCCAATCTTGTATTATATTATAGATGTTTATTCATCTTAAGAAACAGCTCTTTGAGGGCAGGCTCTGGATCTAGGTTGTCTTTCTATTTCCAGTGTTTAGCACAGTGACATGGGGCCTGGCACATAGTGGGTGATCATAAGTACTTACTGAACGAGAGAAAGATGGTGCTCGACTTGGACCTGGAGGTTTGAAGAAGTTTTCCAGAGGTCTGTTCTCTTTTTTGAAAGTAGTGATTTGAAGATATTTCAAGACTTTATTTTAAAATGTCAGTAAAAAGGAAAATCTTTCTAAAAAGAGTAGTTGGTTGTAATAGTAAGGGAAGGAATATTCCAAGAAGGATTATAAAAATGACAATGCTAGGCCTTTCTATTTGGTCATGGGTTTGACTAGGAGATTGTTGATGGATAACACTTGGGAATTATTTGACTTAGCAACAAAATGGGGTTCTTAAAAACAGTGTGTGCTGTGGTATCTTAGTCTCTATAGTGGCTGCTTGTTTTTAGGTCAAAACAAACTAAATCAGCTAGCTTCAGAAATTGACTCCTTAGAAACATTTTTTCAGAATCTTTGAAACACTTTATTTAAAGAGCTGCCTCAACATTGGATGTGATTTTTCCATTTCAACACAAAGAGACCTAAGTTTTTCAGAGTGCTTAATAAAACCCTAAAAAGTGGAAAACCAATCCACCTGACCATTTCTCCCACAGAGCCGTTGATGACCAGGCTTGGGCTCTCAATTTTAAGTATTTCTTTTCCTTTTCATCAAGGAAATACGTTAAAGGAAATGTTTGTCTTAGTTCCTTCACTTATTTCTCTTTCTTCTATCAGCTCTGCAGTGTCACTCACAAAACAAGGGAGTAAAAATTGAAGTCAAAGACATCTATTTAGGGCTTCCCTGGTGGCGCAGTGGTTGAGAGTCTCCCTGCCGATGCAGGGGACATGGGTTTGTGCCCCGGTCCGGGAAGATCCCACGTGCCATGGAGCGGCTAGGCCCATGAGCCATGGCCGCTGAGCCTGCGCATCCGGAGCCTGTGCTCCACAACGGGAGAGGTCACAGCAGCAAGAGGCCCGTGTACAGCAAAAAAAAAAAAAAAAAGAAAAAGACATCTATTTACAAGAAAATTAGCCAATGTCAGAAAATTCCTAATTATCATTATTAGAAGCCCTAATGCATTCACTAGTTGGAAGAGTGGGATATGGGAGTTGATGCAACTTGACAGCAAGACCCCAATGGAAAAGTATATTTAAATAATAAAAAATTAAAAAAAAAACCATTTGTGTACAAAGATCTGTATGTAAAGGGCACAGGTAAACTTTCAAAGTGATGAACTCAGCCAATTCACTATTCCTGTCTTCTGGACATTTTTTGAATCCTCACTCCTCTATTAGTCAGGATTCAGTCAAGAAAGAGAAACCACACCAGTTAATTTAACAGGATTTGCTATGAGGAATTGTCAATCAGATACTAGAGAACCGAAAATTCAAATAAGTAGGACCAGGGATTCACAGAGGTAGTAACTGGAGGAAGTAGGTTCACCCCCATGGCTGGGATAAAAAAGAAAAGACTGGGATTATTAAATTTAGAAGTTAATTGAAGAGCTTTGTAGAGCTGGTACCCACACTTAGGAGGAAGGGGGCTTCCTGTCTACAATTGGTAATGCAGGAACTTGCCAGAGGGCATCCATGGAACTTGGGAGGCCTAAAGCTTACAGCATGAATGAATTAAAATCTCTTGCTCTTGAGATAACTTACAAGGTAGTGGGGAAAGTAATCATATATATGAAGGCAGTTTGCATTCTGTAAAGTACTGCATAAAAGTGAATTTATATTATGGTTATTACAATACATTTTAGACTTATATTTTTCATGAGTTATTATGGGGCAGGCTGAACTTCATGTCTTCTGTCTGTTGCCAAACTATGTGTTAGACTTTGGCACTTGAGTTTTGGCTTGGAATGTATAATAATCAGCTATAATCCTACACATCGCAATCAGCTTCTTATTTTACTTATTTATTTACTTATTTTTGCGGTACGCGGGCCTCTCACTGCTGTGGCCTCTCCCGTTGCGGAGCACAGGCTCCGGACGCGCAGGCTCAGTGGCCGTGGCTCACGGGCGCAGCCGCTCCGCGGCACGTGGGATCTTCCCAAACCAGGGCACGAACCCGTGTCCCCTGAATCGGCAGGCGGACTCTCAACCACTGCGCCACCAGGGAAGCCCCCACAGTCAGCTTCTAAACCTACTTGACTGGGATCTAGACTTACTAAAAATAACATAAACATTTCACAGGGCTCCCTATTCTCTTTGGTATTCAAGATCTGTCTCTTCTAGTCTAACACTCCTGGTTAGACTGTGTGACCTTCTTGGAAGCTGGACAGTGTAGAGTCAGGACAGGGGAGGAAGTATGGCTGTAGTCACACCTTTTGAGATATTTTACTCACTGAGCAGAGACTGAGTCATTGAATACAGGGGAGAAAATACAAGCTGTGTTACTCAGTTTCTGCTTCTACCTTTTCATCTCATGGGCAAGAAGTTGTTTATTACGAACTTTGAGAGTCAGAAAACAGTTCATCAAGAGTCCACAAATTACCGACTCTTTCAGGTGGAAAATAACTTCATATCAATGCTTCTCAGCTCTACTTGGACACACAGGTGACAAAATCGTTTATAGTTTGGTTGATTAAGAAGGAACATGAGGGCTTCCCTGGTGGCGCAGTGGCTGAGAGTCCGCCTGCCGATGCAGGGGACACGGGTTCGTGCCCCGGTCCGGGAAGATCCGACATGCTGCGGAGCGGCTGGGCCCGTGAGCCATGGCCGCTGAGCCTGCGTGTCTGGAGCCTGTGCTCCGCAACGGGAGAGGCCACAACAGTGAGAGGCCGGTGTACTGCAAAAAAAAAAAAAAAAAAAAAAAAAGAAGGAACATGAAATTTAAGCATGAAATAGTGGGGACAGGGGGTACTTCCTCTGGATTTAGGATAACAACCTTTTGCTGCCCCAATTCATCCTAGAAATCAGCTGATTCCCATAAATGTCACAGAAATATTCTGCATTTTGTCAGAAAAGAAATATTCTACAAATATCTGCAGCCAGGATCTCTCCCTGTAATTAGCTTCTCATTATGCAGCTCACCATTCCCTCCACTCAAATAGCCTTTATGCTAATTGCATAATATTTCATTGTCAGCAGAATGGGCAACAGTGCTCTTGTTATTGAACAGAAGTTGGATCCTTAATCCAGATCTTTTGTAACATAAAGCTCATTGCCTGGCATATGTTACTTATAAACTTTTGATAGATTTATTGACTATTGTTATAGGTAAAGCACAGAGGTACATTTGAATGATACTTCATATCGAGTGTATTTATATATATTTTTTACTCAACAGTTGGTTTCCTGAATGGCTCAGTATGTCTCTGGATTTCTCTTTCTTACATCTAAAACTATAAATAAATGATGCTAAAATTACTTGTAGAATTTAATAACTCACCAGAAGTTATGAATTATAAAGAAGTCTATATTTAAAATATTTATGGGCTTTTACAATTATTTTCATCTTCCCAAAAGCAATTCTTTTTTTTTTTTTTTTGCGGTATGTGGGCCTCTCACTGTTGTGGCCTCTCCCGTTGTGGAGCACAGGCTCCGGATGCGCAGGCTCAGCGGCCATGGCTCACGGGCCCAGCCTCTCCGCATCATGTGGGATCTTCCCGGGCCGGGTCACGAGCCCATGTCCCCTGCATGGGCAGGCGGACTGTCAACCACTGCGCCACCAGGGAAGCCCCCCAAAGCAATTCTTCTGATTAATAATAGTAATACTTAATAGTTAAACTTTTTGAATCGTTCCTATGTGACAAATAATGTGCTAAAATCTTTACATGATTATTTCATTTAATACAACGTGATTATAAGTAAGATCCTATTATAATTCCTATTCTATAGAACAACTAAGGTTAAAAGGGATTAAGTAAATTGCTAGAAGATACCCAGTTAGCACATGGGAGAGCCAAGATTCAAAGCCAAGTCTTTTTGACACCAAAATCCATTTTGTTAACTACTATGCTATATGTAATAGAATACATGGTCCAAAAAAAAAAAAAAATAGATCCTTTTCCAATTCTAATAAAAGACCAGATGTTTTCAGAAGTAAACCTGGGTTGGATGTGAAACATAAAATAAGACATATACTAAACAATTGCAAAGTAAAGTCTGAAATTCAGAAAAGAAGGAATAATTTTAATAGTCCATTGAGTGAGAATTAGAAACAAAAACAGAAAAAAACCTTTCAGTTTATATTCCTTAGACTTGTCAGGCAAGCTACCCCTGAGGGAATTTTCTTTGTTTTCCACCCCTTTGAATTCTCTTGCATTAGGTATCTGCTTGGCTGACTCTCTCCCTCAAGTCTTTGCTCAAATCATACTTTTGCAAATTGGCCTCCCCTGACCATATGAGTATTAAAAATTTGCCATTCCTCCTCTCACTATTTCTCTGTCCTCTGGTCCTCGTCCTCCTTTCCCTAGCAGACCATGCTCAACTTCTTTATTACCAGCAATAAATACCTTCTGAAGTACATATTTACTAATTATTGTGTTCTTTGTTGTCAGCCTATTCCCACTAGAACACAACTTCCTTGAGGCTAAGTATTTGTGTTTGTTGTGCACCCTGATGTACCCCCAAGCATCTAGAATCAGACGTGGAAAACAGTACACTTATAGTAAATATTTGTGGGATGAATAAAGGTTTAGCAGTGAATTAGAATTTTAAGGGAGTTTATTGCCAGAAAGTGTCAGCGTCTGAAAAGAGAACCATAAATGCTCCTAAGCAAAGGTAATCATCATCCCTTCAAAACATGCCAACAGGAAGAGAGGTGCCAAAGCAATGTATTTCCAGAAAGGGAGTCTTCCTCCTGCTTCCTTGAGGTGTGGCAGGAAGGTCCTCAAAATCAGGCTGTCCCCTGAGGACTTCATTCTAACACAGAGCAGGAAGTCAGTTCACCTCTCCATGGTCCTTCTCCTTCTCTATTTTTCAAATGGAAGGTCTTTTGGTGATAATGATATTGTTTCTCCTTTCCTGTGTATTGTGAGCTTGTTGGGATGATCATATTCATCATTTCGCTGGACCATTTATCATTTTCTGGACCATGAGGAGCCATATTTGAAACCCACCAAGAGAAATTCACAGCCCACAGAGATCTTAAACTCAGAGCACAATTCAGAGCACAATTCAGAAACTGGACATGATTTTGGTGTCTTTCTCTGAAAAGAGGATGATTCATTTTCAGTTGGGCGTAGGTATTTGAATGAGATTAGATATGCCATTTTTGGAGTTAGATATATGAAAAAAAGAAAATGTGTGGATGTGGGCACTGAAGAAGGTGGTTAATAATGAACTATAATTGCTTTCAAAAGTAAATTTTATTGACATGAGACATAATCAGAAAAATGTACAAGTTATAATAGATTTACAACTTTACTATAAAGTGAATAAGCTCACATGATGAACACCTAGATCAGGAATTAAAATTACCAGCATTTCAAAAGCCTCTCTGTCATATACAAATTACAGCTTCTTACCAACCCAGGAGTGATGACTCTCATGACCTCTAATACTCATAGTTACTTTTGCTTATTTTGGGCTTTAATAAATGGAACCATGCAGTATGTATTGTTTTTGTACCTGGCTTCTTTTGAACAATATTAGGATTGTAAGATTCATTATGTTGTCTCAGTACCAACATTTCTTTCCATTGTCATTGTTGTATAGTTTTCTATTGAATGAACATACCACAATTTATTTATCCATTCTACTGCTTATAGACATTTGGTCTTTTTTTTTTCAGTTTGGGGCTGTGCAAACATCCTTGTCCATATCTTTTAATGTGTATATGCATTTCTACTGGTTATTTATCTAGGAGTGGACTGTAGATTTGCTGGGTCATAGGATATATACTCCTGCATATATTCAGATTTGGTAGATAGGAGTAAGCACTTTTTTAAAGTGGTTGTACAAATTTATACTCCCACCAGCCAGGTATGAGGGTTCCAGCATTTTACAGATGTTATTATCAGTCATTTTATTGATAGTTTTAGCCACTCTAGTTAAACTGATTTTAATTTTCATTTACCTCCTGACAAATAAGTGTGAGCACATTTCCCTTTTTTATTTTTGTCCATCCAGCTATTCTATTGTCCTGTAGAATTTTATACTTCTTTCTTATTGACTTGTAAGTGTTTATATATATATATAAATCAGTCCTTTGTTAATATATGAATTGCAGATATCTATTCCCAGACTACGGATTAATTTTTCACTTCCTTAATGCTATCACTTGGTGAACAGAAATACTTAATTTTAATGAATCAATTTATCCATCTCTTATTTTATGGTTTCTGTGTTTTAATTAAGAAATGTCTGCTAACCCCAGGATCATATATATATATATTTTTATAATATTTTTCAGAAGATTTATTATTTTCTCTTTTACTTATGGAATTGATTTTTATGTAAATTATTATCTAGAGGTCAAGGTTTTTTCCTATTCAATTTATATTTAAAACAGCACCATTTATTGAAAAACACCATCCTTTCCCTATTGCTTTGTAACTACACTTTTGACAAAAATCAAGTGTTCGTATATGTGTGGGTCTCTTTCTAGACTATTTTGTTCCATTAGTCTATAGCTTTTCACCAATACTATCCTGTTTTAATATTGTTAATTTATTACAAATGTTAATTTATGACAGTGCAAGTTTTCCAACTTTATTTTTTTTCAGGAAAGTTTTGGCTATTTCTTAGACATTCACAGGAAAGAAATATATATATATATATATATGTAAAATCATATTGATATTTTCCATTAAAAATTCCTGTTAAGATTTTGATTCACATTGCATTGTTTTAATGCTTTTTCTCATATTTTAAGGGTTATTTATGTATTAGGGATAAAGACCTTTATTATAACATATATTACTAATTAATTCTTGAAGTCCGTCATCTGTCTTTTGACTTTGCTTGTGTGTTTTTTAGTCATATACTTTTAAATTTCAATTTGGCCCTCATATTCTTTCAAGAGTTATTCTCCAAGGAAAATATACAACAGTGACTAAAAGAGGCATATAATCAAGGCATTTCAGTATTTTATTTTCCCTTGCTTATTACTTTTATGGAGTCTTCATCTGTAAATTTCCATCCGTACAACAGAGTCTTCATTCAGTGCATCAAGAGTGCAGTCCGCATCTCCCAGAAGCATTTGTGAAATCTGCACAGAGTACACACCACATGGGTAAATCGCTGTGGAGAACTAAAGCAATTTCCATTGAGTGCTTAGTTAATTCACTCGAGTAGATAAATATCTTTTGAAGATTATTAAATTGTTGCATTGAGTTTTTGTAGCAAACACAAATGTGTTCTACTATTACATAATTTACCTCTTACGAAGGAAGTACTTTAAAGAATATGAATGAGTCCTTAAAAACTGTACAAAGCATTGGATATTTGTACTTCAAACTATTGAGATGTAAATACAACATTCATTACCATCAGAACAAGTGGTGTTTCATTCAACGTATAAAGCATGGATTTAATGAAACCAGTTTCCTGTGTTATTCTTTTGACAATTTTTATGTATGTTATTGCTTCATCTAAGTAATTCAGTGTATTCTTTTCTGTGCTCCTCTCATTTGCCAATTAATTATCTAAATACAAATAAATGCCATTTAAAACCTCAGTTGATATATAAGAACCTTGTTCTTCAATTTTTGAATTCCATGTTAAGCACTTAGATCTGTGAGACAATAGGCATTTAGTAGACAAGTTGATTTAAACTGATCCCAGATGAATCAGGAGCAATGTGAACTTAGAAAAATTATTTATAACTTTCTTTTTAAATGCATGTATTTACATTTGGTTACAAAATATAACCACTGTCATTATAGACATTTTGGAAAAAAAGAAAAAGATGAAAAAAATTCCTTCTGGTTCCAACATATTTAAACACAAATGGTGTTGGCATTTGGGTGCAGCTTCCTATCTATTAGTCCATACATAGAGAATTTTTACACATGTATTATGTACTATTTTTTACACATATGTATATTACTTTATGTTTCTCCATTTATAATACTATATACTATTTTATTTCACCAGATGTAAAATAACTTAACATGTCTGTATTTTTTCAATATTTTAAATTGAATTCACTTTTTAATTGAATGCAATCTTTTCATTTGAATCTTTAAATATTTATGGAAATCATTATAGAAGAGAGGAAAGTATAGTTAAAATTTTTAAAATCAGATACATTAATTAGGAAGATTAGTTGCCATATTTTATTTGTTTAGTCTCATGTGGTATTATTAAGAATAAAAAATGTTGTACACTGAATGGTTGGCAGAATTACATATTCTTCTTTAGCAGTTAATGGTAATGTTTACTTTTCTAGGATGCATATATTTAGATACTGGTTCTCCTATCTCAATCATTTTTGCTTAGTTTGTATATTTACCAATTCCTTTGTAATTACATGGTCTATTCAAGAATGTATGAAGAATAAAAGAATAAGTTATTGCCAAATTCTGCTCCATGTAGATTTTACCAACTGCCATAATTCAGATCCTTTTCACCAGAATTTAATTACAGTGATACGCTTCTAATGTGTCTTCATCCAAACACTGTCCACTCCATTGCCAGATGAATCTTCTTAAAATATGTCTTTCATAATAACTTTACTGTTTACAGTTTTCAGAGGCTCCACATTACTTCTTGGGTAAAGTCCACTCTGGGCCCTGAAGACTTTCTGCTTCTGACTTCAGTCTAACTATCTGGATTTTTCTTACATTCATTCTTTCACTGCACCATCTCCCATCTGTGCTTTGTTTTGGCTTGTTACTCAGCTGCTTAGAATGCCCTTTCTCTGTTCAGTTCTACCTTTAAATATTTAATGCCAGGTAAAGTCTCAATTCTTTTGTGAAGTTTTCTTTATGGACTTGTAGCATTTGTAAACATGGATTTACCTCATCCTTAATCATATATAGCATTAGGCAATCATATATGACAATATCATATATGATATTAGGATATCAAATTTAATCTATAATTGTTTATACACTGGGAACTGTGGACAATAGAAATATTAAATTGATCCACAATCTTGGGAAATGTACTATCTAGATCTGCACTGTTCAGTTGGGGAGCCACTTGCCACCTGAGGCTATTGAACACTTGAAAATGTGGCCAGTGTGACAGAGGAACTGAGTTTTAAATTTTATTAAATTTTAACTAATTTGCTTTTAAGTTTAAAATCTGAAGGAGTGTAAAGTGTTTTTCTGTTAAATACAACTGTGTTGTTTTGGTAGGATTACATTTTACTTTCCTTGTTGCATCACATAGATATTATTGCATGGAAGTGTGTGTAAGAAGGAGGTAAACATTTCTCCTAGTATTACAAATCAACACATCATCCATCCAGTCAGGAACAATAGACTGCTTCCATTCCAGTGATGTTTTATTTGAGGTTTTAATTCAGACAGCACAAGTTACAGTGATATCTATTTAATTGGTAATATAATGGGAATACTTATTAACATTTTAGTTATAATATAATTAAATTATTTTTCTAGTTAGAAAATAAGTATAGACATATTTTTAAATTTAAAATAAAGACATGTTACTGGTGTAAAATCAAGTTGCAGAAGCTAGCCCTACGTCTGGAAGAGCTAGAGAGAGAGACCAAGAGACAGGGACAGAGAAGGAAACAGAAACTGGAAGAAGATACATGACAAATTTCACATGAACGACAATCAGTTTGCTGTAGCAGAGCAAAATGTAAAGCTATTTGTTGTAAAAAAAAATAAGTAATAAACTGGGTAATATTAGAGGCATTTTCAGCAGACACATAATGAATTTGATAAGAACTTTCCTTGCAACAGTGAAAAGTCAAAAAAGAATAAACGAAATTAGTCACCTAAAGGCAGAATAGTCTGACCATCACAACGAAAATATTATTAAAATTCTAACAGACTCTGAGTTTGTAACTGTGGCCAGCTATTAAGTGTTTTGTATTAATGTACAAAGAAAAAAATTTTAATGGAGATATATGAAGGAAGACATTACTTCAGATATGGAAATTTTGTTAGAAAATCTTGAGGAAAGCCTAGAAAAGTTATATTATAGAAAGTGAAATATCTATAATTAAGCCACCAAACAGTTGTTTCATAATACAACAGCTTTCTAATAATATCAATGATAAATTGAATACAAATTGGGTATACTTTTCTTCCCTGCAATAGAGGCTTATGGTAGAAACTGTCCGATTAGCACTGTGAGTACCTTTTGTCTCAAAGAACTTTTAAATATAGAAAGAAATGTTGATTCACGGCTGAATGGCACAATTAAGACCCAGTTCCTGAACCCAAGGAACTCATAGTCTAATTAGAAAACATATGTAAATAAATAATCAAAGTATGGAAACCTAAGAGCTAAAAAAATGTAGGTTCAAAGCACTATGACTCTATAGAAGAAGGAATGACTAAAGTACCCACTATAACATGCTAGCAAGCAGAGAAATCCTCTTTGAGACTAATGTAATAAATGGAATTTAAACATTTGAATGTAGAGCAGTGGAAAAAAATGTTAGTGGGAAAGAGATGGTAATAATAAAATTGAAGGTGAAGTAAGAAATTTGAGAGAAAATGAATTAAACTATGTCCAGTGGGTTTGGATGGAAGTTTCATGTGAAATTCACATTGAGAGAAAAGGATGTGATGGTAAAAACTCCTAGGTTTGCTGCAGACTTTGAGGGCAACCAAATGCAGTAATGTAAAAGCATGCATCTCATCACATCAGCCTGTTTTAAAGATACTCTTTACCTTGCGTTGGTGTTTGGAGCAGGACAATCTCTAGACAGAGATACAGAGAAAGCAGCTCTCAGAAGAGTTAATATGGTTTGGGACTGTCTCACTGGTCCTGCTTTGGGGTACTCAAGTGATCTTTTGAGACCCATCATTTAAACTATTATATTATCGATGTAATGTGCTTATTTGAAATTATGCACCTTCCTTGCATTAATTGGTTTTTGCCAAATATGTCATTAATAGGTTGCCCTTTTGAGGATGTGAAGCTTTTGGTAAATTATCCCAGAGAATTTTTGCTTTCTAAATAAATGGCGAAAACTACTACTTTATAAGTGGATGGTCATTTTAGGGATTACAAGGCCTGGAAACAACGATAAACTGAGGGTCTTGGGTGTTTTGAGAGATAGAAGTGAATCATTAGACTGTTGAAAATTCTCTACAAACATTTCTGTGCCAAAAAGAAGATTTAGAACTCTCCAATACTCAAGGAGTGTCCCCTAAATGGCCAGGGTTGACTGATAGAAGAAGTGGTCACCTTCTATATCTTTATCTACATACTGCAGTTCTCTACACTTCCCCTCGTTGTAGAGATGAGCATCCTGGGTCATTGCTCAATAACCAACCTTAGCCACGGGCACAATGCTTTTGAATACATAATACTCCATCCATTACATACACTTATAAAGTCCCTATTATGACACAGGCCATTACATTTTGTGACCAAGTGAAGATTCTGAGTTGTTAAAACTCAGTATATGGATATATCCCAGTCATAAGAAATGAACATGATACTCATTCTTTTAGGGGCAATTAGCTGGATTTCATGGGAAGATTTTATACCACATTCTAATTTCTGACAAAGTGTAAAATGATGCCACTTTAGTGGGATGAATAAGACTAAATTTATTGTAGCGCCTTTCTTGTGAAAGTTCAAAGTACTTCATAGTCTATAATTTCATTAATCTTAACACAGTTCCTCTAAGACATTAATTGTAATTCATTCCACAGCTTCTCAGATTCTTCGGTTTAATAGGAGAAGACCTGACAGGACTGAGAAATAAACAGGACTTGGTAATTGATATCTGGTAGAAGGGGAAAGAATTCTGAGTCACCGACTGGGAATTAACAGATGCAGAAGCTATGCTAAATAAAAATCCTAGGAGATTGACTATAGAGCCAGATGATATTTTATACATTGTGGACAGTGTATAAATACTGGAAATATATTTCCAATTTTCTAAAACCTAGCATTATGATACAAAAGTTCCTCTCATTATAAATTACAAAGGAAAAAGAAGAAACAATGGTATGGCAAGATTCTGTTGTATGATATCTTTTATGGGCACTTTCCATAAATATTTATGTATTTTTGTTATTGTGAGATGAATCTAATATGATTTTCTAATGAGATATTAATTTAATCTGGATTTACAGTACAATTTAAAGATTTTTCCACAGAAACACTGACACTTTATTGCACCTGATTTGACTTACTTTTATGAGTCGTGGATGACAAACCTTTCAACTAGGCAGATCTCACGTTGGCATACTGGATTTTGATCACATGTGGCATTAAGTATCAAAAGTATATTATTCATTCAACATATATTTATTAAAGGTCTGTCATGTATAACTACCAACTCCTATATAATCTCTTGGAACAAAAACCTCAATCAGAAATAAAAGGACTTGGGGGCTTATACTTGCATATCTTCAAACAAGTAATATTGGCCCCTGTGAGTACTTTTGTCTCACTAGTAAAGTAGGTAGGAAAAGGCCTGTGGGTTTGCTTTTTTTTTTAACTTATAGGGTTTGTAAAGAACAAATGAGATAATTCATGTAAAAGTCATTTTGAAATTCTAAAATTCTAAATTCTAGTTGTAAGTCACTCTTTTATATATATATATATTTATTAGATCAATAAGACTAATGAATTCAGACAATGACCTCTAGTTTCTTATAGTATTTCTGCATGGAAAATAAACAACAAGTAATTTCCTATGTCTATAGCAAAGAAGAGAGAAAAAAATCAAGTGGTGATTTCTGTTTAGCTCACATAATTATTTAAGAAAAGACCTTTTATCTTACTATATTTTATCCTTTCTTAGGTAAATGTTTGTATCTTTTTTGTTTTTGAATTCTCTTTGCTCTAGCCAAAGGCTTGGCAGAAAGTAAGTGCTTAATAAGTTGTTTTAAGTTTGTTAATATATTAATGTATTAATAAGCTCTTGGCAGATAGAAGAAACTCTTAGCAATGAGCCAGAGTGTTCTGGTAAAGGCCAATGTGACTATAATAGTCATAGATATTAGAAATCATAACTACAATCATGATTTTGTAATGGTCATTATTTTAATAGTATGCTAAAGTTGGTTCAGTCTTCATAAATTACAAAAGATATTGGAACACAGAACAATTAATTGGTGTGCTAAGTGTGCCTGATGATTTACCAGAAAGCCGAAGAAAGCTTAGCAGTAGAATGACTCACACTTCATACACTTGGAGAATGATATCCTAAATCGTTAGGGCAATGCAGAGAACTCTACTTAGATGAGACTAGATAGAGAAATCAAGATAAATGAACTCTGGAAAAATGAATTCATACCTAAACCTGGAGAATAAAAATATTCTTCAACTGACAAGAATAATACATTGAAAATGCACAGAGGCAGAATTTTTTATGCAACACCATGTGAATTCTGCATAAAAAGTCCAATAAAAATGAAATTCTGAAATGTTCCATTGCATATGACAACTGAAGCTATTCGTGTTCTAGGTACCCAAACTTTATCCACAAACTCTGGATAGAGGAAAACAGTGTGGCTGTGGAATATGTATGTAGAAATAAGTTGGTGAATTAATTTTGTAATAGATAAATCTTTCAAAAATCAAAACTCTGTGTTTATTGTTATGTCTTCAATATTAATTCTGAGATTTCATTTTTCTAAATAATTTGACTCCATGTTCTCTGGAGTAAAATACTTCTCTATGTAAAAATAAACAATAATTACTACTACGTTTTACACAATAACTTCTGACTTATATCTTTATTACACATGTAGAAAAAGTCAGAATTCTATACCATTCAACATCCTCTATAACATACCCCAAGCAGGTATTTCCAGCTCATTTCTGAACATTTACTCCTGTTTTGCCATATTTTTTTGTCATCCAGAATTAGCTCACAATTTAAGAGCTTTAATCAAAGCTTCCTCTTATCCCCTAACAAAAACAGAAAAACTCAAACAACAACAATAAACTGGGTCAGACACACAGCATATGCTATGTGAGTTCCTTGACACCTGACATTTTGACTTGTGGTTACACCTATGTTGGTTCTGTACTCCATAGTTTGGCTTCATTTTGAGTTATAACCAGCCATGTTCAGAAGAAACGCAGTTGGAGTAGACAAGATATTAAGACATATCCTCTAGGGAAATTCTCTATGCCATGAAAAATAAAGTTGACAACCAGAGATCAATGCCTTGGTAATAAGAAACCAGCCACAGGGGACTTCCCTGGTGGCACGGTAGTTAAGAATCTACCTGCCAATGCAGGGGACAAGGGTTCGAGCCCTGGTCAGGGAAGATCCCACATACTGCGGAGCTACTGAACCCGTGCGCCACAACTACTGAAGCCCACGTGCCTAGAGCCCGTGCTGCACAATAAGAGAAGCCACTGCAAGGAGAAGCCCACACACCACCACGAAGACCCAACGCAGCCAAAAATAAATAAATTTAAATAAATGGGTACCAGTTAGTCAGGACCTAAATTTTGGAACGTTGCTTTAGCTAAAAACAACAAAACAGAATGACTTCTGAAGGACCCACACTATAAAATACTCCCATTAGTGTTAATAACTGAGAATGGGAGAACCATGTATCTTTAAAACAAAAATTACTGTTAATGGTTTTAGCCTATTCCTACAAGATTGTAAGAACACAGTATAATTACCTTCATATGTATGAAGACAAATCCATTTGATAAATATAAATTGGTTACTTTCTAAGGGCTTTTTGCTTTTCTGGGCACTGGAATTCCAGGATCGTCATGGTGATTGAGTGAAATAGTACACTGTAAAGGTTAACAATTTGGGTTTTGGCTCTGGAATTATGCTGGATTTGCCATGAGGCTCTGCTTTGCAGTTACTAGCTTCTGGGGAGGTGACTGAGCCTCTCTGAGACTCGGTTTTCTCATTTGCACAGTGGAGGTTTTTAATGTCTCATAAAGCAGTGAATTAATAGGGTACAAATGTTGGAAATTGCTGAACACTACCTGATGCATAGCTAAATAATTAAATAAGGAAATAAAGAAAAATGATTAAATAATTAAATAAAGAATAAAGAACTAAATAAATGGCTCTGTTTTTGGACCTAGGTTTTAGGCCATCTGCCCATTTGGGAAGGTTTCAAAATATCTTTACAGATTTCCAGAAGGTAGTCACCTAAACTGAAGTCTTCCTTTACGTTTTGTCCCATATACATTTTGGGGGCTCTTTCTTTCATTCTATTCTGCATCATTCACTTTTTTTTTTTGCGGTACACGGGCCTCCCACTGACATGGCCTCTCCCTCCACGGAGAACAGGCTCTGGACGCGCAGGCCCAGCGGCCACGGCCCACGGGCCCAGTCGCTCCGCGTCATGTGGGATCCTCCCGGACCGGGGCACGAACCCGCATCCCCCGCCTTGGCAGGCGGACCCTCAACCACTGCGCCACCAGGGAAGCCGCATCATTCACTTTTGCAATATGAGATTTTTCTTTTGCACGTATAGTTTTTTTTATGCTTAAAACAAATTTTCAAAGTGTCTTAAGCCTATTTTATCTAGACCATTAGGCTTCATTGTTTTAACAATAACAACAAATAAATGTAACTGAAATAATAAACTTTTAGTGAAAATATTGGGATATGTTTTAAAAAACAGATTTATTGAGGTATAATTTATATGCCTTAAAAGTCACTTAATGTAAGTGTACTGTATAGATTAATGATTGTAGTACATTTATAGTTGTATGATCATCGCCACAATCTAGTTTTAAAACATTTCCACCATCCCCAAAAGTGCACTCGTGCCCTTTTGCAGTTAACCCCAGCTCCTACCACCAGCTCTTGGCAACCACCAATTTATCTTGTCTCTATAAATTTGCCTTTTCTAGACATTTCTTATAAATATACTTATACAGTTTATAAACTATTGCATCTGGCTTCTTTCACTTAGCATACAGTTCAAGGGGTTCATCCATATTGTGACACGTATCAGTGCCTCTCTTCTTTTTGTCGCTGCATTGCTTTATTTCATGGATGCATATATTTTGTTTATTCATGCACCAGCTGATGGACATTTGGATAATTTCCCCTTTGGGGATGTTATGAATAATGCTTCTATGAACATTAGTGCACATGTCTTTTTGAGAATGTATGTTTTCATTTCTCTTGGGATTGGAATTGCTGGGTCAGAGGATAATTTATGTTAACTTTATAAGAAACTGCCAAAGTGTTTCACAGAGTGGCTATGCCACTTCAGTTCCTATCAGTAATGCAAGAGGGTTCTAGTTCTCCACATCTTTGCCAACACATGTTATTGTTTGTCGTTTTAATTATAGCCATGCTAATAGATGAGAATTTATTAGTAATTTTTATATATTTCATTGTGATTTTATTTTCTATTTTCCTAATGATATTGAATATCTTCCATCTTCTTATGTGGTTACTAGCTATTCGTATATCTCATTTTTCTTTTCTTCTTTCTTTCTTTCTTTTGTCTATTCAAATCTTTTGACCATATTTTTTTTTTTTTTTTTTTGCGGTACACGGGCTTCTCACTGTTGTGGCCTCTCCCGTTGCGGAGCACAGGCTCCGGACGTGCAGCCTCAGCAGCCATGGTTCACGGGTCCAGCCGCTCTGCGGCATGTGGGATCCTCCCGGACCGGGACACGAACCCGTGTCCCCTGCAACGGCAGGCGGACTCTCAACCACTGCGCCACCAGGGAAGCCCTTGACCATATTTTATTTGAGTTCTTTGTCTTATAATTGAGTAGTAAGTGAACACATTTTTAAATGGTAAACTCTATAAAAATATTTGTATTCTATTGAGCCCTCATTCAAGGAGAATAATAAAAACAGTTATGTGGGGGAATTTTTAGCAAAATTAAATTAGAAAATGTTGATGTTTCTCAGGTAAGAGGTGTATGGGAATACCCTGTCAAGAGCTAGTTCAAGGACATCCATCAAGGATTGGGCTTCACTTTTATTATGGTGTGGCCTCCTCCATCAGGTTTGTAAGCTAGCTGATGCATCTCTAGGCATCACACCAGTATTCCAGGCAGAAAGAAAGGAGAAATGTGAGGGATAAAAGGCATGTGACATCCTGATTTGGGTTGCTTTTATCTGGCCATCCTACCTAGCACAAGTCTGCTTATATCCAGTTGCCCAGCATTGGGTCCAATGACCATCCCAAGCTGCTACACAACCTGAGATGGGGGGTATTTTCAATGTGCCTATTGCTGTGAAGGAATCTTTTATTAAAGAAGAAGAAAATATTAGCAGGTGGGCAACCAAGGTTGATGGGGTTATATTTATGCAAAAATATATCTAAAGGATGTTCATCACAGAATTATTTGTAATAGAAAATTTAATAAACATTAATTAGGAAATGGAATTAACTAATTATGCAGTACCTATCACATAGAATTTTATCATATTAAAATTTCATTTAAAAGATTACTTAATGATATGGGAAAACATACTTATTATGTTAAGTAAAGAAATGATATACCAAACAACATATAAGCTTTTTAAGGTTTACAAGCAGGTGTATCAAATTTTAATAGTATTTATGAATATGTAGGAAAATTAAGTAGAACGGTCATTTTTTCGCCTACTTTTGTTAATTTTCAAATTTTTTTCTAATGGACTTGAAACACTTATATTTGTCAGAAAAAAAATTCAGTATTTAAATTAAATAAACTTGAGGTAGAGACAGAAGTAAATATTGGCAGAGTATACCCTATGGTGTCATCATAGAGTGTTAAAAGCAGCAGGATGGGAAAAAGTTTCAAATTTGTGTCTTGCCCAGGAAGTTGGCATACTTGAGTGGACATACTGTGGTTAGTAATAAAATACATGACGACATTAGGAATCAAAATAAGGAGAAGGAAAAACAAGTGCCAGGAACTAGGATTGAAGACAGAGGAGAAAATGGGAGAAAAAAAGCCATGCTTGATGACCTCTGCAGCTTACTGGGCTGTTCTTGCCTGTTAGAGAATCTCTGGTTGTGAAGTTATTATTCATGTTATTATTCTCCTAGATTTTCATTGCTTTGAGGAAGTAACATACTCCAGGGAATATCAGCAAATGGATACGTATTCAGTTTGGCTCCAATACTTATGGACACACATTATGTAAGGGCTTTAAGATACTGAAAGATCTGTTTTGCAGGAGGGTTAGAAGTTTGGGATCAGTATCGCCTAGGCAGGCAGAGCACAGCGGGTCTGGTGGCAGGAGAATGCCAAAAGAGAGTTAGGTCATCTAAAATGTTTGAATCCCTTGGAAGTCTACTTCCATCTATCAGCCAGCTCTTCATCTTTCTATTACAGCATAGTCTAGCATCTGGTACATATGAAGGACTGCAAGTGTTTGTTGAATGAGCCAATTAATTAATGAGTGTGAGAGGTCCCCTCTAGGACCTGAGATACTTGTTTAGGTACAGGACTTCAAATGAGGAGAGGCAGAAAAAATAGAGTGAATTGTTTTCATGACAGATGTGGCTAAAGGATCCCTTTATAGGATGCCATATAATTTTTGTATAACAATGATGCTAACCTTTGCTCCAAAGGGTAACAATGTCATGTGAGAACAACAAACTGCCTCAGGGGATGGTGGGGCAGATTTTCCCTACGACCTAGTTGCCATGCACTCTACCTACTTCATAATACAGATTCAACTAGGGATTGAATTAAAGCCTGTTTTGCCTGCTGGAGCAAGCCTAAGAGAGATCTAGTTTATTTCACAATTTTTACTTGACTCCAAACTACTTATTTTATTTTAAATTAATTTTCTCTCCTACTTTTTCTTAGGGTAGACTTTTGCAAATCTATAAATTGTTAAGGGAACCACTAATTATTTCATTTGTATATTACAAAAACAAGCATATCTTGGAATTTATTTACTAACGGATTTTTGGTAGTTCTTATTAATGTCCTTATTTCCCCCACACATTTAAAATTTTGCATTGAATAATCTCTTTGAGTCTCAGAATTTTTCTTTTTTTAGTTATAGTTGCCAGACTTAAGGCATTCTCGCTGGCTCTCTTGCTCACTCTCTCTCTCTCTCCTCTTTTAATTAAATTTAAATTTAATGAAATTGGAAGGTATTTAATTACAGATATGTACTAGTCAACTCATACAGATTTTACTTGTCATTCCAACAATTATTGGTAACAAGTAGGAGGTAATAGTAAACAGAGCACTTCCCAGATGGGAAGACTAGAATTCAAGTCCCAGAATTTCCATGATATGTTACTTGGTTGCTACAGAAAAGAACCAAGTATAAACAGAATGGAGTAGAAGTTAAAAATGGGCCCCAGTAGAAAAGAAGAGATAAATAAAGGCAGTGAGGGAGTGGCCAGAGAGCTAGGAAAATGATCCCAAAGGGCAAAGTACCACAATATTTTGAAGGTTATTGAGGAAAAGGGGAGCTGTTAAAAAGCCACTGGGGGTCAGTGTAGGCTCCTGGGCCAACTAGGAAGTTTCTGGGTGCCTTTGAGTGCAGTTTAAATTGAGTGGAGACAAAAGTTTGATTTAAAGAGGTTAAAGAGTAGTTGGGGTTATCATAAAATGAGATCAGTGAAGTGGAGGTGATGAGAAAAAGACAGAGCAACACTTTGAGGGGACAGCAAAGTCAAAGCAAGTTTTTGAGTTGTTTTTTTATCGATGGGAAGACACCCAAGATTATTAGACAAAGGGTCAGGTGTTGCAGAGATTGAGGGATCCAAGAGTAGAAAGAAAAAGAGGGATTAAGGCCAAGCAATGAAGAAATTTGGAGACTATGGAATTAAGAGTAAAAGTTTCTACTTGAAGAGAAAGAGGGAAGAAGCATCATTTTCAGAGAGAGGCAGGAGGGAGCAATGAGGGAGCAAATGTATAGGGATTTAAAGTGGGGGAAAAGGAGTGTGTAAAGTTTAAATGGTGAAACACCAGTCATTAAAATAGTACTCTCAGTGGAGGGCTAAGGGAATGTTTTGATGGAAAAAGGAAGGTACAGAATGTGTGTGCAATATGGTCACTATCGCTTTAATAGAAAGAAAAAAAATAGAGAAAGTGAGGGAGAGAGGAAGAAAAGGAAGGAAGAAAGGAAGGAAGGAAGGCAGGGAGAGAGGGAGGGAGGGAGGGAGGAAACTTACAGTTCTGCATAAACAAAAGGCTGGAAGGAGATATAACATGAGACTAACAAGGAGAGGAAAGGAGGCATCCTGGCCAGTGAGGGCAACCCCAAAGGGAGGGAGGTATGAATTCTTTTGGGGAGATGGGAAACTAAATCAAAGAATCTCAGCCACCATGGCCATTTTTGAGCACACTTGATTTAGAAATGGCAATAGCTGTAGGGACCGTTCAATTCTATCAGGGGTATTTTGGGGGATTGTGAGTTCTTCTATTTCTGCTAGTATAGGATAAGGTAGGGTAGTTATATTGATTACTATAGAACAAAGAAGAGTCCCAGTAGAAGGCTGGTGCTTGTGCAAGATGATGTGCAATAAGGATTAGAGGTATTAATAGTTTGACTTAACTAAAGACTGATGAAACAAATGTCAGTAAACAAAGATATAGAAAGGAGTTGGGGAAAGATGTATTTCCCTTTAACAGATCACTGCTTAAAACTATAACCATTATAATATTCAGTAGTATTAAAAAGTACTGTAGCAAACCTCAAAAGGAAAAAGTCACAGAGGCAACATTCAGAGACAGATGAATTTGCAAAGGAGTTGAAACATCTTAACGTGAAAGTAGAGGCAACTTATAAAACTCAAATCCCACAGAATCTGAAGTTCATAAAAAACAGGGTGCTTTTTACTTATACGTGATATAGATGCAGTGGAGTTAGATGAACTCCAAGAAGATCCTTAGTCCTCAAGTTCCCCCTTTATTATTGGCCAAAATTATTGCCAAAATGCTCAGAATTTCAATATTAAAAACAGATTCCTTTGTTCGAATACTTTCCATTAAAAGTTAGCAGAACTTCCGGTTAATGTTGGTGGATTGAATGGACACACGTGTTTATAAGGGTTTTTACCCACAAGAGTACAGGAGGGGGATGATAGTGACACAATTCTGCAAACTTAAAAGTAGATGGGCACTTGGAAATCAACTTTGCAGGCTGCAGAAAACTCAAAGCTCAGCTGATAGCACGTTACCCAGAAATAAGTTGATTTGCACTGCAAAACCTGAGAAAGCTCAGGAATTGGATCCAAACTCTTAACAGTGAGATTCAACGGAGGCTAGAACAGGAGGTATTGTTAGTTGCCTACATAAGAAAAATTCAGATTTCTGTTTCTGAGGTTCCATGCAATATAAAAAGATTTAGGAATAAAGACAAGTCACTTAAGAAAGTTTCTGTGTACTAGATTTCCAAATAAGTTTTGACTTGGACTAGATTCAGAAAAACTGTTCCTCCATATCTTTGGAAGTTTGCAATGCATACCCATTACACTTTCAAAACCAGCACTTTTTTCCCCCACAAGTGAAGTTTTATATATTGGCAATCTTTCATTATAAAATAGGAGCTAGAGTTTTTAGCTTGAGTCATCCTTCTAAATAGGCAGCTGGTCTCTTTTGCCAGCTGATATTACATATTAAATTGTCCCCCAGATATTTCATTAAAATGGCTTGTGGCATACACCCTGCATTTACCTCATGTCCCTTTTGTGGCTCATTGTCAATTCACACAATGGAGAAGTCTGGGTGGCAGCTGCAGATTTTCTGGTTCTCAATACACACAGCATATTTGTCAGCAATTACGTCTCAGCCTCTCTTTCTGTATTTGTATTCTCATTACAAAGTAGTGATGGCAAATTAATTATTCCAATGATCTGGACTGGACACTCCCTTCCCTATAATGCATACTGAACTCCTTCCAATTCGCAGATCATTCTAAGCACCAAGAAGCAGAGATAAGGAAACTGCAGCCTCCGTATATTTTGAAATTCTTTGTGGCTCCCAAAATTTCTTCCTAAAGATAGCATTCTTTTATCTTTAATGTCCAGATAAATTTGCTACACATACTCATTGCCTTCAAAGAGCACTTTTCAAATTTTTCAATTGTATACTTTTAACGGTAGAAGAGAGTAAATACTCATCCTTGGAAGGGTTAAGAACACAGCATACTATCATGGAAAGGGTGAAAAAAATTTTAATCCCAAGTTTTAGCTTAAAACTTTACTAGCTTTACGTTCTAATAAAAAAGATCATTTTTTCCATGTCATCATAATACTCAAATTACTGCCTAGGGGGGAAAATGATGGTACAAATCTTGCGTGAAATATATGCTACGAATTTGAGGAGACCTTGGCACATCCTCTCATATGCCTGAGCTCTGTGCATTCCAGATTTCAAAAGCAAGGGGAAAGATTCCTCACAAGAAGTCATGTCTTATGTTCCCTCCATATTCATTAAAATTTCTTTCTTTTTCTATTATCCCCTTGATACTTCATGTCCCTTTACCTTTTCTGAATCTGGCAGATATTGATGGTTTCCTTATAAATCCTTTCTGGTGACCATCTATAGTTTTGTCCTCCGATGACTTTTTAAATTTCAGAATTCCAAATTAATTATTGTAAGGATGTAAATGTATATTTAGCATAGTTCCTAGGTGTGCAGGCTTGAAAGTCAGACAATCTGGGTTTGAACCACAGCTTCTTCATTTTCTTGAGATGTGAATTTGAGTTTCCTAACTACTCTATTCTTTAGTTTTCTTACCTATAAAATGGAGGTGAATATGGCACCTACCTTTTTGGGTTATCATAAAAATTAAATGAAATACTATATGTAAAATTCTTAGAATAGTGCCTGGAAACAGTACAAGTGATCACTATTATTCTTAGATGAGAAAATTGAGCCCAGAAGGAGAGAAGTTCAAACTGCAACAAAGTTTTTAGTAATTTCCAAAAATTACAACCACACATACTTGTTTCTAGAATTCTCCCGTTAAGAAATAGTGAGTAATTTTTTTCTAGCTGGCCACCAGTTCTGCAAAATGTTGACACATCTTTCTATGTAGCCATTCTCAACAAAAAGCCCAAAGCAACAGGCTATTGTGGTCATCTTGATAATGAACTCCGAGAGAGAAAGCAACATGTACAATACATATATTTATTCCTTCATTTGTTCATTCACTCATTCCACACATGTGCCCAAGTACCTGCGGCAGCTTGTTCACATAAATTGAGTGCCACTGAAAGTTTATGCCCGAGTCCATTTTATTACAAACAACATGGTAATCCCTGACCTTGGGTTAGAGCCCCTGTTTCTACTTTTGGGTACATTTATAAGAGCTAACGGTTCAAGTCACAACACTACACTGAATAGATTGAGCTGTATTTTGCAAGCTTAGCTGGACTTGTACTACTGCTGAAAAAATGTCCTCTAGGAGTCCGCCTCTTCCAAACCTTTTTTTTTTTCAAACTCCTCTACTCTACCACTATCCCTTTACTCCTAACTAGTGACTTGTCAAGATTTTATGAAGTTCAAGGTTATTTACAGTAAACAGCCTCAACTCTTCCCTCTCCTTCTTAAAACTGAGTGTATGTGAGCCCATCTTATCCTTTCCTCCTTCTCTCAGAAAAGCAGATGACCCTCTTTGCAAAGGCTAATCCTCATGCCCTAAGTTCTTGATCTTGTTCAAGTTCTTTGTTTCATCAGTTCCTGCATTCTCTCCTTCTCACCTGGCTCCTTTCCTGGCAAAATCAAATCTTCTTCCCAATTCCCACTGTTCACTAAACCCCATTGCTATTAGTATCTCAGTAGAAGTTTCCTCTTTGAACATAACCATGTGTCTTCCACCAAAAGACCTAAATTTGCAAGTAAAAAACATTAGAATTATTTTCCAAACAAATTTAGTTAATAATTTAGTTGCATATTATAAGTAAATAATTTAGATTATTTCCTAATAACTAGATTTAGTTACATGTAGATTTAGTTGTACATTATGAGTAAAATAAAATATACCAGTTCTAAAATAATCTCAAAAATCACAAAATATTTTAAGAAAAGGGGCCCACATAGAAAATAAGGACTAGTTTATTAAGAAGTTTTCATGTTAATCTATTTACTGTGTACTTTCCTGGGATTTGCATGTGCTAGATATTGTAAAGGAGCCACCTCTGTCTGTTAAGAGTTTACCTTCAAAAGATGCTATAAGCTCCTCAACAGGCCAATGAACCACCATGGAGAATGTACAGGAAATGAAGTTGTTTCATAGACTTACATTATCATCTTCCAATACTTTAGGCAAGAAAAGAATCGGTATTAGATTCTCCCAATACTTCAGGCCAGGAAAAACCTGATGTAGAGATGCCGAATTTACCTGCTTTAAAATATTTATGTACTGGAATCTCAAGGGGATACTAAGTGACTCATTAAGTTGGATTTCTTTCACTTAAATTGTGATGATTAGATTTCTGACTCTGTGAACAACGAATACAGATCCACATTTCTCTCCTTCTATTTCATTATTCACTGATAATTTTATTTTATGCTGCTTTGGAATTCATCTCATAAAATGCTGTATGTTCTCACATTGTCTTGTGCTCCTGTTGCCCGATTCTTGATGACATAGAAAAACAAAGGTTCATAGAAAAAAAAAATTGTTCTCTGTTTAGGAACATCTCAAATCTATTGACATTTGAGAATGAGAAAATGATCATGTTTTAATAAAGCTATATCTAGAAAAATGTGTTCTTAAATTACAAAATATTTTATAATAGAGGTATAGAAAATAATAATTTAATAGAATTACAATAAAATAATTCTTAGCTACCTAAAATGTTTACAATAAAGAAATTTGAAATTTAAGTAAAAGTAAGTTTTATATGGAAAAGTTTTTAACATATTAAAAAAATCTCACAGCTTTTTTTCTGTACCCAGACATGAAAAGGTCACCAAAGCTGACCCAGCTCTGTGTTTGGGTAGCATGGAATACTCTACCTGCCACTATAAACCTCTCCTGTTAATAGTAAAATCAATGGAAACTGTAGCCTACGTTTTAGTGCCCTCTCTAATATAATATATCCCACACAATCCTTAATACATTGCAATTTGGCTTCTGCCTGAAGACATTTATATAAGTTTTTCTCTAAGGTCAAGAATTACTTTCATGTTGCCAGATCCAATGAACACTGTTTTGTTGTCCTTTATTTGACTCTCAGCATCACTGACACCTTTCTCCACTTCTGTCCTTTGAAAGGCTCTCTCAGCTTTTGAGATGCCATGCTCTAGGTTTGCCTCTTGTCAAATATTTTTCACTGCTCCTTCTTAGTCACCTTCTTGGTTCCTTTCTTCTACTCCATTCTCAGAATGTCTGGACTCGAAAACAAACATACTTAGACAGGACTTGGGATTCCAGTTGTGAATAAAATGATGAACAAGTGAATACATCATCTATCAATTGATTTGATTTCAGAGCACCAAGACCCTCTATACCTACAAAATTACTCTTGCCACCCCACAGCCTTCTAAGTGATGCCTGAAATGCCCTCAGTGGGAAACAAAGCTTTGCAGGATGATTTCAAATGTGGAAAGAGCTTAGAGCTAGAAGACTTGGGTATTGCTCTAACATACACTAGCATGTAAACCTGGACAGTTCCCTGAGCCTCAATGAGTTTGTTTTGTCACTGTTGTCAGTATAATAATAATAGTGATGATGATAATAATTTGCAGTTATTATGAAAATCAATTATTATATAATAATGTATAAAAAACACTAAATTATAATACACAATACTTGTTTTAGGGTGTAATTGGTCCCGGGTAGGTAACTAATTCACTCTAAAATACAAATGAAATAAGTTTCTCTGTCTGCTATCTTCCTGGACCTTAAAGAAGGATCATGCATATATCAGTCACTTGACATCCAATAAAGGTAAACTTTAGATATTGTAGAACTATACTGGGGTCATTATCTGGGTCTTCCGTGTCTGTTCCTGATTTGATTTCACTCTTCCTCCAATACAGAGGTAGCCCTTGGGCCTGTGGTCCAGGGTTCAGTCCTGCTGTGCTTCTACCCAATCTTGGCTTCATACTACACTCCTCTGAATCCTAGGACTGCCTTGGTGAGAATTCTCTGCCTTTTCCTTCATTCCTCAGATCAGAAATAATTCTGACCATTTTTTTTTCATGTCCATTCACATCAACTCTGATAGACATATAACTGAAGAATAAGGATGAGGATTTCCAATAATTGGAATTAAAGTGAAGCCCAAACGATATGGCACATTCTGGAATGATAGAAGTAACTAAGTGCAGAGAAGATAGAGTGATGAGAGAAGATGTTACTGAAATATGAAAAAGGACAGGGCTCAAAGTCAGATGAATTTTTACATTTTGATTCTTCCTTTCTCTTTTCCTATGGAGAAGTCTTACTCTTATCTATTGAAAAAATTTTTTAAATTTGTTTTTGGCTGTGTTGGGTCTTTGTTTCTGTGCAAGGGCTTTCTCTAATTGTGGCAAGCGGGGGCCACTCTTCATCGCGGTACGCGGGCCTCTCACTGTCGCGGCCTCTCTTGTTGGGAGCACAGGCTCCAGACGCGCAGGCTCAGTAGTTGTGGCTCACGGGCCCAGTTGCTCTGCGGCATGTGGGATCTTCCCAGACCAGGGCTCGAACCCATGTCCCCTGCATTGGCAGGCAGATTCTCAACCACTGTGCCACCAGGGAAGCCCCTTATCTATTGAATTTTGAATGATTAAAGGAGATTCTTATAGATCCTGTAGTTTATTTCTATGTTTTTATAAACCATAAATGGTTTTATACTGTGTGTATTTTTTGGCAACTATTTTTTCACTCAACATTATGTTGGAGAAATTCATGTAGTGCAGCACATTTAGCTCTAGTTCATTTATGTTCCCTACAGAATAGCTCAGTTCTATGTGTATGTTCCTTTACTCATTCATCAACAATTTGTTGAATATTTACAATTCATTGTTTTGGGTTCTGGAAATATAGCACCTAGCTTTTATAAACTTTACATTCTATTTGAAGGGGTTAATAACAAATAGAGTAAACATGGAAATATATGATATGCTGGATGGAGAGAGCAATATGAAGAAAGATAAGAAAGAAAATGGAAAGAAATACCAGGGAAATGGATTGCAATTTTAAATGGGAACTCAGGAAGGTCTCAATTAGATGGAGACATTTGAGTAAAGACCCAAAGGAGATCAGAAAGCAAGTCATGTAGGTCTTTGTAGGAAGAATGTTCCAGGCAGATAAAGCAGAAAATATAAATGTTCTGAGGTAGGAACGTAGCAGGGGTATTCAAGTAACAGTAAAGAGGCTAGGTGGACAAAAATTGATGGCTAGTTCATTTATTTCTGTTGTAATGCTTATTATTTCCTTCCTCTACTTGCTTTGTGTTAATTTGTTCTTTTTTTAGTGTCTTAAGGTGGAAGTTTAAGTTATTGATTTGAGATCTTTCTTCTTTTTGACAGAGGCATTTACTTCTACAAATTTCCCTCTAGCACTGATTTTGCTACATTGCATAAGTTTTGGTATGTTTTCTTTTTGTTTGCATTCAACTCAGAGCATTTACTCATTTCTCTAGTGATTTCTTTTTGACCCATTGTTATTCAGGAGCCTGTTGTTTAACTTTCACATATTTGTGAACTTCTCAAATTACATTCTGCTTAGGGGTAAATAGTAAAAAATATTTACCTCTAAGATATATGCAGAATTACTGCAAATTAGAGTAAATTTTTGCTTTTTTCATATCCTTAAGTTTATTAAATAGATTCCTTCTGTACCTAGTCACCTTTGGTCCACTTCAAAGTGTGCCCTTTTTAACATGGTAACTGTCCTCCCTCTCTCTAATCACCTGACAGTCTCCTGTTACCTATGCTGAAATAGCTGTCACTACTTTTTGGAGCTTACAAGATTTCCTATGTGTTCCTATTTGTAGAACTTTATAATAAAATTCTGTGAGCAATGATTATAATTCATAGTACATAACTGCCATCTTATCATCTTAATTGGGTATTTAGGACTTACTAATATAAAAACACTTTTGGTTCTACCTGACCTCAATCCCAATTGAGATGATTAGATTATAAGTGTTCTCTTGCTCTGCAAAATATGTAAATGTTAAAAATGAAAAAGCATATGTGGAAATGAATAGTACCTTTATTTCTCTCCACCCTCCACTTTCCCCTCCCCCAAAGAAAAAGAGAAGAGAAGGAAACACTGCACTGCTTCTGAGTTTTGGTCAGGTCAACTTGAATTAGTCAGGACTAAAATGCCTGTTTGTGAATCATGGTTGCCTGCACTCCCCAAGTTCACTAGCATCTGTCCATCATGCTTAACAATCCACAATTCCCTGACTCTGGTCTCTCTCCCAGGCTACACAAAATATTTCTAATTTCAAAAACATATCTTTAATTCTGACAAAGCAGAAAATAATAATTTTCTAAAGTTAAACTAATAATACATTAAATAAAGTCTGCTTTTCAGAATATCTGAAGAAAAAAACTTTTAAGTATAAAACGTTTGAGGTATAAAGTGACTTGGCAAATAAAAATATAAGTGTAGTATAAATTTACAAAACAAATAGGAAACTATTGAGTTGAATTATTTTTCTCAGGTGTTGAACTATTACTAAATAGGGAGAAGAGAACAAGTAGATAAAGCCAAGGAAAATCAAAGGCGATGGAATAAAGGCAGGTAAAGATAGAACACTGAAGGATTTATACCATGGCAATATTTGTCTTTGCTTTTAATACAGAATAATCTGGAGTTTGAGAAGTGTTGAAAGCAAAAATATGATAGTGACTCTTTTTGAATTATGGTTTTCTCAGGGTATATGCCCAGTAGTGGGAATGCTGGCTCATATGGTAGTTCTATATTTAGTTTTTTAAGGAACCTCCATACTGTTCTCCATAGCGGCTGTACCACTATGGTGGTACATTCCCACCAACAGTGCAAGAGGGTACCCTTTTCTCCACACCCTCTCCAGCATTTATTGTTTGTAGATTTTTTGATGATGGCCATTCTGACAGGTGTGAGGTGATATCTCATTGTAATTTTGATTTTCGTTTCTCTAATGATTAGTGATGTTGAGCATTCTTTCATGCGTTTTTGGCAATCTGTGTATCTTCTTTGGAGGAATGTCTATTTAGGTCTTCCCATTTTTGGAAAAAGACAAGGTTGCCCACTCTCGCCACTATTATTCAACATAGTTTTAGACATTTTAACTACAGCAATCAGAGACAAAAAATAAATAAATAAAAGGAATCCAAACAGGAAAAGAAGAAGTAAAACTGTCACTGTTTGCAGGTGACATGATACCGTACATAGAGAATCCTAAAGATGTTACCAGAAAACTACTAGAGCTAATCAATGAATTTGGTAAAGTAGCAGGGTACAAAATTAATGCATAGAACCTCTTGCATTCCTATACACTAATGATGAAAAGTCTGAAAGAGAAATTAAGGAAACACTCCCATTTACCACTGCAACTAAAAGAACATAATATCTAGGAATAAACCTTCCTAAGGAGACAGAAGACCTATATGCCGAAAACTATAAGACACTGATGAAAGAAATTAAAGATGATACAAACAGATGGAGAGATATACCATGTTCTTGGATTGGAAGTATCAATATTGTGAAAATGACTATACTACCCAAAGCAATCTACAGATTCAATGCAATCCCTATCAAACTACCAATGGCATTTTTCACAGACCTAGAACAAAAGTTTGCTTTTAAGTACATTATTCTGAGAAAGGAAAAAAAGGGAGACGTGTGATTACACATGGTTCTTCCAGAAGTTATTAAACAAGGTAAAAAAGATTCAGTGATGAATTTGCAGCTCTTCATTTCTCCCATAACTCTTACAAGCAACTAGAGGAGATTTTAATTTCTTTAAAGCATAAAGTTATGTGCATGTCTGCAGACGCTTCTGCAACCTAGAAAGCAGCTGGAGTCCTATTCTTGCTCTCAAAGTCAGTTATCTTCATATCCCCTTTAGAAGTTCAAAGCCCTTTTCTTATGAGCCACAGTATCTAGGAGTTAGCCCTCTCTTCTGCACCAGACTCCTTGATTCATGTATCTTGGCTTCTTTTATTCATATCAGCCCAGACACAGATCTTAGTCTTTTTACATTTTTCCATAAGAAGTTAATACACACTAGTCCTTTGGTGAGATTAATAGGTTAATAGATTTAAGGATGACAGGAATGGGTCACATTTGAGTGTGTGAACTTTATCTCATCGAGTCTCTTTCCCATTTTACCTTTTTTTAAAAAATATTTTATTAAAATATGGTTGATGTACACTATTATATGTTACAGGTATACAATATAGTGATTCACAATTTTTAAAGGTTATACTCCATTTATAGTTATAAAATATTGGCTATACTCCCTATGTTGTACAATATATACTTGTAGCTTATTTTATACACAGTAGTTTGTACCTCTTAATCCCGTAACCCTATATTGTCCCTCTCCCTTCCCTCTTCCCACTGGTTAACCACTAGTTTGTTCTCTATACCTGTGGATCTGCTTCTTTTTTTTTTCACTAATTTGGGGGTAATTCACATGTTTGGGGGTAATTAACCAGCCTCTCTATCCTTTCTCCAGGAATTCTGCAAGAAGATCCCACAAGAAGATGTAACAGGCACTGGACCGAAACCCCAAGTCAAACTCAGGTTTATATCTCTTACCATTTATCTCCTAACACTAGATGTAATTCTAACCAAATGTCCACTATTTTATATAGGAGTTAAACACAAGTAGTGGAAAGAGAGGAAAGATGTTCTTTCTGAAACACTTCTTCAATAGTTTACACCATAGAATCATCTTAGTTCTTGAATCAGGAACTCTAGTTCTTTCTGCTTGTCTTAAATATTTTGTGTTTATAAATGTGTGTCACAATTCATATATTTCTTTTGCAATAAGTACATCTATGTTAAAATGAGTAAGTGGGACCTGTCTAGACACAGAGAAAATCTCCACTTTATAATTGAGCAATCCAAGAACAGTTGGGAAAATGCAACTTTAGCTTCAGTTGCCATCGTCCAGAATTTACCTGAGGTGTACCATGCTTAATTTGGAAATGCTGACTCAAACTTTTCCAGAATTTCCAAGAACCTTGTCTTCACTCAATAGTTATTGGCTATTTTGCCTCTGAATTAGATCCTCAATCTAGGAATTGAAGACTTTATGTCTGTTACAGTGTGTGCTCTCTTTTGCAGATATAATCATTTCTGTAACCAGGTGTTTTTTTTTCTTTCAAATTAAGTTTTAATCTGTCTTCCTAGGTACTTCATGATTAAACTCTCCACCTCCTCTAGTAGAATAGATTTTAGACACTGAATCATATAACTGAATTGTGTAATTCAGAACTGACCTCTGGGTTTTGTATGTCTCCAGGAGAATTGTTTAAACTACTTGACATTAAAATGTGAAGCCATTCTTTCATTTTTTTAAGCAATTTCCTGAATAATGTCCAATTTCCAAGCCATTTGTACACAGGAAACTGCTGATTAACAAAGGTTGCACCCAATGAAGTCAGTAGCCTTTTATCTAATTATGAGCATCCCTTATTATCTTCAGTTAAGTCTGCTGTGACCTTGAAACAACTCTGCATATCTGAAACCAAACTGTGGAAAGATACTAATAGGTATCAGAAGCACTACTCACCTGCCCAAGCAACTAATAGTTAGGATTCTGTCCAAATCTGTGCTGCAGAGATGTCTGGAGAAGGCAGGTTTAGCAATGGTTTCTATTTACTAAGAACTCACTTCCTATCAGTCTTCTAGAAATAGCCTCAGCTCAACTTTGGAGTTAACATTCCCCCTTAAAGAGACTGAAGGCCCTTGGAATTAGAAGACAAAATGAGTCTTTCAAGAAGAAGCATTCATTACAGATATGAGCTTTTAAGTTTAGAAGACTGCCTTAGGGAGGACTGAAAAGAATAGGCTTTTCAAGCCACGGGGCCTGCATTTCTACAGCAAGGCAAGAATATGCACTTCGAGTCCTCCATATTTAGTACCATGATTATATCAGGAAAGGCATCCTATTGGAGGGATGTGAGGAGATGGTGCTGAGTTAATGTAAAAGATACCAAATTAGATCACGTGTGTGTATAAATATATATATACACACACACATATGTATAGATACATTTTTTTTTTTTGCCAGGTTACTACTATTTCTGGAACTTCTGGTAAAAATGCCATTGTAAAAACTTAGCCTAAATCAACATTTTATATTTTAAAATATTTTATACTGAGTTTTTAAATACTTGCAATATGAAAATAATTTAACTCTAGAGTACATACACTTTGACTTCTTCAGAAAATTAATCTGGGGAAATTTTAACTTCAGATATGTATAAAATTGCATTTAAAACATAAGTTAGTCCTGAGTCTACATATGTTTTCCCTAAGAAATCCACCTGCCAGTGCAGGGGACACAGGTTCAAGCCCTGGTCCAGGAAAATCCCACATACCACGGAGCAAATAAGCCTGTGTGCCACGACTACTGAGACTGCGTTCTAGAGCCCATGAGCTACAACTACTGAGCCCGTGTCCCACAACTACTGAAGCCCGCGCGCCTAGATCCCGTGCTCCACAACAAGAGAAGCCACCGCAATTAGAAGCCCACGCACTGCAATGAAGTGTAACCCCTGCTAGCCACAGCTAGAGAAAACCCACATGCAGCAACGAAGACCCAACGCAGCAATAAATAAATAAATAATTTTTTTAAAAAAATGAGGGCTTCCCTGGTGGTGCAGTGGTTGAGAGTCCGCCTGATGATGCAGGGGACACAGGTTCGTGCCCCGGTCCGGGAAGATCTCACATGCCATGGAGCATCTAGGCCCGTGAGCCATGGTCGCTGAGCCTGCGCATCCAGAGCCTGTGCTCCACAGCAGGAGAGGCCACAACAGTGAAAGGCCGGCGTACCGCAAAAAAAAAAAAAAAAAGCAAATGATTTGAAAAAAAAGTATAACTTTTAGTTTACAAATATGTCCATAATTTGAATATGGTTTATGAGGGATAGTTTAGTGTTTATAACTTATATAAGTAAAAAGTGAGAAATCTTTTTATCATTTACAGATAAAATAATTTTCAGAATTAAAACAGTTTGAAGGTAAATATGACTACAACATTTCCTAGAAGAAGTTCTGGGTCACTGAAGTTAACATTCTTATAATAATTGCAAACAACCTTTGATTTTATGAGTACATTATTGCTGCAAAAATCACATTTAGCTCTTTTAAATTAACTACCTTTGTATCAGTAGAATTGCCTTGGTCAATGGTTACATTATAATGAACTAGATTTTATGTTCAAGAGTTAGGATAATCCCTTCACTCAGAACCACTAAGATGAAAAAGGAGTTGATTCATCATCATCAATTATAAATATTGTTGTACAGTTATGTTTATGTATTAGTCCACTCATTTCCTATTCACTTGTTAGTCGTGTTACTGAACTCAGGTTTGGCTGCTTGCTGCTCAAGAGCCAATACTCCAGAGACAAATGTTGGCTGGAAAGGAAAGACCAACAACCTGAAGAGATGGTGTACTCGTGTCCAAAAACCAACTCTGAAGATTCTGCTCCACTGTGAAAGTTTTTAAAGGGAGAATCATTTGGTGAAGGGGTCAGAGTCTTCGTTATCTTCCACTGTGTGCAGACTTTCTTCTGATTGTGTGTTGATGAGGTAAGAGGGTGATGCTCCAGGACCTTTGTGCTCAGCATGAAGTTACCATCCTCCACCTGGGTGGGGCCTTAGTTCCTACATTAGAACTCAAAAATATTGTTATGTATCCTCCTTGAGGAGGAACCAAGACCCTGTCCCAAGGCTACACTATTGTTTCTTTCTCTTTTTTTTTTTTTTTTTTTGCGGTACGCAGGCCTGTCACTGTTGTGGCCTATCCCGTTGTGGAACACAGGCTCCGGACGCACAGTCTCAGCGGCCATGGCTCACGGGCCCAGCCGCTCCACGGCATGTGGGATCTTCCCGGACCGGGGCACGAACCCGTGTCCCCTGCATCGACAGGCAGACTCTCAACCACTGTGCCACCAGGGAAACCCTACACTATTGTTTCTCAAGTGCTCCTCCTTTGTTTCTGCATTCCCTGCCTTCCCTGTTAAGCAACTGTTTGAATCTGCCCTTTGAGACTCATGGTAAGGTCAAGGAGGTTGAATGAAGCTTATTTCCTACAAACAAGAAACAGGGGACACAGAAGGGGGACATGGAAAAGGCTTGTACCCGGGAGGGCTCCACAGGGTCCTGCTCAGTTTCATTACTATGACTCTACTTTCTTGCATCTTTGTCTCCGCTTATGAGCCTCTCTCCCCTCCAGAACATTGTGCAGCTGCCTGCTGCCCTCTCACTGCATCCGTGCCATTTTAAGTTCTCATACTTCAGGACTATGAGAATGATGTAGCTTAATGTTATAAATATTTTATACAACTTTAATCCAAATAGTAGCCTGCCCTAAAAAGCGGCCCAGATCATGTGCTCAATTTCCTATTTTCTAAAATAATTGGGGGAGTTAGGATCAAGTTTATAACCTGGAGTTGTGGGTGGTTGTCTAGTAGAAGTAGAGAACAATTCACAAGTGGCTATTTCTAAACACCATTTTTTTTCCCCCTGAATCAAGTGAGCTTGTACCAATCTCTGAGTCTTAAAACCAGAATTTCCCCTGACTCTATAAAGAGGAAGGTTGAATACTCACAAGACATACTAATCACATACACTCTAAACATTATTTATTGTACATGGGTTTAGTTTCCTTCCATCGTTTTCATACACATATGATGTGTTATTCGTTTAACCTTTTTAACCTCATATAAGTTTAAAGCATTTTATTTTATGACATAACTGCTATAGTGAACTATCACCAAATTTATAAGTTCAGTGTGCAATTTAAAAATGTTAACAGCTCAGGATGACAAAGTATTTTCCACTAGTGCTATCTCTTCCTACATATTGTCTATGTTACTTACCAGTTAGATAAATCTGGGTAAGCAACTGAAATTTCTATTTCTTCATTTCCTCACTACAAAATGAGGACATGATCAATACCCATCTCACGACTGCTCCAGGGACCCACTGAATGGACATGTGCAAAGTACCCAGAACACTGTCTGCTGCACCACAAGTTCCCAGCCCAGCAAGCGTAAACCATCATCATTATCATTATTAATATGCATGCGGTTCTCCACATGCAAGTACATTTGTCTTCTTTTGTCTAAATTGTTTCTCAAGTTGAATAAATTGGGTCGTTCTGAATTCAAAACAGAACTCAATTATTGTATTAATCTTTCCTACTTTGTGAAATGAATTAATAAAAGGGGCATCACAACTTACAAAAGAAATTTTTTTCCTTACTTTTTATTGAAGACCAGGATTTTCTGGAGTAGGTACGGTCCTACATATGACAAAGAGTTCATCTTATTAGGAAATAGAAAAAAGGGATAGAGAGTCGGGGTGTTCTTTTCGTTATAATGTATTTTCCAGACTGGAATAGATAGGAAATGCTAATTAAGTGATACTGAAAATATTCATTTAGGTAGAGCAGGAACACAAAATTCTAGAGGTTGAGGTACGTCTTCTCTGACTGGGAAAAAAACATTTTGCAGTTCTTCAAGTTTGAAGGTTGGACAAGATGATCTTGTTTTTAGGAAAAGGCTGGACAAAAATGAAACTTAAACTTGGAACAACTACCTTCAGCAGGATTCCACTCACTTAATCATAGAAATTTAAAGCCTGAAGGATCCTAGAAATTACGTAGTTTTACACCTACATCATGTTTTGAGGGGGCAGTGCGATCCCACATAATTCCATGGTGGTTAGGGTAGACCTTGGTCTCAAAACTATGAGTTTTAGCATATATAAAAATTTTTCTTGTTTGCGGTACGCGGGCCTCTCACTGTTGTGGCCTCTCCCGCCGCGGAGCACAGGCTCCGGACGCGCAGGCTCAGCGGCCATGGCTCACGGGCCCAGCTGCTCCGCGGCATGTGGGATCTTCCTGAACCGGGGCACGAATCCGTGTCTCCTGCATCGTCAGGCGGACTCTCAACCACTGCGCCACCAGGGAAGCCCTAACATATCTAAAATTTGTCTTCTACATCAGTTCCTTTGGGGTTGAAATTTTATCAAACTCATCAACAATGGACTTCTGTTTCCTTCTTTTTTTTTAATCAATTTTTTTATTGAAGCATAGTTGATTTATAATGTTGTGTTAATTTCTGCTGTACAGCAAAGTGATTCAGTTATACATACATATACATTTTTTCATATTCTTTTCCATTATGGTTTATGGACTTTTGTTTCTAATTTCTCACCTAAAAGACTATACTTCTGCTATGTAATGCAAATGACTTAGTGGAACATACCACTTCAGAGACATTCTGTATATCTTATCCTGAAATCTCCTTGGATGAAGCATTAGTTGTTAAAAGAATTGAGTTCTTAAATTTGAAGCAGAGGAATAACTCTTATCCTTTCCCAAAAAGAAATATCTATCTTTAAATGAATTATTAGAAAGACGTCTCTCTATCCTTATTTTATTCTGCTTTTCCACAAATCAAGTGTAACAGGTAATTTTGTCAACATAATAACAAAGGCAACTACTGTTTATTAGAGCTTCCTGTATGTCTACGTATATTGTTTATTTCAATTCCTACAATAATCGTATGAGTAAGAAATGTTTGAGCCCTTTTTATAGATGAGGAAACAGAAGCTCAGGGAAGCTGCATGACACACTCAAGGACATGGTTAATAACCTGGACCCAGATACTTCTGACTCAAATTTCCATAGTTTTAACCACTATGCCATAGTGCAAATTTTTTCTTTTTCCTGAAAGACATTTTAAAATATTTATTTATATACACAACTGTTTTAACTATTTTCTTCACTTTTTCTATGTATAATGAATCTTAATGACTTTTAGTAAGAAGATTATAGAGCTCCAAACAGGAATTCCCTCTGACATCTAGAACCAGGAATTCCTTGGTACAATAATTTTCACTATGCTGTTAGTTGATTATTGTTTGCCTTTTTAAATTATAACTTCATTTTACAATATAAATTCAGAGTAAAAATGTATGGAGATAGGTAATAGGAATCTATCTAGTTCTAAGAATAGTGTCTGAAGTGCAAAAATCAGGATGATCAGTTTCTTTCAGCTTTTTCATGATTATCTGTGAGGACTTGCAAGAGGAAGAGTTCCAGGAGAAAGACTTGCTGGGCCCTGTTACCTGCAGAAGATGTTACCCTCAGAGGGGAGTGATTCTCTCCCTTCAGAAATGCTGGCTCCAGGAAAGGGAGGAAAAAAAGCTTACTACCTGTTCTTGGAGCTTGTAGGTAAGTATGAAGGAGACACAGGTGTTTACTTTTCATCTATAGATTTCTGAGAGTAGTGCTTGCTTGAAGAGTTCACAGGAGCATGGCAAGAAGGGACCTGCTCTATCGTGGCAGGGAAAAAGATGGAGGCGACCCCACCACTCCATTCCAGGTCTCCATTGTCCTCAGACATGTGAAAGAGAACTTCAGGGTTATTGTATTTTTATGTGAAGGGACATGAATTTAGTGGAGAGGGCAGAACATATCCCACCCACGACATAAATGGACAAAACAAGATGGAGGCCCAACATGAGTGGAACTAGCCATTGGTGGTGCTGGAAGGAGAAGAGGCTGTGCATCACTGAGAAGTTTCTAAAGATCTCCCCGAGAAAGTCATCCACATCAGTAGTAGGAATGCTCCAAGGTGCAGAGACTGCCAGCAGCAGAAAAGAACAGTTTACACCAGAGTGAGACCAGGGTAAGTAGATGGAGCCAACATAGGACCAGAGTTGCCTCTTCACCACCAAGACGTGGCCAGGTCAGACAAACCTGAAAATTCTTTAGCTACCCCTTTCTCCTCCCTGCCACTGCCCCAGAAAACCTAGAAGAGAAAGGAGAAGAAGGTGTGTAACTAAGAAGTTACACAGTGCTTGGACACAGAAGTCCAAGCACCTCCACCCTCACCCCATCCACTCCAAGACCCTGGTGAACAAGGAAAGATCAGACTTTGTGTCCTCCTCACTCCAGTTTTCTCCTTAATAGGAAAGGAGGGTAGCCTTCAATTAAGTCTGAGATTGAAGCCTTAAAGGTGCCATTATGTGCTGGGAAAAGGATATTACAGGGTTTTGTTAAAGGCAGTGAATGGAGAAAAAGAAAATGTTCATGTCTATATTCTACTGAGTTATCACCTCAGCAAAACAGGTGCACTCACATGAGATACAAGTAGCATGGTGTGAATCTTGTTGCTTTTCTTCCTTTGATGCTTTTTCACTGCATTTAGCATATTACTTGTGATTTTCGTTGATGATGTATACACTAAGTATTAAATTTAGCAAATTTAATTGATTGGGCCAATGCTATATAATTCACAGTGCTAGGTAACATGGAGGGCAAAAAGGTATGTAAGATAAGGCATATCACTTCCTTTCCAAGAGTTTACAATCTGCTAAGGTAATATATAAGCACTTTATAGGTTATACAAACAGACAGAAGTCAGTTAACAATATAATTCTGCCAATATTTATATGAAACCATTTTTCAAAAACTGCATTTGTGTCATGTTAGAAAAAAAATTAAATGAACTTTCTCGTATTTTCTTCAGCTACCTCCTATCATTCTCTTTGAGTCCATATTTTTCGTGGTAGAGCTGGTGATACACTTCTAGTTATTACTATTAATAACATGAAAGTGAACAGAACATCCGTGAAAATAACCAGTTTTTGGCAGCCTCAACAAATGGAAAATTTTTCCATCAAGAGCCAAACTGAAAAGGTCAAAGTCCTCCTCTTTATTGTTTCTAGCATTTGAAGCTTACACAAAAACTACTCTGATCAGTCCTTGCTGATGTGACTATCTGCTTTTGTCCCCTTTTCCTCCAACAGATGCCCTGTTAGCCTTGTCCTCGATTTCCTTCATTTTGACACTTTGTCTGGACAACCTCTTACCATCTTTCATATGCCTTTCCAGCTCCTATGTTCTCTCCTGATCAGCCTAGACTTTTTATCTTGTCTGAAGCCAGAACTGCCTTTAAGCATCTACTCAGCCTTACTTGATTATTTAAGTTTCTAGGCTTCACTCCCTCTTGGCAGGGACCATATATATATAACCACTCACTGATTTTTTTTAACAGCCTTATTGACATATACTTGATATACAAAGAACCGCACATAATATGTACAATTGGATGAGTTTGGACATATGCAAATACCCATGTTATTATCACAGTAGTAGACAAATTACCACCATCAGATAATAAATATATCCAATACCTCCCAGAGTTTCCTTGTGTCCCTTTGTTGGTTTGTTATATGGTAAAAAGACAACATGAGATCTCCTCTCTTAAATTTTAAAGCACACAGTACTACATTATTCTCTACAGGCGCTATGCTGTACAGCAGATTTCTAGAACTTACTTACCTAGCATAACTGAAACTTTCTACTTATTGAACAACTCTGTAATACCCTCAGTCCACAGGCCCTGGCAACCACTATTGTTTTCTGCTTCTACGCATTTGACTAGCTTAGTTATATAAGTGGAATCATGCAGGTTGTCCTTTTGTGACTGGCTTATTTCACTTAGCATAACTCCTTCAACCTCCATCCATGTTGCCACAAATAGCAGGATTTCCTTCCTTTTTAAGGCTGAATAATATTCCATTGTGTGTGTGTGTGTGTGTGTGTGTATACCATATTTTATTTGTATCCAAATATATACCACTGTCTTTATCTATTCTGTCAAGGGACACTTGGGATGCTTCCACATCTTGGTTATTATGAATAGCATTGCAGTGAACATGAGAGTGCAGATACATCTTCCAGATCCCAACTTCTGGACATATAACTAGAAGTGGGATTGCGAGAACACATGGTAGTTTTATTTTTAATTTTTTGAGGATTTTCTTAGATGCTGTACCATTTTATCTTCCCACTAACAGTGTAAAATTTTTTTCACAATCTGGTCAACACTTGTTATCTTCTGTGTGTTTTTTGTTTTTGTTTTTTATAGAATAGCCATCCTATAAGTGTGAGGTAATATCTCACTGTAGTTTTGATTTACATTTTCCTGGTAATGACATTGAGCATGTTTTCATATACCCATGGGCCATTTGTTTGTCTTCTTTGGAGAAATGTCTGTTCAAATTTAAATAGCAAAAATCCTACCCAGTTTTCCACCTGTGTAGGGTAAAAACCCAGTTCTTACCTCCTGTGTCTTTCTTTCCCATACATCTCCTTTACTTCTACTTACTGACACACTCACACAGGGCACTTCACTTCTGACACTTCTGGTCACCAAATGTGTGATGGTTTTGCCCTACTCCAAGCAATTCTGTGACACAAGCTGGGTGTTCTAGAATTTTACTCAATTCTGACACTATATACTTGGAGATAGTGTCAGATTCCACAGGTTAAGGACTCAGTCCCACAAGACTGCTCCCAACCCATGCCAATCGCACATAGTAAGTCCCCAGGTTACCCATAACTTTTGTCTGACTTGGCTACAAATCAGAGCTCCCCACAACACCCTCCTCAGGTTTAGTTAATTTGCTAGAGCAGCTCACAGAACTCAGAGAAACTTACCTACATTTAACAGTTTTTTATAAAGTATATGATAAAGGATACAGATGAACAATATCACAAAGTCCTTTGCTTGTTTTAAAAAATTGGATTATTTTCTTTTTTTGCTACTCAAGTTGCATAAGTTCAGTATTTTACATAAATAGGAAAAAAATCCTAAAATACATATAGAATCTCAAAAGACTCACAATAGCCAAAGTGATCTTCTGAAAGAAGAACACAACTGGAGGCATCATACTTCCTGATTTCAAAATAAATTACAAAGCTACAGTAATTAAAACAGTGTGATACTAGCATAAAAATAGATTATATGGACCAATGGAATGGACGAGAGATCCCAGAAATAAACCCACAAATACATAGGTAACTAATCATTGACAAAGTTTCCAAGAACACACACAGCGAGTAGTCTCTTCAACAAATAGTGTTGGGAAAACTGAATATCCACCAGCAAAAAAAGGAAGGAAAGAAGGAAAGAAGGAAGGAAGGAAAGGAAAAAAGAAAGAAAGGAAGAAAGAAAGAAAGTGGGACCCCTAGTTTTTTGTGTGTACATCATACATAAAAATCAATTCAAAACGGATCAAAGACTTAAAACATAACACCCTCTGTAAAATTTCTGGAAGAAAACATAGGAGAAAAGATTCTTGACATGGGAGTTGGCAATATGTTTTTGGATACAACACCAAAAACACAGGCAACAAAAGCAAAAATGGATAAGTAGGACTACATCAAACTAAAAAGCTTTTGCACAGCAAAGGAAACAGCCAACAGAATGAAAAAGCAAAGGAATGGGAGAAAATATTTGCCAACCATATATCTGTTAAGGGGTTAATTCCCAAAATATGACAACTCATTCTGAAACATCACACACACACACACACACACACACACACACACACACACACACACACTACAGAAAAACCTAAAAAACATTTTGAAATGATAGTCATCAATATATTCTCTTACATTCACCTGACATAAGCAACACTGTAGATTAGAAAATCATATCTAAAATGAAGTCAATGTATTATTATGCCCAGAAATCATTATTTAATTCATTTGAGAACATTTTAAGCTGACATCAAACATTGTCATATGATTTTCTTGATGGGAGAGCATAATATGACAAACAAAACACTTGAGAATGTTTAGGTATTCTTTCAAATATATTAACATATAAAATTTAGTCCTCAAACTGGAAGAGAGCAGTTAAGGTAGCAGGCACTGGCCGATAATCAAACTAAGCCTTGCTCATTAAATTGTGCTGCAGATAACAATGCAGTTGATGATGCCCAGCGTGTTCCATGATTGTCACAAATTGCTGTTACTTATGAAACAGAGCAGTAGCTTGAATATTTTCCAGACCAAAGAGAACTGCTTCTATATACACATATGTTTACAGGTGTTTTGTAGCTATTTCTATTTTAAAATAGATGTTTTAATAGAGAAAGCTTTGGATTTCTTTTTTCCTGTGAATTGACATTGTCAAGTACATGGTCACTAAGATTAAAGTCAGAAACCTGGACTATAATATATATGTGTCATATATATTTTTCATCATCTTTCCATCATTATGGTCACATATCTCATTAGAATACAGAACTAATACTGAGTTTTAACTCTTAGGAGGTAGCTATACCTTAAACCACTATACAAAAAAAAAAAATCTTTACCACTCTAAAGAGCTCACTGAATATGGAATGTGCTGCCTTAAGAGGACTCTCCTCAGATTTTCCTGGTGGCACAGTGGTTAAGAATCCACCTGCCAATACAGGGGACATGGGTTCAGGGCCTGGTCCGGGAAGATTCCACATTCCACGGAGCAACGAAGCCCATGAGACACAACGACTGAGCCCACGTGCCACAACTACTGAAGCCTGTGCACCTAGAGCCTGTGCTCCGCAACAAGAGAAGCCACTGCAGTGAGAAGCCTGCACATTGCTATGAAAAGTAGCCCCCACTTGCCAAAACTAGGGAAAGCCTGCGCACAGCAAAGAAGACCCAACGCAGCCAAAATTAAAATAAATAAATTTATAAAGAAAATGCAACAAACAAACAAACAAACAAAAAAGAGGATTCTCCTCAACACTTGAGGTATTCCAGTATTCTCTAGAGAGCCATGTAGCTGTGATGTTGAGTTGGGATTTCGAGCACCGGGTGGTGGATAAGCATGCTTTGGCTAACTCTTAAGTCTCACTGTTGAGAATCTAGTCACAGAACACAGCATCTAGGGGTCTGATTGACTGGCCTGTGCTACGCTGGCAAAATTCAATGTAAATGACGACTTCTATGTTTGCTCAGAACTGGTTTCAAGAGAGCAGAAAATCTGTCATATGAAACCATGGTTAAAATGACAGCCTCAATCCTTAGATTTATATACCACTGATATCTTCAAGTCTAAATCACCCGAACAGCAGTCAGTCAACTGGTTAGGAGAAATTTCTCTAACACACAGGATGTGGTGGACAGTCTAGGGAATGGTCTGTGATGTAGAATGGGTTATAATTTATACTCTAGCTGATGGTGGAATCTATGAAATGGTCATTTCCCCTATTATACCTTTTTATATCACCTTAGACCTCTCCTCAAGAGGCTTATCACAATTAGAAATTTTACCTTTTAAGTGATCATTTGATGAATGGCTGAATCTCTCCACCTGATTAAATTCCATGGGAACAGGAACCCTATTAGTTATCACTCTGCACTGTATATATAGCATTAAGCACAGTGCCAGGCACGGTGCAGATCCTCAAACATTTACTGAATATGTCATTGAATGAATTTAAGTTTTCTGGGCCCAATTTCTCTGTATGTATAATAAAGGAGTAGGATTGTGGAATATTGCTTCATAGTTCTTACCCTTCAGAAGCTTAGCAACTACTTAGAAACAGAAAACATGTGTATTAAACTACCAGAGAAAAAAGATATAATCAAAGTCAAGGGTTTTCTTACAGGTTATTGAGTTCAGAAAATAAAATAAATAAATAATGTCAGTAAGTAGGATTTTGTAATTTGGATAATGGAAAGGATATGGGAAGACATTTCTAGGTGACTGGTAGAGAAATGACAAAGACAAAGACAGAGGCAAAAATGAAGATGGGGGCCTCCCTGGTGGCGCAGTGGTTGGGAGTCCGCCTGCCGATGCAGGGGATACGGGTTCGTGCCCCGGTCTGGGAGGATCCCATATGCCGCGGAGCGGCTGGGCCCGTGAGCCATGGCCGCTGAGCCTGTGCGTCCGGAGCCTGTGCTCCGCAACGGGAGAGGCCACAACAGTGAGAGGCCCGCGTACAGCAAAAAAAAAAAAAAAAAAAAAAAAAATGAAGATGGGATATGCGGGGGAATGTGAAAAATGTTTTCCATATCTGCATATTTGTTTGATTAAAATATCAACTTATTCTATTAATGGTGTTTCTTTATGTAATTAAATGATGGAGTAAATGTCATAGCCCAGATCTCTGTGACTGGTTTCATCAGAGTTATTTAATTGTATTTGCTGGCTCCTGGAAGTTCAGATTACAAATATCACATCTCAAATCTTGGGCAGATCAGATGACAATGCAATACTCAGAAGAAAAATGTGGCCATCCCCATCACTCTGTGTGGAGGCAAGTTGTGACAATAGAGATGTTTGCCTTCTTTCAAAGATAAAAGGGAAAACTTCAAGTGCTTTAAAGTCTGAAAAGCAGGTAGATAGTAACAGTTTATAATAGTCTCTGAAATGACCAGAAGAGAATTCCAATTGCCTTAAATGATTAGAAGGGAGACTTGAAGTTGGTAAATTCAAAGGCTCTTTACAAAGCCTTGCCCCTCACATTTATTTAAGGATATATATGTGAGACCAGGCACACAATTGTACAAGTGCAGCATCCTTTTTGCCTGTCCAAGAGAACATACAGCCACTGGCACAATGCTTTTGACTAATGCTACTGAAAACAGAAAGGAGAAATCCAAGTGGGAATCAAAGCCAACTAAAAACACACACAGTAACAAAGAGCTCCATTTGTTTAACATGAAGAGTGAAGAAAGAGGACTACTCGTTATTTTTAGGTAATTTTTTAAAAAGAGAGTCAACAAAGTATTTTTCAACAAGTAGAAGCCCATGTGTATGCTCCGTAGTTTTGACTAGAGGTACAAGGTACACTTAAACATTTTAAACTAGAAATGATCAGCAAGGAAAGCACTGCTTTTAGTGAACTTCACATTAATAAATTAATACATTAAACAAGGATTATAGCAGTTAAGAGAAGGATGACTGGCATCTCTCCTTGAGGGACTGTGGTTTAATGTGGGCTTTGTAGAATTACTGAAATTTTGATGGTTGAAGAAATGGTAGGTGGAAAATGGAAAAGACACAGTGAATAAAGGAGTGGATGCTGGATTGGGTGGTTTGTTTGGGTTACGGAGAGTAGGACAATCTGTTGGGAGTGGAAGATGCTTAATAAAGGTGGAGGGGGAGCCAGATTGATTTTTAAAAATAAAGATCATGAATAAAATGAAAGAGTAAACATTATAATTTAAAGCCTTCTTCAATATCTATAGATCCTCTCATTTTTCCTAAGTGCTAAGTTTTTCCATGATTTCTAATATCATGGGGACAAATGATTTTCAATCTTAGATTATCTTAAATTCAGTAGTATATTTGATTTTGGAGAAAGCAGATTAATCATGGAGGCTCGCCTAGAGTTCAGGAGAGAATTCTGCAAGCAATGTTTTTATTTTACTGGCAAGCCCTCATTCTCCAATGGGAAAATCATGTTTGTATTTAAGGATCATTTTTAGTATCTGCAAATGTCACACACAGACCTTTTGTTTTTACTTCTATAACCTGCACATAGTGTATATTTAGTTAGAAGCCCTTCCAAAGTTAAGAGGTCTATTCACCCTCCTGCAAAAATATCCTTAGTTGATATATGGCTTGTGTAGACTCACCAAATATCTATCTTCTAATGTAAAGATATGATAAGACAATGGGTTAATAATTCTTTACATGCTTTTAATATTGATAAAGAAGGCAATTTTTTTCCTGTAGCCACTTCTGTCAGAGTGACAATACACACTGTGTCTGCAAACTGAATTCTGACATATTTAAAAAATTTAAATCGTGCTTTAATAAAATTTAACAGTACATTGAGTGTTATTTTTAAGTTTATAAAAAAGTTTTTAAAACTTGTTTTTTAAGTTTTATGGATAAGTAAAGCAGTTACCTATAATTTGACACTATGATATGTCTATTTCTATTTATTCCTGTGCTGGTTTATCTACAAGAATTTATAACCACATGCAATTTGCCAATTTGCTCTTTCATTTAACATTGTATCACAAATATTTTTCCATGTTTCTATGGTTTTAAAAATATCTATCATATTAGTGTCAATAATTAAACTTATTTCATACACTTTTTAAATGCTTCTTTTAAATCTTCTTAGTAAATTTGAAAAGTTGAATTTACAGTTTTCATTTATTTTTGCTTTCATAATGATTAAATCAAATTCCCTTTATTTTTTCCAATGCTACAATTATATATTTATATTTTATCTTTATGTTACTTTCTATTCTCTTCTAGAGAAGATAAGGTGTAAACTCAAAGCCTTATGTCTTCTCTTAGGTCATTAATTAAATTCCAGAATCTGAAACCCCAATTATTTTTATATAAGCAAACTTTTGTTTTGTTACTTTAACTTTTTATTCTAAAGTTTACTTCAGTTATTTAGACTAATCAGTAACACCTCTTATCCTTGTAAGATCCTTATTTTACTACTATTAAGCAATAACCATGCACTTTAGTGATTTCATTCTATAATGAGAACATGGCTTCAAAGGTGATCAAAGGTGTGTGTTTGCTTGTTTGTTTGTTTGTTTTGTTTTTAACCCTGGTTCATCATCTAATTGGAGAGTTTACATATCATTCAGGTCTGGGGTTCTGATTAAATGCCTATGTATTTTACTAAAAGAATTCTTGGGTCCCTATTGCTTTTCTGTACACAGCATACACTGCTGAGTATTTTGGTTAAGATCTTTTACCATTCATATACCAGGCTGTGAACTGACATTGACGTTTCTGATGAAGTTCAAGGTCACAATTTTAATGCCTTTGAAAGTAAATTTCCTTTGCATGAAGACTTGAAAAAACCTTTATCTTTAAAGTTTAAAAATTTCACCAGACTATGTGTAAGTACTGACTTCTTTTTTTTTTTTAGTGCTGACTTCTTATGATTGAATTTGCTGCAAAATCAAAAGAACTTTGAATGTCCAATGATGTTATTTTTTAGTTTACATCATGACCTTGACTATCAAATCTTTTTCATATTCTGTTTTCTTCCTTGGTAGTAATTTCCATTAGTTGCAAAATTAATTGTGATCCCTTCTCATAGCTGTGATACCTTGTTTTACTTCCTTGAAAATGGATAGCATTTTTGCCCTGAAATACTGCATCATGTATGTTGGACCTATTTCCAGGGTGAATATTAGTACCATGATTTTTCTTCCTTTCTTTCCTTTTTCCCCAGAATTTTCACATTGTTTTAGATTATTTATTTCTGTTTGTTCATGCTTCATTGAAAAATCTGACTAATTCTTAGAGAAAAATGCAGCATGGGGCCTTCCTTCAAAATTCTCTACTTTTGGTCACTTAACAACAGAAAGTACTTCCTTCCTATCTCTCAGGTTCCTTGTCAGAGTCAAATTCTTTAATGGTACTTCTGGAGCATGAATTGATAACATGATTCTAATGAAGAAATAAGTTGACAAGTCTATTCCTTGAATTCAGAATTGAGAAACACACTTATTTATCTTCCACCTTTACTTAACACAAAGTGATTCTCCAATATCTTACTGGGAAATGAGTAAATGGAGGAGTTACTTTTGACTAACCTAACTTCATAGGACTTCCAAATTCAGACTCTGGAAGCAATTTTGGATTAGAGAGTGGCTTCTAATTACTTTAAATTTTTCATTACATATGCTTGCATGCTTGCATGTAACTTTATATAAATGTGATTATACACATTGGTAGAAATGATTGTAGAAATCATTTGATTGGTAGAAATTTCTCCATTTTTACTTGTCTCCCTCCTCTTTCTCTCTTTTTCATGTCCCACCAACTTTATACTCCCCTGCATGGGTAATTCATGTTGAAAACTCATCAATCCATACTTTCTCCATGTTTTCTTTTTAAAAATGGGATGCTATTTTACACACTTATCTGCATCTTTACACACTCAACAGCTCCTAGTGGCAACCTAGCCAAGTGGCATGATTTATTCTTTTTAACAGCTGCATAATATTAAAAACAGGACAACAGGCACAAAATGGAAGTATTTATGCTAGGCTTCACATCAACAAACTGAGACTCAACTACAGCTGGGCTCTCCCAGAAATGGAATCTTAAATCCGTCAGTCAGGAATTACTCATCAGCACTAGTTAGGCAATCTGCCTGATAGACCCCCGCCAACCCTTATAGGTGAGTAATCTTGCAATAACCAACCCACCTTTCCCCTCGTATAACTTTCTTGTTCCTGCTCCCTTCTGCCTCTATGTCTTTCATTTTGTGCAGCTCCACAGAGGTCCTTTCTATTTGCTAGATTATGTGCCGCCTGATTTATAAATTGTTGAATAAAGCCAATAAGATCTTTACATTGTACATAGTTGAATTTTGTTTTTTGACAATAATATGATGAGTGCATAATGTTTAATGGCATGGGTGTAGCATAATTTATCCAGTAATTCCCTTACTGATGAGTTTTACCACAGTGAGCAGTGTTGTATACTGGTACTTTGATTTCTATGGGACAGATTTCTGAGTGGATCAAATGATGTAGTATTCTTAATTTAATAGCTGACTGAATATTACTGCCCTAAAAGCCATTATATATCGCATTCCAGCAGTATATTAGAATACCCTTTCCCTTATCCCTGTTAGCAATAGGCTTTTGAACAGTGTTTTTAAGTCTAACAGTGATTTAAGTAGAAAGTATATTTTGCTAATATAATTTGCATTTCTCTGGCTATTGGTTGAGCATTTTTTTCAAGTTTATTAGACATTTGAATCTGTTCGTTGATGGATTGTTAATTTAAAGTCCTTCCCCTCTTTCTCTACTGAGTTTTTTATTTGTTATAACTTATTTTATACTATAGATATTAATCTTCTGTCTTCTGAATTACAAATTGTTTTTACCAATTTGTTGTTTATCTAGTGCTTTTTTATATGATGTCTTTTAAAATGGGCCTTAATCCTATCCCCAAATAATAGAATATTAGAGAATATCCTACAAAAAAATATGTGAATGGTTGTTATCATTTGTAACTGTGGTTCATAGTTCAGCTACTTTCCATTTGCATATTATCACCTGTATTCTTAGGAGTTTATTAGCAAGGTGATCCCAAAACATTTTATTCATTTTTTTCTCCTTCCAGAACACTGGTTTTTAATTCTCTTAATTCTTTCCAATAATATGCAGCCTTATTTAATTACTCAAATTGAGTGAGGAATAGATTAAAAAAACAACTTTGTGTTATTGAAAGAAATAGTCCTTCCTGGAATCTGGATTGCATTTTCCAGAGTTCTTTTTTTTTTTTTAATAGGAGTATAGTTGCTTTACAATGTTGTGTTAATTTCTGTTGTACAGCAAAGTGAATCAGCCATACGTATAAATATATCCCCTGCTTCCCAGATTTCCTTCCCATCTAGGTCACCACCGAACACCGAATAGATTTCCCTGTGCTATACAGTAGGTTCTCACTAGTTATCTGTTTTATATGTAAAAATGTATATATGTCAGTCCCAATCTCCCAATTCACCCCACCTTCCCTTTCCCCTCTTGGTGTCCATACGTTTGTTCTCTATGTCTGTATCTCTATTTCTGCTTTAATGCAATATATTTTAATGCTGTTTTTCAACAAACATAAAATAGTTTTGTTTTCTGTAAGTGAAAATCTGAATTTAGAGCTTAAATTATTGAGCTCTATCTTAAAAACCCTCTTAGATTCCTCATGATGATGGGCAAATTAACATCTAAGTATGCTGTTAAGTGCTTTCCATGTTATATATCATTTGATTTTTACACCACCACCAGGAAGAAGGTGTTATTATCACAATTTTATAGTAGAGAAAACAGAGGGCATTTCTGTCCTTACTCCTGTAGCCTGCCCTGTATAAGTTTAACAAAACAAGCAGTTGAATCTCAAAATCGAGGGTCAAAACTAAAAGAACTGCCTTGCCCCGATGGTTTAAAACATATAAAAGAAAACTGATGTGCATGGCCCCCTTTTTGCTTTGTTGAAATCCATCAAAGAAGTAACTGAAAAAATTTGTGATGACAGAAAGTGAGACCCATTTTTTATCTATTCGTGAGAAAAGGGGAAGCTACCAGTTCAGTGGTCTGGATTTTCATGAATTTACCAATGTTTTCCACTGAACATAATCAAGTCACCTTCTCTAATGACTCCACATCACTGTCCCAGAAAAGTCCTTGACAAAGGAAATCAGCCCCTGCCACTTCCCCTACACTTCCCAGGGAGTTGAAGGGCAGGGCTGATGAATCATGTGCTATGGACACGGGCTAGTCTGTGACCTATTTGCTACCTGGCACCTATAAGATAATTACATGATATAAAAGTCCACTTTCAGAAACTTTACAGAAATTTGAGAAGATAATTTTATATTTGCTGAATCTAATCACAAAAAAGGGCCTATATTTTGTATGTTTACTTTTTAAATTTCATCTTTAGAAAAGCACTTAGCCCATATCTACTAATGGTAAATAATAATCAAATTTTAATTATAAATTTATTGTAATAAACAATATAATAAAATGTTATAATAAATATTATTAACAAATTTTTTTAACAAAAGTATGGTCTGTGATGGATTGGGGGGAAGAAAATCTGGTCTTTTACTACAAATTGCTGGAGAAGTAGTAGTGTAGAGCTTTGCTTACTGGTAAACTTCACTCCTGACAGAGATCTGGGCTCTACCCATCTTTTGGCTCTTTCAACACAAGACCTCCTCCCCAGCTGCTAAGGCAGGAGAAAGGAAAACATCTCCGTGTGTTTTTATTTTATTAGATACGTGTGTATCCCTGAAATGTATATGTGTATCCCTGAAATGTTGTATCATGTGAGTCTGAAGGATAAATAGGTATATTTGTTATAAATCTCATTTCTAGAATGTCATCTCCATGAGAAATTTGATTCTTTTGTTTACTGATTTGTGCCCAGTATCTAAAACAGTGTCTCACACATAGAAGAAATTCAAAAATTATAAATGAATTATCTTACTATTTTTATTTTTTACTGAACATTGTGCATCTGAGACCTATCCATGCTGTTGTTTTTGGACTAGCTTATACTTCAGACTGCATCATTTTCATTGTATTTACATGTCATACTTACTTATCCATTCCCCTGGACACGCTGGTTACCTCTAACCCTGTTCTGAACCATTCCTTCTGTGAACATTCCCCTGCCTGTTACATCTCCTCCTGAACCTCGCATAGAACATATCCAAATACCTAATTTTACTAAGGCTTTCAGATTGTTACCCAGAGTGGCCGTATCCGCTCACTCCTCATAAAGTGAATGGTGTCAATTCCCAACGTCCTTGCTAACGTTTGACAGGAGTAAAATGGTAAGTCATTTCTGTTTAAATTTTTCTTTAGTCATGTGATTTTCTGAGATACTCTTGTTGACTCTTAGAGCAGCTTTTCATTCCTAATATTATTTTCTCTTGATTTTACACATTGCAAAGGTCTTCTCTTTCTTTATCTTTCTCTTCTTGGCTTCTGTGTGCTTTAAACTCTGCTTACCAATACCTTCTACTTACACATGGTTTTTTTCTTAATCATAATTTCTACTGCCACGGTATCTGGGTTTGTCTATTTCTCTGAGTCTTGAACTAAATGCTCCCAGTATCTGATTGGATTAATGAATCATTGTTATTCCTCTTGAGCAAAGTTTTCATGTTACTTTACCTCAAAGACCATGGGTCTAGCTTCTAATTGTAACTTGGACTATATAATCTTTCATGGAAAATCAGCTGTGGGGTTTAAGTGGCAGAATTAGGTTGTTCCAACATGTAATTTTATGTAGAAGCAAAATGGAGGTGCACATCCTTTAGAAGGGGATGGTGAACATGAAAGACATTCTGAAACTTGGGCTTTTCAGTACTAAGCCCCATGCAGTTAATAAAAACTCTTAGAAAATAAATAATCATGTCTGGTTTGTGTTTTCTTATAGTTGTTATTTAAAATTTGTGTAAATTGATTACCTATTTATTTTTTAATTGTATATGAATGCTTTAATCCTTCTGACAATTATTTTCCTCTGTGGTATGAGGTAGGGGTAGAAAAGTAATTGGTCTCACACATCTATTAAATACTCCACCTACTGATTTGAAATACCACCTTTATTATATATTTAATTTGTATATATTTGGCTTACTTTCTGAACTTTATTCTATCAATCTTTCTATTCTATTATCAGTATTTTACCATTTTAAGTACTGCTGCTCTGTGATAAATTTCCATAAATCTCTTGAAAATTCTTGGCTATATAAGAATTTTAACAAAAATATTAGCATTTAAAAATATCAGTTTTTTTCAGTGTTGGGGAGCACATCTATTTTATTTGGGAATCCATTTGTAAAATCATTATACAATTTACCTTGAAAACAAGAATCAAATACAAATCCTTTTTTTTAAAGTGAATCTCATATAAAAGTCAAATTTCAATTTAAAAGACTTTTATGGGGTTCTGTGGAATTTGTTTTTATGAAATGTCACTCAACAAGTAATGTACCCTTGCAATTAAATAGTAACAAGGAGAGATAATGAACCTAGACATGATTTAAGGGAGCTATAATAATGTCATGAAAAGGCTGATCATGATCCATCTCTTTGCTGAGTGGTCTACTTAGTGTCTATGCCTGGCTAGTATCCAGCTCTTGCCAATTAATGACAATGTTTCTTATCTGAGCTCATTTAAAGGGGCTTCTAAGAGTCCAGACAATGAGGACTAGATTGCCTTAGATGCTATCTCTGTGGTACATAGGCATGAGTCACATTGGATGATTTCACCTTAAAAAGGCAAGGACATCAGAGTTTAACTCAGCTTACAACCCCAAATATTCAACATTTTGATTCATTTTTAATAATCCATCTACCCTTCATCTTTTTTCTGGGTACTTAGGTTATGCCGTTGGGTTTGAAGTGAATACAGGATATACAGGTGGAAATGCTCAGTAAGACATTAAATATATGGGTCAGAAGCTCTACAGAAATGTGTTAACCAAAGAATTAAATTGGGGAGTCACAGATTTCGTAAATGCTAGTTTAAAATTTGGGAGTTGATGACATAAACCGGAGAGAAGACATACAATTGAAATAGATGTACAGGATGAAACTCTTCAAGAATGTCAAAATTTAAAGTGTGGGTAGTAAAATAGAAGCCAATAAAGGAAACTAAGGAAAAGTTTTCAGAGAGAGAAAGATCTGATGAAACCAAGAGAGAAGAATGCCAATCTTCAAAATACTAAGAGGATTGACTGAAAAACATCCATTGGTTTTGAAAATTAGTTGGTCATCTGTGAACTTACCACAAGACATAGCAGTGTGGGGTTGTGAAGAAAGCCAGCTTGAACAGAGTAGAAGAGTGAGTGGAAAAGTGAAGACATGAGGATATTGCTTTGCTTTAGCAGAGGGAGCAGGGAGGAGGAGAGGAAGACGACATATAGTTATGTATGAGAAGGATGAGGAAGCAAGAAGCATACTTTAAGGGAGCAGAGTCTTGAAGAAACAGGTAAATAGAGTCAGATCAAGTAGAAAGAGTGTGTTAATGACTAATGGAATGACACAGGAACACTTCTGAGGAAATGGAAGTCAAAGCAATCAATAGCCCAGATAGGGAGATTTAATTATGAACAGGAAGAAGAGCATCCTTCCTGTTGAGAATGATTACTGTGGCTTTAAAATATGTTCAATGGGAAGAGCTGGAAGTTGACGTTTCCCTGTAAAATACAAGATAAAGTTGTCTGCTGAGAAAAACAAGGGCAGAGGTAAAATGGATGGCTTTATAATGGGTGGGTAAGTATATAAGAAACTGAGGGCTCTGTGAGAGGAGTTGGGAAGTAACTCAATTTGAGCCAATGATTGGAAACCACAATACTCCATTTGCACAATCTCACTTGTTCCCCAATCATCTTCATCAGTCTGAGTGTGGGAGCAGAACTGATGGAGAGCAAGACTGGTCCAGAGACTGAGGTCTGTTGAGTAGGCAAACTAAGGAATTCAGGGGGATGAACATATTGCTCAGAGAGTGTACAACTGACTCGATATAGGTTAACGTTGGGGAGGTAAGGTATGAAATGGGAAAGATAAACTGCAGGGAAAGAGGGAAGCATCTATGCAGTTAAAAAAAGAGGAGAAATAAAAGGATAGGAAGTTTTCAATAAAAGAATGGAATATTGGAGTTTAAATTTTTGGAAGGTGATAATATGGTGTAGTCATATAAGATATTGTCTGAATTTACTAAATATAAAGATGTTTATAGTTAAAGAGATCAAGAATCTTAAATCGTGCTTCTATTTCTAACAGATTACTATACTACATATTTCACTAAATCTCCTGCTGAAAGAAATAAAGAAGAAAATTAAATTACCGGATAAAATATTTTTTAAAAAGCTTTTGAAACATAAATGAGCTGAAAAAGAGTGATAACTCTCCAAAGGTCAAAAACTGAGTGAAAAGGAAAAGTCTGAGAAATAAATGGAGCTGTGAAATCAGCTTTGCCTTGAGAATATTTGCTAACCCGGGTAACATGAACTTTGGATTCCATGGGTTATGGGACACAGAGGTTAGGAGATAAAGCCCAAGAACAACAAAAATTTGTGAAACTCTAAGGAGAATCAGCAAAAAATATATATAAATAAATAAGCTCCAAGGACTGCATAGAAAAGTTTCATATATTTTTTAAAAATGAAAGAAGAAATCAGGAGCAAGAAAAGAGCAAAAATGTTATACAAAGGGAAAGAATAGATTATCTTGAACGGAATAATCACAAATCAAAGGATGATTTCTTATCAGAATAGTGGAAGCCAGTTGGCAGTGAAAGAAATGCCAAACTCAAAAAAGTTAATTTTCATTAGGTACTTCCAGATTTTACATGAGACAATCTTTTAAGCTTCTTAATCTTTTTTAAAACTCTAGTAAAATGTATATGTTGGTTCAGTATTCATGGTTGTGCTTTAAGCTTTATCAATAAAAAAGTCAAAAACTAAAGAAAAGATTTTTATCATCAATTTCATAGATCTAATTCACTGGCAGCAGCTCTAAGAACAATCAGAAACTCAGTTTTCTCTTGGCTGTAATGAAATTTTGAATCTGCATGACAAATCAATGTATAATGTTTTCCTCTAATGAATTAAAATTTTGCTTTTTTCAGTTGTGCTCTGTGCAAGTGTCAAGTTGACCTCTAATTAAGACTGTTCTCCTTAGTGTTTTCTTATATTCACAACTGATGAACTAATTTAGGGATGATATCAATTCCTTTATTTTTTTATTAAAGAAACATACTAAGTGGTGGCCTCCTCCTTTAATATGGTTTTACTAAGTATTGCTTTGTTCTTGGGCATAAAAACAGCTTACTTATTCAAAGAAACAAACATTAAAGTATTTAGCACTCCTATCATTTAGAACTTTTTAGCTTTACATCCTGACTGTTCAGACTCATAGCAAGCATTTCTGCTACAATAATGTGCCTGAGATTTCAAGGTCTTAGTGTGAACCTAAAATCTTTTATAGAATTCCCACACCTATCAAATAGGTATCAGAAGCTCAACAGGTAGGAAGAATCGAGTTATTTTTGCCCCCTGTGATTCAGGTAGAAAGTACAGAGGCAAAAGAAGCTACTCCGTAGAAGAATAAGTTCATTTGTATTAAACAACTTGTGTAATTTTCATGCAGGAAATTATGCAATATAAGCATTAAAAAGTGTTCAGACATGGTGAATACACTTATTTAGAAAATAATCATAAGGTTCTGCTAGCAACCTACTAGAGAATGGACTTGAGGACATGGGCAGGGGAAAGGGTAAGCTGGGACAAAGTGAGAGAGTGGCATGGACATATATACACTACCAAACGTAAAATAGATAGTTAGTGGGAAGCAGCTGCATAGAACAGGGAGATCAGCTTGGTGCTTTGTGACCACCTAGAGGGGTGGGATAGGGAGGGTGGGAGGGAAGTGCAAGAGGGAGGGGATATGGGGACATATGTATACATATAGCTGATTCACTATGTTATACAGCAGAAACTAACACAACATTGTAAAGCAATTATATTCCAATAAAGATGTTAAAGAAAAAAAATTTTTTTCTTTCTGTGTCTGGCTTATTTCACTTAGAACAATGGGCTCCAGTTTCATTCATATTGTTGCTAATGGCAGAATCTTTGTTAAGTTTGATTAATATTTCACTGTATATAAATATATACACCTCAATTTCTTTATCCATGTATCCATCGTCAGTCACTTAGGTTGAATGTTTCTCTTTAAAAGGCGAAAGATTTATTCGATATGAAGAGAAACCAGAGTATGAATGTTTCTCTTTAAGAAGTCAGGATCATTGGAGAAAAAATGCTCTTCATTTTACAGCATGAGAATGTTTATGTTGAGAGCCGTAAGGGAGATATAAGGGGTGTGGAATCTATTAAAAAGGATTCACTAGTAGAATAATAATATCAACTTTATTATATGTTATTTTAGTCATTAGTTAAGTGACTGAAAAATGGGGTAGCCACATGCAGCACATTGGTTTAATATTTGGATTTATTATTTTTTTCCAATGGTTGCCTTGGCTTCTCTTCCAACTGCAATGTATGCCCTTTAAAAGTCCAAATTTCCCCTAAAATTTCTGTGAGTTTTACCGGAGCGTGAGTAGGTAACAGGTAAAATGTTCATGCACCTGGGCTTCAAACACCCACACTGGTCAAATTAAGTTATGAGTCATCTCATCATCTCAAAAACTCTGTCCCTGTTTGGGCAACACATTGAATCAATTATGAAATTTATCTTAATATTACTACCTATGACCCCTCCCTCCAAACTGTTCCCTGTACTGCTATAGAAATGGAATAGGCATTGTAATAATCTGGTAGAGGAGGACGGGGGAATGATCAACATTACAATACAACTTCAACTTCAACTTAGTCATGCCAGTTCCTAAAAGTCCTTTATTTGATCCAGCTCAGATTTGTGCTCTGCCTGTTGCTCTCCAACTACTGCCCGGACTCATGAATTCTTTCTCTCCCTTACTTTGCTTTCCTCTCTCTCTGTATCTCATTTTCTCCCTCTCTCAAACTACCAACAAAAAAAATATCACTCTGTTACAAAACAGTTCGGCCATTTCTTATGTTGCCTTGACTCCTGATAATACCTGTGCCCTGGAGGTGTCATCTTTTACCAAAGCTGTTTAAAGCATTCCTCTCTACAGAAAAGAATTCTTAGGCTAAACATCTTAATGTAAAATTTTCAACAGCAAATTGTCTTTTCTCCTCCCTCTTCTTATATATAGATCAACTCTTTGGATAACATTAGAATTTTCCAAAATAAGATGATGAGCATACAATTTCCCATATCTTTGAGTTTGTGAGTTAATGGATTATTAGAAAGAGCCAGTTCTAAACATTACCTTATGAGATGCATGGCTGTCCTTTTCATTTGGATTTAGCAATATATAGGGAATGGTAATTAAATGTGAAGACTTGGCTAAAGCATCTCACTACACATTCCTCACAAATTGCATATATACAGAATTTATTCTTTATTCAATATAGATGGATGGTATTTACCAAGCTTATTTTCAATTATGACTCTGCCTCATGGATAGAAGCAATTCTTCATACTCATATTATTTCTCCCCAGTCCATGAGTATTTTTAAGCTGGACTTCAGCACATTGCCGCATCACCGTTCAGACTAGAACATTCATACAGATAAACCTATAAGAAAGCTTCTTATCTACATACACAAGAAATGGCACTTTAATGTAGCTGTTTTATCATCATTGATAAGCATTCAAGAAGGGCCTGCTTGGGCTTCCCTGGTGGTGCAGTGGTTGAGAGTCCGCCTGCCGATGCAGGGGACACAGGTTCGTGCCCCGGTCTAGGAAGATCCCACATGCCGCAGAGCGGCTGGGCCCGTGAGCCATGGCTGCTGAGCCTGGGCATCCACAGGCTCCGCAATGGGAGAGGCCACAACAGTGAGAGGCCCGCGTACCGCAAAAAAAAAAAAAAAAAAAAAAAGTTCCTGCTTGTGTTTTTCTGATCAGATATAATAGAGAAACTTTACTGATGATTAAAGAACTATGAAAGAGAAACCAAAGACAATGAGAGCAAAACAATTATAATGGCTCCAGGCCATCAAGAGCACCAATAAAAAGAGGGTGTGGCTATAAAAGATAAGATACAAAAGAAATGACTGAAATTATAAGCACAATAAAATAATGTATAAAGTTAAGAATATAAAAACCTATGGTTTCTGTATGAGTAATATTTAAAAGCACAATTTGGGAGAAGGCTGCTTGGTTTGCCTTCTGACCCCAGCAGTTATAAGCAGGGTAATTTGGGGCAGCTTAACTTACATCTCACTGGCTCAGTTTCTTTATCTGTAAAATAGGCACAATAATAAGACCTTCCTATAGATGAGGTAAGCAACACATAGTGTTAAGCAAGAATTTGGAACAAAAAAGAACTCAAAAAATATTATTATTATTCTGGTACCAATAATAAAAACATAGCTAGATTATACAATTATTCAAGTTATGAAGTATAGTTTTATTTATGTATTTATTTATTTATTAAGAAGAATGTAGTTAGTCACAAAATAACCAGTGATTTCACATAGCTGTCTCAGAGACCATAAAGTAAGCAGTATTATTGGTCAAATGAAGTAGCTCCTAATGGGGCATTTTTTTTAAGTGCAAAAAAACACTAGAATCCAGAGAACATTATCCCAGAATGGAATTTGTATACAATCCATAGCAGAGACATTAATTTCCCTGCTAAATTTAGCTTTTCTTGTCGGTTAACTTGCTTCCTTCAGAGCCCTAGACGAGAATTTCTCTCTGAAAAGACTGCTTTTCTGGTTCCTGCCAACACGTGCAGGTGAGGCCCTGTGACTCCTTTAGTGGATGAGCTCTTTCCTTCCTTTTGCAGGCCCAGCACTGCCCAGTAGGGTCATGTGGATACTTAACCCTGGTTTCCTATCTGATGGCCATGGAGAGAGAGAAGGGCAGATCCACAGTAGGGCAACCACTGATTGTTTTGTGAAATGTCTCCTTTGATATCTCTGCATGGCTCTCAATAAAAGGTTCAGGGGGAATTAGGGAGGTCAAGAACCTCAAGAATAACCTCATCATAAGCCTCAGAGCCCACCTCCTCTCTGTTAGGACAGGGCTTTGGCTTGGGAGAAACTGTCTAGGTTCAGAATTAAGTGTTTGAAAATTTGTCATTCTCCCAATTAGATCAAGTGCTTGGTCTCCAGCTCTGTGTGCCTCCTGTCTGCAGGAGATGAGTGTTTCTGTCTTTGCAGCTCAGGACGCCCCTGACACTCACACTTTGTTCTAAATTGACACCTTTTTCAATGCATCAGTGGCACATACCAAGAGCCATCCAACTCTACAGTCTTTGCTTACTACTCTCTTGAAGTTCTCAAACGCTAGAGACATTTTACCAGCTAGTACACCTGTTTCCATCTACTTTCTACCACAGTTCATCACAGCTGAAGTATTAGCCATCCCTCTGCTATAGCATGCTGGACTCCCAAAGTCTACCTTCCACCAGTGACAATGTCCTGACTACCATCTGGCCAGTGATTGGTCCACTTCCAGAATTTCATGCTCAGAATCTGCTTCCCAGGTTCACTTCTGATAACAATTGTCTTAGGTAGAGTTTCTTCAAATCAAACCCTGAGAGAGGGATTCTTGCAAGAGTGATGTGCTGAGGAGTGGAGAAGGGGGTGAGGGAAGCAGGATAGGAAGAAAGCTAAGCAAGGTGGTCATCTTGGCTGGAAATGGGCCTCAGTCTATTTGTTTTCAAGAGGGCTCTAAAGCAGGAATGATACCCCAGAGTGTGCTCCTTCTTAATACAAAGAAGCTGGCTTTTTTCTTCTTGGATCAATCGGTCATTAACCTCTGACTGTCCTCTGAGAATATGACCTGTTAGAAGAGGCAGCACGCATTCAGCCAAGGGCAATTCTCAGACTTAGGGTACAACTGTGAGGTGATCAGCCAACCCTCACAGTGACTGGAGGTTGGCTGAACTGGTAACTGAACTGGTAACTGGTAATTGAACTGGTGAAGGTTATCTGGGTGGGTCCCCATAACATTGGTACTGATTTCACAATGCCAACCCCAAGGTACTCCAATCTTCATTGATTTCCCCCAGCTCATAACTCCTTTGCACTTATAGTCCACTCCTCACAGGGAGATTAAATTGGGGCATTTCACTGTGCATATCAATAATTTTATATATGATAATTTGTCCATCCAACTCTATGTCTTGGCATTTGAAGGATAAGATTTGGGTATCACATTTGATTTTTCTCACAGTTTAAGTCACAGTGTTGAACGCTTGCTTGAAGCATAATAAACACAGGGTGATTAGTAGAGTTGACAATCTATGCCATATTACTTACTATTAATACTATATTTCTTCTAAGCTTATAATAAGTACTTTACTGATTAGAGACCAACAGAAACTGGATAAAATAGAAAAAATCAAAAATTAAACATCAATAGGAAAATATGAGTGAATAATGGAAATTCTGTATGGATAAGGACCAATTATTTTATGCAGAAATCAAAACATTTGAACAAATAACACAGAAAACCATCTAATATTCTCTACCAGGTAAACCATGAGAGATAAAGAATAAGAGATATTATGTTTAAAAAAACTAAAAACATTGTATGTTTTATAATTGCTTAAATTTGCTTAACACAAAAGCCATAAAATGGATTTTTTCTCTTGTGGTGAACAAAAGATAGGAAAGTAATCAGAAGTGATAACTATAGTATTAAAGAAAGCAAATAGAAATGGATGATGATCCAGAATACAGGAGGCAATTTAGATGGAGAACGGTAATATTCCAGAAGACTCAGACTGACACACCTGTAAACTCAAAGGAACAGCTATTATTCAGATCATAGAAGGGGAAAATTCCAAACACAATCATGTAATTCATAAGTGCTTCTAACCTGACCTTTTAAACAGCTAAATATTTCAGGCTGTGCGGCATATCTTCAGTGAGGCTCAGATGTATTCTTTAGGTGAGCAGCTGTTTGTTTCTGCAGTCATTTCAAAACCCTTCAGTGTAGAATCAAAGGAAACATGTTTCGGTCGCAAAGAGTTTTAATCACCATGACCACAGTGTAATGACACAATTAAAGTTCTGTTAAATTATTGTTTTTCCAAGGCTCAGCTCTCATGGATTCCTGTCTCAGTCCTCTAGACAAGAAATTTAAGTGACAATAAGAAGTGCTATTTTATTTAGGTATCTCTAAGACACTGGGCAAACAGACAGCACCACTCTTAAACCCACATAGAAAAACAGCAATATCAGTAAAGTTTCATGCCATGTTGGCAAAGAACACAGCATAGCTTCAGTATACGAAGGTCCCAAGAGGTCAGAGTCAGCTTTGACACATGAAGAGTTTAGCTGAGCAGTGGAGATCAGCTTCAAGAAGCATGGGACCCATCATGCCCTGAGGCACCTGCATAGTTTGAAGGGGCTGAATGGTGAGCATGTATGAGGGGTTTCCCAGGGTTTCCATGAAAATGTTGGCGGCAAGCCTCTCACACAATCCTTAGAAATCCAGAGATTTCACAAGTAGAGAACATATTAATGAGGGTTTTCTCTTTGGAAACTACAGAAAGCAACTCAGGTGATCCAGCAGAAAAGAAACTCATTGGAACAATTAGAGTGAGGGGGTAGGGTTAGGGGGCTCCCAGATTCAAGGGGAAGGCAGGAGAACTGGGCAAGAATGAGTGTAGCTGTGGGCACCTGCAGACATTCCCGTCTCAGACCTGCTGTCTGCAAATGTTTCAGCTCTACCTTCAGTACTCTTTTTATTCTGTTAGTGACATACATTCTGGGAAGAACAACAAATTAGTCTAGCTTCCGTCACTTGCTCACTTTTTGGCTAGGGAACAGCCAAGAACCTTGATTGGCAGACTGTATTGAATAAGACATTAAATAGACTGTATTCAGTGGGGTAAAGATATTTCTCCCAAAGGGAAGCCAGAGGGTTGTTCAATATTAGGTATATTGTGGTGTGTGGGAGGGGAGAGGTGTTAGAACCAATGAAGTTTAGTTGATTCTTAGTACATGTAAATGGTCATGGGACAGCAAAGGAAAAAAGTTACAGGAGATTAGAGTCCACAGTGACCAAAGTGTGTGAAATGAGGTCGATGTCAGGAGAAGATGGCAGAGGGAGGGCAAAACAAATTGTAAGTGGAAGAAAAAGAACAGAACTAGAAACCAGTTTTTATAAGCTCCTGAATATAAATGTGAGATCTTTGAGGACAGGGACCATGTTTTATTCATATTTATTTTCACAGCTTACCCCCCGCAATTATGTAGAAGATAGATGTTCTACGAAGGTTTCCTGAATTAATGATGAATAAAGGAATAAGTAATAAAATATATGAGCAAATGGATGGATGGACAAGTTGAAGATAGATAGATAAACAATCCTAATTTGATGAAATCCAACAATCTGCTAATAGAAACAGATGGGTATGAGGCTAGGTTGCCCCTGTTAGAACGGATATTCAATAACTAAGGTGGGGTCATTAGGTGAGCTGCAAGGCTTCTTATGACCCACATCTAAATTCCTAGAAATTATAGTTTCAATTTTCTTCGATTCTGCACATTCAGAGAGCATTTGGTCAGCCTCAAACAACTGGTATTACTGAAGGTTCATGATTGCAATGCCATGGCTTTGGAAAATGACCCAGATCATGTCTGAATCCTTTCATTTTCTAAGGTCATCAACACTTGGTGTCTATCCATTCTGTTTGCTATTTTCCCTGGAAGGTTTTCTAGAATGGTAGCTAGAATAACCACATAAACATGTTCAAAGTCTACCTGAACCTTGATAGAAAATGGGGATTGATAAATTGATCCAACACCACAGAAATCTCTGTGAAACTGCCACAACTCAGCAAGGATCATTATTATATGTTAAATGTTCTACTTCTTAGAAGACTTCTTATTTCAGGAAAGGAAAACAGAAAGACAGCAATAATCTCTTCCCATGTAATCAAAATGTAGGGGGTGAGATTACATGAGTTTGAGGCTTGGAGCAAAGTTTTGCTTGTTAAAACAGTTTAAAAACCTGTGGGCATTTGTACCTCTCCCTCAGCTTGTGATGCTAATGTGACAGTTTCAGACGGACCAACTAGAAGTTTGGTATGTTTTTCAGTATAATGTACATAATCGTTCTTAGGATCCAGTTGTACATATGTCTTTCACTGCTCTTCTGGAAGTTTTTACAGCAACCTCAGGTAAGGCTAAGGGCAATATTGTGAACATTAATTAAGACCATAGTTAATACTAAAGATAATTATTTAAAAATCTAACATTATTGCATGCCCATTGTATGTCAGGAGCTGTGGTGCTAAGTGCTCTACATAAGTCCTGAGACTCAACAAAACTCTTTCCATTTCTTGAGGCTCCTATGTGTTCCAAGCAACAGCCTTCAATCTAGGAAAGGTGACATTAAATAATTCCTTGAAATATTTTTATTTCTTTGAACTATTGCATCCTTTAGTTCAGCACGTGCTGTGGGTCACATGTATACCACTACAAGAACCTCATAATGCTTTTGAAGAATGTAGCTTGAAATCATCTTCTTGACATGAAATAATGCACAAGGCTTAACATTTTAGTGAGTATTGGTAATCTGCCTGCTAGGAGTGTCAGAAAGCCAAGATTATGTAGATGCAACAGGATGGAGGAGGTGCCTCAGAGCCAAAGCAGAGAATGGAAACTAGAGAATGTTTGACTGTGGCTTTTATGCAAAAGTGCACATCCCTGGTTAGGAATTTAACTTTGCCGTGTGTGTGATAATAGTTCAGCCCTTTAAGGCTGACGTTACTCTCTATCTGATTTTGTGATGCATGAGTCCAGGATCCGAAACATCAGTGAGTCATCTTGGAGAGGTGTTATAAGAGAGGAAAGTAAGTTGCATGACATCCTACTGCTTGAAAGACAGAGAAGTTGGTTCTAGGCATGGATGCTCCAAACTGCACCTATGGATAACAGATGAAACCACAGGACATGGGAGACTCTTCCTCACTGGGTCTTGGCACTCTTTAACCACCTTAAATCCTTACCGAATTGAGTGACAGCTCTTAATGCTGCTCACAGGCCTCTAGCTCATCACCTCTCGTGCTATGTTTACTCTGACAATGTCTTCTGCAGCCACCTTGGCCTTTTTCCTTCTGCTTTTACTTCCTCTTTTCCAGCCCTCTTCCATCTCCATTCTCAGAGCCTTTCCAGTGGTTCATGACTCATCCTAGAAGTTTTCTTCCCTTCCTCACTTACTCTTACTTGCCCTTTTAATCTCAGCTCAAACATAACTTCCTGAGGGAATTCTCTGCCACTCAGACTATGTCAAATACCCCTGTTACAGACTCTCAGGACACAATATATCTTTACTTATGGAACTTGCCTTACTTGTAACTTACATTTATGTGAGTGATTATCTTCTGTCTGTTTGCTCGCTGTACCACAAACCCACGATCCCCATTCTATACACAGGCCCAATGCCTGGCATGGGGTAGATATCTAAGGAAAAATCGTTGGGACTTCCCTGCTGGCACAGTGGTTAAGAATCCACCTGCCAATGCAGGGGACATGGGTTTGAGCCCTGGTCTGGGAAGATCCCACATGCCGCAGAGTAACTAAGCCCATGCACCACAACTACTGAGCCCGGTGCCACAACTACTGAAGGCCATGCACCTAGAGCTCATGCTCTGCAACAAGAGAAGTCACCGCAATTAGAAGCTCATGCACCACAAGAAAGAGTAGCCCCTCCTTGCCACAACTAGAGAAAGCCCATGAGCAGCAACAAAGACCCAAAGCAGCCAAAAATAAAATAAAATAAAATAAAATAAAATAAAATAAATAAATTTAAAAACATTGTTGAGTAAATGAATGATTAATTACACATCTCTCAGAGGAGTGAAGAGAAATTAAGAGCCATGAGGGCTTTATATAAATTGTTTGTGATGACTAATTGACCAAGGCAGCCTTAATGTTCCCTCAGTATGACTAAATTTTATAGACAGGTTTCTTCCTGACTATATGCTCTAAAACTCCCTTTTCTCAGTTTTTACTTCAGATAGTTTGTATTGCATTCTGTCTCCACCCCCTTGAAATGTAGACACATCGTTTGTCAGTGTCTGACCAGTTTTATAACCCAGAAATGTCTTTAACAAGGACCTGGGAGCCATTCCTTGGAAATGTAACCATGCAAGGAGACAGTGCCTCTATTTCCCATTCTCAGTGGAAAGGTAGGGGCCTAACTTTGATGAGCATCAGTTAGCAAACATAGATGGCCTACTCACATTAATCAATCTCCTTCTTAATATCCTGCGGTCTTTCTTCCACGAGCTCACCTCAGTGCTTAAGAACCCTCCTGCCATTTGTTTCAGAAGAGTTGAGTTCAATCTCTCTTCATTATTGCAATACAGTAATTCCCCTACATATGAACCTTCAAGTTGTGAACTTTCAAAGTTGCGAACTTGTGTTCATTATGTCCAATTACATAAGTTAGTTCATGCGTCTGGTGTACATTGTCACATGCACACATCCTCTACAAGTGGTTGTGTTTTTGTGTACTTTACTGTACAGTACTGTATAGAGTACAGTAATACAGTATCTTTATTTCAAGTCCAGGATGACCAGAAGCAAGCGTAAGAGCAGCAGTGATGTAGCTGGTACTGTACTGTACTTTTCAAGGTATTGTATTGTAAGATTAAAAATGTTTATTTTTTGTGTTTGTTTGTGTTTTATGTATTATTTGTGTGAAAAGTATTATAAACCTATTACAGTAAAGTACTATATAGCCGATTGTGTTAGCTGGGTACCTATGAACAAATTGGACTTACAAACATGAGGCCCCACCCTCATGACCCCATCTAACCCTAATTGCCTCTCAAAGATCTCATCTCCAAATATCATCACATTGAGAATTAAGGCTTCAACATATGAATTTTGGAGGGGACACATTCAATCCATAACAATGTTAAAAAAACTCTCTAATTTATTTAATATTTATAAGGTTATTTATTCTTGTCTTCCTGCTTAAATACATATTGATAAACTAAAATTTTGTAGAAATTTGTCCATCTTGTCTATAATTTCATATTTATTGGCATAGAAATTGCTCTTCTTATATTTTTAATCACTTTTCTATACACAGTTAGTTTCTCCTTTTCATGCCTAATATTTTGCATGTGACTTTACACCTTATTTCTTCCTTTCTGGATTAGTATGGCTAGACATTTCTTAACATTTCATTAATATTTTCAAATAAAAAGAAAGGTTATACAAACTTTGTAGACCTTCTCTATTATTTCCTTCTTTTCTACTTTGTTGATTTCTGCTATTGCCTTTAATTTTTTTCCAATATAGTTTGTTCTAAGGGTATTTTTCAAACATTATGAATAAAACATAAAGGATTTATTGAAAGAGACATTAAGTAAAAATTTCTATCATTTTTATTGGTTTTTTTTACTTTCACACTAATTTAGAAGAGAATAAAAAGATAATGAGTCTCTTCTGAGTATATACCTATGCCAGTTGTTAATTTATTGCCTCTCAGCTCCAAAGCCAGTGTTTATTGCTGTGTTGAGATACTTGAGTTAGAGGGCACTGGAAGGAACACTGCAGGAGGAAAACATTTTTCCCCTGGGTGTGGTATGGCTTCTTTCCTTTTGTCCCTGCAGTGCTAGGCTAGCCTGTGTGACACCCAGCAGAGTTCACCTCCAGCCAGTTTCAGCAACATCCCCTGTGGGCATTTCCCAGCATCCCCAGTGGGTTACTTCTCAGAGTCCCCTGTGGGCATTTCCCAGCATCGCCAGTGGGTTACTTCCCAGAGTCCCCAGTGGGCATTTCCCAGTGTCCCCTGGGGGTGACTTTCCAGCATCCCCTATGGGCATTTCTCTGTGTTCCCGGTGAATGACTTCTCAGTGAGTCCTGCAAGGACCCCAGCTTGACTTCTCAGAGAGTTAGGGAGGACTCCAGAGGTTCATAAGCTTCCCGTAGAGCAGGAGAATATGAGAGAACCAGTCAAACCTCTTGTATGTGGGAGGATAGCCATTCCATTCAAACTGCTGAGATCACTTATAAAACAGTGGGATCAATTTATTTACCTCAGGGTACAGTGAGAGACTAGGTAAGCTGTGATCCCCACAGCTTCCCCATTCCCACAAACCCTCGCCCATCTGAGCCCTGCCCCAATTTCACCCCTGCTTGGTTATGAAGACCCAGAAATTTAGCTATAGTTTGTAGACTATGCCCCTTCTAGTCAACAGATATGGGAAATATTTTACATAATCCTATATTCTTGAAAAGTCTCAGAGTAGTAAGAACAGGCAGGAAGACTTGCAGTGGCTATGAGAATAACTTCCAGTTATCGCCACAATTTGCCCAAATCCTTTAAAATTTCTAATTTCCCCCATTATTGGACCAAGAGTTTTATGATTTTGTTATTTTGTTTTGTTTTTGTAGACTGTCATTAAGTGTCTGAGAAGATCAACAGAGAAAAATTTTTACAGTAGCAATAGCAGCAGAAATGCAGTTCTAAACTTAGAAGATAAATTTAACTAATTCCTACTTTATTTTTTTGGATTAGGGAATTTGGAATTTGGTTGGACTTTGGTACGCTATACTGCCAATGAGAACACTGGGTTTTGACTAGAGTATAGCAAATATTTAGAATAGTTTTAATATCCTATATATCATATATTTCTAATAACATTTCTTTATTTTAATTTTGGCTCTAATAATATGTTATGAATTAAAATGATCTCATTAAAATAAGATAGAACAGGATTAACTCATGTTGAATAATCCAAAATTCCCAAACAATTTTCTGTGCTCTGAATCACAGTTAGAATTTGAGATGGGATTCCTTTTTATCTGAACTGAATTATACATTTCACACATGAACTACTTTCACTAATAATTTTCTTTTCGCAAAATCCTATTCTATGATTTCCTTGCCAGCATTTCAAGCATAATAAGTGAGAAACAGCTAAAGAAATGTGGGAAATTGAAGCATGGAATAGAGGTCTATTTGTGTGGATTCTTGAAGCTATGTTTCAGAAAAAAATAAACTTTGAGAGTCAATATTCCCTGTGTTTTAGTTAAACTGGAACAGGAAGAGCTGTTTCTGTTTCTGTTGGTCTGTGGGTAGAAATAGTAAGCAAAGGATCTTTGAAATTTGGCCAGGGAGCAGGAGTAACTTGTTGACCGAAGATGAGGCAGGCTCTTGGGGCCATTCAACCCCCTTCTGAGCAGAGGTGCCGCCTTGTTCTGGCAAATGGACAAGAGAAAGGTCACCGGGCCAAGAGGGACCAAATACAAGCCCTGAGCCGGGCTGCTCCTGAGCTGCAGAATGGCCCTGGGGAAGGAGCCCTATGCAAACACTCTCCCACTTTAATACCCTCAGTGTTTGATTCCTGGAAAAGTTCATCTTGCTTCTCAGCTTGCCTGCAGATGTAGACTTTCATGACAGTTCCTAAGCATTCATTTCAGTATCCTGAAGCTAAAATTATTTTGGGGAATCCAAGAAGTGAGAACGTTGTCCTCAGGACCCCTTGAGTCAGTGAGGAAAGCTGGCCTCTGCTCTTTCTTGTAGTAACTCAAAACCTTACAGTGGCAATAATAAAGTAGGCACTAACATTGCATCAGCCCATGACTTGCACACTTAGATTCAGTGTGGGCACTTAGGTTGCTCTGGTGTGAAGTTCACTGTGGTTTTGTCACAAGCTCTGGCTCTCAGTTCTATTCCTATACTGCTTTTTCATAGTCATCGACCAATGCTTCATTGTCAAACCCAAGAATGAGTTTCTGGGTACCAATGAGGATGTATAGTGATATGAGAAGTTATAGAGAAGAGAGGTCCCTAAAGCACTCATCTTTACACTCCAAAGCCACCTGAATACACAGGCTAGCCCTTACCCAGCCAGAAAACCAAGAACACTTGGACGTGTTATTTGCTAGTCACCCATTTCTTTAGAGTCATGTTTTCCTTCTCATAACATGGACTCAAGAATGACATGAATCAGCAACTTTTCTTATCGCAAACACATGTTGAGTGATGACACAAATTTCCTAGTTTATTCAAGCTAAAGTGTGGAAGGTGTTGGTCACCTAGGCGTTATCCATTGAGAAAAGTCTCTCCTATTTAGCCCCTGCCATGAGTACCTCACTGAGAGCCATGGGATACAGAACAAATATGATGTTTCTGCTTTACTGATGTACTTCCAGTACATCTTTTATCATTGATACGTGTGCATTACTTCCCAAAAGAAAGTGTGGACCTTGGCAAAAACTCGAATTTAATTTTTTACCTGTAATTCACTGACTTAACATGATCCATGTAATATGATTTCAGTACAAATTAGTCATATTGTTATTCAGTTTCCAAACATGTTTGCTACTTATAAGTAACTTGACAGTTATATCCCACAGTTTAGTAAATAACATTCAGTTTGGGAAATAAAATACTCACTTATGTTTCATTTTTAAAAATCATTATGTAGTGTCATCATAATGCTTTAAAATCAGATTACTATAGTAGCCCCATCATGGAAGCCAACTTTGGCTATCACCTTTTATTTACCATTTTGCTTTTACTTTGCAGGTGTATTTTCAGGCTAATTCCTGTCCAATCAGCTGCTTAACAAGAGCTGAGACCTTAAAATGGGAATTTTCTCAGTTCTATTCCATTGGTCTTATTTTCACTACCTGCACACAATTTCAGACTTACCCATCTATGATAAATTTTCTTTTTTGAGAATATGATCACTGCTCCAAACTTCTATCTCATTCATCTCTACTCAAGTCTACAGAGATACGGCTAAGTTTCTTCATCTGTATAGTGTCATGGTAAGAACGAAATGCTTTCCAGGTAAAAACTAAGAATAATGACATAGTTATTTCACCAGGAGTAAATTATAACCTTACATGCAGTGGTAGATTCTAGCTCAAAGATTCTATGTTTTTTAACTGGAAAGATAAATAAAATGTAAAGCAGGAAATCTATCTTAACAAATGTCAGCTGTGTGTAAGGCCTAATGGAGAGAAAACCTAAGACACAAAAAGAAATCTTAGGAGATCTATATGAATATACTGTCACAGGAACAAATGAGGTTAACATGTGGGTAAAGCAAGCAGCAGAGCAAGATGCCCAAGTAAATGAATCTGTAAGGCTATAGAGAACAGAAGAGCAAAAGAAAAAGGAGCAAGATTATGGAACCAGGGCGAATTTCCAAGGAGGAGAAAAAGAAAAAGCACCACTGTTTGGAGAGAAAATGAAAAAAGTTAAAGTATGAAAGGAGATGCATCTTACAAGAGACTTGCAATTACAGAAGGTAAAAGAGAAAGACCCAGGAAATGTTTTCTAACAGTCAGGGAGAGAAAGCTGTTAACAGAGGATTGTCAAAAGGCAGATGCTTTTAATGTGTCTCTCCCTCTCACTCCTTTCAAGCAATTGCAGCTACTATCAGTTAACCAGAGATGGTACCATTTGAGTTTGGAGCACCAAACCAGAATAGGCAAATAAATAATTGGAGTGTCTTTTCTTAAAAATTTAGTTCTACTAAAATGTGCAGCTCCAAGTGTTCTCAGGAATTCATAGATATTATTATAGACTTCTTAGTCTCTATCTTTAAGACATCCTGTAGCATATTTCTGAAACCCAGGAACAGAATGTGCATGTATGTGTTAGTATTATTGCTATAGAGTATTCTACATAGTATTAATAATATATAGTAATATTAATAGTAATTTTATACTATTTTAATATTAATATTATAGCATAAATTTCAGTATATAGTAATATTAATAGTAATATGTAGTTTTTTTACATAAAAACTTATAGAAGAAGATATGTAACTTTGCTTACAGAGATTTTAGAAAACTAAATATTTGGAATTTATCACACCTGGAAGTTGTAATATATACATGTAATATAAACATGCTTAAGATGCTTAGGAGTTAATCTGCTACATTAGGAGCTCATTATCAGGGAAAATTTGATGGCTATTACAAAAGGATATAGTCCTAAACTGAAAAATTCCTCATACTATTAGACAACCTGTAACAGTTTATATAGTAAACAGCATGCATTCATAGATAAATAAAAGAGGTGTGTAGTCAGACCTCATGAGAAGTACAATCTAAAGAAGGTAAAAATGACTTTTCTGATATTTCTTTGATTCTTTTCTCCCATCTCTTTTCTCCATTCTCTTTTTCTGAAACTTCTGTTTATTAGATGCAAGGCTTCTTTTGATTATCTATGACTCGTTTTTTATTTCTAAATTTATCTCTCACAGTTTAGGCAATTTGCTTGATTTTGACCTACAACTCTCTTCTTAAATTTTATTTTAATTCAGGGAGTTTTAAAGTCTAAGAGGTTTTTCTTTTCTCTGTTCCTACATCAGGTATTGTATTATCTATGCAATATTTTCTTAATTGTCTCTTAGACTTTGTCTTTTCTTCTCTGACGTTCTTTTTCATCCATATTCAATTTTTTAACTTGGGTCTTTCCTGCTTCAAGTTTTCCTCAAAGGCCTGGAGAAATTTCGTTGTTCACTCATATTCAGGATTTATAATAGTACCTACCATCGTTAACTTGAGGTCTGTTTGGATAAATGATTAAAGAACTATACAGGAGGAAAAACAAAAGAAGCAGTAGCAGAAAGTCTGAATCGAGTCACTGTATGGTACATGGATGAAGTTATTTGAAGGCAGGTTTCTTTCCAGGCTGAGCAGTTGGGGAAATGGATGTGACTCAGGGTGGCCTAGATGGAACAAGACTTAATTCTGGGACATCAGCTCCCACATTAGCCATCCTAGTTCTCCCCAGCCAGTTTTTTCCCCCATTTTTAAGAGAATAACCCTCTGATTTTCATCCTTCAGGGCATCTAGGTATTTCAGCATTCTCTAGCAAGCATGGGAAGTCAGCAATCTTGTGTGTAAACTTTCCATACATGTCCTTCTGTTCAGGCCCTCTCACAATCTTGCCCTCAGTTGTAGTGTTTCCAAATTCCTGACAAATATTAATCTTTGGTGTACAGGAAAGATCAATCAGAGCTGGTCACAATTCTCAGGAATTTCCCAAGTAATTTGTTACATATTTTTCACATACTTTATTTACATATTTTTAAAATAATAATGAATTATTATTTCTAAAATAATAATGAATAATCATAATAACAAAAGTGAAGATTTTTCTATGATAAGATCGCACTAAAAGTTTCAGAGGTTTTCTATAACAAAAACATAATAGTAAAGGCATAGTTTTTTATTATGTCCTGATATATTGTGACAAAATTATACATTTCTATAATATTTAAAGATTGTTTTTTCCTAATATCAACATTATAAGAAAGGCACTCCACACATCAGTGTTTCTTGCTCTTGCTTTTGACTTGACATTAGTTGTGCTATGGGCTGAATTATGTTCTCCTAAAATTCACATGTTGTAGTCCTACCCACCCAGTACCATAGAATGTGACTCTTTGGAGATAGGGTCTTTAAAGAGGTAATTAAGTTAAAATGAGGTCATTAGGGAGCATCCTAATCCAATATGACTGGTATCCTTATATAAAGAGAAATTTGAACACAAACATATGCATGCACAGAGGGAAGACCATGTAAAAACACAGGGAGATGGCTATCTGCAAGCCAAGGAGAGAGACCTCAGAAGGAACCACACTGGCGACACCTTCATCTTGGACTTCTAGCTTCCAGAATGGTGAGATATTAAATTTAAACCATGTAGCCGATAGCATTTTGTTATGGCAGCCCTAGCAAATTAATATAAGTGAATTCCTTTAAACAAGTAACATTTTTATGTAGATTCTTAAAATTTAATTTTTTTTAAAATATATATTTATTTATTATTTAGTTCTGGCCATGTTGGGTCTTCGTTGCTGTGCATGGGCTTTCTCTAGATGTGGCAAGCAGGGGCTACTCTTCATTGCGGTGCGCGGGCTTCTCATTGCAGTAGCTTCTCTTGTTGCGGAGCTTGGGCTCTAGGTGCACGGGCTTCAGTAGTTGTGGCTTGCAGGGTCAGCAGCTGTGGCTCGTGGGCTCTAGAGTGCAGGCTCAGCAACCATGGCTCACGGGCCCAGCTGCTCCGCAGCATGTGGGATCTTCCCGGACCGGGGCACGAACCCATGTCCCCTGCATAGGCAGGCGGACTCTCAACCACTGCACCACCAGGGAAGCCCAATGAATCTTATTTTGCATAACAGCAGCATTTAAATCTGTTAAGGATGCCTTCTTCCTTGAAAGGCTTTCTTCACTTGTTTTCCAGATTTACACACTTTCCTATTTTTTTTCCTATTTCACTAGCTTCTCTTTTCAGTCATTTTTACCTCATTTTTTCCTCAACACCTCAGCCTATTAATGTTGGCATGCCTCAGTGTTATGGGTTGAATTGAGTCCCCCAAAATCCATATGTTGGAGTCCTAATCCCCGGTCCCTCAGAATGTGACGTTATTTGAGACAGGGTTTCTACAGAAGTAGCCAAGTTAAAATGAGGTCATTAGGAAGGGTTCTAATCCAATATGACTGGTGACCTCATAAAAAAAGGGGAAATTTGGAGACACACAACACAAAGGGAGAACACCATGTGAAGATCAAGACAGAGATTGAGGTAATGCTTTCACAAGCCAGAAATTGCCAGCAAACCATGGGAGGCTAGGGAAGAGGAGCCAGTTCTCCTTCACAGTGCTTAGAAGGAACCAACCCCACTGACACCTTGATCCAAGACTTTTAGCCTCTGGAATTGTGAAACAATCCATTGCTATTGCTTAAGGCTCTCCATGTGTGGTGCTTTGTTATGGGAGCCTGAGTGAATGAATACACCCAGGAGTCAGGTGTTCAGATTCTTCTCTAGCCTCATTCAGTCCCTGGGTGATCTTACTGTCTTGTGCTTTTAAATCCCATCTGCATACTGAAGTCTCCCAGTAGTTTATCTCCAGCCCAGTATCTCCTCAGAACCCTCACGGATATCCCCAACTCTACACAACATCAGCTTTCACCTGTCCAAAATGGACCTCATCTTCACCAGGAACCTCCTTACCCACAATCTTCTTCATCTCATTTAATAGAAACCTCATCCTTCAAGTTGCTCAGGTCATTTACCTTGGAATCATTCTGGACTTTTCTCTTTCTTATCTTCCATTTATCAGCATAAAACTTGACTCTACTTTCAAGATGTATTCAGACTCCACTTCTCACCACCTGCACTGCTGGTGCCCTGGTAGTCGCATCATCTTTCATGTGATTTATAGCAGTAGCCTCCTCATTTGTGTCCCAACTTCCACCCCTAGAACCCCTTCACCATATTCCCGGTGTAGCAGCCAAAATGATCCTGTTGAAAAGCATTTCAGAAAATCCAAAACTCTGCAATACCTCCTCATCTCACTCATCAAGTCCTTGCAGTGGCCAGTGAAGCCCCACAAGTTCCGATCTTTGGTAATGTCTTTGACCTCATCTCCTCCTCAGCTCTCGTCCAGCACATACTGCTCCAGCCATACTGCCTTTCTTGTTGTGCAGATGTGTCAGGACTGTTCCCTCACTTGAACCTGCTCTTTCCTATGCCCAGAACACTCATCTCTCAGATATCCACCTAGTACATCATAGTCATTCAACAAATGTTTCTTGAAGGAATAGGAAATCAGTTGAAAATATTGCCATTAGTAAGATAAAATTAAAACTCTTTAGATTGACATTCAAATTGCACTATAATTATGCCCCCATTTGATCTTTATAAGCTCCTTGTGTGCAAATAACATCTAGACATTTTGTTTTCACTGCAGTGATTTGCATAGAAAAGTCATTTAACAAAGATCTAATAATTTGTAGAATCAGATATGAACAAAAGGTAAAGTTAGTCCTATTCACTTCAACTTGTGTAAACTCTTTTACAATTACTAGTAGTTCTAGATTAGTCTCTCCTTATATAGTCATTTGTTCTAATTCTAGCAAATGAAACCAGGCAAAGTTTTGCCTGTGATGATGATTTGTCATTAATAGTTAGGGTCTACCTGACTCTCACTTCCCTTGTCATTGCATTAAGCTTTTTAGGTAAGAATTTAAGATGCATAGCCTGAGATTTTCAAAAATCCCTGCATGAATCTCTTCTTTCCTTGTTTTATATTCATAGAACCCCAGTTTTTTGCTGAGCACATGACCACCCAGAAAAAAAAAAATTCCCAGCCTCTTTTGCAAATGACTGTGACCATAAAACTCTATTATACTCAAGTAAGATATCAGTTAAGAGAGAACAATCATGTACTCTTTGCTCCCTTTTCTTCCACACCTCTTCCTCCATCCTGCTGCCTGAAATGTGGGTATGATGGCTGGATCTCTAGATGCATTTTTGGATCATGAAGAAAAGAGCCATGGCCTAGGAAATGAGGGGTGAGCTGGAAGGGGTTTAGATTATTGAGGACTTCATGGAGCAGAACCATCATATTAACCCTTGACATTTTACTTCTGGCCTTGTATGAGAAAGAAATTTCTCTCTTATTTAAGTCACAGTTATTTTAGGACACACCCAAAATCAAACATAATCCTACCTCAAACATCACAAAAACTATCTAGTTCTTGGAAACTTAGAGCTAAAATGAACTACTGCTGCATCGTTTAAAAGAATCAAAACAATAGAAAGTGTATGCAATGATAACCAAAGGTCTTTATTTTCTATATTTAATTTCTTACAATCATTTTGGAAAAATAGTTGTTTCTCCAAAAGTGCTTTCACTGAAGAAAGTTGATATGACCTAAGCATTATCTGAGAGATTATGGAAAAAAATATTTATCACTGAGAAACAAATGTTCCTTTCAGTTTACATGTTACACATACTTAACACGAGCATAAAGGGAAAGTCCAGTGTCAGAAGTAGAGGCCATTCTCCTTAACTGAAACATTCAATCAGAAGAGAGTTTTTGGCGATAAGAGATCCAAAATTGAGAGATGTAAAAACCTCGTTCAAAACGAATGCTGCCTAAGAATGTGGAAACCTACAACATTTTCTGAAAATCTTTTTCGAAGAATGTCTCTTTGTTTTTGGTATTCTCTTAGACACTCTGAAGTTTATTTGACACAGCATCCTATCTGCTCAACATTCAAATTTAGAAGTGCTGATTATCTGCTCCACTCTTTTGAATAGTTAAGTATGTCCTATAAATAAACACATCAATTTTGCTCTATTACTACCCTTCCAAAAAGCCTCATATAATTGGAAGTAACTTAGTATTTACTTATCATTAAATATATATTTGTTAGAAAGGATACACAGCATATGAAATCACAGGATTCTCATGAGTTAAAGACAAATTTTAGAACTCACAAATAATATTTACAATGTAAACATCACATTATTACATCAGAGTAAAATAAATCACAACATTCACAACACAGCATATTTTATTTGGTTTTGATATTGAAGTTGTTTTCTTGAATTACTTATGTAGAACTCAAAATAGAAATACTTTGCTTATCGTTTTCCTTCAAGAATTCTGAAAAAGAAAGAAATGGTGATTTAAGCATTAAAACAATTTTATTTACAGCCTCTTACTTTCATTTACTTCTCCACTCATTTGATAAATATTTCTCCTAGCCCCTCATCATCAGCTTTTAAGAGGGGATCGCGTTTTGGGATATCAAGAGGCAATCTTCCAAAGGACTTATTGTTGGAAAGGAAGACAGAATGTGAAGGGGTTCTCTAATTAGTCATAAATAATTACCCATTTGTAATTTTCACAACTGGTTGACCAACAAAACTTCCTGTTAAAAGAATTTGTCCAATGTCACCCATTCAAAAAAGCAAAGAATGGAGGATGGAAACTCATAAAAAGACAGAGTAATTAATCCTCCTTTATATTGTAGTGCCTATTGTATTTCTTAATTTATTGGAAAAACCTTATTTTTATAAACATTTTTTCGAGAAGCTATATGTAACTCGCTTTCTTTTTTGAGCATTTGAGGAATTCGTTTCTCTGAAATGTCTATGCATGATGAGGAATAGGCACATATAGCACCCCTGACCATATATCTTACAGGTGTCTCTCATGTGACAGTACCAGAGTTGAGCAGGTGTTACAGAAACCATAGGATCCACAAAACCAAAAGTATTTTTTTGGAGTCCTTTAGAGAAATTTTTGACAACCTGATATAGTGATGCTACAAAATTTCTTTAAAGATTTACCAAGCATTATAAAAATATTTTATGAACTAATGTAAACAGTAATGTAACTCAGGAAAGAAATATGCCTTGTATCCATGTTCACATAAAAACAATTTTGATAACAATCTTATCACTTAACAAAGGATAAAATCTATTCGTGTTTTCTCTACTTAAAAAATGTTTTACAGTGAGTATTATTAGAGTCGTTGTACCCACACTGACTTCATAGGTAAAATAAGCTAAATTTGACTTTCAGTGCATGAAGTTTACTATGTTTTAGGAAACACAGTGAGACCCAGACTGTCTTGGTATTTTCACAATAATGAGCCACGCTGTAATTTTATGGTGTTTCCTTATTCTTAAATTAAATGAGATGTTAACAGTCAATCATGGGACTAGACCTTAAATTAATAGAAGCAGCATGGCTTGACTATCAAAGAGAAAGCCAGTTTTTCTCATTAGTGTGAGTCAGTCTTTTTTCATATCTCATCAGAAGGATAGGAATGAGTCTGTGTAAGCTAGGAGATACCAAACTGTTTATTCATTGTGAGCTTTCTCTTTCATGCTATCAGAACACTGCATGAATCATTTCAAGCTGTTTCCTAAGCTGGGGTCCACTTCAGATAGAAGTGTCCTTCTTAGATGAGGTCTCACTGAGAGACCTCTAAGATGTTTTTTACCAAGTGACTCTTAACCTACTTAAATAGTTAGATGATTGCTACTAGAATATAATAACTCACAGTGATACTCACCACTGGGAAGCTGTCAGCAGCTTTGCTCCAAAGAACTTTTTCATCATTTTTCTATCTCTTCGAGAAAGTTAGGAGATTCTCCCTCACTGCTGCAGACCAGAAAGAGAGAATCGTGCATGTTAAGGCTCTTGGATGAGAAAGCTTCTAAAGGAGAGGTGATGTGTGACCCAGGTTGTTCTAGGTGCTCTGTAAAGTGCACTAGGAGCTAAACAATTCTCATTCAGGTGAGTCATTACCTATGAATGGTTCTTCAATCTTCAAGTGTCTAAAAGTTTTCTTACAGAATTATAATCTGGTGGGCAAAAAGAGGCCCCTTGCCTGATTTCACCCAAACAGAATTGTCCTTCATACTCACCATCTAAACAAAAATAATTGGAATAAAAAGAGAGAGTATCACATGTCCTAGATATTGTGCTCCCATATTTACACACCACGGAGAAACATAGGTTTTACTGAATCTGAGAAGACAAAATAATTCATGGTTTAATTCAGTAAAATGCAGATATTAAATATGCAGGTAAAGGGAATTCCATGTGGTACCAAATTGCTAGTTGACTGCCCTTTACATGTTTTAAAAATCAGCACATCTGATAAAACCTGTTCCCAGACTCCAACTAGATGTCTCTATAGTCATCATTTTTAACCCTGGAAGCACAGTAGAAACAACTGGGGAACTCTTAAAAAATACCAGGGTCTAGAGCCGCATCCCTGGAACCACTAACTTTCTGGCATTTGGTCTTGGGTTAGGCTCAGACATCAGTATTTTCAAAATTCTCCAGGGTAGTCTAATGTTAGCCAAGGTTGAGAATTACTGCTTCAGAGCTAGAGAGAAAGAGAGACATCTCCATATGCAGCTTCTATTTTGAAAGTCATTTACAATTTCTCATTTTAGCAAGTTCTCTCTTTCTTTACCTCCGCTTTCCATTTAGAATTGAGTTCAAGTATTTCTTTACAGCCATTTGTTTTCGAAGGCGGGTATAGTTGTCAGTGAAGACTGCATCTGAGTGGCGTTTGATTGGTCCCTGGTCTTCTGAGATGCTATTGTTAAGAAACGAGAGAATAAGGAAACCAAATAATTTTAACAAGAAATGATAAAGGTACCAAAGGTCTGAATTTCTTGGAGTCAGATAAAAAGAAATTCCAACACCCAACTCATTTTCTATCACAAAAAGACTGAAAGAAAAATGCATTTAAGCCTAAGGATAGGGGAGCAAGGAATAATCCAACATACTTTGGCCTTTACTGGGAGTGCCTTTAGACACATTCTGTCCTAACTGAGTGAATAATTTATGAAAAATAAAATGGGCACTACTTGAAATTGTGTTCTGCCATTGGAAGGAAAAGTTCTTTAAAAAATAAATACTTCTTTATGAAGCTATGCCACTCTGAGTAGTACCTTCTACATATTCAGTTATTGTCCATTTAAAGACAGAATCTTCCAATGTTTGCTTTGAGCAGGAAGTAAAACACAAACACTGAAGTTAACCTTAAAATTTGCTTCAGTTTGTACTATGTCTTATTTATTTTTTACTGTGTCTAGTTCAGTTTGTATGCAGATTTATAAATGATTATTATTTAAGAAAAACAAGTGTGTCTGGAGCCAATGAGTATGATACTACTAGGAAAACTTCTTTTCTTAATCCATGGGCCTGGTACATTTTATTGAAGAATATAAATTATTTGATAACTAAATTAAACATTATCAAGAGTTATCCATTTTGAATAAAGTAAATAAGTTGTTTACAGTGAAAATATAATTGTCAAATTTAATAATCATAACATGTTTTTAAAAAATAATAAATTCTCTTTACCTAATTCGTTTTCCAATAAGGGACTCAAGGTACTTTTTGGCAGAAAGTTGACTTAAGAGTCTACTATAGTCACTGGTGAAAACTCCATCAGCATGTCTGACATTTCTGAAACAAGGAAGAGAGAATAGTCATTATTTTGTAAATAGTTTGCTAAAATATCATTTTGGCTCATTCGATACAAAAGGAACATCAACTTATTTGAAAGCTCCTCATGTAAACTTAAATCCAAAAGGAGCTTTTCTAACAACCCAATAAACAATATAATCTATTGACTTATTCTAATGACTTATATCTATATTTCCAGCCCAACAGTTTGAAAAATTAAAGAAATTAGCTTTTTGAGAAGCATATCTCAATATTAAAATAATATTCTCTGGTAGAACCTATAAAACTAATTCTCTTCTAAGAAATACTGGTGGGAAAATATATTTAGTTTCTATTTATTTATGGTGCTTTATTTCTTCTATTCTGAATAAAGGTATATGCAAAGGGAAATTATCCAGATTTTAGTAAAAAATCCTCTTATGCCTTTTGCTATTTCTTCTGCCAAAATATTTGGAAACAAAATCTCTTAATATAGAAAGGATCATAGAGCATATCAACCAAATTTTCCATCCAAATGAGAAATAGTTTTTGCTTTATCTTTTGTATAGAGTTACCCTCTCTACACTGGAATGCTGCTCTGGACAAATGGTTCCATGAAATGCATAGCTTTTATTATTAGACACCTTTTCTTTATATAGAGGTGAAACTCTTGAATGTTATAAATGCTATAGTTTTACAAGAATTGGCACATCTTCTGATGTTAAAAATTTATGCAACAGAATATAAGTGGATGAGTTGCTCAGTCTGGCCTCTTACAACCTCTCTACATGAAAATCATGTACAGCAGCAAGAGCTTCAATAAATCAGGCTGAATGAAGCCATGACACATGGAAACTTGTAGTGCTATGCTGTGAGAGTAGCTTCATGGTGACACAAAAACAAAATGTTTAGATTTCAAAAAAACATTTTCTAAAATAAAACACAATAAAAATGAACTCACCTGGATACATCATAATAAGGTGTGTCATTTTCAGCTAATGTATTCTGTAAAACATCAGTTTCTGCTTTTAATGAAATTTGATCAGGTTCATTTGCTCCTTCAAAAGGCATTCTGTCACCCACACTGTTAGGAAAAAATACTGTAAAGTATAATACATTCCTTTCTCAGAAGCTAGTGCTCCTGGTTTTACAAACATTTGAAATAAGTTATTCAAAATCTTAGGATATATCACCCATTCACAATATATGGACAGCATAATTGATTTAATGGCTTCTATGGTTTACAAGAGTATAAATAGTGGAATTTTTGTTACCCCATAAAATACATGCCATATAACTTTTACAGGCTTTATGTACCAGAAGAGCTACTTAGTTCAGTCTTTCAGAGCATGAAGCAAAGTACACTTCCTTGGCAATAGCTTCACTTTGCAAAGTTCACAGGTAGAAAGATTTTATACAAAATAGAAACTTTGGAAAAATTTTTATATTCAATATGAAAATTGGGAGCAATTCATGTATTTGTTGATGGTCAGTATTACTTGTCTCAACATATCTCAAGAGCTGAGTATTAACTATTTTTCTTTCTCTAAGTCCCTAAACTTTGCTTCAAAGATTCACCTTGGTGTGATGTATTTCTATGTATTGACCAAGTCCGAAGACTTTCTCCATCTCTGAATATTTACTCAAATTCAATGAATTTTGTCGAGCTATTTTGTTTCAAATCTTATGTAGTAACACAATTTTAATAAGGGATATACAATGCTTTACAGGAAGGCTAAGCATAGACATGCCTATACATGGAATATGACTATACTTGTGAATGCATGCACATTTTGAATACCAGCACAGTGTTAAAATAAAGTGTGTGCATATTTTCACTGTTGGGGTAAACTTCTAAGGAGTGTGTCACCTGCTGGGCACTTGTGTATTTTTTGGTGAGGCAGTAGCTGGTAGACAGTAACAAGCAGCCCTCTTTGAGTATGAAGCCTAGCAATCAATGCAAACTTCGTCATTCTTGAGATTATTCATCTCTTGTGATATAACCATTCAGATAGACTCATTCTATTTAATTATCAAAGCAATATATGATCTGGCTTTAAACAGACTTCACAGAGAACCACTAACAGCTAAGAGATTATTTACTCTATCGAGCATAAACCTACCTTGAACAAAGAATTAGGAATAAGAAAATAAGCAAAGAAGTGATTATTTGTCCTTAGATATAGTAGTCCCTGTAAACTGGAAGGAAACTAATGTAGCTTCCATTTACTGTTTCCTTCCTTAGCATAAACTTATTTCAGATAAAGCTTTAAAGATGAGTTGTATTATACTGTATGAACTTGAAATATGAAACACAACATAGAGAGCAGTAAAACTAAGGAATTATGATAAAAACCAAGTCCCTTAAAATTCATTCATTGGGGGAGGGTGTCTCAGTAGATCAATTATCCCACAATTTTTAATATTGACAAATTGATTCTGCCTAGTCTGTCCAACATGATTTTATGCATATTCCACTAATCAACTACTCATCTTATGATTATTTGCTGACTGATCTTGAAAATGAACTAAAATGAGTTAGGCAACTAGACACCTATTTTTCCAACAGAAACTGAACTGAACTGAGATGGCAATGGAGAATAGCTCATTACTCATCTAAAACTGGTTTTGAATGAAAGGAAAGTCAAACCCTCCTTCTGCCTTGCTCGGAAATGTGATCCACCCTACCCATAAAACTAATCATTGACACTGTCTCTCTGGCCCTGAGAGTGAATTCCAAGACTCAGAATAATCATGTGGACCTGAAGTTGAAAAAACTTGCTTAACATGTTAACCAACAGATTTAAATAACTAATACCTAATTTTTTAAATTGAGCTGCCCAAAATAACATATAGGAAATTCCCATTTCCATGGAGAAGGAATGTTCAACTCTCTGAATTGAAAGAGAACCTACCTTAGAGCAGAAGGTGCTCCAAAAAGAGGCCATGCCAAGGTCTGCGAGAAAAGCACACTGAAAAGTATCAGGAACAGGAGTAGCTGGGGTTTGCTTCTCGTTTCCATCTCTCTGTACCTCAAAGGGGAGAGAATCACATTGGCTTTTCCAACCACAGATGTTCCAGTAAGGTAATTCTGAGTGTCTAGCAGTAATGTCTTAAGACTCTTACAGAGTTTAGAAAAAGTAATTTTCATCATATAGAAAGAGTTAAACTGCAATATGATTACTTTTTATATCAAAAAGGTTTTTTGTGTGTGAATGTTGTTTGAATAAAAATTAGGATCTTTTTCAACTGCTGCCTATCTCTCACTAGGCACAAGCATATATTGAATGCAATACTTTTATAGTATTAGAAGTAACTATAGGGACTTTCCTTATAACAAATTGTAACATCCATGTTTAGTATTTTTTTCTAACTAAGGAAACAACTTCAAGAAACTAAAGTTTCTTCTTTTACTCTAAATTTTTAGTATCTGATTAATATAAAACTGGAGCATCATCTATTTAATACTATATGTATATATGTATATACATATCCTTATAAAATTATTCTGTATATACATTTTTTCCTCTTTTAATTGTAGATGTTACAATTAACATGGAGCTTAATCTCTGTAAAGTTTGGTTTTGAACAAACTAACTCAATTTGTAGTGAAAATTAATACAAAAAAATAATTGAACCACATATTACCACTGAAATAATTTTTGCCATAAAAGGAAAAATATATTAAATACAAAGCCTGTATATTTTTACATCTAATACACTTACACATTTCATTTCTAAATAGTTCCTAAATAGAAATTTAGGAGTTTGATGTCTGTTTCTTGTGCTGTCTGTAAAACTCACAGCATTTAAATTTAAAGAGGAAAATAAATGCTTTTTAGTTCACATAACTAACATATGAAATAGAAAGAACAGCACTAAAAAACAAGTTGAAACTTCCAAAACAAATGTATCCACTGAACCTTCAGTCAAAAATTTACATATAAGCCAAAAAAAAAAAAAAAAACAACCCCAAAACCCTACTTTAACACATTATTTTTAAAGGAGCATTGAGTAAAAGAAAAAACAGGGTAAAGCATTTTCCGACTAAAGAATTCAGAAAACCCATTCATATGTGGGAAGTTGAGGCATTTCTATACTTACCAGGTGACTTAGAAACCTGTATTTTTGTTGTTGTAAAGGAGGAACACTGTAAAATTCTTTTTCAAGAGAAAGAAAAACTCAATATATCCTGAGAAAAGTTCCAGAGGCAGGGGGAGAAAAAAAAGAAGAAAGGTTAAGTTTTCACTTACCTTGTTGAGTAGTGTTCCTAGGGAGCTTTCTGTTCCAAGGATAATATTAGAGCTGTCTCAGGTGCTGAAGTCCCGTGAGGCCGACAAAGTCTCCACCAGTGCTCTTGCCCTTAGAGCTGAACCAGAACTTGGTACTGGCTGAGGGTTGGCTACTATTGTAAGCAACTGCTTTTCACTCTACCCTGACCAGCATTTCAAAGCCCATCATTTTATAGGGCTTAAGCGTAGGGCTGAGCAATCACAGAGCTCTCTGAAAGACGTCACAGTAGTACTCTCATGGGATGAATAGGACTTGAAGTTCTTATTAAATTGTCATTATGCCTGATTTATATAAATTTATAGTGAGTAACTTCAAGATGTAAGCTATAAAGAGGAAAGTTACTTTTCTTTAAACAAAAAAAGGTACCAAGCTTAATGTGAAATAGTTTAATCTCTAATGAGTAGCAATGAAATAAAAGACTGATTAGTGTTATGGTCAAGGCCACTGGAATTCCTTCAGAAAATAAGAATTTTATGTACAGGAACAGATGCAGAAAGCAACAAATACTTAGGCTCATAAGCTTACAAACATAATTCTCCTTTATTATAAGGCATCAATTGCCCTAAAGCCTTTTTATTTTTATACTATTCATGTAGATCCTGACTTAATCTTTCTTGAGATCTATCCTAATTTTAAAAGCATCCAGAAATAATTTTCCTTATTCTTTCTATTACTATTTTTTCTTTATATTGAAACAAGTCCCTGGATAAATTTTCAAAAAGCCTCTAAGATACTATAATATACACACTGTTGCTTAGAATAGTAGCAGTACTGATGTTTCACATTAGCATAAAAATGTCATAATTCCTAATGCATTTTCACATACATAACCTCAAATGATCCAAAAAAAATTATCGTACTGGATAGTCCCAAAGGTTCATTTTTTTCTTTCTTTTTGAACATTATATTCATCAGTTTTTTAAAGTCTTGCACTGTGTGGAATTATATATATATCCCTGAACACACACCACACACATACCAGCTTTTAACATTTCCAGCTCAGTCACTTGACAGGTGATTACAAAGAACTAGTTGGCAAGCATTTATGGAGTACTTTGATAAAAAATTTCTATTTGTGGGTTTTTAATTCAAAGTAGCCTAGCATCAGAGTTTAAGGTAAAAATGCAGCTACCTGAACAACTTCATGGACAATAAGGCAAAATGTTACTCTCCCTTTTGTTTAAAAAAAAATGGCCAGGGTGTGTATTCTTTTATATTTTTCTTTGTAAGTCCCTCAAGGGGTAACAGCTCTAAAGCCCCCTTTCTTTCCTCTGCTTTACGATTTCAGTATCTATTTCCTTCATTCAAAGTCAGACTGATCCAGTAAAAGAATATCCTGCTTTGCTTAATCATATTTTCTAATCCAGTTACAAGAAAAATTCAATGAATTAAATTTCAAAAAGTCTGGAAATTGGTTTCCCAGCTGACAGCTCTGACTTAAGCCAGAGTTCCTGTGGCTTAATTCCAGGAAATCTTTTTTTACCTGATAATTACAAACTAGAGGTTGAAATCGTTCTCATATGGAATTTTTTTTTATCCTTAGCTGTTCATCACCTAATTCCCAGTGAAGCAATTTTATCTGAGAACAGCAACAGCAAAATAAATTGATTGAGAGTCACAGGGAACCCACTGCTGAAGGTAAGCAACAAAATCTAAAAGAAAAGAAGACATGAAGTTGATTATTATTTGGTCTAAGCAAGTACTTAGCATTCACACAGAGTAACTACAGTAGGTTTTCCAATGATGAAGACAGTTTCTCCCATTATAATAATAAAACACAAAAATAAAGAGAAATAATTAAAACTTATTACCTCTGAATAAAAATAAACTAAATCAAAGAACTGTGTTTTTTCCTATGAATTTAAATTAGAAATCAAAACTGAATTTCAAAATGGGATCATAGCACCATCTTCAGGTTGAAAAGCCTTAATTCAGAAAATTTTTTAAAAATGTGTTTCTTCTCTTTTCTTTCAAGGAAATGGATGTAAACCAGAGGCTCTTTATCCAGCTAAATTATGGAATCTTCCAGAGAAAGAAAAACTACTATAGCTGAGTTTATTCTGAATACTTTGTTACTATAAAACTCAGTAAATACAAAAATACAAATGTGAATTTACTGTTTAAATCTGCTATTTCCCCTACTTTGGCATATCTTTCTATAATGTTCCCACATCTCTAGCAGAACTTATTTCCTACCTCAAGGCTTCTCATTAAAATGATATTTATAAAAAGAAGAACCAGTTGTTCATACAACTAGAACTGATCTCCAAGATCCTTCTTTTACAAGTAAGTAAACTGATATCCAGAGAGTTTAAGTAATTTTCAGGTGGTAGTTACAAATAGGGGATGAAACCTAGGTCTTCTGATCTTGATTAAGCTTTCTTTCCATTAAGGACTGGTGGTTTTCTGTAACTGTTGTTATCACCATTACTGATGCTAACAGGTCATATAAGGAAAAAAAAAAAAAAAAACCTCATAAAAACATTGGCATCGTCTCGTTTTTTCACCATCTGGACCAAAGATAGAGAAAGAAAACTGGCATTCTAAACTAAAACATACTGAATGTAGGAAAATCAGATGGAAGGGGTTTTCAGGCTCAGAAAATAGGCAGAAAGCCAGAGTCACCCTTTTTTCCTTAGTGAAAAGAGCTAATAGAGGGTCCTTATTAAAGATGAAAAGCTAAAGCTGTGCTCTTCTGCTTCTTGATGTGACAGCTTTGCCTGCCTAACTCAGCCAAACTCACACTCATCCCTGAGACCTGTCCACTATTTGCCAGGGTCATCCTGAGGGTCTACATGAGAGTTTTGCAAACCACTGGCTGTGAGCCGCATCTGGCTCAATACCCTGGGTTTTGTCACTCAAGCTAGGAATGATGTTTACATTTTTAAAAGGTTGAAAAATGTTAATAGAAGGAAAATACTTTGTTTGAAAGTTATATGAAACGTAAAATTTCAGGGCTCATAAATGAAGTTTCATTGGACCATGAAAATGCTTACCACATATGTATTGTCTACGGCTGCTTTTGTGCTATAGTGGCCAAGCTGAGTAGTTGTGACAGAGACCGTAGAGCCTGCAAAACCTAAAATGTTTACTGTTTGGTCCTTCACAGAAAACAAGGGCCACAGAAAACCTGTAGACATCTGGTCTAGAGCTTCCCATTTGGGAAGATATTTAAGAAGTCATGTTTACCTTAATATTCTTAAGTCTTTAGTTTTCAATAACTTGTATTAGGAAATATATATGTGTGTTTATATATTTATGTGTGTATATATATATACACACATATACTTTTAGTGTATACTATGTATAATATCTATGTATATACATATGTGTAATATACATAATGTATACATATATCTAAGACACCCCTTCATTGTAACATTGTTCATAATAGCCAAGATATGGAAACAATTTAAGTGTCCATAGATGGACGAATGAATAAAGAAGATGTAGTATATACATACACAGTGGAATACTATTCAGCCATACAAAAGAATGAAATCCTTTTTTGAAATGAAATTCATTTGTGACAACATGGATGAAACTTGAAGATATCATGCTAACTGAAGTAAGTCAGATGGAGAAAGACAAACACTGTATGATTTCACTCATATGTGGAATTAAAAAAAAAAGAAACTAATAAGCAAAATAACACAAAAACAGACTCATAGATCCAGAGATCAGGTTAGTAGTTGCCCGAGGGTAAGGGGGTTGGGAGGGTAGGTGAAACGGGTGAAGGGGGTCAACTGTATGGTAATAGATGGTAACTAGACCTGTGTTGGTGATCACTTTGTAGTGTACCCAGTAGTTGAATCATAATGCTGTACACCTGTAACTTATATCATAAAATAAATAAATGTATTAAAGATTTAAGAACAAATTTCGTCTAATTCACAATGTCATGATCATACATATGCCCCTCCCTCTACCATACACACATTCCATGTAACCAGCCTTTAACTCAGTGACCCCCCCCCAACTTAGAGATCAGAATATATGAGTCCACAAAGAGAGGAGGTGTTACCAGTGGAGGAAATGGGAAGCAATGATGTCTAACCCCTGGCTCTTGACTTTAAGAACTCTGAAGTCTATAAGTTAGAGCGAAAGATTTGGCAAGAATATTTACTGAGTGAGCTTGCACAGTGTCTGCACCACAATACCTATTCTCGCCAGACCAGGAAAGAGCCTCTGAGATGGGGAAGAGAAGAAATGATTAGAGATGGAGAGACAACCTTCTGCCCTTTGTTGGTAGTAGTAGGTTTATGGCAGGAGTGAAGGGATGCATGACAGAACCCTGCCCTATTAAGCTTGGGGACTAAGTAGTAGAGGCTAACTTAGCTTCATTTCTCATCTGATCGCCACAGCAAACAATGGAGAAACACTCCGCAATGGTAGAGGAAGCAGATAGACCTATATGACAAAGAAAGTCCGCCACTTCCTGCTTGGGAAGACCATAAGTGCCTTCCAGGTGGTAAAAAGTTGAAAGGGCCTACCAATCTTTAACCAAGGACCAGACCCTACCCAGAGACCAGAGGGGACTGTACATCTCAGTGGACAACAGCAAGGCACAGAACATCCCCCAAGGACCCAGAGACAGCCTCCTGGAATTTCATGTTGTTATGTACACATGCTCACAAACTGAGATGCTACTGTGAGGAAAAAGAGGGAGAGAGCAAATCCTGAACTGACAGAATGTTAAATCTCAAAATTACTGTGTTTACCCAGAAATGACTAAGAATACATTTTCTGTGGACTGGAGGAATAAAATAGAAGTTGAGTTAGAGAAAACATTTTAGAGCTGAAGTTTTTGCACATGATGCTATGTGGCCTGTGAATATTTGTAGTTGCTATTACTCTAAGAATGATCTTGAGTTTGTATGATCATGCTTTGACTAGGAAAAGACTTCACAGGGCCCTTTATCCTACTTAGTATCAACATTAACTTTAAAAAGACTATGATTGCCTTGGCTAAGTCTTCCAAAACTATGTTGACTAATAGTGGTGAAAGTGGACATCTTTGTCTTCCTCCTGGTCTTAGAGGAAATGCTTTCAGTTTTTCACCATTGAGAATGATGTTTGCTGTGGGTTTGTCGTATATGGCCTTTATTATGTTGAGGTAGGTTCCCTCTATGCCCACTTTCTGGAGCGTTTTTATCATAAATGGGTGTTGAATTTTGTCAAAAGCTTTTTCTGCCTCTCTTGAGATGATCATATGGTTTTCATTCTTCAATTTGTTAATATGGTGTATCATATTCATTGAAGATGTGATACATATATACAGTGAAATATTACTCAGCCATAAAAAGGAATGAAATTGCGTCATATGTAGAGATGTGGCTGGACCTAGAGACTGTCAAACAGAGTGAAGTAAGCCAGAAAGAGAAAAACAAATATTGTATATTAATGCATATATGTGGAATCTAGAAAAATGGTACAGATGAGGGTGGGATGAATTGGGAGATTGGGACTGACATATATACACCACTAGGTATAAAATAGATAACTAATGAGGACCTGCTGTATAGCACGGGGAACTCTACTTGGTGCTCTGTGGTGACCTAAATAGGAAGGAAATCCAAAAAGGAGGGGATATGTGTGTACATGTGGCTGGTTCACCTCACTGGGCAGCATGAGCTAGCACAATATTGTAAAGCAACTGTCCCCCAATAAAAATAAATAAATAAAATAAAAAATAGAAAGACTATGAGACAGAAGCCTGGCAATGTTGAGACCCATCCTGGAGTAATGAGCCCCACCCTCGGGTCTTCCTCCAGCCCCTTGTCCTTCAGTCGTTCTTGCTGGTCCCCAGCTTTGACATCTGGTTCCCTTTCTAGCCTTCCCCAGCCCACTTCTTGGCCTTCATGCTCTCAGTCTGTTTCTTTCATTTTGCCTCAGTCCTATATGACCCCCTGGGAAGCCTGAGTTTTGACTGCTCTCAGGACAGATCTGATCCCACAGTTTACAAACCCAGGTACCCCCCCCCTGCTGAATATTCTCCAGTTACTGCTTTGGATCTGCTCTCTGCTCCTGTCCACTCTGCTTTTTGTGCCCTAGAAGGTGGACCTCCACATTCATCCATGGTCTGTGGTCCGCTGGTCTCTGGTTGGGTTTAGCCAAAGTGAGGCTCTGGTAGGAAACTAAAGGGACCAAAGATTAGAAGAAAAAATGTTCTGAATATATATATATATATATATATTTTTTTTTTTTTTTCAGTATGCGGGCCTCTCACTGTTGTGGCCTCTCCCGTTGCGGAGCACAGGCTCCGGACGTGCAGGCTCAGCGGCCATGGCTCACGGGGCCCAGCCGCTCCGCGGCATGTGGGATCTTCCCAGACCAGGGCACAAAACGGTGTCCCCTGCATCGGCAGGCGGACTCTCAACCACTGCACCACCAGGGAAGCCCTGTTCTGAATATTTATTCTCCATAGGCCATGGTTTGGAAGAAACTACATTCCTCCCCCAAGACCCAGAATATATACGGTGGCCCCTCTCCTGCAGCCCTAGAGATGCTGAAAGCTTAGGTGCTGAGGCTATTGCATGAGTCCTTTGCCACCTCATTGGTTCTCAACATATTTATTAAACTCTCCTCAATCCTTATTAAACTCTGCTATATCTTTATTAAACTCTGCTCAGCTAATGTCTGGAGAGAGCCATGTGTGTCCTTCCCAGACCATACCTCATGCGCTCCCACTCCCAAACCCAACCTCACACTTCTAAGATAACTGCAGACATTTAATTTAGGATTCAATAACTTTAGAAGGCATGCTCATTTTTAAAGTTTTAATATTTTAAATTTAAGTTGAGGGAATCCTTAGAATAATCAATGTGGAATCTTGTAGGAAGGTCGCTCTAGCCCTGAGCACATCTGTTGGATTGGTGAGCAATTGGTTTTTAAATGTTGTAAAACACAAATAAACGAAAAGCCCTTTCAGACCCTTGTTGTTACTCAAGTCCCCCCAGGAAAAGAGGCTGGATCTATTGTAACACATGTCAGGAGGAAAGGTCAGTGTACTACCAGCAGCCAAACACCAAACCCTGATGGAGGTCTCTGTGGGGAGCAGCACAATGGCCCTGGGAAGGAGATCTGAGGCCAACATGGCCTCTACCTCTCCAGGGCTCCTGGCGCCTCATCCTCAGGAAATAAACTCTCACTGTCTAGGAAGCAGGAGATGTGGCTATTTGATAAATTTGATTTTTTAGTTAATCATCATTCTAATATCATGTATGTGTAGTCATTTCACTGTACTTCCCAGGCTGAGTGACTAATGTTCTAATTTCCGACTCATAAAACCATAATTTTTAGCTAGAAAGATAATGTAGTCCTGCCTCTTTGTTTTGAGAGATTATAGGGATTCAATATCCAAAAGAGGCATCGTTTTCTATTTCATTTAGGGACACAGAGTTGAAAAGCCAAACACTGTCTCAGCTCTCAAGGAGAGTAAAATCAGTACAGACATTGAATTCATAATTATAAGGTGAGTTGGCCTAAAAAGTATGATGTATTATGAGAGGTAGAGCAGGTATTTCTGAGGAAGTTATAGCAAAGTTGAGATTTACTGAGTGCGTGAACCTTGGCTTAAAAATAAGAGGGCTTCCCTGGTGGTGCAGTGGTTGAGAGTCCGCCTGCCGATGCAGGGGACACGGGTTCGTGCCCCGGTCCGGGAAGATCCCACATGCCGCAGAGCGGCTGGGCCCATGAGCCATGGCCGCTGAGCCTGCGCGTCCGGAGCCTGTGCTCCGCAACGGGAGAGGCCACAACAGTGAGAGGCCCGCGTACCACAAAAAAAAAAAAAAAAAAAAAAAAAAAAAAAGAGAGAGAGAGAGAGAGAAAGAGGGAAGAACATTCTAGGTATAACAAAAAAATATTTTAGAAGATCTGGAAGTATGGCATAAATGAGAAATTAATATGGAACTTTACCTTAAGAGAAAGGAGAGCCAATAAGTAGGGGTGTGATATGAGCTTGTGTTTGTTTTTCAGAAAGATCACACTGGCTGCTATATGGAGAACAGGTAAAGTACTGGGTGTAGAAAAATCAGAATGTCAGTCCGCCAAGACTAATGTTCTAGTTCCAGAGAATACTAAAGCAGATTTTGTCTCTCAGAATGTCTATCTATTATAGACACTTTGATTTACAGAATATGAGGGAAATACAAGCAAGTAACGCTACCTCACAATACACAGAAGGAATAAAAGGAGAAACAGTTTAGTCAAAAGGGGGATTAAGATGCAGGCTGAATTCAAAAAATAAAAACGACGCAGGCTGAGTTCAGTAGGCGGTAAGGGTACAGCGACAGGGCTGAGTTGAGTGGGTGGGCATTCTGTTAATAACCAGAAAATTGAGTCCTTTGTCTGGTGGAAAACATTTTTAAGATGTACAACAGAATCTGCTGAGGCAGATTATAAGGTATATATATATAAGGAATCTAAAAAAAATAATGGTTCTGAAGGAACTAGGGGCAGAACAGGTATAAAGATGCAGACGTAGAGAATGGACTTGAGGACACATGGAGGGGGAAGGGTAAGCTGGGACAAAGTGAGAGAGTGGCATGGACATATATACACTACCAAACGCAAAATGGATAGCTAGTGGGAAGAAGCTGCATAGCACAGGGAGATCAGCTCGGTGTTTTGTGTCCCCCTAAAGGGGTGCAATAGGGAGGGTGGGAGGGAGACTCAAAAGGGAGGAGATATGGTTATATATGTAAATGTATAGCTGATTCACTATGTTATAAAGCAGAAACTAACACACCATTGTAAAGCAGTTATACTCCAATACAGATGTTTAAAAAAAAAAAAAGAAAGAAAGAAATAGCAGGTTTCAAATGCATGAGGATTTTTGTGTCTTTACAAAAATCCCCCAAATTCAATTCATCTATGAATTGTGATTTAGAGTGTAAAGGATCAATATAATTTCAGGATCTAAAATCTTCCATAGTGTAGTCTATTTAAACTAAGAGTTTTCCTTAGGATAAGTGAGCATATTGAATGTGAAAACTACTTAGTCACTTTACCTAGATTAGAAACACTACCAGCGCTGGGATTTTCTTTTTCTTTGCCCTCTGGTACAGCTTCAAGTTAATGCAGCAAACTAGGAAAATATTATTTAGTTTGGGCTTCAGAATTGGTATACTTATTCTACCCATTTCCATTTCCACTCCTGGTATACATTTATCCCAGCAAGAAAACATGGCCAGGGTGTTCCTGAAACCTCCCTCTCAACTTTGTTAACCCAAGAGTCATCAGGTAAATAGCTGACGTCTTAAGGTACTAAACTAATACAGACATGGAGAAGCCATATGCTTTATTAAGCCAAACTGAGAAAAATATATCTTAGCTGTCCCTAAATAGTTTTAATTTTGAATATTTTCCCTCATTCTTAGAAACCATTTGAAGGACCTAGAAAATGTCAGTAGCTTGAAAAATAGTAAATAAATGAATAACAGAATAAATAATTATAATAGATTAAACAAGATAGTCACTAAGTATGGAGAATCATAAACTGTATCACAAAAGCTACACCATATTGGATAGTCTAAAGTTAGTGCCTCAGAGTTGTAGGATGATTGCCTGCTTGCTAGTCTCCTTTTCTGGGGTAGGTGAGACCAAGATGAAGGCGGCAGATGGCTTGTCAGAATGGAAAGATCTAGACAAGAGAAAATTTTTTTTAACCTGTCCTTACAAACTTAACCTATAAAGATCTTTCAAAATTAACTTTGTATCCCTAAAACTATTCTTCTAAAGAATGTGCTTATAGCTAAAGGAAAAATATATTTATAAATGAGATATGACTAAATTCCTTTTATTTTTATATACAATATTCATTTTTCAAATGTGAAGAATATTCATCTTTGTGTTCTTCCTTCCCAGTAAGACACCTCAATCTAAAAATGCTTTCCTCTGAGAGAAGCCCACTTGTTTAAAATGACTAAATTTCAGCCTCTTTTGGAGCAGAGTAATTCACTAAAATGAAATCAATTTATTATGCATTTACTTCAAGTTTGTACTTATAATTTGTAAATCATTTCGTAAAAGTTAGAATTGCAAGCATACTTCAGAGATACTGTGGGTTCAGTTCTAGACCACTACAATAAAGCAAATATCACAATAAAGTGAGTCCAAAGATTTTTTTGTTTCCTAGTGCATGTAAAAGCTATGTTTACACTATACTATAGTCTGCTAAATGTGCAATAACACTATATCTTTTAAAAAGTGTACACATTAATTAAATAATACAAAACAAAAAAACTTACAACAGTAATATCCAAGATCACTGATCACAGATCACCATAAAAATATAATAATAATGAAAAAGTTAAAAATATTTTGAGAATTTCCAAAATATGACACAGAGACACAAAGTGAGCAAATTAAATGCTGTTGGAAAAATGGCATCAGTAGGTTTGGTCAACAGAAGGTTGCCACAAACCTTCAATTTATAAAGGACACAATACCTGCAAACTACAGTAAAATGAGGTATGTTTGTACTTAATTTCTTTCTGTTTATTTTTCAAGTTTAAGTTTCTATTTCCATATTACATCTACTTTTGATAATTTAGGGCTCTTTTGTCAATTTGCCTAAGATTCTTTCTGACTAAACAGTAAGAAAAGAAGCAAATTTTTAAGCATTTATCAGAAAATAAGGACATTCTAGAACTTTCTTCCAGTTAATCACATAAAAGGTTTTTTTTTAATAAAAGATAAGGGAAATAATAATTATAACATTTCAGAATGAGTCATTTCTTCTTTAATTTTTTTTTCTTTTTACTCTTAGGAAGTCAAGAATTCTAAAGGGAAAAGAACTTAGAAGTGAAAACAGGACTTAACCTGGTGGCTCAGTGTTTAAGAACCCACCTGCCAATACAGGGGACATGGGTTTGAGGCCTGATCTGGGAAGATCCCACATATCGCAGAGCAACTAAGCCTGTGCGCCACAACTACTGAGCCTGTGCTCTAGAGCCTGCGAGCCACAACTACTGAAGCCTGCATGCCTAGAGCCTATGCTCCGCAGCAAGAGAAGCCACCACAATGAGAGGCCTGCGCACCACAACGAAGAGTAGCTCCTGCTCGCTGCAACTGGAGAAAGTCCGCACGCAACAACAAAGACCCAACGCAGCCATAAATAAATAAATAAATAAATAAATAAATAAATAAATAAATAAATAAATAAATTTAAAAAGTGAAAACAAATACCTTCCTCTGGTAGGAGATGAACATGAAGAAGCAACTGAAATCCGTTTTCACCAAAATAGTTAGAGACAAATAAAAGAAACCGAATGATGGTGTAACATTTTAAAAAATATAGAATTGAATATTTATCAAGTTTATAACATTGAAAGATGTAAAATTTGAAGTGAAATTTAAAAATTACAAAAGAAGTCATAGATACCTTTGAAAACATACGTTTAAAAATTTTGTTTGTTCAAAAATATCAAATTTAAAATGGAAAGACACTGGAGAAATACTTGAAGAAAACATGCTAAAAGGTAATAATTTTCTCAATGTAAGCATTCATATAAATTGGTAATGAAATATGAACTGCCTAAAAATAAGTGTGTAAGCAATATGAATAGATAATCCACACAGAAAAACTAAAATGATCAATAAATACAGTAAAAAAATTCTATATGTTTATGGAAGACAAGTTTAAATAATAGACACTCTCATTTTCCAAAATGTCTAGGTTTTTTTTGTCTTATTCTTTATTCATTCTTTGTCAGCAATGTAGTGTATCATTCTATATCAAAATCATTACATATATTCATGATTTAAACCAATATTCTACCTCTAGAAAACTATTCTAAAGTAATAATGAAATAATCCTAAAAACCAAAAAAGGTATATGCAAAAAAAGTTCACTATAGCTTTATTTTTTAATAGTGAAAAACAAGGTACACTATTATAAAACATTTTAATAAATTATACTACCCAATCAATATAATATTATGTTGTCATTTTACTATTCTGTTTAAAGAAACTATATAGCAACAAAGAAAACCATTTCTAGTGGAAAGAGAAATACAAAATTGCAATATAACTGTATTACTTTTGGAAAAGTATCCTATGTATAGGAAACAAAAAGCTGAGAATAAACCCTTCCCGTCCCCAAATGTTAATAGGAGCTATATTTTTGGAGGGAGTCATAAAACCATGTTTTATCTTTTTCCTCTTTTTCTCAATTTTTCAAATTTTTATTCGTGAGTTTTAGCTTCTTTTAATTGAAATAACTTTTTTTCCTTAAGAGATAAAAAAAATGAAGCTGTGTCTGATACGTGGTATTTTATAATTCATTATTTATCCCAAAACAGGGTTAAAAACAGAGTAACTTTCATTCTGACTTATTAATGATGTTCTTTCTCTCACCATAAGATGGTAATGTCCCACACATTAGTGTGAAAGTCTGAACACTCAACAAAATGGTAGCTGAGTTTCCTTATCCATTTGCGCTCTTTTTGTTTTTTAAAGCACATACTATGTAGTAGGAAACACTGTATTAAACACTATCTCATTTGACCTAAACAATCCTATGAGCTAAGTGTTATTTTCTCCATCTTCAGCAGGGGAAGAAATAATTCATTCTAGAGAAGTTAATTAATTGGCACAATCCTGTCCACTAATGAGTGGAAGAGACAGTATTTAAAAGGGAGGAAGTCCATTAATGACTAATGAAATCCTGAAAAACTCTAATGAAAATGCAGGAAGTTGTCAAGGAATTTTTGAAATATTTATGAAATAAAAATCACAAGATTAAGGAAAAAATGACAAATGTTTATAATTCCAACACAGTATGACTATTTCCATTTCTTTCACGTTTCTTTTTACAAGTATATAATTTTAGTTGTTGAAATTATAACGGTTGTTAAGTATATGTTTATAAATTAGTATTTTGCTATCCTTTCTTGATGCTTAGCCAGACGTTTTCCATGATTTTACAAATTTTTATAATTATACATAATATTTTTATAGTATTGCATTGTGTTGATATAGCTGTCTTTATCCCCCTTAATATAAGGTCTCTGGGGTGTTTTCTTTCCAATATTTTCTTATATTCTCTTACAAATAAAGACATACTGGATATCTTCATGAATATAGCTTTTTTGCTCTCCCTAAGTAATTTCATTGGGATAAACCCCTAGAGTAGAATTATTGTGTTAATTCTGGTATAAACAGTCATAAAGCTGGCTGGAGAAATTTGAAAGAATGAAGAATAAACCATTTTAATGGACACTCAATTCATACAAATGAAACAATACTTCCTACACTCAAACAGTAGCTGCCTAAAAGGAGACATCCAGCTATTGTATTAGCTGCTCTAGACTTCTCTCAGCTGTGAAACCTTAAATAAAATGTTCACTATACAAATGCTCTTGACAGAGCAGTTAGTTGTTTCCAGGTGAAAATAATAGGGATAGATACTCCTTTCATATTAACTTGTTCTTTAATAATTGAATAGCATTTTGAGTGCAATAGATGCATGGCTCCTAGACCAGACACAAACAGTGGAAAGGCTGTTTCTTTTATAAGAAAATAACATGACCATATTATTGCACATGGAGGGTCTAGCTTAATGGCCAAAGTGTACACTCTGGAGATATACTGCCTTGGTTTGAATCCGACTGCACCATTTACATACAGTGTAAAACCTTAAGCAAGTTATTCAATCTCTTTGGGATAGATACAGATATAGATATATAGATATAGATATATAAATACACAGACATATTTTGTATAGTTTATATATTAAGAATATATATACACATGTATGTATATATATATACATATGTATGTATAAATTAAGATTTCATATAGTATATAATTTATATATTAAGAAAAATATATTAAGGCTATATATGTAAATATAATATACTTATATATATAGTCAATATATATTTTCTTAATATAAAAAATATATATGAATTATTAATTTGTACTCACACACACGATGCATAATAAATTTTTATACTTATGATCTAGCCAAGACCTCAAGAAACTTCTGGCCTGACTCGTTACTGCCAGAAAGAAAACTTTTAATTTATTTACAGCTAAAACACCATTCGGCAAGGTATTTCATTCAGTTACAGAGGAATACATTTTACAAAGCAATTTATGTTAGTACATTGTTCCAGGAAATTGCATCACTCAAAGCCAGACTGTCTATGGGTGACTTATTCAACTTTTATTTTGTAATGTTTAAGATAACTTCTGATTACACCAGCTTTAAAAATATTCATGTTAAACTTATCAATGCAGTACATGAATTTTTTTTCATTTCATTTGGAGTATACACAAAATTATTTTTTATAAAAACCTTCATCTTTCCTGAAAATACACACTGGCCCTTCCTCCAAGCATATATGAAGCAGGTTTCTCTACCAATCAGTCCTAAATCAGTGCCTCAGCTTTTATAGGTGGTCCAGCCTGCTCTGGTGAGCTGACTCATGGGATATATGTTTTCCTTTTTTAGAGGACATGCAGAATATTTTCATTCTGAGAGGCAGGCAGAGAGAACAATCTCAAAACTCATTATCATATATATATTTGAAAAGCTCAAGAAAAAGATATCCCTAATGGATGTGTAGCCTCTTTATTTCTATAAATTAGTGGTTCTCAATCTTTTCTGAAGCAAAGATCCTTCTGATAAAAGCTAAAAAACCTGTCCTCAGAAAAATGTGTTCATGCCCATTCATGCCCACTAACATACACAACTTACAGGCTCCCTAAAACTCTTTTAATGTTTATCTAGCAATTCCCTTTGGGTTCTTGAAACTGGTTAAGAAGGTTTGTTCAAGCTACTCCAAAAATCTCTCAAGACCTCTGAGTTGCTGCTTACCTGGATGATACCATGGTATTTGCCCCGATAGGTTTATTTTCAGTGATTATTTTTTTGTCATAATGACAACTGCCTACATTAAGATACACCCCCAAAAAACTCCTTGCTGTAGTTACCCTAAGCATATTGTTTAGGGCTTTGTACATTATATCACACAGATCCTATTTAGGATAAACTTCAAATAAGAAATTTTTGTGCTTCTCCTGGGTGAATAATGTGCCTTTATTTTATGAACACTCTGAATGATATAACTGTTCATATTCCTGTTTTTAAATTTATAGCTAGAAAGCTAAGAACCAAACCTGTGACCCTTTGCTGGTAAACGTTTAGGATGTTAAGACTCTCTTTTTCGAGCACTAGTCTCATTACTGGCTCTACTTTACTTCTTCGTGACCCTGACTTTACTGTTTACTTCTTATTTATGTTATCTCGTTTAGAAACCTTTTATAGAAATTGTATCACATTGCAAAGAAGGAGGAAAAAAAGATAGAATAAAGAAAAAGATGAAAAACAGTTTTTAGATGAACTGTTATATCCCTTTATATTCAATTTCTTTCAAAGCAAGCAATTAATCAAATATTTGAGTCTGATTTATATTTTAAAGTATTATAAGGCTTTAGAAAATTTAGAAAAAAAAACAGAAAAGGTAATAAAAATTTTGCTAATACACATGTTGCAAAATCTCAGTTGCCAAAACATTTTTTTCAGCTACAAAACATTTTAAAAATTATTATTGAAACTTTCAGATATATAGAAGAGTTGAGAAAATGGTATCATGAACACTCCTTTATGTATCCATCTCCTAGATTTTAAAATTTTGCCATATTTGCTTCTTTTAGTTTTCTTCTGTCAAATTATTTTAGAGTAAATAGCAAATACAAAAGACACAAAGAACCCTCATTCTACACAAAGTCAGTATGAAAAGGCACACAGACGAGGTTTTTGTAAGAAAGAAAACAGAGAAATCCATAGTAAATGTAACAACAATGGCTCTGACACATCCAGGGGGTAATGATTCTGCTTCCGACAAATCCTATGATTTGTAGGAAGCAGAAAAGCTTTCCATAGAGAAACTACTTGCAGGAGATGATTAGGTGGACTTTGTTTTTTTTTTTCTGCATCTGTCACTTGGCAAATGAGAAGATGCCATCTTCAGGGTGTCCCATGTCATCCGTTTTATACATATATAATGATGTTATTGCAAGTGTAGTCCCATCATTACTGAAGACAAGTGATGTGATGCTGGTGGGGTATCTACAGAACCAGCACCATCGCTTCTGGTTAACTGGACCCCAAATATTTACAAATCCATCAGAACCACCCATAGCAAATGTACCATAGATGTTGTTAAAAGAAATGGCATTGGTAGGATAAATCTGCTCAATATTATTTTCTTTGACACTTGAAGACATGCTTCTTCTGTACCTCAGGGCTTGGGAGCAAGTACTCAACTGCCACTTGGCCTTCAACTGAGCTTAATACATAACTGCTTGTTTGAAAATGTTCAAAGGCAGCGAGCCTGGTACTTCAAGTTGGACATCCGGCACTGCTGCATGTAACCCATGTTCTGTAATTCCCACACTAACACTTTACTGCCCACCTTGTCCACAATCAGCTGATCTCCAGACAGAGAGGGTGTTACTCACAGACAGAAGGTCCCAGCATTACAAGGAGTTCTGGGATGCTGCAATTTAACTGTCTGATCCCAAGGCCCAGTAACTACCACATTCACTTCTGGACAGTATTCAACACATCTCGTAGGGGCATCATGGGTTCCAGCCAGATCTCCCTGATCAGTGTTGGAATCATGTGTTTTCAGTCGAGGGTTTGATCCCCCACTCCAGGCATGTGTTGGACCATTGAACGCACATCCAAGAGAGTGCTGGGTGCTGGTACTTGAGCTGAATGGCCAGCCCATGGTAGAGATGCACCGCCACATCTCAGGAGGAGACTAGCAGGAACTAGGAGGTGTTGGGGCTGATTTTCACCAAGGAGACATAATCCTCAGTGGGTGGTTCAGCTTGAACTCATTAGAGCCGAACGTATTGGGCACCACTCAGAAGTATCTTCACCACCTCCTCTTCGCTTCCCTCAGATGTTACAATATCTCACTTCTGTATATTTTAGTGTGCACCCCTGAAAAGTAAACATCTATTTCTACATGATCACAGTGACATTTTCACACCTGACAAAATTTATAATAATCTCCTAATGTCACCTAATACTTAGTCTATATTTAAATTTCCCAGGTATCCTTCCCCCTGTAAAAAAAAACCTTTTATAACTGCCCAAAATTCTTAACCTTAGAATATATAAGGTAAGCATACTCGAAGTTCCTCGTCACCCCTGCTTAGCCATTTTGTTTACCTCTAAATGCCAACATGCCTGGGTATTTCTAAATGCTTAAGAAAAATAAAGTGATGGAATTGGTCATATTGTGATCCCATTCAGCAGCAAGAAATAACTCTAGACTCTTTAAGTCACTAATAAAAATTATCCTCCAGGAAAATTTCAACTTTCAATATTACTAGAGTCATTTATTATGAATTATGCAAAGGTTCTATTAATAAAAACCATTATGCACTGATTTTCAAATACAGGTTCGTTATGTCAAAAATCTTACTTATTTATAATATGTATAACTTTGAAATAAAGAGAAACTTCCCGGTCAGTTCTTTTAACAATGCTAAACATCGTCACCCTTTTAACATTTGACTATGCTCTCTGCCTCCCTTTTATTTTATTTTATATTTTTGGCCACCCTGCATGATGTGTGGAATTCCAGTTCCCCAATCTAGGACTGAACCCAGGCCATGACAGTGAAAGCCCGGAATCCTAACCACTAGGCCACCAGGGAACCCCTCCCCCGCCTTTTAAAAAACTAGATTCCATCCTAATAATTTACACTATTATTTGTATATTTTCTATTCCTACTGAATGCAGTCTTACACTTTTATATGCTTTAAAAACACATATAAATTTCTTTTAAAAAATTTCTTTCAGAAGCATTATCTCATAAGCATTGCCTAATTTTATAATGCATCTGTAGATCAGGGATCTGGCCTATGTTGTTTTATTTTTAAAAACAAATTTCCAGTAAATGCAGTTTTCAGTTTACACTTATGAAGTCAAAATGTCAAGATGACTCAGAAACAATACGTTAAATTGCAAGTGAACTTTACAGATTTGATTTGGTAAAGATAGCACAAGATTCAATGAGACCAGACCCTGCGTCTACAATACGCCTGAGTGAGCATCAGAGAACATTCAGGAAGATAACGTCAAAGGCCAGACCCACACCATTTATGCAAATACTTTGGGGTGGAATTAACCTAATAGAATGAAACATTTTCCTCAAAAAAAAATGTCAGAGCATGTGGGAAATGTTGCTAGAGTGTCTCCTCTGATGAGAATTTCAGTGTGGAAAAAACTATGGAAAAACACACACTTAGAGGTAGAGCCGAGGACAAAAAGTCCCTGCACACAAGTCTCATCACCTATTTCTACCACCTATGGCTGTATTTCCCTCCAGTGAGGTGAATGGAAGTGTCTAAACATAAAGATTGGGACTTCCCTGGTGGCGTAGTGGTTAAGAATCTGCCTGCCAATGCAGGGGACATGGGTAGATCCCACATGCCGTGGAGCAACTAAGCCTGCAAGCCACAACTACTGAAGCCCATGTGCAGAGCCTGTGCTCCACCACAAGAGAAGCCACCGCAACAAGAAGCCTGCGCACCCCAACGAAGAGTAGCCCCTGCAATCCGCAACAAGAGAAAGCCTGAGCAACACTGCCAAAGACCAATGAATAAAATAAATAAATTTTAAAAAAACAAAAACAGAGATTGAAATTATCTCAAGCAACACCTTTGATCTTGATGTTTATCACACATGAGCATCTCTTCACTCCAAGACCTTTGGGGAAGGGATCTGAACTATAAAATTCTACACTTGTCCAGAAGAAATAGGTTAAATGAAACTGTGGAATTAACAGGAGACTTGGAGGCCTGAAAGGCTTGGGAAAATGGTCCAGATTCTGAAACTGAGATACAATGTAGCAGTCTTTTAGCCAACAGTAGGCATTTCACACCCTGTTTTAACTCACAAGAGATTCATGGTGGAGGAGGGCTATGCCATTAAAGTCAGCCAGCTACTCCCAAAGGATGGTTAACTCTCACCTATTATATCATATCATAAGAAAAGCAGAGCCAGGGGGAATCACTACAGTATATCTCTGTTTCTAATTTTTAGAACCTATGCACTTTATGCCAGTAGATTTTTACAGCACGATTGTCTAAATTCCAAGATAAGCCGAAGCACTTCTGGAGTGATGGAATGAGGACCTCTGAAAACTTTCTTCATCATAAAATCAGTGAGGACATTGGCCAAAATTATGAGCTTTTTCGGTACTCTGGAAATTAACCAAAGACTTGCAACAACCCAAGGGGAATTTATTCAAAAAAAACAACACAGTCTTGGTAAGAACAGGGAGCTACGTGGCATTTTTAACTTGCCTGTTCCCAGCTCCTTCTTGCCAGTTCCATCGTAGCTTGAAAATCAGCAGCCTTGCAACCACAGTACCGATGAAAACCAACAGCCTAAGAGTCACTGGAGGAGTCAAAGTAGGTTTTGTCAAAGAAGAAACAGAGCTGGACTGTAAAGTGGTAAGAACAGATTTTATTCAGAAAAACTATGAACATAGGGGAAAAGCGACCTCAGTATAGAGAACTGGGCTCAATTCTGAATATAATAAGGAAAATTCACAATTTACAGTCAGGGAGAAAGGTGGGGGTCAGTGGATGGAAAATTGCTAAGAGGAAACATCACAGTGAAGAGGGGATTCTGGCTAAATTGACCTAACGAGGTTCTTACCAAAGGCAGGCCAGGGTGACCAGACATCACCTGGGGGATGGTAGAGGAGGGGGAACCCAATTAGATGCCAAGAGTGATCAGATATGGAGAATGGAGGAATATGGCTAAACTGACTTCGTAGGTTTCTTGCTAAATTTGAACAATGCAGAGATGAAAATGGAAGCTCAAAAGTCAAAGTCTAGGGCTTCCCTGGTGGCGCAGTGGTTGAGAGTCCACCTGCTGATGCAGGGGACACGGGTTCGAGCCCCAGTCCGGGAAGATCTCACATGCCGCGGAGCGGCTGGGCCCCTAAGCCACTGAGCCTGCGTGTCTGGAGCCTGTGCTCCACAATGGGAGAGGCCACAACAGTGAGAGGCCCGCGTACCGCAAAAAAAAAAAAAAAAAAGTCAAAGTCTAGTTGAGAAGAGAGTTGAGGGGAGCCTGAGTAGAATTTCAGCAAGGACAGAATCTTTGTCAGTTTAGAGTTCCTGTGAAAGCCCCATGCTCACAGAAGAATCACAGTTTGACCTGACTGGCAGCTAGCTCCCTGAAAACCCCATTTATAGGGCATGCCTTCATATTGCCTCATTCAGAGCTCACTCAACTCTAACACTAACTCTAAACCTAACCACTGTCCAGCACTTTGCTTTAATTAGGGACAACTCTGAAGGACCATGCTATATCTCCACAGGACTGGCTGAGACCTCTACTGGAAAAGCCACTCATTTTCCTTCTGCCAAGTCCTGCTTCCCTTGCTCATTTATAGATATTCTTCCTGAGACTGCCCTGCCCACCCCCATCTATATTTTTCACACAAATCACTGTTTCAGCGTCTGTTTCCAAAGATCTCAATTTAAGATGGAAGTATTGTTAGTACCAGAGAGAGAAGGGGTATGTGAAACGAGATCATTAAGAAGGAAAGAGGGAATGAAACTAAAAGCACTAGTGGAATACTGATTGAAAGAGAGGCGTTTTCTCCATCTTGATAAACAAGGTGGTAAGCATAGGGCAGGTGGGACATAGTGGCTGAGAGTTACCATAAGATCGTGTCGAACGGAAGAATAGTTTCCCTAAGAAAATTAAGTAAGCAAAAATGGACAGGTGTGCTAAACCAGCAAATGAAATGCTTGTCCACTACAAGTGGAACTCGGGAGCACAAAATAAATCTCAGAAAAGGCTGGAAACCAGAGAGCTAGGTAACTGGGGAAAGCAGGGAAGATTCTTTCTTTCTCTGTCTTCCCACTCGTCATCTTTCTCTGGCAATCTGCTTCTCTTTCTCTCCTCCTGCTTTGTTTATTCACCCTGGCTAAATTTATACTACCCACTTCATCTTTTATGTCTCTATGGCTTCTGGTTCTAGCTCCTGCCCTTTACTTGTAACTCCTGCTTAATACTTACTTTGTTGTAGGCCACCAGACTTTTCTACCTGAGCATTTGCAGAATGTGACAGTTGTCTGAGATCAGAGATTTTGGGTTATTTTGTGTGGAGTACAGTGAGACCTTTAAATTTGCACTCCTCCCCTCTCTGACTATAAATTCAAATCCAAGCTCATCTCATCAATCAGATGATGACTGAGATCTTCACAAGAAGACAATTCAGTTTTTTTTAAAGGGGCACAATATCTGAGAAAGTACTACACAAAAGAAACTATACAAATGGACAATAAGCACAATAAAAGTTGTTCTGATCTTTAGTCATCAGAAAAATGCAAATTAAGACTATATTGAGGTAACATTATATACCTACTAGAATGGTTAAAACTAAACAAACAAATGAAAACAGAAAATAAGAAGTGTTGATGAGAATATGGAATACATGAAACTCATTTATTGCTAGTGAAAACTGAAAATGGCGCAGCCATTTTGGAAAAGAATTTAGTGGTTTCTTATCAAGTTAAACCTATACTTACTACACAATCTAGCACTGATATTCCTAGGTATTTACCTGATAAAAATCAAAATTAAAAAAAAAAGAAAACTCAAAGTGTAGTTCTTGTGTTAGATTCCTATGGCTGCTGTAAAAAAATTACCACAAATTGGGTAGCTTGCTATAACAGAAATGTATTCTCCCACAGATCAGGAGACCAAAAGTTCGAAATCTTAGCACAAGGTGTTGGCAGGCCTGCTCTTCCTTCGGGAGTTCTCAGGGAGAATCGGTTCCTTGTCTCTTCCATGTGCTGGTGGCTGAGGACATTCCTTGGCTTGTGACAGCATTACCCCAATATTCACAGCCAGCGTCTTCAAATCTCTCTCTGCTCTGTCTTCACATCACCTTCTCTTCCCTGTGTGTCTAATCTCCCTCTGTCTGTCTTCTAAGGACACTAGTGATGGCATTTAGAAGCCACCTGCATAATTCAGGCTAATCTCCCCATCTCAAAATGTTTAGCTTAATCATATCTGTGTAAACACTTTTCCCATAAAAGGTAACATTGATGGGTTCCAGGGATTAGGACCTGATTTTTTTGGAGGCTATTCCTCAGCTTACTATAGATCCATACAAAGATTTGGACACAGATGTTCACAGAAATTTTATTCAGAATAGCCAAAAACTGGGAAAGAAATGCCCCCAACAAATAAAGAAGTCATCATATATGCATTCGGTGGAATATTACTTGTCCGTTAAAAAAATGAATCCTTGAAACATGCAACAACATGGATGAATTTCAAATACTTATCTTGAGGGAAAGAAGCCAGACACAAAATAGCACATATTGTGTGGTTTCATTTGTACAGAACTCCAGGATGAATAAACCTAATCTATAATGATAGGAAGTACATCCATGTTTGCTTCAACCTGGAGGTAGAAAATGAGGATTGACTGGGAAAGGAGTCGAAGAGAACATTTGTGATGATGTAAGTGTTATGTATCTTAAATATGGTGATGGTAACATTGGTGTGTACCTATGTCAAAATAGATCAAATTCAACACTTAAAATGCTCTGCATCTAACTGCATATGAATTAAGTCTCATAAAGTTGGTTTCAAATATAGATTTTAAATAGTAAGATTTATTCATTAAAAAAATTAACCTTCAGAGTTAAAAAAAATCTGATCTCTCACCATCCAAACTCACTTAGAAAAGTTATTTCTAAGTATATATTTTAAAAATATTTTTCTATTTTTATGATATACCTTTATTTTATTTTAATGTTTTAAGTTTTGTATTCATTTTGAACTTATTTTAAGATAAGTGAGAGATTTTTCTCTATGGCCATCCAGTTTTCCCCAAAACATTTGTTAATCAATTTTTTCATTTATTAGAAATTCTACCCTCATCATAACTAATTTTCTATACATACTTTGTTCTATTTCTATGTTTATTCTGTTTCATTGATTTGTACATTATTTTCTTTTGATTTTTTTGTTGAATGACTACTTTAGCTTTAAGAATATTTTGATATCTAATAGGCCAAGTCTCTTCTTATTACTCTTCTTTCTCAGAATTTTGATGACTTGTCTCTTAGGTTTTATTTCCAATATGACTTTCTATCTTCATCTAAGTTAAAAAAAAAAAAAAAAAAAAAACAGATACAAAAACAAAACATAAGCCTTTATGGAAGGATTCTGACTGATTGAATGTATAAATTAATTTAGGTATAAAATATCTTAAAATATTGAGGCAAGGGACGTATACAGCCAGCCTTCAGGAGCTGCAAGGACTAAGAATTTCAAATCCACTGGCAATTCCATTTCTTTTTTCTATTTCTCAATAGAATTAATATACCTAAATTAATTATGTATATCTTCAAATAGTGTATAAATTAATTTAGGCATAAAATATCTTAAAAATTAAGGCATGTCCCCCATATATATTCAAATATGTCTTTATATCCCTCACTGTGTCTGTAGTTTGTTTTATGAAGATGTTTCTGGGGACTCCCCTGGTGGCGCAGTGGCTAAGAATCTGCCTGCCAATGCAGGGGATATGGGTTCAAGCCCTGATCCAAGAAGATCCCACATGCTGCGGAGCAACTAAGCCTGTGAGCCACAACTACTGAGCCCATGTGACACAACTACTGAAGCTCGCACGCCTAGAGCACGTGCTCCACAAGAGAAGCCACCGCAATGACACACTGCAGCGAAGAGTAGCCCCCGCTAGCAGCAACTAGAGAAAGCCCGCACGCAGCAACGAAGACCCAACGCAGCCAAAAAATAAATAAATAAAAGAAATTTATTTTTATTCTTGTGCTTTGCTACTTGCTACCTAAGACTCAAGATAATTTATATCTTCATTGGGATTACGGTCTTTAATATTATAAAGCAATACTCTTTGTTCTATTCACATATTTCATCTTGAATTCAACTTTTTCTGATATTGATAATAGGTATACTTTAGTATATCTTTGCCTATACTTTCAACTTTTCTGAATCACTTCATTTTAGGCAAGACTTACAATTGGCTTGCAGCTGGAATTCTTTTCATCCAATAGAAGCTGTTATTTTGTGTTGTGTTTATCTCACCTGAATTAATTTTGTAAAGAATGTAATTGATTTTATTTGAATTCTGATCTTATGCTTTCACTTTTTAGTTTTCATTATTTCCTCTGTTTTCTACCATTTGCTATATAATCTGTTTTTTGTCTACATGCCTATTTTCCTAAGATAGATACTCTAATTTTACTAGCAATTGCTAATATAATTTCTCATAATATGCTTATGCCCATATTTGGCAATTTAACAGTTTCAGAGATAAAGCAGTATATATTAAATATCTGTTTAGTTAGAAACCTTTTTGGTAAGTTACTTTAGTCTAACCCAATTTGGTTTATAGAAAAATGAGAATTTGCTAGAAAGCTGTTGTGATATTCAGTCGAATCCAAGAAAGATTTCATTAGCCATGCCTTAGGAAGGCAAGGGGTGTATACAGCCAGCTTTCAGGAGCTACAGGGACTAAGAATTTCAAATCCATTGGCAATTCCTTTTTTTTTTTTTCAATTTCTCTCTGTGGATCAGTTTGATCTCTTTCTTACCATGTGGCAGAAAAAACGCTTTTAAATTAAAATTACTTCTTACAGTTTTAAGCATCTGAGAGATATCGGCCTTTCTTGGGATCCCTACCACAATATCCTTTGCAAAGGACAACTGGATTTGCTTGGTCAGATGCCTTTTCCTAGACCAATTTATGAGGTTACATTTGACGCAGTGATTGTTCCTGCCATAATCATGTGGATAGTCAGGGAAAGGAATATGGTTTTCAGACTAGCAGAGGATTTGGCAGACAAAAGAGTGTGTTCTGTACTCTCACACTATGAAAGATAAGCAAACTGTCCATCTTTTGCTCCCGTTACTCAGAAGCTAATTAATTTTCGAAATTTCTGGCTTGATTTTTTTCTTCCTTATCTGTAAATCAGCCACCACTTGCAATAAAACTAGACACTTCTATAGCTCTTCAGTTTTTGCTTGTGATTTTCATGTATTACTAAGGTTCTTTTTCTTAGTTTCAAAAAGTTTATTTCTAGTTTCTTCAAGACATGAATATATTAAGCAAAATTCCAAATGAATAAATGGGACTTTCTACTGATATCAGAGAACAGATTGCCAGACATGGGAGGCAGGGGAAGGGAGGGGAGGTCAAATGGGTGAAGGTCATCAAAAAAGGTATAAACTTCCAGTTCTGAAATAGATAAACCCCGGAGATGTAATGTACAGCATGGTGACTATAGTTAATAATACCATATTGTATATTTAAAAGTTTCTGAGAGTAGATCTTCTAAGTTCTCATCACAAGTAACTATGTGTGGTTATGGATGTTAATTAGATTGGACTGTGGTGATCATTTTGCAATATATATATATATCAAATCTTTATGTTGTACACTTAAAACCAATATAATGTTATATGCCAATTATATCTTAATAAAAAAGTTTATTCTCTAAAAAAGTTAAATAATTTTGGAATTGTTGACCTAGCGAGGTAAGAATCTAATGTTTTTAACAAATAACTTACTTATTTTTACATCTGTATTAATACACTGAAAATTCTTTTTCTTTTATTTGTGATGTTACTCTTTTTCTTTTATACGTTATTAGATAAAGTAAGGTTTGTGTCTCTGGAATAGTTTATAAAGACTTGTCTTAACTGAGTTAAAATACCAAATAAATAGGAAATAGTCACAGGCTATTCAATAAATAAACTCTGAATCAAAATTGACACCAGTTTAATTTTATTCTGTAATCAACTAAATATTTCAAATAAAACAAATACAACTAAAAAAGTCTCCAATTTTTGCTTTAATTTCACATTTCATACATTGCACAATTTTTACAAGATACTCATTTTGATTGTTTCATAACTTGGGGAGAGAGGAGGCAGTAATTCTGCCAGATGGTTAAATACCCAGGGGATTTCTGCTCTCATTTTCCTCATTTGAGAGACATAAAGCAGTTTTTACTCCCAGCATAAATTCTAGACAAAAACCATACACTTTGCTTACTTCTCATGTTAAACATTAAGGATGACTCACAAGCAAAAGATAGACTTGTTACTAAATTAATGATCTCTTAAAACCTTACGTGGCTATAAGGTAACTGCCAAGTTTGTCCAGAAACAACTTACAACAAATTAGTTATCCTGCGAACTTTTTTTTTCTTTTCTTCCTTCCTTCTGTCCTTCCTTCCTTCCCTCCTTCTTTCTTTCTTCTTTCAGGTATATTGCATTAGAGAGCATCTATTTATAGACATTTACTATAGACATCTTTTAGCATAATTGTCCTTGAAGAACAATGGAAAATGTAAGCTAAATAAAAAACAAAGAAAATGCTATACAGAATCTTTTATTAAGTAAAAATTATTCCATTCTTGAGCCATATTCAGACACTATTAGCTGGGACAGCTGCATTGCAGAAACTAAAATGAGAGTACATTTTTCTTCACAGAAAATTCCAATGTTCAGAGAAACAAACAGCAACATAAGCTAAATATTCATTATCAGAAACAAACCACAGGTCTTTTGAGTAATAATCCTGTGAACTCGTGTCCTTAAATGAAAAAGGGCAGCCACAGGCATCTGGCCACTGAAGCTCTCTTCCTTTAGAAGGGTGGCTACCTGTGGAGGTGGACTCCTTAAATAACTATCTGCACCAAGGACCATTTGACATAGTTTAACCTTTGTGCAAAGACTCTTCACAGAAGCTGAAGTTGAAATTCATAGAGAAGCAAATAAAAGATGATGACCAATGAGTCCATCCAGGAAGGAGGATTTTCCATGGTTGTAACACCTATTTGGCTGAAAGACTTTCTCCCCACTAACCCTTCCTTATTTGTCTGTGAAGTTGCAGAAGATCCCTAGATAATGTGCTTTCTCAGTTGCTAGCTTTAAATGTAAGAAATAAAATTTATCCCTTAAAAAAAAGTAAGCTCAGTGTTAAAATTTGTTTTTAGATCAGATGGATTGGATTTGCTGTTGTTGTTTTTATAACAATATAACCACAAGAGTAAAGAAATGTTAAATCACCGTGTGAGTAAAAACAAGGATTTTGCCTCAGTGATGTAGGTAACTATTCTTGGGGAAAGCACAAAAGGGGCCTGGGGGAAAAATAAGAGTCAGAATTATTATAGTATTCTGCAGCACCCACTGAGTTCAGCTTCCTTTGCTTGATTCCCTCACTTCTCATAAATGAGTGGAATCAAGGAACTTTAGAATCTCCTATGTTCTGTCATTTTGTGTCCATATAATCCATCAAAAATCCAAGATGGTAATGTGGTTCACTTGTCTTTCTAAAGAAAATTAAATTAAAATTCCTTAGGATAGAAAATTTTTTCAAAAAAGTTATACACTTTTAAGTGATTTCTTCCCCTTTATAGTCACACTGGACAGCAAATGAGGATTGTAAACCACAAATATCTAAAGTTTTTAGTTTTAGTCTAAAATATATATACTGTATCCAGCTGATTCTTAGGTAAGAATCACTATCTTTAATAATTCTCACATCGAATATAAAATACATAAATATACAACTATTTGGAAAAATATTATTCTTTTGTGAGACAAAGAAAAAAGATGTGTTCAAAGAAAATGTGTTTTACATTGTAATGTCCAACTTGTGTGTGCTTGTTTCAGGTTAGAAACTCATTAGGCATTTGGGCCATGTCCTCAAAATTCTGTTTAGCCTATTTGTGATTTCCTTTCAATAAAAGACAAGAAAAGAGAGAAACAGAAACAAAAGCACCCTACTCAGGAATCTGGGAAAGCCTTTATGATTGACTCATAGGCAGGTGGAGCTGTTGTTGAAAGGCCAATCCGAAGACTGTGATTGGACCAGTGGAAATCAGGACGGCCCAGACTGTGGGAAGTGTTGATGGTGGAGGAGGTATTGGATGAAGGGAAAGTCACCAGCTGACTCTCAGTTTCCACGGGAAGTGGTGGACTTTGCAGAAATGGATGGAAAGTTGAGCCCCTGAAGCTTGATTTTCTTGGAAAGGAATTGGCTTGTTCCAGGGAAGCTTGGCGCTGGAAAGTGAGGCTCGCCAGGCTGAGGTTGCTTCGACGTTCACAGCCACTGTGGCGGTAAAATCCAGTTCTGTTGAGGCCATGGGTGTAAGAAGATCTAGATCTCCGGCTTGAACTCCACTGTGAGATGGGGGCACTGGCTCTTCTTCGAGAGAAACAAACAAACAAAGCCCAAATAAATCCTCCAATTACAAGTACAGTTGCCATGGACACTGTGAAGGACATTATAACACCCTCTGAAACAAAGAAAACAAAGAGGCAATTTGCTTTGTAAATAGGTGTCCAACTAAATACACAGGCAAAATACAAATGGTTACTATGGATTACATGATTAACTTCGATTTTGGATTTGGGAAATAGAAGATGGTACTAGGTGGATATGAATAAATGAAGTTGATATGCTTCCGTTTATCAAAGCAAAAGAATAAAGGATACAAAATGAGATTTTTTAAACTGTAACATTCCATATTGCTTATGCTATTTTATTATCTTTAAAATATTAGTAATTAAAAAGTCTCATTTTTTAAAAAAAGCTGTTCTTTAGCTTATAAATTTTATGGAGTTGCAAATATAGTCCAGAGATTATTTCCCTTAGAGTTACAGTAGCAACTAATGTGCCAAAAATTGATAAAAAATTTCATAGTCACATTGACTTTGCCTTTTCCTCTGTCTGCTTTCATCAGCCCCACCAATGTCTTCCACCTGCAGGCTGCATGATGCCTCACTTCCTGTTCTCATTCTGAGACAGGAAGTGCTGGGCTAGAACCACCTGGGGGGCTGACTGATTTATGTCATATTTCCAGAACTCCTGGACTGTCACCTATATCTTTGACTCATTGATGACATGACCTATGCAGACTACTGAGCTCTTTCTTGGTTCCCAACCTGGTTCATGCTGTTATCATGCCCTTGTGATCATGAAATTCCTGTCCCCTGAATCCCCATGGAATCTCTGCTATAACGCCAGTATCCTCCAACTCACAGAACTTGTATTTGTCCAGATTTCCTGTTGCAAGGAGGGGAAAATACCATTCCCAAATGGAAATTCTACCTTATCGCTTCTTCTTGTGAACTAAAAACATATTCTTGAATAAAACTGGGTAGCAGAGACCCTGCATTGAATCGAAAGACATGCTGGATATTAGAAGACCCTTCTGGCCTTATCACCCACCACACTTACTGACCCTCTACCCCATGATCTAACCCACAAGCCATGTTGATTTTCCCACTATCCCAAAGCCTGTCTTTCTCTCTCAAATTCTGTGCATTTCAACCTATTTTTTCCTGATACCTGGATATAATTTTAAAATTTTTGTTTGGAAAACTCAGTATGCATTGAATTTTAAATACAGTCAACCCAACAACTGAGTGTGGTCCATGAAAGAAGACCAACAGAAAATCCATCAAGCTGACCCCAGCCCAAGTTGCCAGCCACAGAATTGTGAGCTAAGTAAATGGCTGCTTTAAGTCACTATGTTTTGGGGTGGATTGTTACACAGCAAAAGATAACTGATTTAGGGTGCCAAACTCAGCTCTATTCCTAACATACTGTGTGATTTTTATAAAATTTATTTAGACTCACTTATTTAATTACTTTCTTCAAATGAAGGGCTTAGATTTTATGATTGCCAAAGTTCTCTCTATTTTATTGTTGTAATCTATGATGGTATACACAAAATCTATGATGCAGAAATAACAAAACAAACCAATATTAACAAATACAAAAAATAATCATTGCTCCTTAATTTTTGGATATATTTTAGTGTCTTTCCACCTTATATTGTCACATTTATCTCCTGTGGTAAGACTATATTTGTTATGTCCTATTTTCACAATTATCACAAATGCTTATATCAAAATCCTCTAAAACAACTATTTATGTCAAATCTAAGCCATAAATTCTTTATACTAAGAAGATGATTTCTGAAATACAAGATGATTTATGACAGATCTTCTAGACCCAGTATTGTTCTTCAAAAATGTCTGTCATCAATATAATATTGTCATAGCCTTAAAGTGCAGTCTGTTGAGACTGGAATTTCATAGAGTTAGGCTTTCTCTGGAAAAAGCAACAAACACAGTCAGAACCTAAAATTAGCCTTATTGATAATACAGTAAAATTCCACATTAACTTGTACTTATCAGTGCCCCAAAATTTGGAACCTAAAAAAGGGATTATAGAAAATCTGGTCTGCCAAGGCAGTGAAACCATGTAAACCAGAATTTTCCAAAGTTTCTTCTACAAAACAATAGAGAAAAACAAGATGACCAAATAAAAATATACAAAACCATGCCTTCAGCATAATTAGAAAACAGAAAAAAAATTCAAACTTCAATTTACCTAAAAAATAAATAGTGGGGGACTTCCCTGGTGGCACAGTGGTTAAGAATCTGCCTGCCAATGCAGGAGACACAGTTTCGAGCCCTGGTCCGGGAAGATCCTACATGCCTTGGAGCAACTAAGCCCGTGTGCCACAACTGCTGAACCTGCATTCTAGAACCTGCGAACCACAACTACTGAAGCCTGTGCACCTAGAGCCCGTGCTCCGCAACAAGAGAAGCCACCGCAATGAGAAGCCCGCGCACCGCAAGAAGAGTAGCCCCCGCTCTCCACAACTAGTGAAAGTCCGTGGACAGCAACGAAGACCCAATGCAGCCAAAAATTAATTAATTAATTAATTAAAAAAATAAAATAAGCAATGGAAAATAGAAACCAGTAAATTAAAAATAAATGATGGAAAGAAGAAACCAGTAAATTATCTCCCATACTTCTACCATAAGCTATCATGGAGAAGAAGGGCAATTCTGGAAATACTGTAAAAATACAAAAAGGTGAACTGGTCCATGAACACGCTGACTATAGGAAACAGACTTACAAGTGAATATAGGTATGGGAAGAGGCAGTGTTGGAAAGTAATCGTCCTGTAGGGAAGAAAAGAATCCAAGAACAAAAGATCACATATTTTATATTCTATTTACATGAAATGTCCAGAACACACAAACTGTATAGACGGAGAGTAGCTTAGTGATGGTCTAGGGCAAGGGGGTGAGATGGAAGGGAATGGGAGGGACCTCTAATGGGGACAGGTTTCTTTTTGAAGGACAAAATGTTCTTAAATCAGATTGTGGTGGTGGTCACACAACTCTGTAACTATTAAAAAAAACATTTAATTGTATACTTTAAGTGGGTGAATTACATAGTCTGTGAAATATAGCTCATTAAAGCTGTTTAAAAATAGAAACAAAGAAAAGGATAGGTGCTTTTGGGGAACCACACAATGAAGGAGAAAAGAGGCAAGATTGAGGGGAAACTTGGGGATCCTTCAAAACAAAAGAAAATTTAAAACAAAGGACATACAATCCCTCACCACCTTCACCTTCTAAAAATAAAAATCAACCAAACACACACATACACAAGCACACACACACACACAGTCAACCAGTAAAAAAAACACATTTTGCTACACTGAGGAAAGGATGAATCTAGAATGACTCCTAGATTCTGGCGTGGGCAGGTGAGGGTGGATAGGTGGATACTAGTATCATTCATCCAAACAGGGAAGAAATGTGAGAATGTAGAACTGGGGCTGAAGCTGATATTAGGAAGATGTTGAATTTGTGTGTCCCTGGGATATATATTTGGAATTCAGGGTTAAATAAATATGGAGCTTAAAGAGAAGCAAAACTGGGAATCTTCATGCTACAAGAGTTCAACTATCCATGGAAAGCACTTCTACTAAAGGAAAGGAATATGTTTATAGAAGCGAGTTGAGAACAAACTTCCAGGAAAACCAGAATTTAACCGGTGGTGGAAGTCAACACCAGGGAAACAAAGAAGGGCTAATTAGGGTAGTCCACGGAGACAAGAGAGATTACTGGCTCTGAATCAAAGTGAGGAGAGAATTTTAGGTAGTACTGATTAGCAACCAGATGCCCCAGAGATATTTACTATTCGTTAACACATGAAGCACCCACTAGATACCAAGTACTGCTAAGTACAGAGAGAGCAGGGAAGAAAATAAAGTCTCAGCCCTAGTAGAGTTAACATTCTAGAAGACTTAAAATAAGAAAAATGTCCTTTAGATGTGGCAATGAGTGGGTCATTGGCCATTTTACCTGCAACAAGTTGGGGGGTCAGATGATGGAAGACCATGAGTACTTATCCAAGAAGTTCAACCTCTCCACTGTGGACAAAGAAGAAGCTTGAGCAAAATTACCCATTAAGAAGGATGAAGATGGAGCAGGTAGTGATATCTGTGGTAGACTGAAAGTAGAGAAACAGGGAGGATAGTGAAGCAATGATTCAAACATGCAGTAATAATGGCTTAATCTGGGAAGTTGTAGTAAGAATAGGAAAAAACCTGGTCATGAGAGACCCAAAGTGAAAAGAATGTAAAAATTATTCCAAAGAATCATAACCCTTAATGTCCTAGAAATAAGACATTGAGGGGGGTAATGGTGATAAACTGAGGCTTAGATGCTCTTGCTCCCATGATATAAATGATAATGTTATTTTCTAGCAGTAATTTAATAATCAGATTAAATTTTGTTTTAGAAATTTTAGCATCTGCTCACTTTATTATACTTACTTCTCTTTGCCATTTTATGCCATAATAGTTTATCAGAGAATAGATTTGCTGGATCAAATTTTAATTATTAGTATAATCATTATAAAGTTCCTTTAAGTTTTGTGTTGCTATAATGGCTACCTAAATTCTGGATTTCACTGAAAAAACTGTTTCAGTTGCTCTTAGAAAAGAGCTAAATAAAAATCATGAGCTACTCAAATACTTCATAAAACCCAGTCCTCTGTCTTCTTTCCAAATAAGTACATGAGTCCAGGCATTTTGCTAAATTTGGTTCTTTGGTTAAGAAAAATACCTAATTTTACCTTATTTCAGAGAGTTTTGGGCAATCTTTGTTTTTGTGTGGCATATTGCACATAATTTGAATAATTTATTATTGTATATTGTCATCAGTTTTCCCTGAGTTTATTCATTAGTTTATACTCCAGAGATTCCATGAGTTGATTACCGTGAGAAACACTTTAATCAAAGAATATGAGTAAACTCACTCAGATATTCTGTCTTCCTTTTAGAATAGATGAATGAAAGATATATTATGATCCATCTTAATGTTATTATATCTTTGAGTAGGAAAATAATGCATTGGGTAGACACTTCGTTGGTAAACTCTAAGCTCCTTTTAAATTTGAACTTCTATTATTCCAAGCTAGAAAGGTTTCACTAAAACTGTGATTAAGAAAATTTTGATGTTTGGAGGAATATGGTTTATAAAATGTAAACCTTTTTTTATTTTATTATTGTGGTAAACAGTAATATGCATTTCTAATTTGATTAATTTTATTTATAGGTCTCGGCCACTATTTTAAGTGTACTATATCACTTAACTGTCAAACAACCCAATTAAGGAAATGCTTTATTTCTTTGGTGTGTTCTAAGAAAATATTAATCTAAAATGAAAGTGAAAATACATAAAAATTGTATCAATTTAATACCAGATTTAGTAGCCTGTTACGGACAGAGATACTTGGGGAAAATATGGTAAGGCACTATTATGTATTCTACACTTATACTTCCCTAAATCAACAGTCTCCACCGGAGAAGTTTCAATATCAACAACTTCAGATATAGAATCAGAGATACAAGGTTTCAATTAAAACAAACTCTTATAAATGTTTCAGATCACACTCCTAATTTTATTTTTTATTTCTTACTTTTTTTTTTGGCTGCACTGAATGGTGGGCAGGATATCAGTTCCCCCACCAGGGATTGAACCCGTGCCCCCTGCAGTGGAAGCGTGGGGTCTTAACCACTGGACTGCCAGGGAAGTCCCACAATCTCCTAATTTTATTGATATTGAAACAGAGTCTAAGGTTTATGTTGTAGAACTAACACAATTTATTTTAATAATTGAATATTGACAACTAGCACTGGTCAGGGGGGCTTTCACTCAGGTATGACATAAAGTGAAAAGACAAATACTCAAGTTTGCAAAGTACATGTCCTTGCTCTTATGTATAAACCAATGTAACCACCAGGGTCTGATGGAAGATTCTAAATATCTCAGGATATAAGCAGGTATAACAGATAAGATTAAAGAGACATATTTACTTTATTTCGACTATTTTGATTTAAAGTTTACAAGCGTTCCTATACATGGTCTCAGTGTATATGCCCTTTGAGCCTCTCTACCACGGTCTCTTCTGACAAACAAAATATTCCAAAAGGTTAATCTATAGAGAAAAGCGGCATAAGGTTCATTTCAAGAAAAAAAAAGAAAATAGAAACTTTTAAAATGTAGAATCAAGGGGAAATAATTTTACTTCATGTAATTACAATATAATGCAACTAAAAAGACCAAATGATTGCCTTAGAAAAGGTAGATCTCCCTTTAAAGGAAAAAAGGAACAAACTCTAACATTAGCTGGGCATAGCATATAAATTAAGTGTTGTTATCCTATTTTGTAACGTGTGTCTATAGAACTACCAAGAGGCTGGCACATAAGTCCTCAATAAATGACAGCTATGATTACTAATGGTTGTATAACTTTCCCAAGTCATTTGATCCTTCCTGGCCTAATGATAATGGTCACTATAGTCCCTTCCAATTCTAAGGTTCTAATATTGAATCTGGTTTTCAATAAATCTTACCCATACCTAGAATTCTGTCCATTAGTGTCAAAATTTAGTAGAGGTCACCATCTAGTGGCCTTGAGTTGAATCGTTCTGATATCTGAAAAGTGATTTTATCTTTGACAACAGAACATTGATCAATTCACAAAATCTTTTCCAATTGTAAGAATCATTAAGCTTAGCTACCACTGAAGTAGGCTATGCTGTTCTTGGTACCTTAGAGTATATAGGAGGATGGTTCAGACAATAAGACTTCAGCAAAAATCGTTTTTAGGAAGAATTATATTTAAGCTTCAGAAAACTTTTAATTACAATAATTTAAACAAAGAATAAGTATTTCCTATGTGTATCTCATCTCCCAGAAAATCCTATTGGGTCTGTTTTCAGAATATATCCACAATTCAACTTCTCATTATCTACTTTGCTACCTCCTTGATTCAAGTCAGCATCATCTGTGACCTGGACTATTACTATAGCCTTCTATCTGGCTCCTGCTTCTCTCCTTGCTCAATTCTCAATATAGTAGCCAGAGTGAACCTTTGAAAGTATTAGTCAAATCACATCACTTTTCTGTTCTAAACCCTTCATTTCTCCCAGAGTAAATGTAAACTCTCCCAAATGGCCTTAAAGCTCCAATTTGACCTGTTCTCAATTATCTGTGCTCATCACTACTCTTCCCCTGGTTCATTCAGCTCCATCCACACTACCGTTTGCCATTTCTTAAACACATCAGCTGTGCTCCCAATTTAGGGCCTTGTGCTTGTGGTAACCTATTCCTGAAACTCTTTTATCAGCCATCTGATAGGGTGACTTCAGGTCTTTGCTCACATGTCACCTTCTCATTGAGGCTTACCCTGACTGCCCTATCTAAATTTTATCCTGTCCCACTTCTGATGCCTAACTGCCACCCTTGATTTTCTTTTTTCTCTCTGGATTACTGGAAACTAGACTCAATTATAAGACAAGTAAGGAAAAATCTGGGAGATTTGGAAATAGTTTTGACCAAAGTTACAAGGCATAAGTCATACTCTGAATATAATTAGTCAACAGTATTGTTAGAGTAGAAGGTAAGTTAAATTATGTTCAGAAGGAACAAGGTAGACCATCACTTTCTGTGTGTGACAAAAATGTATCAAACCACTGGGACCAATTATAAAATACAGATCCAAAATATGTTTTTAAATCTGGTTGAAGCCATCAGAGACCCTGAGGGAGCAAATTCTAAGAGAAAAGAAAATCTCTCCTACAGTAATCTGTAAAGAGAGGCAAAAGAGGCAAAAAACCTGAGTAGAACTCTGTGCAATCTCAGTAGGCTTAGAAAACAAAGACTGGATTTCAGGGGATACCAAGGAGGATAGACTCTGGGAAATATTCTAGACTCTGAGTTGGGCTTCCAAAGAGCTATTCCCTATGAGTAATAGCAAATAGGAAAAAAAGTAGACCTCACAAAGATAGAAACACAGTTGACCCTTGAACAACACAGGTTTGAACTGCACAGGTCCACTTATACATAGATATTTTAATAAATACATATTAGTGGTTTCCTCTGGGGATGATGTAGACAGGGATTGACTAGGAAGTGTCATTAGGGAACTTTTGGGCTGGAGATAATGTTCTGTATCTTGATCGGGGTTTGGGTTACTCAGGTGTGTATGTATTTGTCAAAATTCAGCAAATGTTCAGTTATGATCTGTGCACTTCATTTTTGATCATTTTACACATTTTATTGTATGTACGTTTGACCTTAAAAAGAAAAAAAAACTTAAAATTTTGAATTCCTGTTAATAATATACATGCTGAATTAATTAGGGGGAAGTGTACTGATATCTGCAATTTATTTGGAAATATAAACTAATAGATTAGTAGATAGAATGAATATTATAAAAATGTTAATAGTAGAATCCAGGCAGTAGGTATATGGATATTCCCTGTAAAATTCTTCAAATTTTTCTGTATATTTGAACACTTTCATAATAAATTTTAGAAAAACATATGAGAGAAGACCATGAACAACTTTAAATTAACACATTTAGAAATTTACTTCAAACGGACAAATTCCTAGAAAATACAATTCCTGCCCTAAAGCAATCAAAGAAGCAGTAGAGTAGTCCAATATTGTTAAACAAATTGACATTTCATTTAAAACCTTCCTATTAAAAATACTACCGATAATTACACTGGTGAATTTTTTCAAACATTTAAACAATAAACAATGCCACTCTTACACAAATGTTTCCAGATAATAGAAAACAATTCCTACCCTGTTTTAGGAAACCTGCATAACATTGATACCAAAACCTGACAAGGCTATTATAAGAAAAGCCTACTATAGGCAAGTTTCTCTCATTAATGTAGATGCAGAAGTTCTAAAGTCAGGAACCTATCAAAAAATACATTCTTCTAGGTTCTGCTCCATACCTACTGAATCATAGTCTCTGAGCATGGAGTTCAGTGAGAGATGAATCTTCAAACTTCTCTCTATGGAACTGAGAAACAGCAGTTTTAAAGAAAAGCATTTGTTATTCAAACTTCCTAGGTAACTGATATAAAGGAAGTAATTAGAAGGTTGTTAATATGAAATGTCCAAGAGTTTTTAAAATGGAAATTAAAGATATGAATTTGAAATATAATCAGTATTTGTTTACTATTTGGGAAGAGGGAATATAAAGAACATCTTTGGGGTGCATGCCCAGCAAAGCTTTCTCCCTCCCCAACCTCTCTGGAAACAACCTACTCCCATATGCTGAGGTAGATCTCTAAGTGACATATTTTTCCCCAAGTTAAGGAATAAAATTTTCAGCTATTAACCAAGGTTTTCTGCCCTTGACTGCACTTGATTGCCCAACAAATCAACTAACAATCCTCCATTTCAATTATCTGGTAGAGGATTAGGGCTGTTATCAAGGATACCCAGAATAAAGAAAAAGTTATGTTTAGAATTGGTAATAGGATTATTAAGTACATAGAATAGATGATAGTCTTGAAAACCAATTGTTTTACTGCAATCACTAGACAATGTGAGACAGAGAAAAGTGTTTGGGTTTTTTTGTTTGTTTGTTGCAGTTTCAAAATGCTAAGAGCCTAAAGGACTTAAGACCATACCTTTTTACTATAATGAACTGTATTGGGAAAAATAAACCACGGCCTACGAGTCATATCCTTGTCAGTTTGGGCTGCCCTTTAAATACCATAGACTGGGTAGCTTAAACAACAGATGTTTATTTCTCACAGTTCTGGGGTCTAGGAAATCCAAGATCCAGGTGCCAGCATGATCAGGTTCTGGAGAGAGCCCACGTCCTTACCTCAGTGCATACACGCAGACAGAGAGAGAAAGAGCACTATCTCTTCCTCTTCTTTTAAGGCCATTAACCCCATCGTGGCATCCCCACCCTCTAATTTAACCCAAATTACACCCAAAGGTCTTATTTCCAGATAACACTGCATTGGGGGTTAAAGCTTCAACATACGAACGGTGGAGGAGACATAAACATTCAATCCATAACAAGTAAACTTTCAGAAGCAGTGTAAAGAGGAGATGTTTAGGAGAGAGAAGAAGGGCTATAGACTATGTGACCAGTAAGAGTCCTGGAGAAGGGGTCATCACTCCATCTCTGCCTGTGATGAGCTACAGATTGATTTAGGGAATGCCAGAGAAATTGGTATCCATTCTCAGCTTCTTAGAGGGATCCAGATGAGAAAGATGACAATCCCCTCTGAGAAACTCTGGGTCCCTGAAAAGCAGAGGAGGAATGAGGAAGTGTGGACATTTGTATATCCAGGTCTAGGGGTCTGATATACAGTCCAAATTCCCACAGCTCCAGGGTTATGCGAGAACATTCAACATTGTTCTGCGCCACTGAGACAGAAGGAAAAGTACATGAATAAGAGCCAGTAGACCAGAAAGGAAAAATCATGACATTAGCAAATGTTGCACAGACCGTACGAGTCAAATTTTATGGTAAGAGCCCTCAGCAGCAGAGGTAAGAAAAAAGGGCAATTCCCCTAAAGCAGATGAGAAATACACATCAGTAGTCAGCAGAGACCAGAACTTGATCAAGAAACAATGGCCCTCTCCTTCCAATAACCTTGATAGTGTATAGCTACCACCACTGTCCCTTTCCAACTTTAGAGAAAAGTCCTAAGGAAGAGGAAAGTGGGGAGACTTGAAGTAAGTAAATTGAAAATAATTATGTTACATCAGGTCAAACTTTTACAGTGACTTTCAAAACTACACAAATCTTTCTCAAGTCATTCACACTTCTCCACAAATACGTCTTGTGTGTTTTTACTTCTGCATATTTGCTGATAACACTTCTGAACTCCCTGAAATTTCCAACTATGCCTTATTTATCGCACTAGCACTTGACACATTGACTAATATATAAGGAGTGGTCAGTCAGTTCTTCTGAGTAAACTAATGAACTGGATAGATAAACGGATGAAAGGATGAGTTAATAAATTAATGTAGGAAAAATGAATGACTACAATGTTCTTCCTACAATTGTTTCCCTATTTGAAACTCATCTGATTTATAGGAACAGATAAAGCCTCATTTTTTTTCCTAAGGAGGATTTAGGGACCATTTCTGCCATATTTGTCTTTCTAACTCATAACAATCATTGCCATTTTAATGTACATTATCTTGCATTATTCCATGACAGTATAGGCATATATTTGCATATTTATGGACACATAACCTCCTCCAAGAGTGTAATCTTCTTGAGGACAGACATTATAGTTTTGATGAGGATTCAATGAGGTGAATAAATGCAAGTTCCTAAACCAATAAATTCCCCAATTTTTCACAATGCTAGCCAAAAGGGAAAAACACAAGTGGTAAGGCAAGAAGTATAACCAAATAGTTTTCTTTAAGACTCTGAATACAAAAATTAACCAAGTTTAACAACACTTGTCTATTTCATTAAAGCAGAGTGCAGCAAAATTTCACAGGTTATGTTTCCTGCTGCTTTCATGGGGGATGTTTGTAGGGAAGGGAACTGCATCAAAGAAAACAAAAGTGAGAAATGCAAGGTGGTGGTCTTCAGCTGTGTTTTCACTCTCAGGCCAACTTTATTGCCCACCTTTGCACTAATTACTGTAATGTTTGCACAACATTTAATAAGTTTTAATGGGTGATCACCAAAAAAATTCAAGCTATCACTATTGGTAATGACCCGGTATCATTATCTTATTTTTCAACATTCATTAAAGTAAATCAGGAAAATTATATTTGGAAAACAACTTTTATGCAGCCTAAGTTTGGGAAATTCATATGGTTAAATGTACAAGTTTTGCTTTTCTAAACTGTTCTTTCTCTATTCTCTGAATTCAAAGTGTCAAGCAGACAATTGATTTTGGAAGCAATAGGCAATGTATTGCACTGTACTTTATAAGATTTTCAAATAATATTTTTGCAGAGACAGTGATGTAGATATCAATTTAGATACAAAAAGGAAATAAAAATTTACAAGATCAACATTTATATTTTAGGAAATTTTTACATTTCATATATTCACATTTACATTTTTGCATTTTACACTTGATATTTTCTTGAACCCCAGAAGAATTAATGTGATCTTTTATATATTTTCCCCATATCATCAAACGCTATAACATTATATCTACTCAACGTATTTGTTTGGCTTTGTTAATGCTTATCAAGGTAACACTCCCCTTCCTGGTTTTCATTATTTCCATCTATTTTCTGTTGTATTCACAAAGTAAGATAAAGAAAGACTAGGAACTATCTTTGGAACAATAAGTTTGAATTCTTTCTTAAGCATAGATTTCTATATTAAAAAAAATTTTCAGGATTGGTAAATAGACTCCAATTAAACATTCTGTTTTTAATTGAGGTTTATTTTATGATTATTATCCATGTTTTAATCAGTAGATAATGATTTTTTTTCCTTAAGTCTTTAAGTAAACCTGAAATTTAACTTTGAATGGCCTGAAAAATATTGATTTGGCTTTTGCAGATTATTTTTTGCAGTAAGAATTACTTTACTTTTGAATAATCTATATAGTTATTTATTTTTACAATGATGAATTTAGGGTAAACACACTCTAGCTATTTTTTAGCGTGTGTTTAGCACATTCACTTTCTCTGTGAAGAAGGACAGCAAACTGTATTGTAAGAAACCTATATAAGTAAGACTCCCACAATTCAAAGATTTGTCTATTGGTTTCTACATAGAATAACTTATTACCAAAGCCTTTCTTTACAATATGCAAGTATAATTTACTTTCTTTTTCTTAATTTTTTAATAATTACATTATGATGTTTATTAATATCCCTCATTTTGAGACTTGAAACAAACATAAATGTTGATGGTAAAAAGGAATTAATTAATTCCTTCCATGCAGATTTCTGCGATGGTGGGCGACCAGGTAGGTTGTTCAGAGCAGGCAGCATCACTGCTCATTTTTCACCAGATAGTTCCCAAAACGTACCTTGGAATCACAACGAAAAGTCTGAAATAGTTCTCTGTGAAGATGAAACATTTGTCCTGGACCAATAAATAGGGCTATCGATCTCTTCATAAATTCCTCTATCCCCTTTAAAGTTTTTTTTCTGGATTTAACTCCACTTGCCCCCTTTATTTTTAAAATTTCCCTGAACCCAAGCATCCATCTCAATTTCATGTCTCATGTCTCAGTCCTTCCTCCCTGTGTCTCCAGCCTTGAAAGACTCGTGGTTTTGACCTCAGCTCCATCCTGCTGCTGCTAACTGACTAGAGGCTGTGTCTGAACCCAGCCAAAAGCTACTGTTGTAATGTTCCTTTTTTCCCCTTGATAGGCTTTCTTTATAATGTTATTTGTGGTATTATTTCCACTTGTTCTATTACAGTTTTTTCATCTAATTTCATAATATGATTTCTTATTTAATCATGTCATCACACTCCTTCAGTACAGATTTATTATTTAGATTCACTTTGGAAATTAAAGGATATAACATTGACAAAGTAAGTTAAAATAATCTCTATAGAAATTCTCAGTTTCATTAATCAAGGTACATAATCTATATAACTGTAAGACAAATAAAACTTAACTTTCCAACAAATCGATTATCAACTGCCAAACAGCAATGACTTACAAATTTTTTCTGTTTTATTCTTATTGTTTTCTAATTAGCATTTCCTATTATTTTCTCATTATTTTGTAACACAAGCCATAATCTATATGTGTTGCCCAGATTCTCCTTGAATGACTTCATAGCCCACTTTAGGGACATTTTATATGAACAAATTTTTTGTAATAAATCTATGAAAACTTTAGGTAATCAATTTACCATAAACAAAATGGCTCAGAGATTTCCAATGTTTCAATAACTTTTAGGCAGTACATTTCTCTGTATCCTAATTTTAAATTAAAAACAGTTAAAGAAAATCTTACCCCAAAAGTTTTCTGGCCATGGACTCCCTAAACTTGTTGTGTTATTAGCCATAATATCCACAAGGAAGAGAAGAGCGAGAAGAAAAACCAGTATGTCCAAAAGAAGCACTTTGATTTTATGTCTTTGTGGTTCAGCAAGAGAAAAATAATTTTCACACAACCCCTCATATACCTGTGTTTGCATAAAAGGAAATAAGTATATCATGTTTCCTGCTTTTATACTCGAATTAGCAACTGTTTTTCTTATCTTGGAATTCCACACGGTTCCTGAGACACAAAACAATTTCCTTCTCGTCATTTCCTCAGCTGAATTGCTAAGTACCCTCCTTTCCACCATCTCCAAACTGCTTTGGGGATAAGAGGCTCTTTTTCTTGTTCTTTCTTCTTCTCCTACCGATACAGAGGAAGATTCCAAACTCTCAGCTACAGCTGAGATATAATCTAATTGGGGTTAAACTTACATCGGATAAAGAAATAGACTGCTTTCCAATGTTTGAAAGCTATACTTATGTCGTAAGTTGGGGGGGTGAAACTCTTCGGAAATCCATATTCTGTTCCAGTACAATTAATTTTATCTAATACTTATTCTATAACTCAGTTATTTACTAAAATTCTTAATGTCTCTTGCTCTATTTGGGATATTGATTTTGAAAAGTCATTTCTTTATTTCATAAATACCTCTAAAATGTAATTTATATTTAATTTTTTATGAAAATTGGTAGGTAAATATGAGAAAAAATGTTTCCACACTGAAGGGCCCTACTTAAAGCCAATTAGGGGCAACCTAAATGCAAACATTCAATTAGAACAGAATGGTAAGCCCTATAGTAAGCAGTACAATGATAACAGTATGTTTTTCTTCATGGAGGAGCAATGACTTTGGTACTGTGTATAACAGTATGAAAATAATTTTACCAAGTGGAGAAAGAGTAATAAGGTAGAAAGAACAACATCAACAAATGTAGAGAATGGACTTGAGGACACGGGGAAGGGGAAGGGGAAGCTGGAACGAAGCGAGAGAGAGGCATGGATATATATACACTACCAAATGTAAGGTAGATAGATAGTGGGAAGCAGCTGCATAGCACAGGGAGATCAGCTTGGTGCTTTGTGACCGCCTAGAGGGGTGGGATAGGGAGGGTGGGAGGGAGGGAGACGCAAGAGGGAGGGGATATGGGGATGTATGTATATGTATAGCTGATTCACTTTGTTATACAGCAGAAACTAACACACCATTGTAAAGTAATTATACTCCAATAAAGATGTTTTTAAAAAAAGAGAGGAATCATGACAATTCATATTGTGGGTATTCTGGATGACTATAGTGGAAAGTGCGCTATGGGAAAGAATTACATGAGACTTCTCAGGAGACACAGATTAGTTAAAATTTCAAGAGTCTTTGTCTGCAAGCTTAACAAGCTTAGCCTGGATCCTCTGAGCATTGGGAAGCCATTGGAAGTAGGAGTAACAGTGCCCACCCGTACTTAATAAATGCACTAAACTGCATTCAAGAATCTGGTTTCCTCCATCTTTGATTAACTCTAGCATTAACTCTTGTGTAACTTGCATTCAGCCTAATTGTCATCACAATATGATTTAGTGTGAAGCAGTAATCATCTTCATGAAGTCTGTAATATATTCCTGAGTAGATCTAGGAAAATCTGAAAAAAAACATAATATGAAGTTGATCACATATAAATTTTTGCCTTCCTAATTCTCTAAATATTAGGTTGTTTCTGCTCATTTTCTTAATTTTAATATATTTACATTAACTTTAAATTCATTGGGAATTAAAATAGAGACACCTAAAGGAGAATAGTGGAATATTATAAAAAATTTAGAGATTTCACTGAGCACATATGAAAACTTATCTCTATAATATTCTTGCTAAGGTTTATTTCCATATAATTGAGTAAATAAAATGCTTATCTTTTTGCTTAAGAAAAACAAAAGAAGGGACTCATATTTTAATAGTTATTTTTACTTTTCAATATTTTCGACAGAATTTATAAAAATAGAAAATTAAAAGACTATCTTATTTCTGGAAAAACATAATCTGGATGAAAATATATTGTCATACTTCTAAATTCTTGTGGGACTTGTCAATTATTACATGTATTTTTAAGTACACATTTTGTACTATAGACTACCTGATTCAATAAATACTAATTTCAAAAATGGATATATTTTTATAAAGAGTTATATAGAGTTCATTTGGCCTAAAACCACAAACCAGATGAGTGGAGTGGATGAGTCTAGTTTGGTGGAAATGCCTTCTGTGCAGAAGCAGGGCTTACTCCATCTCAGGGCTGGGATACAGGCTGAGACTTCCTTTCATTGTTTAGTGTTTAATCATGCAGATTTTCTCCCAGTTTTCACTTTTGCAGATGTCCAGAAGCCTGTCAAAACCTTGAAGAAAATTTGTTTTCTAGCACTTTGTGACCTAGGAATATTTTTCTTTTCTGTGAACAGCTTGTTGGTAGCATTCACTCTTATCTGTGTATGTAATTTGCTTGGTAAAGGATTCATATTTTTCCTGGCAGGGATCCATATAAGAGGGTGTTTATGTCTATGTGATTTTCAAATCCCATGATTTGTAATGCTAAGACAGGAAGTTGATTTTTATCTTTCAAAAATGTTAGGTTTGTTCTTCTACTGTTGGTTATTTCACAAGTTAGGTCTTTAGATTTGGATTCTCCAGTAGTCATAAAATAATTCTGGAGGCTTGTTCTTCCCTGTAGAAGCAAACTCATGGCTCACTCCCTCCCTTCATTCAGGTCTCTGCATCTTCGCCAGGCATTCCCTACTCACCTTGTCTAAAGCGTTTCCACTTGAGCCAGTCTCGCCCTTGACTCGGCATCATCACTGTCTTCAGAGCATTTATCACTTCCTGACATTATGCTATGCATGCTTTCGCTTTTTTGGTTGATTTTGGTCTCTTCCACCAGAAGTTAAGTTCCATGAGGACAGGAACTTTATGGATCTTGCTCATATCTGTAAATCCTGTGGCCAATATAGTGCTCTTAATAACATTTGCTAATGTTATTAATAATAATGCTACAGGCTCATAATAAATATTTATTTAATAAGGGAATGAAATAATTCTAAGGGATCTGAAAGTGAAAGTGTTACTGAACCAGGCTTCTTTGACATTCAGCAAGCCAAATGCTGACATCTGCAGCAGAGAAAAGCCTTACTCACGAAGCAGCCAAGCAAGTAGATGGGAGAACAAATCTCAAATCCACCTCCCCCAAGGTGACAAGCTCTGGATATTTATGGGTGAAGAGTATAGGTCAGGGGTTCAGGGGAAGGTGATTGGAGGCCGGAAAAAGGTGAGGTCATTGCTGCTTTGTGCAAGCATATCTGAGTTACATGCTTCTTCATGGGACACATGTTCAGTAGATGGCAGCATTAACATGATCTGAGGGTGGAGCTCTTGGTCAAAGTTTACATGGAAAGGTCATCCGTTGAAACTCAACGTGGGTCCACTATCAGAGGTGTTATCCAAATGAGTAGTTAAAGGAGTCTAGTGGTATGTCTAAGCTTGGAGAGTATGCAATTTGCAAGAACAATTAAAGTGAGCTTGATCAGTGAGGGCAAGTTACAATTTACTCTTGATTAGACAAGCAAGGTATAGTTTAATGGATCTAATCCCCAGTTTCAAAAGTATTTTGGACATCCCAAGTCAGGTTAATAAAAATGTCACTGTTCAAAAACCCAAATTAGAAATCTTTATTAATGGGCATTCAGTATATTGAAAGTTTGACTTATAACTTGATACAGAGTCAAGTGATACAAAGAAAATTGTCACATTACATAAAACACATTTGACTTTAAATACACATTTGACTTTAAACTTCCTTTTTTAGCTTTATCTTTTAAAACTATCATGGGTTTTGCCTTCCCCATATTAAATTGATCCAAACAATTTAGCTAAATTGAGAGTACTTTAAGAACATACATGAATTACCCACAAAACCTGAAATTTTATATCTATCGAAAAAAAATCATTTTTAAAAAGTAATTTGGAAGATAAATTAAAATGTAAACATCTCATTTTAACATATTGTTGCTTTTTTTTCTCCTTGTTTTCATGGTATGAGAGTTGGTCTTCTTTTTCCTTTCTTTTTAAACTCACTCCCTTTGGTAGGGGGATGACAAAACTAGTAAAGACCAAAAATAGAGGTCAGGTTATGTGTGTGAAAATCTTACTGCTGGGATTTAAGATTTTACAAACTGCAGTGGAGATAGAGATAATTTCCTGGGACTGGGGTAGTGGTGGTGGTATTTCTTTCTAAGTAATATGTCTTTATGAATGTCTTTTTGAGGCTATGGTAAAAGATGATCACATTAGAGGGAGAAGTCCACTCTGAGATAAACACTGAGAAGCAGAGGTAGAGCCTCAGGGTCAGAGCCCTGGACTTCATGTTCATCCTGAGGGTGGCTGTCAGCACCTACTGCTCAATTACCTTCAAACTGGACAAGAAGAAGAAATTACCCTGCAAAAGGAAATTTGCTCACCTTGCCTTTGACTCAGGCAGATGGGGAAAGAAAATTAGACTCCACTGAGAATTCCTCATCAAAATCCTGTGCCCAAGTGTGTGAGGGACCTGAATTTACAGTACCAACAAACATCAAGTTGAAAATGTAAACTATTTAGCTGTATTAGCACTAACCAACACATCAAGAGAAAGTAAGCTTTCTAAAGGAACACACTTTAAACCAAGATCTCAGAATTCCCAGAAATTCTTCTAGAAACAAGGGCTTATTAAAAAAAAAAAAAATCAATAAGCACTCCTGGTAAGCAGAATGCCCCGTCCACACGCTAATCCCTGGAACCTGTGAATGTCACATTACAGGCAAAAGAGACTTTGCAGATGCAATTAAGGGAGATTATCTTGGATCATGTGAGTGGGCCCCATGTGATCACATAAACCCTTATAAGCAGAGAACTTTCTCTGCTTAGAGTCAGAGAGATGTGGTGGAAAAGAGGCAGTAGAGATGCAGCCAAGAGGAAGTCAGAGAGATCCCAGACTAATATGGATTCGTCACGCTGCTGCTCGTTCTAAAATGTAGGCGTCAGGAACCAGAGAGGCTTCTAGGAGCCAAGGCAGCGCTCTGCTGACAGCCAGCAAAGAAATGGGCAGCTCAGTCTGACCTACAATCTCAAAGGACTGAATTCAGCCAACAACCTGAATGAGCTTGAAAAGAGATTCTCGCCCAAAGCCTCCCGTTAGGGATGCAGGTCTTCTGATATCTTGATTTTAGTCTTATAAGACCTGGAGCAGAGAAATCAGCTAAACCATCCTATGGCCAGATTTCTGACCCAAGAAAACAGATTATTTCCAAAGTAAGTCAATTCCTCTAAAAGCTGAACTGCAGTGGTAACAGTGGAAACCAGAGACAATGCAATCATATCTTCAAAGTTCTGAGAGAAAAAATTAACCTGTCTACCTAGGCAACTGAGTATACAATGAAGCCATTTTTCAAAGATAAAAGTAAAATACACGCATTTTCAGGAAAACAATAATTGAGTGATTTTTATTATCCTAAGAATTACCAAAGACTTAAGGTCAGAAAGAAGGAAAATTATTTTAGAGAACAAATTGGATGTAAAAAAATTGGCAAGGGTGTGGATCAATCCAAAAGTTTTTATTATGAAAACGATAACAATAAATTCTAATTGTTGGACTAAAAAGATCAAGACAGAACTAAAATCCTGTAGGAAAGTACAGCCTATAACTAAAAGGTACAAAATGAGCTAAAATATTCAGGTGCTTTAATTGTCCAAAAAAGGGATAAAGATACTGATTATTAATTATAGTCTAAAGAAAAGAATGAAACTTTCTTAACCTGAAATGTAGTATGAATTAAAAACAAATTCAGTAAACATTATAAACATGAAGAAATGTTAAACCATTCCTTTTATAGTTCCTTTAAAACATTCCCTTAAGAAACAAGACAAATCTGACCACTTTTATAATTTCCATTCAACATGGGACTGCACAGCCTTGCCAGTACAATAAGAAAAAGAAATAAATATACAATGGGAAGATAGAAATGAAATTATAATTTTTCTTACAATCTATGTATGATTGTCTATATTACCACAAACAATATGAAATGTACAAAAGAAAGAAAGAAGCTATTAATAGCAACAAAATACAGAAAAGAAGAAAAATATAACAAATTGTGCAAGATTCATATGGAAAATGATAACATTTTATTGAAGGATGTGAAGGAAAACTTTAACAATGTGATATAATATATTCATGGATAGGAACACTCAATACTGAAAAGATATCAATTCTTTTCAATATACATATATTTTCCAGACATATTGTTTCTTAATTCCTAAAAAAATCCTAAGAGCATTCTTTAATAAATTTAGCAAGCTGATTCTAAAATATATATGAAAGACCAAAGGGCCAAAAATAGCCAAGACACTTAAGAAGAAGAATTAGCTTAGGAGACTTATAAACACATTGTGACTTATTTTAATGTATTGTACCTAGTACAGTATAGTTTTGACTCAGGGGTAAAATAGCAGACCAATTATGCAGCATAGAGAATCCAGAAATGGATTCGGAATAAATAGAGAATCCATAAATCGATCCCAGGTAAATAGAGAAACCAGAAATGGATCCTTGATGTATGACAGCAACAATGGAGAAAGATGGTTTGTTCAGAAAGCTACGCTGTCGTACAATTGAATAACCAGATAGGAAGAAAATGAATCCCAAATTTGTACCATACAAAAATAAGAGTTCCAGATAGATACTTTTAGAAAACAAAGTAGGACTTGTTAAACAAAACGTACCAAAAACACAAACCTAAGAGAAAAGTTGACTAAATGGAATATGTTAGAATCAAGAATTTATTCCCATTTTAAAAAGTCAGAAAGAAAATGAAAATACAAACCACAAACTGGTGTAGAAACTTAATCAATTTTGTATATTTGTATATTTTGTATATTGATCCAGCAAACTTTTGTAAGGTTATTATTATTTCTAATAATTTGTCAATAGGTTTCAGAATTTTGCAAATAGACAATCACTCTATCTACAAATAATTATAATTTTATTTTTTATTTCCAAAGACATTGTAGTATATAATAGAATGTTACATGTCAGGTGCAAGATGCAATAACTCTTCCTATCCCTTTAAAGGAATATCCCAGCCATAGGTCACTGTGGGAAGATTGAAAGAAATTGCTGCTATATAACTCTTCCCATGGCATTATAGTTTCTATCCTCAAGAGGTCATAGACTCCACTGTATTTGATAGACTCTGGGTCTAAGACTGGCTCAGGTCTGAAATCTGATTGCGATTTTTCAATAGCAGCTATCAGCCAAGAAAATTAACTGTTAAACTATGAAAAGCAATAAGAGTTTGGTAATTTTACTGAATAAAACACCAACACACTAACAATCAGCGATTTTCTTATATATCTTAAATAAACAATAGAAAATGTAGTAGAATATAGTCATCTTAATGAGAAAAACTATAAAATAGTTAAGGATACACTAACAGGAAATGTATAATATCTATATCAAGGAAACTATAAAATCAAATTTATTCATAAAAGAAAAGAAATATTTGGAAAGAAACACCACACTCTTGGAGTAGGAAGACCATGAAACGTAAAGATATCAGCATCCTCCAGTACATTCTATACTATACCAAAGATTCATTTGCAATATCTACTTTAAAAGATCTTAACAAGATTTATTTTATTGCCTTTATTTTATTGGATTTGGATCCAATAAAATAAATGGAATTATTTAACTGATCTTATTAAGGGCATTTAGGCTGTTCCCAAGTTTTTTGCTAATTCAAAACTTTTTTCAACAAAAATATTGCATTTTATGGTCACAATCTATGCTGCAGTGAACTGTAGATATATTTCTAGGAAGTGGATTTTAAAGAGAAGTTCATGTGTCTACATATGTATTTGTTTGTACATTCTTATACATTTACTCTTCTGTGTATTATTTTATTGGGTGAAATAAAGTCCCAGTATACTAAGTAACTGGGTATGTGTAGGTGATTTAAGTGCTGACCAATTAGGTGTGAATGGAAGTGAGAAGGGTCAATTCTCAACCCTGTTGTTAGGGGTAAGTGCCCTCTGTTTCCCCATTTTTCCTTTCTTCTTGCTGGAATGCAGAGGATATGGAAGTTGCTGGAGCAGACACCCAGGACCAGGAGATGAACAACACAGTCAGGAATGTGAACCCAAGAAAAGGACCAGCATCTCTCATAACTGGAGCTACCATACAGCCTGCATCACCTACCTGCATTTTTACATGAACAGCACATTCAAATCTCTGCATGCCTGTCACGTTGAGAAGAAACCCCGTGAGGTCTGAAAGATGCAGTAGAGCTGAGTCAGTGTTGCTTCACTGATTTTATCTCACCCACAGGAATAGTTCACTCTGTTTGATACAATCATTGTTAATAGTGAAGGTCCTACAGCCTAGACATATTTTAATAAGAAAACTAATTTCACATGGCACGACTTGCTTTTATCGCAATAATACAGGCTCCTACAATGATCAGTGTTCATTCTTGAGCACTCCCCAAGTCACTCATTCAAAAACTCATTCTAAAACCTATTAGGAGTGATGGCAAATATTTAAAATTTTTGGAACCAATTTCTTTCTTTTTAAAAATAAAAACTTTCGGGGCCTCCCTGGTGGCGCAGTGGTTGAGAGTCCGCCTGCCGATGCAGGGGATACGGGTTCGTGCCCCGGTCTGGGAGGATCCCATATGCCGCGGAGCGGCTGGGCCCGTGAGCCATGGCCGCTGGGCCTGCGCGTCCGGAGCCTGTGCTCCGCGGCGGGAGAGGCCACAACAGTGAGAGGCCCGCATACCGCAAAAAAAAAAAAAAAAAAAAAAAAAAAAAAAAAACTTTCGTATTCTCTATGGCTCTCTAAAGCTACATTTGATAAGTTGATATTCAAATTCCCATTATGCTAGAATCCAGCAAAAAGGTGGAACAAATCATTGTTACCTGCAAGTTGGATGAATCTTGAGGGAATTGCAAGGACATAAGCACACCCACACATGCACACACACACACGAATGCATGTAAAACTGGGGACGTCTAAATAAGATCAATGGATTGTACCAATGTCAGTATCCTGGACGTGATGTTGTATCATAGCTTTGCAAGATGTTTCCATTGGCAGATACTTGGTAAAGGGTACACGGGATCCCTCTTTATGATTTCTTACAACTGCATGTGAGTCTACAATGACACCAAAATGAAAATTTTTTAAAAAAGGAAAGAAAGAAAAGGAAAGGAGTATAGGAAAAGGAATGGAGCATACATTCAACAAAGAGGAATACACAGTTGGATTTAGAAAAAACTTTGTGAAAGATTGAAATGAGCTATGGAGTGGTGACAAATGAAATAGGACAGGAGACACAGGATGGGGTCTCTAGGGATCAAGTCTATCCTGCCAAACCTCAGAGAATCTTGGGACATGAAAATGCCAGGTGTGACTAAAAGTATGAGAGATGTGGGAATGAAAATAAGTTGATTGACTGTAAATACGTTTATTGTGCAGTCCATTGCCCATTTCCCCCCAAACCCCCAATCTAAGAAGCACACCTGACAGCCAGATAACCAGGTATTCTTCATTGCACCTCCCAATTCCCACTCCTCCATCACCACTCCCCCCTCCTCCCTTCTGCAAAAAGTGGTTTTCTTTCTAAAGAGATTCTATGACATTCCTGGGGAAAACTAGAGCACTTAGTCTAGTAGTTCATGTTCCAGAGCAAAGCACGTGAACTCTAGCATTTACGGGATGTTACAGAACTACAGCCATCCTGTTACCCACAAACAGGGTTCGCCTCTTATAGGTGTCAGGCAAAAAGACACAACCAAGCCAAAGAGCAGGAGAAGGAAGGATCTATTACTTGCAGCAAGTAAGGTGAACACCGGGGATCTTTCCCAAAGCAGTGTCTCCCCAAACAACAAAATTGGGGAAGTTTTAAGCTGAGTACATACATATTCATGAAAGGGCTTGGGCCATGGACAGGGTCCAAGCTTTAGTTGAAGTCATGAGGGTTAGAAAAGGTCAACAACATCATCCCTTAGGTTCCAGTTGATCTGGTGGTTGAGCGCTTCAGGCTAATCATTACCACTGAAACAGAACTAGGACCCTTTACAACTGATATATTATCTTTGCTATAGTTACTTCTCTTGTCTGATATTAGTCATTTGATTCTGCATTCTTTTGATCCCTTAAGATCATTAATTACTGAGATCTGTTCAAGGGCAAGGATTGTGGCCAGGCTGAGATCACAAAATGGCTTAGGCTAAAACTGGCTTCTCTTCTGTCAAGAAGACCGTACCTGCTTCTCTTTCTCTGGGGACCCCCTGCCCTGCCTGCTTACAATCTCCCCATCTACTCATAGCAAGCAAAGGCCCTATTTGTAAAATGGAGATTCTAATATCAGGCACCTCCAGTTATGGTAAAACTTAAATAAGAGAATGGATATGAACATAACTTCACAAAACGTGATAGGCTACACAAAGTTGGGTTAATAAAAAAAAAACATAACTGTACAAAGTGTGATAGGTTATGCAAGTTTTGGCAAATAAAAATTTGACAAGGTTTGGTTAATAATAATAGTGTTAAATCTGTTAAATTAACTTAACAAGGATGCCATTAGACTGAGGGGGCTTTAATGCCATAGTAACCTATACAAGCAAACAAAAACCTAAGCTTGAAATGTCTCAATGTTAAGAAATCAGAACCTAAGAACAGCCAATCATGAACAGCCAACCACGAACAGCCAACAGTGCTTTTCCAAATAAGGTAAATGCTTAAGCTTAGCCAATGGAATAATTTCCTTGCTTGGCTTCCACCTCTTCTCGGTAAAATCTTTCCCCTAGCCCCTATGGGTGGGGCGGAGGTCTCCCAACCTCTCTGGTTTGGCCCCACCCAATTCCAACAGATTTTTCCTCAACTAGCTCTTAAAAAGTTTAATATGCCTCAGTTTCTCTTTTAACAAATCTAAGGAAGAAAGAACAAAATGGAGAGCAAGGTTGAAGACTGTGGGTGGGAGTGGGGTGTGGTGTAGAGTTAATTAACACACTACTTGCTGCAGGTTCGTCTTCTCAGCCAAGTCCCACTCTCTGCCCCTTCTGCCCTGGTTCAAGTTTTAGCCTGGTCACAAAGCATTCGGTGGTTTACATTCCACTGGAACCCACAGTCAGAAGATCAGCTGCCCAAATTCCTTCTGTTACTGTCTGCCATGACATCAAGGCAGTTGCTAAAGTTACATCCAGGAAGCTCATTCCTACTCTCAAATAATTGGAACATGGAAAATGGCTCTATGGAGGGAAGGAGGTAAGAATTCCCTTTTCTTTTCCCCTTCTATAATCTCCTCCCAGCCTCCAGACCCTAGTCTAGACTTTTTGTCAACATTCAGGTACTTAAAGGAATCACTTTATGACCTTGGCCAAGTCATTTAACTACAATGAGGTTTTTCCCTAATGTGTAAAATGAGATTCAACAATTTAACCCGGAAGTCCACATACCTAAACTCTGTTTGCCCTAAAAGCTTATTTTACATGACAGTCAGTTGTCCGAGGCCAAAAGGATTGTACAATGGAATACTCAGAAAACAAGAGAGCTTCAATTTTGTCTTTCAAATCATTTCTAACTTGATAGATTAGAAATTTAATTTCCTCTTTCCTATCATGTATAGCAGGTGTTTTACCTCTTCGGTTGTTTGACCATTGATTTCTTTCTTTCATTTCTTCCACTCTTTCCTAGGTCTCTGAACTTAAATATTTTCACATGTTAATTGAGGTGATTATAATACTCATCCCAAAACTAACAAATGAGTTAATGAAAGGACTCTTATAAAGCATTTAGATCCCGAGGTCAATCTATGGTAACTATAGTGCCTGACCTATACAAATCCTATTCCTAATGTCTTTAAAAATGACTTGGATTAGAAAATCTCTAAGAGCTATTCTAGGTTTTATTTTAGCCAATTTTATGGTGATAATTTCCTAATTATAGTGACATTATTATAAGTTCTCATTTTTTAAATGTCATGCTATTAATCGAGAAGATATAAAATAAAGTTAAACTGAAACAGTAGTAGTGGACTTCAACAGGACTAAAATGGGTCTATTCAATATCTAAATATGTATTTTAGTAGAAATTATATTTATATAAAAAAATAAACGACTAGTAGAAATGGAAAAGGAAAACAGTAAAACAATGGTAATATTTTTTGGTGAATATTAAATCTTGAACATAATTTATTGTTGTTTCTTACATGTAAGAGCATGATTTTATGAGTTTGAATAACTTAAAATAAATTTAACCTTGAAGAAGTGTACTTAAACAACAAATGAGAAAGATAGTTTGTGTTATCCCATAGGTGGAAAAAATACCATCACATTTATTTGTTTCAAGGGAATTCATGACACAGAAGCTTATGGCTAACCAGCTCAAATGAATTGTCCAGATATAAAAATATTCTCAGCAGTGTTCTCCACCAAAAGTACTTTTTGATTATAAATAAAATGTGTCTAAGCTTTGAAATGGTGTTATTATATTAAGAGAAATACAATATTCTAAATAACTAATTTTTTTCTCTAACTTTTGCTTCCACCAGCTTTTTTCCTTATCTCTTACAGGTCATTAAAATTTTGAAAACAAAAAGCAGGCTAACACTGGAGTAGTTGTTTTTAAGTTTTATTAAATGCTCATTTCCTCTTACTTAGTTCACACCCTAACAGAAGAATTCCAGGGGAAGAGACAGTACAGAAATGTCCTTGAAAATCTATGTATAGTCAGTGGAATTGTATTCCCCTGTGAATGATTTTTTTTTTAATCACACACAGTTTACACTAATGGATACCAAATGCCTATACATTCAAGGTTCTCAATGCCCAAATACTTTCATTTTGTAACTGAGATTGTGTTATACACTACAAAGTACAAACTTTTCCTTGAAACAACTCTGGTTTATTCATTACTATAACCTGAATTGGCCCTTATCAAAATAATTTTAGATGTATTATATGTAAGCGATAGATATACTCCCCAAAAGATAATTATAATCTCTTTTTAATAAAAGAGTTCATTTATTAAAGGAACCTTTAGAGGATTATTTTTGGTAAAATGGTGATTCATTTTATAATACAAAAGAATCAAACAGTAAATGATATTTTAAAAACAAGGTAGATATGTATTATGTGGGTCCACATTTTATCTTTACATAATTTTGTTTTTATTTATTTCAAACAGATTTCATTGTATGTTTTAGTTTGCTAAAAAGATATACTTTGTGAAGAATATCTTTAAAAATATTTATGTGAATAACATCCCCAATTCATTTTGAGGGTTTTTTTTAATGTTTTGATACATAAATTATATGACACAGGGATGATACCCACAATGTAGAGTATGTAACCTCATCCTCTTTGTATCTTAAATACTAAATGCATGCGTACAAAGCATATAGAGAGCAATAAATGATGCTATGGAGTAAAGAAAAAAATATGCTGTGAATTAGTGGTGTTAAAAGAAAAGCTTTACGTTACACATTGAAGCTAATTAAGTCCCAATTAAAGAAAAGAGTGTTAAGTTTTTAACATTCATTGAAAAGAAGCTAAGCAAGAGCAAAGATATATGGTGATGCCATAATATTGCTCTTAGAAAGTAATATTTAAAAATAATTTCCACTGACACCCATTACTATGATCATAATCAAAGACTCAAATAATTTATTTTGCCCTTCTCAAATGGAACAGAAAGACCTAAAAGTAGGCAAGCAATGCTGTAAAACTACTACAATAGGAAAAAATTGGAGGGATGCTTGTACATTCTGTAGCCACCCTATCCAATGTGGTAGCCACATTTGTCTATTTAAAACCAAAAATAAATGAACTAAGATTAAATTTAATTATAAATTCAGTTTATTAGTCACACTAGCCACATTTCATGCGCTCAAGTTACACGTGGCTAGTAGCTGCCATATTAGGCACCACGGATACAGATTTCCATCATCACAGAAAGCTTTATTGGACTGTGCTGTCCTACAATTACCAGATTTGGAAAAAGCTTCCATTAAATTTGGATTATTTTTAAATGTCTTTGGGGTTATTCAAATTTTATAAAGTAGTAGTGAGATAGTAGAAATATGCTTCTACTATTTAGGTTTCTACTAAACCTAGTTTTAAAAGGTTATATAATCTCATGAGAAGAACACAAAATTTGGTCTCAGATAATTCTGAGTTCTAATCCTACCTCTGCTGAGTGACCTTGGATGTATTATTTTTAGTTTCTGAGACTTTGTTCATTTATTCACAGAATGTAATGCTTACCTCCTAAGAAGTTTATAAATATTAGAAATAATGTATGGAAAGTGATTCCTACAGTACCTGAGACATAGTAGTTATTCAATTATGGTAGTTATCATTTTTGTCAATTAACAAGTGGGAAGAGGGTAAAGCTGTTAATGGTTATACACAAAAACCATGCCTTTGAATAAGGTGTGAGGTTTTATTTGCTAGAAAAAGTGTCTTATAAGTGCATCCGTTTATTTCAGAAGCTTAACACCAAAAATGTTTGGAATCGTGGTAATCACAGGACAGGGAGGAAATGACCACGCCAGGACAGGAAAATATATAAGCACAAAGGAATCAGTGAGTCAGGAAGAGGATAATGAGGAAATGAACTGGTATGAAGGGGAAAAGGAGAGATGATAAAAGAAGAAAGATACAGATAGACAGGGTAGAAAAGGAAAAACTAATCTCAGATGAAGTTCCTCCTGGAAATGTACCAGAGAGGAGTGTGAAGCATAATGACATAATCAAATAAGGAAGGAAAAATCATTTCTCACTACAAGACTATGAGGAAACAGCTTTCCTATAAAATTATTTTTATTGTGTTAGAGAGGCAAATATGTGTAAAAGATTCAAGAGAAAAAAGGTGGCAAAACTGCTGAAGCACGTCTATTCCTGGTGTGCTTTACAACCTTAAACAAGTCACTCTAAACTGACATGCCACTGTTTTGTGATACACAAAATCCATTCGGTGGACTAGTTGATATTTATCCCCTCCAGATTCAGTATGTAATACGTATGGTGAGTACTTTGGCTCTGACAACCAAAATGTGCATTCTCTGAGATCGTCGTTCATCAGAAAGAGGCATCCCAGCAAAAATGCAAGGTCCATCTGCCAGAGGAGCATGCATGAAGGATAACACAGTAATGGAGAACAGAATTGTTACAAGTCAATGTGGCCAAACCTTCCATAGTAGAGAATAAAGGAGTCAACAAGATAAAATTTCATCACTAGGGAAAGATCTCGGGCATTGTTTGTATATTCCATGGGGAAAATATCAAGTGCTTGAAATTAACCAGGACATTGGAAGAGATAGGATGTTTGGAAGAGGAAGAAAATCACCTCTTTCATAGAAAACTGGGGCTTTTTAACACCCAGAAGTAATAGAAATATGTTGGATAAAACAAGAAGCAAGGCGAGGAGCTTAGAAAATTGTGAGATAGCCCTGAGGCCTCAGACTCAGGAATCAATTTCCATTTGATTCAAAACGCAAAGTCAGACAATATAAAGACAATAACAAAACTTATTATTATTATTATTCAACATACGTATCTGAATACCTAGATTGACCCTAAATAGTGTTAGGTACTGGGGATGCAATGATGAACAAAACAATCATAATCCCAGCCCTTTGAAACTTAAAAACAGTCTATGTCTAGGAGTAGGTAGTTCGATAGGTCTTCCCTGGCGGTCCGGTGGTTAGGACTTCCACTGCCAGGGGCCACGTTGGATCCCTGGTGGGGGAACTAAGATCCCCCATGCTGCGTGGCACAGCCAGAATAAAAGAAAAAAAAACAAAAATAAAAATAGGTAATTCTTTTTCAGGTGTAATTTACACTGTTAATTTAATAAATACATATATTCATATTGATAAGGGCATTAATTTAGGAAAGTCAGCTATGTTAAGGGTCTATTGTGAAACCTTATCCACCATCTGATTAAATACTGCCAGGAGTGGATGAAACTCACCAGAAGATGGCAATACATAACTCCTTATCTCTCTGCCATTAAATTTGCTGCAGCCAAAAGATTAGAGATTGCTTATAGTCAGCCTAAAACACCTCCATTACAAATAATCCTTTTCATGTTAGTCATGTGCATTAGGCATGTTATGTATATTTTGCTTTTTGCTTTTTGTCTTTTGGTTTTTTTTTAATTGGGTTGTTTGTTTCATTGACTTTTGAGATAAAAGTCCTTTTTTAAAAAAAATATTTATTTATCTATTTGGTTGCTCCGGGTCTTATTTGCAGCAGGTGTGCTCCTTAGTTGTGGCATGTGAACTCTTAGATGCGTCCAGAATGTGGGATCTAGTTCCCTGACCAGGGATTGAACCCAGGCCCCCTGCATTGGAAGCTCAAAGTCTTATCCACTGTGCCACCAGGGCACCATCCACTGGGCCACCCCTGCTATGTATATTTTGATCAACGGGCAGTATGGGCATTGTCAGATTTATAGGTTTTATTGCTGACCAGGTAGCTAAAAAGTCCAGTGCTATAAAAATCTTGGATCTGGAGGCCCATAGGAAGACATCTCTTTCATGTGCTGGTCTTCCTTATCCTTTTCTATTTTCAACAATGTACATAGTAAGATTTATGAACATAAAGTAGAATCATCTTATCAAAATTAGCTGTATTTTACATTTGCATTTTTTTTTAATTTTTTAAAAATTAAAAAATAACACGTGGGCATGCGGATCTTAGTTCCCAGACCAGGGATTGAACTCATGCCCCCTGTAGTGGAAGTGTGTGGTCTTAACCACTGGACCACTAGGGAAGTCCCTCTAATTTTGCATTTGAATCAACATGTAATCAATATAAAAATTATTAATTAAATATATTACATTTTGGACTGTCTTTAAATACAGTTTGTATTTTACACTTAAAGGGCATATCAGTTCAGATTAAGCATATTTCAAATGCTCAATAGCAACATGTAGCTAGTAGCTACTGTGTGGGACAGAAAAGCTCTAACCATGCCAATTAAAAGGCTGAGATCCACAGAGTGGTTAAAAAAGAACTTACTGGCTGACAGTTTCCTTAAAAAGTTAAAAATATACCTACAAAATGACAAAAAAAATTCTGTTCTTAGGTATTTACCCAAGAGTAAACGAAATATCCATCCACTCAAAGACTTATACAAGAATATTCACAGCAGCTTTATTTGTAATTACTCAAACTGGAAACAACCCAGATGTCTATCAGTGGCTGAATGGATAAACAAATTGTTTCATATTCATATAATAGCATGCTACTCAACAATAAAAAGGAAAAACTTATTGATATAGGCGACAATATGAATGAATCTCAAAATCACTATTTGTAAAAGAAGCCAGGCAATAAAAAGGATACATATTATATGATTCCATTTCTACAAAGTTCTATAAAATGCAAACTAATCCATCATGACTGAAAGTAGAACAATGGTTGCCTAGGGAGGGAAAGATGGATTAACAAGGGGCACAAGGAATTTCTACAGGGTAGTGAAAATATTTTTTTACCTTGATTGTTAAGAATATACATAGACATATGCCAAAACTGATCAAAATGAACACTTTAAATGTGATGTTTATCATATTTCGAGGAAGTTTAAAAAAAACAATAAGTAATAAAACTAGAAATAAACAACATACCAGAAATCAAAGTACCCTTCCATGTGACTATTTGAATACTCTCTTAAACAATGATTCTGTCGGAGAAAAAAAATCTATCTGACAACTGCAGAAATTGAGAGAACAATAGTTTTTACAGAAACAATAACTACCACTGGACTTAACCAGAGCATGAAGTTCTTACTCTGAAAATTGGAAACTGAGAGAAAATAGCTAAGTGTTTGTCCTGTCTTTCTTGAACAAACTGTATGTCTGGGTAACTCCAACTGAGGGAGGAAAGGCTTTCTTACAGAAGATTCCCAACTGCTACATGTAGAAGAAAAGATCAAGTTTTTTTCTTTTTTTTTAATCACCATTTTGCAATGATTAGTGAAATAATTAATCAAACGACAGTCATCATTGAGTAAACCCATCAAATTATAGGTTAAAAGGGAACATTACAATAAAAGTATCAAGTTTTGTCATCTGAGACCACCAGTCATCTTAAACTTCACAAAAAGAATAGCCAGACACCACGTGTCTCCTTACTCAACAGCACAGATGAAAAATTTGTAACATGAAGGTGTTCCTGAACTTAATCAGAACTTTGGACCCAATTTCCATTTGCATGAACTATGACTATGAGGAAGCAAAGAGATAAACCCAGAATGTCAGGCATTATGCAAGACAATTGACCCAGTTTCAGTAAGAAGTAAATGGCAGGAGAAATCAAGAGGGAGGAGCAGGGCAATCGCTCCAGATATAAATATACTTAAGAAATTCAACAATTAAATGCATTGTGTGGACCCTATTTGAATCCTGAGTTTAAAAAAAAAGAAAAGAAAGTCACTGTAAAAAAAGCATTTCACAACCAATTATGAACAGTTAATTACAGATTGCATGTTAGATGCATCAAAGAATTGTTAATTTTGTCACTGATAACAATACTACCGTTGTGTTAAAAAAATACCTTTATTTATTTATTTATTTATTTATTTATTTATTTTTGCGTTACGCGGGCTTCTCACTGCTGTGGCCTCTCCCGTTGCGGAGCACAGGCTCCGGATGTACAGGCTCAGCGGCCATGGCGCACGGACCCAGCCGCTCCGTGGCATGTGGGATCTTCCCAGACCGGGGCACGAACCCGCGTCCTCTGCATCGGCAGGCGGACTCTCAACCACTGCGCCACCAGGGAAGCCCCCAAAAAATACCATTTTTTAAGAGATGCATACTGAAGTATGTAAGGGTGCAATAATTTGATACCTAAGATTTGCCTTAAAATACTTTATCAAAGGAAAACATGTTTAAAATTTGGATAAAGCAAAATCTTGAAGATTGTTAAAATTAGGTCATGGGTGTATTGGGCGTTCTCTCTAATTTTGTATTTGTTTAAAATTTTTTCATGACAAAATGTACTAAGCCACACATAGTATCTTGTTAATATCACATGAGAAGAAGCATCTGGCTCAAGACAGCAAGTAGCACACTTATTTGCCTCTCATCCATCTGACATTCCAATGAAATAAAAAAAATAGAAGCATGAAAAAGGAATAACCACAAAATGAGACAGATAAGAGGAGAGTATCTTTAGTATAAGAGTGGCGCCAAGGCATTTCTGGAAGACTGAAGGGTGTATGTTGATTAATGAAATCACAAAGAAAGCCATAACCAAGAGAATATCCTACGTGGATGATTTTTATAAACAAGGTACCCAATAGGGATTCCTGCCTCAAAGTCAGAGAAGTAAGCAGAGTAGGAATGGGAAGTAGTGCTGAAAAGGGGAAGTTCATTAAAGATCTGTATATAGGAGAAAGATACCAGGAGGCCCTCCTACACCTCCATCCCACCTCGTGCCAACACAGGTAGACTAACTAGAGTGACTGTCCGTCCCAATTTGCCTAGGACTAAAGTGGCGGGATGTGGGGAGGAGAGAAAAGAGGAGAAGCAAAGTTTATGACTCTTCCTAAAGAATTTTAATGAACTTTCCAAAAGAAACTAAGGCTTTCAGTGTCAATGGTTATGCCCAAGAGAGCAAAATTCCCCTCAGTCTGGTAATTGAGCAACTTGCAAGTGGACAATCACTCAGCAAGAGTGCCTGTTAGATGATACATGGCCCACTCTGCCCACACAGAACTCCCAGTCAGAATGATTAATCAGGAAAAATGGTAGCAAGAATAAAAGACATTTATATACAATAGAAAGAAAACTCACACCACGTCCTCTTTCTTTTTATAAAACAATAATTTTTTAAAATTTATTTATATTTTTGGCTGCATTGTGTCTTCGTTGCTGTGCATGGGCTTTCTCTAGTTGCAGCGAGTGGGGACTACTCTTTGATGCAGTGCATGGGCTTCTCATTGTGGTGGCTTCTCTTGTTGGGGAGCACAGGCTCTAGGCACCTGGGCTTCAGTAGTTGAAGCTCATGGGCTCAGTAGTTGTGGCTCACGGGCTCTAGAGCATAGGTTCAGTAGTTGTGGTGCACGGGCTTGGTTGCTCTGCGGCATGTGGGATCTTCTGGGACCAGGGATTGAACCCATGTCCCCTGCATTGGCACCAGATTCTTAACCACTGCACCACCAGGGAAGTCCCTTGTCTTTTTTCTTAAATGCAAACTGATACCCAAGTATTGCCAGTTATATGAGAAGAATTGGCAGTATAAAGAAGAACCAATTTTGTTCTTTTTTTTTTTTTTTTTGGCTGCATTGGGTCTTCGTTGCTATGCACGGGCTTCCTCTAGTTGTAGTGAGCGGGGGCTACTCTTCATTGTGGTGTGCAGGCTTATCTTTGCAGTGCCTTCTTTTGTTGCAGAGCACAGGCTCTAGGCACGCAGGCTTCAGTAGTCGTGGCACACAGGCTCAGTAGTTGTGGCTCACGGGCTCTAGAGCGCAGGCTCAGTAGTTGTGGTTCACGGGCTCAGCTGCTCCGCGGCATGTGGGATCTTCCCGGACCAGGGCTCGAACCCGTGTTCCCTGCATGGCAGGCAGATTCCCAACCATTGCGCCATCAGGGAAGCCCAATTTTGTTCTTTATATGGCTGAGTAATATTCCATTGTAAAATGTACCACAACTTCCTTATCCATTCATCTGTCAATGGACATTTAGGTTGCTTCCATGTCCTGGCTATTGTAAACAGTGCTGCAATGAACATTGGGGTGCATGTGTCTTTTTGAATTATGGTTTTCTCAGGGTATATGACCAGTAGTGGGATTGCTGGGTCATATGGTAGTTCTATTTTTAGTTTTTTAAGGGACCTCCATACTGTTCTCCATAGTGGCTGTATCAGTTTACATTCCCACCAACAGTGCAAGAGGGTTCCCTTTTCTCCACACCCTCTCCAGCATTTGTTGTTTGTAGATTTTTTGATCATGGCCATTCTGACCGGTGTGAGGTGATATCTCCCTGTAGTTTTGATCTGCATCTCTCCAATAATTAGTGATGTTGAGCATCTTTTTATGTGCCTCTTGGCCATCTGTATGTCTTCTTTGGAGAAATGTCTATTTAGATCTCCTGCCCTTTTTGGATTGGGTTGTTTGAGTGAAGTAAGCCAGAAAGAGAAACACAAATATAATATATTAATGCATATATGTGGAATCTGGAAAAATGGTACAGATGAACCTATTTGCAAAGCAGAAGTGGAGACACAGATGTAGAGAACAAACATGTGGACACCAGGGGGGGAAAGGGGGAGGGTGGGATGAATTTGGAGCCTGGAATTGACATATATATGCCATATATGGTATGAAATAGAGAACTAATGAGGACCTGCAGTGTGGCATGGGGAACTCTACTTGGTGCTCTGTGGTTATCTGGATGGGAGGGAAATCCAAAAGGGAGGGGATATGTGTACCCATATGGCTGGTTCACTTCATTGTGGAGCAGGAGCTAGCACATCACTCTAAAGCAACTGTACCCCAATAAACAATAAATACATATTAAAATAAAAGAAGGGCCAACACAAGTAAACAAGCAAAATTGTGCTCAGAGGAGACAGGTAATTCAGGAAGCCAGATTAATATTCTGAGAGAGATTTGAGAAATTATTACATCCATAAATAAAAACAGAATGTTATAAAAAGCATCATATAAGAAAGAATGCTTAAAGATTAAAATTATGATTGCTGAAATAAAAATTAAAGAACAAAACTTGTCATATAATCTTCTAGAATGTATATTAAAAAGAGCTTTCAAAAAAATGAGAGCTGAGGTAAGAGATGCAGAGTGCCACTTAGAAGGTCTAATATTCAATACATACTCTCCCACAAAAAGAACGAAGATAAGGTGGAAGTGAAATTTTTAAGTAAAAAGTAGAAGAGAATGTCTCAGCTATAAGAAAAACACAATTAAAAAATCTATCCATAACTAGATACATCACCTTATGAAATTTCATAATATTAAGGTAAAAGGAAAGATTTTAAATGCCATTTGAAAGAGAAAATAACACCCGCAAACAAAAGAGACTCAAATTAAGAATCTTTATCAGATTTCTCTTTCATGACATCAATACCTGTAAGATAATCAATTTCAAAATTCTTCTGGGAAATGACATATAGGAAGAACAATTTTCTATAGGAAGAAAAATTTAGGTGTATTTGGCAGAAACAGAATTCAAATGGCCAACATGGGGATTCACAGCCTCTTAATTAGTTTTCACACCCAAACCACTTTGCAAACTCTGAATCTTTAGACTGAGGGGGCAAATGGGTTTCTTTAAGGAAGGGCCTTGTAAACTGACCATAGATGAAAACAGTGAATCTTTCCCTGAGGCTTCTTTGGAGAATCTGAGGCTATGTAGCAGGATTACTGGAAAAAGGGAAATACTCAGTTCTTCAAGAAGTGATAGGATTCTGTCCTGATTCTGGGAGACCCGGAAACACCTAGTCCATTGTCAAAGTAGAGACTTGTGGAGTCTGTGACAGTCTTGTCCAAGTCTGTCTTCTAGAATTGGATGGATATACGGTAGTTCTCTCTCCTGTATATGTTTAAGACCTTTCCTAATAACATATTTAAACCCACAAACATTATCCCATAGTTATTATCCTAGTTCCAAAATGTCCAGTGGGGAAACAGAAAAAATTAGTACAAGATTGGTCTCTAAATTAGCTCCCTGATATATGGAGTAAGGTCCCTTCTGGAAGAAAAGGCAGACTGGAAACCCCTGGAACTGAATTGCTTCCCCTTACCCTCCACCTTCCTCCAAGAGAGGAAACAATATGCAGTGCCACATACCTGGGTAACTGTCGAGGTAAGTGCCACCATTAGAGGCTTGAGAGGTGCAAGCCTAGTGATTCTTACCATATTCTTATTTAACATATCTGTTTTAGCTGAGCAAAAGCCAGATGGGTTAGAAAGAATAACAGTAGATTATAGCACCTTTAATCAAACAGTGAAACCAATTATGGCTGTATTTCCAGATATGGTGTCTGTGCTGGAGCAAATAAAAACAGCCCTTGGTACTTGGTATGAAGTCACTGGTCTGGCAATTTTTCCTATTTTCAATGAAAATTAGAAGCAACTTGCATTTATGTGGCAGAGGCCAAAGTATACTTTTAATGGATTATATCCATTCTCCCACTATCATAAAGTAGCCCAATCATTTCATATCATAATGTGAGCATCAATCATTTCAATATTCCACAGAACATCACATCGATCCATTACATTGTTGACATTATTTTAATTGGACTTGGTGAGCCGGAAGTTGTAAGCACCCTAAATTCTTTAGTAATATATATTAACTACTCAAAGATGGCAGATAAATGATCTAGGTGTTCAAGAACCTGCCGCACAGGTTAAGTTTCTAGAGGTCCAGTGATAGGAGGCATTCAGAATATCTCTTCCAGAGTAAGAGATGTGTTGCTGTACCTTGCCCAGCCCACCATGGGGCAGGTTGTGTAATACTGAGTCTCCTTGGATTTTGGGGTTTTTTTAAGCTAATGAATGGATTTAATGAGGGTGATGGGAATCTTGTTTCTCGCTGTTGGAGGAAGGATTTACACACATGGAAAGATGGGACACGGGAATGAATGTGGGGCTATTATCAGTGGGTGAGTGTCCTGGGGCAGCTGTAACAAAATACCCCAAACTGGGGGCTTAAACAACAGACATTGCAACAGATATTTATCCTCCCCCAGTCCTGGAGACCAGAAGTCTGAGATCAAGGTGTCTCAGGGCCCCACTCCCTCCAGAGGCTCCAGGGGAGGGTCCTTCCTGCCTCTTCCTTCTTCTCTCTCAGTCTGGAGGCTAGAAGTTCCAAATCAAGGTGTTGCCAGGGCCATGTTCCCTGAAAACCTTTAGGGAATGGAGTGGAGGTGGTTTCTAGAGAAAATAAATGAAGGACAAAGTGAAAGAGGCAAATATACATATAAAGAGGTCATATTTTTGTTTAAGGACAATATCATCCTCCTTGTCACTCAGGCTCAATACTTGTGATTTATCATTGATTCCTCTCTCTTGGCCTCTGTATTCAATCAATTGCTCAGTCATTGTAGCTTTTACCTAGGAAATGTCTTTCATACCCATCTTCATTTCCTTTCCATTATGATTACCTTCGTTTAGATCCCAATTTCCTCCCACTTAGAAACTTACAATTGTATCCTTGTGTCTGTTTTCATACTCCTCTGTTATGGACTGAATTGTATCTCCCCAAAATTCATATGTTGAAGCCCTAAACAATGGGACTATATTTAGAGATACAACCTTTAAAGAGGTAATGAAGGTTAAATGAGGTCATAAGAGTGGGTCCATAATCCAATATGACTGGTGTCCTTATAAGAAGAGGAGGAGACACCAAGGATGAGTGTGCATGTGAAGACACAGCAAGAAGGCAGCTGTCTGAAAGCCAAGGAAAGAGGTTTCAGTAGAAACCAACCCTGCTGGCACCTTAATCTTGGATTTCCAGACTCCAGAACTATGAGAAAATGTGTTTCTGTTGTTTAAGCCACACAGTCTGTGGAGTTTTGTTATGACAGCTTCAGCAAACTAAGACATCTTCACAAAGATGGTTGATAATGCTTTTTAAACTGCAGCACTCATACTGTTACTCTCTTCCTCCCAAAGTGTCAATGACTCCCCAGAGGGATTTCTCACCCTGGTCTTTAAAGGCATTCTTCCTGGATTTACCTTTCACCATCCCTATGTTTCAAAAAAGTATGACTCCTTGCCATTTCTACACATGCCAAATAATTTTTTACTTCCATGGCTTTCACAGTCTGAGCTTCTCTATCTGGGAATGCACTTCTTTTCTTCAACTTCAGTAACAGTCAGAAGTAGGAGAAACCCTGTCCAAAGAAGTACCAGGGAGCCACCTCCATGATATACATAGTGACCAGACTGAATGCACCACCAGAAGGTCATTGGAGCAGCACCCAAGGCAGCAGAGGCTGTGGAAGCCCCAGAAGGACAAAAATGCCTTCTGTAGTTTATTGTTGACCTTCAGGTCTTGTTAGCACTCAAGTCTTTGAGAGCAATAAGCCTAAGGGTCTTAACTTGCTTGGCTTCCAGTCATGCAATCTGCTTTACTCTCCAGTTGGATTGATCCCAGCCTCACCTCTGAGATTCTCAGCCCTGGCTTAGTGGAGACAATACAAAGAGCATTAGGACAATAGCTCAATATCTAAGCATCAGATTGGTTATGATGTTGCTCCAGCTCCAGCCTGGGTGTCCTAGCGATGTGTTTGATTCTCTGTAACTAGATCTCTTTCAGAACCAATGAATTGCTTCTTTGTTCCACGATGATCAAGTTGCTGCCTGATACTCAAAGTCCACTAGAGTCAAAATGATCATGATTCATGTTTCTAGGTATCCTGAGGCCGCCCTGACTAAAACTGTGTTGATCACCTGGTGTAGATCTGCCAATCACTTTTTCCTCAGCCATTCTTGCCTCACCTTAACTCACTCTGGATCTTATCCTGGGTTAAGAAACTGTGTTATTCTATCCATCCCAACTGGCCCAGAGTTTCACTTGTTAATTGCTCCAGGAGAATGGCCCACTTCCAATTTCAGACCTGTTAGAACTCATGTTTTCATGGAATCCTTTGGAAACACTGCTGGTCTTAATGTCCTAATGACTTTTCTCTCATGACCTACATCCAGTCTGTCAATAAATCTTAAAATCTCTCACTTCAACATACATTCAGAATCTAATCACTTCTTACCACCCACATTGTCATTATGTTGCTCTGGGCTACAATCATCTCTCACCTCTTCTGTTGCAATGGCCTCCTAATTTGTTTTTCTGCTTTTGCCTTTGATAATTCAGGCTATTCTCAACACAGTAACCAGAGTTTTCCTAAAATACAAGTTACATCATGCCTTTCTTATGCTCAGGACTGTCCAGTGAATTCCTTTATCAACCAGAGTGACAACAAAGTTCCCAAAATGACTAACCAGGACTAAAGGATCTGTCCTCCACTACTGCTCAGTGTTTCTCTGAGCTCATTTCCTATGGCTCTCCCCATCACTTGCTACACTCCAGCTACTCCAGCTTCCTACCTATTCCTCAAATAGAACAGGTTTTCAACCTCAGGGCCTTTGTACTTGCTCTCTCCTCCCCCTGGGATGCTTTTCCCAGTTATACTATTACTTCTTGATTTACTTCCTTTAAGACTTTTCTCAGAAGTTACATTCTCAGTGCTGTTTTTCCTGACCACCCTAACTAAAATTTCAGCCATTTATTGGGCACAACTTTTATCTTTTCTCTGTTTTATATTTTTCTCCATAGCATCTATCATTATCCAGTATAGTTTATATTTGTGTATATATTGTCTCCTTCCCCCTCTAGAAGATAACTTCATGAAAGCAAAGATGTCTCCTGTTTTGTTCACTGCTTTAATTAACACAAAGAACATTGCCTGGCCTATACATAGTAGGCCAGTAAATATTGAATGAATGAATGAATGAATGAATGAATGAATATTCTGAGCCCTAACTCTGCTTATCTTCCTGGATTTTTAGTCTTGCCTTTTCTGGTCTTTACTATCATTCTATGCTTGTGTCCCTGTCATGCCACATGAAGGCTGGAGAGGAATCCGAGGGCTCTGGTTCTGCACCTGGAGAGGAAAATTAATTTTTATATCCATTGTAGGCCCTGTTGGTTGCCAGATTTATCTTAGAACATAAGCAGAGGAATCACAAAACTGTGCTCAAAAAAATTCAGGGGGTAAAAACTTTGGGATTTAACAGATCCTACTGTCAAGAAGTTCTCCCTCTATTTAATCTAAATATTTCATGCTGAAAGTAACTTCTTTTTCTCTATTTTATGTTCAAGAAAAATAGGTAATAGGAGGTCTCTCTCATCCACATGATAATCTTTCATGTGCAAAGTATTTTTGTCTAGGAAGCTTTCCTAGCATTCATGCAATATGTCTCATCAATTAGCTAATATTGTTGATGTAGTTGTTGATACATATGATGACAATAAATATGGTTAATTAAGAAAAATAGTTGGTCTATGCTTCTAGTCATTGGGGTAGGAGAATTCTCATATGCATATAATGTGATATTGTATGTATTTTTAAGAGGCTTTGTCTGTTTTTTGGAATACAGGTGCTTCCTTAAGTATCTTAGGAGTCCTTAGTAAGATTAGTGAGTAAAATACTTCTGGTCTATAGGGAACATTGGCTGGCTGTCTTCTCAGGATGTATTATCCCCTTCCACTTTCCTCACAGTACCCAACGTTTGATTCAGATACTGTGCAGAGTATGAGCCATTTGTCCTCCCACCTCTATTCTCTGCCCCTTTCCATTGTGCACCCTGCCCTGGAAGGCTGACCAGTATGGGCCACATCAACAGACCTCCTGCACCCTCAGTGCTGTTTAGGTTTCGACAATGGGAAGCCCGAGTAGAAAAAGGAGAAGACAAGGATATCAGAGTACTAGTTCCCCTAGATCCTTCTCAACCTCCTCTGAAGTTACCTGTGCTCCTAATGGCTCACTGCTCCTTTCAACACACTACCTCCCAAAAGACTCTTCTTCCAGGTTCCCTCCCCTCTTCCTTTGGTCCCAGGGTCAGTAATGGTTCTACTGCTGCTCTCTCCAAGTTCCTGTGCTAGGTCTTATGGTTCTACAACACCCCTTTGTTATTTGGCCTTTTGAATAAAACAAAAACAAGAGCAAAAACAAATACACCTCGCTTCAAATTATCTTAATCTAGAGTGTGACTTCTGATTCTTTTGGAGACTCTGACAAATACAGATTATCTATAGTTTGTTCATGTAGACCATTGGCTTTGGGAAAATATTTTGTCAAGTTTAATACCCAGGATGGGTCCTGGTTGGCTAAATGAGGACATTTTATTCTTCTTGGCCACAGAAGTTGGTTAGGATGAGGATGTTGGGCACATAGCCTAAGCTAGTCCATCTGGGGTAAGTTTTAGAACCCTAGCATTGAACTTCTAGACACAAGTACTTTCTTTTCTAATTGGTGAACCAAGACGTAGGTAGCTAGTCTACAACCACTAGGGCAATCAGCCTTAGAGTGAAGCCAACATGTGAGCAGCAGAAGAGAGGAAAAGAAAGAAACCAAACCCTTGATGGAAACTTTGGATGAATCCTGAAGCCTACTTTTCGAACTTTCACAAGCTAATAAATCTTCTTTCTGAGTTTTGCCAGTTTCAGCTGGCTTTTCTGCTGCTTGTATCATAATGATTCTGAACTGAAACATGGTCACATATAAACTTGATTTTGATGATTTCTCACAAATTTTTCAGCTGGAAATATGTATGGGTAGAGCAATAAACCAGGAAGAAGAAATTCACAAATAACTATCTCTTTTCCTTTCTCAGAGGCTTCTTGGAGTGTTTCCAAGTGGTCAATAAAACTGTGTTCCACTGAGCTCATTCAGCCAGTCTGGAACACTCTTTGTAGGAATCCAATTAAGAAGTTCTTCAATCCACATGATCTCTTCCCACTGCAAACCCATCTACAACCTGATGTCATTACTGGCACAGTTATTTTGTAAACAAAGGGTCAATTCAAAACAGTATTTAGGAAAGTCATTATCCAAAGTGAGGCAGAATGGTGGTGGCCTATGAAATTAATTTTTAAAGTATCCAGAAAATGTTAATACCTTCTGAAAAAGAGATAACTAAGGACAGAGAAAGGATAGATAATTTTAATATAAGACAAAGAAGAAAGAAAAGACTCCAATATGCCTAGACTGCGACACAAACCCAAGGGAAATAGGAAAAGAGCACAAAGTCGAAGTGAATTTATCAGGGGATTCAGAGATGTCTACTTATCAGGAGCCATGTCAGGCATAAAACTATATATCCAAACAGAGCCAAAAGCACAGTGACAGAAGTGTTTGGAGTAGCTGCAAAATTGTGAACCAAAAAGAAAAGATAGAATGAAGAGTTGAAAAGAAAGAAAAACATCACTTTCTACCCCTTTACATCATGAAGCATGGGATTATCCTGAGTTAATGGCCCACTGAGGGTCCAGATATCCTGGAGATTTGGGTAACCACTTTCTAGTGGGTTTGATAATAATGTAAGAGTATAATTGATGATTTGTAGAATTTCATCAGGTATAGTGAGATTGATAAATTATTCATTAGTTTATTCAACAAATGTTTATTGAGTGCATTCTATACATCTGTTTTAAATGCTAGGAATATAAGAGTTAACAAACAGACAAAAATATCTGCCTTTGTGGAGCTTACATTCTAGGGGTAAATAGAAAATAAACTAGATTAGTAAGTAAATACATACACATTGTTGGTGTTAAGTGCTGGAGGAAAAAAATAAAGTGGAAAGCAGGATAGAAGTTTTGAAGTAGAGTGGAGGGGATTTAAAAATCTAATATAGGGCATCCAAGAAAGACTTAGAAGGTGATATTTGATAAAAGACCTGAAAAAAGTTAGGGAGTAAGCCCTGTGAGTAACTTTCAGAGTAGAATTTCTCAGCAGAAGGAATGTTACCTGAAAGGACCCTGGGCAGCAACTTGCCTAGTCCCCTTCAGGAGCATCAAGGAGTAAGTGCATGTGGCTGCCAGGCAGGGAGTGAAGGAAAGAGTTGTAGTTGAGACTAGAGGGCTAACAGGGTCTTAGGGGCAAATCACGTAGGGCCTTATAGATCATAAAGGCACTTCAGTCTTCATTCTAAGTAAGATGGAACGTTACTGGAGGATTTTGAGCAAAAGTGTGGAAGTACCTGATTCATGCTTTAATAAGATTTATCTGGCTGTTATATTGAGATTAGCCTGAAGTTAAGAGGTGATGGTCCAGGTAGTAGCAGTGGAGCTGATGAATAATGGATTTTAGGTACATTTTTTGTAACCTAGAGAAAACTTCAAGAGTATGACATAGACCTCCCATATACTTTTCAACCAGACTCCTCAATTGTTTACATTTTGCCTCACTTACTTCCTATGAATATTCTTCTTTATCTTTCATCATATTATTTTTTCTGAACCATTTGAGAGTATGTTGGATATGCCATGCTCTAGTACTATTACATAGTTCAGACCTTATTTACTAAGAACGAGGACATTCTATAGATATACTTTAAAGAAGGAATCGACCTAATTTGTTAATTGACAGAAGGTGAGAAATGAGAAAAAGAATTAAGTGTGACACCAAGGCTTTAGCTTGAGCAACTAACTGAGAAGGATGGAGTTATCATTAACTAATGTGAGGAAGGCAGAAAGAGGGGCAAGTTTGAAAGGAAAGATGGAAAGGTGGCAAATTTCATTTTGGACATATTTTATTTGGGATACGTTTTAAACTTTAGAACCAGTGGATACCTTAAATAGACGATTGGATATTCAAGTCTGGAGTTCTGCAGAGAGGTCTGAGCTAAAGATTTCAGTTCGGGAGTTCATAGTATATACATAATATTTAACACTATGAAATCGAGTTTGATTACCTAGGAATTAGTGCAGCTGGAAGACAGAAAGCTCTAAAGTTGGAGCTTGTGGTCTTCCAAAGACTAGAGGTTGAGGAGGTGAGAAGGAAGTAGTAGAGAAGACCAAGAATGGGAATTCCCTGGTGGTCCAGTGTTTAGGACTCTGGGCTTTCCCTGCCGAGGGCCTGGGTTTGATCCCTGGTCAGGGAACTAAGATCTCACAGCTTCACAGCTCCCCCCAAAAAAAAGAAAAAAAAAAGAATACCAAGAAGCCAAGAAGGAGTAGCCAGAAGAAGCGTTAAAGCAAGGGAAGTGTGTGTGTGGTGGGTTCAGAAGGCAAGTGACAAAGCACTTTAAAGAGGAGAGAAAAAATAAAATTTGTCAAGTTGTTCTAATAGGTCAAGATAGGGAAAAAGACCACCATTTAATTTAGCAAAGAAGTCACTGGTAATCCAGATAAGGTAGGTGCTGTGAGCTTAGAAGCAAGTGGGAGGAGAGAAATGGCCCACAGTGAGTACAGTCAACACATTCAAGAAGTTTGCTTAAAAATAAGGAAAGAAATGGGTGGTATTTATTTCTCAGATGGTGATCAAGAGAAATTTTTATTTTTTAGTATGAGATAAATAGCAGAATGTTCCCATACTGTTGGGAATAAACTAGTAAAGAGAAAAGAAATAAATGATTCTGGGAAGAGAGGAAAATACTGTTGGCAGGAAAGATGGATTGAATAAATAAGTGGAGGAATTAGCCTTAGCTAGGAGCTTGAAGAGCTCTTTTGTAGCAATAGCAGACAAGTTTGAATATTATATAAGGCACTGATGCAAATAGTGCAGATGTTAGTGGAAGCTTATGGTAATTTTCTTGATTGCTTAAGATGTGCAAGAGAAATAGGAAGAAAAGTTGGCAGTTGAAAATTTAGTTGGGGGAAGGATGCTGGAAGTTTGTGGAACCAGGGAAATGTATGAAATTTGTGCAGGAAAGTGGGAGAGTGTATTGATCAGAGATGCAGAGTATTCAGGGGCGTTTGATTTAGTGATCATAAATGCAAAGAACAGCTATAGCATGATTGGATTTTTCTCCACCCATGCTCAGCACTGTGAGTGCATGCACCAAGTAGGCAGAGTTGAATTTAACAAGGTATGTGGTTTAGCCAAGTGAGTAGGAGAAAGTGAGAGGAAAGGTAGTTAAGGATAAATGCAAGGAGGTGAATTTTAAAGTAAATATGAAATCTAAATCATTTTAAGAGGAATAAATATAAAAGGGGTGGTGGACAATGAAAAAATGGTAGGATCAATAGTCACAGGACTGCCATATATGATTGATGTAGGCTATGCACTATATACACCTAAGGGCACCCCTTCTATGTGGGTCCCTTTCATATTTGAACTTTGATTTGTATATTTATTACAATAATTATTTTGTGGATGGAACTCTTGTTTTATCAAAAAAAATGGCCTTTTATGACATTTGTTGTTTTCTTTCTATTTTTTCAAGCAATACATGCTCATTTCAGATAACTATAAATACATAAAAAATAAAGTAAAAAAAATAACAATCACCCATAATCCCTACTCCCCACATATAACCACAATTAGAATTTTGATGCATTTCGATGCATTTCTTCCCAGTGTCTACATATTTTTAAAATTGAAGTACAATTGACCTACAATACTATGTTAGTTCCAGGTACACAACATAGTGATTCAATATTTCTATGCATTAAAAATGATCACCTTGATATATCTAGTTACCCTATATCCCACACTATGATAGTAAAATAAAATTGACTATATTTCCCATGCTATACATTTCATCCTTGTGACTCATTTATTTTGTAACTGGAAGTTTGTACCTCTTAATCTCCCTCACTTATTTCATTCATCCTCTAAACTCTCTTTCCTCTGGCAACTACTTATTTGTTCCCTGTATCTATGAGTCTGTTCTGTTTTGTTATGCTTGTTCATTTGTTTTGTTTTTTAGATCCCACATATAAGTGAAACCATACAGTATTTTTCTTTCTTTGTCTGACTTATTTCACTTAGCATAATACCCTCTAGGTCCATTCATGTTGTTGTGAATAGCAGGATTTCATTCTTTTTTATGGCCAGTAATTGTGTATATATATACCACATCTTCTTTATCCATTAAACCATCCACAGACACTTAGGTTGCTTCCATATCTTGACTCTTGTAAATAATGCTGCAAATATCTTCTCCCATTCAGTTGACGACCTTTTTGTTTTGTTGATAGTTTCCTTCACTGTGCAAAAGCTTTTTAGTTTGATGTAGTCCCATTTTATTTTTGCTTTTGTTTCTCTTGCCTGAGGAGATATATCCCTCCAAATACTGCTAAGGCCAATGTCGAGGAGCTTACTGCTTTTGTTTTCTTCTAGGAGTTTTATGGTTTCAGGTCTTACATTTAAGTCTTTAACCCATTTTGAGTTTATTTTTGTATATGGTGTGAAAAAGTAGCCCAGTTTGGTTCTTTGGCATGTAGCTGTCCAGTTTTCCTCAAACCATTTATTGAAGAGTCTTTTTCCAAATTGTATATCCTTGTCTCTTTTGTCATAGATTAATTGACAGTATAAGTGTGGGTTTATTTCTGGGCTCTCTATTCTGTCCCATTGACCTATGGTCTGTTTTTGTGCTAGTACCATCCTGTTTTGTTACTGTAGCTTTGTAGTATAGTTTGAAACCAGGGAGTGTGATATCTCCAGCTTCGTTCTTCTTTTTCAAGATTGTTTTGGCTATTCTGGATCTTTTGTGGTTTCATACAAATTTTAGGATTATTTGTTCTAGTTCTGTGAAAAATGCCATTGGTATTTTGACAGGGATTGCACTGAATCTGTAGACTGCCTTGGGTAGTATGGTTATTTTAACAATATTAAGTCTTCCAATCCATGAACACAGTATATCTTTCCATCTGTTTTTTTTTCATCTTCAATTTCTTTTATCAATGTTGTAGAGTTTTCTGAGTACAGGTCTTTTATTTTCTTGGTTAGATTTATTCCTAGGTATTTACTCTTTTTGGTGCAATTGCAAATGGGATTGTTTTCTTAATTTCTCTTTCTAATAGTTCATTGTTAGTATATAGAAAAACAACAGATTTCTGTTGATTAATTTTGTATCTGCAACTTTATTGAATTCATTGATGGGTTCTAACAGTTTTTTTGGTGGTGTCTTTAGGATTTTCTATATATAGTATCATTGAAATGGAGCAGGGCCCTACAGTCTATTACCCCACATCCTCAGCCTGCTTTTTGTCTGTGGAAAAACTTTAGTCAAAGAATAAGTTGAATCAGAGAAATGAGAAAATACAGAAACAAAGGAAAACAGCCAGAGGAGACCAAATAATAATAATTTAGTCATTAAGCATAGTCAAGGACCTTTAGTTCCTTCTCAAGGGCTACAGATAATATTCTGAGCTGTATCCTGTGAGCTGTCTTATAAATACCGAAACCCCCACCAGGTGGAAGAAGATAAGTACATAATGACCAGACTGTAGCCATGACACAAGCTGTCACAATTCCAAGAACTGGCCTCAAGGAAATGGGAACAAACTGACCCTGGAACTGAAGAGTAACTGTACTTAAAACAATCAAGATGACACTGATGAGACCACCTCATGATTAATTTCAAGATGACTGTCAGAGCTGATAGTGCTGCTTCTGTAGGTAGCCCCCTCCCTCCACCTACAAAAGCTCTTGCCCACTGATTGTCAGTCAGGGGGAGTCGGCCTTTGGGCAGGTGTCTGCCCTCCCCCCACCGTTGTCGGCATGCAGAATAAAGCAAACTTTCCTTTCCACCAACCTTGCCTCTTTATTGGCTTTTGAGCGGCGAGCAGCCAGACACCACTTTCGGTTACATCATGTCATCTGCAAAGAGTGACCGTTTTACTTCTTCAGAAATGTTCTATTATAATAGTCTCCAAGAGAAGGAGTTGAAGCATCTTGAGGAAGGCTCCCTCTCTAATACAAAGGCATCATAAAGGCTGGCAGTGGCTTATCGATGGCTATAAGCTTCTATTCAGCTGAGGGATTATTGGAATTGAAACAAAAGAATAAGTGGGCTGGAAACAAAAGAGGAGGTGAAGAGTGGAGTGTTAACAACTGAGATTATCAGTATCAAATATTTGTTATTATTGATAATGACAAGACCAAGACCATGATCATGGGAGTGGATGGTTAAAGTAGGGGAGAGACAATAGTGGTCTAAGAACAGCTCCTGAAGGGACCACAGGGAGAAAGTGACAAGAAGATAGTCAACAATGTCATCTTAAAATTCATCGGCCATGCTAGTTTTGTGTGTGTGTTCTTTTAAAAAATAGTCTTAAATCCTAACATGTAAAATTCTAAAATAATATAGATTATTTTATTTTATTCTAAAATAAAATAGATTAAAAAGACCTAATGTTTTAAACTGGAGTTTTAATTTGAATACATGCTTGCTTTTCTCCCCAAGTCTGTGTTTGCACTGTATACCGTTCATTGGCTAACAATCCATGCTATGCTCTCTCTCCCTGTATCTCAGGGGCTGGAAGACTGAGGATTACCTTTCCCAGGCTCTTTCCTGGGGGTGGGGTGGGGTAGGGTGGATGAAATGTGCATTCTGCCAATGCTGTCACTTGAGATTTGGAAGGCAAATGGGGCATAGAGAAATTGCCCCTCCAGCAGCAATGACTGTAGTTCTACAGTGGCTGACACCAAGCTCCATCACCAGGAGTCAGCGCAGAGGCAGCTGTGATGCTGCTCACCATTTGCTGCAGCATCTTGACCTCTAGGTGGCAGCAGTGAGTTGCTGAGTTCTGAACTGCACCTGCAATGGCAGGTGCAATGACAGCTAAAAGCAGCCATACTAACGGTCACCTCTCTAGCCTTATCAAAAACTTTGAACACCTAAGACCCTGTTTCAAATCCTCAAGTTGTTTTGATTTTTCTTTAATGAGTCCTAGATGACACAATATTTCATGCCATGCCTGGGTCCAGACCTTCAAAGATGAGAATCTCAAGTTGGTTAGTTGACCTGCCTAGGTTCACATACAGTGATGATATGATTCCAATGCAAAATAGAATTCCAAAGAGACATGGCAAGTAGTGGAGAAGAAATTAACACCTGAAATTAAGGGCCTACTGAAGACAAGAATTTAGGAGACCAATTTGGCTATTGCTGTGGAATCTTACAGTAGGAAAAAGAACTAGAAGAACTATGGGGTGTGTCAGCTACTTCTGACAAGGAAGACCATAAAGAAAAGAAAATGACAAGTTCAGAAACTTTACCATCTTGGATCAAAGCATGGTCAGAGACCCAGCCAGCTTCTAGGACTCTTACCCTTGCAGCTACAATGTTGACAGAGCCAAAAATCAGACCTAAGGTGTGTTGTTGAAATTGCAAATTTATAATGTAAGATGAATTCAGAGCCTTGCTGAACTTCTCATGTGAAAGTCATGGCCCTTATTGAGAATTGCAAAAGGGACATTTTGGAGGATTTGGTTGAATCCTAGTTCTTTGGACCCCAAATCCTCCAGAGCTTTCCTTGCCAGGAGAGGTAAGCCCCTCCTTCCCTGTCTGTCTTTCCTCTCTCATTAGCAGACTGTGAGAACTCCAGCAGAGGCAATTACCAAGTAAGGGGCTGCCTAACCCAACCAGACCATTACTGACTGCGTCCAGACCATGATGATACAAAGCCCCTTTACCTTGGAAACATAAGAGCCGTTTTGTTTAGTTTCCCTGCCCTGTGCATAGAGGTTTGTTTTTGAAGGGACTTAAGACTAATGGAGAGAGGTGGAAGAAGAGATCTGCTTGTTGAATTGCACGTGAGCTCATCCCCATAAAGATGCACCTCTGTAAGACTCTGGGCTGCTGCTTTTGATAAATCGACAACATATTTTTAAATGTGGTAAATCTCTGCCATGGTGTTAACACAATTACCTAAAAGAGAAAGGATAGACATATAAAGGATTATTTGCTGATTTCATATGGGCACTGTGACTTATTTTACAAATATATAGAACACAGTGATGCAGCCATTGGGATAACACTGAACTAAAATCAACTGGCATTTTTTGCTGTTCTCTGCCACTTCCTATTAACTCAGGGAGGAGGTATTGGGGGCCCAGATGCCATGATGTATAGGAATAGGATTCTGTGTAAACTCAGAGGGTATGAAGAGTAGACAGATGAGGAGGACAGACCTTGGACTCCGTGGAGGAGGAAGTCAGGTTGCTCCCTAGACCACTGTCTCTCAGCCTGTGATGGCCCCCTGGTTATATTTTGCTGCTCTCAGAAACTGGTTCTCTAGCCCAATCAGCCTGTTGCAAAGTAGAGTCGGTAGTCCCTTTATGTGCCAACTTCAGAAACATCGAGAATAATAGTAATTATAACGATAACTATAATAATGATGCTAATTATATTGTGTTTCCTGACCACATGCCAGGCTCTGAAGTATGAAGTACTTGCCATTATTAGCTCATTTAGTCCCCAAAACAACCCTATGAGTGAGATATGCTGTTATCATCCTGATTACAGGTTTGTGAAATCTGAACTTGTGAGAGGTTAAACTACTAGCTTAAAATCACTCAGGTAGTTAATGATGGAGCTGAGACTCAAGCATAGCCCTTTCTCACTTCAAAACCCAAGACTTTAACCACTACACTATTCTGACTTCCATCTGTCACCCATGACCTTATGTCCCGTACACTTTATCTATTAAATATCCCTCAAATCCATGCACTTTTCCCATCGCCATCACTCTAATAATTAGGCCTATGATCTTTCTAAAAGATTACTGTAGCAACTTCCCAACGGGTCCACCTTTACCCATTTTGGCCCTACTTCTAATCTGTTTTCCACATTGTAGCCAAAGGGAAATTTTCAAGACATAAATGTAATCATACTGCACCACTTACTGAGAACACTGTAAAGGCTTTATGTAAAGACCCGTCTCTTCGGGCTGGTTTTTAAGACCTGCACAATCTGCCCTTTGCTTCATTTGGGGTCTCAAGGGGCCCATTTCCCGGTGTAGCTCCTGTCCCCTCCCTTGCTTTCTCTTCTGCAGCCACATTGGGCTTCACTTCCTCAAATGCACCATGTACTTTTCCTCCATTGATCCTTTGCACACTGTGCCCCATCTGGAGCGCTGCTCCAGACCCCAGCCTACCTGTCTTTCTCCTAGTCAATGTTGCCTTTCCTGCAGATCACAGTTCAAAGGTCACTTCCTTAGCAAAGTCTTTCTGACCTCTAAACTAAATTAATTCCTTTCACTGAAGGCTCTCATTTTTTTTTCCTTCTCTTGGAGGCTGAGGTTTTATAATAATTTGTGTGGCTCTTTGATGAGTGTCTCTCTTCCTGATTATACTGGAAGCTCTGCGAAGGCAGGAACCAGGTCCAGTTTTACTTACCACTGTGGCTCCAATGGTTAGGAAAATATTCAGTATATGGTAGGCCTTCAAACAATAGTTGTTGAATAAATGAAGCTACAACACACTTCCCTGGGGTTTATGGAGAAAGAAAAAGAAAAAAAAAGACAAGCCTGTTCCAAAAGTTGATGATGTGTTTAGTCCTTCTGTGGAGGATAAAACTGAGCTGAGAGTGGACATTCAGTTCATCAGGCAGCCAATGCCAGCCAGGCAGCCCTAGGCTTCTGCCTGTCTGTGCCTGGGAGAAGAGCAGCTAAGTCTAATGAGGGAGTTTCAGTTGGTGGGTTGAGTTGCTTAGATGAAAGCACAGACAGAGGGGAAGAACTCAGTCAGGTCCTCTCCTCCCGAGTGGCAGGCCTGCAGCTTGGATCTCAGTCTGGTCCCACACAGGCCGAGGGAGCTAACTGGCACCGCTAGGCTCTGGCCGGTTATCTCCACGAGGAGCTCTGTGCATCCACGGTGAGTGTCACCCTGAGGCAGAGGCAGGATAGGTTGAGAGTGACCCGAAACATCCCCTCTCCAGGCACGACTCCCTGGAACAACCAGTGCTGTACTTAGAGATTCATTCTTTGGGCTCCGAAATATGTAAACACGAGGAAAGATAACACATCAGGTGAGTTTACCAGATTCATGTCAGATATTATTTTTTTTTTGGGGGGGGGCGGTTCGCGGGCCTCTCACTGTTGTGGCCTCTCCCGTTGCGGAGCACAGGCTCCGGACGTGCAGGCTCAGCGGCCATGGCTCACGGGCCCAGCCGCTCCGCGGCATGTGGGATCTTCCCGGACCGGGGCATGAACCCGCGTCCTCTGCATCGGCAGGCGGACTCTCAACCACCGCGCCACCAGGGAAGCCCTCAGATATTATTTTGATGGAATCCAAAAGGAAGAGAACTGGAAGGAAATGCAAAATTAATCAGTGGAGTGTTGGCAGCAAGTGAGGAGGGAAAGGCAGGAGGCAAAGAAAAACTTCATCCGCTTTAAAGCCCCATCCTTCCATTCTGCAAATGGAGAGAATAGGAAAAACTATTTTCAGATAGAAGATTCGAGAAGGTAATTATTACTTTTAAGATTCTTGCCACATAGCTTCGACTATTTGAGTTGCCACAATCCTGTTGGACTTGGGCTTCGCTGTTGGTGAAGAGAGACTATGTTTGACTTTGCTTGGAAACCATAAAACCACAACAAGATACATTCTTCCGAAGGCTACTAGGCAACCCCAGACTCTCCTCTACACCATGAGAAGGACTTGTGATGAAAGCCTCAGGGAGAGCGTGAGGGAAGAACCTGAAGGTAATTCTCCAGCGTCATCTTAACGAATAAGCAAGAATAAATACGATTCAGATGTCGGGTGTCTTCTCAGGAAATCTAAGCCTTTTAAGCCACATGAACAAAAATCTATAGTCTGACCAGTCTCCCTAAAATTATATGCTACTGATTTGACAGCCAAAAGGTCAGCCGTTCGGATCTTTCTGAAAGTTGATTTAAAAGGAGCCAGAGGAATGTCATTGAACCGCACCACTTCCTTCCCGGGACCATCAGGGAACCTCCCCAGCCTTTCAGGATAGGCTCTGCTCAGAAAGGTCAGCCGGGCAGTGGGAACCCCAGGCAAAGTTAGCAAGCCGGGGCAGCGAATCCCCTTCCCAGCCCTCTCGGCCATTTCTCTCCTCCTCGACCCCCGGGAGGTGGACCCCGTGGAAAGGCTCCCGGAGAGGGAGGCTCACGGAAAGGCTTTGCCGCTGCGGGGAGACGCCGGAGGCCGTGCTTCTGCGGGAGGTAGGGAAGCGGGTTAGAGAGGCTCGGGCCCCCGCCCCTGGCTCTGCCGGGGACCAGCGCATCCTGGAGCCGGGCGCGGGGCGCGGGGAGGGGCGTGGCGGCGCACGGGTCTCGCCGGGAACCTGCCTGGGGGCTGAACCCGCCTAGCCAACCTTCCCGAAGGGAGCTTTTCGTGCGGGGGCGGGGGAGTGGGAGGAGGCCTGAACCCCCGGGGTGCACCCGGAAGGAGGACCGCTTGAAGAGGGAGGGCAGAGCCGCCGAGCAGCTGGGCGCAGGAGTGAGTGAGTGAGTGTGCGAGCGGGCCCGGGAGCGCGGCCGCGGATCCGCCGCCGGCAGGGAGCCGGCCCGGCGTGTGGTACTCGGTCACCAGGGCCGCCCGGCGCCCCGCAGCCCTGCAGCCGCGCCCCGGCTCCCGCCACCGCGGCCGGCCCGGAGCGCGCCCCGGCACCGCCGCTGCGCTCGCCGCGCTCGCTGCGCTACCTGGAACCAGAACGAGCCCGGGAGAGAGAGAAGGTAAAGGGAAGGAGAGAGGGAGAGAGGAAGGAGAGAGAGAATATGGGTGCAGGCAGCACAAATTGCAGACAAATTGTAAGCAAGTTTGTACGTGCGTGCTCGGGGTTGTGCGTGCTTAATGGGAGGGAGAGGATGGTGATGGTGGCGGTGGTGTGTGTTACGTGTGTGATACTCAAGGATGCGGAGAGACGGAGGTGGGGAGCGTCCTCCTTGCATCTCGTGCGTAGATACCCCTATTAATATCCCCCCTCTGAGTTGTCACTTCCGCTTGTGGCACTTCTTCTGGGGTCCAGTGATGCAGAAGAAAAAGGCAGCCACCCTCTTATTGCGATGGTCGAGACTGTTGCTACTATCAGATGGGCGATGTAGGGCGTTGAACAAATTCCAGGAGCCTCCCTTCCCCCACTGCCGACTATTTTAGGAAGGGCGGGGGGAGGGGAAATGGGTAGCACGGCCCGGGGCTTTCAGAACAGCGGAGGCCGGGGCTTCAGACTCGACTCCAGCTGTCGCCCTGCGATTGCTGGCAGGCGGACCCTACGCTAGAGGGCAAGATAACTTTCATCTCCTCTCCAGAAAGACACGTTTCAGACAGATTTTGCATCACTGCCGGAGGGAGTTCTGTGAAATGGTGGTTCACAGAGCGGCAGGTGTGTGGCAAAGGGCAGGAAAACATGCAAAATAAAGCAGCTATTAGCCATCAAGGAAAGAAAGCCGGCTGGGAAACGGGCTTCAGCGGGCTGCCTCGGGTAACAGAGCTTGGAGGCTGCAAGTTCAGGCCCTCTTCCACAAATAGAGTCAGGTTCAACCCTGGCGAGAAAAAGACACCAGCTGTGAAATCGGTCTTAGCATCCCAGAATGTCCATTTCTGAGCTTCTCAGTTTGGGGTAGAAAACCTGTATGCATCTGAAAATTTTCTGTAAATGTTAAGAGAGTTCAAAATGAATGTTTTTTTTTCTGTCTCTTCTTTAATGGGTATCTATTTTTGTCTTCATCTGAGAGCTACTTTTCCAAAAAGAAAGCGTTTGTATTCAGGAGCCAGACTTGTGCATGAGAAATATAATACTTTTCAATTAAGCAAAGATTATTAATATGACCCACATCTGTGTAAAATGCTGATTTAACCATGAGTCATGAGGATTGTTCTTTGAGAGGCTTGCTGTTCTCCATGATGAAAAAGATTAATAGGATGGATAAAAAGTTCCTGACATCACCAGAACAGTGTAATAAAAAACACATCTGTTTTTTTCTTGCATTTTTGAGTCTGTTTATTACTTCGTGGCAATTTTAGAACAAAATGTGCCAGATCAACACTAACTTAATAAATTTCAGGCTGAAGATAAAGGCACAGCTTCAGACTGACTCAGATAATATTGCTAGCCTTTGAAAATATTTGCTCAGTTATTACATTATAGCCTCCCTTTTATGTCTTAACTAATGATTTTTTCACAAACTGGTTTATTTCTGTCCTCGTCCCCCACATAAGAATTTTTTTCCACTTGATTCTTCTGTGCAAAGGAGTAAGGATTGAGAAAAGGTAGTTTATCGTTTAAAAATGTTCAAGAATTGCTTGTGCAAAGTGGGGAGGGTGCTACAGTAGGACCTTTTCTCTGATAATTATGCAGCCCACACAGCTACTTGGAGATGAAGAGAGGTGTCACTGAAACCGGATGTGAGAAACCCATGACTGGGCAAGGTTGGTAGCAATTTCTCCCCAGGGCAGACGGCACCAGCGCTAGATACAGCAGTCACACCCTGTGGTCTGAAGACAGGCGTGCAGGACCCAAGGCTCCCCTTTGAGGAAGTCTGCATATCTCCTTCTCTGAAATGTGTTAAATGTGTCCTTCCTTGTGGTCTAAACCAGTGAGAACTCATGTTTGGCGCGAAGTGCAATATAGACTCTAGTAAAGCACGGGAGGAAGGTAGCAGGTATCTTTGGGCAAGATTTATACTCCAGGCTTACAAAAAAATGTTCAGTCATGACATAGTATCTGTCATGCTGATCAGCTCTGTACTTCATCTTTTGAGTACTTCTACATATTTTTGTTCTTCCAGGGAAAGGACCCATTTTTATGTTACCTTGTAAAATTCATGAGTGAATAATTACCAGCACTATTCACTGATAGCCCGTACACAGGCATCAGTAACGTTTGTGTATTAACTGCAGGATGTCCCTCTTCTTCCCCACCATTTAGCCATCTTAGCATTCATTAATTAGTACCGTTACTAAAGGATGAATAGAGAAAAACAATAATTAAATGTAAAATTAGACACTTATGTGACTCGCTCCAGCAAAGGACTTAGATAGAAGGGGGGTTGAAATGTATTCATTAGCTTTTAAAATTTTTGTTTAGTAGTAGATTTTAATAGGAGTGCTATTGGACATATTTAGACATCTAATGAAGTAATACTTCATAGGGTTGTGAATCAGTTTACACTTTATGGTCTCAGTTCATCTTTTTCAGCTAGAAATGAGCCATATCATCTCTGGTTGTTGCAGGGGCTGGAACTTTCTGCTTCAGTTTCCTAATATTAAAAACCTCAGTTGCATTGCTTGAAGATGTAATCTTGTGGCTTAGCAGTGTTTCTTCTAGTGCTTTCCTACTGTATTCCTTTTTAATAGCACAAATAGGAACCTGCTTTAGCAGCCAGTTGTCCATTCTGCTTAGAGACTGGAAAAGTCAAGTTGTGATGATTCATTCCCGTGCTTTTCACAGGTGTTGGTGTTAAGAAGAGTACATTGTTCAGATAGGAGAATCCCAGATAGCAGATACTCTAAATTCCCTCTGCATCCCGCATGATAAATGCAGCAGATGGTAGTGGTTGGGTATTTTCTTTGCTCCCACAGTACCCTGGATTTCTCCATTACAATACGCAACCTACTTTGTTGTAATATTGTTTGTATCATCCCCCACTCTGGTACATAAACTCTAAGAGGGGCTTATCTGTCTTGTTCACTGCTATTTACTCAGTACCGGTGTCCTTTACATGTGGTTTCTCAATACATTTGCTGTATGACATAATAAATACAGGACTCTTACCTCTCTGCTAGGTGTGGTGGATATAATTAGCTGCTTTGTAATCTTAGTTCCTTCCCTGGAAATGATTAGAAGATGGTGCAAGGACTATTAATTGGCACACAACCCATCAGTGTCTCCCTAAGTCTCCCTTCCCATCCCTCACCCTCTCTTCCTCCCCCCCACCCCACCCAATATCCTGCACCTGATTAAAAACTCTTAATTAGCCTGGGACTAGTGAGATCATTGACGGTGCTGGACATTCCTCTCATGTCCTAGTTCTGTAGGTCATGCCCACATGGACAGGAAGAGGCAGAATTAAGACTCAGCTCCATGTCTCTTTTAGTCCAGAGTCTGTGCATTTCCCGTTACCAGGATCCCATGTCAGGTGGTTGTTGAGGACCTCCATCCACAGAACCAGCTCAAAATCATCCAGCTAGTCAGAGCAAAGCTAAGTCCTAACTCACATCTTCTAACATCCAGAACACATATCTTGTAAAAATCTCCTTTTATTATCTTTGTCTGATTAATTTGAAATTTTTATCCAATCACATGGCCCTTTACATTTAAGTATCAGTAAAAAGCAAGAATATCATCATTTCACAAAATAGGAAATATGTATGTACATGAATGGTAAAAGCAAAATATTTAATCTTATGTCTAAAAAGGGAAGGATGTTGCCTCAACATCTTTTGCAGTGGGGAGGAAGGAGTTTTCTGAGGGTGATCCTGTAGAAAACTACACGTTCATGCTTTAGTGATGAATAGAGGAAAACAATAATTAAATGTAAAATTAGACACTTATGTGACTCACTCCGGCAAAGGAGTGAGAGTGAAAGTGATTCCAGAAAACAAAAATATGTACTGGTGGCTGGGATGTGTTCGGGGTTCTAGTTAATATCAGTGGGTGGGGTGTCAAAACAGCAAGAATTATGATCTCTATGCCTGCAAAATGTTCACGGTCTGATTAGAGGGAGATAAGACTAACTGGTAAGGATTATAAGACAGGTCTTACTTCGCATAGTGTGGCTTGTTGGTGCTGGAGGAACGGAGGGAATTGCTGAAAGCATGCTGCTGTGTGAGCGGGGGCTTGGCGCAGAGTGTGGGTCCTGGGCTGGGTCCAGCGAGCCTTTGGATTTGCTCAGCTGAGCGTGTGGAGGGTTAATTGAGACGCTGTTCAGCAGGGATGTGAGGGTCTGAACTGCAGAGTTTGGGGAAATAGTGACCCGCACAGCGCCTCTACTGAGCTCAGCCTATGGCACCGTGGCCCACAGAACCTCAAGTCAGAGCCCTGGGTCATTCACGATCCCCTGCCTACCTCACCCCCCACTCCCTGTCTCCCCCCAGTCACCAAGTCCTGCACGTTTTGCCTCCTCAAGATTCGTTTGGACTGTACCCTCCGTTCACCATCCTGTTTCAGTCTCTCATCATCTTCCACCTGGGTGCCTGAGATACCTTCCTAACAGATATTCCTGGAACTTTGAGCTGTCAACCTCAAATACACCCTTAAAAAATGTACCTAGAATGGGCTTCCCTGGAGGTGCAGTGGTTAAGAATCTGCCTGTCAATGCAGAGGACACGGGTTCGAGCCCAGGTCTGGGAAGATCCCACATGCTGGGGAGAAACTAAGCCTGTGTGCCACAGCTACTGAACCTGCGCTCTAGAGCTCACGAGCCACAGCTACTGAGCCCGTGTGCCACAACTACTAAAGCCCGCACGCCTAGAGCCCGTGCTCCGCGACAGGAGAAGCCACCGCAATGAGAAGGCTGCTCACCGCAACGAAGAGTAGGCCCCGCTTGCCACAACTAGAGAAAGCCCGCGTGCAGCAATGAAGACCCAAAACAGCCAAAAATAAATAAATAAAATTAAAAGGAAAAAGAGCAATGTACTTAAAAAAAAATGTAGCTAGAATAACCTCAATCACACGTGGTCACATCCAGCTTCAAAATCCCTCAAGGCTTCCTGTTGCCTCCTGGAGACTGAGGACCAGCTTCTGGGCAGGGCACACAGGGCTCAGCCATCTGGCGGCTCCCTCCTTTGCCAGCCTCAGCCCCAGAATGTCACCTGGTAGAGTCCCTCACTGACTGTTGGCAGTTCTACATACAAATCATGCTGTTTCTTGTGTCCATGCCTTTGCTCAAGCTATCCATCCTGCCTGGCATGCATCTTGTAATTGTGGTTTTTTTTTTTTTTTTTTTTTTTTCTGTGGTACGCGGGCCTCTCACTGCTGTGGCCTCTCCCATTGTGGAGCACAGGCTCTGGACGCGCAGGCTCTGCGGCCATGGCTCATGGGCCCAGCCACTCCGCAGCATGCGGGATCCTCCCGGACCGGGGCTCGAACCCGCGTTCCCTACATCGGCAGGTGGACTCTCAACCACTGTGCCACCAGGGAAGCCCACAAATTGTATTTTTCACCTGACTACCTCTAACCCCTTTACCACGGCTCAGGTCAGGGGCTAGCTCCCTCCCAGGACAATCTCAGAACCTCCAAATTGGTTTAGTGCCCATCCTTTGTATCCTTCATTTCTGTATTTGCTTGTACCCATGGTTTTGTTATAATAGTTTTTCTATATTGTATCTTCCACTGTGTTCTAAGCTCCTCAAGCAGTAAGCTGTGTATCATATTCATCCTGTTCCCCCAAGCTTGAACTCTGACGCTCAGAATGTGTTAGTTATACTGTGGAAGTAAGACTGGGTACAGCTAAAGTTGGACACAGGCAGAGGAACTCTGAGTTTAATGCGGCATCAAAAGAAAGAGGGAGAGGGCTTCCCTGGTGGCACAGTGGTTGAGAGTCCACCTGCCGATGCAGGGGACACAGGTTCGTGCCCCGGTCCGGGAAGATCCCACATGCCGTGGAGCGGCTGGGCCCATGAGCCATGGCCGCTGAGCCTGCGCGTCCGGAGCCTGTGCTCCGCAACGGCAGAGGCCACAACAGTGAGAGGCCCGCGTACTGAAAAAATAAATAAATAAATAAATAAATAAATAAATAAATAAATAAATAAATCAGTTGTAATCTGTAATTATACTGTATTACTTAACCAATTCTTCACAAATAATACAAGTTTTATGACCACACATTCACATTATAATGTTTGATAGCACTCATAGACTCCTCTGATCTCCTTGCCGAAGTTGGACCATCCCATACATGAAGGTGGACCACACACATAGATGCGCTGTGTTTTCTTTACTGTCTTGCTTTTGCCATCCTCCCCTGCCCCCACCCTGTTTCTTTTTTCTTTTTCTTTTTTTTTTTTTTTTTTTTTGCGGTACGCGGGCCTCTCACTGTTGTGGCCTCTCCCGTTGCGGAGCACAGGCTCCAGACGTGCAGACTCAACGGCCATGGCTCACGGGCCCAGCCGCTCTGCAGCATGTGGGAACTTCCTGGACCGGGGCACGAACCCGTGTCCCCTGTATCGGCAGGCGGTCTCTCAACCACTGCGCCACCAGGGAAGCCCAAGCCCTGTTTCTTTTCTTCACCTTCATCATCATAGCCCAGAGATGAGTATGAATTGTAAAAGTATCATGCTCACATAAGCCCCCTTGGTTTGGTGTCTTCGTTAAATTTCTTTCTCTGGGTACATTTTTCACCCTCCTCTTCTTTCTGTCATCAATTGTCCTGTTCATGGCAAGACCTCCTCTTTGGCTAACCCTAGGATTAGGAAATTCATGTTCAAAGTACATGTCTCCATGTCAAGATTTCATCAACTACTCTCTTATCTCTTTTTTGCCTCCCCCGGTCCAGCATGATGAATTAAACTTGACCAAAGCAGAGAATACAGGAAGGAAAGGTGTTGGAAGGAAAATGTTCTCTCTGTTAGCCCCCCATCCCACCCCAGCCTTCCAACTTACTTTAGAATCTTTCTATGGGGAGGGAAAAGCTAGATCAAACCCATTTGTCTTCTAAAATGACAAGATTTGAAATTTGAATTTCTAGAATGAAATAGTTTTATATTTATCCTGTTTCAATTCATCAAATTTTAGGAGCTAAGATCTGATCTCATTCCTAAAAAGTGTACAAACACAATAGAGCAAAATAGGTGTGCAAAGTAGGCTAAAATAGCTCAGATAAGAGAACCTGTGAATATTAAGAAATAGAACCGGCGTTTTGAATACAGGTACTTTCACTTTCACAGATCAATGAAAAAGGTCTAGTTTAAAAAGAAAACATGGAAAAAAATGAACACTTCTCCTTTTAGTAACCAATTTTACTGTGTATGTTTTGATTATGTGTTTACCAAGTACCATGAGAATTCCTCATATTTGCCTACTACTTTGTAGTTTATAAGTATTTTTACATTAGTTATTTCACTTCAGAAATAAAAGATGAATCATCTCTTCAAGTTGAATAAGGATAGCTCTACTTTTTGCACTCGGGTGACCTATATAGGTGTTTAAAAAATATTGAACCTTTTCTGTTTGGTTTTCAGGTTCCTGAGTTCATTTAAGAGGACAGTCTTAAAGCAAAAGAAGAAAAAAGAAGTGGTTGGATTTCTGGGAGATCTCTTCGCTGACTGCTGTGAGTGCCTGGGATTCGTCCATGACTCGATAGAACTGGAGAAGTTCAAGTATGTTTTCTGGAGGGGCCTAGAGCTGTACTATGTCAGGCAAAGAGTCTCCATTCGTGGTTCCATGCCAAGGTGGGACCATGGCAGCCTCCAGGACAGCCTCGCGGGCTTCTCGGGACATCACCAATGTGATGCAAAGGCTGCAAGGTAAGGGGCAGAAACGTCAGGGGTTTTTTGTTTTGTTTTCTCATATGCTTTAAATTTTAAATGCCGACTTACCTCAGATTCTCTTCTGTTTGCTTGCATTTTTATTCAATTTTATGAAGCTGCAGCAAGGAATAGCACCATGATGGCTTTTATCCTAGTGTTTTCAAACTAGTCCATGCTATTTTAAGATGCTGTCTTCTTTAAGTAGAAAAAAGACAAAGCTCCTTTTTTGGTTTTGTGTCTGCATTAGTGTGACCTTAACAGCTATTCAGTTCAGTGTCTGGCTGAGAACTGAGTCATCGGCAAACTGTCTTTCAATAAAAAATGACGATACAGCACCATGACAAGGCCCTGATAAGGATATCACGACAATGGTGGACAAATAACTATATGCTACAGTCAAATAAGTAAACCAGTGGTTTAGTTATTCCAGTGAGAAAGCTCCTGGACATCTAGAAAGTCTTTAAGCAAAAAGAGGCCAAAAGGCCCAGAGGCATGTCATGACCTGACGAGATTAATGGCTAGTGGCCCTGTGTGGACTGGAACCCCATCCTTCACCTGTGTTCTTTCTCCAGCACCAAATGGTTTTACACAAGAGAGTTAACAGTGAAATGTTATGGCAGCTCATAGATGAATTCTTAAGTGTGAATTTTTAAATTCTTTAATATGTGTATTCCTTGAACCAGAAAAAAAATCATCATCTACACCTATATGAAAATATTGCTTCTTTTGTCACAGTCCTCATGTTACTTCTCCCAGGCTTCAACTGGCTATTATCAGGATATAAAACTGGCCATACTTAGCAGTGTTTTGCTCTAGGCTTTGTCAAGAGAGCTTGAGCATAATACTGTAGCTTGGCTTTTGAGCAGGTGGCTTTGCACCGCAGCCATCACATTTATCTGTCACAGCCCCACTTTCCTGGCTTATAATGCATTTAATATGCACACGAGCAGTCATTTCCAGTTAGGCACTTTTCACTTTCAAATACAGACCAAACTCTTACTTCTGGCTGTTCATGACCCAGAATATGCTCCGATTTATAGAAAATTAGGCTATCAGTGAGAATGGGTGTTTTTCTTTGTCTGACCGGAGACCACCAATTTGACTGAAGCTCCTGCAGTCACGTGACCCCCACCCATGTTCAACCGCCTGGGCTGATTTGTGATGCTTCAGTGCAAGCGGCGTTTGTTTCCCACTGATTGTTGAAAAATCCCACTCATCATGCTGGAAAGAACCTGGTTAGATAAAAGACCAGATCCTTGCTGAATATGCGGGCATAAACCTCCTCCATAGGCTGAAAAACCTTTGACTGGGTCTCCCCATTGTCAAGGATCTCCAATTTAAGTTGTACATCTTTACTTGGGTGGATGGAACACTGAACTCGGAGTTCTTTACTCCGTCTTGTTCGTCTTTGCCGTTTGCCTGGGTACAAATGACTGAACCATTTTGTGCCCCAGTAACCTCAGCTTCAAAATGATGGAATGGAAACTTAGGGTTCTTTGCAAAAGTGTGGGAAGATACTTAGGTAATGAAGCAGATTTTCCTTTGAATGATTAAATGTGAAAATTCTGTGGATAAGATACATATTGACAACAAAGGAAAGGTGTAGAAAGTAAGTTTGAAACACTTAACTCAGAATCAGATTATGGTTCTACCAGCACTCTACTCTTTATACTTATTTTGGTTTGAATGAAAATTCTTTTATTAAAGTAGTGGTTAGAGGTGAGAGGAGAGGGAAGGGTACTGATGCCTCAGTGTTTTATTTTATTTTATTTTTTTTGTAGTGTAGCAGCATGGATGGACTTGGAGGACATTATGCTAAGTGAAATAAGTCAGAGAGAGAAAGACAAATACTGTAGGATATTGCTTATATGTGGAATCTAAAAAATACAACAAACTAGTGAATATAACAAAAAAGAAGCAGACTCACAGATATCGAGAACAAATTAGGGGTTACCAGTGGGGAGAGGGAAATGGGGAGGGGAATATAGGGGTAGGGGAGTAAGTGGTACAAACTACTATGTATAAAGTAAATAAGCTACAAGGATATATTGTACAACACAGGGAACATAGCCAATATTTTATGATAACTATAGATGGAGTATAACCTTTAAAAACTGTGAATCACTGTATTATATACCTGTAATAACTTATATAATATTGCATAGCAACTATACATCAATAAAATTTTTTTTATTAAGGTGATGGTTAGGGGTGAGAGGAGAGAGCAGGGTACTGATGGCTCAGTGCTTTGTTCATTTGTTTGTTTTTGTGGATGTACAGATGGTTTTGCTTGAGAGGTGGGTGGAGTGGGGGAAAGCCCTGGAGTCCCACCCTCCCCGCACCCTAGGCCTGGGACGGTAAATGTCCTAATTAGCGTCTATGTGTTTAGGGACCCCACTTGCAAAACATGGACTGTTTTCACCCTGCTCAGCCCTCTCAAGATTGTTGTCAAGCTCGGTGACGTAATAGACAAAAGGTGCTTTAATAACTATAAATACTGTCATATGGTCAGCTGTTCCGATTGTCATGGAAGAAAATTGGATGAGAAGGCACAGACCTGACAGTTTGTTGCAAACTGGGCTAGTCATGCGGATTTGGGGAGGAATGTTAACCGTTTTTATATATTCTGTATTGTATAAAGCAAGTAACTTTATTACACAATGAAGGGACTATACTTACTGTATAATTTTTTTTTCTTTCTAGTATAAGAAAGAGTTATAACATGTCCTAAGGGTACTTGACAAATTTAGAACAATAAACCTTACAATTCAGAAGGAGAGAAAATTCCTGAGCCCTAGATACTTATCATTAACTTTTAGCATCAATTATGTCATAAAATAGGTAATTGGTGACAACAAAATGTAAGGTCTGTACAAGATGCAACACATCTAGCCTGCAACAGTGAAAGCCAAATGACAGGGCTGGAAGGAAAGGTGATCTGCGGATTTGTCTGTTAACATATTGCTCTGCTGGGTTAATTTTGCCGATTCAGCTGGCAAGGCCTCCTCTTCGTCTCAGCTCTCACTGTGCATCCTACTGATGCTTTGAACCCAAACAAGAGTCAGCCGGCCAGAGGAGACCTGTCTTCTGCCAAGGGTATTGAGTAACTTTTCTTGCCTGCTAGAACCTCCAAACCAGGGGCCAAGATCCTAGTAAACGGAGGGCTGGCATTATTACCCAGATAATTAAGACAAGTGAGGGAATTTATTTGAGGAACAGGAAATTTTTATTAACTGAAATAGAACCAGAGTTGCTATTTTCAAAGTTCAAATATATAAGAACATTCTTCTAGAATCCTCTTCCCTTTGCCTGGATAGATAATCCACGTAACTAATGTTTTTCTCCCCCCTTGGGTTTTATTGTCATATCAGCTCCATGTATAACTAATAAAAAGCATGTAACATTGAATAATGGTAACTTGGCTTTCTTCTCTTGCTTATTTAGTTTACAACCATAATTGTTGACTGTTTTTCTGCTTTTAGTTTTTACTTCCAGTGCTACTAAATTAAGGCATACACGTAGATTGCTACATAATTTAGCTGCTACTGTAGCAGTTCAATATTTCACCTTTGCCAATATTTGTACTTGTTTGGGCATAATGTTTTAGGCTGGGATCCTGAATTATGGATGAGCAGACAGACTGCAATGCAGAGTTTTGTTTGCTCTTAAGAACTATGAATGTTTCTGTAACTTTCATCCATTTAAATCTTAGCAATTTAATATTTAAATATTTAAATAAAAGCAAATATTAGACACTGGCATAATACAGGGCATTTTTAAATCTTAAATTAACATAATTAGTATATACATTTTCTGCTTTTAAAGGCTTACTAAAGGAATCTAGTTAACAGGTGGCTTGTGGAGTCACTTTAGTTTAAAATCACATCTAAAAAAATAAATGTTGAACTGTTCAGATTTAAGATAGTGACAAGAGGTTAAGGATTTTGTCATTTTTCATAGTGCTTCTACATAACGTTTGCTTAAAAAGGATTTGTTAACTCACTTTTATCAATTACATTTTTTTCATTTGAAGATCGTCTACTAGAATTTTTAAATTAAAGTATCAGTGTTGATTATTTCAAGGAAGGGTGGCATCCATGCAACCTTACAGAGCAAGTGGTAAATGCCAGAGAAGACTCAAATGGGCAGGGTAGTGTGTCACATAGAGATCAATTTAATAAAAAAAAAAAGGATTGTTGACTGCAAGGTTAAACTTTAATTTTTAAACCTTGTGAATGAAATCAAAGAGAAACAAATGAGGAAAGGAGTAAACATTTACTCTTGGAGATATATCTATGAAATTTGCTAACTGTACAAAAAAAATAATCATGGCCTTCCCCTAAAATTGTTTTTATGATCAACATTGAACTTTTTTGGTTAAATATAGTATTTCCTATAAATCCATTTTACTGTAAAAAAAAAATCCTCAGACTAACAAAAAAGCTTACTGAAAAGTAGAATAAACAACTATAACTAATGAAGACTTAATTTTCTTTTAGCTTAACATCAAATAAGCATTGGTAGGAAAAATTTGCCATCTTGTGAAGATTCTGATTTTTTATAGTGCTTTAAAGATTAAGTTTTGTTGCTTTGACTTAATGAATCTTCTTATTAAACTACAAAGTAGTGTCAAAGATCCATTTATCATATTTAGGCTGAAATTCTCCTTTTGGTTTAATCTCTTTCTTCCTATAAGAAAGGACATTATATGACAGCATCTCAAATTTAAATATAACACAAAACTCAACACAAAACAATGATATTTTGGAACATCATAGTTCAATAAATATTTGATGAACAAGTAGATAAATCATGATCCCTAAATTAAGGAATCAAAGATGAGATTAGTCAAAACATACGTTAAAACAAAGGAAGAAACCAGTTAAATTGGCTCCTACTTTATTTGCTTTCTTTAAAAAAAATCTTGAACTGAATTTTAATCAAAATTGGATTTTGACCATAAAATCATTTTAAGGACACCTGTCCAGTCTGAATGGGTGACTGTATTGACCCCTCAGATGTGTGTGTTGTTTTTGTAACTGTCGTGCCTTAAACACATTTTTCCTTCCTAAAGATATATTACACGTTCATATTACTATTAAATGTATTAAAGCATTTACATTTGTATAATGCCCTATGCTCCAAGCCTTTCCTTCTGCAGAGCCTTTTATGCATTATGGAGAAAGTGCCTGAAGCCTTCAGGATTTTTAAAGGCCTGTAAAAATATTGGCTCTCAAATAGAAAAAGAAAACTGCTAAATCAAAATTCACAAAAGTTTACAAGTGCTAAAATTATGTCAACTACTTTGAAGGTAGAAATTGGGTCAGATGCATGTCAGTGCCCTATACATTGACTAGCACAGTGCATTTCCTAATATGGACAATTCATAAGTATTGTTGAGTGAATATAATATAAATACTGAATATCAGACTGATTTTCAGCGGTGGAAGCAGGGAGACTAGGAGGGTCAACTTTGATAACTCAGAAGAGAGATAAGAGTGGCTTTGACTAGATATTAAACAGTGGATAGAGACAGAAGTGGTAAAAATCTAGATATATTTCGAAAGTAAAGCCAAAAGATTTTGCTGATGGATTGGCTGTGGTGTGTGAGAGAGAGGAGTGAAAGTTGGCCCCTTCATTTTTCATTTGGAAATGAGGAAATATATAAGACTGTTGGGAATAAGGTTGAGAAGGGAAATCAAGAGCTCTGGGGGAACATGTTACATTTTAGATGCCTGGTGGACATCCAAGATAGTCATTGAGTGTCTGGGACTGTAGAGATCAAGGGAGAAGACACAGCTGGAAAAAACATTTGGAAATCATAAGCACACAGAGAGTATTTAAAGCTGTGGGATGGGCTGACACCACCCAGGGAATAAGAATAGATAGAAAAGAGGTTTGAGAACTAGAACATCCAACATCAGGGGCGGGAGGATGAGGAGAGCCCCACATATGAGACAGAGCTGCAGCCTCTGTGGTCAGAAGAAAGAAGACAGAAGGCTTCCCTGGCAGCCAAAGGAGAAAGTTCAAGGACGGAGTGAGTGATCAATTGTGTTGATGCCGTTAATGTTCTTTACATGTGCAGGTTTCAATGTTTATAGCACATAAAAAAATTATGTGGTTTTTATATATAAATATCAGGCCTGAGTTGATGCATATAGTTTCAAAATCATTTCTGGAAGAATAAAAGAATGGTCCTGTGCGTTGCCCGTAAAGAGTTGCAAGGTTCTTGGAAGTTAATTGGATAAGAGCAATTCCTTAAGAATTAGTTATATAAATAAAATTCTGTATTGATGTTGAGCCCAATCAATAATGCCTCCTAAGAATAAAATAGCTCTCACTCAGGCCCTAATCAGTTCTCCATCCTTGTGGAGTTGGGGGCCCTGCTGTGAACTGAAGGATTGTCCTCGTGAGAATGGTGCGTCCACTGATGCCATTTTGGACACCTGTGTGTGACTCTTGCATCTTAGTGCACCTCCTTTCTTCATAAATCTCCATTTGCACCCCTTGACTTTATCTTTCTAGACTCGTTCCACATAACAAAACTAAGAGCATTCTTCTCCTGTTTTGGAGAAAGTCTTTATGGAGTCGGCGACATCTCTTTTCACTGCTTTGGTCATTGTTGAGTTAGCTGCTCTAGGACATAATGAAAGTATGACATTCAAGGTGTTTGGATTATCTGAATCATTGTAATGACTTTGGGATTGCCCCTCCATCGAGACTGGGGTGGTAGGTACCATTCCCCAAAATGCTGTAACTGAATTTGGGAAAACGACGTTTGCATTTGGGAGAACTCTTTCAGTCATTGTGCTGGTAGCTATTTAACTCCGTCTGTGTTGAGTCAAACCTGGGGCCGTGGACTGGCCTCTGTAAGAAAATGAAGGCCACACAGGTGCCTGTGAACTTTAGGGTTTCATGAATGTATAAGTTAGGTAATAGATACCGATAAAGGGAAAAAGTGCTAGACTTTAAATATCATGTGATATATTCCTGATATATCTTAAAAGCCTTATAGAAACAATTCACACCCCAGGTTATTATTTTTCTCTTATATTTTCCTTCTAATTGGAGCTAATGAGAATATTGACACATTTTTAATGTGGTATTCACACCTAAATACATAGTTCCTGATCTTTGCATGACATTTTGTAATTAAGCAATTATCAGTCATAGGATTCAGTTAATCATGTACTCATTTAGCTAGAAGTTATCGTGTAAGAATATGTGCCACTTTGCCATAATTCTGAGGACAGGCAAATGATAATTTTCTGTTTGTTTTACTCAAATAAATGAATGAAAATGGGAGAAGGAGGAATTGACAACTGCCTCAAACAGAGTCAAGGTGAAATGGTTTATGTAAGATTTTAAATTCCTTGGCAGTAGTCAAGTTTGCTTTAGTATTTTTAAATGGTTTCTATGGTAACCTATGTTCTTTTTGTTTCCTCATTGTTCACAATGACCTCTTGGATTAAAAACAAACAATTCCTTCCTCTGCTGATATTAATCTTTCATGTTTAGTAAACACTGGTCCCCACCCATGTTTTAAAAAGATTATTTACCTTGAATTATGAGAACAGCTGTTCTCCATTCTTTTGCCTCCTTTCTCCTCACGTGTCACCAACATTGTTCACGTGGCATTTTGAATCCCTTTTATCTATTTATTCTTTATTATACTGATGACTTGTTTACTGATTTGGGAAGAATTTTGAAATTTCCAGGACTTATCTTGTGGGTTTTTTTGTTATTGTTGCTGATGTTCTTATTATTTTATGGGCCATAGTGTTCATGTTGCCAAGAATTATACTAATTAATACTCACGGTCACATTTTTCAGCTCCTTTACTTTTCTGAGAGTTCTCACAGATTTTTATCCACTTGTGGTTGAAATGAGCATTCATTGCTCTAATATTGAAGAGAAAAATGTAGAATTCTTACCCAGAAACCTGGGAGCTAAACTAAACAGTACCCTTGATATTATAGTGAAAGAGATTGTTCAAAATACAACTCCAGTTGGGTCTTTCCCCCTGTTTCAAAGCCTACAATGACTCATCATAACCTTTTAAGATAAATTCGTTATTCGAAATGGATCTTCCTATGTGGCTCCTTTTAACTTCCTATCTTTGTTTCTGATCACCCTCCATAAATGTTGTTTCCACCACCCTGAACCACTTCTGGTTTTCCTCAAGCTAATTTCCATCTCACGTCCATGTGTTTGCATGTTCTCTCTCTCTCTGTCTCTCTTTCCCCTTTTTCTTTTTCTTTACCCAGACTTGACTGAGGCTTTAAGACTCAGATAACACATTGTCTCCACTCTCCCAATGCCACCAGCCAAAGTGAAATGACTCCTCCTTTGTCCTCTACTTTCAGTATGCTTCTGTTAAAGTATTGATTATATCAGTCTGTCATGGTTTGTTTCTTTCTCTCTGTGTCCCATTAGAATATTCGAACCTTGAGGGTAGAAGTCTTGTCTTAGTCAGCTTTGGATATCCAGTACTGAGCACAAAACTTGACATGTAGTAGGTACTCAGTTCATCCAATTGTGCATGCCTGCATTTAACAAATATTTTTTGAGCATCTGCTGTGTCCAAGTCCTCTGACTACAGATGTGAATATGATATATGGGGTTTCTCTCCTTGTGGGGCTGAAGTCTACTGGATTGACATGATAATTAACAAGGAATTTATAAACTGGGTGATAGATATGATGTGTAAGTATATGTTTGATGAATAAATGAATGAATAAATGAAATTTCCACAAAACACGCAGATGTAATTAAGTAAATTGACCAGACTAGCAGACCATTTAATGGTCTAAATTATTTTCATGTAATCTTTTACTTTGCCTGAGTTGAAAACACCTTATTCTTAAAAGCCCAGGTCCCAGTTTTATAGAACTGGTGTGGTTGTTTAGATTGGAAGTGACTTATCTTTTATAATTTGAAGTTCTTATTTTGAAGATGAAGTGACAGAGTTCTTGAGCAGTGAAATGATAAGCCAAGGTCATAAGTAGATATATGAGGAACTCCAACCTCAGAGAAAATTGAGGAGTAACTTGCTTTTCATACATTAGTGCATATTCCTTCAAGATTATTCTTTTGCATAGTTGCTAATGATCAACTGGATCATTATGGATAGGAGACAAGACTAGCTATGTAATTTTTTATTTTGGCTTAGTACAAATAAAAGTGTGGGCCCTTGTTCAACAGTTATTAAGAACAGTTAATATGCAGCAGAACACTGAGCCATATGTAGGGCCAATCTGGGTATAGGACCCACCTGGGTGCAGGGTCCCATACAGTACCCAAGTCACACACCCATTTCATCAAAAGGAAAGATCATTTTGATTATTAATTATTTTAATATCCAGTTTTCTATCAAAAACATTTAGGTTGTACTGAATAATCATGATGAGAAACTAGGAATTATTTTCTTATTTCTAGATGTATTCACGTTAATTATATCCCTTTAATATCTCTGTTCTACGATTAGTAGCACTACAGTCAAATTTGTAAGAAACGTGATACAGGCCATATAAAAAGATTTGGTGGAAATTTCTTGTGTCTTGACTTCATCTTATTCAGTAAAGTTGTGAAAAATCCCTAAAGAGTGCATGGCTTTTGTGTTTATAAGTCAAAATCATGAAAACATTTAGTTGTGAAAGCATTGCCAAGTTCATGGGTCTCATACAGTGAGTGTCAAATATTCTGAGATCATTTCATGTTCTAATGTTATGATAATTTTCTATTTTCATAATTATGCTAGGTAGACACCTATGCATAATTAATGAATTTAATGAACTAATATAAAGCATAGTTAAATCAGACTGGAAACATGTGTATATAAATAGCACTCTTTTTTAATTCTTTTTCATATTATTTTCCATTATGGTTAATTATAGGATATCTAATTTAGTTCCCTGTGCTATATAGTAGGACCTTGTTGTTTATCCATTCTGTATATAATAGTGTGCATCTGGTAATCCCAGACTCCCAATCCATCCCTCCCCACCACGCCTTGGCAACCACAAGTCTCTTCTCTATATCTGTAAGTCAGTTTCGCTTTCGTAGATAAGTTCATTTGTGTCAGAGTTTAGATTCCACATATAAGTGATATCGTATGGTATTTGTCTTTCTCTGACTTACTTCACTTAGTATGATAATCTCTCGGTGCATCCATGTTGCTGCAAATGGCATTATTTCATTCTTTTTTATGGCTAGGTTGTATTCCATTATATATATATATACACACACACACACACACACACACACACACTCACCCCCCACATGTTCTTTATCCATTCATCTGTTGATGGACATTTAGGTTGTTTCCATGTCTTGGCTATTGTAAATAGTGCTGCTATGAATATAGGGATGCATGTATCTTTTCATATTATAGCTTTGTCCAGATATATGCCCAAGAGTGGGATTGCTGGATCATATGGTAGCTCTAGTTTTAGTTTTTTGAGGAGCCTCCATCCTGTTTTCCATAGTGGCTGTACCAATTCATTCCCACCAACAGTGTAGGAGGGTTCCTTTTTCTCCACACTTCTCCAGCATTTATTTATTTGTAGACTTTCTGATGATGGCCATTCTGACTGGTGTGAGGTGGTACCTCATTTTAGTTTTGATTTGCATTTCTCTAATAATAGTGATGATGAGCATCTTTTCATTTGCCAACTGGCCATCTGTATGTCTCCTTTGGAGAAGTGTCTATTTAGGTCTTCTGCCCATTTACAAATAGAACTCTTTAACATTTTCTGTTTGGTTTTATAATGTCTGTTTTCTATGAAATACATGTCTCACCTTTGTGATAAAATGGCACCTTTTCAAAATAATAGCTCACCACCACAATAATCAGACAAAGAAGGAGTGGTAGTTCTGATATATTTTAAAGCCTTGTATATTTTTTTCTTTTGATACTTTGTACTTTTAAAAAGAACAGTTTCATGACACCATCGAGTCTTGGACATACTTTTTGAGTTTAATATGATGATAGCAGTGGTCACATAAAACTCCATCAAGTATCTATAAATATTTGGAAGATGGCCATTTATATTAAAAATATCACATTGTCTGTTTAACATTACCCATAAAAATCTGCATTTTTTAGATTCCCTAGGTAACACTCAGTGATTGAAATCTAAGTGTCCTGAAAGGCTTATAGAATCTTATCATTTTTGAGGGAAAACTCATAAAAGATCTTGTCTAACTCTGATTTTTAAAGATGAGCAATTGAGATTCCTGAAGATTAAACAACTTGTATAAAGTTATGCATTTAGTTAAGGCAAAATCAGACTAGGACCTTAGATTATCTGAGTTTCTCCAGAATTATGGAATTTTCTCCTCATGATAAAATTATATGGCTCATTAATAAGCATTGCCTTTTCGGCTTTGTTCTGAGTTGAAAAGCAAGGTTGATATTTAGTGTGTGCTTAGTTCACATAAAAACTTACACTTTGTATTTACCTCTAATTAGAGCACTTTTTACAAATAGCTGGAGCTGTTGAGGGGCATAGCCAACGTCTGTCTCAACTTTGCAAAATATGGTAAATGTTCACTGAACAGTTGTTGAATGTATATTAGGTTAGTAAAGTCACCTCCTCTGCAATGTGCCTTTGAAGAAAGAGAGAGAGAGAGAGAGAGAGAGAGAGAGAGAGAGAGAGAGGGAGGAAGAGAGGGAGATGGGGGAGAGAGAGAGCTCATCACTTGACTTTTTAACTGTTGCTTCAATAGGGCTATTGCAAAAATTTCTCTGTAGAGACTACTTACTTGCTGTCGTCACTTGAACTAGAAATTATTAACTATAGGCTGTAGCTTAAAAAATAATGTTATTCTCAAGGACGCTTTTTCTTCTGAAAGCTTTGCCATGCAATTGACTAGTTTCTTTGCATTTGTGTGATCTTTTGTTTGTGAAATACAGTAACGAGTGGCCATTCAGCAGATATTCCATTCCTACAACAAATATAAATTGAACACCTCCTATGTTCCAGATACTGTGTTAAGCATAGAGGATCTTACTCTGAAACTGACAGTCGTGTCCTGTTCCTGTAAAAGCTAGTAACCAGTTTGTAACCACAATTGAAGAATTTTGCCATGGGTCACTCTGGACTGGGGGCAGAGGATGCTTTGGAAGTAGGTTGACATTCCTCCTGGTCTGACGCCAGACATGGCCCCAGGAGCCTCCCTGGCTACCACTGTGCTGATGCTCCGCCTCGGGCACTGGCCCCTCCTCGTGTTAATTCTCATGCCAGCTTTTGGGAACTAGGCCACAGTCTGACAGAATTGCCAATGAGCCCCCCTTCTCGCCTCACTCCAGATGGGCCTTTGGGTTGTGGACAGCAAACTGTGGCTCCTTTTCTCTAAGCACTGCCAAGCCACGGCCTGGGAGGACGGAGGGATGAAAGACGCTCGCTTCCTTCCCCATGGTGCATCCGCGGTGCATTTATGCCACAGATTTTTTTTTGAGGGGGGGTACGCGGGCCTCTCACTGCTGTGGCCTCTCCTGTTGCAGAGCACAGGCTCCGGACGCGCAGGCTCAGCGGCCATGGCTCACGGGCCCAGCTGCTCCGCGGCATGCGGGATCTTCCCGGACCGGGGCACGAACCCATGTCCCCTGCATCGGCAGGCGGACTCTCAACCACTGCGCCACCAGGGAAGCCCTGCCACAGATTTTTTTTTTTTTTTTTTTTTTTTCTGTACGCGGGCCTCTCACTGCTGTGGCCTCTCCCGTTGCGGAGCACAGGCTCCGGACACACAGGCTCCGCGGCCATGGCTCGCGGGCCCAGCCGCTCCGCGGCATGTGGGATCTTCCGGGATCGGGGCACGAACCCATGTCCCCTGCATCGGCAGGCGGACTCTCAACCACTGCGCCACCAGGGAAGCCCCTGCCACAGATTTTTTAATGTTAACCTACTGTTCATTATACCAGGAAAAGTTGGCTTTTGTTCTGTGTCCAAGACTTTTAGGAATAGTAATTGTTAATCATTACTTTCCTGAACTTCGTGTTTTAACTTTGGTTTGGGGAAGGTATGAACTAGTTGAATGGCATACTCTGCCCATTTTATTTAAAACCAAGCATTACTCTAATGAACACATATAGCTGCAAGAGTCATTTAAAATAATTTTTAAATTACTAAAACCTCAATCCTTGATCACAACTATAAAAATATCTTTAAACATCTGTGTTTAGAAAAACAAAATTGTTCCTATGCTCCAAACTATAAAGAAAGCCTTTCTACCCAGAAAGCTATGTGCAGTTCCAACCTGACATTGGTTTTAATTGGCTCAGTTATTGATGCTTCAGAAAGGGAGTTTTATAAGGGAAAAGTTGAATCAGGCTTAAGTGCAAACCACTGGACTCAAGTGCTGTAATGCATTTCTTCCTGGCAGAGTTGCTTCATAGCCAGCTATACATTAATGACAGCTTTTATGTGTTTGATAAAGATAACTATTTCCTGTTATCCAAAATAGCTTCTATGTAGGTCAGATTATCAATGCAGAACATTAGACACTCCCTTTACATTTCAAGAACAATCAGTGCTTTGAAATACCAGGTGGATTTTGTTTCTGGTTTGAGAGAGGAAACATGAGTCCATTTTTCAAAAACATCTCCATTGCTAGTTGGCTATTTAATAATTTAAGATAGATGTCTAGAAAATACAGAGATTTTTATCATTACTTTTTTAGCCACATGGGCTGAAAGAAATAAGCCCAAATGGAAAGCTAGTAAGATTGCTATACTTTAAGCAAAAATATTCTTCATAAACTATAGTAATCGTTTTTAGCATTTTATCAGTGAGATTAACCAAAAAATGTATTAGGTTTCTAAATTTTTTCCCAAAATTTAGATAGCTTAATTTTCTCAGATTATACAAATAGTATGTTTCTTAAAATTCAACCAGTATAGAAAAGTATAAACAACAAAGTGATAATGTCTCCAATTCACTGAGGTAGATGAATAGATGACAGATAGATAGATGACAGACAGATGTATCTAAGTATTTTGGTGGATATCCTTCTACATGTTTTCAGTGCACACACCTATAGAGGAGAAAAGGTAGCTATATACTATATAGTGAATACTCTTTCATTCTCTGTAGTTATTTTTTAATGGAGCAATATATAGTGCACTTCTTCACACGTCAATAAATATAAATCTACATTGACATTGAATGGCTAAATTATTCCATTTTAGATATGCACCATAGTTGGTTTAACTAATCCTCTTTTGGGTCTCACTTTTCACTATTATAAGTAAGATTAATAATCTTTTGATGTAGGATGCTCTTCTTTCTGTATTGGATTTTACAGTAAGAAACAGACTAAATGTGATATACTATATGCTTTTTAAGAATCAGTTGTATAATCATTTTAGTGAGCAAGTTTTCAAAAGAATAAGATGGTGAAAATCTAATTATCATTATCAGTGACTTAAAAGTTTGAATATAAGTTGGTATGTTCCCCATTATTATGGAATATTTTCGCATGAAGTTCCCAAACATTTTCTCCAGATATAGTCAAACTACCTAATCCAGAAGGAGAGTAGCTCTCCTGGTATCTGCATCTGACTTAAATGGGAACTTCTGAAAGGAGATTTATGTCAGGAACTGATGCTTCCTTTCCTATGAACGGACTGATTCCCATTCAGCAAAGGGCAGCACCATCAATAGCATTTTATTCAAAATGACACAAACATTTTTGCAAAACAATACGACCTGTGTTATAATTACACTGAATTTAGTCCTTACATTGCAGAATATAATCTTGAAATCAAGAATGCAGGGCAAACAATAATCTCCAACCCTGATGTAATAATATGTAGGCAGTTGAAGTACTGGAGTTTTATTTTCCTTTTCCTTGAATCACCCAGACCACTGGCTCAGCTCTCAGGTTGATGCTGTGAGTGGGAGGGAGAAGTTGCGAGAAGTCAGGAAAATAATAGGGGCCAAGACGCTACCATCTTGCCTTGTATTCCTGCCAGTGATTATTTCACCTGCAGAGCAGTTCCTTTAGTGTGAAATACACAGATGCTCTTCCCTGGCTGGCCCCTGCTCCTGCTTCTACATTCTGCCCTGTCTCACAGTTACTCCTATGTTGTTCCTCAGCTCAAAGTTAGTGGCCACAGAGCGGGTGCCTCTCCCCCCAGGTTAACTCTTTTGGTAGGACTCACTCAATCTCTTAGTCTCTCCCTCCCTGCCTCTCCGTCTTCTCTCTGTCTCTGTCTCTCTCTCTCTGAATAGTAACTACTTAAAACTCGACAGGTATTAACCAAAAAATAAAGCAACTCTGGGTCTGGTTTCAGATCATGAGAAATTTTTATTTACATTCTACTTGTTCCAGAAAGGATTGAAAATAACAAAAATACACACAACCCAATGCAATTTGTTTTCAAATGAGGAAGCGAGTAAGTGATACCCAATGGAAAGTACTAATTAACATCGCCTTCCTTCTTCACTTCGTGCAATGTCCAAGTTTGTCTCCAGCTGAGGGATGAAGAGGTCAGGATGGTGGAGGAGTGGAGGGTGGAGAAGATGCACAGTGTCTTATCTCCAGGTTGCTGAGCGCCAGACTTTGGCATCAATTGAAGGAGCATAAAGTGAGTGGACATCAAGGGACAAGACAACCCAGGACAAGGAACATCTGGATAAACAAACAAAGTGACTGGGGGACACTGGGGATGAATTTCGAAAGCCTGTGTAGCCTTCTACATGCAGCCTGTGACTGATTGTAAAGGACTCAGGATGGAATCCGTAGGGAACACATACCCCTCACCCTCACTCTTTGTTTAAACAGTCTCACATTGCCCAATGCTTAGACCTCATCTTATGAACCATTTGTCTCAGTGCTGTTTAGATTTCATTCCTGTTGGAACTGTTCCTAGTCTAGTGACTCTCAAATCATTTCAGATCATGATTTGTAACCTTGTCTACGGGTGTCCAAGGTGCCCTCTGCCCATGGCCTGAACTTCAGTTTTACACTTTAGCTATTCAGCAGGGCTGTATCCTGCCAGGATCCTTTGTCCTTCAGGAAAGGAAAGCATTTACATCCTTATCATGCTGTGGTTTTCTCATCTGACTTAGGCTGGTATCGTTCATCTGCTTCATTTACTCCTACCATTTGCTTCTCAGTGGCATTGGTGGTTGACAGTTGACCTTAACCTATTGATGCCTCTTCTTTGGTTTGTCTCAAATGTATTGATTAGCCCAAGTTAAGGATGAATACCCAATTAGGTGAGCCTCAGTTTCTTCCATTAAGTTAACCCTGTGCCCAGCTAGTTCTACTATTTTTCATGGTCTTTTTAATTTTTTGAATTAAATTAAATTTATTTATTTATTAAAGGGAAAAATTTTTTTGAATTTTATAATTTTCTTTACTTTTTTATACAGCAAGTTCTTATTAGTTATCCGTTTTATACACATTAGTGTATATATGTCAATCCCAATCTCCCAATTCACCACAGCACACCTCCCACCACTTTCCCCTGTGGTGTCCATAAGTTTGTTCTCTACATCTGTGTATCTATTTCTGCCCTGCAAACCGGTTCAACTGTACCATTTTTCTGGATTCCTCATATATGTGTTAATATATTATATTTGTTTTCTCTTTCTGACTTACTTCACTCTGGATGACAGTCTCTAGGTCCATCCACATCTCTACAGATCACCCAACTTCGTTCCTTTTTATGGCTGCGTAATATTCCGTTGTATATATGTACCACAACTTCTTTATCCATTTGTATGCCATTGGGCATTTAGGTTGCTTCCATGACCTGGCTATTGTAAATAGTGCTGCAAATGAACATTGGGGTGCATGTGTCTTTTTGAATTATGGTTTTCTCTGGGTATATACCCAGTAGTGGGATTGCTGGATCATATGGTAATTCTATTTTTAGTTCTTTAAGGAACCTCCATACTGTTCTCCATAGTGGTTGTATCAATTTACATTCCCACCAACAGTGCAAGCATGTTCCCTTTTCTCCACACCCTCTCCAGCATCTGTTGTTCGTAGATTTTCTTTTTTTTAATTTAATTTAATTTATTTTTTTATACTGAAGATTCTTATTAGTTATCCATTTTATACATATTAGAGTATATATGTCAATCCCAATCTCCCAATTTGTTGTTTGTAGATTTTCTGATGATGCCCATTCTGACCAGTGTGAGGTGATACCTCATTGTAGTTTTGATTTGCACTTCTCTAACAGTTAGTGATGTTGAGCAGGTTTTCATGTGCCTCTTGGCCATCTGTATGTCTTCTTTGGAGAAATCTCTTTTTAGGTCTTCTGCCCATTTTTTGATTGGGTTGTTTGTTTTTTTTTAATATTGAGCTGCTCTTTATATATTTTGGAGATTAATCCTTTGTCCATTGATTCATTTGCAAATGTTTTCTCCCATTCTGAGGGTTGTCTTTTTGTCTTGTTTATAGTTTCCTTTGCTTTAAGTTTCATTAGGTTCCATTTGTTTACTTTTGTTTTTATTTCCATTACTGTAGGAAGTGGGTCAAAAAAGATCTTGCTGTGATTTATGTCAAAGAGTGTTCTTCCTATGTTTACTTCTAAAAGTTTTATAGTGTCTGGTCTTACATTAAGGTTTTTAATACATTCTGAGTTTATTTTTGTGTATGGTGTTAGGGAGTGTTCTAATTTCATTCTTTTACATGTATCTGTCCAGTTTTCCCAGCACCACTTATCAAAGAGACTGTCTTTTCTCCAGTGTATATCCTCGTCTCCTTTGTCATAGATTAGTTGACCATAGGTGTGTGGGTTTATCTCTGGGCTTTCTACCTCTGTTCCATTGAGCTATATTTCTGTTTTTGTGACAGTACCATATTGTCTTGATTACTGTAGCTTTGTAATATAGTCTGAAGGTAGGGAGTCTGATTCCTCCAGCTCCGTGTTTTTCCCTCAAGATTGCTTTGGCTATTCAGGGTCTTTTGTGTCTCCATACAAATTTTAAGCTTTTTTGTTCTAGTTCTGTAAAAGATGCTGTTAGTAGTTTGAGAGGGATTGCATTGAATCTGTAGGTTGCTTTGGGTAGTATAGTCATTTTCACAATATTGATTCTTCCAATCCAAGGACATGGTACATCTCTCCATCTGTTTGTTACATCTTTGATTTCTTTCATCAGTGTCTTATATTTTTCTGAATACAGGTCTTTTGCCTCCTTAGGTAGGTTTATGCCTAGGTATTTTATTCTTTTTGTTGCAGTGGTGAATGGGATTGTTTCCTTAATTTCTCTTTCTGACCTTTCATTGTTGGTGTATAGGAATGCAAGAGATTTCTGTGCATTAATTTTGTATCCTGCAACTTTACCAAATTCATTGATTAGCTCTAACAGTTTTCTGGTGGCCTCTTTAGGATTCTTTATGTATAGTATCATGTCATCTGCAAACAGTGACAGTTTTACTTCTTCTTTTCCAATTTATATTCCTTTTATTTCTTTTTCTTCTCTGATTGCCATGGCTAGGACATCCAAAACTGTGTTGAATAATAGTGGTGAGAGTGGACATCCTTGTCTTGTTCCTGTTCCTAGAGGAAATGCTTTCATTTTTTCACCATTGAGAATGATGTTTGCTGTGGGTTTGTCGTATATGGCCTTTATTATGTTGAGGTAGTTTCCCTCTATGCCCACGTTCTGGAGAGTTTTTATCATAAATGGGTGTTGAATATTGTCAAAAGCTTTTCCTGTATCAATTGAGATGATCATATGGTTTTTCTCCTTCAGTTTGTTAATATGGTATATCACATTGATTGATTTGCATATATTGAAGAATCCTTGCATCCCTAGGATAAATCCCACGTGATCATGGTATATGATCCTTTTAATATGTTGTTGGATTCTGTTTGCTAGTATTTTGTTGAGGATTTTTGCATCTATATTCATCAGTGATATTGGTCTTTAATTTTCTTATTTTGTAGTATCTTTGTTTGGTTTTGGTATTAGGGTGATGCTGGCCTCATAGAATGAGTTTGGGTGTGTTCCTTCCTCTGCAATGTTTTGGAAGAGTTTGAGAAGGATGGGTGTTAGCTCTTCTCTAAATGTTGGATAGAATTCGCCTGTGAAACCATCTGGTCCTGGACTTTTATTTGTTGGAAGATTTTTAATCACAGTTTCAATTTCATTACTTGTGATTGTTCTTTTCATATTTTCTATTTCTAACTGGTTCAGTCTTGGAAGGTTATACCTCTCTAAGAATTTGTCCATTTCTTCCAGGTTGTCCATTTTATTGGCATAGAGTTGCTTGTAGTAGTCTCTTAGGATGCTTTGTATTTCTGCGGTGTCTGTTGTAACTTCTCCTTTTTCATTTCTAATTTTATTGATTTGAGTCCTCTCCCTCTTTTTCTTGATGAGTCTGGCTAAAAGGTTTATCAGTTTTGTTTGTCTCCTCCAAGAACCAGCTTTTAGTTTTATTGATCTGCTATTGTTCTCTTTGTTTCTATTTCATTTATTTCTGCTCTGATCTTTATGATTTCTTTCCTTCTGCTAACTTTGGGTTTTAATTGTTCTTTCTCTAGTTCCTTTAGAGGTAAGGATAGATTGTTTATTTGAGGTTTTTCTTATTTCTTGAGGTAGGTTTGTATTGCTCTAAACTTCCTTCTTAGACTGCTTTTGCTGCATCCCAAAGGTTTTGGATCGTTGTGTTCTCGTAATCATTTGTCTCTAGGTAATTTTTGATTTCCGGTTTGATTTCTTCAGTGATCTCTTGGTTATTGAGTACGTATAGTTTAGCCTCCATGTGTTTGTGCTTTTTATGATTTTTTCCCCTAATTCATTTCTAATCTCATAGTGTTGTGGTCGGAAAAGGTGCTTGATATGATTTCAGTTTTCTTAAATTTACCAAGGCTTCATTTATGACCCAAGATGTGATCTACCCTGGAGAATGTTCCGTGCGCACTTGAGAAGAAAGTGTAATCGGCTGTTTTTGGATGGAATGTCCTATAAATATCAATTAAATCTATCTGGTCTATTGTGTCATTTAAAGCTTGTGTTTCTTTATTAATTTTCTGTCTGGATGATCTGTCCATTGATGTAATTGAGGTGTCAAAGTCCCTCACTATTATTGTGTTACTGTCAATTTCCTCTTTTATACCTGTTAGCATTTGCCTTATGTATTGAGGTGATCTATGTTGGGTGTATATATATATATAATCATTATTATCTTCTTCTTGGTTTGATCCCTTGATCATTATATAGTGTCCTTCCTTGTCTCTTGTAACATTCTTTATTTTAAAGTCTATTTTATCTGATATGAGTATTGCTACTCCAGCTTTCTTTTGATTTCCATTTTCATGGAATATATTTTTCCATCCCCTTACTTTCAGTCTGTATGTGTTCCTAGGTCTGAAGTGGGTCTCTTGTAGACAGCACATATATGGATCTTGTTCTTGTATCTATTCTTTGAGCCTGTGTATTTTGGTTGGAGCATTTAATCCATTCACATTTAAGGTGATTATTGATATGTATGTTCCTAGTACCATTTTCTTAATTGTTTTGGGTTTGGTTTTGTAGGTCCTTTTCTTCTCTTGTGTTTCCCACTTACAGAAGTTCCTTTAGCATTTGTTGTAGAGCTGGTTTGGTGGTGCTGAATTGTCTTAGCTTTTGCTTGTCTGGAAAGCTTTTGATTTCTCCATCGAATCTGAATGAGATCCTTGATGGGTAGAGTAATCTTGTTTGTAGGTTCTTCCCTTTCATCACTTTAAATATATCATGGCACTCCCTTCTGGCTTGTAGAGTTTCTGCTGAGAAATCAGCTGTTAAACCCTATGGGAGTTCCCTTGTATGTTATTTGTTGTTTTTCCCTTTCTGCTTTCAATAATTTTTCTTTGTCTTTAATTTTTGACAATTTGATTACTATGTGTCTCGGCATGTTTCTCCTTGGGTTTATCCTGTATGAGACTGTCTGCACTTCCTGGAGTTGAGTGGCTATTTTCTTTCCCATATTAGGGAATTTTTCGACTCTAATCTCTTCAGATATTTTCTCTGGTTCTTTCTCTCTCTCTTCTCCTTCTGGGACCCCTATAATGAGAATGTTGGTGCATTTCATGTTGTCCCAGAGGTGTCTTAGGCTGTCTTCATTTCTTTTCATTCTTTTTTCTTTATTCTGTTCTTTAGCAGTGAATCCCACCATTCTGTCTTCCAGGTCACTTATCCATTCTTCTGCCTCAGTTATTCTGCTATTGATTCCTTCTAGTGTATTTTTCATTTCAGTTATTGTATTGTTCATCTCTGTTTGTTTGTTCTTTAATTCTGCTAGATCTTTATTAAACATTTCTTGCATCTTCTTGACCTTTGCCTCCATTCTTTTTCCGTGGTCCAGGATCACCTTCACTATCATTATTCTGAATTCTTTTTCAGGAAGGTTGCCTATCTCCACTTCATTTAGTTGTTTTTCTGGGGTTTTATCTTTTTCCTTCATTTGGTACATAGTCCTCTGCCTTTTCATTTTGTCTGTCTTCCTGTGAATGTGGTTTTCATTCTACTGGCTACAGGATTGTAGTTCTTCATGCTTCTGCTGTCTGCCCTCTGATGGATGAGGCTATCTAAGAGGCTTGTGCATGTTTTCTTATGGGAGGGACTGGTGGTGGCTAGACCTGGGTGTTACTCTAGTGGGCAGAGCTCAGTAAAACTATAATCTGCTTGTCTGCTGATGGGTGGATGTGAGTTCCCTCCCTGTTGGTTGTTTGGCCTGAGGTGACCCAGCACTGGGCCCTTCAGGCTCTTTGATGGGGCTAATGGTGGACTCCAGGATGGCTTACTCTAAGGAGTACTTCCCAGAACTTCTGCTGGCAGTGTCCTTGTCCCTGCAATGAGCTGCAGCCCCCCCGCCCCCCCCCCACATCTGCTGGAAACCCTCCGACAGTAGCAGGCAGGTCTGGTTCAGTCTCCTATGGTGTCACTGCTCCTTGCCCCGGGGTCCTGATATGCACAGTACTTTGTGTGTGCCCTCCAAGAGTGGAGTCTCTGTTTCCCGTAGTCTTGTAGAAGTCCTGCAGTGAAATTCTGCTAGCTTTCAAAGTCTGATTCTCTAGTAATTCCTCCTCCCATTGCTGGACCCCCAGCTTGGGAAGCCGGACGTGGGGCTCAGAACCTTTACTCCAGTGGTGGACTTCTGTGGTATAATTGTTCTCCAGTTTGTAAGTCACCCACTCAGCAGTTATGGGATTTGATTTTATTGTGATTGAGCCCCTCCTACCGTCTCATTGTGGCTTCTCCTTTGTCTTTGGATGTGGGGTGTCTTTTTTGGTGAGTTCCAGTGTCTTCCTGTCAATGATCGTTCAGCAGTTAGTTGTGATTCTGTCACTCTCGCAAGATGGAATGAGTCCTTCTACTCCACCATCTTGAACCAATCAGAGTGTTCAGAGATCTCTGTTGTTCATGCTCTTGACAACTAGCACCATCATCCATAAATTCCGTCTCTTGACTGTCAGCAAATTCTTCTCTTCTTCCTATTTTTAAGCCTTTAACTCCCTGTTGAACATCTACCAACATTCCTGCTTTTGGTATAAATAAGTTCTCCCTAGCTTAGTGGGGAAGGAGGCTTCCTCACCTCACACCAACAGTGTTTTTCTCATTCCCAAGTTCTCTTTGGTGCCTTCTTAGATTTGGAAGGTGATCTTCCCAAATTATCTAATTTTAGGTTTTCAACTTTAGGACAGTATAAATACATTGGAAAATGAAAGCATGGTTTCCATCAAGAAAAGAGGAAAATTATTTTTTCCTACCCTCACTGGAAATTTAGTTCCTTATTGAAATATTGTTGTTAGCATAGCTACATTTAAGTAAGAGCTTTTTAATTTCATGGTACATAGATTCATATCCAGAATGTCCAAAAACTTCATGGATTACGTTTTTCCCTCATGAAATAAAGAGCCATCTAGAGGAAAACTTTCCTCCAGTGATTCCAAGTCCATCCCATCTCCCAATTTCTCTGAACATCAAGGAGAATTGAGACTGCCTGAGGTCTAAGCCAAGAAGAAAGAGGAGACTGATCACAGAAGATGGAACTAAAAGTTTGTCAGTAGTCAGAAGGAAAATATGGAGGCAGATTTTCACAGATCCATTTGCTTCTTTTTTTTTTTTTTTTTTAACTATTTGCCAGGTCACAAACACTTCTACCACAAGGGAGAAAAGTTACCATAGCTTCTACCTGCTCATGACCAATCCTAAAATTCTGCCTCTTATTTTCCATAGAAGATAGAGAAGAGGACACCTAAAAGAGGTTTCTGTTTTGGGTGTTTTTTGTTTGTTTTTTAAATTAGGAAACTTAAAAAAAAGCACAATTATTACAATTTACTAGCCACTTAAATAAAAATCTTGTTTGGATGATACATTTTACTGTCCTGTGTCTAAAAGAAAGCTATGCAAAGGTGAGATTCCTTTGGACTGTCAGTCCCTTGTCACCTGCGTGGTAGCATCTGCTCCTTGTAGCCTCTCACCATCTGTTGTCTTGCTTTGTCACCTCTTCTAAGGTTTTGCCACATCAGAGCTGTCCTCTTATTGTTCACCTGTTCATCTTTGTTACTATACGTCAAGTTTCAGGGCTTGTCAACTGCTACTACACTTAATGTATTGGTCAGTCCAACTAATATTAATGGGCTTTACTGGCTCTTGTTGCTACGAAAAGAGAGACATTTCAAATAACTGACTGAATCTTTTCAAGTCCCACATTATTTTGAGGTTCAACTCAAGTAGTGCTCTTCATCATCCAGGTAGTTCTTGTGTCTCCACTTATCTTATCTTTCACTTTTAACCTACCAGATATCATTCCAGCTATTAATACTCATCTGCTGACTTGTAGCATCTGATTAGAGTTCTTGTGTCTAACCTTCAAGGCTAGAGGGCAAATATACAATTTAATGTTTGCCATTGCTTTCTTAGGATAAGTAAGCAATAGAAGACCTAGTGGTATAAATAAAATGATGTCCCTGAATACACTTGACTCAAGTGAACCCAACCAATGAATTTTAATTCTTTCTATAGACCAGCAGTAGAAATTTAGTGATGTAAATGATCAATTTTTTAATCAGTAGATTCTTACCAAAGGAATTGACCATGCCTCAGCAACTTTTCTGTAGTTTATTCATCTTTATCTGTAAAGTAATTGAAAAACACTGATGAATCTGGTCGTGGTGGATAATGTCTAGAGCACTAATTCCAAGATGCATGTCTACTTGATACTTAAAAATAGGTTTACCTCCATATGCTTAATGGGAAAACATGTTCAAAACTCAAATGTCTGTTGGTTTACTAACATATCTAGAGCCTCCCAGAGGGGTGCATTTAAACGAGAGCCACCATTTCATATTCGATGTAATAAAAGTCCTTCATGACATTTCTTTAGGAACCACAGTTTTCTTAGTGCATTGATCTGAAAGTGTCACTTATGTGGGATTGCTCAGCATGTCAATAGAGGGAAGTTGGAGGAGTTCTGGAAAGATGTGGGTGTGTGATAACCTATTGCCATCAGATGAGAAGATACAGATAGGATGGCAAAAAAAAAAAATCCTTCCTCTGTATTCCCAGCACTTATTAGAGAGCCACAGTGATGTTTTCCTTGGCAGGCTTGTAGAGCTTTTATCAGCCAGTGGGGTCTCCAGTCTAAAATTTATGATGATTTGAGAGACTCACAGGAGCCTGTACTTAGTGCTTTAAATAAATTCAAAATGATAGTTTTTCTCTCCTGTGAATTTTCATTATTGAAATTATTAAAGGGACAGTAAACTTTCCTGGACCGTGTTGCTTATTTATCTCCTATGAAGGTTGAAAATCAAATTCCTATGTTTGTTCTCATTTTGTTTTTTGAATATTGTGGAAGACATAGAAAAGGCCTCTGATCTCTTGCAAAAGAGAATGACATCACTTGAATTTACTTCTGCTTCTCTCTGTCACACACATGAACAGCAACAAAACATCTGGGTTAGCAAGGAAGAGCAGCTAGATGAAAAATAACACATGTCATAAAATGCTCTCTTTGATCAGTGATCTTTATCTGTCAGATATAGATCAAATACTGCATGTATGTGTATATATTACTGATGCTCCGTCTACCTGATTCTTTTTCTGCATAAAAAGAGCAGATTTATCCAGACTCTTAGAGGCTGGATTACTCAATTACTGGATTACTCAATTACTCAACAGTCATGAGTAATTGCCACGTTGCCCCTTCCTCTTGTGTTCTGCAAATGGTAAGCTTTCTTTTAATCTTGAAAATTAAGAGTATACTATGTCCACGTGATGTTATTTTGAAAATCCTGTAGCTGAAACCATATTTATTTTGGGAGATATTGCTAAGAGACCATGGGGACTTGTGAAAAAAAAATTGGCAAATGTGAGTTAATTTAATTCCTTAAAAAAGAATGATTTTAATATTCTAATGTGTATATTCAATTCCTGAATTTGAGCTTCTAAGCCTAAGCTCTTTTCTCCCTAAACCCCAGGAGATATTTTCTCTCTCTTACCTTGTTTAAGTGTAATAAAAGGGAAGTGTGTTTGCTCCACTTCCTCAACTCAGTGATTCTGCTACTAAATTAGACGGAGTTCACGGATCAATTCCTAGTCTCAGAAAAAAAAGAATAAATAAATATACGTATAAAATAATCATCATCATATACAAAGTAAATGATACTCAATACCATAGTTGCCATGGGGACTATGAAAGAAAAAGGGAGTTTTTCTAAAGGAGAAAAACTTTTCATTTGACTGTAATGTGTACTACATATTCAAGCATGTATTATGATTTTTTTTCTTATGAATATATTCATAATATTTACAACCAAAGAAAGAATTCGTCACCTGTGGCTATTTTCTCATTAGACATGCACTCTGCAATTGGATGATAGTCAGTAATATGGTCTTTAGAGTAACAGGTATCTGGGCTGGTGAACCAAATCCAGTTCAGCAGGTATTTATCTTGCACTTGCTAAACCACATACATTTCATAAGGTGGTAAGTTTGAGGCAAAGAGGAAAACGCTTTAGGGAGTTTTAGTTACTGTAAGATGCTCGTCTATTTAATATATAAGGACACATTTGCCGACAGATGCTTAATGGGAGAACATCAGGTTGCAAAAAACTCAAATGTCTGTTGGTTTACTAAAATAGCACCCAGAACAATGCATGAAAACAAAGATCCACCATTTCGCATTCAATTTAAGAAAAAACATTCATGTCATTAAATAAATATCTGTGATTTAAGAAGTTGGTAAGAATGGTTTTATTGGACTTTATTTTATCTACCAACTTGACATCCACATTTTCCCCGGACGTATGAAAGCACTCACGCTCCTGGCACAGAGATTGTACAGTTTTTGCTGTGCCTTTCTCTGTGCATTTATAGAGAACCAGTCCTTTATGAAATAAACCAGTGCTCCAGTAAGTTAATCTATAATGCCAACTTTACTTAAGGTTGTTAACTTCAATAGGAAGGGAAGATAATAGGAATGAAGATCTCTTTTCCAATTAACCTTTAAAAGCTTTGTTTTATGCAGCCCATAGTTCAGATGATATAAGTGAAACAGTCCTATAAAAATAATGCTTCCAGTACCCTTTTCTTCCACTCTGCTTCCATATAACATTTGTCTTGAGTTGAGCTAAACAGTTAATACTTCCAGTCACCATATATAGTGGAAGGCTTAAAGAAATAAGTATTATAGAAGGAGGATCAAGTTAAAACAATACTGTAAGATTTTTTAAATGAGAAAATAATTGAAAAATATCTCATCATGCCAAGTTGGCCTTTAGGTATATACAGACAATTCATTCTTCTCTAGGGAAGTTCTAGCGAACTTTCCCCACAGATCAGAGCGTCCATCTTTTCTGTCTTTTTATTTTTTAAGATCATCGTTTGCTCCGGATACACCCTTTTGAGAAAGAGGTGCGAGGAGAAGTAAAGAAGGTCAACCTCAGCCCTCCACCTTCAATGGTTTTGATTCAAGCCGTCAGCTCAGACTTCATCTTATTCCTATGCACAAGTATAAGGCCAACATCCCCAATTAGTTACTTAGGACATAGTGTGTTTGAAACAACTGGTGAGATTGTAACCAGCATAGACCCTACAGTGGCATCTTATAGGTGAGGCAACTGTGGCCTGGAAGTCTCAGGCTTTGTCGAAGCCTGGACTCTGTGTTAGCTACTATCACACCCCCTTTATAAAGTTTCCAGAGTTCCCTCTAGGGGCAGATGTAGAGCCAAGTACATTTTCCCACAACAGCTCTGTTAACAGATTTCTGTTCCAGTATTTCCAAATTCAGAAAAGAATATAGAATTTCTGGCAAGGTAGTTTGCTATAGCTAGTGGCAGCATCTTTCAGTATTATGATAAAAAAGAGATAAAAAAAGAGATCAGTGATTGCTCATTTATTCACTCACTAACCATTTAATAAACTGCTACAACACTGCTTGAAATAGGGTTGTCAGCAAAGGCATGTGTAAGAGATAACATTTGATCAGAGACCTGAACAAGAAGGATGGAGCCTTGAAATGGGGAGGACATTCTAGGCCATGTAAACAACAAACATAAAGCACCGTGGAACAAATGTGTCCTCTATACCTGGGGTTTAGAAGATGAGGCATGGGGAATTCCCTGGTGGTCCAGTGGTTAAAACTTGGTGCTTTCACTGCCGAGGGCCGGGGTTCAATCCCTGGTCCAGGAGAAAAAAAATAAAAGAAGAAGAAGAAGAAAAGAAAGAAGAAGAAAAGAAAAGAATTGTTATATCTAAAAAAACCCCCCCAAAACTGAAAATTCTATCCTACTCTAAACATCTCCCATTGTGAAAATGGGGAGTGGGGACAGACAAAGGACAAAAGTCATCTCTATATATAGTCTGCAATAGAAGGTATTGATCTGTCAGGGCCAGGAGCATGTCAGTTTTATACATAGCAGCGAACTGGATTGGTGCACAGCAGATAGTCTTGTTCGATACTAATAAATGATAATCAGAAAAGAAAAAGAAGATGAGGCATGGAATCGAGTGCTGTGCTTTAGAACTGTTCACAGTGAGATGTTATGAGATCCAGTGGAGATGTCTGTAAAGCAGTTTCACCAAACAGGCTGAAGCTCAGGGGAGAATTCAAGGCTGGGGATAGACGTTTAATGATCCAGGAGCATATAGGTGACATTTCACTGGATGAGATCTCCTGAAGGTAGAATGTCAGTGGAGAAGGAAGTGATTACTGCTCACTTGGTTGTCTTCAATAGTTGAAGTTCAGCAAAAAGAGAGGAGACAGCAGTGGAGACTGGAAAGGAAAGTAAGGAAAAAAACAAACGAGAAGAGGATGACCTGGAATCCAAGTCTGACAGAGTTTCGAGGATAAAGGGGTACCTAGCAATGCCTGTGTGCTGAGAGGCCATGTACTCTGAAACCTGGGAATTCAGCATGGGATTTGGTAAGGCGGAGGTGTGGCACTGACAGGAGTGTTTTCATTGGATAAAAGTCTGACTGGATTAGGCTTGAGGGAGACGGAAATAAGCAAGTGGAGGTTGACATATTAGAAATTCCTTGGAAGAGTTTTTCAGTACGAGAGAGTAGGAAAATTGTTGGTAGCTGGAGGGAGACATGACATTAAAGGGAGGTATTTATTTAGTGAATGTTGTTAGAGACTTTTCAACAAATTTCCTGTAAAATTTAATAATTTAAAATAAATGACTATACATTTTTATAGTCATTTGTTGCTGGAATTTTAAAAATTTATTTTGTTGAAGTATAGTTGATTTACAATGTTGCGTACAGCAGAGTGATTCAGTTTTATACACACACACACATACACACACACACTCTCTTTTTCATATTCTTTTCTATTATGGTTTATCACAGGATATTGAATACAGTTCTCTGTGCTATACAGTAGGACCTTGTTGTCTGTCTATTCCATATATAATAGTTTGCATTGCTTGCTATAAATTGAATCTTGTGCACCATCAGACACAAAGAAGTTTCCTAAAGTTTTCTTAAATTTATGGGATATCAAGTTTAAAATAAATCCTAAAGATAGAATAATCTTGGATTAATCTTGGATGTCCCTGGTGCAATGCAGGGGACATGGGTTCGAGCCCTTGTCCAGGGAGATCCCACATGCCGCGGAACAACTAAGCCTGTGCACCACTACTACTAGGCCTGCACTCTAGAACCCACGAGCCACAACTACTGACGCTGCATGCCACAACTGTTGATGCTGCGTGCCACAACTACTGAAGCCTGCACACCTAGAGCCTGTGCTCCGCAACAAGAGAAGCCACTGCAGTGAGAAGCCCGCGCACCACGATGAAGACCCAAACACAGCCAAAAAAAGATAAATAAATAAATAAATTTATAAAAAAATTTAAAAAAAAAGAATCTGACCTCTTCTCAGGCCAACATCCCTGCCTGTAAGGCAGCACATTGCATCTTTGGACATACCAGAGTCAAACACAAATTCTTCGTGTGTACCGAACAGAAATCTATGTTCTTGTAACTTCATTCGGATGTCCTAGTTTTACCCATTGGGCCACGCAAAGGTTGTCTGTCTTCTGGTGCACATAAGGTGACCCTGGTATCCTTGGCACTTCTCTTTTACAGGCCAACACTCCCATCCCCCATCCATTCTTTGTATAACATGCTTTCAGATCCCTTCGCCAGTCTGACAACCATTCCTTTCCAGTGGCCCAGGTCCCACATACAATGGCATAACCGGCAGCTTTCCTCTGCGGAACTTCAGCTCTCCTAAAAATGACTCTCCTATTCAGTCACTTAAGACTATCCGGAATCCAAATGAACAGGAATTGAACAGCCTGGGCGAGGTGGGGCATGGCGGTGGGGAGGAAATGAGTGTATTTCTGATCTAAAATATTGGTAAAAGAAGTTAATGAGAAGGTGAGTGGGTGCTTCTTGGTGGAGAGTTTGGTTTAGAGGAGCCAGCACTGTTGTCCTCTCCTGACCTTCGTGATTACGGATCCCTTGTTTGTGGGACCCCATGTTATGTATGTGCTGAGAACACATCCAGATGCTCACACAGTGGTCATGTATAATTTTCACAACCCTGTAAGCAGACGTCTCTAATCTCTGCTTAGTAAATGAGGAAATAAAGACCCAGAAACTCTGGGTAAATTGTCCAAAGTCACCTGGTTTGAAAGTGGCAGCTTTGACATTAAAGTCAAAGTCTGTCTGACTTCAGAGTCTCTCTTAGACTTGACCTGGATACTTGGCAATGTACTTGGGTCACAGGCTTGGAGCACTTTGGATGTTTTCCTCTTTCTGTGATTCTTTAAGATGTGTCATTTCTTAACACATTTCATTATATTATATTTTTTATTATGGTATGTGCTTCATAGTACTATACTAGTCAGATATTTTATTATCTAAAATATTTCATTATATTCTTTTGTTGAGCACCTTCTCTGGGTCTACACTATTCAAGCCTCTGTGGAAGGTGCTAAGATGGGAAAAACTCAATCCCTGACCCAAAGAGGTTGATGGCTCTGTGGAAAAGATAACCCAAATAATTATGCAAACTCTTACATATAGAATGGATAAACAATGAGGTCCTAATGTATAGCCCAGGGAACTATATTCAATATCCTGGGATAAAGCATAATAGAAAAGAATATGAAAAAGAAGGTATATATGTGTATAACTGAGTCACTTTGCTCTACAGCAGAAAGTAACACAACATTGTAAGTCAACTATACATCAATAAAAATTTTTTTAATCACATAAAAATAATTGTATAAGGCAAAATATGATGGATGATCCTGAAGAGGGGTGAGGGGCACTAATAACTTCTCTTGTCTCTAGATCTGTATGGAGGTGGGGAGGGCATGATCAGGTGGAAGACCTTGACATTCTTGATGAACAATGTGAGATGAGTTTCAAAGGATGAGTGAGTGAGATTGTTCATGGAGGGGTGGCATATCCACATCTCGAAAACAGCATATGCAATGGGGTAGAGGTGGGAAACCTTAAGATAAGTCAGAGTATATCTAATAATTCAGTTTAGCTAGAGAGAAGGATGCATCCTGGAGGTCAATGACAAACAACTTAGGAAAGCCAGGACCATACTGACAAAGGTATGACTGTTATTTTGCAGCTGGTAACAGGAAACCATACAGGATTTTTTTTTTTTTTAAATAATGACTTCAGTACATATAGGAGGCTTATTGTTTTTTGGGTTTTGTAATTTTTTGTGGTTAAGAGAAACTACACTTGTAATTATTATAAGAATAATTAATTATTTTTGTCTTTTTTGACACTCCATGGAACTATTTAACAGGTAGGAATAGGTAATATGCTATGACCTATTTGGAATTGATGGATTTTTGCCCCATCAATTTCTTAAAAGTGTTCTTGTAATCTAAGATCTTGTTTGTTATATCTTCAGGTGATTATTTTATAAGATGAACACAATTTACAAAGTTATTGGTGATAAAAAATAAATAAAATTTATTTTATTAGTTCTGATTCCCCTGTTGAGTGAAATATACTTTTATACATTAAGACTGTAGGTTTAAACTAGCAAAAACAAACAAACTGGTGAAATATGAAAGACTGTGTATGAGAAAAAGTAATTGATTCAACTAAGATTTGCTAAATCCTTTATTTCATTTTGAATTAATATTCTAGGTGAATAACTGTATTTCATGTTTAGTTAAGAAAACCACACTAAATTATCACATGGTCCTTTGCTGTCCCCTGACATCCCTCAGGATCGGTAATATGACTCTTGCTTGACTCAAAAGTTGTCAGATATTAATGGCAGTGTGAATTGATGGATAAAATGTTGACTGCAGACTTCTCAGACAAAAGGTTCCTATTCAGTTCTATTTTTGTACCTTTCAAATTATAATTTATGCTGCACACCTCTGTCTGTTTAGATCCATTTATTACCCAAACTCATTTTTGTGATTAATTTTCTGGTAAGAGGATGAAAATTTTTCACATTCATTGGTTTTTATTTAAAGCTCACAGAAGATAAGAACTTAAAATCAAGTAGATTCATATTAAATTTCCTGATAGGAAATGGTTTTCTGAGATTACTAGTAGACTTTTTTCAGATAACCAAAACTATTACTAGACCATAGCGTTATTACATATTTCTTCAATAATCTCATGCAGTGGCTATCAGATACTCCCAATCTCTGTTAAAAAGAAGGATTGAAATCGAAACATTTAAAACTCTGGGCTTTCCCAGTTTTGCTTTTGCCGTCTACTAGCTGAGTAACTCTCTGCTTACTATGTGGCTGTAGAGGGATAAGATGGCTGTCTTGGAAGATGCTGTTAGTGCTGGGTGCCCTCCCGGGGGGCCAACTGGATGAATCTTTTCAGGACAGTACCCCCAACCCACCCCTGCCCAGGCCTGTATGGATGCAGAGTAGGGAGGGAGCTTCTTTAAAACATGCCTGCACACCTCCCCCTGATGCCCCTAAAGTTTGCCAGAACTGCAAGAGGAGGAAGCCTAGGCATGTGTGTTTTGAAAGAGCTCCGCTGGTAATCTGGTCTCTCTGCTGTAACTCACCCCTCCCTCCTCAGTCATCACCGGCATCCATAATGGCCCTCAGAGAGGATGTATCTTCCTTCCTTGTACTAGATGCTTCTTGACCTTCCTTGTACCAGAAACCGTCAACCACTGGTCAAGCCTCTTATTGGCTGTCCAATTTATATCTACTCAGGGAGTGAAGCCATAAAACAATTCGGACAAAAGAACCTGTAGAATACTTCCTGCCTTTCTGTGTGATACTGTATCACAGATCATTTCAATTTTAGAATATTTTACACATTGTAAATTGTCATCTGTATGGAAGTGATCTATTTAATCCAGTACAGTGTAAGACTCTTCGAGGCATAGATCACATCATACATTTCATTGTTTTTATTTCCTAGCACAGAGCCTCAGCATAGCAGTTATTTAAAAGTTTCTATGATTTTTGTTGTTGACACTGATGTTTGATTCTCTACTGTCTACCTTTAGCACTCAGTTTGGTTTGAGGCATCTGTATCTAATGCAGTAGATGGGTGGTTCAAGTTACAGAGTCTTGAAAGCCAAATAGATTCGTTGTCTGTAGGTTCAAAATAAAGGATAAAAGTGGAACATTTAAAAAATTCTGTGGCATTTGTCTTTAAGATAGGTGACCAATAAAATGTTGATATCAGTATTCCTAAACAAAACAGCACATACAAACCCAAGATAGGAGTTTGTACCTACTTGCCTCTTTCATTCAGGGTGACCATCCACCTAACTCTTAAGTTGATGTAATATCCTCATAATCATAATTTAAGGTAGTTGAGCTCCATGTGGCATAAAAGGAGTTACTTCCAGACAATATGTCTGACCTAAAAAACATTTCTGTGATTACTGATGGAACCCTGGTATCTTAGCATCTTACACATCGAGTGAGAGAGACATTCTAATCTCTCACAGCAATATTGCCTGTATGAGAGAGGATGTGGGAAGGAAAAAAAAGAGATGATATTAAGTAAGAGGAACTTGCCCAAGAGATTGTTCCCTTTATGCTCCTTTCTGCCTGAGTAGCTTACCCCTTAAAAGTAGCACTAGTTGGCACCCTTTTCATTATTCTACAGGCATCCTCTACTTTTCCGCAAGTAATTATTTGGTGTAACTGAACTGGATTTTCTCTAATCCTGGTTTTTTGAAATGCTCCTTCTTTTCAATGATATCTATCACAGTGAAAATTTGGAACAACCTAAATATCTAATTAAATACAGCTGTTCAATTAAATACACCTAGTTAGGTGTTCTGGTAAAAGATTGTGAGGAAGGATATTTTCATTTTATATCTCTCCCTGAGACTTACCGAAAGTAACAAAAAAGAACGTAAAAATAATGGAAAACAATTTAACTTTGGTAAACTTGAAAATACTAGTCAAAATCCAACCCCCAACTCCCCCCACGGACAAAAAAATGTCTGCCAAATAATAGTGACATTTGGATCATTGAGAAGGACATTGAGAGCCAACACACACTTATTCAGAGCTCAAGCAAGGCATGGGCTTCTCGAAAGGGAAACATTGGGCTTCCCTGGTGGCTCAGGGTTTGAGAGTCTGCCTGCCGATGCAGGGGACACGGGTTCGTGCCCCGGCCCGGGAAGATCCCACATGCTGCGGAGCGGCTGGGCCTGTGAGCCATAGCCGCTGGGCCTGCACGTCCGGAGCCTGTGCTCCACAACGGGAGAGGCCACAACATTGAGAGGCCCACGTACCACAAAAAAAAAAAAAAAAAAAAAAAAAAAAAGGAAGCATCATGGTCCTGAAATAATTCTTTACAAAGATTCCCTGGGTGTGGCAAGCCATTGTAGATGTGGAGAATGTTCTTATTCAGACCTGTTTCTTCACTGAAGCACATCAGAGAATCAGGTTAAAGAAAAAACCATAAAGATACTTTTATTCTCTTTGACCTATAATAACTAGAGCTTAGCTGTTTATTGAAATATTAATATGCCATCAAATGGGGTTTCTGTAGGAATTTAGGGATGATTCAGTATTATGAATGTTATTAATATAATTTATTATAGTAATAACTCAAAGAAGAAAAACCAAATACTCATCCAAATGCAAAATAAGTTATACAAAATTGGCACTTAATTCTGATTTTTAAAATATCTTCATAGTGTGTGTATAGCCAGCATCAGGCCTAATAAGTTTTAGTCAGCAGTCACATACCAGCCAATTCAATCAAACAAGAATTAAAAAAGATAAATATTTGAATTGTTATGGCAAACATCATAAGTTGCATTAATATGAATGGATGACTGGAAAACACAAAGGCAATTGGAAACTGTTAAAAACAGTAACAGAATTCGGTAGGCAGTAGGTTCTAAATGTGGAAGAATTGTATAAGGAAATATTTGAACACCCTTTTGAGGCATATGTAAAAGAGAATTTGACTAAACTAAATATATACCCTTTCTTGGACAGGAAAACTCAACTGTAAAGATGTCAGATCTTCTTAAATTAACCCCAAATTTCACTCTTCAGAAAGATATTAGCAATAATTTTTTAAAAATTTGAATTAATCAAAATGATATTCGTTAAAAAGTACACATTATATTAATATCCAGAAAAAAATTTGAGAAAGAATCGAGTCATGAGGGAAGACTAGTTCTACCAGATATTGAAATATATTTAACAACCACAGTAATTCAGACAGATAGATCCTGGAGCAGAATATATAGTCCAAAATAGGCTCATATATGTAAGAGATCGATATTCATTAAATCATTTGGAGACAATTGGATGACCATGGGGAACAGGGAGGGAACCAGTTGACTTATTTCCTTATGTCTTCACACCTCACACGCACAAGTGCGGGTGCACACATACACACACACACACACACGCAGACACACACACAATTTCAAGTAGACCAAAGGTTTAAATACATTTGTTTGAAATTGACACTTTGTAGGCAAACATCACTTGATTCCTGGCAACTTCACATGGCTTAACTCACATTTTAAAACATGAAACCACATAATTAAAAGATATTATAGAGGTTTAATTTTTTCTTTTATAATCTAGTCCTGGGGAAATCCTTTCTTGTCAAAAACTCAGAACCAAAAAGGGATTGATTTGTACATTTGAGTATGTAATAATATCTGCATAACAAAGTGTGTAACTATACAAAAAGCAAATGAAAAGATGGGAGAAGAATATGTCAGATATATAACAAAAGTTATATAATTTTGTAATCACAAAGGTCTTTATAAATCAGTACAAGAAAATCAGCCAGTAGAAAATGGACAGAGGCCATAAGAAAACATCTGCATTTAGGCATCCAAGTAAAGATGCATATAAACATCCAGTCAGCAATTTTGTTTCTAGGATATTATCCCTTGGCTGTATTGTACATGCACTTGTATGCAAAGCTATATTACAAAATTGTTGATTGCAGCATTTTTGGCTATATATATATCTATACCCTAATTTATATATAAATACACATATATAAACATCCATATATATGTATTTATATATATATATATATATTTATAAAAATATAAAAATTCTAATTTTCCCTATAGGGAGTTTCTTATAAATAGTAAAATATATCCATATGATGAAATATTATGCATCCATTTTTAAAATGAGGAAGATTTGTATTGGTGTAATGTGAAGATGCAGAAGCGTATGTAACACTTTGATCCCAGAAGTACTCTGCATATGTAAGAGGGTGTGAGCATATATAAATATTACATTATTATATTAATAAACATTATATTAAAAAATGTAAGGATAACCAAGAATCTGTTAATATTTATTAACATCAAGATAAATTAAGTAGAAAAAATTAGAGTATAATATGATTTTATCTGTGGTCTCATTTTCCTTCTCTCTCTCACACTATATTTATTGAAACTTATGTGAGACTGTTGTAAGTGCTTCATATGGGTTTATCTTATTTAAACCTCATGACAACCCTAAAGCAACCCCAAAGAAGGCTTTTATTAATGTGTTCCCAGTTTAGCCAGGATTTGAAACCAGGCAGTCTGGCTTTAGAGCTTATGTTCAGAACCCTTAGGCAATCATGCTCTCCTGTACCTATGTGCATAGAACTCCATCACACAAATTCACACAGAAAAACTGTTTGGAAGAATATAGCTTTATAGTCTCTGGGTAAGATCATATAAGTAGTTGTTTTTCCTTATAATTTTTCTCTATATATTGTTCTACAATGCATGTGCATTTTTTGCATGACATTTTTAATAGGGTGTTTTTATTTAAATCATACTTCTGTATGTCAGTTACACATTCTGTGGCCATGATATGACTTTACTGTATTAACTATCATTTTTGTTTGTTTGTTTGTTTTTTGCGGTACACGGGCCTCTCACTGTTGTGGCCTCTCCCGTTGCGGAGCACAGGCTCTGGACGCGCAGGCTCAGTGGCCATGGCTCACGGGCCCAGCCACTCCGTGGCATGTGGGATCTTCCCGGACTGGGGCACGAACCTGTGTCCCCTGCATCAGCAAGCAGACTCTCAACAACTGCACCACCAGGGAAGCCCGCAACAGGTTTTATTCTTTTTAAAAAATAAAAAGAATCTCATTATCCCCCATGATTGTGAATAGCCTTCCCAGCCAAAGCTTGATTTCATTTAAAGAAAAGACAAGAAAATCTCTTTTTAATGTATGAAAGATTAGGATTGACAATTGAAAGCTGGCATTTTATGTATTCCTCAATTTGTTTTTAAAAAGCCCTTCTTGTATAAAAAGATTAGTGTAAAACATATTTGCTTTGCTCACAGTCTGTTTTCCGTAGATCTTTTGCTAATGCTCAATTATTAAGTCAAATTGTATCTCCATTTCCTCTGCTTGCTTTGAGGGTTATCTACTCATCTTAACTATTATTGGACTAAATAGGAATTAGATTTGGGGAAACCCAGAGACAAAGCCGGATTTTTCCACTGATTTTTGACTGTCGGCTTCAGGAGAGTGTAAGATAATTTCCATACTTCCTCTAGCTCATTTCAGTAGGAAGGTCAAGAATATGGCCATCTATTTTTATACTGGCTGTGACCCAAAGTATCTTGTCAAGGTTTTGAAAGCCCTTTGGTCTGTGTGTCACTGTGTCACTTGGAAATACCTGTGTCTTTTGGGGAGAGCCACCATTGCGTAGTAGTGATTCTTTAGTTACCTCTGACAAATTTAGGAATGTATACCTTAGAAGTTATTTTGATGGAAAAATGACCAGGTATAGAGACGTGAACACACCAAGTTGCAAAGGATTAATCATCAAGAACCTAGCGTATAATGTACTCTTGGGAATTGATTGAAACAAACAAAAAATAACATCATATAACTATATGAGAGAGTTGTCCTGTGCATAACAGAACTCAAAAATCAAAACCCGAGTATGTGCTAATAGTTCTGCAAAAAATGCCTACTAATCAGTTATTCTGTGTCTGTGCTGTGAGCTGTGGCACCCTAACATGTTGCCTCCTCTGGATCACCTGCAAATCCTCTTATGCATGACAATTTTTATTTATTTTGGATATACCCTAAAGCTACAGAATGTGAATATATATCAAAAACTGCACACAGCAAACAGCTAATATGGATTAGATTTAACATTAGTAGAGAAGGACAGGTTGGTACATATTAAAAGAAGAAAGAAAAGAAAAGAAAAGAAAAAGAAAGAAAGAGAGAGAAAGAAAGAAAGGAAGGAAGGAAGAAAGAAAGAAAGAAAGAAAGAAAGAAAAAGAAAGAAAGAAAAGAAAGAAAGAAAAGAAAAGAAAAAAAAACACAGTAGGAACAATTAAATAGCTGACTGGTTACCAGAAAGACATGCACAGGCATGTTTGCATATTAGTCAAAGTCCACTTTGTTCTTATTTGGTGGATTATGCAAGAGTCGTTTCCCAGAACATTACTGATAATGCTGCAGGAGTTATAAGAGAAACTTTGGTTAAACTGTGTATTTTTAAAGAGTTTATATTCACATCAAGTTGCTCAGATGGAGAGTAATAATAATATTAATAAAATTTACCATAGATTAAGTACTCATTATCTTCCAGGCCCTTTGCTGTATATTTTACACAGGTGTTGACCGTTTAACTCCCCAGCAACCCTGTGAGGTAGCTGTTACTACTTTCCCCATTTTAGAGCTAAGGAAACTGGTGCCCAGATAGGTTAAGAAACTTGCGCAAGGTCACACAGCTAGTAAGTGCTAGGAAACCTAAGTTGTTCTGACTCCACAGAACATGTTTATTCCCATGACATTGAACTCTAAAAATGGAAAGACATCTTAGATGATGGCTGATCTATATTGAGATGCAATATCACTGCTCTCTTGACTGTTATCGGCAATTAACATAATGGCATTATCATACAAATATTTTAAGGGTCTAAAGCACTGGGTTTTTTTAAAAAATAAATTTATTTTATTTTTTTCCTTTTTGGCTGCATTGGGTTTTCGTTGCTGCGCATGGGCTTTCTCTAGTTGCTGCGAGCAGGGACTACTCTTCGTTGTGGTGTGCGGGCTTCTTATTGCGGTGGCTTCTCTTGTTGCGGAGCACGGGCTCTAGGCATGCAGGCTTCAGTAGTTGTGGCACATGGGCTCAGTAGTTGTGACTCATGGGTTCTAGAGCACAGGCTCAGTAGCTGTGGTGCACAGGCTTAGTTGCTCCGCGGCATGTGGGATCTTCCCGGACCAGGGCTTGAACCCGTGTCCCCTGCATTGGCAGGCAGATTCTTAACCAGTGCGCCACCAGGGAAGGCCCTAAAGAATCGGTTTTTAAACTTCGTTTGGGTAAGAGTCACATGAGGAGTGTGTCTAAGCCTTGTCTGAGAGGTTCTCAAGCAGGGTTGAGCTTGGGGACACCTTTGCCATACAAAGGTGTTGACCTATTTCTTAGACACTCTCCAAAGTCATGTGCAAATTTATAAATATATATATGTTGTGGATGTATATAGCTATGATATGTGATATATAAAAATATTATATATATATATATATATATATATATATATATATATATCAACATAGTAGATATTGTCTCTCTTCATTCTTCCCCCATTCTGTGGCTCAAGTTGTCATTACAAACTGGTGTCAGTGTCCACTTTCACAGGTCGGAATCAGGAGATTCTTGCATCTGGGCCTTCTTGTCATTTCTTACTGAGAAGCTGTAATTGGTAAAGAGATGACTTGGAGCTTGGATGAATATTGTTAAAGTTTTACCTTTTCCTTCTTTTTTTTTTTTGTAAATTTAAAATATATTCTGTGGTTCCAACAGGTGATACAGAGCTTCAGCAAGAGTCTGCTGTGTTTGAAAATGAACCCGTTCTGTTCCTTAGTCCTAGAACTCAGCCTTCTGGGATAAATGTTATTTTAGGATAGGCAGGTGCTATTATCGCAATTAGTTTGTTAATCTTAGTCCGTTTTTTTAAAAAAATGATTGACCTGATTCTCAAACATATGTATTAGAGTACTAGGGTAATGGACTTTTATAGGGAAATCCTCAGCAAATTCATACAGAAAAGTTATTATTTATGAAAGTCCCAAGGTTACATGCTTAACATTTTTTGAGGATGAGCTTTCTAAAAGCTTCCTGAACATTTATTTCCATATTCAAAATTGGAGAGTGGTAGTTCGGGGCTATCACAGGGAAGGAGAATTGTGAGAAATGGAATCCAACCTACTTTTTCATTCTTTCTCTCTAGTATAGTTTCCTAAACCACCTCTAACTCACCCTTAGAAAGTCTTCCTTTCTTTATTTCTCATTACCAGAGGCAACTGACCAAGATGTTGTCTAATTAGAGCAACTGATGATGAGGTGTGAATGACAGAAACACCTACCCTTCCCGTTAGGTGTTTACATTCCTGAAATGTTTATTAGACCAAAGATCTCACCCTGCTTCAGAATTTGTGGCTGAGATATGTTTCACTGGTGTACTTTCCCTGCCTACTCTAGGAAGCCAAATGACTAGGAAGACACACCAACACACAAAACCCATTTAACACAAAACAACAAAGAGCAAAATTCATGGAATCAGTTTTATTTTATAGTTTTTGGCATTACATTAATTGATTCTCTTTATCTCTGCTCTCTTCCCTTTTAAGTGAACTCTTCAACCTCTGGCAGTAAGTGAGCTGTCCTTAGGGAAAGACTTTTCCTTCAGCTCATCTCATAAGAAGGGAACATGCGTGCTTTCTTCTCTTGTTAGGATAAAAAGGTATATACATGTAAAAATTAAATATATTTTCCCCTTCATCCTGCAGCTCTTATTAATGTCTTTGAAGGACTGTAGGTGTGTGGCTGTAACTTCGAGGATGCTGCAGGATTCACACACACACATATATACACTTCATTTTCTAAGGAATCTCAGAGCTTTCTTGTTTCTGCGCAGTGAGTTTTCCTTTCTTGTTTTGATTTTCTTTTCTGATGTGCCATCTAAACTAGAGTTCATTGACAAGGCCGTTGTTTAAAAAGCAAGACTAGTAATGGATACTTTGTTTCCCATTCTTAAGCAATCTCAGAAGACAAGAAAACAGCCTTTGCATTAGGTATATTGGGTTAAGAGGAACCTCAGAACTGAACACATTGTAAGGTAAAGTTTGCTGGTTAAATTTATTGCAACTAGGTAGCTGAGATAAATTGTCAATTGAAAAAAATCTCTGTATTCTTACATGGGTCCCAAAAGTCCAGATTAAGAGACAGATTAAAGGAGTAATTTGATTTCTGAGCCAGACCCTTCCCTTCTCCTAGTTTTCCAACCACAGGGCTGAAAATCACCTTGTTCATCCCTTCCTGAGACTGGGCAGAGAGGTCTCACACCAGGTCGGGGCCTGATCAGGGAAAGGGTCCTGGGTAACCACTTACCTGCTGACAGTCTCCATACCGCTGTGGGGAGGAGTTGGGTTTTTTTCCTTTTCAGTGATGTGGGCAACACAGGAAAGATTTCTTTCCTTGATACTGGGGTCTAAACCTTCCGAGACAGCTCTTTATGAATTTGTAGGAGGAAATGGATCTCATCTTTTCAGTTGCCTCTGATTAGAGGAACAGTTACTAGGGTCTGTGAGTCTGACTTTCTGGTGGGAGCAGGTGGAACACACCGCCCATCCCAAATTTGCTTGAGGTGAAGGAAGAGAAAGACCCAGCACCATTCCTTGTGCTGTGAGGAGACACTAAAGATTCAAGATGGCCTCAGTGAGTCCAGCTCCTAGAGATGCTAAGTCTGGGCCTCCCCAAAAGGTCCAAGTTGACAACTTTGTTCTTCTACAACCTCTTTGTTTTCCATGGGCCTCAGTGACTTCCTCATCTACCTGATCCTAAATGCACAGGTAACTCCCTGGTTATTCTGTGCTTATGAAAGGAGCTGAAAATTATACACAGAGATGGAAGAGCACACATTTGGAATGTGACAGAGTAAATGTTATACAGATTTTGAACAATCAAATATCTATATAAAACAGGGAAAGTAATAATACTTTAACTTTTATATTATCATGTTTAGTCTTGAGCAAGAGTCGTTAAAAAGAGAGAAACTATAAGACTGTATTTTCTATTTATGTTGCTGTGACTTCATGATAATTCATTTAGTTATTGTTAATGACTAAACAATTGAAGAATTCAGTGGGGTTGTCAGACAGGGTTTAGACAACATGGAAATAATTACTAGACTTGCACTTTTTGTTTTAAAATTATTTCAGTAACAAAATTGTGAATCAGAAGAGTGACTATTAATAGACTGAAATCACTAAGAACACATCTTGATGACAGGCTAAGATCGTATTTGTATCACTTATAAATTAATGAAGGGTTGTTTATTTCATCAAAGTAGGGCCTCAAGCCATGTTTCCACAGCTGCTTTATTAGCATAGAAGGCCAAACAAACAATCTTTACCATCAGTGAGATGAGTTTTCCATTCCCAAATTGTTTTAGACTGAGCATAAGAATTTGCACTGCCAGGCTTACCTCCAAGATCCCTGAATTATGTATGGCCCTCGACTGTCACAGTATTTGAGAGTATTTGGGATGCAGCCTGTGTATATTGTTTTCTTCCTCTCTCCTGTTCTTAGCATTCCTAACACCGATTACTAACCTATGTTTCTATTACAGCTATGAAAATTAACGTCATTTTTGATAATGTAATTATTATTTAAAAAAATTTTTTAACTTGGTCTTTTCCCTTTTAAAATAAAGAGTTATTTATTTTTTAATTTTTATTCAACAATACAGCTAGACTGTATGCTAAGCACTGTTTTGTATGCTTTTTTGGGTATTATGTTATCTTCCTAGCAACCTTATGAGGCAGGCGGTATTATTATCCCCATTTTACAGATGAGGAAACTGAAAGGTGGAGAGTCTTAAGTAACCTGCCCAAGAGGTGGAGCTGGACTTAGACCAGGCATTTTGGATACATGCTGTTAACTACTGTGCCACAGAGTTTCATATAGCCTATGATCCGTGTGGTGAGTCCCACACTTGACTGTACATAAGAATCACCCAGAAGTCTTGTTAAACCAGGTTGCTGATCAAATTCTGTAGGTCTGGATTAGAGCTGGGGAATGTATATTTCTAACAAGTTCCCAGGTGATGCTGTGAAGGCACTTTGAGAACCACTGATCTATCATTGTACTGAGACCACGGGAAATAAATAGCTAATTTATTAATGTTGCTTAAGCTTCATTATAATAATTGAAAATATTAGCTTTTAGAAATAGGAGCTCTTTGCAGCTCAAAATCTTTCTGTTTAAAAATTACCCCTGGAATTCATGCTTATCTCACTATTTTAAACTCCACTTTTTTTTTTTTTTTTTTTTTTTTTTTGTGGTACGCGGGCCTCTCAGTGTTGTGGCCCCTGCCGTTGCGGAGCACAGGCTCCGGACGCGCAGGATCAGCGGCCATGGCTCATGGGCCCAGCCGCTCCGCGGCACATGGGATCCTCCTGGACCGGGGCATGAACCCGTGTCCCCCGCATTGGCAGGCAGACTCTCAACCACTGCTACACCAGGGAAGCCCTCCACTTTTTATTTAAGTAACTGCAAGCCTTATTTCACATATTTTAAAAGCCATTTTGTGAATTGCTGGTTTATATCTTTGCTTAACAATGTAATAGGATTTAAAGGTTTCTTTCATTGATTTCATTTAAAATATTTGGTATTATATTTTGGGCAAATATTTTCCCCATATGCTCTTTGCCTTTAATTATGGTTATGATTTGTTAACTGTGCATTTATTTTTATGCAATGAAATCTCTCCCTCTTCTGTTACTTTTAGGCCTAGAATATCTTTCTTCATTTAGTAAACATAGATATTGATGCATTTTTCTGGTAGTTGTTACAGTTGCTTTATTTTCTTTAATTCCCTAACCCAACTGTAATTTATTTTGGGGCAAAGTGAGGCTGTAAATGGATTTTTCTGTTTAATTTGCCTTCTCATTTTCCTTTGTCCATTCACTAAGTAATCTTTCTCATTTTTAAATAGTCTAGAGTCACTTTCAGGGCTATGTATTCCATTCCATTCTGTGGTTTGTCCCTTCTCTGTTATCACACTGTTTGAATTAATTGAGCTCTTTATTGTGTTTTAATATTCGGTAGGGTGAGACTCCAGCTCTCCTCATCAGTATGTTTATCTTTTATAACCAAGACTACCTTTGTTAAGGAGTCGGATCTCCCTCCTTTTTTTCCAGAAAACAGGTAGGAAGCTTTTTTTTTTTTTTTTTTTTTTGTGGTATGTGGGCCTCTCACTGTTGTGGCCTCTCCCGTTGCGGAGCACAGGCTCTGGATGCGCAGGCTCAGCGGCCATGGCTCACTGGCCCAGCTGCTCTGCAGCATGTGGGATCCTCCTGGACCGGGGCATGAACCCGTGTCCCCTGCATCGGCAGGCGGACTCTCAACCCCTGCACCACCAGGGAAGCCTGGAAGCTGTTTTTTTTGACAACTCAGTAAACATCACTAACTTCTTGGATTTTGGAGAAATATCTGTAGATTCAAGGCAACAGTTATAATAACTACTTGGCATTGGTACAGCAAGAGAGTTTCAGACTAAAAACATCATGAAGAAGAAAAAATATTCTTTTATCCTTCCCTGTTGCCTTTGCTTCAAGAAATGGTAAGAAGGGAGGCAAAGAATTCAGTAGAGGCGTTCAAAGTACCTGTTATATATACTTCCCCATAGGCTAGTAGAACAATCCACTAATAAAGGTCTTTGCCATTAAAGAAAACTATGAATTATGTAGGTTAGGCAAACAAAACAATGTACACTTGTATATTATTATGAGAAAGGAAAATCTATTTCATTGACAAAGAGTTAGCATGGTTTGGTTAATATTTAAAATAATGTGTAGGAAACCAAATGACACTTTATAGCACCACAAAAAACACCAAGAGATTGTTTTTCTACCACTGAGATTATAGCCTTAAATGATGAAGAGTCTCTCATAACTGCATTTGTTTGTGAAATTAATATTTGAGTCCGGCCAAGCTCTGTGTGTAGTGATGCTGTAAGGACATCTTGCTGAAAATGAGCCTGTGGTTTCTCTTCCTGCCTGATGTCCATTTGGCATCCACACTCTTTTGATAATTCCACTAAGCCTTATCCTAGAGTGCCGTGAATTGGAGGTGTACTGCCAAAAATGCTATTTTAACCACGCTTTTAATATAATTTGAAAGGTGATGAATTGGACTCAAATTGCCTCTGAATCTGTATTTTCCTGCTCTTGTGTCTTCCTGGGTCCCTTTTTCACTTCCTTCCTATCACACTTCTTTGTTGTAGCTATTTTTTAATGTGGATTTTGTTTTTTATAAGTTTATTTTCTTTATTTATTTTTGGCTGCATTGGGTCTTCGTTGCTGCACACGGGCTTCCTCTAGTTGCGGTGAGTGAGGGCTACTCTTGGTTGTGGTGTGTGGCCTTCTCACTGTGGTGCCTTCTCGTTGCGGAGCATGGGCTCTAGGCACGCAGGCTTCAGTAGTTGTGGCACGTGGGCTCAGTAGTTGTGGCTCATGGGCTCTAGAGTGCAGGCTCAGTAGTTGTGGCACATGGGCTTAGTTGCTCCGCAGCATGTAGGATCTTCCTGGACCAGGGCTCAAACTGGTGTCCCCTGCATTGGCAGGTGGATTCTTAACCACTGCGTCACCATGGAAGTCCTAACATGGATTTTTTTTTTTCTCCATGTTGGTATTGTTTCTTCCTGAAAAGAAACAATATTGCCCTTGACAGTGCAAACTGAAAATAAAAGTGAAGGTCATACTGGTTGCTTGCTCCAGCTAGAGCAGAGAGAACATGTTATTCTCAAACAAACCAGCATCTTTGTCTTGCCTACCTCTTTCCCTATTGCCCTTTCTCTCTGTTTTTTAAAAAAAAATTTAATTGAAGTATAGTTGTTGTACAATATTATATGTTACAGGTGTACAATATAGTAATTCACAATTTTTAAAGGTTATACTCCATTTATAGTTATTATACAATATTGACTATATTTTCTGTGTTGTACAATATATCCTTGTAGCTTATTTTATACCTAATAATTTATACCTCTTAATTCCCTACCCCTATACTGCCCCTCCCCCCTTTCCTCTCCTCCTGGTAATCACTAGTTTGTTCTCTATATCTGTGACTCTACTTCTTTTTTCTTATATTCACTAGTTTGTTGTACTTTTTAGATCCCACATATAAGCAATATCCTACAGTATTTGTCTTTGTCTGGCTTATTTCACTAAGCATAATGCCCTCTGAGTCCATCTGTGTTACTGCAAATGGCAAAATTTCATTCTTTTTGATAGCTGAGTAGTATTCCATTGTATATATATACCGCATCTTCTTTATCCATTCATCTGCTGATGGACCCTTGGGTTGCAGCAACTGAAGTGCCCTTTCTCTCTTATCTCAATGGGCTGGGTTGCTTAACTCTGGGTTGCCATGTGCACCACAAGTTCAAGCTTTGGGAGCAATAAAATAAAATGGAAGCTGCTATGTTTGCATGATGTTTCTTCCCCTTCCACACACACACACGTGCATGCACACACACACACACAGCCGTACTGTTGGAGGGGAAGATACTTTTCTGGGATGTGAAGGGGCTAAGTTTACAAGGCTAGGTTTAAGATCCGTGTCTTCTTCCTCTGTTCTCTTTGCCCTCCTTTGCCCCCCACGACCCCCCAAGTCATCAATATACCTAGTCAGCACCTTGCACATAATTTGTGTGCAGTAAATCTTTCTTAAAGTCAATTAAGAAACTTGGTGCTCCCTTTAGGACTACAAACCCTGTTTAACCTAACTTTTCATCCCCATAGTTCTTTGCCCTTAGTCAGCACTGAGGCACTGCTTATGGAATGGAAATAAGGTTTAAATGAGAAATTTGAAAGGATAAGACATCCTATTTGTAAATCTATTGTAAATTATTTTCATCTTATTTCTTTTCTACCATTGCTTAGAAATATATCCTTCCTTAGAGTTGTTTTATTTATTTTTTTCTTTCATCAAGGCAAGTGTCTGAATAAGAGGACATTTTGAAGTGATATAAAGTTTAGCCACCTAATTAAATCATTACAGTGATGCTGTAGGGCTCGTGTTACTATTTTCATCTCTTTTTTACATAAGAGTCAACTGAGGCATAAAACGGCTGAGTCACTTTTTTAAGGTCTCACAGTGAATGTTGATGCTGGGATTCCAAATCAGGTCTTTTTTACTCCCAGAGCCCAAAATTTACTTCTGAGAAAATTGATTATTCCATTTTTGCCTCTCCTGAACTGTAGGGATTTTTTTCTAAGTCATGGTAATAGCCAACATTCTTTATAAACAAACTTTTGGGATTAACAAATTTTATGTCACAGTAAACATTCGTTACTCTAAATGGGATAGAAAAATGAAAACAATCCCGTTGCTAATTTTGTCACTTAACAGGCATGAGTATGGCTACAACTGTTTTCTATTTTGCCTCGAAATCCCAGGTCAAGGAATTGTTTTATTCTAGCCTGCAGAGACCCACAAATCTGTAAACATTTCTTCCTTGGGGATCTAGTCTTAAATTGCCTTAGGAAGCATAACATGGAACTTTTGAAATACTCTTTGTGGATTCTTGTACGTGTATTTGTTTATTTTTTGTGTGGCTTTAATTTAAAGCCACACAAAAAATAATGTATTTAAATAATGTAAAATCTTTCCAATATTGTTTGCATATATATAATATATATATATTATATATATATATTTAAAAGCAGTGTGACTTCCTTAGCAACTTGCTATAATGTGTATTTCTAATATGGTAATTATAACTTTTAATGTGTGTTCCACAACATTAGACATTTGGAAAAGAATCCAGCAAACTCAAAGAACAAATTAGAAATAAACCAGATTATATCTTGTGTAAATATAACTATGAGAAACTAAATGCCAATGTAATATTGTTTACAAAGGATTCACTGAATTTCTTTCTCTCAGATTCTAAAATTAAAACTTTACATATATATCTAAGGTTAAAATTGGGGACTTGGAATAAATTGAATGATTTTTTTCAATTAAAAAAGCCTTTAAAGTTACTAAGATTTTAACATAATAAGAATGCCTGAATTCCTAAACGCTGACTGAAAAAGGTGTCATTTTTTCCCCCTGAAAATGCATCCGAAGCACTTTCTATAAATCGATGTGAAAACTGTCTTTGTGGAAACCTGGCATTAGGGAGCAGTGCATGTGTTCAGTAAGCAGGGGGTAAAGCTAAAAAATGAGAGAAGAAGAATATGCTTTTATAGAGGCGTTGCTGTAGGGATACTTTAAGGACAGTGCTGCAAGGAGAGTTGAAAGTTCCCTTGGTGAAAGCTGTGTTTGGTTTAGATACTGATTGAATTGGGACACCTCCCAAAAGCCACCATAAAAGGTGGAATATGATAAAAACAACCTTCAAGACTCCTGGTGCGATAAAAGGTATTATTTGTTGTTGTTGCCTTTGTGTGTGTGTGTGTATACTCCTTCTTCTGATATAATTCCAGTCTGGATCCCTGGTACAAAAAACTGATATTATGTAGAGAAGATTTTTAAATAACTCAAGTGAAATTTTTTTTTCTTCTTATTTTATCTGAACCTGAAACTGATAGAAGTGAAATGAATGCTACTGATTTATGCTCATGATTTTGGGAAACCTAAAACCATTTAGTGAAATGGTTATTCACTAAACCATTTACAGTGAAAGCCTGAATTGTGAAAGTTTGCTAGGAATGCCAAGATAAGATAAAAGCCAAATTTTAAAACAGAAATTTAGATGATTTACATTTAAGTATTTTTAAGAGATGGTTTCTAAAAGTTAAGACATCAGTGTTATAAGCATTTATGATAGAGCTAAATATCTTCAAATTAGTGACCAAAATATTCTTGAAGCCTCAATCTCAAGTCAAAAATTTGTCATAGTCTATTATGGCTTCTTTTATTTTTTTACTTCCAGTTTTATTATTTTTAAATTCTAATTTTAAAAGTACATTGACATATCTTTATGTGAATGTAATAGAATTCTTTCATCATATTTTTAATTTTGTTTTTAGACTTCTTATAAAATATGAGGATAACTCAAAATTTCTCCTCCTTACTGTTGTGTGTAGATTCTAGAGGATGGTAACTAGATGCACCCAACTTTGCTTCTGGAATCCTAACAGTTTTTCCTCAGTGGTGACCCCCCAAAACATACTTAGGTAGCTGCGCCATTTTACTTACCTGATGTAAGTAAAATGTAGATACAGTAGAAAGTCTTATGCTGGTGTTTGGCTACCTGGAATATACTGTTAATAAATTCCTCTTGATATATGTTCTGGTGATTTCCAAAGTTTTATATAAAATGTACCATGCATTTTTATAGCTGATTGAAACTTGGAATCTGGTGTTTGGTTATATATAAAAACACCAAAATCTTACATTTTTATATACATTTACCAAACATATGTTTCCTTTATCTAACAAATAACTTTTATTTAGTTCTGATTGTTCTGAGTTTCCTTGAAATAATTCAGTTGAAATAGTGCACTTCTTTAAATTTATACCAATTTAAAATATTGGGCAGTGGGGTGGAGAAAGTGAACAGAAACCTATTTGCCTTTTCCCAAGGATATAATTAAAATAACCATATCAAAAAATTACAATAGCTTCTTTTTATATTGGGAGAGTCTTTATTCTGCTTATTACCTCTTCCTGAGATTTCTCATCATATTCCCTCCTTACCTCCCTTCCCATCTGCATATATGGAAGTCAGATCTTCCTCTTTTCTAGACGTTTTAAACTCATTTACCTTCAGGTGATTTGAGATGTGGCTGGTTTAAGAAGATTGTAAGTAATGAATCTGTGGAAAACTGGGAAATGTTAAGTCACACCTAAAAACACTCAAATTAAAATGTTTCCTTAGAATGTTGCTGGTGAAAGAAAACACATTTTGGGCCCAGATTCTGCCCACATGCCACTACTTGTCAACTCTTTCTTTTTTTTTTTTTTAATTGAAGTATAGTTGATTTACAGTGTTCTGTTAGTTTCAGGTATACAGAAAACTGATTTATATATATATATATATATATATATATATATATATTCTTATATATTATATAGATCATCTTCACTTATAGCTTATTAGAAAATATTGAGTATAGTTCCCTGTGCTATATAGTAGGGCCTTGTTTGTTATCTATATTATATATATAGTGTGTAATTTTAATCCCAAACTCCTAATTTCTCCACACACCCCCTTTCCCCTTTGGTAACCATAGGTTTGTTTTCTACATCTGTGGGTCTATTTCTGTTTTGGATATAAGTTCGTTTGTATAATTTGTTTAGATTCCACATATAAGCGATATCATATAGTATTTGTCTTTGTCTGACTTACTTCACTTAGTATGATAATCACTGGGTCCTTCCATGTTGCTGCAAATGGCATTATTTCATTCTTTTTATTGGCTGAGTAATATTCCATTGTATATATGTACCACATCTTCTTTATCCATTCATCTGGCTCCTGACCAGTGGTGTTTAAGAGCTGGGAGAGAGGCATCATCTGTGGGAGAAGGACTCAGACAGGATATATGGTGACATGGAGCCAGACAGAGGGCAGGGATAGATAGTGGTTGCCAGAGTTGTCTGGTTGGAGAAGTAGAAAAGGTACCTAGGCAGGCAGGCCTAGAAGGGAGAAAGGCAGAACCTAGCTTGGTTGGTTGGCTAGAGAAAGCATGTGAATCAGTGAGCAACCATTCAATCTGGTAGAAAAACAGATGTCTGACACATTTTGGAGAACTCCATGTAATTGGTAGTCTCATGAGAGGTGTGGCCCTTTCCCTTTCTTTGCACTGTCCTCTTTGTTGCCACACTTCTAATTCAGTCCTCAGAAAAGTGCAACAGTGGACCTTGGAAACAGTGTTCATTTAGAAATAAATGGAAAAAACAACATCTCATGGTGATAAGAGGTTTGACTCTGGTGTTGAACAGATATGAAAGCAAATGTTGCCTCCCTCTGTATTCAGTATGTCATACGTGTATGTCTCACAGCTGAGCCCCTCCCCAGGATGTGTCCTCAGCCCAGGGGATTTGCCTCATCTGAGGTATGCCTCTCGATAGGGCAGCCCATATACTGCCAGTGGGTACAAGGTCCCTGCCCCTTATTTCCATTTAGGACCTCTCTGAAGGACCACCCCAGCTAATTGCATCTCAGGTCAGCATCTCTCTCTCTAAAATCCTGCTTCCCTTATGCCCTTAAAAGTGTAGGTTTTGAGAGCATATCCCCCAAAACACTTCCTACTGACAAAATTCCTTCTAGAGTCTTCTTCTCTGTTATCTTGACCTTGACAAATGATCATACCAAGGCAGATACAAATACAGAGATGGGGAAGGGGAATCATTTGTATGTGAGCCAGCTTCCACAAACTTCTGGTTGAATTCTGTTTCTGTTGAGGGTGCCACAACAGGGGCGAGGTGGGCCCAGAAGGAGGGATGGAAAAAGTTGGAGAATTGAAGACAGGAGGTCAAGGTGTCACTGGGGAGGAGAGGTCCTCATAGCTTGTAGCTCAGGAAGCTGGTGGAACATACACGACCTAGCTCAATTGTCCTCACCTTTTCTTTATCATTTGCCTTTTTATGTAACTTATTAGGAAAAATTTTAGATATAGAAGCAGAATTTTCCCATTAGTTGCCATCCTTGCAAGCTGTAGAGACTGGCTTTTATTTTTTTTCCACATTCATGTTGCCTTTAATTTCTTCCACTGTGGTCTTTTTCTTTTTTCTTTTTTCTTTTTTTAATCCTCTCACATATGCCACACCACTGTTTTTACTTTGTGCTTCATACACAGAACTTGGGCTGTGGTGTGCTTCTTTTGTTTTGTTTTGTTTTGTTTCTGTGGTACGCAGGCTTCTCACTGTTGTGGCTTCTCCCGTTGCGGAGCACAGGCTCCGGACGCGCCGGCTCAGCGGCCATGGCTCATGGGCCCAGCTGCTCCGCGGCACGTGGGATCCTCCTGGACTGGGGCACGAACCCGTGTCCCCTGCATCGGCAGGCGGACTCTCAACCACTGCGCAACCAGGGAAGCCCGATGTGCTTATTTTTGATTCCTGTCCTCCCTATTGGACTGTAAGGAACCACACCCATCCTCTCCAATTGCATCCCTAGCTGGTCAGAAGTGGGTGCTGGCATACAGGAGGGGCATAATACCATTTATTAAATACATGAATCAAACAATCAGAGAATGGATCAAAATTAGAATAGGAGTAAGACTTCCTAAATTCTGGCCATGGTTCTGTAACTTCCTAGACTTCATTTCAGTTTCTAGATTTCTGGCATATTTCTTAACCCCACCATGCTTCATTTCCTTATTTCCATCTGGGCTAATGATACCTCCTCTGTCTGCTCAGCCAGGCTACTTGTGTGAGTCAAATGAGAAGTATACATGGAAATGAGAGTAAATTCAAGTGTTGTAAAAATATAAGGTATTCTTATGAATTCACCATGTGATTATTTTCTTTTGCAATATTTATACCCACAAATAGAGAAAGAAAAAAGTGACAGAAAAAAACTACCGAAGTTCTGGAGAAACTATTCAAATTGATTGTCTTTATTTAGAGCTAGAAGATATCGCAGGAAGCCATCGTATGAATGGCCGTAATGAACTCTGCTGCTTTCACTCTCATTATATTTATGCTTATCTTCTCTTTATTATGATTATTACTCCTCTGTAGGGCACATGTCTATCATTGTTTTTCTATATTGTACACACAATCCTTTATGCAGAAGTCTAAGCTTTGTTTTCAAATTCAGGATCGTTTGGACTTTAGAAATATAATATGGTGGGCCTGCCACATAGTATGTATCACCCCCAATCAGAGACTGTGTCTTTGTAATCAGAGACATTACTATTTCTGCAAAGAAAAGTATGAATTTTAACATTAAGTGGGGTAAAGAAAGATTATAAACAGGTTCTTCTCAATTTAAGTGAGTCTTTTTTTCACCAAATGATTTTCACTAAAAATGTATGAAATTGAGGCCTATTTAAAGGTTCAAGGTTGATGTATGTATTACCTTCTCTCTCCCACACCCCCATACATACCTAATTAAAATTCCTCATGGTAAGAAAGCATTTCCTCCATCATTGTTTCCCTAGAGACTAACCCACTGCCTGGAACCTTGTCTGATCTATGTGTCCTTAGAAAACCACCCATATTTAACTGCCTCCCAAACAAATATATGAAAATTCTCTAAATATGTAAATTTTCTTGTAATTTGCTGACTGACATATGCTATTTGCTTTTCCTTGCCTAACAGTGATAAAATTAAAATGTTATAATGAATGGTTCAGACTATATTTTTAACTAACAATAGCCAACTGAAGCTGAAAGACTATCTTTGGTTTTGTTTTGTTTTATACATTTCCGAAAAAAACATTTTTTAGAAGGTTTAGAATAGTTAAGTAAACCAAACACGTTATCAGGATATACACACCCTCTCCTCTCCCACCCACTCCCTATCATGTAAGACCAAATTTTCCATATTTAAATAACAGTATCTCAGATATCATAAGATATTTTATTCATATTGGAAAAATCATGTCATCTTTCAGCAAATGTCCTTGACTTACTGCATTTTGACATTTCTTAAATAAATATATCATGAGTAAGTCTTTGTCTAAATAAATATACAAACAGTGGGAATAACCCAATATGATAGTGATGTTTTGGAGTAGTTAATTGGACAATAATAATTCAATTGAAACAGATATAAATTTTTTAAATGTTCATACCACTTCATTCCCATTGTTACACATAGATACAAAGGACATAGTTCATTCTCAACTGGAATGGTTCTTCCCCAGCAGAGTTTTGACAATGTCTGGAGACATTTTTGATAGTCATAATGACACATCTTAAAGAGCCACAGAAAGAGGAAAACATCCAAGGTGCTCCAAGCCTGTGATCCAAGTACATTGCCATGTACCCAGGTCAAGTCTAAGAGAGACTCTGAAGTCAGACAGACTTTGACTTTAATGTCAAAGCTGCCACTTTCAACCCGGCAACTCATGAGTAAAGGCAAAGGATGCTGCTAAATGTCCTATAATGCATGAGACAGCCTCTCATAACAAATAATTATCCTGCCCAAACTGTCAATAGGGTTGAGGTTGAGAAATTTCTAATTTAGGAACTGAGATAATTATATTCTTCTCATCCCTTGTGCCTTAGATTTAAAGTGAGATGGTACTAAATTTGGCAAATGTAACTTTAATGAAACTGGGCTCTTTTTATCTAGTCTCTGGTTTTACATACAAGAGAAATACATACGAAAGAACTCCACTTCCAAAAATCTTAGGAGCACTGTGTTTACTGACGTGTGCTTGAAAAAAATGGAAGCAGTGATTAGAGCACTCAATATAGGCAAAAATCCCTACAAATTCCCTTTTCTCATCTTTTTCCTCAATCTCACTCTTCCACTGGCTCTTGATCTCCCCTCCTCTCCTTCTCTGTCCTCTACAATTAGTCGATGCTGAACTTGTGCAGAGTAACTTCGGATGCCCTTGTTTCTTGCCACTTTTCTCTCCATTGCTCATCTGATCAGAACACCAAAGACCCGGAAGGTAGACCCAATCAAGCAAGCCTAGAATCTTTCTTTTATAGAAGACAGAGTGAAGGAGGTGTGTGTGTGTGTGTGTGTGTGCACATGCACATACACACGTGTGTATCTGTCACATAAGTAAATGCCTTTGTTTAGTTAGCCTTTGCTGTGTAACAAACCACTTCAAAACTTTGTAGCTAAAACAATCATAATTCATCATTTCTCATAACCTGTGGGTTGGCTGGTTAGTTCATAGTTAAACATGGATGGTTTTGTGAGGAACACATATATAAGGCAATGTTCCAAGCAATGGGTTCATTTCTTGGGATACAACGATGGGGAAAATGCTCTTTTCCTGGAGGAATTTGTAATCAGGTATGTGTGGGGATGTGGGAGGGAGGAGTAACAGATGCATCAACTCTGAAGCCTTAGATGAGTCTCAGTTTGCTGGCTTCACCTGGGTTGTGTTCATCTGCAGGGTTGGCCAAACTAGAAGGTTCAAGATGACCTCACCCATGTGTTTGGCAGTTGGTTCTGGCTATTGGATAGGGCATCTCAGTTCTTCTCCACATGGACCCTCCTCTAATATAGACTGCTTTCCTTGCTTGGTGAATTTAGGACAGGGATCCAAGACAGCTAAAATAGAAACTGTAAGAGTTCTTGAGGCCTAGAAGCAGACGATATAAAGTCATTTCTGCTGCATTATTGATCAAAGCAAATACAATGCAAGATCAAATTCAAGGAGAGGGGAAATCAATTCTGCTCTTGAGGCGAGGAAGGACAAAGTCACATTGCAAAGGAGAATGCCTGCTGGGACTGGAGGAGTTTTTGTCCATAATTTAATATCTGTCCTCTGATCACTGTGCTTTGTAATCTTTCTACATCAAAATACACTCATTCCCTCTCAAGACATCAAAAGTCTCATCCAATTATGTTATCAAGCTCCACCTCCAGTCTTGTATGACCTGCATCTGGTCCAGATACAGAGGAGGCCCCTCGGGTGTAATTTCTGTCAGTCCCCAGACCTGGAAACTAAAAAGAGAAGTTACTGCTCCCCATTCATCCAACATGCAGTGATGAGACGGGGAAGGACCACTGCAATGGATGCTTCTGTCCAAAGAAGGGAAGAATGGAAAGGAGATGGAAGTCATGTTCTGAAGTCATTCTGAAGTCCAGCCAGGCACACGTGGCCCCCTCATTTAATTCAAGGGCAAGGGTCCTTCCCTGTCTTTTTGATAAGAAGTGGCTCATGTTTGTGGCTGATGGTCCTCTTAGCCATATAAAGCTGTGGTTCCCAAGTCTTCTCTTCATTTTGAACTGTCCTGTCCCTTTAGTGCAGACCGGTGGCATTTTGGCTTAACAGGTTTGTTGGCTTCCTAAAAATCTGCTTGGAGTTCATTCTGTGGCCCCCCAAACCCAAAGTCTGAAATAAACTTTGGAGCACATGTGAGGCTGCAGTGGGCAGTGCCCTTAAGATTCTTAGAAGATGGTTTGTCTGGCTGAGAACATCAAACACTGAAAAACTAAATTAATTAATGAATAAATAAATAAATTAAAAAAAAACAAAACAAAACACTGCCTTAAATCTTTCTGAGTTCTTAACAATGGTTCTTACAGTCACAGTCTTGATTGATTGTTGTCCTGAAGCTATTTTTTACTTTGCAAATCTTCTTCCAGGATAGACTGACAATGACAAACCATTATTTCTTCTGATGCGCCATATCAAAGGTCTCCTGTGTTTCCTCTAAATTCTGTTTGCAAACTAAATAGTTCCTTCTCTGGTTCGTCTCCCTTTCTTCCAGTACCTTATAATGTGCAGCTGAAAGAAGCCGGTTGACAACTTCCTGGCAGCGAAATCTCCCTAGCCAGTTGCAAAAGTTCAAGTTACTACAGATGACAGAATATATAACGCATAAAATATGTGTAGCTCTCCTTCCAGTCCCAGCTAGCAGTTTCCTCACTGTTCTTTCAGCCTCTGCTAACAGTCTTCTTTGTGTCCTTCAGCCTCCTTCCCCATCTGATCCCAAGGCCACCTGGGTTTGTTTCTGGTCGTTACTTGAAAGTTAAAAGTGCATGTTTAATGTGCATTAGAAATAATGGCGTTCTTTAAATTTTATGGATATATCCAAATTTTCTCTAAATTTAAAGGCTTTGTTGTTTATTTTATTCATTTATTCATTCAACAGGATTTATTTGTAACATTTGTAGGCATTGGGAAAAAAGTTACTGTCCTCATGGGGTTTATATTCTAGTAGGCAGTCCAGGATTCTGAGCCAAAGCCCAGGAGAGGTCAGCTCCAGCTCTACCTCTCTAGAACTTAATATTTAGACTTTAGCCAAAAGGTCCTTTTTCAGAAAGCTGAAATTACGTTTTTTTTGAGCATGACCTTTCAAAGGGTGAGGAATTGAAATGATATCTTGTTCATCTCCGATCCTCACAACATCTAGTTTACAGCCAACAGTTGACACACAGTAGATGTTGGTGGAAAGAGCAGAATTCACCCTTTCCTTGAAAGGTGTTAACATTGGCCCCTCTCTCTGGCCTTCATCTCTTTATATCTCTGATTAAGTCCTTCGTTCCTGGAATAAACCCCACTTGATCATGGTGTATGATCCTTTTAATGTGCTCTTGGATTCTGTTTGCTAGTATTTTGTTGAGGATTTTTGCATCTATGTTCATCAGTGATATTAGCCTGTAGTTTTCTTTCTTTGTGACATCTTTGTCTAATTTTGGTATTAGGGTGATGGTGGCCTTGAAGAATGAGTTGGGGAGTGTTCCTCCCTCTGCTATATTTTGGAAGAGTTTGAGAAGGATAGGTGTTAGCTCTTCTCTAAATGTTTGATGGAATTCGCCTGTGAAGCCATCTGGTCCTGGGCTTTTGTTTGTTGGAAGATTTTTCATCACAGTCTCAATTTCAGGGCTTGTGATTGGTCTGTTCATATTTTCTATTTCTTCCTGATTCAGTCTTGGCAGGTTGTGCATTTCTAAGAATTTGTCCATTTCTTCCAGGTTGTCCATTTTATTGGCATATAGTTGCTTGTAGTAATCTCTCATGATCTTTTGTATTTCTGCAGTGTCAGTTGTTACTTCTCCTTTTTCATTTCTAATTCTATTGATTTGAGTCTTCTCCCTTTTTTTCTTGATGATTCTGGCTAATGGTTTATCAATTTTGTTTATCTTCTCAAAGAACCAGCTTTTGCTTTTATTGATCTTTGCTGTTGTTTCCTTCATTCTTTTTCATTTATTTCTGATCTGATCTTTACGATTTCTTTCCTTCTGCTAACTTTGTTGCAAAACGGTGTGTGGCAGGCAGGAGGAGGCCCTTTTCAAGTGCCAGTGGTCTGCAGAACCTGCCTGTCATTATTGTTGAGGTGGCCTGAGAACACCATGTAGCAGGGCTGTGAGCGAACTGGCAGAGGAAGTGTGTGAGGTGCGCCTGCAGATCCATCTGTTAGAGAGGGTCCTTCAGGGAATCAGGGTTGTCTTCCTCATTGTCCTTGTAGTAATGCTCTTCGTATTTACGTGTGGCAAGAATATCAGACAAGAGTTAAGCCATCCTCCTCCTCCTCATCGTCCTCCTCCTCGTCCTCCCATATGTCACTGGAGTCATCTTGGCTCCACTCTGTAGGGGCGGCCTGACGGGCAGTGTTGGCCTCCATGACGTTGGACAGCTCGTTGATGATCAGCTTCAGGGTCTTGACAAGCAGAGGAATGTTGGTCCAGCGCTCAGGGTCCTTGGCTGACTTGGAGTGGGTGCGGGTGCCCTCGTCCAGGCCGTAGATCTCCTCCCCTTCACGTGGATGTCCTGTAGCCTCTTGTCATCCGCATAGATGCCGTGCTGGAGCAGCTTACACAGCGCCACAGAGCTGACTTTGCCCTCCCAGCAACTGCCTGTTTGTTCTCTGTATCTATGACTCTGTTTCTCTTTTTTATGTTTGTTCATTTTTTTTTTGTTTTTTGGATTTCACATATAAGTGAAATCATACAGTATTTGTCTTTTTCTTTCTGACTGATTTCACTTAGCATAATACGCTCTAGGTCCATCCATGTTGTTGCAAATGGCAAACTTTCACTTGTTTTTTTAATGGCTGAGTAATATTCCATTTCATATATATATATATATATATATATATATATATATATATATATATATATACACACACACACACCACATCATGTTCTTTGTTCTTTATCCATTGATCTGTTGATGGGCACTTAGATTGCTTCCATATCTTCTTCGCTATTGTAAATAACGCTGCAGTGAACATAGGGATGCATATATCTTTTCTAATTAGTGTTTTTGTTTTCTAAATACCCTGGAGTGGAGTTGCTGGATCATATGGTAGTTCTATTTTTAAATTTTTTGAGGAATCTCTATATTGTCTTCCATAGTTGTTGCACCAGTTTACATTCCCTCCAATAGCGCATAAGGGTTTCCTTTTCTCTACAACCTTGTTATTTTCTCCCGTGCTTGTTACTTGTCTTTTTTTTTTTTTTTTTACGATACGCAGACCTCTCACTGTTGTGGCCTCTCCTATTGTGGAGCGCAGGCTCAGCGGCCATGGCTCACAGGCCCAGCCACTCCACGGCATGTGGGATCTTCCCGGACCGGGGCACAAACCCGTGTCCCCTGCATCAGCAGGTGTACTCTCAACCACTGCGCCACCAGGGAAGCCCTTACTTGTCTTTTTGATAATAGCCATCTAATAAGTGTGAGATGATATCTCATTGTGGTTTGATTTGCATTTCCCTGAAGATTAGTGATGCTGAGCATCTTTTCATATACCTATTGGCCATGTGCATGTCTTCTTTGGAAAAATATCTATTCAGATCCTCTGCCCATTTTTCAATTGGGTTGTTATTTTTTTTGATGTTGAGTCACATGAGTTCTTTGTATATTTTGGATATTAACCTCTTATCAGGTACATCTTTTGCAAATATCTACTGCCATTCAGTAGGCAGCCTTTTCATTTTGCTGATAGTTTCCTTTACTGTGCAAAAGCTTTTTAGTTTGATGTGTATTACTAAGACTGATGTCAAAGAGCGTACTGCCTATGTTGTCTTCTAGATATTTACCTTTAGATATATCATGGTAGAGACTGTGTCCTCTTCATCTCTCTGCATCCCTTTGCACCACGCATAAAACTTGGCACTTAGTTGGTCTCAAGTGAACTTTTTAAAAAACAGATTTATTGAGGTTTAACTATTCAGTGAACTTTCAATAAATGAATGAAAATAAACATAGGGCTAACATATTGCAAATTTTAAAGCATTTGCTGATAATTTTTAAATAAATAATTGACTTGCCTAATATATTTGAAGTTTTACTGGCTCTTCCTTCAAGACAATAATTGGTAAAATGAATTATAAGATAAAATAATATAATAATAATTTCCAGAGTTGTGTAACTATGAATTTTTTTCATGATACAACTTCATGACATGTTATCTAACCAGATAATTTTTTTTCTTCTAGATGAGCAAGAGATAGTACAAAAACGTACTTTTACAAAATGGATCAACTCTCATCTGGCCAAGGTAAAGGAAAGTACCCAGAGTTCTATGTTTACTTAGTTTGAGCCAATACATCATTAAACGCACAGTTTAAAGTAATGCTGCTGTGGCTATTGTCACTATAACTAGTCAGTAATGTTGGCACCTATCAGTTTAATTGTGGCATCTGCTAACATTTTTCAAAGAATATTAACAGATAACCAGAGTCAAAAGCAGTTACTTCATTTCAATTCCATGAATCTTGATGAAATATTTCATTCAGTTATTTCTTCTGTACTGATGTGTCTCATATCAGAAGGAGAATTCATGCTGGAGTTTTGTTTGTGTTTGTTTCTATTTGGAGCAGATAAAAAGCAATGAGTAGTCTTCCCTGAGCAAAGAATTTTATCTAAGGAGATCGTGTCTGGGGCCCCCTCTCAGGTGCTCTTATAGAAGAGTAATCATCGTGGCAGGACGCTACAAAGGCTAATCAGTCTGAGATTATCCATACTGACCTTAGATTGTATCAGGTGACTGGGTATCCATACATTGTAATGACTTTGAACATAAATACTAACATAAAACAAATTTCCCTGTAGCTACATTACAAAAAAATTAATCTCTTATAATGCTGATGAAAAAATATGTGAACCAAAAAACATTGCATTTGTAAAAATAAACGCAGATGACAGGACAATTGTCTGCATTCAGTTAGAAGATCTTTGCCGAGAGCAGTGCCTAAAGTGTGCAAGGCATAATCCTACGAGCAGTTTTTGACTGGGGACTCCTCCAAAGCCTCTTTTCATAGTTCAGAAGCAAACAAAGCATGGCAACTTATTTCAGTCCCATTGTACAAACTGACTGCTTATTGTGTGTCTATGATAGGCTTTGGAGACAGGAAAAAAGCTAGTAAGACACTTTCCCAGGCCTTGGGAACCTCAAAATCCAGCAAAAACAGAAGACCAGATTAATATCTAGGGCTTCCCTCGTGGCTCAGTGGTTGAGAATTTGCCTGCCAATGCAGGAGACATGGTTTGATCCCTGGTCCGGGAAAATCCCACATGCCGTGGAGCAACTAAGCCCGTGCACCACAACTACTGAGCCTGCACTCTAGAGCCCGTGTACCACAACTACTGAGCCTGCGTGCTGTCACTACTGAAGCCCACGCGCCTAGAGCCCGGGCTCCGCAACAAGAGAAGCCACCACAGTGAGAAGGCTGCGCACCGCAACGAAGAGTAGCCCCCGCTTGCTGCAACTAGAGAAAGCCCACACGCAGCAACGAAGACCCAACGCAGCCGGAAAAAAAAAAAAAAAAAAAAAAAAAAAGCTTAAAAAAAAAAGAATAATGTGTCTAGATACAGGATAAAATGGAATTGTCTTTCTTATAATCTCTCCAAAAGCCACTTGGTAAAATGGGAATTTTCTGGCCCAGTGGCTGCACCCAGAATCTGCCCTGTGACAAGGCACTGAATGCCCTTAGGGCTCATTTTCTCAAGCTTTGGCTGGTGCCATCTGGCCCCAGCCACTACTTATACTCCAGAATTGTCATCATTTGAGGACAGTATTTTTTTTTCCAAAATGGAAATAGAGTTATTGTTTTTTCATATCATAAAAGGTTACATGCTAATTGTAAATTATTTTGATAATAAACTTCTTAGAAAGTTTAATGCAAATAAAAATCACCTTAAATTCCATAAGCCTGATATCACCATCACTGACATATTGATCACCATTTTTCTACACGCTGGCATACACAATTTCACATAAGTGGTTATAGACCACTTATTCTGTATTCACTTATTCACTTATTCTGTATGCCTTTATTCACTCAGCACATCTGCACATCTTCCCATGTGACTAGATACAGAGCCACATAATCATTTTAATGGCTGAATAATACTTTGTCATTATAAATATAATAAAATTCTTTATAAATTATAAATCATAATTAGCCAGTTGTCTATCAATGGTTATATAATTAGTTTCTAGTTGGTTAATATTATATAAAATATCACAGTGAAAGTCCTTGGGCATATATATCTGTACATTTGTGTGATTATTTTTCTTAGGATAAATTTCTAGAAGTGGGTGGATAGTCCACAAGTATACATATTTATAACTTTAATATATACCAAGAGCTTATGAGAATGCCCATTTCCTTATACTATTAATCCTCTTTAACAGTACTTTCCAATCTGGTGAAAATAGTTTATAGTTATTTTTATATTTTTTAATAGGGTTGAATATCTTTGCAGAAGATTTTAAAGCAGAATTCCTGGGACACACTTATCTGTGTTCTGAATTCTTAAAAAGAAGCTAAAATTGGAATATGTGCCATGGCACACAGTATACAAAGGGCCTTTGTGGAAGGATTATATGCCAAGAATTTGTTTTCTAATCTGTTTTTATCACCATTTTATCATTGTTTCAAGTTACTTTACATATTTATGTGATAACTGGGTATTGGAAGGGGCTCTACCAGTGTGTACCCTTTTATGTTCTTTTTTTTTTTAGTTCTTTTTAGTTTCTTTTTTGTTCCTTTTTTTTCACTCCTGCTATTTCCCGTCTAAATACCTAAGTCCTACCCTTAATGTGTAGCACGTACCTCTCTCATTCATGAAGTCATTTCTGACCACATGTGAGACACTGAGCAAAGGTTCCAGAATCTTAGCAGTTTCCCCTGCACTCCCCCCAGCGCCATCCCCCTGCCTTCTCTGCTGCTCCTGCCTCAGGTTTGGTAGAATCAGAATCTCAGCACTTCTCCAGAGCCTGCAGCATAGGTGGAAAAGTTCAGCATGTCTTTTTTTTTTAATGGGCTCAGAGTATTTTAATTTAAAAATATGCTAGAGATTAGAGATTTCATGTATTTTGTGTATGTGTGGCCTGTGGGTCTATGAGTATCTGCCTATGCTAGTAGAAGATAGCTATTTTCTTTTCTTTTCTTTCTTTTTTTTTAAAGTATTTTATATATTTATTTATTTGGCTGTGTCGGGTCTTAGTTGCGGCATGCGGGATCTTTCATTGCAGTGCGCAGGCTCTTTGTTGTGGCATGTGAGCTCTTTGTTGTGGCGTGTGAGCTTAGTTGCCCCGCAGCATGTGGGATCTTAGTTTCCAGACCAGGGATTGAACCCATGTCCCCTGTATTGGAAGGTGGATTCTTAACCACTGGACCACCAGAGAAGTCCCTAGTTTTTTTATTTTTTTTTTTAATGAGAAAGAAATTTTTCTTTCTTTTTTTTTTTTTTTTTACTTTTGAGTCATTGCATTTGGATTTACCACTGCATTCTTTTTTTTTTTTTTTTTTGGAATACAGTTGATTTACAATGTTGTGTTAGTTTCTGCTGTACAGCAAAGTGAACCAGTTATACATATACATATATACACTTTTTTTTTTTTTTTTTTTTTTTTTTTGCTGTACGCGGGCCTCTCACTGCTGTGGCCTCTCCCGTTGCGGAGCACAGGCTCCGGACACACAGGCTCCGCGGCCATGGCCCGCGGGCCCAGCCGCTCCGCGGCACGCGGGATCCTCCGGGATCGGGGCACGAACCCGTGTCCCCTGCATCGGCAGGCGGACTCTCAACCACTGCGCCACCAGGGAAGCCCCCATATATACACTTTTTTGAAGATTCTTTTCCCATATAGATCATAACAGAGTATTGAGTAGAGTTCCCTGAGCTTATTAATTATCTATTCTATATATAATAGTGTGTATATGTCAATCCCAATCACCCAGTTTATCCCCACCCTCCGCCAGTATGTCTTAAATGATTTTATACTTTTTCATATCTCACCTTCCCAACAACATTGTAAAGTCTTCAAGACATGTGCTAATTCTTGGAGTTCTTTGTAAATCCTAATAGCTCTAAGCACAGCACTGAGTACCATGCAGAGGGGCTTAACGAAGCAGCAACAGCAAAGGTTCTTTATCTTTACTTATTTTGTTAGAGTAGGAAAAACATCAATCACATGGGGAAAAAAATAACGATTAATGTTACCCAACATTATCTCCCAAAGGCCCCACTTCCAAATACCATCACACTGGGGGTTAAGGCTTCAACATATAGATTTGGGTGGGGGGACACACAAACATTCTGTCCATAACAGGCCACAGGTTCATCCTGAGGTCTGGCTTGAAGCACATGAGAATTTCTTCCAACCCTTGGTCCAAGAATGATGTAAGTAATGAGCTTGTCTCCTCTTTCATATCAAATGTTTGTTTGTGTTTCAGTTCCTATTGTACATAGCACTGTGCTTTGGAATGGCTTCAGATATCTAATAACCAAATCCTTCAAAATAATTAAAATGCATTTTATTCCTTGGTTGTGTGTGTGTGTTTCCTACAATTTTCTGTTGACATCTACCAATAAAGGCAAGGAAGTGACCCATGTCAAAAATATTTTTATGCTGGTGATCAGATACTAGTCTTACTTCACCTATTACTTATGCTATATAACATGCCAAGTTATTTATCTCTGAGAACAAGAAAGGAGAAGGTGCTAAGCTGGCAGGAAAAAAAGAGTTTCAACTTTCTTCTAGAATGCAAGTTGTAAATATTTTGCAGGATCTCAATTTTCTGGGAGCTATTGCACAAGTCATGGGAATTTTTGTGGATTTAAACTAGAGTGATAAACCATCTCATCCTAAATTCTGTGATTATGTCTTGCTGCTGCAATGCCTTCTTTAAAGATTTTAAGCAAGCTAAAAAAATAAACACCTTATTTAGAAAGAAAACTTTATATGTCAATTATATCTCAATAAAACTGGAAGAAAAATTATACCTGTTTTCTCAGAAATCTTCTTTGGAAATTGACTGTTTCCAAAAATAGCTTTAATAATAAGTTGCAGCAGGTTTATAGAGCTGGGATGTTGAATTGAGAAGCAAAAAAAAATTGATCCTCTGTTCTAAGATCATTCAATGTTGGGTACATTGGGAGATGTTCAAAATATGCTTTGTGGAGATAAATTTGGGGAGGGTTTTTAATGGGAATTTTTCATTTTTGTTGTAGGCTGCTTTGCTTAGTTGCAAATAGGAAACCTATTTACTGCTAATTAAATAAAACAAACTCTTTTACTGATGACATTTTATTCTATTGTAACAATTCTTTATAAATATTTTGACAGTAGTATGAAGACATAGGGTGCAAATAAGAGAGCAATCTGTTTTCAAAAAATACGCTTTTCTTAAAACAAAAATTTATATTAAAAATAGGAAAAAACCCGAGAATTTTCTGTAGATTACTCAAATTTGTGGATATAATTATCAGGTTTTAAAAAATATTTGCTTTCTTTTCAAATTGAAGTCTTCACACTTCTGAAATTATGCAAAACATTGCAAATCATAAATTGTCAACATAATGTAATATAACATCAACAAAAATTAGTGGGTTCTGTTTATTTCATATATCTGATAATTCCTTTCAGGAAGAGGACTTCATACTGAAATGTGGACCCTATAATTTTCTTCCTTTTTAAGAAGAAACCTGCCTCTTTCTATTCTGTTTGCTTTGTCAGTGAAAGAAGGTGGAGTATTTGTTTTTTAATTAGCCCAATATTGATCCAAGTAAGAGTTTTTCAAAGTTAGGTCCTGGTTCAGTGCTGGCTGTCATCACTCATTGCTAACTAGGATTTTAAATTGCAGGGCTGCTGTTTACTGAACTCATCATGTGCCCATTGCTGTGCCTTAGCAACTTTATCTTTTATTTTATTTAAATAACACAACAATCAAATATAAGTAGTATTTTCACCATTTTATAGATTATGAAACTGAAGCTTAGAGTTAATTAATAAGCTCAAGATCATATAACAAGTACGTGGAAAACCAGATTTCAATCCCAGGACTCCAAAGTTTGGACACTAACCATTGTGTTATATACACCATGCTTCTTTCGTTTATTTATCTATTCATGTAGCAAATACTTTTCAAGCACCTATTATGCGCTAGGGGTTTTGGATACAGTGGTGAACAAAAACAGATATAGTCCGTGCCATTATGAAACTGACAGGCCAGCAGAAGAGACAGCAACTACAGAGATGTGTGTATGGTAAATTCCACAAGCAGAGAAGTACAGGGTGTCAGGGATCACAGGGCAAGCGCAGCCAACCATACAAGTAACCTGAAGGGGGGCATCAGAATAGGTTTTCAGAGGAAGAAACATTTAAGCTGGAGCCAGAGAAATGTCTTGGGATTGGGTAGGTGAAGGAACTAATGTTTTCAAAAGTTAAGAGGTAAGAAAGAGCCTAGCACAGTAAAGGAAATGAAGCTCAGAATACCTGAAAATGTGGGTTCCCAGAACGGGTTGGCAACAGACGAAACTGAGAATCGATCAAAGGTCAGCCATTAAAAGGGTTTGGATGTTGTGTTATGGGCACCGGAGACGTTAAAGAATCTCAGGAAAATGAAATGATCACTCTGGGCTAAACCCCTCTCTCAACCTCTCTCTCTCTCATCTCTCTCTCCCTCCCCCACCTCTCATTTTCCCCACACACCCCTCTCACATAAATTAGAGCAGGAACCAGTAAAATTGGAGGTGGAGTGAATTTGCAATAACTCAGATAAGAGGTGAGGATCCTTTGGACTAAAGTAGTGGTGGAGGAATGGAGAAAAGTGGATAGATTGAAAAATGGGTAGGTGTGGACCCGATACAACTGAGTCATCAGTTGGAAGCTGGAGGAGAAGGAATCAAGAATGACTTCTAGATTTCTGCCTTGAACAAATGATTAGGATCATTCACGGAGACAGAGAATACAAGAGACTTGGGGGAAAGCTAATAGGTTCAGTTACACAGAGGGAAATGACTTAGTAGAGATGAACACATTTCATTTGGCAATTAGAAGTCATTAGGCATCACTGGGAGTGGCCAAGTCGTGGCAGAAACCCGACTCTAGAAAACTGGTAAGTAAATGAGAGGTGAGGATATTAGGACCTGAGTGTATATTACATGTTAAGGAGATAGAGTATTAGCTAAAGCAGAACATGGGATCTGGTAAGAGCTGTTTCAATAAAGAGTGATCTTAAGTGTGTGTCTATGGAAGGGAATGATTAAGAACTGGTAGAGAGGGATAGGGTGAAAATGAAGGAAAACAAGCTTATTTTAAGATACAAGACTCCTCCTAAAGAGGCAGGGTGGGGAGAAAATCAAGAGGACCGGTGGAGGTTTTTTCCAGAGGAGAGACAGCTCCCAATCTCTGAGGCCAGAGGGGGAATAGAAAGGATGGGTGTGGATGTGCCTAAGTTTGGAATGGGGGGGGAGAGGAAGACAGAGTTGGGTGGACTTGAATTTGAGGGGATTCCCACCTAATGACTGCAGGTTTTTTAGGTCTATCAGAATAGTCTGCATTTCTAAGCAGAAGAATTTATGTTAGGAAGAATATTTTTCTTAAATTGGCAGTTAAAACTACATTAGATCTTTCACATTTAAAAATGTATTTATCTTAGCAAATTCCTAAATTTTATGCAAGATCCATAGGCTATTGTACAGTGTCACCTTGACCCCCAAAGGGGACAGATTAAAGACGTGTTTTCCAAAAATCTTTCCCCTAAAATTTTATTTTTAATTAGAAAAAAGATAATATAAGTAATCTTAACATTAAACATCGGTTATACTCTTATCAAATAATTGTAGTTTCACATTTTCTCTAAATTTGTCAAATGGAATAGAGTGTTATATTTAAATACCTTTGATTAAGTCTTTATGATATTTGACTTTGAAATAAATATATGATTTGGCATTAAGTCCTTTGGGAAAAAAATATGTCAGAGATAACCATCGTTTAGTGTTTCTATAAATGGAGCTTCTCTTTCAATTTGCAATAAACAGCCCTTTCTCCATCTGCCAGCCTTAGATCTAAGGGGCCATTAAGTATAGGCACTGAACATTTTAAATACCGACTTTTGGATGACCTCGGGCATAATATAAGCATCTCCTCACTTTTTAGATGAACTGAACAAAAAAGCACCGTTTAAAATTATTTATATTCTGTATTAGTTTGCTAGGGCTGCCATTACAAAGTACGATATACTGGGTGCCATAAAATGAGAAATTTATTATCTCACAGTCCTTGAGACTAGGCAGCCATGCTTCCCTCTGAGATTCTGGGCAGAATCCTTCTTTGCCTCTTCCTAGCCTCAGTTGGAGGCCTGGAGTACCTGAGGTTCCTTGGTTTGTAGCTGCATTAGTCCAATCCCTGCCTCTGCGCCTGTCTAGGACTGTGTCCAAATTTCCCCTTCATGTAAGGACACTGGTCATATTGGATTAGGACCCCCTCTCCGGCCCTCCCCCACCGTGACCTCATTTAAACTTGACTACTTCTCTAGAGACCCTGTTTCCAAATAAGTTCACATCCTGAGGTACCGGGATTAAAACTTCCATGTATCTTGGGGAAGAGCACATGATTCAACGCAAATGTGCTCTATTAAGAGCACGTTTTGTTTTAAGACCAAGTCAGATTCATATACTCCTTTAAAAGGAATACTTTTGATTTTCCATGTTTGTTTGTTTTTTTGTTTTGTTTTGCGGTACGCGGGCCTCTCACTGTTGTGGCCTCTCCCGTTGCGGAGCACAGGCTCCGGACACGCAGGCTCAGCGGCCATGGCTCACGGGCCCAGCCGCTCCGTGGCATGTGGGATCCTCCTGGACCGGGGCACGAACATGCGTCTCCTGCATCGGCAGACAGACTCTCAACCACTGCGCCACCAGGGAAGCCCTCCATGTTTGTTTTTAAATAATTCAAACTAATAATGACTTTGACATCTTCACAGTCATAAAATATCACTTGGGTGGCTGCTTTTATTCTTCTTCAGTTGTCTTTCCACCAATGGTGCTAAAAGATAACATGGAAACGCTTTCGAAATTGAAATTTGAGCCCATCTGTTTCCTTGTACACACTTTGGTGGGACTGTTCATGAACTAAGATGAGGAGATGAGGCGAAGAGGAAAAAGTAAATGTAATAATACACCCCAGAAACCATTCTTTAATTGATTTTCTAAAACTAGTTTGATAATCTCAAGCATAACGATAAATTAGTTATTTCCAAATATGCAACTAAAATATTACAAAGAAAATCATCATTTCAAAATGAATGGCATTTAGTTTATTAATAGGATGTATTAATTTATTAATAACAAAGATGTAGCTATAGCAGTGTCCATGCGGTTTAATAAAATTTTTGACAACATTTGTCAAAGTTCCTTCTTTTAGAAATGTATTTTGTCTAGTCGTACATCCATTCAATAAATATTTTTAAATGTTGTTTGTATGCTTGGCAAGATTCTAGAATGTAGCAGTGAACAGAACAGGAAAAGTAACCCCTGCATTATGGTGTTTATATCTCAATGGGGGAGATGGACAGAGGAGAAGGAAAATAAGCTGTTCTGTTGAGAATAGACTGAAGAGGGACATGTGCCAAAGGAGGAAGATAAAGTAGGAGATTGTTGAGTCATCCAGGTGCGAGATGGCCGGCTTGGACCAAGGTCATAGCGGTGGAGGTGGTGAAAAATGGCTGGATTCTAGGTGAGTTTTGACAATAAAGCCACCACGATTTGTTAACAGATCAGCTGTGGAGTATCAGCAAAACATAGGAGTAAAGGATAACCCCAGCTTTGTCCTGAATAAAACAAATAACTTGAGGAGTGTGCTTCTTTTAAACTATATAGTGAAAAAAAAAAAAATCATTACATGTGAAAGTTGTTAAGAGCAGTTTTCCAAGCAGATTTAAAGTTGGGCTGGAGGACAGTTATTGCCTTTGGGATATTTATTCCAAATTGAATTAAATAATTAAGGAAATGGAAATGGTTATGCAATTTGTCATAGGAAACAGAAAAGAATGGGAACTATCTTCTCACTTTTGCCAAGCAGAGGTGGAAAATAATCAGAACAATGCTTTTTTAAAGGGAGTGAAGGGGAAACATATCATACATAACATTTAACAAAAAAACTACTTCACCTTGTTTCTGGAAATACTGGTAATATCTAATTAGATTTTCTGGATAAGATGACAGAACCTTTTAGAAGTTGAATTAATTTTTTTCTTTTTTTTTTTTCTTTTTTTTTTTTTTTTTTGAGGCAGGGCTGGACCATACAAGGAGCTAGTTTATTTATTTATTTATTTTTGCTGTGTTGGGTCTTCGTTTCTGTATGAGGGCTTTCTCTAGTTGTGGCAAGCGGGGGCCACTCTTCGTCACGGTGTGCGGGCCTCTCACTATCACAGCCTCTCTTGTTGCGGAGCACAGGCTTCAGACGCGCAGGCTCAGTAGTTGTGGCTCACGGGCCCAGTTGCTCCGCGGCATGTGGGATCCTCCCAGACCAGGGCTCGAACCTGTGTCCCCTGCATTGGCAGGCGGACTCCCAACCATTGCGCCACCAGGGAAGCCCAGAAGTTGAATTAACTTTATCTGGCTCCTGTCAGCGGTTATGATGATGATTTTACAAACCTAGTCCAGCTGCTTTGGCATTTTTAGACAGTTTAGTGTGGCAGGCTCCTTGCCAACCATTGGGGGGTAGCTTGCTCTGCATCTGCTGGTCAACCTCTCTTCCCTTCCCACTCTCCTCTCAGTTCCTGTTGTTTAGCTTGCTGTTCCTGCCCATCAGATAACTGGAAGAGCATGCGAACACTCTAGGCTGGTCCTGGGATGGGATGTTCCCCCATACCCTGTCTCTCAGCCTGTGAAAAAGCTCCCACCTGAAACCTGGAAACCGGAGGCGGGAGTGGTTGGTCTGGCTTGAGAAATGAGGGGCCATTGTGTGCACACAGGTTTCAAGGTGCCCGGAACACACCTTGAGGTCCAGCCTCCACGTTGAGACCTCTTTATATATTGCACAGGAGGCCATCTGGGGAATATGTCAGGCCATGATATTGGATCATTTTCAGCAAGACTGACTGTGCTTGACCATGTGTATGTCTCAAATAAAGTAAAGCATTATCTGTGCCCTGGGTTCTTTCTTTAGGTCTTTTCCAGTTCAGTTTTACTGGTATCACTAGGTATCCAGCAATCACAAATTTTAAACCCGAGGATATGTATTTAGTAATTTAAAGTAAAATGCTATAATTTTCGTATTATACAATGTTTTAAGAGCTCTTTCCCCAAGAGGGAAAAGCCCTTAGTAAAAGACTGCCCAATAGTTGTGAAACTAAAAGTGATGATGGTAAGTGAGGACCTGGGTTGGTCCTGGAATGAGATGGGTGATTCAGCCCTTTCCTTTGCTGAAGACTAAACCCTTCATGCTGCAGAGCTCCTTGATAGCCGTGTAATATTTACCACTAAGGGGCTCTAAGATTCTTGCATATGTGTAGATACCTGCTGATGGAGCCATGATATGCTGGTAATGTTTCAAGGTAGCTTTGTACTTTTCCACATCACTGATTTTGTTCAAACACCCAAAGCTTCTTTCTTCTTAATTGATGTGCATGTGTTTGCCCTATTAATGCAAAGTTAAAAATGCTAAAAATAATTTTAGTACATTAACATTTTATAATTTTGGATATATAGGCATACACTTGTCCATGCAAAATGACTTTCTTTCTTTCTTTTTCTTTCTTTCTTTCTTTCTTTCTTTCTTTCTTTCTTTCTTTCTTTCTTTCTTTCTTTCTTTCATGTTTGTTTATCAATAATACTCAACTGTTCCTACCTTCTTCATTTACCACTATCAATTGATCAAAAGTTTATAAAACATCTTCTCATATTAAATACAGTCAGGTTCCCCTGAAAATGCACACTGGCATCAATAAAGAATGCATTTATTAGGACAGGAATAAAGACGCAGATGTAGAGAATGGACTTGAGGACATGGGGAGGGGGAAGGGTAACCTGGGATGAAGTGAGAGAGTGGCATGGACATATATACACTACCAAATGTAAAATAGATAGCTAGTGGGAAGCAGGTGCATAGCACAGGGAGATCAGCTTGGTGTTTTGTGTCCACCTAGAGGGGTGGGATAGGGAGGGTGGGAAGGAGAAGCAAGAAGGGAGGAGATATGGGGATATATGTATATGTATAGCTGATTCACTTTGTTATAAAGCAGAAACTAACACAACATTGTAAAGCAATTATACTCCAATAAAGATGTTTAAAAAAACCCTGCATTTATTTTTGGTGGCTTGCATGAATCTCATCATGGAGTGGGAGAGCACTGAAATAAATGTACATTGTTAAGTTCAGGACAGTGTTTACAAAGTAATAACAAAAGAGGCACACATGTCAGTTGTGCTTTATTTTGTTGCAAGTGAATGAAATTGGTTTTAAATGATTTAACTAAGAAGTGAGATCTAGTAAAAAGGTACAGAGCGCCTCAGGGCATGGAAGGAAATGCTGACTGGGCGGGAAAGTGTTAACTCAGCAGGCCTGGGTTGCTCAAACCCTGCACATTCCAAATAAAGACTTGCCTTTAAGAATGGTCCTTGACTGGCTCCTGGGAGATAACTTCTGGGCACATGGAATATTCTGCCTGATAGAGGTGTTTTGTATGCCCGAGGCCTGGGGCCATGCTATACTACTTGATAAAATCAATTGATTTTAATGAGTTGTACAGTGAACACCTGTTTTTGCTGGGGATAGGGACAGGGGAAGACAAGACTGAGTAGCTGAGGTCAGTTAGGCAGGTGCTACATGCCTACATGACAGACTCCAGATAAAAACCCGGCATCAAGGTTCAGGTATGCTCTCCTCATTGGCAACATTTTACACCATTGCTGGGGAAAGTCAGCGTGTCCCTGTGCACATCCACTAGAGGGGAACCAGTTACTCAGCACTGGAAGCTCTCATTTGGTTCCTCCTGGACTTTTTGTTCTGTGTGCCTTCTCCCTTTGCTGATTTTAATGTGTCCTTTCACTGTAATAAGCTGTAACCATGAGTATAGCATCTTTTCTATGTCCTCTGAGTCCATCTTGAGAGTCATCAAGCTAAGGAATGTCTTGGGGACCCCTGACACACTGACTAACCCAGGCAGGGAGAGTGGCTCTTGGGGTCTCAGCAGCAGGACCTTATGTCACTTGTCCTTAGGTCATTGCCATGTGACAACTTGGTTCCAGCCATCTTCTAGATCCAAGTAGAGAATGTGATGGGCCCAGCTCTGGTCACTCAGTTAACAAAAGATGAGGGTGTAGCACAGACATGACCACAGGGGGACATGGTGTGAGCTGGGATGATTCGTGTCTATTCCAATGTATATTTATATACATGTGCTTCTATTATTACCTTTTAGTCTTTCTTATATCCTACTATTATTTTTAGTCTTTCTTATATCCGTTCATATAAAAGTGGCTTTTTATTAATAAATATTTTGTTCCTAGTAGAGTGGCAGGCACCTTAGCTGATCAGTTAATACTTTTCATATTGATGTTAAATAAAAATCACATTTATAGGTTTGTGTGTTATTCAGAAAAAGATGCTAATACCTATAATTTTATACTAAGCTTTCTAACAAGGTGGCTCAAAGTATAATAAACCTGGGCTCAAACCTAGTCAGTTAGTAGGAGTGTGATCTAGGCCAATGGTTTAACCTCTCTGAGATTCAGATTCCTTGCTTTTAAAGAGGGGGTGATACCCCCATATGTGGTGGTTATGAATATCGAGTGAGGTGACATGTACAATCCCTTAGCATTGAGATGTTCACCAATGTCTCATTCATTCTTTGCTACCCTTTCCATTCTCCTTCTTTGCTTCTTCCTTTCATTTCTATTAAAACACCTACTAAATTATATATAATGTATAAATATCTAAGCCACAAACATCTAGTACATATTGGAGTTCATATATGTAGTCTATAATAGTGACTACCTTGTCATATTTACTTTATGCACCAACATTTTCATTTCTATTTAGTTTTTTCACTTTATTTGTTTATTTTCTTCCAGTTTTATAGAGACAATGGACATATAGCACTGTGTAAGTTTAAGGTGTACAGCATGATGATTTGACTTACACACATCATGAAATAATTGCCAAAGTAAGTTTAGTGAACATCCCTCATCTCCTATAACTACAAAATTAGACAAATAGAAAAAAATTTTTTCCTTGTGGTGTGAACTCTTCGGATTTACTCTCTGAACTTTCATTTATAATAAACCGCAGAGTTATTGGTATTTATCATGTTGTACATTAAATCCCTAGTACTTGTTTATCTTATAACTGGAAGTTTGTACTTTTTGACCAGCTTCATCCAATTCACCCACCCCCCACGTCTGCTGCACAGGTTGCCTCCCTCTTCCAGGCCAGCAGCTCTTCCTAGACAGCTGGACCAGAGTAGGACCCTGCCTTCTGCTGAACTGCCACAACCTCTTCCCCTGCCTGATGGCCCTGCTGGCCCATCCACAGCCCTGCCTTTAGTTGTCCTTGACCTCAGATTCTGGAGACCCACCACAGCTGTGGGCTGCCTGCACCCTCACGAGGAGCAACAATTGCTGCTGCTCCCAGGCTCCTCCAGGGCCAAGTCCCCTTGAGAAAACCAAAAAGTCTGATCTCTTTTTCTATGAGTTTGTTCATTTGTTTTTGAAGTGTCATTGACCTACAGCATTGTTAGTTCCTGATATACAACATAGTGATTCCATATTTCTATACATTTCAAAATGATCACAACAATAAGTCTAGTTACTGTCACCATGAAAAGACATTACACAGTTACTGACTATATTCCTCACACTGTACATTTCATAACTATGACTCATTTATTTTGTAACTGGAAGTTTGTAGCTCTTAATCACCCTCACCTATTTTTCTCCTGCCAACAACCCCCTTGCCTCTGGCAACTACCTGTTTTTCCTCTATATCTAGGAGTCTGTTTCTGTTTTGTTATGTGTGTTCATTTGTTTTGTTTTTTTAGATTCCACTTATAAGTTAAATCATACTGTATCTGTCTTTCTCTGACTTATTTCACTCATCATAATACCCTCTAGGTCCACCCATCATGTTGTCCTAAATGGCAAGATTTCACTCTTTTTATGGCTGAGTAATATTCCATTGTATACCACATCTTCTTTATCCATTTATCTATTGCTGGGCACAAAATATAACAATTCTAAAATCTGTATGGAAACACAAGACCCCAAATAGCCCAAACAGTCCTGAGAAAGAACAACAAAGCTGAAGGCATCATACTCCCTGATTTCAAACTATACTATGAAACTACAGTAATCAAAACAGTATGGTACTGGCACGAAAACAGACATATAGATTAATTGAAGAGAATAGAGAGCCCATAAATGAACCCACATGTATATGGGCAATTAATCTATGATAAAGGAGGTGAGGATATACAATGTGGAAAAGACAGCCACTTCAGTAAATGGTGTTGAGAAAACTGGACAACTACATGCAAAAAAAAATCAAACTGGGCTTCTTTCTCATATCATTCACAGAAATAAATCCAAAATGGATTAAAGACTTAAATGTAAGACTTGAAACCATAAAACTTCTGGAAGAAAACATAGGCAATACACTCTTTGACATCAATCTTAGTAATTTTTGTTGTTGTTTTTTGGATATGTCTCCTCAAGCAAGGGAAACAAAAACAAAAGTAAACAAATAGGACTACATCAAACTAAAAAGCTTTTGTACAGCGAAGGAAACTAACAACAAAATGAAAAGGCTGCCTACTGAATGGGAGAAGATATTTGCAAATCTGATAGTGGGTTAATGCCCAAATTATACAAAGAACTCATGCAACTCAATATCAAAAAAACAAACAAAATGCTATTGAAGAATGAGCAGAGGATCTGAATAGATATTTTCCCAAGAAAGACATACAGGTAGCCAACAGGTACATGAAAAGATGCTCGACATTGCTGATCATGGGGGAAATGCAGATCAAAACCACAATGAGATATCACCTCACACCTGTCAGAATGGCTATTATCATTTCTATATAGTTTTAAAATGTGAGAATTCCTTAAATTTTCATTTCATGCCAAATAGTTATGCCTTTTTTCATGAAAATTATCCTCATAATCCTTCTCTCCTGAGTGTTGCACTTGTTTGTAGGGACATAAAATCAGCATGTCATATAGCAAACATGGTCATCCTTATATGAATGAAAATATGAAAGTAAATGGTGGATAAGGATTAAACATGTATTGGTACTTATGAACTAGTAAAGTGACACAAGTTATTCACACACACACAATGTTAAAAAATGGATTATTTTTCCCAAATGCAGGAAATGGTCAGTAAAAATTATGCCAAAGGTATCTGTGCTTTCTTAGATTTCATAAAGTTCAAGGAGAAACATTTGATCCCATTTAAGTCCTAAGAGAGAGGGAATGAATCTCATTACATGGCGTTAAAACGACTGCAAAAATAAAGGGAGAGGAGAAAAAAACAGAAAAAAAAAAAACTCTATGAGATCTGTTCCACTCTTAAGTTAACTACCAAGGGCATTGCCAGGCATGTACATTTTCCCTGAGTTTCTAGAGACTTTAGACCAGGCAATACTCTGACAGCCAGAATTTAGAGCTTAAACCTAGTTTGAGGAGGGTTTCTAGAAGGGAGTAGCCACAGAAGCCAAGTACCTCTTTCTCTCTTCTTTTCTCCATCTTCCTCTCCCCTCACTCAGTCAGGACATTCCACTCTTTGAGCATCTCAGATTCGGCATGCGTATCTGTAGAATATCTAAATGTGATTCACAGGGCCAATAATTTAATTCTTCCAAATACTGTGCAAAAGAAAGAACGTATCATAATTTTATCTTAATAAAAAATAGATAGCTGAGGTCTTAAAAAGTGCCCAATAGATTTCTGTCTAGTGCTTGAAACTTCAAATTCTCAAGCCATCGGAACAAACCACATTATCTTTATTTTCCATTAACTCAGGCTCCAGTGAATTACCCTCATTTCTAACTCTTTCTTTTGGCCTCCAGCACCATGACCTGAATCCTGCCAAGTAATCAGATTATGTTGTGAATATGTATATATATGACAAAAGAGGCATTTTAGATGACAGGTTTTCTATTAAAACATTGTTTCAAAAAATAAATGCGGTGCTGTCACAATAGTAAAGGCCCCTTCTAGTTGATCATTTGCTATATGTAAACAGTACTTTATACAAAATGGGAAAGCAAAACTTGTCCAATAATTACTAGGACTTTTCTTATTCTGGTGTCATTTTTGATAAATAAAGTGTTTTGATAAATAAAATGGTTTACACAATATTTACATTATGTACAATTGGGTATAACTTGTAGAAAAATAAAGATCATTCTCTAGTATTCACTTTTAATTAATTAATTAATTTTTATTTATTTTTGTCTGCACTGGGTCTTTGTTGCTGCCTGCGGGCTTTCTCTAGTTGCGGCGAGCAGGGGCGACTCTTTGTTGCCGTGTGCAGGCCTCTCATTGCAGTGGTTTCTCTTGTTGTGGAGCACGGGCTCTGGGCGCACAGACTTCAGTAGTTGTGGCACGCATGCTCTAGAGTGCAGGCTTAGTAGTTGTGGTGCATGGACTTAGTTGCTCTGTGGCATGTGGGATCTTCCTGGACCAGGGCTCAAACCCATGTACCCTGCATTGACAGGAAGATTCTTAACAACTGTGCCACCAGGGAAGCCCTAGTATTCACTTTAGCTAGCTCTTTGCAGGAAAGGTGGCCAGAGGTTTATTTTCTTCCTCTTTTACTGGTTGAGGTAGTAAGTCAAGAATTTATTACATGCTAGGTTCTATAATTCAGAGTGTTGAAAATACAATAGCTGCATATTATTAATTACATAAAAATTTTTATTTTAAAGAAAAATATTTTCTCCAATCTCTACTTAGTCTGCTAATAGCCATCAGACTACATCTCTTTACTTTGTGTAGGAAGATACTGGCGAAAAATTTTTCAGAAGCAATTCATGTTTCCTATAAAAAGAGAAATTTTTGCCTCATGTCCTTATTTGTGTACATCTCTCCAAGATTCCAAAAGGTATTTGCAAATAAACATCACATATCTCTGTTGAGATATCTATGTGTTTACTACCAACTAGTGCTAAGCACTGTGCCTAGTATTATGTATTTAAAGATATATTCAACTTCCTTGTCCTCCAGAAGTCCCATGATCTGAATTCCTGGGCATACAACTTTATAAATAACTATAATGCAATGCGGTCATTATAATCGGAACAAATGCACTTAAGACAAAATAAGTAATTTAATTCTAGTTGGAAAACTTGAAAAGATTACATAAGAGCTCAGTCATAAAAACTGACCAGGAATTTGCTAAATGGGAAAAGAGGAAAGTGAGACTATTCTAGGCGTCTCTGTTCTTGGAATAAAAACTACCTATTCTTTTTTTCCCATACACAGACTAGGAACTCATTCCTTCAACAAGTTTTTAATGAGTTCCTACTGTGAACAAGACATTCAGAAGCAAGATGCTTCTATGTGTTGTGCTGTAGTCTGTGATTGCCTAGAACCTGGAGAACATTTTTCTTTACCCATCATATATATGTACTACATTTTAAGAACCATTAATATGAGCATAGGGACTGCAAAGGTAATTTTTTTATTTTTATTTTACAAAACTTCATTCATTCATTCAGTCAGTCAGCAATGTATGTTGAGTGCCTGCCATGTGCTCAACAATGTTTAGGAAAGAACACTACCTGCAAGGAAGGATTCAAGAGTCACATCTAGGGCTTCCCTGGTGGCGCAGTGGTTGAGAGTCTGCCTGCCGATGCAGGGGACATGGGTTCGTGCCCCGGTCTGGGAAGCCACATGCCGCGGAGCAGCTGGGCCCGTGAGCCATGGCCGCTGAGCCTGCGCATCCGGAGCCTGTGCTCCACGACAGGAGAGGCCACGGCAGTGAGAGGCCCACATACTGCAAAAAAAAAAAAAAAAAAAAAAAAAAGAGAGTCACATATATCCAGACAAAATTTTGTAAAGAATGGAGGAGTCAGGATTGAGTTTGGTGAATGGCTACAGTTAGGAAGAAAGGACAGAGAGAGAAGGAGAAGAAACCTGTGAACCAGGCAGGCTGATCGAAGAAGTTTGGGGAGGAACAGCTCAAGGAGAAGTTGGTAGCAACAATGTCCAGTGCAGAGGGACTGATGGGCTACTGGCTTGTTCAGCGGTCAGAGCTGACCTAGAGGCCACTTCTAGGAGTGTCTAGAGGGGCATGGAGCATGTGGAGCACAAGTAGCGATGCCAGAGGACACACATGAGGGGCAGAACGGGGTCGAGAGAGAATGTTCTGCAAAGTGGTAGAGACCTGTGTACGTTTAAAGTCAGAATGATGGATGGATGGATGCAATTTATCAGTTTTGGGGTTTTTTTTTTTTTTTTTTTTTTTTTTTTCTTTTTTTCTTTTTGCGGTATGCGGGCCTCTCACTGTTGTGGCCTCCCCCGTTGCGGAGCACAGGCTCCGGACGCGCAGGCCCAGCGGCCATGGCTCACGGGCCCAGCCGCTCCGCGGCATATGGGATCCTCCCAGACCGGGGCACGAACCCGTATCCCCTGCATCGGCAGGCGGACTCTCAACCACTTGCGCCACCAGGGAGGCCCGGGGGGTTTTTTTTTGGTGTCCAATTTCTTGGACTCTTTTATTATTTCATGAAAATTCTCTGCTTTATTTAATTTTTAAAATATATTTTCAGGTTAACACAATACAAGAAAAATTTCATTTGTAGTTTTTCACAGAATACATCACATATTTATTAACTTTTCCCCTCATTATTCCACTGTATTTGTATTATTAGGATACAAATGGACATTTTGAAAGAGAAATAGACCATATTTTTAATGATTATATATAGCTAATACCATAATTCTGATTCTTATCACATCAAATATTTTGCATTGTAAATGCTCACTTTATTCTGAATAATTTTATTTATATGCTTAGAATATAAAGTCACTATTACGTTTTTGCTGTATAAATAGTAAGCAGTGTGAATAGTGGAATTTAAAAGAGAAAGCTTGAAAATGAAAACTGTTATTTTTGAACATGTATTTTGCAGCATGAGAACAAAATGTATTCAGCTGTTCATTTTACAAAGTGAAAAAAATGCATTCACAATTAGAATTGTTTCATTCAGAGACACTAATTCATGCAGTCATAAGAGAAATATAAATGTGCCATATCAGTGGGTAGAGAAAGTCACATTTCAGTAAAACATTTGGTGATTAAATATCTCTTCAAAGAACATTCTTTCTTTCTTTCTCTCTCTCTCTCTCTCTCTCTCTCTCCCTTTCCTCCCTTCCTTCCTTTTTCTTTCTTGATAGAAAGAAAGACAATTGAAAGTCAAGTAGATAGCATTAGGCCTTTAACATGTTCAGTGAGAATTAGAAAACTACAGAGCTTGATCCAGGTTATAATTTTTTTTTTTTTTCTTTTGGTGGTACGCGGGCCTCTCACTGTTGTGGCCTCTCCCGTTGCGGAGCACAGGCTCTGCACACGCAGGCTCAGCAGCCATGGCTCACGGGCCTAGCTGCTCCGTAGCACGTGGGATCTTCCTGGACCGGGGCACGAACCCGTGTCCCCTGCATCGGCAGGCGGACTCTCAACCACTGCGCCACCAGGGAAGCCCTATAAATTTTTAAAATTCATATTCTGTGAGAAATCTGAGGTCACCTAATTACTGTTGACCATCAACTTTGACATCATCGCTTTTTTACTTTCTTATGAGGCAAGAGATACCTAATTTCAAGATTTCATGAACTCTAGTATACTAAGTATTTTCATAATCTTCATAAAAAACAGAAGACCCTCCATGAGTTGAAAATGGGCTTTGACTTATTTCTCCAGTAGTGGTGATAGATTTGCCTTGATCAGTCTGTACTCTTGTGCTTTTGATCCTTTGGGTTCAATGCCACGCTGTGAGAGAGGTTTGCTGGATTTGCCAGCTTGTGCAACAGAACGGACGTGGCCAGCTAACCCACAGGAGGTTCAGTCTGTCCCTTTGGCTGTGCTAACAGTGGTCCCACAGCAGGTCACTGAGTTATTGAGGTTACCCTGGAGAGAATCTTCAAGGAAATTTGGCACCTGCCTCAGCCCAGTAATGTGCTCACTCAGGGTGAAGGTATGGAGGTTGGTCCAGTTTATCTGGGGTACCACCTGTTCCCTGTTTACGTCCTGCTTTAACCTCTCTCTTATCTTTTATGTTTATAGTATCCTCTTTTCCTTCCCTTATTCCACACCATCCCACTCTTGTCAAAACTCCCTTTCTAGAAAGACACTGGTGTGTATGTGAAAGCCCAAGCATGAGGTTCTTGAATGTTAAGTTTACCTCCAAAGGGTCGTTTTTCTCTTTGCAGCCATCAAAAGGTAATTGCCAACCATATTCTAAATAAAGGATTTTGGCATTTAGACATTTTTCTTCAAATTTTGCCACAGTGAGTAACAAATGTCTGACAGAGAGTAAGAGAAGTATTTTTTGCATTTATTCATTTTTTTATTTTATAGCGGAAACCCCCAATGGTGGTAGATGATCTTTTTGAGGACATGAAAGATGGTGTGAAGCTGCTCGCTCTGCTGGAGGTCCTGTCTGGGCAGAAGCTGGTAAGGATGTTTTCTGTGACCAGACTTGTCAAACTTTTCCCATTTGGAATTTGGGGGCTATGGAGTTGGGAGTATAAAGGGTGCTACCCACGTAAGAGAAAGTTTTTCTCTTTTGCGGTTGGTAATACACAGGGAACACTAGTCTATCGGTCACTTCTGGGAACAAGGAATAAATTTCCTTTCTCATTCCTGCACACCTGTAGTATATTTAAAACATTATGTATAGTGATAGTAATCCTAGAAGTAAGAGTAAAGAACTTCATCGATAATCACTCCTGGTTAACTACTGCATCTGTGTGGCATCCAGGAAGATTTGTTGGAAATTAACATCTAATGCACTTTAAGTGCTTACTTTCCATTTGGAAAGGATTGTTGGTCCATATCTGTGTATTTATATAGTTGTTGAAAATTAAGCCTTGAAATCAGCGTGGCATTTTTCATCTGCTTATGGACATTCTCTGTCATCAGTCGTTTGTAATAGGAGCAGCATGTTCAGAATCATTTGTTGTTAAGCTCAATGGAACCAGCAGAGTGAAAAACAAATTTACAGTGACCTATAAAATCTATTTTTCTACATTACTCGAATAATAAGATATTTATTTCTTTCTGACATGTTTTTTCATTTCAGAGTAGTAGAGAAGTAAGTAGTTTGCAAACATAGATTATTTATGTAATGTTTACCATAATTTTTAAAAGGCTCTCAGGAAATAATCTTCAGAATGTTGTATAATGCACTAGACATGGGGCCCAAAATTGGGGGTACTAGTTTTTCTTAATCTGTTGCATCATGACAAAGAGGTACACAGTCATTATTACTTGGATAATTGATTTTTTTAAAAGTGTTTTTGCCTGATCATAAATTTCCAGTTCATTTCTTGTGGGGAGCCTTCACCATAGCTTTTGTAACAGAGTTGTTTCTGGGAAGATACAAACTGATAATAATAATTTTGTGTAAGTCATTATCTACTTGAATTCATATTATAGCAGATGCTTTTGGTGCCCCCAGCGCCATCTCAGATCACCTCTGATTCCAGCAGCTGCAGGAGTGGACATGATCCACACCCTCCATCAGCATCTCAACTCAAGCACTGGCAGCTTGTCTCTGGATTTCTGCACTCAGGGCTTTTATCAAAGCTGCAGGTTGCACAAGGCAGCCCTGAAGTGTGGGAGAGTTAATGGTCCCAAACGGGATGGGAGTCTGAATAAAAATTCCAGACTGGCATTTGTAGGAGGGATGATTCCAAGGCTTATTTCACACATGAGGTAGAGTGCCCCATTGGATCCCCAGCAGAACTGAGCCATGGTTGCCTATTGTGGAGACCCTTAATAGCACATCGTACTATTATTGATTATTATTTATTGATTTTTCCTCCTTCCCTGTCTCACTCTCCATGCATTCTCACTCCTGCTACCTGGGATCACTTCCTCGGTCACCTGCATGTACCCCTGTTCTTATCTCAGGCTCCACATTGGGAGAAATCAAAGAAGACACATATGAAAAGCCAGTTTGGAATAAACAGATATATGCATGAGCTAAATAAACTGGATTAACATTAGGATGTGGGGGTCATTGACCTGAAATATATACTCCCTTGGTGGCCTGTTGTAACTGGCTATCTTCATATACCCTCCTGAATTAAGCTATTTACTTGAAGGAACCTTCATTACAATTCAGATGGGTATTTAAGAAACCTGTCATTCTAAGTGTCATTATAATTCTGCCATTGTACTCGGCCAACAGTATACAGAAACCTCAATGGGCATTACCTGCCAAGCTAAGCGATTCTAGAAAGAGCGTATATTTTGATACAAGAATCCTACTTCTGTTTACGTGCCCTACTCATTTCGATGTGTTTACAATGATAGGATCTGGAAGCTAGAAGCAATTTCAGAAAGAATCTCAGCATTCTCATTTAACAGGTAGAAAAACTGAGACACAGAAGGACAGCTTCTGATTTAACTTTTATTATTTATTTTTACTGAACCCTTCAAGATTCTGAATTATATAAAATGAAATTATTCTGAAATTATAAATAAACCATCACAATGGTTATTTAAATTTTGTACATGTAGACATTTTGGTTCAGGACCACATTAAGATGAAAAGCATCATTTAAAGGACTGAGTATCCTAGGCATTCTTGTAGAGCTCTCAAAGAGAGAATGTGAACAAAAGCATTTCCCTCAGGAGTGTTAGCACTGTTCAGGAAATCTATAATTATCTCATACGTACAACTCTATTAAAGAGCACTATACTTTAAGATCATGATTCACATAGCCCAGGACTCTGACTTTGACCATGATCATCTGGGAAATTCAGCCAAATACCTTAGTATTCCCTTTACCACCAGCATCTCAAGGTAAGGGAGTACTCTCAGTATCTTAGTTTCTTTTAATAACCTATTGTGACTCTCTTGCCTATGATTTTATTTCAGATGCTAGGGAGTTTTAAGTTTTTATAATTATTATTCTTGGATTTCTCTGTGCCCTTTGATTATTATTTGTAGAACATTTACTCTTTGAATGGATCGGTGCTTATATGTCTTTAATCACACATAAAGATAGGAACACTAAATGTAATTTTATACTTAGGATATTTTTTAAGAATGTGAAGAATTCCATAGAAAAATTAAAAATAATAGAAGCAATATGAATAGAGCTTAAGGACTGCAGAGAAATTCATTTCTTATGTATTTTGTTAACCTTCTGTATAGTATTATTAAAGACTCCTTAACACTCTGCGTTCAAGAGGAGCTTAAAAATCCACTTAAAAGTGCACATGGGCATTCTTAGGAAATTGGGAGCATTGAAGGCCCCTGCACGTTCACCAGGTAACTTTGTTAAACATCAATCATATATTGAGAGTAGAAGTCAAGTCTGCAGCTGGGTTTGGCATTATCTTTTGACTGTTCAGCTAACATATCTGGAGTCTCTATATAGATAAGGCACTGCCTTTGCCCTCTAAGGAGAACAGAGATGAATGAGGTATGGTTGGTGCCCTCAAAGAGCTTGTAGCCTGGTAGGGAGGATCACTGTATTAATTAGGGTAGGTCAGTTGTGTTAAAATAGATGCAAATATGGGGTAGAACTATACAATAGATGTTTATACCTTGCTCTTTTAGCCAGGATACAACCAAAGAAGAAAAGCAGAGAAAAGATATTTGCTTTACTAGATATCAGGTCTTACAGAGAAGCTTTATCACATAAGATAGTGCGGTGTTAATACGGGGATGGGCATATTGACTAATGCAATAGAGTTGAGAAACAGACCAAGGCATGAATGGAAATTTAGTTTATGTCAGAGGTGGATGTCAGATCTGGGAAGGAAAGATGGTTCAATAAATGGAAGAGCAAGAAAATGGTATAGTTGGATCCTTATCTCATGGCCTCTATAGAAATCAAATATACATAGATAAAGGCCCTAATGGCAAAAATACTTAAAATTCTTAGAAAATATAGGTGAATATCTCTGAGACATCAGGACAGGGAAAAAAATAAGGCAAAATATATTAACTATAAAAGATTGTTACCTTTGACTATTTTTAAATTCAGAACATTTTTTAATCAAAAAACTTTAAAGAAAGTGACAAAAAAAGTTAAAAATTGGTCAAAGATATTCACAATACAGGTTACAAAAGGATTAAGAAAGGATTATATCAAGAATATATGAGGTACATCTTCAAAACAGTGAGTACAAACAACCCAAGAAAACTGGACAGCTACATGTAAATGAATGAAATTAGAACACTCCCTAACACCATACACAAAAATAAACTCAAAATAGATTAAAGACCTAAACATAAGGCTGGACACTATAAAACTCTTAGAGGAAAACATAGGCAGAACACTCTTTGACATAAATCTCAGCAAGAATTTTTTTAACCCACCTCCTAGAGTAATGAAAATAAAAGCAAAAATAAACAAATGGAGGAACCTCCATACTGTTCTCCATTTACATTCCCACCAACAGTACAGGAGGGTTCCCTTTTCTCCACACCCTCTCCAGCATTTACTGTTTGCAGATTTTTTGATGATGGCCATTCTGACCAGTGTGAGGTGATACCTCATTGTAGTTTTGCTTTGCATTTCTCTAATGATTAGTAATGTTGAGCATCTTTTCAGGTGTTTGTTGGCAATCTGTATGTCTTCTTTGGAGAAATGTCTATTTAGGTCTTCTGCCCATTTTGGGGTTGGGTTGTTTGTTTTTTTGATATTGAGCTGCATGAACTGCTTGTATATTTTGGAGATTAATCCTTTGTCAGTTGCTTCATTTGCAAATATTTTCTCCCATTCTGAGGGTTGTCTTTTCAGCTTGTTTATGGTTTCCTTTGCTGTGCAGAAACCCTGAGAAAACCATAATTCAAAAAGAGTCATGTACCACAATGTTCATTGCAGCACTATTTAACAACCAGGACATGGAAGCAACCTAAGTGTCCATCGACATCTGAATGGATAAAGAAGATGTGGCACATATATACAATGGAATATTACTCAGCCATAAAAAGAAATGAAATTGAGTTATTTGTAGTGAGGTGGATGAACCTAGAGTCTGTCATACAGAGTGAAGTAAGTCAGAAAGAGAAAAACAAATACCATACGCTAACACGTATATATGGAATCTAAAAAAAAAAAAAAAAAAGAAAGGTTCTGAAGCACCTAGGGGTAGGACAAGAATAAAAACACAGACTTAGAGAATGGACTTGAGGACACGGGGAGGGGGAAGGGTAAGCTGAGACGAAGTGAGAGAGTGGCATTGACATACATACACTACCAAATGTAAAATAGATAGCTAGTGAGAAGCAGTCGCATAGCACAGGGAGATCAGCTCAGTGCTTTGTGACCAAGTAGAGAAGTGGGATTGGGAGGATGGGAGGGAGATGCAAGAGGGAGGGGATATGGGGATATATGTATACGTATAGCTGATTCACTTTGTTATACAGCAGCAACTAACATAACAATGTAAAGCAATTATACTACAATAAAGATGTTTAAAAATAAATAAATAAATAAACAAATGGAACCTAATGAAACTTAAAAGCTTTTGCACAACAAAGGAAACCATAAATGAGATGAAAACACAACCCTCAGAATGGGAGAAAATATTTGCAAATGAAGCAACTGACAAAGGATTAATCTCCAAAATATACAAACAGCTCATGCAGCTCAACATCAAAAAAAATAAACAACCCAATCAAAAATTGGGCAGAAGACCTAAATAGACATTTCTCCAAAGAAGACATACAGATGGCCAACAAACGCATGAAAAGATGCTCAACATCACTAATTATTAGAGAAATGCAAAGCAAAAACTACAATGAGGTATCAGCTCACACTGGTCAGAATGACCATCATCAAAAAATCTACAAACAGTAAATGCTGGAGAGGGTGTGGAGAGAAGGGAACCCTCCTACACTCTTGGTGGGAATGTAAATTGGTACAGCCACTATGCAGAACAGTATGGAGGTTCCTTAAAAAACTGAAAATAGAACTACCATATGACCCAGCAATCCCACTCCTGGGCATATACCCAGAGAAAGCCATAATTCAAAAAGATACATGCACCCCAGTATTCATTGCAGCACTGCTTACAATAGCCAAGACATGGAAGCAACCTAAATGTCCATCAACAGAGGAATGGATAAAGAAGATGTGGCACATATATACAATGGAATATTACTCAGCCATTAAAAAGAATAAAATACTGCCATTTGCAGCAACATGGATGGTCCTAGAGATTGTCATACTGAGTGAAGTAAGTCAGACAAAGAGAAATATCATATGATATCACTTGTATGTGGAATCTAAAAAGAAATGATACAAATGAATTTATTTACGAAACGGAAACAGATTCACAGAGTTAGAGAATGAACTTATGGTTACCAGGGGGGAAGGTTGGGGGGAAGGGATAGTTAGGGAGTTTGGGATTGACATGTACACACTGCTATATTTAAAATAGATAACCAACAAGGACCTACTGTATGACACAGGGAACTCCGCTCAACGTTATGTGGCAGCCTGGATGGGAGGGGAGTTTGGGGGAGAATGGATAGTACATGTATATGTATGGCTGAGTCACTTTGCTGTGCACCTGAAACTATCACAACGTTGTTTATTGGCTATACTCCAATATAAAATAAAAAGTTAAGAAAAAAGATGTGGTACATATATACAATGGAATATTACTCAGCCATTAAAAGGAATGAAATTGTGCCATTTGCAGGGTTGTGGATGGACCTAGAAACTGTCATACAGAGTGAAGTAAGTCAGAAAGAGAAAAACAAATATCGTATAATATCACTTATATGTGGAATCTAGAAAAATGGTACAGATGAACTTATTTGCAAAGCAGAAATAGAGACACAGATGTAGAGAACAAGCATGTGGATACCAAAGCATGGGGGTTGGTGGGATGAATTGGGAGATTGGGATTGACATATATACACTACTATGTATAAAACAGATAACTAATGAGAACCTACTGTATAGCACAGGGAATTCTACTCAGTGCTCTGTGGTGACCTAAATGGGAAGGAAATCCAAAAAAGAGGGATATATGTATATGTAGAGCTGATTCACTTTGCTGTACAGCAGAAACTAACACAGCATTGTAGAGCAACTATACTCCAATAAAAATTAATAAAAGGAAAAAGAAACAGACTTGCCAAAGAACAGAGGATGAGATGTTCACACCATTGCTGAGCAGGGCAGTGCAAATGAAGACCATGTTACGTCCATTCAACTGACCACCATGAAAGACCATGTTACATCCATTCAACCGACCACCATGAAAGACCATGTTACATCCATTCAACCGACCACCATGAAAGACCATGTTACATCCATTCAACCGACCACCATGAAAGACCATGTTACATACATTCAACCGACCACCATGAAAGACCATGTTACATACATTCAACTGACCACCATGAAAGACCATATTACATACATTCAACTGGCCACCATGAAAGACCATGTTACATACATTCAACTGAAAGTAATTTTTTAAAGATAACTATCAAAATCAAGTGTTGGGGGCTTCCCTGGTGGCGCAGTGGTTGAGAGTCCGCCTGCCGATGCAGGGGACACGGGTTCGTGCCCCGGTCCGGGAGGATCCTGCATGCCGCGGAGCGGCTGGGCCCGTGAGCCATGGCCGCTGAGCCTGCGCGTCCGGAGCCTGTGCTCCGCGGCGGGAGGGGCCACAGCAGTGAGAGGCCCACACACTGCAAAAAAAAAAAAAAAAAAAAAAAATCAAGTGTTGGGGCTTCCCTGGTGGTGCAGTGGTTGAGAGTCCACCTGCCAATGCAGGGGGCACGGGTTCGTGCCCCGGTCCAGGAAGATCCCACATGCCGCGTAGCAGCTGGGCCCGTGAGCCATGGCCACTGAGCCTGCGCGTCCGGAGCCTGTGCTCCGCAACGGGAGAGGCCACAATGGTGAGAGGCCTGCGTACCGCAAAAAAAAAAAAAAAAATCAAGTGTTGGACAAAATGTGTATCCACAGGATTATTCTTGTATTGCTGATAAGAGTGAGTAGTACAAACACTTCGGAAAAGTTTGGCATTAGATTAGAAGTTCAAAAGTCACATTCCCCCTGACTCAGCAATTCCACTGTTAGATATACATCCAAGAGAAACTCCTTATACTTCTACCAAGGGTGGGATGTACAAGAATGACCTATCAGCACAGGTCACATAGGAATAACCTGGAAATAATTCAGATTCACATCAGGAGGAGAGTAAATAAATGGCACAGTATATGGCTGTCAAAATGAATGAAATACAGTGACAGGAAACAATATGGATGAATGTTAGCAATCTTATTATGTAGAAAAGTAAGTATCAAAAGATTAATACAGTGATATTCTTTATATAAGAGCTAAGAACTGAAATAACTATTCTTTTTAAGAATGCAATAAATGAAATGAATGTGTATAAAAGGGAAAACATTGGGCTGGGCTTATTGTGATGGTTGCCATGGTGTAGGAGTTCAGGGGGATGGAATGAATGGTAAAATTGAGGAATGTGGCTTTTGTGCTTAATTTCTGGGTCCTGGCTTTGTTTTAGTTGTGGGTTCCTAGGTGCTTTTTACAGTATAAAAGATAATTAATCAAATAACTGAATAAGTGGGCCATGCAAGAAAAGGATAAACATTTTTAAAGTATATTTTCTATTTAAATATTTGTTTTAAATGATGTCATAAAAAATTACCTGTTACACTTTTAACTGTAAATGAAAAGATACTTAGCTTTTGTTTGTTTGTTTGTTTGTTTTTTGTGGTACGGGGCCCTCTCACTGTTGTGGCCTCTCCTGTTGCGGAGCACAGGCTCCGGATGCACAGGCTCAGTGGCCATGGTTCACAGGCCCAGCCGCCCCGCAACATGTGGGATCTTCCTGGATGGGGGCACAAACCCATGTCCCCTGCATCAGCAGGCAGACTCTCAACCACTGTGCCACCAGGGAGGCCCTGAAAATATACTTAGTTTTGAGCTCTAATGGGAGATTGTTTAGAGTTCTAGTGCCACAGAGAAGAGACCAGTCTATCAGCTCTGCAATCATGGACCTGTTATCCTCTTAGGTCTTGTAAATGTAATGTTATCTTCTTCACTGAAATTATTTTGAGTTTTAAAATGAACAGTGTAGCACTTACTATTTTATTCTATTTATTAAATTATTTATTATATTTTGCTGAATCAAACACAAGTAACTTAGTATCCTTGTACCAGAACATACTATTTTGCAAAGAACATTTTCATTCTTGCACTCCTACTTTTTAACCTTGGCTCATATGCACCATGCTTTTTGGTCCTTCAAACAGAGAAATGCCATTAATACTGTCAACAACTTTCATGTTAGTATGACTGAAAAAAAATGTGAGTGACCAAGAGTACTTTTTTTAAGACTTTATTTTTTAGAGAAGTTTTAAGTTTATGACAAAATTGAGAGGAAAGGAGAGATTTCCCATTATCTCCTGCCCTCCACACACACCAAGAGCACTTTTCATAAAACTACTTCCTAACTTGCAGGAATAACAGTCTTAGTAAACAACATAGGAATTTTGTGAATTTCCAACCTTAAGCATACAGAAATCTTAAGGGTAAGTGCATTCGGAAGCTGAGAATGAATGTATTTATTGAGTAAATTATACACCTTCCAAGTGCTGTGGGGATAACGCTCCTCTCTGTACCTGCTAACCTTTATAGATATTGAGTATGTTGGCTGTTCTTGAACATTCTTCAAGTATATTTTGAATCCACTTAAATAGATTTTATAACCATCTTTTTAATGTGTGCATTTTTACTTATTCTTGTCCTTCCCCCTTTTATAGCCGTGTGAACAAGGACGCCGGATGAAGCGAATCCATGCTGTGGCGAACATTGGCACGGCACTCAAGTTCCTGGAAGGAAGGAAGGTAAGAGAGAAACAAAGACAAAACACTTCAAGAAGAAAGCGTGGACATACGAATATTTTCATTGTTGATTGTTGGGTAAAAACACTGCATGCAATCTATACAACATATATGTGCAATATTATTGTAAAATCGTTTTAGACTTACAGAAGAGTGGAAAAAAAAAGGCACAGAGATTTCATGTCTGTACTTCAGCCAGCTTCCTCTAATGTGAGGGACTTAGTTGTACATAGTACATATATGTAACATAGTACAACTACCAAATAAGGAAATTAAAATGGGTATGATACTGTTAAGTAAAGCATAGAAATTAATCTAATTTCATCATTTTTTCTCCAGTGTCTTATTTCTGTTCCAGGATCCAATCCAATAACATGCCTTGCATTTTAATTGTTATGGCTCCTTTGTCTTTTCCATTCTATGACCTTGTCTTTCTGTGTCTTTCATGACCTTAATGATAACTGCTAGGCAGTTATTTTTCATAATATCTCTCAGTTTGGTTTGTGTGATGTTCTCCCATGATTAGATTGAGGTTATATATTTTTGGCAAGAATTCCAAGGAAGTGACGTATTCTTCTCAGTGAATCAGTTTAGTGGATATAGATAGGATTCTGACTTGTCTTAATGCTGGTGATGCTAACCTCAACCACTTGATTAAGTCATCTGCTGAGTTTTTTTTTTTATGGTAAAACTACTATTTTTCCATTTATAATTCAGAAATAACTTAGGGGATGTAATTGAGATTATGCTAATATTCTGCTTCTTGCTCACTGATTTTAGCATCAGTTGCCTTCAATAATTACTTCTGTGCTGTTTGCCTAATGATGATTTTGTTTTTCCCACATTTCTTTTGTACTTACTAATTGGAGTTGTTATGTAAGAAAAAGATGACCTTTCTTCCCCATTTATTTATTCAATTTCTTATTTATTTCATTATGGAATAATTATTATAGAATAATATAGAACTATATTATAGAACTATAGAATATTATTTTATTCTATAGTTATAATCCAGTATGACTACGATTATTGTTATTATTGTTATTATTTTGTTGATCAGATTGTTCTAGCTTTGTCCATTAAGAGTTCCTTCAAACTGGCTCCTGTACTCTTTTGACATGGACCCATCCTTTTTCAAGCATTTCCTTATTTTCTGGAACTACAGATTTTCCAGGTTTATCTTATATTTTCCTTACCCAAGTCCTAGAATCAACCACTTCTCTAAGGAGGCTTTGTTCCTTTCATTAGTGAATGGCATTTAGAAACCAAGATTTGGGTGCTAGGTGTGCTCATGGCTACTGAGGTTTCATTGCCCTCTCAATATGCAGATCTAGATATATGTATGTTTACTAATCTGGGTATACACACATATCTATATTTCTCTCCCTTCCATCTGTCTCTCTCTCTCTCTCTTTCTTTCTATATAGCTTCTTCTATTACGTGTGCATGTAAACCTTTACTTCAAATTGATACTTCTGATTTCAGTCCAATACCACAAGGTCCATTTCATGATGATTTCTTTCTGTTTTCTCTGACAGTGAGAAACCTGGCTCTCATCTACAATATATTCTCTTCTTTTTCATCCCTAGTGTATACACATGAAATAGTTTCAGAATTGCTAACCCACACCTTTGTGAGAAACATATTGATTAACTGGAGAACAGTATTTGTGTACAGTTCTTTTGGTCTTCAACATTACAATATACTGTCAAGAGACTGTTGTCCAGATTTACCTAGGTCACTTCTGTTCTCCCATCCTTTCAGTGTGATTATGTTATTCATTTGTAATAGAGTTAAGTAATAGAGTTATATTCCATTTTGGGCAATCCCACACACATCCTAGTTGGCCTTAATTATTTTTTATTTTAGAGAATGAGACATTATTATGATTCTAGGAGTAAAAGTTACACTTAGAGAAGTGGCATTCCCTCCTCATCCTTGCTTCTCTATTACCATTATCCTTCCTTTTACTCCTTTTCTCACCTCTAGGTAACCAGTTTCTCCAATTTCTGATTTATCCTTCCTGTATTTCTTTTGCAGGAATGAGCAGGTTATTTTCATACACCACCTTCTTTCTTATACAAAGGAAGCATACTAGTGATACACCAGGTGCACTTTACCTTTTTCATTTAACAGTATATCCTGGAAATCCCTCAAATCAGTTCACAGAGATGTTCCTCATTCATTTTTACAGCTGCATAGTATTCCGTGGTCTGGATGTTCCAGAGTTTATTCAACCACTCTCTTATGAATGAGCATTTAGGTTGTTTCTAGCATTTTTCAAACAGAAATGATGATGCAATTAATAACTGTGCATAAGTATTTTTGTATTATTGGAAGTGTATCTTCTGGGTAAAATTTTAGAAGTATGATTGTTGGGTCAAAACATAAGTGTGTATTTTGTTTTGTTAGGTGTTGACATATTTCCCTCCAGAAGGGTTGTACCAATCCTTTTAGATTTTAGCCTTTTCTAATTTGTGGAAATTCAGGAAGTCTGTGTTTGGCAATACCAAAACCAGCTTTATAAATGGATATCCAGATACTTCTGGAAAATAGAATGATTCAGTTATTTACTTCTCTGTCTATATGCAATAAATTATTTCATTTATTCCACAAATGCATAATTGAATACTTTCTGTAAAATGAGAATTCTGGAAAATATTAATTCTGGAAAATTAAAGAAAACTAGATTCTGGCTCTTAAATAATTTACATTTTGATGAGTTGTTAGTATAATGAATCAGTATAAAGTTCAGTCAAGTGTGCTAACTTCACACCAAAGAGAGATTCTAGGCATTAAGATGGTGTAGAAAAACAGTCTTAGCTTCTAGTAGAATATTGGACATTGTTTCCAGGTCACTTTAACATCATTTTTAATGGAGTGTTTCTCTTCTTCCTTCTCTCACTTCATGAGTTTTTCATGGAAAGCTGAAAAAAAAAGCCTTATTTAATAGGTTATTTATAGAGTTTTCCCAGTCATTTCATCTTCCATTTTGGCTATATAACAATAGTGTCCTTCTTTGTTCTGATGTGTATTCACTGGCTAGAATATGAAAACAAAATTCTTCTTATTAATTAATGTCTTGGAGAAAAATTTAATGACTTAACCCATGAAAGGCATTGTTTGTAAAGAGAACCAAAGAGTCTTCTTTTCACAGAAGACTTGTTTGTACCAGGTCCATTTTCACAGAACAAACCTGAATAACTTTTTAAAAAGTAGAGGATTCAGATTTTAAATATTATATTTACTAAGGGCAAAAAGTAATGCATTTGAGTCTCAGGACAAAATCCAAAGTATTTCCTTTCTGTCCCCACAAATCCCTAACTACTTTGATTTTTTTTAAATCTACCTGAAATACATAGTTTTGGGCTTCTCTTTCTTGCATTTCTTCACCCCATTGGCTCACAAAATAATTGACAGTGGGGTAGAATGGTTTTTGAAGACTCTTTGGTGCCCTCCCTCTTACTGTTTATTTTTGTTCTTTATAATTTAAGAACTTAAGTCTCAAATATATTTTCAAGAATTTGTCTTTAACCTTTGTATTTACTTTGTCCTCCATTTAGATTTTTTCTTTAGATGATAGAAGATTTGTTTAGTACTCGGATAAGGAATAATGAAGGCACTTTTCAAGTTTACTGATGAAAACCCTACCATTGTGTTTATTTTCCACTTGTTTACAGGGTTACTGAATAAAGGCATACGTTAGTATTTGATAAGAATTGTATAAGTTTGGCTCTAATGAATAGATTCATCACTACTTTCCACAAGTTTTTCTCCAATGAGGTGTCAGGTGGATCATTCTAAATAGTAATACAAGGAGCCAGTCACTGACCATGTTTCCTAAAGCTTGCCATAGTGCACACAAGGACATAAATTTAGGTTCCTGTGAGGTCCAGATAGATGATGTAAATGATGAAGCAAGGTAGAAGCTGGTCATGGTAGCAGGATAACTGAGTAGTCCCACGTACTGTCTAGAAGAAGGAAGCAAATAATTCCATCTGGAGTTACCTCGCTGAAATGCAAGCACAGTTATCCCAGTTTAACAATTGAATGAGAAAAGCCAGTAGTCTGGATTTTTATTGAAATCTTATTATTTATTTAATTTATTTAAGTTATTTATTAAATAATGCAGGTATTTGGCTACCTGTATATATATAGGTAGAAAACAACTCATAAAGTGGTGATGCATCTATTAATTAGGTTTTCCAATGTATCAAGAAAAGCTGGTAGTCTGGAATTTTTATTTAATTTTTTTTGAAATTTTTCCCAAATAATTCAAATATTTTTTTTGAAATGTCTGTGGGCCTTGTATTAGTCTGCTATGGCTGCCATAACAGAATACCACAGACTGGATAGCTTAAACAACAGAAATGTATTTTCTCACAGTTCTGGAGGCTGAAAGTCCAAGATCAAGGTGTCATCAGGGTTGATTTCCTCCTTTTTTCCAGGCTTGACAACAGCTGCTTTGGCGCGGTGCCTTCATGTGACCTTTCTTGTGTGTGTGTGCAGAGAGAGAGAGAAAGTGAGAGTGAGAGTTCTGATGTTTCTTCCTCTTCTTATAAGGATACCAGTCCTATTGGATTAGGGCTCACTCTTATAACCTTGTTTCATCTTAATTGTCTCCTTAAAGATTCTATCTCCAAATGCAGTCACATTGGGGGTTAGGGCCTCAATATGTGAATTTTGAAGATAATTCAGTCCATTCGGGCCTCTGGCTTACAAAATCAAACTTCTCCAAACCTAGAGGTTTTGTTAAAACAGATTCTTAGGCAGCCTTCCTTATTTTCTGTCTCAGAAGGTCTGAGGTGAGGTCCATCTATGTGATTCATCCTTTCTGGTTTCTGGAATTCTTCAGTCTCTTTGGATGTGTCTCTATTGCCCATCCCACAATCTTAGGGCTATTAAAAGTTTATTGTATATTTCATACGATTTTGCAAGGGAGAGGAGGTAAAACAAAGAACCTGTGCTCCCCAAACCCATTATGGTTTTTAAGTTTTTAAGAAAGAAAATAATTTTGAAAAACGTTTTTTCTTCACAAATTGAGCAAAAGATCTTCAGGTTCTATAATAAGCTGAATGTATAAACTTCAAAGTGCAGTTGGAGCTTGGTTGAGGTAGGAAATTCAACTTATATATTCAATTGCATTTTTTTTTTTTTGCGGTATGCGGGCCTCTCACTGCTGTGGCCTCTCCCGTTGTGGAGCACAGGCTCCGGACGCGCAGGCTCAGTGGCCATGGCTCACAGGCCCAGCCGCTCCGCGGCATGTGGGATCTTCCCAGACCGGGGCACGAACCCGTATCCCCTGCATCGGCAGGCGGACTCTCAACCACTGCGCCAACAGGGAAGCCCTCAATTTCATTTTAAAAAAGAATGATATGTAAGGAAAGAGAAATAATTTGTCCTCTATGAAAGGCATTAATCTTGTGTTTATTAACATGTGTTATAAATTTGTGGCCCATGGATACTAAAATGGATATAGTGAAAATTCTGGAGAAATTGTAAAATGGAGCAATCAAAATGATTATAAAGATTGTAATAGGTTCTGTCATAAAAGATTAAAGAAATGTGACATTCTTTATTTTCCACCAACAAGTATTTTTATATCTTACACAGTGCTAGGTTTAAAAGAAGTAGACATATGATCTTGTGATCTGTGGAAGTTCTCAATTTTTTTCTGTCTCTGAACCTGATGAATGAACTTCAGCAGTGAGATAAAATCCCATGGGTATATCTCAAATTATTTACAATGACTTTTGTGCTAGCTTTTACTTTACTCCTCAGATGTATAACTAGTAAATTTAAACTAATTACTCAAGAGTAAGATGTTTGTGGGATGATTTTGCTTCTGATATTTTTTAAAAAGTAAGCTATTTACAAACTTCTGAACTTTATTTTAGTATCACACCTTATTAAATCTTGGCTGAGAATTATTGAGCTAGAAGTCTAAGGAGTACTTTAGTTTTTTTTCTAATTTGTCCAGGGATTATGAAGAGGAGGATGAGCAGCTAATTGTATTCTATAGAGGTTGACTGAGCTAGACCTACCATACATGTCTATTTTCCTGGGACTTTCTCATAGTTGGGAAGACATTGAAATGAATAATTGGGGATAATTGTAGACATTAATTCTGAGTGCTTTACAGTTGTCAGTGCCCCAAAGTAGGGAACTGAATCCCCCCAGTCTCTTTCTACTCTCTTAACTGTTTCTCTTAATAATTAACTATTTCTCTTAACTATTTCTTGCCTTTCCTTTATCTTTAAAATGTATTCTTCAAATCACGCTCTAAATTTACCACTTGCATTTTTATTACCTTTGAACAAATAATGTGGATTTTGAAGGACTATTTATGTATATGTATCATCTTCTCCCTTTGTTTTTCATGTCAGGCCATGTACAGAGGATCACCGGTTAGTACAAATTTTAGAATTTTTAACTCCTGACTTTTATAGGTAAAAGAGAACATAAGTTTCATGCTATTTGGTAACAAATTTCAAAGTAAGCACGCATCTTCTAAAACTTCCCCTCACAGTTTCTTTTACATTCCAGTCAACCTCTGAATGTAAAGAATAACCCTTTTTTTTCCTGTCTGGCATTTTGTTGGTAATTCTTCGCATGATGTCATATTTTTTTCAACTTTAAACCAGTTTTTGAAATTCATTCTGTAGTTGTGTTTATTGTGTGCGCCTAATGAATGCCCCTGAAATTTCCACTGAAACCATGTTTTTATGGCTCACCCTGCTTACTCTTGTGTACTGCTGCACAGGCATGACCAAATGTTATTGATGTCTAGTAAAGTGCTACTTATTGCATAATTAAATGGTCTGTAATCTTCTAGTACATTACTAGTACAGTTTTTCTTTTTAAACAGATTAAATTAGTCAACATTAACTCCACTGATATAGCTGATGGCCGACCCTCGATAGTTCTTGGATTGATGTGGACCATTATTCTGTATTTCCAGGTATTGTACTTCTTCAGCTCCCTTTTCAGTTGATATAAATGTCACAGATGGAGGTAGTGGTGGACATTTTAATGATGAATAATGACCTCATTTTCTGTACCTTTGCGGCTGAACCTCAAGTTAGCAGAGATGTGACCTTCACATGTACATTGGTTTTTGTTGGCAGAAAATGCCCTCTTTTTCTCCGCTAAGGTGTTATATATGGAACTCCCCAAAGAACTCAGCCAGGTACCCAATCCGAAAGGTGGGTAGAACACGATGGAGATGAAATATTGGTGTAAAAAGAGTTCAGGAAGTTTTTCTTTGTCCTCTGGAAGGGAGAGGTTCTATGCTCCTATTAGACATTAAGGGGAGAAATTAACTTGCTGTTCTCTCTGGGATAATTCTTCTAGCTGTAATGTTGTTTTTTAAAGAAATGGACTTTATTTTTTAGAACAGTTTGAGGTTCTGAGCAAAACTGAGCAAAGAGTACAGAAATTTCCCATGTACCTCCTGTACCCACACATGCATAGCCTCCCCTTAACCAGTATCCCCCATGGGAGAGGAACATTGGTTACAATTAATGAACCTTTACTGACACATCACCATCATTTCAAGGTTTGTAGTTTACATTAGGATTCACTCTTGGTGTGTACATTCTTTGAGTTTGGAGAACCATTAGGTTTTGTTTTCTTCATTCATGCATGTATTTAACAAGTGTTCATTACTGTGTACAAGGTCCCATTTTAGATGTGTGCAAACAGGAGTAAGACATTGGTTGTGCCCTTTAAGAGCTTATATTGTTGGGAGGTTAAGGGTGTTAAGGTCAATCAAGTTGGGAAAGTAAACCACCCGAGAAGAGAAGAACAAAGAACAAAGATAACGCTGACGTTTTGCCGACTGTTGATGCACACGCAGATTGAGGAGTTGACCAGCAACCTACCGCAGCTGCAGTCTCTATCCAGCAGCACATCCTCCGTGGACAGCATGGTCAGCTCTGAGACCACCAGCCCCCCAAGCAAACGGAAGGTGGCCACCAAGATCCAAGGAAATGCTAAGAAGGCTTTATTAAAATGGGTCCAGTACACAGTCGCCAAGTAAGTACCAAGAAGGAGTTTGTTTAAATTAGAAACCCTTGAATGATTTGAGTTATCAGTTTATGACTGAGTGCACATTCCAGTGATTGCAAAATTTGTGGAGACATATGAATGAATGGCTTTGCTTCGGCTCTCATTTCACTCTTCCCTTGAATTAAAATGTAAACAGAAAGCATCCCTGATACTCTAGAAAAATGGTGTAATAAAACTAATTCCTTCTTCACTTGTGTGATGGGACCCAATTAAGTTGTTTAATCCCTACATTTGATTAGCATGAGGACTAATTCCATTTAGGTCATTGTTTGGATTTTCTGCTGCTACTAGATAATATTTACACAAATAAATTAGAGGTTTAAACGTGATTATCTCTTCATAAGACTATTGAGTTCTATTTAATAATATTGTGGACTAAGATCCACATTCTGAAATAATCATATTTGTTTGTATACCTTGAAACTTTCTAGCAATTTTATTTTTTAATGTTTTCTTTGATCTTATCTTTTATCTGGAATGTACATTCTTTTGTCAGCTCCAGCTATATGGACTGGGAGTTTGCTTCTAAGCATAATAAACTTACATGTGTGCACATATATGTGAGGATACTGGATATAAAATTACTACTCTCAAAAAGTACTTTCTCATAGCAATTTCAATAGGCTTTTCAATTGATCATACCAATATTTTGTGGTCAGATGTGGTAAGTAATAAGATCTCTTCACCTAGAAGTTGTGTTTTTGTAAGATTCTCCTAAATGACATGTAAAATTAACTCACTTTCTATTTTGTTTCACATGCCTAGATATAACCCACATCTAATTCTCTCCTTCTGGAAAATAGTTGTAAACAAGTACTTATCATTATAAAACACTGAGGCACTAAACACAGGAAGTTCTATTTTTAAAGAGTTTGAAGAGCAAAAATAAGGAGAGAAAAAAATAAACATAGAGAAGATGTAATTAGTGTTACTAACTTATATAGTTTTGTTTAACTTGTAAAGTGTGTTGATGGTTTTCTAATTTGGGGTATATTTTTATGATTCAAGTTGCAATTAAAAATATTTCTGAAAGCAAAGCTTTGTGGCTCTTGGGACTCTCATAGGGATGAAATTAAAAGCCCTCCCCACATTGCTGGCATGCTCTTTGCATTCCATCTACAGTGGGTATTACTAATCTCTTCTGCAGCTTAACCAAGCAGGGAGAAGAAACATGTTGGGTAGGAGAGGACTGGTGACCACATGCTACAACATATATCACGATGCTATCACGATAAAACTTTGTAATAATGTCAATGTGATATTCTGTTGTCTGTTGCTCTACACAGCATTTAAATAAACAAAGTAAATAAATTTTCATTTAATATTACATAGCTTGAAATAAAATCAAATTCAGTGATGTTGGAGTTTTCCTGCATAAGTTTTGTTTCACACATGATGTGCAGGGGTCTAATAATAATCGTCATTCCTGCAACTTGTATGTTTGTAACATTGATGGAAGTTGTGTTTTCCTTACCTGTATAAATGTCCAGATTTGTGAACCCAAGGATTCTCTACCTATCAACACCTCAATGAGATCCATTTATTTAACAGCTGCATAAATTGTAGAGATTTAGGGAGATGACCGCTTTCTGCCATGAATAGTCTGGAATGAACACATGATTCTGTCATGCTACCACATTGTTGATAATTTTTCTAAAAGCTATTTTACACTATTTTTCAAGCAATTTCTTATCTGACATGGATAAAATAACTTTAGAATCTGTATCTAGTTCAGTATATGACATGTCTGTAAAATTATAATTTGTGAGACTCCGTAGTGTGAAGGTTTATCCATCTCACAAGACTGAAGATGGCGAAAAAGGATAAAACATCCAGTGAACACCAAATTGTCAGAGTATATTCAGTTTTCATATAAAATTTCAAAACACTTGATAAGTAAATCAAAAAACTGTTTCAGTAACACAAGATAGTTAATCCCCCTTCTTCTTTTTTTTTTTTTTTTTACCAATTTCATCTACTATCTGTACTGTCAGAAATGAAAGCATGTCTGACATTTGCATAGCTTCTTTTCAAATGTCTAAGAACAATTGTATTTTAGGACAAAAATCAGTAATATGACCAAACAAATGAAGACAAGTGTATACAGACCCATTCAAAATAACTTGAAGCAAATATGTATTAGCCTATAAACTGGATGTACTTCTTTAACTGATGTATCTAAGTTTCTTTCAGTTTGTATCACTTCTTTAAGTGAGGTATCTAAATTTTCTTTGATTTTGTATCTACAATTCAGAGGCTCGGACTAAAGCTTTTTAGGAATATGACCTACTAGTTTGATCTAATACAAAACATTATAGGTGTGTGTGCGTACGTGTGTGTGTGTGTGTGTGTATGTATTCAACAAATAAAGAGGAAGACCATGTAACAAACCATTGTTAATTGTTCCAACATGGTGAATATTTAGGAAAACATTTTATATATTTCTTTTTTGAAAATGTCTAAAACAATAAAGTTTAAGAAAATCAGAAAATATCTAATACATGACGAATATTTATCAGCTGTTCACTTATTTACACCCACCTTAATTTTTTTTTTAGTTTTCTTTTTTTTTTTATACAGCAGGTTCCTATTAGTCATCCATTTTATACACATCAGTGTATACATGTCAATCCTAATCTCCCAATTCATCACACCCCCACCCCCGCCCCTGGCCGCTTTCCCCCCTTGCTGTCCATACGTTGGTTCTCTACATCTGTGTCTCTTTTTTTGCCCTGCAAACCGGTTCATCTGTACCATTTTTCTAGGTTCCACATATATGCATTAATATATGATATTTGTTTTTCTCTTTCTGACTTACTTCACTCTGTATGACAGTCTCTAAATCCACCCACATCTCTACAAATGACCCAACTTCGTTCCTTTTTATGGCTGAGTAATATTCCAATGTATACATGTACCACATCTTCTTTATCCATTAGTCTGTTGATGGCTATTTAGGTTGCTTCCATGACCTGGCTATTGTAAATAGTGCTGCAATAAACATTGCGGTACATGACTCTTTTTGAGTTATGGTTTTCTCTGGGTATATGCCCAGTAGTGGGATTGCTGGATCATATGGTAATTGTATTTTTAGTTTTTTTAAGAAACCTCCATACTGTTCTCCATAGTGGCTGTAACAATTTACATTCCCACCAACAGTGCAAGAGGGTTCCTTTTTCTCCACACCCTCTCCAGCATTTGTTGTTTGTAGATTTTCTGATGATGCCCATTCTACCTGGTGTGAGGTGATACCTCATTGTAGTTTTGATTTGCAGTTCTCTAATAATTAGTGATGTTGAGCAACTTTTCATGTGCCTCTTGGCCATCTCTATGTCTTCTTTGGAGAAAAGTCTATTTAGGTCTTCTGCCGATTTTTGGATTGGGCTCTTTGTTTTTTTAATATTGAGCTGCACAAGCTGTTTATTTATGTTGGAGATTAATCCCTTGTCTGTTGATTCATTTGCAAATATTTTCTCCCATTCTGAGTGTTGTCTTTTCGCCTTGTTTATGGTTTCCTTTGCTGTGCAAAAGCTTTTAAGTTTCATTAGTTCCCATTTGTTTATTTTTGTTTTTATTTCCATTACTCTAGGAGGTGGGTCAAAAAAGATCTTGCTGTGGTTTATGTCAAAGAGTGTTCTTCCTATGTTTTCCTCTAAGAATTTTATAGTGTCTGGTTTTACATATAGGTCTCTAATCCATTTTGAGCTTCTTTTTGTGTGTGGTATTAGGGAGTGTTCTAATTTCATTCTATTACATGTAGCTGTCCAGTTTTCCCAATACCACTTATTGAAGAGACTGTCTTTTCTCCATTGTATATCCTTGCCTCCTTTGTCATAGATTAGTTGACCATAGGTGCATGGGTTTATCTCTGGGCTTTCTATCTTGTTCCATTGATCTATATTTCTGTTTCTGTGCCAGTACCATATTGTCTTGATTACTGTAGCTTTGTAGTATAGTCTGAAGTTAGGGAGTCTCATTCCTCCAACTCCGTTTTTTTTCCTCAAGACTGCTTTGGCTATTCGGGGTCTTTTGTGTCTCCATACAAATTTTAAGATTTTTTGTTCCAGTTCTGTAAAAAATGCCACTGGTAATTTGATAGAGATTGCATTGAATCTGTAGATTGCTTTGGGTAGTATGGTCATTTTCACAATATTAATTCTTCCAATCCAAGAACATGGCATATCTTTCCATCTGTTGGTATCATCTCTAATTTCTTTCATCAGTGTCTTATAGTTTTCTGCATAGGTTTATTCCTAGGTATTTTATTCATTTTGTTGCAATGCTAAATGGAATTGTTTCCTTAATTTCTCTTTCTGACCTTTCATTGTTAGTGTATAGGAATGCAAGAGGTTTCTGTGCATTAATTTTGTATCCTGCAACTTTACCAAATTCATCGACTAGCTCTAGTAGTTTTCTGGTGGCATCTTTAGGATTCTCTATGTATAGTATCATGTCATCTGCAAACGATGACAATATTACTTCTTCTTTTCCAATTTGTATTGCTTTTATTTCTTTTCTTGTCTGATTGCCATAGCTAGGACTTCAAATACTATGTTGAATAATAGTAGTGAGAGTGGACCTCCTTGTCTTGTTCCTGTTTTTAGAGGAAATGTTTCCAGTTTTTCACCGTTGAGAATGATGTTTCCTGTGGGTTTGTCATATATGGCCTTTATTATGTTGAGGTAGGTTCCCTCTATGCCCTCTTTCTGGAGAGTTTTTATCATAAATGGGTATTGAATTTTGTCAAAAGCTTGTTCTGCATCTATTGAGATGATCATATGGTTTTTATTCTTCAATTTGTTAATATGGTGTATCACATTGATTGATTTGCATATATTGAAGAATCCTTGCATCCCTGGGATAAATCCCACTTGATCATGGTGTATGATCCTTTTAATAGGTTGTTGGATTCTGTTTGCTAGTATTTTTTTGAGGATTTTTGCATCTGTATTCATCAGTGATATTGGTCTGTAATTTTCTTTTTTTGTAGTATCTTTGTCTGGTTTTGGTATCAGGGTGATGGTGGCCTTGTAGAATGAGTTTGGGTGTGTTCCTTCCTCTGCAATGTTTTGGGAGAGTTTGAGAAGGATGGGTGTTAGCTCTTCTCTAAATGTTTGATAGAATTCACCTGTGAAGCCATCTGGTCCTGGACATTTGTTTGTTAGAAGATTTTTCATCATAGTTTCAATTTCATGACTTGTGATTAGTCTGTTCATATTTTCTATTTCTTCCTGGTTCAGTCTTGGAAGGTTATAGCTTTCTAAGAATTTGTCCATTTCTTCCAGGTTGTCCATTTTATTGGCATAGAGTTGCTTGTAGTAGTCTCTTAGGATACTTTGTATTTCTGCGGTGTCTATTGTAACTTCTCCTTTTTCATTTCTAATTTTATTGATTTGAGTCCTCTCCCTCTTTTTCTTGATGAGTCTGGCTAATGGTTTATCAATTTTGTTTATCTTCTCCAAGAACCAGCTTTTAGTTTTATTGATCTTTGCTATTGTTTTCTTTGTTTCTATTTCATTTATTTCTGCTCTGATCTTTATGATTTCTTTCCTTCTGCTAACTTTGGGTTTTGTTTGTTCTTCTTTCTCTAGTTCCTTTAGGTGTAAGTTTAGATTGTTTATTTGAGATTTTTCTTGTTTCTTGAGATAGGCTTGTATACCTATAAACATCCCTCTTAGAACTGCTTTTGCTGCATCCCATAGGTTTTGGATCGTTTTGTTTTTATTGTCATTTTTCTCTAGGTTTCTTTTTTTTTTTTTTTTTTTGCGGTACACGGGCCTCTCACTGTTGTGGCTTCTCCCGTTGTGGAGCACAGGCTCCGGACGCACAGGCCCAGCAGCCATGACTCATGGGCCCAGCCACTCCACAGCATGTGGGATCTTCCCGGACCGGGGCACGAACCCGCGCCCCCTGCATCGGCAGGCGGTCCCTCAACCACTGCGCCACCAGGGAAGCCCTCTCTAGGTATTTTTTGAATTCCTCTTTGATTTCCTCAGTGATCTCTGGATTGTTTAGTAACGTATTGTTTAGCGTCCATGTGTTTGTGTTTGTTATGTTTTTTTCCCTGTAAGTGATTTCTAATCTCATAGCATTGTGGTGGGAAAAGATTTCAGTTTTCTTAAATTTACTGAGGCCTTGATTTGTGACCCAAGATGTGATCTATCCTGGAGAATGTTCCATGTGCACTTGAGAAGAAGTGTAATCTGCTGTTTTTGGATGGAATGTCCTATAAATATCAATTAAATCTATCTGCTCTATTATGTCATTTAAAACTTCTGTTTCGTTATTAATTTTCTGTTTGGATGATCTGTCCATTGGTGTAAGTGAGGTGTTAAAATCCCCCATTGTTATTGTGTTGCTGTCAATTTCCTCTTTTATAGCTGTTAGCAGTTGCCTTATGTACTGAGGTGCTCCTATGTTGGGTGCATATATATTTATAAATGTTATATCTTCTTCTTGGATTGATCCCTTGATCATTATGTAGTGTCCTTCCTTGTCTCTTGTAACATTCTTTATTTTAAAGTCTATTTTATCTGACATGAGTATGGCTACTCCAGCTTTCTTTTGATTTCCATTTGCATGGAATATATTTTTCCATTCCCTCACTTTCAGACTGTATGTGTCCCTAGTTCTGAAGTGGGTCTCTTGTAGACAGCATATATATGGGTCTTGTTTTTATATCCATTTAGCAATCCTGTGTCTTTTGATTGGAGCATTTAATCCATTCACATTTAAGGTGATTATTGATATGTATGTTCCTAGTACCATTTTCTTAATTGTTTTGGGTTTGGTTTTGTAGCTCCTTTTCTTCTCTTGTGTTTCCCACTTACAGAAGTTCCTTTAGCATTTGTTGTAGAGCTGGTTTGGTGGTGCTGAATTGTCTTAGCTTTTGCTTGTCTGGAAAGCTTTGATTTCTCCACAGAATCTGAATGAGATCCTTGCTGGGTAGAGTAATCTTGTTTGTAGGTTCTTCCCTTTCATCACTTTAAGTATATCATGGCACTCCCTTCTGGCTTGTAGAGTTTCTGCTGAGAAATCAGCTGTTAAACCTTATGGGAGTTCCCTTGTGTATTATTTGTTGTTTTTCCCTTTCTGCTTTCAATAATTTTTCTTTGTCTTTAATTTTTGACAATTTGATTACTATGTGTCTTGGCGTGTTTCTCCTTGGGTCTATCCTGTATGAGACTCTCTGTGCTTCCTGGAGTTGAGTGGCTATTTCCTTTCCCATGTTAGGGAAGTTTTCAACTCTAATCTCTTCAAATATTTTCTCTGGTCCTTTCTCTCTCTCTTCTCCTTCTGGGACCCCTATAATGCGAATATAGTGGTGCATTTCATGTTGTCCCAGAGGTCTGTTAGGCTGTCTTCATTTCTTTTCATTCTTTTTTCTTTATTCTGTTCTTTAGCAGTGAATTCCACCATTCTGTCTTCCAGGTCACTTATCCGTTCTTCTGCCTCAGTTATTTTGCTATTGATTCCTTCTAGTGTGTTTTTCATTTCAGTTATTGTATTGTTCATCTCTGTTTGTTTGTTCTTTAATTCTTCTAGATCTTTATTAAACATTTCTTGCATCTTCTTGATCTTTGCCTCCATTCTTTTTCCAAGGTCCAGGATCACCTTCACTATCATTATTCTGAATTCATTTTCAGGAAGGTTGCCTATCTCCACTTCATTTAGTTGTTTTTCTGGGGGTTTATCTTATTCCTTCATCTGGTACATGGCTCTCTGCCTTTTCATCTTGTCTGTCTTTCTGTGAATATGTTATTTTTCCACAGGCTGCAAGACTGTAGTTCTTCTTCCTTCTGCTGTCTGCCCTCTGATGGATGAGGGTATCTAAGAGGCTTGTGCAAGTTTCCTGATGGGAGGGACTGGTGGTTGGTAGAGCTGGCTATTGCTCTGGTGGGCAGAGCTCAGTAAAACTTTAATCTGCTTGTCTGATGATAGGTGGGGCTGGGTTCCCTCCCTGTTGGTTTTTTGGCCTGAGGCAACCCAACACTGGAGTCTCCCTTGGCTCTTTGTTTGGGCTAATGGTGGACTCTGGGAGGGCTCACACCAAGGGGTACTTCCCAGAGTTTCTGCTGCCAGTGTCCTTGTCTTCACAGTGAGACAGAGCCACTCCCTGCCTCTGCAGGAGACCCTCTAACACTAGCAGGTAGATCTGGTTTAGTCTCCTATGGTGTCCCTACTCCTTCCCCCGGGGTCCTGATATGCACACACTACTTTGTGTGTGCCCTCCAAGAGTGGAGTCTCTGTTTCCTGTAGTCTTGTAGAAGTCCTGCAGTGAAATCCCGCTAGCCTTCAAAGTCTGATTCTCTAGGAATTCTTCCTCCCATTGCTGGACCCCCAGCTTGGGAAGCCTGATGTGCGGCTCAGAACCTTCACTCCAGTGGTGGACTTCTGTGGTATAAGTGTTCTCCAGTTTGTGAGTCACCCATCCAGCAGTTATGGGATTTGATTTTATTGTGATTGTGCCCCTCCTACTGTCTCATTGTGGCTTTTCCTTTGTCTTTGGAGGTGGCATATCTTTTTGGTGAGTTCCAGTGTCTTCCTGTCAAAATGATTGTTCAGCAGTTATTTGTGATTCTGGTGTTCTCACAAGAGGGAGTGAGAGCACGTCCTTCTACTCTGCCATCTTGAACCAGAACTCAATTTGTTAAAATGTAATTTGATATATATACACTAATATGTATAAAATAGATAACTAATAAGAACCTCCTGTATAAAAAAATAAATTAAATAAAATTCAAAAAAAATAAAAATTAAAAAATGTAAAAAAAATTAAAAAGAATAATTTGAGGTGGCATAAAGAGACTGTGAATACAAAAACATTTTAAAACGGGGAACTGTGGGCAATGGCAAAATATAGGAAGAAAAGAAAGATGAAGCCAGAGGCAAATGTACAAATGAATAGATAAAAAGAACATGCTGCTTAACCTGGGTGGATATTTGCCAGTGTGTCAGGCATTGGCTGAAAAAATTATATCTGTACCACCAGAGACAGAAACTCTAAAAGAACTAAGAGATGTTGCTGCAATCTTACAAAATTGTTTTTAAAATATTTATTTAAGAAGCCAGTGATTAAGTCCAAGGATGTTATTTGTAGCACAATATATTTTATGCAAACTCAGTGTACATTGTTAAAACATGATTTGAAGTGAAACTTAAAGTTTGCAGAGATAAAATGTAAAGGCATTTACCAACTTTTTATATTAATCATGGTATCAGTAATATATACTGTCTCTTACAGTTTGTGGAAATTTTGAGAATATAGTAGAAAAGAAGAATTGAGTGATATTATTTCTGCTTTATTTAGAAACAACTGTAATGAGACTAATTTTCTAAAAAGAAACTACCAGAATATTTATCTACTGAATGTTACCTAATTTATTGATCACCTTTAAAGGCTCTAGACTTAATCAAAAAATGTTGTTCAAAGACATCTTTGCAACTCTTTTTGAAACTGTCTTTATGGTTGATAAGTTACATGTAGAGAAAAATTATTCATTGTGAGCTTGCCTCACTTCTGTTTTCAACACCAAAATATTGCTACCAATTTGAATCACTTCTTAGTGATCATATCTGGCTTTGAAGTAAATCCATGAGAGAGCAACGATTTGCCGCCAGCACATTGCCCTCAAGCCAATTCTAAAAAAAAGTTTAAAAAACAATTTGCTCAAACAGTTTGATGGTAGGGTAAATTAATCTTGTCTGTACTTATGTGGAGTATAGGGTTTTTTGTGACTAATTTAGAGACATGATCACAACCATTTGCATTTTGTTCATTCTACAGCATTTGATATAATTCAGCCACATTATATTTGTCTGTTATCATCTGTGCATGTACAACACAGGCTGCTTGTCATTATCATTAGAAATGTGTTAGAGACTTCTTCAAACAAATACACAATGGTGAATTATTACCAGTTCCAGTGTTTTTAAAATGTTCCCTTTTTTTATTTTGTCAGGTGTTTTTTCTCTCTATTGGTTTCCTTTAAAAATGTGCTTTCCATTGAGCCTTTCAATTACTGAAAACTCGAATTTAGAAAACTCTTTAAGTATGAAACCAGAATTTCTGCACCTTATCTTGGTACCCATTAAAAATTTTGCTTCGCTTATTTTTTCTCAAAACCAGTATACCGGTATAGCTAACTGCACATCATCCATTGCCGAGGAGGATTGGATTGAGTCTTTGAGGAAGTGTGCATTACCTGTTTAGAAAGTGACATTATCATTATTTTTTTTAAAGGCAGAGTGGAATAGAAGTAAAAGACTTCGGGCGGAGTTGGAGAAGTGGAGTGGCCTTTCATTCAGTCATCCATGCTATTCAACCGGAACTAGTGGACTTGGAGAAGGTGAAAGGAAGATCTAACCGGGAAAACCTGGAGGAGGCTTTCACTATTGCTGAAACGGAGCTGGGAATCCCGAGACTCCTGGATCCCGAAGGCATGTTGAGCGACTGCTGGCTCTTGTATCCCTCGCTCAGTAGGGTTATATGTCTTAAACCCAGATATTCCGAGAGGTCAGAAAACTTTGAAAAGTGGGAAGGAATTGTATCTTCCTGCATCAGTTTTCTTTTGGAAAAATATTTGCCACTATACACGGGAGCAAAATATAGCTGTGTTGCTCCTAACAGCCCCTGACATGGGTGGTACCAGCCAGGGGAAATGTACTTACTCAATGTACCTAAGGATGGAATGAAAGTTTTACAAGTGAGCGTACTGCGAGGAGGACGAGTGTCACAGAATCCAGAAGAGTAAAAAATTGTTAGTAATCTCAGAGCGTATCGTTAAAGTGTTAGTCATTAGAAACTTAGAAATGTTGATAACTATCCAGTATTTAGGTGTCAATCAGTCAAACTACCCAAGTGATTGACCTAATATCTTTCACTAGAATTTCTTGGCAACTTTTTGGTAAGGCTGTGAATTTTAAGACTTTCTGGAAATGGAGTTAACTCTGTCAAGCCTTCAAAAGGCAATTTTGATGCCTTTAATAAACTTCTAGTTGTTTGTTAAATTGAAATAAAAGGGTCAAAGTGAATTTTCCAAAAGTGCCAGATAATTTATTATTTGGCTTGGTAATTATGGAAATTTCCATTAATGAATGCAAAAATGTAAATACAGTGAAAGCAAGTTTTTTTAAAATATTTTATTTATTTTATTTTTTTATTTTTTGGCTGCATCGGGTCTTCATTGTGGCACGTGGGCTTCTCTCTAGTTGTGGCGCAAGGGCTTCAGGGCGTGCGAGCTCAGTAGCTGCGGCACAGGCTTAGTTGCCCTGCCGCATGTGGGATTTTAGTTCCCCAACCGGGGATCAAACCTGCGTCCCCAGCATTGGAAGGTGGATTCTTTACCACTGAACCACCAGGGAAGTTCTGCAAGTTATTTTTAAAGATGAGATTTCAGAATGAACATTTCTAGCTCTAAAACAGTGTCTACCTGCTTGGCTCCCTCTGAGATGACAGCCAGCATGGAGATCCCTTGACATTTTAGGGACCTGTGGTGCCTGCCCCCCCTCCAGTCTCACTAGGGGAGCCAAGGACTTTCCACCTTGTGTCTTCACACACACACACAAAAAGCCAATAGTATCCAGGACACTACTCAGCTCAAGGGCAAAGACACACAAATATCACAGCCCTCACTTCAGAGAATGCATCAGAGCTGAAATTTCTTCCTAGAGTAGGATAGGAGGAGGATATGAATGGTTCTTTCATATCCACCAGACTAGAGGATCTTAATATTTTCTTTGATCATCAGAAATTGAGTTTGCCCAAATGCAACGCTATCCCACATATAAAGTGATTATTTTCGTAATGAGAACTTCCACTTCCCAAAAGTTTTTAGCCAACATGAACATATAAACTCTTAGGAATACAGATTAAATAGACCAATATCTATTATAACAATTGTTTTATGATTTAGTCCCACGTGTATTTAAAAACATATACTATATTAAGTCATGTATTAAATGTTTTTCTTTCCACTTTCACTCTTCATGAAAGTTTTACTCTTCACATGCATTCTCCACATCAGTGATCTTATCATTTCTAAAATCACCTCTGAGTCATCTCGTGAACTCCAGAATACATTATCTTTAAGTCTTTTAAGAGTTGTCCACTTCTTAAATCCTACATTGATGGTCGCTAGAAATTATATTTCAAATCACAAGAAACAATGCAAAATATTAGGGCAGTTTTATATTTTGATTTTCATGGTTTTTGTTTGTTCTGTTTTTTTTTTTTTCTCTATTGGTGCAGATGTTGTATTTCTAATCTCCAAATGTAACCCCTTATTCCATTGCCTTTAAATGGGATATTTAAGACTTGTTGAAAACATTCAACAGTTTTTATGTATCCAGTCTTACCCTGATTCTATAATTACTAAATTCATATAAATATCTTTGCTTGATTTTTACTGATTTAATTAGGTAAACGTCTATATACTTTAAAATGACAGTGGTTGAGATCTTTTCAGGCTCTGTTTCTCTCAAAGAGTACTTGATTTTTCAAAGTACAGTGACTTAGACGGAAGGCTCCACAATGGAGAAGCTGCGTAAGGACTTGGACATAAGTCATCTCTCTATTTTCTAAAATAAATTGATATTTGGCCATATGTAGTATACAGACTATGTAGTCACTTGTCATTCAGTGCCACATCTGTTAGCATGTTTTACTACTCATCTACCCCAATTCTGAAATGTACATATTATTTGTATTTTAGTAACTAGACAGAATGTAGGAATAACTATATATATCTCATATTTCTGATGAGTGTAGAGATTATTTAAATGACACGTACTATTTTCCTAAAGGCTCTGGGTTAAAATATGTCATCTTTCTGAGTAATAAAATTGCCCCCATGGATTATCCAGACTAAACTGGGTTTTCCTCTCACCATGTCTAAATAGTATTCTATTTTTCTTTTGCATTTAGGACAGTGTCTTTTGGTATATTCTCTAGATTTCAAAGTTTGTATTATTAAAATCTTTTTAATGCTAATTAATTTATTCACATTTGGGTTTGATTTTTCCAGATGTTGATGTGGATAAACCAGATGAGAAGTCTATTATGACCTACGTAGCCCAGTTTCTGACACATTATCCCGACGTTCACAGTACAGGCACTGATGGGCAAGAGAATGATGTGAGTGTTTGTTTTTCTTTGAGTGCTGATAATACACTCAATGGTAGTGACTTGGATTTTTAATATGCTGTTTTCAAAAAATTAAACTGGAATGCATTTTAATATGAGAGCAACTGAGTAAAGACTGATATCACCAATTGGGGAGGAGATTAGAGGGAAAGATTTCTCTGATTTTTATGTTGGATATAGCAGAGAAAGCATTATTAATAATAAATACTGAACATATAATAGTGAGGGATTAATATCTAGGAAAGATAGGGAATTCCCTGGTGGTGCAGTTGTTGGGACTCCACACTTTCATTGCCGAGGGCACAGGTTCAATTTCTGGTCGGGGAACCAAGATCTCCCAAACAGCACGGCATGGCAAATAAAATGAAATGAAATGAAATGAAATAAAATAGTAGAGTAGAATAAAGTAAAGATAGCAGTGTCAGGAAACTTTATTGTAGCAATTTGACAATTGAATTAATTTTATATCCATCATATTATTTATGCATTTAGATCCTGAGTTCCCTTCTCCTGTTCAGTCTGATAAAATATAATTTTGACTTTTAGATTTATAAGTTGCTATTCATTGCAAACATATGTAAGTAAGGCAAACTTATGAAAGTTCTAATTATTCACTGTGTTTAGATTCTCAGCCTCTCAGTAGTTTAAATAACATTTACATTTTTCATACTGCTCAAGTGATATATATTTGTTGTCATAAATAAACAAAAACAAAAGTTGGGAAAAAAAGAAAAAGAAAATTACCTGTACTTGACCTTCTGCAGAGAACCTATTCTAAAATAATTAATACTTTGGTGTGTTCCATGTGTGTAGACACATAAAATATTTTAACAAAAATATTGATAGAATTGTAGTATACATACAATTTTATAATTTTCTGTTTTCTGTTAACATCATACAAAACCCTTCTCATGCCATTCTTTCTAGAACATCGTATAGATGTACAGTAATTTATTTACCCAATATTAATTGTTGAAAATTTCTTATTTTTTGCTGTTATAAAAAAATACTTCTATGAACAATTTTGTAATAAGCATTGTTTTACAGTTCTTTCTTAGAAGAGAAATTCCTAGACTAAAGGGCATATGGATTTTTAATGCTTTTGAAATGATTTTTTCAAATCCTCCTGTAGAAAGATCTCCCATTTTACAGTCCAGCCAGCACACCAGAATGCCTACGTTCTGTTTTGAACAACAATGGATATTATTCTCCTATTTTTTAAAAGTACTATAGTATTGTTTAGTTTTGATTTAGTTTTGTGTTGTTGTTGTTTTGGTTTGGGTTTTTTTGGGTGGGTTTGGGGTTTTTTTTTTTAGAGGGACATGGATTTACTACTGAATTTAAAATTAATTATTAGGCAGAATGACATCAGGGAAAAATTATAAATGGAATTTTCAGGACATGTTCAAAACAATCTCTCTGTCTTTACTGTTGAGGTCTCAACTAGAGTTTTCAGAGAGGTTTGAGATTATAATGAAGAGAAACAAGAAAAACAAAGTGTACTGTGTGTCTTAGAAATGGATCTAAGGAAGGAAAAGGTCAGGGGAACATAAACCAAAGTTTTCAAGTAGGAAAAGATTTTGCACTAATAGAAATCTTCGTAAAAGAATTAAGCAAAACAGCGGTAACTGGTGTTTCCTAGGTCACTTGATGAAGTTAAGGTGGCATTTGATAGAACTGTGTTAGTTATTTAAAAAACTATGGTTTCAAAAAAAAAAAAACTATGGTTTCAAGAAACCTTTTTTTGGTTGTTCCTTGCCAGGCTTCAGGCACAAATGTTGATCACCAGAGTGACTTATTCTATAGTTAGAAAAATAATGTTCCTAAGGAGCACCGCTGAAAGCGAAAGACTGCAAATTCCAGTGTGGACTGAGTCATGTGCTTGGGATTCATTTGGGGTTTTCTGGGTTTTGAGAATATAATTGGGCATGGACAGTGCTCTGTGAATAAGAAACTCTGTAAGGAGGTGTATTAGACTTACTTCATATGGCATAGAGAATATCAGCTTTCCACCTGATTATCATATCTCAAGATCTTATGTTACCCAATTGGATTTACTTCTGAGCTGATTTCTAAGCTTGTACTCTTAATTTCTCTGACATTAGTCATCTCTCCAGATGAGTAAACATGGTGGCTGGTAAGGTCTGAGAAATAAAAGGAGATACTTACATTAATGCTCAAGAGCAAGGATTTAATGCAAAAATCCTCAGAGATTTGAAGCACACTCCTGCTTTAAACTTGCTAATATACTGTACTAAAGAACTTTATTATTAAGAAACTAATCTCATTCTCTAGAAGATAAATTCTGATTTTTCTTTTAGAAAATAAGGTTTACCCTTTTTTTAATGAGACGTTTGTAATGTAGGGTATGAGCATCTAAAAATGAATATTTTGAGCAGAATAAAAAGAATTTTTTAGTTTTTTTATGATGTAGGGCTTATGTTTTTTTAATGCAGCTAAATGACCATCTAATTCTGTCTAATGAACCTTTAAGATTTTATACACTACATATTAGGGTTGGTGTCATCACCTAGAAATCCTCATTATTTGTCTACTCAGTTTTTATTAAATGGTTCTTTTAATTCATTTTTTTAAAAATATTGGCATCAACATGTCTATCAGGCTTTCATTTTTTGGTGTATTTGATTTTCATTTCTGTTTTATGAATTTATTTAAATTAGATATTACATAGATACTATTTTAAATCGAATTTTATTGGAAATAGACATTGCTATGCCTTTCTTACTTCATCCATTAAAACTGATAAAGGAACTTTTTCCCTAAAGGTAGTCCTTGGATAATTAGCACACAATTGTAAATAAATAAAATAGGCATGTTGGCTTATCTCTCTCATCTATTAAACGTTCAGTTATTTGTTCACTCATTTCTTCCCCCACTGCAACAAATTTTACTGACTGCTTTCAGAAGCACAGCACAGTCTTAATTGTATAGGAATACAGAGATGCATATTATGACAGTATTTATAGAGAAAACTATGAATCCATATACCTTTTTTTACATTGTTCTCCTTTCAAAATGTTTACTACTTCAAGACGTATGTATAATGTATATATATAGCCACATATGACTATTACAAATTAAAACAAAAACATCAAATGCTACAATACTACACTGCCTTATTTGATTCAAATATTTTGATACTTTCAAAAGTTGTGAAAACATCTTAAAATAATTATACCCTTAAAATTATTGTCTATTTATTTATAGACAGATGCCTCGGCATATTTCTTGTTCCCTATATAATTTTTTCCATGATTTATATGATTTTTCTATATATTATTTTTTCATATTGTTAGGAAATACTTCCAGGTTTCCCATCTTTTGCAAATTCTATCCAAATTCTTAAGGTAAGATTTAAGTAATCTTGAATTAGTGACCTCTTTCAAACATTCTGCATTCTGTAGCTTGTCAGCCATTCTTTTGCATGTATTTGTCTTTATGTACACATTTATTTTAACACCTTAATTCTGTTATTTCCTTTTCCTTTCTAGTAGAACAAATGACATATGTGTTATTAAAAGTTACAGTCTAAGCCACTCCCATGGACTTCCTCACTAATCTTTAATTATAAGATGACATTAATTTCTTTTTAATAATACTTAATAACACTAATAAAAGGAAAAACTAAAATAACTACAATTTCTTTATATGTGACGTGGAAAATTAAAATAAAGTTAAAGATTTATTTTTGTACTTTAAAATATTAAGCAGGAAATAATTGAAAAAGGTAAGTGTTCAATTAGTTTGTAATCCTGAGTTTCATCACATCTCTTCTGTGCAATGTTGAGTTGTATGGTTTAGTAAAGTTCATGGCACATGTTGAGTGCTCAAAAAAATATTTGTGGAATTAATGATTAAGAATTTTTTCCCATATCCAAGTTATCCTCTACTTCAGTTGTTTCATCTTTCTTTATATTCCATCTAGGCCTGAAGTTAAGGCTCTAACAACACAATAGACTTTATGCCAACATGGGAATAAAAAGTTAGAAGTAATTAATTTCATATCAAATGTTGAGTTAAATTTTGTCTCATGTTTCATGAAGCATGAGTTTATGTATATATAAATATGCTATAAAACGTATAATGTGTATGTTTGAGTGAGCGTGAGAGAGAGAAAGAAAGAGAAGTAGTGAGAATGCTGACACTTTAGCTGCTTGGCATTCAGATAGTCTCTGTAGGCAAATAGTCGCCTATGTCTTTCAATACATGTGAAAGTTACCAATTGAAGAAAAGCCACTACACTAAATGGGTTTTGGGAACTTAAATACTATTTTGTACTTCACTTTCCTCTTAAAAAGGAGAATGTTGAGTGTGTAAATAGCTACATCCTTTTTAATCTTATTGCACTTCCCCACCACTAGAAAAATCATTTACTGAATGTACTCTAATAAAGCTATTTTTAAGAACATAATCCTTTTCTCTCAGATGACTCTGTGAAATAATTTCAATTGGTGAAGAAAAGGTGATGATGAGCCTGTCTTCGGAGGTTCACAGTGAAGTCCCATACTCACTTCGGTGGGCCTCACTTAGTGATCACATTGACCTCAGGTCCCTTGGAGGTAGACCAAGAGCATTGAGTTCCTCTGAGCTTATATGTCATTAGTGCTTCAACCGATAATAAAACATGTGCCATGACCCCGTTCACCTCTTCATTCAAAAGAGACATCATGGGAAGAGCTGAGGCTTTGGAGTCTTGGGCTTCTGTTCCATATCTTTCTCTAATTAACTATGTTACCAATCAATCAGACATTCACAATTATTTGTTGATACCAGGTTCCAGACACTGTGTTAGGCTGGAGAAGGGAAGATACATAAGGGGTTTGGAATGCAGGGGGGAAAAAGAGACAAATAGTGGACAATAAAATACAGCGCGGGGGCGGGCTCGTGCGCGGGAGTCCATGTGGACGCCGGTGCGGGATGGAGCAGTACGGGGTCGCCCTGGTGCAGCACAGCAGCTCCGGGTACAGGAGGCGGTGGACTAAATGATGTGGAGTGTGGAGAGAGACAATATCTGGAAGATGCAGGGCCTCATGTTCCGGTGCAGCGCCGGCTGTTGTGAGGACAGCCAGGCGTCCATGCAGCAAGTGCACCAGTGCATTGGGCACTGCCATGCCCCTCTGGCTCACCACCTTTGGTGCGACCCAAAGTGGTTGCACCACTTTCGCGACATGCATTGTTCTTGCCATAGTTCTGGCACCTTATCATTTTATTAAGGACCTTGCTGTGTTTTTACCAACTTATTACTTGAAATGATAATACAGCCTGTTTGCTGTTTCAAGACTGTGATATATTTTCCTAGTGGTTTGGTTTTAAAAATAAATAAGACTTAATTTTTCCTCCAAAAAAAAATACAGTGCATTTTGGGGGAATATTTGAATATTTGAATATTACTGGGGGAATATCAGGTTGTTACAAGATTATAGAAAAAAATGTTATCAAAATGTGGTCCCTAGACCAGCAGGCAGCATCAGATTCACCTGAAAACTTGTTAGAAATACACATTCTCAGCCTCCACTAGATAGACTGAGCCAGAAAGCCTGAGGGTGGTGCCCAATAATCTTTTTCATGAGCCCTCCAGGTGATTCTAGTGTCCACTAACTTTTGAGGACCACTGGTGGAAGAGAAACTCACAACTGAGACTTGTGAGTCAGAAAAAGCTTTCCGGAGAAGAGTGTGCCTGAGCTGAGATCTGAGCAAGACATTATCCAGGGGAAATTGTTCCAGGCAGAAAAGGGTTGTCTTTGTAACACCAAGAAGTGAGAGAGGACACAGATCATGATAGCATGTGTGCCAACCTCTGCACTGGGCTTTTTTTCAATTGGTGACTTTCACATGCACTCAAAGGCACAGGCGACTATTTGCCTATAGAGACCATCTAAATGTCAAGCAGCTGAACTGTCAGCCTTCTCACTACTTTTCTTTCTTTCTTTCTCTCATGCTCACTCAAACATACACATTATACATTTTATAGCATATTTATATATACATAAACTCATGCTTCATGAAGCATGAGATAAAAATTAACTCAACATTTGATATGAAATTAGTTACTTCTAATTTTTTATTCCAGTATTGGCATAAAGTCTATTGTGTTGATAGATCCTTAACTTCAGGCCTAGATGGAGTATAAAGAAAGATGAAAAAACTGAAGTACAGGATTCAAAAAAGAAAAAAAATATTGTGCCCAAACTCACAGAGCTAACACATGTCAGAACAAGAATTTGAAACCAGCTTTACCTGCCTCCATAGCCAGAATTCTTTCTTCTGTGCCACTTCACCTGTCAGCAGACAGTCATTTCATCTGGGCCACAGGGCTGTGACCATCAGATGAGATGCTGTAGTGGAAAGCTATTTGTAAGTGCCAAAAACTCATGTTAAATATGTTTGTGATTACTTTGGCCTTCTTACCAGATAAGAAGTCTCGATGAAAATTTAGGATATGTTCACTAAATCAATGCTAGAATGACTCCTATTATTTGTGGAAGCAAGTATGTAACTGTCCAACTTTTTTTTCATTTTTGAGATGTGAGTGGTAGCTTGTATGCATTCATTCAGCAGATAATTTGATAAATTATCTGATAGGTTCCATGTTGCTGGATTCTGGGAATACCATACTGAACAAGATAAATGTGCTTTCTGTCCTCATGGAGTTTATGTTACACTAGTGGATAAGGTTTTTAAAAATAGTATATACTAGTAATCCAATATTACTGTGACTGTAGTTCCTCGAGTTCAGTCAAAATTAATCTGATCCAGAACAGTCCTCTGTTACCAATGGCCTTGGGTTAAGAAGCAGCCACAGGCCTGTTTCTACTCCCATTCCAGCCATTCCTTTTTCTGAGTATTTTTGTACTTTCATATTTCTTCTTAAGCACATTTTCTTAATTAAATAAATGTGTCTTGAGAAGAACAATGGAGGTAGGTAATTTCAGTATTCAGCACAATAATTAAGATTTTATTTTAGAATTAATTTTTGTTTCTTATTCTCCAAAAGAGGTGAGGGCAGGGAGAAAGAAAATTTTTCAGAGACATTTAGAACTTATTAAATATTCAGTGTATTCTAGGATCAGTCAAGTATTAATCAGCAATTACGTAAATGCACAGATACTAATACAATTGTAATGTCTGCTGGTTTCTAGAGAGAGGACGGGCTAATTTTGAAGGAAACAAAAGCTTGGATAGAACAATTTGAAAGAGATTTGACAAGGGCACAGATGACAGAATCAAATTTGCAGGATAAATATCAGGTAATGTATGGAAAACAGATTTCAATTTTTTTAAAAGCCTTTCATGAGTAAGATTCATATTTGTCATTTAATCTGTTTAATCTTTCAAATGATATTAATGAGAAATGTCTTTAAAGAAATAATATACATTATTTTGTTTACATATAATTTAATAATTGTATTTCTATATATATAGGTAGTTTTTAAAATTTAATACATTTATATATTGTGATGTGATTGCCATTGTAGCAGTAATTAGCACCTCTATCATGTTACATAATTATCTTTTCTTTTTAGTGGTTGAGATGCTTAAGTTCTACTGTCTTAGCAAGTTTGATGATTATAATACAGTATTGTTGTCTATATTCACTGTACTGTGGATTTGACATCTAGGACTTATTTACTTATATATACTTAAATATCCGTCCTATTCCCCTCTACCCCCAGTCCCCTGATAACCACCATTTTGCACTCTGTTTTTATGAGTTTGACTTTTTTAGATTCCATGTATAAGTGATATTATATAGTGTTTCTATTTCTCTGTCTGCTTTATCTCACTTAGTATAATGTCCTCAAGTTTCATCCACATTGTCACAAATGGCAGGAGGTCCTTCTTCCTCGTGGCTGAATAACATTCTGTGTATATATACACCACATCATCTTTACCCATTCATCCACTAATGGGCACTTAGGTTGTTTCCATATCTTGGCTATTGTGATAATGCTGCAATAAACATGGAGTGCATATATCTCTTCAATATCCTGTTTTCATTTCCTTTGGGTGTACACCCAGAGATGGAGTTGGTAGTTTTAAATTGTACGTATCTGCACTATATAGAGTTCTGAGGCTTCATGACTTTCTGAGAACTCAGAGTCTTGTAGATGACCCAAAACACACACATTTAATCGCTGTTTTTGTACAACTCATGATCTTACAGATGTTACCTAATAAAAAAATTCCACCAAAAAATGACTTCAGTGCCATGTTGAAAATTACTATAGAATAAACGGAATCAAATAAAAAATTGCAACATGACTATTTGGAGTGGGCCCATTAATGAAATCAGTTTCTCCTGCCACCTGCCTCCTTCAACACTATTGCATTCACATTGCGGCCAGTGTTATTGCTGTGGTGGTTCTTCTTTCTTCCAGTCTCATTACACTATCATTAATTGTATTTCAGCTTCCAATTTCCACTTCAAGAGATTTTTCCATTAAATTGTGACTTAACTCTGTGTAGCATTGACATTTCTCCTACTTAAAATATCGTTGCATTTTAGTGGCAAAACTACAGTATATTCTAATCTACATTATGTTTTGATCATTTTTGCTACAAAAAAAGGTGTGCGTGATATAAGAGATGCGAAGTGGCAGATGATAAAAGATTTAGCCGTTAGAGTTAGTGTGTGATTTTATATAATCCTCTCTGTAAAGCGTGCCTGAATTCAGATTGATGATGCCATCAGTATTATATTTGATGGACTTGGCAATGCAATACATTCCGTATGTGATTATATGTTTGTACTTTTTGCTGTGAAACACAATGTAATTTTTTCCCCAAAAAAGATAATTTTCTGGGAGGAGCTCCATTAAAATGATTAACTCAGTTAATTGAGACTATAATGCAAGAACAGAGTGAATGTACTTATTTAGTCCATTAGCGAGTTTTAGTCTTAGCATAAATTATCAAAAATAAATTCCAGGGGCTTCCCTGGTGGCGCAGTGGTTGAGAGTCCACCTGCCGATGCAGGGGACACGGGTTCGTGCCCCGGTCCGGGAAGATCTCACATGCCGCGGAGCGGCTGGGCCCGTGAGCCATGGCCGCTGAGCTTGTGCATCCGGAGCCTGTGCTCCGCAACAGGAGAGGCCACAACAGTGAGAGGCCCGCGTACCGCAAAAAAATAAATAAATAAATTCCAAGTTATAAAGTTACCGGTTATACAGATGTTAATTTATAAGATGAAAACTAAGGATTAGAAAAGTATAAATCAGAAACATTCCTTTCAGGCCAAAGATGATCACAAGTCTCTTAAAATAGGGTTAGACAGCAGAGGGAATGTTTTCTTTCATTTATGTGTTTATTATGTAATCAAAATCTTCTGTTTCTACTTATCAATTAATAGTGTATTTTCCAGTTTTTCCATATATAGAATTCTGTAGAACAAAATTGAAGACTGATTTTATGTTTTGGCATTTTAAAATTACATTAAGTTAGAGGGAATGGAAGGTAAAGTTTGTGGGAAAATATTTATTCACCATCTCCCCCAAGTGTTCGTTATGTGAATTTACATGTTTGTTTACTCAGTGACTTAAGAAATTCTTTCAAATGTTATCTGTTAGATTCTGCAGGGCTATTCTCATGTTCTTTAATATAATTGCACATTGAGTGGCATTTTCAATTCATATTTGGACTTTGAGACATATTTTAGGATGTGTTAATTGAACATAAAATGTAGGACTTTCATTAAAATCACTACTTTCTGAGGTTAGTATTAGACTTACAGTTAAGTCTACATATTACAAATTTATGTTAACCATACTGTGACAAAAGAAAGATATACTACTTAATATTTTAACACCATAAAATTAAAGCAAAGGATTATTACCTAAGTGATGTCCCCTAAAGTAAACCTCTTTATACACTTAACTTAAACACAAATTAAGATATTGTTAATTCTGTACTATTTTGATATGTGCAATTTCTATTTGTTAATTATTTGGTGCTTTAAAGGAACACAACTATTTTGATTATTAATATAGATTTATACTCCTGTTGATTATTATTTCCTGATGAGCAGGGAGTGGCTTGTAGTTTACTTAACTAGGAATGAGAAATCCTAGGCTTTAGTCCTAACTCTACTACTTGTCTTTGCCAGGTCACCTCTGGGCTTGGTAGTAATAACAGGGCTTGTCTAGACTGTAGGGTGATGGGGAGCCAGAGAAGATAATATGTACAAAGCACTTAGCATGGAACCAGGCTCATCATCCGGGCTTGATGAATGCTAGCTGCTGTTAGCATCATGACTGTCATTATTATTGTCAACAACATATATTGAATGTTATCCAAATATAAAGGATTGTTATTTAGGAAATGTGGTTTCCTTTGCTTTTGCCTTTTTTGACTAACTGCCATGTTGTTGCTGTTTTTCCTCTTTTAGTCATTTAAGCACTTCAGAGTTCAATATGAAATGAAAAGGAAACAGATTGAACACTTGATACAACCAATACACAGAGGTGGTAAATTGTCACTTGACCAAGCATTGGTAAAACAGTCCTGGGATAGAGTGTCCTCTAGGGTAAGTTCTCCAACGATTCATTTCATTAGACTCATATAATTTAGTCAAAAATATTTTCTGTCATCTCTTTCTTCAAAACGATGTTACATCAGGTCCTCCTATCTCTGTCTGAGGTGGGAAGGTTTACCTGTGGGATAGACTTTGTCCACTTGTCAAGTTTTCCTTTCAGTTAGTGGAAGTGCTTGTTTAACAACTCTTTCCTGCTTTGCCTGCCCTAAGTGTGATATCACCATTGACCAGATGACACACTGAAATCCTGAAAGACCACCTAGGTTACTTCTCACTTTGCACAGTTTAATCCTGCATTGTTTAGAAGAGGTGACTCCCCGGGAATGGAGCCTCAACAGCTTCTCCAAATTCCATCATCAGATTTCATCAACAGTTAATCATCTTCCTATATTCACATTTATTTTTATATTCTTTAGTTTAAGCTTATCTTCTTATCTGGTCATGAACTTGAAGGAAAATTACTCTGTAACTTTCATATTAATATCTTGCAGACTTAAAGACCAAGATTTCAAAACCTCTGAAACTTCTGTCACTCATGGGAATATTTGCCTTGTACTCACCCTATTTCCTTCATTTTCATAATCTAACTTTTCCCATTAAACTCTATCATAGAATAGATTAGATCTCAGGCACCCCAACCCATCCCACCTCTCATTGCAATAAGCTAGGAAACAGTACTTGAGAATTGGATGAAGTGGAAGAAATGACAAGATGGTTAGAGAATTATATTATTATAGTAAGAATTGTGAATACTCATTTTCCTCCAGAGATGTCTAGATGACCCTGATTTTTCTGGACCTGTTTTCATCATAGAGAAGGTTTTAAAGGATACACATCAGCAAGTGTATAATTGCTGCATCTTTGAGCGTGTCAGCAAAGCCAGTCCATTCCCTTTCAGCAAAAGCCAGTCTGAAAATCAGTGGGCACTTTATGCTATTCCTTATAAGAAGAAAATTGCCTGATCTCCCAATAATATCCTTCCATGTCTAAGATGTATTTTAAGTTTCCTCAAAACTTGCTTCTAAGTGTCATTTTCTCCCCATTTAAGTTAATAATTTTGGGTTAATTTAATAAATGTCAAATAGGAAAATATCTGTGTTCTGAACTTCTCAAAGCATCAGATTCAGAATACAGATACTTTCTTACTTGATATTTATTACATTAACCCAAAATTATTAACCTCAAGCATTTTGTAGGCTTTAAAGTCATTTGGGGGAATTTTAGGAATTGTCTTCTGTGTTAAGATACTGTCTTTCTACTTTTGTATTTCAGCTGTTTGATTGGCATATACAACTTGATAAGTCTCTTCCTGCACCTCTGGGCACCATAGGGGCCTGGTTATATAGAGCAGAGGTGGCCCTGAGAGAGGAAATAACCATTCAGCAGGTTCATGAGGAAACAGCCAACACAATACAACGGAAACGTGAACAACACAAGGTAAACATTCTGGCTGGAAAACCTTCCAGCATAACAGTTCTAGTGTGTTACCGAATCAGGTTTGTTTGCCTGTTGCTCAGCAAGCCAAAGGCTGAAAACACTGAGGTTTGCAGGAGAGAAAGGGTTTATTCACAGGGCAGTCCAGTGAGGAGATGGGAGAACAAATCTCAGACCCACCTCCCTGAAGGTGAGGGGATCTCATTATTTATGAGAAAAGGCTGAGGCATGGGGAGCTGAGGGAAAGGTAATGAGAGATAAGAAAAAGGTGAGGTGATATTCATTCTGTGCAGATGCAGCTAAGCCACAGGCTTCTTCATGGGATGTATGTTCAGAAAATGGTGGCATTCGCGTGACCATAGGGTGAAGTTTTGGGCCCTCTGATGTCAATAGGCCACCACTCAATGCATGCCCAGATGGAGGGTCAGTGGACCTAGCCAGTCTTAACTGGCTGGAGCTCAAACTGGACACAGCTGACTCCAAGCTCCTAAATTCACCTTGGCCAACATCTTATTTTTTAGGCTGTGTGACCCTTAGAGAACATGCAAGCTTTTATTAAAGCAAGCCTGATCAGTGGAGACAGGTTACAGTTTATTATTTATTAATGGCTAACTGATAACTATCCTCCTTTCACTAGTATGGTCTGGAACTTGCCCTGAATCAGGCCTCCCAGACATCCATTCATACTGGTTCATAGATGTTGCACCCTCTTAGAAGTTCTCTGATCTGCACTTCCCTTTTCTGTACTTGTTAACGACAATTCCAGTAGACTCATTACCTGAGGTATTTTCTAATAGCTCTGTGATGTTCTTTTATCTGCAGTCACCTTTGTTATTTCTCTTGCTATTTGTTATCTTTGAAAAGATAAGGCAAAAGACAGTGTGAATTTACATAATAACGTGATTGGCCATAGGCTCCAGCCCTCATTCCTGCCTCCATTCTCAAAGGAAGGCAAACCAACTCACTGGTTGTCGTGTCCTGATGCTAAAGGAGTGGGGTCCGGGTGGGGGTTAATAGTAGCCTTAGAAAGGGGTGGGATTAGGCCTGGCTGGTCTCTTAGTCATTTGTGACTCTGTTTAGCTCATTGCATGGTTTGTTGTGCCCAGCGTAAGTTCTAATACACTTCCTCTGCGTTTTGTGATAGTACAGACCTAGCTCAAAATGCTGTTCTTCGTTGTCTCATTGATGCAACCCTGCACTTTGTGCAGTTGAATTTGTGCACCTCATTTATTGTGTCATGAAGGGGATTTACTCTGTATGTGGAAAATAAACAGACAACCAGGTCTCACTTTGTCCTGCACTCCTGGTTGAACATAACCCTGGTTAAAGCCAATTCTCTGCCTGGCTCCTGCCCACACTCAGGCAGTTGACTGTGGCTGGAGAAGAACACACCCCCAGGCACGATGACTAACCCAAGTGGGTCCTTAATGCTTCCTGGCACTCCAAAGGCATTTTTGGACTCTATTCCCTCTGCATTTCTGGGGCAACTATTTTATAACTTGTCTCCTTAAACCTTCCACACCTCCTCCCTCATCCTTACTCTTAGCTGATGACACTGCTTCCTATTTCTCTGAGAAAATAGAAGCAATCAAAAAAGAATTTCCGCAAGCTCCCACGACCACATCAACCCACCTACAAGCATTTGTGCCTGAATACTCCGTCTCCTCTTCTGTTACTATGGATGAACCATCTGTGCTTTGAGCTAAGGCCAGCCCCTCCACATGGGCACTGGATCCCATCCTCCCTGCTCTTTTCCAAAAGATAATTCCCGTAGTTCTTTGCTTCTTTATTTTTTTTTCTCTCTCTCTCTGCTGGATTTTTCCCACCCACATAAAATATACCATTATTATTCTCATCTTTAAAAAGCCTCTTTCTTAACCCTACCTCCCTTTTCAGCTACTGTCCTTTTTTTTTTTTTCTTCCTTTTACAGTGAAGCTCTTTGAAAGAATTGTCTTAGATCTTATTTTAGCTTCATAGTTCTCTTCTCCCATTCTTTCTAGAACCCATTCCAATCACGTTTTTCCTTGCCCTGCTATCCATGTCAGGTTCAGGAGGTTCTTTTTGTTCCTCAGTCAATGGCCAATTCTCAGTCCTCATTTTACCTCACTTATTAGAAGCATTTTAGATAGTTATTCATCTTTGAAATACTTTCTTCATTTGGTTCCCTAATTTTCTTTCTATTCCCCTGGCTATGCCTTTCCAGTCTTTCCAGTTAGCCGACATTTGGTCCAAAATGTCCATGAGCATATTTGGTCCATGCCAAATGGTTTTGGACAGGGCCAATGTCAAGAACCTTTTGCTATAGACCAAATATCTCCGTGGACATTTCAGACAGAGCCAAACATGACCAATTATCAAGGACCTTTTGGCATGAGCCAGATGTTTTATGGTCATTTTGGACAGGACCAAATGGTCCTAAAAGGATCTTTCTTTCTCTTTCAACAAATATTTATTGAGCTCTTTCTATGTGTAAAGTGGCATTACAGGCATTTGTGATAAACCCATAAGCAAAATAGACAAAATCCCTACCCTAATGTAACTTGCCTTCTCATAGGAGGAGGCAGTTAAGAAATAATAAACATAATAAATAAATAAATTTTATATTAGAAGGTAAAAGGACAGGGAGTATTAGGTGGTGTTGCAATTTTAAGTAGGGAGGTCAGTGAAACCTCACTGAAAAGATAATCTCAAACATGCAAGCACATTCCCACCTGAAGGCCTTTGCCCTTGCCATCATTCTGGAATTTTCTTGTCCCTTGGCCTGAAACATTCTCCAGTGATATTCCCAATATATTCTTCCTCATCTCCTTTGGGCCTTTATTGAAAGGTCAGCTGTTAGTCAATCCTTTCTTGGCCACCCCTTTGAAAGTACAACTTCCCTTTCCCCTTGCCTATTCAATTTTTCTCTTTAGCATTTATCTTCATCTCAACTGCTAATTTAATTATTTACCTTATTTATTGCTTGATTTCCTACACTGTAATGTCACCTCCATAAGGCCAAGGAATTATTGTTTGTTTTTCACTCTTGTGTCCCCAGCCTCTAAAAATGATTTTAGAAATATTCAGACTTTCAAATTTTAATCAGGTCAATCATGCTGATCATACTTTCTGAGAATTTGTTCATTTGACTACATTTTCAAAATTATTGTCACAAAATTATTCAAAATGCTCTTCTATATATTTTCTTATAATCTTTTCTGTGCCTATATTTAAGCCTCCATTTGTCCCCACTATTGTTTCTTTGCACCTTCTCACTTTCCTTAATTACACTTTTGACATTGTTCATTTTCTCTGCTGTATCCTAATAATCTTTTTTCCATCTACTTTCTTACCAGAGGAATGGCAGTATCACTCTTTTAACAGCATCACTCTGGCTGCTGTGTGAGGATAAGGCTGGATTGGTGATAGAGGGTAGGAGCCAGAGAACCAATTTCAATGATCCAGGTAGAGTGGCTTGAGCAAAGGTCGTAGCTGTAGAGATGTTGAGAAGTGGTCAGATTCTGAGTATATTTTGAGAGCAGAGCAAAGAGAGTTTTTAGCATTAGATATGGATTGTGAAGGAAGGGGAGTCATAAATGACACTGTGATTTTTCAACCAAGCAATTGGGAAAATGGAGTTTCCATCAGTTGAGATGGAGAGACAATGAAACAGGTTTGGGAAGAAAGATGGAGGTCAGTCAGGGGCAGGGTAAGTATGAGACTTTTTCACATCCAAGTGGATGTGTGGAGTGGGCAGTAGGAGCTAAGAGGCAGGAGGGGGATAAATATTGAGTCATTGAGGATGACTCTGAATATATAAAGGGATGTTTAAAGCTCTGAGACTGAAATTAAAGAAGGACGTGTAGACAGAGAAAGCATCAAGCACTGAGCCCTGAGGGAATCCAGTATTAACAGATCAGAGAGTAGAAGATGAACCAGCAAAAAAAAAAAAAAAAAAAAAGAAAGAAAAGATAAACCAGAGTGAGAAAAAGCAATCAGCGAGGTAGGAGGGGATCCAGCTACTGTGTTTTCTTAAAAGCCAAGGGAAGTAGTGTATCAAGGAGAGAGTATTTTCAGTAGCATGGCCATAATGATCCTTTTAATATGCAATTCAGTTCATTTTACCCCTCTGTTCACAACTCCCCACTGGCTTCCATCTACTCAAAAGAAACACCAAAAAATTCTTTGAAAGGCCTATGAGTCCCACAGATCTGCAGCCCTTTCCCTCCTCTGCCCTCCCTCACCCCCAATCTGCTGTTCCAATGGCTTCCTTTGCTTTCTCTCAATCACTGGGAAAGGTATGTTGATAACTCCCACAGCCATGTGGGTTTCTCAGTTTATCCCCCTGGTTCTATGAGCTTTGTCTTTATATATTTTGAGGCTTACTACATATGTACAAGTTCAGAATTAATGTGTCTTCTAGTAAATTGAAAATTTCATCACTAAGCAATTACTAACTTCTAATGACCTCTGTTCAGGAATCTATTTTGCCTGGTACTGAGGCACTCATACAAGCCTTCTTTGATTAGTATTTGCCTGGCATGTTGTTTTCCATTCCATTAATTTCAACCTATCCTTGTTCTTAATGTTTAGGAGTATCTCTTTTAAAAAGCAGATGGTTCTGTTAGATTTGTCTGATCTGACAATCTCTGCCTATTGATGAGTAAATATATATTCCATTTGGATTTATTTATAATTATTAATATACTTGAATTTGTTTCTACCATTTGACTCTGTTTCTATTTGCCCTACTTTTTCTTTTTTCTTTTTTCTACATTCTTCCTATTTATAAGTTGATTGAGGGGTTTTTGTTTGTTTATTCACTTGCTCATTTTTCTTACTCCATGTTTTCCCTCGAACTGGTTTGAAGTTATAAACTCTAGCTGTGTAGTGCGATTGTCCTTGAAATTATACCATATAGATACTTAACGAAATTGAAAGTTAATCAATGTCTTAACCTCCTCTTGATCAATATAAGGAATTAAGAACACTTTAACCAGGTCATACTCTTCTAACCTGCAAACTGTTGTTGTCAAGTATTAAATTACTTACATTTTTCTAACACCATGAATGTGTTGTTTCTGCTGATTCTCACTCATGATAGCTTGTCTCCTGTGTTTGGTGACCTTTGCTTTCCTCCTTTTTCATTTGCTGTCTACCAGGCCCACATCAGCCCTCTTTGAAGGTTCTGGCTAAATGTAAGGGGTCTCAGTTTCAGTGTTTCTCACCTTATTCAAGTTGCAAGACTCCATCTCCTGCCACAGTGGTTTAGATGTTTGCCCAGGACAATCAGCTTTTTCAATCTGTTTTTGCTCACAGGACCATGATCCAGTTTTGGGTCATGTTATACCAAGAGTGGGAGCCCTAAAAGGTTTCACTTACTTCCTGTGAGCTCACCAGTGAATTAAAGTCATATGCTCTGCTCAGCATCCAGCTATTTTGTAGTGAGACAGCCTTTCAGAGGACCCAGTGACATCACGCCAGTTGTAGTTCTTTTGTCATATGTGTGAAAATGTTTTTGTTGGTTTTGATTTCTTGTCAAGATTTTTTTGATTAACTAGATACAGAAAACTACAATAGGGAAAGCTTCTTGGGAGGCACCTGGACATTTGGGTATCCCAGTATAGTCACAGACCCCCACCGATACATTAACATACGGTCACACATAACAAATCAGAGCTGGGAGTGGTGGTGGCTCTCAGTTTGCCCTGCAGTCATTTGGGGGAGTTTCGGTCAAGATAAAAGCCACAGAAATGTGTCTGGATGTTAAGGAGGAGGCAGAGAATGACTCAAATACTCACAGGCAGTAGATGCTCTAGGAGAGTCCTCTGGCCTCTGTAATCAGCTCTGAGATGCCTGTAGTTCCCTCCCTCTGGGAGCAGGGGACTTGTGAATTTCTGTGCGGTTACCTACAGACTCAAAGCAGGTCAAAAGGTGGCAATAGCAAATATATATCAGGATAGAAATAGTTTGGTCCTGTATTTTTTTCTACAATGTAAAAACTAATGTCCCCGAATTAAACAAACACATATGACTTTCACATCTTAATTTATGTATGAAAGCCTTCATGTGTACCCTTCCATCAAGTGTATCTCTTACGATTTAGGCTGGTTTTTGCTTCTGTTTTCTCCAATTAATCTACTAAATCTTAGTGTGAGAGAAACTGTTAGTTTTAATGTGTCATTCTGGTGGGCTAATATATCTTATTTTTCAGTGAGTGACAAACTGTTGGCTATTTACTCTGCTATTGAGAAACAACCTAAGCTCTAGAAAATATGGCATGAATCTACTTTCACCTTTCTCTTTCTTTGCTTCTGTGTGAGAAATTGGGTAGGAATTGTGAAGTGCATGTAAGTCTTTGTATAAATATGTCTTTTGACAGTGAAAAACCCAGAAAACAAATCTAAATAAATTATTAGAATTTGTGGAGTTCTATACAATCTGAAAAGAATCTTTATAAAACATCACATTTACTCTTCCCACTGTGGTATCTATGGGACATTCCCTGTGCTTGATTGAAATCTCCTAACCACAAGGGTATTTTCATAATATGTTGTAATGTAATTGACTTACTTTAAGATGGCAAGCAAACATCACTTTATGGTACCCTGCATGCACTCAAAATAGAATAACCGTAGAGAATTTAATATTTTTATTTTGACCATTAAAGGGTTAAACTAGTTGTGCTTAGTTTTAAGCTTTGAAAAATCAATAGATTCAAAATCAGGGAAAGAGAAAAACACTAACAATCATTGTTTATAACACTGACTACATTTCCCTTTGGACCATGTGCCTTTAAAATGTCTGAATGCATTGCTGTGCAAGTGTCATGTGTGTTTAAAAGATGCCATAATTATTAGCTACGGCTCTAGCACAGGGCCTATGGACAAGCACCCAGGCTCCTGTACAATGTAAAAGCCTGTGACCGGCACCAAGCCGCGTGTGGCTATGGAAGCATCATCAAGTTGTTGAATACACTGCCTCATCCGTGCAAGCTGAAAATTATGCTTCTTAGCCTCCTGTGAACATGTTTCCTCATTTTTTTTTTTAAACTGTATCTTAGGATCTGCTTCAAAACACAGATGCCCACAAAAGAGCATTCCATGAAATCTACCGAACCAGGTCTGTTAACGGGATCCCAGTACCACCTGATCAATTAGAGGACATGGCTGAGAGGTAAGAGAACGTCCGGTTTTAAATGAAGTGTCTTTAAAAGGCTCGGTGGATGCTTTTTTTCCCATTTCTTTTCTTTCAAGGAATTGACTTTTTTTTTTTTAATGAGGTGCTTACATTTGGTACATAAAAATTGAGTTCCCGTAATGTATGTTAAGAATGCCAATATTCTAGTATATTATTAGTTGAAAAGAGTAAACCTGCGTGTACCCACAGCCTGGAAATCACAGAAATGGTTTCTTCAGAGGCTGTATTTTTATTCAGTACTGTAAGGAACATTATGTAATATTGCAAAAACAGCTTATAAAAGAAACAGACGAGAGCTCTCTTGGCAGGGGAAAGAACTAAATCAAAGACTTCCATCAATTGTGATTTGCCTTTAAACCCAGAGCTAGAAACAGAACCAGATCTCCTGAGTGATTGATCAGCCAGAGTTTAGAAGACCTTGTGCCTGCATTTTATTTAATACTCACATGTAACAGGTTAAGTAAGCCCCGTTCTGTTACTATTAGTTACATCCTATAAATTCTCTGTGTTTTGTTTCTAGGTTTCATTTTGTTTCCTCCACATCAGAGCTACACTTAATGAAAATGGAATTTCTAGAATTAAAGTACCGTCTGCTCTCACTGCTGGTTCTTGCAGAGTCAAAGCTGAAGTCTTGGATCATCAAGTATGGGAGGAGAGGCTCAGTGGAGCTGCTTCTGCAGAACTACATGGTAAGTCTCCCTGGCGCTGACGGAGAGGTCAGAGGACACCTGGCTTTAGTATCTAATATCTTCTAGTTTATTGGGCACTGTGATTTTTATCTTGAATTTAAACATTAAGGTACCAGTGTGTTAAATGGGTTTGATGTAAGTTTGTGAGCTTTTCACAACAATCTGAAATATATACCTATATTCTTTGGAGATATGAAAGGTTTTGCTGCAGTAATCATATTGAACCATTGTGACTGGCTTTATTGCTTTAAAAAAGCAAGTTTTTTCATTGCATACAACTGACTGTGAACTCACTACTGAACCGGAATTAAAATACTTAAAGATTATTTCATGTTTCTAAAATCCAATCATGAGTAGTTTAGAACAATCCTCAATTGTTCATGTGGGGACTATCTTTTTTTTTTTTTTAATTAGGTCAAGCATGCCGTTTGTACAGTCATTCTGTGAGCTTCACTGCTTCCTGTGTGCACCCAGGAAAAGTAAAATTTTGTCTGCGAATCTCTGTACCAACTTAATTTTTGAAGAGTTTCTCATATTTTGGGCTATCAGCATAGATAATCCTATATTTACATAGAGTAGTAGCCCTGCATTAAGGAGGAAAGTAGGTTATTCTGTAACTAGCAGTTTCCATTTACATATAATCAGAGAATTATAATTATTAATGACCGTTTATTTCTCTTAGTTAAACATGCCCCCCCCAATTTATTAACAGTACAAATTTGCTCACAAAATTAATGTCAATAGGGCATCTCAGTCCTGTAACTGTTCCATTTATATTGAATCACAAGTTCTAAATGATAAATTGATGAATTTAAAATATAAGCCAATTTCTAACCTGACTAATCTCAGTGGCTCTGTAACTGGCATGACTGAATATTTATTGAAACCATATCTTTACTGAAGCATCCTAGAACCATAATATATTTTGCTACATTTTAATTTTATTTTCTAAGCGCTAAATAAACAACATGAATTTGAAAAAAAAAAGGTTTAATAGGTTAACAATAAAATATTTCTTTAGATTTACTACAATTTTCTAGGAAACATTTGTCCAAAAATGTGAAATCTGTGACGCTATGTTCCCTTATTCATTTTGAATGATTTTGGAAAGTAATGAGAAATCTGATTTTTTTTAAGTTTCAGCAATTGCATTAGTCCCCAAAATATTAAATACAGATATGCATTTATATTTTCGGGTTTAATCATGTCAAATGATACACTCTGAGCTCAGAGGTAATTATTCAAGATGCGTCTTTGTTCTCGCTATTTAAGGAGCGCCAATTAGGTTGACATACCTAATGGGACTGTTCCACCAGGTTCATGTTCCAACACAAAGATGTTAATAACTCTCTTTGAACTTCTCAACTAAAGCATATGTAAGTAAAGAATTATTACTAATGAATAAAAAAAATCAGTACTTTCTGCCTACTTCATAGACATTCACTGAGCTGCTAATTTTAAACTGCTAGGTAACGTAACTCTCAAAATTATTTGTAAAATTGCTAATAACTCTACAAATATATCGGGTTTTAATAAATATTTCCTAATATTTTATCACCTGATAAAAAATACATATTTATCGCCTAAGCTTCTATTTGAAAAAGGGGTTTAAGGTATTTATAGTTTAATAGTTTTAATAATTGTAGGATATTGATATTTTCTATGTGCCGAGTGTTTTACATGTGTCATCTTCCTTCTCAGTGATGACCCTATGGGCTGGGCATTTTCACATTGTTTCACTGAGGAAATCGAGCCTTTGAACGCTCAAGTCACATGCTCCAGGTGGCAGAGTTAGTAAGAAGTGGAATCTGGATTTGAATCCACATCTTTCCGAATCAGAAACCTTTGTGCTTAAGTACTGAACTTTACTCTCTAACAAAATTGGCTGGGAAAAAAAGGTTTTTGTTGTGTTTTTTTTTAAACTGAAAAGACCAAATAATTAAAATGATCTCTTGCAGCTCAGTGAACTAAAGAATGTAGTTCACATAAGTATCAGTTCCATTTAATGCTGGTCCGTAATTGACAGTATTTTACACTTCCATCCTGCAACCTGCTAGTTACTATTATGTCAGTTATGGGCAGCATGTTATTGGGGCAGGGTGGGGTGAGGTGGGAGAGATTATTGAAGCCTGGACACCAGTCACATAGAAATGTGTTGAATCATGGCTCAACTACTCGCTACCCATGTGACCTTATAAATAACTTAATCTTTCCCAAATTTTTAATAACCACAACAACAAAAATAATAATAATAGAATATTAGGGATTTTTTTTTTTTTTTTTTTTTGCGGTACACGGGCCTCTCACTGTTGTGGCCTCTCCCGTTGCGGAACACAGGCTCCGGACACGCAGGCTAGCGGCCATGGCTTATGGGCCCAGCCGCCCTGCAGCATGTGGGATCTTCCCGGACCAGGGCACGAACCCGTGTCCCCTGCATCGGCAGGCGGACTCTCAACCACTGCGCCACCAGGGAAGCCCACCCCCTGGATTTTTTAAGGAAAAAAGACTGACTCATGATTGTTTTCCTTCTGTCTCGTACCCCACAGAGCTTCTCTCATTCTTTTGAAGTTTTGGGGAAAATCATTCTCTTTAGAACAGACTATTTCAAGGTGCATGAAGACTTTCAAATAAAATCATAAAATCAGTTTCTTAAATATAATCCTTTACTTGGTTTCTAAAAGAAATGATTGTAATGAGCCATATGCTGCTACATCAATAAGCAAAGTAATATTTGGGATGTAAGGGTTCCATAATTATCTTTTCCTTAGTCTGAATTCTCAATTCAATTTTATTCATCTGTAAAAAAAAAGATACTTTTTATAAGAGTTAGGGAATTAGAGAACTACATAGGGGCTACGTAAGGTACGTAACCCCTAAGCACTCAAGGAATTCTTGGAAAATACTTCACAAATGCTTGTTGATTAAATTAGGCCACATGATCCTGGTGAGAGATTACATACTGTAATGTAAATCAGAAGATGATTGGTTTGAATTGTTCATGACATAACCATGTTAGTTAACACATGCTCCAATTTTACAATGGAAGAAATGAGACAACGTTTCATTCTTTCACATAAAAGAAGAGCTCTTGGAAGCGTAGACTATGTGAATGCAACAAGTAATGTGAACATATGGTCTATTATTTGTAATGATTTTATTAAAGTAAATAGGCAGTTCTAATGAAACTATTCTCAAAGTTGATTTTTAAAATCTTAAATTGTCTGGTTTACCTCCCTTTGAGTGAAATTGATGAGCTTTTTGTTTATTATATCTATATTTATCTTTTGAGAGTAGAAAATTAGTCCCTTCCACCAATACTTTGCATTTTGTAGCATAAAGAGATATCTTATTTTTCTTGAAGTGCCACCAACTTTAAAAGTCCCTTGACCAACATGTCTTATTTGTTGAACTTGATATCCAAATGTAAGCCATATTTTGAAAGAAATAAACTAATCCTGTCACTGTTATTTTAAACATAACATTTGTGCTTAATTTTGCATTCTTCTGAGAGACTTTATCTAGATAGCTCACAGCAAAAAGGAGATTGAGCAGTCCTCCTGCTAAAGTGATTCTAATAGACAAAATAATTTTGTTACTAAATGGAGTTACTCGGGACTCAGAAAAAAAGGGCAAAAATAAATGAAACAAAAATTAAAATAACAAGTAAATTTTCTTCCTTCAAAAATTAATTACCTAGTTTTCCTCATAGGAAAGCTCAAAAACACTTAAATGAATGTCTACGACATTTATAATATTCTAAAAGCATTCTCCCCCCCTCCTACCCTAGACCAAAAATGAAACTGGAAATAACTTTTCTCTTATTCAGTTATAATGAATTTGTAAACCACTCTAGCAAAAGCATGTGTAAGTCTTAATGTCCAGTATAGGCACTATTTCCCATTTATTTGACACTTCGAACAATTTTTTTTTCCATTAGCTTCTTGGAATTTGTGTCCAAACTGAATGGAGACTATTTTTTTAAACTTTGCCAAATACATTTATCTCTTCAGTTTCTTACAGTGTCCTGAACATTAGGTGTAATCTTCCATTTTTGATCGAACCAGGACCTCCCTATTTGTTAAATTATTCAAAGTTTAAATTCCACTAAATTACTCTTTCCCCACTTGGGGAGCAGGCAGAGGTTAAGGGAGTAGGACATAAGGCTAAATAATGAACTAACCAATTCTCATGCAAAAATGGGAACCCCATCCCAGGTAATTCACAGCTTTCTCTATTCATTATATCTTTGAAGAATAGTTACTATATAAGTAAGTGCAAACATAAAATGATATGAAATGTATTATATGTATTTTTAATTTAATCTTGAAACTATAAACTTCTATCAATAAAATCTAAGGTTGTCTATGAAATTGCTGTATGAATAGTTTTGCCTCTGCACACAAACATTTTGCATCTCCATATTAAGCATTCATCAACATCCTATTCAGGACTTCAGCTGGTTTTTGAAGGCTAATTTTGTATTTTATAATAGTGACACAACGTATTTTACTGAGTTTACATCATAGGAACTAATTATGCTATTAAAAGAAATTAAGAAGCCTTTGGTAGTATGTTGTTATTTATAATTACATTAACTTTCTACTTTACAGAAGTAGGAATAATCTTTGAAATAAGAAGTATTTCATATTTCCTGGAGCTAACAATAATAAAACTCACCTAAGGATTTTTTGTATATTCTCCATTTTATAGTATCCATTTGCTTATAGTAACTCTAATACATATGTAAGTTTTATACAGACATAGATATAGACATATCTTACCTTTAATTTTTATACTAGGTAATAGAAATATGACAGCATATGGATAACGTGGATGGAATGTGTGATTATTTAACGTTTTTCTACTTGTAAATATTTTTGTATTTACTTTTTATTTTAAGAAAGTGTGCATTGCATTGTGCCAGTTATTTATAACCTGAAGTTCCTCAGAGCCATGATTCACCAGAATTATTGTTCAAAAAGTAACAGAATCCCACAGCTAAAACACAGTGGGACACTTTACAACATTGTTCCAAATTTAGTGCTTTTTAAATGTTAGCCCCAGGCTCTCTGGAGAAAGTTCTGTCTTTTCTAAAAGCAAACCCTTGGGTGGAGGAGAAATATAATATTTTCTCAAAGTAGGAGTGAATTAGAATTAAAAGTGTAGAATCAAGTTATATTCTCAGAAATAATCAGGTTATTTATGGCAGTTGAATTAATTTGATATTTTTCAGAAGAATGAGGTTGGTAGATTTGGGTAACATATCCACATATCTATACTGAAGAAAATTGACTTTGGCATGTCTACATAAGCCAGTATTGGTTATCGTTTAACCATTCTCTTTTTTTCTAGTCTTTTATAGAAAATAGCAAGTTCTTTGAACAATATGAAGTGACATACCAGATCTTGAAACAGACAGCTGAGATGTATGTCAAAGCTGATGGTTCAGGTAAAACACAAGACAGAATTTGTTGCAGTATTGAATACAGTAGAATTTAGAACCTACAGGTTTCAGTATGATCAAATCATTTTTTTCTCTGCAGAATCTCTGTGTGACCATGCCATTGGCCTGGAAAGCACATACTGGATTCAGTCCCCTTGACTTTGTGCAATGCCTATCCTGTATAATCATATGCCTGTGTGTGTGTATGTCTGTGTGTGTGACCTTCTAAGAGAGAGGAAAATAAGCATTCGTTTTCTAAATTGTAATGTTCAAACCTATTTTAAATTCCAATGGTTAAAGGCAAAAAGTGGACTGACTTGAATATTATGAAAACTTAAGTTAGTGCAGAGACACAACTGTAAAATACGTCTGTTTCAATTTGCAGATATATCTGCCATATTTGCTGAAAATGAACTATAGCATTTGTGATTATACTATATATGTGTCTGAGTGCATATAAAATGCAAACAAATATATGTCATTTATTGCATCCCATTTATCAGGAATTTAAAATATATCATTGCCTTTAATCTTTATAAATACCTATGAGTAAGGTATAACATGTCCCTAACATTAGCTGAATATAATTCTAATGTTATATCTGTTGAATTTAAAATCCTAGGAAGAATTAGGAATGCACACCAGTGTATAGACTGTAGAAAAAAGGTGTGGTGCATTTAAAATATAAAATAAGGATTATAATTTGTTCTATCCATTTCAGTGGAAGAGGCTGAGAATGTGATGAAATTCATGAATGAAACCACTGTCCAGTGGAGGAACCTCTCAGTGGAAGTCAGAAGCGTGCGGAGCATGCTGGAAGAAGTCATTGCTAACTGGGACCGATATGACAATACCGTGGCTAGTCTTCAGGCTTGGCTAGAGGATGCTGAGAAAATGCTAAATCAGTCAGAACATGCCAAAAAGGTAAGACTCTTTCTTATAAAAGGAAACAAGCACAGGTGAATTTAGAAATAGGAGATTTTCACAGCAAAGTTGTCTAGGGAGTGTTATATGTCTGCAAACGTGTTACAAACATCTTGACTTTGCCTGAAAAGCTGCATTTTCAGGTTATTAAATTATTTTAGACCAAGAAACATGCTGCTTTATAAAAGTTATGTTAAAGCAGTGTTTGACTTTTGCGTTCAGAACAACAGTAACCCATGGAGCAGTGGCCAAACCCAATAGGCAGCAGAGGGTGCTAGACACACAGTAAGGTCTGGGCTTGAAGGGGTGGGTCCAGTGCACAGCCTCTGAGAATTTCCTAATTTAAGAGAAGATGAAAACAACTTTGGCTAAAGTAGTACCAAATCTGTGTGATGGCATACACTGGTTCAACAGATGGGTCACTACATTTTTGTCTCTTTGGCTATTCTTTTGGGGATTTTTATCAGCCCTCAGTCAACGGTCTTATTCTCGGTAGGAGTGATTTTTTTTCCCTCCGGTTACAGGAGTGTGTGTTTTTTTGCAAGAGTTAACTGTTTTACTTTAATATCATTTACATTAAAAGATCACATGGAATGGACTGATTTCTGCATATACACTTCTTAATGGGAGCTTGATATTTTTCTCATGGAAAAACTATTTATATGTATGTAAAAGATTAAAATGCCAGATTCCCATTAAGAAGTATAGTACTTACATTAGAATTACTGCTTGTCATGCAAGATTGGTTCTTCTGTTATTGTGTTGTACAAGTAGATGTATAATTTTTATGTTTTCCCATTCTATATTTCATATAGATTAAGTATTTTTGTGTATCTGAGCAACTGTAACCCACACAGATTTTGGCTTTTCTGATTAGACTGGCAGTGCCCTAGTAGATGTCATGTGTTAATTTCATCCAAGGGAATATAACCGCCAGAAACAGAATTGTTCTCATCGATTTATCTAAGAAGTCCTCCTGCACATGGCTTAGGAAATCGATTTTGAATTATCTTTGGTGTCCTTGGTTTTTACCATGGTGTATATGTGTATGTATGCACATGCACATATGCATTTAATTCGAAATCAAGTGGAAGCTGTTCCATAGCCAAGTGTGTAACCTTAAATAAGGAAGGATGTCATTGTATTGTGTTCTTGGCCCAGATAATTTAATTTTTTCCTTCAAGGGTTTATCTCTGTGATTGTTAATTATCTTCATATACAGTATTCAGATTTTAAAATCAAAAGTTGGGAATTCCCTGGCTATCCAGTGGTTAGGACTCTGTGCTTTCACCGCTGAGGCATGAGAGGGCACATGTTTGATCCCTAGTTAGGGAACTAAGATCCCACAAGCCACATGGTGCAGCCAAAAAATAAAATAAAATAGAATAAAATCAAAAGTAACAGGTCAAACGATTTTTAAACGATATATTTCCCTAAAATATTATGCCTTTTATATGACTTTGGCACTGGTATTTACTAGCCTAAAGACTATAGGCACGAGTCCCTTACACTCACAGAAATTCAGCTTTTTCCTCTCTAAAATAGGAATAACAAAATGGTCATCATGTTTTGTTTTGTCTTTAGCAAAAGATATTGCATATATTCTTATAAAAAGACATTCAGCATTTCTAGTTCATATTTTTGACCTTCCTTATTAAAAATTTCCCTTTTGAAAGAGATTTAGGATTCACCTTAAAATTTGCACAGATTTTAGAGCAAAGATATTTCTCTTAGTCTGGTTACTTTCATATCATTTATTAACTTTTGGTTTATGGTTTACAGTAGTGTGCATTGTCTCTTGTATAGGACTTTTTTCGAAATTTGCCTCATTGGATACAGCAGCACACTGCCATGAACGATGCTGGCAATTTTCTGATTGAAACATGTGATGAGATGGTTTCCCGTGATCTCAAACAGCAGTTACTGTTGCTAAATGGACGATGGAGAGAGTTGTTTATGGAAGTCAAGCAAGTATGTTTTTCATATCTATTTATGCCTAGAACATGGGTGCATCATAAATGTTGTGATAAACAGTCTGTTTAAGACTCTTTTATTGTTATAGCATGGGCTTATTAAGGCAGAGTACAGATGTGTTTAGAACTGTTATGTTTATATTTGGTCCTTTATTCTTTCCCATTTGTAATGGAGGAACATAACAGAAATGTAAAGCTTGATTAAGGATTATGTTGACATATGGAGCCTACTTATATGGAATGATTCATGCATCAAATCATAATTCGTTGCTTCTCTGCTAGTTCCTTTCTTCTTTTCACAGTAATTAGACTAACTTCAAGTGTATCTAAAATAAGAATCAGGAATTAGAGTCTTTCCTACCACCTAACCATTCCAGAGAGTATGTAGAAGTGAAAGTTACAAGCTTCCAGAGTCTTGGCTTAATGGCTTTCGATGTTGCCCCCCTCCCTTTTCTTAACAGTATGCTCGAGCTGATGAGTTGGACAGAATGAAGAAAGAATACACAGATTGTGTTACTACCCTGTCTGACTTTGCAACTGAAGCCCTTAGGAAACTTTCAGAGCCCTTAGAAGTCTCTTTCATTAATGTCAAATTATTAATTCAAGACGTAGAGGTGAGCTGATTTTCTAGAACATGAAGTGAAAAACCAATTCTATTGTGAATAGAAAGATCAGTGAAGTTACTTAGGCCATTGCAAAAGCTGTTTCTGTGTCTCCTTGACATCATTTGACATGTGTACATATCCTGATTTGCACCTCTCATAAAAAAATCTATTTGAATTTTTTGAAGAAGTTTATTGACCATAGAGTAACTTCAAAATAGTTTTTAATTGAGATTTTTTATTTTCTACAATCAAATTATAAAGTACTAGGAAAAAAACAGACATCTGGAGTTAACACCTCTACATAAATGCCTCCAATGATAAAGGATTTGCTAAATGAATTGTGCTGTTTACATATTTTGAATACCCTGCCGCTCTCAAAAATGAAGTAATGGAAGAATATTAATGACATAGAAAGGCTTTTCTAATATACTATTAAGTAACGAAAGCAAAAATAGTATCATCTTTTTTTGTAAAAATAAAAAATGGGTGTAAACACACAGGAAAAATACTAATTTTGTTCAGTAATTTTAGCAGAGCCTTGTGGTGGTAAGGATGTTGGCTCTGGTGTGAGAAGACTGTATTAAATTTTCTTTAACTTATTATCTCTAATTTATAAATTTCTACAATGACAATGTATTACTTTTTTTAAAGAAAAAGTTGTTTAATTTTTAAAATCAGGGAATTGCCCCAAATTGTTAACATGCATTTACCTGATATAATGTTTACATCCTACATTAACATATGTATTTTGAAAGTGTAAAGATTACCTCAGTTTATCTTTAGGTTAGCTTAAGGATTATGGTGACTTTTAAAGGAAACATTTATTTGTATGATATTATTAGTATATCATATATTAGTAATGAAGGAAAGTAGTCACTGGGATCTCCAAAAGATGATGACAGGTCTAGAGTTTTATTCAGTGCATACTGATTTGTGTCCAGTTGTCAAATCTTGAAATTAAGAGAAAATGTATCATGTGGTAATGTAGCTGTTTCAATGATTCATGTAGGATATTGAGCAGAGGGTGCCTGTGATGGATGCTCAGTATAAGATGATTACAAAGACAGCACACCTCATTAGCAAAGAGATCTCCCAAGAAGAAGCTAATGAAATGTTTGCAACCATGTCTGGGCTCAAAGAGCAGCTAACCAAGGTGGGAAAATATTTTAAAGAATGACACTCTGTGCGGGGCCAACACTGCCTCCAGCTCACCTTACTCGTTCTCTGTCACCGTGGGCAAATCATTTACTTGTTAGCAGATCGTGTTTTTATTTCTTATTGGGATTCTTCATCTAGTAACTTTGTCATGAGTTTTAAAAATGAAACTATGGAGTTGATACCAAGCATTACCTTTATTAATTTAGAAGTACTAGTAGCTGTATTTTAATAGAAAGATGGGCCTCCTCGGTGAGGACAGAGGACCAGTTGAAAGTGATAAAACAAAGAGAGAAGCAAGGGGAGAAGAATAGGAGGAAGAAGGGGGAGGAAGACATCATATATTTAAATGAGAAAGAATTCCCAGATACCTTTTATTGAGATGTATTTGACATACGTCCACTCTAAGATTATTTATGCTATTTTTCACTTACACAGCCACAATGCAGTGAAAATTCTCCCTCTTCATCTCACAGAGCTACCTTGGACTTAAGATACATTCATTTATGCCACTTCTGTGCAGGAAGCTCAGTGAATATCAAGCACTAGCCATAAGCCTTTTCTGTTCTATTGAGGGATTTTCCTTAAGAGCTTGGAAGTTTCACTGGGATTTTTTATCTATCTAAAGTTGAATTTTATGAAGGTGATACTGCTGGCAAAGTCCACTTAGATTGTGCAATTAATATCTGGTAAAAGAAAGGAGTGATTATATAAGTGAATAGAAAAATTTCATAATGAAGAATTGGACAATAAAGGAAATAACAGCAGAAAACCCTGTTAATTAGGAGAGGAAAAGTAGAAAGAGAATAGCCAATATGAAACCAGCTGTGGAGAATTAATGAAAGAGAGGAATAAGTGAGATGGATGAAAATAAGAAGAATCATGGCCATGAAAGATAAGAAAATTTTGTCAAACTGGTATATAGTAGAATGCTAATTTTAAATTCTTTCAAACAATCAAGTTAAGATTATTTATAAAGATTGGGTACAATTTGGAGTCAACAACTTGTAACCTTCAAGCAGCCTTCAGAGCCCTGTCTTGGGCTGGCTCATCTTAGCCTAGGTCAGGTTTAGTGATTTACGGAAACTTCTGAGAAAGCAAAGAACTCTTTTAGACACATGTAAGTCATCATGATTTCTTAATTGCTGCATTAGATGTAGCATCTTGGTAAGTTTCCTGTTGTATCCAGGGAAGACTTCTAAAGCACACTGATTTTTATACATGTCAGCAGATTCTCTTTATTTTGTTCAGTAATTTTAGCTGAGCCTTGTGGCAATAGGACAGTAGCGTTCTTTAGATGATTTTCTCCTTCAGGCAGTGCGTACAAGAGCATGAGAATAATTATAATGTAAGGAAAAAAACAAATGGTCTACTAATGAGTACTTAATTTCCTTTCTTGGTTTCCAAAAGTAATGCTTTGGGAGAAACTCTAAATAAAATGAGGGGGACGGGAAGTTCTTGCAGGATTGTATGAGGTGCTGGATTCTGACATAAATGTGACAAGGCAACACTTTATGGAGATCTTCATCTCCAGGAGCTCATCATGAAGATAAAGACAATGCAGGTGTATAAACTAACAGCATTTTTTTAGAAGACAAGTAACAGATGACGGCTGGGCCAGTTCAGACTAGAGAGACATGTTCTTGCGTGAGAAACTTTGTGAATAAGTTTGTATATGACATGAGCGGTTGTTGTGAGTGGGATGTTGATAGGGGAAGAGTAGCAAAGTGTGGAGCTGGGAGGAGGTTAGGAAAACACAGGGCCTCTCTGGGAAGAATGAGTCAACACGTTTGTAAGTTTGTCTACGGCTAAGGGATCAAGTAGTAGAGTTCTTGAAAATAAAGTTGGAAGGTACAAGTTGGTCTAGATAATGTAATTCATGACTGTCTTAGGTCAGCTTCTGAGGCCAAAGGGAAGATGGGTTTCAGAGTTTATGAAGTGGAATTTGATGCCATCTGGCTCACTAACATTTAGATGAGCAAGTGCTATCCAGATGGATGATTTAGATGAATTTTCATGAGAAAACTCCATAGCATTTACTTGTCTCAGTGATATAGCAGTAGTGCTTTTTTTTACATCAAAATTTAATAATACACAGGAAATATTAAAGAATGTCACTGGAGCTCTGTAAGCCCAAAATGACCCTATCCTGAAGAAAACATTCCTGAGAGCTATGGTCCTTAATGGTCTTTAATGGAATTTTTGTCTTTGCATTTTTAAAGGTCAAAGACTGTTACTCTCCACTCATTTATGAGTCTCAGCAGCTGCTGTTACCGTTGGAAGAATTAGAAAAGCAGATGACGGTCTTTTATGACTCACTTGGGAAAATCGATGAAATTATGACAGTTCTTGAGCACGAGGCACAATCAAGTGCTCTTTTTAAACAGAAACATCAGGTAAGGAAAAGTCCCCTTCAGGAGATGGAGTTAATTTAATGCATGTGTGATAAGATTGAGGTTCATATAATGATAGAAATTCAGTGACAGGACAAGAAACCTTTTTCTAAACTAGTACTGGCAACTCAAAACAAAAACACATGTCTAAAGATGAAAACCCTATCCACCATAGATAAAATAAAAATTTTGTCTCTCTCGATACTTATATATAGGCATATTTATATAGATAAAAATTTTACAGATAAATTTTAAATTGTATATATTTAACTATATAAAAAATAAATAATTGCATTCCATTTCTAGCCAGTATCTATCATTTGTGTCTTATGAGATTTTTTCTTGCCTCTAGGACTAGGGCTGTTTACATGACCATAACATTCTGGAAATATATTTGGAGTACTAATCATTTTTCTTTGTCTTATTTTTAGTAACAGATCTGTATGCAGAACAGCCTCCTACTGAGTGTGGCAGTTAATTCACTTATTTAGTTGGTTTATTATAAATCAACTTATGCATCAGAGGAGGGTGAAACTGATGGGTAAAAGGTTTGCCACTGTTATCATCGAAATAGATTCATGGAAGGAAGGCAGTGTCACTTAGCAGAAAGAGCAGAGAGTATCTGACGTGAGTCAGACAGGTATTCAGATCTGATATAGCAAATTACAAAGCCTTGATTAGCTTTATTTCCTCACCTTAAAATGGGGGTGGTAGTACCTAAGTCAAGAACTTCTCGTGGAGATTACATTAGATATTCTATAATGTGACTAACCCATTAGAGCACATACTCTATAACTGGTGGCAACTAATATTTATTATTATTATTATTAATGGCAAGCCAAAATGATTATACCACCAAGCCCTGTTTTAATGGGTTCTCATTATATTGGTTAAAAATTGTTTTTCATTTTGAAGTCACAGTGCCATTTCTTACGTTCCCAAATTGCTATAAGTTGCCATCAAAGAATCCTTCCATGATTAAAATTGTATTTAATATATTAATAATAATAAATATAATACTTAATAAGAGTTTTCTAACATATGTTACTCTTTTATCTCCTAAATCTTCAAAAGGAAAAAGTGTGTCCTAACTCTGTTTTCCCAAAACAAAACAGAAACCTTGCTCTTAATATTTGCATCTAAGTTACCCAAACTGGTATCCAAATAACCAGTTTGAAATATTTTTTCAAAGCAATTAAGGATGTTGAAGTGCAGATGGTGTGGATTCAAGTCAAAAAATGACTGCTTTCCTCGGGCTGAGCTGAATAGCTTCCATGCTGTCTAGCACAGAAATCGCCAGGATGCTACATTACAATCAGAGATGGAAGGGCCTGTGAGTCACCATTGCTTCTCGTCTGCAAATGTGTGACAATTTCCAAGTCTTCCCAGGCCCTTTGGTCTGCTGCCTTTTTTGTTAGGATCTGGGGTCCACCATTTTATTAATGAGGTTGATAGCTTTTGAACCTTAGGAATTCAAATGTTGTGTATTTTAGGATACAGAATGATATATAATCTGCTGCGTCTGACTTTCAGTATAGTAATTATAATGTGCATTGGTATTAAATTTATTGAGTCAGATTATAACCTGTTATGTAGATTGATTTCATTATTGTCCTTTCAATAAATTATGGGCGTATTAGTTGGTTGGAGGAATGCAGGTACTAGGCAGGTAGCAATTTTGATGCTCTGTCATCCTCTGGATGTTATTAAGATGGGCATGAAATGTAAAAAAAATTCAGAAAACTCAATGTGACATTTAAATGCCTCATGTAAAAAGCACTGACTTCAGTGATTGCTTAAAATTGTGCTCTTCTGAAAAGCAATGCTTCTCTGTACTTTCGACTTTACTTATTGCTTATTAAAAGCCTAAAAGCTATATAATACTGTTCTTATTGTTTTGTAATGGTTACTCGCTTTCTTTCTTGCCCTTTTAAATACTATTATTGTGGGTTTCCTTTCCCTGTAGGAACTGTTAGCTTGTCAAGAAAGCTGTAAGAAAGCCATGACTCAAATTGAGAAAGGCAGTCATAGTGTTCAAAAGTTTGTGACTTTGAGCAACGTGCTAAAGCATTTTGATCAGACAAAGCTACAGAGAAAGATTGCAGATGGGCATGTTGCTTTTCAGGTAAGTTCTCTGCCTGCTTTAGAGATGTGAACTAGGGAAAATTCCAAGGAGGACATGTAATCATCGCGTTTCATGTCTTCACTTTTGGTAAATGCTTCATCTACTGGTGTTTGGAAACCAATAATTTTACTTCATCTTTCTCTAATATTAATTAATATTTAAGAGGGTTGATTACTCTCATCATAATGAAATGTATTCTTTCCAAGTGTTTTTTGAAAGAAAGAACACTCGTTAACAAAATGATATTTTCAATAATGAGAGATCAGTATCCCATTATGATTATTTTTTAAATCAAGAATATGGTAAAGAAAACTGGAGATTGGAAGAAACATGTGGAAACCAACAGCCGCTTGATGAAGAAGTTTGAGGAGTCTCGGGCAGAGTTGGAGAAGGTGCTGAGGACCGCTCAGGAGGGCATGGAGGAAAAGGGGAATCCAGAAGACCTCCTGAGGAGACACACCGTGAGTACATCCCGTGTGGGTCCTTGACCTGGAGGCATGGGCAGACCATCTTGGAGGAAAAATAAAAAGAGCATAAAGATCTAATACAGAGAAGGAGAGAGAGGGAGAGAGAAAGAGAGAGACAGAGAAAGAGAGAGTGGGAAGAAGAAGACGGAGGATGAGGAAGGGGCAGGGGGGAAAGAGGAGGGGGGAGGGGAGGGGGAGAAATGAGTTAGGAAGGCAGAAACTTTTTACATATGAGACCCACAGAAATGGCAGCAAAAAGAACCTCAAGAGCAGTTGATGAGCTGCCTTACAATTGGCCATTTTTAAGCCCCTGGAGTAGTAGAGAATCACGGGATAAATAATTCAGGCTCTCCAAACTACTAATTCATTATTTAGCTGAAAAACTCTTTCATAACTAACGTATTCTTTTTAAGAGATAACTTTAGGTGGATGGCTATGTCTTTGTGCTCATTTCATAAATCTACCATATCACAGTATAGATACCATGTCACTTGAAATTCAGTAGCTGATCTACAACTTGACCCAGTGTTGTGAAGCCATCTCCTTGTTAATCATACTCATTTAAATCATGTCAGTATTGCAAATATGAGTAATCTATTAAATGGTGTATGGAGATGATGGGCCCTCTGAGAACATATATTTTGAGTTACGTTTCCTGAAATTCCAGTGGATATTTGTATAAAACACACTCTCAAAGGACGAATGCAATGTATTTGCGATGTGGCTGACTAGATTTAGGATTAAGATCTGTGACCATCCAACATCTCATTCAAATTTATACACCTCTACTGTGCGGTACTTTATTTTGAATCACGGTTGTTTCAAAATATCTCTGCATACATAATCCTGAGACTTTGTGAGACTTAGTCATGTGACTTTGTGAGACTTAGTCATGTGTATTTGTGCACATGTTGTATTTGTCTGCTTGGGCTACCATAAAAAATACACAGGCTGGGTGGCTTAAGCAACAGGGATTTATTTTCTCAGTTCTGGAAACTAGAAGTCTATGATTAGGGTGCTAGCCTGGCTGTGTTCTGGTGAGGACTCTTCCTTATGTGCAGATGGTCACCTTCTCACTGTGTCCTCACATGGCAGAGAGTAAGATCTTTAATGCCTCTCCTTATAAGGGCACTAATTCCTTCATGAGAGACCCACCTTCATGACCTCATCTAAACCTAATCACCTCCGCAAGGTCCCACCTTCAAATATCATTACCTTGCAGGTTAGGGCTTTGACATGTGAATTTGGTGGGACAGAATGGTGGCGGGGGGCAACACAATTCAGTCCACAGCATGTGTGCTCATGTGTGTGCTTGGCGTGAACACAGAAATGGCTCATAATGAACCAGCAAGGTCTGGAACACATTGCCATTAGGGAGTGAGGAGGGATTGTGAGGGTTAGTCCTGGCTTCTACTCAGCTCTTCTTTTACCAGAGAGGAATGAAAACTCTATCACTGTGAGATCAAGGTTTTAGGATCTCTCATTGGCTTTCTAGAATATTCTACCAAATGTGAAAACTGCAAAGATTTTTTTCTAAAACATAAAAAAAACCCTAGTTGAATCAGATATGGTGATTTCTGACTCATAACTGTAGGTAATTATAGTTAGTTCCTGAACGAAAAGTGGTAGTTGCCCAGAAGGTTTGAAGAGGGCAGCAGCTAGCTAAGAGGCTTGTTTAGCAGTGTGACTCCTTCATTGTCTCGTGTCTCACACTGCCTTTATCTGCCCCACACCCTTGACCACTTTCCCCCTCTCCACACCAGGAGTTTTTCAGTCAGCTGGATCAGAGGGTGCTCAATGCTTTCCTGAAAGCTTGTGACGAACTCACCGACATTCTCCCTGAGCAGGAACAGCAGGGCCTACAGGAAGCCGTTAGAAAGCTCCACAAACAGTGGAAGGTGAGTCAGGACAACATGGGAGTGTCGTGTGTCTTGGATGATGGGAGAGAGCGTGAGGGTGTGAAGGTTCAACTGTCAGAGAAATTTAGAAATCAGGGAAAGTTGTCATAGTTACTTTTCCCATTGAAAAAGCTGAACTTGTATAAAACAGGGTAAAATATGATAGAATTTTGTTATTCCTATTTTTAAGTAGCATCAGTTTTATCATAGTACTTACAACTACTCTTTTTCTTTTCCTGATTATTTTTGGGAGCAGGAACATCAAGGTGTTTAACTTTTTCAGCAACATTTCTTAAACTCTTCCCATCCTAGTTATGTTAGGTATGCTACTGAAGTTACAAGAAATATTTCTCATTTCAGTAGCATACCTAACATAATATCTACATTATATATATATAAGTATATGTAATTATGTATTATATATATCCATATATATTTGAAGTTTTCAAGGATTTTGCCATCTGGTTTAGCTTGTTATGATTTGAAACATATAAATAAAAACACTGATGCTAAGGATTCAATGATGAACAAAGCATATTCCTTTTCCCCCATAGAGCTTAGATTCCAGTAAGGGAGATGATTAGTTGCAAAATAATAAAAGTAGAATATATAATAAGTCCCCAAAAATATATTGTGTAGGCAATATATTGATGAAAGCTTTGAAAGAGAGAAGTGGGCCCACTTGGAGAGCGGAAAACAATGAAGCAGATAATTAGTTTTGAGCTAGGACCTTAAAGAAGCAGCAGATCTGGGGGTGATGGGGACAAAGAAAGAAAGCCAGAGGGTGTGCCAGCGGGGACGCAGGGATCCACGGGGTTCAGCCTGACTGGAGTGTCTTGCGTGGGGCCTGTCCCATGGAAGCTGACTTGAGAATCTGCATGTCAGGGGAAGCAGCTGCAGGAGAACAGAGACCCTTTGAAGGTGTCATCTTTGAGGTGGACTGGAGGAAGCTGCTCAAGCAGCACATTCACAGTGCTGCTCTGAGGGAATATTGAGTGGTGAATTTCATATGTACTAGAGGAAGGAGTCCCGGGGTCCAGAAGATAGGCAGCTGGAACACTCTCTATCAGGTCGTGTTATTGATACTTTCTGGATTTTTTTTTAACTTTTTTTTTTTTGGCTGCGTTGTGTCTTCATTGTTGCGTGCAGGCTTTCTCTAGTTGCGGCGAGTGGGGGCTACTCTTGGTTGTGGTGCGCGGGCTTCTTATTGCGGTGGCTTCTTTTGTTGCGGAGCACAGGCTCTAGAGTGCAGGCTCAGTAGTTGTGGTGCACGGGCTTAGTTGCTCCGCGGCATGTGAGATCTTCCGGGACCAGGGATCGAACCCCTGTCCCCTGCATTGGCAGGCGGATTCTTAACCACTGCACCACCAGGGAAGTCCCCAGATTTTTTTTTTTAATCTCATTAATGTAGACTAAAAAATCAGCCCTTTGCATAAGAAAAACACAGTTAAAGAAATTCTTTTTTAAAAAACAACAAAGACCTACTGTATAGCACAGGGAACTATAATCAATATTTTATAATAAACTATAAAGTAAAAAAATCTGAAAAAATAGATATATATGTATATATAACTGAATTACTTTGCTGTATACCCGAAACTAACACAATGTTGTAAATCAACTCTGCTTCAATAAAAATTAAAAGAAAGAAATACCTTTTTGCTTGCTCAATTTGAAAATTAAAAAAAATAAGATGCTTAAAGAAATCCAGGTTTTTTAAGATGTCTTTGCAGCTTAATATTATCATATATGTACTATGGAGTAGAGACTATAATTGAAGGCTGTATTTTATTTTACATACACACACACTTTTAAACTCTCTAGGATATAATCTGTCCTATTCTTTCCAAAGCCCTAACTCATTTTTCTCATCAGTTATCTCAGTGTTTTATTTTAAAGATAATCTTTTAAATCCATAGGAGACAGGTTGGCTAAAATTAAATTGTAGGACTAAAGGTAATGATGTAGCTTATGTTTGTATCAAAGAAGAATGTAAAAAGTTTCACGTTGTTTGCGTGCTGGCTTGCTCGTTTTCTCAGTGTATGCTCTGAGGAAAAGAAGACATGGCAGGTGGTCAGAGCTGTGGGCTGTTTAATCCTGGCTTTTTCACTGATAATGTTTCCTTGAGTTCCTTCCCTTGTGTAGTGAGTATAGTATCTGTCCTTCCTACCTCACAGGGCTGTTGACAAAATTTAAAGGGACACATGCTAGGAAGAGGGTATGTGGAATCAGTGTGTGATGTAAATTTAGATTCAAATCTAGTTTTTCTGCTTAACCCTGAGCCTCAGTGGTCTAATCTTTAAAGCAGGAACATTAATACTGTGTGGGGCTATTGTAAAAATTAGGCAGAATAATCACTGTGGAAACACACAACTAACAGCAGGCTGAAAAGATTTTCTGTGGTCCTGGTACTTGGAAAAATACAAAGCACAGCAGCCCAATGAAGACAATAAGGATTAAATCATATTGGTCCTCAAGGGACTCTTTCAGGTTTTCTGCCACTTCAGTTGGAAATGTACAGAAATGGTATCTTATTTTTCGGAATCGTCCCATGGCATGTAGGATCTTCAAGGAGAAGCTCCATATCATTTGCTTCACCTGAAGATCGAGGTGGAGAAGAACATGTTCTTAGCTTCTGTAGAAGAATGCACAGCTGAGCTGGACCGAGAGACCAAGCTGGTGCCCCAGGAAGGCAGCGAAAAGATCATCAAAGAGCACAGGGTACGTCGCACACACCCTGAGTGCAGGGCCTCAAAGTCACAATGTTCCTTCAAGCATAGAGCTGATCCTTTCATGTGGGTCTGAAAACACTCAATAGCTTAATTACTTTATACTGCTAGACTAGATGAGTATCTGCTATGAAAATTTGAAAGTCTTGCATGGATTCTCACAGGGATTATAAAAACGTTTATTGCTCATTAGATCTTCTTCAGTGACAAGGGTGCTCATCATCTCTGTGAGAAAAGGTTACAGCTTATTGAAGAACTCTGTCTGAAACTCCCAGTCCGGGACGCTGTACGGAACACACCTGAGAGCTGTCACGTGACCCTCAAGGAGCTCAGAGCTGCCATTGACAGCACCTACACGAAGCTGGTGGAAGACCCAGACAAGTGGAAGGACTACACCAGCAGGTAGTCTTGGGGTTGTTCCCAGAGAAGGATGTAGTCTTTCCTAATTCTGTTAATTCAGGCATCTTTGCAAAACAAGCCATGATGTATGTTTCATCTCACGCAAGAAAGATAATCAGATGGTATGGTCGTGTTCATGCTCTAGAAATGCCTCATTTAATTTAAAGAATGAGTTTCAGTCAGAAACAGGGTGAAGCACTTTACTTCCAAGTGACCCAGATGTTGTCTCTTTGAAGCAGAATTAGGCAATCCCTTTCTCCCCGATTTCCTCACATCCCCCAAAAGGGACATCTGCCTCTTTGGGTTTCTGTCTCACTCAGGTGGAGACACGTAAGGCCAGACTTCAGGTGGTACCTTCCTCAGTCACAGGTGCCCAGGCTCTAGGACACATCCTCCTCCGCCGCCGAGCCCCATCCGCTCTGCCTTCTCTTTCCTTCAAGTGCCTGAGCACAGGGGCAGCCATTCCTGTGGAAGGAACCATTGCCAGGAAATTTGTTAATCAGTTTGCTAATCAGTCGAATGAAATCTGTTAACCAATTTTCTAATCAGTTGATTGTTAAATTTCCATAAATAAATTCAAAATAGAAAATGTATTCTAACCATGGGGATATTTTCTCCCTTTAATAAGTCAATACCTGTGTTATTTCAGAATCTCTGAGTTCTCTTCTTGGATATCTGCAAAGGTGACCCAGTTGAAGGGGATTAAGAACAAGGCCATTGATACTGCCAACAGTGGAGAGGTTAAATGTGCTGTAGAGGTAAGTTCTGGGCCATTTTTTGTTATTAGAAAATATCCATGAATAAAAAAATAATGATAACTGTCTAACTGATGTTTTCTTTCTATAAAAAAATTAACTTCCTGAAAATTGTCTTAAAATAAGTTTTCTCCTGGTACTGTGGAGAACTGCAGGGTTTTTTTTTTTTTTCTATGGAATCATGTTAGCTTTGAGATTTAGTCATGCTCAGTGGTGCCTCTAATGCATCTTTAGCTAATGGGGAATCCTGAGAGGAAAATTACATGAATGGGTGTACAACACAGCAGAGATTTAAGAACTGTCATAGAAAACAAGAACCCTATAGGTTTTTATACATTTTCAGCTACTCAAAAGCCAGGTATGGAAAATGAGGGAATTGGGCAAGGTCTCTAAGCATCATTTCTATGTCACTTTCAGCCTGGATTGGATCAGCCTCTGTGAGCATGAGTACTGCCTGATAAGCCCAGCCAGGGCAACAGAACCTCAGACCTGAACCCAATTTGCATTCTATGGATGGCACACAGCAATCCTCTCCCTCTTGGCTTGGCTCTTAATTTTGTAGACACATGCTATGGTGAACATTCTTTATCTTTCAGCATTTTACACCCTTGCAAGTCACAGAGTTGCTGTTAATGAGAATTTTTTTCCTTTCTATTCCTATCCTCCGATTTCCATTTTTTTCCTGTTAAATTTATAATCCCTTTAAATGCTAAAGGTACTCAATGATATCATCCTACACCTGTAGGAGCATATTTATATTTGCTATTGGTTGCTGTTATAGTACCAAAAAAATTCACATCTTAGAATGAAGAAATCACTTGCTTCTAAAACCAACCATTTTCCTCCATATGCCTTTGCCCTGTAAGACCCTCTTGTAGCACTTGGAGGCCCACAGCTCTCATCTACCCAGAGCTGGTGTAGGAGGGAGAGGCTGCCCCAGTCACCATTGCCCTGGTCCCTAGACCTACGAGGGCTGCGGTCCGGAGTCTTTCTGGCATCGTCTTGGCCAGTCAACTCTCCCTTCCTGGATTACAGCTGAGTTCCTGTTTGTGCTTCTTACAGTCTGGGGTATTGACTTCCAGAAACTAAACAAAATGAGGCATAAAATATGAGTTAATGAAGTTAAAATAAATCTTTAGGGCATCTATTATAATATTCAACAAGTAAATTCTTCAACAAGAGAAATCCACTAATTCAAAAAAGGACTCTTTCTTTTTTTTTTTCCTTCAAAAAAATACTACGTTCCTTCCAGCTCACAGAAAATAAGGTGACAAAGTATATAATTCCCAATTTCACGTATTCTTCTACAGTACTTTTAGAAGCATCTTTGTTGTGATCAAGGAAATATATAGACATCTAATTATGGAGGTAATTTTTTGGCACAGAGAGTACTGATTTTACACATTGGGTATTGGAGTTGGTGAAACATTTCTTTCTACCACTTGTAGACTTTGTTAAAGATGTGAACAAAAAGTGAAATAAGCAGGCATTCTCTTGGTGAATGAATGCCTGGCTCTCCTACCTCCACCTTACAAACCTTCTTAGGTTGAGTACTTTCTTGCTGGAAAGTTATGATTCGCAGTTGTATTTTGTTCATCAAAGGTGTTCTTTCATTCCAGGAGATCAGAAATGGTGTTACCAAAAAAGGTGAGACTCTCAGCTGGCTGAAATCCAGGCTTAAAGTTTTGATTGAAGTTTCTTCTGAGAATGAAGCCCAAAAGCAAGGAGATGAGCTGGCAAAATTATCTAGTTCCTTCAAGGCTCTTGGGACTTTGTTGTCAGAGGTAAAGCATTTACTCATCCTCTAAATGGACAACTCGGGGTGAAGAATCTGGAAGGTTCCTTTGGGTTGCAGTTTAACAAGTAATTTTATAAAGAATGTGTAGTTTAAACAGAATAGCTCAGATACTTATGTATATGAAGATTGGTGGGGAAGATGAGCAGGATGTTTGCTTTATGGTCTGTGACGTTATTGGATGTTAGTTCAGGTTAACTATCTATATTTAAAGTACGAAGCTTATAGATCCACACTTTGACTCTTACTAAAAGCATTCTTTCATGGTCAGTTTAAGGTTAACAAACCAGGCTTGAGAGTCAAACGAGCCCAGTTCTAGAGCTTAACTCTGATACCCCATTTCCTACGTAACCATGAGCTTGTCATTTAACATCTCTGGACCTTGATTTATGTACTTGTAAAACAGGGATAAAAATACTTACCCCAAAAGGTGATGTCAAGAATTGAATGCAATGATGTATGTAAAGCACTTAGTACAGTGCCTGGAACAGAGTAAATAACTGATAGCTAGTAATAATAAAATATTCATGTTGAGTCAGCAGGCCAGTAAAGTCTCTTTCAGGCAAGATCTACTCATTTTAAACTTGATATACATTTCAATGTTTATAGTCCTTTGTAGATTATACAAACCCATCTACTCCATTTCTAGTAGGGCCACGTCTACCCTTGAAAGAATACTTTTACTGACCAGGTTGTCTTACGAATCTGATGAGTTTGTACATGGGAAGATAATGTAAGAATGTAAAGTATAATAAATAGTTATCAGGATTTCTTGAAATCATTTATAAACTAGCATGGAAAAATGATCACTTGGATGACAAAGTTCCCTGATTCTGAAAGATCTGAAATTCTCTATAGAAAAATTAGATGTCCCTAATCTAACAGTTTGATCGATTGATTTTTCATGAAAATCTAGGTTGAAAAGATGTTAAGCAACTTTGGAGACTGTGTCCAGTACAAAGAAATAGTCAAAAGTTCCCTTGAAGAGTTAATGACTGGCTCTAAGGAAGTCCAGGAAGAAGCTGAGAAGATCTTGGACACTGAAAATTTGTTTGAAGCACAGCAACTACTCTTTCATCACCAGGTAGAATGCCTGTTTACTTCAGTGCATTTATGCAAAGTTGTTTAGTTACTGAGAGCCAGAGAGATGGAGAGTAAGTCTATCCACTGACTGGAGGGGGGAAGATGGGGAGCTTGGGAGGCAACTCAGATGAATAGTTAAAAAAAACTTGGCACTTCTGTTCGTTCTATTAAACATTAAATATTTTAGAACATCTTGCAAGATAAATTCTCAGCCAGAGCGATTTGATGGCACCAAAAAGTTTGAGGAACATTGTGGAAGAAAAGTTGATTTTGCTATGAAAACCTTCATAAAATTGTCCTTTGCTAAATTGCTAAATGGTCCTTTTCATAACAGAGAAGGAAAGCATAAACAAACTACTTCATATTTGAGATCGCTATTCTTTTATTATGTTGCAATCTTTGCTCTTCAATTTACAAGTTTGAATACACCCTGGTTTGGGAAATTATAAATTAACATGAAGTACCAGTCTTTTCTGAAGAGTGTGCTCCTACAAAGGATTAGAACCAGAACTAAAGAAATTCTGGTACATATATTGATAATTAACAATTTTAATCAGCTTTACTTGTCAAACTCAACATAAGTGGAAGTATGACTTTCAAATTAATCTAATGACAGAATTTTAGCTAACTTAATATATAAGAAAATGTTAGCTAATTTTATATGTAATCATATATCAAAATGGAAGTTGCATTAAAAGTATATGTAGGGGGTTTCCCTGGTGGCGCAATGGTTGGAAGTCCGCCTGCCGAGGCAGGGGACGCGGGTTCGTGCCCTGGTCCGGGAAGCTCCCACATGCCGCGGAGCGGCTGGGCCCGTGAGCCATGGCCGCTGAGCCGGCGCGTCCGGAGCCTGTGCTCCACAAAGGGAGAGGCCTCAGCGGTGAGAAGCCCGCGTACCACACACACACAAAAAAAGTATATGTAAAAGAGCAGCCTTTAGGCTTTATAGATTTACTTAATAATTATAGAAAGGCTGTGAGTCCAAAAGAAAATAACGCTTAGTGTTATATTGTTCTCAATCACTGTAAAAGTTTGTTTGGATTTCAGTTTACTTTAAATCAGAGAAATATGAGATTATAGATATTGACATTAATATTTAAAAACTCTTCACATTTCTTGGACCAGGTGCTTGGCTATATGGGTGTGTTTACTTTGTGAAAATTCATAAGCTGTATTTTGAGATTTGTGTACCATTCTGTTTGTACATTATACTTCAATAAAAAGTTTACTTTAAAACATAACTTTCCCCAAATATCTCAGACTATTAATCGTTCTGAATATACCCTGGAATTAAATCTCTTCATATTAGCATTTTTACAGCCTGGATAATTTTAAAAAATTGGAGTTGGGACTTTGTGTTTTTAGGCAGAATATAGTTCTTTAAGGAGAATTATGTCAAATGAATAGTTCTGCCAAATTCCATCTATAGTATTGCACGAAATAGTAAATGTTATCTAAATTAGCACACAATTAAAACACTCTGGCCAAATTAATTATGCTGTTTCCCATTAAAAACCATAAACTATTTATAAATAATGCCCATCTTTGATTACTATAGAGCCTTCATTACCATCTTAATTACTCATCCTAAGTTTAAAATACAGTTTGGCCCCCTGCTGCGGGAGATTGTACCTTTCCGTAACTATTAAAGTGTGGGTGTTTATGTCCCTGCCTGGGTGCTTAGAGAGTTAACATTTCTATCCATCTGTTGAACAAACGCTTCCAGCAAAAGACAAAGAGGATCAATGCAAAGAAGAGGGACGTGCAGCAGCAGATCGCACAGGCTCGGCAGGGAGAAGGTGGGCTGCCTGGCCGAGTCCCAGAGGAGCTGCAGAAGCTAGAGAGCACCCTGGACAACATGGAGCACAACCGGGAGAAGCAGGAGCGCCGCATCCAGGTAGGAGACTGGAAGTTATGTCATGGGCTATATTAACTTCCGGGTCACAGGTTACACGTCTCCTACTAGCGGGAGCAAAGGTTTATTGTTCCCGCCTCTGAGGCGCCCGCATTCCATTAAACACTTACACGAGTTATCTCTTTTAATCACAGCATCAGCCTTGTGAGATAGGTACTGTAATTAGCACATTTTCCAAGTGTGGATGCTTAAAAACAAAGAGTTAGAGGATTTTCCCTGAAATCACAGAGCAGTGATCAATTGTAAACCCAGGATTTTAATCCACACTTGTCTGAATCCAGAAATTTATGTTGGATTATTTCACTTTTCTGGACAGTCCAGCAGTCACACCTTTATGGTTTATTGTGTCCTTAACACATTAACTTAAAAAAGTTCTTGGATATTTTTTCCCCCTGCTCACTGCCTGCTGCACTTCCTTCTCTCTCTTTCATCCTTTCTTTTTTTTTTTGAGAGACATTGGGAGGGTTTCTTTCTTTTGTCCCTTATCTATAGTTAAGTAATATCCTAAGATTCATAGGACTTTATAGCAGATTAAAAAAACTCAGACTCTTAGGCCATACATCCTCTTTTGGTAGATGAATTGAGACTCAAAAGGGGAATTCTTATAGAAGACATTAAAATCATTTTTATTCTGTGTAATTGTTTGACATTTGAACTGAGAGTTAACTGGAAGTTAATAGCCTGACAAATGAATGGAAATGTGACAATATTTTGTGATACATTCTGGTAATTCATAACATCATATGTTATTTATTTTTTCTAATTTAGGTCACATTAAGAAAATGGGAGAGATTTGAAACAAACAAAGAGACAGTGGTCAGATACCTTTTTCAAACAGGTTCCAGCCACGAGCGCTTCTTGAGTTTTAGCAGTTTGGAAAGCTTATCTTCAGAATTGGAACAAACAAAGGTATATTGGCAAGACCACATAGTCCCTTGGTACCCATTATTCCCAAGAAAAACTGTGTTTCATTTCATTACTTATTATAATTATTTAATCAATTTTTATTGTTTACTTATGATTCACTCTTCAACACATTGGTCAAGTTGCTCTGGGGAATGAAAATATAAATAAGATTGAAACATCAAGATGTTTTCATTAAAGTGGGAAATAGTTTCCTAATAGATGGATAAATTTCTAAAACATCTTTCTGAAGTCAGTGATATTTTGAACTGAAACTTGAAGGGCAGGTAAGACATAGAAAAGCAGAGTTTGGGGCAGAAAACCAGCATTCCTGTAATGGGAAACGCCATGAAGTATAAAAGTGTGAGAAATGGGGATTCTCTGCTATAAAGCAGAAAAGGGGAGTGAAGTTGTAAAGGAAAGTTGGGCCGCATCACAAAGACTCTTGAAGGCCTAAAGCGTTACTCTCTAGGCTACGTGGAACCATTAGAGGTTTGTAAGAAGGAGAGTCACATGAGCAGAGCTGTCCTTTAGGGAGATGAGTTTTTAAGCAGGTGTAGAACATTGGAAGCATAGAAGTCTGGAGTCATGGGTTCTAGTTGTAAAGTTATTGCATGCATACATGAATTAGGGTAATGGGGATGGCAATGGAGATATTGGGACAGATGTAAAAGAGACAAAGTGAAGGAAAAAAGCATGATACCCAAGGTTCTGAGCCTGACGGAGACAATGGGAGCGAGACAAGAAATTGGAGTAGCTGTTAGTGGGGGAAGGTGAGCGACTGCGTTTTGAACATATTGAGTTCGATGTCCAGTGGGACATCCAAGAGATAATATTTAGTAGATGTGCTTGTTAAGCTCAACCCTGTAAGCTCAAACACCTTGGACACTCAGAGCAGACCAGTAAATTTGTGCGACTCATTTAGAGGAGTTGTACAGGCCCCTTTGGTTCCTATTGCATGCGTTTTGGGTTTATAGAAAGACTGAATTAGTGTAGAAATGTGTTTGTCAATGTATAAGAAAGAACATTCTTACATCCATCCTTTCATAACCTTTAGCGAGGAAACCCCTGTGCTTCTGTTTTCTCACCAGTAAAAGGCTTCTGTGTCTCTTGTACTGTAAATTTGTCACTATTTCTCCTGTTATTAACTCACTGAGGAGTTTGAAGTTTTATAAGGCCACAGAATCTTTCAATTCTGTATGATTTTCATCAGCCACTTAAAGAGAAAATTATTTTTTATTTTAATTATTTTACCTATTAATATATATCAGGTGTCTTTTATAAATACAAACACATATATTGTGTGAATTATCACATGGGTGTTCCTCCTGGGTTCCATCCAGAGTTTCTGATACCCTGCGGCTCTAACTCCTTTGAATTGGTTTGCCAGCTATAGATGAAACAAATGTGATCTTTTTGTCTTATTTCTAACATTCTCCTCAGCCAATAAATAACCTTGCATACTTTGGGATTGATTTAATGATGTGAACTAACAATTATTGAACATACACTATTTGCTGATCTAATCATTTGATGTTTATCATCTTCTTTAATCACCAAAATAATCCTTAGAGATAGGTACCATTATTAATCATGTGGTATAAATGAGGAAATATAAGGTACAAAGTTGTTACTGAATTTATCCAAGATCTCAGGATTACTAACTGGTGAGGTTGGGATGCAAACCCAAGAGGTCTGAGTCTAGAGCTCATAACCTCAGCCACCATATTATATTTTCTTTTTTTTTTTTTTTTTTTTTTTTTTGTGGTACGCGGGCCTCTCACTGTTGTGGCCCCTCCCATTGCGGAGCACAGGCTCCGGACGCACAGGCTCAGCGGCCATGGCTCACGGGCCCAGCCGCTCCGCGGCATGTGGGATCTTCCCAGACCGGGGCATGAACCCGTGTCCCCTGCATCGGCAGGTGGACTCTCAACCACTGTAGCCACCAGGGGAGCCCACCATATTATATTTTCATTAAAAAACTGAGTTACTTTACTAATTGTTGATATACACTGCTGCACACGCATATGTCATCTGGAATAATTGTTCTCTGTTTCTCTGCTTACTTGACATTGTTAATAGCCTTCACGTCTGCTGTAACCCTTGAGTGCTTGTGCTGAGGAACTTGAGGGCTTTCTGACTGCCAGTGTGTGTTTATAGCAATATCATGTTTAATCTTCACAGGATGGCTTTACTGATGAGATGAAAATTCAATGAGTGGTGTGACTCAAGGTCCCACAGCTAGTTTGTGTGTGAAGGTCAGAGCCAAGTTTCAACTCTAGACCTATCTGATGCCAGAGTCCATTCTTTCCTGCTGCACCCTGCTGCCACTCATATGTCTTCTTAGGCCATAGAGATAAAGCCTTACAACATTATTCTAGTTTTGTTTAATTCTGTTTTTATCAACGTCATTCTGTTCTTCGGATTCCTCTGCATTGCCCTTTCCCCATACGTAGCTCCCACAAAAGGCTCTTAGATTGAATGTATATAAGCATTTCAAACATAACTCTGCTTTCTCCGTGTGTTTTCCTGGGTTCAGGGAAACACTAGGGGGAAAAAACACTTTTATGCTTCTTATTTTATTCATGGGGTTCTGTGGTGATTCACAGATTTCACAATTGAATCTACAATGGCAGTAAGTTCACATATAGTGATAGTAGATGCTTCTAACCACAGAATTTAATGTTGTGACATTAGTACATACTGTATTTTAGGATATTATAAATCTCTCTACCATAAGGAAGATGTACTTACTCATTTTTATTCTTTCAAATTGCAGGGTACTTCTCTGAAGTAATGTTGATCTTTCTATGAGGACGTTAAATATTTCAAATATGAAGATGAAATAGTATTATGTAGTAACTATCTTATATGGTGTTATGTAATGATTTTGAGAGATGCTCTGTAGGAAAAGGTGGCTATCAGGAGTATGACTTTAAAAAATTATTTACATTACTTATTTAGGAGAGAGCAGTTTATGATCAAAATTTGAAGCTCCTCTGATATAATCCAGGAGAAGAAATGAGACCCTAAGTTACTTTTTTTCCACTCAGGATTGTCTCTGGGTTTACCTTTTCTAATTCAGTACTCAATATATTTACCTGACAAAGTTGAGATAACTAAAATTTACCAAGTGCCTCAAATATATGAAATTAATTTTTGAATTAAGGTGATTCACTATTATTGAAAATCAGTGTGTGAAATTTATAAACCATTTTATCCTCAATTTTATGTGAAGGTAGTAAAAAAAAAAAGTGATAATAGGTATGCCAGAGTGCTGGGCACTTAACAATGAAATTGCTAATGAAATGTTAACAGTAATCTTTTGAGAAAAGTGTTACTATCTGTGTTTTATGTGAAAGAGCCTGAAAAGTAATTTGCCAAAGACGAACAACTAGTAATTAGCAAATCCAGAACCCTAGTCCAGGTCTGAGTAGTTCAAAACTTATCTTCTTTCCCTCGTGTAGTATATGGATATATAGTAAACAAGATTTAACAGCATTAAGATCAGTTTATAGCTCTTTTCAGAGAATTAGTTAACAAAATGTTTTTTTAAAGATCAGTGATACTCTGTGTTGACTAAGATATCCTTCAATTAAATAAACAAGTATTTATATTCACTGGCCTAGAAATCTGTTATCTTTATGACTGAAAAAAAAATCACTAATGATTATTGCCCAACTAGCCTGTAATAAACTAACATATGTGTAGACAAGTTAATTACTATAATGTGGCTCAGAATTCTAAACAAAAAACCCAAACCGGGAGACAATGGAGTACACATTTTCTTGAGAATTGTTGGATAACTATGAAAGTAGTTCTCCAACTATGAAGGTCTGGTTGTGGTTTCACTTATGTAAAATGAAAATAATTCAACAAAGTGTCTATTTTGGCCATAATGAAAAAATGTCTGTTTTATTGCTAAGAATATTATATGCCAATATTCTTATATGCTTGAATCTATCTATTTATCTATCCATCTATTCTGGGGGAGACGACAGTATGTGCAGTTTATTTGAGGGCAGAGTTTAATAGAAGATGCTGTTCTAACAATTATAATATCTTTTTTAGGAGTTTTCTAAACGAACAGAAGGTATTGCAGTCCAGGCTGAGAATCTTGTGAAGGAAGCTTCAGAGATCCCACTTGGGCCCAAGAATAAGCAGCTGCTTCAGCGGCAGGCCAAGTCAATCAAAGAGCAAGTCAAAAAATTAGAAGACACACTTGAAGAAGAGTATGTGCTTGACAAGTCCTAAACTTTCTTCTCTGAGATAAAGTTTCATACACTCTTTCCTGTATATTGTATTCAAAACATTCTTTTAAAATCTCCAAGTGTCTGTGTATTTCAGCATGTTTTGAGGAAGCAACTTACAATTCAAAAGAAAATATCACCAATAGAGAATCCAACATCTGTAACAGAGCAGAAAAATATAAGTGATGTGGGTTTTGCATCGTAAACTGATTCTGTTCACGAGAAAGCCATATCTATAAAATTTAAGTGGCCTTTGTACACTGGAGAAGGGAATCTAAAAAAAGAACCAATATTTAAGATAATTTTTTTACTGTATTATTCTGCTGTCACCAGTTAGAGGGAAGGGTAGATTTTTGGTTGTGTAGATTATAGGCCTAAATACATATGGCATAGACCAAGCATCTTCAACTCCAAGAAGCTCACAGAGCTTGCTTACAGTGCCTCAATATTCAAATTGTCACTGATTGTACACTATTTCCAAAAATTAATTTCAAAAATATATTTTATTTTTAAACATCTAGTGTTTAAATATCTAAAAAGAAAGAAAATAGTTTGGCCTATGGTATCCTGTTATGTACAAGATAGACACACACAAAAATTTGGAGGGGATAAACATATGACCAATGTTCCTCAAAATAATATGGCTGAACGGTTCTATTTTAAAGATTATTTAGTGGCAAATCACCAACATGTATTGTTTTTAAGGTATAGGACATAATTTCTAGATGGGTTTTAAAATGTAAAATTCATTTTTAATACTATTAACACCTTATAATTAATGTTGTACCTTTGTCTAAACTTTAAAATTTATTAAATAATTTATTTAAAGTAAATTGTGACTTAAACCTTTAAATATTATCTATCAAGGTAGAAATAGTAAAACTTAGAGTTTATTAGAAAGGAAGTTACTTCCATTAGAAATATCCACTTGAATCTTTATTTCATTTAAAAAATTGAAATATAATATAGCGTGAATTAACTGTACTGATGAGAGCATAGAGTCATCCAGGGTATACATTTGAGGCTGCAGTATTATTGAATTTGACAATCAGTGATGCCATTGTATTTTCCTTGATGTCTTCAAGTGCCTTTTGGTAAACAGGGAAATTCCTTCTTTTTTTTTTTTTTTTAACCCAAGGACTTAACAGTTCAATGATATACTCTTAGTTTCCCAGTCTTTTTCTAAACTGAAAGCCATAATCACCTGGTTGTATATGCATAACTATCACATGGTTATATGTGCATAACTAATACAAACTGGGAACCTATAATTGAAATTTTATTCACTAGATTTATTACAAATAAAGCCCAAGTTGTCTAAAAGCAGTTAGGGTGCTCATGTACAAGAATTTATAAAGTCTTTTAGAATCAAGGTCATACAGACATCTAAGAATATCTGAAATTGTTATAGATAATAGATTGCAGGTTCCATTCTAATAACAGAAACAGTTCCTGCGCGACAGCATGGGATTCAGATTACAGGCTTTATCTTGATTCATAAAGATGTATTTTATAAAGATCTCTGAGTATAAAGCATCACTGCAGTATCTCTCCTCTAAGAGCAAAAGGGCCATGCTGACAAAAGTAGGACTGTTAAAAAAAAAACTGTGTGCACTGGAATCAAGGTGAGAAGTTTACTAAAATAAGTTCTGGCAACTACTGTTCACGGGCACAGTTTAACAAGGTTATGCCTGGATTCAAACTCTTTGGACCCAGCAATATTTTGTTCAAAGCACAGTTCCATCCATAACATAGCTTAGTGCTACCTCATTCTCAGAGGAGACAGGAATACTTGAGGACTGACTAACTCAGATCAAATCTGCATTTTTTCCCCCTGTTCTAATAGTTTCAGCTTTGATGTGGTCACAAATGTCTTCACTATCTTTTCACCTGGTGATTTAAAGGAAAATGTATTGTTTTTCTCTATTAAGATACTGCATTTTATTTACTTAATTTGGTTAATTTTAGTATTAAAACCATGGAAATGGTGAAAAACAAGTGGAATCATTTTGGCACTAATTTTGAGACCCTGTCCGTCTGGATAACTGAGAAAGAAAAAGAACTCAGTGACTTGGAAACTTCGTCATCTGCCATGGACACACAAATCAACCAAATTAAGGTGACCTGCTCACAAGTTACATTTATAATCCATGTCTAGACTTTTTTTTTTTTTTTTTTTTCAGTATGTGGGCCTCTCACTGTTGTGGCCTCTCCCATTGTGGAGCACAGGCTCCGGACGCGCAGGCTCAGCGGCCATGGCTCACGGGCCCAGCCACTCGGTGGCATGTGGGATCTTCCCGGACCGGGGCACGAACCCGTGTCCCCTGCATCGGCAGGTGGACTCTCAACTACTGCGCCACCAGGGAAGCCCCATGTCTAGATTTTAAGAGAGCCTTTCTTACATTTCATCAAATGCTATTTGTCCCCAGAACAAGTCTATCATTGCTATGTGACTCTATTAAAATTAAATTCACACAAAATGCTGAGCTAAAAGGTCTTGATTGATACTGGGCAACACTTAATAGATGGAATTATGTATTAATATTGTCTGGCTTATGCATTCAAAGTCGTTATTGTGTGCAATATCATTAAAATGTTTTTATGGTTACATTATTCTTTTCCTTGATTTTGAATTAACCCCATTAGAGTGCCCTGTTGATGGATTTGTACACCATGAAATGTGTTCGTCATCTACAACCTTATTTTTAAGAACTATTCTAAATGTCTAGCTCAAGTATTGGTGGCATTTACCCTCACCAACCACAAGGAGGGTTTCAAGAAATTACTTTCTTCAGGTGAAGTAATCAGATTCCATCAATCTAATTGCTGGCATTTATGATGCCCTTGGGGGCATGGACTGAGATGCTCTGATATGTTATCCTCCAGTTCTAAAATAACCAAGTACATAGACTATCATCGTCCATTTCATTCAAGTAGCTTAAGGGAAAAAATGGGCTGAAAGAAATGAATTCTGAATGTTCATTTGTCTTTCTGTTATGCTATTTTTACACAACACATTTTCACAATTCAACCGCTTCTTTTTCTAACTCAGCTCATTTTTTTGGAGTGGGAAAACCCTTTGCCATTTCATTCGACTAAATATAGTAAAATAAATACCAAGGTGAGGGAATGTTTCACATTATGACTCAGAACAAGGCATTGCCATGTGCACAGTGGGAGGATGCAATATTGTTTAGCTAAGATTACAAGCCGTGCAGATTGCTTATCACACATCTTCTGCAGTCAAGGATACATGGAGTCTGGTGTATGCAGTCTAGCTTATGTCTTGTGTGATATACTAGGCAAAACAGATGCCCAGCCATTAAAGAATGAAATATGTTTAATCTTTAAAACTGTTTTTAAAAGTTGCCATTTAATTCTAAGAAAACAAAGAATAACGCATTTAAATAGTTTTGTCTCAACATTCTTCCTTCAAAAATTTTTGACGTACACAATTTAACTTGTTTATCCTTTCTCTAATTCATTTTTCTATTTTCTTAAACCTTAATTCCAAAACTTCTGAAATATGTCAGTGATCAACTGTCATCACATTGCTTTTAAGAAACAAAATGATTAAGTATTTTATTTTTAAGTATATAAACATTCAGTTGTGGATTTCCATGCCATCAGGCTGAAATACATTTTAATATTCCAATATGGCACTTTGAAAACTATCTAAAAATGAATATGAGTATCAGGAAAAATATATTTGCTAGAAATAAGCAAAGATAGAGTTGAATACACTGTACTGTGGAGTTGGGGCTCATAGGTTCACTTTCTATTTCCAAACAGAAGACTACATTATAGGAAATATTCAAAATATGTTAATACTTGTCATAGTATTTTCACTTCAAACTCTTAGGATTAAAATTAATGAAGCATTTGAGTGTTGTTGTGAAGATATTTACCTATAAGCCCATTTTTGTTCTTTATTACATGCTATTCCAAATTGACTAATTTCTTATTCCTAATTGATAACTCACAAATGATAAGAACATACACTGGGTTCATCTTCCATCTTCTGTTCATGGATTGGAAATTTCTTCTGCCACAATCCAACAATATAATTATATAGTTTGCATCTATGAATTTGTTAATGCCATATATTACTCTAAGAACTAAGAACTTTCATCTTAACTAAGATGGTTTCACTGAGGTGTTGGAAGCACCTAGAACAACTATTAGCACATAAAAAACTCAAAATACATTTGTTGAATTTATGAGTAATTTTTCCAAAAAAATCATCTTAAAAAACAGCAAAACAAAGAAAGATTGTATTAATGCTCAAACAACAAATATCTATCAGATATACCACTATAGTCATGAATATGAAAAATAAAAACAACTGATGTGTACCTGGCACTAATCTGATGCCAGCTATTTCCAAGAGTCTTATCTAAACAGAAGTTATTTCTGACTCTGTTGTCTCATCTAGACAGAAGTCACACATTTATTTTTTCTAGGGTAACAGTATTTTCTATTTAAATTATTTGAAACTGAGACTTGTCTGGATTTTTGGCTTTATTTTAATTGAATGATTTGGCTCTTTTTCTCAGAGATAGTTTTTCTTCTCTTATAAATAAATAAACCTCTGTTTATAAGAGGCCCCCCCAACACATGCACATGCACGTGCATGTGCCCACTTTCAGTACTTTTCTTGTGTTGGCTAATAGGTAAAATGTCCTCCTGCCCCAAATGGAAATCATAATCTGTAGGCTCCTTACTGTAGAGTCTGCAGCTAGTGAATAAAGCAGTGGTTCCCCAAGTGGATTTTCTGGGTCAGCAGCAGTGCATCACCTGGGAAGTTGTCAGAGCTGTGAAGTGGGCCCTGCCTGAGACCTAGTGAGTCTGACTCCCTGAGGTTGCAGCCAGGTGACCCTAATGTATTCCAAATTTTGAAACCATTGGCATAAAGTATAGGTGATAAATATGAAAAGACTGGGTTTAGGTAGGAGCAGAGTCAGAAAAGCTTTTAGTTTGGTAAAAATGAAATACTCAGCTTCATTTTAGGAAAATTAAATGAATGCCAATATTAGCATTCCTATGAGTTTGGGAACATACTACTTCCCAGACCAGTTGGTCAAAACTCTTGACTCACAGGATAAGCAGAGAATTCTCTGTACCTTAAGAGAGACTGTAAGAGTTCCAGGGACATGTTCTTGCTTCACTGTGAGCAGGGGTGGCCTTTTCTCCTTATTCTCCATCCAGCGAGCATGCCCACCACCAGTTTGTATTTTTCAGACATTGTCTGCATACCTGTCCTCCCCAAACGAGGTCAGGAAACGCGTGGTGTTTGTTTGTAGCTAGCTGCTTTCTAATGGTGCAAGTACGTTGAAATGTCAGTTAAGGAAAAATTCTGCTGATTTTCTCTCTCTGCAGATGATTATATCATTTCTGGAAGGCAGGCTTGCTCAGCCTCCATTGTCATTTTTCTTGTTTTAAATATTAGGTCATGATTCAGGAAATAGAAAGTAAGATGAGCAGCATTACAGGACTAGAAGAAGCAGCTCAGTCTTTTGCTCAATTTATTACCACTGGAGAATCTGCTCGAATCAAAGCCAAGTTAACACAGGTAATAAGATACTGGGAAGAACTCCGAGAACAAGCACAGAGTCTGGAAGGAACAATCCTGGGACATTTATCTCAGCAGCAAAAGTTTGAAGAGAATCTTAAAAAGGTAACAATTGGTCCTTGTATGCTCAAGTTACCTATTTCACATTGCATTTTATAAATTGTCCAGAAATAATGGAATAAGGAAAAGACACAATATGCCAATTATTTACCAAGTTGTCAGTGATGACTGAGTTTGTAATTTATATGTAACCTTTTTTCAGAGAATATAAAAATGCCATTATATATTGTGTTCAGATAGGTATTAAGTCTTAATTATATTCCTTTCAAAGAGTGGAACACATTGATTTGGGGTTTTTAAAAATATATATTTTATCATCACACTGAACGTTTTCCAAAAAAGATAGGAATGCTGTTTCCCCAATAACCTTCTCTGCCTTGATGTATGTTTTCCCCATCATCATTTTTATATATTACCAATGTTTTAGATCCAGCAGACGGTGTCTGAATTTGAAGATAAACTTGCTGATCCAATTAAAATATGTTCTTCAGCTACAGAAACATACAAAGTTCTCCAAGAACATATGGTAAGAGCATGTTTCAACGTTTCTTCTTATTTATCTACTCAGAAGTGTGATAATTCCTGCTTGAAAGGAAAACAGTAAATATTTTTATTAGAGTTAAAATTGAAAAAAAATGTATGTTACTTGAGGAATAATATAGATCAAACATATTCACTTCATATAACACAAGAAATATAACTGTGCAAATAAGTTTTCATTAAAAATGTATTTTAAAGAATAGTCATTTAAGATATATTTCTCTCTCATAATTAGAACATATAACTTTTTCAGATTATAGCTTTAATAAACCCTGTTACCTCTTGCCAACATTATAAAAAATTAAATGTGAAGAAAAATATGTATATATTTGCATAGCAGATTTCAGACTCTAACCCACTACACTCAGATGTGCAAAGACTATGTCCTCACTGATCTTTTCCCCAGTGACTAGCTTTTTTGATCTGGTCCCTGAACTGGTAACCACTGTGAGATATTTTGCAAAGCAATAGATGCCTCTGGCAGAATTCAGAGGAAGCAGCAAAGCAAGAGAATCATGCACAAAGAAATACTCAAAAGGAGTGTGTTAATTAATAAACCAGAAAAATATATATATATATATATATAATCCCTATTATGTGTGCATGCATACACAAATACAGAGAAAGGGGCCACAGTAATAGCAAACAGTTGACAAAAGCACAAGTGGAAGAGGAAGTGGAATTTATATTGTTTGAATATTTATCATAAGAATGCATTATTGTGTTACTTATGTAATTTTTAAAAGAATAACCCCCAAATGAGGAAAAGTAGGACAATTAGATTTGATAGAATTATTTTAATAGACAACTAAGTTAACAATTGAGTGCCAGAGAGGATAATATTGTATGTTTCTAATATTTGGATTTCCTAAAGCAAGTTATTTTTCTCTATCTTGATTTTCTGATCTGTAAAATGGGGGCAAATGAAAGAACATACCTCTTCCGGTTCTTATGAAGATTAAATGAGATAATATATGTAATGTACATAACACAGTGCCTGCCACATTCTCAGTTTCCCTAATTGTTCTTATCATAGATTCCTGATGGCAACTATGTCAGCCATAACTTCCCATATATTTTTTAAATAAAATTACAGCATGTTGCATGTAGCTCTTATAAATTAGGAGTAGGGTTTTTTTTTTTAATACATTTGGTATAACATGAATGACAGTTTTCACCAATTATCTAAATCCTTAAGGGAAAGTTGTAATTATTCAGATAAACAGCAACAAATTCTTATTTGGGGAATGGTCTCTCCATTCTCACCTCTGACTTCTGCATTCATGAAGTAACTTGCTTGTCACTTTCACTATGTCTTGCTGAAAATCATGGGCAGAGATTTTTTTTTGCTGAAAATCATGGGCAGAGACATTTTTTAGTACCATTGTTGTTTATTATGCCTTTGGGAAAACGTTTGGTGATAAAGGGTCTCAAAGAAAAACTTAGGTCTCCTTTCTTGATGCTGTGCATTCATGGAACTCTTTTGCTCTCACATCAGGATCTCTGTCAGGCCCTGGAATCACTGACCAGCACGGTGGCTGCCCTGTCAGCCAGCGCCCACAAGGTGTCTCACAGAGACTCCTCCATCCAGGAGGCTGCAGCCCTGAAGCAGAGCTATGAGCGTTTGCTGAGTCAGACTAAGGAGAGACAGACTGTGCTCGAGAAGCTGCTGGCCCACTGGCAGAGGTGAGCAGCCTTCCTTCTCCAGTTGGCAGCCAGGGTTTCAATAGCTACTCCTAAATAGGAAATTCTGGGCTTTAAGTGATGGGAAATGATCATCTCACATGTAAAACTCATCAACTCATGTGCCTACCATGGGAAGACATTGATCTTCATTATAAGATGAAGATCCCTGATTGTGGAGGGGATGTATGAGTATCTTTACACATTGCACACATCTAAACACATGTGCAAGTTCATACACAAACATGAAAGGAGTGGTTTTTTCACCTTCACGTCTAGAAAAATACAACAAACACTGTGGTATTTATAATGGTTACTGTTGAACCCCTCAACTTCAGAAAAGTTTTCAAGTATGATAATTTTGCATGAATTTGTTTCTTATCTCTGCTTTGTGTAGGCTAGAGAAAGAACTGTCTACCTTTTTGACTTGGTTAGAGCGATGTGAAGCTATAGCCAGTTCCCCAGAAGCCAACATTTCTGCAGACAGAGTCAAGGTGGAGAATGAACTTCAATTAGTACAGGCAAGTTCAAGGAAGTGAGAGGAAAATGAAATGCTCTTTGTTATGGTTGCATCGTAAAACAAAATCAAGTACGAAATCTTTTCTGCAACTTAACTTCTTGTTTTCGTTTCATGATCCTGCAAAGAAGAGCAGCCCTGACCTGAAAGACAAAGTCATGGTGAACTTTGTGATGATCAGTTTCCATGATGTATTAGAAAATCCTGTAACATAATGTCTGGCACTTTAATGCAAATTATCTGGCAGGGGAGTTGAAGGAGAAATGGGTAGAAACATAGATGAAACAAGGTTGACCATCAGTGAATAATTTTTGAAGTTGGGTAATAGCTGTATTCCTTCTACTTTTGCATTTGTATGAATTTTTGGTAATAAAAAAGTCACAGTAATGATTATTTTCAGGCAAGACAGCAAAAAATGAATAAGCACAAATGCAGAAGATAGAAAGACAAAGAATACTTGCTTATTACATTCTTGAAGAAGCCAACTTTTTATACTTAAAATAATCTTTAAGTATTACTGAAACTACAGATAATGTTACTGATTTCTGGAGATTAATGACTTGCTTTAAGCGACGCGATCTGTGCCAGAAAATTCAACAGGCAGTATTGCTTCACAAAAGATATTTATTGTGTAACAGATTTACACCCCAACTTTCTCCCATCACCTTTTACAAAATGTTTAAGAGGAAACTAGTTCTTTTAGTTTTCATAATTGCTTCTCTAAAAACTCCATCAGAGCATGTCTGTAGCATCTGATCCTATTCCCCCATCTTCAGATGTTCTCCTACCTTGACTTTGAGGGTTTCTCACACTCTTGGTTCTCCTGCCTTTCTAGTTTATTAAGCACCAATGTTCTGCATTAATCTCCCAAAAAGTCCCTGCTCAGAAACCTCCAGTGACTGTCCTGCCTGAGGATAAAGGGCAATCCTCAGTCCACAATCCAGTGTTTATCTTCTTATAAATGCAATGTGAGTTGTTCTAAGAAGGGAAGTCATAGCTCCTTTTCTTAAATATGATACAAAGATATCTGCCCATATAAAACTGTATTCCTGGACTTCCCTGGTGGCACAGTGGTTAAGAATCTGCCTGCCAATGCAGGGGAGACGGGTTCGAGCCCTGGTCCAGGAAGATCCCACATGCCGCGGAACAACTAAGCCCGTTGCCACAACTACTGAGCCTGTGCTCTAGAGCCCGTGAGCCACAACTGTGGAAGCTCCCGTACCTAGAGCCCATGCTCTGCAACAAGAGAAGCCATCGCGATGAGAAGCCCGCACACCGCAACGAAGAGTAGCCCCCGCTCGCCACAACTAGAGAAAGCTCACACGCAGCAACAAAGACTCAAAGCAGCCATAAATAAATAAGTAAAGCAGTAAATAAATAAATAAACAAAATACATCTGTATTCCTACATGTCTCTGTGTGGAAAACAGTGCTATACAAATTAGAAGACCAAGATTGGCCCCCATCCAGGCACTGTGTCAGCCAAGCTGCCTCCCTACCATGGTCTGAACATTCCTTGTACATTCCCACCTCCTGGCCTGTGTCTTCATCCTGCTCAGCGTAAGTCCTGGTTCTGCTTTGAGGTCTTTCCTGTTGTCCATAGGCTGTGTACTCCTTCCTCTGATACCTGTAGCAATTTTGCTTGTATCACACATGTGGCCTCACTAGGGAGGGGAAAGAAAACATTTTGACAAGCATCAACTATGTGCCGTGCTACAACTATCTATATAGTGCTTATCTTTTATCTCTTATTAGGTAGGAACCACAGCTTTTATGCACCACTCACATCACCTAAGAGATTCATTGCCTGATTTAAAAATAAGTAGTTCTGTTGCAAGAAAGTAAAATGCAGACCCTTTAAGTTCCCTGGTTTGGCCTAATGTAGTCCCTAAACAGAGAGACACACTGTGTTCCCAGTACCTAGAATTGTACCTCTGTCATTGTTAGATATGCTGTGTTTTTCTTCAGCAACAGTTTTTCTTTGATTCTTTTCACCTACTCAGTTTCTTTATTCTGAAAGAAATTCTACAGCTTCTAAATTTGCCTAACTTAATATAACCCAGGCACTGGGAAACTAATTCAGGTTTCAGAAGCAATTTTTTTTGGGGGGGGGCGGCACGGGGGCCTCTCACTGTTGTGGCCTCTCCCGTTGCGGAACACAGGCTCCGGACGCGCAGACTCAGTGGCCATGGCTCATGGGCCCAGCCGCTCCGCGGCATGTGGGATCCTCCCAGACCAGGGCACGAACCCGTGTCCCCTGCATCGGCAGGCGGACTCTCAACCACTGCACCACCAGGGAAGCCCCAGAAGTATTTTTAATGTTGCATTAGAGGTTAAGTGGATCCTTTTCTAAATCAAGGGATAAAAACCCTTTTTAGCCTGGTCTCAATGACCTCCGTTTTGCAAGAACACAAAGCCTTTGGATAGCAACCACCTGTGTCACATGGTCCTTCCTGGTCAGTCTTATTGGGATGAGATCTGTAATCCATTCTGTTTTTTCTCAGGGGCTGCAAAATGAAATTGTATCCCAGGCCTCAAACTACAGCAACCTATTGCAACTAAAGGAATCCCTATTCTCAGTGGCCTCCAAAGATGATGTGAAAATGATGAAACTACATTTGGAGCATCTGGATGAGAGATGGAGAGATCTGCCTCAGATAATTAGCAAAAGGTTTGGTTTCAAAAAAAAGCTTCTAGTATTGTTCATTTTTTTAAATGGTGAGCATATAAATTAAGAAAGCCTAACTTTGTTTACTTTTATTTAACCCAATTATTCAGGGCATAATTATAGAAGGGAAGAAAACTACTTCATTCATCATTTTAAAAATCAAAGTGATTAATAGTTAGTATTTCTAATGAACCTCAATTCAAAATTTTAGTCTTGCAATCAGGGCAAATGATCAAATTAGCTGAACAATATTGAAGAGCATAGGATTACTCGGGTTTGTATTATTACTGCCCAAGCTGTTTATGTACAGGAGAAAAAAGGTAATTAAAATTTTGCCCCACAGGATATTTCTCAAGAGGATATGTATTTTTTTTCCATTTCATTCCTATATAGATCTTTGTAGAGAGCAGGGAAATTATTATTATATTAAAAGGAGACAAAAATGGATTAAATGTTAATTGACTAGATGATTAACAATTGACATTTATTCCTTTCTAAGATGCCAGAAAACAAATTTTTGACTTAAATTGGTATTGATTGCCCATGTAATCTTGAATAAGGCATTTAACCTTTCTAGTCAATTTTTAATTTATTTATTCAGCAAATATTTACTGAGTTTCTACAATAAGTAGTGCACTCTTCTGAGTGCTGGGGTTAGCAACAGTGAGCAGAGTTCTGCTCTTTACCTCTGTGGAACTTGTATTTGTTCCATTGTCTATTCATTCATTTATTCAATTAGCAAATGTTCATTGGGTACCTGTTGAGTACAAGGCACCATATCAGAAACTGAAACCATAAAAATAAATAAAACCTGACTTCAACTATTTTAGAGATCAGCATGGGAATAACAAGAAATCCAATGAGAGGTGAGCATAGGATATTATGGGAACAAAAAGAAAGGACATTTGAATGGGTTCATGAAAGGCTGACAAAAGGTTTTCATGCCAAACTCTTGAAAGATGAGTAATTTTTTTGTAAAATAGAGGAGGATCTGCCTTCTGCCTGTCTCCCAGAGGGAAAGTAAAGGGTTTTAAAATGATGCAAATTTATAAAAGCATTAAAAATATAGTATATGCTTGTAAAGATAATGTGTAGAAGGTTTTGTAAGGATTAAAACATGAAAGTCTATTTAAAAAGTTGAACTCTGGATAGGAGCCATTGTAACAAATATTAATATTTGGTTAAGGTATTATTCTTAATGCCAGCTTTGGACTCTGACCTTAGATCACCTATTGTTTATCCATCTAATTTATTACACAAGCAGTGATTGATCCCTGACCATATCCCAGGCACCTTTCTTGGTACTAAGGATATAGCAGTAATCAAAGCAAGTAAAGTCCAATCTTTTATTCAGTGAGGAAGAGGATAAATGTATCATTAATCAAATGAATGAACAAGACTGTTTCCAGTGGTGTTCAGTAATATGAAAACAACAAAATAGGGTTATATGTCAGGGACCGTAGATTGGGAGGCCAAGCCACATCTCAGGGGACGTGACATCTATTAATATCCGGATGCTGTGTAGGAAGCAGATTCATGGTACTTTGGGGGCAAAGGATACAGGCAGAGGGAGTCAAAAGTCTCTAAGACCGTAGTGAGCTGGGATATTGGGGAAACAGAGATGAGTGGCAGTGTGAGGCCTCGCTGTATCAGATTTTGCCTTCCTATGTGCAGCAGGAAATTACCCCTGTGTCTAAGCTTGGCAGAGAATGTTCTGATTACATTAAGGTCATTTCTGGCTTTTACCTACAACGTGGATTGAAGGGAGGCCACGGTGGCAGGAAGGAGACCAGTGTGGCAGCAGTTGGAGGCAAGGCGACAGATGAAGAGAGTTAGACCAGAATGTAGAAGCGGAGAGAAGAGCACAGAACGTACCGTGATGGGGGTGCTAACGGGATCAACGTAGAGCAGATGTGGTGGTAAAGAAATGGAGGAATGAAGGGTGACTCGTAGGACCATCTGGGTGGATGGTGGGCACATGAACGGAGACAGGAAAAGTGGGAGAGAAACGGGGTTTGAGAAGTAGAAAACATCAAGAGTCCCGGTCTGTGTATGACAACACTGCTTTTGCCCTTGGTTAAGCTTATTCCAAAAAACGTATCATCATTCTGTCCAGCTGTGGGGCATTTTAACTTCAACACCTTTCTGTACATAGGATTCACTTTCTTCAGTCTGTGGTCGCTGAACACCAGCAATTTGATGAACTGCTGCTTTCCTTTTCTGTCTGGATTAAGCTGTTCCTCAGTGAATTACAGATGACTTCTGAGATAAGCATAATGGACCATCAAGCAGCTCGTACTCGACACAAGGTAAAGTGCACTCTTTTAAGATTGAAGAATTTATTTATAAGAGAGAGCTCTTGAATTATAATGGGATGCAACATTAAAAAAAAACACTTGACAGCAATTTAACTTCTTATTAATATGCAAATGTTTTAATAATTGAGCATATGGGTCCAGGCGATGTGTTATACAGACAAATTAAACAGATAAAGCTACTTCAGATAAAACAGGCAACCACCTTAAGACACTGTTCATTCAAAGTGGAGCAAATGATTTGTAGGGTGAAGTGTTAAAACTGTTCCTTTTTTTAGCTTCGTTTGCTTTGTTCAATGCTGAAAACTACTACTGAATTCCAATGCTTTAATGATAGAGTTTTTCTGAATTACTCTTTAGCCTGAAAGTTATTTAAAATTTATGATTTATTTTCCTTATTTATAATTTATACATAATATCTATCCAGGCATCAAAAAATAAAACATTTAAAAAATCAGATACTGACCATCAAGCATTGGGATAGTCGGAGATAAGCTACATAGTAAGTTTATAACAATATTTAATAATAAAACACTTAATATTTATTGAGTGCTAACTCTGTGCTGGGTTTGCTAATTAGTTTTACCCAAAGAAAAAGTACTTTCTCACATATTTCTGTTATGAGTCAGGGATGCTGTCTTACTTAATGACTTACATTTCAAATGGATGGCTCCTCCATCCTTGAGAAAGATTTTCTGAGTTGTAAAGCTGGCCAGAGATTTTTAAAAATTTACATCGCAAGGGGCAGACAGTGGATTTGTAAATTTTCTAATATAAATGCTCAAAGAAGCCCTCAAAAGTTTAGTAGTCAAGCTGAGGAGAATATTTAGGCCACTGTGGTCAAGATCAAGACAGATGATGATTTGTCTTTAATGGGAACCATGCTGAAATCGTTGGCAAATCTCTGCTGGATTTTAAGCCAGATTTATTGAGAGCTAGCCAAATTTCCTATACAACAGGCTCACCCTGGTTAATCTACATCTGTTTAAAAAGAAGGCAGCTAGACTTCCGGGTAAGATGGCGGAAGAGTAAGACGCGGAGATCACCGTCCTCCCCACGGATACACCAGAAATACAGCTACACGTGGAACAGCTCCTACAGAACACCTACTGAACGCTGGCAGAAGACCCCAGACCTCCCAAAAGGCAAGAAACTCCCCACATACCTGGGTAGGGCAAAGCGGAGAGATTCCCGCACAGAGGATCGGTGCCGAGCAGCACTCACCAGCCCGAGGGGCTTGTCTGCTTGCGCGCCGGGGCGGGCGGCGCTGGAAGCTGAGGCTCGGGCTTCGGTCAGAGCGCAGGGAGAGGACTGGGGCTGGCGGCGAGAACTCAGCCTGAAGGGGGCTAATGAGCCACAGCTAGCCGGCAGGGAGTCCGGGAAAACTCTGGAGCTGCCGAAGAGGCAAGAGACTTTTTCTTCCCTCTTGGTTTCCTGGTGCGCGAGGAGAGGGGATTAAGAGCGCTGCTTAAAGGGGCTCGATAGACGGGCGCGAGTCACGACTGAAAGCGCAGAGCCCAGAGACGGGCGTGGGACGCTGGGGCTGCTGCTGCCGCCGCCGGGAGGCCTGTGTGCGAGCGCAGGTCACTGTCCACACCGCCCTTCCGGGAGCCTGTGCAGCCCGCCACTGCCAGGGTCCCGGGATCCAGGGGCGGCTTCCCTGGGAGAACGCACGGCGCGCCTCGGGCTGGTGCAACGTCACGCCGACCTCTGCCGCTGCAGGCTCGCCCCGCACTCCGTGCCCCTCCCTCCCGCCCGGCCTGAGTGAGCCAGAGTCCCCGAAGAGGCTGCTCCTTTAACCCTGTCCTGTCTGAGCGAAGAACAGACGCCCTCCGGCGACCTACACGCAGAGGCGGGGCCAAATCCAAAGCTGAGACCCAGGAGCTGTGAGAACAAAGAAGAGAAAGGGAAACCTCTCCCAGGAGCCTCAGAAGCAGCGGATTAAAGCTCCACAATCAACTTGATGTACCCTGCATCTGTGGAATACATGAATGGACAACAAATCATCCCAAATTGAGGAGCCAGGAGTCAGTGCTGTGCCTCTGAGGTGGGAGAGCCAACTTCAGGACACTGGTCCACAAGAGACCTCCCAGCTCCACATAATATCAAACGGCGAAAATCTTCCAGAGATCTCCAACTCAACAGCAGCACCCAGCTTCACTCAACGACCAGCAAGCTACAGTGCTGGACACCCTATGCCAAACAACTAGCAAGACAGGAACACAACGCCACCCATTAGCAGAGAGGTGGCCTAAAATCATAAAAAGTCCGCAGACACCCCAAAACACACCACCAGACGTGGACCTGCCCACCAGAAAGACAAGATCCAGCCTCACCCACCAGAACACAGGCACTAGTCCCCTCCACCAGGAAGCCTACACAACCCACTAAACCAACCTTAGCCACTGGGGACAGACACCAAAAACAACGGGAACTACGAACCTGCAGCCTGCAAAAAGGAGACCCCAAACACAGTAACATAAGCAAAATGAGAAGACAGAAAAACACACAGCAGGAGAAGGAGCAAGATAAAAACCCACCAGACCTAACAAATGAAGAGGTAATAGGCAGTCTACCTGAAAAAGAATTCAGAATAATGATGGTAAAGATGATCCAAGATTCTATTTCCCAGATCCAAAATCTTGGAAATAGAATAGACAAAATGCAAGAAACAGTTAACAAGGACCTAGAAGAACTAAAGATGAATCAAGCATCGATTAAAAACACAATACATGAAATAAAAAATACTCTAGATGGGATCAATAGCAGAATAACTGAGGCAGAAGAACGGATAAGTGAGGTGAAAGATAAAATAGTGGAAATAACTGCTGCAGAGCAAAATAAAGAAAAAAGAATGAAAAGAACAGAGGACAGTCTCAGAGACCTCTGGGACAACATTAAACGCACCAACATTCGAATTATAGGGGTTCCAGAAGAAGAAGAGAAAAAGAAAGGGACTGAGAAAATATTTGAAGAGATTATAGTTGAAAACTTCCCTAATATGGGAAAGGAAATAGTTAATCAAGTCCAGGAGGCACAGAGAGTCCCATACAGAATAAATCCAAGGAGAAATACGCCAAGACACATATTAATCAAACTGTCAAAAATTAAACACAAAGAAATCATATTAAAAGCGGCAAGGCAAAAACAACAAATAACACACAAGGGAATCCCCATCAGGATAACAGCTGATCTCTCAGCAGAAACTCTACAAGCCAGAAGGGAGTGGCAGGACATAATTAAAGTGATGAAGGAGAAAAACCTGCAACCAAGATTACTCTACACAGCAAGAATCTCATTCAGATTTGATGGAGAAATTAAAACGTTTACAGACAAGCAAAAGCTGAGAGAGTTCAGCACCACCAAACCAGCTTTACAACAAATGCTAAAGGAACTTCTCTAGGCAAGAAACACAACAGAAGGAAAAGACCTACAATAACAAACCCAAACCAATTAAGAAAATGGGAATAGGAACATACATATCGATAATTACCTTAAATGTAAATGGACTAAATGCTCCCACCAAAAGACACAGATTGGCTGAATGGATACAAAAACAAGACCCATATATATGCTGTCGACAAGAGACCCACTTCAGACCTAGAGACACATACAGACTGAAAGTAAGGGGATGGAAAAAGATATTCCATGCAAATGGAAACCAAAAGAAAGCTGGAGTAGCAATTCTCATATCAGACAAAATAGACTTTAAAATAAAGACTACTAGAAGAGACAAAGAAGGACACTACATAATGATCAAGGGATCGATCCAAGAAGAAGATATAACAATTGTAAATATTTATGCACCCAACATAGGAGCACCTCAATACATAAGGCAAATACTAACAGCCATAAAAGGAGAAATCAACAGTAACACAATCATAGTAGGGGACTTTAACACCCCACTTTCACCAGTGGACAGATCATCCAAAATGAAAATAAATAAGGAAACACAAGCTTTAAATGATACATTAAACAAGATGGACTTAATTGATATTTATAGGACATTCCATCCAAAAACAACAGAATACACATTTTTCTCAAGTGCTCATGGAACATTCTCCAGGATAGATCATATTTTGGGTCACAAATCAAGCCTTGGTAAATTTAAGAAAATTGAAATTGTATCAAGTATCTTTTCCGACCACAATGCTATGAGACTAGATATCAATTACAGGAAAAGAGCTGTAAAAAATACAAACACATGGAGGCTAAACAATACACTACCTAATAACAAAGTGATCACTGAAGAAATCAAAGGGGAAATTAAAAAATACCTAGAAACAAATGACAATGGAGACACGACGACCCAAAACCTATGGGATGCAGCAAAAGCAGTTCTAAGAGGGAAGTTTATAGCAATACAATCCCACCTTAAGAAACAGGAAACATCTCGAATAAACAACCTAACCTTGCACCTAAAGCAATTAGAGAAAGAAGAACAAAAACATCCCAAGGTTAGCAGAAGGAAAGAAATCATAAAACTCAGATCAGAAATAAATGAAAAAGAAATGAAGGAAACGATAGCAAAGATCACTAAAACTAAAAGCTGGTTCTTTGAGAAGATGAACAAAATTGATAAACCATTAGCCAGACTCATCAAGAAAAAAAGGGAGAAGACTCAAATCAATAGAATTAGAAATGAAAAAGGAGAAGTAACAACTGACACTGCAGAAATACAAAAGATCATGAGAGATTACTACAAGCAACTCTATGCCAGTAAAATGGACAACCTGGAAGAAATGGACAAATTCTTAGAAATGCACAACCTGCCAAGACTGAATCAGGAAGAAATAGAAAATATGAACAGACCAATCACAAGCACTGAAATTGAAACTGTGATAAAAAATCTTCCAACAAACAAAAGCCCAGGACCAGATGGCTTCACAGGTGAATTCTATCAAGCATTTAGAGAAGAGCTAACACCTATCCTTCTCAAACTCTTCCAAAATATAGCAGAGGGAGGAACACTCCCAAACTCATTCTACGAGGCCACCATCACCTTGATACCAAAACCAGACAAGGATGTCACAAAGAAAGAAAACTACCGGCCAATATCACTGATGAACATAGATGCAAAAATCCTCAACAAAATACTAGCAAACAGAATCCAACAGCACATTAAAAGGATCATACACTATGATCAAGTGGAGTTTATTCCAGGAATGCAAGGATTCTTCAATATACACAAATCAATCAACGTGATACACCATATTAACAAATTGAAGGAGAAAAACCATATGATCATCTCAATAGATGCAGAGAAAGCTTTCGACAAAATTCAACACCCATTTATGATAAAAACCCTGCAGAAAGTAGGCATAGAGGGAACTTTCCTCAACATAATAAAGGCCATATATGACAAACCCACAGCCAGCATCGTCCTCAATGGTGAAAAACTGAAACCATTTCCACTAAGATCAGGAACAAGACAAGGTTGCCCACTCTCACCACTCTTATTCAACCTAGTTTTGGAAGTTTTAGCCACAGCAATCAGAGAAGAAAAGGAAATAAAAGGAATCCAAATTGGAAAAGAAGAAGTAAAGCTGTCACTGTTTGCAGATGACATGATACTATACATAGAGAATCCTAAAGATGCTACCAGAAAACTAATAGAGCTAATCAATGAATTTGGTAAAGTTGCAGGATACAAAATTAATGCACAGAAATCTCTGGCATTCCTATATACTAATGATGAAAAATCTGAAAGTGAAATCAAGAAAACACTCCCATTTACCTTTGCAACAAAAAGAATAAAATATCTAGGAATAAACCTACCTAAGGAGACAAAAGACCTGTATGCAGAAAACTATAAGACACTGATGAAAGAAATTAAAGATGATACAAATAGATGGAGAGATGTACCATGTTTTTGGATTGGAAGAATCAACATTGTGAAAATGACTATACTACCCAAAGCAATCTACAGATTCAATGCAATCCCTATCAAACTACCCCTGGCATTTTTCACAGAACTAGAGCAAAAAATTTCACAATTTGTATGGAAACACAAAAGACCCCGAATAGCCAAAGCAATCTTGAGAACGAAAAATGGAGCTGGAGGAATCAGGCTCCCTGACTTCAGACTATACTGCAAAGCTACAGTGATCAAGACAGTATGGTACTGGCACAAAAACAGAAAGATAGATCAATGGAACAGGATAGAAAGCCCAGAGATAAACCCACGGACATATGGTCACCTTATCTTTGATAAAGGAGGCAGGAGTGTACAATGGAGAAAGGACAGTCTCTTCAATAAGTGGTGCTGGGAAAACTGGATAGGGACATGTAAAAGTATGAGATTAGATCACTCCCTAACACCATACACAAAAATAAGCTCAAAATGGATTAAAGACCTAAATGTAAGGCCAGACACTATCAAACTCTTAGAGGAAAACATAGGCAGAACACTCTATGACATAAATCACAGCAAGATCCTTTTTGACCCACCTCCTAGAGAAATGGAAATAAAGACAAAAATAAACACATGGGACCTAATGAAACTTAAAAGCTTTTGCACAGCAAAGGAAACCATAAACAAGACCAAAAGACAACCCTCAGAATGGGAGAAAATATTTGTAAATGAAGCAACTGACAAAGGATTAATCTCCAAAATTTATAAGCAGCTCATGCAGCTCAATAACAAAACAACAAACAACCCAATCCAAAAATGGCCAGAAGACCTAGACATTTCTCCACAGAAGATATACAGACTGCCAACAAACACATGAAAGGATGCTCAACATCTTTGCTCATTAGAGAAATGCAAATCAAAACTACAATGAGATATCATCTCACACCAGTCAGAATGGCCATCATCAAAAAATCTAGAAACAATAAATGCTGGAGAGGGTGTGGAGAAGAAGGAACACTCTTGCACTGCTGGTGGGAATGTGAATTGGTACAGCCACTATGGAGAACGGTATGGAGGTTCCTTAAAACTACAAATAGAGCTACCATATGACCCAGCAATCCCACTACTGGGCATATACCCTGAGAAAACCATAATTCAAAAAGAGACATGTACCAAAATGTTCATAGCAGCCCTATTTACAATAGCCCGGAGATGGAAACAACCCAAGTGTCCATCATCAGATGAATGGGTAAAGAAGATGTGGCACATATATACAATGGAATATTACTCAGCCATAAAAAGAAATGAAATTGAGCTATTTGTAATGAGGTGGATAGGCCTAGAGTCTGTCATACAGAGTGAAGTAAGTCAGAAAGAGAAAGGCAAATACTGTATGCTGACATATGTGGAATTTAAGAAAAAAAATGTCATGAAGAACATAGGGGTAAGACAGGAATAAAGACACAGACCTACTAGAGAATGGACTTGAGGATATGGGGAGGGGGCAGGGTAAGCTGTGACAAAATGAAAGAGCGGCATGGACATATATACACTACCAAACGTAAGATAGATAGCTAGTGGGAAGCAGCTGCATAGCACAGGGAGATCAGCTCGGTGCTTTGTGACCGCCTGGAGGGGTGGGATAGGGAGGGTGGGAGGGAGATGCAAAAGGGAGGGGATATGGGAACATATGTATATGTATAACTGATTAAATTTGTTATAAAGCAAAAAATAAAAAATAAATTAAAAAAATAAAAAAAAAGAAGGCAGCTAAAACTTGTGCAGGTTTCTACCTGCCTTATTCACTACCTCTGAACAGGTGTTAATGTTCATCTGTTGCTTACACTCCTTCCCTACAAACTGTTAAAATTAGCTCTAATAGGGCTTCCCTGGTGGCGCCTTGGTTGAGAATCCACCTGCCAATGCAGGGGACACGGGTTCGTGCCCCGGTTCGGGAGGATCCCACATGCTGTGGAGCGGCTGGGCCTGTGCTGCTGAGCCTGTGCGTCTGGAGCCTGTGCTCCGCAACGGGAGAGGACACAACAGTGAGAGGCCCACATACCACAGAAAAAAAAAAGCTCTAATATATACATAAATACTGTAATTTGTATATAAATAAAGTATTATAATATGTAAAATATAAATATATGTATTATCTATAATAGAGCTTAGCTCTAATATATAAATACTATAATTTGTATATAAATATATTATTATAATATTTACAATGTAAATATATAACATGCATTATATGTAATAGAGCTAATTCCATATATTAATTCTAAGTTAAAATTAATTCTAAAATAGAACTAATTCTATATATATTTTAGTTATATTGTAGGCATATGTATAGTTAAAAGAAATTGAATATTTGGAAGATTTTAAAAGATATATACATATATATGTATGATGTATGTATACACCCATATGTATATAATTATATATATCTATAATTTCTTTTAACTTTCTATCCACAAAGAAATTATTTTCCATGGAATGATTTAGTTCCAAATGAGAGTTATGCTTTATGTGAAATGCGTAGATAAACAAAGCAAAACAAAAGAAATTTAAAAAATGTTTCTGCAAGATTTGCCATAGTTGACCTTTATGCCGTCCATTGCATTTAAAATGTATCTTGACATCCCAAATCCTGACGGTATCTGTGTCGGTAAAACAGTGTATCTGGGGAAGCAATAACTAACTCTCTCCTCTTCCAGGACCATGCAGCAGAAGTAGAGAGCAAAAAGGGAGAATTGCAGAGTCTGCAGGGTCACCTAGTGAAGCTGGGTGCTCTGGGCCGTGCTGAGGACCTTCACCTCCTCCAGGGCAAAGCGGAGGACTGCTACCAGCTGTTTGAGGAGGCCAGCCAGGTCGTGGAGAGGCGGCAGCTTGCCCTCTCCCACTTGGCCGAATTCCTGCAGGGCCATGCCTCTCTGTCAGGGGTTCTCCGGCGGCTGAGGCAAACAGTGGAAGCAACCCACAGTATGAATAAGAAACAGTCTGACTTACTAGAAAGGGACCTCCAGGATGCTATCCGAGACGTGAAAACATTAGAAGCTGCTGCTATCAGTCTTGATGGCCTGCTTACCAAAGCCCAATACCATCTCAAAAGTGGAAGTTCTGAGCAGAGGACTTCCTGCAGAACTACAGCTGATCATCTCTGCTCTGAATTAGAGAGGATCCAGAACCTTCTGGGAACCAAGCAGAGTGAGGCAGACGCCCTGGCGGTATTGAAGAAAGCCTTCCAAGAGCAGAAAGAGGAGTTGCTGAAAAGCATCGAGGACATCGAAGAAAGGACTGACAGAGAGCGGCTGAAAGAACTAACCCGCCAAGCGCTTCAACAGAGGTGAATGGAAGTTGCGTAGAAGCCGGTTGTCTCGTGTACTTTTTCTTTGGTCTGGAATGAACTCTTGTGCAAAACTATAATAGTACCGGATTTAGCTACTTATTTAAAAAATATTTTGAGGGGACTTCCCTGGAGGTCCAGTGATTAGGACTCTGTACTTCCACTGCAGGGGCATGGGTTCGATCCCTGGTCGGGGAACTGAAATCTCGCATGCCTCGTGGCCAAAAAAAAATATTTTGAGGATAAAATTAGTGACTATATATATATATATATATATATATTTTTGCGGCACACGGGCCTCTCACTGCTGTGGCCTCTCCCATTGCGGAGCACAGGCTCTGGACGCGCAGGCCCAGTGGCCATGGCTCACGGGCCCAGCCGCTCCATGGCATGTGGGGTCTTCCCGGACCGGGGCACGAACCCGTGTCCCCTGCATCGGCAGGCGGACTCCCAACCACTGCACCACCAGGGAAGCCCCGAGTGACTATTTTAACACTTAAGAAGTACTAAAATTTCCTTGTTTTCCTTAAGGACCTTCCTAAGACGTATATATAAGCCACTCTATTTACCATAGAGTATATTGATCATATCATCTATTTTAAAGCAATTTTTAACTGATAGAAGAAGGGACTCGTCTTCTGTAGCAAGAATGAAAGGCAGAGGAGAAAGAAAGTGAAGTAGATTTGTATTTCTGGTGATAAAATATGAGGTAATTTTTCCCGGTGGCTTCTAGCCTCTCAGAAAGGACTGGAGTGAGGTCCTCAGTTGAGAGTGAGTGACAAGAAGTTGTGGGGAGAAAACGTAGGGAAAAATGGGAATGAAGCCTCTGGTGCTTGGTAAGTGATAAGCTGCCATTTGAGATTTGTATTCATTCACTTGAAGTGGAACCAAACAGCCTGGCAAAGTGGTTCTCCCCCACTACTTTTACCTGTTTGCTTAGAGGTGTGGAGAATGCAGAGAAGTGGGTTTAAGCAAAGTCGGGGTTTTGTCAGGTGAGATTAACAGAGAAGCTAGGGGGTCAAAGTTATTTTTGTGCAGTAAATTTGAGAAGTAATTTTTTACTATAGCGGTCTTTTCAACCTTCTTTTTCCTTCTCAGTAGAACTTCTCCCCACTCATCTTCTCAGCATCACTTTCTCTTGCATTTTTCAGGGGGCAAAGAAACAACAGAAATGCGTTCATGCTAAGGCTCCCGTAATTGATAAAGATTATATTGACCCTGCCACAGTCATTGCCATTTGCTTCCTTTTAACCAGAATCAAACATCAAGCTAAGGCTTTGGTTAGGTGATAATGACTCCTGAGGTTGTATGCCTCATGGGCAATAAGCTATTTGACTAGCTTAGCAATAAATTTACAAAAGGGAATAAAATTTGGGAAGGAAAAATGGCCTCCAGAGTAAGGGTGGAAGGATGAGCGAAGTGTGGCCAAGGAGCAAATGGCTCAGCCAGGAAATGAGGGGTAGGGTTGGTGCTGCACGGCCCTTCCTCGCAGGTTGGGTTCTAGCAGACCAGGAGATCCTAAAATTGCTGGAGGAGACCTGGGTTGGGCTCAAGAGCCACGTCAGTACCCACAGCACTAAACTCACCAAGGTTGCACAGAGGCTACGGAAAATGTTGCCTGGAATCGATTGATCATTAAATCCCAGTCATACCATACTCATGTGTTACTGGGTGACCTTGAGCAAAGCACCTCTCTTCTTATAAAATGGAGATATTTTGATAATGCCTGCTCCTAGCTGCTTTGCTTTGGGAATTAAATGGGATAATGCATATAGTCAGCACTATACCCAAATGCAAGAACTAAAAGAGTCAGTGGCTGCCTCTCTGTGACCACTTTTTTTACAAATACTCAAATATTAATCTATTAAGGACCCAAAAAACCCATGCCCATTTTCCAGTGGTAATCTGTTCAAAAAGTAGGTAAAGTTTTATTTTTAAATATTACTATTAATGAGTCGAACTTCATGGCACAGAAGAATTTCTTTTATTTTTTTAATTTCTTTTCTATTTATTTTTATTTTGGGCTGTGTTGGGTCTTCGTTGCTGTGTGCGGGTTTTCTCTGGTTTCGGGGAGTGGGGGCTACTCTTCGTGGTGGTGCGCGGGCTTCTCATTGCGGTGGCTTATCTTGTTGCGGAGCACGGGCTCTAGGCACGCGGGCTTCAGTAGTTGTGGTTCGTGGGTTCTAGAGCGCAGGCTCAGTAGTTGTGGTGCACGGGCTTAGTTGCTCCGTGGCATGTGGGATCTTCCCAGACCAGGGCTTGAACCCATGTCCCCTGCATTGGCAAGCAGATTCTTAACCACTTTGCCACCAGGGAAGTCCCCAGAAGAATTTCTTACCAATGACCTTTCAATAAGTACTCACCTACTTTACCTCCAATATCGGCCCTGGTCAAAATTCTTATACCACCAAAGCAAAATAGAAAGATAATACAAACTTAATAGCAGTTTGAAGGTGAATAGTAAGAATGACTTAAAATGTTTTCTAAGGTACCGTCTAAATTATGCAAAGTTAACTTTAAAAACATCTTTATCCATTGATATACATTAATTGCTGTGTTAAAAGCTTTTCTAGCTACCAATATGCATGCTTTATGGAAAGGAAACACTAGTTCACTACCTTTAGTAAATTAATGATAAAATAACATTTTAACTTGCAGGTTGAGAGTTTTCAATCAGTTAGAAGATGAATTGAATTCTCATGAGCATGAACTATGTTGGTTGAAAGACAAAGCTAAGCAAATTGCTCAGAAAGACGTAGTCTTTGCACCTGAAGTCGACAAGGAGATAAACCGCTTAGAGGTTACTTGGGATGACACCAAAAAACTAATTCATGAAAAGTAAGTAAAAAACTTCTCAGTTTTTGTTTTTAACTTTCTACTTAATTTATGACATTGGGCCATTGCCTGTTGATTTGCGTTGGTGTGATCAAGAGTTTAATATCTTTTGCCAACTTAGGTATTCTCTGTCTATTTAGTAACATTAAAAATTTAGTCCTACAGAACTTTGTTGAGGAAGTTGTCTTGAGATAACAATTACATACAAAATTTTATGCTTAAAATCCAGAGTTGTCAACAGTTACAAAGTGCCACCAGGAGAGTCTTAACCCCTGATTTTCTTTTTCATTTTGTTATATTTGTTTGTATTTGAGGTATGTTTTACATATGGTAAAATTCACCCTTTTAAATGTATACCCTTAAACTGTAGAAGTTTAACAAACTCATGCAGTTGTGTAAATATCACAACTATCAAATTTCACAGTAACAGTTCTACCATCTGAAAAAATTCCCTTATGTCTCATTGTCATCAACCCCCCCCCCACTCCCAATCCCTGGCAACCATTGATCATTTTTCTGTCTCTGTAGTATCATCTTTTTCAGAATCACACATAAATGGATTCTTTCTGGTCTGGACAATTGTAAATAAAGCATATCTAAACACTCATGTTCATTTTTTGGTGTATACATAAGTTTTTACTACACTTGGTTAAATACTTCCTTTTACTTAGCTCAATGCACATTGTGATATGTATCCACAGAGTCCAATCTAGTTTTATAGCTGAATGACATTCCACTTACTAGGTGTACCACAGTTGATCCATTCACCAACTGATGGATATTTGGGATCTTTCCAGTTTGGGCGACTACAAATAAAGCATCTGTAACATTCATATTTAATTTTTTATGTATATATAAGCTTTTTATTATATACTGTAGACTATTAACATAGGCTTTTAAAAATTAACCATATTGCACAAACTTATTCCATGTTATTAAATATTCTCCTAAATTGTGATTTGTTATAGGTTGCACAGTATTCAATCATAAGAATGTATCACAATGTACTCACTTATTGGCCTATTTGGGTTATTTCTAAGTTTCCCCCTATTACAAATAATGGTGTGAAGGATATAATTTTACCCAAATCTTAGTGCACACCTCTTTCTTTTGAAAAATTCCTGGATGAAGAATTGTTTGCTCAAAAGCATTTTACTCTTATGAACAAAAACTATCTTATATTTTGACAATTCTTGGGGGATTCATATTTAATGAAAATTTGTGTTCTTAAAATGGAAAAGAAAATCTCATATGTACTTTAATTTTTTTAAAAAATAAATTTATTTATTTATTTTTGGCTGCATTGGGTCTTTGTTGCTGTGCGCGGGCTTTCTCTAGTTGTGGTGAGCAGGGGCTATCCTTCGCTGTGGTGCGCGGGCTTCTCATTGCAGTGGCTTCTCCTGTTGCGGAGCACAGGCTCTAGGTGCGTGGGCTTCAGTAGTTGTGGCACGTGGGCTTCAATAGTCGTGGCACATGGGCTCAGTAGTTGTGGCTTGTGGGCTTAGTTATTCCGCAGCATGTGGGATCTTCTCGGACCAGGGCTCGAACCCGTGTCCCCTGCATTGGCAGGCAGATTCTTAATCACTGCACCACCAGGGAAGTCCCTGTACTTTAATTATTGAGCAGTAGTTTTTGTTTGGTTTGGTTTTGGGGTTTTTTGGGGAGGAGTGGGTCTCCTTCCCCTCAACTCACATACTATGAAGTAATTAAATCACAGATAATTTTTTAAAAAATTTAACAGATTTTGTTTTAATGACTAGGTGGATTCTTCATTCATGGAGAACATTTTGGACATTAGGGTTAAGTCAGATTTGCCAGAATGCTTTTGACATCAGTAGGTGGAAATAGGTTTTCCCTTGATTCCAGCATTTATCAGAGTACACTTATGTAGTTATGTATCAGGTCCAACCATGGGGGAACTCTTCCCTATTCTGATATGTGACAATAAATGATGTATTTTCTTAATCATTACAGCCAGGGTCTATGCTGTGGACTTATTGACTTAATGAGAGAGTATCAGAATTTGAAGTCAGCTGTAACTAAAGTCCTAGAAAATGCCAACAATGTGATTGTAACCAGAACTACTGTAAAAGATCAGGAGGACCTTAAGTGGGCTTTATCAAAGGTAATAATACAAGATGTATTTATTTTATTAGACTTTGTTAGTAGATTTGTTTTTACTCATAATGCATTCTCTATAAAACTCCTGTCAGTATATTTAGGTACAGCTAATTCATGCTGACAAGCTCAACCTTTTTTTTTAGGAATGCTTATATTCTGGGATTCTAGCAATTTGAGAAAATTATATATATCTGTATAGTTCATTATTACCAGTGGTTTCTGCATAAGGTCAACCATGAATTAAATTTCTTAGAGGCAAATGGTTATAAATTCTTGACATATCTTTGGTTGTTTTATTAATTAAGGAAACATTTATGTCCATAGCATGCAACTGCCAAGAATGAAATGTGTAATAAACAGAAAGAATTGGATGATTTTACCAGTAAAGGAAAACAGTTGTTGTCTGAGCTGAAAAAAATTCACAGTGGTGATTTCATCTTGGTGAAAACAGACATGGAAAGCACTGTGGACAAATGGCTGGATGTAAGCTCATCACCTGGGATTCTATGAATAGTTTATATATTCACATTTCTCAGTCACATTTTTGGGCAAGGATTATTCAGGAATGTGACTTCCTTTTTTAACTTTTAATGCTAAATTCAAAATGATACTCTAAAAAAATAGTGTTCACATACAATTTAGAAATAGTTAAAAATTATTTGCTTTATTTTGTTAAATTGGCAGATTATCTAGAATTTCATTTGATAGCTTCAGTCATAACATATTTATAACTCTAAATGTTTTTCTTTTCCAAACCTTGAGATCATGGATAAAATAGGAGAATAATTTATAAACATCTTCCAGAATATTAAACAATAATGGATAATAATTTAAAGTAATAAGACTATAATTGTGCATTGAAAAGCATTGGACTTGCAGTTTACATCCTTGGCTTTTAGTTCTTGCTCTGTCATTTGCTAGCTATGTGCCCATACAACAAGTCACTCCATCTCTCTGGAACTCTACATCTCAATCCATACATATTTTACGTTGTTTTCCAGCTCATAATTCCTGTGATTCTGTCGCTCCCCTATTATCAATATTTAGGTTCAGAAGTTTAACCTACAGTGGATTCCCTTACTTAAGCTAAATTACTGAAGTTAGATATTGATGTTTGCATATTATAATCAAATAATTTGGGGACTTCAGAAAACCTTATCTGCCTCCACTTTTAAAATGGTATTCTTATTATGGGAAGATTGTTAAACAGTAATACTAATAATACTTTAACCATGCAGAGTAGGTTGTTCTGTGCATTTACTTATTCTATAAATATGTGCAAGTCTAATTATGCACATTTTTATATCTCAGCATTACAAATAAAAGGGCTTATTGTGTCATTTTCAAAAATAAATACAGTACTGCCCTAGCTAGACTCCTATCCTGTAAAATTAAACCTTAGAGTGAATTATATTATAGTAGACTGCAATAGACCTGTTATTGTTTTCCAATTTACAGATGAAAATCAAAATTCAATCAACTCTCCTAATGACAGAAATACTTGTAATGTGCATTGAAATGTAATGGTTAGCATTTACTTGAGCCAGGAACACTAATTAGATTATAATAATTTTTGTAAAACTTTGTTTTTCAGTCAGAATATGAAGGAAGCATTGACATATTTAATACTTTGGTGGGCAAAGAGCATATGAAAGCCTCAGATTTAATGATATGGTCTCTCTTTTCTATCCCAGATATCAGAGCAAATTGAGGAAAACATGGACAGGCTGAGAGTAGGCCTGTCCATTTGGGATGATGTACTTACAAGTAAAGATGAGATCGACGGATGGGCAAACAATTCTGTTCCACAGCTGACCAAAAGCATCAGCAACCTGAATAACAGCCTCAAAGCAGAAGAATTCCTGAAAGAATTTGAGGTAAAATGCCTTTACCTTCATATGTGAGTTTGTGGTATATCATTGACCAGAGTATAAAAAATTGTCTTTTTTTTAAAGCTTATTCTTCCTTTCAAGACACATACTATACTCAATATTCTGTAATAACCTATAAGGGAAAAGAATCTGGAAAAAAATAGATATATATTTGTGTATAACAGAATCACTTTGCTGTACACTTGAAACTAACACAATGTTATAAATCAACTATACTTCAATTTAAAAAAAGGAAAGAAAGAAAACAAACCACTGGAAAAAAAAAGTAAAGTCCATTCTTCCTTTCAAGATACATAATAAGTGTAATAAAACTCTTTACTGTCTTTTGCTGTTTACTTGAAAGTTGATTAGGCTATGGATAAGAGGGATGTTTTCTTTTTTGCATTCTTATCATTTCTTAGTTGGGGCTCTTAAAGTATTAGTAGAAAAGTAAAGATTCATAAAATCTACAATTTGTCCCATTCATCTGAGATTATGGCACCTTCCTATCGGAAAACCAAATTGAAAATGTTTGTAATCTAATGATATTTAGTATCTACTTTTTCTTCATTCAAACAAAATGTTTACTGAGTACTTACCATGGGTCCTAAACACTTAAGTTAGGTGCTGGATTCTTCCACTGCCTTTGTAGAAGTGGAAGAAAACTGGAGATTGGAGGGTCACAGATTTCCACGGAAAGTGGGCTTTTAGTGGCCAATTTATTTTAAATTCCTCTTTTAAACTCCCATTTCTTGCATTCATTTATTCATCTGCTCATCAGATTCCCAATGAGCACCTAAAATGTGGCAGGCACTGTTTTGGGCACTGAGAATTTAATAGTAAAACAGACAAAGTCACTACCCTTATGATATTTACATTATTTACATTACAATATATATCATATGTAAAATGTCAAGCGGTAACTGGGCTATGATGAAAAATGAAGTAGGGTAAGGGGAAATAGAGTGCCCAGAGGTAACCTGTTTCACAAAGCAGGGGACTGACTGTGCCCTTGGTGGGGGAAGAGACTGTTCACATTCTGTGCTCCAAGGCCCAGTGCTGGGTCTGGCACACATATGGGACATGACAGACACATGAAAGAATGCAGTCTGAATAAAATGTTGTTGAATCATCTGTATTGCCTAAGTTATCAGCTGTATTTACCCAAAGAACATCCTATAGGTTGTTCCTATTTCTAAGAGCAAACATAAGTAGAGGGAATTATCCAGACCAAAAGTACAGTCAGGAGAGGGATCCCACAGTCTCTTTAGTTGCTACCTTTGATGTTAAATTAACATAACAGCTCAAACAGTGGTGTGTACTGGAGTACAGCTTGTACCAGCTCACAAAAGTCACAACGTTTTCAGGAATTTTGTGAGCCAGTGATAAACACAACCATTATTAAAAATTATTAAAAATTAAATTGTAAATAACTGTACCATTAATTTGTATTAAAAATGAAAATAATGAATTCCCCAAACTTATCACTTCCTAATTATTATTTGACAATTACTGTTATCTGGCTCTTGAGTTATTGACACATTATATCCATATGATGGAAATACGATAGAACGTGTACACCTGAATGGTGCTTCCAACTCCATGTTCTGTGACATCATGCTGTAGCTCAAAAGGGTGGTAAATGCTACAGATCAGGGCCAGGTGTTCAACCAGCCTGGAGGATACTCCTACTACTGACCTCTGGGATCCAGGGAGCCAGTGGGCCTCAGTCACATTCATTATGTCCAGGTTCACTCACTCACAGAGCTGTTTTTTTTTTTTTTTTTTTTTTTTTTGCGGTATGCAGGCCTCTCAGTGCTGTGGCCTCTCCTGTTGCGGAGCACAGGCTCCGGACGCGCAGGCTCAGCGGCCATGGCTCACGGGCCCAGTTGCTCCGCGGCATGTGGGATCTTCCCAGACTGGGGCACAAACCTGTGTCCCCTGCATCGGCAGGTGGACTCTCAACCACTCTGCCACCAGGGAAGCCCAGAGATGGTTTTTTTATGCTATGCTCTGTGATGCACCAGCTAATAAAATCAGTGAGCTGGATTCAGCCTGGTGCCCAACAGTGCCGTGGCTGCTGCAGTGCAGGAAATGAAGTTTAGGTGCATAGGGGTGATGCCTTAATTTCCCAGGCTGCTTCTGGGGAAGGCCAATGGGCCTGGCAGGCAATTCATTAATTCTTACTGGGCAAGTAAATCACTTTCTAGATTGAAGGCATCAGGAGGTTTGTTAGTGTCTACAAAGCACCAAAATACCACATTTAAGTTGAGAGGGAAACTTTATTAAAATGTTCCTTCGTGGAGCAGCCGCAGAGCACAGGGAGATCAGCTCGGTGCTCTGTGACCACCTGGAGGGGTGGGATAGGGAGGGTGGGAGGGAGACAGAAGAGGGAGGGGATATGGGGTATGTGTATATGTGTAGCAGATTCACTTTGTTATACAGCAGCAACTAACACACCATTGTAAAGCAATTGTATTCCAATAAAGATGTTAAAAAAAAAAAGTTCCTTCATGGGCCCAGATAACTAATGACGTTTCCAAGCATCTAATTTGTTCCATAATGATTCTTTGATTATTCTTTCTTCTCCTTTTGTGTTAGTGTTGGTGCCAAAAAAAAAAAAAAAAAAAAAGAAGACAAAAGTCAAAATGTTAGATGTCAATTTCCTAATTGACCTGTTTCTATTTAACTACCCTTTAAATTTCTATTTGAAATATTTCTTCTATATTACATATAGTCTACAGTAATTAAGAGGCACTCCTGATGTGTATTTGTTTTGAAATACTTTCTCAAGACTTTAATGCTGCCATAGTAGCCAATGATATTAATGCTAATAAATAAATGACAGTTAGTCTGTTGAAAATCCCCGCTGACTCAAGACTTTCGGTTAATGTTTAATTTTTTCCGGGAGCATTTTTTTCCCATAAAAGAGAAGAAAGAAAGTTCTGCCTACTCCCTCACATTCCCAGTGAAAGTTAATGGTGACATTTTTCCACGTTCACAAATAATGAGAGTCCTCAGAAAATGAAGCAGAGTTTTGGTTTTAGTTTTTTGGTTTTTGTTTTGTTTTTTTTACCCTGGGTTAAAGTTGGGGCTTTTTGACAGAGTTAATGCTTGAAATTATTAAATGCCAAGTATAACACGTCAGTGTTTTGATTAGTTATGTTTTTCCCCTTTGTCTTTTATTTTGCAGTCTGAAGTTAAAAAGAGAGCATTGAGATTAGAAGAACTTCATTCCAAAGTTGATGATCTTAAAGAATTAACTAAAAATCCAGAAACACCACCAGACCTTCAGGTAAGCACTCAGTCAAGTTTGTAATAACTCTATATACTATACATTCTCAAAAAAGTGTATATATATGTCCACATATATATACACACACACTTTAAGTATTTATTTACAAAGTATATGTTTATGTATATGTGCATGTATATTCTTATTGTTATCATTGTCATAATTCCAAGCAAGCACATAGATGTTATCAGATATGGGGGTTAAAATATTAACATTTTTAGAATTCCTTGTGCTAGTATTAATAGCATATTTCCAACTCAAATATTATAATAAGATTAGTTCCTTTTTTCCTTACTAAATTTTGGAAGTGGTAGCATCCAACTTGCCTCATGGACCATTTTAAGCCTACACAGAAACAGAAACCACATTTATGAATACTGATATTCTTATTGACATTTTTCTAATCCATTTACTGAATAATGGCGTTTGAGCGATCACAGTCACAAATCCCCCTTCAAGGCCCTTTAGATGGCGCACGTCCACAGGTACCAGGAGACAGGCCAGGCAGACCAGTTCTGACCAGGCAAACTGGGCTGCTTCAGTGAGGGAGCCTGGGAGCAGCCAGCACCGGGCTTGGGGCCAAGGATTCTAACTCATTATTAAGCTCTCTATTTGTTGCTGCCTTCATTTTCTCTCTTCCTATTTCTCCTTTATCTACTGTTTCTTGCTGACAAGTCAATTTTGTTTGTTCACCTATACTTTTCCTCTGACCCAAGGCTGTGTATCTATCAGTTAGTATCATTGGTGGATGATATACTTGTACCAGAAGGTTAGAAATTTCACCTGAAGCAAGAATAGGCAGAAGGGATGCTGATCATCCACAGAACTGAAAAGGAGAGCTTGTACATATCAGGGGCATAAACGGGTAACAGTTGGACTTTGCCAGAGTGAAGATGGAGGCAGGGTTTTGAGAGAGAGCTTCTGTTGTTCTCTGGTTTCTCTCTTACACACACACCCCTACCTATACTCAGGGAGGAAGTATGGGGGTGCCTGCATCTTACCTCAAAATGAGAAGGATTTTGACAGTACCATCTAGAGAGCATGGCATATGCCCCCTGCAGTTGGCAGACACAGGAGTCTAGTGTCTAACTCCCACCACGTAAGACCTTAAGTGTGAGAGACAGGCTGGCTGACTGCTGATGTATTTGCCAAAGGAGAAATGATTGTTTTGAGTGGCCTGCATCCCAGACGCATCTGGGATGAAATACCAGCATGTGACCTCAGGCCCAGAAATGAATTATGTTTCTTTTTTTTTTTTTTTTGCGGTACACAGGCCTCTCACTGTTGTGGCCTCTCCCGTTGTGGAGCACAGGCTCCGGACGCGCAGGCTCAGCGGCCATGGCTCACGGGCCCAGCCGCTCCATGGCATGTGGGATCTTCCCGGACTGGGACACGAACCCATGTCCCCTGCATCGGCAGGCAGACTCCCAACCACTGCGCCACCAGGGAAACCCCAGAAATGAATTATGAAAGGAAAGGAGGAGGAGACCATTACCTGTGTGCATCTCAGGGTACCTAAGAAGGCTTTCTGGGGGAGGAACAGGCCTTGGCCGCTAGGAGTTAAAGAGATACCCACAGGCTGCACAAGGAGAAAGTGAAGAGCCAGACAGGACTGTATCGCCTGCATCTAGGGGACGTCAGCGGGAGGTGGCAGCAGTGAGGGAAGTCTCAGAAAACCCCACACACGAGGCCTGTGAGGGAAGTGAGTGTAAACTGTCACCCGGCCCGGAGAGCAGAGATGCCAGCGCCCAGCAGTTGTCACCCACCTCCTGCCTGTCCAAGCCTGCAGGGGTCAGAGGCTGTACACAAAGTCAGGGAGTAGAAAGAATGTGAAGAAAGACCAAAAAAGGCACTTGGCCTCTTTCTCCACTGGAGGTTTCCTGTTTGCAGCTGGTCTGAGCTGAGGATAGGAAAAAACATCTTAGCTTTCAGTTCAAAGTTTTGATTATTCAATGGGACTAGAAGTTCTAACTGAGGAATTGAAACTGCTTTGCAGTTGATCAGGATTATAAGTCCTTTTATTATTATGCATGGGGCTAGAGGAGTCCAGGGCCCTCCCCAAATCAATCACCCAGGGAGAAGAGAAATAGCCTCACTGAATATTTTAAATAGGAGACAAAAATGGCATTGCTCCATTATAAAATCCCCAAGTGGTGTTTGTTCAAAGTAGCGACTACTTCAGGGCGAAAAATGTGTATTTCCAGGGAGAATGAAGAGCAGGTTTTTGGTGCCCAGCTTGGTTACTCCGTGTAAGTCTAGCTCTGCTTTGGAAAGGGGATCTCGTGGATTCCCTGGCACCTCCGTCAAAGCCTCCACTTTAAGAAGTCCAGTGTTAACGGTAATCCTCACTCTTTCCATTTTCCCATTGCTTAAGATATTTGGCAACTTGTACCCACTGATTTTCCTTCTTAGAAAAGTTGAATTAGCATCCATGGTTAGGCTTCTGCGATTTTTACAGTTAAGCTGCACGTGAACGGAATCCTACTGAACTAGTGCTCTGGTCTTCACAGATTTTAATGAAATCTTACTTCATGTTTAGTTTATAGAAGCCGACTTAAGGCAGAAACTGGAGCATGCCAAAGAAATTGCTGAAGAGGCAAAAGGAACCTTGAAAGAGTTCACCTCTCAGAGTGCACAAGTGGAGAAATTTATTAATGACATTGCAACCTGGCTGACAAAACTAGAAGAATCGTTGATGAACTGTGCCCAAACTGAGACTTGTGAAGGACTGAAAAAAGTGAAGGTAGGTCATAAACTATCACTAAGTGTTTACACTTCAATACTAATATTAATTCTCCTGTATTTGGTGACTATAATAAAAATGGAACCTCTGTTCTCAATTACCCATTGTTAACACCAAACCAACGAATTCATGATATAGGAGACAGCAAAGCAAATAACAGATGGAGAACTGAATGCAGGTGGTAAGAAACCAAAGACAAATATTCTAAAAACAGAAAGCATGCATTGCTATAGGACCTACTCATAGGTTGTACTTGTTACGTTTTTTTTAATAAAAAGGTGGGAGCCTATAGAAGAACTGTTTGAATTTCTACACATTTTCAAACTTGAATGCCTAGTAGTTTTTCATCACTTAATTACTTTTATTGATCAGCATGACTGCTTTCATCCTGAGAGGGATATATATATATATATATATATATATGTATATATATATTTTTTTTTTTTTTGCGGTACACGGGCCTCTCACTGTTGTGGCCTCTCCCATTGCAGAGCACAGGCTCTGGACGTGCAGGCTCAGCGGCCATGGCTCACAGGCCCAGCCGCTCCACAGCATGTGGGATCTTCCCAGACCAGGGCACCAACCCGTGTCCCCTGCATCGGCAGGTGGACTCTCAACCACTGCGCCACCAGGGAAGCCCCAAGGGATATATATTTTTTAAATGGTTGAGAAAGCAACATATGTGTTCTGTGGTCTTTTAGCATATTTTCTTACTGTACTTGAGACTAAGGACATATGCTTTTAAAATTAACTACCGGTGTTTTTGATGTGGCCTGTGATCCTGAAACAAAGCCCAAGTAGCCCATGGAAGATGTGAACATAGGAGGGTGACTCCATTAATATAATAGCTTCTAATTGACTAACTAAACCCAAGATCCTGGGCTGGAATCCACAAAGACCCTTTCAATTTGCTTGAAATCCTAAACTATAACCCAAATCATAGCTACCTCTCAACAGTGTTTGCAGTTGTTCCCAAGGAGAACTGGGCATAATTCTGAAAGAATCAACACAAATCTATCACAAATATTCAAAAAAAAAAAAGTCCAACAAACATATATACATTATTGAGTGGATTTCAACAACATCACTTTCCAAAAAAACATTCCAGAGTGGAGTATATGGAATATTTCTCTTGAATGTGATGAATATCCTTCATGGCATATTTTTATTCTGTAGGAAATACAAAAAGAACTTCAAAGTCAGAAAAGCAACATCAGTTCCACCCAAGAAAATCTCAATAGCTTGTGCCGCAAGTACCATTCAGTGGAGCTGGAGAGCCTGGGCAGTGCGGTGACGGGGCTGATGAAGAGACATGAGGCTGTGAGCCAGTCCTGCTGCAAGGCACAGGCCAGCCTTCAGGATTCTCTGGAACAACACTTCAATGGTGAGCTCTGACAGGTCTTAGCTTGAATAGTTTGTTTACAAGACACGGTCCAAACCAAATGCTGCCTAGAAACTGCCAGAAAACTTTCCACAAGAGTAGCGTTTTAAATTTGTGTGTGTGGTGAGATTTGAGCAATCAAATTGTTGTGGTTGGGTTCTTACCACATGCGGAATTCTTCCTTTTTCTCCTTAAGAGAGTAGGAGTCCGCCATCATGAGGAATCTGAACTTCATCTGGATTTTCTGTGTAGAGCTCATTTATGTGGAAAATGAGTCCCACTGCTATGATGAAGTTACATGGTAAACTTGGATCTTAGGAGAGGCTGTGAAACAGCAGCCATGTAATTCAGGAAATTGCTGGACATATGTCCCTGACTCGGCCTCCCACACAGCTGTGCCTCTGCTGTGGTGTGAATGTAAGATGCTCTAAGTCAGCATGGTGGGCAGAGGAGATGGTTCTTCTCTTTGCCATAGGAATGGCTTTAACGCCTCTAGAGCATTGCTCAATCTGACATAATCAGGCAATTATCTTTCTTTACTGAAAGAAACACAATGAGAAATCAAACATGTCAGGGATACGAATTTCTTTTCAGTCTTATATCTGAGGTAATTTCTCAATTCTACCATGAACAGTCATGATTATAGATCATACTGTATTATAGTCTATATTATTATCATTTTTGTTTTCTTTCTGGAATGTTTGTTGTAAGGCAAGATGCAATGGGCTGAAGGCCAGAATTAATTCATTGTGGTCATCCTGGAAGCTCTTTCAATGTTTTGAATGTATTTCTTATTTTCGTTACTTTCCAAAGAGTCTATGCAGGAATTTCAAGAGTGGTTTTCTGGAATAAAGACAGCAGCAAAGGAATCATCAGATAGAACTGGGGACAGCAAAGTTCTGGAGGCAAAGCTCCATGATCTTCAGGTATGCAAGCTGGCACTGCTTTTCCTTCTTCCCTAAACTGCACTCAAGTGCCTTCAAGTCAGACCTAAATCATCTATTTCCCCAAACCTTATTTTCTTCAAATTTTTTCTTCTTCCCTAACAGAATGAGTTTTCTTGACTTGAAAGGAGATAGTTAATATATGAAAAGTAAGTTGAGAAAATGTTAGAATTTCAGAATTTCTAGATCCCTTTCCTCTCTTTTTTAGCCTGTTGATCATTCTTTGGAATTCATTCAGAACTAAACCTAATTTCAGTTCTTATAGCAGTAAAAGCATAAATAATTGTATCTATTTTACATCATTATCATGAAGGAGTTTTAAGAAAGAAGACCTGGCTTGTGTATTTTAATAACCTATCATCTAAATTTGGAGCTACGATATATTCAAATAAAAGCAATAGATATTATAGATTTTATAGGTGTTACAGACAATGAAAAATGTATAAATTCTGGTAAGGGAAGGCCATTGTGATGCAGAGGTAAGAATGACTGACAGGAGCCTAGGTTCAAATTGAGTTTTGGCCATTTTTCAAGCGACTAATCTGAGCAAAGCACTGTGTTGTCTTATAAAAATAATTTTATAAAATTAATGAGGGACATGAGGATTTTGTGGCCTTATGGGTGATGACAATTATGTAGATAACTCATTAGCAGTCAGGGTAGGAAGAGCATTATAATACAGGAAGCGGTTTTGCAGGAGGTTTGGTGAATTCAGATGTGGAGTTGTCCCCTTTGAGGCTTGAGATGCAGTGGAATTCCACGAAGAAAAGTCTGAGTGACGATCACAAATGCCACCGTGGAGCTCAGTGGAGAGGCAGGGCTAGCACAGCAGTCCTGGGCTTCTTTTGCTCTGTTGAAGCCATGCCCATGCATATGATCTTCCAAGGAAGAGGTGCATACCAAGAAAAGAAGGGATCTGAAGACAGGGTTTTGTGCACAGGGGGTCAGACAAGGAGGAGGGGTGGAGACAGGTATCCAGTTAAAATATGTCACACTAACCATGTGAGGAGGTGGAGCCTGGACCAGATTGGGATAGTGGGAATGGGGAGAGACTGAGAACAGACCTTGATGAGAGCATCATCCTTTCCAGTTCGATGTTGCTCGCAGTTGGTCCTCAGTGGTTCCAGTGACTGGCTGGCACCATCCTCCATTCTGAGTCTTGATTATATACAATCATATACATCAGTCTCACTCCAGCCTTGTTAAAGGCCTCTTCCTTTGGGCTCTGTTTTTCTTCTCTTGCTCCACTTTCTCAGGTCAGAACTGTAATTATTGCTCCCATGCAGCAGGGTCTTTGAATAATAACAAATATTTTCTATTACCTTTATTTCCTGAAACAGAACCTTTTGGACTCTGTCAGTGATGGGCAGAGCAAGCTTGATGCGGTGACTCGAGAAGGGCAAACTTTGTATGCACATTTGTCTAAACAAATTGTCAGTAGCATTCAGGAACAAATTACAAAGGCTAATGAAGAGTTTCAAGCATTTCTGAAACAATGCCTTAAAGACAAACAGGCTCTTCAAGACTGTGCTTTGGAACTTGGGAGGTAGGTTGTTTTGACAAGTGTAGATTTCATCATACACAGAATATATTTTCAGGATTTAAAGACCCATTGGGAATAAACAAAAAATATTTGAGACTGTGAGTTTAAGTTATAATAAGTTTTGACCTTAAGTACATGTTCATACTAGGACAATAATTGATTGCTCAAACTCTGATGGCATCATTTGGCTTTATTTTCTATATAGAAAAAGAAAGGAATTATATTCACTAATAACTGTTAATGTCATAAATGCATATATTTTTTGTCTGTTTGGCTAAATCAAGATGTTAGAGTTTTGATACCCAGGTTTTAGATTGCCCAAGTCCTTTCCTGTGTCTCCTTCTTCTGGGTTGGAATTATGGCAGCAAACACCTATTGTATTTCTCTGAATCAATATTCCAGTCAGGAAGCTATGTCAACAGGGGTGAATATAAAATTAGAAAGAAAAAAAATTTTCTATTGCTAGGAAAAGAAAGATGTCAGTATAATCAAAATGCCTTTTTGGTTGGAGAGTAATGTGCCTGACTCTTGTCAAGGTTTCTTAGAGAATTTATGTTGTTTTCAAAACTTAAGAGCCCTAGAGCTCTTGTGCCACATTCAAATCCCCATAAGGTACAAAGACACAGAGATGACTTTCCCTTCTTCTCCCAGGGCTTCCACTGCCCCATTTATCCACTGGCCCCAATTCAGGGTCTTTGTAGTAAGACACAAACTTGAGTGCCCACTGACATGGGAATGTTATCTTGTTGGTAATTATCAGCTATAATTACCAAGGAAATCAACTCAGCAAGATAAGGTGCTTCTTTTTTTTTTTTTTTTTTTTTGCTTGTATCTCAAGAGAAATGTCCAGAATTTGCCATTTTGTTACTGAAATAAGGGATAATTTAATTCGCTTATTGTCGAGTTTTCTTCTCTACTTGAAAATTCATGAGATCTTAATTGCCATAGACATTGTGACCTCAGATATTGGAATTTATTTACTATAATGAGGATATTAAAATTTCTCTAAGGTGTGTTTGTTTTCTTTAGCTTTGAAGATCAACACAGAAAACTGAATGTTTGGATCCATGAAATGGATGAAAGATTAAGTACAGAAGACTTAGGAGAGAGTAAGCAACATATTCCTGAGAAGAAAAACGAAGTCCATAAAATTAAAATGTTTCTGGGAGAACTTCTGGCTGCAAGGTAGGGTGAAGAAGTGGAATAGATTCTTTCCCTACTAGCAAGTGTTTTTGTCTGGTTGGTTGGGTATTTGGGTTGGTTGTTGGCTGGTTAGTTGGTTAGTTGGTGGTGGTTATGTTTCTATCCCTGAATGTCTGGCATACAAATGATTGTGCAGTGTTTCTGTGGCAGTGTGGTGATCTGGAGAGAGCATCGGGTTGGAGGTAAGGAGCTGGTCTCCATCCCAGTGACATCTCCCTTTGCTCAACAAATTGGACAGGCCACTCATTTCCTATATTTTTTGATATTAGCTTTTAAGCATTGTGATAGTAATAATAATAAAAACTATAGTTTCCTCTCAGGGGTTATTATAAGGTTATAATGTGATTATAAAGATACCCTTCATTTACAGAAATAAATGAGACCCCAATTTCCATATATTCTTCACACACATCAGCCTCCAACACCATCTCCAATCCACCCCATCCTCGTAATAAGCAAAAGGTGTATGGTCATGAAGTCTGGCTGTCCTAGAGGTTCGTTTTCTCCACTGCAATATTTGTCTCCTTATTGCTTGCCAACTGAGCAAATGTTTCTCACTCCTTCTCGGGCAGAGTTCTCTGGCCTATGCTTTGGACTCCACCACTTTCATGGCTTTGCTCCCTCAATTTACACTCCACCCCTGGCATTTTCAATTGCTTCATTGGAACTCTTGCATTGGAAGATAGAACACTTTCCACTAGGGGAGGGCAGCTTGAGCCAAAATTCTTTAACTGTCTCACTGTCGTCTTACAGAGCAGATACACTTTGAACAGCAGAAGGCTGGTATCCAGCCTGCTTGATCAACAAAATCAGCAACCATGATCAACTGAGCAAAATTTGCCTAATTCAGATCATACTCATTCCATTTCCTCTGAATCCTCTTTTTGGTCAAACATGCTAAGTATTCCTTGTCTTGAAAATAACAAACATACAAACAGGTATACAAACAGAACCCATACTGACAGCTGTTGTTGGTGTGCTAGTTTGATAACTATTAGAAAATTTCCCTGGAATGTTTTGGTCCCAATTCTGTGAACCTTTACCATGGGGTAAACACTTTGTTGATTTTATTACTGAACTCAGGTTAGGCTTCTCATCACTCAAGAATCCAATACTGAGAGACAAGTGTTGGGTAAAAGGAAAGATGGCTTGATTGAGGAAGCTGGCAATCCTGGGGAGAAGGTGAACTCATGTCCCAAAGAACCAAATCCCCATTGCCAATCAGAGGGCAAGAGCTTTTAAAAGAAAGCTTCAAGGGTGCACAAACAGAGATTATGTGCAAAACAGTACAGTTAGCTTCTAGAATCATCTTGAAACTGATCATGCAGTAAGTAGTCTGGTCAGTGTCATATTGATTACTTTAAGCACAGTTAATTTTCAAGTCCAGGGTCAGTTTGTTACAATTTCCTTGTGGCCACCGTCTAGAATTGTGCAAGCCACATATTCAGTACTGTTCAAGATGGAGGAGCTTATGTCATGGCTACAGTCTGGTCATCATGCAGTTAGTTTTTTCCCTCTGATGGAGCTTTTAGTATCTGCAAAACAGCTCAGGAATGTGCATCAGACACTTATCTATCTTCAGGGAGGAACAAAAGATTCTGTGACTCTACTGTCCTAATCGTTAACTGTTTGAGCCTGCTCTTTTGTGACTCAAGGAGGCCTGGGAGACTACACTTTCCTATGAACAAAGAGGGGACACAGAAGGTCTTTTTTACCTGGGAGGGCCCCACAAGGTCCTGCTCAGTTTCAATTTTATAAACCCCAACTCAGTGGTGAGTATCTCAAGGCCAGAGACCATCAGGTCTTTATCATCTTTATCTAGTATAGTGCCAACAATAGAAAATATTTGCTGATTAACAGAATAATAGCATTATTCTAACTATATAACTTTCTGAAAATTACACTGCACTTTAATTACTTTTTAAATCTTGACTCTTGTTTAGGTACAGTATTACATGGCCAGACCTACTTCTCTCCTCCTTTCAAACATTTGAAATGACTTTACATATTCTTCTTGAGCTATTACTCTCTGATATTCCAAGACCAGATGCTAAGAGTCCTTAGGTGTATTTGCTCCCAGCTTCTTTAGACCTGACTGCTTCTCCGGACGATCCTAATGTGCTCTGCCGGTCTCCCAGCTTCTCCAGCTGAGTCATCTGACTTCTTTCACTTGCTTGCCACTTGCTCCCCCCAGTCCTTTGGATTTTTTTTGTCATAATATTTTCCAGTACTTTGCATATCTTGGGGGAATGTCCTGTATTTTTCAAAAGAACACCAAACTTGAGAATCATTGAACTTTTATCATCCATTAAGCAATTCTCCTCATGGTAACAAGTGATATCTGTCATCTTGAATTATTATTTAACTCACATCTTTGCTTAAGCCACCTTCATGTCTCACCTTCATGTCTCAAGCAGATTACAAGTAAAAGAGATGTATTTTAAAGAATATGTAATGTTGTATAAGTGTTATGTATCTCACAGAGGCCCATAGGATGCTCTTTACATAGTAGGAAAAAAAAGAGAGAGAGACAGTGTAGGAGATGGGCTTCCTATTCTTTTTCTAGCATTCACAACAGTTTGTGTTATGTCATCTGTACTCTCCCTTCTGGTATCCCAGGCATTTCCTGATAGATGTGCTGATTGGAATTCAGACATCCATGAAACAAGATGAAGCCTACCCAGCCACATATGATCATGTTTTCCCTTGACCTAATTAACATAACCCCAAACTGAGATGAGAAAAGTTCCCAAGATACAACAAAGGAACCCATAAGTATTCATAAGATGGCCTTTTGAAAGAAACTTTTTTTTTTTTGGCATTTTATCTCTGCCGAACATCGTGCTGGGTCCTGGGATATGAGATGAATGTAACAGCCTTGGCTTCTAGAAGGTGAAAGCCCTGTGGATTGAGACAGACAGAGTGTATGAGGTGACAGAGAAAGAGAGGCAGAGGGAACCCAGAAGAGGAGTCATCATGTTGCTTCCCGGGGATGTGATAACTGCACTGAGATTTGAAGGGCCAATTAGAGAAGAAGCAGAGAGCAGAAGAGTTTTCCTGAAGGAGGAGTCTCCGTGTGTCTGCAACAGAGCAGAGTGTTTGGGGAATTTCAGGGAGCTGTTTATGGTTAGAGCATTAGCTAGGAATGGAGAAAAGTTAGAGATCGGCTTGAAGAGACAGACCTGGGCCATTTCCTGAAGTGAAGCCCTAACAGTACAGTGGGCTGGCATCTAGGCATAGCACAGAGTGAATCAAAGCCCCCATGTGAATTGACTGCATTCAGAGAAACCATAGGGAACGAGGTAGCCAGCCCTCTGAGGGTCCCCAGCATCCTCACCGAAAGGCATGTCAGCTGTGAGCTCCTGTCTGGTCACTGCTCTAATGTCAACACTCAATTGTCACTCCCCTGCGCTCCAGAATGTCAGAATTAAATTTTTGTTTGTTTGTTTTCTTTAGAGAGTCTCTTGACAAGCTTTCCCAGAGAGGGCAGCTTCTCAGTGAAGAAGGCCATGGCGCTGGGAAAGAAGCCCGCCTGTGCTCCCAGCTTCTCACTAACTATCAGAACTTACTCCGAAGGACCAAGGAGAAACTCCGGAGCTGCCAGATGGCCTTGCAGGAGCACGAGGCCCTGGAGGAAGCGCTGCAGAGCATGTGGTCCTGCGTGAAAGACATGCAAGACAGACTGGCCTGTGCAGAGAGCACCGTGGGGGGCAGAGACGCCTTGGAGAGACAGCTGTCACAAGTGCAGGTGCGCGGGGCGCTGGCCCGACACGGCTGCCTTCGGAAGACTTTGAGTAGATTCACAAATGTTTTAGTTCGGTCCTCATTGTTCTGTGAGCCTCCACGTGAGGATTATGTAGGCCAAATGGAGAAACTGGGCAAAAAGGATTTGGAGGCATCAGTTTTCTCTTTTGTAAAGGAGTATTTGTGTTCAAATAGCTTTAAAATAATTTTTGAGGGTTTTTAGTAAACATGTAGCAAACATTATGGAAAAGCTACTCTAAGCACTATGCAAATTGGTAGGAATATAGAAGCAAAAATTAGTCCTTGCCTTCCAGGAGTTCACAGTTAGTGGGAGACTCCAACCTGTAAATTGTTACTTGCAGTGCAGCCTGTATGTAGGGGCCATGACTGAAGTACAAAAGAGGCTACCCACCCAGCCTGCAGTCAGCGAAGGTGACCTTGAAAAGCAGAAATGAGCCAGGCAATGAAAACAGGACTGTTAAGTTTTTTGACAGGTGTGTCTTCATTTTCAAAATGACTTCTTTTTTCTCTGATGCAAAATTCAGTAAAGTTCCATTCCTAGGCTAGTGGCCCAAAGTTTTCCGAGAACTTAAATCGGAGTTCATCTCTGACTCTCAGACTCCCGGACATCTAATATTTAAGTAAGGTGTTCCAGTGCAATAGGGCACAGAGTTTGACGTTGTTGTTGTTTTTTCATTTTAAGATGAGTAAGGTGTGCCCTACCTTGATTCTCATGGGAAACAAACATTTTTCAAAACATCAGAAGGTTTTAGTAATCGTGCTGACAAGTGTTCACTCTTCCTTCATAGGATATTCTCCTGATGAAAGGTGAAGGGGAAGTTAAATTGAATATGGCCATTGGCAAAGGGGAACAGGCCTTGAGAAGTAGCAACAAGGAAGGTCAGAAGGTAATCCAGACTCAGCTACAGACGCTTAAAGATGTGTGGGCTGACATCATGAGCTCCTCCATCCGTGCTCAGAGGTACAGAGCCTATTTTTAGTGTTTCTTTGCCTGACTCAAACCCAGTGGCTTATTAAAATGATGGCGCAGTGCTGAGGGTATCCTGCAGGAGAGTTTCCAAGCATATTATTAGAGCTAGTTGTATGCATGTCTGTCTTTGCCTTGATGGTATTTTCTGTAACTGCAAAGGCCAGTTTTGTTTGTTTGTTTACTTGCTTACTTTGTGTGTGTGTGTTTGTGTGTGTGTGTGTGTGTGTGTGTGTGTGTGTAATATTTGCATCTCCCATAATACCTCTCATGGAATCGTACCTCCTTTCAATTCATCAAAGCAAGTATATGTGGTCTTTAACAACTTTAATAACTTTTTGCTTTTTAAGGGAAATTAAGTCATTGGCAACTGTTAGACTTACATATAAATCTTTTTCTCAACCGAAGTAATATCACTGACACTGGGGATATGGAGATATGGGGAGAGTATTTGACCACCCCGGCGATGGGGTATCCTGGCATTTAGCATGAGGCCAAGAGAGCCAACCTCCTGCAATGCGTGGACATCCTCACACAAACATCCTCCAGCTCGCCCAAACCCCCTGTGCTAGACGCTGATGAGAAAGTAGAGAAGATACGGATTGTTATACCAGGAGTTGTTGTTGTTGTGTTATATTTGTGAGTGGAAGACTCTCTTCCTCCCTCTTCTCCAAGTATCAACAAATAATCTGGCTGGCTTGTTGGACAAATGACTTTCAAAAGTCATACCAAAATACCAAAACCCATTCCAGGAGCCACATTCTAAAGGTTATATGTTTGATCACTGAAGAAGTGTGTGCTCAATATGATCTTAATAAATAGATGAATAAAAGATTAAAGTTCATCAGAAAACAAAACAACACTGCATTTACTCACTGAAGTGTAAACAGTGAACCATGGTTACAACTAAAATTTAGGGAATTGTACTTTGTTTTGTTTCCTTTAAATATGGAGCATAGGTGGTGACTCCCAATGTCAGCAGGACCTGAATCTTCATCACAACTCATAATGGGCAGCAAAGAAAAAAATCAGATCCCATGATTCTGTTATTCTGTAGAGCAGACCGCTGGAGCATGAACTAAACTTCCCAATGCTTGGCAATAGGCCAGCTTCATAAAAGAGAATAGGAATACAGGTGAATATTTTCCTGATGCTAGAATAAAATGTTAAACACAAGAACAGATTCAAATCCTTGATTTCCCTCTTTCAGCAAGAAATTACATTTGGCAACTGCATTCTGAGCAGTAGCAGGGCTCAAATTATTGTGCTAAAATAATGAAACTGAACAAAGTAGGTTTTGCCCTCTAAGTGCTCAGAGGCTAGGGTAGGATACTTTCCAAAAATAAAAATGAAAAACTGACTCATTGTGTTACTGAAATGCTATGAGACTGTGGAAGAAAGCAGGGCTTGGGGTAGCTTCTGGAGAAGTGAGATTGATTTGCACTTTCTAGAAAATTCTTTGAGGAAAGAATAGGACTCTAGGGCATGTATGATGAGGTTTCTATTGATGTAAAAGGAACAATTTGAGCAAAAGGAACAATTTGGAAGTACATTCATCACAGATGTAACTCCAGGATCATAGGGTTATACGCAAGGGAGGGTGGGAGGGGTCACTGAAAGTGAGTTTTGAATAGTTTATAAAGCTAAATGTTGGAGGTGTTTTAAAAATGCCAGTCTGGAGAGCCTTTTACTTGACTATCTGGAGAGCTATTTACTTGACTCTTACTTACGTGACTTTAGTGACTAAATTTCTTATATTATTAATGCACTGAACCTTCATTCCTTCACACATTCAACACAGGAGCCCTAAACATTGTGCATTATATCCTTAAGTGAAAAATCAATCTAATTATATTATTTACCCAGAAAGAATACCTTACATTTTTAACTCCTGTCACTAAATAATCATCTGACTTTAATAAGATAAACTGAGTCCAAGAAAATAAAGAATTGATGTATATTAAATAAAATTTAACTGATGCCCCACAGCTGATGTTTTATCAATGTAACACACATATGTGTCTGTTCATTTAGACAATTAACATTTGGAAGACAAATCCCCAGATGCATATGTGACTACAACATCTTCAAGTTTGACATAGATTTATTTTCATTGGAAGAAACTCTGTTGTGGGTCAGAGGAGTAATGTTTCTCCCTGCACTTAAAAGCAGTGTTTTCATCACTTAAATAGCATTCAGTAAAACAGCTTACATGGCTGCAATGCCCTCGTGATTGGTTTTTAGTCGAGATGTTAAGATAACTTATTTTTATAACATGTGACATTAATTCTAGCACTTTAGAGTCTGTGATTAGCCAATGGAATGACTATCTAGAGAGGAAAAACCAGTTGGAGCAGTGGATGGAATCAGTGGATCAAAAGGTAGAACATCCCTTGCAACTGCAGCCTGGTCTGAAAGAGAAGTTTTCCCTTCTGGACCACTTTCAGTCCGTCGTATCTGAGGCGGAAGATCAGGCCGGAGTTCTGCAGCAACTCACTGCCAAGGCCAGGGAGCTCTACCAGAAGACTGAGGATGAGTCTTTCAAGGAAACGGCTCAAGAGGAACTGAAAACACAGTTTAATGATATAATGACCATTTCCAAGGTTAGTGCTTTATAGTGAAGAAAAAAACTTCAAGGTTCAGGTAAAGAATACACTATGGGTTGAATTATAGGAGAACTGGCTGCTCTGAAACTATGTGTACCTTTAGTGAACAGGGTTACATAAAGGGTCATTTCTCACCAATGAATGCTCATGAATTTTTCTCTTTCTGCAATTTTGGGATGATTTTTTATTCTTTGGTTTTTCATCTCTCTCCACTTAGAATGTTAATCAACCCATTTCTTTTCTTTGTAAGATTGCCTGAGACTCAATTGTCAGTGTTTAGAATTCTTTTTCTTTTGCTGCCACTTACATCTGCTGTATTAAAGCAAGTCTAGTTACCTCCCAGATTTCAATCATGTACCAAGTATTTTGTTTATTTCTCATTTTAGTAAAAATTGCATTTTCCTGTTCTCTAAGAAATAGACTCCTTCATGTAATATCAAGGTTTTCTCTCAGTTCTATCTCTGAATCATTACTTTCTTCCATGAGTTTTCTTTTGTATATTTGTGAGAACGTTAAAGGAAATAAGGGAGAAGTCCCCCCCCACACTCTTGGTTTTCCTTTTGGGACCTATCTTTGTGTTATTCATACTACAATTTTTAACATATGTGTTAGTTTATCTTAATTTTTATTTTCGTAGTGAATAAGAGCTATGACTTTTGAGTCAAAAAGACCTACATTTGAAATCTGGCTTTGACCCTCTTTTGGATATATGACTTTGGGCGTGTTACTTAACCTCTGTAATCTCTGGAGGTCCCTTCCTATAATATAGTGTTAATAATAGTATCTACATCATATGGCTGTTGTGAGGATTAAATGTGCAAATGCATTTAAAGTGCTGAGCAGAATACTGTACACAAAGGCAACACAAATAATTGCCTGAATAACAAAAATAGTTATAATAATAATAATTAAGTGGATTATTAGTGAGGGATGTTAGTCAACATTCATTAAGCACAGATTTTTATTCTAAGCTAAACTAAAAGAATACCTAGAGGAAGACAGTTGCTTCTTCAATGTCTTTCAGTCTAATTAAAATTTGATCTTTTCATATAAAGATATTAAACATAGAGAAAATTCAGGAATAAGAAAGAAATCTTCTCAGATGATTAAGAGACCTGTTACCTTGTCTGATTTCAGATTCTCAATAATTACTATTGTTAAAGTACTCTTTTCTTTGTCTACTAGGAGAAAATGAGGAAAGTAGAAGAGATTGTGAAAGATCATCTCATGTATTTAGATGCAGTCCAGGAATTCACTGATTGGCTGCATTCAGCAAAGGAAGACCTTCATCGGTGGTCAGATATGTCTGGAGATTCATCAGCCACCCAGAAAAAATTATCTAAAATTAAGGTCAGAAAATGGACAGATTTTTATTACTTCATTCTTTCATCTGTTCTTGAGTATCACACACCTGTGATAAAGGTTCTGTAGATAAGATTTTTTATTTAAGATGTTTTCTTCCTATTTTCCATTTGTTGGTATTTATTACCTTGCCCTTAAGCAAGAGAAAAAAGGGAATTTAAAACACTTTACACTTGTGAGGAAAATAGAACATTGTCTGTAGATGCTTCTGTATGCAAATGTGCTGATTGCTATAGCATCAAAGCCTAAGAAATATGCACCAGACTAGTGGGCTGACAAAACCAGATACTATTTTCTAGCACAGTGGAAGAAAAGTTTATGAAGTAAGTTGGTTAAGCGCATTTGAATAATAACTGGGAAATGCCATTCACTTGTTTTATTCTGCCTTCCTAGCCAATAGCACAACAACATAATGGAAGACAGTACTTTAAAGGGCATTAAAACGATCACCTAGTTACTGCTTATAAGGGCAACTTAAAAAACCGAAATTCATATATATGAGGGAGCTGGAACAAGTATATTTCTAGTTACTTGAATATTAAATTGCAATAATTTCCCCTCTGTGGAAATAATAGATTTTAATATGAAAACTAGGCAGTGATGAAATCCTCAGTTGTTTAGTTATAGATGAGGAAATGCTGGAATGCGTAGTATAATTGTGATCAGGAATGTGATAGCTGGAAATCAGAACATAAAAATAATAGTTGATGATAACAATAATAACTATATTTTGAGGATTTACTTTTAAATGTCCGGAGAGTATTATCTTACTTAAATCTTACAATGACCACATAGGTTTTAAATGAGATAATCACATAAAGCCACTTCTTAAATTACCTGTGTGATTCCCTAGAATACTTTAATTTATTCCTCACTAATATTTTGATTTATCCATCCATTCATTCATCCATCCATCCATCCATTTATTCAGCCAGGGTTGTGCAGTCCTCAAGGCACCTGCAGTGTAGGAGGGAATGATGATGCACAAACTGATGTTTACAAAATAATACCTCAAATGTAATGATAGCTCACAAGACTTTTCAAGTTCAAGCTCTAGAATCAGACCCTGATGCTGCATCTTGTCTCTGCTGCTTTTCTAGCTGTGTCTTTGGGCAAGCCACTTGATGTCCTTAAGCCTCTTTCTTAGTTGGCAAAATAATAATAACAGTAGTACCTGCTTTACAGAGTAGTTCTGAGGACTAATTTAGGTCATGCGCATAAAGCATTTAGCAACATAGAACACGATAAGAAAAGTGGATTTCGTAAATGAGTGATTTAATTGGCTATAGAGTGACAATGTGAGAAAAGTCAAAGGTGATGGTCAGGACTTTACTTAGAGTCAGCAGAGTTGTCTCCACCTGAGGAAAACAAGTTCATGCAGAGGAGACGGGTTACAGAGGAGATGGCTTACAGAGGAAGGATGAGGTGTTCAGTGTGAACAGGTGGATTTGAACTGCCAGCTGGTGACGTCCGGGAGGTAGTTGAATGTTCAAGTCTGAATTTTAGATTAGGAAGCTGGATTGAAGACACAAGTTGGAATGATCAGCACACAGTTTGTAGTTGAAGCCACCAGAGTGAATGAAACCAAGACCTACGTATAAAGCAAACAGAATGATGCGCACAGGACCAAAATCCAGGCATTATCAATATTTAAGGGGCCTCAGAGGAGAATTTGAAAGGGAGAGGGAGAAAAGAGAGAAGAACTAATCATGAGAGGGGAAAGGATAGTGTGGTGCCACCAGGGCCCCTGGTGGAGGAGGTGGTCACCATCACAGAAACATCATGAAGTGGCCATTAAGAGGAGGACTAATGACAGGACTTCCCTGGTGGTCCAGTGGTTAAGACTCCATGCTTCCACTTCAGGGGGCGTGGGTTCGATCCCTGGTTGGGGAACTAAGATCCCACATGCCACACTGCCAAAAAAATTAAAAAATAAAACATAAATAAAATTAAATTAAAATAAAAGAGGAGGACTAACGAATGCCCCCTGAACTGGGCAGTTAGGCTGCTTGGCTACCACCAAGAGCCATTTCCACAGTCAGGTCAGGAGAGAAACTGGATGACATGGATTGGGGAGTGAAGAGTAGCGTAGAAAACCAGATAGCAAGGATGAACTCATGTTCTGAGATGTCGATATAAGAAAAGCAAGGAAATTCTTTTACAAAGGCTGCTTTCTGGGTTGCCAGATGCTCTTTTTCTGAAATGCTTTTATACAATACTTCAAAAAATATAGAAAATGTGGGAGGAGCTGGCAGGAAGAAATTGCAGTTTGGGAAGGAGAATATACAGCCTGATGGAGGTTGTCTATCAATGTCCAGGTCAGGCCTGAGTGTAGGCTGGTGTGTGTGTGAGGAGGGACCTTGGAGAAAGTCAGGTAGCACCTCCTCTGTCCTTCAGTGTCAACCCTCCTCACCCCCAGCAGCAACCAAGAATAGGCAACTTCAAAGCCAAACGTGTGTGTGTATGAGGGTGTGTTATGTGCATATAATATGCTTTTACAGTTTAAATACAAGATGGGGAAATACATGAAAAAGTCATTTCAGACCACTTTTAAATGATGATATCCTTCTTCAAAATCTGGATGAGTGGAATTAGTGATTGCAAATATTGAAGTATCCCAAGGTCATGCAAAGAAAACTGGGATAATGCCTTAGAGAGTATTTTGGGAAACTGATTTTTCATAGTAGATACCCTCCGAACTCACAGAGGAAATTCGAAATCACTCACAGAGGAAAATTATAAGTATTTAAATCCAATAGTTATACCTAGCTCTTTTCAAAAAGTTATTTTCTTCATCAAATCACTACTTACCGCATGCATTGATAAACAAAAAAGACTTTTAGCGTCCTACTGCCGAGAAAAGGGTGATGAATGTGTATATAAATGCTAAATGTGTATAAGGATTTCATAAGATTGTACTTTGGACTACTATATAAATACTTTCAAATGATCTATACTAAAATGTGGCTCTCGTATATACTTGTGAGAAGTTATATCTATTTCAAGCTAATCTAATGAAATGTGAACTATATTATATAGATTAGCTAAGATATAGTTGTGTTCAACATAATTTGTTAAACATGCTTCATACTTAATACCTCTATTTTTCCTATACTTGTTAATTTGTAATTGATTTTCTTCTGGAAGTTTTTTTTTTCCCCTAATAATCATCTTTTCCTTCTATTTAATCCAGGAGCAAAGTCATAATTTTGTATTAATACTAACAAAATCCTGGCTTTGGCAATAAATATGTAAATATATAAACATCCGCATAGATTCTGTAAAAGAATCTATTCTCAGAAAGAAATGCCACTATTTTACCTAATCAACAATTCATATTTTAATTTTATCTTGTTATCTTTTAGAATATTTGTGTGCTTTAAGCCTAAAAGTTACAGTTAAACTGTTAAATTTCTAGTGAGGTTTTTAAAAGTAAAAATAATAGTAATTAATGAATGCTGTCTAAAGGTTACTTTGAACTTTTGATTAAGTATGTCTGTGAATTATTTATTTTAGTTACTATAAAAATGTTTACTTAACGTACTGAAGTATTTGAAATCGAGTAGGGCTTATTCTTTTTTTGTGATGGGTTAGCTTGATTCCTAGTGGAACGGAAGTGTGGTTTAAGCCACCATCTCGGGGAAGAAAATGGAAATGGGGTAGAGACATGAGCAGAGCACAGTTCTTCTGCAATCCTTGTTCACTTGTCTTGACGTCAACTTAGGGGAAAAATAGGATTCACACATTTACAGGAGCAATACACCACAGGCGAATATTTAAATCACTAACAAAATAGTTTCACATATTCAAACAATGCCTGATTTCAGGGCCCCTCTTTAGTCTGTTTCAGGATGTTGTGGCTTCCTCAACTCATTTGGCCACAAACCTGGGCACTCACAATGATAATTCTCTGCTATTATGACTTAGGAGAAGGGGGATGAATTGATGCCGGTTCCTTGTAGAGCACTTGCTAAAACTTCCTAGCAGGACAGGGTCCCCCTCTGTACACATTTGGAAACTTGCAGCCCAAGTGACTCAGAGCCTTCTCGGTTGCCGTGGTGATATTCCATTACAGGAGCTGTTGGATTCCAGAGAGATTGGTGCAAGCCGCCTAAGCAGAGTCGAGTGGCTGGCCCCTGCAGTGAAACAGAACACAACTGCCAGTGGCTGTGAGCTCTTGGACACGGAGATGCAGGCCCTGCGTGCAGACTGGAAGCAGTGGGAAGACAGCGTTTTCCAAACTCAGACTAGCTTGGAGAACCTGGTTAGCCAAATGGCCCTTTCGGAGCAGGAGTTCTCAGGCCAAGTGGCTCAGCTGGAGGAGGCCCTGGGACAGTTCGGTGCCCTCCTGACAAGCTGGGCTCAGCAGTTAGCCCTCCTGGAAGGCAGGAACACAGATCAGGAGCTGGTGGAATGCTGGCAGAAGGGCCGGGTAAGTTGGCTTCCTGTTTTCTGCTTGTGGTTCTGCTCAAATGTTTGTTTGCCGCTCCTTGTTGCTAAAAAATCCTTGCTAACTAAGAACATGCAACATTCAGACTTGGAAAAATAAGTGTTTACCTAACTAAATTTGTGAAGCTGATCTGTTTCCTTTTCTCGTAAATCAAACCATTGTAAAAATACAGACATAAGGGAGAGGGAGTTTTTAGCTACCGTAAGAAGCATTTACTGTAAGTGGAAATATTTTACTTTCCTTCGTATGGTGTAAGAGTTTGTAATATTGTGTTCAGCCATTCAGTCTGAAAAAAATGGCCTGTGGGCACAGGCATAAATAGACCGAGAGTCATAGCTGTTTTCCTGCCAGGGAATTATCTCTAACAATTAAATGATTGAATTTATAGCTTTGAAAGAAACGTTTGGTAATCTCCTAAAGCACAACTCATAGTTTTCCCCCATTAGCTCTCCTGTGTGTGGATTTGACAGCTGTGCTTGAATTAACCCGTTAACAGAACTCCTAGCCATGCTCACCAGTTGCCTTGTGGACTTTTTCTGTTTTAAACTAATTGCTGCTCTTTCAGAATGTGAGGAAGGGAAACATAAAAGGAAGAGTGAAGAATGGGCAGAAGCCTGAAGTCTTCTTTCTTTTGCTGTTAAATAGTATCACGGAAAGCCTTTCGATATCTGCAGTTTTATAGTGCTCTGAATCGTGGATGTCCTTAAAAGGAAGTTTAGTATAAACTTCTCTGTTTCTATTTATGTTATAATCTTTTCAAAATAGCTTCAGCCAGTATTGTAGTAAGTCATGTAGTATTTCCAACATTGTCTTGTTTTAAATCAAGTATTTGAACTATAGCACACCACAAAATAAAACTTTATAATCATCTCTTTATACTATTTTATTTATAATGTTTCTAGGTTTTTTGTTTGTTTCTTTGTTTTTTTTTTTTTTTCTGATCCCTTTCCTATGCTTTAGGTTTAAGCCCTAGAATAAAGCACAGAAAGCAGTTCTGTGAAACAGGGACAAGGAAGTTGGGAATTGTCCCATGTGGTCAGTATTATTCACTCTGATATCAAAAAAATCATTTATAATGTTTTTAGTTCTTTTTTGCTTCCCTCCCTTTCTCTTCCACTAGTATGAATGAAATTTTTAGAAAAGAAAGATTTGGGTGTGTTTAGATTACATTACTGTTCTACCATGTTTTCAGTGATACTATTAGTGAAAATAATAGGTGAATCCTATAAAAAATGCACAGGATAATGCAAAAGTGAATATGGACTTTTAATTGTACTAGTAATTCAAAGCTGACAGCCCTCTGCTTAAATCTACTTCCAGATTTGGCTCCAACGTTCATACTTTTGATGACAGTACTACATTGCCTCCCAATATTCAGATTTTCTTTTCTTTCTAATAACGCTATTTTGGAGATAACATTATGCTGTACATCTTAAACTTATACAGTGCTGTGTGTCAATTATATCTCAATAAAATGGGGAGAAAAAATAAATGAAAAATAAAAAATAAAAACGGAGATAATAAATGTTCTTACCACAAAAAAGGAAATGGTAATTATGTGATGGGATGGAAGTCTGAGCTAATGCTCTGGTGGCAATCATTTTGCAATGTATACATGTATCACATCGACACATTATACACCTTAAATTTATCTACAACGTTGTATGTCAATTATATTTCAATAAAGCTAGGAAGACATTTTAATTAAAAAAAGAGAGATAATACTTCCATTACTATGAATACATAGGAAAAGTTTTACAAAATAATGGATTTGCCAGGGTTCTTTGGCATTGTTTTGCTGTAAGGGAGGGCTTGTCATTGTTGAAAATCATAATAGTCACAAGCCTTCACAAGTGTTTACTTTCTCTTCTGCAATTAAGTGATGAGCCTCAAGAAATCCTTTAAAAAACAAAAATGGACCATCATCTATAAACTATATTAAATCATGTTGCAAAATATCTTGTTCACTCTGTTTGCAAAACTCATATTTTTTAATATCCACTAGGTTATTAGTGTTAGAAATTTAGCAATTTTATTAACCGGTATAACCTCAAGGAAAAAAGACGCATTCTAGGACTTAACTGAAACAGAAGTATATGAGCTGATATTTATAAAATGAAAGACTCTGCTACAATGCTTTAATCTATCATGAAGTTTAGAAAAAATGTTTAGTATAAAGATTTGGTCAAAAGCTTTTCACTTTTCATATCATCTAATTTATAAATGACCACTTTGAATCTCTGGTTCTTTTTACTTTTTGGTATATGGTAAATTTCTTTAATTGTTATAATGTTCTTCCTTAAATAAATGGTTCAGTGTGGTGTAAAATAGTAGTTAGTATTTTAGTGTTTGGAGTTTTGGAGAGAAACTTTCTAGTTACTATTTGTGAATTTTATAAATAAAAATATTTTAGACTCCTCTATGGCCCAGCCACTAAGCTAAGTAATGGATTTTAAAACGAAGAACAGCATCCCTCCTCTCAGAGTCACAGTGTAGGTGGAAAGGCCAACAAACTCAAGACCATTGGGGACTGTGGATTGCGATGAGTGCCAACAAAGTGTTGTGTGTCCTCGAAATAAGCCCCTAAGAGGTGGGACAGAGGGCAGAGAATCCTTAGAAGAGCTGTGATTTGAGCTGAGCCTTGAGGTGTGATTACATATTGACCAGATGCGTGAGGTGGAGGAACAGCATCAAGATCCAAAATTACTGAGGAATGAGAAAACACAGAAGAGACAACTAGAGAACAGGATTCACATTAAGAGAACACTGTGCCATTCTAGAGAGTAAATGGGGTCTATGAGAGTTGAGAAGCAGAAGAAAAGAGATAACTGAACTGCTTAAAAGAGTTGAGACATAGAATAGACTAGCCCTCGTTTCTCTTGTATGGAGTGAGAAGGGAAATGGGCAAGGCCAAGATGATGCTTAGTTTTCTGATTCAGATCAGTGGGAGAACAGTGGTGCCATTTTCTAGGATGAGGGATACCACACAGACCTACTTTGTTGAGAGGCATGGTTTTCCTACAAATCTAGGCCAGGTCTTGATAAATATCTCTGAGAATAATAATAGTAACAGCAACAGCTATCTGAGTAGTTACTCAACTTCTTGCCCCTCCTCCTTAATTTTTTTTTTTTTTTTACCTTGGCGATACTATTATCCACATAGTCCCACTTAAATAACCTGCTGTCTTTACTAATTAGGCACCTGGTGTGCCAGGAATTGTACTAAGTATTTGACACTGGTGATCTCATTTGCTTCTTGTGACAAGCTATAAGAAGAAAGCTCTGATTGCAAAGCACCTTGTGTAACTCAGTAGACCATGGCCTTGATTTCAGAGGTGCACTTGTCAAATCTCAACACTTTATTTTGGATTAAGTATTCACAGTACTGTGATTATTCACGTCTCTCTCTCTCGTTTGTTAAACTGTGAGCTCTTCAAGTACAAAAATTATACCATTTTGGGAGTGCCAGAATCCAGCAAAATGACTGGCACATGCCAGACATTTAGCAAATATTTGATGACTGTATGAATGAAACTATGAACTGAATAAATTGCTAGTTAAATTAGGCCTCTGGAATGTAATAAATTCTTAATATGAAAGTTAACCATACAAACTACATAAAACCAGTTGCCTTATGTATTTTTTAATCCCAAATAAGTATTGCTTTGCTTTGAAATGATTTCTCTTCACCTTCACCTCACACCAACAATATTCATACACATCTTCCAATGGCCTAGGTAGACTGGGGTTTTTTGCTTTTTTTTTCTAAACAATTTAGGCTATTTTTGCTTTTCTTTTTCTTGTCCCACTTTAAGTTACTTGACCACTTGATCAGTTGACTACCCAGTAACATTGGATGCTCAAGTGACTATCCATGCCTTGAAAAGGATGCAGATTAACCAAGTGCTATTATATGCCTTGGGGAGTCCTGAAAATAGGTCTCATTTCTTTACTGAATCTACTGTGTTGGTTTTTCCCTCACTAATAATTTATTATGTGATTTATGCATGTATACTATGAGGATGTGGAAATTACCCAGTTTAAATGCTTGTTCCTCTGTCTTGTTATTTCCTAATAGGAGATACTGGATGCTCTACAAAAAGCAGAGCCTCAGACAGAGGATCTCAAGTCTCAGCTGAATGAACTTTGTCGTTTTTCCAGAGACCTGAGTACATACAGCAGAAAAGTTTCTGGCTTGATTAAAGAATATAATTGGTGAGCGTGAACCTTACTGGTATTCAAAATATTTTCACACAAATAAGAAGCCAGAGGTTTGTTTATTTTAAGTTGTGAGTTCAGTAATAATATAAATTAATTAATCTTAAATACATTACCAAATGGCGTGAGGGCATACTCAGGACTGTTGACTCTGTTGAACATTATTTTAATCTACTTTATCATTTTTTTCCTCCCATTAAATGTTTCAAATCATGGTTTTAGTCTTTGTTTGCAAGCATCCAAGGGCTGTCAGAATAAAGAACAGATTTTACAGCAGAGATTTCAAAGAGCCTTCAAGGATTTCCAGCAGTGGTTGGTTCATGCAAAGATCACTACAGCTAAATGTTTTGATATACCTCAAAGTATTAGTGAAGTTTCAGCAAGTCTTCAGAAAATACAGGTAAGAGTGTGATCAATTAATTCTAATAATGGTGATGGGAATTCCCTGGCTGTCCAGTGGTTAGGACTCCGCGCTTCCATTGGAGGGGGCACGGGTTCAATCCCTGGTCGGGGAGCTAAGATCCCACAAGCCTTGCAGCCAAAAAAACCTATCCAATAATGGTGCTTAAGTGGTTTTAAAATGTGCCTCTAGATCTTTATAAGCATATTAAAGTTTGGCTTTCATTTCAGGTAAATCCCTGCTTGAAACAATTGATGTGTATGTGAAAAGAAACTAGTCCATTGATCTAAATGCATGCTATTTTTATATATTAATAGGGATTTAGGAAATAATAAAAGCTCTCTGTATGTGACAAGCACCGTGCCTGAGCACTCTAGGCAGATTTTCTCAGTAATTTTCACAATAACCATATCAGTTACATAAGATTATTATTAGATGTTATACATACATAATACAATAATACATAAAGTATTATTGTACAAATAGGGTAAGAGAACCTTAGTCATTTAATATATACAATAAAAATTGTTTATTTCTTTTCTTTGATTATATTGAGAAATAAGTAGTAAATTCAATGGATAAAGCATTTTATTATGCCTAATCTCTTACCCTTTTCTTTATAGGAATTTTTGTCAGAAAGTGAGAATGGACAGCACAAGCTAAACATGATGCTTTCTAAAGGAGAATTTTTGAGTACTCTATTGACCAAAGAGAAAGCTAGTGGCATCCAGGCTAAAATTGCAACTGCAAAAGAAGATTGGAAAAATTTTCATTCAAATCTCCACCAAAAAGAATCTGCCCTAGAGGTATATTATAGCCAACGACGTGGATATGTTCTGTGCTGTTTGTTGCTGTTGCTGTCATTGTAGTTACAATACAGTGTATTGTATTCAATACCTCCAAATACCCTTGTTAATTATTTTGGTCATCCCTCTCTGAATATTAATAGATAACTGGATGACTCTAAGAAACAGCTCAGTGTTGAAGTGTGAACCTCACTGAGGAATTTGATAGCTTCTTGCACGGTAGGGGCAGTTATCACAGGCTTGCCCATGCACCATCCCACCAGGAACAACTGATTTTACTTTTAGGCAATATCACTTAATTTTTCATTTGAAATCCCTCAATTTAAGAAGTTGTCCTAAGAGAATTGAACAGAAATATCCATGTAAGGCAATGCTATGGCTGAGATGGTATACCTAATGCACATATCAGGTAGTAGGTTTTTGGAGCTCAGTATGCAAAGAGACAATGGTTATTTTATTTTATCCAGAGACAGCATAAATTGAATTTATTATAATCATAACATAATTTCTGCCACAGTGCAATTATATTGTTCTTGTGATCATCTGTTTTGTGTGCCAACTCTTCTCTGAGAGTAAAATTGTGAGGCACGGAGAGTATTCTTTTCCCTTTTAAAACAACACTTCCTAGCAGAATAGAGCCTTGATTTAATTATGGCCATAATTAATGCAGGATGGAAATAACAATAAAAGAGAATTAATATCTGGAAAGAGAAAATGCGTGTTTCTTCAATTCTTCCCTAACCAGAGATCATTGTAATTCTCCTTTGTAATGGTGGCTATTCTTTCATGGTAGGCATCCTCCATTTAATAGAGAGTCATAACCATTGTGCAGGGATCATTAATGCAGTGTGGCCTGAGCTGTGAAGCATCTGCTGTGGAGGGTAGTACTGTACATCTAGCACAGATAGTGAGGTTACCTAGCTCAAGAGATGTCCAGGAGTAGATGGGTAAGTCAGAAATCGCCTGACTTCCTACTTTTCTTATTTTTCTTCCTTCCCTCCTCCCTTTCTTTTCCTTCCTTCCTTCCTTCCTCCCTTCCTTTTCCTCCCTTCCTTCCTCCCTTCCATTTCCTTCCTTCCTTCCTTCCTTCCTGTCTTCTCTCCATGCTTCCTTCCTTTCTATTAGGAATACACACATATTAACACCTATTGTGTTCCAGGCACTATGTTACGAATACAAAAGGATTAGTCTTTTCTCATTCCTCAGGGAATTCATTTTCTGAAGAGGGAAACAGTATATAAAGAGATGGTTGCAATATAATATAGGTATGCTCAGGAGATGGTAATCCCTCAAAGAAGGATGCAACTAACTCTATTTGGAGAAGTCAAGGAAGGTATCCAGAAAGGCGACATTCTAACTGAACCTTGAAGGCTAAACATTCTTCGAATTGGCCGAAGCCGATGTGCATTTCAGGTAGAAGGAACTGAGTGTGCAGGGCCAGGGTGTCATGAGTGTCAACTCTGAATGGGGGACTTTGAGGGGTTTGACATTCACGTAAGATTTTTGTGGGAAAAGCAACAAAGATAAGACCGGAGATGACACTTAGGGCCAGATAGTGAAATGTCTTGCATACTAAGCAATTTGACCTTGACTCTTGGCCAGAATTCCTTATCTGAACCCCAGAACAGGATTTATTTTCTCAATTTTCACAAGGATGGAACATAACCCATACCATTCTAGGTACATAGAAGAGAGATTAATTCATTACATACAATGGATACTTTAGGATACTAGGGCTTAATTCTAGGGTTGAGAAAGGCTGAGTGAGGAACCTACTGATCTTTAAGCTGGAGATAAACATGTCAACTCTCTGGCTCCAGTGTAGACCAGAATGGCGAATAATAAGTAGCTGGAAGACCAGGGAAAGCTTTTCATAATGGTCCAGATGAGAGAGACAAGAGCCTGAATTAAAGAAATGATAAGGGATAGAGCTTTATCTCTAAAAGAAAACATAACAGGATTTGGTAAAGAATTCAATGAGGGACCCCGGGAAGGAGAAGTTAGGTTTAAGTCTTTGGTTTCTAGTTCAGAAGATGGCATGAATGGTGATGCCATTAACTGAGACATGAATATGACAGAAAAAGTAGTTTGGGAAGGGATAGAAAAATTAATTCAATGTAATATATGTTAAATTTTATGGGCCTGCAATATACTCAGCAGGTAATGGCCAGGAAAGTAGCAGTGAAGGTGAGTGCAAAGTTCAAGAGAGAGGGTAGAGCTGTCAAAGCAGTGAGAGTGAATATTTACCAGTCACTGTTGAAGACACTTAACATATATTAATGTGTTTAATCCTCATAACCATTCTCTGAGGTAGAGACTCTTATTTCTATTTTATGGATGAGGAAATTAAGGCAAAAGGTGCTTAAATAATCTACCAAGTTCTCACAGCTAGTAAGTGTTGAAGACAAGGTGTAGACCCAGGCACTCTGACTTGAAGTGCTGTATGAATACAGTTCTGTAAATGGAAGGCTTTAAGGCTTTGTAGGTGGTCACTGAAGCCATTGGAGAAATAACAGGAAAATTATGCAGAGTGAACATTTGGTGGGAGGCCTGTACAACCCCAAGGACAGGAAGCGTATGAGGAACATTAGGAATTGTTCGACTTAGTATCAAGCTGTCTTTATTCCTGTGCCCCAGGCCCCTTGCTCAGGCCCTCTGACTTTACTACTTGGATGAGGAACCCAAACTTTTTACATGAGATCTCTGAGCCCCTACTGCTCAGTCCCCTGTCTTTGTAGCACTAATTCCTGATCATGGTCCCCAGTTTTTCCTTTAGTGGCCCCATGAGACTCCAGTGGCAGGAAAATGGAAACACCTTGAATTTATAAATTGATTTAATTATTCAACAAATATTTGTTGAACGTCTTCCATTTGCCAAGGACTATTTTAAGCTCTGGAGATACAGCAAAGAATAAAACAGAATAGAACTCCTGCCCTCATGAAGCTTACATTTTAGTAGAATACTCCAGGAGTTATCCTGGTATCTTACATTTGTGAAGCACTTTTAATTTTCCAAAGCATTCCCAGCTACCATCTCCCTAAGAGGTGACTATGGCAGCATGACTGTCCCCACATTGTAGACACCAGATCGGATACATATGGAACCTTGAGCCATTCTCCCAGGCTCCTGCAGTTCTTGCCACATAGATTTTTAAGCTAACCTTTGTGGATTTGCTCTTTGACAGTTCTACGCAAAGCTCTGATTTAAATTTAAATTTAAAATCCTTTAGTGCTGGGCTTCCCTGGTGGTGCAGTGGTTGAGAGTCCTCCTGCCGATGCAGGGGGCGCGGGTTCATGCCCCGGTCCAGGAAGATCCCACATGCCGCGGGGTGGCTGGGCCCCTGAGCCATGGCCGCTGAGCCTGCGCGTCTGGAGCCTGTGCTCCGCAACGGGAGAGGCCACAACAGTGAGAGGCCCGCGTACCGCAAAAAAAAAGAAAAAAAAAAAGTAGAACTTAAAAACCTCTAAAAGGTTGTTTACAAATTAGCCTGGTGCCAAGGTGAAGGATAGAAATTTCCAGACACTGGGGACAGGAAAAGAAGGGGAGATGGGTGGGGAGGTCAGGTTGTGGTGAGTTTTGAATGCCAAGTGAAGACTCTGGACTTGTTATTAACATTTGTTTTTCTTTTTTTTTTTTTTGGTCCCTAACACTATTTAAAACCTCATAGAATCTAAAGATCCAAATGAAGGACTTTGAAGTAAGTGCTGAGCCTGTACAGGACTGGCTGAGTAAAACCGAGATGATGGTGCGTGAAAGCAGCAATCGCCTGTATGATCTGCCAGCCAAGAGGCGGGAACAGCAGAAGCTGCAGGTGATCAGCCCCTCAGCCCGTCTGGCCATCCCCCATCTACCATGCATTCAGATCACAGGCGTGCAAGCACCCTGGAGTTAGATTTTGCTGTCCTGAGATAGAGTGCACCCGTCCCCAATTTCAGATGTCCTGTTTTCCAGCTTTCCTTTGAGGTGTGATTTGTCCGGTCCTGTAGTCCACACTGTGTGTAGCTTGGAAATAATAACGCGCCTTCGGGGCACACCTATTACTCGCCTGTGTTTGTTTCCTTGGTCTTGGGGCCGAAGCTTTGTCTGCGATGTGCTCTTCCCCAGCCTCTTAATAGTGACTTGCTTGTGCTTTTCAGTCAGTCCTTGAGGAAATAAACTGCTACGAGCCTCAGCTCCACAGGCTGAAAGAGAAAGCTCAACAGCTGTGGGAGGGCCAAGCGGCCAGCAGGAGCTTTATGCACCGAGTGTCACAGCTGTCTTCTCAGTATCTAGCTCTAAGCAATTTAACAAAGGTAACGCCTGCCATGTGCTGTGTGTGAGTGTGGGCCCCAGCTCGCAGAGCTGGGGTCCGGGAGCCTGGGGCCCCGGGACAGGGCTGAGGCGTGTAGGTGCTCTCCCTAGCCTTGCAAGCCCAGCCAAACATTTGTTCTGCCTCATCTCAACATGCTTGTCTGAAAAGAGCAAAGGAGGTTTCAAACACTAAGAGACTTCCCATCTCTATGATTGCACAGAATATTCCCTTTAATTCTGAAGAGGTATGTTCTCCAGAGCTTTTGTCTTGAAGACTCAAAGCATAAACATAAGGCAGCATTCAGAGTATCGTGTCTAAAGATACGCAGATTAAATTACTTTAGAAAAACAGGAATTCAAAGCAGTTTACATTTACTTAGTGGACTACATAGAGTGAGTGGGGGATCATTTTTTCCATTTGTCTCAATTCTTTATATTCATTACATAGTAGTCAAAGATGTGTTGATTGAGAGTTTCAGCTCAGATTCTAGAGCAGAGCTCAAAATTGGCAATGATTCCTATAACTCATTAAAGCGCTTTTCTAACAGCTTAGAAAAAAAGTAAATGGGATCCCACAGTGACCTCACTTAGAGCATTCAGCAGACCCATCTTGAACTTTGTAGGGCCAGCCTACCTTGAGCTTTATGGCCTTGTAACATTTGTTCCCTATATTTCCCTTTTGTATTTCAGACCTGAGAATGTAGGGAACCTGCTGTAACTTGGCTTTGCCTGTTTTAGTGTGGGCTTACTCCTGACCTGCTGTTTGCATCCCCAATAGAACATCATTGAGACAGCCAAATAGTATAGGTGCTGGAGTAAAAGAGTCTGTGTTTACACCAATGTTTTTTACTTTTTTTGTCTTTAGAAAATCTGGCACATATCTGAAATTAGAATAAATGAAAGCCTTCTTTCTATTCCTTTGTATTTATTTAGATACCAAAAAATCAATAGATACTCAAATGCTTTAAGAGCTGACAATTATATTCATAAAATCTTCACTGTTGGATATAAGCTTTTTTTTTTGCGGTACGCAGGCCTCTCACTGTTGTGGCCTCTCCCGTTGCGGAGCACAGGCTCCGGATGGGCAGGCTCAGAGACCATGGCTCACGGGCCCAGCCGCTCCGCGGCATGTGGGATCTTCCCTGACTGGGGCACGAACCCGAGTCCCCTGCATCGGCAGGCGGACTCTCAACCACTGTGCCACCAGGGAAGCCCAGATATAAGCTTTAATAAATAAAACCACATTTACGGTCCCAATTTAGGGATATTACAGAATCTCAGATAATTGTTTTTTTAGAACTGGCTACAATGTAGGTCATGTGGGTATGTGGTATCAGCTGAGCCACATGTGATCGTGTAAGAGCAGAAACTACCTCAGTGGGCTTCCCAGACAAGGTGTGAGGAAGACATTAATGAAATTTCTAGAAAATATCCTAATTGTCGTAAAGAAGAGTAGCGAGTAAGCCGAGGGACACTAAATTGTCATTGTAATTTTTCTGCTTCTTGACCCAATTATTCTCATATTTGTACTCTTTAGAAAGCTATTTCACATCTCATAGATTCATCCAGCCTTGCATCGTATCTGTGAGCACATGGACCTATGGCTGATTGCAGTTATTTGGAGCAAAGGGTTAGCTTTACAATCTGAGTAGCTTCAGGATGTGAAGTCTCTGTGGAAGGGACAACCGGAAAATGATTTCTGTCATTTCCAGGAGAAAGTGTCAAGACTGGACAGAATTGTTGCAGAACACAATCAGTTCTCCCTCGGGATTAAAGACCTGCAAGACTGGATGACAGATGCGGTCCACATGCTGGATTCTTACTGCCACCCGACCTCTGACAAGAGCGTGCTGGACAGCAGGATGCTCAAGCTTGAGGTGTGCCTTCTACGAGAAATGTCTCTAATTTACAGAATTTGTTTTTCTCAAAAGTTCTCGAGTTTCTGTCTGTCTGGTATGATAATGTCACACCCTGTCCATGAGAAATCCAAGAATGCTCCGTGGATATGATCCTGTTTGCATAGGGAGGCTTTGCCTAAGCACTCCTGAATCGATTGAGCTCAGATATACTCAGTCATAAATACTTTACAAAAATTAAAATAAAATAAGGAAATTTTCTGGCAGTCCAGTGGTTAGGACTCTGTGCTTTCATTGCTGAGGGCATGGGTTCAATCCCTGGTTAGGGGAATAAGGTCCTGCAAGCCGCATGGCATGGCCAAAAATATAAAAAAATTTTAAAAAAATTAAAAAATAACAACCCCAAAATGGTTACTTGCTTGATATAGCCAGTTAAGAGGCTAGTTTCAAATTATATCACAGGCACATTTCTTCTGAGAAATACTTGTTTGAAACATTTTATCGGGCAAAACCTTTCCCATCTTGTTCAACTCACTTGCCTGCCTGTATCAGTTAGTCTGTTCTTCTCCCATCACAAGATATTAGTTCTGTGTTAGTTTACGTTTGTGATAAAACAATCATTCTGCATTCATTCACCTGTCATTTATACACTGGGTGTCTTCTGGGAGACTGGCATTGTGCCTTGATACCAAAGATTCAAAAAATGAGTAAAATATGGTCATTGTCCTCAAGGATTTCATTGTCTGAGGCTAGAGGCTGAAACACAGAAGACAGTAATAATAATTACGGTGCTATGGACACACAGAGGAGTGGAGCTGGGCAAGGGGCATCGGGTTAGAGTTGAGGCAGCTTTCTCAGAAAGCCTGATACCTCAGCAGAGATTTCAGAGTGGGACCAAAAGAGCAAAAGCTGAAGAAAGCCAACAGCATGGTGTGTGAGACGTTACTGGCAGTTCTTTCCTGCTGCAGCAAAAGCCGATGGCCATGACTGGCTGAAACTGAATCTGTAGAGGTTGGCAAGGTCCAGATGAGAGAGAGAGATGAAACTTTACCTTTTAGGTGATAAACACCAGTTTTATAACTTTGAATTCAAAGATCCTTCTTATATAGAAAAAGAAGAGTGCTTGTGAAGAACTTGAAATATATAAATTAATATATAATATGAATTAAGCTATTTCTTTCAATTTGTTGTATGAGAGACCTTAACCTTTATAGAGCTCTTCATCCAGTGACCTTTGAGAATTCAGGAATCCTATTGTCATCTATTTTTCTCTTATTAAAAAACAGTAAAATTAAACTTCAGTGGAAATTAGGGATTATTCAGAGAATAATAATGACCTGAAAGGCCAAGGCCACTCAGGCTGGTGACTGGTTACTGGCACCACCAGCAAGTGACTCTCGTGTCCTCCACCTGATAAGCCTGAGAGACCCGGGGCTCAACCCAACTGCAGATCATCTGCTATCCACAGGGACTCTGAAATATTTAAAGCTAGAAATGTTAAATAAGCAAATGACAAAGGACTTCTGTATGTGCTTTTACAGGCTCTATTATCAGTGAAACAGGAAAAGGAGATCCAGATGAAAATGATAGTGACCAGAGGGGAATCTGTCCTCCAGAATACCTCTCCGGAAGGCATTCCTGCCATTCAGCAGCAGCTGCAGAGTGTGAAGGATATGTGGGCGTCCCTTTTGTCTGCAGCGATTCGTTGTAAAAGGTTAGTGAAGCCGAAGGGCTGCTGTGAAGTCATGGCTAAAAGATCTACAGGATAGCTCAGTAATAGACTGTTCCGGGGTTCTCCCTTTCTCTCTCTCCGCCCCTCGGCCCCAATCTCTTTCTCTCTCTCTATTGCCCTGCTCCGTTATTTTTCCCTCCCTTTCTTCCTTCCTTCCTTTTCTTTTTTCTTCTTGGAACAAAAGAAACTGGCAGGTGCGATCTTTCATTTAGGTTGACCTGCAGTCCTATGTCTGTGTTTTCATAAAACTACATGTTTCTTTGTGTTGATGTTCACTGCTTAAAAAGTCAAAAGATAAATACATGTTTAATCATGTGAAGATATATTAGTTAAAACCAATCAGTTTACTTGGGAAGTAGCCCCAGAAAACACCAGTAGGTGGTGGGAACAACACGTGAGAAAGGGAGGGCATCCAGTAACATGGGCAGCTGGAGCTTATTCCCAGCAGGCGTTGCTGGGAGCCAGTGTAGATAGAGCGTGTCTGGGAATTACCCACAGAGAGCAGGGGAGCTGGAATGTTTGTAAACAAACTGCCATGAGTCAGGCAGGCAGTCGAGGATTGCCTCCAGGGGATGACAATCCCTGGCATTTCTTGCCTACAGTGCCCTCAAGCTGAGAGGGCACCAGGGACCAAAGGATGCCCTCGGGCCAAGAGGGCAAGGAGTTGGCCTTGGACCGGTTGGCAGTGTAGTGCAGGGGTCTGGTCGGAGGGTGGAGCACAGAGTGTCTGCTACAGAAGGGTTCAAGCCTGTTAGTAAAATTAGACACAAATGATTAATGGAGTTAAACATGTAACATCTATATTGAGAGAAGGAAGTGCTTAATTTATCAGTCAGAGAAATCATCAGGTTTTAATAATTAGACCAATTCAGGAAATGTTAGCCTATATCATTTGTGATTTTCTGATATTTAAATCTCATGCAAGATAGTGACTATGCTTGTTCTTGTTCGGTTCTTCCTTCCTTCTTTTATTACTTTTTTTCTCTCCTCTGGATGTTCAACTCAACTCGCTCAGGGCATCTCTCCTGGTTTTGTCTTCAGGCCTCTCCCAGTATCTCGTGTGACCTGGTTACTGACTCCAGGTTTTCTATCCAGTCCCTCTTCTCCACCCGTTGGCCTGGACTTCACTGACCCTTGCTTCTCAAGGCTGTGCTTGCCAGGGACCCAGACTCAGATTTGATAAGCCACAGCCATTCAGCCCCTCTCAAGCCTGCCCCATCCTGATCTATGAACTTCCTGCTGGGGGAGTAGACGGAACCAACACAGTGATAGAGATCAGACAGATTGAATGTACATGGCTTCTCAGTGTAGATTACTGTCCTTTCAATTACCTTTCAGTCAACTTGAAGGAGCTCTTTCTAAGTGGACAAGTTATCAGGACGACGTCCGACAGTTTTCCAGCTGGATGGACAGCGTGGAGGCCAGCCTAAAAGAATCCGAAAGGCAGTACGCAGAAGTGCGGGACAAAACAGCCGCTCTCGGCAAAGTCAAGGTGGGACCTGGATTTCAGATTCCATTTGTTTTCTGACAGGTGCTTCAGAATTGCCATAGTTGTACAGAAATGTGCTCACCTGAATCCTAGGGCTGTCCACATAGGCAAACTCTATTTGAGGGGTTTACTATAATGTCTAATGGCTTCTCAACCCAAACTTTTGTTTGTGGCTATTTTGTTAGTGAGTGAAAATGTCCTCTTCCAGGAAAACCTCATGGACGCGTGTTTTATGATATATTTAAAATTTGGCAACTTGTAATAGCTTTTCATATCTTCAGCCTGCTCATCATTCGGAAGTAAAAGTACTTTCTTTTCTATCACATCCTTTTATATTTCAACTTTTGTATATTTTTCATAATGCTTATATTAGTACAGTACTACATGTAAAGATTAAGAGATGGATGGATAGATTGATGGTAGATAGATAGATAGATAGGTAGGTACTGGAGGTATGTTCTTAAACCTCTTTTTTGCTGATATTAGTATTCACACATAACATTTTGGAAAGCTTTGATTTATTCAATCCAGGGCATATTCATTGGATGGCCTGTTCTACCTAAAACTTATTGTGTCCTAAACAGTACTTATTATCTTCTACCCCAAATCCTTCACACTCCTATATTCTCAGTGTCAGTTCTTTTGTGTCACCCCACACTGAATACCCGAAACTGGGAACCTCGTTTCCCCACACCCTTCTTTCTTACCCCCACTTTGAATTAGGCAGTAGGTCTTGCTGATTGCAGTTCAGAAATGTCTCCTGACTCTAATCCATCCTTTTCCTAAATTGCAACAGCTCACCTCGTCTCTTGTCTCCATCTCCCGTTATCTTCATATAAAGGTGAATGTCTCTCTTTCCTGCCTGAGAGTTCCGTTGCTTTCCACTGTTTACAGTATCATACCAATCTCCCTCCTCTGGTTTGTAAGAATTTTAATAATCTCTTTGCCAGCCTCATTTTGCTCACTCTCCCACCCTCCTTCCACCCTTGTGCCAGTCTTACTGTATTTCTCACTATTTCCTGAATGTGCCACATTAAATGGAATTAAACAATTCCATGCCTTTGCAGAATCTCTTCCCTTTTTCACAAAATACTTTAGCTGTGTCCCGGCATCTGGCAACCTTCTACTTACCTTTCTGAATTAGTTCAGAAGCTATCTTTTCTATGATACCACCACCACCCGAGGCTTAATTAGTTCTTCTGTCCTCTGTTGTTCATATCTCTTTATCAGTTTTATAGAATATGTGCTTACATACCTCTCTCCCTCAGTGGATAAAGATGCTTAATTTTCTTTTTATCCTATGCATTTGGCTCTCTGTGTGACACAGAGCAAATGCTGAGTAAAAGTTATTTGAATGACTAAATGACCTTACGTGACCTATGCCAAATCACTTAACATTTCTGGGTTTGCATGAGTGTTTGCATCTGAAAATTAATCTACTCATAATTATCTACCCATCGTATTGTTATAATGATCTATTGCTTTATTAATTATTCATCTATTCAATAAATATTTACTGAGAACTTGCTACATGCAGGCATTGTGCTCGATTCCAGGTAAATAAAACAGACAAAGGTTGTATTCTGGAGAGGACACCTATACTCATCCGAGAATGCATGAATAAACAAATAATTATAACTGGTGATAAGTGTCCTGAAGAAAAAACTGCATGTTATGAGAGAGAGTCACTGGGACAGGGCAATTATGGACTGCTTGGAGTCAGGGGAGGGGGAGGAGAGACTGGAAAGGCGTCTCTGAAATAGTAGACAGAAGTGATGCCCTAAGGAATTTAGTGCAGAGAAATCAGTCTGGGGAGGAGGTGGGAAAAGAGCATTTCAGATGGAATAATCAGCATGTCCCTGAGGAGGAAGAGAACCTGGCTCAGATAAAAGGGATCTAGAAGAAAGGCTGGGTGTTGCTGGAGCCGAGAATAAATGGATGGGTGCTGCCAGGTGATCTGGCAGAGGGGCCAGGGACCAGATCCTGCACTGCCATGAGTATGCTAGCCTGTGGATTTTCTACTTGATCCTGATGGCCTTGGGAAAATAATCAATGTTTTAAGCTGGGGAGTGACACAATTCCCTTTAGAATCTTACAATCTTTTATCACTCAAGCTGCTGTGTGGAGTGTGGTGGACAAAGGGACTGGGCAGGAACTGGGGGTAGGGAATCTGCCTAGCAGGATATTGCAGAAGTCCAAGTAAAAGGTGATAGCAGCAGGAGCTGGGGGTTTGCAGGAGACAAGAGAACACATTTCAGGATACAGTGAAGAGATAGAACTAACAGGATTTCATCATGGATGGAGGGAGGAAGGGTGACTCCAGTGGTCTGAATTGACCAGCTGGGTGGGAATGGTAGCATTTACTGTTTGAAAAAAGACTGAAGGGGAAGGAGGTTTATTGGTGGCTGGGGAAGGATGGGAATGGAATAGAGCTCAAGAGCCCATTTTTGGACAAATTAAGTTTGAGGTTTCCAAGTCAACTGGAATCAGTATCTCAGAGACAGTTCTGGGCCAGATATCAAATACACCCTCCGACTCATATAGATAGATATAGATATAGATATAGATGGATGGATAGAGTGATCTATCTATCTGTCTACAGATAGATAACCTGAGATCACTTGCCAAGTATGCAGTTAAAATATCCTAATTTTAGTAGTACCATTGATATGATTATATATGCACCAATTCCTTTATTTTTTTTAAATGTTCTCTAGTTATTAAATGAAGAAGTGCTGAGCCACAGCAGCTTGCTGGAGACCATTGAAGTCAAAGGAGCTGGCATGACAGAGCACTATGTCACCCAGTTAGAATTCCAGGACCTTCAAGAACGATACAGAGATATCAGAGAGCGGACCAAGGTGTGGCTCACCGTGTTCCACGCAAACCCACTGAAAAGGCAGCGTTTGGAGCTGTGGTTATTTAAAGACTCATTTATTTGGGGCAATGACAGCCTTGTGAAAGCAGATAGAACAAAAAAAAAGCAAAATGAATTTTAATACTTTGAATACCCCACTGGCAAAACCAATCAAAAACCCTCAACTATTGTTAGGATATGAAAGTTACTGAAGGAAAATAATTCTCAATTTAAAAGTCCTAGCAATGTACCTATTGTAGACAAATTGGGGGCAGGTTCATAAGGAAGACTCATAAATTCTTTAACATGTCTGTTGATGAAAATTTTCTAAAGCAGGAAATAATCACCAATAATATTTATAATACTGTGCTTTATTTCTTTGTGAACTTTCAGCACACCTTACTTTATTAGACAAAGTACATGAAAAATTAAATCCACAGTGAGTCCAAATCCTCACTGAAGGCACAATATAAGAACTTCAGTTTTCTTCATTAGCAAAAATGTATTTTTATGACAAATAAAGTTAATTCATTTTTTGGAATATCCATGTTACATTTCATAAGGAATTCAGAGATCAGGAAGTTAATTCAAGAAAGTGATCTTTAAGACCCCTTTTATACCTAATATTACATTTTTTATATTTTTTGCCTAGATCTTAATGTTTTACTTTTCTAGGAAATATTCATATTTTAATGACTTAATAATCATGCTTTTCTAAAATTCCAAAAGTGAATTCTCACAGTACGTTGAAACTGCATGTAGAAATGTATTCCCGTCTTAATCATCTTACATGCTAATAATAGGAAGCAGTAACCAAGTCTGAAAAACTAGTTCGCCTGCACCAGGAGTATCAGAGAGACTTGAAGGCGTTTGAAGTTTGGCTGGAACAAGAGCAAGAAAAGCTTGACAGATATTCAATTCTTGAAGGTGATGCCCACACTCACGAGACAACGTTACGGGATCTTCAGGTAAAGTCGGCTTAATCATAAAGCAAAGGAATTTTCATTCTGAATATGGAATCATTATTTTAAGCAGTGGGAAGTTACTGTGACCTTAAATCCTATAAATAGCTGATATATATTAAGTGAAACCCTAGTAAGGTCTGATCTATAGTGTTCTGGGACCTCAGTAGTGTATGCTAGTCGAGATCATTTGATAGGCAGTTTAGACTGAGCAGGACTGGAACTTGAGGAATTGGTTGAGTTACTAAGGTGGCCTCCGACAGGAATGGCTAGTGGTCTTATTTATGGTGTTGGCTGGTCCACCTGCCTGTTCCTCCCTAAAGGGTTGAATTAGATGTGGAACACAGCTGCAGGAGTCAATAGCATGTGACACTTCTCAGAGTCAAATTGGTGGCACCATCTTAGGCCATCTGGTTTTAACCCAAATCTCCCACATTTCTGAGGATAGAGGCCCAGGGACAGAGACCTAGAAGAAGGAATTCGAGGAGCTAGAAAAAGCACTGGTGCTCAGGTAAGCAATCTGAGATTCAGGGCGAGATGGCAAACCTCATGGGGAAGGTGGTCCTAACCCACTTATTCATTGACTCATTTAACATTTACTGAACACCTAATGCAGTACAGACACTGTACTTGGCTAGCTACTGCAGGTAAAGATGATTAAAATATTATTCTTGCCTGCAAGGAGCTTGCATTCTAAAGAAATGTGGACCCGTTGATAGGTCATAATGATCTATCTAACAATGTGAAAAGGACAATAATAGAACTACTCTATTTTTAGGGATCTTATGGGAGCATCAAAGAGAGACAGATAGGGGTCAGGGGGTTCCCAAGAAGGGGAAACCAGGCACACAGAGCAGAGAACAGAGAAAGGCCAGCAAGACAACTCCATGTCCCACCAGCTCTGTGTTGGAACTTACTGAACACTGGTCAGCTCTTATTGGAATTGGTTCAGGATTTGGCAAGATGTACCTACAGCTCACACAAGGTGGAAAAGCAGGACTGAGATGGTCATCACTGGCTTATAACATTTCTGGCTATTTCAGCGGGTCTCAGGAAGTGTTTGCTGTTTAATGGCAGGAGTGCACGGTTGGGATTAGGAAGTTTGGACTCTGACTTATGGTGAGAACTGACCCTGGGTGACTTTGGCAGAGGTAAATGTCTCTGACTCAGTTTTCTCCACAGAGTTGCTCTGAGGAAGGATTAAATGAGATGGGACAAAAATCTTATTTAAATAATAGTCCATTCATGAAATAAATATACAGCAGAAGTTGAAGAGTCATCGTTTCTTTAGCTTATTTAAGGATCTCATCCATTTTATTCTTAATAGTAGCATACCCTGGTCTGCTAGGTTTAGCTGTTGTAATTTATCTTAATGGAATGGACTTGGTTTTCCGGCTATAACCCCTCCCAGCCCTTCACTCCAGACATTCTTGGCAAGCAAAGGTCAAGCTCTCCAAGTTCTGTGTAGGAACTGGGCCAAGAAGTCACTTGTCACCAGCAGATGTTTCTCCTGTTCCAGAAGAAAATGTTGCACTTTGGTCAGTATTAATGTAGCCCAAACTCAAACCTAACTCCAACCTCTCAGTTCACTGTGTATTCATTCTTATTGACACTGTCTTATTTTGAGTCACCACAAATGTTAAAAAGGGAGGGGAGACGCTAAGGCAGAAATTGGTGGTGGAGACGTGACATTCCAACTGCACAGCGGAACTACTTCAGGGTCCTGATGTCCTACAGCTCGCTTAGTCATCTGGGGGTCTGCCAGCAGTGTGAAACATGTTCACAAATTATTTTGCATTTACTGAAAGCTTAATTTGAGTCTTAGAACATATAGATTTTTAAAATATTTAACTATATTTTTCCCTCAGAATAAATACTTGAAATGTAGTATATATATAAGAATTTATCTAATGCAGTGATTTGTAGAATAGTGAAAACTGCCATAAAATAGGGAAATGGTGATATATTAAGAAGAATAGGGGCTTCCTTGGTGGCTCAGTGGTTAAGAATCCGCCTGCCAATGCAGGGGACACGGATTCAAGCCCTGGTCCGGGAAGATCCCACATGCCACGGAACAGCTAAGTCCGTGTGTCACAACTACTGAGACTGTGCTTTAGAGCCCGTGAGCCACAACTACTGAGCCCACGTGCCTAGAGCCCGTGCTCCACAACAAGAGAAGCCACTGCAATGAGAAGCCCACACACCACAACGAAGAGTAGCCACTGCTCGCCGCCACTAGAGAAAGCTCACGCACAGCAATGAAGACCCAACCTAGCCAAAAATTAATTAATTAATTAATTAATTTTTAAAAAGGAGATTAATTAGGGCAAGGATCAGTAGACTGTAGCCCAGAACCCGTATTTTAAATAAGATTTTATTGGAACACAGCCACACCTGTTCATATATGTAGCGTCTATGGCTGCTTTGGTACCACAATGGCAAGGTTAGGCAGTTAAGTACTTGCAGCAGAGATTGTGTGGCTCACAAAGCCTAAAATATTTACTGACCAACCCTTTATGGAAAAAGTTTGCCAAACCCTGAATTAAGGAAAGAGATTGTACAAAATTACCTTTAAAAAATTTTAGGAATTTTGGAATAAAATTTCTGTTTGTCATCATTTTGATTAATACTTTACCATATAAATTGTTCTTCTTTTCCATTTACAATACATTCACATTACAACATTCTTGGAGTGATATCATAGCTGAGGACAAATGTATTCAATAGTCTGAACCATATAAGATTGCTATTTCTATGGGTAAAAGTGGTCAGTGGTGAGCAATTTCGTTGGTATTAAAGATTTTTTAATAATATTGTATTCTGACTAACTATGTTGGCACTTTTAACATTCTTGGTAGGATATGACTTGGCCCCTTTCAACTTTAGATGATCAGATCAAGTAACACAAGTGTATAATACCGTTTTGCCAACAACTTTAAGGATGTGAGTTTTTCTTTCTATAAAAAAAGTAGTTTATGCTCTTCGAGACTTGGTTCATACTAAATTTATAGGGTAAATTTCTGGGACTTATGCTTTGGTGGAGGGAAATGTATTTGTACCTAGGAATACCTGATGGGCAGGTGTGATAATTCAGCCTTCCAGGTTTGTATGCCCTGTACCCTCCAGGACCGACTTCTCTTTGCCAACGCATTCCCTAGAACATCTTTGGCAAAGGCTCCCTCCTTCGCAAAAACAAGGTCCATTGTTCCCTTCTCAACCACACATGTAGCACTGATCCCATTCAATGTCAAAGCAAGAAACCTTAGGCTCTTTAAACAGATTAGGAGCCAAAAAAAGCCTAGGTTATTATATTAAACAATAATCGCAGTGTTTTTTGCCTGTAGGCTGAAAAGCCAAATTTCAGACACTGCTTCTAAGATGACTGAGAAAAATATTTCTCTCGGTGTGTGTATTTGTGTGTATATGTGTGCATTCTGATTAATTTAACTGGAAATATTTCAGAATGTTTTTCCTGACTTGGGAAACAGTATTCAGTTTCCGGTACATATTTTTTTGTGTAAATCGGAATCAAAGCATTCTTTCCTAACGTGAAGTTTTCTTGAAGCCAGCGTGAAGGGCACAGTTGGCTTGAGTGAGACATGATCACCTACATGGATGTAAAATATGAGTGAGGTGTGGCACCCATGCCTTTCCCCTACAGGAGCTCCAGGTGCACTGTGCAGAGGGGCAGGCCCTGTTGTATTCAGTGCTGCACGCCAGAGAGGAAGTGATACCATCGGGCATCCCCCAGACGGAGGACCGGGCATTAGAGTCTCTCCGGCAGGACTGGCAGGCTTACCAGCAGAGGCTGTCCGAGACCCGAACTCAGTTCAATAATGTAGTCAACAAATTGAGACTGATGGAACAAAAGTTTCAGCAAGTAGACGAGTGGCTAAAAGCAATGGGGGACAAAGTGAGTCTCAGAAGTGGACGTCAGTCTAACCGGGCAGCCAAGGAGATACAATTACATCAGATGAAGGTACAACAAATGTAAATTCCTCATCTTTGTCAAAGTAGCAGTTGCCTTGCATAATTTGTTTCCTTAAAATATTTAGTAACTTTTGGTCCAAGGTTTAGCTTTTGCAAAATCTCTTTCTACTTGCAATGAGATTTGATGTACATTATAATGGAGCATTCTTCTATCAGCAATTATTCGTTAGAATCCTAAGGCAGTCTAGTTTAATGAAGTATTTTATATTTTCTTCCCAAGCTTTGTTACCTTGCTTGGTCAATGCTAGTGTTGCAATAATTTCTTTATGGCTCTGATTTGAAATTGCTCTAATATACTACATTGACATAACACTTGAAAATTAATTTTATTCAAATTTTTTTTCAGCTTTCAAACTACTATTAATTTAATCATGTGTTCATTCCACAGATAATTTTTAAAGTGTCTACTATGTACTAATTGCAAGTTAGGTCCCAGGATTACAGCAGTGAGTTAAACAGATAAAATCCCCTGACCTTATGGAACTTAAAGCCCAGTGGGTGACTCGGTCAATAATCCACTTCATAGATAACTACGTAGTTATAATACAGGGTACAGTGAGAGGGCTAACAAAGGGCTCTAATTTAGGCTGGAGTTCAGAGAGGTTCCCCATGAAGAAATGATAGTTTACTTCTCAGGTGCTTAATAAACAAAAGTGGTAAAATTAAATGGAAGTGTTTAAATGAACAGAGTTAGGCACCACTTTTAATTACATACATACATATACACACACATAAAATAGATCCCAACTTTCTAAATAAATTATAAGTAAATTGAACGCAAAATTTGTTAATAATGATAAAGTAGTACATATTCCAGAAATAAAGTCATGATGAGTAGCAAAAAAATCTAGGTACTGTTAATGTTATCACATTAATACATGTTTTAATGGTGATTTCAATGGCTATAGAAAAGGCATCTATGAAAAAAAACTGCTTAGTAAATTAGTAAAATAAGGAAATTCCTTAACCTAACGAGAGAAGGATATTTTTAAAGATCCTTTAGCAAATATATTTAATGATAAAACTTTAAAGTTAAAGTTTGGAGACCACAACTATTGCACATTGTTCTATAAGTCCTAGTCAATAGAATAAGAAAAGAATAAGCAGTGTAAGAATTAGAGAATGTGTTATTCAAATTTTTATGTAGAGTCCGTGCACATGATCAAAATAATCCTTAGGCCTCTGGAACTTCTTTTCCTTATTCATCTATTTTAAAATTTATCTGAGTACAACAAAAGATATAAAAATATATGTAATATAGACAGAAAAGCACTCAAACTCATTAAGTGTACAGTTTTTATCGTGTTACTGGAATTACATTTTCCTGAAGGTTTTATGTGAAGTATTTTCAAAATTACATCACAGAATAAGTATATTGTAACAATACACTGAAATCGTTTTCTAGTAAGAAGATATATTTATTTGTCTTACTCAAGAATCTGTAAGATTGAACCTTTCCCTCCAATATTGTGTCATTTCAGAAGTGGCATGAAGAAGTCACTGCGTACAGAGATGAAGTTGAGGAAGTGGGAGCCAGAGCCCAGGAGATCCTGGATGAGAGCCACGTGAGCAGCCGAATGGGCTGCCAGGCCACCCAGCTGACGTCCAGATACCAAGCCCTTCTCCTCCAGGTGCTGGTGAGTGGGCCACCCCTGCTCATCATAGGCCAGCAAACTTCACAAGCCAGATGTTCTTCCTTTCGCTAACTTCCAGTGAAGATAATACGCGTTTATCAAGAAAGGCACTGGCACAGGTCTTTAATCACTGTTCAATTGTGTTTCTTCTTTCAAAGGAACAAATAAAATTCCTGGAGGAAGAGATCCAGAGTTTGGAGGAATCAGAATTATCTTTAAGTTCCTATTTGGATTGGTACAGCTCTACTCACAAAAACTTCAAGAATGTGGCTGCCAAAATTGATAAAGTAGATAAAGTGATGATGGGGAAAAAAATGAAGACATTGGAGGTAGGCATGCAAATATCAGGCTTGTCTCCCAACCCTTCTTTTTTCATGAGCTGTTCCTGTCTCTGGCGCAGAATTGGGAGTGTGTGTGTTTATCCCCGCCCAGTATGATTGGTGATCCTTGGCTCATCATTTCACTCTAAATTCCAAGTTATAATCTCTTAAGCCAAAACTGGCTTTCATTTATTTGTGTTGTGAAGTTATTTCAATGTCTTACACATGGCTGCGCACGAAATTCTTAACTAAGTTCCAGTTTGACACTAACTATCAAAGAAAAAAAATATCTCAAATTCATGGCACTGTGCGTTAATAGAGTTTTAACTCAGATCTATAGGAGCACTGTTAAGGACAAGAGAAACATCAAGTTCTTCCTTAAGTCTCTGATTTGGAAATGATATGCTGATCAAGACTTTAAAAGACCTATACTGAAGTAAAGAAGATTCCTGATTGCTGACGTGCCAAATCTGGTTATAAACTTCAAAAAACATATTTTAAGGAGAAATCAGTGGACTCAAGAATGGGACTTCAAAGGCTGTTCTTTAAAAGGAAAGAAATAATGCTAAGTTATTTGCATTTATTTGTTTGTTTATTCATTTGTTTGTTTGTATTTGCCTCCCACTTTTTCTCAGGGTTTGCTAAAAGACATGGAGAAAGGCCAGAGTTTGCTCAAATCAGCCCGAGAGAAAGGAGAGAGGGCTCTTACCTACTTGGAAGATGGTGAGGCAGAGACGTTAAGACAAGAGATCCATGACCACGTGGAACAGTTGAAGGAACTGACCAGCACTGTCCGGAAGGAGCACATGACTCTGGAAAAAGGCCTCCATTTAACGAAGGAATTCTCAGATAAATACAAAGCACTAACTCAGTGGATAGCAGAATACCAAGAAATCCTACACATTCCTGGAGAACCCAAAATGGAATTATATGAGAAAAAAGCTCAACTATCTAAATACAAGGTAGTGTGTTGTTACTAAGTGACAGATGCACGAGGACGTCACGTGGGACTGAGCTGGTGGGATGTGATTCCTGGTTTGTGTCACCCTTAGTGAGTGCTAGAAAAAGTCCTTAACGTGCCTATTCTGCTGGCGGGGAGTGGTATAGATTTATTTGGCTGGAAACACTACATCAGACTTATTTTTCCATTCAGGAATTGTATTTGTCTGATATTCAAAGGTTGTATCAGTAAATGGAGATCTATTCTGGCAGTGTGATCCAGGTATGTGGATTCTCCAGAAAAACCTTCTTGGCATTAGGATCTCACACCTACAGATTTTATCTTTCATGTAGAGTCTTTCCTTCATCTTTTGGTACAGAAGGCCTATAAACTGACCTGTGGTAAATTCAAAATGAGACATCATACTTCTAAGAAAATGAATTCTAATTAACCAACTGTAGTTAAACATCTTAGAAATTAATTTTTGAAAGAATAAATGGTGATGTGGATATCACTATACATGCTGTAGATATAAATATTTCACATGCTCAAATCTGTGAAACAGTTATTGAAGCTTATACATGGAATAGTCTGTTTTCTAAATTTGACCCAAATTATTTAGCGATATTCTTTAAGAATTACAGTGTGATGGCTTGCCTCAAAGCTTTTCCTGTTGGAAGCTTTTTCCTACTCCAGCCAGTATGTCTATTCCTGTCCTTGGTTCTTCTGCCTAGCCTGACAGTGTGTCTTTGAAGGTGTTATATAAGAATCACACTACTTCTTCTTTTTTAGTTCCCTCTGAGTTCTTTATATATTTTTTTTCTTTTTTTTTTTTAGTTCTTGATATATTTAGATAGCACTTTTAGGCCATCATAGCAACATTGCAACTGGAATTTGTCTCCCAGTCTTCACATCCAGCTCAAGCTGCTATTGATTTCACGAGTCAAAATAAAAAGATAGCACCTCGCTCCCTTCATAGAGAATTAAGGTTTATTTCTCTGCCGAAAGGAATGAGCTAGAAGCCAGCAATATGAACCATGTTAAATTTAGCTGAATGTAATTCTTTTCCATACTTCTCTCTGCGCATGTGAAGGGCTATTTGATGTCTTACTTTTACTCTGTATTGAAAAACTGTATTAGCCATAAAAAGGCATTCTCTCTTTATTGCTTTATACTTATTAATTTTTAAAGTATATGACAGGCCTTTATGTGAAGTAGATAAACTTATACATGCCAACGTATATGTATATATTCACCTTGATCACACAGATGAGCTGGCTCTTGTTGTTTTTTCTTTGTAATTCAAGTCACTTCAACAAACGGTGTTGTCCTATGAACCATCAGTAAAATCAGTGAGAGAAAAAGGCAAAGCCCTCCTGGAGCTGGTGCAGGATGTTACTTTAAAGGACAAAATAGATCAACTTCAAAGTGATTACCAGAACCTCTGCAGTGCAGGAAAAGTAAGGAGTGATCAGAAATTCAATACAAATATGTGTATTTGCCACAAAGGGGGTCCTGACTCCTTTTTATCTGTCAGAAAATTTTAAGGCCTGGTATGGGTCAATATTTTTCCTTTTATTCAGATGGGCATTTTAAATGGCGAAATGACTTTGTGGGTTGTGTTGTATCTTTTTTTTTCCGTTCCTAGTAAGTTTCTGATGTGTGTAACTCTACCTACCCTATGAGTTGTCCTGGGCTTTTAAAAATATGAAAGTTTTGAGTAGATTTTTGGCTTGAAAATCACTTCTAACGGCCACCTGGCTTCACAGGAGCATGTTTGCTGTCTCGAGGTGAAAGTCAGAGACCACGAAGATTACAACGGTGAGCTCCAAGAAGTGGAAAAGTGGCTGCTGCAGATGTCAGGAAGGTTAGTGGCACCCGACCTCATGGAGACAAGCAGTCTAGAGACGGTTACCCAGCAACTGGCCCACCACAAGGTATGCCTGAGCTTTAAAGAGCTGAAGAATACAGGGTGGCTTCAGCAGGTGTGCCGTGTGTATGTGCGTGTGTGTGTGTGTGAGCGCACGCATGCACCTCTCTGGGTCGTAATGACTGCACCTAAAGAATCAGGTCTGAGTCTCAAGAATGACTGATAATTGAGAACAGTTCAATTTAATATTTAAGTGACTAACAACGGCTGAATCTTGGCATTCACCTTCTGAACATATTGTAGCGTTTTTCCCAGCCAATAGTTTTTCATTGCAGAATACAATCTTTAGGGAGTAATTTATCAAAGAGAAATTATCTTTATTTTAGAAAAGCATAGCCAAAGATAGGGTACAAAAATAATAGTCAAAGAGTCTGGGTTCTAGCCAGACTGTCTTCTTCCTAACTGGGGGGACTTAGCCTCTCTGCGCCTCCTTTTTCTCCTCTGTTAAGGGTGATAATGACACCAGCCCCATCACATAGCTGTTGTGGTCATCACGGGAGATAATGTATGTGAAAGTATCTTGTAAACCATAAAGTACAGTACTGATATGTGGTGTTAGTATATTTATTAATATGTATTTTTAGTAATTATATGTGCCAGATGACAGATGTCATATAGTCACAATTTTATGGAGCAATTTTGGTGAGTTTAATGGGAAACTGATTTTTAATTGTGACGTGGTAAATATCTAGTAGTGTGTCTTAGGAAGACCAGTTAACCATTCTGGGCTTCAGGATTCCTATAGGAGAAAATTTTATTTAGCAAATACCAACAGAAAATTAACTACATGATATAGTCTATTTAGCACTGAGAAAATACCCTCAGTAACCTCATGACGTAGTGGTTCCATTCCAGCTCGAAGACAAAATGTTTCTTTTCAATATGGCATATATAATAACTGTTAACCCAGCACCACTGGAAAAAAAGTGGTGGACCCTGGGCTACTGAAGGACCACCTGGTTTCCCTTAGATGTATTGATGTGTCAACCCAGGAAACTTTGTGTTGGAATGTCCCTTGTCATCAGCATTGTAAGGAAATTAGAACCTGATTTGAAAAAGTTGGTTCCTGCTCTCTAAGTGATCTTGTGAGAACGCTCACTAGAGAACACAGGTGGGCATAGTGGTGTGTGTGAACTGGAATCGGGCAGAGACGGGCCCAAAGCTGGGGACTGTGCCATTTACTACTTGTGAAACCTTGAACATGGTTTTTCTTTTCTTTTCGGCTGCATTGGGTCTTCATTGCTGTGCACAGGCTTTTTCTAGTTGTGGCGAGCAGGGGCTATTCTTCATTGCGGTGCGCGGGCTTCTCATTGCAGTGGCTTCTCTTGTTGCGGAGCACAGGCTCTAGGTGCACAGGCTTCAGTAGTTGTGGCTCACGGGCTATAGAGCGCAGGCTCAGTAGTTGTGGCACACGGGCTTAGTTACTCCACGACATTTGGGATCTTCCCTGACCAGGGCTCGAACCTGTGTCCCCTGCATTGACAGGCGGATTCTTAACCACTGTGCCACCAGGGAAGTCCCTTGAACATGTTTTATAACATCTCTGTGCTTCAATCTCCTCAACTGTAAAACAATAGTAATAATGCACATTTATCCGGGCTTATATATAGTCCCTGCACTATACCAGGTGCTTAATAAATGGTAAGTGATAATGGTTGTTTTTATTTTTATCAATATAAGTATTATTAGATGTAACTTAGATATTACATAATTTAGACATTCGATTATTACATAAATCAGATATCATATTAGATAAATTAGACATTAGTAAATTGTAATTAGATTATTTTAGATATAAATTATACCAGAATTATAACTTATAGAGTTGAAAAATGTATTAACATCCTTCTTGCTGCTAATAATACCATGGAGCAGATCTCTAACTGAGATCAGCCTCATGAAATCACTTAAAGATTAGTTCATTATTCGTATGTAACTCAATCCATTAAATTCATTAACTTTTCCCACTGGAGTATCTCTGAAAATATACCTTTTTTTTCATTTGTTGATATGGTAACCAAGGCAAATTGCAAAACTCTTTTAAAAACATTTTAAACAGTGAAATGATTGATCTTTAACTTTCTGTTTGATGAATAGATTATTTAAAGACTAAAAATGGAATGAGAACTCAGTACTTGTTCCGTTTTTTTTTGTAGGCAATGATGGAAGAAATTGCTGGTTTTGAAGACCGTTTGAACAACCTTAAAATTAAAGGCGACAATTTGATCAGCCAGTGTGCAGACCACCTCCAAGCGAAACTTAAACAAAATGTACACGCTCATCTGCAGGGCACAAAGGATAGTTACTCAGCCATCTGCAGTACAGCCCAGAGGGTGAGTACCACTGGAACATTCTAGAATGATGAAGAATTAAGGAGAAAAACTGTGCAAACTGGAGGTTTTTAAAAATAGTTTTTGTGCTTCAGTCTTTGGGATCGTTTTGGTGTTTTTCCAGACAGAAAATAAGAGGATAGATTTCATAGTCTCTATGTGAACATAGAACTAACATATCATATATTTGATTGATGTGATGAAGTGGCGAATTTCAGACATGTGGTTTTACGCAATCCCTTTATTCCATGAACTGATTATGAAAAAATTTTTAATTTTGTTTGTTTTTATTTGCACACCATCAATAATGCTTCTTTCTAATTTGCCGTTTATTCTATGACATCAAAATAAGTTTATTCTGTAAGTCACACAATAATTATTTCTTTTTAACTCTATGCAGCCCAGGTTCTACTCTAATTCAGTATTTTTATGTATTCATATAGAAATTGAGAAGAGAAGTAAGCACCAATTTCGAGGTATACTTCAGTGGGTATCCCTCCAATAAAATGGAATCCTTAATGTTATAGATATAAGTCTAAGATAAATAAGAATTGCCCTTTTAACAATTAAGTAAAATTAGTGGATTACTCTTTATTATTCTGGAATTTATAAATGACACTGAGAAGAGTCCATCTATTTTTGTTACTGGGCTATTTAGTAAGAACTGGAGAAATACAAGTGACATGGGGAGAATTATCTGTGTTCATCACGCTAGTAAAAAAAATGCTGGGTGACATTAGTTGATCCCTAGACTTGGAAAATCCACCTTCAAAAAGTTAATTAAAAAGAGGGATAAAAGAATCTAACAAATAATTGCAGATGATGACAAAGGGGAAAAGGGGGTGAGACAAGAAAAACAGCAGCATGGAGCTTTCTGGTGAGCTCATTTGTTCACTCACTCAACAGAGATTTCTTAGCACTGTCTTTGTAGCAGGCTTTTTCTGTGCATTAGGGACACAGCTTTTTTTTTTTTTAATTAGTAAATGTTTGAAAGACAAGCATATTTTAAAAATAAACTTTTAAAAAGTAGATGAAATTCTAAGAACAGAGTCAGAATCTTATAATTAAACTTTGCAAAAATGTTAAAGAAAGCAAAATACCTTTTTTCTTTTTAGTTCTGCTTGGAATAAAAATAAATAAGGGATAGTTCTAATATCAGATAAAAATGAGTAATTTAATAGATGACAGAGAAAAGCAGAATTCAATTACTGCTTCTGTTGTCTCAATAAGGAAAGAAAAGCCAGTCTAACCTCATAGTCTTTTTTCTTTCTTTTGTTTTTGATGAAGAGTTTGCTCAGAAAACATCATAGGTATATTTTACCTTGATTTCAAGGAAACACATAATAGTTTCTCAACATGTCTTTGTGGATAAAATGGAAATTGCTTGGCTGGTTGAGGATTAAGTAATTGAATAGATGCATTAGAAAATGTCTGGGTTATTCTAGATTAGTGTTGTCCTGGAATGTAACTTCTAAGATGAAATGAGGGCATCAAACTCTCCCCTCCCCTGTGTTATAATTTAGTTCCAATTTACCCTACCCCTAAAACAGAAGCTTTTCAGTTAGAGAAATATTGGTTATCTTTTCATGAGCTGGCATTTTATTTTTACTTTTAGTTTCTAGTTTAAATGAAAAGGACAGTATTTATACTATGGGGGAAAGCTGCAAAAACTTTTGATTTATGTTTGACCAATTTACTTCAAAGATTTTATGTATTCTAACACATTTCTAGCGTTACATAACCCTGCCCACCTTGTCTTTCCTTGAACAGGATATTATGTTGTAATGTGTGGGTTGAGAAGTTATAAACTGGGAACATATGCAGACTCCGTAGATATGTGTCTGGTTTTGGGGGGCATGGTGGGGAGAGGGATCCATTTAAAGTGGACTTGTTTAATTTGCTTCCAGTGATCTTTTTAGAGATATAAAACAGCTCTCACAACCACAGCATGATTGTTCTGTCTCAGGTGTACCAGAGTCTGGAACATGAACTTCAGAAGCAGGTTAGTCGACAAGACACCCTGCAGCAGTGCCAGGCCTGGCTTTCTGCAGTCCAGCCCGATTTAAAGCCAAGCGCACATCCCCCTCTCAGCAGGGCAGAAGCCGTTAAGCAGGTAGTTTGTGATTCCTGAAAGCTTATGTTATGCTGTGATTCATTCATTTGATGAAAACATGTTAAGTACCTCTTATGTGCCAAATTGTGCTGGTTGCTGGAGATACAAAAGTATAAATAAGGTCTGAGCTTGATTCCAGTCAAGTCCACATTCTAACCAGGAAGACGGACGCACAACTGAGGTCAATCTGGTAGAATAAATAGGGCATGGGCACTGTAGCCAAAAGATCGATTCCAGTACCTGCTCAACAGGGTGACCATGGGTAAATCACTGAATTTCTCTGAGCCTCAGTGTTCTAATAGGTAAAGTGATTATAAGTATGCTTGCTTCTGAAAGTTATGAAGAAATTCAAGTGTTGTACCGCAGTGTACATGATTTGTAAACAGAAAAGCAAAATTAGCCTCTCCTGCATTTTTTGGCACAAAATGAGGTGCTTATTAAATAATTATTGAATGAATGCTGAATGAATTATTAATTGTTATCATGTGAAAGGAACCTATGGCATATTAATTTGACATCTACATGCTTAAAATGTTGCTGCTGAGACTTCATCAGAATATTTGAGGGATGTTTTTAAATTTTTTGTACTAAGCAACTTTTCTATGTAGTGCAAAGAATATATTTTAAAGGAATTTAGTTGTAAAGGTTGCCGCCAGGTAGGAAGTAATGCAAAAATTCAATTTTTTTGACTCAAACTGATATTAAAATAATATGCTTGTTCATTTAGTCCGCTTAGAGAATATGTGCAGTTAATACGTCCCCCAAAGTATACTTTCTGGTGTAAATGACTTACATTATTTAAGTCATGAAATGGCTCACAGAAGTGCATGTATTACACCTTATAAAAAATAGAATATGGGGCTTCCCTGGTGCTGCAGTGGTTGAGAGTCCGCCTGCTGATGCAGGGGACATGGGGTCGTGCCCCGGTCCGGGAAGATCCCACATGCCGCAGAGCAGCTGGGCCCGTGAGCCATGGCCGCTGAGCCGGCGCGTCCGGAGCCTGTGCTCTGCAATGGGAGAGGCTGCAACAGTGAGAGGCCCGCGTACCACAAAAAAAAAAAAAAAAAAAAATAGAATATAGACAAATCAAACATGGCTCTCCTTGAATCAAGAAATGAAATAAAGATTGTCTGTATTCTGCTTTTTCATTAGACTGTGAGCTTTCTTGGGTCATTCATTGTCTTGTGGCTGTTTGTTTCCAATGTACTTTATTCAGAACAATCCAGACCAAAGTTTGATTCTTCTCCTTTGTTCCCAAAAAAAGAAGTAAAAGGGAGGGAGAAAATAACATTAATCCCAATGACCTTCCGCTAGAACAGGAAATTTCCTCCAGCTACCCGCATTAGCTGTGGTTGCAGGAGGATGCTGATCCTTCCTGGGGCCCAGATTCAGTGACTGTATGGTTCATTGTTTTGCTTTCTGCCCCCTCCACACTGCTTCTCAAAATGGGCTGCCCCCTTTTGGAAGCAACAGAGAAAGGAATTAGAGGTATTGGAAACACCTGGACCTCAGTTCTGATGGGGAAGAGGTTTTTTGTTGTTTCTTTTTGTTTTTGTTTTGCTTTGTTTTGATCAGTCTTTCCTTTGGCAAGTACTGCTTTCATGTAAAGTCGAGCAGGTCCTGGGTCATTAGTTAGCTTGGATGTGTCACTGGAGAATTCCACTACTGACAGGGTGTCAGACTCTGGTCAGGCTTTGATTGGCTGCAGTTGAATTTGGTTAGGGTCCCAGGGTGCGTCATGGATCCCCAGTGCCTCCCACATGGTAAACGCTCAATACATATGTAATGATAATATGGTCCTCACTACCATTAGTCAATGACAGACTGATTTGATTCCATTAAGAATGTCATTTGTTTCCATAAGGCATGATGTGAATTTGGGGGAATGAGAAAAAGTACTATCAGATTTGCCCTTGAAATTGATTTTTAGCAAAAATCTTTCATAACTGTTTTGTCATTGACAATCAACAAGCTGCTCCCAATGCTTTTGGAATCAGGCCAACTGTATACATTTTAAAATAAATCATTATTTTTTTAAAGTTAAAATATTTATAAAATAAAAATTCGGATATCTCATTCTCTTCTCATTTCCAAAGGCTGTTTGGGACAGATAACTTTCTCTGAGCCATGGGTACCTGATGGGATGGTTTTGGTTAATGGCTAATGATACTAATTGGAAGTGAAACACCAGTCAGTTTGTGCAGCGGATAAAAGTTTAGGTGCTACTTTCTACTTAATGGGAAATTGATCCGTATTTGTTACATTTATGTGAGAATGATGTGTCTAGGCAACCCACACAGCTTAGAGGAAATATACTGAGATGAGTCAAAAAGTTAGGCTCCATTATTAGCTATGATTTTGGAAGATCACCTGCTGTTTCTGTAGATCAACTTTCTCCCATACAACTTGCAGTCAATACCTCCTTCCCCATTAATCACAAAGACGGAGTAAGCGAAAGCCACTTCTCACCACCTCTACCACCCATCGCCCTGCATCAGGCCATCATCACTTCTCATCCTGCAGTAGCCTGACAACTGGGGATGCCAGTTCCGTCCCTGGTTGGTGAACTAGGATCCCACATGCCACGTGGCAACTAAGCCCATGCACCACAACTAGAGAGCCTGCGTGCTTCAACTACAGGCTCTGGAGCCCACACACCACACCTACAGAAGCCCACGCTCTCTGGAATCCGTGTGCCACAACTACTGAGCCCGTACACCACAGCTAGAGAGAAGCCCGTGCACCGCAATAAAAGATCCCACATGCCGCAAAGAAGACCCGATGCAGCCAAAAATAAATAAATAAATATTTTTAAAAAAGAAAAGAAAACAAGCTAGAATGTGAACAGAGAATCTGGGAAAACTGTGGAAGTTTCTTGGTTGTTCCCCTTTCCCAGACCATACAGGCTAATTAGAGTAAGAAACAGCTGGTGGACGACTGGCTCCCTGCCAGTGTGTTTGGAAAGCTTTCTTTTGAGTAACTAATATGTCATTTACAACAATGGTGAAAATACTGAGCATAGCAAGTTTATTTTTGAAATGTCAACAAAATACCACAAATGGTACAAATATTTGCTATCCAAATATAGCATGCGTCTCTTTCACTCTGACAAGTTTTTTTTTTTTTTCTTTTTTTGTTTTTTCAGGTCAAGCACTTCAGAGCTTTGCAGGAACAGGCAAGGACCTACTTGGATCTCCTTTGCACCATGTGTGACTTGTCAAACTCTTCAGTGAAAACCACAGCAAAAGACATTCAACAAACAGAACAAATGGTAAAAGTTAAAAAAGGACATTGGATATATCTGACTATATTCTCTTGCTTGAATGTTAGATGTGAAAAAAGTTTTCTCTTTGAGGTATTCTTGCTATAATGCTCCTACAAGCATTATACTAAATATGTATTGAATTTCAACTAAGTCACAGAGAAGTACACTCTAATACTGATGCCACTGAATTGGAAGTGAAATATTTAGTCCCTTTGAACTGCTAAACATTCGCACCTCTTTCCTCTTCTCTTTTCTCCTCAATTACCATTCTCTCTTCCTCTTTTCCTATTTTTTCACTCATTTTTTTTCTTTTCTCCTTTTCCATTGTTTTCTTTCGGTCATATTTAGTGTGAAAGGGCCTCCTGACCCTTCCTATTAGGATGGCAAACATCTGTCATGACCCTTCTAATTCATTGGCAGTGCCTGAGTGTGGTGTTGAGAAGAATTGTGAAGCTGTATCTGGGCCCTTTGGACCGGGTTGTGATGAGTTAGCAGTACCTGTCTGCAGCAGACAGATGGCGCCACAGAGCCCGTGTGTTTGCTGCTGCTGCCTTAAACTCTGGAACACAACATGTTTGGATTAAAAAAAAAAAAAAAAAGACTTGGTTTTGTTATTTAACTGATTAATATTCCAGAATAGTAAAATGATCTAAAGGAAAAAATAATGAAGAAATTAAGATAATTAAATAATTATAGATATTAAAATAATTAAACTAACATATGTTTTTTTACTTTTATGTTTTATTACATTACCAAAGCAAGTCTGTATTTAAATCCTTAAGAAAGATGATATAGCTCCTATATTTTTTTACAGAAATGATTTATCGAAATAAGTTATATGATTTCAAAAACCAGTGAAGCAGATCTAAACATATATCTAAAATGTTAATAACTCAGTGTTCTATAAGAAGTATCAGCAACTGTGCACTAGAGGACAATATAAGTCTTCTCTAGTTAACCCCAAGACCAAATTGATGACTCAGTCAAACAGATGTATCCACTGAAATGCCCAATGTGAAAAACCATTAGGGCAGCTTCTGACCTAATAAATTGTTAAAACTTCTAGACCTTCACAGTATTGATTGGAATCATATGGCATAAGTCTCAGACATGTGAAGTCTTTAGAAAACCTAAATATAAAATCTGTTCTTCTTGAAGCAAATAAAGAATTCTTTTTGGATTTATCACTCATGTGTGTGTATGTGTGTGTGTGTGTGTGTGCGTGCGTGCACGTGTGTTGGCCTGTGTACATGGACAGGCTGATTCATTGAACATAAATGTTTCTGTCCATTGCTAACTTTTGCCTCTGTGTTTTCTCCAGATTGAACAAAGGCTTGCCCAGGCACAGAACTTAACTCAGGGCTGGGAAGAGATCAAGCACATGAAGGCTGAGCTTTGGATTTACCTCCAGGATGCCAATCAGCAGCTGCAGAATATGAAGAGGAGGCACTCAGAACTGGAGCTAAATATTGCACAGAACATGGTGTCTCAAGTAAAGGTAGGAATTAACGTGCCTCCAGGGGAGCTAGAGGAGACCAGGACGGGTGTATGTCAATCAATCCTTACACATAGTTATTTAAGGAATGAGATAGAACAACTTTCATTTGGTGCCAGAAAAATATAGCTCAGAAAGTGAACATTCAGATATTTTCTTGGAGCTCCAGTTGGCCACTTGCATTGAAGGACATTCACTCTGTACCTTATTTCTGAATAAAGAACTGTGGTTTAGCTAGCAGAACCAGAAGACTCTGCCATTAAACAAACATGAAGCCTTATTATTCATTAACTTTTCATCACAATATTGCTAAAGCTGTTGGATTCATCAATTTATTAAATATATATTTAATATATACAACATATTAACATACAACTGATTTAAAAACCAATAAAATATTTATATAATTTAAAATATAATAGAAAACTATTATAAGTATATTAACTTGATTGGAAGTTGTACCAGATTATTTTTTTTAAGAATTCTTTTTTTTTAATTAATTTATTTTATTTTTGGCTGCATTGGGTTTTTGTTGCTGTGTGTGGGCTTTCTCTAGTTGCAGCGAGTGGGGGCTACTCTTCGTTGCAGTGCGCAGGCTTCTCACTGAGGTGGCTTCTCTTGTTGCGGAGCACGCGCTTTAGGCACGTGGGCTTCAGTAGTTGTGGCATGCGGGCTCAGTAGTTGTGGTTCACGGGCTCTAGAGCGCAGTCTCAGTAGTTGTGGCACACGGGCTTAGTTGCTCCGCGGCATGTGGGATCTTCCCCAACCAGGGCTCGAACCCGTGTCCCCTGCACTGGCAGGCGGATTCTTAACCACTGTGCCACCAGGGAAGCCCTGTACCAGATTTTTAACAAACCTTAACATTTATTTTTTCTCTGTGACAATCAGCCACTTTTATTTTCTACTGGGATATTGTTTGCATATGCAGAAAGAAGAATGGAAAGGATGTAAATTAGATTTTGTTCTCAAAAGCATGAACTTTAAAAATTTTTAGAAAACTAAGGATGCACTTTAAGATAAAATATTAACTTTTTTCCTTAGTGGCTATGATACTGTTTCACATTTATCAGTTTTTCTTTATATTTTTCAAAGTAACACAAGAAAATACCACAGTACCCTCTGATTCTTAAACACTTGGAAATTTGTTCATAAGGAAGTATGATGATTTTAGATTTTCTCTTTGTCCCTCACTATACATTCTTCAATTACATAAAGTATTCAGAGGTATTGTATCTATGTCTCAATCTGTATTTATTTGGGGGGGGTTATTCAACATTATTTTATTGTTGTTATCCTTCAGGATTTTGTTAAGAAACTACAGTGCAAACAGTCATCAGTGACCACTATTACAGAGAAGGTGGATGAGTTAACCAAGAAGCAGGAGTCTCCTGAACACAAGGAAATAAGTCATTTAAACGACCAGTGGTTGGATCTGTGCCTTCAGTCCAAAAATCTGTGCTTGCAAAGGGAAGAGGATTTCCAGAGAACACGAGATTACCACAACTGTATGAATGTCGTCGAAGTGTTCTTAGAAAAATTTACTACAGAATGGGATAACTTAGCCAGGTAACAGCAATTCTCCAGTAGGTCACCAAAATGCTAAGCCAGAAATTTCTTAATTTCCATAAAAATCAAAAATGTCTTTCTTACATTTTAAACATTCATTTTCTATCATTATAAATACTGATAAAACATTATTAAGAATCTGGTGTCATCTGTATCCATAATCATGATTTTCCTTGCTCAGTATTAATTTAAGCAGTGAGTAAAAGGAAAATATTTGAAAATGGCACCATTTCTACCTGTGACCTCAGGAATATTTCAAAGCTGTTACACTGTGAGTTCAAAGAATATCCCAAGAATATTTCTAGTTTTCATTACCAGTTATGGGACTATCATCTATGATTTCAGGACATGAATCCTTCTTGAATCTATAGTTCCATGGGTTTCTTGTCAATTCTGTAAAGTAACACATTCTATGTAATTCAGTCTAGTTTTGTCTTGTACTTGTGGTATTCTAGAACTTAGTGAACAATCTAAATTCAATTAATGTGTGTCTTATTTGATTTTATAGCAACTGAACCCCTCTTAACTTTTTCTTTGAAAAGGATTCCCTCTCCCCCACATACACTGAGTCATCATAGGGAAATCTTTCTATGCTCTGATCACTATAATTATTAAAACCTGTACTTCTTCTGCCCAGATTTATCAAGTTGTAGCAATTAAAACTGAAAACATTATTCTAGCTGTAGTTAAATTGTTAAATCATGGGTTTTTTTGTTTGGGGGTGTTTCTTTTTTGGAGGAGGTACACTACTTTCTGATTTGTTTACTTTTTCTTGATGCTCATCATTTTACTAATCTTTGAGATAAATCCAATATCAGCAAAAAACCATATTTCAGACAGACCATAGGCACCTCCATCTGGTTAACCCACAAACACCTCAGATCTAATACGTCCCGAACAGAACTCATCATATGGCCTCCCAACACTCTTCCTCATACTTGAGAACTAATCGTTTTGTAAGTGAAAAAGGCTCTAAGATTGAATTTTCTCATATGTGTTTTGTAGTCAAAGGGATGACAATTCTTTGCATTTCACAGTTATTTCTAAAGGTTTCTAATGGTAAACAGAAAATATCTAAGTTCCACACATGAGCAGCTGTTAGAGCCACTGGTTATCTCTTACACATGGTATACCATCTAGCACTGGATTGTTTACTGGAGCTTCTTCTCACAGGAAAGCACATCAATCACAGATCACTTAATTTCTCTGAGTGCCTTTCAAGAATGCAGTAGATCAGTGTTTCTCAATATTTAGTGTTTCCACAAATCATCAAGGGAACTTGTTAATATGCAGATCCTGCTCAGTCGCTGAGAGTCAGAGGAAGAAGCTAAAGTACACCTCAGATGTGATGAGAGGGCAGCCTTAGCTACAAGAAGTATCTGGGCAACCTATCTTGGTTCAACTTCTGCTATGGAAATATATGGGTCTTACATTCCATAATAATTATAGCATCTCTATCGATAAGCCCTGAATTGAACCACTCTAAGCTAAGAAAGAAGATGGTGATATGCACTTTAACGTGATATGAACAAACACAGGTGTTAACTAAAGTTAACTTGATTTTATGTCTTTTAATATATACATATAGATCTGATGCAGAGAGTACAGCCATCCACCTGGAAGCCTTGAAGAAGTTGGCACTGGCATTGCAGGAGAGAAAGCAGGCTATTGACGATCTGAAAGAGCAAAAGCAGAATATGATAGACCATCTGAATGTAGATGACAAAGAACTAGTCAAAGAACAGACGAGTCACCTTGAGCAACGCTGGTTTCAGCTTGAGGACCTCGTTGAAAGGAAAATCCAAGTGTCTGTCACCAACCTGGAGGAGTTAGGTGTGGTCCGGTCCAGATTTCAGGAGCTGATGGACTGGGCGGAAGAGCAGCGACCCAACATTGCTGAGGCTCTTAAGCAGAGCCCCCCGCCTGACATGACCCAGAACCTTCTCATGGATCACCTTGCCATTTGCAGTGAACTGGAGGTCAAACAGATGCTCCTGAAATCACTCATGAAGGATGCTGATAGGGTGATGGCTGATCTTGGCCTCAATGAGAGGCAGATAATCCAGAAGGTACTCTCTGATGCCCAAAGGCATATGAATAGTCTCAGCGACTTAGTGGGCCAGAGACGAAAGTACTTAAACAAGGCTTTGTCCGAGAAAACCCAGTTTCTCATGGCAGTGTTCCAGGCAACCAGCCAAATTCAGCAACATGAGCGCAAGATAATGTTCCGTGAACATATCTGCCTGTTACCGGATGACGTGAGCAAACAAGTGAAAACATGTAAGAGCGCACAAGCCAGCCTCAAGACTTACCAAAATGAAGTCACTGGACTTTGGGCCCAGGGTCGCGAATTAATGAAAGGAGTCACAGAGCAGGAAAAGAGTGAGGTACTGGGGAAGCTTCAGGAATTGCAGAGTGTCTATGACACCGTTTTACAAAAGTGCAGCCATCGGCTACAAGAACTAGAGAAAAATTTGGTTTCTAGGAAGCATTTTAAGGAAGATTTTGATAAGGCTTGTCACTGGCTAAAACAAGCAGATATTGTTACCTTTCCTGAAATCAACCTAATGAATGAGAGTGCTGAGCTGCAGACACAACTGGCCAAATACCAACACATCCTTGAACAATCTCCAGAATATGAAAATCTCCTACTTACGCTACAGAGAACTGGACAGGCCATACTGCCGACGCTGAATGAAGTCGATCATTCCTACCTCAACGAAAAGCTAAATACACTGCCCCTGCAGTTCAATGTAATTGTCGACTTGGCTAAAGACAAGTTCTATAAAGTCCAGGAAGCAATTCTGGCCCGGAAAGAATATGATTCCTTGATCGAGTTGACAACCCAGTCTCTGTGTCATCTTGAAGACCAGTTCTCCAAGGTGAGCCAAGTCCCCAGCGACCTGAGTGTTGAAGAGGCTCTGTGTCTTCAGGATGGTTGTCGAGCTCTTGGGGGAGAGGTGGCAGCCCTTGCAGGAGCAGTGGGTGAACTGAACCAGAAGAAAGAAAGTTTTCGCAGCACAGGGCAGCCATGGCAACCAGACCAGATGCTGCATCTCGTCACCCTGTACCACAGGCTGAAGCGACAGACAGAACAAAGGGTGAGCTTATTAGAAGACACCACCTGTGCTTATCAAGAGCATGAAAAGATGTGCCACCAGCTAGAGAAACAACTAGAGGTTGTGAGAACAGAGCAGGCCAAGGTGAACGAGGAGACGCTTCCTGCAGAGGAGAAGCTCAAAGTGTATCACTCCCTGGTGGGAAGCCTCCAGGATTCAGGAATTCTTCTAAAACGAGTGGCTGTGCATCTTGAAGATCTTGTTCCGCATCTTGACCCCTCAGCTTATGAGAAAGCCAAGCATCAGATCCAAGCCTGGCAAGAGGAGTTAAAACTGCTGACTTCCACCATTGGCGTGACGGTGACGGAGTGTGAGAGCCGCATGGTGCAGAGCAGAGACTTCCAGACGGAGCTGAGCCGCTCCCTGGACCGGCTGCGGAGCGTGGAGACAGCGCTGAGTGAGCCACTGTGCCTGGACCTGAACCTGCGGGACGTCCAGGAGGAGATCAGAAAGGTCCAAATCCATCAGGAAGAGGTGCAGTCCAGCCTGAGGATAATGAAAGCACTGAGTAACAGGGAGAAGGAGAAATTCACGAGAGCCAAGGAGCTGATCTCTGCCGACCTACAGCACACGCTGGCTGAGCTCTCCGAGCTGGACGGGGCCCTGCAGGAAGCTCTCCACACCAGACAGGTCGGTACCACAGGGCTTCCCCTTTCTTTCTTCCACTTTGCTTCTTTGTAAATAGGTGTGAGAAATTTCTTTGGTTTTGATTTTTTGTTTAGAGTTGCTTCCTTAAATATTTCCTTTTTTGACTACTACATGGAATCATCTTCAATTGTGACTTAAAAAGGTGCTTTTATTGTTTATGCTCATGGTATTCATTTCATGTGATTTTCATATTGACTTGACTTTAGTTTTAATACAGGAACATCTCAGTTATCCCTCTCCTTTAGGAGAGATAATAAATGATAGCACTAGTATAATTAATACCATATGTGAGGAATTAATCATAAAGTTCATTCATTAGCAATGAATAAGTAGTGATGCTTTTTAAAAAACAATGTGAAACCTGGCATTTCTAAGCTTAGTACTGGATGAAGAGTCTCCAGATGGAGAGAGGCAGATGGATGATGCAGTCCTGACTTGATGCTGAGCCAGGCTTTCTTGCGGGGTCTCCCATCAGTTGCCCCATCTCTCCACCCCTTCCTTGGGGAGGAGTGCTTCCTCTTCTCTGGCTTCCCTGAAGCACAAGAGAAGCAAGACTAGAATATCCATCATGACTTGACTTGAAGATAACAAAGAAATGAGAGCATGCTCAGAACTTCCCAGGTTAGCCTCCTAATTGTGACTTGTTCTGGGGCTCTGTGCATTCAAAAATAAGAGAGATACAACAGTGCCCAGAGGTGTACTTACTTTAATCCCTTGACCCTTTTTCTCCACATCTGCCCCTCTGATTCTATGGGATTTCAACCAGCCGTTTAAGTTAAGGACAGCCTTCCTTAGGATAATATAGTCACTAGAGCTTTGGAGTAAAGCACACATGGATTTTAATCTCAGTTATTTGATCTTGAACAAATTACTTACATCCTGTAAGTCTCAGTTTTCTCTGTGGAAGAGGGATAATAATATCTCCCTCTTCAGATTTATATTCTTAGTGCAGGGTCTGATGTAGAGGTAGCCCCCGATGACTCTTAACTATCATTTAACTTTATTTTTCACATAGATTAAGGTTAACACTAAATAATACAATTTAAAAAAAAATCTTAACATGTGGTTAAAATCTTAGTAAACTTCATCATGTAAAATTCTGACTTCTTAAACTAGTCTATTTAGTACATTTTTACCTTTTCATGTTGGTTCAGGCCACTGTTAAATTTTTTTCAGAAAACTATGTCCCCATTCTGAGGGTTGTCTTTTGGTCTTGTTTATGGTTTCCTTTGCTGTGCAAAAGCTTTGAAGTTTCATTAGGTCCCATTTGTTTATCTTTGTTTTTATTTCCATTTCTCTAGGAGTCCAAAAGGATCTTGCTGTGATTTATGTCATAGAGTGTTCTGCCTATGTTTTTCTCTAAGAGTTTGATAGTTTCTGGCCTTACACTTAGGTCTTTAATCCATTTTGAGCTTATTTTTGTGTATGGTGTCGGGGAATGATCTCCTAGGGGTAAAACAGGCATAAAGACACAGACCTACTTGAGAATGGACTTGAGGATATGGGGAGGGGGAAGGGTAAGCTGTGACAAAGCGAAAGAGAGGCATGGACATATATACACTACCAAACGTAAGGTAGATAGATAGTGGGAAGCAGCCGCAGAGCACAGGGAGATCGGCTCGGTGCTTTGTGACCGCCTGGAGGGGTGGGATAGGGAGGGTGGGAGGGAGGGAGACGCAGGAGGGAAGGGATATGGGAACAGATGTATATGTATGACTGATTCAGTTTGTTATAAAGCAGAAACTAATAATAATAAAAAAAAAAACTATGTCCCTATAGCTGTAGAGATAGAGATGCAGTATTTAACCCAGAGTGAAGAATCAAAACAGAAATTACCTGGAATTTTCATTCTTGAAAAACATCTGTCATGTAAGCTTGCTTCTGTTGATTTGGTGATTTTTGAACCAAACTCTTGAATCTGCTAAGGTGGCCCTACTTCTGCCATTTGTGATTGGTAGTCTTATTGATTGTCTTGGCCCAAATGACTAAAGGTCACGGTTCTGGTGGCATTTCTAACCTCCACCGCTGATTCTTTGCTTTGCCATCCTCACTCTTTCCTCATTAAGTGCTAATCTTACATGTACTTTCTCTCTGCATCTTTGCTTGACAGTAATGGCTTGTCTTGTCCAGCCACTGATGGCCAATTAGAGTGTTTCCTTTCCTTCTGGATTTGAATGGACTTCGTTGCACAGGGCTCAGCTTTCCAATCTTCAACTTTTCTATCGTAGTCTCTATGCAAGACTTATAGGCTACTATTTCACTACCAGAAATGACTATTTAGTCTGGTAAATGCCGTTTTGGAAGTTTGGTGTTATTACACTCCCTTTTTTCCCCTCCAGCTTTATTGAGGGATAATTGACACAGAAAATGGTGAGATATTTAAAGTGGACAGTGTAATGGTTTGATATATGTATACATTGTGAAAGAATTCCTTCTTCAAGTCAATTAACAAGTTAACACATCCATCACATCACGTATTTATCTTTATCTTTTTTTTTTGGTGAAAACATTTAATTGCTACTTGTTAAGCAAATTTCAATTATACGTTACACTGTTATCAGCTACAGTCACCATGTTACACATTAGATCCTCAGACCTTATTCAACTTAAAACTAAAAGTTTGCACCATTTTCTTTTTTTTTTGGCTGCACCACACAGCTTGTGGGATTTTAGTTCCCCAACCAGGGATTGAACCTGGGCCCTCAGCAGTGAGATCATGGAATCTTAACCCTTGGACCACCAGGAATTCCCAAAAAGTTTGCACCATTTTACCAACCTCTCTATTTTGTTCACCCTGCAGCCCCTGGCAACCAGTTTTCTACTCTAAGTTTCTCTGATTTCAGCTTTTGCTTTTTTTTTTTTAGAGTCCATATGATATTTGTGAGGCCATGTGATATTTATCTTTTTCTGTCTGGCTTATTTCACTTAGAGTAATATCCTCCAGGTTTGTCCGTGTTTTTGGAAATGACAGGACTTCCTTCTTTTTTAAGGCTGAATAATATTCCAAGGTGTGTATTTTTTTTAAATTCATCCATCTGTGGATGGACACTTAGGTTGTCTCCATACCTTGACTATTGTGAATAGCATGGCTATGAACATGAGAGTACAGATATCTCTTCGAGATAATGATTTCATTTTCTTTGGATAAATACCCAGAAGTGAGATTGCTGGATCATATTGGCAGTTAATTTCTTGAGGAACTTCCATGCTGCTTTCGATAGTGGCTATACCAGTTTACATTCCTACTGGTATTATTATACTCCTACCTAAATGAGTCATTATTTCACTTTGGTGAATATTCATTCTGCCACATATTAGTAAGCATTATATTTTTTCTTTAAAGAGAGGACATTTCAGAACCATCATAAATTTCTATTCCATCTGTGTCCTTGTTTATTTATTTTAACTGCAATAATAAAATTATAACAAGAAGAACAGAAGGGAAAGTAAAGGATAATAATGGATTGCACCCAAAAAATGTTACCAGCTTATCAATTCATTTATACACATACATCCATGTGACTGAAGACTGGAAAAGAAATGGAAAGCATAAATTATTTTTGGCAAACACGTTGCAAAAGAGAGTTGATTATGTTTGCAATTGCTGTTTTTCAGGCTACCTTGACTCAGATGTACAGTCAGTGTCAAAGGTACTATCAAGTGTTTCAAGCAGCTAATGACTGGCTTGACGATGCTCACGAAATGTTACAGCTGACAGGCAACGGCCTAGATGTGGAGAGTGCAGAGGAAAGTCTCAAAAACCACATGGAGTTTTTTAGTACAGAGGATCAGTTCCACAGCAATCTGGAGGAACTCCAAGGCCTGGTAGCCAAGCTGGGCCCACTCATCAAGCCAACTGGAAAAGAGGACTTAGCACAGAAAATGGCCTCCCTGGAAGAGAAAAGCCAGGGGACAATACAGGAGTCACACGTCCAATTAGATCTCTTGCAGAGGTATTGGAGTTGTTTTGCTCTTTATATTCTAGTGAAATGGATTTTCACATGGAAAATGGAATATACTAATGATATACATTATCGTTCATTCTTTTCTCTTAAGTATCACTAGACATATTGACATCAGAACTCTGCATAGAGATGTGTGATTTTAAGTTGCTTATTGATGTGTGTTGGATTTTTTCAAGATGTGCAGCTGAATGGCAGGATTACCAGAAAGCAAGGGAAGAGGTTATTGAACTGATGAATGATGCAGAAAAGAAACTGTCTGAGTTTTCTTTATTGAAGACTTCTTCCAGTCATGAAGCAGAAGAAAAATTGTCAGGACACAAGGTTAGTTTTTTTTTTTTTAATATTCTTTCATTGTAACTGTAATGGGTCTTTGCAATATGATAGTTCCAGAAACAAGTCAATAAATCTTCATTTCCACCTGGGCTTTTTCAACACAAAAAGGGTACATTTAACCACATTTCATAGCAGTTTTAACTTAATTAAATGCTGTCATCTTTTCAGGATCCCCTTTAGAAATACATAGCTAGGTTTAAAAAGACACATTCAGATCAATTTGCTTCTGATAAGATGTGATACAGTAGATTTCAGTAAATACTTTCTGGTGTAACTTAGATTAATTCAATTAAAATTCAAAAATTAATAACTGAGTCTCACTCATATCACAGCAATATAAGGTAGAATGTGACATACTTAAATATCAAATTCCATTCACTTATATTTTTGCTAGTTTTTAAAAATGGGAGAATGTCATCTCAAGCAGCATGTAAATGTTTGTTTGTAATAAATACGTATTCACCTTACCTCTTTAAAAAAGCCAAGCCTAACTCAATTACAAATTAATTGTAAAAGTAAGAATTACCAGAGGAAAATAAATATATGTAGGAACATTTCCTTTTGCGGATAATTTTAAGCTTTACCAAAATCCATGGAGCTTTTGAAAACAACCATCTCTCCCCTCAACCTCTGTTCCTCTACCCACCCAGGCTTTAGTGTCAGTAGTTAACTCTTTTCATGAGAAAACTGTGGCCTTAGAGGGTAAAGCTTCAGAACTGGAGAGAACCGGAAATGGCGCCAGCAAAGCAACCATAAGCAGGTCGATGACGGCTGTCTGGCAGCGCTGGACACGGCTCCGCGCTGTGGCCCAGGACCAGGAGAAGATACTGGAAGATGCAGTGGATGAGTGGAAGAGCTTTAACAATAAGGTAATCTCCATTACTGATGGGCTCAAAGTATTGTTTCTTTGCTGATGAGAATGTATTTTGAAAAGTGGTATTTTGCTCCTTTTTTCAAATCGGCCTTATGAAAGTAAAAAGCCTTTTTTAAAAAATCTCTATTTACATTGATGTGAAAACCAAAATATGAAATAAAATACATATGCAATGTGCAATTTAGTCCCAAGTCTGGGTCCAGTTATTTTAATAGGAAATAAGCCAAGTAATCACATTTTGAAAGGAGGACAAGCCCATTTTGCCCCATTTGTGAGGCTCTTAGTGACACTTTCTTTCCTGGCCCTGAAAAAGTACAAAACACTTTGTCGTTGCCATGAAATAAGCAGGAATTTAACTCATTTTCCAAATCCTGTTTAATTTAATATCTTCCCTTTTAAGTAGGGTTCAAGTTTTAAGCCACATGTTCCTTTATGACTCAAAGGCACTTATTCATGTTAGCGTAAGTATTGAAAAGAGTTTTTCTTTTTTCTGTTTAGTAAAAGAGAATCTTTTTAAAAACCTTTTTCTATGTTATGAAATGTCTGATTGCCCTATTATTATTATATTATTATTTTTATTTATTTATTTATTTTTGGCCACGCCATGCGGCATGTGGGATCTTAGTTCCCTAACCAGGGATCGAACCCGTGCCCCCTGCATTGGGAGCACAGAGTCTTAAACATTGGACTGCCAGGGAAGTCCCTGCCCTGATGTTATTCTGAGATTAAATCTTAAAACCCAGGATAATAGTAGTGGTCTTTCCTTCCATGTTAAGGAGATTGTTCACATTTTAGTCTCCTAAGATTTAGAGTTGACACCATCATCTTTAACGTGCTCCAGTGCATTAGTGTCAGATTTGGCATTTATGGGAATCGCCCTCTTTTTTTTCAGTTTATTTACTTTGAACTTCATAGTATGTACATTTGTCATCAGGTTAAAAAAGCCACTGAAATGATTAATAAGCTGCAAGATAAATTACCGGGAAGTTCAGCAGAGAAAGCCTCAAAAGCAGAACTCTTAACTCTTCTTGAATATCATGACACATTCATTCTGGAGCTGGAACAGCAACAGTCGGGCTTACGGATGCTAGAGCAGCAAGCACTGAGCATGCTCCAGGATGGGGCCACGCTGTACCCTGGAGGAGAGCCACCCACTGTGCAGGAAATCACGACAATGCAGGACCAGTGCCTGAAGTAATTATACACCTGCTCTCATTCTCTGCTTCTAAACTTGGCCATGACCCAAAGGGCCAAATGTGGTATTAAGAGTCTGGGGGTGCTCCCCCCACACCACCTTAAAAATGTGGGACTCTGTTCCTGTCATCCTTGCTATCTAGTACATATCTAGTCGTACTTAGAAATATAGTAATGAACCAGATGCAATCTCTGCCTTCAGGTAGTTTACAGTCAAGCAGCAGAGGTAGACAACTAAAGATGCAAGGATGGTGGGGGTGGGGCACTAAGGGAAATCAAAACAGAGGCAACTAATCTAGGAGAGGAGTCAAGGAAGGCTTCTCTTCAGAAGGGTATTGAAGCTAAAGACTAAGCAGGCTTAAGCCAGCCAGTGAGGTGGGAGGAGAGTTCTGCAAACAGGGGAATAGCAAGTAAGAAAGCGCGGAAGGAAGCATGTCACCTCAGGAGAACTCTTGGGTGATGGGGCGATTCATGAGACATAAAGCTTAAAAGGTAAACAGTTGGGAGCTATTGAGTACTTGGTTTTGATAAATCTTGATAACTCATTGGCTAAATTGGATGACACATAGATTAGAGCAAGGATGATACCAAAGTCCAGGTAAATAATAGTCATTTACTGATAGTGAACTTAGAGAAAGTTAATCTTTTATTTATTTGTTTGTTTGCTTATTTATTTATTTATTTATTTATGGCTGTGGTGGGTCTTCATTGCTACACACAGGTTTTCTCTAGTTGTGGAGAGTGGGGGGCCACTCTTCGTTGCAGTGTGTGGGCTTCTCTTGTTGTGGCGCACGGGCTCAGTAGTTGTGGCACATGGGCTCAGTAGTTGTGGCGCACAGGCTTAGTTTTTCTGCGGCATGTGGGATCTTCCCGGACCAGGGTTTGAACCTGTGTCCCCTGTGTTGGCAGGGGGATTCTTAACCACTGTGCCACCAGGGAAGTCCTGAAAGTTAATCTTAATGATATGTAACCAGCCTGATTCACTTATGGGGCCAGAGAGGAAACATCACTATGTAATTTAACTCCTGTATTAACTACTATTACTCATACATGTCCTACATTCACCCCTTCACTTATAGATGAGTTCAGGATAATCTGACTCCACGTGTTTAAATCTTTTTAACCAAATTTATGTCAATTCAAATAAAGACTTACAATTTGGATGTTGAACATTATTAATCATAAAATTTCCAAAGTTTGAGTCTTTATTTAAAGACTAGTTTCTAATAGGCACAAATATTCCAGTTACACATTACTTTTAAAGGCTGATGATTCTGCACCATGAGTAGATTTTCAAAGAGGAAATAAATAAACAATCTTCAGGTTACTCTCGACAAGAAAATGAATTGCAGTTTAGTGTCATGGGAGTATGTCAGCTCCCAATTTTCCAGGGATAAATCATTCACTTCACATGATGTATTTTTTTCTGTTATACTTGAAGTAAACTTAAATGTTTCTGAAAATTATCTGGCAGTTTGGGGGAAGTGTCTTTACTTGGAAAAAAGATAGGTGGCTTCACTTTTTTAATGTCTGTTTTTGACAATTTGATGTCATATATTGGGGGGGTTCCTTTCATTTCAATCCACATCTGCTTTCTCCCTTTATTGTTTCTAAAGCATACGGGAGAAAGTGAAGAAGAGCGGAAAGGTGGTAAGGCAGGAGCTGAAGGAGCGAGAAGTGGTGGAGACCCTAATCAATTCAGTAAAATCTTGGGTTCAGGAAACGAAGGAGTATTTGGGGAATCCAACAATAGAAATAGATGCTCAACTTGAAGAACTTAAGGTACAAAACTCATTCCCTAGACCCATCATGTTAAAAAATTGTCCTGCTTTTAATCAAATGTATCTGTTTATATTCAATGAAATAATTGAATTAAAAAATTTTAGAAATGTTTTCCATAAAAGACTTTTAGTATTATTTCAGTGGGCTTTTTTTTTGTTCTGTATAAAGTGGACATGCTTCTTATTGAGACTAAAGAAAATTTTGCTTTTTGTAACTGTGTTTCTCTAATTCCACACTTAATCATATTTTGAGGAACAATACATAGCCTTGTCTCTGTATCCATAAAAATTAATTTCCTTATCAGGCTCCCAGAACTTTCTTATGTTGATCTTTTCTTCAGATTCTCCTAACAGAAGCCACAAATCACCGACAGAACATTGAGAAAATGGCTGAAGAACAGAAGAATAAGTATCTTGGTCTTTATACTATATTACCTTCTGAACTCTCTCTTCAGCTAGCTGAAGCAGCCTTGGACCTAGGAACTATCCATGATCAGGTAAACCTATGGTCAAGAAAGAGTACTTTTCCACTCTTTTATAGGCTCAGTACTCTTGTATGAGAGTTCGTGATTTTCACAATCCTGTCTTCATGGAAACAGAGTTAAAAAAAAAGAGATGAGTATAAAATAATAATATTAAATTAGAAGTCTTATTCATAGGCAAGAAGCATATGAGAAGATATTAGATGTTAACAATACTGTCAAACATTAAAGATAATTTATCTGCTTCCAAAAGGAAATTACTCAAAGAAACAAAGATACATTTCATGTATTCAACAAATATTTATTGAGTATCCAGAGTCTGCCAGGCACTCTTCTTTGGTTGTTTCAGTTCAGCAAGATGTAGTAGGTGAAGATATTTGAAAAAAGGGAAAATCAGAGTTAAAAAAAATAAGGTAAAACCTTATTATTACCTTATTATAAGGTAAACTTATTAGAATGAGTTTTCTACCCCGAATGCATGCTATAGGGTCCCGTATTGTGTCTAGAGGAAGTCCTATCAGTCTAACTCTAACTTCCAAATAACTAAGGAAAGGAATGTGTATAAATTTTAAAACAAATCTTTTTTTTTTTAATTTAACAAATTGCTACATAGCCATTCATAGTACTGAGATCAGAGAGATATTTCTATCTTAACTCCTCGTAAAGAACATACACTTTCACATTGGGAAAATAGCTTCGGTAGCATTAGTATGGAAACATAATGGGTTTTAGGACCTTCTTGGTGGCCTAACACTAAAGCAGTTTAGTTAAAACTGGTCTACAGAAGATAAAGGGAGGATAATTCTAAACTATTACATGAAATGGAAAGTAGTATTGCATTGTAGAAACTATAAAACTATAAAATTCATGTAAGTGTGCTGTACCTTTTAGACTCTCCAGTGTATGATACAAAGTGTTTAAAAATTTTCATCAAAGTCTAATTCTACTGCATCCTACTATTGACCTCAACTAAAATATTATTTTCTATTTTAAGTGTTAAAATGTTAATTTTAATACTAATATTTTACAGTATTATTTATTTGGTTTTTCTTCTTGGACATTGGAAGGTCTTTTGGGAAGGATGATTTGGCGAGTTCAGATCTTAAAAAAAGAAGTTCAAATTTCAGGGTTTTTTCCCTCTGGATAAATTTCCCTATAATAGAGTTATTCACATGCATTCCATTTACGTTAGTGCTCAACTCAAAATAATGAAGTCAAAAAAAGTACTCTTTTTTTTTTTTTTTTTTATGTGGTACGCGGGCCTCTCACTGTTGTGGCCTTTCCCGTTGCGGAGCACAGGCTCCGGACGCGCAGGCTCAGCGACCATGGCTCATGCTCCGCGGCATGTGGGATCTTCCCGGACCGGGGCACGAACCCGTGCCCCTGCATCGGCAGGCGGACTCTCAACCACTGTGCCACCAGGGAAACCCCAAAAAGTACTCTTTTAATGGTGTATTTCCTCACTACTAAGGAGATTTGATTTGCTATTTTTATATATTACAAAATGATCAGCACAATAAATCTAATTAGCATTCAAACCATACACAGTTATAAAACTTTTTTTTCTTGTGATGAAAACTTTTAAGAAGTACTCTGTTAGCAACCTTCAAGTATTCAATATAAGATTGTTAACTATAGTCACCATGCCATACATTACATCTTCATCACTTAAAGAGATTTTTTTAAGGCCTTTCATTTATACAAAGAACATATTTCTTTACCATCTTCCCTTCAACATTTTATTATATGCAAAATATGAATGTTTGTTATCATATCAAATCAAAGCCATTAGAAACTTGTAAATATTAACTGAGATTTTTCATTTTCCTTTCCATTGGACATGTTCTGTGCTTTTTTGTCATACTATACAGAGGTAATTGGAAGTTAGAAAAAGAGTTAACAGATCATTAACAGCTACTTATGAAAAGGTGCATGGACACAAATCTGTGTGCCTCCAATTATCTGGAATCGTCTTCCATTTTATGAAGAAAAAGGCTTAGAAGAGTTTGTGTGTTTAGGGTCACAGAGTTAGTAAGTGGAGAAGATAGAATTCAAAGTCAGCTATCTGCACTGCTTCCTGTAAACATCTGATGAGTGAATCACTGTACATGCATTGCTTGTTCCTTTGCTGAAATAGCAGCAGAAAGAGGTGCAGTTAATACGTAAAATGGTGGGAAGTAAGGCTGCAGGGAAAACCATGAGAGCTTGTAATTGCACGTGGCTGGCTTGTTGAGGCACTTTGATGCCAAAGCGGTGTTGATGACCTAAAGTGCCTCTTGGCAATATCTGAAGATGGAGATATATGTTAGTATTAATTATCCAATTTTTACCATGGTTGATTTTGCTGTTCTCATTGATTATTTAGATCCAGGACAAAATAAAAGAAGTTGAACAGAGCAAGGCCATGAGTCAGGAATTCAGCCAGCAAATTCAGAAGATAGCCAAAGATCTCACAACTATTCTAACCAAGCTGAGAGCAAAGACAGATAATTTAGTTCAAGCTAAAACTGACCAAAAGGTAAGGAAGGAGAAGTGGAAATATAAGGGGTGCTCTTGAATGAATTAAATATTTTGAGTGCATTCGTTTATTTTGAAGATACAGGGAAAAAAAAAAAAGCTTCCTTGATTAGCAGGCTTCATGAAAACCAGAGAGTAAAGGCAGGCAGTAAAAAAAAATTGTAAATACAATAATATAGAGCTACTTATATCATACAATTTATTATCACAGTTAAACTGTATTCATAAATATACATGCATATATAGTGTCAAAGGACTAAATGATGGTTTAGGATTACAAGTATATAAATTTCAAAATGAAGGATGTTCTTTTTTTTTTTTTTTTTTTTTGTGGTATGCTGGTCTCTCAGTGTTGTGGCCTTTCCCGCTGCGGAGCTACAGGCTCCAGACGCGCAGGCTCAGTGGCCATGGCTCACGGGCCCAGCCGCTCCGTGGCATGTGGGATCTTCCTGGACCGGGGCACGAACCCGTGTCCCCTGCATCGGCAGGTGGACTCTCAACCACTGAGCCACCAGGGAAGCCCATGAAGGATGTTCTTGGTAGTTAAATCCCTGTTCTCATTTTGCCAATGAGTAAAGTGACTAATCCTTTTTGGGTGGGACAGAAGGAAAATTTTAGCTCTCTCAGCCTCATGGGAAATAAACACCAGGGTTACAAAACATCCTGCTCTGCCTTTTCAACTGAAGAAACAGAAATGAACTGATCATAGTTGAATTATTCTTATATATTTGGCTTCTACAAAAATCATCTAAAATGTACTCCTTCTGATTCTGGAAAATCTGGAGAAATTTATTATCTACAGTCTAACGTTCTTTCCTTTTGATGACCATCCAGGTGCTAGGAAAGGAATTAGATGTCTGTAACTTAAAATTAATGGACCTGGATGAAGCAGTACAAAAATTCTCGGAACAGAATGGCCAACTGGGTAAACCACTGGCCAAGAAGATAGGAAAACTGACTGAACTTCGCCAGCAGGCCATTAGACAGGCCGATAACCGGCTCTCTAGGCTCAGCCAGGTATGTTTTCCCAGCTGGTAATCAACATTCTCTGAAGCCAAAATTCAATTTTCTATTTTTTGCTTTTAAAAATAAGTGAAAAGATAATATGGACAATGATGAGAGTAATTTAAGTGTAGCTTATTTCATACCATGCCTGTATTCCTAAGATTTACATGTAAACCTGACTTTATTTTATATCAAACCATATTATAAATTTATTGACAAAGGTGTTCATATAAATGGACATTTTATAAATAAGTAAATATATATATATATATATATATATGTATATGTTTGCCTTTACTTAATTGGTTCAGGTCACACATCATCATAATTGTTGAGCATAGACTGAATTTTTGCAAATTGATTATGTTTCTTTCTGCAATCAGGGATGAGTTAAATCAGAATTTGCAACCAATAAATTATAATATTGAAACCTATAATCCCCACCTACCACCTCCTTACTCAGTGAGGGTAGAGTAGGAAAGGAGAGAGAGAGAAGAGCTAGGTAGAGGAATAAGAGATAAGAATGGAGAATTTTTTTAAAAGATTATTCAACCATAGTAAGAACTTGGACTTTATCCTAAAGTCACTGGGAAGTCCTTAATAGATGTTCAATAAGCAAATAATTTTTCATGATACCTTTAGATATCACAGATATCATAATGATCAATTCCTAGGATTATTATATCCAAAGAGAGATCGAAGACTGATTTCTAGCTCAGGAAGCAGAGTTTACATTTGTTATCTGAATGTTAATGATTTTTCAGGCAGCATCCCATTTAGAAGAATACAATGAAATGCTGGAGTCAATTCTGAAGTGGATTGAGAAAGCTAAAGTCTCAGTACATGGAAAGATTGCATGGAATTCTGCAAGCCAACTTCGGGAACAATACATTTCACATCAGGTAACTTTGGGAAAATAGTTTTCAAAGAGTAACTAAGAGAGTGCTTTGATTTAACTGGCTAGGCTGACAGAAAATTTAGAGGACCATGATGTAAAATTATTTTAGGTGCCAGGAAAAAAGAAAGGTAAGGTAGCCCTAACAACTTGTCCAGGGGATTGAAAGAAAGTAGCTACCCATGAGATTTCATAAGACCATATATATAAATAAACATCCTCCTCTGTCTCCCCTAGACTTTCCATTTCCCAAGACCAAAAATAATCATCCAGATAGGACTTTTTTTTTTTTTTGCACCTTCTTTGAAATAATTATATGCAGGGATATGGTGGGAAATTCTTCCCCAGGAAGAGCTGTAGGGACAGGTGGAAAGATTATAGCCTCCAGACTCAGACTGATGTGGAAACCAAGTTCTGACATTTAGAGCTGTGTAATTTGGAGGAAACTACTTTGTCTCTCAGAATTCAATCTTATCATCAACAAGATGGAGATGTAAATGATATTCATAATGCAGAGTTATCATGAAGATCAAATGGTTTAACGTATGTGCCATCATCAAGCACAGTCCCTGGCACATGGATCCTCAGTCAGAGCCTCAATCCCATGCCTCTTCCTTCCAGCCCTTCTGCCTGGTCACAGTGGGCTGACCTCCCGCAGGAAGTAGGGGTCAGTTGGGAATGAGTCCACACCACATGGGGGCCGCATTACTTCATTTCCTCTGAAGTTTTCTCTCGACCATATCATCCAGGAAATTATTTCATCCCCTTATAATTTAGGCTTGAATTAGATACAGATATCTAATAGCCAGTTATCTTGCAATCAAATACAAAATGGTCTTTATTTAAGTTACATGAGTATCCTCAAGTATTTTAGATTTTCTCTCTTTTATTCTGATTTATGTATATTCATGTCTTTTAAATGCATCCCCTTTTCCATTCCAGTTGACAGGGTTCTAGATCAAAGCTTCATTTTCTCCTTCTTGGAATGCTTTAACAGGTTCCTAATTGGTTTCCCTGTATTTATCTTTCTTCTCTAATCAATCCTGCACACTCCTCTCAAGAAATCTTTCTTAAACAACTACAGAGTTGTTCTGCCTGACGTTATGCATTATACATTAACAGACAAGACTTAAGTTACCATTGGTTGTAAACAATGAAAAAATATTCATTAGAAATCTAGAAATGTAAATTTACAAGAGAGAGCATTTTAATGATCAAGTTAACAGTATTTTTAAAAGTTCATATTTAAAGAAGTGAGAGCTGTCAAACACTGCTGGTAACTTGGTTAAATCTCTTTGAAAAACAATTGGAAAATGTATCGTGATCATGAGAACATTACTACTCTGTAATCCGAAATGTAGGAAATATTTTATATGAGTATTAATGACTATACTGGAATTTTAAAGAAAACTTAAATGTCAAATAAGTTTTCTGAGTAAATTTTTGGATTTCATAAAATATAATGTAGTCTTTAAAATAACCAAGAAGGTAGTTTTTTGTTTTGGTATGGTTTTTGTTTTTTTAAAATAGCTCCAGCTCTCATTCATTTATGTATTCAATAATCACTTATGGAGTGCCTTCCAAAGCTAGGAATTTTGTTAGGCATTTGAAACACAAAGGATATCCCATGCCTCTGCCCCAGGGAGTTGATAATTAAAGAGAGAAAGGAGATAGAAAGACAGATCTAGACAATTACAATACAGTGTGATAAGTGCAGGGATTGAGAGCCCAAGATGCTGAAGGAGCTCATGGGAGGTACCCAAGCCAGACTGCCCAGGATTTGAGAAGAATAAGGAAGGAAAAGGTGATTCTGAAAGACACGCAGCCTACTTGTCGTGGAGTTTTAGACAAAACCGCGTGTTGAAATCCCGGCAGTAGGAGTGAGGGGTGCTCTAGCTGGTGCACTGGCGAGGAGGTCTGCAGAGAGCTGGAAAGAGGGAGAAGACAAAGACAGATCATGGAAGCCTGTTAAGAACTTGGCCTTTCTCCTGAAGTCACTCTAAGCCTTGGACAGATATTCTGCAGGCAAGTGACAAGCTCAGACTTACAGTTTAAGAAAGATGACTTAGAAGCCTGTGGAAAACAGATGGATGAAGGTAAGACAACTAGAAGGTGGTTTCAGTATTCCAGTAGACAATGACAAGGCCTCTCTTTGGAGGCTGAGAGAGGACAAAAATCAAGGGGTATTACCCAGCAAGAACTCTGGACTTGGAGGCTGTTGGGTGTGGCTGAGAGAGAGGGAGGATCCAAGCATGGTTCCCAGGTGTTTCTGACTTGGGCAGTTCAGCGGGCTGAGCGCGTTGAGGGGCACAGGAGGACAGATGTCAGGTGTTGGTGGTGACCTCACACAGATGTTCAGGAGGAAACTCAGCCTGTCACACACCGTTCTGGGGAGTTCTCCCATGCCTGAAAACTGCCTGACTTTATCCAAAAACAATGCAGAGAGAGAAAATGCATGGGTTCTAATATCAGGTGAAGAAGGTGGAAAATTGTAGGTATGTTATAATCTCAATTACCTAAAATTATACCCAAACTGAACAGCAGTTATTGCTTAAAGTTATCTCTGAGATATGGGATTATGGACTATTTTATCTTCTTTATTTTTCAATATTTTCTAAGCTTTATAATATATATTATAATATATATAATATATAATATGGTATAGAATATATATAATATGTTATATAATATATATATATGTTATATAATATATATATATATATAATATATGTATTTGACATTTATTGTGAGAAAAAAGATGTACTTTATTTTTTAAAATAAGAATCTATTGCCTAAGAGTAATGTCCCATCTCCCATTTCTCCTCTTTACACATCACACACCCCAGGAACCGCACATTTTGTGCTCACTCACTTATGTGCCTTTGCTTATTATGCTGTCCCCTCAGCATAAAATGTCTTTCCTTTTCCTCCCCGTCTATCAGTACAAACATTCTTCTGACTCAGCTCAGATGTGACTCTTCCAGGAAGCCTTCTCTCAACCCTCCTGCAAGTAGTAGCACATCTCATTTCTGGCATCCTTAACCCTTTCTTCTTTCACTCTGCTCATAAAATGCATATTATATGCTTATTATTCTGTTTATGCTGTTATTAGTCCCAAGAGATGATACTATCTTGAATAACAAGGGCTTTGTTTTATGCCAAGTTGTTTCTACCCCTTTGTCTCACTTAAAGCAAGTGTTTGTGATGCTCTTGTCTTATTTTCATTTCTTAGATCCATATATGATTAGGTCTTAGATACAGAATATGAGACCTGAAAAGCATCGCTTTAGTTTGAATATGAGAAAAGGGGGGCCAGTGACCTGATGAAGATACCCAATGCGTCAGAGCATCACCACTGCTGGAAATACTCACGTCCTGACCCTCACCAGGGAGCCGCTTGGGGTGGCAGATGGAGCACTAGCCTTATGGTCCAGCACAGGTGGCCTCAACAAATTGTTTACAGCTCCTGAAATTTGATTTCTTTTTGAAAAGGGGGTAACAGGAAGTGGGGAGCAGGCACAGGGCTGTGAAGGTTAAACACAGTAAGACACACGACCTAAACAATGTGCATGGAAAATGTGAATTACGTCTCCTTACTCCCTCCCCAGTCTGATGGTCTTTAAACCACACCGTATTGATTACCCATACCTCTCTGCCTACCTGTCAATGTCATGAACATTGATAATTCGCTCTAGACCATGCTAGAAGAATCTGAAGAGATTTACAACAACCTGGAAGTGATGACTGAGAAATTACAGTACCTTGATAGCGTGTACCATACGGAAAAAATGTCTCGGCAAGTAGCCGACCTGGGACGGGAGACTGAGGGGCTGCGGCAGATGATCAGAATTCATTTGCAGAATCTCCATGATGCTGCCAAGGTAAAACATAAAACTTTTTTTTTTTAAGTAATTTAAATGGAAAAGTCTATCATTAAAAAAACAATCGTGGTTGTATAGCAAACGTAGAGCGCTTACCTCTGATGAGCCTTCTTGACTGTGATGGTTATGGTTGTGTGTCTGACTCACAGTGATGCCAAACAACACCTAAACAGCGGAGTTTGGAGCAGAGAAAGATTTGGGCCATGCAAGGAGAAGGGTGGCTCATGCCCCGCAAAACCCCAAACCCTTTACAGGGTTTCAGCAAAGCAGTTTTAAAGGCCGGGAGAGGGAGAGGGGCTTCACAGCATATGTGATCAGCTTCTGCACAGTTCTCTGGCTGGTTGAGGTAACAGGGAGATGTCACAGGGCTTAACAGTATCAGTCCTTAAGCTCCAGGAGGCCTGGGGCTGTGACCTCATGGTCATCAAGCAGTTAACATCTTCCGTCTGGTGGGGGCTTTTCAGCTCCGTTAAACAGCTCAGGAAATGTGCATGAGATACTGTTACCTGGGTACTTCAGAGAGGACCTCAAGCAGAGGGTATTGGGGAGGGGGTCTGCCCCAGAGGCTCTATAGGGTCCTGCCTGGCCCTATAGGGTCCTGCCTGGTTACATGATGCTATTCTCCACCTATGACTTTGGACTTCAAGTGCTTATATATCGACATTCACATGGCTCTTACTCTGCAGGATATGAAAAAATTTGAAACAGAGCTCAGAAACTTACAAGTTGCTTTGGAGCAAGCCCAGACAACACTGACTTCTCCAGAAGTGGGACGTCTTAGTCTCAAGGAGCAACTCTCTCACCGACAGGCAAGCAAAAATAATTCAGGGGAAATGGGTAGGAAGCTATAGTTTTGAAAAAGAAAGGATAGTTAGGAAAAGTAATTTCTAAACTCTGTTATAGTCTGAGCACTGTAGGCATGATTTAAAACAATTCCTGGGAAAATTTGTATAACTTGGGACAGAGCTGTAATTTAGTAAATGTCTCTTGCTTATGAAAGAAACCATTAAAACATAAAATATTTCAGACTATACATTTTAAATGGAAATGTATATTTTATGTGTACATATATTTTATGTAAATAAATTATCAAATTTGTATAAGGTATAAAATTTAGAAGATGAAATATGAACTCGCACTTTCAGCATTTGCTCTCTGAGATGGAGTCACTCAAGCCAAAAGTCCACGCAGTGCAGATGAGCCAGAGCGCGCTCCGGATCCCCGAGGATGTTGTCACCAGCTTGCCGCTGTGCCACGCAGCTCTGCGCCTGCAGGAGGGGGCCAGTCGGCTCCAGCACACGGCCATCCAGCAGTGCAACATCGTGCAGGCACGTGCAGCGGGGCCAGCCGGCGTCTGCAGGCGGTCCCCACGCCACCCGCAGAGCAGCAGCAGATGAGTCATGGGCTGCTTTTCTTAGCATTTGCGTGGGCTCAGCCATCAAAACACATCCAGAGTGTTAACTCTGACAGCTTGTTGTGGTTATATAAAATAAGGACATGAGATGCTATCATTTGGATCATCCACAAAAGCCTGGGGAAAGCTCTATTAAAAATATCCTTTGGGGGCCTCCCTGGTGGCGCAGTGGTTGAGAGTCCGCCTGCCGATGCAGGGGATACGGGTTCGTGCCCCGGTCTGGGAGGATCCCATATGCCGCGGAGCGGCTGGGCCCGTGAGCCATGGCCGCTGGGCCTGCGCATCCGGAGCCTGTGCTCCGCAACGGGGGAGGCCACAACAGTGAGAGGCCCGCATACCGCAAAAAGAAAAAAAAAAAAAAAAAATATCCTTTGGTGAAAACTATCTTTTAGCAATTATTTTTTTTATAAAGAACAACTTATGAAGGTTAATTTTTATATTCAGTCATAGATTTTTATCTCATTATTCATCTGAAAATCATCTAGAACTTTGTAATAAGACTTTACTGCTAGGGTATATAACAGATTTTTAAAAAATATTTCAGCTTATTTCAGCATTTTGTTGCCTGAGAAGTACATCCAACTATAACTCTTAGTCTCTTCCCCTAATAAGAGAACAATTATTTACTCAGAAGAAATGACACTATTTCTTATCTACTTTCAACTAATATTTCACCTACTTTATCCAAAAATTGTATACATGTCCTCTCATTAAACCACTAATTGTCTATTTCGTCAACTCTACTTGCATTAGCTTGTAATTTTTTAGACAGTAAATTCCTGAGGGTAGAAGTCATGCTTCATTCATTTTTATGTCTCCTATTCCAGCACTTAGCTGAGTGCCTTACATATATATTTAGTATTTCTTTGATGGAAAAATGAAGTAATCATGCTTTTCATACTGCTTTCTACCATGTTCTAGACCATGATATTGCCGTCTTTAGGACAATATGGAGGAGAAAGAAGATCTAGCCACTTAACTATTTTCAGTCCATCAATAATCTTGCCAAAATGTTTTAGAGAGAAGGCTCTGAAATATCTGACCAGAGCTGAGGATTTGAATCATCTAGGAATTTTCCCCATCATTTCTTTGTTCCCTTGACACATGGGTAAATAGGAGTTAGCACCAGAGTTTGGCAGATAGCAGCACAGAAGCACTTACACAGTTATTGACATAGACAGATAATTGTCTTTTTTTTTTCTTTCTTTCAAAGGAGGCTGTGGTGCAATATGAACAATATGAGCAAGAAATGCATCACCTCCAGGAGCTCATAGAAGGAGCTCACAGAGAGATTGAGGATAAGCCTGTGGCCACCAGCAACATCCAGGAGCTGCAAGCCCAGATTTCCCGGCACGAGGTATGACAAGCCAAGTTCAAGGGCAGGACACTGGCTTGGTAAGGATATGTGATTGGTTTCCAGCGGATGAAAGAGAAAGGTCTTCCCTGTCCAGGGCATAATGTGTTGAGTTCTTGGAGAGCCTCTTTGACTCTCTTTACATTTTGAGGGCTATTTTTGCTGATACTTTCCAAGACCCAGTAGCATGAGTCTTCCCCTTGATTCCAAAACCTCTTGACCCAGCATTCATGACATATCTCCAGCACGACCCACTGACTGCCTCCTGCAGAATTCTCACAGTTCAAACACCAAAACACACTGTACTCCCTGTCTTTACAGACTGCAAGGAACAGCAGTGCTCTAAGCCTTGCTGCTTTGATGGTCCTCTTTTAAAAGAAGGGGTATTTCTTGTTAAAAAGAAAAGCATTTGCTCTTTCACATATAGGTCAATTCACCTCCTTTTACCAGAATCAGAGAACGACTCATGTTGTTTGTTTTGTGGGTTTCCAGATTAAGCCTGTTAGCATCTTCCCCACTTTCAAATGTACCTCCTTCTTTGTACCTTTGGAATCATTATGACCTCAGGACTTGGACACCCCTTGTGCAGACCTGGTCTCAGAGATCATACAAGGAGCTTGAGTGTTCCAGCTCCTTGACGGTTAGCAGTGAATTTCCTTTCCTGACCTGTCAAACCCTATATAGATCACATTTACTCTTTCCTTGGGGGCTGGCTCCCAGCATCATGAATTTTGGAAAGTGACTGGGGGGTGGGGTGGGGTGTGTCTTATTTCTCTGTGCCAAAGATAGACATTCAGTTTTTCCTTCCATCTGCTCTATTTTAACTTCATTGTCATAAGAAACAACAATTTTTCCAAACCAAATATCATAGTAAGATTCCCAAAATATTCAACTGTCGCTTTTTTTTAAAATTTTTAATTTTATATTGGAGCATAGTTGATTAACAATGTCGTGTTAGTGTCAGGTGTAAGGTTGGAAAATCTTACTTCCCCCCTTTCCAAATGCAGTTCTCTAGTTTCTTGTCACAGCCAGTGAGTGCATCCAACACTTAACATTTGTATATGATTTACAAGTAATGTAAATAAATATCCCACCTACATTTACTTCTACACCGTAGATAATCATCTGTGTTAACTATTCATTTCTCTTCTGCCACTAAAGCAGTTAAATGAAAAGTTGTTTCGCAACTATTTGAAACACTGTTTTTATATCAACATTAGACTGTATAATACAAATTTATTTTGAAACTAATTTTAATCCCATTTTGTAAGACCCAGAATTTTGTTGTAACAACTCTTCAGTCACAGCACAGAAAATATGTTTTAAAAAATCTATCTGGAATAACAATAATTATCATTGCTGCTGTGGCTTGTTTTTTTTTTTAAACAATTCACAAAGTTTTTAGAGTATCTTTTACAACAACCCTATGAGGTAAGAATTTTTTTGTGTGTATCATCTCCATGTTACCGGTAAGAAAACAAAAACTGATTTTTTAGAATGACCTCCTGATCTTCCAGATCTAGTAACTGATAGAAACCAGATTCTAATCTACTACCTTTGGGAACTTCTCTGGCGGTTCAGTGGTTAAGACTCCGAGCTTCCACTGCAGGGGGCATGGGTTCGATCCCTGGACAGGGAACTAAGATCGCACATAAAAGAAAGGACTGATGGTCCAGGAGAATAAACGACTTGCCCAAGATCGTTACAGAGCCGGCTCTCAGCAGAGTCAGCCGTAGACTGTCCTCTGGCTGCTGTCCGGTGCTCCGTTCATTTTGTCACATTTTCTCCTCCCACTTCTAAACATTAGTGTAGATGTGTTAGTTTTGTCATGTGATTTAGATTCCATTTTCTTTTCTTTTTTTTTTTTTTTTTTTGCGTTACGCGGGCCTCTCCACTGCTGTGGCCTCTCCCGTTGTGGAGCACAGGCTCAGGACGCGCAGGCTTAGCAGCCGTGGCTCACGGGCCCAGCTGCTCCATGGCATGTGAGATCTTCCCGGACTGGGGCACGAACCCATGTCCCCTGCATCGGCAGGCGGACTCTCAATCAGTGCACCACCAGGGAAGCCCTCCATTTTCATATTTAAAATGAAGTAGTCCTGTGTGAGGCTCATTGTATGTGTAAAACAAACACAGGAAGGAAAGTGCTGCATGGGGAAGGCCAGATGCATAACATAGAATTTTGGAAGAATGATTTTTCCTGTATTTTCTGTCTGCTTTTAATAGAATTTAATCTTGAGGTGAGGCTACTTTCCATATGGATAACTTAAACTCATAAAGATAATGGGTCATTTGTTCATTTCTAAGGAATTCGCATTTTTTTCCTGTAATTTTTCAAATGTTGCATTTAATTCGAAAAAACCTTATCCTGTCGCTTTTAAATGATAGGAGAGAATACTCAGAGCTCTTCGCTTTCCACATGATGCAGAAGGCCTGCTCCTGTACCTGAAATTCCCACCTGTACACTCATCCTTTGTAATCATTTTCGGAAATACTCAGTAAAAACTAAAAACACGTATGCTTCCTGAGACTGGGGAACACATTAACCCCCTTAGTGCTCCATTTTGATTTAGCAAATTTGACCACTAAGCCACAAAGTTCATGGGATATAGGCAGGTTTATTCTTACAGAAGAAAGTTCTCGAGAGATGTTTCTCCAAGGGAATCACATGAACTAACCATAAAATGCAGATTCTCATAAGCCTAGTACATCGAAAACTTTTGAAGCCTAGACCAGTATTGCATTTCTAACAAACAACTCAGATGAGTTGTTGTGTTTTTTTTTTTAATATTGCTACTAGTGTTTTATTTATTTAAAAAATTTTTTGGCTGTGCCGAGTGACATGTGGGATCTTAGTTCCCCGACCAGGGATTGAACCTGTGTCCCCTGCATTGGAAGCACGAAGTCTTAACCACTGGACCGCCAGGGAAGTCCCCTAGATGAGCTTTATATACAATAACTTGAGAACATCGATTTAGGAAATGGGCGTTTGCTGTCAGCGTGCTGAGCAGGATACTGCAGTAGGGGCCATGACCATCCACGTAGGCACAAAGTATGGGAGGACTAAGACTAATTCCATTCACACAGAGTCTTCAAATCTACCAGATGGTGCAAGCCATGGTAAGGAGGCTTAGTGATTTGTCCTATGAAAACATAGAATTCAAGGAGTCCGGTGCGCTGGTAGATGACTTCCATGTGTACACGTTTACCAATTATTATAGAGTACTCATGTGTTAGGCACTAGACCATATGTGGTGAATAGCTATTTAATCACTATTATAAAAATCCTATTAGGTTTAACTAAGTATCTGTAAACCTGAAAGGTAAAGAAGTGATGATTTCTACTTTTTAAATCCTTGCTTAAAAAATTCCTGTACTTCTGTACTAGAAAGAAGACAGGATGCTGGCTGAGTTCTGCTGGACGGCTTTCCCTTCCACCCACCCAGTCAGTTTTGGTTGGGAGGGGAGAAACAAAATGACAACAATAGCAAAATGGTATGTGTGTACATATACACATACACATGTACATATACATACATGAATCATTTTGCTCTTGTCCTTTTGTTTGTTTCTGAACTTCAGCTTCAAAGCTCTAGTTTGAGTGTGTATACACACACTATCATTTTAAAGACTCACAAAATGTGTTCTGTACAAACACTAATTGACAGCTTTTCAGGTGAAGGAGCCAAATAAAAGGAATAGAAAAAAATAGTGGTTTTGTACTTTTAGGGTTAATGTTTTACATGAATGTAATAAAAAAGAATGAATGTTTAAATCTTCATTTTTTAACTTATGTATGCATCTTTTAAGCAAGAAAGTATAAATTTAACATTTTAGAGTTACCATTTTAGATTATTCTTTTAGGATTTTAATATTTTAATATATTAGATTTTTTAAGAGCTATGTGCTATTGAGAATATATTTTCAATTAGCTCTTTGTAAAAGTTTTAAAACTTCTATCTCTCAAAACAATTTTTTTTCAACAACAAAAAAATTTTAAAGCCATTAAAATTGAACCAAACGTCAAGTTCAAAGCTCTAGTTTGAGGCATCAGAAACATTGGAGGCATGATGGCGTACATGAGGGAAAATTTCATGAATGTACAGAATTTTATTTGGGGTGTAATCTGAATAAAAAAATAAGGGTTTCCTAAGTGATATTCACCTTATCTGCAAAAAGGCGACTCCCCAGGTCACAGGAATTAGGAGCAGTTTACTTTGTGATGCGTCTGTCACAAATGACTGCTCTGTTTGACATTCCGGAGGGTAAGAGCTGAGCATTGCGTTTTTGGCAGTGTTAGTCATCACATGACCTAATTTGCCTGGCATGAACCATCTGGCAATTTCAGATTCCTTAGGCATTTTCAAGAAGTTGCCAGGGCTGAACTTCCCATAAATTCCGATCCGGCCCGGAGCGCCTCTCGGGATTAGAATCCCCAGCCGCCTGGCGTTGTCTCTGCCGCCGCGCGCGCCGCAGCACCCCTTCCGGCCCCGCCGCGCTGTGGTCTGGCTCGGGGAGCGCGGCAAGCAGGCTCCGCTCTAGCACCGTCCACATCCTGCCTCCCCGCCGCTCCGTCTGGCGCAGCCCTGAGATTTCATTGGCCAGCCCCGGAGGAAGATGAACGCTACTAGTTCTGTTTCCTTCGGATGCTGCTGTGACACCCGGGGCGCGGGGGGGCGGGAATGTTTTCTCAGGAGCTGGCTCAGAAAATCAAGGGCTACCAGGAGCAGATCGCTTCTTTGAACTCCAAGTGCAAGATGCTGACCGTGAAAGCCAAGCACGCCACCATGCTGCTGACGGTGACCGATGTGGAGCGGCTGGCGGAGGGGATGGAGGACCTGGACGGGGAGCTCCTCCCCGCGACCTCGGCCCACCCCTCTGTGGTCATGGTAAGTAAGGGTCAAGGCCAGTTTGCTGGGTGCCAGCTCGCTCTCTTCTGTCTCCTGCCTAGTGGCTCTGGGCTCTTCTCCGTGGCTTGGTTTAGGGATCAGTGCTAGGTCTTGCAGATTAGAACTCAGGAACAGTCCCCTTGACTCTCTGACTACCTTTGGGCCAAGGCCAATCTTTGACGCTGTAAACAGTGACAGTTGAAATGAAGCTATTTGTTTGAGACTCCTGAATTACTTAACGTGCTGAAGGTTGGATTTGCATTTGTTTATAATTTAGCAATAATACTCAGAAGCTCTGAGCTTCAAAACAATTCCTTTGCACAGTTTTCTAGTTTTCTGGGGGATGGGAGAATCATGCTACATATATGTTTTGTGTGTTTTTCCAGCTGAAGCACTGGCTGACTAGGTATGTTTGTGTATTCTGTTGTGTAAATGTTTAATAAATTATGGAAGGAAAGCTATTATTAGACAAATAAGAAAATAGAAAATCCAAAGTTTACCTTTGGATTAAAATAAGTTCCATTAATTTCTCTCTGCAACATTATTTCCTCATAACTTTGCATCTAAACTGCGTTAATTAGTTTGATAACTCAGTGTTTTTCAGTGCTGTATATTTTCCACACATAATGTGCTGTGCTTTGGGTAGTGTATAGCCATACCTGGACTCTTTTGGCAATATATTACTCTGGGTGCATTTATCTTGCTAGAATATTTGGAATTTGAAATATCCACAAAAGACCAAGCTTTATTTCATAGACCCTTCTCTCATTTGTATGATTCATGATTTTAATTTATAAAGATACAATCAATCAAGAAAAGGAAAATAAATGAAAGAGATAATTCATCAGCAAGAACACTCTATAATGTGACGTGCATCCCTTATCCCTGTTTGTCTTACAAATGGTCCCTAGGAGCATATTCACGTGAGGACAAAATTTTCAAATAGTAACACAGAATTTGTATGTAAATTTGGGTCTCAGTGATTCTAACTTTTGTTGTATAGTTATCTCTGTTTTGGCCTGTGCGTGCCTGACCAGGTTATCATAGCTAACCAATTTTCATGTCCTTTGGGCAACATTTTATGTGACAGATGACTGCAGGTCGCTGTCACACTTTGCTGTCACCGGTCACTGAGGAGTCTGGGGAGGAGGGAACCAACAGTGAGATTTCCTCTCCACCTGCCTGTCGCTCTCCTTCACCTGTGGCTAATACAGATGCTTCCATTAACCAGGTACCGCCCACTTGGCATTCCTCCAGCTAAGATCTCTGAACGGATGCAGGGCTCCATTCTCTGTTCTTACAAGATTATGGGTATGAATCGTAGACTTTGAGAAACACACCGTTAGGTGTGATAGTTGCACAAACTGTGATTGTCATGTGAGGCCAATACTGGCTTAACCCACCATCTCCTCTCCCAGGCTACTGAAATGAGATGAGCAAAAATTAGGTCACAGAAATGATAGCTGGAGAAGGGCCTGTTTTAAGGCATTATGGCTTTGGTTTCTGACAGCTGTCTGTAATGGAGTACTGCATCCTAACAGAAAATGAAATGTTCATGTCACTGTTGTAAAATAACATGATTCTACTGCTGTTTTAACATTTTCACTGAACATAGTTTTGACGCTTACCAGCTCAGATTTTGAAGATGGAAAATTTATGTTCACCGTATCAGACTTTTTCTTTATTTGCTAATTGCCAACAAATATAAAGCTGTCAGTGTATATTTTGGAGTGCCTAAGTAGATTTGCATTTTTGAGTTTTCTTACTTGTCTTTCAATAATCTTAAATTTTATTTTTTATAAAATGGGGACCATAGCTTGCTGTTATGAGGTGTCTTTTCTGTGTACACTATATTAAATATAGATTATATTTAATAGGCCAATAATTTGTAATTTGTTTAATTTGTTTAATATACTATTTCATTAGTTACCAGGATGAATTAAAATATTTTCCTCCAAAGTAAGAATTGAAGCACACTACACAAGACCTAAATGAAAAAGATTAAAGTAAAAAGTTTGTGAGAAACAAAACAAAACAGAACAAAAAAATTAAATATGTCAAAAATTTTCATGAAAAATATAGGATAGAAATCAAAAAGATGTCAAATATGTCAAAAATTTTCATGAAAAATATTGGATAGAGATCAAAAAGATGCTTTTACAATAACCAAAATTGTTTTAATACGTGTTGAATAATACTTTCTTTTTTTTCCTTTAGCCAAAAAACTAAAAACAATTTTAATTGCCTTATGAAATTACTAGTGTTCAAAGAAGTTAAAATTTATTATCAAGGGAGAAGCATTGAACATTGCAAGTGTTCTATAAGCTATATTACAAATCAATCATATTATTTTTATTTTAAAGCAAAAGCATTCAAAATAGGATTTCTGTGATAAAAAGAACCTACCTCCCCCTAAAAAGGGAAAATGAAACGATGAAACCTTTAGATAAGACAGTTCTCTTGGAGTGAATTCCCTGGTCAGGCAACTAAGATCCTGCAAGCTGTGTGGCATGGCCAAAAAAAAAAAAAAAATCTCTTGGTAAAAATATGTGTAGCTTTAGGGAACATATCAATTCATGCATTCATCAGATACACTGTGAGCACCTGCTGGGCATAAAACCTTGTGCTGGGTCCCAGAGATGTAACAAAGGCGGAGACAGCAGTGGCCCTTGCCCTCAAGCACCTTGTAATCTAGAGAAAAAGTGGCCATACGATGAATAATAACAAAAGTGATGAGAGGAAATTAAAAAAAAATAAGTTCACAGTGTTCTGGAGGATTTGGAAAACAGTTCTCCAAATTCTGATTTTAAAATATGAATCACTCATTCTTTGATGATGTGTTCTTCCCTGTGGTCACAGATGTTGTTAGAATCATAGAAACATAGCTAGAGTCAGCTTTTTATTGTGTAAGAAAAATATATCCTATACAATGTGCTTAATGTTCTTAACATCTTCAAATCGAACAATGAACACGGACCTTTGGACTAACACTTGGGAAGAGTATCCCTTTCCTAAAATTATAAGTCTCAGTGCTGCATCTGCTGCATCTTGTGAAGTGTCTTTCCATGTACATGTGAAAGTATTCTGTAAACGGTAAAATATGCAAACATTTTTATTATGATTAGTTTAACTGTCCAGCTCAATCAAATCCCAAAATTATGAGCAAAATTGTGCTTTGTCTTAATCCCGTTTTGACACTCTGCCCATATCAACATCAATTTAAATCACATTATTAACCTAACATACTTACATATGGAACTGCAAATGAGGGGGAAAAAATCTTCATTTAGTTCATGTCAGGCAGCTGTACTTGCAGGAAGCTGTTGGAAAGCAAAAATATAATGGTTGGTGTTAGACAAATCGACCCCATCGTTCCAGCCACATGTCATGTTGTCCAGTGATGTAAGACAGAGGAAAATGAACAAATACTGCAACATGGCAGTGATGCCTGGATCTACACAATTTTCTCTTGAAACTGAGAACATTTAGAATTCCCATAAGTTCCAGTTTGCAGCCTCAAAACACTGTACAGAATGTGCACAGCTGTTCCAAGGAGCAGCCAAATATAACGGCTTTATAAAGTCACAGCTGTTAAAAAAAGGCTGTGTGCTTGCTGCTTCTGTAAGTAGATCTCCGTTATATAACTAACTGATCCCCTGCAGTCAGTGTGTTCTCTCTCTGACAGTAGTTATTAGCTGAAATGTGATAACAGTTTAGTTTACTTGAGGGTAGAAATAACAAGGCAGCCGCAGAACTTGCTGCAGGCTTCTCGATCTTATTAAAAGCAAGCCAAGACTTGGGCTCCTCCTCGGAAGAGCTGAGGGCAGTAGAAGTTTGCAAAGAGCGGTAGTGTAATGGGTAGAACCCCCGGTTCTGGGTTAAAAAGCTCAGAATGGGTCCCAGCTCTTCCTCTAAGCTGAATGTACCCAGAAAGTCCCTCATTTGTAATGGGAAGCAAAGCTACTTAATTCACAAAATGGTGAAAGTTAAATGTGAGGTTAATTTTGAAAGTACATTTTAGACTGGAAAATGCTAATCAAATTGTAGCAGTGGTTTTCCAAATTTAATTCCCTAGGAATCTGATAGATAATAACTCCCATAACATAGACACATAACCAACAAGAGACATATTTCTAAGGGTGATTTGTCACTATGCCAAATATTGCCCTTATTTAGTAGTTACTTATAGGACTGATTGATTTATTTTATTGATTCTATGTATTCCTCAAATAGATGCAAATTATTAATCTACAAAAGGTGATATATTTTCAAATGATTTTAGGAAACCAAGGGTTGTCTTTCCTGTCTAATAGACCTGAGACACACACACACACACACACAAGCCAGAAAACAGATTTTTTTGTGACAAATTTATTTTATTCTTTGGGGGAACCTTTATTTATTATAGAGTATTTAATTTAAATTTTTTACTTTAAAGGACGTTTTGCTTTTCCTCGTAAACAGTAATGGTACTACCTTCCATGTATACAAAACAATAGAGTTTACAAAAGTGCTTTTACGTATACCATTTTCTTTTCTTTTCTTTTCTTTTTTTTTTTGCGGGTACAGGGGCCTCTCACTGTTGTGGCCTCTCCCGTTGTGGAGCACAGGCTCCAGACGCGCAGGCTCAGCGGCCATGGCTCACGGGCCCAGCCGCTCCATGGCATGTGGGATCTTCCCGGACTGGGGCACGAGCCCGTGTCCCCTGCATTGGCAGGCGGATTCTCAATCAACCACTGCGCCATGAGGGAAGCCCTACATATACCATTTTTTATGACTGTATATACTTGCCTGTTATTTGCCAAATACTCCATGATATGCTTAGGATCAAAGACACTTCCCCAGATTTTAAGGAACTCATAGTCTGTGTGAGAGTGGGCAAATGATGACCGTGGAGTGGGAGAAGTGCTATGAAAGTGGGGAGCACAGTGTTAAGGAAGGACGCAGAGTAAGTACCTAAACAAGGCTGGGGTTCAGCGGGTCAGGGATGTCCCCCTTTTGTTTTAAGGCCGGGGAAGGTAGGTACACTTGGAGTGCACTAGAGTGATGTGAAGTTTTTCAGGCAGAAGGAAGTACACGTAGGAAGTTTTTCAGGCAGCAGGAAGGAACATGGTCCATCAAGGCAACTGTAAATAATATCAGTATGATTGGAGAAACATAGATTTGGAGAAAGAGGCGGGAGGAGAAATGAAACTGAGAAGGTTACAGGAAACACACCCTGATGGACCTTGAATGCCACACAGAGGAATTTGAACTTTGTCCAGAAGCTAATCCTTAACCACTGGAGGAATTTAACTAGAAGCTTTGCCCAGAAGTGACTTTTAGAACAGGTCATTCTGGATCAATGTGGACAGGAGAATGGAGATAGACAAATCCAGAGCCCAGGAAGCTAGTGAGGGACAGAGGTTGCACACTCTGATGTCTGGTCCAGACTGGTGATGTAAATGAGAGAAACAGCACAGGGACTGTGGGCACCTGGACAGCACCTCCCCACATGAACGAGGCAGCCTCTCCTCCGTTAGGATTACTGTAGCTGTTTGGACACAGAGTCCTGTCTTACCTCCCTTCTGGTTTGCAAGAGAAGCCATGAATTGGGATTCTTATGAAAGCTCCCTCTCTGGATGAAGAGAAATTTTACACAATTTAAAACACTGTATAAACCAAGCTAAATATATGCAGGCTAGAGGCAACCTGAAGGCTGTCAGTTTGCAACCTGAGAATTAGGAAGTTGTTGGTGTAACGTGAGATTGAACCAGTGTTTTGACAAGGGTATAGACCTTCATCCTTACATAAGCAGGGGTGGTAAGGGAAAGAAGAAATAGAGAATAAATCCCAAGTAAGGTGATTAGAAGTTCCATTCACTGAAAGATGGATAATACTTCCTCATTTTTCCTAAATCCATTTTTCATCCTAGATGTCGTTTTTTTTTTTTTTTGAAGTATTGAGTTTGAAGAGACTGTGGGATAAACTTGTACAACAAGATATGGAGCTTAAAAATACAGCAATATTTAAGAATGAGGGCAAAAAACAAACTACAGAAGAGAAAGATTGAATGACTAGAGAGCTGGGAGGAGAACAGAGATGAAAAGGAAAGTGTTTCCAAAAAGGGATGGTCAGTGGTATTGAATGCTAGTGAGAGACCAAGCAAGAGAAGATCCGAAAAATAATCATTTTATATCATGGAAAACAGCCACTGCTGACTGCGGCCAGAGCATTTTCAGTGGAGTCGCTAGATTCGAAGCCCAGTTGGCTACTTATAAGTGGACTGAGGGTGAGAAAGTGAACATATTAAGTGTAAACTACCATTTTCAGAAACTGGATTATGAAGGCAAAGGGAGAGGGAAGAAATGATGATTCCAAATGTATTTGTGTATGATAAGCCATCACATATTGATCTGTAGAGCTTTCCAATATGTGATATCCTGCAAGAAAAAAAATCAGAAAAGAGTATGTGTAGGTGTTTTCAGATGGAAAAAATTTGGCTTTATTTACATGCTGAGGAGAAAGACAGTGAAGAGGGAGTAGGTATTAATGGACCAAGACCCTTGCAAAAGCGAAGGTGGATGAGGGTGTGGGAGTAGGTAGGAGGGTCCTCTTTAATCAAGAGGACCAGGAGGAGAGAGATAGAGGTGAGTCTGAATATAGACAGCCTTGAAAATTTGAGAACTTGCAGGAGTATCTCCTCAAGGACTTTGATCGTGTGTGTGCGTACTGGAAAGAAAAGTTGCATAGAGTCATGGTTGGGGTTTTCCAAGTGGCTGAAGCAGAGGTTCAAGGGGCAAAGGAAACACAGCAGTTGGCAAGAGAAGGGTTTACATAACTTAACCACAGTCAGAAATACACTTGGGGTGAATCCATTCAGTGATGACAGCCTATCATGTTCAAGAAGTGGAAGTGGGTGAGGATGAATGGATATAAGCCTGTCAAGGACTTGAAAATACCAAGATAATCTACTCAAGATGAGTGACAGGGTTAGGAATGAAAAGGAACCAGTCTCCATGCTTCAACGTCATCAGTAAATGCTGGGGACTTACCTAGAAGCCTCAGCAACAGCAACAAAATGGGTAGAAGGTCTCATGGCCACTCAAACATCACTGTATGTAATCTCAAAACCACCCAGTGTTATGCAGATGAGGGAACCCATGCATGAGATGTGAGTGACTTGCTCCAATTCTGCAGCTACTTGGGAGGAGGATTTAACCTGGGGTCTCAGGTGTCCTGACACCTCCAGTGGCAGACTCCTGTCTGAACTCATTCTGTTGTATTCCACCACCCTGCTCCTGCCCTGGTACAGACTCACAAGACACCAGGCTCCTTCCTGCTGTTTCCTTGGTTTCCCAGGTGTCTGGGGCTTTCGTCAATACTTTTTACCAAGACATGATTATCAATAAGCCTCAGGTTTTTGATCTTAACTGCGAAAGTAGTGAACTTTTTTTTTTTTTTTTTTTTTTTTTTTTTTTTTTGCGGTACACGGGCCTCTCACTGTTGTGGCCTCTCCCGTTGCGGAGCACAGGCTCCAGACGTGCAGGCTCAGCGGCCATGGCTCACGGGCCCAACTGCTCCGCGGCATGTGGGATCTTCCCGGACCGGGGCACGAACCCGCGTGCCCTGCATCGGCAGGCGGACTCAACCACTGCGCCACCAGGGAAGCCCAAAAGTAGTGAACTTTATTATAGCAATTTCCAGAATATAAACATTACGTCCCAGTTCAATTTCTATAAATATACAGATAAACAACCATAAAAACAATTAAAAACACATGAATTATGTATCTTGAGATAGTAATGCCATTATCAATACTAATAAAATATGTAATATTACTTATTATCCAAGAAATAAGAAAATTCAAAAGCTTCATTTTTCAGCATTCACTTTATTTCTTGTGTACTTCCGGGAATCGAATAGGAGAAAACCTCTCTATTATTTGTTTCTTAGAGTAGTTTTAACCTCCCCATTACATTTTCCCTTATTAATATTAACATATTTAAATTAATTACTTTGAATAATGAACTCACAAATATTAAAGATCTGGCTATATCTGAAAAAAGACTTTCTATAGACTTAAATATATTTAAATCAAGGGTTTTAAAAAATTATTCAAAACCTTGATCCACACATTAAGCAACATTTTAGGCAGTAGATCATTTAGGTTCTCCTTTTTTGCTGGTTAATCAGTCTTTAAATATGTATACCACTTAAACATGTATTCCACGTTGTGGAAAAACCCAAACGAACTTTTTGGCCAACCCACTATTTCCATTTTACCAAATATAAAATAGGAATGAGTTTGGGCAACTTGAAATATTGGTAAATTTTTTTTTACCAATTCTAAAAAATTCTAAAGCAACTACAGTGTGCTTTGATATGACCTTCTTGTGACAGGCATTTACTGACTTTGATAGTTAGTAGCCCCCGGGGATGGGTGTGAATCCTAAACCTTCCCTCCACACGACAAGCAGTACCCAGAGCATCATGACCTAAACCTCATTTTCCTCTTGAATCCAACACCGTGCTTTGCACCCATAGGACATCGCTTATTACCAAGCCTTGTCTGCTGAGTCATTGCAGACGGATGCCTCCAGGATTCCCCCCAGCCCTCTGCCACCCCAAGAGCTCTGTGAACCAAGACTGGAGCCTTCTGCTACTGCTAAGCTGGATGATTTACAGCGTTCTTGGGAAACCTTAAAGAATGTGGTAAGTCTTCGAAGTGTGGAATTGTTTAGCCCACCAAACACCGATTACCTTAGCGATTGTCTTATGAAATAAATGCATAATGTTTACACATCCCATATACAGTTGAACACCCTTTGTTGTGTCACAGAGGTAAAGCGGTGAGGAAAGAAATGTCATAATCTAGAAGATAAGGGGCTGGGGAATATTTGGTAATATCCCTTTTCTTCTTTAGATCAGCGAAAAGCAGCGCACACTCTACGAAGCGTTGGAACGCCAACAGAAGTACCAGGACTGCCTCCAGTCCATCTCCACGAAAATGGAGGCCATAGAGATGAAACTCAGTGAAAGTCCGGAGCATGGTAGGAGTACCGAGAGCCAGATGGCCGAACACCAGGTAAGAATAGCGATGACTTCAGTTTCCTGCATGATCAAATAGGTGCACTCTTACTTATGACCAGCTGGCGAAGCATGTGTATAAGACAGCAGGCTGACACGTTTTACTGTATCACCTGTTACAGAGTAAACAAGATCCCAAGTGGTGGTTGTTTCCATCACTGCTTCAGGGAGGGGTCTAAGAGGGAAAGAAGGAAATTCAGACCTTGATGTTGCTTTTTTACTTTTATTACACAAACTGCATTTCCTTATAGTTGCCACATTATTTTTATTTTGTTTTGAACCATTGTTGTAAGAATAAAGTGTACCCCAAGTCTACCTTCTTGGGGTATTGTTGTTTGAAGAAACCTAGCCAGTGTGTGCCCAGCACCTCCCCGTTATCACTGAAGAGAATAACTCTCAGACTCCAGTAGGCAAAGAAGCAGCTGAAGAATAAGGGGTTCCAAGTTGTAATCTTGTGGTTTTCCCAGACTTGAATCATTTTTTAAAAGGGACACTGGACAGTGCTTCAGCTTTAGGTGAGAAACCGAGATGATTACATTAACCTAACTCAGACAGATATTGTTAAAAATGCATCAACTTAAAATGCACGCTAAGAAAGTGCATAGCTTAAATCTGGTTACTGCTTTAGCAACGTTATCAGGTGTACTCGTAACACATAATCAGGTGTAACTGGGTCTGGGTACTGAGGTGTGCAGTCACCTAAATGTTCAGTCACCGTGGTACAGGAAAACGCTGCTACGGCCAGAACTCAGGAGCATGTGACAACCCTATCAAAGACAGAGGAAAAGAAAGATATTTTTAAATGCAAATTAAGAGCTATGAAAGCATGATGCAATTATGTAGTTATCAAATACTGGGTAATTTACCAGCTTTAAGAGTGAAACTCTGTACTTTACCTTTCTTCTACTTAACATCTCTGTAGTTTGGAACACAGGATAACCTTGGAATACATTGCTTGTTCGTTCGTATGTGTAGTCTAAGATAAAATTGTACTATTTTACAATAAAGGACCTTGCAGTATAACACAAAAATGAGAACATTTCATCTAGAGACAGCATGTTGAGAAACAGTGGTTTCAGGTTTTTGACACTCTTGTAGCTTCTTAAGATAGAAATCAGAGTGTATAGCATCCATTTGTAGGCCTTATTTTGGTAAAATGACCTTCTGTGGGTCTTTCTGCTATCCTAAAGTCACCCATAGTCCATCCGGTTTGGGGAGGGTGCAGTGAAAATATAAAGTTAAAATTAACCTTTGTTGGGCTTCCCTGGTGGTGCAGTGGTTGAGAGTCCGCCTGCCGATGCAGAGGACACGGGTTCGTGCCCCGGTCCGGGAAGATCCCACATGCCATGGAGCAGCTGGGCCCGTGAGCCATGGCCGCTGAGCCTAAGCGTCCGGAGCCTGTGCTCCGCAACGGGAGAGGCCACAACAGTGAGAGGCCCATGTACTGCAAAAAAAAAAAAAAAAAAAAAAAAAAAAAATTAACCTTTGTTTACTTGGATTAAGACAATCATGAAGACAGTCAGGGACTTAGGTCTCTACTACCATGCAGTGTCCCTGGAGCACCACAGTCCTCTCTAACTGGTACTCCAGTTTTCTAGCTGTCAACAGCCACCTCCCTGTCACCTGAAGGGGCCGTCCGGATAGCCCCAGTGTGCCTCCTGGGGCACTGTCTGCCTGACACCCTCCCCAACTCTTCACTGTACCTGGAGGGGCAGGAGAACGTCCATACATTTGACTACAGCTTCTTTTAAGCAACCAAAAAGGATTTGGCATAAATTATCCAAAGGCTGGATTAAAATGAATTAGAGTGTCACAGACTTAGATTATCAGAAGCCAGCCTTCCAGGAGAGGGTTTACAGAATCTGACTCTCTCTGCTTTTGGGTACTTTCGGGTCCTTTCCAGTCGCCTCTGCTTTTGTTCAAGGCTGATCCTTCTTGTGTCCCAGGTGACAGACCACAGCTCCCAAAGACCCTTCAGCAGGTCCCACAGGATTTAGGAACTGTATGAAAGCAGGATCCTGGCGGTCTGCCTTGACCTTCCAGAGTTCCTAATTAAAATGCAAATTAGCTCCTAATCACCAGCATCACCCTGCCTCTTAGGTATTAGTATGAAAACACAAACTGAAGGTAGAGCAAAAGTATTATTTTATTCAAGGGATTTAACAGAGAAAGCTCAAAATTGCACATTAACGCTAAGTATTATGAATTAGAAATGAACCTGTGACTTTTCTTGTAATTAAGCCCAACCACATGACTTTTGTCCCATTCTAAATTGAGAGTGGGAGTGCCAACAATTATAGCAATGAAGGGGTATAGCTAATTCAATGATTACCCATCATTGGAGCTTTTAACAACTATATTAATGCTCTAATGAGAGGGAAAGAAATATAAATAATGTATAATTTCTTGTATCATCACAAATCTAACATTTTCCATCTGACCTACTTTTGCTGTCTGTACCTAAATTCTGTGAATTCTGGGACTGCGCTGCCCACATGGAAGGCTAACGATATCACAATATCTAAATTTGTTCTTGGCTTCTGGAATGATACTTTAAAAATTTCAAGCAATACGATAGAATTACCCTTTCTAAATTCCAGTGGAACGTGGGTGAGAAAGTCCAGTATGCTTTTAGTATTTTCTAAAAATTAATAAAAAATACTTCAATTGCTAATTTTTTCCCAACACTCTCTTGGAAGTACTAATGTTTCTTTAGAGAGCTACTCTAATTCCTACATTTTTCCTCCGAACACTTGTCTAAATCTGCTGAATTTGGGTGGAGTGCTGTGCCTTTCCTGTTACCCTCTTTAAATTGAACAATAAGTTTAATTTTAAGACATCAATGCAGTTTATAAGCTGACTTGTGGCTGTTGTTCTGGGTGGTGAGCCCTCTGATCAGGACCTTCATTATCACGGGCAGCTAATGCTTCCTGGGCATGTGTTGTCTTTGCCACAGCAACTCAGTGATGGTTAGTAGGCAGAGCTCTGAGGTTATTTCGGTTCTGTTTCTTTAATATAAATAACAGCTCAAAGTTTGAGATGAACTCTGATGTAGATAGTTCTGAAAGTCACAATGAAATTCATGTTCACCTTTGGTGTTGAACCAGACATGAGCTCCATGTTCTCCCCAGAGTGAGTCATTTTAGAAAAGTTCAAGGAACTTCTCTAAACCACAAACTGGTCATACACATGCCCTCCTTGTAAACACAAGTCAGAAACGCAAAGAGGAACAACATTTCATCTCCTCTCCTTAGTTTTGAGTCAGATGTTGGAGGGAAGCATCTGGCCACCAGCTGAGACAGTTATTGGTCAAAGACGTACTTAACTGCTGGATCATTTTGTTTTTTTAGATGGAAGTGAAATTCGCATCCCATGAAATTAACCATTTTAAAGTGTACAGTTCAGTGGCTTTTAGTACTTACACAATGTCATACAATCACCCTCCCAATCTGGTTTCAAAACATTTACATCACCACAAAAGAAAACCCCATCCCCCAGTAAGTTTGGCTGCTGGATCTTGAAGTTAAAAACTATAGCAACCTTCCAAAAATATCCACTCTCCCCTGAGAGTAAACTGAAGCATGAATAGGGAGGCTTGACTCTAACAGAATGGAAACTAACAGTTCTAGGATTCCTAATTGCATCATCACTTACTGCAGAACATTCAGAGAGCTGTTTTAGGCATTGTGAGTCTGAAATGGAAGTTGTTCACTTCACTGTATGCCTGGTTGGTCAAATCCACTGAGATTAAATGAATGAGGAAGCTTTTTTTTTTTTCCTAGTTGCTTCATGATTAAGGTAACTGTTTTGTCTATTATGAATTAGAATGAATTCGACTAGATGTGTTGAGCACCTACTATGTGCACAACTGAAATAGAAACTTATTCTTTAACATATGATTTAGGAGTAGATGAATTACCAACACATTATACAAAACCCAGCAATGTGATTATGGGTTACAGTGGTGCGAAGATCAGAGACTCTAACAGGTCTTTTGGGAGACATGGATTTTGAAAATTTGGAATGGTAACAGGAGTGGATGGGAGACACTGTAAATGTAAATGTGTGAGGAAAGGCACAGAGGAGAGAATGAGAATGAACGTGGTGTGAAGTAGTGAGGGGCTCTTCTTGCTTGTACAGAGAATCAGTGCAAAAAAAGACATAATAAAGTCAGTCTAGTTATGGAGAAGCCCTCAAAACAGACCACATAATATGAATTTTATATTTTTGGCAATCAAGTACCAAAAATGATTATAAAGTAGGAGAAAATACTTTACTGGACCAAAAATATTTTGAATGTATAACAAACAATAATGGTCTGTACATTTGTTATAATTACATTAAAATATCCCAGCAGGTTCTTTGGTAGAGATTGATAAGATAATTCTAAAACATATTGCAAATGTACTAAAAAATATGTATTGAAAATGGAAAGACTCAAGAATAGCCAAGACAACCTTGAAGAAGGTGAATAAAATTGAAGGATATGTATCCTTTCAGAGAGTGAGACTTATAAAGCTAAAGCAATTATGAGACTGTGGTATTGGCACAGACACCAAATGGGTCAATGGTGCAGAATGCAAAGCCAGAAGCGCCCTCCCACCTACATGGACACTTGGCTTATGTCAAAAACTGTACTGCACAACAGTGGATGAAAAATCATCTTTTCACTAAATAATACAGGGTCAATACGAAGAAAAAAAAAAGAATTTTGACCCCTACTTACACTGGACACGGTAATTAAGTTTAGGTGGATTATAGATCTAAATGTGAAGATTAAAAAAAAATGTTTTGAAACAGTGCTTCTCAAAGTATCTGTAGTGTATAACCTTTTTTAAAATTTTTAAATTTCTAACTCAACATTTTAGTAAAATAAAATAAAATACTGGTTGGATATCATGTCAACGTCAAGTTGCTGTAAAATTTCTTAATGTTTACTTGCAATATCTTTCTCTTGTCATGAACTAGAGACAAACCAGTACATGATGCCATTGAATGGACCACACTTTGAATAGCATTCTTCTAGAAGGTAACATGTGAGAATATATTCATGACATTATGGTAGGCAAAGATCTCTTAAATAGGACAACAAAGGCCCTAACTTTTCCAATGAAGCAAAATACTGATATATTAGAATACAATAAAATGAAGAGCTTCTGTTTATCAAAAGACATCATAAGGAAGCTCTTACCCATTAAGGGACAGACACATCACAAAATGGGAGCAGATATTTGCAATACACAGAACTAAAAGAAACACAGGCACTCCTGAATATATACACAACTCCAATAAGAAAAGGAATAAGAAAAGGAAAGACTGCTCAATAAGATAATAAGAAAAGGAAAGACTCCAATAGAAAATGGGCTAAAGATTTTTAGCAGGCAGTCACAAAAGACAATCTCCAGGTGGCCAAAAAGCATAGGGAAAAGTGCTCAGTCTAATTAACCATCAGGGAAATGCAAATTAAAGCTGCAGTGAGATACCACTATGAACCCACTAGAAAGGCTTAAATGGACAAGACCCACAAACCAGGTGACAGTGGAATACAATGCAGCGATAAAAAGGGTCAGCTCTTTTTACATGCAACAGTCACAGTCTTTGAGGGAGTGAAAGAAGCCAGACACAGAACAGTACATCAGGAATGATTCCATTTCTGTAGAGCTCAAAAACAGGCAGCAGCGATCTATGACATTTGCAAGCCAGCACCATGGTGATCTCTGGAAAGGAAGGGATGCGGTCCAGGGGGGGCTTGTGGAGTCCTGGGAATGTTCTGTTTCTCGATCTGGGTGTCAGGAGTACAGGTATGTGCGGTTTGTGAAAATTCATAGAACTGTCCACTTATAGTCTGCACTTTTCTAGATGTATATAATAATTTCAATGTAATAGTTTACTTAAACAGCAGTTGGACAGGATGACAACTGATATTAGGGAAAGAAGAGCGTTTTTGTTGTTTTGTTTTTTATATCTATTGAGAGCCCACTCTGAGGAGGCACTGGGCTTACAGCGAAGCCTACAGTCCTACGGAATAGGTGGGAATTATGCAAGTAGGTGTATATTGGAAACTGTGAAATATTGGCAACTATAAAAGCAATGATTCTTTACTTGGAGTCATGATCGCCCCTCCTGTAGGGGTAGGGCCTGTTTTTCTAACATGTCATTCAAATCCCAAAAAAGAATTCCTCTGTCAAGATTCCAGCTAAAGAGCAAATCATAAAATACAAAAAAATGAGAAATACCAACAGTGTATAATTGTGATAGCTGTTAAGCAGGAAGTAGGGTGCTGTTAAAAGAGAACAGTAGAGATTTTTTTTTAGAGTCAGTGGTCAGGAAAGTCCTCTCTGAAGATGTGACAATTAACCTAAGGCTCCAAGGATGAAGAGAACCATCTCACAGAGAGGAAGAAGAGCATTCCAGAGCTTGAGGGAACACCATGTGCAAATGGCCTGAGGCAGAAAGTGCTGAGGGTCCTGGAGTAACTGAAGAAGGCTGGAATGTAGTAAGCCAGAAGGGAGTGTGGTACAAGAGGCAGGCGGGGGTGAGACCGCACGAGTACAGGAAGGAGTTTGGATTTTATTTTACAGGCAAGAAACCACTAAGTATTTTAACGTAGGGGACTGAGAGGATCTGATTTACCATTTTAAAAGGTCACTCTACTTACTCTGTGAAGAGAGGTTTGGAGAGACAAGAGTGTAGACCATGAGAGCAATTCAGATAAGGAGTTTGCATGACTTAGGTGGGAGCAGAGGAGATATACAAGATACGTTTTGGGGTGAAAGCAGTTGGATTTGATGCTAGATATGGTGACAGAAGGTGTGAATGACTCCTAGGTCTCAAGCTTAAGCAATGAGAAGGGTGTTACCTTTTACTGAGATGGGGACAACAGAGGAAGAAGTGGACTTTTACATGATAAGATGGAGACACCCGTGAAATATGTAGGTTGAATATACAAGCCTGAAACTTAAGACAGATATCTGGGTTAGAGATATACCTTTATAAGTGTCAGGGAGGCAGAAATTTTCCTCTACTCTTCTAGGTTCTTCTGGCTGGTCTAAGAATTCAATTGACATGAGACAGATTAACCAGAGAAAATCAAATAAAAGTTTAATAACATGTATACGTGGGAGAGACCCAGGAAAACTGAATAACTTGCCAAAATGGTTGAAACTCTCGCCTTCAATACTATCTTCAGCTAAAGACAAAGGAGGATGTTGGGGGTAGTGGTTTGAGACTTAAAAGAGGAGGAAGGCAACTCACATAAAGATGGAAAAGCAAATGTTTGGTAAACAAATATTAATTGGGCCAGAGACAGTGGGACACAGAGTGTACTCTGATCTCTTAAGAGTTTCCCTCACCACACCCAGCCCTATTCTTTGCAGATATCTCGATGATACCTCTATTCCTGTAATAGGTCCCCTTTCTAGATTCTTTAGGTAGTTAGAGGGAAGGTCAGAGTTTTTTCTTGAGTCTTTTGGACGTTGGTTATTTTCAGCTCAAAATAATCAGCATGCCAGAGACCTTTTGGGGTGGCAAGTTTTATTCTCCTACTAAGTGTTCCACATTAGGAAGGGTTTAAAGCCTTGGCAATGGACATCGCCTGGGAGAGCTTGTGAAGAGAGAAAAGGGGTCTGGAAATTAGCCCTGAGAAACTTCAAATTTTAGAGTTGGGGAGAGGAGAAAAATAAGGAGAGGGTAACAGGATAGAAACAGGTGACAAATTTTTCCTGTCTTGTGTAATGTGAGTTTGTGATTAAAACGCAGTGCTGTTTCAGACTCGGGGAAGTTTAGAGTGGGAAGAATCACGTTGAGGAAAAAAGTGATGAATTTTATTTTCAACATAGAATTGTAGACTCAAACATATTTGAGCATACCCCCGTTGGATTACAGATGTGCCTGTTGAAAACCAGAAAGATTAATGAACTAGTTCAAATTCATTTAAGTTACCAATACAAATGGTCTTAAAATCAGAAATTTCCTGACATTCAGTCTGGTACTGTCCTTTAGAAACTTAGGTTAGTAGGTCCCCTGTTTGTTGATTAAACGACTTCCAAGTGAAGTGTCTTCACTAATATCAAACCACATGGGATCAGCTAGTGCCACGATTCCTCAGTGCGAAAAAGTACATACACGAGTATGATTCCACAGTCTTCCCCACAGGCACTGATGGATGAGATTCTCATGCTTCAAGAGGAAATCAGTGAGCTGCAGTCAGCGCTCGCAGAGGAGCTGGTGTCTGACCCCCCAGAGTCCGACCCTTCGGAGCAGCTGCCCTTGCAGTCCACGCTCGCTGTCTTAGCAGAGCGAATATCCACCATCAAGATGAAGGCATCAGGGAAACGACAGCTTTTGGAGGTAACAAGCCATTCTGAAGGTGCCCCTCAGGTCCAGATTAACTCTTAGGGTTATGCTGATAAGTATGTTGGGCTACTTACGTGATCGACGCGTTTATTGTTTCCCACTCAGCAGAAGCTGGTATTGTGTGTCCAGGAGGGCCTCGTGCATAGAGCCCTGAGTCAGTGTGGAGCTATGAATGTGTCTTTTCACCCCTTTCTGAGTCATTTCAAGCATGCAAAACTGAGACTATGGAAAGCTGATACTTGGTAGACATGAGTCTTGTGAGGAATAATTATAGAAGGTTTGCATGATAGTTTGCTGTGTTTAAATAAGAGCATTTTTATGAATAGTATTACCAATACTGTGAAGAATAAATCCTTAGTTAGCCAATTCAAGCACATTAATTCATGAAAATATTCTTGCAGTTCTGGTTCTCATGTTACTTAACTTTAATATTATTTAATAGAGAGATAGATTTTAGTCACGGTAGCAGATGTGTTAAAAATAAGTTATCTTCCTTTTTTGTTGTTGTTTTTCTCTTATTATTCCTGGCCCTAAACGTATACAATCATATATTATATCGTTGATCCTATAATTTAAAGTGTCTGTGTCCTTGTATCTCTAGGGTCTAGCAGCTTCTCTGGCAAATAATCTTTATTATATACACTTATTTTATTTAGCTGCTGATTATACCATAATTCAATTAACCATCCCCCTATTGTTGGGTATGTAGGCTGTTTCTAGTTTTACCTGTTATAAAATTAGTCAGACTAGGTATTCATATATTTTCTGGTTTTGGAGAAATTTTATATCAACATGTCTGCTCTATTTAATCTCTCTTTTAAACAATTTAATAAAAATTTTAATTGAAAACATAATAATAGATTATTAATAACATAATTTTAAACATAAAGTACTTAGAGTATCTTAAGGATTAACTTTTTAATTCATTAATACTGTCCCCAGTCACTCTATGAAACCCTCGTGGAATTCTGAAATAAAGTGATTGGCCTGGATTTTTTTTAAAATATGAATTATTTGCCATCATTAAAACATCCTCAGAGATCTAACCAAAAGTTCTGAATTTTTGACTTTGCTCAAGAAACTAATAACACTGGACCACCCTTTCCTGTAGGGGATTAGTTGCCTCAGACTACATGGTGCTGCCCTTTTATGTGGACCAGATATGTTCTTCAGTTTTCCATAGACCCCACTACTCCCTACAGTTTCCCAGACATTGAAGCCAAGTTACCTACTGTCTTATGCCATTGCTTTGTTCTAATCCTTGACCAGTTTCTATCATTCATATTATGTGCCTTGTCCAATAGATGTACTATTTAAGAACGTTTAACTCTAGATACACGTTAGAATCATTGTAGGAGTTTTTAGGGACTTCACTGGTGGTGCAGTGGTTAAGAATCCACCTGCCAATGCTGGGGACGTGGGTTCGAGTCCTGGTCCAGGAAGATCCCACATGCCGCGGAGCAACTAAGCCTGTGCGCCACAACTACTGAGCCAGAGCTCTAGAGCCCGTGAGCCACAACTACTGAGCCCACGTGCCACAACTACGGAAGCCCGTGTGCCTAGAGCCCGTGCTCCACAACAAAGGGAAGCCACCACAATGAGAAGCCCATGCACCACAATGAAGAGTAGCCCCTGCTCGCTGCAACTAGAGAAAGCCCACGCGCAGCAACGTGGACCCAGTGCAGCCAAAAATATAAATAAATTAATTAATTTTAAAAAAAAGAATCATTGTAGGAGTTTTTATAAAATACTAATCTTGAGGCTCACCTCCCCAAATTCTCATTTACTAGTCTGTGATGTGCCCTAAACATGGGTTGTTTTTTTTTAAGTGTCACAGGTGATTCTGATGTGCACTCAGGCCTGAGAACCGTTGCTGTTGAATCCTAATGATTTTACCTTAGAGTGATTTAGGTTCCATTCTGCTTAATTCATTAGGAGAAGTTAAATGATCAGCTGGAGGAACAGAAACAGGAACAGGCCCTGCAGAGGTATCGCTGTGAAGCCGCTGAGCTGGACCATTGGCTCTTGAGCACTAAGGCCACTCTGGACATTGCACTGGGGTCACCCAAGGAGCCCATGGACATGGAGGCCCAGCTGGTGGACTGCCAGGTACAAAAATGTTCTTGAAGGAATACACCAACATCACAAGTCACATTTTTTAACTACAGAAAACATAATGGTAACAAAGCTTGGTATGGTTGTATGATTTTTCACAACCTGTATACTTTATATATTTAGAGAGTAGAAAAACAATACCTTATAAAAGCGTAAATGAAATCCAGGCTTGGACTTAGTCTTTTGAAAAATTTTACCAAGTGTATCTATTCTTTAGAACATTTTCAGCTTCCTGAAGGACCATTCTTAAAGACTGTAAATGTCAAAACACTTATGGTATCTATTTTGGTGGCTAATAAGGAATATATGTACCCAACGAGAAGAATTAGTATCAGTGAATCGGACTGTGGATAAACACAACAGGAGATGTCTCTAGGTGGCCTGCTGCAATTTTGGTTCTAATTCAGAAATATTATGTGGAAAACTTGGCAAAATTGTCAGTTATAAGCAGACAGATTGAACATAGGAAGGTTGTCTTCTGGAGGAGAGAATTTCCTTCCTCGATGTGAGGTCTCTAGAAATTAAGGTAAGGGGTAATGGCATCAAGGTTTTTATTTTAAGATTATTTTCTTGCCTCTTTATTATGGAAACTTTCAAGCACACATATAAGCATAGAGGATAGATGATAAACTCCCATGTACCAATCATAGAATTTCAAAGATTATCAGCATAGTAGAATTTACACATGGGTAAAGTATGTTTTAAAAGTGCTTTCATCTAACTAACTAGCAAGTCTCTAGAAAACCCGGCCTAATCTGCAAGGTTAAATATCCATATGCACAACTTCATATTTCTCCCATTTGGAATCGGAGGAAATATGCACAAGCCACTAATTATGAATGCCACTTCTTAATACTTCATATGTCATTCTGGTCATCCCTTTTATGATTTGAGATTTTTTTGTCATATTAATTATTATAATTTGGATTTTTAAATTCTTTGGACAACTTATTTCAGTGTATTTGAAGCATCTCTGCCTGATGGTAGAGAGTAGAGAGCCATGTGCAAGTGTTTTCTATTCTTTCTATCATTTTTTCTGAAGTTCCTTTTCGAAGAGACATGTATTTTTAGCATTCCCTTCTAGCACTCAAAATTACCCATGCACTAGCATTTCAAAATTATGTTTCGTCATTACTCCCATCTCTCTCCCTTTTGGATGTCTCTCTTTTTATAGTTATGCATAAAGTCCATGGTTGAGATAATATATTTCAGGACTTTTCCAAAGTATTGAAATGGTATTTTTTAAAACTCGAAGAATGTGGAATCACACAGGTACACAACAGTTCCTCAGTCAATTGATTCAAGCCTTTAAGCCAGTTGTATAATTACAAGTGTGGCTATCATGTGGAATTAGGACCCCATTATGACTTTTGGAGCCCTAGGTACTTTGCTTCCTTGGGCCTCTTCTTCTATAAAAATACTAAAAATTATATTTGATTTTACAATTGCTTTGGTATAGAGACTAATATAACCTGGGGTGGTATCATTATATATTAATTGTTATTATCTTCATTTTTTTCTTCTGATTTTAAAAGAACATAAAATTAAGACATTTTCTTGTGTTCCCAGAAGTGTTATGGGCTCTCAGCACTGTGTCAGCTGTGCCTAATGGAAAAGACAGTCCTGCACAGAATGATATTAGCTCCATAAAAGTAATCCTCAGGAAATCATCCTTTAAGCCCCACTTCATGAAATATTTCACTTTCCCACTTAGTTCTAGGTTTTAGGATCCTAGAAGTTGATGGTAGTAATTCTGATTTTGTGCAGGGAAATAAAATATCTTTTCTTATTAATGTATAATTGAGTATAAATTAGAAAGTACATTTCAAAGAGTTCAGAGTTAAGGAATATAAAAGCAGAACAGTTTTTGTAGAAAATAATATGGTTATTTGTTTTGCTTGATATTTTTAGTTGTTTTTCTTTTTTGGTTTTTGTTTTAAATCGTACTTTGGAAGAGGGGAGACTATTTTTGCTTCTTTTCTGGATTTAGCCTCCATTTTAGAAGAAAACCTTGCAGCACTAGAGAGTTGCCACAGAAAGTGAAAGTAAAATTCTTAGGAAAACTTTCAGAAATGTGAGGTTATGTTATATAAAAGACAAAAATAATAAAAATCAAGTAAAAAAAGCATCAATCTGGGAAAAAAGTCAACCCAAAGAAAAATGTTTTGAGAGAGTCCTCTTTAAATTGACACAAAAAGGGCTCATCTTGTGTTGTCTTTACTATTATTAGCCACATGCATAACAGTCTAACACTAAAATAGTAAAATAATCATAATAATGGGATAACACTAAGGAATGGTTTTTTCTACTTATCTGTTGGCTATATAAAATGTGCTTTCCATATGTTTTTCATTATATAATATCTAATCTTAAATAAGAGAAAAATTAGGAAGCTCAAAGAAGTTTTAGAATCTACGTACCACTCTTGAAGGTTGTAAGAAAACTAGGTTAAAAAAAAAAACCTGGAGGCATGATCTTTTGGTGAAAGACTAGTAAAGTGTTGGGTTTCGCTGTGAGACACGGTCTTGCAGAGACTGGCAGGGTTTGTGAATTTCAGCCTTATTTCTGTTGTTCCAGAACATGCTGGTGGAAATAGAACAGAAGGTGGTGGCCTTATCGGAGCTCTCAGTCCACAATGAAAACCTGCTGCTGGAGGGCAAGGCTCACACAAAGGACGAGGCAGAGCAGCTGTCCGTGAAGCTGAGAACCCTCAAGGGGAGCCTCCTGGAGCTGCAGAGAGCGCTGCACGACAAGCAGCTCCACATCCAGGTGAGGCTGCAGCCATGGATGCTGCATCTCTGCACGTGGCTGGTCTGGCCTCTGAGCACGGGACACATAAAGGGGACAGCTGGGGAATGATACGTACTTATGTACACACCTGCTTTGCACAGTCTGGCATAGGTTTTCAAATAGGTTTTGTAAGAACTATTTGAATGCAGACACCTGAAAACTGCAGCATAGGAAAAGAAAAGAAAATGAAAATAATTACCACAATCTATCAAGTACATCATTTTAAAAAATATTTAAACATAGGTCATGGATTAAGATATCCTATGACACTCTTATATTTCTCCTTTATTTCTCCTATATTCTACTTTTCAGAGAGACTCTTTTATTTAGCGCCCACAACTTCAGACTTGTCATATATTCCAGGTGAATTGAACCTTTTTACTATTGTGTAATGACCTAATGTTCCCTAATAGTGATCTTTGTTTTAGATGACTAGAGCTATTTTTGGGTAATATTTGCCTCACATGTCTTTTAACTTTCCTTTGATTTCACCCTTTCTGGGTCCTTATATTTTAGATTTGTTTCTTATAAAGAACATTTAGCTATATTTTGTTGGTTTTAAACATATGTAGTCAGAAAACCTCTGACTTTTGAAGGGCAGGTTTAGTCCATTTAAATTTATTGTGATTATTGATATGTTTGAACTTTTATTCTTATTTTTTGTTTTCTGTTTTTGTCCTGTTCTTTCTATTCTTCTTTCTCCTTTTCAACCTTAGTTTATAAGTGGTTGAATGCTTTTCTTTGTTTTTTTCCTCTACTTTTTAAATCATAAATACCTAATAAATTCTAAGTTAATATCTTAATCTGCTTCCAGATCAATACAAGAAACTTAGAACACATCCACTCAGATTTCTTCCCATGCACCTTGCATACTATTATTGTCTAATATTTTGATTTTGTTCTTTTTTAATCTATACAAATTAGAATTATTATTATCTTACACAAAAATTAAGCAACTGTGCAGGAATTCTCTGGTGGTCCAGTAGTTAGGACTCTGTGCTTTCACTGCTGAGTGCCTGGGTTCAATCCCTGGTCAGGAAACTAAGATCCCAGGAGCTGTGCAGTCCAGCCAAAAAAAAAAAATTAAGCAAAAGTTTATTGAGAAACTACTATGTGCCAGCCACTATTCTATGTGATAGAGTGAAAGAGCATGGGCAACATCTATCTGTATCTGTATATCTATATATTCCATCTTCAAGGGATTATGTTTGGGAGAGACAGATAGTAATATAAAATTAAGGTGCATTATTATATGCTAAGTTAGAAGATGATAAGAGCTATAGGTGAAATACCCATAAGGCAGGTAGATAAAGGCAAGGCTGGACGGATTTGCAGTTTTAAACAGGGTGGCCAAGGAAGCCTTCCTCAGGTTACGTTTGAAGGAGTGAGCCATGTGGACATGGAAGGATAGAGTTCCAGGCTCAGGGGGAGGCAAGGGCAAAGGCTCCCAGGTGGGCTCCTACCTGGTCTGTTCAGTAAGCCCAATGGCTGGAGTGGAGTGACCAAGACGAGAGAGGTCAGACAGGTAACAGGGGCCCAGTGCAAAGGACCTTGTAGGCATCGTATGGGCTTTGGCTTTTTATGCTGGGGGAATTGAGAAGCCATTGGAGTGTTGGGGGACAAAGGAGTGACAAGATCAAATTATAACTGCTGTAGGGGACCAGGGTGGAAGCTGAGAGACCAGTTAGGAGGTTAGAAGTGATGAGGACTTATTAGATTGTGGATAATTGGGAAAGTGAAGACTCTGAGGAACAGAACTGGGGGAAGGAGGACGAGTTAGGTCAATGGTTTCATTAGGGATAGGTTAGGTTTGAGATGCGTACTCAACGTTAAGCAGTGGTTGGAATTCAAGAGACAGACCTAGACCAAATCATCAGCCTCTAGATGGTCCTCAAAGGCTTGAGGCTCCATGAGTTCACCAAGGGTGTGAGGAGAGATAAAAAGCACCAAGTGCTGGGATGCTCCAGTGTGAAAAGTGTGGAAAATGTGGAGGAGCCCACCAAAAAGAGTAAGAAGGAAACACCAGTGAGGTGGGAAGAAAACTGAGATTTGGGTTCCTGGGAGACACTTGAGGGTAAGTGAGTTAAAATGAGGACTGAGAACTGACCACTGGATTTAGCAATGTGCAGGTCTTCTGTGACCCCAACCACAGCTTTTTCAGTGAAATAGTGGAGGCAAAAAACCCTCTGAAATGAAAGTGAGAATGGAGAAGGAAGTTGGAGAGGAAGCGTGCAGGAAACTCAGGAGTTGCACTATAAAGAGGAACAGAGGAATGGAATAAACTATAAGAAGTAAGTTAGGAGAAATTTGTTCCATTTTAAGATCAAAGAATAATGACATGTTTACAGGGAGATGGAAACAACTCAGTAGAGGAAAAATTGATGAAAAAGAAGTGAGATTACCACAACAATCTTTTTGTTAGAAGGGAGAAGATGGGATCAAAGGGGAGGGAGTGGTCTTGGAACCAGTATCAGGAGGGTGGGAAACATCTGTATTTGAGTACAGATGCTGGCAGGGGATATGGCACAAATATTGAAGTGGGAGCTTAATGAACATTCACTACGATTGCTTCTGCTTTCTCAGTGTAATAAATTTTTTTGGACTAAACTACGTATTTTCAGTTCTTTGCTAGTCATATGATTATATGATCTGGAACATCAAGCCTAGTCAACAGAAAACTATTAGAAGCAATGGAAGAATTTAGTAAGAAGACTGGCTTATTAAAAAGATGAAATAGAGAATCCATAACTTTCCTGTATAAATAAAAAGTTAGTGAAATAATATACAATAACTTTCCATCTATAACATGAACAAAATATAAAGTATTTGAAATCTCGACATTTTCAAACCCGAGTGATACCAAAAAAACCTGAAAAAATAGAGAGAAACTTTATTTTTAGATAGGAATACAGTATCTTAAAGATGTCAAATTTTCCTCTACTAAAACATAAATTTAAGTCATTCACAACTAAAATACTAACTGTATATTTTTGAAATGTGACAAAATGATACCAGGTTTACCTAGAATAAAATAAACCTGAAAAAAACTGTAAAATTCTGACAGTAAAGAGTTATGAGGGGTTAATTATTCTTATATATTAAAATACAATTTACAATAATTAGTATTGGCACAATAAATGGATGAACGAAAAATTAGAATAATTATTCCCAAAAGAGATCCCAGTATACAAGGGCATTAGATAAGTGTTTAAGGTGGCATTTCAAGTCACTGTTTAAAATATGATTCACTGTGTAAATAATAATAAAGTAATAGGGGACTTCCCTGGTAGCACAGTGTTTAAGAAACCACCTGCCAATGCAGGGGACACGGGTTCAAGCCCTGGCCTGGGAAGATCCCACATGCCGCAGAGCAATTAAGCCCGTGCACTGCAACTAATGAAGCCTGTGTGCCTAGAGCCCATGCTCCGCAACAAGAGAAGCCACTGCAATGAGAAGCCTGCACACCGCAACGAAGAGTAGCCCCCGCTCGCCACAACTAGAGAAAGCCCGCGCGTAGCAACGAAGACCCAACACAGCCAAAAATAAATGAATAAAATTAAAATGAATAAATAAATAAAGTAATAGGCAAACCACTTGAAATATGATAAACTAGATTCCCTATCCCACTCTTTACAGAAAAAAGTGCATCACAGGTGGATCAAATATTTAATGTAAAAACTAAATCTAAAACGTTCTGGATGTATGGCTATTTAAAAAAAAAAAAAAATCTTAGGATGGGAAGGACCTTTGCCAGTATGCCCCAAACCCAGAATTTTAGTTTCTTTAAAATTACTACATAGAAGTGAGAAAGTCCTGTATGACCAAGAAAATATTAACCAAATTAAATGACATGGACAAATATGGAAGAAACTATGCAAGTCACATGACCAGGAATTAATTCCCTTAATTTCCAGAAATCTTATTGTAAATCAATAAAAAAATAAGAAAGGGTCACCTGATAGAAATATAGACAAAAAATACAAAGAGGTGATTCAAAGGAAAAGAAATACAAATGGCCAATGAACATATGAAAAAATACTTGAACTCACTGTTAGATAAATAAATGCCAATAAAGACAAAATGCAACTTTTCACGTTAAATTCACATACTTTAAAATGCACACGCCCGGGCTTCCCTGGTGGCGCAGTGGTTGAGAGTCCACCTGCCGATGCAGGGGACACGGGTTTGTGCCCCAGTCCGGGAAGATCCCACATGCCTGGGAGCGGCTGGGCCCGTGAGCCATGGCTGCTGAGCCTGCGCGTCCGGAGCCTGTGCTCCTCAACGGGAGAGGCCACAGCAGTGAGAGGCCCGCGTACCGCAAAAAAAAAAAAAAAAAAAAAATGCGCATGCAATCTGACTTTATGAATTAAAGCAAAAAGTAAAATGTTAAAAGTATTAAAGTTGAACAAAACTAGAAGGATTTTCTAACTGGGAGAGAATACCACAGTTCACTTAGTTTTATAAAAGATATTGTCAATCTAACACGTAATGCTTTTTTTTCCCCCTCATTTTTCCCCCATTGTTGGTGTGTGAATGAACTTTAGGAAACCAAAACAAAGGGAAGGACTTCAAGGTTTCATGTCTGGGATAGTTATCGTTTATCAATCTCCAGTTGTGCCCTATGCCTAGAGGCAGGTAGGAACGGAAGGGCCAGCCTAATACACCGGCACATGTAGAGGTTAAAGAGGGGAAGGATGCTGGCACAGTTGCAAGGCCTCAGGGCCTGGGAAGGGAATATAAATGAGTGAAGCTGACCCAGTCAGGACCTCGGCAAGCTGGTCACCTGTCAAAGAAGCAGTTGTTACTCAGCTCCAGAATTTACAGGCAGCATTGCTAGGTTTTCCAGAGAAAGCATATTTATATCTAAACGTTTCCAATTTTAAAACATTGACATTTTATTCTAAAATTTTAAAATAATTTGTGTGCCAAACAAAGCATATCCAGAAGCCAGGCTTGGATCTCGAGCCGTCACTTTAGAACTGCTGCTCTGAAGTCTCCCCAGCCTGGCGCCCCCAGTTACTGAGTAGGTGGCTCTGAGGCAAGATTCTTTTTTTTTTTTTTTTTAATTTTATTTTTTTTTATTTTTTGCTTTATAACAAATTTAATCAGTTATACATATACATATGTTCCCATATCCCCTCCCTTTTGCGTCTCCCTCCCATCCTCCCTATCCCACCCCTCCAGGCGGTCACAAAGCACCGAGCTGATCTCCCTGTGCTATGCGGCTGCTTCCCACTAGCTATCTACCTTACGTTTGGTAGTGTATATATGTCCATGCCGCTCTTTCACTTTGTCACAGCTTACCCTCCCCCCTCCCCATATCCTCAAGTCCATTCTCTAGTAGGTCTGTGTCTGTATTCCTGTCTTACCCCTATGTTCTTCATGACATTTTTTTTTCTTAAATTCCATATATATGTGTCAGCATAGAGTATTTGTCTTTCTCTTTCTGACTTACTTCACTCTGTATGACAGACTCTAGGTCCATCCACCTCATTACAAATAGCTCAATTTCATTTCTTTTTATGGCTGAGTAATATTCCATTGTATATATGTGCCACATCTTCTTTACCCATTCATCTGATGATGGACACTTAGGTTGTTTCCATCTCCGGGCTATTGTAAATAGGGCTGCTATGAACATTTTGGTACATGTCTCTTTTTGAATTATGGTTTTCTCAGGGTATATGCCCAGTAGTGGGATTGCTGGGTCATATGGTAGTTCTACTTGTAGTTTTTTAAGGAACCTCCATACCGTTCTCCATAGTGGCTGTACCAATTCACATTCCCACCAGCAGTGCAAGAGTGTTCCTTCTTCTCCACACCCTCTCCAGCATTTATTGTTTCTAGATTTTTTGATGATGGCCTTTCTGACTGGTGTGAGATGATATCTCATTGTAGTTTTGATTTGCATTTCTCTAATGAGCAAAGATGTTGAGCATCCTTTCATGTGTTTGTTGGCAGTCTGTATATCTTCTGTGGAGAAATGTCTATTTAGGTCTTCTGCCCATTTTTGGATTGGGTTGTTTGTTTTTTTGTTATTGAGCTGCATGAGCTGCTTATAAATTTTGGAGATTAATCCTTTGTCAGTTGCTTCATTTACAAATATTTTCTCCCATTCTGAGGGTTGTCTTTTGGTCTTGTTTATGGTTTCCTTTGCTGTGCAAAAGCTTTTAAGTTTCATTAGGTCCCATGTGTTTATTTTTGTCTTTATTTCCATTTCTCTAGGAGGTGGGTCAAAAAGGATCTTGCTGTGATTTATGTCATAGAGTGTTCTGCCTATGTTTTCCTCTAAGAGTTTGATAGTGTCTGGCCTTACATTTAGGTCTTTAATCCATTTTGAGCTTATTTTTGTGTATGGTGTTAGGGAGTGATCTAATCTCATACTTTTACATGTCCCTATCCAGTTTTCCCAGCACCACTTATTGAAGAGACTGTCCTTTCTCCACTGTACATTCCTGCCTCCTTTATCAAAGATAAGGTGACCATATGTCCGTGGGTTTATCTCTGGGCTTTCTATCCTGTTCCATTGATCTATCTTTCTGTTTTTGTGCCAGTACCATACTGTCTTGATCACTGTAGCTTTGTAGTATAGTCTGAAGTCAGGGATTCCTGACTGATTCCAGCTGATTCCTCCAGCTCCATTTTTCATTCTCAAGATTGCTTTGGCTATTCGGGGTCTTTTGTGTTTCCATACAAATTGTGAAATTTTTTGCTCTAGTTCTTTGAAAAATGCCAGTGGTAGTTTGATAGGGATTGCATTGAATCTGTAGATTGCTTTGGGTAGTAGAGTCATTTTCACAATGTTGATTCTTCCAATCCAAGAACATGGTACATCTCTCCATCTATTTGTATCATCTTTAATTTCTTTCATCAGTGTCTTATAATTTTCTGCATACAGGTCTTTTGTCTCCTTAGGTAGGTTTATTCCTAGATATTTTATTCTTTTGGTTGCAATGGTAAATGGGAGTGTTTTCTTGATTTCACTTTCAGATTTTTCATCATTAGTATATAGGAATGCCAGAGATTTCTGTGCATTAATTTTGTATCCTGCAACTTTACCAAATTCATTGATTAGCTCTATTAGTTTTCTGGTAGCATCTTTAGGATTCTCTATGTATAGTATCATGTCATCTGAAAACAGTGACAGCTTTCCTTCTTCTTTTCCGATTTGGATTCCTTTTATTTCCTTTTCTTCTCTGATTGCTGTGGCTAAAACTTCCAAAACGATGTTGAATAAGAGTGGTGAGAGTGGGCAGCCTTGTCTTGTTCCTGATCTTAGTGGAAATGGTTTCAGTTTTTCACCATTGAGGACGATGCTGGCCGTGGGTTTGTCATATATGGCCTTTATTATGTTGAGGAAAGTTCCCTCTATGCCTACTTTCTGCAGGGTTTTTATCATAAATGGGTGTTGAATTTTGTCGAAAGCTTTCTCTGCATCTATTGAGATGATCATATGGTTTTTCTCCTTCAATTTGTTAATATGGTGTATCACGTTGATTGATTTGCGTATATTGAAGAATCCTTGCATTCCTGGAATAAACCCCACTTGATCATGGTGTATGATCCTTCTAATGTGCTGTTGGATTCTGTTTGCTAGTATTTTGTTGAGGATTCTTGCATCTATGTTCATCAGTGATATCGGCCTATAGTTTTCTTTCTTTGTGACATCCTTGTCTGGTTTTGGTATCAAGGTGATGGTGACCTCGTAGAATGAGTTTGGGAGTGTTCCTCCCTCTGCTGTATTTTGGAAGAGTTTGAGAAGGATAGGTGTTAGCTCTTCTCTAAATGCTTGATAGAATTCACCTGTGAAGCCATCTGGTCCTGGGCTTTTGTTTGTTGGAAGATTTTTTATCACAGTTTCAATTTCAGTGCTTGTGATTGGTCTGTTCATATTTTCTATTTCTTCCTGATTCAGTCTTGGCAGGTTGTGCATTTCTAAGAATTTGTCCATTTCTTCCAGGTTGTCCATTTTACTGGCATAGAGTTGCTTGTAGTAATCTCTCATGATCTTTTGTATTTCTGCAGTGTCAGTTGTTACTTCTCCTTTTTCATTTCTAATTCTATTGATTTGAGTCTTCTCCCTTTTTTTCTTGATGAGTCTGGCTAATGGTTTATCAATTTTGTTTATCTTCTCAAAGAACCAGCTTTTAGTTTTATTGATTTTTGCTATCATTTCCTTCATTTCTTTTTCATTTATTTCTGATCTGATCTTTATGATTTCTTTCCTTCTGCTAACTTTGGGGTTTTTTTGTTCTTCTTTCTCTAATTGCTTTAGGTGTAGGGTCAGGTTGTTTACTCGAGATGTTTCCTGTTTCTTAAGGTGGGATTGTATTGCTATAAACTTCCCCCTTAGAACTGCTTTTGCTGCGTCCCATAGGTTTTGGGTCGTCGTGTCTCCATTGTCATTTGTTTCTAGGTATTTTTTAATTTCCCCTTTGATTTCTTCAGTGATCACTTTGTTATTAAGTAGTGTATTGTTTAGCCTCCATGTGTTTGTATTTTTTTTTTTTTTTTTTTTTTTTTTTTTTTTTTTTTGCGGTATGCGGGCCTCTCACTGTTGTGGCCTCTCCCGTTGCGGAGCACAGGCTCCGGACGCGCAGGCCCAGCGGCCATGGCTCACGGGCCCAGCCGCTCCGCGGCATATGGGATCCTCCCAGACCGGGGCACGTACCCGTATCCCCTGCATCGGCAGGCGGACTCTCAACCACTGCGCCACCAGGGAGGCCCGTGTTTGTATTTTTTACAGCTCTTTTCCTTTAATTGATATCTAGTCTCATAGCATTGTGGTCGGAAAAGATACTTGATACAATTTCAATTTTCTTAAATTTACCAAGGCTTGATTTGTGACCCAAAATATGATCTATCCTGGAGAATGTTCCATGAGCAGTTGAGAAAAATGTGTATTCTGTTGTTTTTGGATGGAATGTCCTATAAATATCAATTAAGTCCATCTTGTTTAATGTATCATTTAAAGCTTGTGTTTCCTTATTTATTTTCATTTTGGATGATCTGTCCACTGGTGAAAGTGGGGTGTTAAAGTCCCCTACTATGATTGTGTTACTGTTGATTTCTCCTTTTATGGCTGTTAGTATTTGCCTTATGTATTGAGGTGCTCCTATGTTGGGTGCATAAATATTTACAATTGTTATATCTTCTTCTTGGATCGATCCCTTGATCATTATGTAGTGTCCTTCTTTGTCTCTTCTAGTAGTCTTTATTTTAAAGTCTATTTTGTCTGATATGAGAATTGCTACTCCAGCTTTCTTTTGGTTTCCATTTGCATGGAATATCTTTTTCCATCCCCTTACTTTCAGTCTGTATGTGTCTCTAGGTCTGAAGTGGGTCTCTTGTAGACAGCATATATATGGGTCTTGTTTTTGTATCCATTCAGCCAATCTGTGTCTTTTGGTGGGAGCATTTAGTCCATTTACATTTAAGGTAATTATCGATATGTATGTTCCTATTCCCATTTTCTTAATTGGTTTGGGTTTGTTATTGTAGGTCTTTTCCTTCTGTTGTGTTTCTTGCCTAGAGAAGTTCCTTTAGCATTTGTTGTAAAGCTGGTTTGGTGGTGCTGAACTCTCTCAGCTTTTGCTTGTCTGTAAACGTTTTAATTTCTCCATCAAATCTGAATGAGATCCTTGCTGTGTAGAGTAATCTTGGTTGCAGGTTTTTCTCCTTCATCACTTTAATTATGTCCTGCCACTCCCTTCTGGCTTGTAGAGTTTCTGCTGAGAGATCAGCTGTTATCCTGATGGGGATTCCCTTGTGTGTTATTTGTTGTTTTTGCCTTGCTGCTTTTAATATGATTTCTTTGTGTTTAATTTTTGACAGTTTGATTAATATGTGTCTTGGCATATTTCTCCTTGGATTTATTCTGTATGGGACTCTCTGTGCCTCGTGGACTTGATTAACTATTTCCTTTCCCATATTAGGGAAGTTTTCAACTATAATCTCTTCAAATATTTTCTCAGTCCCTTTCTTTTTCTCTTCTTCTTCTGGAACCCCTATAATTCAAATGTTGGTGTGTTTAATGTTGTCCCAGAGGTCTCTGAGACTGTCCTCTGTTCTTTTCATTCTTTTTTCTTTATTTTGCTCTGCAGCAGTTATTTCCACTATTTTATCTTCCACCTCACTTATCCGTTCTTCTGCCTCAGTTATTCTGCTATTGATCCCATCTAGAGTATTTTTTATTTCATTTATTGTGTTTTTAATCGATGCTTGATTCATCTTTAGTTCTTCTAGGTCCTTGTTAACTGTTTCTTGCATTTTGTCTATTCTATTTCCCAGATTTTGGATCTGGGAAATAGAATCTTGGATCATCTTTACCATCATTATTCTGAATTCTTTTTCAGGTAGACTGCCTATTACCTCTTCATTTGTTAGGTCTGGTGGGTTTTTATCTTGCTCCTTCTCCTGCTGTGTGTTTTTCTGTCTTCTCATTTTGCTTATGTTACTGTGTTTGGTGTCTCCTTTTTGCAGGCTGCAGGTTCATAGTTCCCGTTGTTTTTGGTGTCTGTCCCCAGTGGCTAAGGTTGGTTTAGTGGGTTGTGTAGGCTTCCTGGTGGAGGGGACTAGTGCCCGTGTTCTGGTGGATGAGGCTGGATCTTGTCTTTCTGGTGGGCAGGTCCACGTCTGGTGGGGTGTTTTGGGGTGTCTGCGGACTTTTTATGATTTTAGGCCACCTCTCTGCTAATGGGTGGCGTTGTGTTCCTGTCTTGCTAGTTGTTTGGCATAGGGTGTCCAGCACTGTAGCTTGCTGGTCGTTGAGTGAAGCTGGGTGCTGCTGTTGAGATGGAGATCTCTGGAAGATTTTCGCCGTTTGATATTATGTGGAGCTGGGAGGTCTCTTGTGGACCAGTGTCCTGAAGTTGGCTCTCCCACCTCAGAGGCACAGCACTGACTCCTGGCTCCTCAATTTGGGATGATTTGTTGTCTATTCATGTATTCCACAGATGCAGGGTACATCAAGTTGATTGTGGAGCTTTAATCCGCTGCTTCTGAGGCTGCTGGGAGAGGTTTCCCTTTCTCTTCTTTGTTCTCACAGCTCCTGGGTCTCAGCTTTGGATTTGGCCCCGCCTCTGCGTCTAGGTCGCCGGAGGGCGTCTGTTCTTCGCTCAGACAGGACAGGGTTAAAGGAGCAGCCTCTTCGGGGACTCTGGCTCACTCAGGCCGGGCGGGAGGGAGGGGCACGGAGTGCGGGGCGAGCCTGCAGCGGCAGAGGTCGGCGTGACGTTGCACCAGCCCGAGGCGCGCCGTGCGTTCTCCCAGGGAAGCCGCCCCTGGATCCCGGGACCCCGGCTGTGGCGGGCTGGACAGGCTCCCGAAAGGGCGGTGTGGACAGTGACCTGCGCTCGCACACAGGCTTCTTGGCGGCGGCAGCAGCAGCCCCAGCGTCCCACGCCCGTCTCTGGGCTCCGCGCTTTCAGTCGTGACTCGCGCCCGTCTGTGGAGCCCCTTTAAGCAGCGCTCTTAATCCCCTCTCCTCGCGCACCAGGAAACCAAGAGGGAAGAAAAAGTCTCTTGCCTCTTCGGCAGCTCCAGAGTTTTCCCGGACTCCCTGCCGGCTAGCTGTGGCACATTAGCCCCCTTCAGGCTGAGTTCTCGCCACCAGCCCCAGTCCTCTCCCTGCGCTCTGACCGAAGCCCGAGCCTCAGCTTCCAGCGCCGCCCGCCCCGGCGGGCGAGCAGACAAGCCCCTCGGGCTGGTGAGTGCCGGTCGGCACCGATCCTCTGTGCGGGAATCTCTCCGCTTTGCCCTACCCAGGTATGTGGGGAGTTTCTTGCCTTTTGGGAGGTCTGGGGTCTTCTGCCAGCGTTCAGTAGGTGTTCTGTAGGAGCTGTTCCACGTGTAGCTGTATTTCTGGTGTATCCGTGGGGAGGAAGGTGATCTCCGCGTCTTACTCTTCCGCCATCTTACCCGGAAGTCCTGAGGCAAGATTCTTGAACTTCCCAAAATTTGTCTCACTGATGTTTTCTGATCTGTAAAATAGGGATCATAGTAGTGTTTAACTTTTCCAAAAAATCCTGAGGATTTTCATTCAAGTAGTGCTTACAGGAAGTGCTTCAGTCTCAGTATAATAAATAACAGCAACTGTTTGCAGACCGCATTCTTTGGGAGGAAAAACTCCTGACATGCTCCAAGGCCTGGTCTGAGACTGGTAGGGCTGGTGCCCACACCCAGCAGATCCTGGCCGCAGGGATTCTTCACATTGACTAAAGTTCTGACTCTGCCCACAAGTGTAAGCTTCCCTGGGGATACTGCTGTGTGAAGTGTAAATACAGAAAAATGTGGCAGTGTTTGCACTGAAATTGGTCGTTGTTTATTTTAAAGTATCTATAAATACCATCATCTTTTCATCTCATGAGTTCCCAGGATATAAAATATTGATTTTCTAAATACAATCAGAGCTGTTGAGGAGATTATTTTTCCAACTGCAGGAATAAAAAAAGTCCTGTTTACATTATTATTGCCGGGAAAAGGATTATTTGCCCCGGTGTAAAGAATTCAGAGTTGATCTAAAATTAACTAACGTTAACTGGGGGAAAAAAAAAACTTCCACTGAGTGTGGACGTCAGTGAAGTTGAGTTTGCGTAATTCAGGAGAGCTGGAGTACCTTCCTAAATCATGTGTGACCATACTCACATAATTCCTCAGTGCTAGTTATCTGTAAAATGGTCATATGTCTTATGGCCATTCTTTTTAACTAATTGGACTTCTAGGCAGGTCAGTGAATAATCCATTAGTTCTCCCCACCCTACCCCCAAATAGTTTCCTTCTCTATATGACACAGGCATATAATAACATCTCTTGAGTTACATGATGTCTTTCTTTGTAATAAGTTTAAATCATTTTCACACATTATCATTCATCTAAGGAACAGAGTTCACCCTATATAAATAGTGAAATGCTTTATAAACAAGTGTTTTATTTAATGTTTAGCATCGTCCAGTCCTCGCTAATGTTCCAAGGAATGTTCCTGGCAAAAATGGTTACTCTTCTAGTATTTCCAGAATAAACAGCTCACATAGCCCCACCCAGATGGGACCCCTCTGGGTCCCACCTGGGTGGGGCTATGTAATCCACCTTATTTCCTATTCCCTAGATAGGTCAGAAAACTGTTATCAGACCTCAGATACTGTAATTACCATTCTTTTATTCCTTCTGTCAATGCCTTCGTATCCCCAAGGGGAAAGGAAAAGAAATTTGAACGGATTCTTAATCATTTTTTGCTTCCTGTGGTCCAAGACTGATGTTTCAAAATGATGAAATCAGCCAGAGAAAAATTGGCTAACTGAAAAACCAAACCTGACCACAGAGAAAATGCATACTAGGCATCTGTTTCTGATGCTGCATAATTTCCTTTTTTCTAAAGCTGTGGATTCAATTAATCAAATATGAGTCCCCTTCTTAGATTTTGTCTTAGAATCTGAGATGTGTCTGTGCATGTAAAAGTGGTTAAGTTGTCCTTAAGACCTAAGATTTCAATTGCTGTTTTTCCAGGTACAATTGGCATTTTTCCCCAGTGTGAGAAATTTGAAATCAGAGCTCTCAGTCAGACTATAGTTACCTGCAGAGAAGGGTGAGCTGGGGCCCTGAGGAGTTTCCACGGGAGTCTTCAGGCTGGGCTCTGAAAACAAACCTTTACCGAAGGGCAAAGCAGAGAGGAAGTGGCTGGAGCCCACAAAAGAGAGTTCGCAGGTCAGGGCCATGGCCACTGTTTTGTCACTGGGGCTTTGACTAGGGACAGCTTTCAGCCTGTTACACTGACTTCTTGGGGGTCATTCTCTACAGGTCCTTTTTGATTTTTTTTGTTGTTGTTGTTGCGGTACGCGGGCCTCTCACTGCTGTGGCCCCTCCCGCTGCGGAGCACAGGCTCTGGACGCGCAGGCTCAGCGGCCATGGCTCACGGGTCCAGCCGCTCCGCAGCATGTGGGATCTTCCCGGACCGGGGCACGAACCCGCGTCCCCTGCATCGGCAGGCGGACTCTCAACCACTGCGCCACCAGGGAAGCCCTACAGGTCCGTTTTGACCTGCTGTTTCCTCCTTGCCTGGAAAAGCCAGGATCTCTCAGAGCTTATTCTGGATAGATGGAGCGTTCTCAGATGGGGGAGACTGCTTTCTGAAGAAATGTGTGGCCTTCAGTCCTGGAGGAATGTCAGACCACCCCAAAGCTCCCACCTTCAGGAAGATCATTGCTTCTCTGGAAGAGGCACTCCTGGGAGGGCAGGGAACATACGACCTGGGTGTCACTAGTCACCTGAAGGTCCTGTGGAATGCACATAACATGTTTTAGGCCAGTGGCACGCCAGTTATTCTACCTAAACCACATTCTTTTCCTGGGGAGCTGGATCGTCTTAAAGGAAAGCAAGTACCTGTGAGCTAAGGTGGCTCAGAATCTGGAAAGGATGAAATATAAATAGTACCTGTAGGTTTCACTGTTTCCTTCACTGCACTTCAAGCACGGATACCGGTGTTGCCAGGTTGACGATCTGGAACATTTCAGTTTCATTATGAGATTCTGTTGGGTAAGACAGAGGGGAAACAGCCCCCATCTATTTCTCTGTAAGAGTTAGTGTACAATTCTGAAAATAAGAGGAAGAGAAGGGTCTTTGTGGGCAGTCAGGCGGGCTGAGCTGAGGTGGCTGTACCGCATTCCGTGGTCAGAGTCCACAGAGAAGAGCCAGGGGCCAGGGGAGCAGCATCTCCGCAGGACGACTCCTCTATGGAAGCACCCTAAAGAATGTTCCCTTTCTCTGTGCCTGCCCCCGGCCCCTCCCCTTGTTCCAGCCATGCTTGCCCTGTCTCTGCTCTCTCTGAGATGCTAAGTTTCTTTCCCCTACGTCCATCCTTTGCTCCAGTGGTTCCCTAGGCCTGGAGGCCCCTCCCCCAATCTTTGCCAGCACTCCACACACGTTGTCAGCTCTGAAGACGCCTTCCTGCCCAGCCTAAGAAACCCTTCCCCTTCACTTTCCAACCCATTATTTAGTTTCACATTCCTTGTAGCTCTCAACACCATCCCAGTGTATCTTTTTTTTTTACATCTTTATTGGAGTATCATTGCTTTACAAAGGTGTGTTAGTTTCTGCTTTATAACAAAGTGAATCAGTTATACATATACATATGTTCCCATATCTCTTCCCTCTTGCGTCTCCCTCCCTCCTACCCTCCCTATCCCACCTCTCCAAGCGGTCACAAAGCACCGAGCTGATCTCCCTGTGCTATGTGGCTGCTTCCCACTATCTATCTACCTTATGTTTGGTAGTGTATATATGTCCATGCCTCTCTCTCGCTTTGTCACAGCTTACCCTTCCCCCTCCCCATTTCCTCAAGTCCATTCTCTAGTAGGTCTGTGTCTTCTTGTTTGTTTATTGTCTGTCTCCCCAGCAGGGCCCTTGTCTGGCTTCTGGGCTGAATACCACCCAATGCCCAAAACATTGCCTGACACACAGTGGGTGCTGATCCGTATTTAGTAAATGAATCATACCAAAATGGTGTAATTTATCCTTTGATGTATAAATATATGGGAGTAGAAAGGCACTCATTCAGAACTAGTTCCATTCTGACACACCGTATTTTAGGGCCTGTTAAATTCCGTCAGGATAGTCTGGCAGGAAGAATGAACTCCTTCCTGCCCGGGTAATAAGTAATTACATTGGCTTTTTCCTTTAGCCATACTTTGTCAAAGCCAGAGTGGCAACAGATGGCAGTGGAGTCTAGTCCTGGTGGTGATAGTAAAGGAAATAAGATCTAGAGTTATATTCTCATGGAAAAAATTCCAGAATAATATGTGGTGACCACGTCAGTCAGCTAAAAATCCTAGCCTCTCAAGGACAGTTTTTTCCCCTCAAGTGTTTCTGAGTATAATCATCTATTTATTGTTCTCCCTCCTGCAAATGCCATAAATTCGGTGGGTTTTGTGTTACCATTTTTTTTAATGTGGTCTCATGTCTAAATGGAGCCACTTTGGTATCATTATTCAGACCACGCTAAAAAGGAGCCGTCACTCTGTTTTGGTTAAGGTCTTCCAGTCAGTGGTATGACTCTTGATTTCTGCCTCGTTTAAAGCAGGGGACAGCCCAGGAGAAGGAGGAGAGCGATGCTGACCTGGCTGCCACTCAGAGCCCCGGCGTTCAGGAATGGCTGGCTCAAGCTCGAACCGCGTGGACCCAACAGCGACAGAGCAGCCTCCAGCAACAAAAAGTAACGCACTTCCTGACCTTCCCGCCTGCAGATAGACCAAACAAACACCTTGAGAGAAATGTTTTAGAAGGACAAGTTCCTTCTGTACTAAAGATAGAATGCCCCTTTATCTTCTCTTTGGACAGAAGCAAGACCTGGCTGTTTCCTTTCCATGTACTTACTTGTGACCACTGGAATGATTGGTCATTTTAAAGTCAGTTCTCTAAGAAAAGCTTGTGCTTAGTTTTAAAACAGTGTAACTCAGTTATAATCTGCCCTCTGTTTCTAGTCTGGCCTCTGTTATAAATAATAAAAACCTCAGAAAGGCCTCTGAGAATTGGTAAATGTCTGAGTTCCATGTTTTTAAAAGAAATGAAATTTGCTTTCAGCTCTCAAGTAGATACCATCACAAAATAGGATTGCAAGTTACTGCCAGGTGAGACAAATGAGCTTTGATGACTGAGAAGGATTGCTCACTGATATCTTAACTTTATGGAGAGGGCATATTAAAATATTTTATCAAAGAGTAGAGACATTTATTATAAATAATGAAAAAGTAAAACTGAGTCCATTGATGATCCAGTTTATCAAGTGAGCGGGAAATTGAAGAGAGCTGTTGCTCTCAAGGATCTCTTTCAGTTAGAACAAGGCAGTACCGATTTTTGAAAAGTGAAAGTGCATTTTGTACCACTTGGGGGCACCATTGCCCAGCAAAAGTTTCTTTTCTCATTGATTTTTTTTTTTTTCAAGATTATTCAGAGATTATCTTTTATCAAAGCCAAAGAAAGCTACAGAAGACTTGGAGACATGTCTGAACAGTTACCTAAACCACACCTTTTGTGTAATGTGCAAACTTAAAAACTTACTACCAAAGTTCTCTGAGAATTTTCTAGCCATAGAGCTGTGATTATAGACAATAATCATAAAGTAACAAAGATGTTTTTATTTGTCCTTTTCCTTGAGCAGGAGTTGGAACAGGAATTAGCAGAGCAGAAGAGCCTCCTCCAGTCAGTAGCCAGTCTTGGAGAGGAAATTCTAACCCAACACTCAGCTGCAGAGACCTCTGGTGGTGTTGGGTAGGTTTCTTTCGTTCTTTTTTTTCTTTTAATTCACTAGTTTGTTTTGTTTTTTTAGATTCCATGTTTAAATGATATCATACAGTATTTGTCTTTCTCTGTCTGACTTATTTCAATAAGCATAACACCCTCCAAGTCTATCCATGTTGTTGCAAGTGGAAAATTTTTCATTCTTTTTTATGGCTGAGTAATATTCCATTGTATATATGTACCACATCTTCTTTATCCATTCATCTGTTGATGGACACTTAGGTTGCTTCCATATCTTGGCTACTGTGAATAATGCTGCCATGAACATTGGGGTGCATGTATCTTTTCGAATTAGAGTTTTTATTTTCTTCAAATATATACCCAGGAATGGAATTGCTGGAACTTATGGCAGTTTTATTTTTAGTTTTTTGAGGAACCTCCATACTGTTTTCCACAGTGACTGCACCAATTTACATTCCCACCAACAGTGTACAACAGTTCCCTTTTCTTCACATCCTTGCCAACATTTGTTATTTGTGGTCTTTTTGATAGCCATTCTGACAGGTGTGAGGTGATACCTAATTGTGGTTTTGATTTACATTTCTCTGATGACAGCTTACCGTTCTCTTCTTGTCGCTGTTTTCCTAACATTTGAAGAAATGTAAACATCTCACTCAAAATTTTATTTTGAACATCTGCAAAAATTTAATCATTTTGTTTTCACTTTATGATGTTAAATTTACTTGCATTTTGAACATTTTGTTGTGCAGCATGAGTATAGCTAGTAATTATAATGGCTAACTTGCTTGCCCTCTTTCCACTATGCTTAGCATTTCTGTCTATAGAAGATGCTAAGTTCATTTTTAAAATCAAATAAGAAATGCATTATAAAATTAGATTCATGATGTTTCTAACTGAATAATTATATCTAACTGCAAAACATTTTCCCTACCAGAGCTAATCTTCCCCTAATATCATTCTGAAAAATAAATGTATGTGCCTTCTAAGTATCTTGAGTTTTCTTGATGATCTGTTTCTACAGTTTCTGTATATAAAGTCATTGAGCTTTGAGTCCTGGTTTGGAGTAGAGACTGAAAGTCTTTTACACAGGAAAGTAAAGTGTTGAAGAAAAATTAAGGAAAGTGGAGAATTTTCAGGTTGAAGATTCTGGTTTAAAAGGTAGGAAGGAAAATAAACTGAAGAAGAGTGGAAGTGTCCCTGTATCTTGAGGCAGGCCTGGGTTTTATTCCAGTTCTGTATTTGTCACCATGGAAAAGTAACTCAACTCTGAGACTTTGTTTGCTTATCAATAGAATTAGAGTAACAATTGACTACCATCATCACAGAAGGGCTGTGCTGTGAACATTGTGAATGTCAACTGAAAGGATATATAGGAGAAGTATCTTTAAAATCTAAAACATTGGGCCTCCCTGGTGGCGCAGTGGTTGAGAGTCCGCCTGCCGATGCAGGGGATACGGGTTCGTGCCCCGGTCTGGGAGGATCCCATATGCCGCGGAGCGGCTGGGCCCGTGAGCCATGGCCGCTGAGCCTGCGCGTCCGGAGCCTGTGCTCCGCAACGGGAGAGGCCACAACAGTGAGAGGCCCGCGTACAGCAAAAAAAAAAAAAAAAAAAAAAAAATCTAAAACATTAAAAAAAAACCTTCAGTGAAACCTCTGTGTTCATGCAATGCTAACGGTTGAAATTTAGCAGCATCCTTTGACACATGACACCATCATGTGTCAAAGAGCTTTAACTCCATGGCCTCCAATGTTTTCATTTCTGAACATTTGTTTGGAGGAAATACATGGTATAAAGATGACTTTTGAAATATTATTTATAATACCAAATAATTAAAAAGACAGAAATGCCTATTAGTAAAAAAAAAAAGGCCTAAGAAAAATTTTATGCCTATATAATCTTAACAAAAAATTATGTAACAATATCAGAAAATGTATATGTGGTCCTAAGTAAAAAATGTGATATAAAATTGAATGTATAGTACATGTATGAGTAAGAAATAGAGTAGATGTGGATGATCAAAAGTAACTTTGGCGAGGGTAGATTTGGATATTTTTCTTTCCTTTTTTTTTTTAAGTTTATTCAGTTTGACATAAAGTTGCTGACATGTGACACGCGTGTTGACTGTATATGTATATACATATAAGAAATAGGAAGATATTCAAGGAAAGAAAAACAAAACAAAAAGCAGTAAAAACTAATAAATATCAATTTAAAAGAATAGGAATGAATACATACAATAGGAATGAATAAAATCTACGGTCAGGAATTCCATTAAAATAACCCTAATACGGTACAAATTGTGTTAAAATATAATGGGGTTTTAAAAGTCTCTGTTGTCCTCAGGCTTAAAAATGCTGATAAGGCCATAAACATGTGTCTATATAAATCTAAAACGAGGAACGCTCTTTCGACTCTGAGACTTGCCTTCACCTTGAATTTTCTTTTCTGTTTCCAGTTCTTCTAAGATGTTTATTCATCCCTCATAGTTTTCTGAATATTTTTGACAAACTCTGTTTTTACAAAGAACCCATCCACACATTGCCTCCTCATTGTATGTAGAGTCACGAAAAGCAGCGGTAGGAATATTCTGCAACTTTCTTGCCATGATTTTCTTTTCTTTCCTTGGCCTTTAGCTTTGGAAAGGAGCCAAATGAAAGACAAACAGCTATAAATTGCTCGTTCAAATATAAAAATATTTTAAAGAGAAATTTGCAGTGCAGTACTCGCTTTCTGTAGAACATTTACTCCAAATACTTATAAATTCTTTAATTTTTATACAAAATCTTTAGAAAAATCTCCTTTAAATCTAGTTGATGACAGAACAGCCATACCTTTCAAGCCTTTAGGTAAATACACCAAGCAAACAAACAACCATAAATTAAACACTATCCAGAAGTCAAAAGAAAAATATATGTATATATTTTTAAAAGAACAGAATAACATTGCTAGGGAAAAACTTTATATATTCAGCCTTCAACATATTAGCTGATTTTCTAAGACTATCAAGTGTGAATTGGTTTATGTCAGAAAATCCCTGTGGGATGGGCATGGTTTGCTTCATGGCTATAAATTTAATAAATAAAGAATAAGTACTATGTGATGTACGGGAGAATTGATGGAGGAGTCCTTCCAAGATCACTAAGGAAACTCAATTGGAAATTAATTGATATAAATATCAAAGGAAAAGAAGAATATTTTCTATGGGAAACGAAAAGTTGTGTTCTTATTTAAGACTAATTTGCTGGTGGCATTATATATGTGTCAATGCTTAAACATAAGAATATATACATATTAAATATGCCCAGGAGGTTTTTTTTTTTTTTTTTTTCCTTTTTTGGCCACACGGCTTGTGGGATCTTAGTTCCCCTCCCAGGGATTGCACCCAAGCCCTTTGCACTGAAAGCGGAGTCCTAACCACTGGACCGCCAGGGAATTCCCAAATATCCCTAGGTTTTATACTAAATTGTTATGCAAATATGAATGAATTAAAAGTGATGCACTGCAGTCCACCACCCCAAAAAACAGCACAATAAAGAAATTTAATTTCAGAAGAATTTTAAAACTTGTTTTTTATTTAAAATGCTTTTTAAAAAGCAGAAAAATTCTTAGGGAATTCCTTGGCAGTCCAGTGGTTAGGACTCCGTACTCTCACTGCCGAGGGCCCAGATTTGATCCCTGGTCGGGGAACTAAGATCCCACAAGCCGTGGGATGAGGCCAAAGGGGGGGAAAAAAAAGGCAGAAAAATCCAGAGACTAATATAACAAACAGAATTAGAGGTATCAATTTTATTTTGATATTTTTTCACTCAGCATTACCTTTTTAGATCAATCCATGTTGATACATATAGATCTAGTTTTTTCATTTTAACTGCTTAACAGTATTTTAACTTGTAACAATAACAACTTACCTATTTTCTTATTGATGGGCCTTTATATTGTTGCAATTTTTTTAATTTTTGGTTTTTTGCTATTACTAGCATTGTTGAACTTAACCTCTTACATGTCTTTAAGTGTGCAGGTGAGAAAGATTCTCTTATATCCTAGAAGTAGAAGTCCGGCATCATAGCCTTATAGATAATTTTTTAAGGTTTACTTCAACAGACCTACCTAAAGAAACTATTCTATTCAATACTTATTCTGAAAATAATTGGCTTTGGGGTAGTATATAGTATTATTCTGCCAATGAACTGGCTATTTTTTTTCTTCACTTGTGCAAAAGTTTCCATCAAAATAATAGTAATGGCTATCTAGTATGTCTTTCGGCTGACATGGTTCTAGTTAGGACTTCAAAACCCCTGACAAACTAGGACCTATTGGAACTTGGGTCCTCCAGACTCTTATCATTGCCATTACCATTATCATTAGGCCCCAATGACTGAGTGGCTGTTTTTGACCAGATAGGGTCATAGGCATTACGCACATCTTCTCTAAATTTAGTTCTCATACTTCTGCAAGATAGGTACTGTCTTCATTTTAAAGATGAGAAGATTGGACTTCCCTGGCGGTCCAGTGGTTAAGACTCCGCGCTTCCAATGCAGGGGGCGGGGGTTCGATCCCTGGTCGGTGAACTAAGATCCCACATGCCGCACGGCACAGCCAAAAGGATAAAAAATTTAAAAAATAAAGATGAGGAAATTGAGGCTCTGAGAAGTGAAGTGACTTACTCAAAGTCACAAATCTAATGTGCTGGAACAGGGAACCCAGATCTGTCTCACCCCCAGAGCCATAGTCTCAGATGCTACCTTATGCCTCTCTTTAAGGATGACCCTTCCGCATTCTGTACTCCTATTGCATGTCCTGAAACCTGTTCTGTAGTATTTTACTTGGACTCAGGGTGAAAACTCTCAATAGACTAGGCAGCATTTTTAGGGCTTTTGAATTAGTTTGTGGGCTATTTGTCAAAGGATACAAGTCTTATCGTCTACTTTCTGGTTCTAAAAGTTACGATTCTTTTTATCTTTAATGCTGAGATATTTTCAGTGTATTTTTTAATTATTGTGCTCATGGTTCAATTATATGAGTAAGAATATACTTGCTTTACTATTAGTCTCAAGTTTTCTATTTTAATTTATATCTTTAAAGTATAAACTAATGACTGAAATAATCTGGTTCCAATTTTAGAAACCAGATCTAGTACACATAATAAATTACCTAGAACTTATTGCCTTTTTACACACATTGTAAACTTAGATTATTTATTCTTCTAATAGCGAAAAACCTGATGTGTTATCCCAGGAGTTGGGGATGGAAGGGCAGAAATCACCTGCTGAAGACCAGATGAGAATGAAATGGGAAAGCCTACAACAAGAATTTAGTACCAAGCAGAAACTGCTTCAGAATGTTCTGCAACAGGAACAAGAGCAAGTGGTATCGAACATTTTGCTTTTACATATTAACTAATATAGCAGATGTACAGCTGATGCTATGGGAATGAATATAACTGTGCAGCAACCTATATTTCATTATCAATTCCAAAATAAGACATAAAAAATTACTCATCCTACACTCTTCTTAACAAGCCTGTTTCACATATCCCTTTATAATGATATATTTATATGTGGAAATTTATTTGACTTCTAGATACTGTTTTCCTCAGAGAAGATTAATATCTGATGACTCATTAGCATAAACCATTAAATTTCAAATGGGCCCCCCCCTTTTTTCCCACAACTTTGAAAATTAAGGATGCAAATTAAGGATATACACATCCAGGCCAAAAAAAAAAAAAAAAAGCTACAAATTTGTCAGTAAGTTATCAAGTTATCTTATTTTCTATTGCTACTTCCGGTATTTAATCATTTCAGAAGATCTTACTGGGAAACACACTGGGACCTCAGTGGAGCTAAAGGGAGGGGGATTCAGGGGTCAGTTACAGTGGTCACTGGCCCATCTGTAGGCTGGTTCCCAAGATGGGTGGGTACTCGTGATGTTGGACTTGGTTCCAACAAGCAAGCCAAATCCACTGGAATTAAATATAGCAACAGAAGGTTCCAGATAGATAATAGCTATGAGTTCACCCTAAGCAGAAGCCTGAGAACAACAGAGAGTCAGAGAGATTCACCCCTTAAGAGCTAGTCAGGGAAGCCTGTGATGCTCACCACAGCTGTGGCCCGGCAGGATGCTGGAGATAGAAGCCTATCCCAGGTCCTGGGTCAGCCCTGCTCTGGCCGTCCCACCACGGTGGTATCATCAGAGCAAGTTCTAAGACCTTCACTGTGGATCTGGGGAAGCTGCTGTTTTCACTGCTGTGCTCCGGACTAGCTTGGGAGCTGGGAGAGGCTGACCCCGGAAGAGAAAGGGTATAAATAATTACAGAGCATCTGAGGAGGGAAAGGCAGGAGCTGACAAAGCGGGCACTGTAGGGCAGGTACACCTTGCCAGGATCACCTGAAAGGGGGGTGTCTAAAGGTCCCCCATCTGCTGAGAGCCGTGTGTAAGTCATGCAGAGCCATTCATCTCTGTCTCCCTTTGCAGCATCTTGGGGCATTCACACCTTCTCACTCCCTGGCCAGGGCCTTCTTTGCCAGTGTCCACAGGAACATCACCAGCTCTGGCCCTGGAGAATAGAAAGCCCTCCCTTTCCAGAGGCAGTTGTCTCGAAATCATACTCCACCCTGGCACACAGGGCCCTTATACCTTTTGCATGGACCTCCTACCTGTGTTTGAATGAATCCTTCTTCACACCCCTGATCAAACATTCCTCAGACTCATGGCTTGAGTTCTTGATTTCTGATGTAGATCTCCTGGACTTCAGAACAGCACTCTTCATGTTATAGGATTTCCCCATTCCTTTGTCTATAAGTGATACTTACAGTCCTAAATGGTGGACTGCAGCCTTTTCTGACTATCCTAAGTCAGATAAATCTGGGATATTTCTAGTCACATTCCATGCTTACTTACTATTCTTTTTTTTTTTTTTGCGGTACGGGGGCCTCTCACTGCTGTGGCCTCTCCCATTGCGGAGCACAGGCTCCGGATGCACAGGCTCAGCGGCCATGGCTCACGGGCCCAGCCGCTCCGCGGCATGTGGAATCTTCCCAGATCGGGGCACAAACCCGTGTCCCCTGCATCGGCGGGCAGACTCTCAACCACTGCGCCACCAGGGAAGCCCTACTTACTATTCTTCATTCGTGAAATGCCCGACCCCTGATTCTGCCTCTTGTCCATTCAACTTAAACACTTACATGAGTCACCCATCCAGCACTGTTGACCTGGACGTCTCCTCCATACCTACTTTCATCTTGGAGAGCTGCTTTTTCTCTCAGGGCCCTGTCAGCACTTTCTTCTCTTTGGTGTGAAGAGGTGAGAGAAAAGTACAGGAAGAAGTAGTCCGGCTATGAGTTTCCAAAAAGAAGGGGAATGATCTATTAGGAACATATTTTGTGTTCTAGGTGTTTACATAACAGTGCTGTGCTGAGGTTGACATTACCTCTCTTCGTAGATCAGCCAGCTAAGGCTTGGAGAGATTAGATAATTTCTCAGGGTCTTGTGACTAAGACGAGGCCAAACTGGGATGGGGATGCAGGTCCGTTTAACTCCGAAGTCCCTCCTTTTTCATGTTGCCTTACTGACAATTTTGTACACTGGATGTTATACTTAACTAATCTCAAGTGTAAAAACGGGCACTTTTGCCTCAAGTTCATTAGGTCAAAAGGCATCCGTCTTTCGGAGCAATGTTTCTTTGTTCATTTCCACTGTATGTAGCATCTCTGCAGAACACTTGGCCTCAGGATGAGATATGGCTTCTGCTCCTAGGAACCTGTAACCCAACTAAGGAAATACTTGAGACATTTCTGAAAAATTAAGCAGCTGGGGAGGCTTCATTAGCAGGAATTAAAAAGGAAACAAAAGTAAAAAAAAAATGGAAAGTGGCTAGAAGAGGTGTGGAATTTAAGGCAGTGGATTATAAAGAGATGCTGGGTGGTGAACAGTCCAGCCACAGTGGGGAATGAGCCTGGCATGTTTAGAGGATAATGAGTTAATCAGCCTGAGAAGTAAGGACAAGATGAGGTGTTCTAAAAAATTACAGGGGCTTCACTGGTGGCACAGTGGTTGAGAGTCTGCCTGCCGACTCAGGGGATATGGGTTCGTGCTCCGGTCCGGGAAGATCCCACATGCCGTGAAGTGGCTAGGCCCGTGAACCATGGCCGCTGAGCCTGCGCCTCCAGAGCCTGTGCTCCACAACGCGAGAGGCCACAACAGTGAGAGGCCTGCGTACCACAAAAAAAAAAAAAAAAAAATTACAGGACACTGAGTTTGATCAGAAACATCATTAAAATGTTTGAGTGCTAGGCCATATCATGGTCCTTACTGGGGAGACATTGTGTTTGCCTAAAAGAGTTTAGGGGGGAAGTAAAGGAATCATGAAAGCAAAGGGATCAGTCTAGTTCTGGTATTTCGGCTGAATTATTTCATCATGGGTTGTGCTAAAACCAAGATTAAGTTGAGAGGAAGGCTGTGATGAGAATTCAGGCATTTTTTTCTACTCTTTTCTTCTCTCTCTTTCTTTTTTTCTTGGTCCATCAGGGAAACATTGCCATTGCTGAATCTGGTCATCATGTTTAGTGGACATGGATGGTGTGTTGTAAGGTTGTTTTTCTCCAGCAGAGGTTTCCATAAACACAGTTTTTCCAGCATCTGCTTCAGTGTTCATTTCTAAATGAGAACACCTGGATAGAGTACAACTGGTCCTGAATAAGCTCTCCTGTCTGCCTGCAGCTTTACAGCAGGCCAAATCGGCTCCTGTCTGGCATGCCACTGTACAAAGGAGACGGACAGGCCCAGGATAAATCCGCAGTGACGTCTTTGCTGGATGGATTGAACCAGGCCTTCGAGGAGGTTTCAGCCCAGGTAGGGCGGTGCACTTGGTCTGCTTGTGGATCTGGGATCCCAGGGGGTTGCTCCACCCCTGGGCATGAACTGTTGAGACCCAGCGCTAGTGATTAGCCCGGAAAGGCAGAGCCACTGGACCCCAGCATCTCATCCTGGTATTTTTCTTTGATTCCTCAAAACACTGTAATTAATCCTTTGTTCCTTACTTTTTTTCTCAGAGTGGAGGGACAAAGAGGCAGAACGCTGACTTGGAACAGAAGTTATACAATGGGGTCTCGGCTACCTCTACTTGGCTGGATGATGTGGAGGAACGTTTATTTGCTGCCACAGCACTTTTACCAGCAGAGGCAGAAACTTGCCTCTTTAACCAAGAGGTAAGGTTGGCAGCCCGTGTCTGTGAGTGTATGACATTACACGGCACTTGAAATGCTGACATTGGATAATTAACATTACGTATAAAGAAGGTCAAGCATAAAACAGTTCTAATAAGGGACAAATGAGGTGTATTTCCAAGCAGCATAATGCAGAAAAGAATTGCCTAAATATTAAAAGCTGTCAAAGATATTTATGTTTTGTATTTTTATTCTTTGTCTTGTGTATGTAGGAGGTGGAAAAAACTGAGTTCTCTGTAGGAACCCTGTTGTATATTGCAAAGCTTCCACATATGAAACACAGACTAAAAATACTAATTATGAATTTCTAAATGGCACTTTAGAAAACTCATCTTTTCACCAAATATTATATATTAATATTAGAAAATGATGTAAAGTTTCTGAGAAAATAACAGTAACTTGCCTAATATTTATAGAAGTGTATGAAGTGGTCCAACTTGCCTTAGATGTAATTATCACGGAGCAGTATGAGAGACATAGTGGACTTCCTATGAGGAAATGACTCGATTTGTATATAAATTCATAGATCTAAACATTGAAATGCACTTTCTTATCAACCCCAGACTCTTGCCAAAGACATTAAGGAAATGTCTGAAGAAATGGATAAGAACAAGAACTTGTTTTCCCAAGCCTTTCCAGAGAATGGTGATAACCGAGATGTTATTGAAGACACTTTGGGTTGTCTTGTGGGCAGGTTATCTTTGCTAGACTCAGTAGTAAATCAGCGATGTCATCAGATGAAGGAAAGACTTCAGCAAATACTAAATTTCCAGGTAAGACATTATCAAGAGATGTTTCCCCATCTTCCAGCTACCTTCAACAATAAACAGGATCTTATCGAGGTATGATATAGACCTACCTTTTTTTTCAAAGGTACAAAGAGCAAGAACATTACAGAAAAACAAGGGGGTTGAACTCAAGGAATAGAAAACAAAGTTTTATGCTCCTAGAAGTGGAAGGTTGAGAAAGTCAGCCAACCAAACTTAGGGCTGAATAGAACTTTAAATTCAACCAGTGAAGCTCATATATATGGCATATTATAATGATAATTTCCAGTTGATAAAACTGGAGTTTAAAACATAAGACCAAAGAAACATGCAGGAAGTAATAAGTAGCATCCTTTGGGAATACTTACATTCTAATTGAATTTTATTTGTAGTGAACACAGAAGATTTATAAAATAGATTCATGTAATACATGTAATTAGGGCCAAGGGGTTGATGTAAAATTTTGATTTCCAAAAAAATACTGTAAAGTGTCAAATAAACGTACCACTAGCCAGGAAATGTGGAATTTTCTAGATATTCATCTAGAGGGACAAATTATCATTGCCTTCCAGTAGTTTACATTCTTAAAACTATAAACTAAAATTATCACAAACATTTGTGTATCATTGCTCTATTCACAAGAAATCTTCACATGTATTATTGACATAATAATATTATGATTTTTATCACCTACTGCTGCATAACCTTAGCTGCTTCTCTGACCTAAGTATCCTCAACTATTAAATCATGCCCATAGTAACTACCTTTTAAGGTTTTGTGAGGATAAAGTGAGTTAAAATGTGTAAAATACTTTAAACAGTGTCTGAAACGTAGTAAGCACCCAGCAAGTTTTGTTACTGTTGCTGCAATTAATAGTAGTATTTATGATAATAGATATAGGATCTAAAACCAATGGAACAGTTAAATTATTTTTCCAAGGTTATTTAACCATCAAGAACTAGAGCCAGGATTTGACCCAAAGAATGTTTGTATATTTTATATTGTTAGGATGATGGTGGGGGAGTTGGAGAAAAGTAGACCTATTCAAGATATATTTGGAAGGCAGAATCAATAGGGGAGCATCTGTTTGGGTCTGGGCAACAAGAGAAAGAGGCACTGCTGAGGAACTCTAGGGACTCTGACGTGAGCATCTGGGGGGCAGTGGCTGACAGAAAAGACAGGTGGGAGCAGTGCCACGGACCAAGGGACAAGACTGGGTCGCTAGCAGTACCACTGGCTAGGCAAGGATATCGGGTAGAATTAAAATACTCAGGTGAATAGTCACAAGTCTGTGGCTTAGAAAAATTACCTGCATTGGATATTTGCATTTGTATCTGTTATGCTGGGTAGTACACAGAGAGGAAAGAGCATTTCCCTTTCAGTTAGAAAACCTGGGGTTGATTATTTGGGTATTTTGTCTTGAATGCAAGATCTGATTGCATGTACATCTGTACATAGTATGTCTAAAATCAGCTAAACTGTTGTGCAACTTATGGAAACTTGTTTCATTACTCTAAAATTCCTCTGGCATAAAATAACACACTGAGTTTTAATAGCATTCCAGTCAATTGGCCATGAATGAGGTGGGTTAGAAGTGCAAATGGGTGTGTCACTAGGAGGTGTGTTTCCCTTTTTCAAATTGCGTTCTCTGTGCTAGTGTCTTTGGTACTTTTAAATTGTTATTGGTAATCATAGCCAGTCAGAGTAAAAACTGAACTAAGCATGAATACCCTGGAACTTATTTTGGGTAGAGGATCAAGAGAAGAACAAGTAATCTTGAAATTCTCTTTCAATCATGTTCTCTATTTTTCTTCTGCCAACAAGTTTCTACTTGCTGGTGGCCAGCTCACAAACAAAAACTGACATTTCAAAATGTCTGTGCTCCAATTTAATTGAGAGAAGGAGTTCCAATGTTAATATAATTAAAAGTCAAGTCACAAACCATTTTATTCTACTTTGCACTGAGCACCTGGTATACTCTCAGTGCTCAGTGCTTATTGGAATGGTAGCCTTCATTTTCCAGTTAACTTTTTTTTTTTTTTTTTTGATGGTACGCGGGCCTCTCACTGTTGTGGCCTCTCCCATTGCGGAGCACAGGCTCCGGATGCACAGGCTCAGCGGCCATGGCTCACGGGCCCAGCCGCTCCGCGGCATGTGGGATCTTCCCGGACCGGGGCACAAACCCGTGTCCCCTGCATCGGCAGGCAGACTCTCAACCATTGTGCCACCTGGGAAATCCCCAGTTAACTTTTGAGTATTAGCTTTTGCCAGACGCTAACGTTATCCCATACCCAACAGACAATCTGGAAAATGGGTAGATGTTATGTAGAAGTATGTTATCTACACGGAATCGCAAGTTAATTATCACCTATTCTGTATTTTTAAAACTTTTATTCATAGACTTAAACCCAAACAAATTTCCTAGACATTTTTATAGTTGAATATTTTACTTAAAAAGTAAAAAATGAAAGAATTTCTTATTGAATGAGCAAGGCAACACAAATGATTTTAAAACTTGAAACTTTCTGTTTCTCAAACAGCTAGAAGCCCACCTCTTTATGCCCTTCAAGTAATTCCAGTAACTGTAAGAAAAAAATTGTAATGTCTGTTATGTGTGTAGTATATAGATACCATAAATACCCTGCTGTAACACAAGTGTGGTATTAAGAAATGGTTAAAGCCTTTGGATTTTCATTCTTAAGAAAATATCAACATCCATATGGTTATAAGCATGTCTTAAAGTCTTTTATTTAGTAATTTTTAAATCAGTCATATTCTCTTCTTTACTTTCTTCTTGGCTAGTCTCTTCTAGTAATTAGTGCAGCTTCTAGAAATGTGAACTCTGTTCTCTATTACCTGGAGTAGAATATGATTAATATAGAAAATGTGCTATTAAAAATGTAAAGATGATATACAGAAAATACATATACCCTCTTCATTTCTAACCCATGTTATTTATACTTATCTACTCGTTTAGATGAACGGAACTAATGTTTTTCTAAATACATGTAGGTAATAAGGACTTTATTTCTTTTGAATCTGTTCAAACGAATGAGAACATCTTTTCTTATGCATATAAACAGATAAATGTATCATGGTTCTAATGGCCCACGTGGCCTTACACTGAACACAGCTGAATGACACAAGCATTATCATAACTCATAAGCAGAACCCTTGTTTCTGGCATCGTTTTCCCAGTGCTGTTCTTATAATTTCTCATGTAGTCTGCTGCTAGGCTTGCAGATTGGTTTGGGTTTTGGTTAGTGACAGTTATTGCCTCTTAGGATCGTATGCTTTTCTCTAAATCTCATGTTCAGTTCTATTTCTTCTTTTCTTTTTAAACTGCATAATACACCTACTTTTTTGCTTTAGCCTTGTATTTTGTGTTATAATGCTGCCATATATCCTTAAAGACTTTTTTTCTTCTTTGGTGTGATTATCCTTCTACCTATGAGACAGTCAGAACTTTTGCATCTTGGTACCATACACACATGCGATCAGCGTCCACTGAAGAGAATGTGATAAGTCAGACTTCAGCCTATGATGAGCAACCAGCCCATCATAGAAGTTTCTAACTAATAAGAAATAGAGCTTACTTGTTGATATTTCAGGAGAAAAATTAAAAATGTTATAATTCAAGTTCTGTTCTAGTTCATTATTCCTTTTAGAATTGAATATCAAAATTCTGATAGTTATCTCCTTTCTGTACAAAGTTAACTCAATATAAGTATATTTGGATGTTTAAATGAGTAATGTTTATGAATAGGCTTAGCTAAGATCTTTTTGTGTTGTCTTTTCATGTGTCTTTGGTCATTGTGAATAATGTTGATCTTCTAAACTTCTGGATGGCTTTTTATAAGCTTGTGCAAATTCTTTGAAAATAAGAGAAAGAAGGAAGTGAGGGAGAGAGGGAAGAAGAGGAGAGAGGAAAAAAAGGATCATAATTATTCTTAAGAATAATACTTTTCCCCCAAACACAACACCACCTACAGGTGGTTTTACTAGCTAGAAGTCCTTAGTGTAATATTTCTGCTGCAATGTTTAAATGTGCTCATTTATTACAGAAATAACAAGAACATTCGGGTGACCAATATTGCTTTTTATCTGTGTACTTCGTCTCCATCTCTGTTGTGTTGGAAATGCTTTGTATAATAAATTTTAGCACTTGTGTAAATTTTTTAGCACTTGTATAAATTGTTACCAGTTCCTTTTATTTTCCCATAAGATAATATTGTTTCTTCTGGAAACTATTAAATTCCTACCCCAGTATATTATTTCTAAGAATGTGTGTTATATTTACAACTATTTTGAATTTCCTGTTACACATGTTAAGCCTTCCTGTTGCTTTCCTCCTTAGAATGATCTGAAGGTGCTGTTTACATCGCTGGCTGACCACAAGTACATCATTCTGCAGAAACTGGCAAATGTGTTTGAACAGCCTGTGGCAGAGCAAATAGAGGTATTTACAGCTGCCTTTTTCCATAAGAGCAAGTGCAATGAGTAGATCTGATTCACTATGAAATTCCAAATATCCTTTGGAATATTAATGGCTTACTGTAGCATTTTTGTTTGTCATCTATTTTGTTTTTAAGTACCAGGTTTACATCAGATTACATTGACTCTGCCACTTACTTCTGTGTGTAGCCAGGAAATGTGAGAGAGGAAAAGGTGTTAGTGACAGATGCTGACCTGAAGGTGTTTGCCACCTAACAATGAGATTAGACATGAACCTCAATGACACTTGACGGGGAGTCAGACCGTCCTGGTAGCATTACACATACAGCACTATGGATGTTTAGAAGCTGGGAGATTACCTTCAGCAGAGGTAGGATTAGGGGAAAATTTTGTAAAGGGAAATTCGAGCTGGACTTAGAAGTTTGGACACACAGAGACTGGGAAGAAAGGTGTTCTAGTAAAGAGGGCAGCAAGAACAAAAGCCTAAACGTTAGACCATTCAGGGCACTTGGGGAGAAAAGCAAATAATCCTGTTTGGCTGAACTTAACAATGAACAAAGGTGATTGAGGGGAAGTAGGGTTCAAAGAGAAAATTGGAAGCAACTTATAGAGCCTATTGAATGTCAGAGAATTTGGACTTTGTTCTACAAATGAGCGGTCAACTTTATTGCTTGCGCACTTCATTGGTTAAAACAATAAGCACACACCACAAATATATGTGTATTTACTTATTTATAAATTATAAGCAGGCACTGTGTTATAAAGCATACACACAACTGAAAATTAAAAATGCATGTGGTTGTATATAAAGGAAAGACATAGCGTTTCATTCTCATCGATCATCTTATACACTTTTGGGTACTTATACTCACCTTGGAGACCCCTGGCAGTGGAAAGTCACTAGGGATGTGTGGGGGTGAGGATAAGTGTCAGTGACAACTCCTGCATCTGGTGCTTGACATGACAGCTCAGGAGGAGGGAGGAAATGGGAAGGATGTTACACAGAACATCCCATTTCATAAACTAAGTAATTATGAAAATGTGTGCTTTAATAGAATTGCATACCCTAGTTTCAGTAGACCTCTAATGGTTCTGTGGGTAGAGGCCATAGGGAATCACCTGAAATACAGACCACCTCAAATACTTCCCTATAGGACGAGATATCTAGATCTCTCTCCCTCTCTGACCATCTAAAACAGTTCGCAAAATTATATGTGAACATGTATCTTTCTGCACCCTAATTTCATCGGTTTTTTAACAGAGATCCCTCATTCTTCCCAAATTGAAAATCATTCGTCCGTGTCATAACTTCTACTTGAAAGGACCCTTTTTTATTATTATTATTTTTGGGGGGCTTATAATGTACCCAATCCCAAACAGAATTTGAGCAGCCATAAGAGTGCTTTGCCTTTAATTTCTAATGTGAAATTTAGGATATGTATGATCACAAGTAACACTTCTACTGACTATTGACCAATACAACCAATGTAAATTCCAGAGATAAAAATAAATTACTCATTATTTCACTGAATAAATGGAAAGCAACTAAAAAAGTGCTAATTCCATCCCTACCCTCCTTGGGTTAAAGAGGTAACAGTAGCAGAAGCATGGGGATATATTCATCTTTTGAGTCATGTCATTCTGACCTAGAACAGACCAGTTGCCCCATAAGCCTGTTGCACAGCTGTCTTCTTCAATCTCCCTTTACTACCATTCTGAGAATTTCCTTCACTTCTCCCTTCTGCTGGGTCTTCTCTTTCCTGAGTTTCAAGTCTTTCTCTTTACTGTATTGCTTCCTTGCTTTCTTAGTGCACATCCTTACTAAGAAAGGATGCATGCTACATATATTTTTCAATATTTTGCATGTCTGAAAATGTTCTAGTCATATGCTCACATACTACTCATACTGATAGCTTGGCTCTTTTTAGAATTCTTGGTCAGTTCTTTATAGAGTTTTGAGGCTTTTCCTCCATTGTTTTCTAGCTTCCAGTGTTGGCTTGAGGAATTGAAAATTGTTCTAATTCCCAGAGGTCTCAGTCTTCTGAAATTTCACACTGACATGCTTGGGGATAGTCTGTTTCATCCACTGGGCTGGGGGCTCAATGGGCTCTTTTGATCTGGCAGCTCTCATCTTTCTATTCTGGAACATTTTCTAAGAGTTATTTAAATATTTTTCATCCCTCTATTTTATCTGTCTCCCTTTCTGAAACTCCTTTTAGGCAGATGTTGGATGTTCTGGTCCAATCCTCTAACTTTCTTATCAAGGGACATTTCTCTCTTTGTCTTTTTGCTCTGCTTTCTGGAGACTTCCTCAGTTTCAACTCTAAACTTTTCTATTGACTTCTGCATTTCTACTCTCATGCATTTAATCTTCTCAGAGCTCTTTTTGGTTCTCCAAATGATCCATTTTTGGTAGTATCCTGTTCTTTTTAAAATAGATGCATTGTCTTTTATAATCTCTCTGGTATATTAGTGATTTGGGGGTTGAAAGGGTTTTGGGGGGACTTTGGGGGAGTTTTTTATTTGTTGTTTTTTCCTGTATAGTCTATTTCCCTCCAGGTTGCTTTTAATTTGTTTGCTTATTTTGGTCTCTGTCTTTCATGTTAGAGGCTTTTCTCAGATATATGGAAATGCTTTGTTGTCTATTCACATTTAGCATGAGAGACTGAATGGGAACTTCATGAATGGATGGGGCTTGACAATTTTGAGATTTATTGAAGGATGATCTGTGTGGTCTATTGGAGAACCCTTGTGTCAAATTTTTTAGGTATTTTCTGTTGGTCTTTTCTTATTCTCCCGCCCACCCCCTTCTGTCTGGAGAGTAGAAACAAGGCTTCAGCACTCTAGGAGATGTAGGGGCTCCATATCCAGCATTCAGTGGGTGTTGTCACTTTATCCCCTTGTTTTCAGTCAAGGACTCAAGCCCACAACTGTGCCTGGTGCCCCTCAGTCCAGAGACATCTGTTTTACCTTCTCCAGAAAATGAACTTTCAGTCTTTCACCAAGGAAGGGAAGAGCCAGTGTGGAATGAGGAGGGGGGTCTGGGAATCCAAGTGCTCTTTAAGCAGCTTTCCACCAACCCTCCTTATTTAGCACCCGCCCCATGTTGCCCAGGGTTCCAGAGGTTCCTGTTGCTTTAATTTGGTGATAAAGCAACCCTGCTAGCTTAGGATTCAGCTTTCTCAGATTTCCTAAGTCAATTCCCATGTATCCTTCTGATTTTCAGCTTGCAAAATTTTGTTGGTATTCCCCTCTTCCCTGTTTCCTTGCCCTTGTAGATTTATGAAGGAAAAACACACCAGAAAACAAGCAAACAGAATATTGGCAGTGGTTGTAGTGGGGACTCAGGAAAGAAAATAAGACACATGTGTTTCATCTGCCATTTGGAGTCCATGTTCTTTTCATCCTTCAAGGGCAGCTGAGGTTGCTTTTCTTCCAGAAGCTTTCCTCGACTGCTCCAGGATTCACTGGTATCTCCCTGCTCCAAAGTCCTCTAACAGGGATGAGCTGCAGCAAGCTTAGTACATAACTGTATTCAGCCTTGTTTCCTTTTCTTCTGTTTACTCAGGCTTCCTAAGTAGACTGGAAGCTCCTTGAAGGCCAGGTTGATGTCTTGTCCTGCTTCTGTAGACCTCACCCTGGGAAGACAAGGCCCAGCGCTAGCTGTCACTTTCATACTTGATTGCTTGCCCTCCCATTTCACAATGGAGTACGCTCTCTCTGACCATGCTGTAGCGTAGTTTCCTCTTTCCTCACTGCACCTCTCGTCAAAGATGCTCAAAACTGCATTTCAGAAAACCAGAACATGATCCCCTAGAACATCTTAGGCATCTTTTTCTAAAGACGTCCTAAAATCATGCTGCTTTTTCAGGGTGCTATTCACCATTTCCCTTATTTGTTCAAGGAAGCCATTGTTCTCCCAGCCCTCCATGCTAAGCCCCTCCAACCTCCTTACCTTTAAATATCTGATCTGTAGTATAATAAAGGGCCTTCTTCACTTTTCTGTTTAATAGAGGACCATCATTTTTATGTTGCATGGAAAATGTTTTAGGTGGAGAAGAGAGGAACAAATAAGGAGACACGATAATCATACTTTGCATGGCAAATTGTTCATGGGAGTTTTAATAAAATGTCATAAATCTTATATAGGCAATACAGCAGGCTGAAGATGGGCTAAAGGAATTGGATGCGGGAATCACTGAGTTGAAAAGGCGTGGTGACAAGCTGCAGATTGAGCAGCCTTGGGTGCAAGAACTCTCCAAACTCCAGGTACAGTTTTCTACCAATGGCATTCAGCTTCAATGGTACATCCTAACTGGAAGTCAAGAAAAAGTTATTTTCTCTATTTTTTCAGGCTTTCTCTATAAAATTCATGTCATTTAGGCCCAATGTTTCTTCGAAGTAACTCTTAGAACATTTTCTGAAACTTTTATCATATTTAGTACAACAAAATAAATTGACATATTTTGAGATTTACTGCAGGGCAGTCTGTGTGCATTTGTTGGAGGACCCTTGTGTCAAATTTTTTAACTCTTTTCTTGTATTTTCTTGTATTCTCATGCTTTGAGGATTTTTTTGACATTATTATTATTCCAATGGCTAAGCATTATAGCATAGTTTAGTTGTGGCATATTATTTTCTACTGTAGAAAATTTAATAACTGGCAATCCTACCTAGAAAAGTTAAAAAAAAGGCTATCTACCCTGTATTGTACTACACCCAAAAAAATTTTAAGGAAAAAACACTTAAGCTAATACTTTTAGAAAGTGTATTTTCTCAAGTTCAAAAGTATAGTTTCTATTTCATACATGTTTGAATGGAAAAGAGACATTGTTTCAATTCCAGAACAGCAACAAAAAATTAAAGGTAGCTGAAATCCAAACAGACTTCCTGGCATCTTTCAGGAGTAGAGAATTAACACTTCGGATTAGTGTTTTTCTAAATCTGGCACTTAGGCAAGAATCTGATCTCAGGTTGGTAGGAAGATACTGGGATAGTAAACCAGCAAAGTGTAGCATCTGAAAGGCAACACAGTTAAGTTATATTGAGAAAAAATATGTGCACGTGTCAGATTTTCTCTGCACACACGCCGTATTACAGAACCATTGAGGGATTAATAGTATGAGTCCAATACAGGGTCACAAGTTCTTACTTTTGAGAAAATAAAATACCTCTTATTTTAAAAAGAACATTTTTATTTCAACTATCTCATTCCATTATCTAACATTTCATCATGTGATGAGCCCATGGCCCTGACTCTGTCCTTCTTAGACAGTTTTCCGACAGTCCTTAAATGTCAGGTGTAAGAGTCAAGCGTCATAGCTGTAAATACGCATTAAAGTTGAACTTTTCCAGATTGAGGCATTTTGGCCTGCTAAACCTTAATATGATACATTAATCAGGTCCATATGGCTCAAATAAATTTTGTATTTGGTGTATCATCGTCCGCTAAAATGTCTTTCCAGCTTAAATAGTTATTTATTTACCCCACCGCATTTGGCAAAAACATTGCCTTTTTAAGTTTTAAAGTCTTTCTGCTCACATTAAACTCCTCTGTTTCTGTAGCTCTTTATTTAAGGAATAGTCCCAAATCTGATTATTACTTAGCAGACCAAATGTTGAGGATGCTCTATTCAGTTACTCTAAAATTAGAAAATCTGAGAGCATGATAAAAATTAAAACTACATTTTCTATGACATTTCCCTCAGCCACAAGAACAATTTTTCAGCATTTTAACCCCATGGAAACTATTGACCTCCTGTGAGCACAGGTGTTAAACGTACCTCATGAAGAGGTAGGTTTGAATTGAGCATGAGTATCTGTCTGTTTCTCAGGACATGTACGATGAGCTGATGATGACCATTGGCTCCCGGCGGGGCGGTCTGAACCAGAATCTTGCACTGAAAGGTCAGTATGAAAGGGCCCTGCAAGATCTGGCTGACCTGCTGGAGACAGGACGCGAGAAGATGGCAGGAGACCAGAAAATTATCGTGTCTTCCAAAGAAGAAATCCAACAACTACTTGACAAACACAAGGTAAAAAAAAAAATCAGAGAGAAAGAAAATGTAGTTTTGAAAGCACATTCTCACTCACTGACATATATTTAGTAAAACCTAACATTATCAATCGTTTATGAGTTTCTACTCATATAAGTTACTCTTTAAAATGGTCAACAAATGTATATTCAAGCCCACTGGCACTCAATAGCACAGAAAAATTAGAGAGTATATATTCCTATAATTTTGTAAGTGAACAAAGAATACCAACCATACCAGTAATTTTAATGATCAGTATCAGCCAGGCTTTCTCTTTCGTAAACTTCAGTGGACAGGAAACCCAGGGACTCTCTTCAAAGGAGCCCAGCTTCATTCTTAACTCTGCCCTTTTCCTTTGCATCCCTCACGCCCACATGTTCATCTAGTCCTAGGTGTTCTCTCTGCTTTCCCTTGTCCTGGCCGAGAACTCCCCACTCTGCTCTGGGAATGCAGAGCTGCCCACTCAGCTCTGGACTGGCTTTATGTCTGTTACATGCATCACTTGGCTCTTCTGGTCCTTAAGCCCCTGCTCCTCTGGTTACCGCGGGCCTCAGGAGTTTCTTCCTGGGGACGGCAAGTGCTTTTACTATATAACCAAACTTGGGAACCCTGAGAGTGTTCCATCAGTGTGTACCGTAACCAGGTTCAGGGTAGACACTGCTCCTTAGTGGAGGAATGCCTGTTTAATGCACACACACATACAAATTGCATTATTAGTAATATTACAAAAATAACAGTTTTGCCAGTTCAGAGACCCAACCTCCCAGGTAGTGGAAATTTCTTATGAGGAAACTTAAAAAATTCCCTAAGATTACAGATGATTAACATTCTACCATCACGTAGCTCTTTGGTGGCTTATAAAGGTAGATTTGGGGGGAGGGGGGCAGCGTGGAGAATTGTACTTGTTGCTATTTTTCCCAGAGGTTTTTGTCCAAAACTTTGTGATTTATTAAAGCCTTATCATTTGGCTTTGAAAACATTGCTTTAAAGTTCACAGCTGGTTTTTCTCAAATCTTTGACCATAGCAATAAAATATCATCCTGAGTTATTCCAGAGGGGAAACTGGGATCAATGAGTATAAATAACAGAGAAATAAAGCTCAGTAGATGAAGAACTCTGAAAGGAGTAGGCTGCTATTGAACAGACCCCCTCCTGGCCATGAGAAGTCCATCCAAGGCTGTCAGGGGGAGACGGGGTTGTAATAGGAATATCAGCTTTCTGCGAACGTTGGGCTAAATGACTTCCAAGTTCTCTTCCAGCTTTAAGATTCTATGATATAATAATTGTCAGTTGAAAATAATGGTTCTAGCTTCTCCTGACCAGACCATTTTCTGAGGGAGAGCTCTGTGTGACCTTGGGCATGTTGCATTAGACTGAGTAGCGCAGAGTCTGTAAGGTGGGAAATAAAACTACCTATCTTATGGGGTTGTTATGAGGATTCAACGGGTTAGTTGCTGAAGCATTTATAGGGCATCTGGCACGTAGTACACACTCAGTGTTAGCTGATGTTAACGATGCCTGGTCCTTTAGTTTCATCCGTGGTGCTGGGAACAGGAAATGGGATAACCTTCTCCCCATCTTCTGGGGATTTTTATGTATAGAAAGTAATATTTTAAAACACATTTGTAGGGTTGTGCAAGGCCTGCAATTCTGCTGTGTGTAGGTAAGTTCTGAGGGAAATTTAAAAATATTAATGCCAGTTGGTGTGTGTCCAGCTGTGCTTGGCCATGAGTATTAAGTACAAAAGAGTAGAACTCAAGCCCAGCCCTGGAGGAAGAAAAATTGTGAATGTGTCAAGTGAGGACATTGCAGGAAGTAGAGTGCAGGCAGAAGCTGAAGGTGGGGAGTGGGCGCTCATGTGTCCCAGGGACAAAGGAGGCCAGTATCTGTGGTGGAGGAAGCAAGTGTCCACCCAGATGGTACCAAGATGAGGAGTGGAGAGGGCGGATGAGTGTTTCAGCAGCTGCTCGCTTCTGAAAGGCTCTGTTTTGGGGACAGGGTATCTGCAGCACAGCACAGTGTAGGTGCTTTGAGTGGGGGGCCAGGAGAGGCCAGTTAGGAGGCTGGACCCCCATCCCAACCCACCCCACTCCCGTCTCTGCAGGAAGCGGTGAGTGCCTGGGTAAGTGGAGGCCAGCAGGGGAGGACCAGTGTCACTCATATATTAGCCAAGTTCCATCAGCTTCCAGGTTTGAAGCAATTTTTATTGTAAGGTAGTAAATGAATGAGTTGCTCACCTCTTTCTATCTGAAAAAATGCAGGAGTACTTTCAGGGCCTGGAATCTCATATGATCTTGACTGAAACACTCTTCAGGAAGGTTATCAGCTTTGCAGTCCTACGGGAAACTCAGTTCCATACAGACCTGATGGCGCAGGCTTCGGCTGTGCTCAAAGGGGCTCACAAGAGGGGTGTGGAGTTGGAGTACATTCTCGAGGTGAGCCCCTGATGCCGCCCCTCCCCTACAGCACACTCCCTACTGCACAGCAGATCCTTCAGGCAAGACACCTTCGTTCCTGCGATTTGCCTCCTATGACCTCGGAGGTGTCTCAGACTCAGCATCATGTGTTGCCTGTGCCCCTGGTGTTTCCTATCCACATTTAGGTAAAGGCTGTGGTGCCTTACTGTGAGTTCAGCTAGATGAATACCAGTTTCAGACTGGGCATGACGATATTTGGGGTCTCAATAGTCAGACTGAAAAACTGCTGACTTTTGCTATACATTATTGAAAAAGACTTCACATGATTAAAAAAAGATGTTCTGATTTTAAATAGAATAAAAATCATAATTTTCTTTTATTTTTTTTGGCCGTGCTGTGCAGCTTGTGGGATCTTAGTTCCCCGACCAGGGATTGAACCTGTGCCCCCTGCAGTGGAAGCACAGAGTCCTAACCACTGGTCCACCAGGGAATTCCCTAAAAATTATAATTTTAGAATAAGTGATCTGGGATTTCTCCTTAGTAGAATGTCTATACTATATATTCATATTTCTTAAATGTCTGTGTGGGTTTTTTAAATTTACAAATGTAATGTATTTAGTTCACTTACTTTGGAAAGTAAACACACCCGTCCCTTTCAATTAAGTCATTCGTTCATCATCACTGCGGTAAAGGATGAGACTGTGAATATCAGCTGCCTGCTGTGTTCCAGGTGTGCTGCATACATTATTCTATTTAATCCTCACAATGGACATGATATTATTATCCCCATTTTTTTTTAATGTTGAAAATGAGGGAGGTCAGAGAAGCGTAGTAACTTGCCCCGGTCATACAGCTAGTTAGTTGCAGAAGTGAAAGCCCGTTCACAGTGCTTTTCAAGGTCACCATCTGATGACTTGCTTCAAAGCTATCTTTCGCTTCCCAAAGCAAACCCCCAATGCAGGCATCTCCGACATGTCTTTAAAGAGACTGTCAGGTGCATATTTGCACACGAAGAGGACTACTCTCCCTTAATGAGGATGTTTAGCTCACAGACTGATGCTGTGTTTCTAGACATGGTCCCACCTGGATGAGGACCAGCGGGAGCTTAGCAGGCAGCTGGAGGTGGTGGAGACCAGCATCCCGAGTGTGGGTTTGGTGGAGGAGAGCGAAGACAGGCTTATCGACCGGATAACACTCTACCAGGTCAGCGTCTAAATGACAACTTGGTGTAAAAAGTTGCCACATTTCCTTTGGAAGCTTTCCCATGGTTTTAACAGGATCTAAACAAACTTGCAATCAAATATCTTATTAAGTACTTTAAGTATTTGTTTCGTAATAGAACATAGAAAGGTCTTTTTTTTTTTTTTAATGAAAGCCCCTTTTGAAACTTTAGCCTCCACCAAGCGTTTTCCGCTTGTTATGCTGAAGTCACACTATCCTGAAATAATTACAGTTTGTTGTTTTTTACTAGAGCACTAAAAAGCCTTTTTTTTTTTTTTTTTTTCCGGTACGCGGGCCTCTCACTGTTGTGGCCTCTCCTGCTGTGGAGCACAGGCTCCGGACACGCAGGCTCAGTGGCCATGGCTCACGGGCCCAGCCGCATCCGCGGCATGTGGGATCTTCCTGGACCGGGGCACGAACCCGTGTCCCCTGTATCGGCAGGCAGACTCTCAACCACTGCGCCACCAGGGAAGCCCCTAAAAACCTTCTTTTTTCTTATTTTTGAGAGAGCTCTTTTTGAAAATTTAGCCTCCACCAAGCATTATTTTGTACTTTGTGTTGGTGTCACACTATTCTTGAAATATTTATACTTTGACGGTTTTAAGTGCACCTAAAGTTATATTCTTAGATATAGATGAAAAGTCTCGAAACTTCTAATGAAACTTGGGTGCAAATAGTTGAAATTTGACTAAAAGGTAATGGGAACATTATGGAGAACTTATCAACTTCAGGGGAGAAAACTTGCATTATCTCAACTTCTGACCCAGTATTTTCAATCATTTTAGCATTTGAAATCCAGCCTTAATGAATACCAGCCAAAATTATATCAGGTACTAGATGATGGGAAACGACTTCTGATATCTGTTAGCTGCTCAGATCTAGAAAGCCAGCTAAATCAACTTGGAGAACACTGGTTAAATGACACCAACAAAGTGTCTAAGGAACTTCACAGATTGGAAACAATATTGAAACACTGGACCAGGTAATACAGTGACTCTTTCGCAGATTTTTACATTAGTGCTGCAGGATATTTATAAGGCTTTTGGGTACCTGAGTTAATGAAGATGTGGTCCCTCTAGGAACTTATCACAGAGTTTGGAAAATAGAGACAAGCACAAAGCTTCCAGTTGGATTCTTGTATAATTGTATAAACATGTACTTAAAAATTGGCGGGGAGGCAGACATGATGCAATACCTCTTACCTTTGAGCTGTTGTCTCCTCTGCCTACTGACTGTACATGGGTGGTCAAGTAAATCTTAGAAGGAGAGAAAGAAGAGAAAGTTTGTTTTGAGAAGGTAAAGGTTTTCTTGAGGGCAATGGGAGGTATTCAAGAGAGGTGGGGGGTTGATTTTACATAGTGAAATCCTTATTTTTATGCCACCTTTATTTCTAAGAACTTTGAATAACAATCATGTAATAATTTTCTTTTTAAAAATATTTATTTATTTTATTTTGTTTATTTATTTTTGGCTGCATTGGGTCTTTGTTGCTGTGCACGGGCTTTCTCTAATTGTGGTGAGCGGGGACTACTCTTCATTGTGGTGTGCAGGCTTCTCACTGTGGTGGCTTCCCTTGTTGCAGAACATGGGCTCTAGGGCTCACAGGCTTCAGTAATTGTGGCATGTGGGCTCAGTAGTTGTGGCTCGCGGGCTCTAGAGCACAGGCTCAGTAGTTGTGGCACACAGGCTTAGTTGCTCTGCAGCACATGGGGTCTTCCCGGACTAGGACTCGAACCCGTGTCCCCTGCATTGACAAGCAGATTCTTGACCACTGTTCCACCTGGGAAGCCCAATCATGAAATATTTTCTAAATAGCTTCAATGTGAAGGAGTAGGAGAAAGGTATTTTTATTTGCAACTTAGAGATGGGAAAGCTGAAACTCAGAGAGACTGACTTGCTTAAGGTATGAATATTAAGAGAAGGGAATTTGACAGTGTCAACCCAGGGCATTATTCTCCCAAATCTGTTGTGTCTCCTTTTTTTTTTTTTTTTTTTCGGTACGTGGGCCTCACTGTTGTGGCCTCTCCCGTTGTGGAGCACAGGCTCCGGACGCACAGGCTCAGCGGCCATGGCTCACGGGCCCAACCGCTCCGCGGCATATGGGATCTTCCCGGACCGGGGCACGAACCCGTGTCCCTTGCATTGGCAGGCGGACTCTCAACCACCGCGCCACCAGGGAAGCCCTGTGTCTCCTTTTAAAATTAGCATTGGTGACTAACACGGGTTAGTACAAAGTCGGAATTGGATGTTTACTTAATAGGCTTATTACTGTCCTTACAGCTATCAAAGTGAATCTGCCGATCTCATCCACTGGTTACAGTCTGCAAAAGACAGGCTAGAATTTTGGACTCAACAATCTGTGACAGTTCCTCAAGAACTGGAAATGGTCCGTGATCATCTGAACGCTTTTCTGGTAAGCTCAAGAATCTAAAGCATTTGATTCAGTTTTATCGTTTTCAGGCCTGACTTACAGGTGAAAAGGACATCAGTTGTCAATGGATCTACTTAGTAAATCAAGCTATAGAGAATTAGTCAGCGTTCACTCTGTGTGTTGAATAATTATGCAAAATAGTAGGGTTCAACATTGCCTCTTTAAAGTAGTGTTTAAGTAATGTTGGCTTTCATTTGGGGCAAGGGTGCGTTGTTTTTGTTTTCCTCCAGAGTGTTTAATGTCACCACTCCCCTTTAAGATGTAAAGAAAACTTGTTTATGTAATAAATTAGTCTCTTTTCTTAAATGAAGGGTCTGGCTACTCAATCCTGATTAGAACATTGCTGTTTCTTTTAGGAGTTTTCCAAAGAGGTGGATGCCAAATCTACCTTGAAATCGTCTGTTCTGAGCACTGGAAATCAGCTTCTTAGACTAAAGAAAGTGGACACAGCTGCCCTGCGTTCTGAGCTGTCACACATTGATGGCCAGTGGACTGACCTGCTGACAAATATTCCAACCGTACAGGAAAAGCTGCACCAGGTACAGAAATAATCATCAGTTTAATTGGCCATAATTGGTGTAAGCAGTATTAGATGGAAAAGTACATTGATCTGCTTTTGCTCACAAATTTAAATCAGCTTTGTCTTGGACATCTCGTCTTTTATGTCTTCCATTGTATTGCATATTAACACTATTATATATAAAATAGATAACTAATAAGGACCTACTGTATAGCACAGGAAACTCTACTCAGTACTCTGTAGTGACCTATATGGGAAAAGAATCTAAAAAAGAGTGGATATATGAATATGTATAACTGAGTCACTTTGCTGTACAGCAGAAACTAACACAACATTGTAAATCAACTATACTCCAATTAAAAAAAAAATAATGAACGGTTCTACAAATGCCCTATCTATAAATTCCCTGTCTTCCAAGGGCTTCTTTATCATGTGTGTGTGTGTGTGTGTGTTTTAGAATTCTTGTCTGCCCATGTTTAAATTCTTTGTTTTCTCATAAATAAAATATGTGTAACTATACCTGTCTCATAAAGTGAGTAGTTATGAAGATTTAATAATAATAATATATGTAAAAAACCTATAACCTTACCTACAATAGAGCTGACATTCAACAAGTGAAGAGAACTAGGGGAAGAGAAGTAAGTAGCTCTCTTATCTGGAAATTATGCTTCTCTCCCCTGAACTCCCAGATATTTTATCTTTATCTCTCATGGGCATTCATCACTGTGTACAAGGTGTAAAGATGTGTTTCATATAAATGTCTTATCCCTTCTAATCAGCAGCTGGACATTTCTAGAGGGCAGGAAACATCTCACATTAACCTGTATATCTTTCTGCCCACATAGAAGTCCATAAATATTTTAAATGATTGCTTTTGTTCCTCTCAGTCATTACAAGCATTTGCATAAATGTATGATATGTTAAGGAAGATTCAGGATTCTAAGTATGTTTTAGTGAAAGACTGAGGAAATTGGCTATGCTCTTTGGAATAAATATGAGAGCGCCAAAAATCTAGAAAATGATAGTTTGTAGTGTGGTGGTAACATTCCTGAGTCATAATACACAGAGATTTTACAAGATAATTAATAAAATACATCTGTTGAATGTTTTGTAGTTACGTTTTTTTATACTCATAAAACTAGCTATAAAATAAGAATAATATTTTCTTCCTGCTGGTGTTTTGATTAATTAGGTAGTGTTTATGCAATGTTTATAGTATTCGATGTCAAGTGAACATAAGAGGACTATTATTGTTCAATGTTTGCCTGATGTTTAATTTCAAGCTTCTAACAAGGTTAATATCCAAAAATGTCATTAAGAAGTGTTATCTCTGTTGGTACTTTAGTAGGAATTAGTAGAGTTTTAGGTTAACAGAAATCGAGTTTGAATTTTAACACTTGCGACTTCTTCTGTCTCTGACATGGGCAGCTCCAAATGGATAAGCTGCCTTCTCGCCATGCCATTTCTGAAGTCATGGCTTGGATTTCTCTCATGGAAAATGTTATTCAAATGGATGAAGAGAGTATTAAAAACTCCATCGGTTACAAGGCAATTCATGAATACCTTCAGAAATATAAGGTAATTAAACATTTTTGTTTGTTTTTAGCTTTGCATATTTTAGGACTGTTTCATTTGAAGAAACTCAAAAACTCAAGTTATGGAAATGAGGTCTGAAAGTATATGTTTCATATATAGTGACCAGGTAGGTCTACTCTAGGAGGAAAACTGCTTCCCTAGTTATAGGCATAGGAAAGTTGTCCAGTATTAGGAATAATTTTGAATAAGATTTTGTGTCATTTTAAGAAATCATAAAAATAAATACTATAATTTGTAAATATTTTATAGTGAGATTATACAATTTGCCCAATTCTACTTTCCTACCTAAAAAACATTTATATTCAATATATCTATAAATTCAAATCTTTACAAACTCAAATTCAATATGTTTATACATTCAAAATGTATAAATTCAATTTATATTCAGTATATTCATATACTATATATATTCAACTTCTGAAGATAATGGGTTAAATTTTTTTTATAAATTCATATATTTGATTAAGAGGCATCGCATCTGTGTTTTTTTGTTTTTTTTTAGATGTTGGGGGTAGGAGTTTATTAATTAATTTATTTATTTTTGCTGTGTTGGGTCTTCGTTACTGTGTGAGGGCTTTCTCTATTTGTGGCAAACGGCGGCCACTTTTCATCGTGGTGCGCAGGCCTCTCACTATCGCGGCCTCTCTTGTTGCGGAGCACAGGCTCCAGACGCGCAGGCTCAGTAATTGTGGCTCACGGGCCCAGTTGCTCCGTGGCATGTGGGATCCTCCCAGACCAGGGCTCGAACCCGCGTCCCCTGCATTAGCAGGCAGACTCTCAACCACTGCGCCACCTGGGAAGCCCGCAATGGGTTATATTAATACATACCGATTGTGCCATTTGGACTAAATCACACAAGTGATAATATTAATCTTAAGGTTACTGAAGGCTTTCCAATTCCTGGTAAAATATAAGACATTTAAACATATAAGCTTGTTTTCTTATTTTCGCCTTTCCCTTTTTAGGGTTTTAAGATCGACATTAACTGTAAACAGCTGACCGTCGATTTTGTGAACCAGTCTGTGCTACAAATCAGCAGTCAGGACGTGGAAAGTAAACGCAGTGATAAGACTGATTTTGCTGAGCAACTTGGAGCCATGAATAAAAGCTGGCAAATCCTGCAGGGTCTCGTCACTGAGAAGGTGAGCCAAGTGCTCTCTGCTGTCCATGTTTCATGAAAACGCCACAAACAGGTACACTCTGTTAAGAAAACTCATTCCACAAATAGTATGGCTACACTGGGCACACAACTGCTTCTGAAGAGACTGGCCCCTGAAGGTTCTAACAGTTCTTCAGCCCTGTTCATTATTTTGTCTGTGTACCCACTGCTCTTTGGATATTTCATATTATTTTAGTTTATTAAAGGTGCTTCTTAATATCTTTTTCCTTTGCCTCAAGTTGACTTAAGTTCTTTACTTATTTACCAGTAATGGTCATGGCTTTATACTTTTTAACATTCATTTTTAATATACAGTGGACTGTCTTTTAAGAATTCTTAATCTGGAGGAAATAGTGACCTGCCAGTAATTTGATTCAAAAATAAAATTGCAAATTTCATTTCATTATGTTTGTTCAGATTCAGCTGTTGGAAGGCTTATTGGAATCTTGGTCAGAATATGAAAATAACGTACAATGTCTGAAAACTTGGTTTGAAACCCAGGAAAAGAGACTAAAGCAACAACAGCGAATTGGAGATCAGGCTGCAGTTCAGAACGCACTGAAAGACTGTCAGGTAACTTGTCCAGGTGGCTGACAGGCGCCACTACAAAATTTCATTGTGTACACAGAAGAAATTTGTGGGTCCTGAGAATTGAGGATTCAGTATGGAAAAATGCTGCATTTGGTAACAAATTTCTCTGATTGTGTGATTTATAGAGTTTTTCTAACTATTAGGTTTTTTTCACCTGTTTTTATAAATTTGAATTTATGAGTTTTCAGATACACTTGTAAGTAGAGAATCCTGCTATACTGATCATCAGATTTAATAATTATCAAAATTTTGACATACTTCCCTGCATTATTTCTTTTCTTTGTAAAGATTTTACAGTGAATCCCAGAAATCATGTCATTTTTTATTTTTAAATGGCTGTAAATGCATGAGTTTATTTCTGGAAGCTAAGTTCCATTCCATTGATCTATATGTCTATCATTATGCCAGTACCATACTGTGTTTGTTGTTGTTTTTAAATAGATCTTTACTGAACTATAATTGCTTCACAATACTGTGTTAGTATCTGTTGTACAACAAAGTGAATCAGCCATATGCATACACATGTCCCCATATCCCCTCTCTCTTGAGCCTCCCTCCCACCCTCCCTATCCCACCCCTCTAGGTAGACACAAAGCACCGAGCTGATCTCCCTGTGCTATGCGGCTGCTTCCCACTAGCTAACTATTTTACATTCGGTAGTGTATATATGTCGATGCTATTGTCACTTCGCCCCAGCCTCCCCCTCCCACCCCGTGTCCTCAAGTCCATTCTCTATGTCTCCCTCTTTATTCCTGCTGTGCAACTAGGTTCATCAGTACCACTTATTTTTTAGATTCCATATATATGCGTTAGCATATGGTATTTGTTTTTCTCTTTCTGACTTACTTCTAGGTCAGGTGTTACTGAGGTGTCACTACAAATAACTCAATTTATGGCTGAGTAATATTCCATGGTATATATGTGCCACATCTTCTTTATCATTCATCTGTTGATGGACATTTAGGTTGGTTCCATGTCTTGTCTCTTGTCAATAGTGCTGCAATGAACATTTTGGTACATGACTCTTTTTGAATTATGGTTTTCTCAGGGTATATGCCCAGGAGTGGGATTGCTGGATCATATAATTCTATTTTTAGTTTTTTAGGGAACCTCCATACTGTTCTCCATAGTGGCTGTATCAGTTTACATTCCCACCAACAGTGCAAGAGTGTTCCCTTTCCACCACACCCTTTCCAGCATTTATTGTTTCTAGATTATTTGATAATGGCCATTCTGACTGGTGTGAGGTGATACCTCATTGTAGTTTTGATTTTCATTTCTCTAATAATTACTGATGTTGAGCGTATTCTCATGTGCCTCTTGGCCATCTGTATGTCTTCTTTGGGGAAATGTCTATTTAGGTCTTCTGCCCATTTTTTAATTGGATTTTTTTTATATGATAGCTCCATGAACTATTTGTGTATTTTGGAGGTTAATCCTTTGTCTGTTGTTTCATTTGCAAATATTTTCTCCCATTCTGAGGGTTGTCTTTTTGTCTTCTTTATGGTTTCCTTTGCTGTGCAAAAGCCTTTAAGTTTAATTATGCCCCATTTGTTTATTTTTGTTTTTATTTCCATTTCTCTAGGAGGTGGGTCAAAAAAGATCTTGCTGTGGTTTATGTCAAAGAGTGTTTTTCCTATGTTTTCCTCTAAGAGTTTTATAGTGTCTGGCCTTACGTTTAAGTCTTTAATCCTTTTGGAGTTTATTTTTGTGTGTGGTGTTAGGTAGTGTCCTATTTTCATTCTTTTTTTTTTTTTTTTTTTTTTGTGGTACGCGGGCCTCTCACTGTTGTGGCCTCTCCCGTTGTGGAGCACAGGCTCCAGATGCGCAGGCTCAGCGGCCATTGCTCACGGGCCCAGCCGCTCCGCGGCATGTGGGATCTTCCCAGACCGGGGCACGAACCCGTGTCCCCTGCATCGGCAGGCGGACTCTCAACCACTGCGCCACCAGGGAAGCCCTATTTTCATTCTTTTACATGTAGCTGTCCAGTTTTCCCAGAACCACTTATTGAAGAGGCTGTCTTTTCTCCATTGTATGTTCTTGCCTCCTTTGTCATAAATTAGGTGCCCATATGTGCGTGGGTTTATCTCTGGGCATTCTATCCTGTACCATTGATCTATATTTCTGTTTTTGTGCCAGTACCATACTGTCTTGATTACTGTAGTTTTGTGGTATAGTATGAAGTTGGGGAGCCTGATTGCTCCAACTCTGTTTTTCTTTCTCAAGATTGCTTTGGCTATTTGGGGTCTTTTGTGTTTCCATACGAGTCGTAAAATTTTTTGTTCTAATTCTGTGAAGAATGCCATATGTAGTTTGATAGGGATTGCACTGAATCTGTAGATTGCTTTGGTTACTATAGTCATTTTCACAATATTGATTCTTCCAATCGAAGAACATGGTATATTTCTCCATCTGTTTATGTCATCTCTGGTTTCCTTCATTAGTGTTTTATAGTTTTCTGAGTACAAGTCTTTTGCCTCCTTAGGCAGGTTTATTCCTAGGTGTTGTATTCTTTTTGTTGCAATAGTAAATGAGAGGGTTTCCTTAATTTCTCTTTCTGATTTTTCATTGTTGGTGTATATGAATGCCAGAGATTTCTGTGCATTAATTTTGTATCCTGAAACTTTACCAAATTCATTGATTAGTTCTACTAGTTTTCTGGTGGCATCTTTAGGATCTTCGATGTATAGTATCATGTCATGTGCAAAGAATGACAGTTTTACTTCTTTTTTTACAATTTGTATTCCATTTATTTCTTTTTCTTCTCTGATTGCCATGGCTAGGACTTCCAAAACTATGTTGAATAGGAGTGGCGAGAGTGGACATCCTTGTCTTGTTTCTGATCTTAGTGGAAATGTCTTTAGTTTTTCACCATTGAGAATGATGCTTGCTGTGGGTTTGTCATATATGACCTTTATTATGTTGAGGTAGTTTCCCTCTATGCCCATTTTCTGGAGAGTCTTTATCATAAATAGGTATTGAATTTTGTCAAATGCTTTTTCTGCATCTATTGAGATGATCATGTGGGTTTTATTCCTTAATTGGTTAATGTGGTGTATCACATTGATTGATTTGCATATATTGAAGAATCCTTGAATCCCTGGGATAAATCCCACTTGTTCATGGTGTATGATCCTTTTAATGTGCTGTTGGATTCTGTTTGCTAGTATTTTGTTGAGGATTTTTGCATCTATGTTCATCAGTGATATTGGTCTATAATTTTCTTTTTTGTGATATATTTTTCTGGTTTTGGTATCAGGGTGATGGTGGCCTCGTAGAATGAATTTGGGAGTGTTTCTCCCTCTGCAATTTTTTGGAAGAGTTTGAAAAGGATCGGTGTTAGCTCTTCTCTGAATGTTTGATAGAATTTGCCTGTGAAGCCATCTGGTCCTGGACTTTTTTTGTTGGAAGATTTTTAATCACAGTTTCAATTTCATTGCTTGTGATAGGTCTGTTTATATTTTCTAATTCTTCCTTGTTCAGTCTTGGAAAATTGTACCTTTCCAAGAATTTGTCCATTTCTTCATGGTTGTGCATTTTATTGGCATATGGTTGTTTGTAGTAGTCTCTTATAATCCTTTGTATTTCTGCAGTGTCGGTTGTGATTTCTCCTTTGTCATTTCTAATTTTATTGATTTTCATCCTCTCCCTTTTTTTTTTGATGAGTCTGGCTAAGGGTTTATCAATTTTGTTTATCTTTGTTTATCTTCTCAAAGTACCAGCTTTTAGTTTTATTGATCTTTGCTACTGTTTTCCTCATTTCAATTTCATTTATTTCTGCTCTGATCTTTGTGATTTCTTTCCTTGACTTTGGGTTTTCTTTGTTCTTCTTTCTCTAGTTGTTTTAAATGTAGGGTTAGATTGTTTATTTGAGATTTTTCTTGTTTCTTGAGGTGAGATTGAACTGCTATAAACTTCCCTCTTAGAACTGCTTTTCTGCGTCCTATAGGTTTTGGGTCATCATGTTTTCATTGTCATTTGTCTCTAGGTATTTTTTTTATTTCATCTTTGATTTCTTCAGTGATCTCTTGGTTATTTAATAGCACACTGTTTAGTCTCCATGTATTTGTGTTTTTTACAGTTTTTTCCTGTAATTGGTTTCCAATCTCATAGCACTGTGGTCAGAAAAGATGCTTGATACAATTTCAATTTTCTTAAATTTTCCAAGGCTTGATTTGTGACCCAAGATGTGATCTGTCCTGGAGATTGTTCCATGTGCACTTGAGAAGAAAATGTATTCTGCCACTTTTGGGTGGATTGTTCTATAAATATCTATTAAATCTATCTGGTCTATTGTGTCATTTAAAGCTTGTGTTTCCTTATTTATTTTCTGTTTGGATGATCTGTCCATTGGTGTAAGTGGGGTGTTAAAGTCACCTACTCTTGTTGTGTTACTGTCGATTTCTCCTTTAATGGTTGTTAGCATTTTCCTTATGTATTGAGGTGCTCCTATGTTGGGTACATAAACATTTATAATTGTTATATCTTCTTGTATTGATCCTTTGATCATTATGTAGTGTTCCTCCTTATCTCTTGTAACAGTCCTTATTTTAAAGTCTAGTTTATCTGATATGAGTATTGCTACTCCAGCTTGCTTTTGATTTCCATTTGCATAGAATATCTTTTTTCCATCCTTTCACTTTCGGTCTGTATGTGTCCCTAGGTCTGACGTGGGTATCTTGTAGACAGCATATATATGGGTCTTGTTTTTGTATCCTTTCAGGTCTTGTTTTTATGTCTTTTGGTTGGGGCATTTAATCCATTTACATTCAAGGTTTGTTTTTTTTTTTTTGTGGTACGCGGGCCTCTCACTGTTGTGGCCTCTCCCGTTATGGAGCACAGGCTCCAGACGCACAGTCTCAGCGGCCATGGCTCAAGGGCCCAGCTGCTCCGCGGCACGTGGTATCTTCCCGGACCGGGGCACAAACCCACGTCCCCTGCATCGGCAGATGGACTCTCAACCACTGCGCCACCAGGGAAGCCCCGAGGTTATTATTGATATGTATGTTCCTATTACCATTTTCTTAATTGTTTTGGGTCTGTTTTTGTGAGTCTTTTTCTTCTCTTGTGTTTCCCACCTAGAGAAGTTTCTTTAGCATTTGTTGTAAAGCTGGTTTGGTGGTGCTGAATTCTCTTAGCTTTTGCTTGTCTGAAAAGCTTTTGATTTCTCCATCAAATCTGAATGAAATCCTTGCTGGATAGAGTAATCTTGGTTTTAGATTTTTCTCTTTCATCACTTTATGTATTCTGCCACTCGCTTCTGGCCTGTAGAGTTTTTGGTGAAAAATCAGCTGATAAACTTATGAGGATTCCTTTGCATGTTATTTTTTGTTTTTTCCCTTGCTGCTTTTAATATTTTTTCTTTGAATTTAATTTTTTTTAGTTTGATTAATATGTGTCTTGGTGTGTTTTTCCTAGGGTTTATCCTGTATGGGACTGTCTGTGCTTCCTTGACTTGGGTGACTATTTCCTTTCCCATGTTATGGAAGTTTTCAACTATAATCTCTTCAGATATTTTCTCAGACCCTTTCTTTTTCTCTTATTCTTCTGGGACCCCTATAATTTGAATGTTGGTGCATTTAGTGTTGTCCCAGAGGGTCTCTGAGATTGTCTTCAATTCTTTTCATTCTTTTTTCTCTATTCTGCTCCTTGGCAGTTATTTCCACCATTTTGTCTTACAGCTCACTTATTTGTTCTTCTGCCTCAGTTATTCTATTATTGATAACCTTCTAGTATATTTTTCATTTCAGTTATTGGGTTGTTCTTCTCTGTTTGTTTATTCTTTAGTTCTTCTAGATATTTGTTAAACATTTATTTTCTCAATTGTGCACCTCCATTCTATTTCTGAGATTCTGGATCATCTTTACTATCATTACTCTGAATTCTTTTTCAGGTAGATTGCCTATTTCCTCTTCATTTATTTGGTCTTCATTTATTTATAGGCTTTTACCTTGCTCCTTCATCTGTGACATATTTTTTTGCTGTCTCATTTTTTAATTTTTTTTATGAGTGGGATTGTGTTCCTGTCTTAGTGGTTGTTTGCCCTGAGGCTTCCAACACTGGAGTTTGTAGGCTGTTGGGTAGAGCTGAGATGAGGACCTCCATGAGACCTCACTCCAATGAATATTCCCTGGGGTCTGAGGTTCTCTGTCAGTCCAGTGCTTTGGACTCAGAGCTCCCACCGCAGGAGCTTCGCCCAACTGCCGGCTCATGAACCACGATCCCCCAATCTGCATGGCGTGGCAGAAAAAAAAAAAAAAAAAGGAAAGAAAGAAGAAAAGAAAAGAAAGTAAAAAAATGGGGGAGAAGGCCTTGGCTGTGGAGGGCGGGGCCTAAACAAGGGCAAGGTTTGGGTGGTTGGCGAGGCCAATGCTCAGGACCCACAGGGCTGGAAAAGGCCCTGGGTTCTGTAGGGGGTGGGGCTTAGGTTCAAGGAACAGAAGGCGCCCAGGCGTGCCCCCCACCCCTGGTCTCAGAGGGTTGTGGGGACCTCACCTGGGAGCTCAGTGGGGCTCCTGGGCCCGAGTGGACAGGGCAAACACCCTCCACTCCTCTCCTGCTCCTCCTGGAGGGCCCTTCTCACCTGACTCTCCTGTTCTCCCCTCAGCCTCCTTCCTGTGCCCCCAGGACCAATGTGGCCGGGGGGAGAAGGGGGCCCTGTAGGGCAGGGGATCAGCCTGGGAACTCAGCAGGCTCCCCGGGCCCAAGTGGGCGGGGCAAATGCCCTCTGCTCCTCTCCCGCTCCTCCCACCTGCCTCTCCTTATCTCCCTGGCCCCAGGGGTGCCGATCCTTTCTGGCCTCCACTTCTCCTCCCCCCTCAGTCCCCCACGTCCTACCAGTTCACTTGGGGGTTCCTCTTGTCTCCTTAGGCATCAGGGTCCCCCACCAGCAGCCGGCAGGCATCCTAATTATGGGGAGATGCTAACTCGGCATCTTCCCACACTGCCATCTTGACTCCACCTCCCCAGACATCGTGTCATTTTATTCCTGCATGCTACAGTGTGCCTCTCTAAAAGAAATGGACCTTTTTATTATATAACCATAATATCATTATCCCCACAAAAAAATTCACAGTAACCCCTGAATACTATTTAATGCCCAACTCATAACACTATTTCCTCAATTGTCTTTAAAATATCTTTTTTAAAGTTAATTTACTTAAACAAAGATGTCACAGTGTCCACATCTTCCATTTCTTCTTAGATCTTTTAAGTCTCTTTAAGTTTTTTTTTTGACACTATTAACTTGTTGCAAAAACTGTAGACTGGACTCAGGTTCAGGATTAGCCTGTGTAGTTCCTTGAGATGCTCTCCTCTCCCCTGTATTTCCTATAAATGGAAGTCAGCACTAGAGGCTTGATTGGATTCCGGTCCAACTCCAATGAGCCAGCGCTTCCCAGGGGACAGTGTTACCTCCTACTGTGTCCCATTGGGAAGACCGAGCAGCGCCTGCTTGTTCTCCTGTTGGTGATAAGGATCTTGGTGCATGTGGAGTGGGCAGACTCTAAATGTTTTCCAGTGACTTAGAACCACTTAATATTGCCTCAGGGATTCTTGTTTATACAAAAGAAATGTAAGCTGTTACAGCAAATGCTGTAATTTTAAAAAAATAATTCAATAAGTTGTAGTGTGTTACAGATTAGCTGTGATAGTTCTCTGTAGTGTTTCCTAAGGACAACTGAAGGTTAAACTGTGAAGCAATTCTACAGAAATGCTTATTTCCCCAAATTTTGTTTTTATATTTCAGCTTTCAAAAAGAAAGGCCTTTGGTAATGATCTTCCTTCCAACCAGCAGTTTTTCTTTAGGGGCATATGTAAAGAGATGTATATTTAAGCTCTCAGTCAAAGCTTTTTGTTTCCAAAAGGAAGAGCACATGCTCTTGTGCTGGGCTGACAAGCTCATGGATTACAATTTTGAGGGTGCATGAAAATGGTAAAGAAAAGTATCATACAGGGAACTACCTTGAAATTAAAAAAAAAATAAAAACCTTCACATCAGAAGATTGGTGTGTAAAAGATGGAAGACCAAAAACATGCATCAGCTAGTCTTACTGCCTTTTCAATTTTCCAGGAGCCAGTAGGATTTCAAGTAGTAAGCTATGAATTCTAAAATGTACAAGTAAGCCAGAATTTCAAAATTTTACTTCAAAGGATGACTTCGTAAGTTAAAATGTTTTCATTAAAATTAAAACATAATTTCAGCATTAACATTAGCAAGATTAGTGCTTCCTTGTTACACTGTTATAATAATAAACTTGACTATTAAAAGACTGAAATATAGGTTAATTTAACTTTTCTTTTCCTTTATTTTTCTTCTGCCTTCTTTCCTTTTATTTTTCTCTTTCTTACTATTTTTTCTTCTCTTTAATGTATACTTTTTTCTGCCATTTTCCATTTTCCTTTTATGTACATGTCTTCTATTTAACACAGAGGGAGAGATTGCTAGCTGGAAAATGTAGCAGAAACTTGACCAAGTTTCACTCCTTTTCAGACCCAAATTTTTAACCTCCCAGAGGGTCACACCAGGCAGTGTCAGGAGGAAAAGCTTCAAGTATGGTTGAAAGAACTTAACTCCAATGCCAATTTGTGATGTCAAATGAAAAGTCAGTGTTTTTGAAACAAAGAACAGAATGAAAGTAGACCATATAGTTATTTGGGGGCATCACATATAAATCACAGTAGCCTAACTGGCAGGTTCCATTTGGCAGTACCACAAACCTTGATAAAAATTTATTGTCATTTTTGAGAAATAGTTCTTCTGGACCAGAGTGTAGAATTCAAGCCAGCATACTTACATTGGTGACTGGATTCAAGCTTTCTTTTGTTTAAAAAATCTTGGATATTTTCCCACTCTTTCAGAAGTGATTTATGAATTTGAACCAACATAAAAACTGATATTTATGAATTAACCCAAGTTAAGAATGATTTATGATAGCAAAAAAATATTAGGTTTGGCTTTTCCCTTCATTGATCAGAAACAGAATCATCTTTTAATTATTATTGGAGGGAAAGGAAAACACCTTGGTTTTGCACAAAATATATATTTCATTCCTGTTTCCCTCCTGGGTTTTGCTTTTATGCCAACATAAATGTGCAGGACACTTTTGAGATGTGTTTCTAAGCAATGGGTCATTCATTTAATATTGCTCACTTAAAAAGTTAACATCTATGGATAAATGAGGATAAATTCAATTCCAGTGGTTGAGTTTTAGGATCATATTAAAGACAATGTTGGAAGGATTATTTATGATTATGTAATCTTTTAGAGAAGCAGAGAGAAAAATCCTTAAATGGTAAAGTTCATTATGTTTTCTTTACTGTATAAAGGACCTGTAACACTGGTAATCACTATATTTATTTTCAGGTTAATTATCAGAGCTGTCAAAATACTGACAAAATTATAAAGTGAAAATGAAAGAACAGTTATTCAAAACAAAAATGATCTCTTTAGGCTACTAATTACATGAACTTCTAATTAATATATCAAGGCAAAAATAGCTTCATAATAGTTAAGGAGAGAAAAATAAATAAATTTGCAGTGAAGTGGTGCAGATTACCAAATGGCTGAATAAAATAAACTCTTACATTTGCCTAGTTTTTAACAGCTTAAAAGGGATTTCATAGATTTATTTATCTAATGTTATCCCTTTGAGATAAGCAAATGTATTATTATTCCTATTTTATACATAAGGTAGGGAGTGATTAAAAGATTGGACCACATGAAGCAAAAATTAAAAGAGGTACATTTGTAACTAAAACAGCAGAGACCAGGACTTCTCACTAGTATCCTATCCATAGCACTACCCAAGCCCAAGGGAGTTATCCATATGTGGATCATGACAGGAAGCTGGAAATCTTTTTCACAGAATTGAGACATTATCCAAACTTAAAATATTTTGCAATTTTCTTCACTCTAACCTCCAAGGCCTACAATCTGCATATCTAGTTCTGGGGGGTGTACTTTTGACTATGAGCATGTAACCAGGATCAATATACAGCTTCTCACATCACCCCGACATGGATTTACCTCTTCTCCACAATTCCCATCTGCCTCCAGCACTGGGCTGGGAGTCAGTGGGCTCAGAAGTCTTGGATTCTAATTCTACTTCTGGCCTTTTTGTGACTGGAGACAGGTTGCGTGACATAATCTCCCACTGTTCATCCATAAAATGTTGATAGCAGTCTCAGCCTGGCTCACTGAGCTTTCCAGAGTTTCAGATGGCTTTAAAATATCGGTGAAGATTATGGTTAAGTATGACCTCCAGATCATTGCCTCATTTTCTTTTTTGAACATTTCATCCTGACCATTATAAATGCAAATTCTAAAGAAAATGAGGATTCAATTCATGAAAAAAAACTTGTACAACTTTTCATACTCACTTAGAATCAGAGTATTTTAGGGAGAAAGACAGGTTAATAGAGACTCTGATTTTTCATCTGAAGAAACTGAGACCCTGTGGAAGTTTCTCACTTGCTCAAAGTGGCACAGCTTGATAGTCACAGAAATGTAACTAAATCTCAGATACTGGGGTCCAGAATACCATTCTAACACATTTCATCCCATGAGCTAGGACTGTGTAACTTTTCCAACAGCAAGATAAATGAATGTGAGAATATAAATCATGTTACCATTTCCAACATATATTTCTTTCCTTGTAGCTTCTTGAAAAAACTTATCTAGTGCCATTTAAATTTTGCGTGGTTTTTTGTTATGCTAATTTCTCATGGAATGAAAAGAGAATTTTAAAAATTTAAATGTAAGAAGAAGTATCACTCTGGCAACCCTATCCTGAGAATGATAAGCTTTTCAGATTAATAAAAGATTTTTCGGCTGTGAGACTATAATGGCTCAATTTCAGTGTACCCCAGAGTTCCATAATAGAATAATTTAAAATGACTGTTTCTTCATCTTTCAGGATCTGGAAGATTTGATTAAAGCAAAAGAAAAAGAGGTAGAGAAAATTGAGCAGAATGGACTTGCTTTGATTCAGAACAAGAAAGAAGAAGTCTCTGGCTTTGTCATGAGCACGCTTCAGGATCTCAACCACACCTGGGCAAATTTAGACCACATGGTAAGGTTTCTTGTGGAGAGCTGCCTCCAAGACTGTGGTTGCCATCTCATGTCCAAATGTGACATAGGTTTTGGTTTTCCTAAAATAAATAAATAAATAATCACAGAATCTACACAGCATCTATTGGTAGTGTTAAGTCCACTTTATTATCCTTCTTTTAAAGAGCCTAGCTTCGGATGTTTCCTGTAATTAACATTACTATGAAGATGACTTTCTTAATAATCTTAGCCATTCCCATGTCCATAGATACCATCTAGGCACAGATGGTTCTCAGATGTGTATCCTCAGACTGGATTTCTCGCCTAAACTATAGACAGAGACAGACACAGAGGGAAGTCCTCTGTAGACATCTCCGCTTGCATGACCATTAGACATCTCAAACTTCCTGCCCAAACCAACTCCCATTCTTTTTTTTTTTTTTAATTTTATTTATTTATTTATTTATTTTTGCTGTGTTGGGTCTTTGTTTCTGTGCACAGGCTTTCTCTAGTTGTTGCAAGCGGGGGCCACTCTTCATCGCGGTGCGCGAGCCTCTCACTGTCGCAACCTCTCTTGTTGCGGAGCACAGGCTCCAGACGCGCAGGCTCAGTAGTTGTGACTCACGGGCCCAGTTGCTCCGCGGCATGTGGGATCTTCCCGGACCAGGGCTCGAACCCGTGTCCCCTGCATTGGCAGGCAGATTCTCAACCACTGCACCACCAGGGAAGCCCCCAACTCCCATTCTTCCCCCACAAACCTACACTTTCTGCCACCTCAGTTCATGGCAGCTCTACCTGTCCAGTTGCATGGGCTGAAACCTATGGGTCATTCTTCACTCCTCTCTTTCCCTCAGACCCACACAGAGTCCATCAACAATCTTGTCAGCTCTATTTTCAGGATAGATCTAGAATCCAGCCTCTGCCCCACTCTGTGCAGCTAGCACCTAGGTCTAAGTCACCGTCACTGCTTGCTTTGATTATTTCAGTGGCCTCCTAAATAGTCTCCGTGCCAGAGAAGTCCTGGTAAAATGGAAGTCAGATCACACCAGTCCTCTGCTCACAACCCTGCAATATCTTCCTGTCTCATTCAGAATGAGGCCAAAACCATGCGGTTCCCACTGCTAGCCCACAGGTTTCTTGTGCTTCTGGTCTCCCCCTAGTCTGGAACCCAGTGGTGTGCTCCACACTCGGGGACTTTGTCCTGGCTCTTCCCTCTGCCTGGAGCCCCCCTCGCTAATATCCCCATGGCCGTTCCCTCTCCTCAAAGCCCTTGTTTAAATTCACCATCTCAGGGAGGGCTTTCCTGACCACCTTGTTTTAAATGACAGCCTTTGCACCCTCCCCTTACATTCTCTGACTCTCTTCTCCACTTTGCTTTTATCTGTGTTATTTATCAACTTCTAACATATGATATGGTCTGCTCGTTTATTTAAATTCTCTCACTAAAACGTAAGCTCTGTGAAGATGTTTGACATTATGTGCTGAATAGAGGGTTGAATCCTCCAGTAAGAATACATGTAACAACTCCTGCTCTGCACACACCTGTGCCAGTGGTTCCTGCCCACACTTTCCAGAGGTGAGGGCTGAGGCACCAACAGATTGACACCTTGACAGGGACCAAGGTGTCCAGCAAACCGCTTCTCACAGTCCACGTGATGGTCTCTGAGGGCAGCTTTCTAATTACCTTATCTTTAACCCGATTTTAAATCTAGTTCGTTTTATTTTATGCACTTTTATAAATCATCACAATTCTTTGGAAGCAATTTACCATCTAAATAAATTGAGTGGTTCTTTCACAGAAACATCTTCTCATGAAAAACAACCAAAAATAATACAAGGAAGAAATAGACGATTTAGAAATTCTCATTGATCTCTTGGCTTTACATTCATGTTTGTTCCTGACTTTCCTAGGACAGGCCCTGACACCTGCCTGTACGTGGGAGTGTTGCCTCGTTTTCTTAGGCCTTTGGCCCATGTGATAGTACCTCGATTGGTTTCAACATTTTTGGTTATGCTAAGAAAAAGAGCAGAGAATTCAGGTGCAAGTTAATTTATATGATCTCTTTTCTTAATCATGGCCATACTTACTCCATATTCAAAAGATTAGAAGTGAAATCCAGGAAGTCCAAAGCAGATATGATACAGATCAAACTAAAACCTTTTCTGTTGCAGATAAGTACAGGAAAGAATGTTCTTGGATGTTTTATCTTAAGATATTCATTTGAGTGTGGGTGTGTGTGTGTGTGTGAGAGAGAGAGAGAGAGAGAGAGCTTGCACATACCTGGGATGGATCGATAGGTAAATAGTTAGATAGATAAATAGATAGGTAGGTAAGTAGATGGACAGATGATAGATAGGTTTCATTTCTTGGGACCAGTCTGCCTAGATTTACATCTAGATCTTTCACACTCTAACAGTATGATCTCAGGTGATTTTTATAACCTCTTTGTCCCTCAGTTTCCTTAATATAAGATGAGCATAACGATCCCATCTACCTCATAAGGTTGTTATGAGGATAAAATGGGTTAATGCATTTAAAACACTCATTTAATATGTTTCCTAAACTGTGGTATTAAATATACTGACCTTTTATCACTTTTATATTATAATACATATAAATAATATGTACTATAGGTAAAGGTTATATATATATATATAACCTTTTTAAGCATTTTAATTTAGACTGCGTGATCAAAAGTATGAAAGGCTTAAATTTCAACATTGCTGCATTTTACTTTTCAAATCTTTTTTTTTAATTTGAGTTTATTTATAATGGCTGAAATCCCAATGAAATTCTTAAATGTTAATATTTTTCCCATCAATGCAATATATATTTATATATTTTATCACTTAAAATATTATGCAATTATAAGAAGCCTCTGTCTCTTTCAAAAGGTTGGGCAATTAAAGATCCTGCTGAAGTCTGTGCTTGACCAGTGGAGCCACCACAAAGTGGCCTTTGATGAGATAAACAGTTACCTCATGGAGGCCAGATACTCTCTCTCCCGATTCCGTCTGCTGACCGGATCTTTAGAAGCTGTGCAGGTTCAGGTAGACAATCTTCAGGTAAGGGATGAATTGAACCCATCCTTAACATCCTTTTTAATTTGAGAAAAAAATTTTTTTTAAATGAGCAAATGCGAACATTATCCTGGAATAATTAGTGTATATTGTTTACATTTAATTATTTTAAAAATATTTAAAATTAATTTTACCTGCTTTATTTGTTACATAACCAAACTTGCCTGTGGATACCAAATTCTGGAATAACTGGTATATAACTAAATGATTTTTTAATTATATAAATATCCACATGAGGGCTTCTCTGGTGGCGCAGTGGTTGAGAGTCCGCCTGTCGATGCAGGGGACACGGGTTCGTGCCCCGGTCCGGGAAGATCCCACATGCCGTGGAGCGGCTGGGCCCGTGAGCCATGGCCGCTGGACCTGCGCGTCCGGAGCCTGTTCTCCACAATGGGAGAGGCCACAACAGTGAGAGGCCTGCGTACCACAAAAAAAAAAAAAAAAAAAAAAAATCCACATGAATGTATTTTATAAAATGATTTTATACCCAAATCAATCTCCTGGATCCATTATTGCTGCCTTTTATGTCTTCCCCTTCTCTTTTTTATCCTGCTTCTCTAAACACATTCTACAGGATTAAAAAGAAAACAAAAAGAAAAATAACAAAAGTCATAAGCTTTTAAACCATTAAGTTGTTTTCTTTGCGTTCAGCAGAATGTCAATGGTGTGTACACGTAATCCTCCTTTTCTAGCACTTACTGCTTGGTTTCCTGTGTGTCCATCATCACTGTATTCATCCAGGAGGACATTGCTGCTGTTTGACTTAAACAGCACACTGTCCTCTCTTAGGTCACTGCTCTCAATCAGCTGCTGCCCTCACTCGCCTGCACACCTGGGCGCTGGGTGCTCTCACCTGCCATTGCCCTTTCTCCCTGGCTAAATAATGCAGCCTATGGGATGAGCAAGTCAGGCCCTAAGGGGTGGGGTGATAGCCTCGCATGTCCCTCCTTACATCGGTCCACGTCCCTGGCTTGGCAATCAAAGTTTATATGTTGCTGACATGATATGCATACTTTCTGAAGGGAATGCCCTTTTTTTGGGTGAGGCAGGAGGGAGGAAGGATAAAATGAGCATATACAGTTTCCTTCTTTTGTGTGTGTGCGTGTGCATGTGCGTGTGTCTGCGCCACACGGCATGTGGGATCTTAGTTCCCCACCAGGGTTCGAATCTGTGCCCCCTTCATTGGAAGTGTGGAGTCTTAACCACTGGACCGCCAGGGAAGTCAAAGTACATACAAAGTATGTACTTTGTAACCTTGTACATACAAAGTACAAGGTTAAATTTCTTTAAACCTTAAAATAGTTGTTGCAGATACTAAGAATCATTAAAACTTATTTTGAGAATAGTAAGCTTAAAAAGACATTTTATAACTTTGAGGAGGTTAGAAGTACTTTTTAATTGAGCTTACTCTGTGTTTCTCATCTTCTGTCTTAAGATATGAAAGGATTCAGGGTCTATCCCTTATATATTTTGATTTGATGGCAACCATATATCAGTGGTAAGTGGGACTGGATTTTTGCAGCCTGCTTCACCTATGGAGTTTTACTAAGAACTGAGTCTATCACTTCAGCAACATTTCCAGGGAAATATCTTTCTTCACTGGTTCTTGGTAGACAACTCCACCAAGCCTATAGCCTGCCTAATAAATATTCTTTGCAAGGAAGAACATCAGAGATAGAACTTAGAGCTGGTACTCAGAAAAGCTATGACTTCTTAAAGTCTCACTATCAGGAATCTCTGGTAGAGCAACTTTGGGTAAGTAATAAAGCAGAGATCTGGACTTTGACCCTGAGCAGCAAAGAGAGCCGCAGTATAATGGATTGCACACCCAGCAACCCCACACCTTCCTCCTCGATGGTGGACAGGGGCTCCCCGTGTGAGCTTTCCCAGCAGAACTCCAGCTCCCACTCCAAGAAGTCTCAATTGTTAAAAGCCCTCCTCACACCCATAAGAACAAACTCATAAAAAAGAAAAAATGGTTATCTAAAGAAAGCTCATAAAGCATTGGGGCAAAGGCATGGTTTTTGTATTTGTATGTTTGTATTTATGAAAACAGCTATAAGTTACTCTTAAACTTGATCATTAGAATTTTTAGATCCTGTTATGTCATCTGTGGCACTTTTCCTTTGGGCAGAGTCTTCAAGATGATCTAGAGAAACAGGAAAAGAGCTTACAGAAATTTGGCTCTGTCACCAACCAACTGTTAAAAGAGAGTCACCCGCCTGTGACAGAAACTCTTACCAATACACTAAAAGAAGTCAATATGAGGTATGGAACATGCCGGTTTTACACTGTTGCTCATTATTCATATCACGATCTTATTATAAATAACAATACAATTAATACACTGGCATTCTGAATTTGAGCTTTATAGGTTCTATTCTATTAATGTTTTCAGTTTCACAAAATGAACTTAAGGATAAGTAAATGTAGTGAAGATATTCAGAAAGGAATTAGAACTGCGGTATACCCCAAGATTGACCTACCTACCCTTGAAATATGAGAGTGAAATGTTACTTTTTATTACATTCAATAGAAATGAGACATCTGCATTATTTCCATATTCACATGAACCAGGATCATGAAAAATAAAATAGTAAATAACAGCATTTGGTGAGAGGTGGGAATCAGCCCATGAGTGTTGGCTATCTCTTCCAGATGGAATCACTTGCTGGAAGAGATTGCAGAGCAGCTGCACGCCAGCAAGGCCCTACTTCAGCTTTGGCAGAGATACAAGGACTACTCCAAACAGTGTGCTGCTACAGTTCAACAGCAGGAGGGTCGAACCAATGAGCTCTTGAAGGCAGCCACTGACAAGGACATCGCGGACGACGAAGTTGCCACATGGATTCAAGATTGCAACGTATGTTCAAGAACTATTGCGTGTTACCAACTTCTCAAGCTTAGACTTGTCAAGTTTAGCAGGGCTGGTGCTGCTGTGTTTAAGCTTTTGTTTTGTCTCTATGTGAGACAACTATCCAAAAATAATTGTTTCAAGTATCAGAGAGGCTGCTAGGTTTTCAGAACACAGTTGCACATGTAACAGATTTAAGAGGCCCCCTCCCGTTGTTTTATTTTTAAAGAGTTGTTTTCCCATTTTTCCTAATGGAATACAGTCCATGTGAAAGACTTAGGCTATCTGTTTTTACAGAGATGGTCAATATAAGAAATGACCATATGAAGAGTAATGTTACAACTTTTAAAATTCCACTGTTCCAAAGTATTGTCCAGTGAGGTCCATTATCTCTTATGTAAGCATCAACATAATAATTTCTTCTAAGAACTTAATGGTAGGAAGAGGTCTTTCTTTCCTGATTTATGGGTATACTTCTTTTTAATAGCTTTTTAATATTTCTCTTTTTCACTGGAGCTGCCAATAACCTACTTAAGGTTTTCAAGAGCAATTCTTCTCTCGTTTCACCTATCACATGCCTCTTACTATTTGTCCTTATTTGTCTCTATTTTAATGAATTTATTTCAAAGACCTTCTTATAAACTTTCCCAAATCAGTTATTAGAATTAGGCAAGTTATAAAAAGCACATAAATAAAAGTTTAACCCATTCTAAGACCTTCACATGAAAAATGAATAATCACTTTAAGTTTAAGATTTACAGTAAATTCTGTGCTTTTTTTCTCTTTCCACATAGTTTATCTTTATGAAATTTGTCATTTTCAATTTTCAGTCCTCCTTCGTTGAGATATGCCTGTTCTAGAGTCTAGTGCTCGAGATGATTGCTGTGAATTTTCTGATCTCTCTGTCAGGGTTAAAGTTGCCCTTTGTTTTTCCCCTTCTCACTGTAGCCCGTGCACGGGTGTAGCAGGCTCTGCTCTCTCTGTATCTGGTGGGGCACCAGCAACAGGTGGAAGAATCAGTCAGTTGTCATCCCTCAGAGGTAGATGGAAACCAGAAACAGGGAATTTCCACCAGCTTATTAATTTGGAGCATATAAAAGGGTTCCACAAAAAATGGAGGCAAGAGATATCACAGAAAAGAACAGAGATAGAGTCTACCCTTCCTCCTGCTCACCAGAGCCATAGCTAGGCTTCTGCACCCACCAAGAGGGGAGGGTGTGCTGTAACCACTAAAATGTGACCGCACATATAGTTCCTCTCTTGTGTGTATAATATTAAGTCAAAAAAGGTAAAATGTAGCACTGGGTTTTCAATTTGATATCAATTACAGGAAGAGGCAGGAAAAAACTGCCAAAATGTTTTCAGTTATTGGCTCTACTTGTAGATAATGTTTTTTCTTGTTTATATACGTTTTTCTGCATTTTCCCAATGTCCTACAATGAACCTATGTAGCTTTTATAATCAGAATAGTACATTTTTTAAATGTTAATACACACACGTGTTTTTAAAAATAGAATTCAGTTCTTGATTTTTTTCCCTGAAGGTGAAGGTTATTTAATGTAATAATTTGACAAATAAGAATTGAGTGTTTCTGGGCTTCCCTGGTGGCTCAGTGGTTGAGAGTCCACCTGCCGATGCAAGGGACACGGGTTCGTGCCCCGATCCGGGAAGATCCCACATGCCACGGAGCAGCTGGGCCCGTGAGCCGTGGCCGCTGAGCCTGCACATCCAGAGCCTGTGCTCTGCAATGGGAGAGGCCACAACAGCGAGAGGCCTGTGTACCGCAAAAAAAAAAAAAAAAAAGAATTGAGTGTTCCTAATTGTTTATAATAAGGAGTACACTTAACATGTTGTTTCATGATGGGCATGCTTTCATCTTCTGTAGGACCTCCTCAAAGGACTGGGGACAGTTAAGGATTCCCTTTTCGTTCTCCACGAGCTGGGAGAGCAACTCAAGCAACAAGTAGATGCCTCGGCAGCATCGGCCATTCAGTCTGATCAACTCTGTTTGAGTCAACACTTATGTGCCCTAGAACAGGCTCTTTGCAAACAGCAGACTATGTTACAGGTACAGAGCTCACATTCAGCAGGTGTTATAAATTGGGCATTCTATAAAACCTGGGCATAAACACAGGAAAGAAAAATTTTTCATCATCGAAACAATGCCTCCTTCAAGACCAGAAGTTAAAAAATAAACAAATTTGGAAGTTCCAATGGGGTCAAGGGAACATGGGAGTCTTGCACTTTTCTCAACAATGTACTTTTGCACCCAAATCATTGCTTCTCTCCACGGTAAAATATGTTCAATTAATAGACATTAAGTGGCTTTAACATTAACAGTCATGTTTACCTGACAAGTTTTTGCAAGAATCAGAATATATTTCTGTTTGATAATGTATGTAAAAAATAACTTTAATTGGTTAACTAATGGCACGTAGAAGTAATTCTAAGTGTTAAGCAAACTATATAAATAAAAAGAAGAAAATTTAAATTATGGTAGCCTTGTCTTTTTAGAAATGGCATCTTGAGCATGGCAATTTGGCACAAGAATATGAAAAATAATTTTAATATCCACTTGCCCTTTCACTAGATTTCTAAATACCAATTTTCTTTTGTGTAAAAAAGGCTGGAGTTCTTGACTATGAAACCTTTACCAAGAGTTTAGAAGCTTTGGAAGCCTGGATAGTAGAAGCTGAAGAAATACTACAAGGGCAGGACCCTAACCACTCGTCTGACCTCTCAACCATCCAGGAAAGGATGGAGGAACTTAAGGTAAGTGTGTTCAAATCCTCGTTCCAGATCTTCTATCTTCAAAATCCTAAAGAAAACTCAAAACTCCTGACATATGCCTACTTTCTGTTCCCAAGGACACTCTTGCCAGCTCTGCTTTCCTGTTCTCTTGAGAGGAGTGGTGGCACGGAGCTCAAGCTGATCTCGTGGTCCGTGATGGGAGGCCCCCAGGAGCAGAGCTCGGGTCCACCTCAGTCCTCCTCCTGCCTCTGGGCCCTCCCTGCACCCAATCCATCACCTCCTTCATAGCTCTTGAACCTCCCATCTCCATCACTACCATCATCCACTCCTACTTTACGCTGTCTGATCTTGCTCAGGGGCCAAGGCCACAGCCTCAGCCTCTGTGGACCTCTTTGCAGCGACCTCTCTCCCTCCAACCTATAGCTGCCAGAATGATCTTTTTCTTTTTTCTTTTCTTTTTTTTTTTTTTTTGCGCGGGCCTCTCACCATCGCGGCCTCTCCCGTTTCGGAGCACAGGCTCCGCACGCGCAGGCTCAGCGGCCATGGCTCACGGGCCCAGCTGCTCCGTGGCATATGGGATCTTCCCGGACCGGGGCACGAACCCGTGTCCCCTGCATTGGCAGGCGGACTCTCTACCACTGCGCCACCAGGGAAGCCCGATCTTTTTCTTTTAAAAGATTTTACTTAATCATGAATGACTTTACAGTAAATAAAATAATACAATAGACATGCACATTTTATTACTATTATTCCTCTGCTTAAAACCCTCCATGGCTTCCCACTGCTCTCAGGATAAAGATCTGTGCAAAGTATCAAGACCAGCAATAGCCGGCTTCCACCTCCCTAAGGGTCTCGCCTTCACCACCTTCTGTCTCCTTCTCCAGGCACTTGGGAGCTGCAGTGCTTCCCGGCGTCTGTGTGTAAGATGCCCATCCCCCGCTTTCTTGAATCCGTTCCTTGTCCCCAAAAGGCATCAACTCCTGGTCATTTTATTCAGGGTCACTCTCAGAAAGCCTCCCCTTCTGTCCATGGCCAGGCCCCCCAGCGACACAGTTTCATAGCCCACTGTTATTTTTCTTCAGACTTTCATCGTACCATCCAAGGAGTTCATGTGATAGGTGACTGCTGTTCTCTCTGCTATTGGAATAGTGTCTTACTCTTTTTGAGCACCATGAGAGGGACCATGGCATGTCAGTTTTGTTCACTGCTGATGTCCACCTGTGGAAATTCTGCCATCTAATAGTTTGCTTTTGGCTTCAACAGTTGGCAAGATTTATTCTCTCTTCAGGGTTATGAGCCTTTTGCAGAGCACACAGAGTGGACACACACACAGCCAAAGGTGTCCTGACCTTTTCTCCTGCCTGTAGCTGATTTCCTAGATGGAGTTACGAACACCCACAGGAAAACCAGGACAGGCAGCTTTGTCCTGTGTGTGAAGGGAGGAAAGCGATCTGAAAGCATAGACTGCTTTCTCAGTTGAGTCTCACCAACTTTGGGGTTGGGGTCAAGGACCTAAAACTGAAGCTCTTAAGATAACGGGTGGTGATTTGGGAGCTCAGGTGGGATTGTGTTCCATCCAAGGAGAACCCAACAAGTCGTGTTTACCTGGCTCTACCACTTACTAGCTGGGTGGCCTTGAGCAATTTACTTAGTGTCTGTGCCTCTTCTTCCTCATTGTAAATTGGGAATAGTAGTGGTTCTTACCTTATGGGATTGTTTTGAGGATAAAATGAGTTATTACCTGTAAAGCTCTTATAACAATGCTTGGTTCATATGTGCTCAATAAATGGGAGTTAGCTATTACTATTATAACGAATATTATTATTAAATAATAAAGGAGCAGATTAACATGGATAAATGAAATACAAAGGGTAAGAAATGAGTCCTTTCAGTCATCAGCACAATTTTCATCCTTTATCAGTTCAAGCAAGAATTCCTTATGAGTAAATAAATCAAGTCAGTAATACACATAAACTATTAAATGTTCAATCAGGGATAATGAGTAGCTATAGCAGCCGCAGCAGCAGGAGCAGTGGAAGCTGATGAGGAGATCCAGCTTTGCTCTCTTTGCAGCACTGGAGGTTGCAAGGGGGTGGCCTAGAACTGCAGAGGAGACCAAAGACCAGCTTCTTCCTGAAATCAGAAGATCGCTGTGCACTTTTGAAAGAACTCTGCCTTTTCTGACCATGGTGCTAAATCTAGTTTTGCATCTTGCTTTCAGGGACAGATGCTAAAATTCAGCAGCATGGTCCCAGATTTAGACCGGCTAAATGAGCTTGGATACAGGTTACCCCTAAATGATAAAGAAATCAAAAGGATGCAGAATCTGAACCGGCACTGGTCTCTGATCTCCTCCCAGACTACAGAAAGATTCAGGTAGAGTAACCCAGAGATGTTTTGGCCACTCTGAAATATCAGTAGAAATAAGTTCATGATTTGTATATATTTATAAATTCTAGATCTTTCCAATGTTATTCACACAATTTGAACTAAAAGTGAGAAACTCAAAATATGAAGTGATTTCCCATGTTTAATGTACTGAATATTGTTTTAATCAAAAAATAAAACTTTTATATAAGAATATATTAAATATATATAATTTTGTCATTTAAATTTCTTTTCTTCAATTTTCTTTTGATTTTTCACAAAATTTTACACCTAACATGAGCTTTGTGGAGGTCAAATTAGAACTGGAACAGAGAATATTTAATCTAGTTTTATATGCTGAAGGTATAAGAAAAAAAGCAACAGCATCACCATTATTCATTTTCCTTCTGTCAGTAAGTTACAGTCATTTTTGCTACAACATCAAACTTTCTTGGAAAAATGTGAAACATGGATGGAATTCCTAGTTCAAACAGAACAGAAGTTAGCAGTAGAGATTTCAGGCAATTATCAGCATCTTTTGGAGCAGCAAAGAGCACATGAGGTAAGTTATGCCAGTACATTTTTGGGTGATAAAATTGTTTTAGGCCTTTGCAAGATGCTGCAAAATGCCATGTGGAAGAATGAAAGTCCTATAATGTGTGCTGAATCTGCTCAAATGCATGCGATGTTTTTGCCTTCTTCCTTAAGCTTGAAGTTTCGATATCTTAATCACAAAAATGCAGTCCAGTCTTGGTTATAAGCATGGGGCAGGCTTCAGTACCCTGCAAGGTATGGTGCCAGAACTGTGGTAAGATAATTTCCCAGTTGAATTACAGACTACACTAATATTGTCAAGGCTAGTTGCTTAGGAGATTATGCTTTGATCAAAAGTCTTTGATAAATAAAAATTGTGAGTTCTTTAAAAAACATATACATATTTTATACTAGGAAATCAAACTACCAAATATCTCCAGGTGTGCCTCTTGATCAAATTGCATTATAATCATTTCTCAAGACACATCAAGAAAGAATTAGATACAAAAAGCAAATTAATCAATTTGCAATTAGTCTCTATTTTGCTGTTTACTGCTGTAACTAATTTGCTCCCGTGTTTATGAAATATACACAAATGGAGAGATAGGATGCAGCTAAAACAGAGAAAAGCTTAATGCTGGACTTTAAAGAGATGAAATTAATTTTAAGGCATTTTGCTTAAATTTTTAAAAATAGAAAAGTTAAATATGTGTAAGGGATTTTTAAGTCCAGTTTTATAGAGTTGACCAACAATGAAGTAATCTACAATGAATCAAAACTAAAATGAGATAGTACTTCACACACACTAGGATGGCTACAATGAAAAAGAAAACAAGTGTTGATGAGGGAATAGAGAAATTGGAATCGTCATACATTGCTGGTGGGAATGTAAAATGGTGAAGCTACTTTGGAAAACAATTTGGCAGTTCCTTAAAGTGTTAAACATAGAATTACCATGTGACCCAGTGATTCCACTCCTAAGTATACACCCAAGAGAAAGGAAAATATATGTCCTTACAAAAGCTTGTACCAGAATTTTGTTCATTGCAGCATTATTCATAATATCCCAAAAGTGGAGGTGACCCAGATATCCACTAACTGATGATGAATACAATAAAATGTGGTATATCCATTTAATGGAATACTATCCAGCAATAAAAAGGAACACAGTACTCATACATACTGCAGCATGGATCAACCTTGAAAACATTATGCTAAGAGGAAAGAAGCCAGTCACAAAAGACAGTAAATTACCTGATCTCATTTATATGAAACATCCAGAGTAGGTAAATCCATAGAGACAGAAAACAGATCAGTGGCTACCTAGGGCTGGGGGGATTGAAAGGAGATGGGGAGTGATTGCTAATGAGTATGGAGCTTTTGGGGGGAGTTATGGCAATAGTCTAAAATTGATTGTGGTGATAGTTGTATAACTCTGGAAATATAATAAAAATCATTAAATTGTAAATAGGTGAATTGTATGATATAGAATTCTATCTCAATAAAGCTGTTTAAAAAACAGTGAAAACCTGAAAGACTTTCTCTTGAGCTTTTTTAGTAGTGAAACAATTTTATTAACTGAGTTAAATTGAAAAACAGTGAGTTTATAAAAAGGGTGGATTTTTTTCCATTCTTCAACTTTTTAAAAGGTCTTAAGTGACCTGTCTGAAAATGGACCATATTCTGCATATTAAAAAAAACAATACAAATTATGTGTTAACTAACTTTATTAGGTGATTTTGAAAGGAAGAAGGGAAACATAATTCTACTTTTAGTCATTTAGTTTTAGTAAACAAAAACGAAACTGTATCTTTAAATTTATCTTAATTGATGGTTTAAAAATATTCTTACATTGCAGGTTTTCATATACAACCTGATTCAGCTGGAAATATTTTTCATAGTCTTGCTTGAACCAGCATTTTTGGAAAGTTATTGGAGAACTGGTCACTAAAATTAGGAACTCTAAATTATGTTTTTCTTTTTTAAAAATAACAGTTGTTTCAAGCAGAGATGTTCAGTCGTCAGCAGATTTTACACTCGATCATTGTTGATGGACAGCATCTTCTAGAACAAGGTCAAGTTGATGACAGGTAGGATCTTTGATATATTATTATGAAGAAAGGTTCCAGTAAATTAACGATTTTCTTTTGAATGAGCAGGTTAGAGGGCATAGAGCCAATCTTCCTAAGGCAATTGTACTGGAGAGGAGCCTCAGAAATTGGAGGAAAGACTTGTCTGAATCTCTGAAATGACTAAGTATTGAAACTTTTTAAAGAAGTGCTATTATATTACATGCAGGACATAGAGTAATTGGAAACACCTAGCCAACCTTCGCTAGGCATCTGTAGGGGACTAGAATTAATGAATAGACCAGAATGAATTGTGTCAGTGATGTATCAGTGGTTTGTCAACAGATGCTTCTAATATTCTCATATGATTACAGAAATTTTATTCCTCAGAGGAACATAGAGATCACTAGACCATCTCTCTTGTTTACAAATGAAAATTTGAGACCCAGAAATGTGAACTGATTTGACCGAGGTCACATAACTAAGTAGCAATAGAATCAAGCCTACCACTCATGTACCTTGCCTTTAGTCAGGACCAGCCAGGCTTCCTATACCATGATAACACCTCCACATTTGAAAATGGTGGGTTAACTTAAGTCAGATTACACTCAACGTGAAACCCTGCTTCCTCTTTATTACTTAGCAGATTATCTCTGTATTCAAAATGCAGAGGTAAAATCTAGCTCCTCTTTAGATTTATGGCATATGAATTGGCAATTTCGTCCTATATTTACATTTCTTAGTAACAGTGTTTACTCTACCCCATTACTTTCTGTGGTAATATTTGGTGTACAAACCTCATTTATTTTATCACATATGTATGTCTTTTCCATATTTAGAACAGTAGTTGTGATTATAATTAACTTAGTTTTTTTCAAAAAAAATAGAAAATAAGTCATTATTTTTATTAAGAGTTTTTTTTTTAAGTTTTGGACGCAATTTCAGTTTTAAGTGGATATTTCTTTGGAAGTACATGAAAGATTTTCATGATTAAGCTTGGAACAGCAAAATGTGATGCCATATTTATTCTATTCTAAGGAAGCCAAACTTAAATGTGAGCTTTACTGAGAATTTAAGGCCTTCAAAATAAGACACATTCAAGTGCAATTAACTTATCTTTTGCTTTATCCTCCCTACTCTGTAACAATATTATAAAAGCTTGAGTCATTAAGTAAAATAAAATTTAAAATTCATGCTCAAGCCAACATCTATTAAATTTTAAATGTTAGCAGGGAAAAACACCAAAGAGATGAAAAAGGGAGGATGGGACCCAAGGATAATTTTGAAAGTTGCGAGTGAAAAAAATTACAGATGAGAGCCTGTTGACAAATAGCAAGGTCCTAGACTACAAATGTATTGCGTTTTAAAAGTTCGTTTATACGTTTTGTTTTTGAGAGTTCAAGTTCAGCGTTGAGCCCAGTATCGTGTTTTGAGTAGTTCCTCATGCTGACAGATAGCTCAGAGCAGCTTGGTTCTACAAAGTGAGGACGGAGGCTCCAAAGAGACCCTGGATGGCTAGCTGATAGTGAAGCAAATTTAGGGTACTCTTCTCCAAGCCCTGGAGTTAGATGTTTTCAGAGATGATGGATGCTTGTAACTTTTAGGGAAGTCTCATGAACCTAATTCATCATATTTGGTTCTGCTGAAATTAGATTATAAATATCACAATTTCCTCTCAAAACCAGAAGCACTTAATAACACATTTGGTTACAAAATCAAAGTTTATAGTGGCCCTCGATAATAAGAGGTATCAAGAATATAGGAGCCCAGGACAGTAAATCCAACTCAGAGCAGAAGCCCCCCCACAGGAGGGAAGAAAAGCAACACTAGTAACATAGAGAATGAGCAAGTAATGTTACACTTTAGTACTAAAATGTGTGAATAACACTGTAATCTATAAAGAAACTCATTCTATTTGATACTGGACAAAACAGTTCTAAAGCCACAGTTGGATGTTAAGGAAAACATAATAAAAAACTACCAACATTTTTAAAGGTAGTAAACAGAGGTAGGAAGAACCAACTACAAGATCTGAGATGAGTTAGCCTGAAATTGAGAAAGCGTAAATAAAATTTAACATCTCTAAGTATAGGCACAACCTTTATTCAGAAAATGATAACTAGATACTTTTCATTTTGCTAAGAACAAGTGAAGAGGGCTTAAAACGTTAGAAGGGATGATTTAGATTAGTATGTGAAATCATCTGCTAAAGATTAGGACTGTCTACTGTGAGGGAATACTGAGAGTTTATGGAGTACAGTTTTTAAAAATATTTTTATGTAACATAATTTTAGTTAAATGGTTTCTGATTCTAGCTAAAGTAACCCAGTGTTGTTCATCCAAAGTGACTTATAATTGTAGCTGAAGACAGAGGTTGTAGATAAGCTGGGCCCCTCCTTTCCTGCTGTTACATGCACAGGATGCTGCCCCGTGCTGCACACATGGCTACAGGCATGTCCAGGGAGCCGTTCGCACTGTAGCTGCTGCCCTACACCCTGTCCCCTCTCATGCACTCTGAGAGAGGGTAAATGACAGTTGACCCTACAGATATGTCTTCCACCTGTGCTAAGATGTGAACACACTCACCATTTGCAAACACTGATAGCTTAACTGTTATTAATTTTTTTAATTACTTTCAGTAGACCTGATAACAGATCATGGCATGATATATGAAAACCTCTGCCCTAGGTCACCTCTTAGGGCGTACGGTCATCAAGTATGTATGTATGTATCGGTTGATTATGTAACTACATCCAGGATAACGGTGGTTTTCCTTATGTAATTATTTCTTCACCAGGGATGAGTTCAACCTCAAATTGACCCTTCTCAGTAATCAGTGGCAGGGGGTGATACGCAGGGCCCAGCAGAGGCGGGGCATCATTGACAGCCAGATCCGCCAGTGGCAGCGCTATCAGGAGATGGCAGAAAAGCTTCGTAAATGGTTGGTTGAAGTGTCCTATCTACCCGTGAGTGGTCTCGGAAGTGTCCCAATACCACTGCAGCAAGCAAGGACCCTCTTTGATGAAGTGCAGGTAAGGTGCAAAACAGGCGGTTTTTAAACCTCTTCTGCATTTCTGCTGCACACTTTACCCTGGCCTCGGTTCTTGAGAAGGATATTAGAGACACTGGAATGAGGACAAGCATTGTTCTCAAATGTCAACAGAAATATATAAAATGATGGCATTACAAAGTCCATATTTAACAATGAAAGTAGGGCGAGTCCCAGCCTCTCACAAAGACTGACTCCACTTCACCCACCAAGGCCTCCCAGCAGCTCAGTGAATCCCAGCGTGGATGGAAAGGCAATGGCAAGGAAAGGAAAACTTTGCACTGATTATACATATTTTACTCATGAGCAGTTTAACTGAAGTATCCAGAAAAGATGAAAGACTCAGTCCTGTGGGAGCTCTTTGTCCATTCCCCTTACTTTCCCCAGCCTGGGAGTTTAGGGGTCCAGCCTCTTAGATGGAGACCTCCACACCCTCTCATCAGTCCTTCCCAGTATATTTCATAGGCTCCTCTTGTTTTGAAGGTCACTGTTCTCTGCTTCCTTTCTCCTCCTTGCTTCTCTGGGAAACCTCATCTATACACATGGCTTCCACTAATCCTTACCAGCAGAGAAGGGTCAAGTTGGTATCTTCTGGTCACATTCACCTCCTGAGCTTCCAACTCATGTATTCAACCCCCTTTTAGCTTTATATCTATGTGTATCACAGACATAATATACTCCATGGTTCCAATAGAGCCTGTGATCTCTGGATCAACCATCTCCACCAGCCCATTCCATGTGCCCAAACCGAGGAAATATCACCGGCTATCTGGTCTATCCGTCAGCAACCCAGAGTCATTCTAGAGCTATACTCTTCATTTTATCTCCCTCCCCATATCTTATATCCCTCAAGTCTCCATTCCTACTGCCACTACCTTAGATTAGGTGCTCGTGATTTCTTGCCTAGATAGACAGTAGCTTCCTAACCTGTCTTAAAGGATCCAATATATGGCCTTCCATTCCATTTTCTACCCAACCGCTTAATACTCTTCCATGAATCTCAGTCACTTTCACTATAAAAACCAAATTCCTGTGCAAGGTGTGGTCTGGCGTCATCTTCTACCACTCTTTTACGGGAATCCTATATTCCAGCCACTGAAAACTAAGTCCAGTGTCCTGAATTCATCATATTTATCCCATATAGCAATTTTGCCCATCCAATTTCTATGTGTGGAAGATGTCTTCTCCCTGACTCCTGGCTCTCATCACAGCAGGTCCTTCTTAATCTGGTTGTGTTCCTGTGTCTTTCAAGACTCACGAAGGCTTCACCATTTGAAGAAGCCTCCCTGTGCACCCAGCGTGGGTCAGATGTCCCTCTGTGCCCCTGTGCATCAGCCTCATAGAGCAATTTTCCTATTGCATCGTGATTGCGATTAACTTGGGAGCAGAAACTAAGCTTTCTGTGTGGAATTCTCATTTATTTATACATTGCTTCACTCAGGCCCAAAGTACTGGGTCAGTAAAGCTTTTTGGAAACAAGAGGGCATGTTATGTATGCAAAAATTTAGGATTATTTAAAAATACTTATAATGGGGAAATGGTAAAGAGAAAAATGAGAAAGTAAAAATCTACGGTTTCTTTCAGTTCAAAGAAAAAGTGTTCCTGCGACAGCAAGGCAGCTACATCCTCACCGTGGAGGCTGGCAAGCAGCTCCTGCTTTCTGCTGACGGTGCAGCTGAGGCTGCCTTGCAGGCTGAACTCGCTGAAATCCAAGAGAGATGGAGATCAGCCAGTGTGCATCTGGAGGAGCAGAAGAAAAAACTGGCCTTCTTGTTGCAGGTAAGTTCGGCTCTTTCCTCCTGTAGGCCTAATGCAGTTTAAAAAGCCCTTTATTACTCAGCCATAAAAAGAAACGAAATTGAGTTATTTGCAGTGAGGTGGATGGACCTAGAGTCTGTCATACAGAGTGAAATAAGTCAGAAAGAGAAAAACAAATACATTATGCTAACACATATATATGGAATCTAAAAAAAAAATGGTCTGAAGAACCTATGGTCAGGACAGGAATAAAGACACAGACGTAGAGAATGGACTTGAGGACACGGGGAGGGGGAAGGGTAAGGTGGACAAGTGAGAGAGAGGTATGGACATATGTACGCTACCAAACGTAAAATGGGAAGCAGCCATGTAGCACAGGGAGATCAGCTTGGTGCTTTGTGACCACCTAGAGGGGTGGGATAGGGAGGGTGGGAGGGAGACACAAGAGGGAGGAGATATGGGGATATATGTATACATATAGCTGATTCACTTTGTTATAAAACAGAAACTAACACACCATTGTAAAGCAATTATATTCCAATAAAGACATTTTTTTAAAAAAGCCCTTTTAATAGTTGTGCTGCTTCCTCAACGTTGTTATCCTGTGAATCAAATAATGCAGATTGTTATGTCAGACCCCGCAGTGTTTTGATCCTCTGTGTCCTGTTTAGGACATTGTCCTGTCTTGCATGAACTAGAAAAGTTTCACAATTTTCAGCAGGTGGTCTTTCAGGAAAATCCCCCAACAAAGTAGTTTTAAGTCTAGTAAGACCATCCAAGCAATGAATTCTGATTCATGGCCGGTGCTAAGCCAGAAACCATGAGATGACTTTATAAATCTAGACAAGAATGCAAAGAGTAGATTTCACTCCCTAATCTAAGACTCTAAAGTGGTTTTCAAGATTGATGTCTTTTCTTTTATAGCAGGGAAAAAACCTATCCAAGAAGATACTCTTGATTTGATCTTAGCTTATCCAAGCAAGTTGCTATGAGATAAAATCTCCAGGAGGTATATTAAACCTTTAGTTGGATACAGATAGCAGGCTGATCACACAGCAAGTTTAGGGAAATGTAGATTTAGTAGACCTCCCACAGTATGCTTTTCTCCCTCACTTTCCAATTCCTTGCATAAGACACGATTAAAGCAGCAGTTGAATTAAGGCATAGACTCTAAACTCAGATAAACCCAAGTTAAAACCATTAAGAAACCAAGTAACCTGGTTAACTAAACCTATCAAAGCCTCCAGTTTCCTCATCTGTAGAGTGGGTATGACTACATCTCTTTCATAGGGCATTGTGAGGGTTTAATGAAATAATGGAATAAATCATGTATCAGAGTACCTGGTACATACTGAGTACTCAATAAATGATGGTAATTATTATTGTTTATATTATTATCATTTTGAAATTGAACATGACTAAATACTGAAGTTTTATATATGTTGATAATCACCAACACTTCAATAAGATTATCTATTAAATTTGGACTGTCACTTTTTGGATCAAAGGTAATAACTAAAGCTAATGAAACACATTTTGCTTTTTTTAATGCTTAAAGTATGCACATTCATTGGGTTTATTCTACTGAATTTTATTTAATATATGGGGATATATGTATACATGTGGCTGATTCACTTTGTTGTATGGTGGAAACTAGCACAGCATTGTAAGGCAATCATGCTCCAATAAAGATGTTAAAAAAAATAAAATAAAATGCTGAAAAAAATATAATATATCACCTTCTATGTAGGAAGCAATCAATCAAAAATGCCACCCAACATATGTTAGAGAACCATTTTTTTGCACACAGCACAATTCATCAGTAATATGATATGCCTGATTTTTTTTCTTCTTTTTTTGCTTTCAGGAAAGGATTAAAAACATTGTAAATCATTCTGCAGAGAACATGTTAATCATATCTTTTTCTTTATTTGTGATTGATTTTTGGACACATTTCTAAGACTTAATAAGGCGAGATGGATGAGTCACTACATTTGCTTTTCTTGTTAGTCTATTTGTTGGTGTATAAAACATCCACTTTGATAGATGTTTGCAGACCATAACATTTAGTTATTTCCTTATAATTCATGTAGTAAAAACGACTTGGTTATAGCTTCAGAATCTAAGCCATCCTTGGAAAGGGGAATCCCTATCCTCTTGTTAAAGTTTTATTTTCTTTTGGATCATACACTAGATCCTGTTTACCTAAAAAGGAATTTATGGAGCTAAATTCTAATGTTTATACAGCCTCGTTTTACTGTATCTTTTCACCGTAGCTATAAAGCTAACATATTTTTAGCTTTTAATTAAATGCTGAGTAAATAGGCCAAAAATAATCATTATAATTCTATGCCTTGCATGTTTACCCGCTTCACTATTGCCTCTTACTTTCGTTAGGAAGAATAAAAAGCGGACCTTTTCTCTTTTAGATCAATGAACATTTCTTGCCTGTGTGTTCAGAGATTTCAGTGTGTGATGATTTAATTGAGAATGTTGTTCAGTTTAAGCAAAAGAGAATCTTTTGTTTGCCGCCACTATGCTTAGCGTTCATGAACTAAGTGTAGCCTGAGAACACCGAGATCTTTCACTAAAGCGGAATTGGAACAAATCTGTCCAAAATAGACATTTGGGGCTTTTGTTTTTGGGGGTCTTGTTTTTGTTCTTTCTGGTGAATGGGAAGAGGGAATGAGGTTATATACTCTAGGAAGTTCCTCGAAGGAATTTTAAAGAGAAATGAGAACTTTGGGCCAAACTCTCAGTTTATTTAGAAACCAAAAGACATCACGAGCAGGGAGGCACTGTAGCCAATACTTCTTAAGGAAGACAGTTGTAATAGCATCGTGTGTTGCTGTGCTGAAAATAAGGCATCCGGAGAGAAGATAGAAAGAACCTAGACAGGAAAAGGCCGGTGACGAAAGATGATGAAAGGGATAATGTGAAGGGAAATGCAGCAGGATTTGGCTCCAGGCTAACCACTAAAAGCAACTCAGGTTGTCTCTCTTTGGAGCTCAGTAATTTAAGTTGAGGGGAGGGTTACTGGGGAGGGGGAGGCCAGGAATGGGAGGTATTGGACAAAATGAAGGAGATTTGTTTAGTTGAATTTCATTGGCACTGAGACACCAGATGTGGGCTAATTTGTAGATAGGGTGCTGTAAAGAATAAAGTCTCCATCATGGTTCCTCTCATTTTTTCTTTCCTTTTTTAATTACATAAGAAATACATGTGTCTGAAAAAAAATGTAGATAATAATAGAAGCATAGAGAGTAAAAAATGAAATTTCCCCTACACCACCATCCAAATCCTAGTATCTTCCCCAGAGGGAACTCTTGTTACCTTTGGTGTGTAATCTTCCAAAACACAAGCACATCATGTATGTTTTCTTTTGTCAGTACATAGGGATCTCCACATTCCACACCACCATTCTATCCTTCAGAACACTTATCAGTAGCTGGCATATAAGGTGTACATTTTAAAAATTGTGCATTATTTTTCTTCCTCTACTTTTTTTCTTTGGATAGGTTTTTTTAATGTTTTACACATTTAGCCCTTTGTTACATATGTTTCAGTACTATCAAGAGAAAGCCAGTCAAATGCCATGCTTTTTAGAGTTACATGTTTCTACTTCTGTAACAATTCAAATCTAAGTGGCTCATACTATTTATATATTGAATTGAATCAGAGTCAGGGTTATATTATTTTTACATTTCATGTCACTTCTCTTACCTATGTGTATTTTCACCCTGAAAGAGATTTCATATCCTCTTTTCTATCCTTTATAGTGCCTTGAGATAGTGTAGACATTAGTACCATTATGGGTGGAGTTAGGAAAGAGGCAAAGTACTGTGTTCATACTCTCACCTCTGCAGATAGATTTGGATTCATGTAACATTTCTGAGTACCCATAATATTCTGGGTGTCTTGTACTTGGTGTCTTGACACCCATCGTTTCCTTTAATCCTTTAATACAATTATAGAGAGTTTGTATCATTTCAGTTTTCATAAGCAACACGTAGTGCATTACCTGCTTGCGGTCACCCCGATGATGGGAACCGTCCAGTTTAGAACTCAGCTCTTCCCATGCTCCCCCCCATAGCGTGGGTGTGGGCGCTTTCACAGTATTCATCAGTGTAACTTTAATTCTTTCTCTGGGAATTGAGAAGAGAGTTTTTCTTGTTTTCCAACTTCCTGCTCCTTAAAAATCCATGAAATTTCTTTTGCTTCCCATTATAGGACTGGGAAAAATGTGAGAACGGAATAGCTGATTCTCTGGAGAAACTACGAACCTTCAAAAAGAGGCTTTCCCCACCTCTGCCGGATCACCACGAAGAGCTCCACGCGGAGCAGATGCGTGGCAAGGTAAGTTGCTGGAGTGAGCTTTTAACCGTCAGCTACTTGTGCTTCCAGTGTAATAACGCCTTTGAAAGCATAATTCAGTCAAGTTCCTATGAATGTCTGCATGTAGGTGCAAGTTTCTGGTATTTTGCATTAGGGCAGACAACTCCGGTGAAACATGGTTGTTGATTTATTGCAGTCGATGAAATTATAGACTAGTTTATGGATTACCTTAAGTAAGTAAATGAAAATGTAACACACAACATTAAAAGATATTTAAAAACTAGGTTAAGAGCAATAAAGACAATCTTTTTAAAGTGTCCACGCTGGAGAACCATTCTAGAAGAGTCTAGTTCACAGAAAGAAGAGTGAGGCTCAGCAGCCTGGAAATTCTGCAGACGATGGCCCTTGGAGAAATACACGCTGCCCTCCAGGCTCTTTCCTGTAAGAAAAATAGGAACTATAAGTAGCTGCTTTCAGTTACTGCATGAGGACACACAATCCTTCAGATACTCAGGGCCCTAACTATTTAAAGTTTAGGATCAACACTTCAAATGGCACTTGGAAGCAAATCAGAAGCTAATACAGACCCCTCCGTGCATGGGGAGCTCCCTGAGACCAACCTGATTTAGTGTCTGTAGGATTTGTTCCATTCACTCCTGTGTAGGCAAGTGGAGTGCCTGAATAGCAGTTCTCTGCTGAGCAGTATGCAGACAAAATCACAGCTACCCTTAAAAATGCTTTTTTTCCCCCAAATGACATGTCCTTGTGTTCTCCAAGTCATTTGCAAATTACTGCACTGGAGTAATTCTGTTTAAAACTTCACACAGACTTAAATGATTTGGATTTTGATCAGAAGTTCTCTGCTTCTTTTTGGCTAAGAAGCTGTAAGCCTTTAAGAGAGATTAATTTTTAAAGAAGTCTGGAAATCATGAAAAGGTGGATATAAGAAATTTTCTTCAGTATTAAAATGTAAGGATGATCTTTGAAATTTGAAAGAAGCAGATTTAGGAAAATGAAAAGGTAGTATACTTTATGTCATGGATGGCAAGAGAGAGAAATACTATCTTGAGGTGTAAGTTCAGTAGTATGCAAAGATTAAAAAGAATTTGTTTTAAGTCTGTGCCTGTGAATGTATGACAAATGATTAAAGAAAACTTTCAACAAGCAAGAATGGGAATTTACTGGGCTCCTCCTATACGCCAGTGACTAACCAGTGTTACCTTAGTTGTCATGAACGCAAGCTCATGAGGACAGTCTGCTATTTCCCTTCTACAGATGTGAAAAGTGAGGCAGCTAGAAGTTCAGTAACTTTTCAAACTTAGTAAATACCAGGGTTTCCTGAACCCAAAGGCTATATTTTTACCACACAGATTCATCTAAAATAGAGTCTGTGAGTCTGAAACAGTTGGTTTCTGAAGGTGGTGTTTCTCTTTTAACCCATACACCAAATCTGATGTTTGAGTTGGGGGGGTGGGAGTTGAAAATTGGTATAAAAAGAGGAAAATCTTTACATTGATATGACAATTTAATATGTCTATGGATATAAGCAGAAATGCTGCATATTTAATACACCAGGATAGTTTGGTCTTTCAGCCAAATACTGTTACCATGGGACCTCATTTCCCAAAATACACAACAGTTACAAACACACCTGCTATTAAGTTTGGAGATTAGAAGGATGCATTTTGGTCCAGCTCTCTGCTACTCTTCCGCAAACCACCTTAGCAGCAAAACAAAGCAATTACCTAGAAAATTCAGGCTATAACCTAGTTTTGCTTAAATTGCCTGAGAAGTTAGCCTCAGACAGTACCATTAATTGCCTTTGCCTTTGGAAACTTGTCTCCTGTATGAAGAGACAAAAACAGAGGGAAAAAGCCATGTGAACTACTCTATTCATGTACAAAATTAGCTGGAATCTAAAAACATCAACAGCTGGCGAAAAGCAAGAGCTGTACAAATTGTAAAACTAGTCATCTGTTCAAAGCATTGCAAAAACTATTGTCAACTCATTCAAATATTGGATTTTTTCCTTAAACTGTTCCCCAAAAGGAGAAAATACATATTTTTCCAGTAACTTAAAGAAATCTCTTCTCCTGCAGGAAACATATACAGTCCATTATTTTAAATTGAGTAATAACAGCAACTGATCCTTTCAGCTACTACATTGTAAATCTGTATCACAGAATGTAGCAACCGATAGTCTTTGAACATGAAAGTTAAATCTAGTAGTTTGGGTTTTTTTTATATTTTATTAACATGATCAGTCACTTGGGACAAAGGTAATGTTGGTTTAAAACTAAGGAAGATCAATGCAGTGATGAAACTTGAACTAGAAAAGATGATCAGAAAAGATCAATGAAATGGGAAATAGATTTCCATTTCCCATTAGGAAAGATTCTGCAAGCAACCTGGTATTATATAAGAAGAACTTGGCAAATTATCAGATTATGTAGGAAGCAAATAAAGTAGCTACCAAGTTGGATGTTCAAATAGAATGGGATGGAAATGTAATGACATCAAGAGGGGATTCCAAATACACTTCAGAAACTGTTGATGATAGATGCCCATGGGTATTCAAGTTTTGTGCTTTTTTTTTAAATCTAGGAATTGGAAAATGCAGTTGGGAGCTGGACAGATGACTTGGCACGGCTGACGGTGCTGAAGGATGCTGTCTCTACCTACATCAGTGCAGACGATATCTCCATCCTTAACGAACGCATGGAGCTTCTGCAAAGGCAGTGGGAAGAATTATGCCACCAGGTGAGACAAACTCTGGACTCAGCATCCGCTCAGAAAGGCAGAGAACTGGAAGATGATTCGGAATGTCTGTGGCTATGTCCACATTTGGATAGAGGAAGACACTGTACTTATTATAAGAATGCTTCAGATTAAGACAATTATATCTTAACACTATATTTTAAATGCATCCAAACTGGATTTTCTTGCCCTTTCTTTTACTGGCTGTCAAAATATTTTAAAGAGGAAATACAGTTTTGTGGTTCATAGATGTGGTTTTGCTAGGTAGATATTGGTGGTCTCTTTCTTACTTTAAATGTGAAAAAACAAGGTTTTATTTGCAGTCGTAGCTAATGCTGTGAGTGGTTTTGTACATTTAACATTTATTATTGCTGTTGATCTACCATAGTTGTTTCTTCATAATTCATGGGTGTATGGCATTTTTAGCCATACTTTATTTATCTAGTAAGTACATTCTGTGTGCACAATACCTTAAAAGAGATCCCAGATTGGGTTTTGATTTGGAAATGAAAGGGAAAGATTGCTGGAGTAGCAAGGAGAGGACATTTGAGGCAAAGAGGAATAACAGACCCGCAAGTGAAGAATAGCTCCGACTCATAGCCTTGAGATCATACCCTCCAGGAAGCAGGAACCGTGTTTCTGCTGTCATGTTCCTTCCTATACCTCGATTGCCTTGCCTGGCACAAAATAGGTTATGATGCATATTTGTTAAGTGAATCATTCACATTAATTATTGTGAATTTCACAAGCTACAATAGATGTCCCTACAAACTAAGGGCGGTGTGGATTGCAGAGAATAAAGGAAATACTTGTTGAACTGGATAAATCTTGAATCGAGTGCTGAGATCAGAGTGGAAGGGACAGCTTGGTGTAGAGGGAGAAAGTGGATGTGTTAGACAAGGTTGCAGCTTGAAAAAGGCAGAGGAACAGAGCAGAGAGAGGACCTGGCTGGGGAAAAGCAGGTGCTGGAAGGATGAACTAGAGAAAAACTCTGGAGCACACTTGGTAAATGTGTGAACAGTTTCGTGTGTGTGTGTGTGTGTGTGTGTGTGCTTTTTAAAAAAATAATTGTAAGAGATGATTTTCATAAATATGTTAATGATTTGCATTCAAAATTAACTTAGCCACTTTCCCAGAGTTCTATATTCTCAATGAACACAGTGAGAAACTTACATGGAATGTGATGATGTTCATCACACTTTATTCTTTTCTGCGTTCTTCAATCCAGAATCAATACTATCCAGTAAATTAGTGTATGCTTTTTGATGTAAAGATTTTATCATAGCATATATAAATGAAGGATATTTGGTGGGTACATATATTGGAAAATGCCCACAGCAATGTTCAGTTACCCTTGTGAGCCTTATTCATCTGTTTTTCTTAAAATTGGGAAAAGTCTAGCACTACGTGCTGACTCAGTACTTTTTAGCATAGTATGTGAAATGAATTAGACTAGATCCATTTCTCTAGCTAATTGATGTCTGTAAAGCTTTCAGAGAGATAACACTTTAGATATTGGCTTCCATCTCCTTCCCAAACCTACCATGAACTTCTCTACGCCAAGACCTTGCTCAGGCCATTGTTCCTCTCTAGACTTCCTGCCTAGACTATTCCTTCCTTTCTGATTTTCTAAACTATCCTCTTCTGTTGAATTCCAGTACTCTTGTGATGCCATTGTTTGAAATGCTCAGTCCTCTGTTCTTCTGAACGCCCATTTCCCTTTTGGTCTATGCCATCATGTGACAGTGCTTTGTTCCTTTTTTCCTCTTCCTCTTCCTCTTCTCCTTCTCCTTCTTCTTCTTTTTCTTCTTCTTTTTTAATGCCTGTGACTTGAGTTCAAGACCATGAAGCCCTTGAGGACAAACCCTTTCTTTGCATCTCCAGTGCCTAAAAGAGCTGAGTGTTTCTACTGTTGATTATTAAGACAAGACTTTAGGATATTATTTTATATCTTATGTTCCTCTAAATGTAAAATAATGACAAGGTTTCTGAATATTTAGGAGGGTAAGAAGATTATAATTTTGTAATACTTTTTGATTTAGGGAAACTGGTACTATGTAAGAATGCCACCAGGTACAAAGGATACAAACTTCCAGTTACAAGATGAATAAGTTCCAGAGATCTAATGTACAGCATGGGGACTATTGTTAACAGACTGGATTATATATTTGAAAGTTGCTAAGAGAGTAGATCTTAAATGTTCTCACCACACAACATATAATGGGAATTATGTGAGGTAATAGAGATGTTATTTAACCTTGTGGTAATCATTTCACAATATATATGAATATCAAATCATCGTGTTGTACATCTTAAACTTACACAGTGTTATACGTCACTTATATCTCACTAAAGCTAGAAAAGGAGAAAAGCAAAAAAAGTTTATATGTTGTAAAATTGCTTACCAGACTTAAACATATCTAGGCAACAGTCTGTTTAGAAATACATTTTGAAAGCTTCTGTTGATTATATGACATGCTGTAAAGAGATTAATACCTTGCACCTATGAGTAGACTAGACAAGTAAAAAAATAGAGGAAGCAGAAACAGTGTTTCTAGAAACTTTCTATATTGAGTGTGTTAAGGCATGAAGCTAAAGCATACTTGTCTCACATTACTTCAGTCTAAACAGCATTATTTAAACCAGTGAGAGTTCAGTCATGTGTATTCATACCAAAGGTGTCAGGGTTAATTGTAAGGAGAAATATAGACCAGTTACTACTTCTTGAGTTAGTGTTTCCGGAGAACTTCTGTCAAGTATGAAACCGCAAAAGGAAACGAGCTTGTGCCTATGTCTCATTTTCAAAGTTAAAAACTTTAGAGAAACATGGCATAATCCCTCTGTTAAAGACCAAGTAGTGCGTTCATATTCCAATAGAAGCAATTGGTCAGAGGTCCGGATTGATTGGGGCTGCAGGCAAGGAGGAGGAGGCCGTGCTGTTCATAAGCATCACAGAGTAGAGGTAATGGAGAAAAGCATCCTGTCTTCAAATAGACTCACCAAATGGTTTGTTGTGCCTGTGTACAGCCATGGCTTGCATTTGCTTTTATTCCTGTTTTGGTTTGCAGAGCTGTGTGTAATTCCAGTTGAGATATAAATATATCATCATTGTAATTGCTCGGTGTTCTTTCAAATTGTCATGGTAAAAATATTTGAAGCAGAAGAGGATGTGTTTCCTGTTCAGCTGCCTCACGCTCTGGAGGTTTTAACTGGTGTTTGTCAGCTGTTGGCAGTGCAGCCTGTTATACCCTTGAGAAAACGTAAATATGTGCTAAACTGATAAGTAATTTAAGGGTTTCCACTGAACTCAAAGACAGTGATGGTAAAGTTCACTTATCGTACAGCCTAAATATTAGTTTTACAAACCAAAAGGAAAATTCGGTCCCCATTATTAATTTAAATCTCTTGAAACGCTTTGGGCGCCAGTTTGTAACCAGAACTTGTGGCCTACCTGTTTCTTCTTTCAACTGTTGCTCTACATAAGCAAATGAAATGAAAGCAACACTTGCATGGTATGTGAGAAAGACTAGAAATATATATTTAAGCTGCTTATTGAATACATGAGTGTCAGGAGAAAAAAATTTTAAAAACTCAAATGATGCCCTGTTGTCATATATAGTTAAGTAGACTGAACTCTTGTTAAGTCTTTAGGATATACTGGTCACTTTCTAAAATTATTTTCTTATTTGAAGAATATATTCTATTATGAGCTTACAGTATTCCAGTGCATAAGACAGTGCATGGCACATAGTAGACACATGTTTACTGCAAACCATAAACATTTGCTTAATGAATTTTGGAACAAATGAAAGATTAATTTACAAATGACAAAAGTAAAGCTTAAGAAAGATAAGTAACCTTGCCCTGGTCATATCATTAGTAAGTGATGGAGATTGTTTTTGAACCTCATCTGCCTCTGGATATTTGATCATAATGTTATATTGCAACCTGTATCAAAGATTCAAGCTTTGCTGGTGCTGGTCATTTTTTTTTTTTTTTTTTTTTTTTTTTTTGGCCATGCCGTGCAGTTTGCAGGATCTTAGTTCCCCAACCAGGGATTGAACCCCAGCCCTCGGCATTGAAAGCGTGGCGTCTTTCCAGTCTAACCACTGGACCACCAGGGAATCCCTTTGCTGGTTCTATTTTGTATTGATATAAACAAATGCCTCAAATTTGTCTGACCTCCTCTATCCCTGTCTCTGAAATCAGAGTAATACCTACCCCTCAAAGTAATAATGTTTTTCTGTTATGTAGTCATCTTCCCTGCAGATGTTGTTGAGAAAAGCCCTAGAATTTATTCTTGCTGATGGCCAAGATTTGGGGGAAGAGGCAGAGAGGCGATGCACATAGCAAGACTTGTTAGTCTGAAGTCTGAAAGGCAGGGGTTTCTAACCTTTGTATGGAAAATAGTTGCTTCAGGCAGTTTCAACTATGAAAATATAGTTTCAGCTTGGACATTAATCAAAGCAGAATTTTAATACCAGCCTGACTCTGCTGCTCTGTGAATGAAAAAGAAAGTCATATCCACGAGAAAGTTCAAAATCTTAGCAGATCAGATGACACTCTGCTGTCAGAGATTGAGAGGAAAATGGTGCTGGACGAATTGTGCTCTTCAGTGCTGTCTTGGTAAAGCTTCACGTAGGTGAAATTTGTCTCCAAAACTTTTAATCTTGTTTTCTTGGTTTTTCTCATTCCTATCAATACCCACACCAAGTAAATGCACTGTTGTTCTGTATTTTTCTGCCTCAAAGAAAAATTCATGGTAAACTGAATTATACTAATGGCGAAATACTTAATGGATTAATCAGTGTCACTCTACCCAGAGAAATTTTTATTTTAAAAGATCATATTAACTCAAAAGAGTGAATTTCTAATAGTGGCATTTCAAAAATTATGGCAGGTTATGGGGTTTGCCATCTAGGCAGCTCACTAAGCTTGGCCCTGGTATAGGTATCCCGGGCTCATAGTCTAATTCCCAACATTTTTTTTTTTTTTTGAGAGAACTTCTTCAGTATTTTTTTAACCATTTTTTTAATTGAAAATTTACAATGTTGTGTTAGTTTCAGGTGTACAGCAAAGTGATTCAGAATATATATGTATTCTTTTTCAGGTTCTTTTCCATTATTGGTTATTGCAAGATATTGATTGTAGTTCTTTGTGCTATACAGTAGGTCCTTGTTGGTTATCTATTTTATATATAGTAGTGTGTATATGTTAATCCCAACCTCCTAATTTATCCCCCCCCCACCCGCTGTCCCCTTTGGTAACCATAAGTTTGTTTTCTATGTCTGTGAGTCTATTTCTGTTTTGTAAATAAGTTCATTTGTATCATTTTTTTAGATTCCACATATAAGTGATATCATATGATATTTGTCTTTGTCTGACTTCACTTAATATGATCATCTCTAGATCCATCCATGTTGCTGCAGATGGCATTATTTCATTATTTTTTATGGCTGAGTAATATTCCATTGTGTTTGTGTGTGTGTGTGTGTGTGTGTGTGTGTGTGTATATACACACAGACACACACACACCACATCTTCTTTATTCATTCATCTGTTGATGGACACTTAGGTTGCTTCCATGTCTTAGCTATTGTAAATAGTGCTGCTATGAACATAGGGGTGCATTTATCTTTTCAAATTAGAGGTTTCTCCAGATATATGCCCATGAGTGGGGTTGCGGGATCATATAGTAACTACATTTTTAGTTTTTTAAGGAACCTCCGTACTGTTCTCCATAGTGGCTGCACCAATTTACATTCCCACCAACAGTGTAGGAGGGTTCTTTTTTCTCTACACCCTCTCAAGCACTTATTATTTATAGACTTTTTGAAGATGGCCGTTCTGACCAGTGTCAGGTGATACCTCATTGTAGCTTTGATTTGCCTTTCTCTAATAATTAGTGATGTTGAGCATTTCTTCATTGCCTGTTAGCCATCTGTATGTCTTCTTTGGAGAAGTGTCTATTTAGATCTTCTGCCCATTTTTTGATTGGGTTGTTTGTTTGTTTCATATTGAGCTGTATGAGCTATTTGTATATTTTGGAAACTAATCCCTTGTCGATCACATCATTAGCAAATATTTTCTCCCATTCTGTAGGTTGTCTTTTCATTTTGTTTATGGTTTCCTTTGCCATACAAAAGCTTTTAAGTTTAATTAGGTCCCATCTGTTTATTTTTGTTTTTATTTCCATTACTCCAGGATATGGATCCAAAAAGATATTGCTGTGATTTATGTCAAAAAGTGTTCTGCCTATGTTTTCCTCTAGGTGTTTTTTAGTATCCAGTCTTATCTTTAGGTCTTTAATCCATTTTGAGTTTATTTTTGTGTATGGTGTTAGAGAATGTTCTAATTTCATTCTTTTACATGTAGCTGTCCAGTTTTCCCAGCATCATTTATTGAAGAGACTGTCTTTTCTCCATTATATATTCTTGCCTTCTTTGTTGCAGATTAGTTGACCATAGGTGCATGGGTTTATTTCTGGGCTTTCTATCCTGTTCCATTGATCTATGTGTCTGTTTTTTGTGCTAGTACCATACTGTTTTGGTTACTGTGGCTTCGTAGTATAGTCTGAAGTCAGGGATCCTGATTCCTCCAGCTCCCTTTTTCTTTTTCAAGATGGCTTTGGCTATTCAGAGTCTTTTGTGTTTCCATACACATTAAAAATTATTTTATCCTAGTTCTCTGAAAAATGCCATTGGTAATTTGATAGAGATTGCATTGAATCTGTAGATTGCCTTGGGTAGTATGGTCATTTTATCAATATAGATTCTTCCAATCCAAGACCATGGTATTTCTTTTCATCTGTTTGTGTGGTCTTCAGTTTCTTTCATCAGCACCTTATAGTTTTCAGAGTATAGATCTTTTGCCTGCTTAGGTAGGTTTATTCCTAGGTATTTCATTCTCTTTCATGTGATTAATTCCCACTCTTTTCTAGGATATAGAATCACAGACATTTGGGGCTGTGAGGGACCTTGAATATTATTTACCTAATCATTAACAGAGCCAACCCTAGGCAGAATTGCTAACTAGGAAGTGTTTAACACCTTAGAAATATTCTCATTTTCATTTAAAAAAAGGAAATTTATTCAAAATGCATTGAAGAGTAAAATAGATCCATGGATAAAGGAATATATGTGTTAAAGCAAAATGTAGCAAAATGTTAACAATTTTAGAGTCTAGGGAGTATATCATAGCTGTTTACCATACAATTCCTTCAACTTTTCTGTATGTCTGATTTTTTTTTTTTAATAAAGTATTGCCGGAAAAAGGAAAATTGAAAGGTAGGTGTTTAATGTGGTGGGATGAATGGCAGAAAGTCTAGCATTATCAACATGACTGTTTAGAATGTCTGCAAAAGTGGATTATCTTCTTACCACTAAAATCGCATTTTATTTTGCTAACATGCAGTTTAGCTCAACTAGAAACATTCCTTAGTATCTCAACCAGCACTGCAAAGACAAGAGTATTATGACGTCAGAAAGTTTTAGAATTCTGGAAAGGATTGTTCTAGACCTAGAGATAAGAAAACAGGCGTATTGTATCTATATTGTATAAAGAACTATTAAAACTCAATAATAAAAAACAGTCCAATTAAGAAATGGGCAAGAAATTTGACCAGATAGTTCTCCAAAGAGGACATACAAATGGCCAAGAATATGAGAAGATTCTCAACATCATTAGCCATCAGGGAAATGCAAATCAAAACCACAATGAGATAGCACTTTATATCCAGTAGGATGACTGCAATCCAAAAGACAGATAATAACAGGTGTTGGTGAGTATGTGGAGAAATTGGAACCCTACTACTGGTGGGAATGTAAAATGTTGCAGGCACTTTACAAAACAATCTGTAGTGTTGCCATATAACCCAGCAAGTCTACTCCTGGGAATATGCCCCAAGAGAAATGAAACATATGTCCACTTGTACTCAAATGTTCATAGCAGGATTATTCATAATAGCTAAAAAGTGGACACAACTCAAATGTCCATCAATAGATTAATTGATAAATAAAATGTGGTATATCTATATGGAAACATATGTTCAGCAATAAAAAGGAATGAAGTACTGATGCATGCTCCAACATGGATGAACCTTAAAAACATTATGCTAAGTGAAAGGAGTCCATCACAAAAGATAACACATCAAATGATTCCCTTTATGTGAAATGTCCAGAATAGACAAATCCACAGAGATAGAGAGTAGGTTAAGGCTGGGAGGAGGGTGCAGGGGTAGGTAAAGGAGTGAGTACTGATGGGTACAGGGGATTTGGGTTTTTTTTTTATATTTATGAACATGTTATAGCATTGATGGTGGTAGTGGCTTTGAAACTGTGAACATGCTGAAAACAGCTGAGTCACACACTTTAAACAGGAAATGGTGTGGAAACTACATCTCAGCAAAGCTGTTACAGGGAAAAGAAAAGAAACAAAGATACAAAAATCAAAATAGAAAGCAGGCAGGGAAATAAAATAACTTGCTCAAAGTAAAGTGATCACGATAGAGCTGATCAGGGATTGTGCCTCTTCCACTGACACTCCACTCTCTCCTGACACCTGACGCTCAATTAATTCTTCCCTCCTTCCCTATTTTTCTTTCATTTTTTCTTTCTTTCCTTTTTCCCTTTTCCTTCCTTCCTTCTTTTCTTTTTTCTACCCTTTACCTTCCTCCTTTTCTTATTCCTTCTTTTCTTTCCTATTTCTTTCCTTCTTAGTAAAAGTACATTCCATGATCCTGTATCATAGCTGCACAGAACCAACTGTAGCGAGAAGCTAGATTTTTTTTTTTTAATAAATTTATTTATTTATTTATTTTTGGCTGCATTGGGTCTTCATTGCCGTGCACGGGCTTCCTCTAGTTGGAGAGAGCAAGGGCTACTCTTCGTTGCGGTGCGCGGGCTTCTCATTGTGGTGGCTTCTCTGGTTTTGGAAAATGGGCTCTAGGAGTGTGGGCTTCAGTAGTTGTGGCTTGTGGGCTCAGTAGTTGTGGCTCACGGGCTCTAGGCATGTGGGCTTCAGTAGCTGTGGCACGTGGGCTCAGTTGCTCCGTGGCATGTGGGATCTTCCAGGACCAGGGTTCAAACCCATGTCCCCTGCACTGGCAGGTGGATTCTTAACAACTGTACCACCAGGGAAGTCCCGAGAAGCTAGACTGTTCAGAACCTTTAGTAAGTGAATGTGCATGTGGCTCTTTGGGAGGGAAGTAGAGGCTTCTGTGTCTCCCACTTGTGAAACTTGCTAGGCTAGAGCGGAGCTCCTGGGACTGGGCCTCAGGGAACAGTGGCCTAAAGAGATGCACAACTACTGCTCATCTTAGTCGACCCAACAGAGTTTATTTGCTCTTTTCCTCAGGGTATGAGTTCCACTCTGATTATCCTTTTGCATTTTCTCCCATTTTAAACTTTTCAGCTCTCCTTAAGGCAGCAGCAAGTAAGTGAGAGACTGAATGAATGGGCCGTCTTCAGTGAAAAGAACAAGGAGCTTTGCGAATGGTTGACTCAGATGGAAAGCAAAATTTCTCAGAATGGAGACATTCTCATTGAAGAAATGATTGAGAAGCTCAGGAAGGTATGAGATGTGTGGCTACATGTGCTTAGATGCTCTTTTAATGAGTACAGAAGACAACCTTACTCCTAGTTACTTTCCTGAGAAAGGAGCACTCTATTATAAACATTTTATCTTTTTAAATATAAAATAAACTTGACTGAAAAGACCTCCTTTACATACAGAATATATAGAATATTTTCAATTTGCGATGAAATAGATTATCTGCTGATAGATAATGTTCAGTATTTTTAGATTTTATCTACCTGTTCAGCAGGAATTATTTATGTGTGTTGGTTGTCTTTGTTTTTAATTGAAGTATAGTTGATTTATTGTTTGTTTTTAAAGAGGTAAAATCACCAGAGAGGAACTAAAAGAAAAAATTCCTAAGATCAATTAAACTGTCATTTTCTCTGTAAGTCATGATTTATAGACAGTTACAGGAATGAGGACTTACCTGAGAATTTTAGCTTCATATTAATTTCAAGTTATGTATGATTATTAAGCTATTTTATATGCTCAAATAGATCTAGATCATTTTTCATGTCTATACAGGACTGGTCAAATTTACTAGCATTTAAAAATGTTTTTGGTGGTTTCAGCAGTGTTTCCACACTGTTTTTGAACAGCTAATCATTTAAATTTCGTATCTCTTCTAAGTACATATCACCATCTGAAGTACAATGCATTTTCCCAATTTACTTGTTTATTATCTGTCTACAGTGAAGCCCCACTGGACTGTAAGCCTCACGGGAACAGGGACTTTGTCTGTTTTGTTCATTGCTGTATCTCCTGCAACCAGAGCAATGCCTGACTTTTCATAAGTACTCAGTCATTACTTACTGAATAAATGAATTATAGCTTCATTCATTATGAAAAGAAATATAAATAATTATTAGGAAAAATATCTTTACCTACAAAGTTATTAATATTACATCTTGGCTTTGGAGTTTATTTTTCTCTCATGTATGTGCTTGGGCATATACACAGAAAAACAAAAACTCCAGAGCCAGTATGTGATATGAATAACTCTATAGGTTTACTTAAAATTGCAAGTTCTAAGCATCAGCATTTGTATATTTGTTATTGTAAACCTTTAAAATGTGGGCTGAGATGATACAGATTTCATTTCAGCATCGCTAAAAGCTCTGCCCTTTGCTGGTTTCTGGGTGTCAGATAATGTTCTACCAGACATGATTAATGTATAATAGGTATTATAGTGAAGTTTGCTATAGAATAAATTTTAATTAAATGTATTTATACTCTGATTTTTATCATGAAATTTAAGATGCATATTTTGGGGGCTTGACACACAGATAATTTTTTTATACTATTTGGTAACATTTGAAATAATTTTTAAAATATCAACTCTACCATTCTGTATATATAATAAGTTATGGACTTTAAAATAAAGTCTTTATGAGCTTACCCCATGTGGTATCTCTTTTGTAAAGAAGAATAACATGGAGGCTTGGTAATTTTGACAACTTAGAAAAAAGAAATTAATAAACAGACTGTAACCATGGTATGGGTACCTACTGACATTAACACTCAACATTGTACTTTAAAAGACAACCTAAGATGGGCCTCCCTGGTGGCGCAGTGGTTGAGAGTCCGCCTGCCGATGCAGGGGATACGGGTTCGTGCCCCGGTCTGGGAGGATCCCATATGCCGCGGAGCGGCTGGGCCCGTGAGCCATGGCCGCTGAGCCTGCGCGTCCGGAGCCTGTGCTCCGCAACGGGAGAGGCCACAACAGTGAGAGGCCCGCATACCGCAAAAAGAAAAAAAAAATAAATAAATAAAATAAAAGACAACCTAAGAGTATTATTTTACTATAACTACTAGTTTAAGCTTGGCATAATTCCTTTGAAATAAACATTTCTCAGTAATATCATCTCAAATTTGTAAAAACACATTATAGCTATTAAGAAATGCAACTGGTATATTGGTCTTTGACTCCCATGGTCTTGAAGTAACATAGAAAGGAGAGTAGGTGGAGGTGCTGGGCCTGAAGAGGCACTCACAACTGCAGCAGAATAAAATTTCCCCAGCTCCATCCATTCTTTGGGGCCCTTTTTACTTAGATAACTGATTTGAGAGGGTAGCCCTGTTACCAAGGTAACTTGAGAGCAATAGAAGGTGAAGATATCCATATTCCTATCATATCTGTCTTGGTATATTATTTTGCTGAGAAAATATTTGCTGCCTAACAGGAACTTAAGCCAGAAATGAAAAACATGATTCTAAAGTTTGGATGCTGTCACTGTGACAAGAAAGTAAGAGGATCAGTCGGTCCAGAGCCTGGGGGGAGGGTGGGGGGGACAGGTAGGGGTCAAGGGGGGATTCCTTTCATCATCACTTAAATCATGCTGTTCAGTGGCCTTTCTGTTACTATAGACCACATTGAGAGCCTGTCCTTCTTACCTAAAGCAATCCTTAAGAGGAGCTACTACAGAAACTGGATAGATGAGGAAGGTTTGAGACCCACTGATCCTCTAAGACCAATGGTTATTGTTCTTGAGAGTTAATTTGCCAATGATTTATGTGCTGTAAAATATTGACACTGTATAGAGGGCAGCTCTTTAAAATGAAAGTAGGCTTTTAAATCATTCTGCACAAGTAATAGTTGACATACACATACATATATACATTTACATATTCACACACAGTCACACATCTTATTAGCGTCTTGTCAGCTCTTTGTATGAGGATTGATTCTAAGTATAACATGTGGTTGGTGATTACAGCAACAAGGTATAACTTCCCAGCATTGAAATCCTTCAAGCTTTGTCTTTTGTTTCTGTGTACATACTTTTATTGCTTTTTTTAATGCCCATTTGAAGTAAATGGAAAGCACCCCCACTTCCTTTAAGAACATCTATATAAAAATTCAATCTGGACTTTGCCTACTTACCGAAAATAACAGGTACCACTAATTCTTGTGTACTGGGACTCATATTCACACAGTGTTCCTTATGCCCGAACTATTTCCAAGCAGTAGAAAACTGTAATTATCATGTTTCTAGTAGAGCCAGACTGAATGCATCACGAATATGCTTCTGACCTCTGTGATTGCCATTTATTACACAGGATTATCAAGAGGAAATTGCTATTGCCCAAGAGAACAAAATACAGCTCCAGCAAATGGGAGAACGACTTGCCCGAGCCAGCCATGAAAGCAAAGCCTCTGAGATTGAATACAAGCTCGGGAAGATCAATGACCGGTGGCAGCACCTCCTGGACCTCATGGCAGCCAGGTAGAAAGGACCTTCATCAATAGGACACACATGCAGAATCTCAAAGCATTCAGGCCGCCTTCCATTTCAGCTAAAGATCGTCCAATAAATCTCTGTGTTCTTTATCCCAGCATTTCAGTTCATGCTTGTCTCATAAATGTCACTTTTCGTTAACTTTAAAATTCTCCTTCTTATTTCATAAATTCAGTGGTGTTTGCATTTAACTGAAAGAGGGAAAGTCATATCCAAACAAAATCCATTCCCAAGAGAAAATTCTGTATTCTGGGGCTTCATAGTACTCAACTTCCTATAAGGAAGAAAGTGAAACTGCTGACGGTGGAGGGTGTGTTTGTCTGAAGTGGCAAATTATATCTATATAATTATATAAATATAGTATATTTAATTAATATATACATATATATATAATCACATTCTTACTGTCTTTTTGATTAGCAAGGTGTGGGAATAAATCTAATTATTGCCATTCTGCTTAGACGTAAAACTAATCTGCTGCATTACTGTAATTTTGTACTTAGCTCTAGTGATAACTATAAGTGTCTACCTCATATCTGAGAGGAATGTTACATTCAGTTTCTGTTGCGGAAGGGCAGGGTGAGTGAAAGGGATAAAAGTAAAAAGAAAAAGTATCTAAGGATCTTTACTGCAATATAGAAATCTGATATGATTGAATGCAGCACTGTGTTATTTGACAGAAGGGTTATTTTTTAAAGGGAAGAGCTAGGTAGATGCTCTATTTGAGGTGAACTTTGCTTCTTGTTGGAACGTAGCCTCCATGAGGGCAGGCATCTTTGCCCATTCTATTCACTGTGTATCACAAGCACCAAGAACAGTACCTGAATGCAGTTGGGGCTCAATAAATATTTGAATGAATGTATGAATGAATACTTGAATATTTGAATGGATAGTCTTCTTTATGGCAGTTAGGAGAGTTGGAATGTTACACATGCTTCTGATTCACAGCCATTTGGGAGCTATCCCAAAATACACTTTTTTAAAAATCCAGATTATTTTCCTTAGCCATGCTGCATGAAGGTGGACATGAAATAGTGCCTTTTGAATACTGTGTGCCCACAAAGACTTCATATGGGCATGGCAAGTCCATGTGTTGATTTTAAAAAACATTTAGTATATTTCTTTTTCTATAAGGGAGTTATCAAAGAGGGTCTCATTTAAGAAGGTGAGATTATAATTTGTTTTAGCGAGAATGAAACAAAAATGGAATAAATGTTTACCAGTTTTTAAAATGTTTAATGATAGTATTATAATAGCTAACATTTACTAAACCCTTAGTTTGTAGCAATGACCATGCTAAAGACTTCATGTACATCTTCTCATGTGCTGTTCACAGCATTCTTTGAGGTGGGTATTATTATTATACCCATTTTCCAGATGCAGAATGCTGAGGCTCAGGTTTGCCCCTGGTCATGCACGTGCTGAGTGGCAGGGTCTGTATTCTCTGACTCTACAGCCCATGCCCTAGAATACTACACGCTCCTACCTGCCAAGCTTATCACTTCTTTGTCCCTGTTCTAGAGAATGCAATTAAAGGGAAGTTAGATTCTGTTGTTTATTTCTACAATCTAATTTCCCAGTCCTTTGTGAAGTACTGACAGCGACTATGAGAGATATAGGAGGTACAAAGACTGAAGCCCTTTCTTCAAGGAGTTCATAGTGGGAATTTAGACATGTGAAGAAATCAAGTAAAATGATGTGCTAAATGCCTTAGTAAAAGTACCATAAAGAGATGGAAACTTAACGGTGCAGCTTAAACTACTGTAAGTATTTAGGCATTGGTAGATTTTAGAATCCCAGTGCTGTGTTTAGCCTCACTCCTCAGTCACTGATAACCAAATCTTATTTCAGAGGGAGGAACCGAAGCCCTTTGTGCTATAAATACCCTTCTTAGGGAAGCTGCCCACTTGGTAAACATCCCTGGATTTTTTTCAGTCAGATTATGACTCATGGATTGGCTTTCATTTCCATGTAATCCAGTTAAACTAGTTAATATTCTTTTCTAATTTTTAGTTTGTTCAGTGGTGTGGAATATGGGGTTGCACTAAGTCAAAATGTTTTAAATTTAATTTAATCATAAGCAGCTAGTTTGGTGTATGCCCAGCTGGTAGCCAGCATTACATACAATGAGTTAGGTGTTTACTCCTCAAAGCCATGTTTATTTGTAACTTTTCTATCTAGTTTTTCAATCAAGAATTTTCTAGGTGTTATTTAGTTAATTTTTCCAAAGACATGCTCATATGTTCCTACTTTTGTAGAATCTCATCATACACAGATGTAATATATATATTGTCCATTTCTAATTATCTCCTTCCAACATAGACCAGATGACATTTTGACCATTCATTTGTCCTGAAGTTTAATGCCACACTGGATTCATAGTTCCTTGAAGCCTCTCCTAAATGACACTCAGCCATCACATTTGCTTTCCACTTTTTGGTTTATTGCCTGTGCTTGTGCACAGGCAAGATGACTGTCTTCCATACCCATCTTCAACTATGACCTGCCAGCTGAAATACTAAGTTTCTATGATTCAGTCTCATTCACTACTCTTCCCTCTTCCAAATTTTTTTTAACATTGATTAATTGAAGCAGAACGTAACTTATGCCTTTGGATATTTTTATGTTGTTTTGATTCTGTTGGGAATGGAGAGGTTATTTTTGAAGATGATCATATTTTCAGGTGAACAGCTTCCCAGCTACCAGAAAGATGGAAAAAAGAAAGAAGATTCACTGATAATAACCTGTTATATACAAATAGAATGCATAACTTTGAGTCAGATTCCTATTACTAGTGGATTAGCTTAGACCATTCTAAGTACAAAGTAGATACGTTTTGCTTTGAATTTTTAAACTGACTGTCACCAAGCATTGTCAGCTTTTTAGGATAATAAAAAAATTTGTTCAGTTATTTTTAGGGCTCAATGGATAATATTATCGTATACTTTCTAGACCTACTCAGTTCAATATAGCAGTCACTAGCTACATGTGGCAATTTAAATGAGTTGAAATGGAGTACAATTAAATTAGAATTTTTTTTAAACAATCTGATTTTATTTTTATTTTATCTTATTTATTTAGTTTTGGCTGTGTTGGGTTTCGTTGCTGTGCGCCGGCTTTCTCTAGTTGCGGCGAGCAGGGGCTACTCTTCATTGTGGTGCGTGGGCTTCTCATTGCGGTGGCTTCTCTTGTTGCGGAGCACGGGCTCTAGGCATGTGGGCTTCAGTAGTTGTGGCACATGTGCTCAGTAGTTGTGACTCTAAGAGTGCACACTCAGTAGTTGTGGCCTACGGGCTTAGTTGCTCTGCAGCATGTGGGATCTTCTTGGACCAGGGATCGAACGGGTGTCCCCTGCATTGGCAGGCGGATTCTTAACCACTGAGCCACCACGGAAGCCCCCAATTAAATTAGAATTTAATTTTAATTACAGTCAGTTGCACTAGGCACATTTCCAGTGCTCAGTAACCGCACGAGGATACTGTCTACCTTATTGGATACTGCAGACACAGAACATTTTCGTTATCTCAGAAAGTTCTGTTGATCAGTGCTGGCCTAGATACTTAAAAGCATTTCTGAGCCTTTAGCTTTCATTAAGAGTCAACATAATTTGACTCTAACTGTAATTTCTGTAAAAAAAAAAAATTGGTGTAACTGTAATTTCTGTAAAACTGTCTTCAAGGACTCTAGCTCTCATTTTATCAGTGGACCTCATTTATCATTGGACCTTATGCAAAAACCCACATGGCAATTTTTCCAGCGCCTAGCACTAACAGAAAATGTCTTTTAGCATCAGTAGTTCAGAGCTTCTAATAATAGAGAACACATTATTAAACATTTCCCATCTTGGTATCTAGGAACGTCAGACTCAAGTTGTTTGCCCTGCTGTAATGACTTTTTTTTTAGTTAACTGGACTCTCTAATATAAGGATATTCTTCTTTCCTCTACCAAACCTAACTACCCATCACCAAAGACAAAGCACACATTAGTTATTTGGTTCTTTTTTTTTTAATAATAGTTTTATTGAGATACAATTCACATACCATACAACTCATATATCAAAAGTATACAATTCAGCGATTTTTAGTATATTTACAGAGCTGTGCATCCATCACCATAATCAATTTTAAAACATTTTCCTCACCCCCAAATAAAAACTTTAACCCCTTTTTTCCTTTCTGCCCTCCCTCCTTTTCCTCCAGTCCCAGGCAACTACTAATCCACTTCCTGCCTATTTAGATTTGCCTATTCTGGACCGTTCATATACACGATATCCTACAATATGTGGTCCCTTATGACTGGTTGTTTTTAACTGTGTTTTAATTATAATTCCCTTAAACATTGTATAGAAGTAAAAACAAATATAATTTTTAAAAACTATGGAATGCCTCCTGTTTATGAAGTACTTCCTCTGCATGTTGCTACAGGGCAGAAGCTGGCAAACTCTCTGCTTGGGGCCATAGGGTAAATAATCTAGGCTGTGTGGGCTGAACAGTCCCTGACAAAGCCCTCTTCCATTGAATCACAAAAGCAGCCTTAGACAGTGTGTAGAGAAGCCAAACAGGTTCCAGTAACATTTTATTACCAAAATAGGTGACCAGACATAGTTTGCAGACACCCCTGTGGGATGTAAAGATGACAAAGAAAATGGTTCCCAACCAAATAAGGGTAAAAGGTGAAGTGAGGATACGCGTGGTTCCTCACCTCAAGGCCTTCCCCTTTCTGTTACTTCTTCCTGCTCTCTCTCCTCTGTCTGGCCAGGCCAGCCCCTAATTCTTCTTCATGCTCCTCCTTTTCTCTAGATTAGATTAGATTCTTCTCATCTGCTCAGTAGGCTTTCTGTACAGAGTCCATAGCATTTCTCTTGATTATAATAAATATCTTGTGTGATAGATTGTTTAAAGTTTCTTTCCTCCATTGAAATGTAAGTATCTGACTTGATCACCACAGTAATCCCAGAACCTAACATAGTTCTTTGCATATAACTGTCACTCCAGTATTTGTTGAGTTTCTCAATCTGAGACATAGTGTTTGAAATGTGCCCTGCATACAGATAAGAATATAGCAGAGCCTGGGCTTAGGGCTTTTGCCTGAATTATAAGGTGTTTCTGCTTCACCTACACTGTGATGTTCGGCAAATTACTTATCTTCTCAGTGCTTCAATTACACGGTGTAAAAGGTTATCAGGGGGATTAAATGAGGTGGTACCTGTAAACCACTTAGCACAGTGAAGTGCTCAGTCAACAAATGTCCTCTGTCATCCCAGAGGGAGTTTAGAGGCTTGTGCAGTACAAGGAAGGCTTTGCAAAGTTGTAGCAGCTGACCTCAGAAGGGTTTTCAGTCTAATGGGAGTTCTGCCCAAACAAGAGGAAAAAGAAAACTTAATTCTTGGAATTTGTGGCTGGTATTACCTCATGGCGATCCATTCAGAAAAGTCAAGCCAGGATCAGGAATTCTTTGATGCAGCAAGTAAGGAAATGACCAAGAACTAACCAAGATTCCTAGGTTTAGTTCACCTTGTTCCAGCTGTGTGACCTAGGGCTTAACTGTATAACCTCTCTGAGCCCTATAGTCCTCATTTTCAAAGTGTTCATTAAAACAACTGCCACATCTCCAATGAGACAACATAGGGGAAAGGACCATGTATACTATAAAATGCTATATGTGCCAGTCTTATTCTTTTTTTTTTTTTTTTTTTTTTTTGCGGTACGCGGGCCTCTCACCATTGTGGCCTCTCCCGTTGCGGAGCACAGGTTCCGGACGCGCAGGCCCAGCAGCCATGGCTCACAGGCCCAGCCGCTCCGCGGCATGTGGGATCTTCCCGGACCGGGGCACGAACCCGTGTCCCCTGCATCAGCAGGCGGACTCTCAACCACTGCGCCACCAGGGAAGCCCCAGTCTTATTCTTTTAGATGGCTGCAGAGCATTCCACAGTTCATTCCACAGAACATTCCACATTCCATTTATACAACGTGATTTATCCAGTATTTTCCCTATTGATGGAAATTGATATTATTGCCATTTTTTTGGTACTACAATAATTGTGTCTTTAAAGCCTAGCCTTATGTTTAATTCATTAGAATAAATATATTGTGCTAAGGATAATGAACATGGGGAAAAAAATTAACCCATGGGAAAAACTATATAAAGTAAAAGGGAATTAAACTAAGGAAATTATGGCAATAAAAATTTTTAAAGATCTAAGTTTTTTAAATGTTAATGATAATCAAGAAAAACCAAATTTGTCTACTGTTATGGAATTATGACCAATATATTCCTTTAACCAAATTTACATATGTACATTCCTGATAAAAATAATATATCAGTGGAGTGATTGTTTTATAAAGAATTCACAATAGTATATCTTTAAGTAGCAGGATTTTTAAAATAATTTTACTTATGACCAAGTTTTCTGGAATTTTTAAAATGTAAAATGCAGGTTTGTTTCTTTTATAAAGAAAATGTATTACTATTTTAAAAGCAATCAACTCACACAACCAGAACCAAATGCTTTGTTTTATTTTAGTTGCAATTCATCATATTGGCCTTTAAAAAAAATTAGCAAATGTTCATTATCTATTTATTTATTTGTAATTTATTTGTGTGTATGTATGTTAAAATCCAAAAATGATTTAAAGCAGACAGCATTAGTCATTTTTTATTAAATTACCAGTAATGAGTAATTTGGGAGCTTATTTTCTTTAAGAACTTAAATTATGAAATTTATATAGAGTCAGTGCAGAAAATTTAGAAACTCTTGAAATTCACAAAAGAAAAAAAAGTTATCTGAGATTCCACCAAGCTAATGAACCGATCCTTTTTAAAATTACCTTAAAATGAACATGTTATTTTTGTCACTTTATATCATTATTTTTAAAAGGACAAAGGTTTATGTAAGAGGAGAACAGTATTTCTTCATTACTTTTCATGTTCAAATAGTCTATTTAAAGGTGAAGAGCAAGCGCTTTCCCACAGAATATCTTGTCCATCCCATCTTCCCAAACAGCCCCTAAAACTCCTACTTAACACCACTTAACTGGCAAATCAGACTGAAGAAAAAAAGCAGTTGCTCCTTTTTGCTGCTACAGTTTGCCGCCGTACTCGTAGAGGTTTTGCTTGTTTGCATTTGGTACATTTATCTTTGCAACTATCTTTTCCAACTTAAACTGCCTGCAAGAAAAGTCGAAGGTCCTTCCAGAATGGCAGAGTGTCTGCAGCCGGTCTTATTTTTGATACCCTTCTTTCTTTAGACCTGGAGCCTCCCCCTCCTAGCAGATTACCCTGAGCCTTTTCCCTTCTTACACTCGTGGCCTACATTCCAGGAGATCAAGCCTGGCACATGTTAATGAATGTAGGTTTTATTTAGAAACATGACCACTTGTCACTCACTGCTCAGTGTCATATTGTCAGGCAGAGACTTACCAACATTTGTCTGGAGTGAGCATTTTCATACTTTCATACACAGACTGGGGAAACTTTCATCCCCACGCAGGATTTAGCCTTTTGCTCTGCAAACCTGACTTTTGCAAGTGGAAACTTCATGGTGGTGGCGGAAGATCCATGTGCCCTGAGGATGGCAGAGGACGGCTGTGTGGACGCAGACCTCCCCGATTGTAACTGCAGTATCACAAGGCAGGCATCTCCTTGAGTTTCTTCCCTTGGGCATAGCTTTCATGTTACATGGGGGTTATAGGATGGATGCTGGAGCTTTAATCCATAATTGTGTTGGCCAGTGTTACGTGGAGATGACTGGTGTGAGGAGATCGTTGGCTGTGGACTCCTCAGGCTTATTTGTCAGTTTGTTTTCTTGTCTCCTACTGGGCCTGCGGAGCTGGATGAAAAGGTTAATGGACTTTGTTATGGTTCAGTATCTACTTGTCTTGGGACTGGATGCATCATACGAGGAGTATGGTTACAGTAGAGAGCCTGAGACACAGGAAAGAGATTCAGAAAAAGATTCAGTGGAAAGGTCCTGTTAGTCCATCATCTGCTATTTAAAGGATGGGCTCCTGCTGAAACTGAAATTCAGTCATGGCCAGTCACAGCTTTGTAGCTGAAAGCGTTCCCTTTAATAAATAAAAATCTACTCATGTTTCAGGGGCCGGGAGGGTTTTGTGTGTGAGAGAAAGTTGTTTCTGTTTTATGTATGTCAGTAGGTTTTGGTCACTGACTAGTATAAAGGTTTTCAATAGTATGTGCAAAATATAGAAGGTTATGTCTAAAATGGCAATTTAGTGCATTATACAAATGTTTACTTCATGATTTTTTTTCAGTTAGAATACTATTACATCAGGAATTTTCATTTTGTTTTTAAAAAATATTTTTCTTATACCATAACATCCCCCAAACAAATCCCTACTGATGAATAAAATTTATTAATGGTACTTTTGGTTCTTTTATATTGAGAATATGATTTTTTTTGTTTTGGTTTATGGATCTACTAAATTTGTTTGAAGGAAAGTAGTGAGGTATATATATGAAATAAGTAGATATATATGTGTATATGTATGTATGCATATGACAATATTAAGAAGCTGGACAACTGGATTTCGTAGTAGAATCCTTCTCAAGAAAGGTCAAGTGTGCAGGAGACACACTGGACTCTGAAGGGGAACCAGAGTGAAGGGACTTACAGATTCACTGGGCTTACTAAACTTACACAGACATGTGACACCTATAAACACCTATTTTGAATTATAACCCTGTATGCTACCAAAAGGAGTGTTGCTCAAACTTCTTAGTGATAAATAAAACTATTGTGATGCTTCACCCAAGGATTTCCTTTAAAGAAATGATGAAAAAAAATGTGGGACATTTCTCTTAAAAAAGAGTGATCCTCGTCCTGCAAATACCAAGTTTAATAGCTCAAGGATGATGTATGGGGGCCTTATCCCACACCTTCTCGCAGTTCACATCCGCTCCCCTCAACACACACACAATGTATTTTGCTATTTGTAGTCAACTACATTTTTTTTAAAATGAGAAAGGAGCACCACTTAAGCGTTCACCCTCCCTGACTACTACGATTTACACGTTCATTTGAAAGAGGAACTTGCCCCTAATAGACTGTATGAACAAGCATTTCCACATCACGATGCCCTTGACATATTGCACTAACTGCTCTGACTATTGGAATTCCTTCAATGTTATACAAGATTACTAATCCAGTAAAATATTTGGCTACTGTAGACAATATCCAATGGAACAGTGTTTACTTATACCCCTTTGTGCTTTGGATCTTTTGATCATTTTTGTCAGTGAATTTTGAACCAAGAAAATGAATGAATTTTAGTCCTTAGCAAATAGATCATTTGCAAATGTTGGACCTAGAGGAAAATTTAAGTATACATTTAATATCAAATAAATTAAAATATGTTAACAAAATAAGCAATATTTTAGTTAGAACACTAATTATTAATGTTTAGCAGACATTTAAATAGTACCCAACTTTGTGCAAGGCAACAAGCTTAGTCTGGCAGCCAAAAGTGGAAAGGGAAAACCCAAAGTGGAAATTCACAGTTCCAGCTTTCCAGGGAACTTCCCATGAGGAGGAGGAAGGTGAGCATAAATAATACCAGGAAGTTCGAACAAGGGTAAGAAGGAAGCAGGTACTGAGTGAAGTACCCTCCCAGCCTCTAGGTCCACACAAAACCCTGATGATGTTATGAATTTTCTTTAAAACCCCATCCCAAAGCATAGTCAGCATTCAGATCCTATCAGACCTGAAGACAGGAAGCTGATCAAGTGGGAGAGTTTCCTGAGAGGACATTCTTATTGGGATAAAGCCAAGATGGACATCAGTGCAGTGAGCCATTCTTCAGTCCTATTCCAGTGGGTTTATTGATTGTAGACTGTCCTTTCCATCTGGGACACTAAAGCAGGATGGCCAAGGTCATGTTAAATCCTAAGCCCGTACCATGGTCGTTGGTAGAATATGTACCCTGAACTTTATACCCAGTAGCTGCTCAAAAACTGTCATTCACTGACTGACGCTCAAGTGAATTTTGTCTGACATATGAGAGAAATGTGAGTGGGTTGTATGTAACAGTTCTTGGAATTATTTTTCAAGGCTAATGCCTTGAAATGCCCTAGAGACAGAGTACAAATTGTACTTATAAAGCTAATTAGAAAAGTATTATCTTGAATGGAATTATGAATTATGATAAACATATTGCAATGCATGTTTTCTGTACCCTATCAATCTTATATACTGTGAACATGAACATAATTTTTTAAATACACATTTTTTAACACAATATAAGGTAATGCATCTCAGCATGCCTTTATACACTGATCAAATATAGGGAATTTTATTATAATTAATGAAATACAGATATTATTATCAAGAACCGACCATCGTGAAAATACTTTTAAGCATTTGTATGACAGAGGAAAAGTGATGGTGTCATAACTAGATTTTCATTTGAGAGAGAAACATTGATTTACAGAAACTGTAATAGAAGTGATGATATCCATTTTAAGCAATTAAAAATGAATAAAAATTCTCAAAATACTTTGGTTATGAGACAGGTTCTTCAGAGAGGTGGCTCCTGACCAGAGAAGCCTATCATAGTCATCTGGGGAGGCACGGAGGGCGGGGAGAAGGTGGGAAGAGAGTTAGCAGTGGCACGTGTGGATGGAAAGCACCCCTAAGTGATCCAGGACCGGTCCTAGCTTGAGAATCACTTCTTTACTATCTGGAAGTAATAGAGTGGAGAAATAGCAGGTGATTCTGAGTGCAAGTTGTCTGTCTTTGAGAACATTCTATTGCAGATCCCTGCCTTGAAATATATCACATCCTAAGAGTTTTGGGGGTTTTGTTTTGTTTTGTTTTGTTTCTTGGCTGCACTGCGCAGCATGCGGGATCTTAGTTCCCCAACCAGGGGTCCAACCTGTGTCCCCTGTAATGGAAGCTCAGAGTTTAACCACTGGACTGCCAGGGAAGTCGCTATCACATCCCTAGATTTTTTTTTCTTACAATTTCATTTTATTTTATACTTTTTTCTTAACATTTGTATTGGAGTATAATTGCTTTACAATGGTGTGTTAGTTTCTGCTTTAGAACAAAGTGAATCAGTTATACATATGCATATATCCCCATATCTCTTCCCTCTTGCGTCTCCCTCCCTCCCACCTTCCCTATCCCACCTTTCTAGCTGGTCAGGAAGCACCGAGCTGATCTCCCTGTGCTATGCGACCGCTTCCCACTAGCTATCTATTTTACATTTGGTACTGTATGTATGTCCATATATACACTACCACTCTCTCACTTTGTCCCAGCTTACCCTTCCCCCTTCCCGTGTCCTCAGGTCCATTCTCTAGTAGGTCTGTGTCTTTATTTCCATCTTGCCCCTAGGTTCTTCATGACCTTTTTTTTTTTTTTTTTTTTAGATTCCATATATATGTGTTAGCATTACGGTATTTGTTTTTCTCTTTCTGACTTACTTCACTCTGTATGACAGACTATATGTCCATCCACCTCAATACAAATAACTCAGTTTCGTTTCTTTTTATGGCTGAGTAATATTCCATTGTATATATTGCCACATCTTCTTTATCCATTCATCTATCAATGGACACTTAGGTTGCTTCCATATCCTGGCTATTGTAAATAGAGCTGCAATGAACATTGTGGTACATGATTCCTTTTGAATTATGGTTTTCTAAGGGTATATGCCCAGTACTAGGATTGCTGGGTCGTATGGTAGTTCTCTTTTTAGTTTTTTAAGGAACCTCCATACTGTTCGCCAGAGTGGCTATATCAATTTACATTCCCACCAACAGTGTGTGAGGGTTCCCTTGTCTCCACACCCTCTCCAACATTTATTGTTTGTAGATTTTTTGATGATGGCCATTCTGACTGGTGTGAGATGATATTGCATTGTAGTTTTGATTTGCATCTCTCTAACGATTAATGATTTTGAGCATTCTTTCAGGTGTTTGTTGGCAATCTGTATATCTTCTTTGGAGAAATGTCTATGTAGGTCCTCTGCCCATTTTTGGATTGGGTTGTTTGTTTTTTTGATATTGAACTGCATGAGCTGCTTGTAAATTTTGGAGATTAACCCTTTGTCAGTTGCTTCATTTGCAAATATTTTCTCCTATTCTGAGGGTTGTCTTGTGGTCTTGTTTATGGTTTCCTTTGCTGTGCAAAAGCTTTTAAGTTTCATTAGGTCCCATTTGTTTATTTTTGTTTTTATTTCCATTTCCCTAGGAGGTGAGTCAAAAAGGATCTTGCTAGGGCTTCCCTGGTGGTGCAGTGGTTGAGAGTCTGCCTGCTGATTCAGGGGACACGGGTTCGTGCCCCAGTCCGGGAGGATCCCGCATGCCGCGGAGCGGCTGGGCCCGTGAGCCATGGCCGCTGAGCCTGCGCGTCCGGAGCCTGTGCTCTGCAACGGGAGAGGCCACAACAGTGAGAGGCCTGCATACCACACAAAAAAGGATCTTCCTGTGCTTTATGTCATAGAGTGTTCTGCCTATGTTTTCCTCTAAGAATTTGATAGTGTTTAGCCTTACATTTAGGTCTTTAATCCATTTTGAGTTTATTTTTGTGTATGGTGTTAGGGAGTGTTCTAATTTCATTCTTTTCCATGTACCTGTCCAGTTTTTCCAGCACTACTTATTGAAGAGGCTGTCTTTTCTCCATTGTATATTCTTGCCTCCTGTATTAAAAATAAGGTGACCATATGTGCGTGGGTTTATCTCTGGGCTTTCTATCCTGTTCCACTGATCTATATATTTATTTTGTGCCAGTACAATACTGTCTTGATTACTGTAGCTTTGTAGTATAGTCTGAAGTCAGGGAGCCTGATTCCTCCAGCTCCGTTTTTCTTTCTCAAGATTGCTTTGGCTATTCAGGGTCTTTTGTGTTTCCATACAAATTGTAAAATTTTTTGTTCTAGTTCTGTGAAAAATGCCAGTGGTAGTTTGATAGGGATTGCATTAAATCTGTAGATTGCTTTGGGTAGTAGAGTCATTTTCACCATGTTGATTCTTCCAATCCAAGAACATGGTATATCTCTCCATCTATTTGTATCATCTTTAATTTCTTTCATCAGTGTCTTATAATTTTCTGCATACAGGTCTTTTGTCTCCTTAGGTAGGTTTATTCCTAGGTGTTTTATTCTTTTTGTTGCAATGATAAATGGGAGTGTTTTCTTAATTTCACTTTCAGATTTTTCATCATTAGTGTAATAGGAATGCCAGAGATTTCTGTGCATTAATTTTGTATCCTGCTACTTTACCAAATTCATTGATTAACTCTAGTAGTTTTCTGGTAGCATCTTTAGGATTCTCTGTGTATAGTATCAAGTCATCTGCAAACAGTGACAGCTTTACTTCTTCTTTTCCAATTTGGATTCCTTTTATTTCTTTTTCTTCTCTGATTGCTGTGGCTAAAACTTCCAAAACTGTGTTGAATAATAGTGGTGTGAGTGGGCAACCTTATCTTGTTCCTGATCTTAGTGGAAATGGTTTCAGTTTTTCACCATTGGGGACGATGTTGGCTGTGGGATTGTCATATATGGCCTTTATTCTGTTGAGGCAAGTTCCCTTCATGCCTACTTTCTGGAGGATTTTTATCATAAATGGCTGTTGAAATCTGTCGAAAGCTTTCTCTGCATCTATTGAGATGATCATATGGTTTTTCTCCTTCAGTTTGTTAATATGGTATATCACATTGATTGATTTGCATATATTGAAGAATCCTTGCATTCCTGGAATAAACCCCACTTGATCATGGTGTATGATCCTTTTAATGTGCTGTTGGATTCTGTTTGCTAGTATTTTGTTGAGGATTTTTGCATCTATGTTCATCAGTGATATTGGTCTGTAGTTTTCTTGTGACATCTTTGTCTGGTTTTGGTATCAGGGTGATGGTGGCCTCGTAGAATGAGTCTGGGAGTGTTCCTCCCTCTGCTATATTTTGGAAGAGTTTGAGAAGGATAGGTGTTAGCTCTTCTCTAAATGTTTGATAGAGTTCGCCTGTGAAGCCATCTGGTCCTGGGCTTTTGTTTGTTGGAAGATTTTTAATCACAGTTTCAATTTCAGTGCTTGTGATTGGTCTGTTCATATTTTCTATTTCTTCCTGGTTCATTCTTGGAAGATCCCTAGAGCAAAAGACATGTTGCTCTTGACCTTTTTTCCAAGCAGATACCTCTTTAGTTGAACCAAGTTGACACCTCGGAGATGGAGACATTTTGCTTATTTGCCATTCATTTCTATTAGGAGCAGTTTCAGCAAGGTGACCACATGTCCTGAACCAAAAGGTGGAAAGTATAAAAAAAACTTACAGTCCATAAGCAGAATTGAATTTTAAGTAAGGGTGGTACCAGAAATCTTTGATCATGTGCTCCTCCTCCACATCGCCTTTCATTTTAGAGCCATCTATATACATACATCCAGTCAGCCATGTCAGGCCCTCAACAGGGACTCAGTAGTCGATTTTTGCTACTATTACTTGGTAACAATAGAGTTGAGAAGTACTATCTGTGTCCCTCCCAAATTCCTGCTGACACCCTGCCCTCACTGGGAAATAACTTTTCAAATCTAATTTATCTATCCCTGCTCTATGCCCTTGATCTTGCCTCCTGTGCATCCTTGCTCCGTCATCTGTATTCATCTGTAATTTCTCTCCTTTTTCTTCTGTCTTTGGCTCCTTCCTCATGAGTTCCTTTTTCTCTGCCTAAAAACATTCTAAAGTGATTCCAAAACATTAAACTGCATTAAACAAAACAAACAAACAAAAAATCAATTTTTTCTTGTAGCCAGATCATTCTACAGGATTCATACCGTATTTACCTACCTTTGCTGCCTACTTTTTAAAAATAATTAACAATCCTCTTTCATCATAAGTTTATTTCTCTCAAATGCATCCTGTTTTCTGTTTCCATAGCCCTTGCTGAGCTATTCACTTAGGGTCAGCAGACCTCTTCTAATGAATGGCTCTTTTTAGGCCTCATCAAATACCTTGCTCTGCCTTTGACAAAGTAGACCCATGATTCCAACCTTAAGCATGCCTAGGGCTTACTTGGAGTGCTTGTTACGTGTAAGTTCCCTGGCCACACCCCCTGAGGTTCTGACTCAATAGGACTGGGTTGGGGTCTAAGAATCTGCATTTATGTGAGGCAAACCAGGTGAAATCTAATGAAGAAGGCATTCAAATCACACTGTGACCAACACTTCCTTCTTTTTTTAAATTATTTTTAATTGAATGTATTTGACACACAACATTGTGTAAATTTAAGGTGTACAGCTTGTTACTTTGATACACTGATATAATGTAATATGATTGCCATTGTGGCGATATTTATCACATTACAAAATTAGAGTACAATATTGTTGTTTATATTCATTTTACTGTGCATTAGATCTCTAGGGCTTATTTACTACTCGTTGCAAGTTTGTACCCTAAAATACCATCAGTCTTATCCCCCGCCCACCACCAATTCTTTCTTGAAACATTTCCTGCCTTTAGTTTTATGCTACACTTCCCTGCTTCACCTCCTTCCTTTCTGATTATTTTTTTCTTCAACTGTGATTCCTCCTTCTTTAACCTTTTAAAACTCATTCTTTTTAGTCCAACCCCTTTCAGGATGAAACACATCCTTTCATAGGGCTTCAACTCTATGCCAGCAGTATGTAAACCAATGCAATAAACTTCATCGTCTCTTCTGGACCTGAGAACTATATTTCCATACATGTCTAGCTGATCCCACAGACTCATCATACCCCAAACTTAATGCACCATTAATCCCAAGAACTTGCTCCTCATTCCTGTATCCTTTGAGGCAGCAGCATCTATCTAGTCACCCAACTGGAAAAGACATCATTTCTTAACTCCTCCTGCCTCACGTCATGTCGGTTCGTGAATTTAGCAATCCACTCCTCACCTCTATCCCCACTGTTTCCAAGTGTAGGCTTTTTTTTTTGCGGTACGCAGGCCTCTCACTGTTGTGGCCTCTCTCATTGCAGAGCACAGGCTCCGGACGCACAGGCTCAGCAGCCATGGCTCACGGGCCCAGCCGCTCCACGGCATGTGGGATCTTCCCGGACCGGAGCACGAACCCGTGTCCCCTGCATCGGCAGGTGGACTCTCAACCACTGTGCCACCAGGGAAGCCCCAAGTGTAGGCTTTTGATGCAAACTGCTTGGACTATTCTGTGTACTTCCTGAATGAGCTCTTACCACAGCCTTGCCTCAGAGTTATGCACTCAGAATCAAAACTGATCTTAACATTCCTGTGCTAATAGATCTTGGGAAAGTTCTTATTTATCTTTGAAACTACATACAAATCCATTGTCATGTCACTGCGGGAGTTTTATAATCTTGCTCCCATCCACCCATCAGTCTTACCTCTTCCTCTAACCACTTCTTCTCTCTTTCCTGTTTCTCTTCCCCGTCTGTCCACCACTGATCTCCTTGGCATTGTGACACTATTTACCTTCACAATCTTGCTCTTCTTCATTATGTTTCCTAGACCAGAAATGTTCTGCTTGGCTTGTAGCCACCTCTCAAGATGCAGCTCACATGTCATTTCTTCACTTTCCTTCCTTTCTCAAAGTCTAAGCTCCTCAAAGGCAAGGATGAAACTTTAGTCATCTCTGTTTATCTGTCACCTAGCACCATACATGTTGGTGGGAGGACTAAAGAAATGAACAAATGGTAAATGAATGAATAATTACTGAACATGGCCAGACAGAATTGATCACTCTTTATTTATTAGCCAGAGACTTCGTTTACTTCTTTAGTTTAGTTCTTACCACACTTTGTTATATTTCATTCTTTCCATGTTCAGATTTCTGGTCAGGTTGTACATTTCATTAAGAAAATATTCACATCTTATTTCTTTTGTCTTTCTGGCATCTTATATATAAAGTGTCCACAGATGATTGTTAGAGAAATGACAATTCTTAAAGGAATGAGTTTTTACTCCTTCCTGGCGAGAATGGGAGAATAGTTATTTGTCGTTATTTTCTAAGCATGCTATGTAGCAAATACTATACTGAATTAGGCTCTGCAGGTGGAAGATTGGGTACCTGCCCTCTGCCACTTACAATCCAACAGGTCCTTAGTTACCTTTAACGTGATATGGCATCATTAAAGCTCAAATCGTGTAAGTGCATGTGATAACTCACCGATAGTTTTATCTTCAGTATGCTTTCTTCTTTTGACTGAGTTTCTGCCACAATATTGCTGGAATACATCCCACAGGGGGTGAAATGATTAGAATCATGGATGTGTAATCTGTTTGGTGGCAATCCATTGGAAAGGTTAACTTTTTCCTCCCAGTTATTCTTCATAGTAGTATAAATTATATTATTTGCAAAAGTCAGGCAGTACAGATTATATTATTTGTGAAAGTAATAATTTATGTGACAACCATGAGGTTTCTATCACTGTTATATTAGTATAGCTGTGCTGAGTATAACCAGGGTTGATATTTTTTTGATGTTGCCCATGTACTGGCACCCTCTGTCATTCACCTCATTTAAATCTCACAAGTACTCTTACTTCATTTCCATTTTATGGACAAAGAAACAGAGGCACAGGAGGGGTGTACAACTGCCCACAGTCACACAGCCAGTAGGTGGCTGAACCAGGCTGGACTCTGGCTTTAGACCCAGTGCTGGCTTCTGCTCATGAGGGAAACATGAGTGAAGCCTCTCACTGAAGTTGATGTCTCTCCTTCTCTGCCCACAGGGTAAAGAAGCTGAAGGAGACTCTGGTCGCCGTACAGCAGCTGGATAAAAACATGAGCAGCCTGAGAACGTGGCTGGCCCACATAGAGTCAGAGCTGGCCAAGCCGATCGTCTACGATTCCTGTGACTCAGAAGAAATACAGAAAAAGCTTAACAAGCAGCAGGTAAAATGTAAAACAATGGAAGGAAAGTTAATAGGTTCTTGAAAATCTGTTCTTCTGGCCAGAATAGAGACATGATTGTGAGATGGTGAATTGGGATGGAAAATCTGGAAGAAGCTGGGCAGGACTGGTGAGAAAGGGAAGGCATTGGCTAGAGAGGTGTTTGGGGCAAATAAGTTCCATCTCCTCACAAAGTTGACTCTTAAGAAGGTCTGCCATCATAGGGTTAATGTCACTGGTCTGCCAAGAAGCCATCCTAAGATGGTAGGTTAGGTTGAGCTGCAATAATGTATCCAGAACAGTGCTGACAGTTTTGTTTATTTATTTGTGGGTCGCTAACTCACAACCATGGACTTAGAAATGAGCCTTTTTTCTTTTTTCTGCATACAGCCTTTGGAGAAAGATCACAATGCATACTTAGAGTTTTTAGAGTCTAACATAATTTTATTTTGCAAGGAGGATTGCATGACCTGCAGACCCCATACTGTAATGTCATCTTCATGTGTGTAGCAAATACAGCACAATACACAACCCAGCAAAGCAAAAGAGGGTGACCCTGAAAAATACATACAGAAGGGATTTTCACTTCCCACTCCCCTTGCTTATTCTTACTCAGCACAGTAGACTCCAGCTGTCAGTAATAAATCCCCCATAAGAAGTATTGCTACTTCATGCTTTTAGATTGTCCTTGAAAATTCTGCCTGCACTCTGGTTATTTCCATTACATTAAGCCATTATATTCAAGTTGCTTAACTTTAAAAAAATGTATAAACAGACCTATGTCTTCAGTCCTATGAAGTAGTTTATGTATTTTATTTTACAAAGAGAACAGTTATTAAAATACAGTTTTTAGGTGTTGGATGTTTAAATTAGCATTTATTTTTCAAGAAATTGTTAGCAGGACATTTTTCAATTTTCTGTAAGATTAAAACCCTCTGATGGACTCTCTGATGTTTGAAATTCTGATGACTAACTCTGGGGGTTGTGGTTGGCCTCCAGCTTCCCACATTCTCCTGGAGAACATGGTAATGATATCTACATGTGACAAGAGTTAAAATGCTAATGACCAGTACTGTAATTTAGCAAATGTAAGAAAATCAAAACAGTATCTAGTTAAGTATGGGAAATTGATTATACGCATCTGTAGTTGCAGCCACTACTAAAACCCTAATAAAATAAAAGGTCAAAACCCACAATGACAAAAAGAACAGAAGAGAAGATGATAGAGCTGCCAGACATCCGAGAGAATTTGGAAGGTGGAAAGTAGACAGATGAACAGCGATGGTATTAGCAGAGTGGAGGATGGAGAAAGCTGATTCATGCCGCAGAGTTCCCAAAACGCTCACCCAGGAAGTGGAGCTATCAAGTCTGTGGGGCTTTAAAGGGAAAATGGCGTGAAAGTCTGAGAAAGGAATGGTGAGATGAGCAGATTTCCCCTAAGCCCAGCTAGTCAGGCAGCTCTGCTTTGTTGACTCTCTGGAGAAGGCCATCCTGAGGGACTCGGAATTCGATGACACAGGATGCCATCTGTGCTGGAGCCACTCTGTTAAAAACAGAGGGATTAAGTGAAAGACTCTGTGCCAAACCCCACAGTATCACCTCTCACGAGGTCACTAGCCAGGCTTGCGCTGCAGCCAGGATTTACACAAGAGTTTCAAAATCCAATTCAGTTATTCTGTAAAAGTCCCCCTGCCCCCAAAATAAAGTGGAAAGGAAGAAATTACCAAAGTAGTAATGCAGAAAAAGAATTCCCAAATTGAAAATTTACACACTTCTAGAACACAAACCCTACAGGTGCCCAGGAAAATTAAAAACAAAGCTATTATGAAATTTTAGAACATGGGGGATAAAAGAAGATTTTAAGCCTTCCAAGATGAAAAAGTTGGATTTCTCCAAAACAATGATGGAAGCTAGTATACAATGGCGGAATGCCTTCAAAAAGCTGAGAAAAATTTTTTATGATTTAGAATATTATATCTGCCATTTAATATATAAAATATTTACCTTCTATGCACACATTCACAAGAAGCTAATGAAAGATATGCTCCATATACTGAAATGAGAGGAAAAATAATATTCAACCCAGGAGAAGGAAGTCCCCAGGATGATGGTAAAGGAAAGTCCCAAATGACAGTGGTACTGAAACCTAGGAAGAGCCTGTCCAGACAGGAGTAGGGAGTCTGGGTGCTCTAAGAGGAACATCTCCAAGGAAGAAAATAGTTGAACCAGATGACCTGATGGGCTTAACCATATCAGAAGGAGCTTTATTAGCACCATAAGAGAAAGAACAGCAGTTAGCAATATAAATTTTTTTATTGGAGTATAGTTGCTTTACAATATTCGGTTAGTTTCTACTGTACAGCAAAAGAATCAGCTATATGTATACAATCTATCCCCTCCTTTTTGGATTTCCTTCTCATTTAGGTCACCACAGAGCATAGAATAAAGTTCCCTGAGCTATACAGTATATTCTCATTAGTTATCTATTCTATACATAGTATCAGTAGAGTATATATGTCAATCTCAATCTCCCAATTCATCCCCACACACCCCTTTTCCACCCTGGTATCCATATGTTTTTGTTCTCTACATCTGTGTCTCTATTTCTGCTTTGTAAATAAGATCATCCATACCCATATTTTCAGATTCCACATATATGCATTAATATACAATATTTGTTTTTCTCTTCTGACTTACTTCACTCTGTATGACCGTCTCTAGGTCCATCCATGTCTCTACAAATGACCCAATTTCATTCTTTTTTATGGCTGAGTAATATTCCATTGTATATATGTACCACATCTTCTTTATCCATTTCTCTATTGATGGGCATTTAGGTTGCTTCCATGTCCTGACTGTTGTAAATAGTGCTGCAGTGAACATTAGGGTGCATGTGTCTTTTTGAAACATGGTTTTCTCTGGGTATATGCCCAGTAGTGGGATTGCTGGGTCATATTTTAAAGAGAAAAAGAGAGCGAGGGAAGGAGAGAGAGAGAGAACTATTGATTTTAGAAAAACAAAAAGTTATGTAAGAGAAGAAATATAACCATAGCATATTTTGTTGCTTAAATGTGAAAAGTATTAAAACACCATAATCATGCAAAGAAGTGATATTGCTCTAGCTATAAGAGGTGCTAAAATAGTCATTGGAGCCCTGTGAGTCATGTAGAAGTTTATTCCTTCTCTTCTGTAGAAGCACTGATAATGTCTAACATTTAAAAATCAAGAAATAACAATATAAATATGTTACTTAGAAAAACAGAAGTAAAAACCAGAAGACAGGGCTACAGGAGATGGAAATGGTTGTTTCTGGAGAAGAATCAGGAGTGAAATGAAAAGGGTACTACTTCATTGGAAGCCTAGTAGTAGTTTTTGACTTTTTAATATATTAATAAATGTTCATATAGCCTTTTAATTAAAATTTAAAGGTAAAAAAAACCCTGTACACCAGTAGTTAAAATTTAAGACTTTCTGCATTCCAATCCTGGCCTCACCACTTTTCTGTGTGAACCAGAGCAAAGTAATGAACTCTTAACCCTCAGCTACCTTACATATAGGTTGCTGATAATGAGTACACGGCTCCCTGTGTTATTGTAAAAGGGTAACAAGAAAAGCACTTAGCACAGTGCCCAGCATAAAGTGGGCGCTTAGCAAATTTTATTTTAATCATATCATATTTACTAGTTTCCTTTATGGAAATTGTTTGACCATGATTTTGTAAAAATTGTAGCATTTGGGGATCCATGTTTTAAAAGACAGATAAATAGTAATCTGTCTCCAAAAGGGAAAAATTCTGACAAATATTTAAATGGACAGATTAAATTGGTAAAAAATGCATTGTCTTCTATTTCCCTATATGGAGTTCCTGTATGTCTCTCTTGCCAATGTACTTAATTTTTATAGATTTAATTGGGCAGAAATATATATAGTCTTGAGATGGCTTCAGAGAATGTTTTGTCAGATTTCTCTGTGTTATAAATGAAAAAGAATGAATCCAGTGACACTATGTGACAATTTGAGACCATCACCAATGGAAGTTAAAGCTGAGACTAAAATTGTGATCTGTATTTGGGTACTTATCTAATTATAAGACCCCCTCAAACCTTATTTTATATATTGATCTGAACAAAAACTTCTGAGCAGAAGCACCAGGGGATTTTCTCCAGTGTTTACTGTATTAACCTGTTCAAGCTCCTGAAGGTAAATCTCACCAATTGGGGGCCCCCCATGACTGGGTCGGTCAGAGGTTTCCCCACTGAGCCTCCAACAGTCCGTTGATTAGAGTTCTGGGTTTCACACGCCAGCGCTGGTTCCCACAGTGGTTTCGCCTTAAGATCCTCCCCTCTGAGAGAGATTCAAAAGTATATGGAGGAGTGATGTCACCAAGACGGTGGCATAAGCCATTCCTGACTTAAGTCCCCATCACAAGAAAACCAACAAGCAACTATCCATAGACAGGACACCATTGTGAAAATCCCAGAACCCAGGGTGAGGCTGCAGCAGCCCTTGGACAACAGAGACCGGGAAGGACCACGTTAGAAGGTGAGAGGAGTGGCTGCACGCTGCCCACATCGCCTGCCCCAGGCTGGCACAGCACCGCACCAGAGCACCCCAGCCTGTGGTTTTTCCAGTTGGAAAAGAAAGGCCAAGGTGGGGAATTCCCTGGCCGTCCAGTGGTTAGGACTCCATGCTCTCACTGCCAGGGACCCAGGTTCAATCCCTAGTCAGGGAACTAAGATCCTGCAAGCCATGGGACGCGGCCGAAAATAAAAAAAAAAAGAGAGAAACCAAAGTGGGCAACCAGCTCCCCCAGTATTGTATGACACTTCCCAGGAAGCCTGCTTGGGTCTCTCTTCATGGGGATCACTAAGAAAATCTATGAGGCTCAGTCACGGGGGATCAGATAGAGATGGAGAAGGGGTGTGGGGCTTACAGCACCTGCACTCAGATCTTGGTGGATTGCATTCCTGCTTGCAGCTGCACCCAAGCAGAGATGCCAGCCAGCATCTCTGCTCATCAGCAGAGACCAGCGAGTGGCCCCGTCTAGCCTGCAAACTCAGCAGCTCTCCTTGATTTGGGTCCCCTGACAACTGGCATTACAGGCCTTGGAGCTCTTTCTACCCCCCGGCCTGGGAAGGGAGGCAGATTCCCAGCCCCACCCAACAGCTGAGCAGTCTCCATACCCCCCACCAGGAAGCCTAGCCAAAGAATCCAGGCAGCCATGGAGCCCACCCAACAGCCCTGCTTGGGCAGGGAGCCAAGCCAGAAGCCCTACCAACTGCTGAGCATAGCCTCTGGCCTTGCATAACAAAGGAGCCTGAACAGTGACCGTAGGCATCCTCAGAGCCCAACCTACAACCACACCCAGCCATGGAGCCCAGACTACCACTCTACTCAGTGGTGGAGTCCAACCAAGGGCCTTGTCTGATTGCTGAACACAGCCTGCAACCTTGCCTGGTCAGGAAGCCCAGCCAGTGACCCCGTCCAATTACCAAGCATAGCCTGCGACCCCACCCAAGAAGAAAGCTTAGACAACAACCCAGCTAGACCATGGAGCACAGTCTCTAGGCCCACTCACTGTGGGATTCAGCTGGCAGGCTCTCCTAACCAGAGAGACTGACCAGTAATCTTGCCCAACAGGGGAGCACAGCCAGCGATCTACCTGATGGCAAAGCCTAGACTGTGGCCCTGCCCAACTCCAGGGCACAGCCTGCAGCCCTGCATGATCACAGAGCACAGCCTGAGGCCTCACCTGAACACAGAGTCCAGCCAGCAGCACCTTCTGGTCTGGGAGCACAGCCTGAGACCCCATCAAGAGCAATTGCAGTGAGACTTCCCTGGTGGTCCAGTGGTAAAGCATCCGCCTTACAATGCAGGGGATGTGGGTTCAATCCCTGGTCAGGGAACTAAGATCCCACATGCCACGGGGCAACTAAGCCCACGCACCTCAGCTAGGGAGCCCACGTGCCACAAACTACAGAGCCCACGTGCCCTGGATCCTGTGCGCCACAACTAGAGAGAAGCCCACACACCACAATGAAAGATCCCACGTGCCACAGCTGAGACCCGACACAGCCAAAAAGAAATTAAATAAATAATAAATAAATAAATCTTTAAAAAAAGGCCAATTGCAGAGACCAGCTTGTAGCCCTGCCCAATCACAGGGTCCAACCAGTGGCACTGCCCTGCCAGGGGACGTACCCTGTGACCTCACCCAGTCAGAGGTGACTGTAGGGCCCAGCCAGCAGCACCCCCAGGCCCACCCCAACCTCAGAGCACGGAACGTTTTCCAGGAAAGATTATATGTTAGATCACAAAACTAGTCTTAATAAATTCAAGAAAATGGGCATTACATCAAGTATCTTTTCCAGCCACAATGATGTGAGACTAGAAATCAATAACAGGAAGAAAGCTGGAAAATTAACAAATACATGGAAATTAAACAACACACTCCTGAACAACCAGTGGATCCAAGAAGAAATCAAAAGAGAAATGAAAAAAATATCTGGAGATAAACAAAAAAAGGAACCCAACATACCAAAACATGGGATGCAGCAAAAGCAGTTCTAGGAGAAAAGTTTATAGTGATAAATGCTGCCATTAAGAAAAAATAAGGGGCTTCCCTGGTGGCGCAGTGGTTGAGAGTCCGCCTGCCAATGCAGGGGACACGGGTTCGTGCCCCGGTCCGGGAAGATCCCACATGCCACGGAGTGGTTGGGCCCGTGAGCCATGGCTGTTGAGCCTGTGAGTCCGGAGCCTGTGCTCTGCAACACTCGGAGAGGCCACAACAGTGAGAGGCCCACATACCACAAAAAAAATAAATAAAGAAAGAAAGAAAAAATAAGGATCTCAAATAAACAACCTAACTTTATACCTCAAGGAACTAGAAAAAAATGAAAAAACTAAGCCCAAAGTTGGCAAAAGGAAGGAAATCATAAAGAGTAGAGCAGAGATAATGAAATAGAGAATAGGAAAACAACAGAAAAGATGAACGAAACTGAGTTGGTTGTTTGAAATTATAAACAAAATTGACAAACTTTTAGCTAGAGTAATCAATTAAAAAAGAGAGAGGACCAAAATAAATAAAAATTATAAATGAAAATGGGCACATTACAAGAAATACCAAGGATCATAAGCGACTGCTCTGAACAATTATAAGCCAGCAATTTGGACAACCCAGCAGAAGTGGATAATTCCTAGAAGCATACAACCTACCAATATTGAATCATGAAGAAATAGAAAATCTGAGCATATCAATAATGAAAGGCAGTGGAATCAATAATTAAAAACCTCCCAACAAAGAAAAGTCCAAGACCAGATGGTTTCATAGGTGAACTCTACCAAACATTTACAGCCAATTCATCTCACTCTTCCAACAAATTGAAGGGAAAAGAACATTCTCAAACTCGTTTTATGAGGCCAGCATTACCCTGATACTGAAGCCAGATAAGGACACCATAGGAAAAGAAAACTATCAACCAATATGCCTGATGAATATCGATGCAAAAATTCTCAACAAAGTACTGGCAAACCAAATTCATCAGCACATTAAAAGGATTATACACTGTGATTAAGTTGGATTCGTTCTGGAATGCAAGAATGATTCAACATATGCAAATCAGTGAATGTAATACATTACATTACTAAAATGAAAGATAAAAATTATATGATCATCACAATAGATGCAGAGAAAGCATTTGACAAAATTCAAATGACAGTAACTCTCAACAAATTGGGTACAGAAGGAATGGACCCCAACATAATAAAGGACATATATGACATCAGCTAACATCATACTCAGTGGTGAAAGATTGAAAGCTTTTCCTCTAAGATCAGAAATAAGACAAGGGTACCCACTCTCACCAATTCTATTCAACATAGCACTAGAAGGCCTAGCCAGAGAACTCAGACAAGAAAAAGAAATAAAAGACATCCAGCTCAGAAAGGAAGATGTAAAAATTGTCTCTGTTTGCAGGTGACATGGTCTTATATATAGAAAAATCCTAAAGACTCCACCAGAAGACTTTTATAACTAATAAATTCAGGAAAGTTGTAGCATACAAATTCAACATACAAACATCACTGTGTTTCCATACACTAACAGTGAAGTATCTGGAAAATAAACAAAGAAAACAATCCTATTTACAATAACATTAAAAACAGTAAAATACTTAGGAATAAATTCAACCAAGGAGGTGAAAAATCTGTACTCTGACACTATAAGACATTGATGAAAGACATTTAATAAAACACAAATAAATGGAGGTATTCCATGTATTGGAAGAATTAATATTGTTAAAATGTGCATACAACAAAAGCAATGTATAGATTCAATGCAATCCCTGTCAAGATTCCAATGGCACTTTTTACAGAAATAGAAAAAAATCCTAAAAGTCATATGGAACCAAAAAAGACCCCTAATAGCCAAAGCAGTCCTGAGAAAGAAGAACAAAGCTGGAGGCATCATACTTTATGCTTTCAAATTATATTTCAAAACTGTAGTAATCAAAACAATATGGTACTGGCATAAAAACAGACACATAGACCAGTGGAACAGAATAGAGAGCCCAGAAATAAACCCACACATACACAGTCAACTAATATTTGACTAATAAGAATACTCGCTGGGGAAAAGGTAGCTTTTTCAAAAACTTGTGTTGGAAAAACTGGATATTCACATGCAAAGAGTTAAACTAGACCTCTATTTAACACAGCTTAGAAAAATTAACTTGAAATGGATTAAAGACTTAAATTTAAGACCTGAAACCTAGAGCAAAACATAGGGAAAAGGCTTCTTGACATTGGTCTTGGCAGTGACTTTTGAAAGCACAACCAACAAAAACAAAAATGAATAGGTGGGACTAAATCAAACTATAAAGCTTCTGCACAGCAAAAGTAATGATCAACCAAATGCAAAGGCAACCTAGGAATGAGAGAAAATGTTTGCAAACCACATATCTGATCAGGGATTAATATCTAAAATATACAAAGAATTCCTACAAATGAATAGCAAAAAATAAATTATCCAATTTAAAAATGGGCAAACGACCTGAATAGACATTTTTACAAAGAAGATAGTCAAATTGCCAACAGGTACATGAAAAGACGCTCAGCATCACTAATCATCATGGAAATGCCAATAAAAACCACAATGATATATTACCTCACACCTGTTAAAATGCATATTATCAAAAGGCAAGAGATAAAAAGTACTGACAGGGATTTGGAGAAAATGGAACCCTTGTACACTGTTGTTGGGAATGTAAGTTGGTGCAGCCACTATGGAAAAGAGTATGGACATTCTTCAAAAAACTAAAAATAGAACTACCATATTTTCCAGCAATCCACTTTTGTATGTATCTGAGGGAAATGAAATCACTATCTTGAAGGAGATATCTCCACCCCCATGTTCATTGCAGCATTATTTACAAGTGAATACATGTAAACAACCTAAGTATTCATCAACAGGTGAATGATAAACAAGGCATTGAATTTGCCCAGAGTTCTACCATGTGAAATCTTCATATTAACCACATAGAATGTAAATGCAAAATGTGCATTATTTTTTCTGTTGAGCTTTTAACTCAATTTACTCAAAGTATTCCATTATTAAAAAGGAGGCCTGTTGATGCCATGTTTTGCTTGCCCTATTCATCAAGGTCCTCAATGTATTTTCCTTTTCTTTTATACAGTTCTCGAATTTGCCTAGTTTTTCTCTTGATAATCCCTCAACTTACTCAGGTAGCTGGGATTTATATTCTTGTATGTATATTCTTCTTCCTGTTTTTCTCCTTAACACCATGTTCTAATGTCTTCTATACAAACTCAAGCTTATTGTTGAATGCAAGAACAGTGCCTTTGATGAATTTTGGAGATTTCATAAACTCCATAGACACAAGAAAATAAATTCTGTACAATATTTGTATTTCACTAAACTGTCGTTTCAAATCTCTTGCATAACCTCTCAGTTATATGGAAGTTATCATAGGAATTGCTGGTCTAAAAATATAAGATAAAAATATTACAAAAATTGAACTTTATTATCATATTTCATATCTTCCTATTTCTGTCCTACATTTAAATTTGCTCACTGAGGAAGCTGCTGATGATAACGATGCCATACATGACAGAAAACCTAGGTCCCTTAAACCATGGTACCTTTTAATGGTGGGGGCATTAACTGTTTAAAACAGTTTGTAGATCTTTGGAGATCAAATCCCAGTTTTTGAGTGCCAGCTCTTAACAGGAGCACATGTATTCCTTTGACTGATTGATCTATGGATTGGAATGGAAGGGATATATCTGTGAAGTAGAGACTGGGGCAAGATTCATGTTTCAATCACTAAAGAAGCTCATTTTACTCAATACAGTTGATGTAGTCTCTTTTATTTGTTCAGTTGATATTTTGGCTTTGCTCACATAGCTAAAATATTTCTAGATTCATTTTCTCATACTTTTGAGGTTGTGGTATTTTATAAAGGAACTTGAAGAAACTTCATGTGTTCAAAGAAATGAAATATTTGTCAAGGTTTTGCCTAACCATTTCTGAGTCAGTGAATACTGCTGCAGTGTCTCCCATCTGTACACAAGCGTTTGAATGAAGCATGTCTCCTTCCCTGCAGGAGCTTCAGAGAGACATAGAGAAACACAGCACGGGTGTGGCCTCTGTCCTCAACCTGTGCGAGGTTCTCCTGCATGACTGTGATGCCTGTGCCACAGATGCCGAGTGCGGTTCCATCCAGCAGGCTACGCGCAACCTGGACCGGCGGTGGAGGAATATCTGTGCTGTGTCCATGGAAAGAAGGCTAAAGTAAGCTGGGCTGTGCAAACAGTTGCGAAAGAGGAAGGACCAAAAAAACAAAAAATTTACCCAGAGTGTCTACGGTTCACTATTTGCTTTTGGCTGCAATGTCCAAAAATAGCCTTGGTTTCCCAAAGTTGCCGTCATCTACATTTACTTGGGAAAATAAGTACGTATAAAGGTCATATATAAATATAACAAGCCAAGTTACACCTGACCTAACAGTTTAAATATAATTCAGAGAAATTAAAATACTCCCTTGCTGAACAAATATAATGTTACAGAATTGGTGCTCTGGAAAAGTAACATTCTTTCTTGAAAAAGGAAATAATAAAACAAAGGACATATCTTTAAGCCCTTTGAAATTCAAGGTGGTAAAAAAACAGTGATATGTTAGAAAATTATCACAGTGACTTAAGGCACATAATCTTTGTGCTCTCTGGGGAACTCTTGAAAGGATAATGTTTATCTTGCCATCATCGGTAGATTTTGATAAGGGTAAATTTGACATTGAACTTAAATGGATTTTCAAACCTTAGTATAAGTTCAGCAGAAGCTTGGTATGAGTGTGCACTGCAGGCACGGTGTTGCACTTTTAAACTTCCTTGCGCATACCCAGAACAGTTCACACCATGTGCTTGTCTTACTCAGTTTGACTACTTCCAAATCCAGAGCTGCAGGACGTGTGTTTAAACACATACACACACACACATACACACACACGCATGCACACACGCACAGCTGTTTCGTCTTAGCTCAAACAGTTGTTTCTTTTTCAGTCTGGGCAAATTTGGCTCAAGGAACGGTTATCTTTTGGCACCCGGTTGCTTGTTTTGGGCACTCTTAGTCCTGTTGCAGGTATCAGACAGGGTTCTGGAGCACAAACAGTCTCAGGCAATCAGATTCTGTTCTTTCATTTCTGTCTTAGAATTGAAGAGACGTGGCGATTGTGGCAGAAGTTTCTGGATGACTTTTCTCGTTTTGAAGATTGGCTGAAATGCTCGGAAAGGGTAGCTGCCTTCCCCAGCTCTTCTGGGGTGCTCTATACAGTTGCCAAGGACGAACTAAAGAAATTTGAGGTGATTTTCAAATATTTCATCTTTATTTTGCTACGAGAGTAGCCAGCTGGTAGTTGGTGTCCCAAGACCTAAACAAGCTGTTCACCCACATATTATTTGTTCAAACAGCTAGGTGATAACTTTCTGGCCATCTTTATTATTACCTCATAAGTAGGCAAAGAAGAAGAGAAAGGAAGTTTTTACTTTAAGATTGTCAAGAATTACAAATAAAGTAGTAATGCTCTTCATTACGTTATAGAATTATTCAATTCTGTTAGAAAACACGAATCATGATTCTCCCCAAAAGATCTTGGCATTCTTTTGATTTCATAATTTTTTACAGTCAACCTTCTAAGATTCAGATATGATGGTTTTCCATACCAAAAAAAAAAAATGGTCATGAAGAACCTAGGGGCAAGACAGGAACAAAGACACAGACCTACTAGAGAATGGACTTGAGGACACGGGGAGGGGGAAGGGTAAGCTGGGACAAACTGAGAGAGTGGCATGGACATATATACACTACCAAACGTAAAACAGATAGCTAGTGGGAAGCAGCCGCATAGCACAGGGAGATCAGCTCAGTGCTTTGTGACCACCGAGAGGGGTGGGATAGGGAGGGTGGGAGGGAGGGAGACGCAAGAGGGAAGAGATATGGGGACATATGTATATGTATAACTGATTCACTTTGTTATAAAGCAGAAACTAACACACCATTGTAAAGCAATTATACTCCAATAAAGATGTTTAGAAAAACAAAAACAAAAATATCTGTCTTTCAATGTATTTTCTTGATTTTTTTTTACCTAACTGGAGCATAGATATATATGTATTTTTTAATCATTGATAAAATAGAATTGGCTCCAGAATTGATCAAATATTTTAAATCATAAACCATCTCTAATTATAAATGAAGAGCAGTGCCATTCTTGAGTCACCAAGATTTTTCAATTTTATAGAGACAAAAACAGCAGCAGTATAATCATTTTCATAAACAAAGGAATCATTCAGTAACAGATTATAGTTCCTTGCCATTCTGGGCAGTCTCGAGGCTTGCTCTGTCACTGTGATAGAATGAAATCCCAACTTCTCAGCCTCTCGTTTTCACAGAGGACCTAAAGTAGCCTTAAGCTGACCATTTTTTAATTTGAAGTTTCTTTTCCCATCAATGCCCACTGATCGGCAGTTGTGTTCTCAGATACAATGACAGAGAGCAGTTCTGATGCATGAATCTTACAAAAATCATTCTTGGTTGCTAAGTCTGCCCCAAGCTCCCTGAGATATTTTAAACTAAGACTAAAAAAATCCAACCAAATTCAGCTGGATTTATTTTTACCTTGTGCCGCCAATTAACCAGGCATTTTTTGAGGCCTGTTATGAAGTTTATGAACTAAACATGAAGTTTAGTTTTTGTTCTTGTGGAGTTTAAAATCTACGAGTCGTAGATGGGCAAGTCATGAATCTATAAAAGTGTTCAAATACTATGTGAAATAAATAAAAGTTATTCTGATGTCTGAATATGCACTTATATGTAACTATACCACTAAATTCCAGGGGAAAAAATCCTATCTAAAAGGTTTTCCCTTAGAAAAGTTCTAGTAAAAAGCCACAATAAATTCTGCAGTAGATTTCAGATCATCCCAGTGTGAACCAATGCTAGTGGAAATATTCTTATACTGCATCTTATTACACTCAGCTTCATAAAGGTTAAACCTTCTATAGTTGGCTTACACTACAAAGCAGATTAAGTAAGATCCTTGTTGATGCTATTTTAGACCCTCAGATTTTATGGCAAAGGTTAGCCATGTAGTTAAGCTTATAATGCTATATAGTTATATAGCTAGTTATAATGAATGATTTTATTACTTATCTTTGTAGTTAATTTTCTTAAGAGACAGAAATAAATTACAAAAACAAAATTTTGTTTGAGGGCAGTCTTTACCTGTTCAATTGCACAAATATTGGGGACAGATCTGGGTGTGCTGGGGTACCCAACCATGGTGCCCGCCTTCACGCCAGTGAGAAAACATATTCTGTGACTTCCAGTAATGGCAAAAGCTGAACTTTCCTTACCACTTCCTTTCCTGGGGAAATAATTTAAAGTTTGTAGAATACAAGGTTGGATTTACTCGGATAAAGGCTCTTAAAGCAACTCTCAGAAGGAAAACCATTTCAGAGGCACAAGTGTGGTGGCATGTAAATAGTGTGACGAGCCAAAGGAAGCAAAACTTGGGGATTTAGATGAGTATAGTCCAATCAGTTATATAACTTTCTGTCCAATGCCAGGATGAAAATCAGTCATAAATCATACACATAAGTTTGAAATAAAAAAGCTTCATTTTATTTTGACCAAATGATTCTTATGCTAGGGTTATGCTACATTACAGAGAAAAAGAAGAGAGAGTATTTTACCTGCGGAAACTCTAAGCTGTGCATGGGGTAACCTCCGAAGTAAATAGCGACTACTATGTAAGGTGTCACATCAGCTCTAAAACGCTTTATGAAAACTGAGTCATTCAGGAGGGCAACAGAAAAGAAATAGAGCATGTTCCACACTTTTTTTACTAAGCTGTTTTTCTTAAAAGTTAATAATAGCTTGCATTTAGAAGACCTTCTGCAAAAGGTAGTTTTTTTTTTTAATGGACACCAGAATTGAGGCAATTTCTGGATTTCTTAGGAAATAACATTTTACAAATTAAAGAGACAGTTCTATGATATCTTTTCTCAGTATGGACATCAGAAATTTTGAACATTTGAAACTCACATTTCAGCATACATACATATTTATGTAATCAGTTGGCTTTATGGGAAAGTTTTTTTCAGGCTGTTAATTATTTTAAAAGCTATATTATATATGTGTATGTGTATGTTGTAATGTATATATTATATACATATATGTGTACATGTTATATGTATATGTGTGTATTCTATATATATGTATATATCATGTGTATGTGTGTATGTTCTCTATGTATGTGTATATATTATATATTTATATTGTATATGTATTTGTGTATATACATATATTTATTACTGTTTACCATTTTCTTTCATATTTTTGTTTGATCGACTCCCTTTCCTTAAGCCACACTGATTATATTACTTTACTTTAACAAGTGGAAGTATATGCTGGTTAGAAATTGTCTTTTCCCATTTTGTGGGCAGAGTTGACTTCCTGTTCTGCCTGACATCACAATGTGAAGCCCAGACACCCTTGCTGAGAGCCCTCTGCTGATCTCCCTGTCTGATGTGCCTCTTTGTGGTCTTAGGGTTTCCAGCGACAGGTCCATGAGACCCTGACCCAGCTGGAACTGATTAACAAGCAGTACCGCCGCCTGGCCAGAGAGAACCGCACCGACTCGGCCTGCAGCCTGAAACATATGATCCACGAAGGCAACCAGAGATGGGACAACCTGCAGAAGCGCGTCACCTCCATCTTGCGCAGACTCAAGGTCTATACTATGCCTCCTCTGTAGCCTAGAGGCCCGGAGGACAGGATTGGGCCATTTGTACACCATATTAGGACATAGTCTCAGTGACTTTGTAAGACTGGGATGGCAAGAGATTGAGGTATCCAGCATGAATTTATATGGTAAAAAATTGCAGGGTTCTGGTTGCTCGTTGAGAAAATGACTTTCTAGGAGAACGTTGGAATTGGCAGTTCCATCTCAGCACGTGTTTGTGGACTTTTTCACTTTTATTCTTTTCTTTTCACATCCAGCATTTCATTGGCCAGCGGGAGGAGTTTGAGACTGCACGGGACAGCATCCTGGTGTGGCTGACAGAGATGGATTTGCAACTCACTAACATTGAGCATTTTTCCGAGTGTGATGTTCAAGCTAAAATAAAGCAACTCAAGGTGATAAATTAGGGTTTTTTTTTCAAATTATCAGTGCTAAGAGAGTCTGAAGAGGAAAGGATTTTTTAGATACTTTTGTGAAGAACATACTAAAGAACTGTTCTTTGTTTGTTTTATAAATTTATTTATTTATTTATTTATATTTTTTTATTTTGGGCTGCATCAGATCTTTGTTGCTGCGAGCGGGTTTTCTCTAGTTGCAGCGAGCGGGGGCTACTCTTCATTGCAGTGCACAGGCTCTAGGCACGCAGGCTTCAGTAGTTGTGGCACGTGGGCTCAGTAGTTGTGGTGCATGGGCTTAGCCACTCCATGATCTTCCCAGACCAGGGCTTGAACCCATGTCTCCTGCATTGGCAGGTGAACTCCCAACCACTGCGCCACCAGGGAAGTCCAAAAAATTAGTTCTTCTTGATTGAAAACAAATTCAGAAAATAAGAAAGATATTAAAAATGAAATGAAGAGCATTACCCAGAGATACAACTCCCATTAACATATACACTTTAATTATTAACTTGATCGCCAGGATTGTTGTTTTTAGTTCTTGTTGTTTTTTTCTGATTTGTTTCTAGCACCTTCAAATTGTTTGACTCACATGATCCAGAGCAGTTCAACTTTCTCGTGTTGGGATTTCATTCCACATAGTCTACATTCTTAGGTGCCAAGTTAGTTTTTAAGCATGTTTGGTATGTTTCAGTATGTAACTCAAACACAGTGGCTAGTTAAACATTTTAAATAGGGAGGGATATATATTAGATATAAGGATTCCCTGAAAGGAAGAGTTTAACATCTTGAATAATATGCAATGCAGCTTGTGAAATTTTCCTCCCAAGATAAGATAGGTTTTTTTTAAAGAATAATCCTGGTGCCCATAACTTTAAGGTTGTTATAATAAAACAAGGAAGTTACTTTTAATCAGTGATTCTCAGGATAAAAAAATCATAAAATAGCCCTGGTATTCTGCCCAGCCTCTCTCTCTCCATCCCTCCCTTCGCCTCAATTCTTGCAAGTCATTTTACAGGTAAATCAATATTTAAAAGCTTCATTTTCTACCAAGTGGTAGTTGAATCTTTTCTTTTTGGACTCTGACAGGGTCGTAGCATTTATTAACACCCTCCTTCTCCCTTGGCAGTCTTTTTATTATTGTGCAATTTCAACTATCCCAGAGTTTATTTTTTTTTGGGGGGGGGGGTTGCGTAGGGTCTTAGTTGCAACAGGTGGTCTCCTTGGTTGCGGCTCGCCAGCTCCTTAGTTTTGGCATGCGAACCCTTCGTTGCAGCACGCATGTGGGATCTAGTTCCCTGACCAGGGATCGAACCCAGGTCCCCTGCATTGGGAGCACGGAGTCTTAACCACTGCACCACCAGGGATGTTTCTCCAGAGTTTATTCTTGTGTTGAATTAAAATTTATCCCCTGAAACTTGTCCCCTGTAGCTGAACTGTTTTGAATCATATAGAATGAGTCTAAATAATCCTCCAGAATTACCTGTTTTTCAAATAATTATAATCCTTCCTGCTTATGTCCTGAAACAATTTAAAAAAATCATCTGAGAAGAATTTGTGACATTGTCATTCGGATGGCTTTCCTTCGTCATGTTTGACATGTCAGGAACTCTAAAATTGAAATATCCAGTATAAATCTTTAAAATGCTAAATGTATTTCGGTGGCACTGTATTGCTTACCATTGCTTTTCATCAGGGGCCACTAGTGCTCTCAACTTTATGATGGGTTTGAATGTTTGTTCCTATGGTTCTCTTACCCGCACTGTCTGTGGTGGTAAATTTTATTAGCAAAAGGCACCTCTCTGGTCATGGAATTCTAACAATGCCATTTCTGCCTCCTCTTCTGATTTAAAATTTTTATGTTTTTTGTTTGTTTGTTTGTTTGCGGTACTTGGGCCTCTCACTGTCATGGCCTCTCCTGTTGCGGAGCACAGGCTCCAGATGCGCAGGCTCAGCGGCCGTGGCTCACCGGCCCAGCCGCTCCGTGGCATGTGGGATCTTCCCGGACCGGGGCACAAACCCGTGTCCCCTGCGTCAACAGGCGGACTCTCAACCACTGCGCCACCAGGGAAGCCCAAAATTTTTAAGTTTTACTTTAGAAAGTCATAGCCTCTTGGCTTGTCATTGTCTATGGTAAATTTAATATCCCCTACATGGCTTTTCTAAATATGTATTTTAGAATTACTTCATGTCCAAGTGAGCAATAAAAAATTACATGCAATATGTGCTCCCTAGGCCTTCCAGCAGGAAATCTCATTGAACCACAATAAGATTGAGCAGATAATTGCCCAAGGAGAACAGCTGATAGAAAAGAGTGAACCCCTGGATGCCACGTTCATTGAAGAAGAGCTGGATGAACTCCGACGCTACTGTCAGGAGGTCTTTGGGCGCGTGGAAAGATACCATAAGAAACTGATTCGCCTGCCTGTATGTGACATTGTTTTTTCATTATCATGAAATCTAAAGAGAATTAATAATGTGGACTTAGGTAACATCGTTGAGTGGGCAAGAGCCCGGACTCTGGAGCCAGAGTGCCTGGGTTCCAGCCCCAGCTCTGGCTACGTCACCTTGGGCAAGTTACTTCACGTCACTTGCCTTGGTTTCCTCAGTTGTAAAGCTGATTTAATAACAGTACCTAGCTTGTAGAAAGGACTGCTTTGGGCATGAAATGAGTTAACATATATACATACAAAGAGCTTAGAAGCATACTTGGTACACATCTTCCATGGAAGATAAAGAAGCTTCTGGAAGAAACAAGGGAATGAAAGTGAGCATTGTAAACAGTGGCTCAATTGATTAAGTTGTTTAGTTGAATTTCTTTTTTTTCTTCCATTTCCCTAGTTGCTACCATAATCACATCTCATTGTCAAGATGCTATTATTAGAATATTTGGAATCTTCTGTGATAAAATATATTTTGTATCTGCAATATAAGGTATAAAAGGACCAGCTAAGGTTTTATTAGTAATTCCCTTTTGTTCCTGATATGTGCCATTCTGTACTTACTGTGTTGCAGATTAGGTACTAGGTTGCCTTTATTTACATTATCTTATTTAATCTTATATCAATTCTTTGAAGTAGGTCAATATTATTTCCCTTTTTCCATGATAAAACTGAGAATTTACTAGATTAATGTATAAGACATTTTAAAAAGTTATCAGAAGATACTTATTTATTTGATGATAGGAAGTTTAAAATTACCCCCAGCAAGGTAGGAGTGTGGTCCCGATAAGCTTGAGTGCTGAGATTTGGTGAAAGGCAGAGCACAGAGTGGGAAGGGGGTCAGCTGAGCGCTGCTGTAACAGGGCTGGCTTGACTGCGTTTCCAGCTCCCAGATGACGAGCACGACCTCTCTGACCGGGAGCTGGAGCTGGAGGAGACTGCAGCTCTGTCGGACCTCCACTGGCGCGACACCTCCGCGGACAGCGCGCCCTCCCCCCAGCCCGCCTCCAACCCCTCCCTCTCACTCGCCCAGCCCCTCCAGGGCGAGAGGTCCGGGCGAGACACCCCCGCCAGTGTGGACTCCATCCCTCTGGAGTGGGACCATGACTATGACCTCAGTCGTGACCTAGAGTCTGCTGTGTCCAGAACTCTGCCCTCTGAGGACGAAGAGGGTCAGGAAGATAAAGATTTCTACCTCAGGGGAGCTGTTGGTCTGTCAGGTAAGAAAGAGCTCCTCCTATGTGCTAGCTTGAAAGAAAATGAAAAAGAGTGGATACTGTACCAGAAATCCGTTCGCTGAGCAGAATCATCTGCCTTCTCCCATTAGGGGAACTTATACACAAACGAATAATTGGATATTAACATGATTCGCAAATATAAAATTGGCGTTGTGGCCACTGATGTATCCCACATATACCTATGTTCTTACTACACGACAAGCACTTTATAAGTACTGGAAATACACAGTTCCTTTTCTTCTCAAAGAGCTCACACTCTAGTGTGGAACACAGACAAGAAACGGCTGTGTGAAATGTTTGGTACTAGGATAGCAGCGTACACATGGTGGTGTAGAAGCACAGCCCAGGGATGACTAAGCTGGCGCTTTGAGGAGAGGCTTCAGGGAAGAGACTTGAGCTGAGACCTGAAGGATGCATAGGAGTTGGTCAGGAGGACACAGCAATGTTCAGAGCAAGAAAGGAAAGCATGCCCATCTCGGATTTATGATTAGCCTCAGCGCTTTTGGTCACCTGGAGTTTGTCCAGAATGACAAGGCTGTATGTAGACTGGGAGGAATGGAATGAACAAAGAGGAGGTGGAAAGGCAAACCAGGACCTGGTCATAAAGCAACCTGTTCATCATGGAAAGGAGTTTGGTTTTTGTCATGAAGGCCATGGAGAGCCACAGCAGGGCTCTAAGGAGGGAGGCAATGTGGTCAAATGCATATTTTCTTTTTTTTTGGTTAATAAATTTATTTATTTTATTTATTTATTTTTGGCTGTGTTGGGTCTTCGTGGCTATGTGCGGGCTTTCTCTAGTTGCAGAGAGCAGGGGCTACTCTTCGTCGTGGTGCACGGGCTTCTCATTGCAGTGGCTTCTCTTGTTGCAGAGCATGGGCTCTAGGCGCATGGGCTTCAGTAGTTGTGGCACGCCACCTTAGCAGTTGTGGCGCACGGGCTTAGTTGCTCCGCGGCATGTGGGATCTTCCCTGGCCAGGGATCGAACCTATGTCCCCTGCATTGGCAGGTGGATTCTTAACCACTGCGCCACCAGGAAAGTCCCGATGCATATTTTCAAAGAACTTGTCTCAATACTATCTAGAGAAGGGCACATTGAAAGAGAGTCCAAAAGGAATTGTTTTACAATCCAGGACACAGATATGATGGTGGCCTGAACTAAGGAAGCAGCACTGGGAATAGAAAGAATGGAAGAGCTATGAGAAATCATAAGACAGCTACTCCGTGACTGATGGTTGATTGAATTGGGATTGAAGTGACTTTCTGGCTTGGGCATCTTGGTGAAAGATGCAGGTGGTCCTAGGCTCTGAGGACCATGAGCAGGAGAGAATGTTCTGGGTGTCTGTGGAGCCACGGGGGCAGGGCAGTGAAAAAGGGGGAGGTGATGAGTTCCTCTGTGCACATCCTGAACTTGAGATGCTGTAGACTATCCCAAGGGGAAAAGCCAGCAGTCGATGGATGCATGGATCTGAATTTCAGGAACCGGAAATGCCAATTAGGTAGTTTTCCACATAGTGGTCACCAAGGGAAGGAAGGAGATCGCACAGGAAGAGTGTATGAAGGGATACAAGAAGTATGAGACTTCAGGAAACACATATAGTGAAGGGATGGACGGAGGAAGAGGAGCATTGTAAGGAAGGTGAGTCAAAATAGAATAAATAATCAAGAGGCCAATTTGTAGCACCTGTAAACGCATCTCACACATTCTCTAAAAGAGAATTTCTGCTTGTTTCTGATGGCTTACATTTGGATTCCCAAGGGTATGACACTGTCTAAAAGGAAAACGATTTCTCTCGTTTCTATTTTGTTTTTATGGTACAACCTCATAGTTAGGCATTTTGCATCTAAAGCAGAACTGTCCAATATGTAGCCCTCAGCCACATGTGACAGCTGATCACTGAAATGTGACCGTGCAGACTGAGATTTGCTGTGTCAAATGAACTTAACGAATACACAAAATTCAAAAACTTAGCACAAAGGCAAGCATGTAAAATATGCATAATACTATTTATGTTGATTACATGTTAGAATTAGGGTATATTGGTTTAGTAAAATTAAGTATTAAAATTATTTTCATCCTTTTCTCATTACTTTTTCATTGTGGCCCTTAGACTCTTTAAAATAATATACGTGGCTCATGTTATTTCTATTGGACAGCGCTGCTCTAGAACCTGACTGTCTTGGTTGAAATCCCAGTTATGCCACTACTAGCTGTTGAAACTTGGATGAGTAACTTCATTCCCCTGAACCTCAGTTTTCTCATCAATAAAATGAGAATAACACTTCCATGCACCCTGCAGGGTTTCTGTGAGGATAAATGAGTGCTTAGAACAGCACCTGGCTCATAAAACACTCAATCCACGTGAGCCCTTATAATGATTTGTCTCAGGAACCCTTTGGTGATCGTACTCAGACTTCTCTATATGTTCAAGAGTTATCTGCCGAGGATGACTAACTTCCTCTTTTTCTCCCTAAGAAAGTTATTTTCCTGCCATCAGGGAATCAAGGTTTCCAGACCTTAGCTGTCAACTTAGACTGTGCTCTTTTTGCAGATGTAACGATTCCTGCAAGTCCCGAGGCCTATGTTAAACTCACAGAAAGTGCAATCAGAAATCCCTCTGGTAGGCACCAAAAGCCAAAGTGCACCTCTCTCCCTCACCTGTAACAAGCCTCCTCCTCTCCCAGCACATCTACTGTACCTCTCACAGCTCTGTGCCCAAAGCATGTTAAGGCAGAACTTCCTCTCTGACTGCCGTCTCAGAAACGAAACCCAAAACACTTGGTGGATCAACACCAAGAATAAGATTCCAATAATCAAGGGCAATAAAGCAACTGCTCAACTTGCTAAATGGTAATCACTCAGTAAGTGTGGACCTATGATGCCCATTAATGGCAGAAAATAGGAGATGGAAACACTAGTCTTAGCACTGGTGCTTTAGTGCCCTGCTTGGTTGTAGCAGGTCTGGCCGCGTGACTTCGAGGAGGGCTTACAGACCCACCTCTGGCTGAGGAATCAGGGCTCAAGGATCTGGTCCCCAGTCCACCAGCCTATACATGGGACCTCAGGCCCACCATTCATCCTCCTGGTCTCAGGGGTCCCATATAAGACAAGGGGTAAAATCAGATATTCAGCTCTAAAAAATTATACTTTTTTTTTTTTTTTTTTTTGCGGTACGCAGGCCTCTCACTGTTGTGGCCTCTCCCATTGCGGAGCACAGGCTCCGGACGTGCAGGCTCAGCGGCCATGGCTCACGGGCCCAGCCGCTCCATGGCATGTGGGATCTTCCCGGACCGGAGCACGAACACGCGTCCCCTGCATCAGCAGGTGGACTCTCAACCACTGCGCCACCAGGGCAGCCCAAAAATTATACTTTTAGTTTAATAAGTCTTACTTCCCCATAAAGCAATTTGACATGAGAATGTATTCCACAGTATCTTAAAGACTTCGATTTTCAAAAAAAAAAAAAAAAAAAAAAGAATTAGATTTTCCTTTCAGGACAGAGCTACTCCTGAAACAAGAAGGCTTAAAGAAAGGAAAATGGAACTCGTTTTGCTTAATGTTGCTCTAGACAAACTGTAGCTCAGGGTCAGTAATTTGGAGGACATTGGAGCGAATAGGGTTTGACCACAGTGATAGGATATTGAATCGTGAGTTTATGAGTTTACACTTTGGTTTTTGCAGAAAAGCAAAAGGACAGGAAGTAAGGTAGCATTACTGAAATGGTTACTGCCTGAGTGATTCCCAGTGAGAAACCTCTTCCAGGTGTATTTAGAAGGTCTTTTTTCCAAAAAAGAATTAATAAAGCTTACTAATATTTATTCTGCTTTCACCCTGTGCTAGCTTCACTCTGATGATCAATGTTCTTGTTGAATTCAAAGACTGTAATACACACACACACAATAATTTTGCAAAAGGATGTCACATCTCTCAAAGGAGATGAGCTAGAAGTTCTAAGCTGTGAGTGAGAACATACCTGGATGGAAATGTAAAATCTTAGCTTTCTCCTGATTTTGTTTCAGGTTTGAAACAAAAGCAAGCCATTGCTAGTTTGGTACCTCCACACATAACCCATCCTGAGCTAGTCTTTTCTTGGTTCACTTGAAGTCCCACCTTAAGTGAATGATGCAGCCACCTGGGACTTCAGAGGCACTGTCTTCTACTGAGATGCAGAAAGGAAGATTAGAGGGTGTGTCTTTTTCTGTTTGATAAGTGACTGCAGAGGGAGCCTGAGATGTAACTGCCTCCTAGTTACTGGGGAGCGGAAGCCACCACCTGAGGTCTTTAGAAAGCTTACAACACGCAATTTTCAGGGGATGAGCCGGAAGAGGGAGCGGAAGCGCAGGCTGTTAGAACCCACCACAGGCCCCTTTTGCAACACCCAGTCTGCTTGGACCTTGGTCAAGCACATTCATTGGTCTGGTAATTCAAACTCCTAACCCAACAACATGTCGGTACTAAATGTGCTTTATGGTTACCCGCACACGTACCATCTCTCTACTGCCTTAGCTGTAGAATTTCTTAACCATCTCCTTGAATGTCAAGCTTGTAAAGATTCTTACGGTCGTCACTGCAGGGGATCCTAGCACCTTGGAGTCACAGATCCAACAACTGGGCAAAGCCCTGGATGACAGCCACTTTCAGATGCAGCAAATGGAGAATATCATCCACAGCAAAACTCCCACAGGACCAGAGCTAGACTCCAGCTACAGAGGCTATGTGAGTATCTGGACCCTCGTGATCCTGACACATACCTGGTAATCACAAGCGTGTGACAAAGAACAGTCCATCTGTGGCACAAGGGTTGTGTCAGCTCTCCATGTACCAAGCTGCCCTTGAAGTCATGTGTGTGCAAAACAAAGCCCTGTTAGTCGATTACCTTTTGAGCAAAACTGGTCTGTGCTCAGACCCACTGATCTACCCTAATGACCAGGCTGGTCCTTTACACTGAGAACTGAGTGAAATCCATTTCATTGAAAGCAACAAAATGCTTTGGCTCTGGAAAGTGATTAGGCATTTTTCCAAATTCAGCTAATGATTTTCTGACCAAGGATATCCTTGGAGCAGCAGATTTTAGCTGGTAGATTACTAACACGGAATTGTTTTAGTTCTTTTCCTAGGTGTCTTGATTCACTTGATGATCTTGGGACTTTTTTAATGCTCTGTTATTTGTATGTTCATTCTGGAGAAAACAGTTCTGACTAACAAGAGAGATTTGGGGAAAAGATGGCAAGAGATTGTGTGTATTACCAGTTCCATTTTCGAAGCTTTTTGTAAAGTAATAACTTCATTTGCTCTGCCTAGGTTACTGAACGAATAACTTTTCCCAGAGAATTACCTGTTTTCCTACACATACTTAGGCAAGAGGATTTGAAAGTAAATCTCTTCTATGCCTCATGTCATTTCTTTTCATACCCAAAAGACCGCTTCGTAAAAGGAAAGAAAAATTAATTTCCCTAAGCCTAATGACAACACCCACGTACTGCTTTTTTGAAACCAGGAGAGAGAACCGTTCTAGTTATATATGCTAACATTAATATCCTCACAATCACAGAAGACTAATTAATCATGAGCTTACTTCCTGTCCAGTTTGGCCTATTATACTGACTTCTATCATAGTGAAACCTCTTTTTTAAAAATATAATTTCACAATGAGCATGCTGACATCACTGAGGTTATACTTAACACCAATCAAAAGCAATCAAAGTAACTTAATAGCAATGTAATTTGTTAAAGGCTTTGAAAGAAAACGTTCTGATCAGTATAGCAGGAGCGTTTTGAAATGATTTGTTCTTTTAAGCTTTGAATACTGTGCATGATATTAAACACGGAGTTGGAAGCTTTCCTTTTGAAGTTAGAATTTATTCCTTTAGTATCTATTAACCATTGCTTAAATTTTCTCATGAAACAGCTGGCTTTAATATTGTTTTATTCTTGTAAGTATTTTAATTATTTAATACAAATAAATGTCCCTTTGAGATTTGTGGTAATATTACTCTTCCCATCCTTCAGTTGAAGAAACAGGGAGCAGCTTGCCAAAAACTATATATTGTATTGCCAGCTGAGGGCTCTGAGTGTTAAATCCCAGATCGGTTTAGTCTGTTTTGATTCATAAATTTTAAAAGAAATTTTGAAGACTTATGCAAAACCACGTGTGCCAAGTATATCTTCAAGGCATTGCTTTATGTAAATATGAATGTGTCACGTGTTTAAGAAGCATGTTTTTGAACTTGACTTTTTTGTTTTCAGCAGAGCGGCTTACTCTTTATAGAGAAGTAGCACACAGCTACTGCCCTTTTTGAGGAACTCCAAGATATTTTCTCCGGGAGTTCTTGCACTCATGACAATTTGAGTATTTCGTGACGGGGGGCCTCTTTTCTGTATCTAAACAGATGAAACTGCTGGGTGAATGCAGCGGCAGTATAGACTCAGTGAAAAGACTGGAACACAAACTGACAGAGGAAGAGGAGCATTTTCCTGGCTTTGTCAACCTGAATAGCACCGAAACCCAAACAGCTGGTGAGTGGGTTGTTCTCAGTTCAAGACAGAGTGAAATAGAAGATCTCGAAGCACCTCGTTGCCCCCGAGTTCCACTGTGCCGCTGACCTCATTCTTCACTGGTCTATCCTGAGAACTTTCCTCCATGTTACAGTGATCTCTGGGGACAGAGGGGGAGGTGAAAATAATCACAGTGGGTTTTTTCCCATGTCCCATGTATTTTAAGGCACCGTCTCTAACCACTAGTCAGGAACCTTCTGTGTGTGCTCTGTACACACTCTCAGAGCTTTCCTGCAGAAGGAAACCAAGAGTTGAACGTTACCTTCACCCACTTTCATGCTTATTACTTCATAAAGCTCCTTACGATGTTAAATCTTATGTAGTTAATATCTTTTCTCCATTATCATTAAAAATGCAGATAGGAAAAACACATAGCCACCATACTGTTATTTACAGCTGACAACAACAGAAATGCCCAGAGGCATTACTTTCTTTCTGTTGCTGTTTTAAAGTTAGCCACCCATGTAGGTTTCAAACATTTCCTAAACGTTCTCGGTGGAGGACGATCCCTCGCTATCCTGCGCGTGTGCTGTCTTGCCAGGTGTGATTGACCGCTGGGAGCTCCTCCAGGCGCAGGCCCTGAGCAAGGAGCTGAGGATGAAACAGAATCCCCAGAGGCGGCAGCAGTTTCACTCGGACCTGAACCGCGTTCTGACCTGGCTGCAGGAGACGGAGGAGGACCTGGAACAGCTTCAGCGCCTGCAGCGCAGCACCGATATCCAGCCCATCGCGCTCCAGATCAAAAAGCTCAAGGTAGCTACCCTTGGCCTTTCCTGCAGCGCCAGACAGAAAGCTGCCACGTGGCATGGCCGGTCAGATGAAACCACTAGCCCTGGCCTGTTGTGCAGTCACACAGCAGCGGGGGGAATGGTCAGCACAAACGGACACGAATGCTTCCCCAGCCACCCCAGATCAGAGTGTTTATAGGAAGGCTTGGAAGGGTGGAGAGCTGGACTGCGTTGCAGAACCAGCCCCATGACAATAATCATGATTTAATGAATTGGTGGCTAAGAAATGCCCAATTAAAGTTTCATGAAACATCCAGGTACCTCTGGGATCTAACTGACCTCTTTTAAAGGAAATACAGCTATGTCCAGGGTCCTACAAGTCTGTATCTAGAGCTGGAGAGGAGTCCTCTCCCAGATCCTATACGTGTGAGTTTATGGAGACCTAAGGAAGTCACTTGACATTCTGGAATCAGCAGAACTTCTGAAATAGATTATAATAGTGGCAGAAGCAATTTTCAGTGACATGAATCCAAGCAAACAAAACCCGTGGAGTAATTGCAGTGAAACACCTGACGTTTACATTTGATTTTGACCTGGATGGGTGTAGTGCACAAGATAACCTCTTTTAACTCCCTCTCTAGATCTTAAAAATCCTTCTCAGCCCAGCTATTGAAGTGCATTGATATGTGGAGACTTCTGTAAGCATACTGTGGATGGAGAGCTCAGTTTCTTCTTAATAGCTCTCTTGGTCCTGCCTTTTTGTTTGGAGAACGTCAAGCTGTGCTCTTCCTCAGAAGAGGAGGGCTACTGGGCCGTCCAGGCTCAAGGATTAACTGCCTTTGTTTCTCCCTGGTTTCTCTGTATGCTGTTTCTTTTGGGGTGCTGTATTTCTGGCTAGTTTTAGTTGTTTTGTTTTAAATTTTCAAACAGTGAAATGAGTCTTCCCCACAGATGCTCAAACTTCTTATAGAGTAGCCTCTGCACCAGCTCCATCAATTTCAGGATGAAGGATGCAATTTACATGATCTGGATTGCAAAATGCTCTTTTCTCTAGAGGACTTCCATTACTTTAGTTTCTCTCCAGGAAAATGTAAGGCAGTGTTGCATTATAACCAATTCCAAATAAGTTGATGAAACAAACACTGGCCAGAGTCTGAGACCTAAGTGAGATGAGAGTGGAAAAACGAGACCTTGAAAGTCAGCCTGTGTGATAAGAAAAAGCCACCCTCCTCGGCACCGCTTCTCCATCTTTCCTGTCTGTTTTCTGAGAATAAATCTGTGGAATAACCTAGTACTTTCTACAACATTTCCTGATTTTATACTGTCCTTGTGGTTGAATCTACATTATGGGATGTTAAGAACCCATTGAAAAGTGCAAATTTAAGACAAGTTGGAAACATAACAGAAATGGTGAGAAATTATAAGAACATGTTGCCTGAGTAGATGTGATTTGTAGGATCACTGACCCTACCTTGATCTGGGAATATTTAAACAGTACCCCGATATTCAATTATTAATACATACACTTGTACTTAAATTCTTGAAATTTAGTTCTAGATTTTGGGGAAATGCACACAGTAAAAAAATCAGTCACCTGTTTTTTTGTGAAACTAAACGAAATTGCTTAGCTGATGAAATACAATTCATTCTCTTTACCATCACAAAAATCTGGCCTCTGACAGAGGCAATGTTCTCAGCCTGTGGGCCACTAACCCTCGGTGGCCTGTGGAGTCAGAACAGCTGGAGGCCAGGGCCTGGGAATCTGCTTTCTTATCAAGCTTCCCATTTCATGCCTATGCACACAACGTTGAGACCAGTTTGGGTTGGGCTTGGTTTGGTTTGGTCTGTTGTTGAGCTCCCATGCTGGGAATATGGGTGTTAATCATACTCCTTAGTTCACTCCCCAGGGTCATCATTGCTTCCTGCAAAGCTCCCCTTAATTTTATTTATCTATCCTTTTTCCCCCACTGTTTCTTAATCCCAATTCCTCAAACCCATGGCAACCATTCTGAAATTTTAACACATATTCTTTTTTCATATATATTCATGAGAAATGTGGCTTTGTGTGTGTGCACATGTATTTTAAATTATATCAATGCTGTTCTGTCACCCATATAAATCTGTTTCTCTTTCCCTTTATACCATATTTTCTGAAGATTGATTCGCATCGTCAAGTATACATCTGATCCATCCCTTTTAACTACAGTGTGGTTCCCAATGGTGTGCACCCACTGTATCTCATCTAGCCATCCTGCTAAGGCCAGTGTTAATTAATGGATCTTTGAATTTGGGTGAAGCATTTCCAAAGGTCTTAGACTATTTTTCTTTAGTATTTTATTGTGATTTTCCTTGTTTGATTGTTCTCCTTTCTCTTTGCAGGAGCTCCAGAAAGCTGTGGACCACCACAAGGCCATCATCCTCTCCATCAATCTGTGCAGCTCCGAGTTCACTCAGACGAGCAGTGAGGAGAGCCAGGATCTGCAGGGTCGCTTGTCCCAGATGAATGGCCGCTGGGACCGCGTGTGCTCCCTGCTGGAGGAATGGCGGGGCCTTCTCCAGGACGCACTGATGCAGTGTCAGGTCTGTGGGGCTTTGGGCCGGCCATGCTCTGAAGTCAAACATTTCCAGTGTAGCTGAGTCTGTGACTTGATTTATCAAGATCACTAGGGGGGATGCAGTTACCCTCCAAAGTCAGTAGTTGAGTGAGATCACTTTGTGCCCAAAGTTTTCATTTTACTGGAGAATTTGTACATGTGACCAGGAGTTCAAAGACCCCACTTCTTTACAGCTAACAAGAGACTATTCCCACACATTTATCTCAGCCTCACCATTCCTCCTTCGACTCATTCTTTATTCATTCCACAGGTATTTTCTGAGCACATAGAAAGACATTTCTTGGACATCCAAGTGAGCGTTACAAATATTTACTCATCCATTCAGACCACAATTATTTGCCAGGTGTTTACAGTCTGACAGATACTGCACTAAGCAGGCAGGATACAGCCCAGCCTCTGCTTTTGTTGGGGAAGACAGACAATGAAAATGCAAATAAATGTTTAACCAAGCTACTTACAGATGTTGATGATAAGAGTAACCGAAAAAAGCACTTTGGGAAGGTGATTGGGGAAGTTCTGTGCATGTTTGAGCTGATTCTTGGAAAGATGTTGCCATGAAGGAGGTCAAGCAGATGGCAAGTCCCAGAAGCAGGCAAGGGCTTAGTGTCTTCAAAGACAGAGAAAGGCCAGTGTGATCAGAGAGTAGTCAGAGAGGAAGGAAGGGATGAGAAAGATCTGGGAGGTGGTCAGGAAGCAGATTATGCAGGGCTTTGTGAGTCCTGGCCAGGAGTTTTGGGTTATAATCTGAGCAGGATGGGAAGCCTGTTTCCCAGGATTATAGGTGCCCCAGGAGTGATAATAGCAACTTGAAAGCAGGTACCCAAGCTGTGGTTTCACCCCTGCACTGCCTCCCAGTACAGCGCCTCCCACGTTGGAGATCTTCTGTAACTATACCTTGAATAAATGAACACATGGACGCATGGAGAGATGGGATTGAATTTAGGCCTTCAAAGATGGGAAGATTGTTTTTTTTTTTTTGGCAGTACGCGGGCCTCTCACTGTTGTGGCCTCTCCCGTTGCGGAGCACAGGCTCCGGACGCGCAGGCTCAGCGGCCATGGCTCACGGGCCCAGCCGCTCCGTGGCATGTGGGATCTTCCCGGACCGGGGCACGAACCTGTGTCCCCTGCATCGGCAGGCGGACTCCCAACCACTGCGCCACCAGGGAAGCCCAAAGATGGGAAGATTTTAATACAGGAGGAAGATACAAGAGCAGAGCTGCTTCCCTCTACATAATATTATAGCCCTAGACATTAAACATTTTGATGCCAATTTTCCTTATGTCTAATTTTTCCCTCGAGTAATAAATTAGATGCTTTTGGTAAGAACATGAACTCAGATAATTACGACAGCTCTAGCGCCTTCCTTAGAAAGGAGTTGTGTATAAGATCTTAAAACCAACGGTAGGAATTGTAAAGCATGGATATTTAAGCTCTGAGGGAAAGAAAAATATCTCATTCAAAATGATTTTATACTCCATGTTTTTTTTAGGATTTCCATGAAATGAGTCACGGTTTGCTTCTTATGCTTGAGAACATTGACAGAAGGAAAAATGAAATTGTGCCGGTTGATTCTAACCTTGATGCAGAGATACTTCAGGACCATCTCAAACAGCTTACGGTAAGATGTGTGGACTTGGACGGCGTCTGGTTATGTTATAGTTGGTACTACTTATTTACTTTTTACATTATAATCTCTTAGTCCTTCTTTACCCCTCACGATTTCCCATCTCTGTGAAGCAAACATGTACATAGAAGATGATATCTATTAGCTTTAGAATCTGGTTCTAAAGCCATTCCTCATCTAAAAATCTCGGACGGTCTTCATCTTAATTAGCTTGTTTTTATCAAGGCAGCTCTTTGGCACCTTACATTTGTTTTTAATTTAAACTGTATGTGTTGAATCTACGTCCCAAGAATATATTGGGTGGCTGATAATTAAAGGAATTAGAGACCGTTAAGACTTCTTAAGAAGAATTAAGTATACGGATTCAACACTGACCTTAGCACCAAGTTTTCTGAAAGCTAAGACAACAAGGGAAACATGATAAGTTAAATGATTTTTATTACCTGACAAAAAGGAAACAAACCAATTCTCAAGGAGCAAGAAACTTTTTCTAGTATTAAATTCGAAAGGAAATTTACAGGATTTCTGTACAGATTCTTATAAAAAGAACTTTGGACAATATAATGTACAGTGTACTTAAGTGATTTTATAGAAGATAAAGAAGCATATTTGAGTTCCATTAGGAGAAAATGATTTGCATTTTGTCACTTTCTGTATTTTTAAAATGCTGTTTCTTAACATTTAGCACTCGCACAAACCTAACAGAATTGTCAGCTTTTAGTTCAGTATCATAAAGGTCTTAGAAACCAGGAGGAAATAGCTATGCAGCTGCATTTTTACTAGACGTTTGACCTCAGACCTTAAGTTGTGAGTGATGAATCACCCATATATCTTTTAAAAAATCTTGAATAGATATCTGAGTATACCTCCGCATACTTGAGTTTTTCTATATTTATATGTTAATGTTTTACTTCTCTTTTTAAAAGAATAGTTTATGTCTCATTTGCATAACACTTTATATTTTAAATACTTTAACATACATTCACCAGTTTGAACCTTCCAGTAATACTTACTGTGGACCCGGCAGGAATTAACATCATCATTTTACCAAATGAGAAAACTGAGATCAGAAAGATTCAGGGGTCTTATAGGATACATTTTGGCAGAGGCAGGATTAGAACAGAGGTCCCTGATTCCCAAATGTCATGGGTTGCTGTATCTGTCCTTTTGTGAGCACAGCATTCTGATGCTCAGGTCTAATTGTCCACTAAGTTAAAGTGATGTCATTGTGCACCTTTAGAACTTTCTCGAATTATTGAAAATTCTTAGAAAAATATTTCTTATGATATTCATAGCAAATAAGGCATGAGCTGTTGGAATCCCAACTCAAAGTGGCCTCACTGCAAGACATGTCTCGCCAACTACTGGTGAATGCTGAGGGCACAGACTGTTTAGAAGCCAAAGAAAAAGTGCATGTGATTGGAAATCGGCTCAAACTTCTCTTGAAGGAGGTCAGTCATCATATCAAGGAGCTGGAGAAGTTATTAGACATGTCAAGCAGTCAGCAGGTAAGCTCTCAACAGACATCATTGTGTAGCATGTCCTACAGGAGACCAAGCAAGCATCATCTTTATCCATTTTAGAGACTCTGAATGTAGTACTTGTGAGACTAGAGTGTCCCCTCTCAATCACTGCTCTTATAAGTCTGGCTCAAAATAAAAAAGTAACTCAAAAACTTTTATAATAGGACACTACTTTTGATTCTGTTACATCCAAAAAACCTCTTGTAATTGTTACTGCTAACCCTATTACCACCACTACTGTGGCATTTTATTCTACCCAGTTTATTTAAGAATTCATGTGCTTTCAGTAACACTGCGAGAGTAGGTCACAACCAATTGTTGCACATGAGTTTCATATTCAAACCTTAGAAGGTATGAACTCTCCTTAGCTGGCAGTTAAATCATACAAAATGTTCAATGTTCACTTTTATTTGTTTATTATTTATTTTTAAAGTTACTGCATCGTGGTAATATTGTTGGTTTTAAGAAATGCATTTGCAGGTAAGACTTCAAACATTCAATTGTGAAATCCTATTGTGAACCCACAAACATGTTGCAGGCAAAAGAACCACCTACTCACAATAATAGCGGTGCCAGCAACAATACAGTTTCTCTGATGCTAAAAGGCACGCTCCTGGGTGACTGACAATCTTTTGTTTCTAACCCAAATGATTTGGTTTCTCTCTGGCCTGAGCACCCTGCAGCTGTAAGGCAGATTCCTTTACCCCCTTCACTTCAACCCATTCTCCCGTCCATGTCACTAAGAAATAATAAAGCTCCAAGCGGCCCAGTAATAACAAAGCTCCACCTGTATTTTCCAGAAGGCCCAAACTCACAACCAGGAAAGCCCAACACACTAGAAGCATTAGGTTCTGTTCTTCCTGCGGTCATCTGATTCTGTTTTTCCCAGGAAATGGGTTGAGGGATAGATAGGGATGGGGTGGGAAGTACTTGCAGATCACAAAGCCATCGTGGCTCTGGGACATGGAATCATTAAGAGAATCTATTTCCCACGTAGGATTTGTCTTCCTGGTCTTCTGCTGATGAACTGGACACCTCAGGATCTGTGAGTCCTACATCAGGACGAAGTAGCCCAAACAGGCAGAAAACGGTAACTTTCCACTGGTCATTTTCAGTTGGCCCATGGGAGGGACCAGTGGAGCGTGACAGTCTTGGTACCTCACGCAGGGTCCACGGGCTCTCCCCTTGCAAAGCAGGAGTCCCCGTACAACGTGGGGTTGTCACACAGTGACGCAGAGAAGCTCTGTTTCCTCAGCCCTGCCTCAAACCCTCCCCACATGCACTCAGGAATGGAAAGAGCAGTTCTGTTTTTCAAAAGAATCAGGTCAACGTTTGGTTGGTATGCAGGGAGGCAGATTATTTTTCTTGCTCACAGGACCATCTCTAGAGCAGTGCTCCCTTGTCCCTTTAGGGGCCCCTCCCTTCAAACCACCTCCGCCACAGTCCACTCAAAAAAAAGTAGGCTCCACTTAAAAGGGTGCCTCAGCCAGAGGTGGACAAAACTGTGAGCATCTCATGAGAGCATTGAGTTTATAAGACAAATGGAGGTTCTGTTGACCCTCAAGCAAAGAAGTTCCTGAAGGTGGTCTTGAAGGTTTTCGGTGATCATATTGCCCCCAGAGTGGCAACAACTCCAGCTGACTCACCCACAAGGCCTGTCGGGGGGCTGTCTCACTGGCACACAATGAGGAGAAAAAGACCAACTTGACCCCTGCTACCCTCTCTACCTTGATTTCTCTGTGTAATTAGAAGCTTGTTTTTTGTTTTGTTACTTTTTTTGGTCTGGCTTTATGATTATATTCATTTTTATTATCATTCCATTTTCCTTAGTTTTTAGAAGTATTGGTTTCATTTGTACTTTTTTTGTTATAAACACTTAAGTTCTATGCTGATAAATGTTATTATCTTTTTAGGATTGTTTTTTACTACATTCGCTAGTTTCCTATAGATCCTAGTTTAAGAATGTGAAGGAATACTGGCTTTTCGAGTCAAATTTTAGGCTTTATTTAACTTGAGTACTTAACTTGTTGGGTCTTCATCACTCTACACAGAATAATCTCACTCTGCCATTATTTTTAATCTACCAAGAATTTTAATATTGTTCTAGAAGATGAAAAATATGTAAGGTATATTTGAAATACATGGCACGGCGTATTGAATTTTAGATTTATTATAAGTAAATATACAGAGATCTTTGGCTAGTGTGGAGTCATTTGTGTTTCTACCATGAAAAGTGAGGGAAATATACCCATTGTGGTGTGAATGCCCAAACCGCCATGTTTCTTCAATGATGAATAATATAGATGTAAATTGATTTCACTTCTTCAACAAAAGAAAAGCCAGTTTCCTTGATTCATGGGTACTGATCATTTCATTTGATTTGTATTTCCTTTGCTGAACTTTTAGTTTAATTTTCATCAGTAGCTTGTCTTTATTTGCCTGGACTGAACATTCTTCTTTCTTTACCCCTGTTCATTGCAAACAGCCACGAGGCAAATGTAGTCTCTCACAGCCTGGACCCTCTGTCAACAGTCCACATAGCAGGTACCTTATTCTCCTGGTTTCCACACTGTTCTAGAACTCCAAGAGGATGATGAAAATTGTCCAGAATTTACGTAGACCTGTATCTGGTCTTCCTCAGGGTAGTTGAGAAACTACTCATTTCAGTCCACACCCTTGCCTAATAAATTGGAAGAGACTTTTCTAAGTGGGAAGTACAAGAAAAATCTCGGAGCGTAAAATATTTGGATCCCATCAAAATTTTGTTTAACTATACCTAGGCCATCTGGTACTCTTCATCCAATGATTTTTTATTCTGTGTGCTCGTAAAGATTCGATATCACTGATGTCACAGCGCAATTTGATTCATGGCAGAATTTTATCATCCTCTTTATTTCTAGATTTTACAATAAGTCAGGTAATAGATCAGTGAATTATTTTTACCATTCCCAGAACCCACAAATCTGAATAAAATATACTAACATCCCCAGCTTTTTATTTTATTTTTGTGTTTTATCCAGATTGTGGGTTTTGGATTCTCAAAATGCCAAGTCCTAATTTGGTATTACTTAACATTTATAAGCCCCTTCTCTCTTCTGCTGATCCTAAAATTTCTCTCCGGCCAGCACACTCAATCACTCACCTTCCTGACACTTGGCGAGCTCTTTCACTCTGAAAACAAGAGCAGTCAGTGCCCCCGCCCGGGGACCTCCAGAGAGCCTCACAGCTGCCACTCTGCTTTATGCCTGGCTTCCAACAGTCCCTGTCTCTGCAGTTAGCAGTGCTTTGCCTTCTTCGTTGTCGGTGTGATATCTGTGCTCCCTGGCCCTTCCACTAATCAGTTCATGTTTCCCCAGACAACTTTCTAAAAATGGAAATACTGTCCTTGGAAGCAGCTTCCTCACTCCAATCATGAGCAGTTCACTGTTAACATAGTTTGCCCCTCTGGAAACTTATCACCACTGAGCTGGAATCCCAATTCCTGGAAGGAGGGTGGGGCATGAGGAAGTGTAAACAAGCCCTGAGTAATAGTTTTAGCTTTCCAGCTGTGTGAGGAAGGGGCTGGCCTTTGCATCTGGTTTCCACTCAGCTGAAGTAATGCAGAACGGATTTCGATGTGCTTTCTGGTTTTAAGCTTCCCTCCACTATGTTTTGCCTATTTTTTTTCTTTCCCTTTGGTTTGGTTTGATGACAATTTTGTGGGGCTTTTTTTGTCCATAACAAAATATCAATCATGAAACATGAATGGAGAAAAACTCACAGGGATTTTTGAAGATAACAATGGGCTTCTCCAGATGCTCTGATTTTTTCTTAGCCCCCTACAAGAAAAGACATCATGCACTATAGACAGATCACTGTTTTATGTAGTCCATCTGCTTCCCACAAATTGCTGATGTGCCATGAACAGAGACGGGGCATGTCCCCACAGCATTCCTTTAAGGACACCAGAGAGCCATTCTGTGGTTGACATAAATGATGGTGATGAGAAGGGAGAAAGCTCTTATGTTATTATGCGATGTCAGTAGCAACCACAGCTCGGTTCCCGGATTTCCCCAGTTCTTTCAGACAGTCACACGGCCTTCTGAAATGTCAAAGGCCTCGTTTCTCAGGGCAGCAACTGCTTCAATATTGTCTCTTAATGGGGCTTTGCAGCTGGGACAGCCACGTTCTCACTGTGACATCCGCAAGGCGCCTTTCAGCTCTGCTCTGTCCAGCACTGGTTATTAACATCTTTCTGAGCACACAGCATGATGTTCACTTTGCTGCTTACAAGACCTGGAATACAAACGATCTTCACCTGAATGGCCAACTTCGGCAAACAGCTTGGCAGACGGGTTGTGGTTGAACATTCTTGGACTTCTTAACTCCTTGGTACCTCTGTTTGGGGTGCACCCACGTGGGCAATGACACGGAGAGTCTGCTGGGAAAGAATTAACTTCACTCACAATCCAGGCTGTCACGGTGTTCCTTTACATTGAGACTTGAGATTACCTTGCGTTTGATCTTGCACTGGTCCAGCAAAATGAAAGGTTGTTGCAAAAGCACAAAGAGTTTAGAATGTTGACCCCAGCGATCTGCAATGGGAACATTTTAGGCATATATTCTTCCTGAGAGGAAAGAGGCTGAGTTGAAAGAAACTGGATATTAGTTTGAAGGGAGGGTTCTTATATTATTTTTGTGGTTTAAAGTCAAATATTAATAATATCAGTTGCTTGCCTGCTGTATATTTCATATTGATTCTACAGCTGCTATTCTGTGTTCTCTTACATAATATTCTAAGCCTACATATGGATTGATGCCAGTGTTTACAGAACACCAACTATGTTTAGACCCTGGGCCCACAAAACTAATACAATATGGTTCCTGTCATAAAAAACACAATATGTCATAATCTAGAGACCCCCTAAATCAATTACAAGGAGCTTCCCAAGAGTCCTTAAAATTCTAAACATTTGGAAAACATCTGAAAGTATATGTTCATAATAACTATCCACAATTTTTTTTTTTTTTTTTTTTTTTTTTTTTGCGGTACGCGGGCCTCTCACTGTTGTGGCCTCTCCCGTTGTGGAGCACAGGCTCCAGACACGCAGGCTCAGTGGCCATGGCTCACGGGCCCAGCCACTCCGCGGCATGTGGGATCTTCCCGGACCGAGGCACGAACCCATGTCTCCTGCATCGGCAGGCGGACTCTCAACCACTGTGCCACCAGGGAAGCCCCTATCCACAATTTTTGAGATTAAACCTATTTAAGATGCATGCTTTTTGAAGCAATGTTTATGATGGCCCAGCTGATACTTTTTCTCTACTTTTGACTTAAAATTGGCTAACCTGATAGCCAATAACTCTTCAAAATTCTACTGTAGATTAGTTGAAGTTCACAAATGGGAAGATTTTACTCCAATTTCCAGCAAAGCAAAGGAATAACTGCTCTGTAGTCTGAAGAGAGGGAATTGATAACTTCATTCCAAAGCTGAGAATTGTAAAATGCAAAACTTCCCTGGGCATCTTTAGTCTTTGGTACCTTCTGCACAAAGAACTGAGACAGAATAAGAAGTGGCCAATGACTGGCTGAAACACTGAAAGGGAGGGAAAAAAGACCTCATTTAAAAATGTGTTCAAGGGAGCCAGATACATCTAAGCAGGCACAGTGGGGGTTTTGCATGTACACCGGGGCCTAACTCTAAACACCATTCAGTTTCTTGTGGAATTTTTTTTTCTAAGTCTTTTCTGTCAAACTCCACCCTGGGGATTTATTTATTCAAAGCTCTCAAAGCACCTCAGCCTAAAACAGCCTTGCCCCTGGGGCAGGCTGGACACCTGGGCTGAGGACAGTTATAGGGTAAGGCTCCACTATGTTTCTTTTATATTTTGAGGTCTGCACTCCCAGTGTTTCCCGGGACCAAGTCAGACACTTTAGAAAATGCATCGCCTCTTTGAAAGCACTGCTATAAATCAGGAATATTTCCTCGGAAGGAAAGGCTGAATCCAGCAAAATCCCTAAGGTTATGAGTCATCACACCCTTGCTTTAATAATACAGATAAATAAGAATGATAAGTTGCTGACATTTATTTAGCACTTAGCGTGTTCTAAGCACCATGCTAAGCGTCGTACATCTGTTACCTCATTTAACCCTCCCAACGTGTTCATTCCCAAGTTTACAGACAAGGCCACCAGGGATTAGAGGCATGAAGATGTAGAATTTTTTCTTTAATTTTATTTATTTTTTTATACAGCAGGTTCTTATTAGTCATCCATTTTATACACATCAGTGTGTACATGTCAATCCCAATCTCTCAGTTCATCTCACCACCACCACCAACTGCCGCCGCTTTCCCCCCTTGGTGTCCATACGTTTGTTCTCTACATCTGTGTGAAGATGTAGAATTGGAACCCAGGTCTCTCTGACTCTGGATCCTAGCTTGTTAACCACTCCTCCCAACCTAAGGGCTCCTAATGGGTGGGGTACTTTAAACAACAGTTCCAGGGCTTGGGCTACCATGGGTTGCCTGAGATAGCTTAGGACCAGCCAGAATGTTCATCTTGGAATAAAGAGAGGCATATCCTAAGTTGATCCTGGGAATTTGCCTTCTGAACCACATATCCAGAGAATAAAGACCATTCACACAGGAACAGGCTACACGATCGTGGACAACCTGATATTTCCTGACAAAAAATTTCTTTTCCTCTACTGCCAGTGTTTGCTAACAAGTAGAAGAATGAATTGAAAGTGTCTCTTCATTGTATAAATGATGTATGCACAGAATGAACTCATTTTATTTCCTTGATGATGTAAAATTTTTGAGATGAGTCACACTCCACGTGCACACTCTTCAGGCTTCTCATAACCCTTGGCCAGACTTTCTTTCCTGTGGTGTGTTCGTATGTGTGGCCCCCTCCCCTATAGCCTCCTTCTCCCACAACTATACATATTTTAGGAAAGAGATGAAACAACACCTGGGCAATTATTTACCCCACATTTGAATGAGTGAGGGGAGTGAGAGAGATAATAAAATAAATATTCACTTGTAGAGAATAAGCATGTTTTGGCTGGACAGGATTATCTGAAATATCTCCATTGATTAAGTTCCTTAAGTAAGTTCACACATTTAGTTTTTCTCTATCAACACCATCCCTACTGCATCTATTTGTGGAATAAGGCCATTGGAAAGTGATGAGTGATGGCTCAGTGAGATGTCTTTGTTCTTCCCCTTGTCACATTTCCCAAGACTTGAAACTTATGTGATTTTAGGTCAATAGATTAAATATTAAAAGTACCCTTTTACTTGGTATCATTAACCTGTTAGTACTAGAAACTCTAGAACAGATTTACCCTAAGCGGAAGCAACTTTGGGCTTATTGAAACCTTGGTAATTGCCCCAAGTGGGTGGCATTTTTTTCAGTAGAACAGTTGGACATTTCTAAGAGCAGTCAACTGCATGGAAGCCCACTAAGAACTGTGTGTTCTCTTTGTCTCTCTTTCAGCCCATTATTTCTCCCCAGGTTGGCATTCTTCAACATTAGAAAGCACACACTAATTAAATTTTAATACGGAATGCTCTGATGCTGTTAAATGTGCCATGTCCTTCAACAGACTCTGCAGCATCTGAGCCCGTATTCCAAAGATGGTGACCTTTCTAGCTTTTCTCAGGAGTGGACTGGTCAGTGTGTAGCCCTTGTTTTGATCTTGATCTTTGGCTTTATTGTTCAAAGAAGCTAATAATTGACAAAGAGGGGCTATTCAGCCCTGTCAGCCAGACTGTTACTATCAATTATAGGCATAAATCTGCCCATCACTAATGTCCTTACGTGTCTCCTAAAGAAAAAGAGTCAGTTAGAAATCTCCCTTATTTTATTTAAACACCAAATAATAAAGAAACGTGGAGCTCTCTTTTGTGTTTCTGTTATAACTCAGACAGGTGACAGGTGGAGAGTATTGTTTTCCAGGGCATATATTCAGGTCAAGGAAAAGATGTATTGAAGGAAGATTCAATCCAGAGCTCATGGGTAACTATCCCTTCCTTCTCCAGACACTTAAACTGCTGAATTCATAAATTGTCAGAACCAAAAAGATTTTATGATGTTAATGCACCTTCATCTTTTCAAAGGAGAAAACTGAAGGCCAGAGAGACTAATTACTTTCCCACGATCAAAACAAAATGCCCTCGTATCCATATTCTGACTTGATGATCTGTGTCATACTGCGAAGCTTTATGAGTAGAGGCCTTTATTTTAGACATGAGGAAACCACTCACCTCCAAGTATTTTAGGATACAAGTATTGCCTTCTTTGCTTCTATATGTGAGATACGTGTGACGTAAATATGACCTGGGTGCCCTTCATTTATGTCACCAAACAACAAAACATAACAGAGAGCACAGTAGGCAGGGACTTTGGAACCCTGAGTTCCTGCTAGAGCTCTTCCTTTAGTGGTGGATTTGGGGCAGGCGATTTACTCTATTTATAAAGCTCAAGTTCTGGGAGTTAAAATACCAGAGTTGAAATCTTAATTCTGCCGCTTGCTAGCTGTATAACCTTGAGCTGGTTCCCTTACTTTTCTGTACCTCATTTACATCGGCTCTAAAATGAAGGTGACAAGCACGCTGAGGACTGTTGTGGGAATTAAGTGAGAGAACCCAAGACAAATGCTTTTGTCACCCAGCAGGTAGAGGATCAAATGTGAACTCTCCTTAGCTATTTACCTACAGAAGTAAAGATGGATTAGATACTCTCTAAGGCCTTATCTCAACACAAATATTTTACAATTAGGTAAACTAGACAAGTTTCTATTTCACAGGTATGTGACATAGCTTCTTTTATGCTTTAGTATATCATCACAAAATATACAGTTTGCCCTGTTCAGCCCTTTGGGAATAACTCATTTGTCTTAGCATAGGGCAGTTAATCAGTTTGACCACTAGATGGTGATTGAACTCTTGTGGCCTTCCAGTTGGCAGACTCTCTACACTGACCAATCAGTAGAAGACGTAAAATGTATAAACAGAACTTGCAAGTTGGAAGACCGTTTAGTCTAATTTGAAGGATTTGAAGAAGAGCTTGTAGTATAGAGGTGAAGTGAGCTGTTCAAGGTTTGTAGACCAGAAAAACACAGTCCCAGCTCAGGCCAGGGATTTGTTTTTTCATCACACTTCGAGCTGCAGTAGAAATAGTATGTAGTATGGTACGCGGCTGCTCAGGGCTTCTCGGGGCCAGTCTAGTCTGTTCGTCTCACATATTTCTTGGTAGTTTAATGAAGGAGTTTTGAGCAGTCCCTCTGTTGCCTTTTAAGGGGATTATGTCTGTTTTTTATTTTAACATTTATTTTCTTTGGTGTCACTCCTTATCCCTCACTGATACCAGTGTAATCTGTCTTCAGAAATTAATGAATAATAACGTAGCTGGAGACATAGTGTTTTCTTATGAGATAAACGTACAGAGTAACCAGTACAGTTTTCACACCTTCATATTTCTCCAGTGGCCTCACGTTCAATGTTCTTACCATTAAACCATTAGAGAATTCCTACTAGGTGTGGGGCAATGGGTCTCACTTGTACATGTATTCTTTTTGCTTCTGCAGTGTTGTGTGTGTGTGTGTATGTGTACAAAATTCCTCCTGTAAATAACATTTCTTTCCTCATCTTTTCCACTAGTAGCAAAACATTCATGGATGCTCACAAAGAGAAAGCAGTGCCCCCTGCTCAGAACCTACTTCCATTTTCAACATTTCACAGGCAGTCTTTCTTATGAATTCTGAAATTCACAGTTCATCTCTAAGGCACTGTTTCAATGTAGATGTGGAAATTAAAGTGGATAGGAAAACTTGGAACTTCCCAAATTCACAGAGCTAGGGATAGAAGGATCAGCCTGGAATGGGTGTCATGCAGCACCAGTGATCTGTAGACTGGCTCCACTGTCATCCTTGTTCTTACAGCTTTGGAACCCACTAATGTCAGGGCCAGCTGCTGATTCAGTGCAAGATGAAACCAGGGTATACTCTAAGAATAATTCAACTCTGTGGGTCTGTGCAAAATGACTGCAGCTGTTCTTGTCCTTGCTGCATGGACTTTGGCACATCCAGGACGGCTAGATGGGAGGGATACCTTGTATCATCCTGACAGCAACTAATTTTGCCTGATATCCTTAAACCAAAAATGTACTGCATCAAACGTCCACATTTTAGTTATCCCGGATCTACTTAATTTATGCTGGTAGAGTGTGTGTGAAGCAGTTTTCTTTGTTGATGGAAAATGTTTTACCAAATTAAGGGGTGGAATTTGAACCCAGTTAGTTACCTTTAGTTGACTAAATGTCTATGTTCCATCAGTGCATTTTCCAGACAGCGCTTCATTAGGTGGTGGGGAGATTACCTGGGTTTACTGCAGAAGGCTGGCAACTAATTGCCAGGTTGGGTTGTGTTCAGCCTGACCCTTTAGCTTCCAGGAAGGTGAGGAAGCAAAAAGCAGCATCCATCCAACATTTGAGATATTTGAGTCATTGATGTCGCTTCTTCTCTCAGGTCCATAAAAGGTGGCTCCGATTCCTCCCTTTCTGAGCCTCGGCCAGCCCGGTCCGGCCGAGCCTTCCTGTTCAGAGTCCTCCGAGCGGCTCTTCCTCTTCAGCTTCTCCTGCTGTTCCTCATCGGGCTTGCCTGCCTAGTACCAATGTCACAGGAAGACTACAGTTGCGCCCTCTCCAACAATTTTGCCCGATCATTCCACCCCATGCTCAGATACACAAATGGCCCTCCTCCACTCTGAACCAGGCAATGCCATCTGCAGCAGTGCTGGTGGCATGAGGAGGATTCGGCCAAGGGCAATCCCAAACTAGCAAAGAGAGGACCTGAATCTTGGCGGATGCCCTCGGTGCGGCAGCTGTAGCTCGCCTCTGTATCCCCTGTGTGCAAATCGTGGCTTCGGAGGTGATGATAAACAATGATGACAGGAGGAGAGCAAATAGATGCAGAAGGTTTGGAAGATATTCTGTTTGAAACTGAGCCTCAGCACTAAAGAGATTCAGGACCTCCACTGTTCCCTCGACAAGTGAACTCTGGGCCTTTGGTCCATCCTGTGCACACCCAGGGACTTCCAGAGACCATCTGGGCAGCTTTCCCACAGTGCTGCTCCGTCCTCTCAATAAATGATGCTAACTGAGCACCATGTCGGCATCCAACAATCTACCCGCCAACCAGTGCTGAAGAGCTTTGAGAACCTTGTAACATACAGTTTTTAAGAGCTTATGTGACAGCTTCTTTTTTACCTTGTTTTTCTTTGGGGCATGATGTTCTAATCTCGCTTTAGAAGCACATGCTGTAAATCTAAAAGGCACTTTTTTTAAAGGTATAAAGAAAAAATGGATGTAATAAAATCATAGGAGGCTTTATGTGGAAAAAAAAGTCGAATGTTATAGTCAAAAAATGATATTTATGTATGTACAGTTTGCTAAGCCACATTTTGTTTGTATCAATTTCTTTGCATTTATTATAGAGATTATGAAATATTTTGTCTGTGCTTTTCTTCTCCCTAAAGAAATGATTCTAAATTTCCCTATTAAGCAGGCACTTATCAGAACGCAACCTAAATGATCATTTTTGGTGGAATAGATGAAGCGGAAACATAAGTGTATATTAAAGAAAAAGGATGAATAGAGGTCGTGTATATTTAGACACAGAGGACTCCGGATGATTCCTTCTTCCTTCTCCTTCCACAGCTAGTCACATCTCACAGACTCTTGCTTCCCAGCATCTTCCGTACTCTCCTTTCTTTTCTGTTCTCATTGTACAATTGGAAGAACCTCCTATAATCTCCTGACTGAGGCCCCTTCTCCACTCCATCCCAAGGGTACCAAAAAGCCATGTGAATATCCCTGAAGCATTCTTCTGGTCAGGTCCCTTCTTTGCTCCAAAATCTTCTGTTTTTGTTGTCTAGCAGAAGAAATACAATTGTAGTCCATCATTCAAGTCCAACTACAATCAGATTTTATTCTGTCCCTCCGATCTGCCCACTAGTGCCCCTCATGGAATGGTTTGGCGCTCGTGGCATTTTTTTTTTTTTTTTTTTGCGGTATGCGGGCCTCTCACTGTTGTGGCCTCTCCCGTTGCGGAGCACAGGCTCCGGACGCGCAGGCTCAGCGGCCATGGCTCACGGGCCCAGCCGCTCCGCGGCATATGGGATCCTCCCGGACCGGGGCACGAACCCGTATCCCCTGCATCGGCAGGCGGACTCTCAACCACTGCGCCACCAGGGAGGCCCCCGCTCGTGGCATTTTAATCCACCATTTAATAATTGGAGGGAGAGGATTTATATAAAATCCACGTTTCAGGCTTCTCTTAAGAATGGAAAGCTCATGTGTCCTGGACACACCTTCCCACATGACAGTCATTGCTGGAGTGACATGGCTGCTGTCCCTTGAAGACTAGGAGACAGTTACTACATGGGCATGACTATCCTATCAGCCTCTCTCATTGCCTGTCCCAGCCTAACTCCCGAAGGTACTTAGTTTACAAATCCTGCTCTAAATTGAGAATTTAAACCAAACTGGGGTACTCAGAATTACCTGGAACTGCCTTCCATAGTTTCCATGATGTTCATAGCCTGAGTGCCTTCTCAACCAAACGTCTCGAGGTTTTTTAGGCTTTCTGATTTCTGGACTCACTGCAGACCTTCTAATTCAATCTGCTCAGGGAAGATCAGAGTTGAGATGTTCTTTTCTTTTTTTTTTTTAAGTATTTTTTTAATTAATTAATTTATTTATTTTTATTTTTGGCTGTGTTGGGTCTTCATTTCTGTGCAAGGGCTTTCTCCAGTTGTGGCAAGTGGGGGCCACTCTTCATGGTGGTGTGCGGGCCTCTCACTGTCGTGGCCTCTCTTATTGCAGAGCACAGGCTCCAGACGCGCAGGCTCAGTAGTTGTGGCTCACAGGCCTAGTTGCTCTGCGGCATGTGGGATCTTCCCAGACCAGGGCTTGAACCCATGTCCCCTGCATTAGCAGGCAGACTCTCAGCCTATTTGCTCTGCGGCATGTGGGAGCTTCCCAGACCAGGGCTTGAACCCGTGTCGCCTGCATTAGCAGGCAGACTCTCAACCACTGCGCCACCAGGGAAGCCTGAGATGTTCTTTTCTAAAGGCGACAAACCTGTGTGTGACGTTTCCTGTCTTCCTGCTTCCGGAAGGGCTGTGAGCAGTGGTGGAGACGGGAGTTGAAGGACGCCCTGCACCCTCGTCTGAGACGGTCCCTCCTCAGGCCTGGCTCTTCCCTCACTCCCCTGTCACCCCGGCCCCAAATACCTGGAGGTCCTGGTCTTGCTTCTAGAGCAATCCAGCCCTTCAAGAGACACACATTGCCATGTTACGGAAATCACCACACAATGAGACATCGGTCATGGTGGAGGCCAGCACAAGGAGACTTCAGAGCCACTTCTTCTCCATATGGCAATTAACGGACTATGCATTTCCCATCACTGGAAAATTAAATGTGGCTGAGAAAATAATGTGGCTTTGATTAGGAAAAACTCTTAGGGTCCCATTTGTGCCTTTCTAAAACCCCTGTGAGACACTCAACGGAAGGCATCACGTGCATTTCTATTAAATTTTTTGAAGACTTAAAAGAACATTGGAACAGGACATAAGTAGGAAGCCCTGGTGAGTGTAAGCATTAAAGCCATGAGATACTGGCTTTCCCCGCATAACACACCAGTCTAGCAAGGACCGAGCCAGCCACAGAAGAGACTAGGATTTCTGTCTAGAGCTCACACAATCTCCTGTGCCTAATGAGGGAGGGGACACGGTACCATTAGGAGCCTCCTCGCCTGTGCCCGCAGCTTCCCAGGCAACAGAGAGAGATTGTGATCAACAGAGGCTTTGTGGACGAGCAGGGGGGTTTGAAAGAATAATCGGGGGCTAAAAGGACACTGATGGCTGTTCAAAAGGCCCTCACTTCCTGGGTAAGGGCTGTCCGGAGCCCTGCTGTGGCCTGGAGATAGGGAGTGATGTCCTCAGAGAGTGGTGGGTGAGGAAGGGTGAAGAGACGAAGGGTAGGATTAATAATACCCTGGTAGTGAGATTTGCACAAGCAAACAGAAAACATTAGAAAAGCTGAGGAAGGAGAAAATCCATAAAGCTAGGATGGAGAGAAAAAAAAAAGAGTTGGAAACTAAAAGTTGTGATTTACTAAAGAGTCCAGGGAGGAGTGAAAGGTTTTTGTGGAAACTATGCCTGGAGAGCAGGAATGTTGCCTCCTGGAAAATGGCGCGGCGGCAGCTTCCCTTGTTTTTGTAAGAAGTGAGAAGAGATGCTTTCAAAAGGCTTGGATGGGTAGTTCAGCAAGCCGAGAGCTGAGATTTACTGTCAAAAGGCAAGTTGGGGTAGGCAGATTTACAGCCCATGCCCTGGGGCCAAATATTAAGAAATTAGAGCTACAAAATTTTATTGGCAAGCCACTTAAGAGATCATAAAGCAAAGAAACGTGGAGCGTACTGATTTATGAGAGCCAATCATGGCTAGAAAAGCAGGGTCTCCAGCTGGTCTGGATGGACCTGAAAGCAGTCCCAATAGCTGGGTTCTCTGCCCCCGCCCACCTGTCAACCATCCCCATCCCCAAATGTACCCATAGGGAATTATACGGAAATAAAATATTCTCAGAGGATATGCTGAATAGGACCAGAAATGCCCAGGAAGTGCGGCATCCACTCAGATCACAAGAATGTATTGAATGCCCACCATGGTGGGGCAGGAACTGCTCCAAACTCTTCTGGAGTCAAATTTCAGCTGGGATCTCATCCCTTCCCGTTTCATTACCCATTAAAACGTCATCACTGGGCCTTTGATGTACATAACAGGAGCCTCTGTATTTTCCTCCACCGATTACATCCTGAAACTTGGGGTGAAGGATAATGAGGACACTTGAAGGGAACAAACTGAAACAATCTCTAATTTAGAGAAGAAAAGGGAGATTAAACCTGCTAAGGCTCTTCATTTTCTGTCAGCAAATTTCCCCTCCTTTTAACTTCTTTGTCACCTGGCTGACGTTATAGAGGGATGCGTTTTTGAAGAGTCTGTGGAAATGGGGGCAGGTGGAGTGGTCTGCACTTTCTGGCTTAGGCACATGCAGCACGAAGATGTTAATTCGGGTGATGAGAGGATGTGTTTCACCAAGAGTGGTCATTTCAATTTCAGATTTAATAATATATGGGGTAACCATGGCCCATTGTTGTACCTAAAGTAAGCCAGAGATGATGAAACTTAAAAGGAGTGACTTTTATTCTTCGGTTCCTGGCTTCTCACTAACCTCTCCCTCAGAGTTTTAAAATATCCACCAGGAATGGACTTCCCTGCTGGCGCAGTGGCTGAGAGTCCGTCTGCCAATGCAGGGGACACGGGTTCGTGCCCCAGTCCGGGAAGATCCCACATGCCGCAGAGCGGCTGGGCCCGTGAGCCATGGCCGCTGAGCCTGCGTGTCCGGAGCCTGTGCTCCGCAACGGGAGAGGCCACAGCAGTGACAGGTCTGCGTACCACAAAATAAATAAATAAATAAATAAATAAATAAATAAATAAATAAAATATCCACCAGGAATCCACTGGGGACTACCACAGAGGGACCTCAACCAGGGGAGGAGAACCCTCATTCAGGTGAGTAAGTGAAGGAGCTGGGTGAATTGGGGGCACTTCTGGCAGCCTCTGCAAAGCAGCCTTCTCTGCAGAGCAGTGGAGCACTCCTCGGATGGGGGAGGATTTCTGCTGGTTTTCAGGCAGAAGGTCGGAACCAGAGGAACTCACTTGAACTCTGTGGTCAGTCAGGAGCATCTTGGAAGGCTAAGGAAGTTGGAAAGTTGAAAATGGCTAATAAAAACCAGGGCGATACACGGTAACCCAGGCTGAACAACGAGGAACATTTAATCTGGAAGCTGAGGAAGCCAGTGGGACTTGGATATAATCTTTCTAAAATATGAAGGTCACAGCAACATGAATCAGACTTGCAATTTTTTTTTAACCTGTTACCTAATACAGAAGCAGGATCGTAACCGAATGTGAAAAGCCCAATTGTATCAGGAGAAGAAAGTCCTTTGTCAGCTGCGCAGCAGATGACTGCATCTGCTGCCACAGGTGGTCGAGAAGAAATCCAGAATCTCCCAGAGGAAGTCACGTCAGGGGCTCACAGATGTGCGTTCCCAGCCCAGGCCTACATCCCGCAGGAGACGTTCTTGAGGCAGTTGCTGGACTCAGAAGGTGAAGCTGCCAAACAGCTGCCAACATCGAGGACAGTTCAGGCAGCTACCCCAACCGCAAGCCACCTGCACAGCTCACGTCCCACCTCCACACCACGCCTCCCCGTGGGATTTACAGGTTGACCAGAAGCTGTAGGCATGATGCGTCATGCTACAAAGCAGTCCGTCCAGGCCAGTGGTTCCCAGTGTGGTCCAGAGTCACCTGGAAACTTGTTAAGGACGCGCCACTTTGGGCTCTAGGGCTGGGCTTCTGAGCCACCACCTGCCCTGGGTTTCCCCGTCTTGGGACCATTTAACTCTCCCCAGCTGCCACAGTGGCATGTTATGTAAACAGTCTTCCCCACCGACTTGTAATGTCAGCTTCACTGAATAATATGTTTCTGTATAAAACTGGATTTTCATTCTGGACTCTATCTTGTGTTCTTGATCTATCTTTCCATTGCTGTCTTAATTATAGCAGTATACAGTATAACTGAGTTTAGTAATGATGGATATATGCAATTATATATAAATATAAGCTATATAATAAATAATATTAATAGATGGTATACATAACTATTAATTTGCTATAAAGTATAGTAGAGTATATTAGTTACTTTGTTATAAGTTTTCATTCATCTTAGGAAAAATCCCATTTCTCTTTTTTATATGTGTCTATTTTAAAGGCTAATTATTAAAAAAATCAACTATTTGAATTACAAAAGATTCTCTTTTCTAAAGAAAAATGAACCGTTTCCTATGTCCCTCTCAATTATCTCCCAATTTGATGTTACTGTTCTATGTCTTTTGATTTTCTTATTCAAACAGTGTACACGTGTTTTTAAAAACTGGATCTATTCTTATTATTCTGTGACTTGCATTTTTCACTGAACAATATTCCACAGACATATCTATACATATGTGTCTATCTCCTCTGCATTGGACATCTCAGTATCTTTTTTTCAACAGTTGTTTCCTTCCAGATTTTTGCTGTTTAAACAATGCTGCATTAATCATGCTTGCAGGTATATGCATGCATGTCTTTGTGTAGTGCTGCTTTTATTTCCCCAAGTTGCATTGTTCAAGGTGGAGTTACTGAACCAAAAAGGTATGTATATTCTAAACTTTAATAAATTTTAATAAATCCTGCCAGATTATTTTCTAAAAGGTGGTAATGATTTACAGTCCCACCCATAATGGAGAAGAGAACCCTTTTCCTCAGACCCTCCCTAAATATAGAGCAGTGGCTTCCAAATTATGGGAATTCATCCCAAATTATTAATGTTCAAATTCTGTACATTAAAATCTTTCAGGAGGTATTTAAAAATGTAGAGCCCCGGGCCTTACCCCAAACCAATTAAATCATTGGTCTCTGGGTATCAGTATCTGTTTGAAGCTCTCTGGGTGATTCCCTTGTGCCAAAGGTCTGGAAGAGATGTTATCCATTTTCTAAAATGTTGCCCAGTTGAGGCAACATTAGCTCATTGTTTTTAAAATGTGCATTTCCATGACCAGTTTATATGACAGGATTGTTCCAGTTGTGTTATCTGTATGTGAAGCCTGTTTTATTCTCTATTTTTCTACTGTTTTTTCTTTTTTACTTTTTTATGCTATTTCTAAGGAACTCTGCGTATTAGAAAATTAACTCTGTACATCATATCATTTGTCTTGACTTTAGTCACAGAAGTTTTTATTTTTAATTTTTTAAATTTTAATTTTTTTAATTTATTTTATTTATTTATTTTTTTTTGGCTGTGTTGGGTCTTCGTTTCTGTGTGAGGGCTTTCTCTAGTTGCGGCGAGTGGGGACCACTCTTCATCGCGGTGCGTGGCCCTCTCACTATCGCGGCCTCTCTTATTGCGAAGCACAGGCTCCAGACGCGCAAGCTCAGTAGTTGTGGCTCACGGGCCTAGTTGCTCCATGGCATGTGGGATCTTCCCAGACCAGGGCTCGAACCTGTGTCCCCTGCATTGGCAGGCAGATTCTCAACCACTGCGCCACCAGGGAAGCCCAAGAAGCTTTAATTTTTATGTCATCAGATCTGACAGGTTCTTTTTCCTTTATAGATTCTGGATAGGGTATATTAAGATGGCCTTTTCCACTCCAAGATTATGCAAATGTTTGCTTGTACTTTCTGCGAGTAGGTCTATAATCTATCTGGAATTATTTTTGTAGTTGCTGTGAAGCAGGGAACTACTTTGTCATTTTCCAAATAAATAGATAATTGTCTCAATGCCAGTCAGGAACAAGACAAGGATACCGCCTGTTATCACTAGATTTTAGCAACCAAATGTCTGTCAGCACAGGGCTTGTTGAATAAATTATAGTGCATACATAAAGTGTTTACTATAATGCAACTGTTTTTAAAAAGTGAGACCAATCTATATTTATTGAGGAAGATGTCTACCATATATTCTTTAAAAAAAAAAGATGTAGAATGGTTTCTGTTATACGCCCCCATTTTTAAAAAATTTTATTTTATATTGGAGTATAGTTGATTAACAACGTTGTGTTAGTTTCAGGTATACAGCAAATTGATTCAGTTATACATACATTATACATGTATCTATTCTTTTTCAAATTCTTTCCCCATTTAGGTTATTAGAATGTTGAGCAAGAGTTCCCTGTGCTGGTACAGTAGGTCCTTGTTGGTTATCTATTTTAAATATAGCAGTGTGTACATGTCAATCCCAAACTCCCTAACTATCTCTCCCCCCAACCCTTGCCCCCTGGTATCCATAAATTTGTTCTCTAAATCTGTGGGTCTGTTTCTGTTTTGTAAATAAGTTCATTTGTATCATTTTTTTTTAGATTCCACATATAAGTTGTATCATATGATGTTTGTCTTTCTCTGTCTGACTTAACTTCCCTTAGTACAATAATCTCCAGGTCCATCATGTTACTGCAAATGGATATGCCCCTCCTTTTGTAGAAAGAAAACTAGTAATTGTTTAAGAAAGGAAAAAGTTTAGAAAGATATATATGAAATTCAAAGCTTAGCATTGTGAATAGAGTCACAGGGGGAGAAACAATTTTAAAACATTATTTAATTGTGACAAGGAGCGTGATTTGTTTTTGAGATCCAAATTGCTGCACTAATAATAATAATTTTAAAAGACAAGAAAAAAGTACTTCTGTTCTTTCATGAGGAGACACTTGATTTGCTTTTTAATTAAAAACATTTTTTTGATATGCCCAAAATAAATGGTGACAGGTCATCTATTGAAAGTGGCAGAATCCTGATGGCTGAGTCCACTCCAAGTGGTCATCCTGGATTGATTGCTGGTTCCAGGACCTAAGAGCAAAGTGGTGAAAGCCCCCGATTTGGGATGAGGAGGCCACTGGACCCAGGGACTTGCCGAATCCCTGGAGAAGAGCCTTACCGGGAGAGCTGTCCTCCAAATGGGACTCATTTGTTCAGGAAAAAACTCCACTTCCTAAATGACCTCCCACCTCCAGAAGTCACTCTGCTGGCAGGTGAACCCAGTCCATCAGGGACAGCCTGATGGCAGGAAGTGATGGGGGCGGGGACACCAGAAGTCACGGGCAGCTTCTTCTAGTGCCTTCCCTCTCTGGTACAGGCGCCACAGATTAACCCTGCTTTACTTTTTTTTTTTTTTTTTTTTTTTTTTTTTTTTTTTGCGGTACGCGGGCCTCTCACTGCTGCGGCCCCTCCCGTTGCGGAGCACAGGCTCCGGACGCGCAGGCTCAGCGGCCATGGCTCACGGGCCCATCCGCTCCGCGGCACGTGGGATCCCCCCAGACCGGGGCACGAACACACGTCCCCTGCATCGGCAGGCGGACTCTCAACCACTGCGCCACCAGGGAAGCCCGGGTTTCATATTTTTTTAAGGGTTGTAAAACAAAAACAGACCAATGAGAAATTATTGCCAGCCACATTACGTAAGATACTTACTCTCTGGTCCTCTACAGAAAAAGTTAGCTGCCTCAAGAGGTACAGTCGCCCAAGACAAACACCGTTAGTGGAGTTGTTCGTGGGAGAGCTGCACTAAGTATGACCTTGAGCCTTTCAGACTCCCTTCTCCTGACAGGACTTCTCAGAACGACATCCCCACCGGCTCAGTTCAGCACTCGATCTACAATCCCTCACCTCAGTCTGGCTGCCACTGGGGAATTCTTCCCCTGAGAACACTTCTGGGGCAGCCATGAAGAATTCTTTCTTTCTTTTATCCCCCCAGGTTTTTGTTGGATTTTGTGGGGTGAGGTGAGGCCAGAGCTGTCAGGTTTGTCTTTGGAATGGAAATGGCATCTTCTTCCATGAGTACTAGGCATAGAGGGTCCTGTAAATCCTTTGGCCTCTCAGCAGTTGCGTGTGCAGAGCCCCAGTTGGCGCACCTGCCAGGTCAACGGTACTCGTTCCCTCAGCTGTGAATGCCGCCATTAGAAAAGTGAAGCTCTGGCCCCTCCGCAGAGCTGCTTTCTCAGGGCTGGGGACTTCCCGGTGGCAGAGCGAGTGTACATGTGGCTTCCCAGAGCTCGGCAGGAATGGGAAGTATGGGACCAGGATGGTGACATAATTTGGCAGGTGATAAACCTTGTTCGTTCAGAGTTTGGGCTCCTGTTTATTGGCTTGGTGAGGTCCTGGCACCATTCCCCTGGGGCCTTCATCAAGCAGTGTCTTCTGTTGGTGGTCTTTGTGGTCCCCAGAGGTCTACACAGCCCTGGCAGCTGCTGCAGGCTTGTGTCTCCAAGGTCACAGAGAGGTGGGCGCTGGGGAATGGGAACACTCACCTGTCAGAACACTTTAGTGGAAACGGGGCCCAGGACGTTTGAAAGGGCATCTCTTTTATCTTCCTGCCTCTATGAAATCATAGAAAAGAAATGAAAATATCCCTAGGGTGCTTTAAGCTCTCTGATACAGGCTTTCCTTTACTTTCTCAAACCAAGGCCAAAGCTCAGCAGCTTTTCCTACAGGAATAAGCCTAGAGCCACCTGGGGTTCTATCTTTTCAGGATCCGGGTCTTTCTACTTCCTGGACTCAGGTTCTCGTGATCCCGGGCTAGAAGCAGTTGGTACCAATACTGCCAAGTACTGGAAACCAGCTTCTCTATCCAAACCTCCTGTCTTTTCATAAACTTGCTAATGCTTTCCCTTATATACATTTTTTGCATTCAAGAATACATTGGCTTGTAAGGATTGTTAATGGGTGTTTCTGAATATTTAATAATAAAGTCCAAGATGAATGAATGGGTTCTTAGCTCTAGCTCTTAAAAAGCTCTAGCTTTTTAATCCAGTCTTAGTGAAGCATCTAGCAGCCCCAGTTTGGCCCCTTCAGCCCTTCCCCTCATTTTGAAGGAAATGCCTTCTTTGCCGTTGTTGAGCCCCAGATTCCATCTGCGCCTGGTGTCCTTAAGGGACTGGGAGGACACGCAGAGCAGCTCCCAGAGGCGGTGGCAGGATCTCCCGCTGCTGACTGTGCTGTTCCCTTGTCCCTGCCGCCCCTCCAGCCTGTGGTCTGGTGCCCTGGGTATTGACACGTGCTCTTTCTGGTTAAAAAATCTGGAAGTACTGAGGAATCTTTGCAGCTTACACCCCATTGAGCCTGAATTCATGCAGCCGGTGAAATGTTTACCAGCTCACAGAACTTTCTCTGGCCTTTCCCACAATTTCTGATTTCTCAGTGAAAAGACATCTGACGACAGGTTGCACAGCTGCAGAAGGGGCTAGTGGAACACTGAGTCTGGGAAGGCACCCAGAGCACTGTCTATTCCAGGGCCTTCTGGGGGACTGGCTCTTGGCAAAGGGTCTGGAGCTGGATGCTTTGGAGTCCCTTCCTCTGCTCCTAGCTGGCCTGGACTCTGACATTATCCCACCCCGTTTTGAAATCACTTTTAAAAATGTTTGCCTCCAGTGCTTCCTTGCTGCAGTATTTTTTGTGGGTTTTTTTTGTGGTTTTTTTGGTTGTTGTTGTTGTTTTCACCTTCATCTAGTTAGGATGAAAGCTCCTATTTTGTCAGTTCTACACAGATGCCAAGTGCCTGAGACGTGGGCCATGGTCCTGTTCATGGGCTGTGAGCTAGGAGCTGGTCTTGGGGCAAGGGAAGGGGGTGAGCCTGGCCCAGGTACTGTCACACTGAAACAGGACCTGCTGCCAGGGAGGGTGCCACTGCCTCTGACTTTAGTGTCTCAGGTCAGCAGCTAGAAATAGAGCTTCTCCTGGTGCCAAGGGACAGACAAAAATCACTCTTCAGCTCACCCACTGTTCCTGGCAGAAACCAGGGACAGGAAGGGTGCCTGGGTGACCTCAGAAACCAGGAACACTGGCACCAAGTTCCAGGGGCGTTAGCAGAAGAAATGTTTCTCAAACTTTCCTAACCAAGGTCCACCCACTAGTGAGAGAGGGGGACACATTTCTCCAGAAGTCGAAGGGCATGCCATGAAGCATCCTGCCCAAGTGCCGTATTTCTAAGAGTCCCATTTTGCCTTAAAAGTTCGTGGGAATTTTTCTTTCTACTCATAAAATGTGAAAGCTTGTTTAAATACAAAAATTAACACTTTCTCTGATCTTGAGTACAATTTCATATGTACCCTGTGACTTTTAAGTAACCCCTAGGAAGCCCAAACCCCAGTTTAGAAAGTGCCAAGCATGTTTCAGGTCAGGAGGACTGATCCACTGTCCGCCATTCACAAGATGTCTGATCTTGGGAAACTTAACGTAACTGTATTAATGCTCAGTTTCCTCATCTGTAAAGTAAAAATAATAACATATCTACCCTCATATCATAGCTGTAAGGATGACCTGCAAAACTGTGTATGAAGGGCTTCCCTGGTGGCGCAGTGGTTGAGAGTCCGCCTGCTGATGCAGGGGACACGGGTTCGTGCCCCAGTCCGGGAAGATACCACATGCCGCGGAGTGGCTGGGCCCGTGAGCCATGGCCGCTGAGCCTGCGCGTCTGGAGCCTGTGCTCTGCAATGGGAGAGGCCACAGCAGTGAGAGGCCCATGTACAGCAAAAAAAAAAAAAAAAAAAATGTGTATGAAGCGGTTATCTGGCATAGTGAAGTACCCAAAAAATGGTACTTTTGTGTGTGTGACCCTGCATGTGTTGTGACTCAGGGTTGAAAGGAAAATCAAAGATCATTCCATCTGTTGCAAGAATCTCTTCAACATTTGGCTTGGAGGTTATCCAGTCCATGCAGAGATGTTTCCGCTGTAAGGAATTCACCCCACCCGTACCTTCAAGCAGGTGTCCCAGATTATCTGTAGACAGTTCTGTTAGAAAATGTATCTCTCTCTTGAATGAACGTCTCTCCCCTGGCCTTAGTGCTAGTCTTTCGGTGGTAGCTACAAATATTGCACTCTTAAGCAACCATGAATGTGAACATAAAACTAGCTTTGTGGGCTTCCCTGGTGGCGCAGTGGTTGGGAGTCCGCCTGCCGCTGCAGGGGACACGGGTTCGTGCCCCGGTCCGGGAGGATCCCACATGCCGTACCGTAGAGTGGCTGCGCCCGTGAGCCATGGCCGCTGGGCCTGCGCGTGCGGAGCCTGTGCTCCGAAACGGGAGAGGCCACAGCGGTGAGAGGCCCGTGTACCGCAAAAAAAGAAAAAAAAAACAACTAGCTTTGTAATGCACATAGTCCAAACAATAAAAGTTATGAAAATTTGCTGCCCCCAGGCATCCATCTGTATTTTTTGAGAAGCAAATCTAAATATGGCAGTTCGTGGGAATTCTCTGAGGGTCCAGTGGTTAGGACTCTGCGCTTCCACTGCAGGGGGCCTGGGTTCCATCCCTGGTTGGGGAACTAAGATCCCACTAGCTGCGTGGTGTGGCCAAAATAAATAAATAAAATTAATTAATTAATTCAATATGGCAATTCTGAATGCAAATGTCCCCAAAGGCTTAAGAATATGTCACACTGAAGAGTGTGATCTGGAGCCAGTGTGTGAATGGATCTACTCCCAGTCAGGCATTCCAACTTGGACCAACTCCAACAGATAGATTTAAAAGTTCCACAGATTGCTAAACATTCTCCCAAAGCTGGCTGAGTCCTGGAAATAAACACATGGCACCTCTAGACAGCTCTGTTCCTTAGTAGCCCCAGAAGGATAATAAGACAATGGACAGGGTATGTGGAGAGGGGGGCTTCCAGGGATGGCCCAGTGAGGAGACTGGTAAATCCTTGCTCCAAAAAGCAACTATAAAGCTGAACAAAACTGACGAACACAACCATTTCAGCACTCTGCGAAGTGGCCAAAGGCATACAACAATATGAGAGATGTTTACTCTTTAAAAAGTGCTGAGCATTGGTTGAGTGCAGGGGCTTCTCCCATCCCCCACCCATGGTCTCAGGTGGCTCACTTGATTTGGTGGATGAGCAGGGAAGACCAAGGCTCTAATTGCCCCAGGTTGTTGCTGTGGTTATAGCAGGTGCCTTCCTGGCTGAGGCTGCAGAACTGTGTAGCAGAGGCTGGAAAGTGCCCAGCTTCCCCCCGTGCTCCGGTCTAACCCTGCAGGCAAAAAGCTGGGTCAGACTTGAAAACAGCCTGAAAACCAAATGTGCTCCCCAGTCCACATGCAGGTTCATCAGCCAAGGATAAAAGTCCTCCTGGCTCCAGGTGCCGGGAAAGGTCTGTTCAGTCATTAGATAATCATGAAGCTATACAGACACAGGGGCAGCTCCTCGGAAGTCAGACTCAAAAACCAAAATGAGAAGGATAATCTAAGAACCTAGCAGAAATATCCGAGGCCAAATACTGCTGGAGAGACAAATTTCACCATTTTAAATCGGGTGAGTTACTAAACACAGAAACAAGCAACAGTGGAACACAGCACCAATACCAAACCACTTTAAGGGGATCTGAACCCAGAGTTGCAATGACATAGTGTCTAAAGCATTCATCTTTCAATAAAAAAAATTATGAGTTATGCAAAGGAACTGGAAAATGTGACCTATACTCAGGGACTAAAGAGGTCAAAAGAAACTGTTTATGTGTCTCCCCCAATGCTGGATTTAGCTGACAGTGACTCCAAGCAGCTATTATGAATGCATTAATATATCTAACAGAAATCATGTTTAAAGAGTTAAGGTATGACAACAGTGAATCAACAAATAGGGGTTCTCAATAAAAGATAGAATTTATAAGAAAAAAGAACTCAAGTTTTATGCTGGAGCTGAAATGGACAATAACTGAAATTCACTGAAAGAACTCAACCTCAGAGACAAGATGGCAGACGAAAAAAATCAATTCCCCTGAAGATGGGTAAATAGAAATTGCCCAATTTGAAGAGCAGAGAGAGGAAAAAGGGATTAGAGAAAAATGAACAGAGCCTCAGAAACTTGTGGAACAACATCAAATGTACTGACCTGTATTTAAGGAGAGTCACAGAGGAGAGGGGAGAGATGAAGAGGGAGAAAAATTATTTGAAAAAATAACGGCTGAAAAGTTCCCAAACCTGATGAAAAACATCAATCTATACATCCAAAAAGCTCAGTGAATCCTAAGTAGGATACACACAGAAAGATCTACACTTAAATACATCATAGTCACACTGTTCAATGAAGACAAAGAGAAAATCTTGAAAGCAGCAAAGAAGAGCTGACTCATCAGATACAGGTGAGCATCTAAAGGTTTGAAGCAATGGAGGCCAGAAGGCAGTGGGATGATACGTGCTCAAACATGCTCAAAACAAAACAAAGCAAAACTGATGACCAAGAATTCCACATCCAGAAAAATGTTTCAAAAATGAAAGTGAAATAAATACATTACCAGAGAAAAACAGAGAATTCATTGCTAGTAGACTTGCCCTACAAGAAACACTCTAAGAATTTCTTCAGACTGAAAAAAAAATGACACCAGACATGTGAATAAAATCCACAGGAAGAAACGAAGAGCCCTGAAAATGGTAAATATGTTGATTAATATTAAAAAGTCTATAAATATATATATTTTCTCACTTCTTGTCTTAACTTCTTTAAAAGATATAAAGTTGTATAAGCCAACAAATATAACATATTATTGTTGGGTTTATAACATATATAGATATATATGACAATAATAATAATATGAAGGAGAAGTGAGAGAATGGAGCTATATTGGAGCAAAGAGTTTTATTTTATTGTATCAAATTTAAGTTAGTATTAATCTAAAATAGACTGTGATAGGTTAAGATGCATAGTATAAGAGTAACCACTAAGAAAATAATTGTAAAATAGTAAAAAAAAAATCAACAAAATTAAAATATTACCCTAAAGGTGGGGTTGGAGGGGAGCCTGGCATCAGAGTGATCATCTGAATTCACTGTGCTCTACAGATGCATGTCACCACCTTGATCCTTGATCTTGGGCAGCCAGTGCTGAACCACCAGCAAGAAGAGAGCTGACAAAAAAAACCAAACGTCTTTCATTTATTTCTTTATTTGAACACCAAATAGGTAGAGAAAATTGTTTAAGGTGCTTGAGCATCCCACTGGATTCTTTACTTTCTTTAAGGTGCAAAAGAGGTTTACAAGTGTGTTTCATTAAACAAAGCAAAGCTGCAACAAAACAGAATCACATCAATAATAGTATGCATCGGCAAAAGGGCATATTAATCCATCAAACACAATTTGGCATTTGAGCTTTTCCCCGTAAAACAAGAGCTCTACACTGAAGAATTTGTAGTGCACAGAAAGCATTGTTTATAAGCTGTGAGAGAACATAAACTGGCATAATGTCACTTATTAATTCAAGTCTCTATGACCAATGACCTCTCTGTGAATGCAAAGGGGTCCGTGCCTCAGGCACCTGCTCATGGGGCTGTATGTGGTTTCCAGGGTACACAGCTCTGCAAAAACACACTGAAGATGGGTTTGAAACATGGCAGCATTTACATATTTAAAAAGTTCAGGCACATTTGGATGCAAAAAAAAAAAAAAAGAATAGAAATTTTTCTTGAATCTCTGAAAGACAGTGCAAATTGAAGTGCCATAATAGAGGCAGCAGGTACTTAGAAAACAATTTTAAGTGACTTAGAAAGAGGCCACACTCACTTTAATCCAAACGGAAAGGAACTGCAGTTAGAAACAGAGATGACACTAATGAAAAGGTGGATATTTGGGACCACAGTTAGAGTCATTTGCTCCAGTTGAGAGTAAGTGTTCAGGGAGTTCATCCTAGAGGTGTGCAGTGTCATCTGAATCATCCTCCCAAGACTTGCACCAAAGAGAATCACGGTTGTCTCAGAAGCTATGTATGACTCTGTTTGTCTTTCCAATAACCAGCTTCCTGAAGCAAATTTGCCTGTGAATATCAGACATTTCTATGGTCCTAGTGATCACTCCCAGTATCCACAGTCCAACTCAGAGTTGGGAAGTATGAATAGGAAGGGATTTGGAATTGGTTTCATGAACCAGTGGCCTAAATCAATGGCCATTTCAGTGTATAAGATTTTAACGCAAGAACATCTTAATGGGATCAGAAGTAAATTATCAGTAAGTCCCTTATTTGTTCAGCCCCCAAAAGGCATAGGATATGGCATGGTTGGTTAAACATAGTTGTAAGGTTAATAGGGAAATCTAATCAACGACTACACTTCCTTAGGGGCTGGATTTTGCAACCTACGTAGGGTCTTCTCTTTGGATGAACTAGCCTCTCTGACTGTTGCATGACAGCATTGCAGAATCATTACCGCAAGCCTGGAGCTAGGCAATGGCTAAAAGAAACACAGACCACTAGCTATTCCTTGGACTGTACTGCAGATGTCACTAGTTTTTCCCTAGAACTCAAGCTGCCATTATATCTGAATGGCTGTCAGATACAGCTACTTATTTGTGGTTAACAGGGCACAAGTGAAATACTGAACCCTGGTGCATACCCCAGGCGCCAGTATTGATCTGCTTCAAAATACTTTCAAGACTCTTATTATGATATTTCCCATTCTTCAAATTCCTAAACCCACTTCCCCACCCTACCCTCACCCACCCACCCCACCCCGATCCACCATGGCTTTCAAACTTTAAATTGTCTCAGAGTGGGGGAAAAAAATACAGCATGTTCCCTACACCCAAGAGTCATGTCAGCGGCAAAGTATCAGCTGTCCATTAGTGGCACTTCAAATAAGAAGAGATTTTTTAAATTACTTGAAACTCCCGGGCTAACATACCAACCATCTGGTGTTCTCTGCCCCATTTCAAATGTAGTAGTATCTTAACATGAATACAAACAGCTCAGATGAATAATGTAAAACCCTCCACTGGATTATTGTTTGGATTTAGCTGGTATTACATCACCTATAGTCCTAGAATTTTTTTTTTGTTTTTATTTTTTTTAAAAGAAAATCTAAGTATAAACATTAAAAAGAACCCACTGACCCATTCACTACTGTCCAAAAATATTACTACTTATATTTTGGTAAAGCAAAATTAGCTGCCCTGAATAATTTTCCTTTTCAGGCATAATCTCTGCTACATATGATTGTCTATCATTCAGTATCCAACAATAGGCATCTGGATTAGTGCTATTTTGTCTACTGTGGATATAAAAGTTGATATGAAATGTGATCTTCATTTAAATGAATAATCACCAGGCCTTAGGCATCAATGACTACATCACAAGGTAGTAATACAAAAAAAGTAAACATTTTTCCTTGGTTTTGAATGTTAACCCAGTCAAATTAAATCCAGAACAGAATTACTACATTCAATTGTCTGACAAACAAGCATTGCAATTTCAAAAAAATATATATTATACTATATAAGGTGCTTCTTAAACAAAAACAACAAAAGAATTATGTTCTAAACATTCTTACTGCAGATATTGATACATAAAATTGCCCCCAAATTTAGATGCACTTGTGAAAAAAACATTTTTTCCTTGGCCCTCCCAGGTTCCCAGTCCTTTGGTGATCACTGATTGGGTCATTGGAAATGGATGCAATCCACTTTTGAAACAGGCATCCCAAGAGAAGCCCTAGAAGCTTGGCTGGGTTGTTGGTTGACACATTGCCTATCACTGGGGTTTGAGTTAACAGACAATGCGGTCACCAGAGGAAACCAAACTTTCTTCTTAGCTGAAAAGGGGAAATAATCCATAATTGCTTTAGAGAAGCAAAGACCCAGGGAAATCTGCCCTGTGGCTGGAGTAGGCCTCTCTTGTTTAGCCTATAGGTTTAAGAATTCCTATGGCCCAATTCTAGTCTTGCTCTCTTGGCTTATGAAGGTTAATGAAATAGACTCTAGGGAAGTTTGTTTGTTTGTTTGTTTGTTTTTCCCTCAAGGCCAAACCCTGATTTTTGGATGAGCTCTAAACAACCAAGGGCAGGTGTGGTCTGACCAGGCCCCAGGCAGCCTGAGTATGGAGTGCTCCAGTCCTGGCCCTCCTCCCCCGCCCAGAGCGTGCCTCCAACCTGGGCCATGCGGGGAAATGAGGAAGAGGAGGACTGCCCCATGGACCCCAGGGCAGCCCCGCAGTGCAGTATGGGGTCTGCCAGTAGCACTCCTAAGTGGCTGCAGCCTGTGGCAGGGCCACTCTGAGCCTCACAGTTTTATCCAGTTTCTGCCCTGCTTTCCTCTTTGGTCTCTAGTACCTACAAGATTCATGCACGTTTAGTATTATGCCCAGTGCTCCAGGGCTAAAAGTGTCACAGGGTGCCTGCTCATTTAAACTGCCTTTGGTCAGAGCCTGGGCACTACACCTAATTCACCTTGTAAGTTACACACCAGGAAGAGCCAAGCAGAGCGCCCTCTGCTGATAAGAGTGAGATCACACCAGAACAGGTCCTGAAGCCCATTTACTGCAAGTCCTGGGGTGGGGAGAGGGCTTTCTTTTATAAAATGAAAAAAAACAAGAATTTATCTCTCACAAAGAAACTGGTGTATGTGGAGGTGACTTAACTGGGATCAACTTGCTGTTTTCCATGGGTCCATGGGAAGCAAGAATTAATTGGAACCCATGACCTATACCTAGTGCTCTCAAAAGCTAATGGTAAAGCATTCAGCAAATCTGAAGGTGCAGTGTATTTAGTTGACAAAGTCTTGACAATTAGGGGCTCTTCTTTCCCTGTGTGCATCTTGTATTCCTATAGGGGAAGTGGGTGGACAATCACCAGATATTCTGCTACAGCCATGCAACAGAGCAGAAGCTTTAAGGTCTGATTTTAATAAAATGATATGTTACTATAGGAATACAAGAGGATGTTATAATGAACCCTGGACCTAGCTTTCTCCAAGTCAGCAATTAAAGGAGCCACTTTCAATTCTTTCCTGTGGCTTATGCTTAAATAAGATCCATTAAAAAGTGCTTCACATTCACGGAGGTGAAATGTCCACTCTCCAGGCCTTGGGTCACAAGTAGCTAAAGTGCACAGTCATCTGAGCCCAGCTCGTAGACGGAGCTCAGTCATGAAACGCTAAGGGAATCCTCATGCTGAGTAAGGGAGCAAAGGGAGAGCGAGAGAGCTGTTACAAAGAAAGTAGCCCTGGAATCCCTTTGGCTGTTCCCAAAAGAAGGCGTGCCACTTAGAACTGAGCAAGCAAGTGAATGGCCACCCATATTAGAAAGCCAGCGCTGGGTGCATGCCAGAGTGTGTGCAGGGGCAGAAGTGGGCTAGAGTGATGCATGACGTGGATAAAGTGCGACAGGGATTCTCAGAACCCTGGGGGAGCCGCGGAGCTCTCAGACTGTGGTGGGGAAATTCTCCGCCTCCCCAGTGATGTAATACGTTTGCAAGGAATGTGATGAAGTTGATCCGGCGGTGGCCAGCTGGCTCTGGTTTACGTCCTCCGTGGGTGCGCTCCCGAAATTGGCTGGGGCGTGCAGGCGGTGGGCATCCAGCATCTCCAGCAGCAGGTCATAGAGAGGCACCATATTCTTGCACTTCATGCTGTACAGATGCTCCATGCCTTTGTTACTGTGGGCGGGAAGACACAGACAGGACCACTTTAGACCATCCCCAGATCCAGGACTGCTGAAATGCCGAGGAAGGGCAAGTAAGAAAAACCCCAGGGACACTGATATGCCAACCTTTCTTCCTATTTAAAGAGCCAGTTTAGGATTTACTATGCAGGTGAGTTTCTTTCCCTCTATCACGATTACATCTAAAAAGAGAACAGATGAGATAGGCTACCTTGTAGGAAAGGGATTTTTATTTTTTAATTAAATTAATTAATTAATTTTTAAATTGTTATTTTACTTTATTTTTTATTAATTTTTCTTGGAGTATAGTTGCTTTACAATGTTGTGTTAGTTTCTGCTGTACAGCAAAGTGAATCAGTTACGTATACGTATATCCCCTCTTTTTTAGACTTCCAGGAAAGAGCTTTCTAAATGTGCAATAAACCGTTCAAGAAGTTCCCTTGCTTCAGACTGTTCAGTTGCTTCCCATGTAACTCAGAATAAAATCTAAATTTCTGGCCGTGCTATGCAAGGTCCAACTGACATGGCTTGTCCTGCCTCTCTCCCTAACCTACTCCCTTTAACCACCCTAGTTTTCATGCTGGCCCTAAAGAAACAAAGCAAGACTTCCAGACTCAGGGTATCTGCCCTTGCTGTCCCTCCACCTGGATGAACTTCCCCCACATCTTCGAATGCCACCTGCTCTGAAAGGCCTTCCATGACCCCAGGGGCATTCGGCTCAAGGCCCTGCAGGTTTAGCCGTTGGCTTTCATGTTACTGTTTTTCTCCCAGCACTATGACAACCTGAAATTCTCCTACGTATGTATGTCTTGTATGTATGTTTATTCTTGTTCCATAAGCACGTGCACACACACACACACACACACACACACACTGCCAACCCACATCCCAACACACACTGTGCGAGTTCAGTGAGGGGCTGCAATCTGTCCATCCCGTAGGTCTCCAACAGTGGCAAGGACATGGTAAATGCTCAGAAAATATGGGATAGATGGACCTAGGGAAATGCAGGTAAATGGCGCTTCTCCTTTTACCACTCTTCCCCCGACCCCCAGCCCCGTCCTCCACCGGCTACATCTCTGCTCTGTCCCCACAACACTACCACCAGGAAAAAAAACCAAAAAACAAAAAAACCTATTCTCTAGCTTGACATTTCTTTAAAAAGAGTCATGGATCATGAGTAAGCAGACCAAGAACATCCTAAAAAAATATTTGCATTTTCAGTAGGGGAAAAGTCAGCCCTAGCTGGAGACGCGCCATGAAAACACAGCATCAAAGTGATTCGGGACATATAACACAACCACCTAAATTACGTTTTTCAGTGGCATTTCATTTTCTTGTTTTTGTTTTAATTTAAAATGCTGTTAAAGTTAAATGCCCCTGGATCTGACACCGTCTTCCTCTTGCAACCTAATGAATCACATTTACCATCAGATGAAATCTGGTGTTAAATGCTCTGAATAACAACATATGGCTGGGGCCAAGCTTAACACAACAGAGTTCCGTGATTCAGATTGGCTGTAATGAGGCACCATAATATTGTTGTTGGTATGTGGGTGTGTGTGGGTGTGTGTGTGTGAGAGTGAGAGAGAGAAAGCTCAAAGCTTGCAATAGAATAGCAACTTCTCTCCAGCTCATCACACAATTCAAACAGGAACTCTCGCTGCTGTTGCCCTTGGCCATGTGTTGCCAGTAAAACTAGCAAGGCCTGTATATGCAGTGCAAATATACTTGGTATTAACTAATTAGTCTAGCTAATGCTGACAAGCAGTTAATGGATTTGAAAATTCAGCAATTCCCATCAAACATTTAGAGAAGAGCTAACACCTATCCTTCTCAAACTCTTCCAAAATATAGCAGAGGGAGGAACACTCCCAAACTCATTCTACGAGGTCACCATCACCTTGATACCAAAACCAGGCAAGGATGTCACAAAGAAAGAAAACTACAGGCCAATATCACTGATGAACATAGATGCAAAAATCCTCAGCAAAATACTAGCAAACAGAATCCAACAGCACATTAAAAGGATCATACACCATGATCAAGTGGGGTTTATCCCAGGGATGCAAGGATTCTTCAATATATGCAAATCAATCAACGTGATACACCATATTAACAAATTGAAGGAGAAAAACCATATGATCATCTCAATAGATGCAGAGAAAGCTCTCGACAAAATTCAACACCCATTTATGATAAAAACCCTGCAGAAAGTAGGCATAGAGGGAACTTTACTCAACATAATAAAGGCCATATATGACAAACCCACAGCCAACATCGTCCTCAATGGTGAAAAACTGAAACCATTTCCACTAAGATCAGGAACAAGACAAGGCTGCCCACTCTCACCACTCTTATTCAACATAGTTTTGGAAGTTTTAGCCACAGCAATCAGAGAAGAAAAGGAAATAAAAGGAATCCAAATCGGAAAAGAAGAAGTAAAGCTGTCACTGTTTGCAGATGACATGATACTATACATAGAGAATCCTAAAGATGCTACCAGAAAACTACTAGAACTAATCAATGAATTTGGTAAAGTAGCAGGATACAAAATTAATGCACAGAAATCTCTTGCATTCCTGTACACTAATGATGAAAAATCTGAAAATGAAATCAAGAAAACACTCCCATTTACCATTGCAACAAAAAGAATAAAATATCTAGGAATAAACCTACCTAAGGAGACAAAAGACCTGTATGCAGAAAATTATAAGACACTGATGAAAGAAATTAAAGATGATACAAATAGACGGAGAGATATACCATGCTCCTGGATTGGAAGAATCAATATTGTGAAAATGACTCTACTACCCAAAGCAATCTACAGATTCAATGCAATCCCTATCAAACTACCACTGGCATTTTTCACAGAACTAGAGCAAAAAATTTCAAAATTTGTTTGGAACAACAAAAGACCCCGAATAGCCAAAGCAATCTTGAGAACGAAAAACGGAGCTGGAGGAATCAGGCTCCCTGACTTCAGACTATACTACAAAGCTACAGTAATCAAGACAGTGTGGTACTGGCACAAAAACAGAAAGATAGATCAATGGAACAGGATAGAAAGCCCAGAGATAACCCACGCACATATGGTCAACTTGTCTTTGATAAAGGAGGCAGGAATGTACAGTGGAGAAAGGACAGCCTCTTCAATAAGTGGTGCTGGGAAAACTGGACAGGGACATGTAAAAGTATGAGATTAGATCATTCCCTAACACCATACACAAAAATAAGCTCAAAATGGATTAAAGACCTAAATGGAAGGCCAGAAACTATCAAACTCTTAGAGGAAAACATAGGCAGAACACTCTATGACATAAATCACAGCAAGATCCTTTTGGACCCACCTCCTAGAGAAATGGAAATAAAAACAAAGATTAACAAATGGGACCTAATGAAACTTCAAAGCTTTTGCACAGCAAAGGAAACCATAAACAAGACCAAAAGACAACCCTCAGAATGGGAGAAAATATTTGAAAATGAAGCAACTGACAAAGGATTAATCTCCAAAATTTATAAGCAGTTCATGCAGCTCAATAGCAAAAAAACAAACAACCCAATCCAAAAATGGGCAGAAGACTTAAACAGGCATTTCTCCAAAGAAGATATACAGACTGCCAACAAACACATGAAAGAATGCTCAACATCATTAGTCATTAGAGAAATGCAAATCAAAACTACAATGAGATATCATCTCACACCAGTCAGAATGGCCATCATCAAGAAATCTAGAAACAATAAATGCTGGAGAGGGTGTGAGAAAAGGGAACACTCTTGCACTGCTGGTGGGAATGTGAATTGGTACAGCCACTATGGAGAACAGTATGGAGGTTCCTTAAAAAAGTAAAAATAGAACTACCATATGACCCAGGAATCCCACTATTAGGCATATACCCTGAGAAATCCATAATTCAAAAAGAGACATGTACCAAAATGTTCATTGCAGCTCTATTCACAATAGCCCAGAGATGGAAACAACCCAAGTGTCCATCATCGGATGAATGGATAAAGAAGATGTGGCACATATACACAATGGAATATGACTCAGCCATAAAAAGAAATGAAACTGAGCTATTTGTAATGAGGTAGATAGACCTAGAGTCTGTCATACAGAGTGAAGTAAGTCAGAAAGAGAAAGACAAATACCGTATGCTAACACATATATATGGAATTTAAGAAAAAAACACGTCATGAAGAACTTAGGGATAAAACAGGAATAGAGACACAGACGTACTGGGGGTGGGCTTGGGGATATGGGGGGGGCGCTGTGACAGGGCGGGGGAGAGGCATGGACGTGTATACACTGCCGGGCGTGGGGTGGATGGATGGTGGGGGGTGGCCGCGTGGCACGGGGGGATCGGCTCAGTGCTTTGTGGCCGCCTGGAGGGGTGGGATGGGGATGGTGGGAGGGAGGGAGACGAAGGAGCGAGGGGATGTGGGAACAGATGTATATGTATGACTGATTCACTTTGTTGTAAAGCAGAGACTAATAAAAAAAAAAAAGAAAAGAAAATTCAGCAATTCCTACCAACGACAAAAAAACCCTTCATCTGTGATACACGGTGTCTACATCAGTGAGATTCCTAGCTTAGAGTAGAGCCAATACAGTTTCTTCAAGGGGAAGGTTACTCTCTCGGTCCGGAAATTTGGTAGGGGATTATGTTATTCTGATCTATCCCCCTCTTCCCTCTGTGTAATATTCATCCAAAGAAATGGATGGGAAAGGACGGAAAATGTGTACTCCAAATGCAGTCACCTACTCAACTTGGCCAATGTGAGTCCTTCATCTGTGACACAGGGATTCTTGGGGATTCCCTAAGAACAGAGACTGCAGTCACTTTCTCCCCAACTTTGGCAAGTGAAAGCCAGCATTTGTGAATTTCAAATTCACAGGAAAAACCTCAGGTAATTTGTTCCTTCATTCATTTATTCACTCATTCATTCAGTAATAATGTTGTGAGCATATACGACATGTAAGACTTCATTTACGGCACTGTGGGACATCCAAAGAAAGAAAGATACATTTATTTTCTCAAGAAGCTAACAGTTGGCAAAGTTATCTCCAGAAAAGGAGGCACCTGGGACTTTGATGGGATGAACTTCTTGCCATTTGACTCAGTCTCAAGGTCTGAAGACCCCTTAAAAATTAATCTAACTCTTTCTAGACACCTTGGCCCTTCCCTCATAGCCACTAAGAAACAGAATCTCTTTTTCATTCCTGGGGTTCTGCTGTAAGCCCAAGGTCATAGAGACTTCATCATGCAGGAGTGTCATCACTTCACCTCACGGTTGTGGCCTTTCTGGAGTAAAGAATCCGATACTTTCTTCATCTCTTCCCTGCAGGCTGGGTTCTGTTCACGGGAATGGTACCCACTAAGCCTCTGGCCAGCCATTTAGAATGGAAACAAGGCCACTTTTACCTTCTGGCACAGAAAGGCTCCATTTCCTCTGCTATCGTCCTTCTATAGAAAATATTTATTGAGTAGTTACTACGTGCCAAGCCCTATGCTATGTGGTACTTGGGTACACAGAGTAAGCAAAATGGGTTGTGATAACTGCCTCACAGAGTTTACAGTCTAATGGTGCTGAAAGATAAAAAATGAGCAGTAACAGTCAGGAAGGACAGGGTATAAATCTCACCTAGGTGTTAAGGGTCAGGAGATGCTTCCTGCAAGGAGTCATATCTAAGCTATGATAGATTCAGTTACTGCTCAGAAAGATTCACTCTCTGTGCCATGTGTCCATGATCCTTGACTTTGGGCTTTATCATGTGACTTGCTTGGCCACTGGAATGTTCGTGGACATGACTTAACTAAAAGATTAAAATGCACTTCCCCAAACAGACTCACTTTCTTGTGCCTCTGCCATCAATATGAGGTGAACATGTCCCAGCTCTCCTGTGGCTACAAGGAGGGCAAGAGGCACACGGGGTAGTCACCTGGCCAACCTTCAGGCCTGCAGCTAGATGCAGAGTCTCCCAGCTGTGCCCTGCTTCCATCAGCTGACCCGCAGATGTGTGCGTGAGCCCAGAGGAGGTAAACAGCTGCGCAGCCCATCTGCAGCCTGAAGCGGAAGTCCCCCTTGACTCAGAGAACAGCTGAATAGGGCTACAGCCCAGACTACCAGGAAGTCCTGAGAGTTAAGTAAGGCTAGAGCATAAGAAGGAATATAAGCAAAATAAATGGATTTATACTTTCATCTAACAGCAATGGGAAGCCATTTCAAGGCTTTAAGTAGGAAAGCAATGTGAGAAGATTTGGTATCAGAATGATCACACTGGCTCTACTGTGGAGAATGGATTAGAAAGGCTCTGAGTTGAAGACAGGGAGACAGGTTAGGCAGCTGGGGCAGAAATCCAGGAGGAGATGACGGTGGCTCGGGCGAGGGTAATGGCAACGGGGGTGACAAGAATGGATTGAGAGGGATGGAGGAGTCAACGTTGACCATCCACGAGGCATTTGGACCCAGAGTCTCTCATTTAGAATTTCCCCTTGTTAAGTAAGGAGAGGGCGACACAGGAACAGTAACGGATGTGCGCAGTGCTTTCCGAGGACGAGTGTGCTAGCGGACTTCCCCTGATTGGCTGGGGCCAAGTGAACAACCAGAGGGAACCCTCCTCCCCTGAGCTGCACGCTGCACACTCTTCCCCGGCTCAAGATCTTGCGCATGCGCCAAACTGAGCGTAAGTATCATCTCCTCTCTGAAGGCTTCTCTGACACCCGCCCACACCCCAGACTGAGTTACTGCCTCCCTCTGCTATCCTCCCACAGCCTTTATGCTATGTGCCGGGAACCGACCCGAGCGTGTTATCTGTTCTCAGGCGTCAGCCCTTCCTGGGCCAGCTGTAGCATATTGTTGGGGGCTTGACTGCTTTACGTCTCTCCCATGGGAAACGCAAGGACGCCTCACCTCATGTGCCTGATGTGAGAGAGGATGAGGAGAAGCTGGGCCAGACGCCGGTGCTGTTGCTGCAGAGTCAGGCCCGCTTTGGCCATCAGATGGATCAAGGTGTCTGTGATCTTGTCCAGGACACGGTGGATATGGTCCTTCTCTTCCAGAGACTTCAGGGTGCTGGACAGAAATGTGTACACTCCTGAATGTGCAGAGAGAGAGTGAGAGAGAGAAACTCAAAAGAGGATGAGGTCCAGGAAGCTGGGCAAGTGCGTGGGACGTTAAGACTGAGCCAGTGCCCCTCCCCCCATCCCCCACCCTCGCCCAGCAACGGGGAAGTTCGGGATCTATTCGGTCCAGGCAACCATGCAAAATTCCTTAGGAATATACGTGTGTGAGGGCACACGTTTAGGAAACTCATGTGGCCTCCTGTGTGGGAGCCAGTTTCCAGGATTCGTCATCAAGATTCCCTGGAAAGGCACTGTTCGCCTTGGGGCCAAGATGGTTAACACCAGCCACCTCTCCTCTGACACGCCTGTCACCAACGCTAACTATCCTGTTAACGCTGATGACAGCTCCATGAAGGAGGCATTATTGTTCCTTTTCACATGAAGAAACCGAAGGGCAGAGAGCTGCATTAACCTGCTGAGCAAACTCGACAGGATGGAGCAGCGTTGAGAATGAGCCAGTGTGCTGACTCTACATCCGGTTTTATAACGGAGACGCTAAGTTATTAGACACGTGACCTCTCGGTGAGGTGCACAGAGAGAGCAAAAGTGATTTGCTAAGTGACTGACAGGCAATTTTTAATTTGCTGTTACGTTCAGGTCAGCTTTGGGGCCTTCGTACTTTTCATCCTCAGCTGAAAGGTTTATGATGGGAGGGGAGAGAGGACCCCGGGAACTGCTGTATTTCACTGCCAGGCATGTTTTTTTTTTTTTTTTTTTTTTTTCCCTCTTGCCTTTCTTCTGGTAATAAATCCTGCTCCCGGAGCCATAGGTAGACTCAAGGCTGAAATTAGACAATCAGGTCACTCTATCCTTTTGGCTAGTATTAGCCCCGAGATAGACAATCAGAGCTTTTTCTGAGCTTGTATATGGAAGTTGTGGGCGGAAGTTCCTTCCTCTAGGGTGGAGGCACTGGGCGTATGAGAATGTGGGACTTGTAAGCACCATCTTCCAGGTACGTGGAGCTCCCCCTGCAGAATGGAGTCCAGCTACCACCAGCAGAGGTGATAGTTACACGGGGGAGGCAGGAGCGGGCAGGGGAGGGAGGGAGAAATCCTGGTTCCTGTCATAAGGTCCTGGTTCTTACTTTTTTCATTTGACCCTAGAGCTTCCAGAATGTCCTTTCTAACACATGAATCCATAAATCCCCTTGTTTGCTTAAGATAGTGTTAGTTGGGTTTCTGTCACTTGCAACTGAAAGAATCCTGACTCTTTGACTTAAGTTGTGAGCTCAGCCCAAGGAGCAGAGGAAGGTGAGTGATGAAGAGGTAAGAAGTACTGAAAGCAAAAGGAGGGCAGGATGGAGTCTTCTTGTCTTGGGACCACAACAATGGCTGTTCTATCAAGTAAACACTGCAGAAATCAGCTCATCCTACCCAAATGCATCATCTTGCAGGGAGCAGATGGCGCGGTATTTTTCTCAAGATATACGTCTATTTAGCAACATTTTTTTTGGTCTTACGAGCCCACTGGCCCACCCATAAGTATATTTCTTCTCCTCCCCTCCCCCCATCCTCACTGGTATTTTCAAGTTAAAGGCCCCCAAGTTTATGAATTCCCAACTTTGTACTTTTAACACAGTGATGCGTTACTGCTCACACAGCAGCCTGTAGGTCGGGAATGGGGAAACCATCCACACAGAGGAACTTACAGTAAATACGGTTGTAATTGCCTGGAATGGAAAAGGGCTAATATTTAAAACAAACACAACAATAGCAAAACCAGAATGGTCAGGCTCTTGGCTTACAGGCAGTAGAATAGAATAATGTAGTTTTGATACCCAGAGGCACTCTGATCCAAAGGAAATTGAGCACAGAATGAGTAAGCAGTGGACAGGCAGTGGGATAAGAAAGAAATTGCTGGATTACTTATGTTCCATGTGGGCTTCTGATAAAGACTGTGTCCACTAGAAAAATGGGCATATGTCTAGTGGCCTTGGTGTTGGCCAGGAGGTAACGGATGGCAAGGGAGGTGTGTGCCAGTGGGTTGGCGGGGGGGTCAGGGGCAGCCTCTCCAGAGCCCCACGGCCATGCCTCTCCCTGCCCTCATGTCATCACACACTTTCTAGCCTCGCATCTCTCAGAGGCCCTGCCTCTGGCTGGATGTCCTGGGAACCTGCCCAGGCCACAGAGCTGAGTTAATCCAACTTGGATGATGTGTTTTCTACCAAATTCCTTTTTTGTTACCACCCAGGATGCTTGCCTCGTTCACCAATAATCCCATTCTTGTTCAGGGAAACCACAGAACCAAGGAGCTTCCATGTCCCCGCGTGGGAAGGTGACACTCGGCGTCCCCTACTTGCGTGCACAGGGTGAGGGCACCCTGTGCAGAATCACGGGCGTCCTGAGGGCCCGTGTTGCACTCTGCCCTCTCCTGTGGAGGTAAGAGCCTTGGCACTCAGGCTCTGGGGAGTGTGGTTTTCCCTTGTGCTGCCGGTTCCCCATCCTCCCATGGGCTCCCCCCCGCCACATGCTCTCATTGAGAACCTACTGTGTGAGCACAGTGTGTCATGAGATAGGGATTCCAAGCCTTATTTTCTTTTAAGCATTAATGTCTTAAGAGCAGCTATTGCCTGTGGAGGAAGGATTGTCTTAACACTGTCTCTCCGGATGCAAGCCATTCTCAGAACAAGCCTGTTTTTCTAGTCCTGTTTTGGCACCAACACAGCTTATCATCTCATCCTTGCGAGATGCTTCCTAGCCGTGCAAATATACTTCGAAGTAAATATACAGTCCTGTTGAAATGCCAATAATTGACAACTGCAGCCATCTTCCTTTGGGGCTTTTCTGGCAAAACACGTGGTCCGTGTTTGCTGCCTTTTGCCCCTAAGGGGCCGGTGGCGAGAAACAACAGAAATCCGAATTCCCAGAATGCTTCAGGTGCTCTGGCAAAAGCCAAACAGGGTTCCCGGTAATTTCCATATCCCAGGTGGTCCCTGCCACCCTGGACAGCTGCTCCAGTGTTCCCAGCAGCACGGAGCCAGTGATCAGACAGTGCGAGCCTTCAGAAAGAGTCTTACAACAAGGCAGGCTTTTGCAACTCCCCAGGCTGCTCCAAATCCCAAAGATGGAAAAAAACAATCTGTATGTCATTATCCAGTCTTGAAGTGCTGTTGGCAGATCTGAGTCTCTACATATTCTGAATCTTGCAGCCAACATTGGGAGCTTTTAGGAAGAGCCTATGGAGAAAGCGGGTGGCAGAAAAGAATGGGGAGCGGGACTGCACGGGCACCCCATAGACGAGAGAGAGGTCAGCCTTTCTCCCTCTCTGGCTCTCAGTGACCGTTGCTCTTGCTCTCTCCCTCCTTCTCTTTCTCTGCTTGGACACTCTCTTCCTTCCTTCCCCCTTTTTGCTCCATCCCACAGGAACATCCTTGCTACCTACCCCTCATCACTTTTCCAGATGATGGAGTCTTCTGGAGGCTGGAAGAATGCAGATCTGGACACGGTAGTGCATGTGTGCATGTGACTGTGTCCAGAGGAAACACCAGCACAGCCCCAGGTCCTGCACGCCCGGCCACTGACCTCCACTGAGGGGCACACCTGACTGTTCCCGGAGAAGTGAGGAAGGCTGAGGCTCACCAGATGCTTGAGGACAAAGCCTTCAAGTAAGGCCATTTTCTTTTTTGTCTTTTCCAGAAGGAAGAATGTGACAACGGACCCTGAGACAGTCATTCCATCTATAGCAACTTGACCAGAAAAGCAAAGGGAATGATTCAAAGGAAAAAGAGAGTGAAGACAAACTCCTCAAACCCACAGCTGTAAGTGGTCTAGGCCAGAAAGCTGTCACTCAGCTGGAATAAAAAAGAGCTGCTTTTTGGATCTGGCTCACGGACGACCTAGGGATTCATCCGCAGGTCAGCCTTGAAGGTGGGCTGCTGGGAATGGCTTCCACAGCCAAACGGTGTGTTTGCTCATAACTGCCTTCAAGGCTGACAGTTTCACGAGCACTGCGTCCATTTTAGCCTTCACCTCTGACTGCGGCTCCTCCTCCTGGGGCTGCTGGTCCTGGCGGGGTGTTGGACAGCTTGTGGTCGCTGAAGCCACTTAGTGGGAAGGGCTGAGCTGGATGTCCTACAATGCGCGGGACAGTCCCAAACAATGAAGGATTTTTTTTTTTTTTTTTTTTTTGAGGCACGCGGGCCTCTCACCATTGTGGCCTCTCCCGTTGTGGAGCATAGGCTCCGGACGCGCAGGCTCAGCGACCATGGCTCACGGGCCCAGCCGCTCTGCGGCATGTGGGATCTTCCCGGACCGGGGCACGAACCCACGTCCCCTGCATTGGCAGGCAGACTCTCTACCACTGCGCCACCAGGGAAGCCCCACAATGAAGGATTGTTTTCTTGAGTGTCCTACTGAACTAATCCTACTCCAAATGAAAAACTGTAGTGAAAAGTCTTGAAAAGCTTTGGTAAGACTGTTCCCAAGAGGTCCAGGATGCGAGTTGGCTATAGAGAGGAAAGCTTAAAGAGAATATATTTTCTCAAAGTTATCAAATAATTTATTTACTACTTAAATACATTTAATATTTTAATTTAGATTAAATATTAAATGTAAGTTTAATTCAATCTGTCAGTTGAACGTATGATATAAGCCTTCCCACTACACACCTAGCTGAGGCGATTTCAGTGCAGTTGTCTGAGTACTACAAAAGCAACGCACCTGGTTGCAAATGTATAGAAGAGATGTAAGGCTCTTCTCAACGAAATTAGAATCCACGATTATAAAATAGTAGACATCAATGAAATATTGTGTTATTACCTCCCGTGTGTTTTTAAATGATTTTGTAGCATGATAAGAAATCCATTTTGTGAAAAGTACATATTAACGTTATTTTGTGGCTCTTGCTGTTCTGTCTTATGCTGAAGTTACCTGTAGAGGTTTCCCACTCGCTTCTTGATCAATTCCTATATGTATTGCTATTTCTTTTTCCAACCCATCATCTCCTTTCCATCACTCCTCCAGAGGATATGGTCCCCAAGGCGTTTCTAAGTGCTAGAGACTGAATATTTGCTTTGAATATAGTAGATAGGGTATGTGTTTCCTATATATATAAGATAGGGTATATGTTTCTGTTTACTTTGGCACTGGCTTGACCTGCTTTGAGGGGGTTACTTTGTTTGCTTTCACAGTCTTTGGTTTTTCTTGGCATATTATTACTAAATCAGTGTAAGTTCTCTGTTCTTATCATATAGAAATAGGTTTTGGTTAGTTTTTCAGTTTTCGTATTCAGGTGTCCCAACTCTACCTCTGCTTTTTCACATGCCTGTATTTCTTGTATAAAAAGGCTTCTAATCATCTTATATCCAAACATTCATTATATACACATGTAAGCATTTTACTACTTTATCATATTTTCTACTGTAGTCGAGCCTGGGCATCTGCATTAAAAGACATAGCATTTTATTTTAAATTAGTTCAATATTTTCCTCCTTTATGACAGTTGTGAAACTACATGAAATTACATTTTTTGTAAAAAAACAATGTATAGGGATAAACTATTATCTATTTCACTTCAGGCTAGTCAAAGGGATATGCATGTTTTATTAGACTGGTATTGGTTCATGGCAATTCTAAGAGATTTATCTCCAAGGTTTGTGATTCCCAAGCATGGTTGTCTCTCAGACTCTTCTGTGGGGTTTTCCAAGATGTGGCTGATCAGGTTCCACCCAAATCTGCTGACCGAAAGCTGAGGGTGGAGCTCTTGTATCTGTGCTTCTTAAAAACTCCCCCTTGATGAGTCTGATGCTCAGCTAGGATTAAGAATCACAAGATTACCATGATTTGTTCTTTTGTGGCTACTAAAATGTAAGCTCTTGAAAACATTGACCATTATCTTCGGTGAAAAGTGCCTTATCATGACGCTGAAACTACTTTGAGAATGTCCTCTCCTTTCATTTCCTTGCCACATTGTGGTCCTCCATGATTCTTTCCCCTTTCTGGCTGGGTTGATTAGAATAGAGATAACTCTTAGGATGACCATGAAAGTCACCCAATTAATACTGCAGAGTCCCTGCACGACCACACAGAAGAAGGCTCTGACACTAACCTATTCAAGCACCCAGCATTGTTAAGTAAAGAAGAAATAAACCTCCATTTGTTTGGGCCATTATACATTTTGGAGCCTATTTATTATAGTTCTACTCTAAAGCAATATGAGAAGAATTTTGTGACTTACTGACTGTATAAAGGAATACATTTGTATAAAGACAGATGAAGTCAGAGGGACGCATTGTATACCTCCTTTTGTTGCCATTTTCCACATTTCTAAGGGCTTCGGTTGCATAGTTAGAAATTATTTCTCTTCCCAAATGCCAGTATTGCCACATTTTGTTATAGAAAGCATGATCTAGCTTCTAGAACTGCCTCATCATCCCCTGTCATGCTAACCATTCATTCTGAATACTAACATAATTCGTAGCAACCAATAAGTTCAAAGAATCAAGAGGTAAGCCCGGGATGCCAGAATGTTTAGTTAGTTATCATTCAAAAATGCAGCTCCCAACATTACTAAGATTTCAGAGATTGTTCTATACCATGAAGGAACTGACTTCTCATTTTATGAATTGAACAAGAAGAGTATTGCCTTGAGCAATATTTGTCCATATGTAGGAAACTTCCATCCTTCTACCAATGTGTGATTATTTACTGAAAGGTGAAGAAGTTTATCATAGCCCAACCCTTGAGCAAACGTTTACTGTTACTCTAGTCTTTGTAAGATCTTACAGTCCTCCAGGTTGTCTTCTAAGTGGTCTCAGAGTGAGAGGCATCACAGCGAAGATCACAACACAACAGGGACCATGGCGGTCTTTTTATTTTGGCATCACTAAATACCCATGAGTGCCCTTTTGGCACAGATGACTATGAACTCATCTACAAATGATTCAGTGACATGTATCAATTGAGTGTAATTTTTAGTGAAATCTAATAGATTTTCTTGAAGGTCAATACTTGGTATATCAATGCATTCAAGCAGACTCAAAAGACAAATCTCTTAATGATTTGAATGATTTCAGATGGTGAAACTGATGAACTGATTCTGTTGGCCTGAAAAGAAATCTCAAATGTCCACTTAAAAAAAACAAAAAACAATTTTAGTGGCAGCCATGTGTCTCAGTATTATATATGAAAGTCTTTACTTTTTGTAATAAATAGTATCCTAGCCTTATACCTTTTAGGATGAAGCCATTATAAATCTATATTGCTTAGGAGCCTTCTTTTTTTTTTTTTTTTTTTTGTGGTACACGGGCCTCTCACTCTTGTGGCCTCTCCCGTTGCGGACGTGCAGGCTCAGCGGCCATGGCTCACGGACCCAGCCATTCCGCGGCATGTGGGATCTTCCCAGACCGGGGCATGAACCCGCATCCCCTGCATCGGCAGGCGGACTCTCAACCACTGTGCCACCAGGGAAGCCCAGGAGCCTTCTTTTTGTTAATTATGTCTGTAATATATTAAGAAACAGCCAGGGTTCTGATTTTCCTATTCTTCAGTCAATGACTACCTTTCTGAGGTCAAGAAGAAGACAGTCTGAAGAGACACTTGATGGAAAATGTGCAGCCCATCTAATATGAAGGGGTTTGTTCACAAGGTTCCATGCGGAACTCCTAGTCCAGGTGAGCTAGTCTGGTCTCAGGAGGCCTTGAGGGTTTCACTTTTTTCCCAGAAAAGGCAGGTTAAAACATTCTGGCTGAATTTGTTTCCCTGCATCTCACCTTTTCTCACCTGGCATTTCAAAGACAACAGAGCAACAACGTAGAGCAGGGAGTGGCTCTTTACACACGTTGGGGCAGATTTATTTTCCAAAAAAGACCACAACAGTATCTCCCATCCAACATGCATCTCTACAACGTGATCTTGGCACTCCTGTCATGGAGATGTGCTGGTTATGACCCTCCCTTGAGTTTGGGTGGACCCATGACTTGCTTGCAGTCAATAGAATGGAATAGAAGTGACGCCACCTGGCTTCTAAGGTATGACATGCCTATAATACAAGGCATACAGCTTCTGCCTGTCATCTGGGACACTTGCTTCTGGAGCCCTCACCGCCTTGTAAGGGGTACAGTGCAACAGGCAGTGAAGAAGCCAAGGCCACAGATAAGCATCCCAGTGGACAGCTCCAGCTGATGTCCCAGCCAACAGCCAGCGTCAATCACCGGCGTGGGAATAAAGTCCTTTAAGATGTCTCTGGCCCACGACTATCAAATTACTCCCAGCGGATGACCCTCACCTGCGGCCCCAGACATGGTGGAGAAGAAACAGTCCATGCCCTCTGTGCTCTATCCAAATCCATGACTAATAGAATCCAAAGCTTTTTTTTCTTCTTTTAGCCATTAAGTTTTGGGGTAACTTATTACACAGCAGCAGTAAACAGAGCACACCCGGATATCTGCGCCAGACATTCAGGGAGGAAAATGACCCAGAACCAGAAAATTGGAGAATAGACTCCTGATATGGAACTCATGAGATGAAGCAGCATGTGAATACTTCCTGCTCCATGTTATGAATTCTACTGCATCTCAATGCCTTGGCCCAGCCCTGACCTTCACTCTTGTTAGTATAATGGTCAGGGCTTGAGCTCATCCTATCAGACCCTGTACACAATTAACAATTTTCATAGGAGGGCTTTATCCCTAACAACTGCCCAGCTGATTATCAAAATATATGGATCTTCCCTTAACTGGCAACCTCAAATATCTGCACCCTACTTTCTTATCAGAGAATAAAACACTCGAATTCTCAGTTGCATAATCTTTATCGAGTGCTGGTTGTGAGAAATAGACCTTGTTGAGATGTGCCTAAAGGAGAGTTTTTATGTGGAACAACTAGTCTATTTTATTTTATTTTTATTAAAAGCCAGTGGAGCTTATAATAGAATGTGTTCCCTTTGCTTTGGCCCAGCAAAGGAAACGGAGAGCCAAATTTGTGGCCCACTCCTAGCAACCGTACAGATGGGCTACTGTGTGCTAATCTGACTCCTGAATTTATTATTTTCTTCACATTATTTTCCTTTTTTTCAGATTGTGTTAATTACTGCCTTACTCCCTTTGCATCACAAGAAATTCAGTAAGCCATTTCTAATCCTCTGTGGAATAGGCAATGTATAAACAAAATAATGAACCGGACACCCCTCCCTCCTCTGCTAAGTTAATAAACTGGGTTAGTGTGAATACAGATGTTTATAAAACATCATTAAACATTCATCTGACTTAACTGCGAAGCCAGAAAAAATGACATATGACCTAAGAATATATAGTTGGTTGAATGCACATGTTCACATCATCCTGAGTTGAACAGCACTATTTAAAAACCCTGTGATGAGCAACGCTGGCCACTGTGAAGTGACACCTTCTTGTGTGACTGTAAAGTCCACCGCTTCTTGGTGCTGGTTTGCATGTTTATCTCCAGAACCACAGAGATTCAGATATATTTTTTCCCCTTTTTCCTAGATAGAGAATCAAAATGGCAAAATGGCTGATAGTTCTCGCTGATTATTTTGAAAAAGATAATTAGTGTCCAAAATTACTATTTCAGAAAGATAAGTGGACATGTAGATGATACCTATTCTTTAGACGTATCAGTTCCATCATTTCAAGTGAGCTCTACAGTAGATGAAAATTGTGTTGAAAAAGTATCACATGACTGTGACAGGCTTATCTCATTTCTCCTTAATAGAGCCTTGGGAAAGGACGTATTACATTGCAAAAAGGAGACACAGAATTCCAGAATTATGGATTTAAGTTCAGTGTTTTTCAAACCATTTTGAGAATCAAAATCCTTTGAGAAGAGTGAACTTCATGTGAAACATTCACATAGTTTATAAACTGAATGAAGTCAAACTTCTCTGATTAAAGCAGGAGAAGGGGAGAGGGGGAGACTGGAGCCTGCTCACTCAGCCCCTCCTCCTCAGTCTCATGTCCCCATCCTCTGGTGACCAGAGGCTCCTTCTGAAACATGAGGCTCTAGCAGAAGGTTTAAAAAGCACTGATCTCAGGACGAGGCAAAGTCAAGCCACAGACTGGGAGAAAATATTTGCAAAAGATACCTTTGCTAAAGGACTCTTAGCAAAATATTCAAAGAACTTGAAACTCAACAAAAAGAAAACCAAGAACCCAATTAAAAAATGAGCAAAAGACCTGACACTTCACCAAAGAAGATATAGAAATGGAAAATAAGTATATGAAAAGATGCTTCACATCATATGTCAGTAGAGAACTGAAAACTGGAACACGTCTATTAAAATGGCCGAAATCTAAAACACTGACAACAGCGAATGCTGGCGAGGATATGGAGCAACAGGAACTCTCACTCATTGCCGGTAGAAATGAAAAATGGTGTAGTCACTTTGGAAGACATTTTGGCAGACTTTTACAAAACTAAACATACCCTTTCTATATAAGCCAGCAATCATGCTCCTTGGTATTTACCCAAATGAGTTGAACATTCATGTCCACACAAAAACCTGCACATGGATATTTATAGCACCATTAATCATAATTGCCAAAACTTGGAGGCAAGTTATCCTATAGTAGGTGAATGGATAAACTGTGGTACCTCCAGACAATGGAATATTATTCAGCGCTAAAAAGAAATGACACCACAACTACTGAAGCCCACGTGCTGCAACTACTGATGCCAGCGCACTGAGAGCCTGTGCTCCACAACAAGAGAAGCCACTGCAATGAGAACCCCGTGCACCACCACGAAGGGTAGGCCCTGCTCACCACAACTAGAGAAAGCCCACTCACAGCAACGAAGACCCAATGCAGCCAAAAAAAAAAAAGAAACGAGCTATCAAGCCATCAAAAGACATGGAAAAATCTTAAATTCATATTACTGACTGAAAGAAGCCAATCTGAAAAGACTACATAATATATGTTTCCAACTACATGACATTCTAGAAAAGACGAAACTAAGAAGACAGCAAAAAAAAATCAGTGGTTTTCAGGGGTTAGGGAAATGGGTGGGTTGAATAGTCTGAGCACAAAGGATTCTTAGGGCAGAATGTCCTAAATGTCCTAAATAACATACAGAGTGGAAACTCCTCTGTACAATAGTATACTGATGGATACATGTCATTTTACATTTTTTAAAACCCATAGAGTGTACAACATAAAGAGTGACCCTTAATGTAAACTATAAACTTTAGGTTATAAAGGTATGTAAACGTTAAGTTCATCGATTCTAACAAATATACGTCTCTGGTGTGGGATTTTGATAATGAGGGAGACTGGGGGTGGCGTGGAGGGGGACAGGTTATAAGGGAAATCTCTGTACCTTTCCCTCAGCTTTGCTATGAACCTAAAACTGCTCTAAAAAATAAATTCTACAAATAAACAATTTTATTAATTTTTAAAATGGAAGGATAGTTGATTTACAATGCTGTGCCGATCTCTGCTGTACAGCAAAGTGACTCAGTTATACATATAGACATTCTTTAAATAAATAATTTTTAATGTAAAAAGGTCCCCTACTGAGCCACTCATTAATTTACTTGTTGGGAAACAGAGGCTCAGAGAGGTTAAGGAACTGGGGCTAGTGGATGCTACTGCTGGGAGGGTTTTCAGACAGAAAAGCAAGGCTGGACTTGCCTGAGGTCACCCTGTGGGTAAATAAAGGGCAGAGTTGGAATGAGCACCCAAATACCCCTCACTCCCGGGCAGTACTGAAAGGCTACACAAAGAATTTCCTAACTTCAAGGTTTGTGAGAAACTAGAAATGACTGCCAATAGCCTCGCCTCCAGAGATATTTGAGAAAACTAATAATTTTCCTGGAATGACTTAGGAGCACTCCAGATTTTCCAAACAAGGTGCAAGATGGTGCGGAGAAGAGGTGCTGGTGGACCCAGGCATCTTCTAAGAGTCTCTTTAATTAAGAACATTTACCAAAATGTTAACAATGATTACTTTTGTGCAGTGAAATTATGATTACTTGGGAGATTATTTTTCTTGGTGGCTTTTCTGTATTTTCCAAGGTCTCTGCCTCAGGCATGTATGCCTTTCGTAATCTGGTAGAAGAAAATGCTATTGAAAATACAAAATCAAAGTGCCTTTCATTTCTATTATTTCACAAGCTTTGTCAATGCCTGGACTGATGAGAGGGAAACAGAGCTGGTGAGGGATATTCCAAGGACTAAGGAGCTTGCTGTAGGGATATTACTTATTACTATTTTCATAATATTGCTATCATCCCTAAGGCTGTTCGCATTTCTGAAACTCTTCAAGGTTTGCCATTTCGGCAGAAAAGGGAACTAACAAATTTGTTACTAAAGCTTCGGAGAAAATTTTTCTTAGTTGGAAATACCTGCGACATGTCATCAGTAACCTGAGCTACTTATCTAAGTAGAGAAAAGATCAGCTTTGTCCCATGAGGACTGGCAGGTTGGAACGCAAAGGAAGCAGGTCTTACTAGAAGGTGCTGAGTGCTTGGCTTTCGCTGAACACGAAGGTTATATTATCTCACTCAGAGTAACATCCGCTCTACCAAAAGTAAGGGCTTCACCATCAAGATGAAAAAGGAAAGGTCGTGTCAATCACACAAAGCTCCAGAACCCAGAGCAAATGAAATCTTTGGAGGAGGCAGGTTGTCCTTCCCGAGATGAGTTTTTAAAGGGAGGTTCACTTACGGCCATTCAACCTCTTGTCTTTCTTTTTATAAATATCCCTCAGTAAAAACGGTGGCAAAGGGACCAAAGGCAGAGGGTAAGATACTAAATGCCAACCCTCTGTGCATCCTGAGTGCTTAGAATAAGAGCAGTTCACCAGCACAGTGTCTGTGCAAGTCATAAAATTTAAAAATGACATAACAAGCACCTATATAGATAATAGATAATAAAATACAACAACATTCTCTGAAGCGATACTTTGCTTCCAAAGGAGTGAGCTTGGGATGTTTGTAATATGATGTTTATAACATGTCCTGTGTAAAAATTCCTGCCTGGGAATTTCACAGCTGAGGGCAGTAGCTGGGCTGGAGGGAGCTGTCTGCATCGCTGCCTCTGAGGCGGATGCACCCACCTCTGTCTTCCACATTCATGAAAAGGTTACATTTATGTAAAAGTATAATTTGATAAAGTTTTCTGGGGCAGTAGGCAATATGTATCAAGAGACAATGCTATTTATACTCTTTCACCCAGCAAATCCACTTCGAGAAACATTATCCAAAGTAATAATCACAAGCAGGCAAAAGACAATTATAAGAATGCAAAACAAGCGTTGTTTATAATAACAAAAGAGAGAAGTCACTTGTGTTTAACAATATCAGATTCGTTAAATAAATGATCTTATATCTTCATGAATGATTATGGCAGCCATTTAAAGTCTTATTTTTATTTTTTATTTTTGGCCGTGCAGCTTGCGGGATCCTAGCTCCCCGACCAGGGATTGAACCTGCACCCTTGGCAGTGAAAGCTCAGAGTCCTAACCACAGGACAGCCAGGGAATTCCCTAAAATCTTATTTTTAAAGAGAGTACATGTGTATGATCCTAATTAACATGGGTAAATATAAAGATGAATATATATACACACAGTACGAAAAGAAAATAGTTTCGAACACAAATTGTTAGTCTAAAGTAGGCACTGTATTGTAAAAGCTAACCTGTATTAACAGGTAGGCACTATTATGCTCGCCATTTCATGGACCAGGAAACAGGAGCCCAAAGCGTTTAAGTAACTTGTCCAAAGTCATACTACTAAGTAGCAAAAAGGGGATTTGAACTTGGAACTAGAGTCCCTTACTCTTAACCCTTATACTCTATTGCAGTAAGACCCATCAAAACGTCCGCATGGTCGGTTAACCTCAGGTGGTTATTTCCTTAATAATACATTTTGTTATTCTAAAATTATCTAAATTTAACATATTTTTTTGTAATCATAATTTTATTTTTAAAAAGAACAGTTCTGAAGTCAGAGAAAAACATATACCATATTCTAACGCATATATATGGAATCTAAAAAAAAAATGGTACTGATGATTCTAGCTGCAGGGCAGGAATAAAGAGATAGACATAGAGAATGGACTTGAGGACACGGGGTGGGAGGGGGAAACTGGGGCGTCGTGAGAGTAGCATCGACATATATACGCTACCAAATGTAAAACAGATAGCTAGTGGGAAGCAGCCGCATAGCACAGGGAGATCAGCTCAGCGCTCTGTGACCACCTAGAGGGGTGGGATAGGGAGGGTGGGAGGGAGGGAGATGCAAGAGGGAGGGGATATGGGGACATATGTATGCATACGACTGATTCAGTTTGGTGTACAACAGAAACGAACACAGTATTGTGAAGCAGTTATAATCCAATAAAGATCTATTAAAACAAAGAACAATTCTCTTTTTATATGTGTCTTTATCTTAAGATCGTGCAGTCCCTGAGGTAGAAACTGCCTTACTAATCACTGCTAATATAATCACTACTGGTATGACCACGGGGTCACTCTGATGGAGCATCCCTAGGGTCCAGGGAGCAGTCCACACGGCTCACTTTATGCAAACTAGTATGTAGGAACTACTTCTACCTCCCATTTTACAGATGAGGCAACTAGAGGCAACGTTTCCTTTCCAGCACTTAATGCCTGGAAAAGTAGTAAATCCTCAATAAATGGTAGTTAAGCTAACATATAGTAGCTTATAAATCCATGGATATCACTCAGTTCAGTGGGGTATTGCTGTCTGTCTTATATGCCAGAAGAAAAACAAAACCTAAAAAGTAGATATAAACTAAAAACTCAGAGAAAATAGAACCGAGGCAACCTCAAGCTACCTCAACATTCAAAAGTAGCCGTACCCCCTGGGGGAAAGTGCTGAAGGAGTCTGAGGCTGATGTGGTGCTCAAGGACCAGAACCCCATGGGAGAGGCAGGGAGTTTGTTTTTCCATCTTTCTTTCAACCCAAGAGAAGCAGTTAGATGTAGCCGTGGGCCCACACATGAAAGGCTAGGCCCAGAAGTAGGTCTTCCAACTAAGCATAGGGGTGTTTGGTTTAGACTGAAAACTTGACAGTCTGACTTTCCATTTAAATGTTTCAGGAAGCATACATATTCCAATATGGCTTTTACTTGTTCAATGAGTACCATGCAAGGAAAGGAAAACCCCATTAAAAAACAATATTTTATTTCACTTCTGAGTTCAAGAAATTAGCGGGATTTTGTTGCTGTTTTCTCATGGTCTTCTTCAGTTCAGGTGTCAACACACATTTAGATTTATAGTTCAATGTGCCAGGCATGAGGGCAAAGAGAGGGCATCTATGGCCCTTCCAAATATAGGGCCTGAGTGTAATTCTTGTCCTATGATTAGAACAGGGAGATCCTGACACCAAAGTCTCTGCAGGATATTAGATCACATAATATTTTCCCTCTAAAAAAAACAACAGATTATAATAGTAATGATGATATTAGCTCATATTTTTAAGCTATCTTTTTATGTCATGACAAACCTTTGGTTTCACAGGACAGTTTAGAATTATTATTTCTATTTTATAGTTGAGGAGACCAGTGAAGAGAGGTCCAGTGGCTTGATGAGACCCTGTTAGTTTAATGGTGGAGCCAGAACTTTCCCTCTTGCCTTTCTTCTGACTCCAGCCAAGTCCAGCTCACCCTAATGACTCAGTTGAAGCATCGGTGCTCAGGTAAGGACCCTGCTGTCCATCTCTGTGGACACTCTGCTTCTCTTCATCATGACATTCCCTTATCTCATGACATTGAAATGATCTGTTAATTGCCTGTGTCCCCTGACCAAGCCAATGTGTGAAAGACAGGCCTCCATTTCCTGTCCCCAGTGCTGGGCAGTGTTCTTTCTGAGCACCAGCAGTTTTTCCCCACAGTTTGCAGAATGGTTCATTTTATAATGTACTAGAGAACTAGTTTAACTTAGCAGACATTTCGTCACCTACAGCAGTAGTTTTCAAACTAATTGCCATACATTGCTGATAATTAAAAGAGGATTCTCAAAGGTCCTTAAACTGTCTCTTGGCCTTTTAAAATTGTGCGCTTTTATCTTAACAATATTCTAAAAAATATCATTAAGACATTAATTTCAGAATGTTCTATGTCAGTTAGATCAAGAGTTCTCAATCCTGGTGAGACTGAAGTCTTGGTGGGAGCTTTAAACAAATACCGATATTCACGGTTAATGATATTGGAATCTCTGGGAAGGGTCCCTGCAACAGAATTTTTTCAAAGACCCCCAGAGGATGGAAACGTGTGGAGTATTGAGATGGACCCATCTAAATAATCCATATCATCTTTGACTGTTTCCTAAGTTACATATTTTTCACCCGTGCTCATTATGGCCTCAAGTCTAACAGTTATGTCTTAAGTATCTCAGAAAAATAAATGCAGAAGCAAACAAAATACATAAATGATGTGTTCTTGCCAAAACAGGGTGCTACAGAAACAAAGGTTTTGCCATCCTTTTGAACACAGACAAGCGAGGAGAACAGGGTCCTCACAGCAGGCTTGGTAGGCTAGCAGACAGAGATCTGCCCCAGCAGGCTGCAAAAAGCAACTCAATTTCTGCCAAAACATTATTACCAGTTTGCCTTTCAGTCTGTATTTAATTTGTGAATTTGTTTTGGTTTTGTATGTATATAAGAGCTGTGAACATGGAGTTTGCACTCATTCATTTACATAATGTGATTATTCATATTCAAGCAACATACAAAGAGCATTTTAAGTCAGCAGTGGGGTAGTCTGTGGCATTTTTCTTTTTTTTAATGGTCCCGTATATTATTCAAACTTAAGAATACGGACAGGTAATTTCTGGGCCTTAGAGAATGTGGGTGAAAATGGTGGTTGAATCAAGGACCTAGGAGACAGCTTCCCCCTTTGTCCATGCTCCTTGGAGCATAAAAGGATGGGCAGGTGCTCTTCCCTCTGAGGTTCTTGAATACGAATGGATAACTGCTCCTAATATCAGGATCATCAAAGATTTCTAGTCTCCCAATGGCTCCTGCCTTTGCCCCGTCTGAAGAGTTAAGACCCCCAAGTCTTCCCCAGGTTACAGGCACTTGGCTGGTTCCCCCAGTTCCTTAGAAGTTCCAAGAAGTCTCTGCAAGAAGACACAGGACCCAATCCACCCCGTCTGGGGCCTGGGACTATTCCACTCACAAGAAGGACATCTTTGCCGTGAGAATGCAATTTTTTTTAACCCCAAATGACTGGCGTGAAATCCCACTTCAGAATTCCCAGGCAGGAAGTTATGTATTATCTGCTAAGAAAAACGTGCCAGGGTTTTTGTATTTGGAGAGTCTACAGACATTTATGTGCACATATTATGTGCCAGGCACTAAGTGGTCATTGTTTCAATAGTCACAACAATTCTGTGTGTTAGGTATCATTATCTCCATTTTACACATGACGCTCAGGGAAGTGGCTTTTCAAAGGGCATCCATCACCCCCTAACTAAGTGCCAGAGTTGCTTCTCTTGAATGCCTGGGCTCTCTAAGACAAAGTCCATGGTGTGCCGAGTGTTCAAGAAATTAACGGAGGCCAAGAGGCTTAAGGCCACACATTAGGTGGAACAAGGAAAGACTCCAAGAGCTGCCGACCGCCTACAGAATCCATCCGCCAGTGAGAAGACAGTGAACCACTTAGTAACTATCAAGTGCCATTTATCTCAAAATTACCACAATAAGCAGGCTCCCTGGAGGGGAAGGTTGACATTATAAAGAACTCAAGAGATAATACAATCAAATCTTCTCCACTGTGACAGCAATGGGCATACCTGACAATGTGTCTATCTGAGATTCCAAGGCTTGTTCCCATCAGGAACTTTCAACTGTTAAGAATGAAAGATCCTTAATGTTTACAGTCAACATATTTACAGTATGTTTTTTAAATGTTTTTCATCTAAATATAGGGACTCTGAATCATTGTCTAACTTCTACACTTAAAAATATAAGGGCTTCCCTGGTGGCACAGTGGTTGAGAGTCCGCCTGCCGATTCAGGGGACACGGGTTCATGCCCCGGTCTGGGAGGATCCCACATGTGGCGGAGCAGCTGGGCCCGTGAGCCATAGCCACTGGGCCTGCACGTCCGGAGCCTGTACTCTGCAATGGGAGATGCCACAACAGTGAGAGGCCCGCGTACAGCAAAAAAAAAAAAAAAAATCAATGCAGTGAATAATTGTCTAATAATTAGCAGAGAGAAAGCAAAGAATTCAGCTCCGAGAGAGCAAACAGTCTTTGTGATGGGAGCCTGTTATAATTAATCACGATTACAAATGCTTCTCTGATGAGATTGCAGCCTCTTGTGAACATATACAAAGCAAATGGATGTCACCAGCTTCAGCATCAGATGTTTCATCAAGGCATCAAGATGACAAGATATGCCATTATTAACAAAGCAGAACTAGGTGACAGACAAGAGCTGGTACCATTTTTATGTTTACATTTAATGTATATGCACCTATAGGATATTCCATATCCTTTTTTCTTTAAATGAACACCGGGATACACACTTCAGAGATGTTGTCATAATCCTTCCTTCCTGGCATTTTACTTTCCTTTAACTTTACACCTCGGGTTTTTAGCCCCAGTGGTTTTGGCTCTTTATCCTTTAATACTCCATCAATTGAAGAGAAATGTTGTCTGAAGATCAGTTTTGGATGAACAGGTAATCAAGGGTACAACATTTTTATAGCAGAAGACTTTCCAGGAGTAACAAACATGCCTGCCAATGGTAACACCGGGATCCAGCGGTCAAAGAGTTGGAGTAATTGGAATTAGTCTGTGGGTCAGGAGAGAAAAGAAGATCCACTGTAACACAGAGGGCAGAGGAGCTGCAGTCAGGGGTCTGACAGACTCTCCAGGGAGCCAGTTGGATAAAGTTACCTGGGAGTGAAGTGCGTGAGGCTCTTCAGAATTACTGAGGCATATAAAGAATTGTGGTCAGAAAGATGTTCAGAAAATGGGGATAAATAATTATTAACTTGCTCTTGAAGGCCAAACCCAACATTTATTAGAGATTGTAGACTTATACGTATTAAGCTTTTTTTTTTTTTTTTTTTTTTTTGTGGTATGCGGGCTTCTCATTGTTGTGGCCTCTCCCGTTGCGGAACACAGGCTCCGGACGCGCAGGCTCAGCGACCATGGCTCACACGCCCAGCCGCTCCGCGGCATGTGGGATCTTCCCGGACCGGGGCACGAACCCACGTCCCCTGCATTGGCAGGCAGACTCTCAACCACTGCACCACCAGGGAAGCCCACGTATTAAGCTTTGACTCATGAATTTTTCTGAGTCTTGAAAAACACTTCCTAAATGGGTGGTGTTCTGAATGAGAGTGGATTCTGAAGGCTTTATGAGGATCACACAGGTGGGTAAAGAGGATGAGAAGAAACAGAGTCAACTGATGGTGAATGGGGACACCACAGAGTTTTCATTAAGGTCCGTCAAAATTAAGGTTCAAATAACAATCAATTACTATCCATGAGATAATCTTGCTCTAAAATTTCTCTAAATAAAATTAAATAGCACAATTAACAAAGCCTCAGGAGAACACTTACAACCTCTATTGTTATTATTACCCTCCTGTCCTTGCATATTTTTTTAAGCCTAGCGGAAGGGAGGCCTTTAAACTAAAAGCACTTAATTTTATTGAAAAAAAGGCATGAACTGACTCCGTTTAAGCCAGATATTCTCATGAGTGATGATGACAGTTGGCACTGATTGAGGACCTACAATGTTCCAGGAACTGCATTAGACACTTTATACACAGTTTCTCCTTGATCTCACAATAACCCAAGGAGATGGGCATTATTTTTTTCCCATTAATAGTTGGACATTATCTAGATCTATAGTACACTGAAAAAGATGATATGTTTCATCATGGTGGGAACAGCACGGGAAAAATGGGGACTTTCTAGGTGCTTCTGGTCATGCCCAGCAAATACGCATCTATTAAATGACTGAATGGTCTAATACTTTTTGGCAGTTCACAGGCTGTGAGGAATAAAAAAATTAATAGTTTATAGGGAAATTGGGACATACATGCATAAAGAACCCATCCTGGCTAAAATAAAACACTGAAAAACCAAAACCAAAGAACGATGTCATTCATTTTCATATATTTGGCTTAAATTTCATGGTGGGAATTCCATAACTGATAAGCTATTGAATAAATTAATGAAATTATTGAATCAATTATTGAAATCAGTGCACCAACTACCCAAATGCTAGATTGTGAGGTACTGGCTCTAAGAACTAAAATAGTCTGGAGAAGAAAATCTCATTATGGACTTGGGTTGTAGCAAGATTTCCTGAATGAGGTGAGATCTGAACCAGACCTGAAGAATTTGAAATACTGGAATTACGAAGAAGAACTGAAGTCACGCTGGGGAGCAGAAATACAGTAAATGGGCACAGAACCTCCTTCCTGGTCCCCCTCTGTAGCTCCAGCTCCATCCTCCACTCCCACTGCTGCTGCCTTCCAGCCTTTTGCCCTGAGCTCATCTGTTCTGTACGCATTTGCCCTACCTTGAACCCTGTCCAGCTAGTTCTCAGAATGCCTTGACACTAGCATTGATTTGGCTAGGGCATCTTTGGATTAACTAGCAATGCCTCTGTCCTTTGGTGGGGAGTATAAAAACAAACAGTGTTTGTCCTATGGATGATTAGAGGCTTTTGCAAGCAAAGTAATAAATTCTTCTGTCTCAGAAATGATGAATAACTCCCACCCGCAAACAGCTGTGAAGAGGGCTTCCCCTGGAAATGTTGGCATTTGGGAGACCTTCTCAAGGCTTCCAGAAAGACATTCCTAGCAGGTCCTCATAACAACCTTTCAACTCCCCTTGTGTCTTGGCCCCAAAGTCAAGGCCAATGTAAACACACCCTTCTCAGACTTTGTTGACAGGGGCTCAGCCCAAAACCCAGGGTTCCTCCATACACGGAGGTCTTGTTTCCCAGGGACGAGAAAAGCATCTTCTAGTGCAGGTTTCCTGAATCATTTCTAGCTTGGCTTCTGTCAGAGATTCCAGGAATTAGAGTCACTTTGTATTTTGTCTCATGACAGGTGAAGAGCTGCCCCTGATCAGAGCAATGAATTGGTTGGGTTTTTAGAAAAGTCCATACCTCCAGTTGTGGGAAAAAGCTGTTGATTGTCGTGGTGACCCTCATATGACTGATCACTTTTTGACTCTGAAAAAGGCCCTGAGCACCACACCAGTGTGTTTAGGAGTCACGTTTTTTTTAGATTCTGTTTTTCAGGAACAATATGAGACACCAGGAGCTGTGCTCAGCGGCAGATCCGCTTTTCCAAAACAGAGCTCACGTTTGGAGGGGAAAGAGCAATTCCGCTTTTCCCAAGTTGAGAGACGGCTTCTGTTTTGCTACAGCTCATGAGCCAGCAGTGCCGTCCTTACAAGAAAAGATGAGCTGCTGGTATCTCATGAAAAAGACAACTATACACTCTGTCAGTAAAACAGTGCCTTGTATTTCCAAAATAGCGTTCCAACCCTCCCGGCGCAAGGGAGCTCACAGAAGATCCTGAGAAAGAGGTAAAAGAACAAGGATAGAGCAGGAAAGTGTAACTGGTGTCAGGGGGTAGCAGGCGGAGGTCCTGAGGTGGGAAATACTGTTTGGAGATGCTGGTGCCCGTCTTTAATACTTTCTTGTGAGGGCTTAAAGTTTTTCCTCTGGGATTTAAAAAACTTAGGTCTATAAATCCAATATTTGGATGGCAAAAGTCCTGCCTTTTTTATTACATAATATGAAAAAACACCCCCCCCATAGGAACAGACCAGTAATGCAGGAAAAAACTCTGCAGATCTGAAGGATATATTTTTGATTACCAAGATCAGAGCAGCTCCTTTTGTTGATTTTATAACTCCAGCTAATTTCACTTCCTGTCTGGGGTATTATTTCCTGGTAAAGGTAGGAAAAAAGTCCCAGCACTTGACAGGCCTGCCTTCCCTGAAATTAACAGATTGCCCACATGAGAGACGTCGGCGTGTGCCAGCCCTCCATTGAAGAAGGAGCAGGTTCAGGACCTGGCACTGTGCAGCCGAGTGGCACTGCTCCCAGAACTCTCATCCAATAAAGAGCCATTGTGGGATCTGGACCCTTCAACATACAGGACAAATGACTCAAATGAAAAGCACGATGCACGTGAGTGGAACCTGAAACTTGAATGGAGTGGTAATCACTTCCTTAGTGGAGACCACATTATTTTTCATGCAACTTCATTCTGTAATTCAGTCCCTGCCTAGTGTAATAGTACAGATTTCCATTTATCAGTTAAGTGAGAATGATTACTATAACAACCATTAAGCAATATAGGTTACTACCATTGGTGGGGGAGAGAAGTGGAAAATTGTTAGGGGATATGGGATGGGATTGGCATTCATCAGGAAGAAACAAAACATCTCAAAAGACAAGGGAGTGCCAACTCTTTCCATATGGGATCAACAGAAACTGTAGTTCAGCTATTGGGAACTTTGAGACTGTATCAAATGATGTAAGAAACTAAATCTAAAATCAGGTCCAGGGCTTCCAAACAGTTGTGATCTGTATGTGAGAATAAGGTCTCCAGCATGAGATAGCCCTGAGGCTGGGGGACTAAGGTCCAGATTAAGGGCATCTATGGTGCAGGTGACACCCCATTGTTAAGCTTCAGGTGGTGCAGACTGGGGATCTAGTGCTTAGACTCAACTACCGAGGAGTCTGGGACGAGTCAGGGTGCTGATTCAGGCTGAGCCATAGTTTCCATCTGGGTGACCTGGAGTGACTCATTATGCAACAGCCAACCTCACCACAAAAAAAAAAAAAAAAAAAAAAACAGATGCCACTCTCAGCTAAGCTTTCTCAAATGAATACATAGGAGGGGACAGTTGAATTAGACACCATGGATCAAATGAAAACCACTCTTCCAGCTGGACCAATATACCGAATTCCATGTTTTTCTATCTCTGAGCCAATTATATTTTTCAGCTAATCAATTTTGACCAGAAACATGGTCTGTCTCAAATAAGCCTCTTTGCTTACGATCTGGAACTTAGAATTGGTCACACTATCCTAACAGGGTCACTCGCTCTACTTACTTTCTGACATATACAACTAACAACAGACTTATGTCCACATACATGTAACACTTTAATGAAAACATCCCCAATACCTGTGAGAGGATAAAAGTATTTCAACAGAAAGGCCATTGGATTCAATGTTCAATTTTTGTTTTTCATTCATCATTTTTGACCAGCTTGGTTTCACCTCCATAAGTAATTTAGAAAGAAGATAGGCATTTTATTTTATTTATTTTTTAATTTTAAATGTGTTAATTGTTTCTATCAATTTGTGATTCTGTCTTTGTAGTAGGTAGCTTGTACCTGGTTGAAAATATAAGTAAATATTTCTTCCAGTAACCAGCACTAAATTTTCCCATGTTATCCACTCACCAGAATTAAGCAAAATGATGGATTTGAGGCACACAAACTCCTCTCCCTGGAGATTCATCATACGGAACCGAGACGATGTAGCCAGCAACATGTCAAAGATCTCCACCATGCCCTCAACACATTTTCCCTGGTTTCTATGAAAACACAGGAAAAAGGAATTAAAGAACAGGAAAGCTTCCAGAAGACATGATAAGGTTCACATTTGTAAAAATTTACTGGCTCCAAATCTGTAACAAAAAACCACAGCCCATCCTCTTCATGGAGCATGAACATTCATTTGAATTCTAGAAGGCAAGATGAAGAAAGATTTTCCATCAATAAAACATTTTCATTTCAAATTCTTAGCAGAGATGTATTATTCAATCCCCAAATCTGTCATGCTGAATATGACGTTCTTCAACCTATGGGTAATTAAAAATGATTCGAATTCAGGTAAATATTTTTTCTAATAAATATTTATCAAACTGCTACTATATTCTAGACGTTGTGGTAGTAATGAGAATAAAAATAGGGCCTCTAATCTCAATATGCTCATGACCTTGAAATAATATAATCAATTTTAATAGACTTATATAAAATGCTTCTGAAATACAGGACAAACTATGAAAACTATGAGCTGTAGTTGTGCTGGAACCATTGGTGTTGCCTAGGATGACAGGTAAAGATTTGCCAAGTGGGTGGCATTTGAGTTGACACTTTAAGAAAATGTAAATAGGATTTCATTGAGCTGAGGTGTGAAAGCATCATTGGAAGAGACCCTAAACATGGAAAGGAGGAACAGTGTGAAAGAACTTGGAGCAGTGTGCTAGAAGCAGAAGGAGATAGGAGAGTAATCTGGGAAAGAAGGACAATGTCGGTTGATGAAGGATGTCCTACATCATTATATAAGAAGTTTAGGCTTTTTCCCTGTACAACAGAGCTTTAGCATCAAGGATTTAGCATTAGTAGTTGCAACTATTGAATAAGCAAACTCAAAACTTCAAAACATGTAATATTTTCAAAAGAAAGTATTAGTATCTTTTCCATAAGGTTGGTGCAGAAATTAAATGCAGAGATAGATGATACATGTGAAAGGAATTCATTCATCTTGTTATTCATGAACTGAATTTTGGGCATGATGGGTTTGGGGGGATAGAAAGAAGCTAGAATATTTTATGCATATGCAAACGTATGTTTGTGCAATATATAAAAATTTAAAACATGAACAGTAAACACATTGTCCAGCACCTTGTTTTGTTGTTAATGGATATATTTTGGGGTTCTTCATCAACTGTTTTTAAGAGCTGCATAGATTTTCACTAAACAAAATGTTATTATTTCTCTAACTACTTCTTTGTTGGTTGACACTTAGTTTGATTTCAAGTGTTGTGCTGTTACAAACGTTTCATGCAATGACTATACTTATGTTTATGTCTAGACACATGTATAAATAGCTATAGAATAAATTCCTAGAAGCCAAATTGCTAGATTGGAGGACTTATGTATTTTTAATTTGGACAAATAGTTCAAATATTGCTTCTAAAGAGCTTGTACCATTCGGCTGTTGGTTGGAGAATATATTGGTATAAGCTCTTCCTCTGAGCTGCCTGTTTTTATACTTTGCCCATATCTTTTGTTGGGTTTTTGGTCATTTTCACATTGATTCTTAAGAGCTCTTTATATATTACAGTAATTAGCCTTTTGTTCTATGTGCTTTTAATTATTTTCTCACTATTTGTCATAGTTTTCTTTTGATTTTGTGTCTAGTATTTTCTTCTGCAAAATATTCAATTATTACATAATCAAATTTATCAAACTTTCATTTATGGCTTTAGAACAGTATGTCTTGCTTGAAAAGGTCATTCTCCCTTCCAATAACATGTTAAAAACTACCTTATGTTTCCTTCTAATACAGTTCCATGTTTTTACACTTAAATCTTTGATCTTCTGGGATTTATTTTTATAAAAACTTTATTGAGATATCATGTCATATCATTCACCCATTTAAAGTGTACAATTCAATGGATTTTAGTATATTTATAGAGTTGTGCAATCATCATTTGAGATTTCTTTTGGTGTAAGATGTGAGACAGGGATTCAGCTTCATATTTTTCCAGGCAGCTACTTAGTTTTCTTAACACCATTTATGGAATAAGCCATCTTTTTTCACAGTGACTTAAAATATGCTGGGTACTTTTGATAAATTCATTTACTTCTTACAACTGCTCTTTAAGGTTAGTATTATTTTCCCTATTTTCCAAATAAGGAAATTAGGACTCAGACCTGTTAAGTCAAACCACACTGCCTACCAACCAAAAGAAAGTATTCCAACAATAAGATTTTCTTTGTTTTCCTTTCTTGCTCTACTTTAATTCATTCAAAAAGATTTATTGAGGACCCCTTATATATCAGGCTTTGTGCTAACATTAGGGGACAGAGAAGAAAGCCATGGCCCTTGTTAATGAAGAGATCAGGATGGGTGGGGGTTGAGATAAATTAGGAATTTGGAATTAGCAGACACACACTACTATATATAAAATAGATAAACAACAAGGTCCTACTATATAGCACAGGGAACTATATTCAATATCTTGTGATAAACTATAATGCAAAAGAACCTGAAAAAGAATATATATATATATATGTATGTATGTATAGATAAATAAATAAATATAGATAGATAGATATAGATAGATAGATAGATAACTGAATAACTTTGCTGTATACCAGAAACTAACACAACATTGCATATCAACTATACTTCAATAAAAATTTTAAATAAATAAAGGGATCCAGAACAGGGGCAAACGGACAAGAAAAAAATGAGTGCAATACAACAGGATACATTCCCCAGAAGAGGTACAGAAAGAGTCTTATATCTAATGTCAGTCTCCCCAAATTTACCCCACATCAATATTGAAGCAATTGTCATGGAATTCTCTGATAAAGGTAAAAAGAGTTTTTATGTAAAGTGCTTAGAATGGCATTTAGCACACCGTAGGGACCATATTTAGGTCTTAGCTACAGACATATTGATAAATAGGTAGATCCATAGATATCTGGGTAGAGGTTGGCCTTTTTACCCGAAGTATCCAGAAAACAATTGCCACAGTGCATTTTGCTTTGTGGAAGTCCAGGTGCATGAGAGCTTGACATAAGCAGAGGGGAATCTTTAAAAGCTATATTGGCAAGGCGGACCTTCAAGATGGCGGAGGAGTAAGACATGGAGATCACCTTCCTCCCCACAAATACATCAAAAATATATCTACATGTGGAACAACTCCTACAGAACACCTACTGAATGCTGGCAGAAGACCTTAGATTTCTCAAAAGGCAAGAAAGTCCCCACGTACCTCAGTAGGGCAAAAGAAAAAAGAAAAAACAGAGAGAAAAGAATAGGGACAGGACCTGCACCTCTGGAAGGGAGCTGTGAAGGAGGAAAAGTTTCCACACACTAGGAAGCCCCTTCACTGGTGGAGACTGGGGGTGGGAGGGGGGTAAGCTTCAGAGCCATGGAGGAGAGCACAGCAACAGGGGTGCGAAGGGCAAAGTGGAGAGATTCCCACACAGAGGATCAGTGCCGACCAGCACTCACCAGCCCGCGAGGCTTGTCTGCTCACCTGCTGGGGCGGGTTGGGGCTGGGAGCTGAGGCTCGGGCTTCAGAGGTCAGATCCCAGGGAGAGGACTTGGGTTGGTGGTGTGAACACAGCCTGAAGGGGTTAGTGCGCCATGGCTAGCCAGGAGGGAGGCCGGGGGAAAGTCTGGAGCTGCCTAAGAGGCAAGAGATCATTGTTTTGGGGTGCATGAGGAGAGGGGATTCCTTCCCTGTCTGCCCACAGAAGGCAGAGCACTGCCTAAACGAGCTCCAGAGATGGCTGCAAGCCGTGGCTATCAGCACAGACACGAGAGACAGGGATGAGACACTGTCTGACGCTGCTGATGCAGCCACCAAGAATCCTGTGTGCAAGCACAGGTCACTATCCACACTCCTTGCCCACGGGGAGCCTGTGCAGCCTACAACTGACAGGGTCCCATGATCCAGGGACAACTTCCCTAGGAGAACACACAGCGTGTATCAGGCTGTTTAAACATCACACCAGCCTCTGCCACTGCAGGCTCGTCCTGCATTCCAGTTATAACTACTGTAACCCTCCCTCCCCCAGGCATGAGTGAGCCAGAGCCCCCTAATCAGCCGCTGCTTTAACCCTCTCCTGTGTGGGTGGGGAACAGATGCCTGAGGGTGACCTACACGCAGAGGCGGGGCCAAAACCAAAGCTGAACCCCAGGAGCTGTGCAAACAAAGAGAAAGGGAAATCTCTCCGTGCAACCTCAGGAGCAGCAGATTATATACCCACAATCAAGTTGATGTACCTTGCATCTGTGGAATACCTGAATAGACAATGAATCAACCCAAAATTGAGGTGGTGGACTTTGGGAGGAGCTGTAGACTTGGGGTTTTCTGTCTGCAACTGACTTGTTTCTGATTTTTATGTTTATCTTAGTATAGTTTTTAGCACTTGTTATCACTGGTGGATATGTTTATTGATTTGGTTGCTCTCTTCTTTTTTTTTAATTACTTTTTCATTTTAATTTTTTTTATTTTAATTATTTTATTTTATTTCATTTTATTTTTATTTTTATTTTCTTTCTTTTTTTCTCCCGTTTCTTCTGAGCTGTGTGGCTGACAGGGTTTTGGTGCTACGGCCTGGTGTCAGGTCTGAGTCTCTGAGGTGGGAGAGCTAAGTTCAGGACATTGGACCACCAAAGACCTCCTGGCCCCATGTAATATCAATTGTCGAGAGCTCTACCAGATATCTCCATCTCAGTGCTAAGACCCAGCTCCAACCAACGGCCAGCAAGCTCCAGTGCTGGATGCCCCATGACAAACAACTAGCAAGACAGGAACACAACACCACCCATTAGCAGAGAGGCTGTCTAAAATCATACTAAGTTCACAGACACCCCAAAACACACCACCGGATGCAGCCCCGCCCACCAGAACACAGGCACCAGTCCCCTCCACCAGGAAACCTACACAAGCCACTGAACCAACCTTACTTACTGGGGACAGACACCAAAAATGACAGGAACTACGAACCTGCAGCCTGTGAAAAGGAGACCCCAAACACAGTAAGTTAAACAAAATGAAAAGACAGAGAAATATGTAGCAGATGAAGGAGCAAGTTAAAGAATGACCAGAACAAACTAATGAAGAAAAAATAGGCAGTCTACCTGAAAAAGAATTCAGAGTAATGATAGTAAAGATGATCCAAAATCTTGGAAATAGAATGGAGAGAATACAAGAAATGTTTAACAAGGACCTGGAAGAACTAAAGAGCAAACAAACAATGATGAACAACACAATACATTAAATTAAAAATTCTCTAGAAGGAATCAATAGCAGAATAACTGAGGCAAAAGAACGGATAAGTGACCTGGAAGGTAAAATAGTGGAAATAACTACTGCAGAGCAGAATAAAGAAAAAAGAATGAAAAGAATTGAAGACAGTCTAAGAGACCTCTGGGACAACACTAAATGCACAAACATTCGAATTATAAGGGTCCCAGAAGAAAAAGAGTTAAAAAAGGGTCTGAGAAAATATTAGAAGAGATTATAGTTAAAACTCCCCTAACATGGGAAAGGAAATAGTCAAGACCAGCAAGCACAGAGAGTCCCATATAGGATAAAACCAAGGAGAAACAGGCCCAGACATATTACTCAAACTATCAAAAATTAAACACAAAGAAAAAATATTAAAAGCAGCACGGAAAAAGCAACAAATAACATACAAGGGAATCCCCATAAGGTTAACAGCTGATCTTTCGGCAGAAACTCTGCAAGCCAGAGGGAGTGGGAGGACATATTTAAAGTGATGAAAGGGAAAAACCTACAACCAATATTCTCCACCCAGCAAGGATGTCATTCAGATTCAATGGAGACATTAAAACCTTTATACACAAGCAAAAGTTACTAGAATTCAGCACCACCAAACCAGCTTTAGAACAAACGCTAAAGGGACTTCTCTAGGCAGGAAACACAAGAGAAGGAAAAGACCTACAATAACAAACCCAAAACAATTAAGAAAACAGTAATAGGAACATACATATTGATAATTACCTTAAATGTAAATGGATTAAATGCTCCAACCAAAAGACACAGACTGGCTGAAAGACCCATATATATATTCTGTCTACAAGAGACCCACTTCAGACCTAGGGACACATACAGACTGAGAGTGAGGGGATGGAAAAAGATATTCCATGCAAATGGAAATCAAAAGAAAGGTGGAGTAGCAATTCTCATATCAGACAAAATGGGCTTTAAAATAAAGACTATAACAAGAGACAAAGAAGGACACTACATAACTATCAAGGGATCAATCCAAGAAGAAGATATAACAATTGTAAATATTTATGCACCAAACATAGGAGCACCTCAATACATAAGGCAAATGCTGACAGCCATAAAAAGGGAAATTGACAGTTTAACACAATAATAGTAGGTGACTTTAACCCCCCACTTTCACCAATGGACTGATCATCCAAAATGAAAATAAATAAGGAAACACAAGCTTTAAATGACACATTAAACAAGATGGACTTAATTGATATTTATAGGACATTCCATCCAAAAACAACAGAATACACTTTCTTCTCAAGTGCTCAAGGAACATTCTCCAGGATAGATCATACCTTGGGTCACAAATCAAGCCTTGGTAAATTTATGAAAATTGAAATCGTATCAAGTATCTTTTCCAACCACAATGCTATGAGACTAGATATCAATTACAGGAAAAAAACTGTAAAAATTACAAACACATGGAGGCTAAACAATACACTGTTAAATAACGAAGAGATCACTGAAGAAATCAGAGGAAATCAAAAAATGCCTAGAAACAAATGACAATGAAAACACGATGACCCAAAACCTATGGGATGCAGCAAAAGCAGTTCTAAAGGGAAGTTTATAGCAATACAAGCCTACCTCCAGAAACAAGAAATATCTCAAATAAACAACGTAACCTTACACCTAAAGCAATTAGAGAAAGAAGAAAAAAAAAAACCCTAAAGTTAGCAGAAGGAAAGAAATCATAGAAATCAGATCAGAAATAAATGAAAAAGAAATGAAGGAAACAAAAGCAAAAATTAACAAAAGTAAAAGCTGGTTCTTTGAGAAGATAAACAAAATTGATAAACCACTAGCCAGCCTCATACAGCAAAAAAGGGAGAAGACTCAAATCAACAGAAATAGAAATGAAAAAGGAGAAGTAACAACTGACCCTGCAGAAATACAAAGAATCGTGAGGGATTAATACAAGCAACTATATGCCAATAAAATGGACAACCTGGAAGAAATGGACAAATTCTTAGAAAAGCACAACCCTCAGAGACTGAACCAGGAAGAAACAGAAAACATAAACAGACCCAAGGACTGAAATTGAAACTGTGATTAAAAATTTTCCAACAAACAGAAGCCCAGGACCAGATGGCTTCACAGGCGAATTCTATCAAGCATTTAGAGAAGAGCTAACATCTATCCTTCTCAAACTCTTCCAAAATATAGCAGAGGGAGGAACACTCTCAAATTCATTCTATGAGGCCACCATCACCCTGATATCAAAACCAGACAAAGATGTCACAAAGAAAGAAAACTACAGGCCACTATTACTGATGAACATAGATGCAAAAATCCTCAACAAAATACTAGCAAACAGAATCCAATAGCACATAAAAAGGATCACACACCATGATCAAGTGGGGTTTATCCCAGGAATGCAAGGATTCTTCGATATATGCAAATCAATGAATGTGATACACCATATTAACAAACAGAAGGATAAAAACCATTTGATCATCTCAATAGATGCAGAAAAATCTTTTGACAAAATTCAACACCAATTTATCATAAAAACTCTCCAGAAAGTAGGCATAGTGGTAACTTACCTCAACATAATAAAGGCCATATATGACAATCCCACAGCCAACATTGTTCTCATATGGTGAAAAAGTGAAACCATTTCCTCTAAAATCAGGAACAAGGCAACGATGCCCACTCTAACCATTATTATTCAACATAGTTTTGAAACTTTTAGCCACAGCAATCAGAGAAGAAACAGAAATAAAAGGAATCCAAAACAGAAAAGAAGAAGTAAAGCTGTCACTCTTTGCAGATGACATGATACTATACATAGAGAATCCTAAAGATGTTACCAGAAAACTACTAGAGCTAACCAGTGAATCTGGTAAAGTAGCAAGATACAAAATTAATGCACAGAAATCTCTTGCATTCCGATACACTAATGATGAAAAATTTGAAAGAGAAATTAAGGAAACACTCCCATGTACCACTGCAACAAAAAGAATAACATACCTAGGAATAAACCTACCTAAGGAGACAAAAGACCTGTGTTCAGAAAACTATAAGACACTGATTAAAAGAATTAAAGATGATACAAACAGATAGAGAGATATAGCATGTTCTTGGATTGGAAGAATCAACATTGTGAAAATGACTATACTACCCAAAGCAATCCACAGATTCAGTGCAATCCCTATCAAACTACCAATGACATTTTTCACAGAACTAGAACAAAAAATTTCAAAATTTGCATGGAAACACAAAAGACCCCTAATAGCCAAAGCAGTCTTGAGAAGAAAAATGGAGCTGGAGAAATCAGGCTCCCTGACTTCAGACAATACTACAAAGCTACAGTAAGCAAGACAGTATGGTACTGGCACAAAAAGAAATATAGATCAATGGAACAGGATAGAAAGCCCAGAGATAAATCCATGTAAATATGGTCACCTTATCTTTGATAAAGGAGGCAGGAATGTACAATGGAGAAAAGACAGCCTCTTCAATAAATGGTGCTAGGAAAACTGGATAGCTACATGGAAAAGAATGAAATTAGAACACTGCCTAACACTATACACACACACACACAAAAAAAAACTCAAAATGGATTAAAGACCTAAATGTAAGGCCAGACACTATCAAACTCTTAGAGGAAAACATAGGCAGAACACTCTATGACATACATCACAGCAAGATCCTTTTTGACCCATCTCCGAGAGAAATGGAAATAAAAACAAAAATAAACAAATGGGACCTAATGAAACTTAAATGCTTTTGCACAGCAAAGGAAACCATAAACAAGACGAAAAGACAACCGTCAGAATGGGAGAAAATATTTGCAAATGAAGCAACTGACAAAGGATTAATTTCCAAAATATACAAGCAGCTCATGCAGCTGAATATCAAAAAAACAAACAACCCAATCGAAAAATGGGCGAAAGATCTAAATAGACATTTCTCCAAAGAAGATATATAGATTGCCAACAAACACATGAAAGGATGCTCAACATCACGAATTATTAGAGAAATGCAAATCAAAACTACAATAAGGTATCACCTCACACTGGTCAGAATGGCCATCATCAAAAAATCTGCAAACAATAAATGCTGGAGAGGGGTGGAGAAAAGGAACCCTCTTGCACTGTTAGTGGGAATGTAAATTGATACAGCCACTACGGAGAACAGTATGGAGGTTCCTTAAAAAACTAAAAATACAACTACCATACGACCCAGCAATCCCACTACTGAGCATATACCCTGAGAAAACCATAACTCAAAAAGAGTCATGTACCACAATGTTCATTGCAGCACTATTTACAATAGCCAGGACATGGAAGCAACCTAAGTGTCAATTGACAGATGAATGGATAAAGAAGATGTAACACATATATACAATGGAATATTACTCAGCCATAAAAGGAAATGAAATTGAGTTATTTGTAGTGAGATGGATGGACCTAGAGTCTGTCATACAGAGTGAAATAAGTAAGAAAGAGAAAAACAAATATCGTATGCTAACTCATATATATGGAATCTAAAAAAAAAAAGGTTCTGAAGAACCTAGGGGCAGGACAGGAACAAAGACGCAGATGTAGAGAGTGGACTTGACGACATGGGGAGGGGGAAGTGTAAGCTGGGATGAAGTGAGAGAGAGGCATGGACATATATACACTACCAAACGTAAAATAGATAGCTAGTGGGAAGCAGCCACATAGCACAGGGAGATCAGCTCGGTGCTTTGTGACCACCTAGAGGTTTGGGGTAGGGAGGGTGGGAGGGAGATGCAAGAGGGAGGGGATATGGGGACATATGTATACGTATAGCTGATACACTTTGTTATACAGTGGAAACTAACACACCATTGTAAAGCAATTATACTCCAATAAAGATGTTAAAGAAAAAAAAAAAAAGAAAGCTAATTGGCTCCTCGAGGGGATTAGCTGGTGATCACACCAAAAGGTGAGTTGGCCTTAAGCCCTAGTGAGCCTTAAACTAGAAGTGGCCTTAATCTAGAAGTGAGCTTTTCTTATCCTGTAGTTGAATTTTTTTAAGTGGCACATTTTCTTTCTGGTGAAAAAATAAACAAGGAGAGGGGGAAATGTTTGGAGGATAAAGCTTTAAAGTAACAACTCATAGCCAAAATAGTGAAATGTTCCTTTCTCAGTATAAAGACTTTGTTTACTTAACAGACTGCACACCGGCAGGGGGGGACATCTCTGTGTGGGAGGGAACCTGTGTTCACCTGCTGTGAGCAAAAGTTCAGATCAGAAACTGAGAAAGTGGAGTCTTAACAATTCTCTTCTCATCCCCTTTCAATAGTCTCCCACATTTTCCCATGAGGAGCTTGATCTGCACTCTTCCAGAGAGAGTGTATTCTTCTCAGCCTCTTCTCACTGGATATCCTGCTATTTCTAAGCAGCAATTATTATCTGGCCACAGCACAGTGCTGGCACTTCAGCACACATTAGGACTGAGCCCTCAGCCATGGCACACACCCACAACTCTCAATTCAGTTCTCACTATGCGTGTGTGTGTGTGTGTGTGTCTTTTACTTCAGCGGACGTGGAGGGAGCATACGTTAAGTACGTCATTGAGACAATATGATAGAAGGACCCTGGGGCTTACCTTCCGTACAAACAGAAGAGCTTCATATTTGCTGGTGGGAGTCTCAATTTTGAGGGCTCTTGGGGGAATATTCACTGCAGTGAAGCTACAATTTTCTAAGCAATGCTCTAAGAGTGTGGAAGAACTTTACGCTGATGACTCCAAAAGAATGAACACACTACCTTTCAATGGGAAAAACTCACTTGGCCTAAACACTTCAGCCAATCCATTATTTGTGTAATAAATTAAAAGTGTGTACTTTGATGGCCCTGATATTTTCAGTAAATCGCTAGAATGTCGCCTGCATGGAAATGACTGATTACATGGTATGTGAGGGTCTCTCACCAGCATTACCACCAAGTGAAAATGCTTGCCATGTGAGCTAGTGGACAGGTGATTTTTCACCCTAAGATCAGGTACAAATCTATGTGGACTTGGAAGGTTAACTGAGACTTGTCACCTGCCCGACACAAAGGAACCCTTTACTGTCCACTGAGGTCATTACACATTGGGGTCAGGGCTTCATTTTCAAAGCCCTGTCGAAATATCCTATACTAACTTCAAGGAGCCTGTCAGGCTAGCACATTTAACTCAATTTCAGGGGAACAGATGAATCAATGGCCTCAGAGATGGGGTGATTGTTAAGATTCTGGAGGTAACCTGTCTGTGATAAGACAAGATTAGTCTAAATCCATGAGGTACTCTTGAGGCTGTGAGACACATGGGGCTTGGAAGAACAAGATTTATTTCTAAAAGAAGCATGGCTTCAGGCATAGAGCAGGAGTAGTTTACCAAGCAGACCAGCCCATGACTCCCACTGTGAGACACATCAGCCTGCAGTGATGAATTCCACCGATCACATCAGTCTGGCATTCAGAGCACCTCAGAACCGCCTGGAGGGGGAACGTCGTTCTCCTCCTTACCCTCTCCCAGTGAAGTCCAACTGCACTTAAGTCATGGGAGAAGAAACAGGTTTGAAAAGAACATTTGCTCATGGAAGTTTCTCCTCTATAGAAATGAGCACCTGTTTTCCAGAAGCCCTTAGGTACCTATTCCTCCACGTGGGAAATAAAGAGCTCTAATGAGGGTGTGCAGATCAAACCTGCTTGTATACCTTCAAAAATAATTTTACAAAATGTAAAATTACCCCCTAGCCTCTCTTCGTATAAGTGGATATTGATAGATGGAAACTGAAAACCCCCAGGAGATCAACATAAGACATTCAATTCAGCTGTCCTGAAAAAATTTACAAGAGGGTTAGAAAAAAAGTTAAGAATTAAGAGGTTGTTTAATATCAGTAGTGGCAGGTTTAGTTGTATTTAAAGAACTTCTGTATCTCTGATGCTACAAAATCTCTCAGCACATGCTCTGATATGCCGTGACTCTATAACTCTTTGTATGATCAAGAGGTTTACATATACAAACCACTGACGTGTGGGACAAAATGCTGAAGATGGCAAATTGTAAGTGATATACCTTGAAAGATGCAAAATTTGAATGGTTGTATCTCAAAGCTGATTACTTGAGAGGAAAGTGGGTTAAGATTTTGGAATCCAACTGCCTGGGTCCAAATCTTGATACCACTATTTACCAATTATGTGACCTTGACCCAATTAAACTCTTGTGTGCCTGAATGCGCATATACCCACAGTGGCCTGTAGGTTGAATAAGAAATAAATAAGTCATGAATATATGGTTGTTTGATATAGTAGTTAGCCTATAGGGATCAATAAAGAAATTGGTCCTGAGAGTGGGCTACTAACATCAAGACTATTTACCCCCTTAATGCCAAGTAACAAGAAACAGATATAGCAAGCTAGAGAGCCCTGTTACAACATTGCAAAATATCTGGTAAAACCGTGGTCTGAAAGAAATTGGAAGGCAGACCCCTCACCTGGAGAGGTGGACAGAAGGAGTCAGAGTGATGGTGTGTGGTTACCTGTACAAAAAAAGACGTGACCTCAAGCCAAGAACTGAATGGTTCTCAAGCAGGAACTGAAAGGAATGGGGAAATCCCAAAGATAAAGAGTTTTACAAGTTTGGAAAAGCCAAATGCTTCTGGCTATGAAATATTAAAGAGATGAAGTCAAAAAGTGTTCTGCATTTAAAGACCGGTAAGCCTTCTCAATTTACAAGGTAACTCAGTGTTCAGAGAGACAGAGAGAGGGGGGAAATTGGGGAGCAACAGCATCTCTGGCCTTGGAGCCAGAGTGGAACCAGTCAAAAGGAGTAGTGGGAAGAGAAGTGGCAGATTAGGAGGGACCAAGATGTTGAAGGTTAGAAGGTCAAAAGGAAAAGGCAAGGAATGGGATGAACTAAAGGCAGGGACTGAGAGAGGGAGGGAAGGAGAGAAAGATGGAATTTTTATAGATGAGTACAGACTCAATATCATCATAGGAGCAGGAATGCCTTTTTCTAACTCAAGAATAAGAGAAGAAACAGTGTCAAAACAGGGAAATTCTGGGCTTCCCTGGTGGTGCACTGGTTGAGAGTCCGCCTGCCAATGCAGGGGACGCGGGTTCGTGCCCCGGTCCGGGAAGATCCCACATGCCGTGGAGCGGCTGGGCCCGTGAGCCATGGCCGCTGAGCCTGTGCGTCCAGAGCCTGTGCTCCGCAACGGGAGAGGCCACAACAGTGAGAGGCCCACGTACCGCAAAAAAAAAATAGACGGAAATTCTGAGAATTTAGTGTTAGAAACAGTATCACCTCAAATTGCTTAGGAAATGGGATGTAATATTATTTGCAGAAAATATGGGAAGGTAGATTGAGGCTAGAGACTTCAGGACATGGGAGGAAACCGTAAAAGTTGTTGGGGGCCTGGGATCAGACAAGGCTCAAGAATGCCCCTGGATTTCTGGCCCTTGCCCAATCTTCTCAAGTCCATTTCTTACTGCCTACCTCATAATTTATGCTTCACGACACTTGTGAACAGATGCAGATTATCCATAGCACTTACTCCTGTTAAGGTTATCACCTCTATCCCACTGCATCCTGCTCTTGGATATCTCTTTCTCATCTTTCAAGGTTCAGGTACATATTTCCTCTTCCAGGAGGCCTTCCTTGACAGCCCAGCATTCTCTATTCCTTGGGTTATACACTTTTCCTCTGTGCTCTGAGACTATCCTTTACATCAGTAATCAGCAATTTTTTTTTTCTGTATAAGACCAGAGGGTAAATATTTTAGGCTTTGAGAGTAATATAGTTTCTGTTGCTTCTACTCAACTCTGACATTTTATGGTGAAAGCAGCCATAGACAATATGTAACCAATGAGCATGATTATGTTTCAGTAAAACTTTATTTACAAAAATAGTACCAGACTTGATTTGGCCTTTGGGCCATGCTTCACTCCTGCTGTATACATTGTTCTATATTCAAAAAATGTATTGAGCACCATCTATGTGCCCATGTTGGGTGATAAGAATGTAATGATGAGCAAGGCAGGAATGTGCCTGCTTCAAAAGGAACTACCAATCTCTTTGGGAGACAGATAGTGAAAAGAAAAAAAAAAAGAGAAGAGAAGTGAAGGGAAGAGAAGAGAAGAAGAGAAGAGAAGGGAAGGGAAGGGAAGGGTAGAAAAAAGGAATAATTAAAGTTGTAATTAGTGGCAGAAGGAAAAAAACTAGGTTCTATGGAGGAGAAGTTTGAGATGCCTACAGGATATCCAAATAGCTCTTAGAGATCTGGAACTCAGAAAAACCTTTGCACCTGGAGATTCAGCTTTGGGAGCTGCCGAGAGAGTGTTTGAGTGCAGAAGGAGAGAAACAGACAGCATCTCAGGGGAATCCAGCCTAAAAGGAAGATGAAGCTGCACACAAGGAGTAGTGGGAGAGATGAAAAGGAACCAGGAAGGAGGGGGACAAGAAGCCCAGAATGATCTCTAAATGTAGGCTAGAGACGTCAAGAAGAGAAACATAAATCTGTGGGCCAGATCAAGATGATATTCCAGCTTCAGAAAAAGTATTGAGCAGCCCAGGGATGTAAGTGATGAAAGTAGACAGTGGATGTGGCCCGAGGATGAAGACTGATTCTTTAGGCAGAGAGAAGAGTCGAGAGGAGAGAGATTTAGAGGTGACTGATTACAGGGCTTAGGATGAACCAGGAGGAAAATGAAATCAGAAAACTATAATCAAAGAATAGGAGGAATTAAGTGTGTCAAAGATAAAGAGTAGGTCCAGTAGGAATAAAGGAGTGAGGAAGTAGAGGCTATAGAAGCTATACTCCTGGAGAGGGAAGTTCCAACTTAAGATACCACTGGTGGTACAATCCCCAGGGGTGGCATCCACTAAAAGAGAGAAGAAACCAAATAACTGAAATGTAGAACCTTACAAACACTGAGACCAAGTTCCCTTCATTATAACAAAGCAGAATATTAAGTGACTGGCTTTAGAGTTGACCAAAAGTCTGAGTGTTTTGAAAAATTACCCAGGGCTCTTTCGTTTCTGCAAGAATGGGCTCAATGAACTCACTAAAAGGAGAACATTTCTCTCTCATGCTCAGCCTTCCTTCTGTGCACCTGTGAACATGTAAAGTTCGTGGCTTTGGGTCAAAGTCTGTGCTTCATGTATGAGTGTATTTTAACTATCACAGGCTATATGTCAAGGCAAATGAACTAAGAACACATAATTATAACTAGTAAAAATGTCATTCCTCTTAGAAAGGATAGTGTTTAGGTAGAGAAAACTGGAATATAATAAGAACCACTAGGGGAAAATTTAAGAATATGGCCAAAAGATCATCTTCTTAGAGTTATTCTGAGGAAAAGGAGATAAAAACCATGTTGTATGATTCATTTGGAAGAACTGGATTTCAAGTGGAAATAACTTGTGGTCCATTACCTTGAGAAGAGTTGCTATGAGACTGAAAGCCAGTGCTGTCTTCATTGAGATTTGGAGGAATAAAGGCATGGAGCAATTTAGGAGCATTCTGGAAATGTAAAGTCCTCAGAAGGCACATTCCAAGTCAAGCAGACCTTGCTGAAGAAGTAGGGACGGGTGACAGTAGGAGGAAGGTTTTCAACTCTCTGCTTTTCTCAGCTTCAATCCATATGTAGCATTGTTGCTATGGTTGTTTTCCTTTGAAACATAAGGGAATCTACCAAGAGAAGCCAATCAACATTGGTGCCTAGTAAATGGACTTCCAATAAATGGAGAAAAAAGCCAAAAAGATTCTTTTGGTATAAGGAAGTCCATGCTCATTGAAATCACAGAAAGGAGTGAGGCTTTCTTTCAGGCAGTGACCTCAGGATATGTTCAGCTCAAGAAAAAGTCCTTCTCCTTCAGAGGCATTAACTCACTGATGACTGAAGTGTTGGAATGGCTGCCACAGGATGCCAGGCCATCCACACATATCTAGCCATACATCCAATCCCTTCCAGAATGAGGACCCTACTCATGTCCCTGCAATCATGCCCTGACACAAGGCCAAGAGGACTCTCAGCCCCCGCTCCTCTCTCTTCATTGCAGTCTCTAAGGGTGGATTTCAGCCTTGCAAGAGTTGCTGGGAGCCCATCTCCAATCTTGGCAACAGAGTACAGATAATTGATATGTTTATTACTCACCCAGAAGGATCCAGACCCTTTTTGTTCATACCGGTGCAAATGGTTGTCATGAAAATTACACAGGAAGCATTACAGTGACCTATCTGAAAGATGTGTCTGTGTATTAGCTTCAAACACTTAGTCATCTAATATCCAATTATCTTTATTAAGCCACATGTCACCTAGGAGTAAGACTCTAGGGAATTCGTTGCTATTTACTTTTCTCACAACAGTAGGTTGATAGTCAAAATAGCCAAGAGATATTTTCTAATAAATAGACAATGCCTTAACATGCAGTCTTTTCATATACTTTAGGGTGATAAAGTAGCAAGAAAGGAGGTTACAGTTGGCTATTATAGGTGCTTCTGTCAGAATGTGTAACATACTTCTGGGTCTGAATGGTTTGCCAAAAGGAGAAGGAATTCTGCACTTCTATAGATAACGATCCACTTGAGTTTGCTTGTTCAGTGTATACAGTTTAAGAGCTAAAGTAAGTCCCTAGAAGAAAATTCTCTAATGGTTGCGTCTATTCAAATATCCAGTTGAAAAGGGAGTTGGTCAATCTTTTAAGATGCCTGCATCAAGTATGTAAAACATCAGGAAGAATGCCTCCGATTATTCACTTTCCATTTGGATGTGTTGGAATTACACAAAGCAATTAGGTAGTTTTTCTCCCATGTACTTAGATGAGCAGATTCTCTTAACTGGAATGAAGGTAAATGAATGAACAGAGAGAGAGTGGTCTGTATGAGAGCAAGTTTCTATTTTTGATAAACCAATAATTGTTTCTCTGTGGATGATAAACACTTCACTTCTTCATTAACTTGATTTTAGTTATACACTATGTTTTAGTCTCTTATATAGGCCAGATTCAGTGCTAGACACTAGGAACTCAAAGATCAATTTTATTCATTCATTCCTTTATTCATTCAGTGAATATTTACTGAGTGAGAATCTATTATGCTCTGGGCACTAAATTAAGTGTTGAGGGTTTAACAATGAGCAAAACAGTGCCCTCCTGCAGCGTAAATTTAGTAAGGTAGACAGGCATTAAATACACACACACACACACACACACACACACACAAAACAATAAAATAAGTAAAACTATTAATTGTAATCAGTACCAAGAAGGAAGAGTACAGGGTCTTACGAGAGAGAGAGTAACAAGAGGACTACCTTAGATCAGGGGAAAAGGGGGTGTCAGAGAAGCCCTTTTTGAGGAGGTGACACAATCTGAAACCTAAAAAACTAGGAATCAGATAGGAAAAGATTTGGGAAGAGTGAACCAAGGAAAGAGATGTGTATGTAGGTTTTAGAAGAAAAAAAAATACTTGATGAGTTTAAGAAACTAAAAGGTCAGCCTCTGGAACTCTGGAACTCCGTGATCCCTGGCACAGTGGTCCTGGATGAGGCTGGCAAGGCAGCCACAGAAACGAGGCCCTCAGGCTTTGATCGGGAGGGCAATCTTCAGCCCCAGGCCAAGAGAGGCCATTGCAGTATTAAAAGAATTCAAGGGGAAAACTTAAGAGTGACCAAGATTTGCGTTTTTCAAAGATCAGACTCACAGTGGGTGTATTTCCTCAGGCCTCTATAGCAGGAAGAAAATAAAATTCACATTTCTTAACCTGGCCATTCTAATTGCAAAAGTTTTTATGCACAAAAAAACAAAACAAAAATGCACCCCCAAATGCTGTTTTGTGGTGCAAAAATAAAATGCAACACAGTCTACCAAATATAAAATAGATACTAGTGGGAAGCAGCCGCATAGCACAGGGAGATCAGCTCGGTGCTTTGTGACCACCTAGAGGGGTGGATAGGGAGGGTGGGAGGGAGGGAGACGTAAGAGGGAAGAGTTATGGGAACATATGTATGTATATAACTGATTCACTTTGTTATAAAGCAGAAACTAACACACCATTGTAAAGCAATTATACTCCAATAAAGATGTTAAAAAAAATAAACAAACAAAAAAACCAGTCAATTACAGCCATTGAAATGTCTGAAGAAGAAGCAATTCCTTTCTTACCCTCTTTCTTTTATAGAAAACCTTAATCCGTTCACTATCCTTTAAGACAAATGAAAAATATCCAATACAGGATATCATGATTCTAAGCACTAAACTAATGACTTAAGAATTCTCATGGGGATTCTAGAATCATTCATTCAATTAGGGTTTATCAAGCTCTTATTTAGATCCCAAGCACTCTGCAAGATATTCAAGGTCCCTACTTTCCTGGTGCTTCCATTCAAATGGTAAAGACAGATTAAAAAAAAAGTCAATACACAAGTAAGATAATCTCCAATTGTGACAAGTGCTTTTATAGGAAATAAAACAAGGAGCAGCAGTCTGCATGGTAGAGGGTAAAATTCAGCTAGCCTGACCTCCAGGAGGTGACATCTGAACTGAGGCCTGAGTGACAAGATGTTTTGAGATAACGCAGACTCCATTTGCAGAAGAGAAAATTTTCAAGTGTTTATTTCATTAGGATAAGAAGCAAGCTAGTCATTTTAATGGTTGGTTTGAAGGCTCACAAAAAGTATTCTGGCTTTGAAATGAAATAGGATAGATCAACACATGCAAAGCATTGTGCCAAACAATCCAAGAAACTGGAATTGAAAAAGGAGAATTAAAAGTGGCCAAAACGACCACCAGTCCCTCTCATTAGTAAACTTGCACAAGCCTTTTAGATAGCCACATCCACCAGAGGGCAGAGAGCAGAAGCAAGAAGAACTACAATCCTGAAGCCTGTGGAACGAAAACCACATTCACAGAAAGACAGACAAGATAAAAAGGCAGAGGGCTATGTACCACATGAAGGAAAAAGATAAAACCCCAGAAAAACAACTAAATGAAGTGGAGATAGGCAACCTTCCAGAAGAATTCAGAAAAATAATAGTGAAGATGATCCAGGACCTCAGAAAAAGAATGGAGGCAAAGATCAGGAAGATGCAAGAAATGCTTAACAAAGACCCAGAATTAAAGAACAAACAAACAGAGATGAACAATACAATAACTGAAATGAAAACTACACTAGAAGGAATCAATAGCAGAATAACTGAGGCAGAAGAACAGATAAGTGATCTGGGAGGCAGAATGGTGGAATTCACTCCTGTGGAACAGAATAAAGAAAAAAGAATGAAAAGAAATGAAGACAGCCTAAGAGACCTCTGGGACAACATTAAACACAACAACATTTGCATTATAGGGGTCCCAGAAGGAGAAGAGAGAGAGGAAGGAACCAAGAAAATATTTGAAGAGATTATAGTCGAAAGCTTCCCTAACATGGAAAAGGAAATAGTGACCCAAGTCCAGGAAGCGCAGAGAGTCCCATACAGGATAAACCCAAGGAGAAACATGCCGAGACACACAGTAATCAAATTGGCAAAAATTAAAGACAAAGAAAAATTATTGAAAGCAGCAAGGGAAAATGACAAATAATATACAAGGGAACTCCCATAAGGTTAACAGCTGATTTCTAAAAAGTAACTCTACAAGCCAGAAGGCAGTGGCAAGACATACTTAAAGTGATAAAAGGGAAGAACCTACAACAAAGATTACTCAACCTGGCAAGGATCTCATTCAGATTCGATGGCGAAATCAAAAGCTTTACAGACAAGCAAAAGCTAAGAGAATTCAGCACCACCAAACCAGCTCTACAACAAATGCTAAAGGAACTTCTCTAAGTGGGAAACACAAGAGAAGAAAAGGACCTACAAAAACAAACACAAAACAATTAACAAAATGGTCAAAGGGACATACATATCGATAATTACCTTAAACGTGAATGGATTAAATGCTCCAACCAAAAGACACAGGCTCACTGAACGCATACAAAAAGAAGACCCATATATATGCCATCTGACAAAGAGACCCACTTCAGACCTAGGGACACATACAGACTGAAAGTGAGGGGATGAAAAAAGATATTGCATACAAATGGAAATCAAAAGAAAGCTGGAGTAGCAATACTCATAGCAGATAAAATAGACTTTAAAATGAAGAATATTACAAGAGACAGGAAGGACACTACATAATGATCAAGGGAACAATCCAATAAGAAGGTATAACAGTTATAAATATATATGCAACCAACATAGGAGCACCTCAATACATAAGGCAACTGCTAACAGCTATAAAAGAGGAAATCGACAGTAACACAATAATAGTGGGGGACTTTAACACCTCACATACACCAATAGACAGATCATCCAAACAGAAAATCAATAGGGAAACACAAGCTTTAAATGACACAATAGACCAGATAGATTTAATTGATATTTATAGGACATTCCATCCAAAAACAGCACATTACACTTTCTTCTGAAGTGCACATGGAGCATTCTCCAGGACAGATCACAACTTGGGTCACAAATCAAGCCTCAGTAAATTTAAGAAAATTGAAATCATATCAAGCATCTTTTCTTACAACAACGCTATGAGATTCAAAATAAATTACATGGAAAAAAATGTAAAAAACACAAACACATGGAGGCTAAACAACACGTTACTGAATAACCAAGAGTTCATTGCAGAAATCAAAGAGGAAATCAAAAAATACCTAGAAACAAATGACAATGAGAACACGATAATCCAAAACCTGTGGGATGCAGCAAAAGCAGTTCTAAGAGGGAAGTTTATAGCAATACGAGCCTACCTCAAGAAACAAGAAACACCTCAAATAAACAATCTAACCTTACACCTAAAGGAACTAGAGAAAGAAGAACAAACAAAACCCAAAGTTAGCAGAAGGAAAGAAATCATAAAGATCAGAGCAGAAATAAATGAAAGAGAAACAAAGAGAACAACAGCAAAGATCAAGAAAACTAAAAGCTGGTTCTTTGAGAAGATAAACAATATTGATAAACCATTAGCCAGACTCATCAAGAAAAAGAGGGAGAGGACTCAAATCAATAAAATTAGAAATGAAAAAGGAGAAGTTACAACAGACACTGCAGAAATACAAAGCATCCTAAGAGACTACTACAAGCAACTCTATGCCAATAAAATGGACAACCTGGAAGAAATGGACAAATTCTTAGAAAGCTATAACCTTCCAAGACTGAACCAGCAAGAAATAGAAAATATGAACAGACCAATCACAAGTAATGAAATTGAAACTGTGATTAAAAATCTTCCAACAAACAAAAGTCCAGGAGCAGATGGCTTCACAGGTGAATTCTATCAAACATTCAGAGAAGAGCTAACACACATCCTTCTCAAACTCTTCCAAAAAACTGCAGAGGAAGGAACACTCTCAAACTTATTCTATGAGGCCACCATTACCCTGATACCAAAACTAGACAAAGATACTACAAAAAAAGAAAATTACAGACCAGTATCACTGATGAATATAGATGCAAAAATCCTCAACAAAATACTAGCAAACAGAATCCAACAACACATTAAAAGGATCCTACACCATGATCAAGTGGGATTTAACCCAGGGATGCAAGGATTCTTCAATATATGTAAATCAATCAATGTGATATGCCATATTAACAAATTGAAGAATAAATACCATATGATCATCTCCATAGATGAAGAAAAGCCTTCTGATAAAATTCAACACACATTTATGGTAAAAACTCTACAGGAAGTGGGCATAGAGGGAATCTACCTCAACAAAATAAAGGCCATATATGACACACCCATAGCAAACATCATTCTCAATGGTGAAAAACTGATAGAATTTACTCTAAGATAAGGAAAAAGACAAGGATGTCCACTATCACTACTGTTATTCAACTAGTTTTGGAAGTCCTAGCCATGGTAATCAGAGAAGAAAAAGAAATAAAAGGAATACAATTTGGAAAAGAAGAATTAAAACTGTCACTGTTTGCAGAGGACATGATACTACACATAGAGAATCCTAAAGATGCTACCAGAAAACTACTAGAGCTAATCAATGGATTTGGTAAAGTTGCAGGATACAAAATTAATGCACAGAAATCTCTTGTATTCCTATGCACTAATGATGAAAAATCTGAAAGAGAAACGAAGGAAACACTCCCATTTATCACTGAAACAAAAAGAATAAAATACCTAGGAAAAAACCTACCTAGGGAGACAAAAGACCTGTATGCAGAAAACTATAAGACATTGATGAAAGAAATTAAAGATGATACAAACAGATGGAGATATATACCATGTTCCTGGATTGGAAGAATCAATGTTGTGAAAATGACTATAGTACCCAAAGCAGTCTACACATTCAATGTAACCCCTATCAAATTACCAATGGCATATTTTAGAGCACTAGAACAAAATATCTTAAAATTTCTATGGAGACACAAAAGAGATCCTGAATAGCCAAAGCAGTCTTGAGGGAAGAAAACGGAGCTGGAGGAATCAGACTCCCTGACTTCAGACTATACTACAGTGCTACAGTAATCAAGACAGTATGGTACTGGCACAAAAACAGAAATATAGATCAATGGAACAGAATAGAAAGCCCAGAGATAAACCCACGTATATATGGTCAACTAATCTATGACAAAGGAGGCAAGGATATACAATGAAGAAAAGATAGTCTCTTCAGTAAGTGGTGCTGGGAAAACTGGACAGCTGCATGTAAAAGAATAAAATTAGAACACTCGCTAACACCGTACACAAAAATAAACTCAAAATGGATTAAAGACCTAAATGTAAGACCGGACACTATAAAACTCTTAGAGGAAAACATAGGAAGAACACTCTTTGACATAAATCACAGCAAGATCTTTTCTGAGCCACTTCCTAGAATAATGGAAATAAAAACAAAAATAAACAAATGGGACCTAATGAAACTTAAAAGTTTTTGCACAGCAAAGGAAACTATAAACAAGATGAAAAGACAATCCTCAAAATGGGAGAAAATATTTGCAAATGAATCAATGGACAAAAGATTGATCTCCAAAATATATAACAGCTCATGCAGCTTAATATTAAAAAGCAAAGAACCCAATCCAAAAATGGGCAGAAAATCTAAACAGACATTTCTCCAGAGAAGACATACAGATCGCCAAGAAGCACATGAAAAGCTGCTCAACATCACTAATTATTAGGGAAATGCAAATCAAAACTACAATGAGGTATCACTTCACACCAGTTAGAATGGGTATCATTAGAAAATCTACAAACAACAAATGCTGGAGAGGGTGTGGAGGAAAGGGAACCCTCTTGCACTGTTGGTGGGAATGTAAATTGATAGAGCCACTATGGAGAACAGTATGGAGGTTCCGTAAAAAACTACAAATAGAACTACCCTATGACCCAGCAATCCCACTACTAGGCATATACCCTGAGAAAACCATAATTCAAAAAGACACATGCACCCCAATGTTCATTACAGCACTATTTACAATAGCCAGGACATTGAAGCAACCTAAATGCCCATCAACAGGTGAATGGATAAAGATGTGGTACATATATACAATGGATTATTACTCACCCATAAAAAGGAACGAAATTGGGTCATTGGTAAGACATGGATGGATCTAGAGACTCATACAGAATGAAGTAAGTCAAAAAGAAAAAAACAAGTGTATATTAACACATATATGTGGAAGCTAGAGAAATGGTACAGATGAACCAGTTTGAAGGGCAGAAATTGAGACAGAGATGTAGAGAACAAATGTATGGACACCAAGGGGGGAAAGTGGAGGGGCGGGGGTGGTGGTGTGATGAATTGGGCGATTGGGAGTGACATATATACACTAATATGTATAAAATAGATGACTAATAAGAATCTGCTGTATAAAAAAATAAATAAAATAAAATTCAAAAATTCAAAAAAATAAATAAATAATGGCCGGAACACTGCCTTCCTCTAAGAATCTTCAGTCTTCTCACGCTAAAGTTGGACCTACAACCATTAGGAGAATGACGGCTTTCCCTGGAAGCCAGTTCACAAACTTGGCCCGTGAGTAGTCCACAGAAGATGGCAGTATTTCTTAGCTTACATTGGAAACAACCCTCTTTGATGGAATACATCTTTCTTTAATATTTACAACTGTTGTGGAGTTCTTTTGTTTCCTTCATTTTTAAAATTTTGTCTTTTATTATGGACGATCCCTGCCTCGACTTCACCATATAATTTCTACTTTCTAACTTCATTTCATACATCTCAATCTACAGTTTAGCCAGATAAAAACACGAATATAAAACATTAATTTGAAGAAGGGTAATTGACACTGACAGCTGTTACATACCCATAGACAGCACCCACCACCTCTGTCCCTTACTTAGCTAATTTTTATTGACACATTTTAAGCTTTGTCTGTTCATGTAACTATCTTACTACTTCCCCCACCCCTAATAGGTTATATGTTATCAGAGGACAGGCTTGTGTCTTATTTTTCTTTATATTTCTAATGCCCAGGAAAATGTTGATATTATTAATCAACATCACTCATTAATGGTGGAGTGAAAGAACATTGATGCTGGAGTGAGGAGTATTGATTCCTGACACTAAGGAGCTTTACAATCGTAAGCAGATACATTAATAGCTATAACCTCATTTTCCCAGAGGAAAGATGAGCATTATGGTGTCTATCTTAATATCCTGAAAGAGCTGTTTCAATGATAATGAAAGAATGTTGAGGGTAGTACATTATAAACTGCAAGTATGACACATTGTAGACTTACTGTCATTACTTAAAACTTAGCCTTCTTTTCTACAAGGGCTGTTTCTGAGGCTTTTTTGAAGCAATGAAATCTAGGAGAGGGAAAGGTTATAACTCACAAATGCTTATTAGAAACTGAAATTAAACTTAAGAAAAATGCACTGAGTTTCATTAACAGCAAGGTTCAACATCATCAATGTGACCTCAAAGGTCAGATGAACTGGTTTTCCTCCACCCAGAGCTACGTGTACTGGCATTTTCAGGAAAGAAATAAGAAATTATCTACATCTCCTTTATGGATGAGTGTGTCTTTCTCAGCATCCCTACCATAAAGGGCAAGATCTTGTTTTTTGTTTTGCTGTTCCTTTGTTTTTATGATACTCTTTTCTCATTTACTGTCTCTCTCCCTTTATTAAATATTCCCAAGGCTTCAGGCCACAGTACATGTAGAAATTATATATTTCAACTGACAGAGTTACACTATACTGGGCCAATATCATCACTCTAATTTACCAAGAACTTCTTGAAGAAACTAAATTAGGGATTGAAGTTTAATCCTACCATTTCATCAGTGATTGGCACTACAATATATTGTTCTGGAAACAATTGGTAAACAAAACTGGAGCCCATTTCTGGGCTTTTAGAAAAACATTTTTATCTTTTCTTTCCCTTCCTGGTGTAGTCCCAAGGACTTCGTGCTGCACTCTGAACCCTCAGGCCTCAGTGATGATTAAAATTGATTCTGAACCAAGGTAAACAGGGTTCCTCCCAATGGCCTGGAGAGCTCCAGTCGGCAGAAGCTAATGAAGCCCTTGAAGCAGCCTGCTCCTCTTTCACCCACACTTTATTGAAATGCTTTTGAGTCTTATTGTGTTGTAATTACATACTATAGAAAACTCAACCATCATCTATTTCTAGGATTGGACCCATGACTCTTACTAAAACATTTCAATTCCATTTTCCTGAACATACCATCTCTAAATGCACCTGTGAGGGCCCTCCACAAGTATTTCCATTTCACATTTCAGAAAACTTAGAGTGATGCAGGTTCCTGACTGAGCTGATGATGGATGTAAAGGGACAGCCATTCTGAGCTGTTTAAGTTGTTCTCTCTTTCCTTACTTCATTTTCAGTCTAATATTTGATTCATACAAAAGAACTGTGATCATATATATGTATTTTATAAAGCATAATAAAAAAATAAATACCCATTTCTTCAGCGATCCACCTTCTCTTTTTTTTTTTTATAAAAGTTCTTCATTTTAGAGAGATCAGCTTTAGTAATATTTCTTTTAGGGTTAGTACTTTTTTGTGCCCTGTTTAAGACATCATTCTCAAAACTGAGATGGATATTTTCCTAGAAAACATTTAATTTTATCTCTCAATTAAATTCTTCATCTGGAGTTAATTTTTTCACATGCTATGAAATAAAACCAGATTTCTTTTTTCTCTTTGTAAATAACAATGGTCTCAGGACCATTAATGTAATGCTTCTTTCTTTCCCTCCCAATCTCAATGCTCTATCAGATGCCAATTTTTCATAAATGTCAGTTTCTGAACTCTCTTTTCTATTTCATTAGTCAATGTGCTTATTTCTATGTGATTACCACACTGTCAATTATAATAGCCTTATGAATATAACTTAATTATTATAGTTTTTAACCTAATCTCCCCACCTTAATTTCAGTCTTCAGAAATATTTGGCTATACTTGGTCTTTGACCTCTACCATATAAATTTTAGAATTAACTCAAGATTTTGATTGGAAATGCACTGAATTTATAGATCAATTTGTGGAGAATTGGTATATTTCAATAAAGGATCTTCCTAGTCATAAACATGGTATAGCTTTCTTTTTAAGCCTTTATGTTTTTAATGTCTTTCAATAGAATTCTCTAATTGTCTCTACAGAACTCCTGCAATTTCTTTATTAAATTTATTCCAAAATACATTATAGTTTCTGTTACTACTGTAAAACTATATATAATTATATAAAGCATTTATATAATTATATTTAATTGTGTTTTATATTTATTGCTGGTATATAGAAATAGATTTAGTTTTTATATATTGATTAACTAAAACTTCTAAACATTCTGATGGGACTGAATATCAGAAAGATAGCAAGGGAAGTTCTTGTCTAAGAGTATTTTAAGCCAGATATATCAAGTCTGTCTAAATTGCTCATGATTAAACAAAAAACCTGGAATTTTTTATTTTAATGGGAGGCAGCTGCTAGAGAATGGAAATTAATCTCATAGGCTTTCTTTCTGCCTAACAAAATATAAAAACTGTGTAGCTTGAAATCTAAATGGCTTCTTCCGAGTGAACTTATACCATGTACATAGCAATCATCTATTGCTCCCAAAATCAAAACACACTTCAGTGATGAAAAAGGGTCTTTTGAAAGCTCCATTTGATGGTTCTAAGTCCTTCTAATGAAGGATGAATTTGTGTTTGTTTAATGCCCATTTTTAGCATGTATCTTTGATAGTTGTTAATAAAAACCTGGTGTGGTTGAGACCTATGATTCATTGGGGTCTGCTTTGACAATTCAGCTCTTCCAGGTACTGCTATCCACAAAGGAGATGAAAACTGTAGCCTAATATTTCAGAATAAGTTAAAAATAATGAAGAAAATGGTCAAAGCTTTGAAAGAGTTGTACATTTCAGAAACAGAAAATACAGAAATGATATGATCAGGCAACAGAAAAAAATAAACAAGAACTGAGACATTTTGGAAATAAATTTTAAAATAAAGAAAAAACATTCAGAAATACAGACTAAATTAGACAGGATGTAAGAGCAAATAGACTCCATGAACAGCATAGTGAGAGGAATAAAGGATGGAAAGATAAAGAGTAAAGAAAAAGAATAAAAAGATTTAGGAGAAAGTCATAAATATAGAATACAGGTAAAGAGTACCCATTGTATGTACAAATGGGCCCCTAAAGAAGCAAACCGAAGCAATATAGCAAAGCAATTACTTAAAACTATAAATCAGGAGAGTCGAGAAGTAAAGAAGATTTCAATCTATGTAGTCAAGAGACACACCATGCACCTGGGAAAACTGACTTAAAATGGTCAACACAGAGACATATCTTAATAAAACTACTGAAATTTAAGTCTATGAAAAAACAAACAAACCCTATAAGCATTCAGACAAAAAGTCCAAATCACTAACAAGGGAAAGAAAGTCAGACTGCCATCCAACTTCTTGACAACAGCATTTCATACTAAAAAACTAAGGAGCAATTGTTTAAAATTACTTGAGAAAAATGTAAGACAACGACTTTGTATACAGCCAAACTTTCCACATAAAGGACACAGGAAAATAATTATAAAAAAAAAAAAATTTGTTAAGTGGTCTCATGAATCTTTCCTGATAATAGAAGCTCCAGACAACCAAAGATGATTAGAGAACCATCAGCATACGGTCTGAAGGTGGACATTAAATATATTTAATGATAGAGTTAACACTAATATTTGGGGTTGGGGTGACAAAAAAGAGCATCTAAGTGTTATATGCACTAACTCTGCACAAAAATACAATAAATAAAAATAATATGAGAAATGAAGAGTCATAGAAATTACTATTAGCTTATGATTACCTCATAGGTAATAACTGAGTTAATTAATATCATTTGATTCTGACAAATCAAGTAGTAGAAGCATAAGTATATTTAACACTTTCACAAAGTTTAACACTAAAATAATGTTATGGGCTTAAATTGGAGGGAGGTTGAGGAATGTTAAATTTCCAGCTTACTTAGTAACTCATAGTAGGTGCTCATAGCAGGCAATGAACAGTTTCTAAAGGAAGAATTGACTAAATATACATAAATTTAACAACCAGAACAAAAATACAAAATACCTAAAAACAAACAAACAAAAAAGTAAAAATAGCAAAGAAAAGAGATAGGCAGATAATATTTTACCTTCTATCTTAATAACAGTAAATAAACTTTCATATCAAGCATATATTAAACATTTAGAAAAACTGAAATTATATTAGTCGACAAAGAAAATGTTAATAAATTGCAAAAATAATTGAAGTAGTATAAGTGGTATTCTCTGATTCCAAAGCAAAAAATGTTTATTAATAACAAAAAATGCCCTTCAAACCTGGAAATTAAACTGTTTATTAAACAACTCTTGAATGAAAGGGAAAATAAAATATGAAATTGCTGAATTAAAAAAATAATGATAATGAAAGCAAGTATATCAAAATCTATGGGACATAACTAAGACAGAGCTCTGAGAAAATTCTTTGCATTAATTACCTATATTATAAAGTGAAAATAAATAAATTAAATATCAACTCAAAAAGCTAGAGCAAGAATTACAAACTTAACTGACTGAAAGCAAAAGGAAGGACTTAATAAATCTAAAAATACAACAATGATTTAGGAAGTAAAAACCAGTAGAACTAATTTAAAAAAATAAGGGTAAAAGGATTGACAAAATAGAGAAACCACTAGCTGACCTAAGTTCTAAAAAAAGATAAACACATAAAATAAATTATAAGGTGGAAGTAATCATCAACCCAGAGAAAAAAAATTTTTAATCATCAGAAACTACTTTGTCCACCTCAGTGCAGTAATTTGAAAACTTAGATGAAATGGATAAATTTATCAGAAGATTTATATACCAAAACTGACTCTAGAAGATATAGTCTACAGACCAATTACTACAGAAGAATTAAAGTTTCCAGAAAGCTCCCCTCTGAGGGAGCCACCAGGTCCAGATGATTTCAAAAGGGAACTCTACCAACAATTAAAATTTTAAAGATTAAGTAATCCCAATGCTACTCAAACTTTCCAGAGCATAGAAAAGTAAAGAAAAATTCCAAACTAGTTTTATGAGGCATGTGTGACACTGATAACAAAAACTTGTAAAGACCACAAAGAGAAAATTTCATAAGAAGCTTTCTTATGAATTTTGATGCAAAAATTACAATAACCTTCATTTCTAATAAAAACATCTAATAATACAGAAATCTATAGAAACTCTTGTAACATGAATATATAAGAATAAGGAAATGGTGCCCACTATTGCTACTATTTTTATATGGTATTAGAGTTATTATTCAATGCAACTAGATAAGAAAAAATATTTTGATGCTTAGGGATAGGAAGAGGTAAAACAATCTCTATTTGCAGGTGATGTGATTGTATATTAGAAACCCCATGGAAATTAGTGGAAACACTAAACAATAAGAGACTTTATTAAAGTAGTAATCTATTAAAATAATATGCAAATATCAATTACCTACATACAGACAATATACATATTTATTTATACTTATATATTATATCTACATATATATTAGCTAGGTATGATCTTTATAATATGTGCAAAATATATATAAGGGTATTTGAGAACACTTCTGAAAGACACAAAGGATTAAACACAAATGAAAAGGCACAACTTGTTCTTAGATAGGAAGATTCAACACCATAAAGATGTTAATACTCCCCCAAGCCAATTTATATTTAACATGATCCGAATAAAATTACCAACAAAGTTTCTTATGGAGCTGAACAATTCTAAAGATCACATAAAAAAAGGAACAAGGAAGAATCACCTATAAAACCCTTAAAAATCAAAAGGCAACATTAGAGAGATAGCCCAACGAGAATTAAAACACAATTTGGAGCTACCATAAATAAAGCTAGGTGATGTTGATTCATAAAGAGATAAACCTTAGCAGGTAATTAAAATTTCATGAAGAGACAAGTTTATAAAGACATTCAGTATGTAATTAAGAAGAAAATATTGATTTTTTAAAATAAATGGTGTTGGGAAAACTGCAAAGCCATCTGGGAAAATATAAAAGTCAATCTTTATTTCACACTGTTGTATCAGGATAAATTCCAAATGGACTCAAGGTATGAGAGTAGAAAGTACTAGAAGCAGGCAGAGTGAATATAATTATAATTTGGAGCAGAGGAACCCTTTAATAAAATAAAAGATTAATATATTTCTGCTGTATAACTTAATATGCAAACTTTTTTGCATGGCAAAATCCTCCATAAGCAGTTTAAATACAGATGAGAAATTGAGAAAATATGTTGGCAATTTACATTGAGAACAGCTACTCTATCTCTAAGATATACAGAGCTCCTAAAAATTTTTTTTAAAAAGACAAGCTAATACTAAATGGACAGAAATATGAATAGACAATTCACAGAAGATGAAATGAAAAGCCTCTAAATGCAAATAAGATGCTCAGTTTTATTCATAAATAAAAGGAAATGTAATTAAAACCATTCTAATATACTTCTTACCCATCAGATTGGCAAAAATCCAAAAGTATGACAACATATTCTGTTGGAGAGGCTGTGGAGAAACAGGCCCTCTTATACATGGCTGGTGAGAAAGCACAATGACACAATATCATTGGTAGTAAATTTTCCAGTATCTACTACAATTATGTATGCATGCACCTTTTGACCCAGGAACTCCACGTCCAGGAATCTATCACAAAGATAGACTAGGGAAAATACAAAATGACTTACTCACAAAGTTGATTATGGTTGCCTTCATTCTGCTGTGGTTTATTGCATAAAATTGGAAAGAACCTACATGCCCATCAATAAGGGATCCACACAATGGAAGATAAAATAATCATGAACAAGAATAAGGAAGATCTTTATACACATACATGTAGTAACCTCCAAAGCAATATGCAGAATTATATATCATATGTTACTTTTGTGTCTGGGGTGCGGATATGACTACATGCGAGCACACATACATATGTATATCCACCTCCCTTCTAATCTTAATTCAAACTTGACATTAGAGGGAACACCCAGTGGAGAGGTTAGTAGTGCAAGTTAGACTCTTTGAATACACCTGGTTATAAAGTTTTGACTTTGGAAACAAATATATTACATATTCAAAAAATTAAATTAAAAATATGAAAATCAAGTTGAAATGAATGATTCTTACTCTATATCAAGGTGGCAACATAACTTCAGAGAGAAAGGTTACAACTAGTGTCTGCAAAATATAATATTTTGACTTTCCATTCTCAGTGGAACATAGTTCAAAGACAAATTGAGCTACTTAGAAATCTTCAACTACATTCAGTGGTCTAATTGTTAGCTATATCCTAATTTTATCCATTGAAAAGGTCAAGAAGCAATGGCAACTCTAAAGCAGTGAACACATCAAGTGCCAAGACTGAGTTCTAAATACCATTTTCCCTGAAACAAGTGCCCCTTGTAGAAATGGTTGATTCCAGCTCTGGGGCAGGAACTATGAGGTTGGGAGATGTTATTGTGCTATTCTGTAAGGAGGCATCGAAGATTAATGGCTTATGTCAAAATGACACAAACGTTGACATGAAGAAACTCTATTAACCAAAGATGGGACACCTCGAGCAACAAAAGAGGACAATAAATCAATCGATTGATACACACTGAAAAAAACAAGCCTCATAATGCAACTAAAAAATTTCTCATTGGACATCACTGGATTGACCTAGGACACCAGCCCCCTTGATGCTGTGCTGTCAAGAACTAGAGATCCACTGCCTTTCACTACCAAACATCTGAAAAAGCTAGTTTGTATTTCCTTTCTCTAATTTTCCCTACCCATGTTCTCTTTCGTACATTATACTTACACTTAACACATTTACACTCTGGTTTTATTTCCCCTACCTCTTTACATTTTTACGAAAAATGCTCTCTTCTCTTTAAGGACAACAATGATCCCTTAATTATCAAATCCTTAGTCACCTTCCTTCTTACTCCTGCCTACCCCTCTCTAGTATTTGGCATAATTCACCACCCTTTTTCTTTTGAAAGCCATCACACCCTTGGAATCAGAGACTCTGTGCTCCTACTTCTCAAACAACTCAATCCCAGGCTGGGATTCTTTTCTACTTGTAACTCCTAAACATCAGCCTTTTAAGAGGTCTTTCCTCAGCCCTTTGGACACCACTTTCTCCATTGTCTTGCCTACTTATCACATTCATCCCACACTTTTAACTAAGGAGATGACTCAAATCTTTTATCTCCAGCTTTTAATATCCATCTCTCTTCTGGGCTCCAACTTTCTGCAGGACATAGCCTTGAGTATATCCTCCCTGTACCTTAAGCCCAACATATATAAGGAAAAATTCATCAGATTTTCTCAACACCTACTCTTTCTTCTGTCTTCCTATCAACAGCATTGCCATTCTTTCAATTGCCAAGACTACAAGTCTTGAAACCTTCTTCATCTCTGCATTTCATGCCACACCCACACTGAATTAAGTGCTCCCTCAGGCTCTGCTCTCCTCAGAGGCTAAGATGGATCCAGTCACAGGCTCAACTTCACAAAGTATTAAGCTTGTCCTATCAAACTTGGAGATACAGAAGAAGCCCTTTTCTTATCAGGGGTATGACTAACCTCTCCTTATTATTGTAACATGTCTGTGGCATCATATTTTCCAATAATAAAGTCATGATGGATCTCAGAATCTGTGCCAATGGAGAGTGGCCAATATATAAACAGATTAAGAAACTGATTCTCTGCTGTGGTATTATAAGACCAAAGAAAATACTGACTGTGTGCTTTTCATTTCTCTTGCATTTGATAAAATAGAAAAACAGGTAAAATAATGAATAAGAATATATAATGACTTAGAAGTGCCTCTTGAAGCATCACAAGAGAAATATGATCCTTAGTATTTGGATTAGGAGCCTACAAGAAGTCAATAGTAGCAAAGAAGAGGTTGGAGTTCAATTACAGATCATAAGGGCATATAACCATGACACTAATAACAAAGAGAATTGTAACTTTACATAAGAAATGGAAATAGACATACTAACTTCATTTACTTTGAAGTGAAATTCCAAACTTCTATCCAGTCATAAAATTAAAAGCTGTAATCATAGAAAAATATCCAAGCAGTACTAATATCTTGTCAGAAATAATATTTCAAAAATGTGTAAATTTTGGTCATCTACCACAGAGGCTTAATAAATCTCTGCTGAAACCCCCTGCTGCCCTCCTGCCAGACCCAAAAGACCAACATATGGAATGATCTTTTAGAGTTATCTATATTAGCATGCACTTTTAGGCAGGATAAATGTATAATGAGTATCGTTAGTTATGCTGGCATGGAAATGTCAAGAATGAACCAGTTTATAAATGTAAGTATAAACCAGGGTTTGATTTTCCCTTACATAGCCATTAGAAAGTGAAAGAGGTACAGTTGATACAACAGAAATACAAAGAATCATAAGAGACTACTGTGAATAATTATATGCCAACAAATTGGAGAACCTAGAAGAAATGGATAAATTCCTAGAAACATACAACCTACCAAGACTGAATCATGAAGAAATAGAAAATCTGGACAAACCAATTACTAGTAAGGAGATTAAATCAGTAATCAAAAACATACCAATAAAGAAAGGGACCAGATATCTTCACTGGTGAATTCTACCAAACATTTAAAGATGGATTAATACGAAACTGTCATGAACTCTTCCAAAAATAGAAGAGGAAGGAATAATTCCAAATTCACTTTACGAGGTCAGCTTCACCCTGATACCAAAAACAAAGACACTCTAGAAAAGAAAATTACAGGCTAGTATCCCTGATGATGCAAAAGTCCTCAAAAAATATTAGCAAACCAAATTCAATAATACATTAAATGAATCATATACCACAATCAAGTGAGACTTACTCCAGGGATGCAAGAATGGTTCAACATTCACATATCAATCAATATCGTACACCACATTAAAAAAAGAAGGATAAAAATTATGTGATCATCTCAGTAGATGCAGAAAAAGCTTTTGACAAAATTCAATATTCATTTATGATTAAAACTCTCAACAAAGTGGGTATAGTACCTCAACATAATAAAGGCCATATATGACAAGCCCACAGCTAACATCATACTCAATGGTGAAAAGCTGAAGGCTTTTCCTCTAAGATCAGCAATAAGAAAAGGATGCTTTCATCACTTTTATTCAACATAGTATTGAAAGTCCTAGCCAGAGCAATTAGGCAAGAAAAAGAAATAATAAGTATCCAAATCAGGAAGGAAGAAGTAAAACTGTCACTATTTTCAGATGACATGATACATAAAACCCTAAAGACCAAAAAATTGTTAGAATAAATGAATTCTGTTAAGTTGCAGGATTCAAATGCAATATACAAAAAGCAGTTGTGTTTCTCTATGTTAATAAGGAACTATTAACATATAGTCCCTTATTAACATATATTATGATGCATTTACAATTGCATCAAAAAGAATAAAATACCTAAGAATAAATTTAGCCAAGGAGGTGAAAGACCTGTACACTGAAAACTATAAGATGCTGATGAATGGAATTGAAGAAGACACAAATAGGTAAAACTATATCTCATGCTCATGGACTGGAAGAATTAATATTGTTAAAATGTTCATACTAACTAAAGCAATCCACAGATTCAATGCAATCCCTATCAAAGTTCCAATGGCATTTTTCACAGAAAGAGAACAAATAATCCTAAAATTTGTATTAAACCACAGAAGACCCCAAATATCAAAGCAATCTTGAGAAAGAAGAACAAAGCTGGAGGCATCATGCTCCCTGATTTCAATCTATATTACAAAGCCATAGTAACCAAGACAGCACGGTATTGGCATAGAAATAGACACATAGATCAAGGGAACAGAATAGAGAGCCCAGAAATAAACCCACACATATGTCGTCAATTAATTTATAACAAAGGAGCCAAAAATATACAGTGGGGAAAGGACAGTCTCTTTAATAAATGATGCTGAGAAAATTAAATAGCCACATGCAAAAGAATTAAACTGGACCACTATCTTATACCATATACAAAAGTTAACTCAAAACAGATTAAAGACTTGAACATAAGACTGAAACTATAAAACTCCTAAAAGGAAACATAGGTGGTAAGCTCCTTGACATTGGTCTTGGCAATAATTTTTTTGGATTTGACACCATAGCAAAGGAAACAAAAGCAAAAATAAACGAGTGGAAGTACCTCAAACTAAAAAGCTTTCATACAGCAAAGGAAACCATCAACAAAATGAAAAAGCAACCTACCAAATGGCAGAAAATATTTGCAAATCAAATATCTGATATGGAGGTAATATCCAAAATGTATAAACAATTCATACAACTCAATAGCAAAAAACCAAACAACCTGATTAAAAAATAAGCAGGGGATGTAAAGAGACATTTTTCCAAAGAAGACATACCAATGGCCAACAAGTACATGAAAAGGTGCTCAAACACCACTAATCATCAGGGAAATACAAATCAAAACCAAGAGATATCACCTCACACCTGTCAGAATGGCTATTATCAAAAAGAGAAGAAATAGGGATTGGTTCAAGATGGCGGAGTAAAAGGACATGCTCTCACTCCCTCTTGCAAGAGCCCCGGAATCACAACCAACTGCTGAACAATCATCAACATGAAGACACTGGAATTCACCAAAAAAGATACCCCACATCCAAAGACAAAGGAGAAGCCACAATGAGACAGTAGCAAGGCACAATCACAATAAAATCAAATCCCATAACCACTTGGTGGGTGACTCACAAACTACAGAACACTTACACCACAGAAGTCCACCCACTGGAGTGAAGGTTCTGAGCCCCACGTCAGGCTTCCCACCCTGGGGGTCTGGCATGGGAGGAGGAATTCCTAGAGAATCAGACTTTGAAGGTTAGCGGGATTTCATTGCAGGACTTCAACAGGAATGGGGGAAGCAGAGACTCCACTCTTGGAGGGCACACACAAAGTAATGTGCACATTGGAACCCAGGGGAAGGACCAGTGATGCCACAGGAGACTGAACCAGACCTACCTGCAAGTGTTGGAGGATCTCCTGCAGAGGCAGGTGGTGGCTGTGTCTTACCATGAGGACAAGGACACTGGCAGCAGAAATTCTGGGAAGTACTCCTTGGTGTAAGGCCTCCCAGAGTCCGCCATTAGCCCCAACAAAGAGCCCAGGTAGACTCCAGTGTTGGGTTGTCTCAGGCAAAACAACCAAAAGGGAGGGAACCCAGCCCCACGCATCAGCAGACAAGCGGATTAAAGTTTTAATGAGCTCTGCCCACCAGAGAAACAGCCAGCTCTACCCACCACCAGTCCCTCCTATCAGGAAACTTGCTCAAGCCTCTTAGATAGCCTCATCCACCAGAGGGCAGACAGCAGAAGCAAGAAGAACTATAATCCTGCAGCCTATGGAACAAAAACCACATTCACAGAAAGACAGACAAGATGAAAAGGCAGAGGGCTATGTACCAGATGAAAGAACAAGATAAAGCCCCAGAAAAATAACTAAATGAAGTGGAGATAGGCAACCTTCCAGAAAAAGAATTCAGAATAATGATAGTGAAGATGATCCAGGACCTCGGAAAAAGAATGAAGGCAAAGATCAAGAAGAGCAAGAAATGTTGAACAAAGACCTAGAAGAATTCAAGAACAAACAAACATAGATGAACAATACAATAACTGAAATGAAAACTACACTAGAGAGAATCAATAGCAGAATAACTGAGGCAGAAGAACGGATAAGTGACCTGCAAGGCAGAATGGTGGAATTCACTGCTGTGGAACAGAATAAAGAAAAAAGAATGAAAAGAAATGAAGACAGCCTAAGAGACCTCTGGGACAACATTAAACACAACAACATTCGCATTATAGGGGTCCCAGAAGGAGAAGAGAGAGAAGAAGGAACTGAAAAAGTATTTCAAGAGATTATAGTTGAAAACTTCCCTAACATGGGAAAGGAAATAACCACCCAAGTCCAGGAAGCGCAGAGTCCCATACAGGATAAACCCAAGGAGAAACACGCCGAGACACATAGTAATCAAATTGGCAAAAATTAAAGACAAAGAAAAATTATTGAAAGCAGCAAGGGAAAATGACAAATAATACACAAGGGAACTCCTGTAAGGTTAACAGCTGATTTCTCAGCAGAAACTCTACAAGCCAGAAGGCAGTGGCAAGACATATTTAAAGTGATGAAGGGGAAGAACATACAACCAAGATTACTCTACCCGGCAAGGATTCATTCAGATTCGATGGAGAAATCAAAAGCTTTACAGACAAGTAAAAGTTAAGAGAATTCAGCACCACCAAACCAGCTCTACAACAAATGCTAAAGGAACTTCTCTAAGAGGGAAACAAAAGGGAAGAAACGGACCTAAAAAAACAAACACAAAACAATTAACAAAATGGTCATAGGAACATACATATCGATAATTACCTTAAACGTGAATGGATTAAATGCTCCAACCAAAAGACACAGGCTCACTGAACGCATACAAAAACAAGACCCATATATATGCTGTCTACAAGAGACCCATTTCAGACCTAGGGACACATACAGACTGAAAGTGAGGGGATGGAAAAATGATATTGCATACAAATGGAAATCAAAAGAAAGCTGGAGTAGCAATACTCATAACAGATAAAATACACTTTAAAATGAAGAATGTTACAAGAGACAGGAAGAACACTACATAATGATCAAGGGAACAATCCAATAAGAAGGTATAACAGTTATAAATATATATGCAACCAACATAGGAGCACCTCAATACATAAGGCAACTGCTAACAGCTATAAAAGAGGAAATCGACAGTAACACAATAATAGTGGGGGACTTTAACACCTCACTTACACCAATGGACAGATCATCCAAACAGAAAATTAATAAGGAAACAGAAGCTTTAAATGACACAATAGACCAGATAGATTTAACTGACATTTATAGGACATTACATCCAAAAACAGCAGATTACACTTTCTTCTGAAGTGCGCACGGAGCATTCTCCAGGATAGATCACATCTTGGGTCACAAATCAAGCCTCAGTAAATTTAAGAAATTTGAAATCATATCAAGCATCTTTTCTGACCACAACTTTATGAGATTAGAAATCAATTACCTGGAAAAAAACGTAAAAAACAAACACATGGAGGCTAAACAGCACATTACTAAATGACCAAGAGTTCACTGCAGAAATCAAAGAGGAAATCAAAAAATACCTAGAAACAAATGACAATGAGAATACAATAATCCAAAACCTGTGGGATACAGCAAAAGCAGTTCTATGAGGGAAGTTTATAGCAATACAAGCCTACCTCAAGAAACAAGAAACACCTCAAATAAACAATCTAACCTTACACCTAAAGGAACTAGAGAAAGAAGAACAAACAAAACCCAAAGTTAGCAGAAGGAAAGAAATCATAAAGATCAGAGCAGAAATAAATGAAAGAGAAACAAAGAGAACAACAGCAAAGATCAAGAAAACTAAAAGCTGGTTCTTTGAGAAGATAAACAATATTGATAAACCATTAGCCAGACTCATCAAGAAAAAGAGGGAGAGGACTCAAATCAATAAAATTAGAAATGAAAAAGGAGAAATTACAGCAGACACCACAGAAATACAAAGTATCCTAAGAGACTACTACAGGCAACTCTATGCCAATAAAATGGACAACCTGGAAGAAATGGACATTCTTAGAAAGCTATAACCTTCCAAGACTGAACCAGCAAGAAATAGAAAATATGAACAGACCAATCACAAGTAATGAATTTGAAACTGTGATTAAAAATCTCCCAACTAACAAACGTCCAGGACCAGACGGCTTCACAGGTGAATTCTATCAAACATTTAGAGAAGAGCTAACACCCATCCTTCTCAAACTCTTCCAAAAAATTTCAGAGGAAGGAACACTCCCAAATTCATTCTATGAGGCCACCATTACCCTGATACCAAAACCAGACAAAGATACTACAAAAAAAGAAAATTACAGACCAGTATCACTCATGAATACAGATGCAAAAATCCTCAACAAAATACTAGCAAACAGAGTCCAACAACACATTAAAAGGGTCATACACCACGATCAAGTGAGATTTATCCCAGGGATGCAAGGATTCTTCAATATAAGCAAATCAATCAATGTGATACGCCATATTAAGAAATTGAAGAATAAATACCATATGATCATCTCCATAGATGAAGAAAAGCCTTCTGATAAAATTCAACACACATTTATGGTAAAAACTCTACAGAAAGTAGGCATAGAGGGAATCTACCTCAACAAAATCAAGGCATATATGACACACCCACAGCAAACATCATTCTCAATGGTGAAAAACTGAAAGCATTTCCTCTAAGATCAGGAACAAGACAAGGATGTCCACTATCACCACTGTTATTCAACATAGTTTTGGAAGTCCTAGCCACAGCAATCAGAGAAGAAAAAGAAATAAAAGGAATACAAATTGGAAAAGAAGAAGTAAAACTGCCACTGTTTGCAGATGACATGATACTATACATAGAGAATCCTAAAGATGCCACCAGAAAACTACTAGAGCTAATAGATGCATTTGGTAAAGTTGCAGGATACAAAATTAATGCACAGAAATCTCTTGCATTCCTATACACTACTGATGAAAAATCTGAAAGAGAAATGAAGGAAACACTCCCATTTATCACTGCAACAAAAAGAATAAAATACCTAGGAATAAACCTACCTAGGGAGACAAAAGACCTGTATGCAGAAAACTATAAGAAACTGATGAAAGAAATTAAAGATGATATAAACAGGTGGAGAGATATACCATTTTCTTGGATTGGAAGAATCAATATTGTGAAAATGACCATACTACCCAAAGCAGTCTACAGATTCAATGCAACCCCTATCAAATTACCAAAGGCACTTTTTTACAGAACTAGAATAAAATATTTTAAAATTTCTATGGAGACACAAAAGAGATCCTGAATAGCCAAAGCAGTCTTGAGGGAAAAAAACGGAGCTGGAGGAATCAGACTCCCTGACTTCAGACTATACTACAAAGCGACAGTAATCAAGACAATATGGTACTGGCACAAAAATAGAAATATAGATCAATGGAACAGAATAGAAAGCCCAGAGATAAACCCACGTACATATGGTCAACTAATCTATGACAAAGGAGGCAAGGATATACAATGAAGAAAAGACAGTCTCTTCAATAAGTGGTATTGGGAAAACTGGACAGCTGCATGTAAAAGAATAAAATTAGAACACTCACTAACACCGTACACAAAAATAAACTCAAAATGGATTGGAGACCTAAATGTAAGACCGGACACTATAAAACTCTTAGAGGAAAACATAGGAAGAACACTCTTTGACATAAATCACAGCAAGATGTTTTTTGATCCACCTCATAGAGTAATGGAAATAAAAACAAAAATAAACAAATGGGACCTAATGAAACTTAAAAGCTTTTGCACAGCAAAGGAAACTACAAATAAGACAAAAAGACAACCCTCAGAATGGGAGAAAATATTTGCAAATGAATCAATGGACAAAGGATTAATCTCCAAAATATATAAGCAGCTCATGCAGCTCAATATTAAAAAAACAAACAACCCAATCCAAAAATGGGCAGAAGACCTAAACAGACATTTCTCCAGAGAAGACATACATATCGCCAAGAAGCACATGAAAAGCTGCTCAACATCACTAATTATTAGAGAAATGCAAATCAAAACTATAGTGAGGTATCACCTCACACCAGTGAGAATGGGCATCATCAGAAAATCTACAAACAACAAATGCTGGAGAGGGTGTGGCGAAAAGGGAACCCTCTTGCACTGTTGGTGGGAATGTAAATTGATAGAGCCGCTATGGAGAACAGTATGGAGGTTCCTTAAAAAACTAAAAATAGAATTACCATATGACCCAGCAATCCCACTACTGGGCATATACCCAGAGAAAACCATAGTCCAAAAAGACACATGCACCCTAATATTCATTGCAGCACTATTTACAATAGCCAGGTCATGGAAGCAATCTAAATGCCCATCAACAGATGAATGGATAAAGAAGATGTGGCACATATATACAATGGAACATTACTCAGCCAGATAAAGGAACGAAATTGGGTCATTTGTAGAGACGTGGATGAATCTAGAGACTGTCATACAGAGTGAAGTAAGTCAGAAAGAGAGAAACAAATATCGTATATTAACGCATATATGTGGAACCTAGAAAAATGGTACAGATGAACCGGTTTGCAGGGCAGAAATTGAGACACAGATGTAGAGAACCAACGTATGGACACCAAGGGGGGAAAGCAGTGGGGTGTTGGGGGGGTTGGGGGGATGAATTGGGAGATTGGGATTGACATACATACACTAATATGTATAAAAAGGATAACTAAAATGAACCTGCTGTACAAAAAAATTAATTAAATTAAATTCAAAAAAAAAAAAAGAGAAGAAATAACATGTGTTGGTGAGGATGTGGAGAAAAGGGAACCCTTCTGTGCACTGTTGGTAAGAATGTAAATTGGGTGGCCGCTATGGAACACAGGATGGTGGTTCCTCAAAAATTTAAGAATAGAACTACCATATGATCCAGAAATTCCTCTTCTGGGCATTTATCCAAAGAAAATGAAAACACTAATTTGAAAAGATATCTGCACCTCCATGTTCATTGCAGCATTATTTACAATAGCCAAGGCATGGAAGTAACCTAAGTGTCCATCAATGGATGAATGGATAAAGAAAAAGTTTATATATATATACATATATATAATGAAATATTATTCAGCCATAAAAAGACGGAAATCCTGCCATTTGTGATAACATGGATGGACTTTGAGGGCCTTATGCTAAGTGAAATAAGTCAGACAGTGAGAGACACATCACAGTATGATATCACTTATATGTGGAATCTTAGAAAAAAACAAATCCACCAGGCTCAAAGATACAGAGAACAAATTGGTGGTTGCCCGAGGTGGGTGGTGGGCAAAATGGGTGAAGATAGTGAAAAGGTACAAACTTTCAGTTAAAAGATAAATAAGTTCTGGGGATGGTAATGTACAGCCTCGTGACTATAGTTAATAAAACTTTACTGTATATTTGAAAGTTGGTAAGAGAGTAGACCTTAAAATTTCTCGTCGTAGGAAAATATACAACTATTTGTGGTGATGGATGTTAACTCGACTTACTGTGGTGATCATTTTATAATACCTACATATATCAACTCATACGTTGTATACATATGTTGTACAATATAATGTTATGTCAATTGTATCTCAATTTAAAAAAAAAGTGATGGAGGAAGCTAAACTAGACACGAATGATGTGGGGTGTGGTGGAGGCTTGCTTATAATGTCTTGCTTTTGCCTGCATTCATTTGTACACCAATATTACTCTACCACTAGACAGTGAGTTCCCTGAGGATAGGTCTGCCTCTTACACATTTTTTTCATATCCTCCAGTATCAGGCAGAACCCTAGAGACATGGACGTACTCAATAAATATCTACTGAGTTGACTTAAACTGAATCCTAACTAACACAGACTTGAAGTTGTGTTATCTCCCTTTATCAATGGATTTTAATTGCACTCATAGAACAAATGAGGATCTTTCCAATTCCGACTATGGAAAAGCAGCTGCGATTAAAGCAGATATGAGAGAGGGATTATGTGATTACCTCTATGTAGCATGTGTGACTTAAATAATATCAAGATATTTTAGAATTAAACTGTCAAAAATATTATGATGATTGTATTTTAAATCAATTAGCAAGTTTAATTGTTAACAATTTATGGCAAATGCAAAAATAATGTGGTAGGTAAACATGTAAGAAAAGTTAAATTAACCTCTTACACAGGATTAATTCTTTGGTTGGAATTATGCCTTTTCCTCTGGAGCAATTTTATATTAAGTGGATCCTTACTGTTTATAGGCTGATTCCTCTTGAGGAGTTAAAAACTTGTGGCTTAGCACCCTTTATAACAAAGCACTATTTAATTGCTTTGTTTTTAAGGTGAAATCTTGATTTGAATGTTTTGCTTTTTACCTTTTTCCAGTAGAACCCCTACAGGTGCTTTCATGATTGAAGGTCTTGTTGGTCAAATTGACTTTTTCCAAAACTCCAATATGTGTGTGTGTGTGTGTGTGTGTGTGTGTTTAATATTTTTATTGAGATATAATTCACATATCACATAATTGACCCACTTAAAGTGTGTAATGAAATTGGGTTTTAGTCCAATAGATATTTTGATACCTTTTCAATCAGAGATAGCAGTAATATTAGCAGCTTGGCTAATTTCTCTCTTCTTTTGGCCTCAGTTTTTCTTCTCTGCAGTTTACAGTTTCATATTCCCAGGATTTGTCAGAACTCTGCACCAAAGACTTTAAAGAATCAATCAATTGGCATCTGCTCTTGAGTAATTCAGGACTCAGAACTGGAAAGAACCAAAGGATCCAGAGCCAAGAATACAAGCTGGTAAAACCCTTTGCTACTTGTATTCTCACATAATGAATAAAATATAGTATAGAAGATAACCCAACACACTACTGTACAGATTAAAGAAGTTACATAAAGGTTGGCTTCCTTTCTTTTCTTTCCTCATCCAACTCTATAAGGTAGAGCAAAAAAAAAAGTTATGAACAAAGTTCTTGGGATATGAATGGGCCATATAGGGATGCAAACCAACACAAGCCTGGAAAGTTATGAGGGACTCCAGCAAAGCCACTGGAGTAACCGAAACTGTCTCCTGCCCAGGACTGACTTTGCTGAGGAGCTGATCACTCCCCCACCCACCTGCTGCCCCTGCTACTATAATATCCCCCTTCAGTAGAGCATACATTTTTCAGAGAGAAGAAATCTAAAAAGGGAATATAAAGGGAGGTCCTTCTTTTTATGCCCAAGAAACCTTTAAACAAATTACATTCTGAATTTATCAACTTATTTCCGAACTTTCCTTTTTCACTCTTCCAAGTGAAAAAAATCTGCAAAGAATTTACATCAAGTTTTACACAGGGAAAAAAATTTAAAAGGCCAATAAAAAAAAGTCCAGTAAAAGCATTTGCTGGAAGCATTGTTTCATTTGCATGTTTTTATCTGCATGTTTTTTTCTGAAATATTTACAATAAATAACTTGAAATGAGCATGCTCTTGCTTCTAGAAAATGACGTTTTTTTCAGTTTAAAGTGAATTTATGGTCTGAAAACAGTCAGCTATTTAGTAGAAGAAGCAAAATGTTCTCTCCAGTGCAACAACCTGTTTTTCTCTTAAGGAAGAGAACTTATTCCTATTCCATGCCTACAAGTCAAAGAACTTTCTGTTGTCCAATATTATTTCCTACAGACAGAGCCTCCTGATGCAGGAGCGATGGAAAGAGCTAGATCAACAACCCTCTGGCCAGACGCTTGGTAGAGGGAATATTCTTCTTGTCGAATTAAGCTTTGCTTTCAAATGGATGAATAGTTTTTTTTCTCTGAGAGTGAATAGGAATCGAAAGAGAGTGCTTTGGCTTCACTGAGAAATCCGCAAATATTTCTCAGAATTTGTTAGCATGGATGGCGCCAGCAAAACAGAATTTAGACAGTGCTCTGGAAACTGGATAGTCTTACTGAACTGGCAATTTACACTGTGTCCTCTAACATCACATCTGCCTTCCAGCGATAGTAAACTTTACTCCTGCAAAAACAAAGAGATCCCACAAGGAATGACTTATATTGAACACTTTTGCTTCTGTTTTCTGTCTCTGTTTTTCCAGGGTGAGCACTCAAGCAGGACTAAACGAAGAGGTGCATTCCTAGTTGACACAGAGGACATATTTTGTGTTTTCTGGTGCCAAAACACACCAAAGGATTAGGTGCTAGAATGGAAAATGAGTTTTCTCCATTTCCTGATTACTTTCACAGGTGTTCTTATTATCTTTAACTTCCCTCTTATAAAATACACACACCTACACACACACACTGAGAGAAATTACTGGGTTCTATATTAATACCTGATAATAAGCTTTATTTCTTGGTTTTCACAGGAAGAGAAGACTGCATTAAGTGCTTGGAACTCACTGCTGCAAGATACAGGGAAGAACTGGAAACTGTGGGTAGGCTAAGTGGCAAGGATAAAATTAGCCTTCAAGCATATGACTACCAGGAAAGCTATAAACTACCAGAATCAAGATATCATGGGTTATCATCGGGAGTAAATCAAGCAATAACTCTTTTGAATTGGATGCTAGATAGGAAATACAGTCCTCTGCTCACAAGTGTGGGATGGTAACCCGGCAATTTTTTTATATTCCTATAATCACTAAACCCCATTTGCCAATACTAACATTGAGTAATTACAAGGAAAGACTGAGGTATATTCTATCCTCTTGATAGCCTTGGAAAGCGCAAGTGCCTGTATTTGCAAAGAAGGCTTAAGAAAACAGGATATCATTATAATCTATCACAGATAAACCCTTGTCTCTAGTTAGCAACGTTGATAATCCCTGGGTGACAGGAATCCTTGGGACTTCTGGCTTTCTCTTGTCTCCATGTCTGTGCAGATGTAAACACCCTATGGAGGCCGACTTTGCAAAGGTAGTATCACCAAGCCTGAGATAAAATAAAAATGATGCAGCTAACACTCATCTTTTGTTTACCAGCTCTCAAATACTTGGCTTTGAAACTCATGGATTTCTACAGTTTGTTACAAAAAATGTTTACAATGTGCAAAAGGATGGGAAAAGAGCAAAAGGGAGATCAAGGTGACTGATGTTAATCAGAAAGCTGAATGTTATCAAAAGGGTTGGGAGCCTGCAAGGCAAAAACATAAACAGTGCTCTCAACTATCACTCAAAAGTCATCTTCCAGGTATATAAAATTTCAAATGGGTTGCTGGTCACAATATTTTTTACTGTTATGCATATATCATTGTCATCAAAAGCAGTTATCTTCTAATACCAAGAGAGTGACTTAATAATATTGAAATTTTATAATATTTAGGTACATGTTAATAATTAGAAAAATATAGAAAATTATATACTATAGACCATATTTTAAAAAATAATATTATTTATATAATTTTTATTTATTTATATATTTTTCTAATCATTAACATGATTAGAAATGTATGTATGTAAATGTTCTTAAATGTATTAAGACCTGGAGGATTTTACTCCATAGTGGGTCTAGTGATGGAAGAAAAATAAGATCCTCTGTTTATCTTCATTCAGAATTTAACAGGTTTGTGGAATATAAGCAGAAGTATAAGCATAAGTCAAATGCACTTAGTAATTTAAAAAATCCTTTCGAAACAAATGTATCTTAATTTCTTCAAAGTCTAGAAGGGTCTAAACCAGGAATTAAGTAGCCCTGAATAAGATGTGAGTGAGTTTGATGACAAGAACAGTTGAAATGACCATCAGAAGACGTGGCTTCTCCTGACTCTGCCATGAGCCACCGGGGGACCCTGGCCAGTGCAATTAACAAACACTTAGCGGGGATCATGGAAGACTTTGTTCATTGGAGGGGACAAAAAGGTGAACAAGGGGCTTCCCTGGTGGCGCACTGGTTGAGAGTCCACCTGCCGATGCAGGGGACACGGGTTCATGCCCCGGTCCGGGAAGATCCCACATGCCACAGAGTGGCTGGGCCCGTGAGCCATGGCCGCTGAGCCTGAGCGTCCGGAGCCTGTACTCCGCAACGGGAGAAGCCACAGCAGTGAGAGGCCCGTGTACCGCAGAAAAAAAAAAAAAGGCGAACAAGTTCTGGTTCCTGCCTGCACGAAGTTCATGAGCTGAAAGGGAAGATAAGACATACAATCATAACTTACAGGTGACAGAAGGAGAATAAGGGAAGCAGAAACCAAACCCCATGAGAACACAGACAAAGAAAAGGCTACTTTCTGGCTAAAGAGGAGAGAGTTTTGAGGAAGCTTTTCTGGAAGAGTAGCATCTGAAATGGCCTTAAAGAAGGTCCCAAGATTCTGACGAGGAATCCTAAAGGTACAGGGCCTTTCAGAAGCAGTGGAAAAAAACCTTGAAGAGTGAAGTCAAGTTCGTGGCTCTCAGGCTGAAGTCAGGGCCCAGGTGTTTGTTAGCCTGGATAAGAGCTCACCAGGCTCACTTAATCCCCAGAACTCCGTTTTGGACTCAAAGCCACTGGCCTTCCTCATTACATCATCTGACCCGCTCTGCTGATGTTTGTGTCTGTGACACTTGCAACAGGGATTCATAATTATCAAGGTAAGAAGTCTAGACAGTACTTTCTAAAGAAGGGAGAGAGCCAATGGAAGCTGAATCAGGAAGCATCAGGATGACAGCTGTGCCTTAGAAAGAAGTCTCTGGCAGCCCTGTGGTGAAGACACTGAAGGCAAGAGGGCCAGTGGCCGAGAAAGACAGTGGTGGAGAGGCAAGCCTTTGGGGGGGGCTGACTTGGACCTGTGCTAGGGGAGGAATGGCGACAAAGGGGAGGTGTGGATTTCAGAAACAGGGCAGGAAGGACTTGACAGTTAACTGGATAATCTGGTGGGGGGAGTGGAATCCATGGTTAACTTGAACTTGACAGCTTCAGTGTCTAGGTGAATGCCACTAATAGAAAAAAAGAAAAGGAACAAACGTGGTGAGGAAGATAAGGTATTCAATACTGTGAGTCTGAAGAGCTTATAGGATATTGAAATGGGAAAATCTAGAGTAGTGGTTCTCAACCAGGGACAATTCTGTGCCTCCCTTCCCCCCACACAAGGGGACATTTAGAAATGTCTGGAGATATTTGCGGTTGTCATCTCTGGGGAAAGGGATGCTGCTACGAGAGCATCTAGTAGGTTAAGTCCAGGAATGCTGCTAAACATCCTAAAATACACAGGACAGTCCTCCATAAGAAAGACTAATCCAACCAAAAATGTCAATAGTGCAGAAGTTGAGAAATCCTGGTCTAGAGGTAGTAGGAACTTCCTATCTGGAATTTTAGAAAGTAGGAATGGAGAGAAATGAGAACTCAGTCACTGACACTGCAGTGAGAAACATGGGAGAAAATTAAGCACACTGACAGTGTGTGGAAAAGAAAGGCAGGTGGTTGATAAGATCCTACACAATATCACCTTGCTGGCAAAATGAGTTTCATCGGGGTGAGGTGATGTCACAAACGCTTTCATATCTAAAATGCAATGCCTGATGATTGCTCTCAGGAAGTGTGTACCTAAGAAGGCAAACATGGATGAGGTAGTAAATCATGGAACCCATCAATTCAGTCAGGAATGTCCCCAATATCCTAAACCCTGAAGACACCTTCCAGTCTATTGTGGAGAAACATTGTATGTGGTCTATGATTTTCATCTGCAAATTTATTATAACTTGGTCATGGAATGACATGACTGTAACAGAAAAATTTTTAAAGCAGCAGAAGAAAAAGGAGGAGGAGGAAGAGGAGATAGGCCAAAAAAAAAAAAAAAAGAAGGAAAGAGGAAAGCAAAGGAAAACAGGCAAAAAGAGGTGGAAGGGAAAAATGACAAGAGAAACAAGGGAAGGAAAGGGAAGGGAAAGGAAGGAAAAGAAGTGAAGAAGCACTGTAGAGACATCCTCTAAAAGGCAGGCTAAATACCGTGTGAGGGCAGTTCTACGGAACCAGACCAGTGACCGTTCTCGATCAGTCCACAAAACTGTGATACGGGACTATATTCCATGGAAAGAAAGAGCTGCTTGTTGAACAGCATCATCACTGTTGACGATGCTATAATAACACAAAATGATGAAAAAAGCTATAATAACACAAAATGATGAAACAGTAACCAATACGTATACAATTCTCCAGTATTTAAATAAATAAAGGCTGCCAGAACTCTGTTCCAGGCGGCTTGGCAGGTGTAGGGAAGGAACCCAGAGCAGGACAGGAGATGAGGGGGCAGCGTGACGCTCCGAAAGGAAGGAAAGCACAAAGATGCATCGCATGCAACCTGGCAGCCTTGGACTGATGAGCAGAGGCAAAAAAAAAGTCTGCAAAAAACAACTAGAAGATGGATCTTTCTTATTCAAATGATTACGTCATCTGTAAAGACAAGGTATATCTAGTAACAAAAGGTCACAGCAGCAGAGCAGAGAAGGCACTGCTGATGAGGAAAGAGTGTGAAGGATGTGTGCACAGGGCAGGAGCCAACCTGAGTGTGCCAGAGACAGACAGATCTTGAATTCCAATCCTGGCTCCACCACCGGCTAGCTCAATGCTCTTTGTAAGTAGCAGAATGTCTCTGAAACTTAGCTTCCTTTCTGGTAAAACGTGAATGATAAGGCTTCCCGGGAGTGCTATGATGATTAAATGAGATCATGTATGTAAAGTATTCAGCACAGCAGCTGGTGCTGGGTAGGGACTCTGTCAGTGGTAGCTGCTGTTAAATAATGTCTAAATTCGATTACTCTAAGCAATGACCGAATAAGAAAGAAGCATAGGACTCACATTCCAAGTCAACCCAAATAGAATACATGCAATAAGGTGGCACAGTTGAAAACTGAAATCTTCATTTTCTAAAATAAGCAAGTTAACTTTTATGAATTCATAAAACTGGAAGTGGTCTTCAGAACTCTGTTCAAATTTCTTCATTTACTGATGGCAAAATTGGAAAAGGAAATGAAGAGACTATTGTGGTTTGGATGTATGAGCCAAAAAAAGATTTTAATTAAAGGAAAGTTACTCATCATTCTTTGATATAACACAAGATGAAGGTGAAGTTAGAAAATTACAGTTCATAATTTTGTAAATACACACAAATACATATGTGTATATATATTGATACATACATATGTGTATATATATTGATACATGCATATATGTATATATAAATATACATATACAATATACATGTATATTTTAGAAATGAGAGAGCTAATCTGGGGAGACATCAGGCAGACAGTTATCCTTAGCCTTCTGTGAACTCGACTACCCTACATCACCGGAATCCACCCATTTGTAAATATATCTGATAAAGTTCTTGGAAGGTTCGTGGAATGCTGAATAAAGGAGCTTCAGGATCAAACTGGTGATTATCAAGAATGTGCTTCCCCCAAGCTACAGCTAGGTCACTCACCTGTCCAGGAGCAAGTTCGGAGCAAACAGGAGCTTCCCTGGGTGCTCCATGGAGCGCCAGACAAGACCAATCATGAGGATCTCTAGCCACGCACATTCCAGAAGGTGGACTTGATCATGGAGGGTCAAATCCACAAATCCTGAAACAAGACAAGAAAACCCTGCTGACTCAAATGAAAAGTAATGCTGGTGAAATGAATGCAACCAGGGATTTGAAGTGATAGGGTCTATTTTCTATTAGGTGGAAAAACATAAATTAGAAGCACACAATAAGAAAGTCAAGTAACTATTTTTTAAACCTAGCATATCAATGAACTTTACTGTGGCATTTTCTTAATGTCTTAGTGTCATATCTACAGAAACATACTAACTTAAGCAACCCACTTAGTTTTCTATAAAGTTCTGAACTTAGTGTTAAAATGTGTATGCTTTTTACTTAGACATTTCTAATAGTCCTATGTGATTATTACATTTCATTTCTGTTTCAGCTGAAGATATTTAGGTGCAGGAAATTTAAATTACTTGCCCTAAACCAAATAGGAATTGGTGCACAGGCAGGACCAAAGTCACTAAATTTCTACCTCTTTGCTTCACCACTAAGCCATGCTCTTTTTTTCACACCATGGAAAAGAAAGACTAATACAATAGAATGTGTAAATAAATCACTCGGGAGAGAATGAGTCAGATGAATAAAAGTGACATTATGGTTACTTCTGGTAATAAACACTAAAAAGTGCCCTTGTTTTCCAATGGCTTATTGGGAGAGTAAAGCTTTCTCCAGTCATCACTGACAATATGGTGGATGCCTAATAGTAATCATAATAGTAAGAAGAAGGAGGGAGAGAAGGAGAACGGGAAAGAAGAAGAAGATCAATTGATTGAGCTTTTACTATGGGTTAGAAGTGATGCTAAGTACTTCCCATACCAATCTTTAAAGTATTTATTAACACAATAATTCTCAGAGGTAAGAACTCACGGGGATATCATTTTACAGATAAGGAAACAGATGTTCAGAGAGCTTATATACTTGTTAAGGTCAGAGATGGAAATATAATCTCCAGAACCTATGCCCTTGACCACAAGTGACAGTACTTCCTATGTGCTGCAATTAATTGTAGACTTTGGATCAAGTGACTAAATAAATCTAACCACACAAATTAAGACATGCCAGAGTGACAAGGGCACTGCATAAACAAGATGTCCATAAAGTTTGCTCCTTTCCAAATCGGTTCCCTGTTCTTTTGCCCTGAGGTACCCCCATCACATTTCCTTCCTCTCTCTCTCTGCCCTCAACCCTTTGTTCTCTCTTATCCATGAGATGGGTCTAGGAATCCCATTTTTCTTTGTCCTCTTCTTTATTTTTTTCTCACTAATATTATACTTTTATTAGTTATCTATACTTGTATTTACTAAAAAGCCAAAATGTAAGTTTATTTTCCTTAAGCAGTAGTAGTGATGGTTTGCCTACTGAATGTTTCTTCTTGGGGGTGTTGATTAAAGAATCAGCATTAAACAATTAGCTCATCATTTCTTATATACTTAAGTGCCATCTTTCATATAATCCTTACCACCAAGTAGATGATGATCCACATAGAGAAACCCAAGGTGGAGAAAGACCTCAGAGTGTAAGCCCCCTCTAGCCACCATCCCATAACCAAGCCTCATTAATTCTATCTTTAAAGTAACCATAAAATTCTTTTTCTCCTTTCTATATTTCCACCATTACTGCATTTATTTAAATCTCCAAGAGTCTCTAACCTTTTTGCCTAACTTCTTTAACTCAGCATAATTATTTTGAGACTTACCTATGTTGTTACATGTATAAATAGTTGATTCTTTTTATTGCTGAGTGGTATTCCACTCAGCAATAAAGAATAGTTGTTCTTTTTATTGGATATAGCCAATAACTAAATACAATTTACCCTTTCATTGGATATTTGATTTACTTCGGGCTATTACAAATAAAATTGCCATGAGCAATCTATGTACAATTTTTTGTATGGACATATGCTTTCATTTCTCCTGGGTAAATATTTAAGTGTACTATGGCTGGATTATAAGGTAGGTATACAGTAGGTATATGTTTAACTCTTTAAGAAACTGCTAAACTGTCTTCAAAAGTGATTGTTCCATTTTACATCTCCGACAGCAATGGACGACAGTACCAGTCTCTCCACATCTTCAACCAATACTTAGTATGGTCAGTCTTTTTCATTTTAGACATTCTAGTAGATGTACAGAGGTATCACACTGGCACTGTGATTTTAATGTGCATTTCCCTAATGACTAATGATATTGAGCATCTTTTCATGTGCTTCTAACAGATCATTATCTTACACTATATTCACATTAATTATGCATGTATCTGTAAATCCTGCTAGACTATGTACTCATTAGAAGCACAAAATGCATAATTCTATCAAATTCTGCTTTTTTAATGTCTAAATTTATTGCACCTTCTGCTACATCATTCAGCCATGCCAAAGCCAATTAACAGTGTAGAATTTATCAGAGCAAGTGTCTTCCCACTGGAAGGGGTGGGTTTCAGTCACACAAAGCAGGACTTGCAACTGGAGAGAAAATGGGCAGTTCTGTTCATAAGAAAAACTAAGGGATTAAAAAACAGTGGACTAGCCTTGCTCTGGAAGAAGCACTGCCTAAGGCAGCAAGAAATGCTTCTGTTTCTCAGTAGCCAACGTCTAATGGGATATATCATCTCCAGTGAGCAGTGTTTATAAGGAAAACTCACAGGGAAGTTTTAATTCTTTAAGATTTCACCCCAATTTTTCAGATAAAGTCTCATAACAGCAATATAAACCTACCCTATAAATCAAACTTACTTTCAGAAATGTTAACATTCATGAGGTATTTTCTCTCTTCTCATGACATTCCCTGTTTGATGTGGAAAAAAATGTAATAGTGTGATAATGTCACCCATAATGAAACCTACACAATGTAATTCAATACCCTCCATAAGCCCCAAACAATCACGCAGGATGAGATTTAGAGGGTACCTCGAGAGAGAACTGCAGCCATGTAACCAATCAATTTTGGAAAACCAAAGGAGCATTTTCTGGTAGCAACCTTACATATTAAACTGAATCATACTTTTTAATTCTCACGTCAAAACTTCAGTGCTATTTAAGTCGGACAGTTTTAGTGGTCTTTGGGGAGTCTCAGAAGCTCACCATAACCATTTGTACCACAGAGGTCTGGTGATTATGAAATCTGTCTGCAGTATGTCTGTTAGTGACAGTTTTCAGTCTGAATCCAGCAGAATTGCTGGGTCCTTCTGTTGAAATGATGTAGATCTCTCAAAAAGGAATAGTCTGTTTAATTATCTTTCCCAGCTGTACATATTGCCTGCAGACAAGGGTTATTGTGTCTCTTCCAAAGTGTCCTCTGCAAGTTCCTGGGGCAGGGTTGCAGGGAGTGTGCAAAAACTGTCAATTAACCTTCTCAATGAATGTGAGGGCTACTGAAGGAAGTTACTGGATGGAGTGTCTCTTCCAATATACTGATCTCAATATTATTTTAACCACACAGGAGCTGCATGCTCTTTTGGTGTAGAATAAATGTCCTTTAAGACTCTCAATTCATATACAGTGAAGAAAAATAATGTAATAACTCCTAAACAAAATTATACTGGGCCAACTATCTATAGACACCGAGTTTCAATCCTTTGGCTTATTTTCCTTCGAAACAGGAAGAATAATCTATTATGTAACTTCAGCTGAATCTGCTATCATAACTTAGAGGCATCCAACAATGCCTTTCTTGAACACTTGAAAGTGTGGACAGTATGAAGGTGGGAGCTAGCAGCATCTATGGGATATGAATAGAGGCATCAGTGACAGAACTTCTTACAGGTGACACAGTGAGACATGATTTACCCCCCATCACTTAGGGACTCTCATTTAGTGACAGTGGCAAGGGGTCTTCAGGGCTGTGGAATCCACACCAGTGGGGTAGAATGCATACCTCAAAAGTAGTAACAGTAGTTTATTGAGACCAAGTGAAATCAGCTGCAAGGAAATCTCAGTTTATAAAATAAAATTTTAAGAGAAAGCGAACATGGGCCTTTTTCTCTAGTCTGCACTTACAGGTCTAGTAAATGAGTCCCCAGAGATAGGATATACTGGAAACAGACAGAAATACTTCCAGTCCTGTTCTCCACCTGTTATGTGGGCAGGGACCTGATGAAGTTGAGGAAGCCCTCTTTCAGATAAAAAGAGTCTCTCCATACAGACAAGCAGCTTGTTATTTCCAGCCTCATCACCAAGATATTTCTGCCTTCTTTCTTCGTTATAAGGTAACTGTTTTGCCTCCAAGATTTTCCACTGAGTTTTGACTGTGAAAGGAGCTCGTGGCATGTCTTTCCCCCTCCCTTGGGCCTCATGAGATCCTAAGCCCTCTTCCCCACTCTGCTAGAGACTGCCATACTAATTGCTTAATTTGCCTTGGCACACAGGAGATACTTAAAGCCTTACCCACTCTTACTGGGTGTGGCAAGACACTGCAAAGTGTGCCGAGAGCCTGAGGCAAAATGACTAATATAATACGAATGCCCCTTAAGTTCTGCACTGCTGTTGAGTAAAAGATAAACCAGAGTGGGTCTTCAGTAGAGGCAAGAGAAAAAAAATGAGGGTTACAGTAATTGTATTTCTTATTTCCATGGAATACAATCTATATGTTATAGATGCAAAACAAAGTAGAATCTCTGTGAAAAAAAAAGCAACTTTTTCCTGGGGAGCAGTTGTCTCAAAACTAGAAGCCAGGTGGTTGGTTCCCTTAGTAAATCCACTGGAAAAATATTAGTTTCCTGACCTTCAAAAAATTAGTCATGTTCTCAGTCATATGATGACCCCAATGTTCTCCAAAATGTCAGTTATAATATTGCCCATTTCATGCTTTCTGTTTTGCCTTAACTCAGTGAAAGAAGATTTAAATAATCATCTCTTTTCCCCTTGATGCCAAAATAAAATAAGGTTTTTTTTTCAAAAAAAAAAGAAAGAAACAACATATGGAACATGAGATTGTAGCATAAATCAGCTACAAACTGAATAAAACTTGGGATTTCTGAGAGAAAGCCTATAGAACAGATAATGTCAGAACAACCTAGATCCCAGCTCAAATGCTAAGCAGTCTTCACATCCTCCATTTTGTTGTGTTTTTTCTTTTCTTTTTCTCCACAAGATAGTAACTTAATGCCATACTACGAACCATGTACCTCATGGTATAGTTGACTATAACCTCCCTCCTCCAAATAAAAATATAGAATCTCCTTTATATGCAGCCTCATTATGGAGAGACCCATTAGAACTGTGATTCTCATTCTCTAACACTTGAAGATGTCTCCGTAACATATAAGCATTGAAAAATTCTTTTCAAAGAAATGAGTTTACTCCATTTAAATAAATAATGTAATATACCACTCTTACCAAATATGTACTACTGTTATAAAATAAAATGGTAAGAGACTATCACTTGTTTAGACATACTGAATCACAGTGCAAGAACATGGGCCTCCTACCAAGCCTGCCCCACGTCACATCCCTGTGTATTCTGGCTTTCCTCCGCTATAATAAAAGGAGGTGTTCCCAGGCCCCCTCTGGCAAACATCACCTATCCAAAGCCCTTATGCAAACACCGTACTAAATATGCACCTTGCCAATACCAAGCGGACACTTTCCAGAGGCTACAACATCCTCATCCTCAGGCCTGATTATTAGGTATTTCCAAGTCACTTCCCAAGATGTAACTTTTTGGAAGGTACACACCCTCCCTTCTCCCCCAACAGAATGAGGAAGACAGAAGTAATTAAAAGAGAATGAACCAAAAAGACACGTAGACCTGGCTTGAAATTATTCCATGGCCCACGGCCAGTTACTTAAGGTCTCTGAAAGCTCTTCCCATCTGTAAAATAATCATTTTGGGTTATTGTAAAAATGAAGGAGTTAGCAGATGTCTCAGTACCAGAGTGGCTACTCAGTGAACATTTGTACTCTTCCCTACTTCATCCCAACAGGCTGGAACTTCTGTCCAGTAGAAGGGAAGACCACTTTTGCAAAGTACCAAGAGAAATGTTTGGTTTTAAAATATTGGAGATTTAGAACTTCAAACTTAAATAGAGCACTTTGTGTTTGCCCTAAATCATGATGTCATGTCACGTTTTCTGTTTATTTTTTCTTTTTATTTATATGTAAAAAATAACCTAATAAAAAGGATAAAAGACTTCCTGGACATCAAACAGTTCTTACAAAACAACATTTTCATGATTTAAAAGTGGAGGGAACAAGAGCATGTGGATTATATTTCTCCTAAAATACATAAGTGAAAAAATGAAAAAAGAAAGCACGTTTGGGGTTTTATTATACTCAAAGCATTTCAAGATGTTTAGCAAATCCAGAATGCCGCTGTCTTCATGCACCCCTCCCCGACCAGCCCCAATATAAATGGCCCATGGCTTTCTATTGAACTCAGCAGACCTCCACTGAGGTCCTTTGTTGCTCCTTATTTGCCTTGGGGTAGAGAGGATGAATCTTACCCTGAGGTGACTACATGCCTTGGGAAATAAAGTGGTATTCTCAAGGCCATGCTAAGCAATAAAAACCAGTGGTAAGTGAAGAACTGAATGTGACAAAGTTGACATTTTTAAAATATGTCACATTTAGCATAGTTGACAGCCAAATTAATTTGAGTAAGGATTGAAGAATTCAGTCCAGAGGTTTTAAAATAAACAAAGGTACTGCCTTTTAAAAGTACTGGACCATCCTTCAAACACCCCTTACTTAGAAGACCATATGTTGAAAGAATTACAGATGATGAAAGTCATGATATCTATATAAATCCACGAACTTTCCAATCTTGACTCTGCAGACTGACAAGAGTGTCATGTTTTAGCTGACACTGTATGATGAAGACGCTATGACATCATTACTAATCCCGTTAGAACAGTGCAGCAGAGCTTAACACATTTTACTCTGTGACTTATTTTTACATATACAGATTCAAAGGTGGAGTTTCTATGGCACATCCAAAAGAAAAACCAACACTGTTGTTTGTGGTTATTCTCCTTCTTCCCCATTTTTATCTGAATGAAAGAGAAACAACAGAGAGCTTGCTTGGAAGGATCTGAGATATTTCCCAGACACGTCTCTTACAATGCATACATGAGAGAGAAACTGAATGCAGAAAATTGTCCTTCCTCTGAAAAGATCTTAGGTATACTGAGTAGGTTACTCACTGAGAAAGTAGGTTACTCACTGAGAAAGTAGTTTACTCATATCCAAAGACAAAACTGGCTTCAAGTTTGCTCAGTTGTTGCTTGGTTTTAAACACCCTCCCAGAACTATATTCAAGGAACCACACTCCTTATAATGCTCCTTTGAAAAATTGTTAGACTTTCCCACAAAAGTGTATTCAGACTCTACTTCAAAAAATTTCTAGAAGTTTTTCCTTACTTCAGATATCAGTGCACATTTATTGTTGAGTCATCGTACATGTCTCTGGATATGCATCTGTGTGTGTGATCTATTGTGGTTACATTTTACTCAACAACCAGTATTTGACTATGTTTACACATCAATGTATAGGACAAAAAAAAAAAAAAAGAAGAAAGTGTATGGAAGTAAATTACCTCTGATCTAGAGAGGTAATTGTAGAACTTCTCTGATTAGAAAGAAAAAATGGAGCACCTCAAGACTTTAAGTTTAGAATTACATATTGTAGCATATGTAAAATAATTTTAATACAAAGAAGGAAGTATTCTTGACTTTAAAGTGGAACTTCATAAAATATTTCCCTTAACCTTTATTTAGTGATTCAGTTTACCACACTCCTTTCAATGGCTAGATATGTATTTTCTTATTTTTCAAAGGTTGGATATATCTTAATTCTGATCACAGCATGTGTGAACTTGTGAAATGCTGACTATCTCCCTTTAAAAAATTATGTTCTCAATTTTTGTAGTAGGTGGATGTGAGAAAATGTCATTGCATCTTTGGTAAAGGAGTGGATGAAAGGTATTGAGCTGCATCCCGCATGTAAGCAATCATTTATTTGGCAAATTTCTCTCCAAATGTAGTAACAGGAAAAGGTTTTCCTCTCCTAAAGAATTAATGTGCTCCTTTTCGTTGGAAAATAAGAACACCAGGGTTTCTTAAAGACTGCACAAAGCCCTACCATCAAGAAGCACAGACATTAATACAATGTTCAAAAGCAGTAATAGTTTTCCCTGTTTCCTGGGGACATTATTGCCTGAGTCCTGCTTTTTCTGATCTCACTTTTGACTGTACTGTTGAATTACTAGGCACCTTGTATCAGACTGTGCAAAGTAGATAGAGGAATAAATCATTAAAGTATGTATACTTGTTTTCACACACACATAATTATCCTTTTTTTCCCTCCTTTTAGCAATAAGTAAGGTATGTGATGACAGATAAAGTCAGGAGAAAAGAACTAATCTCACAACTATATCTGACTCTAGAAAGAAAAATAAGTCAAGACTTTCAGGTATGAAGATCATACTTGGGGATCAAAAAAAATGTCCCTCAGAGAAAACAAAGCAGATGGCAACTCTACCTTGTTACCAATCCCATCTGTATTACACTCGGAGCCTTGGTTCATGAAGAGATGGTTGTCATGACAATAAGCATTTGAGAAGAGTTCTGGAGAAGCTGATGGATTTAAGAGTGTCTCCTAGCTTCCCAATTTTCCAAACGCACACAAAAATCCCATCCTCCAAATAAACAATTCTATTACTTCTTGTATTGGCTACAATTATCCTATATTGATGTTATAAAATTTTGCACTCTCATGTCAAAATCCTCCTTGGAGGGACAGAACAGCTCTTTACGCTGATACAGCACAGCTTGAAAGTAAACTGGTCTTTTATTTTTATTCAGCAAAGCAATTGTATTAACTACAGCTTAATTTTTTTCCCTTCCAAGCTCAGAAAGAAATCAATTTCAGCTTAAATGAGAAAGGGGAAAAAAGTAAAAGAAATTATTTTCCAGTTTCTGAGAGTAGATGGCAAACTAAAGAAGGAAAAAAATTAATAAACTATAAAGTGCTTAAGACTGTCCTTTGACATGCTTGTCAAATGGACAGGAAGGCCAGCACCACGGAGTGACTCTGTGATCTCTGATAAGGAGCACAGGCTGGCTGCGTTTAAAAGTCAACGAGCACTTGTACCTTGGAGCATACATTTTTTCCTGTGTACCTCATAGCAGACCTACAGAAGCATTTCAAATACTATTGTCATCAGTCTGAGTTTTCTGGATACCTGCGTGCTCCCCGTAAACACTACAAATGTCATCAACACAAAGACTGAAGGGGAAGAGGACAATCTCCTTTTTAGAGCAAGTTCCTCAAACAAATGAAAAATGATGATTTCTTCCTACCCTCACCCAGCTCAAGTCCTTTAATGAAACTAAAATTGATGACTATCTTATAATTTTAGGGAGTGTTTCCTCACACACACACACACACACACACACACCTGATTTAAAAGCTAGAGGAACACCTGTTGTTGCCGATTACCCAAGGACATCTCGTTCTAGAATGAATTAGAAGCAAAACAAGAGGCTTATTCTCCCTTTCCTTTAGTTAAATTCAGAAGGTTAAAATGGGAGTTTTGCAAGCCAAAATCATCAAGAAGTAACAGAAATGCTGAGTAACAAGTCACATAACAACACCTCTCCTGAGAAACCAGAGGACAAGATACAGGGCCCCATACCAAGAAGAGGCAGGGCCACAAGTCTGGGGTGGTGGAGGCCTGAGGGTCTCACAAGCACATGGGGGACTTATTTTGAAAAGGTTGCTTCCTCTCTTCCAGCCTTCCCATAGCGCCCCACTTCCCACATTCTTTCCATTATCCTACACAAATTTCAGCCCCAGAGAGGACAAGCAACAAAAGGAAGGAGAAAGAAATATTTCAGCCTCTTCCACCCCAGATCTGAAGTCAATGAACACTGACCTTATATACGCCATTGCTGAGAGGCCATAAGGAGATTAGAAAGCCAGAGACTATATTTCTTTCATCCATGGTGGATCCTTTTATAAGCATAGCAGTTCTTGCCAGGCCATTAAATAGCCACTCTAAAAATAAAGTGGGTAGGGCTTCCCTGGTGGCACAGTGGTTGAGAGTCCGCCTGCCGATGCAGGGGATGCGGGTTTGTGCCCCGGTCTGGGAAGATCCCACATGCCGCGGAGTGGCTGGGCCCGTGAGCCATGGCCACTGAGCCTGCGTGTCCGGAGCCTGTGCTCCGCAATGGGAGAGGCCACAACAGTGAGAGGCCCGCATACCGCAAAAAAATAAATAAATAAAAATAAATAAAGTGGGTAGCTAAGCAAACCTAAAAGAGAGATTCTCTAAGTACCAATTACCTTCAAAGCAAGAACTATTCCATTTGTTCGCTAACTCAACATGGCCCGTGGCTTGGTATTGGGTCCCATCAGTAATGCTGACTACCTAAGGTTTACAACAGGAGCTATAATGATATTTCCTAATAAAAGTAGAGAGTATCTGTATTAGTTTCGTAGGGCTGCCATAACAAAGTACCACAAAGTGGGTGGCTTAGAAAAACAGGAAACAACAGTTCTGGAAGCTAGAAGTCTGAAATCAAAGTCTCAGCAGGGCCACGCTCTCTCTGAAGACTCTAGGGTAGAGTCTGTTCCATGCCTTTCTCTTAGCTTCTGGGGTCGCTGGCAATCCTTAGCATTCCTTGGCTTGTAGATGCATCATTCCAATCTCTCCTCCATAATCACATGGTTTTCTCTTTGTGTCTCTGTGTCTCTTCTCTTTTTGTAAGGACAACAGTCATATGAGATTAGGGTCCACACTAATCAAGTACGACCTCATCTTTTTCTTCTTTTTTCCTTATTTTTTTTTTTGGCTGCGTCAGGTCTTAGTTGCGGCACATGGGATCTTTGTTGAGGTATGCGGGATCTTTTCATTATCCCGCGTGTTCTGCTCAGGCTTCTCTCTAGTTGTGGCAGGGAGGCTTCTCTCTAGTTGTGGCGTGCGGGTTTTCTCTCTGTAGTTGTGGCGCACAGGCTCCAGGGTGCATGGGCTCTGTAGTTTGCTGCACGCAGGCTCTAGTTGAGGCTCACGAGCTCAGTAGTTGTGGCACGTGGGCTTAGTTTCCCCACGGCATGTGGGATCTTAGTTCCCTGACCAGGGATCGAACTCACATCCCCTGCACTGGAAGCCAGGTTCTTTACCACTGGACCACCAGGGAAGTCCCAAGTATGACCTCATCCTAACTTGATTATATCTGCGAAGACTAGTTCCAAATAAGGTCATACTCACAGGTGCTGGGGGTTAGGACTTCAACATATCTTTTGGGGGTGTGCAATTCAATCCATAACAGTAAGAAACTGTAAATATTTTACCACTGACATGTCATGTTCAATATTCACCAAATATTTCTTGAGTATCTCCAATATATATATAAACCTGGCATGAGGCTGGGTACTATCGGTAACAGTGATGGGACAATGTTCTCATTCTCAAAAAGCTCCTAGTCTATAGGGGAAGCAAAGAAAATGGACATATGATAATAATGACAGGTGTTAAGTGCCAAAATATAGAAAAATATCTGTGGAGCAGACACCTTAATCTCTGAGGCTGGAGCAAAGGTTATTCCTTGGGCTACTGCATACGCTTTCCCTTCTTCCCAGAACACTCTACCAAGGACTTCAGCACTCACAGCATCAAGATCAAGTTCTCATTCCTAGGGCAGCTCTTATCTGTGTGAGTGCCTATTTGCTCATTAGCATCACTCACCAGAATGGAAACAGACTGAGCACAGGGCCTATGTATTGATGACATTATGCCTACAGGACTTAATGCAGTGCCTGGCTGAGAAAAGACCCTTAATAAACATTTCTCTTAATGAATGAGATGATGAGTGTAAGTGAATTATCTTCTTGTAGTAGGTGCAGCAATTTGGAGGACTTCTTGTAAGAAGGTATCCAGTTTCTCTGGGAAGAAGGAGGAGAGCTCCTTTCTTGGGAAGGAGAAGGAGGTGATAGGTAGGGAGTTAACAGTAGCAAAGGAGGGGATTGAAATTGTCACTGTGGGAATAGAAAGAAAGCAAGAGTGAGAGAAAGAGAGACAGAGAGAAAGGGAGAGAGAACACGCTAAAGAGGCAAGAAGAATATTTTGAAAACTTAGCTGTTAGACCCTCCAATCTCTAAAAATATTTCTAAATATGGTCATAGATTAAAATAGGAATATATCTTTCCCTTTAACTGGGATATTGTCCTTTTGAATATAGTGTTGCTTAAGTCTTAAAAATTCAGTAAGATCTATGCATAAACCCAACTTTTTAAGGAGCAAGATGTGAAATTTAAATACCCAGTCTTACCATTAAAAAAAATCAACAATACTCACAAATATAGTATTCTTTGGAGTGCTTAAAAGCATAAATTAGTTACAGAAAAATTAATTTCTTCACTATTTTGAACACCTACCATGTGTCAGGCACAGTACTGATGTTACGGACAAAAAATTTTAATATGTCTTTGTCTCTGACATCAAAGCTAAGAGAAAAGAGAGTCCAATTTTAAAAAAGATTGTAATCACTACTATATATAAAATAGATAAACAAGGACCTACTGGGAACTATATTCAATATCTTATATCAACTTATAATGGAAAAGAATCTGAAAAAGTATATAAATATATATATTTATATATGTATGTTTATATATAACTGGATCACTTTGCTGTACACCTGAAACTAATACAACACTGTAAATTAACTCTATACCTCAATTAAAAGTGTTTAAAAAATAAAATAAAATAAAAAAGATTGTAAAGTACTATCTAATACCACATTGGAGGACTGTCCAGGGCTCACTGGATGCACACAGGACCGGCAGCTAGTCCAAAGTGGCAAGACTCATATTTCTGATTTGAGTCTGGATGGTATACTTGATGGAAAGGGAGGCAAAGCTACAGAGGGACCAGAGGGCATGTTCCTGAAACTGTCCCTAGACCAGACAGAAAGCAGGGCGGGCGTGGTCAGAAATGGGGCCAGAGAAGGAAGCTGGGGCCAGGTGGTGCCACAGAGCTTCGGCTTCACCCTGAGGCAAAGAGGAGTCACTGAAGGATTTTAAAGCGAGGAGTATTAACTAGTTAAGTTCATTCTCCACTAGGAGAATGAACCAAAAGAGAGCCACTGATGAAATATTAAGGAAGATGAATGAAAGGAATTTACCAACTGATGAGATAAAAAGAGGGGGAGAAAGAACCAAGGATCTCCTGAGTGTCTGGATGGTAGAGCTGGCCACTGTGATGGGCAGACAGAAGGAAGGGGGGTTCAAAGGGGAAGGCAGTGAGTGCCGGGTGGAACATATTTAGTCTAAGCTTCATGTGGCGCCACCACGTAGAAAAGTCTAGTGGTTTGCTGAAACAAGGGTCTGAGGCTGACAAGCCTGGAAGGCAGGCCGAAATCAAAGATTTGGGTTTTATCCGGAACTAGGTGATAATTGAATTCATGGGATTGCAGTATCAATTTGAAGGAATGTGCAGAGAAAAAAAGAGACAAAGATGCCATGAAAAATGCCAACGCATCAAAATGATAACACTTTTTCCCATACTGGAAACAATGACTTGATAACTTTAAAAAAAAAAAAAAAGAAAGAAAAATAGAGCATGGGGCTGGCATATGCTTTCCTTTCTTTGTACTCATTATGTCCAAAGTTGTTAAACAGATGTCCAGAAAGGGAAACATAAACATCTGTTATTTACTGATTCTAAAAAAAAAAGAAAAAAAAAACAACTCTGGCCATGTTTGTGACTTTTTATCAAAATACTTTCAATAATAAGAATTCAAAAATGCCATCAAATACATTGCTTCCTGATCATTGATGGCTGGGATGCAACACTTTCATCCACTTTCTCACATTAGGAGATGAGCATGAAAAGATCACATGTGTTCTTTTTCTTTAATCCCAAAGGGATCCTGAGGGCAGACAGGGTCCCAGCCTCAAGGAGCCGGCTGCAGCTGTGTTCTCCCTCCCCCAGGACCTTGGGAAGGTCCACTTAGGCAGCAAATGCAGCCCTGGCTTATGCAATGATGTCACCTCGTGCCTCCCAGGGGACCTTGCACCAGATTTCTCTTTGGGGAGAGGCTGGATGGCCTGACTGCACTGAGGGTGCCAGCCTTGGAGCTGTCCACTGCTCATCCCAGAGGGGAGCAAGCAGAGCTGATGGGATAGTTTTTTCTTACAAACCTGCCAAGCAAGGTATCAACCTGTAATGAAACTTGAGGAAAATGAAACTCAAAACTGCTTTGTCCATTTTGAATTCTTGGAACTAAAAATATTGTGAACATAATTATTTTTTCTTCTTATGGAGAAGTTGTCTTTATTTTTACCAGTTAAAATTAAAGAGAATATCCATGCCCAGTAATTTTGGATTAGTCAAATTTCCAACCTATATTCCACTGTCATAAACCCAAAGGAAAGCATTTCTTTCTTTTTTTTTTTTTTTCTTTTCCCTTCCTACCACCTATGAAGCAGATAGGAAATCCTCCAGGGCACAATGGGCTAAAACTCCTCATCACACTTTCAACTGCTGTCAGTGTCAAGGTCAGCTTCTCAAATCAGCTTCCAATCTGGAAAAAGGAGCTAAGCCAGAACTGGAGATGGCATGAAGTGGCTCTTTTGATTCCAAGAAATTGTGTTTATCATCATAAACCTGGCTTACGTTTCATAATGAAAATATAATCTGTCTTCAAGACTGTAAGGTCTCTTGTTCTAAGTATTTCAGACCACAGATGAGAAAATCATGGGATCAGTAAAACAACAAAACCATTCCTTCACACCTTTCCCTCACCACCATACAAAAACCAATGGCATGTGCACCAAATTAGAGGCAAGATTTATGACTATTTAGAGAGGCAGAAGAGTAGATGTCTTTTCTTGAATACAAAGACATACATATGCCACCACTGAAAACGACATATATTTTTATTCTGTCTCATGATGACAAGACTAGTGATGGTCCTAGAAGAGAATGAACTTATTTTAGGAAATCGCTGTTTGGGCTCTGGTTTGCTCAGGCAATGATAGAACAAAGAAAAGCATGAGCAGAATTACTACTTTGGGGACTTCCCTGATGGCACAGAGATTAAGAATCTGCCTGCCAAGGCAGGGGACATGGGTTCGAGCCCTGGTCCGGGAAGATCCCACATGCCGCGGAGCAACTAAGCCCGTGCACCACAACTACTGAGCCTGCTCACCTAGAGCCCGTGCTCTGCAATAAGAGAAGTCACCGCAATGAGAAGCCCGCTCACCACAACGAAGAGTAGCCCCCACTAGCCGCAACTAGAGAAAGCCCGTGCGCAGCAACAAAGACCCAACCCAGCCAAAAATAAATAATAATTTTTTTAAAAGAATTACTACTTTTCAGGAAGATCTAATTATGTTTCATATTTATACAAAGAGAACAATATCTGTTGGCTACCTTCTTAGAGTTCTGTGTTCCTCAATAGGATTTTTAACTTTTCCAATGTAGAATGAGATATTATGAAGATGCAGTGTGTGACGGGAGGGACAGTGGGCTTTGCTGAGTTCAGCTTTGCCACTTCCTAGTGATGTGACCTTGGGTGAAGTATTTCATCCCTGATGCCTAGCACAATGTCTGCTCGTAATATATACTCTATGAGTATTTTTTAAATAAATGAACTGCTCTGGGCTTCAGTTACTTCACCTACAAAATGGGAATGATAACAATATCCCTACAGTATATTGCGGTGAAAAATAAAAAGTATCACGTTGCCTGGAAAACACTGGTAGTTGACAAATAAGTGATAGCTATCATTGCTTTAGTTCCTTTTTAATAATCAAAAGTGCCAAGAATATTATGATCAATTTTCTTCTGACACCCTGACCATGAGTTTCATCATCTATAATTTGTAGGTTGAAGTAGATTTATGACAGGGTTCTTAAACATTTTGCTCAGTTTGGAAGTCTGATGAAGTCTATGGACCCTTCTCAGAATGGAATTCTAGATGCACAAAAGCAGATATTTTAAAAATCACAAAATAAAACCAATTATACTGAAATTCAGTTCTTTTTTAAGAACTCTGTGTGTCCATGGACCCCAGGTTAAGAACCCCTGGCAGGGGAAGGCTAGAAGTCAATGACTTCCCAGATAATCAGAGGCTGCTGGTAATTTCATGCACATTACATTACAACAGGGAAGTCCTCTTCCAGACCCTACTTTTCTTGGAATGCTCTCAAAACATTATTGAAGAGCAATGAGAATATCATTAACTATTGGAATGCTTTGTGCATATGAGACAAAGAGATATGGGAAAAAAAAAGGTTGTAATACAGATCTAGTAAAAAAAAAACCCAAGTCCTCCTTAAGAGCATGTACAGGAGCTGGCCTTAATGACTCACATTCGATGACTCACCTCATAAGCTATTAAGGGAAATCGTTCCTATCCTTATTTAACTAAAGAATGTCTGTGAAAATTCATCAGGATTTAAAGAGTACAGGTAAATGGCAGGTCTTATAATAAAGATAATTTAATGAATTATAAAATGACTGAGATATCAAAAAACACATTTTATTTACTTTTAAGAGATAGAAAAATCTACTAATAAGAATTTATACATGAAATAGACAGGCAAAACCTCAAAAATACATGCTTCTCAACTTTCACATCTCTTATAAAGATGTGTCAGATGTGTGAGGTTTTTAAATGGCCAGCTGAGAACTGGCCAGGAAGACAAAGTCATTAACTTTGACACGTCCATTATGAGGGGTGGCCAGAATGGATGAGGAAAGAACTGGCCACCCAGCCCACTTTGAAGAACTTCTATGTATTCTGTCCAAGGCATCTTAGACACCAATAAAAGTCAAATTTTAGGACTAGAAATTGATAGCCAGGCCAAATAGTCTGAAACCCATGCAGATGTGTGAAAGGACGCTGCTTTAGATAGAATAAGAATGTGAAGAATACCTAAACTTCAGAATGTAAGCTGGCAGGAAGAACAGTCATAAATACATGAAGGATCCTCAATCTTACGAGAATTGATTATACTTGGTTAAGTAGATCAATGATATCATCTTGATCTGGAGTTTACAAGACTGTGCATGATTAATGACATGCTTTCAGAAAAAATGTAATTGATTGACCGAAAAAGGTTTCTGATCCTTTTTCTCATCCTTTCCTCAGCCTAGAAGATATTACTCCTCCAATGCATGGACTTAGTAGAGAGGAAGACACAGGCTCACTCATCTTTGCTTTCCCCAAAGAACCCAGAACAGTGCTTTTCATGAAACTTAATATTCAAAAAGATTCTGAGTGAATGTTTGCAAGGATCTAGAAATTAATATAAAAAAATTAATGCTGATCTTACTGGCAACTATAATATCCTAATGGTGGAGTCTCCTAGGCTAGGCCTCATTATCTTTGTGGCTATGTGTAAATGGCATGTTTACATATACATTTTACCTAGCCATTTACTATACCCCAATTGGAATGATTCAGAGAAATTACAAAGAGAAAGATAAGAGATAATGAATAGTCTTAACTACACAGAAAATATAAAAGCAATAAATCTAAAAGCAAATAATCTTCTGAATAACAAGTTCTAGCAAATACCAAGGAGGGCTGGGATCCCCTCATCACTTCTGGAAGACTTCAGGAACACCTCCAAATGTTCTTTCCCTCCCCTTGGCTTTCAGTGGCCTTTTTTCTAATCTTTTCAGGATGGTGGCATCTCTAAAGCTTTTTCATTCCCTTTTCTTTTATTTCTATGTTTTTCTCTTCTGCTACTCCATTCAGTGGAATTTTAGCAAAGTGAACTTGATTTAAATTTTGAACTCCAACAAAAATCTCAAATCATTTTTGCCCTGCTAAAAGCACAATGTCAAGAAAGAGGCAGAAAGTGGAACGATGGTTTGTTGAAAAATAACTTAGATTCCTGGTTCTATCAGCTTCCAGCAATCACAGCCATTCTGCACATTACTTCTCAGGAGGTATTTTTCTCCCGATGTATCAGTATTAGCAGTTGTAATGGGTTATACTTGTCCATTTGAAGTTCTTACAGCTATAATGTTAACCCTCTGGGATACTTTGTGTCTTCTGTCTCATTTTGCAACACTGAGACTGAGACTGAAAAAAAAGAAAAAAACACTTCTTTTGGATCAGAGTGTAAGAGCATTCTAAGTCTCCTAAGGTTGCTACAAAAAAAAAAAAAAGATCATGTAATTTGAGCACAATTTGGGTTTGCAGTTATCAAATGTCTCAATTTCTATTTCTTGAATGGGCTACCACAGATCCTTTCATTTACTAGTTGATTGGTAAATTACATGTTAACTGAATGGACAAAAAAATAAATAAGTATATTATGAGAAAATTCCAAAGCCAAATATATATCAATACTGATTTCCCCCAAAGACTGACCAGATCTAGTCCTATCAACCATGGTTGGGCAAAACAATAAACCTCGATGAGATGCTCTTCACATTTTTTATTTTATTTTATTTTTATTTTATTTTAAAACAAAAGTTTTATTTTGCCATTTTGTTCTTCTTTTGGCCAGGACTAGGAAGGGCATTTATATAGGGAGGGAGGGTACCTGCTTATGAAAGAGTCTCATTTGTCCCATTTTGTCAGCTGGGATCAAGTATTAAAATAATACCCATGGATGGGCTGAAAACCTTCTTGTCACTCAAATCTCTTTTGTCTTTAATAGGGAGTGAATGGCTTACCACCTGTTTGAAATGATCCAAAAGATCAGCTTCTCTGCACTTTACTCCAAGTGTGACAGTTTTGCTCAGGAAAACCAACACAACAAAAATATCATTCCATCAAATATTTACTGAAGAGCTGTTATGTTCAAGGCATGTGTTAGGGATGGAAATTAGTGCACTTTAATTTATTTTGTATATTGGGATAGACCCCAAAGCTCTAATTTTGCCTTCTACATACATGCTTATTACTGAATTGTTAGAAATTAAATGATCTATAAAGAGCTACCTATATAACATGGTCTCATGGGTATCAAAACAAGGCACTACAAGACTTGGCACCCAATCCTGAGGCACAACCTACCAGCTTAAAGAGTTTTTGAGGATAGGAAAAGCGATGGAGAACAGGTGTACTAAGGCAGAAGGGTTTGGTGCAGCCCATCAGATATGATGGAGACATAAATGAAAACATAATGACACAAATGAAGACAGTGGGGCACAGGAAGCAACATGGAAACCACACAAGCAGACACTTGCGTCTGGGCATGAGCATAGCACATCTAGATGACAGGGAGGTGGCTGCACTAGCTAAAACAGAGGGTGTGTTGAGAGAAAGAAATATTTACCTAGGCGGAGTGTAGTCAAATTGGGGAGCGTCTCAATACTGTGCAGACGTTTGAATGTGATTCCATGATAGCACTGTGGTAACCACAGCAGGCAGTCATGCAGTCCTTGTTTTTTACAGACAAATAAGGACCTTGCTCCAAACACACTATAAGAACTAATAAAATGAGCTGTTTATGAAAAGATATTAATATTCTTGATAGGCAAGGTCTTTCCTCAAAGGAAACTGCAGTATAGGTAGATAATATTCAGTGTGACATAACTATGAGTACTTAAGAAGGCGACCTCAGGATTATATTGATTCATCCACTTCATAGCGGAGAAACTTTGAGAAAGCTACTTAACTTTTCCATCCCTCAGTTTCTTCATCTCAAAAGAATTTAAAAAAGCACCTTCCCCATAGGGTTGCCATGATGAGGAAACGAGCCAATAAATATGAAGTGCTTAGAACAGTGCCCGGTACCTGGTAATCATTCATTAAGCGGTAGTTTATTAGTGGTAGTAGTACTCATTATGATTCAAGGTGAGAGAATCAGTTTGGCATATAAGTATTTTTGCAGCTAAGGTACTCTATTTCCCCTAAAATTCTTGCCAGTTAAGTGAAATAAATGCGATAAAGTAGTAGTACTGATAATTCAGTTTTTGAAGATTTGACCAAAAAAAATTATAACTGGAAATTAATAGCACAATATATTTAGAATTTCAATGTTGAACTTAAAAATGCTGTCATCAAATATTAGACATACATTTTTGAACTTAAAAATGTTCTCATCAAATATTAGACATACATCTTAGGTCATAATCTTACATCATCTCCTATATGAAATGTTTCTTAATTATGAGTTTATGCTCCTGGAAGAATTGCATACAATTCTATTTTGAGTCTCCCAGCTACTTTCTGGCACATAAGTGCTCGATAAATCTTAGATGGATGGATAGATGGATGGATGAATGGAAGCAGGAAGAAAGACAAGCAGTTTGACCAGTAGAGTTATTTGCTTTTCCAGCATGGGAAGTCAAAAGCCCTTTGACGGATTCAGGAGTTTGGGATCCAGAGCTACCACGCCTGTTCCTAAGGGCTGATTTTCATGCAGATGGTCACCTTCAGAACATAGAAGGGGATGTATGAGTTCTGAGTGTGCACCCCACATGTTCCTGCTCTACTTGTGTCTCTCCTAAACAAGATCCCACGCTAGCGTTTGTGAAACACTGAAGGTATGTGAGGGCATGTGAAAAGTCTAAAGTTTTCTTCTTTGCATCTGGGAAAATGACTTTTTATTTATTTATTTATTTATTTATTTATAAAATGACATTATTTAAATACTATTTATAAAGATTGATTTTAAGTCAAGGTAAGAAACCTGCCTTGGAAAGTGGGGAAATTGATCCTTTCAATGATAAATTCTCAAATGAAATTACCCCAGGCAAAAATGGGCAGACTTAACTAATCTAATCTCTCTCCTGTTTTCTCTCTCTCTCTCTCTCTCTCAATGAGCACCCCTCTCTTGGTTGCAAAGATTTTTTAAAATGTGATTTAGTAGGTTTTCTGCTATCTGTTACAATACACTTTATTCCATAAAGAGAAAGAAACAAGAAAGCCTCTTTACTTACTTTGAGATAGTTTCTTGGACTCGCTTTTGATGAAGGGCTTTTGATACTGCCCACTGTCACACATGGAGTAACAAGTGGGAGAGGGTTTGTCACCCACAGGTCCTGGGTCAACAGCATGAGGAGTGCATTAGGACTTCAGCAGGCCCTTATGCTTTGCTTTGGCTTTAGTGGGAGGACTATTTTGCAACTTAATTGAACAAGTTTTTATTGAGTATATATGTGCCTAAGGTTGCTTGTGCTCATCCATCCATCCAACCATCTATCTATCCATCCATCCATCCATCTAAGATTTATTGAGCACTTATGTGCTGGAAAGTAGCTGGGAGACACAAAAGAGAATTGTATGCAATTCTTCCAGGAGCATAAACTCATAATTAAGAAAAATGAGAATCCTTCCCTGTAGGAAAGATGGGCAAGCAGCTACTCTTACTTATCTTCTTCCTGAACTAAGCTGTCTGACAAAATAGCCCCAAGCACATGCATAAAACACACAAGCACATGCACACACACACAAGCACATGCACACACACTTGTGCTTGAAACAAAAATTGAAGGGTGGAGAAAGAGGAAGGGGGAAGGAATAGAACAAATGATCTATATTCTTAATCTTCCAATGCAGGGAGTCAGGACTTTCTGCTTGCCGTGAGAGACAGGCAAATCATTTAAAATTTGGCCATAGCCACCGGGAGAACTGGTGCATTAATGAAGGATTGAAGAGAAGGCGGGAAGGGGCTCTTACATTTAAAAAATTTAATACCCACATGCACTTTAATTTTTTGCCTTTTATGTTATGCCTAACAAGGTTTTCAAAACTAGGTTTTCTAAAGATAACTAGTTAGTCCACAAAATGTGCAATATACCTATTTAAATTCACTTTTAATCATAGAAATAGAACTTGCAAATAGTAGCCCACCAGTGCTCAGATAACTACAACCAAGAGTGGACAGGTACTGAATCAGACTGTTTGCTCAAGCATAGCTAGAGTTTAATAACAGAGGTAAAAATCACTTTGTGTAAAAAATTCTGCATTTGTACATATAGGTGTCATAACTGCTGACTTTAGCTTAGCTTCAAATGCCAAAATTGATTACCAAATTTTTTATTTCTAGTGTTTTGGTTCCCAGATTGAATTCTACTTGGATATTTTAATTCCTCACAGTTGGGTTTGAATGTCACTTCAACCCACATTTCTCAGAAAATAAGAGAATTGTATTACTGATGGGAAGTAGCCATATTAAAGATGTCCAGTGAGAAAACAGACATATGGATTAGATTCTAGGAAAAGCTTCCTATAACTAGAAGCATTATAAGATACTAAAAAACATAATCAAGGATGGCAGCAAAAGTCTCTTTTACTGAATATTTTAAGGAGTAGACAATTATCTTGTAGAAAATAGTCTTTCTTGAGAATCTTTCTAGATATACTAGGCTGTTCTTGGCTGTTTTGTTTTGGTCTTGCTTTTTGGTTTGTTTCTTTCTTTTTTTTTTTTTTTGGCCTACTCTTCAGGGAGAGTTGGTGAAAACAAAGCAACAGGCAAAATCTACACAGAGTCAACTGAATAGTTGGAAGTTTACTTGATCCTTTCTAGGGACTCAGAATTGCAAAATAAGCAAGGTACTGATGACTCTATGAGGGTGTTAGTTAGCAGCAGTAATGAGTCATCTGAATCTAAATCATCTTCTGTTTGTCTCAAGGAGAGGTCCAACATCCCAGACAGGTGACAGAATAGCAACCACTCCTACCACTGCCCCAGGTATTCAAGTAAAAGAGCCAAAGACAGGAATGAAATCTGTCCCATCCAAAAGTTGACAGTTGAAATGCCAATAAGCAAATGACTACTAGACCCTAGATGCCACAGGAAACCTTCAGTACGGGCCATGCCAACCACAAGCAATAAAACAACAACAACAACAACAAAAAACAGCATTTTTCATTGGAAATGAATAAGCAAATTAAAGTTGCGTACAGCTTAAAAAAGTATTATTCACAGGGAAATCTTGAAGGGGACAAGCTAGATTTCTGAGCTACCGAAGCAAAGGCATTTTGGCACACCCAAGATGACACTAATACCCACCTCTCTGGAAAACAGGCCTGTGAATCATAGTTAGACTCTAAGCTACTTAAGCTCAAGGACCATGTCTATCTAACTGAAGCCCCAACACCTAGCCCCAACATCTCGCATAATGTGTGTTCAATAACTCAGTTAAATGATTAAATGAGCCTACTATTGCTACTTCACATGCTTCCAAGAGATCACATCAAAGTGTTTTCCTTCCTCCTATCTCCTTGTAAGTTTCTACTGGGTTTTCAAGATCCACTTCACGGATTCCTTTCTTAACTCTCTAGAGCTCTCTACTCACCCCTCTGTTATAGCACTTACCTTACTGAGTTGTCATTCTTGAGCTGCTCTATCCAATATGATAGCCACTAGCCTCCTATGGCTGTTGAGCACTTAAAATGTGGTTAGTGTGACTAAGGACCAGAATTATAAATTTTATTTAATTTTAGTTAGCTTAAATTTTTAGACTGATACTCAATTCAGTTTTTAAAAAACTTTTAGGTATATTCAGAGCTAATTGGGTATGTGAACCTACTTTTTTTCCACCCTAAAATTTATAAAATCCAAATACAGATTCAAATACTCTCAATGAAAAGTTAACATCCAAATTGAGATGCTTTACATGTAAAATACAAACCAGACTTCAAAGACTTACTACAAAACAAAGAATATAAACTAGATGATTAATAATATTTTATATTAATTACATGTTAAAAAGCTAATATTTTGGACATATTCAATTAAATAAAGGATATCATTAAAATTAATTTCATTGGGCTTCCCTGGTGGTGCAGTGGTTAAGAATCCACCTGCCAATGCAGGGGACATGGGTTTCAGCCCTGGGCCAGGAAGATCCCGCATGCCGCGGAGCAACTAAGCCCGTGTGCCACAACTACTGAGCCTGCGCTCTAGAGCCCACGAGCCACAACTACTGAGCCTGTGAGCCACAACTACTGAAGCCTGTGCACCTAGAGCCCGTGCTCCGCAACAAGAGAAGCCACTGCAATGAGAAGCCTGTGCACCGCAACAAAGAGTAGCCCCCACTCGCCACAACTAGAGAAAGCCCTCACACAGCAACGAAGACCCAACACATCCATAATAAATATAATTAATTAATTAATTTTTAAAAATTAATTTCATCTGTTTCTTTTTACCTTTTAATGTGGCTACTAGAAAAATTTAAGTTACCTATGTGGCCTAAATTTCATTTCTATTGGATAAGCATCGCTCTAGACATTCCATGAACACATTGTTATTCACTGAGATAAGCAATTTATATGTTAACCCTGTTTTACCAGTAAGGAAACAGAAGCTCCTAAACAAAAGCCATGTAACATGCCTAGGAGTGCAGTTAAAGTGGGATTAGACCCAGGTCTCCACGGCTTCTGAGTTCCAGCCCTCAGCTCCTCTTTGTTCCTGGTGTGTACATGGTAGCCTGCCCATTCGGCTATGAGCTCTTCCAGAGCACAGACCCTGCCTTAATCATATTTATGTCTTCCTCAACTGGTACACAGCAGGCAGCCAGTGAATGCTTGTTGACTGAATGAAACACAAAGTGAATGAATTAAATGGGATTATCTAGGTAAATATATTTGTAACACATTAAAATATCTACATAATGTTAAGCTCAAGTTTAACAGTATAAAGAGGATGAAGACACATCTGATTTGTCTGGAAACACCGCAGAACTCGTTAGTTTTGATGTTTACATTTAACCAAAGACATACAATCCTTTTGAGGAAAACATGTTCGCTATGAACATGAAGAGTTTAGCCTAATCACAGACGGATAAGCTGCTGGGAAACCAAGTTGGGCAAATGTCTACCAAGGGAGTAAGGGATACTAAAAGATTGCACACATCTGAATTTTTAAGTTCAATATGGTTGAAACTGCTCAAGCTAGAGCAGCAGTGACTTTGTGTGAACAATGAGAACAATCTTATATTCTTAGGTTTATATTTCACAACAGACTTTTTAATAAACGTTCTACACATATTTCTCAAGTTCATTCTGCTGGCCTTGATCTGTCATGAAGGAATGTCTTATGTTTAAATGAAGATTTGTTTTACAAGGTAAAAACTAATGATCTATAAGAAGAAGGAGAATATAGAAATTTTAGTCTTGATGTTTCCCTTAGATTGAAAGTTTCTGTAATACTATTTTCTTTACTGTCATTTACTCTACAAAAAAATCAATTCAATCCCACAGAAATCATCCAAATGCCTCCTGGTTGCTAGGTGCTGGTTATTAAAAAGTGAAAAAAGCCATGAATAAGAAACTCCTCCAGATCACTGGTTTTATCATTTCTTTCCCTTCTTACCCACTACTGAAAATTTGTCATTACTTTAGGAATGGCAATATAGAAGTAAAAATAAAACAAGTTTGTAAAGAAACAAGGAAAGGTAGAATACCTCTAAACCTTAAAATGCAGGTATTGAGTGAACAAGAAGACTAGAACCACTGTACAACTACAGACAGAAACTGCTCAGAACATCCTGTGTGGGACATGAGAAATGCAGCACAACCCTAGAGTTCATGGTCTGGTCATTCTTTCTAATCATTAGAAAATAAAATTAGTCTCCTACTAAGACACCTGCAGCCATTTTAAAACTTCAGATGGCTCCAGTTTGCAAAGCTCATCTATCTGAATTTTTTTTGGGCAAGATAACCTAGACACGTCGGATGTTATCGACTGTTGGTCTAATTCTGCCCTTAATGGCTATCCCGAAGAGAAAAGATCTCTACAATAGTCGACTATGCAAATTAGTTATCTATTTTTTGTCACCTCTCTAGAAAAATGTTTTAGACTATTTAGACAAAAAATAGTTTTTGTCTCCTATTTAAGAAAAAATATATATTCTTTCCTTCGTTGCTTCTCCCCCTCCTCAGAGTCAAGAAATTGTCCTTGAGCAAATGCCAGATGCTGAAAATTATTCAAAGCATTATAGTGACACATCAAAGAGAGAAGAGACCAGGAAATTAATTGCAACAATTTCTTTTGAACACTCTAAAAACTTCTTTAACTGGTGTGTAGGAGTGTCAAAATCCAAGAATGCAAAAGGGGAGGACTTTTAAAAGAAGAATACAAATTGGAATGTAGCTGACCATTTGAATTTATTTTCTTGTCTAGTAAAATTAGCAAGCAACATGTTCCAAGAAACCCATCACTTACTAACCAACTAAAGGGCTGTTATTTTTCCTAAGAATCTTTTCCAAAATGTGACAACCAAAAGTGCATTGTTTGTCTAAATCTTTCAACTTCAGGCAAGCAAATACTGAATAAAATGGCTGTCATTAAAAAAATTATGTGCAATTAACTAGGCAATAACATTATGCAATTTTGGAAATCTGTTCTTCTGATTATTTTTAAGGTTCTTATATGACCCACTGTGTTACACAATAAAATGTTTCTTATTGAAAAACCAACAGTGAACAAAGATTATGGATTATGCCTATTGAGATTACAGCGCTAAAAGCTCATTAAGTTTTAATTCCATGTGCAATTTGGTATTTAGAAAGCAAATGTGTCCAAGATTTATGTTCCATTATCTAGAAATAAACCCAGATTAATCAAGAAAAGCAATATTACAAACAATACTGAAGAAGAGGAATATTCACCCTAGTTAAAACAGATTATTTTCAAGAACTTTAGAAGAACTATGTAATTAATATTTAATTGTCAATTGCTCATGAAAGCAGGTTTCACACTCTTTCTTAATTTGAGTCACCATACATTCTTGAAAGTAAATTAAAATATGATTTTTTATGATGCTATTCCCTAGAAATGATAGTTTTATAACACTAAAGTAAGGAGCAGGTAACTGAGTTATGATTATGAGCCTTTTGTTTATTCTGAGTTTTTAAAACATGTCAAGTCATTAATAAAATCAAAAAGGAGGAGACCTGGTATATTTAATAGTCATTTTTTCTAAAATCATCTTAGGTTAAATAGCCAATTTCAATCCTCCAAAATAACTTTGGCCTCTTCCTCTTCCAGAAGACAGGATTTTACTACAAAAGTTGCATGGTTACAGGCTGAATGGTGTCCCTTCCAAAATCATATCTTCAAGTCCTGACCCCCAGTCCTTCAGAATATGACTGCTTTTGGAGATAAGGCTTTTAAAGTGGTGATTAAGTGAAAATGAGGCCATTAGGGTGGGACCTAATCCAATCTGAGTGGTATCCTTAAAAGAAGAGGAAATTTGGACACAAAAGAGATACCAGGGACACAAAGTTCATGGACCACTTCAAGTCCCATCATCCCCCTTCCAACTTAGATATTATTATGGTCCCATATTTTAGTTCTACTTAAATATTTAACCTTCAAATTAGACATTTTCATTGCTTCATTAGTCAATGCTTATTTTTATTTACTCACATATTTCTCAATATTTTACCCACAATTTCTTTGTGCATATCAAACATTTTTTCTAGAGTCTTATTTCTTAGGATTGCAAACTGTAGGCTTCTGAATCTGAGGGTCAGCGTCTTTCAACATTTCTGGACGATTCTTGGCCACTATATTTCTTGAATGTTGTATGTTTCCATTCCCTTCACTATCTCCTCTTTAACCCTGGCTGAACTTTATTACACCTTCATACTCTGTTCTCCGTGTCTCTTAAACTGAAGTTCATACTTGTCATCTGTCTATCTCCTTAAGCTTCATTCCTGATCAACTGTCTGAATATATTTTTCAGTTCACTAAACATCTGCTAAATCCATACTGTTTAACCCATCTAACAATTATTTCACTACAATCATTATACTTTTATTTCCAGAAGTTCTATTAGGTTCCGTTTTAAAATGTGTGTCATCATTTTTTATAGCTTCTTACTACTTGCTAATATTTTCAATCTTCTTTTACTTCTTAAACAGATTTAACATACATCTTTCGTATTAGGTGTCTAAATCTCCAATATACGAAGTCTCTGATTCTATTGTCTCTTTTTTTTCCTGCTGGCTTACTCATAGTGGTTTGTTTTTGGCAGGGGTGGGTGTTTGGTGATTTCTGAGTGTGGGTACAGATCCTTTGAAATATTTTAGTGGGAACTCTTTGAGGCCCAACTTGAAATTCCATTCCCCCGTGAGGATTGGTGTTTCCTTTTCCCAGTGCCCTGTGGTCACTATCAACCTGGGTCCAAATTAAAGAACAAAGTCTGGCTGTGGTTCTTCTGGACTACAATCCTGGCTGAAAGCTCACATGAGGGCCAGCTTGTGGTTATTGTTTCACAGGGAAGATATTTTCCTTTCCTCTCTCCAGAACCAATGTTGTGTCAGGCAAGTTTTGTTACTGTTCTTTCTGCAGAGATAGTTGTTTTCTCATTCATCATAACACCGAGGGTATAGTTTTGGAATCCCAGATTTATGTGGGAATCTTCTGTTGGACTATGTACAGGTCAAAATGGAAACTTGAGGTCCTTTGGTTTCAGAAATGTCTTCGGGCTTGCTTACATTCCAAGATTCCTGCTTTCACTTTCATTTGTTCTCTATAATGCCATACTTTCTAGCCAGCTCAGTGATGCATTTTGAAAGATATTATTTAACATGTAATCCAGCATTTATAGTTGTTTTCAATAGATTATCCAGGATATCTAGTCACTATATTACCAGAAAAGGAAGTCTCTACATACATTTTTAAAGACTTCAAAAAGCCTCAATTGAAAATTATCTTATTATTTTCAGTGGTAGATTTAATTTTAACTATATATTTATATAGTTACGTCTACTTTATACATAGATACATATAAAAATTTTGGAGTGTCTGTGAGTGCTGAAAGGAAAAAAATCATCATAATTTTACACTGTTAAAGGACTATTCAATTACAGAAGAAAACCCTACCAAAAAGGTAAACTATTTAAAACATTAGGTGAAGATGACTAATAAAAGGTAATTTAATTTCTATCAATGAGTAAAATTTTGCTTTTTGAATTTTATTAGTTCTATGCTGTGTCTGTCTGAATAGGAAATAAAAGCTAAATGTGAGAGAGTTATTACTCTTATGGTATTTCTGAATTAATCCAAATCAGAACATAATGGAACATCACAAGAACTATAATTCTCGTAAGTTACTTTACTATATTTTCCAGATAAGCAGGACCTATAGAACCAAAAAGACTCTGTAAATGCCATAATGAGTAAGGAGATTGAATCAGTAATCAAAAACCTCCCAACAAACCAGATGGCTTCACTGGTGAATTTTACCGAACATTTAAAAAGGAATTAATGCCAATCCTTCTCAGACTCTTCCAAAAAAATTGAAGAGGAGGGAACACCCCCAAACATTTTATAAGTCCAGCATTAGCCTCATACCAAAGCTAGACAAAGAGACTACAAGAAAAGAAAACTATAGGCCAATATCCCAAATGAATTTAAATGCAAAAAATTTCAACAAAATATTAGCAAATTGAATTCAGTAGTACATTAAAAGGATCATACACCATGACCAAATGGAATTTATATCTGGGATACAAGGATGGTTCATGAGATGCAAATCAATGTGTGACATACCACATTAATAGGATGAAAGATAAAAACAATATGATCATCTCAATAGATACAGAAAAATCATTTGACAAAATTCAACAATCTTTCATGATAAAAACTCTCAAAAGCTGGATATGGAAGGAACATACCTCAACATAATAAAGGTCATATATGACAAGCATACACAACTAACATCATACTCAACAGAGAAAGGTTGAAAGTTTTTCCTCTAACATCAGAAGCAACACAAGGGTATACACTCTCACCACTCCTATTCAACATCATACCGGAAGTCCTAGCCAGAGCAATCATGCAAGAAAAAGAAATAAAAGATATTCAAATTAAATCAGAAAGAAGAAGTAAAATTGTTTATATTTGTAGATGACATGATCTTATATTTAGAAAATCCTAAAAGCTCTACCAAAAACTGTAAGAACTAATAAACAAATTCAGTGAAGTTGCAGGATACAAGATCAACATACAAAAATCAGTTGTGTTTCTATACATTAACAACAAACTATCTGAAAAATAAATACGTGAAACAATTTCATTTACAATTGCATCAAAAACAATAAAATGCTTAGTAATAAATTTAGTCAAGGAGGTTTAAAACTCTACACTGAAAGCTGTTAGACATTGATGAAAGAAATGAAAAAAGGTACAAATAAATGGAAAGATATCCTGTGTTTATGAATTGGAAGAATTAATATTGTTAAAATGTCTGCAGTACCCAAAGCCATCTATAGAGTCAATGCAATTCTTACCAATATTCCAATGGCATTTTTTACAGAAATAGAACAAACAACCCTAAATTTAAATGGAACCACAAAAGACCCCAAAGAGCCCAAGCAATCCCAAGATATAAGAACAAAGCTGGAGGCGTCATATGTCATGATTTCAAACCATATTACAAATCTATAGTAATCAAAACAGTATGGTACTGGCATGAAAACAGACACATTGACTGATGGAATAAAATCAAGAGCCCCAAAATGAATCCATGCATATACGTCAACTAGTATTGACAAGGAAGCCAAGAATACTCAATGGAGAAAGGATAGTTTCTTCAGTTAATGGCTCTGGGAAAACTGAATTGTCACATGCAAAAGAATAAAATTGGACCCCTATATTACACCACTCAGAAAAGTTAACTCAAATGTATTAAAACAATATAAGTGTGTGTATATACAATATACATGTGTGTATCTATATATGAATATTAGCCATAAAAAGAAGAAAATCCTCACATTTGCAACAAATTGGATGGACTTTGAAGGCATTATATTATATGAAATAAGTCAAACAGAGAAAAGACAAATACTGTGTGATCTCACACGTGGAATCTGAAAAAGTCGAACTCATAGAAGCAAAGAATAGAATGATGGTTACCAAGCCTGAGGAATGAGGGAAATCAAGAAATATTGGTCAAAGGGCACAACTTTCCAGTTATAAGATGAATAAGCTCTGAGGAATCTAATGTGCAGTATGGTGATTACAGTTAACAATATTTGAAAGTTGCTAAGACAATAGATCTTAAATGTACTCACCACAAAAGAATTGTAATTATGTAAGGTGATGGAAGTGTTAATTAACTTTATTGTGGTAATTATTTCACAATAGATACATGTATCAAATCATCCCATTATATACTTTTAACTTACACAATGTTATATGTCAATTATGTTTTAAGAAGTTGGGAAAAAAATATGGGAAAGTTTTATAATTTTCTGAAGTCATGTAAAAGGGAGGAATTTTCATTCACATAAAAATCACTTGGAGGACTTCCCTGGTGGTGCAGTGGTTAAGAATCCGCCGCCTGCCAGTGCAGGGGACATGGGTTCAAGCCCTGGTCTGGGAAGATCCCACATGCCACGGAGCAACTGAGCCCGTGCGCCACAACTACTGAGCCTGCGTTCTAGAGCCCATGAGCCACAACTGCCGAGCCCACGTGCCACAACTACTGAAGCCCGTGTGCCTAGAGCCCATGCTCCACAACAAGGAAAGCCACCGCAATGAGAAGCCCATGCACCATAACGAAGAGTAGCCCCCGCTCGACGCAACTAGAGAAAAGCCTGTGCGCAGCAACGAAGACCCAACGCAGCCATAAATAAATAAATAAACAAATAAATAAATTTTTAAAAATCACTTGGAACAGTTTCATAATTTTATATCTCAAATGACTGACTTTTATTTTTTACTCAACTGTACATTTGAAAAGACAAACCTTTAGCTATTACTGTTGAAACTATTATTGTTAGAGTTATTATGCATGTAGAAATATACATTCAAACAGTGTAGAAGGTACAAATTAAAAGTGAAAACCTCCTACCTCTATTCCTTAGAGGTATTATATTTGATTATGTCCATTTCTAGTTCTCATGGTTATTCACACTGCATCTACATTGTTTATTTACCTCAGAAAGAGCACACATTTTGAATGCTTATTAAAAGCTTGAACTGTGTACAAAATGGTGTGGCATACTGTGTTACTAAGAGGTATTGTCCCCACCATACCTTTTCAAGCAGATTTTATTGACATTTTCAGCAGAGAGCTCTAAAATGTTGATATTTAATGTAAAAGTTGTCTTTAGTACCTAATACGACCATGAATAGCTTCACTGCAACCATTACCAGACATTAAAATATCCATGTAAATTCTATTTGAATAGATTTCTTGCCTTGTAAAATCTGAAGAATCTTTTAAATTGATGTGGTGTTAGAATGTTTCAAGAAATAAATTGCATTTAAGACCAGATTTATCAGAATCTATGAAGGTTATATTGTGGCATAAATGAATGTACTATAAATGCCGGGGGGACAAAAAGAAAAAAATCTAAGAATGGATAAATTCCCATTGGATGTACTGTTACCAGTTTATTATTCTGAGATAACTATGAAAGCATTTGCTAACATTGCCTGTTCTAACTTTTCAAGCACATACTTGAACTCAATCAGAGCATGATTTTCCAACTTGACAGCCATTAAAAGTAAGAATTCAGATAAGAGGAAGAAAAGGTTCTATAAGTAATTATGGTACCAAAATTAGCAACTGATTAAATCAAGTTGCTGTGAAAACTTTAAGTTAAATAGTTGGCTTAGTGTTGTGTTAAACTCCTCTCCTCTATGAAAATGTAACTGGTTGATGGACTTACTTTATTTTGCAACTAATATAGATAGTAACTGAACTCAGCCAAAATTTCTTGGAAGCAAAACAGAATCTCTTAGGTGAAAATAAAGTTATGATGCTATCAAATAGCAGACAATCACACTTCTGTAGACTATCTTCTTTTCCCCATTTTTTAAAATGAAAGAATGAAGCTTTTTTTTTTGCATTACACGGGCCTCTCACTGTTGTGGCCTCTCCCATTGCGGGGCACAGGCTCCGGACACGCAGGCTCAGCGGCCATGGCTCACGGGCCCAGCCGCTCCGCGGCATGTGGGATCTTCCCGGACTGGGGCACGAGCCTGTGTCCCCTGAATCGGCAGGCGGACTCTCAACCACTGTGCCACCAGGGAAGCCCAGAATGAAGCTTATTTTATTAAGCATTAAAAAACCTAAATCTTAAAAAAACAAAAAAAAACAAAAAAAACAAGCTCTTTACAGTTCTTGGACTGGTAAAAATAATAAACACATCAACATCTTCATCCTTGACAAAAGTTCTTTGAAATTAATCGTGTGATATTATATGCTTGAAGCCAAACTACTAGTTGGGAGAACCTACTAGTTGGGTGAACTGTAGAGGCAAGGACACTGCAGATATCTCTCGTTGCCTCTGACTTAAGAAGAGGTTCCTTGATCTCAGCATTCCACAGAAATACTGGTTCAGAATGACCAGCATTTCTCTCTACTTCCAGTTTACAAGTAGGCTATAATGACAGGTTATTGATACCAAACGTGATGGCTAACTTTATGTATCAACTGGGTTAAACTATGGTGCTCAGCTATTTGGTCAAACACTAGTCTAGATGTTGCTGTGAGTGTATTTTTTAGATATTATTAACATTTACAATCAGGAAACTAAGTAAAGTAGATTATCCTCCATAATGTGGATGGACTTTGTCCAATTAGCTGAAGGACTTAAGAGCAAAGAGTGAGGTTTCCCTAAGAAGGCATTCTGCCTCAAGACTGCAACCCTCCCTGAGTTTACACCATGCTGGCCTGCACTACAGATGTAGGAGTTGCCGGCATCTACAGTCCCAAGAGCCAATTCTTTAAAAATAAGTATCGATCTGTAGATAGGTAGATAGATGATGGATACATAGATACAAAGATACATAGATCCTGTTGGTTCATTTCCCTGGAGTCTCCTGGCAAATACACCAAATTAATATAGACATTTGTTACATAAAGAGCTAGTAAAAGAGAGCTGAGGAAAAACTAAAGGGGGAATTTACTAAGCACAGTATTGTGGAGGAATAGCTTGGGTGGAAAAAGGAGCAGCATTTAAGGTTAATGCAATTCTTTTACTTTGTGATTTTTTTCAGATGGGGAGATGTGTATCATGCCACCCCTGTGAGTCAGTTAGTAACATCTGGCCAGAGGCTGTGAGGAGGGGATGGAAGGCATTGGGAAAGGGGTGCCTCAGAACTGTATCAGCCAAATCAATCTTTAACAAGACATGGTTAAATTGGAATCACACATTTGAACTCTATAAAAATATAACTATATTTTATGTGCCCTTTGACCTCTTTCTTTGCATCCCAGCCTCACCTGTATCCTCCCTATGTCCACCCAGCCTAAGTGATTTAGGAAAAGCCCTTTGAAAACAGTTTAATCTTGCTCAACAGAGTAAAGGAGTGAGAGAATGACTGGTACACCTTTCCTTCATAGCAGAGAGGGACCTAGATATATAACAACAAACACCCAGAAAAGGTGAGTGCCCTACGGCTGGGAGAGATCAAGAAGAAAAACAGTGAAGATGGCTTTAGGTGTCAACACCCTGATAACCCTCTTATGGGTTCAAGAATGTCACTGCCTTTCTTAAAAATTTCTACTTTTTACTACACATTAAAAAAAAAGACTAAGATTGTCTTCTATGTCTATGAGTCTGTTTCTGTTTTGTAATAAGTTCATTTGTACTATTTTTTAGATTCCCCATATAAGTGTTATCATATTTGTCTTTCTCTGCAGAGGGGTGGCGGGGAGGGATAAATTGGGAGTATGAGATTAACAGATGCTCACTATTATATATAAAATAGATAACAAGGATTTATTGTATAGCACAGGGAACTATATTCAATATCTTGTAATAAACTATAATGGGAAGGAATCAAAAGAAAGAATACAGATATATACATAGATATATGTATAACCGAATCACTTTGCGGTACACCTGAAACTAACACAATCATGTAAATTAACTACACTTCAATAAAAAAGACTAAGATTTATCCAAGTGACAGACTAATAACTAACAATTATAGAGTGTTTACAGTCTGTAAAGCACATTCACATACTTTTTTATCCTCCCAGCTGTCTCTATGGTTGGAAGAACAAGTTCTATTATTATTCCCCTTTTATAAGTGGGAAAACTGAGGCTCAGCCTTAATGTAATTTGTCATGGAATAAAGTTGGAATGTGAACCAGATTTCCGATTGTAAGGCCCATCTCAGTTTTGTATCATTAGTATCTGTGTAGGTGCTCATGAATCCTGAAATCAGTCCACCTGTATCAAATATATTGGCGACATGTAACCCGCCAGGCTCTCTGTGACTCAGTTTTCTTGGCTGTCCATGAAGATAATAATAGTACTTGCTTTATAAATAATATAAAGCATGTAAAGTGCTTAGCAAATTGCCTGACACGTAGCAAACACTCATTACGTGTGAGATGCTATTATCTCAATGATTAAATTAGATGGTTGTGTCATCAATTTAGTCATTTCCTGCCCAGTAAATTTTAGAAAAATACGGAAAACACAGACTCAAACACAGTAGCATCTAATAAGCATAGCACATTTCAAATCAGGGGTCGGAAAGCTACAACCCTCGCTGATCCCCTCATTTTTTCCAATAAAGTCGGATTTGACCACGGCCATGCCCCTCGTTCACAGATTGTCTATGACTGCTTTCTTGTCTATGGCAGAGTTGAGTGGGTGTGACAGAGACTATATAGCCCACAGAGCTGAAAATATTTATAATCTGGCCCTTTACAGAAAAAGTTTGCCAACCTCTGATTTAAATCAATAATGAAAATTCAAACAAAACCAAACAAGTAAACAACTCTGCTAGGTATCCAACAGAAGGTAAAGGGAATTACAGAAATGGGAAGGCTCTATGAACCATCTGTGAATCAAGAAAGCCAGGGAGCGGTGTTCTTCCAGTCCTGTCTCTATTCAGGAAACATTCACTGAGTGTTTATAGTACACAAAGCTTTACTTTCTACCAAAAGATGCAATTATTGGCCCTCTGATGAACTTCTGTTTGTTTCCAAAAGTACCTGGAAAGTTATGGTAACTTACACAACGATTTTCTCAGTTCCGGCTTCTAACAAAGTGGAGGAGGGAAGAGGGCCAGTGGGGCTGGTGCTTGTAGCACGATGGGGTTCAGGAAATGGTAACATTGACAGTGTAGTAACAGTTTGGGGCATCCCAAACACTCATTGCAGAAAAGTCACTCACTCAGGGGAATTCTCCCTTGTTGATCTTGCAGTATGGTGAGTCAAGCTATCAAAATGGGAGTAGACTGAAAAGCCAGCTATATTCTTTAGTTTGTTTACAATTCAGACAATAATAAACCAGCACATACTCAAACACAGACAGAACACGGTGGCTCTACTCTTTTCTACCAGCTGTGTATCCTTGGCAAGTTATTCAACTTCTCCAAACCTGTTTCCTTTCCAGTAAAATGAAAATAAATACCTACTTCACCGAGTTGTCATAAGGATTAAATGAGATGATCTTACTGTTGTTATTACTATCTATTTTTCCATGAAGACTATTAGCCACGTTTAAAAATTAACTATAGGGCTTCCCTGGTGGCACAGTGGTTGAGAGTCCACCTGCCGATGCAGGGGACACGGCTTCGTGCCCCGGTCTGGGAGGATCCCACATGCCGCAGAGCGGCTGGGCCCGTGAGCCATGGCCGCTGAGCCTGCGCGTCCAGAGCCTGTGCTCCACAGCGGGAGAGGCCACAACAGTGAGAGGCCCACATACTGCAAAAAAGTAAATAAATAAAAAATTAAAATTAAAATTAAAATTAACTATAGACATTCTCCCACAGATTAAAACCTCTACTATCCAGGACACACAAATGATGCCAATTTAATACAAATCCATTCCACAAGATCTATTGATCATCTGTGTTGTACAAGGTACCATGCTAGGTACTATGTGGAATACAAGAATAAATGAAATACACTGAGTCTGGAAGAAATAAAGCATACGCACCAAAAAACCTGATATAGGTAAACTATACTATAATAAACATGTAAACAAACAGCTAGATGGAACCAAAGATTTCTATTGGGATGGGGGTGAGGAATGTCATAGAAGAAAAGTAGCATTTAAGCTTGTTTTAGAGGATCTGACATGCAGAGATCAGCACTCGATGGGGAGAGAATGGTGTGGGAAAGACACAGAAAAAGGAAAATGGAGTGAGTTCAACAGGACAGGAAGTCGCCCTGTTGGGCAGAACAGAGAGTGTGGGTGAGCCAATGCACGAGGCTGACTGCCTTGCTAAGTGCAGACACTTCATTTCTACAAGTGCAGGGTTTCCTGGTCAGCTGTCCAGTGTTTCCCCATGTAATTAGTTACTAGTAATAAGCTGTGAATAATCCCTTTAAAATATAAATTCGAGGAGCTCCACAGCACTTCCTGTAGTAACATAGCTTTCCTTATCTTGGATCTGCTTTCTAGAGTAGGAGAGAAAGAGGCCCACTTCCTGTAAGTCCCGAGGCTGGGACTGCTCCATAACCAGGCTTATCTTCAGGAAGCCCAGAAAGAAGAAGCCCTGGTGGGGTTTTCTTCCCTATAAATTTTTATCTGTTTCTATAAAATATGGGTATGGTCATGAGAAGCCTTCTTATATGGGAGTGTCCTTGGCCAGGCATGTCATGACAGGAAGACTGAGAGATGTGAGGGGCCAGTGGTGGAGAAGGCATAGGGAAGGGATAGCGACAGAAGAATGCAAGCCAGCATTAACCTCCATCCTCTGCCAGCTATGTATCCCTGGTCTTCATTAACCTTAGTGACTGAATGCCGAGCATCACAGTGAGCACGTGGAGGACAGAGAGGGAATCAAACAGGGATACTATCTTTGCAAAGTGTCTAATCTGGTCATCATCAGAGCCATGCATTGGAAGGGCTTCTCTGGAGGCAAAGGTAGACATAATGGAAAGGAGAAACAACTAAAAGGCAGAAGGTCAGCAGAGCCTAGTGCAAGAGTCCAGGACTATGGGGACTGCACCATAATGATGTCACTAGAAAGGAGGAGACCCATAGAGGTGACAGTGGATAAACTAAAATTAGGGTATGTTTCAAAAGGAAAGTCAGGTGGGGAGGGAAAGTGCCACTTACAAAGACACATAGAACAGGATTGGGGGAGTGGGGAGAGACCATGAGTTTCATTTGGTTTCACGAGTTCCAGCATCCTGAAATAAAGTCTCGAAGGTGTTTGTGGCTCACAGTGGACCCAGGCTCTGCAAGTCAACAGAATCTGCCTCCACTACTGTTTGGGGGAGTTGTCAGCTGCAAGAGAAGAGGTAAGTGGGTGGAAAGTCATGTCCTGATGACTCAGTATTTTACTCCTATTGTCGATGTGGCTGTGGCTCCTGCACACATTCCTGCCAGAGCCACTGGCACTGCAAATGGCGAAACTCCTACCACCAGCCACCACTTAGCTGCCTGTGTCTGCTGGAACAGTTAGATGAGAGGAGACATGGAGAAATGGTGTGTGTGTGTGTGTGTGTGTGTGTGTTCATACGCAGATGTACACACGCTTTTGCAAGGACTCACACCAGCTGTATACCTGAATGACTCATTTAGAAAAACGTTTCAAAATATTTTGGAATACACAACTTCACTTTAGTCTGCTCCTTCCTTCCACATGAAAATAAACGCTCTTTTTTAAAATTATAGGCTGATAAAGGTTTGACTCTGGACCCAAACACTGATAAGTTACAATAATAAAGTTCACGAGTCTGTAAAAATATAAAATCTGATTTAAAAATAAATCAGAAGGGCTTCTGGTTCAGGGAAAGGGACAGAGCGCACCCACGTGTCTCCCCTCTCTTCTTAAGCCTTCAAGGTAGGAAGCAGATGCAATGAACTGGCACAGAAATCAGAGCAGAGGTAACACACCAGAGGTAAAGGAGTTCTTCCTAGAAGCCAGAGTTCACAAACACAAAGCACCTTGGAGTAATTATCAGAGTAGTTCATTAAAGAACTGCATTCAGAAAAGCATGGAAAACCATGACTTCCCACCTCTTGCCCAATAAGCTTGAGCCTTTTAGCCTCCACCCAAAGCCTGAGCTCTGTTTACTGAAAATGTGGGTTATCTGTATGAAGAAGAATCCAGCTAGGGGTTTTGATGCCAGAGAAAGCCTAAGAAACTCTAGATCTCAACTGTAGACAGGAAGAAGAAAAAATAAATCAAGAAGGCAGCTCTGCCCAGGACCATGCACAGAGGAAGTCTTCTCTAGCTTGACCTTTTTCCAGCCTGTCTCCCTGCTTGCTCCCATCCATCAGGCTGGAAGTATGCCTGCAAGAAGAAATGGTCCATTCATTGACCCAGAACCAGATCAGCTTGCCCAGTGTGGGGAGAGGTATGGCAGGGGAACAGATTCCCACACCCGCAGTGAAATCACTGACCAGCTGCCTGTTCCAACCTTGACTCTAACTAATAAATGTGAACACAACAAACAGACCACCATGGACCACCGGATGTTTGAGGAAAACCAAGAGCAAGAAAGAGAGGACATAAGATAAACAAATGAAATGAATAAGCCATGAAAAAAATAAAACAGAGATGATTCTGGGAATAAAAGAGTACTTTTAAAATTCTCTTCTCCATTCTCAGAGAGATCTACAACAGGTTATTTCATCCATAAAATGGGAGAAGATTGCAATGAAAAAGGAGTATAGTGGGATTGAATTCATCTCTCTTCACAGCTATTATTTTTTCTCACCTCACTTTAAATAAGGGAATGGGGCTTCCCTGGTGGCGCAGTGGTTGAGAGTCCGCCTGTCGATGCAGGGGACACGGGTTCGTGCCCCGGTCTGGGAGGATCCCACGTGCCGCGGAGTGGCTGGGCCCATGAGCCATGGCCGCTGAGCCTGCACATCCGGAGCCTGTGCTCCGCAATGGGAGAGGCCACAGCAGTGAGAGGCCCGCGTACCGCAAAAAAAAAAAATAAATAAATAATAAAATAAAATAAAATAAATAAGGGAATGCAAAGCAGTACTGGCAATGCAGATTTGAGGGATGACAGCATGAAATGGAAGTCTGCTGGTCCCAGTACAAAGAGTGATAGTAAAATGAAAATTGTAGTTTAGCGATGTGGTGAGGGGTAGAGAAAAAGAGAGAAAGGGATGTTGAGGGAGGTGATAACGTCTAGGCACTGGGGAGACTTGAAGACAGTAACAAAATGTTTGCCCCACAATATTCTGCACTCAGAGTGTACGCCTAATCAGCTACGAATAAGAATAAGTTCTTTCTAGGTATTGTGGAATGTAAAAGTAGGGTTTCAGGAAAATGTAGAATACAAACAACCACTTCTTAGAAATTAAAAATATAGTTACCAAAGTTGAAATTAAAATTTCAAACACAGACTTACCAATAAAATTGACATAACTGAAGATCTAATAGGTGGTGTCCCAAAGTGAAAGAGTATTCTAAATGTAGTGTAAAAAGAAAACAAAGATATAAAAATATGAGATAATCTCAAAGACATGGAAGAGCGAGATAGGGAATCCAATATATCAAAAAGGCCTTCAAGAAGGAGAGAAGAGAGACAATAAAAGGGAAGAAGAAAACCAAAACATAACAGAAGAAAATTTTGCCAAGCTGAAGAAAGATGAGACTTTAATTGAAAGGCCTTTTGAATATCTAAAGGACTAAACAAAAGAAACACTCACACCTAGAGACATGATAGAAAAGTTTCATCAGTCAGAGGATAAATAATAGTTTCCTAGAAGAAACAGTCAGGTGACCTCAAAGAAATGTCTCAGACTGACACCAGAATTTCTCATTAGCAGCAACAGATTCTAAACCACAGTTGGGCAATATCTTCAAAGTTCTAAGGGTGAAAGAATTTGAACCTAGAATTTGATATTCAATCAAACTGCTAGCAAATATGAAGGCAAGATTTTTGAACATATGAGAGGTCATAAAGTTTATAACCCTCATACCTATTCTGAAAAATTACTCAAGGATATCCTCCAGTCAAAAGAAAAGGGATCCAAGAAAGATTGATCCAAAGTAAATGACCTCTCTGCTTAGTAAATTCTTCTCTGAGAATTTTATTATTATTTTATTAAATATTATTATTTTATATAAATAAATACATTTTATAACTACAGAGTAGTAATTATTATAAATCTTGACAATCTTAAAGCAGTAATATAGCAAAAAAATTGGGAGGTCTAAGAAATAAACAAAGATGTAAGTAAGTAATCAATTTAAACACACATAGGTATATAAAGAAATTAAAATGTTTAAAAACTATAGCAGTTTCAAAAACATTTTAGAGATACATGTCATGGCTTGGAAAGACGGTCACAGCATGTTAAGTAAAAAAACAGCAAGTTGCAGATCAGATGATATATGATCCCAACTGTACAAAAATTAATTAGGGGCTTCCCTGGTGGCACAGTGGTTGAGAGTCCACCTGCCGATGCAGGGGACGCAGGTTCATGCCCCGATCTGGGAGGATCCCACATGCCGCGGAGCGGCTGGGCCCGTGAGCCATGGCCGCTGAGCCTGCGCGTCCGGAGCCTGTGCTCCGCAACGGGAGAGGCCACAACAGTGAGAGGCCCGCGTACCGAAAAAAAAAAAAAAAAAAATTAATTAGGTGTGTAAGTATGTGAAAATGCGTGGAAAATATCTGGAGACAATTTCATAACACTGTTCAGCAATGTTTATCTACTAAGGAGTGCTTTTGGAAAAGTAAGACAACACAGCTTTTGCTTTTTTTTTTTTTTTTTTCCCCTTTGTGGTACGCGGGCCTCTCACCACTGTGGCCTCTCCCATCACGGAGCACAGGCTCCGCGGCCATGGCTCACGGGCCCAGCCGCTCCGCAGCATGCGGGATCTTCCCAGACTGGGGCACGAACCTGTGTCCCTTGCATCGGCAGGCGGACCCCCAACCACTGCGCCACCAGGGGAGCCCTTGCTTCTTAATTTATAAACTTTTTCATCACTTTGATTTTTTTCAGCAAACCAGTATATACCACATAATTAAGAAAATAGTTAGAGAATATGATCTATTACTCCTAAACAAAGAACGTTCTTCACATTAGTATAAAAAGCCCTAAAACAGCGCGTGATTTAATTATTAGGTTAACATTAACATAGTGATTGGCAAAACAACATTTATCTCTAAATGGATAGCATTGATTGCACGCTATCAAGGGCCTTAACAATTTCATAAGTAACAAGCTACTCCATTTATTGTAAGAAAAAGTAAATTGTATCTGTAAAGTAATTATCTTCTTTGCAGATTATTTACACACTTTTTGTTCTATCACCTAAAATTCCTAGCTTAAATAGACACCCAGTGGTTGTTAGAGGTTGCAAGAGAATGTGTCTAATTCATTTGACATCGCTTTCCATAAGAGCCATAAATGATTTGAGGATCCTGTCTGCATCAAGGTAAACAATATATCTCTCTTCTACTAATGAGTTTAATCAAGAGATAAGACTATCTAGTGGGAATATCATGCCACAACTTCAATTTCTGAAAATCAAAACTTAGGGGCTGCCTGAAAAGAAAATGGCAGTATGTTGATTTCAAAATTTGTCTCGAACAAAACTAATTATAAAATTTTATGTCAAGCCTTATACAAGATGGCTGGTGGGGAGGAGGGTAGCAGGAATAGAATTAGTGATAGATCAGCTAAAAATGCCTCAAAAAGAAACTTAACCAAATAACCACAAGTTATTCTAACCACTCAACCATAATGAGTTATTCTATAAAATGCTCAGGACAAAAGGATTCCCTGCACTGACTCTGACAAATATCAGAATTCTCTACAGATTCTATTTGCTTAAGCTCACTTAGGTTATTGGCTATTAGTCATATGGTAAAAACTATAGCTTAAACTTTAAATGGTTATAAAAATCACTTTTTTTATATATAGCAGAGCAAAAAGTGAAAAAATATTTATCACAGTCAATTGTTATGTAAATAAAAATCTGGTTAACTAGGTCCCTTATACCATTTTAGGGACCATAAAAACAGCAACATAATGATGTGTGAGGCTTACAAGTTGGGTCTAAGAGAAATTTTAGAATATTTTCTACAGTATTTTGAGAAATGCAGCATTATTGTCTCAGGTGTAGAGTTGCTCAAGTAGAGTTGAAGGGCAACTTTCATTTGAAAGCATGGTTTTGATATTTGTTTTTTAAAAATGGAAGTTTCTTCACATTCTGGTAAAGATTTATGTATGAAAAAGAGCATCTAAAACATAAAAATTCACTCTGAAAAATATTATCAGGGAGAGATAATTTTGACACATAATACTATACTTCAAGCTTGTAGCACTTTTTAAACCTGAAAACAGAAACCAAAAGGATTTAGAAACCCTGTGGCCACCGGCTCTGCTCTGTGTCCAGTCATAAGAGAACTCTTCCAGGCAGACACCTTCCCCCAGAGAGAGGCAGTTCCACTGGAAAGGTGGAAAGAGCTTTAATCAGAAGGAAAAAAAACTAAAAGAAAATTACCTTTATTTTCTGTATTGGGGAAGAGTCTAAAATTCAGCTTCTAAAATCATTTCTTCTTTTAGAGATAACACAAGGAGTAGAGGATGGAAAAGGGTATCAGTGAGAATCAAGGCAACGGCCCCTCAGAATCCCAGAACAACTCAGCAGGATAAAGTAGTGCAGAGGGATAAAGTGGCTAAGATGTCAGAGAAACTGGTGGAAAATCTGTATAATAGGTTAAACTAACTGGCCCCCATCCTACTTATCAACATCAGGCTTCACATTTTTACTCTCTATCCCTATCCCCCAAATCCCTGTCAAAATACTTGAATTTTATTTTCTGGAGAAAGAGAATTAATAGTTTCATACTTTGGAATTCCAAGCATGATGGGGGTCGGGGAGGTCTAAGGACTGAAGACAAGCAAATTAATGAATCTACATTCTGATTAGGGGATCACTCTACCCTCACTTTCACTTCCATACAACAGGCAACTAGGCTTTCACTTCCTGAAAAGGAGATTGGAAAATTATAGACTTGGAGAAACTAATCAGTCCCAGAGAAATGCTTGTATTGAACCCCACTGAGTTTCACTCAGTGCGTTTTTGGTTCCTCGTGGTTAAAAATGAATGAATGGTCAAATATTTTGTGATAAACCTCCAAAATCAAGAGCAAGGGAAAAAGAAGTAAGGAGAGAAGGAGAGAGAGAGGGAGGAAGGGAGGGAGGAAGGAAGGAAATAAGGGAGGGAAGGGAGGAAGGGATGGAGGAAGGAAGGAGAAAAGAGATAATCCAGGGACCAGAAGAAAAGTGTTTTTAAAATACCTATAACTGTAATTATGTAGCATGATAGAGGTGCTAATTGTCACTACAATGGCAATCATATTACAATATATAAATATATCAATGTACACCTTAAGTTTACACAATGTCATATATCTAATATATTTCACTAAAAAAGAAAGTTAAATATAAAAATTAAAAAACTGAACTCAGAAAATACCTATAACTAATATTCTCAGGGAGATAAAAAGGTAACACAGTAACAATGAACCAAAATCTATATAAAATATATGTATATATTATAGCTTTTATATATTTCTAAAAGAAAGCTTTAGAAGACAAAGAGTAGCCCCTGGAAATTTAAAATAGTTCAGACATATTTTTTTTAATTTATTGGATGAATTGGAAGATAAGGTTGAAGAAATTTTTTAAAGTAACCCTTCCCCACAAAATTCCCAAAACCCAAAAGGGTCCACTGAGTGTGTACCCAGCACAGTGAATGAAAAGACCACATAATTATGAAATTACAGAACACTAGATATAAAAGAGCCACAACGCTTGGGTGAGAAAGGGGGCTGTGGTAAAAAAGACACATACAAAGAATGAGTGATAAGATTAGCATCAGACTACTCAATAGTAATAAGGATCTTTAGAAAACAACGGATAAATGTCTTCTAAATAATAAAGGAAAATTCCATACCCAGCTGAATCATCATTTAGATGGAAGAATAAGAAAAAAGATGTTTTCAGACATGCAAGGACTTTAAAAAATTTAACTAACATGTGTCCTTTCTTAGGAAGTTCCTCAAGGATTTGCCCCATAAATGAGGCAAGGAAATAAACCAAAAAAGAAGATGATGTAGGATTTCAATTTGAACCAAAGATGGAAGATGCTGTCAGGTATAACCCCAGGGGGAAAAATTGTGACTTTGTATTTGAGCATATTTGTGTAGGCATACTAGACAAATGTTGAAATATCTGGAAAAAATAAAGCTTAAAAACTGGGCAGTGGAAAATATGAAGTAATTATTAACCTCAAGAAAAATGAAAGATTTGTTCAAAAAGAAAAATGTGGTCATACTTCCCTATGTGGCTTAGTAATGTGCAATATTTACATATCACAGTAATGATTTAATCAGTACTTGTGATATAATTATATTGGGGGGAAGGAAGAAAGCAAAACTTGCGTTGATGAGGGATAGCTAAATTATTTTTCTCCTTGTGAGTCAACAGGAGATCAGTCAAGAAATATCTGCATAAACAGATAACTAATAAGGATCTATTGTGCACAGGGAACTCTACTCAATACTCTGTAATGACCTGTATGGGAAAATAATCAAAAAAGAGTGGATATATGTATAATTGATTCACTTTGCAGAAGCTAACACGATATTGCAAATCAACTATACTCCAATAAAAATTTTTTTAAAAAGAAGAAATATCTGCATAAGCAACATGGATAGATGTAGAGATTATCATACTAAGCTAAGTACGTCAGAAAAAGAAAGACAAATACTATATGATATCACTTATATGTGGAATCTAAAATATGACACAAATGAACGTACCTACAAAACAGAAACAGCACATAGATATACAGAAGACTTGTGGTTGCCAAGGGGTAGGGTGGTGAGGGAGGGAAGGATTGGGAGTTTGGGATTAGCAGATGAAAACTATTATATATAAAATGGATAAACAACAAGGTCCTGGGACTTCCCTGGTGGTGCAGTGGTTAATAATCTGCCTGCCAATGCAGGGGACATGGGTTCAAGCCCTGGCTGGGGAAGATCCCACATGCTGCGGAGCAGCTAAGCCCATGTGCCACAACTACTGAGCCTGTGCTCTAGAGCCTGCGAGCCACAACTACTGAGCCCACGTGCCACAATTACTGAAGCCCTTGCACCTAGAGCCCGTGCTCCGCAACGAGAAGCCACCACAACAAGAAGCCGGCGCACCACAACAAAAAGTAGCCCCTGCTCTCTACAACTAGAGAAAGCCCGCGCACAACAATGAAGACCCAATGCAGCCAAAGGGGTGGGATAGGGAGGGTGGGAGGAAGGGAGACGCAAGAGGGAAGAGATATGGGGACATATGTGTATGTATAACTGATTCACCTTGTTATAAAGCAGAAACTAACACACCATTGTAAAGCAGTTATACTCCAATAAAGATGTTTAAAAAAATAAATAATAAAATAAATGTATAAAAAACAAAACAAAACAAGGTCCTACTGTATAACACAGGGAACTATATTCAATATCCTTTGACAAACCATAATGGAAGTGAATATGAAAAAGAATATATATATATATATATATATATATATATATATATATATATATAACTGAATCACTGCTGTACAGTAGAAATTAACATAACATTGTAAATCAACCAAACTTCAATAAAATTTTTTTAAAAAGATATATCTGCATAAGCGCATAATTTCTACGTTACTGTAGCTGTTGAAACCAGGGAAATGGCAAGCCAAGCGGAAATTTTTTTCTGAGGTGTGTTTCTTGAGATGATTGTTATCTATCACAAACCTTATTATGGTACCAGACCTTTATAACTAAGTATATGTATTGTCTCAATTAATCTTTCCAACCCCTTCTATCCTTATGAGATGTATACTAGTAGAGAAGTTTTGAGAGACTAATTCAACCAAGAATAAGCAGCTGGGCCTCCCTGGTGGCGCAGTGGTTGAGAGTCCGCCTGCCGATGCAGGGGATACGGGTTCGTGCCCCGGTCTGGGAGGATCCCATATGCCGCGGAGCGGCTGGGCCCGTGAGCTATGGCCGCTGGGCCTGCGCATCCGGAGCCTGTGCTCCGCAACGGGAGAGGCCACAACAGTGAGAGGCCCGCATACCGCAAAAAGAAAAAAAAAAAAAAAAAAAAAAAAAAAAAAGAATAAGCAGCTAATTAGTAGCAAAGCTAGCCTTTAAACCAGAATCTGTCGAACCAAGTTTGAGTGCTTCACCAGTGCTCAACCAGCTTCAGACAGGCTGCTTCTGACCACCTCTGAAAGGACTGTGGTAAAAGCTTTGCCCAAAGTCTCTGCTCAAATCTATGAACCATTTGTCCAGATCCATTTCAGTAGTTTTCCCCAGTCATGTGACATTGTGATGGCAGAACTCATCAATAACACAGCTAAACAGTAAAATTATCTTTGCTCATTTTTTTTCTGCTTAGGGGTAGAAAAAGATCTCTGCACATCTTCTCTTGCAGAAAATCAAAAATTATCATGTGCCTTCATTTAGAATAGTCATTTAAAATCATGTCCTTTACTTTCTAATAATAAATCCTTATGGCCTGGAAGAGTCTCCTGGGTAAAACTTTACTGGTGAAGAAGACAATAAATTTACATTAGTAGCTGCTTTTGAGTATGTAAGCTGCAGAATTTTTATTTATAAGAAATGTTGAGTGCTTTGTCTCAAACATTGAGTGGACTATTTCAGTTTCTGGCATTAAAATGTTCTTTGCTTTTTCCTTTGCTTATTTTAGGTTTCTTTTCTTCTACTTTAGTTTTGGTTTTGGTTTGCCAAGGAAAGAAAACTCAATCACTATTTCATTCCTTGCTGGATTGCTATAGTACAAGATTCTATTTGAAAAGGAATTAGATCAACTAGGAGCCCTACATCACACCAGAGGATACGTGCTGAAGGTTGTGATCACACCAAAGCAGGTGGGAGGATATCAGAGCAGAAAATTCATTTCAGGAGGCTCTGGGTGGATATGGTATGGGCTGAGGTAACCCACTTCGGTTTCAAGCAACCACAGACATTCTGCTGTTGGAGTCTCTTGAAGGGCCTTTGGACTCTGGATAAGGTTACACAAAATGCAGGTCTTCCAAACATACTTCTGGGCAGATTTCAAAGCGTCCATGAAGAACCCGACTTCAGAGACTTCCGTGAAGCAGCAGAGCTCCTGGGAGATGCAAGCTCTTGACCCTAATTATAAAGGACAGGCAGCATGCTTGGGATCCCACTCCCCTTTCACCATCCCCTACCCACTCAGCAGCTACACTCCTGCCTCACCTGCACCATTTTTATTCATTAGAATCCCTGGTCCCTCTCTTGTTTCATCTACAGAACTACTGCCCTGTTACATTCAAATCTCTGCCAGCTCCCCATGCAGCTGAACTGACTGAAGAGAAACACACAACCACACCTTCATGACCCAAACGTCAAGTGGGCCTGTCATGTAGCCCAACAACCTTACTCTTCTGCCCTGATTCATCCACTCTCCCTCTCATCTCTCCTGTTTTCAATTCCTTTCCTCCCAATTTCTCATGAACTCACTCCAATTAGGCCTTCACCACAACTACTCTATAAAACTGCTCTTGACAAGGTCACCAGTGACCTCCAAGTCTCTGACTACAATGACCAGCTATCAATTCTCAGTGTACTTGACTTAAGAGTAACAGCTGATACAACTGATCATTTTTCCTGTATTTTCTTCATTTGTCTTTCAAGATGCCACAGTGAGGACCCCATTTCCATCTCCTTTGACAGGTCCTCCTCTTCACTCTGACATAATGTCTGAGTGTCCCAAGGCTCAGCCTTTGGTCTCCTTTTTTTTTTTCAACCTTGTTAAAATAAACTTTCTTTCAACCTTGATGAATCTAGGCAACTAGTGGTAACTAAAACTATCAGAATGAAGGGTTGACAGGAAACGATAACAGATAGACTGTTAACCCTGGAATCACTGATTAATCTTAACATCTCTAAAAGTGGTGTTTCCAGATCTTATCACATCCTGATGCAGTTCCACAGTGTTCTTACCAACTATATTGAACAGGAATGTAATCAAACCTTAAAATCTAATTAACAGGTAACAATAAAGAAAGAGAGGAGAGGAGATTATGCTAAATGTCATCAGAAAGATTCAATTGGCCACCTCCAAACTGTAGAATATTTTACAGGGTATATTTCCTGTTTCTTCAGTAAACAAATGGAAAGAGAAAATAAATGGGAGGGTCACACCAACCAAATGCATGGTTTGGACGTTGTTTGGATCCTGATTGGAACAAATCAACTGTAAATAGACATTTTGAATGGAATGGCTGGGGAAAACTAGGAAATTGATATTTAAAAATTATCATTTATTTGCCTGTTAAATATAGTTATGATATGGGGCTCTATTTTTAACAGTCCTTCTCTAGTAGAGATATACACTAAGGTATTAATATTTATGGGTGCAAAAATATAGTGTCTGAAGTTTTCTTTAAAATACACATACATACACAAGTGTTTTGGAGGGAACTGTACCATTTTTCCACTTCTTTTTCAGATGTTTGAAAATTTCTAGATGTGAAGAAAAACTGGCATAATCTAACAATAGAGTAGATATATAAGATAAAGAAAAAGGAATATGAAAACACCAATCTCCTTCTCTTTTTTCTTATACTCACTTCCTTGGTGATTTCAATCATCTCTATGCTGGGATCGCATGATGTTATATCAAGTCCAGACCCACTTCCAAATCCCAGGACATCTCTGCTCGGATTGTCTGAAAGTATTTCAAAACTGAACTGATTTCCGCCCCCCCCAGAAAACACTACTGGTAGACTTCTCCATATCCGTTGCTGACAAGTCCACCTTCTAATTATTCAGGCCAAAATAACTGGAGCCATCCTTGACACTGTTCTTTCTCTCACACTCTACACCCAGCCCATGAGGAAAGTCCTGTCAGCTCCTCCTTAAGAAATATTCAAGGTGTGACCACCCCTCACTGCCACTCTTACCACCCTTGCCAGAGCCACCATCAGTCCTTATTCCTCACCTACTTACTGTCGTAGTCTCTCAACTGCTCTCCCTGACTCGACCCTTGGTCCTCTTTGGGGCTCTTCTCAAACCAGCAAGCCACAGTGAACCCCTGTAATGTAAGTCATATGTCCCTCAAAATCCTGCATGAGACCCCATTTCCCTCCAAATAAAAGCCAAAATCTTAGTTGCTACAGGGACTCACATGAGCCCCCATTCCTCCCCTCTCAGGCCACGTCTTCTCCTAACTCGCTCCTGCCTCCTTATGCTCTTGTCCTCCTTCCTGTTCCTAGAATGTTCCAGAACTGATCTTGTGCCGAGGACTCTGCACTCGCTGGGCCCTTTGCCTGGAATGCTGTTCCCTCCACATGACTAACCAACTCTCTCACCTCCTCCTTGAAGTGTTGCACAAATGCTCTCTCCGAGAGTTTTATTCTGACCCACCCCCTCCCCCTTCCCCACTCCGGCTCCCCTGTCTCCCTCTCTCCTTTTCCTTTGTTCACTGTCATAGTGAGTGTTGATTGAGAAAATGTATCATAACCAAAAAATACTGAGATCAGTAATGTGTAGACTGAATTTGTATTTTATTGATCATGCAACAGTCAACAAATAGTTAATAAGTGCTTACTATGTTCCAGGTACTGTTCTAGAAACTGAAGATAATAACAGAAAATAAAATGGATAAAAAAAAAACTCTTCTCACAGAACTTAAAATCTACTGGCTCCATGGGTCTATAAATACTTGAGAACATAGTCCATACATGTGTAAGACATATTATTCAATGTTTTGTGCTCATATGGAGTAGTGGACCTCTTATATTAATACATCTGTTCTCATCAGGGACAATTATTATCTCTGACAAGGGAAAACTTAGATCTGGGGGATCAAAAAATCTTGGCTATAACAACGGTCTGTGGTCTTCCAAAGCTGTAGGTACCTGATAAAGTCCTATTCTGTAGTATCTGGTAGTCCTCTAAATTAAATTACATTAAATTTTTCTACTTGGGGTAGCAATAATGAACAAAAAGGTTGAGGTGCACTGTGATAAGGCAGTAGGCCTCCTGGGTTTGCGGGTATCTGATTCACCGCCCGTGCTCCAGGAATCCCCCCAGCCCAGCTTTGCAACCTCTGAGGGTTGCAGGTCCCTCAAAAGCTGGTACCTAGACAGGAGCCACAGATGACACAGCACTGGCCATGAATCTTCTGAGACATGTTGGAATATAGAGACTGAGAAAAGATGATTAGTGGGGTGGGGAGACATGAGAAAAGAGGCTGTGACTATTTAGCAGAAGAAACATTAAAAAAAAAAAACTCATGAGAAAAATCAGCATTTGAGTTTGCATTTGTTCATGAGTAGAAAAAGATGTGTGCCACACCAGTGATTCCTAACAATGAAGAGTTTACAGTTTCACAGATGACTAAGTGATCTTTCACTATGGTTGATTAATGGGATGATTCAAACAAAGATGGAAGAACAAGCCAAGCGCTACCCCTGAAAATGTGTGGGTTGAAGAGGGCATTTCCTGTTGAACATTTCTGTCCCAAGATGACCAGTTCATACATTGGGGAATGTTTGCATTTATATACTTAGGTGAGTGGTTCTGGAGCCCCAGAGAGATGCCAGTCCTGGTCCCCAATTCCTCCTCACTCTCTTCTCCACTCCACACCACTCTCCTTGCTAATGGCAGTGCTCCCTGCAGATGTGTGGAATTTCTCTAACCACACACACACACACACACACACACACACACTCTCACACACGAGCAGTTGCAGAAACTTTGTCTCCTCCAGTGGAAGAAGTAGAACTCCACTTCAAATTCATCATCTTTGAATCTCAAATAGGGGCAAAAGCAGAAGTAATGTAAAAACTAAAAACTTCAGGTCATTGAAGCTGTTGGCTCTCAATTGGCACTGATGCTGGGTCCTGGGTCTCAGCATCTGAGGACTCAGCATCATCAGCCCTCTGAAGACAAGTATGTAATATTTGTCCACTACTTGTGCTCAGAACACATTCCCTCACATACAGAAAATCTTCCTTCAAGAACTATTCTCAGAGTTAAATGTGAGTGTGTGTATTTTGATCTACTGCACACACTTTAAAAATATGCATACAGTACAATCACATGAGTACAGAATCCCAACAGTTAAATAATTTGAACAGCCAGAATTTCTCACCAGACCATAAAACAATCATCAATGCTCATGATGACCAGCTGCAACGTCTTGAAATGTTGCAACATCCTGAATGACAAAATGAAGCAGCGTAATGCAAGGGCTTTGAAGGTACATCATTAGGAACCAGACTTCCCAGAGCTCTACCACTTCTTAGCTCATGCCATTTGGGAAAGCTGCTTTCATCTTGATGCCTCTGTTTCTTTTCTCTGTAACACAGCCACAATGATAGTACCTAACTCATAGGAATATTGTGATGATACTTCACCCAATGCTTGATAATAAAACACTCAAAAAGTAGCAGATTTTTTTCAATATGGCTTTCATGTGAATTTTGTTTTTTCATGTTCTGATTCTTTTTTAAAATGATCTATCTGTGATATATGTTGATGTTCAGCATATAAATGAATATTCAAGTCAGAATATTCATTAAAGAGAATGTCTAACTCTCCAATTATGATATGAAGATAACTTGCAGTAGAGACTGCTATTTGTCTACCAAATATCCATTCAACTCTTATTATTACTAATAGAACTCAGATTTTATTCCAGGTACAACGTACATAGCTTAAAGACTATATTTCCCAGTGTCTCTTGCAGCCAGATGGAGCCTAAGTTCCGACCAATGAGATATAAGAGGAAGTGCTGAGTAAGACTTCCGGCAAGGCTCCTTAAAGGAAGCTTTTTCAGCAAAGTGTAATACTACTGACTTTTCCCTCTTCCAATTTTCTGTGGTCTATAATGCAGCTATGATGGCTGAATCTCCAGTAGCCACACTGGACCAAGAGTTGACCTTGAGAATGGAAGCCTTGGGCTAGTCTAGGAAACAGAAACTCAGAAAGAGCTTGGGTCATTTTGACTGTGGAGCTGCCATACTACTGGTAAAGAAGTACAGATTTATCTTATGTGAGAGAAAAATAAGTTTGTATATTAGGCCACTATTACTTGGGGGTTTTCTGCTACAAGTGGCTGATTCTAATCCTAAAAAAAGAAGTTATATTTGAAATAGGATTTCTTCTAAAATAGGTACAATTTCTTACCCCTATATTCTTTCCAATTTCATGTAAATATTTGTATGTACAAATACTTTAAGCTTGTAGGATAGCTTAAAGCATTTAAATGTAGCCAAAATGTAGTTAATATTAACTCAGAAAAATTGGCAGGAGCTGATATAACTCAGGAATTTTTTTTTCTTAATTGTAATAACATGTAAAAACAAAACAAAACAAAAGCAAAGAACAATCAAATCTCAATTAGTTTTGATTATGCAGACCCTCTTGATGATGTCTATGTCTTAAGGCAGGAGAAGGGGGAGTAGACACTATTTTGCTTTTTTAAAAAAAATCTAATAGTGATAAAATGGTACAACTTTTTGAAACTGTGTAATCATTTATTTTAGCCTATTTTAAGAATTTCACACAGGAAAGTATCCTAGAATGCAAGTTATTTCCCTAATACTAAACTTTATTAACCTCTCTGTCCATCAGTTTCCTATTCTATAAAATGGGAACAATAAAAGCAATCAGCTGAGTTAATATCGGTTAAATGCTTAGAACAGTGCTTGACACCTAGTTAGCTACTATTTGTAACAGATAAATCACTAAATTCAGCTCCACTTCTTCTTCTTCAGGTGGAAAATGGACAAACCATAATAACTGCATTCACATTCCCCATGTGACAGCTAGCACACTGAAAGAAGTTCTTTGAAAGCAGGATTTTGTCACTTTTGCTCTCTAGTGTATTCCCACACATAGAACATGTAGGAGGAACTCATTAAATCACTGTAAAATGAATGAAACTGTGCTCTTATTATAGAAGACTCTCTAAGAGCCTAAGGTATAACCTGTTTCTAGTTAATTATTCCACTCCACTTCATTGGATTATTCATTTATCTTTTTACAATGTGTTTATATTCTACCTAAAAATCAAATCCAAAGTTTTGGATAAGAGAAATGATCTCTGAACTGTGTATCATTTTTCTCTATTACCTTTTTGCCATGTGATGCCTCTTTCCTTTTCATGTATTTGATGTAAAGTATTATACCTCCTTTTTTATTGTGGTAAAATATACATAACATAAAATTTACCATTTTGACATTTAAGTGCCATTAAGGACATTGCTGTGCAACCATCACCACTATCCATCCATACCTCTTTTTTTTAAAATGTAGCTTCTAAGCTATATTAAATTCCATTTACTAAACATAAACAAGACAAATCAGAAAGTGATTAACGAGGCTAATAATAACCATGTTCCTGTTCTGACAGTTATTTTTCCACTAAAGATTCAGTCAAAGTGATCTGCTATTAAGAAGGAAAATTAAAAGATATTTAAGTAGATCTCTCTGATTTCATGAGATTGTGAGTCATGTGTTTTGATACAGTTATTAGACACTAATTGACTATTTGATATATATCTACATATTTGTCAACCTTTTAAATTTGAAATCTTTCTTAATCAGCCTCAGTGGAGCCTTCCACTCTCACAGACCCACTATAAAGGTAGCATTCTTCTGGATCATAGTTTGGGGAATTTCAGATCTACTCAAGGAGGGGTAGTATTTTTTTTCAGTTTATATTTCTGAATTGTGCACAGCAATAAAGAAAAAACAAAACTGATTATATCCCATTTCTGCCTTATTGATACAAGAAGAAAAACACTGCCAGATACAACTTAAATGCATGCTTAAGGCCATGGCTTAAGACCTTGATTTCTCAAATTCATAGCATTTATCCACTAATTTTCAAGGATGGCTTTCAAATGCCCTAAGCAAATTTAGGCAAACACCTTGACCAGGTAAAAAGAACCAAATGTTATTACGTGATATGCTATTCTATGAAGAGACACTTTTAACACCCTCCAGAGAAAAACTACCCACCATTTTACTAGATTTCATATTTATGAAATGGTCACACGATAAACACATGCTATACTACAAAGAGAAACTTCAATTCCCTCTAGAGATGGGCACTGCCACCATTTTATTAAATTTTATTTAGCAATCACACTTCTAATTTTTCATATTATTGTGTTAGGGGCTCTGCTAGGTGCAACTAGGTGAAAAAATCTAGACCAAAAAGACAAGGCCATTTGTTTTTTTGAACTAAATTGTGGTGAATTTGACTCAATAATTTTTAAGCAGAAATTAGATTTTAACACGTCAAGCAATTTACTTACGAGGGAGAATGTTCGTAAGTGAAGTACCCATTTGAAGTTGAGTAAACTGCATGGAACAGTTTAGTAACCAAGGCAACAAGAATTGAATCTCTAAGATTCCCTGGAACTAGAGGCGCCCAACAAGAACAGCTAATTTTGTCACTTATCCTTTTGAAGAAGATGAACTAACACCAAGCTGCTTGTGGTGACTCAGGTGAGCTTAAAAATTAAATATAAACAACCCCAAGGTTGTATCAACCTTACTATTAATGTTAGAATACCACAAGCAGTAAAAGGACCTTACCACAGCACTTTTTCTAGTTCCCCACCCTCTGTGCAACAGCAGGGTGTAGAATGGGCATCTATTTACCTAATGACTATTACCACTTTCAGCTAGGAATCACCTTAAGAGAACAGTCACACTGCCTCCTCTAGGAAATAACGTATTTGAGTTAGAGAAAAAGAATATATTTCTATATTATACCTAGCTTAATACTAATACTTTCCAACCTGCTTCACTGTTTAAGCACTTGCTAGAGGCAGTGGATTTATTTTCACACTAGCAAGAAAAATGTTTAACATGAGTATTTGAGACCTGGGGGTTGGGGGGAAGTGAGGAGAGAAAAGTCATAATTGTGGCCCAAATAAACAGTCAGTTTAGACTGTAATCTAACATAAAGACTACAGTGTAAACCTGTTGATGTGAGCTCTCTGGTTCCTGTGAAAGCAATAACAGTGTGGTGGTATGAAACAAATTTCAAATCTATTGATTGAGATTTCTCTAGAAATTACTGGTTTTACAGAGTTGTATAGGAAATACGTGAATTCTTTTAATTCTACTCCCCTACTCCTTCTGAGGTTCTCCTTGTTTTTGATGGCTCCGCCTACTTAGATCTCATTAGGACCAATACTGATTTTCTCTTCTTTTTGCAGTTCTCTGGTCTTCAATCCCCTAAAAAAAACTAACATCTTACATCACTGAGGTGTAACTTCCATTGGATAGCAGGGAAGTTGAAACTTCAGTTTGGCCATGTTGACGCTTAGGGCACACAGAGGCTAAGCCCACAGTGTGTCTAAATACACCCCTGTTAGGAATACATGGATTCCAGGGATCTAGACAGAGAATTGGTTAAGCCAAAAGATCAAGTGCACTCATCCCAAGAAGAAAGCCACATGTGTCTCAGAGAAGCCATACAGTTTCAGGGTCATTCTGAGAACGCAGCTATACTATAGTCAGTCCAAATGGTCATAATGCTAAGAAATCTCAATTTCTGAAGAAGCATATTTCAATAAAAATAAGAACATTTGTTTTGTCAAAGGAAGGATCACTTCACATAGCTGTATCTGTAGCAGGTTTTATATAAATGAAAGACACCCTTACTACAATTAAAATATGATTAATTTAATATAAACATATTTTGCACATATACAACTTGTAAGGAACAAGTTCGTGGCTTAAGCAAGTCAACCTAGATTGTCAAAATACTTTTCCTTTGACAAAGTTCCCTGGACAAAAAGAGACACCCAGCCATCAAGAGACACCTATTCATCTTTCCATTTAAAAGAAGACATCCAACCATAGTAAAAATGAATCATCCAGCAACAAATCTACCATCAGAGAAATAAGGAGTACAGTTTAAGAGCTCTTGCTGTGTTTTAGACCCTGGTTGATTTAGTTCATCTATATACATCTGACAAGGCACTCTGGACCATGGACTGATTATACTGTGATGGCAAATTCAATCCAAGATTACACTGATTAAGCTAGTCTGAAGTTTCAGAAAGGAAGTAGAAGTTGAGGCGTCCCTTTAGGGGAAAAAAATGAGTATAGAAGTGAAACAGAGAGAGGGAGATGCAGGTATTCAAGCAGAAGAAAAATAAAATGAACAATTTGTGGAGGGGAGACCTGCAGGAGGAAAGGGTGAGGCAAGGAGATCAGATTGGAAAGTAGAAATCAAATACGATGGGAGAGACCGAGCTGGTGAACAGCTTTTCTACAAGGTCCTTCACAAGGGTCTGTCTGAAAAAGGTTAACCTAGGGTTTGGCGCCCTGAGGCATAGTCTAATTCTGCATTTTAGGCATCAAGGTACACTATCACTTATCTGTTAAAGCCATTGCTAAGTTAGACAGTCAAGTCCACTGCCAAATTTTTTATTGAATAGCTGTTTCCCCTAAAATTCATATTCACCCAGAACCTATGAATGTGATCTTATTCAAAAATAGTCTTTGTAGATTTAAGCAAGTAAGATGAGGTCATACTGGATTAGGGTGGTCCCTAAAGCCAATATGACTGGTGTCCTTATAAGGAGAAGGAAATTTAGATACAGACACACAAGGAGAACATGCTGTGACAACAGAGGGGCAGAGATTGGAGAGATGTATCTGTAAGCAAAGGAATGCCAAGAGTTGCCAGCAGCCTCCAGAAGCTAGGAAGAGGCAAGGAAGGCTTCTCCTCTAGAGCTTCAGAGAGAGCATTGCCCTGTTAACACCTTGATTTCAGAGGTGCAGCCTCTAGAACTGTGAGACAATCAATTTCTATTGTTTTAAGCTACCCAGTTTGTGAAACCTTGTTATGGCAGCCATAGGAAACTAATACAGGGAGTGGAGCATTCTGAAGTGATGATTTACAGAAATTACTCTGGCAGTGATGAGTAGAAGGTGAAGGGAGGAGAGTCTGGAACCAAAAAAGACCAGTTAGGAGGATATTACAGTAATTTGGGCTTCGAAAACAATGAGGATGTGGACCAGGCTGGTGACAGTGGAATGAAAACAAAGCCAAAAATCTAGAGATGTTGAAGAGGAAGAACTGATGGTCCACAGTGAAGAAGAGCCAGACACAAAGACGATTCCAAAGTTAGGTCAGCAAGAAGGGTGGAGACTTCCCTGGTGGTGCAGTAGTTGAGAGTCCGCCTGCCGATGCAGGGGACACGGGTTCGTGCCCCGGTCCGGGAAGATCCCATATGTCATGGAGCAACTAAGCCCGTGTACCACAACTACTGAGCCTGAGCTCTACAGCCCGTGAGCCACAACTACTGAGCCCACGTGCCACAAGTACTGAGCCCACGCAGTCTAGGGCCCATGCTCCACAACATGAGAAGCCACCACAGTGAGAAGCACATGTACCGCAATGAAGAGGATTGACATATATACACTCATATGTATAAAATAGATAACTAATAAGAACCTGCTGTATAAAAAATTAAAAAAAAAAAAAAAAAAAAAAAAAAAAACGAGAAGGGTGGAGCCCCTGGCAGAAATGGAGAGGATTAGGAGAAACAAATGAGTTTGCCATAAGGGAGAGAAAGAGAAAACAGCTAGTTTGGTTTCATATATATCAGTAGATATGTGGGCAGTTGAAAGTGGGAACTGAAAATTTAGGTGTTGGGACCTACAGAAAGAAATCTGGAAATTGTGAGTCTAAAAGTAAACAGCTGAGGCTGAGGACACTAGCTTTTCAAGTTGGTTAAAAGCAGCAGGATCGCTCAGGGCCCAGGACTGAAGTATCTGGGGAGCGCTTTCAACAGATGGGAAAAGAGAGAAGGGAAGCCTGGTACATCCTTATCTTTCTCTCCTGGGAACAATTTTTCTGTCCTACGAATATTGAATGGTAATTCTACTGATTACCTCTTATCAGCACTAGTCTTTAAAAAATGTATCACGTCTCATGAACTTTTGCTTCTTATTTCTAAGATCAGTGGAATGTTATGAAATACATCTACACAAGACAGCCAAATCACATTATATATTCAGTTAATATAAATTAGGCAAAATTTATAACTTGTGAATAAATCCCTTATTTTATTTTTTTATTTTTTATTTTAGAATTGGGAAAAAAAATAACCAACCGTGTAAACTAATGGGCCATATCTATCACTCTACTTTAAAAGCTCTTAACAAATAGTCAACTTGGAAGGTCAAGAAAAGTCTTAACCATACTTCTGTAGGAGGCCGTTCAATAAATGGAATCGAAACAACTGTGCAGCCACCTGTAGAAAAACAACGTTGGAGTCGCACCTCATAGTGTAAACCAGGATGAATTCAAATGGATCAAAGATATAAATGCAAAAGAGGAAACTATTAAAGTACCAGATGAAACATTCTTTTGTTGGTTAAAAATTTTTATCAGGTAGTTGCCAGGTAGATGCATGGAACTGTTAAAGTTCTAAAACAACTTCAAAGCCAGAAGTTCAGTGGAGCACTTGGACAGGCAAAGGAGAGAATCTACAAGAGTAAATGATTAGCCAAGCCTCCACCAGGTGAGCCAAACATCCCTTTTAAAATCAAAAGCTCCTTATTTCTTCTGCCTTAAAAATACAAGTCCCTTTTATTTTTAAAACAATTGGTAATCGTTTCCTAGAACTGTCACACAAAGTATTAAATAGTGGGTGCCTTAAAAAACAGAAATGCATTGCCTCACCTTTCTGGAGGCTAGGAGTCTGAAATCAAGGTGTCAGTAGGGCCGTGCTCTCTCAGAGGCCTCTTGGGAAGGAGCTGTCCTTGCCTCGTCTGCCTTTGGTGTTTACTGGCGGTCCTTGGCATTCCTTAGCCTGGAGAAGCATCATTCCGATAACAGGGCCATCTTTCCTCTGTGAGCCTTCACATCATCTTCCCCCCCTGCGTGTCCATCTCTGAATCCAAATTTCCTCTTTTTAAAAAAATTAAGGCCCACTCTAATGATCTCACTTGAACTTGATTTCCTCTATAAAGACCCTATTTCCAAATAAGATCACATTCTGAGGTCCTAGGGGTTAGAATTTCAACACATCTTTTCAGGAGTATACAATTCAACCTATTTCAACACACTTCAATAGTATTACATCTGTTTAGCACATAAATAGATACAAAAAAAACTGACATTCTCCATGTCAAACTCCCCCCTGCCCCAGAAGTAGCACAGCCACAGGCCAACAACTCCCCAAGAGGAGGCTTGAGAACCCTGGGCCCCGCCCCACCCCAGACTCACGGAAACAGAGTCCCGAGGAGGGTGGGGCAAAGAAGCCCAGATGGGGCATTTTTCTCAAACACTCTCGAGATGAGAAAGGTATTTGAAAGGCTTAACAGCATCTGGGCCAACACGCTTCCATGGGGCTTCAAAGTTTCACATGAAAGAAAAATCAGGAAGTAGGTGCTTTCCTTGGATTTCAACCAGAGCTTCCAGAGGAGCAGTGAAAAGCCAGGCAGGGCTGACTTGGAAATGGAGTGCTCCAAAGAAAGCTCCCAGGGGGCTGCCACCATTCATGCGGGGGTAATTCTAACCCAGTCCTAAGGCTCTTATTATAGAAAAGTTGCAAAGTCTAAACCACAAATCTTACCCTTAAACATAGTATCTGTCGCCTCTCTGGGATGTCACCCATGCTTCCAAGTCACTTCCAAGTTATCTTTCATCACTGTGTCATGCTGAAACAGGCTGGAAAACTATGACAGCTTTAAAGTAAGGTCCACTGATCTGATTACAAGTTGGGAATCAGAGTACTGGGTAAGATTGCCAAGTCCCTGGAATCCACTGGAACCTCCCAGAATAAAATATGTTCCTTGAAGATGCCCCCAATTCCCAGACTGAGGTATTGTGCCCTCTTCTTGGTGCCTTGGCCATACCCATTTTAAGGTTTAAATTACACTCGCTAAGTGAAACAACCTTGCTGCTAGCCAAGTGAAGCCTGTTAAAGTCCTCAGAGCCCAAGTTCTGTACATGCCTCTGGATATTGCTCTGGCCCTCACAAAAGAAAGGTTGGAAATGAGTCTCATGAAGGCAGCTGCTAGAAGGATGTCATAACAGCAGGTAGATTCTGAAGGGAGGTGAAAAAGAGTAACACCACAACTTTAAAGATCCCTTCGACTTTATGGAAAAATTGAGTTCTATCAGGGCTCAGAGATTTCTTAAAAATCGTTAGTTTCCAAAGGCTTCTTTCATTCATTCATTTATTCATTCACTCAACAAGCATTTCCTGAGCTCGATCCATTGCTAACTTGTATGATGAGGATGAATATTAGAGTCCAGGAAGGTAATTACTGCATTCCTGGTGAACAGAGCGTCAGAAGCAGGCTTGAGCCCTGGAATGGCTAAGACAACCATGAAGTCTCAGAGATAACAGAGGAAGCTCCAGAGAAACCTGAGCTTGGGGTTGGTGGGGGGCATGCTCAGAAAAAGTGAACCTCTCCCCTCTCCCTGGGGCCAAACAGCAAGAAAGGAATCCACAGTAAAATGATGGGGAGTCGGGGGCTCAGAAGGAAGAGGGGACTCGTCTAGTATTGAGTACAGAGTGACTTAGGCAGGAAAGGAGAAGGAGGAAGGCCATCTAGTTTGCCACTGAAAGAATGAAGAAGTGGTTAAGGTAGTATGTTTCCCATGAGCTTGACTGTGAACATATGTCCCCTTTATTCTTCTTCCTGGGCCAGCAACTTCAGCACACTCATAACCCACCCAGATGTGCCTAGGGCTCAGTGAGACTGTCAAGCTTCTACTCTTCAGCCTTTAAAGGGCAGTGAAGAGCCCAGGGCTAGATATTTGTCCAAATATCCATTAAACAGAACTAGAACACAAACTTGAAGTATGAAATTGCCCTTGAGGTATATAAAATTATAGTGAATTTTGGAAAAGGCATAATTTTTAATAAATCAAATTAACGGTTTCCTGATGCCATTCAAGCTTCTGGGGGAAAAAATCAAATGTACTTGATTAACACTGAAAAATAAGAATCAGCCAATCAATGATGCAATTAAGTGTGATGCAGAAATTAAAAATATAACAACTTTGCAGTCATATGTTTTTTCCTTTTTGACCTTCAGATAATGATGTTACATTTGTTGACGAGTGTCACTGTGTATAGGATAATAATGAATTAAGATTTAACAATCTCTTTTAAAACTAACTCTCCATCCATGGATAGCTTATGTAAAGTGCTTCTTAAAGATTAACAAATTTTAGTACAAACAATAAAGAGAAAAATCCTTCTCTATAGCTAGATATCAAAAAGCAGATATGTAACACCTGTTATAAAAAAGCATCACTTGTCAGAGTGGTGTAGGTAGGTTTTATCATTCTCCTTGCTGCTACTGTTTTTAAATTGCAGAGGAGAAAAATTAATGTCGTGATGTGATCTTAAGCCAGGTCAGCTATAAGTACTTTACAGATGGGAACTTTATTATCATACTTGTATGATGTATTTTATCATAATGCTTTTCACTTCTTGAGTCTGAGTAGAGAGATATACAAGTCAAAAAATATGCCCTAGATAATTAAGAGAAAGGAAAATTCAACTTACAATCACCAACATTTGAAAATTCTGATAATACTCTGTTAGTGAAAACGTACTTCTCGAACTACTAGAATAGTCCAATGAACTGATTATTTTTATTAAAATTCATCATGCAAAATGAAGTCAACTGGGGGTTATAGTCCAAGATGGTGACATAGGAGACCTCTGAACTCAAAACTCCCACAGGCATACCAAATCTCCCCTACAAACAGAGTGATTTCCCCTAAAAGAAATCCAGAGACTAGCCGAATGATTCCTTCACTTCGGGCAAATGAGAAAATACCCTCATTGAAATGGGTAGGAAAGGCTGAGACACACTCTCACTGAAACTCCACCCCCAAACCCTGGCACAATGCCATAAAATCAGAAGGGAACTCACAACTCCCAGCTGCTACCTGGGAAGGGAAGGGTTTGGTCTCAACATCTAGTACCCCAGGAGTAGGCCCCCAAAGCACATTGCTCTGGAAGCCAACAGGGCTTACATCAACCACACCCATAATACCAGAGCAAGCAAATTGTTCTTAATGGACTCACTATCTTTCCAGGGTCCAGCACAAAAGAAGCAAACAGATACATGCATTTCCCAGTGTTTCCCTGAAAAAGGTCCATTTGCATACTTTAAAAGCTTCTACCTGAGAGTCAGGTTTCTAATTTAGCACAATCTAGGGACTGACTGATTCTCCCCAGAGACTGGGAAAGCAGGAGACACCATCTCTACATTCTCCCTGTAGGCTGCTCCAAATTGCCAATATCTCCCTGGAAGGAGCTTGTACACACGTTTGGTATCCTAGTTTTTGCAGCTGCCACCAAAGGAATACATCCCTTGATCACCTGGCTCTAGTGGCCAGCAAAGCTTGCACTTGCCAGCCCCACAGGTTTTTAACAAACAAACAAATGTTCTTAAGGGGCTATCCTGCCAAGCTTCAGCACAGAGGAAGCAAACAGAAAATCCCATCACCCAGTCTTCCCCTAAAAGGGATCTATTTGTATACTTTAAAAGCTGCTACCTTAGGGTCCAGCTACCAATCAGCCTGTATCTACATGCTCACTGAGATCCTCCGCTTTAGGATACTGACAGGTCTTGGCATACCCTCAACTATTGGGAGCCTCTAAGAACAAAGAATTCACCTTGGAAAATCACAAAGGTCTGAGAGACAACCAAGAGCTCAGGCTGGGCTGAACAGTAAGGTTCATCTCCAACATGAAACCACTCTGTCAAGACTGAAAGAGGTGGCTGTTTTATCTAAAGCACAGAAACCAATACAGAGAGTCAAGGAAAGTGAAAAGACAGAGGAATATGTTACAAACAAAAGTACAAGATAAAACCTGAGAAATAGACTTTAATGAAATGTAGATAAGTGATTTACCTAATAAAGGGTTGAAAGTAATGGTCACAAAGACGCTCACCAAGGTCAGAAGAACAAGGCATGAACAAAGTGAGAAATTCACTAAAGACATAGGAAATATAAGAAAGTATCAAACAGAAATTACAGTACTGAAGAATACAATAACTGCACTGAAAAGTTCAATAGAAGGGTTCAACATCAGCTAGATCAAGCAGAAGAAAGGACCAGCAATTCAAAAACAGGGTAGTGGAATTCATCCAATCAGAGGAGTGAAAAGGAAAAAGCATGAAAAAGAGCAAAGACAGCTTAAGGAACTTATATAAGGACAACATCAAGAAAACCAACAGTCACATCACAGTGGTCCCAGAAAAGGTCAGTACAAGAGAAACTGAAAAGAGTAGAAAGCTAAAGAAATAATAGCTGAAAACTTCCCTAACCTGGAGAAAGAAACAAACATCCAGATCCGGGATCCTCAGAGTTTCAAATAAGATGAACTCAAAGAGACCTACACCAAGACACATTAAAATTAAAGTGTCAAAAGTTAAAAACAAGGAGATAATCTTAAAAGCACCAAGAGAAAAACAACTTGTTACATACAAGGCTATCAATAGATAAGACTATCAGCAGTATTTCAGCAGAAACTTTCCAGGGCAAAAGGGAGTCACATCATATATTCAAAGTGATGAAGAGAAAAAAAAAAAAAAAAAAAACACCAACCAAGAATACCCTACCCAGCAAAGTTGTCCTTCAGAATTGAAGGAGAGATCAGCACTTTACCAGATAAGCAAAAGCTGAGGGAGTTCATCACCACTAGACTAGACTTAAAAGAAATGTTAAAGGTACTTCTTCAAGCTTAAATGAAAGGATGCTAATTGTAACAAAAAAACATATGAACATATAAATCTATAAAATAGGTAAACAACAAGGACCTACTGTATAGCACAGGGAACTATATTCAATATCTTATAATAACAATAATGGAAAAGAATCTGAAAAAGAATTTACACACATGCACACACAACTGAATCTCTTTACACCAGAAGCACTGTAAATCAACTATCCTTCAATAAAAAAGGAAAGTAAAAATCTCATTAATTAGGTAAATATAGAGTTAAATTCAGAATACTCTAATGTTGTAATGATGGTGGGTAATTAACTTATAGATCTAGCATGAAAAGTAGTAAAAATGTAAATTGTGACACCAAACATAAAACATGGAAGGAGAGTAAAATTATAGAGCTTTAGAAGTTATCAACTTAAAATAGACTTATAAATATAAGTTGTTGTATGTAAGCTTCATGGTAGCTACAAAGCAAAAACCTATAATAGATACACAAAAGATAATGAGAAAGGAATCTAGACATACCACTAAAGAAAGTCATCAAACCACAAAGGAAAAGAGCAAGAGAAGTAAAAAGAAACAGGGAAATTACAAACAGCCAGAAAAAAATCAACAAAATGGCAGTAAGTAAACACCTATCAATAATTACTTTAAATGTAAATGGACTAAATTCTCCAATGAAAAGACATAGAGTGAATAAATGGATCAGAAAACAAGATCCAACTCTATGCTACTTACAAGATACTCACTTTGGGTTTAAGGACACACACAGATAGAAAGTGAAAGAATGGAAAAAAGATACTCCATGCAAATGGAAACCAAAAGAAAGTGAGATAGCTATACTTATCTCAGACAAAATAGAATTCAAACAAAAGACTTTAATAAGAGACAAAAAAGTCATTATATAATGATAAAGGGGTCAATCCAGTAGAGGATATAATATTTGCAAATAATTATACACCCCAAATAGGAGCACCTAAACACATGAAACAAATATTAACAGACCTGAAGAGAGAAATAGACAGCAATACAACAATAGTAGGGAAATTCAATACCCCACTTTTAACAATGCGTAGATCACCCACACAGAAAATCAATAAGGGAAACATTGGACTTAAACTATATATTAGACCAGATGGACTTAACAGATTTTTCATCCAATAGCAGCAGAAAACACATTTTTCTCAAGCACACATGGACCATTCTCCAGGATAGATCATATGTTAGAACACAAAATAAGACAATAAATTTAAGAAGATTGAAATCATATAAAGTATCTTTTCCAACCACAGTGGTATGAAACTAGAAATCAAGTAGAAGAAGAAAACTTTAAAATTCACAAATATTTGGAAATTAAACAACATGCTATTGAAAAACAAATGGGTCAAAGAAAAATCAAAAAATACCTTGACACAGATGAAAACTGAAATAAAACACACCAAAACTTACAAAATGCAGCAAAGCAGTCTAACAAGGAAGTTTAAAGCTGCATTAAGAAAAAAGGAAAGCACTCATTACATTGAGAAAAAAAGGAGCTCAAATTAACAACCAATTTTACATCTAAGGAAATATAAAAGAAGAACAAAGTAAGCCAAAAACTAGTAGAAGGAAGTAAATAGCAAAGATTAGAGTGGAAATATGAAATCAAGATTAAAAAGACAACAGAATAGATCTTTGAAACTAAGAGCTGTGTTTTTGAAAAGATAAACAAAATAGACAAACCTTTAGCTAGATTTACCAAGAGAAAAAAAAAAAGATCGCGAATAAATAAAATCAGAACTGAAAGAGGAGACATTATAACTGATGCCACACAAATACAAAGGATCATAAGAAACTGCTATGAATCACTATATGCCAACAAATTGGACACAAGAAGAAATTGATAAATTCCTGGAACTACACAAGCTACCAAGGCTGAATCATGAAAACAGAAAATCCAAACAGACCATTACTAGTAAGGAAATCTAATCAGTAATCAAAAACATCCCAACAAAGACAAATCTAGGACCAGATTGCTTCACTGGTGGATTCTACCAAACACTTAAAGAAGAATTTCAAACTGTTCCAAAAAATAGAAGAGGAAACACTTCCAAAATCATTTTATAAATCCATCATTATCCTGATACCAAAACCAGACAAGGACACTACAAGGAAAGAAAATTACAGGTCAGTATCCCTGGTGAACATAGATGCAAAAATTCTCAACAAAATATTAGCAAGCCAAGTTCAACAATACATTAAACGAATCACACACCATGATCAAGTGAGATTTATTCTAAGGATTAAAAGATGGTTCAACATCCACAAATCAATCAACACACAACATTAACAAAATGAAGGATAAAAACCATATGATCATCTCAATAGATGTAGAAAAAGCATTTGCAAAATTCAACATCCATTCATGATAAAAAACTCTCAACAAAGTGGGTGTAGAGGAAACATACCTCAACATAATAAAGGGCATACGTAAAAAGCCCACAGCTAACATCATACTAAACAGTGAGAAATTGAAAGTTTTTCCTCTAAGATCAAGAACAAGACAAGAGTACCCTGTCTCACCACTCCTAATCAACATAGTACTGGGAGTCCTAACCACAGTAATTAGGCAAGAAAAAGAAAAAAAAAAGGTATCCAAATTGAAAAGGAAGAAGTAAAATTGTCTCTATTTGCAGATGACATGACATCACACGTAGAAAATCCTAAAGACTCCACCAAAAAACTATTAGAATAAATTCAGTAAAGTTGGCAGATACAAAAGCAATATGCAAAAAGCAGTTGCATTTCTATATACGAACAACAAACTATCAAAAAGACAAATGAATGAAATGATCCTATTTACAACTGCATTAAAAAGAATAAAATACCTAGGAATAAATTTAGCCAAGGAGGTGAAAGATCTGACCACTGAAAACTATAAGACATTGATGAAAGAAACTGAAGAAGGTACAAAGAAATAGAAAAATATTCTATGCTCATGGACTGCAAAAAATAATACTGTTAAACTGTCCATACTACCAAAAACAATCTGCAGGTTCAATGAAATTCCTATCAAAGTCTCAATAGCATTTTTTACAAAAACATTTTAAAAATCCTAAAATTTTATGGAACCACAAAAGATCCTAAATAGCCAAAGCAATCATGAGAAAGAAAAACAAAGCTGTAGGCATCAGTGTCACATTTCCTGATTTCAAACTATATTACAAAGCTATAGTAATCAAAACAGCATGGTACTGGCATTAAAAAAAAAAGTAGATCAAGGGAACAGAATAGAGAGCCCAGAAATTAACCCATGCATATACAGTCAACTAATATTTGACAAGAGAACCAAGAATACTCAATAGCAACAGGATAGTGTCTTCAAAATATGTTAGGAAAACTGGATATTCACATGCAAGAGAATGAAACTGGACCCCTATCTACACCACTCACACACATACACACACAAAATCAATTCAAAATGGATTAAGGACATGAATGTAAGACCTGAAACTATAAAACTCCTAGCAGAAAACATAGGGGAAAAGCTCCTTGACATCAATCTTGGCAATAGTTTTTTTTTTTTTGGATTTGACACCAAAAGCAAAGGCAACAAAAGCAAAAATAAACAAGTGAGACTTCATTAAGAAGTTTTTGCATAGCAAAGGAAACCATCAACAAAACAAAAAGGCAGCTTACCAAATGGGAGAAAATATTTGCAAATCATGTATCTGATAAAGGGTTAATATGAAGAGCACATATAGCAAAAAAAAAAAAAAAAAAAGAAAAAAAGCCTATGATTAAAAAATGGGCAGAGGAACTGAATATACATTTTTCCAAAGAAGATATACAAATGCCAATGGGTACATAAAAATATCCTCAACCAATCATCAGGGAAATACAAATCAAAACCACAATGAGATATCACCTCACACCTGTTAAGTTGGCTATCATCAAAAAGACAATGGATAATAACTGTTGGTGAGGGTGTGGAGAAAAGGGAATCCTGTATACTGTTGGTGAGATTGTAATCTTGTGCAACCACTGTGGAAAACAATAAAGAGTTCCCCCCCAATATAATGTAGAACTACCATAAGATCCAGCAATCCCATTTCTAGGTGTATATCCAAAGGAATTGAAAACAGGATATCAAAGAGATATCTGTAGTCCCATGTTCATTTCAGCATTATTTGAATAGCCAAGATATCCAAGATATGGAAATGAACTAAGTGACCATCAACAGATGAATGGATAAGGAAGGTCTGATAAATCTATATCTACATAGATATATAATGGAATATTATTCAGCTACAAGAAAGAAGGAAACCCTGCCATCTGTGGCAACATGGATGGACCTTGACGGTATTATGCTACGTGAAATAAGCCAGTCAGAAAAAGATTAATATTGCATGGTATCACTTATACATGGAATCTAAAAAAAAAAAAAAGTCAAATTCATAGAAAAGTATTTGCCAGGGTTTAGAGAATGGGACAAATAGGGAGAGGTTGGTTAGAGTATAAACTTTCAGCTATAACATGAAAAAGATCTGATGAGCTAATATAAAACATGGTGATTATAATTCAAAACACTGTATTGTATACTGGATTTGCTAAGAAAGTAGAACTTAAATGCTCTCATCAGAAAAAAAAAAAAGTAAATGTGTGAGGTGATGGATGTTTAATCAACTAGGTGTAGGGAAACCTTTTATAATGTCTAAGTATATCAAATTACCAGAATGTACACTTTAAATATAATTTTATTTGTCAATTATACTCCATTAATGCTGAAATTTTTAAAAATGAAGTCAATTCACAATCTCTGTTATATTGATAGCCATCTGAGGATATCCAAATGTTCTATGCAGGTTTTTGTATCATACAGCTAATTCCAGGTACTTCTACAACTGCTTTCTTACTGCCCTTCTTACTAATGATGTTTTCTATTCCCTCTATATTAAATTATTATTATTATTATTATTATTATTCTCAAACTGTGACCATATAAATGTAATATTATCTATATTAGATTTTCGGTGTGAACTATGTTTTTAATGACAGAGAGTATTTGGATACAAAAAAGCTTTTCAAAATGTGACTTTGTCAAATTTTCTGAGAAGCTTGACAATCATCTTCAAAGATGATTCCAGAAGACATTTTTTCTTCCCTCATTTTTCATCTTTTTAAAATCAATGACTCTTTTTATTCTGCTTGGTCAGACTACTAGGCTTTTGATTTACAACAGCTATATTCCAATAGCATATACATAATTTCATTTTTGCCTTAATAATTCTTTTTTTTTTTTAAATATCAAGTAACAAGATAGAGTTTGGTCCAAGGATTTTAGAATCATTCAGGTCTTTTAAACTAATATAATCAAGTTATAGAGTGGTTTTGCTACACATCACATTATCATAAATTTGTTTAGTTCTGGGTTTAACAATGGGATGGCTAAGCATGGACATAATATTTTCCTTCCCTTGATTTCCAGCTCCATTTTATTCCTAAATTCAGAAGGTTATTGCCATGAAATCTTCATCCACTGGTAATGTATTTGAACTTAGTTCTCATTGTTTCAAATGCCCTTCAAATTTTTATAATTGTAAAAATGTCATGATGGAAGTCTACTGATAAGTATGAAAAATATATACTTGACTTCAACAGTGTTCTAGAATTAGTATTACCAAAACTTCATTCAGGAAAATATATGCTTATAGGACAATAAAACTTAACAGTAACTAGAGTTGGCTCTCAGGGATATGACCCTTAGTTGTTCGTTTCTTTTTTCCTCTTCTCCCAAACTATTTTTTAAACAAAGGCAATAATAAATAGAAAGATAAAACCTATAACTACATTACATGTAAATTCCAATATTTGCTTATCATGGATCTGCTTCACATGGGAATGCTAAGGTAGGTAAGTGCTCATTAAAACTCCTAATTCCAAAGATGGCTGGGAATTTTTATTTGCCAGTTGGACTGAGCCTGAAATCTAAATATGCCTGTTAATCCCCATGTTTCCATGTAACCCAACCTCTGCTACCTAAATAGATACCCTCTACCAAGTTTGGATCACAACATTGCTGGCTCCTTATTCAAAGGACATGTTCATATGTTAAGAAATGCAAACACATGAACCAATATCTAAGGCCAGATATATGTTTTTCTTGGCCTATAATAGATCTCTAAAATGCAAGTACAAAATTCCACATTTATTTAGTTTAATAAAAAAAAGTCCCCTGCTTCATAGGTAATAATTAATTTAACCTATTAAAAGAAAGCACACAAGACAATCGCTGTCTAAATCCATTACTCATTTGATCTATAAGCCCAGAAAAAAAGATTTAACTTCCTCTTGCCTTGGTTCATCTACATTAGCTCCTGAATGGATATGATGGGGCATGGAGGAGGTCATTTTCTAGTCTTGTTTCCATAATAACTAGAGTTCTTCTCCCTGAACAACAAGAGCAACAGTCAAGTTTTACAGGAACACCAGTACTGAGAGTATCAACTGGAGGACCAAGTATCACTTCAGCCACTGTCATCTTTCTACAAGCTCCTCTCGGGGATGAGAACTTAATTTATTTTTCTATTGTATTACCTTTGTCCTAAAATATTAAGACTAGGCAGTTGAATGAATAAGTGGCATTCAGTAAAAAAAAAAAAAAAAAAAAAAAAATTATCTCTTTAGTCTATAAATACCTTAAAATAAAATCTTTTAAGGTAAAATTGATGATTCATAATTTAGGTGTTTTGGAGAAAAATCCTCAATATTAAAAATTTATAGGGCATAGATCACTTAGTGTTAAAAATTTCTGCCACTGTGAACATATAATATTAAATGCATTTATTACCTAGAGTCCATCCCCAATTTTTTGGTGAATATCGATGGGTTAAAAATAATGTCAGATTAAAGAGTTTAATCATCTAGATTTTGATTTCAAAACATTATATCCTAACTTCCAGGAGAATTACAGTGTATGGATACTGAAAAATTTTAACCAATTCTGATGTAACTTTGAAACCAATTAGATAACAAACTATTTTTTCCCACTGTTTCTCCCATGATACCGCAACCAGTTCATGAACAGTTACTGGCTCTGAAAAAAACAGTCGAGCTTAGTGTTCTTACCTGGCACCCTCTTTGCCCAGTTGATCATGTGGACCAGCTCCCTGTCTGCAAGGCTGGTCAGCAAGCCCATCATTGAAGCCTCACTGAAGGGTCTGGTAGGATCATACTCGGAATAGATAATGGGGGGCTCAGCCTCCAACAAGGCACTGATCATCTGATCGGCTGTCAGGGACAAGACGGGGCTGTTCTTCTTAGTGTGTTTAATCAAGAGTGGGCTTGGCCAAAGGTTGGCAGATCTCCTGTCTCCAGAGGGCTCCGCTTCGTTCCTCCCCTCCCCATCATCTCTCTGGCGCTTGTGCTTCAACATTCTCCCTCCTCTGCGGTCTTTCCGTATCCCTGAGAACACAGGGGGAAAAAAACAGTTTATTCTTTTTCTCATATAAACTTTCACACTAAAACCATCTTCAATGCTAACAGCCCTTTATTTTATTTGAGGAAAGAGTTTGGGGCACAGTTATGCTGGTAAGTGTTTAACAACCAGCTGTCCATGGGGGAAAAAAAAAGGCTTTGATTTGTAGCATTCACCAATTTCCATGGTGTAACTATTCCCATTTCCATGGCAAATTTCAAGCTAGTTGTCTGAGATTAAGCAGCATACAAAACTCCTGAAAAGTTAACAGTAAGCTTTTGTGAGCCAGTACAAGCTGGTCTAAAAAGCCACTGGGGTGCATGTGTGTGTGTGTGTGTGTGTGTGTGTAACAGCTGCTGTAAAAAGGACATGATAATAATTATTCTTGAAATATGGCTTATATCAAAGATTGCTTCTGCTATGAATATTCTTTCAACAGTAATTTAAAAAGGCATCTTTAAAAAAGCATTTAATAAACATCCTTATCATCCAACTACACCTCTTAATGGATGACACTAAAGAGGAATGATTTATCCAAAATGTATCTGACAGCCTCTGGATCCTACAGGTGTTCAGTCAGTCTTTCATTGCTACTAAACTGTACCTCACCACCTGAGGAACTGACCAACAACCCTCAACTTGTTTACTTGGTTCTAAGATTGACACAAATGTATTTCTATTTTCCTGATACAAAAGTTTTTAAATAGTTGAAAATAGTTTCCCCCCAAAGATTTACCAGCTGTGGTTTCCACTAACTAAATTATAGGGGGGGGGGGACTCCACTCTCTTTTGCAGAGACTCTGACTCTGAGGTTTGGCTCAGCATCTTAACCTGGAAAAGGCCAGGCTGTGGTGCTGAAATGTATCAGCAGAAACAAATATTTTAAAGGACAAAAATGATACTAGCTTCCATATTTTCAAAAACTGTAATCTTTCCAAAATATGGCAGATAGCAGCAGTTCTTAGATTTATATAAGAGAAATAATCATTTTGGTAAAAAGTTAATACTATTATTTTTAATATTAAAGACATGAGAAGTCAACATTCTTTATAACATATCACCTGTTCTCTTACTCGAAATGAATAACTAATGTCAGAACTTTGTTCTATTTTGTTTTAATTTGTCAAGGCATTTGAACAAATATGCGGTGGTGAATTTTTTATGTATAGCTTTTATTCTTGTAGGTCTAGATTAGATATGTTAGATAATACTAAAAATATAATGAAGCCACAACCCTTCCTATTTCTTCAGTATTAAAATAAGCATTTCCCAGAACTCTTAGAATAAGTAACAGTTGTAACGATTATTATCACTAACATGCACTGAGCACTCACCATGTGCTTAAGCACTTTAATATATACTTTACATGTGAGCATTTCACAACTAATTTAGTCCTCACAATATTCTTGTAAGGTAAATACTATAAAACTGCTGCTTTAGAAAGGTTAATGAACTTGTCTGAGACCATTCTCTATTAAGTATGACGCAAGATCCGAGCTCTGAAATGAAGTTTGTTTGTTTCTTCCAGTTAACAGAGTTTTAAAACTGTATCCAACAAAGTCGACAAATTTAAGGACACCTAGAAGTAAAATAGTAAAGAAGTAAAACGAGAAGAATCGTTGTATCTGACCAGTCGTTGTCCATAGTCAGACATTTCAACTCTTTCGTCGCTAGATGTGTTAACGAGAGTATAATATCTGAACTGAGGAAGGTGAGACTCAGCCTACTCTCAGCTCATCAGAGCACACCTGGAGTATCACACTCAGTGCTGGATGCTGCAGAGACAAGCAAAACAAATCTATTCAGAGGAACTAGGATGGTGAGGAGATGTGAAATCAGGTCACATGGAGAACCACTGAGGAACTGAAAGGGGTTAGCCTAGAGAAAAAAAGACTTTGAGGAAACATGAATGTCACCTTCACATGGGCTATACTATATAAAATGGCATTATGGTCTGAAGGTTTGTGTCCCCCCCAAAATTCATATGTTGAAATCTAATCCCCAATGTGATGGTATTCAGAGGTGGGGCTTTTGGGAGGTCATTAGGTCATGAGGGTAGAGCCTTCATGAATGGGATTAGTGCCCTTATAAGTAGAGGCCAGGGTGCCAGCTTGCTCTCTCCACCCTGTTAGGATATGAGAAGACAGCTGCCTACAAGCCAGGAAGCAAGCACTCATCAGACACCAGATGTGCTGTCAAGCTTGGACTTCCCAACCTCCCGAACTGTGAGGAATAAATGTTTGCTGTTTAATCTATGAAGTCTATGGTATTTCTGTTATAGCACCCCAAACTGACTAAGAGAGATGGGTTCAACTTGCTCTTTATGAGCCCAAAGGGTAAAATAGAAAAAAATATGTGGAAACTATGAGTAGTTAGAGCTCACTGCAAGGAATCAGTTTGTAGGAGTCAAAGCTGACAACAAAGATAGAATCTGCTGCCGCAGGAAAGGACGTGTTAGATCACTGGAGGTTTCCAAGAATAGGCTAGATGAAGACTTTACAGGGGTGTTACCAAAGGCATTCAATTACCCAGTATTTGCACTACGTGACCTTCAATATACTTTCCATCCTGAGATTGTAGGACTCTATGTTCTTCCATTTAGAATGTAAGACCAGTGGCCTTGGAATGAAAAACAGGAAAAGAAGATCAAAAGCAAAGAATTCCTACAGGTTCACATTTCTTAGGAAATTCTGAGGTCAGAATTTTGACAGGATGATTCTGACTGTTATTTACCTACTTTGGGTGGGAACTAGGGTGAAAAAAATGCATTGTTCTTCAATATTAAACAGAGTATAACGCAAATACTCTTTGTCCCCCTATTCTATAACTTTATAAAGAGATAGAGAATGTGGACAGATCTTATTGGAAAGCTGCAGCATTCCAATAAAATCTTTTAATCTTAGATCTACATGGAAAGATAAAAGCAAGTGACTTGAATAAAGAAGAAATGGTTTAAAGGTGATATTGTTTACACTAAGATGAAAGCAAGTTACCTGAGTAATCAAGTTATGACTATACACATGCATTTTACTTTTTAAAAATGAAGATGATGCTTTATGTTATAACTGTAATTTATCTTCATTTAAAAAGATTTCCAAAATAAAGACAAGTAGATAGAAGGTTAATGAAGCAAAACAAAACATAGTATTACCACCCACTTTAGAAGTTCCCAGCAATCATACAATCTGATCAGACAATCTGATCTCCAGAAGAAGAATTTTAAACTCAATTCAGGTTCTAGGAGTGACAGTTATAAAAAATTATTTACCAAAGTATTTGTTCTTTTCGTAAAAATTTGTTCAATACTTACAATGTATATTCACAGATGATGCAGTGGGAAACAAAGATCATGTTACCCTCCATCAAGTTTTCAGCTTGGAGGGAGAAAGCCATGAATCAAAAGTTATTCTGTTATTTGTGGAATGAATGCATGAACTGCCCAAAACACTATGGAAGGGAGGAGGAGGTGCTAATCGGAGGAGACAAAGAAGGCTTCTCGAGGAGACAAAGTTACATTTGAGCCAATGCATGAGATTTCCTTTCTTGGAGAAATTTCAAAGCTGACTACTCAAATGGTTTAGGTACAGCACTACTTAGAGCAGTGAGCTGAATCACCACACCACTTTGAGTCTCAAATATTTGACTCACGTTGTTGAACACAAGACAAAAATGTCCACAGGCTTGGAAGGCAGAATAGTAAAACACAACCAGAGAGATGGAGGAAAGAGCTAAATATTTATAAAATCATCAAATCATCAAATAGGGTAAGGTAGATTCAATTAGCACTAACAAATATTTTCTTAAATTTACCCCTCAATGTTCCATATTTTTCAAATGTCAAAGCCTCTATAAAATATACAAACAGAACAAAAATAGCAAGTTGTAGGTATTGTGTGGCAGACTGCATGTGATAGGATCCCAAGGCACAGCTCAATGAGGAAAGCAACCATTTCTACTTGTAAGCAGTAATTGTCATATAAGTAGTGACATATCGGTGTCACTACCAGTGATAATATTGCATATTTCATAGTAGTTAAAAAAAAATCAAACTGGATTGAGTGGAACAGGTGAAAAATGGCCCAACTTCTACTATCTTAACCTAGGTTAAATGAGAATTGCAGATCACAACCAATAAATACAGCCTGTGTCACTATGGAATATACAGCCAGTTCCTAATTATATGGAGTGGCACGCATAATTGAAATCCAAAGATAAATTTAAAAACTCATTCTGTGCTCCCTACCGAGAATTTTTCCAGACAACATAGATTGATAAGTATTTTTGCTTAAGCTCAATTTCCTTTGTCTAAATTATTTTAACTATTTTGGTATCTTAACAAAAGTTCACAAAGCAGGAGGGAAGAAAAACAATTAGCTTAGATCATGCAAATATTAAACAGGCAGCCTCTTGACAGTCAAGACGTTTATTTGTAACAAGTAGGACTTTGACTTGTAACGCCACATAAACAAGATGTATTGCCATTCAGTACCCCAAAATGTAATTTCCCAGAATGGTTGAGCACGATATTTAGCAGCGCAATTCAGATGTCAGGTAATGGATATGCTAGTGTACAAACGTTATTAGCTCTCAAGTTGTGTCACTGATTAGACAAGAGTTGTATCACAGCAAATTTCTCTACATTCCTTTTAAAATTTCATAAGCTTACAATAATTCAGTGATTACCCTCAGGCTCGAGAAACAAACTCTCTCTCATCAAGCAAGCCCACCACACAGGTGAAATGCCACCACTTTGAATTTTATGCCCTTGGGTTAAGCCTTCCCTAATACCCTGTCGCACTGTTGTAAGGATTTAGAAGCGGCGTATAGAACCTCTGCTTAGTAACACTCAATGTGAATTTGAGTGATTCTAATCCACTAGGAAGTGTTAATTTCAGGGCATTTATTAAACCAATAAGCACAGACCAATGTGAGAATGAGAACGAAAGGGAGAGAGATGATGCCCAGGGCACTCTCTAAGATCCCTCAGGAATCTCTCTAAGGCTGCCTGGGCTTGGGGAGGTCCATCAGTAGGGGCTGAGCCCTGGCAGGGAGAAAGGGGCTGGGGACATGTCCACTGCTTAAACAATTATGTCCTGGCCCTAAAATAAAAAGATCTGTCCTAATGCATCAAACTAGGAGTTTTGAAAGACTGCTTCTAATACTTGAGTTTATTTAATCATCCTTTTTTTTTAATTTTTTAAACTCTTTGGCTTGGTCATTATATCTTAGGAAAAATGAATATGCTATCTGAATATTCATTAAGTAATAGAATTCATTGGCTTATTTGCTTGTAATGCATTCTGCTTTTTAAATTTTCTTTTTCTGAAGTGATCTTTTTTCTTCTTAGTACCCTTTGCCTCTATAAAAAGCTGCTATAACTTCAGTAAAGTTATTTCTCCAATTTCCCAAGACTACTTTAATGTATTATTAAATATTTCAAACATTTGCATAATCACCTTTCTTTTGTTTCTCAATAATTCCACATTATTCATGAGGTATTAAAAACCCAGGCAGAGAAATACACTAAAAGCTTTTTAATTCAACATGTTGAAGAAAACAGGAGTGCTGATTAGTTAAGAATTAAATAAAGATAAGAACTAATGAAACTTGCACCAGAGAAACTTCCCTGCATCAATTCTAATGCTTTCCCTTCAAATACTAGAAATGAATCTTGTAAGGTAGGCACTGGTATAGTCCCCATTTAACAGAAAAAAAAGAAGTTTAGAATAACTATCATGACCAAGGTCACACCAAGAGCAGCACAGAGATTTCAACCCAGGTGAATTACGTAATTATAGATTATTATTAATATTATCATAGCCTCTAAGAGGATCATTGATGATGGTACATCAATGATCCACTTTGAGGTGATGAATTATCCAGTTCATTTAAAGCTACTTAATGCTCTTCCTCTCCCTCCTTTCACATCCAACAAATCACCCCAACCTGTATTTACTCACATATATCTTCCTTTACTCCCTTTCACTCTGTCTTTACTGTCACCATTGTGGTTCACACACTTCTCCCTTTTTGCCTAGATTGATGCAGCAGCTTCTAATTTGTCTCCCTGCCTACCTTCAATCTTCCTTCCAATCAAATCAACTGGCAATTGAAAAATCTCCAAGACACACCTATTTTATCCTGTTATGTATTGTCCATCTAAAGCTCTCAAAGACCTCCTTAGCTACAGCAGTTGTTTAACTGTGCTCTGAAGACTCTCGGCAATTCTAAGCAATAGGGGTACAATTAGGGCTTCTGGTTGCCCTGTTCCCCCCATTTGTCTAAAGCAGCTGTTTATATATATATATATATATATATATATGTATTTTGTACTGGGATTAGGGAAATAACTTATTTTTAAAAGAGTTTACTGGTTGTATTTTAAATTTAAAAAGCCACTAACCTACTGAATAAAATCCAACACTACACTGACTCACGAATTTCCACAAATAATCCCAAATTACTTTTCAAATCTATCTTTACAAATCCCCTCCACAAACCTTTACTTTTTTATGAAACAGGGTTGGCCTTGCCACTTTTTATAATACTTTCCAACGTCACCACCTTGTACAATTTCCACTCCTCTTATATTGGCCACCAAATCCCAAGTAAAATCTCATTTCCTCCATAGTCAATCTTGGACCCCACTCCAGTCTAGTGGCTCTACCTCCTTCATTCTTGTAGCTTTTATTTCATCTTATTCTTTTCTTGTGTCATTCATTGGATGACCATCATGTACTAATTTCTGTGTTTAATTACACCTGAGTTCACCCTCCCTGGCTATGGCCTCGAATTTCTCTCCAGGCAGGAAGTTGGAGCAACAGTAGGGCTCACCTCATCTACTTTCCCTTTCTCAAGAAACACTGCCCCACGCTGCCTGATATCCAAGGTTTAAAAACAGTTGTTCCATATATTATATCCATTTTTTAAAGATACTTCTGTTGGGAGGCAATAAGGTTAGAACTGGAAAGCAAAATAGATCTGCTATTATAGTTGGAAACATCATTATCTCCCTGCCAATAACTGATTACTTAAGTAAGCAGAAAATCAATATGAATGGAATTGACCTCAAAAATACTATCAATCAACTTAATCTAACTGATATTTATAGAAGACTCCATCAAATAACAGATGAATACACATTATTCTCGAGTTCCAATGGAACATTCACTGAGAAAGACCCCGTTCTGGGCCACAAAAAGACCCTTAACTGTTATAACTTTATCAACCAGAGTACAGTGTTTGTGTATAGCCCCTTTGGCCTTTAATGGTTATAAGAATCGTGAAACCACTCTTAGGTATGTTGGAATTAAATAATTAAGTAAATGAATGGCACATAATGGGAGCCAGGTTTCACATTGTTGCAGAAAGAAGTGACTTGTAAGTAAGAGAAGACTAGAATGATCCATGCTGTAATGGTAAGAATTGGAGACATCAGTGTGTATTCATGTTTAGCTTAAGACAGATACAGATGTTAAGCTGTATAAAAATATATAAATAAAAATATTTATAAATAGGTGTATATACATGGGCTAGTACAAACACATATATCTCCTTGCACTGTCACCTTAGAGGTCCTAGAAGTAACAATATCCCAGGAACAGAAAGTACATCTACTGCTCAGATCTTGGTTTCCAATAAGAGAACCATGACTCCACAGAAAAATGGCTGATTCTAGGACTGGGGAAGGACATATACAAGTTGAATCTGAACCATCTTGTAGTGACAGAACTAAAAGGAAGAATGTGCTCAAAAAGAAAATCGTTCAATGATGTGTATGTCAAAAGAATACAGGAGCCAACTCATAAAGCTCCCAGTGCCAAAGCTGGAACAACATGAGCAGCAAAATAAATAAGAACTGGATTATACCCCAAAACATAAATATCCATGAGTCCATACTGATATAAATAAGTGACTGAATAAATAAATTAACTGAGAATAGACAACTCCAACTAATTTATGTAAGTACTCCAGCCTTAAGGCATAACCCCCCCATTCCTTAAGTATGAGCTGCACATAAGCACTTCCTTCCAAAGCTAACTGTGTGAAAAAGGAGAAGAAAAGAATAACCTTACAATACAGAAACCTAACAAATCCTGCCTCAAGTAAGGTTGTCAAGGTCAACATCAACAGTGATAAGTCATATTGATTGATTATATGTATCCTTGATATGATGTGATGACAATGACACTTTACATTTCTGGTCTCCCTCCCAAAACTCATTAACCCAGTCTAACCATGAGAAAAACATCAGACAAATCCAAATTGAGAGACATTCCACCAAGTATCTGACCAGTAATCCTCAAAACTGGCAAGGTCATCAAAAACAAAGAAACTGTCACAATCAAGGGGAGCCTAAGACAACATGAATACTTAATATAATATATCCTGATGGGATCCCGGAACAGATGAAAAGTATTGGGTAATAGCTTAGGAAATCTGAACAATAACTGACTTCAGTTAATGGCAAAATATCAATATTGGTTCATTCATGGTGATGAAAGTACCATATAGTAGTATGAGATGTTACCCAAAGAGGAAACTGGGTGTGGGGCATCTGAGAACTCTCTGTACTATCCCGCCAATAGTTCTGTAAATGTAAAACTGATCTAAAATGAAAAATTTAGTTCTTAAAAGTCAAGGGCAAAACACTGAGCAAGAAGTGCTTTTATATAACATGAAAATTAATTTTATACTGCTTCTTGATTGTTTGGAATAACTAGTCACTGCCATTCAGGCCGCTATGTTGAAGGAGAACAGCTGAGTCATCCTACCCAAGAGCTTGCGTCAAAGTATAATTCTACATTCATGATTGCATTGTGTATGGAGAAGACCATGGAGTTAGTCAAGAGGAAAATTTAAGGCTGTCAGAAACACCGAATTATAAATTGAAACTACAAAGATTATATCTTTGCTGCTTAAAAAGTTTTCAGGATGTAGAATAAGCTTTGTAACTGGGCACATAAATTTAACCCTGTTGTAGCTTTTTATCTTTTCCTAAAATATAGAGAGAGCAGGAGATGGAGAGAGAGAGAGAGAGAGAGAGAGAGAGAGTTAGTTATGGTCAGTGTTTAACACAAGTTAAAATTATAAGCATCTCCTATTAAAGACAGACAACAATCACAACAAAATATCAAAGACTACTCAATTACAAACCACATGAAGGCAGAGATTACATCTGTCTTGTTTACCATTAGACGTAATTACCTACTAGACTTCAATAGATATGGCGGTGGAATACATAAATGAGTCGGTAGGACCTAGAATCATATTGAATATATTAATAACACAAGTTTCATATAGTAAAACATCTTGGAATTCCAGTTGTTGGAATTTTATTATAGCAGTGTTTGAAATCGGTCTTTCTGGTAAGACAACTCACTTTATGTGATCAATTTAAGTAGCAAAAGTCCTAAATAAATTGTTAAATAAAAGAAGCAAGTTAGGATCAGTCTTTCCACATTCAGTCTCCTGATCCAGCTCTGTAACCTCAGTGCCCTGTGGTCTAATTTTATGACTTGATTCCTCTGTCCCCTCCCCATATTGTTAAGTTTTGTTTCCATTATCTTACATAACTTCGGAATAAATCTGTTAGTATTGGGGAGGAGGTCGTGTACATGACCCAGACAAGATTGGTTAATTCAGTTTTCCTTGAAAGTAGTTAATTATTAACTTTTCCACCAGGCTACTGTCACCACCACCAGTTAACCTCAATTGTCCCAAGTGCTGTATACCAACTAACTTGGTCCTTCTCCTCCAGCCCAGTGGCCTATCTATCAACCTCTCAGTAGACTGCAGTATTCATGAAGAACCATAATATCCCATGGTGTCATCTGCCAGCACCCAAATTCAAATAAACTGGCAAGTTCTCTTAACATTAGGCTCCTTTGGGGTGATTAACCATGGTGAGCTAATGGTCCTTGATGAGTGAACTTGTGTACAGATGAGCAGTGTTTCCTCCTGTGGATGCAAAGAGCACATTTCCCCCCTTACCTCCTAAACTAGGACTCCAGTGGTACCTGCTCTAATTATGCCATTGGCATAAGAGTAACCAGAGCCCCCCATGGTGGCCAATCATGCTACCCCAGCCCAGTCTTCATGCTTCTTCCCAGGCCCTAGAGCTAGGTTCCTATCTGCTGTGACAATAAGAACTCAGCAATGATGGAAGGGAGCAGCTGAAGTTCTATGACAGGAGAAAGCTTAATTAATACGCTGTCAGCTCTGCCTGGTCATGCCTGTTCCATCGTAGAGTGTGTGCCCAGAAGTTTACAACAACCCACGTCTCTGCCCTGTTGAGCTGGCATCGTCTGCCAGAAAAGCACTTGACAAACACCAACTGCAGAAGTACACAGTGATTCTTCTCTGCAATTAGCATGTATTTATGTTTACAATCTGGAAAACAAAACCCATATATGTTATTATTTTTAAAAGGAATTCTGCAAGCAAGTGCGGAGAGAGTATTCATCTCTCTCTTCACCAAATCGTATTGGAAAACCGTAATTTGCTTTGATAATATTTGATAATTTATCCAGTTTACTTTGATGAAATTTTATTTCAAAATGGATTGTATTGTTCCTGTTCTGATTTGTTGCTGTACTGCTTTACAAATGTCCCTTTTGGAAGCTGAAGCAACCAAAGAGGTAGCCTTCATATAGGAATGCACTGTTTTGGAATTTTCCCAAAAGTCTAGACAGGGAGTGCCAAGAAAGGGAAATCAATCACAGGTTACCACACCTTTAATCGCATGTCAAATCATGCTGCCTTATCCCAGCAACAAAACCAAGTGTCCAGGTCCAAATCAAGTGTGGAGTAAGTCACGATCCCATGTGGTCTCAATGACATCCATTTTGACTTAAAAGTATAATGTTCATTCATAAAACTACTGCGCATTTTCATAAAAATCCGGCTAATAAACCCTTGTTTCTAGAGGCAGCTGTGGCAGGCTGTTCTATAAGAATCTGATTTATTAATAACAAAATTTATGGGGTGAGGAGAAAAGCAATACATATTTTTCTTGCCTGGCTTCATTTCCCTGTAATATCTTAGTGATGAGTCTCCCGCTGGCAGGCATTCTGTAGCCAAGAGGAATAAATAAGACACCAAGGTTTAGCCTATGAAGTTCTCACTTTTCTCCCATTTCTTAGCAGTTCTGCTACTCAGACCTGCAGTTTTCCCTTCTCCAACTTATAAAAGAAACAGTTTGTCTCCCCACCTCCCCATGGGTCTCTTCTCTGTCTCATGCTGATCCGTGCAGCACTGGATACAAATGAAGTCCCTGTTGTCTTTAATTTGGTCATGGATGAGCCTTCCCAGCCTCGTTTGAGTCACCAACACCCAATTACATTCTCTTGGACAAGAAGTGCCTGCCAGTGGGACAGTCATCTTACAACAATCCTACAACTGGATCAACAGACTAGTTCACCCTTGCTGGTGATTTAACAAATCCTCAAGTGGGTGAATGTCATATTTCTTGAGGCTTAAAAGGGTCTATTCCTTTCTACAAACTCTCATTTGTGAACTCTGTCACCTTAAATCTATTAGAAGTCTTTCATACACCCTACAGCTCAGACCTGGGCAAATTAGGGGCTCAATAAATATATGTTAAATGATGAATTTATTACTTGACCTGGTAGCTAACAGAAATCACTGGGCTCCTTTCCTAAAATGTTGACTTGAACAAGTACTAATAATAGAGGAGGAGGAAACAGAATTATCAAGAGCCTTAAGGATCACAAAATTCTACAACCCATATTAATAGAGAGCTCAGCAAAAGGAAATATCTCATTCTTACCACTGATACAGCAGGAGCAATTCTTTGTCACCATACTTATGCCAAAGGAGCCCCTATTGCCCCAAGCCAGAAAGTTTCTCTCTCTGAAACATGCCAAGAGTTGAAAGTTTCTTAATGATAAGGACTGTGCCTAGATCTTTGTATTTCCTGCTAGATTTAACTCTATACCTTGTAAATAAATTAGCTTTCCTAGGTAATGATCAATGAATGTTTCATGTACTGACTAGAACCAGTGCCTTTCAAAGAAGACAACATTCCACTGAGGGTAGAAGTATCACCTTGGGGCCAGGCTCTCCTCTATAAAATCTCCATTTTCCTCTTCTTTGACTATATTTCAGTGTTAGTGACTCCTCATTCAATCCAAGCAAAGTAACAGATTTATTATACTGTGATTTATTCCTGAATATCAAATATCTTGCCCCATCTGATTTGAACTCCATTATTCACTCTCACAAGTTCTTATCCACTTTTCAGAAAACTTAATGCATCTCGATGCAGGAAGCATGTCCACATCTGTTTGCCTTAACAAATAGCGACTGGATCCTTTGTTTACAATTGCCAGAGCTGAAATTCTATTGAAAATATCTTAAGCATGTTTATTAAATGTCAAATACTAAATATATGCTGCTCCAGAATACTTGTTCTTCAGTGAGAAGATACCTAGCAACCTGACATAACTACTGGTTTCCTATAAAACTAGATTTACACTGCTAAGGATGCAGGAAGAGAGAGAGAAAAAAAGAAAGAAGTCCTCAGTCAGAATGCAAAAGCTGATGTCAGTAGTTAGGGTAGCAGAAGATATTCCAAAATAAGCTGGCCGGAACACTCTTAAACTCAAATAAGATGCAAACTTAAAAAACATCTGTAAAAACAGCTCAAGGCTTGGATAACACATCAATCATAATAACAGTCCAGTCATAAGTCGAACTTACAGAATCTTTGAATTCTTTGAAGTCCTAATACTTTGTGAAGATAATTAGGTGGTTCCCTGGCCTCATACGTATTGCACCTGTGTCCATGTCTAAAAGCCAGTCATTTTGCCCATGTTTAGTGCAAATCAGAAGTTATGATAAAGGATAAAGAGTTGAGCATCAAAATGAAGATTGTAGCTCAAATGAAAAAAAAATACTCCTATTGCTGCCATTTGAGAGAAAAGTTCTTAGACTTTACTCATAGCTCATGAAATTATAGATATGTAATTAGGATATGTTCCAAAGGGAGATATAGGTGGAAAATTAATTGCAGATTCCAGCTTTCTTAGTAAGGAAAGGGCTTCCCCAGAAGCATACTGTCCCTTGTGGAGAGAACACAGGGGGACTTCTGCCCTTTCTCACGAGGGCTGGTGCCACAGCCCCATATATAATCAGCTTCATCAAATTCTTTGATTCTTGACAACTGGTAAGTGTATATCTCTTTTAAGCTTACTATATTTTTGGAAATGGTTGTGGCATATAAAGTATATTTTTATTGTGACTCTGGGATGTCCAGTAAACAATCTGAAATTATCCTGTTTAAACTGGCAGGGCTTTGATTCAATTAAGAAAGAAGCTATTAGAATTGAACACATGGATTTTAGGTTTATTCATAGGAATACCTCAGTGTCTAGGGCCTCCAGCCTTCCAGAAAAAGCCTGTGTAGTCATTAAGTTAGTGATGACTGTCTGAATGGTCTGACTAGGGAAAAGGTAGAAGAAATTGTTTCAAGTCAGATGATAGACTTGTTTTGTAACTGAATAAGAAATATTTTAAAAACTAGAAAGAATATTTAATTGAGATTTGATCAGATGGGCTATTCCATCTAATACATTCTTTAGAGCTGATACCAAGGTTTTAGCTGGTAGAGGAAGTGAAAGCAAGTTTAGCTACCCATGGAGTACATTTATGCAATAATGATAATAAAATGGTTTTATCTAGGCTGAAGTTCACCTATCCTGAATTCAAAGCAGAAGTGCCCATTTCTTGGAAGGACGAGAATTATCATTATGGAGGCGATTATACTATGTTCTGTGGAGGGTGCTTTACATATCACTTCATTGAAACATCTGAGATATTAACCCAAATTTTATAAATGAAAGGGCCTGTAGAGGTAATGATGGCTTAACACAAAGGCACACAATTAGGAACTGACAAAAAAAATTAGAACTCAAGACTGCTAATCTCAATGTCCATGCCCTTTTACTCGCTATACCACCCCCAATACTACTATGATTTGTCAAATGTCATGACGATTTGCCTTATTGACTGTTCACTCAGTGCACAGGATATGCAGATTCTCACTATCGTTTCTTGATATTATATTTATTATGAGTTATTTTACTTCAGCTTCAATGCACACTATGCAGTAACATGAACATGCTGGCAAATTCTTTCACAGTACATGATGATTTTTTAACTCATTCAGAAGTTACACATCCAATATGATTAAGCAGGACAGAGAGTTAGTTTCAATCAATAAGCAGATGGGTTTTAAATACGGCAATGTACAGATGATGAAGTCAAAAAAGGCTGAAGATATTTTAATAAAAAAGTAGACACAAGTACAAAGGATAATCTGAGAAGCTCAAAGAAATTGTGAGCCCTGAATTGCAGAGAATGAAGCAAAGTAAAAAGTTCCTTACAGTAGACAGAAAAAAGAGAGAAAATTGGCTTGCTGAAAATGATGAGGGAATTGGAGACAGGGATAAGGAAATGACAGTTATTTTTCCCATGATTTTAAAGTGAAGGAATAGAACACAGAGCTCCTGAAACTAAAGATTTTATTTTTTTAGAGAGAAGGCACGTAAAGCCCACATGCAGCAGAGGAAAGAAAAATTTAAGTTTTGATGAAATATCCGGAATGGAAACAAGAAGAATAATGGTGGACAGGGGGTTTCTAAAGATGCTACTTTGAAAATTACAAGATTATCACAATAATTCCTTTTTAAAAGGAATCATTTTTGAACTAAGGGCCTGATTGTTAAAAGAATTCTCTGGTAATTTAGTGATGCTTATAATTTTTAGCTCAGTATGTGAAAAGAAGATCTAATATACATTATTCTTCTTCATAATATTACGATTTTACAAAATCTGAAATATCACACTGGGACTCAGCCTTCTTTGGGAGAACAAAATTAAAACTGAAGATATATGGACTAAAATGGGAAAAAAAAGATCACTTTGGTTACCAGGTCCTATCAGAATAAGTTTCTCATAGGTATTCGAAGAGAATAAACTTCCTCGAGTTACTATCTGTATATTATCAGCTATTCATTACAATTATCAAATACAATAACCAGCTTATCTGCCAAAGATATGTGTTAAACTGCCATCTTAATAATTCTTCTTTGTACCCACAAATGTCATTATTTGAAATAGGGTGAAACTTAACAGAATGAACTTGTTAAAAATAAAGCAAATGCATCTAAAAGATCTTAATTATAATTACATAGTCATTTGTGATCATTTCCAATAGTTCTTGGCAAAGACAAATGAGCATAATGAGTTCCATTAATGGACTGATGTGTTCTGTTTACGTGCAAGGAAGGGACTTAATAAAAGTGTCCGAAATAGCAGAAGGGCATACAAAGTGACAAACGAGGTACGGGTGAAAATCTACACAATGGTGTAAGTGGAAGCATCGTGTCAAGAAAGGGATTCCAAGTAATTTGAGAAAGTGATTCTCACCAAAAGTCAGTAAAGACTCAGCTGGTAAAATGGCTACTCTTAGCTTTTTGCTTTTTAATAAATGAAAATGATATTAAGGTTGACATTCTCCCACTCCTAATGTTCCTGTAATCATAAGAATCTGTAGGACTGGCCTAGTAGGGTGTTTATACTGATGTATTATTACAGCATGAGATCTTTCCCTCCCTGGATTTCACAAATGTCACGGTACAAGGCAATGACTGGCACCATATTTTCGTTTGGTGGGATTAGAAACCTTGGGACGATTTTCACCAGCTGTTCACCTTTTCCATAAAGCAATATAGATTTCAGAGAGGATAACCTCTATGACTAAATTATTATTATTATTATTTTTTTTTTTTTTTTGCAGTACACGGGCCTCTCACTGTTGTGGCCTCTCCCGTTGCGGAGCACAGGCTCCGGACGCGCAGGCTCAGCGGCCATGGCTCACGGGCCCAGCCGCTCCGCGGCATATGGGATCTTCCTGGACCGGGGCATGAACCCGTGTCCCCTGCATCGGCAGGCGGACTCTCAACCACTGCGCCACCAGGGAAGCCCACCTGGGGAGTTTTGAAAACAATTCTGGGAACCTCCCTCAGAGAGTCTAACCTAATTGGTTTGGGAAGAGGCAATGGAAACAGGATTGCTATCTCTAAATCAGAGCAATAAATAAGCTTAAGTAAGAAGATGCTCCCAGGACTAGAATTTCTGGCACTGTATTCATTTTACATCACTTATGGAGGCAGCTGTGAGGCAGGCCCTTCCGGAGTCAGAGCAGGTTACAAAGTGAGATGACACATTTTGAAGCTTCTGATTGATTTTCAGAGATTGTTAGAGGGAGCTATAAAGATACAGGAAAATGAAACATCGGAAAGATACAGACATGGGAAGAAACAGGAAAATTCACTGAGTGTAAAAGAGCTATGAAACTTATAACAAGTGAACTGGCTAATAGAGTTATTGAAAAAACTGTAAAGAAAATCTTTCAGTAACTATACTACCCTCGTTACTACTTTATCAAAATATCTGAGTTAAGGATATTTAATCACATTGGTTAGCCCCAGGGATAGCTTTGTCTATAGGTTATACTACTGACCAGAGAGCTCTGTATTTTTTTGATTACACATCTCTATTAGGAAAAAATACGTGAGCAAGCACCCCCCATAGATGTATATATTTTGCTGTACTACTGTACTAACATATGATATAACTATAACACAAGCTGAAACACAAGTTTCTTAATGAGACAAAATAAAAGAAAAAGAAATTATTTTCTTCCAAACCAAACATTTCCCTCTTCACAGAAATTCCACTGAACAGTCTGCATGAGATATATAGTATATCCTTCAGGAACTATGTCAGAGATGAAAAGGATGCTACCGCCAATAGAACATTCTCTCCACCTAGTTTGTGCAGTCTTGATAATTGGTCACAGTGCCCCCTCTTTTGTCCTCTGTCTCCTCATTCACAGCGTCTTACAGCTGAATTTGTTTGTGGCCCACACCTACAGTTCAGTTTCTCCCAGGCCCCAAGCCAGCCGGTGCAGACAAAGACAGTATGTCAGCCTTCCTATTTGTCCCTCTGGTGAAACCTGTGATTACATCAGGCTCCCAGACTCAGCACAGCCTATTTTCCACATCCACACCCAAGACCTGAGCAGATAACTGTGCAGGTCACCAAACATCCCCCATTCCTCACCTACATCACTCCCCTACAGATCAGTTGGCCAAGTTCTAGAGGTCATGCTTCTGCCTAAGGTTTTCAGAGGTGAGTCTCAGCCCCGAACTCAGTGGCAGCTGGGGAACCATTTATGGCACTTGCCTATGCATCTTCCAGTGACGGACGCCGGCCCCAGAGCCCTTTCCGATGTGGAGGACCCTGTCCCTTCCAGGCAGATACCTGACACTGGCTTATGCCGCGACTCCACCTGAGAACCCTCCTGGTGGCTGAGCCCAGTCAGTCTTCTGTGCCACACCCACTGAAAACAGTGCTTGGACTAACACCCACTTCCTGAAGCCCATTTAGTTTTTCTCATCCTCCACCACTGTGTCCTGGCCTGAGACACTCTAGGGCCCCTCTCCCAGCCTCAGTTGGCTCCCTTCCTTGATCCCACAACTGGCTTCGAGTTGGAGACACCCTAAGTTACGACATGATTCACTAAAAAATCCACACTCCTTTGCCTCACTGTGAATGGCTAGCAGATGGCCCAGGGAGTCTGTGCCAAGGCAGTGGGGTTCTTCCTCCGAGTGTCACTGCCCTGTAATGGGATAGGGCCCACGACCTTGGTGTCATTAGCACCCAACTCTCACCAGCTGAGCTAACCCGTCTCTAAGTTTCAGTGAAAGTTTAAGGTCACAGAGGTTGGCTTGCTCTTTTCCAGCTTATTCATTGAAGTTGGGGTGAATTACCTTGATTGCAGAAGTTGCCCAAATAAAAACATTTCAACTTCGCAATATTTCGGAACAAGGTGTGCTGCTAGTAGACGTGAAGCAGGCAGTGAAAATGAGCTACCGTGTACCAGTTACAAAATCTCTCGGAAAGAAAACCTGATGGCAGTGGGGTTCCTGGCTGAGAAAAAAGATAACTTTAAACATAATATTATCAAACTCTTTGCCAGTAATTGCCTTAAGAAAACACATTGAAATAAAAGGATGGGGCATACGTTATTGTTTCAAAACAACTTTTTTCTCAACTGTTTGGAAAGCTTTTATTGTTCCCGAAATCTCTTTGTTCCCTGTTTACCTTCAAGAGGGACTGACTCCAAAACAGTCATTGGTTATTGACATTTCAATATCATGTTTCTGATGTTGAATAAACTCACTCCATGATATTTCTGAGCTTGCCTAAAACATAGTTAAGTACCATTGGGGAATAAAATAATTACAGTTGTGAAATTTAGCAGCTAACCACAATAAGAATAAAGTACACAGTTGTTACAGTAAGATAGCTGGCAACCTCATTCCTAGAAGAGAGAAAGGAACATATAAAAAGAATTGCCATGAAGAAAGTTTCCTAAAAATTAAAGACATGAAGGAGAAATATTATTCCATTAAACCTATATAAAAATATCAAAGTTTTTTTTTATTTTATTCATAAATAATTCACGTGCATTGTTGAAAACAGAAAAGACAGAGAAGAAAAAAGTAGAAAATAAAAATCATGCATAAGACCCTTACCCAGGGCTAACTGCTACTAGCTTCTTGTTGGGTACCCTTCCAGAATCATGTATTCATTCACTTATTCACTCTCCTCTTTATTGCTCAGTATAAACCTAAATAATTAAAATACTTAAATATTATTTATATTCTGCTCTCTTCATGATATAGTCCACATCAAGAAATATATCTTTATATAGCATAATTTGTAATGTTTACTGTTCTTTTATATGATATTATGATTTCTGAACCAACACCACTGGATTGATTCTGACAATATATATCAAAAGTCATGGGAAAAGTGCATAACTTTTGACTCAGCCATTCAAGTTCTAGGAGTGAATCCTAAATAAATAATTATTGTGGTATACAAAGATTTAGCAAGAAAGCTGTTCACAGTTCTGTTTAAAATTGTGAAAGCAAGAAACAATGTAAATACCAATAATTAGGGAAATAATTCAATAAATTACAGTATTCCATTTTGGAATATTAATGCAACCGCACAAATAATCTTATATTGAAGGATACTCAGCAACATGGGAAAACTTTAAATGAATAAGCAATGAAATCCTGAATTTGTAAATTTTTAAAAAATATATGACATGTCTGAAACAATAAGATAATGTAACTTTTTTAAAAGATATGCCTTTAAAATGTCAGTAACACGAAATAGCTAGGAGTAATTTTTTTAATATGCAAGACCTTTGGGAGAGAATTTTAAATTTTTACTAAAAGTCATTTAAAAAGACCTAAAATAAATGGAGAATTATATAATGTTAATGGGTGAGAAGACTAAGTATCATAAAGATGTCAAACCTCCCTAAACTAATTTATAAATTCAATGTAATTTCATTAAAAGTTGATTTTAAAAATCCTTTTGGAAGCAAAAGTAGCCATAAATAGCCAAAACAATTTTGAAAAAGAACAAATTTTTTTTCAAGAAGGATTAAAAGTCAAAGTAATTACAAAGTTGTGGAAATTAAAACTGTGGTTTTATTGACAAATAGAGGAAAGAAATACCAAAGAGAGCTCAGAATCAGATTCTCTCTTAGAGAGGAACTTCATATAAAAAGGAAGTAGCTTTATAGATCAATGAGGAAATAACGTATTGTTTAATTAATAGTTCTGGGACAATTTGGTTATCCAAATGGAAAAAAAATAAAATTGTATTCCTACTTTTTGCTTTTTGGAAATTTCTGGAATTTTTTTCCAAATATTTTTGATCCACAGTTGCCTGAATCCGTGGATGTGGAACCCACAATACAAAGGGCTGACTGTATTTTATTCTTTTAATATTCTCAGTATTTTTGAAATTCAGCTTGCTAGGGTTTGTTCTGCTGTTTGTTTGTTTTGTTATTTGTCCTTGTATCAGATGATTCTCTAATTTTTTTATTGGATTTAAATCAAAGAGTCACCTAGTACTGATTTCCTTATCCTCCCAGTGGTTAAATTTCAAAATATATTCCTTGAATATCTGACAGATGTGGATGGGCAATTTTCTGACCCATTACCACTATTAAAAGTCAGAAACCTACATCACTTTGGGAGTAAACAACACATCCATGTTAAGTGAATCAATTCCACATGTACAACATTTAATTTTGGGAAGTCCTCAAGTGAATAAATGGTGAACTGCAGTCCTGGAGCAAACATAGGTAAGTTATTCCAAAATCAATTATTATTAAAGAAAATCCTTAGAACTTATTTTTTTAAATCTTTCATTTAGAATTGAAACCACACTGAGAGAGAGAGAGAGGGAGGGAATAAAAATGTGGAAAATATGTTTTTTAAAAAAAAGAGCTAATAATATCTGCCTGCAAGAAAGAATACCTGGAAAATTCATTATGAAACCATCGTACTACAACTAATATTTTATAGGAAATTCCCATGTATAGCAAAATGCATATTTTGAATCCTCAAGAAACAAAATAAGGAACATAAAACTATAGGCTAAAGGAAAAATAAAACAGGAATTATCCACAATAAAGATGCTATACCTAGAACTTCTCAAAACAAATATCTATAAAAAGTTTCAACAACCAACAAAATAGTTCATCTTACCTGTGATACTAAATATTACCCAAATAATTCAATAATGAGGAAATCTTATTTTAACTTAATAAATTTGGAAACGGCTTTTTTTTAACTTCCTAAAACTTGCTTTTCTTTGACTTAATGTACAGTTTTATTTATTTGTTATGATAGCTGTAGTATTTGGTGTCATTACTTTTTATGCCTAAAATTGCATAATACATTTCCCCCAGGTCTATCCACTAGGCAAAAAGAGAGAGGGAGAAAGATGGGGGAGGGAGAGATGATTACCGTTAGTGGTGTTACTTCAGTCATGCTTAGTGATCTGAACAACAGACTAATGCCAAGAGAATGGTTTATCTAAACATTAAGATAAACCACCTCTTCTCCTTCTCCTATTAGCATTAAACTCACCATCAATAACAAATACTTACAAGATATCACTGTGTTATCAATAAAACAAGAATATGACACTCTCTACTTCCAGAAATTAAAAAGCTAACTGCATAGATATGAGACGAATATATTTTTAAAATACAGTACTAAGTCGTTAGCTTGGCTGAACTCAATCTGGCACCTAGAAGGTGAATCCTATATCCCATTCAATTAAGTGTTCAAATAAACAAAGATGTATTAAGTGTAGTACCAGGCAGCTGGCTGGGTGCTGGTGGAACCGCACAATCAAAGGACCAGAAGCTAAGGGGCGTGGGCACTCTACCACTCGAGAGGCCAGCCTAGGGATGAGACTCAGTGACAGTACTGAGGCCAGAGCTGAGTGGTCCGGGTATCTATGAGTGACAGTAAAGTCTAGACACAATTCTAGCAATGAGAAATGAGCAGTCAGATAAATAACTTAGTAGTCAAAAATCAAAGCTTTATGCAGATGGGATCATGCCAAAGATTAGAAATGAAAATGAGGAGGCAGAAGGTAGACAATGAAGTATATGTTAAAGTCAAGGGTGGGGCTTCCCTGGTGGCGCAGTGGTTGAGAGTCCGCCTGCCGATGCATGGGACACGGGTTCGTGCCCCGGTCCGGGTGGATCCCACGTGTCGCGGAGCAGCTGGGCCCGTGAGCCATGGCCGCTGAGCCTGCGCGTCTGGAGCCTGTGCTCCGCAACGGGAGAGGCCACAATAGTGAGAGGCCCGTGTACCACAAAAAAAAAAAAAAAAAAAATCAAGGGTGGTGAGGTCAAGCAGCAGTCAAGCGTCAAGATGGCAGAAACTGCTCTCTTGAGGTTGGAATTGGCTGCACACCAGTGTGTCCAGCTTGTCCTCAGGCTGGCAAGGTTCAGGATGCTCAGTACCTGGGTTAGCACCAGGATACTGACAAGCAGCTCACCTGACCTGATTAACACAGGGAAGGAATATAAGAGCTATTCAGAGGAAAAAGGTGATGACTTACAGGGTGTCCTAAACGAGTGAAAGAGAGGGGCTTTAGCCATCAGGGAAACTTACTACTAATAAAGAAAGTATTAATAACTAACTTCAGATTGAAGGGAGGCAGAAAGGGATAAGGTACATTCTGTGGTCAAAAAGCAGACCTGCTCGTTGTAGCCAAAGGTTTCTTAGGACAGTAGGAAAGAGAGTCTGAAAAAAAATAGGTGTGATTCAGAAGATAGAGAACTCTGAACGTCAGGCTTGGCAGGAGTCTAAGTTATAGGTTCCTCGAGGCTAGGCACTACCTTTTATATATCACTGATTATCCAAGCTGAACTAAATACATAATAATTAATTACTAACTAATCCTTGATTAATTGTGACAGTGTAGAATTGAATTTTATATGGAGACTAGAATTAAGTACATAAGGCAACAATTGAATGTACTCTTTATTACTTCTGTAACCAACTTTTATGGAGGGTTCACTACAGGCCAAATACAATACTAAAAGCTATAGATTAGTTCTCACACAACCTTGTTAGGTAGATGTTATTATTGTCCTCATTTGGCAAATAAAGAAACTGGGGTTAGAGAAGTTAAGTATCACGCTCATGGTCATACGCGTCTAGACAGAGCTAAATTTTGAAACCATGGGGTCTGATTACCAAAGTTAAAGACATAACCACCATGCTACATCATATATGAAATATGAAACCTAACATTTGTGTGCCCATTTTTAATTATCGAAAGATAATTCATGCCTTTAACTCTCAGAAGAGCCTGATGAAGTAGTTAATGTTTTCATGCAAGTATGTTTTCTATGAGACTGGGACCCACAGAGAGAAAGAAATAAATCTAGTATGGGCAGGACTTAACTTAACTTGGCAATAGGACATATCCCCACGAATATCAGCCAGAAGTTGAAACCCCAAAGTACAAAGGGCCAGCCAGCAAACTTGAGCTTGCCTGATCCCTGGGAGCACTGAAAGATATCACTAGGGTCACAACTGGGGGGTAAACTGAGGCAGCAAGATTTTTAGGCCAACTCCAATCCTAGGTCTCTTGAGGGAATGAGGGGGCTTGGTCACCTTTTATGTGAAAAATCTCTTTCCATCATTAGGTTATCTAGAGCTTATGCTCAGTGACCATGTTTTACCCTTGTGTCTCCAAACACCTTCACATAGTAAATGCTCAGTGAAGGTTATCTGTAAATGACTTAGGCTAAGAAGTTTGGACTTGACCTGGCATTTGTTAGGTAAATTTTCTAAATAACAGTGCCAAAAAATGTAATACAAAATAAATATAATAGTAACTAGTCTAGTCTTAAGCAAGCTTTTAAAGATATCAACCCCTAGGTACAAACTTTGTATGTTTCTCACTACCTTTTATTTGCTCAGTCAAGCTTAAACTAAGCAATGTGTCACCTCCAGATGTAACCAGAACATGTCTTTATAAAGACTCCTCACTTTACCTTCAGTCTCTCTTAGGGCTGGCATATATTTCCGTGATTTCCAAGAGGTCTCACCTAAAGTGTGTTGGTTTACGTCTACTGAATAAGTTTTCAAGGAAAACTCACCAGACTCCCTTGTGTGGTATTTAACCAGGTACTTCTCAAAATTCACTATCTTTTCAGCCTCTTCCTTTCTCTGTTCCACAAGGCAGACACTAGAAGGTTTCACCAGCTCCTGGGACTCAAGTCTTAGACATGACTATTACATCTTTAATAACAGACAAGAACTTACTGATCTTCTCAAAGTCCTATCTCAACAAACTTTGTTCTTGAACTCTTTCTTTGATGTGGCTAAAAAAAGTGTAGTGATATTATAGCCATCTGCTCATATCACTATGGACATCAAACTCATTTTGGTGACACTCTTCACTCCAAAGAGACTGACTTTCCAAGCTAATCAATGAAGAGAATAGCTTTGTCCATTCCAACAGGTGTTTCCAGTTGCTGGTTGCTCTGCAAATTTAGCTTGAAATATAAATATGATTGCTAGTGAGGTGGTTCCTCATACTGGGAAACTTGTATACATACCTCAAGCTTTAAATTCTGACCCTCCCATCATAAAACACAAGATTTAAGATTTGAAAGATGCTCTAGAGACCACTCAGTCCTAAGCCCATATTTTTCAAAAGTGACAATTGAGTTCAGAAGAATTAAGTGATCTGCCCAAGGGTCTTGAAAGAGCCAGGTTCAGACTGGACCCTTAGCCAGGTCTCCTTTTACTTGACAAAGTTACCTTGTTTAATAGCAGAATAATCTAAATATTTAAAAAATAAAAACAGATGGGCTTTCAACAAATATTGCAACTGTTACCTGAAAATAGTGAAAACCCTTGGCCTGAAGGAGAAAATGTCCTTTTTAAATGACATTAAGCAATAGGAAGTAATTAAATATTAAGTAATCCTTTTTAAAATAACCATCACACACTCCATATAAATGTAATGTGGTACTTCTGCTGTGCAACTAAGCCAAATGCGTTGATTAATGTTTTTGTTGAAGAAGAGTAGTATTTTGTGCCCATAGTAATTGTTCCTAAGTCATAATTTGGTCTGTGTGACATTAGCATCTTACTTATACATGTGTCTACATTTCATGATGACCTAAATCACTCCAGGTCAGTAAGGCAGTGCAATACAATGAAAAGAGCCCTGAACCAGGTGTCAGGAGTCTTGGCTTCTGGTCTGAGTGGTTAACTAGCTGTGTGACTTGGACAAGAACAATGAGCTGAAAAACAAAGAGGTGGACTAGGGGATCTTTTAAGTTCATTCAGCTCTAAACACCGTTTATTATCCTAATCACAATCATTGAAACAAAATGTAAACACATGAAAATTTATGAGGTGTTAGGCTTATAGAATTTGAAAACAGCAATTTATTCATACAATTACTGCCCCCAAAGTTCTGCATTTTGTAAATTCTATTGACAGAAGGGGTCATTACATCATCTCAAAAATGATTTGCTTTTGCAAAATCAAATTATAGGAACAAGAAAGACCGATTTCTGGAATTTTTTAAAAACCCGTCAGCATTTCTTTTAACATTCAAGGTGAGACATGGTCATTCGTGAAAAGGTAAATGAAGATCCCTCTTCCTGTCCTTTAAAAACCAAAATGACCTCTAAATAAGCAATCAAAATTACTTCAGCATAAAACAATGAAATCAGTATTCTAACTATAACTTATACAAAAGCAAAAGTATGATTGTCAGTGTTTCTTGGTTCATTTTATATATGCAGTGAACTTCTACTGAAATATTAAAATAGCCTTACATTTAATTGTTTTCTAACATCCATTCATAACCAGTTGTAACATACATGAAACCTACATCTAAATGAATTAGGGAAATACAGCACATCTGAAACAAGCCCATATTTTTCCAGAAGTACTGGTTCACGCCTACTTCTGGTTTTTTCCTGCCCTATTGTGTCCACTCATCATGTATGTAAGAGAGGCACGAAGATAAAATTCACATCCATATTCAGCACCCCTCACACAGCTTGTCAGGAAAGCTAGATGGGGGATTCCTGCACTGAGTATGGGAGAAGGGTAAATGAACCTACAGGTCCCTTCCAAGTGTTAAGAGTCCATGACTCTCTAATTATTTTTCAGTTTCAAATCTGAAAAGTTCATATTTCTGGTTGTGATAGATTACAAAAATGGTTCCAGTTTTTTAACCTTTGCCAGATAACTCTGAAGGCCCCTCTCACGAAACCTAAGGACTCAGCCATTTGACGGGCATTGGCCCTTAGACATCAGCTGATAATGCAAGCAAAAAGCTTGAAATGGGCTTGTGATTTGGGGCTTGTTGTCTTTTGTGCCTCTGCCATTACTGGGAGAACACGCCTGGACTAGCCTGCTGGAGGATGAGAGGCGTGTGAAGCAAAACTCAGGCATCCTAGCTGCTCCAGCCAAAACAGCCCGCTGACCTCCTGACATATGAGTAAGCCCTGCCAATATCAGCAGCTTCCTAGTCTCTCCCTGACGTGTAATGGATGCTTCTTGTTGTATGGCCATTGAGATGTTGAGGTGAGGTTCTGCTATGTGGTGAAAGCTAATTCCTATACAGGTTTTAATTTCCAAGCAGGTATTCTCCCTTCATTAGAAAAACAGGACTCTTGATGCTCAATCTATTCATAGCTCAACACTTACAGTGTACTTTCAGTTGTGCTCATTCATTCTATTAATTCGTGCATGCTACAACTATTTCTCGACTGTCTATTAGATGCAGGCACTGATCTAAGCACTTGAAATACATCAGTGAACAAAACATACAAGCATGTTTTGTTTGTTTGTAAGCACCCATCTGGAGCTTATGCTCTAGTAAGGGAGACAGACATCAAGCAATAAATCATCTAATAATTAATTCTATGGTGTATTAGAAGGTGAAAATGCGGGATGTGTGGGCTGCGCTATTAAATGCAACAATCAGGATAAGCCTCATTGATAAATTGATAATGAAGCAAAGAATCTGAGGGAGGTGATGGAGTTAGGTGTCCAAATATCTGGGGGAATGACATTCCAGGGAGAGGGAAAAGCTAGAGTAATTGGTCCAAGACATAAGTGCGCCTGACACGTAAGAACGCCCACGTGGTTTAGGGTAAGCGGGAGAGAGAGGAATAAGAAAAGAGGTGAAAGAAGTAAGAATGGGGAGGAGACGTGGTCTTCTGGCCACTGTAATGACGTCAGCTGGGTGAATGGGGAAGCCGTGCAATGTTTTGAGAAGTGATATGATTTGATTTCCATTTTTAATGTATCTTTAGGGAGAACAGATGGTAGGGAAGCAAGGAAAAAAGCAGATAGGGCTTTAGCAATAAGCTGGGAGAAAGATGGTGGTGTTTCACGCCAGAGTGTCAACAATACAGGTGGGGAGAAGTGGTCAGATTCCAAAAATATTTGAAGATAGAACCGCCAGAATTTCCTGAACATGAGGTATGGGAGAAAGAGAAGCGTCAAGGTTAACTCCATTTGTTTTAGCCTGAGCAATTCAAAAGATGAAGTTATTAGCTAGGATGGGAAGGATTGAAGATAAAGCATGTTTGAGGGTAAAGAACGGAAATTCAGGTTTGAACAAATTAAGTTTGAGATGTTTCTTAGACACTCAAGTGAGGAAGACACCTGAGAAGTTGTATACAGAAGTCATGGACTTGGGAGAAACTTTGGGCTAACGGTATAAACTGGGCAGTCATCAGCATATATAAATGGTATTTAAAGTCATGGGACTAGATGATACCAAAAAGGAGTGAGAAAAGACAGAAAACAAAAGAGATGGAGAAAATAACATGAATTCCCAACCCTGCCTTCTGAAAAAGCTTGGATTCACATGCAGCTACAAGTCTCACAGAATTGTTGGACTACCCCAAGAAAGAAATTCACATTTTCATTCTTAATTCATTGATTTGGTTCTCCTGTCATTAACATTAATAAACAGTTACTTCTGGCAAAAAAAAAGAGCCAATGTAGGATCAAAGGAAACCTAATTTTCTGGACTGGAAGCTCATCCCATCAATGAAACAAATTATAGTAACACATGACTATAAATATGACTATAAATATTAAACTTAGGCAAAAGGAAGTATTTTATTTTCCAGCTCTTCATCGGGCATCTCAGTTATTCTGAACCCACAGCATACATTTCCCCATCTATATTATTATTTTTATTATTTTCTCACTTTAAAATTGTAACATTAATTTGCTAAATTTATTTATTGTTTTGGAATATTTCTCAAAATTAAATTGCAATGTTGTCACCAAAATAAAGACTAGTGACAATTATTACTTTATCTCAAATTTCTTCTTAATGTGTTACAAGGAAGCACAACCAAGATGGGTAGTGCATGAGTCCTGCACATCAATTAATTTCTGGTGACAATTTCCTTGTCTGAAAAATGAAAACCTTGCCACCAACACACTTCCGAGTTTATCGGGAGGAATTTTAACAAGTTTGTATAAATCTCTGGCATCATAAAATGATAAACAACAAAGCTCATTCATCATGAAGCTATATCCAGCATATGATGCCAAAAAGAAAAAGCAGATGTGTCTGAGCCAGGGTTTTACTCTCCACAAAGGAATTAGATATTTATACTTAGTACTAGTGATAAAATTGCCATTCTTTTCCTTTCAAAAAAAAATCTGTGCTGAGTATTTAGGTAAGATAGGAATTATTTTTAAGATAGAAGATCTACAGGCATACCTCATCTTATTGTACTTTGAAGATATTGTGTTCTTCACAAACTGAAAATTTGTGGCAACACTACATAAAGCAAGATTATTGGTGCCCTTTTTCCAACAGCATTTGCTCATTTCTGTCTTTGTGTTCCTTTTTGGTAATTCTCACAATATTTCAAACTTTTTCATTAATATTATATTTGTTATAGTGATCTGTGATCAGTGGTCTTTGATGTTACTTTTATGACTTGCTGAAGGCTCGGATGATGGTTAGCATTTTTTAGCAATGAAGTATTTCTTAACTAGGTATGTACATTTTTTTAGACATAATGCTATTACACACTTAGTAGACTACAGTATAGCATAAACATTAACTTTTATATGCACTGGGAAGCCAAAAAATTTGTGTGACTCACTTTATATTTGCTTCATTGCGATGCTCTGGAACCAAACCTGATATCTCTGAGGTCTGCGTGTAATCACTAACACTTGCGTTGTACTTTATAAAGTACTTCACATGTTATGAATTGTGACCTTTACAAGAAACTTGTTAAGTATAAATTACTTATTTTTATTTTACATCTGAGGATAATGAAACTCATAAAAATGACTGTAACAGGATTGCTCAGCAAATCTGAGGGGAAGGCAGTATTTGGGCCAAGAATTCCATCTCTGAGGTTTTCCCCTTTCCACCAAACCAAGCTAGAATGCCAAGTTCTTGGATAATAATATACACCTTGGAAGTCAGATGGTCTGAATAACACTCTGGGTTGGACTAAACCCAGCAGTGGCTGGCAAAAGCTCTGAACTTCCACTGGCTGCTGGTCTTCCATTCTCATCTTCATCTTCCATCCTGGTCTTAACTTGTCTTCCAGATTTTTATTTGCTACTTCAGGTGCACATGTCCTCTTTGTACAATGAGGATTCTGATGGAAGGGACTAGGTGATTTATCCATGTCTGTACTCTTCATAATAGCTCACCCTTAAGCAGCCCTGAACAAATAACTATTTAAATGAATTAAGTCATTATTTCATGGGAAAAAAATTTCTTGATCACTCACTTTGTGACTTGCTTAGTGCTAGATCAGTAGGCAGGACAGAGAGAGTCTCCACCACCGTGGAGTTCATGGATAGATGTTGAACAACTAACAATAATAGTGAGGAGGGCTCAGGGAAGAGCTGTTTCCTATGAAAGGGAGAACACAGGAAGCTAACCTAGTGTGGGGCAAAAGGAAGACCTCCCTGAAGAAGAGACATTTAATCTGCCACTTAAGGTTGAAGGGGAGGGAGACACATGAAAAGGAAACTGCAAGCTCGGCAGAAACCAGCAGCACTAAGGTGGGAAAGTGCATCCCCTAAAGCATGTCTTAAATCCTGCATCTTACTGAACCATCTTGGCTCAGGACCAAATCTAATAATGATGTTGGGATTTTCAGGGCACAGCAGGCATCATAAGAGATTAAAATAAATTTCTTCATGTAGATAAATCATGCACTGTTTTGGATCTTTAGGGTACTTTAATAAATGTATTCTGCCTTGCTATAAAAGTAGGAGGGGGCTTCCCTGGTGGCGCAGTGGTTGAGAGTCCGCCTGCCGATGCAGGGGACGCGGGTTCATGCCCCGGTCCGGGAAGATCCCACATGCTGCGGAGCAGCTGGGCCCGTGAGCCATGGTCGCTGAGCCTGCGTGTCCAGAGCCTGTGCTCCGCGACGGGAGAGGCCACAACAGTGAGAGGCCCGCGTACAGAAAAAAAAAAAAAAAAAAAAAAAGAAAAAAGTAGGAGTTAAGTTTGTCGTTCTCTCTCTTTTATCTGAAATGAAACATTTTGTTTCATATGGAGAGGTTCAGTATTCTAATTGGTCTCTAGCCTGGTTCAGACACTGGATTCTTGTGAAACCAGTAGGAAAATGTTTTAAAGATTTATCTAGTCACAGCTGTTCTTTACAAGTAATTTCAAATTTTATAGTTGGCTATAACTGTACTTCCAGCTGTAAATTAGGTCTTTATTGGGTGGTATCTGGGGAGTTGTTATACAAGGTGTCATGAGGTTATGTGTGGTATCCCATACTGTGGAAAAAAAATAAATTATATTGCCTTATGGCAAACACTATACATATAATTAAAATGAGATGTTCTCACAGCCTATAGTTTTACAATTTTAAAGCTTGTTGTAAAATTATACACATGTATAAACTGCCAGAAAGACACATGTTTTCATTTTATGCAGATGGATACTAACAACTGCTAAGGAATCTCTATGGGAAATTGTTATGGACTGAATTGTGTCTCCTCGAAAAATCACATTGAAGCCCTAACCCCAGTACCTCAGAAGAGTACTAAATTTGGATATAGTGTCTTTAAAGATGTAATAAAGATTAAATGAGGTCCTAAGGGTGGGGTCCTAATCCAATATGACTGGGGTCCTTAAAAGAAGAGAAAAAAACACAACGGATGCACACACACAGAGAAAAGGCCATGTGAGGGCACAGCGAGAAGAAGACCACCTTCTAGCCAAGGAGAAAGGTCTAGGGTGAAACCAAACCTGCTGACACCTTGATCTTGGACTTCCAGCCTCCAGAGCTGTGAGAAATCAATTTCTGCTGTTTAAGTCACCCAGTCTGTAGACTTTGTTATGGCAGGCTGAGCAGACTAACACAGCAGCAAACTAGCATAGATATATATTTTGCAGTCACAAATATACATGTACAAGTACATGCATGCACACATAGATTGACTATGTGCAGTAATTATCTAAAGTCCTACTTGAAAGCAGTGGGAAGATTTTTAGTATGTCTTTCCATGTTAAATTTTTTGTTAGATAAAAATGTATATGCATAATTTATATTTATGCATCCAGATTGTATCTGGATGTTAATTAAGAAAAACAGAATTGTTTCTATGAAGTGGGGTCAATGTATGGGTACCCTCAAAGAAAAAAAAAATGTTTTGGACCAATTTACAAGTTGATCATTTCAGCTTTTAGAGAGAATTTAAGAGTCTGGGCTTAATCTACCTACAATTTTCAAAGAAGAATATTAAACTTGGACTCTACTCTTTCAAAGTAAACTTTTTGCATGTAGCTGTTTTATTCCTGTCACTTATCAAGTTACCTTAAGAAGCTTTTTGTGAGTTTAATTAAGCCTGACTAATTCTCCAACAGTACAAAGAAAATGAATTCCTTAAATATTTAATCCATTTATGACTCAAAGTGTCATTTTCTGAATGTGGCTATTAAATTCTTGGAATTAATCACCCTTTGAATCAAAGCTGCTTTTTCAGACACTCAAGACATATAGTCACAGCTCACACAATGCGTAAATTCAACATTTCGACTGTTCATCAAGAGAATTTATTCCAAATGCTGTATTCAAAATCTCAACCGGTAGGTTTATTTATGGCCATTAACAAAGGAATCTTTGCCTATAAGCGCCATAATAATCAGGCATGATTGTTGCTTTTTCCTCTGTCTCCCCCTTTGTCTAAGTGTTAATGAGTTAAAGGTTAGCTTCCCTCTACTTGCACAATTGCTACTCTTTTTCATGGCCACTTTGTTCTCCTTAACTAATCTCAAGCCTCCTCTCCAGAAAGATTTTTTCCCATTCTGATCAGCAGGCAGCACCATCATAGGTCTGTCTCTCTCCTTTATATCATCCTAAAACACTGGATGCACCCATTCCTTTATTTCAATTACACATTTCCTCTTGTTCTCTCCCAGTATTTTGAAGGCTCTTCAAGACTAGAAGTGTTCTTCAAGACTAGATTCCAAAGAATACAAGGAGATCAATCAGGCAACCACATTTATGGAGCACCTAATATTCCCAGAACCAGACACTGGATTCCTGTATAAGAAAACTGGAAGACTGGATACATGAGGAGACAGAAAACCACACATACACACACCCACAGCACAAATACACGGGCACAGATCCCGACCACCTAGTGATGCTAGTGTTCAGAAATCACTGCATTTTTCCCAGCTCCATACTGGACACTGAGATTATGGGAGCTGCTAGTTAACTCAACTTCTAAAGGAGAAAGCTGCCTTTTGATTGAAATTCAAATTCCCTAAGGGATGTGAAGGGATTGAAAGATGACAAACTAGCTCTTTAGCTTTCACATGTACAAGTCTCAGTGTAAGGAAAGTTTCTTCCCAGATACGGTTTTCTAGCATTAGGAATATAAAGAGTAACTGAAACATATTTCTATAATAATTCGCTGAGCAGTCTTCTTTTCCTTCCACCACCACCTCCCACACAATTTTGATTTTAAATATAATTATTTACATTGAAAATATGAAACACAAAATGGTGTGTTCGGATTTCTTATTTTTTACTAAAATGTGTTATAAAAAATAGTTTTGTTGTGAAGAAAAGTGAGAATAGGAAAAAGATTAATTAGAAGAGAAATCACTCCACTCCCGTGGTGACTAGAATGGAAATGGCCAGCAGTGGGTGGGGGACAAGGACCTCATGGCGGGTGCCCTGGGTCCAAGGTACCTACCCCCTTTCATCATGCCCACTTCGTAGCACTTGCGTAGCCGGCAGGCCTGACAGCTCTTCCTCCTGTTTTTATCAATCGTGCACTGGTTGGTAGCCGGACACATGTAGTCATTATGTCCTATCGAAAGTAAGAGGACAGAATTAGTATTATTTCAGGAAATTTAGTTGGTCAGAATCTACAGGGAAGCTGTCTGTGGGATGTTTTCACATCTCTTCTTTGGCCTTTCTATGTCGCTGCCTCAACCCATCATCCTTTTTTGTGTCCTTCTTGCGATGTTAAAAATAAAAAAACAACTCTCCCACAACTAATTTCTGCCTCCCCAAGTTGCTTTGCGAGTTCTTTGGGCAAATCCCCTTCAGTTCACACAGCCTATATTTGGGGGCACGATGTTGTACATATATATTCTCAAGGTTAAACTTTCTCAGTAGATAAGGACTTTTTTTTTTTTTTTTGGACCCAGGCCACCCACCAAAATTGTTGTCCAAATAGAGCTGTTAGAACTTTCAGACAGAGGGTTTCAAAGTGGCCTGTCTTAAAATATAATTTAAAGAATCTTTAAGTAGATCTTCAAACGCAGCACAGAACACCTACATTCCAGTTGGGGGGTGGTGGGCTGTGGTGGTGACCAAGGTCGGTCCTTAAGGTAGTAAGTCAGTTCACCACTCACTAGCTGGAGGACACTGAGCAAGTTGGTTAACATCCTTAGGCCACACTTTCCCCCCGGCACCGCTGCATAACATATTCTAAGAACTAAATGTGAGACTACATGTCACGGGCTTAGCACGGTGCTCTGGGAAGGGCAAACACTGAACGAATATTAGTTGTTGTTGCTGTTATTTTATTCTAAATCCTCTTTCTTTTCTCTCTTGTTTATTGAATCTCTCTCGCTTCAATGCTTCCTTCTAATTGGCTTTTTTTCCCCAAGGTTTATTAAGATATAATTAGCATATAATATTGTGAAATTTGGGGGGGACCTATGAGCTTCATGAACTTGGATGTCCAAATCTCTCCCCTGTTTTGGGAACGTTCTCATCCATTATTTATTTAAATAAGCTTTCTATCCTTTTCTCCCTCTCTTTCCCTTCTGGTTCTCCAATAATTCCGAAGATTGTTTCTCTAATGGTGTCCTGTAATTCACATAGGTTTACTTCACCTTATTGGCTTTTATCATGTCATGCAAGTCTGACCCACAAAAAAGGTCTCCCTTGATCCACAGCACTTTCGAACTTCTGTCTTTTATCCTGTCCATCCTTCTCAGCTCAACACCTAACAGATGTCTGCACTGGAGGTCTTTTTCCTCCTTTTCTCCTGCCTGGCTCAACCCACATCAATCTGTTTTCCACCTTTGTTGCTCCACAAAAACAGCTTCCCGGAAACAGCCAATGACTTCTGTTGCTGAATTCAATAGATACTTTCAGGCCACATCACACTTGACCCATCAGAAGCACCTGACAGTTCCTTCCTTCCTCTTGAAACATGCTTTTTTCCCTCGGCTTCTGAAACAAAAAATGCTCCCAGCATTTTGGGAGGTTCCTTCTACCTCTCAAGCTGGAGATTCCCAGAGTTTGCAGATTTGCCTCCCTCCATGCCACAACAATCCAGAACTGCACAGGGCTCAATGCCAGGCCCTTTCCTCTTCTGTGACTCTGAATTCTCCCACCAGAAAATCCATCTCACGCCTACGGCTTTCATCGCCACTAAACACAGATGATGTACAGTCTTAAACTCCCAGCCCAACCCTCTTCTCTGAGCTCTGGGGACAGTTATCTAATTGCCCACATGAAGTTTCTGCTCTAAGATTTAGAAGTCACCTCCATTTCTTTATCCTTCAGAAGAAGTCTGGTTGATAATGTACAGAATATTAAACTTCACAAATTAAAAAGTATTATTGGCATGTTTTTATAAAGCAGCCCATTTATATGAGTCTAAATACTTGCACCTCTTGGGAAAACATCCTGAATTTAGACTAAAAAGATGATACATACTATTTTAAAATATGTTTTCCATTCACAAAAAACAGTGAGTGTATATTCAGATTCTCTTTTAAGTCTCCATTTTCTCATTTACTAAGGGCAAGACTCAACATGTAGTGAAATGTTTTAACTACAGACCTCTTTGCTCTTTATTCAACTTAAGGGTCAGCCCAATTAGAATAGGGTGGAGTGGGGACTTGATAAGAAATGTTGGTCTCATAAAACTCGATTCTCTATCTTTAGATATACATTATAAAAGTCACTGTATAAACAGGCTTCACATTAAATTAACATCTGCATTCTTCTATTGCATAAGAGGAATCAACAAACAGAGTTAAAACCTTGTAACTTCAGTAAGAGACCACACACTGCCTCGAACACCCAGGCATAGTTATTACTTTTAGAATCTTCCCTATTAACAGGGGCAAATTGAGGAAATAATAGAATCAGAAATAAAATTTATCTGGGCAGTTATAAACTCTAGGCAAAAGATGTATTCTTCTGACACCTCAAAGAAACTCTTAGTGTTTGGTCTTCCATGATGTTTATGTAGTACATGTTGACTTATTTTAACTCTTAAAATATAAGTTTATATCAGAAGAAAACAGTTAATAATAATTCGAACCAAAAATTACTTTGATTCACTTTCTTTCCCAAAAGCCAGAAGTTCTGCAAGCCAGAAGATGGGAGAACTGAATTGGATCTGAGGTCAATGGTTAAATCTTATGTTTGGATTGGACAGCCATCGTAGATATGTATGTTTAAAAACCAAGTGAAATTCCTGAACTAACATGTTTAACACATAAAATATGCAGGATTTGTACAATCGAATTCATCCCTTAACAAAAATAGATGCACAAGAGAAGCAAGTTCATAATGCAAACCTTTTGTGACAAAGCTGGGCTTTCTCCTACCTAACCTACGTGAAAATTTAGAATTGACAAATTGGCAACAAGGAAAAGTTAACAAGTACTTGTTTCATGTAAACAATTAAACCAATTTTTCTTAACCAAACACCATTAACAACTATTTGTAAGTCTTCAACTTAATCAGAAGAAAGGAAAACACGAAAGTTTTTTGTTGCCTAATGAGTATAATTTTGTAAAGATGTGTTCTTAAAGGAACTGATTTAAGTTTCTTAAAGAAGAAATTTCTTTTTAAATTTTATTATCTGGTCTTATAAAAATAATGGAAGAGAAAATCTTATTGAATTAGAGTTCATTAAAAAAAAAACTCGCACCAACTATCTTAATGAAACATACAGTGTCTTTACTGAAGAGACTGAGGAACTCGGTGTACCTGTGACCAGATCAGCCCAAAAGTTCCTCTTGCATAGAATGAAGCGCAAGAGGCCAAATCCAAGATGTGAGCTGCAAGTGAAGGTTTGGAGAAATAATCACTGGTTTTTTTTTTTGCCCACCAAAAAATAAAGCCTTTGAGCTAATGTAGGGTTTGAATAATAGGAAGTGGGGGTGGGAGAGGAGATGAGGCAAGTGAACCATAAGCAGAAAACGTGAAGAGTGGGGAGAGTAATTACTAGGAATTGCCTGTAAGCAGGGATTACCAGACTCACCCATGGCTCCAGGGGCCTCCCACAGAGCTTTTCCCCAGGCCTCTCTGGGATTCTTTTCCTTGACTTTTCATTTCCCCCTTTCTTCTTATTTTCCCTCTTTCAGCTATTTTTGCATTATTACCATCACACAGAAAGTCTATATTTGTTAGTTACAAAAAATAAGCAATGGCCCATATTCAGAGATTCTAAAGAAATATAACAACAGACCAAATTAAAACAAGCAGCTGAGGATGTGGAGAAAAGGGAACCCTCGTGCACTGTTGGTGGGAAGGTAAACTGGCGCGGCTGCTGTGGAAAACAGTATGGAGGTTCCTCAAGAAATTAAAAATAGAACCACCATACAATCCTTCAGTGCCACTTCTGGACATGTATGCAAAGGAAATGAAATTGTTATCTCGAAGAGATATCTGTACCTCCGTGTTCATAGCAGCGCTGTTCACAATAACCAACGATGGAAACAACCTATGTGTCTGTTGACAGATGAACAGATAAAGAAAATGCAGAATATATATAATGGAATATTGTTCAACCTTAAAACATAAAGAAATCCTGTCATTTTCAACAAGGTGGATGAGCCTGGAGGGCATCAGTTAAATGAAATAAGCCAGACAGAGAAAGATAAATACTGCATGGTATCACTTATATGTGGAATCTGAAAAAAAAAAAAAAAAAAAAGTCAAACTCATAGAAACAATAGAAAAGTGATTGCCAGAGGCTGGGGTGAGGGAAATGGGGAGAAGCTGGTAAAAGGGAACAAACTTTTAGCTGTAAGATGAATAAGGTCTGAGGAGCTAACGTATAACATGGTGACAATAGTTGATCGTGCTGTATTGTTTAATTGAAATTTGCTCAGAGAGTAAAACTTAAATGTTCTCACCCAAAGAAAAAAAGCAACAACAAACAAACAGAGAAAGAAAAAAGTAAATATATGAGGTGATGGATGTGTTAACTAATTCAAAGGGGAGAAATCCTGTCACAATGTATACATATATCATATCATCACAATGTACACTTTAAATATCGTACCATTTTGTCACTTATACCTCAGTAAAGCTGAAAACAATAACATAAAACAAGCAGTAACCTGAGAGGAATTTAATAGTGTGTATCTTTCCTTTTGTCACCCTTTTCCCTCAGTGCTTTCTGGCAGTCACCTCAGACCAAATCTCTTTACCAAGCTTCCCACACCTGCCCCCAGTTCATTTAGACTCAACTGTCTCACAGACTCTTTGAGATGTATGTGTCCCAAACTTAAGTGACCATCTTCTCTCCTCATTTACCTGTTCCTATTCACCAACACACCATGATGCCTGAAACATGCGTGTTGTTCTAGACTCTACCCTCTCCCTCACTCAAACCCCACACACACATAGTATAAACACCTACCAAATCAATTATTTTAAAGTTCTTTTTCAAAGCCCCATCAGCTTTGTCCTGGGCCCGCCATCACTACCATAGCCCCAAGAATTTCCCACCCAGGTTATCACGACAGCCACGGCCTGCAGCCTTCCCCTGCCAATCATGCCCCACCACGTTGCCAGAGGGATTTTTTTTTATGTCTCTTCTGTAAAATGTTTTTTTTTTCATCTTTATTGGAGTATAATTGCTTTACAATGGTGTGTTAGTTTCTGCTTTATAACAAAGTGAATCAGTTATACATATACATATGTTCCCATATCTCCTCCCTCTTGCGTCTCCCTCCCACCCTCCCTATCCCACCCCTGCCAGAGGGATTTTTATAAAATCACGCACCATCATGTCAGTAACCCACTTTAATAGTCTGATGTTCCTCAAAGTTCTCAGGATAAAATCTAAATGCCTCAAGACAGCTCACCAAGCTGTTCCTGATCAGCCCTTACCTCCTCTCCTAGCCTTCTCTCACCACCCTCTAAGTCACATCCAAGCTCTAGCTGTGTCTTTCTGTTCACGTTGTGCTCCTTCTCACCCCTTTGCACATGCCCTTCTTTCTTGTGGGAACACACTTCTACTCTCAGACCAATTGACTCCTACTCATATTTCAGGTGTTATCAGTTGAGATAGCAATTCCTCTGGGAAATCCTTTCTGCCCCTCCAGTAATGCCTGTCTTTTGTCCTGTCATAACACCTACCACATTGCCCTTTAATTGCTGTTTCAAACCCCAGGTCACTTTGGGTTTGACAAGGAATGGACTATCTCTGTCTCATTTGTCACCAGGTATCCTGTGCCCAGCACATTACCAAGGCACAGAGTGGAGCTCAACATATATTTGTTATCGGAACAAAATGGAATCCCTAAGCTCTGTGTTGCCCCTCCCTCGCCCCCTGAACCCCCTCTGTGGAGCACAGGCCTCCTGAGGGGGCAGACTGGAGTTGTATAAAGGAAGACGGTGACCCCCAACAAAGCAATGGTCACTACATCCCAGGACCCCAAAACTCAGGTCCACAAAATCAAGACTTGGTCCTACGGGACGAAACCAGCAGAGGGAGAGGCAAGTCTGCTCTTCAACACTGGATGGGGCCAGACATTAGCATAAAGGAGCAGGTCTTCACAGATGTGACAGGTCAGGAAGCGAGAAGTAAGAGCTTGGATTACCCATGAATTATCTCCACCACTATTTCTATTCTGATGCCTTGCTGGTTTTCTAAGATGAGTGTATTTTATGACTGCCCCCAAATAAAAATCAACACGTTTGAATTATTTCAAAGCTTGTTCTTTATAGAAATGTTTTCGTGAATTTTATGTTATTTTTCCCTCTAACCTTTTTGTTATGTATGCATATTAATATGGTTCCTTTTACTAATAGTGATTTCTTTTAGGAGTGTTCTAACTTTTTTGGAACTTCTACTTTATGACTTTTCTGAAGTTCAGTTCTACAAGGTGATTAACAATTTCTTCCTCTCATCTCCCCCGTCTCACTGCCATCACCAAGAAAGAGAGAGCAGGGAGTATCTGGGAACTCTCTGTACTTTCCCCCTCAATTTTGCTGTGAACCTAAAACTGCTCTAAAAAATAAAGTCTTAATTAAAGATGGTGATTATAAACCAGTAATAATAAAAAAGTTGGAAACTTGGCCTTTCATTAAAATCTATATAAAAAAAAAGAAAGAAACAGATTTAGCTGTGAAAATAATGGGTTCCTTTTATTACTTCCCATAAAAAATTTAAATTCTTATAAATGAATTATTAACAGCATCAAAGTATTAGTAGGGAAGGAGGTATATCTTAATTGTAGGGTTTCCTACATATAAAATACATGGACCCTTCAGTAACTGAAGCTAAAATACAATGTGTACTGCTCGTCTTAATAGTTAAAGATATTTAAAATATTTGCTTCAATAATATTACATAAATCTGAACATCAACTTGCCTCAATAACAGTTCTGTGATAGGTATGTAGTGTAGTTTTTTTTTTTCTTCCTTTTTTACTACTTTCTAACTTGTGGATTCAGAAGTTGTACTTGAACTGTGCTTTCCAACTATTTCTATCACTAACACATTTCAAAGTTTGAAGGAAGCACACACACAGATTTAAGTCATAACCAGAAAAACTTCAAATTATATGACATCAACTCTTATTTTATGATTTTTTATAAATGAGCTCAGTAAAAATATACACAGTTCCCTGGGGGAAAAATGAATTAAAATCAAGAAGACTGATGAGGTCAGGCAAAAATCCAAGCATGGTAAGGAATAAGCACTTAGCATTTTTTATCAAAATATGAGTAGTTAGCTAACTGTTCATATTTTTAAGGCATGGAAATGAAAATGAATTCTCAAGTTAAAGATAAATTAACTCTCCAGTGTTTAAGCAACCACAAATCAAAAAAAAAAGTCAACTTTATTTAATCTTATCTGAAAGTCTCATTGTATGGTTTCAACAAAATAGTATTTCATTTTCAAAGTCCCATTCTTTTATACCTGATTAATCCATAAATTTAGCTAGCATCTATAAAGCTTGGTCACCTTTTCATTAAAGGCTCATTGAAATTAGAATTTGAAGTATCCAAGAGCCGTACACAAATTGTTTAAGATGCCAGATAAGATGACAAAATCAGTATTTCTTTCTCCTTCTAAGAATCAATATGCATTTATAGAGTGTTAAATACAGTTTCAAATTTGATATGGAATCACAGGATTGTATACATATTTGGCCAAGAGGAAACCTCTAACTTTTTGTTTTATCAGTGAAAAATTATACTTTTCTTGAGGTGTTAAGGTACAGAAAACATGTCAAAACATAGTTTTGAGCCTTAGCATTGGAAAAATAAGGGTTTGCTCATGAATTTTCAAAGCACTGCAATATAAACAAGCAACGATCCCAACCTGAGTGGGGGCTTCCAGCTACAGCCCCTCCTCAGCTTGTTCATTTCACACTTGTGCATGAGATCGTATGACCAAACATTCTTGCTTCTAAGAAAACTGACTCATTTGGGTACTGACCATGATGTGCCAGGCACTGCGTTATACACGGATTATTTCATTTAATTCCCCAGCAACTCTATGAGGAAGGGATTATATTTATCTCCATTTTACAGATGTAAACCTATGATAAAAGTTATAAACACTGCTCAAAACCACACAGCAAGCAAGTGGCACTGATGGGTTTTGAAGCAAGGTCTCCCTTACTCCAGAGATTGAATTCTTATTCATATATGGAAGGCTCAACTTCCCCAAAGGACAAGACCTTCACTCAGGAACTGTATCTACTTTCCATAGGCAACAACGGTAAGATTCTCTGCAACTGGTTGACCACTGAGTATTCTGCTTCTTAGAAAGCTCATGCATGAGAAAGTAAAAAGTGAGGAATTAATAAGACCAATGTTATTGTCTTCTATTTAACTATCTGAAAGAAAAATACTGTGCAAGGCCAAACCAATATTGAATTCTTTTGGCAATAACATTTCACTTAGATGACAGGGATGAAATGAATGGTCCAACTCTCCTGGACATGACTGTACAAAGGAACAGAAGTCTAGTCCTCCCTTACACTCCAAGGAAAATATTGACTTCCTGCATTATCTCCAGCTACTCCAACCCTGACTCATGAGTGCTGCTTGATCTTAGCAGTGTCCATACATTCATTGACTGTGACCAAAGGAAAGAAGTGTTATGGGAGTTGCTGGCTAGCACTGAAGAACCAGTCCAAACGGTGATGCCGTGGGGCCCCGCTGGCAAAAGGAAAAAGAAGACTGGCAGGGAATCTTGTAGAAATGAGAGTTCAAAAGGGTTTTTTAATGAAAATGGGAGTGTATAATATTCATTAAAAAAATGAAGAATCCTAAAGTATTCAAAGTTATGCCAAGGAAAAACTCATATCAAAATATGCACTAATATCTCTGAGTAGTAAAGTAGATGAGGCAGAGAGAAGATGTGAAGAAGTTTGAAATAGCTTTGCCAAATTCTTAGGGCTACAGAAGAGGAGGAAGAAGTCAAAGATTCTGGTCATTTGTGCCAGGGTGTCTTGAAGACTGTTCTAGTCATTAATCACAAGGAGGATCTGATTTGGGAGGCCAGTGGGAAAAAGAGGTACAGAACAACTTTAAACGTGTTGCATTTGAGATTTCAGGAGCACACCAAGAACCAACTACCAAGCAAGTTATTGTAAATGCAATACTGAAGCTTGGGAGGCAAGTCAAAATGAAGTTGGAGATCATACGATTCAGAAATTCTACTTCTGGGTATATGCCCCAAAGAATTGAAAGCAGACTCAAACAGATATTTGTACACCCATGTTCACAGCAGCATTATTCACTATAGCTGACAGGTGGAAACAACCCAAATGTCCATTGATAGATAAATGGATAAACAAAACGTGGTATATACAGTAGTCCCTCCGCCATCTGCAGGGGATTTGTTCCAAGAGCCCCAGTGGATGCCTGAACCACAGACAGTACATATATATATATATATATATATATATATATATATATATATATATATATATATACACACACACCATGTCTTTTCCTACACATGCATACCTGTGATAAAGTTTAATTTATAAATCAGGCACAGTAAGAGAATATCTGAATTGCGAGCATCTCTACTCTCACACTTTGGTGCCATTATTAGGTACAATAAGAGTTACTTGAACACAAGCACCATGATACCTCGACAGTCGATCTGATACACCAGATGACTACTAAGTGACTAACAGCGGGATACAATGGATAAAGGGATGATTCACATCACCGAGCAGGACAAAGCTGGATGACAAAAGATTTCATCTCGTTACTCAGAATTGTACACAATTTAAAACTTAGGAATTGTTTATTTCTGGAAACTTCCATTTAATATTTTCAGACCACAGTTGACCACAAGTAACTGAAACCAAGGAAAGCAAAAGTGCAGGTAAGGGGGGATTACTATACATAGAATGGAATTTTATTCAACCTTAAAAAGGAATGAAATTCTTTTTTTTAACTTTTATTTTATATTGGAGTATAGTTCATTAACAATATTGTGTTAGTTTCTGGTGTACAGCAAAGTGATTCAGTTATACATATACAAATATTTATTCTTTTTCAGATTCTTTTCCCATATAGTTTATTACAGAATACTAAGTAGAGTTCCCTGTGCTATACAGTAGTTCCTTGTTGATTATCTGTTTTATATATAGTAGTGAGTATATGTTCATCTCAACCTCCTAATTTATCTCTCCCCCCTCTTCTTTCCCCTTTGGTAATCATAAGTTTGTTTTCTAGGTCTGTGAGTCTGTTTCTCTTTTGTAAATAAGTTCTTTTGTACCATTTTTTTAAAATTCCACATATAAGTGATATCATATTTGTCTTTCTCTGTCTGACTTACTTCACTTAGTATGATAATCTCTAGGGCCATCCATGTTGCTGCAAATGGCATTATTTCATTCTTTTTTTATGGCCGAGTAATATTCCATTATATATATGCACCACATATTCTTTATCCACTCATCTGTTGATGGACATTTAGGTTGTTTCCATGTCTTGGCTATTATAAATAGTGCTGCAACTAACATTGGAGGGCATGCGTCTTTTTGAATTATGGTTTTCTCCAGATATATGCCCAGGAGTGGTATTGCAGGATCATATGGTAGCTCTATTTTTAGTTTTTTAAGGAACCTCCATACCATTCTCCATAGTGGCTCTACCAACTTATTTATATTCCCACCAACAGTGTAGGAGCGTTCCTTTTTCACCATACACTCTCCAGTGTTTATTGTTTGTAGACTTTTTGGTGATGGCCATTCTGACTGGCGTGAGGTGACACCTCATTGTAGTTCTGATTTGCATTTCTCTAATAATTAGCAATGTTAAGCATCCTTTCATGTATTTTTGGGCCACCTGTATGCCTTCTTTGGAGAAATGTCTATTTAAATCTTCAGCCCATTTTTTGATTTGGTTTTCTTTTTTTGATATTGAGCTGCATGAGCTGTTTGCGTATTTTGGAGATTAATCCTTTGTCAGTCACATCATTTGCAAATATTTTCTCCCATTCCATGGGTTGTCTTTTCATTTTGTTTATGGTTTCCTTTGCTGTACAAAGCTTTTAAGTTTCATTAGGTCTCATTTGTTTATTTTTGTTTTTACTTTCATTACTCTAGGAGGTAGATCCAAAAATATATTGCTAAAAAAAAAAAGATATTGCTGTGTTTTATATCAAAGAGTGTTCTGGCTATATTTTCCTCTAAGAGTTTTATAGTATCCGGTCTTACATTTAGGTCTTTAACCCATTTTGAGTTTATTTTTGTGTATGGTATTAGAATGTTCTCCCCACGGACCAGGCACTGTGCTAAGTGACTTCAGCCCTTTATCTCATCTTAACATCATAACTGAGGAGGTAGGGTACTGCAATTCCCATGTTATAGAAGCAGAAGCTGAGACTTCAAAAGACTGAGTAACTTACTAAAGGCCACTTGGCTGGTTGCTGGAGGAGCCACGACTGAAATCCAGGTTCGTGTCATTCACAAGTCCTGGTTCCCCCAGTAACAGCACAATAGCGCTGGTGAAATGGAAAGAACTTGAGAACTATTGAACCAGAATGCCTAAATACGTTACAATTGGCACTGTAATAAAAATAGAATTCCCTAATGTAATCACTGTATTATATCTTTGGGAGGGCATTTCAGAAGCAGCAAGGAAATTAAATAAAACCTGTGATTCCTAATACTTCCACAGTTAAAGTTATGAGAGCTTAATCACATGAAATACATTCCTCCATAGGTTACAACATATATTATACAAAAATCTTTCCAGAAAACCTTTCAGCATGCTCCAGCGTAAAATAAAGAAAAAAGAGAAAGTAGAAATAAGGTATTGAGGAAGTAAATAAAAAATTTACATTCTGTGAAAGAACAACTGCAGTATTATGTTTAGAACCAAAATTTGACTCAGATATTAAAGTGAATATTCTCTGATTTACAGCCAATGCAATGAGCCAAACAAAATGAAACAGAATTTGGCTGTCTCAGAGAACACATTCCTAAAAATCCGGTGAGGACATTCAGTGTGCCATGATTTGAACGATTTCACAACCACATCTGTACGTAATGGCATGCAAATAAAAACAGTATACCTTCATAATGCATCCCCAAATTACATTTTTACAGCTAATCAATTCTAGTATATCTTATCAGTGACAGCAACACCTACAAATGACATTTTACTTTTATTTTTTAATGAAAGTATTTTTTAATAAAAGTATTATTTATACCTCGGTCTATTTTTAAAGGGAAAAAAAACTTTAAAGGAATTCTAGGAAAGATACTTGTCCTGGAAAGTTTATTTTTCTAAATGAAGTAAAGGGGAAGTCTTCTATCTACTTGCCCTCATCAGACCCCCGTCTGCTAAAAATTTTGGCCAGGGCAACAACATGATCCCTCTCCTTGTCTGGCCTCATTTACCATGTGCAAAACCACAATTGTTTTAAGGCCATGGCACAGGATCAAACCAACAGCTGCAATAAAGGAAAACATAATGAAATCAGTAACCACCAGCTCATTGTCAAACCCCAGAGACCATGAACTGCTTCCCATAACGCCTCTTAGGGCTCAACACATAAGCAAGTGCTGTTCCACAGCCCAGAAAAGGACTTTCTGAAATTGTTCCCCCAGAACAGCTGATAAGTATCAGACAAAGAGGGGACCAGCGTGACAATCAGAGCAATGAGTTCCATGCCAGTCCTGTTCTGCTCACCTCAAGACCCCTCTCCTTTGCTCTGTTCAATTGTTTCCAGAGCTTTTCTTCAAGCTTTCTTCCTTCTTGTGTTCATTTAAAGTCCAAACAGTGGTGGCCAAAAACAGTAGAAACAATATCAAACTGTTCTTGTCCCAAGCTGAAGAGCAAATAAGAGGAAAATGGACAAGTGATCAGAGCAAGAGGGTAAAACTCAGAGCCTGAGCAGAGCTGTGCTTCAAGTCCTGGATGCCTAGAACCACCGATAAGTGCATCGCCCCACCCTGCCATCTCTGGGTCATTGTGGTGCTTTAAGGAGAAAATGGAAAGACTATTTACTAAGATCCGATGTGGTGTGGAATATGAATGTCCTTCAAGCTGCCACACCTGAATGTTCCCTTGTAGGCATTTGACCATGAAACTGCTAAATAAGGGGTTTCATCCACCTTCAGGAGGCCTCCAAAATTAACGCCCCAAGTGAAGCTCCTCTCAAACATCCTAGTAAAGATAAAAGAAGAGGAAGGAACTTCTGATTCCATGGTCAGAGGTCTCTTCTAGCATGTTTTAACAGATGAGTTCAGTCACTTTCTTAAACTGAAGTCCACTTCAAATATGTGGAAATAAACCAAAAGACAATCTTTCAAACTTAGAAAGAACTACTAGTCTTCTTTCTCAGCTTGAATAACAATTTCTCCTAACAAGTAGAAATAAATGGATACTGGTTTTCTTTTTTTTTTTTTTTTTTTTTTTTTTTTGCGATACGCAGGCCTCTCACTGTTGCGGCCTCTCCCGTTGCGCAGCACAGGCTCCAGACACGCAAGCCCAGCGGCCATGGCTCACGGGCCCAGCCGCTCCACGGCATGTGGGATCTTCCCGGACAGGGGCACGAACCCGCGTCCCCTGCATCGGCAGGTGGACTCTCAACCACTGCGCCACCAGGGAAGCCCTGGATACTGGTTTTCATTCACTGTGTTGCCAGTGAACCTTTACAGGATGGTTGTTGGATAAAACAAAACAAAACCTACGCATAAGGAGAATTGTTTTGTACTTAATTGTACCTATTTGCATGGTAAATTTAAATCCAAAATAGCACAGATAATCTCTTGCATTTTATGGTCCTCATGGTGGGAGATGTGACTTCACCATAAGCTGCAGGAGCCCTGTAGCCTGGCAAAGAGCTGTGCGCACATCAGACGCTCAGTAAGTGAATGAGTGGGAAGCAGAAGTGGTATTAAAATCCACACTGTCTGGGCATCCAGACAGCTCAAGTCTACATGGTCATACTGCCCCGGAGGAGCATTCTCTCAGACAAGCCACTTCACCGTGCTTGGAAAGTTTTCTCATTTCTCAAAGGTCTATATGCAGTCCACACTCCATTGTAGTTGATGAGAACGAGAGAGCCTGGGAAAATCTAGAGTCTCCTTTCCCTCCCCTCTCCAGAACTAGCCTCAGGAAATAAAATGGCATAGCTGTATGGTCTGAACAAGCTTTTTCATGTCTTGGCCCCAGATCCTCATCTGTACAGGGAAAGGTGTTGATCACTAGGGCCCAATCTAGTTCTAAACTATGATTATTCTCTTTTCTCACTTTCCTGACGTACACATTTCCTTTTCACCTGGCTTCTTGGGGTTCCAGATTGATGATTTTTTTTCCTACTGCCAAGAGTTGACTTCCACTGGTGGTCGTGGCACTAAGTGGAAGGAATACAGGCATATTTAGGGAATGCCACAGTGCCAGGAGCACCAAACTTCTATCTGAGTCCCATGCCATCCTGGATGAACAAGGCAACCCCTCTGGGCCTTTTGACACCTTCCCTAGTGGCTACCATGAGGCCCAGAAAGATAATATATGCAAACACTCAGTCAACCATAAAACTTTGTGCCAACAGAAGGTATTACTATGGACAGGGCTTCCCTGGTGGCGCAGTGGTTGAGAGTCCACCTGCCGATGCAGGGGACGCGGGTTCGTACCCTGGTCCGGGAAGATCCCACATGCCGCGGAGCGGCTGGGCCCGTGAGCCATGGCCGCTGAGCCTGCGCATCCGGAGCCTGTGCTCCGCAACGGGAGAGGCCACAACAGTGAGAGGGCCGCGTACTGCAAAAAAATAATAATAATAAAATAAAATAAAATGAAACTTGTATGTACTAATATGGAAAAATCTCCACTATACATTATTCAGTGAAAAAAACTAGGCACAAAATAATGTGTAGAGTATGATACCACTTATGTGACCAAAATATGCATCTGTGTGTATAAGTATGTGTATGTATATTTATGTAATTTTCGGAAGAAACTGTTAATATAGTGTTTACCTATCAAGAAAGGAAGTATGGATTTTTGAATAAGAGCAGAGGAATACCTTAACTTTTCATCATATACTATTTTGTACTGTTTAACATTTAACCATGTGTATTTGTGAATTCATTGCTTTTTAATGATCAAAAAAGAAAAAAATATTTTCAAAATTTCAAACCAACACTAGCCCAGCGTTAACAATCTTCATTTCTTTTCTGGTTCTGCTGCCATTCCCATCTAGTGGTTGCTTCTCTCTTCTCAGCAACCCATGGGCCAAGCAATAAACTTAACCACCAGAACTTCACTAAGCAAAAGAAAACACACTTCTTTTATAAAGAATGGGGAAAAGATTAAGTGTGAGCTGCATTTTTCGGTCCTCAGATAGTCCAGCAGAGAATTAGTAGCAGATGCCCAAAACACAGGCAGATGCTCCTGTCTTGAAGCCATGCTGAGTATGTGACTCTCCTCCTGCCCCAACTGGGCCTGGCATCCCTTGATTTCTGCTGACCCAAACCTTTATCCATGAAGGGTCTTGGTCCCCTCCTGATATAGAGGGTGGAGTCATCATTCACTTTTTTCCTATGCCAATAGGGTATAAGCAGGCACAGGGGGTGGCTCGGATTCTGCTCAGTGGACACTAACAGCCCCATTTTCCCCTGGCAAACAGGACTAACCCCAGCCAACTCTGTACCCACCGTTTCTGCCTGTTATCTTAGTGGGACAAGGAGCCAACTATGGTCAGGTGGCAGTCCTCACTTCCAGTGTCCCTTATAGAAGCATTCCTTCCCTTGGGGGATGCCAAAGAACACAGTGGTTAATACAACACAAATGGGTTCTGCAGTCCAATTGGCTGGGTTCAATACTGGTTTTGTTTCTTATACACCTCATTTTCCTCATCTGTAAATAAGAGTAATTTTAGTGCTGACTTCCTAGAATTTTGTGGAGGATTAAATGAGATGATGCATATGAAACCCTAACGTAAAGCCTGGTGCAGGGCAGGTACTTATTAAACATTAACCATCATTACTATTATTTTTAAAGGTTCATTTCTTCATTGTGGTGCACAGGCTTCTCATTGCAGTGGCTTCTCTTGCTGCAGAGCACAGGCTCTAGGCACGCAGGCTTCAGTGGTTGCGGCACCTGGGCCCTAGAGCGTGCAAGCTTCAGTAGTTGCGGCGCACAGGCTCAGTAGTTGTGGTGCACGGGTTTAGGTGCTCCACGGCATGTGGGATCTTCCCGGACCAGAAATCAAACCCATGTCCCCTGCATTGGCAGGCAGATTCTTAACCACTGTGCCACCAGGGAAGTCTTAACCATCATTATTATTATAAACTCAATCTCCAAACCAGAAGAGCTCAGCTTTTTAGGGACAGCACCTAAATGACAAGACCTTCAAACCAATCTGTAATAACCTATCATTTCTTAATAGTTAAACAATCCTTTTTTACCCTTAAGTAATTCTCTTCACATTATATAACTTGCTAGGCTACATTTATGCAATCAAGTGTAAATCATCTGAAACACTTCATCTTATCCAAAAATTCACTTCAGTCGGCATAAGGCTAACTGTCAGAGCTAGAAACTATTCTTAGGCTTGAAAAAGAAAGCAAAAATGTAAGAAAAATAGCTATTTATTCGAACCTCTTAATAAAATACATTCAAACACCTTTTTAAACAATGGAGAATTGCAGTCTAACAGTCCAAGAATGTAGGAAAGTCATAACATGCCTCTGAAAAGGGCTAAACTCAACTAATAATTCACTTCTGGGCTTTAAAGTGAACGTGGCTGCCTCTCCTGCCCAAGAAGATAAAGGACGAAAGTCATCTATAGTCAGTAAGCCCCAAACTATTAAGCCAATCTGTACTCCGATTCCTGATTCAAGCTACCTGAATTATCTTCACTGAGAACATGGAAGAAGGACTACACTTTATTTAACAGAATACATAATATTTCAAGAAGTGTTAAATTTGGTATAATTACCTTTTGGAAACCTATTCTTTCTACTGATTAATAATTTGGTGCCATTCCAAATTCTCATTTTGAAGCGACAATTATAAAGGTTATTGTGAATTTTTTTTTTCTAATTTACTGCAAAATGCTTGTTCGGTTTGGAAGCAGAGCCCACAGTTTGGGACTGCTCTCACAGAGATTATATTCTTTGGTGTCACTATCAGGACATAGCAAGATTTAAAACGGACTATTTAGACTCAACCAACCATAAAATAAAGTCTATTCCAATAATGTACATATCCAAAAAGTTTAATTTTAAAATTGTTTGCCTCTAATTCCATACTAAAAGCCTTGTTTTTCTGACCCTTCTTAATCTACTGCCATATTGGCAGGTACCAAGCAGATAGCCCCATGATAACTGCTCCTGTAAAGATTTTCTTTGAAGAATGCTACTGTAATGACACATAGGCCTTTTTAATAAGAGTTCACCCCACTTAATTGGTAACTGAAACAAAGCCGATTTTGAAGGAACAAGTTTCTACTGAAGTCGTGCAGAAATAAATCAATGTGACCTGTTATTTCTTGATAAATGATTCATTCTTTAGTTTCTAGTCCCTTCATTTCAAATACACTATTAAGTAGTTAGATGATTTCATACCATGAATGATAAATCACAGCAATCCCTAATCCAGTCATGGCTTTAAGCAAAAGGGGAGTCCAAAGCAGGATGGCACCATACGAGGTACGATTGTGGTCTCTTTTCTACTGAAAATACAAAGCTAAACTCCTTAGGGGAAAAATGAAGCAATTGAAAGTAAGATACTAATTCACAGATACAATACTAAAAACAGAGAGGAATGGATCAAGAGGTGGGATGGTAGGCCAGAACTCATCTCACGTTCAACTCCCGGTTGCTCGGTGGTCCAAAGGCATCATTAAAAACAATTGCAAGCATTAGCCTGTGTTCTTCCAACCATCCTGACAACATGCCACAGTCATCCCCTTTCTCTCCCTCAAAATCCAATCTGCTATGAATCGTTGCCAGTTCTACTTCCAAATCAGCTGCTGCGTCTCCTTCGGCAAAGCAGCCTTTCCACGTGGTGAGGCAGGGCTCCCATCAGCTCCCAGGCTGCGCGTTCTGTGTTCCTCTATTTGTCCCCAGTTCTATCTAATTTTACCTCTCACCTTGTCTATTCCAATTGTTTCCTGACTCTGACATGTTTCACCACATGCAGGCAAACTACTCAAGGGCAAAAGAACTAAAAGGACTAATCTACTAGGAGTAGTATAGTGGTAGTGGTAGTGGTAATATTTCAAAGAGCTGCCTTCTTGAAGAGGTAAAAATGAAGGGATTTAAAACAAATTGAATGGCCTTAAAAACTAAAATTAATTTGGATAAAGGGGCTCCAGCATTATGACGGTCAAGTGAGAAAATTTCACATCTCTAAAAAGAAAATCACTAAGACTCGCTTTTCACATTTCTAAGAGTTAATGCAACAAAATACTCTGTTTTTGCCCCGAGGCAAGAAGAAACAGCTCATCTCAGGGGCACATTAGCACAGAGAAGATGTCCTCCACCGCTGAGCCCCACCTGGGGTAGCCAGGAGCCACCAATGCAGAGCCCGGAACTCCCTGGCACATCAGACAGTTTATTCGAGAAGACCAGAACATCTGCTCCTTGTCCCTGAGTAGTTAGTTTTCTATCCCAAGGCCTTCTTAAAGGTATAAATTTATTTTTTGTGATAAACAAACAAAAGAATAGAACCATTACAATGATTAGTCCATTACAGCCAAAGATAACTCTTTGCTTTCAATTTTTCCAGCTGCTTCAAGATGACTTTGCTACCCTTTATCCAACCACTTTCAGAATGAAAAGTACAAAATTTCTAAATGAAGAAGTGGGAGCAGAATGAACTGCTAAAGTACATGTCACCAGTCACGATGCCATTGGCACAAGGAGTTATGGCAAAGGGCAGACAGTCGAGGTGAGGATCAAGCACTGTCTCCAGAGTGATCAACTCATGTATGGCATCCATATGTACAGTATGCTCTTCAACTGTGTGGAGCCCTCATGACAAACATAAGATGCAAATGCATTTGAAAGCACCACTCCTTTCATGAAAGCTTACTGTCAGGATGTGTTTTCTCAATCAGTCCTCAAATTTTATCCCCTTTCCCCTTTTAATCTTTTTTCTTGACAGGTCTGGAAAATGCTGGTGTAATGCAGAGTCTAGTACCTTAGCCAAAAGTTTAAGACACCAAGGGAAAAAAAGCCTCATTCTAATGCAAGGCTTTGTGAATTTCAGTGGCTGTCCTACCATATTCAAATCAAAGGGGGGAGACTCTTACTAACACTAGTCCTCTTCAATGACTAAATTTTAAGTCTTTGATTGGGAACATCCTTTGGAAATATAAAGACTTTTTCATGCTGTGGGACTCGAGAAATATGAAAAGGAAGTTGAGAGCTGCCAGTTCTGGACATCCGGATTGCAATTCCTCATTTCCACAGTGTTTCAGTTCTACTAGCGTGCAACTGCCATCAACAACTGTTAACACCCAAGGTCCTCCCAAAAAGCTGGCTCTTCCTCCCTGGGATGTATGATTAGGGTAAACAATCACTGTTTGGCTGCATGACTGAAATATTTCATCCTTGCTGGTCAGGCCAGCTACTCTAAAGACCTAGATTCCTTAGGTATCATTGACACAAGGCCTTTCACCTCCTCTGCTACAGCTTCTCAACAACGCATAAGGAACACTATTTTATTGGCCTCAGCTACCTCATGTCCACCTGATGCAATTTCACTTGGACCCATGAATAATAAAATGAAAGCTGTTACTTCAGTGCATATGTGTCCTCTTGCAAACAGAGAATAAAAATGTTTTGAAACTCAGTATGAAGACTTGCTAGATACATGACAATCTTCCTCTACTGAGGAAAAAGTAAAGTAAATACTAGTGTGAAATAAATCAGTTACAACATGGATCTTTAAAATAATTTTTTATTACACCAGTAAAGATACTTATTAGAAAAATTAAAATGCAGTTATCAAAAAGATTAGAATTTAGTCATAATCCTATAACTCAGAGAGAGTCACTGTTAATATACTGTAGTACCTAGTTCCAGTCTGTACATAGTTCTTTCCCTCTCTATATATGAGTATATGTGAATATGTGTATTTATGTATGTACCTATGTATATGTGCATATGTATGTTAATACATACAACACACACGGAAGTGTTTACAAGAAACTTTTGACTCAAAGACTTTCTCCTATCTTGTATTCAGAAAAAGCGTCTCTCTAGGAAGCATTTAATGAGTAATACATGGTCCACAGGGCCCTTAACAGTACCTGTATTTCTAGGAAAATGGATCCAAACTCAGGATTGTGACTCTGGTGCCCTTACTTGGTTCAGGAAGGAGATACAAAAATAAGAAAAAGGAGCAGGATACCTCAGCCCTGGAGTTGAACCAGCACCTACCTTGCCCCTCCTAGTCCTTGTGTGGATTTACAAAAAGTCAGGAAGGTACACAGACAGAACAGGTGGTAGAGTAAAAAAAAAAAAAAAAAAAAAAAGCCCATTTCTGGGATCTAAATTCACGTATTGTTGTCATCTTATGCCTTTATACCAACTGTCTCAACAGTACTGACCTTAGGATAAAGTATTATATAAAAAGAATGGAGGAGAGAGGAATTGAAATGCTCCAAATGCCCTTTACAAAATTGATTAAAGCTGACCAAATTATTATTTTTTCTCCTCTGAGATCAGGTTTCCTGCCACAATTTTAAAAATTGAAGGATGTATCTAAGTTTATCATCTACCAGTGGTTCACATTATATGGAAGTTTATGTCAAAGCTTAGAAGTGAAAGTCTCTAGCCATTTTTTAGAACACCGTTTCATAAATATCTCATACGATTAAAACCAGGGAAAAAAGTCAAGAAAGTTGCAAACATAAAAATTATGGAGTCTAGGCTAAGCCTACTTAAATACATCTTAGCTTGGGACCAATTGTTTTCATCCACATCAAATATCAAATACATTTACCTCCATAATAGCTACATTACATATTACTTCAGAGGAACATCTTCAGATTTTTATTAACATCATTTCCACGTCAAACTTCAAAAGTAAACTGAAATAGCACATTATCCTGGAAATAAGTAAAGTGTTATCAACTTCTGAATACATGATAGACTTACTGCTAATAAAAGCAGTCCAGGGCTTCCCTGGTGGCACAGTGGTTGAGAATCCGCCTGCCGATGCAGGGGACACGGGCTCGTGCCCCGGTCCGGGAAGATCCCACATGCCGAGAGCGGCTAGGCCTGTGAGCCATGGCCACTGAGCCTGTAAGTCCAGAGCCTGTGCTCCGCAATGGGAGAGGCCACAACAGTGAGAGGCCTGTGTACCACAAAAAAAAAAAAAAAAAAGCGGTCCAGATATACACATGGAATATGTTTTTAAGATATGTTACAAATAATAAACCCATATATATATATGGGTTTCATATATATTTATGAAACTTAATCGCTTTGCTGTACACCTGAATCTAACAAAACATTGTAAATCAATATTTCAATAAAAAAAATTTTAAAAATAAACTACAGGTAAACTTCAAAAAAAATAAAAATAAAAAACCCATACTCCCCTAAAATATATAATGTTCTACAGTGTTAAACATGCAGAAGTGAGCCATGAGATCACAACATTAAATCACAGGGCACTTACAATGAAGTAGAACTCTCCACCTGGTCCTCTGAACAGAGTATCAATTTAAACACCACGACGTCTTCAAGTTTACTCCAGTGCTCTGTGCCCACTCCCTCCTCTCAACTCATAACCGTATCTTCTGAGATATCCCTTTGTTCCTTTATACTGCTTTGAGGCATCTCCTGTAGTGCTGAGTTTAATGCTTCTATGGTTTAGTGTGTATTATTACAATCCTTCCATTTTTGTACAAGCTGAATTCTTAATTGGATCTCACAGTCTATGGATTTTATATTTTTGCATTTCTCCCAGGGCTAAAATAAAACAGTCATTCAAGAAATATCTGTTGCATAAAAAAATCTTGTTCTAAGTCTCTGAGCTCGAAGAGTTAGCCCTCTTGGGTAGGGATGCTGTGAGGAACTTGAGCAGGGAGGTCTGTAGGCTAAGAAGACATGAGGTAAGAAAAGTGCAATAAGGAAAAGTAAGAATTGGGTCTTGTAAAAGACAACACTTCGTAGAAATCAGGTTGGGTGGTGAGAGGGGAGAGAATGGCATGTACCAGATAACACAGGCAGAGGGAGAACAACTCCCACAAGGGGTTGGTGAAGACACCCACCAAATTAACTTGACAAGGACAGAGGCCAGTATGAGGAACTGCACACGAGGAGGTGGGTGGAGAGGGCAGAGATGGGGCTGGTCTGCAGGCACTTGTGTAGCAGGAAGAGTGATCAACATGCTAGCAGTCAGAAAAACAAAATAAAGAAGAAAACCATCTCCAAGGTGACTACAATCTACCATCGTGTCACTGGTTAGTAGCAGTGGTAAGTGTACTTTTACATAATTTTCAAATGAAATCTCTCGTTAGGAACTCTGAAGTGTCAAAGGAACAAAACAATTATGAATTTCAATTATCTTAAGAACTATAATTTATCTTCTCTGGTGTATAAGGAAAATATTGTGTGCAGCACTTAATGAAATATAGTAAAGTGTGTGTAGGATTCTTTTAAATCACTGTGCTTAGATTTGAATCACACAAAAAATGTATATTTATAAATGTAATCTAGCCACTCACCCCTGGGGGATGATTTAAGAATTTCTTTACTTATTCACTCCACACTTCCTAATACATGATTTTGAAACTGCCAAATGGATCGGATAAAGATGATGCTCATCTGGATAAAATTTAAAATCCATGTACTCTTTCTCAAAGAAAATAGAATAGTACCTATGGCAGAGAGAAATTATAATTTAATAATTAAATTGTTTACTTCTTTGTTCCTTTATTTCTTAGCAACTGAAAAAATGAAATCTCTTTTTTTTTTTTTTTTTTTTTTTTTTTTTTTTTTTTTTTTTGCTGTACGCGGGCCTCTCACTGCTGTGGCCTCTCCCGTTGCGGAGCACAGGCTCCGGACGCACAGGCTCAGCGGCCATGGCTCACGGGCCCAGCCGCTCCGCGGCATATGGGATCCTCCCAGACCGGGGCACGAACCCGTATCCCCTGCATCGGCAGGCGGACTCTCAACCACCGCGCCACCAGGGAGGCCCCTGAAATCTCTTTTTTATTTCAGAGAAAGGAAGGCGAAAATGTGAGGAAAATAACAGAAATATTTCCCCTACTATATTCTCTGTTACTCAAGTAAAGCACTACTTTTCTTTAAAAATATTAAATCTGCTCTAAAACTCACACATGAGCAGAGAATTAACATAATTCCAAGAAAAAGTTTTACAAAGTGGATGGCAGATCTATGAAACAGATTTTTCTTGAGTGTTGTTATTTTTCAGTCAAAAAGCCAGGCAAGGAGGTTATAGTATAACCTGTATGCACAGTTCTGAAATAGCAAAGTATAATATATAGTTCAGAAATGATCAGACTACATCTCAAAGTATACTTTTCTCTGAATGAGTATCAGAGAATCAGCCCATTCTCTCTGAAAGGATCTAAAAGGAAATAGCATTTTAACGGTATCAACAGCAGCTTTCTATGAAGGAAAGGGAAATTTAGGCAGGATTAGGCCATGGGCCGCCATTGGTAGGTTCTGTAAGAACAGTGTTAGCACATAATTTTGAGGGCTAGTTAATGCCCTTTGAAAATGTACCTATTAAAGGCTATCTATAACTTTTGTGTGAAATTAATGCCACTCATAAACAAGGCTTTCTAATGGAATTGTTGATAAGCTTAACCACTATATATGGGCACAAAGTCTACTACTTTAATGGAAATAGTCAATGCCATGACCAGGAGAGAACCATTTAGTAGGGAAATTGGAAATTTAACTTCAATCAGATGGACAAAAAAATGAAAAAGAATGCTTAAAGTGGTAGCATAAAAACACCAGCGATTAAAAACATTTGGAACCTTTGCTTACCCTTCAAAGGCATTTGTTGCCATGGTTTTTAAAGACCTCTAAAAGCTTCAGCTGTGTCCACAAGAGCTGCCAAGAAATAGGGGCTCTATACTGATTTTATTTGTCAGATGTATTTTGTCTTAATTATCTCCAAGATAAAGATTATTTGGCTGAAGGATAAAAAAAGAAGAGCCACTGTCATTTCACAGGTAGAAAGACTATGATTTTGCTTTTCTGAGCCAGTCTTCAAATGCGTGCATTCATGTGCGCACAAACCTCTAATTTTCATACTGTAGCATTAAAGAGTAACTAGCACTTAAAATTGGTAATAGGGATGGCACTCTTACATGGAAGGAGGTTTTCAAGTCTTAAATTTTAGGGTTGGGCCTTTCTTTTTTCTCCGTTGACAGCCAGGAGCCAAACATTTGGCAAGTTTACCAACAGCTAGAGGTAAGACTTTTCTTTTAAAAAGTTTCATTATAGGGGCTTCCCTGGTGGCGCAGTGGTTGAGGGTCCGCCTGCCGATGCAGGGGACACGGGTTCTTGACCGGTCTGGGAAGATCCCACATGCCGCAGAGCGGCTGGGCCCGTGAGCCATGGCTGATGAGCCTGCGCGTCCGGAGCCTGTGCTCCGCAATGGGAGAGGCCACAACAGTGAGAGGCCCGTGAACCGCAAAAAAAAAAAAAAAAAAAAAAAAAGTTTCATTATAAATGCTTTCATTTGAAAATTACATGATAGCTCATATGTATACACCCTAAAACTCTTCTGCCCTTTGGCCCCAATTACCTTATTTCTCTGTTGCACAATTTGCATCTTTCTGGGTTAGAAAAGATGTCTGTGGACTCCCATAGTATTAATAATTGGGGTGGGGGGAAGCTTGTTTTTTATTTGAACATCATAAAAATGCTTAGATTTGTTCCCTGCCATTTACTATTTGTACAGCTAATGTGTTGGTACCAGCATGTTCTCAAATTGTAAGATCCTGGAGAGCAGCATTTGGCCCTATTGGGCTAATTTGTGATTTTCCTGTTTAGAAGGGCCTTGAACATACACGTTTGATAATGAGAGTGCTTCTTACAAGGTTTTGGTAAGATCCAGGAAACTCATATTATCATGAGAATCAAGAGGATGTTTCTGGAGTTACTTCTTCATTATTAATAAGGGACAACCTTCAGGAGGTAGTTAAACCATTCATTTCATCAAGTTTCTTTAAAATTAATTGAGGAAATTGATTCCAATTCCCACTCCTGGACTGTCTGCAGAGTGCTGCTTCTGTTTCTGTAGCTGCTGGATAATTCTATCTGAATGTCCAGCTATCATGTCAAACTCGGTACGTCTGGAATTTAACTTACTCAACCCCTATCTATTTGGCCTTCCTCTTGATTTTCCCAGTTCAGGTGATGACACCAGCATTTTCCCTCTGTTTTTGAACCTCTTTAACTTCCTTTTTTTCCAGATACTTCATATTGAATCATCTTAAAACAACATAGATTCTTTCATTAGAATATCCTTCATTCCATTCCTTTTTCCCATTTCACAAATACCAAAGTTCAGATTTTTAGTATGTCCAAAGTATGTGAATATCAGCCAAATTCATCCTCACGCTTTTAGTCGCTCCCTTCTCTGGTCTCTCCTAAATGCCTCTGGCAGATTAATCTTAATTAAAGACTGTTTTGTCATATCTCTCCCATGACTGAAAAAATGTAATGGCTTTGTGTTGCTTAAAGCAAACTGATCCTAACCATCCTTTCATTCCTGTATTTATTCATTGAGTGACTCATGTAATATGAAGCCTTGATTTGCGCCTTGCCTTTGGGAGACTCACAGTCAGTAAGAGAAAGACACACATACACAAATACAAGCAGACCTCAGAGATTTTGAGGGTTGGGTTCCAGATCACTGCAATAAAGTGAATATCACAATAAAAGGAGTCACACGAATTTTTTGGTTTCCCAATGCATATAAAAGTTATGTTTACACTATACTGTCATCTATTGTTCACAATAGCATTACGTCTTAAAACTGTACCTGTCTTAATTAAAAAATACTTTATTGCTAAAAAATGCTAACCATCATCTGAGCCTTCAGCGAGTAATCCTTTTGCTGGTGGAGGGTCTTGCCTCAATGTTGATGGCTGATAACTGATCAGGGTGGTGGTTGCTCAAAGTGACAACTTCTTAATATAAGACAACAATGACGTTTGCTTCATCAATTGACTTTTCCTTCAACTTGAACAATCAGAGGCTACTGTAAGGTTATTAATATAAGACAATAATGAAGTTTGCTATATCGATTGACTTTTCCTTCAAATTGAACAATCAGAGGCTACTGTAGGGTTATTAATTGGCCTAAGTTTAATATTGTTGTGTCTCAGGGAATAGGGAGGTCCAAGGAGAAGGACAGAGACTGGGGAACAGCTCATCAGTGGAGCAGTCAGAACACAACATTTATCAATTAAATTCACCACCATATATGGATGCAGTTCATGATGCCCCAAAACAATTACAATAGTAACATCAAAGATCACTGATCACAGATCACCATAACAAACATAGTAAGAATGAAAAATTTGAAATATTGTGAGAATTACCCAAATGGGATACAGAAACATGACGTGAGCAAATGCTGTTGGAAAAATAGTGCCAATAGACGTTCGATAGAGGGTTGCTGCAAAACTTCAATTTGTAAAAAACGCAGTATTTGCAAAAAGCAATAAATCAAAGGGCAGTAAAACAAGGTATGCCTGTACCTGCAATCCTAGGCAATGGGAACAAAGTACAGTCATCCCTCAGTATCCTCAGGGGATTGGTTACAGGATCCCCCTCAGATACCAAAATATGTGGCAGTTCAAGTGCCTTATATAAAATTACCATAGTGTTTGCATATAGCCTACACACATCCTCCAGTATACTTTAAATCATCTCTAGATTATTCACAATACCTAATATAATGTAAATGCAAATAGTTGTAAATACAATGTAAATGCTATGTAAATAGATGGCTGGCACAAGGAAAATTTGCTTTTTGGAACTTTCTGGAATTTTTGTTAATATTTTTAATCAGGGGTTAGTTGAACCCACAGATACAAAGTGCTGACTGTAATACGGAGTGCCAAGAAGAAAGAGAACTTCTGCATTAACATCAGAGGTTTGATGACAATCACTTTGACTAGGACAAGAAGAAATTTTACAGGTAAATCCGGAAAGAAATTCCTAGCAAAGAAATGGGATGGTCATGTTTGAATAACAGTATGTAGTCCAGTCTAGAGAGTCTACCTCAGAAGTAGAAACGATGACTTTAAGACAACCAGAAAGATAGGCTAGGACAAGACTGGGGAAATCCTTGAATGCTTGGTTGTCTAAGGATTATTCCATGGGCCCCAGAAGTCATTAAAGAATTCTGTGCAAAGTATTGTTATGATTAGTGATTTGCTAATGTTAATAGACTGTCAGTGTGCAGACAGGTTTGGAGGAAGGAAAACAAATGAAGGAAGTGACTTAAATGAAGAAGGAAAAAGGAAAAATTAAATTACTGCAATGATCCTGGTGAAAGTTAATGGGGCAAACTCTAAGTAGTGGGAATTGGATGGATAAACATTAAAGAGATAGACCCAACAGGATTACACAACAGCTTTGATGGGAACCATCACGGGGAAGGACTGCAAAGTGAAAAGATGAGGATAACTAACTCCAAGCTTTTAAGTGTAGATGCCTGAGGGAATGGTGAGGGAACTGATATAAAAGTAGTTACAAGGAGTGGCTAGTGTCAGGGATACGTAGGCATCACTAAGAAGCAGGGTTGGAATGGGAGCTAAACTTGGAAGATATTTACATAGCTGTTATACTGTAGGTCTTAAATACTGTTCCCTAGGGCTACCATAACAAAGTACCATAAATGAGTAACTTAAAACATCATAAAGTATTGCCTCACAGTTCTGGAGGCTAAAAGTCTGAAATCAAGGTGTCAGCAAGGCCATGCTCCCTCTGAAACCTGTAGGGAAGAATTACTTGCCTTCTGGTGTTTGCCAGCAATCCTTGCTGTTCCTTGGCTTGTAGATGCATCACTTCAATATCTCTTTCCATCATCTCATGGCATTATCCTCCCTGTCTCTCTGTCCAAATTTCCTCTTCCAATAAGAACATTAGTCACCATACTCTAGTATGACCTCATCTTAACTAATTATATCTGCAACAACCCTATTTCCAAATAAGGTGACATTCTGAGGTACTGGGGGATTAGGACTTCATCATATCTTTTTTGGGGGGACACAATTTAACCCATAACAGATATGTATGACATTGCTTAGGAAACTGGGTGGAGAAAAGGATGAGAAGGTGAAAGGAACAGAGGTTGCAAACTCTGTGGAATGCCTGCTTGTAGAGAGATGAAGAGGGAAAATAAAGAGGCAGAGAGAAGACAGCAAGCCCTCTGTTCTTTCACAGCTGATTTACCCAATTTCCACTGTGCATTTCTTGGTTTATGCTATTTCACATTTCTGGAATTCTTCTCCAAACTTCTTAATGCCTATGAATATCCTCCAATTCTTTCCAGGCCTATATCAAATATACCACTTGCATTAACACTTCTCTTGCTAGCCTCACCTGATGAAATAACTCTGTTCTCTGAAGCCCTCCAGCAGGTTTTATCTACTATTCTTTTGACTTCTTGCCATGTTCTATCATTTAACAGACATGTGCCCACATGACTGTAGACATGGGAGTTATAGCAACATACAGGGCAGACCAAACCAGAAATCAGCTCTCACTGAGCTTCCATCCAAGTTTGGGCAGGAATATTTGAAGGTGGCACCTGTTGCAGACAGATAATAATCAACCAAATGAATAAATTTAAAAGTTCATTAAGGGTTTAAGGGCCTTAAACGAAAATAAGAAAGGTATTTTTTTAAAAAAACTAGAGCCAAAGGTTTGTAGGGTTATTTTTGGTGGGGTAATCAGGGGAGACTTCTCAGAGAATGCAGTTGTGTAGAGAGATTGAACAAGAAGCCAGCCAAGTAAAGAGCTGGGTGTTGCAAGCAAAGGTAAAAAGGAAACTGTATATACTAAGGTCCTGAGAAAGGAATGTGTGTCATGTGTTGGGAGAAGAGAAAGATGGCCATCATGGCTGGATTACAGTGATGGGGAGAGAAGGAAGCAGGAATACGACCATGCAGAGTATTTTAAGGCATAGAAAGGAATCTGGACTTTACGTGCAGTGAGAGTTTAAGTTTAAGACCATATGACCTGATTAATGTATCTAAAAGACCTCTCCTGCTGTCACCTGGAGACTAGACTGCAGAGGAGCAAGTAGGGAAATGTGGAGACAAAAGACTTCGTATTTTGGGGTGCATGTACTGCCAGGATCAACTCTGAGATGTATCTGTGAAAGGACTCCAGAGATAAGACAGTTTTGTAAGGAGAGAGCAGCCTCCATTTCTACCCCATCCTCTGGCCTTTTCTAGACAGGGGCGCATAGGTCAAGACAGAAGGCAACTGGAAATGGGAAGCTTAGCTTAAAAACTCACCCATCTTGGGCAAACAAGAGTGAACTCCTAAGCACAAAAGAACTAAGTTCTCTTTTCACAGACCAGCTGAACGGGCCTGAGGTTCTTTAGAAAGTCAGTCTCTGCTTACCCCTGGCAGCTGTTGAAGGAGCTATCCAGGGTGCTGGACTCTCACCCTGAAGCTTTCTAGGGCCTGGTGGGTAAGGACATCAGTTATCCTTGTCGGACCTAAGACCCCCACTGTGCTGAACCATAACCAGACTCCACCCTAATACCATGTCCTTCTGGCCTTAGCTAACCTTTAAGTCAACATGGGCCTGGGCCATATCTGTAAAGCATAGTGTTAAGCATCCTCCATAGGTGCCTTAGAAAGAAAATATAAAGTGGCAGTGCAGCTAGGAGTGTACAGACAGGTTTGAGCCTCCACTGTGCCTCATGACCATTTATAATATAAGACCATAGGGCTTCCCTGGTGGCGCAGTGGTTGAGAGTCCGCCTGCCGATGCAGGGGACACGGGTTCGTGCCCCGATCCCGGAAGATCCCACATGCCGCGGAGCGGCTGGGCCCGCGAGCCATGGCCACGGAGCCTGTGTGTCCGGAGCCTGTGCTCCGCAACGGGAGAGGCCACAGCAGTGAGAGGCCCGCGTACAGCAAAAAAAAAAAAAAAAAAAAAAAAAAAAAAAAAAAAAGACCATAATATGATCTTTATAATATTTATCTGTAATATTATGACCAAGCAGCGAGCTCCATGGAGTCTTTTTTCCTTGGAATAACGTTTAAAGGTAGTACTTGGCTGCTGAACCTATAACCAGATCTGCTTATGTAACTCATCCAAGAGTCTCTGCCTACAACACATCTTAAGGAACACTGCTCCTCTACCTGCAATGATTAATAAATTCACAGAATATCCAATTTCACACATCTCCCTTAAATCGTATCCTTGACTTCACTTTAAAAAAAAAAAGTACGTTCAACTGGAGGCCATTATTCAATTTCTTGAGTAATCAAGTTCATACACTAGGTAGGGGATGAAAATTTGTATGCTTTCAAGTCAAACACTTTACCTCTTCAACTAAACACTTAGAGCACTAGAGTAATCTGATGGATACTCATTTCTAGCTCTCTTCTTAAGCAACAAGAAAAACAGGAAGAGCTACAGCATCTTCAGAACTTTCTACCTGCAGCATGTCAGACCCTTCACTGTCCTTAAATAGATTTGAGGGGCAGCGTGATTTATAAAGAGTCACAGAAGTTCAGTAAAACTTTTTAGTTCCAAGCTATCAAGACTATGATGAGAAAGACTCTATTGCTCTGCTGTTTTCCTTTTATATACACAAAAAAATCAAATAGATGGAAATGCCATTAAAGTCAAAAGGAAATAAATTACTTTGTTTTTACACAGTCTAAGAAGAAATATATGGCCCAGGAATGTCTTTGATGGTATATTAATTTTGTTAATTTTTATTCACAGAACTCCCCAAACTCTATCTTACCTCCTGGTCCTTACCTGCATACTCAGTCCCATTTTCATATGATTGAACACTCAACCTGCCCTTCTTCATTTTGCTCACTTGCAAAATTCTCCAGACAATTTTAAATCAGGAAACTTTCTCTGAGAGCCTGACTCAAGTCCCACCAGGAATAAGTGAAGTTTGGACTCCTGTAAAATCTGCACTCACCCTCATCTTGGTACTTATCACACTGTAATTTAATTGCTGGTTTATTTGTCCATCTCTCCTACTACCTTTAAGCTCTATGGGGGTAAGGACTATGTCTTTACTGTAATTGTATCTCCAGGACCTCACACAGTGCTTTGCTTAGCAGAGGCATTCAATGAACAAATTAATAAATTAGTGAACTTTATAATATTTAAGGTTCCTCTCTATCTTTAAAAGTTAATAACTCTGCCTTGTTTCCAGGCTTCCTGTAGAACTTTGGACTCAATAGTCATCTCATTTAAGAAACCTTCTATAAATGTCTTCATACCATGATAAGTAAGAAGTTTCTGAAGCCACATAGAAATTGCATTTGTAAGCAGTTTATATGTACAACTTTATATAGTATAATGAAATCCTACTATTTAGTCTGTATGTACAAGTTAGAAATCAGATACATATTTTAACTATCAAAGAGTAAGCAAACATTTTTTGAATATTTGAACTTGAGATAAAGCCATATCAACAAAATATTTCTTTTTATACACTTACATTTACTTCATTTAATTTTTATAAGTATTTTTTTCCTGTGTTTTTTGTTCCGATGCCTTAACGCCTAGAGACAATACTAAGTTCAATGTGGTGTTACACAGCACACTCCTAAATGCTGAACACACGTGAAGAAAATAATGTGTGAAAATACTGTCATTGTTCCTTGGAGGAAGATAGTTTCTACCTTCAATCTCAGTCTTTTTACATTTATAACTGACAATATCTTCTTTTCTTATATTCATCTATTGTCTTCCCTATCTGTATCATAGCATAGCACTTTATACTAACTTACTCTCTAATACTATCATGAGAACGTGTACCTTTGCCTCCCCAAATAAATTTCCCAAACAAATTCTAAATTTTGTGGGATTATGGATTACTTCTTACACATATTTTTATTTCCCTCAGACTATCTAGCACAGGTACGGAGTAAGTTCTCAATAAACATGAAAGACAAAATGTTAGATTTGGAAACCATCAATTCTCTTGTCGTACATTAAATCGGGAGTCAGCAACTTATGGCCCACAGGCCAGTCCTGGTCAGTTACCTGTTTGTGTATATAAAGTTTTATTGGCACACACCCATTTATTTACACAGCGCCTATGGCTCCTTGCAGGCCACAATGCCAAAGTGAGTAGCTGTCACAGAGACTGAATGGCCTGCAAAGCCTAACTGGTTACTCTCTGGTCCTTTGCGGAAAAACTGCTGACCCCTGCTCTAAATCATTTTTACAGATGAGGGAACTCAGTCTCAGATAAATGACTTGTCCAAGTTTGTAGTTGAATCTACCCACTAAATCTACCTCTATCAGATGATTTTTCCATACCAGATTAAATGCTTGATAAAAATAATGGTATCTTAGATTATATAAAATTAAGTGAAAAGAAGAATCACAAATGAAGATGGCTGTCAAAAGACCTTTAAGGGCTTATACTAAATTAAACCAAAATACAAATATCACTTTTCTAATTAAGATAGTATTAATATCTGCTAGTAAAATTAAATAATCTGTGTTGGTATGTATCTATATACAAAAATCCACTATCATATAATATTATAAATTTTATTAAAATTCTAATAAAAAAGTCCCAGTCTTACAATAGATTTCTAAAAGATGTTGAAAGTAATAGTTGTCAAAAAAAAGTGCTTTTAAAATGGACCAAGTTGACCTCACATACTACTCTATTAAGATATGAATAGCCTTTAAAAAAATCCATCCACTGGCACTGAAAGGAAAAATAAATAGTGTGTATCATCCCCCAGCTTTCACCCCACATCAGGGCAGTGAAGAGCTACAGCAAAAAGTCCATGAGAATAGTGATTCATTCTCTATTCAAAAGTGTCTGAAATCAGTACCTATTAATTTAGTAGACTCTGGTTTTCAACAAGTTACTTCAGTCTCAATTTCCATAGAAGGAATCACACAAAAACTCCATCAGAAATATTCTTAGTATTTATATACTAAACTTTGTTTAAGCTGAAAAGATAACGGAATAAGAACAGAGAAAAATGGTCCAGTATTAAAACAAAAGGTTAATCCAGCTAGTTTAAACCGCTGTCAGATCTCTGTTTTTGTCAAAGGATCTTTAGCATAGATATTTTAGGTAGTAAAAATGATTGTTTCTCCCAGTATATCCTATATAGACAATATAGCAACAATATAGACACTCCTGGAGTAGAAATGAAATGTAGCTGGCAGTCTATCAGAGAAGCTGCACTTGGAAAACTGTATAAAAGAAAAGGATTGAAGCAGACATTGCAAATGACATGAATGAAATCTTACAGGTGTATACTTAATAACCGCTTGATACAGGTAACACATCCCTTATTACAAGTCACCAGCCATTGAATCTTCTCATTTTAGCAAAAGGTCATGTCATCCATTGAGACAACAAAGAGATGGAAGAAGAGCAAGAGAAGAACGAGTTAAATTAGAATTGATTTGGAGCAAAGATCAGAATGCTTATCTGCGCAAAGCTAAGCTGGAGAAATAATTATATATGGATAATTAATATCACACTACATCACATAAGCCTAGTTGCCTACAACACATAAATATCCACCTGCCATCCCCCAATCATGGCATGGACAACATCTCAGAGACACAGCTATTGAAATCCTCCTCCTCTAGAGTTGCTCAAGACTGTTGGGATCTTGCCAAATGGAGGAAGCATAATGACTCAACCACAACTGCCCTGACATTTGCCAATTCCTTCTCCTGGGATCTTGTCTCTTCTCCATGTTTCTACCATAGATACTAGTGGACCTACTAGGTATAAGTGTTTTGTACAAATGGCTGATCATATGCCTTCCTCTGTTGCTTCCCCTCTTAGGATTAAAAAATGGGATAAGTTGTTTTCAACACACTATTACCTTGAATACTTCTCTTGAAGAAGGCCTTACAGCCCTCGCAAGACCAAACTCCATAATGGTAGCCTGAGGCATAGTCATTGCACACTGCACAGTAGCGAGTCTCCTTGGCAGATTCCATGGCCATGCTTCCCTTGTCACTGGTGCTGGCCAATCTCTCTCTGCCACCCTGGCGCCGATTATCTGAATTTGGCCTGGGGAAAAAAATAGGAGAAAAAAACAAAAAAACAAAACAAAAAAAAACACAGTGAATCCATTAACATTAGAAAAGCAAAACATGCACTCTCCTCTAAAGAATAAGAGGGCTTGGAAGATGTAGCAGATCCACTTTATTCTGACATTTTGAAATAATGAATCATAATGTAAGCTAATCTTTCATTACCTCTTGCCGTCTGTTGCAGCAAAAGGGGTTTGCCTATTATATTAACCTTCAGGGGAAATTGTTTATTGCAAACTTTCTTAAAAAATGGACTTCCTACACCAGAATATATTATCCAGAAAATGACAAAATGAAATTAGCTGGTTTCTAATAGACTTATTCATTTTTTTAGGGATTCTCAATTAACCCAGAACCATTAGAGACCAATGCTCATTCCAATTCTAGACCACACTAAGGGCCTTTAGAAAATGGAGACAAAGCATAAAACAGCTGGAACATTTGAAAGTCAGATGAACTGATGAGCAACGTAGAACATGTATAGAAAGATAATTCAAAATTTTACATCATTGTTACAAGGTAACCCCAGGTATCAGTTGTTATGACTTGACTGTAATTTGAGAATACTAGTCAATATTCAGTATTCCTCTTCAAGAACATGTAGAATGAGAACAGAGGAACACAAATGATTACACCAACCTTGAAAATTTTCAGGGAGGAAGCATATCTCAGAGAAGAATCTGAGAAGGCACACTCAGAAAGTTCTGGGAGAACCAAGGAAATGGGGAAGCAAAAAAGCTTAAAGAAGTAGAAAGCTTTAAGAAGGAGAGTGTGACCAATCGTGTCAAAGGTGCAGAAAAGTCCAATAAAACCAGGACTGATAAAATGAAGTTGGATTTGACAAGGAGGACACTTAGCAAGGAGTTTCAGTAGAGAGTACAAGCCAATCCAGTGGGTGGAGAGTGGATGGAACATAAGGAAATGAAAATGAGTGAAGGCCATTCCTCTGAGAACTTGGACGTGAATGGGAAGAGAAAGAGATAGGGTTGTCACTAAAGCATATAAAGACAAAAAGGTGTTTTTTGAATGGAAGGGGCCTGAGAAGGCCTCATGGAGACTGAAGGGAATGGGCCAGTAGGGAGGGAATGGTGGAAGGTACGGAGAAGGGAAAACAGAACAAAGTCAAGAAGGAAAGTCAAGCAGTTGGGATTAAAGAAACAGGTAGAAGGAACAGCCTCACTGAAGACACCTTGAAGGAGACAGGGAGCAAAGAGGTAAGAAAAGGAGTAGACAAGACTAAGTTTGTGTGTCTCATCCAACCACGCACAGGAGCAGAAATGACACTGGCCCAGGATTGGCTAGGCATGTGCAACAGAATAAAGGTGGTATGAGAGAACTGGGGAGTATATAGCCAGAGCCCAGCACAGTGCCTGAAATGTAGATGGCACTCAAGAATACCTTGAAATGAATGGAGTGTTCCAGGGTATATAAGGGGGGAAAAAAAGAAGTAGAAAAATATTGGAAGGAAAGATGGAATGAAGCCTATGACATTTAAAAACAAAAACAAAATAAGATGAGAAAAAGTGAATTGAAGATAGAGCTGCCAGGGTCTCTCGGTTAAGGAAGCTCATGCTTCCGGCTTTCCACTCCCCGCCCAAATAACCAGACCACCCTGACTGTCCCCGCTCCTTCCCTTCACAAGCCTGCCTTTCCTTTTAGCTCAAATTGTACAACCCTTCCCTGCCCTTCTCACTCATCAACATCGCCCACAATTTTGCGGCAGTGGCTCTCAAACTACATTTGCCGTGATAGTCACAAAATAAGGAGCTCCTTGGGTTGAGTGCGTCTGACTTTGCCAGTTTGTTCCATTCTAAATGACTTAGCTCTTAGGTTGGCAGCCATAAGCAGGAGACTTTTATTTTTTTTAATATCCTTAGAGAGAGCTGCCTCACAGTTTTCAATTCTAGTTCATATTCGGTTACCCATCTCCTTCCATTTCATCACCATGCCGTCAACGCCCCCCCAAATAACCTCAAATCTTTCTACTGTTTGTTTACTAAGGTCTCATGCGCGATTCAAGTCAGCAGGTAGCAGCTGTGAAGATTTCACTACAGAAGCTTAGCACGTGGGGAGCGAAGGGGTGGTGAGCAAGCTTGACATTGACAGATACGATGTCTTATAAACCTTATTAGTATCGACCCTCGGGAAGCAGCTCAGCACCTAACACATAGCAAGCATCCAATACATGTTTGTTGAATGAATGAATGAATGAGTGAGTGAACAGTATGTGCATGGGCAAAAGTTCCAAGGTGTCAAGTATCCTGCATCCATCCCTGCATAATAAAATACCATATTTTTTTTAAATTGTGGCAAGGTAAACATAATATAAAATCTGTTACCTTAACTGTTTTTAAGTGTACAGTTCAGTGATAAGTATATTCACACTGTTGTACAACCGATCTCCAGAAATTTTCCATCTCACAAAACTGAAACTCTTTACCCATTAAACAACAACTCCTCATTTCTTCTTCCCCCCAGCCCCTGGCAAACTCCATTCTACTTTCTGTCTCTATGCATTGGTATTCTGGCTACTTCATACAAGTAGAATCATATAGTTTTTGTCTTTTTGTGACTGGTTTCTTTCACTTAGCATCATCCATGCATGAATTCCTCTCTTATCAGCCACTCCTAATCCCCACACGCTGGAAATAATGTATCCCTGTTCTGAACTCGATAGCAGGTTTTTCTTTACTTCTCTTCCGCTACTTACTACATTATCACTCCTTCAATTGTACATCCTCATCTTCATTGCTGTCCACTAAGTTCCTTGTGTCTTATCTTTGGAACGCTGAGCGTTTATAGCACAGAGCCTCTTCCAGAATAGGAACTCAATAAATATTGATATCAAACGAATTAAGCAATGACTGAGTCAATAATATAACAATTTTCAAAACAATATAAATAGGATATGCAAATACTGTTTTTAAGAATATGGGTAAAAGATGTAAGAGCAAAAGCCCATTTTCCCCAGATCTAGCAGAGCTGTATGCTGTTGGCAAAATGCCTTTCATCCACACTTTACCTTTAAGATGGCCCTGGAATACTGAAAGTCTACTGTAGACATAGGGCATAAAATCAGAAAGCTTCTGAGAAGAAGAGCGGGGAAATTACTCGGGTCATGTTTCCTCTCCATAAAGCAACTTTTTTATCCAGATGGGAAGTTCACATATATAACATTGTCAGTAATCATTCTGGCTCAGTCCTGCTTGATGAAGACTCCCAGACCAGGGGTGCATAAAAATGAATATAATCCAGATCAAGCAAAAAGGCAAGTGAGATCATCTCATGGGTTGCAAAGCCCTGCGGCACCTTGAAATGCGATGCTCAAGGCTGTCTTGAGAGTCAAGCCAAGCTCACTTGGCACAGCTGCATCCAGATAGAGATCTGTGTCCTCAGGATGCAGACTCACTTGGCCCCATTATCTGCAGTGGAAAGGATCAGAGAGGGAGGTGCCCATGTCTGGACTCAGACCAACACACAAGGGTGGCTCAGGCACCAACCCAAGGTTAGACCAGTCCCCAGGGATAAGCCTACTCACAGGTCCCGGACTCACCTCTTCCAGCTGTCCTCTGTCTGGCCTTGCCCGACTGCAGCTGTCATAGACCCGGAACCTTTAGCCTCACACCTCTCTAGTAGGAAGTGCTTACATTACATTTAGGGCAATCCTTCTTCCTCTCCCTCTGCCTCAGAGGCCCTTTGGCTTCTCCTTACTTCCGCAGGACCAACATTAACTACTCTCATTAACTACCTTTCATGTTCTAAATGTCTTCAGGTTCTGCCTTCCTAATAAGAGGCTTTGGATAAAAGCCTTTTTATCCATTTGGATAAAAATGCCCTCTCCCTTTATCCTATGTGAAGATTTAACTAACTCTTTTGCCAAATTGCTAAAACGTTTCCCTTTTTGTAAAACTTGTCTCCTATTCTCACTAAATTGTCACCAAATTGAGTGAGTTTCTCATCCTGGACACTTCCTCATAAGACATAGATAAGAAGTTGACTAGTCTATTAGGCTACGTATTAAGAGATTAGATGTTCTTTAGCCCTACAGATACTTTTAAAGATTCTCTGAAAAGAAGTTGGGCAGAAGCTTGAATGAGACAGGGAGGGATGTTCTGCATCAGTGACTTAACACATTGCAACTCTGAGGCACACAAGTGACTAAGGAATAGAGTAAAGTAATGGCAGGAAAAAGAATGGCAGAAGCTGGAGAGCATCAAATAACAAAAGACACCACCACTGCACCTATGGAAACTAGAAACTCAACTCATTAGATTTAGTTCCATTTTCATTACATCAGTTTGACAACTAAATATTTCCAAATGGATGTCCCACTAATATTACATATTCACTATGATTAAGAGAGATGTCAGAAGGCATTCATATTGATGTCAGAGAGTGGACTCTCTTGGACCAAGTAAAAACAGAGCCCATTAAAAAGTATTTGCCAGGAAGATTTTCATTAATCAAAGGAAAAGTTTGAAGCTCAGTGTAACCAAATACTCTTGTTTTTCTAACCACAAATCATGGTACCAGCCATCCAAAAGCACTATTCCCCTGATTAGCCAAGCATTTAAAAATTTTTTTAGAGCCTTGGTTTCTAAAGGCAATATTTTTTGCAAAGTTAAAAGAATCAACAAATATCCACTCCCTAGAAATGTGGGGGTGATTAAGTGCTAGTGGAACAACTTCATGACGTCCCCTCACCAATCAAATCCCCGAAACTGTGAGCATTCAAAGTTCCCTGAACTTTCTTTTCATGGCATTTACCATAATTTCCAGTCCCATGTTTGAGGCATTATTGACAAATATATGTTTCCCGTGGTGAACAGTAAATTCCATGAAGGCAGGGACCATGTCTCATTTGCTCCCAATTTTAACTGACACACAGTAGGTCATTAATATATATTTGCTAAATGTACCTCCTACATCTAAGCTATCATCAAATTCAGTCCATCATTTCTTCAAAACACAATGCCTATCCTTCTTTGCATCCCTGGTTTTCCTCATTCTCACATAAGAGACCAATACTCCATGACTGAATTACTAGAATTAAAGTCCTATCTCCCATCATTCCTCAAACTCATCCTGCCAACCACTGCCAAAAGAATCATCATAAAAGACAACATTCATCTCTCAATAACTTCTCATTGCCTATACCCGGGGATCATTACCTTTTTGGTGGGTCATGGACTTGTTTGACGATACAATGAAAATGCTGAAACTGTCTAGAAAACACATAAACACACTTTCAAACTTCTGCCTATAATTTTAGGGCAGTCATAAACCAGAAAAACTCAAGTTAAAAAATCATCAACAAATAAAATTAAGCCCAAGTGCTTGAATTCCTTGCTCCAATCAGAACTGGTCTCTTTGTAGCTCCCTGAGCAAAATTTTATCAAATCCACCTCTCACAAATTGCTCACACTATGCTCCCCACTTAGTCACCACCTCCCAACACCTACACATCTCAGCTGTCAGATAAAACCATGCTTCGCTTCCCATATTCCATAAGGCTTATCCTCCATATTCCAACTCACACTGGTTCAGCTTTAAATTCTTACAGCAGGTAAAGTCTTCACCACTTCTCTGGACACCCACTCAGATCTCACTGGCCACTACTCCACACCCCTATTTCCTCTGCAGGATTTTCTTCCCCCACCAGGCTCCTAAATGTCAATGTTCCTTGAGGTTCTGCCCCCAGCCCTCGGCTGTCTCAGCTGACAGCTCTTTGTGGGAATCTCAGCCATGTGTGTGAGCACAAGAAACTGCCGTCCCATACTCCTCTCCTGGACAGCAGACCTAGATGCTAATTAGCCACTCTGCAGCTCTTCTTGAATGACCCTAAGAAACCTCAACCTTAATGTGCACAAAACTAAACTCAGGATCTTTCCCTAAAAGCCTGTTCTTACTCCTGTATTCCCATTTTTGGCCCTGTGGCCCATTGATCCACCTTAGGCGTTCAAGCATGCTGCTCCCCCTTCCTGGAAAAACCTTCCTCACCCACTGAATAACTCCTATTTATTCTCCAGTTCAAAGTTTAAACTTAAGTTCCTCCAGGGAGCTTTGCTGACCTCCATGAGCTAGGTTAGATGTACCCTGAACTCCCCCTATTGTAGTAGAGGCCTTTACTCCCTATGATATTGTGATTTATAATAAGAAATATTATATATTTGGTCTTCATCCCCATTCCTTGCACAGAGTTCCTAAAACCCTTGGAATTTCCTAAGTGATGAAAGCAACAAAGGTATCTCTTGTTATGTTAACAAAGTGACTTTTGGACCCCATCTAGGGAGGAGGGTTGGTTGCCAGGGGAACCAGCCAAGCATTGAGGGTTGGAACTTTCAGCTCCACCTCCTGATTTGGGTGGATAGGGGAGGGGATGGAGGCTGAATCAATCACCTATGGCCAGTGATTTAACCATCATGCCTAGGTAATGAAGCCTCCATAAAAACCCAAAAGGAAGGGGCTGGAGAGCTTCTGGGTGGGTGAACACACAGAGGTATGGAGAGAGGGGTACACCTGGAGAGGGCATGGAAGCTCTGCACCCCCTCCCCATACCTTGCTCTATGCATCTCTTCCATCTGGCTGTGATCTAGTAAGTCAAGTGTTTATAATAAACCAGTAATCTAGTAAGCAAAATGTTTCCCTGAGTTCTGCGAGCCATTCTAGAAAATTAATCAAACCCAAGCAGAGGCTCATGGGAAACTTGGACTTAAAGCCCGTTGGTCAGAAGCACAGATGATGACTGGGCCTTGCGATCAGCATCTGAAGGGCAGTCTCAGGAGACTAAGCCCTTAACCTATGGGATCTGATACCATCTCCAGGGAGCAAGGGTCAAAATTGAGTTCATCACTTGGTGGGGTGTTAAAACACATACACACATACAGAATGCAGTCAGAATCATACTTCGCTATTCAAAACCCTCATGGCTTCCCACCACACCAAGAATAAAATTCAAAGGCCCAGCGCCATCTGTTCCCTGGCTGTCACTCTCACCTGGACTCTTCACACGGCTTCCCTCACTCACCAAGTTCCAAGCGCTGAAGTCGCTGCTGCGCCACAAAGGCCAAGTGCGTCCAGGTCTCGGCGCTCTTCTCCTGACTTGTTTCCTCCCTCCACTCAGGGTTTCTCACCTTCTCCTGACCTCTCTAAAGTAGCCTCCCAATTACCGTTCACCCTTTTGTATTGGTTTGGTTTTTCTTTATAGCACTTAATGGCTACCCAACATCAAACCAAATGTTAACGTTTATTTACTGTGTGTCTTCCCCAAATGTAAGCTTCCTTCCCCCAAAACCTTGAAGAGAGCCTAGCAGAGAAATAATTGTTGAATGAACAAGTACATAAATAAATAATTGAAGCCATGGACCCACATTTGGTTGTGTTCTGTTTAATTATCTACCCTTCCCCATACACTGTAACCTCCACCATGGCAGGGACTGAGGCTACCTTACTCACCATGGTCTCCCAGCTCATGCTCAGCACAGTCTGACACACAGGTAAGTGATTAAGAAACATCTGCCATCTGAATGAAGGTACAGACATGGTGAGTCTTCTTGAAAGTCTTCCCAACTCGCCTGTAACTCCCACATCACAACCCTGTCCTCCACACCACAGCAAGAGTGAGGCAAAATGGACATGAAATCCTTTATGTCTCCTCAATGTCTATCATACGGCTTCTGAATCTTCTTCTTCTGGGTGGACCCCAGGAAAATACCCTTATTTACAGAAACACAGATTTTGCTTATAATTTTTGGGTGTTCATGGGCCCCCTGAAGTCCATGATTGGTCTCCTTAAAAGACTTCAGACTAAGAGCACCCACTCCAGGTCTATGGGTGAAATGCAGGCTCTTTAGTATTGACCATGATGACTTGGCCACTGCCCAGTCTCCAGCTCTGTCCCTCCCTTGAGGGTTAATTTTAAGTGTCTCACTTCCCCAACCTGGCTAGCACACGTCTGGGCCTTTGTCCACACTGCCTCCTGTCTTAGCCAAAAAGCAAAAATCTCCTGAGTGAAAATGGCCCCTTCTCAGGTAGCAACCACTGAACTTCTCAATAGAATCAACATGCGCTCCTAGAGTATCACATATATAACTATTCCGAAACCCTCCTCATCATCATATGTGTTCACTGTGAGTCTCCAGGAAAGAGATCCTATTAGCGTCGCCTTTGCTTCCCAGTTTCCAGCACAGTAATGACAACTAGTAAGCGTCTGACAGTTGACTGTGGAATAAGGTTATATGCTCCATATTGTATGTCTTGCCTGCCCAACCAGGCTGTAAGCTTTTCAACAGTATGGAAACTATATTCTAAGTATTTTCTATCACCCCCAAAGCACCTGGTATGGTACTTTGCACACAGAAAGTACCCAATAAATACTTACTGGATAAATTAATCAGTAAAGAATTAAGAACAACTTTGCAAGAGACACAGCTGAATCTGTTGCAATACCAGAACACTGTATCAAGATAACAAGAAGCCAGTTATTGATGCCTGTGTGTGTACCAACATACAAATCAATTGGAACATGGTTTCTTATGTACCTCCCTTCTGCTTTAAATATAAACAGGGATGGGCATAAGCTAGAAGTGGTTCGTGCCTTTGGCCAGAACTTACCTATGGGTATTTCTACTCTATGCAACTTTGTATTTGGATTTTAATATGACCTTTATTTTTTTTCCATGGCAGTATAGAAATGTTCTTAAAAAGAATAAAGTTGACATAAAATGGTAGAGTCTAGAGAGGGAAAATTCTGAATCTCATTTTTAGAAAAGCTAGAGTTAAATAAGTCCTGGGCCACATTTGGGAAGCCCAGTAAAATAGGTGGTAGTTATGTTCTGCGGTAGGCAAGTTAAAAATTATTTTCTGGATAACAAATATAGGTCCTTTCAACTTTGTTGGAAATTAAAGACTCTAGCTCATTTATACTGCTTACCTGAAAACTTACTCTATCTCTTGTCTCATATTACCCACTTAATAATTTTTATTTGTATTTGTTGTATCTTCCGGTTAATAAACAGAGGCAGATAATGTTCTTCCCTAAAAGGTACAAAAGAAAACTTCTTCCAAAAAATGACTGGTGATAAATGCAGTTCACTTCGATTCCATGAAATTATCTAGGGAGAGAGTTATGGTTGCTATTTCAGCTTCTGCCCAAAGTTCAGACCACACCCTGGACTTCTGGAAAACCCAGCATGACCCTTGGTCTAGCAGCTGGAGGAGTAGGCAAGCAAATTTTCGCACAAAATTGATAGTTGTGGCAGGCATTATTTTAAGTGCTTTACATGGAATTAAATCATTTAACCCTCAAACTACCCCAAGCAGTACTATTATAACTGGTTGTTTTAAACATGAGGTAACCACGGTTCAGAGAGATTAGCTAACTCACCCAAGTCATCCAATAAGGAAAGGATGGTGTCAAGGACACAGGCAGTCTGATCCCAGAGCCCAGGCTCCCCAAAGAGAAGAGAGTCCTTGGGAACTGCACCCCAACTCATCACAAGTCAAGGGCAGAGTATGTCACAACGGGAAACAAAATCATTACAAACAAAATCATCTCATTCCTAAACTCATAAATAGTAATCCTGTTAGAAATTGTCCGTAATTATTTATTACAAGGCCAATAATACTTTTTTAATGGAAAATGCTAATTCAATTTCTAGTGCAAAGGTTAAGAACTCTGTTATGTTCCATGAAAACAGAGATAATGGAGCCGAGAGTCATACAGAAGAACGCGCTGATGAAAGTTTGAATATCTCCTAAAAATATGATTTCAGAAAACGCTTATTTTAACTCATCAACAAATAGAAAATAATATGTCATTAGTGCTTATATACAAAAGTCCTGAAATTCTTTATGCACAAAAACGTTAGCATTTGCCAGTCAAACCTTAAGTCTCTGTGAAATGTCAAGAGGTTTTCCCACTCACTTAAAAAAATATCTTCACCCCCAAATACAAGCAAGTGTTGATTTTCCACACTAATGGGAAACAAGAACAACCTGGCATAAAATTCCCTAAAAAACCCATTTAGCCAGTATCTTTTTATCTTTTATCAGTTACTAATGTGTAACCAAGTGACCTGATTGGAGTTTCACCACCTCTCCTTTCTCTACTCTCACCAACCCGTTGCAAGTGCTAATGAACGGTGAGGATAAGAAGCCCAAAGTAAGAAGCAAGACATGGGGCATATGGGTGACACAAAGGAGCTAAGTCAGGAAAGAGCTGTGGTTTGACAGCACACCTTCTTAAAACAAGTCTGACTTGCAGTCTAATTTCCACAGAAAATAGGACACTATATCAGGAGAATAATCATCTACTCACATGCAGAAATATTAAGAAATTCATTCACTCATTCAACAGCACTGGGTAAGTATCTACTTATTACCAGCCAGGGAGCATCCTAGGACAAAGGACATATGCAAAAGGAGGAAGAACAATAAGGAGAGGAGGAACAGAAGGAAGAGAAGAAGGATAGCTTCTGTCCTAGGAAAGCAGACAACTCAAGGAGGAAGACTTGGGCCTTTGGGAAAAGGCACTCCAGGTACGGAACCCCAAAATACCAAACACAGTGCTGCTCTAACACTGGCCTCTGGTCTGCTTTTGAGTGTGATCCATAAATCATCCCATAAATCATAAACTGATGATCCCATCCAAGACACAGGGACAATAAATCATCACATAAAAAGACCACACAAACATGTCTAGAATTGCAAATGGAAATTTTTACTTAAAAAAATTCTTTGGGAATCTGTATGTCATTAGGGGTAGCTTCACTGCAAATGTAATAAACTTCAATGAGGGAGGCAGGGTATTGTGGTGGAAAAATTCCACACTGAGTCAGAACTCCTGGGTTCTAGATAAAAAGCTGCCAATAATAGCTGCATGGCTTAAGCAAGTCACTAATCTCTTTGGGTCTCAGTTTCTTCTCTATCAAATGAGAAGTCTCAACTATGTTTTCTAAATTGCTTTCCAGCCTTTACGCTGGGTGACCATGATTCTGACCCATGCCTCTGACCAACAATAACATCTATAACCAGCTAGAATTTCTTCAGTGGGTCTCGCCAGTGCACAGCCCATTTTTCAAAACTCTTTCCCAAGAGTAATAAAATGTGTAAAAGATGAGTTTGTAAGAGGCCCTAGCACTGCATTTAAGCCTGCTCAGCACTCAGTCCCATGACCAATCAAAGAGGACAAACACCCATTCCATCAGAAGGAGCTGTCAGTGATGGCCATTGTGTTTCTAACTGCCAAAGTGGCTTGCCTGCAGAAATGTCACTTCTCACTAATATGAGGCATGAGAAAACAAGAAGAAAAAAAAAAATAGAGGGAAGACAGACAAGAAATAGATAAACAAAGAAACGGGGAGGGGGACGTACATCTGTATATTTGACATATTCTTAGTTCACTGAGCTCTATTAACAATGATTGAGGTGGGAAGCTGGGTACTAGAAAATATAGCTGAGATATCAAAGACAAAGGAGACATAATTCATCTACTGAGGCTCTGCTCAGTCAACACGCATGGCTGGAGAGGGTTCTGAAGCAAATAAATGATTCCAGAATAGAAGACAATTTGGATATGGTTTAAAATGAACAGAGGTTCTTTTGCACAGAACCTTTCTCGATAGTAAGGCCAAATTCTTCACCATAATCAGTGACCAGAGATGTTGACACCTCCGGGTAGGTATCAAGAGCTCTCTTAGATGTGGAAGTTAGAACTAACCTGCAGAGTTAGCCCTCTTTGATTTTCCAATCCACTCTACCGGAAGCAAGCTCCAAGAGCAGCCTATTCTTTTGCTGCTGATGCAACAAAGAAAAAAACATCTTGCTTACTTCTGAGAAGACACAGTAGATTGCTCTGTGGTGTAGCAATGACAATTGCAGATTATGTCATCCAGAGACCCTAGGAGCACATGGGACACCTACAGAGTCGCACACTATGTGGATCTCATGGCGAGATGAGATTGGGTTGGTGTGTGTGAGACACCCTACCAGGGACAGCGACTCTGGAACTTGCGGGGAGTTTTGGAGTTTTGACATGCTACTGTTACCTCTTTGACTTAGGGTAACATATGCAAAGTGCTCTCTGCAATAGCTCGACTTTCTCCAGACTCATCTCCTGCTGCTCCTTTACCCACCTTCCAGGTACCGCGTACTCCAGCAGCCAACTGTGTGCACTTCCTAACCTGCCATGCCTTCACTCTTCTCGTGGCTTTGCTCTTCTCATGGCTTCGCTCTTCTCATGGCTTCGTTCTTCTCATGGCTTCGCTCTTCTCATGACTTCACTCTTCTCATGGCTTCGCTCTTCTCATGGCTTCGCTCTTTTCATGGCTTCGCTCTTCTCATGGCTTCACTCTTCTTCTCATGCCTTCACTGTTCTCATGGCTTCACTCTTCTCATGCCTTCGCTCATGTTGTTTTCTGCCAAGAATACCCTTGCCCAGCCCCTGTGATCCAGGAGAAATCCTAATCGCATCCTGACTCACTTCTTCCCTCTGCTATCTCTATACCTTGTAGCCACGTTCTCTCTGCCTCCCTGATTACAATAATGGTTCCACAGGTTCCATGCCCACTAGACTGTGGAAACCTTGTGAACAACATCTAATAATATATAGGAGGCAGCCAATTAATCTTTTGATTTCATTTAAATTAATTCAATTTAATAATTCACCTGAATTACATGGAGCTAGCTGCATGATAGCTCTTGAAATAATTAAAAATGCCTTGAGAGATTAGTAAATCCATCTTAATATACGTCCAATTGCCAGCCCAAATTTCTTCTAGAGAAGAATAGATAATAGAGCATAAGAAATTTCAAGTTTGGGTAAGTCACTCCCCGTTTACCAGGATTTTCTCAACCACCATCTAAGGGACTTTAGAATAAGTCACTTAACATGTGAGTAACTCTGTGACACTTTTCCACATTTGAAAATAGCAATACCAATATTTTCTCTAGCTAGGGAATTGACAGCATTGGATAATATTTACAAAAAGAAACTAAAAATCCTGAAGGCAGATGCTGATGTTAATCTTTAAAACCTATTTTGAAATACATACATAGTAGTGTTCCAATAAATGTATGACACTGAAAAGGATTTTAATTACTGTCTAATCCTTGACTCCTCCCACATGCTACATCAAAACTGTCAGGAAATCCCAACAGCTTGACCTTGAAAGTATAAATCAATGCAAATTCTTGATACTTATAAAAGTACTGTTAACTTTTAAATATGCTAATCATAGTATAGTTGTGTTTTTTAAAAAATAGTCCCCATCCTTCAGACACACATACAGAAATATGTACAAATAAAATATAATTGCCAAAGCTGGGTGATGAATACATGAAGGGTCGTTATGCTACTGCACGTCTGTCAAGGTTTGAAAACTTTCACAATAAAAACTCAGATCAGGTCATTCCGCTCTTCAAAACCCTCTGTTGGATCTCCCACTCATTCAGAGTAAAAGCCAGCACCCCGACAATGACCTGCAAAGGCCCTGTTCACTCTGACGCCTACACTCCTTTCTGTCCTCACCTCCAACTTGGTGCTCCACTCTGTCATCCCAGCCTCCCTGTCTCATACACACAGGGCACACTCCTGTCCCAGGGCCTTTTCACTGCTGTGACCTCGGCCTGAAATACTCTTCACTGAGATATTCTCATGCCCTTCCCTATTTCACATCTTTGCTTAAGTGTCGCCTCCCTAATGGAACCTTTCCTGATTGGTCTGATTTGTTTACTGGTCTGTTCCCAGTGCCTAGCATAGTGCCTGGCATAGAGTAGGTGGCCAATAAATATCGGTTGTGGAATGAATGAATGAATGAATGAATAAATGAAAGGGAAAACTGGGTCAGCCATCCGGTGAACCTACGTGGGGGTCCTACAACATCAACAGGGTGAAGTAAGAGCATGTCAGACAGGCTGCATTGGTGACTCTAAACCAGACTGGCAAACAGTGATTTCAAATACTCCTTGGACCAACGGTCCAGTGTGGTACCCAGGAAGTCAGCAAAGGTAATGCAGCAAAGTTTTCTAGAGACTGAGTCTCAAGCAGCCAGGAGTTCGATCCTCCAGATCCCTGAGCCAGCCCTGCACTCCACCAAGCAGTTGGCCACCGACGCCGACTACCTGATCACATGATGGCCACCCCTTGGCATGCTGCCACCCCACACCCTCCAGAACATCCTGACACTCCTGAAGACCAAACCTGAGGAATAAAGACAGGTCACCAAAGGCCTGTACTGTAGCCTCACCCCCATCATGGCCGCCACACGGAGTTCAGGCTACTGACACCCCCAGACGCCTGGCTGAGGAGAAGGTCAGGGCTGGGCTTCTGAGGTCACAGAGACTCTCCAGAATGGATCTGTTCTAAAAATCCACCCAGGATTAGACAGAATTTGTTTTTAAAAGACTGGATTGATTTGTACCCTGGAAAAACAGTTGTACGTTAGAGGAATGTTATTTATTAGAGAAGAATTTTCAGGTGATTTTTAACATGATCTGATCTTGAAAACTGAATTAATAAATACTGTGAAATGAAGAAAAAAAGAAAACAGCTGCTCTGCTACTCTTTGGAAACATCAGTGTCTCAGGCCTCCCAGCACAGGCTGGCATGTTGTAGCCTTTGCATTTGCAGACTTGCCTCTCATTTCTGGACAGCAGCCTCTTGAGATTCCTCTGGTTTCTAGACAGTACCCTCTCATGGTTCTGTCTAGACAGTGCAGTCAGAAGCAATCTGAAATCTCTGAGAAAAAGGGCTCAGATTCCCAGTCACTACTCCACTTGCTCAGTCTTCTTACAAGACTTGGCCTTGGTCACAGGGAAGTCAATATTATACATTGTTATTACCCTTATAAGTGGTATTTATGACTTGTTATCTTTCGTGCTGAAATACTCTTACATAAAATACTGAATCTTCTGCCATAGTTCTGCAAGGTATAAGCATGCTATGAAGCAGAAAACAATCAAACCAACCAAACTTCCATTTACTACCCTCCCATCCCCAGTGCTCTGTTCAAACCTGGCTCACATCCATTTGGGGCAAAATCACTCAGCTGTTAGCCAGTGGCCTCAGTTGCCGCCAGCTCAAGCAACAAGTTTCCCAAGCAGCTGAGAACTGAGTTCTAACTCTTCCTCCCACCAACCCTCCCCCCAACCCCAGCTATGCCTTGGCATGTGACTCTGGGAGTTCTTCAATGTCCTTGAGTTTGGGCTGAGTAAAAGGAAATGTTTCCAAAGACTTGGGACTTCTCACTCACACTTTGTTCCCCATGGTCTCACCAAAAAGACTTCAGAGAATTTCCCTCTAGAAAATTACACACGTACAGTTATCTGACCTATACTCAGAAGACTGTTGGAGCAATTACTTATCCCACAGACTCCCAGGCAGCTCCTTATTTCACCCCTTAGCCTTGATTTCTTTACAAACCCCCTACTATCCATGTATTGGAGGTCCCCCATGACACACGCCATCCCTGAAAGCCCGTTTGCAGCCATGCATTGAGGCCCCTCACGCAGCACACCATCTCCCAAGCCACCATAGCCAAGCTCAAGTTCTCCTGTATGGAGTCAGCCACCCCAACATGCTAAAAACTAAAGAAATGGATGAGGGGGAGTGAAGATCTGTTCAATGCTCTATCTAGATAGGAGCTGTACATTTTCTTCTAAATCTTTCACGCTCTAGAAAGCATTTCAGAGAATAATTTTTCTAAACTATTTTCTGAAATCAATCAGAATGCTGCAAAAATAAGAGAATTCCCCCCAAACAACCAAAAAAAGTTCACTCAGTATATTACTCACTCACAAAATTATCTAACTAGGTGTTCTGATGACAGGTCTCTTTTTACTAGGTCCTTACTCTTTGATTTTCTCCTCACATAGAATTATAATATTGTAATATTACATTGTAATATTTTCCCTTGTACTTTGTCTATCTTTTCAGGTAACAGAATGAAGAGCTATATCATTCTGTATTTACTCTAAACCTATGTCCTTAATTATAATCAATAACGATGACAAAAGTTTAAGTGTACAGATTCCACATCGGCGTGCCTCCTTTCCTGGTAGGAAAAGGCAGGTGGACATCCGTGTTCCAGCTGGAAGAGAAAGCCATAAAACATAACCTTCAGCCTTCAAAAATGAAGCTCAATAAACAGTCAGGTAATATGGCTGGGGCTACCAGATTTACCCAATAAAAATGCAAGGTACCCAGTTAAGTTGAAGTTCAGATCAACAGCAAAGAATCTTTTAGTATAATATCATGTGGGACATAGTTAGACTAAAAGAGTTTTTTGTTATTTATCTGAAATTCAAATTTACCTGAGCATCCTATACTTTACTGGGCAATCCTAAATATGATGCTTTTAAGAGAAGGCAACAGAGATGCATGAGCCTGGCAGAAATGACAGAGTTGAGTCCAGGACAGTGGGAAAGGTTACACCACAGGTTTAACCATGCTTTTCTTGTCAAGAGACAGAAGTCTGCTTTGGACAAAATTAGGCAATTTTGAAGGTGCATTAACTATTGGGCCAATGGGATATCACATTAAATTAATGTTTACTCATTTACTAAAATTACATAGGAGTTTAAACTACTAATGTACCTTCTGAGTCACATGGCTTAGATCACCAAAGAGAAGCTCACTCAATGCTAAGTACGATCTAGCACCACACCATGAGGCACGTGGCCTTGAATTAATTGATCATTCTCACTTTCCATCCGCCAGCTGCTGCTCTCCTTCCTGTAGATCCAATTAGAAAGTTTTAGCCTATACCTTGAGAATATTAAAATGATCATATTCCAAGGAGAAATAGTGACTTAGAAAAAGTCACCATTGACCTAATTATCCTTTCTGTATATATCAATAGCATCCCTGGGCTACAAGGAACCACCAGAATGCAGAATGCGGGACAAAAGCTCTCAAAATATCACTAAGGAAGTTTTGTCCTCAACTTCTTAGTGAAAGTCATTTTGCTGAGAGGCTACTGATACCATTTTCACAACCAGAAGAAAATACTTTTTGGTCTACAATTTTTCACAAAAGAGAAAAGAAATGGGAAAGGCAACCTCAAGAAATCTATAGTAACTTCTCCACTTCAAACTGTTGTTCTTCCCCACATATAAAAATCCTCCTTTCCATGAAAAAAAGTCATCAAATGTTAAAAAAAGTGTAGTTAATCCCTCCATGCTCTCTTTACAGTATTACTAACTGTAAGATTATTAACACATTCTTTTCATATATTTTAATTGACAATTCTAACAGTTCTTTAACTCATTAAAAAAATGAAAGTCAAAAAAATAGCATAGTTTTAATTATAAATCCTAGCCTATAAATATAAATTTCTACAGAATAAGTGGTGTCAAATCATCTTGGTTTAGTACAGTTATAACCCATCAGCCATGCCCTTCTTTAACACATTTATCAGGAACATTAATTATACCTGGGACATATGGTTCCATCAATTGCCATTCTTATTAAACTTACATTTCATTTCCTGGAACAGTATTAAACTACAAGGGGAAAAATTTAATAGTAAACAGTATATAGCCAACACTGGGTTTAGTGATTAGTCCAAAAGAAGACACATGATTTTCAACATGGGACCTTGTTATAAAAAAAAATGCCTATTGTAATGAGGCTGCTGGATCAAGCACAGACTGAATTATTTTTTAATTTTGCCAATACTAAGGTGAAATATCTATTATGAAATAATGCAAGTTCCATTTTCACATTGGTAATTACGGAATAAAAATAGCATCCAACTGCTTTAGAAATCTAAAAGGAATCAGTATAAGTCTCTAGAGAAATCCAGTCAGGTAATTCTTAACCTTTAAGCCCAAGAGGAAAAAAAAGAAAAACAAGAAAGGAAATCTTCAAACACAAAGTAACAAGATAGAGTCATCCCTTGGTATCCGAAGGGGATTGATTTCAGGACACCCCCCACCCCCCACTCCCGCCTAGAATCCTAAAATCCATGGATGCTCAAGTCCCTTATATGAAATGGCATAGTATTTGCATATAACCTATGCACATCCTCCCACATACATTAAATCGTCTCTAGATTATTTGCAATACCTAATACAACATAAACAGTTGTGAATACGATGTAAATGCTAGTAAACAGTTGCCTGTGCACAGCAAATTCAAGTTATGTTTCTGGGAAATTTCTGGAATTATTTCCCCCAATATTTTCCGTGGGCGGTTGATTGAGTCCTCGGAGTCAGAACCCTTGGATACAGAGGGCTGACTGTATAGTTATTAGAACTGAGAGGAAATGATCTAAATGTTAAGTATAGGAAATAAGTCTCCCCGATTCTTAAAACTGAAGTGTTAAACCAATGTTAAACATTCTCACGGGGCCAAACAACAGTTGAATTCATGGCCTGTCTAGACAGGCATGGCTGGTGCATTCACTTGAGCCATCGCTGTAGTTTTGTAGTGATCAGCGTCAGGCGTTCCTTCATTCCACGTTGCTTGAGCTTCTACCCTACATGCTAGAACTACAGCACGCAGGGCACGGCCCCGACATCCTCAGTGAACAGAGGCTGGTCACACCTCCATCTGCTAAGTAGGACGTGGTGGGCTGGAGACAGACATAGGTTCCAGCTCTGGCTCAGCCCACACCAGCTGGGGAACTTTGGGGAAGTCACTTCCCCTCTCAAGACTTCAGTTGCTTCAATTAGAAAATAAAGAGCTGGGAATCCATCAGGCCTAAGGTCCCGCCTAGATTTAAAATACTCTGATTTTATGGCTTTATTTGTGTAAAAAGAGGTTTGGACCAAATGAATACTATAATTGTTAATATATATATTATGTATATATTAATATAATATATTAATATAATTATATTAATTATTAGTATATTATATTATAATTTATTATATATATTATTATATTATATATGTGCTATAATATATTATTATAATAATATTATATTATTAGTAGTATATTAATTATTAATTATAATAGTATAAACCCAGATTTTAAATTCTTGGGTGGGTTTCACATGCAGAGAAATGCATAAGGTGGCTATCGGGAAGTCTTTGTAGGATTTTATTTAATGGCTCCTCCTGGTATCAGAAGGGAAAACATTCCCTTACTAAATGGAAAAATGTTTAAACATGATTTTAGCAAGCAGCATAAAAATAGTCATTTCCCGTAAAACTAAAAGAAGCAGTCTTGGGATGTAGTCTAAGATGAAAGTATTGTCACAACTAAATATAAAGATATTACAAGGAATTAAACCAACTGCCAAGTAAATAAATCAGTGACAGAAGACATCCTGTCAATTTTTGTGCATGATATAGTAGGTTAAAACTTGAGCTCCAGAGTTCACCTTCTAAATTTAGACTCCCTATTTCTCCATTACTGGCTGTGTGAGCTTGGGCAAGTCACTTGCCCTCTCTTAGTTTCCTTGCCCATAAAATGGGAATAATAACAGTATCAGCCTCTTATGGTTGGTGTAAGGATTCAACAAGATCATCCATTTAAGGCTTTCAGCAAGGTGCCTACTGCACTATGGTCAAAAAATACTAGCCACTGCTATTATTAAAGTTATTTGTCCTATTTGTAACAATTTACTCTTTTTGGTTAATTCAACAATTTGGCTCTATAAATTATTAGGCATTCATTCTGTCCAAGGAACTGGGCTGGAACTCTAGGGAGGACCAGGAAATCAGACTCAGCATCTCTTCACAGCCTCACCCACTCTTCTCTGACTGCCTAAATCCTACCTCCATCAAACCTTTCTGGATCTGTTCCTCAGTAGATGGGAGCCCTCTGTCTGGTTAAGTGCCCCTCCTCAGTGCCTCTAGTGGGTCCCTCCTCTATCACCATTCTTATTCCACTGGTTTTCAATTGTCTATACACTTGTCAGCTCCCTCACTTAACTATGAGCAACTTAATGACAGATAAGGTGTCCAATCTTTGTAGCTACCACAGAAGTCGTTATATGATTGACATTTGATAAAGTTTACTGAGTGAATATACACATTAACTAATAAACTGTAGACAATTACTCTAAATTAATCTATAAAATTAATGAAACAATCATTTCATTAATAATGAGTTAATATATGAATGAACATTAATGTTATTAATAATTGGTAACAATTAAATAGATGGGGGAGAAAAATCTATTCACAACCATAATGAAAGGCATTCTATGGTGATTTCCATAATAGAGGTACCCAAAAAGGTGCTCTATGTGCACAATGAACACTGAAAGAATGCCAGGTGGATAACCCATCTGGTGGAGGTGGCATTTGAACTGAACTTTGACTTTTGGGTAGACTCAGCCTAACATAGATGGGACAAGAAGAAAGAAAGGTATATTATGTGAGAGATGGAGATGACTGAAGAATGGAAGTGGGAATGTGACCGTTTAAATTTGTTTTTTTTGTTTTTTGGTTTTTTTTAATTTATTTTATTTATTTTTCGCTGTGTTGGGTCTTTGTTGTTGCGCGCGGGCTTTCTCTAGTTGCAGAAAGCAGGGGCTACTCTTCGCTGCAGTGCGTGGGCTTCTCATCGTGGTGGCTTCTCTTGTTGTGGAACACGGGCTCTAGGCGCATGCACTTCAGTAGATGTGGTTCGTGGGCCCCAGAGCACAGGCTCAGCAGTTGTGGCGCACGGGCTCAGTTGCTCCATGGCATGTGGGATCTTCCCGGACCAGGGCTCGAACCCATGTCTCCTGCATCGGCAGGCGGACTCTTAACCACTGCGCCACCAGGGAAGCCCCTTAAATTTGGTTTTGAACAAGAGTGACAGGAGATGATGAGTTGGAGTCAAATTACAAGGGCTTTGAACATGGCACTATAGGATATGCATCTGTTCTGTGATGGTGAAAAGCCACTGAAGGCTTTGAAAGAGAGGAAGGACCCAATCCAATGTCTACTTTGGGTAGTAAGCTCAGGTAAACTGGAAAATTAGAGTTTGAAAGCTCAAAATCAGTAAGGAACTATTACAGCAATAATAGACAATTGGCTGTGTACAGAGAAAAGAGAGGAGGACACGAAAGGCATTTGAGAAGGAGCTTCTTTCTGTGTTTTTGAGACCTGCAAGAAGATGCCTGGTACCGCATTTCTGTGAACTACAGTTGCTCAACATAGAAACGCTAGAACTTGTGAATATGCCTACCAGTCACCTAACACCTTTGCTAGCCATTTTCTAATGTTAAACACAGACTCCTTAGATGAGGGTTGGGCTCGTTATGGAAAAGCAACTTTGGTTTTATCAATCACAACTCTGAGCATCAGACACAAAACACAAAGAACCAGAGAGCCCTGGGCCCGTGGGTTGATAGCGCCTCATGGTGTAGGGTCTAGAACATCGTGTGGACATCAGAGGAGCCCCATGCTCACTTCAATCAAACAATTGTACTGATATTTAGAGGCTGTATCAAGAAGGCTAGAGTCTGGTGTGTGGCAACGATCGGAAGAACTAAAGAGAAGAGAACCCTGTTGGAGAGGAAGGTTCAAGGATTTCAATGACCTCCAATTATCTAAACCTTTACCAAAAACCCAAATCATGCCCGCTAATCGGCATAGGTGTGTACAGTTGACTCTTGAACAAACACGGGGATTATGGGCACCAACCCTCAGCCCAATCAAAAATCCGAGTATATACACCTGAAATGAGCATAATGCCGTAAATCAACTGTACTTTAATTAAAAATATTCCTGGTATATCTTATAGCCCGCCTCCATATCCGTGGTTCCTCCTGTATCCCCAGTTCTGCATCTGTGGATTCAGCCAACAGCATATCGTGTAGCACTGTAGTACTTATGTTGAAACCAATCCGCCTGTGCGTGGATCCAAGCAGCTCAAACCTGTGTTGCTCAAGGGTCAACTGTATTTGCATTCATGTTTTTGGTTGTTTCCTAATTTCATCTTCATATCCTGTGGCAAAAGTCTGCAACCTCATACTCTTCCATTTGCCTTCTTTGTATCTAGTCAATATCCAATGCAACCGCCTACTTTGTACGTCATTTTGGAAAGATGAGGAGTAGAAATTAACGTTACTGTCATTTTTCTCCTCAGCACTCTTTCCTCCCTCCCTCTGCTTCTGAAACCCAAGAGACTCAGTTAAATGGAGACTTGGAAAATAGGCAGCCCTGGGTATGAATAGTCTTCCTGGGGATCAGAACACAGCAAAACTCTGGGGCCACCGTGACAGACAGGCATAGGAAGATTAAATGTGATAACACTTACAGAAGTGCTGGGAGACTTCGAATCAGTGGACTGATTGCTTATTCACGCTTCACCCCCAGGGCAGTTATCCAAACTGTCGAGATACGGCGCAGGTCTCAGTAGGTTTTTTTTTTTTTTTTTTTTTTTTTCGGTACGCGGGCCTCCCACTGCCGTGGCCTCTCCCATTGCGGAGCACAGGCTCCGGACGCGCAGGCTCAGTGGCCATGGCCCACGGGCCCAGCCATTCCACGGCATGTGGGATCCTCCCGGACCGGGGCACGAACCCGCATCCCCTGCATCGGCAGGCAGACTCCCAACCACTGCGCCACCAGGGAAGCCACTCTCAGTAGTTTTTTAATCATCTGGGTGATTCTGAAATCCTCCTTGATTCTAACGTGAAGCCAGGTTGAAAATCCACTTTTACAGACGCTCTATAAATGCTGGCTCCCATCCCTCTTCCCTCTCTGTGTCCCTCTTTCAGAATCACAGAGAAATTCCCTCCTTGCCCTTGTACGTCATGGCTTCTCCATAGACTGTTTCTGTCAATTTCAACTACTTCCCTCTCTAGCGTTGCTTCAGTCCAGCATACTTAATGCCTTTCCCTCTTTTTTATTGATTGATTTATTTTTTATTTATTTGGAGTTTTTTACAGTTGCTTTGTTTTGTTTTGCTCGCACAGTATCTGGCCTACACTGAGCATTTCTAAAAATACTAGCTTCCTGCTTCCTTTAGGTTGGAAAAGTTTAACTTCTAATCACAATAGGGTATTAAAGTTGATCCCTTGAAGGCAAAATAAACAAATATAGAGAAGTTACAAACATGCCAGACTCTTAAAGAGCTCTCATAGTCACCTTCTTCAGTGCAGAGTTGCTAATTCCCTTCTAAAGAAGTAATGAAAAATTGTGGCTGGCTACGTGCTGGGTGTGTTCTCAGCCCTTGACGTCTCGGAACTCGTTTAATCCTCCCAACAACCAAAAGACGTAGGTCCTATTTTGATTGGCATTTTACAATTGAGTAAACTGAGGCACACTGAGCCAGAGATTACAACTGGGCAAGGGTCAAGAAACAAGCTGCTGGTCTCCCAAACCTGTGCTTTCGTCACTTTATTATATACAATCAATTCTTATTACTTGCAAGTTAAGTTCTGTGAAGTACACAGTAGAAGCCACAAACAATGAATTGGTGAATACCATACCATCACTCCTAGGGGAAATACAGGGTTAAGTTCCTGAGAGCCTCTGGTTGTAACATTTTTATCAACCAAGCAATATACAGCCTTGTTTCATGTGTGTGTGTGTGTGTGTGTGTGTGTGTGTGTGTTTCTGTTTAAAGACATCTTATTTAACATATGTTGTTGACTTGTTGACATTAAAATCATGGCCAACAGCACTATAACTCATGCTGAATGAAGTTTATCTGACACGTATTTTCTCCATAAGGCACATCACAGCATTCTTGTACTTAGGAACACTAGACAGCACTTCAGCACGATGCTTTTTAAACAGCAAAATCACTAATGAAAAGGGCAAAAATGCAAAAAACACACAAACAAAGTGGCACTAAATGGACCTCAAACAGCACACTTGTTTACAGTCTGAGAGCTAAAACAAGCAGGCAGAGCTCACCTTATTTGACCTCAGCTAGGAACGTGCATGTTGGATGACTCAAATTTTTCACTACTTCGTGCACGGCCGTGCTACTGTGAATGACTGAGAAAGTGTGATGAGTACTGATCGGAAGGTTACAAAAATGTCAGCGAGTATGCAAATTCATAAAAGTGCAGTCTGTGAATACTGGGAATCACTGAACTTGAAATGCCCAGTGGAGTCCTTTGCATTTTCATTCCTGAGAAAGGGGTATTTGCAAACTCCCCACATTCTTCCAATCCCATCTAAACATCTCTTCCGGACTGGCCTTTCTCCCTGCAAGAGACCAGAGGGAATCAGGGTAACTGGTGCTTCCTGCCTACCATGCTTCTAGGGACTTGGTGTGCCATGCACTTTGCCAAGGGCTGAGAGAAATACAGTGATGTAAGATAGGCTTTCTGCTTGGACCAGTGCTCAGGGATTCCTCCTATTAGAAATCCAAGAGGCTTCTGGAGGCCTCTCAAGTTTTGTCAGATAACTAAAGAAAATATCTTCCCACTGTAACTAAATTGTATCCTGTACTCAAATTAGAATGCACATTCTCTCTCTCTGAAGTGCTTGAAATAATCCAGCAGAAATGTCTTCCCCCTTCCCCCGCCAAAAAAAGCAGAAGTCAAAGTTAGCATAAAGCACCCTTAAAATCAATTATGTTTCTGATAATGTTGTATAGTGAAAGTTTTACCAACAACAACACAAAAAAACCAAACTAGGGACTTCGTTGGCGGTCCAGAAGACTTCGCCTTCCAATGCAGGGGCTGCAGTTTCAATACCTGGTCGGGGAGCTAAGATCCTACATGCCTCGTGGCCAAAAAACCAAAACATATAACAGAAGCAATACTGCAACAAATTCAATAAAGATTTTGAAAATGGTCCACATCAAAAAAAATCTTCAAAAAAAAACACTTAAAATACCTTCATGAAGTAAGTAAAATGAATCATGGATGTACCTACGACTGTTTAAAGAGGAATGTTTTTGCTGACGACGAGGGAAATTACAGTCGGTCTTAAATGCATGGTGTAAGTTCACGTGGATCTAGATTCCTGAAAAGTAGGCCACCGGGAGACCACAGCAAAGGCTGCACTTTTTATCACCTCCATACCAAATTGACATGCAGAAGCCTGTGGCCCTAGGATTTCACCCACTCATTCAGTAAGACTCCTGGTTGCTCTGTGCTAACACTGATATGTTAACTGCTAGGAATACAAACACACATGTTATTGATATTTCATCTATGCCTTTGATGAGCTACATGCTTTGGAACAACGTAGCCAAATGAATGAATGAATGAATGAGCTACGAAAGCAATTTTACTAAGTGAAATTTTCTTCCAGAATTTTTGTTAAGCATCTATCCTTAAAGACAAGAAAAAATCGTTTTTGAAACTTTTACTGTAGTTAATGCCACTTTTAATGTAGTGAATGGGTTATTAAGGCATATTCTTACACCACTGGCCTTCCCAGGCTAGGGAGGAACTCTGATGAGCCCTGTTCCAAATTTTATTAAAATAACAGACAACAGAGGTCAATAAAGAAATAAACCAGAAAAGATGGGAGGAAAACTGTGGGACTACACAGATGGAGTGACTAAAAGAGAAAAGAAAAAAGAAAGCTGGATAGCCGAAAAGAAGCCAAGAAGAGTTTAAAGGGAAGAACAGTAGAAAATAAAGCAAAGAAACAAGAAAACAGGAGAACAGACTATCAAAACAAAGATCAGAGGAGGAAAGAGAAAGGATGCCAATGCAAAAATTACTATTTCTAACACTATTTAGTTGCAGGAAACTAAAAGAGAATTCTCTTTTACTTTCAGGGTCTCAAAAGAAATTCCAAGTCTTTATGTGAGAGAAGTGAATTGTGAATCGAGTTGCCAAGAAAACTGCTCAGTAAGTAGTGCCTGGCATGCACACACGAAGGCTGCTGGGTCCCTGCACTCGCCACTGTTTGGGAACAGGAGGAATGAGGGCGAGGGATGCAGGCTGGAAATGGGACCACAACCACGGAGGGGGAGCCTTCGGGCCAGACAGCTCTGTAGCTTCCAAGCTGAAGGTGAGAATCTGAATATGAAACCTCAGAGGTCACTGGCCCATCTTGAAGGTGACAACTTTGGGGGGACCCCCAAAAAGAAGGACCCTAGCTGAGTTTATCGAGGGCTCACTGGGAAATATCCAGTCCTGAACGCTTCTTAATTAACTTTATTAACTTTCATTGATCTACTATAATTTTCCCAAGCCTAATTCACCGGAGCTTCAGAAAGTAGAAAATGAAAAGACAAAGTCACCTACTATCTCATGAAAGATGACACACTTGATTAAAGGAGAAGATGTTATGGGAACAAACTAAGAACTCAACGTGTTCCTCTAAAAAGTTCAGGGGAGAAACAAAGAAAAAAATCCAGGTGTGTCTGGACTTTTCTTTTTAAATTTCTGTATAGCAATGGGAGGTACTTAACAGATTTATAGTATTCATGTTATTGATAGTATTATTATTGAAAATTTTGACTATATATGTAAACTATAACTCCACAAAAATGAGTAAAGTACATTAAAAATTTTTCATTTCTGTTTGGATAGATATCGCCAGGCTACATAATAGGCACCCAGAAATACTACCCCAACTGACTTCGACACCTCCCTGCTGCTAGCATCATAATTGTCGTCACCGTCACCCTCCTCCTCTTCCTTCTCTCTGCCGCCACCGCCACCATCATCGTGGATTCCACTGTCACACCACCATAATACTTCCAAGAGTCAGTCCTACTCCTTATTCAATTATCACTTTGTTAAACCATATAAAATTTTGTCATTTGGGACCAAAACAGTTGCCTTTCTAGCCTTCATATTTTTAATAGGGTTTAAACATGTACATATAATTAAAAGTGTTGTTGATTAATGCAAAATGTTCCCCCATAATTCCTACTAATATTCTCTAAGGTGCAGAACTCAGCATTCATGGTTTCTTCTCTCATGAGCTCAAGAATATCATAAAGGTGTTTCCCTTCACCTCCAGCCCACTTAAGTCCTCAGATTTCAGAGGACGCTGTGAGAGTATGTTTTAGGGATGGAGTAGGGAACAGCTCAGACACACTGTTTTTTAAAATGATGTTATCTGTCAATGCATCAGCAGAGTTTAAAATATAAAATAAAACTGCTGGATGATTTTGATGGACTGCCTCCTTTCATGAAATCCTTTATACTTTCACTTTGGCTGGTTTGTGTTCAAGCAGCTGTATTTTGGGGATTGATATAGCATCTTTTCCTGGAGTATGAATTTGGGTTCTAAACAGTTGTGGCCACTCTGTTTTCCTTTCTTCGATAAGCAAACTGAGACTTAGAATTAAACCAAATGAGTAATTTGCCTCTATCAAGTCAATGTGTCCTAGAGAAGAAGGGAACCCACTTAGCCCTCTCTACTGGGTTCTTCTAAAGTTACATTAAAAATAATACTGAAGTCACTGGGGGGAGTTAGATTTATTATTTTTGTGCTGAATATGCATTTTAGAAAAAAATAGAATTAAAATTCATATATTTCCTTACGTAAAACTATTATCACATAATCGGGGTGTTGACTTTTTAAAAAAATGTATCGATAAGATAGATGTTCTTTATGATAACCCAGACTGCAAACAAATGTTGCAGATGGTAATAAAGATTTTATTTAAATTTGGCTTCCACAGAAAATGAGTTCATATTATCATCAATCTATATTTGCAGTGAAACTCCTGACCACTTAAATCAGTTCTTCCCTGCAGTTTTATTTTTAGCTTACAAAAGCACCAGAACAAGTATTAATATGTGAATAAAATAATAAAATAGCGATTGCTTGTACAGCTTGTACTGCTTTCACATATACTAGCTCACTTGACAAAAGTACTAACGTCTTATCATGTTCAGAAAGTCTGACATCTTTTATAGTTTTTTCTGATATCTATTGTTCTTGTCATTGTCAATTTCTTACCCCTGTCTTTTACATCCTTAAAATAAGAAACCAAAATGCTGAACCTGAATCTTCCCAAATTATGAATGTCACATCTTAAATATATTCACAAAAGTAATCCAGAGATCCAAATTAACGGAGTGTGAGAAAGAAGGTTAGAATAAGTGGCAATTACCTTTCAGGGGCTTTCTACAAAACACGTACAAGCCACATAGAGTAGGTGAAAATGAAATGGGGTTTGAAGATGTGATTCCGTTTCAACCTAAAATATACTCATTCCCGAGGCAATATGTGGCTCCTTGAACTATTCTTAGACCAACACAAAGAGTCAGGTAAACAGTAACAATTTAAATGACTGAAAAAAGTAAGAACAGGAAAAAAGGGTGCTGAGTTATCACCTAACTACAAAGAAAGAATTACTGAAAATTTGAAAATTAACCATTCAAATCTCTCCCTAGAAGTGAGCCTTGCTCAAAGTTGAGAAATAGTTCTAAGTGTTCACCAATGCACAAACTAGGCACTAAATATATGCATACAGGCAGTAGACAAATCACTAGGGCTTTGGCTTTGATGCAAAAGGTTTGTATATTGGTCAAGTTTTTTGGAGAAGTGGGCAATATTTAGCCTTTAAGAATATTGAGTAATAAAACTGACATCAGCACAGAGTATTAAATACCTCATTTGAATTTTTTAAAACATAGTGGATATAATTAATTTTCATCTTCAGTTTTATCCAAACTCCCTAAGATATTTGAACTTGCTAAGGAACCCAGGATAAGATAACTCCCACTTGCCTTCATCATGACATTTTATGACATTTTAGGTAAGACATAGTTTGCAGAGTCACAGCTTGCCTATATACAAATTTATTCCCTTTAAATAACAATTTGTTGGTACATGTGACAATCTTTCCCCATTACTATATGTCCAGGGCAGTTTTATCTGTTACATTTCTTCATACATAAATAAGGCTACATATTGTGGCCAAAATAAGAAAATACCCATAGCATCTTAACACTAAATGATGTGAACTTCGCACAAATTCTCGGAACATCCCTGTGGGACGTTCAGGTGGACAATCCACACAGTAGATTTTATAAATGGAAAAGTTAAGAACCAGAAGTAATAAAGCTTAATCTAACTGACCCAAAGCCACCAGCTAATTTGTAAGAGAAAAATAAAATAAAGACAATCAAAACTGCTTTTTGGTTTGTGTCGATAAAACAACCAGCCACTTAACTAAACTTTTTGTTTTCTACTGACCATAACATTTTAGGTCAGTAGCTTTCAAACTTCTTTACCTCAAACCACGTAAGAAATACATTTTTAATCACAGCCAGCACAAACAAGCATGTATAATTAAAACAAATTTTCAGGAAACAAAACCTTCCCTTATTAGATATTACCCACTCGGCTATTTTCTATTGTATTCTTTTCTATTTTATTCCTTTAAAAAATGTTCTAGACTCACTAAACTAATTTGGTGATCCTCTGGGTCATGACAAGCAGTTTGAAAACATTGCTTTTGGCCCCCAAAACTTTTCGTAACTACTGAAGAAAATTAGAGGTTCCTAAAAGAATCTGATCAGTTCTTTTTACGCAGAGTCAAACAGCAAACCTGAGACGGGGAAAAATATTAAGTAACATCTGTCTATTTGAAATAACTCTATTTCACAGAGCCTTCTTTTCCTCCCTGGGTAATAAAGGCAGAATTCAAACAAAAAAGAAAGGATGTTATGGTAAATAAACGACAAAGGAAAAAAAATATTCTAAAACTGAATTCCCACACAGAATCCCACGTGTATGAGTTTTTTACCTTATTTTTTTAAGTTCCACATATTTTTTTATTATTCTAAAAGTATCTGAATATCATCTAATGCAAAAAGTTTAAGATGGGGCATATTACAGCGATATTATTTGCCACTGGGATGATGAACAATTTTGAATAAAATGTGATTCCCCTCTTTATTTGACCATGCTCACTTTGTAATTATCAGCAAGGCAGTAAATAATCCACTGAGAAGCAGCCTCATTAGTGCCCATTGAAATTCAGTGGCATTAATTTGCAATAAAAGAACTGAAAATTAAATGGAAAAGAAAATAGTTTCTGGAGTCTACCGTAAGGTTATGGAATTCACATCATACCAGTGCCTTCCTTCACAACAAGGAGTTTAAAAGGTTTGAGTTAGACTTAATCGTTATACTTTGTTCTAACACTTTTTTTTTTAAAGTGGGCAGAATAAATTCTTTTTTGTTTCCCATTTTAACCCTGAATTAAAACAAGTTAAATTAACGTGATAGATGCCAACTTTTTAAAGTTTTGTTCATTGTTTGTCTTCTGAGGAATAACTCAGGCTGGACCTGCTTGGCTGTGGGATGTTCTAAAGTCCTTTGAGGGGCTGAAGGATGTGGAGTATGTTCAGATACCCCGAGAGTCTGCCTTCACCATCCTCTGGGGCCACCCTGCGCCTTCCTCCTATTTCTCCTCCTACAAATATCTCTGGATATAGAACACTGAATGGAAAATCAGTCCACAGCTTGCTATACAGAAGGATCTGGGTGAAAGTGGAAGGCAAGTCCAGGCACCAGTGTACAGTCAGGCAGTGCCTAACTCAGCACCCAGCCACGTGGGTGCCCTGAGGCCTCCCAGCAGCACCTAGGGCACAGGTATTCACCCGGACCACCTGCCTAAGCCTTCCTCAAGTCCATCACGAAGAGAAGGGAGACGCTGTCAAAAGGGAAATGGGAGGAAGAGGGGAGAAGGAAAGTATAATCTCTACTGGGAAAAATAAATAAGGACACAAAACATTTGCCTCTTAAGTCACAAAAGTGTCCCAAACTACCAACTGCTTCTGCGCCCTTGAAGGAAAAGCACAGAACCGGGCTGAACCCCTGCTCCCCAGTCCTGGGGCATTCTCCTCCCCGGTAGGCCAGAAATGAAACTTAGCTGTCAGGAAAGTATTTCAAAACACTCGAGCTTCGATGTGGCATGTGTTAAACCCACAGGACACTTATAAATCTCTGGCTGTCAGAAGTCTTCTGTCTGCTCTGACACGGACTCAGCCGGGTAACTCAGAAATCAGAAACTCCTTAAGAGCCATTGAATTCTATTGCTCCTCTGAGCAGCGCAATTCGATCCTACAGCCCTCCAAGGTGGTACGGGGAGGGCGAGGAAAGCGGTGCTAGGAATCGCTTCCCAAGGGAATCACCTTCATCATCATTATCATCACCATCATCATAGCGTTCATATTTCCACCCCGAAATTCTAGGAGAAAGGAAATTTTGCAAGCACATTAAAGCAAAATTGTAAAATAATACTAATAATATAAATAAATAAAATTCTGAGCTCCGCTAGCCCCAGACACCTTCAGCCTTAAATACCAAAGCGGGACATTTTCTAGGGACTCAGAGCACCTTGTGTTTATTTGCTCTGGGGTGTTCCACACACACACACACACACACACACACACACACACTAATAACCTCTGCTTTGCACAGTTTTCCAATATTTGTTTAGTTAGGAAGCACACGGGGTTTCGGATCTGCATCTCACGCAGACACTGGGGGCGGGGGTGGGGGAGGCGTGGAGAACAGAATGTTGCTTTTTTTTTTTTTAAGCCGCCAGGCCAGGGAACTTGACTCTCGAACGCGAGATCCCCGCGTGACCCTGGGCCGGGCCGCGCGCTAGCCCTCGGGTCGCGTGTCCGCGGTTCCGGCGGCGGCCGGGTTGCTGGGCGCCCGGCCCCGCGGCCTGCGGGCCCCGCGAGCTCCCGGCGGCGCGGCCCCTCGCCCCCCGCTCCCTCCCGCCGCCGGGCGCGCGGCGGCCACCCCGACGTGGCGCAGCGGGCGGCGCGGGTACCTGTAGAAGGCGGGAGGGCCGGCCTCGCGCACCGCATAGCCGCTCGGCTCGTTCTCCAGGTAATAGGGCACCTGCTGGCCGTGGGGATGCAGGAAGGGCGAGAGCTGCGGCGGCGGGTGCAGGAGCACCAGCGGGCTCGGAGACACGCTGTTGAGCGGCGGGAAACCCCCCAGGCCGCTGGCGCCGAACGCAGCCGCCTCGGACCCGGGGCCATAGGCGAGGCCCGACTGGCCGTAGACGGGCGCGGAGGCGGCGGCCGCGGCGTTGAAATCGTACGCGGCGCCCTCGGGGTAGTTGTACACGGCGGGCTTGCTGCTGTCCACGTACACCTCGCTCAGGGGCCGCTCCAGGGGGATCTTGAGCTGCGGGCGGTTCAGGGGCTCCAGCTCGTTGGCTTGGATCTGGTGCAGCAGGGCCATGCCAGACGCTTTGGTGTGCAGGGTCATGGTCATGGTCAGTGGCCGCGGGCTAGGCGCAAACCGTCTCCCCCCGCGGCAGAGGGCTCAGCAGCCGACCGGCCACCTGGAAGAAGAGCACAGCCCGCGGTTAGAGGCGGCGCAGCGCATGTCCCGCCGCGACGCGAGCTCCGGCCCTGCCCCGGGAGCCGGCCCGTCCGATGGAGCGGGCCGGCCGGACGCGAGCAAGTGCAGCCCGGCGCGAGCGCGCTCCGCCAACTCCCGGGCTCGGGTCTCCAACTTTATGTACCGGTCTCCCGAGCTCGTATGCATTACAGAGGTGCTGGAAGCCGGCCAGGAGCTGTTGCCTTGCCCTGACGTTGGCTTAAACATCACTCCAGGCGCAGCTCGTTTTGGAGCGATCCCAAGGAGCAGCTTCCCTGAACTTTACTTTACTTGTCGCTGCTGGATAGAGGCTGAATTTCACTGCAGGAGGGCGGGGGAGCCGAGGGATCTCCTAAAGGTGGCCCAGAGAAGACGGGGTTTAAAATAAACTCGGAAGACTAATCCAGGGGCCGGCTTTCTCTAACGTGCTACCTTATGTGCCCCGTGCCAGGCTCCAATCTATCTCTGTTTGTCTCTCTTACTGTTTGATTCACGCTCCTCGTTGGCTGGAAATATGTAGTGTGTACATAGAATGACCCTGGGGAGGACCACTCTGTAACCGAGATAAGGCAGATAGAGTGGGGTATGCGGCTGCATATGCAGACAGCTATATTTAGCAGCTGCCGGGACTGATGGGAGGCATCTGGGGGGAAAGGGGTGGAGATTCAAGGTGTACATATAGGAAGAGCCGCGCTTTGCAGCAGGAGAGTGCTGCCCGACCTCAGTTTTCCTCATCTTCAAAATTCTCCCAAAGTGGTCCCCTCCAGCCACGACCTTCTGAGATTCTCCCAGCCCGACTCGTCTGTTTGTGCTGGACCACAGTACTGTACTCGCTCCCAATAGGAATTCTAATGTGAATGACGATTTACAAAAACCTTCCGTTAGGCGGACATGGGTCTTCATGCCTTCCACTGATTATGCAACCAAAACTTCAGAAAACTGAATATGAAACGTGACCTTACCATAAAAAAAAATAACCTCAGGTCATTAATCAAACCTTTGGCAATTAGGTTACACTGTTGGTCTAACCAACAAATTTGAAAAGGCAATGATACATTTCTGTTCTTTCATCCTATGATTGGACCTTCTTGGTTCACTTGGACTAGGATATGCAGAATCAAATATCCAGATTGAAAGAGAAATAGAAAAAAGTTTTGTACTGAATTAAAAACTAAACATGCTCAAGTACATTATATATATATATATATATAACATAATATATAATAATATATATACTATATAGTATATAATTGTATATATAAGTATATATTTAAAAGATATGGTAAATATATTGTGCACCTATAATCTTGGACAGTTTATACTTTTTAATAAACTTCCTTTGCCCCAGCCTAATGAACTCTGGTATGACCATCAGATACTTTGCTTTAACTGCTATACCAAACACCTGACAGAATACCTGACAAAATATTTGTGTCATATATAAATGACAAGGATGCTGTTACTGATAGTAATATTTTGGGATATCTTTATACTAATAAGCACACATTTTACCTAATTCTTACAAGAACAGACAGACCATTTGGGGGTAATATGCAGATGCAGCCGATTTACTATGAAGCCAAAATTGAGCTCAGCAACAGTAACTATAGATTGTAAGCAAAGAAAGGGTTAAAAAACACATTAGGTGAATCACAGATATTTCTCTTTATGGCCAGCAACCATTACTTTCCAAAGCAATTTTTTTACAGATGACTTCGTGTCGGTAAATCACACTTTCAATTTTCAAATGTCTTTTTTAAATCCATGCAAAAGCACTTCAGAGGGCTCTTAAAAATATGAACCTGCCGAATTATATGTAAATTACACAAAGAACCTTACAAGTCCTGAAAGCAGAAGGAGATGCGCACATAAACCCATGGAAAACAGCAAATCCTCATCTCCCTGCTAGGATACAGACACTGGCCAGAAAGGTAAGTTGCTTTCTCAAAATGCTAAAGCTACAAAGAGAAATCAAAACAATCCTACCCTGCTGGATCAAGAGCGTCTTTCCAGAAATGTTCCATGGGCTTGTAGAAGTCAAGGGCTGAGACAGTGAGAATGAAGGAAAGAATGTGCTCACATGTGCCTGTGGCTCCGTGTGTGAGCAAGGCAGAGCGTGTGGGGATGTGTTTGTATGTGGAATGGCAGGGAATCGGGAAGCAGCCAGTAGGCAGGGCACTTGGCAGCCCCTCCCGGCAGGCACAGCAACTGGGCTGCTGCACAGAGATGGATGAATGGCCGTGGGGAGTGAGGGGAAGCTTGCTGTCTGCTCATGGGGAGAAAGGTAGCACACTCAGGTCAGCATAATTGGGGAGAAGCAAAACTCCAGCCCTTTTTTGCTCCTTATACTTCGAGCCTAGGAAGTGCCCCATGTTTTCTGCTGCCATCCTAGGCAAGAGGGAAAACAGGCTTGCTGTAAATCATAGGCTTACGCTAAAACAGGATGCCAGTCAAAAGTGCGTAGATATCAAGTTTACAAAATGTGACACGGGCGGTTTTTCCTGAAGAATATAATTTAACAATAAAAGCCTTCTGGGATACACTTGGATCCGATGCCTTGCTGGCCCCCAGCCCCCAGTCTCTGAACAGACACACTGTTGCCTTGCCTCTGATTGCACCAGGAAACCAGACTTTGGAATAAATGTTTTGGCATTCTAGGGATGTGTTTCCAACTGAAACATAATATTCCTCCACCTCGTTAACCAAACCCACAAACCTTTCCATGAATAGCTCAGCTGACTGCTTTCTGTAAACATGAAAAGATATATTATTAAGGTCCCAGAGTAGGAAGATAAGACAAAGGTGGGTACCTTTGTTGAACTGATTTTAGGCTTTCTGGTTATAGAGGCATTGATCATGGGGAAAGGGTCTCTCGTTTCTCAATGGTGCCCACATGGATCCACCAGGTTCTCAACTTTTCTCTTGACCATGGTGCTAACACACAATAAGAAGGGGCTCCTAGGGGCCCTCACCCAGTGTCTCAGGACATGTGACACCTAGTGGAGCCTTTGTTGACAGACATTAGTCACTGCCTTGGGTATTAAATGACTCGAATCACAATGCCAGGAGTGGCCAGTCTCTGGCCTGGGACTCTATGCAGTTACCAAGAGATTTATGAGCGACTCTTGAGACCAGTACAAAGAAAGAAGTAAAAAGTTACTTTTTTTTTAAGTTGCAAAAATGTTCATGATGTCAATGCTAATATATATTTTGTGATTTGAAAGACCCAAAATATTGACATACTGGAGCACAGAACCCTTTGTTGTTGATGGTGGTGAATCCTAACTCCTCCTTTAGGTCAGCCATGGCCACCCATGCACTAGGCCAGTCCAAAATAAAACAGGAATGTGCAAGGAAGGGAGGAGAGGGAAGGGAAGGGAAGGAAGGAATGGGGGGAGGAAGGAGAGGAAACAAGAAGACAGAAAGGAGTGGAGGATGGAGGACAGGGACTTTGCAAATATTCTCCTTGAACGTGGGAAGGGTAAGAAACCTCATTATCTCTTCATAGACTTTGCTTATTCTGAAGCTAACCATCAAAGTTAATTCAAGATGTCCAATCAAGGCCGTTTTCCTGCACACTTTCTTTCCAGCATTCTCCTTCCTGTTCCTGGTAAGAGCCATCTCCCAGGCTTCATGAGAGTGGGTGGGAAAGGACACCGCACCTTGCCAATTTTCTTCTAGTGCTTCTGGCAAACAGCCTCTCAGTCCTGCTCCCGGCTCCCTCCTCTTCCCTCCCTCCTCTTCTCCATGCTCGATGCATAGGCTCACACTCCCCCGCTCTGTGACTTCCTGGCACTCGCAGGTGAACTAGGGTCAAGTCTGTTTCTCTAGCTCCACCCCTGAGTGCATCTCCAGACCCACTTTTCCAGCAGTCTCCTGGGCATTGCTGGCTTCTTCAAACTATGGGTCATCATTCTCTCTCCTCCAGACATGGGGTTCCTCTCAACCCCCCAGTCTGTGAAAAGCATCCCTACCCCTCCAGTCGCCCAGATTAAAGTCTCACAGTCTTCTTTGAGGGCGGTCTTTCCCCTGCCTTCCACACTCCTGACTCTTCTAGCTTTGCGATTTCTCCCTTTCCCTGACATCCCTATGGCCCTCCTGCAGCCCCTCATTACCTTACCTGTTGTAAGAGTCGCATAGGGACACCTGCCTCTTCCCTCCCCCTCACTTCTTCCTAGATTTGCCGCCTTTTATTTCCTTGGTTTTTACAGCTTTGAGATCCATCTTCTCATGACCCGGCTCTACTCTTCACCCAGATCATAGCTTCCTCTGACGTTCAGGCCTTCCTCTCTTCCCATAATATCCTGTCTAGTGTACCTCCCCGTGATGTGTAGCCAATGCTTCAGCCAAAAGAAAAAAAAAAACTTGACACTCCAAGCACTCAAAGCTTTCCCGATGCCATTCTCTCTGCCTACAAACCCCACTCTGCTGGCTTGTCAGCGGAAAGCCTTTTTGAAAGCCCCCCCACCCCCCAGCAAATGCTATCCCATCGAAAATGCCTTTATTTCTTATTCAAAAGTAATTTCCTCTCCTTTGAATACCTCTCCTTTGAATTCTCATGCATGTATTGGGTTGCCCAAAAAGTTCGTTCGGGTTTTTCCGTAACAGCTTACAGAAAAACCCAAATGAACCGTTGAGCCAACCCAATATTACATTCATTCTTGAACTCGTTATTTATATATACTTTTATCCCTTCATCCTGCTCAGAAGTTCCTTGAGGACAGGGTCTGCAAAGAGTTATTTGGGTATTTTCTGAGTGCCTAGCCCTGTGCCTGGCCATATGAGATCATCAAATATAGGCTAATTTATTCATCCAGATACTTAAAAGGATAAAATAATATTATATCTATCTGGGTAACCCATCTCTAAAAGCTAACTTTCCAAGTAACGTTCTCCCACTTTCAAACTTTTTGCTAGACAATTATCTTGGTATCCTCATACTGACTGAGGCCATAAAGTCACAACTCAAATGCATACAGTCTTGAGGATTAAGCCTGCAATTCTTGGCAGCATGATTCACGAGAGAGCTCTGAATTTTCAGTTCGTAACCAGATAATACTGTGACCAAACAAAGTTTCTTCTCTAGCTCCATTAAAAGCTTTTTACATTTACAAAAACATGATTCCTCCAACAGAAACACGAAAGAAAATAAATGTGGAAATATTTCCAAAATAGCTTACACTCCTAGAAATGGTTCCTTCAATCTGAGACATGGAGCTCCAGCCCTGTTCAAATTGATTATTATTTTGATCATAAATGCTCTGTTTGGGAGTTTTCATTGCACATTTATTTGACACCATCTATTTTTCTCTACAGTAGAAGAAAAATAATTTCCTTTTAAATTTCTGCCTTTAAAAAAATGTTTCATACTATTTATTTTAAGGGCTTTTGATTAGCTCGTAGAGTTTTTTTCAACTGACCTTTGATTTTTGTCTTATGAATTAAAATTTTTATGCAGTGAAATGCACATATCTTATGTGTACAGTTTGACAAGTTTGGATATGCCCATGTGATGACCATCTTAATGAAATCATTGAGTATTTCCACCACTCAAGAAAGTTCCCTTCATGCCTTGTTTTAGACAGCACCTAACCCCTACAGGCAACCACTGTTCTGATTTCTATCATCATAGATCTATTTTGCCTCCTGGCCCAAAATGTGGACCATGACCTCTTACATATTGGAGAACATAATATACCGCATTTCCAACCAATAGCATAACAGTCCAGTGCTGGGCATGCAGCATTGTCAGGGTACAGAGGTCAGCAAGGTACAGAGCTCTCCTCTCAGTCAGACCCCTCTCTCTGGGACCAGCTCCCTCAAGGCCACAGAATTTTGCTAACACGCTATTCATGGACCTTTTTCTATAACAGGCTTTACATGATCAAATGCTACAGAAGCCTGCAAAGATATGAGTCAATGAGGAGCAAATGAAATCCGGATTCTCTAGCATGTTCTTAAACAGCCACTCCAAAAACTAAAAATTAAAAATTGTAATGATTTTTAAGCCAAGAATCAAACCCAAAATCCTTATTCTAATGAAACTCAGCACCTCAGATGCCATTTCCTGTCTTCCTACCCAGAACCTGAGGGAGATAGTTTGGATTTTCGGTTGCCAGGCAGAATGGCTACTCTTTATTGTGAATCAATATGTGATTCAGATTTAATTTAATTCAGCTTACTAGAATTTAGTAACTTTCACATTACATTTTTTAGAGAATTGTTTATGTAATTTAACTATATAGCATGTGGCATAAGACAGTTTAGAAAGTGCTTTCTCTATAAGTACCATGAGTGGTAAAAGAATTCCAATTATTCCAATTATTATTACCCCGTGTCCCACTCTCTCCCTTTATCTGCTGTTTACTTGAGGAATCTCATTGCCAGCTTAGGGTATTATTTCTCTGTGGAGAGCAATATCCAGATTATGCCTAAATTCAAGCTTATTCAAATAGTACTCTCTACTGTTAAGGAGGGCCTTTGTACACACACACACACACACACATGCACACATACCTGGTAATCAACAAGGAACCTGGCCCAATTTCAGAACCAGCCTTATTCAAATGGTAAAACAAAAAAAGGAGATTTGTACATTTTGAGCCTTTTCGGGTCTTTCTTCCTATTTTGTTACCACACTCATCTGGATAACTGGCTCCCTCAGCACCCAGCACCCTAGGCTAGCCATGCTTACCAGTGCTCCCCCCTTCTCCCAACCCCCTCAGTTATAATCCTACGGTCTCAAGAGAGTGATATATTTATGAACATGCCAAAGAATAACTCATGTGTTCAATTCACTCAAAAAATATTGATTACCTACTGTTTACCAGGGCCATGTCTAAGTGCTGGGCCTTGTCTTAGTTAGCTCAGGCTGCCATAACAAAAGACCATAGACTGGGTGGCTTAAACAACAGAAATTAATTTTTGCACAGGTCTGGTGGCCAGAAATCCAAGATCAGGGTGCCAGCTTGGTCAAGTTCTACTGAGGACTCACTTTCTGGCCTTCTCCCTGTGTCCTCCTATGGTGGGGAGAGCGCTCTCTTCTCATAAGGCCACAGTCCTGTTGGATTAGGGCTCCACCCGTGAACTCATTTAAGCTTCATTACTTCCTGAAGATCCTATTTCCAGATACAGTCACATTGGAGGTTAGGGCTTCAACATATGAATTCAGGGAAGACACAGTTAAGTCCACAGCAGCCACCCAAACATAAACAACAAATGTCTCTGCCCTCAGAGAGCTTACTTCTAGGGCTTTAGTATGTAGTCCTACTTTAATGGCCCCTCCTACTCAGCCTCGTCCAATAGCATCTCTGCCTCTGTCTGCCCACAGATGTTGGTAGTCCTCTAGGTTCAGCCCCTAGGCCCTCTTGTCCCCTCTATACTTCTCCCTCTGGATGATCTCAACCACTCCCAGGGTTCTAAGTTTCATCTGTAGATTGAAGACTTAAAAATAGAAATCTCCAACCAAGAGCTCTCTGCTGGCTAGGAGCCATTTCCAGATACCTCTTAGACATTTTTACTTACATGTTCATTCATTCAGTAAATACTTCCTGAGTACCTACTATGCGCTCGCGATTCGAAGCTCAACTTGTTCAAAATTAACTTATCTTTTTTTCCCCAGACCTATTCCTCCCTCTGTTTCTTATCTCAGCAAATGGCACTGCTGTTCCTGTAATTGTGCAAGTCAAAAAAAAACCCAGCCTTCAGCCTCGACCCTCTTTCTCACTCCTTATGTTTGATCTCTCACAAATCATTTTTACTTTTGTCTCCTTGATCTCTTTTTAGTCTACTCCCTTTTTTCATCATCATTATTATTTTCAGGCTGCTATCTTCTCTCCCAAGATGTGCCTCCAGCCTTTTTCTTCCCCTATCCATTCTCCATACTATGGGAAGTGTAGTCTCTCTCAAGAGCAAAAGGACTTGAATTATTATTCTCATTTCTCCAGCGTTCTCTCCCACAGGTACTGTGCTCCTGCCATATTGAATTATTTTCAAGTTCCTCACACTCTGTGGACTCTGTCTGAATCTAAATATTCATATTTTCAATTCACCTTACCTGGAAACTTCCTCCTATTTTTTTTCATCTGACTTAGTCCTACCCATCCTTTAAGTCTCCCTTGAGATATCACAGTCACCAGGAAGCCTTCCTTGATATTCTCCATTTTCTTCAGGGCCTGTCTATGAATGCTCCCTAAAAAACCCTGGTTATGGCTCTTATCACGCTGTTGGAATTTCCTGTGTATTTCTCTGTATCCTCCCACTGACCTATAAATTTTTAAAAGGCACACAGGGACTGTCTTTTTCCAAGTTATGAGCCCATTGCTTAGTAGAATGCCTGATGCATAGTTGGCCCCAATAAATACTATTTGAATAATGAATGTTTATACCCCTCCCAGATATCACATTTGCATTGTTAACTGAATTCCTCAATAACTTAATTCGAAAGAAGTGAATATAAAGGCAAGAACTCAGAACCAGAGCTTAGAGGAGAATTTGGAAGCAGATTCATATTTTCTAGAACAACTCAGATTTTTTATCTCATAATAGGCTATTAGAATTAATAACCCCTTTATGGGTTGTCAAGCCCAAACTCTTAATTGTATCCATAAAGAAAGGTCATATTTGCTGAATGTCTAGTCCAGGAGAACTGGACTAGAATCTGGGTCTCCAAGTTTAGGGTGCATCATTCTTTCTACACCACCCCTATTCTCTCCCTGTTGACACCTCATTCTTTCTTCTTTTAGTGTGGGCCATGATCAGCATCAACAAACTAAGACATAATCTTAATAGCTCAGTGGGCTATTCTTACAGTCTTAAAATTTTCCAACTCTGGAAAACACAACAAGACTGCTTCACATTCTCAAGTCACTGGTAAAGAAATGGGGAGAAGGGTTTTGGAACATAAGTTAAAAACATTGAAACAACTTGTGTTCAGAGAAATACTTGCCTTAGGAACATGAGGAAATGAATTTTCATGCATTACTCCTGGAAGAGGGTTCATTAAGGTCTGACCTTTATACCTATATCATTCAAATCAAACTTTCTAGCTAAAGGAAAACTTTATATCCTTCCTGTATCTTCTAACTTGTACAAACTTGCAAATATATCTTTAACCCCAAAAATTGCTTTACTGTATTTGACACATTCCAATTTCCAAGAGAATCTAATTTGAAAGAGATCTTTCCATTTTGCTATCATACTCATCACAGGAATTACATTATGATCCACAAGTGCTAGGCTTCCTGAAAACCATAGCTTCTTAACTGGAAAGATTGCTGAGAATAACATTATAGACACTAGATTCAGAAGAATATAGTGGCAAGCTTTTGGTTGATTCTCAAATAAAAACATTACTTTTCATGACACTTGCCAGCAACTTTTTGTACCATAAATACAAAAAAAAATTCCACAAAAATTTATGCCTTGTGCTAATAAATGGCTAAAATGTACAAATTGTCATTTTTTTCCCCTTTTCTCCACCCTGCCCTTCTTCTCAATTTTCTGTCCTTAATACATCTCTACCTCTTCCTTATGTGCTGTCAAGCCTACCTCTTCTCTGAGGCCAGCCCTAGGCAACAGAGGTCACCCCAATGAGGCCCAGAATTCTAATCCAAGCTCACAGCAGAAAAAAATGCCTGCCCAGGGACTTCCCTGGTGGTCCAGTAGGAAAGAATCCGCCTTCCAAGACAGGGGACGTGGGTTCGATCCCTGGTCGGGGAACTAAGATCCCACATGCCGCAGGGCAACTAAGCCTGTGTGCTGCAAACTACAGAGCCCACGCACCCTGGCGTCCACTCGCCACCACTAGAGAGAAGCCCACGCACCGCAAAGAAGAGCCCTCACTGCAATGAAAGATCCCGCATGCCGCAACTAAGACCTGACACAGCCAAAAAAATAATAATAATAATAAAGAAAAAAAATGCCTGCCCAGCCACTGTGTTCTCTCTTACATGTGTGATCTCAACTCCCTTGCCTCCCCTTTCAACAGTCCCGGTCACAACACTCCTTCTTCAACACAACCTTCTCAGGTCTCGATTTGGGTGGGTTGCCCAGTTCAAGTTGTACAACTCTCCACTCTCCCAACCCCCATCCCATCCAAATTCTAGCTTGTTCAAAGTCTTAACTTCAGCCTGCAGTTTATAGGAACATATCTGATTGAACTAATTTCCATTCTCACTTCACATGCAGGTATTTGAATTTTTTAAAAAGGGAAATCTTATTGAACTAAGGAAATCTCTACTTGTAGATTTGCAAAAGGGCCTGGGAGGAGGTATCTGTAGGTAAGGCATATCCTGTGTTTTTCTTTCTCAAGCTGTTCGAAAATTCCAAACAGGAAGGAGCGATATCAAACTATCTCTTGATTAACCCCCAGAGTGCCTGAGGGAATTGTTTTTCACATTTCAACGAGGATGTGTCCTTACCCTAACCAGTACAGTCTTTGTTCTTGTGTGAGCAATTAATGATCTATAATAAACAAGCCCAAGCAATGCCTGGGGGCAAAGTTATGGCTTTCATAAGATATGTTCCATAACAGTCAAATCAAAGGGACTAATGACTTTCCCAAAGAAAAACTGAAGGTGAGACTATTCCAAATACCTAAAATTTACTTCCTTGCTACATTGAGATGCTAGAGAGAGAAGAACATAAAAAGCAATAAAGTCATTTTCTGAGTGCTTGGGTAAAACATGGAAAAGCTTAGGTCTAACAGTCCCATTCCCACTGGTTTTTCTTTCATGCAAAATGTGGTCTTTGACTCTTTCTGACGTGATCATTTAGCTTTTTCAGAATGGGCGTAAGAAAGATTTAACTAAAAATAGCTCTTGCTCAAGAATCGGGACATGCTTATCCTTGAAATAATGCTGCATTCATTCAAATGGATGTTTCTCAATCAGCCCAAATTCACCCTTCACTCTATACTTAATATACTTTTCCATCTCTACCCACCATTTTGCATAATCTAGCATTTGCTGACTGGACAGTTGCAACTCCAGTTACAAACGCTTCACATTGTTTAAAGGAGTTTTCATAGAAACTCACCCAGAACCTCATAACTCTGAGCCTGCACTTGCTCACAATGGCTGTAATAGCTTTGTGTATATTCTTGGCAGTTTCATCATCTGCAAACACCTCCTCCCCACCCCCCATCTATATGTAAGGAGGAAAGAGGTTGGCAAAGGGAACCAGATTGCCTTAGCCTTTCTATAAGCTGGTCTGGTAGGGAGGATTATCTCTGTTCACTCTGAGCTAGTGCAGTATGAGCTGATACTCAGTTTTGGAGACTTTTCTTTCGGATTGGTTTGACAACAACTAAGACATCCCAAAACATCCTTTCTCTAGAGTTGATTTCTCTATTGATATCTCACCAGAGGCCTAAGGTAAAGCCTAATGGCTGTTCATTGAGCAAATATCATGTACTTTATAGATATTATCTCATTTAAAATTTTTTATTTACTTTTAAGTATATCATGAAGTTTGTACTTTAATCTTCAAAAGATATTTCCAAAGCCATACTGACAGAATCTCCTCCCACCTCTGCTTGCCACCTACCAATTCCCCTTTCCAGGTGCAACAGATGTTACAGTTTTTAAAAGGTTCCTTCCAAAGATATTCCATGCATATAGAACACACACACACACACACACACACACACACTTCCACATCCTTTTCTAAAAACAGTAACATATGCCCTGTTTTGCGCCATGTTTCTTGTTTTCATTAACAATATATCTTTCTACTTTGCTGCATAAACATCTCCCTCATTCTTTATGGCTGCATAGTATTCCACTGTGTGGAAGAATCATAATTTATTTCGCCAGTTCCCCATTCATGGGAATTAAGTTTGTCCCCAAACTTTTGAAATTATCAACAATGCTATAATTAGTAACCTTGTATATAAGTCAATTCTCATAGGATTAATGTGCCAAATATTCATTTTACTAGATATTACCTAAATGCCCTCTATTGTGGCTGTACAATTTGAACTCCTACACACTCACTAATATGGTGGATCTTTGAACTTCTTGATGTTTGTCAAAATAGTATCTCCATGCATTTTTGTTTTACCATCTTTATTGGAGTATAATTGCTTTACAATGGTATTGGTTTCTGCTGTATAACAAAGTGAATCAGCTATACATAAACATATATCCCCAAATCACCTCCATTTTGTGTCTCCCCCCCCACCCTCCCTATCCCACTCCTATAGGTGGACACAAAGCACCAAGCTGATCTCCCCGTGCTATTTGGCTGCTTCCCACTAGCTATCTATTTTACATTTGGTAGTGTATATATGTCAATGGCACTCTCTCACTTCGTCGCAGCTTAACCTTCCCCCTCCCTGTGTCCACAAGTCCATTCTCTATCTCTGCATCTTTATTCCTGTCCTGCCACTAGGTTCTTCAGAACCTTTTTTGTTTTTTTAGATTCCATATATATGTGTTAGCATACAGTATTTGTTTTTCTCTTTCTGACTTTCTTCACGCTGTATGACAGTCTCTAGGTCTATCCATCTCACTACAAACAACTCAATTCGGTTCTTTTTATGACTGAGTAATATTCCACTGTATATATGTGCCACATCTTCTTTATCCATTCATCTGTTGATGGACACTTAGGTTGCTTCCATGTCCTGACTATTGTAAATAGAACTGCAATGAACATTGTGGTACATGACTCTTTTTGAGTTATGGATTTCTCAGGGTATATGCTCAGTAGTAGGATTGCTGGGTCGTATGGTAGTTGTATTTTTAGTTTTTTAAGGAACATCCATACTGTTCCCCATAGTGGCTGTATCAATTTACATTCCCACCAACAGTGCAAGAGGGTTCCCTTTTCGCCACACCCTCTCCAGCATTTATTGTTTCTAGATTTTTTGATGATGGCCATTCTGACCGGTGTGAGGTGATACCTCATTGCAGGTTTGACTTGCATTTCTCTAAGGATTAATGATGTTGAGCATCCTTTCATGTGTTTGTTGGCAATCTGTATATCTTCTTTGGAGAAATGTCTGTTTAGATGTTCTGCCCATTTTTGGATTGGGTTGTTTGTTTTTTGGATACTGAGCTGCATGAGCTGCCTGTATATTTTGGAGATTAATCCTTTGTCAGTTGCTTCATTTGCAAATATTTTCTCCCATTCTGAGGGTTGTCATTTTGTCTTGTTTATGGTTTCCTTTGCTGTGCAATAGCTTTTAAGTTTCAGTAGGTTCCATTTGTTTGTTTTTGTTTTTATTTCCATTTCTCTAGGAGGTGGGTCAAAAAGGATCTTGCTGTGATTTATGTCATAGAGTGTTCTGCCTATGTTTTCCTCTAAGAGTTTGATAGTGTCTGGCCTTACATTTAGGTCTTTAATCCATTTTAAGTTTATTTTTATGAATGGTGTTAGGGAGTGTTCTAATTTCATTATTTTACATGTAGCTGTCCAGTTTTCCCAGCACAACTTATTGAAGAGGCTGTCTTTTCTCATTGTTTATTCTTGCCTCCTTTATCAAAGATGAGGTGACCATATGTGTGTGGGTTTATCTCTGGGCTTTCTATCCTGTTCCATTGATCTATGTTTCTGTTTTTGTGCTGGTACCATACTGTCATGAGTACTGTGGCTTTGTAGTATAGACTGAAGTCCAGGCGCCTGATTCCTCCAGCTCTGTTTTTCTTTTTCAAGATTGCTTTAGCTATTCAGGAACTTTTCTGTTTCCATACAAATTGTGAAATTTTTTATTCTATTTCTGGAAAAAAGGCCATTGGTGGTTTGATAGCGATTGCATTAAATCTATAGATTGCTTTGGGTAGTATAGTCATTTTCACAATGTTGATTCTTCAAATCCAAGCATATGGTATATCTCTCCATCTGTTTGTATCGTCTTTAATATCTTTCATCAGTGTCTTAGAGTTTTCTGCATACAGGTCTTTTGTCTCCTTCAGTAGGTTTATTCCCAGGTATTTTATTCTTTTTGTTGCAATGGTAAATGGGAGTGTTTCCTTAATTTCTCTGTCAGATTGTTCATCATTAGTGTATAGAAATGCAAGAGATTTCTGTGCATTAATTTTATATCCTGCTACTTTACCAAATTCATTGATTAGCTCTAGTAGTTTTCTGGTAGCATCTTTGGGATTCTCTATGTATAGTATCATGTCATCTGCAAACGGTGACAGTTTTACCTCTTCTTTTCCGATTTGGATTCCTTTTATTTCTTTTTCTTCTCTGATTGCTATGGCTAAAACTTCCAAAACTATGTTGAATAATAGTGGTGAGAGTGGGCAACCTTGTCTTCCTCTTGATCTTAGTGGAAATGGTTTCAGTTTTTCACCAATGAGAACGACGCTGGCTGTGGGTTTGTCATATACGGCCATTATTATGTTGAGGTAAGTTCCCTGTATGCCTACTTTCTCAATAGTTTTTTATCATAAATGGGTGTTGAATTTGTCAAAAGCTTTTTCAACATATATTGAGATGATCATATGGTTTTTCTCCTTCAATTTGTTAATATGGTTTATCACATTGATTGATTTGCCTATATTGAACAGTCTTTGCATTTCTGGGATAAACTCCTCTTAACCACAGTGTATGATCCTTTTAAAGTGCTGCTGGATTCTGTTTGCTAGTATTTTGTTGAGGATTTTTGCATCTCTGTTCATCAGTGATATTGGTCTATAGTTTTCTCTCTTTGTGACATCTTTGTCTGGTATTGGTGTCAGCGTGATGGTGGCCTCATAGAATGTGTTTGGGAGTGTTCCTCCTTCTGCTATACTTTGGAAGAGTTTGAGAAGGATAGGTGTTAGCTCTTCTCTAAATGTTTGATAGAATTCGCCTGTGTAGACATCTGGTCCTGGGCTTTTGTTTGTGGGAAGATTGTTAATCACAGTTTCAATTTCGGTGCTTGTGACTGGTCTGTTTATATTTCTATTTCTTCCTGGTTGAGGCTCAGAATGTTGTGCTTTTCTAAGAATTTGTCCATTTCTTCAGGTTGTCCATTTTACTGGCATATAGTTGCTTGTAGTAATCTCTCATGATCCTTTCTATTTCTGCATGGTCAGTTGTTACTTCTCCTTCTTCATTTCTAATTCTATTGATTTGAGTCTTCTCCCTCTTTTTCTTGATCAGTCTGGCTAGTGGTTTATCAATTTTGTTTTTCTTCTCAAAGAACCAGCTTTTAGTTTTATTGATCTTAGCTATTGTTTCCTTCATTTCTTTTACATTTATTTAGTTCCTTCTGCTAAATTTGGGGGGGTTTTCTTCTTTCTCTAATTGCTTTAGGTGTAAGGTTAGGTTATTTGAGATGTTTCTTGTTTCTTGAGGTAGGATTGTATTGCTATAAACTTCCCATTAGAACTTCTTTTGCTGCATCCCATAGGTTTTGGGTCACCGTGTTTTCATTGTCATTTGTTTCTAGGTATTTTTTTATTTCTTCAGTGATCTCCTGGTTATTAAGTAGTGTATTGTTCAGCCTCCATGTGTTTGGTTTTTTTACAGATTTTTTGCTGTAATTGAAATCTACTCTCATAGTGTTGTGGTTGGAAAAGATACTTGATATGATTTCACTTTTCTTAAATTTATCAAGGCTTTATTTGTGACCCAAGATATGGTCCATCCTGGAGAATGGTCTATCCTGGAGAATGGTCCATGAGCACTTGAGAAGAAAGTGTATTCTGTTGTTTTTGGATGGAATGTCGTATAAATATCAATTAAGTCCATGTTGTTTAATGTATCATTTAAAGCTTGTGGTTCCTTATTTATTTTCATTTTGGGTGATCTGTCCATTGGTGAAAGTGGGGTGTTACAGTCCCCTACTATTATTGTGTTACTGTTGATTTTTCCTTTTATGGCTGTTAGCATTTGCCTTATGTATTGAGGTGCTCCTGTGTTGGGTGCATAAATATTTACACTTGTTATATCTTCTTCTTGGATTGATCCCTTGATAATTATGTAGTGTCCTTCTTTATCTCTTGTAATGGTCTTTATTTTAAAGTCTATTTTCTCTGATATGAGAATTGCTACTCCAGCTTTCTTTTGATTTCCATTTGCATGGAATATCTTTTTCCATCCCCTCACTTTCAGTCTGTATGTGTCCCTAGGTCTGAAGTGGGTCTCTTGTAGACAGCATATATACGGGTCTTGTTTTTGTATCCATTCAGCCAGTCTATGTCTTTTGGTTGGAGCATTTAATCCATTTACATTTAAGGTAGTTATCGATATGTGCATTCCTATTACCATTTCTTAATTGTTTGGGGTTTGTTATTGTAGGTCTTCTCCTTCTCTTGTGATTCCTGCTGGAGAAGTTCCTTTAGCATTTGTTGTAAAGCTGCTTTGGTGGTGCTGAATTCTCTTAGTTTTTGGTTGTCTGTAAAGGTTTTAATTTCTCCATCAAATCTGAATGAGATCCTTGCTGGGTAGAGTAGTGTTGGTTGTAGGTTTTTCCCTTTCATCACTTTAAATATGTCCTGACACTCCCTTCTGGCTTGCAGTGTTTCTGCTGTAAGATCAGCTGTTAACCTTATGGGGATTCCCTTGTATGTTATTTGTTGCTCTTCCCTTGCTGCTTTTAATATTTTTTCTTTGTATTTAATTTTGATAGTTTGATTAATATGTGTCTTGGCATGTTTCTCCTTAGATTTTTCCTGTATGGGACTCTCTGTGCTTCCTGGACTTGATTAACTATTTCCTTCCCCATATTAGGGAAGTTTCCAACTATAATCTCTTCAAATTCTTTCTCAATCCCTTTCCTTTAGTCTCCTTATTCTGGGAACCCTATAATTCAAATGTCGGTGCATTTAATGTTGTCCCAGAGGTCTCTGAGACTGTCCTGAATTCTTTTCATTCCTTTATCTTTATTCTGCTCTGTGGTAGTTATTTCCACTATTTCATCTTCCAGGTCACTTATCCATTCTTCTACCTCAGTTATTCTGCTATTGATTCCTTTTAGAATGCAATTTTTATTGCATTGTTTATCATTGTTTGTTTGCTCTTTAGTTCTTCTAGGTCCTTGTTAAATGTTTCTTCTATTTTCTCCATTCTATTTCCAAGATTTTAGATCATCTTTACTATCATTTCTCTGAATTATTTTTCAGGTAGACTGCCTATTTCCTCTTCATTTGTTTGGTCTGATTGGTTTTTTACCTTGCTCCTTCATCTGCTGTGTATTTCTCTGTCTTCTCATTTTGCTTAACTTACTGTGTTTGGGGTCTCCTTTTCACAGGCTGCAGGTACGTAGTTCCCGTTGTTTTGGGTGTCTTCCCCCAGTGGGTAAGGTAGGTTTGTGGGTTTTGTAGGCTTCCTGGTGGAGGGGACTCATGACTGTGTTCTGCTGGATGATGCTGGATCTTGTCTTTCTGGTGGGCAGGACTGCGTCTGGTGGTGTGTTTTGGGGTGTCTGTGAACTTATTATGATTTTAGGCAGCCTCTCTGCTAATGGGTGGTGTTGTGTTCCTCTCTTGCTTTTTGTTTGACATAGGGTGTCCAGCACTGTAGTTTGCTGGTCGTTGAGTGGAGCTTGGTCTTAGCATTGAGATGGAGTACTCTGGGAGAGCTTTCGCTGTTTGATATTACATAGGCCCAGAGGTCTCTGGTGGGCCAGTGTCCTGAACTCAGCTCTCCCCGCCTCAGAGGTTCAGGCCTGACACCTAGCTGGAGCACCAAGACTCTGTCAGCCACATGTGTCAGAAGAAAAGGGAGAAAAGAAAGAAAGAAAAGAAAGGAAAGGAAAGGAAAGGAAGAAAGAAAGAAAGAAAGAAAGAAAGAAAGAAAGAAAGAAAGAAAGAAAGAGAAAGAAAGGAAGGAAGGAAGGAAGGAAGGAAGGAAGGAAGGGCGAAAGGAAAGAAACTAAAGTTATTAAAATAAAAAATAGAAAATTATTATTAAAAAACAAAAAAGTAATAAAAAAAGGAAGAGCGAGCAAGCAAACCAAAAAACAAATCAACCAATGATAACAAGTGCTAAAATCTATACTAAAACAAACAAACAACAAAAAAAAACAAACGGACAGACAGAATCCTAGGACAAATGGTATAAGCAAAGCTATACAGACAAAATTACACAAAGAAGCATACACATACATCCTCCCAAAAGGAGAAAAAGGAAAGATATATATATTTTTTAAAAAAAGGAAGAAAGCAAACAAATCTACCAATGATAATAAGCTCTAAATACTAAACTAAATAAACATAAAACCAGAAACAAATTAGATGCAGAAAGCAAACCCAAAGTTTACAGTTGCTCCCAAAGTCCACTGCCTCAATTTGGGATGATTCGTTGTATATTCAGGTTTTCCAGAGATGCAGGTTACATCAATTTGATTGTGGAGATTTAATCCACTGCTCTTGAGGCTGCTGGGAGAGATTTTCCTTTCTCTTCTTTGTTCTCACAGCTCCCAGGGGTCAGCTTTGCATTTGGTCCTGCCTCTGCATGTAGGTCACCTGAGGGTGTCTATTCTTTGCCCAGAGAGGACGGGGTTAAAGGAGGTGCTGATTAGGGGGCTCTGGCTCACTCAGGCCATGGGAGGGAGGGGTACAGAATGCGGAGGGAGCCTACGGCAGCAGAGGCCAGCATGACGTTACAACACCCTGAGGTGCTCCGTGTGTTCTCCTGGGGAAGTTGTCCCTGGATCACGGGACCCTGGCAGTGGTGGGCTGCACAGGCTCCTGGGCAGGGAGGTATGGGTAGTGACCTGTGCTTGCATATAGGCTTTTTGGTGGCTGCAGCAGCAGCCTTAGCATCTCATGCCTGTCTTTCGTGTCTACGTTGATAGCCACGGTTCACACTCATCTCTGGAGCTCATTTAAGTGGTGCTCTGAATCCCCTCTCCTCACACACCCTGTAACGATGGTCTCTTGCCTCTTAGGCAGGTCCAGACTTTTTCCCGGACTCCCTCCTGCTAGCTGTGGCGCAGTAGCCCACTTCAGGCTGTGTTCACGCAGCCAACCCCAGTCCTCTCCCTGGGATCTGACCTCCAAAGCCCGAGCCTCAGATCCCAGCCCCCAGCCTCCCCCATGGGTGAGCAGACAAGGTTCTCAGGGTGGTGAGTGCTGGTCAGCACCGATCCTCTGTGCGGGAATCTCTCCGCTTTGCCCTCTGCACCCCTGTTGCTGCGCTCTCCTCTGTGGCTCCGAAGCTTCCCCACTGCTGCCGTCTCCACCAGTGAAGGGGCTTCCTAGTGTGTGGAAGCTTTTCCTCCTTCTAGGCTCCCTCCCAGAGGTGCAGGTCCCATCCCTATTCTTTTGTCTCTGTTTTTTCTTTTTTCTTTTGCCCTACCCAGGTACGTGGGGAGTTTCTTGCCTTTTGGGAAGTCTGAGGTCTTCTATCAGCGTTCAGTAGGTGTTCTGTAGGAGCTGTTCTACATGTAGGTGTATTTCTGATGTATTTGTGGGGAGGAAGGTGATCTCCACGTCTTAATCTTCTGCCATCTTGAAGCTATCCCCCTCCATGAAGTTTTAATTTGCACTTTTTTTTTATTGTGCCGCTGTGCATCTTTTCACATATTTTAGTTTGAATACTAGCTGGACCACTTAGAGGTTGAGTGAATTTGGACAAATTAAAGTTTTTGAAATCTATAAAGTTGGGACAATCCCTACCTCAAAAAGTTGTTGCAAAGATTAAATGCAATGATGTCGGAAGTGCACATTCTTCTCTCCAGTTTCCACCGTTATTTTTCCAGTAGTTAACAAGTACAGGGGCCCCAGAAATATAAGCTAATAATGCATTAAAGGTAACAGAAAGGGTGATAAGACCTAGGGTTGTGGTACCAGAAGGTTTTAGATGAGCTAAAGAGCTGTTGTTGAAGCCTTGCTTATTACCATTCCAAAATGACAGTTTGCTTAGCACAGCATCATTGAAATTGAGTGCAAATCAGGACTGTTTCCCTGGGGATAAAAAATAACTCTGCATAGTGGTACCTTAGGTGTGGAATAGAACATTAACACCAGAAGCAAGCTATGTAAACTTGAAAAACAGACACTCACTTATGAATCCAGTGTGTTTTGGGAATGAATTATTGAAATGCCAGTTTTAACTATTTTACAATGTTTTCACACCCATTGCTGCAAACCACCTTCTACTGCTCCCACTGAGGCACCATACAGACAAGTAAATACTCATCAGCAGATTTTAAACCTCTGTAAATAGGTGGTAGATTGTTGACAAAACCTTGGCTTTCGTGACAGGAAAAGGACTGCGGCTTTCACAAAAATAAAAAGAAATATTTTGAAGCACTGTTAAATATCAGGTATTAAGATGCTTTACTATACAACCAAAATTCTTGGGACTCAAATGGCAAATGTGTCCATAGCCTAATTTGGAATCCCTTTATGTACAGAATTATCAGTAAAGTTGAACCCACAAACCACCCAATTTTTTTAACCGTATCTCTTAGTCTTGTCATTTATGTCCTATCAATAAACACAACCAGTAAATTTGGAGAATGTGGGTCCCAATAAGAGACAGGAAAACAGGAATACATTGTGACCTTCAATGTTTTTTAATGGAAAAAAGAGGTTTTATATTTATGACTAATTTTCCATTTTTGCAAAAGAAGCTAAATAGCTGTTTTTATATTAGAAGAAAACTCTATTGCTATGTATTTATAAGCTTTCTGATCCAAAGCATAGACATCAAAGGAGGTCTGATGTTACTCCTTTCCACAGTCAAATATATTCTATTCCAAATTTTTGGAAATCAAGACACAATTAAATAGCCTGGCATTAAAGATAACATCATATTCCACTAATATTTTTAAATGTGTTTTTATCTTACAAGTACATGCATCTAAACTTAACAACTGAACCACCTAGGTTTAATTCTTCATGGGGAGTAGGTAGGCGACCTGCTATTATAGGATATGTCACTTTGAATTATATGTATTGTTTTTGCGTGGTGTTTCCTACTAGATTTTGAGAAGCTTGCAGGTCTCTAGTTCACTGCCTGGCACATATTTGGTGTTCCTTAAATATATTGGAAGAGAATTCATGAATTAATTAATTGATTGATTGACTGATTAAAATTACTCCAACTTACTATCTAACTTCATGTAGATAGAGGTTTTTTTCTATGTTTTGCCTGTTATTTTGAGTCATACAGCATAGACCAGATGTATATTACTATTTGAAATATGGAACAATATCCCTGCCTCGGGAAGTATAGGGTGAGATGAGATGTTCTGACCAGCAGATGCCCTTTTGAAAGCCACGTGTCTCTGAGTGTCCCCGCCCTGCCTTCCAGATCAAGAGAGGCTCTTTCTGGTAGTTACACCGAGTTTCCTCTGAGATCCTTGCATCCCAGCTCAGTCCACCATGGCCTTCTCTTTGTGACCTTCAGGAACTCTGTAACAATGTGGCCCAGTGACCCCCAGGTCCACCACACAGCTGACAAAGTCAAGAGCAATGAGCAGAATTGCTCTGAGGCCCCCAGTACCATACACCCAGCAGCAGGCCAGCTGTCTTTCTCTGTTCATGACCAGAAGCAACTGTTCTACTCAAACACCATAAATCCCCATGATCATTAACAGCATTTATTATTAATGGTACCTTGGGGAAAATCTCATGATACCCAACTCTATACTGTCTTTTATTCATGTCCAGAAATTTCAGTTATAAGACCAAGTTGCCAAACCATATTAGACATTCCTTGAAGGTGGAGACTAAGTTCAGGAATCAATTCAGGATAGCACAATGGAGACTCCTGGTGGTAGAAAGATTGGCTTCATTATTTGGGTCTTTTTCTTAACTGAATTAAGTGATTGGATGGTAGATAGGTTAGAAAAAGTTGTGCCATGTTTATTTGGTCAAATGTATGCATATATCAACAAACAAAATGTTAAAATGGAGCTCTTTGGTCCTACTGTTGAGTTGAGATCCCTAAATATTAGATCCCTAAAATTAGAAATATTAGGGAAGTTTAGGTGACCAAGCAGTGTTTGAAGAAAATAAAAGGTGGGGAGGGGGTACATGCCAAACAAGTAGCAAGGCAGGAACACAACCCCACCCATTAGCAGAGATGCTGCCTAAAATCATACTAAGTTCACAGACATCCCAAAACAAACCACTGGACACAGTCCAGCCCACCAGAAAGACAAGATCCAGACTCATGTACCAGAACAACAGTCCCCTACACCAGGAAGCCTTCACAAGCCACTAAACCAACCTTACACACTGGGGGCAGACACCAAAAAAAAAAGTGAACTACGGAGCTGCAGCCTGTGAAAAGGAGACTCCAAACACAGTAAGTTAAGTAAAATAAGACAGAGGAATACACAGCAGATGAAGGAGCAACGTAAAAACCCACCAGACCAAACAAATGAAGAGGAAATAGAAAGTCTACCTGAAAAAGAATTCAGAGTAATGATAGGAAAGATGATCCAAAATCTTGGAAATAGAATGGAGAAAATACAAGAAATGTTTAACAAGGACATAAAAGAACTAAAGCACACAAAAAATGATGAACAACACAAAAAACAAAATTAAAAATTCTCTAGAAGTAATCAATAGCAGAATAACTGAGGCAGAAGAAAGGATAAGTGACCTGGAAGATAAAACAGTGGAAATAACTACCACAGAGCAGAATAAAGAGAAAAGAATGAAAAGAACTGAGGACAGTCTCAGAGACCTCTGGGACAACATTAAACGCACCAACATCCAAATGATAGGGGTCCCAGAAAAAGAAGAGAAAAGAAAGGGACTGAGAAAATATTTGAAGACATTATAGTTGAAAACTTCCCTAATATAGGAAAGGAAAGAGTCAGTCAAGTCCAGGAAGCACAGAGAGTCCCATACAGGATAAATCCAAGGAGAAACATGCCAAGACATAAAATCAAACTATCAAAAATTAAATACAAAGAAAAAATATTAAAAGCAGCAAGGGAAAAGCAACAAATAACATACAAGGGAATCACCATAAGGTTAACAGCTGATCTTTCAGCAAAAACTCTGAAGCCATAAGGGAGTGGCAGGACATATTTAAAGTGATGAAAGGGAAAAACCTACAACCAACATTACTCTATCCAGCAAGGATCTCATTCAGATTTGATGGAGAAATTAAAACCTTTACAGACAAGCAAAAGCTAAGAGAATTCAGCACCACCAAACCAACTTTACAACAAATGCTAAAGGAACTTCTCTAGGCAGGAAACACAAGAGAAGAAAAAGACCTACAATAACAAACCCAAAACAATTATGAAAATGGGAATAGGAATATACATATTGATAATTATCTTAAATGTAAATGGATTAAATGCTCCAACCAAAAGACACAGACTGGCTGAATGGATACAAAAACAAGACCTGTATATATGCTGTCTACAAGGGACCCACTTCAGACCTAGGGACACACACAAGATGAAAGTGAGGGGTCGGAAAAAGATATTCCATGCAAATGGAAATCAAAAGAAAGCTGGAGTAGCAGTTCCCATATCACACAAAATGACTTTAAAATAAAGACTATTACAAGAGACAAAGAAGGACACTACATAATGATCTAGAGATCAATCCAAGAAGAAGATGTAACAATTGTAAAAATTTATACACCATGATACTGTACAGAGAATCCTAAATGCTACCAGAAAACTACTAGAGCTAATCAATGAATTTGGTAAAGTAGCAGGATACAAAATGAATGCACAGAAATCTCTTGCATTCCTATACACTAATGATGAACAATCTGAAAGAGAAATTAAAGAATCACCCCATTTACCCTGCAACAAAAAGAATAATATACCTAGGAATAAACCTACATAAGGAGACAAAAGACCTGTATGCAGAAAACTATAAGACACTGATGAAAGAAATTAAAGATGATACAAACAGATGGAGAAATATACCATGTTCTTGGATTGGAAGAATCAACACTGTTGGATTGGAAGAATCAACACTGTTAAAATGACTATACTACACAAAGCAATCTACAGATTCAATGCATCCCTATCAAACTACCAATGGCAGTCTTCAAAGAGCTAGAACAAAAATTTCACAATGTGTATGAAAACACAAAAGACCCCAAATAGCCAAAGAAATCTTGAGAAAGAGAAAAGGAGCTGGAGGAATCAGGCTCCCGCACTTCAGACAATACTACAAAGCCACAGTAATCAAGACAGTATGGTACTGGCACAAAAAGAGAAATATAGATCAATGGAACAGGATAGAAAGCCCAGAGATAAACCCACTCACATATGGTCACCTTATCTTTGATAAAGGAGGCAAGAATATACAATGGAGAAAAGACAGTCTCTTCAGTAAGTGGTGGTGTGAAACTGGACAGCTACATGTAAAAGAATAAAATTAGAACACTCCCTAACACCACACACAAAATTAAACTCAAAATGGATTAAAGACCTAAATGTAAGGGCAGACACTATAAAACTCTTAGAGGAAAACACAAGCAGACCATTCTATGACATAAATCACAGCAAGATCGTTTTTGACCCACCTCCTAGGGAAATGGAAATAAAAACAAAAATAAACAAATGGGACCAGTGAAACTTAAAAGCTTTTGCACAGCAAAGGAAACCATAAACAAGACCAAAAGACAACCCTCAGAATGGGAGAAAATATTTGCAAATGAAGCAACTGACAAAGGATTAATCTCCAAAATTTACAAGCAGCTCATGCAGCTCCATATCAAAAAAACCAACAACCCAATCGAAAAATAGGCAGAAGACCTAAATAGACATTTCTCCAAAGAACATATACAGATTGCCAACAAACACATGAAAGAATGCTCAACATCATTAATCATTAGAGAAATGCAAATCAAAACTACAATGAGATATCATCTCACACTGCTCAGAATGGCCATCATGAAAAAAACTAGAAACAATAAATGCTGGAGAGGGTGTGGAAAAAAGGGAACACTCTTGCACTGTTGGTGGCAATGTAAATTGACACAGCCACTATGGAGAACAGTATGGAGGTTCCTTAAAAAACTAAAAATACAACTACCATATGACCCAGCAATCCCACTACTGGGCATATACACTGAGAAAACCAGAATTCAAAAAAGAGTCATGTACCAAAATGTTCATTGCAGCTCTATTTACAATAGCCAGGACATGGAATCAACCTAAGTGTCCATCAACAGATGAATGGATAAAGAAGATGTGGCACATATATACAATGGAATATTACTCAGCCATAAAAAGAAACGGAACTAAGTTATTTGTAGTGAGGTGGATGGACCTAGAGTCTGTCATACAGAGTGAAGTAAGTCAGAAAGAGAAAAAGAAATACCGTATGCTAACACATATATATATGGAATCTAAGAAGAAAAAAAAAAAAAGGTCATGAAGAACCTAGAGGTAAGACGGGAATAAAGACACAGACCTACTAGAGAGTGGACTTGAGGATATGGGGAGGGGGAAGGGTAATCTGGGACAAAGTGAGAGAGTGGCATGGGCATATATACACTACCAAAAGTAAAATAGATAGCTAGTGGGAAGCAGCCACATAGCACAGGGAGATCAGCTTGGTGCTTTGTGACCACCTAGAGGGGTGGGATAGGGAGGGTGGGAGGGAGGGAGATGCAAGAGGGAAGAGATATGGGAACGTATCTCTACATATAACTGATTCACTTTGTTATAAAGCAGAAACTAACACACCATTGTAAAGCAATTATACTCCAAGAAAGATGTTAAAAAAAAAAAAAAACTCTTGCGCATAGCAAAGGAAACCATAAACAAGATGAAAAGACAACCCTCAGAATGGGAGAAAATATTTGCTAATGAAGCGACTGACAAAGGATTAATCTCCAAAATATACAAGCAGCTCATGCAGCTCAATATAAAAAAAAAAAAAAAACCCAATCCAAAAATGGGCAGAAGACCTAAATAGACATTTCTCCAAAGAACATATACAGAATGCCAACAAACACATGAAAGAAGTCTCAACATCATTAATCATTTGAGAAATGCAAATCAAAACTACAATGCAATATCATCTCACACCGGTCAGAATGGCCATCATCTAAAAATCTACAAACAGTAAATGCTGGAGAGGGTATGGAGAAAAGGGAACCCTCTTGCACAGTTGGTGGGAGTGTAAACTGATACAGCCACTATGGAGAACAGTATGGAGGTTCCTTAAAAAACTAAAAATACAACTACCATACAACCCAGTAATCCCACTATTAGGCATATACCCTGAGAAAACCATAATTCAAAAAGAGTCATGTACCAAAATGTTCATTGCAGCTGTATTTACAATAGCCAGGACATGGAATCAACCTAAGTGTCCATCAACAGATGAATGGATAAAGAAGATGTGGCACATATATACAATGGAATATTACTCAGCCATAAAAAGTAACGAAACTGAGTTATTTTTAGTGAGGTGGATGGACATAGAGACTGTCATACAGAGTGAAGTAAGTCAGAAAGAGAAAAATAAATACCATACGCTAACACATATATATGGAATCTAAAAAAAAAAGAAAAGAAAAAAGAAAATGGGCAGAAGAACCTAGGGGCAAGACGGGAATAAAGATGCAGACCTACTAGAGAATGAACTTGAGGATACAAGGAGGGGGAAGGGTAATCTAGGACAATGTGAGAGAGTTGCAGGGACATATATACACTACCAAACGTAAAATAAATAGCTAGTGGGAAGCAGCTGCATAGCACAGGGAGATCAGCTCGGTGGTTTGTGACCACCTAGAGGGGCAGGATAGGGAGGGTGGGAGGGAGGGAGACGCAAGAGGAAAGAGATATGGGGACGTATGTATATGTATAACTGATTCACTTTGTTATAAAGCAGAAACTGACACACCATTGTAAAGCAATTATACTCTAATAAAGATGTTAAAATTTTTTTTAAAAATAAAAAGAAATAAAAGAAATTTTCTGATCCAGGAAAGTCAACATATCTACTATTTCTTTTCAAGGACACACGTGATGCCTACCAGAATAAAATATCTTAATAACTGTTCATATGTCAAATTACGGATTTTTAAAACAAGTCAACAAAAGGCACTCTGAGAGGTTCAGTTTATACCCTTGAATAAAGACGTTTACCCCTTGTAAAAAGCCAAATGTCCCCTTCGGCAACATTTGTGTATCCAAATGGTTGTTTGCCTTTGGTGTTGTTTGAAAACAAGATTGGGAGAAAATGGGCATGTTCTTTCATTAACTACTCTCTAAATCAAGTCCATCAAGGATGAGATGAAGAAAGGGTGTATTCATTTAAAAGAGCCCCAGACTCCGCCAGGTCTCTAGCTCTTGGGACCGCTGCCCTCCAGCAGAGGTCCCTGCCCTGTAGCTCACTGGAACTGTGTCAAGGGCACAAAAGGCAGCCTCTGGCTGGAGGGTGGATGGCAGACTCAAGCACACAGGGTTTGCAAAGAACATCTGACTTTGGAGGTTGATCTTGGCCCCAGCAGAATCAGGAACATTCTCTCAGGACACGGACCACTCCCAGCCACTTCTCTCTAGCAGCTGTGTCCTGGACCAGCCTTGTGACTTTTATGATAAAACTAGGTCAAGGGCTTCCCTGGTGGTGCAGTGGTTGAGAGTCTGCCTGCCATGCGGAGTATACGGGTTCGTCCCCCGGTCCGGGAGGATCCCACATGCCGCGGAGCGGCTGGGCCCGTGAGCCACGGCCGCTGAGCCTGCGCGTCCGGAGCCTGTGCTCCGCAACGGGAGAGGCCACAACAGTGAGAGGCCCGCGTACCGCAAAAAAAAAAAAAAAAAAAAAAAAAAAAAAAACTAGGTCAAGACAAGCAAGGATGCCAGGGCTGAACAGGATGTTAAAGGTCATCTAGGTTAATGGGCCACAATCTTTTCACTGCTGCCCCACTCACGTGAAGGGCAAGGCTCATAAAAGCTTGAACATTCGTCTGTCCAATCCCAGGTTCTCTGCAACCCCTGCTGCACCAATGTTTTCCTCCTTTGTAAGAAACGTTGAGAGTTAAAAAGCCATTAATATGGGAAGAACCCCTTCTCTGCACAAAACACACAGACATCGTTTGATAACAAAGTACTTGAATCATACCACCCAACCAATCTCATTCCACAGGATATCACCACAGTGCATTTCAGACTTGCTTGTCCATTATAACCTCTTCCTTGTATCAGTTGGGAACTGAAGCCCTAAAGGGTTAAGTGGCTTGCCCTGAGTGATAACCTAGAATCACAGTCTCATAACTCATTAATAATGGGTGGAATTTGTGCTTCTTGTCACTTCCTAGACAGCCTAGTCCTTACCTGGAGCAGCCCTTTATCTTTACTTTGTCCTAGGATCTTTCAAAGCTTCCCTCTTGAGATTTTACCTTCTCAACAAAACTCTCAGCCTCTCAGGGCATGTGAGGAAGGCAATTTGAGGAAAAATGATCACTCTGAGATGTTAGGGGCCTTCCCAGGATTAATGGCATACTATAATAGGTGTACCCTTAAACCCCATTGTTCTCAAAGTATAGTCCCCAAGGCAACTGCATCAATATCACCTAGGAATTTGTACAAACTCCTTCCTTTCTTTCTTCCCTTTCCACATCTCAGCTCAAATGTCACCTTCCCATGACCACTCCAACGAAAGTGCATCCTCCACTCTCCTTCCCCATTCCAGGCTCTCACTGAACTATCACTAGGCTGTTTTCCCATTCATAGCACTTTTCTGTCTTCATCCCTGTGACGGTTGGCCTTACATGTCCACTTGGCTAGGCTACAGTACCCAGTTATTGAATCAAACTCTAACCTAGGTGTTTCTGTGAAGGTATTCTGTAGATATGGTTAACATCTACAGTCAGTTGACTTACAATTGCCTTCTACAATGTGGGTGAGTCTCATCCAATCAGTTGAAGGCCATAAGAGCAAAAACTCAGGTTTCCTGGAGAAGGAATTCTGCCTGAAGACAATAGCATTTCATCCTGCCTAAGTTTCCAGCCTGCTGGCCTGCCCCACAAATTTCAGATTTTCCAGTCACCACAATTGCATGAACCAACTGATAAACATTGCTGAAAATCTGAACAGAAGGCATGGCTTTAGGGTGGGAGATACCCTTTTATTAAAAAAAAGAGGAACTAGTATATGCCAAAGGTTTTTGGTGGGAAGGATAATATGTTAAAGGAAACTTAAAAGGTCCTAGTAACTGGAACCCAGTGAGGGAGGTGAAAGTAGTCACAGTCTCTACATCATGTAGTCTAAGATAACCGAGTCAAGAGTGTGACCTTTATCCCAGGAGCAACAGGGCCACCAGGGAGATTTAGAAAGAGGCCTGGGAAAGGTACTTCTTATCACACTGAGTTACCTGTTGCCTACCTCAGCCTTGAAAACTTGTCACTTGTTCTCTGATCTTAGCACATGAGAAAATAAACACTAATTTTTACATTACAAGCAATCAGAATTGTATTTGGTAGAAGAATGGTATAAATGAGACCAGTTAAGGGTAAAAAGTATTTTCTCCTATTACTGAAGTTGACTTAGCTCTTTGATAGAGTGTTTTTATATTAAAAAAAATCTATCTTCCTCCAAAGCTGGAACAATATGAGCAACAAAATAAATAAAGTAGAAGTGGATTATATCCCAAAGTATAAAATAAATATCCATGAATTTATACTGATATACATGATTGAATAAATAAAATAAATGGGGGAGAAGAGACAAATCTCCCATGCTAAAGAATTCCCAATAATTTATGTACATACTCTACCCTCAAGGAGCGGGAGTATAATTCCCCACTCCCTAAGAGTGGGCTGTGCATAGTGACTTCCTTCCCAAGAATACGGTATGGAAAGGGGGTACCTTTACAGTGAAGAAACCTGACAAACACCACCTCAGCCTGATGGTCAAGGTCAACGTCAAGTCATAAATAACATAAATGTTGATAGTACATACTCCTGATGAGATGTAATGAGAATGGCATCTCACCTCTGTGATCTTCCTCCCCCCAGAACCTATAATCCTACTCTAAGCATGAGAAAAAATCAGACAAATCCCAATTGAGGAACATCCTTACAAAATACCTGACCAGTAAGCCCCCAAACTGTTAAGGTTATCAAAAACAAGGAAAGTCTCAGAAACTGTCACAGCCAAGATATAACAACAAAATGTAATATGGTATCCTGGATACTGGAATAGAGAGAGGATATTAGGTAAAAACTAAGAAAATTGTTATAAAGTATGGACTTTAATGTATTGGTATTGGCTCCTTGATTGTAATAAGTAGACGATATTAATGTAAGATCTTACTAATAAAGGAAACTGGGAGTAGGGTATACAGGAAAGCTCTACCATCTTCAAAATTGTTCTGTAAATCTAAAACTGTTCCAAAATAAAGAGTATATTTAAAAACACACACAGTCACATATATCTTTTATAAAAAGTGAAATATGAGATATGAAATTACTTTCTAAATAGACATGTACAGAATTGCTAATACCATTTTCTCTTGGACTATTCTGGAATCAACCCATTCTGGCTGTTGTCTACACTTAATGCTAATGAGGTTCCTGCAGCCCCAAGAGGGTTTCCTTTGCCAAACTTGCCCTGCAAAGACCAGTGGCACTTAAGAACCTGGCTCCCGGCAACAAAATGCCCTTCCCGTTCCAGCCAGCAAAACAGCCAGCATCTCCTCAAGAGAGGGAGCAGTGGGCACTGGGCTGCCACTGTCTTTGTGGAAACTGGCAGAATGTGCCCCATTTTCCATGCAGACATTGCCCCATGCAAAGGTGTTTTGGTTTGAGAGCAGTTGAGAGCTGGATGTCAGCCACCACTTACTCTTTCCCCCAGTGAGAGTCATTGCGGTGGCCTTGGGGGACACAGGGTGACATGTAGGTTGCTACTAGGTGACTTATGAAGGTCATGGTGCTGGCACAGTAGCCAGTTTCCATGGTTTGTTACATGGTTTGTTAAAACCACTAGCTCAGAAATCTCAAGTGTTGTACAAAATAAGATTAAATTTTATTTCAGATTTCAGCAAGTGGATATTGGGAAGAACATGAACAAGATTGGGAAATTAGAGGCATACTGAATATTCAGTTGACTTTGATTTACCTTTAACATTTTTCCACATTTGGTCAGGACTTAATTGTTCATTCACACATACACTTTTTGTGTTTAAATGATTAGATTTCGGGCGGAGAGTCATGACATCAGGGTAGCCTGATTTATGGAAGGTAGCCAGAATAACACAGAGTGGTGAAATGGGCAATTCCACACACTTTTAAATTTGTATACACATTTCTGGAGGGAAATCTGGAAGTGTTTATCAAAAGTCTTACACATATTTATACTTTAAAAATTATTTATCTTAAGGAACTAATCTAAGATTCACACTAAGATAACAAACAGATATTCATTGAAGCATCACTTACTAAAAACTTGGAAGTAAACTAAAAAAAGATATCTATTAATGAGGAAATGGCTAAATAAATCATTATCCTTAAGTAAATTCAATTATAAGTTGAATTATAATACTATTCTTAAAAATAATTTGTTCAAAAATAGACTTGCCATCTTACATAAAGTGAAGAAATCAGACTATAAAAATATATACAATACTTGCCTCTTTATAGTCTTTAATATTCTCTATATTCATATTTCTACATGACCATACATTACTTTTATAAATAAAAAGAAAACAAGTGATAAATTTCTTTCTTTCTTTCATTTTTTTAATACCAAAACAAGAAGGATGGAGAATCAGATTTAAGTTCCAATTCCAACAGGTTGTTGGCTGACCTTTAGTCAAGGAAATTTTGAAGTCCTCATTTTTAAAACAAAGGGTTTGAACATAATAATCCAAGTCCCCAATTTTTCATAATTCTATGATTTACATGACTATAGTATACGGTTCTGTAGCATATTACAGTTAATGATATTATAGTATATAATATAATTTATATAGCATATTACAGTTTGCCCATGTGTACCTAATCTTTTAGGATTTTAGCTGTTATTATTATTCTTTGATACTACTCACCTCTGCTTCAGACTTTTACAAAAAAGCAGAGTAACAATAAAATCAGTTATATCAGCTATTCTTAAGAGCTCTGCTGTTTCCACTAAAAATTTAATTTGGAAAAGTAAAATTCTAATCTGAAAATATATCTTTTGCACAGTACTTTTTAAACAAATATTTGTCACTGTTTATTAGAAATATCTTTTATTCTGCTCCACTAAATAAAAACTTAAAGTCATTCTGATCTGTCGTACACAATTTGGTGTGTCTCAATTAGTAAATGTGTGTTGAAATAGATGAAAATATAAAGGAATGGAAACAGGGGAGAGGCAGGGTGTAGAAGAAAGAACATTCTGGATTGGGAATCAGCACATCAGGGTCCAGGTCTAATAGGTTCTCTGTCCTTAACTAGCTGTGTGCCCTTAGAGAAATCATTTCATGTCTTGGGATCTCAGTTTCTTCATCTATAAAATTAAGAGATTACATTAAAAGAACCTTCAAGGATTCGTCCACATATAAAATTCTATTTCAAAGGAAGTTTGAAAAAGATGTATAGTTTTAAAAGCAAAAAAGAAAAAAAAGGTTTAGTTTTGCTAGTGTTTGCACCCTACAACAGTGATGATGAAAATCTGAATATTTATGACCCAGTTATATTTAAGAACCCTCTGTTAGATTTTGATTAAAAATCACATTAAAAAGTGAGACAATATGTAGCTGGAAATGTCTACTGCACTATGATTATATGTACAAAGTAGCAAAAACACTTTCAGGACTACTAAGTGTTTGAAGCTGACCGTGGCTCAGTAGTTTTGTCTCATGATTTTGATACCAAATGCCCTATTGGGACAGTTTGAGTGGACTGAGCATTAACAACCAATGGCATCAAATGTAAGTCTAGGGCTTCCCTGGTGGCGCAGTGGTTGAGAGTCCGTCCGCCTGCTGATGTAGGGGACGTGGGTTCGTGCCCCGGTCCAGGAAGATCCCACATGCCACGGAGCAGCTGGGCCCGTGAGCCATGGCCGCTGAGCCTGCGCGTCCGGAGCCTGTGCTCCGCAGCAGGAGAGGCCACAACAGTGAGAGGCCCGCATACCGCAAAAAAAAAAAAAAAAATGTAAGCCTAATCTTCATCTGAATTCCACCCAAGTCTGGGCTTCTGCTTTTTGGAAGAACAGAGAAAACTTGAAAGTCCAGTGGCTTTCAATCCTGGCTACACCTTAGAATCATGAAAGGAGCTGTTAAATCATTTTCCTGCCCAGGCCCCACCCCGTAGCAATGAAATCAGAATCTTGGGGGAGTCAGCTGTATGTATTGTTTTTAGAATCAGAGTGATTCTAATGTGCTGCCAGTTGAGAACAACTGGGTTAAGTAATGAAACATATAAGGAAAAGGAAGGAATGAGAACTGCTGAGAGAAAGAGAGAAAGAAAAAGAAAGAAAGAAAGAAGGAAGGAAGGAAAGAAAGAAAGAAAAAGAAAGAAAGAAAGGAAGGGAGGAAAAAGAAAGAAAAAGAATAGGCTTTTCCCAGCAATGTACAGTTGCACAGCGTTGTGTTTGCTTTTCTGTATTCTGTGCACAAAACAAGAAAAAATGGGAAACCGCATGACGAAAAAGGTAGAATTCAAGAATGACGGCTGTCTGTGATTTTCAGAGGAAAGTGGAAACTACTTTTAAAAATTAGTCCAGGAACGAGTTCTGTCTTGGGGAGTTGAATGTCAAGACGTGGATTTCCTGGTTTTGCATAATCTACTGTACATTTTAAGCATGCATGGTCACCCATTTCCTCTGAGTTAATTATTCTGGCCTCTGTCTGCCAGAGGGATTCTTGGTCCTCACATGCCCATTCTGGTATTAATACCGTTCTAACCACAACCTCTTGCTCTTTACATCATCAACACTAGGCATTTGTGTCCAGTGAAATACCTAATTGCTAATTTCACCTCTTCTTCATAGTTTCCACAGCCACCATCCTCACCAATGCCTTTATTTGAGATAAAAGAAAAAGCAAACCCAAACCTCAGAGTTGGACATGCCCTCCTCTGGCTTTTCATACACAAAGCTGGCTTCCCTATAAACCCAGATTAACCCTTCTGAGATGCCACTCTCATCCTCAACAAAGCATTTTGGACTTGTTTTGCCTCCCATATAAAACCCAAATACCTACCTACTAGCCTGTCCCATCAGCCCGACTTCTTATTTCTCCCTATACACAATTCCTTCTCCAACCAAGACTGTCCTGTGGCCGGTCTTCTGAACACAACAGTTCCCCCTCCATCTGCGTAAGTGAGAACTCATTGCTGTCTCTCCTGCAATTAATAGCCACCAGCACCCACAGCTCTATGGTTTGCTTTAGCTGCCAAATAATCCTGCCAGTCTGTTCATATGAAGGGCAGAGAACGGTCTCTGCCTTGGTAGTTCTCATAGTAAAATTGCTGTAGTAACCATTGGTATTGCCCCTACAAATCCTTTCCATCCTGAACTGGATTCCCGGGCCTCTTTTCTTAATATTTCAGTACTGTGGTTTCAGCCTGCTTGTGCTGGCCTCTTTTAGCCAGGGCACTGCCTATTTCCCCAAACTAGTCTCCACTCCTCCCCTAGGTTCTCCAGGAATCCTACTAATAATGTATCTGATTCCTGCTGCCAGATCCACTCTGACTCAGCTTCTTTCCTTGAATTTGCATTACCTGTTCTTCCCTGCCTCCAAAGTCCTGAACCTCTCTACTTGCAATTAAAACTGCCCCTCCATCCCTTATCCTCTTCCTTTGGCCTCCCTTCTGGGATTTAAGGGCCTTACACTTCCATTCGTATAGTAACTGACTTCCTGACCACACCCTTACTTTCCAAATCATAAAAACCCAGCACATCTTCTGGATAGACCAGATGTCTGGACCTGACTTCTCTTGGCCTGCCCAGTGCTGGTGCTATTTGAGACCTAGTGTAAAGAGGCCTTGAACATCCATCTCTTGCAGGAGATTTTGTTTCTCCCTTGCCCACTGCTCTAAGTACTCTAAAGCCCACTACTTTAACTTGCTAGTATTTTTCTCCATCAGTAAGCAGTTCTGCTGTTTTGGGGTATGTATGCTCCATATGAGAGATTGTGTTCCTTTTAATGTCTGCTTTTTGTCCTAACTTTTCCTTTTACCTCTTCTGACAGGCTTTACCCAGTGACAGAATTGGATGCCTAGAGAGTAGTCACGCAGATAACATTTTGAAGTTTGACCTTTCCTGAAATCAAAGGGATACGTTGGAATAGACATTGGCTCAAGGTCCACCTTAACCCTGTTATTTCACTATTTCTCTATGGTAAGATGAAGGAAAAGTCAATTAAAATAACATTAAAATGAAGTCAGTGACAAACCAAGAGAAAAGCAGTTTGAATAAATGTATAGTTATTTAATGGTTACCAGTGACTTCACTGAGTCCCAGGTTTTTTCTACCCATCTAATCAACTAATTCTGTTAAGGTACCAATAAATGTCTAGAAAGATATTGGCTTCTTTCAGTTTCACCTGAAAATGTTCAACACCATGGATGGAAGACATTTTTCCTAAATATAGACTGACTTAACTGATCGTCTCTAACCTCTGTGATCATCACAGACTTCTGCAGATGCATCTTGGTGGTAGAAAGTAATGATAACACAGCTCTCCCAATACTGTGCAAACACTAAGCTGAGAGTCCATCACAAGCAGCAGAAGGTTTTAGAAACTGAAGGAAGACCACCATGCAGTGCCATCACTACTCATCCATAACTAATTGGCCCCCAGTGATCCAGAAACTGTTACCCATTCTTGGCATATTATGCTTTGTTCAGAGGCAGAAAAGTTCAAACAACACAACTTAACTTCAAACAAAATGTCAGAGTTATTCATTATTGAAGAACAGCCCTTTGTTCTCACCACCCTGCCAACACCAACTTCACCGTTTTCTCTGAAATAGCTGTACTTCCCAAAATGGCACCATTTGGAGTGACCAAAGCAGACTTATAGAAGTAAAACAAGAGCAAGTGAGTAACAGTCTCTATCTCTGGATGCTAATAAATTTTACCAGCTAGTGAAATGGTTTCAATCCAGCATCATTGCAACATGAACCAAAACTGACCAAACCCTTCCAGAAACCTTCTTTAACTCTCTAATGACAATGTTCCTTAAAATAGCCCTGCTTAATTCACTTATTCCAACTCCACCAATAGCTACTGGACACCTACTTTGTGCAAAGCATTGTGTTCCAATCTGTTCCTCATTCTTATTTTAGACCGCTTTCTCTTTACCAAAGGTGTTACGTATGTTTATTTAGTTGAAAGCCATCTGACACCATAGCATTACTGATAACAATCCAAAAAAGCAGCTCACCCTCTGAACTTGACCCAGGGATCAATTTTCCAACTAGAACCTCCACAGCCCAATCACTTGGCAACAGAGGATGTGAGAGGTTCGTTTTTCAAAGATAATAAGCCTCTGTCTGAAAACTCTGTTCTTGACTTTACAACAAGCAGGATCTCCCCCTAAATCAGTGAAAAGGAGAAAATGCCTCAATTCCTACTTGTGCAAAGACCCGTGAAGCAAGAAAACAACGCTAGCTTTCCTGAGTCACCAGGTTGCTGCCCAGCAGCGGCCTTCGAACATACACTGTAGCAAAGGTAATTAGTTTTCATCAATAGACTTTCTGCTTCTATAGAAGAATGAGTAAGGATTGTTCCAGAGACTGAGTGTTATCACAAAGGAGAGAGTGTATTCACTTGCCAGGGCCGCCATAACAAAATACCACAACCTGGGTGGCTTAAAAAACACTGGACACTGAGACCGTCCACCTGATAAGAATACAAAGTTCGCAATCGTTGATTCGAAAATGTGGATTTTCAAGTCGGCAGAACTCAATTTTGAATTGCTCACCAGCGTGGAGGTTATCATGGAACAATCATCACTCTTAGCCCTTTTGTCCCTCTGGCTTCATTGCTCTCAAAGGTCCCTCAGCGGGGGCCTCTACCATAAATCCCCTGAAAAGCAGATAATGTCTATTTGGTAAATGGTTGGAGAATCTGCCACACATTTTGCTAAACCCTGCTTTTAAAAGGTAAAACCAAAAAGGGATCAGACTCTAGCTTTCTGTTTGGTCGTTTGTTTTGCATATACCCATGGCCACACAAGGTACAACCCACCTTTGTATATAATGCAAAAGTTATTACAAAAGTTAATAGCAACTAATTTCTCTATATTACTTTGCGGTAGAATCAAGAAAGTTCAGAGAGATTCAGATTGGTGCATAAGCTAAAGGGCCACTCTTCCATGACATTTGGGTGCATGTCACAGTGCCCAGTACATCTGAGCAGTTGAGACCCCTACTGGGACTTCACGTCCTGCTGTTCAAAATTTCCCTTCCTGCTCCAATCTGATAAACCAACAGTTACAAAAGCATGGTTTCCCACTGACTATGGCGCTGTGCACTGCCCTGTTGAACACCCACATTCCTTGATTTACCTTAAAAATCTGCATGTACCGTTTGTTACTAACAAAACCAAAATGAGGAATTTAGGCTGGAGGTGGGAAGGTTGAGCTGTTCATTTAATTAGAAACACTTATCCTTCCTTTTTAAAACAACCTCCTGAGAAAAGCAGCGGAGTTTTGATTTAGCAAGAGAAAATAATAGTCAAGCAGTATCGACAAATTAATTATTTAAACATATTCCATTCCAAGTAAGTTCTTACTTCCTGGAGGTTTTTGTCAGTTGTTTTTGTTTTAATGACAAAATAACACTTGCTCATTTTAAAAAATTCAAAAAATACAGAAGTGTATAAAATAAAAAGTATAATGTAAAAAGTGAAAGTCTTTTCTCACTTTCCCTCATCTCACTGCCCAGAGGTTATCACTCTATAATTAAGCAAATATCTAAACATATATACATAAATGTTACATATAGAGCTGCTTACTCAACAAATAGAGTTTATTCAACATTTGCACTGTAACTTGTTTTTTCTCACTTTACAATACAGTATGGACTTTCTTCCGGTCATTCCATGTTTCTTCTGAAAGAATGCAATTTTATTTTTTGATCAGTGGTAAGATAGCAACCAAAGGTGTAACTACATGACCATGGACAGCTAGCCTGCCACAAGAAATTCCAGCTTTAGTTCTTGTGCAGGACTAAATTTTCAACAGGTTATACTGGGAGAAGTGGAAACTTTAGAACAAAGCTGAGTGAACAGTATTTCCTAGGCTGTGGACAAACGTGGGGGATTTCATTACTTCCAAATGCCCAATTTTTCTACTAAGAGAGGATAAACGCTTTCAATTACGTGAATTCCCATCAGGCAGACAACAATAGCATGGACATGATTCTATAGCTCTTGAGCAATAAAAAGTATATCACAGACGGAGAACGGGACAAAGAGAAACAGCTCTGCCTCCGTAATAAGGTAGAGAGTGAGGGTCGTTATCCGCAAAATACTCCTGAGGCACATTAACTGAAAATGTTAAGCAAATAAGTGGTACACTATTTCTCAGTGATTTACAAGACTTCCGTAGAAAATTCTAGTATAATCCATGCGGCTGGTGCATATCTGACGTCTCTGATTCAGGTGCTTTCTTTGTGTTTCTTTTTTTTTTTTTGCCCTTCAAACTTTCCCTCTCTGATCTGAACACTTTCACTTTCTTCTCTTTTTGCTCAGAAACAACTGAAATAGGCAACGTAATCATCTTCAGATCTAATTTGAGGTGCAGAGAGACTTCTAGATCCTTCATCTCTCTAACCTTTTTTTGCCTCCCATTATGACAGAATCTTTATGAAAAAAAAACAGACTCAATCTGATTTATAATAGCAAAATTATATACATAACTAATCAATGATATCAAAAACACTGACGCAAGAGGGAGGAGATATGGGGATATATGTATATGTATAGCTGATTCACTTTGTTATAAAGCAGAAACTAACACACCATTGTAAAGCAATTATATTCCAATAAAGATGTTTAAAAAAAAAGTCTGAGATTATCTATATTGGTTTAATTCTTCTTTGCTTTGTACATGTTAATTTAATCATGTACCCCATCACCTCTTGGAAAGAATTGGTCAATTTTAAGATTCCTCTTCAGATAGTTTAATTTTAACCTTTTTCACTTATATTTATCAATTATATTTGATTATTTATATTTAAATTAAATATTACAGTTAAATTATATATTAGTTACAGTTATATATCAATTATATTTAATAACTGGACTGTTACAAAACAGTCAAAATTATGCCTGTCTTTGTTACTGATAATTAAAATTTTAATGCTGCATAATAAATATTTCTAGAGTGTTTTACCCTAATTTAATAAATATTTATAATGAAATCTCTTCCAAACAAAATAAAGAGTTCTTTTCCATTTTAACTTCATTAACACTCTCAGTTCAGCTCTTAGAAAAGTGTAGCAAGTGTTGTGTAATATTTTCTGACTTATAAATGAAAAGTTAAGAGCACATAATGTTGAAGTGACTTGTCCTGGATCTACTAGAATGTCACCACATAAGTTAGATTCACAAATCATCAGAACTGGTTTTTGAGGCAAAGAATTTCCATCTTAACTCACCTATCTTTCCCCTATACTTGTACCCTTCTATTTTATCCAGGTTAATACAACCTGACTTATACCACCTATCTTCAGTGTTTTTCTTTAAAACTTTTCCATAGACCATCATGCCATCATATCTTATCAAGATCTTACTTTCCTATTATGCAAGGAAGTCTTAAAAGCTCATTTTCTCTGAAGCTTATTGATTGATGGGAATGTAGACATAAATAGCCAACCCTTGATTTGACATCTTCATGTGGACATTTTATAAGAACCTTGTTATGGACTGAATGTTGTGTTCCCTGAAAGTTCATATTTTGAAGTCCTACCTGGCAATATGATGACATTTGGAAGTGGAGTCTTTGGGAAGTAATAAGGATGAGGTCATAAGGGTGGTATCCTCGTGAAGGGATCAGTGTCCTTATAAGAAGAGGAAGCACACAAAGAAGAGGTCACATAAGGACAAAGAGAGATGGTGGCCATCAGCAAGCCAGGAAGAGGGCTTCACCAAGAATCAAATATGCCAGAACCTTGATCTTGGACTTCCTGGCCTCCAGAACCATCCAAAAAATATCTGTTGTTTAAGCCACCCAGTCTATGGTACTTTGCTATAGGCACCTGAGATGACAGAGACAAACCTCAAACTTGGTTGTTGTCCCAGACTGAACACCTAATCTACCCTCTGCCTGTCTCAAACTATTTTCCCTTCAGTGTTCTCTATATTACTATGCGCCCACCCCCACATTCCATTACTTTCAACCTAGAAATGCACTGTCCATTCAATCAATCACCAAGCCTGTCAATTATAGACCCTAAATGCTCCCTGTCATTCCATTACTCACAATTTCAACTGCCATTATGGCAACCCATAGGAGAAATAAAGATGGTATCTATGCAACAGTGTATGTTAAAAACTATATATTGATGGGGCTATTATTAGTACAAGTGCTGCTAAATGAATTAACCTGTTGGCTTAGGCTGTTTGGAATTGTCCATTTAAATGTTGGGGAAAATCTACCCCAAACTAAGAGTTTAAGTCTGGGTAATTTATGCTGAGCTGTTCCTTCTGATAGCAATTAGCCAGAGTTCAACCACTTCCTGGCAAAACATCTAGTCAAGAAAAATAAATTTGTGACACCAGTACCAAAAAAGTGGGCTTGTCTTCTATTTCCTATAACAAGATGGAATGTGTTATTTGCATGGCAGTTATACTAAGTGCTCGACTATAAACTTAAGAAGAAGTCAGTACAATCCTATCTGATACCACTGAAAACATGGACTTATTGGTCTACTAGATTATAAGCTTTGCAATATCAAAGACCTTGACTTGTTGTCCATTGCATCATTAGCAGTTAACACCAGGCATAGCTGTAGCTCAGTAAATATTTTCTGAATGTATGCATAGCCCTGTTGTCTCTTCATTTTATGGTTATATTGTGAGGCAAAATCCAAAGGATCAATAATAGTTCTAAATCAAGGCAATAGTTTGAATCACAATTATTTCTAGCTATGAAATTAAATGCTATTGAAAAAAATCAATGGCATTGAGAATGGATTTAAGTTTTCTGGAGGAATTTTTCAAGTTGATAAAGTTCACGTAACATGGCAAGTAGGGATTAATGTGTCCAAAACTTACATTTTCTTCAGAGTGGAAACTGCTTGTGCCAACCCCAAATCCATTTCCTTCAGTTTAATGGAATCCTAATTTAAATCATGCATCCCCCCAACCTCGCCACCAACAATCCCAGCTTCAGAGGGAGATTCCAATTAATCCAAGGTAGTCCACTGGTCAAGGGGTGAGTACACCACTTAATTTGACGGGAAACAACTAACATTCCATGCTTTTAGGAAGAGTTTTTCTCTGTCCCCTTATTGATGTGAACAAGAAAACATTACTCCACAGGCTGTTGACATCAACGTTTTGACAGTACGGTGACCCAGTCTCAGGGTGAAGTGGACGGATGGGAAATGACAGAGCAGAAGTTGTAAAGGACCTGAGACTTTGATGACATGATTAAGCCAGTGACCCAACCAACTGTGGATTCCACCACTCATGTGGAATCTGTTACATGAGATAAATTTTCTAATTGTGTAAACCAGTTTGAATTTTCTGCTAAAATACCTCCTAACTGATATTTCCCTTATAAAAGATAGTTTTTTGAGAAAAGAACTGATACAGGTTTTTGGAGGAATGCTCAAAATACTAATCAGTCTTTAATGTTACTGAGGGAAGGATTTACCATTTAAAGATAAACTTGATCTTGCTTTTTATTTATACTGAGAAAACTATTCTTGTAAGAGTAGTAGAGAAAGTAGATATTGAAAGAATGAACATGTATTCATTTATTTCCTTATTCAACAAATATTTATTCAACCAGTTCCTGTTTATGTACCTTATAAACTATTTCATTTGATACCCACAAAACTCTATGAAGTAAATACCATTAACCATGTTTTAGAAAAGGAAACTAAACTTATAGAGGTTAAACAATTTGACTTAATATCATGGAATCCCTAGGAACCAGGACCAGATCCTGCAACCGTCTAACTTCAAAACCCAACTACTCCCCACAGCCCTGCACTGCCCTCCATAATTAGGTTTGGCAAAAATTGGGTCTAATACCAAATTTGGAAAGCTGATAGTAAAAAATGGTATATACCCATTTATACAGGGTGTGTACACCACTGTAAACTGGGAAAGACATTTTGGAAATAATAAATGGTAAGAGTATACACATGTGTGCGTGCACACACACATACACATCTATATCTATCTAATGTATCCATGTATATTCTTAGATATAGCAATCTTATTCTTGGGAATTTGTCCTCAGAAAATAGTTCAGTAGAAGGGAAAAGTATGTAGATGCTTTTGGAAGGAGCAGTTATTATCTTTTAAATTGGAGGAAATTTTTCAAATTCCAAAATTAATAAAATAGTTGAAAAACTTCTGGGGTGAAATGTTATAATAAGCTATTATGCATATATAGCAAGTAATTATTAACACTGTAGAAACATTGGAAAGGTTTTTTAATACCACTGTAAGTCAAAGAGCCTAATGCAAATCATATGTCTTCTATTTTAAAATAAAACGTAAATGCGTATGAATAGAGCAGAGTGGAATCCACACCAAAAAAAAAAAAATTAAAATAGATCATGATTAACATGGTGGGATTTTGCATGGGTTTAAATTCTTTATTCTTTTGTGCTCTTTAGAGCTAGACTTCTTTTATTTATATGTGATCTACTATTACAAATAGATTTTAAACAATTTGGGAGTCAAACCATTTTCTGGAAACTTAAAGTTGCTAGTAACTAGCTGATCATACTTTAGCTTGGAAACATAATTGGCTTTCATCAAAGGGATCCCCAGTGGGCTATAGAGTTCAATCATTCGTCATCAATAGAAATTTACATCTTTTAAGTTCTCTAGAAATAGCAACAACTGAGAAAAAGTATACTAAAACAGTGTTCAGCATTGCACCTGAGAGATGAGCCCCAAACCTTTCACTGGTATTTATTTTAAGACATGTTTTGAATAGACAGATTATTTATACAAAGATCTAACCTCAATAAGGTTGGGGTAGCTTCAACTGGATTTTATTTGCTGTGGAGCCCTGACAAATACATGAGGGGTTTTTGGTTTGGGATGTCTCTTTTCCTACCAGTGTACAGTACCTGATTTCTAAGGCAAATGACAATCAGACAGGTTTCAACAAATCTAGCATCTGAAGACATCAAAATGATAATTTTAAATTATAAGATCTTTAACTTCCTCATTGCCATAACCTCCCTGGTGTGTGTGTGTGTGTGTGTGTGTGTGTGTGTGTAAATACAGTGGGCACACACATGCAGTCAGAGTCAAGACCAGGGATACTGAAGATCAGAATACATTTAATAGTAAATCGTCACTTCTAAAGGGTGTAAAATGACTGTAATGGTTGCTCCTCAGTAAGAAATGAAAGTAAATATTTTCTTAGATTCCCAGAGGCTGCCATTCAATACTATAAGCTTTTGTTAATAAACAAATTTAATCAGATCTTTTCTTCTGGGGTTCAAGAAGCCATGCTTAGAGAGATGCCTTGTGCAAATAAACTTGCAAGACCAGATTTTCCAATGAAGTCTTGGCAAAACTATTGACAATTCAGACATTCAAATCTACCCAAACGTGTAAGAGGATAACAAGATAATAAAATGTTCCAGAATCTGCAGGATTGGGATGCAAATTAATAGTCGTATCCATACATTAAAGCACACTAATGTACTCTTCTTAGGAAAAATGGATCAAAATATGGAGAACTATGTTCTTTCCACATGGCTCAGAATCTCCTAGACTTATACTCTGATGTTAAATAGAATACCAGTGACCAACCCAGCTTGTCACTACCTAAGGTTCTTTGATAAATAGAAAAGCACAAGGCAAACAAAAGTTTGGACCATCCTCCTTGGTTTTATAAGAGTCAGGCTGGAGCGGAGTCAAGATGGCAGTGTGGGAAGACACGGAGTTAGCATCTCCCTACAGCTAGGGCACCTGTTGGGCCGCTGGTGAAGGACTCTGACACCCAAGGAGATGGGAGGAATCCCAAAGTGAACCAGTGGCTTGCGGGATCTTGGTTCATGAGACCGGGGTTGGGCCGAAGCTCCTGCCGTGGGAGCTCCAAGTCTGAACCACTGGACTGACAGAGAACCTCAGACTCCAGGGAATATTCATCAGAGTGAGTTCTCTTAGAGTTACTTATCTCAGCCCCAAGACCCAGCTCTACCCAGCAGCCTACAAATCCCAGTGTTGGAAGCCTCAGGCCAAACAACGAATAAGACAGGAACACAATCCCACTCATAAAAAATTTAAAAAAAAAATGAGACGGCAAAAAAATATGTCACAGATGAAGGAGCAAGGTAAAAACTTACAAAACCAAATAAGTAAAGAGGAAATAGGCAATCTACCTGAAAAAGAATTCAGAGTAATGATAGTAAAGATGATCCAGAATCTCGGAAATAGAATGGAGGCATAGATTGAGAAAATACAAGAAATGTTTAACAAAGATTTAGAAGAACTAAAGAACAAACAAACAGAGATGAACAACATAATAACTGAAATGAAAAACACACTAGAAGGAATCAATAACAGAATAACTGAGGTAGAAGAACAAATAAGTGAGCTGGAAGACAAAATGGTGGAAATAACTGCTGAGGAGCAGAAAAAAGAAAAAAAAATGAAAAGAACTGAAGACAACCTCAGAGACTTCTGGGACTACACTAAACACACCAACATTCGAATTAGAGGGGTCCCAGATAAAGAAGAGAAAAAGAAAGGGTCTGAGAAAATGTTTGAAGAGATTATAGTTGAAAACTTCCCTAACATGGGAAAGGAAATAGTCACCCAAGTCCAAGAAGCACAGAGAGTCCCATACAGGATAAACTCTAGGAAAAACACACCAAGACACATATTAATCAAACTAAAAAAAATTAAATTCAAAGAAAAAATATTAAAAGCAGCAAGGGAAAAACAAAAAATAACATACAAAGGAATCCCCATAAGGTTATCACCTGACTTTTCAGCGGAAACTGCAGGCAAGAAGGGAGTGGCAGCAAATACTTAAAGTGATGAAAGAGAAAAACCTACAACCAAGACTACTCTACCCAGCAAGGATCTCATTCAGATTCAATGGAGAAGTCAAAAGCTTTTCAGATAAGCAAAAGCTAAGAGAATTCAGCACCACCAAACCAACTTTACAACACATGCTAAAGAAACTTCTCTAAGCGGGAAACACAAGAGAAGAAAAAGACCCACAAAAACAAACCCAAAACAATTAAGAAAATAGTAATAGGAACATACATATTGCTAATTACATTAAATGTGAATGGATTAAAAGCTCCAACCAAAAGACACAGACTGACTGAATGAATACAAAAACAAGACCCATATATATGCTGTTTACAAGAGACCCACTTCAGACCTGGGGACACATACAGACTGAAAGGGAAGGGATGGAAAAAGATATTCCATGCAAATGGAAATCAAAAGAAAGCTGGAGTAGCAATACTCATATCAGATAAAATAGACTTTAAAATAAAGAATGTGGGCTTCCCTGGTGGCGCAGTGGTTGAGAGTCTGCCTGCCGATGCAGGCGACACGGGTTCGTGCCCCGGTCCGGGAAGATCCCACATGCCGCAGAGCGGCTAGGCCCGTGAGCCATGGCCGCTGAGCCTGTGCGTCTGGAGCCTGTACTCCGCAACGGGAGAGGCCACAACAGTGAGAGGCCCGCGTACTGCCAAAAAATAAAAAAATAAAAAAAAATAAAATAAAATAAAATAAAATAAAGAATGTTATAAGAGACAAGGAAGGACACTACATGATGATCAAGGGATCAATCCAAGAAGAAGATATAACAATTGTAAATATTTATGCACCCAAGATAGGAGCACCTCAATACAGAAGGCAAATGCTAACAACCATGAAAGGAGAAATTGACAGTAACACAATACTAGTAGGGGACTTTAACACGCCACTTACAGCAATGGACAGATAATCCAAACAGAAAATAAATAAGGAAACACAGGCTTTAAATGATACAATAGACCAGATAGATCTAATTGATATTTATAGAACATTCCACCCAAAAGTGGCAGAATACACTTTCTTCTCAAGTGCACATGGAACATTCTCCAGGATAGATCACATCTTGGGTCACAAATCAAGCCTCAAAAAATTTAAGAAAATTTAAATTGTATCAAGCATCTTTTCAGACCACATTGCTATGAGATTGGAAATCAATTACAGGAAAAAAAACTGTAAAAAAAAAAAGAAATGAAGAAAACAATAGCAAAAGTCAATAAAACTAAAAGCTGGTTCTTTGAAAAGATAAAATTGATAAACCCTTAGTCAGACTCATCAAGAAAAAAGATGAGAGGACGCAAATAAAAAAAATTAGAAATGAAAAAGGAGAAATCACAACTGACACTTCAGAAATACAAAGGATTATAAGAGACTACTACAAACAACTATATGCCAATAAAATGGACACTCACGAAGAAATGGACAAATTCTTGGAAAGGTACAATTTCCCAAAATGAATTAGGAAGAATTAGAAAATATAAACAGATGTATCACAAGTAATGAAATTTAAACTGTGATTAAAAATATTCCAGCAAACAAAAGTCCAGGACCAGATGGCTTCACAGGTGAATTCTGTCAAACATTTAGAGAAGAACTAACACTGATCTTTCTCATACTCTTCCAAAAAGTTGCAGAGGGAGGGAGAAACACTCCCAAATTCATGCTATGAAGCCACCATCACCCTGATAAACCAGAAAAAGATATCACAAGAAAAGAAAATTACAGACCAATATCCCTGATTAATATAGATGCAAAAATCCTCAACAAAATACTAGCAAACAGAATCCAACAACACATTAAAAGGATCATACACCATGATCAAGTGGGATTTATTCCAGGAATGCAAGATGCTTCAATATACGCAAATCAATCAATGTGATACACCACATTAACAAATTAAGGAATAAAAACCATATGATCATCTCAATATAAGCAGAAAAAGCTTTTGACAAAATTCAACACCCATTTATGATTAAAAACTCTCCAGAAAATAGACATAGAGTGAACATACCTCAACATAAAGGCTATATATGACAAACCCACAACAAGCATCATTCTCAATGGTGAAAAACTGAAAGCATATCCACTAAGATCAGGAACAAGACAAGAATGTCCACTCCTGCCACTCTTATTCAACATAGTTTTGGAAGTCCTAGCCACAGAAATAAAAAGAATACAAACTGGAAAAGAAGAAGTAAAACTGTCACTGTTTGCCAATGACATGATAGTATACATAGAAAATCCTAAAGATGCCACCAGAAAACTACTAGAACTAATCAATGAATTTGGTAAGGTTGCAGGATACAAAATTAAGGCACAGAAATCTCTGGCATTCCTATACACCAACAACGAAAAATTAGAAAGAGAAATTAAGAAAACACTCCCATTTACCATTGCAACAAAAGGAATAAAATACCTAGGAATAAACCTGCCTAAGGAAGCCAAAGACTTGTACTCAGAAAACTATAAAACACTGATGAAAGAAACCAAAGATGACATAAACAGATGGAGAAATATACCATGTTCTTGGATTGTAAGAATCAATATTGTGAAAATGACTCTACTACCCAAAGCAATCTACAGATTCAATATAATCCCTATCAAACTACCAATGGCATTCTTCACAGAATTAGAACAAAAAATTTTACAACTCGTATGGAAACACAAAAGACCCTGAATAGCCAAAGCAATCTTGAGAAAGAAAAACGGAGTTGGAGGAATCAGGCTCCCCAACTTCAAACTATACCACAAAGCTACAGTAATCAAGACAGTATGGTACTGGCACAAAAACAGAAATATACATCAATGGTACAGTATAGAATGCCCAGAGATAAACCCATGCACATATGGGCACCTAATTTACGACAAAGGAGGCAAGAACATAAAATGGAGAAAAGACAACCTCTTCAATAAGTGTTGTTGGGAAAACTGGACAGCTGCATGTAAAAGAATAAAATTAGAACACTCCCTAACACCATACACAAAAATAATCTCAAAATGGATTAAAGACCTAATGTAAGACCAGACACTATAAAACTCTTAGAGGAAAACATAGCAAAAACACTCTATGACATAAACCACAGCAAGATTTTTTTGATCCACCTCCTAGAGAAACAGAAATAAAAACAAAAATAAACAAATGGGACTTAATTAAACTTAAAAGCTTTTGCACAGCAAAGGAAACCATAAACAAGACAAAAAGACAACTCTCAAAATGGGAGAAAAAATGTACAGTGGAGAAAGCACAGCCTCTTCAATAAGTGGTGCTGGGAAAACTGGACAGGGACATGTAAAAGTATGAGATTAGATCATTCCCTAACACCATACACAAAAATAAGCTCAAAATGGATTAAAGACCTAAATGTAAGGCCAGAAACTATCAAACTCTTAGAGGAAAACATAGGCAGAACACTCTATCACATAAATCACAGCAAGATCCTTTTGGACCCACCTCCTAGAGAAATGGAAATAAAAACAAAAATCAACAAATGGGACCTAATGAAACTTAAAAGCTTTTGCACAGCAAAGGAAACCATAAACAAGACCAAAAGACAACCCTCAGAATGGGAGAAAATATTTGCAAATGAAGCAACTGACAAAGGATTAATCTCCAAAATTTATAAGCAGCTCATGCAACTCAATAGCAAAAAAACAAACAACCCAATCCAAAAATGGGCAGAAGACTTAAATAGACATTTCTCCAAAGAAGATATACAGACTGCCAACAAACACATGAAAGAATGCTCAACATCATTAATCATTAGAGAAATGCAAATCAAAACTACAATGAGATATCATCTCACACCAGTCAGAATGGCCATCATCAAAAAATCTAGAAACAATAAATGCTGGAAAGGGTGTGGAGAAAAGGGAACACTCTTGCACTGCTGGTGGGAATGTGAATTGGTACAGCCGCTATGGAGAACAGTATGGAGGTTCCTTAAAAAACTACAAATAGAACTACCATATGACCCAGCAATCCCACTACTAGGCATATACCCTGAGAAAACCATAATTCAAAAAGAGACATGTACCAAAATGTTCATTGCAGCTCTATTCACAATAGCCCAGAGATGGAAACAACCTCAGTGTCCATCATCGGATGAATGGATAAAGAAGATGTGGCACATATATACAATGGAATATTACTCAGCCATAAAAAGAAACGAAATTGAGTTATTTGTAATGAGGTGGATAGACCTAGAGTCTGTCATACAGAGTGAAGTAAGTCAGAAAGAGAAAGACAAATACAGTATGCTAACACATATATATGGAATTTAAGGAAAAAAAATGTCATGAAGAACCTAGGGGTAAAACAGGAATAAAGACACAGACCTACTTGAGAATGGACTTGAGGATATGGGGAGGGGGAAGGGTAAGCTGTGACAAAGCGAGAAAGAGGCATGGACATATATACACTACCAAACGTAAGGTAGATAGATAGTGGGAAGCAGCCGCGTAGCACAGGGAGATCAGCTCAGTGCATTGTGACCGCCTGGAGGGGTGGGATAGGGAGAGTGGGAGGGAGGGAGACACAAGAGGGAAGGGATATGGGAACAGATGTATATGTATGACTGATTCACTTTGTTATAAAGCAGAAACTAATAATATATATATATATATATATATATATATATATATATGGGAGAAAATATTTACAAATAAAACAACAGACAAAAGATTAATCTCCAAAATATACAAACAGCTCATGGATCTCAATATCAGAAAAACAAACAATCCAGTTAGAAAAATGGGTGGAAGACCTAAATAGATATTTCACCAAGGAAGGCATACAGATGGCCAAGGTGCACATGAAAAGCTGCTCAACATCACTAATCATTAGAGAAATGCAAATCAAAACTACAATGAGATATCATCTCACACCAGTCAGAATGTCCATCATCAAAAAATCTACAAGCAATAAATGCTGGAGAGGGTGTGGAGAAAAGGGAACCCTCTTGCACTGTTGGCAGGAATGTAAATTGATACAGCCACTATGGAGAACACTATGGAGATTCCTTAAAAAACTAAAAATAAAACTACCATATGACCCAGCAATCCCACTACTGGGCATATACCCTGAGAAAACCATAATTCAAAAAGAGACGTACCACAATGTTCATTGCAGCATTTTTTACAATAGCCAGGACATGGAACCAACCAAAATGTCCACTGACAGATGAATGGATAAAGAAGATGTGGTGGGCTTCCCTGGTGGCGCAGTGGTTGAGAGTCCGCCTGCCGATGCAGGGGACACGGGTTTGTGCCCCTGTCTGGGAAGTTCCCACATGCTGCGGAGGGGCTGGGCCCATGAACCATGGCCGCTGAGCCTGCGCGTCCCGAGCCTGTGCTCCGCAACGGGAGAGGCCACAACAGTGAGAGGCCCGCATACCGCAAAAAAAAAAAAAAGAAGATGTGGCACATATATACAATGGAACATTAGCCATAAAAAGAAATGAAATTGACTTATTTGTAGTGAGGTGGATGGACATAGAGTCTGTCATACAGAGTGAAGTAAGCTAGAAAGAGAAAACAAATACCATACGCTAACGCATATATATGGAATCTTTAAAAAAAAAATGGTACTGATGAACCTAGTTGCAGGGCAGGAATAAAGAGGTAGACATAGAAAATGGACTTGAGGACATGGAGTGGGATGGTGAAGCTGGGGCGAAGTGAGAGTAGCATTGACATATATACACTACCGAATGTAAAATAGTTGACTGGTGGGAAGCAGCGGCATAGCACAGGGAGATCAGCTTGGTGCTTTGTTATGATCTAGAGGTGTGGGATAGGGAGGGTGGAAGGGAGGCTCAAGAGGGAGGGGATGTGGGGACATGTGTATGCATGTGGCTGATTCTCTTTGTTGTGCAACAGAAACTAACACAGTATCGTGAAGCAATTATACTCCAATAAAGATCTATTTTAAAAAAAGAGGCTTAACAATATTTTTATTTTGAAATAGTTTCAGATTTTAAATGAAATTTTGCAAAAATAGTACAAAATATTCCCACACATGTTTTACCTAGATTCCCCAAATGTTAACAATTTATCACACTTACTTTTTCATTCTATCATTCTTACTATCATTCTATCTACCTACTTATCTATCTACCTATTTATTCTTTTTTCCTGAGATATTTGAGAGTAAGTTGCCAACATCAGGATGTACGTCCTCAAAACAGGTTATTTTATTTTACTTAACCACAGAACTCTGATAAAAATCAGTAAGTTCATACAGATACATTACTGTTGTCTAACCTATAGACCTTATTCAGATTTTACCAATTGTTTTACAAATGCCCACTTTCTGATTCAATATCCAATGCAAAATCAACCTTGCATTAGTTGTCATGTCTCTTTAGCCTCTTTTAACCTGGAACAGTTCACGATCTTGACAATTTTGAAGAGTTCCAGCCAGCTACTTTGTAGACTATCTCTCAATCTGGGTTTTCCTTTTTTTGTTTTGTTTTGTTTTAATATTGTTTATTAGCACAGTAACAAATGCAGACTTCAGTAGTCCTCAGCATAGAACCAATCCACTGAACAACTCCTATTCCATGTCTTACAGTTAACAGCTTGAGGTATTTTACTACAGGTTTTCACAAGTTCTGATGCAAACCTCTATCTTTTCATAAGAAAGTAGATTGGCATATAAAATAAAATACGTAACTACTCATTTCCTATACGGTGTCGTATAGCCATGTGTCCATTTTATATATATGAGATGACAGTCTCTAAAAGCTGTTAAATATCAATGTTCCCTTCCAAGAAGGGAAAACAAATTCCAATTTTTTAAAACAAAAAACTGTATAGTCTTGCAAGGACTTGACATAAATGGCCATGTGTGTAACCTGTACAAATTAAGCTGTTTCACATTACAGACTACAAGCAACTGAACCCAAATGTCTATTCTTCTCTGTACTGCATTTCAGTTAATATTGCAGAACTAATGACAGTTTTAAACGTTGCTATTGCCAATTCTGTCTATTGTAGCAAGATACCTTAAGTTACAACAAAATCTTAGGAAATAAGACTGAATAATATCTGTTATAGAAATACCCTACTCTTTACCAACTCCCACCCTCCCCTACCCCATCAAAATCATAAGCAGCTCTCTCTGTGACAGACAAATAATGTAAAGTATTGTAAAACTCCAATTTATGTAGCGTACCCCTTGGTCCACTGTCTGGCCAAGCTGTCATGTTCTGCTCTGTTGGTCATATACTGAGTGGCAATACTTCCCACCAAGGGGTCAGCAGGATTACAGTCTGTAAGAAGTGAGCAGATAGAAAGAAGGACTTTAGATATGGTTAGTGCTGGACTCCAGTTATCTTTCAATATGTCCAAGCAAATAACTCCTTGACTTAATACTACAAGTGATAGATTCTTGTCTGAAATGCAACCTTTGGAGGCTTGAAGGGATATTCTGGGGTAAAAGTGATATCAAAGAAGAATACACCACCCTCATACACGGACCCTGGAGGCCGTAGGATGGTTGATCTCCATTCATAGATGCTATCGCCTTCGGGACCAGCACTGCAGTTGGGTGGAGGGTCTAAAGTGATGTCCACCAGCTGCTTCTGAATCCTCTTGGCGCTCGTGGAGAGGGGTTTGGAGTTTTTGCTCATGCTGACTTTACTCTCCTTCTTCTTGGGGGTGTTTGTTTCTCGGTTTGCTGGTTGGAGGACGAAAATGCAGAGGAGCTGGTGCTGGCCCTCGAATTTTCATCCGCAGAGCAACCCCCCACCCCCACCCGGCAAACAGCCCCTCTCTTCGTGTCTGGCTGCTTTGCTGCGGCTGGGCCTGGCCACTCGAGTCTTTCTCTCGCTGGGAGAGAAGTGGAAGTGCAGCGATAGCAAGTACTAAACAGGCAGTGGCTTCCCCCAGCCACACACGGGGGCACACCCCGCTCCTCCCCGCCCCGCCCCTCCCACACCGGCCCCGTCCCACCCACGTGGGCTCCCCGCCCCCTGGACACCACCAGGGAGAGGGGCTCGAGCAGCACTCGGGGGACCCCGGGAAGCCCGGTCCCCTCCGGACCTGGGACGCTGGGCCCAGGGGGCGAGGGCTGTGAATTTTCTCTCAAGTGGTCTGGGGACAGCCCTGGGTTTTTCGGATGTTTCCTTTGACTAAATTCAGGTTGTGCATTTTGGGCAGGAACATCACAGAAATGATGTTGTTCCTGCTTTGTGCATCACCTGTGCCAGTTTGCTTCATTACTGATGACATCACCCTTGATCACTTGGATAAGGTCGTGTCTGGCTAGATCTCTTCCTCTCCATAAAGTTAATATTTTCCCTTCCCAATTAAAAAGTATCTTGTGTGGCAGTACTACAAAGCTATAAAGAATATTCTGTTTCTCATCATATTTTTCCTTCTTAGTTTTAGCATCCATTGATAATTCTTGCTTGAAGCAATTATTGCTCCATGCTCTCCACATCTTACCTCCTTCCTGCACACACAGCTGAAACACAGTTCCTAGCCCTCTTCCTCAGAAAGACACTACAACTTGTTCTAGCCCATAAACTCTGACTGCAGGTGGTGTATGTCCCTTCCTGGTTTGGCCCCCAATTGTCTCATATTAACCTACAAGGTCTTTGTCAGTCAACTGAATGCATAAGATCTAGTAAAGGACTCCAAGAAGTCTTTGGTAATTGTGGAGCCACTAGAACCTTAAATCTAAGCCATTCAGGGAGTCCTGTGAGTTTGGATGGGGGAAATGTATTTTCACGAATTTTAACTGGACCTTAGCATTCCCTGTATTTATGAATGTGGTCAGTGGTTACAACGGTGTTAGCAAAATGTGCCTTTGTCTCCCATAGAAATCACAGATATTTCATATCACATTACACTTGATGCAGATATCTTGAAATATATTTACCTGTCACTATTCTGTAATTAACTTTGAATTTTGGTTACTAGCTTTTTTTTTCTTTTCCACATTTACAAACACTATTCTTAGAGGAGGCCCATAGGCATCGCCAGACTGCTAAAGGGCTCCAAGACATAAAATAGGGTAAGTTGGATGGAGCTGATCCCTGAGTCACCACTTGGTGGGGAGCCATCGGGAAAGCAGGTGCAGAATATTTGCATTAGAATTTGTGTGTGAGAGAGAAATAAGCCACTGAGATTTATGATGTTATTTGTTCAGCAATTATCCTGTTCAGACTAACAGAAAGAATGAAGTCACAAATTTGGAAATTAACATACATAGGAAGATAGTTGAAGCCATGGGATCGGACGTGATAATTGAAGAAGGAGAAAGGAAAAGAAGCCAAGTGCTGAACTTTGGGTAAATATTATATTTTGAAAAAGAAAACAAAACAAACAAAAAAACTGCTTAAGGAAGCAGACAGAATAGAAGAAATGCAATAGTAGAAAGACAACCAGAAATATATGGGGCAAGAAATTATAGAAATGACACCATGTTTTAATTCCTCAGATGTCTTCATATAGAAAGTCCTTATATGTGGTCTCTTCTAAAAAGATAAGAAACAAAAATATTTGGGGTAGGTTTTCTGAAATATACCTAGAAATTTGCTAAATGACAGGTATAGTACTTCTCCAAGTCTAGTTTCTTTAGCTATAAAAAAACTGCTATTTAGATTAGAAGAGGTAATAAAAGCAAACACATGCAAAAGAATCTTGTACAGCTTCTGACGTGTACCTGTCCTAAATAAAATTGTCTCTTTCTCTCCTCAAACCTTCTCCTCTACCATTTCACAGACTATCCTAGAACTTAAGAAGTAAAGAGTACATTAAGAAAACTGTAAACATTCTGAGTCAAAAGCATTGGTATTAGACTTATTATACTAGTTACACTATGAATATTCTACCTATAAAACTAAAATAAGCAAAATCATGATTAGAATTCAACCAGCACCTTGAGATTCTATTTGGGAGACAGACTGAGTGATAATTACAGAAAAGAGAGGCTGTGATTTTAAAATGCCACTCAAAGAGTATCAAGAAAACACACCACAATTTGATGGGGTTTTGTACCAGGGGTCCTCACGAGCTATACAAAAATGCACATGGGGTACTGGCACAAAAACAGAAATATAGATCAATGGAACAGGATAGAAAGCCCAGAGATAAACCCACACACATATGGTCACCTTATCTTTGATAAAGGAGGCAAGAATATACAATGGAGAAAAGACAGCCTCTTCAATAAGTGGTGCTGGGAAAACTGGACAGGGACATGTAAAAGAATGAAATAAGAATACTCCCTAACACCATACACAAAAATAAACTCAAAAAGGATTAAAGACCTAAATATAAGGCCAGACACTATCAAACTCTTAGAGGAAAACATAGGCAGAACACTCTATGACATAAATCACAGCAAGACCCTTTTTGACCCACCTCCTAGAGAAATGGAAATAAAAACAAAAATAAACAAATGGGACCTAATGAAACTTAAAACCGTTTACATAGCAAAGGAAACCATAAACAAGACAAAAAGACAACCCTGAAAATGGGAGAAAATATTTGCAAATGAAGCAACTGACAAAGGATTAATCTCCAAAATATACAAGCAGCCCATGCAGCTCCATATCAGAAAAACAAACAATCCAATCCAAAAATGGGCAGAAGACCTAAATAGACATTTCTCCAAAGAAGATATACAGGTTGCCAACAAACACATGAAAGAATGTTCAACATCACTAATCACTAGAGAAATGCAAATCAAAACAACAATGAGGTATCCCCTCACACCGGTCAGAATGGCCATCATCAAAAAATCTATGAACAATAAATGCTGGAGAGGGTGTGGAGAAAAGGGAACCCTCTCACACTGCTGGTGGGCATGTAAATTGATACAGTCACTATGGAGAACTGTATGGAGGTTCCTTCTATAACTAAAAATAGAACTACCATACAACCCAGCAATTCCACTACTGGGCATATACCCTGAGAAAACCATAATTCAAAAAGAGTCATGTACCACAATGTTCATTGCAGCTCTATTTACAATAGCCAGGACATGGAACAAACCTAAATGTCCATCGACAGATGAATGGATAAAGAAGATGTGGCATATATATACATGGAATATTATTCAGCCATAAAAAGAAATGAAATCGAGTTATTTGTAGTGAGGTGGAGGGACCTAAAGACTGTCATACAGAGTGAAGTAAGTCAGAAAGAGAAAAACAAATACCGTATGCTAACACATATATATGGAATCTAAAAAAAAATGGTTCTGAAGAACCTAGGGGCAAGACAGGAATAAGGACGCAGACATAGAGAATGGACTTAAGGACACGAGGAGGGGGAAGGGTAATCTGGGACGAAGTGAGAGAGTGGCATGGACATATATACACTACCAAACGTAAAATAGATAGCTAGTGGGAAGCAGCCACATAGCACAGGGAGATCAGCTCGGTGGTTTGTGACCACCTAGAGGGGTGGGATAGGGAGGGTGGGAGGGAGGCAGACACAAGAGGGAAGAGATATGGGGATATATGTATATGTATAACTGATTCACTTTGTTATAAAGCAGAAACTAACACACCATTGTAAAGCAATTATACTCTAATAAAGATGTTTTAAAAAAATGCACATCGGTCCTTAGAAACTCAACTTGAATCCCTCCAATGCCTATTGCTGGTACCCCTCTTATCTCATGTTCTTCTATCACAAACACAAAATGAAGGGGAGGGGAGGGACGCTAAAATGTTAATCCATCAACTTTAAACATATATATATAACTTTAGCTACATGTTATTTGTTCAGTTGTTTTTTTGTTTGTTTGTGGGGGTTTTTTGTGGTACGCGGGCCTCTCACTGTTGTGGCCTCTCCCGTTGCGGAGAACAGGCTCCAGACACGCAGGCTCAGTGGCCATGGCTCACAGGCCCAGCCGCTCTGCGGCATGTGGGATCTTCCCAGACTGGGGCATGAACCCGTGTCCCCTGCCTCAGCAGGCAGACTCCCAACCACTGCGCCACCAGGGAAGCCCTGTTCAGTTGTTTTAATAATGGATGTGGATGTCTTACATAGAAAAGAAACAGGAAACTGTATGCATTCTAAAACATTCACTTACAAAGTTGCCTGGAAAATGAAAAAAACAGATTAACATTGCCACAGTCTTTAAAACAAAATCTACCTCTCATGTGCTTAGAAAAGTTTTATTAAGCAGCACTTGGAATCACCATTTCCAAAATATGGATTTGAGCAAATGAAAGCGTTTTGATAGGAGTCCTTTAATTGCATCTCTTTCTTCTCTCACCTTAGAGCTGCTTTTCTTTTACCCCAAATTGAGGAATGTGCAATTTTCTAGATTAGAGGCTGAGACTGTTTCTAATCAGCAGCCATCTATACAGAATGACAATAGAACTGAAAAGATTCTAACCTATGCCACCAAAAAATTTTCCAAAGAATTGACTCTATGGAAAACGCCAGAATCTGAGTGACAAGTCCTAGCAACTCCTCCCTCTTACAGTTTCAGGAAGAAAGTGCTGCCATCTACAGGACGTATATGGAAATAATGCCTACAAAAAAAGATGGAGAGAGTCTTTTGGCTTTTATAGTTGTAAACAGCTAAAGAGAAAAAAAAAAAAGCATGACAAAGGAGAATAATAAAATGTACCCGCTTTCTAATTCATTTACTAAATATTTTCTACTTCTCTGTTTTCTAATCTTCAGCCACTAACCATATGTGGCTAATAAGCCCTTGAAATGTGGCTAATGTGACTGAGGAATGAAGGGTTCTTTTTTTAAATTTCATTTCATTTTAATTAACTCAATTGACTTCAAATTTAAAATTGACACTCAATTCAGTCATTGGAAAACTTTTAAAACTTTTAAGTATGTTTGTGACAAGTTGGGTATATGAATTTGCTTTTTCAACTGTAAGTTTTATGATATCTACATATAGATAAAATATGGCTGATGAAAGATGTGCTGTAAGTGAAAAATACATACAACATTTTGAAGACTTAGTCCAAAGCCAAGGAATGTAATATATCTCATTAATAATTTTTATATTGCTAATGTTTTTAAATTATGATATTTTGGATATGTTGGATAAAATGTGTCAAGGTTAATTTCACTGGCTTCTTTTTACTTTTTAATTTGATGACTAGAAAATTTTAAGTGACACATATGACTCACATTATACTTCTATTGCACAGCACTGTTCTGATTTAAAGGCCCAAAAGAAAAGAGGTAAATGTGTTCAGTGTCTCACAGAATTACATGAAGTGCTATATTATAAAATGTTCTTAGGTTCTGAGTGTTTAATTGCTATCTGGCCCCAAGATTAATAAAAAGCATGCAGTAGACACTGATATTTGTATGGATTAATAGAACACAACTTTTAGAGGAAATTATCTAACATCACTTCAATGACCCTCAATGTGACTGATAAATATCTGAAAATGGTAGAAATTTTAGATCTTGATGAATGTAACTATTGATAACCATCTATATCATGGCGAATGAACTGATGACAGAAACCACACATTTTTAAAGACATTCCAATAAGTTTGTCCTCTGTTCCATTTCTTCCATCAGTTTCCAGCATTCTATCTCCAGACTAGGCACTTCAAGGACTCTACCCCAGCAATCTGCCATTACCCTTCATTCTCACAAGTGCAGGGCACAGCCTCTTCTCCGTGGTCCCTGCCTTTGTCCTGAGCTGGAAAGCAGTCCTCCATAGCATAACCACATCCTTCATGGAGGGTGTCTTCTTCCAAGCCACAAAAATCATACCTCCCCTTTCTTTCTCTTCCATATCCCATCTTTAACATATTCTTCTGTTACTTAGAAAACAAAACCAAACAAACAAACAAACAAAAGAAAAAACAGGCAGATGATTCAGCTGGCAGATACCCACACAAAGATAGGGAGCCCGATGTTCCTGATGTGCCGAGACTGTCCCATTTTAACCTTGGAAGTCTCACCTTGCCGCAGACCAGGACGGATAGTCACCCTACTTGCCAATCTGACCTGTTGAGAGCAAAGCAAGAGAGAGGCGAGCGTCATAGTTTATGCTCCAGCAACACCCCACTGCCTGTGTTTTCCTGCAGTTTCTAGCCTCTTTCCTTTACCACACAGCCACCTTTCTCCTTACCGCTCCCTTAACTGGTCTGATTTATGTTAACCTTTCAGCATCATTTCCCTTCCATTTCCCTTCCAAATTCTTTACTCATTCCCCCAGGCTGAGGGGAATACAGTTGTTAACACTGTATTTTAATCCTCTGTCCATCCCCCAAGGCCCCCATCGGCTGTGAGTTCCTTGAAGACAAAACTGGAGATGACATCCATTTTTGCCTTCTCATCACCTGGTAGCCGAATGTGAGAGTGAATGAAGGTTGGTGTGTCTTAGAAAGGCACCTGAGCTTCGGGCAATTTCATGTTTTTGTTTTTCTTTTAAGTTTTATTGGAGTGTAGTTGATCTACAAGTTGTGTTAGTTTCAGGTGCCCAGCAAAGTGAATCAGTTACACCTATACATATATCCACTCTTTTTTAGATTCTTTTCCTACATAGGCCATTACAGAGTATGGAGTAGGGTTCCCTGTGCTATACAGTAGGTCCTTATTAGTTATCTATTTGATATATAGCAGTGTGTATGTGGCAATCCAATCTTCCAATTCATCCCTCCCCCCGCTTACCCCCTGGTAACCATAAGTTTGCTTTCTAGATCTGTAACTCTCATTCTGTTTCGTAGATAAGTTCATTTACAGACAGAGACTTTGGGTAATTTCTTTGGCCTTCTTCAAGCTAATTCACCTCTCTTCTGCCATAACAACCAACAACAAACTGTTTTCAAGACTGGATGCCCATGTCTTTCTCTGCCTTGGAGAATCTTAATCAGTTCTTAGCTCCTCCAACACAGTAGAAAACACTATCCTGTCACTAGCCCCTGACTGGCACCATCCCCCCTGCCCTTGAGAATGAATGAAGGACAGTGGGAAATTGCTGGGGGTAGGGTCCTTGAAATATATAGTCTGGAGATAGAATGCTGGAAATTGATGGAAGAAATGAAACAGAGGACAAACTTATTGGAAGAAAAGAAACACACACAAAAGCTCACACACACCAAAAAGCAACAGGAACAACCACCACACACACAAAAATGAAACTTGTTTTTGTTTTCAACACTGACTAGTAATTTTTGCTCTTGGGCATTGGAATTGCTCAATATGCATATTTCTTTCCATTGTGGGAGGAGAGGGAATATGTTTACACCACTGAAGAATGTAGCAAGGTGGAGAGAATGTGTAGAAATAATGGAAGACGTGTACCTAAAGATTTCTGCATATGGAACAGTGACTCTGAGTGGTTCTCAGAGTGCTGGAAACTAAGGGAGATGCAAAAGAATATCAAACACAGCCCTACTTTTCCAGGAGCTACAGAGGTTATTATTTGGAAGTTATATAAATATGTTTTTTAAGTATTATGTAACACTTAAGGAAATAAACTGCTTTTAGAAATACACAGAAAAATCTAAACACATGTTGAATATTTTAATATATTAACATATATATTTGTTATGTATTTTAAACTTATCCATTTTAATATAGTAAAATACAATTTACATATCTTTATACATAATAACATTTTGAAATATATTCAAATACATTTTAAAATATGTTTTCAGATACTAGATTATTAGTGGTCATTTTTGAGTGCTAATTATGTAAACTAACTTTACCAGTATGATTCTCAAAACCCTATAAAGTAAGTTTTAAAATTATCCCTATTACAGAGAAACCTGTGGCACAGAGAAGTGAGGAAATGAGTGCAAGGTCATAGAACTTGTAAATGGGAGAGCTGGGATTTTAAGGAGATTTATCACCCTTTAAAAGTGATAGCCCATTTGCAGCAACATGGATGGACCTAGAGATGAGATTATCATAAAAAATGAAGTAACTCAGGCAGAGAAAGACTAATATTATATGGTATCACTTATATCTGGAGTCTAAAAAACTGATACAAATGAACTTATTTACAAAACATAAATAGACTCACAGACATAGAAAACAAACTTACCATAGGGGAAAGGGGGTGGGGGAGACAAATTAGGAGTCTGGGATTAACATATACACACTACCATATGTAAAATAGATAGACAACACGAACCTACTATATAGCACAGGATATGTTCAATATACACAAGATATTTTCAATATCTTGTAATAACCTATAACAGAAAAGAATCTGAAAAAGAATATACATACATATATAATATATACATATATATGTATAATTGAATCACTTTGTTGTACACCTGAAACTAACACATTTAAATTAACTATACTTCAATTTAAAAAATGGTTACAGGGATTTCCCTGGTGGTCCAGTGGTTAAGAATTCGCCTTCCAATTCAGGAGACATGGGTTTGATACCTGGTCAGGGAACCCCATGCCAAGGGGCGACTAAGCCCACACGTCACAACTACTGAGCCTGCATGCCACAACTAGAGAACCCACATGCTGCAACCACAGAGCCCACACGCTCTGGAGCCTGCATGCCACAACTAGAGTGAAGCCCACGCACCGCAACAAAGAGCCTGCGCACCACAACGAATGATCCCACGTGCCGCATCTAAGACCCGACACAGCCAATAAATAAATAAATAAATAAATAAATAAATAAATATTTTTAAAAATAAAAAAAACTTTAAATGGTTATACAATTTTTTTTAATTTTAAAAATCAATTGGTAGAATTCACGAGTTTAAAAAAAAAGTGACAGCAACCCCCTGGATTGCAAAGAAAGACATCCACACTACTCACCAAAAATCAAACAAGGTATCAGCAAAACTAGTTTATAAGACAATCTATAAAATCCAAAGCAATATTTCAGCACACATCATGCTGTTTTGGTACAAGCTGCACAACATGTGTCCCAACAGATGCTCCAAAGATAAGTATACACCTTAGTAAAGAAATGACTATTTTTGGAGGAATAAACCCATGCATGGAAGAGTAGACAATAGAGTCTTTATGACAAATTTGCTTCTTATTCATTTAAGTTAGAATCATAGTCATTTTTGACCTGGAAGACACCTTAGAAGTGGTTGTCAATAATGACTGCTCATTAGAAGAACCTTGGGAACTTTAAAAACTATTAAGATCTGATTACCACTGCAGAGATCATGATTTAATTGGTCTGGGGTCCACTATTTGCAGATGACATGATGCTATATACAAAAAACCCTAAAGACACCGTAAAATATTGTTAGAACTACTAAATGAATTCAGTAATGTCACAGGATACAAAGTCAACATAAAGAAATTCATGGTGTTTCTATACACTAATAATGAACTATCAGAATGAGAAATTAAGAAAACAATCCCATTTACAATTGCATCGAAAAGAATAAAATACCTAGGAATAAATTTAACCAAGGAGGTAAAAGACTTGTGCACTGAAACAAGAGGACCCTGATGAAAGAAACTGAAGAAGACAAAAATAAATGGAAATAAATTTCATATTCATGGTTTGGAAGAATTCATATTGTTAAAATGCCTATACTATGCGAATCAATCTACAAATTCAATGTAATTCCTATCAAAATTTAAAAGGTATATTTCACAGAACTAGAATGAATAATTCTAAAATGTATATGGAACCACAAATGACTTCATACAGCCAAAACAATCTCTAGAAAGAAGAACAAAGTTAGGTATCATACATCCTGATTTTGAACTATACTACAAAGCTATAGTAATCAGAACAGTATGGTATTGGCACAAAACAGACACACAGATCAATGGAACAGAATAGAGAGCGCAGAACTAAGTCCACACATATATGAACAATTTATTTATAACAAAGGAGCAAAGAACATACAATAGAGAAAGAATAGTCTCTTCAATTAAACATGTTAGTAAAACTGGACAGCCACATGCAAAAAATGACACTAGACCACTATCAAACACCATACACCAAAGTTAACTCAAAATAGATCAATGACTTGAATGTAAGACCCAAAACCATAAAATTCCTAAAAGAAAACATAGGCAATAACTTCATTGGTATCAGTCTTAGTGATATTTTATGGATCTGGCTCCACAGGCAAGGGAAACAAAAGCACAAATAAAGAAATGAGGTTACCTCAAACTAAAAAGGTTCTGCACAGTGAAGGATGCCATAATCAAAACAAAAAAGCAACATACTGAATGGGAGAAAATATTTGCAAATCACATATCTGATAAGGGATTAATATCCAAAATATATAAAGAATTTATACAACTCAACAAGAACAACAACAAAAAAAACAACCTGATTTAAAAAATGGGCCAAGGATCTGAATAGATATTTTTCCAAACAAGAACAACAGGCACATGAAAAGATGCTCAACATCACTAATCATCATGGAAATGCAAATCAAAAGCACAATGAGACATCACCTCACACCTGTTAGAATAGCTATTATTGAAAAGACAAGAAATAACAAGTTTTGGAGAGGAGGTAGAGAAAAGGGAACACTTGTACACTGTTAGTGGGACTGTAAATTGGTGCAGCAATTGTGGAAAACAGTGTGGAGATTCTTCAAAAATTAAGAATAGAACTACCATATAATCCATCTATTTCACTCTGAGTATTTATCCAAAGAACACAAAAGCACTAATTTGAAAAGATATATTCACCTGATGCTCACTGCAGCATGATCTACAATAGCCCAGATATGGAAACAACATGTGTCCATCAATGGATGAATGGATAAAGAAGATGTGAGATAGATAGATAGATACCTACCTACATACATACATACATACATACATACATACATACATACTATTCTGCCATAAAAAAGTGAAATCTTGCCATTTGTGACAATACAGAGGGATCCTGAAGGTATTATGCTAAGTGAAATAAGTCAACAGAGAAAGACAAACAATGCATGATTTCACTCACATGTGGAATTTAGAAAAACAAAACAAAACAAAACAAAAACAAACTCGCAGACACAGAGAACAGATTAGTGATTACCAAAGGGGAAGAAAGTTGTGGAGTAGGTGAAGTGGGTGAACAGAGTCAACTGTACGGTGATGGATAGTAACTAGACTTGTGGTGGTGACACTTTGTCGTGTATACAGATGTCAAATTATAATGCTGTACACCTGAAACTTATATAATAAAAAAGGTAATAGCTAGAACTATACACCAGATCCACCAAAGGGCAGACAGTAGAAGCAAGAAGAACTACAATCCTGCAGTCTGTGGAACAAAAACCACAATCACAGAAAGACAAAATGAAAAGGCAGAGGACTATATCCCAGATGAAGGAACAAGACAAAATGCCAAAAAAACAACTAGACGAAGTGGAGAGAGGCAACCTTCCAGAAAAAGAATTCAGAATAATGATAGTGAAGATGATCCAGGACCTCGGAAAAAGAATGGAGGCAAAGATTGAGAAGATGCAAGAAATGTTTAACAAAGACCTAGAAGAATGAAAGAACAAACAAACAGAGATGAACAATACAATAACTGAAATGAAAAATACACCAGAAGGAATCAATAGCAGAATAACTGAGGCAGAAGAATGGATAAGGGACCAGGAAGACAGAATGGTGGAACTCACTGCTGCAGAACAGAATAAAGAAAAAAGAATGAAAAGAAATGAAGATAGCCTAACAGACTTCTGAGACAACATTAAACACACCAACATTCGCATTATAGGGGTCCCAGAAGGAAAAAAGAGAAAGGACCCAAGAAAATATTTGAAGAGATTATAGACAAAAATTTCCCTAACATGGAAAAGGAAATAGCCACCCAAGTCCAGAAAGCTCAGAGAGTCCCATACAGGATAAACCCAAGGAGAAACATGCTGAGACACATAGTAATCAAATCAACAAAAATTAAAGACAAAGAAAAATTATTAAAAGCAACAAGGGAAAAATGACAAATAACATACAAGGAAACTCCCATAAGGTTAACAGCTGATTTCTCAGCAGAAACTCTGCAAGCCAGAAGGGAGTGGCATGATATATTTAAAGTGATGAAAGGGAAGAAGCTACAACCAAGAATACTCTACCCAGCAAGGATCTCATTCAGATTTGACAGAGAAATCAAAAGCTTTACAAACAAGCAAAAGCTAAGTGAATTCAGCGCCACCAAACTAGCTCTACAACAAAAGCTAAAGGAGCTTCTCTAAGTGGGAAACACAAGAGAGAAAAGGACCTACAAAAACAAACCCAAAACAATTAAGAAAATGGTAATAGGAACATACATATTGCTAATTACATTAAATGTGAATGGATGAAATGCTCCAACCAAAAGACATAGACTGGCTGAATGAATGCAAAAACAAGACCCATATATATATATATATATATATATGCTGTCTACAAGAGACCCACTTCAGACCTAGGGACACATACAGACTGAAAGTGAGAGGATGAAAAAAGATATTCCACACAAATAGAAATCAAAAGAAAGCTGGAGTAGCAATACTCATAGCAGATAAAATAGACTTTAAAATAAAGAATGTTATAAGAGACAAGGAAGGACACTACATAATGATCAAGGGATCAATCCAAGAAGAAGATATACCAATTATAAATATATATGCACCCAACATAGGAGCACCTCAATACATAAGGCAACTGCTAACAGCTATAAAAGAGGAAATTGACAGTAACACAGTAATAGTGGGGGACTTTAACACCTCACTTACACCAATGGACAGATCAGCCAGACAGAAAATTAATAAAGAAACACAAGCTTAAAATGACACAATACACCAGATAGATTTAATTGATATCTATAGGACATTCCATCCAAAAACAGCAGATTACACTTTCTTCTCAAGTGCACATGGAACATTCTCCAGGATAGATCACATCTTGGGTCACAAATCAAGCCTCAGTAAATTTAAGAAAACTGAAATGATATCAAGCATCTTTTCCAACCACAATGCTATGAGATTAGAAATCAATTACAGGGGGAAAAAAATAAAGGTAAAAAACACAAACACATGTAGGCTAAATAATATGCTACTAAATAACCAAGAGATCACTGAATAAATCAAAGAAGAAATCAAAGAAGAAATCAAAAAATACCTAGAGACAGCAGAAATTGAGACACAGATGTAGAGAACAAACGTATGGACACCAAAGGGGGAAAGCCACGGGGGGGGGGGTGATGAATTGGGAGGTTGGGATTGACATGTATACACTGATGTGTATAAAACTGATGACTAATAAGAACCTGCTGTATAAAAAAAAATGTGCCTTCTTGATAAAATGTTTAAAAAAAAAAAAACCTACAGACAAATGACAATGAAAACACAACAACCCAAAACCTATGGGATGCAGCAAAAGCAGTTCTAAGAGGGAAGTTTACTGCGATACAATCCTACCTCAAGACACAAGAAAAATCTCAAATAAACAATCTAACCTTACACCTAAAGGAACTAGAGAAAGAAGAAAAAACAAAACCCAAAGTTAGAAAAAAAAGAAATCATAAAGATCAGAGCAGAAATAAATGAAATAGGAACAAAGAAAACAATAGAAAGATCAATAAAACTAAAAGCTGGTTCTTTGAGAAGATAAACAAAATTCATAAACTTTTAGCCAGACTCAACAGGAAAAAGAGGGAGAGGACTCAAATCGGTAAAATTAGAAATGAAAAAGGAGAAGTTACAATGGACACTGCAGAAATACAAAGCATGCTAAGAGACTACTACAAGCAACTCTATGTCAATAATATGGACAACCTGGAAGAAATGGACGAATTATTAGAAAGGTAAAACCTTCCAAGAATGAACCAGGAAGAAATAGAGAATATGAACAGACCAATTGCAAGAAATGAAACTGAAACTGTGATTCAAAACCTTCCAACAAACAAAAGTCCAGGACCAGATGGCTTCACCAGTGAATTCCACCAAACATTTAGAGACGAGCTAACACCCATCCTTCTCAAACTCTTCCAAAAAATTGCAGAGGAAGGAACACTCCCAAACTCATTCTACAAGGCCACCATCACCCTGATACCAAAAACCAGACAAAGATACTACAAAAAAAGAAAATTACAGACCAATATCCCTGATGAATATAAATGCAAAAATCCTCAATAAAATACTAGCAAACAGAAGTCCAACAACATATTAAAAGGATCATACACCATGATCAAGTGGGATTTATCCCAGGGATGCAAGGATTCTTCAATATATGCAAATCAATCAATGTGATAAGCCATATTAACAAACTGAAGAATAAAAACCATATGATCATCTCCATAGATGCAGAAAAAGCTTTTGACAAAATTCAACACTGACTTATGATAAAAAAAACTCTCCAGAAAGTGGGCATAGAGGGAACCTACTTCAGCATAATAAAGGCCATATACGATAAACACACAGCAAACATCATTCTCAATGGTGAAAAACTGAAAGCATTTCCTCTAAGATCAGGAACAAGACAAGGATGTCCACTCTCACCACTATTATCCAACATAGTTTTGGAAGTCCTAGCCACGGCAATCAGAGAAGAAGAAATATAAGGAATACAAATTGGATAAGAAGAAGTAACACTGCCGCTGTTTCCAGATGACATGATATTATATATAGAAAATCCTAAAGATGCCACCAGAAAACTACTAGAGCTAATCAATGAATTTAGTAAAGTTGCAGGATACAAAATTAATGCACAGAAATCTCTTGCATTCCTATACACTAACAACAAAAGATCAGAAAGAGAAATTAAGGAATCAACCCCATTCAACATTGCAACAAAAAGAATAAAATACCTAGGTATAAATCTACCTAAGGAGGTAAAAGACCTGTACTCAGAAAACTATAAGACACTGATGAAAGAAATCAAAAAGATGACAGAAACAGATGGAGAGATATACCATGTTCTTGGATTGGAAGAAACAATATTGTGAAAATGACTATACCACCCAAAGCAATCTACAGATTCAATGCCATCCCTATCAAATTACCAATGGCATTTTTTACAGAACTAGAACAAAAAATCTTAAAATTTGAAGGAGAGGGGGAAGATGGCAAAAGAGTAAGATGCAGAGATCACCTTCCTCCCCACAGATACATCACAAATACATCTACACGTGGAACAACTCCTAGAGAACACCTACTGAACGCTGGCAGAAGACCTCAGACCTCCCAAAAGGCAAGAAACTCCCCCACGTGCCTGGGTAGGGCAAAAGAAAAAAGAATAAACAGAGACAAAAGAATAGGGACGGGACCTGCACCAGTGGGAGGGAGCTGTGAAGGAGGAAAGGTTTCCATACACTAGAAGCCCCTTCGCGGGCGTCGACTGTGGGTGGTGAAGGGGGGAAGCTTCGGAGCCGTGGAGGAGAGCGCAGCCACAGGGGTGCGGAGGGCAAAGCGGAGAGATTCCCGCACAGAGGATCGGTGCGGACCAGCACTTACCAGTCTGAGAGGCTTGTCGGCTCGCCTGCCGGGGCGGGCGGGGCTGGGAGCTGAGGCTTGGGCTTCGGTCGGAGCACAGGGAGAGGACTGGGGCTGGCGGCGTGAACACAGCCTGAAGGGGTTAGTGCGCCACGGCTGGCCGGGAGGGAGTCCGGGAAAAAATCTGGAGCTGCCGAAGAAGCAAGAGACTTTTTCTTACCTCTTTGTTTCCTGGTGCGCGAGGAGAGGGGATTAAGAGCGCTGCTTAAAGGAGCTCCAGAGACGGATGCGAGCCGCGGCTAAAAGCGCGGACCCCAGAGACGGGCGTGGGACGCTGGGGCTGCTGCTGCCGCCGCCAAGAGGCCTGTGTGCGAGCGCAGGTCCACACCACCCCTCCCGGGGAGCCAATGCAGCCCACCACTGCCAGGGTCCCGGGATCCAGGGGCAACTTCCCCGGGAGAACGCACGACGCACCTCAGGCTGGTGCAACGTCACGCCGGCCTCTGACGCCGCAGGCTCGCCCCGCCTCCATACCCCTCCCTCCCCCTGGCCTGCGTGAGCCAGAGCCCCCGAAGCAGCGGCTCCTTTAACCCCGTCTTGTCTGAGAGAAGAACAGACGCCCTCTGGCGACCTACACGCAGAGGTGGGGCCAAATCCAAAACTGAGCCCCAGAAGCTGTGCGAACAAAGAAGAGAAAGGGAAATCTCTCCCAGCAACCTCAGGAGCAGCGGATTAAATCTCCACAATCAACTTCATGTACCCTGCATCTGTGGAATACCTGAATAGACAACGAATCATCCCAAACTGAGGAGGTGGACTTTGAGAGCAAGATTTATTATTTTTTCCCCTTTTCCTCTTTTTGTGAGTGTGTATGTGTATGCTTCTGTGGGAGATTTTGTCTATATAGCTTTGCTTTCACCATTTGTCCTAGGGTTCTATCCGTCCGTTTTGGGGGGTTTTTTTTGGTTTTTTACTTAAAATTTTTTTTTTCTTAATAATTACTTTTTATTTAACAACTTTATTTTATTTTCTCTTACTTTATTTTCTTTTCTTCTATCCTCTTTCTTTCTACTTCTTCTCCCTTTTATTCTGAGCTGTGTGGATGAAAGGCTCTTGGTGCTGCAGCCAGGAGTCAGTGCTGTGCCTCTGAGGTAGGAGAGCCAACTTCAGGACACTGGTCCACAAGAGACCTCCCAGCTCCATGTAATATCAAACGGCAAAAATCTCCCAGAGATCTCCATCTCAACACCAACACCAAGCTTCACTCAACAACCAGCAAGCTACAGTGCTGGACACCCTATGCTAGACAACTAACAAGACAGGAACACAACCCCACTCATTAGCAGAGAGGCTGCCTAAAATCATAATACGTCCACAGACACCCCAAAACACACCACCAGACATGGACCTGCCCACCAGAAATACAAGATCCAGCCTCATCCACCAGAACACAGGCACTAGTCCACCCCTCCACCAGGAAACTTGCACAACCCACTGAACCAAATTCAGCTACTGGGACAGACACCAAAAACAACGAGAACTACGAACCTGCAGCCTGCAAAAAGGAGACCCCCAAACACAGTAAGATAAGCAAAATGAGAAGAAGAAAAATACACAGCAGATGAAGGAGCAAGATAAAAACCCACCAGAACTAACAAATGAAGAGGAAATAGGCAGTCTACCTTGGTAAATTCAGCATAATGATAGTAAAGATGTTCCAAAATCTTGGAAATAGTATAGAGAAAATGCAAGAAACATTTAACAAGGACCTACAAAAACTAAAGAGGAAACAAGCAACAATGAACAACACAATAAATGAAATTAAAAATACTCTAGAAGGGATCACTAGCAGAATAACTGAGGCAGAAGAACGCATAAGTGACCTGGAAGATAAAATAGTGGAAATAACTACTTCAGAGCAGAATAAAGAAAAAAGAATGAAAAGAACTGAGGATAGTCTCAGAGACCTCTGGGACAACATTAAGTGCACCAACATTCGAATTAAAGGAGTTCCAGAAGAAGAAGAGAAAAAGAAAGGGACTAAGAAAATATTTGAAGAGATTATAGTTGAAAACTTCCCTAATATGGGAAAGGAAATAGTTAATCAAGTCCAGGAAGCACAGAGAGTCCCATACAGGATAAATCCAACGAGAAACACGCCAAGACACATATTAATCAAACTGTCAGTAGTTAAATACAAAGAAAACATATTAAAAGCAGCAAGGAAAAACAAAAAATAACACACAAGGGAATCCCCATAAGGTTAACTGCTGATCTTTCAGCAGAAACTCTGCAATCAGAAGGGAGTGGCAGGACATATTTAAAGTGATGAAGGAGAGAAACCTACAACCAAGATTACTCTACCCAGCAAGGATCTTATTCAGATTTGATGGAGAAATTAAAACGTTTACAGACAAGCAAAAGCTGAGAGAGTTCAGCACCACCAAACCAGCTTTACAACAAATGCTAAAGGATCTTCTCTAGGCAAGAAACACAAGACAAGGAAAAGACCTACAATAACAAACCCAAAACAATTAAGAAAATGGGAATAGGAACATACATATTGATAATTACCTTAAATGTAAATGGATTAAATGCTCACACCAAGAAACACAGACTGCCTGAATGTATACAAAAACAAGACCCATATATATGCTGTCTACAAGAGACCCACTTCAGACCTAGAGACACATACAGACTGAAAGTGAGGGGATGGAAAAAGATATTCCATGCAAATGGAAACCAAAAGAAAGCTGGAGTAGCAATTCTCATATTAGACAAAATAGACTTTAAAATAAAGACTATTACAAAGAAGGACACTATATAATGATCAAGGGATCGATCCAAGAAGAAGATATAACAGTTGTAAATATTTATGCACCCAACCTAGGAACACCTCAATACATAAGGCAAATACTAACAGCCATAAAAGGGGAAATCGACAGTACCACATTCAGAGTAGGAGACTTTAACACCCCACTTTCACCAATGGACAGATCATCCAAGATGAAAATAAATAAGGAAACACAAGCTTTAAATGCTATATTAAACAAGATGGACTTAATTGATATTTATAGGACATTCCATCCAAGAACAACAGAATACATATTTTTCTCAAGTGCTCATGGAACATTCTCCAGGATAGATCATATCTTGGGTCACAAATCGAGCCTTGGTAAATTTAAGAAAATTGAAATTGTATCAAGTATCTTTTCTGACCACAATGCTATGAGACTAGACATCAATTACAAGAAAAGATCTGTTAAAAATACAAACACATGGAGGCTAAACAATACACTACTTAATAACGAAGTGATCACTGAAGAAATCAAAGAGGAAATTAAAAAATACCTAGAAACAAATGACAATGGAGAAATGAAGACCCAAAACCTATGGGATGCAGCAAAAGCAGTTCTAAGAGGGAAGTTTATAGCAATACAATCCTACCTTAAGAAACAGGAAACATCTCGAATAAACAACCTAACCTTGCACCTAAAGCAATTAGAGAAAGAACAAAGAAAACCCAAAGTTAGCAGAAGGAAAGAAATCAAAAAGATCAGTTCAGAAATAAATGAAAAAGAAATGAAGGAAACGATAGCAAAGATCAATAAACCTAAAAGCTGATTTTTGAGAAGATAAACAAAATTGATAAACCATTAGCCAGACACATCAAGAAAAAACGAGAGAAGACTCAAATCAATAGAATTAGAAATGAAAAAGGAGAAGTAACAACTGACACTGCAGAAATGCAAAAGATCATGAGAGATTACTACAAGCAACCCTATGCCAATAAAATGGACAACCTGGAAGAAATGGACAAATTCTTAGAAAAGCACAACCTTCCAAGACTGAACCAGGAAGAAATAGAAAATATGAACAGACCAATCACAAGCACTGAAATTGAAACTGCGATAAAAAATCTTCCAACAAACAAAAGCCCAGGACCAGATGGCTTCACAGGCGAATTCTATCAAACATTTAGAGAAGAGCTAACACCTATCCTTCTCAAACTCTTCCAAAATATAGCAGAGGGAGGAAAACTCCCAAATGCATTCTACGAGGCCACCATCACCCTGATACCAAAACCAGACAAGGATGTCACAAAGAAAGAAAACTACAGGCCAATATCACTGATGAACATAGATGCAAAAATCCTCAACAAAATACTAGCAAACAGAATCCAACAGCACATTAAAAGGATCATACACCATGATCAAGTGGGGTTTATTAGAAGAATGCAAGGATTCTTCAATATACGCAAATCAATCAATGTGATACACCATATTAACAAATTGAAGGAGAAAAACCATATGGTCTTCTCAATAGATGCAGAGAAAGCTTTCAACAAAATTCAACACCCATTTATGATAAAAACCCTCCAGAAAGTAGGCATGAAGGGAACTTGCCTCAACAGAATAAAGGCCATATATGACAAACCCACAGTCAACATCGTCCTCAATGGTGAAAAACTGAAAGCACTTCCACTAAGATCAGGAACAAGACAAGGTTGCCCACTCTCACCACTCTTATTCAACTTAGTTTTGGAAGTTTTAGCCACAGCAATCAGAGAAGAAAAGGAAATAAAAGGAATCCAAATTGGAAAAGAAGAAGGAAAGCTGTCACTGTTTGCAGATGACATGATACTATACATAGAGAATCCTGAAGATGCTACCAGAAAACTACTAGAGCTAATCAATGAATTTGGTAAAGTTGCAGGATACAAAATTAATGCACAGAAATCTCTGGCATTCCTATATACTAATGATGAAAAATCTGAAAGTGAAATCAAGGAAACACTCCCATTTACCACTGCAACAAAAAGAATAAAATATCTAGGAATAAACCTACCTAAGGAGACAAAAGACCTGTATGCAGATAATTATAAGACACTGATGAAAGAAATTAAAGATGATACAAATAGATGGAGAGATATTCCATGTTCTTGGATTGGAAGAATGAACATTGTGAAAATGACGCTACTACCCAAAGCAATCTACAGCTTCAATGCAATCCCTATCAAACTACCACTGGCATTTTTCACAGAACTAGAACAAAACATTTCACAACTTGTATGGAAACACAAAAGACCCTGAATAGCCAAAGCAATCTTGAGAACGAAAAACGGAGCTGGAGGAACCAGGCTCCCTGACTTCAGACTATAGTACAAAGCTACAGTAATCAAGACAGTATGGTACTGGCACAAAAACAGAAATATAGATCAATGGAACAGGATAGAAAGCCCAGAGAGAAACCCATGCACATATGGTCACCTTATCTTTGATAAAAGAGGCAGGAATGTACAGTGGAGAAAGGACAGCCCCTTCAATAAGTGGTGCTGGGAAAACTGGACAGATACCTATAAAAGTATGAGATTAGAGCACTCCCTAACACCATACACAAAAATAAACTCAAAATGGATTAAAGACCTAAATGGGGGCCTCCCTGGTGGCGCAGTGGTTGAGAGTCCGCCTGCCGATGCAGGGGATACGGGTTCGTGCCCCGGTCTGGGAGGATCCCATATGCCGCGGAGCGGCTGGGCCCGTGAGCCATGGCCGCTGGGCCTGCGCATCCGGAGCCTGTGCTCCGCAACGGGAGAGGCCACAACAGTGAGAGGCCCGCATACCGCAAAAAGAAAAAAAAAAAAAAAAAAAAAAAAAAGACCTAAATGGAAGGCCAGACACTATCAAACTCTTAGAGGAAAACATAGGCAGAACACTCTATGACAAATCACAGCAAGATCCTTTTGGACCCACCTCCTAGAGAAATGGAAATAAAAACAAAAATCAACAAATGGGACCTAATGAAACTTCAAAGCTTTTGCACAGCAAAGGAAACCATAAACAAGACCAAAAGACAACCCTCAGAATGGGAGAAAATATTTGCAAATGAAGCAACTGACAAAGGATTAATCTCCAAAATTTACAAGTAGCTCATGCAGCTCAATAACAAAAAAACAAACAACCCAATCCAAAAATGGGCAGAAGACCTAAATAGACATTTCTCCAAAGAAGATATACAGATTGCCAAGAAACACATGAAAGAATGCTCAACATCATTAATCATTAGAGAAATGCAAATCAAAACTACAATGAGATATCATCTCACAATGCTCAGAATGGCCATCATCAAAAAATCTACAAACAATAAATGCTGGAGAGGGTGTGGAGAAAAGGGAACACTTGCACTGCTGGTGGGAATGTGAATTGGTACAGCCCCTATGGAGAACAGTATGGAGGGTCCTTGAAAAACTACAAATAGAACTACCATATGACCCAGCAATCCCACTACTGGGCATATACCCTGAGAAAACCATAATTCAAAGAGTCATGTACCAAAATGTTCATTGCAGCTCTATTTACAATAGCCAGGAGATGGAAACAACCTAAGTTCCATCATCGGATGAATGGATAAAGAAGATGTGGCACATATATACAATGGAATACTATTCAGCCATAAAAAGAAATGAAATTGAGTTATTTGCAGTGACATGGATGGACCTAGAGTCTGTCATACAGAGTGAAGTAAGTCAGAAAGAGAAAGACAAATACATATGCTAACGCATATATATGGAATCTAAGTTAAAAAAAATGTCATGAAGAACCTAGGGGTAAGACAGGAATAAAGACACAGACCTACTTGAGAATGGACTTGAGGATATGGGGAAGGGGAAGGGGAGGCTGTGACAAAGTGAGAGAGTGGCATGGACATATATACACTACCAAACGTAATATAGATAGCTAGTGGGAAGCAGCCGCATAGCACAGGGAGATCAACTCGGTGGTTTTTGTTTTTTTTTTTTTTTTTTTTTTTTTGCTGTATGCGGGCCTCTCACTGTTGTGGCCTCTCCCGTTGCAGAGCACAGGCTCCGGACGCACAGGCTCAGCGGCCATGGCTCACGGGCCCAGCCGCTCCACGGCATATGGGATCCTCCCAGACCGGGGCACGAACCCGTATCCCCTGCATCGGCAGGCGGACTCTCAACCACTGCACCACCAGGGAGGCCCCAACTCGGTGGTTTTTGACCACCTAGCGGGGTGGGAAAGAGAGGGTGGGAGGGAGGGAGATGCAAGAGGGAAGAGATATGGGAACATATGTATATGTATAACTGATTCACTTTGTTATAAAGCAGAAACTAACACACCATTGTAAAGTGATTATACTCCAATAAAGATGTAAAAAAAAAAAAATCTTAAAATTTGTGTGGAGGTACAAAAGATCCCAAATAGCCAAAGCAATCATGAGGGGAACAAATGGAGCTGGAGAAATCAGACTTCCTCACTTCAGGCTATACTACAAAGGTACTGTAATCAAGACAATATGGTACTGGCACAAAAATAGATATATAGATCAATGCAACAGGATAGAAGGCCCAGAGATAAACCCACGCACCTATGGTCAACTAATCTATGACAAAGGAGGCAAGGATATACAATGGAGAAAAGACAGTCTCTTCAATAACTGGTGCTGGGAAAACTGGACAGCTACAAGTAAAAGAATGAAATTAGGGCCTCCCTGGTGGCGCAGTGGTTGAGAGTCCGCCTGCCGATGCAGGGGATACGGGTTCGTGCCCCGGTCTGGGAGGATCCCATATGCCGCGGAGCGGCTGGGCCCGTGAGCCATGGCCGCTGAGCCTGTGCGTCCGGAGCCTGTGCTCCGCAACGGGAGAGGCCACAACAGTGAGAGGCCCGCGTACAGCAAAAAAAAAAAAAAAAAAAAAAAAAAAAGAATGAAATTAGAACACTCCCTAACACCATACACAAAAATAAACTCAAAATGGATTAAAGACCTAAATGTAAGACTGGACACTATAAAACTCTTAGAGGAAAACATAGGCAGAACACTCTATGACATAAATCACAGCAAGATCTTTTTTGACCCACCTCCTAGAGAAATGGAAATAAAAACAAAAATAAACAAATGAGACCTAATGAAACTTAAAAGCTTTTGCACAGCAAAGGAAACTATAAACAAGATGAAAAGACAACCCTCAGAATGGGAGAAAATATTTGCAAACAAATCAACAGACAAAGGATTAATCTCCAAAATATATGAACAGCTCATGCAGCTCAATATTAAAAAAACAAACAACCCAATCAAAACATGGGCAGAAGACCTAAATAGACATTTCTCGAAAGAAGAAATACAGATGGCCAAGAGGCACATGAAAATCTGCTCAACATCACTAATTATTAGAGAAATGCAAATCAAAAGTACAATGAGCTATCACATCACACCAGTTAGAATGGGCATCATCAGAAATCTACAAACAACAAATGCTGAAGAGGGTGTGGAGAAAAGGGCATGCTCTTGCACTGTTGGTGGGAATGTAAACTGATACAGTCACTATGGAGAACAGTATGGAGATTCCTTTAAAAAACTAGAAATAGAACTACCATATGACCCAGCAATCCCACTACTGGGCATATACCCAGAGAAAACCATAATTCAAAAAGACCCCAATGTTCATTGCAGCACTATTTACAATAGCCATGTCATGGAAGCAACCTAAATGCCCATCGACAGATGAATGGGTAAAGAAGATGTGGTACATATATACAATGGAATATTACTCGGCCAAAGAAAGGAATGAAGTTGGGTCATTTGTAGAGATGTGGATGGACATAGATACTGTAATACAGAGTGAAGTAAGTCAGAAAGGGAAAAACAAATATCATATATTAGCACATATATGAGGAATCTAGAAAAATGGTACAGATGAACTGGTTTGCAGGGCAGAAATAGAGACACAGATGTAGAGAACAAACATATGGACACTAAGGGGGGAAAGTGGGGTGGGGGGCTGATGGGATGAATTGGGAGATTGGGATCAACATATATACACTAATATGTGTAAAATAGATAACCAATAAGAACCTGCTGCATAGCACAGGGAACTCCACTTTGTTGTACAGTAGAAACTAATGCAACATTGTAAAACAACTATACCTCAGTTTAAAAAAAAGAATAAATGTAAAAAAAAAAGTGGGTATAGAGGGCACATATCTCAACATAATAAAAGCTACTTATGACAAACCCACAGCCAATATAATACTCAACAGTGAAAAGCTGAAAGCCTTCCCACTGAAATCTGGAACAAGCCAAGGATGCCCTCCTTCACCACTTCTATTCAACATAGTATATTCCTAGCCACAGCAGTCAGACAAGAAAAAGAAATAAAAAGTATCCAAGTTGGAAGGGAAGAGGTAAAATTGTCACTATATGTAAATGACATGATACTATATATTGAAAACCCTTATTCTCTTGTATGATTATGACCTGAAGTCTGTGACCTGGGATTTTCTGTAATCTACCTGTTACTCCTCAGGTAGAAAGAGAGAATGTCAGCAGGAAACAGTTACTAAGAAGGACAGTGGTGACCATTTGTTTGTGGTACTCATCCTTCTCAATGATAATTATACATATCTTCTGACCCGCAGAGTGAGACTAGCTGAGGTTTTCAAGGGATCTCAGATTTCTTACCCAATGTGGAGATCCATTCCTCACCCATTTCTTTTGCATTAGTGAATATTTTCCAATGTAGCATTTTGATTACTTTAATGATTTTTTCAATTAATGGACTTTATTTTTAGAGCAGTTTTAGGTTTACAGAAAAACTGAACAGAAAGTACACAGTTACCATATATCCCCCCATCCCAATTTCCCCTATTATTAACATCTTGCATTTCTGTGGTACATGTATTATAATTGATGAGCCACCATTGAAAATTATTATTAACTAAGGTCTATAATTTACACTATAGTTCACTCTTTTTGTTGTATGTCCTGTGGGTATTGACAAATGTATAATGAAGTATATCCACCATTAAAAAAAAAAACCAACTATACACCAAAGACAGTACATTGAGGTCAGATCCTTAAGCAACTGCAGACAAACTGAATTTTCTCTATGATTAGTAGAGTAGCCCATACAAAACGAAAAACTTATCTGAGGTGAATGAAATCCAAAAGGAGATTGACTGAAGATGCAGAAGTTAGGCAATTAAAAGAAGAGGACCCAGATTTAAAATACAGCAGGTAATTTTCCCTTTGCCACATGGAGCCAAAACATTCACCAATCCTAAATGAAGAACAGCTAGAATTAACACCAGACTATGATGTTTGGGGGGCTATATATTAATTGTAGTTGTGTGTGTATGTGTGTGTGTGTAAAATAACTTATTTACATATTTATTTATAAAATCTTAACAAGTGGCACCTTTCAGAGGAAAATTTTCTTCACTTAAAAAAATAACTCAATGGTATATTGAGTTGTTTTGTTTTGCTTTTTTTAATGCATGGACTCAAGTAAGGCCAAGAAGGAGACAACAAACCAAAGAATGAGCTGAAATATTCTGCATAAGACAACAACCCCAAACGCAATAGTACAGAGGCTGGGATTGTTTACAAGATGGAAAAAAGGAGAAAAGAAGACGGGAAAATTGAGAGCAACAAGGATGTTGAAGTCTGAATTGGACAAGATATTTTTAAGAAGAGGGATATTTAATATTCTATTTCAAGATGCTTGTTTGTTGTGCTGTAAACTCTTTCTTCTTTGGTAAAATCTGGCAGTAACTACAAGGTCTTGTCTGGGTAGCCTTTTGTGGAAATCAAAGGAAGAGAATAAATTCCCCCCCAGACTCCACTCAGTATGGAAAGTGGACAAGACATGCAAGACAGTAAAATGACCCGCGTTGAGTGAAGTAATTAAACAAGTCTTCTGGGAATATGTGTATATTGAAGGCATAGAGAAATTGGTCTTCACAAATCGAGGGCTGTGCCAGTCTCACCTAGATTTTACATGATGTGGTGAACCCTGATAACAGCTTGTTCACACATAGGTATGTATGCTTCAGTTAAAGCTTTCTGTAAACTCTATATAGCTTAATTTGTAGCATAGATTCAGACACATTTGATTAAAGTTTTTACTGATTTTATAACTTTCAGATTTCCACCAACTTTTTTCAGTTCTGATAAAGAAAAGTCCCAGAAGGACCCAAATTCTGATGATGAGAGGAAAGAGGCTGTACTTCACTGAGAATGACCCTGAGTAAGGACCATTTCTACTTGGGTATGGCACCAGATTTACGTCATCAGAAATATTTACCAAGTGGAGCCACACGCTGCGACATTTTTATCAAAAATGAAAATGGGTCCCAAGATATCCATTGTCTAGATATCAGCCACCAGGTGGTGTTCTGCAGCACAAAGCTCCATGGTATGGCATGCAGGGCTGGGAGTGCCAGGAAAATATTAACATAGCTTAAATTCTTTGAATATTTAAATACAATAAAAAGAATCTAGCTTATAAACACAGTTTTCTTAATATATTAGCAGAACCATATTGTCTCATGCAATGGAAATCACAGGAATATTCTGGTTTTGTTTTGAGTTCTCTAGACCATAGAGTATGTCTTGATGAGTCTGTTGTTGTCATTGCTGCTCCTGTTACTCCAAAGTTCATAAGAATTTTTATTTTCCCATGTGACCAAAAAATACAGAAAGGCTACTTTGAGAAATAACTTTATGTTATTTCTTCATTTTGAGAAATAACCTCTTTGTGATTTAATAACAAGAACAGCTGAGAGATTAGGAGAGGCAGCTTTCATAATGCCCAGCTCTGCCAGCAGTTCAGTGTAAGACCTTGGGCGAGTCACCACCTGGCTTTCCTTTTCTTCTTCTGTAAAATAAACAACTGGGCTAGGCTTTTTCTGAAGTCCCCTGGAGCTCAAACCTGCTGTCATTTTATGATTCTAAATGCACGATTATCATTGCTCCTGTTCAAGTATTATGGAATAATTATGAAGAACAAACTTAAATAAATGCATAAAAAAGAACTGAAGAGATAAGTGCATTTTAAGCTCCACTGATGAAAGAAGGCCCCGTGAGACATCTATAATCATGAAAGTAGTTTGCTTCTTAGCATCTATTTTGCTACTCCTATTAGGAAAAAAAAACAAACCAGCCCATAACTAACAAAACTGGCCAAAAATTCCTGCTCTATTTTTATCAAGCAGGTGTCTCTAAAGAATGCTAAATAACAAAGACATGAAACTACAAAGAAATCACATGGCATGACCCCTATGCTCATAGCAGCACTATTCACAGTAGCCAAGAAATGGAAACAACCTAAATGTCCATCGACAGAAGAATGGGTAAAGAAGCTGTGGTACATATATAAAATGGAATACTACTCAGCTATAAAAAGAATGAAATAATGCCACTTGCAGCAACATGAATGGAACTAGAGATTATCACACTAAGTGAAGAAAATCAGAAAAAGAAAGACAAATACCGTATCACTTATATGTAGAATCTAAAATATGACACAAATTAACTTAACTATGAAACAGAAACAGACTCACAGACATAGAGAACAGACTTGTGGTTTCCAAGGGGGAGGGGATGGGGGAAGGATGGATTGGGAGTTTGGGATTAGCAGATGCAAACTATTATATATAGAACGGATAAACAACAAGGTACTGTATAGCACAGGGAACTATATTCAATATCCTGTGATGAACGATAATGGAAAAGAATATGAAAAAGAATGTATATGTATAACTGAATCACTTTGCTGTATGGCAGAAATTAACACAACATTGGAAATCAACTAAACTTCAATAAAATAAAATTTTTAAAAAAGCATTCATATGGCATGAACATTGAACTTTAAAACTCCCAGTGTTTTTGGAGATTTTGTAAAGCTTTCTATTCCTGTGGTTTTATCAGCTACCTTATAGTTTATAAACTGCCTTGTTTCAGAATAGAATTGAGGGTACATACCACTCTACATCTAGCCCTAGAAATGGCCTCTGTGTTTGGAAGCAGACTTAACAGGTTCCTCGAGTTCAGACCATTGCCTTATTACAGGAAAGCTATTACAAGATGATGTCATTTCTGGCTTTCAGTTTGTCTAGAAAACTACCTACTTTCTCAGTTTAATACACCACACTCTGCTATCTCTTTTCTTGCCTCTTGGTGTGGCACCTGATCTCAGAACCAAAGCTTTCATCTTAGATCTAGTCAGACACAGAGAAACACTTGGGAGAAGACGCAAACACATAAAGCTTCCAAATGAGAACTTCTCCTTCTGAGGGAAACAAAAGCCTAGTGAGTTCTTGGTAATAGGGAATACGCATGAGCTCACTCTGCTCGAGAGCTATAACTTGAGTAGCACATCTGAGGGCAGGATCCAAGGTTCTAGGCCAGCTCCACCCCAGTCTGCTCTGACCATAACACATTTCTTCCAGACTCTCAGGGTCTTGCTTTTGGCCATTTGGGTGCAATGAAGAAAGATGAGAAGGAAAGCAAGAGACAAGAGAGATGGAAAATTTTTAATATGTCCCTAAAAGCCTCTTTATAGAGATGAGTAATAAAAAGATTGAGGCCAGCAAACATATTCAACCTTTCCACATTTTCTCTAAACTGTTATAAAACTGAGAGTCTTCTAAGGTCAGAGTTAAAGTAGTACAGCCTTGTTTTTGTATTTTAAATGGTTTTTAGTGGAATGCTAAAATAGCCTCAGCACTAGTAAAAGGCATAGTCAAGCCATTTTGATGTGACTCAGGAGGGGATAATAGGACCCACCAAGTAGGGAGGTTAGATCATTTTTTGTGAACTCTCACCCTAATGCCAAGTATGGCTCCATGCAGCTCCTCCACCCACCCACCACGCACATACTTCCCTTCTCCTCCAATCAAGGCATGTTATACTATGAGATCACCTAGTTGATTTTGACCAATCATAATTTATTACTCTCAATTCTTTCAAAACACATCAGTTGAATGCCTACTATGTGTCAGACACTGTTCTAATTACTGGGGATACAGCGATGGACAAAACACAGAACTCTGCCCTCCCAGAACCTATAGTCCAGTGCAGGGAGAAGGAAAAATAAATCAGTAAAGTACACAATAGGTTCGAAGGTGATAAAGAGAGAAAATGAAGCAAGGAAGGGAGTGCAGTATATTCAGGGAAGAGGGGGAAAGCTAGAGAGGGCTGCAATGTCAAATATGGTGGTCAGGGAAGGCCTTGCCTCAAGTGAAATTTGAAAAATGACCTCAAGAGAATGAAGGGCAAGCCATGTGTCTGAGCAAATGTGAAAGTTCTAGATCAGAGGCATGTCCAATGCTTCAAGGAGTACTAGGGATGCCAGTGTGTCTTCAGCAGAATAAGTAAGAGTAAGCAGTAAATCAAAGAGGTAAGAAGGGGTGGGAGACAGGTTTGGCTTTTACTGGGTGAAAGTGGAAATTATTGGGAGATTTTGAACAAAGTCATGACATTATGTGACTTCCATTTTAAGTGCTAGAACAGACTGATCATGAGCAAAAAAGGCAGAAGCAGGGAAACGAGTTACAAGGCTGCTACAACTCTCCAGACAAGAAATTGTGGTAGCTAGGACCAGGGCAATGGGGATGGAAGTGATAGGAAGTAGTTACATTTCTGATGTATTTTTTATTCTAAAGCCAGCAGGATTCTCAGGTGTTTAGATTGAGAACATGGAAGAGAAGAGTTAAGAATTACTCCATGGTATTTGGCATGAGAATCAGAAGGAAGGATTTGCCATAAGTTAAGATGGCATGTTTGTTTGCAGACATGATAAGTTTAAGAAACCTCTTAGGCATCCAGATGGAGAGGTCAAGTAGGCAGGGACAAGTCTAGAGTTCAAGGAGAGAGAGGGTGATAGATGGTATTTAAAGCCATGACACCAGATGTGACTGAGACCAAGAAAAGAAGTCCAAGGACCAGATCCTGGGGAGCTCCTACTTTGAGAGACTGGAAATTAGGAGCAACAAGCCAAAGAGACAGAAAGAGTGGCCAGTTTAGAAGGAGAAAAGCCCGGAGAGCAGAGTATGTTGGGGTGAAGGGAAGTCTCCAGATGAAGGGAGTGATCGACTGGGTCAAGTTTGGCTGACAGGCAGGTCAAATAAAATAAGGGTTGAAAATGGATACTGGGTTTAGCGATTCTGCCAAGTCAGGTCAACGAGGACTGAGTGCTGTTGTAATATGGCCACTAGCCTGAACAAAAGAAATCGATCAAGTTTTTGGCTAAATAAGTAGATCTCAGGGGAAAAACCCTTATCATCTTCAGTGGTCCTTTGTTTCATAAATATTACTTGAGAAGGAGAGAGAGTTTTATTCTCTCTATAATGACAGTCAGACTTAAGAGTATCACTGCTTAGCTCACAATGGCTGGTTTAATTTCATATGAAGTACAGATACTTTTTTGCTTCCTAGACTTTGGAAATCACAGACGATTTTCTTTCTTAATTAAAATTAGACTTCTTTTTCTAAATCATATCTGGAATGCAAAAATGTATATTTCCTTTAACTATTTTGATTTGAGGGATTTTTCCCCCTTGTTTCTCTCCTTCCAGCTAATTCTGAAGGTTTTCTGTCTGTGTGAGCATCTCAGACCACTCCCCTTTCTCATCCCCTTGCAATATCTGATGCCTCTGAATTATCACAATCAATTTGATCTTGAGCATCATAAAATTCTACATATTCCCAGAGCAGCAGATTTGATGTCACTGACAAAATATGATGGATTTGAAGAACAGGCGAGCAAAAGGAAATGCAGACAAGGGCAAAGATACCTAAGAGGAAAAGAGAGAAGAAGCTGGAGGAGGTGGGCTTAACTGACCATGTGCTTCCATTATTTTCCACAGAAACAGGTTAACTCAGAAACTGCAAGATTTAGAAATTCCATGTGGATAAAGTCCAGCCAAACGTATGCATACTAAATAATTGTACACATTTAATAAATAAACACCATGGCAATATCTATGCACCTCAACTAATGATATTGGTCAGCAACTAACGTATTAAAATTCACTCAACCGATTTTGAGAATAACTTCCTATTTGCATAATTTTCCAAACTGATTTGTGTATATAGAAATTGCCTCATTCTGAGCGGTTGGCAGTACAAACCAAAATAGTCCATAGAATCTTCTTGTCATGATATCACAATCCTAACTCTTAAAACACATAAACAGTTGAAGATGTCAAGTAGTTCATAAGTATGTTTCAAAGCTGCAATTTTAACACTTCTCATTTATTCATTATGGTAAATCTCAGAATATAAGCAGCAAATAAAAGTTACCATGTCCTACATTATATTTGATTATTTTGGTGTTCTTGGCACTTTTAAAAGAACTAGGAAAATAAAGGAAAGATATACCCTCCACTTACAATGAAGTAATTACTTTATTAGTCCATTAGTCTTACTAGAACCTAGCAGCTCCAGAAAATGCTTAACTCAACAGTTGTCTTTCTCCTATGATATCCTTTAAAAAAGAGAAAGCAGTGAAGACAAGGAAGAAATATTATACTGCCAGAACTTGCAGAAATACTTTCTGAATGTAAACAAACATTTTCAGGGAAAAAAAGGGGGGGATATCAAATGTTCAAGGAAATAAATGCTGAAAATATTTTTAAATAAGTACTATATGTTTAAAATAACATTTTAGTAGTATATTGTATTCTTTTCCATTGCAGTGAATTTGACACCTTGAAAAGAAATTGAACATCTTTTTGTTTTCTATGTCTTTTTTCTATGTCTTTGGAACTGTTATTTTTATTATCCTGGCAACAATATTTTGCAGAAAGTCATGGAAACATGAATAGGGAACCCACAGCAATATTAGAAATTTCTAAGGAAACAACTGCAATATTAATATGAAGAGGAAATTCAAAATTTGGAAGTAAACTGTAGTAAAATAGTACTTTGAAATAATGCAGTTTTTAAAATGTCATTAACTCTACATTTCCCTCTATATTCTAAATCAATAAAAACACTTCAGAGTGCTTCCATATTGCCATTGCTGATTTTTCTTTATTCTCCCAGAGTATAAGGTTTTTGTTATTTTTGGTAAAAAAAATAAAATAAATAAAGCTACATTAAGATACAGCCTCAAAAGAGGTTGAATTCCTAGTAACTGCAGATGCATGGCACTTACTGCTAATTGGACATGGCTGCTTTTAGCAAATCTGGTAGCTGCTAAAAGCTACTGTTACCGTAGTGCTGATTCACCAACACACTGGGCACACATACACCATCCACCTCTCCTTTACCAAGGCTACACGTCTGCAAAGTCTGCCTACCAAAATGCGGAGCCGACTCCTTTGTTAGAATGCATAGAGACAGAAATCTTAAAGAGCCACCTACAAGGGCACTGCAAGAAAATGAGGACCTCTTAATGCATATTAAATATTCCTATTTAGACATTATTACAGTAAAGTATCTCCCTGTTATAATATGCTGTTTCAAGCCCCATGCCTTGTAGAGTGGGATACAAAAGGGAACGCTATTAGCACTTTCTTAATTACCTTCTCTCTAGTGTGCCGTACTGCCTGGCTGGTAGACTGTAGTTTTGGGAAATATTGTGAACTAAGTTATATCTGTGTCTCATATCATCATTTGTATTTTTGTAGGATGATTGTTATGAGAAGTCTAAAATTACTTTGTTAAAAATTGGACCACATTTACCAGTACCACATAAACCTCCTGGTTTAAATATTAATGCTTTCCATTTTTTTCTAAATTTACAGCTGCAGTACATTCTACCAATTCTACTCTCTAACAATAATTTCATAAAACATTCAAGTTCAGACAAAAATGTCCTATGTGTATCATTGTTCTTATTCATATTCCAAGACTCTTTGTGTCTTACTGTCTGCATTAGACACATTCTAAGCGGGTAAGCTGAGTTATTGGAAGGGAATTATTGAGAGCAAGTGAAGAGAGAAAAATCCAGAAGTAATGACTTGAAAATAATCAAAATGTAACTCTCAAATGGCCAGTATGATTATGGACCAAATACATATAAATATTACACATATCAGCATATGCTTCTTCCTGTTTCATAGCTGGGACCCCATAGATCATGACTCAAAAGAAATTCCAACCCTTTCCCTAAAGAAGTTAATATCATCCATTTCAGGCAAACTTGCCCAAGGTCATATGGCGAAGTCAGGATCAGCCAAAAACTGAGCCCATTAATGTTGACACATAGCAGATTACCGTGCTTCCTTAAATACTTAACTTACCTACTGGACACTGTTTTAAGTGTCTGAAGACTGGTGATGAGACCGTTTATACTACATAGATTGCAGTGCATCAAGATTGCCTCTTTCTGTTGCTTTTCACATATCAATAGAATCATTTATTTTTCTCCACTTGGGTTATTTTTCCAGGTTTCTCCTCAAATGCATCTTGGACTCCGGAAACAAATCTTGGGTTCCATCCTGCCTAGAGGCAGGATGAACAATCTGAACCCTGACTTTTGATTTCCAGTTGAGAGAATGTGATTTAAAAAAAAAAAAAAGTCATAAAATTAGACCTGATTTCTGAACAAAGCTGACCTGCTTAGCAATGACTTCGCAAATCCCATATCTCCTCATTTGTTGCCAAAATAAAACACCTGTCAGAGAAGGTCTGGTTTTAGGGTTAGCGTTCCAAAGGAAGGGGCTTCTACTTCAAGGAGGTAACAGGGTTGTCTCTTACTCTGAAGGAAAAGCACTTTGGAAAGCTTGGTAAAATTGTAGCTGCTTATGAAAAATTTTTTCAGTGGAAACCCAGAAAATGTTCTTCATCGGAGACATCTTTCTGCTGGTTCTAAAGGAAAACTACAAAATACCCCTTTTAAAATACCTGGGGGCTTCCCTGGTGGCTCAGTGGTTGAGAGTCCGCCTGGCGATGCAGGGGACACGGGTTCATGCCCCAGTCTGGGAAGATCCCACATGCCGTGGAGCGGCTGGGCCCGTGAGCCATGGCCACTGAGCCTGCATGTCCGGAGCCTGTGCTCCGCCACGGGAGAGGCCACAACAGTGAGAGGCCCGCGTACCGCAAAAAAAAAAAAAAAAAAAAAAATACCTGGAAGTAGGGCAAGGCCACCCAGAAGATTGAAGGCTCTACGCTTGTCAGTGTTGTTGGGGAACATTGACCCAAATCTGGGAGGGAGATGAAGAGAAGTAACCTATAGCACCTCCTCCTTGCCCCCTGTCCCATTACTTTTCTCAATTAAAAGAAATTTTTTTACCACTTCTTATCAGTTGTGATAGCTAAAATCAAAAATATAGATAATAACAAATGTTGGTCAGGATGTGGAGAAATTGGAACCCTCATACAGTAAGAATGTAAAATTCTGCAACCATTTGGCAGTTCCTCAAAATGCTAAGCATAGAGTTACCGTATGACTCAGCGACTCCATTCTTAGGTATATACCCAGGAGAATCAAAAACATATGTCCACACAAAATACTTGTATACAAACATTCATAGCAGCATTATTTACAATAGCCAGAAAGTGGAAACCCTAATTTCCATCAACTGATGAGGGGAAAAACAAAATGTACTATATCCATAGAATGGAATATTATTTGGCAATAAAAAGAATGAAGTACTGATACATGCTACACTATGAATGACCCTTGAAAACATTATGCTAAGTGAAATAAGATACAAAAGACCAGATATTGTATTGTTTCATTTATATAAAATGCCCGGAATGGGACTCCATAGAGACATAAGGAATTGAGAATGTTCTAAAATTAGATTGGTAATAGTTGCATAATACATTGAATATACTAAAAACTCCTGGGCTTCCCTGGTGGCACAGTGGTTAAGAATCCACCTGCCAGTGCAGGGGACATGGGTTCAAGCCCTGGTCCAGGAAGATCCCACATGCCGCAGAGCAACTAAGCCCGTGCGCCACAACTACTGAGCCTGCGCTCTAGAGCCCGTGAGCCATAACTACTGAGCCCCTGTGCCACAACTACTGAAGCCCGCAGGCCTGGGCCCCATGCTCCGCAACAAGAGAAGCCACCACAATGAGAAGCCCGTGCACTGCAACGAAGAGTAGCTCCCGCTCGCCGCAACTAGAGAAAGCCTGCGCGCAGAAGTGAAGACCCAACACAGCCAAAAATAAAATAAATAAAATAAATTTTTTAAAAGAAATAAGTAAATAAAAATAAATTAAAACTCCTGAACTGTATACACTTTAAATAGGTGAGTTTTATTTATGTGGAATATATCTCAATAAAGCTGTGGAAAAGTTTTTAAAACACTATCACATACATTATCACATTGGCTCTTCATACTCGTCTTCAAAAACGATGATTGTAAAGACCAGATGAGATAATATATATACAACAAAACACAGAAAAGAAAAACAGCAACTACTTTTAAAATTAAAAGTCTGTAGTCGTGAATAGTAATCTGGGTTCTATTTCTGGGCTCAGAAATATTTCTGTAGTAAAAGAAACAATGTACTAGGGGTTTGCCTCCTGCAGCACATCTGCATCGTCAATGATTCAGGCATTAAAGGCTCTTGCAGTCACCCAGAATATACTTGTGATGCACTCATTGACTCTTTTGATACAGCCAGAGTCTAAGAGCTTTCGGGGTACAGAATGTTCCATCCACCACTCTTTCCATTTATGCACTACTAAGTGACTAAAAGGAAAGGGGATTTTAGACCTTTGGTTAGTCCACATTTTAAAACTACTCAGTAAAAAAGAAAAACCTATTTTTTTGCAGATGACAACAACACTGATGCCTGAGATAATATGAAGAAGATAGAACAACCAAGGATTCACAGCCAATGCTAGAGAAACAGTAGCAAAATCTTACAAGCACTTCCTCCATAACAGCCATAGATCTAGCAGGTTACATATATTAACTCATTTAAACACCACAACAACCAGTTATTAACTATAGTTCACACATGAGAATGTGAGGCTCTGAGTAGCTTGCCCAGTGTCACCCAGCTCACAAGTGGCAGAGACTGGATTGGCACCAAACGCTCTGACTCCAGAATCTGTATCCTTGACCTAATCTACCGGCTCCTCATCTAAATCCAAGTTTGATATAGAAAAGAGCTGCCACACATTATGTTTTCTCTAATAATATTTTTAATCAAAGTAAAACTTAAAATCAAATGCATATAATCACCCAAATTTGTATCTTTCATCACCTTGAGTCTTCCTCAACCAGATTCATTTATATTTCATATAGCACTTCAGTTTAACCACCATATCAAATGTAATCTGGTCATGTTATCTGGTAGCTAGAGGACTTTTTGATGAAAAAATAAACCTGAGATAGTAAAAAGTTTACCTTTGTATTAAAATACATAGCGTTTGTTATAAAACACAAAAATAATCATGTACCATTTAATAAAATTATTGGAACCCCTTATAGCTATTACAGGGATAATTTTAAACAATCATCCTCTTTGTGGCCTCTGTCTAAAATAATACAAACCTCACAAACTTAAAAAGACAAAAAATAAATCAATCAAATATTGGGGCTACATACTTCTCAAGAGAAAAAAAAGAGGAAGAGGTACTCATTGTTCTCTTTTCATTGAGATGATATATTTTTGTTGAACTGAATCATGTTTTCCTGGAGTAATAAAGAAGTAGCCAATTGCTCATCAGTAACAAGAGTGATTGATCTACTTGTATTTTGAGATCCACAAGTTTGATTAACTTCAGCACTTCCACTGTTTGAAAAAGAAAGCACAGGCAAGTGGCATTCAAGTTGTAATTTGCTCATGATTATCCTAATGGGATATGTCTAAAAAGAAGCAAACTACATAGACAGAAATGTTCAGAAAACAATGAAAAGCCTAAATCAGGAAATAGGAGTCACTGACTGAGAATTACTTGATTATTCAGTGAGTTTAGGAAGATGCTAACAGAGAGTCCAGAGAATCCAGAAGGAAATAAACCACCTTCATTTTAATTATGCACACTACAGGTTACCAAAGTTTGACCTAAAAAAATACAAAGTCATTTTATTTGAGAATCATCTTGGTTTATGCAATTCTTACAACTGTACAGAGATGAAAAAGTGTGGTTTAATACTTTCCTACCAGTAACACACTTTTTAAAGGTATAAACATACTGCAAGTACATAGTAATATTAGAGACAAAAAAAACTAGCTTATTTATGTTCCCTTAAAATCAGCTGAAAAATGAATGACTTCTCCTTGTCCACTCTTGGTGGGATTACAAAATGGTGCAACTGCTATGAAAAACAGTATGGCAATTCATCAAAAAACTAAAAATAGAATTACCATATGATCCAACAATCCCACTCTACGTATACATCCAAAGGAAATGAAAGCAGGGTCTCACAGAGATATTTGCATACCCATATCCATAGCTGCATTCCCCACAAGAGCCAAGAGGTAGAAGCAACCCAAATGTCCATAGACAGATGAATGGTGCATTCATGTAGCACTCAAATATTATCTTATCTCCTTTTTGTATTCCCAATCAGTCTGTGAAATCTGAAAGAAAGAAATAAGGACTTATATTTCTTTGTGTCTATAATGCCCAGCACATTCATGCATTCACTCAAAAATATTGATTGAATGTCTATATACTTGGCCCTATTCTAGGTGTAATGACCATCAATGTACAACATACACACCTTCACTAAATACATGACTGGTGAACTTGATTATAATGATTCTATTAAACTGAATTCAATTCACACAGTAGCAAACATTTAACTGGCCATGTTGTATGGCAGGAACTGTTCTAAGCATCATTATTATTATCTCCAGTTTGTAAATGAAAAAACTGAGGCACAGAGAAGTTAAGCAATTTGCCCAGATTACACAGTTAAGAACTGGCAGGGACAAGATATGACTCTCAGCAGGCTCATTCCAGAGTCAGTGCTTTTAACCACCCTGCTCTATCTGCTCAGCATGAATACTCTGCTACGTTTAAGGGAAATGATATTAATAATACCCCGCATTTACCCTGTATGAGCTCACGGGTGAGCAGGGTAGAGAGAGAGCTATAATACGAAATTATAAGTGCTGTAACAGAGAGATAAGCGTAGGAGCACAGAAGACGATTCAATGAAGTTTATTCTAAAAATATGCAGGCTTTATAGTGAGAAACACTTAAGGTAAGCTTTGATAAAGTCACCAGGAGGAAAAGGAGGAAGAAGAGAAAAAGAAGCAGGAAGAAAAAGGGAAGAGGAGGAGGAGATGATTCTGATAATGGAAAGATTGCCATCAGGGCACAGAGGAGAGAAAATTGACATTGCTGGGGATTGCTAGGGAACGGCAGTGAACGACAGACCCTCCTCTCATGCCCCTGTCAGAAACGGAACAGTTTCCTCCCAATAAAGGGACCTGGCTAGCTGGAGGCAGACACAGCTACAGCAGCAGCCCCATTTCTGCTGACAGCAGCCTCTAGAGATGTCACAGGTGGTCAAAACAAGTAGAGTAGAGGAAAGCCTTACCCATCAGTGGACTTAGCCACATTCACCCACCTGAAGAGCCGAACGTCAGCCTCGACATTTTCAAAATAAAGCCTAGAGCTTAAGGAGAAGAGGTAGAAACACTAAGCAAATGACTAAAGGGAAATTTTCAGAGTGAACCAAATTCTGAGTGGTTGGGCATCAGATTTTTTTTTAAAACCTGTTAACTCAGCCATAGACATGCACAGGCCAGAAACAAGTTCTGATGATACTTGGCTTTGTTTTAAAAACAGAGAAAGAAAAAAATTATCAAAAATTAACTAAGGAAGCTCTAAGAAATGTGAAGAATGTTCCTGGAGAATAAGAAGGAAGTTCAAGACAGAGGTGAAGGCCGAGATGAGAGCCTTTAGAGGTGAGGAAACATTTTGTCAGCTCCGGGACAGCACAGGAGATTAAGGGCCTGGGAAGCAGCCTATCTTCAGAGAATATCTTCTCTTCTATCTTCAGAGAATATTTGTTTCAACAAATATAGGGGAACCTAGTGATAATATAGCCATAAATCTCAACTGACCTGTTAGATCTGCAGTGACGGAACCAGCAAAGACAGTGCCCAGGTCCAGATCTTAAGGAGTGCAGTGCATTCCACACAGTAGCTTCTCAATAAGTATGTGTGAGTGGATAATGGAGAAAATGGGATAGAAGGAGGGATGAAGGCAAAGAAGGAGAAAGGGAGGGAAGAGAGGACCATGTTGTGGATGGTTGTGGGTAGACTGCTAACAGATGAAACCAAAAGATAAGGAGGAAAGAATTTCTGCCAGAAGAAACTGAAATATGATGCCTGTAAAGACAGAAGTTCAAAATCAAGTCAGAGCATGAACAACAAGGCGAAATAAACTATTTAATCTATGGCATGGTCATATTTTGGAAATTAGATCAAAGAGGTTTGGGGTTATAGCCTGTATGGACTTATCATTTGAGAGTAAAGGAAAGTGCTTTAGCAAAAAACAAATCCTTGAGGTATATCACACACACAGGACACAGCGAAGATTTTTATAATCCTGACAACAGCTGTTTTTCACTTTGTTTGACAGTATGCAATCAAAACTGGACTTGGAATCCCTTCACGTTCATGAGAAGAAAGAAAGAAAAACCATTTACCCAGAAGATAAATAGAGGGTATCCGAGCTAGTAAAATTACCCTAGAAAAAGAGCCACACCATGGTTTTAGACCTTTATCTTGAGAATAAAGTTTTATTGGCCTCAACAGTATGATTACAAGATATAACAACATCAACAGCCACTATGCTTATGTAACACTTACATGCCAAGGACTTTGCTAAATGCTTTTCATGCCTTATCTCATTTAGCCCTCATGACAATATGAAGTAGGTACAAGCATTATAATCTTTATTTAAAAGGTTAAAAATCTAACAATTACCAAGATTGAGAAACTAGACCCCAAATCACCTAGTGGTCAAGCCAGGACAGTGAAGCCAAAACTCAGTGAAGCCTCATCTTATGAATAAGATAAAACATGAAATACTAGAAGGGATTCATGATAGAGAAATCTCTACCAACAGCCTATATTCCATGATTTGAAAATGGTGGGAAGTGTCCTGCTGCCTTAAGACACTAGGAAATACCTGCTGAGTGCTGAAAGCAGCACTAATATTCTAACCTAACAGAGGCAGGAGGTAAACCAGGTTTCAACACTGCCCCAGTACCTTCTTTAATGTAATGTCCCAGTACCTTCTTTAGCCACCACCAACTCCCAAGTCAATATGAAGCTAATAAAGTCATTTCATCTTAATCAAGTTCAATTCAAATTAATCCCAATTTGACCACAGACACCGAATTTCAGCTTATGCCCATAGAAACGATTTTATAAATGATACATATATAAAATAGAACCAACCCATAAGAGATAAAAGTCCTCCAAATATAAGAACTCATGGACCCATTCTAGTTTATAAGATTGCTTTTATGGAATACATGAAATTGGAGAACTGTTACTTGGACATTATTTTTAAAAAACAAATTCTGATAGATATGTTATTCAAAACAATTGATTCTCACATCCACTATGATGGCTACTATCCAAAAAAAAAAAAAACAGAAAATATCAAGTGTTGGTGAGGAACTGGAACTCTTAGTCACTGTTGGTGGGATTGTAAAATGATGCAACTGCTATAGAAAACAGTATGGCAATTCCTCAAAAAATAGAATTACTATATGATCCTCAAAAAAAGAATTATTATATGATCTAGCAATCCCACTTCTGGGTACATATCCAAAATAATTGAAAGCAGGGTCTCAAAGAGATATTTGCACACCAATGTTCATAGCAGCATTATTCACAATAGCCAAGACGTAGAAGCAACCTAAGTATCCTTTCACAGGTGAAGGAATAAACAAAATGTATTATAGTATATTCATACAATGGAATATTGTGTGACCTTAAAAAAGAAGGAGGGCTTCCCTGGTGGCGCAGTGGTTGGGAGTCCGCCTGCCGATGCGGGGGACACGGGTTCGTGCCCCGATCCCGGAGGATCCCACATGCCGCGGAGCGGCTGGGCCCGCGAGCCATGGCCGCGGAGCCTGTGTGTCCGGAGCCTGTGCTCCGCAGCGGGAGAGGCCACGGCAGTGAGAGGCCCGCGTACAGCAAAAAAAAAAAAAAAAAAAAGAAGGAAATTCTGTCACATGCCACAACACAGATGGACCTTGAGGGCATTATGCTAAGTGAAATAAGCCAATCATAAACTTTAAAAACTGTGTGATTCTACTTATATGACGTGTCCGAAGGAGTCAAATTCATAGAAATAGAGAGTAGAATGGTGGTTGCCAGGAGCTGAGTAGAGGGGGAAATGGTGAGTTGTTTAATGGCTATAGAGTTTCAGTTTTGTGAGATGAAACAGTTCTGGAGATGTGCTGCACAACAACATAAACACACTTAAAACAAGCAAACTGTACACTTAAAAATGGTTAAGGTGGGGCTTCCCTGGTGGTGCAGTGGTTGAGAATCCGCCTGCTAATGCAGGGGACACGGGTTCGAGCACTGGTCTGGGAGATCCCACATGCCGCGGAGCAACTAGGCCCGTGAGCCACGACTACTGAGCCTGCGCGTCTGGAGCCTGTGCTCCGCAACAGGAGGCCGTGATAGTGAGAGTCCCGCGCACCGCGATGAAGAGTGGCCCCCGCTTGCCACAACTAGAGAAAGCCCTCGCACAGAAAAGAAGACGCAACACAGAAAAAATAAATTAATTAATTAATAAAAAAAAAACTCCTACCCCCCCCCCAAAAAAATGGTTAAGGTGGTAAAAACACACATACTCATTACAATAAGGTAATACTTCCATACTATTTGGAGTGTTTTCTTGCAACATTAAATAATACATCTAAAATATGGATTGCTTAAAAAATAAAAAAGGAATAAATTATGAAAAAACAATTGAAAGACTGTATGTAGAGGAGAAAATAAATCTGTTTTGTGCTTATTAAGAAGACAAAACTAGACAGAAGATTCAAGGAGATACGTTAAAGCTTTATTCAGTAAAAGGCTTTATAAAACAGAGCTGGTCAATAGAATGTGTTTTGTTAGGTGGTGAGTTTTGGGCCACTGATTCATTCAAGCAAAGGAAGACCTGTGTCTATCAGTGTTGCTATAGGGGCTTTTGCACTGACTGGAAAATTTTCCTCTGTTAATTCTAAGGTCTTTCTAGTCCAAATCCCATGATTCTATGTCAAAAGAATCCAAGTAAACAAAGGGACAGTTGGAGGCTTTGATCATCCAGGAAAATTATTCACAAACCAAACCGAAAAGATTGATAGATTTGATTATATAAAAAGAATTCTCTATAGCCACACCAAAACAAAGAACAACAACAAAAAAACCCACAATCATAAAATAAAATTAAAAGGCCAACAATGAAATGTGAAATAAAATTTGCATCGTTTAGTACAAATAGGCTGGTAATTTTATTAGATAAAAAAGTTTTACATATCATAAACAATAACCAAAATAATAAAAAACCACAATAACAAAAGACTCAAAAAATATTGACAGGCAATTGCAGAAGAAGAAGAAATACCCATAGACAATAAACAAATGTTAATATTTGCAGCTTTTTCCTTATAATTCCTTATAAAGAGTTCCAGTTCCTCACCAACACTTGATATTTTCTGGTTTTTTTTTTTTTTTTTTTGTATAGTAGCCATCATAGTGGATGTGAGAATCAATTGTTTTGAGCAACATATCTCTCAGAATTTGTTTTTTTAAAATAATGTCCAAGTAATAATGTCCAAGTAGTATATAGACATTAAAAATAGTAAGAGAGTTCTTTGCTTGCTAATATGGAAAAATCTTCAAGATATTTTGTTAAGTGAAAAAAGCAAGGGGCAAAACAATATGTACAGTGTGCTTCTGTTTAAAATAAGGACACACATGCATGCACACACACACACACACACACACACAAATGTGTTTACTTCCATGTGCCTTTCCTTATATGTGCATAATTATTTTAGGGAGGCTACTTGAGAAAATGCTAGAGTGGTTGCTTCCTGAGAGAGTTACTGATGGATGTCTGGGAAGCAGGTATTGGAGGTACTCATCCTGTATAATATTTTGTTTCTTTAACATTTGAACCACATATACTTATTCAAGGGATAAATAAAATATTTGTTAATTTTTGTACTTCTTGCAAATCAAAAAATATGCACTGAAATGAGAATTTTTTTTCTTTTGTTTTGTCTAGTAAATAAAAAGAGTAGGAAGAATAATAACCTAGAGGCATCTAGTGTCCAGGAAAATAAGCCCTCTTGTTGACTGCTAGCATTAATGTAACTTGAGACTATCTTTCTGGAGAATAATTGACAATATAAATCAAGGAACTTAAAATGTGCATATCCTGAGGTTTGGCCAAGATGGTGAGTAGGAAGACCCTGAGCTCACCTCCTCCCACAGACACAATAAAATTACAACTACTTATAGAGCAACTATCTAGGGGAATGACATGAAGACTAGAAGAAAAGATTTTCTACAACTAAAGATTTAAGAAGGACCCACAATGAATTAGTAGGAGGGGCAGAGACGCAGTATAGTCAAGACCCACATCTCCAGGTATGCAGCTCACAAAGGTGAGGATGATTACAATTGCAGAGGTTTGTCCCAAGAAGCAAGGAGTTAGAGCCACACACTGGGCTCCCCAGCCCACAGGTCCTGCACTGGGAAGACAAGTCCCTGGAATGACTGACTTTGAAGCCAGTGAGGCTTGAATACAAGAGAACGAGGGGACTGTAGGAAACAGAGACTCTGCTCTGAAAGGGCACACAATCCATATCCCAGTACAGAGGCAGTAATTTGAAAGAAACCTGAATCAGACCCACCTGCCAATCTTAGAGAATATCCAGAGAGGCAGGAGGCAACTGGGACTCCCCCTGGGGACATAGAAGCTGAAGGCAGCAATTTTGGGGAGCTCATTCTACCACGAGGACACCTGTGCTGACAAGCACTATACTGGAGTCTTCCCTCTACCCTATTAGCACTGGGGGCTTACCCACCCATCAGCAAGCCAACACCAGTCTTGGGGCCCCAATCCCCACAGCCAGGCATGCCTGGATTCAATCCTGCCTACCACCAGGCCACCAAAATCCTAGGATTCCCAAGGCCATGCAACCAGTCATGCTGGGACTCAGCCTCACCCATCAGCAGGCCAGCAGCCACCATATGAGGCAGGGCCTGGCAACCAACCAGTGCACCCACAGCAGTCAGCCCAACCACAACAGAAGGACCCATGCAGCCCACAGAGGGGACACCCCTAGAGCGTATAGCTCTGGCAACTATAGGGACATGAGCTTCTGGAACCCATAGGGCACCTGCTACGTAAGACCATTTCTATGAAATCAGGAATTGTAACTGACCTACATAATACAGAGAAATAGACACAGAGAATTAGGGTAAATGAAGAGATAGAGGAATATGTCCTAAACAAAGGAATGAGACAAAAACCCAGAGAAGAATTAAGTAAAGTGGAGATAAGCAATTTATCCAATAAATAATTCAAGATAATAATCATAAAGATGCTCAACAAACTCAGGAGAAGAATGGATGAACTCAATGAGAAGTTTAACAAAGAGTTAGAAAATGCAAAGAAGAAACAAACAGAGCTGAAGAATACAATAACAGAAATTTAAAAATACACAAAAAGAAATCAACAGTAAATTAGATGATACAAAGAACAGATCAAGAAATTGAAAGACAGAGTAGTGGAAATCACCCAAGCTGAACAGAAAAAGGAAAAAAGAATTTTAAAAAATTAAAATAGTTTAAGAGACTTATGGGACATCATCAGGCATACTAACATTCACATTAAGGGGGTCCCAGAGGAAAAGAGAGAAAGGAACAAAGACCTTATTGGAAGAAATAATAACTGCAAAGTTCACTAACCTGTGAAAGGAAACAGACATCAAGTTCAGGAAGCTCAGAGAGTCCCAAACAAGATGAACCCAAAGAGGAACACATCAAGACACATTCTAATTAAAATGGCAAAAATTAAATATAAAGAGAGAATCTTAAAAGCAGCAAGGGAAAAGTAACTAATTATATTCAAGGCAACTCCCACAAGACTGTCAGCTGGTTTTTCAGCAAACTTTGCAGGTCAGAAGGGAGAGGCACAATATATTTAAAGTGATGAAAAAAAAAAAAAACCTACAGCCAAAATACTCTACCCAGCAAGGCTATCATTCAGATTTGAAAGAGGAATAAAGAGTTTACAAACAAGGAAAAGCTAAGAGTTCAGCACCACTAAGCTAGCTTTACAAGAAATGTTAAAGGGACTTCTCTAAGCGGAAAAGAAAAGAACACAACTAGAATTAGGAAAATTATGAAAGGAAAATATTCATTGGTCAAGGCAAACATACACTGAAGGTAGTGGATTAACCACTTATAAAGCTAGTAGGAAGGTTAAAAGACAAAAGTAGTAAAACCACCTATAGCCACAATAAGTAGTTAAGGGATACACAAAACAAAAAGATGCAAATATGATGGCAAAAACGTTAAATATGTGGGAGGAGGAGGAAAAATGCAGGGTTGTTAGAATGTGTTCCAACTTAAGAGATCATCAAATTTTTTTAAATCTATATGTAACTATAAATATATCTATATCTACATATTTTGTTATATATGAACCTCATGGAAACCACAAACCTATAATAGACACACTCACAAAAAAAGAGACAGGGAGTCAAACATAACACTAAAAATAATCATCAAATCACAAGGGAAGAGAGCAAAAGAAGAAAGGAACACAGAAGAACTACAAAAACAATGAGAAAACAATCAACAAAATGGTAATAAGTACATACCTACCAATAATTACTTTAAGTGTAAATGGACTGAATGTTCCAATCAAAAGACATAGAGTAGCTGAATGGATACAAAAATAAGACTCATATATATTCTGCATACAAGAGACTCACTTCAGACCTAGATACAGAAACAGACTGAAAGTGAGGGAGTGGAAAAAGTTATTCCACACAAATGGACACACAAAAAAAGCCAGGGTAGCAATACTTATATCAGACAAAATAGATTTTTTTAAAAACTGTAAAAAGGGACAAAGAAAGACAGTACATAATGATATAGGGATCAATCCAACAAGAAGATATAACAATTATAAATGTATATGCACCCAACATAGAAGCACCTAAACACATAAAGCAAATACTAACAAACATAAAGGTAGAAATTGATAACACATAGTAACACCCCAGTTACATCAATGGACAGATCATCCAGACAGAAAGTCAATAAGGAAACACTAGCCTGAAATGACACATTAGACCAGATGTACTTAATAGATATATAGAGAGAGATCATTCTATCCAGAAGTAGCAGAATACATACTGTTTTCAAGGGAATATTCTCCAGGATAAGTCACATGCAATGCCACAAAACGAATAAAATTTTTTGGCCGTGCCACCCGGCATGCATGATCTTAGTTCCCCAACCAGGGATCGAACCCGTGCCCCCTGCAGTGGAAGTGTGGAGTCTTAACCACTGGACCACCAGGGAAGTTCCAAAACAAACAAATTTTTAAGAAGCTTGAAATCATATCAAGCATCATTTCCAACTACAAAGATTTAAGACTAGAAATCAACTACAAGAAAAAATGCAAAAACCCCACAAACACATGGAAGCTAAACAACCAATGGGTCACTGAAGAAATACCATAAATGTCTTTTAATAAGAATTTTAATTATGTAAATTATGTACTTCCATACAATGGAGCATTAGGCAGCAAAAAAATCATGATCAAGAAGAATGATTTTTGACATGGTAAAGTATGGAAGTAGGGGTGGGGTACTAAACAGTATGTGCAAATAAGCTATCTTTTTTAAGTTATATGCACATAAAAATTCAGAAAGTAAATGCAGCTCAGTTTTTTTCCAGGTTTATTGAGACATAATTGACATATCACATCTTATAAGTTCACTGTATACAACATGATGGTTTTATACATGTATGTATAGCTAAGTTTTAATTGTTTCCATTTACCAGGTATCTTTAAATGGTGGGGAAATGGGCAGTTTTTTCATGTTTTTGAAGTTCTCTACATTAAATTCAGCTCAATTATTAGCAACATGGGCTGTGAAACCAGACTTCCCAAGATTCAGATGCCTACGATGTTACTTGTGATGAGACTTTGTGCAGGTTCCATAACCTCTCTGTGCCTCAATTTCCTGTCTGTAAAATGGGGATAATAATAGTTACCACAGCAAAAGGTTATTGTGGGTTCAATGAGCTAATAGAAGTGAACTGCTTAGCATAGTACCTGGAATATAGTAAATATTTAATATTGTTGTTTCTAGTTTTAGAATTAGGGGGGAAATCTTTCAAAAACTCAAGTTTATGATGTATTATACATTTCAACTTTCACTTTATTACATGTTGCTTTTATATATATATATATATATATATATATATATATATATAAGATTTGAGGGACAGTGAATTTAAAAATAATCAGAAAATTCTTGGAATGGAATGGACTACTATTAATTTGGCCTTCCAAATTTAAAAAGGTTAAAGAGCTTTTCTATTATTCATATCCTTAGACAAAATCATACTCACAAACAAATCAATAAAAACCACCTCCCCACTGAGGTGGTATTATCTCCTAGGAGAAGGCCGTCTTGTTTTGACACCTGATTGTAGATTCACAAGCAAGTTATATTTTTCTACTAAACTGGTGGAAGAGCAGGCTCAACAAAAAAATGCTCTAGGGATGCTCTGTGAGTGCTCAGAAGCAGCACAAAACTTTTACCAGCCTGTGGGAGGCTGGTGATCAGGACGATCCTACTTAAATGAAAAATCTGTTGCTAGGATTCCAATGCTTCAAAAATCTGTGGGACACCAGGGGACTGATGAAGTAGGCTTGGCAAAAAAAATTGGAGACCATAAGCATCACAACAATGCATTATGCTAAGAAACCTAGTCCAGAACTCTGAAAAAAAACCCTGTAGATGTTAGATTGGTTCTATTAGCTATCAGCTATCCCAAAAATAACAGTCGTGGAAGATAGGATTCTCCTCTAATGAAAGAATGGGCAAAGGCTATCATTTGTCTGCTCACTGTCTGCTTTATAAACGTTTTTATTTTAGCCAATTATTGTTATATCATCCAAAGGTCCATTGGGACCTAGACTTCATTTCAGTTTATACTTATTTTCATTTTTTGGAACTCAGCTTTGTCCCTAAACAGACAGCAGCAAGCTGCCAAAAAGTGCAGCAAAAAGCCCTGAACCTTCTCACCCAGGTTGTGAGGCCCCCTCCCCAGGCAGGGCAAGAGTGATGAACTGCTTCAGACACCAGGGAAGCATCAAGCTGCAGGTGGGACTTGGTCAGCTAGAAGCCAAGCAGTTCCTCTCAAGTTCTCATAAATTAACCTTGTTATAGCAGCTGAGGTGGTCACAACTTGGCATTTGAAGCCACTGGCACAGTCTCCAAAGACAGCTCAGGGGAAAATGCCCTTCAGTGATCCTTGGAGTGATAGCTCCAATCTGGACCACAGAGAAGATGGAACTTGACTTTGGATTATGCCGACTTCTTTTTCTGCATCTTTCTTGTACACGATCAACACTCTCATCCTCTCACAAGCAGTCAGGTCTCTTGCATGGCCAACTGGCTGTCCAAAGAAGCCTAGGAAAATCCTTCATTATTTAAACACCAGTTTGCCTTTTTTAAAGTACCCCTATGCTCCAAAATAACTTCTCAATTCTACAACAAATTAAAATTCTCATTTCTGCACTGATATGAGCTGAGGTGTTATAAGAAAAGCAATCTAATTGAAGAGCTTCATACTAAGTTGGAAACTAAGGGAACTGTCTCACAGTTTCAAAATGAAAGAGATAACCCAACTATCCCAAATGAATATGTAATCAATAGAACGTGTGGAGGAAAATAATTGAGTAAAGTGGAGGCATCCACGGGAGGACAGAAGTATCGTGAGTCCAAGAAAACCAGGGTGAACAACCTGGCCCATCCCTTTGTGGAGACAGCTACACATGATATGAGTGTTCTAGAATCTAACACAAGTATGGAAGAAATCCTAACACCTGGGGAAGCAAAACTCGTCATTTCATTGCTTTTTTTCTTACCTACTCAGTTCCTTTTTGATTTTCTTAATTAATTGACCATATAATGTACAGTTGTTAAGGAAAAGGATTCTGGAACTCACTGGAGGGGTCTTCTGTCTGTGTGTGTGTATGTGTGTGTGTGTGTGTTAATACCTGCTTTATAACAAAGTGAATCAGCTATACATATATCCCCATATCTCCTCGCCCTTGCATTTCCCTCCCACCCTCCCTGAACTGCCCCTATAGGTGGTAACAATGCACCGAGCTGATCTCCCTGTGCTATGTGGCTGCATCCCACTATCTATTTATTGTACATTTGGCAGTATATATATGTCAATGCCACTCTCTCACTTCGTCCTAGCTTACTCTTCCCCCTCCTCGTGTCCTCAAGTCCATTCTCTACTTCTCATCTTTATTCCTGTCCTGCCCCTAGGTTCTTCAGACGCTTTTTTTTTCTTTTTTAGACTCCATATATATGTGTTAGCATAAGGTATTTCTCTTTCTCTTTGTGACTTACTTCACTCTGTATGACAGACTCTAGGTAATCCACCTCATTACAAATAACTCAATTGCATTTCTTTCTATGGCTGAGTAATATTTGATTGTATATATGTGCCACATCTTCTTTATCATTCATCTGTTGATGGACACCTAGGTTGCTTCCATGTCCTAGCTATTGTAAATAGAGCTTCAATGAACATTGTGGTACATGATTCTTTTTGAATTATGGTTTTCTCTGGGTATATATGCCCAGTAGTGGGATTGCTGGGTCATATGGTAGTTCGATTTTTAGTTTTTTAAGGAAGCTCCATACTGTTCTCCATAGTGGCTGTATCAATTTACATTCCCACCAACAGCGCAAGAGAGTTCCCTTTCCTCCACACCCTCTCCAGCATTTATTGTTTTTAGATTTTTTGATGATGCCCATTCTGACCAGTGTCAGGTGACACCTCATTCTAGTTTTGATTGGCATTTCTCTAATGATTGGTAATGTTGAGCATCCTTTCATGTGTTTCTTGGCAATCTGTATCTTCTTTGGAGAAATGTCTATTTAGGTCTTCTGCTCATTTTTGGATTTGGTTGTTTGTTTTTCTTGATATTGAGCTGCATGAGCTGCTTGTAAATTTTGGAGATTAATCCTTTGTCAGTTACTTCATTTGCAAATATTTTCTCCCATTCTGGGGGTGTCTCTTCTTCTTGTTTATGGTTTCCTTTGCTGTGCAAAAGCTTTGAAGTTTCATTAGGTCCCATTTGTTTATTTTTGCTTTTATTTTCATTTCTCTAGGAGGTGAGTCAAAAAGGATCTTGCTGTGATGTATGCCATAGAGTGTTCTGCCTATGTTTTCCTCTAAGAGTTTTACAGTGTTTGGCCTTACATTTAGGTCTTTAATCCATTTTGAGTTTATTTTTGTGTATGGTGTTAGGGAGCGTTCTAATTTCATTCTTTTACATGTAGCTGTCCAGTTTTCCCAGCACTACTTATTGAAGATGCTGTCTTTTCTCCATTGTATATTCTTGCCTCCTTTATCAAAAATAAGGTGACCATATGTGCCTAGGTTTACCTCTGGGCTTTCTATCCTGTTCCATTGATCTATGTTTCTGTTTTTGTGCCAGTACCATACTGTCTTGATTACTGTAGCTTTGTAGTATTGCCTGAAGTCAGGGATTCCTCCAGCTCCATTTTTCTTTCTCAAGATTGCTTTAGCTATTCGGGGTCTTTTGTGTTTCACAAATTGTGAAATTTTTTGTTCTAGTTCTGTGAAAAATGCCATTGAGAGTTTGATAGGGATTGCATTGAATCTGTAGATTGCTTTGGGTAGTATAGTCATTTTCACAATGCTGATTCTTCCAATCCAAGAACATGGTATACCTCTCCATCTGTTTATATCATCTGTAATTTCTTTCATCAGTGTCTTATAGTTTTCTGCATACATGTCTTTTATCTCCTTAGGTAGGTTCATTCCTAGGTATTTTATTCTTTTTGTTGCAATGCTAAATGGGAGTGTTTCCTTAATTTCTCTTTCAGATTTTCATCCTAGTGTATAGGAATGCAAGAGATTTCTGTGCATTAATTTTGTATCCTGCTACTTTACAAAATTCACTGATTAGATCTAGTACCTTTCTGGTGGCATCTTTAGGATTCTATATGTATACTATCATGTCATCTGCAAACAGTGACATCTTTACTTCTTTTCCGGATTTGGATTCCTTTTATTTCTTTTTCTTCTCTGATTGCTGTGGATAAAACTTCCAAAAGTATGTTGAATAATAGTGGTTAGAGTGGGAAACCTTGTCTTGTTCCTGATGTTAGAGGAAATGCTTTCAGTTTTTCACCATTGAGAACAATGTTGATTGTGGGTTTGTCATATATGGTCTTTGTTATTTTGAGGTTAGTTCCTTCTATGCCTACTTTCTTGAGGGTTTTTATCATACATGGGTGTTGAATTTTGTCAAAAGATTTTTCTGCATCTATTGAGATGATCATAAGTTTTTCTCCTTCAATTTGTTTATATGGCTTATCACATTGATTGATTTGCATATATTGAAGAATCCTTGCATCCCTGGGATAAATCCCACTTGATCATGGTGTATGATCCTTTTAATGTGCTGTTGGATTCTGTTTGCTAGTATTTTGTTGAGGATTTTTGCATCTATGCTCATCAGTGATATTGGCCTGTAGTTTTCGTTCTTTGTGACAACTTTGCCTGGTTTTGGTATCAGGGTGATGGCCTCATAGAATGTGGTTGGGAGTGTTCCTCCCTCTGCTATATTTTGGAAGAGTTTGAGAAGGATAGGTGTTAGCTCTTCTCTAAATGTTTGATAGAATTCACCTGTGAAGCCATCTGGTCCTGGGCTTTTGTTTGTTGGAAGATTTTTAATCACAGTCTCAGTTTCAGTGCTTGTCATTGGTATGTTTATATTTCTTCCTGGTTCAGTCTCAGAAGGTTGTGCTTTTCTAAGAATTTGTCCATTTCTTCCAGGTTGTCCATTTTATTGCCATATAGTTGCTAGTAGTAATCTCTCATGATCCTTTGCATTTCTGCAGTGTCAGTTGTTACTTCTCCTTTTTCATTTCTAATTCAATTGATTTGAGTCTTCTCCCTTTTTTTCTTGATGAGTCTGGCTAATGTTTTATCAATTTTGTTTATCTTCTCAAAGAACAAGATTTTAGTTTTATTGATCTTTGCTATTGTTTTCTTCATTTCATTTTCATTTATTTCTGATCTGATTTTATGATTTCTTTCCTTCTGCTAACTTTAGGGGTTTTTTTGTTCTTCTTTCTCTAATTGCTTTAGGTGTAAGGTTAGATTGAGATTAAGGTTTATTTGAGATTTTTCTTGTTTCTTGAGGTAGGATTGTATTGCTATAAACTTCCCTCTTAGAACTTCTTTTGCTGCATCCCATAGGTTTTGAGTCACCGTGTTTTCATTGTCATTTGTTTCTAGGTATTTTTTGATTTCCTCTTTGATTTCTTCAGTGATCTCTTCGTTATTTAGTAGTGTATTGTTTAGCCTCCATGTGTTTTTATTTTTTACAAATTTTTCCCTGTAATTGATATCTAGTCTCATAGCATTGTGGTCAGAAAAGATACTTGATATGTTTTCAATTTTCCTAAATTTACCAAGGCTTGATTTGTGACCCACAATATGATCTATCCTGGAGAATGTTCCATGAACACTTGAGAAGAAAGTGTATTCTGTTGTTTTTGGTTGGGATGTCATATAAATATAAATTAAGTCCATCTTGCTTAAGGTAACATATAAAGCTTGTGTTTCCTTATTTATTTTCATTTTGGATGATCAGTCCATTGGTGAAAGTGGGGTGTTAAAGTCCCCTACTATTATTGTGTTACTGTCGATTTCCCCTTTTATGGTTGTTCGCATTTGCCTTATGTATTGAGGTGGTCCTATGTTGAGTGCATAAATATTTACACTTGTTATATCTTCTTCTTGGATTGATCCCTTGATCATTATGTAGTGTCCTTCTTTGTCTCTTGTAATAGTCTTTATTTTAAAGTCCATTTTGCCTGATATGGGAATTGCTACTCCAGCTTTCTTTTGATTTCCATTTGTATGGAATATCTTTTTCCATCCCCTCAATTTCAGTCTGTAGGTGTCCCTAGGTCTGAAGTGGGTCTCTTGTAGACAGCATGTATATGGGTCTTGTTATTGTATCCATTCAGCCAGTCTATGTCTTTTGGGTGGAGCATTTAATCCATTTACATTTAAGGTAGTTATCGATATGTATGTTCTTATTACCATTTTCTTAATTGTTTTGGGTTTGTTATTGTAGGTCTTTTCTTTCTCTTGTGTTTCCTGCCTAGAGAAGTTCCTTTAGCCTTTGTTGTAAAGCTGGTTTGGTGGTGCTGAATTCTCTTAGCTTTTGATTGTCTGTAAAGATTTTAATTTCGCCGTCGAATCTGAATGAGATCCTTGATGGGTAGAGTAATGTTGGTTGAAGGTTTTCCCCTTCATCACTTTAAATATGTCCTGCCACTGCCTTCCCCTTGCAGATTTTCTGCTGAAATATCAGCTGTTAACCTGATAGGGATTCCCTTGTATGTTATTTGTTGCTTTTCCCTTGCTGCTTTCAGTATTTTTTCTTTGTATTTAATTTTTCATAGTTTGATTAACATGTTTCTCCTTGGATTTATCCTGTATGGGACTCTCTGTGCTTCATGGACTTGATTGACTATTACCTTTCCCATATTAGGGAAGTTTTCAACTATAATCTCTTCAAATATTTTCTCAGTCTCTCTCTTTTTCTCTTCTTCTTCTGGGACCCTTATAATTCAAATGTTGGTGCATTTAATGTTGTCCCAGAGGTCTCTGAGACTGTCCTCAATTCTTCTCATTCTTTTATATTTACTCTGCTCTGTGGTAGTTGTTTCCACTATTTTGTCTTCCAGGTCATTTATCCATTCCTCTGCCTCAGTTATTCTGCTATTTATTCCTTTTAGAGAATTTTTAATTTCATTTATTTTGTTCTTTATCATTGTTCTTTTGTGCTTTAGTTCTTCTAGGTCCTTGTTAATTGTTTATTGTATTTTCTCCATTCTATTTCCAAGATTGTGGATCATCTTTACTATCATTACTCTGAATTATTTTTCAGGTAGACTGCCTGTTTTCCCTTCATTTGTTTGGTCTGGTGGGTTTTTACTTTGCTCTTCATCTGCTGTTTATTTCTCTGTCTTCTCATTTTGCTTAACTTACTGTGTTTGGGGTCTCCTTTTTGCAGGCTGCAAGTTCGTAGTTCCCATTGTTTTGGGTGTTTGCCCCCAGTGGGTAAGGTTGGTGTGTGGGTTTCTTAGGCTTCCTGGTGGTGGGGACTCGTTCCTGTGTTCTGCTGGATGAGGCTGGATCTTGTCTTTCTGGTGGGTAGAACTGCATCTGGCAGTGTGCTTTGGGGTGTCTGTGAAGTTATTATGATTTTAGGCAGCCTCTCTGCTAATGGGTGTGGCTGTGTACCTGTTTTGCTTGTTGTTTGACCTAGGGTGTCCAGCACTGTAGCTTGCTGGTCGTTAAGTGGAGCTGGGTCTTAGCATTGAAATGGAGATCTCTGGAAGAGCTTTTGCCATTTGATATTGCATGGAGCTGGGAGGTCTCTGGTGGACCAAAGTCCTGAACTCAGCTCTCCCACCTCAGAGGTACAGGCCTGACACCCAGGTGGAGGACAAAGGCCCTGTCAGCCACACAGCTCAGAAGAGAAGGGAGAAAAAAAAAGAAAGAAAGAAAGAGAGAGAGAGAGAGAGAGAGAGAGAGAAAAGAAAGAGAGAGAGAAAGAAAGAAAAAAGAAAGAAAAGAAAGTTATTAAAATAAAAAATTGGGGGCTTCCCTGGTGGCGCAGTGGTTGAGAATATGCCTGCTAATGCAGGGGACATGGGTTCGAGGCCTGGTCTGGGAAGATCCCACATGCCGCGGAGCGACTGGGCCCGTGAGCCACAACTACTGAGCCTGCGCGTCTGGAGCCTGTGCTCCGCAACAACAGAGGCTGCGATAGTGAGAGGCCCGCGCACTGCAATGAAGAGTGGCCCCCGCTTGCCACAATTAGAGAAAGTCCTTGCACAGAAACGAAGACCCAACACAGCCAAAAATAAATAAATAAATTTATTTTAAAAAAAAAATTGGGCTCCCCTGGTGGTGCAGTGGTTAAGAATCCACCTGCCAATGCAGGAGACTTGGGTTTGAGACCTGGTCTGGGAAGATCCCACATGTCACAGAGCAACTAAGCTCATGCACCACAACTACTGAGCCTGCACTCTAGAGCCTATGAGCCACAACTACTGAGCCCACATGCCACAACTACTGAAGTCCACGTGCCTAGAGCCCGTGCTCTGCAACAAGAGAAGCCACTGCAATGAGAAGCCTGTGCACCACATGAAGAGTAGCCCCCGCTCACCACAACTAGAGAAAGTCCACGTGCAGCAACAAAGACCCAATGCAGCCAAAAATGAATTAAAAAATAAATAAATTTATTTAAAAGTAATAATAAGTAAATAAAAATTATTAAAAATTAAAAAATCTTAAGTAATAAAAAGAAGAAAAAAATAAAAAGAAAGGAAGAAGAGAGCAATCAAACCAGAAAACAAATCCACCAATGAGAACAGGTGCTAAAAACTATACTTTAAAAACAAAAACAAAAAAAATGGACAGACAGAACTCTAGGTCAAATGGTAAAAGCAAAGCTATACAGACAAAATCACACAAAGAAGCATACACAAACACATTCACAGAAAGAGAAAAAGGAAAAAAAAATTTTTTAAAAAAAAGGAAGAGAGCAACCAAATCAATAAACAAATCTACCAATGATAATAAACTCTAAATACTAAACTAAGATAAACATAAAACCAGAAACAAATTAGATGCAGAAAGCAAACACCAAGTCTACATTTTCTCCCAAAGTCCACCACCTCAACTTTGTGATGATATGTTTTCTATTCAGGTATTCCACAGATGCAGGGTACATCAAGTTGATGGTGGAGATTTAATCCGCTGCTCCTGAGGTTGCTGGGAGAAATTTCCCTTTCTCGTCTTTGTTCTCACAGCTCCTGGGGTTCAGCTTTGGATTTGGCCCCACATCTGCGTGTAGGTCACCTGAGGGCATCTGTTCTTCACTCAGACAGGATGGGGTTAAAGGAGCAGTTGATTAGGGGGCTCTGGCTCACTCAGGCCGGGGGTAGGGAGGGGTATGGAATGCGGGGTGAGCCTGCGGTGGCAGAGGCCAGTGTGACATTGCACCAGCCTGAGGCGCGCCCTGTGTTCTCCCGGGGAAGTTGTTACTGGATCACAGGACCCTGGCAGTGGCAGGCTGCACAGGCTCCCCGGAGGGGAGGTGTGGACAGTGACATGTGCTTGCACACAGGCTTCTTGGCGGCTGCAGCAGCAGCCTTAGCATCTCATGCCCGTCTCCGGGGTCCGCACTAATAGCCGCGGCTTGCGCCCATCTCTGGAGCTTGTTTAGGCCGTGCTCTGAATCCCCTCTCCTTGCACACCCTGAAACAATGGTCTCTTGCCTCTTAGGCAGTTCCAGACTTCTTCCCGGACTCACTCCCAGCTAGCTGTGGTGCACTAGCCCCCTTCAGGCTGTGTTCACGCTGCCAACCCCAGTCCTCTCCCTGGGATCTGACCTCCGAAGCCTGAGCCTCAGCTCCCAGCCCCCGCCCACCCCGAAGAGTGAGCAGACAAGCCTCTCGGGCTGGTGAGTGCTGGTCGGCACCAATCCTCTGTGCGGGAATCTCTCCGCTTTCCCCTCCGCACCCCTGTTGCTGCGCTCTCCTCCGTGGCTCTGAAGCTTCCCCCCTCCGCCACCCACAGTCTCCGCCCGTGAAGGGGCTTCAAGTGTGTGGAAACCGTTCCTCCTTCACGGATCCCTCCCACTGGTGCAGGTCCCGTCCCTATTCTTTTGTCTCTGTTTATTCTTTTTTCTTTTGCCCTACCCAGGTACGTGGGGAGTTTCTTGCCTTTGGGGAAGTCTGACGTCTTCTGCCAGCGTTCAGTAGGTGTTCTGTAGGAGTTGTTCCACATGTAGATGTATTTTTTGATGTATTTGTGGGGAGGAAGGTGATCTCCATGTCTTACTCCTCCACCATCTTGAAGGTCTCTCCCACTGGAGACCTTAAACTCCCATTCTGCCATTTCCTAAATGTAAAGTATTTTCAACTATAAAATAGGGATAATTAGAACCTCATTAAGATCATTGTGAGAGTTAAATCTCATTTATGTGAAGTGTGCCTGACACATAAATGTGCCTAATAAGTGGTAGGTGATGAAGTGTAGGATGAGGATGACAATGATGACAATAATTAAGGTTATAGGACAGCCCTTATGTGTGCTCCCAGGTGCTGGAAAGGGTGCATATTGCTCATCACAAGTAGCATACAATCAAGCAGAAGAGATCAACATGCTGCTGATTAGTTATATGGTGATGGTGCTATATATTTGATCTGAGTTCAAGGTTCAGGATAGTGTGGTGACCAATAACATGGGTTCTTGTGTTGGACTCCTGGGTCCACATCCTGGCTCTACTACCAACTATGTGATCTTGGACAAATTATTTAGGCCCTTAGTGCTTCAATTCTCTCAACTGTAAAATGGGGATATGAATAGAACCTCTTATCTTTGGGTTATTGTGAAGATTAAAAGAATCAGTATGTGTAAAGTACCTGGAACACTGAACAGTATATAGTATGCTCCAGAAGTGAATGTCATCTGTTATTGTTATCTGGGCTTTTCACAGGTCCAGAGGAGATGAGAACTCCAAGATGAAGGAACAAGAGAATGAAGGGTGATGGTCATGGGAGGAAGAAGGATTGGAGTACAGGACGTGTAGCCAGGCAACCCTGGGAGATGGCGCTGTAGAGGCTAGACTCAGAGCAGAGGTCAAAAGCTCTTAGCTCTTCTCTTGTCCAAAGGCAACCATCCCTTTCAATCTCAATATCATGGCTCATACGATCCGTCATGGTCAGAGTAGCCACAGTCTGCAAAATTGGATCTGATACCTTGTAAAAAGACCCTTTCCCCCAAAATATGTCCCCTACCAACCTCTATGAAAACCCCAAAGTCTTTTTCATCATTGGGGTTAAGTTTCTGGTTTAAGGCACTATATGCAAAAAATTCTCTTTAAATGCAACAGGCGAACTAAAAACATAACCAAATTGAACTAACACTCACTAGCGTAAAAGCATGAGATATATACATCCCATATAATTATACACACACCAGAAAAATCAGGGGAACCCTATTTACCCATAAGAAAATCCTGAAAGTGAAAAATCCTTTTATTTTCATCAGAGAGTTAGGCACAGTTTCTGGCTCATAACCAGAATAACTTCAATTAGCAAATACAAATAAGTTCTTAATTCTTTGGAATTATATTGGCAAGGTTATGAAACCATTTTTTACCTTTGTGACAAAAGGGATCACATATAGTATGTGACAACAAGATATCAGCTACTTTTTAAATTTAGGTTAATGATTCATATATATTTTACAATGTAAATTAACTGCCTGATGAACTTGACTGGCTATTTATAGTGGCAATTTTATAATAAAAATAAAAATGTTACCCTAGAAAAAGAAAAGAAGTATAGCTTTCTAAAACTCTAAAAAGTTACCATTTATAACTTGGAGAAACTTGCATTTTTAGATTTTATCTTTCTAAAAAAGAATTATGAAAAAGCTTTCAGAATTATCAGCAGCCCAGTTAATAATAGTGATCAAACATATGGGTAGAGCAGGCTATTCTCTCTTGTTGCTCAAAATTCCATGTATCCTGTCTGTTTCTTGTCTTCTGGTTCACAGTGGGCCCATTTCACTAGGACTGGTGATTCTTTTTCTGATGAATGGGAAAACAGCATTTTCTACTGCTGTAGATGCCTGCTGCAGTCTATCAATGCATAACTGTAGATTTAACCTCTATCCTGTTCTTTCGGTTGCATAATGAAAGTGGTAATATAGACACCTTATGTTATCTCTCTGATGAAGGAAGAAGGCAGATGATAAAGGTTATTAAAAACCAAAGACCCCCCTAGTGTTCATTGCACCACTATTTACAATAGCCAGGACATGGAAGCAACCGAAATGTCCAACAACAGAGGAATGGATAAAGAAGATGTGGTAGATATATACAATGGAATATTACTCAGCCATAAAAAAGAAATAAATAATGCCACTTGCAGCAACATGAATGGACCTAGAGATTGTCATACTGAAGGCAAATATCACATGATATCACATATGTGGAATCTAAAAAGAAGGGTACAAATGAACTTATTTACAAAACAGAAATAGAGTCACAGATGCAGAAAACAAACTGATGGTTACCAGGGGGGAAAAAGGGTGGGGGGGATAAATGGGAGATTGGGATTGACATATACACACTACTACATATAAAATAGATAACTAATAAGGACCTACTGTATAGCACAGGGAACTCTACTCAATACTCTGTGATGACCTATATGGGAAAAGAATCTAAAAAAGAGTGGATATATTTATATGTATAACTGATTCACTTTGCTGTATGGCAGAAAGTAACACAACATTTTAAATCAACTATACTCCAATAAAAATTTTTAAAACAACAACAATAAAACAAAACCAAAGACCCTGCAACTCAATCTCACTGTGATCAATGGCTAGTATCCCATGAAGTCTGGCTAAAATATAATCAGTATTCCATCATGGGTAAGCCATGGCTGAAGCACTGGATTGGCATAAACTCCCAGAGAGTTTATAGAAGCCTTATACAAAGATTGATATCGGGTGCAACACTGACTCCAAGATGCAGAGACCTGGCGACATCTCAAACCCCCTCTGGTGTAACTCTGGGCTAGGCCTCCACATGGACACTGCCAGCAGCTGCTGTTTCCATGCTGCCCTAGGTGCCAGCCAAGCCCAATCCTTCCAAGGATTTAAATTTTTTTTAATGTAAAAACCACATCTGCACCCCCGTTTCTGTCTGCTAATCAATTTCCCTCGAAGAGAGAAAGAAGGTACAAAGAACAAGTGTGCCCCTCGCTCATGGGTGACATGCCGGCACCCTTCTAGAGAAAAGAGGCAGGTAAAAATGTCTTTTATTATTAGTTTTATATAAAGATCCTTCTATCTGCAGTTTGGCTAGACAGAGAAAATTGAATCTATTTAATTTAATGACTTATTAAAAATTGTGTAAAAGTGGTCTCAGAGATAAAAGGAAAAATTAGGATGAACATTTCACCAGGGAAGGCCAGTAGGAATGTCTTCAGCACTGCACTTTATGCTTGTAACCTTCGTATCATTACATGCCCATGAAACACAGGGATCCTGGCTTCTCTTGGTGAGGTCAAGTTATTCAATATGAGCTATTACTTCCTTATCATCTACCAGACTGAACTCCAAATTGGAAGTGATTAATTGTGGAGACATTTATTTGTTAATGATTCATGCAGTAAGTCCAAATCTAGATCAAAAAAAGGAGAGATATCTCAAAAAGGAGGTACTGATGAAGTCAAATGATGCAGATGAGACAGGTACCAGCTACAGGACCTGAAGAAGCCAGGACTTGAGCTCCTCTGAGAAGGAGCAGACCTTGAGGACAGATCAGCTGTGGATAATGAAAGGCTGGACCAGAACAAAAGAAGATGGTCAGAGAGCAGGACCCAGGAATGGGCCACAACAGGCCAACAGGACAAGGCAGGGAGTTCCCGTCAAGAGTGATGGGCAGGCAGAGTTTGAGATAGGAAACAGGGAAGCAGGCAGGGTGCAAGGTAGAGCCAGCAGATGGTCAGCATCCGGGGCCATAGGCAGCAGAACAAGAAGCTCCGGCAGGGTTGGGGACCAGGATGACTGACCCTGGCCCTAAGAAAAAGAACAGGGAGAAGGCAGGAGCCCAGTGTCTGGGTCCTCAAAAATTCAGACTGGTGTGCATAAAAATTGGACCAGAGGGAGAAGCAGAGGGTCAAGAAGGGATTCACTACTAGGTCTAGGGTGCAATTCAGAGCAGTGGCAGCAACAAGACTAATGTGATGTTGAGCCACAGACTACTTTCAGCCTTGCCACTGATAACTCAGGAACCTTGGGCAAGTTATTTAACCTCTCTGAGCTTCAGTTTCCCCATCTGTAAATAGGCTAATAGGACCTATCTCATAGGCTTGCTGAGAGATGTAAATAAGAATGTGTACAAGCCATTTCAGCACGGTGTCTAGCACATGGTAGGCTTAACAAGTTTACTACTTTCCTTACCCTACTACTCCTTTCACTTCATTTCTACTAAACTCTAAGTTTCTTAAAGATGGGTCCAAGCCTTATTATTTCCCCCAGTTCCTGCCATATAATGCTGGGGACACATAGGCTGCATATGCTCCCTGGGAAATTGACTGACAGTGAGTGAAAAACAAAAGGATGGGACAGTGGTTGTGGAATATAAAAGTGTTGTCTGTCATGGCAGAGCTGATAAGATCTCACCTTGGTTGCTGGAAATCAAATAAACAAACACTTTCATCTAAATGCACTTTTATTTTTTTATAAAGAGATATATATTTTTTAATACTTATTTATTTAGTTAGTTAGTTATTTGACTGCGCCAGGTCTTAGTTGCGGCATGCATGCAGGATCTAGTTCCCTGACCAGGGATTGAATCCAGGCCCACTGGATTGAGAGCGTAGAGTCTTAACAACTGGACCACAAGGGAAGTCCCTCATCTACGTGCATTTTTAGTATCACCTTTTCTGAAACAAACCCTGTATTTTACTGTATTAGTACAGTATTAAACCCTGTATTACTACTGGGTTTATATGGCTCAAACTCTATTGATGTTCATTAAAATCCAGTAGAACTACAGAGTAGGGAAGCACTTTTGCTGTCTTCCTCTGCGTGGTTTTGGAGGCAGGGTTAGACTGCCACAGAGCACCAAAGCCATTTCTTGGTGGCCAATGGGGTTGGGGAGGGGTGGGGAAAGAGATTAAAACATTGGGGGTGTGAGTGGATATGTCCCTTGTCTTGATTATGGTGATGGTTTCATGGGTAACACATATGTCAAAACATCAAGTTGCACACTCTAAATAGACATAGTTATTGTGTCAATAATACCTCAATAAAGCTGTCAAAAATTTAAAGGTTGGAAGTCATTGAACAGTCAGATATCACAAATGACTTTTAAAAATTATTCAAGGTTTTGAATCAGGACAAAATATCGAACAACTACTCAGTGTTTTCAGTTGATGAATATCTTTCTGGTAAATACATTTAAACAATTTTCAACATTCAGTTGAACTCTCCATTTATAGGAGATTTTTTTCTAATAACCATAATAATAGCTGAAATTAAATCACTCACTAGAGCCTGGAATGACCTTTGCACTTTAATGTGCTGTACTGTTTAATCATCAGCATAAACCTATGCGGTAGATAGAGTATTATCATCATTTACACAGAGAAGGCCACTCAGAACTAAGATCCACACCAAGTAAGAGGCAGAGCTGGCATATCAAACCAGGAAGTCTGGAGTCCAAAACCTATGCTTTTAGTCACAAAGCTATGCTGCCTCCTGACTTGGCTTTGGAGGAAATCCTCTTCTCCCTTTGAAGACTGTCAGTCAAAGGGCTCTCTCTTCTCCTGTCCTCAGTCCTATTTTTTCTGAGTGTGATTCATCAACTTGTACTTTGACAAAAATTAATATATCCCAATCAAGTTGGATGTAGTTCAAAAACAAAAAATTCATTTGAAAATCAACTAATATAATCATCATATTCATCATATTAACAGAATAAAGGATAATGTTTATGTGACCATCTCAATAGATACAGAAAATTTTTAATAAAGTTTATATTGAGTAATACTATATTAATACATATTATATTACTAATATTAAAATTAAATATATTAATTTTAAAATAACTGTTATTCAACTAGTTAGGATTAACTGATTTCTTTTTTGAAAAGTATGTACAAAACCCTGTAGAGCAAACATCACTTCTGATGGTGAAATGTTAAAAGCTGTCCCTCTGAGATCAGAAATGAGAATCCCTACCATCATCTTCTATTTATATTGTCTTAGAAGGTCCTGGTCAATGCAATATGGCAAGAAAAAGAATAAAGCCAGGAAGAAGAAATTAGAATGTCATTTTTCTTTTTTTTTTTTTTTTTTTTTTTTTTTTTTTTTTTTTTTTTTTGCGGTACGCGGGCCTCTCACCGCTGTGGCCTCTCCCGTTGCGGAGCACAGGCTCCGGATGCGCAGGCTCAGCGGCCATGGCTCACGGGCCCAGCCGCTCCGCGGCACATGGGATCCTCCCAGACCGGGGCACGAACCCGCATCCCCTGCATCGGCAGGCGGACTCCCAACCACTGCGCCACCAGGGAGGCCCTAGAATGTCATTTTTCATACAAGGTATGAAATGTTTGGAAAATTCAAAAAAATCTATAGACAAAATTATTATAATTAATAAGTTAAATTAGCAAGTTTGCTGGATACAAGGACAACATGGAAAAATCTACTATATTTCTATGTATCATCAACAGAAGTTGAAATATTTTTTTAAATATCTTTGACAGTAACATAAAAGTATCAACTATCTAGGAACAAAAGTATTAATAAAAGATGAGCAAATATTCTACATGCATTCCTATGTTCATAGCAGCACTATTTATGACAGCCAAGACATGGCAACAACCTACATATCCATCGACAGATGAATGGATAAAGAAGATGTGGTACGTATATACAATGGAATACTACTCAGCCATAAAAAAAGCGAAATAATGCCATTTTCAGCAACATGGGTGGACCTAGAGATTATCATACTAAATGAAGTAAGTCAGGAAGACAAAGACAAATACCATATGATATCACTTACATGTGGAATCTAATATATGACACAAAAGAACCTAACTATGAAACAGAAACAAAATCAGGGACATAGAGAATAGGCTGGTGGTTGCCAAGGGGAGGGGGGTGGGAGAGGGTAAGAGTGGGAGTTTGGGATTAGCACATGCAAACTGGTATATATAGAATGGATAAACAACAAGGTCCTACTGTATAACACAGGGAACTATCTTCAATATCCTGTGATAAACCATAATGGAAAAGAAAATGAAAAAGAATGAATATATATGTATAAGTGGGTCACTTTGCTGTACAGCAGTAATTAACACAACATTGTAATTCAACTAAACTCAATAAAAAATAAATTTAACAAAAGATGAGCAAATCTACACAAAAAACTGTTCAAACTATAAAAAATAAAGAGAAATTAAATGAGGCCTAAATAAATGGATGGATATACCATATACATGGGTTGGAAGACCCAATACTGTAAATTCCTTTTCTGCCTAAGTGAGCCAGATTTGGTTTCAGCTTCTTACAACCCAAGCACCCTGACCGGTCCAGAAGTTTGGGATCGAGGGTGCCCCTCTGCCATATACATGATTTCCTTGCTCTCTATTCATCAAATACACCTTATGGTTTTCCACCTCTTTATTTTTGCTCCTCTCTTTCTTCTCCTTCTGCCCAAATCCACTCCTCCAACACAATGTCATCCTTTTATAAGTTTTTGTTATGCAACTCAATTTAAGTTCGTTGCTCTTGCCCTGAATTCTATAATAATTTTTGACATATAATTAGTCTTAATAATGTTTGCAAACTCTTACAGTGTCTGTTATATAAATATTTCTTGTTTTACTTTTCACAACTCATCTCCCCAACTAGAACACTCACACCAAGACAACAAATATCATAGCTTATATTTCTTTGCTTTACTCTTGCATAATGCCTTCCACATAGGAAATGCTCAACGCACATGTAAAGATGTGATTTGTTTTATACACAATATGTTACCACAATTAATGGATATGAAATAGACAGGTAGATACAATAACCCAAGATCTTAAAAATCTAAGATTTATATGGCTCTTTCCCTGTTAATTAGAAAAATATGACAAAGAGTAGTCTTGGGAGTTTTACCAATTCCCAAGAATTTACCCAGAAAACTAAGAATTGGAGACTTTATCCAGAAACTCTATAGTCCCAAATCAAAGGACATAGCCATAAGGTTTCCTGGAAAAACAAACAAAAAAGACTCAAGACTTTTAAATAAATTCTGTGTTCTTGGAGTTTTACAATACTAGAGGGACCCAATTGAATATACCACCCCAAGATGACCTCAAGACACATGAATGGTAGTATAGCAATGTGGATCAACAAACAGCTGTCATGGAGAAGAGTCTTCAGTTCCTTAATCAGGGGACAGAGGTGGGATTGTTGTAATAAATTTTTGGCAGAAAGCCCTCCATGGAATCACATACACAAAATGAAAGCTCATCCTTCTAAATTCTTCATTCTGAATGACACATTAGGCAAATGCATAGAATGACAACGATGAAATATGAGGGAAAATGCATAGAATGACAGCAAATGTGTTCTTATTTCATTTGCTGACAACACAGAATAAAATACTTAAAATCTAAAATTTAGCTTTTAGTACAACAAAATAAAAACCTTCTCCTAGGTTTTCTGGGATTCCTAGAAATGGTTTATGAAAACATCCATAAATTAGTTCCAGGTGATACCACCCATAATAACTCTGGATTTAAACCTGAAGATGAGGCTGTGAGCAGCATGACTGTGAACCCTGAGAACTCCGCCTCCTCCCCACTGAGGAGAACCCAGGAAAGCAGCTCCACCTGTGGGGACAGCATATGTTCTAGAGCATGAGCTTGCACCTCTCCATCCTCTGACCAAAGAATAATGCTGTCCTTTGCTTCTGAACTGAACTCTGTCTATTGGTGAGAGTGACACCAGGCAAGAGGACCCTTGATGGAGCCCTACTTGAAAGGCTCTCTAGAACTCGGCATCACACAAGTTTTTCCTGGTTTGAACCCCCCTTGATGTGTGATCAGAAATGAAGAGAAAAGGTTTTATTGAAAAATTAAAAATCCATAAGAATTGGACCTTCAAGATGGTGGAGGAGTAAGACATGGAGATCACCTTCCTCCCCACAAATACATCAAAAATACATCTACACGTGGAACAACTCCTACAGAACACCTATTGAATGCTGGCAGAAGACGTCAGACTTCCCAAAAGGCAAGAAACTCCCCACGTACCTGAGTAGGGCAAAAGAAAAAAGGAAAAACAGAGACAGAAGTATAGGGATGGGACCTGCACCTCTGGAAGGGAGCTGTGAAGGAGGAAACATTTCCACACACTAGGAAGCCGCTTCACTTGTGGGGATGGGGGATGGGCGGGGGGAAGCTTCAGACCCATGGAGGAGAGCGCAGCAACATGGGTACAGAGGGCAAAGTGGAGAGATTCCCGCACAGAGGATACATGCTGACCAGCACTCACCAACCTGAGACACTGGTCTGCTCACCCACTGGAGCGGAGGGTGCTGGGAGCTGAGGCTTGGGCTTCAGAGGTCAGACCCCAAGAAGAGGACTGGGGTTGGCTGTGTGAACACAGCCTGAAGAGGGCTAGTGCACCACAGCTAACTGGGAGGGAGTCTGGGAAAAGGTCTGAAACTGCCTACGAGGCAAGAGACCATTGCTTTGGCATGCATGAGGGAGGGGATTCCTGCTCCATGCACCCACAGAAGGCAGAGCACCAACTAAGCAAGCTCCAGAGATGCGTGAGCCACAGCTATCAACTCAGACCCCAGAGATGGCATGAAACACTAACGCTGCTGCTGCTGCCACCAAGAACACTGTGTGCAAGCACAGGTCACTACCCACACACGCCCCCCCCCACCCCAGGAGCCTGTGAAGCATGCCACTGCCAGGATCCCAAGATCCAGGGACAACTTCCCCAAGAGAATACATGGCATGCCTCTGGCTTTTGCAATGTCACACTGTCCTCTGCCACCACAGGCTCACCCCACGTTTCCAATTATGACTACCGTACTCCTCCCTCTCCTCAGCCTGACTGAACAAGAGAGCCCTAATCAGATACTGCTTTAAGCCCCTCCTGTCTGGGTGGGAAAGAGACGTCCTCAGGTGACCTACATACAGAGGCGGGACCAAATCCAAAGCTGAGCCCCGGGAGCTGTGAGAACAAAGAAGAGAAAGGGAAATTTCTCCCAGCAGCCTCAGGAGCAGTGGATTAAATCTCCACGATCAACTTGATGAACCCTGCATCTGTGGAACACCTGAACAGACAATAAATTATCCCAAAATTGAGGCGGTGGACTTTGGGAGCAACTGTAGACTTGGCGTTTGCTTTTTGAGTCTGATTTGTTTCTGGGTTTTATGTTTATCTTAGTTTACTTCTTATTGCTTGTTATCATTGGTGGATTTCTTTATTGGTTTGGTTGCTTTCTACTTTTTTTTCTCTTTTTTTGAGTGTGTATGTTTCTTTGTATGATTTTGTCTGTTTAGGTTTCTTTTTACCATTTGTCCTAGGGTTCTGACTGTTCATTTTTTTATTTCTTTGTTTGTTTGTTTTTGTTTTATGAGTGTGTGTGTATGTTTCTTAGTGTGATTTTGTCTATTTAGTTTTGCTTTTACCATTTGGTTTGGGGTTCTAACTCTTCTTTTTTTTTTTTTTTTTTTCCTTTTCTTTCTTCCTTTTCTTCCAAGTCATGTGGCTGGCAGGGACTTGGTGCTCTGGGTGGGTGTGAGGCCTGAGCCTCTGAGGTGGGACAGCCGAGTCCAGGACATTGGACCACCAGAGATCTTCCGGCCCCATGTAATATCAATCAGTGAGAGCTGTCCCAGATATCTTCGTCTCAACACTAAGACCCAGGTCCCCCAACAGGCAGCAAGCTCCAGTGCTGGACGCCCCATGCCAAATTACTAGCAAGGCAGGAACACAAACCCACCCATTAGCAGAGAGGCTACCTAAAGTCATACTAAGTTCACAGACACCCCAAAACACACCACTGGATGCGGCCCTGCCCAACAGAAGTACAAGGTCCAGCCCCACCCACCAGAACACAGGAACCAGTACCCTCCACGAGGAAGCCTACAGGAACCACTGAACCAACCTCTCCAACTGGGGGCAGACACCAAAAACAACAGGAACTATGAACCTGAAGCTTGTGAAAAGCAGACCCCAAACACAGTAAGATAAACAAAATGAGAAGACAGAGAAATATGTAGCAGATGACGGAGCAAGGTAAAAACCCACCAGACGAAACAAATAAAGAGGAAATAGGCAGTTTACCTGAAAAAGAACTCACGGTAATTATAGGAAAGATGATTCAAAATCTTGGAAATCGAATGAAGAAAATACAAGAAACGTTTAACAGGGACCTAGACGAAGTAAAGAGCAAAAGAACAATGATGAAATTAAATAATAAATGAAATTAACAATAACTGAAATTAAAAATTCTCTAGAAGGAATCAATAACAGAATAACTGAGACAGAAGAACAGATAAGTGACCAGGAAGATAAAATAGGGGAAATAACTGCTTAAGAGCAGAATAAAGATAAAAGAATGAAAAGAATTGAGGGCAGTCTCAGAGACACCTGGGACAACATTAAACACACCAACATGTGAATAATAGGGGTCCCAGAAGAAGAAGAGAAAAAGAATGGGTCTGAGAAAATATTTGAAGAGATTATAGTTGAAAATTTCCCTAACATGGGAAGGGAAGTAGTCAATCAAGTCCAGGAAGCACAGAGAGTCCCACACAGGAGAAAACCAAGGAGAAACACACCAAGACACATATTAATCAAACTACCAAAAATTGAATACAAACAAAAATATTAAAAGCAGCAAGGAAAAAGCAACAAATATCATACAGGGGAATCTCCATAAAGTTAACAGCTGATCTTTCAGCAGAAACTCTGCAATCCAGAAGGGAGTGGCAGGACATTCTTAAAGTGATGAAAGGGAAAAACCTACAACCAGATTATTTTGCGCAGCAAGGATGTCATTCAGATTCGACAGAGAAATTAAAACCTATAAAGACAAGCAAAAGTTAAGAGAATTCAGTACCACCAAACCAGCTTTACAACAAATGCTAAAGGAACTTCTCTAGGCAGGAAACAGAAGAGAAGGGAAAGACCTACAAAAACAAACCCAAAACATTAAGAAAATGGTAATAGGAACATACATATTGATAATTACCTTAAATGTAAATGGATTAAATGCTCCAACCAAAACACAAAGACTGGCTGAATTGATACAAAAACAGGACCCATACATATGCGGTCTACAAGAGACCCACTTCAAACCTAGGGACACATACAGACTGAAAGTGAGGGGATGAAAAAAGATATTCCATACAAATAGAAATCAAAAGAAAGCTGGAGTAACAATACTCATATCAGACAAAATAGACTAAAATAAAGACTACTAGAAGAGACAAAGAAAGACACTACATAATGATCAAGGGATCAATCCAAGAAGAAGATATAACAATTGTAAAAATTCATGCACCCAACATAGGAGCACTTCAATACATAAGGCAAATGCTAACAGCCATAAAAAGGGAAATCAACAGTAACACAATCATAGTAGGGAAATTTAACAAACATCCCACTTTCACCAATGGACAGATCATCCAAAATGAAAATAAATAAGGAAACACAAGCTTTAAATGACACATTAGACAGATGGACTTAATTGACATTTATAGGACATTCCATCCAAAAACAACAGAATACACTTTCTTCTCAAATGCTCATGGAACATTCTCCAGAATAGATCATATCTTGGGTCACAAATCAAAACTTGGTAAGTATAAGAAAACTGAAATTGTATCAAGTATTTTTTCTTACCACAACACTATGAGACTACATATCAATTACAGGGGAAAAACTGTAAAAAATACAAACACATGGAGGCTAAACAATATGCTACTAAATAACCAAGAGATCTCTGAAGACATCAAAGAGGAAATAAAAAATACCTAGAAACAAATGACAGTGGAAACACGATGATCCAAAACCTATGGGATGCAGCAAAAGCAGTTCTAAGAAGGAAGTATATAGCAATACAATCCTACCTCAAGAAACAAGAAAAATCTCAAATAAACAACCTAACCTTACACATAAAGCAATTAGAGAAAGAAGGAAAACAACAACAAAAAAACCCCAAAGTTAGCAGAAGGGAAGAAATCATAAAGATCAGGTCAGAAATAAATGAAACTGAAAGAGAAACTAAGGAAGCAATCCCATTTACCATTGCAACAAAAAGAATAAAATACCTAGGAATAAACCTTCCTAAGGAGACAAAAGACCTGTACACAGAAAACTATAAGACACTGATGAAAGAAATTAATGACAAGAAAAATAAACTACAGGGCCCTGAACCAAGATGGAGGAGGAGAAAGATGTGCTCTCACTCCCTCTTGCGAGAACACCAGAATCACAACCAGCTGCTGGACAATCATCGACAGGAGGACACTAGAATGCACCAAAAATGATACCCCACATCCAAACACAAAGGAGAAGCCAAAATGAGACGGTAGGAGGGGCACAATCACTGTAAAATCAAATCCCATAACTGCTGGGTGGGTGACTCACAGACTAGAGAATACTTATACCACAGAATTCCACCCACTGGAGGGAAGGTTCTGAGCCCCACACCAGGCTTCCCAACCTGGGGGTCCAACAACAAGAGGAATTCCTAGAGAATCAGACTTTGAAGGCTAGTGGGATTTGACGGCAGGACTTCGACAGGACTGGGGGAAACAGAGACTCCACCCTTTGAGGGCACGCCCAAAGTAGTGTCAGCACTGGGACCTAGGGGAAGGAGCAGTGACCCAAGGGGAGATTGAACCAGACCCATATATATGCTGTCTACAAGAGACCAACTTCAGGCCTAGGGACACACACAGACTGAAAGTTAGGGGATAGAAAAAGATATTCCATGAAAATGGAAATCAAAAGAAAGCTGGAGTAGCAATACTCACAGCAGATAAAATAGACTTTAAAATAAAGAATGTTACACGAGACAAGGAAGGACACTACATAATGATCTAAGAATCAATCTAAGAAGAAGTTATAACAATTATAAATATATATGCACCCAACATAGGAGCACCTCAATACATAAGGCAACTGCTAACAGCTAAAAAAGAGGAAATTGACAGTAGCACAATAATAGTGGAGGACTTTAACACCTCATTTACACCAATGGACAGATCATCCATAATGAAAATAAATAAGGAAACAGAAGCTTTAAATGACACAATAGACAAGATAGATTTAATTGATATTTATAGGATATTCCATCCAAATACAGCAGATTACACTTTCTTCTCAAGTGTGCATGGAACATTCTCCAGGATAGATCACATCTTGTGTCACAAATCAAGCCTCTGTAAATTTAAGAAAATTGAAATCATATCAAGCATCTTTTCTGACCACAATGCTATGAGATTAGAAATGAATTACAGGGGAAAAACGTAAAAAACACAAACACGTGGAGGCCAATCAATATATTACTAAATAACCAAGAGATCACTGAAGAAATCAAAGAGGAAATCAAAAAATACCTAGAGACAAATGACAATGAAAACACGATGATCCGAAACCTATGGGATGCAGCAAAAGCAGTTCTAAGAGGGAAGTTTATAGCTATACAAGCTTACCTCAAGAAACAAGAAAAATCTCAAATAAACAATCTAACCTTACACCTAAAGGAACTAGAGAAAGAAGAACAAACAAAGTTGTTAGAAAGAAAGAAATCATAAAGATTAGAGCAGAAATAAATGAAATAGAAACAAAGAGAAAAATAACAAAGATCAAGAAAACTAAAAGCGGGTTCTTGGAGAAGATAAACAATATTGATAAACCATTAGCCAGACTCATCAAGAAAAAGAGGGAGAGGACTCAAATCAATAAAATTAGAAATGAAAAGAGAGAAGTTACAACAGACACCACAGAAATACAAAGCATCCTAAGAGACTACCACAAGCAACTCTATGCCAATAAAATGGACAACCTGGAAGAAATGGACAAATTATTAGAAAGGTATAACCTTCCAAGACTGAACCAGGAAGAAATAGAAAATATAAACAGACCAATCACAAGTAATGAAATTGAAACTGTGATTAAAAATCTTCCAGCAAACAAAGGTCCAGGACCAGATGGTTTCACAGATGAATTCTATCAAACATTTAGAGAAGACCTAACACCCATCCTTCTCAAACTCTTCCAAAAAATTGCAGAGGAAGGAACATTCCCAAACTCATGCTATGAGGCCACCATCACCCTGATACCAAAACCAGCCAAAGATACTACAAAAAAGAAAATTACAGACCACTATCACTGATGAATATAGATGCAAAAATCCTCAACAAAACACTAGCAAACAGGATCCAACAACACATTAGAAGTATCATACACCACGATCAAGTGGGATTTATCCCACTGATGCAAGGATTCTTCAATATATGCAAATCAATCAATGTGATACCCCATATTAACAAATTGAAGGAGAAAAACCATATGATCATCTCAATAGATTCAGAGAAAGCTTTCAACAAAATTCAACACCCATTTATGATAAACACCCTGCAGAAAGTAGGCATAGAAGGAACCTACCTCAACATAATAAAGGCAATATATGACAAACCCACAGCAAACATCATTCTCAATGGTGAAAAACTGAAAACATTTCCTCTAAGATCAGGACCAAGACAAGGATGTCCACTCTCGCCACTATTACTCAACAAAGTTTTGGAAGTCCTAGCCACAGCAATCAGAGAAGAGAAAGAAATAAAAGGAATACAAATTGGAAAAGAAGAAGTAAAACTGTCATTGTTTGTAGATGACATGATATTATACATAGAGAATCCTAAAGATGCCACCAGAAAACTATTAGAGCTAAACAATGAATTTGGTAAATTTGCAGGATACAAAATTAATGCACAGAAATCTCTTGCATTCCTATACACTAATGATGAAAAATCTGAAGGAGAAGTTAAGGAAACACTCCCATATACCATTGCAATAAAAAGAATAAAATATCTAGGAATAAACCTACCTAAGGAGACAAAAGACATGTATTCAGAAAACTATAAGACACTGATGAAAGAAATTAAAGATGATACCAACAGATGAAGAGATATACATGTTCTTGGATTGGAAGAATCAATATTGTGAAAATGACTATACTAGCCAAAGCCATCTACAGATTCATTGCAATCCATATCAAATTACCAATGGCATTTTTTACAGATCTAGAACAAAAAATCTTAAAATTTTTATGGAGACACAAAAGACACCAAATAGCCAAAGCAGTCTTGAGGGAAAAGAAAAAAAAGGAGCTGGAGGAATCAGACTCCCTGACTTCAGACTATACTACAAAGCTACAGTAATCACGACAATATGGTACTAGCACAAAAACAGAAACATAGATCAATGGAACAGGATAGAAAGCCCAGAGATAAACCCATGCATGTATGGTCAAGTAACCTATGACAAAGGAGGCAAGGATATACAATGAGGAAAAGACAGCCTCTTCAGTAAGTGGTGCTGGGAAAACTGGACAGCTACATGTAAAAGAATGAAATTAGAACACTCCCTAACACTATACACAAAAATAAACTCAAAATGGATTAAAGACCTAAATGTAAGGCCAGACACTATCAAACTCTTAGAGGAAAACATAGGCAGAACACTCTGTGACATACCTCACAGCAAGATCCTTTTTGACCCACCTCCAAGAGAAATGGAAATAAAAACAAAAATAAACAAATGGGACCTAATGAAACTTAAAAGCTTTTGTACAGCAAAGGAAACCATAAACAAGACCAAAAGACAACCCTCAGAATGGGAGAAAATATTTTCAAACCAAGTAACTGAAAAAGGATTAATCTCCAAAATTTACAAGCAGCTCATGCAGCTCAATAACAAAAAAACAGACAACTCAATCCAAAAATGGGCAGAAGACCCAAACAGACATTTCTCCAAAGAAGATATACAGATTTCCAACAAACACATGAAAGGATGCTCAACATCACTAAGCATTAGAGAAATGCAAATCAAAACCACGAGGTAGGGCTTCCCTGGTGGCGCAGTGGTTGGGAGTCCGCCTGCCGATGCAGGGGACACGGGTTCGTGCCCCGGTCTGGGAGGATACCGCATGCCGCGGAGCGGCTGGTCCCGTGGGCCGTGGCCGCTGGGCCTGCGCGTCCGGAGCCTGTGCTCCGCGGCGGGAGAGGCCACAGCAGTGGGAGGCCCGCGTACCACACAAAAAAAAAACCCACGAGGTATCACCTCACTCTGGTCAGAATGGCCATCAACAAAAAATCTATGAACAATAAATGCTGGAGAGGGTGTGGAGAAAAGGGAACCCTCTTGCACTGTTGGTGGGAATGTAAATTGATACAGCCACTATGGAGAACAATATGGAGGTTCCTCAAAAAACTAAAAACAGAACTACCATATTACCCAGCAAACCCACTACTGGGCATAAACCCTGAGAAAACCATAATTCAAAAAGAGACATGTACCACAATGTTCATTGCAGCATTATTTACAATAGCCAGGACATGGAAGCAACCCAAGTGTCCACCAACTAATGAATGGATAAAGAAGATGTGGCACATACATACAATGGAATATTACTCAGCCATAAAAAGGAACAAAATTGAGTTATTTGTAGTAAGGTGGATAGACCTAGAGACTGTCATACAGAGTGAAGTAAGTCAGAAAGAGAAAAACAAATACCACATGCTAACACATATATATGGAATCTCAAAAAAAAAAGGTTCTGAAGAACCTAGGGTCAGGACTGGAATAAAGACGCAGAATTAGAGAATGGACTTGAGGACATGGGAGGGGAAGGGTAAGCTGGGACGAAGTGAAAGAGTAGCATTGACATATAGACATTACCATATGTAAAATAGATAGCTAGTGGGAAGTAGCCACATACAACAGTGTGATCAGCTCGGTGCTTTGTGACCACCTAGAGGGGTGGGACAGGGAGGATGGGAGGGAGATGCAAGAGAGAGGGGATACGTGGATATATGTATACATATAACTGATTCACTTTGTTATACAGCAGAAACTAATGCAACATTATAAAGCAATTTTACTCCAATAAAGATGTTAAAAAAAAAATCTGAAGTTGAGAAAGAGCCAGGCACTGAGACCAGAATGAAAGCAGTCCAAGCATTGATGCTGCTAAGACCAAGTAGATTGTTTCTGCCTCCTTTAGGCAAAGAGTAGCTCAAGAAAGGTACAAGATGTTATTCATCCTATATAGTTCCTCCAACAGAACTGGAGTGTGTGTGTGTGTATTTATTTGTGTGTCTATCTTTCATGTTACTGGTGTTGTCTGGTGATCCTTGATTAATCCAAATCATATTTCTACGTGTGCATCTCTAATCAGGTGGGACCTTGTCATTTCACTGAGAGACTCTTAAATATCAGTTTTAGAGGGTCCTTTCTCTTAGACTGTTTCCTCAGAGACAACTCCTCCAAATTGCTGCCTGGATGGTATGAGCTTTGCTGTCTGTATTGAGATGCAAGGTGCAAGGAGTCTTCCATTTGGCAGGACAGTCTTCACTCTATTTTCAGGAAGACATTTACCCCTCTCTACTACACTGTAGACGATTCGGAAATCGGAAGTGCATCTGTTGCTCTGATTGCTCCTTTTAAAGATTTTCAACCAGTTCTATTTTCAGCCCCATCGCAACCCTCATCTTCAGAGGCACCTGCCGTCTCCAAATCCCATGCCTTTCTGGGGATCCACAGTTTGATGGATTTGATTTTCAATGGCTGCCCCTAGCACACAGGCTTGGGTTTCACCTGAACTGGTTGGCTCGGTGGGTTACCAGTCATCCATCAGCTTTCACATCCTAGAATTTCATGCATCACTCCAGTTTGCTGTTATCTCCTCTCTCATTGTTTCTGTCCTCATGGATTTATGCCTTTTTTCATTCCTCTGTTGACGTTTTAGCAGTGTTTCCAAAGAAGTGGATTTTCTCAATTTTCTCTCTAGGAGCCAAAAGCTCCTAGTTATATTTTATACGTAATCTAAAGGGCTTCTCTCTGTCTAAACACTCCATATGCCCAATGCCTACCCCACCTCCATCCCCTTCCTAATCCATAGATCAAAAATGTATGACATTGGCAAGATACAAAAATTACCTTTTAATAGAACTACACAGTTTTTATTACTGAGAGCCTGAAATTATCTAACCTTTAACATTTTGTAGACATTGTTTCTACATAAGTGTGACCTGTAGCCTACATTTCTGCCACATTTATATGGTTATAAACAGAGGGGCAGAGAATGGTTTATAACAAATGGTATGCAACATACTTTGCTAAAAAGTCCTAATGCTTTGCCCCCCAAACCTCCTTCACATCACACTATAAAATGACAGCTCATTCAGATAATGAATTCATTTTTAACAGGATTTTGCCTCAGCAGCTTCATCCAAAGATAAATGATACCTATGAGAGACCATTACTGTTTTATGGAAAGAGGATGGATTTAAAGAAGTCCAGATTTTTATTTCAATTTAACAAGACTATGAAGTTGCTCAAGCCCAGAAACATATTGGGATTTATAGACACATGGGTATGTTAGTGCCAGAATTATGACTGGTAGAGGGTCTCTACTGCTTCATCTGAACGCACTTCACTCTCAGCCAGGCTGGTTCACATTTTCTGACTCTCTATCCTACCAAAGGCTTTCCCACACACCGACAGATCTTTGGTCAGCGTTTTCCTCTCTTCCTTCTATCTTCATCCATATCTGCCTTTTTCTCTGCATTGCCCTGGCCTCCTCCTGAGGCCAGGTTCTTCCCAATCTAATCCTCCCTGTATCTTGGGACTTCTCAATGGAAATACTTGCTTTCGGTGTGTCAGTTTCTTGTTTGAAGAGCTCTAATGGCTGTCTGTCACCTACAGAGGAAGCCAACCCATCTTGGTAGGCAGGTCTGTCAAACTCTCCACAATCAGGGCCCATGTACCTGCTCCAGCACAAGCCCTCACTCCTCCCAGCCCTCCTTGCCCCCTGAACCCACTGCGCTCACCCCAATGTTACCCATCCCTTGCTCAAGAGCTGTTACCATCCTCTCAGGTATATCCCTCTCTGCCTCAGTTATTCCCACCTACTTTCCAAGATCCTGACTATAATCAGTCTCCCAAACAAGACTCTCTCAGTGCTTCCAGGGCAGGTCAATCTCTGAGGAAATTAATGTGTCACTGTCTTTTGGAAAGCGAATCAGACTTTGCCTGAAATGTATAATTGACTAGTTTACACGTCTGTGACTCACTTCAAATAAAATGAAACATCCTCGACATATACAGCTAGCTCCCCGAGAACCGATCACGGTGCCATGTACACTGATTATATTTAACATGCACTGGTTGGAGGAATGAATCGCTTTTGAACAAGAGTGAATTCCTGTTATCATGGATATGCCAAAAGCCCATCCTTGCAATTCTGCACCACTGAGTCTGATGAACTGGGGTTCTGTGAAGGAGGAGTTGGGATCCTTCTCTTACGATCACCTCCCACACTGACTTGTTCTCAGAGCATCGGGCAGCCACCTGGGTCCGAGCAGAGACACACAATGCATAGATGATAAACAAGTGAACGATCTGACTTCTTTCCAAACATTCTAGTCCCATCATTTCCAAAGAGTTGGTAGCTCTGTCCTGATTTTGCTACCTAAAATTTCTTTTCATATTTTTTAAATATCAGTAGATGAACTCCAATGGCCCAATCTACTCCTATCTCCTCAAGAATCTCATTCCATCAATTGTCCACTGCATCATGCTCATACTCCAGCCAGAGTGCTCTCTCTAGATTCGTATCTGATTTTTGTTATTTGGGTTTTGGTAGCCTGCTGGGTCAGTGCAAGCCTCTGAGTGATCTGCTTACCCCCAGTCTCTCCACAGAATCCTGCAGTCCAGCCGTGATGAACCACTTGCAACCCCCAACTGTGCCAAACCCTACCCTGTTACCCAGACATGTTCCTTGTTGCCTCTTCCTTGAATACTCACCTCCAGTGTGTCACCCTGGCCTCCCTGCTAGACATGTATGCATCTACGCCCTCTTCTTTGTTCTTATCAATCACTAGGTTCTGACCTTACATTCTCTCTGAAAGCTCCTAGTTGAGTCATGGAACTAGATGAGTCACATTTCTTTATTTTTCCTTTATTTTTTTTTTTTTGCTTTATAACAAATTTAATCAGTTATACATATACATATGTTCCCATATCCTCTCCCTTTTGCGTCTCCCTCCCACCCTCCCTATCCCACCCCTCCAGGCGGTCACAAAGCACCGAGCTGATCTCCCTGTGCTATGCGGCTGCTTCCCACTAGCTATCTACCTTACGTTTGGTAGTGTATATATGTCCATGCCGCTCTTTCGCTTTGTCACAGCTTACCCGTCCCCCTCCCCATATCCTCAAGTCCATTCTCTAGTAGGTCTGTGTCTTTATTCCTGTTTTACCCCTAGGTTCTTCATGACATTATTTTTTCTTAAATTCCATATATATGTGTTAGCATATGGTATTTGTCTTTCTCTTTCTGACTTACTTCACTCTGTATGACAGACTCTAGGTCCATCCACCTCATTACAAATAGCTCAATTTTGTTTCTTTTTATGGCTGAGTAATATTCCATTGTATATGTGTGCCACATCTTCTTTATCCATTTAGATGAGTCACATTTCTAAGCAATCACTAAGTCGAATACTTCTGCCCCCTCAAACATTAAATACATAAATATACTCAGTGGCAACTTGAATATATTTCTATCTCCATAGCTCTGGGAGAACTCTGCTTTAGTTGTCTGTGGATCCTTTATAATTCTTCTCTGTATTGGTGAATTCAAAAAAGGAAGAGAAGTTTATGAAACAAAATTTACCTAGAGCTCTGAGGGAAGGTTAACCATATAGCAGTCTGCTTGCTAATAAAGTTTTCACATGAAAGTTGAGTTTTTTAGATAGTATGAAAGCATGTTTGAGAAAGTTTTCATTTAAATTTATCCAAAGCGTTACCCTTTCAACTCCCCAACTGAAAAGCAGTTTACCTGTCCCATCCTCTCCTTAGCCCTCTGACCTTCTCTCCCGGACTGGGCTCCAAGCCCACTGGCCTCCTATGAGGAATGCTTCTCCTCCAGGCTTAGCATCAGCTCTCCCCTCTGCCTGGAAATTTCTTCCCTGGGTCCCCACTGTCTCACTTCCTCATCTCGTCCATGTCTTCGCTCAAGTGCTCCCTTCTCAGCGAGGCTTGCCTTAACCAACTTGTTGCATCCTCCCTCCACACCCACGTAGCCCCTCTCCCTTCTACCTTCCTTTGCTCTACTTTTGCTCTTTGCCTGAGTACTTACCACCCTCTGACATCTATACCTACTTGTCAAGCTTATTGTTTATTATCTGCCTCCCTCCACCATAAGATGTAATCTCCATAAAAGCAAGATCTTTGTCTATGTTGTTCATTCCTGGAGCTGAGCATCCAGAACACCACCCTGACATAGTAGGAGCTCAATACTTCTTGAATGAAAGAGTGAATACTATAAATTGGATTGTATCTAAGATTGCAGATAAAGTCGGAGCTTGAGGAAAGGGAGGTGACACAAGGAGGAATGAAGAACTAGCGAGTCTAGGTTTCTTTTCTCTTTTCCCTACCTCTTCCTGATTCAGGCTGCTTCTCCAATGCTTCTCCAGGAACAAGGAAAGAAGGGTGAAGATAAGAAAGAAGGGGGAAGTAAAATGGTAGGATGAGAAAGAGAAAAGGAAGAACTGCAAGGGCACTCAACTGGAAAGGGGTGGAATGAAGTTGAAATCTTCAAACAAAATAGTGAGCAGCAATCTATTCTCCTCAGCGTGTCTCTTGTCCTGATGAAATTGAAACTAACTGAAAGATAATTTTAAGGCCCAATAAAAGTGCATGATTTAAACAGACACTACTAATTGTCAGCAAGCAACAGGAACTTCCTTGGGGCACTATAACCTATTTTTCAGTCATTTAGAGAGTAAAACCACTGCATCACCTCCACATGCAGCCCACTGGCAAGGACAGATGTGGGTTTTCTCCTCCCAGTCCTTGCATAATATTTCTCACTAGTATAATATATTAGTAACAGATAGAAGGACAGAAATATCATGTACGTTTTTAAAATGAGAAGCCTAATAATGCTCAATTCTTTGGTCACCAAAAATAATCCAGTATTTTAAAATTAGTCTGCCAATACTCCTTAAGCACTTATTAAGTGCTAGTCTCTGTGCTAGGTGCTGAAGCAGTAAGATGATAAGATGTGACACTTAATTGTAATTCAGTGCTGTGTTTCTCGTCCTTTGTATAAAGAGATAAATATCATGCTCCTTCTCCAGATAGAACCATCTGGAGAGAATTGGCCTCCTGGGTAAAACTTCTTATTACTGATTCATAGAAGGGAAGATGTATATGCTCACCAAGCAACAAGAGATTTTTACTGAATTTCATTTTCTCATTTCATACTGTGAAAACAATAGATTTTTAACTTGTTTTCCAAATACAAAATGTTACCACATGTTGTTATAATGTTTTATAAAGTTCATTCATGATCAAATATTCAGAGTGCTTCTAGACACCAGCTAGGTGCTATGGTTAAAATGGTGAATAATAAGGAAAATGTTTTCTTAAATTGCACATACAACACTAACAAAGAGCTCTTCCCCTTACCCACCACCTTTCCTCCTTGAGAATCCCTGATCCAGGGAGATAACAATAGAATTCCATGGGAAACTATTGTATGTATGATTTTCCAAGGCACTATTATTCCCATTCCATTTAAAAAATAAATTGTATTGACGTCTTACCATTATAAAAATAATGCATGAAAAATATGGAAAAGTTGGGAAATACAGAAAAGTGGAAGAGGCTAAAATAATTCATTCATAATCCTACCACCAGGGTCAACTAATGTCAATGATGGTTTAATACATTTCCTTCCAGTGTTATTCCTCTTACTAGGTTACTTTTACTCTAAAAGGAAATATAACAAGAAAGATATGAGAGCAATCCTGTATAAAGAAAATTAATCATATGCAAGTTCCTAACACAAGGTCTAAACAAATGTGAAGACCACAAAACTGTCAAGCCACAGAAAATTAGAGTACACATTTAAGTTAGTTACAACCATAAAATCAATATGCTTTGCTTTTATCTGTTTGACTATTTTTAATAAAATTCCTTTAAAATTCATATGGAACTCTTAAGTGTTGAAAACTAGACCAAAATTAAGAAGAAGAATGTGGGGGAGGGGCATCACCTTGCCAGATACTAAAATAAATTACAGAGCTATTACACAGAAAGCAGTATGGCTCAGGCCTGGCAATAGATAAACAGACATGTGGACTAGAGAAAAAAATTTAAAAAATAGACACTAGTATATACAGAAATTTAATTTACTAGAGAAAAGGCAGCTTACTGACTATGTGATGCTTAAACAATTGGCTATCCATCTAAAAGAAAATACACTTGGACCTCCTAGCTTTATATAAAAATAAATTCAAGATGGAAAAATACTACTGGTAAAATATTACAAACACAAAAAATAAAAATTAGGATTTAAATTAGAAGAAAATTTAAGAAACTAGGTGGGAAGACCTTTTAAAGCAAGACTGGAAACCCAGATTCTGTAAAGAAAGAGTGATAGATGTGATATCATAAGACTTTTTTTATTTTGTGGAAGAAAATTACAAAAATAAAATCAAAGAACAAATTGTTGATGGCGAAAATATAGCAACTAATGTGACCCCCCCAAAATTTGTAATATTCAAAGAGTTTTTAAAATTAATAAGAAAAAAAGCAACTATATAGGGGCCAAGAATACACATAGGTAATTGACAGATAAGGAATCCAAAGGGACCATAATAATATGAAAACATGCTTAACCTCATTAGAAGTCAAAAAATTGAAATGTCTAATGCTTACTCATTAGACTAGCAAAAATTAGGAAGTAGAGAAATAGGAGTGCTGGTGGAAATGTGAGGAAAATTATTTTCTCAAACATTGCTAGTGGGAGTGTGGTTTGTTATTATATTTTTAGAAAATAATATGGGAAAACCCATTAAAATTTAAAGATACACATATCCTTTGAACCAGTAATTTTACTTCTGGGAATTAGACCATAAAAATAAAACCACCCACAGCTAAGAATATGTGTCTACAAATATTTGTAGTGATAGCACTTTTTTTATGTGTTGAAAACTATTCACAACAGAATGTCTATTGATAGCAGAATATCTGAATAAATTTTAGAAAATTCATACCTCATACAACTATGGAAAAGAATAAGACATCCTTCTCAGAATCTCCAAGACGTATTTCAAAGTGAGAAAATCAAGACACAGAGTAATACACACACACACACACACACACACACATGCATATACTGTGTATATCATGATCCCACATTTTAAGATAAATAGGGACCATTCCCCTGTATGTCAATGTATATCACAGTGCTGTGTGTGACCATCGAGAAAGGAATAGAGGAACACATCAAGCTGTATTCACTGGTTTCTCTGAAGGGGTACAGGCAAAGCAAAAAGGAAGGAAGAAGGGAACAAGAAAGATAAAAAAAATACTGTAACATAGTAGAAACTACCCATGATACAACAAAAGAAAATGTAGGAAATAAAATTCTATCCATTATCTTAATAGAAATAGTCAATAATAGCATAAGTTCATGGACAAGGACCAGAGGTGATATGGCCAAATAAAATAATAATTTGATTTCTACATGGGATTAAGACAAATTTTGCTTGGAATCTTTTAAGAGAGTTTCTGCAAAATAATAATGTTTCAGAATGAAATAGAAGAAATCTGGCAGTACCCCCTCAAGAAGCTTAAAAGCAGCTTTGCCTTTTGACACTGTATTTCCACTTTTAGGAATTATTTTTAAGGAAATAGATGTAGACAAAATGCATGTTGAAACACCTAAATAATTAAATAACTTCTGCAAGATACAACATAATTTCAATTTGCAAAATACATACCTGTGTGTATGTGTGTGTGTATATGTGTGCATATTATGTATATATGTTATACACAAATGCTATACAAATATAATGTTAATGAAAATCCAAGATACAACATAATTTCAGTTTGTAAAATATATACTTTGTACATATATATGTATATGTTTTGCAAATGGAAATTGTTTTGTATTTTGGGTTTTTGTTAACATTATACTGTGGGAATTTTTTATTTACTATACAAATATGCAAATAAATATATATACATATACACATACATAAATACTAAGCAAAGACTATAAGAAAATATATTAAAATATTGTTAGTGATTATCTATGGCTGGTGAGTAGGTGATTTTTATTTACATCTTTATTCTTTTCTCTTTTCAAAGAATGTTCAAATTAACATGCATTCTATATAAAATATGCAAAACACAACAACTATTTTTAAATGGAAGCAAAAGAAAGGTGATGAGTTGATTTAAAAATGAAAAATGGTACTTCTACATAATTCAACATTCAGAAGCATAACCTTCCTCCAATGCTCTTCAACATTAGAAAGTAGTGTCAAAGCTCTCAGCAGCCTAACCCGTGTCTACACCACCTGGACAAAAGTCAAAGTCCAGCATCCCCTAGATTAACACCCTGTTCCTCCAATGTCACCTAAACCTTGGATACTACACATCCTCAAATTTCAAGGATGAATTGCTCATGTAGCCAGTTCTCAGAGAGGCTACACAGAAAGCCTTCCTATGAAAACCAGCAAAGCTGTTTTTTACATCACTTCTAGTGAACAAGGTTCATAATTTGTTTCTTCAGATTTCCAATTAGAGCAGATATCTCTAGTTTGATCTGAGCTCTCAAAACTGGAAACACCTCCCCTGTTTTCTCTATTGGTTTTCCTCCTGGATAGAAAGGATTTCAACTGAAATGCAAGGCAAAGGCATTGGTGTTAAGAGGACAAACAAACCTGCAGTGAAGTGAGCTGGTGAGGTTTCATGGCACAGGAAGGATAATCAATAAGCCTTGTTCTTATCCCAGAAAATCTTCCCTGACAGGCCAAAAGATAAACATCAACCCTCTAAAACATGCTTCTCCCCTCTCCCTGCCTTCCTATCCACCCCTTGAAAGGACTCTGGTTTCCTGGTTGACAAGGATTCCCAGCTACATCTTGTTCCCATGGTCCAGTGGGATTGAAGAAAGATCAACAGAAACATGGGTGGATTTCTTTAAAACATACAAGCCAATGTCTCCTGTTGCCAAAGCAATTGGAAAAAATGTGTTCAGCATGCTTGTGCTAAGTAAAGTTCACAAAACTATTCTGAAAAGTTTTTAGTACTCAACTAGTACCAAAATATTTACACTTTGATGGTCAGTAACATTATTACTTAAATAGGTGCCCAAACAGTGGCTACATGTTGTAATGGGAAGAAAACGTGGACATAGATGTATGTGTGCACGTCCTCAGCTGATTCTAGCTCCTGGTGTCTAGCTCTCTTAGGCATCATGGAACCCAGACTTCCAGATGACTAAGATTTTCACTTCTTATGAGAATATATTGTTGCTGTATACATATAGCTTCAGACTGGATAGAAAATTCTGATCCATCTGATTTGCTACTATGTGTCAGGTCAACAATATGAACAGAAAACTACTATAATTAGCTGTGTAGCACTGTTACATAGACAGGCCAAAATAAATTGAATGAACAAAATTGAATCTTTTAGACTCAACGAACCATAATCAAAGTGTGCATTAGGGCTCCCATTAGCACATATCCAAACAGATAAATTAGTAAGAGAAGTGCCTTCTCATGGCACCTGGCCTAAAGGCAGGAGTTACAATAAACAATACTAGAGTATATTTACTGGGCTGCAATTTACTTAGAGACAAGATTAAAACCAAAAGATAGAGTCAAAACTAGGAGAAATCACAGCAAATAGGTACCAGTAAGAACAGAAATACAGCAGAGAAGTAATTTGACCCAAATGGAGAGTGAAGAGAGGATAATGGTAGCTTATTCAATGGTGGAAATGAACACATATTGTTATATTGTATTCAGTTCTTGGTTATTCATGTGTGATTTACCAATTTTGTGGATTATTCTTCCCTCTGCCAGTCCTTATACATACATCTGAGTCATCTCTTGCCATCTTCAGTTCATATGTGCCCATGGGACCCCAAAATAATGTTTACCATTAATCTATTTCAAACTCAATTAGCAAAGGAAACCTGATGATATGGCTCTGGTTTACTGATCAAAGACCCCTTCACCTCTCTAGAAATCAAATCTGATGTCACATTTTCACTAGAGAGACAGAAGTCAGAATGGGAATTGAATTTGGTAAATGAGGATACTGGTCAACTAACCTTTGCCTGTTGCCTTTTTGCTAAGTTGAATTGATCCAGATATATCGGTCATCTCCATTAAGTGTCATTTACAGGCAAGACAGTGTACTCATAGGATGATGAAAAATAGAAAAGTCACTGCCCAAAGCTGGTAAAGGCTTACATTCAGAGTTCTTGACTTGAGTGGATGAGTTCTAAACAGTAAAAGAGGAAATCATAGGAATTTGTTCCAGGCAAAGGGGATACAAATATTTCACAGTGGAAATTTGAGCTCCTCATTTCAGTGGATTATAAGCTTCTCGAGGGAAGAGGCCTTTTTTTATTTTTTTTTTTTATTTTTTTTTTTATTTTTTTTTTCTTTTTGCGGTATGCGGGCCTCTCACTGCTGTGGCCTCTCCCGTTGCGGAGCACAGGCTCCGGACGCGCAGGCTCCGGACGCGCAGGCTCAGCGGCCATGGCTCACGGGCCCAGCCGCTCCGCGGCATATGGGATCCTCCCAGACCGGGGCACGAACCCGTATCCCCTGCATCGGCAGGCGGACTCTCAACCACTGCGCCACCAGGGAGGCCCAGGCCTTTTTTTAAAATACTACTTCTGTATTTCCTTCAATAGCTAAGCCCTTTGCCTTCAAACATAATCTGAAAACCCATATTTACAGTGGCCAAGCTCTTGAGTTACTGTTCTAAGTTCAAGCCTTGTTATACCATTTACCAACTGGATGACCCTCAGCAAATTACTTGATTTCTCTGAGCATTGGTTTACCATCCTAGAAAGTGGGTATAATGATACCCACTCCTAGAGATGTTGTAATGACTAAGTAAGCTATTCACTGCAAGGTGCAAAGCACCATGGCCAGCAGAAAATGCGATCAGTACAGGGAGAAGTAGTATTATTGTCATTATATTACTTACTTGACTGACTGACTCCAGGGATGAGCAAAGTAGATCATAAAAGAAACAGGACTTTAAAGAACTGGCTATTTAAACAGAAGAGCTGGATCTTTAAGAAAAGAAAGAAGCAATGGTAGCGGGCAACCCCACATGTGGGTACTACACTAACCTACTAACATATTTTATGTATTTTATTCTTTAGCCCTTAGATTCTTTCTACTGATACTTAAGACCAACATTTACTAAAACAAAGAGCTTTGGGAGTGGGAGAAACATGGATATTCTGTGTTGTTTATAAATAAAAAATGGGGGGGGGGAATTATTTTGGTGTTATTACCCAAGTGACACAAGATAAATGCACAAAAAGCCCCAGGTTCCATGGCATCTGGAATCCCAGTGGTTTTGTTCAGACCTCTTTCAAAGTCCCGGCAACAGCACAACCTCAGACCTTTTCGGGATAATCAGCTTCTGATCCAGGACCTCAAAGTGCGAAGAGAAATTCAAGCCCACTCAGAGACCGACAAGCATGTAGAAACACAAAAGTTGAGGAAAGGAATAGCATCTTAAAAATTGCATAGGACCCAAACTCCCAGTGGTTTGTACTGGCTCTACTTTCTTCAGCCCCAGGTGGGTAAAAGACTCATTTTTTGGTTAAAAACCTTTTCCTTCCTTCCTCTTCATTGTCTATCTCCTTGTTCTCCAAACTAGCTCTCTGCTCTGAGCTGGCAAGTAGCTACGGGCACTGTCTCCTTGAAAGTAAGAAGCTCTGGCAGTTCACCCTGTTCCCAGTTCTATGATTCACATAAGAATTCCTTCACAGCTGCTCAGACTCTTAATACAACGATTAGAACTATAGCTGTTTAAAATTCCTAAGCCAGAGGAGGTTTTGCGGGTCTTCTAAGCAGCCAGCAGTCGGCCAGGCCCTTGCAGACAAGGCTCTGCAGGTTCCGTGGACCCAGGAACAATAGCACAGCCCCACCCTCCCTTGAAGACTGGCCCAACCAGTCCCACTGCACTCTTGGGGACAGTGGCCAAGCCTGGCATTGGTGACATTAACATTTTGGTTAGTCACTAAGTAAAGGCTTCACCTAGAAACCTTCATTTCCTATACAGCAGGGTAGACAAGGTCCAACAAAAAATTTTCCTGAAATACTTCCCTAAAAGAGGCCAATTCTACAATGAGGAAGTGATCCACTGAGCAATATATGCCAGGTTGATCCTTAGAGAAATCAGTTTTAATCCACTAGCATCTCTAGCTGATTGGCAGACAGACCTGGGTCCCATACCCCAGCCCTCCCTTGTAATTTGGGCAGGTTACATAAAAATCAACCTTCCAGTATTACTCAGTTGACTCAGACTTCCTGGGCTTTGGAACATTTCGAATGATAGCATGGTATTTACAAACCAGAGGGGCTTTTAATCTTTTATATCACACGCTTGTACTGGATTCACAAACTGCTAAATAAATAGCCTCTCAAATTGGCTTCTAGGCAATGGTGACAATTTGTACTTTCATTGTAATATATGCATGGCTTTTCAAGAGGTTTGCTAACTAGTTTAGAAATGTTCCATGGAGAAAATGAGAAATGGACTTGAAAGTCAGTTATTTTCTCTTTTAAATTTTAAATAAAAAACAATGTGATTACTTGGTGATCACAAATAAAGTGAAATGGCTACATGTTCACCTAATCAGCTTTTTTTTTCCTTAAGAACCTGCCACTTGCCACTTCGAATAATTCAATTCAACAGAAAGGTTTCTCAGTGACTGAGAATGTAAGAATCTTGCCTCTATTTTTAGGTAGGTAATTGAAAATACAAAGTCTATACTCTGAAGATGTTCTCCTATTTTAGAGTTAAATTAAACACACAGACTAGACACACAGACATGGAAAACAAACTTATGGTTACCAAAGGCAAAAGGGGTGAGGGATAAATCAGGAGTTTGGGGTTTCATATTTACCACTATATATAAAATTGATAACCAGTAAGGACCTACTCTATGGCACAGGGAATATTCAGTATTTTGTAATAACCTATAAGGGAAAAGAATCTGAAAAGAATATATACATATATATACATATATATGTTAGAATATATATGTATATATACACACACATAACTGAATCACCTCGCTGTACACCTGAAACTAGTACAACACTGTAAATCAACTACACCTCAATAAAAATTTAAACACACACACACATATTTTGCTTCTTATTAGTACCATACAACTGACAAAAGAAGAAGGAGGTTGTGAAAATCAAATCAGGAAATGTTTTTACTTCCTAGCAGCTATGGTAAAACTCTGAGAGGAAAAAGAATGAAATAAAAGACCTTTTTTTAAAAGAAGTTTGGGCTTTCTGTATGTAAAGTGGACTACTGAGCATTGTAGATACATTCCTTAACATCCCTGATAACATGTAAAGAAACTTCGACCACACAGTGCATACAGAGGATGTTTTAAGTACACCATCCACTACATCAACTCAGGTCCATAGAATGAGTTCCATTTCTGTAGGTCAATTTTGCTATTAGAGCAAAAAGTCCTGGCCCACAGTATCTCCAAACATGAGTTCAGCAGCAGGGTTGCACCTGCTGTCGTTGTGTTGTATGGGTTTACAACAGAGATTCAGACATTGCTCTATGATGGGAAAAGCAGTCACTACCCAGAGCAAGTGAGAAATTTAGCAATGACACTTAATACACACTTTTATCCTATTACTTATAAAACAACTTCCTTAATCCTTACTTGCATGCAAAATTCTTCTTGAATTTTTACTTTATTATAAGATATTCCAGTTGACTCCCTTGGAGTACATCAAGAGTATTCTGTGGGCAGTTTTCACTGTGAATTTCAAACATCAGCCTGAGCTATTGAAAAAAGGCCCTGGGTTATTTTTTTGTTTTTAAAATGCTATACATAACGGCTTTCAATGTACAAGACATGATAGAGTGAAAAAAATACTTGTTTAACTTCTTAACTTTGTTTTTCTCTCTGTAATACTAGCCTGACTGTGTTTTTTCTTAATTCCAAGCAGCAGGGAACCTAATTTATGAACTTTTCCTCAATAAAAAAACAACGAATGGAAAGTTTAACATTGAATTAAGGAGGCTTCAGGATTAGCAGGTACACAATGACAGATTTACAGGGGCCAAGGACTGATAACTATATTTTAGGTCTAGGAAACATCTGCTCAGAGTAAGTAGTTTATGGTTTTCATATCAAATAGAAGAAAAAAAAGCACATTGATCTGAGACTTTGGTAGTTTTATTTTTCATTTTTTAACCAACGGTAATGCAAATCCTATTCCAGTGGGCTTGTACAATTCCTTGATATGTTCTACTAAAATCCAGGGGATACAGAAATTGCCACATGAGGAAATGGTAAAGGTAAGAGAGAATCAGAGTTTTCGATGGAAAATTCATAAGCCCATGCTGTAGGGGGGAAAGTTTAATTAAATATAACATTCAATTAATCTAAAATTCTTTCTCCATGTAAGACTATAGATTATATGGGCTTCGTCAATCACCTCAACATACTAATCTAAAATAGTGAAATCCCTGGAAATACTCAGAATTCGACATGTCACAGATAGTAAATACCGATACAGAGAAATTTTGCATAAACATACAACAACCTTGGTAATGAACTCGTCTTTTTTTTTTAACTCAGTCTTTTAGACTCATTCTAAATAATTACATGAAGCCAGGAATTGGCTGTCATCCAGTGAATTTGGACTGTGGACACTGACCAAACTGTTTGACATTTTACCCCCTTCCCGTCTATTTTCAGTCCTCATTTTCCCTCCACGGTGACTTTCTGGTTATGTATTATCTGGTTTTGGCTGTCTCTACTGCCCACTTCAGATAACCGCTCAGCTCTCCACTTGGCTTCTTGCTGGGTAGGCTTGACTGAAGAGAATGGATGAAGAAAGAGCCAGCATTTTCCTTTGATCTCTTAGAGCTCAGGATTCCGTTATATAATCTACCATAAATCCTGGCAATAGAGATTGACATCAACTTCCAAACTTGCCATAATATGACACTCCTCGTTGATTCATTATAAATCCTGACATTTCTTAATTAACATGAACTCAATACTTCAGTTTGTCAGTGATAAGACATTTTTTTTTAGTTGCCTTCTCCATAGTTTTAAGGGTTGCCTTGATTAATTTTTCTCTTCTGCAATCTAAGCCTTAAATGTCAAATGTTCTAACTGGCTATCTGCCTCTAAGGTTTAAGCTCACAGATGTTTCCTTGTGGCCACGGCAAATACCACTCCTCTGAGAATAAGTCTGATAAACAAAATTGGCAATAAATTTAGAACTAAAGAGCTGGATAAGAAATTTAAATACAGCCCTTGTTAGCTACACTTTTGTAAATCTACAAAGTTGCCTAGTGTACTCAATTCTCAAATATTGGTGTTAGTGGATTCTAGAAATCCCGTCAACAAATTAAAGCCTTAAACAATCCAAAAACTTCCTTCACTTTAACAGTATAAATCCCTTTCCCTACTGGACACATTACCATGGCTGCTAACAAGTAGAAAATTGGCCCACTTAAATTTCGCTTCTATTCCAAGGGCTGAGGGAGGAGTAAAATGGATAGAATCCAGATGGTGAGAAGAGTGTGAAGCAAGGGCCCTGTGTAGTCTGAACATGAATAATTTGTGAACCGCTCTGAATGATGAATACTCAACTATATTAATATTGCTTATGCAACATGAATGCCATAGTAAGCAGGAGACCTTTGCTTTCTGCTTTTTCGTTTCCTAGAAAACAACACTCTTCTATGAATCTTTTCCTTCACAAACTAGATTGGAAGTACCTCTTTGCTTGATTTGTGAAGCCTAAATAATCTGGAGGAATACACCAGCAAACCAATGTGAGCAATGTTCTTCATGCTGAATATTATGATGTCACCCTGTCCCTGTACTTTTCTACTTAAAATACGATGTCCAGGCATTGTCCACCAGAGAGCATTCTCAGGAGTGGAGTATTATCACTTGAGATTTATTGTAACTGAAATTAAATTATTTAGTGTGCTTTCTCCCCCAACTCCCAACCCCCAATAAGTCATTGCCTTTTCTTTTTTTTTCTTTTAATTGGTATCCTTGCCTTTTATTTACCCTTAGAAGAGAAGGGAAAAAAGAGGCAAAAAGAAAGCACAATCTGACCCCTTCTCTTTATCCTCAAATCACTGGATTCATAAACATAAAACACTTCAGGCAGCTGCAAGAGATATCAGAGTCTTCTTTTTCTGGTTAGAGTCCTAAATCAATGGAATGATGATGTATATTTTATTCCCAGCATAGATGCCCATGGGTTTGACTGTGCTTATATAAGTATCTCAATTCACTGTTCTAAGTGGAGACTGCTGAAAGCAAGAACTATAGAATCATAAAGCATGGCCACAGAGACCATAGGGCTCCCCTAGTCCAATGCCTTCATTCAACTGATGAGGGAAATGGGGCCTCAAAATTGGACTTGTTCAAACAAAGCTGGAGACATAACACTTTCTGGTTTCAAAAAATATTATGAGGCTACAGTAATCAAAACAGTATTGTACTGGCATAAAGACAAACATATGGACCAATAGAATAGAATAGAGAGCCTTGAATAAATCAGTACATACACAGTTGATTGATCTTCAACAAGGTTGCCAGGAATACACAATGGGGAAATGATTGCTCTTCAACAAATGGTGTTGGGAAAACTGGATATCCACATGGAAAAGAATGACATTGGATGGTATCTTACATAGTACACAAAAATCGACTCAAAATGGATTGAAGACTTAACTGTAAGACCTAAAACTGTAAAACTCCTAGAAGAAAATGGGGGAAAGTTTCATGACATTGGTCTTGCCAATATTTTATTGGATATGACACCAAAAGCACAGGCAACAAAAACAAAATAAACAAGTGGAACTGCATCAAACCAAAGAGCATCTGCACAGGAAATAATCAACAGAGTGAAAAGACAACCCATAGGATGGAAGAAAATATTTGCAAACTGAATATGTGATAAAGAGTTAATCTACAAAATACGTAAGGAACTCATACAACTAAATATCAGAAAGACAATCCAATTTTTTAAGGGACTTAGAACTTGAATAGACATTTCTCCAAAGACATACAAATGGCCAGTGGATACGTGAAAAAATGCTCATCGTCACTAATCATCAGAGAAATGCAAATCAAAACCACAATGAAATATCACTTACACCTGTCAGGATGGCTATTATCAAAAACACAAAAGACAAGTACTGGTGAGAATGTGGAGAAATTGGAACCCTTGCACACTGTTGAGAGGAATGCAAAATGGTTTAGCTGCTGTAGAAAACAGTATGGAGATTCTTAAAAATTAAAATAAAACTACCAGATGACCCAGCAATCTCACTTCTGGGTATACATCCAAAAGAATTGAAACCAGGATCTGGAAGAGATATTAGCATAGCCATGTTCATTGCAGCACTATTCAAAATAGTTTGTTCAATGTGAAAACAACCTAAAAGTCCACCAAGAGATAAATGGATTAAGAAAATGTGGTATATACATATAATGGAATACTATTCAGCCTTTAAAAAAGAGTAAATTTTACAATATGTGGCAATATGGATGGACCAGAAGGAAGTGAAATAAGCCAGTTACAGAAACACAAGTACTGCATGATTCTGCTTATATGAGGTATCTAAAATAGTCAAATTCATAACATCAAAGACTGGTATGGTAGTTACCAGGGGCTGGAGAGAGGAGGAAATGGGAGTTATTAATCAACAGACATAAAGTTTCAGTTAAGTAAGCTCTAGGGATCTATCATACAACATTGTACCTCAGGATCAAGGAATATGTCAGGCTCTATCGAACACAAGTATGTACCGAACATCTCAGGACCTCCCACAGCACTAGAGTGAAGCCGGCACAAAGCCCATCATTGCACTTGAGGCACTTTCAGTCTGGTTGGGAACAGAGACTCTGGACAGACCTTGATAAACCACAGCTCATTCCTTAAATAAAATCAGGAAAAAAATTAACAGTGTGTACCAAGTTGAACTGTATTGGATTCTGAGTAACTCTAATCTCTAAATATCCTTTAGTAAAATTTGATGCAAGGGGAGCCTGGAGGTGAGGTAAAAGGCTTTGGGGAAGAGTTTTGTGTTTCTTGCTAAAAGGTACAGAGGCAGCCATCTATGTCCTTTTGTCTTGAGTGGTACCAGTTTCACTTGTTAATTATAGAAACAAAGATAAGCAAAAAAAAAAAAAAAAAAGAAAGAAAAGAAATCTGTATCTGTATTTGTCACATAGTTTTAAAATGAAGTATATTAAAATGGATTATCAGATGTGATGTGATCATCTTTATTTACTGTACATGGTTTTAAGGAAATGAACGTTGACAGATGATGGCTATAGTAAATAAAGATGAGCATACAAAAGACAAATGTTTTCTGTGAGATGAACTCAAAATTTCTTGCAGATTTCTTTGTATCTTTTTAGAAATTCTGAAAGGAAATTACCCCATGGAGACTATTTCTACAAACAGCAGAGGGAGGAAGGGTCTCAGAAATGCAGATTATCCATTTGTGAAAGTGTTTTAAGGGCCCCTGAACCAACCTAGAGGAAGAGGTATGTTTGGAGAGCTTGCTCAGCTGCTGGCTATCTGATAAGAGAACAGTTTGATGGAATCAGAGGAAAAAGAAATGCCAAAACCCCAGTGGCAATCTACTATCCCAGCAAAGGGCAAGGACCTAGACCAGGAGCCATGACTACTCAGACTTACCAAGTCTTACACTTGTCAGTTTCCCTAAGCTGTCATTTTGTTGGGATCTGTCTCTTCCCCCTCGTGACTGCCAGTTCCCACAAGGGGCTGTGCTTTTTCTTCAAGGCAGCGAGAAAGAGGAGGTGGAAGACTGTGCCCCATTTGTATTCATTCTTAGCAGGAAACCTCAAAGAATGGAGAGTTGGGGATGGCTATAAATAGAAGGATGAAGACAGCTGAAGCTCCTGAAGGCCGGGGTTAGGAAAATGAAGCTCCAGGTGTGCAGCTGAACCAGCCTTTGTGGATTTTTACAACAGAACGGCAAGGGCAGCTTCTAGCCACTTGTCTTCTCAGAGAAGTCAGAGAGCATCCCGAAGACGGCAGGGATGCCCCAGGGAGAGGATTACTCAGAGAGGGAACAGGCTGACTCCCAGCCTATCTGCCACTATCCTGCCAGAGCCCCACCCCTTCTGCCCACCCTATTTACAAGCTTTGCCACACGCTCCGGAGGCCAAGACTCTCCACCCACACCTCCACCACTGCACACACTTTCAGGTCTTTGGAACATAAACCATCCCACCTCTCAAACCCAATTCATAGCCTCACTCCAGGGCCACTCTCATTCACATGGTGACAAGATTTGATATGTAACTAAGTCATTATTTATGCATTCCATATGTAAAACTTGTATTTCATAAAACTGAACTTTTTATAAAGGTCTTCCACGTCCATTATTTAATTTAATCCTCATGAATGGCCATAAAACTTCTGTAATTCAGATGTCATTATTCCCCTTTTACAGATGAAGATACTGAGGCCTGGAGAGGGTATGATATTGCCTCTCGTCAGCCCTAGATGCTCAACTTGCTTCTCCAAGGCAGGGATCATAATGATCAAAAACTTTAGAAATGAATATTCTGTCAAATGATGGCTGAGAGCATGGGCTTGGGAAACAGAGAAGCTTATCTTCAAGTCTTAGAACTGTCATTTATAAAGCCATCTAACATTGGACACATTACCTAAATTTGCAAAGCCTTAGTGTCCTCAATTGTTAAATGGGAATCATACTATTGTTTACCACTTGAGGCTGTAGTGAGGATTAAACGTGATCATGCCTTTAAAAAGCATTGTACAAAACAAGAGCTCCTTAAGCGGGAATTGTTAATATTCAATATAATTGCTGTTCCTACCACCTCATGGGCATGAAGTATTTGTTATACAGCCAGTGAGGGAGAGACCATCCCAGGTCTCTGGCATCACACCGAATGAGAAGTCAGGGTACAACTCCACACGTGCGTAGACTCAGGTTTTGCCCAACCACCAAGCAAAACACTTCTTTGGACAGCAAAATGAATGTGAAGCATTTGTACCAAGTTTCATACATACTTGTCTCAGCCAAGTATTTGCCCATTTTCTTCGCTACTCTTCTTATCACAAGTGGATGTGACTATCCTTAGGGTCACAAAGGAAAAGAAGTCATGATGGAGGGTAGGGTACTAAGGGTTTCTGCTCCTTCTCGTCCAACACGTTATGCTCATTGCAGAAGCGGCAGCACTGCAACCGTGGCAAGCTCAGCTGGCTGCATCTGTTGTCTTTTTTTTTCAGGTCAAGTTCCCTGTTATGGTCCAATGGATGCAAACTCCTAGTGTCTGTGGTGCTGACCATGAGGTCTGGTCATTTATTCCTCCAACGTCTATTATAAGATACTGTACTAGGCTTGGAATAAAAATGACTTCATTATATTTAGTTTCTAACACGTGAGGACCGCATTGAGTGCTTTAATATCGTTTATTCCACACAATTATATCCAGTGGCCACTCTTATTATCCCTACTTTGCAGATGAGAACTTTGAGGGCAGAGGTTAAGTATCACAACTAGAAGGTGATGGGAGCTATGGCTTGGACTCAGCAGTCTCCTGTGGATTTGAATTGAACTACTGAATATCTGAATCCTCCCCAGAGAGTTCCTGCTAGGGGAAACCTGAGCAGAAGCTGCAAGATATTTTTAGGGGTGAATAGATAATGCAAGCCTCTGCATCCTGACTCTTTCAGATTGTGAAAGAAAACACTTTTACACTCCTTAGAAAGACTCATAAACTCACTGATGTGCAAGGTTTTGTCGGGGTCCAGTGGGAATGATCCAGAGGAAGTCTACTGAGACGTTGCCCAGAAGGCAAGCTCACCGTCCTCACCATCACCTTCATCAAAAGCCACCTGTTAAGTACCTGCATCTAAAACTAGCACTTTATTACACCCTGTGCAGGGAGATTCACAGGGGGATTAAGGACAGAGACACAGCCCTGATGGAAATGAAAGGGCAGGACCACTTCTCAACCAGTACGGGTGAAACATGGCTATGAATATTTTACAAAACGGTGGACGGTGTATTCAGAGGTGGGTCACTCTCATCCTTGCCTATTAATCTTTGCAGCCAATCTGCAACCATAAACCAGAGCTGTTCTCTGTTTCTGGCAAACTGAAGCCTAACTACAAGGCCCTCAGCCCCAGCAGTTGTTCTGATCAGCTGGACTCAATGAATACAGACAGATACTCAAAGAAGCTAGAGAAAACCTCATAAAAATGTTTAGCAGGCATGCAGTGCAAATATTTATATCGTACAGAGGTTTAGAGTGGGTGTTAGGAAGAAGGAAGGAGGTAGTTAGCTCTACATCCTAAACTGAATGAAAGATAGAGTTAACTGAAGTGAAAGATAATTGTTGCACTTTGTCCTTGCTGCAAGTTTGAGATGCATGAGCTTTATCCTCTTCCTGACTGTCACTGCCATAAAACAAAACAAATATCTCCAAGGGTCTAAGAAAAATATCCTGCTAGGAAATATGACCCTTATATTCATATTCAAAATTTTGCTTTTTTCCCCCTCCATGTTATCTCTGATAATTACATTATTTTTATTCCTAATTTCTTTAAAATCTAACACACTGTATGGTATTACATCTAACCTCTGGAATAGTATAGCCACGTGTGTTAAAGCCTAGTGAGCAGTCTTCATAGGATACTCACAAAACTGGAGCAAACATTTGCTTTGGAGAAATAAGAAGGGGGTGTAAGAAGTAGAAATGGGGTCTGAAGCCTAGATCTCAAAAGTGCCCACCTAATTTCTTTTCCTTTGTCTCTCGGTTCATGTTAAGATAAAACCCAAATACTTCTTCTACCTCATATTCATAAGTTCACTCTCAACATTAATATACACCATATACATGATATATGTGATATATACATTGCATTCAAAACCAGATGAGTTTCCCAGCAACCTCGTGCGTGGAGTTGCTCTGCAAGCCTATTAGATCTGGCCCAGAAAGCCAATAGAAATCTGGCACCTTTGAACAGGAATCATTGCCGTGATCCAAGTCCTGATAAAGCCCAATCCTTACATTAAGACAAAAAAAAAAAATCACGTTGGCTTCTATGGGTATGTCTGGGAGAGCAGAAACTGGTTACCCTCTTGACACAGCACAAAACTTAGAACTCAACGCGCATTTCCTGAAACGTGTGGCATTCCTCTAACCAAAATGAAAGTATACTGCCCTGTCTTTTGTGACTGCCACATCATTACTCAAGTAGCACTCTGCTTGTGGTGGGGAGGCATTTATGTGCATACCATCCCCTGTAAAAAGCGACGGGGAGTTTTTTACAGGGGAGCAAACTGAGGCAACAAGACCCAAAAGAACTTACCTGAAATCACAGGGCACTTTAAAGACAGGGTGGCTGACTTTTGGATTGCTAGATGGCGTAGGTTTTCAGAAAACTTGACTGCCTTCAGGAAGCAAATAATGGCTTATTCAGATTGCTTAGTTCAAACTCACATAAGTTATGGCACCAAAGATTAAGAAAACAGGTAGCATGTTCATGCTAGTCCGTGATCAGGCCAATTAATAACTTTAGAAATTCTGCCGCATTTCAATAATCCAGAACTTCCTAGCTAGAGCTGGATCACATAAATAGGCGTTATCTGGGACAGGCAGACAGCCTGTCAGTGCTGTACTAAGAAAAGGGTAGTCGGGTTGCCCTCTGACTCAGCTGAATATTATTTGAAAAGTGAATTTTCACTGTACCAAGTTTAGATTTAACATTTTAACTTCGTAGTAATGCTTGCCAGTAACTTTGCAAAATATCCCTGGAGCATTAAGAGAAAAATGAACATCTTTTCATAGGAGAGGGAAGCTCTAAAGTTACATCATGCTTGTAAATAGTAGCACATAAACAAAAAGAAAAAAATATATTGAGAAGAAGAAATCGGAGTACCTACTTGAGGAGAAGAATGTCACTGAAAGACTGTCTTCTTATGCTATAGAAGGGGCAAGGGAAAGGAACATGAACCTTTCAAGCCCGTTAAGGAGTTTCTGAGCATGGAGCCTTTATTTTCAGTTTTGGTGAAAGCTGTTCTGAGGCAGTAGACAGGAGGCTGTTATGACCATGAAATTAGGAAATGTGGGAACTCAAAAATAAAGAACTAGCACCACCATTTGACTAGGAGTGGAAACATCTCCCATACGAAATAGAGGAGGGGGTGGCCTTTCTTTCTCCACATGAGGCCTGTTTCTAACTATCTTAGCACTTGGGTCAAGGTAGACATCTCACAAGGGTGTAAGTCATCTGTTAATCTGCCTGAAATTTTTTTTAATGTAATCCAACTGATTTTCTCTTCACTACTAATGAAGCTTGAAGTCTAGACAGGCATGCTGAGTTGGAAAAATAATAATAATCAAGGATTCATTCAGCACATAAATTTTGTTAAGCCCAGATTAGTTAAGGGGTCGGGACACCTGTTTGGTGAGCGTCTTCGTATCTTTCTCGTTCAGCACTGACTCAACGACTCTGCGTGTCTGGTCACTGATGAATTAGGTTCTTGACTTCAGTAGCTCGCAGAGGTTAGCTTCTCTCTGACTCTGAAGCCATTCCTCTGCCACCTGATCTTCCCATGAACATCTGGCTTTTCCTCCAGCCATTTAAGAGTTTGTGGGATGCTTTGTTTCGTTTCATTTGCATGGGTAGTATGTATTCTAAAGGATTTGGGGGAGGGGAACATATTAGATTTTTCTGCTCAAGTCTGAAGAAAGGCTGGTTTTCTGCAAGTGAGAATGGTAGAAGAGAGGGTGAAGAGGAGGAGGCTCTCTTGCTCCTGGGCTTTCTAGAATCTCCAAGTGCAGGCTGACATCTGTAGGGCAAGCCATGCATCTCAAAATCAGCTTAGGAGAGAAAATCAAAATTCTCACAATCAATGCTTTAAAACATTTAGAAATGAAGGCTCTTAATTATTTTCCATCATCTCTATACTTGCAAGTTAGCCTGTAAAATAATTTGAGTATGCAAATTTGTCTGAGATTAATTTCTACATAGAGCAAGACATATTTTAGGTAATGGGTAAAGTATTTCATTTTGACTTAAGAAACATAGAATTTCAACAAGATTCACTTACCAAAAAACCCATCATGTATATTAATACATTGTGGCAGTTTTATTAGCTTTTTATTATTTTTATTATGATTTGTGGCAAAAGGTAAATTATTCACTAAAATGTTTTGAACACTTAAAACATTTTGAAAGCAAAATATTTTTTTCTAAATTAATTAAATCCTTCAGTTACTTGATTTGCCAGAATGGGTGAGGTATGCTTTTCAAATAGCATTTAGCTACCTGTTAAAATCAGTTGTGCATATCAATACAGAGGAGCAAATTATTCAGAGCAACATTTCTCAAAATAGTACATCCGGTGAATTCTGAAGGTTATAGATTATTTTCTACTCGTTAGAAAATTTAAATGTATAATATACAATTCAGATAAAATAAAAATTAGATCAATCATCCTTCAAAGACTATTTCTGACATTCATTTGTATTCCAGTATGTGCTTTCTCAAGTGGGAGAGTACAAATAACAGCAAAGGCCTTCTGAGCAGGCACTAGAGGTCAATACTATTCTAAGCACTTTCACAACAACTCAATGAGGTAAGTACCATTGCAAACCCATTTTACAGATGAAGAAACCATAGGATACCAAGGTTAAGTACCTACCCCAACATTTTATAGCTGGAGTCATGGTTCAAACTCAGGTGGTCTGACTCAATCACCAAAGCTTTTAACACTCCACTGCAGAATCAAAACCAGCACATGGTGGGAACACAAATGTTTTACATGTATCATTGGAAGAAAAAGTTGAGACGTTATCAGTGAATGGGTAAGAACATGTTTCTACTGATTGATATAGAAAGGTTACTATGAATCATCTTAAAGTTTACCATGCTAATGAAAACACTAAAAATAAAAATGTCTGCTTGGACTGATGTTGTTTTAAAATATTCTGTACTTTCTTCTAGGGAAAAAAAAATCTCTTTTGAGGAAAAGTTTCTAATTAAATTGTGTTCACCACTGTTAGATAGACTGAATAATGAAAAAACAAATAGGAAGAAAAGAACAATGTAAGGGAAGCAGCGTGATACAGTGTAATTGAAACAAACACGATGCAAATTTAATCTCATAAGTATAATTCAAAGAGAAGTATCACACCTTTATGCCTAATTCTCTCACATGCATTTTGTAAGTGAAAAATGAAGCCTTTTTTATTTTGTCGAAGTCAGGTTATCCACTATATCTTTATTTTTTTAAAAATCAACATACACATTCCCTTACAGTGGCATGTTGTTTGTTAAGAAATACAGAACAAGGAAGTTCTAGATCTTTCCAGATTCCAACTTTTTTTTTTTTTTTAAATACTTCCTCTCATTCCAGAAGTGATCACTAGCAGCCTGGTCTTCACAAGCAAAGTAAAGCAGAAAATGGATACAATCTGTCTGGGTCATTCAAGCAAAATTCTGCTGTGATCTGGGTGATTCAGGTTAAAATAAAACTCAGGTTTTTGATTTGGAGTGGTTTTGTCTGATGCCCCAGGCAATAGCAGAGTTTGGGACTCAATTACATAGTTAATTGCCCAAATTCTTTGTTTGCCCTTATTAGCAAAGATGTTTGCTTTGGGCAACGCTCTAAGTATGATTTCATCATACTCTGAAGGCCCTGCACATTCAGTTTGCCTCATGAAGAGCAATCAAAATTGAAGCTCTGCTTGCCTTGAGATACCAGTCAGTACCCAAGCACCCACTCACTCAGCTCTCTAAGGGCAATTGCCCTGCCCTCAGCTCCTGTTGCCTAGACAACCAAGTCACATCCATAGGACCCTCAGCCCCACCTCAGATCAGAGCTAATTGGATCAGAGATAAGCATCTAACCCAGATAGGCAGGGACCAAGGACATGGCCTAATGTGAAAAGATGAACTTGACCAATCATATTCAGCTCTCAGGATGTATGAATTTTGGAAATCTAGACTGAGATAGCGAGACACGCAGGCAGGAAGTATGTCTTGGGGTAGACTGGAGGCCACAGTTAGCAAAGGCCCTTTCAGCAAATGAAGTTATGTGAGGACACAGAAACCAATGGCCAAGATGAACAAATATGGGGCTCTGGGCCCGTGAGCGCGTGGCAGGGTCTGTACAGCTGCGTTGGTCACTGGCCGGGTTGTGAATGTCACACAGATTCTTCCATAACCCTTATTACCAGGTATCCAAGGGAGTCTGTGTTCCTTGCCATAATAAACTGTAACTAAAACACTCATCCCGGATCACAGGTGCTAGTTTAAGGAGCAGAAGGCACAATATCCAGCAGTCCTGTTTTCAATGTACAGGTCCAGGGTATTTGAAAACAGAGCCTTAATAGAACCAATACCTGATGACTCAAATTGAAACTCTCTAGTTGAAGCTTATAGGGATAAAGATAGTCTCTTTCTCAAAAAAGAAAAAAAAAAAAAAAGGACCAACTTCCTTCAGATAACAAAGAGGTTAGGCAGAAAAGACTTTTGCAAAAAGATAACAAATTCAATTAAACCTTACCCTTCATCTATAGAAAGGCCTTTAAAATTTCCCTTCATAAATCACATGCCTCTTCTTTATATAGAAAAAGATATATAGCAAGTCACAAACATCCCATGTGAAGAAATAATTATTGAAAAAAACTTCTTCTAGAAGAATAAATGGGCTTTTATACTGATAGGGGTGACAAAGGAAATAGCATCTGAAGAATACAATGGTTTAAAGTGGAAAAGCTAGGGGCTTCCCTGGTGGTGCAGTGTAAGAATCCACCTGCCAATGCAGGGGACATGGGTTCGAGCCCTGGTCCGGGAAGATCCCACATGCTGCGGAACGACTAAGCCCGTGCACCACAACTATTGAGCCTGCTCTCTAGAGCCCTCAAGCCAAAACTACTGAGCCCACGTGCCACAACTACTGAAGCCCGCATGCCTAGAGCCCGTGCTCCACACGAGAGAAGCCACCGTAATGAGAAGCCCCTGCACCGCAACGAGGAGTAGCCCCCGCTCGCTGCAACTAGAGAAAGCCCGCGCACAGCAACGAAGACCCAATGCAGCCAAAAATAAATTAAATAATTAAATATTTTTTTAAATCTTTAAAATAAGAAAAGTGGAAAAGCTAGTCACTCTTGAGCAAAGAAAATCTCTCCATGACCCTCCTTACTCCCCCAAGACCCTGCCCCCCCCATCTTCTCCCCAAACACCAGCCCCTGACCACTGCTCAACCCCATCCGTCTCAGTTGCCAGATACACAAACACACACACGCTTCTCCTTGGTGGGAAGCAAGGTCTCAACTAGCATTTGGAGAAGGTTGGCCCTTCCAGGAGTTTATTTTCATGGAGTAATAGGAGAACTTCTAAGGCGAAAAGAGAACCCCACAAATGTCATGCAAGGCCAAGAAGCCAGGGCCAGAGGAAAGCGGTTTTTAAATACAGCACAGATTTGTCACTGTTTGTCAACTGTACTGCAAGAACAGGTTGCTATAAAAAGCAGAAGAAAAATCTCTGTAAGACATTGGGAGCAAAGGGAAGCCTTGATTCCTAAACCACATGACAACTAGGAGTGAGCAGCTCTCCCCACTTGAGGATCTGGCCACCTAAGCAGCAAGTGAACCCTGCCCTCATTGGCGCCTCTGACTGGCACCAGCAGCAACCGCCTTGGCTGATATTGGTGGCTTCAGCAGGCCTGCAGTGATTCTCAACACCTGGGGCAAGTTCAGCAGCAACTGCTTATTCATCTGGGGACACAGGAAGGAAGAATTTGATAGGACTTCAACTTGTAAAAAAAAAAAAAAGAGTTGACGGAGAACAGAGCGAGAACAATATTATTTTACTGTTGTTTTCATCCTATTTTTTTTTTCCTGGGCTGGTTTATTCTAGGGAAATATGGATTACAAGAACTTCAGACTCTGTCCCCAAAACATCTTCAGCCTCCATCCCTTCTATTTCCTTCTTCATGTTACTACTCAAGCCTTCTTCAGCTCTGAGCTGGACTATTACAGTAACATCCCAGTAGCATCTGACTGCCTCTAGCCCCTCCCATTCCTGGTCCACTGAACACACCTCACCAGATTACCTTCCTGACTTATCATCGTGGTCATGTCACTACACGAGCAAATTAAGTGCGACCACTCACCATCTCCCTGAGAATCCGGTCCCAGCCCACCTCTTCAGCCTCAAGCTCTGGTCAGGTGGTCTCGTTCCCTGCTCCCAGTATCCCACACTTATGTATGGACCTCTTCCCCGTCTGGGTTAGTTATGATCCTAGCACCTCTTCAAAGTTCGTCTCAAAGAACATGTTCTCCAGGGAGCCCCTTCCTGATTGCCCACCCACCTCTGAATCCCCACTGAGCATTGCTCGCACTTGTCGCCTTCTTAAGTAACAAGTACTTAAGAAGCACCTCCTCTATGCCAGGCAAAGATGGATAGACATGGCCTTGAGGAGTTTGTGTCTAGAAGGGATAGACCCTTCAACAGATGAATTGTATGACAACCTAATAACTGATGCATCAGAACTGAAATATAGTTTTACTGAACACTTGATAACACTCAGGGAAATGAAAATTCTGTCTGGAACTGAGTTACTTGTGCATCTCCCACACCTCCTACCACCAACTGATTGCGGTCAACTGCAGGCTACCTGGGTATGTGTCATACTCCACCTAGCTCTATGGCAGTAATTCACACAGTGCTGGACACACAGACTTTTTTTTTCATTAAAATGAATTTCAACTTGAATAGAAGAGACAGAAAGTCCTCTTCATCCCAATCCCCATCCCTCTGTCATCTCCAGCGGCCTAGGAGACGTACATTTACCTTGACCTCCAAGTAGCAGAAACAATGCAGCTTGACCATTTTTTACAGGGGGACCGAGCAGCCTCAACCCCCAAGCACATCCCTGCCTGGGTTTGGAAAGCTTCCTCTACAACATCACAATCTATACTGGAAACTATTTTCCCTCAAGGCCTAATACCTTTAAGGTCCTTGAAGTAAGGACATGAAGCAAAAAAAAAAAAGAAACATAGAAAACAAGAAGCAAAACTAGATAATTACATCAGAGACAAGGCATAACATATTTCAATTACACAGTTTGGGCATTAAGTAAAATAAGAGGATAAAAGAAAATAAAAGGCAATCATTTAGATCACTAGATCATCATAAGGGTAAAACGTGCTTAAAAAGGATAATAATATGAATATAATTTTGTTGCCATCACTTGGGCAATGAATGTGTTTAATCATTTTCCCCACGATCAAATTGTGGTTGGTTACTATATATATCTATATTTCTCTTTTATAAAATCATCTAGCCTTTTCTGGTTTAGCTTACTCCACTTTCCAAAGCAAAGATCCACATGGATGGTTCCAGGGGATTTGGAATCCCCTGAAATCGTAGCCAACCTCTTGGCTACATAAACACATGTGCATTTTTCTGAGAAGGGAGTCTAGAAACTCCATGTGATTCTTTAAGAAGCCTAAACAAGATTAAGAACTACTAAAGGCATGGGCTCATCATTATAAACGCTGTGACGTATACTATTATGTTTCTTTGAAATTTTTAACATTGCCTGTATGATTACTTTCTCTTTTCAAAACTAACACCTTTTACCAAATTAATAAAGTTTTACAATTTGGACCTTTCTTCTAAAATAGACTGAGATAGTCATTTCTCATTTTTTAACATTTTACTTGTAAAACTCCAAAGAGATCTTGATTTTTAAAACCTTAGGGCCAGCCAGCAATGACCAAGTAGTAACAGGAAGCAGCTCCTGGCATTCAGAACGAACCCTAGAAGATCAAGGTTGAATACTAAGTTAGCAGGTAAACATTTTTCCTGTAAAGGTGGGACAGACAGTTGATATGCGTGTGAGGGTTTGTAACTGGTTTTTGTAATCCTTCCATTTTCAGTGCTTCTTGGGGTGTTTCTGCACTTAAGAGATGTGTGTAAGAAGCAACAGTAGATTTCCAGCCGCAGACAGCCCCAGTACCTCACAGGGAGCCTGTCTTCCAGAGTCACCACAGGGGGGTCTTTGTTTGTTGAGACATTTAAAAGGTGTTTTGCTGGAATCCACACTCCAAGGAGGAGCCGTGAAAGGAGAACTGGCCCAAGCCAAGCTGTGGGTCACCACTAAACCAACCAAAGCAGACGGAGCCAGCAGACGCTCTCGAGCAGAGGAAGCAGTCTGTCCCAAAGAGTTTGTGTCCTATTTACTCAGGCAAAGAAAGGGTATTCATTTCAACCAGCAAGGGAAATGTTAGGTTATGTAACCCTGGGATGAAGAGAATGAGGCTTTTTTTTTTCTTTTTCCTGGAGAAAAGTATTGTGAAATAGTCCAGAAACAACCTCCAGTTTCCATGGTCACTCCTGCCCCCAGAAACCTCTATATCACAAGATCAACAGTCAGAGCCGTGGGCTGTCTTAGGGTTAGGTTAGGGTTCAGAGAAGCCAGAGGAGAACTGGTAGGCCCAGGACCCTCTCCCATCTACTGTTGTCCCCTCCCCCCCATCAGAGCCTACCAGGGCCGTGGGAACCCTTGACCACACACCTTCATCAGTCATTTCAGAACAACCACGGTCCAATCATCCTGAAGCATTTTTTCCCACCTTCTCACACTCCAATGCAACCTTTGAAAGAATCCTTATTTATGGGTCTGCTGCACAGAGCCAGCCTGAAGCATCATTAAGAATTATTGAAAAGGGATGCTTAAGTAAGCCTGAGGTTGACCAATGTATCAAAACTCCAGGCTGGTGAGGGCCAGAGTTTGCTTTTTTTTAAGGGAAAAATGAGAATGTGAGCCCAAGTGAGGTGTCAGCCAGGAGGTGGGTCCGGAGAGGAAAGGACAGAGGGAGTGTGAGTGCTGTGAGCGAGGAGGACCCCAGCTGGCTGACGGAGCAGGGACAGCAAGTGACCACAACCGACCCCAGCACTGGCAGAGCCCCAGGTGGGCAGGACAGGTGCGGAAGTCACACAATAGGCCATGGAGCCTCAGGTTGTCCAAGACGTGGGAAGTTCCACTTCTGGGGAGACTAGGGCATAAGGCCAAGACTCGGCCACAGAGCACGGCAAACCCAGTCACTTGGGAAGGATTTTAGAGATTAGCTAGGACACCCATTCATTTCTTTTTTTCATCCAATAATTATTTACTGAGCCCCTGTAACATGCCAGGTATTGTTCCAGGTGTTGGGAACATAGGAAACAAATTAGACCAAAATCCCTGACTTCGTGGAGTTTGTATTCTAGTGGAGGAAGAAGGGAGGTAAAAAATAACTAATAAATAAAAGAGAGAGAGAAGCTCAAGTGGTGACAAGTGTGAAGGTGAAGATTAAGCAGGGAATGGGGACAAGGGGCACAAAAGCAAGGCTGACCTTTAAGTGTGGCAATCAGACAGGTGACCCTAGAGATGACACTGAGTGACCACCTGAAGACGGTGAGGGAGAAGCATCCTGGGTCTGCAACAGCCCAGAGTAGTAGCAAGCACAAGGTCAGGAGTGTCCCAGGCATATCTGGGCAACAGGGTGGAGCCAGAGGGGCTGAACTGGTGCCCACAGGCGTAGACAAAGGAGAAGAGGTGGGAGAGGTAACAGGAGCTCCAAGCTGTGCAGGACCGTCCAAAGGGAACTGACTTTTACTCTCAGTGTGATGGAAAACCACTGGAGGCCTTCGGGCAGGAGTGACATGATATGACTCCAGTTTGAAAAGGCCCACAATACCTGATTAGTACAGACCTATGGGTAGGGTGGGGAGAGACAGGAGGGGCAAGGACCAGGGAGGAGGCCACTACCCCAGCCCAGGTGAGAAGCCAGGGTGCTTACACCAGGGCAGTGGTGGTCAGTGTGGCCACATAGTTACATTCTAGGTGAACTTGAAAGGTAAAGCCAACATGCTTTCTGACACATGTGACGTCCAAGGAGTGAGAGAAAGAAAGGAGGCCAGAACGCCCCCAAGGCTTTTGGGGTCCATACTCCAGAACCCTAGTATGGAGTGGTAATTTACTCAGATAAGGAAGACCCCAGTGGGCCCAGGGTGGGAGGAAGAGAGGGTTCTAGAGTCCAGCTTTAGACATGTTAAGTTTGAGATGCCAATTTAGACACCCAAATGGATATAAGTTGACAATCTAGGTCAATAGAAAGGGCTTGAATGGAAATATAAATGGGTGGAGGTCATCAGTGTACGGATGGTATTTAAAACTTTGAAGACAGTGACTCCTGGTTGGTGACAGTGGAGCCCGGCATCTCTTCTCTTCTGCTCAGCCTCCCGGGGTCTCTGCCTCCCTACCCTCAGATACCTATAATCTCCCTATTATCTGGCTTCACCTGGGTTTGCTTTGCCCGTTCCTGGCTGTTACCTCCCTCTTCATCTCAAATGCGTTTATTTACTTCTTCCGAGTCCTGTTCTCTCAGAGCGCTTTTCTTTGGATGTAACAGACTAGCAGATATAAATGAAATGAATAGGTCTCAATGTCTGGAAATCGCCTTTCAAGCTAATGTGAATTCTTTTTAATAGGGAACTTTTAGGCCATGTCAAAGGTCCCATTTGGGACACGTGGCATCCTTGGAATTGCATGGGGGAAGACAGCTGGCTCCGAGGATGCAGGTGTTGCCCTTGAGATACAAAATAGACATTTCATCCACTCTCAAAAACAATCTTTCCACAACTGGATCAGGACCTTTGAAAAATATATATATTTCCAACGCAGGTTAAATAAAGGCTATCAATACTATTTCATACCATTTCACTCAGCATTTTCATAGCATCTTAAGTGCTCCAGAAGTTCAACTGAAGAAAAGCTTATTATTTTGAAAGTCAGGAAGAGCCAGAAAGTATGGGAGCAGTGCCAGAAGAAGAGGCCTATTAACAGCTAGAAAAAATCCACAAATGTGCATCGGTCCACACAGGAGTCTAGTACTAGGCTAAGATCCCTTGCCTGGGGAGACTTCTAATGAGCACTTTTCCATTGGTTACTAGCAGTTCTCAACCCTGGCTGTCAACTAACGAGTCTTTACAAATGTCTATGCCTAAACCACACCCTCAGATGTTCTCATTTCTGGGAAGAGACCACAGCACCATTTTTTTTTAAATCTCCAGGTGAATCCAATGTGCAGCAAGAGTTGCAAACCCTTGGGTTGGATTAATCTTTCGACACTGTTTTCTATGAATCTGTCCCATTCAAGGCCATTCCTGTACCTCATACACATACAATCAAACCAGATCATGACATCGCCAGTTGTCATGTTTCTGTATATTACTGTTTCTGTATATTTACTTCCTGTTTCTTACATTACATTTGCTTTAACATATTTTTCATTATTTTTTTTTTACAGGTTTGCCATGTTGAACAGTACCGCTTAAGAGAATGTGTGAACTTTCATTAGTGGAAAAGAATAACTCCCCGGCAACAGTTCCAACACCTGAAAAAAAAAAGCTAAAGCAATACAGTATTCCAAATTTATGTCAAGACTTCCTCCCTTTGCAAACTCTGCTGCAGAAATTACACTGCGTACCCTGTTCCCAGAGCGATTCTCTTATTGACAATGTGGGTAAAGAAGTAAACAAAAAGAGCCATGCTCATTTCAAACCTCTGAGAAACACAGGCCAAAAGAAAAATAAAATCAATCAACCTTTGCCAAGTGGAAAAGAACAAACCGGCAGGGACTGAAGTTCTATATTCAGTTTTTAAAAGAGTATTTCAAACAGTAAAGAACAAAATACTAGGTGATCCCTGCAAAGATTTACAAACAACATGACAGAACAATGCAAACCGAATGGATACCACAGGGCGTAGGTTTACTCTCGAAGGAAAAGCTGGACACCCTGAACTTCATTAATGAAATACTCCATGTGTTTGCACTCATTCACAGCAGCCTCTCAGGGAACCACTGGGCTGTCAGTAATATTCTCTATTCTTACCTTTCAAAACTTTTGGAAACACTGTCAGCAAGCACTTGAATTCCCATTTTACAGAAAGAGAGATAAAGACAGGAAGATGTTCATTTCTCTGATCAACAAAGTAGCAGTTAAGCTGCCTCCGACACAGCTAAGAGTAAAAGGCACCCATTTCTGACTGTTTTTCCGGGTCATCACGCACCAAAAAATTTCCATCAATTTTCCCAAGAAAATCAGTGCCTATCATTTCATGTTCTAACTCAAATTTTCCTTTCTTTTTCAAGAACTCTTTCCTGTATTCTCCCCAGGTCTTTCCTTCTCCATACTCTGTCTGCATTTCCCAACCGCTTTTCACAGTTCAAACTCTGTTATAATCAGCGCTAAGGGACTCTCCAAAATCCTTCCGCTAGGATTTTGGTGAATATACGTGTCTTGAGATAAGTAGCCATCTGCTAGGACTTGGTAATGTTCTTTACTGAATAGCGGTTTCTCTGGTGAGGCAGCTTCCATGAGTGGTAAGGGGTAGATGGGGAGAGGGTGCAGATAAGGGATCTCCAGGATGCCTTCCCACGAGGGGTGCTAAATGCAGTGTGCCACGGTGCCACGTCAGGGGAGGGAATGGTGCCCATGTATTGGCTCTGTTAATTAGCACCATTTGAAGACAATTATGACAAGATCGCACGGGGAGAGCGTGATGTTTCAAGTGGAGTAGATCATTAAGTAAACAGGAGCACCGAACTGTATTTCCTGGGTGGTTGTGAAAAATCTTCCAAAAGCTGAACAGAAGGATGCTGAGGGCTTTAGTTCTCTGGAGTAACCAAAAGAAAAAGCACAAGCAAAGCCACGTCGCCACACCCTGATCACTCCCAAATCGTCCCAAGTGCACTTGACTTACTTTAATGTTTGCTAATAAGATAAGAACCTTGCAATTTCGGTTCCAGAGAGACGTGGCTGTTGTCTCCCATATCTCAGTCCATTAAGAGCCACTGCCCTTGGAAGACCAAGCAGGACCAAGCAGGGACCTGTGCTGGGAAGGTGCTGGAAGCAATGTTGGGGAGATAGGCTGGCTTCCCTCTGGCACCTCCCGGCTACCCACCCACACTCACCTTCTTGTTTCTCCTGTTCCCTTTGCTTTCACCACCCAGCTCTTGACTTACGTCAGTCGTATTTCAATCCTTGCTTCCCTGAATTCTGACCTTTGTTGAGTTTCTAATTCTCTTGCTTTCCTCCCTTCCTCTCAGATAACAGTCAAAACCTTGATTCTGTCTCCTAACCCTTTGCCACCTTCACCTGTGACCTAGGATCCTGGACCTCAGCCCGCTCTCTGCTGCCCCCACCTGGTCCAAAGCCGCATATGCAGATGGTAATCTGACGAACCGGCCCTTACCCAACGCAGCTTCACCTGATTTCTGACACCAACTCGAATTTTGCTAATTTTGTTTCACCATAGCCTGACTTAATGTATGGGTTCCAAGCAATTCTTAATATTTAATGGCCAGGTTATGCTAGTGAGTAAAGGAGTCACTTTAGGGGAAGTGTTTTTTTTTTAAGGTAACTGCCGAATGGTGGTAGCATGGTGAACATCCTAAAAAGTCCAGCCTAAAATGATGGCATTTTTAAAATCACGAGGACGCACTGTATAAATGTAGAGTTATTCCAAAAAGTGACCATTTATGTAACATTGTTTTTTTTTCTTTCCTTCTACTTCAAATTTCCTATGACAGTAATAAAGGGGATGGAAAGAAGAAGAAAGAGAAGGAGGAAGAGGAAAGACATCTGGTTTGCGAAGCAGCTCAGAAACTTGTTAGAATAAGTTCCAGCATCTGAAGCCATGAGTTAACCATGCAGCCATTCACAGTCAAATAAACAGCAGGAGCATAAACGCATGTTTACCTCCGTATCACCAGCACGTGGCTGGAGTCAGGTACACAGTAGACTTTCAACAAGTATTTGTTGAACAGATCAATGAATTCACATGTAATTAACAGCACTTTGTAATCCATACATTCACTTAGTAAACTATACCTATGTATTTGTTCAGTTATATAGCCTGGAAATGACAGCAATGCTCGTCATATGCACAGATACTCAATAGTTACATGCACTATACTCTCTCCTCTTTTAGCCTTAGTTATTCCTGCCTTCATACTCCATATTACAGGTCAAAAATGGACCTAGAACTTAAAAGCTTTTGCACAGAAAAGGATACCATCGACAAAATGAAAAGACAACCTACTGAATGAGAGAAAACATTTGCAAATGATATGACTGATATAAGGTTAATATCCAACATATATAAACAGCTCATACAACACAACATTGGAAAAACAAACAACCCAATTAAAAATGGGCAGAAGACCTGAATAGACATTTTTCCAAAGAGGAAATGCAGATGGCCAACAGGCACATGAAAAGATGCTCAACATCATTAATCATCAGGGAAATGCAAATTAAAACCACTATGGGATATCACCTCACACCTGTCAGAATGGCTATCATCAAAAAGAACACAAATAACAGATGTTGACAAGAATGTGGAAAAAAAGGGAACCCTCTTACATCATTGGTGGGAATGTAAATTGGTGCAGCCACTGTGGAAAACAGTATGGAGGTTTTTCAAAAAGCCAAAAATAGAACTACCATATGACCCATCTATTTCACTCCTGGGTGTAAATCTGAAAACAAAAACAAAAACACTAATTTGAAAATATACTTGCACCCCAATGTTCAAAGCAGCATTATTTACAATTGCCAAAATATGGAAGGAAGCAACCTAAGTGTTCATCAACAGATGAATGGATAAAGAAGATGTGATATATATACATACATATATATATATGTGGATGTGTATATATATATATATATATATATATATATATATATATATATGTAAGCAATGGAATACTACTCAGCCTTAAAAAGAATGAAATTTTGCCCTTTGCAGCAACATAGATGGACTTGGAGGGCATTGTGCTAAGTGAAATAAGCCAGACAGAGAAAGATAAATACTGTACAGTGTCACTTGCATGTAAAAAATACAACAAACTGGTGAACATAACATGAAAGAAGCAGACTCACAGATACAGAGAACAAACTAGTGGTTACCAGTAGAGAGAGGGAAGGGGGGAGGGGCAACATAGGGGTAGGGGAGTAAGAGGTACAAACTACTATGTATAAAATAAGCTCAAGGATATATTGTACAACATGGGGAATATAGCCCATACTTTATAATAACTATAAATGGAGTATAACCTTTAAATTCGTGAATCGCTATATTATACACCTGTAATTTATATGATATTACACATCAACTATATACTTCAATTATAAAAAAATGGGCCTAGGAGTAGGAAAAGTATTTATCTTTATAAATCACCAAAGCACTTGAAAGGCTGGCTCAGAAGATAGTGGTCTAAAAATACATCTCTACATTTTTCCTTCTTTAGAAAGCATAGGATTTCTGAATGGGAATCTAATGCAGTCTTACTAATATTGCCAGATTCTTGCACCAATGTCTGGGGGGTATTTAGTGGGACTGGTAAGTCTGATGATCTCAGGTAGAACAGAACTGTATCTTGGGTCCAATAGAAAATTATGTACTATCTTTTGTAATAGAGAAAAACCATTTGGCTATAATTAATGTCTAAATTAAGCGCACTGAGGATACGTAGGTTTTTAAAATGGCAAAAAGTAACATGGAATTGTTTATAGTTTATTTTCATAGACTCAATATTGAGACATACAGTCTTAGAAAGATAAACCCAAAGGCCCAGTACAGCGTGATGGGAACAGAGTTGCCTATGCTACTTTGAAAAAGAGTAACTTTAATACCATGGCATTTTAATTATTTATGGAAAAACTGACCAAACAAGATAAAGAGAGATATTATGTAACATAAAAGATACACTTTTATAAAGGAAGTATAACAATCAGTAGACTGAAGGGTCCAAACAACATAACAGCTAAATATATAAAGCAAAAGCTCTTTAGAAGTGCAAGAACTTGATTAAAAGGCAATTATGGTGAAAGATGTCAATAGATCTCGATTAGAAGTAAATCAGTATTACATTCAATTATCTACATTTGATAGTGATATAGGGATCCTGAGATTCAACTACAGAATATTTTTCCATCAACCATTTATAAAATTTGGTTATGAATTTAGGCACAAATTATACACTAAAAATTTTTGCAGAGAAAGTATAGGTTTACAGAACAAATAATCTGATAATAATCCAATAAAACAGGGATAAAAAGATAAAATCTTTACTTAAAAATTAGGATATATATACTAAACTAACTTTAGAACTGAAGAAATCAAAGGTGATACTCAAACTATCTTGAAGGCAATGAAAAAGATGCTTCACACCAAAACTTATGGGTCACAAAAGAAACTGAGTTAAATGAAGTTTTTTTATATATCATATATATAATGATAAATATTATACATAATTATAATATCTGTATAATTGTTTCTTTATATCTGTAATTGTATGTTTACAATATAATTATCTGTATAATTATATCTATATTATATAGACATCATTATAATTATACAATATATGTGATTTTATATTATATAACTATATATAATATAAAATGATAAATATATCATGTAATATATTATATAATATCATTATATATGTATATATTATATATACTATATATATATATAATTTAATACCTATTTTAAGAAATCTGAAATGAGCAAAATAAATCAAAAAAATTTAAGAGAAATCAGAACCTGAAGCAAAAGAAAGACCAAAAAAATAGAAAGAATAAGCAAATCTGAAAGCTGTTTCTTTGAAAAGACCAATAAAATAGATATATTCCTTATAAACCTGATATGGAAAAAAACAAGAGAGAGAAAGAATTAAAATATGTAAAACTAACAATGAGAAAACAGTAGTGTTTAAGAGAATTACACAGGCAAACCCAAGACAGTACAAAAAACCCCCTGGCAAACCTTCCTAGAAAGATATAAATTACTAAAATTGACCCAAAAAACTGTGGGAAAGTTGAGTATGTCAATTATCATAGAGCGGGAAAGGTCTCAGAGAGCTGTCTTTGAAAATGGGTTTATGAGCTAATGGGGCCACAGCTTAGTCCCATTTAACACATAAAGGGAACCCGAATTATGAGGAAACCATTCCCTAAATGGCCTGGTGGGTTCCCTACTCCTTCTAGGCCAGAGGCACGGAGTTGGGGTCTGGTGGGACCAGAGCCAACAAACACTTCTCCTACGTTTGCACCTTTACTCTGTAGGGCCAAAGCAACAGTGAGACTTGGAAAACCTGCCCTGATCACCTCTTGGAAAATACAGCTAGCTGGTAGAGCAGAGTGGTTAAGACGGTAGATGTTAGAGGCAGGCCTGGGGTTGGTTCTTGGCATTCCCACTGACTAGCTGTTCAACCACCCTAAGCCTCCATTTTCTCAGCTATAAAGTGGGACTAATAGCAGCGCCCACCTCAGGGGTTACTGTGTTGATGAGATGAGCAGTAAACACATGAAAAGATCTACCACCATGCCAAGCACATGACATGCTCAGAGTGTTAGTATTGTTATTTCAAGTAGGCCAAGAAAACTACAAAAAAAAGATAAAAGAGAACGAAAAGCAAAAACAGAACAGCTGCCATCAAGAGCAAGAACTTCTAACTCCTAGTTACCCACTTTGTACTGGGAATTCTCCAAGAACTTTCTCTCCATTCCCTGGGAGCATAGCTGTACCTCTCATTTCTCTATTCCACTTCCTCTTTGATTCCTTAACACATTCCTCTGAGATCCATTCTGAGCCCAATCCTACCTCACTTTCTACATAGTATTTTACTATGATTTTTCTGTGAAAAATGAAAAAGGAAGGTAATATGACCCATTTCCTCAACTCCTTCCTCTCCACTTCAATACATATCTTCTATGTATTGTATATCTTTCACCTAGACTTGCCTCCCATTTTTCTCACTTATTGAAACATTCATTCAACAGACACTTCATTGAGCTCCTACTGTGTGCCAGGAGCAAAGGGAACTGTGATGACTAAGCAGAAGAGGTCTCTGCCCCAGTGAAGCTAGTACGCTAGTGGAAAGAGGCGGACAATGAATAAACAAGAGAACATCAAGTGGTGAGAAGTGCAGTGGAGACGTGGAGACGTGGGTATTGGAATGGACACTGGCTGCTTTGGATTAGATGATCAGGGAAGGCCTTAATGATACAAAGGTTACAAAGGTGATACAAAGGAGACAGCCACGTAAGGGTCTGAGCCAAGAGCACTGCAGGAAGATGGAACTGCTGGAACAAAGGCCCAGGAGGGAGCAATCTGGGCAGGGCTGAGAAAATGCAAGAGATATACAGTCGTCCCTTGGTATCTGTGAGGGATTTGTTCCAGGACCTCCGCGGGTACCAAAATCCTCGGGTGCTCAAGTCCCTTATATAAAATGGTGAAGTATTTGCATATAACCTACACACATTTCCTTCCATATACGTTAAATCATCTCTAGATTACCTAATACAATATAAATAGTAGCCAGTGCAAGGCAAATTCAAGTTTTGCTTTTTGGAACTTTCTGGAAATGTTTGAAAAATATTTTTGATATGCAGTGGGTAGACTCCGCAGCAGCAGAGCCCATGGATAAGGAGGGCTGACTGTACAAGGCAGTAGGGAATATAGGAGGAACTATAGCTAGAGAGGCAGATAGGAGCCAGTTCACAGGGGCTTTTGTGGTCCAGATAAAGAGCCTAGATTTTATTCCAAGTGCAAAGCAAGGCCACTTTTCCTTCCTCCAAGACTAAGTTTCTCCCATGTCTTTATTCCATAGCCTTTGGCCTGGGTCTAAGTTTACCTCCAACAAGCTCTCTTCGGTATCTTCCATTTCTTCCCTCTCCCATGTGCCCTTCCCCTCAACTTGACACATGCTTCAAGATCTCCCATTAATTAAAAGAAATAAACGTCCCTTGATTCTGCTTCTCACTCCAACCAGTCCCACGTATATTTGTTTTCACTACACTTTTTTTAAAACCTCCTAATGATGGCAAACGCACATAATGCTTATTTATGCCAGGCTCTGTTCTGACAGCCTTATCCTTAGTAACTCATTTAATCCTCACAACAACCTTATCAGGTGGTTATATGGTTATGCCCATTTCACAGATGAAGAAACTGAGGCAGGGGTCATAAATAACTTGCCCAAGATCATCCCACTAACAAGTGGCAATCCCAAGATTCCCAGGCAAACATTCTGGTGCCAGAGTCTTCCCTCTTAGTCTGGTTTGGTGCCCCGGGGCTTGCTCCTTGAACAGGACTTTTGTCTCCTCAGGTTGCTCAAGCAATTTTTTTAAGGCTGTTGTTGTTTTCCCTTCTTCCCCCACCTTCTTAAATTTCTCTGTCAATTTCATAGTGTTGAATACCTTCTCCATGGTGGGACACACTCCTCCCATGGCTCCTGTGCAGCTCACCTTTAACCCCCTTCTCCTTCCTCCCCGTGACACTAGCCCATTTCCAGAAACGAGCACCCGCACCCAGATCTCAGTACAACAGCTTCCTCACTGGTGCCGATCCTTTTAGGCTTCCCAGCTCCTAAACAGCTTCCCCACCACCGCAGTGAATGTCTCTGAAGCCCAGTTGTCACCAACACCCTGCTCAGATATATGCTCTGGTTCCACGTTTCCTACAGAACTGAGAGGTCATGGAGCCAGGTCAAGAAGACGGCAGTGGGCCTGGCCAGGTCAGTAGAGACTGGATGGAGGGGACAAGTGGCCCAGGAGCTGTGGGCCCTTTTGTCATACTCATCTACTGGGAACCTGATTTCTGCTTCCACAGGAGCAGGGGAACATGCAGTTTTCTTCATAGAAGTAGTTGAGCTTATTAACCAATAGATGCTCTTTAAAGTACAGTAATGACAAAAAGAAGCATCTGTCTCTCCCTCCAGACCAGCTGTGCAACTTCTTTTCCTCACTTCTAACAGCTGAACAAGAGGGCCAGTATTTGGGATCCCCTGGGAATGGGACCTTTTTCTTTCTAATATCTCCAAATCTAAGATTTAATTTTTTTCAATGCAGTTTTTCTTCCCCACTACAGGTTTAAATCAATTTCAGAATGCCAGTTACTTATGGCGGACACATTTCAACAATTTTCTATGAAGAGCCCAAAGAAAGACACTGAAATTAGCCAATTTCTTCTCATTACTATAGTTGTACCAGTGGAATTTTTTTCAATAATTTCTTAGTTTTTCAATGCAGTTGAAATTCTTTAGACCCTGACAAAAGAAAATGTAATTTTTAAGTGTTACTAGAAAATATAGAAGGAAATAACTGTCCAAGAGATTTAGGGGAATTGAAATAAAATAACTTAAATGATTTGAGAACTAAAATGGTATAAAATTCTTGTCTCTGTCTCTTTGTAGCAATCATTTGAGATAATATCTCTACATCCCTAAAAGAGGATATGGATAAGAATGAAATCACTTCTTAATATGCCATTCTGTTTTTGGAAAATGTGATAAAACATTTTATGTTAGCAGTCTGAGGTGATTTAGAAATCATTTATTTTTGAAGTATCTGAAACCTTTTAAGTCTTGGCATGGGATAAGGGAGGGTAGATCTATTTCTTAAAAGGAGAAGAAAAAGAAGGCTGGGAAGAATAGTGCTGGCCTAGTGGGATAACGGTGAGGCTAGTCATCTCTCTCCCTGCAAACACCCAGCTGTCACCCCCTGCCCAGCATCCTCACCTTCAGTTAGGTCATCAAGGCACTGGTTCTATACCTGCCGAAATCAAAGTTCACCCTGAATAGAAAATAAATGGTCAACAGTTACTCCCACTAAGCTCCAACCAGCCCAAGAGAGGAGTGGGGAGAGGAAAGAGCAGCCATGAGTAAACTTCTGTGTGGAAGACAGAGGAGGCCTTGCAGACAGCAGTCAAAATCCGCTGCCCTGACCATGGAAGAGCTATGTTTGCTCTGGTCCCGTGGCGTCCAGCTCTGGAGTCTTCTGCTTCCAAGTTCCGAGCTCACAATTCTCTACCCGCGTTGTCTCTTTAAAACAAAATCTCTCTGAGGCCAAATTTAATGATGAAATTAACAATGATTTATGTGTCATGACAGACACTTCTAAAAAACAAACCACTTTAAAAATCAGTTGCCTGGATGGCGCTTGGGTTCAAGTCCAATTCCCTGTTACCCTGCTATTTCTCTGACCCAACCCACCTCATTTTCTTGTTTAATGGAGGAGGCTCCCAGCCAGGAAAATAAGAGCATGAAAGCGACCGCGCAGGACACAGCTGCGAGCAAGGAAGAATACTAATTCTGCTCATTCTAAACTACACCCCTCCACAAAGAGAATTTCGGGTGCTCACAAAACTTGCTTTGATTTTTATCACCGCTATTTCTGTTCATAATAATAACAGTAATGCGACAAAAACATATTTTGAGGACTACAGGTTTTTGGCAGTTAGATTTGGCATATTTTCTACCTATTCTACAATTGAAGGCAGTAATTTGGAAAATACTTATGACTTTGTAAACCCAAACTCATCATAATAATAAAATGATTATGAGTGTTATCTCTTTTTCTCCTAAGACCATTTTCAAGACAATTCTCCATCTTCCTTTCCTATTTCCTTCTCAGTTTAGAAGTGGAAGAGTTTTGTTGAGGAAAAGGGTCGAAGGCAGAAAAAAAACAGACACATCAGATTTCTCTTAACTGACTCTAAGCAACAAGGCTGATTGGTCTCACAAATAAAAAAAGAGAAAATAAAACTTTACATGCGGGATAGGGAGATTGAGCTTGTTTTGCAAACTTTAAGAAAACAGTGCAGTTTGCATTGAGAAAAATAATTTACTATTTTTGTCAGGCAGGTGCTGTGTGTATGAACTTGTTTGGGTGCTCAATCGTTGACCTTTATCAGATGGGCTAGAGAGCCGGGATTTTGGCAGGTCACGCCGTCAAAGATAAATCTGTGCCTGGTATTTTTCTGCCAAAAGGAAAAGTACCTTCTCGTGTTATCTAAAGCATTATCCTTATCATAACCTGATACATTTTTAATAGTTATTTCTTTGGTAATCATTTTTTTAATATGCTATAGGGTTTAATAGTAGATCACTTAGAAACTAAGTATCAGTGTTGCTTAAGTTCTCTAAATTAATTTACTTCAAAATATGGTAATGGTGTCCTTGTTTATTTGATCTCCCAGAAGGCTGACCTTCTCCCAGTAATCCATAAAAGCAGTGCTCACTTCCATCTGGTGGTAATACGAGTTTTCAGCATGTCCTGCAATCTAAATATGGTTTTCTCCATGGGATCTGTATTTCCTCACTTCTCTTCTTTGAAGCATGGTTGATTTACAATGTTGTATTCATTTCTGGTGTACAGCAAAGTGATTCAGTTATTCATATAGAGACATATTCTTTTTCACATTCTTTTCCATTATGGTTTATGGTTTATTTATATTTCCTCACTTCTAAGTCACCATTTCAATCTTTTTCTTACCTCAAGTTACGGTTACCTTTATCCACGTACCAAGAGTGTGATGTAACTGGCATGATATCAAAGGTAACCAGAGGGCAGTGGGGAAGCTGCTAAAACGCATCCAGGATCCTTCCTAGAAAGGACATCTTTGAAGAGCAGGGTCTGAGGCAGAGAGAGTCAAAGCAACCACCACAGAGAGAAGCCCACACTAAGCAACAGGGCTTCAGTGAAAACCTACATGCTCCAAGTTCTCTTTGGAGTTAATTTCCTTCACTCTTAGGCTGCTGATTCTTCCATAGTCTTATTTCTTCACTATCTGGAAGAATCGGTGCTTTGTTTTAGACCACAGCCATAGAACACATACAATCAGAACTTCCCTTGTGTATTGTTCTTGGGTGTCGGTCTCTAATTGTCCCCTGTTGTAAGGCTTTTTCTCCAACAAGATTGTCATCTCCTTGAAATCAGACAGTACTTTTTTTTGAGCCATGGTTAGCACCTCTCACAATCCTGGGGACAGGGTGAAAGCTCTCACAGGAAATGAATGGAATTGAACAAAGAAGGAGAACAAACCTAATTCTCACATCAGTGATTAATAACCCAAAGAAATGGCACTAATGCTTCAATTACTATGGACAATTAGTCTGAAAAAAAATTGAAACCAAAGGCACCAACCCTTTGGTGGGAACTAAGTCTGAGTCTATACTAATCAGTTCTTACTAAACGTATTGAGAGAAATGCTGACACTTAGACTACGGTCCAGAAATCTCAGTTGCAGCAGAAGAAAAGGTCTCGAAATAAAAGTGGTGAGTAGATAAATATGAATGAGATGTTGAAGTACCCAACCCACAGGAAGATCTACAGGCCCTTGTTAATTAATTAACTAATTAATTTCTAAATCAACTCCTTCCTATAGTGGAGACACAATCTCAGACACCATGTGTCCCAGGTGTTGTATAAAACGTGCCACATGTAATTGAATAATCACCAAAAAGGACACTGAGGCTCAAATAGGTGAGAAAAAGTCTCCAAGAGCATACAGCCAAATCCCACCTTACCGGTGGACTAGCCTACACCATCTGTTTAACAATGCGAATCATGACCCTCCGGTAGTTTAGGAGACTTACCCAATGTTACATTGGGTTTGGGGCCAAACCATTCCTAGAACCAGGCCTCCTGAGTCACACTTGAGGCATGCTTTCCATTATAGAATAAACAATGACTTAATTTACTAGCTGTACAAAAGTTTAACAAGAATTTTCCAGAGAAGCATGGAACACTCCACATTTTTTTTCTTATAAACAAAACACTTCATTTTCCAAATAACACGCTAAAGACTTTTAAAACTATTCTTTGCAACTAATGTTGAACAGAAACTGAGAAGTGGTGGAGTTGGTACTCCTTTGTCTCTGGTTCCTGGAGGCTGAGGCTCCTTCACTGAAGAGGAAGCAGAATCTCCAAACCCTTCCTCGTGATCCATCTCCTCTGGTTGTTGCCACTCACTGACCTGTGGTCTTCTCTGCTTTTCATGTCACGACCCATGGATTTGCTGACGCAGAAGTGGGGGATGAGGAGAGAGAGAGACCCTGGAGATATGGCACAGAGGTCGAGCTTAGCCCAAGACCCAGAGAGACCTGGGTTGGAAGCCTGCTTCTTTCATTTCCCAACTGTTGACTGAGGACAAATTATTTAAGCTCTGTTTTCTCCCCTTTCACAATGTTGCTTATCCCAAGGTTGATATGAAGATGAAATGAAAATAAGTTCTCAGTAAGTATTAAACATGGTTATTATTTCCCAGAACTGGAAGTAAGGCTGTGTTGTTGTCCATTAAGTAAATGCTGGCAGCCTAAAGAAATGGGGAAGACATGGTGAAACTTTGGGTTCTGTGATGGATGGCAGACAGAGCTAATAATCACCCTGAATATACCAGTGAGGCCATGTTGGGGGTTAAAATACTGAAGTAACTCCATACCAGTTGTGTAAGAGCCACTAACTTGAGTCCCTGGAGTGACATTTTGTGCCACCTGAACGGTCTTGTCTTCTCCCCCGGGAAGGCCTCCTCCCATCTCATTTCATCCAGCTAAAGGGTTAGCACTTGGCAACCTGGGAGATGGGTGGGGGGAGAAACCCAGGACTCTGCTCATATGCCTCTGGCCAGCATCCCTTCTGATTGATTGGTGCCCATAATTATTTTGGATATTTGTTTGCGTTTGAAAAAATATTTGGTGGCATTCAGTCTTAAGCACCAAAATGAAAGCCATGCCAAGGTAAGTGCGTTTGTAACCTTTGTGCTAATTAGGAAAAAGCACTTCTTCCTCCCATTAGAAGCAACCCCTCACCAGGAGACACACCCTGGGGAGATGACTGGGTTTGAGCCTCCACTTATGTTTCATCTGGACACCCTGCTACAAGGCATGGTATTATTATACAGCCGCTCTCCACTTCCCACCCTGATCCCCAGAATACATATTTCAAAACAGAAGCAACAGTAAGTTGCAAAATCTTTGTAAGGAAGTCCAAAGAAGTGTGGTTTTCCCCATGATATCTATTATATGGGTGCTTTGTTAAAAATATCAACTATCAAACTATTTCAGTTATTTTATTACTTTTTTTACTCTCTCTGCCCCCTTTAGTTTGCTTAGTACCTATTGCACTAGCTCTTAGAAAGTAATCCCAGTATTGGTCAATTTTAGCTTCACTTAGAATCAACTGGACAGCTTTTAAATGAAATACTGATTCTGGGCCCAAACCCCAAATCAATTAAACCAGAATGTCTCGGAGTGGAGCCTGAGCATTAGTATATAGTTTAAAGCTCCTCAGGATTATCTAACGTACAGCCAAGAATTAAAAGCACTGTCTTACAAACCGCTAGAAATTCAGAAATGAGGCAGGGTATTAGGGCTTGCCTGTGTGTGTGTGTGTGTGTGTGTGTGTGAGAGAGAGAGAGAGAGAGAGAGAGATCTCAGTTGTACTAATAAATAATTACTGTGAGTGAAACGTACATACAAAAGAATCTATATAACATATATATATATATATATTTAAATTACAATAGGAAAAAGAATATCTAAAATACAGCCCACTCAACCAAAGAACTGGAACATTTCCAAAATAAGCAAAGCCTACTTTTTTTGTTCCCTAATTCAGAGACTTTTCTTCTCCCTGGCTAGGTAACCACTACCCAGAATTTTGCTTCCATATTTCCCTTCTTTTTCTTTAGGTTTTTTTCCACGGGTGTATATTTCTTAATGAAATATTGTTTGCTTCTGCCTATTTTCAAATTTTTATGACTGGATTCCTACTGGATACATTCTTATGAGACTTCCTACTTTTAGCTCAAATTTATGTTTTGATGAATTTTACATGCTTTTCATTTAATCATCACAACAACCCCATAAATGAGGTTTGGAAGATGAGGAAACGCTTGAAAGGGCAAATAGTTTGATCAGAGCCACATTCCAACAGTGGCAGAAGTATCTTCAGAACATAGATCTGTTCATCTCAAAGTTTAGCCACTGAGCTATACTGACAAACCATTGTACTGAACTGGCCACAAAATCATAAGGAATATGAGAAATAAAGTCGCGGGATAATGAAGTTGAGAGTTTAAGAACAACACAAATTATGCTAATCCATCATCCTAAGGTATGCTATGTTCACAGAAGTTGCCAGAGCAAGTCATAAAGTCCTTTGCAGAGTTTACTGGGAATTATACATTTTCCCCATAGAATGGATACATTCATTGAACCTACTAGGTGGATGTATAGAACTGATGTTCATCCTGATTTCTTTGAAAGTATTGAACTCCAAAGTGCTAAACTTATGACCATGCAGACACATCTACTATAAAATGGACATATTGCATATAGATAAATGCTAGTAATTCTCTTATTCTTTTTACCATTATAAATAAAGGTGTCTTTCCCACAAGCAATTATCAGTAACAATGTGTTATTTTCAGGTAAATTATGCCTATCAGTTCCTTATGTTTCTATACCTGTTGTCACCTTAATTTGGCTTTAATGATCAGCCATAATCTGCTATGAGTTTTAGGGGTAAACATTATGAGTTGATGTGTATATCACACACATTCTTTTTCTGTTCTTTTTTTTTTTTTAACTTAGTTGAGATTCACACTATAAACCTTTAGACTGTCATTTTGAATAGAAAGCTCTTGGTGTGGTTGGAGTGTTGGCAAGAAAGACATTTGCCTTCTTGACATTCCTATCAAGGGTCAGTCCCCAGACTTTGCTGACAACACAGGATGGCTTGCAGAGTCCTATAGAGCAACCCGCATACCAATTTATTCCTTATTCATGAGAACTCAATGGTAAAAAGTGCTGGGACACTTGCATCATTGGGCAAACCAAATGGAAAACCATTTTATGAATGGAAGTTTGCAGGATAAACAATGGAACCAGAAAAGGGGAGAGTTGCTGGCTGATTCTATGTAGGAAAGACTAACCTCTGGGACTGAATGAGTCTGGGGTTCCAGTCGCCCCCTCTGTTGGTCAATGCATTGCCATTGCCTTGGCATTTCTCGATGCAGGCTCTTGGGGCTTCCCTTTAGTAAGTGCTAGGCAGGCTGTTTTCAGGAAAACCTTTTCTAGTAGACTTATGCACATATGTACTATAGCGTTTAAAAACCTGGATTTAGACCTAGGCTTGGCTGCTTTCCTAGCTCTGAGATCTTAGTTAGACATAAATTCTCTAAGCCTGGGTTTCCTTATCTGTAAAGCAAGAATGATGTTCCTTCCTCTTAGGATTATGTGAGGATTAAATGAGATTATAACTTGAATGCACTAAGAACAGAGTCCACCACATAGGAGGTGCTTAATATATGATATCTACTATTATTTTAAATAAAAATGTTAAAAGCACATATTAGTTATAAATATATATTTAATATTGGCATCTGAATTTTGCATGGAAGGGAAAATAATGCAAGGTTCTTGACTCATTGAAATAAACCATCCTTAGAAAAGTGCTTTGTGCATACTGGGAATCAACTATTTTTATTAGGTAAGGAGTGTTAATAACCACAATTTTAATAAAATTACCAAACAACAGCATTGATTGTGTTTATGTGTAAGTAAGGATTATGAAATATTTCTTAAATTCAGAGTTCAGAAACGTAGACAGTTTATGGTTACCAAAGGGGAAAGGTGGGAGGGGGGAGGATAAATTAAGAATTTGGGAGTAACATATACACATTACTCTAAAATAGTGTATACTATTTATTATATATACTGTATTTTATATATACTATATATAAAATAGGTAACCAATAAGGACCTACTGTATAGTACAGGGAACTATACTCAATATTTTGTAATAACCTGTATGGGAAAATAATCTGAAAAGACTAGATATATATAACTGAATCACTTTGCTATACACCTAAAACTAACAAAACATTGTGAATCAACTAAACTTCAATAAAAAATTAATTAATTAATTTAAAAAAAGAAATGTAGAAGGGAAAAAGGATTTCAGAATCAATAAGTACTTTTGTGGGTCATTTCATCTACATGAAAGGAAATATTTAGAGAAACCAAAAAGGTCAAACTAACCTGAAGCCCAATTTTATTGACAAAAGTTTAAGTTACCTTTAGCATATTTCATTACACTGTAATCAGAACCATCAACAAATATTTACCAAGTGCCTACCACACTCAAGGCACCACAGTGTGGGCTGCATTCATGGTTAACTGATATGAAAAATTACTAAGAATTGTACAATAAGGTACCTGTCTCGGATGATTAAAATCTAACTGCGGAGACAGAATGTAGCATAAAAATAAATCTGTAAAAAAAAAAAGTGACAAAAAACTATCCTATGAAATTTTCCAATGTTTTTTGGAATGTGCCTAGATTACCCTAATATTGAAAAATATTTTAAAACATAAAGCTTATGATGAGTAAATAATTCTCTAGTCATCACAAATTTTTGGTCAATAACCTCACAAAAGAAAGATTTTAGAATGAATGATATGAAAATGCCAATATTCAACAAATTTTTTAACATGCACAACCAGAAATTGTATATGGTTTAATTTCAGTGAGCCATTCTTTAGAGTCAGCCCTTATTTCTTCTGGGGCTTTTTCAGATCCGAGGTAAATATGTAGAGAAAAAAATTACATCATGTTCAAACTCAGAGACTGAAGAACTAGCACAAAAAGTTGATCAGTGTTGAAGAAAATTTCACTCAATACATTTAATAAAGAAAAAATATTTAATGCACATGGTAGAGCCACTCCAGTAACCTGTGTCAATGCAGTGATATTAACTAACAATCAAATTTAAAAATAATTTTCCCCAGAAAAGGACTTGTTTTGCTTAGAAGATTATGCAGTTTGCAAACATCTGTGGGCTACAATTGCTACCCAAAATATTTAACTTCACAGCAGATTGTAAGTAGTTTCAATGTAATATAATGGACAAAGTTTTATTTTTAAAGGTTCATGTCTTCAGAAGTTGTCCAGTTTGACTAATGTCTCTTTTTCCATGGTACAGTGGATCTCGAAATTTGAAATGAATCCATATGTTGCCATGTATTTTCAAAATAATTTTTAATTCCCACACAACATTAAACTTATTTACAACCATAAATCTAAAATCTGAGTTTTTAAGAAGAAAGACATGTGATAACCTTACCTGAACAGACAAAGAAACATTTAAAAAAACAAATAATTAAAATGTGTTCCCTGTAAGTAAGAGATAGACTAATTTAATATAGTTGAAGAGTTGTTTCACTATCATTCGTTGATCTTCTAAAAACTCTCCTAATGTGAAAGATTGTCTTCATAATTTAGGAGCACTGAGAATCTAGGAACCTTGTATCTGCAAGTCCTTGAAGACACGAAACATTGTGCCCACTTATAGCCCACACTTACATCTCAGCATCACTTTATAGGAAACAAATTCTTTCTGCCTTGTATGATTGTAACCCATTCTGTGAGGCCTTGGTCTGATTACATCTTTTCCTAGCATGTAGATATTAGATTATCTGAAATAAATTTAATCAAGGAGAAAAAACTTAAAACTTAACCTTCTTAGAGAGCTAGAGAATATAACTCCTAATCAAATGAATCGGTTTCAGATTCTGAAGATATCTGAAGCTACACATTCATTTATCTGACTGATCAGGAATTTAGACCTACCAAAATAAAATCTATTAACCAAATTTTTTTGGACAAAGCTAACAAACACAGTTTGTTTAGGCATTTGTAGTATGTCTGGGAGAAACACTTCTGCTCTCAGATAAATTTGTGTACTGAAAGAAAGCACAGAACAGCTGTCTAAAAAGCCATCAATAATTTTTCCAAAAGATGACAAATATTCACAGTAAAGGGAAATCCTGACTGCCACTGGTATTCATGGTCAGTACATCACAAGTTACTGAAAAATTGGTGTATAAAGTAATCAGCTTACATTCTGAGACTTAGAGCTAAAAAAAAACTGTATTTAGAAAAGAGATCCTGCAAAATACTAATTATAATAAGCAATGGGTTAATATTTGTAATATATAAAGAGCTCTTTAAAATTCTACTCAATACTCTGTAATGGCTTATATGGGAAACGAATCTAAAAAAGAGTGGATATATGTATATGTATAACAGATTCACTTTGCTGTACACCTGAAACTAGCACAACGTTGTAAATCAACTATACTCCAATAAAAACTAAAAAAAATTTTTAATCTATTTTTTTAAATAGAACATGTGAACAGGAAAATTAGCCAAAGATCTACAAAAAACAAAATACTAAAGGCCAATAAACATACTTTTTTAAAGTTCAACCCCACTGGTAATCAAAGACTTACAAATTTTTAAAACTGTATGCTTCCAGTTTTGAAATGATATTTATGGTGCTGATGATGTACAAAATAAGCCCTATGGGATGGCGCTGGGGGCAGTATAAATTGTTACAATCTTCCTAGACAGCACTTTGACTTCAGTTCAAAATCTCAAAACAATCACGAGAAAGAAAAGCTTTCTTATTGTCTCATCTACAGTTTGGAATAAAATAATTGAAAAAGTATCCCACTCATAAAAGCAAAAAAAAAATCTTTTATATATATATATAAAGGATTCATTATGTTATAGACTCAGAAACTTAATACTATAAATGTAATCTAATTTCCAAAATCAGTCCCTGCATTGAGGCCTTCTGCAAGAATAAACACATGAGAATAGCCTAGATATATCTGAAAGAAGTAAGGAGAATAGTTAACCTGTGGGAGTTCCCTGGTGGTCCAGTGGTTAAGACTCTGCATTTCCAATGCAAGGGACGCGGGTTTGATCCCTGGTCGGGGAACTAAGATCACCCATGCTCTGTGGTGCTGCCAAAAAAAAGTATTAAAAAAAAAGTTAACCTGCAAGTTTTGTTAGGCATTATTATTGAACTAAGATTGATTCAGTAAGAAAGAGTTCATTAATACAACCAAATTACAAGTTTAAGAAGAGTACTGTTGCATCGGGCTCTGTAGGGCAATGGATAGCACATTGGACTTCTGAAACAGTACTGTTGTGAGCTGAATTGTGTCCCTCCCCCCAAAAAATTCATATCTACACAGCATCTCAGAATGTGATTGTATTTGGAGATAAGGTCTTTAAATAGGTAATTAAATTATAATAAGGTCATTAGGGTGGGCACTAATCCAAGATGACTGGTATCCTTACAAGAAGAAGAAATTTGGACACAGAACACACACAGGGAAGACAATGCAAAGACACAAGGAGGCCAAGGAGAAAGGCCTCAGTAGAAACTAACCCTGCTGACACCTTGATCTTGGACTACTGGCCTCCAGAATTGTGAGAAAATAAATTTCTGTTGTTTAAGCCGCTCAGTCTGTGGCATTTGTTACAACAGCCCTATAGCAACCTGAAATACAAGAACCAAATATATTTAATAATTTAGTATACGATGAAAATGGCATTTCAGCTCAGTGGGAAAAGAACATAAGCAAAACATTCTCTGACATAAATTGTAACAATGTTTTCTTAGGGCAGTCTTCCAAGGCAGCAGAAATAAAAGCAAGAATAAACAAATAGGACCTAATCAATTCCGTGAGAAAAGGATCGATTCAAAAAATTATTTTGGAATAATATATTGGGAGAAAATGAATTATTTTGAGTTAATAATTTGTATCTATACTGTAAAGCATAAACCAAAAAACCTTGGTTGGTCTTAATTTTTAATGAAAACATTATTATAGTAATAGAAGAAAAATAAATATAACCTTGAGGGATGGGAGAGCTTTTCTAAGCAGAATCTATATAGGAAAATATTGATAAGTTTGATCTATCATGCTACCTGTCTCATGTATCAAACTTCAATTCATGTATGGGTCTGTTTATGGGCTTTCAAATGTATTAAATTCTACATAGCAAAAAATACAAAAAGCAAAACTAAATGTAAAACCACAAATGAAGGAAAATATTTACTATGTATATAGTGAGAAAGAGTTTTTTTAATATAACTCTTTAATATAAAGAGTTTTTAATATAAAGAGTTCTGACTATTCAATGAGAAACAAATATCACAGTCAAAAAAATAGCCATGAATGGACAAAAGAAAAAATAAAAATGGCCAAAGGACATGAAAAAATATTCATCTTCACAGTAGTAACAAAAATACAAATTAATGAATGAGATATAACTTGTACTTATCAAATTAGCAAAGACTTTTTAAAAATAATAACAATGAGAATCTTTTCTTTTATATTTAGAACTTCTTTAAAAAAGATATTATTCCCTACCCAAAGTTCAACATATAGTCACCAAATTTTCTGCAAAAAAATTAAAGCTTGGTTTTTGACATTTAAGTCCTTGAGACATTTGGAGTTGAATTTTTTATGTGGTATGACACAGGAATCCAATTTTCAGTTTTACCTTTTCCCATTATATTTAACCATTTTTACCCAGTAGAATAATCCCTCCTTGCCTCAATAATCTAGCATGCCACCTCTGTTATATGCCAAACTTCAGTTTATAGGCTCTCAAACATATTCTGTTGGTCAATTTGTTTATTTCTATGTCAAGATCACACTGTCTTTTTTATGCTAGGTTCAGAATAAGTCCTAATGTCTAATAGAGCAAGACGCTCTCTTTACTTTTCTTCTTTAAAATGTTCTAGCTACTCTTAGCTCTTTACTTTTCCACAAAAATTTAATAATTAATTTATCAAGTATCACAAAAAACCTTGCTGGGACTTTTATTGGACTTTCACTGAAATTATAGATCACTTTGAGAATTGACATCCTCAAAATATTGTTTTCTCATGGATGAATATAATATAAACCTACTTACTTAGTCTTTTAATATCTCTTAATAAAGTTTTATGATTTTTTTCTCCAAGAAGTCTTTTAGCATTTTATATTGTTCTCAAGTTCTTCATATTCTCTAGTGTTAAAGAGTCTTTTTTTTTCCTGTCATTTTTGCTAGTACATTGAAATGATATTGACTTTTGTATATTAACTTTATATCCAACCATTTTGCTGCCTTCTCCTATCGTTCTGAATAATTTTTCTGAAGATTCTTTAAGATTTTCTACATAAATAAGAATATAATTTGAAAATGATGGAATTATTTCTTTCCAATCTTTATGCTTGAACCTATAGTTCTCATAATCTTTGCTTCATATATTTTGAAGCAATTTAATTAGGTGTATACATGTTTAGAATGTATTACATCTTCCTTGTGAGTTGAAACTTATGTACTGCCTCTCTCTATTACTAATAATGATATTTGTCTAAAAGTGAGTCTTGTCTGACATTTATAGTTCTACCACTTTCCTTTGGTTAATGTCTGTTCATTTTCTCTATCCCCTTATTTTTCTGGTTTTGTGTGTTTTTATGCTTCGGATATGGTCATAAGAAAAACGTAAGTCTGGCATATTTATGATCTAATTTGATAGTTCCTTTGAAGGGGCAAATTTAATCCATTGGTAGTTATTGTAATTAGTGATACATCTGTAAACCTTTCTATCATCTTATTTTATTCTTTCAATTTGATTCTGCTTTCTGTTTTTTTTGTTTTTATTTATAGTTTCTCTTACTTTTTTTTTTTTTTTTACATCTTTATTGGAGTATCCGCTTTCTGTTTCTTTTTAGTCCTTTCTTATTTTTTTTCTTCCACCAACAAGTTAAGAATTAAGCATAATCTCACATCCCTAATCTTTCCCCTACATCTTCATCAACTCCCTTAATGTGGAATTGATCTAGCATTTTAAGCCTGAATAATTATGAATAAACCTTCTCTTTTTTTATTCTTTGGTATTGATTATATCTTTAAGTCAACAAATTTTACCAAGATGTTTGATCATCTTTACTTCACACATCTCTGTGGGTGTGAAGGTGAAGAGTCTTGAAGTACCAGAAATTACAATTACTTCCTGCCCCACCAAACATCTCCTTGTGTCTGCGTTCATCCTCAGCTACCGACAGACAAGCAGCATTAAGACGAGGCGGTCCTTAAATCACACCCACCCCCTCTTCTTTCCCTCAACTGCCTGCTCTCCCAGACAGCTTCCTCACTGCCTGGACTTTACTTCTGAGGATACACACCCCAGCAGTCTGAGCGGCAGCTGTGGGGGCAGACCCTGAATACTCCAAGCAAAAGCAGGACTCTAAAAACTCATCTTCTATTTTATCATCCCACAGCCACACCTGGCTGCAGCCATCACCCCAACAAACACACACACACGTACACACACCAGTTCAAAACAATCCTCCCAGTTTTTTTTTCTGAATCTTAATGTTTTCTTTCTATGATCTGTCCCGATGTGAAAGATGAGAACCAGTGGTCACTGCTAGTTCAGCATCTTATAAGAACTCAAATCGTAGAAAACTTTATGTACAGAAATGTGCATCACAGGATCTTTATAACATTGAAACAGTTCTTTTAATCCATAGTAAAGTTTTAAATAAATAAATTGGATATATCCATAAGATAGAACACAATATAGCCATTAAATTATGTTGTAGAAAAAACATCAAATGATGTACAAAAATAGTTTTAATGGCTGATAAGTTTTTTAAAAATCAGTTTACAAAACTAGCTTGCAATATGATTTGAATTCTCTCTCTCTCTATATATATATATATATATATACACACACACACACACACGAACACATGTTCACATACAAATAGATATAGTAGAATGCATGTAAATGGTGACAAAACCTGAGAAGGTCTGTAGTTCAGTTGACAGTATTTTACCAATGTCAATTTCCTTATTTTAATAATGGTTATGTGAGATGTTATCATTGGGGAACGCTAGGTAAAGGTTACATGGGAACTCTCTGTATTGTTTTTGTAACTTCCTGTGAGTCTAAACTTATTTTAAAATAAAAGGTTTTGTAAAGTATACATTGTAACAGAACTTTTTATGGGGGGAGGGGTCCTGCTTAGCAGTCATTCCTCCTTTCTGAGATCCCTTGACTTCCCTTTGGAGATTAAAAGTGTAAATATTACCCCACCATGCACAGACAGTCTTGATGGAGTCCTAATCCAAGAGGCTTTCAAATTGCCAAGCCAAATGCATCCACAGAATCCATCACAGATGACTTCAGCAAGAAAATTCCTCTCATAGCCAAGGCCTAGAGACACAATCCAAGCTGGTCAAATCAGACCCTCTCTCCAGGGACTTTTCTTCTTGACCAGAGTGATGCAGCAAAGGAAGATGGTCGGAGGCTCTTCATTCCCAAGTACCCAAATAGCTCTTGTTGTCCTGGTCCTCCCATGGCGGTTACTCTATGATCTACGTGGCACCCATCCAACATAATCCCTTTTTGTTTGAGTTTACTGAAGCCAGCAAACAAAGAACTATAACTGAATAAATGGTGTCTTACCCATGCCCATTTTAAATAAACTGAAGTGAATTTGTCCTCCTGCGAACTCCCTTCCAATTAGGGACAATTGGTCACAGATTCTCATTTCTTTGAATAATAGCTCTAATTAAAATTTTTCCCAACTCTGCCAAAATTTAATAGATTCTTCCCATTTCTGTCTCTAGGGTCTCCAGACTGATACTTTCACAGAACACTTTTGTCTACCAGCTCAGTTTTTTGGCCAGACAGTCTTAAGATCATTGGTTTCACCTCAGGAAAATTCTCTGTCAAAACTAAAACACTTGTGCTCACAATTCTCTGGAACATTATTTAGACAAAGGACATCAATAGATTGATCACAGGTAAGACTACAAACTTTGGAATCAAACTGAGCTGACTGGAAGTTTGTCTTCACTCTGTGCTGGTGTTCATAGCTTGTGCAACTTACCTGGTCTCTTTGAACTTCTGTTTTCTCCTTCAAAAATGAAAGGTAATATCATTATCTTGTGGATTCTTTGGAGTATTAAGTAAAGAGTTTCTGTAATGCTCCTGAAACTGTGTCAGGCACAAAGCAGATAGTCACTAAACCTTTGGCTGTGCATCAAACAACTCAAGGAAGAAGAATAAAAAAATAAAAGAGGAAGAAGAGGAAAAAGAAAAGGAGGAATGAAAAGGGGAGAAATGTGCCCCTTCCTGTCGCATAAAGACAGAAGAATTAGAATGCTTTATGTTTTTGTATGACGTTATATACATCTTCTCTTTGTATCCTCACAACAGACTCATGAAATAGACAAAGCGAGTATTCTTTTTCCTGCTGTAATGAGGAGAAACTAAGGCATTGTGCTGAGTTAGGGGCAGAGCCAGGCCCAGAACTAAAGTTCTCACCCAGACTCTGTGATGTCCTCTGCCTGGTCCACATTTTTGAGAACATTTATAGATGACACCTACAACTGCCTAGTCCAGAAATATCTCCCTCCCATGCCAAAAATCAAGATAAGACTATCACTGGTATTATAATCTGAACAATCTCTTAGGCTCTGTGGGCAAAACAAAAAGTTTTATACGTACAGAAAAGTAACAGATATAAAAACTGTCCCCTAGTCAAGTCATAAAATCAGGACAGCAATCTGCAAAATAGTTCAGACTATGTTACCTAGTGTACTGCAGTGTTATTCAATAAGCACTTGATTGTGTGACAGCGACAGGCCAGGACAAAATAATATGTATATTTTATGATGTATCATTATGAGCTGCATCAGCTCTCAAATCAACACAGGCATTTGATGTGTGACAGTATCAGGCCAGGACAAAATCTGACTTCGTAGTTCTCCTCTGCTGGAGAAGAGATGGCCTTGTAAAAAATTCTCTCTCCATGTTCTGTATTTTGTGATTTCAATAATATCCCATTTAGGGTAGAAAAAGCAAATAATTCTAGCAAATGTATCACCACAATAAAGTATAACAATGAACAGGAGACACTTACATTCTACCACAGAATAATAGCTGGCTCTCATCACAACTTCAGTAATACAATGAAGAGTCTGTAGTGAACTTATCAAAATGTTTAATCTATAAGTGAAGGTACAATTCAAGGTAGACTCATAAAATGTTTGGTTTGAAAAAGCATTAGAAATTATTACCTTAACCACCATCCCCTTTCTCCATTTTGAGATCATGAATCTGAAGAGCAGAGAGGTTAAGTAACTTTCCAAGCTAACAAAGACACACCAAGTAAGATGGTAGAAAGATTTCAAGATTTGGAACCTGGAATATGAATTGTGTCTCTACATCATGACATTTCTATCACCTTTCTTATGTCATTTAATAATCTACACGTGAGTTATAATAATTCATATTTTGGAATTTGGGGGGGGAAATAGTCCAATTGTTTTCTCATAATAAAATGGTATAATGATAAAAAAATAACAAAAATAATACCTATATCTTAGGCTGTAATGAGAATTAACTGACATGCCCTTTGTATTAAAAAGCACTTTGTAAACTGTAAATTTCCATGCAAATGTCAGTTATTAGTAATAGGATGTTGAGTGGTAGAAATTTCTTACTGCTTTCTCAAATTGCTGGATTCCACTGAGAGTTTTTAAAAGGCCAAGATTGTCTTATCCATCATTGTATCCTCAAAATCTATCAGAGTGCCTGGCATATAGAAGGCAGTCAACAAATTTGTGTTTTTTTAAATAACTAGATAATTAAATAGTGTGATGAATGTTGGAATTTGTTGAAAAGGATACTAATAAACCGTGAACAGGTTGGGAAGGGTGGAGGGGTGGAAACAATGGGATACCACTAAGGCACTATTCGGAGGAAAATTCAGAGCTCTTAAATGTATTCATTAGAAAACCAAAAAGACTAAAACTAAAGAGATAAGATTTCAGCTCAAGAAATTGAAGAAAACAAAATAACATCTCCAAAAAAAAAGTAGAAGAAAGAAATGAATAAATAAAAATGCAGAAATCAATAAATTTGCAAATAAAACTAAATGAGAAATTTTAAATTGTTGGCCAATAATACTTACAGCTTTTCTTTGAAAAAAAAAAAACAAGTAAATAGGCATAATAGTATAGAGGTACTCTCTACAAGACTTGCTTTTTTCTATCCTCTCACTGCAATACTCTCCCCCAAATACTGTGCTCACACAAAGTGCCCCTCCCTCTGCAACCCTGCAAAATTAGCATCAGAATAGCCCACTCCATCCGCTGTCACCACCATCTCTGATGCTCAGGGGAGACTAGCTCAACTAAGGTGCAAAGTTCTCTGACATCACAATACCTTGAAGGCTGTGAAAGGACAGTGCCCAGAAATAGAGGCAAAGATGGCCAGTGGGAGGGTGGGGACCACTGAGGATTCCCTCATTGCTGAGACACCTCTGCTGAAGTTCTGAGGGTGAAGCAAAAGATATCACAGTGATCTCTGGTGTTGACATAGTAATGAACCATCCTTTGCTGAACTTCACCAGAAAAAATTCTTATAAAAAGTACATCAGGGGTTTCCCTGGTGTCGCAGTGGTTGAGAGTCCGCCTGCCGATGCAGGGGACACAGGTTCGTGCCCCGGTCTGGGAGGATCCCACATGCCGTGGAGCGGCTGGGCCCGTGAGCCATGGCCGCTGAGCCTGCATGTCCGGAGCCTGTGCTCTGCAACGGGAGAGGCCACAACAGTGAGAGGCCCGAGTACTGAAAAAAAAAAAAAAAACTACACCAACAATTACATAAAATTAACCAAAGATAGATGCCAGGAGATGAAACAATGCAGAATAAAACCTTTACAAGATGTGGAAAAAAGCAAGCACAAAAGCACATGGGACTAATAATACTCACACTAACGGTAGGTAGCACTTACCTGTACCAGACACGATTCTAAGTTCTTTACATGCATTAACTCTTAAATGTCACAGTATTGCACGGTAGGCACGATTAGGAACTCCATTTTACAAATAAGAAGCTGGGGCAGAACAGTTCATTTATTTTCTCTTGTTCACAATGCTCACAAATGGTGGAGGATTTGGATACATACCTTCTGGCTCCAGAATCTATGCTCTTAGCCACTATAAGTAACCCCAGTAATTAAAAAACAGACAAACAAACATGAATCTAGATGGCAATAGGATACCTTGACTCAGTAAATGATTTTATTTATGGGTGGTTTTAAACATTAAAAAATAATTTTATTTATGGATGGTTTTAATGATTTTATTTATGGATGGTTTTTAAAAAGAAAAGTATTAATGCATCTGGCTAGATTGATAAAGTGTTATCATAACTGTGGCTATTGCTCTTCCTTATATACAGAACATCAAGATTTAGACAAATAATTGATATCACCTTGAATTCTATACATTTATTTGATTTCTATCTATTTGTACTAGGGCCTTTTTTAAAAATTTCATGTAGTCTATCCAAAATAAAACATCAACTTCTAAAAAGTGGGATAAAAAAGGTGATAATACAGAAATTTTGAAAAGTAAGGGCAGACTACATAAAAATTAGTAGTAAGAAAATTGAAATCTACACCATGTGGCTGAACTTCTAAAAATAATATGATTTATCAATATCGATATAAGAGTAAATGAACTTAAACATACCAGTAACCATAGAATAAATGAGAAAGTTAGTCAAAGTCTTCCTCCTAAGAAAAGCCCTGGGTCCAAATAGTTTTACAGGCAAAATTTATAAACCTCTCAAGCAACAGATCTATATAAACAGGCATCTCCTAGACCAGGAGTCAGGAAACTGAGACCAGGAGTCAGGAAACTGCAACGTAGGTTGGCCTGTCACCTGCTTTTGTAAATATAGTTTTATTGAAACACACACCCAGTCATTTGCGTATAGGCTTTGGCTGCTTTACTGCTATAAAGGCAGAGTCAAGGAGGTGCGAGAGGCCTAAACTACTTACTCTGTGACCCTTTACAAAAAAAACTCTTCCTAGAGAGGGAGGAAATCCAATGGCCAATAAATATATGTGGTAGCCATAAAAATGCACCACTCAGATCTGCTGTCGGGAACATACCTGACAGACTTCCTGGCTGTTGAGTTCACACCGAGGCCACGATTCCCATGGGCTGCTTCAAGTCAGTGACTGATCAAGAGGGCTGCTGGGTACAGGATTGCTGTGAGGCACGGGCACTGGACTGCTCTGACAGGTGACTTTGGTTCAAAGGCTCCACATCGGCCTGGGTGAAGCGTTCTAAGAACTGCACTGTGGTTGAGAGTCTGGCTCCCCAGCCCTCCTCTTCCCCTGCTCTCCTCCAAACTGCATGGCAATCCGACAGCTTCTACCACATCCATCGCTCTCTCCCCTTTTTTCCTTCACAGGCATTTTCCCTAATAAGCTTCTTGCACATCTGGTCTAGTCTTAGTGTCTGCTTCTCAGAGGATCTAAACTAGCATAACATGTAAAAATTGCTACCCGGGGCTTCCCTGGTGGCGCAGTGGTTGAGAGTCCACCTGTCGATGCAGGGGACATGGATTCGTGCCCCAGTCCGGGAAGATCCCACATGCCGTGGAGCAGCTGGGCCCATGAGCCACGGCCGCTGGGCCTGCCCGTCTGGAGCCTGTGCTCCGCAACGGGAGAGGCCACAACAGTGAGAGGCCCGTGTACCGCAAAAAAAAAAAAAAAAAAATTGCTACCCTTATCTCTTCTTGCATTAGGAAAATGCAAAATGAAACAACCACACACCATTTTCACTCAGTCAGATTAGCAAGCTTTCTAAATTTGACACTATCAGTTGTTGATGACTGAGGAGAAACAGATTTTCCCATAATCTACTGAAAGTGAATTGGTTCTGCCATGTAAGAAGCCATTTGAAAAGTGAGTGCACACTTTAACCCAGCAATGCTGCATCTCCATAATCATCCTAGAGGAGTACTTGAAATATATACAATAAGACACATATAAGGTGTTTCATTGCAAGGCTGTTTATGATTGTGAAGAATTGGGAATATCCAACAGTATGATTAAATAAATTATGAAATATCTATGTTATGAAATACCATGCAGGATATCATGAGAGGGAAGATAGATCTATATGTATTGAAAGATCTCTAGACATCCTAGTAAGTGATGAAAGCAAGAGGTAGAGTAATACATACCATGTAATACCATTTACATTTAAAACTCCCAAAGACCTCTCTCCCTCTCTCTCTGTTTACACACACACACACACACACACACACACACGTATATATATTTATAAACTAATTATCAGTTTATTGTATTTAGGTAGAGGAATGAAATTAGGAGTGGTGAAGGAAATTTTAGCTTTACCTGATTTTTTGTTAATGTTCACATGGAGAATCTATTCATATATTATTTTCATGGAAAAAATCTATATTTTAAAAAATTCAAGTCATATTAATTCTTTCTTTCTATGGGCTGCTGGGCAATATCGGAGGCTCCCTGAACACTGCACATAATGGCATGTATTCCATAGGTAGGATCTAGAAACTCCTCCAAAGAGCAAGGTTGAAAAGAAATCACATTATCTGGAGGTTCTGTTTCTATTAATTCAACAGAAACAGAAAGGCACTGCATGGTCATCAGCGAAGAATCCATAAAAGACTACTTCCAGTAAACTTTCTAATAGATAAGAGACAACTCATTCATGATAGATGGATAGATTGATAGACAAGAAGAAATACAAACACGTATATTCAATAGTTATCTAGATGTATCAAAATATACATCACACTATTTTTTGTCATTTGCAGTCAGTGTGACCCAGACTAAGCATCAAAGAGAAAAACCTGCTGTGTTTTTGGAGCAGGTTTTACAAAGGGAACTGACAGGTCACAAAGAGCTGTAAGAATCAAACTGTCTTCCTTTGAACGTGGTAACTACTTCTGTCCTTGAGACTCATAACTAGATAAAGCGTTTTGTGAAGACCAAGCTTGGAAGCAAAGAACCTCACCTAGGCCAAATGCCAGTTCTTTTTCCACTTAGCCTCACTTTCATAGGACCCATTTACTGAAGATGAGATAGTTTATTTATCTGCCCAGGGTTATCCATCTAATCCTAATATCTCTCCCATGAAACCTTTTAATACTACATGAGCTGGACATCAATTCCTAAGAGCAGCTGGAGTGCATGTTTTGGCTTCCTCTTCAAAAAAAACAATATCTCTAATCGTTAAGTTCTTGTCACCCTTAGCGCCCTCTTCCATGTTAGACTGTGGAGTAAACCGTGGAATCATGTAAGCAACAATGTTTTCTTAGTGCTTGAGGTTTTATGGCTGTTGACAGCAAACTAAGAGACCACTGGTTGTTATGAATCAATCTGAATCCCAGGATTGGGGACTTGGGGTTCTGTAGGAGCCTTGAGTAAGGTCTAAAAGGACTAGCGGGTTACTGCAGGCTGGCCATCTAGAAGTGAAGTTGGTCCACAGTCTTGCCCCTCTACCCACTTCTGCCCTGTCTACAGTCAGAATGTGCCTGTAGGGATACCTAAATGTAAGTGTCCTTGGCCTAAGGCCAACAGCGATATAGAGAAAGAATGTCAACAGAAAGATACTGTAGCCCAGGGCACCCTGTACCAAAGCAAGGCTCACTCCCACCTCCTAGCACCATAGCCTTAATCTACCTGTGCCTCTGCATTCCACGGGTTCGCCTGTCTCTGCCAGCAGGATTTGGCATTCTTCCCTTTGCTGTGCCAACACAATCTTGTTTGTGCATCATGTTAGTTTACTTAACATAACAATGACTAACATCTCCTGAGTCCCAATCATAGGCGAGGCACTTTCCACCGGTGTTCTTATTTAATCCCCACAACAACCCCATGAGACAAGCATTACTTTTCGTCCCATTTTACTGCTAAAGATAAGAGTGATACATTGCCCAAATCAGCTTAAAAGTGGTGAATGAGGACTCAGCGCCAATCTCTTTGTTTTCAAAGCCCAAGCTCCCAACCACTATGTAATAAGATCTCCAATGTCTTAGTGCCACAAGTTGGTCACCAAATGACATTCAAGATTGTTTCTGACAAATCCAATTACATGGAAACCTTAGAGTATTAAATCAGTTTACATTCATTCATCCAAGAAACATTTACTACAGTTCCGCTGTGTCTCATTTCAGATGCAACAAAGATTCAAGCATCAGGAAGGTAATACATCTCAGGAACTTATAGTCTAGCAGAGGAGACAGACACAAAAATAACCATAATACAATGAGATAGAAGCAAAACAATGGAAAGACACTGACAATTCCCCTTTTCTCTCCAAAATTTTCCTATTTCTCAGCCTTAATTAGGTTACTCATTCTTTGATCATTTTCATAACTACATTTTTGCAGCTCACAAAGATTTTTTATTGTAATCTCTCTTTCACATAATATTATCAGATTTTTTTAAAAAACAACAACTTCCCAATTCTTTGCCCAAAATTTGATTATGGGGCTTCCCTGGTGGCACAGTGGTTAAGAATCTGCCTGCCAATTCAGGGGACACGGGTTCAAGCCCTGGTCGGGGAAGATCCCACATGCCGCGGAGCAACTCAGCCCATGTGCCACAACTACTGAGCCTGCGTGCCTAGAGCCCGTGCTCCGCAACAAGAGAAGCCACCGCAATGAGAATCCCGTGCACTGCAACAAAGAGTAGCCCCCGCTTGCCACAACTAGAGAAAGCCCGCAGGCAGCAATGAAGACGAAACGCAGCCAAAAATAAATACATAAATAAAAATTTTTTTAATGAAACTAAAAAAAAATTTGATTATGATAGCTAATGGCTTTCTATTTGTTCTTAAAGTTTTTAAATGTTTTTGTTTATACAATGCTAAGACTAATTTAAATCTCCCAAAGGTTTACCTTTAAAAATTGTTATGGGAAAAAAATTTGCAAAATACATAGCTGATAAAGTATTGTTATCCAAAATATATAAAGAACTCTTAAAAATCAAGAAGAAAACAAACAACCCAATTAAAAAAATGAGCAAAAGATCTGAACAGACACCTCACCAAAGAAAATATACAGATAGCCAATAAACATATGGAAAGATGCTCCACGTTATTTGTCATTAGGAGATTGTAAATTAAAACAACAATGAGATACCACTAAACACCTATTAGAATGACCAAAATCTGGAACACTGACAACACCAAATTCTGATAAGGATTCAGAGCAACAGGAAATTTCATTCATTACTGGTGGGAATGCAAATGATACAACCCCTTTGGAAGACAGTTTGGCAGTTCCTTACAAAACTAAACATTCTCTTACCATATGATCTAATAATCATGCTCCTTGGTATTCACCCACATGAGTTGAAAATGTATGTCCACACAGAAAATACACACAGATGTTTGTAGCATAACTGCCAAAACTTGGAAGCAACCAAAATGTCCTACAAGTAGGTGAATCAATAAATACACTGTGGTACATCCAGACAATGGAATATTATTCAGCACTAAAAAGAAATGAGCTGTCAGGGCAGCAAAATACATGGAGGAAACTTAAATGCATGTTACCAAGTGGAAGAAGCCAATCTGAAAAGACTGTATACTGTATGATTCCAACTCTATGACATTCTGGAAAGCGCAAAACTATGGAGACAGTAACAAAGATCAGCGGTTTTCAGGGGTTGAGGAGGGGTGGCGATTGAATAGGCAGAGACCACAGAGGACTTTTAGGTCAGTGAAACTACTCTGTATGATACTATATTGATGGATACATGTCATTATACACTTGTCAAAACCCATAGAATGTACCACACCAGGAGTTGTAAAGCTATGGACTTTGGGTGATAATGGTGTAAATGTAGGTTCATTGATTGTAACAAATGTACCTCTTAAGTATAGGATTGTCATAGTGGTGAGGCTGTGCATGTGGGGAGAAGAGGTTATGTGGGAAATCTCTGTACCTTTCACTTAGGTTTGCTGTGAACCTAAAATGGCTCTTAAAAATAAATTCTTTTTTTTTATGTTCATTCAGAATTGATTGTTTTATCTATTCCATCCTAGCCAAGGATTAAATGTATTTTCCCCAGAAGATTTATAATCCTCTCTAATGTCCAAATCACTCAAGTCATTTCATCTAAATGCAATGAATAAAAAGGGATTCAGCAAGGAAAGCTGAGTCACTGAGACACATCAGTGTTTGGTATACGTACTTCGGTTGGCCCATGTAGAAAGAGTAAGTCGCATGTCACATCTACTCAGCAGCCACAGTGCAAACAGGCTCTCATCCCTTCAAATACAATAACATTCAATATTATTTGGTCAACTTCTTAGAGCTCTCCAAAATAACCTGAGTCCTTACCCTACTCTTCTTACTAACCACATGTTTTGGAAAAACACCATTAGGGTGCAATTGGCACTGACATTTTCCAAATAAAACATTTATTTCTGAAAATATAAATTGTCTTATTTTTCTGTTGTAAACACTGGTTTTGTTGGCAAATGGAAATGTGAGTAGCAATTATCATGGTGAGGCAGTTGGAGTGTCTGTGGGGTTTCTTCGTATTTCCACAGGCCCAAGGCCACAGTGATGGCTTTCCCATCAGGCCTGAGTCCTGGCAACTCCCTTAGGTGCCTTCTGATGGACTTCTTGGCAACAGGACATAAGCCCACAATGTAGATGTGCTACTCTGAGCTCTTTGAAAACTCTTCTCTTTCCCCACAGCTGTCCATTTGCCATTGGGATTATAGAATTTGTGCTGCATTTTTATTACTATAGGTTTCATAAAAGGTGATGTTTCACAGTATTATGCAGACATGACAGAGGATACTCCAATCATCTATTGCTGCATCGCAAACCAACCCCAAAAAAGCAATGTCCCAAAACAATACTAATTTATTAATCTCATGATTCTGTGGGTTCTGTTCATGACTGGACGCCCCCAGGTGGTTGCACTCAGCTGGAAAACTGGCTCAGGGTTAGGCTCACCCAGAACACTGGATGGCCGGGCCTCTCTCCCCGTGGGGTCTTAGAATCTCTCTCCAAGAAGACTAGCCAAGTCTGGTCTCTCTTGCATAGCATCTGGGTTTCAAGAGGGTAAGTCCCGATATGCAAGTGTTTATCAAACCTCTAGTTATATTACGCCCACTGATGTCCCATTGTCCAAAGCAAGTCACAGAACCAAGCCCGGAGTCATTGTGGAGTGGGGAAGGATTAGACAAGGGCATCAATACCAAGAGGCATGATTCACTAGTGGCCATCCATGTAACAGTCCACCCAGAGGGAGGAAAAAAATCAGTCTTTGATGATAGTGATTTAATCTAGGAACAAAGATATTCAATATGAAAGCATGATGACTGGACCTAGTAAGGGCTTAATAGTAATAATAATTTAATTAATATAATAATAACTAATATATACATAGACAATTATGCTATACCAGACATTGGACTAAACATTTTGTGTTATTATTTAACTTAACTCATAGCAACTGTAGAAGATTTGGTACCATTGTGAATCCTCATTTTACAGCAGAGAGAACCGATGCCCAAGTATGGAAGCAAACAGTAAAAGGTAGGGTCAGATGAGAATCCAGTGAGCACAACTCCAGGGCCACGTTCTTCATCCCCATGGTATCAGACTTCTAAGCAAATGGTACAGCAGTCCCCACGACGGCGGCAGTAGCATGTCTTTTGTTTTGTTTTTTTTTTGTTTTTTTTGCAGTATGTGGGCCTCTCACTGTTGTGGCCTCTCCCGTTGCGGAGCACAGGCTCCGGACACGCAGGCTCAATGGCCATGGCTCACGGGCCCAACCGCTCTACGGCATGTGGGATCTTCCCAGACCGGGGCATGAACCCGTGTCCCCTGCATCGGCAGGCGGACTCTCAACCACTGCGCCACCAGGGAAGCCCAGTAGCATGTCTTTTAAAAATAACCTTTAACATTCAGTTGAAGTCAATCTTCCTAACTCCCTAACCGGTGAGTCCGAGTGAGCTCCTGTCCACACAAAGATCTCTGTTGAGCAGACACCTTTCTTTCTTGGCCGCGCCCCTAGACTTCCGAGTCACCGGCTAATCCGCATACTCAGATAAAGTTCCCATTCTCCTTCAGGACAGGGCACAGCCTGGCCAGTCCTCCACCTCCAGGGCCTGGCAGTAGGTTCCTCCTTGGAGGCGGCAGAAGAATGCAGGAGGAATAACAGTGGTTAGACCACCCAGTGCCCAGGGGAGCCACCTGACACTAGTCCCTTAACCTCCTTTAGACCGTTTCTTCAGCTTTAAAGTGAGGCTAGTAACAGTGTCTGCCTCAGAGAGTTTAGGAGAAGATTAAATTAGATAAAGCTTACAAAGCAGTCTCCGGTGCCTAAATAAATGGTTACTATTGGTGTTAAGATTAAGTACTTTTCACGGGCTTCCCTGGTGGCGCAGTGGTTGAGAGTCCACCTGCCGATGCAGGGGACAGGGGTTCGTGCCCTGGTCTGGGAAGATCCCACATGTCGCGGAGCGGCTGGGCCCGTGAGCCATGGCCACTGAGCCTGCGCGTCCAGAGCCTGTGCTCCGCAACGGGAGAGGCCACAGCAGTGAGAGGCCCGCGTACCGCAAAAAAAAAAAAAAAAAGATTAAGTGCTTTTCAAAACTTTTTTGCAACTCATCACATATGCTGAGAGGAGCGTCTAAGGGGCTCTATCATCTCTGCGGAGGACCTTCTAAGGACTATCAGCAGAGCCACGTAGAAAGAATCAAAGAAGAGTTTTAAATAAGCTACTTGACTTAGCTGGGGGGAAAAAAAAGAGCAGTGTGATTCTCAAAAGTATGTGGATCACGTCTCCCAAAGTCATATATTATATATCCTCTTGGTTTATATGTCAGCTCAACCTCTGTACTGAAGGTAATAAAAATTAAATTGCATCGGTGAAGAATCACATTGAAATGTGCTCTTTTTAATCTAGTATTTTACTTAATTTTATGTATTTTTGCTAAAAGAGGAAAAATTCAAAAACAAATACTGAGTTAAGAGTCCAATGTTTCAAGAGGCATAAACACTTTGTAGACATTCTCCCCATGTTTTACCAGCTTAGCATTCCTCACACCGCTGCAACCAGACACAACTAAACTCCCATATATATGACAGGCCGTTGTATTAAGTTTACAGAATGGAGGTACCTAGGGAAGTCTTTTAGGTTACTTACAATTTCTTCCGGTTAGTTGCTTTAAACGTTATCACAAGCAAAAGGAAAGCATGAAAGATATGACACTAAAATAATGCCAGCAAATTGTCTTCACAATTCCAAATTTCTTGTAGATATCATCGCCCTATAAAAAGCAAAGTGTGTCTTAGAAAGCTTTTGGATAAAATGGGCAGCTCAAGTACCCATTAGAATGTCTCTTTTTCTAAAACATGAAAATTTCAGTCTTCCTAATACAGTCTGTTTTGAGTATTTTCTCACTTATACTCACCTTGAACAAATAATGAAAGCAACAGAGACATTCTGGTACAGTAAGAAAAGCAAGAGCTGTATGTCGGCCAGAACTGAGTGCAAATTCCACATTCTTCTACTTGCTGGTTTAACGACCTTGGGTGAGCCCCTCTTAAACACTTTAACCCTCTTTCGCCTCATCTGTAAAAATGAGAATCACGGTTCCTCCTTTAAGGACTGTTGTGAGGATTATAGGAGTTAGTGTAGATGAAAATCCTTGGCACAGTGGCACAGAATAGGCATTTATTAAATGTTTATTTTTTTCTGTCTTCTCAATAAACTTTTCTTTTTTCAAACCAATTACCTTCCAACCTACACTGCATTAGAAAAAAGTCCTTATTGAAAGACTTAATCATTGGCAACTTTAAGATTTGACCAAAAAGCTCTACATTAAGGGATTAAATTCTTTACAAACCTTACCAGTGAAATTAACAATCACCTTCCATACATGGGGCAGGTGAACTACTCATACACTTCACGTTCAATATGAACTCTCACATTCTTAGAATAAATCATCAGATTTTACACCTACTTGCATAATCAGGAACTTAATTAAAGCCAACTCATGTTTTTTAGGAGTATAACAGTTGATTCACAACTGCATTTGCCATCAAGACCGCTTTGTGAGTTTAATCCCTCCTCTACTAAAAATTATAAGGTACCAATCACTCTTTTTCTCTGTTTTCCCAGGTAAGTGTCAATCAGGTCATTAAGCACACAGAGCTATTACAATATACCCATTTTCAAAAGGAGAAACTGCTGTCCCAAGGACTAGAACCCACTCTCCTGATTCTCAATCCACTGTACACTGTATCAAATTATTAAGTATTTTCCGTGAGCAGCCTTAAATCCTTTTTGTTAATTCAGGGACAGGGGAGGGAACAGAGTAGAGTAGATATTGTGGATTGGCACTCAATATCCATTTCTCCCAGTATTTTTCAAACTGCCAGTTGCCATCCATTAGTCATGAAGTCAACTTGGTGGGTCAAGACCAGCATTTCTTTCTTTTTTATTTATTTATTTGTTTGTTTGTTTGTTTGTTTGTGGCTGTGTTGGATCTTCGCTGCTGTGCATGGGCTTTTCTCTAGTTGCAGTGAGGGGCTACTCTTCATTGCGGTGTGCAGGCTTCTCCTTGCGGTGGCTTCTCTTGTTGCGCAGCACAGGCTCTAGGCACACGGGCTTCAGTAGTTGTGGCTCATGGGCTCTAGAGCACAGGCTCAGTAGTTGTGGCTCACGGGCTTAGTTGCTCCGCTGCATGTGGGATCTTCCTGGACCAGAGCTCGAACACGTGTCCCCTGCATTAGCAGGCAGATTCTTAACCTCTGCACCACCAGGAAAGTCCCAAGACCAGCATTTCTTAATGGAGTGGAGTAGCCTAGATTAGCATAGAATTGCACAGCATAGACTAGGATAGAAGCCATCAGGGGGCATCACATTGTCTTGTGAATCTTTTATTTCAGTTAGACATGAATGTGACTGCAGGTATGTGTGAGTCAAATGAATTTTACAGTAGAGTATGTCTTAAAGTTTGAAACACATTTTTCTGGTATGCTTTTCTGTACCTCTGACATTGAGAAGCTAAGTACTCTTGTTCCCTAGAATCCCTTGAAAAAGATTCTGGGTATAATTTATGTTTGGCCAGTCGGAGGCCCAAGGGTGCGATTTGGAAGATGGCAGTGGTCACACCTCTACTGCCACAGCTATTTTTCTTAGCAAGCATGTCACAGACACTTTGCGTCTTCTGGGGCTTCATTAGCAGAGGTCCCACCATACGGTCATGAGATCCCTGGGTACCAAGAGGCAAGACGCAAGGCATCCATTTCCTGGCCCAGACGGCAGCAGTGGCAGTGAGGTTCTGGAGTTAGCAGTAGTAGGGGAGCCACTCTGAAAACCTGAAAACGGTGGCTTCCAGAACCTGGTGATATCGATGATATTCTGGATCCACTGGCTTCCTGGTTGCAGAAGTAGCAGCAGATGTCTTGGTGGTTTAGTTCTGTAATGGGCCTCTGGAAATTGTTATGGAAAGTTCAACTTCAAGTCTGTTCCTTCAGCCTTCACATGATTCTACAATCCACTTAAGACCGTGTAATAAATCCCTTCTAGCTTAAGCTACTTGGAATACCATCTATTCCATACCCTGTTGAAACTGATAGGAAATGGAAAAAAAATAAAATATTTTGTTGATATTCAACATTATACTGGAATCTAGTTATGAGTCTCTATAGAGAATTCTGGAAAGGAGCAGAAAAATCAAGTAATTTGAGAGTTATAGATATTTTCAGTTTTGTTTTGTTGTTTTGTGTGTTTCAGGTCTTACATCACCAAGTGATCAATAGTTGTTGACTGACTGATTGATAAAAAACACATGTTGGAAAATCCCTACATGGTACTTTCATAACTAGTTGCAAGGAGAATGAACAAATCTGTCTTAGGTCAGGCTTCCTGGAAAGACTCTGAGATGGGAATGCGGATGCAGGGAGTTTGTTGAATTGCACATTCAGAACAAAACCTGTAAGAAAATAAGAAAGCAGAACTGGGCAGAGGAAGCAGTTGCACTGTGATGCGGTTACAACAAAGACCTTAGGTGATCTTATTGGGGGAGGGAGGCATTCTGAATCTGAGATGATCCTTCAGAGTGGTCCTGTATGGAGGGCAGAAGACCAGGTATTTGTAGTCCCTCATTGACCAGTCACTGGATTCAGTGCCTGGGAAGGGATTCAGCTGTGGGTTTTCAGGAGCCGGTAGCTCTGGGCAGCTGGAGGATGAATGCTTCAGTCCTGAAGGGGGGACCTAGGTAGTGAACCACAGCACCTGCTCAGAAGCCAGAGAAGTTTCATCATGTCCTGCAGCTTCCTCTGTGCCTTGTAAATACATTCAGTCCAGTCCATACAGGAAAACAGGAAAGGTATGTTTTCAGTATATAAATGACTTTCAGCATGACTGTAACAATAAAATCTATTTTCCACTTAGCAATACATTCAGCTAAGCATGTTTTTCACATAGAATTTGTGAGTCTGGAGCCAGAGAGCATGAGTGTAAGTTTTGTCCCCTATCTTCTGTTTCCAGATCAACGGTGGATATGATCGCTCCACTTTTGTTTATGGGCCATTACCACTGTGAGGAGTAGAATTTTTTTATGCCATCCTCTACCCTACTTTCTGCTAGGTCAAGAATTAACCACAAGGCAATTTTATGAAAAGGAAAACTCATGGGACCAGGATTCAGGGAACCTCCCTCTTTCTCTCTCTCTCTCCTCCTCTCTCCCTCTCATTTCCTAGGAATAACCATACCTGCCCCATTGTATAGATCAAAACAAAGGAGTATACATGAAAATAGTGTGGTAAGAATTACAATACATCTGTAAGCTCTTTTTTACTGAAGTATAGTTGATGTACAATGTTTCAGGTGTATAGCAAAGTGATTCAGATATATATAAATATATAAATATATATATATATATATATATATATATTCTTCTTCAGATTCTTTTTCATTGTAGGTTATTACAAGATTTTGAATATAATTCCTTGTGCTACACAATCAGTTCTTTATCTATTTTATATATAGTAATGTGTATCTGTTAATCCCAAATTCCAATTTGTACCTCCCTCCGCCTTTCCCCTTTGGTAACTATGAGTTTGTTTTCTACGCCTGTGAGTCTATAAGCTTTTATCATTAACAGTCATCTGCCCACTTTAAAATTACTCATACAAATCATTATGCAGTAAGAAACAATCCAATCATCATACAGTTTATGTTTTGGAATATAAAGAAAGGAAGAGCCAGCCCCCTTCAATATTCAAACTCCATTCCATTGGCTGATTCACTCATACATTCAACAAATGCTCATTGAGCATCAACTATGGGCTAAACACTAGATGCACAGTGAACAAGCCTGTAGGAGGCAACATGGCTGAAAGTGAACACTGTGGACCTAGAAGTAAGAGCAGCCCAGCTTTCAGTTCCAGCTTAGGTGGCTATAACCTTCACTTCTCTGAGTCTTGGTGTTTCTTTGCCCATGAAAAGGGACAGAACCATAAGGAACTGTTGTAAATAAGTGCTGGTAGAGTTATGCACAAGACACCATGGAAACCCATAGGTGGGTGACCTAACCTAGCCTCAGAATAGCAGGGATGGCCATTCTGACTGGTGTGAGATGATATCTCATTATAGTTTTGATTTGCATTTCTCTAATGATTAATGACGTTGAGCATTCTTTCATGTGTTTGTTGGCAATCTGTATATCTTCTTTGGAGAAATGTCTATTCAAAAAATCTAGAAACAGGGCTTCCCTGGTGGCGCAGTGGTTGAGAGTCTGCCTGCCAATGCAGGGGACACGGGTTCGTGCCCCAGTCCTGGAAGATCCCACATGCCGCAGAGCGGCTGGGCCCGTGAGCCATGGCCGCTGGGCCTGCACGTCCAGAGCCTGTGCTCCGTGATGGGAGAGGCCACAACAGTAAGAGGCCCACGTACAGCAAAAAAATCTAGAAACAATAAATGCTGGAGTGGGTGTGGAGAAAAGGGAACACTCTTGCACTGTTGGTGGGAATGTAAATTGCTACAACCACTATGGAGAACAGTAGGGAGGTTCCTTAAAAAACTAAAAATAGAACTACCATATGACCCAGCAATCCCACTACTGGGCATATACCCTGAGAAAACCATAATTCAAAGAGTCATGTACCAAAATGTTCATTGCAGCTCTATTTACGATAGCCAGGACATGGAAGCAACCTAAGTGTCCATCATCGGATGAATGGATAAAGAAGATGTGGCACATATATACAATGGAATATTACTCAGCCATAAAAAGAAACAAAATTGAGATATTTGTGGTGAGGTGGATGGACCTAGAGTCTGTCATACAGAGTGAAGTAAGTCAGAAAGAGAAAAACAAATACCGTATGCTAACACATATATACAGAATCTAAGAGGAAAAAAAAGGTCATGAAGAACGTAGGGGTAAGACAGGAATAAAGACACAGACCTACTAGAGAATGGACTTGAGGATATGGGGAGGGGGAAGGGTAAGCTGTGACAAGTGAGAGAGAGGCATGATCATATATACACTACCAAACGTAAAATAGATAGCTAGTGGGAAGCAGCCACATAGCACAGGGAGATCAGCTCGGTGCTTTGTGACCACCTAGAGGGGTGGGATAGGGAGGGTGGGAGGGAGGGAGACACAAGAGGGAAGAGATATGGGAACATATGTATATGTATAACTGATTCACTTTGTTATAAAGCAGAAACTAACACACCATTGTAAAGCAATTATACTCCAATAAAAATGTAAAAAAAAAAAGAATAGCGGGGAAAACTCTTTGGTGAGGGTAACATCCAAACAGAGACCCTAAGAATAAGCAGGAATCAGTCAAGTGTGGGAAGAAAAGACAGACAGTCTAAAAGGTCAACAGTTGCAAAGCCCTGGAGGGAAGAAAGCACTGGGGAGACTGCAAACATTGTTTTATAGGAAGCATGGCATCCATAGAGAAGAAGGAGAGGAAGACAGCCCTGTGTGCTGTGCCAGCAAGGCTGGCCGCTATCCAGAGAGCAGAGAGAACTGATGGGCATAAAGCAAGGAGTCACAGGATCCTATTTGTAGTTTTTTAAGTGATCACTCTGACTACAATGGAGAAGGGAGAGGACAGTCCCTCATGCCAGGAACATTAAAGCAGAGACTGAGTGAGTTAGAGGTAATGGTGTGTAACCCACTGTGAGTTAGAGATAATGGTGTGTAACCCACTGTAGTGTTAATGGTGTATAATGGTGTATAGTGGTGTTAATGGTATATAATGGATAGATGAGGGAGAGGCGGGTGGTGGAACAGACAGGATTTAATCACATTCACTGAGCTCTTGTAACACCCATGTTCCAAGCTATGCACCTTATATATGTCAACTCACGGAATCGTTACAAGGACTCTATGAGGAAAATATTCTTGCTATTCCTGTTATAGTCGTGAAGCACCATAGTGTTCAAAAAGGTTAATCAAGTAGCCCAAGTCACTCACGGGAACCTGTATGTGAACCCAAGTCTATTTTGCTCATACCCTGTGTGTGCCTCCTCCACACCATACTGCTGCATAGATTGGTGTGCAGATCAGGACAAAGGTCTTATGTAGAGAGATAAACGCTGGCATCATTACCACACAGATGATCATTAAAGCCATGAGAACAGGAGGAACTGGTTAGCAATATTTACAGGCACTGTGTATTCCCTATGTTCCAGGATATTTTCTAAAAGCTTATCATTGTTTAATCCTTACAGCAACCTTGTAAGAGAGTGTGTTAGTTTCCTAGGACTTCATTAACAAAGTTCCACAAACTGAGTGGCTTAAACACCAGAAATTTATCATCTCACAGTTCTGGAGGCCAGAAGTGTGAAACCAAGGTATTGTCAGGATTGGTTCTTTCAGAGGGTTGTGAGAAACAAACTGTTCCATGCCTCTCTCCCAGCTTCTGGTGTTTTGCTGGCAACGTTCGGCATTCTTCAGTTTGTAGCTACATCACCCCAATCTCTGCCTTCATCTTCACAGGGTGTTTTACCTGTGTGCGTGTGTCTTTCTCTGTGTCCAAATTTCCCCCTTTTATAAGGACACCTAACATACTGGACTAAGGCCCACCCTAATCACCTCATCTTAATTTGATCATCTGCAAAGACCCTATTTCCAAATGAGATCCCATTCATAGGGTACTGAGAGTTAGGACTTTAATGTCTTGGTGGGGGGCGGGACACAATTCAACCCATAACGGGTAGATATTTTACATCTATTTTACAGATGAGGAACCTGAGGCACAGGGAGATAAGTAACTTGCCTCAAGTCAACGGCTAATGCACTGGAGAGTGTATGAAGTATGGGAAAGAGGGACTAAGACAGACCCCAATGGAACACTTAAAACATCCAAGAGACAGACATGAGACCCCACTTCTGTGACCACAGTAGATGGACCAGAAATGAGTGCCTGATCCAAAGAAAATCTATCTACAGGCTTGTCACTGCTGGCCTGCCAGGTGACATGGTGTAAAAGTGCTGCTCACACGGAAGAGTGATGGATTAAGCCAACCAAGTTCTCCCTCCGGAAGCAAAACAGAGAGACAAAGCAAGAGCAGTTAATGGTGGGAGCAGAAGTGGGATGTGCAGAAAAGCCAGGAAGTACTAGAAAACATAAAAGAAGAGGAAGCCCAGAATAAGCAGAAGCAGATGCTAAAGGTGGAGAGAAGAATGGAGAGCTGACAATGGTATCAGCAGAAGCAGTAGAAGCAGAGGCAGGGAGAAGTTGAATCATCACGGCCTCAAAGGACACCAGCATTCATGGGATGGGTAAGAGAATCCAGCCATGGCCGCTGCATGGTACCCTGAAACTGGCACTCTAGTTCCTGCACTAACAACTTGTTCCAGTTTATGGGATGTGTGACTGATCTTCATTGGGTTCTGACTGTGAGGTCAAGATTCCCACCCACAATTATACCCACACTTATCCTTACACAAATCTCTCATTTCAATTTTGTGTCTGATAACCTTAAAATAATCTAACTCAAGCACCCAGAGAGGCAGGAGAAAAAGGAGTTGAATGTCACAGTATGCGAGTTAATGGAAGAGAATGTTTCAAGAAGGAAATGGTCAATTGAATCATATGTTACAGAAAGATCAAGTAAGACGAGCACTTTAAAAGGAACAGGGCTTCCCTGGTGGCGCAGTGGTTGAGAGTCTGCCTGCTGATGCGGGGGACACGGGTTCGTGCCCCGGTCCGGGAAGATCCCACATGCTGCAGAGCGGCTGGGCCTGTGAGCCATGGCCGCTGAGCCTGCGCGTCCGGAGCCTGTGCTCCACAACGGGAGAGGCCACAACAGTGAGAGGCCCACGTACGGCAAAAAAATAATAATAATAAAATAAAACTAAAAGGAACAGAGATTTGCTAACAAAAATGTGAGAGCTGGGTAAGTGGAGAGAGAAGCCAGGTTGCCATGGATGATGGCATGAATGGGAGGTAAGACCAGAAAGACAGCAATATAAACCACACTTTCAAGGGGTTCTACTGTGAAGAGAGAGAAAAATAAGGCTCTAAGTTGTGGAGTAGGAGTGATATTTTTTAAGATGAAAGAGGTTTGAACATATTTAAAGGCTGATGGAAATAAGCTACTAATGAAGGCAAGGTTGAAGACAGTTGAGAGAAGAAAACAACGAATAGGACTAAGATGCTGAAGATGCAAGAGGCCAGGTAGAGGGAATAACCCAAGACAGGAGGAGAGAAGGAGGCAACAAAGGGCGGGAACACGTATGAGGCTATGTTAGGATCAGATATTAAAGGTGTTTCCTGGCTTCTATTTTCTGGGTGAAATAGAAAATGAGATTATCTGCTGACAGTGAAGAAGAAAAAGACAAGGTAAGAGCCGCGAGGGAATGGAGAATATTTGCAACAGTCATTAAGGAGAATGGCAGTGAGATCTAACCAGGAAAACGGTGAAGGATTACCAATGAGTACAAAGGGCTCAAGTGAAATCAAAGGCCATGGATTTGGCATACCACTTAGCAGTGCTTTCATGTGATTTCCTCCAGTCTCCTTCAGTGGGGCAGGAAAAGCAGCAAGAACATTGGTAGTTGGGATTAGTTCCAAGCTGAGGACAGAAAGGCAAGGGAACAAGAAGTTTAAGGTGTTAGGAAGAGAATGACTGAGGAAGTATGTTGGCTGGCTTCAGAGGGACTGAAGACTAGCAAGTCTAGTAGGGAGAAAATATGAGGACCAAGGGATCTCAAAGAACAGTTATTTGGGAGTAAGAGATAGAGTTCTGGGATAATAAGAGGCTATGGAGAATTTAAGATTTCAGAGGTGGAGAAGTTCTAGGTGATTTGAAGATCCTGAATTTGGCCATGTGTCATAGATGTGTGTTGTCTGTCTGTCCAGCTTCTCTTTCTTTGGGGAACTTTCCCTCTGTTACCACATGTGGTTCTGGTTGAACAGATTATTCTGGAGCCTCACCCCATCCCACCCTCACTGCAGGGGTTGGCATAGGATGCAAGCCAGTGAGTTCATCCTTCTGACTAGAGTGATTGGCTCATGGGTATGTGACCAAGAAGAGATGATCAAACTATTCTGAGATTTCTTCCATGAATGTTAGAGGCAGAGAATCTCTCTTTCTCAGCTCAATTCCTCACTTGTAAAGACTTTGTAACTGCTTATCACCATCTTTCTTGGCAACATAGAGAAACCATCTCCAGAAGGAGCAAGTGAGTCCAATATACAAAGACAAGCAAATCAAGCAGAGACAAAGATGAATAAAAGCAAAAAGGATCCAGAAAACAATGTTGAATCCCTGGATCTAGCCACGCTGAAGTTAGTCTACCCCTGAGTCTTTCAGCTGAGCATCCCAAAATCTCTTTGCTTAAGGTAGCCTACATTGGATTAATAGAAACTTCAGTCTAGGAGTTGGGTGGCTGAAACCAAAGGAGGCAAAGGTATGAGAGCTGAAAGAACAAGAAACTAAAGATAAAATGTTGCATGGGTTTGCCTTATAGGCATGAAAGTCACCTAAGATGAAGGCAGTACTTGATGAGAGTGGAGAAGACACCTCTGGACCATTTCAACAGTCTTACGTAGGAAGAATAGATAGGATGTTAGTGAAATAACTGCAGTAAGGACCGGAAGAAAGTTATATATTAGTTAGCGAGAGCCTCAAAAGAATGATGGTTCTTATACAAAGGTGAAGGAATAGCAGCATGGAAGCTGCAGAGGGGAGAGAGAAGCATACAGACCCCACTTGCTGAGAAGAAGCTAAGTGGGGTGTGCAATAAAGTGGGTAAGATCGCTACTGTGTAAAGTGGGCAGAGCCTTCCCAGTCAAAGGTAACTGTGAAATGCTTCCCCAGTGAAAATTAGACTTCATTTTCTAAGTCCTAATTGTTACAATATCAATAATATAGACATTCTTTAACAACTTACAGCCCACAACCCCTTGACCTTGAATCACTCACTGTTCATCTATAAGATAAATTAAAACTGGAAATTTAGATGGATCAAGTTAAAATTTTTTTTCTAATTGAGACATTCTACGCCTATATTCAAATGTCTCAGACAATGATCAGAATAACAACCTCAGCAGCAATTATTACTCAAGTGATTTGGTAGAAGAGTTAATGTTAAATATTTTAAAACTCTATTTAGAAAATCACATCACACTAATGCATTTTATTGGACAAAATGAAATATACATGGATATTATAGAAGAACAAAATCTAACACAAAAATGTGAAGCTGGCCTGCCACCTCCAGAATGAAGGCCACAGAGGGAAACCCAACAACCAACTGGCACTTCAACAAGAAGGGAAACGGCTTTATTAAGGGATTCTCAATTTGTCCAAATGACAAATAGTTAATGCGCACATGGACATATATACATAGACAGAATTTATTTTTCTTATCCCATATAGTCTTTCCACCAGAAATTCCTAAGGATTATATTCAAACACTTTAAATATTTCTATATATATTAAAGATGATTCTATCTATGCTTGAGTTATATTTTGGAAATATCATATAAATGCATATTTAGATAAATGGAACGTAATTTTGTGTAATAAGGAGAAAGTTCAGGACTAACCATTTTTAGTATGGACCATTTTTAATCTCTTATATGGATCTGGAAATACAATTAATGATAAGTCAAAATGGAAAAATAATATTATGACAGTGTATGTTTTTAAAGTGATGTTGTTAAAAAGCATCTTTGACGAGTGTCAAAAATAAATTTACAAAGAAAATAAATGAAGTTCATCAAAGACTGTATTTGGAAAATGAAAACAGAGAGAATGCACAAAAACAATCTCCCCCAACCCTGGGCCCACCCACCCACCCCGACCCCGTCAACGACGGCTTTCTGTGGCCTGGACGGAGCAGAGTCACTCAGCAGTTCTATCCCCCAGAGACCCGAGGAGAGAAGTCGCCTCCTCCACTCCAGGTGAATGTGGGTCCGGAGCAGCAGCCACTGCATCTTTGGAGCATGTGGAGGGATCTCCAGAGACCGCAGACCTTCCCTTGGGAGAATACGTGGCTACCTCCCCTACTGTTGAAGACCTCGTTCATGTCCTAAGTCAGGGCTGTGCAGTAGCAAAATGCACACGACAGAGAAAGCCAGGCAGAGATGACCCATTCCCCAGCGGAGACCCTTGGTCACTCTCCCTCTACGTCAGCTGTCATCCAAACTGTGTCAAACTCACCTCCTTTCTTTTAGAGTTTTCATTTTCTCTTAATGCTTGGGTGTAATCTATTTTTTCCTTCTCCTTTAAATTAGACATTAATGCTCTTTTAAGGGACTATAAAATTTTTTTCTTATGGCATCAATAGAAATGAGACAATCACCCAAAAGAGAAACAGGTTTTTCTTGGGAAGTTAAGAATATGGTTTCCTGAAAAATATTTGTGAAATAGAAATTTAAAAGGAAGACAGAAAATGATAGAAATTCACTATAAAATCTCGATCCTGAAAAAGTATCCCTGCTGTCAGGACATTTGATATATTGGTGAATAAACTGTGTACGATTTCTTCATCTTACCAGTATTTCATGTTAAAGCTTTCATTTTTAAAGTACTGAGCTCAGTTCTGTTCAAACATTAATGATTACCACCAAACATGATCTGGTAGCAACATTTATTTAAAAGAGGACCATTTTGCGCTTCCCTGGTGGCACAGTGGTTGAGAGTCCGCCTGCCGATGCAGGGGACATGGGTTCGTGCCCGGGTCTGGGAAGATCCCACATGCCACGGACTGGCTGGGCCCATGAGCCATGGCTGCTGAGCCTGCACGTCCGGAGCCTGTGCTCCGCAACGGGAGAGGCCACAGCAGTGAGAGGCCTGCGTACCACAAAAATAAATAAATAAATAAATAAATAAATAAAAGAGGACCATTTTACAGGACCTCAGATCTATGTATGTTTCATCCACATAATTAGGTGTATGGCTTTTTAAAGAAATCATGTGGGTTACACTCATAAATCTCAGTCACTTTTGGACTTCAATCCTTGATTGTACAGATGTTTTCCTTCCTTTGTGATGAAGGCAAGTTCCACCAGAATCGCAGGAATTCAGGAGAAACAGTAGGACTGTGAAACAACAGAGAAGGTGCAGTCTTTGCTACTGAGCCGACCTGGTGTTCATTCTGGTTCTGTCACTAACTAACTGCAATCATAGGTAGGTAACCAAGATCACCTCTCAAGCCCCAGAGAGGTTGTAAAGAAAAAACATTAAAGTTTCTCCACATGGTTATTATGAGAATTATATTGGGTAGTAGAACTCCTGACTCACAATAGAAACCCCATAATTGTTAATTCCCTACCGTCATTTCCCATTCTAGATACACAATCTAGTGAAATTCATCTGGGTCCCAAAGTGCTAGCAAATAAAATAATAGGTGTTTTTAGTGCCAAACATTTACCTAAGGCTGGCAGCTTTGAGATCCTTTTTTGCCCATGATCAATTCTTGCTCTATCATCAAAGTATACAATATTCACACACTGATCAAACTTCAACGGTTTGGGGAATTTGTGAAATTGAGAACTCTGTCCTATCTCTCATCTCCACCTCCCTCAAGAGATATGGTGTTCAATGAAGAAGTGTAAGTGGCCTTGTGGGTGTCCATCTTGCCTTGTGGTCACATCTTTGAGGCAGGCACAGGTGACAAAGTGATGCTGGTGTGAATGGATCAGGCTTTCAAGACATTTGATGATTTCATCGTCAGGAAGAGCGAGACTGGTCATGTTCAAGCCCAGCATTTGAGAAACCACCTCCCTGAAGTCCACCAGCTGCAATGTCAAACAGAACCACAATGATTGAGAGTAAAAAATGTATCAACACGGCTAGACCAAATGCAACCCAAACATCTGTGGAAAACCCAGGTTTGCATGAGCTAGGCAAATTACTTACTCTCATTACTCTCTGATTAATTCTCTCATTTATGGAAGGAGGAGGAGAAGGAGAAGAGGAAGAGGAAGAAGAAGGAGGAGGAGGAGGAGGAGGAGGAGAAGAAGGAGAAGAAGAAGAAGAAGGAGGAGGGGGAGGGGAGGGGAGGGGAGGAGGAGGGAGAGGGGAGGGGGAGGAGGATGGGGAGGGGGAGGAGGAGAAGGACAAGAAGAGGAAGAAGAAGGAGGAGAAGAAGAAGAAGAAGGAGAAGGAGAAGAAGGAGGGGGAGGGGGAGGAGGAGAAGAAGAAGGAGGAGGAGGAGGAGGAGGGGGAGGGGGAGGGGAGGAGGAGGGAGAGGGGAAGGGGAGGGGAGGAGGAGGGGGAGGGGAGGGGAGGGGAAGGGGAGGAGGAGGGGGAGGGGAGGAGGAGGGGGGAGGGGGAGGAGGAGGAGGGGGAGGGGAAGGGGAGAGGAGGGGGAGGGGGAGGGGAGGGGGAGGAGGAGGGAGGAGGAGGAGGGGGAGGGGGGAGGAGGTGGAGGGGAGGAGGGGAGGGGGAGGGGGAGGAGGCGGAGGGGAGGAGGAGGGGGAGGGGGAGGAGGAGAGGGAGAAGAAGAGGAAGGAGAAGGAGAAGAAGAAGGCTAGCCTGCTAAATTACCTCTAAAGTCCTTTCAGACACCAACCTTCAGCAATTTCATAACCACTTTTCTGATGAGCCAATTAATATGGTATCGGCTACCAAATCAAGAAGCCCAGTTCAGCAACTATGAATGAGATTCTGGCCTTGATAAGATTTCATTTTCCCACTTCCAGGGTGAATGACTAACCATACCTTTTTCCCAGGGTTGTTCTGAAATTTGGATCAAATGAAATGATGACTGTGTATGTGTTCTGCCTACTAGGAAATGCTCTACAATTGTTGGTGTGGTTGTGTCTCTTGTGTTATAAGCATTCATGCCCAGATGTTAACTGGGCGATGAACCTCTTAAATGAAAGGAAGAACAAGTGGCAAAAAAAAAAAAAAAAAAAAAAGTATGAGCTGATGAAAATGGAGAACTTCTAAGTGTTGATCAAATCACATCACACAGATTGCCACCTCACAACCCACAACACTGGACTCTCTGGGACAATTACTTGTCCATCACAAAAGGAAAAATGAGAGTTGTGGAGCTAGAGAAAATGGACAAAATGTGCCTTATACCCCTTCAAATTCTCATTGACTGGTTGCTGTGATTCTAGGCAAAAGCAGAAGCAGATCAACTAGAGATGGCCAGACAACCCCTCTCCAGAGGTACCTTCCATTTTAGAAAAGGTGTGATCCAATCCGAAGGCAGATGTTTCCTCCAGAAGTGCCTTCCAAACATCCTCATCATGTGCTCATTCACTTAAGAGCATCCTTCCTACACTGAATCCAACTCGGGAAACAGGACACTCTTTCCAGCCTAGTCTCCCTGATGAAAACGTTTTCCCCAAACTTTTCCACCCTTTTGAATATGGCCAATGCTCTTAATGGATGAGAGGTTTCCTCTGAGACCACTCACTCTTAGAGTTTGGCCTTCCTCAACTCGGCCTGACACATGAGCCAAAGCAGAGGCAGCCAAAGAGAAAAAATATCCTCGGATCAGAGTCTACTCTGTGCCCTTCTGAGCTGCAGAGACTGAGATAAAAGCCAAAAGCAGGGGTCAGGCTGCCCAGGACATGTTTTTTTATGCCTGACCTCCTGATGGGCTCACCAGATAAAACTCCTCCTTGCAACCAGCGGGCGCATGAGTTCTGTTTTATGGTTTACATCTGGGCTTGGTCGGCCATCAGGTCTGGGTGCCACTGTTTGAGAATTGGGATTGTTTCCTGCAATTGATCTCTGCTGGAGATAAAATTTCCCTCCTGAGGCTGCAGCCCTGGATAACGTTAGAAGATCTGGGATAACGCAAACTTCAGAGGCAATCAGCAAATATAATAAAAACCTCTTCACAGAACCTGGCTTTTCACAGGCTTTCCATGGCTTTGATAAAAATGTCTTTTTCTTTGCTACAGTTCGGGCCATGAAAATGTGAATTGTTTTTCTTAGTGGAGTAAATCATAGTGGTTCTTTTAATGCCATAAAGATGGTAGAAGACAGATAGATATGTTAGAATGATATAGAAAGCTTGAAAAATTGGTTATGAAGAAATGTATGAATAATTATCAAGCTTTTGAATTGCCCCATCTTTCCTAAATAAGGTTTCACTGCCAGATTTCTACTCACCTGCTTTTCTCTCTTTTCTGCTTCTTCCAGAGATTTTTTTAATGTCTTCATTTCACTGGTTACCACTTCTAGCATGTTCCTGGCCCTCTCTTTACTCTCCTTAGCCCCATGCTCTGTAGTCTCCAATTCTGATTTGACAGACAGTAGCTTTTTCTCAGCTTTCTCCTTCATCTTTTCCAGTTTGTCTATGGATTTATTTATGTCTTCAATGGCTTTGGTCTGTTCCAAAGTTTTAATCTAAGCAGTCAAAGAGAATGCTGATAATTTCTTCTGAATTTATTTAGGAAAATTGTATAAACAAGACAAATCAGAAGTCAGTGGGGACTTCCTGGTAGCACAGTGGTTAGGAGTCCGCCTGCCAACGTACGGGACACGGGTTAGATCCCTGCTCCGGGAAGATCCCACATGTTGTGGAGTAACTGGGCTCGTGTGCCACAACTACTGAGCCTGCGATCTAGAGCCCCCAAGCCACAACTACTGAAGCCCGTGCACCTAGAGCCCATGCTCCGCAACAAGAGAGGCCCACCCGCGCGCTGCAGCAAAGAGTGGCTCCCACTCGCCGCAATTAGAGAAAGCCCGCGCGCAGGAACGAAGACCCAACACAGCCAAAAATAATAAAATAAATAATAAAAAATTTTTTTCAAAGTCAATGAAATTCATTTAATAACTCTTTTCATGAATAAAGAATGGAATCCAACCCAGTTATACAGAATCTGCTAAGCATATAGACTGGACGAACATGTCTTAAAGCAGTTATAATTTATGAGCAAATATTAGAGTATCATTATGTGGAAGATTGATGAGATGAAATGGTAGATAGCATGATTCAGGGGTTAAATGTTATAACAAAGTCTGTGGTACTCACACATAGACTCTACCGAGCTCCATAGATAAAGCAACTTGCACTTTTTACCCCTGCCAAGGGGTCATCCCTGGTATAAAAACATTAGAAAGAGCAAAATGTCTCCTCTTTTGGTGATTTACCACAAGGAAGCCCCACTTAAAATCTCCTTGGCAAGTCATCAGTGCTGTGAGGGAAATTAGCAGTTTTTCTGAAAAAACGTCTTCTGACTTTACCACTGAGTATGGGAACTGGGAGGTGGCCCCAGCACCCACCGCAGGCAGGAGGGAAGGGTGGTACCTCTCTCTCAGAAGCTATCCCAGGATCTTAAAGCCAAAACAGAGCATCCTCAAGTATGAGGCACATTTTCTGTATTAGTTTAGTATTTAAAATTATAGCAGATCTGCCGACAAAAAGAATTTGAGTCAAAGGAATGAAGCCTCTGATACATACTATAGCATGGATGAACTGTGAAGACATCACTATAAGTGAAATAAGCCAGACACAAAAAGACAAATATTGTATAATTCCACTTCTGTGAGTTACCTGGCATAGGCTAATTCATAGAGCTAGAATGTGGACTAGAAGTTACCAGGAGCTGAGGGAATGGGGAGCTCTTGTTTAATGGGCACAGAGTTTCAGTTTAAGATGATGACAAAGTTCTGGAAATGGACAGTGGTGATGGTTGCACAACAGTGTGAATGTACTTAATGTCACTGAATTGTACATGTAAAAATGGTTAAAATGGTAAAATTTTATGTTCTGTATATTTTACCACAATTTTAAAAAAAAAGAATTTGAGGTAGTTTTGCATAATTAGGCACAAAATTTTTTAACTGACCATTCAAAATAAATATGAATGAGCTACCACTTATCCACTGGATGACTATAACCAAAAAGATAGGCAGTAACAAGTGTTGGTGAAGAAGTGGGGAAATTGGAACCCTCCTATACTGCTGGTGAGAATGCAAAATGGTGTAACTGCTGTGAGTAACAGTTGGCCAGTTTTCAAATTGTAATCATAGAGTTGACTTATGACCTAGCAATTCTACTCCAAGGTGCATATATCCAAGAGAAGTAAAAACTTACGTCCACACAAAACCTTCACAAGAATGTTCGTAGCAGCATTATTCATAATCACCAAAAAGTGAAAACAGCCTAAATATCCATCAATGGACGAGTAGATAAAAAGTTGTACTATATCCATGCAGTAGAGTATGACTCAGCAATAAAAAGGAACGTAGTACTGATACATGTTACAACGTGGATGAACCTTGAAAACATTGTGTTAAGGGAAGTAACTCAGTCACAAAAGACCACTTATTATATGATTCCATTTATATGAGAGATCCAGAAAAGGCCAGGGGTTGGTGGGAGCAGAAAATGGGGAGTAACTCTTCCCCATTTCTTTTTCAGGTAATGAAAATGTTCTGAAATTAGATAGCAGTGATGTTTATAAAACTGTGAATATACTAAAAACTACTGAATTGTACACTTTTAAAAGGTAAGTTTTATGATATGTGAATTATATCTTGATAAAGCTGTTATTGGAAAGTACATTTACAAAGAAGCCTTTAAATGCATCAAAAGAAATTACTTTGAAATAAAGAAGTACACGTGGGATGGACAAAGCGCAAATACCAGCAGAGCTCTGAATTTAGTTCTGAGCCTCCTAACAGTTCAGACAAGGCCTACAGGCATATTCTCAAAGAAAAAGCATAAATTTGTGTTTTAATTTTGTTGAAAAGCATTTAAAGGTTACATCTGAAAGTAATAAAAAGATACCAGATAATGAGCGTTTGCTGATTTCTCCCTTCCCCTTTCATTTTATCCCTTCTTTCCTAAGAAGGAAAGATGCTTTCTTGCTGCATCTACTCCCATCCTGTTGTTTCCAGGGCAAATCTGAGTAATGGGGAGAGTGTTGGGGAAGAAGAGAGCCTGAGAGACTAAATTGATCTACCCCATAAAAAGCTGAGAGAGGAGTGGGAAGAAAGAGTCTCTGCTAACTAGGCTGCAGAAAGCGTTTCTGGAAGAAACTTGGGATGATGGAAGAGGGACTTGTGAGGAGATATAGGTGTCATGCAGCAAGGAAACAAGAGAGAGAGAAAACAATGGAAAAGACGCTTTAAAATATTGCTACCCTTGATGAATGAAATCCTCCTTTGCTTTTCTTTTTTCCTTGTTTTTTTTTTTGAGTAACAATAATAAAGCAACATTAGCATTTAGTTTCTGGACTGCTGATTATTTATTGATGAAGGATTCTAAGATTGTTGCAATTTACCCAGACTACATTTGGAGGCTACTGTCAGAGATTAAAATCTTGACTGAGTCTCGGGGTTAGAGCTCATCTTCATGGAGACTGAGTTCCAGAATTATGGCGTAAGGAGCACAAGCTGACCTGACCTAAACTCTGAAGGGTCCTCCAACACTTCTGGAAAGTCAGAGGAATGGTAGAAGCTATTCTAAGATTGGAATTATGACATGATATGGAGGAAAGGTGCCTGCTTGGGATATGGAGCTCTAGATGGAAAATCAGATTTATACTGTCTGGGTAATGTCACTAAACTGAGAAAGCTTGAGTCAAATACCTAAACTGGAAACTTGTTTTTACCTACTATCACACACACAGATTCTTAAGAAATTAAATTCCTTTCCAGGCAGAGAGGAAGTCAATGGCAGACACTCTTGGACAAGTTCAAAACTTTTGAACTGGCTTCATGCAGGAGAGAGGAAATCTCTTGGGAAACTGACAGCTGCTTGCAATCCAGAAGGTGTAAGAACAACTGCTGTAGCTTGGGAAATATGCAGGAAGTAAAATGCCAGCAACAGCTGGGGGAAGGGATTCTGAGTCAGCTTTTTAGTCAATGAACCAGCACCGGTAGGGCAAGCACTTGAGACAAGGAAATGGTGCCCACGAAGTGCAGGTCTACAGGGGCCGACCTTGGAGATCATTCATGGATTCCAGGTTATCAAAACCCATATTTGAATGTGGACTGTATATTAGTATGAGTGTATTAGAATATTATCTCAATGTAGATTCCTGAGTGTAACGACCGCACTGTGGTCACACAGAAGAATTCTCTTGTTCTTAAGATATACCTGGTAAGTATTTAGGGATGAAGTGTCATGATGTCTGCAACTTACTCTCAAATGGTTCCTCTCTCTGTCTCTCTGTATCTCTCTGTCTCTCTGTCTCTCTCATTAGGCAAAATATAACAATAAGTAAAATGTTAACAATCTACATGAAAAGTAGAAGAATGTCTGTTATGTTATTATTGCAACTATTCTATAGATTGGAAATTTTTCAAAATAAAAAATTGAGAAGGGAGCTTTCCCATGAGTGATTGATACATGTATAATGCATCCTATCAGTAAAAAAATCTGAATATATATGTACATTTATTTATAAATTATATGAACAAGTGCTCTAAATAATATATTGTATCGATTTTCAAATATTTTACAAATCGGGGACATTACATGAGCGAAATCAATATTAATTTTAAAACAAGGTTATCTCCCTTTAAAACATAAAGATTCCCTTCACCTGCCAACTACCTCAGTGCTGCAGAGAAAACATGGGGCAAAGCAAGAAGTTTCTGGGATTGCTTTGTTGCATTATAAACCTTATATTAACAGAAGAGGAGGTACATTCAGCCTTTCTACTCAGATTGCAAAAACATTTACAGTGGGCCATCTACCAAAGGAGGTGGAACACAGCTTGGAGAGTTAGAAGCACATAAATCAAGTCCTAATGAGAAAAATTTATAGCCAAGAATTTCTCAAAAATATGAGACTTTATCAAAATCCTGAGGGCTGCCTGAATTCTTGTTGTCAGGGAGAAAGTAATGGACTCCAAGCCAAGCCACCAGGACCGAACTGGGAGCCAGCGGTAGGAAGTAGGCCTTAGGAGGCCGAGATGAGCAATGAGAAATTGATGCAAATGAGATTGCTGGGAGGATGGGGGGTCGGGGGTGGGGAAAGGGGGCCAAGGCAAATGGGTTTCTAAATCCAACTAAGGGAGCTTATCAGATCCAGCCCAGAGTTCAGTGAGAGACTGTGCCCACCATTTTTTCCCAGTGGAACAGAGATGGTCATAAACAAGACTGATGTGCCACCCAGACCCCAGGGAGGATGGACCAGCTTCCGAGTCTGCTTCACTTCCAGTGAATACCATATCTGGCATCTGCCTCCTTGAGGGAAAGCATTTCAAATCTGGTGAACAATTCTCTCGTGTTATAAGGGCCAAAGACCCTGAAAGAGGAGGTGATTAAACGTAAAATCGGACCTGTTGAATCTGCCAGCGGATCTAAATTCTCCACCTGGAGGATTTTTAGGAGATCTCACTGAAAATAGGACCCTGCAGGGGCCAGGCACTTCAGGAGGGCTCTCTAAAGGGGGTGGGACAGCAGTGGGGGAGGGTCGCCCAACCATGCTGTGCCCCTCCTCAAAGAACCACAGAGATTTCACTAGGAGGGAACCATAGCGGAAATCAAAGGAAGATGCTCCACTCTGCAGGCTAAGCACACCCCAAACCCCTCCGCAGCACCAAGGAGGTTCTTTCTCACAGGTTCTGCTTGATGTACACATTCAAAGTGGGGCGAGTTCAGGGCAATTCAAGGTCAATGGAGCTACGTAATCAGAGCTGAGTTCAAGATGGTAGGTTCGGGGAAAATAATATAAAGAAAGGCTGCGGGCTTCCCTGGTGGCACAGTGGTTGAGAGTCCGCCTGCCGATGCAGGGGACACGGGTTCGTGCCCTGGTCCAGGAAGATCCCACATGCCGTGGAGCAGCTGGGCCCGTGAGCCATGGCCACTGAGCCTGCGCGTCCGGAGCCTGTGCTCCGCAACGGGAGAGGCCACAGCAGTGAGAGGCCTGCATACTGCAAAAAAAAAAAAAAAAAAGAAAGGCCACACTGGCTAGATTGGAGAAAGTTCTGGAGTGTGGGAGGAGCATAGGAAGCAGCTATCTTATGTGGGAGATTATCAAGAAAGTTAGAAAGCAGAAGAGAGCTTTGCTGGTGGCTGAGGAATGTTACCCTCTTTGGGTGTTTCCTTGAGAGACTACAAGGAAGATAATCATGGCTTTCCACTAGTTTTTGGTTGTCTGACTACCAATTTTTGGCCACAGCTCCCTAGTAAGTTTGAGCCACGTGGTACAGGCTGAAAGCTCACCACCAAATATCTATTCTTCCTTTTTTTATTACTTCCCAGAATAAAGACCCATTTCTTAGGCTGACTTCATCTAAGTGAGCCCCAGGGATTAAGTTCCAGCCAACGAAGACTAAGAAGTGTTGTATTGCTCCTGGAAAGTGGTATACAGGATGTCCTTCCACCTTTCCTTCGGCCTGGTGCCTGGAATGAGGCCAGAGCCCCAGCAGCTAGCTTGCACTAAGAGGTGGCATTGAGGAGGAAAGTTATTGCTGGATGGTGAAGCAGAAAGAGAGAACAAGCCAGGATCAGCGATGAACATGAAGCTATCCTACTAAACATGGAATGACTACGTGCATGCTTTTTTGCAGTGAGAAAGATGTAAACATCTTTTCTGACCAAGCCACTGTTACTGTGTTTCAATCTACTCAGCTGAAACTATTCATAACCCATGCCGGCTACAAAGCAACTGGCATTGCTTTGGGCAAATCCATAGAAACAGAAAGTAGATTACTAGGTTATGGAGTTTGGGGAAAGGATGAATATGGAGGGTTTTTGTTTTTGCTTTTTGGAGGTGAGGGGATGATGGACATGTTCCAGAATTAGGGAATGGTGATAGCTGCACAACCTTGTCAATATACTAAAAACTACTGAATTCACTTTAAAAGAGTGAATTTTGGGAGTTCCCTGGTGGCCTTGTGGTTAGGATTCTGGCCTTTCACTGCCATGGCCTGGGTTCAATCCCTGGTTGTGGAACTGAGATCCTGCAAGCCACGTGGCGCAGCCAAAAAAAAGTGAATTTTATAGCATGTGAATTATATCTGTTTTTTAAACAAAACACATAGAAACGTGTCCAAATTATTACTTTGTATCGAACCTCTCTAAATGGTGAAATTAATGCCTAATTTAGTAAGAGTGCCCCCCCTCACCCCACAAAAGACATGTCCACCCAGAACCTCGGAATGTATTCTTATTTGCAATTTGCAGGTGTAATTAAGATAAGAAGCTTGGGGCTTCCCTGGTGGTGCAGTGGTTAAGAATCTTCCTGCATGGGTTCGAGCCCTGGTCCAGGAAGATCCCACGTTCTGCGGAGCAACTAAGCCCGTGAGTCACAACTACTGAGCCTGTGCTCTAGAGCCCGCAGGCCACAGGTACTGAACCCACGAGCCACAACTACTGAAGCCCGTGTGCCTAGAGCCCGTGCTCCACAACAAGAGAAGCCACCGCAATGAGAAGCCCGTGCACCGTAACCAAGAATAGCCCCCATTCGCCGCAAGTAGAGAAAGCCCACGTACAGCAACGAAGACCCAACGCAGCCAAAAATTAATTAATTAATTAATTAATTAAATTAAAAAAAAAAAAGAAGCTCAAGGTGAGATCATCCTGGATTGGGGTGGGCCCCAGATCCAATAATGGGTATTCATATAAGATACAGAAAAGGAGAGACATACAGATGGGCAGGTCACACCAGAATGCAGACAGATCAGAATTATGCAGCCATATGCCAAGGATTGTAGGCAGCAACCAGAAGCCAGGAGAAAGGCATGGAATGGTTCCCCTCAGATGCTCCAAAAAGAACCAACCCTAGCAACACCTTGATTTCAGACTTCTGGACTCCAGAATTGTGACAGAATAAATTTCGGTTGTATTAAGCCACTCTATTCGTGGTACTTGGTTAACAGTAGCCCTAGGAAACTAACACAAGAAGGCCGCTTTTGCTAACGTCAGAAATACTGCTTTATGGATAGTAGAATTCACACAGGGATAAGCATAGGTAATGTACAAAGATGGAGAAATGATACCATCAGTCTGTCTTGTATACTATTATGTCTCAAATAAAACAATAAAAAGCTTTTTTGTAGTTGAAATCTTATAAATTCATGAAGTTAGCATTTACTGTGTTAGTAAGTTATAGAGATCTCTGTTCTCTACTGGCAGGCAGACTTTGCACTCTACTTAAGTGTTTAGGGGCCCGAGTGACTGCTGAGTCAGTCAAATCCAGTCTCTTCTATACCTTACCTGTAGAAATATGTGCATCTCTTTATGCAAAATAAAACAACAAATTAAACACACAAGGCAACTTTATTTACTTTCCTGTCTCTCCTTCCCTTTTCATCCAAGTATTCTAGAAGACTAGGCCGCCATCTCTGTTTCTACTTCTCTTTCATTTCTCAGCCTACTGAAACTTGGCTTTTTGTCAGAGCCTTCACTCACTACCACCATGATCTGCTATTATACACGCTCAAGCCTTAGATGTCCCAAAGCCAAGTGTAGCAAACAGTCATTCAGTCTTCATCTTACCACTGCACTTGATGCTATTGATCACAACCTTACTCTGGAGTCCCTTTACTCTCCTCATATCTCTGTTTCTTTTCAGTCTCTTTGCTGACAATTTCACTCGCCTTCTTGAAATTCTCCAGTGGCTCCCCAGGACCCAGATGAAAAGCCCAAGCATCCTAGCATGACGCACGAAGCCCGGTGTGATGTGGCCCTGTCCTCTGCCCCGTTTCTTCTCCCAGTGCTCCAACTCGCAGAAATTATCACGGTGTTAGCAGCAGCCAATCACCGGCTTATTGCATTTAATTATCACTCATGTTCATTCTCTTCTCCAATCTGTCTATATTTCAGTTATTCCCATTCTACCTCCACAATGTTTACCTGTCCACATGTCACCTAGATGATCCATTTTCTTCTTTAACTTGACCACCTTTTTAACTTAAAGGAATTTAATTATTTTAAAGGGAATTTGATATGATTTCAACAGAATGTGCCACAAATGGGAGATAACAATAAAACAAACACTGTATTAACAATAAAAGAAAACGGTATTAGTAGGTACTATGGCTGGTACTCAGCACTGAGCACAAGGCTTATTCTTTGTTTAAAATGTAGACCAGCAAGTGTTCCAGGACATAATAACCGCTAAGATTTTCTCCTTCATGGTGAAAGAATTGAAAGAAAAACTAAAGGGAATCCATTTTTTTACTTCAGGATTGAACATCATATAATACCCCATCCTGTGACTCCTAGAAGCATTCTGTATACAGTATGCTTCTGCTCTCTTCCTGCTTCCGCTCTCTTCCTTTTTCTGTTCTTTTCCTGCTTCCGCTCTCTTCCTGTTTCTGTTCTCTTCCTGCTTCTGCTCTCTTCCTGCTTCCGTCCTCTTCCTGTTTCTGTTCTCTTCCTGCTTCTGCTCTCTTCCTGCTTCCGTCCTCTTCCTGTTTCTGTTCTCTTCCTGCTTCTGCTCTCTTCCTGCTTCCGTCCTCTTCCTGTTTCTGTTCTCTTCCTGCTTCTGCTCTCTTCCTGTTTCCATTCTTTTCCTGCTTCTGCTCTCTTCCTGCTTCTGTCCTCTTCCTGTTTCTGTTCTCTTCCTGCTTCCGCTCTCTTCCTGCTTCCGCTTTCTGCTACACGAAGTGCGGGCTCCTCTCACCCCAGCACCACTTCTACTTCACAGGGTTGTCCTGGCCCAGGCCTCCTACGGCTACTCTCACTACACTTAGCCAGGATCATGTCTTAGCGCATCTGCCTGGGAACCTCTGATGGCGAGTCACTGTGTCCCTCACCTGAGCGGGCCACCGCCACCTTTTCCCACAGTGTGCTCTCCCAAGCACATCTTTAGCTGCCTTCCGTATCCCCCAGGAGCGCAAATGGAACTTCAGGCTCCGGGACATGGGTGCGATCTAGGCCCCCTGCGCCTGCACCTCCTGCAGCCCCTGCCAGCCAGGGAGAGAGCAACTGTGTGCTGACATCAGGGATTCTCCCTGACCCACCAGACACACACCCCAAAGGTCAGTCTCAAGGTGTGAGAGGGGTGTCCAGGATACTTACGTCTGATATTTTCTCCGCACCCAGGCACCCTATCAGATGCCTTCCCTAGCCTCCCCCTTCCTTTACATTCAAGTATGTCCACTCCCCTGGGTGGAGTTTGCCCTCCCCTTCTCCAGGGAAATGAGCCTTTACCTAGTGGCCTCCTCCTGATGCCAAAAGGGCTTCAGGGGGAAAAAAGCTAATGACTCAGAAGGGAGAAAAGAGTGGGAAATATGCCCTAAAATATTGTCCTGCTACACAGATTCAAGTGCTGGCTTCATTCCAGATTCCTTTTCCCAACTGGTCTGTTTCCAGATTCAGAAACATTCCAAAAGTCCACTTCAGAGCTCATGTCTGCGAAGAGCAAGGACATCACTGTTGCCCGTTTTCACGACACGGGTATCTGCCAGGGGTGACATGCGTACATGAGGTTATGTATTATTGCCAGTGGCACACATACGTGATATTTAAACATTTTTTTAAAATCCCAAGTTCTAATTTCGTTCTCCTCTGTATTCATTAGAAGCAGAACACCTCGAATCCAGGAATCACATCACCCCAACCTGTCTGCCCTCTTCACCACTTGGTGTGACACATCGCACAGCACAACACACACCTGCGGCCCCCTCTTCTCCGCGAACACTTCTGTTCATTTTCTCATTTTCTCTAAGCAAATTCCTATGTGAAAAATCCCTACATGATCCCTTCCATTAGAGTCACCCACACTTTGAAGAAATGTTTTTATTTTCTGTACATCACATCACCCCTTTCTGACTGACTTTTCACCCAGCAACTATGGCTTCATTTCAAATATTGAAGAGACACGAAATTGATCGACTATGCTGATTTGTGGAATATTTGCATTTTTCTCACAACTCTAGAAAATCAGAGGAAATTTTCAGCTTTTTTTTTTTCTGGTGTGTCCTTTTAAAGGCTGTCACGCTTTTGCATAAACTTTTATGGAAACACACACAGACAGTGACAAGGAAATGCAGCTGGGCACTTGCCTTAAGCTCATTGGTGTCAGCCAGTTTGGCTTTGGGCTCAGTGTTCAATTCTCGACACACACTCAGCTCCTTCTGCAGCCTCTCCACCTTCTTCTGCAACTTCCTGATGGTGACATTGGCCTCGTCCCTCTCCACAGCCGATGCCGAATGCACCTGCTTCTCTTCCTCCAGCTGGGCTATTTTTTACCGGAGGAGGTTCATGTGCAGCTCTTTGCTCTCCAGTCTTTCTTTCTGAGTCTTTAGCTAGTTTGATACAAACAGGGATTTTTTTTAAATAATCATTGAATAGTCAGTAAATATAAATGAATTACTCAGATAATGTTGATCTTTATCTACACTTCAATAAGACTAATTTGTAAACCATCAGATTTTCCTGATTGCATTTTTCTATCCCTATTTTTCCAAGAATTAATTTGGTAGCTGCAAAGTATGAGACAAAAGAGCCACAGAAAATGCACAAAGGAGTAGGCTTCCAATGTCTGATTCCCTCCAACATTATGTGCATCATAATAAAAATGTAAAATTACTTTTAAAACTACTAAAATGGGCTTATCAAGAGCAGAACATAATAAGACAGACAAAATCCTCTCCAACACCCCATGGCAACTATACTTGTACTGGTCTTTTCTGAAAGAAGATAAAGTGTAAATTAGTCCAGAAAACCCAATGTGACTAGTTTCAATCACTTAGAACCAGGTTCAGTGGCACCAATATATATATATATATATATATATATATATATATATATATATATATATATATATATATCTTTTGTGTGTGTGTGATACGCGGGCCTCTCACTGTTGTGGCCTCTCCCGTTGCGGAGCACAGGCTCCGGACGCGCAGGCTCAGCGGCCATGGCTCACAGGCCCAGCCGCTCCGCGGCATGTGGGATCTTCCTGGACCGGGGCATGAACCCGTGTCCCCTGCATCGGCAGGCAGATTCTCAACCACTGCGCCACCAGGGAAGCCCTGGGAGTTGATATATTTTTAAAGTAAGCCATATGAAGGAGATTTTGAGGAAAGCTTTCTTTGTATATTGAAAATCTTAGAAATAGAAGGGACTTCAAGAAGGCATTGCTTCATTATAGTGTCTTTACTATACGCCAGACCTTACACCATCCACAAACCAGGCTGAAGAGGGTCTGCAAATAGCACTTAGCATCGACGGTCAAACTGGATGAAAGAAATTGTAATGGTTTTTAGAAAAAGATTATGGACTCTAGGAGGTGAAAAAAATCCTCCTGGGCTTCACATGTCACAATTAGTGAGTAGAATATTAAGTACAGGAACCTCTTTCATCTCTTACAAACACTGGGAATTGGAATCGTGTAGAATTATAGATGGTTAGAGCTAAAGACCATCCCATTTTCCCTAATTACATATTCCGCACTAGTAAAGTGTTTGAAGGTGTGAAGGGCTTACTGAAATGAGGGCTTAAAGATCTTGTCTCACAGTGACAGCAATGTCCATGCCCACATCCTTTTTTAACAAGGCGCTTTTAGTATTTCTCTAACTAAACTCCCTTTCCTGAACTTCTTCATGTCACATTTCACTCTACTGCAAATTTACCGTGGTAAGTTCTGTACACTGGTCATTTTAATAATTTTATAATACTTAAGAAGGAATAATATTGGATATGGAGGAAAAATCAATTATCTGAGAACTTCAGAAAGAGTTGTGGCTCAGTTTAATGTCTCTGATGGTACTAGGGGTTGTCTACTTTCTTTTATAAAATATTCCTTAAGATACAGTAAATGGAGAAGAGGTCAAATATGAATAGAGCATCTTCTATGAACCAAGAGTACAAAAATGCTATTTATTAACAACCTCATGAGGTAGGTATCATCCCCATCTTAAATACGAGGAAACACAGACAGAGAAGTATATAATTTGCCCAATGTCACACAGCTTGGTTGAACCAAACTGAGAACCCAGATGTGACTCATTAAGCAGCCTATACACGATAATTCTACCATAGAATTTTCTCCTAAGAACTATTCTAAGGACACATCTGTGTTTTCCTCTTTCTTCCCCCAATGCCAATAATTACATAATAATTATGTTTTTATGTTTCATCCATTCATTCATTTATGTCATCTAAACTGTTTCTAAGTCTTCCTTTGAGTGAGTGAAAAGTAAACTCTTCTCCTCTCTACTTTCTAGCGCAAGACAGCTTATATAAAGGTGAGACTGCTGGATGTTGCCCAGCTCTCCTCTTCTCCCATAGTCATAGGAACTGACTTTTTCAGCTAGACAAATGGCTACCCAGAGTACAGGCTACAGTTCCCAGCCTCCCTTGCAGCTAGGTTTTGCCATCAGAACACATTCTAGCTGTGGGATATAAACACAAGCTCACATAGAAAACTCCGGGAGCCTCCTTTAAAAGACAGCTCATGCATGTTCTTTTGCATCCCTCTTCTTCACCCCTTTCTTTTTCAACCTTCTGCCCGGAACACAGATATAATGGTTCTAGGCACCACTGTGACCCATGACAATAAGGACCACCCTAGGGATGGGCAATTACTGAGCTGAAAGGAGCCTGGGTCCTTGGAAACTTTACAGAGTAGAGCTGCCAACTCACTCTAAGCTGCTTACCTCCAGAAATGGATGTGAGAGAAAAAAATACCAAAAAGACCACTTCAACTTGTTTAAGCTATTCACAGTCAAACATAACCTTAGATGATACACTTACTTTCCCTTCAGACTTGAAATAGAGACTTGGCTTCTAAATACATATTTGTATAATATGTTTCCTAGCCACACTGGCAAATATGGTGGAAATAAATTATTTTTCAAGATTTAAGTTTCTCAGAATTTCCTTCTCTCAACACCAGCAATATCCCCTACCTTTCTGTGTAAACTGTAGGCGATCGTCTTGTTTTCAATGACTGTGCGGCTCTCGAGGCGGACCAGCTGCTCTGTGTGAGCTAAAACTACATCCAGACGCGAGTTGAAGCCAAGTTCAGCAGCCATCTGGTCCAACTTCATTTTCTCTGAGAGCTGATCCAGAAATTTAAGATACTAAACCCAAGAACAAAAATGAAAATGGGACACAAAAGTAGAGTTAACAGGTGATCTCACAGAATCCTTGTCTTTCTCCCAAGCTTACAGGTAGTTCTCATTAAACCCAGTACAGAGCCCAGCCCCTGACTCCAGTGCTTGGTGATGAATTCTTGAACCACCTTGCCAGCTCCATGTTCTGTTCCTTGTCCAAATTCTCTTGACTCTCCTGGTCAGTGGCCTTGATGTTCAGTCTAACATTATACACTCTTCTTAACCCTGCCACCTGACAAATGTGGCACGCTCCTGACTGCATCTGCCTCTCTCTGCTTTGGGTACATGCTGCTGCTACCATGACCCTCCCAGCTCCTGGGATCTACTGGCTAATCCAGCCCCTGCGATCCAGTCATCCACATACCTTCCATGGAAATTTTGTCCACCTAAGTGGGTCCTGGCCTCCAAGGTGGAAATTGACCAATTAGCCGGTTGCCATTTTACACTTCTTGGGTTCTACAAATCATGCTAAAACCAGAGCTCTCCATACAAACAAACTTGGGCAACATTTTCGTTTTTGTAAGTTAAAATTCTTTAGAAAATGTCTTTAAAAGTTTTTAATGTAACAAAGTTAAAGGAACAACATTCTAAAATTGAGCTGTATCAGGGAAGTCAAGGTTCATAGTTTAACAGGTTAAAGTTACAAAACTACCCTAGGATCTTCCTCCACTTGATTTCTGTGGCTTATCTCATCATGCCAGACATTAATCCTTACTAAGTGCCTGACGGATAAATAAATCCATCAATGACCTTTCTATAACATAATTTCATGATCTGGGTTCTATCTTTGAAATTTCCTTCTCATTGCAATAACTCATCCATCTGGCATTTTTAGGCAATTATATGTTTAAATAAGTATCATTTCCTGATGACTAAAGCATGCCAGCTTAAAGCGCAGAACTATCTATATCTCAGTCATCAGAATGAAATTATTTGTAAGTGTATATTTTCCAATTTTGTTGAAAAGCATACATAAAACTTCATCTCTCCTGTAAGTCACAGCCATTACAGACATTGCTGCTGTATTGTGTGACAGGACCACCACAGGCTGTTTTTGTCTCTGAATCATCAGTTTGTCACTTCTTTTTTTGGCTGTCTTGGGTCTTCATTGCTGCGTGCGGGCTTTCTTTAGTTGCAGCGAGCGGGGGTTACTCTTCGTTGCAGCATGTGAGCTTCTCATTGCGGTGGCTTCTCTTGTTGCAGAGCACGGGCTCTAGGCATGCGGGCTTCAGTAGTTGTGGCTCGCAGGCTTCAGTAGTTGTGGCTCGGGGGCTCTAGAGCACAGGCTCAGTAGTTGTGGCACACAGGCTTAGTTGCTCTGCAGCACGTGGGATCTTCCCTAACCAGGGCTTGAACCTGTGTCCCCGGCATTGGCAGCTGGATTCTTAACCACCGCATCACCAGGGAAGCCCCAGTTTGTCACTTCTTAATGTTGGGTCAGCCCCCCTCATGGACTATTTCATTTCTAATCTATGCAGATGAAAGCAAAATAACCGCTACTGTTTGTATTTTAAATAAAATAGAGTTGGTACCTTTCATGCGAGGGTATAAAAGCCTCTCTTTCTATTTCTACATATGACCCATCCACTCAGCATTCAAGGATCTCCAGCAGGCCAAAGGGGATTAAGACAGGACTAAGCCAAGACCCCACAGAGAACGTGCCTTTTCAAGGATCTTGGCTAAGCCTCAGAAAGTAAGGTTGCTGACAGGATTCCTGTACATTTTGTTCATTTGAATCACAGTCTAGCATGAATATATTCTATGTCGTATAATCCTCGATTACCTGTATTTAAATTTAATCTCTATACACCTTTGCTTTTCAATCTTACATGCCTACTATTTAAATTTACCTCGGGGCTTCCCTGGTGGCGGAGTGGTTGAGAGTCCGCCTGCCGATGCAGGGGGACACGGGTTCGTGCCCCAGTCCAGGAAGATCCCACATGCCGCGGAGCAGCTGGGCCCGTGAGCCATGGCCGCTGAGCCTGCGCGTCCGGAGCCTGTGCTCCGCAACGGGAGAGGCCACAACAGTGAGAGGCCCGCGTACTGCAAAAAAATAAAAATAAAAATAAATAAATTTACCTCAATTACCTGTATTTAAATTTAATCTCTATACACCTTTGCTTTTCAATCTTACATGCCTACTAGCCTTACTAGGCAGTAAGGCTACTATTACTATTTTATAGGCTGTTATCTATGAAAGATTCACCATGGGCAGAATCAGTTTACACACCTTGATTGCATAACTGAAAGCTATTTTGGCATAACCTCAATTAAAACTAATGAGTCATCCTAACGAAGGCGGGAAGAGACAACTATCGACCTAAAAGTCTTGCCTTTGATATGCTTCTTCTATTATTTAAATAATATTTATTGATTCTTGCTCTAAGCCCTGGAAAAATCCAGAAAAAATTATTTCCCCGGGCCTCAAGAAGTTCTGAGTTGATTGGAAAAGACGAATTAAGACATGGACACAAAAAGGGTGATTAGTGCCGTGACAGAGCCAGGTACGTGTTGCGTGAAGAACTAAGCCTCTGAGGAAAGGCTTCCAGAGGAAGTGACATTGGAGCTGAGTCTTGAAGGGAAAGTTATTCCTAGAAGAAGGTAAGGAGAACATTTTCTCAGAGAGACCAGCAATGTGCAATATGGATTGCCAAGGGGGCCTTCTTTTCTTTGGCCACATTACAAATTTGAATGTGGATGTCTTTGGACTCTGACCACTCCCCGCACACCCTACCAGTGCCCTGCTGGTCTCAGGAGGGCTCTGACTTTGCCACCATTGGCTGGAGAGATTGCAGGTGAGAGAGAGCCTGGACTTGGAAACTGGCCAGGTCACAGCCATGTAAAGAAAGAATCAGGACCTGATCGTGAGAACCATACAGAGCCCTTGACCAGTTTTAGGATGGAGGAAGCTAAGATTAGACACGCATTTTATTAAGACCACCCTGGGAGCAGTGGGGAGATCAGTTAGAAGGGTTTTTCTGCAGTCCGTGCAAATCATGCTCCGAACCAAAGCACTGCTTCTAAATCAGAGATGGGGGAGGGGATGTTTGAGATCTTTTGAGGAGACAGAATTTACAGTGCTTAGGAATTGGCTGAAAAGAGGGAAGCGTTGCAGGTGCCTCTCAGGATTTTGGCTTGGGCGACTGAGGCAGATAACCTCACCATCACTGAGGCAGGAGAGGGACACGTTTGAGGAGAGGGAATCATTTTTGTTTTGAATATGTCTAGTGCAAGGTGTTGGTGGAACATCTAGGTGTAGATGTCCGGCAGTCAGATATCTTCCAATTTAATGCATTATACTCAGGTGCAGGATTTCCTTTCAAGCTCAAAATTTCAACCAACACACCTTTTTCAGACATCCGTTCAAGAAATTCCCTTCACCCTCCCAAATTCTTCAAATCTATCCCCATCCTTACTCACAAAACCCCTACTTGATCCAAACCCTTATTATCTTCTGATCAAAACTATCCTAAGAATCCCCCAACGGGCTCCTTCCTTTAGCCTCTAGACTCTCAGAGCCACTCTGCCTTCAGAAAAACCTTTCTTTTGGTCAGAACCCTCCTGTGGCTTTCCGTTACCCACAGGATAAAGCCTCGCGTAATCAGCCTGCCCCGCCTCAGTTATTCCTGCCACCTTGAGAGCTGCCTCCTGTCTCTGCCTCAGCAAGCATCACGTTCCAGTCTCCCTGTCACCCTCTATTTCTTCATCCTTCCTGCCGTCCCCCCTCTGCCTCAAATCCCTTCCCCACCGCTTCTGCCTGCCAAGTTCCTACTCATTCTTTCGGGCCCCTCTCACATGTGACCACTTGTGTGAATATGGCTCATTTCCTCACACACAGAAATAGGGAAGAAGTAATTACTCCTTTATCTGAATTCCTGTGGCATTCTACACCTATCTTGACTGTAGCAGTAACTTTACTAATTGTGCCCTGGTTTGACGCTAGGATTTCTCACAGACACCTCTTAGGCATCTTTGCATATCCAACCCTCAACACAGGCATGATGCGTCCTCAACTTTTTTAAGTACAGAGAATGAAAATGCATGAGTGTCCAGAGTACAGATTTTTCAACTGAAGAGTATTTTTCATGCCAAACTCTGCACCTATGCTCTTGTGCCCATTTGTCTCTCTTTTCCTTCCCCTACAGATGCCCGTGACAAGGTACAAACATGTACCTTGCCATTCTGTCCGATAAAACCTTTCCCTGATCCTGTTTTTCTCAGCTTTGGCTTCATGCCTCTTTTCTCTTTGCTCACCAGACTTGGTAGTCGTCTAAGTCTCTAGCCCTTCTCTTACTGGTCACCCCTCCTATTCCCCACCGCTCTACTAAAACTGCCGCTCGGATGTCACCAATGGTCTTCCCAGGGTCAAATCTTGAGCTTAGACCCCATCTCTTCTCACTCTACTTTCCTTGTCTCCCGCTGGGCTATCACCACTATCATTTCTGAGTCTCTCCACATGGCAATCCCAGCTCCACAGTGATGAGATCTTTCTAAAATACTGTGATGTTCAAAAGTCACTTATTGCACATCATAGTCTACAGAATAAAGAGAACTCAACCTTCATAACCCAAGCCAGTCCAGTCTGCTCTCCTGCCAGAGCCTCACCAAGAATGCCACGTTCCAGCCACATGGGAACAGCTACTCTGAGCTCTCTGAATATACTTATGCACTTGCAACTTTCATGCTTTTGTTCAAACTGTTTCCCCTACAGTATCTGCTCTTTCTCTCCACTAAAATCCTACTTATCCTTCAAAGATGAACTTGAGTATCTCCTCCACTGTAAAATTCTCCCCTCATCCAGAATTTATCACTCCCTTCACTGGACTCCTAGAGCACTCTGTTGATCAATACATCTATTATAACACTTATAGCCTTACAGCAAATTATTTGAATGTCTGTCTCCTCTATTGAATCATGAGGTTTTATGGTCAAGGACTGCGTGTTATACCTGACCCCCCAAACCTTCAGAGTCTCATATATAACAGACGTTCAATAAATACCTGTTGAATTTAATTGAATTAACTTGAATCAAGGAAGCTCCAAACAATAGGAAGGAACACCAAAACAATATCCACTGTTCCTTGAAATTTACTCAGAACTCAGAACTTAACCAATCTACCAAAGTACTGTAAAATTCAAAATATTTGCAGGTGAAATTTTATACTGCAGCAGATGTTTCCACCCATGGACATGCTCTCAGGTTATTACTTTTTGCTTCTCGAAATTCAAGTTGTCTCGCCAAACGTCTCCAGAGACCAGCTCTCCCTCCACGTGTGTCAGCTGACCCTGAAGAGGCTCCAACTTGTTTTCTGCTTTCTGGGCTCTCTGTAGAGCTCTCTGGTGAAACCCAGACTCATTTCAACAAGCTCAGATATTTGGGCTTCAAGCTGGGAGACCATCTGGAAACAAAGAAACAGAACAAGGATAAGCCTTGTTTCAGATGCAACAAAGTGTTAAAATCTAGTGCTTAGAGGAAGGGACAAAACTATTTATAACACCAGCTTCCAGATTCTTTGTAACAATTAACTTAAAAAAAACAGGTAATGGATAGCTGTATTTGCCTCTGCTTGAAATAAACCTACATTCGTTAGCTAATAAAATATTTTACTGGTATTTTTAATTTTTATATAATTCCTTAAACAGGTTCCTCGAGAATTATTTAGGGAAAACACTTACTCCTAAAACTACTATTAATTTAGGAGTTTCAAAGCTTAGTTGGAAAAAGAATTCAGACAGAAAGTACTTTGAAAACTTTGAGTTTTCAAAGTACTTTGAGTTTTCCAGAGAAACTCTTTCACCACATATACCAGATTAAGATTATACAATGAGGTAATCTTGATAGGTAACCTTGAGACGTTAACAGGAATTCAAGGCAGAAAGATATTTTTTCAAGTTTTTTTTAGAACTTTCTATTGCATATTGGTTACTCATGCACTAAAGTGCAGTGGTACTGCGTCTGTGCTGAATACTTTTGGAGTATGTCATCGTTTTAGCATTTGAAAGGGCAAAATTCCACTAATATAATGACTCTAAATACGGTCAATAGCGGAGTATAAGAAGGCAAGGAAATCTGATCACCACCTCCTCGTCTAAAGCATAAAATCACTATTTCTCCATTAAAGGACCCAAAACTCTACACAACCCCCTACTTTGCCAAACACTTCCATCCTTTCCTGGAGTTTCCCTCTTTGTCCTGACCTTCCCTTAAACCAAGAACTTAAATTTACCAAACAGCTCAAGTACACTTTGAGATTACTCAAATTGATTCTGCCAAATCCAATTTTCAGAAAATGCTGAATTCAATAAAAACACCAAGTTTGAGGTGATACATCTGTTTGGCTTTGATGGTTTATTTTGGAAGAAGAAAGGGAAATGTAGTAGATATTTACATAATACTCAGTACCATTCTCACAGAAATTAAAATATCTTGACAGTCTCAGACTTACAGTCTCAGGTTTAAAAAAAATAAAATTCCTGTTTGCCTATCTACAAACAACCAAATTTAAAGGCAAGAAGACATTCAAGCTGTCTTCAACTATTTTAAAAAGCGATTATATAGAAGAATAGTAGGATTTGTTCTGAGTTGCCCTCAGAGCTCAAGATGAGGACCAAAAGGTATAAATCAAAGAATCTTACTCTAATGTAAAGAATTTCCTCCAGCCCCAATAATTTCAAAGTGATACATACTCACTGTATAAGAAGATTCATTACGGACAAAAACAAAAGTGTAAATAAGCAAAGCTAATTCCCATGATCCCACCACTCAGAGGCAACAACTATTAATATTTTTTAATAATTTATTTGTATGTATTGCTAAAATATAGTTGAGATATTATATATGCAATTTTGTGGGTTTTTACCTCATATTTTAAGCATCTTCACATGTCAGGCAGTGGAGGTCCTAGTCACTGGAGAAGGCTAGAATTTGGCCAATCATTTGTTAAGAATGTTATGGGGGGCTGAAGTGCTACAATCAGGAAGGTTAAATTACTTAATCTCTGAACTCTCTAATTTTGTCCTTCTAAGGCTCTCAAGGTCCGAGGCCTATAATTCAATTAATTCTATACTCCTTTGGGTGTTTGAAATCAGCTATTTGATGGCAAGCTGCTCAGCATCATATCCAAGGAATTCCATTTCCAAAGGAAATTTATAATTTCATTATAGACTATGAGGCTCTAAGAACCCTCATTTCATATTTCCTACCTTTAGTGCAATAGTAGATCTGACCTTAATGCATGAAATGCATTAAGTACCATATACAAAGTAACCTACAGAACAAGGGCTATCAAACAACGTCCTCAAGATACTGGCTCCTAAGGGGCTGTCGAATGATATTATGTTGTACAAGGGATGACACGTTTCTGTGCAACTGATAATGTGGTTTCACATTGGACTCCCAGTAGAAAGTAAGTCTTTCTACCTGAAGATCCTTCCACAGTTCTCCTATCTCACAGTTGACCTGGCAAAGAGAATGAAACCAAAGAGCTAACAGATACAGAAAATCTCAGCTGGAGAAATGGAAAACTGTGTGATCACTTAGCCACAGTCAACACGCTGCAGACCTTACCAGAGGAGAGCAAAGTCTTCAATGGAAATCAATCAGTAATGACCTCAAGCAAGTGCAGTAACTAGACTCAGAGAGTGATAATGACCCTGAAGGAAGAAGCAGACACCTGATGTAGACCAGACTGTGGAACAGGGACTTTAAAGTCAGACAGTCCTGATTTCAAGTCCTCACTCTACCACTTACCAGCGTGTTAACTGAAGCAAAAAATTAACCTCTCTGAAACTCATAGACTTTGCTATGATGAGCAGATGAGCTAAATCAGATAACTCGAGTAGCCCGGTATTCCATACCCAACGGAAGTTCAACATATTGCATCCACTTTTTTTTTAACATCTTTATTGGAGTATAATTGCTTTACAATGGTGTGTTAGTTTCGCTTTATAACAAAGTGAATCAGCTATACATATACATATATCCCCATATCTCCTCCCTCTTGTGTCTCCCTCCCACCCTCCCTATCCCACCCCTCTAGGTGGACACAAAGCACCGAGCTGATCTCCCTGTGCTATGCGGCTGCTTCCCACTAGCTATCTATTTTACATTTGGTAGTGTATATATGTCCATGCCACTCTCTCACTTTGTCACAGCTTACCCTTCGCCCTCCCCGTGTCATCAAGTCCATTCTCTACGTCTGCGTCTTTATTCCTGTCCTGCCCCTAGGCTCTTCAGAACTTTTTTTTTTTTTTTAGATTCCATATATATGTGTTAGCATATGGTATTTGTTTTTCTCTTTCTGACCTACTTCACTCTGTATGACAGTCTTTAGGTCCATCCACCTCAATACAAATAACTCAATTTCATTTCTTTTTATGGCTGAGTAATATTCCATTGTATATAGGTGTCACATCTTCTTTATCCATTCATCTATTGATGGACACTTAGGTTGCTTCCATGTCCTGGCTATTGTAAATAGAGCTGCAATGAACACATGTGGTACATATGTGGACTCTTTTTTTTTTTTTTTTTTTTGCGGTATGCGGGCCTCTCACTGTTGTGGCCTCTCCCGTTGCGGAGCACAGGCTCCGGATGCGCAGGCCCAGCGGCCATGGCTCACGGGCCCAGCCGCTCCGCGGCATATGGGATCCTCCCAGACCGGGGCACGAACCCGTATCCCCTGCATCGGCAGGCGGACTCTCAACCACTGCGCCACCAGGGAGGCCCTGTGGACTCTTTTTGAATTATGGTTTTCTCAGGGTATATGCCCAGGAGTGGGATTGCTTGGTCATATGGTAGTTCTATTCTTAGCTGCATCCACCTTTATCATCAGTATTACTCCTCCAGTATGTGGGTTCACTCAATTCTTTGCTTTTGTCATAAAGAGTTTATGGAGCCTTTCAGGAATTATGTTATATCATGTTTCTCAAACTCTTTTCAGCCCATAGAGCCTGTTTTTCAACTAGAAGTCTTTCTGGGAAAGACAAATAAGGAATAAGGTGAGGGGGTCCCTCCTGCATCCTCACCCTGGGTGGACCTGAAAGTGTTCCATGGAACCTGCAGACTCAGAAGAGTATAACTTTTAAAAACACCAGTATGGCTGACCTGTGCAGAGCCTACCCAACCTCCCTGCCAAGATTCTGGTGTCCAGAGAGGAGCAAACAGCTATGAACTTCCCTATATTCTATGCACCACAGAACTTACCTTCATACGCTTACCTAGGTCTCCATGAATATGATACCACCAAGTCTTTTCAAAGTTAAATTTACATATTTTTATTCAAATAAATTAACATTCTAATCTGACTCAGTTCTTAGGAACATCAAATGCCAGTGCCCCGGTGAATATATGTGTCACATCAAAACTGTAAAGTTGTTGGTCTTCCCTGGTGGTGCAGTGGTTGAGAGTTCGCCTGCCGATGCAGGGGACACGGGTTCATGCCCCGGTCCGGGAAGATCCCACATGACGCGGAGCGGCTGGACCCGTGAGCCATGGCCGCTGAGCCTGCGCGTCCGGAGCCTGTGCTCCGCAACGGGAGAGGCCACAACAGTCACAGGCCCGCATACCGCAAAAAAAAAAAAAAAAAATCACAACAAAAACTGTCAAGTTGTGTTGTGTTTCTCACACCAAGAAATGTGATTTTCTTTCCTTTTTTTTTTTTCTCCTCCTTTTTCTTAGTGTCATTTGTTAATATATCCCTGATACTCTGTGGGACAAGATGTGCCAGGGATTTCAACACTAGAGATACATGGAATAGGGCAGGGAAGAGGGGGGTGGATTGTAATAAAGAATAAATATCTCAATTTTTAAAAAACAAAACAAAGGCCCTGAAATAAACCATACTTCAAAAACAAGCAGCTTGGATTTTGGAAGTGAAGTCATAATGCCCTAACAGAATTAATTTACTTCCCAAGGACAGGTAGTTGTTGATTTTTCCAGAGAGGCACTTTTGCCCTAAGATTAAACCCAATGGAAACATGAGAGCTCAAAACTGAAGAAAGAGCTACTTAGGTCACTTAAGGGCCAGTGCCTTTTGGACATGAACAATTCTCTTCTGATTATTCAAACCAGATTTTCACTCAAGAAATATAAAAAATAAGTTATCAGGAACCAATCAAATTATCCTTCCTTCTTGTCAGTATGTATGGCCAACTTTATTGACAGGCTAGCCCTACACCCGTCATACATAATAAAAGTATGACATACATAATAAAAGCTGTGTATGTCAACTTTTATTATGATTTGAATTGGGTCACCCTAAAAGAGATGTGGGGAAGTGCCCTGGTGCCTCAGAATGTGACCTTATTTGGAAACAGAATCTTTACAGAGATAATCAAGTTAAAATGAGGTTTTGAGGATGGGCCCTAATCCAATATGACTGGTGTCCTTATTAAAAGAGGAAATTTGGAAAGAGAGACGCACAAGTAGAAGGAAAATTACGTGAAGACACAGAGAGATCATGTTCCATAAGCCAAGGAATACCTAAGGCTACAGAAGCTAGGTGAGAGGTGTGAAACAGATTCTCCCCTGCGGCACTCAGAAGACACCAATTCTAACACCTTAACTTTGGACTTCAAGCCTCCAGAACTGTGAGACAATAAATTTCTGTTGTTTAAGCCACCCAGGTAGTGGTACTTTGTCATGGCCATTCTAGGAAATTAATACACTATAGAGGCTGGGAGAGCTGAAATCTCTATCTGTGTACTTTCCCAGATGTCCTTGTAGCCAGGGGTGACTATATAACATAATACTGGACAATTAAATGTCAAAGGAAGTCTACTTGAAGCTTCTGGGCAAAGGTTTGGTTTAGGATATTGGAGGATTAAGAACAGCAGAATGATGAGATCAGAAGGGGGAGTGTGGGAGTTGCAGAAACATCTCAGGTCCTTTATGGCATCGGATTGCTTCCCCAAAGCTCCCACACCAGACTGGAAAAGCTCCAGTGGAGGATGTACAGCCTTGTGTCTGCTCTAAAGCAGAACAGACGAGCTGTCTAGATAAATTTTTGTAAGGTTGTCCTAATTTGTCTATAATTACGGAGACGACATGGAAAATCACTCATGGTCCTGTCCTCTCTGTACAAATCAATTCTCAGCCAGGTGATGAGCCAGTTTGGAAACATCTAAAAGTTAAAAAAAAAAAAAAAAAAAAAAAACTTTGCCTCAAGATTCTAAACTAAAATCTGAAAATGTCACGGCTTCCTGTCATTGTGTAAGAAATCATTATTTCAAAAACACTTGTTACGAGTGTCCTGAAATTTCAGGCTGCATAACATCGAAACACTCATTTAGAATTCCTGGGAACCCGACAGTAGAACATTCCTCTAAGAGACTGGTTTTCAACTAGGGGCAATTTCACCGCCCACCCCCCACTCCCCAGGGACATTTGGCAATGTCTAGAGACATCTTTGCTTGTCACGAATTGGAGAGAAGAGGAGGTACTATCGGTATCTAGTGGGTAGAAGCTGGAGATGCTGCTAAACATCCTACAATACACAGAACGGCCTTTACGACAAAGGATTACCCAGCTCAAAATGTCAATAGCTGAGACACCCTGCTCTAAGATATAGTAAAGCATTTTAAAAGAAAATTAGATTTTGTTATAATCAGAAAAGCATGGAACAAGTAGAAATGACTTACTGAAAAAGTGTGGGTGGTGTCCTGAGTTCTACCCCGAACTGCAAATAGAGGAGAGTGAAAATGAATAGCGAGGAGGTAAACAAGCAAAGCAATGTTCAGTAAGTAGGAGTCACGGTGAAGGGGAGAATTTGCCAGGCCCGGAGCACAAGGGTATTACTCAACAGTGGACTGTGTGTTTATCCACAGCAGCTGGCAGGGCGTTGCAGCCTCCTCAACAAACAGATTCATCAATCTGCAAAGCTCCCATTCTTCAGGAACATTTCTAAGACAATATATGGAATCCATTTTCTCCTGATTTTACTTGAAGATGAGTCACACAAGATGCCAGCTATATGCTTGATTTCAGGCTTTTAAATAGTGAGAGCAGCTATTGAAAAAAATTACAGGGTAGGAAAGGTGGACAAAGGCACTAAACACACTGAATCATTCTCATTTTTATGAGGAGAGGGAGAAGGCATATCCAGCTTAACCAATTCACATCATTTTGCTTTAGAAAATAAACATATACTTCATGCTGACAACTTTATGCCATGTTTCACATGCTGGAATTAAAATAGTTTTAGGAAAACATTTGGGAAAATAGAAGAGGGAACAATAAAATGAAATGGCAAATATCCATTAGCTATTGAAGTACGTCTATTACTATTCAAGGTAAGTCACTTGAAGTTTTTCCCAGTCCTGTAAATAATTCCCTTCCCCAATCCAGGACCTATATGTGTACTGCATCACAAGATAAACTGAGTCACTCTCAGAGACCCACACATGTTACAGGGGTGAACATTTTATATCCACAGAGAATCCTACACTTGAACAAAGGAGTCACCAGGGCTGCTCCTGGAGTACATGTGAATTTTGCAGAGTTTTAAACGGAATTAAAAATGTTTTATTGGGACTTCCCTGGTGGCGCAGTGGTTAAGAATCTGCCTGCCGGGCTTCCCTGGTGGCGCAGTGGTTGAGAGTCTGCCTGCCGATGCAGGGGACACGGGTTCGTGCCCCGGTCCGGGAGGATCCCACATGCGGATCAGCTGGGTCTGTGAGCCATGGCTGCTGGGCCTGCGCATCCGGAGCCTGTGCTCTGCAGCGGGAGAGGCCACAGCAGTGAGAGGCCCACGTACCGCAAAAAACAAAACAAAACAAGAATCCGCCTGCCAATGCAGGGGACACAGGTTCAACCCCTGGTCCAGGAAGATCCCACATGCCACAGAGAAACTAAGCCCGTGCACCACAACTACTGAAGCTCACACGCTCTAGGGCGCACCACAACTACTGAAGCCCACGCGCTCTAGGGCCCACGAGCCACAACCACTGAGCCCACGTGCTGCAAATACTGAAGCCTGTGCACCTTGAGCCTGTGCGCCACAGCAAGAGAAGCCACTGCAATGAGAAGCCCGCGCACCACAACGAAGACCCAATGCAGCCAAAAATTAATAAATAAATAAATTTATTCTTTAAAAGAAGTTTTATCACTAAAGGAAATTTACAAATGCAACCCTGAACTTTGAGTTAGTGATCACTTTGACCTTTTTAGGATCATTAAAAGGAGGGAAAGCGCATTTTCTCCTTTCAAGCAAAAACATGAACTCAATAGAAGAAATAGTTCCTAATGGAATTATACATAGAATTTGGATATTATTTACCTTAAAACCTCATTAATTAGGACTTCAATAATCTGGATTTGAGGATAGTTTAAACAGAGTGTGGGCTGAAACTAACTCAGCTAAGCAAAGTTTTATAGAAAATGAGAATTGTTAAGAATATAAATAAGGTAACAAAATTAAGCAAGCTTCAATCATATGTGTGATTTAAGCCATTTTTAAATCCACTTGTTAAATAGGTCCCCTGAAAGACTGTTCCAGGTACCAACACATCAGGAAAAGGAGGAGAGAGGGGAGAGGAGGAGAGAGAGGAGGAGAGGCCGGGGCAGCAATAATTAATGTTTCTTGTTGCTATTTGCCAGACAGTGTGTTAAGGACTTCCTAACAATTTTTCTTCATTTAATGCTTACAACAAACAATAACCTGAAGAGGCAGATACAGTTACAGGTCCAGGAACTCTTATCCACAATTCCAAAATCCAAAAGGATCTGCAAGCTGACGGTTTTTTTCCAGAAGTTATTTGCTAGCAAAGCTTGACCTGACAGGATTTGGCAACAAACCCTGACCTGAAGTGACCGAGGCTATTCACAGTCTTGGTGGGTCCCACGCAGCAGAGCTGCTCACAGCTTTTGCCACAGAAGATGAATGTGGTGATTACGGGGTGCTGTCCCAGACCCCACTGAGGAGGAATGTGGAAGGGTGCTTTCTCCATTACCTTTCTGGGGACAATTTTACCTCCCTAAACACTGAAAAATTCTGAATTCAAAACCACAGCAGGCTCCAAGGGTTTCAGACAAGGGGTGTGGACCTTGGGCTGTTCCTGTACAGCAGGCCAGGAAACAAAATCTCAGAGGCTGTCCTCTCAGGAACCTGCCCAAGGTCACATCTGGAGCAAGTGAGTGTGCAGTAGAGACCAAGATTCAGCCCGGGTAGCTCTGAGTCCAGAACCCGCATGGTAGTATGCAGTCGGGCTTCGGGAGTATAATATATAACTGAAAGTAGTACAACCACATTTAAATGCTACTTTTAACTAACTCAGACAACCCACTCACTTACTGAGTATGCTGAATGAAGGAGCTGACTGTCCTTAAGAAGCTTGTACGCAGCCATCACCCACTCACCCGTTTCCCACTCTCTTCGCGGCCGCCCATTTCGCGAATCCTCTCCAGAATGGCATCCTCCATGGGCCTAAGAGTGCCCGAGCTGCTCCTCAGGAGGGCTGCAATTTTCTCCCTAAATGAGGAGTACTTGCTCTGCAAGGCTGCGGCTGCATCCACAGTGGCCTTCAAACTCTTCTCCAACTCCAGAGAGCTTCTCTTCAAGAGGCTCAGCTCCTGCTTTGAGGCATCCCAGCCCCGCTGGCCAGCAAGCAGCCTTTCTTGGAGGATCTTAACTTCCCTTTCAAGAGCTTCTTTCGCCTCTACAGCACTGAGCAAGTCCTAAAATAATTTCGGAAAGTGAGGACAATAGCATTATCAGCCAAGGAGGGGAACCTGCATTTGCTTCTCATTTACTTTGCTTGCTAATGAGTTCAAGGAGTTAGGGTTAAATGCTCATTCCATTTTTAATTTTAGGTGCCCTATCCTCTCTTCATAAAGTTGTTCAATTGTAAAGCTATGTTAGGTAAATTTAGATGTCTGAGAAAGAGAAGGGATATAAAATCAGGGCTAGAAAAAAAAAAGAAGGAAACTGACATATAAGTCTTTTCTATGTGGACCTCTGGAAAGAGTTAATAAAAACAAATCATTGGCTAACATACTAGTAGATTCTATCCATATACAGAATATGTTTACAGGCCTATGTGTTCTTAAGTTTGGTATAAATGGAAATTCATGTTGAGTAAACAGTAAACCCTCAGAGTCCTAATAAGTCACTAAAAGTTATTTGAATGAAGATGTCTCCCCTTAAAACTATTTTAAATAACAGATAGAGTTATCATAAAACATCATTGTATAAAGGAGATTAGGGCTTCCCTGGTGGCGCAGTGGTTGAGAGTCCGCCTGCTGATGCAGGGGACACGGGTTCGTGCCCCGGTCTGGGAAGATCCCACATGCCGCGGAGCGGCTGGGCCCGTGAGCCATGGCTGCTAAGCCTGCGTGTCCAGAGCCTGTGCTCCACAACGGGAGAGGCCACAATAGTGAAAGGCCCATGTACCGCAAAAAAAAAAAAAAAAAAGGAGAGTAAAATCTTTCTTTCAATATTCATTGACTGTGTATCCCCCTGTCTCATAAAAATAAAACCAATACTGATAGAACCTGCAGAAAGGAAATAGAAAGGAGTAGCCATTTGGTGGGTAGGAGGATTAAAAGTTAGAGGGAGATAGAGTACCATACTGAGAAGAATAATTTCAAAGAATATGATATGTATGATTAGGTTTGTAAAAATAAAGGGCATTGAGAAAGTTACCAGTACATCTACTTCTATTTACTATATGTAGAATGGTCCAAGGAGGCATAAAAAGGATATCTTTAAAATTCATTTAAAAACAAAACACTTGTGGACATCAAGTTCCAAAGTAAGTGAATTCACATCAAATAAGATTAAGCAGTCGGTTAGCCAGCACTGCTATAATACTGTAGTCTAGGTAAATGGCAAACATATTTTTGGTTTTTATTTAAAATAGTATGTTAGGGGCAAAAATAACTAAAAAAAAACAATATCGTCAAATAACAGATTCTACGTCTAAACTGGCCAGTTAACATTTCAGGCTGCTAGTTAAAATGCAATCATCCCTTTTGCATTAGAGCTTGAAGACAGGAAGAATGTTACTTGAAATGCTACCTCCTATTTTTTATTTTTAAAAAAAGAAAGAGAATATCTTCCTATTTTTTTCTGGTGTTTTTTTTTAAATCAAGGAAGTCTTGGGCATCAATTTGAATGAAAAGTCATCCAGTGGATGTAGGTAGTTAGAGAAAGCTGCCCCTTTCAGAGATGTAATAACTAAACTAATTATAGAAACTAGTTTGTGAAATGCTTTGCTTCTCCAGGTCCTGGCACCAGCTCCATTTCCCCACTCCCTTTCCAAACCAGTCGTCTGTGGTTTTATTATTATAAAACCCATTATTACTGCTAATTAAATTATGTACACTTTGTCAAAAATACAATATTTTAACACTTTACAGATTTCTTTTCAGATAGTAATACAGTAGCTGCTCAATCAGAGTAACTAGTATCAGCATTGGCGATAATAAACTGGGCCCATGTATTACTTAGAAACTGCCATCTAATGTGTGGTTAGAAAACTGAGGTCCTAAATTCGATGACGCAGGGATGAAAATTAATCCTAATCCCCTCAGAGTTCTAAAACTCGATAGGAAATTACATATTAACTTTTACATTGAAAGAAAGTCCCTAATGCAAAAGAGGGGAGTTTCCATGACCAATGGAGAGATATTTTTAACCAGGAATTTACAAAAGATCCTAAAAATACACAAAAAATATATCAGACACTTGAGTACTATAGACTTACTGTCAGTCTGGAATAAACTAATCAATCGGCAGCTTACACGAGGAGACCAATAAACACAATTAAAATATTTCCGCTACGAGGAATTTTTTCCACCCCAATATCAGACTGTTTTCTCACTGCCTTAGAGACCAGGGTGAAAACAGTCTTCTTTAACAAATCCAAAGCACCAATGCTTATGTCTAATAAAAATCAGAAAATTCTTTTGTGGTCATAGAATATAGTGGCACATGGCATCAGGTCAGATTCTTTTTTCTGGACACATTTCAGCCCAGTGAACTATATGCTGTTCCTCGTATGAAATGCAGACTCGGGAGCCAGCGACAAGGCCTTGGGGACCTGCTCCCCCAGTGCTCTGATTAAGCGCTTCAGAATTCAGAGGCACGCGGCCGATCTGCTGGAAACAGATGTCCTCAGACTGCAAATGCAATTACTTGTAGAGCTATTGGGAGACAGCGGCTAGAGTGGAGTCTGGTTGCACGGCTACCTCAAGGATACACTGAAGTAATGTGACATTGGTGTCGCCGGCCAGGACCTCGGGACTGCTGTCAGAGCACACTGACACACAGAACAAGAAACAAGTAGCTCCCTCAGAGCAAAATCAGGGCTGACCTCCACAGAAGACATCGCACTGGCAAATGAGCACAGACCCTATCGAGACAGTGAAAGGGATCACTTTAAAAAAAGTTTAAATTAACAAATCTTTAGATTCAGTGCTACTAATGCAATAAATGTATAATGACCCCTTCACAATTACTTTTAACAAAAACATTTGTAAATAATATGATCAAGGTGTTCAATTTAACTTCCCAATTAAATGCATTAAGTAATGAAATCATTCAAAGGTTTGTGTTTTTAAAACACAATTGATTCCTATTACAATGTTGCTAACCCTCCTATGGATTTGGATATGCCTGAGATCAAACTGCCTCTCAAAACTAAAATGACTAATTATCATCAGGGTAGAAAACCTCTGGCTTGAGCTTAATTCATCCAACCCTAGACAGATTTCATAAAATTAAAAATTCGTTGGTTATTTCTACCTACTGCAGTTAACATTAACAAATAAACTCAGAAATTCCCCCAAACATGTCCTCTCATACATTGCTGGTGGAAGTGTGAATAGGTATAATTTTGATATAAATATCTAAAACATGTAATATGCACAATATTCTTTGGCCCAGTAATTCCATGATCTATTAGAGTGGAAGCTGCAGAGTAACATTTTACTTCAAAATGAGGAAGACCTTTCCCAAATCTGAGCTGTCCCAGTGGCATTATCAACCTTGGAAAATAATAAGAATTCAACTTAAATTTGAAATTCCCGTTATTGAAAAACCCGATACAAGTTAACAATAAATTTAACTGTCCAGGAGGCCAGTGTGTTCCTGGGCTTCACTTCAGTACTGCAAAACACTCTGCCCTGAACTGGTCAGACTGTGCCTGGAGGACCATGGACAGTTCCCAGCTGAAACTTTAAGAGGGACGTTGTCAAAATGGAATGAGTTCTGCATCACATGCTAGGATTAGACCCATAATAAAAATATTTATGCAATCATGTTATTTTAAATTCTGTTTTAATTTACTTGAAATTGTTGAATGAACCTAAAGACAAAGCATTGAAAACTTAATTATAGTTACAGAACAGAATGAAAATATTACAAACCTTGACAAGGTAAACACAATAATAAAATAAAAACTGGAATGCAAAACGACGGGAGTAAAAAGTAGGAGGCATCAAATTCATCATATATCATAGCAGAACATCTAAAACTACTACATCAGGTTGTTGAATCAGGAACAGAAATGTATTGTTTTAAAGTCTTAATGGTAATATCAGAGGTTCAAACAAGAGTGTAAAGTGAGGCTAGAAGTGGAAGGAGAGATGATTTTTAATTTTACTTTGGAGCCTTATGAACATTTTTAATTTTTTATAATATGAACAGATATTATTTTAGTGTTTATTTTCATTTTAATTACTCACCATTTTAGAATAGTGAGCTCCTGTAGCTTATGAGCGCCAGGACCCAGACCTACCCACCATCCTGTTGGCACCAGTCCTGGGATGCCTCAGGCCAAGTAGCTAGCTGGGAAGGGATACCGCACCACTAGTAGGCTGGCTGGCTGCCTTAGGACCCCATAATCCCCTAGCCCACCCACCAGAATGCCCAGGACCAGGCCCCACCCACCTGTGCACCTGCACTAGCCCTGGAACCCCCAAGACCCGCAGCCAGCTGACATTACTTGGCCACAGCCACTAGGAGGCCAACACCAGCTCTGAGATACCTTGGGCCCCTCAGCCAGCCACCCCAGGAACCAACCCCACCCACAAGCAGGCAGACAACAGACCCAGGACCACTGCAACCCAGGAACCTGCCATGTCAGGACCCAGCCCACACACGAAGGAGCCAACACCAGCTCTGGGACACCCTGGGCTACTCAGCCAGCCCCAATTCCTAGAAATATACAATCTTCCAAGACTGAATCAGGAAGAAATAGAAAATATGAACAGACCAAACACCAGTAATAAAATTGAATCAGTAATTTAAAAACTTCCAACAAACAAAATTCCAGGATCAGATGGCTTCATAGGTGAATTCTACCAAACATTTAGAGAAGAGTTAACACCTATCCTTCTCGAATTGTTTCAAAAAATTGCAAAGGAAGGAACACTTCCAAACTCATTCCACAAGGCCATGTATTATCCTGATACCAAAACCAGACAAAGAATCACTAAAAAGAAAATTACAGGCTAATACCACCAATAAACATAGATGCAAAAATCGTCAACAATAAATTAGCAAATCAATTTTAACAATACATTAAAAGGATCATACCCATGATCAAGAGGGATTTATCCCAGGGATGCAAGGATGTTTCAACATCTCCAAATCCATCGGTGTTATATACTACATTAATATATTGAAAAATTAAAATCATATGATCATCTCAATAGATGCAGAAAAAGATTTTGACAGAATTCAACATCCATTTATGATTTAAAAAAAAACTCTCCAGAGAGTGGGCATAGAGGGAACATACCTCAACATAATAAAGGCCATATATATGACAAGTCCACAGCTAACGTCCTACTCAATGGTGAAAATCTGAAAGCATTTCCTCTAGGATCTGGAACAAGATAAAGATTCCAACTCTTGCCACTTTTACTCAACATAGTATTGGAAGTCTTAGCCACAACAATCAGACAAAAAAAGAAATAAAAAGAATCCAAATTGTGAAGGAAGAAGCAAAACCATCATGTTTGCAGATGACATAATACTATACATAGAAAATCCTAAAGATGCCACCAAAAAGCTACTGGAACTCATCAATGAATTCAGTAAAGTTGTAGGATACAAAATTAATATGCAAAAATCTGTTGCACTTCTATATACTAACAAGGAACTATTGGGAAGAGAAATCAAGAAAACTATCCCATTTACAATCACATCGAAAAGAATAGAATATCTAGAAATAAATCTAAGGAGGTAAAAGACCTGTATTCAGATTATAAGACACTGATGAAAGAAACTAAAGATGACAGAAACAGATAAAAAAATATACCATGCTCATGGACTGGAATAATTAATATTGTTAAAATGACCATACTACCCAAGGCAATCTACAAATTCATGCAATATCTATCAAAATACCAATGGCATTTTTCACAGAACTAGAAAAAATAATTCTAAAATTTGTATGGAAATACAAAAGACCTCAAATAGTCAAAAACCTTCTTCAGAAAGAAGAAAAAGCTGGAGGTATCATGCTCTCTTATTTCAAACTATTACACAAAGCTACAGTAATCAAAACTGTGTGGTACTGGCACAAAAACAGACATGTAGATCAATGGAATAGAATAGAGACCCCAGAAATAAACTCACATTTATATGGGCAATTAATCTACAACAAAGAAGGCAAGAATATACTGTGGGAAAAAGACAGCCTCTTTAATAAATGGCGTTGGAAAAACTGGACAGCTACATGCAAAAGAATCAAACTGGACTACTTCCTCACACCATACACAAGAATAAATTCAAAATGGATTAAAAACCTAAATGTAAGACCTGAAACCATAAAACTTCTAGAAAAAAAAAACATAGGTTATATGCTCTTTGACATCAGTCTTAGTAATATTTTTTTGGACCTGTCTCCTCAGGCAAGGGAAACAAAATAAAAAATAAACAAATGGGACTACATCAAACTAAAAAGCTGTTGCACAGCAAAGGAAACTATCAACAAAATGAAAAGGCAGCCTATTGAATGGAAGAAGATATCTGCAAACAATAAATCTTTTAACAGGTTAAAAGCCAAAATATACGAAGAACTGATACAACTCAACATCAAAAAAAAGAAAAAAGAGAACAACTAGATTGAAAAATGGGCAGAGGACCTGAATAGACATTTTTCCAAAAAGAAATACAGATGGCCAACAGATCCATGAAAAGATGTTCAACATCACTATTGAAAATCAAAACCACAATGAGATATTACTTCTCACCAGTCAGCACAGTTATTATCAATAAGACAACAAATAGCAAGTGGTGGTGAGGATGTGGAGAAAAGGAAACTCTTGTTCACAGTTGGTGGAATGTAAATTGGTGCAGCCTCTGTGGAAAACAATATGGAGATTCCGCAAAAATTTTAAAATTGAACAACCATATCATCCAGCAATTCCACTCCTGGATATTTATCCAAAGAAAATGAAAATACTCATTAGAGAAGATATATGCACCCCTATGTTCCTTGCAGCATTATATATATATAACTCAGCTATAAACTCAGCTATAAGAAAAGAATGTTTATAACTCAGCTATAAACTCAGCTATAAAAAAAAATAATGAAATCTTGCCATTTGCAACAACATGGATGGACCTAGAGGGTGTTATGCTAAGTGAAATAAGTCAAACAGAGAAAGACACAGAATCACTGTGTGATTCCATTTATATGTGCAATCTAAAAAACAAATGAACAGACATAACAAAACAGAAATGGAGTCATAGATACAGAGAACAAACAGGTGGTTGCCAGAGGGTAGGGAGATGAGGGAAGGAAAGAAGTAGGTGAGGGAGACTAAGATGTACAAACTTCCAGCTGCAAAATAAATAAGTCATGGGTATGAAATGTACATTGGGGAATATAATCAATAATTTCATAATATCCTTTTATTGTGACTGACAGTAAATAGACTTACCATGATGATCATTTTGAAATGTATAGAAATATCAAATCACTATGTTGCATAACAGGAACTAACATAGTGTTGTAGGACAAATATACTTCAAAAACAAACAAAGTCATCGGTTACTAGAGGTGGGAGGTAGGGGAAGGGGGAATTGGATGAAGGCAGTCAAAAGGTACAAACTCCCACTTAAAAGACAAATAAATCCTAGGGATGTGATGTACAACATGGTAAGTATAATGAACACTGCTGTATTACAGGACAGTTGTTAAGAGAGTAAATCCTAAGAGTTCTCATCACAAGGAAAAAATTTTCTATTTCTTTAATTTTGTATCTATACGAGATGATGGATGTTCACTAAGCTTATTGTGTAATCATTTCACGATGTATGTAAGTGAAACCATTATGCTCTACATCTTAAACTTATACAGTACTGTATAGCGATTATACCTCCATAAAACTGGAAAAAAAGAGAGAACCAGGATGAGGATGTGAATTATAGGGATTTTGATCCTGACTTGCTACAGTGAAGAACTGTCAAACAATTAAGACTGCACAGAGGAGGTGGACCTTCTGTGAGTTCCCTGCCTCTGGAGGAGTTCAAGGGAAGGCTGGGTACTAGCTAGACAGGGACATTTTAGAGATGATTCTTATTTCAAATAGAGAGTTAGATGATCTAGATTCTAAAAGACCTTAGGGTCACTTCCAACATTGTGATTCTATGATTATAAAGAGATCTTTAACTTCTTTAGTAATTTATCCTGTCTGATAATTTCTCATTTCCAGAAACTCTTTCCATATGTCTGTACTCTTAAAATAACCATACATTTATTTTAATCCCTAGATAAAAGTAAATAACTAGGAAAAGGAAATTAAAACACTGAGCATCAATTATGTGCTGGGCTTGTCTTGAGTACCATATGTAGATTACATCATTCAATCCTAACGATAACTGTAAGAGGTAGATCCTTAAATTATTTTCCCATTTTACATACAAGACACTGAAGTTCAAAAATGTAAAGTCATATGCCTCAGATCACACAGCCAAATGATTCTGGAGCCTATATTAAAAACCCAAGAGCCTCGCCTCTGAGCCACCCTGCTCAGTGTGTCTCTCTTAGCCTCTCCCCTCTTACACACTCTGCTGTAGACAACAAACCAAGAAAGCAGAAGGGACATCCTTCCAAACCAAGCCTGCTGATTCCAAAACGAATATTTTTTCTCCTAGCTTCAATTCTGGCCATTAGAGTTAAGGAAAATGTGAACAGTGTGAAGGAAAATAAGCTGTTTTAAATCCATTATGTAAGTTTAATTTCTGATTCACTGATTGAAATGTCTGGTCGATAGGAAACGTGTGTGGCTAATGTAGATAAAGTGACTACTTTTCTCAGCATTAGATTATTTCGAGACAAAAACAACAACAAAAGGTGCCAATCTATAAAAGCTTTTAAAATGTACTGCAATTTTAACTATTAAAGATTGTCAAATAATATATTATCCATATGTATAATAAATCACCTGGATTTTTATTTGGGAATTTTCATAAAGTAACTTAAAAAAATCATTAAGATAACAAGAAAAGCTGAGTTTGGTAGAAACAGCACCCCAGCCCCGTGGATGCTTCTACCTCTGCAGTCATTCTGGACTTTATTAATAAAGTAAGTTTCCAACCTCAAAAACAGAGCTTTAGAAAGCATTATGAAAACTCTTCCTGAGACCATTAATGTGTCAGTAAAACCACTTGACAGTGTTTTTCAGTAGTAAATCTTTGGAATCATAATCCCATGAATGAGCACTTTATTAAAGACCTCAAGTTTTTTACTGCCCATATTTTTTTAATAATTTGTATTATTTTGGCAGGAACTTGATCCCAAAGTGAATGTGTTTCACAAGTCTGAACAACATTGCATCATCAGTCATTTACAAGTAAAGACACATATAAAAGAGGAATAAGTTCTGTATTTTTAATGTGCTTTTGCAATACATTGTCATTTCCTACTGCTCATCTCCAGGAACGCACTTTTATAGACAAACTCAATTCTTCATAATTTTCAAGGCTTGATAATTTAATAACTACTATCTATAATCAAATTAAAATCATTCATTCACTGAGGAAATTTGCATAGCTACTTATTTTTATTGTTCCACTGACAAATAGTATTTGGCACCAGACTTGTATGTAGGAAGTAGCTGTGAATATACATGTAAAGGGGATTACTGATAAAAGCACAACAATATAATGACTAGGGTTCAAGTCACTTTGCCAGTTAATAGCTGTGCATACTTGAGAAAAGTACATAACCTCTCTGAGTACTTAGCAAAATGACTATGCTAATGGCAAGTGATTGATAAATGGTGACCATTATACTAATGATTGCTGCTAGTACTAACATAAAAAGTCTGAGAGTCTTAAACTTCACCAAGAAGGTTTACTAATAGGTAGAATATTGAAAGTGTAATTTTGAAATAATTTTATGTATATTGTAAGACAAAGCAAATGAGTAAATATTATTGTTAGGATCCAAAAGATACTAATATAAAGTTAAAAGATATTAATTTATTAATAAATTAATTAATTAAAAAAATTTTAATTTTTAAATTAATTTTAATTAAAAGTAATATTCTAATTAACTCTAGAATATTACTTTTAATTAAAAATATCAGTATTAATTTATTACTAAAAAAAGTATTTCTAGCTCTGTCCACTGAAAGCAATGACACCCCAATAGCAATGAGCACACCTAAAGCCTGAATCTTGGTTTCTAAGCACCATTCCCCAGTAAAAGGAGCCAAAGCTCCATAGAGAATAGGCTGCTTTTAGTTCTGTGGTCTGAAAATTGTAAGTGAGCCTAAGATATCATCTTTTGTCAAAAGGCAAGGAAACATTGAAAGACTAAAGGAGTCAGGTTATAAGGTCACAGAGACCATCTTGTAGGGACTCGTCCTGGCCAAACATGGAGGATTGGAAAGCCAAAAGGAGAATAATTGATTATAACATAGTAAGTATCAATAAATAAAAATCCATGTGTCCATAGAATTGAAAATAAAAGGTAAGAAAACAAAAAGCTTTTCTTTATGTAAGAATGTCAACTAATAAGTAGAAGGAAGGATGAAATTAGAATATTACCACTTTGCCACCCCTGATGTAAGTTAATCCAGAAAAGAATCAGTGGATGATAACATCACTAGGTCAACTTGATGCAGAACAGAAATACCCTGCCAATGATCACCCCACAGATACCTAACTTAACTGCAGGAAAAAAAAAATGTACCTTTACACTAAAGATATGGGCAATCAAACTTAGTTTCAGCAACAATAGAAAAATCTAACACTATCTGCTTCTAATGCAATGCAATATGAAGTATACAACTTTAGCTTTGAAATATTCTTGCCAAAAAAGTTTAACCTGGGGACTTCCCTGGTGGCGCAGTGGTTAAGAATCCGCCTACCAATGCAGGGGACACAGGTTCAATCCCTGGTCCGGGAAGATCCCACATGCCGCAGAGCAACTAAGCCCATGCACCACAACTACTGAGCCTGCGCTCTAGAGCCCACGAGCCACAACTACTGAAGCCCGCGTGCCTAGAGCCCGTGCTCTGCAACAAGAGAAGCCACCGCAATGAGAAGCCCACTCACCACAACAAAGAGTAGCCCCCACTCACCACAGCTAGAGAAAGCCCATGTGCAGCAACGAAGGCCCAACGCAGCCAAAAATAAATAAATAAATAATTTTTAACAGAGGTTTAACCTGAATCCAATACAGCCCCTAGATCCAACTTTAAGTGTATAGGGCATAGATAAGCAAGTTAAATAACATCTTGAAGAAACAATCAGACCACTGCTCTGTACTCTGTACAAGTCAATAATATTTTTTGAAAAACTATAAAAGGCTAAACATAACAAATAAATGTAATGAATGAACCTAGACTGAGCCCCAATTTGGGGAAGAAAACAGTTATAAAAGACATTCTTGTAGAAAATTATGAAATTTGAATGTCAATATTAGGTGGTTATTGATTATCTATTGCTGTGTAACAAATTAGCCCAAATTTAGTGGCTTAACACAACAAACATTTATTATCTCACAGCACTACGGGCCAGAAATCTGGGACTGACTTAGCTGGGTGTTTCTGACTCAAGGTCTCTCAGAAGGTTAGAGTCAAGCTGTTGACCAGGGCTACTGTCATCTCAAGATCATCTGGAGGAGGATTCACTTCCAAGCTCACTCACATGGTAGCTGATAGGCCTCGGTTCCTGGGCACCTGGGCCATGCAACAGGCTACCTGAGTGCCCCACCACATGACAGCCGGTGTTCCTCAAAAGCAATGATGCAAGGGAATTCAAGAGAGTGTATCTAAGACAAAAGCCACAGTGCTTTCATAACCCAATCTCATAAGTGAGATCCCACCACTTCTGACATATTCCACTCACTGGAAGTGAGTCAATTCATCCAGCCCACAAGGGGAGGGGGATTAAATTCCACCTCCTAAGGAGTACAAAAAACGTTTGGGTCTGATAACCTCCAAGGAGGATACTGTGGCATTATTGTTGACTTTTAGATGTGATAATGGTATTGTGATTATGTACGGTAATGTCCTTATTCTTAGAATATATATGCTGCTGTAGTCAGAAACAATACACACGATGTCTAAACCTATTTTGTGTGTGTGTGTGTGTGTGTGTATACAAAGTAATAAAGCAAATACAGCAAAATGCTAACAACTGTTGCATTTGGGTGGGTAATAAATGGATGTTCATTGTATTCCTGTCTATACACGTTTGAAATTTTTTGTAAGAAAAATTTGGAGAAAAATAATTGAGTTATTTGAATTGTGTCTGCTCAAAATTCATATGTCGAAGCCCTAGCATCCAACGTGATGGTGTCTGGAGATGGGACCATTGAGAGGTAATTACATTTAGATGAGGTCACTAAATGTCATTACCTCCCAGCCTCCAGAACTATGAGAAATAAATGTCTGTTTTTTAAGCCACCCAGTGTATGGCATTTTATTATAATAGCCGAAGCAGACTAAGACAAGATGCTCAGATGATTGAAGTGACTTGATAACAGTGATAAAATTTTTACTCATTTCACAAAGTTAATGTGACAGAAGAAGAAATCCAGTGGTAAGAAGGGCTTTTGATACAGAGAACTGGGGGGAAATAGAAATTATTATCATTGCTGTGGATCACTTTCATATTCCAACCTCTCATCTCACCTCGGCTTGGCAGTGAGGTCACTGTAGACCTGGAAGACCCACGAGATGATCCCACAAAGATGGCTCCTTCTACTGCATCCCACCAACTCCAGAACCCCCGTCACAGCCTGTGGTACACCACTGAACCTTCACCCTTCATGGAGCCTCTCTTTTTCAGCATTAGTCATTCCTTAATTTTAAACTCCATCTCCTTTAACTCTTCAACTTTCTCCTATGTATTTTATTAACTGATTGCACTAGCTCACTTTTGCTTTTGGAAATTAATTGTTATTATTAATCCCATAATTAGTTTCCTTGACACAAAAATTTAAAAATATAATTAAAGGATTATGTAGTGTTAAAAAAAAATACAGTATTAATTCCTATGCTCAAACAGGCTCCAGCTAATTTAAAAGGTAAAGCAATTCATTGGATAAATAAAAGTTTGGAATTAAGAGTCACTTCCCTTTGGCAATATCTCTCAAAATTACAAACCCCATATCCTTTGACCCAGCAAGTCTACTTCTAGGATTTTTGTCTTGCTGATATAGTCTCACATATGAGAACTGATAGATTATTCATAGCAGCCTTGTATAATAGTGTGTAGTGTCTTACCAATTTTTTAAAAAGTAAATAAAAACATAGAGGTGCAGAGTATGTTGCCATTTGTGTTAAAAGTAAATAAAAAGAATAAACATATGCATATATATATATGTAGAATATTTCTAGAAAGGTATATAAGAAATTGTTAACAGGTTGCCTCTAAAGAGACCAACTGGGTGGCTGTGGGGAAGGGATTGGGGGACAACTTCTCAACACACTCCCCTGTGCCCATTTAGAATTTTGTATCTTATGAATGCGTTACCTATTTGCTCAAAAATTAATTTAAAATTTTTGTAATCCTTACAGTTTAACCAAATAAGACGTATTAGCTACAAACTTTTTACTTTTAAGTGTTTTGTATTTCTTTTTTTCTAATTAGAAAAAAACTGTATCCAATGGCCAGATCAGGGCACTGACTCCCATGGGGCCCCAGACCTCCTGCTGAGAGGAGCCTTTGAAATTGCAGTCAATAACACTAGTGTGCCCATCCACATCTGGTTTTCAATTTCTGCTTCATAAACATGATCACAGATGCACACACACGCTCCACATACTGTACCTGGTTCAGCTTGTCTTTCTCTTCAACGCAGGAGGCAGCTTTTTTCTGCTCTCTGTTTACTTCTGAAGCCAGCCTCATGATTGTTTCTCTGCTAGCTTTTGCCTCCATCTCATGGACATTTTTAGTCTCTTCAAGAGTAACAATTTGTCCTTTCACAAATGCGTTTTCCTTGCACAGCTCTCCAAGCTGAAGAGAAAGCGATCACAGCTGTCCCGTAAAAATTAATAATTTCATACCACTCTAAGCAATTCTGATCTATAAACCCCAATGATCGCATTATCACATGAAAACAGGAAAAGAGCTATCCCCCTCCATCCACTCAAAAGGTAACTTTTTCAAAGGCAGCCTCTAAATGCTCCTGTTATGCGCAGACCCAGTGGTCAAATTAAAATTAATCAAAAGGTAGCTACAAGGCAACAATGATGAGAGTTCAGCCAAAAGCTTCCAGACAGAACAAGCATCAACAAGTCCCTGGCTGCTAAATACTCAAGGGCCGGTGATGCTCCTGCAGAGTTACAGCAGGCAAGGAAGCAAGGGCGTTCTATTCAGCCCACGTCCACTGGCACCAACTGCCTGCAAGGCGTTACCTGGCACAGGGTGGGGACATACAGAGAAGAAAGCAGGACTCTCTTTTTTTAAAAGAAAATCCTTCTTATTAATATAAGCATAGAAAAATCCTGAATAACATGCTTAAACAATGCATTCGAGTGGTTAGCTGGGAGAATAAGGCTTGTATGATTTATAAGGAGGGAAAAAAAAAAAACCAACCAGGCTCCTTGGCCCCAGGGAAACAGCCACGCAGACAGCTCAAGGATGCCTGTAGAAAGACCCGAAACTCCTCATGACAGGGTCAGCATTTGTGTTAGGACAATCAGGGGAAGTGACATATCTTTTAGCCTCAGCAATTTGCCAACATGGTGCCCTGCTCCTGATTCAGTGCTGTTCCCTCTCTCTTGAACGCTTTTCCTCATATTTGTATGCTTCTTCTCCAACATCCTTTCAAAGTCCCCAGCTCAGAGGGGCACTCCTTGGCCAGTCTACCTAAAGTAGCATCCCATGCCTCTAACCTGCTTCACTCTCTTTCCCCATATCCTCATTTGTTTTTCTTCTTTGCACCTTTTACTACATGGGATAATACTGGATATTTGTTTATTTCCTCAGCATCTTTAACCACAGCAATGGAAGCTCTAGGAGGGCACAGACTCAGTCCCGTCTCATTCACTGCTGTAATCCAGCACCCAGAACAGTGTCTAGCATACTGTAATCACTCACTAAATGTATGGGAAATGGATGAATGAATGTCAAATAAGGAATCCCTTCTTTTCTACTGTTTCCTTAGAGTGTGTGTGTACATGTGGTTATAAGGGCGATAAAAGTAAGGGAATGGCTTTGAAATTGCAGTGGTTTTGTTCACCTTCTCAGGGGAACACCTAGTGACTGTTCAAGACAGTAGCCTTTTTGCTCTTGGCCAGTGAGTTTTTTTTTTTTTTTTTTTTTTAAGACAGGGACTTCCTCAGGTGATTGGGATGCTAAAACTCTAGGGTCCCAGTATCTGTTAAAAAATGTAGGTTATATTATCATTCAGGTATGGTGAGGCCAACAGATCAGGAGACACTGAAACTGTGTTACTCACAGTTTCTGAGACGAAGGGGCACACGATGCCATGCAGGGCCACCCAGGGAGCCCCAGGGCTGGTCAGGAGACAGAGAGAGCCAGGGCAAAACATGTTTTCCACAGGAAGGAATGGGTGAGGCAGGGAGAGCAAGCTTAGAATTGCCTAGTTTGAGTAATTTCAGTGGGTCCTGGAGTGTAGGAGCCGTCTCTAGTTGTCTGGCACCTGACCCTGGGGTGATTAGTTGGATAGTGGCCAGAGTATAAAAGCCTGATAGAGGAAGTGGCTGGGGTATGGGCTTTGTATTGGTTGGTTTGCATATGAAAGCTGGGCACCCAGGAGAGTCATTTACTAGGAACTGGCTAATCCTGGGACCCAGTCTTTCCTGGGTCAGCAAGGCCCCAGATGTCAAAGCATTCGAAGTACAGAATATAAAAAGGCAAGACTAATACAGTATTAACACCCAGATCAGCACCTGGAGATTGTCTCTGATGAGGGAAAGGGTGCCTGAAAGAAGAAGCTTCTTAATTGCCTTTTCTTTTCCCCACCACTTGGCTTTAAAGATAACCCCCCAAACTACAATGTGAAGTGGACTTTTATTGCCAGGCTCCTGGTCACATGATAAAGAGGAGGAGCTGAATCCAGCACCTTGAGGGTATCAGACAGACCCCAGGCCTGAGCAACCAAAACCCATGAGTGAGGTGGAACTTCCTGAATCAAAGTGTTATCATTTCGCAGCTTTCACAGAGTTCACGTGGGACGCTTACTAATAACCCACTGAGGGGAGGCCTTTAAGAATGGCTGCATCGGGCTTCCCTGGTGGCGCAGTGGTTGAGAATCTGCCTGCCAATGCAGGGGACACGGGTTCGACCCTGGTCTGGGAGGATCCCACATGCCACGGAGCAACTAGGCCCGTGAGCCACAACTACTGAGCCTGCGCGTCTGAAGCCTGTGCTCTGCAACGAGAGGCCGCGATACTGAGAGGCCCGCGCACCGCGATGAAGAGTGGCCCCCACTTGCCACAACTAGAGAAAGCCCTCGCACAGAAACGAAGACCCAACACAGCCAAAAATAAATAAATAAATTAATTAATTAAAAAAAAAATACAGGCGTCCATGTATTTAAAAAAGAATGGCTGCATCCCCAGTGGTCACTGCAGTGCTGTTTACAATAGCCAGGTCATGGAACCAACCTAAATGCCCATCAACAGATGAATGGATAAAGAAGATGTGGTACATATATACACAGTGGAATATTACTCAGCCATAGAAAAGAATGAAATAATGCCATTTGCAGCAACATGGATGGACTTAGAGATTATGATACTAAGTGACGTAAGCCAGACAAAGAAAAATATCATACGCTATCGCTTATATGTGGAATCTAAAAAAAAAATTATCCAAATGAACTTATGTACAAAATAGAAATAGACCCACAGACATAGAGAACAAACTTATGGTAACCAAAGGGGGAAGGGGGGAAGGGATAACTTAGGAGTTTGGGAGTAACATACACACACTACTATATATAAAATAGATAACCAACAAGAACCTACTTCATAGCACAGGGAACTATACTCAATAATTTATAATAACTTATAAGGGAAAAGAATCTGAAAAAGAATATATATATATAATACATATATATATTACTGAATCATATGTATATGAATCACTTTTCTGTACACCTGAAACTAACACAACAGTGTAAATCAACTATACTTCCATTTAAATAAATAAATAAATATTTTTTAAAAAAAAGAATGGCTGCATGGAAATCTATCAGGAAGCAAGGATATGAAAGGTTTATAAATGAGCAAAGATATGGTGTCCATTCAAATAGCTTCAGGCTCTCTAATGAATCACTACAGTCCAGGTAGTGATATAATTGATTTCCATCTCCATGGCAACCTACCATTAAAGTAGGATTTTTATTTATTTGGCTTTAGTGTAAAATTAAAAAGTACTTTAGAGATAATCTTAACCTTATGCTCAAAAAGTATCCCAAAAATGACACACAGCTGGTTTTGGTTTTGGTTGTGTGTGTGTATGTGTTTCTATCTGTAACTAAAACAAACAAAAATCTTCCTAAAACAAATCATTAAAATGAATAATTCGTTGTATTTGACAACCTAAACACATTTTAGACAAAAAATTCAATCCCTTCTGGAGAATAATTAATCTCAACTAATGCTAGAAAGGATCTTGGAATTGAAGCTCAGAGAGGTGATATGGTTTTTCCAAGGTCAGGTAGTCAATTAATACTGTACTAGGGCTCCTGTCCTGTTCTCCTGCACCCCCAGACTCAACCACAGCTCTTCCTTTATGGCACACTTCAGAATGACCACTAAATGTATAGTCTTTTTAATCTCCATACAAATACCTTTAGAATTAAATCTTCATCTGATGCCTTTTCATTCTTCTTCCCTGGATCTAAGCAGTCATGAAGTTGAGCCAGGAATTCCTCATGTTTGCTGCAATTCTGTGAGACTTGATCCTTATTCTCCTCGTTTTCCTTTAAACATTTTCTGTCGGGCAAATAACAAATAAGTCAAGTTTTAACACCAAAGAAGATAACATTCATCAAAGTTCAGAATTCAAGCTCTCTGTTGGGAAATAACCAATAATCATTTCAACACAACACAGTTTCCCAGACACAGAGCATGATATCGTCTTGCAAGCCCAGTTAAAGAGGGAGAAAAGTGGAAACAACTCTGGGGCACGTACACTTTGCAGAAATGTAGGGAGATCTTTACGGCATCTTAGCAAGGGAGACAAATTATCTGCCTCCTGTTCCTGACATTTTTGGATCTGCAGAAGTGGAAGGTGGTTCTCTAGATCACACATGGATCCACTCAGCCATGAGTCTCTGCTGCGGCTTCATGGGGAAGAAAGAGAGTGATGCTACATTGGGTCTAGAGACCATGCTTTGGTCACTACACAGTGATCCATAAGGGTTACTTAGAGCTTTCCCTGGCTCATGGCCAAGCATAACTATAATAAAAAATACATCAGAAGCAGGGGATATGCCCACCCCTGGAAAAGAGAGGTGTTCAATCATCAGCAAAGATCACTACTAGTTTTTGCACATCCAGAATTTTTAAAGAGTATTGGAATGGGCCAATCAAGGAAAATCAGTCAATTTATGCTCTGCTGTGAATATTTTATTTCAATCTCAGACAGGTTTGCTAAAATAGCATAGTCTATTTCTAATTCTTTAAATGTTAAAAACTAAGAGATCATAAAAAACAGACATATTTTAAAGGCAAATTAGGATCATTTCAATAATTTGGCATCATTTTTCAGTACCCTAGATAATAAACATGATTATTGCTTTCCCTTTTTACCATGTTGAGTGTTTACTGCAATTCTTTCACGCTATTCAAAGATTAACAAAGCATGTAATTGCATATACTCAAAAGCATATCATATTTCTATTTAGAAAAAATGTATCACAATAAAAGACCAACATCAATATATCTCTAAGTTCTTATTTTCAGCATATGAAAGGTAATATTTATTCAGTCTCTCTCATTCATTTAAGTCATAGTTAATGCTATGGCTCTGATTTATTTATGTATATGATTCTATATATTTACTCTAAGATTTCAGTCTTACTTCTCTGTTCCAGGAGTTTCTAAATTATTTCCACTTCTATTTGCATTTCACTTTAACCCAACAAAGTCCCAGGCATCTATCATAAAGACATAATCACATAAATGTGAAAATATGAATGCACATGGGTACTCACTGCATCTTAGTTTATAATAATTTTTTGACTGGAACTAACCTAAGTGCCTAAAGGAAAGAGCCAAAAAAACCGGTTAAGTAAATTATGATATTAACAGGCAATGGAATATCACTGGCGATTAAAAATGATACAGTGAAAGACTTTTTAAGTATTTACAACATATTATTCAGGAAAAATAGTTCACTACATGATGCCATTTATGTACAACTGTCTGAAGATCTGTTCAACAAAATGTTAACTATAGCATTTCTGGAATTGTAAGGTTGTGAGTAATTTTAATTTTGGGGGGCACTTTATTATATCTTTAAAAACTTTCTTATAATGAATATATATCATTTTATTACTCATTTGTTTAATAAATATTTATTGGGCACTTACTATACTACTTACTATGCTTAAAGGTGCTAAAGATACAGTAGTAAACAAAACAGATAAACATCCCTCATGGGGCTTACAATCTAGTTGGGAAGATGGACAATAATCAAAAAAATAAATGTATGTAAAATGTATAGTATATTATAAAAGGGCTGGAGACAAAAACAATTAAGCAGGAAAGGGAGTAGGAAACATTTGGGAGGAGTGGGGTGAAATTTTAGATGTCGTCGCTAAGATCAGGTTAGTGGCAATGGGAAGTGTCAAAATTTAGATTTATTTGGATGGACGGCAGAGATAGATGATGAGATTTACTGAAGGATCAAGGAAAGAGAAACAAGGATGATCCAAGATTTTGGCCCTGATCAACTAGAAGAATGGAATTATCATTAAACGAGATTAGGAAAAGCACAGGAGGATTTTGTGGAAACACCAGGAGGTATTTCGGACATGTTCCATTTGAGATGCCTGTTAGACATCCGCATGGAGATGCCCAGTAAGTTGTAAGATATGTGGGTCTTGAGCGCTGGGAAGAGGTCCAGGCTAGATCTAGAAACTACATGCTCGTGGGGGGTCGCAAGCATGTAGATCAGACTTTAAGTCATGAGGCTGGATGAGAGTGAATTTAGATAGAAAGGAGAAGAAAGTCAAGGACTGAGCCCTGGGGCACTCCAGTACTTGGAAGTCAAGGAGATGAGGAGGACAAAGCAAGAGACTGTGACAAAGCGGCTAGAAAGGTAAGATCAAAAGCAGGCACGTGCAGTGTCCTGGAAGGTAAAACAAGAAAGTGGTTCAGGGAGAAAAGCCAACTGTTGGCTCATGTACTGGAAGGTCAAGTAAGATAGGACTGATCACTGAATTTGCAACGCGTGGTCACTGGTCACCTTAATGAGTGGCTTCAGTGGAGTAGATCTGAGAAAGGAGAGAAACTGTTACAGTGAGTACATATAAACATGTTCCAGGAATTTGGCAGTACATGGAAGGAGAGAAAGGACAGGAGCTGGAAGCAATGGGTTTTTGTTTTTATCTTTTTTCTTTTTTTTCAGTACGCAGGCCTCTCACTGCTGTGGCCTCTCCCGTTGTGGAGCACAGGCTCCGGACGCGCAGGCTCAGCAGCCATGGCTCACGGGCCCAGTCACTCCGCGGCACGTGGGATCTTCCCTGACCGGGGCACGAACCTGCGTCCCCTGCATCGGCAGGTGGACTCTCAACCACTGCGCCACCAGGGAAGCCCTGTTTTTATCTTTATAAGATGAAATAAGTAAAACAAGTATCAAGTATTTTATTAGTAAAGTGATTTAAGTTATTATACACAGAATTTTTAAAGTGCATCTTAAGAACAGGTAGTTCCCAATTTTATCTCAATAATCAGAACTAAACCTAGATTTCCTGAGTTCTCTGCATAAACTGGCAATAAACCCTAATGAGGAGTGTTCAGGGTGGTCTGGGGTTTCTGGGGTATTTTTATAACTAGCTTCTGAATAAACCCTTCCCCCTGTGCACTATTCCAGCACCTCCACTTAAACCTCTACTTAGAGGAAATCTTCCAAATTGTATATATCTAAGAATTTGCACCCCTAATCAATAGGGCATAAATATGCTTAGGACAATGCCATGTTTGTTAAGATTCTTGGTGACATTTAGAAATGAGCTTGGAAAAAATTTTCAAGACTCCAAAGATATGTGAGCTCAATGATTTTTTTTTTTCAAAAATGCAGGGGACACAGGTTCGAGCCCTAGTCCAGGAAGACTCCACATGCCGCAAAGCAACTGAGCCCATGCACCACAACTACTGAGCCTGAACTCTAGAGCCCGCGAGCCACAACTACTGAGCCTGCGTGCCACAACTACTGAAGCCCGTGCGCCTAGAGCCCATGCTCCGCCACAAGAGAAGCCACTGCAATGAGAAGCCCGTGCACTGCAACAAAGAGTAGCCCCCCTCACCGCAACTAGAGAAAGCCTGCACACAGCAGCGGAGACCCAACACAGCCAAAAATAAATTAATAAATTTATTTTTTAAAGTTTTTTTAAAAAAAGAAGTTAGTATTTTAACACTAGCCCCACTGAGAAGTATATTGAAATATCCTCACTGCAATTTCTCGTCCAGTTCTACAACTTTCTTCTTTAACTCCTGGCTCTCCTTGATTGCAGACTGAGCTGTGATTTTAGTTCTAAGTTTAGAAGTGGAGAGGGCCGCTGATTCTTCTTCTAGCTCCTGAACTCTGTCTCTCAAAGAGGTGAGGAGAGACGATTTTCTGGCATTGTTTTCTCCGTAGTTCTCCATTTCAGCTTTCAACTCTTGACAGGAAACTTCTTTGGAAAGCATCTTGGATTGCAGTTCTCGAAGCTAACATGGAAAAGAAGTAAAAAGAGGGAAAAGATGTCAGTGGTGTAAGTTGGAAGTACCTTGAAAACATCCCAAAATCATAATTTAAAATTCCGATCTTTTATTCATGACTTCATCCGACTTTACTTTTTTTTCTTCATGTTTGTTTCCATCTTACCAGCTGGGAAATTATGCCTAAATAGTGGACTTCATAGTCTGTCTTTTTCAAAACCCAACTGAGCAATGTCTTGTGGTAACTGAGTCTCACTCAAGAGACGTGTGGTGTATTTTGCAAAAAGCAATAAAATATCTTGCAATGAGAATTCATTTTCTAAGTCTGTACCTGCTGCTATTGCTGCTCACGATGAAACAAGGAAGCTGCAAGGTAGGCTATTTGTAATTTCATGGCCATAGCTGTTTCCCAAGTCAATACAGACTATGCGACGTATCACAGCATTTCTCCCCCTGGCCTTCTGGACCCTTACTGTGGGTGATAAAGAAAAATAATACTCGGATTTCTGGAAAAAATATAGGAGAAAAGGAAAATCATTATAGGATTTATACAAAGGAAACGTTTTAACTTTTATGAATTCTGTGGCATCAAAATGCTGAACACAGTAGGTGCCTTATTAAGCTACCAGATCCACCCCCATTAGAAAACTTTATGAATGCATCTATTTTTTTGGAACTGTTAAGTATGCATGCATACACACACACACACACACACACACACACACACACACACACAATCAACTCATCTTTCAGTGGGATCCTGGCAGCCTAGTGAGACTGCTAGTTACCTCACAGGCAAGCCTAGGATTCCTTGGGGCCATCAGGCTATAAGCACATTGAGTCTACAGAGAATCTCCCAGAAACTCCACCATAGACCTGATCCAGACCAGAGGGTAAATGGATCCCAATCATCTTCCTAGAATTTCCCCCAGGCAATCAGAACCACAAGAAAGGGATTCAGGTTTCCAACCCCAGAGCTTCAGATTGCAAGCAATCCACATTAAAGGCAGCTACTCCCAGGGATGCTTACAGCCATCCAAAGCCCACACAGCCCAAACCCCAAGTCCCCAGGTGCCCCCAGGTGCTCTCAAGGATGTAGAGCTCCCCTGAGATCCAGAATCCAGCACGGCAAATGCACCGCCTTTCAGGAGTTCTCCACAGCTAGAGGGTAGGGGCACAATAAGAGAATAAGCGTAAACTTTGCCAAAAAGTTTAAAACTGTTTCCCTTTGTCCTATTTCTAATCACCTCTATACTCTGCTTCGCTCCATAAGAAGCTAACAAGGCCATCTGTGAGTTATGAACACGCAGACTCTCACCTCAGACTGAGCAGATTCAAATGTGACCAGAGTTGCTGCAAGTTCACTCCGGGCAGCCTCGGCCACATTCCGCTAGTGGTTTAACTGCTCCCGAGTAACTGCGACTTCCAAGAGATGATCGTAAGTTTCCTGAGAGGGTTCCCCAGAAGACAAAATATACAAAGGAGAGTTAAACAATCTTTTCCATGCAGCTGTGCAAAGCAAGATTAAGTACAGAAGCATTCTTTGTAGTCCAAATATGTTGGAAAGGCTGCCCAGAGATGTGCTTGGTTCAGATTATTTCATTCTCCTTCTCAAAATTCTAAGGGAAGCAGGAGGCAGCCCAGGAACGAATGATAGGCTCCCCCAGGACAGTAGTGGAGTTTGACATTTAGGAGCTGGTATGTCCCCTTGGGGGACTTCCCTGGTGGTCCAGTGGGTAAGACTCCACGCTCCCAATGTAGGGGGCGGGGTTTCGATCCCTGGTCAGGGAACTAGATCCTGCATGCTGCAACAAAGATCTCGCATGCCACAACAAAGACCCGGGCACAGCCCAAAATAAATAAATAAATAAAATAAAATAAAATAAAATAAAAAAAAGATTTGGCCTTTGACACTTTACAGAGTTTCCTTCCGCCCAACTCCAATGTTATTTGACCTCTGACCAGAACAGACAGCATCAACAAAGAACCACCAGAAGAGATGGTTAACAGGAGGCAGTTTTTACTGTTCTTCTGTTTCCAGACTACAAAGATTATCAACTCATCTCTGGTCTGTTGAATAAGTGTTTCATGTGTTTATCAAAGAGACCCTGTGATTTAAGTAGAGAAGTCTGTCTCCTTCATAACTATCCACTATGCCATTTATTCTCAATCTCGTAGTCTATCTTGGGTTTTGGTTTTGGTTTTTTTATTTATTTATTTTTGGCTGCGTTGGGTCTTCGTTGCGGCACGCCGGCTTTCTCTAGTTGCGGTGAGCGGGGGCTACTCTTGGTTGCGGTGAGTGGGCTTCTAATTGTGGTGGTTTCTCTTATTGCAGAGCACAGGCTTCAGTAGTTGTGGCTCAAGGGCTCTAGAGCGCAGGCTCAGTAGTTGTGGCACACGGGCTTAGTTGCTCCACGGCATGTGGGATGTTCCCGGACCAGGGCTCGAACCCATGTCCCCTGCATTGCCAGGCAGACTCTTAACCACTGCGCCACCAGGAAAGCCCTATCTTGGGGTTTTGAAGGTTACTCGGATGAATGCCTGAGGCCAGAGATAGTGGTCATGCCTGGAGTCCTTCTCCATCCAGAAGGGAACAGCTCTCAGCTCCACTGATGGCTGCAAATGCAGAAATATGGATCCCAGCATGGCCTCATTACTCTAATTTTTCAAGACAAGTCCTATATTTGGGCTTTTTGAAGTAAAAATTCCCAGTTTTTGCCTCTGGGTAACTAATTTAAATTTTAAAAAACACACCATATGATCCCAATAAACACATCTGCAGAGCAGATTTGATGGGTTTGGGCTGTGGGTCCGGATGTAACCTCTGGTTCTGTTTCTGTCCTATTCGTGCCATAACACCTGCTTTCTGAAAGAATTATTCCAGAGTTTGGACAGATACCCACCTCTATGAAGTTTCCAGGGCCTGAGGTCTTTGTGAAAGACATACAAGAATGCCATTCATTTTTGAAGGAATATGAAAGAGGTCACATAAAGGAGGGTTTCCCTGGAATATCTAGTGTCCTCGGGGGACACACCAGTAAAACCTGTTTATGATTCTGCCCGGCTACTGAACTGCCAAAGACTACTGTTTGGAAATACTCATGAATGCAAAATTCATCTTAAAGCCCGAACTTCACAACAAGCGTTGTCATGACGAGTGTGTTTCAATCCACAAAATGCTAAACAAAACCTTCAGCGCACTTAGTAACAGCCAGTGTTTGTCAATTACAACATATGCAAGAAGATGGTAGGCATGTACTCCTGGGGACAAAGCATAAAACAATTAACTGCATCTGTTAAGAGAACCATATCCTGTTCAGCCTCACCCAGCATTTAGAAGGAACTTTTCCACCCTAAACACTCCAGCAATATTTTCTAAAATAAGCCATGTGAGGACCTAAGTCACCTACAAGAGGTCTGAGCTACAGCATGTATGGACCATTTTCTAAAATTCCTTAGGGAAATAAGTTTCTTAATGGCTATGATTATTTCTTTCCTTGACTAACATGATTTTTTAGGACATGACATAGTCATACTCTAATTTTATATCTCTTTCTTATGAAAAACTATTGTGTCCGTTGGATATAATATTAAGAGCCCCTGAGACAGTTCAGAAGTGGGCCTTTATTTGAGGAGGTTACAGTGTAATGCAGGACACCACCAAAAGCATTAGCATCTTCACATGCTCAGGGGCAAAAGAAACCACATATTAAGATATTATTACCTTTGACACTGGAGCAGGGCCTACATGAGGAGGACTCTTGATTACTGAGTTTAGAAGACAGTTGCTAGGGTCTAAATCACCTTTCAAAGTCCAGCAGACTCGAGATTATTCATCAGCAAATGTTTACAAAAAGCCTATTCTGGGTCAGGCACTGAGCTTACAGTCTAATAAGAAAAAGAGCATTTATCAAACAACCACACTGGTGATTGTGTAATTACAAACTGAAATAAATTCAAGGAAAGAAACAAACAGACAACAAAGGAAAGTGACTTAAAATTAGGGAGGTGGAAGGAAAGATGTCCCTAAAGAAGTGATGATTAAATAGAAATTAAATAGGCAAGAGGTACTGAAACAGGAGCAACCCACATCTTTCAAATAGCCAAAAGTCCGAGCAAAGGTCCTGTGGCAGGAGTATGCCCTGTGTGATCAAGGATAAGAGAGAAGGCAGTGAGGCCTTCTGAGGGGTCAGAGTAGGTGAAGAACACTGGCAGCAGGGCTCGAAAGACAGCCCTGAGCCCACTGATTTATTTTAGTACCTGATAGGGCTTCTTTTAAAAAATATTCCTCCTTGGCTATTCTTACGTGTTCATTTTACCATATGAAACTTAGAATCAGCTCATCAAATTCCAAAAAATCCTGTTGGCATTTTTATTGGGAGCATGTTAACTTTATAAATAAACTTAAAGAGAAGTAACATCTCTTAAATGTTGAGTTTTCCAAATAAAATCCTCTTTTTTCCATTTGTTCAGGAATTCTCATATGTCACATATGTAGCTGTGATGGTTAATTTTATGTGACAACTTGACTGGGCCACAGGGTGTCCAGATATTTGGTTTAAACATTATTCTGGTTGTGTCTGTGAGGATTTTCTGGATGAGATTAACATTTGAATCACTAGACTGAATAAAGCAGGTTGCCCTCCCCAATGTGGGTGCGCCTCATCCAATCCACTGAAGGCCTGTATAGAACAAAAAGCCTGAGTAAGGGAGAATCTGTTCTTTCTGCATGTTTTTGAGCTGGGACATCAATCTTCCCCTGCCTTTGGATTCAGACTCAGACTGGAATTTACACCTTCAGCTCTCCTGGGCCTCCAGCTGGCCTACTGCAGATCTCGGGAATTCTCAGCCTCCATTATTACTCAAGCCAATTCCTTGTCATATATATATATATATATATATATATATATATATATATATATATATATATGTATATGTATATATACATATATACATATATATATATATATATATACACAAACACACACACACACACACACACATATATATACATATACATCCTACTGGTTCTGCTTCTCCAAAGAACCCTGACTGAGCCCCAGAGACACCTCTGTCTTGAGCTGGGCTCTGGAGTATACCACATTGACATAAATCATACCAATGTTTTCTTTTTTTTTTTCTGTTGCTATACCAATATTTTCTTAAGCAAAAATAAACAAATGGGACCTAAACTTGTAAGCTTTTACACAGCAAAGGAAACCATAAACAAAATGAAAGACAACCTATGGACTGGGAGGAAATATTTGCAATGTGACCAACAAGGGCTTAATTTCCAAAATATACAAACAGCTCCTACAACTCAATGACAAAAAAATAAACAACCCAATCAAAAAATGGGCAGAAGACCTAAACAGACATTTCTCCAAAGAAGACATACAGATGGCCAATAGGCACAGGGAAAGATGCTCCACATTGCTAATTATTAGAGAAATGCAAATCAAAACCACAATGAGGTACCACTTCACATCGGTCAGAATGGCCATCATCAAAAAGCCTACAAATAACAAACGCTGGAGAGGGTGTGGAGAAAAGGGAACCCTCCTACCTGTTGATGGGAATGTAAATTGGTACAGTCACTATGGAAAATACTCAGTAGTATCAAGGTTCCTTCAAAAAAAAAAAAAACTAAAAAGAGTTGCCATATGGAGTATACCACAGAAATCCATTCCTTCAAGACACTCTGAGGTAGCTTGAAATGAGAAGAAATGCACAGCAGTAGCATGAGAGGATTACAAGGATAAGGAAAAACAATATGAAAACTGAAAGAAGAATACATGAATTTATTTATTTATGCCTATGCTTTTCCTCTTAGCCCTTCCTTGGCTGTCCCATAGATCCTTATGTAGTGTTCTTCATATTTGGCTTGGATTTCTTCTTTGACCTGAGTTGCTTTAAGGGCTTAGTTGTTTTTGTGGCTCTCTGTTCTCAGAATTTGTTACGATGTCTGTTTTATTGCATTGTGCTCAGAAAACCCAACTGTATTCCAGGCTGACATTCACGGGTGTACACCAGTGGGGTGGACCAATGTCCATTCAGAACTGGGTCCATTCAGACTGGAAGGTTGTCCTTCTTATACCAGCCATTACACATTTTCACCATCATCCTTTTCTATATTATTTCTACTTCAGGGAATTTATCAAGGTTTTTGTGAATACTCAATTTTATGAACATCCAATGGGTATTTAAAAGGAAGGTATATTCTCTATCTTCTGAGCTTGAAATTCAATATGTATCAGTTAGTTCTACTTTATTCATCATTTTAATTAGGCATTTCTAGTCTTGTCTAATTTCTATCCTTTTACTCTATCATGGCTCGAGAGAGGTGAGTTAGAGCCTCCTATTACTACTATAATTCTCTATCACCTTGTAGCACTTGTATTCTTGCTGAATGAATACTGGTACTGCTTGACTTGGTGCAAAGATTCAGAAATTTCATATATTCGTTGTGAATTGTACCACGTAGCACGATAATGTGCCATTATTTGTCTGACCCTTTTTGCTCATAATTCAACTTTTTCCAATACTGAGATCATGACTCCTGATTTCTTTTTGTTTGCATGTGACTACATATACTTTTGTTCCAGCTTTTTATTGTCAACCTTTCGGTATCACTTTGTCTTGGGTGTCTTATATGTAAGTAAAGTTGGTTAAGCCCTTTGGATACCCTTCCAATTACACTATATCTATTAAAAATTGAAATGTAAATACTATGACCCAGCAGCTCTACCTCTCAATTATCTCCCCTTGAAAAATAGTCACATATGTGCATAACGATATAACAGCAAAAAAGAGGGGGTGTGTGAAACAATATAAATTCCCATCAACAAGGCAATCACTAAAAAAGGCACTCCCAAACTATGAATTCTAGGCAACAAGCAGTAGGAGATCGTACTGTATGTTTGGGCATAAGAATATCTCCAAGATATACCACTGAACAAAAGTAAGAAAGTACAGATCCAGAGTTTGATACCTTTTTTCATAAAACACATAGGGAGGGAAAGCACTATGTCTTTTCTATAAATATGTTTAGAGAAGAAAAGGAGAAAAAGGTCTGAAGGGACACACATCACCTTAATAACAGTCCTCACCTCTGGAGCCGACAATAGTATTGGAGCTGGGAGGGGAAAGGCTTTGTTTTTTTCAAGAAGGATATATTTATGCATTACTTGTATAATTAAATATGATTTAAAGAAAAGAAAAATACTGGGAAGAAATGTTACTGCGGTTATCTTTTAGTTATAGGACTACCTTTTATTTTCTTCTTTATTATATGTTTTTATATTTTCCAAATCCTTTATAGTGACTGTACATTAATTTTATAATCAGAGTAAACATCCCCCCTTAAATAAAAACAAAAGGAATAAGGACAAGAATAGACAAAAATCACAAAACCTGCCATGTGGTGCCTTTATGGAAAACACGAGGACAAAGAAACAATCCCAGTAGCATAGGAATTTGAATGCATATGAGAGCAGACATCTCAGGGGTTTGCCCTTTTAATTAAGCCCCCTAAAGTTAGTAAGATTTGTGGAAAATTCTTCAACTTTTTCTATAAACATTAAGCACTCTTCACCTTAAAGAAACTAATTTTACCCTATTCAAAATGGCAAGATTAAAAACTCATCCATTTGTCCTCACATGAGGACACTCCAAGTTATTAGGTCTCTCTCAGCCAACCCATGAAGCAATTTTACATTAATTTTAGAAAGCCAACTACCTATGATTTGATTCAGCTACTGATATTATGATAATGATTGAAATTGCCTCACAGGGTGGCTCCTAGGCTTTTCAGAATAAAGGATAGTTTCAAAGCGCAAAGGCAGAAAGAAGAGATCAGCTTATTCATAATTTAGTACACAATGTGTCCAATTATCTGACCTGGGGACAATGTCTTGGGCCAGTCTTGCTTCTATGGTATTTAGTTGTCTTATTTTCCCATGGACAAAAGATAAAAAGAAAAGAAAAGAAAATGAGAGGAAAATCACTGCCTACCTCTGACACACAAAAGCACCTAAATCCATTCCTATCTTTCTATCCCATAACTAACCTCCCCTTTGTTCCAGCATTATTCCATACCGCAGCGCATGACTGTGTCACCAAGGCACTTCCACTGTGGAATGCTTCCTTCAGCCTCTCTCTCTCTCTATCTCCTTCCCTCTCTCTCCCCATCCCTCTTTAAGTCTCCAGTGCTGCCCCAGTGAGCAACCCCTTCTAAGACTCTCTCCCCTACTCTCCAACTTCTTCCCCCCAAGTAGTTTCTCCCCTAATTTACAAGGCATAGATTAAGTCTTACAAATTGTATTTTTCCAACCAATGCCAATTTTGACTACTCATTAGTTCTTCTCCAGACTTTGAAGGATTTTCCTGGCCCTCCTGCTTTTCCTTCTTATATCTGCATTTGGTTTCCAGGGTTTACTAGTGCCTGCAGCGGACAGTGTGATGGGTGTGGAATTCAGGAAATAAATCTGAGTGTCTACATTTTAGCAGCTGTGGGACAAATTTTGGAGGAAGACATTTCTGCATTAAATCAAGTTTTGTGAAGAAGCCGATCTATTATTTTTCATTGTTCTCTAATCCCTTTTTTCTTGGTGTCACTTAAAAACCCTTCTAACTCTATATCTTTATTGCAGAGAATGCAGTATTCCAAAATGTTCTTAATACTATGGCTCTGCTAAAAGAAACTGAGTCCATACTTTCAGATGGGGAAGGGTTGCAGTTAGAAAAACTTAGATGCCAAACCTTTTGAGAGTTTGCTTCAAGTACTAATCCTGACATAACAATATATATTAAATATGTATCTTATATATACTTATATATTAGATATGTATCTCATATATATACATATATATATGATCATAACTAATATTCACTGAACCAGGAACTATTTCTTTTTTGTGGGGGCGGGGGGGAACTATTTCCATTCAATCTTCACAACAGCCCTATGACTATTCTTTTTTTTTAATTTATTTATTTATGTATTTATTTATTTATGGCTGCATTGGGTCTTTGTTGCTACGTGCGGGCTTCCTCTAGTTGCTTTGAGCAGGGGCTACTCTTCGTTGCGGTGCACGGGCTTCTTATTGCGGTGGCTTCTCGTGTTGCAGAACACAGGCTCTAGGCGCGCAGGCTTCAGTAGTTGCAGCACGTGGGCTTCAGCAGTTGTGGCACGTGGGCTCAGTAGTTGTGACGGGAGGGCTTCAGTAGCTGTGGCTCACAGGCTTTAGAGTGCAGACTCAGTAGCTGTGGTGCATGGGCTTAGTTGCTCCACGGCATGTGGGATCTTCCCAGACCAGGGCTCGAACCCGTGTCCCCTGCATTAGCAGGTGGATTCTTAACCACTGAGCCACCAGGGAAGTCCCCTATGACTATTCTTATCCCCCAGGGACTGTTCTTATCCTCTCATCCAAAAATGAAGCTATTAAGGACTAAAAAGGAAATTCTTTTGCCAAATAGCAAACAACTGGTAGTAGATCTGGGAGCAGTGATTGCTTTTCAGTGCTATATAATTTTAAAATTAAGTTTAAAGTAGGATTAATGAATGGGCATATAAAATGTCCCTGCCACTGCAGGAGACACTTCGGCATATACCCCATGACCCACAATTCTACTTGTAATTCTACATGAATGTTCGTGGTTCGCAGTGTCCATCAATACAGGAATTGGTCAACAATAGTACATCCATAAGATGGGAAACTAGAAAGCAGTTAAAAGAACAGAACTAAACCTATTTAGAGCAGCACAGATAGATCTCAAAAACATACTGTTTTTCAAATAAAGTAAATCAGAGAACAAAACTGATAGTATGATACCGTTTATGTTTTTAAAATACATGTTAAACAAAATAACATATTTTCTAGGTTTAAGGATGAATGCAAAAAGTATTTTTTTAATGGTCTGGAGGATACTCACCAAACGTATTTAATAATTACCTCTGGTGAACAGGGGAAGGGTGTCAGGATTAGAGATGGTTGACAAAAGGAACTATAGTTTATATGTAATGTTCTCATTTTTAAAGGAAAAGTGGATATAATTGTAATATTAAAATCAAGTTCTTAACTAAGTGAAAGACAACTGAAAGCATGTTTAAAGAGGCCAATTTACTATGTTCTCAGCTTTCACATCCTAATCTTCAGACTTAAGAAACTGAATACCATGTGAATTCTTTACTGGCTGCAGAAGCAGCAGGAAACCCTGAACTTGAACCTCAGCGTGCACAAGGCGGCAGAGGTAAAAAGAAGAATCACTGAATTTCCAGCAATACTTGGAATGTATTTTCTGGGCAGCAAGAAGGTTTTGACTACATTTCGGACAGGAAGTTCACCACAAAAATGAATGGAATAATACAATATTATAGCCAAAACTGTATTTTCAAGGATTAAAACAAGAATTCAATGATTCTTAATGTTTTTAACAACTCTAAAAAGATCTCCAATTAACAAAGGACAAGCCAGAGAGAGAAAACAACCTAAACAACATGTGTTGCACTAAATCCCTGCTTTCTCTTCCAACGTAACTCTTAGCTCTGCCCAAAGAAAACGCAACAAAAATGATGCTGCTTCACCATTCTGATACTATTTCTTCTGTTAAAAGGAGGCCATGACTTCCAGCATACACACTCCTGCCAGTGACAGTCTCCTGAGAGACGAATTTTGTAAACAATGAGAAGACTGTGGAACGTTAGCATATGTAATCTCTCCAGGTTTCACATTAGAAAGAAACCAAATAATTTTTAACCTCCTCATAAGAATTGTTGCAAGGTGACAAAGCAAGATGACAAGGCAAGATCCACAAATAAGTTTTCAGAATTCATTTTTCTCTTTTGCGTCCAGAATAAAACGGGTTAAAAGCAGATTTCAAATCCCAAACCACAGTGCTTAGCAACTCTCATTACTAATCATGAAGAGGACAAGGATGTCCTCAGCACACTCTAGAGGACAGACTGGAGTGGGCAGACTCCTGTTTAGGAAGCCCTTCCTTTCTAAAGACAGAACCCCTAATCTCACCCTCTCCCCTCCCCAGGACCTGCATCACATCATCCCTAATAAAGAGCTCAGCAGGAGGCAGCTGGCGAAGATCAAAGGAGGGGTCAGAGGCCACAAGAAAATCAACTAATGGACAGTGTATTCACCTGAATAGTAAACCTCTCGGGACTTCCCTGGTGGTCCAGTGGTTAAGAATTCGCCTTCCAATGCAGGGGACGACGCAGGTTCGATCCCTGGTCAGGGAACTAAGATCCCACATGCCATGGGGCAACTAAGCCCGTGTGCCACAGCTACTGAGCCCGTGCACTCTGGAGCCCATGCATCACAACTAGAGAGAAGCCTGTGCACCATAATGAAAGATCCCGCATGCCGCAACTAAGACCCAATGCAGCCAAAAAAAAAAAAAGAAGTAATCCTCTCACTCTTCTCATATTTGCAGTTTCAAAGTCTTTGCACTCCATTTTTCCCTCTGCTTAATTTTCTGAAAGACTTGACCAATCAAAATTCCCACCTGACCACACCACTATCTTTCAGTTATTGTCTCATACAGCCTATGCTTCTCCTTCACAGCACTTACACAATGGTAAGGAATACATTATGTGTGTAATTAAGTATTTAATGTCTCCCTCCCTCAAAAGACTGTGATGTTCACAAAGTCATACCTAGCACATAACCAGTACCTCACAATGTAAATGTTCAATAATTATTCGTAGAATAAGTGAATGGATGGATGGATGGATGGATGGATAGATGCTCTTTTTATTAATATCCTAGTCCTCCCATTTGATTCACTCCACAATCTCATCCTGTTCTCATCTGCTATACCAAGTTCCATCAGTCTCTGGAGCTGGCTGGTTTCTACTGCACACCGAGCCCCAGCAATGATGGGCTAGTTTAGGAAACACACAGATTCTCCCACTACGACCCATCGCAGCCTGTCCGTCTCCAGTAGCATTAGTATCCAGACACCATGGATGTATCACATAACCATAAGCCCTGACAAGAGAAAAACTGTCTTGCCTTTGACTCTGTGGGTGTTCTGGAACATACCTGCCAGTCACTGAATAGCTTCTTCTATATCATGGCAGGATCATAAACTAAAGGCTAGTCCCCACCCCCTAGTGTTTCCTGTAATTCCTATAATCTTCACAGTTTACCAAAGGTCAAGATCTTAGAGAATGACTTTAACTTCCATGCAAAGTTTCAAGGTTATTTCTTATCCAATGTCAAAACAAGAAAAAACAGGGCTTCCCTGGTGGCGCAGTGGTTGAGAGTCCGCCTGCCGATGCAGGGGACACGGGTTCATGCCCCGGTCTGGGAGGATCCCACATGCCGCGGAGCGGCTGGGCCTGTGAGCCTCGGCCGCTGAGCCTGCGTGTCTGGAGCCTGTGCTCCGCAACGGGAGAGGCTACAACAGTGAGAGGCCAGCGTACCGCCAAAAAAACAAAAAACAAAAAGCAAAGAAAAACAAAAAAGGAATTAAGCAAATGGCAGGAAAGAAAGATTGAAAGAGGGAACGAATAAGAGGAAGCGAGTGTCCTGTGTGTGTGCTGCTGCCATGCACTTGTTAGGGGTGGACCAGTGTGACTTGGCTCGTCCAAGCAGATCAACGTGAGTCACACAATCTACCAGAACCATGAGGTAAAGCAAACAAGTTGCTCGGTAACAGGACACCTGTTCACTACAGGAAATCACAACAAATTTCAAAACCCGTGGAACAATCCAATGGCATAATGCCAAGCGTTTGTTCAGTAAAAGCGCTTCTGTAGCAGGGTCAAAACAGTGGAGTCCAAATAGGCATCTCTCTCGGGTTTTGGTTTTTCAGGGATAATTCTGAAGTAGAGGAGAGAATGAATGAATGCAGCTTCTTCAGTCAATCCTCTGAATGTCATTGGACAACATCGGCTTAGTTAATACCAGAAACACATTCCTGAGACCTCTTGTATTAAGACTCATCATCTGGATCCAGCCTCCTGCTGAGACCAGTAAAATATGTCCTGCTAGGTGAGAATAGAGGCTTCATATATCTGACTCCAACTTGCCAAGCTCTTCAATGTCCTATGTGTTAAGCTGATGTAATAATTTTAAGGCATCTCAATATTAGGATTGAAAATGGCTCTGCCAAAACTGCATCCAAAAGTAAATGTAGACGGATGCCACAGCTGCCTCACTCTCCTCCCTTCCTCGCATCTCCTTTTGGGCTGATCTAACCTTCCCACTGCTGCAGAGTAGACGGGATGAAATGCACACCTGATCAGGTCCCTCCCTACCTACCAAAGCTGCCCATCTTAGACAAGGTAAGGGATAATCTCCTTAAGTTGTACAAATCTCCTCTCAATCACCAAAGGCCTGTTATCAGTGTTCCTGCCCCAATGTCAATATCTAGCCTGACCTTCAGTCACAAATGAGATCTGTCTAAACATGCCATGTATCTTTCATAACTGTTCCATGCTTGAGGTTCTTCTACCTCCTTCCCAGTCTCTTCCTCCACTTGAGAAACACCTGGACTCAATTCTAGAGTTAGAATTGGCTTCTCTGTGAAACTTTCCTAGCGTACCCAGGCAGAATTCTTTTTTTTTTTAATTTTTATTGGAGTACAGTTGATTTACAATGTTGTGTTCATTTCTGTTGCACAGCAAAGTGAATCAGTTATACATATACATATATCCACTCTTTTTTAGATTCTCTTCCCATATAGGTCATTACAGAATATTGAATAGAGTTTCCTGTGCTACACAGTAGGTTCTTATTAGTTATCTATCAATATTTTCTATATATTAGTTTGTATGTGTCAATCCCGGTCTCCCAATTTATCCCTTTCCAACCCTTACCCGCTTAGTAACTGTAAGTTTGTTTTCTACTTCTGTGACTCTACTTCTGTTTTGTAGACAGGTTCATTTGTACCGTTTTTTTAGATTCTTTACCCAATTTACCACTCATCCTCAGCTTGTTTTATTTATTTTGGTTAATAATTCTATGATTGTCTAATCAATGAAAAAAGATAAATGTCACCCACATTCTTACCAGAGACAATACTCATATATTTTCATGCATTTCTTTAGAGTACTTTTCTTATACATATATACTGTGTGCTTTTTAAAAAACATAATTGGGGTTACACTATAACAATAATTTGGTATCCTATCTTCTTTGCTAAATATTAATATTTTCCCAAGTATTCTTTTAAAATGTTAAGAGATGCACAACATTCCATCATAAAGCTGTAATTTAATTTCACTATTCTATTGATAGACATTTAGTTCTTTTTCCTATCTGTCACTATTACACATCTGTTAGAATTTCTGATTGTTTCCTTAAGACAAATTCCTGGAAGGGAAACAACTGGGTCAAAGTGAATAAAAAGTTTAAGGATTGGGCTTCCCTGGTGGCACAGTGGTTGAGAGTTCGTGCCCCAGTCTGGGAAGATCCCACATGCCACGGAGCGGCTGGGCCCATGAGCCATGGCCGCTGAGCCTGCACGTCCGGAGCCTGTGCTCCGCAATGGGAGAGGCCACAACAGTGAGAGGCCCGCGTACCGCAAAAAAAAAAAAAAAAAAAAAAAATTTAAGGATCTTCGTACATATATCAACACATAAGTAGCACTAATTTCACTAATTTACATTCCTACCGATAATTTATTATAATAGTTTCATGACACTAAGGGTCACTGCTTACTCAGTCCCTTCCCAATATTTCTCTATCACTTTAAAGATGTCTGCATTTTAATATTTATCAAATGAATAACACAGTAAGATGAGTTATCATTTTTTGAGGATTTGAGCTACATAAGCACAACATAAGCACTGTACTAACACGATTGCATTCAATCCTTACAATTCTTACAGAAGAGAATTCTCCTCCTCTCCCAGGCTTGCCCAACAGATAGTGAGTGACAGAACCTGACAACAAACCCACAGCCTACCTGACCTAAATCCAGGCTTTGACCAGCGGGTCTACAAATGTTTTTGCTTATGCAACCTATCAGTATCAATTTGTAGAATAAATTTGAATATTTATTTATGTAAAAATACACTACTGTCATATTAGGCATATTACCAAATATACACAAAATACAAATCAAGATGAGATTAAAATAATAATGCAAATATTTTCTTCCTGAACCTCTCATAAATCATTTTGCACACCTCCTGTAGACACAAGCCCACTTCTGAGGAGCACAGCCCTTATCGTCTACAGTAGTTTTTATGTCTACCACTAGGACATAAGCTCCATGAGGGCAGGCCCTGTGTCTGTTTTTTAGCACTGTATCTACAGTGTCTACACTGCCTGGTACACTAATGAAAGACATGTTGAATATTAATAAATGAATAAATGATTCAGCTGCAAGGTTGTGGGTTTGAGGGAAGAATCTAGAAATCAGTTATATTTGTATCCCTAGCACCAAGCACATTTCCTAGCACATGATGGACACCTCTATAAATGTCTGCTGAGTGGATATACATTTGCTGTTTGATGAGTAAATGAGTGAATGGATGGATGATGGATGGACAGATGGACAAACAGAATGGAAAGGCTTCTTCCCCTCTATTCACATCTCTAGGATTAGCATATCAAAGATAAAAATACCTGGCTGAACTTATTTATTTAATTTCAATAACACTTTACTACTGCTAAACAGTGGTCCTGTTGGAACAAGTATAGATGGAGTTTCACTCATGTCTTGTAAAAATAGAAAGTAACAAGCCTCATATTTTTAAAATTAGCCCTGGCGAGAGATCAACCTAAAGCAGAGATATGAGCTTCAGAAGAAGATGGGAGGGAGAGGAGATAGTTGACCAAGATGCACTGGGGAGGAAAGGCCATGAATTATTTATTCATCCACATCTTGTTAGATAAGAATAAAAGTTTAAAAGACTGAAAAAATACTTACCTTGAAGGAACCAAAATTATAACTCAATCCTTGTTAGGGTGAAGGTCTCATCCTATCTAATTTGTAATTTTTCTGTATCTTGTTATGAAAATATCTTGGCTAATAAAATTGCAGTTGTTTCTTTAACTCATCCTGTCTTTAGAAGCTTATTGTCACTCCCTGTGTAACAGCTATTCTTAATCTCAAGGTTTTACATGCTACATGGACATGAGGAGAAATTACATTAATCCACACTCTCAGTATCTTTAGTTTGTAACCTTGCTGATACGTCACTTACATTCACTTGTTAATCAGAAAACATTAAGATGTTTTGTCTTGCCTTTTTCTTCAGTTGTGACTGTAATTTTAAAAATCATTTCAAAAATGAGCATAAATGTGGAAGCTCTTCAAACAGCTATTAGCCTCTCTTTGCTTATTTCCATTCTTGAGGTGGATACGATTACCTCACCCAAATGTAAACTCCATGAGGGCGTTATTATTTATAGACACCAGGTAGTAAATACTAATCATGCTAGCTCTGTATTAAGCATGATTCAAATACAATGCCATTTAATCCCAAGTGCAACCATGTGAAGCTGTTACAACTATCCACATTGCATAAAAAAGAAATTTAGGTTCAACGATGATAAGGCATTTGATCTGAATCCCACAGCTGTGTTTTCTGGCTCCTCTCTTCCCCTCCCCTGCTCTCCCCTCCCCTTTCCTCCTTCCCCCGTCTCCTTCCCTCTCCTCTCCTTTCTACCCTCAACTCTAACGTCTTACTCTGGCTCGCTCTACCTAGCCACTGTGACCTGTTTTCAGTTTTTAAATCAATGTTCCCTGAGCCTCAATCTAAATTAGTTTCCTGTGTTATTCACTCGCATGTCGCCTAACACTTATCCTTCGTGTTATCACCAAATTAACTATTATTTATTTGTATGATTATTTACTTAATATCTATGTCCCCCACTAGACTATGAGGTCCACAGAGGCAGGAAAATGCCTGTTCTGTTCACCACCGTGTCCCCAGTGACTGAGTATCAGTAAAGATCACAGAGTGAATGAAGGAGTGAGTGAAATGGCACAGCCAGAATTCAAACCAAAGCCTATCTGACTCCAAAGCCCATATTGTTAATCACTATGTTATCATCATATATAGATATGCAATCATTTCTCCCTAAATTGAATTCTTTTCCGACCTTCATTCAATATTGCTGTCTGCAAGGCAAGTAGGGCTGCTGTAGTAATGAGGTGCATTTCCATAACTAATTTTAAGTTCACAAAATTTAACTTTAATAAATTCATAAATCTCTTTCCAACCACTTTTTGGAAGATTCCTGGGGGAAGGAATAAATGGGAGATTGAGACTGACATACACCCACTACTATATAGAAAATAGATAACTAATAAGAACCTACTGTATGGCACAGGGAACCCTACTCAATACTCTGTAATGACCTATTTGGGAAAAGAATCTTAAAAAGAGTGGATACACGTATAAGTGATTCACTTTGCTGTACAGCAGAAACTAACACAACAGTGTAAATCAACTATACTCCAATAAAAATTAATTTTAAAAAACGATTCTTGGGACTTCCCTGGTGGTCCAGTGGGTAAGACTCCATGCTCCCAATGCAGGGGGCCCGGGTTCGATCCCTGGTCAGGGAACTAGATCCCGCATGCATGCCGCAACTAAGAGTTCACATGCCGCAAATGGAGGATCCCGCCTGCTGCAACTAAGACCCAGCGCTGCCAAAATAAATAAATAAATAATTGATTAACAAATAAATAAATAAATAAATAGATTCCTTCTGCTTTCTACAAGTTCCTGAATGTTGTACAGGTCGGGTCTAGTCAATTTAGAAGCTTATATTTTCACTTAATATAAAGTCTTTTGAATTTTTTTTTAATCTGTTACCAAGTTATCTGTTACCAAGATAACTTCTTAGTTAAGAAAGTCACAGGCAAGTTAATTAATTTCAGGTCCTATTTTAAGTGACTAGCAATTTCTCAGCGTTTATATTGGATATATCTCCATGCGAAGTATCAGGTGTAGCTATCAAGGCTAATAATGAATGCAGATTTGGGAACACTGTCACATATGGAATAGCTTCTGTGAGTGGAAGGATGGAAACAAAAATCTCTGTTGACAACTAGATGGGACATTTTATTCATTGGAATCCTGTATATATCTTTTTGCATATTAATGATTCTAGAACTCTTCCCAGGTGGGATTTTTTTCACTCCATCTATTATCAAACACTTGATAAATTATCTTAAAGTGAAAATTTTTCCAAGATACAATATTTTACTTCCTATGCTGAGTGGTGTGTTTGAAACTTTAATAAGTTGTCTATTCAAGGTGCCTCCTCAGGAATATTTCCCTTAGAATGAACTTGAAATATAGCTTAACCCATCTTCCAAAAGAGCAATTCTCCAGTGCAATAAAATTGTCATAGGGAGATTTAAGTCTTGTTGGACTTCATTTCAGTACTCATCATTTTATATCAACCTTTAGGAGAAGGAATAAGCAATTTTAAGATAAAATTTTCTTCAGCATTACTCACAACTCACAAGACATGGAAACAACCTAAAAGCCCATCAATGGACGAATGGATAAGGAAGAAAATGTGACATATTTATATCTATCTATATCTAAATAATGGAATACTACTCAACCATAAAAAAGAAGAAAATCCTGCCATTTGCCACAACATGGATGGACCTTGAGGGCATTATGCTCAGTGAGATAAGTCAGACAAAGACAAATACTGTATGATCTCATATGTGGAATCTAAAACAAGCAAAAAACTCACTAAAAAAAAAAGAGGATTTCCCTGGTGGCACAGTAGTTAAGAATCCGTCTGCCAATGCAGGGGACACGGGTTCGAACCCTGATCCAAGAAGATCCCACATGCCTTGGAGCAACTAAGCCTGTGCACCACAACTACTGAGTCTGCACTCTAGAGCCTGTGACCCACAATTACTTAGCCCACGTGCCACAATTACTGAAGCCCGTGTGCCTAGAGCCCGTGCTCTGCAACAAGAGAAGCCACCACAATGAGAGGCCCACGCACCGCAACGAAGAGTAGCCCCTGCTCACTGCAACTACAGAAAGCCCGTGCACAGCAACGAAGAGCCAACACAGCCCAAAAATAAATAAATTAAAAAATTTTAAAAAGAGATCAGATTTACAGTTATCAGAGGTGGGGGGCTGTCAGGGGTGGGGGGATTGGAAGAAGATAGTCATAAGGTACAAACTTCCAGTTATAAGACAAATATACGCTGGGGGTGTAATGTACAACATAATGACTATAGTTAACACTATTGTATGATATATTTGAAAGTCCTAAATATATTTGAAAGTTCTCATCACAAGGAAAAAAATATCTTCTTTTTTTGTATCTATATGAGATGATAGGTATTAAATTTAAGTTAACTAAATTTATTGTGGTAATTACTTCACAATATATTTAAGTCAAGTCATTATGCTGTAAACCCTAAACTTACACAGTGCTGTATGTCAGTCGTATCAATAAAACTGGGAAAAAATATGTTCTATTATCTATGTCTTCGTATCATCTCTTCTATTGCTTAACAATGCTTTCTATACAAGGTTTCTACACACAGTTTCATCTCCCTACAGGGCTACATTATAAATTTTGTGGGTCCTATGCACTTTTACCTTCATGATCTCTTTCCTCCATAAAGATATTAAAAATTATATTTTATAACTAATTGGTATAAAGAACATATCAAAATATTACATATTAAAATATTTTTTCAACTTAGAAGTTATTTTCTCTCTCTCTCTCCTGATTTTAAAAGAAATTAAAACATTCTCATGGGTCCCTTAAAATATGGTGGTCGCCAGTGACGCTGAGGATAGATTGGTCCTGTCTCTCTAAGAAAATCAGGCAGTAGATACGACAAACTCTCCCCAGTTTTCTGCTGTTGATTATTAGCTTTTGTGTTTGTGTATTGAGCACCTGTGGGCCTTGCTGCACTGTCCTTTGTGGTGGACTATAAACCCATTGGTTCTCACAACCTCCTCAAGCATGGAAGGACTCAGCGAAGTACCCTGTGTATTAATTAGGGTTCTCCAGAGAAACAGAGCCAATAGAATGTAGATAGATAGATAGATAGATAGATAGATAGATAGATAGATTTATTTTAAGGAATTGGCTCACATGATTGTATGGGCTGACAAGTCTGAAATCTGCACAGTGAGCTGGCAGGCTGGAAACCCAGGGAAGAGTTGATGTGGCCGTTTGAGTCCAAAGACAGTTTGGAGGCAGAATTCTCTCTTCCTGTGGACCTCAGTCTTTTCTCTCAGGCCTTCAACAGACTAGGGGAGGCCCACCCACATTATGGAGGCTAATCTGCTTTACTCAAATCTACTGATCTAAATCTTAATCTCACCTAAAAAATACCTTCAACAGTGAAATATAGGTTGGTTTTTGGCTATATATCCTAGCCTAGCCAAGTTGACACACAGAAGTAACCATTACTTTGCTGTACATGTGAAACTTAACACAACATTGTAACTTAACTATACTTCAAAAAAAATGTAACCATTATACCCTGTATTTTCAAAAAAATATGATCTTGAGGTTGCTACCAGGCTGTTACACAAGGTTACAAAGATCTTCATGCAAATATCACTGCCAGAACAGAGAAGAAATAAATTGTCTCAAGGTCAAAATAATGTGAAACAAAACTGTATCACCTGTGTCTTGAACAAACCTAGCCTTGTAAAGTTGAATAAATCTGAAAATTTTGATTTGGCTTTTAAGTAAATGTCAGCCTGCCCATTTGCCTTTATGAACAGAAGTGTAAGCATTCTTCTTTACCCCAATAGCATGGTTTTTAAGCCAGGGACCAGAAATGGCCTTAAAATACTTAGTTAATTACCATCAGAAAGGAACATTTAACAGCCAGTATGGACAAAACCATAATCATTGGTTTTGGCAGCTATTCTCAAAATTCAAACTGTCAATTCTAAATAAATCCAGTGGAAGTGTGGCTCCCACACATGGGAAAAGGAGAACCAGAGGGAGATACGACCAGTGCTTAGATGATGCCGGCCCTAGTGCGACCTAACACCTGCCATGAGGGGTGCAGGCTGCGGGCGCTAATGAAGACCCCAGCTAATGCCCTTGCTTCCCAGGATGTGGCCCTGGAGTGGAAGCCTCTCACAACAGCCCTACAGACGGGAAGCTCCCGGGCGTAGAATGAATGGCGATGACCGAGTGTTGTGCCCACTGGGAAGCCCCCCCACCAGCACCCACTCCTCAGGCAAGGAGGGGAAACCATACCCTGGTTTCCCTGACATGGAGACACTATTTTTTTAATTTATTTTTTAAATTAATTTTTATTGGAGTATGGTTGCTTTACAGTGTTGTGTTAGCCTTCACTGCACAACAAAATGAATCAGCCATGCACATACAGATATCCCCTCCCTTCTGGATAGACAACTGATGGGAACATACTGTACAGCCCAGGGAACTCTACCTAATGCACTGTGGTAACCTATATACATTATTGATACTATGTATAAAATAGATAACTAATGAGAACCTACTGTATAGCACAGGGAACTCTACTCAATGCTCTGTGGTGACCTAAATGGGAAGGAAGTCCCTTTTCCCAAGTAAAGCAAAAAGGTAGACGTAGATAAGACAACAGACTTAAGGGACTTGGGATGGAAATAAAGAGCGTACAGCATGGCTGAACCTTCAGAGCCAGGGCAAAGTTAAGGATCTCAGTAGAGACTGCTGTCCAAGTCCACGAGGGAAGTCGGGGCCAAATGGAACAGGAGATGGTGCTCAGCCCAATGCTCCACCCCACCTTCAGTGCCAAGAAACTCATAACCAACTCCACTCCCACCTGCAAAGACTTAGTTCATCTAAGGGGAAAGGGAATGAGGAAAACAAATGGAATAAGTTTCCTTGAATTGACAAAATGGTATTTTTCTTCTAAAGAGAAGAAATAGTGTCTTCTGAGCTAAGCTGAGTTGTTATAAAATGTTACAAATTTTTTGCCCACCTAAGTTACATCGTCTCTAAACCTTATACTCACTGTATATGTAGTAACTGAACTGCAGTCACTCACCAAAGGGAGCTATCCATCACGGCTAAATACATAAAGAAAACCGATACATACGCAGAAAAGTAACAGAAACAAGTTAATTAATCGCTTCAGGTTCTACAAACTAGAATGGCAGAAAGTTTATTTCTCTAGAGAAGTGAATTCGCTAAGGTACAGCATAATACACTTCAGCCTTTAGGGATAAATGTTATGAGGAAACTTCATATGAACAAAGTTGTGCAATTAAAGAAAATGTCCATTATGTTCCATCATAGTAACACTTTATGTTTATTGGAAAGACCTCTGTGGTGTGAGTTCTGAGCACGAGTGGTTGTAGTAACTTTAGCAAAGGCTGACTATTAGTCAGCTCTCACTGTTGTAACAAAATACCTCAGATGGGTGGCTTCAACAACGCATTTATTAACCTCACAGTTCTGGAGGCTGGGAAGTCCAGAAACAAGGTGCCAGGCAATTCAGATCCTCATGAGAACTCTCTTCCTGGCTTGCAGATGGCCACCTTCTCACTGTGTCCTCACACGGCAGAAAGAGTCCTAGTCTTTCCTCTTCTTATAAGGACATGAATCCCATCACGGGGGTCCCACCTTCATGAGCTCATCTAGACCTAATGACCTCCCAAAGGCCCCACCTCCTAATACTACCACATTGGGGGTTAGAATTTCAACATGCAAACCTGTGGAGGACACAAACATTCCATCCACCACAGACTGCACGTTGAATTGCATGGAGTGGGAACAGGTAAATCCAAAGTGTAGGCAGTGGAAGGGCACTGGGGGTGAAGGCAGCCAATCCACGTTCTGTTCATCAATTAATCACCCCGAGTTCTCCCCACTTCCTCTTTTTTTTTTTCGCGGTACGCAGGCCTCTCACTGTTGTGGCCTCTCCCGTTGCGGAGCACAGGCTCCGGATGCGCAGGCTCAGCGGCCATGGCTCACGGGCCCAGCTGCTCCGCGGCATGTGGGATCTTCCCGGACCGGGGCACGAACCCGTGTCCCCTGCATCGGCAGGCGGACTCTCAACCACTGCGCCACCAGGGAAGCCCCTCCCTACTTCCTAATCCATATCCCTAACTGGCAATTCCAAGCATGGAACCTTCCAGAGGTCTCTGGGAAGAACAATTCCACCTCCACTGCTATCTTCTCCTATGCCATTTATTCACCAGCATGACGCCACTGCCTTTGTATTTTCTAGAATGGTTTAAAAAATTAAAAAATTTTGGTCTTATTCCCAACAGTGTTGGAGAATGATTCTATGATCTATTTTTTCTCCTCTTTTAATGGGGTTTAGAGAAGCAGAGGGCATAAACACATGTACTCAAGTCCAGAATCTTGAGCAAAAAGCCGAAATCAGCTATTAATAATCCCATTTTCACAAAGAGGACACTGAGGCCTAGAAGGGTTAAGCAACGTTTTCAAATGGTGGGGCTGACTTACACCGTAGCTTCTAACTTACTGTCTTATACATAGTTCTTTATAAGCCCCCTCAAATTATTTGGAAGGTTATGGTTAGTTTATCAATATTTCCTAGAAAATTTAAGGTGGAAATTAACCTTAAAACATCCAGAAACCAGACCTGGAGAAAGTGAGGAATGGGCTCAAGACAACAAAATCAACTCATTTCAGAGTCAACAAGATCCAGGGTTCTTGACTCCCTGGCTAATATTCTTTTTAGGCCAACAGACGTTTGCTCAATAGATGACTGAGTTGACAAGCCAACGATTTTCTAACGAGGTGCCCATAACAGGGAGAATTTGTTCCCTTCATTTGTTCCTCTCAGTTTCCCTGGTCTGCTTATCCTCAACCATCACATGGCAAATTTCACTGTGAATTTAAAAATCCTTCTCACTCTCTCCCTAGAAAACCTCTTATTTCTCTGGCCTTCCTTTACTCATAACTTCAAGAACCATCTAAACGGTGATGAGCCCCATCTCTCAGACGATCCCCAGCCAAAACCTGTCTTTTGGGCTCAGGATCTACCTAGCTAACTGCCTTCTGGATATAACGTGCAAAACAGACAGACCCTTCACACCCAACATGTCTCCATGTGAACTCATGCTATTTTCCCCCAACTTGTTCTTTCTCCATCTCGGTGAACAGCACCACACATCCACCCAGTTCCTCCAGCCAGAAACCTGTGCTTCACAATCTCTCCCTCCCAGTTCCAATGCATCTGTCTTGTGGACTCTCACCCCCAAATAAAGACTCACCCTCAACCTCCTTGTCCACCACCCAAGTCTCGGTTACCATAGCAGCCAGCACACAGTCTCCCCGACGTCAGGTTTATTCCCCACCCTCACCACTCACCTAGCCTCTAGTCCATTTATAGCCAGTGATCTTTTCAAAATGTAGAAGTGTGCAATATTCCCAAGGCTTGAAATTCTCCAGGGACTTCCCCTTGGCCTCGGGACAAAATCCAAACTCCTTCGGAGTCCTGTATAACCCGACCCCCGCCGACCTCACCGGCTTCGTCTCCCACTACCCTTCCCACCTCACGGTCTCTCCCAACTACAGTCCTGCCCCAGTGGCTTCCACAGTTGCCTGAACTGACTTTGCTTCTTTCCATTCCCCACTGTATGTGGTGGAGAAAACTTATCCAGCACTCCCAGCCCCGATCCTTTGCCTAGCTAACTCCTACTCACCTCCCAGAGCTCAGCTGAAATTTCACTTCCTGGGGGAAGACCGCCCCCAGCACCAAGTCCAGGGGACACTTTCACTCCTTACCTGACCTGACCTCCCTCTGGCGCTTGCCACGCAAAGGACACCCTCCTTGACCTCTCCTGACTCACCCCACCCCGCGCCACCACTCTCCCAGGCAGCTCCCCTTTTCTCTGACGCACCTGGCCCTCCTCTGCCAGTCCCTCCTGTAGCTCATCGTCCTCTACCCACTCCAGCCATGCTTGCCTTCTTCCTGTTTTCAAACTTTTATTTATGACCCCATTTATTATTTACTTAACTGTACTGTGAGCTCGATAGTTACAAACAGCCTCTTCTACTTAGTATCCCGATGTATTACAGGCACGTACTTTCTTTAAAGTTTTATTTCAGTCTTACAGGAAAGTTACAAGAATAATCAAGTATATGCTTTGCTTAGATTCATCAGCTGTGAGAACATTTTGTCACATTTGACTTATTCCTTTCTCTCTGTACATTACAATCATGATCGCCGAATCATTTGTGAGTACTTTGCAGACGTCATAGCCTTTAACCCCTAAATACTTCAGCACGTCTCTCCTAAGAACAAGGACATTCTTTTGCATACAGCTGTCAGATTCAAGAAATTTAACTATGATACTGTATTATTCACCAGTTACCTCGATAGTGTTCCTTAGAGCAACTATAAATGTGTGGCATGTATTGTCAGGTACCTTTAGTCTGTTTAATCCAGTTCTCGGCCTTCCTTTCTCTTTCATAACATCAATAACGGGATAAACTGACATATGGCTCCTGACATGAAGCACTGAGAAGTAAACAACGTGTCTCATATAGAATCACCATAAATGCCAAAAGTGATTAACTTGAATCGAAGGATGAGGAAACATGAGGCAAACACAAACTGAAGGACATGCTACAAACTGTACTCTTTTTAAACACATTGCCCCTAAGGGCCTGTAGTTGCCCTTGTTATTTCTGAGAACACTCCCTCCCATCATCACCGACAACTCCGCACAGATGTCTTCTTGGAGAGCCCCCTGGACCCACTCCATCCCCATCCCCACCCCAGTAAACCTCTATCCTGCTATCCCACTTCATTGCCTTTCGAAGCATTTAACACACTTTGAAATTACTTGAAATTACTTTATCTATTTGTTTTCTTTTGTTATCTATTTCCCCCACTAAAATGTAACTTTTATGAGTAGTGGGACCTTATCTAAAACATTGCCTGCTTTAGACTAGGCCCTCACTTTTTAACTGCTGAAGGAAAGAATTTCCATATCTAAGACTCAAAGAACGTTCGCCACATGGGTGACTCATGCAATGTATGATTCACCAAGCAGAATTTCTCTGGTTCAGGTTACTTCCCAAGTTCTCATTTTTGCTTACTCCAAATATTCACAAAATTTCAACACCAAGACTTTCCTATTTGATTCTCCACTCTACCCATTTCATTTACCCTTAAGTAGAAAAGACTTAGGAAAATGTGATAATTATAGTCAGTTCTTAATATTGTTCCCCTTTGCACTGATGTTGAGATTAGATGATGATGACCTGGAAATGCTGAAAAATACATTTCTGTACAAAGCTAACAGGGAAGGTTCAGGAGGGACAGCACAAGGGTAAATTCAGTCAACAAAAAGGAAGTTATTTCAGTTACTCAGAAATAAAATTCACATATTTCCTTTTATTAGCAATATTTAAAATATTCAAGCATATCTAAACATGTAGAGATAGAAGCCATAATCAACAGTGGTGCTGGTATCAGTAAGAGAAAGAGTGCAGTGTTACTGGTCCACCTCAGCAATGCTTTGAACTTCTCTGACTTAGATCAAAGTCACCAAGGAACCAATTTCAAAGGAAAAAAATTGGAAGCGAAACAAAGAAAAAAGAAATCTTGGGTAAATAATCTAGCATAAATAATTCCTAGTACAGCAAATGTTACTCCCTTTTTAAATTAAAATTTTTAATTGTCCTTGAACACAGAAAAAGTAAGTCTTTGTAATGAGTCAACTTAACTCAAGTACAAACCAAGAAGCACTCACTATTGTTTCAAATACACTACCCATTACATTTGGCAACACTGAGTAAAGATACACACGACCTTTTTTAAAGTACGAAAGGAAAAACATGCTCTCTGTTTGGTGTTCAAAAAGGTTTCTCCTACCTGTTCTCTGAATGCTTTCCCTCATGCTGCATTCTAAAGCCAGGTGGTAAAAGAATAATTAGATACCAAGAGAAATTAAGTGTTACACTTAAAATAAAGTTGGATACACAAATGAATTAACTGGTTATCATTCCATTTTTTTAGCTGTTTATTCTGAAGTAATTTTAGACCCAGAAAAAAAGTTGCAAAATTAGAACAGAGAGATTCTGTATACCCTTTACCCAGTTTCCACTAATGTTAATTACATAACTGAAGTCCGCTAAAACCAGGAAATCAATGTTGATGCAATACTATTAATTAAACTACAGATCTCATTCAAATTTCACCAGTTTTCTAATAATGCCCTTTTTATGGTCCAGTAGTCATCTCAGGCTCCCACATTACATCTAGCTGTCATGTCTCTTTAGTCTCTGCCAATCATGACCTTGACACTTTTGAAGAGTACTGGCCAATTATTTTGCAGAAAATCCTTCAAGGTGGGTTTGTCTAATGTTTTCTCATGATCAGATTGTTATGATTTATTTTTGATAGTATAAAGCTCTTTTTTATTTGAAACAAGGGAAAACATTTAGTTACTTGTCTAGTTCAATCCCTACCAATAGAGTACACTTTCTAGGAGTTTGTCCAATTGATTGTTTCATAGTCTAAAGGTATTTATTCCGTTGGGCAAGGAGGAAAAGTCATCCTGTTTACTTTGACAGCTATATCCCAAATATTTTATATACTTTTCTTCTTCTTTATAATGACTTAACCAAGTTTGTATTTTTAGCTTTTTAAATAGTTCCCTTACCAAATTTTTGTCTGGTGTATCTCTCAAATACTAACAGAGGTACGTTAAAAGTGTTCTACTGTAGTTGTGGATTTGTTTTTATCTCCTTATAGATTTTTGCTTCTGTCAATTTTTGTTTTATGTATTTTGAGGCCATTAATTAGACGCATACACATTTAGAATTGTTAAAGTTCCTGATGAATAAAAATTTTTATTATTATGTGATAGTGATGTAATTTGTGTTATTATTGTGACTTTCTTTACCTCTAGTAATGCTTTTTTGCCTTAAAACTATTCTGTATATTATTATGCCTAATAAGCTTTCTCTTGCTTATTATGTGTCTGGTAAATCTTTTCATACACTTTGCTTTCAACTTTTCCACATACTTTTGTTTATATGTGTCTTTCATAAATAGCATATACCTGGATTTTTAAAAAATTCAATGTGACAGTTTTGTTGGTTAACTGAGCATTTAGTTCATTTATATTTATTGTAATTACTGGTGCATTTGTATTTCTTTTCATCATCTTTTTTTCCCTTAGCTTTTTCTGTTTCTTTTTCTCTCCCTTCTTACCTTTTTTGGGAAGTTTTAGGGTTCTTTTTTTTTTCTTTATATCTAGAATATGGAGGCTTCTGACTTAAGTTCATATGAAGATGTGATTAGAGTCAGATCTTTTCTTAAAGTGGATTAAAAGGAGAAAACCAAAAAGAACAGACCAAATCAGAAGAGAGAGGAAATGGTTCTTTAAAAGGTGGAAAATAGGGACTTCACTTGCAGTCCAGTGGTTAAGACTCCATGCTTCCACTGCAGGGGACACAGGTTTGATCCCTGGTTGGGGAGCTAAGATCCCGCATGCCACATAGTGCAGCCAAAAAAAAAGTGGAAATAGATACTACCTCACACCTAGTAGGATGGCTATGAGAGAGAGAGAGGGAGGGAGAGGGAGAGAGAGAGAGAGGAGGGAGGGAGGGAGGGAGGAAGGAAGGGGGAAGGGAAAATACAAGTGCGGACAAGGATGTGGAGAAACTGGAACATTTGTGCAATGCTGATGAGAATGTAAAATGGTGTATCCACTAAAACAGTATGGCAGTTCCTTAAAAAATTAAAAATTGAATTACCAAATAATCCAGCAATTCCAATTCTTATACCCAAAAGAATTGAAAGCAAGATCTTGAGGAGATATTTGTACACCCATGATCATAGTAGCATTATTAACAGTAAAACAGTCCAAGTGTCCTTGTACTGATGAATGAATAAACAAAACATGGTATATACCTACAATGGAACGTCATTCAGTCTTAAAAGGGGAGGAAATCCTAACGCGTGTTGCAACATGGATGAACCTTGAGGGTATGATGCTAAGTAAAGCAAACCAGTCACAGAAGGACAAATACTGTATGATTCCACTTATATGAGCTGACTAGAGTAGTCAAATTCAGACACAGAAAATAGAATGGCGGTTGCCAGGAGCTGGGGTGACAAGGGAATGGGTTGTTACTGCTTAGTGCGTACAGAATGTCAGTTTTGCAAAATGAAAAGAGTTTCAGAGATAGATGGTGGCGACAGCTGCACAATAATGTGACTGTACTTAAGGCCACTGAACTGTACACTTAAATATTAAGATGGTAAGTTTTATATGTATTTTACCAAAATTTGTTAGAAGTTTGAAATGGTGGGGAAATAAAGGAAAAGTGACTTGACTTCCTTCATAATTATACATGACCAGCTCTAAGTCCTTTACTTTAAGGAACTATAGCTGTTGATTTACATTCGCTTCTCAAAACAACCCCATCAGACAGCAATTCTAATTAACCCTTGTTTTACAGAGAGGAATGAAACGCTGAAATCTCCAGTATATACTGGAGCCATAACTTTGATTCAGGTCTTCCAAATACACGAAAACACTGACACAGCAAAGTAGCTCCATATGTTTGTGGCCTCTGAGTCCAAATCCAAGCACTTTTCACCAAATGAATGCTAGAGCTTTTTGCTGACTGATATAATTTGGTGACTTTTTCCAGCTTCCATACCTTATTTCAGATGCATGGCAAAGTTACACTGTTCTGCTCAAAGTGACATCTGTAAATTTCCCCAAAGCATGTTTCTGTCTTCCACGCTTGAGCTGTGACACTTCAATTCACACAATATTGCTCTTAGTATTTGTCACTTTTCCTAGCCTAGTAAAGCTCTGCTGATGATAAGGGGTAAATCCAACTTGAGAAAAATGCAACATTAGATTTGGTGCAGGGATGATACTACAAATGACACAGTCTTGTTATGGGTTATTGTAGACTCTTGGTTTTTCATTGACACCAGGGACTGTGTCAGATTCATTTCTGTATCCCCAGTCCCTCACACAGATCCTCAGTAACTGACTGCTGACGTGGTCCTGAGGTAAGGATGGAGGTGTCAGGGATGGTGGCAGTGGTGTTGATGTACAGCAATCTCACAAGTTATAAAGACTAATAATAGCTAATAGATAAAATAGATAAACAACAACAAGGACCTACTGTGGAGCATAGGAAACTCTACTCAGTATCCTGTAATAAGCCATAATGGAAGAGAATCTGAAAAATTATACATTATATATATATAAATAACTGAATCACTTTGCTGTACACCTGAAACTAATACAACATTTTCAATCAACTCTACTTCAATTTTAAAAAAAGAAAAAAGAAAGAATAAGAAGAGCAAATATTAAGAAGCATTTACACTGTCACTCTGTTGGGAGCTTTACATATATGAACTGTGAATCCCCAAACCACACTATGTCACAAGCATTATGATCCCATGTTTCAGATGAAGAAACTGAAGTTCTGGGACATTAAGTAATTTTTTTGCCCAAGGTGTCACAGATAAGTGGAATACTCGGGACTGCTTGAAATCAAAGCGAACACCTCTGGTCCCTGCAGTATTCTACTTCCTCATACAATTGCATATTATCCCTGCTTTGTGTTTTAATCAGTTCTTCAGTGTCATAATGGTGTGGTAGGAAAAGTACTAAACTTTCAAAGGAAAGATATTTAAGTTCCTGCTCCATTATTTGCTAATTGAGCAAGCAATATCATCTGTATAATGGGAAATTTCTGCCTTGCCTATCTGAGTTATAAGATTGTCTCAGATGAAGTATTTTGGAAACTGAAAAACAATTATAATAAATGCTGGCCTTTTGCTTCTACTTTTATTCTCAATAAAATTTAGGTCTTTCATGTCAATTAAAATCTTGGGCTTGGTGGATATTTTCCTTTATGTAGGTAGTAAAATTTATCCTAAAAATCTCAATATGGGGGCTTCCCTGGTGGCGCAGTGGTTAAGAATCCGCCTGCCGATGCAGGGGACACGGATTCGAGCCCTGGCCCAGGAAGATTCCACATGCCGCAGAGCAACTAAGCCCATGCACCACAACTACTGAACCTGTGCTCTAGAGCCCACGAGCCACAACTACTGAGCCCGCGTGCCGCAACTACTGAAGCCCACGCATCTAGAGCCCACGTTCCGCAACAAGAGAAGCCACCGCAATGAGAAGCCTGCGCACCGCAGCGAAGAGTAGTCCCCACTCATCCCAACTAGAGAAAGCCCACGCGCACAAATGAAGACCCAATGCAGCCAAAAAAATAAAATAAATAAAATAAATAAATTTATTTTTTTAAAATCTCAATAAGATTACCCCAAATGATTACTTATTTATTACTAATACTTACTTATTTTTCCACCTTTACAGTAGAAAACTCTGGCACATACCACCAGTTAGGAATATCACCAATAGTGGGACAAACTGACATCATGCACCTCTGGCTGTGACACACTGAGACACACCACTTATATAGTATTCCTACCCAAAATCTTATCATGGAAAACAATCCGATAAACCTACTCTGCAGAACAAATGACCTAGAGTCTGTAAAAATATCAGTATTATTGAAGACAAAGAAATGCTGAGGAACTGTTCCAGGTTTACAGAGACTAAAGACACAGAAGTAAATATAATGTGTGATCCTGAAGTGAAAAAACAAATTGCTGTAAATGGCATTATTAGGACCATTGGCAAACTTTTAGCAGATAGTGTAGAAAATACTACTACAACAATGCTAAACACCCTGAATTTGATCATTGTATTTTGGTTAGAGAAGGCCCTTGTTCTTAGGAGATACACACTAGAGTATTTAGGGAGGAAGGGCCATGAAGTTTGTAATTTACTTTCGATTTGTTCCCCAAACAAATATAAATAATATAAAAATTCTACATACTCATGCATGGGCTAATATTCTTAATTCACAGAGGATACCAAATAGGGATAAATATGTAAATGTCCAGTGGAAGAAAAATTCATTTTATTTGTACAAGACGATACTAGTTTTCCAAAAATATACCAGGAATCAGAAAAATCTAAATGTAAGTAAGGCACTATTGGGTCAGAGGTAAGGCAACAGTCAAAGCTGCTGAATATCACAACTCCTACAGCATGTTGGAAAATCCACCCCATGTTTTGAATTGAAGAGTGTGCCCCAGGGATTTTTGTGGTCAGTACAGCTGGGCTGAGGACACCCTCTGGGGCTAGCAGTTCCGCTGAACACAGTTCCCCCGTGTCTCTGGCAAGCACCCCTGACACACTCTATGCCTGGTGGGCCCCTGGTGCCAGGTCCAGAAGGGGACACTTAACCCAGGCTGAGCCTGAAAGTCCCCAGTGCCTAAGTACCTCCTGGGAGTAAATGGAGCCAACGACAATCGGATGACTGTTTCTGGAGGGACTGGCAACCAGAAGGCCAGCGACTTTGCCCAAGACTGGCATTAATCCTGCCACCTCAGACTTTGAAGAAACTGCTCTGAACCACGTCTTAGTAGCTAAGTAGTCGAAGTTAACTGCAAGAATGCTTTGCTCCGGCGGCGGGGAGGGTCTACAGGAGCCAGACACACCGTTTTTAGAACTTAACCCGTTTAAATGGCCAAGAGAAGCAAACTGGTACAACCTCAAAATTCAACAGCATTTCACAAACTCACGACTTGCCCCTAACTTCCTAAAATTAACCGGCCGCTGGCAATCCCAGTCCCGTTCCGACTACGATCTCCCCACCATCGAGAGGAAAGTTTGCCGGCGAGGAGCGCCCAGCACAGCCCGGGCCGCGCAGCCGGGGCCGAGCATCCCCGGCGCGCCCTCCCCGGTGGAGACGGGCCGCCGGTGCCACTCATGCGCGCGGCCGCGAGCTGCGACAGTACCTCGGGCGCTGGCGACGTGACGCCAAAGGCGGCGCGGCGGGTGCGCTGCGGGCGCCGGCGGCCGGAGCAGCTCATGGCGACCGGGGCCCCGCCGCGCGCTCGGACCCGCGGGCGGCGCGGAGCCAGGCGGGCGCGGAAGCCGGCGGTGCGTGCGGTGCGTCTCCTCGGGCAACCGGTAAACACGGCGGCGAGGCCCGGACGCACGCTGCGCCCGCGAGACCCGTAATCCCGGCCCGGCTGCGAGCCGTCCGGGCCTCTGAGACGCGCCCGGGGACGCCGGGCCGACCCCGCTCTCCCGAGGGTGTCCCCCCCGGTGCGCGGCGCAGCGGCCGAGCGGCCCCATCCGGCCAGGATGAGGCTCGGACACCCGCCGGAGCGACTGGGGGACAGCGGGGCTGGAGGCTGGTCTTCACCGCGGGACTCCATCGCGAGCGCAGTTCCGGGTCTTGTCCTCAGGTCAGGGACAAGTGATAGCGAGGGGTCAGTGTTGACAGGACTGGCGGCGTGCGCTGTCACGAAGGTGAATGAGCATTTATTTAGCGCCCACTGTGTGCCAAGGCTTCTGCGTCTTCCAGCGCCGGGCCGCTTGCTGGGTGTGCGATCCGTGCAGTGGCACAGGCCCTGCTCTCAGAAGGGCCTCACACTTGGTTTAACTCCCTGCTGTCCCACTCTTGAAATTCTTAGTGATTTTTGAACAAAGGGGCCTACATTTGCCTTTTGTACTGGGATCCGCAGATCATGTAGCGTTCTGTCATTCAACCTTCTCAACAACCCTGCAGGGAAATAGAAATATTAGGAATACTAGCGTTAGAACAGCCATAGCTTCTAGTTATAGAACACTTACATGTGTTCTTTCAAGAGCTGTTCTAACTGCTTTCCAACTAAGATTTCATTACTGAAAACAAGATTATGAAGTGGATGTAAGAATGATCCATTTTTAAGGTGAGGAAACAATCACAGGGAAATGAAATAAAATTGTCCAAGAGTATACAGCTGGTCAGTGGCAGAATGAGGATCAGACCCCAGACCATAAGACTAAAAGCACAGAGAAGGTGAGTAACGTGCCTAAGGTCCCACTCTTTGTAGCAGAACCTCAAACTGGAACCCGCATTCACCTCACTTCAAGGCCCCTGATGGACCTCCCTGTGTGCTGTTCTAAAATTAAATGAACTCACAGATGTGGCAGCTTTTCTTAGATTCCATCCAACCATCGTACTCTGAGGACTTCTTGGCCTTGAGGATGGCTTTTGATTTTTTTTTTTAATATTTATTTTGTTTATTTGGTTGCGCCGGGTCTTAGTTGCGGCAGGTGGGCTCCTTAGTTGTGGCATGCAAACTCAGTTGCAGCATGCATGTGGGATCTTGTTCCTTGACCAGTGATGGAACCCAGGCCCCCTGCACTGGGAGCGCGGAGTCGTAACCACTGCGCCACCAGGGAAGTCCTGATGGCTTTTGATTTTACAGTAACATTGCCACGTATCCAGTCCAGAATCACCTCCATGCTTTCACTTGAAGCAACATTAAAAAAAACAAAAAAGTCCTTAATGCAAATGAAAGCTTTCAGAAATCTCCTATTAATAGTATAGTTTGTAGTAAACATGCTTTCAACTTGCAGTTTTTCCTTGCAGTAGAATCACTACACACTTGTCAAATTTTCTTTTTTTTTTTAATTTTATTTATTTTTGGCTGCGCTGGGTCTTCGTTGCTGCGTGCGGGCTTTCTCTAGTTGCGGTGAGCAGGGGCTACTCTTTGTTGCCGTGCGTGGGCTTCTCATTGCGCGTTGGCTTCTCTTGTTGTGGAGCACGGGCTCTAGGCGCGTGGGTTTCAGGAGTTGTGGCACGTGGGCTCAGTAGTTGTGGATCACGGGCTCTAGAGCTCAGGCTCAGTAGTTGTGGTGCACGGGCTTAGTTGCTCTGCGGCATGTGGGATCTTCCGGACCAGGGATTGAACCCATGTCCCCTACATTGGCAGGCGGATTCTTAACCACTGAGACACCAGGGAAGTCCCACTTGTCAAATTTTCAATGAAACAACACTGCCCGAGGAAACACAAAAGCTGATTGAAACCTCAAGCCACCTGGAAGAGAAACTGTCTGAAAAAGTCCCTTCTCCGTTAACTGCACGTCCAATTGTTGCAGAATTCAGTTTCATAAAGTCTAATTCTGGTCACTGTGGTCAAGCTTGTAACTCTTCTTCATGACACCAGAAGATATGAATTTACACAGTCTTTAAAAATCGGTGTTGGTGATGAATGTGTTAATTAAAGAGATGGGAGGAATCCTTTCAAAATATAACTTATATCAAGTCACCACTATGCACACCTTTAATATCTTACCGTTTTGTGAGTTATACCTCTATAAAGCTGGGAAAAAAACAAATACAATAAAAGATTTTAAATCAGTGTTAAACAGATTCTTCTCTATGAAAGCAATATAGTTTTGCAGTAAGTGGGAAAAGAAAAAGTACCTGGCCTGACCCCTCCCTGGACGCCTGCAAACTTTCTGGGATGTCAAGACATGAGCCAAGTGATCCTTCAAGGTAGCACCCGATGATGTGTCCCTTGAGAATTGAAAGGAGGCCCCTGCATCTGGATGTACGTCTGAGCTGGACCCTGGAAGGGACTACAGTTTGGGACTGGCTGGCACTATGGTGATAGAATACGCAGGCTAGCAGTGGGGGGGACTCTGGGTATGAGGATAGTTTAAGCAAGGCCTGGGGGGTGGGCACAGTTAGTAAAAAAATGCACAAAGCGCGTTCCAGCCCAGATTACTCACAAAACTGCATGTGTGGGCAATATATTATGATTTGTAATAGCTCGGTACAGACTTCTATTTTTCTTTATAATGACAACAGAGTCAGGAAGCTGCCAGCTGTGTGACCTAGTCCACCTCATATACCTGCTTCTTTATAGAAGAGGGAGGTTCCTTATTAGATACCAGGCTAGTGTATAGGAACCCTTCAGCTGGCCAAGTTTTTAACCATAGTTGATTAACAATGTTGTATTAGTTTCAGGTGTGCAGCAAAGTAATTTGGTTATATGTGTATATTCTTTTTCAGATTCTTTTCCATTACAGTTTATTATAAGGTATAGTTCCCTGTGCTCTACAGTAGGACCTTGGTGCTTATCTATTTTATATATAGTAGTTTAGGCCAAGTTTTTAAACAGCAACAATACGAAGGCTGCAACCAAAGGAAGATAATGGGGCAACAATAGGTGGGATACACAGGAGGAGAGAGAGGGAAGGCAAGGTGGGCTGCAGGGGGAGCTGTCACAGGCCAGGTGACAGGAGGGACTGGCCAGCTGGGGGCGGTCATGGTGAGGAGGGGAAGATTCGGACGGAGGTGGAATCCACTGGAGTCTGAGTTTACCAGCCAGGCTGAAAGCATAGTGAGGCCTGAAAACCAGTGAGGACATAAAACAGAGGAGGGAAAAGGAGAGAGAGTTCAGTTTGGGACACATTTAGTCTGAGGTGCTCATAGGAGAAGGCAAACAAATATTTTGTAGTTTGGGAACGGGAAGCCCTGGGCACACACAGCTTAAACCAGAATTTCCGGCTCATTCTGCTATAATGTTACATTTTACCCTGAAATATGTTTACAAAGCTGGCACGTTGAGATATACATCCAATAAACATGATATCTGAGACAAGATAAAAAATGCCTCATCGGTAGCTCTGGGAAGCGATGAAGATCTACATCTCTCTGGCACTTGGGCTTTTATTCTGGAGCTTTCTTGTGGTTTCGTAAGTTTATTTCTCCGGTTTCTTCCTTTTGTTTGTTTACTTGTTTGTCTTGCAAACATACAAGTTTCTCGTAGGAAAAATCTGTAGTAGGAAACTTTGGGGGCTTTCAGTGTACTTAGAAACCTGTCTGGAAAGCACTCCTATAACATTTTATTTGTCTAAAGATTGTTTTCAAAGAATGTTTGATTTAAATATTTTCCTAACCTGAATGAAATGTTGCCAAACGCTGCAAACTACTTTAGTCATCCAACACAAGATTCCTTGGTAAAAGACCACCAAAACCTACTTCTATCCTTTAAGTGACTGCATTTAAAGGACTTTATAACCATTCTCAGCCCTTTCTTAGACTTGTTTCAGTTGCTTTGCTGATTTCTATTTGATCTCTCTAATAATTAGTCCTTCTTTAGCAATGATTATTGTTTTACCAATTCATCCTAAAACAAATCCCCGTCCCTTATTTGTTCTAGTAGGACAACAGAGCTAGTTGTAAAACAATCTATCCCTGTCACTTCCAAAGATCTTCATAAATTTTCATATCACTTATTTTTAAAGTCCGTTTTCTTTTCCCAATACATATAACTGTTTCCAACATATTTTACACCTAAAATAAATGTAATCCATTTTATAACTTTATGATAAGCTAAGCTTAGAAACCACTGAGAGATCACTTTGTAAAAAATAACCAATTCAAGGACCTTTGGTTTCAGCATTAAAGTCAATCACAGACTGCTCTTTTTAATAAAAAAAAGTAAAATCCTTATCAAAAACTTAAAGTGCTTTTTAAAAGATTTTAGCTGTGTAAGTAGAAGGTTCTGAAAAACATCCATGATAAATATATACTTTTGAAACTCACATGATTTTTATCTCACTTTAAATTCAACATACTTTCATTCAATTGCAATCTATATTTCCTCAAGTCATCAATGAGATTCGTTGTACATAATGCCATCCTCCATGGCCTTACTGAAGCAATTCTTCAGTTGTAAAGTTGCAAGTTTAAAATAGTTCAGTATTTTAGGAAAAATTTGGAAGGATTAATCATGCAGTCAGTGTTAATATTTTTCTATCCCAAGGGGACAGTAAACTTTCCGGCAGACTGTCAGAAGAACTACTTCATCATGTGTCTCTTTACAGGAAAAGTGTCAACCAGTCAGGAGGATTATGGCAAGTCTGGGATGAATCAAGAGCCCTAAGGGCCTTCTTTGACTGCTCTCTCCTCCACATTCCCTTGCAGCTATGGGTCTTTTAGATAAGTCTTTCCCCTTTGGAGTTAGTTCCCCAGGAAGAGCCAGTGGTCAGGATTCGTAAGGAAGTGGTTTACTGAGGAGTGCTCCTAGGACAAGCAGGTGAGGAAAACAGGATAGGGCAGTAGAACGAGCTACTCCAGCATGTGGGGCAAGCCTGGAAACTAACTTCCCACTTTGGTTCCAGGGGGCTGGCCCTTTGTACCTGCAACCCCCCTCCCCCTGCCCCATCCTGGTCTCCTGTCAGTCAGCCATTGACAGGAGCACAAGTCTCCAGCGAAAGGGACAGCCTTTTACAGCTGACACTCACAGCAGCTGTCGGGCGGAGGGGGGATCCCAGCTAAGGAAGGGGGTTCCAGAAAGGATAACATCTTCAACTGCACAGTTCAGTCTCTGAAATAACTCTTCAGTCTGTTTCTCCTTTCTCCATTCTTGCTATCGATTGATTGCCTTAGAGTTTTTTAAAAAACTTAGAGTTTTTAAAAAACTTTTAAGGAGTTTTTTAGGGCTTTTTCTGTTTGTTGTTTTTTAATCTGGGACTTTATACCAGTCTGCTTCTAATCCATTTTCAAACCAACACAAGAATTATTTTTTAAAGACCCCAATCTGATCAGATGATTCCCCTGTTCTAAAACTTCAAGGAAACCCCACTGCTTATAGGAAAAGAGGGAGAGTCTTAACATCATATGCCTCTTTTTTTTTATAATTTTCATAGGTATTTTATTTTTCCTCCTCAAATCAACTCCTCTGAAGTGGGTATTATTATCCTCTTATTACAGATATAAAAACTAAAGTTCAGAGAGGGAACTTGCTCACATGCACATGACATAAATGGCAGTACAGGTATTTCAAGTGAGATCTCTCTGCCTCCAAGTTCTCTACTCTTTATAACTGATGTTATCTAACAGCATTTCTCAAAAGTTGAACCCATCCACTCTGCCTACTGTTCTTCCCCTATGCAACCTAGCTACAATCCAGGCTGCCATATATGGTTGGTCAGGTTGTGCACTGCACAAGGGCACCACATTTTAAGGGACACTGTTCAAAGCAGAACACCTAGAGGGGTGGGATAGGGAGGGTGGGAGGGAGGGAGACGCAAGAGGGAAGAGATATGGGAACATATGTATATGTATAACTGATTCACTTTGTTATAAAGCAGAAACTAACACGCCATTGTAAAGCAATTATACTCCAATAAAGATGTAAAAAATAAATAAATAAAATATATATGTGTATAAAAAGAGTGGTTACTGCTGACTCTATAGGAAGTATTTGTATTTTCTACGTTCTTTTCGTTAGTCTATATTTTCTTTTTTTTTTTTTTGTATTTATATATTTATTTTGGTTAGATTAAAATAGGTATAGATTAAAATAATGCATATCTAGAACTGCAGAACTACAAAATAGAGAAAATACATGTCCATCATATTCATCATGGACAACCACTAACATGAATTTCTTAACTAATTCTCTGGGGTTTTTTTTCTAGCTATGAATATACATTATTTTTTTTTCTTTTTATTAGTTTCTGCTTTATAACAAAGTGAATCAGTCATACATATACATCTGTTCCCACATCCCTTCCCTCATGCATCTCCCTCCCTCCCACCCTCCCCATCCCACCCCTCCAGGCGGTCACAAAGCACCGAGCTGATCTCCCTGTGCTCTGCGGCTGCTTCCCACTATCTATCTACCCTACGTTTGGTAGTGTACATATGTCCATGTCTCTCTTTCGCTTTGTCACAGCTTACCCTTCCCCCTCCCCATATCCTCAAGTCCATTCTCTAGTAGGTCTGTGTCTTTATTCCCGTTTTACCCCTAGGTTCTTCATGACATTTTTTTTTTTTAAATTCCGTATATATGTGTTAGGATACGGTATTTGTCTTTCTCTTTCTGACTTACTTCACTCTGTATGACAGACTCTAGGTCTATCCACCTCATTACAAATAGCTCAGTTTCATTTGTTTTTATGGCTGAGTAATATTCCATTGTATATATGTGCCACATCTTCTTTATCCATTCATCCGATGATGGACACTTAGGTTGTTTCCAGCTCCGGGCTATTGTGAATAGAGCTGCGATGAACATTTTGGTACATGTCTCTTTTTGAATTATGGTTTTCTCAGGGTATATGCCCAGTAGTGGGATTAGTCTATATTTTCTAATTTTCCTAACATGAGCATTAACATGTTAAATAAAATAATTTTTAAAAATTAAAAAAAAAGCAGACATTTTTGCTATTTTGAAATTTCTTTGTATTTTTATTACACTTTTGTAAATTTTGAAGATGGGCAGTTTGTACATTTAATATGACATCTTTTTCAACTGATAGAAATAAAATGTCTTTTCTAAAAGGTTAGATATGTACCAGCTGCTTTGATCTATGAAGGAGGACTAACTTTGATAAGTGAATAATAACTAAAACAACTTGGGTTTCTAAATAAGAAACTGGTTTTCTGACACACTGATCAGTGTATATCTCTAAGTTTTACAAATACAGTCAATCCTTGCTATTTGTGGATTCAATATTTGCGAATTTACCTACTTACCGAAATTTATTCACAACCCCAAAATCAATACTCACAGAGCTTTCTCGGTCATTCACTGACGTGCACAGACTGGTGAGAAATTTGAGTCAACCGACATGCACGTTCCCAGCCGAGATCAAACAAAGCGACACTCTGCCTTCTTGTTTCAGCTCTCCGAGTGTAAACAAGTGTCCTTTTTGTGGTCCATTTAGTTCCACTTTGTTTGTTTGTTTGTTTGTTTTGCATTTTTTTGCTTTTGTGTGTTTGTGTGATTTTGCTATTTTAAATGGCCCCTAGGCACAGTGATGAAGTGCTGTCTAGTGTTCTTAAGCCAACAAGGCTGTAATGTGCCTCACAGAGAAAACAGTGTGTTAGATAAGCTTCATTTAGGCATGAGTTACAGAGTTACTCATGGCTGTTGGTCATGAGTTCAGCATTAATGAATCAACAATATATATTAAAGTGTCTCTAAACAGAAACACACATAAGACAAGGTCTTGTATTGATCAGTTAATGAAGATGCTGTGACCAAAGGCTCACAGGAACCTAAGCCTGTATTTCCCCTGGAAGCAGTGGATCAGTATTTGCTAATTCAGTGTTTAAAGTGACTTTATAGAATATAACTACTGTGAGTAACAAGAATCTACTGTATTCCACTGGAATTAATTGCTGATTAAATTTGACACTCACAATGCAGTTTGTATCATCTGCTGTTTGTTTTTTGTTTAGAATGGTATCTTGGAGTTAACAATTTAAATCTACAAGTGTTTTCGTTATGACAACTGCCATTAAATAATTCATATTTAATAATGCAATAATTATGGGACTTCCTGGTGGTGCAGTGGTTAAGAATCTGCCTGCCAATGAAGGGGACACGAGTTTGAGCCCTGGTCTGGTAAGATCCCACATGCCTTGGAGCAACTAAGCCCGTGCACCACAACTACTGAGCCTGCGCTCTAGAGCCCGTGATTCACAACTACTGAGCCTGCGTGCCACAATTGCTGAAGCTCGCGTGCCTAGAGCCCGTGCTCCACAACAAGAGAAGCCACCACAATGAGAAGCCTGCTCACTGCGACGAAGACCCGACACAGCCAAAAAAAAAAAAAAAAAGCAATAATTAAATGGAATAAGTCAAATGTATTTCCTGCCAATTCAGTTACATGACTTTTAATATGAATTTTTAAATTCTATATTCTTGTTAAAAAGTTATCCACCTGAAGTAAAAATAGATTTTCCAAAATACTCTATAGGTAGAAAGTTTTGGAAATTTATCACACATTACAAAATGAAAATATCTGTGAATCCTTGTTATTTTTTTTTCTGTCTCATGGTATTTTTTAGTCTACCTATATTTTAAACCCTTTAGGGATGAAAAAATGAAGCGAAGAATAAAATGAGTTCAAAGATTTGCAGCATTCATCATGTATTCTAAAAAGCAGGCCAAACGTTACTTCAAAATAATAACTTTTAAGTGTTCATTTGGTATGATTTTAAAAACGAGTGTTATCAGCAAAATAATGCAGGAATTGAAATTCATTGTGCATGGAAGCATCAAAGCATCAAAGAGATTAGGAAATTCTCTGAATAAAAAAAGAAGCAGTGGTGTTTACAAAAATATTTTTGGTTGTTATGTAGCAATACAATCTTTAAAAGAGAGGTTTGCGATGTTGAAAGAATATCATTGCTGTATCACTTCAGTAGATGTATTACGGAAAAATTAGAACTGATGCATAAAGTTGGCAGATTTTTCCCAGATGAAAGCCAGCCCTCCTTGGTAGCTGGAAGTAGCAGACTGACTACCCAGTGAAACTCTGTAGGGTCAAGCATTTCCCCTGCTTTAACAAAGTTGTCAATCAGTAGATATACCCTTAATTGAAATCAGATTATAAATGAGATCTAGTTCTTTTCATATATATGAAAAAAAAAAGCACCAGTAGAATATAAACTTGTATGAGAGGTCTTGTCCTTTTTTAAAAAATACTAAAAGTCCTTGAATTTATCTCTGGCCTTGGAGGCCCTCCAACAGTGGTTAAATGGACAGACTCTGGAGCCAATCTGCCTGGGATGAAATTCTGGCTCAGCCACTTCCTAGCCTTGTGATCTTGGGCAAATTTCTCTACCTCCTTGGGCCTATTTCCTCATCTGTACCATAGAGGTAATAACAGTACTTAACCCATGGAGTTGTTGCGAGGATTACATGAGTTAATGCAGGTAAAGTGCCTAATACAGACCCTAGGACAAAGTACAAAGTAAGTGTTAGCTATTCGCATTATTATTTTAAAACAGAGTAGAAAATTCCCCCACAAGACACTGCAAAAAAGCACTAGAAAAGCAAAGGGTTTGCTCTTATTCTAAATTACTCAGAACTTTGGACTATCACAGGATTTAAAAAAAGTTTTTTTTAACTACTCAGTATATAAGAATAAATTCTTAAAGCATTTTCATTACTTTTGGAAAATAAGGATCTTAGAAAGAGGCTGTAGGTAGAAGCAACAGAGGCACCTCCTCTCCAAGAACTTAGAAATCAATTGCCCTTGGGCCTTTCCTGGTGGAGCAGTGGTTAAGAATCCACCTACCAATGCGGGGGACACGGGTGCAAGCCCTGGTCCGGGAAGATCCCACATGCCGCGGAGCAACTAAGCCCATGCGCCACAACTACTGAGCCTGTGCTCTAGAGCCCGCAAGCCACAACTACTGAGCCCATGTGCCACAACTACTGAAGCCCGCACGCCTAGAGCCCGTGCTCCGCAACAGGAGAAGCCACTGCAATGAGAAGCCCGCGCACCTCAACGAAGAGTAGCCCCCGCTCACCACAACTAGAGAAAGCCCACGCGCAGCAATGAAGACCTAACACAGCCAAAAAAAAAAAGAAGAAATCAATTGGCCTCAAGGTATGGAAGCAGTCAAAGTGTCCATCAACAGATGAATGGATAAAGATGTTATATATATATAAACTTTACATGTGTATATATATATATATATATATATATATATGCTTTATATGTATGTGTATATATATACACATATACATATGTGTGTGTATATATATATTTATTTACACAAAGGAATACTACTCAGCCATATTAAAAGTGAAATTTTGCCATTTGCAGCAACATGGATGAACTTGGAGGGCATTATGCTAAGCGAAATAAGTCAGAGAAAGACAAATACTGTATGATATCACTTGTATGCGGAATCCAAAACATACAACAAACTAGTGGATGTAACAAAAGAGAAGCAGACACAGATATAAAGAACAAACCAGTGGTAACCAGTGGGGAGAGGGAAAAGGGCAGGGTCAACATAGGGGGAGGGGAGTAAGACGTACAAACTACAATGTATAAAATACGCTACAAGGATATGTTGTACAACATGGGGAATATAGCCAGTATTTTATAATAACTATAGGTGGAGTTTAACCTTTAAAAATTGTGAATCACTATATTGTACACCTATAACTTATATAATATTACTGTACATCAACTATACTTCAATTTAAAAAAAGAAATCAGTTGGCCTCATTTGATTAAACCAAAGCAGAGATATGCAAAACCCCTTATAAAGACACTGTCTCCCCAGCCAAGACAGGACTGTAACTTAATGGAATATATTAACATATAATAAAGAAAATGGTAACCACAAGAGAGGTTATTGTCCAGTGGAGGCTCAGGGGAAAGATACTGAACCTCAACTGTTAATGTCATGCCCATTTGATAACTTTCTCATCTACATTAATAAATAGGATTTCAAGTTTTTAAAGAGCAAGATCCCACCCTCACAGCCTACAAGCCTATGGACACCAAGTCCTTCCCTCAGGATGGTCATCCATACACAGGACGTGTCCGGTGTTGAAGACAACATGACCCTCATGTCACAGTTCTGTTTCGACAGGGTCACTCCAAGACAGTGATGAAAACAGGAATGCAGTTCTTCGGGTTCTTTTTGCTCCCACAAGTTGAAGTTATTGAAGGACCAATGTCACATTCCACTGAAAAATATGATAACTTGCCAAACAAATGTTCCATTAAAAAAAACATCTTTCAAAAGCAAATGTGGTTTCTAAATTAAGCAAAACCCCAGCTTCTTCTGGATCTTTACAATGTCTTTATTATTTTGGAAAATCTTATGGCTTTGGGTGGGGGAGTGTGGGATTTTCCTGACCCCATTTTAGACATGCTTTGGGTTTCTTTTTAAATGATGCCAACTTTCCTTCAAAAAGCAACAAATAATTCTTGTTAATAAAAAGTTTATAAAAGTTGAGAGAGAAGACTGTTCCTCGTGTGCTCTGGGTTTTCAGTATCGATTCTAACTTCCTGTTGAGGTTTGTGCAAAAGTATTCAAAAACATTTTGAGGATTTTTCTGACTCAGACCAGGCTAGATTTTATTACCAATTCGATTTAGCCAAACTTATACATACGTATAAAGTCATTGTAATCTACTCCTCTCAACAACATCATCAAAATAAATGAGTCTAATTTTTGGAAAGAGATTTGAATCTTCTGCTGAGTCACAGATTTGACCTCAATTAAAATACCCTCTTTATAAGCTTGCATGATGAGTCACAAATTTCCTTGGTTTCTAAAACCTCTAATGAAGAAGAAAGAGGAGGAAGCAAGTTACAGGAAGCTGAGTCTTTGGCTAATCATTTTTTCAAGAAATGAACGCCTCAGCCTTTTCAGGGACAGATGTCTCTTGAGGTGTTTCCAAACTACTGATCTATGAGTGTAAACTGCCTTTATTTCATTTGCTAAATCAGCCACAATTACTTAATACCTGCTCTTGATACAGAACGGTGATCAGAGTGTACAGTGAGTTCAAAAGAGTAAAAGGTATTTAAGTCTAACCTCGAGGACTTTCTGGTTAACGAGGAATGATAAGATGCAGAAAAGAGAAAAAACATAAAACACAATCGCAAAACAATTAGTCACCAAGCCATATTGCAAACATGGTAAGTCATCATGGCTGGAGTTATAAATGTACCTGAAGGTAGGTGAAAGACTTCACTAGGGAGGTGAATCTTCCCAGAACTCTGAAAGATAAAATGAGGAAAAGTCAGAATTATCCTCATTCCTTAGCACACCATGCTTTAGAGGCAGCCATTCTATAACATACCTGTGAACAAAACTCTCTGAATCCGTTCTTACACTTTTCAGGATTCACATATAGTCACAAACACTCAGACATAAATTCAGCCTGACTTGTCCCGAGGTGAAAACATAAATCCAGGCCCCAGGTTTATGTTTTCCAATTATTATATCGCAATCATGTATGTGTCAGGGACAGGTTAGCTGTCCACTAAACATGGTTAGGCGTGACCTTGAATTTCTGGCCTTTGGTACGTGGGCGGAAGTAAAGTACACCACTCTCAGGTTGGGCCTGTAAAAACTTCCCGTGTGATTCTATACGGCTCTCTCTTCCCCTGCGATCTGGGTAGATCCTGATTCCAGGATGGCATCCGAAGCCACACATTGAATGTGGTCGAACCTCCATCAGCCTGGGTCCTGGAATGTCTGCATAGAGCAGACAACCCCCTCACCTCCCCTACACGCGTCCTGGCTGATTGGACTTCCCATTTGTTAAGCCACTGAGCTTTGGGTGCTTATCTGTTATAACAGCTGACATAACCTTGCCTATATAATGTATCATAGCTGAAAAAAAATTTTCATTTTTAAAAGTAAAAAAATAAAACGTGAATGGCAGGTAAAATCAAAACTCTAAGTGTAAATATGTTTAGAAGAAAACATGGAGTGATACAATTATTTGGGGGGCAAATTTTTTTCTAATGGGGTCAGATCTGTAATACAACTAACTGTGCCCTCTTGCTCCCTGCCCCCTCCCTGCCCTATGCCCCCGGCGGTGCTGTGGGACCAGAATAGCTTCTGTCTGTGGAGAAGACTAAGACTCTTCGTTCACTGAGTAAGACTTTGGGGTGTGTGATTTCTTACACAGTAACCCCGCTCCTTTACTTTTTCCTGTGTCATACCTTGCTCCAGTGAAATTTTTCAGGGAAGCAAATATATAAAACAGATCATCTTGGCACCGCTCTGGTTGAACTGGGAGTTGAAAATGCAGCTCCAGCCCCAAACTGCCCCTGCTGCTCCTGGAAACACCTTAACAAAACCCCAGAGGCTCTTAGGAGCACAGTTCAAAGCCACGATTTACATTGATTCAATCGCAAATATTAGGTACAGTCGCACCAAGCATCCTTAGTTTCCAGAACTTACAATGGCCTTATCATCTGCCATGCATTACCTGCATTTTTGGAAATTATTTAAATTTTCAACCTATGTATATTCTTAAGACGATAAACTCCATTTTCCTCTAAAATATTTCTTTACGTTTATCTTTCTTCAATTTTTCTCTATCATCAGCCTAGTTCAGGCCCACATTACATGAGCCTTTGCCTCAGTTTCTCCCCACTCTCCCAATCCATCCAGCACACTTCCTTTTAAGAGTCTGTCTATTCTCTGTCCGTGGATAAAGAAGATGTGGTACATATATACAATGGAATACTACTCAGCCATTAAAAAGAATGAAATAATGCCATTTGCAGCAACATGGATGGACCTAGAGATTATCAGACTAAGTGAAATAAGTCAGACAGAGAAAGACAAATACCATGTAACATCATTTATATATGGATTCTAAAATACGATGCAAATCAACATATCTACAAAACAAAAACACACTCACAGATATAGAGAAGAGACTTGTGGTTGCCAAGTGGGGCACAGGTGGAGGGTTGGATTGGGAGTTTGGGATTAGCAGAGGCAAACTATTATATACAGGATGGATAAACAATAAGGCCCTACTGGATATCACAGGGAATTATATTCAATATCCTGTGATAAACCATAATGGAAAAGAATATGAAAAAGAATATATAACTGAGTCACTTTGCTGTCCAGCAGAAATCAACACAACATTGTAAATCAACAACACTTCAGTAAAATTTAAAAAAAGAAAAAAGGAGTCTATTCTCTGTCCAGCAGCACAAGTGGCCCTTATGCATCTGAGCAGGTCACTCTTGCTGGAAACCCTCCGATGACTACCCATCACACTTTGAATAAAAATCCAAAGGCCTGGGCTTCCCTGGTGGCACAGTGGTTGAGAGTCCGCCTGCTGATGAGGGGGACACGGGTTCGTGCCCCGGTCCAGGAGGATCCCACGTGCTGTGGAGTGGCTGGGCCCATGAGCCATGGCCGCTGAGCCTGCGCATCCGGAGCCTGTGCTCCGCAGCGGGAGAGGCCACAACAGTGACAGGCCCGCGTACCGCAAAAAAAAAAATCCAAAGGCCTTTCAATGGCCCCTAAGACGCCACATGACTTGGCCTCAGCTCCAACCTCCCGGCCACTGCACCTCCCTGTTCTTCCTCAAACGTGGCAAGGATGCTCCCATCCCAGGGCCCCTTACACTCACGTTTCCCTAAACCTGCACCTCTCACTTTCCTGATGACTGGCTGGCGGCTTGCTGATGTATTTCATCCAGGACCAAGATCAGATCTGGCCTGTTCAAAGGCTGTCCCCGACCACTTTGTGCGAAACAGCCTCTTCTCCTTTATGCCCCTACCCAAAGTATATCATTTCCTGACATTAGATCACATATGGGCCTGTTTCCCCTCACTTAGACTGTAAGCTCTTTGAGGAGAGGATTTTGATTTTGTTCATTACTCCATCCCAACACCTAAAACAGTACATAACACATATCTGTTGCTCAGTAAATAATTCTATAAGGGGATAAATGAACGAATTCCCTCAGAGAGTTTGTAGCACCTAATGATTACTCTTTCCAGCTCAAAACCGTTCAGGCCCCAGCATTACTAAGGCACAGCTCCCCTCTGCAGCCGTATTTCCTGTCTCAGAGTCTCTTGGATGTTGACGCTCACGGCAACGTGCGTGAATCTCAAAGGCATTATGCTGGATGAAAGAAGCCAAACTAGAAAGGTTTGTATTGTATGATTCCATTTATATGACATTCTCAAAAGGACAAAACTGTAGGACAAAGAACAAGATCTGTGGTTCCAGGAATTATGGGTGGAGGTAGGGGTGACTATAAAAGAATAGCGTGAGGGAGCTTGGGGGGTGGCGGTGATTGATGGAATCGTTCTGCACCCTGATCATGGTGGTGGTCACGAATCTATGCATGTGCTGAAATTCATAGAATTGTACTCCAAAGGAAAGAAAGTCAAGTTTAGTATAATTTTAAAAATAAAACAAAAAATAAATAAATATGCAAAAAAAATTTTTGGTCCTGTGGACACTAAGATCTAGACAAATTGAATTTTTGCTGCTCCTATTTTTTTTTTTTTTTTTTTTTTTTTTTTTGCGGTACGCGGGCCTCTCACAGTTGTGGCCTCTCCCGTTGCGGAGCACAGGCTCCAGACGCGCAGGCTCAGCGGCCATGGCTCACGGGCCCAGCCGCTCCGCGGCATGTGGGATCCTCCCGGACCAGGGCACGAACCCGTATCCCCTGCATTGGCAGGCGGACTCTCAACCACTGCGCCACCAGGGAAGCCCAGTTCCTACTTCTTGCTCTGACTTTCCTGCCCTCTCCCACCCGCTCCAGTAACCTCTCTTGTAACCTCTCCTGTTTCTATCCCCTCCTTCCTAAGTCTCTCTCTACCAGACTCTCTACATTGAAAGTTTCCTGCCACACAACTGCCAGATTGATCTTTCTAAAACATGACCTCCTCAGAAACTTTCAATGGCTCCCTTTCACTTATGGCAATGGTTTCCAAGCCTTTCTCCTTTTCTCCAATGAATCTTTGTTCAACTGGAATCTTTTTCAGGAGCCGAGTGTGCAGAACAGACCAATTTGGAGATTTCCCTGGTTCACCTAGTTGACATAGGGTGGGGTGCTAGAGACCCACTGAAGCACCTCCCCATGGCTCCTTGTTACACACCACCCCAAATCCCCAACATTCCTCCACGGAACCCCAAGAGCTACTAGAAGCACAGGATGAGAACCAGTGGCCAATAGAACAAAGTCTAACTTTCTAGAGAGATATTTCTGATCTCTGAGAGATCTTGCTATTTGTCCTAAAGAACTTATGGGACCATGAAAGGGCATGAGACTTGGAAGATTTGGGGGTTCAAGCCCCAATCTAGCCACTTACTATTTGTGTGAAACTTGTTGAACCTCTTATGCCCTTAGATCAAGCTAAGGTAGAAAAAACCTATCTCACAGTGCTCTCATGATGACATGACATAGTACATGAATTCTTTTATAAAGTGATATATATATATATATATATATATATATATATATATATATGAAGTGCTATCATATATAAAATACATGATAGAGGGCTTCCCTGGTGGCGCAGTGGTTGAGAGTCCGCCTGCCAATGCAGGGGACACGGGTTCGTGCCCCGGTCCGGGAAGATCCCACATGCCGCGGAGCAGCTGGGCCCGTGAGCCATGGCCGCTGAGCCTGTGCGTCCGGAGCCTGTGTGTCCGGAGAAGCCACAACAGTGAGAGGCCTGCGTACCAAAAAAAAAGTATGCTAGAGTATTATTATTATGAGAGGCAGTGTAGGTGTGGGCAAAAACTATGAGTTCGGGCCCTTTTACTCTGTTCAAATGCAGGTCCTGTCACTTGCTACCACTGGAGAGTTTCTTATCCTCTCAGAGTCTTTTATCTTGTGTGTAAAATGAAGCAAATATAGCATAACTTCTGGACATGAAAATCTCCAGAAGAAGAAGAGGGATATCTCCTTCCATAAGCCCCCTTTTAAGCGAAAGCACTGGCAAAGGGAGTGGTACCAACATAGGGAAGGATGTTCAAACAGATGGTGCCCCTGCCAGGAAAAAAGAAGGGAAAATGCCTTTTGTACTGTCATTCAACAGTCTCAGCTTCAATTTCTACCTTTGGAGTCCTATTGCTAAGCCAGACTTCTCAATGTAATACAGTATTCCTCCATTCTATAAAGAATTTCTGTCTATAGTGTCAACAGTCTACAATGTGCAGTATTTTCATCAATTCTTTTGATTGAAAATAAATTGTATTCTTTGGTTCTTCTCACTGACATATTTAATTATATCCTCATGATTTGTCTTATAGAAACTAGCCAGTCTTTCAGTGGGTTAAACAGAGATTAATAGAAACAAAAGTTTTCTACGGAGAGAAAAATGACATTAATAAGTAGGGAGAAGGAAGTAGAATTTTCCACAAAGGTAAAATGCCAACGTTTGTGCAAGAGTAAATAGGATTATCCTGTCTTGGTGCATGGCAGAAAACACAACTGGATCATAAAATCATAGAGCTAAAAGCAAATTTATGGCTTATATAAAAAACATTAAGTAACAATAATAGAATGCCTAGCTAAAAATCACATAATTAATTAGTAACATAACTGGGACTGGAATTCAGATTCCTTGTCCACATTACCAACTCTGAACAAGAACCTCCCTCAGTAAAGGAAGGTAGCTGATGGGTCTCCTGTAAGATCATCATTATTAGGGTTTCAGCAGTCCAAATAACATTCCATTTGGGAACTAATGAGAAATGAAACAGAAATGTAGAATTAAGGTATAAGCTTACAGATTAATATAAAATTGTGCTTCATTTAATTTTAAACAACTTATGAGTAATGCTATCAAAGACCAGGCAAGAATTGGAAGAGTTTATTTGAACAGATTTTGGATTTCACCAGGATAGCAAAACAACTTTTATATCATCCCTTCGGTTGAAAAAATAAGCCAGTTCATTCTTGTTAAATCACTTCCATCTGGTCACAAGAATAATTTCCCTTCAAAATAACTACCCACTGGTTTTCAGCTGGTTGGTGGCCTGAAACATGAGAGGCTTTCTTTTCATTACTGGATTTGCTGATGTTCAGCTCTCTACACCAAAGTTCTTAGAGATTTCCTTTCTCAGCGTGGTGTTCAGCCTACTGTAAAATTCCATGAATTCATAAGTGCCCAAATGATACAAAATGTATGATACAGAAAAACAATCCCCATTCCCACCTACTCCCATTCTACATGACTATTTTAAAACATATAATTGACCTTTAGCTTTATTTCTTCTGCTGCTGAGATTTCAACATGTTAATAACTCATAATGTGGCTGATCATCCACATAATCTTATGGCTCAAATTTCCATTGACAGTAAGTATGTTTACTCATTTTTAAAAGGAACTTAAGTAAATGGTTACAAATTATGGGAAAGGCATAGTAACTTCAAATAAAAGCCATAACTTGACTTTTGGAGTCCAAGATATCAGAGTTTAAATTTTGTCTCTGCCATTGACTAGTTCAGTGGCCTTGTGCCCAGTTACTTGAAATCACTGAGACTTGGTGCTCCTGTAGGAATAATGGAATAAAAATATTTGCCTCTGGGAGTTTTATGAAGATACCATGCCACATTATGCGTAAAGCGCTTAATACTGTGCCTGGAATATAGCACTCCATAATGGTATCTATTCTGTTATAATGTATCTATAATGTGCTTTCTATTCACTGATTGCCAATAATTATTATAAAAATTAAGAATATATGTAAAAGAAATTTTTTGAATTTTGCTTCTTGCTTTATACTTTAAATAGCTCTTTCTGATTTCTGATTTTTAAGATCTTTAAAATATTTTAAGAGCTCTAAATAGGAAAACATTCCTAATGATTTTTCATCTCTTTTTATTTTAAAACAAAAACTAACACAAACACACATGCACAAAAAGCCTTGTAATGATAAGATTAAGGGCGACTCATTCTATGTGCACATGTGAAATCTTTTCCTTCTTTTAAGGACCCCTGGAAGAAATCAAGCTAGACAATAGAGGAATGATATTAACTGAAGCTTGAGATGGGAAGAAAAAATACAGTATGATGTATCTCTTCTTCACCTCAAAAACAAAACGATAAAAATAAATCAAATCATGGCTTTCACCAACTGTGAAAAAGAAAGAAAGAAAACTGAAAGAAAAGGAGAAAAATAAGAGCAGGTATTCTTAACTGTTTTTGTGCCATGAACTTCTCCAGGTAAAGCATCTATATTTTTGATGTAATGATGAAACAATAATTCAAGATAGTTGAAGTAACTGTAATATAATATGAAAAGACTTGTGATTTTTGCAGTTGATGCAAGTACAGGAACTGCTAATACTGCTGAGGTTTATGGCCCATATTCAATGTTAAAGGAAATACTACATTTCAATTAGAGATTAATGAAAATAAAGACGAAATTTTTTCTCACCCAAGCTTACAGACCACCTCAATTCTATCTGCTGAACCCCCTGGACCCCAGTTGCAGAATTTTTGCATTGGAGATATACCAAGCCCAATTTGTATCTTCCTAAATGTAAGATAGAATTGGAATATTAGTTCCTTTAAATTTTCTGAATCATGGTAAAAATTAACTTGCTGTGTTACAAGTAGCAAAACAAGGAAACAAGTACAGTTTTGCTTCTTTCCTTCAAGCAAAGTTTAAGTGAAATAACAAGCAATTATTTTTATTTTCTTACAAAGTTTTTTCTTGGGTGACTTTTCTACATTGTTAACAAAATTCTGTTTCTTTTTTCCACTTTTCCTGAATTTTATTGTCAAATTCACCTATTTTGATATACTTCTATGATAAACCACTGTAACATTGGGTCACAAACATTATATGTGTACAGAAAATTTCAGCCAAGAAAGGAATGAGGACACAGTTTGGTTGTCATTGACCTTACTGTGTTTTACTAAATCCTTGCTCCAGCATAATGATTTTAAAGTTGAAACCACAAGAATGTGTGCAGTCAACAATTAATATTATACTCTGCCAGATTTTCTTACTGAAATCGGCATACTAAATAGTACAGAAGAAAAATCCAGCCACTTCACCGCGCTAAGGGATCTCCCCCTTGTGCCTAAACTTTGTATTGAACTCAAGCAGGATTGAAAGTCATCAGCATGACATATATTATGAATTATTTTTTTCTTTTTGGCTGCGCAACAAGTGGGATCTTAGTTCCCCGACCAGGGATGGAACCCGCGCCCCCTGCAGTGGCAGTGCAGCGTCTTAACCACTGGACCGCCAGGGAAGTCCCTGAATTTTTTTTTTTTTTAAGTAAGGCAAAAAGTGACTTTCCTTCTCATCTAAAGCAATTACTCAAGTTGAGAGTTTGGGGCTAAAAGCCTAATACAAGCACTATTCTAGGAGGACTAGAATAATTGGGTGGCTTCAAATAATTCTCCGTTACTAAAGACTTGCAAAGCTTAATGGGTACTAGTTGCCTGAAGATGTTCATATCAGCTTCTTTTATAATAGCAAAGATTCTGAACAATCTACATGGCAAAACAAAATATGATCTAGCTATATGATGAAATGTTCGCAGCCATGAAAAGTCACATTTTTGAAGATTTAACAAATGGGAAACTGAGCACAATGTAATACTGAAGGGATAAAGCAGTATTCAAAGATGCATACATTTATGGAAAACTCCCAATTATATAACATGTATTTCTTTATTCATTTAACAAGCACCAACCGGTCTAATTGATCAGACTTTCAAGTAGACCCATTTCAGACTTCAATTTAAATAGCATCACATCAGGGGGTTAAGAAAATTATTTCAAGTGCTAGAATGTGTCACCTACCAATCAGTCATTCATCCAACACCTACTCTGTGCTCTACCTTGTGTGGGGAGCAAACACAAAGAAGTCAGTGGCTGCCCCCAAGAAATGTACAACTTATGGGAATCAAGATTTTAAAGTGTCTTCCCTAAGAACTGGTTTTCCTTTCTCCAAAATTCTGGAAGGTCTGAGAGCGAGGTGGATGTTAAATAAACTGAAAGGGGGAAACGTGACCCACCAAAGAAAAGCAGGAAGGTAGGAGGACCAGGTGAACGGTGGCCTCTGATTGGATGGCTCAGAGTACACTAACTCCACACCCAACAGTATCTGTACTTTACAAATGAAGGGAAAAGATCAGGGTTCATGGAATACTCAGGTGGCCGCTAGGGGGTGCCAGAACGCTGATATCTTTCAGCGTGACGCCCGTTTCCCTAGGGGAATCTGGGTTTGCGATTGAATGTAGTTCAAGTTGACCAGAAATAACTTCTTCTTTTCCAGTAAAATTGTGAGAATGTGACTTAGGTCACGGAGTTAACAGGAGACCAGGCATTAGCAATCAAGTATTTATGAGTCCCAGATCATTATTAAGTCCCAGGTCATACTGTCATCCAAGGGGAAAAAAAATCTTCCATCCCTCCAGCCGGAACTAATTACAGCGAACTAGACAAAAATTACAAAAGTAAAGTGACAATAACAAAACCAATTAACCAAACTAAAACTTCAGAAGCTGGAAAACCACTTCAGAATTTTTTTTTAATTTAAATAGTACAAACCTGGTTTTTGTTTTTTGTCTTAAAAATGTAAAAAATATGTCTAGGCATGGAGAAAGAAATACATCCAAATCTTAACAGGAGTATTGGAGGTAGTGGAATAACATCCTTATTATTTTTCTCATTTTTCCCTCTGCTTTATTCATTTTCTGTAATGTCAGGATATCATTTATCGCATACCATAAATGTCAGACACTGCATTAGCACTTTATCATGGTAGTAAGACACGCATGTGTAGAAGTGTTCAGAGCCTCCTAGACTCCCCACACCCAGTCCAGGGAAACAGGAGAGTAGAGGGGGGAAAGTTTTGTGGAGTTAGAGGCTCCAGAACAAGGCTCAGCGAGGGCTTGGGCGGAGGGAGCTGTTAGGAAAATGGGTGGGAGAGGAAATTTTAATAATTCTAACTCTGAACTGTTTTTTCAATTCACCCTAGGGTTTTCTTAAAATCTAAGAAAATGGTTTGAATTACGTTGGTATTGCCTCTTGCAGTGGGAATTTCTTTTATAGAAACATGACCTTGAGGTTGAACAACATGGGTTCTGGCTATTAAAAAGTTCAAAAGCATTACTGCATTTTATCAAACACCAAAATGCCACCTTGAATTACAGAAAAAAGCTGGGTCATCTCAAGAAATCTTGTTCATTTGCTGTTTAATCAAAAAGTAACATAGGGGGCTTCCCTGGTGGCGCAGTGGTTGAGAGTCCGCCTGCCGATGCAGGGGACACGGGTTCGTGCCCCGGTCCGGGAAGGTCCCGCATGCCGCGGAGGCTGGGCCCGTGGGCCATGGCCGCTGGGCCTGCGCGTCCAGAGCCTGCGCTCCGCAACGGGAGAGGCCACAACAGTGAGAGGCCCGCGTAACGCAAAAAAAAAAAAAAAAAAAGTAACATAAATCAATGGAGTATAAACCGCCATCCTCCACCTAATTATTTACCTGCCCTCATCCACATTTTCATCATAATATACCTAAGATACTGGATCTATGTCTTGCTAAAAAAGGGTTGCATGAAATTTATAGGCTGCTTTACCCAGGAGTTACTTCATACTTAAGCAAGTATGGTATTGTTAGCAGTTGAAACAATTGAAGATGCTATTTTAGGAAAGTTTCCCAAGATCCCTCAGCTCTTCAGTGGAAACTTCACCCCCAGCTGACTCCAGAGCCCCAGCTTCCCTCATCGTGCTCCTCAGTACCTACACCAAACATAATATATAGGCCAAATCTGCTGGGGTAGAAACAGGTGGAGAAGCAGGAGAAGGTGACAGGCAGAGCCCTGTCCATTGGGTGCCTCCAGCCCTCATTTCAGAGGCCCTTAGGTGATGTTAAGAAGCAGTTCAAAAACCAGTGTTTTGCAACAAAAGAGAAACAAAAAACATAAAGAAGACTTCGTGAAAATGTAAAACTTTTGTGCTGCAAACAAAAAGACACCCCATAGAATGGGAGAAAATATTTGCAAATTATATATCTGATGAGACTTGTATGCAAAAGATATAAGAACTCTTACAATAAAAAATAAGTAAACATAAACTCTTGGGACTTCCCTGGCAGTCCAGTGGTTAAGACTCTGCGCTTCCAACACAGGGGGCAAGGGTTTGATCCCTGGTCGGAGAACTAAGATCCCACATGACGTGAGGCAACATGGCCAAAAATAAAAATAACATAATTTTAAAAATTAAAACTCTTACAATAAAAGATAATCTAATTTTTAAATGGAGAAAAGAATTGAAGACACTTCTCTGAAAATATACAAATGACCGATAAACACATGAAAACATGTTCAACATCAGGGAAATACAAATTGAAACCACAATGAGATACTGCTTCTCACCCAGCAGCATGGCTATAATGAAAAACACAGACAATAACAAGTGCTGACAAGGATGTAGAATTGGAGCCCTCATGCGGAATGTAAAACACTGCAAACACTTTGGGAGTCTGGCAGTTGCTCAAAATGTTAAACATAACTGCCACAGGATCTAGCACTTTTACACCTGGGTACATACCCAAGAGAACTGAAAACACACATACATACAACCACGTGTACATGAATGTCCATAGCAGCATTATTCATAATAGTCAAAAAGTGGAAACATACCAAGTGTCCATTCACTCATGAATGGATAAATATGGTAGACCCATATATGGTATATCCATACAATGGAATATTATTCAGGCGAAAAAAAGGAATGAAGTACTGATACATCTTACAACTGATGAATCTTAAAAAGAAGCCAGTCACAAAAGACTACATATTTTATATTCTATTTATATATGAAATGTCCAGAACAGCTAAATCCATAGACGGAAAACAGATTACTAGTTGCCAAGTGCTGAGGAGAGGGGGCTGGGGAGTGACTGCCAATGGGTGCAGGGTTTCTTTTAGAGAGAGTAAAACTTTCTGAAATTAGACTGTGGTCATGGGGGCACAACTCTGTGAACATACTGTACTAAAATACTGTACACTTTACATGGATGAATTGTGCGTGAATTTTATCTCAAGAATGCTGGTTAAGGGCTTCCCTTGTGGTGCAGTGGTTGAGAATCCACCTGACAATGCAGGAGACGTGGGTTCAAGCCCTGGTCCGGGAAGATCCCACATCCCATGGAGCAACTAAACCCGCGAGCCACAACTACTGAGCCCGTGAGCCACAACTACTGAGCCTGCATGCCTAGAGCCCATGCTCCACAACGAGAAGCCACCACAATGAGAAGCCCGCGCACCGCAAGGAAGAGTAGCCTCTGCTCGCCGCAACTAGAGAAAGCCCACGTGCAGCAACGAAGACCCAAAAGCAGCCAAAAATAAATAAATAAATAGATAAAAAATAAAAATTATAAAAAAAATCAACTGGTGAAACTCCAAGAGGCCCCTCTCTCCTGCTAAATAAGCATTTTTTTAAAATGCCGTCTTGACTTCCTCTTCCATGGTGCCATCTTCTTGCTTGCTCTAGTTTGCTTCCTTGCTCTCTTTCTTGTAGGAGAGGGTGAACTACTTCCTCATAATCTCATGTTCTTAATAAAACATGAACACAGAAAAAAATCCCATACTTTGGAAAAAAGTAATGTATTATACCATAGCTCCTGCTGTGGCTGTGAAATCAATACAAATATACAATTGTGTTCTAATTTATGGCAAGTGTCTACAAGTAATTCTCATGTGCTCAGTATTTTAGTAACAATGTTTAAAACAGGAACACATGTAGATAAGGAAATGAGTAAATTCAAAATGTGCAGCTTTATATAAACATTTTACCAAAACAATTTTAAGCACTTAGCAAGGGCACAGACTATCACTTCATTTAAGTGACATAATTTAACAACTGCTTGGACAACATCTGTAATATACATTATGAGTTTCTTCATCATAAAGACTTCATTTTTAATCTTCCCTTCTTGACCTTCCCCCACTGGAAGATAAAACCAGTGAGATTTTCAGTACAATTTACAATTCATTTTATTATTCTGGTGCAAGAAAACGTTCCCAGGTTTATTTCCAATTTCAGTTTCAAAACAAACTGACCTGAAACTTAGTCTTTAATAGCTGTGATCACCAATAAATGTGTAAGATTATAAAAGGTGAATTAACTCATTGGTAGTACAAAGTCAATGCAGAAGAATCTTCCCTACCTAAAGCATTTTTTTAAAACTGTAGAGCAATCCCATTCATTTAAAACACTTACGTGTTAAAATAATATACTTCAGCTGATTATGGACATCACAAATAGAATGTAAAAGATATTACATTTCTTCAAGTACTATTTGTTTCATTCTGTTCAATTTTGTGTTTCTTACCATCCATTCTACAGGTCAATCAAAATACAAATGCGTGCAAATAATACAGGTTATTGAAATGAAATAAAAGTCAAAGAGAACAAAACTAAGAATTAACTTACGAGGTAAGTTTTACTTTCGTGTGTTCAGATATCACAGTTGTTAAGAAATGCCTCTCTTTACAAAGCATATTTAACATGTACATATATTATATCTTCACTGAGCCCTTATCTCTAGAGCCCAAAATCAAGTTGAGTAAAATTCCATGCCTCCTAGAACATTAAATACCATGCAGCATAGTATTTTTTAAAATGTTAACTTTTAAAGCAGAATTCACTTATATTTCTGTCCAATTAAAAATAAGTTCATTAGAACCACTTGAAATGATGCATTTAACTTGAAATAAGTTACTAAAATTCCAACATAAATGTAACTATCTGTAACCAGTGTAATCCACCTATCCCCAAAACAATGTAGTGGGGCAAAATGTTCAAAGGAGAAAGCCATCAGAGTGTGTGTAAAAGAGCACTGAGAAGCCAAGCTTCCCAGAGCTTTTCTGGGGATGAAAAGTGACTGTCAGATCTTTCTACCCAACTGAGAGTTCCTACACCAAGTCAAAGTGGACCATCAAACTGAAATATTCCATATTTCCCAATGGTCAACCAGTTGGGCACAGAAGCTGTGAGTTGTTCACCTTGCCCAGGCTGCAGACCAACCTGAACTTCAGCTTTTAATGTTCTTATACTGCAGACAGGTGCAGGGTGGAAGCCATTCAAAGCCTCATGAAATGGAGTGGTAAATTCCCATCTTCTGTCCCCCGTCAACTTCCTGTAATTCAAATCACCCTTAAATAAAATTAAATGTGCCTTTTGTAGTGTAGCATATAAGTCAGGAGCGACTTGAGGCATTGCACTGAATTCATGAGGTAGAGTCCAAAACACGTGATCGAGGTAAACCCATCTGCCCATTTTAATATGGTTTTCCCAGTCAACCCCACATTTGGACACCCACTTATGATTAGAATGTTTTAGTTGTGCGATTATCCAGTTAAAATCATGTAGAGTAGTATCAGAAACAAACCACGGAATCGTTTTCCCATAAAAATGGATCTCAGTAGCCAGTTTAGAGGACAACAGTAAGTCAGCTAATACTAAATCTGTAACAAGTTCAAACCCAGAATTATCCAGAACAATATCCACTCGAGTAATAGATGCTTTTTCTCTTTTTTTTTTGCAGTTGCTAAGCAATGACCAAAGATGTTCCATGTCATTCACTAAAATGAAAGGTGTTAGGTCTTCCAAAGAATTTATTAAATTGGTCTTCTGAGAAATAGTTTTCCCACCTGATAGAGACAGATCACACTTATTTCCCCACAGTGAAATCTGAAAAAGAAAAAGCACAAAACATTTACCTTTCTTTTGAATAACCAACAAAAACTCTATTACGTAGGATGTAATGGGAGGTAGGGTTGCTAAAAGTATTCATAAAATTCTTAATATAAAATGTCCACCCAATCTACATTTTCTCTAAGTATACTGTATAAAAAAGGTAAAGCAGTTATAAAGCAGAAACTAATAATAAATAAATAAATAAATAAATAAATAAATAAATAAAAGGTAAAGCAATGAAACTTTAGCCAGTATGCAATGAACTTAAGAAAAAAAACAGTTTGAATGATTTTAGCACTCACATCGTTTAATCAGAGTGAAAGTTTTTGCATCTTGCAGATATTATTAGAACATGATCAGATGCTGTAAAATGAGGCTACAAAGTTTACTTTATAATCCAGAGTCAAGAGAAAATAAAAATTCCCCCATCCTTAGGACCTGGCAACTTTTCTTGCATTTAGTTCTCTCACTTGTAAAATAAAGAAATTGAACACGGTGATAACTAAAGATTCTTCCAACTCTAATAATCTATTATTCCACTTTGAAATACTCAAGTTTATTTTGTAGGAAATGGTATGTAGCCCCATTTTTTTAAGCTCTAACTAAAATTACATGTTTAGAACTGTAGGCTCTAGAATCAGACAGACCTGGGTTCAAATCCTAGCATCTCCAATAAACAACCACTGCTAAATTAAGCTCTAAGGCTCAAATTCTACAACTGAAAAATGAGATAATAATAGCACTTAGCTCGTAGAGTTATTCTGAGTATTTGACATAATGCATGTAAGTAAGGTACCCAAAAGCTGGCATACAGAAGTATTCAATAAATATTAGCCCAAACAGGCTCTAGTATTCTGTGATTCAAAATAAGAGGAAAGCGCATGTTCCAACCAAGAATATTATTTTAAAAAGAAAGCGTCCAAATTTGATGAAGAAGCACACAACGGCATACATGACGGCACTCTCCAGCTGAGGTCAGGGTCTCTGTTGGCCTACGGCACATTTCCTTCAGATCATCTTCCGGTTTGTAATTCTGTATTTATTTGTGCCATTATTTGTTTATATTCCTTCAGGATTACAAGTTCAATGACAACAAGGACTAGTCTGTTTTCCTCACCACCACATGCCCGGCATCTAGAACAGTGTTTGATGAAGTTGACACTGAAATATTCGTGTGAACAGCGGTGGAGTGCTGTGGCTTTTAAAAACATCAATAATTCCCTGGAAACTAAGACACCTTCAGGCTTCCTGTAGGAAGGTAACCTGCTGGTCATTGTGAGCACTAATGGGGACAACTTTGGCTTCCTTTACGTGGGAGAAGAGTGGCAGTTTGGGGTAGCTGGCTGAACTAGATGACAGAAGACAGATCAGTACGCTTTCTGCTTCACAATTTATTCTACTTACGGGACAAAGAACATATTCAAAGAAGATTACTTCCCAAAAGAATGGGCTGGCTAGGGGCAGCGAGTGACATGCTGATTTTTTTTTTTCTTTTCTTTTCTAATTCTAAGCTAAGTATAATAGTGAGAGGGGGAAATAATACTCCGGTTTATTAGTTAACAGAACCATGACCACTTTTCTTCCAAACTCAAAATATGCCTTTCCTGCTTCACCATTCAGCTTACTCTGCTCGCCCTCAAAGTTTCATCAGGGCTTCATCACATCCCACAACTATCAGCACATTCCGTAGCCTCTACTTTCAAGGTATATCCAGAATCTGGTGACATTTACCATCTCTGATGCTACCAACTTGGTCCAGTCTGCCCTCACCTGAGTCACTGTCGTAACAAATCTCCCCACTTCCACCCTTGTGCCTTCGGTCTGCCCTCGGAAGTAATCCTTGAAATAAGTCATTTAATGTTACTCCTCTGGGCTTCCCTGGTGGTGCAGTGGTTGAGAATCCATCCACCTGCCAATGCAGGGGACACGGGTTCGAGCCCTGGTCTGGGAAGATCCCACATGCTGCGCAGCAATTAAGCCCGTGCGCCACAACTACTGAGCCTGCGCTCTAGAGCCCGCGAGCCACAACTACTGAAGCCCGTGTGCCACAACTACCGAGCCTGCACTCTCCAGCCCGCGTGCTGCAACTACTGAAGCCCGCGCACCTAGAGCCTGTGCTCCGCAACAAGACAAGCCACCGTGGTGAGAAGCCCGCGCACCGCAACGAAGAGTAGCCCCCGCTCGCTGCAACTAGAGAAAGCCCGATCACAGCGAGTAAGACCCAACGCAGCCAAAAGTAAAGAAATAAAATAAATAAATTTTTTTTTTTAAAGTTACTCTTCTGAGCAAAACCCTCTAACAGCTTCCCGCTTCATTGTGAGTAAAAACCAAAGTCCTCGCCTTTGCTCCGGAGGTAGCCTGGCTTCTGTGCAGCCGTGGCCCGCAGGCCCTCTCACCTCTGCGCCCGATTCCCTGAGGCCTCCCCGGCAGGGTCTCCCACACACCTGGCAGGCTCCCCGCTCAGGGCTCCGCAGGAAGCTCCACCCAGACGTGAGGCGATCCCCTCCTTCACCTGCCTCGGGGCCCGCCCCCCTCCTTAGCAGGCCCTTCCCTGGGGGCCAGGCTTAAAACTGCAGCTCCGCACCCCTCCCCCACCACTCCAGGTCCCCCTTCCCCGCTTTATTTCTCTTCCGAGCACTTTCAAACATCTCTTGCTGGAAATGTTTCGAACGTCTTCCAGGAAGTAAGGGCTGGGGAAACTGCTGTGTAAAACCACATACTTTCAAATAGTTCTGATTATAATGACATATTTCAAATTTTAGGATGTTTTGAATGAGAATTCAAAACTAAACTTAAGACAAGATAGATGAAGTGTAATAAAACCATATGAAATAGGCCATGGGCCACCCGACTGTTTCCACCTGCTGATGACAACTGCACAACAGCTGAGCTGCACTCTGCGCCCAACACTTACAGGAACGAAGCTAGTTTAATTCTCAGGTCAAAGTATGAGGCACATAGCACCACCCTCACTTAACCGATGAGGAAACTGAAGCTCAGAAACACCAAGTACCTTGCTTCAGGTCCAAACACAAGTAAGTGACACGGCCAACATTCAAAGCCAAGTCAGGCAGGGCCGATCAGATGACTGTGAACTTCAGTATCAAGAATGACAGAGCTATGAAGCCAGATGACTCCTGTGCCACTAAAACCTCCAGTGGGAGTCGAAGAAACTTCAAAACCCCTTTTCAGAGATTAAGTGGATTTTCATCTCTCGAATAGATAATTATTAGAATGATAAAAAATGATCACTGATAACTTAAATGACAATATATAAACATGCTTTGCTGTTAAACGTGTACCAGTTTATTTTCAACTATTTAAATAAACAAACTCAGGAGATTAATTATTACATTTACCTGAAGAACTTTAAAAAACTCATTTTTCAGCTGATTTTCATCTAGGTCTTCAATAGTTTTCACCAACTTTTGCAGGTGAGTACATAAAGCAATGATAGATTCCTGAGACTCAAAGAAATTTTGGTCTTTTAATTCTTTAAATATGTCAAAGTCATCGATTGGTGGACTAAAGAAGGAAAAAAGCATAAGGGAAACATTTATATAACTGTACCTTTTTTTTTTTAACATTTGGGTAATTGCAGTTTATTAAAGGAAAGACAATAGTAGCATCCCATCTAAAAAATTACTGGTAATTTTTACTAGGTATAACATACATCAAGTTACACAAAAATAATAATCAAATTACACAAATCAAATTATGCAAAAATAAATCCTCACACTCATTTTAACTAATTGTCAAATGTTCCTTAATCAAATATTTTACTGGAAGCATTAAATAATTATAGGGACTGTATCTATAATTACTTACCCAGTGGGTTTTCAGGGCAAAAGGAGAAAAAGAAACAAAATTTCAAGACAATTGCTTTAGTTCAACATTCTTTTGGGTGCTCAGGGTGGCCAGGTTCCAAGTAACAAACATATACACAGAATAGTTGAATACAATGTAGTGATTACTAATAGAGCAAAATACAGATTATGGGAACCCAATGACTAGTTGAGATAGATCAGGCAATATTAATGTAAATTTTATTATAATGACAAATTTTGATCATTTATGTGTAGATTTTTAATTTTTTAGCAACTTTTACTCCCAAGTTGACTTTGACCAATGGTGATGTATGTGCCATGGCTACATCTTCACGTCGTCCAATGAGAGATCAAATAATATTAATACTGGCCTAAGAAAAACATAACTCAGAAGACAGAAATACTAACATAAAAGACTTTACAGAATCAAATGTCAACGATATTCACATCATCTGTTCTTCAAAATTAGCTACTTTTTCCATGGGTCTTCTACCTTAGGGTAAAAAGGCAATATGGCTGATGCAATGGGATTGATTAAAATCAAAACCAAAAACATACCAGAATTTACACATCCAAATGATGGCTGCCTCCCTTCTCAGTCAGTCACCTTGGGAAGCTACACCCTTAGTCCAAGAATGTTGCCATTGCTCAAAGCACTTTTGGAATTCCTCTCTGGGGATTTTCTTCAGAACCTGTGGCACATTATCAAACGTCCTATCAGTGACAGTATACCTTCATCCTTTGGAGTTTAATTTGTTTTTGGAAACAGCCAAAAGTCACTCAGAGCAATTTCAGTAGAATGAGGCATGTAAATCAAATGGAATAAAATATTTTTGATCAAAAATGAGGAGTGACTAAAAAATAATGAGACTAATCTTTTTTTGAGGTTTGTAAACTGGCTCTGAAAGAAGTTCCAAAGAATTAAAAGACGTTTTTAGCAATGGCAGCATTGCTGAAGTGAATCAGTCTCTCGAGGTGACTTAAGAGGACCAAAATTATTTGGGTGCATGGGTTCAACTACAGGGGTCAGCAGACTGCAGCTTGCAGACCCCCTCTGGCCCACCACCTGTTCTCTATGATCTGCAAGCTCAGAACGGTTTGCACATTCTTGAAGAGTTGAAAACAATTAAAAAAGAAGATTTTGTGACACATGAAATTCAACTTTCAGGGTCTATAACTGATGTTCTATTGGAACACAGCCATGCCCATTTACATACCGCCTATGGCTGCTTTGGCACCGCTAAAGCTGAGTAGCTGCAACAAAGACCATGTGTCTTCCAAAGCCTAAAAGACTGACTATCTGGCCCTTCACAGAAAAAGTTTCTGGACCCTTGTTCTAGTGCTTTATTAACAAATCCTTCATTAATTTAAAGTCACACCTCATGTTAAGAATGAGACTTGGTTCTTATATTTAAGAGAGCAAACTCACATAGCTATAAATGATTTCAGATTTTAAAACGTTTGTTATTTTAGAATCTACTATAGCTGTATATGTGTACACAACGACCCAGGGGTTCTCTCCTAGGTATATACGCAACAGAAACACACACGTATGTTCACCAAGAATATGTGTTCGAGTATTTGTAGCAGCACTCTTCATAATAACCCCAAACTGGAAACTACTCAAATATCCATCAACAATAGAACAGGTCAACAGATTGTCATGTATTCATATCATGCAATACTATACCGCAATGAAAACTAATGGTTTACAATTATATGCAAAAGTATGGATAAGTCTCACCAATGTAATGCTAAGTAAAAGAAACCAGACACCGAACTACTTCCATAAAATTTCATTTAAATGAAGTTTAAAAACAGGCAAAACTAATGCAGGTCAGGATAGTGGTTACCCTTAAGGGGCAGTGATGGTGGTGACTAGAAGTGGATCCAAAGGGGCCTAAATTCTGCCTCTTGATCCAGCCTCTGGGGACACAGCATGTTCTGGTAAAGACTGCTGAACACTTAAGACATGTGCACTGTTCTTCATGTATATCACACTTTAATAAAAGCTTAAAAATGTCTGCCATTTTCTCTGTACTTTCATCTTTCAATATCCGAAGTATATTTACTTAATACATTTAAATTTTATATATGGCTAAAACTTTGAATCTTAATTTAGATTTGCAGATTATTCAACCATTTAACTCTAAAAAAAACCCAAAATATACATCTTGACAAAGAAAATTAGAAGTATGTTTCAGTGTAAGGGGCAAAATCAACAGAAACATATCTTAAAGCTAATGTGTGCTTTGGGATCCTGCAAAAGTTAGGAAGACCATTCTTTGGTCACTCTGGAGGGGTCACTGACACAGGATAGGAATTCTTCCTATAAGAGCCCTAACAAATTGGACACTTAAAAACTACTTCAGGGGTAGTGATAAATTAGGAGTATGGGATTAACAGATACAAACTACTGTACATAAAATAGATAAGCAACAAGGATTTACTACATAGCACAAAGAACTATATTCAATATCTTGTAATAACCTATAATGGAAAATAATCTAAAATATATATACACACACATATATATTTATCTGAATCACTTTGCTGTACACCTGAAACTAACACAATATTGTAAATCACTGTACTTCAATTAAAACAAACAAACTACTTCAGTGCTAGTTCCGCTGTAGGACAGCCTTTCTTTGCACTGACCTGACACCTGAGTATGGTACAGTATCAGACAATCCTCGGACCTTCAAATATCTGCCACAGAGATCACCTTAGGAGAGTTCCACATGCATGGCTGACTAATACTCCCATTCCTGGAACTTAAAGCTGAATTTTGCCTCTACCCTTTTTATCAAGCTATTCTTGGCCCAATGGGTGGAGCAGCACAGGCTGGGCAGAGTCTCCCTGGGGCCTGGAAAGAAAAACTGATATGCAGGCCCCACCACAGACAAATTAAATCGTCAGGATTTAATGTAACAATTTCCAAATCTATATGTTTAAAAACAAAACAAAAAACTTCTCCCCAACTGGGTGACAAATGTGCAGCCAGGTTTGTAAGCTCCTGCTTTAGAGTTTTCATTCTCTGAACCTGATCCGCCTCTAAAATCAAACTCAGAAACAGCATTCCTTTTACCTTTCTAACTTCCGAACTCCACTAAGTCTGTTCAGGGTGCCACTCAGCGTTTCAGCACTTCAGCAGCTTTGTCTAATACCATGGATATTTTCCAAAGTTATGAAACCATCACCCAGAATGTCAGACTAACCTTAGTCCTGGAAAGATACCCAAATGTACTACTTGTTTGAGGAAGGCTCTAATCCAATTTACACAGACCTGGCTCTACCATTTACTAACCATGCAGCCCTGGGCAAGTTACTCATCTCTTTGAGCCTCAGTTTCCTCCACTGTAAAATGGAAATCATAATACCTATACTTCACTGGGCTGCAAAGTAACTAGAATGGAGCTGGTGTTCAATATATGACAGCACCTAGTGTTTGCTTGGATCTGTGAGCCAGAAAATGTGCTATCTTTTTAACATTATATTCTGCTTTTAGAGCACAAGACCTAAAACATAGTTATTCAGCAAATACAAAAACTTCTGACTTTAAAATAATTTATAAAGATGATAAAATAATTTATAAAGATGAAGACAGAAAAAAAATAGTGAATAGACTCAAATTTACGCATGTTCCCCAAAGTCATCTTTTTTGTTGCTGTCATTGTTTGCGGTACGCGGGCCTCTCACTGTTGTGGCCTCTCCCGTTGCAGAGCACAGACTCCGGACACGCAGGCTCAGCGGCCACGGCTCACGGGCCCAGCCGCTCTGTGGCATGTGGGATCTTCCCGGACCGGGGCACCAACCCGTGTCCCCTGCATCGGCAGGCGGACTCTCAACCACTGCGCCACCAGGGAAGCCTCAAAGTCATCTTTTTATTTTAATAGTAGTGCTGGTTTAATCAATTGTTTTCAATTATTCTATGCTATGTTTAGAAACAGATACCAAAGGATTCCTCTTATTCAGCAAACCTGTATTTCTGTAACCTGTGAGCTAAAAGAATGATCCATATTACACTTTCTTCTGCTCTACAGGTCAGTTCTCTGTCAGAATTTTCCTAGGAAAAATTAAATTAGTATAAACAAACCTATAAAAAATTATGTGGAGGACTTCCCTGGTGGTCCAGTGGTAAAGAATTTGCCTTCCAATGCAGGGGATGCAGGTTCGATCCCTGGTCAGGGAACTAAGATCCCACATGCCGTGGGGCAACTAAGCCCGTGTGCCCCAACTACTAATCTCACCCACTCTGGAGCCCGTGCGCCACAACTAGAGAAGAGAAAACACGCACGCCACAACTAGAGAGAAGTCCACGCACCACAACGAAGATCCTGTGTGCCGCAACTAAGACCCGACGTGGACAAAAAAAACAAACAAATTAATTAATTTAAGAAAATTATTTTTTTCTAATCTAGCTGTTAAAAAAAGAGCTAAAAATTAAGATGGTGCGTAAAACAATGTAGTGACTCACCAAATAATTCTGACATATTATCTATTTTTATAAACAAAACATGCTTACTTTGTCCTGTCTTGATCTTTTATATAATTATTTCAAATTAACGTTTTTTGCTCAATAAGTACATTTTGTTTTACTCTACAAATAAGTAAGTTTTTATAAGGATTTTTATATCTGAATATCCTATTCAGATATTCAACCTTAGGTCTATTCTGGGCAAGTGGATTATAATTGCCAAGAATGTATTATAGCAATAACATTCGCAGAAATTTCCAGTAGTGCCATTAATATCTGTTGAACTGAATACAGGCTTCTACTGGTTTTTATTTTAAAACTTACTATTTTATAATTTCTAAAAAAGCACAAATTATCTAAAACATTTGTTACTTGATGGCTATATACTTACCTTTGGATAATTGCTTCATGAATTCTACGATACATGTAGCATTCTACAAACAACCACGGTGAGAGAAACCACCTTGGTTTTCCATTACTTTCATTTAAAAGGCTCTGTTGATATTCTAGGTACTGATTCCATAGGTCAGTATCAACAAAATTCTCAACCAAAGGAACAATTGGTTTATCTGTTTGCAATTCATTCCGTAATTTAGAAAGAAGAGAAATTGCTTTCTTTTCAGCTTCCAGGCCTTTCTGCAGAAATACAGGGGGAAGAAAACACACACACACACACACACACACACATATATGAATAGTTTACATGTAATTAATTTATATATAAGTATTTCATCTACAAATATAAGTGTATATGTACACACATATATACATAATTCCTCTAGGGCAGCAAATTTTTATGTATCTAAATTTAAGAAGGAAAAAACTAATACATTTCAAAACTACATTTTATGTCTTTCAAAAACTATTATAGGGCTTCCCTGGGGGCACAGTGGTTGAGAATCTGCCTGCCAATGCAGGGGACACGGGTTCGAGCCCCGGTCTGGGAAGATCCCACATGCCGCGGAGCAACTAGGCCCATGAGCCACAACTACTGAGCCTGCGCGTCTGGAGCCTGTGCTCCGCAACAAGAGAGGCCGCAATAGTGAGAGGCCCGCGCACCGTGATGAAGAGTGGCCCCCGCTTGCCACAACTGGAGAAAGCCCTCGCACAGAAACGAAGACCCAACACAGCCATAAATAAATAAATAAATAAATAAATAAATAAATAAATAAATAACTATTATAAACATTTAAATTTAGAATTCTTAAGTTGAAAAAATCAAAGAACAACACAGATCTCATATCAACATTATGTTGCCTTATCTAGCCTGCCTTTTTTTTTTAAGTTTCACCATATGAACTTATCTCCAGGTGGAATGACCATTACCACAGAGGGAAAACTGTTTATTGTGTTTCTATTAGAGTTAACCAAAAAAGAATTAATGTTAAAACACAATTCTTACCTCTCCATGTTTCTCGAAAAATTCACTTTTATGTCGATGCAATGTATCAATAGCCTTAGTTAAGATCTGTGGTAATCTGTCTTTAACTGTAAGATATGCAAATGACCTAGAAAAGAGTCATATACACAGTATATTACTTAGTAGCATTAACACTAGAAGGCTGGTCATCTTTCAGTTTCTGGAACACCTCATTTAAATTCAAATTCCTTCTCATACAAGCCCTGTAAAGTAAACCAGCATTGCCCAACTCCTACAGTAACACAGGAAAATCTGAAAACCTCTCTGGTATATCGTAAAAGCTAAGCACTCTTTGTGCCTCAAATTCCAGGCTCTACCCGGGAGTCCACTTAATCTTTCTTATCTTTCTCATTGTATTCCTTTTATTTTCCTTAATCAGAAACTAGTTTAACAATGTGATAGGACAGAAGAAGAGTTATCCTAAAAATCAAACAGGCTTTCCTCCTAGGTCTACTACTTACTAAGCGACTTCTACCTAGAAAGATGAATGAGGCAATGGATGTAAAACTGCCTGAAAGACTTTACTGGGCTAGAAAAATATAATGAAAGATATTTATGAACCTGCTTCTCTTTGTCTATACTCTTAGCCAGCTTAATTCTTTTCTAAGGTTTTTCTTGCTGCCTTCTTTACCTGCCTAATAACTCCTTCCATCCTCTCAGCCCCTAAACAAAATTAAGGCATATTACCATCTTGCTCTCCCAACCAGAAAATTAGAGGTTTTCAAAAAGTGTCAAAGAACAAAGAAAGCTGAAGAGGAACAAAACTTGAGTATACCTGAATCAAAAATTAAAGATATTCTTGACTTTAGACATGCAAAAATCAAGGGTTACAGATTATCACTGTATGTTTTGTTTAAGGACATACATGACTCGGTTAGAAAAAAGACTTTAGTACTGTGCAGTTTTTAGACAGAAAGCACAAAACTTAACTGATCAGTTCATGTATATCTTCAGATCACCAGAGACAAAGTAAAAATGAAGAAAGTTGGAACACTTCTGCCCAAATCTCTTATTCTAACTTTAATGTGGGATCATCACACTTCTAAAAACTCAAAGACCTTATTGCAATTTTTAAAAATAGGGTTATATACCCTGAGTATTTTTTCAGGAGGCTTCCTCAAATGTTAACCATAAAACAAAAAAATAGCAAAAAAATAGGAAAAGTGCTTTCTGATTCTGTGGTGTTTTACAGTGAGTAGGTTTTAATATGCATAGTAACTGCTCTGATCAGAACTTAACTTTTAACAATTACTACTAATTCCTTGGGAGAAGAGAAAGAATATTAAATCAATTGACACTTGAATTTTCCAAGGCAGCAGATACGAAAAGTGACAGTCCTTTGAGATTTTACTTAACTGGAAAATTATTCTGTTTTTCCAGCTACTAAATTTCCTCAGAGGCTTCCATCTCTAAGGGTAAGGTCTCAGGTCTAGGACTTGGGTGAGAGCAGAGATGCCTAGGACTCAAAATTTAAGGACGCAGACACTCCCTATATTTGCCTGAAGGTGAGTACATGCTTAAATTCTGGGACATTGGCTGGCTCTCTGGCCTCAATCTATTGCCGGTACGGTCAATTTCTTCCAAGTGCTCTTGTGTTTTGCCATCTTTTGCAGTAAGGACATATTTCAAATATAGATTGGGCCTCTCAACTTATACAGAGAGATATAATAATTTTATAGAATCTATAACATGACGCCTAAAACGCAAGAAGGTACAGGCACTTTTTATAGTGGGATTATGAATTAATCCGGTCAGCAATAGGAAGAAACACATTTCTCGATAGATCTCAGCCCCCTAACTTTTGCAGACAACTTTAACCCCCCCCAAAGCAGGTTTATTAATTAAAATATGAATTAAAGCCATGCGCTGCAACACTCTGAAAGGAGGCATACACCCTCAAGACAGTCATGCGTTAAGTTAAAAAACCCAAAACCAAAACAAAACAAAACAAAACAAAACAGTATCGAACCACTTGAAAGACGCGTTCACTGATTCACATTAATAGAAGGCTATATCAAAACCCCTGAACCACCACTGTAGAGAGAGGTGGGGGTAAGCGGAGATTTTCGGTCGGGGTTCGCAGTCCGTTCCCGTGTAGGCAGGGAAGAAGCCACGAATCAGCGCAAGGAAGAAGCTGCAAAGCCGATCCGAGCCTGGAGCCCGGAGAGCAGCCGCCTAGCCCTCGCCTCCCCGCGAGCCGTTAGAAACCGAGGCACCGCCACCGGGAAGCGGAGCCCGGACAGGGGGATGGAACTCGCTGGCGGCGGGGAGCAAGCGCCTCCGGCCCGCCGCTGCTTCCCCGCTGGTACCCACAGGTTCCCGACGAGGCCCAGCTCTCCGCAAAAGTGGGGAGGAGGAAAAGGAGCGGAGCGGGCGAGGAAAGCGACACGAACCCTACATCCCGTGCTGAGAGAGACACCGGAGGCCCGGCCATCACCTTCCACGCTCCCCACGCCAACGCTCGGGTTTCACCCGCCGCAGGAAGGGAGGCGGTGCAGGCGCGGGGGAGGAGCTGAGAAAGGGAGGGATGTGGATTTAAAAAATGCTTTTGAATGAAGAAACTTTATTTGGTGCCCGTAGAAGCGAAAAACAATGGCCGAGGACGCGGAGATCTTCCGGTGACGAAGGCGGGGACAGCAGAGGGCGACGAGAGAAGCGGAATAAGGAAGCAGGCGGAAAGCGGAAGCAACCAGGGACCGGGACGTCGCAGGGACCAGGGAGCGGATAAGGTCGCGGAAGCACGGGTCACGTGCTCCGACGGTCACGTGGACCGGGCGGCGTACGCTCCGCTGGGCTAGGAGTCCTGTGCGCCTGCGCAGTGTCGGGCACTGGGAGGGGCGCTGGGTCGGTGTTGGGACTGGCTGCGGGAGCGGGGGGCTGCACCGGGCACTCTGTCTCTTGCCTGCAGCGGAGGCGCAGAAGCGTGCACCTTTAGCGCGTCTGTCTTTTCTTCCCGCGAAGAGGTTAGTGCACTACCTTGTTCTGGGAGCTTGTATGGTCTTGCACAGCGGTCCGCCCTTTGCTCCCTGCCGCCCTGAACGTCTCACGTCACGTGTTTCACCGGTACAGCGGAGGCCCCCTATTACAGTGATCTTTGGTCGATTTAGCTGGGAGTGAAAAGCACTGCGTCCATACCCACGTACTGAAGCCTTTGAGCCAGTGCATAGCGGTAACTGCAAAGATAAAATAATTTTGAGCAGCTTAAGGAATTGGAAGGCGTGCTCCAGAGATTAGCGCCACTTATCCATTGACTTATAGCCTAGTTGATACAGATTTCTTAGTTCGTACGTTCTTAAAAAGTAGAAAATGTGTCCAAGAACTGAGTAGCTGCCTTGTATTTCATTCAAAAAATACGAGTTGAATACCTGCTGTTTGCTGGGCACTCTGGTTACAGGAGACACAGCATGAACAAAAGGCAAATCTTTATCCTCAAGGAGCTTAGGTGCTACAGGAGAGAGACAAAGATTTCCTTTCCTCTTGTTTTTTTCCCTGTAGCGTTGTGACTATTTAATGTATATTTCCGTGGTTTACCACGTGTATTATCTGTCACCCCCACTGTGATGTAACCTTCAAAAGATAGGGATTTTCGTCTATTTTATTTTCAGCTGTATTAGCAAGTAGGACAATTTTTGTCACATGGTAGGAACTCAGTTCATAATTTGTTGTGTGAGTTAATAAATTAAGAACACAACGTGTTTGCAAGTGATGTTAAACGCAATGGAGAAACAGAAAGTGGAGGAAGCTAGAGTGTGGGTGCTGGGGTGCGTTTTAAACGAAGTGGTCGGGGAAGACTTCACTGTGTAGGAGACATTTGAGCAAAGGTCTGAAGGAGGTGAGGGAATGAGGCTTACAGACACCCGGGAGAAGAGTATAAGGGATAGTAAGTGCAGAGATCCAGAGACCAGAGTGACTGGAGCAAAATGAGCGAGGGGAAAAAGCTGGAGGAGATGTCAGAGTGGTGATAAAGGGCAGAGAACGGAGGGCCATGCAGTCTATCTTAAGGTGTTTGGCTTTTATTTTCAAGTGAAATGTGAGGCCATCATCAAATTTTATGAAGAGAGAAGATGTAATCCGATTTGAGTTTGGTTGCTGTGTTCAGAAGAATCTGAAGAACAGAAGCTGGGAAACCAATTCGGAGGCCGTGACAATAATCGCTGGGAAGGACAGCAGCTTGGACCAGGGTGGTGGCAGTGTTGGTGGTGAGGACCAATCCGAACAAAGCCCGTGGGATTTGCTGACAGATTGGGTATGGAGGAAGGAAGAGAAGAATAAGGTGGACTGCAGGTTTGGGGCCTTAGCAAAGGGAAGGATGTAATTGCTATTTCATGAGTGGGGGAGACTGGGAAGAACAGGATTTGCAGGAAGATTTCAGAAGCTCAGTTTTGAGCATGTTACATTTTTCATGCTCGTCAGAGTAGTTTAGGGATAAATATTTGCTATTCATCAATTGTAGGTACTATATAAAACTATGAGATTGGGTGAGATCACCAAGAGCTGAGAATAGAGGAGAAAGGTGGCCCAAATACTGAGCCTTGGTACATTACATTCTTGGGATGGGAAACCAGCAAAAGAGACATCCTACCTATGAGGTAGGATGAAAATGGCCAGCGTGGTATCCCAGAAGCGAGTGAGGGAGTAGGGTGGGGTGATCAGCTGTATCCCATGTTGCTGGTCAGTCAGGTAAAATGAATACTGAGAAGTGACCACAGGACTTATACATGTGGTGGTCATTGCTGGCCTTGACAAATGGGTTTTGGTGAAGTGACAGAGATGAAAGCCCAATTGGAGTGGGTTCAAAAAAAAAATCAGAGAAGAGGAGATGGAGAGAGGCAATAAAACTCCTCTAAAAGGAAAGGAGCTCAGAGAACAAGTGTAGTATATGGAAGGGAAGATGGGGGTCGGGGAAGAGTTGTTTTTATAAGGTGGGAGAAATCAGAGCCTAGTTGTATGCTAACAGGAATGGGTCAGTAAAAAGGGAAAAATAAATAGCACGGGAGAGAGAGGGGAGAAGGGCTTAACTATGTCTTCTGTAAACAGGGAGGGAAAAGACTCGGCGTGCAGACAGAGGACCTGGCTGTAGATGGGAGCACGGGCACCTCATCTGTAGCAGCAGAAGGGAAGACAAAATATATGGGCACAAAAGCAATAGGTGGGCAGGTGGATGATGGCAAGAGCTGGTGGAAGTTCTCTCCTGATTATTTCTGTTCTGTCAACCAAAGAGGAAGCAAGATCGTTATTGAGAATGAGAAAGGAGGCATTGAAGGTGTGAGGAGAGAGCAAAAAGTAAAATATAGTATGGAAGTACAGTATTTACGATCGTTGAGCAGCATGAAAGGCCCACCTGAAGTGAGTGGTCATGATTTTAAAATGAGACCAGATAGTTGTTGGTTGGTTGTCCGTCTCCAGCCATGTTGAGGTGCAGGAATCCAGGCACAAATTGGGTGAATTATATTTAATTCACATTGAGGTTTTGTCACGTGGGTATGTGGAAGAGAGGGGTGCAAGGGATTTGAGGTCCTAAAATATTGTATAATTAGGTTCTGCAAAACCCACTGGTTCAACTGGCAGGTAATAGTACTAACTAAAGGTGAACTAAAATAGCTAGTTAGACTGGAGCTAAACAGAGAATTCCAACTTTTGAAGATACTTTGAAAGCAGCAGGTTCTACCTCCTAAACATCGCAGTGACTCATCCTTGCCCTCATCCTTTTAAAGGGAGATAATATATATGCAGTGGTTACGACGTTGTCTTCAGAACTGGAAAAGCCTGGGATTTCCTTGTCTCTGCATCACTGATTGTAAGCAGTCAGCCTCCCTAAGCCTCAGTTTCCCCTGTGAAGTACCTCACAGGATTGTCGTGAGGTGAAGCAGAGTGCTTGCTGGGTACAAAGTACTCAGAAAGCAATGTCTTAGTCTCTCTCAGTTTCTCCTCTAAGTTTTAACCAAGGATATGTTTCTTAAATGTACTTGTGACCATGTGAGTCTCACGTGAAAAGCTCCGACTTCCCTCTCCTATAGAAACTCTTTAGGACCAGTGCTTAGGATGCAGCCACAGGCTCCCGTTCAGCCCTCAGCTGCTGCTGCAGCTCACGCCTGGCTCCCCTGAAGCTGCGTCCTGTTTGTCAGGTGAACGATACTGTTTACCTGCGGTGTTTAACTTGCTGATCCCTCTGCCCTTTTGAAACCCGATTCAAACATCACCTCTGGGGCTTCCCTGGTGGCGCAGTGGTTGAGAGTCCGCCTGCTGACGCAGGGGACACGGGTTCGTGCCCCGGTCAGGGAAGATCCCACATGCCACGGAGCGGCTGGGCCCGTGAGCCATGGCCACTGAGCCTGCGTGTCCGGAGCCTGTGCTCCGCAACGGGAGAGGCCATAGCAGTGATAGGCCCATGTACCAAAGGAAAAAAAAAAAAATCACCTCTGGTAGGCACCAATAATTGTCTGTTGCTTTAAGGTGTTAAAAAAATGATATGTGTTTAAAGGACAAATAAACTACTTTTTTTTTTGGTTTGGCCACGCCGTGCGGCATGTGGGATCTTAGTTCCCAGACCAGGGATCGAACCCTTACCCCCTGCATTGGGAGTGCAGGGTATTAACCACTGGACCACCAGGGAAGTCCCTCAATAGCTTTATAGTCTTATAACCTTCCAGAAAGAAGGCTAAAGGTTGACTAAAGGAGAGATGGTGAAAACACTTGTATGTATTTTTTTAACCTCATTCTTTTACTAGGCTTAAGTTAAGATGTATCTATTTTGCAAATTGTTTTACAGAAATATACCTGTTACCTGGGAAAACACTATATATTTTTTAAACATTTTTTATTAAAAAACTTGAACTTTGAATTCTTTTTCTTTTAGCTTGCGATGTGGTAATGTCAGCCAGACTTCTCAGATCCTTGGCCAGATCTCACTACATTTTATCAAAAGCGTGTCAGTGCCAAAGACTTGTTCATCGAACATTAAAACCACTTAAGGAATTTGAGACCACAACATGCAACACCCTGACAAGAAATCAGAACATGAATTTGTTCTTTCCTGATACAGCAGCTGTTGGTTTGAATAAGTCCCAGGTCCTGGAAATGAACCGGAAAATATCAAATACAAACATACTCTCTCCATTAAACACCGCAGGTTACCAAGATGAAAAAGAGCACCTTCCAACCAGGATCTCCCTTGGTACTCATAGGAAAGTGACTCACAGACCAAATCTGTTAGGTTTTAAGTGGTTTATAAAAATACTAAAGAGACATTCCTCATCTGTGTCAACGGAAACACTTGTTTCTAAACAAGACTTTCCGCAAATCAAGAGACCACTGAAAGCATCAAGGACCAGGCAGCCATCCAGGACCAACCTTCCAGTTCTGCCTGTGAACAAGGTAAAAACGCTTGTGGTGGTGGCGCCTCTGTTCCCTAATAATCACTCTGAACCCCTGTGGATCCCACCTCAGCCTTACTACCAACATAGGAGAGCCAGCCATCAGCTCAGCACTTCTTTCAGGGCCTTTGAAGCCTAATAGTAAAACCTGTCATCTCCAAAGGGAATCAGCATCTGAATTTTAGGAATTAGTGGTACATATAAAGGCAAAATAGAGGCAATTAAATATAAAAATATAGTTTAGGAAAGGATTAGTTAGTGGCCTAAGAAAATTTTGAAAAAGGCTAGTAGTAAGTCCATTCTAGGAACAGTGCTATAAAAAGCCCCCATTAAAAAAAAAAAAATCAGGGCTTCCCTGGTGGCGCAGTGGTTGAGAGTCCACCTGCCGATGCAGGGGACACGGGTTCATGCCCCGCTCCGGGAGGATCCCACGTGCCGCGGAGCGGCTGGGCCCATGAGCCGTGGCCGCTGAGCCTGCGCTCCGCAACGGGAGAGGCCCCAACAGTGAGAGGCCCGCATACCACAAAAAAGAAAGAAAGAAAGAAAAAAAATCAAACTGTAGAAATTCTGTATTAAATTTAAAAAATTTTTGTTACATTAAGTATGCAGATAGGTAAACGTTCATTAGCCAATGGTGACTGCATGGGAGGGCGTGGTGAAAGGACATGGCAAGGTGGAATCCAAAAAGCAGAGTGAAGGTTTTTGCTTTTTTTTATCATTTGAAGGTTGAAGTGGTTGTTTTCATTCACTGTTAAGAGGTTTATGGGAATTTCTCAACTACAGTTTGCATTTGCCCACTAAATGATAAATATTTAAGGTCAGGATCAAGCCCTTTGGTAACCTGTGTATCTCGCATGGTACTTGAAACTGTGCCTTATACTTAATAAATGTTTATTAAACAGGAAAGGATAGAAGAGAAGCAAAGGGATCTTTGATGTCTGTAGCCATGAACATTAAAAGTAGGAATGTCGAATATTTAAAACTTGATGAAGCATTCTGAATCTATCAGAAAACAGGTTATACTGTCTATCTTAAAATCTCTATTCTGAGAAGTAGACCTTGAGAGCGTTTAACTTGTTCTGTTTTTGTTTTTGTTTTTTTTACTGTGTGGTTGACTTCTTTTAAAAAGGTGTACAGGCCTTCACGTCTTATCCTCAGGTTGTGAAGTTAGGAGTTGGTTAATGACTTTTATTTTGGATTCTAGCTTTGTTTACATTCTTGTTTGGTTTCCTTGAACCCACGCTATGAAGGATGGGAGTTTTGGATGCATTCTGCTCTCACCCCTTTCTTTCTAGCTCTTGAGTGTTTAATTATGTTGTTTAGTTTTGTGATCATCTGGGAAATTTAGTATTTAAGTGACTGAGGTGAAATTAAGTGTAAAAACCTGAATTCATAACAGATCCAAAAAAGAGGAGGATCAAGTCCCTTTTTTCTTTTGTTACATCTAGCAGCCCAGAGCAGAATCAAGTTTCTTATGAAAGGCTGGTAAGGTCAGAAATGTCACTTTTTTTTGTAGTAGTTGGTTGTAAACTTTCAAAGAGGCATTATTTCTTTGGGCTATCCGTAGACTTGAAAGCAGTTTTCCTGGATTCCGTTTTTTATTTTTCTTTAGGACTTTTTTTTTTCTGCTTCCAGGAAAGGATTTGAAGTAGATTTTCAAAATTTAATAAGTTTCAAATGAGATAATAAAAGCATTACATTTAAAGTAGAGCAAGCAGTTGATATGAACAGAGAAGTAAATATTATCAGATATCTGACACGAGTAAACTAGTTGAATATTTAGTTCCGCGAAGCCCAAGGATTAAAGAAAGGCAGGAATACTCCTGGGGTTGTACATTTCTTGTTGTCTAACAAGAAAAAAAGAAAAACATAGGAATGTCTTATAAGAAATAACTTTTTCTATCACCAAATTTAAGGAGTCATTTATTTCCTGGGTCCTGACATAGGACATGTTATGTAACGTAATAGCTGCGACTTCAGTTGGAATTTCGCGAAAACAGAAACAGTATGTCGTTTCTCTGGAAGCACAGGAAAATAATAGACAATCTTTTCTATTTCCGAAAGCATTTTGAAAGTGACCTGAGGGAATATGATTTTTGGAACATTATTTTCTAATGGTCTTACAGGAGAACACAGTCTTGAGGTATAATGAGGTAATATATGCCCAGGGCTGAAGACTGGCTTTTATCTGTCCCGAATAGAGGGCCCCTCCATTTCCATGTGGGCATCATGGGGCTGGCGAGTCCCCTTTGGTGGTAAAGGCCTTTCCTCCCCTCTGGACTGAGTCAGGAAGGGACTCTACTTTGTACCAGAAAGAGGGACCCTTTGTCTCATTCCCCACGTGTGCACCTGAGCTCACCCTCTTACCTCTGCCACATGGCATGCGCTTGGAATTGACTGGGTGAGGCTACTCACCCTCTATATTAGAATCAAGTCTTCACCTGATTCCTTTTGTAGAGATCATAACCTACTGAGGTATTCAACCCACATACCGTTGGCTCATCACTTATCATGGCAGGGCCAGTGCTTCTTGTTGGTCTGTCCTGTCTTTGAGGAGGATGATGCCCGAGGATGAGGACCACCCTCTGAGCAGCGTGGAGGCTGGCAGAGGAGGCAGGGTGCTGGGACGCCCAGTAGTAGTTTTCAGGCTAACACCACCGTGTGTAGTAAAAGTAACCAGTGGGTTGTTAATAGGTTTGGGGTTTTTATTGGTTTGTTTGATGAAATAGAATAGAAAGTATCAATGCATTGCTCATGATAAAGGTAAATAGTTCTGTGAAGCTTTTGTGTCAGTTATTGGTGTGGGTGTCTATGTGTATGTAGGTACTGTGTATGTGAAAGGGTTTCTCACCATGGGTTGTAGTCAGAAAGCTTAAAAGCTAAAGCTTTATACTAGTAATGTAAAATGCATCTGTGTTTTATAACTTTTGCCTATAATCTGTACATAACAGGAAAAACATGCATTTTTCCCCTTAGTAATATAGAAGCAACATTACCGTAATGCACTAATTTCTTTTTTTTAGTAAAAGAACATGAATAAAATAAACTTTCTTTTTTAGGAAAAGTATTCTGTCAGAGTATGTGATGCTCTAAAACAAGAATCATATATAAATTTCTAGCCCCATCTGCTGGAATATGTTTTCTGTGGCCAGAAAAATGAAACATACTGAAACATGGTGGTTTTCTTGGCTTTGGTTTTGTTTTGTTTGGGTTTGGGTGGTTTTCTTTTAACATTTTAAAATAGAAAGGCCTAAATTTAAGTCTTAAATCCAATAACTATTTTAGGTTGGTTTGGCACATTTATTTAAGAACAAGTTGTTGATCCCCATGCTAGAACCTGAAATTTGCTATATATTTATATTTAATGCTCAGAAAATAATGGTTCATTATAAAAATCCAGAAAAAGACATGTCTGAAAATGAAAGCTTCTTGCAGAGAAACATCTTTAAATAACGGGGAAAAATGCAAAGATGACACACACTCTTTCCCTTTACCAAATGGATTTAAATACAATCTTGAAATTGAAAGACAAAGGAAATGAAACCCCAAAAACATATTTCTAACAAGTCAAATTGGAAAACCTTGTGAATCATTTATTCACAGAAGATTCATAACTTAAACAGAGACTCACATCCCAGATGTGTAAAGAGAATACAGAAAGTAGTGTGGTGGGCTTCCCTGGTGGCGCAGTCGTTGAGAGTCCGCCTGCTGATGCAGGGGACACGGGTTCGTGTCCCCGTCCGGGAAGATCCCACATGTCGCGGAGCGGCTGGGCCCGTGAGCCATGGCCGCTGAGCCTGCACGTCCGGAGCCTGTGCTCCGCAATGGGAGAGGCCACAACAGTGAGAGGCCCGCGTACCGCAAAAAAAAAAAAAGAAAGAAAGTAGTGTGGCGAGCCATATAAGTTAGGTAATGTAGGCTAAGCCAAATAAGCTGTGAGACATTGGCTAGAACTCTGAGCCAAACTAAATAGGAGATGGTGAGAGAAGGAAAGGTGACAATCTTCAGAAAATCTGCAAAGATCCTTGGAATGACTAAGTTAAAAACAAATTGTGTTTAAAAATTTATAACCTGACTCTTTGGAGCTCAGCATATATTTTCTCATGGAATTGGTGGCTGAATGCTTTGACTTGTTCCATTTTTGAGAAGGTAAAATAGTGTAAGTTTTTTTTAGCACAGATGGGCCTGGTCAGTAAGAAAGATGATGGTGAAGCAGGCACGAGACAGGGAGTGGGAGGGGCTGCATCGGCTGGAGAATCAGGCCCCACCCCACCCCCGACCCTGGTCAATTACTGCTAGATCTTCCACTGGAGCGAAAGATGGTGGAAATCTGGATTTTGTGTCAAACGGACATTTATTGTTGATAGTTTGTTCAAATCTTGAAAACACTATGTGGGTCATCTCTTGAGTTGGATAGTTCTCTGGGCTGCCAGTTTACGGCTCTGATTCTAGAGACAGTCTGCAATGCCGTTCCTAGTACGGTTCTGGGCAAACCCTCCACTGGACAAGCTGTTGACCTTCTCCTTATCTCCTGTCTTCTCCTTCGTGCCGCCTTCTCTTCCCACTCCAGCCGAAACTAAGCATGTCGGCTCTAGCAGCCCCAGTCACTCTGACATCCAACCTAATGCACTGGGATTTTGCTTAGCAAACTTCAGTAAGTTTGCCAGCTTTTGTACGGTAGAGCCTGCGTGCCATGGCCTTACCTGATGCTTCTTTCCAGGATTCCTTTCTTTCAGCCAGCTTAATCTCATATCCTGCCAGCTCTTTTGAACTCCACGGAGCCTTAAAAGAACAACTAGAGCTGGCACTTCTAAACCTTAAGCACATAACTGATTCCTGTACACCAGTAACCAGCTTTACTTTGACTGTATGGATCCATATGTTTTTGTAAATTAACGTGTTCTTACCTTCATAGTGAATATGGGAATCAGATATCTGCCACAGGAGGGTCCTGCATCCGTTTAGCTCACATTCAGTGACAATTTCAGCTTGCTCGTCTGACTTTTAATCTTTTCTCTAATTGAATTAAAATCAATTAGACAATTGAATGTTTTGCTTATGAGTGGATATTTTACGGATTTTAGGTTTTTCAGGTCCTCCGTTTATTCCTCTGCTACTTTTTAAACCACACATTAGAACTGTGTAACAGATGGAAGAAAAAGCAAAGCAGAGTTAGGTCATCTCTTGAGAAAGAGCCAGGAGTTAGGTAACAAAAGTGGGAGGAAGGAAGAAATTTATGTACTACTTTTCTTGAATTTCATACTAGGAATGTAGCAGAAAGGGAAAGAATTTAGGAGCCAAGATGAGTAAATCCTAGGAATAAGTTTTGATTTAGTGACTCATATACCTCTTTTGATACATATGGGCCAAAGCACCATATGTATCAAAGATAGTAGAATCACTAATGTTCTGATTAATAGATACTAAAATATAAAATTATGAACAAATGAAAATTCAGATGTAAATTACTTGATAAGCTTTTTAGCCTCCCATAAATTTTGATGGTTTAAACATATCTGTATGTGCTGTAGTAATAATTATTATCTAAAAAATGTTGAACATTTGTGCTAGTCATGGTTCTGAGCAGTTGACATTCATCAGCTTCTTTAAACTTCACAACAACCCTATCAAGTAGGCATTATTGTTATTCTGATTTTTTTTTTAATGAATCTAATTCTGTGCCTGAACTCTTAACACCTCTGCTGATAGCTTTTGAGCTTTATTGACCATATTCCATAGCGAGAAATTTATTTTCCATTACGGTGTCTATGTAGTGACCCAATATACCTATATAGACATATATGTGACAGAAAATGTCATAAAATAAAATTTACCCTTACTATGAATTATGTACTCTAATATTTTCTGTTTTATTCTGTTTAGTTTTATTTTTTTTTAAGCTGGTTTGGGCTGACTAAATTGATATCAGGACTCACTAACGGCTTGTGACCTACAGTTTGACAAAAACACTGTGTGCTGTACCATATGCTTACCATATATGTACTGTATAGCTACACACAATATAAATGTGTGCATGTACACACAGGTAAGACCCCTAGTGCAGAAATCCAAAGCATCTCAGGTTCACAGAACTTTTAACCAGAGTACAATTAACTAGAGTAAAATTTCTGTAATTCCTTAGTAGATTCAAAGTAATCTCTGCCTGTACAAGGCTAGTGGCAAATTATCAAATGACCTCAAATAATAATGCTGCTGTGAAAAGGAACCATGGAAACTCAAGGTTGGACAGACGTTAACTAGCATCTCATCCAGGCGCCTTGTATGGTGTCTGAATCCTCTCTAGTTTTTGATCAGTCTGTGCTTGAAGCACAACCAGCAGGTGTGGCTCCCTGTTCTGATAGCCCATTCCATCTCTTTGACTATTAAGAGAAAGTTCTTGCATAGACTGAGCTGAAATCCGCCTCCTTGTGACTTCTTTCTCTGCATCTTTCTCACATCCTTTGTCTGAGCTGTTGAAATGTTTGGAGAAAACTCTCGAGTGCCAGCTTTGCAGCACGCCATCCTCCCTGTAAAGAGACAACCATCACAGGCACCTCTTGGTAACCCATCTCATGCTCCTCTCTCTGGCACAGGACCTGATGCGCTGTACTGCATTTGCAACCGCAGATGAATACCATCTTGGAAATCTCTCTCAAGATCTGGCCTCCCATGGATATGTTGAAGTAACAAGCTTGCCTAGAGGTACATCTTCTTGAACCTGGGGCCAAGTATGTTAAAACGTATTAGAAAATCATTTTCCTATGATAACTGTCTTAAATATGCATTTGTTTAGGTTTCATTTTCTTTTTTTATAAATTTATTTATTTGTTTTTATTTTTGGCTGTGTTGGGTCTTCGTTGCTGCGTGCGGGCTTTTTCTAGTTGCGGCGAGCGGGGGCTACTCTTCTTTGCGGTGCACGGGCTTCTCATTGTGGTGGTTTCTCTTGTTGCGGAGCACGGGCTCTAGACATGTGGGCTTCAGTAGTTGTGGCACATGGGCTCAGTAGTTGTGGCTCACGGGCTCTAGAGCACAGGCTCAGTAGCTGTGATGCACGGGCTTAGTTGCTCACGGCATATGGGATCTTCCCGGACCAGGGGTCAAACCCATGTCCCCTGCATTGGCAGGTGGGTTCTTAACCACTGAGCTACCAGGGAAGCCCCTCGTTTTCTATTTGAAGGATTATATCATAAAAGTGGTGTTGAATCTCTTTATACAAATGACGTACAAAGATAGGAAACTTAAAACATATTCACAGAGAACTTAGTACGAAGATTAAAATCAATATGGTTTATTCAGCTGTATTTATAGGATCACTCTTACTTGGGGTGATCAAAGGCCATGACACTTCATTTCTGTCATGTTAAAAAGTTATTTTAGTATTACAGAAGAACCGTAAAATTGATAGAAATGTTGGGAAGAGCCTTTAAAGAAAAATTTACCAGTACAGTCCAACACTTTAAAACTAACAAAATTAGTTAAAAGATAAACTCAATGAATATTTTAAAAGAGAATTAAACTGAGAGGATTTTAGGATAGTGTGAGGAAGGCTTCTTGAGTAATCACCTGCTTTATGTTAAAAAAATGACTTGGAACACTTTGATGGAAGATTCATGAATTTACCTCAAAGTAGCAAAAAATAGTAGGTTGAAAACCTCTCTGCTACAGAGAAAATTCTTAAAAGAGTCACCGACCCTGTAAGAAACAATCGAAATGTCATTGTGCTTTCTCAGCCTTGATGATCTGAACCGACTGTTTGTACTATTTGGTGGCAAAAAACAAACATAATTGACTTAGAAAAACAGAGCTATGTCCAGGGCCTCTAAGAAGAAAAATTGCCCTGCAGTATTCTTGGCTGATTCCAGAGGCTGTCGGCAGGGTTGCCCTGTGCATCACACACTTGGGGATTTCTCGTACTATTCTCACTGGCTGGATCTTTCCCACTTCATTTGTGGTGTTCTTGGCTATATGGGTGAGCCTTGCCCTCTATAGATGTAGAACTCAAGGAAGTGTGATTTCACCAAAGAAAAGGAGTTTAGGAGTTGGTCTCTATCTGAATCCCCCATTCCCCAACCTCTATCAGGAGCTCTGAAGCTTTGAGGATCCTAATTTTATGTTAAGAAATCATGTTGGTGGGAAAGAAAGATTCTTTTCGTGGCTGCACTTCTATTCAACAATTCTCTCCCCTAAAAGGACAGATTGTGGTAAAGAAATGAAAATAATTGGAAGTGAAACATCAAAAGATAGAATTAGAAAACGTTGAATTTCCAAATGATTCCGAGGTGCAGCTTTTCCAGTGTCTTTTTCTCCTGAGATCGTCCCTCCCACCTCCTGCTTTGCAGTAGCAGTTTAATGAACAGTCTGTGAAACAAATCTTAAATAGAAACACACGCATCGAAAACTATGCTCTGAGGATAAAGCAACTTCTAATTTGTGGGAAAAGGATTAAATATTTCTGTTTCCTGAAAAGGGTTATTTTGTATTTTGTTTTCTATTAAAATGTATTTAGTTTCAAAAAAGAAATTATGTAACATTTTACATATTAATATTAGTATATTTATTAATTGATAGACTAACATGTTATTTATAGTTTACATTATAGAATATTTATATACTTATAATAAATACTACTAAACTAATATACAAAGTAACTACTTACTGGTGAATATCTGTATATGTATGTATTTAATATTTAAAATGTTAAAATATTTAAATAGTTACAGGTGACTATCATGGTAGTTCTCATGATTAACTTTGAAATCAGATATGTTTTGAAATGGACTGCATCTTTGTTTGTGTATGTTCTCTATTTTCCACACTTTATACAATATAATTTAAAATTCAGTGGAAAGAGTAGTTTGAGAATATTAAAATTATATTATTAATAAAATGATATTTAAAGGAAGAGAATATATGAATGGCTCCTCAAATTTTATTTTAAATTACTTTTACAGACAGAAGTTTAATTCTTTTTTCTTTTTTTTAATTGAACTATAGTTGATTTACGTGTGTTAATTTCTGCTGTCCAACAAAGTGATTCAGTTATACATATACATTCCTTTATATGTATACATTCTTTTTTATATTCTTTTCCATTGTGGTTTATCACAGGATATTGGATATAGTTCCCTATGCTCTACAGTAGGACCTCGTTGTTTATCTGTTCTGTATAAAATAGTTTGCATCTGCTAACCCCAAACTCCCAATCCATCCCTCCCCCACACCCCCAAATTCTGGAACCTTAGTTGTACTGATACTAAGACTTCAATGATTATCAACTGGACTAGCGATTACTGAATCAAAATGGGCATGAGTGAGTTTTAAAGTAGAACTAATAATAGTGTCACAGATTGTTGAATGTTTTGTTCAAGTAAATTCTTATGGTCTTTTCATTTTCATACATTAAACACTTTCAGAAACCTGAGTAGAACATGGACAGTGTGTTGTAGAGCGCTTCATGGTATATGAAGCGACGATCACAGATACTTTGTTAGAAGTTTGTCAGTGACTTAAACCTTGGGTCACCTTGTGACATAGCTCTTTGCTCATTTATCACAGATGCAGCAAATATTTTGGTGATAGGTATGGAAAATTCTGCAAAAGAAGGTGATCCTGGAACAATATTCTTCTTCAGGTAAGACAAGAAAGCAACTCCATCGGAAGATGGGCTCTGGCCAGGTAATGTGGTCCTTAAAGATGCAGGTGTACCTTCTCTCTTAACAGAAGATGTTTCAAAATTTATTTGTGATTTAAATGTATCCTTTCGTTCTTATTTGAATAGGAGAGTTTGTCACTTTTAGGCATCTGCTGGTAAATCCTCTTATGAAATAAAGAATTTTCCCCCCTAGGGAAAAGATTAGGGATTTTTTATTCATTTTGTTCTAAATTAACTTTAAGCATTATGTCACCTTTGTATCATATATGCAAGTTTTTCGCACTGCTCATAATTCATGACAGTAAAGGGTGCACTTAACACGTTATAAAAAGAGAGCATTGGACAAAGCTAAGGTCAGGAACCACTGGTGGAAATAATGGTGCCCTGCAGAACGCAGGGATTTACGGAACCGAGTGGACTTCCCCCAGCTTCCGGCCTTCCTGAGAGCAAGAGACTGAAGGAAGCTCAGGCTGAGGTCATTAACAGAGGCCCATTCGGGTAACTTGGTGTGTACTTGCCTTTATTTGTAAATGTGGGTTTTCATTTACTAAGAATATGTAAGCATCTTATTTCCCATTCATCTTCAGTGCCCCTTATCAGGTGCATGCTACCTACCCCGCTGTGTTTTCTTTCTTTTCCATCTTCTCCCTCTGAAGCTAAAGTTTTAGATCACCTTACCTCTCTCTAGAGACTTCAGACTGGGACCCTGATCCACATACATTTATTCCTTTTATTTAAAGGTTTTTTTTTTTTAAGGTTGTTTTAATACCAGATACTCCAGAGTAGCTGAGTGGAAGTGGTAATGATAAGAGAAACCATTTAAAATAATCTCATCCTCACAACATTTGAGGAAGATCTTTTATTCCCAAGGGTCAGAGGGATTACGTGAATTACCCACAGTCAAAGGACTAATAAGTGGCAGAACAGAAATACATGGAACATCCTTAAGAATCCAGACTTTGATGACGTTTCTGTGGTCTTAGTTCTTACAGTTGATGATAACTGGAAGCTCTGTCTTTGTTCCTGTGGATGCCTTACTTTCCTTGGACATAATCAAGAGTTCAACATTTAGTGCTGGTAGAAAAACACCCCTTTTGACTTGAGTAAGGAATTTGGATTTCTGAGGTCCTCCAGATCAGCATCATCCAGTAGAAATACAATGCAAGGCACAAATGCAAGCCGCGAATGTAATAATATATTTTCTTATAGCCACATTTTTCTTTTTCTTTTTTTTTTTTTTTTTTTTTGCGGTACGCGGGCCTCTCACTGTTGTGGCCTCTCCCGTTGCGGAGCACAGGCTCCGGACGCGCAGGCTCAGCGGCCACGGCTCACGGGCCCAGCCGCTCCGCGGCATGTGGGATCTTCCCGGACCGGGGCACGAACCCGTGTCCCCTGCATCGGCAGGTGGACTCTCAACCACTGCGCCACCAGGGAAGCCTTATAGCCACATTTTTAATGTAAAAAAAGATGAATTTAATTTTGACCAACACTAATAATAACATCGTATATTGCCTGAAATTAATTTTGCTGGTATATTTTATTCAACCCGACATATCTAAACTATTATCATTTCAGCATGTAATCAGTCAGCAATTAGTGAGATTCACACTCTCCTTTTCATACTAAGTCTCTGAGACCTGGCGTATATTTTGCACGTACAGCAGCTCTCAGTTTGGACCAGGCCTGTTTCAGGTGCCCGGGAGTCACATGTGGCTTGAGCGCCGTACTGCAGAGTTCCTGGGATCTCTCATCTGCCTTGAGGTGCTTCTCTGCACCAGCGCTCTGGCTGTGGCCTTAAACACCTCCCAAATCCATATCCTGGCCTTTTGCCACACTCACTGCTTGGTCTCCCTGCCTGTCTTCTCACCCCACCAGCAGTCTGTCTGTCGGTTCGTAGGCAGAGCAGTTTTTCAGTGGGTAATTCTGATCACTATACTGTCCTTAAAATTCTACGGAATGTGACCAAACGCCTCATCACAGCACGGAGTTCCTTCAGGGGTTGGCTCTTCCCCGCATCTGACCTGAGTGCCCTCATCCGCAGCCATTCAAACTACTGGCTCTTTATTCTGACACGTTGCCTGCCCCCCTCGCACCTTTTCCTGGAGTCTGGGGTATTTCCTCTGCTGTATTTCCTCGCGTTTTCTCATTTGGCTCTGCTAGTCCTTTAGGAACTGTGTCCCTCGGGTGTACATCCACCTAGATTCTGCGTGACTCTGTTACAGCGTGGATCACACTATTGTAATCGGTGGTCCGTGGATCAGTGTTCTCTGGATTGGGACTTCCTTGAGCAGAGGATCTAGACCATACTCATCTTTGCATCCCAGATGCTAAGCACAGACCCACATACATACTAAGCACATTGCTCAAGATGGTTTGAAGAATGGTAATGGGAACATCATATTTTTACCATTGATTGATTGAGTGATTGATGGATGGATGGATGGCTGCGTTGGGTCTTCGTTGCTGTGTGCAGGCTTTCTCTAGTTGCGGCGAGCAGGGGCTACTCTTGGTTGCGGTGCGTGGGCTTCTCACTGCAGTGGCTTCTCTTGTTGCGGAGCATGGGCTCTAGGCATGCAGGCTTCAGTAGTTGAGGCATGTGGGCTCAGTAGTTGTGGCTCATGGGCTCTAGAGCGCAGGCTCAGTAGTTGTGGCACACGGGCTTAGTTGCTCTGCGGCATGTGAGATCTTCCTGGACTAGGGCTTGAACCCGTGTCCCTTGCATTGGCAGGCAGATTCTTAACCACTGCGCCACCAGAGAAGCCCCTACCTTTCTTTCATTTCTACCCTTCCTTCCTCTGGTGCAATGACCCAGAGCTGTAACTCCTTTTTCTTTCTTTTTTTTTTTTTTTTTTAATTTACTACCTAAAACAGCTCAACACATCAGACTTCAGAAATCAAAACAAGTTCCCTAACAGTTTTTAGACTTAAATTTTAGACTTGGATTGTGAGGGCCTCCTGTGGCTTTGTTGCAGGTCTACTCTGAGCACTATAGGGATGGCTGGCATTATTTCATAGGTGCCTTTACCATCTGAGGCTTTAATTTATCTCAGTCTCTTTATTCCACAGATATTAAAAGCATGACCCTTTATTCTTTTCTGATAGCAGAATCTGCCTAATGAGAGCTAATGAGACAGGTCTCAAAAATTTCCTTATTCTGATATCTGTACACCAGAACTGAATCAGGGTACTTCTGTGGCAGCGCAGTGGTTGGGAGTCCGCCTGCCAATGCAGGGGACACGGGTTCAAGCCCTGGTCTGGGAAGATCCCACATGCCGCAGAGCAGCTAAGCCTGTGTGCCACAACTACTGAGCCTGCGCTTTAGAGCCCATGCTCCACAACAAGAGAAGCCACCGCAATGAGAAGCCCGCTCACCACAACGATGAGTAGCCCCCGCTCACTGCAACTAGAGAAAGCCCACACGCAGCAACGAAGACCCAGCGCAGCCAAAAAGAAATTAATTAATTTAAAAAACAAAAAAGAATTGCATCAGGTATGAAAGAGTCTAGATACCTGAAGTTACATGGTTTTACAATAATAGTTATTTATTCTGCAAACCACAGGAGAAATCCATGAATTTTTGAGGGGTCGGGTTTTTTTAAATTTTATTTTATTTTATTATTATTATTTTTTTTTGCGGTACGCGGGCCTCTCACTGTTGTGGCCTCTCCCGTTGCGGAGCACAGGCTCCGGACGCGCAGGCTCAGCGGCCATGGCTCACGGGCCCAGCCGCTCCACGGCATGTGGGATCCTCCCGGACTGGGGCACGAACCTGTATCCCCTGCATTGGCAGGCGGACTCTCAACCACTGCGCCACCAGGGAAGCCCCTGAGGGGTCAGGTTTTTTATCAGAAATTCAAAAAATAGCTTTTGGTCCAGGGACCATCATGTCAAATCAATAATAAATCATTTTTTTAAATTGGCCTTCTAGATGCATTCTAGAAGCTACCTAAGCATGGCTTTATGTGTGGCCCTAAAGAATGTATTCAACCTTTAACTTAGTTTATTCTTTTAAATCAGGGAAGGAGCTGCTGTCTTCTGGAATGTGAAAGACAAAACTGTAAGTGTAAATAAAGTGTGAAAGTGTTAAAATTTAGTTTTCTGAGAATAAATTGTTAATTGGCACTCAATAATCCGAGCAGTTGGAAGATAAATTAACAGATAATCCTCAGTTTATTTGCTCTGCATTATGTGATGTTGATTCTAGCACTGTCATCTTCCAAAATTTTCTTTTTGACTTAGAAGTTTCCACATTTTCCATTCTCTGAGCACACAATAATTTGTGGAAAATCAGAACAATCCTAGCTACACTGCAGACAGAAGGAAGTATACTTCTCATGTGATAACCTATAAAATGAGTAATGTACACACAGTTCACTGGAAGCTGGCTGCACTAAGTCTTATTTTAGATCAAGTTTTCTAGAACTTTTTAACTCACTGGAAACAATTTCTTCAGTATCCCGATCATGATTTGTTTAATACCACCTTTTCAGAGGCAGTTTGGTAATACATATCAAAGCTTTATATTTAACTCAGCAATTATACATCTAGAAAGTTATCCAAAGGAAATAATCACAGTTATATATGATGAATGATGTATAGAAATGTTCATCAACACATTATTTACAATAGCAAAAATGAGAAATAACCAAAACACATAATAATAGGAAGTTTGTTAAATACATCCATAGCATGTATTTAGGATGTACATACTCTATCTCTTAAAAGTCACGTGGGAAGAAACCAATTCCTGAGGAATTGCCTGTGTATATGATACAGTTAAATTAAAAGAGCAGGTTACAAAATAAAACCAATATAATACTGGAGTTGGTAAAAAAATATGCCTCATACAAACCCAGTTTTACTGAAAGGAGATACACACATAGGGGGCAGGGGGAGGGAGACTGGGGAGCGATTTCCTGGAGAAAAGGAAATATAAATGAGTAATAAATGTAAGAAAAATGTACAAATTGGCTATTTGAATTTGCAAAGATGTAAAAGGCTGACAATACCCAGTGTTTTTTAAGAGTGCTCTCATTAAAAAAATAAATAAAAGAATGCTCTCATAGGTACAGATGTAGAGAACAAACATATGGACACCAAGGGGGGAAAGTGGGGGGCGGTGGGATGAACTGGGAGATTGGGATTGACATATATACACTGATATGTATAAAATAGATAACTAATAAGAACCTGCTATATAAAAAAGTTAATAAAAAGAATGCTCTCATAAATCTTTGGATTCTAAAGATGGCAAAACTGTTTTGGAGGGCATTTTAGAAACATTTATCAAAATTATAAGTGTGCATGTCTTTTGTTCCAACAAATTCTAAAGAAATATTCCCACAAGTCCTTGAAGATACACGCATAAGGCTGGCACATGTGACATCGTGATAGTAGACAATAGAAAATAAAACCCCATGGATGGACATTTAGGACGGTTAAATCAATTATGGTTCCTCCATGAAGGAGAATAACATTGAAAATGTTCATATGTACAGTATCATCCCATTTATATAAAAAGCAAACTAAATGTACGTACATATGCACATAGGGAAAAGTCTGGAAGGATATGCACCAGGTTTAATGGTGATTACATTAGAGGATTAGAAATTCAGGAGACTGACTATACTGCTGAACTGAATGAATAAGCATTTTCAGAACTCTAATGGAAAACTGATGAATTCATAAAGGTGTTAACAAAAGATCAAGATGAAAAAGAAAATTAATTACATGGGACTGAGTGAACTGATGAGGATGATTATAATTTTTGTGACTTTCTGTTTGAATTAAAAAAAAAATCGCACAAGGACTCAGAGGCAAAAAAATATACAAATCAATTTTCACTGCAAAGTAAAGGAGCTGTTACAGTGGAGGATTCCTGGACTGAATGTCAATATCATGACACAGTGTGAGTGTGTTTCGTGTTTGGTAATTGCAATCATTGTTGCTTCTGTTGTGGTCATCCGTTTACAATGCTTGGTGTCAGTTTATTTATCTCTTGTAAAAATAAAATACAGTGTGTGCGTGTGAAAAAAAAAAAGAAATTCAAGAGAACAGAGAGAGATTATCATTTTCTATACCTCTGTGTTTAAATTTTTACAAGTGTGTTACTTAAACGTTTTGTTTTGAAGATTTAAAGAATACAAACCATAATTTGGGTCGTTTTCTTTGGGTCGTGGGATAATGGTAGGTTTTGTTTTCCTCCTTAAGCTTGTCTGTGTTTTCCAAACGTAAAAGCAAATGAATATATGAATATATCGTTCCAATTAGTTTAGTATCACCATGAATTTGCTTTCTCCTTAAAACCTGAAGAACAGAAGAAGTGTTATCAAATGTAATTTTAAAAATGTTATAAGCATTAACTCTATAACATTATTCTGTACTGAGGGAGTCGGTTATAATTTCAGGTTAATCTTCCTTTTCTTCTAGATGAAGCATGTGATGCAAGTTCTTGAAAAACATGAAATTCAGCCCTATGAAATTGCATTGGTGCACTGGGAGAATGAAGAGCTTAACTACTCAAAAACAGAGTAAGCAACTTTTTATCAAGTTTATGAAAAGGGTGCTTGGAATAACTAGGCACAGCAGTAGAGAAGATAAATTATTAATTTGGAGACTAATTTTAAGAAAAAAGTTATTGGTACAAATACAAAGCTGAAACAATTAATAAATATTAGTGGATAGATATTATTTTTATAGCTTCTCAGGCTACCCATAAATTAAAACAAGTAGATAGTATAACCCCAAAATAGTAAGTTTCCTAAGCAGCCAAAATCAGTAATATGGTGTACCTTCGTTAGAATGAACCTGTTAAATTATTCTAGTAAAGTCTTCTCTGAAGTAAATCCTTTTTGCTTTTTTCCCATTGACTTTGAGTGTAAAAAGTATAAAGTATAATGATGGGGTGCTCTAAGAGAACCACTTGTGGAAATGGGGGTACCACTGCTGTACCACTCTCAGGTCAAATGCATGGGTAGGCAACGTACTGGCCAACTTCCATGTCACAGCAAGGGTGCAAAAATGAGGAGGGATGTTAGGGCGGAGAGAGAGGCAGAATGAACAGGATTAAAAGGTCTTTTCTTGGGCTTCCCTGGTGGCGCAGTGGTTGAGAGCCCGCCTGCCGATGCAGGGGACACGGGTTCGTGCCCCGAACTGGGAAGATCCCACATGCCGTGGAGCGACTGGGCCCGTGAGCCATGGCCACTGAGCCTGCCCGTCTGGAGCCTGTGCTCTGCAACGGGAGAGGCCACAGCAGTGAGAGGCCCGCGTACCGCAAAAAAAAAAAAATGGTCTTTTCTCTCAGGGAGGTACTGGTCTAGTGGAATGTGAGAAGGAAAAAAAGTCTTTGTATTGAGAAAGGAAGTGACACAAGCAGAGCTTTAGGGAAATTTGGAAGAGACACCAGCTATAGAAAGACTAATTGGGATAAGAGCTAAGTGATAATAGCCAGCGATGAGCTTTCCTGTATCATCTTCTCGTCCACCAACCTTTGTCCGTGTCTTCTGGTCTCACGTCTCTGGTGAGGGTTTAGCCTATACTTTTCCTATTTGCTTGTGATACTTACATTCCCAAATTCCCTCCCTTCCCCCTCCTCCCCAGTCGCTCCAGAGTTCTCTACATATACATCTTGGTTTGTCACAGCTCCCTCATCTCCCTCCCCATCCTCACCATGTCCATGTGATTTCAGATTATGCTGTGTATCGTTACATACTTTTATATTCAGCATTTTTTCACTTAGCAAATTATTGTAGTCATTTTCCCTTTTCTACTAAATATCCTTTCAAAACATGCTTGTTCATTTTTGTTGTGTGAATTCCTATAAATGAACCGTTCTTCTGTTGAACATTTAGTTTCTTTCCTGATTTACTATTCAACAGTTGACCATAGAAAGTTTTTTTTAATGTATATCTCTATTCGTCTTTTTTCTTTAATAAATTTATTTATTTATTCATTTATTTATTTACTTACTTATGGCTGAGTTGGGCCTTCATTGCTGTGCACAGGCTTTCTCTAGTTGCAGTGAGCGGGCACTACTCTTCGTTGCGGTGCGCAATCTTCTCATTGCGGTGGCTTCTCTTGTGGAGCACGGGATCTAGGTGCATGGGCTTCAGTAGTTGTGGCATGCAGGCTCAGTAGTTGTGGTGTACGGGCTTAGTTGCTCCGCGGCATGTGGGATCTTCCTGGAGCAGGGCTTGAATCCATGTCCCCTGCATTGGCAGGCGGATTCTTAACCACTGTTCCACCAGGGAAGTCCCCATAGAAAGTTTTTTGTACACAAATCTTTCCTTGCATCTTTGATTATTTCCTTAGGATAAATTCCTAGAAGTGGAATTACTTGGATCATAGGGTATAAGAACATTTGTAAGACTCTTGATACAGATTGCCAAAATGACCTCTAGACAGATTATAAAGATTATTTTTCAAAAGAGAAAAAGTACTTTTTGCGATTTAGAAACTACTTTTTTTTTTCTTTTCTCAGGGGACAGTCAAAACTTCACAGAGGGGAAATCAGGTTAAATTCAGAGCTAGATTTAGATGATGCCATTCTAGAGAAATTTGCTTTCTCAAATGCTCTTTGCCTTTCAGGTAAGTTACTACTACTTATCAGAGACGATGGTATCACATAGTTTTCATTTCATCGAGGGAAGTTGAAATATTTAGTAAAGACTTTGACATGTTTTTGCAGAGTACTCAGCAAAGCCTTATAATTCCTTTTCCTTTCTTTTCCCCTCCAAGAGAAAAATATATGTAGTGTAGAGTATAATATATAGTATCTGTGCTATAGTTATTCATTCCTTATTAATGGTATTGATAAAGCTTACCTCTCCAAAAATACTCTTTTATGTTGTTGCTGTTATTATTATTATCATCACTACCTTTGTTTTCCCCTCTCCTTCTCTTTGAGATTGTTAGTCTTAGATTGTCTCTAATCCAGGCAGAGAAAGCACAGCCTTTTGTGATTGGGCACAGGCCTCTATGTAGAAAAATACACTCTGGTTTTTCACAGGAATGGGACAGAGAATCACAGTGGCTCTCATTTTTTTTCCGGCAAGATCCATACACCTGAATAGAACTGTAGAAGTTCTCTAAGAAATGTTCCTGCCACCAGTCTGCACTAGGCTGCTGCTGTGGTGGACTGCACATACCATCCAGGAGGCTTTGGGACTTCTGAGCTGTACCCACAGCCCAGAGGAGTGGAGGGAAGGTCAGGAAGGCCTGATTTCTGCCCGTCTACAGAGCCACCCTTCGTTGCTCTCAGCTTCTGAGATGCAGTATGAGAAAATCAGGGATTCCACCCAATGTAGCTTTGGTCTGCCAGCAGGGCTTGGAAATCCACTCACTTTCTTCTGTCTCTTTCTACTTAATGCCATCTTTTGTAATAATAAGTAACGATTCTTAAATTTCAGTCTCAAATTTTTTAGACATCTGCTTCTTAAACTATTGTTGAAATGGCAGTGAAGGTACTGTGCAGTTTTACATTTTGTAGAAACATGAATATGATGATAAATGTTCTGTTGTTAATTTTTTTTCCCCCAGTGAAACTGGCTATCTGGGAAGCATCACTGGATAAATTTGTTGAATCTATTCAGTCGATTCCAGAGGTAATTATACCAATTTTATGCTTGTTTTCAAGGATTGAGTTCTATTGGGGAAAAATACAAATTTCCCACTATAATGATGAATTTAGAAGTACAATAAAATAATAAACATTAAGAAAGCTGCACTGAATTTAAGCAGGAAAAAAAAACCCGGTTACATATAAAATGATAAAATAAGAAACCTTCTAAAACTTAATTCAAGTTACTTTTCTCTAATGGTATAATATTTTTAATGTAACTGAATTGAAGGGAAATAAAATGAAATGTTTCCTCTCTAAGGAAGGAAATTATGACCACTTTTCTCGATTAAAAAGTGTCTTGACAAATTACAAGGAAAATAGTGGCATGAAAAATGCATCTAAAATTATATCAAAACTTCAGAATACATTAAAAGTCATGCTTACTGTAATTAACTTTGTTTTTACTGTGAAAGAATAATTATACTAGGGAAAAGAGCCCCTGGTTTTTCATTAAGAGATTAGGAATGTACATCATAGAAAATGCTAGTGAGAAGGGAAACCTGTGTATGTATGTATCTATTTTCCCCCTCCCAAATAGGCTTTAAAAGCTGGGAAGAAAGTGAAACTATCTCATGAAGAAGTTATGCAGAAAATGGGTGAACTCTTTGCCTTAAGGTAAAATTTTCTCTTTAAATGAAATATTTCATATATTTAACAATCTCCAGAAAATATCCCTGTAGCTCTACAGTAAAGAGCAAACATTTGTATCTTTATGGGAATTGCAGCTGTTTTTATTTCATTCATAATAAGCATGGAGAACTCTTACCCATTAGAAGCAGTTGGGCTGTATTAGGACTGTACTGGAAGAAATTGTGCATGTGCAAGAGAGACCATAATTACTCTACGTTAAACCTACGTCAGCGAGCGTAGTAGGTGTTATTCAAAGGTGGAAAGATGCATTCTAGAATTTGGACAAGGGTAATTCTTAGTAAAAGTGTATCATTGCATCATAGTGCTGAATAGACCTAATTGCTACGGAAAAGTGATGTACCATATTTCATTGACTCTGAGACACCATACAATACCACAAGAAAGTGAAAATGCTGCCCACTAACATATGAGACAATGCTTTTTTATCACAGAATTTTAATTTTGCACTATGGAAATAGCTCTTTCAGTCTTATTTGTATGTAGATTTATCACATTTCCTCTTGGACATACATAAAAAGGAAAGAATAAGAGAAATAAGTCATCTAAGGCAATGACAACTAAGTCTCAACTGCCACCTGTAAGACATCAATTTTAAAGACGCCTCCCATTTTCAGAGATGTTAAAATGGGAAGAAGAGTGTCTCAAAATTGATGAAATATAATAGTACATCATTTAAAATTAAGTTAAAAGGCCTTCAGTTTATTTTATTCTTGTAGTTTTCCCAAGATTTATGGAATGAAACACCCTGAGTCTTGGTGTTATTCTCACTAGGCAGGATTCTCAGTGTTTCGGCCCTTGTTGTGTGTGGGGTGAGTTACTGGAGTTCCTTGTCAATGGTTTACCTAAGAGTTGCTTTCCCACATTCTCCTTAGTTACTTGCCCTGGAGAGGAAAAGTGGTCCAGTGTTGCATCATCTAGGCCCTTCTCAAAGCTCAGGGACCCTAACTCAGGGCACCAACAAAAATAAAAAGCCCCGCATGAGAGCGTCCCGCAGCGCATCTAAAGCCTTGAGCTCGCTAAGAAATGGGGGAGACAGTCTCCTCTCCCCTCTTCTCTTGGTCATGCGAGCAGAATTTGATATAGCGAATTATAATACTGGGACTTAGAAATTAGGACTTGATATACTTAGGTTTGTGAATAGTTTCATAGAGTCTTACTGTTGTTATCCTAAGTTTTCGCCTCTTTACAATGAGTGCTTATGTGTTATTCAAAGGAATGTGGCGAATCTATGACGAGAAATAGAAGTAGAAATGTGGCAGTCACAGATTATACGTGGTATGATCCTACTTGTAAGCAAACAACATAAATATTCATCTCTATCTTGATATGTATACATACTACCAGACACGTAGGTGTATGTGCACACGCGCGCACACACACACGTGCGCATGCGTGCATGGAAGCAGATCTGGAAGGACACAGGAGAGTGTTGGCAGGGCCAAAAGGATTTGATTTGTTAGGGTAAGGGTCCTACCAGTGTTTTCTGAGTTCTTCTCTAGGGTTTTTCTTTCTTACAGTGAACAGCTATTTATGTGTTACTTCTATAACATAAATTTTTGTTTAAAAGCAAACTCAGGCCTCATATGTAAAAAAGGTAGAAATAGAGAGAGAGTGTGTGTGTTTGTGTGTGTGTGTGAAACTAGCAGCGGCTACCCGCAGGGAGTGGGAGAAAGGGAAAAATGGGGATAAGAATAGGAGTAAGATAGGTCAATTTTTACCTTTTTCTGTCTTTTTTATTTTTGAGCCATCTGATTACCCATCCACACACACACACAAATACATGTGCATGTATATTGTAACAAATTTTAATGAAAAAAGAAGCTTAGAAATTTTTTTTTAATAAGTTTATTTTGGCTGCGTTGGGTCTTCGTTGCTGCACACGGGCTTTCTCTAGTTGCGGCGAGCGGGCACTACTCTTCATTGCGGTGCGCAATCTTCTCATTGCGGTGGCTTCTCTTGTTGCGGAGCACGGGCTCTGGGCGCGCAGGCTCAGTAGTTGTGGCTCACAGGCTCTAGAGCACAGGCTTAGTAGTTGTGGCGCACGAACTTAGTTGCTCCGCGGCATGTAGGATGTTCCCAAACCAGGGCTCAAACCCGTGTCCCCTGCATTGGCAGGTGGATTCTTAACCACTGTGCCACCAGGGAAGTCCCTAGAAATTTTTTTAATCGGTTTTTTTTCTCTCTACTTCATAAATGTTAATAAAAAGATTGAATTAATTTGGTTGCACATTTTGAACATTTTTTGTTTACATGTTTCTCAGAAGTATTACAAGAATCAGCATTAAAAACTACTTTTATAAAGCACCATGTAAATAAGAAATAAACTTATTTACAAAACAGAAGTAGACTCACAGACATAGAAACCAAATTTGTGGTTACCAAAGGGGATGGGGGGAGATAAACTAGGAGTTTGGGATTAATATAGCCACACTGCTATATATAAAATAGGTAAACAACAAGGACCTACTGTATAGCACAGGGAACTATACTCAATATCTTGTAGTAACCTATAATGGAGAAGAATCTAAAAAAGTATATATATATATATATATATATATATATATATATATATATATATATATGTATGTATGTGTAACTGAATCACTTTGCCATACACTTGAAATTAACACAACATTGTAACTTAACCATACTTCAGTCAATCAATCAATCAATCAATCAATATCTTCTTCAGAAAAGAAATAAAATAGACCATGATTTTTTAATTCAAGATAAAAATTAAAAGTTAATGATTTTCCTTTTTCTAAGACACCATATAAACTTGAGTTCAGACTTCTTGATCACTCCTGATTTCTACTGGGACCGAGAAAATCTGGAAGAACTTTATGATAAAACTTGTCGGTTCCTCAGCATTACTCGTAGAGTTAAGGTATGTATTTTGCACTTCTACTGAGAGGGACACAGTGTCACCTATAAGTTGTATGACTGTGTGAAGAGAAGTTTTTTAATTAAGTAAATGTGTTTAACTGCTTTTGGAGAAATGTCTTGTTTGACTTCTACTCAGATCTCTAGATTTCCCGTTCTAGTTTTCCTGTGTACAGGCAGTTTTCAGCTGTCACGTCAAAGGATATTCTGATATTTGCTCTACAGACTAGATAAGATTGGTGAGAGTTTGGAGGCCTAGTGGTCTGTTAGGAAGTTTCTCATCAAGTTTCAGGCAAGAGTTCATGGGGTCCAGAACTTTACTGGTGACAGTGAGAATAGAAAGGAACTTTTGAAAGAATCCTTTAAGACAAATGAAGTGTTTGGTACCGGGAGGCCAGGGAGGATGAAGAATAAGGATGACTGACGTTTGTTGTGGTGACAGGTAGGAAGATGGCAAAACGTGGAGAGGTTGGGGGGAGGGGAGGAGCCACCTGTAAGATGGGATGAGAGTCGAGTAGCAAGAAGACATCCAGTTAGAACTGTCTGAAAGCATTTAGAAGCGTGGAAGCAAAGTTGAGGCGGGAGGCAGCTGATGGAATGATGGAAGTGCGTGGAGGGCGTCATGGTGGAGGTAAACCACACGGGAAAGAGAGCAGAAGACAAGACGGACGGTAGTACCCTGTGTGCACATAGTTCTGTCACATTTAATCACACGTGTAGATCCAGGTAACCACAAGATCTGGATACAGAACCGTTCTATCACCACAGAGATCTCCCTTGTGCTTGTCCCTTTATAGTCACACCCTTCCCTCCCCGACTGTCCCTAACCACTGGTAATGAGTAATCTATTCTCCAGCTCTATAATTTTGTCATTTGGGGAATGTTATATAAATAGAATCGTACAGGGTGTGACTTTAAAATGGGCTTTTTTCAATGAGTATAATACCCTTGAGACCCATCCAAGTCATTGCCTGTATCAGTCCCTGCCTTCCTATGAGTTGCTTAGCCATTTGGGGGGATTCCATTTTGATTTATCTGTATTGTTTTTGAGTATATCTCTTTGCATAGATACTTAGTGGTTGCTCTAAGTGTCCCATTATACATACGTAGCTTATCACAATCCACTGGTTTCAACATTTTGCCAGATTGAATCAAGCGTGGAAACCCTACTGCTCTTTACATCCCTTTACTCTCCACTTTGAGAACTTCATCAGCGTTACAATTTTTGCTGCAACCATGAAACATAATTTAGAAAACTCAAGAGGAGACGGAAATCCTATTGTATTTACCCCCATTTTTATTCTTTCTGTTCTTTTTTTTTTCAATGATGTTCCAAGATTTCTTCTTTTATTGTTTCTTTTCTGTGTCACAAACATTCTTTAGCCATTCTTTCAGGGTAAGTTTGCAAAAGCATAGTCTCTTAGTTTTTCTTCATCTGAAAACGTCTAGATTTCCCCTTTATTCCTGAAGGATTTTTTCACTAGGTAGAGGATTCCAAGTTGATAGTTCATTTCTTTCAATACCTACAAATCTTACTGTGTAATCACTGACG